>NC_134368.1:53370000-58370000 GCF_035582795.1 Mycteria americana | reverse complement strand
ACATTGCTTCATTCTTTCCCTTAAACCATAGTGATAAGAGTGGGGAAAAAAAGAAGGGGTGTGTTTGCTTTCTAAATATGTGGAGTTAAACTAAAGGAAGAGAATGTAAGTATCTTCACCCCCAACTATCTTACCCCTGATGGACTGGAGAGTGTATTTGGGTAGAAAATAGCCTTTGCCCCAGGGGCATTTGCAATCCCCAGCAGCTCTTTAGAGATCACTGCTGATTAGTTGGGCTATGGCCGGCCCTTCTGCCCGCAGAGCTATAAACCAGTGGTAAGATGCACTTCTCAGCTTTACATTTGGGGCAGTCACTGAAGACGACTGGAAAAGTTTTGCACGACGGGCTGTTTAGTGTTTTGTGCAGTTATTTCCGAACAAGGCAATACAGCATGCCTGTTAATGCTGAAATCTAGTCCTTTTACTTTGAACTTGCTGTCCGAGACAACTAGAAGCATCATTGTTGAATTGTGTGGCACTTCTCTAGCTGAAAGTTGATTCTGACCAGTGGGTTTTGTTGTTTTTTTTTTTTTTTTTCCCCCCCTTGCAGCTAGCTAGTACTTGATGTGGTATGATTAGAATCAGAAAAGAAATCATTTTGTATGGATTTTTACTGGAAAAAAAGCAGTCAGCAGATCTGCATCTCTGGGGGGGGGTGGGTGGGTGTATTTTTTTAATTTTTTTTTTCCAGACATAACAGCATCTTTCCCATCTTTTGATGATGCAAATGGGATTTCATGGGTCATAATGAAATATTTTATTGATCATATTAAGAACAATCAATGGAAAAAGTTGCCCTGGCTGTCAATTCTGTGCTACCTACCACGTATGCAGTGACAGGTTTGACTGCTCACCATTGTGGCTGAGAAGAGAATACCTTGGGGTGCCCAATTATAGCAGCAGTGAGAGGAAATTCAGAAGAGTAATTTTGGCTTCCTTCATTGCCTTTATGTTGGCCTCTGAACGAGTGGCTGTTCCACTCCTTTCAGATTTCACAGCAGCAAGAGCACTAATGGCAACTCTGTGCAATTTTGACTTCTCATGTCCATGAGATTGAATCAATGCTTTTCCTTCCACATTTAGTAAAACAATTTTCCACGCACACTGAGCAGCTATTCTTGTCTATACCTGCTTTGAGATGGGCTAGATGAACTGGAGGATTTTATAGAAAGCAGTCTCTTCCACTCTTTCTCCCTCCCCCCCCCCCCCCCTTTTTTTAATAAACTGCAGATTGGCAGTGGAACAGTTCTCTAAAGGAGGTATTTTTAAGGCAAAGATGAGGAAAAGCCAAGTGTTTTCATAGGGCTTATCTCATAAGCAGTGGAAGTTTAAAGCAGGAAAGAAGAAAGTTAACATAAACAGAAAAAAAACCCAGTTGAGCTCTCCCAGTTCAAGGATACGTAACTCGGGTGCTGTTACCATAGCATCTGAACACTTAGATGGTTAATGTATTTATTGCTATAACATTCCTGTGTGGTTTGGAGCAGACCCTTTTGCAAGGGAACTGTGACCGAGAAACCCAGTTAAGGGGCTTGGGTACCTAAAGCAGGTTCTAAGCAGTGTTTAGATGATGAAATTCCTAACTGCGGTCCATGTATTCCCTGGTCAGTCACTACTTACCCCTGGAGGTGATGCATCTCCCTGACATTTATCAACAGCTGGATTTTGCTTTCACAGGCGCCCAGGACTGCTCAGAATGGGAGTCCCACAGCATAGCTCACAGGGAAGCGTGACCTGACCCCAAAACGAAGCGTTCCTCTGCCTGAATTCTGATCAAAGCGGACTCATTGCTCGGGGGAACCGAGCTCCTGACAAGCATCACGCCTCTGTTTTGGCCGCTTTTAAAGTGTAGCTGGGGAAGGAGAGAGCCTACTGGGGAAGGTGCTCGCCTATGAAGAAGGCGGCAGGGGTCAAGTGCTATCTCTGAGCACTGTCTTTTAATGTGCTGTTTAATATTAACATCACGTCCATAAGCAGAAATGAGAACAGGCAGCAGAGCTCGCCATCGCCATACTACAAAGTCACGCTTCCCCTTAGGCATAGTTCTCTCCCTCTGGCCCAGCAAATACATTATTATAACTCGCGTTGAGTGGCAGGAGGCATCTCCTTCCTCGAGGAGGGGCATGTCTGGGACTAACGCTCTTGCGCTCTCCCCTGCACTGAAGGCTTGAATCTCTTCTGGCAGCCATTTACAAATGGTGACCATGCTTCCTAACAGGAACCCAGCTGCACTTTTGGAAGATGTTTGTGGGCGTGCTAGGCAAGAGATCTCTTTCCAGCCTCTGAGGCGAGAGGTCGTGTGTAACGTATAATCTCTCTTCTTAACTGTAATTGATTGATCAGAGTTAACTGAACAAGCAAGAACTTTGTATGCGCTTTACCAGGAGCTGTTTGGGAATACTCGCTAGCGGCAGGGCCCTCCACGGATCAAACGGCGTCTGCTCACTGCTTAGTCCATGCTCTAGAGGCAAGCAGGCAGACATCAAATAGGCAGCAAATCTCTTTGGTTCGTTTTTATCAGCACAAGTATAACACGTAACCCCCCCGAAAGAGGGCAGTGGCTTTCCTAGCGCGGTAGTCCATAAATGACGCTGTGGAGATCTACCTACAGAGACATCTAACAGCCACGTGCAACTGGTGACTATCAACTGGCAGCAAACTACTTTCTTAGGAAGAGGAAGAAAACAGCTGCTAATGTTCCCAGCTAGTCCAACATCAGCTATATCCGACTATATGTATACTTCGCTGCATATTTGAGTAGTTCTATAGTGCCTTACTACAAATGCACGAAGAGAGCACGTAGCAATACTTGTTGGATTCACAGAAACTTATTAGGTCCTCTTCAGACTTCGTGAAGTTTTATTCTTTCCCTCGCACGTAAAATGTGGGGGGTTTGGGGGGTTTAAGTATGTGTAAGCAAGCTGCTTGCCTGCCTTTCCCAAGGAAGCAGCTGCTGCTGTGCAGCAATAGTGAACGTGGAGGAGGAGGAGGAGGCAGCGCTGCTTTCTCCACATAACAGGCACAGCTGCAGGAGCTCTGAAACCTCGTGGCTACACTTGACCTGGTTTCCTTGACAAAAGCACATCTGGTTTTCAGTTTGATTTAACGTGGAAACCATGCCTCTGCCTGCGCTGGGGCTAGGAATCCCGAGTCGCAAATCCTTCTGTAAAATGCCAGCGTGTTGCTGCCGGGGAAATTACCAAGACAGCAGATCTAAAACGTTCCCCGTGTCCCCTTGGTAGTCCTGTGGGAGAGGCTTACCGTTACCTTGTCACCTTACGTGTCTGGGATTTGCACCCGGCAATTTGAGTGCTGCGGGAACTGTCAGACCCCCTTTTCCTCCTTGTACGGCTTCAGTGTGGCTGGTATCGCCCGGCACCTCCTCACGGTCTCATTGTCTTGCTACAGATGAGTTTCCTCTGTGCTACCATTAGATCAGCTGGTATTTGTTGCCTGGGGTTTTGGACAGGAGGAGCCCAGGGCGTCCGAGGCGTGTGTTGTGCCGTGGCCTCGGTCCTTGTCTTCCCGGGAGCAGCTCAGCTGAGGAGCTTCTGCAGCTCGCCTAAGGGTGCTGGAGGAGCCTGGGTCAAGGTGGAAATAGGCTGCTCTTGCTTGCATCCTGTGCCAGAGGCATTGGAGTGCTTTGGCGCAAATGAGCAGTCGTTTTCATCTTAAGAGCTGGGAGAATAAACGCCTGCAAACGGCATCCCTCTGACAAAATGCATGCTCGTGTCTGCCACGGAGAGTGTTAACAGTGGAGAGACGAACAGGGGAGATTTGCCAGGGCTACTGATTGTAAGACCGTATAAATTCTTGAAGAGCAGGCAAGCCTGAGGTTTTAAAATTCTGCCTTATACGGTCCCTTCCAGTATCCTTTCCTTCGGCCTCAGGAAGGCTGTGCGGGTGCTGCAAAGGTTCAAATACAGATCTAATATGCGGAGTCCGCATGTTTTAAACCAGGGCCTGAACTGAAGGGCTGTCGTGCAAAACAAATGTGCTGGGGGTGGTGGTGGAGGAGGGAACAGCTAATAGATGTTTTCCCCTTGCTTGACATCTGTCACCTCCCCCCATGCCAGCCCTTCCTCTGTTTATAGCAAACCATTTGCTCCCATTAATTAGAACTGGATTCCTGCCATCTGACCAGCTTTATGCCTGTACAAATGTCAACAGAGCCAGGACTACACAGGTGGGGAGAAGGGCTAGGCAGAGGAGAGCTGTTGCATCTGTTTGGGGAGGGATAGATGGGGGAAAATGCCACCCCCCCTTCCAAATCAGGCACGTTAGCTACAACAGTAATTGAAATGCGGGCTGGGAGCCCCAGGATGCCACTTTCCCCATCCCTTTTCAGAGCAGACTGCACTTTAAGCCACCCCCTCCAGTTAAATCTCTTTACCAAAGTGGTCTGTATGAAGGCTTACATACAAGAAGATAATGGTGCTGTCATTTTTACAAATAATCACAACAGGAGCAGAAAAATAAGAGGAAGATGATTACACCTGAAAATCCAATGAGGTTCCAGTTGCTAACGCAGTGGAAGCTAAAAGGGAGCTGAACCACACTCCCAAGCTGTTCCTGCCGGGCACTGGGCCGGCTTTTCTGCCGTGACTTAGGAGCATATAGCTGTGTTGCCATGACATTAGAAGGAAATGTGCTTACCCTGGGATGGTTTTCCCTGTGTAAAATACTACGAAGATGAAGTATTTAATGTGCTAGTTGAAGCAAATCATGAGTGGGAGAAACCGGTTAACCTCGATTAGCTTGACTGGATTGTAAAACAAAAAACCTGCGAACTCTCTCGTGGCCTCCTCCAGCAGCGAGTGCTGTGTTTCTGCTGGGATTATGAATCAAGAGAGTGGCACTGTTTTTACACTGAGGATTAAACCCCATCTTAAAAGGAAGCGGAACAGCAGGCTCTCCCTCCCCCCGCTCCTTCATATAATGAAGTATTTTTATATGTGATGTGGGAAGGGGGGGGGGGGGGGGGGGGATGCGATGTGCCTGTGTGTGCCCCAGAGTATTTTAAGCCTTTTACATCCTGTAAGGTGGTGCTTTGAATCTGTTCAGGCAAGGAGGACCTGAATGTCAAGGTTGCGAGTACTCAAACCGCTGAACTACTGGCAAGATGGTCTGGAGGAGCAAGTGGTGCCTTGTTCCTACATCTGAAAGAAACGGGTGCAGGCTCCAAACTGGAAGGAAGGCGACCCTTTGAAGTCAAGAATAAGGAGATTTCTAAACTGAAAGGCCTTGGGTATGTTTCTGTACCATGTTGTAGGAAGTATGGAATGCCCTTCCTCGTGGCCTGGCATCTGGGGATCCCTCCCTTGTGTTCCCCTGCGTGGACAGGGGCCACCGGCAGCCCGCTGTGCTGCAGGGTGGCTCCGGCGAAGGTGGTGTTTGTCTGGGGCTCCAGTGCCTCGTGTTGCAACGTGCAAGGCAAGTACACAGCTGCAAGCCCCAGTGTTCTCCCTTGATCAGAAAGAGTAGAAAGCACAGCAGTAGATCTTTAAGAGACCTTTTCCTTCTTCTTTCTCACTTTCTTACCCCAGTGCAAGGTTTTTCTTCCTTCTAAACAGAAGGATTTTTTTTTTTTTTTTTAATCAGCAACACTTTCTGTTCTAACTTCATGCACATCGGTTATTCCCTTTGCTGGTTAGAGGTGAGGCAAGTAAAACGTGGAGCTGACTGATTTGCAAGTTCTGCAAGAATCTCTCCTAGTACAATATTTGCCCTAATTAAGCTAACCTAGGGAATCATTTACAGGTTAAAGTAAAGGGACCCTCTCAATACATAAACTTAGCTGAAAAACAAAATGTCTCACACAGAGCGATGGAGGGAGAGCTGTCATTGTAGCTCGTGGGGTGGTGGGGGTAAAATTGTCAGTCCTCTGAGACAAAATGGTCATTTACCGAGTGCCTCAAAATTATTAGTTGTGTCTGCATTAAGTAAACATAGCTGAGTGTAACAGAAACTTGACAGATGCATGTTTTCAGGGAGAAAAAAAAAAAGTTACTGTGTCAGTTAAATAACAGAGTATTAATTTACTGCTGAGATGATGATACCTACCAATTCTAATCTCAGTGCTGCTGGACTATGAGCAAGCTTCAGTGGGTTCGGCATGACGCTTGTCACGCAAGTGTAGGAGTAATGGAGAGCCCTGCCTTGCAGCTCTGCTGGCAGGCGCGGTGCCGTGCTCTTCTGAACAGCCTACGGGCAAGAGAATGTGCATTTCTATAAGCTCTGTTTTGCAGCTAGGTGTAAACCACAGGGTTCACATTTACATCCAAGGTCTTGTTCCCCTGCTTTGAGTTTTACTTGAGTGAAAAGATTTGAGTTTTTTAAAAATATTTCCTAATTTGTATTTGAAAGTAGTGGTGAAAATGTGCATACGGAGAAACCACCGTTGCCCGCTGCTTCTTAATCCCTGCCTTCTTCTGTAACGTGCTTTACTTCTCCAGAAGAAATCCTTTTGTTTAAGTGTTTTTTCCCTTTTCCCCGCTCTTCCATGCTGGATACTTTTCTCATCTTTCAGCACAGTCACCTGTTGCTCTTAAATTTTGCCTGGGGTTTGTTCACCCTGGCTTGGCTTGTCATCACAGGCTTTTCAGTCATTCCCATAAAAAAGCTGTATTGTTCTCTCTGTGAGATGTCAAAAGGCAGAAAACGACAGAACAGATGGGTAAGAGAAGAGGAAAGGCAAGGCAGAAGCTACCTCTGGCAGCTGGATGCTCAGCTGGGCACCCCCAGTTGTAGCTGATTTCTCGGGGCCAGCAGCCTGTGGTTTGGGTAGTGCTGGTAAGCGGTGCCTTGGTCACAGCCACCCGAGGCACACGAGCAACGTGCCCTTGTCTCGGGGAGAGCCCGTGCTGGCAGAGAAGCGCGGTCGGCAGGTACGGCTTGTCTTCCCAGTGGCCTTGGCTGGGAGTGTGTTGTGCCAATGTTAGCAGCACCTCTGGAGTGAGATCTGTCGAAGTGCACTGAAGAGAGAGAGAGAGCCGCTTATGTTAAAAGGCGGCCAGCGGGAATGTTCATTAACGGCAGGATTTTTTCCCAGGGAAGGCTAAAGGGGCGATGGACCCTTGTTAAAGCGAGCGCATCTGTTGGTTCCAGCTGTCTGATGCATTGAAGTGCACCTGCGCACAGGAAAGAGCAACACTTGGCTGCTGCAGTGTGCTAGCCTGCCTCAAGACATTCCCGTCTGGGAATACGCGGAGATCCAGGGGTGAACGTTACAGAGTTTTTGAGTTTTAACTCGCTGCTTCCCCGAGACATGTAGCTCTATGAATGTACAGAGTAGGGGGGCTTTCCCAAGGTGCGTGGCATTGATGGATGGGGTAACCAGGGCTGACAACGAACTCGTGGTCTTAAAAAAGAAAGCCTGAAAAGCTTTCGAGTACCAATTGTCGCAGAAACATTTTGCAACCGTGGAGAGAGCAATTGCTGTTTCTTCCCATAGAAGAGAGCATTTCAGGATTCAGTCCTGATATCCCTTGAATTTAAAAGAAGAGGCTACGAAAACAAGCTTTTGTCTGGTGCCTGCAAGAATGTATGTCCTGGTATTGATTCAGACACGCTTTCTTATTGCTTCTGCTTTTCTCTAGATTACGTGTGATTTAGATTATACATGAGGTTTTAGGCTTTTATAATTTTGTTTTTTTCTTAATCGTAGAATCGTTTAGGTTGGAAAAGACTCTTCAGGTCATCAAGTCCAACCGTTACCCTAGCGCTGCCAAGTCCACCACTACACCATGTCCCTAAGCACCACATCTGTGCGTCCTTTAAATACCTCCGGGGACGGTGACTCAGCCACTTCCCTGGGCAGCCTCTTCCAATGCTTGATAACCCTTTCCGTGAAGAAATTTTTCTTAATATCCAATCTAATACCCCCCCAGCCCCCCCTCCCCCTTTGCGCAATAATACCATCTGTTGGAGTATTCCACCATTTGGGAACAATCTGAAATCAACTGAAAAATGCATAAACAGGTAGAGATAAATACCCCAAACAAACCAATGAACCCCAAGGGTATCCCCCTTGTCCTGCCTCTGCCAGCTGTGCATTTGTGGCTGCTACTTGGGCAGTGAGGAAATTCCGACAGTGAATATGCCATACTCATCTGTGTCCACAAACACCAGTAGGAAACCAGCAGTGATGCTCTACAGGTATTTCTGCCCATAAAAATGCCTCTCTCCTTCACCGTAAACACAGATTTCATTGAGCAGTAGCCTGGGCTAGGTGGCTAGCATCCCAACCCGTTAGAGGCAAGAGTCAAAGCAGAACTAGGAATAAATGTGATGTCCAGATCTCCTGTTTTGAAGTCCCTAGTGATGCATTTCGTTCGAGTGTGATGCTCGAGTCAGGGAAGATGGAGGTGGGCTAAATCTGTGTGGGTCTGTGGGCCTGCTTCATTGAAAAGTTTGGGTTGTCCTGGTATGTCAGTCGATGCATTCAATTTCTGAGCTGCTGAAGTATGCAACCTCCTCCGTTTCTCATAACACAGTTTTAGATTTAAGTTCCCCAGGCTAGCAGTTTCCCCAGCCCTATAACCGTCGTCCAGTTTCCCTGGGGCTCTTGACTCATGGCTGGTACTAGGGGTCACGTTTCACTGCGCTGGCTTTGTTGTTAGCTGATAAAAATGACAGGGAAAGACAAGTTTCTGCAAGACAGACTTAGAGTGCATTAAATAAATATAAATTTTATTAAAAACACCCACATCTCAGCATTATCAGGAATGATATAATAATAAACAGCTTTCAAATAACCTGCATTACATTACAATACTTACAGTATTTATAACCATCCTTGGATTCTTTTTATAGACATACCAAACATTTCATGAAAATGAATGAAACTAAAGTAAAAAAAAAAAAAAAAGTAGAACATAAGCATAGAAAATGCACACAGAAGTTCATTACCTTAGTGTCAAACTGCTAAAGTTTCCTACACAAGTTAACCACTAGCTTTAGAAGTGAACTTTATACCACTGTGCGTCAATCAAGATGAAAAATTCATTCAAGTAAAGTTGACACCACTCAGAAGCATCTTCAAGTATGGCTATAGTCAACCTGATAATCCTATACAAGCAATTTTATGTCTGCTTTGTCATTCGTTCCAACTGAGGCAGGGTTCTGTACACCAAAAATTACAGTTCGGGTATTTACAATACAAAACTGATTCACCAGCTAAGCTTCCTGCTCCTGCTGCCAGCAGTTTGGCAAATGACGGTGCACGGCATATTAACCAAACATCTACTATGGATTACATGAATAATATAGGACTTAAAAAAAAAATCACCAAAAGATGAAGATTTATAATGATTTAATTAATCTGACATATAACCATCATTAACTTTTTTTTTTTAAAGGCGAAACTTTTGTTTCAATGCAGTGGGTAAAGTCACAGACTGAGAATTACAAAACAAAATTGCCATAATAAATATTTGACCATTAAACCCAAAGGCCTCCTTTGATTTACTCGAGTTAGGTTGTGATTCTGTTAGATAAAATTTCTTTTGACCAAACTTAATCTTACAGTATATTGCACAAGATATATCTGGGACATGGAGGTTTGCATGTTTAGGGAAGCCCTTGTACAGACTGTACCTTTTTATATTTTATTTTATTCATTACAGTATCCAAGAAGCCTTGTTTAGAGAGTGACTTGAACAACTCTAGCAAACAGTCACTTGCCAAACCCCTGCCTTACATTTTTCCCTTTAATCAGCTCAGTGCATTCTACTTTCTTTTTGTTTATTCATTTGAAACAGGCAAAACATTCTAAATCTCTTAAACACTTTCATTACAATAAAAAGAGCTAACGAATTTACAAAATTAGTTTTAGTTACATTAATACATGTACAAGAAAAATTAGAGAAGGGATTCAAAAGAAAAGCATTAAATCCCTGAAAAAAAACCCAAAACAAAACAAAAACCCAAGAATAATATACTTAACCTACAACAGCTTTACATACACACAGGTGACACGTTGGCATAGGAGAACATGAGCTGAAATATCCCTGAATTTTTAGAACCAAAAAAAAAAAAAAAAAAAAAAAGTTGAAGTTCAAGTTATACTTGCTAAAATATCAAGTATTGAGAGAGTTTTTTTGTTTTGTTTTTTTTTTTGTTTGTTTTTTTCAAAGGCTATTGGGGGAAAAAGTTGGTATATAATATATAAACTTTCACACTCAGTTCAATATCCTATTGCCAAACTAGTGTTGAGGTATATGACAAGTAGGAACATCACTCAAACCTTTTAATGTATTTTTAGCTCACATTATGATATATTTGTAGCAGGCTGAGTAGCACCATGATGTGAATTCAGCTCAAAACCCAAATATATATAGATTTAATATTTTTACAGTACTAAAATACTAAAGCATTGCGTTAAAAAAAGTTTTGTTTACAATTTAATTTACTATACAACTCTCCTGCTTTTTTTTTTTTAATAGAAATTAATGATTTAAAACCACCACAGCAAGCCAGCTGCCTATTTTTTTTTCTATTTAATCAACGGAATCACACAGAACTAACCCTGTTTCATTCATCTTGTGTAGGCATCGGTCTGCTCAATCTTCCTGGAAAAGAGGACACTTGCACCGAGAAATGACTTGCACCACAATGTACATAATTATCAACACAAAAGCAATCTGCCATTCAATATTTGAAGAGCATACAGACCTTTAAAAACAGCAGAAGCCCAAGCTAACTAGTTGTCGTCTGTCGCATGCTGCTAATTATTACCTGTGGTTAATATAAAATTCTTTCCTTAAAACTGTACATATTTGAGCAATGAACTTGTCATAATAATTGTAGAAAACAGTTTACAGTATAGCTGTGTGAGATGAGCACCAGAAAAACATGTGTTTTGTGTACTAAAGTATTCCCTTATATCCAGTAAGCCCCATTTTTACCATAACTGACTGTATTAAAAATGGATATGTAGCCCACTAGCAGATGCACGGCTAAAACAAAAGTATTTAAAAGCTTTTTTAGTTTAAAAAAATTATCTTTGCATTTTAAAATCAAAGTAAACTTTTTTTTTTTAATGTCTTAGTACCTTAGCATTGTTCAAGTTGCCAAGCTTAGGTAGACAAAGTGCTTTTGAAACACTATTTAAAAAAAAATATCTCTCTATATATTTTATTGTCCTTTTCTAGGACTTGACTGGATGAGCAAAATCCAGAGGTCTCTGTAATTCCCATATGTTAAAAAGTAAGCTTATTTTAACACCAGGTAAATTCAATACATACATGAATGAAAAGGTCCTCCCTGTTGTTGAAGAACATTTGACTACATCATTGACATTTTGTTATAAAGGCATTAACTGTTTGACTGTTAAAATAAAGACACCATTCTCTTAGATAGCACCATGGTTTTAGAATATCCAAACAAATTCAGCATTTTGCTGTCTATTCATTGTTTTATACTTATCTACTTTGTTAAATAAACTCAAGAGACTAATAAGATTACAGTAAAAACTGCATGTTAAAAAGCCATAATTCCAGTATTTCAGTACATCATAGATTCAGCACCAGATGTTATTTTAAGATTCCTGCAGTTGTAATACTACAGTATTATTTTTTTAGGGTTTTTTTTGCTCCTGTTCCATGACTATGCAAACTTGGTGACATTAAAAGTGGCCACAGATGTGCAAAACTGTAAGAAAAAAAAAATCCATTTGCAGATTATCTCCTTCAGTAATGGAGCCAGTGTTTTCAAATGTAAATTGTGAAACACTTTTTTGTTTTGTTTTTGTTTTTGCATAGGATGCTTTGGTCTTGTTTCCTACGTGCCATCTGTGACCACTTAAAAATCAGTGGAAAATAAGTGCGCTAGTGAGATTACCTCTTTTTGCTGGTGTGCTGAGGCTTTTTCCACTGACGAGTTTTGTAAAAACACTGTTTTCTTCTCCACCCTTGCCTTCCCCAAAATCTAAAGAACTACCCTACTGACAAGGTGTTTTTTCAAATGAGGTAACCAACAAAGGTGTGAAGTTAGATATACCGGTTGTAAGGCCCTGTAACCCGTGTAAAGGCATATGGAGATGTAGTTACTGTGGAGTCTGTGGTGACCGACAGTGTCCTTTGTGCAAGAGACTTGATGAAGCGGATGTATGTTGGCTCTGAGGGTTCATGTGGCTCAGCAGGCTCCCGCTTTGCTTTTTTGCCGTAAGATTTCTGAGGCACGTAGTCTGGACCGTACTTTTCACATTCCTCTTCTTTCTCTCTTGCCTTCTCGGCCATCTTTGCCTCCCACAGAGCCAGACCGTGTTTTGGCTCATTCATACTCTTGTGCTGGTAAAAGACAAGGGATATTCTGGTGGGATGGTTCCTGTTGGGATTTTTTAAGGGGGTCGTTGCGTGGAGCTCACGTTTTGCACACTCTATGAGAATTGACCCATGAGATGGAGCAACTGCCACTCCTCCAATTTCTGGATCCAGAAAGCTCTGCTCACTATCTGACCAGACTTCATCGGGATCCTCTGCTTTTTCTGGATTCAGCACATCAATTTTATCTAAGCCACCCTGGGGAGTAGTCCTATCATGGTTTTGACCTGGAAGTATGTTAGACAAACCATTAACTGCATGTGAAATCATTTCACTATCCTTATTTTGGAGGTGCAGTGAATTAGGAGGACCACTAAACATACTTGGACCAGAATGGTAGTCGTGTGCTAAATGTGGAGGGGGTTGCACGTGATGATGTTCACTGGTTTTACTCATGGAGGCATAATCCATGCTCAGATTACTCAGATTAGATTTTAACCTTGAGGCAACCTCCATAAAATGGCCATCAGCCTCATGGGTGGAGTAAGAGGAAAAAGACCCTACGTGGTGTACATTTGGTCTAATGGTGCAATTACTGAAGGAGTCTACCTGCATATTTTGGTTTCCGTAATTCAAGTACTTGGGACCAAAACTCTGGTTATTCCCAAACCTATGCTGGTATAATGTTTGAATGGGTGGTAAACTTAGTTTAGACATGTGGTCTTGGCTCTGGCAACTGTACAAGTCCACGTGCTGATGCTGGGAAGGGTAGGAGCCCAAGTAAGAGGGGCAGTTGTCCATCGGTATGTTTCCATTGCATTGGTAGGGTGGGTATTGGTTATTTTGACTTAATGATCCTGAATAAGGGTTCATGGGACTGGAAGTATTCAAATAAGACCCCGCAGGCTGTGGTGAGGTTGTATAGAGGTTCATGGGACTGGACCCTCCATAGGGATCTGAAGTGTATGAAGAGCTTGGATAAGCATTGGCTGGATTAGGCAACCTTACATAGAGATTTGCAGAACCTGAACCCGAGTAAGAGTTAATAGGATTTGACTGAGGGTTGTTAGGGAGAGTGCGCTGTGGATGTTGCTGCTGCTGCTGTTGTTGTTGTGTGGCTGGTCCTGAAAGACGTAAAAGATCTGTAGATGTGAAAAGAAAAAACCACACACAACAAACAAGCTTTTTTTAAAAAAAGAACAAACAACAAACCACATACTTTATAGACTTTTCATGACACATATCTATGAAATTTCTAAGAAAAGTGTATCATATGATACGTTAACAGAGGTTCCCTTTCCCATATCTCAAATACTATCCTTTAAGAAGCTGAGTAAATACTAAGGCTACTCATCCTTTTTGGCATGTATCCAGTGAGATCAGATGCTAGTGGCAATGGGGAAAAAGAGGACAATGCAATCTGTTCAGAGTCACATGCACAAAATCCAAAGAGTTGAATCATCATTTAAGTAGCCCATGAAATGGAGCATCAAAGTGCTCCCAAACAGCTGTGCACAAGGTGACCTTCTTTTCCCCAAGAACAAATAATTCTTCTCATCTATATTAATAGAACTGTCTCAAAAAGAAGTCCTAGCTTTATGTAAAAAACCAATGGTGACATTCACTGATAGAACAGTTCAGTAACAAGTGAGATTAACTGAAGACATAAGAGCAAAAACATCATTCATTAAAGTGAAATGGCATCGTTTCATGGTTACAACCCTAGCCTGGGTCATGCAACAGCTGACTTGTATTCATCGGTATTTCAGTGACCTTCTGGGTGGCCTTGGATGTATTGCTTTTTTCCTCTCTGAGAAAGTTGCTGTAACAATAAAATAGTCACAATGAACTCCTTTGCTCAGGACTCTCAAATCTACTGATGAAAACTGCCAGGGATTGCTAAGTGGATTTTTAAATTCTTACTCCACTATGGAAAAACCTGCTCTGCTTTTGGTCTTGAAGCAGAGAGCATAAATAGTGGTAAAGAGGTTAGGCTTGAATCCCCTCAAATTAGGAGGTTCTCTTTAACAGTGGCAGACAGGGAGTGATGCGTAGGTCATTCTGTCTTTGGCAGCAGCATCACACACTTCTCTTCGTGGCCTCTAGCACTACTAGTCTTTTAAAGGTACTTTACAATACACTGGATGGCAAGCAGAGTTTGCAAAAGCACCAGATTTCTACAGGTGTTAACTATCCAACAACAACAAAGGATTTCTCATACTTTTTTTTTTTTTTTTGCTTCTCCAGAGTTGACCACAATTGTGCACCCTAGTATTTATAAATATATAATATTGATATTTACTTTTAAGAATTCTCTTTCCATTTTACTTTAAGATGTTCTTGGGCTGAGAATAATGGTTTTCTTGAGACTCATTATCAATGGCCCTGATTTCTAGGAAGCTTACCACTGTTGATAAAGATCCCGATCAGATTCATGTGTTTACCTGCTAGCTGCTTTGCATGACCTGCCGCCTCAGAGTTGCCTTGCTTGTTGCGTGCTGCAGCAGACTTATCTCTTTCAGCTTTGCTAGACCCATTCTCCAAGGAGGAAAGCTTTTCTGCAGCTGCCTTCTTTGCTTCTAGCTTCCTTTGCCGACACGTCTTAACAGGCTCTGCTAACATCCTTACTTTCCGGCGAAAGGAGGTAAGGACCTGGATACTGCCATTCCTCTTCTTCTCCTCCTGGCCTTCAGTGCTTCCAAACTCATCCACATCAGAGACTTTGTATAACGGGAGCACGTGGAGCTGCTCATCTTCTGGTGTTTGGCCAATTTCACGATTGTCTTCTCTAGTTAGTGTGCAAACCTGTTGGAAAGGTGTGTTAGAGTAACTCTCTCAAACCAGTCTGAGACGAAGAGATCTGAAATACTAGCCTGTGCATTTTACCTTGCCCTGCCACTGTCGGCGTTGGCATCTGGCAAGCTATTTGTAAACTGTTTCTGTGCAATTTATGCATATCGCAACAAGTCTGCCATTTAATTTCTTCCATTGCTCTGTTGGACAGTGTTAATAGAAACAGAAGGTACATATATCTATTCCTTCTACTTGTGCTGAAACGAACAGTATAGTTAGGGATTACCCTAATGTGAAATAAACTGTGTGATCCAGTGTACCGTGGCCAGAGAGTTAAAACAGTGGAACCTGGGACTTTGTACTCACCTGAAGATTTTTTCACTATAATACATTAGCTAGCTACCTATTAGAAATAGTGTGCAATATAATATGCTGCCATTGTATTTCACACCTCCTTACAACAGCAGCTTCCAGGACTTTGCAAAGGAGCAAGTCACTGTAATGTTAATAATAAGATTTAAGGAAGTTACTGTTGTGTCATGCAGCATGCTCATTGTGTTAGCTCCAGCTAAAACATATTGGGAGGATCTCAGTGGAAGAAAAGATGCTGATACAGACATATTCTGTAGCAAAATCATTGCATCAGCCAGTTTTAGGAAGAAAGCTCAGCTAGAAATATATATTGTATTGGTGGTGGTTGACTTGTCAATTAAGTCAGACCCTGGAAACAGGAAAAATTTAGCTGGTATTAAAAAAATAGATATTCTCTTTGGTCGTAATAAGAGCTGCACTGTGAGTCTACGTAGTTGCTTCAAATTACAACCATGATGATTATTCAGAACTGAAGATTATTCTTTCTCACGTTTACCCCAACTGTATTGTCACAGGGAAAGTAGGCAGGGAACAGAAATAATCCAATACACATTGAAAACCAGCGTGCTTTTCTGGTATCTTCTACAGAACATTTGCTGTACATGCTAGAGATCAGAACTGAAAAGAGTAAAGGGCACAACATGTACAATACAAAGGATGGCAAGGCTTGCAGACTTTCTGCTCATGCCCAACAGGAATGAAATCCACAACTTCCAAAACTCTCCTGGAAAGAAGTTATTCGTTTCCATTTTTATTTTATTAGAGGATATAATCCAAAGTTGCTAGAAAAAAAGTGTTTCAAGAGGACAAATATAAACCATTTTGTGCCAGGAACGCTGAAACAGGCATTTCAGCCCTGCTGGGACCTTCTTTCCATTGTCTCCACGGTTTCTCTTTTACCAGTTCCATATTAAACCTTTCTTTAATACAACATGTCTCATTCATTTGAATGAAAAATTGTGTAGGGGGTAATAAGTTAGCTCAATTACTGCTTAATGTTTCTTTTTTTAGCAATCTGTGTTATGCAAGTATAGATTTAAACAGACAGGAGATAATGAATTAATTATATATGTGAAATTAGTGCTGGAGTAAGGAGGCTATATGCATCACGGACTTACCAGTGTACTCCCGTTCTGCATATTGTGCAAGTCTCTGTGAGCATGAGCGCAAAAATCCAGGCAGGCAGTGACCCCTGAGAATGGGCGACCTTCTTTCAAACCCAGGCGACACTCGGGTGCTCTGTGTTCATACTCGATCTGGAAAGAGATGACAGGTATCACTGCAACTGAGCTGGATGCTCCAGTACGCGGAATTAGCACTGAATGCTCTGCCGTGACAACATGCAAGTCTCCTAACATCTTGGAGGTGGCAACATACAGATCTTGAAGGCAAATAAAATCGAGCAATTTGATGGCAATTTTGTATCTGTACTTCATTCCTCGCTGCTTTGTTCCTTGTTACCTTCTGTCTCTGGTGTGATTGTGAAATTGGCCAATAATACTTTTCCTTGCGTATTACTTTTGATTCTCTGCCAGTGGTTGGTGTTTTTACATGACAAATGCAGTGCATGGTTTCAGCGTCTGGCACTGTAATAGTGATATGTTTGTGTAGACTGGAAATATACCAAGCTATTAAGGGAAAATGGCTTTAGAAAACTGACTTCAGAATGACTTCATGAAAAATAATAATTTGCTTTTTGATTTGTAATATTTTGGCGTGCTAAACATATATTTCATTAGCTTAAGTGCAACTCTAACCCCCGACCAAAAAGAGAGATAATTCAGTCAAGACAGTACTTTCTACCCATGCACTCATTGTTAAGGATCTTTACAAAGAGTTGATAATGCAACAATAAGCCTTACACTAAAAGAAAGGATTTTTGTAATGGAAGATCAAGCCTTAGACAAACGACGGTTTCATATTTTATTTAGAAAATTAAAAATGAAACCACGTTTGTAAAATGCTTTGCTGAAATGCCTGAACCTTTCAAGTGAATGCAAAAAAATCTACACTTAATGGAACTTAATGGATCCCATTTTAAGTTAAGGTGAAATTAGAAGTTTTGCCAAGTCTTGATCCAAGATCACTAAAAACATGTCTAGTTTACTCACAGACCTTTATTTTTAAAATTTGGAATGTTTACTTCCTTGGAATCTGAAAATAAAAGCAGAACAAAACTCGAAACATGTAAACTTTGGAATTAAACAAGAGTGGTCTGAAACGTTAGCCAGACTATAATTATCTGATTAAAGTATACTGGTACAACTGTTCTCTGAGATGTTCTGTTGGGTCCAGTTGGAAAAACAGACCCTTTCCAATTCTAGGTTTTAATCCAGTAGCAATGCAGACTTAGATCAGAATAAATCTGGGAATTTGGAATTTCTTTTGAGGATTCAAAGGGGGATTGGTTTTAGGGCTTTTTGGTTTTCGAACCTTTTAGAACCAAATTAAGCCTCGATCACCTCTCTTCAAAGCCACTGACAGTAGCTTCATCAGGGTTTCCCCACAAATACAAGGTCTGCATGAAACTCCTTAAACAGGCCAAGCTATGCAAACACCTTATTATACAAGGTAAAAATTGAAACTTGTAAAAGCATGTATTTTCAACAAGCGTTGGGCAGGACCACAGTTTACATGGAGAAAAGTTCTTTTGTGAATTTTTGTGGGTAAAGAAAAGCAGCCCAAGCAGGGAACCATTTTATTGTTCACCACCCCCTCATTTTTTCTTCTTCCTCTTCCTTTCTTCTCTTGCAGAATGTCTCTCAGATATTTGGACAGATAACCACAGCTAGTGGGCACACGGCCACAGTCTCCTCCATAATGAGTCTCCAAACATTATCTGATCAGGTAAGTGAAACTGGGTAAGTCTGTACTGAATCTGCTTACCCTGTATAGTTGCTACTAAATATGCAGTAAAGGAGTGAGTTTTATGGCAAATAAAAATGGACAGTTTTGTGTTAGTTTACTGTTTCCATTACAGTGGAAAATCTTGAAAATCTGTCTTGTGCTGGTTGCTACAGTATAATGCTGTCAACAGGAAAGAAAGAAGATGTCATATTTTGCAGTGATGCTGATAGTTTGGAGACTGTAAGTCCTGTGAATGCTTGTAATGTAGTGAACCTGAGCGACGAATACGAAGGCCAACAGTTATGCATTTGCAAGGGGTATGTCGTCAAATTTTGATGCAAATATCTGAAAGACGTTTGATAAAGGAATGCAGATGAGAGACAGCCACAACTGGGAACCTCATAAAAGCTTTGAATGTGCTAGTATTTGTGAACACCACTTCACAGAAAATGTGCATGCACGATCCTCTCATGCAAGAAGGCTGATGCAGGCACTTGTGTGCATATGCAGGACTGAGTGTGTTCAAATATGAAACTTTGCTTTAAAAGCATGTTTGTAATGGCTATTTTGGTGAAAACTAAATTCATCTGCCACTTGAGAGAGCAGAACTGAAACTGTGGCTTCAGGACTTGAGTGCAATATGATATACTGCCTTCTGACACTGTTGCCAATCTCACACCACCTTCATGGCTGTTTTGCTAGTTTAGCTGGTGAATCATACTAAATCCAGTAATTTGTGTTGTAGAGCTGAAGAGTTCTGTTCAAGTGTGAAGTAATTTTATTGTGTTGATGTAAGTGAAAAGACTAGTTCTATTTAGTGGACCATATTCTGCTAGTTTTACTTTTGAAAGCATTTTAAGTGGAACTGTTCATTTCCATTTGTCTTTACCCCGATGTTAAAGGAATGCTGGAACAAAATGTACATAATGGTTTGGTGCAAGGTTGAAGCATTGGGAAGTGTGGTAAAAATCAGGTTATTTGGATGACTGCTTTGATTCCTTTTTCCCCAGCATACCTGGTTGTTATATGCATCAGGTGCAAGCTTCTTGTAGGTAGGTGCCATCAGGGTTGACAGATTCTGCAAATTGGATTCTAGTTTTTCTTCCTGTTAGGAGATGAAACAGAGTTCAATGACATTTCCACACTGTATGTATGGGATCTAAGAAGTTAACGTCTTTACACAATTATGTTTACACTGATAGCTGTGTAAAGGCCGAGACCATTGTCATTCTTGTTTAGACAATAACTGCTGTGAATCTCCTTTTAACTTTATTGTTTCACAGCCTTTAAAGTAATGAAGTAGTAAAGTAGCACAGTATGATCCCTGCAAGAGGATATCACATACTATAATCTTAATTTGGTTTATCTTAAAAAGAATCACATTCTTCAACATGGAGATGTTTTAGATCCAAGTGTGATGACCTCATTATTTTCCCTATTGGAATTCTGGGAAAATAATACTCTTCAGAAAGCTTGAGAGAAATAATATCAGAATGGTCCATCAAGTAAATCTGGCTAATTTAAGGGTTTTGCACATTGCAATGACAGCACTTCAACACACTGAAATATCTTTTCATGCAGCAATTTAAAATTATTTAAATACTTCAGACTTCAAAAAGTTCCCAATTCTTAAGCAATGAAGAATTGTGGACATGTCTAGTAGTTGGTGATATGGAGGTAGGAATGACCACACTTCATGAAGGGCTCTTTAAAAATGAAGTACTCTAATCACATACTCCAAAGTTGTTCCCCATCCTCTCAGGATGAGAATCCCAAATTCAAAACCTTGCTTATATGAGGCCCTTATTTTTAATTTCAAGTGCATAAAGAACAGTGGCATCCTGGAGTGGTATACTTGTTTTTAGGAGCTTGTATATTTTAGGAATGCGTGAAGAGCTGTGAAAAATCTATGGGTTTGAGAGAGATGTGTTTGGTGCATTGAAAGTTTGTATCTCCTACTATAGGACTATATCCTAGTTTGGGACTCCAAAATGACATTATAAAATTGTCAAAAATATCTTGCTGTGACCTTGTGGCTGCTGCCAGAACTTGGAGCTTTTGTGTGGCCCATAGGTTACAATTTGTAAGTGTTACTTCTAGTTTTTATTGGTGAGGATCCTATTTGTGTTGTCTATAAACTGTGTCTATGCTATGGGACCCAGCCCCTGGATGGTCACCTTGGCTGTCCCCGACTTTGTGTGGGAACAAGACTGGAGGGTAAAACCATCTTCCCTGCCCAGCTCTGACTTCCATGGGAAGTAAATCCAGGAATGCAAGTTGGAAGAGTGCCCTGGTGGGCTCTGGCCAGGTATCCAGCTCAGAAAATTTAGCGGGTTTAGGATTGCAGGCTATGATAAAGAAGGCTTTGTGCCACAGCATGATTGAAGGAGAGCTATTCTGTAATTCTTGGGGCCGTAGAAGAGCAGTGGGGAGGAAAAACTGTATGTTAATTATGATGATATTCTAAATACTGTGCTATTCTCAGCACAGGCCATAGGATGCAGAAATACCTGGCTCTCTGATCATGTGAAAGAAATGCTTGGATTTGTGTAAGACACCAGAATACAGGGAAAGCTGTGGACCTATGTGTCAGTACACAAGCAAGGGACTAAATTTGCACGTGCTTCCCAAAAAACAGACTGGGCCATTGGAGCCTCCCAGACACATGACTAGCTGGAGGTGTCCAGGAGTCACTGCATTCATAACTTCAAAGGTATCTTGTGCCCAGGTTAATGTTTTTTTAATTATTCTGACTCGTTTTAAACAGTTGCCAGTTTGCTGTAACACAGAACCCAATCTGGAACGTTCAGTGGGGCAGGACTTTATGTAGAATGAGTCTTTCTATCCTCTTCGTCCTATTGTCATCTCAGAGTTTCATCGTGTTTGTCTCCGTGCAGTCTGCTCTGGTTCCCAGTTGCAATGTTATGTGCCTTCAGCTGGTAAACTTTCCTGTCTGCCACTGGGGAATGCCCAATTGCAGGCCTAATACAGTCACAATTATTCAGGCCGTGCCCTCTCCTCTAATTGTGAAAGCCTGCAAACATGGTTTCAAGTCTCAGGGCTTTTACCAGCTGTCAGAATTTGGACAGTCAATTCAGCTGGCTCAGTGACTGGAATCAATCAGTTTTGACTGGCAGTTATTTAATTACCCTACATGTATGCCATTCAGCCAGGGCTCTGGCCCCTGGTCTCTTGTACTGTATCTCTATTTGCAGAGTGACAGAAAACATTTCCTTGCAAATGACGCTCATTTTTAGAAACGGACACCAACCTCTTTTGGGTCATCCCCCATCAGCTTAAACTTTCTTGGAATCTTGCTTCTGGCAAACTTACAACCATTGTAGTACATGCTCCAGGAGCAACCAAAGGAAAATGAAGCACCACAAGTTTCAGGGTCCAGCCCTTGACATGCGCAAGTTCGTCTGAAAAATAAGAGAATATGGCTGTTAGCAGCGGTGGGTCACCCTGGGACATTCCCGCAGTGGGCATCAGCGTTCTGCCAGCGCTCTGGGGAATCACTGGTCTTGGATCGTCTTCCATCAGAAAATAATGAAGAAATGAAAGAGGGAAGCAAACGCATTATAACAGAAGAATTTATCAGAGTGAATAATTTCATGGTTTCAATAATTTCTACGGTTCTGTGAGAAACCTGGCTTTGCCTGAAAGTGGGTATGTTTGTGTGGTGCCTTGCTAGGTAGTGATATTCATGGTACCTGAAAGGGGCATATGCTGATGGCACTGCAAGAATGTGGGAGCTTAGGGGCTAAGCAATAATTCCTGAAATACGACTCTATCCATGAAGCCAAAGTAACATACAAAATTAACCTAGACATAAAGTGACTAGGTTAATTTTGGTCTAACTGTTCTTTGCTATCAGAAAGACATGGGAAAACGATATTGTGCAATTTCTTTAGATTCAGGCTAGCTTCTGTAGGCTTACAGTATGATTTAGTGCATCTAGTTTTTATTTCAAGGTTGAGGTATCTGCTGTCCTGGGCCCTGCTGAGATCTCTTCCTTTAAATATAGTGAGAAGCTTCACAACTCTGGGAAGATGTTTTTCCCTGATTTATAACAACATTTACTTTGCTTTTCTCACAAGGTTTGTGGGTTTTCAAACTGCCTGAAATAGATGGAAAGTAATTCAGGGTAATAGCACGAGCACAGGTGCCAGGTCCAAGGCTGAAGGTGGGGTTGCACGTTTGGCGAGCATACCCTTTGTTCCACTTACTCTTCATTCAGGGCACACCGCCGGTTCGTGAGCGTGCCGTACTTCCTCAGGGTGTCGGTGAGTTCAGAGTAGAGCTTGTCGGCCAGGCTTGTTGGGATTCCCTCCCAGACCAGGATGAGAATCACAATCACGGCCGTCTCACACGTGTGGCCCGCTCGCTCGCGCACCAAGCAGAGTAGCTTTTCCTCCTGACTGCTTCTGCGGACTACCTGCATGCACAGCAACACACACCCCCAGAGCCCCAACACAAACAATGTATTTCTTAATGTCAAGAGCAAGAAAATAGGAAACCTCAGCATTAGTGTGCATGTGGGGAGGTTACTTCTACTTCTGTCTTCCTCTTTGTTTCTGGCAACTTGGTCCTTTTTTCTCATTTAGTGATATGGGCCAGGGCTACCCTTTCTGTTTAATGAAGCTGACTCCAAGAGGCTAAGCTTGACTGGTGGCATGGAAAGCCATGGTGGTGGAAACCAGCTTTGTAAAGGTATCCCCCATGCTCTGATTCAGCAGGAACATTCTCCTGAATCTGCGCTATGGTACAAGTGGCACAGTTTGATTAGTGGGAAAAAGGAAGTGAGCAGTGAGATGCCTCCCTGCACAGAGCTGGATGGTGGACTCCTGTGCTTAGGGCAGGAGCCATGCAGGGAAAGGCGGGCAGCTAAGGAAGGGACTAAATAACTGGACATGGGAGCTTCCTCCCTTTCCTTCCCAAACTTAAGCAGCTAAACTTGTAATTGGCCACTCAGTTTTGTGACCTGCCCTTACTACAAACATTACAGTGATGAGAGGAAAGCAGTAGATGTTGTTTAAAGAGTGTCCTTGCTTCTCAGTGCTTGTGCCACTGTGGGTATTTCTGAAAAAAAGGTGCAGTCTGGCATGCATAAAGACTATAATCAAGCATCAGTTTTTCCTCATCCTGTCTTTCCCCAGCCTACCCAAACCACTCGGTAATTTGTGCCAAAGTACGACAGTGTTTGCTAAGAGGGTGGCCTAATGCCTCTCTCGAACTGGGAGTGCATTTTAAAAACATCACAGTGGTGCACTTACTGGACTTATTTGTAAGCTAAAATTAAACAGCAATGAGAATGTCTGGTGTTGTGCATCTTAAATCTAAGCAAAACTGCCTTCCTTCTCAGGTTTTCATACCTTTAAGACAAATTTTATTCTTGCTGTTCTCCATGCAACAAGTAAACGGAGTGTGAGAGACAGGAGTGGGAGCAGGCGTCCTGTAGTACTGCTGCCGTTGAGCTATTTTAAGTTTCATAGTGTCAACTAACAGAAGGACATGTCACTGCTGTCTGCTTACGTGAACCATCATACTGAACTAGATTTGTCTTAACATTTATGTACATCACTTACTTACCCATTTAGCAATTGGACATCCTTGAGAACTTTTGCCTTCTTTCCCAGTGTAGACAACCCTCTCAATCCTTATAGCTTTACCCTTCTGTCCAAATCTTAAACAAACAAAAGTAGGTACAATAAGCAGATTCATTTGGTTCTACGTGAACACTGAAAAGATGGAGCACATTTGCCAGTCTTATCTTAAAAAATAAACACTATGAATTACAGCGAGGGATGTGCAATGCGGTTTATCTTGCTGATTTTATTATAGTGGTGGATTGATATGTTAAGAGAGGCAAATGTCTTTAATATATCACGGATGAGTAAAAATTATCCATATCACATTAATATTCCCAAACCTTTTAATTGTTTCTGTAGAGAATTTGTTATAATGACATTTTGAAAAGTGGACATGAAGTCTCTCTATTTTGGGGAGGAATTTTACATTTTTCTTTAATTTCTGGGTTAAACTTAAAGTTACTACTCTGAAATGTATATAATTAAATTGTCATGGAACAGCTGGCATGCAGTACTCTATTAATTTTCTGTGCTTGTTTCTGGCTTAGATACAGTGCGAATCAGTTAAGTCATGATTAATTTGCATCATATCTATTTCCTTTACTTTATCATCTGCTCATAAATTGCTACTTATTTACTTCTGCCTGACTTCTATGCAGAATTAGGATCACAAGGTGCCCTCAAATGATGCCGTTTGTGTGTGTCTTCTTGTGACCGAGGTGGGCAAGCTCGGCACTGGCCGAAGCACTTAATCAAGGTGATAATGCCATCAAGGCAGAATCTAGCCCCACATGCAAGTAGTGCTGTTACCCAGAGCAAACGGGATCCACTTTCCACGTCCTCTGATGGACCAGGTGGAAATATGTGGCAAACGCTAAGTGAAGCAAATCTTGAATCAATAAAAAGCATCAGACCTGTTAAGCCATTTCCAGGCATGTTCTCTGGCCAGGCCTCTCCCCGGGCTGCTGCAGCTGGGGGGTGCCCACCAGCCGAGCCCTAGAGCACACCAGGTCTCAAATGAGGCTGTGCATTAGAAGCCTCAGTGTCTGCCACACTACAGATGCAGCTACTATGTTGACTCCGCTGCATTTCAGGGACTGGGCAAATTGCACTTCCATCACCGTTTCTTGAATTCTGCCGCTCTCATCGGCATTACCTTTTTTTGGGTTTTTTTTTTGTTTTTTTTTGTTTGTTTGTTTAAAATAACCAAGTGTGGGGACTAAATCACAATCTCTGTGTTCTTTGCCTGTTACCTACAGAGCAATCAAGATAGTTCCTTCCTGTTATGCAGCCATTTAATGATGCCTTGAGAACTTTTGACCTTTCATCCCTCTTGTTTTTGCACTAAAATCTTGGTGACATATTTAAGAGCAAATATTTGTATTTAAACTTCTGTCCTGTAAAGGAAATGAAAAATGCTTATTTTTAGATGTGATCTCATTGTGAAATCTCAGTGTCACAGGAAATTATACAAATAAAATCAAGTTGTACTACACATGTTCTGCAGGCAACTGTTAGGTCACTTTTTCCTACTTAGGCTTGGATGTTAGTATACATTTGTTTCTTTAATTAACCACATTAAAAAAACATTTTTAAATCTTAACATTTTCTATCAGTTTGCTAATCTGGATTGCAGGACAACTGTGCGGATGCTGCTATAGAAATATGTTGTACATTACACACTGGAAATGAAATGGACTTTGTCTCAAATCTTTTCAACTGTCACAAAGGAATTTGTGCCTGATGTTTGTCATGCTTGCTTTCAGGACAAAGCTGATTGGCTTTAAAACAGGAGCAAAACTCACTGAGCATGAAGTAGGGATTGGGAGAAGGAAGAGGCAAAATGTATGTATCCACCATGGATTCTGCAAGAAATTTGTTCTGGTACAGCTAAAATATTAACTGCAAGTCTAAATCCAAATCCTGGTTTGTTTGACAGTGCTGATACCTTAAAAGTCAATCCATATTCATGGGAAGCCCATTTAAAAGTGCTTCAGTTGTGATTAGTGTCACCAACTGCACACATGTGCTTAAGAGTATCTTTATAGTTAAGTGGTTTTTTTACTTAGGGATACAAAATTAACTAACAAGGAGGAGTTCTGCAGTTCTTTAGTCAGGGAATCGCACAGTTCATACCATATGAACAGCTGAAAACTAGCCATTGTTCAAGTGGCTGCTGCTATACTCTGCTGAACCTGGCTGAGTAGATGCATGTTATCTATAATCTCTCAGGATTTCCTTCTGCCAACATGAAATGAAATTAAATGTAAAAAAAAAAAAAAAAAAAAGAAAAAAAGAAAAAAAAAGAAAAAAGGTGAGGTCAATATTAAGGATGAAAAATTACATTCCAAAGTAAAGAAATGAAAAAAGTTTCATCTCTAATAATTGACATCATGACATGAATGACCTTCCTCTTTTATTTATTATTTGTAAATACTAAAGAATTAACCAGTCAATGAGAGCTCTGGAGGTAACAAATTGTAAGAAGCTTCTCAGGAGGGTCAGTATTCACTCCCCCTTTGCAGGAAGAAGCTGATTTATGTAGCTTACATGCATTCGAGCTGCTCATGAAGCTGAAAACAAGTATTGGGGCAAGCCCCACACAGGAGTCACAGGGAGGGAGGTGCCAAGAAAGAGAAAGGCTCTTAGGACTTAGAGGTAATCTGAAGGGTTTAATAGGCCCTAAGTAGCCCACGGTCATGCAGTGACGAGCACAAGCTAACAGACCTTGCTAAGAAACGGCGCTCCTTAGCTCAGACACAGCACTGCGATAATGCCCATTTGCTTTTGGTTCTGCAACTAGCTGGAGCTTCTTTGCAGTTCTGGAGTCGAGATTTTTAAGGTGGGATTTAACAAATCAAATTCCCATCTGCCTCTGACTTACTGGGGAGCTTTTTGTTTGCTTGTTTGTTCAGAGGACAACTGAATTCCCAGGTACCTCTAAAATCTGGCCGTTAATGTCTATGCACACCAAAAGCTACAAGTAATGCAGAATTCACAGTGCAGAAGTCACTTTTGTGACAGTTTTTAATTTAAATACCTTAGAAAGGCTGGTGGATTTTGCACTTACACATATTTTTAAATAGCACAGATTAGGTAACCATTCTGTGCCGTTCAAAATTCCTGGTTTGGTTGCTGTTGATGTAATAAATATATCACGGGATGCAACACGATACAGGGATTGTCCACAATCAAGATAAGGCTGGTTTTGTGCCATACTCCAAGGAAGGGGGATGTTTTTTCACAAAACAACTTATTGATTCTTGGGCTGAAGTCCTACCAACAACTTTGTGGCACTCCTCTGGAGGTGACTGAGTTAGATTTAGCCCTTTAGGGTTGTAGTATATACTTAGTAAATTGGGGGGGGCGGGGTGAGGGGAGGTAACTTTGGAGTTTGGTATTCTGCTCTCCATCTTCCTTCTACCTTGGCATTCTCCTACCCAGAGGGAACACCAGGTCCATGCCTGCTTTTGCAGCCGTTGCCAACCGTCTTGCTTGGCAGGCTGGTGAATACTTGTTCCTGCTTGGGTTTGCTGGCATCTGTCTCAAAGTGCGCAGTCTGTGCCAGCCAGCAGACTATTAGCCCTGTCAAATATTGTGACTCTCTGGTGAATAGCACAGCGCGTAATGTTGGCAACACTGGAGTAGCTCGGCCTACAAGTAATTACTTGATTTGCAATTGTTTATTTCTTTATGTGCAAAAGCTGGAAAAATTCTGACATCCACAAAAGGATAAATGTTCATCTGCCCTGTGCCTTTGCACTAATTACCTTTCTTCCATGATTTCTCTAATAGCTGCCACATTAGGACCGGCTCCTAGATGGGTATAGAAAGGACCTTCATCTTTTTCAATAATTTGCTCTGTTTAAAACAAAATAAAGGTTATTACTTCGAAGCTTAATTCTTTAATGTAAAAAGTCACATTGCAAAGCTTACATCTAGCTCATTAGAATACTGGTGTATGGGTCTGGGGTCAGAGTTTTCAAACACTTATGTCTAAAGTATGCCCACACAATTTGTACAAAACATGCAAAGCACGTGGCTAATCCTGCAAACAGCCGTGATACGGGCTGTGTGCTTTTTGCTAGCACAAACAGTTGTTTCACATCTCGGGCTCTACACTGAAATTCAAAAGCCATTTTCCTGTTATCACCGAACAATTGTTTCTCCTTCTCCCACTTCCTCCTCTCCCAGTATCTAGAAAGGAGGATAAATGGGATAACAGCGGTAAATATTGACGTTAGTGAGCTGTACAGTACTTGTTTTTCAGCAGACATGTTACAGTGTAGGAACCTACAGCTTAAGAAAGTGGCCAGTGGTTACATAGAGAATTTCTGCCACTCACAGAAAGACTCTGTGAAATGAAAAAAAAGCAGGTTTGCTGAAAGAAATCCTGCACAAGGCTTAGTCAAAATTTTGTAGGCTAAGAATGTGGCCTCAGTTTTCTGTGTGTAAGTAGGACTATGTCAGCATTCACAATATATGCTTGGTTTGATACCAGGAGACAGGCTCCAGCAGTGAAAAAGAAACGGCCAGGCTCTGCTTGGGTTCAGGAGGAGATGGTGGAGCTGTGCTGACTTGTCTGAGGGCTGACTTTATGCTTTCTGCCATGCTAACTCCAAAGGCTGGATGAGGTGGTGCTGCTCTTGACGTACAGCCTCCAGAAGCATGATGAAGGTATGCTATAAACCTGAACGTGTCCGTAGGGGAATGGCTTAATTTAATCTTCCTAAGGACAAGTATCGGTAGGAAAGAGCAATAAACTGTATTGATTATGCTGTGGCACTGGCTTCTTCAAAGAGGACAGGAACTAAGTTTTATGCTCCTTTATTTCCTAGAGGGTCTGCTAAGACTGAAGAATTAAAATGCAAGCGGAGAATAAGCTCTTTTGCTTAGTTAGCAGTTGCAGTACTGGCTAAAAAAATAGTGAGAATAATGAAATGATTGCCAGAAAAACTTGTGCCAGCTACATTGCAGAAACCATCTCAAGAAAAAAAACCCCAAAAACTTCAGTGTTTTCAAAAAACCTACATTTTGTAGGTTGTTTCTTATAAAACAACAAGGAACAGCAAGGAACTGTCTTCCAGTTTTCTTTCTGGGAGCTTTGGAAATCCACTACCACCTCTTTTTGTTCCCATGGATCATCTCTGAGACATGGCCCCAAGCATTCAAAAAGGCAAAAAGGTCCATTTTGCAGTTTTGGAGGAGCATTGGTTCAACTTCCCTCTTTTATAGTTGGTACGAAATCCCAGTAAGTGAAACTATAACAAGGATTTTTTTTTTTCCGTTTTTGGTGCTGAACCTTTTGTCTCAGCCTGAAACCTTTTGTCTCAGCCTGAATAATTTATCCAGTAGAGTGTGAAAGTGTCTGCTAGACCTGGCTATGTGCAGTGTCAGTGCTGTATGGAAGCTTGGCTACAGGGCCTGTCTGTCACTCTACTTTGCTTCCCTCTGCTCTGCTCTTCCAGCTTTTGGAGATCGGGTGTGCCATGAAGAAACACTGAGGGTCCCCCTCGCTGCTTTTTTGGTGCTGCTTGTGTAGCTTCTCTAAGAAACTGCTGATCTCTTTAGCCTTGCAGGAGACAAGTACATGACAGGGAGGATAAACTCTTGCAACAAGTGAGGAATAATTTGTCATCCCTTCTTTGCTTAGGCTTTACTGAGTGAGGGAAACTTAAGCAATTTCACTGTTAGAGCAAAAAATGGTGTAAGGATCTCAAGTTTTGGACCCAGGACATATTTTATAAATGCTATATCTAACCTTGATGAATAAATTAGATTATAAAGTTATGATCTACTTTTTATCAACATGTTGTCATTACATGTCTACTGCTCAAGGAGAATGGATGTGAGGAGATACATTACTGGCCATAAGCATTCTGACTGAAAAAGCAAATAGGTAATTGCTTTATGAAATATTGAGAAAGGGCCCATCTGTAGGGTTGGATAAGTGGAGTAGGCATAAGTGTATAAAATTGCAATTTTATAAGTCTTTACTAATTGCTGTTCTAAAAAAAACCAACCCAAAATTTCTCCAACAAAAACATCCAACTAACCCCGTGATCCCAACTTGAAGGCTCATTTCCTTCCTGTGAACTAGTATGTTTTTAGTACATCTTGGCACTTACCAACACAGCTGCAAGATGGGAAATCATACTGGGTTTTGGCAGGTGTGTCCAATAAATTTTTTACAGGAGTATCCAATAGCTTGGAAGGTGAGTCTAAAAAATTATTGAGAACAGTTCCAGCTGTTCTTTTGGTCGGGGTTTTCTCAGCAGACGAGTTTGCTTGCTGATCTAAGATTGGGGTCTGAGTGTCAAAATCTGCAGCACTGGTATTTCTCGATAGGATGGTAATAGGGCCTGCGGTTTCAACCTTCACATGTTTAGGTGACTTGATAGTAAAAGTCTTGTGATCAAACAGTGATTTGACCTGTATCTGTTTTAGCTGCTGTTCCATTGTCTCAATGATGCTCTTTTGTTGCATGTTCTCGCAGCCAAAGTGCTGATTCTCTTGTTTAATTGTTTTTTTCCACATTTTGTTTTCCAGCTGTCCAGCTGATGGACGCATGCAGACATTAGACTTTGTGCCAGCCTCGATTTTTATAGGCTTGCGCGCTGCACTGGGACCAATCTCGGTTTTGGGTTGCTGGTATGCTTGTTGCTCCTGTTTTTGCAAGAGATGCCACCTTAGAGCAGCATGCTTTTGAAAATCCTTAGGGGCTTGGGACTGCAAATGACAGCCTCTCTGGTCTTGGGAGTGTGGGGCAGTTTGCTGGCTGTGTGGTAAGTACCGCTGAGGAATCTGCGTAGCTTGTTGGCTCGGGAGATCTTGGTTCACACTACCACCGTAGCATTGTGTTTGCTGGAGTGGTGGTAGCTGTATAACTGAAGCTTGTTGTGTCTGTTGCTCTTGTTCTTGAAAACAGTGATTCACATCTTGCTTTGCGGTCAAGTTATTTGAAAAATACTGCACATGTTGCAAGTCCTGCATTTTGTTGGCTCCAAAGCGTTCCATATTCGCAGCGTTTTCTTTCTTCTCAGAAATCAAGTGCACATTGTTTGGGCAGGGATGCTGCAGACTAGCGTTTGCTTTCTGAGTGTAAAGGGGAGCTTTGTTGTTCATGCTCTGTACCTGCTCCAGGCCTAGCTGACGGTTATGCAGTGGGAATGCAGTTGATTTCATGTACTTATTCCCAGTTTGAAAACATTCATCTACTTTAAGCTGATTGAAGGATGTCCTGTCTAGCGGCTGCTCAGCATTGCTTTGGGAGTGGGAAATGGTTTGGGGCAGGTCTTTATTTTTCATTTGCAGAGCCTGTTGCTGGTTTGGGGTTAGCTGTGGACTGCACAGCAGTTGCACCTGCTGTGCCTGTTTTTGAAGCATCTGTTGCAAAATGTGTGAATGCAAGAATTGCTCGTTTTCCCCTGGCTGGGGATTCAAGTGCTGCTGTTTCAATGGGGCCCCTAAAGGCCGTTCGGCCTGTTGTTCTGGTCTTTGCTGGAAATGGAGCTGCTGTGGAGGGTGTTGCTGCACTTGGGACTTGAGCAGGGAATCCATCTTTGTGAGCTGTGGCTGCGGTGAGTGTTTCTGGAACGGCAGCTGCTGGTCAGCTGTGGGATGCGGCTGCAGCTGGGAGGTCTCGCTTTTGTACAGCAGAGGAATTTGTTCCTGTTGCATTATCTTCTGGCTCTGGGGCTGTCCTGAAGGCCCCTTCAATGCATCAGGACTTCCAGCATACTGTTTTGTATAGGCTGTTTTGGCTGTGTTTGCCTGGAACTGAAGAATTGATCGCAATAATGCTTCGCTGGGCTTTTGGGGAGGCTCTCCCTGGCGGAACTGGGTGGAAACCAGTTCTATCCAGGCTGGTTTTGAGTAACGTTGAGCCTGTTGCACAGGCTCTTTCACTTGGTCCTTTTCTTTGTCAGGAGGAATCTCAGGTTCTCTCTGTCCTGGGAAATGCTGATAGTGTTGCTGCAACTCACACTCACTTCCGCGCGCTTGCAGGTTTTGGAGGGGAGGCTCTGACGCCGGCGTAATTTCTTCTGGGCGCTGCTGAATTGAGGCGGCCACAGCAGCTTGCGGGTTGCTTTCACTGACATCTTGTTGTGACGTTTGTGCCTGCTGCGGAAGTCTCTGCTGAGGGTGAAGTTGTTGTTGGCTGAGGCCGGGACTTTCTGACATTGGTCCCTGCTGTTGCCCTTCATTCTTTATCTCCCCAGGAAGAGTTTCATCACATCTGTTGTCATAGGAATGGTGTCCTTCTCGCACCATGACGGACAGTGCACTGTTCATTTCCGGAGCAGGAGGAGCGGAGGAATCTTTGTGAAACATTGAGTTCTGTTTAAAGAAAGCACCATTTTTTTCTGCTTGCTCAGAAAACCTTTCCATAGTGGCGCTCTGAGCTTGCAGGTTACTGCTGGAACTTAGAGAGAGGTCTTGGTTGGGAACCTGCCCTATGCTTCCACGAACAGTACTGTTTCCTACGGGTAACTGGTGTGGATCATAGCCTGGAATCTGTTGCTGTAGCTGTAGTTCTGGTTTCTGAAGTGAACAGCTACCTGGCAATACAGGTGGTTTACTGGAGTCTTCTGTGTTGTAGACCTCAGTAACCACTACAGCTGGCACTTGAGGCAGCTCAGAGTTTGAGGTCTGTGGAGAAGTGATCTGCCCTGAGGTATGGGATGAATGCGTTGTCTCATAGGACAACTCATTAGTAGCCTGACTGGTAATGGCATTGATATGAGATGTGTTCTTCTGCATTGCTATGGAAACATGTTCTGGATAATATTGAGACAGTGTTTTCTCCAGGAGTTCACCATGCATGCTTTCCATGGAAGAGGCAGAAACTGTAGCACCATTAGGCATTGGCACCGCCTTGTTCTTAAGTAGTAAGACAATTTCCCTGTTGTGGCAATGAATGTTTTCCCGCTCCTGCTCATCCTGAATCAGGAGGTCATGAGGGTTTTCTGAACCACCACCGTTGTATCTTGTAGACTGTATCAAATCTGAAACTTCATTTTCTTGTCCTGTAAAACTCTCGTGTTTCTTCTCACTGTAACAATTGGAGACTCTTAGTTTTTCATTATTATCCTCTGGCTCAGCTTTTTCTCCATTTACCTCTTTGTCTTGTTTCACTTTCTTGCTTTCATGAAGTCCATACAGAGAGGGCTCACTAAAAGTGCGTTTTATCCCACCATTTTGCATATATTTGGAATAGACTTTCTTTTCTTGTAAAAGGTCGGGGCTAACGCGGTTGTTTGGACTTCCCTTCAGGTGGGGCACTCCATAGTTGCTTTTAATGAATAGCCGCTTGTGGTCTCCATTTATTTCAACTTCAGGCCTCTCTGTTGCTGGACTTCCATTCTGTAGCTTCACCGTAGAAGGCTCTGCCTGGCAAACGTGAGAAGATTGCGGTATTAGAAATGGACTCAATCTATTGCCGTCAACATGGTTGGTTCTGTCCTGTTCCATCTGGCCTGCTCCGGGGCCATCCACAAGGCTACCCTCTGAACGTATCTGAAAGAGAAAAGAAACAGGAGAGAATCTAAGTCAATTTTAGTTTCCATTGAGGGACAGCCAATTACCGACAATTCCTGCAGCATTCAAGCACCCATTGTCCTGACCAGCTCCCACACACAACATGAGCTCGCAGGCACACCTGAGGGGTGTTTCACTATCCTATCACACTTTGCAGCCCTGTGTCTCCCTTTTTCTTGAAGGTTTGTTCTTCAAGATGAAAAGAGAGTGAAAATAGAGTGGCTCCTTACCCCCATTTAACACACAAGCAGAGATTTGACCAAAAAAATCTCTCCTAATGGTGCAAAAAATATTCTCCGCTTTTGAATGATTTGCACAGACTCCTCTGTCGTCACTTTTTCTCAGTGGCAAGGCAGAAAGTCATGCCGAAACCATGGTTCCCAGACTTGGTGCTAATCTTGTTATTTGATTAAGTGTGCCAAACCTCTTTTGTGTGACTTGAAGGATTATTGCCACCAAGCTTGCCAATTAGAGGGGAAAACCTCCTTTTTTCTGTCTTCAGCTGTCTGACAAGGTCTTTTAAAACCGGCATTCCTAAAGACCATGCAAGTGGCACGATACACATGTGAGACAAAGCCACGCTTGATTGCTGTCCATAGGAACTCTTACTGTTCATCAACATCTTGGTAATGTTGACAGAAACAAATCGAGAGATTTCTGAAAGGTTTGATGGAAGTGGTATTTTTTCAGGTATTAATATCCTTTCAAACTTACATACAGACATCAAGCATGGCTTAAACTGTGCATTTGGGTTTTGAACTGAGCCCCACAGCTGTGGAGCTAGGATTTTTTTCTTCTTTGTTTGGAAGGAAAATCCCATTTTCTCATATACTTTCTATATTTTATTTATAAAATGAAGTTTTTTGTTGGATAAAAGTACTGACAATGTGCAGTGAACAAATTCCATATAATGACAAGCTAATCCTGTTCACATGGATCTTCCCAGGATTCACAATCCCAGTTAACATAGATAAAGCCCTTGTTTGACTCTGCTTGTAATTTATTCTTTGTTGGCTTTATGGTTCTCAACCAGTCACAAATGACAGAAGACAGACTGACAGAGGGTCTTACAGATGTGAGATTGCACAGAGAAAATCTGGACTCATGCGTGTCTTTGTCCTGAAGCTTTTATTTTTAGTTTGCATAAAGAGGAATCCGAAGGGTTCTCCACTACCACGTCATCCTTGGTTGGACTGCAAAGTTAGGAGAAGCACTACACATGGCTGGTATTGCCACTACATAAGAAGAACTACTACACTGAAAAATTTCTCCCATCATGGTTGCTCTGCTTATGTATTTATCCTACACTAATCTTTTTCTTTTTTTAAATGCTAAAGAACATCTAATTTATACAGTTTTCAGTGCAGTATTGCCTTACTCAGTTGAGTAATATGATTCTAAAATGCTTCTAAAAGTAATATTAATTCATGAGATTCATTACATCCAGCAGAATCTCTTCTGCTTGCAGCTCTGATTTCAGTATCAGGACAATTCAAACACATTTTGACTGGCAAGCACCTATATGATGACTTGTATCCACTTCCTCCTTATCCCAAACTTGGTTTCAGATTTAATTTTGACCTCCTGAAGTTTTTTTTCTTTTCTTTCTGCACTCAATTTATGTTTTGTACGACAGAAGTAGAGAAGTTCTCTCTGCAAGTAACAGTACTTTAAAAAAAGACCTTTTGAAGGGAAAGCTAAGAATAGGGAGATGGAAAAGAATGTTTGTCCATCTTACCTATTTTCCTGACAAGGTAAGGTAGGCTTCTTCCCTTCTAGATATATTTCAGTATTATTTCCCAACCTAGCTTTAAAGTACCACAAGACACGAGCCTTTGCAGCTTTCCCAGGGAGATGATATTCCACGCTTAACAGAAAGCAGCGTGAAAAGGATTTCTCTGATGTGTCATTCTAGGCCGGGTGGCACAATGATGCTCCCAGAGTGTTTCAAAAATAAAATGTCAGCCTAATTTGGAAACCATTCTTTGCCTTCACACCTTTCATACCTAGAAATTGCAGCCGAACCACAACTCAGACATGAGTGTGTAGGCTGCTCTATTTCTCAAGTATGAAATGAAATAAAAGGCACCATAGTAATTAACACTGTGCTGTCAAGCTGCTTCTAAAATATTTATTTCTTTAAAAAAGTTTTAGTCTGTGTGATTGAGCCGTGAGAAACTTCCTCTCACCCTCAAAGTCTGCCTTGCTGCTTGTGTTCTGGTGTACCATGTGGGTTGCAACTAAATTCTTTCCGAGAGTTCCCAGACACTCTTTCTTCTCAACTCCTTACTGATAGGTAAAAACACCTTTTTGTTTAGAAGACTTCTCTAAACTTAGCTTGCAAACCCCTCGAAGGAGCACATCTGTGCTTCAGAAAAGTCTTAGGTTCATGCCGTCCTCAAAAAAACACGAGGTTATCTTCACTGTGTGACATGGATTATAATTCACGGTATTCTCAAAGACCTCATGGTATGAGTCAGCCAGTTTCCCCAAATTCCTATCACCTCCAGTATAAAAGGCACTGGTGTTAGACATTGCAAAGGACACGGGCATCATTTGGTTCTTTAAAATACAAAGTTAATTCATCGATTAAAAGTGCTAGATTTGCATTCTTTGAAATGCATCTAAGATTGTGGTGACTTTGCATTACACTTCTTTCTCTCTGTCTACACTCAGTTACTCACAATCCTCGCATCACACCTGAGTACAAATCTTGCTCAAGCAGCTACAAATCACAGCAATTATTTGTAATTTAAAATTGGCAAAAGACAAATGGCAGCAATACCTTTATTACTGGTTTTAACTGAGACACCATGAAGATATTCTTGATGCTACTATTAAACAGACCTGGTTGCACCTTACAAAGTCTCTGTGCTCTTCTTTATAATTGTTGTGGGGTGAACTGTCTGCCTCTCAAAGTAAATCTACCTTTCCCTAAGCGTAGCAGTTAGCCTTTTTTCTCTTTCCCATAACTGTATTTTATCCAGACCATGTATCCACATATTTTTCTTCAGCTATAATTCATTAGAAATTCAAGTCACATCAGCAGCATCTGTGAAACAATTACTGCATCTAGGACTGACTCTGCAGTCTAATCCATCATAATTATGACTGGCCTCTTTGAAGATGCCACGATGCGTGACTTAAATATAGCACATTACTGTGCAAATGGATCAGCATCTCATCCCACCAATATGCATTCAAGTTATAATTCAGTCCACCACCGTTTGACTTTTTCAGATGCAAGCAATGTATGTACATTTATTTCCTGCCACATATGGGGCACAAATTGGAAACTAGCTACTGAGAGAGAGTTTGAGATTTATTTCTTTTTTTTTTTTTATGGGCAAGTTTGGCATATTCCTGCCACCTCTATCAATACGGGAACACTGAAAGACTGTGGAAGGCATTGTTATGAGCGCGACAAACATATCTGTGGCAACAAAAGTACTCTTAGTTATTTCATTTTCTTTCATGGAAAATCCTTCTTTAATTTTAGCCAGTTCTAGAGGTTCGTACCTTATTTTATATAGCACCCGTATCTGAGGAGTTTGTGAATGCAAAGCAGCTCAGATGAATGAATGGACAAATACACACACTGCAGGGGAATACAATCTTCTGCAAAGCTGGGCAAGATTCCCAGTAGAAAAAGTAGGTGGGGGGATGCCGTGTTAGAGTACTCGTGGCCCTAAAAGGACCGAAAGGTGGGATGTCAGATGGGTCGTCTCCCCTTCTGGGGTTAGCTGGGATAGAAATGTACCTCCTCAGAGGTTTTTTTCCCCAGCAGAAATATACCTCCTCAGATCATGACCTCAGCTGACTCGTGCTCGAGTGATTATCAGGATGAGACTCAAGAAAGCAGAAGTCGGATACTGAGGAGCTTGTTGATGGCTCGCTGGGTTGTTCCTGGAGCGCTGCCACAGCCTCCATCCTGCTGGTACCCTTCTGCCACTGCCAGATGACACAGAGGTCTAAATTGCTCCCAGACAAGAAACCTCTGTAGCACTTTCTAGACAGGAGGTGAATTTACCTATATGTCTTGCCAAACTCCAGTTTGGTTAAGTTGTACTTTCTGCTTACGCTCTCCTGCTCCTATCGCCTGGGTACGGTAGTTGGCGTCACTTCTGGCTTCATTTGCTATGTATTATTATGTGCTGTTGTGCAGCTGCTTCTCTCCTCTGAAGCTCATGCTGCTGGCAAAGAGGTCTAAATCCTGAACTTCCAACAAGTGAAAAAGGTCCTAAAGTGAAGGGATTTTTTTTTTCGTATTTCAAGAATGAATGAAAATTCGAGAAAAGGCATGAGTAGAGTTATTCCTAAGGACACTCATACATGGCATTATCAGAAAGGTCAATTTCTGCACTAAAACCTTAAATCTGGACTCGCATACATGCGAAATTGTTTCTGATTAACTCTGTGTCAGTGTTTTCTCTTTTTTAGCTTTGGAACAAGACGTGTAAGCAGTTATAATGATGCTCAACACCATGATTTATAGCCATGTGGTTATTGTGGATGTAATTTTTCTTTGGCCTATCTAAGTAACAGTTGCTTCAGCTGTGCCTTGGGTTAACACCTGTAAGCAAGCTGCAAATGTCACAAGAGGAGAGAAGATGTGCAGTTAACTCAGATGGCTAATGGGCGATGCAACACATCAAAGCTCCTTATTAGTGAGACATTTCCATTATTGCTGGGATAAAATGTTGCACACATGAAAACTGTGCTATAGTTTAAGAATTTCCTGTATGTTTCGCACTTAAGGTGCACTGTGTTTATACACTGAAAAACAAAGCAAGCTTCCACGTAGAAACTAATGAGAGGCAAGACCAGGACTACGCCTGCCCAGACTCTGGGTGGTTTGCCATTCTTCCCAAGCTAGGGTTGCTGGTAGTTTGTAATAAATACAATGCCACCAGAAACCAAACCCTGTGTGGGCCTGTTGTTTAAATATGGGTTAAACGTGCTCTTTTCAGAAGCCAAGGCACCCATGAGAGAGAATTTTAATCCTGTTGTCCAAAGCAGGTTCGAAAGAGAGACTGCATTTATGCCCAAGGTGAATTGAGGTTCTGAACCCCACAACACGCCCTAAGGATTTGCTCTGCTCCCTACCAGCACCACTGCTGCCCCACTGCAAGTGTGGTGGCTGAGGAAAACACAGTGAAACTTCGAGGCAGACGTAAAGGAGGCCCCAGAAGGACAAGGACACTCTGTTGTTATCTGGGCTCTATGGTTTACAATGGGGTCCTTTTGCACTGCATTCAGCTGTCTCTTCATTTGGATAGTATCTTTATTCAGTGCATTAGCAATGCTTTGGAAAAAACTTGCATAAGGATGCCGTGCCTTCTCTGTCCCTTGAACTTTTTAAGTTAAGGCTATATTTCTTTCTAAAATATACATATTGTTCTCTCATTGTAGCTTTAAATAGCAGTTAAGGGGTTAATCTAGAAACTACTGGATGAGACTCTGTGACTGTATTCTGCAGGAGGTCATATTACATGAATATAATTGTCTTCTCTGGCATTTAGATCTATGAATAATCTGTGTCAAACAGAAAAGAAAATGTGGGATGGCTAAAATTTGTTACCTAATTTATAGCTAATTTATCCTTACTTTACAGGGAAAATGGTGACTAGCGAATATAGATATAAGCAGATATAACGGAATGAAGAGCATGGGATTTGTGAAATATGAAGATTAATAATTCATTAAATCTTATCCAAGCCAGAAGCCTCATAATTCATGCATTTTTAAATCAACTAGTGCTAAACCCCCCTCAATTGATTGACACCAGTTCTTACATTTCAGCAATGCAATGACCTAATCGCAAAAGCACTTGAATCAGTTTGATTTTTGACCTTAATACAGAGGGCAAGAGAGTAAAGCTAAACTGGTCTGCACAATGATTCCCCCTTGCTACATTATATAACCATCAACAAGACTGGATTCTGCATAATATCTACCCAGACATGAAAAATTGCACTATTTTAACAATTGCATAAAATCAAGGGAAGCAAAAATTAAATGCCTCTGCAATACGGGTGGAAAAAAAAAACAATTATGTGAAGGAAATGAATTCAGGAATATAAGATGCAAATAAATAGGAATTATAATATCGCATCACACAGCTCTCCAGTTCCTATTTTTTTGTGATTTATGTCCTATACAAACTTTGCACCTAATCGTACCATGTAGCACTTCTAACAGAAGAACACAACTCTTCAAGTCGCTTGTAATGCCACCATAGTGACTAGATTAGAAATGTTTCCTGAAAGGTCGAGCTTTAGAACCAGGTTGGATTTAAGAGACGAAAGGACCTTCCTGCTGTAATAACCAGAACATTAAGATGATGTTGGCACCTACGCTTGTTCTTGCCGATTGTAAGCTCATTTCTGTGGTTTAGATTTGGAGTATGGCGGATCCGGGTGGTTTATACTGACAGGCCATCATACAGAGCTATATTACTTCCCAAGTTAGCCTGTTTGATGTTACCTTGGGTGTTGGTATGCCAACATACTCTAAGACCAGTATTGCTCAATTTCTTGAGCACCATCTTGACGATTATACATCTTGCACAAATACAGGGAGGCTGAACTAAAACACCCTTTCGCCTTTGCTGTTTTTGAGAGTCATTACAGTTGACAATTGTAATAGGAAGGCTGTGGGGATGGGAGTACCACTCTTAAACCCTGGGGATGCTCAAGTAAGTGTGTGCTGAGTGAGATGCTTCTATGCCTGGGTATAATGAGACACTTCTCTTGTGTGCCTGTGAAGTTTGGGCCAGCAAAATTATTTCAAATTGTGACCCACACAGGGCATCATTCAGGTAATTCACCAGTGCCTGTGGATTCAACATCAGGAAACATGTTAGGGTAGGAAAACAGAACCAAGCCTCTTTTTTTCTTCATCTCAGCCAGTTATCATGCTAGGTTAGGTGTGTTGAGCAAAGGCTGGCAAAGTAGGGTGGGCGGTGTTATCAGGTGCACAACTGGTGCTCAGACCTGGTTTTGATTTCTGCAGAAATGGTGTAATTTGAGGGACGATTTTCCTCTCAGTACTTCAGCTACCCCACGTGTCAAACAGTAATGATGATACTGGCCACTGATTAAAATCAGCCATCCGAGATCAATAGTTCTCGGAACAGCTCATGCTATTCTGACCGAGCTCTCTAGTGCAGCGTGCCTCTGTGCGAGCACGCCAGAATAAGCAACCATTGGTGGCTGAACTGTTCTTCAAGACACACTTGATGTTATCAACCTGCCGTTTAAGGAAGGTTACCAAGAGGTCAGTGTCATCATTATCTTCCAGTTTCTGTGATCTTTGTCCATCTGGCTTCAGACCTGGATATAGCATGGATTTCTTGGGTTGATGACTTCCTGACACCAGTCGAAGGTCGGTTATCCGTGATGATTTCATCACAGCTGTCGGCAGAGTTAAGTAATTCGCTAGTAAGTAGTACATCCTCCTTGAGAACTGGAAGCAGTGGAAGAGATTCTCTCAGCTCTCTTCACCCCGTTCTATAAGGAAGAAAGGGAGGACCCAAAGGAAAAACCACTGGCAAGCTAAAGATTTCAGGGTTTCATCAGGTTGGGACAGTAACATTAGAAAATAGGATCAAAAATTGTCCTGTTTGCACGTGGGTGGAAGAACTGACAGAAGAGAGTAAAACGTTGTGGGCTGCAGCATCCTCAGAAAGCCTATTTACACAGCTCTGTTTTCCATTATCCTTTGAACTTTAAATAGGAAATCCTGTTGGTCTCCCAGTTCTGATGAAAACAGAATTTTGGAGGAAATACAGTTGTCTTAAATTTCTTCTCCAAAAGTTGAAGGTGAAGGTCATACCGAGGAGAGTGGGGAGAATGCAGAGACAAGGGTTGATGACTCGAAGGATTACTCTGATTGTTGCTCCCACATGTCCAGATGATAAAGCATAGCTTTCAGCCCCTTCACTGGCCTCACCATGGTAGCCTTTACACCCCTATACACATTCCTCCTCCGTTTTTCTCATGCCTCTGCCACACCTATGCTGGGATGCTGTAGTGAACTCAATTTTTGGCTACTATTCTTTGCCGCTGAGAAATGAGAGGCAGCACCGGGAGACAGCTCCCACGCTACACAGCGTGCACTGTGTACCTCGGTGTACCCCAGGGGCAGGTGCTGGGGATCCCTGCCAGGGGCGGTGAGCCATGAGATACCCGTGTGTCCGTATGCGAGATGCTGCGTGCCACTGCAGCTTCTGCGTGGTTTCCTACATCCTTCTGGGGATTTACTTCCAGATGGTGAAGCTGGAGGAGTTGAGCCAAAACAAGGGTACTTGCTTGGGAAAGATCTTGTGCTGTTTTAATTTTTGCATGATTTGCTTTAAAAATGTGTTTTCATGCCTACTTGTAATTTTTTTCTTTCTTCCTATTTGTGCCTTGCACGACTTACAAACCAAACCCATCGCTCATAAATACATGACAAAAATAGGTTTCTCAGGGGCCTGAGGAGATGAGTGCCCTGTTCTTCAGCTCCAGGGCAGCACCAGCCAGACCTGTACCAGTCCACTCCAACCTGTTTTCAAAGGCCTCTGAAGATGAGGGTCGCATAATAACCCACCGTTACATGCAGTGCTTCATTAGCCTTACTTATTAGAAAGCTTCTACCATTTAAAACATAACCCTAGTTCGTCTCTTCCCATCTACCACAGACTTGCGGAGCAGTTTTTTTTCTTCCGTGCTATGGCTTCTTTCTCCCCGTGTAACTGAAGACTGTTATTAATGCTCCCCCCTTAGACAGAATAAACAACCCAGTTCGTGACATCGGATCTCCTGCCCGAGTGGATCTACATCCATGCCATTTGTTCTCTGACCAGATGCACAGAGGTCACAAAGCAAATGCAACAGTCTGTTCTTTGGAGACCTTATACGTGTGCCACATTCTGCTAGATTTTCCCCGAGTTCAGATGTTTGCTATACAAGCAGCTATAATATGTGCCCATATAATATTTCAAATACCTGTATGAATTAACTTGGCTTTCTCCCCAGTAACTAAAATCAGTTTTATTCCCTCAGCATGACAGGGACTGTGTAAACTGCATTGAAATGAACAGAGCAGGCTCATTGTTCTAGCAGAGCTTTATAGAGGAGGTTGTTTCCTTAAAACCTCTGACTTCAGGATGTTTAACTTTGTGAGCTACTGGCACAAACATCTCTTCTGACTTCCACTGTTGCTCAGGTACCACAGAAGATAAGAATCTAATATATTTTTAGAGGTGTATTAGAAGATGCTCCCTGGAGCTACGGTTGCCATTCAGCTTCTTTCTGCATTCGTGTGTGGTCTTCAGGAGCAGTTTTCATGTGGGTTATTGCAATCTACACGCAACAATGGCATGGATTATCGTGCTGAAATCTACATCTGAGAAAATAGTAACAATTGCCTCTCCAGATGTACAAGAGATGAAAGACGAGGTGTTTTGATGACCAGAGCCAGCTGACGACCTAAAAGCAGTTGAGATCTAACCTTGATAAAAGCACAACTCTGGGAGCGAAATGAAACGTGGGAGCCGGTGCTGCCTTGCCACGGGTTCTGAGCACACAAGAGAGCTTGGCACGGGTACTGTTGCTATCCCCTTCAGTTTTAGGTTGGAGATGAAGATGTGGGACTACATTTTCATTTTGAATACTCAACATACGAGCTTGGAAAGAACTTGGTCATTGTCTAATCTTATATAAAATGGCCCAGGGCCCAAACAAATTGTAAATCGAGGGACACTCACTTCACATCATGCCAGCATTTATCAAGGAGTTACAGCCTAGCTTCTTACGGTTGGCTTGAAAAACAGATTTTCTGTAGTTACCATCTTGGCTACAGTCATTTTTCCCCCTTCCTAATTTTAGCTTTTTATTACTTGGCAAGAGAGTTTTTAGCTTTTTCTTTAGAAGGCCACTATTAATCGTGTTCTGAGGATCTAGCGACGGACTCTAGTTCGTGCTTCCACACAACTGAGGTAATTTCTGAGTTCCTTCTTATCTTGATACATCCTTGCTTACATAGGACATGGTTTCTATCTATAGCCATTTAGCCAAACTTCTTAACATTTAAGCATAAATGGGCAGTATATGGGGAATTTATGTATTTTGTGACAAGAAACATTTAGTTAGAGAGCTACTAGAGAAAAAAGCTTGTTACATGGAGACAGGCATTTGCCTTTCTGTGGAATCTCCCTTCGGTGTTTCAGGGAAACTGGAAACCAGTAAAAAGTCTAGATTTTGTGAACAGGATGTTTGTTTAAAAACACAGCTCTAAGATGAAGGTTTCTCCCTTTAACCAAATTACAAGACTGGATAAAAACTTGGGATTGCTGTGCCGAGAAAGGGTTGGGATCCCAGAACAAGCTGGCATTCCTGCTTTCCTTTAATTTCCAATAATTCAAAGCAAATTCTTTCTCCTGTTTAAATTTTCCACTTTATGGCGAGATGCAACATGAAGAGACAGAAAATTCGCTGCCGCCAAGCTAAAAGAGCGGGGGGGAAAACTGGCAGATTGTGTTTTAACTCCCGCTAAGACTTTCAGACTCCCGCAGCTGACACTTGGAAGAGCGGTATTTGAGCAGCCCCAAAGGGAACTGCAACACTCTTCTCTCTGTCCTTCCTTTTCAAATATTTTCAAAGCTTCGAAAACAGTCGGTTGTTCTTCGTTCTGGCAACTTGCCATTTGCTGCCGGCTCACATCAGTTCATAGTCTTCCGAGGTATCCAGTGGCCCACGTGGATTTGAGAGAGTTTGAAGCTCTAATGAAAGACCTTTGATATTTTGGGACATTTAAGAGACATACAGAAACGGGTGAGTTAAAAGAGCTGTTGTCAGTTCCCGCAAAGCCCGCTTCATGTTCTCAGTCACGAGATACCGTTTCACTAATTGATTATTGTCTGTCCGTAACACAGTCACGCTCTTAGTGCACAAAGAAGCAGTGTGGATGAAAAGCTCACCATTGTAAAGTACACACTCAACTGGATTTAGAAAGCTGGGAACTATAGACAAGTCTAAGATACAGGACTACTTTGAATGAAACTCATAAATCATAGCTGAGACTTTTTTCAGCGTAAGTAAACATCTTTACTACAGACGGTGAAAATTAATGGAAGCATTTTACATGCCTCCCTTCACTTTTCCTTGGAAGGGTGGCAGGTGACCTCTCCTTGAAAGGGTCAGGTGACTTTTCGTTATTTAAATCCACACCTCCAGAAACGAGGACCTGATCCCGCAAGTCCTGCCGAACTGCTCCTAGCTGGCAAGGTTATGCGAAGTGTTTGCCAGGCTAGTCCTTCAGCCACAAGTCTAATAGGTGCGGTGGTCTTGAGCTCAGGAATGCAGGTGAAGGGATGAACGCCTTGCATTGTGCTGGTCGAGTTCCCGTAAGCTTATGTGGGTCCTTGTACATGAAGTGTGATTGCGCAGCACAGTTGCTGCTTTTCTTTGCCAACACAAACCATCGCTCCCTCTTCCATGCCCCCTCCCCCAAAACACATCAGGGAGAGAACAGGGCTGGGGGCAAAGCAAGGATGATAGGCATTAAGTTCTGACATATGCAACCAGTTTTGCTCAGAAGCAAATGCAACGCAGTCCGCGCTTGGTAGTATTACTTCTATACAGCCTCTGGGGGCAAAGAACAGCTGCTTTTCCTTTAAAAAAAAGCGGGGGGGCGGGGAGGGAGAAGAGAGGAGACAGCTATCAGGATACTAAATGCCTAATGCAGTCATTTAAGCTAACACTGTCGAATGAATATAAGGACACTTTATTTTTGGTTTGTTAACAATTTGAGGGTCAGCCAGGTTGACTAGGAGAAAATGAGCTCTTAATTTTACTGTGGGAAAGGTGGGGGACAATGATGAATGGCAAAGTTTACCTGCTCGTTACACTCCCCAGCAGACAACTGTTCCTAACAGCCTCATCTAGCTCAAAAAGCTTGTGTGTAATTGATGTGTAATAAATCAGAAGCATGCCTCAGCTCCCCAAACCAAAATGATCTAAAAAGTTTATGATAGATATTGATGATTAAGCAAATGTTCTGAAAAGTTAGTTGCACCTAAAATTAGAACTAAAAATGAGATGGGCAGAAAAAAATATTCTGGAGTACCTGCAGTTAACCTTTAAAAAAGCATGTGGAAGACTAAAGCAAATCAGGTGAGCACTAGAGACTGGATATGTGTTCCCATACTGCTGTGCATCAACTCTGCAGCATGCCACATCCTTCAGAGAAATTACGGCATGAGTTACTGTTTAGAGTCTATGTTCAGGGTGCTGACGCCTCCCAGCCCATCTTGTTTCCTACCTTCTCCCTTTGGCACCGTTAAGGTCCTTTCACTGGCTGGTCCCAACAAAACCATGCGCCTCTCTTCAAGCCTGGCACGTTGGCCCGGGGCACACGAGCAATACAGGGTGTGTGTCAGCACTGCCCTGCAGGGCCCCAGTCCCATCCTGGAAACCGATGGGGATCCCAGCAGCTCCCCATCTCCCCCTGCCTAAGCTCCCTGCCCCAGCCCTTGTTGCTAGAGGTGTGGAGGCAGGGATGTCTTCAGAGCTGTCAGAAGCTTATGACAGATGACTTGTACGATCAGGACGCTGGCTACTCTGATGTTAAATATTTGTTTTTCCTCCCGTCCTACTTCCTCATACACCACAATTAACAGGCAGCACAAAGTCTTAGTTTATGCTTTAGTTTTTATGGCTTCATTGAAAAAATTCAATGTCTTAAAACCAGCTGCTACTACTTAATGATCTTTTGGTAACTAAGGCTGATTTCTTTTGTTATGCTCTCTGAAGATTAAATTTTGCTCTGGACTCTATTGCCTGAAGGAGGCTATTGTAAAACAAGATACTCAGAAATCAGCAAAAAGATGTTAAAGCTAAAACAGAAAACCAAAGCACTTTAACTCTAGTGGTGCTGCTGCCAATGAGTTTGAGAAAAGATCCCGAGATTATGCTAAAACCAGTCTGGTATTGTGGGCTGATGGCTGAGGAACTGCTTTCTAACAATGTACACAGCCTTGCAAAAGAATAAAACTTCCATGATATAAGAGATGCTTCTTTGATGTTAGGTTTTAAATCCTGATTTGATCAAACAGGCTATCATGCAAATAACTAGATGCTAGTAAGCATTGCTATTGCTTTAGATTGTGAGGAGGGAAATACAAAGCTCAAGGATTTGCAGTCCCTTTTACAAGAGACCCATTGGGGAGAGCCTGCATCTACTGAATACTGAAAAGCTCGATCAGGATTACAAAGGAAATTGCTACAAAAGATTAAAATACTCCGTCAGCAGTAATAACTCTCCCTCTGTTTGTTGTCTCAAATTGTATTTGTGTTGGAGGAAAGATTGGTGTACTTCAGATAGCAGCAAGGAAGAGAGAGAGAGGTTTCGAGAGACATTTTCCATGACAAGGTTAACAAGAGGAAGTGGATGGGGACGGGGGAATGTGCTCCACAGAGCTGCAGGAAGTTGAAGTTGGAGGAAGGCAGTGCAGCAACTACAGACTAGAGCTAAAGACTTCGATAAGATGAGTACAAACGCTGACAGTAGTTTTGGGAGAAGAAATTACTGAGGATTAACAACTGACCTGGTCTTCAAGTCTCCCCTTGTTGGGATGCTCCTGCGGCACCCACCGGCGTTAGCCTGTCCCCAGGGATTGGCAGGCAGTGAGCCTTCATTGGGTGTTTAGTACAGAAGGCTTCCCCCTTGCTCAGGTCAGCTAGGAACTTACTGCATAGTTTGCACTGACTGTGGAACTAAAAGTTATCACTATTTTTATTGGTTATAAAAAGCTTTTATTTAAAAAACAACAAAAGGATACATACAGAATACCTGTGTGTGCAAAGGAGTCAGAGGAGGACTGTAAGGAAATTCTGGCTGAAATGATTGCAGCATTTTATGTTCTGTGCTCTCGGTTTGTCTGTTGCTTAGAATTGTAATAGTGATTCAAGGGCCAAAAGGCAGGAGAATCAAGCTAATTCCTCCAGATATGGCTGATGAGAAAAGCCTTCCTTCTTAATTGAAAGTTTAAGCTCTTGCTTTGCAACTAGGGCACTATTTCCGAGTAACTGGAAAAACTTTGATTCAAATCAGTCTTTATAGGAACTTGCCCACATGATCCTCTGCATCTCCCAGTGCAGAGCAACTGTATGCTTCCCTGATCCTGCCGACTTCCACTGACATCCTCTCCTCTGATGTAGCCTGGTACCAGGAGACATGCTCATTTGACCTGAGATACCAACTGTGGGATTTATGAAGCCACTTCTTTGAGGCTAACTGTCTCTGGAGAGCCCTCCTACTCCCTGCAGCGAGCAGTGGGTTACTGAATGATACTGGGGCTTGCATGTGACACCACTTAGCCTTCGTTTTACGTTCCAGCTGAAACAGGGCATCAGCCTTCTCCAGTTATTTTGCTCATACAGGTCACGACCGCAGATACAAATTCACAGGGAATTACAGTAACCAATACGTAACAATGTGCAAAATTTAGGAAACACATTTTGTAAGCACTCTAATTACTCGCTTTCTGTTAAATTTCCTCTTTCTGTTAAAGGTACAGATACATATTTATAATATACAGAACCAGGTTAATTAAGGCAAGTACTGCCAACATTATCTTTTAAGGGCAGATTTGCCTTTCACACACAAAGACATGAAGATGGTAACTACTGCACATGTTATACTGAACGGTAACTCTCCTTGAAGGATTCAGGGTGGCCGGACAGCCACTGCCTCCCAGACTGACATGGCTGGGAAAGCCCAGCACCTTTTCCATCCCTAGGGAATGCAGCTTGCAAAATGCTACTCCCACCTTTAGCTCCCCTTTGGGCGCCTGGTAGGCACTGTGTCTGTATCTATGTATGGTTCTTCATTTGAATACTTAGGAGGCTTAGGACCTAACATGAGAAGTGGGAGGCTGTGCATCTGCCTGTTCAAATCACAGCTTGCATGTCTGTAAAACAGTGGCTACAGGACACACACCAGGTACAGCTTGGCACGGCAAAGTGTAGGGCACATAGTACAAGATATAGGGTGTTTTTTTCTGACCAGAACTTCAGGGATGAACTATTCATAGACATTGTAAAAGAAATAGCTATACTTTCAAGTTTTAAATGAACTTTGTTGACCTGAGACTTAGGTTTTCAATAAGCAGACTGAAAAAAGGAGCAGCTGTAACATCTGTTGTTAACTTTTGTACTCATTTGTGGCCTTATCATCATTTAGATTTAGTTTTAGGTACAACTACTTAAATAAGTGCAAAGTGATTTGTTATTTTATTTACGCTTTTATTTACATGTACTATACATGGAAAAGACGACCATAAACTTTTGCATCCATTGCACTGGACAGGAAAACTGGCATTGACTAGACCAGAGACCAGACTTTATACAGAAACATTAGAGACTCTAGTAACTTAGAGGTCCTACTTTCAATAACAGGAAAAGTAGTCGGTGGTGGTATTTTTTATATTGGTCATGCCCCAGTAACTCCCACAGTGCTCTTCTTTTGTAATACTGAGTCTTTCATTACTTGACAATGTTTATTTGCATTCTTTGTATTTTTTGCTCGAAGGGAAACTCTTCTGTGAGCCTTTTAAAAAGAAAAACCACTTTAATTTTGAAGTCTAGTTTCTGTATTTCTCATCTTCTCAAAGGGAAAAAAATACATTTATAATATCTAAATGAAGAAAAGAAGACGGATAATATTAAGTACCTGACACCTCCAAAGAGCAAAGATCATCAGCTTTCTCTTTCAGTGTTATGGTTAGAAAGTGCATTTGACAAAGTTATGCTGTCAAATAGATTGTCTGCTGGGAAGATCTACACAGTTCTCTCACTTGTTATCTTTTAGTCATGACACAAAGCTTAGTTAAAGTAAAGTCACCACAGATGACAAACAAGAAACCGTGTTTCTTCACTTAAAATCTTTGGTGATTTTAAAATGTGCAAAATAGTTGCCATTAGAGTTTCCTGCCCTGTACGATGTTGCTCCCAAATGCGTATTCCAAAATCCCACCCATCTGTGTTGCTGCATTTCTGCTCATGACAGTTTAGCATCTGAGCATTTGAGTCAAAGCCCAGGGAAGTCCAAATGACACTGCAAGGTCTTAGATAACAGGAATATTCCTAAAAGACACCCCATACCCAGAAAGGTATGTATTTTCATATCCCATTTGACTTTGGTCCATGGTCGGTGTCTGTCTTACAAGCAGAATTGCAAAATGCTTTACAGTGGGAAACTGAATCAGCAATGGATGGGCAGAAATCTCTCTCTTTCCTCAGTCCCACAGTCCTCACAGTTGGTTGTTTTTATTGTTTTTATTTCAACATTAGTTGTATTTGAGAGCTGCTGAGGAAGGAAGAAAATCTAGGCAAATCTCATGCTTATACTTTTTGTCCTACAGAAAAAGTTCTATACTCCTTTTTTCTTTTATTCTTCCCAATTTTAAAACAGAGCTAGGATTTTTCCTGGCTATCTTTAGGGGTGAAGGAAAGGGATTATTTCTTAGCTTTAAATGGCATTTTAGCAATCCAGAAAAACAAACCTCTGTCATAATGAGGAGCAGTATCTTCACCTCATAGTAGGGGATACAAGTGGTGTAGCAAGATTATTGTTTTTGCAAGGGTAAACTAGTTCTCTAGTTCAGACATAAAATAGGAATCTTTCCAGATTAGGAGAAAAAGGAGTTACAGAAATGCATAATCCTTGTCACAGTTGACCTTTTCTCTCCTTGAGCTTATGGGTGTTTTCTCAAGTAGAAATTCTTGTTCTTGCTGTGCATGGAGGAGATAAGGACAGTGTCACAGGGGGAGGCACTTGTGTTTTCCTAAAAGGTAAGTTACTATTTAAGGAGGGAGGGAAAGAACAGACAGAAACTGCCTGGGGGGAATGTTTTGCCCAGGGGAAGGAGAAAATACATAGTATCACAGCTGAGATCAATTACACTGAAAAGACTGTAAGAAAAAGGGATGGAGAGAGTGGGGGGGGGATCCAAAGTTTGTAGAAGGAAAATGCACCCACCAAGGGTAGAATGGCAGAGATCAGCATCCGATTTGAAACTCCTGTTTTTTTAGAGAAAGGAAGGATGGGATGAGGTTTTTTTATCATCATCTGATGAAATGTTTATTTAATAGAGAAGAAAAGAAAAATGCAAATACAGGAAATCTTCCTGTGCCTGGGTTAAGAAAACCCTCAGAGTCACTAATGCATTGCAAAGATCCTGTTTTAGGCAGGTAATGACTTGAAACTCCCCGCTGAAAACAAAGGTGGTTCACAATGATGCGTGACAGATGCAGAAGCAACGTGACTGTGAGATGGCACAGTTATTCCAGTTTCAGGGACGATGGGAGTTTATCTAAGGATAAAGGAGGGAGGGATTCCCTGTGCAAGGTCAGTGTAGGGGAGAGATCCAGGGGGAGACCAGCTGTCTGTACTTACTAACCTCTAATCCAGGAGAACGGCTTTGTTGTGCTGCTCCAATACAGAACAGGTTAGACTGAACACCGATGAGGTACCGGCCACCTAGGAAGTCACTTTCTGTTTCACTGATTTGGGTTCTTGTTGTTTTGTTTCCCCTATCTTTGTATGTAAAACAAGTGTTCAAGGAGTTCCTGAACAGAGGTCGCCCTGCTCCTCTGTAATAGCGGCATTGCAAGCAATGTGGCTGCTGCTGGCCAAAGGGCTTGCCAGCACTTCACAAAAAGCCCCGATAGTACATAAATTCAGATCTTCAGCAGACAGATAATTTTATGTGGTCTGCAGAAGAATAGGCCTTTGTCAGAAGGAGATGATAGTGACTTTGTTGGGGGGGTGGGGGGGTGGGGAGGAGGGAGTTTTCTCAGTTTCTGTGTATTTCTATTCAGCTGCTGCAGAAACATCCCCATCTGCTTTGAATCTACATTTTAATTCCAAACCCTAGCAAGAAATGAAGCAAGCTGGCTTGCTCTGCCTGGCAAAGTACACACAGAGCAAGTTGCTGAGCTGAAAGCTGTTCCAAAATCCAGGAACGTAACAACCTTAAAGCCAAGTTACCTGGCTTTCTGTTCTTTTTAACCGTGTGACGGTGATAATCAGAAAATAAATGTCATCAATCTGTCCTTTAAATGTTGTTACTTACTCAAGAGTACGTGCTTTCTTTGCTATCTGCTCTGTCAGGACAATTTGGTTAAAGGAAGTGACACTGTAAATAAGTAAACCCAAACCCATTTCATTTCTCTGGTGAAAGCAGGCAATGGAGCTTTGTCTGCTCTCCTGCATGATTATAGGTAGTGAAACAGAAGGTGCAAATTAAATTGTTGATTACTCTCATTTGTAACACCTATATCTGAATTCATGTAGTATGACATGATTTTTCCCACTAACAGTAGAATCTTACATATTTATTTACATACATATATATATATATGAATGCTCAAGGGCTTATTTTAGCTTTATGATCTGCACAGTTTGAGTTTTTGCTTGCCTTTCCTAGTGCAGGAAATTTTATCCCTAACTGTCAACAGGTGTCAGAAACAGAAGCAGCTGGAGCCAGAGCTGAACAACATTTCTGTTCTGATCTGATAAACTTGCAAATAAACCACATGTAACTTCTGTTATGGATGCCCAGCAAAAGCTAATCATGATGCAGACCCTAAATTAATTTCTGTGCCTGTTTCACAAGCTGTAAGGGGGGATAGTGAGTGATCTACAGACTAACTTGCAGGCTGATAAGAAGCAGAACTGCCTCTTAAATTGCTCCTGGCTGAAAAGAATCACAGAAATGCAAGTTATTTACATCACATTCTACAGAGAGTATAATTTAAGGGACTTTTTTGTGATGGAAAGAAAATGGACAAGTGAAACTGTTGAAGCCAACTTAAGCTGTTGCGAGAAAAGACAGAAAAGAAGACGGTTTACTGTGAGCTGAAAGGGAAAAGAATTGAAAGATGCCCATTCAAATGCTTCGTCTGCCTGCTAATTTTAATTAAGACTCCTCCTTTGTAACTATGCCACAGAGCCCAAGTCTTTAAAAAAAAAAAAAGTTGTCACTAGGCAGATTTCTGAGAGTCTCCTGATTGAATCATCATTTTAATCTCTTCACTGCCACCCCCCTCTCCTGAGCAGAAGCTACCGGCTGCATTATCTGACAATTAACATGCTGAGAAATGCTACTGCACTCCTCAGGGAGTTTCAGCAATGCAAACCACTGTTTTGCTGTGAGACAAAAACACCAAAACCTTTAAAATATCCTGTGTGGTAAAATATCCTGTGTTTTCTGAAGCCTGGATGCATGCCTTGTTTTCACCAGGAAAAAATATTCTTCATTAACTTTTTCTGAAGCAAAAAATATTCCTTTCCTTCAATTCTTCCCCTCGCCAATATCCCCTCCAAGTTTGGAGAACTTGATATATACAGGGGTCTTTGCAAAGAAATACTGGTCAGTGACAAAAACTGCTGGATGGGTTTGCGTGTCTTTGCTCAGTGTCCTTGTACTTTCTCAGATCCTTCCTTGTCCTTGTCTTACTGCTTCACGTTTCACTAACAAAGCACTAGAAACAGCTTCTTTCTCCGTGCCTGGTGGGGTCCCAGCCTGCTCTTCTGCACCACCCCACTCCAGTCCCACAGAAGCCAAGCCAGGTTTATTGAACTGGGTCACTGGTCCCAGTTAGACACCACCCACTGTACCAGTCTCCTCTCCTAGCAACACAAAAAGGGGAGGGGGGGAGTAAAAAAGCAAACAAATCCTTTCTGTGTCTTCTCCCTCTGCCACCTTTGTAAGCCACAGATCAGCCCAAGCAAGGTCTGCCCACAGGGACATGCTAATTGAGATGCTGTTTGGCAGCAGACTCTGTCCTTGCACAAATGTTCACAAAATGACTAATTAAAAACAAGCCTCTTGCCCTGCTTCCTTCCCTCGACAAGTTAACATAGGCACGTTTTTCCTTTCATTATTTTATGGACAACAATAACGAACACGCTAAGGAAAGAGCACTTCAGGAAGAGTTTTGTCTGAAGAAAATACCAAGGGTGGTTGTCCCTTTCTTCCCCCACACCCTGATGGCTGCCTGCATGGCTGGGAAGGTACAAACCAGGAGGAAGTCATGCAAGAGTGGGTGTATGGGGAAAGGTGGGTCATACCAGGCAACTTTTAATTATAGTGAAAAAGGAGGAAATATGCTTAAGCATAAGAGTTCTGTTTCTGTTGTCGCAAAAGTACTTTGGGTATTCAATATGAGAATGAACAGATTTTCTGGGAAGCCAAGCAGGTTAGGTCTCGGTGAGGAAACCCTTTGGGTTCTGCTGCTCAGCTGAGCATCTGTCCTCCCACGGTCCTGCTTGGAAACCAGAAGGCACCAAGTAGGAATGCAGAGTGCCGTGTTACTCCAGAAAGCACACATGATGCCAAATGGGCAGAGCTCTTAATTACATCATAGAGAATCATGGTGTAATCACGGAAACATGCAAGGAATGGGAGTAGCTTTAATTCAGGAAAAATAGCTAACTGGCTTGTGTAATGGGGAAAACCAGCAAATGCAGGAGAAGAACGCAATGGTGAGGTGACTGCTGCAAAGCGGGCAACAATGATTTCCACATTGATCGGAGATTGTGAAGCAACAGGCTGGATTTTTATCTAGCTGTTGTACGTGACTAACACGAGCTCTGTGCGTACATGAAACGCTGAGGAACTGCTTTCACTGTTACTCCACTGCATGTGTGTTCATTGTTGTCTAAACTTGGGAATAAATGCTGTGAAACTTTCAAGCGCGTAAGAGTTTTCCTGTAGGCAGAGTGGACAAATCCCCAAGGGAGAAAGGAGCTGGCTCCTTGTGAGGACCTTGATCTCTAGACTTGGAGAGGAACAGCTTTGCTGTGCTGGAAAAAGCTGCATGCGCATCCACGTGCTTTGGAGGCAGCCTCCTCGCTGGGCCTGAGCCAGCTGCCGAATAGGAACATGCTGAGGAAGCAGCTCTCCGCTCCGCACGCAGCCAGGCTGCTGGTTGAGCGCCCGCAATGCACAGGGACACGGAGGGGAAACCCTATTTATTCCTGCCGAGGCTAGGAAGGGATGGCGGTGTGGCACAGGGCCCACCCTCCAGGTGGCTGGTGGATGTTGCTTCCCAGCAACTGCTTGGGAAACCTTAATAAAACTTGAGTATGAGACTGAAGAAATGAGCAAAAAGATGGGCCAAAATGTGCAATTTAAGCACACAGACATGCAGATGGGCACCTCCTGGGGATTTACAAAATCGTTTTGGTAGTTAACGTAATTAGAAACTTCATGAGAATTACAGAAGTACCTATCTGACTCTCTAGACATCTAAATGCCTCTGGAGAGATAGTCCTTAGGGCCTGTTTTACCAGAAGTCAGGTATGCAGGTTTGGTGACCACAGTATGCACGGATCAGATGCTTGTGAACGCAACTCTCTTGCAAGGTACCTGAGCTCTGCTGTGTACTGCTGGTGTTTTGGTAGCCAGCTCTCCGAAATGCCTGCCTCTGGCACTCAATCAGCAGTCCCGTATGTAGTTTGTGGAACTGCCGCTGACCTCCGCGAGATCCTGTCAATATGTGGACAGTCGCCAGGATCAGCCTTATGAAGGTCATAGTGTCATGCAAAAAAAGAAAAGTGCAGTAGCAATTCCACCTTCAGCTGTGATACTGGACCTCCCTTGCGAAGCAGGTAAATGAACTCAGTTACAAGGAAAAGCCAAATGCTGCAGGAAGTAGGGCTCATATTTCCATATGTAAAACCACCTTCCCCTTACGTTAGCACCAAACCCTCAACCCAGAAAGACAAAGTAGCTGGATTTACAGGCACAAAAATCTGTCTTCCTCTGAAACAGTTAACTACATTTTTGCTCAGAGTAAGGAGAGGGCAGGGAGCGAAAGGAGTGATCTTTACATGTTGGGTTTTTATTTATATAAACTATACAGAACACCTTGACAATCTTTGGGATACACAGAGCTATATATAGAAAGGTGAGTAACTGCATTAGGGAGCGTGATGCTGTGTGCAAGCCAGAATATTCCCCAGTGTTTTCAGCCATGTGCTTTCCTTCCCCCCTCTAGCCTTACATAGGTTACTCTAAATCACTTTAGCATTATCTAAAATGATTTTTTCTTGCCTTTTACGGTAGTTATTTCTGTATGAATACTATGTAGTCTGAGACTTCCTCCCAGTTTGTCTTGCAGTTTCTACTGAATATATACCTTTATTAGGATCTTGTAAAGCTCTACCTCCGTCCCATTGGAGTAGGTTATTCTGCAGTGAGCAGGTTATAGAGAAAAAACAACCTCATCGCTGGAGAAGTAGAAGTGCTATGACATGAGAGTCAGCAGATCAATAACCCCAACAGACTGATGATTCCTCCAGAACTGGTACATACCTATCGTTATCCTGAATTACTTACAGTGCTTTTTAGACCCAAACACTAATCTAAAAAATAACGTCTTTCCAGGCCATGCAATCACACAAGGAGTTTCAGTACTGTTACTTGTATTTTGAGGTTTAAGAACACAATGCTGTGAACTAGTATTTGTTACTCCTGAGCTGAAATGCAAATGCTAAATGATTCTGACTGGAGTGGGAACTACTCCTGATTTGGGACACGTCATGCTTCCCAAGCAGGTAGTTCTGGGAGCAGCAAGCCTCAGGAAGCCTGAGAGTCCCATGGGTTTGCTTTTCTTGGGAGACTGTTGAGTTTCAGCAGAAGCTTTTCCCATGGCTAGAACATGCATAAGGGCTCTCTCCCATGAGGGTTCTCTGGCATTTAATAACATGTGAAGTCATGCATTTGTTTTTTCCTCACTTGGGATGTTTACAGGGTTTTTCCCCTTTACCCAGCTTCCGATCTTCACAACAGTTGGAGCACTAATCTATCACACGTGCCTGAAACCAGCCAGTTGACTCAGACTCTCTTTGGGGGGGGGACAGACAGGCACATATGCATGGTATCATCACATATTATTCATTTTGCTGGGAAACGAGTTTAATATATATTTTTCTAGTCACAAGAGGGACATATGACGGCAGTAGCTTGTGGTAGTGAGCACAATGGTTGCTGGTATTAATGGATAAGGGAAATCTCTTCAAACCAAAGAGCAGAAAGCTGTCAGACATACCACCTTAACCACGAGTCAGAGGACACCAGGGAACACTATCTGGAAGAACTGGAAGTGGAGAAGAGACAACAGAGAAGGGTAATTTTTAAACAAGCCTGGACAGTAGTGGACTCCTGGACCCTGCAGAGGTCAGGGGGGATTATGTGAGGAGCTCCTCTGGAGGCAGCTGGAACAGGTTCATGGAAGACACTCACTGTCTGGGTTCACAGAGAGAGGTGAGGGCAAGAAGTAAAACCAAGCAAGCCTTTTTCAAGCAATAGACTTACTATAATTTGGGACTGGCTAGAGGACAGTACTTTGGATTGATAGCTTTCTTGTCTTCTATGGGGAGAAAGTAACTGATGTTTTGGGGAAAGCAAATCAGAAGTGTTTGATAGTGCACCCAGAGCAGTGCTTCAGAAAGGGGCAGAGCAGAGAGGTGGTGCAGTTTAGAAAAATTCTGGGTTGTTTTAATGCATGTTAAGTCATGCAACTGCAGGGTAGGAATTTTGTGCCAGTCAACAAGTTTTCCCAGAGAACAATTTCACGCACATTAAAGTGACATACATGTGAAAGGCTGGAGAGCCTCAGAACCAAAAGTGACTGGAAGCTGGGAGCATGTTAGAGGAAGTCCCTTCCTAATTTTTAATTTAGGAAGGGAACTGTTTTGGAAACAGCTGAAGGTAGTTGCAAAGTTTGGTGGCAGGAACTGAAGAGAGAAGTTTGAAGGATGTGAAGGGAAGCAGGGTAGTCACACAAGCAGAAAATGTGTAGGTGCTTTGGGAGCAAGCAGGCTGCAAAGAATTAAGTATGGAGAGTGCTGTATGTATCCAGATACAGATGCAGACCTTGGTTAGATTAGAGAAATCAGATGTCTGGCTTTCTTTGGGCATGGGGAAAAAAGCAGTGAGATAAAAGGAAGGATCTTAAAGGAGGGCAAGAACAGATGAGTGAGAATGTGAAGTGGGGAAGGCTAGCTGTAAAAAAGAGGTTCTGAATACAGTGGAAGAAAAAGCTTACGAAAGCAAGTTTTGAAATAAAGCGGTGATGCTTTTCATTGTAGAAAGTGAACAAAGTGAGAGGTGAAACAAAGTTTACATAGCCATGGAAGGAGACGATAAAGAAGTAAGACTTTCTGTTTTCTTCCTTTTGAAGCCATGCCACTAACAAAATTGTGAGGTTCGGCTTTCTGTGAATGAAGATTGTTGCTCTTACCTACTTCTAGAGGTAGCGTGGTGTGATCAAATGGTAATAGTGATGGACGTGATGAGAGAAAGGTCTCTAGTGACTACACAGGCAAAAATACACCTAAGGATGAATTCACCCATCTAGCTAGTTCGTAATAGCTGCTATGAACGTCCCATTCAAAATGATCAAATGGCTTATACGATATCTTTCCTGTGACCCGTGGAACCGAATCTGTGTCACGGAGTAAGGTCACTACACTGTCAGCTGGGTGACAAACCTAGTTTGAGCATTGACTCGGGATTGCAGGCCATGGGCCTCGGGCCAAGGGATGTCGAGCGTGCCACAGAGGTGACGCGCGTACTGCCGGCGGAAGGCTTCCAGCCGATCGGCACGCCGCCACGCCATCCCCGCGCCAATTCATGGAAAGGCAACCGGGCCACCTCTGAAGGGAGCGACTCATGTGGCTGTCCAGATGGATGTGGCACTGTGCTGGCAGCAATGAAAACCTGGCGGAGAGGAAGAAGGGAGTCTGTTGCGTAGCCATTGGCCGTTCGTGACCAGCTTTCTAAGGAGACTGAACACTTACCGAAGATGCCCTGTTTGCTTTGGCCAAAAAAATCTGGTAATTTTGCAAGAAATTGAGGACACAAGGGCAGATGTCATGCAGCTATAGACCGGGGTAGCTCCACTGATTTCAGCAGAGCCATACTGGTTGAGTTTTGGCTCAAGGTCTGAACAATGGCATTAGCACAATGAGACCGTCTTACCTACGCTGCTGTGAAAGGGTACCGATCCAGATATTTCTGGTATAACATAGGTGTAAGCCTGTCCCCTTGTGTGTTACTGCTAAGATACGTTGGTGCTGAGAGTTTGTTTGGGGTTTCTGCGTCAGTTTGAACAGGTAGCAACCTCGTTGCTGCAGTTTAATCCTTCAAACAATGCCATGACAACTGTACCACACGGTGCCTGCCAGGTTCAAGCAAGGACATAGTGGAGCGCATGTCAACAGTGGAGCTGCAAATGAGGTAATGCATTATCAGCAGACAGGTCAGGGCTCTATGTATCAACTCCTGGAGAACAGAGTGACTAAAAATAACTTTCTATTGCAAGTACCCATTTCCCGAAGAAGGAAATGCCCTTGTTTAACACCTTCCACCCCAAACAAACCAGGAATGACTTATCACAGTTCCTGCATCCCTTGATATCCCAGTGGTCTAGCTGGATGACTGGCTGAAGTGCTCTGCTTTCACCTCCAGAAGGTGACTAGAAGTCAAGAGTAATATAAAGACCTGCGCAATCCCAGCCACATCCCCATCACCTGACCGTCACCGTGGGTAATATTACAGTTATGCACCAGTCTCTCTCTCTCAGGAATGTGAGTGTCTGGAGCAAGTGCGGGACTGAACTACTCCTCATGCCTTTTGAGGCACACATCATCAGATCAGGATCTAGACTACTAAATAACCTCACATGTCAACTTCCCACTTGGGTCTGAATTGTGAACAGAGAAGCCTTTGACTTCTGTTATTAAGCCGGACTTTATACCTGTACACAGACACCAGAGAGATCCCAAGCAAAAAATATTTCTATGCTAAAAAAAAAAAAATTATTAAAAATCACTATTCATTTGTAGCTTATAGAGTGCCCTAAGAGTTTATTTTATCCACTAAACTGTAGTGGATGTTTTAGGCCTTGCCATGTATGAAGAGGTCTACAGCATAACGCTTCAGTGCGAAGGGTGTGAGTCTGTTCTCCCTGGCACTGAGGAGCGGCATGGGTTCAAATCAAGGGGAGAACTGAGTGAGGTCCAGTTTCTCATGAACGCTGGCCAAAAAAGTCTCAAACTTAGGTACTCTAATTGTATTTATGCATCTTCACAAAAAATGTGATTCCTGTTGGCAGCATGTTTCACTACGTTGTCCAACAGCTCTGATGCTTTTACTACTGGCCAGGCAATTTCTGTTCCCCCTGCCCTCCTAATTATTACTTTTCCAGACGTTTACATTAGTAAGTCATGGAGTATGCTAATCCTATCTAATGAGAGTGGCAGATTTACAGCTGTGCCACTACAGGCCAATGCAAGCTTCTCCTGAAGATATTACTGCTTTGAGAATCCGCAACAGAGGGCAAAACCCCACAATAAATAAATAAATAAACCAAGCCTCAAAATGCTACTTGCGTTACTACAAGGGGAGGGATCCTCTTCAATGAAAAAGCAGAAGTGTTTTGAAAAGGCACCTACTAACAGATACACCAGAAACAAGCTTTCTCTGAAGAAAATAATCCACGGCACATCTCCTCGTGACCAAAACCACAAGTGTTTTATTAACACACGTAAGCAACGAGCTTAAGCACGGCCATTGCATCAGGCAGGCCAAAACTCCTCTGCGTTTGCATTATTTGACTCAGGACTGGGCTTTTTTTTTTTGCCTGACTACAGACAGTGCAGAAAGTATAAAAAGGACAATTAAGCACCACTCCTGAGCATGTCTCTTCTTCCCATGTTGCACACCCTGGCAACAAATCAATTTTGTCTATTGCTGTGAGACTCACTCTCTCTCTCTCTGCCGGCTCAAAATTACTCTCCCAGAATCCTCTAGAGCAACTTTTTCTTCCCCTCTACAGTTCATCCTGCCAGTTGCCACTTTAGTAAATAGCATATAGCAAGCAATAACTTTATTTTTTCCATTCCCTCTAAAGGTTAACTATAGGTGAACTTTTTATTCTTTATAACAAGTAATTGACATGCATGAGCCAACTTTCTGTTCAGAACATAATTTGTATTCTTGAGAGATCTGTGCGTATTTTTGTTCATATTGCTTCTTCCCTGAAGGGATCTGGGAGGGGGAGGAGAGAGAGAAGCTTTTAAAGTTTGGCTCACAAAAGTTACAGAGAAAGATCTAGGCTTTCAGCTCCATCAGATAAATGGTAATGTAACTGCACAATGTACAGTACAGTGGCACGTACTGATAGGAAAAGAACAGAGTAAATAATAGGGAGGGAGAAGGGAAGTCAGCAGGCAGAGAAAAGAGAATACTCAGCATCCAGGCAAGCTTGCTGCTGAAATAGAAATCATCAGAAACTTTGATCCTAAAGGTTGGTGGGCTTACCTCCCTTCATTACAGACACAATTCAGGTGGGCTTTTAATGGGAGCTTTCTAAAGAAAAGTCAATGCAGTTCTTCATATCCTTACACTTGGGCAGCATTTGCTTAATCAAACTTAATGATTTGATCCCAAGATCACCGAGATCAGATTTGTTTCAGTCACTTCAGTGGGTTTAGGATTAAGTTCAAAAAAGCACCATTTTTATGGGGGTGCAGTGGGGGTGTTTAAGGAGTGGGTTTTTTCTTTTTTTAATAAATCAAGAGTCTTCTCATGTGGTTACATCTTTTTGTGAGAAGGTCTTTTCAGAATATATGTATAAAAAGAGTGTAAGCACATATGCAATGCCTGTAATTTAGAACATAGCTCACAGGTTGTGGTCTCCTCGGTCAGGCTGGTAGGTGTGGTGGGTACAGCTGCATAATCCTTGCAATGCCATAATCTGTCAGCTGCCACTTCAGGCCTTTAATTTTACCACACAATGGTGAATTTTTATTTTGTAGTAAGGCTCTTCAGCCCCTGTACATATAGCTTTTTCAAGATTAAACAAATGTTAAGACCCGCTTTAGCAAAGACAGAACGTATTGCAAAATTAATGTGAAATCGCATTTAAAGACTTGATATTCACACTTTCACCTACAAGGGTAGGTCCTGCCTCTCAGAATTGACCTCCTTAGTTCATAACATTCAAATCTGTGGTTTTAGAAGAGTGAACAGTGTATTTTTACTAAAGAAAATACAATTTACTGGGACAGGATTATATATTAGTTGCATATTATCGTGGCAACTTATGAGACTTAGGTAGTGGAGAGTCTTCACGCTACTTAGGTTACAGTATCCTCTTGTAGCCACTGACTTGCAGTTGCCCACTGCACCCACGAACAAGCATTCTCCACACACAGATCCCAGCTGTCTAGTAAAAAAATTACACTAAATACTAAATAACTAAGACATCTTACCCAGACACAGCCACCTATCTTGTACAATGAAAGCCTGAAAGAACACCATGAGGTTATTCTTTCCACTCACACTTTATTTCAAACAGGTGTGCAAAGGGAACATATCAGAGAGATTTAAATAGAAGGTTAAGCAGACTGTAAATTTCCATCTACGCTTGGTCTAATTAAAGCTATGAACATACTTAAGACTGAGAATTTTGTTTAGAGTAATCCCTTTATCAAAACTGTCATATGCCAGGAAACGTTAGAAGCAGAATTTCTTACTCCCCATGTTCTTGAGCTACTGTGTCTGCCATTTAAATATCAACATTTCTCAACAGCTTTCAGTTTAACCCACAGAGGTTTCCCACAGTAACTACTGGCTGACTTATGAGCCCCTTACTCATAGCGGTGATTAGCTAATTCCACAAATAGCTCCACTGACTGCAGTGGGATCACATTTAATTATGACTGCATCAATGTAAAAGATTTCCAGCCCTTTAGGACTAACGCAGATAGTGCTATGATATAACCTCAACAGCGGTACTCCCAGAGGTTGTGATCACCACACATTTTTGCTGCTTCTGCTCGTGTGAACAATAAGCCACTGCACCACAGACAAGGGGCAAAATGTTACTATTGCAAGCCGTGCTAAGCCTGGGTTTGGTTTTTTCCATTGATACCTTCCTATAAAGAGCTCTCTGCCTCTTCTGACTCTTGCAGTCTACCATAAAAGCAATATTTTAAGCTCTGGGGTGCAAGGATTTTCTCAACTTTACACTGTCTCAGTTGGTGGGGTCCTGAGTTTTGCACCTCTACCCAGTATTTGCACTTACAAATAATTAACAGATGATACAGAAAAAATATTTATGTGCTATTTCTGTACCACAGCAATGCCTTCAGGCGTCAGCTGAGCTAGGGGCCTCCTTCTGTTAGACACTGTAAGGATATATAATGTGCTTTTGATTCCCCTCACTGTTATCTGTTTCTTCCCAAAGGGTTATATGGTGAGTTTTTTACATGGATGCAGTTAAAACCACATGTGATCTCACTGCAGTCAATTACATTATTTGTGAGATTAACTAATCATCACTGTGGAAAAGCGCTCATGTTCAGGTCTACAGTTAATGAAGAGAAAAGGGGAAAAAAGCTTTTCAGTGCAGGGACTACAATCCTACACAGAGCAGCAGTCAAAGGCTAGGACTGGAAACAGGTGCTCACACATCAGGCAATCCCTCCTGAGGCCACTGAGTGGGTCCAGGGCTAAATCTACATATAGACCACAGGGTTACCCATTCCCCTAGGGCTCCTTTTGCTGGTGTCCCAGGGACAGATTTCCCTGCTGAGCTTTCGCCTGCATGCTACAAAGCTTTCTTTTTTGAGAACTGCTATGTAATAACCTAAAATAGCCTGCCCCATCCATCCTGAGTGCAGCTGGGCAGAGTTCCTTCATAATATCTGTCATGCCTAAAAATATTCCCGTTATGAAAATAGAGACAGAGGTACTATATCTGTTTTTGTGTGCTGTGCCTGTGTGTTTCGCGTACGTGTAAGTGCACGTGGAGTAAGTCTGAGGGTGAGCTTCCTCATCCACGAAGCACGAACGCTTTACTGAAGAATTATCTAAAACAGTGAGCTTCATGAATAAGGGCTTGATACTTGTTTCAGAGTATTTGTCTATAGCTCTACTGCTGTGCTATAAATACATCTAAACCAAAGCAGACAATATGTAAAGCAGGGCAGGGAATACCTCTGACTTCTAGACTTGCTGAACTTGCAAAGCTGTGGGCAGTGCTGCTCACAGTAATACTTCACAGGGGTGAGAGAGAGAAAACTACAACCAGGAATGAGGCAGGCTAAGCCTCACGAGCGAGATGAGGTATAATATTTGAATGTTTCCAAGGAAAGAAACTAAAGGACAGTGCAAAGAAGGCAAGATGTACTTTGACTGGTGTGTAGAGGATGATACTGGTGAGGACCATAGTGACAAAGCAGAAAGGTGGGAGGCATTTTAGACCATATGTGGTTTTCCTCCTCTGAAAGTTTTAAGTCATAGAAAAAGCCCATAGAGGAATCAGATATGACCATACAGAAACAGGAACCGATGAAACAAATTAAGTCTTGGGGTAAAGGAAAACCCTATTAGTTGAGTGTTTCTCACAGCTTTTTCCCTTCTTTCTTTTTATTTAAATGATGATGTGTTCAGTTTCATAAAAGAGGCAAACCCTGCAATTGGGCCTGCCCAGCTTAGGTGTTTTAAAGTGCGAAGGGAAGCAAAAACATGCAAGCACAAACATCTGCTGAGTTTAGGAGAACAGAAAGAAACAAGAGAGAGGATGAAGCAAAGAAAATGCCCAGGTTGTCTCCAGTTCCCTGTGAACCTAGTCCAGGTCAGTACTGTTGCTAGCTATACCGCAAGATATGAGTTCCAGCAGGATACCCAGATTTTATGAAAGGATGGATATTTCTCACAAGTGCTATCTTTACATCAGGTTACTGTTGCTTTGAAACCTTCTTTGCTTCACAGTTTCTACAGTTCTGCAACCAATATCTCCGAGTACTCATCCTCTGTGACTGCTGAAAACTACTTCTTAATTCCCTGGAGGGAGAGACAGAGGCAGATGAGGCAGCACTTTCCTGCCCGGTTCTGCACAGGAGAACCAGTAACCCTTCCAAAAAGACTGCCATTTACCCCCCTGAATATCCTGATTTAGTGCAAGCTCATATTCATATATATAATTAACATTTTAAAAGGATTTCTGAAGTCTGTGTCATAGCCTATAAAATTCTTTGGCACACACAGAGGAATTTAGGTACTTTCAGGTTAAAACAGTTTTGGCAGAATAAAGAAAACTAGAAGCAGTAATAAAAAGCCCAAATCCCTGAAAGTACACGATGTGTCCTTCCCCATGCATTAGGCTGCAACAAGTGTGTTGATAGTCAATGTTAGATATGCAAGGATGAAGTAAACAAAAAGCCTGAAGATTGCAAAGTAAATGTTTGGGTGTATTAGCTAACTGTTTGGGGGTGTTTTGTGCTTTTAAATTTGTTTGTATTAATGTTTGAGTCCAACTCACCTTCCAAAAAAAGATAACTGAAATGATCTGTCTCCTGCCCACAGTTGTCTCCTCCATCAATATTTTTGCTTATCTCTCTTCTCATGTTTCATGTTGTTTCAAGCAGCTCTTTAGCGAGCCACAAAAATGTTAGCTATCCAGCCAGGTTTAAGTGGACCCCAGCTGAAGTAAATACTCCATGCAGGCATACTATCTTTCTTTTCCATTTCTTGGTTAGTCCTCTTTGGGCCTGCTACATGTAGATCAAGAGTCTTTAAAATGTTTAGTGAGGAGACCATGCATTACAGAAACTATTGCTTTCACAGTGCTGTGTTTCTATAGTAACCATCTTATTAAAGCACTGCAGCCATCTGCTTTAAATATTAACTTCACAAGACCATCAGGACTAGCTTAAAACAATATCACATGTTCATTAAATATTAAAACTAGAAACAAAAGGAGAGAACTACAGGAGAGAGCTTTTTCCTGTTCCTTCAATCTAATCTTTAAAAAAAAACCCCAACACTAGTTTGCTCTTTTTAGATAATTTAACAGTTCATGCCACTACTTTCGAAAGAACTGTTTAAGTGACCACACTAGCTGCTGGTGGCATAAACTACAACTTTCTGGGTGTTGCAAAAACAAACAAACAAAGAAAATAGCTTCTTGGGGTAGGTGGTCACTTTGTATATGTTCCTCCTAATAACAGATTTTCTTGACGTACTGTGGCAAAGACATACTCTCAGACGTACTGTGGCAAAGTCTTTACAGGAGGGAGCACACAGGGAAATGGCCAGCAGCAGCTGAGAACTGCCACACTGGAGCAAACAACTGCCTGTTTTTGCCATAGTCTGCTAAAGGGCAGATGCCTCGGAGAAAGGTATGAACACTCAGTAATGGCATTACAGCCCAAACCATGAGACTTAAACCCCCCTATAGATTGTATCGTAAGGAGCAGGAGCCTAGACATTGTCCTAATTCACAGAAATGCCTGCTACTTTACAGAAGAACCTGCATCAGCAACAGGTTGTGACAGCAAGGTCCTTAGATTAAGCACACCCTATCATATTTGTTTCCTTTCAGCAATTTGAAATATGTTGGCTGTTACTTCTTCAAATACTGTCTTTCTTCAGACTGTGCTAGAGAGCCAAAGGTAAGCTCCAGAGGGCCCTTCTCTGCCTTTAACGTATGGTACCTAGCTCACCCTCCGTTATTTTCACTGTGCTCTACTTCCTGCTCCCTCGTTCTGTGCTGCCCGTGTTGAGGCCCTGACCCAGCACAGGCTATTGTATTTGGAGTCAGAATACATGGGAACACTCATAATTTGCAAATTGCCTCTGAAAATTTCACTGGAACAGAGGAGGAGAATTCAGATCTTCCCATGGCAAAACCACACACCTCTGGCACTGTAGCTCAAGAGAAATCTTTTCCAGTGTTTTGGGTTCTCTGAAACACGCTTCTATCTCCATCCACTACAGCTTAACAAAACCGTACATATTACTAAGATTAAGTACTGCATTGCATCTGTTTTTCCCACTTCTCTTTACTGCCACATTGAGCAAGTGCCTACACTAAGCTGTTTATGATATTGTCCAGATCTTCTTCTGTGGGAGAGAACTCAGTGTTATGCTTGGAATAGCGGCAGTGTGCACAGGTAACACAGACACAGTCCTTGTCCAAGAAATTCACAGTCTAGTGGATCACCAGACCCTCACAAAAATACGCAATTACTTATTTTAAGATTCCCCCAGTATGCATTTCCTCCTCCTTGATGACACCAACTTCTCTGTTTTCACATACTAGCTTTTTTTCTGAAGTTCTTCTGGGGTTTCTCGTATTGGTAACCCCAGGGCAATGTCTCAAAGGCAGGAACAAGTGAGCACAAACACTGAATGAGGAACAGCAGTTCCCGGAGTTACAGTGAATATCAAGCTGAACAGTTGATGTCAATCCTTTTGAGAAAAAAGGCAATTTTTGCACAGGCTATAGTCCTGTTTGTGTGCCTCTGTCAGGCATTAAGTCACCTTTCTTCTCAGCCTTGACAAGGCCTCAGCCAGAATGCTGTATCTGTCCAAAACCAAAAAAGTTGATCAAAATGAGAAGACTTGGAAGAATACAGTCTCCACTAGCAGAGGTCTTCTACAGCAGATTATCCAAGTATTTGTCAAAAGTGACAGTTATGATTTATCTGGCTTGGGAGAAGAAGATGGATTAAATTGTTTCTTCCATGGCTATTTCATACAACTTTTAGGAACAACTTGTCCACCTTTCTCACTGCTGTGCACTGGTACAGGGAAACTCCATTTAATATATCCTGGTGAGAACTTTCCTGGACGAGGGTGCAAACAAATTTGCACAGGCCATAAGGGGCTCACAAAGGGAAGATGCTGACCACTCTGCCCCCAAAAATTAAACAAACCCCAGTTTTCCACATCAAAACTTTATGCCGGAGCACGACATTCTTCTACATGGAGTTTCATGATATTTGCCGTGCTCAAGACACCCATTCTCTCCACACTCGTGGACCTACAGCAAGGAAAAATAATTAGGAAAAAAAAAACACCTGCCAGGATAGTGGAACATGAGTAGAAGAGAAGGCCTGATTTTGCTGCTTCTGGTGTATCTCTATTGAATTCATAAATCCGGGTTTCTATGGTTTGCCTGTTACATAATAAAGCCTGTTTTCTTTCGTTGATGTGTAATTTGGCTTCTAGAAATGGGGGTTTCATCACATTTTGAAGCTTTGGAGGTTGGCCCTGGCCAAAGGCAGGCTAGTGGGCAAAGCACAGTAGTGTTTCTTGTCGTACTGAGAGACGTGGGAAGAAACATCAGCACCTCACTGGTTTAATCCTGTGAACATGAAGAAGAGCCATTGCTGGCATGGCTCAGCCAACTTTTTTTTTTTTAAACTTACTCTATAACGTGGGATTTTCTTGCGTTCCTAAGAACACCTCTGGGCATTTTTCCCCACGCATTCCCCAGTACTGTAAAAATCTAAAATACTCCTTGTTGCCTTCATTGTTTTTGTTCTCTTTTGCCACACGTAGTTCTTGTGACTCTCGAATTAACAGGACTTGTTTTAAAAGTAGGGTGATGGGAAGCATTTTTTGGCTGTGGTTTGCGCTGAGCAGATATTCTGCAGGCCTATTGCATGTTCCTACCTTGCCTTTGAGTGCTGTGGGCAGTTGTTAATGTAACTTAATGTATTGTCCAGCAGGTGTTCTGTATGTTTTCTTCTCTGTGCACAAAAAGAATAAGCAGTTGGTCTGTTAAGGAACCATGTTCTGCTGAGAAAGCAATGAGTAAGAGAGACAGAGGAACAATGCGGTCCCTGTCTGTCTACCTCCCAGGCCAGGGAGTCTTCCCGCTGCCTCATTCAGTGCTGCAAATTTTGGTAGCGCAATTCAGATCCCATCCAAGATTCCCCGCTCCAAGAGACATCAACGAAAAAATCCCTCAGGTAAATACCACAGGTGCTGTTTCATCTCTTCTCCATCTCCCCCTGCTTTTTTGGTAGACTGGCTTGGGGCAGGGGGGGAGGTGGAGAAGGGGATTGGCAGAAAATTATAAATTGGTGAATAACCTTTTGCTCTCTCTCACACACGTGGCAGAGAAAGCTATGGCTGGGGATAGTTGTTTATTATGCCAAGGGATTCTTTTTCCCAAACTATGCAGTGACATGATTATTGATCAGCATATGTTCTAAGTATAAGAAAAATCAAAAGTCCCAAGTCTGTTCTCTGGTAGTTGGGTAAAACTCTTTAGTAAGAATTGCACCCATGCATCTGAAGACATAATTAAACTTTAGGTGTGCCTTTTGCTGAACTTGTTAAACAAGATTTCCATTACTTTTTTACCTAGAGGACAAACCCATGACAGAGTCTGTATTTATTTTGAGATACTCATCTAAACTGACACAATGGTGGTATTCACCCTGTAGCATACAATGGTAATCTTACACTACTTGCTTCCATCCTGCCCCCAACTAAAAGCACTGAATAAAATAATCTTCATCATAAGCAGCATTTCTTTCCTTATATTCTCTTCATTGGGTGACTAAAAGAAGCTCTTCGTATAATGTAAGAAAATATCATAAATGGTAACAATAAGAAGATTCTCCGAGTCAAAGATGCACCAGACACATCATTTGTCTATCTGCATAGATCTTACACTGGTTAAGTTAAATGTACCGGTAAAGCCCACAGACATCATAAATACTAATAAACCAGTCCTTGTAAACCTCAGTACTTTCTGATTCAGATTTAAAAAGCACTTCAGGGCTTCTGGAGAAAGACTCCAGAAGATGTACCATGATGTTCCCAGGAAAAAAGCTATACACATTTAAAGAAAATTTTATAGTAAGGCTCTAGTTCTCCTTTCTCCAAGTCTGCCCATACTAGTACAGTTTCACAGTAAGGTGGATTTGCTTTCCTCAGACAGGAGAAATGCCACAAAGAACTCCTAAAATAGGAACACAGCAGTGACCTATTTTCAGTACTTCCATTCTTATTTCTAGGTCTATTATACACAGTGTAATGAACATTGTAATGAACATTCAGCAGTGAAAAGACATCAATAACCGGTGCAAGCACATTTGCTCACATTCTGAATGCAACACTAAAAATCAGCTGGGAGAATGGACAAAACCAGCAATGGGTCAGGGGCTGACCTGCAGAGCACTTCACCTGCTCAGCTTAGAGCTATCTGACCACATGAAATGAGTTAGTGACCATGCCAGAGTGGACACATGTTGGCCTCTCTTGTGTTATTTTGTTTACGTAGTGAAAACCTCTGCAGGAGCTTTGACAACTCTAATGCAGAGCTGCTATGGGTAAGGATGGACAAGGTGAAGAGTATGGACTAGCTTTATACTTTAAAAGTTTTATTCAGTAATGGGATTGAATCGCACTGGAGAAGAGGCATGGAGAAGCTCGTCATGTATCTTTCCTAAGGACTTTGTCATTATGGTATTTACAAACATTGAGATGTATCATAGTAACTAATATAACATAGAACTATCATATTTCTATCATCTCATCTGCTTCTGAAAGGTCAATCTTTCTATTTGGGAGGGAAAAAAAAATCCTTCACCATTTAGTAGGCTTTTGCAAAGCTGGGATTAAATTCTTTGATTCCAAAAGTAAAAACTGGAAGTGATTTATTAACAAGCATGGGTTATTTTTGCTAGTTTAGCAGCTTTTTCAAGAAAGCTCTGTTTATCTCTGGCAACCAGTCACAGTTATATAGCCTCTCTTCCTCCACATACATGTATTTCTGAGAAAACTTCAAGAACGCTAGAATCTGTCAAAAACTAATCGTCTGACCACGTACTTCCATTTTACAATAAACTGCTAACTTCTAGGAAGGAAACTGCTTTAGAGTAATTTGGCGTACAATACAAACTTCTTTGAAGAACTTCAAGGGGACGCTTTTTTTTTTTAAAGTAGACATCTACTGTGTCCAAAAGCGATTTTTAAAAAATATGTATCAAGATAGAATGCGGACATTTGACAGTTGAACGTACAATGTCTGGTTTGCTAAAGGGGCATTTCAGCTATGCATTTTTTTTTTCTTAAGGCCCATGTCAAAAGAACAAGTCAGCTGTATAGTGGAATTCGTATTTTGTAGATGGAGGTATGTCATTTGAAACTACTAAGGCATCTTTTTCCTAAATCGATGGTCACAACCTGACTACAAAGCATTCATTAGTGCCCGAGTGCCAGTGCTAATAAAGGAATAAAAAAGGAACTGTCAATCAGGAACCACACGATCACGCAGTGTTCTTTTCTTTTAGCCAAAGTAAGCCAGCTTTGCAGTTCCTTCCCTGTTTGAAAATTTTATGTACTTTCTGAGTCAGTTCAATGCAGAAACAGACTTACGGTGCCGAAGAACACAGTCACTTCTATCCTGGAGTTGCTGAATCACTTACCCGCCACTCCTGCTAGTTAATAGTAGCTATTTTTAGTTTACGGTGGAAAACTCTCTCATGGTGGCAATGATATTTCAAAACAGTTTGGGAGCAAAATCATCTGCCTCGAACGTCTGATGTGTTCTCAGAGCCTGCGCTCGGTACGAGCGCCTCGCCGTTCCTTCCCAGCACTGGCGATCTAGGTCACCCGCGCGCGCGGGATGCGGCATTCGCTGGCTCTTTCATAACTGCCCGTAAGAGTTCTGGGGTCATGTTTGTAAACAGTGCTGCCATGTGCGCGTAAGCACGTGGCGAGACACCAGCATGACCTGGAGCGCCGAGCGGAGAGGTAAACCTTGGCGCTGGTGTCGATGTCGCTAAGCCAACTAGCGCCAACTCTCTCGCTGGCGCGCGCCCCTCGCAGCCCTGTGAAACGCTGTGGCGGGTTATTTGAGGGGCAAATGGGAACCTTTTTCCTGTACGTGGCACATGTGGACGTGTGCTAATGTTGATGGTGTCCAGGCAGGTTCCTTCTCTCAGGCAAATGGCAACGCTGAATTGTTCTCAAGAAAAATAAAACTCATTTCTGCCCTAAGTCACTGAAATTGGAGCCAGCGTGGTCCCTCAAAACAATGCAAAACTATGGCTATTAGGAAAAAGAATTGTCTAAGGGCACATTGCCAAAGTTTCCAAAATGACTTCAAAGACAGATAACCAAGACTTCGTGTCTGTAATAGCGTTTTGCTGGCTTTGCACTGATGAAATTAAGACCACGTTTCAGGCATTTGAGGAAGTAACTCCTAAATTATTTCTGTTTATCAGTAGAAGTTGCATGAAGCTAGATACGAGCAGTACAAACAAAAGTCACAAGTCTTTCATTTCCCCTTACGAGAAATTAGCAGATACAGCCACCCAAAGCCTATGGAAAGTTTCATCTCACCCTGGCCACGCATTTTATATGCTTCAAGAAAAAAAAAAAAAGCGGGGAGCGAGGGAGGGAACAGCCTGTGGTCGCCATCCCTCCCTCCTATACCGGCTCTGTTTCAAGTGCAGCTGTAAGTCCCATTTGCTTTGACCTTTGCTGGGAGAGCCGAGAATAGGACAAAGAGTTAAAGTGTTACCAGTCCCTGCTGAGTCTGCACTTCTCGGCCAGGCAAGCCAGAGAGCGGCTGGAAGAGGGTGTGCACGCAGCAGAGGGTAAGCGGGAGGAGGCGCCAGGAGGGAGCGTAAAACAAAAGGAGAAAAATAAACAGTGCACACCCCGAAACAAAACAGGGGAACAAGTACAGAAAAATGCTCATCTTTGAAGAGCATGAACTTTTCTGTTTGTTTCCCTCCATGTAGTTATAGCTTGTTATCTGAACTCAAGGTACAGTAGATATACGAGTCCTTGAACTCTGAACTCGTGAGGAGAGCAGCAAAAAGTAAGTCAATACAATTTTAGCTGAGCGGCTGGAAAGAAGCATGCTTTGTCTTTTTGTGCCTCAGCTATGGGAGGCCATTTAATGCAGCAACACCAGCTGTTCAAACCTCTTTCTTGCTGTATGCCAATGGCCTGCTAAAACAAAGCAAAACCAAGGCAGCCTTCTCCGAGTGATAATGCAACTGTGGTTTCAAATACTAGCTGCTCCAAGCTACTTACATTTTGTTGAGACCTGTCTCTTAAACCTGGACAAAAAGTGGTCCCCGATTTGTTAGCAGGAAATAAAAAAAAAAAGTGCCCATTCATTTCTACAGGCTTTCTGAAATCCTGCCCTACTGTAAATGTTACCCAATTCCCTAATAGCATCTCTGGAAAGCAGAAAAGTACCTTCCTCGCTGTTGCGTGTATGTCTAGCTAGCGCTCGCCACTGCTACTACTCTATCGAGCAATAAAGTTTCTATTTTTGACTCACTGTGGACGACCTTGCTCTAAACCCCTGGCCTGAATATTGCTTAAATGTAAAATGAGCAAACCCGAACGAGCTAGCAGACTCCGCCAGCCCGTCACAGCCCTGCCTTTGGCCACGACTGCTACGAGCAGCCGCGGCGGCGGGTGAAAAACAGGGGCTCTCGCAAGCCGCGCGAAGGGAGCTCGGCCCTGCAGCGTGGCACCCTCTCGCCCGTTACGCGGCACCTCGGGGACGCCTGGGAGGGTGTTTGTAAACAGCGCGGCCACGTGCACGCAAGCCACGTGGGGGCTCGGCCAGCTGAACCTCCAAACTGCCGTGGGGAAGAGGAGCAACTGGGGGAAGCAAGTCCGAATGCTCCCGCTCCATCTTTTTCCAAAGTAGTTTGCAGCGCTATCGGATCTCTAAACATGGCAGGGAAAAAGCCATCTGTCCTTCACGGTCAACCGCCTCTGTCAGCATCCAGAGACGCTGCATGAGCTAAATTACCCATTGGATTTTATTTCCAAATGCATTTCATCATGGATTGTATCACGAGTCTGTGAATGTGCTGAAGTTACTTAGGGTAGGCTCTCGGTTAAATGCACTACATACCAAACCAGGCAGGCTGAGCTATGACTAGCCACAGCAAAGGAACTCCAAAAGACCGGAGAGAGACAACATTAAAATTTATCACCTCCGATTCAGGTCTAGGAGATAACAGGTGACTGTTGCACAGAAAGCTATGAACACTGCTAAGGTTGTGTCACCTGCATGGGTTTGTGCATCCCGTCTCCAGCAGAGAGATTTCTGACATCAAATTAAAGTTGGTTTGTTTTTTTTTTTTTCCCTTTGAGCTCTGCTACCAAGTATGACATCAGCGTGAGGGTTTGTGAACCCTGACGAAGCTTTAATTGATAAAACAGATCAAAATGGGAGTCATGTGTTAGGTTGGAGCTGATGTACAGGAACAGTTTGCAGACTGTGGGAAATCTTGCCTGAATGAATAGGAGGATCAAGGGTATTAAAGGTTAATGGGAGTTATTGGAGTACCTACTTATTGAAATGACATTACAGAACTCAGTTTCACACACTGCAATTAACTGACACAACATACTAATTTTAATTATAATTAGCTCATTGTGAGTTTTTGCTTATTTGTTTGGGGGTGCATGGAGGCATCTGCACTGCCAGTAAACCCTTTGAGTGGAGGGTTTCAACAGTGCTGCAGCCAAAGCAGTGCGCAAAAAGCCGTCCTCTTCACTGAGGAGATAAACAACAGTATTTAATTTGCTGGGTTGTTTTGGATGAGCACTGCTGGTTTAAAGGTCTGAAGGCTTGTGCAGCAAAAAAAGAACGTGTTGTCAATCAACAGAAAATGCTACCGAAAACCAACTTCTGAAAAAAAAGTGAAAAGCTACTTGTTTCTGAGTCTAGTTTCTGTTTCTTAAAATTGATACTTCTGTTATCTTAGTAAGCAGAGAAAACTATCTGTAAACCTCTGAATGAGCAGGAAGGAGGGTATCATGGGTAAAGCACTGGGGCTTAGGAGATATGGGTTCAGTTCCCAGCTATACCACAGCTTTCCTGTATGTCTTTTAGGGTTTAAAAAAAAAAAAAAAAAAAAAGGCACTGAAATGAATGGCTCCAGCAGGGTTTGTACCACATTGCGTGATCTGTGTGTGCTTTGGCTCTCAGTTGTTGCTTATTAATTTTGTACCCTTTCTCTTAGTCTTCGCATGTTTTGCCTGCTCACACACACACCAGGTAGCAATAGCAGCTTTGCTTTATTTACTGCAAATATTTAGTTTTTTGGAAGGGAGCTGCCTGCCTCTGCTTTGCATTATAAACAAGAGTTACTAACACTCTGGCCCCTTGTGTGCTGCCAGACCCCTTTTCTCTGTCTCCTTTACTGAATTAAACAGCAAAATGGAACAAAAATGGTTTATGTTTGTACAGCCCCAAGCACAGTGGGATTCTGTTTCATGGCTGGGATATGAGGTGCCTCCTAACGTGCAACAATTAATTTCATTCTATCCACTCTCCTTATATTTAGAAGCATCAGAGCTGCCATCCTGAATTAGACTCATGCTCCAGCTTGTCCAACAAAATATCTCCAACCAGCTAGTTGCAGTTGTTTCAAGAAAAAGCATCTATTCAGTAGGTAGTTACAGACTCACTCTTCCAGAGGCAAAACTTCTTTCCAATCCATCAGCTAAAATTTATATTTTATAGCTAAAACCATGTTAACTTGCAACTGCTTTGCAAAGTTTTTTGTAAAAAGTAAAAATTAGTTTTTAGCTTCTATACCTGCCTCTAAGTCTTTCTATCAATTTCTTCTCCCTCCCCTCCTCAAAGAAAAAATACCCCCAAAACTACTTTTTTTCAGTTGCTGCAAAGTATGTGACTGACTAGGTGCCTCACTCCTGCAAGTGTCTCTACATAGGCAGACTGTTAACAGCTCTGTGAGCCCAACAAAAATGAATAGGGCTTTGTGAAAATGGCAAGGGCTGCCATCAGTTTGCAGAATCACAAGCCAGCTGACAGCATTGGGGGGGAAAAAACAAGCCAGCTATACCTAACATCTTGTCAACTGCACAACATAGGCACAGCGGAAAAATACACAGAAATCTGTGTTTTCCTACCTGGTCTCACTTCTCAGGCACTACACATAGTAATAGAGAGAAAGAAAATAGATCAGCACAATTCTTATTTTTTCTACTACATTCTCACACCTACGAAAGCTTCTTCTCTGCATTAAGGATTACAGGGAAGCAGAAAAGTACAGGTCCAAACTTTTTTAAAGAGAACAAACGTTCTGTGGAAAGTATGGAGAGTGTCATAGAAACAAGGGAGAACTGAAAGGCTGTATTTATCTGTTTTGTGCATTTTTCATGTTTATAAATACCAAGAAGGCTTTTCCCTATTTGGTCAATATTTTCATTTGCTCCTGGGTATGTGAGGTGTACACTCGCAAACTGACTGTGCATGGAATGGAGACTCACTAGCATAGGTTTTCTTTCCCCCAAAATGTCTACTGGTTATATGAGTTAAATAAGTGTAAAACCTGACCCTTTTCAGTTGCTCAACTTTCATGTTTTTGATTTTTACTGTTGCCATTTTAGTAATACTTCAGACCTTTCAGGGCAGACAAACTGGAAATCAAACAGACAAGCATGCAAAGGAGTGCAGTGGGAACAAAAAGTTGGTCATTTGAAAAGAAAATATGTTAAGGTCTGTAATACATACACACACACGCACCCCCACTTCTCCAAATCCCAGGGAGAGAAGAGTCCAATGTATTTTCCAGCTTTCATACGTTCTCTTTCAGGGATAAATTGCATTCCTTTTATTGAGCTACACATGCACTTTAAGCTTCAAGGAAATATCTCACTTCTGTGAACTTTAGTAACTTTGGGGGAAGGGAAGCAACTCCTGCTTTACTGCAACAATTCATTTTCTTCAATTTACCTGGAGCAGGACAGTAATGCTACTTGCACACAAGAGGAAATATGCAATGATTAGTTTCTCCTTTTTGCTTACATAAGAGCTGAAAGAGTTTTGTGTCCTTTGGCAAGTATAAAAATTGTATAACTTCAAAGTATGTGACTTCAAACACAAGTGAAGTAGCACTGAAAGAACAAACAGATTAAACAAAGATGAAAAAAAGCATCAGGGGCACAAAATGGGGCGAGTGCTGCACGAACAGTTGTCTCTCGTGCTAAGGGACAAATATGGAAAGTTATTAAAGGACACTGAAGTTGAGGGCAAAACTCTCCCATCAGCATCAGGCCCAGAGTTAACGTTTACCCTTTGATCTCTCTAACAGCACTAAAAGTGGCAAGAGAAGGAACAAATAGTCAGTGTAAACTCAGCAATGGCTTTGTCACGTATTCTCTCATGTATTCTTTATTCTTGCTTGCTACCTTCTGCTACCCAGCTGCTGCAAGAGTAATGGGAACTGTGGGTCAAAAAGAAGTCAGAAAACGAAAGGAGGTGAAGAGCTTAGTGAAACAGAAGCAGGTTCTGCATGTGACCCAAATAATTGTCTTGCAAATGAGAGGACAGGTGAGAAAGAAACCACTGGAGCGTAACAACAAAAATACAGTGATTGTAATCGACATTAACATAAAATGGAAGCAACCAATGTGAACATACAACTATCACAGAAGTCACGTGTCTAACAAGATCTGTGGAATGGCCTTCGTACTCTGTTGTATGATGGTGAATACCATGACTCATCTAGACAAATTCGGAATATGGAAGAGCCACTTGTACCAACTGCTTCCTCCCTGCAAGGAAAAACCAGTTCTTAGGATTCATTTTGTAAAGCAAGTGATGTGCTTTAGCATACTGTCCCTAGCGCTTGCTGCAAAACTGCATGAGAAAGTCTGAAAAACGTGCATGGGACTGGAAAATAATGTTTCTGGATGAGGAGCAGAACCTCTGCTAATAAGGTCCCACAGTGCAGGCACGGCATAGGCTTCAAGTGTCTCCGGAGACCAGAACCTGTCTGACAGCTTTGGTTTAGGTCCACAGGGGAGGGCATGAAACACATTGTCAGTTGGGTGCTTCTGACCAGCTACTATGTATTTTCAGCTGTGCTTCCTCAAACCATCTTGGCAAGATAACCCCAATAATTACCACCACTTCTTCTCCCTCTTTTTTTTTTTTTTTTGTTTTTTTAAACAACAGATTGGTGGCATTATTCATTTGGTTCAGTAAATGCAGAAATCTCTACCAAGCTTCTTATGTCTAATGGAGATCCAAAACTTGCTTCGCAGTGGTATTAGCTTTCGTAACAGCAACGCCTCTTTGTGTCAACACGTCTCACTAAGTAATAAAGACTTTCAGCTATTTGATTTTACTTATAAAGTTAGTAGGATTCATGATTTCTTTTTTGTTCTTTAAAAAGGGAATTGTTCTAGTATTCTAACAAGCAGTGAGTCATGCCTAATTAAGGAAAAAAATATATAACCATTTACGGTGGGATTCTTGTATTGCAAAGAGCTGTTTTGTCATGAAAGCTTTTGGGGATTTAATTCCTTATAAATTTTTTAAAAGGGGAGGTGGGGCAGGGAAATGATTTGAAACCTTTGCAACAATTCTCTTAACCCCTATCTCCTACTCGGGATCAGTCCGTTCCAGGCAAACGCGCCAACACAGCCCAGATTGCGCTCAAGTGGGGGGAAAAAAATACAGCGGCGTCTGACAGAGGAACCAGCCATCTAGAATGCAACACAGATGCAGAAAGCTCAGCCAAAACCCAAACTACGATATGTTTTCTTAAACTCTGCATTTTTTATTTCTTTCCCCTTCCTCCGTTGCCCGTGAGGACCAGGGGCATTCCTAGAACTCTGTTCTCGCTGGCTGCGTCAAGGCAGCTGCCGAGGATGCTGGGACACTGTTTGTAAACACTCTAACCACGTGCGTGCAACCACATGGAGAGTCATCGTCCTGACCTAAACATCTACCCACTTGGTAAGCTGGGGTATTACTGCAATGGAGCCAAATCCTTCTCCAACGCAATGTGACAGAGCAGCTCACGCCAGGACATTAGAAGACAAAGCTCGGACTGTTTATGCATTATTAGAAAGGAGATTAAGCAAAGAAGTTGTTTAAATTCTAGTCATCGAAATGTATGTTTAAGCATAGGGTAACTCATGTAGAGTAAAGAATGCACAAGCATTATCCTCTTTATACGTCTGCGAAAAATTCAACTTAAACCTGGAAGCTTCTCCTCCCCCATGCATACAACTGGTGAAACCAATATTCATATGCTGGGAGCCCACGTGGAATATATTTGAGGTTAGAGGCAATGCTGTAGAACATGTGAAAATATTCCATGTTGTCCAAATTGCATCATAGCAATTAATCAGAAAATGCCGAGGCTACTGCCTTGTACCCGTGGAAGACACTTGCAAGGGCTACTTGGTTATTTAGCTATTCCTGGTTATCTTAGCTATCTAACGCTCACCTGCTCACTTCTTTGTTAATTCTCTGAAACTGTCTTAAAAGATATGCTGTACTTGATTAGGATTAAAATGCTGAATTTTCCTTTCTTGCCAAATTTGAGCATAGAACAAGCCTATTCCTTTGCACACTGCAACAGAAATGCTGCCTTTTATTATTTTTTTTTTAAATAAGAGGAAAAAAAGAGATACACCAAGAATTAGGTCAAACTGAAGCCTCAATACAGCAAGCCTTTATTTATTTGTAAGAATAATCCTACCAGGGTTTCTTGCCATATGCATGCTACAGGGCAACAACACTCCAACTTGGAATCCACACCTCCACAGAAAACTTTGTTTTTGAAGGACAGCCTGAATTTTGTTCAGGTTGCTAAGATGATTCAGCTTTCTGGAAGGTGTTTGACAGAGATGAACAAGCCTGCTTCAAAAAGACAGACAGGAATATAAATCTTTATGGTTTTTAACTCTTAAAGTGTTTTCAAAGCATAGCAACTTTCTTTAAATTGTCCCCAGATTTAAAATCCTTTACTATGAACAACTAGCAGAACACTCTTTCTGATCCTCTTATAAGGCAGAGCATTTTTTTAAATTCAAGAACAGTGTGAGATACGTGGGTGAAATTAGTTAGCTGTTCTTCCTATTTCTCAAAGCTTGTTTTTTCTCTACCTTCCTTCTGTTACTCCCTGCTACGTAATGTGAGGCACATTCCCAGTATTTTAATCCACACAACCTTTTTGGGTCAGTCATCAGCTGTCCTTGGGATTAGTCCAGCTGATGCTGGAGGTTCAGAATTTTATTCCTTAACCCCATCACCTCTGTCTCCACCCACTGAGCAATTCCTTGGGAAAATGAGTGATTTTTTTTTTTTTTTTTTTTTTTTTAAGAGACTTGTCTACCCTAAGGGAAGGCAGAAGTGACTTCTTTTCAATGGGTGACTGAGAAAATGATTACTCATGGTACTTTCCATTTGTAACATTTTATTGTCTAGGATACTGGGACAAGCTATGCAAATTGAACATACAAGCAGTGATGATCGGAAAGTGTAACAACGGGAACTATGGCAACTTGTTACTAGTTACTTGTTCAGTGTTCAAAAGGGTACTTTTCCTGCAGAATATCATTAAATGAGTAAGAAGGTACTCACTGCCTTATGGAGCATGGGATCGGAATAATGCTACAAGTGTGATTGATTCATATAATTCCCTTTTTGGCTTTCAGCCATGATGCAGTCATATGCTTTATCTCTGTTCAGACTACAGCTTTTTTTTTTTTTTTTTTTTAAATAATGAATCATAGTACATCCCACTCCATTTCAGAACCAGCACATTGCCTTTCAAAATGATGTCACAACACTTACTGCTGCTGGCTGACTGCCTTAACAGCAATCAGAGAGCTGGACTAAATAAATACTGTATATTATTTGGCAAAATCATTTGTGGTTGTGTTCTCCAGCACAGTTTCCAAGATAACCACCAACTCTACTTGAGACTTGGCAACTTCGTTCTACCACTTTCAGGCTCCAATTGTGAAGCTGGCTTACAGATGCTGCTACCACGCTTAGAGCTACTGTGTGGCAGTCAAGTGAGAGAGGTAGAAGGGTCACTTGCTGTGACAAGCCAAATTTGACAGCTCATCTGAAATTCCACCTTGAAAAATGGACAATTTTTTAAAGAGGACCTTATTTAGCTCCTGTAGAAACACAAGACACATCTTCCACTCGGAACAAAACGGAGCAAGGGATTTAAAGTCACTGCTTAGGCACACTCTGAGAAAACCACTCTACTGCCCATGCAAGTAACTTAGAAGTGAAGCACTCCCTGTAATCTCAAACAGACAGGGTCGAGAACATTAGTCAAACCCAAACTTCATGTTTTTCAACACGTGAGCAGCAGATTTGTTCCAAAACATGGTGAGGTTCCCCCCCTCCCCGCCTTTAGGGCTGGCTGGCTGTTGCTAGTATTTAAAGGAACCGTATGGGAGACAGAGTCCCAGCAGCATCTGAAGTGCTCGGGGCAAGAGGGAATGGTCCCTTCCAACTCCGGCAGCTGAAATCCCCATTCCAGCAGCAACTACAGGGTCTCCCGATTCTGCACGCAGAAACCAAAACATAAATGTTTTGGTTTATGTTTCAGTTTTTTAAACAACCTCCTATTTCTGTTACCCAATGCAGCACTGGTACCAACAAGAGACCTTGGAAATCTGTCCGTCATAATAACTCCTCAGCGGGCACACGTTTCTTGTTCTTTAAACAATGTTGACATGCCAAAGTCTAGGACCATGTGCACTATATCAAAACAATACCAGTTTCCCTGGCTAAAAGCCAGGAATCAGCACAATGCCAAAGTCCTTGTTAAAAGCCTTACTACGAACAGTGACAGTTTGGCAAATTCAGGAGCCTCAGTGTCTCCCACTCAACCTTTTCTTCTTTTGAAGATTTGTTAATAATTAGTTCTGAAATAGGCAATAGAAAACCACTTTCTCAGGTTCCCTGGATGCATTCACAAAGTTTGTTGATGTCGCTTCCCAAAATGAAACAACTATTTTCACTGAAAGATGACTTTTGTGTTCTTCATTTCATGTAAACAGCAGTTTAGTCCCACCACCTAAACGCTGTTATTTTTCCACATCTTTGCCCTCACTTTTTTTCCTCCTCCCTGCACCCTGGTTGCTAGATTTAAATGTTTTCTGACTTCACTGGCAGGGTTCAGGCTACACTTTCCGTGACACTGAGGAAGAGAGACAAAATATTGCCCAACAGTGATTTATTTACATTGGTTCCAAATTGCTGCTTTTCTGCAGGATAAAATCTAAGAGGCGTACATTCTTTCAAAGTGTTAACAGCAGCAGATCTGGCAGACCAAAAGTTCTTGACTTGCTAGATTTAACAATGTTTTCAAGACACAACAGGCTTAAATATAATAGAAAGAATATAATTTGGGAACAGGAAAAGAAATATACAAAACTGCCTTAACACAGATGCAGCAAAATAGTATCAGTGTTTGTATCCAGTTTGAGTCTTTTGAAAAAAATCAGATATTTAGTAACTGAGAAGTGAAGTGTCAAAGGACAGCACCAACCAAAGTGCCATGTGTTTGAGAAAGAAAGAGCTGAAAGAAGTAGCGTTTCTGTATGACAGTCTATTAAAAACTGTTACCTGACCATTGTTAGTCACAGAGCTTTAGTGATGATACACAAATGGTAACCTATATAGAAACTGCAGAGGCTTACCTTTATTTGGAGGGGTGCAAGAAATTAACTGTGAGGTGACCAGGAGAAGAAAAAAAACCACCAAGAATGAAAGAAGTTTTGGGAAATGTAACGACAGTTGAGGAGCAAGCAGCTCCTTTGAGCCTACGGGCTCAAAGAAACGTGCTCATTTTCTGTGGCTACTGGTAAAAGGAACAAATACGTTCATCACACACCACTTAAGGAAATTTGTCTAACTCCCAGAAGATAAGAGAAGGAATGATTTATAATCTACCGTCAGCCTACCATGCCGAGGGCGTCTCTTAAAAGGACACTGCATGTACCATGGTGTTGTTTTTGCCACCTTTTATTCAGTCAAATCCCCCTCTAACTCGAGTTTATACATGACTCTTGACCATTAACATCTCCCTGTTGAGTATCTTCGGCAACCACGTCCTGTTTTGCACTTTTACAACCTCCAGAGAAAGTGCCGTAGTGGAATACACATGCAGATACACAAGTGAATATACATGTTACTACACTCACCCCCTGCTGCAGTAAGTCAACCTGCCATTAACATGCAAATAGAATGGCCTCATTAGCCGACAAACAACACCCACTGACCTGCTTTCACTAAGGACAATATCTCCTCATCTCTAAAACTCTTCAACTTCACACCAAAAAAAGAAAAAAAAAAGAAAACACCTATGCCGAACTGATATTCAGAGCTGCTGATCGCTGCTCAAAGCCTGCACATTTGCATGTCGCTCATCATGGAAAACAAATCTTGTGATGAGATCTTTGGTTGCAACATTTCGATGGAAGCACGCTAGACCACATCACTTCTCCCTTCACCTCACTCTCTGAAAAGGAAAATTACTTAGCAGAAAAGGGTCTGCTAAATTTCCAAGATTCAAACCGCGAGCCGAAAAGCCTCCTTTTAACTAAGGGCACGAAAATGACTGCCAGTGTCTAAGGGGGCGATTTAACGCCAGTAAATGCCACGATGCGAGCACACAGTGCCGCGCGTCCGACTTACAAACGTGGTAAGGTTGTTGCTCTTGTCTGTCATCTGGCGGGGAACAAGTCTGACCTCGCCGAAAGCGTTATTTTAGGGGAACATGCACGAGAAAGTAATTTTTTTCTCTTCCCGTGGCCACATTGTGCAAGTGGCCCCGGCAGCAGGATTTAGCAACGCGGACAAAACGCGCGTGTAGACCGCACGGAAAAAGGAAGGCCTCGCAGCGAGCCCCCCCCCACCCGCACACACTTCTCCCTCGCCCCCCAGGAGCGGGTTTCGGTCCCCCCCTCCCCAAACTCCGCAAGCCCCCCCGCCCACCCTTTCCCGGGGGATGCGCCCGCCTTTGTGCCCGGCCGGGGCCGGGGAGCGGCACAAAGCCGGGGCCCGCCGCCGCCCCGGCCCCCCGGCCGCGCTCCGCGGGGCTCTGCGCGGGGGCGGCCCCGGGCAGCCGGGCAGCGGGGGTGGGAAGGCCGGTCCCCGCGGGGCGCAGCGCCGCCCGGGGCGCGGCGGAGGGGAGAGCGGGGCAGCGGCGCGGCGGGGAGCCGCCGGCCGGCCGGAGGGGGCTCAGCGGCGGCGGGGCGCCTCCCGCCGCCGCCCCCGTCCCCCCGCCGCCGCCGCGCAGACAAAGGCGCGGGGAGGGGCGGCGAGGCAAAGTTGGGGGCCGGCCCCGAGGGGAGGGGGCGGCGGGGGCCCGCGGCGCCCCCCGCCGCCTCTGTCAGTCAGCCATGTTGGGGGAGCCGCGGCGGCGCCCACCCCCCGCCGACACCCAGCGGCGCGGCGCGGCCCCCCGACACCCCCGGGGGACCGGGGGGAAGGCGGCCGGCGCGGGGGGCCCGCTCTGACCTCTGCCGCGTCCCTCAGCCTTGCCGACATCCAGCACGCACAGCCGGGCGCCGCGCTCCCCGCTCCTACAGGGCCGCCATCTTGCTTCCTTCTGCTCCTTGACGAAAGCGGCCGGGCCCCCGCATCAATATGCACGCGGCGCCCTGACGTCGGCGCCCGCCCCGCGCGCCGCGCCGCCCCGCGCGCGCAGCACACCCCCCCTGCACCCCCCTCCACGCGGCGCCGGGCGCCCCCGTGCAGCGGCAGCGGGGGCGCCCCCCTCCCCGGCCCCGGCCCCGGCCCCGGCGCGACCGCGGGGCCGCGGCCCCGCCTGGGGCTTTTTTCCGGCTGCTGCCGCTTTTTGGCCTTGTGGGGGCTTTCCCCCTTTGCCCCTCTCCCCCCCACGCTGTTTCTGCTGTCGCCTCTCGCTGCGCACCGTTTTGCGCCCCGCGCTGCGCGGGAGCTGGTGGGTCCGTGGGGCACGGCGGGGTGCAGGGTGCCGCCCGCCAGCGGCAGCCCCCGCCACCCGGGGCACCCCCCTCCCGCGTCTCCCCCTCCCCGGCCGCTCTTTCCCACGGGCGGCTGCGGGGCCCGGGACTTCTTCCTCGGGCTGCCTTCCCCCGGCTGCGGCCGGGGGCTTGGGGACCGGTAACGCCGCTCGGTAGCCGGATGGCAACGGAAAAGAAAAGCCAAAAAAAAGAAGAGGAAAAATGCCCAGACCAAAAATCAATGCCCAGACCTCCCCGGGTTTCCCCAACAGTGCGTCCCGTGCCCGCAGACGCCCGGGCCCGTGTGCTGCACCGCAGCTGCGAGCGGGCATCGCTCAGCGTGGGGCCAAGCGGACACCCGGCCAGGCGAGCGCCCGCTTCCACGTGTGTGCAAACCCCGCGGCTCCCCCTGCGTGACTCCTCGCGCGTCCCCAGCGAGCGGGGCTAATGGCACCGCTCCCGAACGCTGGTTTTATTGCTCCTCGCAGGAGAACGGTTTCGCGCCCGCGACAGCTGGAGCCGCAGAAGGAGGTCTGACTGCCGGTCTCAGCCCCACGGCCCCGGCGGAGGGGCTGGGTGCCTCCCCGGCCTGCCAGCCCTCGCCAGCGGGTGACAGGTTGCCGCTGCCGGCCGCTCCGGCCGCCGCCCCGCTCCCGCGCTGCTCGCCGCCCGCCTTAGCCGGAGGAGCTGGAGCCTTTCACGGGGGCTGCGGGGAGCAGAAGTAAGAGCATGCAAAATGGCCTCTGCGGGAACCGGCGCTGGGGTTTCACACCGCCGAAACACCGCCCTGGAGTCCTGAGCGCCGGGCTGACCCTGCGGCCTCCGCTCCACGGTGCCATCCCTGCCACGCAAACTAGAGCAGCCTCCACGCTGCTCTACGCCGGCCTGCCTGGGAGGCGTGGTGGGGCGAGGCGGGGATTTTAGGAGAGCATTAGCTTCCCGGCCAGACCCTCTCCCACCTGCGTATGTGTCCTTCACCTCGGGGGTGGCAGGAGGGGGCCTGCAGGCGCTGTGCTCATCAGCGGTGCCCGGGAGAAGCTGAACCCCCAGCCGTCCCCTGCCCGGGGAAGGCAGGCTGGTGAGAAAGGGCTTTAGCAAGATGGACCGGATTTGGTGCGCTTGATGCAGATCAGAGTGATTTCTAGGAAGTTCAGGTCATCGCTGAGTAATTTGTTTTTCACATCACAGGTTGTTCTCAGGGTTTTGGTTTTGCTTTAATTTCTGTGAAACATTTCAGAAGCAGACTGGAGATAAAAGGTTGCCCTTACAACTTGCTAAAATAGCTCTGCGCTGACGGCAGAGTGTCACTCCTGTACCCGTGCCGGGCAGCTCACTCTCCCCAGCCCTCGGAAAGGTGCTGGCCTGGCTAGCCCTACGCCGTAGGAAAATACGTGGGTTTTCTAGACAAAGGTCTTTGTGTTTGCTTCCACAGAACTGACTTCAGCAGCATCTCGTGCAGCCTAAACCTGTGCAAATAGGCTCAGTCTCTGTCTCTTTTTGGAAGAGTAAATGACGCAAAGAATGGTCAAGGTCTGTCTCCATTTTGCCAGATTTTTTGCGCTTTCACAGCACTTGCTTGATTTCCAGCAGGCTTTAATCAGTATTTCAAACCCTTCTAAGTCTTCGTATTTATGAAAGCCTAGGCTTGCTTTTTCCCCTGGTGTGGCACATCCAGCTGACATCACCAGGAATAAGCACGCTCGACCTCTTAGCGGGTGCAAAGTGCTGTCTTCTCCCTGAGCCGCTCTTACAGCACCTGCAGAGACACCTCCATCCTCTGCACCGTCTTGTTCTGCCTAACCAGGGCACAGCATCCACAGGGTTCGGCCAGGCCTCTCTCTCTCAGTGCTTTTCTCCGGCATTTGCATTGCACTAGGTGAGGTGACCCTCCTTTGCATGGCTCAGATCCCTCCCGTGCCCGTGCCAGCCTTTGCGGCTGGAAAAAGCAGGTGGCTGGTTTTGGCAGGACCCTGCCACGCCGGCTGCCGGTTTCAGCAGGAGCACAGCCCTCTCTTCCCTTTGCACGAGCAAGCAGCTGCAAACCTGGCTAACTGGGTGGGGGGAAGGAAAAAAAAAAGGAAAAAAAAACCCCAAACAACCTCAAAGCCACAAGCAGGAGTTTTACACTGAGCTGGGATTCTTTTCTTTTCCGACTGTGCTCCTGTGCTGAAGATAAGAAAGAGACAACTCATGCATATCTGACCTGCACGTATGAATGTGAGAAGCGTGCATTTTTGAAATGCTTCCTGTCATAGGTGTGGTTCGCTTCTCTGTTCTTTTCTTTCTCTCTCTTTTTTTTTTTTTTTTTTAAACTTTACTGCCCTAATGACAGCCTGTTGTAATCACCAGGCTCAATAAACCCAGGAGCAGTCCTGCTGAACCAGCAGTACTGTCTTCCCTCCCGGAGCACAAGGCGCATTTACCGGAGCCTCCCCTGCTCGGCTGGGTTGTGCTCAGCTATCTTGACCTACAAGCCTCCTAATTGACCCGGTGCCCTCCCGCAGTCCTGCCACATTTTGACAGACCGCAGGATCTTTTGGCTTCCAAATCAACGGCTTTCTGTTACGCGTGCCTCTGTCAAATGCAGCTTGCTCTACAATGCACGTTTCTTGGTATCCGTTAGCAGCCTAATGAGAGGGACATGGATCTAATTTCTCCCTTGGAGTAGTTCTGTTGGCTTCAACTTATTTATTGAATGAGAAAGTTTGACCCATTTTGCTTTGCCGTATCTTTACCTGTCAAACGGGGAGAAAAAATGCCAGAACTTAGCCATAGCAAGGAGTGACTTAAAAAACCCCACACCCTCTCACCCTTAAAGAGTTGTGGGGAAAAAAGCCTTTTACCTCTTGAACGTGCTGTTCTCAGCCTGAAGTTGCGTGCATTTTTCAAAACAAGTATCTGCTGTACAGAACGGATATGCAGCTTCCTTGGAAATGCACTGAAATGCACTTAGCTCAAGCAGTATTTTGGAGCTGTTTCTAGGGCTATCCCAGCCACACTGTTTTTCTTCTCGGTCACTCTTTGCATCTGTAAGCAATGAAAAGGAAAAAAAAAAAAAAAGAAAAGACATCTCAACTGATTAAACATGTGGAGTCAGGAATCCTACCAAAAAACCCCACTCCAGACTATGTGTGTTCACTGCTATCCTTGTCAGGAACAGCTTTCGCTCCTTTTGAGATCTGCTGGGAACAGAATAATCTGCTGCGATCTCTCTGAGCAGAGCGTTGGAGCAATAAAGTCCAGAGGCCTGATTGTCACACGGTGCGACTGCAGGACAGGCGCTTGCTTGGGGGAGTCACTGCAGGTCGTGGCTGGAGCGGGGTTTCTTGCTTCCCCAAGGGGCATGGCAGCGACGCAAACGTCCATGGGCAAAATGTCAGGTAAAAAGCATCCTGTCACTTGGCAATTAGAGCATTTGTGTGTACTACGTGTAATTGCACACAATTAGATCAACGGTTTAAAAGAGCGTGGGCCTTACCCCTCTGCTAGAGGGAAGGCTTGCTCCCTGTAAGGATGTCGGGGTGGCCAGGGCACAAGCTGCAGCCAAAGTTTCCTCCTAACTCTAAAGCTGCAACGAGCAAACTTGACTGAGTTACTGAAGGAATGTAATGTACTTGGCTCCCTCAATCTCCCACATGAAACATTTAGAAAGACGTACAGTGCAAATAATTTTTCACCCTTTACCCCGCATTGAAGAATAAAGGGGGTTATATTAACTACCTGCTTCATGTAGCTTGCCGGGCCAAATTGAACTCTGACTTAAAATTTCTGTGCAAAACCCAGTTCAGAGCCATAATTAAATTGTTTCTACTGAGTCTGCAACTCTTCATGTTGTTTTATTCGTGTTTTCTTCCCCCCATGATAAAGTGTGAACAGCTATGTGAGGTGAGGGGAAACAAATTTGCTAGATAGCCCATTTCACCTCCTCGAGCAAACCCCAAGAGCCTAGAGGACCGTCAGCTGTGACATGATAGGCCTACAGAAAATCTCTTGTGTCCTTTCTCCACGTAGACATTTGTCTCTGTCTTCCACCGAGGGATGCTGGTTTCTCATGGGGCCATGTCTGGAACACAGCAGCATCCACCAGAAGCCCTACAGGGACAAGGTGTGGGAAAGGCAACGGGACCGGTTCAGCGAGCCATCCTTTTGCTTTGGTTTATACTTTCAGCAGGGCTTTTCCAGGTCCCGAGACATCCGCTTGTCCATGTGCTCGAGAGCCCAGCCTCAGAGCTGAGGGATCAGACTGATGCTGGGGCTGCAGCCATGCCGGCAGGCAGCGGGGCGATGGTCCTGCCGGACTCCAACACAACAGGACGCCGCTTTAGTTTTTCCCTGAATTCACCAAAGATCACTTCCCTGGACAGGAAGGGGCTTTTCCAGGACCACACAGATGAGATGGTGCAGAGGAAACATGGGGGGAGCCCGATCTGTTTGCAGTAGCTCAGTGTGGAGTTTGGGGAGCAAGGTGCCCAGCGGCTGGGGTGCCTGCTGGGACGACCGCGAAGCTGCGGTGTGTTACCCACCCAGCGCCGGCGGTCTGCTGGTGGGAGGCGCGCGTCTCCCGGTGATGGAGAAGAGCTGCAGATGGTTCAACTTTTCAGCCCTTGGCTTTTTGCCGATGGTTGTAGATGTCTTTATGCTGCTCTTCAGCGTTTATGGCTCTGAAGGTGACTGTAGCCTCGTGATTGCTCGGGCGTTTGCGGCTGGAAAGCCTGAATCTGGGCACCTCAGGCACCGGCTGGGCAGCGCCTGTCCTCAGGACTGTGGCCGGGACGCACGCCCCGGGGCGAGGAAGGCCCTGGCCTGGGAGCAGGGGTAAGGGAGGCTTAAGGAGAGGTGAAGTGGGAGGACCCTCTGCAGCTCTGCAGGTACCGCTTGTCCTTTTGGGTCCTTAGGCTTGCTTTTCCACGGCTGTGGGAGTAATATCTTGAATCCTTCATGCAAGGGAAGCGGAGATTCCTCTCATGGGCCTGTAGAGGAAGGTGCGGGCTGAGGGATGGAGGCCGGGTCTCTGGTTTCTCCTGAGGAGTGGCACTTTACTTTGTTGACTTCCGGGAATAACCTTCCAAAAAAAGGCCAAAAGCTGACCCGCAAAGAAAGGGTTCTCAGCAGTGTGTGTAGATGCGGGATGAAACCGAGCTGGTGACATTCAGGACCAAAGCCAACTCTCCCTGCTCTGCTCATCCAGTGCCCAGCCTGCCTTAGGTGTCTCCACTCCCGGACTGCAGGGCCCTTGGGAGGGCAGCAAAGCTGAGAAAGCAAATGAATCAACCCAGTACCACAGACCAACATACGCAGGGGGACAAGAGCAGAGTGCGGGGGAGCCCTTCCCCAAAACATCTGCCTCTGGGAGCAGAGGCGGCAACCAGTCTTGCTCCATCAGCCTTGCTTGCCGTGGCTGAATGCTCTCCCACACACGAATGCCTGCTGTAGCAAAGCATGGTGAGCCGTGCAGCATCTCTGTCAAGTACATACGCAGCCATCAGAAGTTTCAAAACCCCACCATCGCCATCAATCCAGCTCTGGGGAGGAAAGCCGCGCCGGTGCAGAGCTGCGCCATTACCCCTCCACGGTATCGTTAAAGCAATGGCGTGAGACTGGGAGTGCTCCTGCCCGGTGCCACCAGCCCTCCAGTGTCGGGCTCTGTATGTAACAGCGTGCGTCTCTCACTGCCTTTCCGGGATAAAGCAACATTTGGTAGCTGTGTCCATCGATTCGCTGATTGTTGGAGGAATTAAAATCCTTTGATAACCCGTGAGCTGTGAGCATTTTACTGCTGCGTGAATAGCTAAGGGCTCAGGTGGACTGAGCTGCCAAATCCCTTTACTGAAATTTTTCCCTGCCTTCTCTACTGACATTCGGTTTTCTTCTCGTCTTCAAAGCCCTCCACAGCCTTGTGGTTGGCACCCGGGCGTGCATCCTCGCATGCTGCCCACGGGGTCTGCTGCACCACCCGGCGTAACCTGCACCGCCCGGCGTAATCGCTGGCAGCCCTCGCCCTGCGGCTCCACAGCGGTGTTACGGGACAGACAGGCGGACGAGGCCATGGAGTCTCCTACGTGCTCTCCCTGGTCTCTGCTGGTGGCAGTGATGGAGAAGGATCCCTCATGTATGAGCCCTCAGTAGCTGCATGAGCAGAGCCTGTGCGAAGCGGGGACGGGTGCGGGAGGCTTTGGTGCTTCTGTTTCCAATATGGACACCAGTAGCGATGGCTCCAGCCAACACAGTGTTGCTCCCGGGCCCTGCCTTCTCCTCAAGTTTACCGAAAAGTGTCCCAGTTTGAATGGTGGTTTGTTTCCAGGGGCCACTTTGTCCTCTGTCCCTGAACGTGACTTTTGGTCAACTACGAATTGAAGGGGATGGATGGAGGGCTAAATTCCTATGGGTGCTGATCCCTGAGAGGTGCTCAGCATCTTTTCTCCTTGGAAACTGACTCTGGCTCCCTCAGAAAATCAGGGTAGAAGATGAAGGAGGGACTGAGCACTTACCTCCTGCAAGCACATTTTCAAATTGGGTGTCTGAAGACAGGCTCCCTGGGTCTGTAGTTAGGCACCAAGGAAAGGTGGCTTTGTTTCAGGTGACCTTGATGTCTGCTGGTGTCACTAGTGACAGTCTCAGGGAATCAGTACCAGTCACATTTAGTTAGATATTTTCCAATATATAGATTCAACATGCAACTTTAGATATCAGGAATTTGGTCATTTTCTGTAGTTCATCTCACAAGTAGGAGGGAAGAGGTCTTGCCGTTGACTTGGAGAAGCCAAGGAGATGTGCTACATTTTGCAGTGCAGCCTGTGATTTCCTGGCAGATAGGAAAGCTGGCTACTAAGAAAGTCCTGCAAAGGGAAAAGCGCTGAGGGAAAACCAGGAGGGGCTGATGAAGTAGCTAAACCAGGTGACACACAGAGGCCTGGGCTGTGATACAGCAATTGATGATTTTTAATCATCATTTGCCTGTTTAACAAGCTCGGTGGGACTTGACTTGTTGGTTTTCCTTCTCCCAGCACATCCAGAGGAGAAGCCCAAACCTAACCACGGGGTTGCCATCGCCCCCATGATTCGGAAACTCTCAGCCTCTGAGTGGAAGCGACTGTGTCACTTTTGTTCACACCCTTAGTGCAGGCATAATTATATTGAGTTAAATCCTGCTTAAATCAATTTTGCCCTATAAATAAAAGCTATGTGCAAAGCTAACTGCTTTGCAGTGTGCATTTAAGCAGCTAAATGGTGTTCAAAAGCAATGTAAATGCTTGTGTACCCGTGATCTCGTTAGTGCAGGTTTTCTAATCTAGAAGCAATGTATAAAGAAGATAAATGTTATAGCTGTCTTTGTCTCTTTTGATTTCCTTCTCTGGCAGAGCAGTTTGTCTGTGGTCCTAGCTGAGCTGTCAGCTTGCTTTGATTTTTTCTTGCATGCCTGCTACTCTTTTAGGCAGGGAGTCGGCACCGTAGCTCCTCAGGGGCAAGAGGTCTGGGTTCGGACATGACCTGGCAATAGCCTGGGGTTTTGCAGCCTGGGGAAGGAGCTATGCGTTCGGTCCTTTTTTCTTTTTTGGTGAATGTGGGGATGTTACATACAGTCTTCCTTCCTCCCTTCTTCAAAAAGCTGCAGAAAAGCTCTGCTGAAAAATGCAGGCATACATTAGACACACAGTCACCACATTATATGTATTAAAATGTACGTTTTTGTCTGAGGATTTGAAGAGCAAGAGGAATAGCCTGGCAGGGCTCTGTAGCTACGAGGCACCAGCAGAAGTCCTTGCCACCTTGAGCAACTTAAAAATAAACAACCCAAATTCTGTCTTCTTTTGGGGGGTTTGGACAGAGCGGAAAAGCTGGCTGCCTTTCACAGCTCATTGGTGCAGCTTTCACTCTTGCCAGCCTTTCTCCGTGGGCAAAATATCCTGCGCCCCTTTTTGGCGGGCGGTGGGGCGATGCGGCAGCAGGTGGGACTCCTTTTTGGTTGCTGGCGTCGGCGGGTGCCTCAGGGCAGGGCTGGGGGCTGGTGGCCAACGCGTGGCCGGTGGTCAGCCTTCAACCGGCATCATACGCCTTTCCACGCAGCCGGTGCCTCCAATGTAATATGCCACTGGCTGTCAAAATGAAAAATAGCTGCGGTGCTGCTTGGCGGTGACAACCTGCCCTGTCTTCTCCTTCCCTTAATGGGTGTTGAGAGACAAGGAAAAAATGATTTTATGAAGCTGGTAAAAAGTAAAAAAAAAAAAAAATTGCAGCTGCTGGGACAACCTCTGCCTTGCTAATTCCATCTCTGAAAAATTAGAAGATGTATTAAAAAGTGATTGCTGTGAGAGAAGGAGATTGTCTGTGGCCACAGACTCTGATTGCCACATAGACTGCAATGTATTTATTTTATTTCCATCCAGGAAAAAGCTGTGGATGAGCTCCCCTCGGTGTGGATGAGCATCCTCGGTTTTCTGCAGTGCCAAGGAAGTGGGGTGCCACTGCTCAGAGGTCCCCAAACTGAAGCAGCTTAAGGGGCATGAGTTTTAGAGGATAGTTACTTGGCATTTTCTGAAAATTCAGCTGCTGGATGCTTTTAGGGCATCTCAAATTAGGGACCTGCTTTATGAGATTTTTACTTCCAGTCCCACTTTGCCTTGCTTTTCCGTTTGTAAATAAGACCACTAATACCCTTATCAGCAGAGGGATTTAGCGACGATAAACAGATTTGGTTTTAATTCCTTCAGAAATCATGCCAGAAGTACAGAAAATAAACAAGAAGTATTTGGAGACTCAGCACAGAAGCAAACCAGGATTTAATAGGCACCACAGAGACTCTGGGGGAAAGACCACAGCTTGGAAAGGCGGGTAGGGAAGGGCATGGCTGATTTAGGAAAACTGAGCAGAGAAAACAGGGGTTAAATTTCGCAGCAAATGCCAAGAAAGGCTGTTCTTCACCTGACATTCGGGAGGAAGCAAGAGGAAGATTTACTGAATGAGTCTGGAGATAGATAAAGAGGGAAAAGAGGAGGGTGTCAAGAGGAGGGTTGTTACAGCTCACTCGGTCGGAAGGGAGATGTTTGGCAAGGTACTGCATAAGCAGCCGCTAAGCAGTCGCCCATTGGCAATGAAGGACTTTACCTACCCCCTGCCCACGAGGGGACAGTCCCCGAGAGGGGCACAGGCTCAGCGTGCCTGGGGACACCGGGGACGTACGGCAGAAAAGGTTCCAAAGGCAGCGGCTGGTGCTGCTCTGAGTCAGCGGCCGGGCGGTGCCGTCCAAGGGCAAACTGCACCCCGCGGTGTATTTGCCATGGGGAGGTATCCTCTGTTGTTCACAGCCTGGTGAAGCTTCAGATGGAGCAATGCAGCCAGCTGGAGAGCCGTGCTTCCAGTAATATATTAGACAAGGGAGTTCAGAGGTGGTCTGCAGGAATGACAGCTTATACAGTGAGGCTCTCCCCCGAGCAGAAGGGTTTGGGACTGCTGAATCGGGATTTTGGCAGCTGTGAGGACGCGGGAAGTCATCTGCTCCGTGTTAAATTCTGTTAAAATGCTAAGCATCGACTGCCCTTCACATCCACTGGAAATAAAGCAAGAAAAACCTGGGGTAATTGGCAGCAAGGCACATCTATTGCCAGGACAATAATTTCTGACTGTAAAGATAGTTCTGTGCTGAAACAAGTTGCCTAGACAAGATATTGCACCGGAGGCTCAGCAGGGCAGAGCCTGTCAGGATACGTCCACCCACGCAGGCCAAGGGTGGACCAGGAAACCACCTGCAGTCCTTCTCAGACCCACGTTTCCATCATGCCAAGAAAATCACGTACTTTTTTAAGAGTCTCAGGAAGAACAACAGCATCCCAGCTGGAGACCATACAGAAAATAAAATCTGGGTGCTGAAAGTAAGATAAATAGTGGAGATGTGCCATTTGCTGGGCTATCTGCACTCACAGAGTTACAGGCCACGTCATCACAGATGAAGGAGGGGGGCACAATTTATGTTACTTTTTCCTAGGATGCTGGGGAGTGGACTGAACCTGGACTATTAAAATATGCATCGAAAAAAATATGGCTGGTTGTAAACTGAGGAGTGACTTGAATGGAAAATGTTCTTCGATTTGTAGAGACGGCAGTCCAACAAGGCCAAGCTTCAGAAGTATTTTAAATGACTTAAATATGATAAAAATACAAATGTGAAGTCAAATTAAGGAAATAAAATTCTGATGGGAAATACACAGGGAAGCAGGGACATTCAAAGTAATTACTGGAAGGTTGTATCTGTTTGGGGGCAGGGGACGCACATCCAAATGATGCTGACAGGTTGGAAAGGGTTTGGAGAGGACCTGCCAGCTTGCCATCAGTTCCTGACCTTTTTTCTGAGGTCAGAAAAACTTGTCTCCCTCTGAGAGATGTAAAGAAGTTCAACCTATTTATTTTAAGAAAGGCAAGGTTAAGATCACAGTCCTCAAATGTCTACAAAGGGAAATGTTCTTGGTAGCTGCAAGTTCTTTAATTGGACAGACAAAGGCAAAACAAAATGCGGTGGACAGCAGCTAAAGCTAGAGAAATTCAGGCCGAAAGGTTCTCATTTTTAAGAGCAAGTGGCATTCTTTTCCTAAATTGTGGAACAATTTAGCAGGGGAAGTGGCAGAGCCTTTCCATCAAGGGTTTGTCTAAAAGACACGTTGTGGTGCTTTAGCTGGTTACCTAAAGGCTGTGCAGTCCGAGAGGTCAGACAAGACCGTTGTGTGGTCCAACCTAGTCCGTGGATCACGATTTTGTGTCATTTGTGCTGTTACTGTGATTAACGCGCGATGTGGGCAGTTAACCTGAAGATGTCTGCCCTGTTGCTGGAGGACTATCTGTTGCTGGAGGTCTGTCTAGTGAGCAGACGTCTGGTGTTCGAGAGCAAAGAGGTAAGGCGCAAGATGCCCCACGCAAAAGAATTGTAATGGTATTAATTGCACAGTCCTTCCAGGGCTTTTGAAGCCAGAGATTGCCAAAGGAGTCGAGAGGCAGCTGCTAGCTCACTAGTGAGCCCGTGAAGCTCCCACCCCTGTCTTGCTTGGTAAAAGAAACTTTGTGGGCTATTGCCGCGGGGCTCCTGTGGCTCTGACCGTTTCAGCTGGCTGTCCCTCCCTGCCAGAGCTCTTCTTAATTTTCAAGCAACAAAAAAGAGGGTGCTCCATCTGAGGGAGGTCAAGAGAGCAATAAGTTTATGAAAAGGGTAGGACTCAAATTAATAAACGCGGGTGGGACGGGGATGGTGAGGTGCATTTGTCTTTCACATCTAGTCACCCATGTTAATCTGTTTTAATTGCATTAGAGGGAATGAGCAGGCAACAGAGCTGATGTTTGCTGAGGCTAGTGCTTGTAGCAGCTCTGGGCATCTGCTGGGAGATTTCACCGGGTCAGCTGCACTGAAGGCAAAGACGCCTCTCTCAAGCGAATATATGTAGATATGTGTCGATATTAGATTAGGGACAGGATATGTACATATACATATGTATGCATAAATGCTCTCAGGAAAGACATCTCAGCCGAAAAGTTTGCAGTTGATGAACATAATACCTTTTCACTCCAAACTAAGGTGAGATCCCCACTTTCCACATTGAAAAACAAGCTCTTAATTTCTCTTTTGCTCCTCTTGCATTTTGAATGCAATGTTTTCCCAGCAGATAACGTTCATCATGTCCCCCATAATCTGCTGGCTCTTTCATACTGATCTTCTCTGGCAAAGCTCTTGAGCAACAAATTGTGTCTTGTCAATGGGGGCTTCAGTACCGGTTGGAGTCTGTGAGTCTCACTGAGGACAAGCTTTGCCGAGGCGAGGAGGGCAGAATCTGGTCTTGGAGCTGAACATCACCTAGAATTGATGTTTTTTGCATTTCAGTCTATTTAAACTTGTTGATGTTTTTCTCCCGACTCCATGGTTTTGCTACGTGCAAATCAGCAGCGATGGGGAAGTAAAAACCCCTGTCTGAAGCCGCCTCATGCCATTGCTGTACCTGACGTGCATCGCCTGGTGTCCAGAGGGGACAGCCTGTTTTAACGATGTCTCCAACCCCTTTTGGCTCATGCACATCTGCGGCAGTATCTGTGGGTGGGGAGGAGTGGAGAAGAGCGACATGGGAGTGCAGAGACCTCATGTGCACGTTGATCCAACAGCCCCAAGGAGTTTGCATTTTTTAACCAATTCCCTCGTTACCTCCCATCTTGCTTCCCTGGCTTGTTTTCCATTCTTAGGTACGGCGGCAGCGAAGGCAGCGAGCTGCCCGTTGGCAGAGCACCGAGGGGCGGGCAGGGGGAGCGACACCGCGCTCGGGGATGCAGCCCCAGCTCCTGGCTGGTACCCTTCAGGGGATGGTGCCGGCTCAGGGTACAAGGCGGTGCCGGACAGAAAGCCAAACAGCAAACACTCGCCTGCCAGAGCGAGGGGTGGGCCACCGTGGGAAACTGCGCAGGCACGGTTTGCTTCTGTTTAGTATTTGCAGACAATTTGAAGGGAAGCGTTGTCAGTCTCCTCATCCCTGAGGGCCTGGCAGAAGTGTTTTCCTGCTCCAGGGGGTTTCCCCATCCTCTCCACAAGTGGTCTGGTGCCCCACGGGCTGGTCTCGTGCGTGCTCCTGGTGGCAGAGGCCACTGGGGAGAGAGCCCGGCGGCTGCCTGGGGCATGATGTATCTGCTCTGGGAGGGTTTTCCATAGGCATGTCGAATAGAGTGTTGTTTCCTCCTAGCCGTGATGGATTGCAGCGGGGGAATGTGCAAGTGTGCTGTCGTGTATTAAAAAAATACAAAACCCCCATGATCTAGTCACGAAGGCCTGTGAGATTGGTTTAAAAAAATGTTATTTTTTCCTTTTGTGATAACTTTGCGTTCTCTGCGTTGAACCATCTGGGCTTTGAGTGGGTAGCGACTGCTTGAATTTTCTCCAAAACCAAGACCTTGAGCTGCAGCTTTCTGGGTCCCCCTTCAAAGGAGAAGGTGCTGGGAAACCAGGAGACTCCAAAGCCTTGGCTTTTGGGGTGAGTGTGGGTCATGGGTGGGTCAGGCTTGGTCCTGGCATGGTCCAGGCATGCTGACCTGGGTATGAAGGGTGAGGTTTAATGAAACCTGCTGGGTGAAGGGCTTGTCCTGGCCTCACCTTCCCCGGGTCCTCCCTCCCTCCCATCCCCTGCTCTCTTTCCCAGTTACCTTCCTGGTCTGCCCTCTGGTACCACAGAAAAGCAGCAGCCTTTTCCTTCTGGGGGGAGCTGGCTGGCAGCCCCACCACCGCAGCCGTAGCAGCATCCGCAGGCTGCAGCTGTGCAAAGCTTCTTTTTAAGGCATGGCCCCACCAGGGCAGGTGGGGAAGCGGGGGGCCTGCACCCATCTCCTTTTCCCCATGCTCTAAACCCAGCCCTGTTTTAAGGGCTCTCAAATTTCAGCTGGCCCGAGCGTGGGGCAAGCGGGATGCTGTCGGCGCTGCTGCCCAGTGAGGGGAGGAGAAGCAAACCAGGTGCCCTGGGCAGGATGCTGCAGGCTCCCGAGGGGCCAGGGCTGTCCCTCCTAATAGATTTGTTGCTTGCCGTGTTGTTTTCCAGGTTGTTGGGGGGTTTTTTAATTTCTTTTTTTCTACTTTTCCCCACCTAACTTCTGGGCTTTCCTTCTGCCAGTGGATTTTGAAAATATACTTGCAGTATGCCAGGCCTCATTCCAAGGGAAGCTCTAAATGGGAATTAACAACTAACATACATTTCCAAGCCCCCCCAAAAAAGTGTTGACACTCGTCCTGCTGTTAGGCACCGAACAACAGGCATTACTGACCTTGCGCACGCTAATTAGTCTCATACGTGTGGCTGGGAGTGTACGCACACGGGGTGGCCGTCCCCATGTGCCTGCTCTGGTCAGTGCTGCTTCTCCAGAGGTGAGGGCTGGGGACCTCTTTCCAAAGTGCCTCTGCGCTTGTAAAGGATGAACCGTAAGGGCAGAGCATCCTTCAGGGTGGGCGTCCTGAGGAAGGACGGGCGCTGCCAGGCGCAGCTCAGCGAGCAGCAAGATTCACATCTCAAGCATGGAGAAATGCTTTTGATTTAAATATACAGGCTCTTTAAAGTCAGAGGAGAAATCTCTGAGAGCAACAGTGCGGTCCAGCCTGCCTGGGCTCTAACCCGTCTAATTTAAGAGGGCAGCGCAGCTCACCGTTGCGGGAAAGTGAATTTAGAGAGGGATTTCCCCACAGAGAGACGTAGCCCTGCGCAGCAGAAACCTCTTCTCTCCTTTTGGTGCTTTTTGCTGGATTTCGATGGCACTAAATCCTATTGAGTCCTGCAGGTGTGTTTCGTCTCCCGAGGTAATGCTGCTGGGTAGGAAATTGCCTATAAAATGCCTGTCCTGGTGAGTGCGCAATCTGGGGACTTGGCTTTTTTGGGGGGGGGGTGTTCATTTCCTCCACATATTTATTTAACATTAAGGTGTTGGAAATATATATTTATGAGAAAGCAGCCGTCAGATAGTTAGTAAGATCCCCGATGGTCTCTCCCAGTTTTAAACAGAAAGTGTTGCTCTCTGCGTATCGAAGCCAACACAAATCAGCGCAAACAATCGTTAAGTCATTAGCAAAGGCTGTGAATGCCTGCAGTGCTAATATTAAGCCTTCTGGTGCTCTCCCTGGAATCGTCTGCCTTGATTGCATCCTGTTACACTTGCAATCTGCTTTCTGCTATCAGCAGATAGGCTGGCAGCCGTTTAAATTCTTATTGAGAAAAATCCGAGGGCGCTTGGGTTGGGCTTTTTTTTCTTTTTCTGGCTTTTTTCCTGCTCCGATGAGAACATCGCAGTTCCTGGAGGGCAGCTTGGGGAAGGGCTTGATCTCCCGTGGGGCCGAGCACCGGCAGCCCATTTTTGGGCTGGCGTAGCCTGCAACAAGGGCAGCCCGAGAGGGAGGGTGGCCCTTGCTGAGTTGGGGGGACACCAGCCCGCTGCTCCCACTTGCCTCCACATCCTCATCCTCTGTCCTTGTCCCTTATTGGGTTTATTTTCCAAGGAGATGTGGGAGACGGCGATGCCGGCGCTCCTGCAGCCCGGGGAGGCACGAGCCCTTGTCGGGGGGTTTCCTGGCCTGAGGGCACAGCGCCAGAGGCACAGGGGGAGTTCACTCCCATGGACCTGGGGTTTGGGTCAGGCACGAGGATAAACTTATTCCTTCTGGGGAAAGAGAGGTGAAGAGAAGCTGTTGTTCTAACATGAACAGAGAGGCTGTTCCTCCTCAAACTCTTTCGCTCCTCCTCTCCACACAAAACAAGGGGGAGCGGGGAGAGCCCCCTGTTCCCGCCAGCCCCTCCTGCAGCCCTTCATGCAACCCCGGCCCTCGGTGGCACATCCCAGTGCTGCGGCCAGTCACTTGCCGAGCGGACGGGGCGCCTCCTGAGCCCCCCACCCTCCTCCCTGTCCTCTCCAGCTTGCGAGGGCAGCCTGGACGAGACGCTCTTTGCTGGAGACCCCTCGCAGCACCAGCCCCCAAGCCGCCATTCAGCTTCATGAAAGATTTCCCTTTGCAAACCTCCCCTGGCCGCCCGAGGTGTGAAGCTGCTGGCTGCTGCCCGCGCTGCCCGGCACCTGCCATTTCGGCACCCGCGGGCGTGAAACGCCGGTGGGGGTGCCAGCTACTGATGCAGCCTGTGGTAGAGTTAAGCATTAATTCGTTTACGCCGTTTAACTAGAGACAATGCAGTTTAAAAGGTTTTAAAATGTGCAGGGACATAAATTCCCCCCCGATGCTTGTGTATAAGTGCCTCTCCCTCATTTGCACAGCTATGAAGATGTCAGGAGGTTTCCTGTAGGATTTGGCTGGGATGCCGGCCCCGAGGCCAGCTTTTGCATGCCTAGGTCTGCTTTGCAGGAGGGATCTACAGATGTGGGCAACCTTCATGCAAATGCCATCTGCCCGGGCCCTGGCACCCCGGGTTTTGGAAAGCCTTGTCCTGAGGGAATATTTTCTGATTTTCGGTCATGGCCCCATGACATGGTAAACTGTAACCATCTTCTCTGAAAATATCTTGTCAGCGTGGAAACCCTGGCATAACTATCTGTATATAAATAGTTAACCTATTGCGAGTAAAATAATTTGCCCAGCAAAGTTTAGCTCCTTGGTGTTACTTTACACAATGAAATCTATATAAGCAAATAAAACCTGACAACCCCACTTTTGTCTGTAATGAACTACAGTAATCTTTTTGACTGCCTCCCGACAGAGGCTGCACACATCCCCAGTCGAGGAGAGCCATCGGATGTGCCTAACTCCTGCTGCAGGGCTTGAGGGATGCTTTGGCGAGCAGTTTCCTCCATGTGAGACTTTTTTGGGGGGGCTGGGAAGCCACCAGAGGCAGATACACCCCTGGGTGGCAGCACATCCTCTGGCCAGCTTCCCACCAACACTGAAAACCATCCTCCCTCGCTCCTTCAGCTTTGTGCACCGGGGATGGACCTGGCCTGGGGCTGGTCCCCGCATGCGTGGTGGGACTGCTGGGTGATTTGGGGGCCATTTGTTTTAATCTCATCTGCCTAAAACAGTCTCAAGGGAAGTTGAAGGAACAACCGAACACCGGGCTTGCCTAATGGCTGTACTTCAGGGGGACACCCACTGAAAATCCTTAGGCAGATGTAGGAAGCCTAGGAGAACTGAAGGGCGCTTTGGTAGATGTTCTGAGATGCTCCAGGAGCAAAGTCAGGACCAGCAGTTGAACACCAGGCTGATGACTTCAAAATACAGCCTCAACATGCTCTTCCTCAATCAACCCACAAATCTCCCGTGGGGTCTCTTCATCCCCCTGTTACACAGAAATGTGAGAAGTAGGTTTGATCTTTCAGCTCCAGAGAAATCAGTTGGGGTGGCAGGGGACAGGGATGCCAGTCCCCCCTGGAAGCAGCAGAGACCCCCCCATCTTCACATGGATGGGACTATGTTGCTTTAGCCCAAAGCAGAAGCTGGCGTGAGATGTGGGCATCCCCTGCCCCATGCGCTCTCATACCAACAAACCTAGCCATCGGCGACATCGAGGAAGAAATGCTTGCTGTTTGTAGGAAGGCTGTTAAGGCAGTGTGTGTGTGGGGGGGAACTGAAAAGGAAAAGGAAAAGCTGCAGAAGTTAGATGACTTCCCTCCAGGAAAGCAGCAAAGAACGACACCTGGGAAAGAGGCAGCAAACCCCCCTGTGCTGTCAGGACCGCGGCATCCCAGTGCCAGCAGGAGAGGTGTGAGCCCAGGGATGTGCTCCGGGCAGGGGCTCCCTGTCCTTGCCCCCTCCCCGGTTTCGCACCCCTTTGCTCAGGGACACCAGCAGTGACAGCATGGCCTGCTTGTCCTCCCTGCACCGGCTCTTTTGGGAGGAGAAGAAGGTGATGGAGCCAGCAGGAGGGAAGGGTTGGGTGCTCGGGGCCTTGGCAATGGGAAACCTGAAGGTAGCTTAAGCAAGAATGGTATGTATAGACATATATAAAAATATGCATGTATGTATGTGCATGATTTTAGCTGAAACACTCAGTCCGGGGGTTTGCCACCTGGAGCCCCCCTCAGCGTTTCCCTTTCCCCGCTCCCTGGGCTTCCTCCCCCTGCCCTGCGAGGGACCGGACCGAAGCCGCGGCTCCTGCACCTCTTCCCCTCTCCTTTCCCATCGCCTCGTGCTTTTGCTTGGGGGAGAGGGGTGCTGGGGGTGCCCCCCCCCGCTGCAGCTGAGCCTCCAGCTGTGCGGGCAGGTGTGGGGCTTCACACCTGCGGCTCTTCTGAGAGGCCGGGTCTGTTCCTCGCAGCATCAGCTCGGGGAGGAAATGGCTCCCGCCACAGAAAGGGGCCTGCCTCCCAGGGGGAAGGGGGCTTCACCTCACTGCCGGCTCCCCTCCGAGGAAGGGAGACCTCGGGAGCACCACAAAATGCTGCTGGGGAAATTAATCCCCTGTGCAGAGACAGGGCAGAGGAGGGCGGCTGCACCGGGCTGCGGAGGGGGGCCGAGCGCTCCCGGGAAGGCGTGGGATGGGGAGGGGGTGGCACGGCATGGGGTGCAGGTGGCCCTTCACTCGGGGCCCGCTGATGGCGACACTTGGGTTTGGCTCATTTTGTGGTACCCTCTTTCGGTAAAGATGTTAATTTTACCAGAGAAAAATTATTTCCTGGAGAAAAATTATTTCCCGGGCGAGTATCCCATTGCCACCACAGGCAGTTGAGGTCTAGTCCCGTACTTCTGCTGACCCCTGCCAGATCTGCATCCGAGCTTTGAGAGCAGTGTAAAGCCACTTACCTGCCTCCGCGGGGAAGCCCGTCTCCCTCCTCCGGGTGACAGATTTGTGACATGTGCCTTAAGGATGCTCAGTTTCTCAGAAGTCACAAATGGCACTCGGTGCCAATAGCTGCCAAATTAGGTGTGCTTTCTGTGGGTATATGCGTGACTATATAGGCAGTCACACAAATATACACATACGTGCATATATACAGATCCACCTACACACACGTATGCGTGTACACAGCATGTGCACCCAAAACATTTATTGGTGAAGGGGGTCTGACTCAGTGACACAGAGATGAAGCGGGCCATGTCCCCGCCGTCCCTGGCTCCCTCCCGGGGGTGTAGGGGGGTCTGCTCCAGTGTGCGGGCGCAGGGGCTTGGCAGCACTGCTGTTGGCACCGGCTGCTTCCCATGGCGTGCGGCTGTCGCTTCTCTGAGTCAGCGCAGGTGGCAGATGATTCATCTCCGGTGTCAGTACGATGCTCATTTGCACAGTCGCAGGTTAGATTTTTAAAAAAAATTTTTTTTTTTTTTCAATGCCCAGATGATTCATCTCCTTATGCCGGTGCTTCAAAAGCTTCAGTCCCAGGGGCACTGTCTTCTGTGGTCGGTCTTCTAGGAAAATCGTGCCACCACTTCCCTCCCTCCCTGCTGAGCTATGCTGTCTGGGCTTTTTGCACTCTCTGCTCTTTGCTTTCTTATTGACTTACGGTTGGGTTTATGTGGCCTCCAGATAGCATCATCTGTCCGGGAGAGACAATTTTCCTTGCCATCTCATCCCTAATATTTTAGGAGGGCAGTGATTACCACAGCATCTTCCAGTCTCACTCCTGCAGGACTTGGCTGAAGGTGGTGAGATGGTTTGGCCGACAATGTCTCACGCTACCAGAAGTCTCCCCAAACGCCTCTCCCTGGAGCGAGCGGGCACGTCCCCCTGAAGCAAACCAAACTGCTCACCTGGAGAGACAAAGCACATACTCGGCTTTTAGGAGCACTGAGGTGAAACCCTTTCAGCTGCCAGCAATAAAGCTAGTTAGATATTGGTCCTCTTCTGTACTTGTTGGCCCACGAGGTGGTAAGAAAGAGCTGCTGGAGATAACAAGGATGGGGGGGCATGAGGGCTTTAATTTGGGTGTTTGCGAGCACCAGCTGGAGCTGGGAGAGGATGGGAGATGGCATCAAAGAGCCATGAGATTGGTCCAGAGAGCGAGAAGACTTTGAAGGTAGAGATATAACCAGAGGAAGGAAATATCCCCATGGATGCGGGCAACAGGGATGGTGAGGGAGAGGGGGGAAAGTCCAGCCCCCAGTGCGGATGCGGCAGAGACCACATGGGTTTGTGGCTTAGATTTTGACTTTAGCATTTCTTGAAAAATAGTAATAGTTTCTCAGAATACTCTAGCAGGTCTGAAATGTGTCCTCGCTGCCGATGTGTTTTCACTGCTTGTGGATGCCCCCTCTGAAAAGAAGAGGGCTGTAAAAAGCCTGCCTTCCTAATTGAATGTGTGTGTAGACGGTGAAGGTGCAATCTAAGAAAATTAATGCTAATTAATTATTACATGGTCAAATGAGCAGGAAATGCACATGGAAACTCAAAAAAAATTAATTATATGAAAATAGGATAATCACTTGTGTGTTCAGATACACATTTATCTGAGCAAGTGTATACTCAGCATTTTAAAAAGGGTTACTGTAGAAAAAAAAAAGCTGTGAAGAGAAAACATTTCCTAAAATACTCCCTTCTGCATATTAAAAAACACAAAGCTAGCAAAAAATAGACGAAGTTAAGAAAAAGAGGCTAGTTTCAGTATCACTCACCTTCAAAGGGGAAAATATTGACATCGCACAGCCTACTGCACTCTCACCATACAAATACACCTGGCCTGTGAATTTAGTCATTCCTTCACTATAAAAAAAAACCAAAACAGAAAGGGCTCCGTTTTGCTAACCGTCCTCGCAGGGTGCAGTGTTCTGTCTCGCACGCCGTTGCAGCGAGGCTGGAGAAAGTGAGGTGAGAAGGCTGGCGGGGGAGTGACCAAAACCCGTGGGGTGGGAGAGCGCACAGGCGAACTGATGGTTGTTACCTCTGCCACAGTTTGGCCCGAATGACCACTGCAGCTGCACGCAGACAGAAGCTCATTTCCTTACAAATATAAAAATACTTGCTTAGAAAGGCTCCAGAGCTATCAGGATCCAGGTTTTCTTCCCATATGGCTTTTTCCCTGTCAGCTCCCTGGCCGTAGTGCGTGATGAAACGCTCCTCCGCAGTAGCCGAGGCAGGGCTTGTGGCTGGTGGAGGCAGGGGGAGACGGTGGCTGCATCCTGGGAGACTCTGGGGTTCCTCAAAGCAGCCTGTGGGGTTCACCTCCCTGGTCTCCACACGCTGTTGCGCATCGGGCGTACGGTGTGGCCTTGCTAAGCAGGTGCACCAGCTCCTTCACGCACCACCTCCAGGGCTACTGGTGGGATGTGTGGGACAGTCCGTGATGGAAAATGCAGACATATGTCTGCCCAGGGAGCCTGAGATGGGGGAGGAAAAGGCATTGGAGAAACAAATTTCAGCTCCTGTGAGAGAGATTTAAAATATAGAACTTTATAGCCAAAATTTCTCCCTTTCTCCCTCCTCCTCATCCAAGGATTCTGATTTTAGATGTTTTAATGAAAAAGCAAGCGTGCCAAATGTTTGCAAAAAAATTGCTTAGTGGAAAATCTAATTTTATCCTAAAACTGTGTTGATTCAGAAATTCATCCTAACCCTTGTCTGAAGACTTGCAGTGCCAAGACACGTGTGTTTATCTGCTTACACCTTTCCTCTGAGGAGCAAGGGGGAGGAAGATGAACAGAGCTTGGACCTTTCTCCAAGGAAGAGCGCTACAGTTTGCTGTTGATGCACCTCACTACAGACTTTCTATCACCTTTGGGCAAAAAGGAAGAAAGACGAAGGAGCTATCCTTGGAAACTGATAATGGTCTGAGTGTTTCCCTGGACTTGCTCTTGCACAGAGGGCTGGAGGACAAGCTCAGTACTGCACCTAAAGGCATAATCAAGTCCTCAGAAATATGTAACAGCTAAATTCTCGTCTCTGAAAGGCAGCAGCAGCAGCACTGATTTGGGATTCATCGAATATTTTATCCAGGCACAAGCATCAGGTCAACCTCCAGGAAGCGGGTGGATGAAAGTGTGAGGGGGAGTCTGTGATTTGTATTAAATTAGAAATAATCAGTTAAGCCAACAGCGGTTCCAGGGAGCCACAGCAGACCATTTCCAGTAATTGATTTTTTGGGAGCCCTGCGGATAGAGCTTTTCTTTTTTTTTGTATAATGGATCTGTCCCCCAGTGATTAACTAACTAATTCCTCTAGCAATTACATCCTCTCCAAAATGACAGTTTCATGGCTTAGAAGTTACTGGGAGCGGCTCTGATCCCTACACCCGTGCCGTTTACCCACCCTGGGCCAGTCCCACCCCGTCCCTCCAACATCCCTGTTCCTCTCAGACCCAGCTGTCCCCCATGCTCGAGCCCCACGCTCCATCCTCCGAGCTGCCCACTCGCACCTGAGAACCTTGTTGCAACATCTGTAAATGTGATATAAAGACAGGGCAAACGGCTCACGCCCTGGCCCCGGCACAAGGGCCATGCCTGGTCTCTCGCTGGCTGCTAAGCTCATGGGGCAGGGAGGGAGGTGCTGGCAGATGTGGGGGTGGCCACTGGGCGCAGGAGTTGGGGCGCAGGTGTCTCATTTCTCACCCAGGTCCTCAATGTTTGCTGACACTGGGGATCCAGCAATGCCCTGCAGTAGCTCAGGTAGGAGCGACTTGTCTTCTCGCAGCAGCTGTAGGGTTGTGCGCATTTGCAGTTGGAGGTGCAAGAACTCATGGAGAAAGGGTCTGTAGCTGTGTGTGGGGGCAGGTGTGACACAAACGGGTTGTCTGGATGTCAATGTTGTACGCTGTCCACCCTGCTCGGTTTCAAGATGCATTTTGGGCATACCTAGGAGATAGCAGACAGATTTCTTCTATTCACTTTAAAATTGCCTCCTTAACTCTAATACAGTTAGCAGAGCATGATTAACCACTTTCATCCTTGAGTGGGAGCTGCACAGGCACAGCTTTTCCTAGAGGAAAGCTGTAAACTTGATGGCGTATGATGGAGACAAGTCCTTACGGCCACTGGCCAACGGCAAATGATTACAAACTAGCAGGGGCACCCACTTCCTGCAGCTTCGTATAAACCGGATAATTATCCTTTGGCTTTGATGCTGGTATCATCAGTGCAGCATTGGCTTGTGTTGTGGTTTAACCCCAGCCAGCAACTAAGCCCCACCCAGCCGCTCGCTCACTCCCCCCGGTGGGATGGGGGAGAGAATGGGAAGGGTAAAAAGTGAGAAAACTCATGGGTTGAGATAAAGACAGTTTAATAGGGAAAGCAAAAGCCGCGCACGCAAGCAAAGCAAAACAAGGAATTAATTCACTCCTTCCCATGGGCAGGCAGGTGTTCAGCCATCTCCAGGAAAGCAGGGCTCCATCATGCGTAATGGATACTTGGGAAGACAAATGCCATCACTCCGAATGTCCCCCCCTTCCTTCTTCTTCCCCCAGCTTTATATGCTGAGCATGACGCCATATGGTGTGGAACAGCCCTTTGGCCAGCTGGGGTCAGCTGTCCCAGCCGTGTCCCCTCCCAGCTTCTTGTGTACCCCCAGCCTCCTCGCTGGTGGGGTGGGGTGAGGAGCAGAAAAGGCCTTGGCTTTCTGCAAGCACCACTCAGCAGTAACTAAACCATCCCTGTGTTACCAGCACTGTTTTCCAGCATAAATCCAAAACACAGCCCCATACTAGCTACTGTGAAGAAAATTAACTCTACCCGAGCCAAAACCAGCACATTCTCCACCCCTTATTCCATACCATTTACGTCATGCTCAGGTCCCACACTGTCCAATACATCCTCATTAACCACCACCTCCCTTCCCATGCTTAGATACAATACACAGATATCATTCCCTTACTGTATGGACCACCTCTGTGAAACGTCTGTAAAATGTCCAGAAATGTCCAGAAATGTCCACTGAGTTCATTTAGTCCATGACTTTGGGCTCCATGTTATGGTGGTCACTCAGGACAGGAGAGGTGCTGTGTTGCGTGGAGTTACTGGGCACCAAAGCCAGCTCAGGTCAGGTCACTGCTGCACTTGCGCTGCTTCTTGTAAGGCTTGTCCTCCATCGGTTCCGGTGGTTCCTGCTATAGTAATACCTGTAACATGCAACTCAGATCCCGGGTTACAACAATTTAAAGGTATTTCCATTACAGTCTCCACCCCTGGTCCCTTTGGACCAGACCATTGGGTTTAACATTGCAATGAACTCCTCCCCTTGCCCCTGCTCCGGCTTGGACTTATCCATAGCCACAGATACTTCGAGGTGTACCTTCTCCAGCGTGGACTTATCCTTGGGCCACAATCCCTTCAGAGGTATACCTGCTGTGGCACAGACGTAACCACAGCCACAGACACTTCAAGATGTACCTGCAGATACAGAAAGAAAATTAACTCTACCCCAGCCAAAACCAGCACAGTTTGTCAAGTTGGCAGGAGCCTGCGCAGTCTTAGCAACAGGAAGTTTCTTCTGCAAATGCTTAAAACTTTAGTAATTATTTATTGAATAGTTAGGATGATAGTCAGGACATAGCAGAAACGCGAGGAGTTTCCCAGGAGACCTTCCAAAGTCTTTGAGATACTGGCAGGTCCAGCTGTAAAGTTATTAAAAGGAAAGAAAGTCTTCTCTGAAGAGCTTTTGGCTATTTTTCTTGCTCTCCTTCCCTCCCTCATTTACCTGGTCAAATCTCTTCAATCTGCCTTTATTTAGTAAAGTTAAGGAAACATTTTCTGTTATAAACTGAATCCTTCCTGAGTGATCTTGGTGGAAGAGATAGAAGAAGAGAATACAAATCACAGCACCAAATTTATTCCTAACAACAGGAGCTGTTGCTGCTAGTCCCAAGACAAACAGATAAGTCCAGTAATTATAGATAAGTGCTTTTGTTTGATCTGTATAACAATTTCTGCATTTTCAGGTAATTTCCCTTAGGCATTCACAAGCAGGTGGGAAGCTGTTCTTCTACAGGCTGTATTTTAATCTATTTTCAATTGACTTCTTGACGAGCAAACAAACAACTTGCTTCCATTTTTAGGACTAAACCTTTTCCTGAGACTTTGTATGAGCTGAAGTTATGATTGGTTTTTAATATTATACTTTCTGACTTCTGCCCTTTCCCCCAAGTAAGTCAGCAAATACCCCGTTGCTTCATTCTTGATTTTCCCCAGTAAAAAGAACTTCAAAATGCCCTAGCTTCTTGCAAGGCCTTATTACAAGTTAGGGGCCAAAAGCCCTGGCCCAGATTTGTCCTAACTCTGCTAGATGCTATACAAACTTCTCCGGAGAAGTGAGACTAGTGTGCAAATAACTCAAGCCCTTCCTTTTCCCAGCCTTCAGATTCCTATGAAAGCCCACTGGGACGTTTTCCGGAGGTGTAAACAGAGACACAGATGCCTTGCTAAACCCCATGCACCCCACGCGCTTCGCAAGCTAACACGCAACCAGGACTTTAAGGCTGCTGGCGGGAACATTCCCCTGGCCAGGGTATTTGAAAGTGGATGCAAGCCGAAGCCAGCTCCATAACTAAGCGATGAAGTCAAGCGTTTGATATCCCAGCTTCAGCTCCCTGAAACAAAGTCAAAGTCATGGGGCAGGCTGGTAAGCTAGCAGTGTGGCCCATGCAGTTGTTCAGAAAATGCTCCTCTGACCAAAATCTCCCCGCTCTATTGGTGGTTCTAGGTGATTGTGAGAGGTTTCTTCCAGGGAAAGATGTATTTTTTAATGTGCAAAGTGACCACAACGGTAGGCTGCTTGTCAGCTTGACTGGAAATTGTTCTTTGAGTGGTGAGAGAGCAGCTATTTGAGAAGGCCTAAAGCAAACTAGGTACGTTGAGCTTTTCCTCTTGCTCTTCCTCCTTTTCTCCACTCTTTCTGGCTCCAAGAGCAGTAGCCTCACTCCAGAAGAACAGCATTCACTGCTCCTACCTCCAGGCTCAGTTTGGCCCTGATGGCAACCCCAAAAGGGGTGGCCAGTTGGTCTGGTTGAAGATGAGGGTAGGTGGGTCATTTACCTTTTTTGGGGGGGCGGGATGCTGATGCTGGGGGTAAGGGTGGACTGAATGGTGGTGCAGAGAGGCAATGAGAGCATGGCCGAAGAAATTTGCTTGCTCTGAGCAGTCCTTGGTGGCCTTGTGGTAGCTGCCCCTTGATGAGGGGTGGTCACCCTTTGGCAATGCGAGACCTCTTGTGGTCGAAGGAAACCTCAGTCTTGGCAGTGCTGTGACTGAAAGCCATGTCTGAATTGATTGCAGCTCTACTGCTTGCAATGAAGCTTGAAGGATGTGTCAGCGAAGTTTCTAGGGCCTGGTGAGCCTTAGAGGTTCGTAAGTATCTTGGCTGTGTTTGGGTTACGGCTTCCACCTTAATGAAAAAGCTGATGTTGAACTGAATGAAGGAAGGTCGGTATAAGACAAAATTGCTGTGTTTTGTTGCCATTCTCCTGGTCGGACAGTGAAGGACTAGCCAAGAGGAGGCTTCTTGGTGCTATGGGAGGTGGGGACGGGAGCAGAGACAGTTGCTGCTGGGGGCACCCCATGGTGGCTGAGAGCAGGGGCTCTGTGAAGGACAGTCACCGCAGCGTGACAAGGGTACGTGCACCATGTAGTCAGGCGGCACCGCTCCCAGACAGTGCTGAAGTGCAATGCGTTTCCTGGGTGCACCCCTGGACTGTGCCCACCTGTGCTGCCCGAGTCGGTGCCCAGGGAGGAGGCGGCCGTGCTGCCCGGTGGGAAGGAGAGCTCAGCTCGCATGCCCGCGAGCCTGCGCCCTTCGCCATCAGCCCTTCCCTTTACTAGCCTGAACGTCGCCTCGGCGTCTCCTCAAGAACAAGACGTAGCAGAAACCTCCAACCCAACGAGGGTGATTTCACTCTTGGTCACTTTTGACACCGCCCTTTCACCGATGGTTTTGGCTACCTCTGGGTGTACCTAAGCCAGTTTGACCACTTTCTGTCAGACTTTCATCGGTTTTCTTCTTTCTTGGACAGTTTCTGGGATGAGATAAATGGAGGATGACACATCTCTCACTTACTTAAGAGCAAGGAATAGGTAGCGGGATCATGTTTGACAGCGTGATTGTGCCTAGAAGTGAGGGAGCGCTGGTGTTTAACTGTGGGCCATGTTAGTGTCAGCTAGGTGTAGAGGGAATGAGCGCCTAATAAGTATTCAACACAGTTCATTATCAGTCATGGTAGATTAAATAACAAGACATACATTAACTCATTAAATAATTAGCTACCATCATATCAACTTGATAAAAGAGTACTATTAAGTAAGTCTGACATTGTGTTAATACAGTCTTTAATTTTTAACATGGAAGATTAAGATAAAGCAACTGCCAAGGATCGCATCGTAACACCTTTTCCAGCTGTGTTGGGGTAAACATCTTTTGGACAGCATTAAAGCTTCCTGGGAGCAGTTAATGTTAACTCCCGTATCTGGTATTTTTCTGAAACCTTGAGTATTTGTATTAATTGCTCACTTGCCTCCCATTCCTTTGGGAAAGAGCAGACGGGGAATGGACACCTGCCGCAGCAGAGCCGGTTTCAGGGGAGGACGGGAGGATCTGGTGGAACCACGCAGAGCAGGGACCATCCCATGCAGGGGAGCACGAGGAGGAAGGATGGCCGGAGGAGCCGGCTCCGGTCTACCGCGGGCTCCCTCTGTGGTGCTAAGCTCTTCCTTCACCTCTTTTTGCATCACTTTCTTATCTGTGTAAAAATAGGAATATTGATCTTCTTTTTTCCGTGCCATTTCGTTTGCTCTGTCACTGCTAGCATTGCTGTTCCACGTGTAGGGTTAACCACATTTCCTGGGCTGGTTTGGGAGGTACTGAGAGCGTAATAGCTGCTGTGTGTGCTGCCCCGTCTGCGTTTCTGTTGACCATGTGGAAAGTCCGGGTTTACGCTAACGCGGCAACAAAAGCGAAATGTGGTTTGTGAGTGGCTTGAGCTGGTTACATCTAGCAGATATCCTCCTCATAGTGAAATACTAGTAGGAAGTGGGATGAGAAACAATCGCTTTGGTTACAATCATGATGTATAAATTTGCTGTACGTATATTTTATTTTGCTTCTGTTGTTGCTGGGGGGCTTCAGGCTAGCGGTGCTTTTTTGACCCACTCGGGTAGCACGTACCTTTCAGCCGGACCTTCGATCCCTTGCCTTCGCTTCTGGGATTAAAAACACGCAGGAGAAGACCTGCTGGTGGGAATCACACCCAGCAGCAGGTGGAGGCGTAGCAGCAGCCGTGCTCCAGCCGGGCACTGGTGGGCACCCAGGGGGAAGCGGAGGTGCGGTGGGGGTTCCCAGCGAGAGCTTCCCCAGCTAAAGCCGCTGTGTGATGGTGCTGGAGGGATTTCTCTTGTAGGAGTTCGTCCGATCCTTTTTCAAACCTCTGTAAGTTTTCGGCACCCACGGGATGTGCTGCCAGGTTTGGCTTGCCACTGTGCAGATGCGTGTCTTTCCCATTTTCAACACGCCGCCTGCTAGTTCCTTTCCATTCCTGCTTAGCTCCTATGCGAAAACGCACGGGAACAACCCCCACCTGTTGCTGCGTACCAGCTCGTTGCCTTCCCTGTGTCACCAGGCAAGTTGCTGCATATTAATGTGGGGGTTTTTTGGGGCGGAATTGGGTAAGATTTAGCAAAGCCAGTTTAATTTCAGAAGCTAGATTTAAGTTATTTCTGGGAAAAAAAAACTGCTAGAAGATGAGTATTTGGTTTGCAAATAGGTATTAACTAACATGAGTATTAATTTCTGTTATTTATTGCTATGCTGACATGAACGACTAAGTGGCCACGCTGTAGAGAGATTGCAGAGGGCTTTCTGAAAGCAGCTTAAATACTGTTATACCAGTGCATTCCTTGTTAAACACTGCAGTAACACCAGTGGCCAATATTAAAACATAATGGTAGGCGCAGAAAAAACAGAAGTCAGCTTAAAATCAACAGAATGAAAGGAACACAGATATATATCTATCTTTCTGGTTCTTATTTACCTTCTGTTTTCTGAGAATGCTGTTTATGCTTGCGAGGGTTTTTCTTACAGTCGTATGCTGTATCAACACTTTTTTATTACATTGAAAACCAGGCTCCCATGACATTACTCAGGTGAAGGACCAAGGCTTTAAGAAAAGCAAATATGACAAGATACTTGATAACATCATGGAAGATGGCAAGCTACTGTGGCTGCTTAAAGCATCTTTTCTGGTGAAACAAGTCGACTAGGCAGCTGGGGGAGGGAACAGGTAGATTTACTCTGAAAATCACATTAACAGTGTCCATGCAGGAAAATGACCTCCTGATGGGAGGTGCTAATTGTTATTAATTAAACAACTTACAGATTATATGATTAGTATTGACCCACAATATTAAAACAGTAAATTACTTATAGAGTGGGCAAGACTGCAATACGGGAAATTGAGTAAGTTAATAAATCAAAATTAATGGGTGTCTGGAACAATTATAGTCATTAGTGGAACTACAGTCACTTTAAATATGTAAAGGGAAGTCCATAAAAGCTAATAATGTTACCGTGGAAAGGGAATTCTTGGGACGAAACACAGATACAGACTACCCCTGAACCCACGTTAGGTATTGAACGGGGGCATCAAAGGGGGTGCACCTGCGGACAGGAGGGGCATTTCTTCTCTGTGGCTTCCTTAAGGCGGCTCGGAGAAACTGCTTCCCACCTGTATGCAATAGGCACCTCTCCACTGAAGCCAATGAAAATTACTGACTTCAATACCTCTCAAGATCAGGCTTTGATGTAATGTCCTCCCAGAGATTAACAAAAAATAAACGGCACTTAATTTAATAAGCCCAAATCCGGCTCCATGCTCATAAGGGCCTTTTAAAGTGCCTTGAAACTTGGGAAATCACTAATGGTTTAGAAGAAAAACCACTGCTTGGGGGCTGCTGCTGGGACCCTGGGCTGCCAGTCGCTCATGTTGCTTTTGCTTTCTTATCAGACCGCACCAGGACGGCTGCCTTGCTCCTGCTGAAAGCCGGGGCCTCGGTCCATAAGCTTTCCCTCTCCCTCCCTCCCTCTTAGCACAGCGACCGTCCGCCTAGAGAAACGATCATTTTTCTCACCGTGGACATGTTTCACTGCCCATCATGAGAGGGGCCTCTCCTAGCAGGCACGATCTGGGAGAGGGCTGCGATGTGTGCGAAGCCCTTGGCTACAGCTGGAAGACAAGCCCTGGGAGCTCAGGTACCTGCCCACAGTGGGTGTCCAGGGGCGTCTGTGCAGGTCGCGTCGCCTCCCACACAAAACGAGCGTGTACCTTGGCAAGCTGGATCCTGCAAACCTCCCTTTTGGAAGTACAGTTGCAGTTACTTGGTGCACTGAACGTCGTGCACGGCAGGGCACGTTCCCCAGCCCTTCTCACCACAGCCTGAAACAGAAGGAAAGGAGCCCTGCTAAGTTCAATGGCGAAGCCTCCGTTGAGTCGAGTAGAACGACACGCTTGGTCTCAAGCTATGAAATCTCACGCATGCCTGTGAGGTTTCCACCCATGGAAGGGAAAAGGGCTTGCACTTTTGGGATGACCTATTTCCACTGCTAAGGACGAAGGACCTTGTGTTCAAAGAAGATGATCTTCTCGCTCTTCAACATGAAGCTGTGGGTCCTGGTCACCTCCAGAAACCATGGCCACTGGCTTCTGATGTGCAGGGACATGCAGACGCTTACACAGGGCTACTTTTGAGAAGAGAGAGGGAACAGGAATGCACTCTGAACCCATGACAGGGCAAAGGAGGCAGCATGCTATGGATCTGATCTCCCTTATTTGTGTTAGCTTACGTGAAAATGCAGCGAAGCCTGGTGACTGAAAATGCAGTCACCAGGAAACTGAAGATCTCCAGCCATTTTGTATCCAGAAGCAAAGTGCACTCTGTTACTGAGGCAGATTTAATCAACAGGAACCAGTGCTGGAGGACAGTAACAGATAAGCAGAGAAATTAGTCCCACAGTCATTGTAATTACAAACATCTGGGTGATGTCAGCCTGCCTAAAAGGCCATTTTCATGAAGACTTTGCAAGCACTCCTAAAATTCTCGTACTAATTGGGAAAGAGCAAGCCTTTGCATTCCATGCCACACTTTTTTTGCTGTGTGTGTGTGTCTGTGCAACGTTTATGGGTTTGGATATTCCTACAAATACTGTTTCCCTTTTTTCAATGTTGGAAAAGCAATGCCACTCAGGGATTTACAAGGACAAATCGATGGTCAGACTCCTCAGCAGATGGAAATGTTTAACAAATTTCTATATCCTCTGGAGAGACATACCACCGATGTATCTTACGTGGAGACTTCAGCCAAGTCTTCATTTGTACACAAGGAAATGTTGGTTTTTTGTTTTTATACAAGACTTTTCTTTTCACTGCCACTGAGCAGAACCAAAGAAGCTGTACCTCTCATCCCTGCCTCCGGCGCAGCAGAGTTGGCTCTGATGGATGCAATACAGATGGAAAACAGGCAGAATTCAGCTTTCCTTCCTGGGATGTATGGCAAGACTTTCAATATTAGTACCCTTCAACTGGACAATATGCCCTCAGCAGTGTGGGGACAGGCTCCAGTTAAATTATTAAATAAGGTGAAGACAAATAGGTTACCTTGAGGCCAACGCTGGAGCAGAAGTGAGTTTTCCACGGGACGGTTGAGCCAGGCACTGGGCACGGGAAGGGACATCGATCCGGTGCCGATGGGAACTGGGTGCCGCTCTGCTTTTCGCTGGGACGGGAAAGAAAGGGATGGCCAAACTCTGCACCCTCCCTGCCTCTCTCCTGCGTCCAAACCCCGTCTGTCACCCTGAGGGGATGAATGTAACCTGGTATTCTGCATTTCTTGCTTTGTGGCTTTATTCCTCACCTCTGCCCGCGTCTTCACGTGACACCAAAAATACCTTCTGCGCGTCCTTGGGTCGGAGGTGGAGACGGGGTGGGCACGCTCTCGTCAAGCTGCCACGGTGCACAGGGAGCGCGGCTCACTGCAGGCAGGCACCCGCGCTGCCTCGCAGGGGACGGGCACCTTAGGGACGTGCCGAGGACTTCCCCGCCAGAGAAATCGGCCACAGCAGGTATAGGCACAGGACGTTTTCCCTTTCCAAAGGTCAGTGAGACTTTCTGATGAGGAAGGATTAATATACCTAATGGCTGAAAGGGCTGTGGGGGTTTTTTTGTTTATTATTAAGCTTAATTGACAGCCGACCATGATTTTTATTGTTCCTAGGACTTGCGTTGCCCCACCAATAGCTAAACTTCACAGCTTATTGGTTTGTTTTACAGTCTGAGCGAGAGTCATCCTCATTAATGTTAATGTGAGACTGTCAAATAAGAGAGCTCAGGCCTTTTTCAGATGCTCTCCTTGCTATTTTATGGGATTTGATGCAGGGGAATGGATGCTTCGATGCAAACTTGCTGCTGCTACGAGGACTGGTGTGAGAGGGGGTGGCAAGGGTCACTGGGAGTTACTGCAAGACATGCGGAACAGTAAAATGTCACCAGCATCTGCATTAAGGGACTGCTGCAGGAAACGTTAACTGGACTAAAATTAACCTGGGGTATTGTTTAAGCATTTTATCAGACTGATCTAATCTGCTTTTCCAGGTGTTTATAACATAACTGTAGTTGTGGTGCTGATGCACGCTACGAAACTCTCCGAAACTCTGCAAACGTGTTATGCTAGAGATTGAGTTTTCTCTGTGTAAACATCTCTCTGGAGCAGAGAGGGCTTGCCTTGTCTTTGCTGTACAAAAGAGTATAAGGGGTTTTTTTAGGGTGAGGCCACTATAATACATCCCAAGCTCACTGCAACTGACTTTATGGTTCTCTGCAGCGGAGAACCTCATCCCTTTAGCCCCATGCTTTCAGGAGCAGCCTCTAACACACAGCACTCTGTGCATCGGGGACGGTCGTTCTGGCGTCGGCTTGCAAAGGCGCGGAGCTGCGGCTGCCCCGGGCCCCGGCAGGATCCCCTGCAGCTCTGAAACAAGCCCGCTGGCTGAGCACGCCACAACCAATGCATAAAAAAAAATAGCAGCTGCTTTGTAGATGTTTTAAACAAAAGGGAAGAAAAAAGCCACATTCTCTGACCTCCTTGCTGCAATGTGCTCACCGTATTGTTTCTCCCGGCCGAAAGGAGGTTGCGTTTTATAAAGTGCACAAATAGCTCTCCCAGTAGCCAGGCTTATTTTGAAGACTTTTTTTTTCCCCCTAGCATGTAGTGTCTTGAAAATATTTTACGTTTTTGCTAAATAGAAAATAGATTTTCTTAGATCTGTATCGTAAGAATACGCACAGAGGGAAACCTTGCCAGGCATTAAAAATACCCAACTTAACAACTTTAGTTTGTATCAAAGTGTGTCATCAATACCACGAAAGCAACAGACTGCATTCGGGTGAGGTCAGACACGCTGCCTTCTAACCAAGCTTCAAGACAAGCCATGTGGTGGCAAAGCCCGCCTATGCAAACCCTTAAAAGCAAAGAAATGGCCAGTCAGAGGGAGGCTTGTTGTCAGCCCTGCTGCCTGGTCCTGCTCTTCCTCCCCTTGCAGCCCGCAAAAGCCTCCTTTCTCTATGGAGGGGGTGAGGGCGTCCTGCCGGCCATGCCGCGTGTCCTGCCGGCCATGCCGCGTGGCCAGGAGGGAGCAGAGTTGTCATCTGCCCTGCCCTCCCAGAGCTAATTCCCACCGTGGGGCCCTAGGGTGAGCGCAATGCATCCCGAAAAACTGAGGAGGCCAAAGGATGCCCTTAGGACAGGCGGGGAGGGCTCATCCGGCTGCATTTGCTGCTTCGCTCCCTCCCAAGGCAGCGGTGGATGAGAGGCACAGGCACCTAACTTTTGTCCGGCTCCAAAGCCTTGTAAAACATAATAGACCAGATCAAAGGCCTCAGCAGCTTAATAGCTACTTCCCTCCTTCCCTGCTAGCTTTTTGCTACGGCGGTACCGGGAGCGCAAACCTGAACCAACAGGTCGAGAGCAAAATCACGTGTTTTCACGGGGAATCACGTTTGCGCTTCAACGACTGGTAGTGAAAAGCCCGAGACCAACAATTTGCTGAGTGGAACAGCTTACTAGTTATTAGGCATGTACAAACCTGAGGAAATGGCTGCTCCTGCAGCCTCTCACTCGGCTGGAAGCAGGCAGGGGAGGTGGCGAGGCTTTTGCTGCCCTTTGCATCGCTCATCGGCCTCAACCCTCCCCGCTTCAGTGGTGCAAACCAGCAGTACCGGGATCCGGGATCAGCCATTTCTGGCAGCAAAGCGCCACGGGGGCTGGTGGCAGTGCACCGGAGGAAAAAGAGACGAAACGGCACGTTCTTGTCACCGGGATTAACTAGAAGTGTCTGTGCTGGCGTGTGGGAGGCATAAGAGGCATATCGCTTGATGAAGTGCTGTTGTTACCGCACGGCGTGGCTCCCGGGAGTGATGCCTATCTCACGCCTTACCGTTTTCCCTGCTCCCATGCTCCGTAGAGTTATTTCCGAATAACCCAGCCCATTTACCGGGGGGGGGGGTCCATTGCCAAGCAGCTTGTTGATCATACTGGCTGATGCAGATGCTGTTGAAAATTAAAAGTTTTAAACTTTGAAACGTCACCAGTATTTCCAGATTTCTTGTCAGGCTGGGCTGCATTGGAAACGATGAGTGAAACTCTTAAAAATTACCCGATTCTCACTGAAAAGAAGGGCGTGGGGTGGCTTAGTCCTTGTCACCTGCAGTGCAAGGTGACAAATCACCGTCAGATGAATGCGATCAGGATTTACGCAAAGACTTGCTCTATAGCAAGCGCATGAATATGGAGTGACACTTCCCATGAATATTCATTCCCATTTTAAAAGTGACTTTACATCGGCCATTCTGGGGTAGCTGGTGTCTCTGGAGAAGATTACCTGCTTATGGATCCTGGATAATTCGTTGGCCTCAAATTTTCTTAAAGCAAAGTTCCCTTGCAGTGAGTTTTCCAAGTGAGCCATTTTTTTTGACGGAGATGGGAACGGTGAACGGTGCCTGGGCAGCCCATAGAGTAAAAAGCAGGGGAGGATCCCATCGGTTGCAATAGCCCTTGGCTATTTCGGCAATGTTGGTCCTGACTTTGGTCCTCAGAAGCATGGCTGGGGTAAACACTGAGGTCACTGCTGTGATTGCATGCCTTCCCCCTATAGCCTCCCCCTGCCTGCATACCTATACACGCATGCACCCACATAGATACCGCCATGAGTGCCAGCTCTGGCAGAGTGCAGGTTGTTTTGGAGGTACCACTTTGTGGGCTGGGTCTGTGGGGGGTTTTATGGAGGGCCAAGGGTCCCACCCTGCCCCACGGGGTCCCCTCCCTCAGCCTGCTGCCCCACCGGCCCGGCATGGCACAAAAGCGGGCCTCCCAAAAGCTGCGGGCTGTGGGGAAGGCTTTTTACCGTGTTAGCTAAGGGTACTGAGGGTGAGCCAAATTATGGCTGCTACTATCTTTCTGAATTTGGAAGGAAATTATCTTGATACCAGGTGTTTTATAGCATGCCTGAAACATCCTCCGATTTTTTTCAAATATCATGCAACAAAGTTTTTTTTCCAAATACAGACATCAGAGTTTAGATTGGTAACCGTGCTGGGTTAGGGCTCTGTCCAAATATCATGTTCAAGCTGAGTAATACCCCTTGGCTAGGCAGCGGGTTTGCTCCTGGTACCCAGGAGCGTTGCACAAATGGGAACACACAACACAGACGAAACCTCCGTCTTTGGAGGAGGCTGGTTGCCAGCATGCACATGCCCAGGTCCAGCCTGCATGTGTTGTAGGAAAGGCATCTCCGTCACTCCAGAAAAGCCGGCGATCTTTAAAAGCTAGAGGTGCTGCCCATCCTCCGGAGGCCCCACCTGGCTCCCCTCCGTGCTCCCTGCCAGCTGCCTGGCAGGCGGTGACAGCTCTGACAGACGCCAGGAATGCGTTAGGTCTAAACATTTCCAAGCTGCTGTTTAGATCGTTAAGAGCCTGTTTGCATTAGGACAGGGGGAAAGGGGCCACGCAGTAAACAAAAGAGCTCCCGCAAATCTTCCAGTGCCGTCCAGCTTGGCTGCAGGTGGACCGGTTGCAGAAATCGCTTCTGAGGCACCTCCAGGAGTCAGAACTGATGAGCTGCTGCTTCTTGCAGCCAAGGAACACGGGGTAGCTCATCAGAGCGCCCTGAGCCTGCTCCCAGCTAACTCCACTGCAAAGCAGCTAACAGCGCGTCCCGCCCGCCCTTCCTACGAGTTATGTATAGGGACTCCGCGCCGCGGAGCAACCTGCCCGGAACAGGCCCTTGTGCCAGCCCTTCGCACCCTCCTGCACTGCGCTCGGTGCCAGCGAAAGCCGAAAAGCCCGTCCCCCCAGCCCGCAGCTTGGCAGCTGCACCCTGCTGCTGGATGCTGTGAGGATGCTGCTCCCAGGGCTGGTCCCCCTGCGGCAGCCGCTGCTCCCGCTCCCTCCCTGGGCTCCGCAGGGTGTGAAGGCGGCTGGAGAGAGGAGAGGCTGAATTGCTGAGACTGTAGTTGTGCTTTTGGGGAGGGACAGAGGAGAGGCTGAATTGCTGAGACTGTAGTTGTGCTTTTGGGGAGGGACACGGGTTGCTTAGGTGAGCACACTGTTATTAACCAGCTTGTTCGAGGTTTTGCTGCCTTGGCTTGCTCCTATAGAGCGTGCCTATACGCAACCCAGTCAGCTGGGACAAAACAGAGCACAGCTTACCAGCAACAGGCACCCGCCTCTAGAAAGAACACCTTGTTCCCTTGCTCGTGGGGTCGGAGCAGGGACCGGCCACAGCTATGCGTGTTGGACCATCAGTGACTAAAAGCACGGGGCAGCTCAGGTGCCTGGGAGACGAAAGGGGTCTGCGGGAGCTGCCAGCCCTGTGACCATCTCCCCTCGGGCTGGCTCTGCCCTGGGCTGCAGCGAGCCCAAGTGCGGGAGCCGGGGGGAGGACGCATCGGGAGGCACCCCAGGACCCCACCACCCACGCGTTTTTCTTGGGGTATCACTGTAGGTTGATTATTTGGGTTGCAATTTGTTTTCTTTTAAAGTTTACAGCATTAGTAAAGACCATTTTGCAGGGCTCAGCTTTTAAAAGAAACCCAAAGCAACTTTGCAGGGTGTTGCCAGCCCTACCCACTCGACTGCTTTTAGCTTTAAAAGACCTTATCAAGTTGAACACAACTGACAGGTCATATTTCGAGGAAGTGAGCCAAAAATGTTTTCACTATTTAGTTGGGTAAATTCAAGCGCTGAGCAGTTTAACCCCCAAAGCACCCTCCTTGTCTGCTCTGTGCGCCTTTTAAAATTGGTTTTGTAAAGGACAAAACGTAGCTTGGCTATTTGTGCACTGAAACGTGAGTAAAACGCCATGTTTTCCACAGCATTATAAACAGACGAAAGTTCATTCGATAAAAGGTAACCGGGCAGGAGAGGGAAAGAAAAACCCTGAAGGTGATTTCCATCAGTATTTCCAGGCTCCACTTCCACTGTTGTGCAATTAAGTCCAATTCAGTTGATATATTGGTTATCCAAAATGGAAAGACAGAAGGTTTATATTGCTTTCCATTATTATGGGTATGATGAAAGTACCACAGGCCCCCATCCCTGATAGAGACCTCTATTGTCTGAGACACAAAGCTGAGTAATAAACACAGTCCCCGGGGGAGATTCTCAGCTGGTGTAAATTATCACAGCAATTAATGTGCTATTTTGTAAGTATGAGAATTTACACCAGATGATAATCTTCCTCCTGGCCTGGAAGAATTACTGATTTTACCACACGATTCAATAAAGCCAGCTACAATTGCAAACGGCCGTGATTTACATGCTCTGCTAAAAGCCGCCTTCTCTGCCACGTTCCTCTGAATTAAGAGGATTAAGGGCAACATTTAGGTTCTCCCTCTTCCTTACAACGTGCACCTGTTGAGCACCCACCTTCCACGTGCAGCCGGCAGTTTTTAGGCATTGCTCTTCTTTTGGAGAGCCTTCTCGGCACCCGCTGAAGGCAGCTTGGCTGTGCCCTGGAGACCTCACCCTCCTTGTGCTGTCTCCCTGCCTGGTGTCACGGGGGTCTGCTGCTCTGGAGGTGTGGGGTTTTCCAGTTGCTGCCTTGAGGGCTCTCTGAAATGATCTTTGGAAATGGGATGGGAATGCAGGCTTTGTAAAGCGGCAGGCAAAAGTGGTGTGTTTCTGCAGCTGCATCGTGGCCTGAAGGATGAGGAATGATGAAGTTAGTGGGAAACCCTTCCTGAGCCCCTTCCTTGGCACAGTAGCTGCCACCACCGATTTCTCCTTGCTTTGAGACAAGCTCCCAAACAGCCTGCAGGGTATCCTCATCCAGCACCTTAGGGAACTTGACCTTTTATCTGCTATTACTTTTGTCACCTCAGTTGGGCTTTGGTGCATGTAGGACACCAACATGACCTACTCTGCCACAGCTGAAATACTCCTGTCTCTCCAGAAGCAGAGATGAAGGCTCTTGGGGAGCTATAAACTTTTTAAAGATGCATATGGAGCTTCCACAACATCTAAAGGAGGAATTTCAGGATCTGGCTGTGGATTTAGGCACCTAAATCATCCAAATCCCTGTCTAGTAGAGTGATTTTTTTTTTTTCCTTTGGGGTGGTGGACTGCTATTGTTTCTTTCTGTATGCATATATTTTTAAACCAATGAATTACACTGTGAAAACTCACAAGAGTGAGGACCACTCACATGTGCTTTACATCTACCACAAATACTTGCTAGGTTGAATCCTGGCCTGATTTTTAGCCTGAAGATGTTCCAGATGCCACTGCTGTTAGACATGTGCAATGGAAACAGGATTTCTTTAGCTGGTTAAGCACTTTCGGATCCCACAGAATGTAGACACTACTATTATAATAATGGTTATGGTAATTTCCAAGGTAGGTGATAAATCTATTGCTTAATCCATCTCTTCCTTAATTAGACAGCAAGCACAATGTCAGTATCTGGAGTAGAAGAAGCCTCAAGCGAGATCAGTGTTTAAAATCTAAGATTCAAATTATCCTTTCCTTTTGTGAAGATGAGGGAGGGACTGTTTAAAAATAACAAACTCCAGTGATTTATGTGGGATCCTCTTGTCTTATTGAAAAAACACAGATTCAAATTGCAGAAGCTTTAGCGGACCCAATGGAGAAAAGTCTTAAGTTTAATCCTACTAGGCATTTTAAAACCATGAGATGATATGGCGCACAGATTTTAAAAGGCAAAATGAAATGCTTAATCTCCATCAGTTAAAAAAAAGGCCACTCCAATAACACAGAAGACTATGTAACTTTGAGGAGAGGGTTTAAGTGGTTACTGCAACCTAACTAAACCGGGATGGTGAGAGCTGGGGGAGAACCGCGAGCCGACGATGTGAGCCCGCATTTTGGGTTTGACTCAATGTTGCGGGGGGCAGCGCGTGCGAAATCTAGACCTTGACATGTAAGCTGAGATCCCGGCTCACTCGGGGCCCTCTTGCACGGGAACAGCCCAAAGCGCATCAATAACTCAAGAGCAGCAGGACGAGCCGTGCACGTCCCTGCAGTGCTGAAGCAGGGGCCAAAGCGGTGCGGGGAGGTGGCTTGGCCAGTACGGCTGGTACGGTGATGGATTGCCGGTCACGCTCCGTATTTCTGTCACATTGCCTTCGTTTTAATTTGCTGAAAATAGTTCTTTTGTAAAAGTTTTGCAGCTAATTTTCCTGGTTCCAGAAGCCTTTCAGGTGCTGGCTTAGAGGTCTCCTGCCCGTGAGCGGGGGCCCTTGTAAAGAGCTCTGCAGTCTTTCCTATGGCTTCTGGATTAGTAGTAGTATTATTACTGTGCACTTGGCATCAAACCCACATGAGGTGCTTTCTCAACCAGGTGTCGAATAGAGAATAAATTACAGTTTTTGCAGGAAAAAAAGGAGCAAGTCAATCAGTTGAAAATTTCACCCAGCATTAGCTTGCAGATGGCCTATTAGCGCTGTGTAACTTTTTATCCCATGAACTTTTAAAAGGATGACTTGGAAGCTGGGCTGTGGTTGCAGTTCATCCTTTCCTCTCTTATTTTTCACCACTGTAAACTTTTTCAATTAAAAAAAAAAAAAAGTGCTTTCTACACCCCAATCAGGGTGTTAGACTCTGAGTGCCCCTGATGCAAGAGGTGTTTTTAAGAAAAGGTTTGCATTTAGGGTATTTTTAGCTGATTTACAGCAGAACAAGCGGCTTATGTCTGTGGCCTTAAATGTGAGTGGCAGGGGCTTGTCACTCATGAAGCCTTATCTGATGCAGAAGATTTCCTCCATCTGGAGCTTCTCTGTTCTGCCAACTTTTATCCTGCTGTGGAGAAGCTGTAAGGGTTGGATCATTAATTAATAATATCCCAAGGATATCGTCTTAAGCTAGTGCAGTAAAACAAAGCACTGATTTATTGAGTTGTTTCTTTTTCCTGCCTTAAAAGACTTTAAAAAAACTCACACACACAAAAAACAAATCCCAGAAGGTTTGTTGTAGTGGCAAAATCTAGACATAGTGAAACTGCTGCATGTGCTGGAGGGTGGGGAAAGAGGGGTGAAAAACCTGTCTTGCTTCCCCCTCTGCCAGGAGCAGAGTGTACATAGAACAGCTAAGCTAGTTTACAGAAAACCCTGCAAACTAGGCTGAAAGCAGCATGCAGTGCTGCCTCAACAGCAGCCTCCAGGATGTCCTATGTGGCCTTCGTGGGCCTGGCTGGGATGGACATGTCCAGCCAGGCTCCGTCTCTGCAGAAGCGCTGCTTTCGGAGGAGACGTGCAGGTTAATACCAGCCATGGACCTCCCCTTCCCCAAGCACCAGTTATTTTTTTTTAAGGGAGCTACTTTTAATTTATATCAGCTTAACTGAGATCAAAATTGGGACCGGTATGTCAATAAATCCACGGACCCATGTCCTGATGGGTATGAATTAGTGCCCTTTTACTTAGACCTGCTTGCATTCATTTCATACACCAACATAATCATCTGGCATTAGCATCCAGATGAGGGTATTAAAAGAGGAAAATTAACACGACATACCAGAGGTGACATTCAAATACAAAGTCCCCACCATTTTCTTGACTCAAATTCTGCCATTACAAAAAAGTGAGCTCATTACATGCTGGGGATCCTTTCAAGCTGCAGGGCAGCCTTGCAGGTGGGAGCACGGCAATAACGCAAGCCGCACTTTGTGTTCAAACAGTGTTTGACAGCATTAAATATAACATGGGCTCATCTAACCTTCACGTCTCCATTCAGGTACCTGACAACGGCAGCGGCGTTGTTTTATTATAGATTGAAGTGCATTTTCCTTTTCCTTTGACTAGCTTTTCTTTCTCCTTTGGAGCACACTGGAGAGAGCTAGACATGCTTTTTTTGGTGTATTGAGGCAGCTGGGAGTATTTTCTTATTGCTCTCGTCTTTTCCACAGGGCGGGCTGTCCCCTGCAGCCGACCACTCCGTGGCCCCATCGGGGGCCAAGCCCCCTGCTCCCATTTCAAGGGCAGCGTTGAGTATTTGGTGAGCAGCAAGAGGCTATTTGGAGGGAATGAGAAATGAAGGTGCAAAAGATCTGCCACAATGGTGCTATTTGACTTTTCACGCAACCGGCAGCGGTGCAGAGGGGAGGGAAGAGAGGATCCGGGAGTCGATCTGGCCGTGGGTTAATCTATCCTGACAGCAGAGCTGTCAAGGTATCTTTGCTTAATGAGACCCGGAGATAATTGGATTTAGCAGTTGGGGCCAAGCCGTGAACCCTGGGGCGAAGGGGCTTGTAATGGGGATTTCCCCTTTGGGGGGGTTGGGGTGTCTGCCTGGCTGGGAGGTGGCTGGGGAGAAGTCCTTGCTACAGCCCCTCTGCTTTCTGCAGAGCTTGGGGTAATGAGCCAGAACCCGCAGCTCCCGCCTCAGGGTGAAATCCCTTTTGGCATAACCTTCTTCTGCTCCCCCTTGTCTCAGCAGACATCCCCCCCCACCCCCGCCGCCCCGCAATGGTTCATCTCAAAGGAATATTTTAAGAAAAAAATCATGCTGATATAAAATTGTTTTTTTCTTTTTTTTCATTGTAGTCTTATACAGCGTTTCGAGCCATCCTTAGGAAATAATAATACTAAAAGTTAGGGAAGTCAGAGTGAAAAGAAAGATGAAACACAATTATACCAAAAAGTAATTTAAAATGCAAATTTGCTGGAGAAACTGCAACCCCCTAATTGCGGCGTTCTCTCTTATCATTGCTTCAAAAGCTCTGCGTGCTACCTTCCTCCCTCCGGGAAGGGCCTCAGCCGCGGCTGTGCTGCCACACTCTGACCTCTCCAGCGAAATACGGATGACCCGAAATAAAACCGGGAGGAGAGAGGGGAAGGAGGGGGCCGGGGTGCCTTCACCCCTGAAACCTGGCAGTTCGTGGCTGGTGCCCGGGGAGGGGTGCCTGCCCCATGGACAGGGGTGGGAGCGATGCTTTATAGGGCAAAGGCTGTGAACGTGTAAGTCTGGAGAACGCTAACCTGCTGAGTGCACTTTCACGTAGGTCTTCAATGGCAACACCCCATAATTGCACTTTAAGAAAGTTTAGCTGAGACATTTGAAAAGACTCCAGCTGTTGAAGCACCTTTGCACAGAGCCTGGTAAGCGAAGACCTAACAAGAACATATTTAGCTGTCAAGCAAAACATTTGTAGCTCTGGGAAGTTGTCCCTGGGGGCTGAAATTCCCAGTTGGGCTGTGTACCGGACAGCACCGATGCGCTGCATGGACCACCACGGCCTCCTGGCCAGCACCTCTCCCCTCTGCTCGGGGCAGCCGGGGGCAGAGGGGCCTCTCTGGTGTCCTCTCCCTCGGCTCGACGCATGGCCGCTGCCAAGCATTGCGGCAGTGGTGCCAGTCTTCGCCAGCCGGCACATGGACATGTGGCTGCCGTCTGGCCATCAAAGATGTCCTCGAGGACGTCACGGAGGCAATTACACCTCATGGTCTCAGGCAGGCTGGTCTTTCGTGAACGTGTCTAAGCGCTTTCTGAAGCCATTTGTACTTTAACCTTTGCAATAACCCTATGCAGTTAGTCCTCACGGTTTTACCCTGATTTATTGGGTGGCCTTGGAGGGTCCTGGGCCAGGTTTTGGGCTCAGCATCTCACAGTGAATTTGGAGGAACTGGGTATTTCTAACCTGTTCAGCCATACGGAGGCCTTTTCTGCTTGTGGTCTGGGCCACTTTTTATTTAATTACGCTTTATATACGAAACTGAGATGCCCTGAGGCTTTCTGATTACTGAAAGGCAGTGGAGTCATCTCGGAAGCACTGAGCACCGTGGGAGGGACTGACACCTCTGTTTTCACTGCACAGGCTGCCCAGGGCAGAGACAGCCAGCAGGGTGGCACAAGTCACCCAGCGTGTCCCTGCCTGCCATGGGACCGCGAGGTTTGCTCCAGCACAGGAGGAAACAGCAACAGCAGATCTCTGCTCAAAGGCACCGAGTGGTTGGGGACCTCTGGCCAAAACTGCAAAATCACACATGGGATTTGCTGGCCCCATGCTGGCCGCAGTTGCAGGACCCATACGTTTCCCTTTCCAGCCCACCCTGTGGTGTAGGGTGCTGTATCTTTTTCTGAAATTTTGGCGATGCACTGACTTGGTCTTTTCCCCGGCAAGGTTTCACAGAGGATGTCTCTCTGGTGCTTCCTGGTGTCTTGAGCTGTGGTGGGTCTGAGGGTGCTGGGGCAGGAGGTTTTTCTTGTGCCTCTAACCCAGTAGGATGCTAAGGCAAGGAGTGGAAAAGCCATGCCAAGGTGTCACATTTTTAATGGTCCTAGCCAGGACCCAGAAAAGAGAAGGTGGAAAAAGGCAGGACTAGGGCTGAAGGCAGGCATATGACACCGTTTCCTCTCCCACAAGGAGCTGAGGAAAAGTCAAATGGGTTGTGCTGGTTCAAACACTCACCGAGTCCTGCTCTCTGTTTTGCCTCTTTCCCATTGCAGCATTAGCAGTAGAGCCAAATCAGCCCATTTGGTGACTCAAGGCTTAGTTTAAATCCATCTCCGTCAGTAATATGGGCTCAGATTCTTGCACTGAAGTGCCTGAGCTGCATCCTGCTGTGCTGGCAGCCAGGGTGGGAGCTGCAGGACGACAAGGGGTTGTGGGACCGGCTTCTGAGCACCCATGTGTGGGACCTGCTGTTGCAGTGGCTGCTGATAGCTGCTTAATTTTGCTTATCGTTGCTCTGCTTTTCAAAGGCTCTGGTCTGCTTTTTTTCGGGTTGCATCCTGCACAGCTGCTCTTCAGCCACATGGGACTGCATTCCCTCCGTGATTCCCCACCGAAGGCATACCTGAGCACGATGAGGGCTTCACAACCTCTATTGTGGCTCTTACGGGATAGATTTGTCACTGTAAGGTATCGGGATGCTCTAAAACAGGGACGAAACGGGTTCCTCAGGGTGGCTGCTGGCATCCCCTCTGGGCTTGCACGCGCTGGGGGACACTTGTGGCGCAGCCAGTCCCACACTACTTCGGTCTGCGGTGGAGAGGGGACAGGGCTTTGCAGCAGGCTGGCATGTGTATTGCTATCCAGGCTGCTTTAGGTAAAATGACTATGGCTTGGCACATCCAGCTTCATTTAACTGCGAGTACAGCTTGCTTGGCAGGTACGGTGCCAGCTGGACGCACGGTCACAAATGTAAGCACAAGGAAGAGGCATTCGCATAATCCGAGAATCAAAACCTGACTCTTGAAGGCCAGAGCGTGTCAGTTCTCTTGAGCTGAGATATACGTTGGGATCTTGAATTATTAACACAGCCTTAGGCTGGAGATGTGTATTAGACATGGAAATCTTTGGTGTTACCACCTGTTGGTGACCTTTTTGAGTTGGATTTTGCCCATGTCATTGACTTGATCAGGACATTATTGAACAAAGTCTCACATTTGCTCTGGAAATACTTATATAGCACTTCTTACCTTGTGACCTAATGACTCGGTTTAATTTGGCACGTCATTATTATTGCTTCTGTTACCGTGCCCCTAAAGCACTGCAGCGCTGCCTGGAGTCCTCACCGGGCAAGGGCGGGCCAGGAGGGCGGCAGCAGCAGCAGCAGCTGGCTTAAGGAGCTTACAGCAGCAAATTAAAAGTTTCTAAATGAGCTTCCAAATGTTATTTCTGCCCCGAGCCTGCGTTGGATGTTGTAACCATTTGAACACAGGCATCACCCCAGTCCTGAAAGCTTCTGATGGCTTTCATCCACAGGTCTCGGAAAGCTAACCACAATGCGCAAACACTAGTTAAAAAGCTGTTTATAAAGCTAAAATGTGGGGCATCCTTAGTTGATGTAGATGGGTGCAGGCACAGGCACTCACTGTCATGCTAGCTACGATATGACTCTCAAACGCTGGAGCTGGAGGTTGGGTGCTTACACGCAGTCGAGGGAGCTGCAGCTGCCAGTCACGGCTTGACAGCGGCAGAGCTGAGCAAAGATTATTTATTTCCACATAGCAGAGCCATAATGAAAAACTTCTCGCCTCAGACAGGCGCGGTGCTCACCTGGCTCCTTCTGCACTGATGGATGGGAAAGTGAATGAGGTTTTACTTGCCTGCGGGAAAAAAACCCGCAAAGAAAGCCAGCCTGAGCTCACCTCATTGGAAGGGCTGCTGGGGACTTTTAAAGCCATTTTTGGGGGTAGGGCAGTAGTGAAGTAATTATTATCTGAACACATGCATACAGTAAAATGGGTATGTTTTCTAAATGATCTCTTTTAAAGCAAAACTGAGTAGTAAGTAGGAATGCTTCCCTGCAGGCTGGCAGAAGGACACAGTTGGTATCACACGTTTTAGCAGCTGGCATGTTAATGAGGCCATTTTTATTGAAATGAGCTAAATACTATTAACATTTGTGGACTCCCAACTGATTTCTGAAGCATTTATTGAACTTCAAAAAGTGCTTCAAGAATCAATTAAAAATAATTTTTTAGATTTGATAGAAAGAAGACCAAAGAAAATTGTGCCGTCACGTTTATGTTTATCTGAAGAGATCTTACCTTTGTGTTGCTGACTTTAAACAGTTTCCTCTCTTTTTTCCTTTCTGTGCTCTAAATGATGCTGAAAAATATCTCTTTTGAGAAAGTGATAAGGTAGTTTGTAGCCAGGATGATTTTGTTGGTGCGGGTTCTCTCCTGCGCGGGAAGATGGTCAGTGTGTGGTTGAAAGTGAATATATGGCTCCGTTATACAGTGATTGTGCTTGGCCACTTTTGCCAGTGAACTTAAAGTGTATTTAAATTATTAATTAAATTATTAATTAAAATACTAACAAGTTTTGGAAAGGAAGAAAGCAATGAAGAGCTGTCTGGCTTGGCATTGCAGGAGGGGTGGATGGCAATCGGTGCTTCCCATTTCTCCTCTCCTCTCCTCAGGCAGATCTGGGGGAAACCCCTGAGCTTTGATGTGTTCTGGGCAGCCTGAGCAGCCAGGTCTGGGAGCAGCGGTGAGGAGCTGCTTGCCACGCTGGCGGGGCAGCTGGTGGTTCAACACACCCAACCCCACCACGGCACGGGGAGGTGAGGCGCTGCCGACTCCTCGGCTGCTTCCCTCGGCTACGTGAGAGCTGCAGCCAGCCCAATATTTAAAGCGTTGTGACAAACTCTAGTATCTTCAAGGCAGAGTCAATTATTCGGTGCTAAGGTGAGGGGCTTGTTGGTAAAGACAAATGTTTAAAGGAAAAATCAAGCCACGTTCTTGAAAGTGACATTAATCTAAGCAGCGTGTCAGCCTGCAGATGCCGGTGGAGTCATTATCCCAAGCTGAAACAACAACCTATGCAATTTTATTTCCCTCGTTTTGTATTTTTTGTCACAGCAGGTATTCGCTGCCTGCAAATACGTGCAATGTTCATCAAGGACAGTCAACGGCAGCCCCAAGCCTCGACGGTGCACTGGGGCGGCAGGAGCCAGGCACGCCGCGGTGGCCGAGGGCACCCTCCGAGCAATGGGCTAACAGTGTCCCATGCAGCCGCTGCAGGCGGGGGCGAATTCAGGAAAAGGGATGACTGACCGGTTTGTTGAAATAAATCTGAATAAGGACAGCCGGGCCATCCTCTGGCCTCCCCCGAGGGCTACAGGGGCATAGGTGCTCGCTGTCAGAGGGGCTTTATGGCCAGAGCAGAAAACCCGCTCATCAGCAAGGCTCCCAGGAAAGCAAGTTTGTGCACTGAACACTGTTGGAGGGACTGACACAAAAAATTGGAGTGGGAATTTTATTCCTTACCCCAAGTGCCTCTTGCTCCTTTACTAATGAATCCAGCCTGTGGCAGAGAAATGCTGTTGGCTCCATTTAGCAGCTCCGGAGAGGAAGGCAGAGCATTAGAGTATGATCTATGGTTACGTACCAAAAATACGGGCTGTTAGGTCTGCGTGCAGCCTGCGAGACCACAGCATGCCACAAACGTGCAACCATGCAGCAGCTAAAATGAGCAGCGTTTCTGTTTCTGTACTTGTTCCAAAAAGTTGTATCATTGCTTCTAGTTTTATCTCATATCTAACCTGACAATTACTGGCCACCAGGATGATGATTTTTTTCATTGGTTTCCTTTGAAAGAAAAAAAAGACAACAAAACAAACCCTCAAAACAAGCAAAAAGATCCCACGATGAAAGCACAGCACGTGCAAAAATAAACCAGTAGGCAAAAAAAAAAAAAAAAAAAAAAAGACTATTGTATAAATATGCCTAGAAGTGGTTGGGTTTTTTCTCATTTGACTTGAATCCTTTCCCAAACTTTAAAAATAGCCTGGTCGGAAGGAAGGAGACGGAAACCAGAAGAAACAGCCTGTCACTCTGGTTCCTTTAATAGCAAACCTGTGCTTCCCCAAGCTGCCAGGCAGTCACCCAGCCAGCATTTAGGTAGCGGGAGAGTGACATGCAAGCGAGGGAGGCCAGAGCTCGCCAGGCGCTGAAGGAAGGAGCTTCTCCCACCCTTAAATGCTGGAGACGAGACGGGTAAGCCTGGCAGGCTGGGACGGCGTGGAGGAGAGGAGGCGAGCGGCTGCGGTGCGGGCTGGTGCTGGGGCAGCGGCACAGGGAGGTGCGGGCTCGTCCCACCAGCAGAGGGTAATGTCCCCCACCCGCTCCCTTCACCCTTCCCTGCTGACCGTGCCCCCTGCGCGCTCGTGCTGCTGGCCGTTGGACGGCGCGACACTGGAACGAGCTTGGTGCTCTCTGCATGGAGGATTTGGGGACCTAGATCACGGCTGACAAAGTCGGCAAACTACAGCTGATGTCGGAGAAATTACTCTGTTTACATTTCTTCACTCTTCCGAGTCCAGTTTTGCCATAGGAAAAAGAAACACGGGTGATGCAGTTGCCTAAGTTAATTGCTAAACACTGATCTTCATTATTTACAGAATCACAGAATCACAGAATCGTATAGGTTGGAAAAGACCTTTAAGATCATCGAGTCCAACCGTAAACCTAACACTACCAAGACCACCACTACACCATGTCCCTAAGCACCTCATCCAAACGTCTTTTAAATACCTCCAGGGATGGCGACTCAACCACTTCCCTGGGCAGCCTGTTCCAGTGCTTGATAACCCTTTCCGTGAAGTAAAATTTCCTAATATCCAGTCTAAACCTCCCCTGGCGCAACTTGAGGCCATTTCCTCTCGTCCTATCACTTGTTACCTGGGAGAAGAGACCGACCCCCACCTCTCTACAACCTCCTTTAGCCCTGTGGCAAAATCTGGTTTACCTGCTCGTTGTCTCTGAGGCTGCGCAATTGCTTCAAGCTTCATCCAGGGAGGACCTTTTACTGGTATGAAATTTGTGGACTGTTTCTCAGCGTATGAGACACAGCATCCTCGATGAAGTGCGTGCCGACTTACCTTCTGTTGGGCACAAACACACACGTGAGCGCCCGAGGTGCACTTCAATTTCTCCCTGTGCTACTCCCTCTGTGAATGATCTCTGTATTTGTATTTTGCCTTTATTTAAAAAGTCCAGGGTCAGTGTTCTGGCTGGCATAATTTGACCTCTTTTCATTAATACCGCTGTCATTCTGCTGATGTAAGCACAGCTGTGGATCTTGACCATCCTCTTTAAAACACAGGTTCCAAATACTCTTCAAATGCTTTAATGAGTAGTTTCTGAATAACTGGAAACCTTCTTCCAACTCCTTTTTGCTGAGGTTCACATGACTCGCTCAATTTGCAGGACAGGGGCAGCGTGCAGGTAAGCCAGCTAAACGAGGGCCACGAGCACCACCGCGGCAGAAATCAATCCAACACGTGCTTGTGGCTGTGCTGCAATTTCCATGCACAAGTAATTAACATGTTTAAGTAAAAAGCCCAGCCGAGGTGCTTGGTGCTAAAGGCAACGTTCAAAAGCTCCCTAAATTAATCCCTGGGTAGGGCGGGGGCTCCCCGAGCCCAGGGGCTGCCGTGGGGCTGGAGGCTGGGCAGGGGTAAGGGCTGGCTCCAGCCCCGGCATCGTGCAACCAGCCTGAAATCCAGTGGGTTACTGTTCGTTGGTTTTAACACTGCTCAGACAACTTGCGTAGGTCTCTTTGGATGCTGAATGGTTTTAGGGCAGCTGCTGCCTGGGAAGCTTCGTGTGCCAGGGCCCTAATCTTGAAATAGTCATTTAGGGATAACTTTTACTAAGATTATTAGCTCCGTTTGACTGGGATGGGATTGTTCCCAGTAGTTAACCGTGCGAGAGTTTGCTGGAAGATGATGCAGCTGAAGATCTGAAGTCAGCAAGAGGATGTGATAACTGATAGGTGTTAGAGGAGGCAGAAAGGAGACGATGGCATTAGTGAGACAAGATTTCAGTTCATTTCTGCTTACTGCCATACAGCTTCCCTCCTAGAGTTTGTTCTGGGTCCTATTTCTGGTTTGTTTGTTTGTTTGTTTTCTTTCTGCAAGTCTCCATTTTCACCTGTTGTTGTTCAGGGAAATCCACCTCATCCAGCCCCCGGCTGTCTTGGTGCCGTTGCTGCTGCGGGGAGGTCCCTGCTCCTCTGCCCAGTTTGGCCACGAGGAGCACTGGCACTGCCTCCGTGGGAAGCTTTGCAGTTTGGATGCCGTTTCACTTTTTTTAGATTTTTAAAATGAGAATATGTACTAGTGGCGGGGACCTTGCCCGCAGGACCCTGGTATGCCAAAACAAGCGGAGCCAAATGGCGTTGGTTGCAGCTCCCTGTCCGCACCGCACTGCCGGATCCAAGCAGCGTTTGCTGAAGCTGGGCAAGCGCCGGGTGGGATTGCTGATTCTTACATGACACCGTGAGAAATGTTAAGAAGCAAGGCTGGCTCTTGCCTACAGAGAAAGTAGGTGGCTGCTGATGAGCAGTGAAAAAATTAATTGCCGTTTATTGCCTGAGAGGGCAAATAGCTGCTTTCTCTGGCACATGAGAGCTTAGAGTTGGCATGGGTAAAGATTCTCTTTCCCCACTGCCTCCCGTGTGTGAGGCTGTCCCTGGGTGAAGGTCTGGGAGGGGAGGGAAGGGTTTGCCGAGCCGGGAGTGACCTGTACGGGGACTTGAGAGGGGAGACCCCTGAACAAACACCACGGCCAAACCCCTGTCCTCTGGGCTTGGCTTTGCCTCCTCGTTTGCTGGGAAGGTGTCTCACTTTCTGGGACAGACAGCCCTCACCCGATGTGTGTGACGAGGAAGAGCTGCAAAGAGCTACCGAGACGAGTGAGCTCCCTGAACGCAAGAATAAAAACCGAGCTCAAGACGGGAGCTGGCATCTCCTTTGTTATTCACGGGGTGACAGCACCAGCCTCGGCTGCTCTACGCAACCCAGAGGCTCTAACTCGAGGTGACTTATTCAGGAAATAACGTTTTCCCTCCCTCCCCCTACAACCATTCCTCTCTTCTGAAGCAGCGGTGCCCTCTCCATCTGCTCGGCCCTTCCCCAGCCCAGCACGCGGGAACACCGGCAGCCCGAGCTTACCTCCCTGCCCACGCCTGCCGGCGGCTTGCCCGGGGCAGCAGCAAGGAGCCAAGGGCTCCCTCGCAGACGTACAAGGGAGGCGACAGTCATTTTGGGGATACTTGCCCAAAACCAAGCAGGTTTCTCAGTATGATGCTGCCGCAGTCAGCATCACCCCGCGCCGGGTCCCGCGTGCGGTGCCGCGCCGAGCCCCTGCTTTTTCCAGTTGTGCTCGATGGTGTTCAGGAGGCACCTCTCTGCCTCCCTAAAAAAAGAAAAAAAAGAAAAAAACAACAAACCAAAACCAAAACCAAAAAAACCCCATGAGATGGAGAAAGGGTGTTTTAATGAAATGAGTCAAACGAAAGTGTTTTCATCTGAGCACTGCTCTCTAATGTCACAGCGTGGTCAAAGCAAAGAAACAAAAGGTCGGATGTTTTTAAGGCTTAAATAATTAATTTTTAGCACAAACAAGGCATAAGGGCTGACATGGGACCAGACCTAACGCTGCCTGAGTAGCAGCGGGTGCCCTTAGATGTGTAAAACCAGGGAAACTGGGACTCTGAGGAGCCGGTAATGGTGCGTTCATGGCAAAGCTGGACACAAAATAGGCGTAATTAGTAAAAATAAGTCTTCTTGCAAGCTCAGCCTTTTTGCAAAAACTGCCTGTACCATCGCCTCCCACTTGTAATGAAGAATGCAAGGGGCCTTCTTCTGAATTACCTGACTCCATTTCATTTATATCTAAACACCTTTGAAATCACGTGATGGTGCCATAGCCTTCTCCAGCAAAATGCTGCTTTAAACAGAAATCTCTCTGCCTGTAGAACTATAACAAATGTAGGACTCTGTAAACACGCACTAAAAGGGCTGAATTTATCCTTCCTGTAACTTCGATAAAGCTGATGCTGTGGTCCGAGTCTGTACGAATGAAATCAGCCTGAATGGCAAGGGATCTGGCTTCACACTAGATTATTGCAAATGTTTGCAGATACTCCACTTGGCTACCAGAAGCGCACCGCTGTCGTGCAAATTTTAAGTACCGTGTATCACATAAAACCAGAAGCTCTGGTTTGTTAAATGACTGCATATCAAGTATTTATTATAAACACCCAGCTTTGTGAGGCATTGGGAAACTGCTATCACTTACATTTTAAGAGCTCGCTTGCAGACCAGCAGTCAGTAGGAAAACATAGAGTTTGAACCTTGATTTTGCAATGGGGTGGTTTAAATGGTTAGTTTTGGTGAATTTTTGCTGCTCTGGATTTCAAGCAAAGTTATTTTTCTGCTGCTCTCTCTTCAGGAATGGTGCTGCTATTTTTTACTTCCCTGTGAATGGCAAAAACATAAAGCAAGCTGGCATCAAGGATTGTGCTTTATAAGAAAGGAAAGAGGAAAGATAAAATGGCTACATATGGCAATATGGACAGTTTCCAACTTAATGGAAATAAAAAAGTCCAATTTTTGCAGCATATACCGAGAATGGAACTGTATTTTTATGCAAATGCTATAGAAAATGCAGCTCAGCAAAGGCTGTTTTCCTTACGTTGGCTGGAAAGCATTTTGAGTGCCTAAAGACTTACATTTTCCATGAGAACTTGGTGAGAAAGAATATAAAGAGGTAATAGAGCGTCTAAAAACATTATGCCTACCACAGGTTTTTTGTTTGTTTTTTTTAAATCCAAGTTTCATCTCAAGAATCAGCTAAGAGGAGAAAATACTACTGAGCCTTTGACAATCCTAAATAGTGATTATTCCTTGCTATTTTGATTTTTTTTTTTTTTTAAATGCAGGTCAAGAGCAATTTGTTTGTGGAATAAAACACCAGAAAAATGGTGTACGTCTGCACAGCAGGATCCAGCCCTGAGGGCAGCCACCAGAGGTACTTTAGGTGCAATACAGCTTTGATAGCGTGGAGCTTTATATATCAGAAGGGAAAGGCAAAGTATAGCAGCACGGCACTGCTGCGCAGTGCTAATTCATCTCTGCTACTGAGAGGACCCAGCCTCATCCAGGTACCTCTGTGTTGAATGACGCTGTGCCACGTCGACTGAAAAACTCATTGCATGTGGTGAATAAGATGGTACCACTATCAGAGGGAGCCCCATAATCTAGACAAACCTTTGGGATAGCGTAATTGGGACACACCTTGGGGTATGGAGGAGCATGGCTCAGAACAAGGATGCTGCTTAGAGAAAGAGCTGAAGGACCTGAGCCCTTTACTAGCGTGGGTGGGATGGGCTGAATTCCTGTGTATTCTGTTAATGTGAAAATAAATCACACAGCACTAAGCCTGGGTGTCTGTGCAGGGTATCCCAGGGAGTATATCAAAGAAAAAATTCTAGAATAAGTTTGAAGGAAATGAACCTGCTGTTAGGGTGTCCCAGAAAGGGAAGAGAAGGAGTTTTAGGCTGTCTGCCTGTCACAGTAACTTCTCAATATACCTGTTTGCCATTAGAGTTAATCGTGACTGGAGGTGCCGGTCTCCTGCTGATAGGCAGAAAGTGGCAATATATAAGTGTAAACTGGACCGAACAGCAACACGCTAGAGACCTGCCAGGGAGGGCGAGCCAACAGGTAAAATAGAGAGCTGTATTTAGGGCAGAGATTTCTTTTATAAACAGCACAACAGGAAGGCTGGAGGGAGCGGGCGATGCCATTTCTCAATTTGTGCGGGCGAGGCTGGTGCCGTTTGTGTCGGGGAGGGTGGCTGTGCAGGGGTGGTCGGAAGGGTCGGAGGAGGGATGGATTACGGAGGCAGGCATCATTTCCCCTGCGAATGCCCGGGCGGGGGCTGTACCAGCCGTACATGCTCCCAAGACCCACGACAGGGTAAGGATTTGTGGGAGCTATAAAGTCACCGTAAAACCCTGGCTGTGAATGGATCAATACCCAATTCCTGCACTGTAAGATTCATTCACAGAAGTTTGGAGAAGGGGGGGATTTGCATCTCCAGGTTGGTCCCGGGTCTTCCAAAAGGATCTAGCCAAGGGGCTATTTACAAACATGACATTAACCCTCAGAGTGACCAATCCTTATGCCGCAGGACGAGGGGGTACAAGTTGTTAGCTGTTTTTTTGGATAACATATAAATGAATGGGATGAGCTCAGAGGAACACTTCTAAAAGCTGGAGGAGACGCTAAAGAGACTGCAAATATATGGCTTTACTATTTTCACTTAGGCAGACTTATTTGGAGCACTGTATAGGTGCAGAAGCGATCTGCTTATTAAAAGGGAAAACAAAAATGACTGAGAACGTACCACAGAATACCGCTTTTGGTCACGTTAAGCTGTTATAGTTTAAAAGTTTGTCCAAATATATTAGCTTTGACCAGCTCAATGTCTGGCTTGTTTAAAAAAAAAACAACTTAGTTCAGAAGAGTGAAATTAGATATTTTGATAAGCAAATACTGAGGCCTTTGATACATTTTATTCTTTAGCATTAACATTAGTACCTCTACTGGAAGGGCTAGTTCCTGTAATTTCCAACATCTACTAAGAGATGAGTAAAAAAACCCCATATCGTTATCTCACTGAACATTTTCAAAACCGGCCAGCATTCCTCTTAAATAGTACTGCTTTCCTTCCCTCCTTTCACTACAAAAACCTTTTGTCCATCATTTGTGGATAAATGCTAAAATGACCTGTTGGGATGAAAATATTGTCCTCATCACGAATCCAAAACTACTGCTAGAAGCATTGAGGCTGAGATACATTTCTCCGCTGGCAGAAGCCAGATAGCAGACAGTGAGTTTTGTTAGATAAGCATTTTACCAAAATATTTTTTAGAATAGACCCTCAAAAATGCTTTCTTATACTCAATGGGGGGAAAAAAGAAAAGCAGTTCAGTGTATATTTTCTATTCTACAGACTTTTTCTTAATAGCGCTAAATAAATTGTTCTGGAAACAAGAAATAACTCAATTTTGGTTATAGTTATACAGTCTGGACTTTAGGGATGGCCACATTACATCACCGGCAGTCAGCTTAAGCCAGAGTACTTTTAGAAAATTGACATTTTCCTCAGTTCTTTGCCAGGGGGAATACTAGGGACAATAAAAAAAGCTTACAAAGAGCCATGCCGGTGTAATTACCTGAGTAGGACCAAGAGACTATTAAATTGAAAAGGAGGGAAAAAGTCATTTTGCATGCCTGCTGCTTTACCCCAAGGTAGATGCAGGCAGCAGTTTGTGTCCTCGCAGCAGGTTGTGGGGCGTGCCGAGGCAGGGCGTGCTGTCACCCGGGGACATGTGCCGTGCCACCAGGTGTTAATTTTGCAGGGGCAAGAAAGCCCGTTGCTTTCACTGGTGGCTGGTGCATATTGCCGGTGCTGGGACGGGATGCACGGGACAGGAACCTGTGCTGTAAAACAGCCCAAGCGCTTCATGAAGCAAAATTTGCTGAAACCAGACCCAGCTGACCCCCGTACCGACCGCAGTCCTGGGCTGCCCGCCCTGCCGACAGGACCGGCTACGTGCTTCAGAAGGGAGATGGTGGGAGAGACCTGCTTTGGTGCACTGCTCCAGCTTCCCTTGGCTCACCCAGGTTGGCTGTGCCGAAACAGTCCCCAGGTACCTCTGGCATAACGCGTTCCCCGTGCTGAAATCAAGCAGACTCAAAACGTCTGGCAATGGAAAATCCCCCCTACGGGTTCCTGCTTCCCCCATGTAATGCCCTAAGTTTCTGCTCAGGGCTGACGGTACCAGTATGGATTGGATGGAACAGGGAAATTTGGGAAAAGGAGTGGTAAAATAGATTTTTTTGTGCCGGTGGCTTATTAAGTAGAGGTTAAGGGGGTGCAATGAAGAGACACGCTGATTGATTGTCTAGAGAAAAGCTTAGAGCAGATGTAATATGTGGCTGCAGAAGTTAATAAAAATGGCTTCATCTTTACAGATTTTTGTTGTGTCAGAAAATGATAGCCAAGGAAAGGAGAGGATGGAAAGATGTGCCGGGTCCCAGAAGGAATGAAGAGCAAGAGAAAAATCAGACATTGTGTTCCCTCCCTGATGCCCAGCACCGACCACTGTGAATTCAGAGAGCTCCCCCAAGATTAGGCTTGTGATTTATTTTTATACTGGGGACGTCATTTGGGTAACATACAAGAGAGAAGTGCGCTGTATTGACAAGCTGTGCCGATGCTTTAAAGCTTACGGTGCTGCTGATTTCCAGCCCGCTGGGCAAAAAGCGCTTAAGATTTTGTTCTTCGTTTCAATCATGATTACGGCACAGTGGGGGCTGACGGTCCTTCTGTGGCCGCTGCCTCGCAAGAGTTACTGGTTTTTAACTTCTTCGTGTATATCAGCCCCCTAACTGTTTGGAAACAGCTTATAGGAATGAGTATCAAAGATAACTGGAGCAATCTAAAAACACTGGGTAGAAATTAATTGAAAAAGTGAATTGTAATAATCTCCTTTAGATTTTTGCAATGCGCGGAACAAATTACTTAAAACTGGTAACGTTCTTCATCAGAGAGACGGTAGCTCGCTGGCTCAGAAGACAAAGACCCGGGTGCCATTAGGAGGCAGGTCCCCAACGGAGCGCGAGTGCTCCCCTTCCCACGGTGTGACCGCTTGCCTGGGCACGAGCCACGGCTTGGTCCAGGTAAAGGGATGCTACCCAGCTGACGGCCCAAGGGGAAGCGGGCCAGATATTGCTTTCGTTGGTTTGCTGACCCCCAGGCAAAGGCAGGAGAGGGGCTGTGTTAGGTCCTCTGTGCTCCAGGTTCGGTGCGCGAGCAGAGGGCTGGGGGTATCCTTGCCCAAAGGCAGGAGGGCGGCCCTGGACAGCCCTTTGCCTCTTTCTTTAAGGGCTAAGCCTTGCAAGATGTTTATGCTCCAGCTGCTGCCTTTTCCAGTCTGCCAGATTTTTCTCCTATGTGATTCAAAAAGGAAAAATAATGTCGAATTGTAATGCTCAGCTTGCTCTTCCTAGAGGGATGAAAATTTGCTCCTTTGGAGACCATTAGGATTGCCAAAGATTACCATTTAAATGCTTATCTCTTATGGACTGTCCCTGGAAGTCTCAGAGCTGTCTGCACCTTTACCACTTGCCAAATCACAAGCTGAAGGGGAAAGAGAGCTTTCCTTGAAGCTCTAGCTCTGGGATTCATGTGATTAAGCCAGATTCTCGTTTTCCATTGAAAAGGTAAGTTTCCAGCTGCTGTGAACGCAAAGAGAAGGTTGAAAGTGTAAGCCCGAAGTATGCAAAGCAAGAGAAGCAAATACAAAGAATATGAGGGTTTTTTCATTTAGTCCTATGTTTTGAACTACTCCTCCTTTCTCCAGGAGGCTGATTCATTCTTTCGAAAGGATTGTGCTGGCAATACTGTATTTTTTTGTTCCCCAAGGGATAACTTCAGAGCTTCTCCTTCAAAACCACTTTGCCCAGTTTAGACATCTCTTAGAAAAACTAAATGAGAATGAATTTGTAAGAAAAATTAATGATCTGCTACATAATTTTTTCACAACTTTGTACATGGATGGAGTGGGTTTGTGGAATTACAGAACTGCAGTGACTAATAATAGTAATAAAGTGTCTGATTGTATTATGTGGTTAAAGATAGTCATAATACTCTCATTGTCTTTGCCGTTTTCCCACTCCTTGCTGTGACATCAGCCCATGCCAGACCATCACATCCTGCTCATGGCTGTGTCTTTGTTGATAAATAATGAGTCATTATACGCTCTGCTCTGACTCTTACAGCTGTATTGCCCAATTTTCCTCTCTCCAGAATGAAATCCCCCTTTGCAAGGATTTAGTATGCCTTTAAAACAGCAAAGTTTATCTGGTGACAAATACGCATTTCGGCAGGAGGAGGCATGGATGAAATAAGGATCTTTCCAGGTGTTTTGTACCTGGAGTAGGCTCACCTACAGTAAATTATATATTTTTATTAATGACAAAACACCACCGCCACTTTGTACTGATGGCACGATCCACCGCATACTGAAGCCGTGATTTCCATGGAAATCCATGTGTCCCTGTAGGGCACATTCGATCCAAAGACCTGAAGAGCCCTGCTGCCATGCAGGCATCAAAACTCTACACAAAATATTTGGATGCTTACATGTAAACAGATACACACGGAAGCCACGTGTTTTCTCCACAAACACCAAACTGATTTATTAATACTGAAATCAAAACTTCTTGCTCGCCAGCATGCTGCTACCTACACAGCACACTCAGGAAGCTCTCCTAAAAAAACTTGACATGAAACCTAAAGCAGATACCAAAATGTAATTTAAAAGCGCAAGAAATAATTGTAATGTTTTCCAGAAAGACAAAAATACTTATGCACCCTTTGCTCTGACACCGAGAACATTGCAGAAGTACTGTGAGCAGCCTGGCACTCTAAATAGCTGATTTGCATAGTTGGGAGGTAGTTGTTTCCTTTCCTTTTAATTTAAAAGTATGATCAGGCAAGAGCAAACTTGGCATAGCATAGCAAACTTCCAGCTCTGCAGACCTGCTGAACTAATACGAGTTTCTTATCAACAGCCAATGTGCAATCCAGTATGCCTTCTTTGTACAGATGATGTTTTGGGGGGGAGATCCAAAGATATGACAGATCCTCAGGGAGGCAGGACACACAACGTGTTTGCTTTTCCTTCCTCCATTTTAATGGGTTATTTTACAACTCACCCTTGCAAAGCGTGAGAGATCAGGTGGCCTAGGGAGTGGCAGCGAGCGCTCATGGATAAAGGAGATATAGCTGAAAACCAGAACAAAACACACGGTCCCTGGGGCTGCTTTCTGGACAGATGGATGGCCTTCAGCCCCTGCTCACGTCTCTGTCTCTATGCCCTCTCTTTGCTTTCTCTAGATTGAGGGCCCCAAAACCCAGCCCATCGCCTGCATGTAGGCAGGGGTCTGGTGTGGAACAAACCCTTGGCCAAAATCTTGTCCTTAAGTCTTGCTCTGCTGGTGACCCCCCGTGGGGCTGCAGCTGTGTCCCTCAACGGCTTTCTACCCAACTTTCCCTGTCTGTAAGCGCAGACGTGTAATACCTATCCCACGAGCGTGACGTTAAGATGGTCAGGTAATGCATGGGTGTGCTGCTATCAAGCAGTATCTACCCTTGCAAAATGTTGCATTCTGGTGTTCAGGGGTGGTTTATTGATGCCCGTCACCTTGCTAGCAGAGCCCGTGTGTCGCGTTGAGCATGCCCTTCCTCGTGGTCTGGCCTGCAGAGCTTCCTCATGCACATCTCTTCTCTACTTGACCTAAAGTGATCCAGGGAAGTCCCGTTTTGAATCTCTCCCAGAAGGGTCTTGAATGAAGCGTTCTCACCCCTGCCCATTTGCTGCGAGCTGGCCTGGGGCAGGTGCCAGGATGCTGCTCCCACCTTGCCAACAAACATCCTGCAGAAATGAAGACGTTTTGACTGCAACAAACCAACGTATTTCACAGTAAAACAACTCTGTTGACTGCTTTTGCGCCTGTTGCTTTCTTCCCCATATCACAGTCTCCTCCTTTGGGTTTCTGGGGGCTGGGGACACCATAAAGCCCTGCTCGTGGCGCACCAGGGATGGCAAACCTACGGAAAGGCACCCCCTATTCCCTACCCCCATAGAAGAGCCTTTCTTGCACAGAGGAGGGACTGGGTTTGGGCAAACGGAGAAGTGCCCCTGCAGCCCTGCGAAGGAGATGAGTCAACTGCCCATTCGCTGCCTCTCTCTCTCTCTGTTCCTTCTGATGTATTTTTGGGTGGAGGGATCGCAAATTTGATTTGTTAAATAGGTTTTAAAAAAAGTAAATGATAATTATAAAATTCCACAAGTCTTTTTTTTCCATGATAAATTTTATGTAGTTGGCAGTTAAAATAAGTGATTACCTCATAAATACCATTTTAATAGCCTAGTCAACGGTGTAGCCTCTGCTGTTCTGAGATTTTTATCTCAGAAAAGGGAGGGAAAAATCCTTTCCCATGGATTTATATTGCTGTAGCGGCTGCTGCCGCTGCTGCTGCTCGTTACTTGCTGAGTAATTTGGGGGGAACGTATTCCTCTAACGCAGGCAGCCACAGATGAGTGAGCATGGATGCTGGCGGGGGCTGCCCACCCTGCGCCTGCGCAGTTGGCTACGCCCTGGCCAGCGGTGGCCCCGGCCAGCACATTGAGTGCTCCAGCTGATGCTTTTGGGGTAACAACCTCATGTTTTCCAAAGCCAGTCATTCCTGCACGCAAGCACCATCCTCCTCCAGCAGCAACGGCTGGGCAGGCCGGGACCCTGCCAACATCCTTGCTGCTAAGTTGGAGAGAGATGGGTGTGCCGGATGGACTACTCGATGGACAAGGAATTGGCTGGATGGCTGCACCCAAAGACTTGCAGTCAATGGCTCAATGTCTGAATGGAGATCAGGAATAAGGGGTGTCCCTCAGAGGTCCGTGTAGGGACCGATACTGTTCAGTATCTTTATTAATGCCATAGACGGTGGGATCGAGTGCTCCCTCAGCAGGTGTGCGGACGACAGCAAGCTGAGTGGTGCAGTTGATTTCCTTGAGGGAAGAGATGCCATCCAGCGGGACCTTGACAGGTGTGGACCTCATGAAGTTCAACAGGGCCAAGGGAAACCTTATTGCGGCCTTTCACTACATAAAGGGGGCTTATAAGAAGATGGAGAGAGACTTTTTACCAAGGCCTGTAGTGACAGGACAAGGGGCAATGGTTTTAAACCGAAAGAGGGTAGATTTAGATTGGGCGTCAGGAAGAAATGCCTTACGATGAGGGTGGTGAGACCCTGGCGCAGGTTGCCCAGAGCAGCTGTGATGCCCCATCCCTGGAGCTGTTCAAGGCCAGGCTGGACTGGGCTCCGAGCAACCTGCTCTAGTGGAAGGTGTCCCCGTCCAGGGCAGGGGGTTGTCCTAGATGATCTTCAAAGGCCCCTTCCCACCCAAGCCATTCTGCGACGGGGGCCGGGGGCACCCTCGGATTTCAATTAAAAAATCGTTAAAAACCAAAACAAACACACAACCCCCCCATTTCCCAGCAAGGCCCCGCGGCGGCTGTCCCCGCAGGCAGCCCGCAACGCCGCTGCCGCCCGCTGCGGCGGCGGGGGGCCCGGCCAAGCCGCCGCCGCTCCGCAGGCCGGGGGCAGCGCTCCCCCCGCCCGGGCTCCCCGCGGCGGCGGCCGCCGCCCCTGCGCCGGGGCCCGGCGGCAGCGGCGCCGGCGGGGCGCTGCGGGCGGGGCGGCGGGGCGGCGGCAGGGGGCGCTGCGGCCCCGCCGTTGCGGCGGCGGCGGCGCGGGGGCGGCGGGAGCGTTGATCCTAATTGGAGCCGACGCGCGGCTCCTCCATAATCCTCCGACATCCCCCCGCCGGCTCGTAATTCCTGGGCGGGCGCTGCCGCCGGCTCGGCTCGGCTCCGCTCGGGAGCCGCCGCCGCCGCCGCCGCGGGGGCAGGTGTTGCCGCCGGGCGGGTCGCGCCGCGCCGCGCTGTGCCGCGCCGCCTCCCCGCCGCGGGGGGCCCGGCGGCCATGTTGTCCCCTCGCGCGGCGGCGCTGCTGCGGCCGGCGGGCGGGTGGCGGCTGTAAAGGCCGCGCTGCCCGGCGGCGTGACGAAGCAGAACGGTGCGGGGAAGGCACCCGCCGCCGCCGGGGCGTCATAATTCAGCGTTAAAAGTGCCGTTATGTCTTTAATTGGCGCACGTAGCCCAGATGTTGCGCGTGAGACCGCTGGTGTTGCTCCCGCCCAGGCGGGAGATGGCGGAGCTGCCAGGCAGGGAGCGCCCAGCCCCCCCGACAAAGTCCGGCCTCCGCGGCCAGGCCTGCGCCTCACTGCCTTGGCTCCCCCCGTTTCCCCCCCGCGCCCGGCCCGGCCCCGCCGCTTCCCCCAGCGGGGAGGGTGGGGAACGCTTCGCCCACTATAGAGCTGGCCCTCGTGGGGCTGGCGCTCGTCCCCAGCGAGGGGCCATGGCACCCAGGGGTGGCCGGTGGCTGGTCTTGGGGCACCGCAGGAGCCTTCCTTAAATAAACTGAAGGCTGGTCATACCCTGCTCGGTGCCTCGCAGGCCAGTTGCGCTCCTGCGCCGTTTTGAAGTCAGTATTTTGCTGAAGAGACTGTCGGTGGCTGGGCGGTATTTGAGGGAAAAGTACCGAGCAACCGGGTCAGGCTCTAAACCCGTGTTTGCGTAGGTACCAGTACTTCCAGTAGTAACGCAAGTGACTTTTCAGGTTGCATCGGAGCACTTAATTTGGCATAGGCAAGGAGTTGTGGAGTTCAGCATGGCTGCTGGTCACTAGGAGAAGCTGCCAAGTGCCCGCTCTTCGCTCTTCCCTCCTGTCGCATCCGTCCAGGGGCCTGTCTGAGAGGTAGAGATTTTTTGCTCTATGCATGCCATGAGCGAAGGCTCACGATTGATTTTGCTCCTGGGCTGTGTGGAGCCCCTGGACCTTGCACAGCTCGTGTGCCAGGGCCGATGCAATGTGTGTGTGTGTTTGGGGGGACAGGACAGAGATACCAGGGGCTACTGGCTCCCAGTCCTGCTGTTCCAGGCTGGTATTACCAGATAAGCACTATCTGTCTCTGTATTCTTGTAAATACTAATTTCTTCCTCTCCATGTGAGCACACAAATTAGTCTTGCTAGGGACTGCATGCTTCTGCAGGTTTGCCACAATTGTTCAAGCTCAGTCTTAAAGGTTTAGACTCTAAGGTTGTTTCCACCCTCGTTTTAAACAGATGTAAATCTAGAGTTAACTCTCCTGAAGGAAGAGTTATGCATATCTGTGAAGATACAGCTGACTGTCGGAGAAATAAAAATAATAAAGTAGCGGTGAATAAGCCAGGCACCTTACTTTCAGCCATAGTAAGCAGAGTTTCTGAGAAGCAGATGTTCTTCTCCCACTTGCAAGTGCTGGTCTCTAGCTGAACATGGCTGAGAAGGCAGCGAGGTCCCCTGAAGCTTGTGTGAGGCATGAATGTATACACAGGCTTTAATGACGTCTTAGAGGCAGAGTCCCTGCAATCTGATTCTTACATGCAGAACTGCAATATTAGATACACTGCCAGATGTGTTACAGACATGGATTGGCTTTACAGGGATCTACCTTTGCATGTCTCTTCATGTGTGCCATGAGCTATTACAGCACGATTAATGGACATATTCTTCTGCAGCTTTGTTCTCTCGGGGCACATTTATGTCCCTAGGTGGGTCTTGTAACCACTGGTGCCATACATTACATCACCTGCTGATTGCTAGTGCCATAGGGTAACATGTAAAGGACTCTTTCAGTCCTTTACAACAAGTAGTAGTGCCATTTTCAACAGGACTGGGCAGCTCTACTGCCCAGGGTATTGTGTGTTAGCGGGATTGATGAAGGTTTCTCCTGTCCTTTCACTTCAACGTGCTCCCTGATCCCAGAAAATAGCTGTGTACTGAACTGGGACAATGCTTCTCTGACCTTTACGTGAGCCCAGAACAAGCATGAGGAGAAACTCTCTACCTAGTCTGCTCGTCTGTTGTTTCTGCATTTGGACTTGAAGTAAACCTGGCCTCTAAGAATACTCCATTCTCAAATGCTTCTGTTTTTCTTCTTGAGGCCATCTAGAAAAGACTGCTTATCTTATGCTTTAAAGAGGTTTGCTTTACAGGAGTTTCTAACTATTTTCTGTATTTAAATAGCCTTTCTGTTTCTTCACATTGACTTTCTTCCCCATATAACACCTGCGTGCTTTCTTCTCTGGTATCTCACAGTCACCTAGAATAGGAAGCAAGGATGTATTTATTTATCTTTGCTGTTACACTGTCAAAGAACATCCCTAATTCCCCAACAAGAATTTTATTTTCCCTTTTTGTGTGTTTACTATTGGATCTTCACTTGTGCTCCCAGCCCCTGCACAATTTAATACCTTTTTAGCTATTCTCTTTTCAAAATCCATCAGTTTTTGTTTCGTCCCCGTCAGCCCCCGCCTTTACCTTCTGGAGTTCTTTTTGAATTTCTTCTTTTTCATTCTGTGGCTGTTTGAAGTCCTGGTTCTGCTTTGTCATTGTGTCTTCCGGGTTCTTCATGGTGGCTGTCAGGTTCCTCTTCACAGCTTCACTTTTTAGCCATTCTCCTCCTGTGCAAAGCTGCTGGTAAACTTTGAAAGAGCTTGCTGTCTCTTCTAGTTGTGCTTCTAGGGTGTTTAGTTTGCCCATGCCCTATACCCTTTTCAGTTTGGAGCTGAGTATTACCTGGAGTCGGTCACTGCAGTGTGAAAGGTTTTTTATTCTTCTTTTGAATGTTTGCACTTGCAAATGCTGAACAAGCTGAGTGTCATCCTGGGAATGGTACATCTTCTGTAGTGTTGCTGCTCAGGGGTGTGGGCTCATACTCCTCTAACACATATGCAAGTGCTGCACTGGTTTCTGTATTCAATAACTGTGTCTTTCTGTAGCTTTAATAATTTGTCCCTTAAAGCCTTGGCTGTCTAGGGAAGGTCTGTGAAGATGGGTTAATAAACAACTATTTGCATTGTGGTCTTGTGATCCAAGGCAGCAAACTCTTTTCTGGATACTAGTTGGTAGAATAGAGCATAAATATTGGCCGGTGCCTTGTTCTGCATGTAACATGGGTCTAGAGGAAAGAGGTTTAAACAAGCATTTGGCTGTCTCCTACTGTCTTCAACAGTGACTTACATAAAGGCTGAGTGACTGGGCTTGATGATTTGGGATTGACGTGGAGAGTTCTGAATCTTTCCCACTTCTGTCATTCTGAGCAAATTTTGTTCCAGTTTTGGTATATATACACTTATAAATCTGTTTTCTCTAGTAAATGGTATTGGTCGTATTTACCAGCGGCAGTTCTACAGACTTCAGAACTTTTTCCTTTTTGTCCTTCTGAGCAAATTTAATTTTAATTTTGATGTATGTATTTATGTAGTAGAGGGTATCTCTTCATATTTACCGAAGTCAGTTCAGCTGCAGAAGCTCCTGAATCCAGTTCAGCTCGTTCTGTGGAAGTAAAGGAGCCAGCTACCAACCCAACCAGTCCTCATAGAGCTGTAGGATAACTGATGACCACAGTGGTTTCCAAGCGTGCTCACTGCCAGCCACACATGTAAGTAACAAGCTACACAAGCTTGTGGGAATGTGCCAGTGGTATCTCATGGGCTTTACTGTCACCAGTGGAATCCATCTGTACCTTGCATTTCACATAGGCACTGCAGCAGGAGGAAAAAAAAAAAAAAGCTTCTGAGTGAAGAACTGTGGCTGTGGTTTTACTTACAGGAGAACAAAACAAAACAAAGGGCTCAGTACTTAAGGTGAGTAAGCGAGGCTGCTAGTCTGTCCTTCAAAGGATGGTATTTGGTCCTCTTCTCCCTTCATGGGAAAAAATTCAGCAATCACATTTTTGATCCACAGTGATCGAGTAGATCAGTTTTCTTACTTGAAAACTTGGTTCTTTCTTCTTAAACAAAAATCTGGTCACTGGATCTCTCTAGTTCAGACTGTACAGTTCTTTCTAGAGCTAGACCTCAGCAAAGTGTTTTTAAGTGGTAGGGTTGCTGAAGAAAATGAATTTTCCAGGGAGACCAGGTCTACTTTGGTGTGACATGAAATTTGGTGAAGGTTTATTACCCACACTCACACACACACGCCCCCCCAAATCAAAGAAAGGGAGAAAAGGAAAGATTTAAAAACTGATTTAATTTTGTGGGCATTTTTTTCCTTTTTGCTAAAAAATAGAGAACAGAGGATTTTGTACTTTAAAGGCAAACATTCCCTCCTTTTTTTTTTTTTTTTCCTTAGCCAAACCAACCCCTTTAGATTTTATTTCAAGTAGATTCAACTGAAATTTTTTCTGCCCGTGATTGTTTTTTGTTTGGCCATTGAACCAGATAATCCAATATTTGCACGGCTCTCCCTGGAGCTGCACAAAGAGGTAATGCTGTCATTATGACAGGTAGACCTCAGGAGATAACGTGGAAGCACGGGGTCTCCTAGCAGAAGCTCCCTGGCCTTTAAATGTTCACTCTCAGATCTTCAGGATTTCCCTGCAGATCTCTGGACTGTGTTATATTAGTGGGGTTGAAGTGTTGAGGGGCCTACGCTTTCCCGAAGGAAGGCAGAGGAAAAATGGTATTCAGCAACAGGGCATGGAGTTCCTGGACTGTTCATGAGTATTTTTCCCCTAGGGAAAGATAAGGCTTCTAGTGCTAAATGGTAGGATTTACTCCTATACATATTTGAAATTTATTTTCTTTTTAGTTTGTGCTTTTTTATTGTTCTGAAAACATGGTGACATACATACCTTTTTCTTACTATTGGTTCTTGCTTAGGTCAATGTACCTTGTTCTGTTTGTACAAAAATATTTGTTCCTAATGAAACTCACCTTCTGTTTGCACCAAAACATATTGGGCTCATGAAAACTGCCTGACCCACGAAGCTGTCTGCTTGGACAGACAGCTTTTGCAGATCACTCAGTTTGCATGTGGAAATTCAAAATTTTTCCTGCCTGGCTTAGGTGGTTAGTAGTATAAATTTTCTAAGAAAATGCCCACTGTTACAAGCAGCTGTAGGTTTTGTGCTTGTGAAACCTATTTGCACAAATATTATAAGCCACCAAAGTCTCCACCCAAATCTGCCACAGTTGCTCAGATCTTCCAACAATTACAATCTAATTAGACCCAGCATTCAAAGTTGCCTCCAGCATTTGAAACAAAAGTAATTTAGCGGTAATAAAAGTGGTAGATTGACAGCTCTGGAGGCTGAACTCGGCTTACCCGCAAAACATACCCAGGGTGGGAAAGAGCTACAAGAATTGCCGCAATGACTGTCTGAAGGGCTTGACCCCTTGCCTTGAAATGACAACCTCCAAGGGATGAACATATGGGTAATTTTGTACAGGTCCCTCTACTGCCACTGCCGAGAGTCCTGCTAATTACTGACAATAATTAGTATATTGTCTGTGACATGAATAGTTTTCCAGTAGGAAAAACACCTGATTCATTGTATGATAACAATCAAATGCCCATCGTGTAGTGATGGTGTTTATGAAGTTAAGAATTATTCTGAATTTGAACTGCAGCCTGTGAGGTGAAAGGCTTTATCCTATTACCAGTCCCCTGAATCATTCAGTCTACAGTGTGTGAGGCACAGGGCTGTGATTACCAATTCATTTCATAAAGGCCAACCATTTAAAATTCTCTCAAACTAGCAGCTGTTCAAGGAATGAGAAAGCACCTGGGTCTGGACAAATATCTTTTTCTTCTTCTGGGTTAATTTAAAAAGAAAACCAACAATTCTTTCCCCTGACAAATGAGACTTTCAATCAGCATTGAGCTATCGCTGCAGAAGGATAACCTGTCTTTGCTTACTTGAGATATGGGATTCTTCCAGTTCCAGAGATGGAAGTCATGGTTAGGCTGAAGAGCACTTGAAAAAATAAGCTGCTTCATGTTACCAGTCAGTAAGAGGAATCATTTGGATTTGATGCGGAGAAAAGAATAGGCAATCTACCGGCTTCAGTTTCTTGTGGTGTTGCTGAATTCTTTTATTGCTGTTGCTTGTAACCACAGGCAGAGACAAGAAATACTTTTCCTTCTTTCCTTTCTTCTATTTCTCTCTCTCCTCTTTCCTCTATCCGTTGCTTTCTATGTTCTAAAATACTGAATTATAACATAGGAAGTCCAGTGACAGGTCCAGTCTGACAGGTCTTAGCTTTCCTCCAGATACTGAGTTAAAATATGCTTTACTGCAGCAGGCAAACCTTAATTCAGTTGGCAGTAGGATTACAGCAGGTATATTTACCCTCAAGAACACTCATTTTCCATATCTAATTATCTCCTCATCTGCTGAGTCAGGAGGAAAATCAAAATTATTCTGTTTTAGATTATGTTTTCCTAGGATTGACATGAGAATTCTGGGTGACATTCTCAAAAGCATCCAATTTATATAGGATCAAAAGACTGTGGCTTTCAGGGGATCATCTCCTCCTTAGATGTATTAGGGATGTTAGTAAACAGTACCTTTGGTTTCTAACATTGGAGATGGAGGTGTAGAGAGAAGATTGCTGCCTTTATTGCCGTCAGTATAGGATAAGATCATAATTTATGTTTTCAGATGAGGCTTCGAAAATGACGATCTTGTATGTTCTAACTGGAAACCAAGTTGCCCATGGGGTGTGTTTCAAAAGAGTATGAGTTTGCACTAATAATTCCACTATATTTTTTTTCTTTGTCCCTCTGCAATACATTTTTTCTGGCATCCACAATCCACTCCAGAGGAGGAAGAAGAAGGTTGGGGGTTTTGTGTGTGTGTGAAAAAGGCTTTTGATTTATGCTGGGGGCAGCTGGGTATTTTTTCTTCTTTTCTGCAGCATTCCTGTGTGATCTGCAAATTACTATTCCCTATTTGAAAACTGGGTATAAGCAAGATGATTTTCTGCCTCCTTCATCAGTCTGTTCCAGTTAGCCTACAGGCAGATTCAGACAGAGGCTGTCTCTCATTCCAGAAGTATGTATGCCTCCAATATCCATGCCTTAATGATCTAGAAATACTGTGCTATCCCACTCACTAGCCAAGGCTGATGCGGAGCAGTTGTACCTAGAGACGTGCACTGCAGGTCCTTTTCTCATCCAGTTCTGTTCTCTCATCCCTATTCGAGAAAAGCAGAATTTCCTCGATACAACCATGTCTGTGAACAACTATGACAGCCAGCAACCTGTCTCTTCATCTCTGACTGCATATAGCTATATCAGCAATTTGGCCCAGCATCTAACCCAACACCTCCTGAATCTCACCAAAATACAAACGCTAAGATAACAATACAGATGGAGCAAGATATGTAAGCTAACAATACAGATGGAAGCATTTAAGTTAGTATATGGTTCGTAGAGTAGTTTGGGATCCTTTGGGTTGATAAATGCTGTATAAGTTTAAAGCACTATTTTGTCTCATGCTCACATAAACTTACATTCCTTGGCTTTGCATTTTGCTGTGTGGATTAAGTTATGGCAGATCTGTCTGGAACACCCATTAAGGCTAAACAGTGGTGCGTCTTCCGCTTCGTTGTTTAATATCAGATGCTTTATTATGGGAATTCAAATAAAACTTGACCTAAACAAGGCAGGCCTTCCTCCTATTTTTAGAATGTTATGCCATATCCCATGTCTGTGTTTCACAGGCTGGTGTGTAATTAATGATGTGTGTCCTTCTTTCCCTTGTTAATTGATGCACAAGCTTTTGGGAGGTATGTATCATTATCTAATGTAATCATGCAGAAATGTGAAAAGCAGAAAAGGGAAGAAAAGAAAAAAATCCACATGCCTTGATGTCTTATCACAGTGGAAGCGGGGGTGGGGCGGGCATGTGGGTTGCCCTAGCAAGTTCACAGCTGGACTGCCTCAGAGTATTGCCAGGATCCATGAGCTTTGAACAGTCTCTGGCTCCAAATGCCTCCATGATCCTGTTTAGAGAAGTTGTTTTAAATGTGTCTGTTCCTTCTGTTGCCCCTTGCCCTGGCACCTGGCAAGAGGGCAGAGGAGCCTCTCCCTCCATTTTCTGCTCAGTGATCTCCATCTTGCCGTCGTTTGCTTTCAGGTTGGAGGCAGGTGTGTGGGAGACCGTAGGTTCCTTTAATCCCTATTAAGAACAGCAGATCACAGTGGCTCCTCTGGCCTTGTTCCCTATGACTATGAAACTAGCTTTAGGAGCACAGCGATTTAATCTTTCTAGTGGAAATGTAGTGCCGGTCAAAGGTCTGCGCTGCATCTTTTAGGACAGTTTCTTAGCTGTGTGAAGTTAATCGTGAGGCAGTGTCCGTTCCAAGTCGCAGATTTTGGCAGAAGGCAGACTCACCTTTCTGCAGCTCTGCTCTCTTCCCTGGGAGAGATCCCAAAGAGGAAAGCCACAAACTCTGCCAGAGGCACAGAGCGGGCCTCCGGCCCCTCTTGCAAGCTCCTCTTCTCGCCTGCCACCTCTTCCCACCACCTATCTGGTGACCAGAGGGAGAGAACAAGCAGCTCTGGGGTGCACTATGAAGTGTGTGGGGATGATAAGCAGCTCTGGGTCTCTCTTATCTTTAAAACCTGCCTGGTGCAGTCTGTCAGCTGCTTCAGGTCCTCTCTCAGAGTACAGACGGGGACGAGCCAAGGTGTCTATGCTACATAGTGCTCCGGCTGTACCCCCGCCAGCGCACGCAGCTGATAGGGAGCAGCCAGTCGCTCCTTCAGCTGTTGCTCCCCAGTTTTGTTCCTCCATCTTCAGTTAATTTAGATCATACCTAAAGTGCGTCCACAACTACGTTTAAGCAAAAGCAGTTACCATAGTAACACTGGAGATTTTCTAAATGCAGTCTATGATGTAAACAACTAAAATGACTGTCACCCCAAATAGTTGTTTATTTCTTCTGTGGAGTTTATTGAGTATTTAAATCTGTTGTAGCACACACAGATTTACCACTTCTAAGTATAACTTGGAGGAGTAACACATTTTTTCTTATTGCTTCCATTTCAGCAGATCTGTTTCCATGTCAACAGCTCACATTGATAAAGCATTGACATTCTGACTGCATTTGGCAGTGTAAGGTACAAGGTGACAATTAAAATAAATCAATGTTTCTAATGATGCTGATGTTAAAACCGTGCCAAAATACTGGGATTCCCATGCACAGTAGCCAGAGATTGCTTCTTGAATCTTCAGAGAACGAGGCAGGAATTCTCATGGGAACAGACTTTCTTTGCAAGGTTTTCAAGCCTTCCTGCTTACAGATGCAGAAAGACTGGGAAAGTAGACTCTCTCTCTCTCACACACAGAAAAACACACCTAGCACTCTGTGTGTGTGTGCGTGCACGTGTGTTTGCTTTGGCTCATCCACTTCTAATCTAGGTGAGGTCTAGAAATGCATAAAGCATGCAATAAAAATAGAATGCAATTCTTGGACTAAAAACCTGTTTTGAGTCAAGTTTGCGGCAAAAATTGTGGAGCAGGTGGGCTTAATTAACCCCCCTCCTTCCACTCCTAATTTCCTTGTAGTGAATATATGTATTGAAATTACTGAGGGACAAGAAACATGGAGGCCTAGAAGGGCTTTTTTTAAGCTTGCAAGCCTGTTCAACAAAGACCCGCACTTCAAATTGTGTATTTGGGGGATGAAAGTGGACTGCTTTTCTCTGTCTGTGTGAGCAGCATGTAGATACACAATTGCCACAGTTGAGGTGTCATCGATGTGTTTGTTTTCCCTTAGTGTGTAGAGGGGCTAAGATCAGTGGCCCACTGTATTAAGCACCCCGTTTACATGGGATAGGAGAGACAGACATGATCCACAAGAATTCCCAGACTAAGCAGAGAGCAAACAGGGAAAGGAGAAAAAATGTTACTCCCATTTTACAGGGACAGAGAGTGATTAAAAGGAGTTTTTCAAAGCTGCAGATAGGAGTGGTGGCTTCCAGGTGATGCAAGCTCCCTACTTGCGGTTTGGATGCTAGAAAATCCCTTATCTGGTGTTTGCTTGGGGTCATACTGGAGTCTGGTGGCAGATGTGGAAATCCAGCTGAGCACTCCTGAATTGAAATGTGCTCACCTTCAAGGGTGAGCAAAGTTTGGGAAAACATTTGCACAGAGGCATTCAGCTGTTTGAAGGCACTCTTGTCTAGTTTGAAGTAGGTTTTAATCTATAATTTCAGTTGTATTTGGGGACCACACATACCTCCTAATGTTACGCATTCAAATGACATGCCTAGGGATCTTAGTTGCTGCGGGTTCTTCTGATAGCCAGTGCAAAGAAATAGTTGTGTCCAAGCAACAGTTCCGATCACCTTCAGCAGGTGTCTAGTGCTGCCTGATACTGCTTTGTGAACGTGTAAATTCACTTGTTATGTCTTTCATATCATGGGGTCATATAATTTTTGTGGTTTTGACAGGTCCACAAACTTACTTTGCCTAGTGAGGCTTATATTTTTAAATGAAATTCTTAGACATTGTTTTAGAGAAAAGAACATAAAAGCAGAAACACTGGTAAAAGTAACGCGATTCCTGGTAGCACTGAGGTGTGCCAAAATGTGGTGAGTTTTCGCCCTCGTACATATACACAAGAGCAAACTCCAAACCCCAAAACCAGTCATCTGTGTAATGGAGAATGGAGATGAATATCGTAAATCCCCCACGTGTACTAATGATAATGATAATTTTATTTCCAGATTGCATTCTTTGGAGGATCTCTGAGCACTTCAGAAGGACTAATGAATTATGCCTCACAGCAGCCCATGAGGTGGTAAGTATTATTACTGTATTTTGTAAATGTGAAAGAATTGTGGGATATTGATAAACAGAGGAATTGCCAAGTCAGTCAAGTCTCTGGCAAATAACTTTTCTCTGTAGAAAAATACCACTCTTTCTGATACAAGACAGGTACAATGTTTCTATGTTTCAGCAAACAAGCCATTGCTGAATAACTTTAATTTGATTGCACAGGAGTGAGACACTTTTAGGGCGTATCCTGTGAATGAGGTGCTATAACGTAAAAAATAGATTGCAACCGAGAGGGGATGTGTAATCTCTGTTTGTTGGTCTTGAATATTGGCTGTAGCTGACAGTAGAACAGCAGCGGGTTAGATGGGGCTGCACAATAATGAGGGCTAAGAAGATGTAGCGCGCTCTGTTGAACTGCTGTTGGCCTTCCTTATCATATTACCTCATCTCCTAGCTGCAGGGATTGGCAATCTTTCAAGGAGGTATGCACAATGTTGTTTTCCCCCGCTTTGAATTAGAGGTATGAAAGTAGCGGGGGCTCTGAGTGCTGCTTCTTAGAGGTTTGGCTGAGTGAGGGGTCCTGCGAGGGGGTAACCTCCAGTACCTCTGGGATTTGGCTTTGGAGGGCACAGGGTCAGGCAGGCATCCCTCCTAGTGCCGCAGCTTCCAGTACCTGGTTCTGCCTGAGCTCTGGTGTCTCCCGTCAGAAGTCCTTTACCACAGGCTTGTGGCTGTCAGCTCTCAAGCCAAGTTTCAGCACCTATAGCCATCGTTCCATGGAGACTTGACTAGCCATATGGTAGTGCTGCTTCTACCCCCGTTTTATTAGCTAACTTTAATTAACAGGCAATTATAATAACCAGACAGACAAATATAATAACCTACTGTCATGCTTCATTGTAAATAATGGCTGTAGTAGGCACACCAATATTATTTGACTTAATATGAATGTGTTTGATATACGCCATCGAGAATGAGATTAACACGATGCCTAAGACAAACTGTATATTAACATGTGGTCCCTGTTGTTCAAAAGGTCTGGAAACCCGGCCGTAATCAATAACAGTAAAGTTCTGAAGAATGAAAGGATGGTCACAACCATTTATATATGAGTTAATGCAAACCAGAAGAAATGCATAACCGAACGCAGACAGGAGTTGAAGAAAAGCTATAACTTAGTCCCAGAAATTCTGTACTAAAGGCCTAGACTTTAACAGGAGTAAACACGACCCATTCCTAAGACACAGTTGAGAAATCTTTGTGTGAAACAGAAGGAATATATAAGTGAAAGATGTCAAATGGTGTTTGGCTGTAATTGGATATAGCATGAATGCCGTGAAAATGTTAATCTAATTCTGTCCCAAATCTGAAACCAAACTTTGCTCTTGCCACCTAAGATTTCTTCTAAGCTTTGCTGAGGTGCAGTTACGGAACCACTAATTGAAAGAAAACTATAATTCTAACAGTTGAACATGCCCTTTTGTCACCAATTTTGTCCAACATTAGAAAGTGGAGGAGGAAAGAAATCAGTTACTTTACAGCCCTTCATGTAAAAAAAAAAATGGGGTGGGAAATAATAAAAAATGTAGTTTTTCTAACAAATCAGATATATTAAGCTGTAGGCTTCTGCCCTTCTGAAATAAAAGCAAGCAAGAGATTGTTGGTGGCAAAAATACTATGTTGTGGGATTTTAATAGAATTGTAAAACCCTTTCCCCTGCCTTTGGGATGATGTAGTGAAAATGCAAGGTGTTACTCACAGTTCTGCTTGGTTTCATTCAGTGTCTGAGTTGCCTTTTGTCATCAGTGGGGTGCAATTCCTATGGAGTGGAACAACACATACAGCATGGACTAATGTGCCTCAAAGCAGCTGTGTGCTGCCTTAGGCAATAGCTCAATGGTTAATAGGACTAATGAATGTGTACACTAACAACAGTGAACTCAGCCAGTTTAAGGATCAAGACCAAAGGTTGCTTTTCAGATAAGAGAAAGGAGAGGGTGAAAATATACAGGTGTGTGGGAGCACACTGTTGTGAGTGGATTTAGGGCCTTGGCACAGAGAGAGGATTCTTCTCCCTCTGCTGTTACTTTGCAACAAAGGTTGCAACCTGAAACATAATCTAACTGAAATACTGCTTCAAGCTTCCTTAAACTTCAAAGAGGCTCTGTTCTGCTGGTGAGGGTTGGGCAGAACAGAAGGAAAGGGTAGTATCTAGGGTTTACTAAAAACTAGTGGGGCTTTCTGCTGGAGCACACATTATTGAGCAGTCACTTTGCTACCTTTTGAAAGGATAGGCATGCCCCTCCTAGTCTGTCCATACTGGTGAAGATAGGTGTACAGGCACAGAAACCTGGTACCAGAGAAGATGCTGCAATGATTCAGTAGTAATAGATTTTTGGTCAAAAGCAGAGTGAAAGAGCATGCAGTGACACATGCGATTCCCCTGTCTACCTCTGCTGCTCTGGATGTGCCAGATACAGTCCAGTTCTTTTTCTAGTCCACAGCAGAGGAGCAACATAGCTAGTAATTGCCTGGCTGGTTGCTCCGTTCACTCTCCCATACCTGTAAGAGGAAGCAGTGTTGCTACCACAAGAAGTGTAGCAGTGGGTCTCTGGTGACAAGGTGAGCAGGTACCAGTGACTGGCGAGTGCATACTGCAGCGAAAGGGGGATCCCAGGGTGTCAGAAATGTCTCACCTTGGTTCTGTGTCTGGATGTTGAAATGCTGAGCCAGCATCCCAATGCACTTTGTTATTCTGGAAGAAAGTTACTCCATTTACTCCTCAGGTTTCTGGAAGGATTGCTGGGGTCAGAGACTGGCTGTCGGCTCACTGTTAAATGGAGAGATGTAAAATACCTCCTTGCACATCATTTATTAACATTTAAAACCCGTCAGGGGACATATAAAACACTCCTCTTTTTGTAACATTTATAAACTACTGAGGAGCACAGACACATTCCCCTATATTAATTACCCTAATTTAGGCAGTGTCCATGGAGGGCCCGTGAGCACAGCAGCTATGACTCCCCCCCCCCCAGTTCTTTTATTTCTAGGCATTGAGGTTCCCCTGAGCCCATTCCAGCTGCAAATTCTCCTGGCATGAAGCAGGGTAATGCTGGAGAGTGAATGTATTTTCAGACCTTCTATACATGAGGGAGTTGCACTAAGATTACGGGTAAACCTGCTTAGTTAAACCAATGCAAAATGTGACACGGACAGTCTTATTTCATCTGGTCGCTTCTTTTAGATTTGGATTGGGTTTGAAATCAAGTAAACCCCCATTTAACATCTTTAAATAAAGATGTATGAAGGCATTCGCATCAGTTTAACTTGAATTGTTTCAGTCAGATTTAAATGAAACCGGTGAAACTTTCTTGTACTCGGATGACCTCAGTAAATACAAATTTCTGTCGCTCTTCTACAGGCCTGAGGGGTTGCAGCTCTTCTGGCTTTTCACAAGGCATAATTTTAGTCACCTATGCTAAGAGCCAGTGGGAATTATAAGCTCTGCTGGCTCAGGATAAATCAAGTGAGGGGCATTTAGTGGTCAAGGAAGGAACATTAAAGAAGGCAGCTTTACTTGTCTCACTCGGTGAAAATGATCACAGCAGCTCCTTTGAACCTCTTCAGGTCTAGTGCTGTGAATGGGTTGGGCCTGCCATAGATTCTCAGTGTCTTGTTGTTGCTGTCAGAGTATCCAATGGGGCTAGCACGTATGGGGTAGTCCAAGGGATGCATCTGACTGGGGAAGGGTCAGCCTGCAGCATCTTTAGATGGCAAATTCGCTTTAAAGCATTTGCTCCTCTCTGCTGGGCTTTGGTATTGGTACCTACGTGCAAGAGCAAGAAAATGGGCAGGTAGCTATTCCCCTTGGGTTATTTCATCCAGCTGATAAAAAGTAAGAAATGTGGTTACTCTAAGTTCATGAAACGTTTGTGGTGGGCATGTTTTCCTCCAGTAGTGTGACATTTGGAGAATAAAATAAATATGTTATACTGAATGTCATCTTGAGTTTCCCCCATGAAATAATTTGAAGAGTGTTCGCCAGCTGCATGCGCTGAGCTGTGAGAATTGTTGCTGAAAGCACATAATGTTGTGTATACTTAATTTTAAATGACTCCGCCATGGAGAAGTCTGTACGTGTTAGAGAATTACTGTGGTTTTGAACAGATCTATGGTTTTCTTCATCAGAGGTGAAGCCATATAAATGCTGCTTGTCACTTTCTTGCTATGCACTTGCTGTGTCACCTGTGAATATTTTAGTAAGTGTCCCAAATCAGTGATGGAAAAGCACTGAGAAATATCTAGAGTAGTAGGGTTCTTGTGCAGAGGGCAGCTGATTAGGTCCAGTGCCTGGAGGGGGATCCTTCTGCAGAGTTATTCTTCCCATTAGCTGTGCCACTAAGCCATATATCATAGGAGGGCTGAAATTTGTTTTTATCAATTCAGGAACAAGATCCTACATCTGTTCCTAATTACAGGTAGGGGTCTCAGAGGAGGTCTGAGTTACAGTGTATGTGGATATCAAAATGCATAGCTCTCATTACTTGAATAGGTAAATAATTTTATTCATCATCTGTGCAGGGACGTAGGAAGCGTAGCCCAGGAGATGTTAACAATTAACTGCAATCTCGTTTTCATTACTGGCTATCAATATCTTCACCTCTTCTGCACAGTAGTTTAATATTGGCTATGTAAACCTTCTGAAAAGGGGTTAACTTTTTTTGTATGAATTGGGCATTTACAAATATATTTCTATTTTTGTCAGATTGAATTTACATGATATTTTTCTATAGAGGATGTGTTCTTATGGTTCTTTGCTTTCTTTTGGGGAATGAGGGACCAAGTGTCTTCTGTAAAATCTGGGCTACCACAGTTTACAACTGGCTTCCATTCAGGTCGAAGTACTAACCACCATGCAGGACTGTTTCCTGTGTCTGAAACAGATCATTTCCCTGGACCCAAAATTTTAGTTTTGGCAGAGTTGGTGTTGTTGCTTATCCTTTCGAGGGCAGCTATCTCTGTCCCATGCGGTATACAGATTTTACAGTCCAGTAAATGCAAGGATTTGCTCTTGGTTTTTTAAAGGACTTGCCCTCACTGTAGGGTTACTCTAGTTGGTTGCAAAAAAGTCACATGTAAGAAATGCACCAACCCATATTGATACAAATAGATTCAGACAGACGTGAGAGAAAAATAACGAGAAGTGTAGCTATTTGCAAGCAAATACACTATTATTCATATTTTTAACTTGAGCTGGCTTAACTGAAGCACACTGGTGCCTTTTACTGAAGTTGTCTGCACAGTCGGAGCATATAGGCAAAAACTTGAGTTAATACCACGTACCAGATGCTAATATGACTTCCCTGTATAGCTTAACCACGACACTACAGCAAGGCTGTCCTCCCTGCAGTAATCCTAACTCAAGGATTGTTAACTCAAGGGTATGTAACTGCTGGGAAACTCTTTTTTTCTGTTAGAAATTCCAGCTGTATCCCAAGCAGTGCAAAATACTGCTGACAGATTGGTTCTGCCCTCTGCTAATTGTGGTAGCAGAAGTGCTTTGATGGTTTGTACGTATGGGGTTGGGAGATCCCTCTGAGAACCTTTACAGGTGCAGTAATGTAAAATACGCTGCTGCTGTTACTTGAATTGTTAAGTTTGTTGAGGTGAACAGCAGTTACCTGCAAATGGGAACAGGAGAAAATCCAGTGATTTCAAACCAGTGCATTTAACTTGAATTCAGTACCAAGCACGTTGTTGGAGTTATTAGTAAGGCAATCAGTTCGGAAGCAACTACAGCAATATGGGTGGTAAATAGATGGCAGCATGGATTTATTAAAAGTAAATCATACAAACTAACTTAATTTCTTTCTCTGATAGGATAAAAAGCTTAGTGGATAAGGTAAATCCACCAGAATAATGTGTCTCCGTTTCATGAATATTTTTCTTACAGTTCCATACAACAGTCTCATAAGAAAATTAGAAGCGTAGATAAGATACAATTTTTATAAAATATGATGGATTGTAAGTAATTTTGAGTGACAGTAAATATATATGTCAAGGTATATCTAAAGTGCTTGTCACATTGGTGCTTATATATATATTAATAACTCAGTTCTGAGAGAGGAGAGAGCTGTCTTTCAGGAATCAATTCTGGCTCCAATACTAAGTTAATGTGCTCTATTTTCATTAATTGCTTTGATGGTAGGATTAAGACTTCATTGATCATATGTGCGAATGACATTAGTCTTGTTGGGACTGCAAATACCATGCAGAGAGTAGTCATTAAAATATATCCTTCTCGGGACGTGTCCCTGGCATACGCGCTAGAGCCTCAGACAGGGAATGTGTGCATAGCTGGCCACTTTGGAATTTCTCTATAAAGCAAAACTTCCTCTGTCCTTCTAGCTGGGGTCAAGAGATTGGCTCTCTATCTGCAATTACATTTAAAAAACCCAAAACAAAACAAAAACCTTGAAAAACTTACATTAAAAGAACATTAAGGTTGTAAAGCCAACCACTGAGTAATTAGGAAATAATAGAATTCAAGTGGCCTGTATAATTTTATTTCAGCTTCCTAATGCATATGTATTATGAGGCAGTCTTTAATTCCAGGAATCCATACTATTTTTAACTCAGGATTCTCCTTTGGTAGCTCTCTGCATAGGAAGGAATTTCATGCAGGCTGAGTTTTGTTTCATGCAATTTCATGAAAAATTCCTCAGAACTTCCTTCCAGGCCAGTTTGCAGCCCACTGTTTCTAATGTTATTCTTGCTTCCATGTTTCTGCACACACACCTCTGTTTTGCACTTCAGTGTAATGTTTCAGAAGCACTAAGAAGAAACACGCACTTTTGAAGTGCAACAATGATATAAGGAATTGGTGAAATCTAACACTTTTTGATAAATGAAATAAAACTTAAAAAATCCTTCCAAATTCAAGTTTCAGTGCAGATATTTTGCAACATCTGTAATTAAAGTCATAATATGATCTATATGTACACTGAATCTTTGTGTCTGAAGGTTTGCACTGTTGCCTTAGATGCATGACAATTAGGCATTTTCTGTTGGATGCTCTGGATAATACCATTAGATGCACAATAATTAGGTGTTTTCATCTCATTAATATTCATTTTCATACATTTAAATGCCTCTCTTATAGCATTTGTTAATTAACATACATTTACAATGGTATATTCCTCTTCCCCATTCACCCATTCTGACTAATTTAATGAGCTGACATATCAGATGACTTCTCTTACAGGATTCTGCTGTTGTATCTTTGGTGGGAACAAAGAAGTGGTTATCGTGCTGTTTGCGAGCCGTATTAGCACAGCTATTTTTTCTCACAAGGAATCTGGGGCTTGGAGAGTCTGTCCTCAGTGATGCTGTTGCAAAATAGAGGGCTCCTTACTGTCTATTTCCTTTTATTCGTATTATTAAAACCTGCACCCCAGAAGCAAAGTTTGGGCCCTAATGTGTTTTTCGAATTGAAAGTGAATACAGTTTGTACCCCTAAAAGTTTGTGTTTTGTGCATCTCAGAGTAGAGTGCAGCCTGCAAAACTGTAGTGAGGGACACACCAACATTAAAAAATATCTTTCCTCATTCTTGTAAGTAGGGCTAATTTAAAAGGTAAACTAAAACATTCAGGGGAGTTGAAGGAAATGCCTGTCTCCTGAAAATGTCTGCAAGGAGGTGAAGTAGTAACTGAAATGCTGCTGTATAATTACACCTACTGGGGATATTCATTATGATTCTTGGGTTACTCTAGAGTCTGACTATTAGTATTAAGTTAGACAGCTTGCCCGTGTATCGTACAAATATTTTAACAGACTGTGCGCAGCACCTCCCACAGTAATGTCTGTGGTTTCAGTTCCTGTGTTGCTGCTGAAGTACAAATAATAATAGTAAACACATACAGAAAATAAACATAGTTCCTTCTATAGATTTAGCAGATAGAGTTTTTGTGACAGTACGCTACAGTTTTCTGAGTCTCATTTCATCAAAAATTAAGGGGAAAAACTCCTGTAAAATTCTTCATACTGATAAATGAAAAAGCAATCTCAGCAGTTAACAGATTATTCAAATTCAAATGGAGAAAACACACCTGGAGGGGAATTTTCAGAAAGGCTCAATGTCAACTTAATTCTGTTCCCACTGAAGTCAATGGGAGTTAAGCCAGTACAGAACGTTTTTCCAAATCTTAACCTTAGGATCTGCATACCCATCTAAGTTCGATGAGGTTTATTCTTTAGGAGATTCCAAGTTATTAAGGAAAAGATTTTCAGTAGCACCTGGGGGATTTAGAAGCGCAGTTCAATTAGTCTTCCGCTGCAATTTGTGCTTCTAAATACCTGAGACAGGTTTGAAAATCTCACGCTAAAACCCTGTCTCAGCTGTTGGTTAAAGCCTCAGTGCACATGTCTATTCCGATAAAAATAGGATTCCAGTCTGAGGCACATGCAGAGTTTTGCGTGTGGTTAGATGGTACGCCAGGAGAATAGGCTGTCACATTATCGTTAACTATAAATGAAGGGCACTGTCAAGTGAGGAGCATTTGAACAACATTACAAACACTGCTGCCGCGGTCCTGTGGTGGGTTCTGCTTAATACTGGAGAGTCACATTCTGTGACCTGTGTTAAACTGAGAGGCATGTAACTCCCTGAAGATGCCAAGAGGGTAAGTTAGTATTCATTTCGAGCATGATGGAAGGATCTGGTGCCCCACTTTTTGGATTGGCATATCATTTAGGAGTGATGGATGTGGTTATACGTCAGTGAACATGATTTACATGGGTTTAAATGGCTCCTTTTGACATGGTTTTTATATGGTGTTACTGCAGGCACCCAACAAAACCCTGCCCTGCTAGTGCAGTGAAGATGATCAGATTTAGGTGTCTTGACAGCCCTCACTTTTTCTGCTGGCAAGACAAGACATATCCCTGCTTTCCTGAATTTCATGGAAGAGAAAACACAATTCCTTTTAAGTGTCTGGAAGAGAAAAGAGGAGAGACTTCTGTCAGTGTGTTAGAAACTGGGAGAATTTCAGCCGTGGTCCTTAGGAGGAAGGGTTCAAAGCCCAGTGTTACTTCGTTTGAGAGCAGCTTGGCTGGCAATGCTGAGTTAACCCCCTCACTGTTTGGGAGCTCCAGCTATGACATGCCAGTGGTTCAGAGTTTAGTCTACTTTTTTTTGCTCATAGGATGCAGTGCATGTTTCACACAGAAATGGGCATATTGCCTCTTTTTAGAGGTCAGATTCTCCTTCAGATACATCTAAGCACTCCCACTGATGGACACTAGTTGGACAGCTACTGAACAACATTACTGCCAGAATGATGTTTTGTACCATACTGGTCCATCTCAGGACCTCTTGTGAGGGTGCCTTGCTTTACATTTTTAAGCCTGCTGCATTGTAATTGAACAGGAATTTGGGGGTCAGGCAGGAGGAGAAGGGAGTAAGAAGATGATAAATGTTTTCCTTTAAAAAGGGTGGCTAAAAAAGGATACTAAATTTGAATTATTTTAGTGTGCAATACACCACACAAAAATGAAGAGGAAGCTTGTAATTTATTACAGGGGCTGTCCTAGTCATGCTAAAATTAAGCCTAACAGGACAGCCAGTCTTAGTCTTTACTTGGGTAAGCAGATGGGTGAAGGAGAGTAAGTCTGTTTTTGTACCATCCCTTCTTCTCAGCAAGCCTTGTACTCATGTCACGGGGAGGAGAAGCAGGAACGTTACAGCAGCATACCTAGAGAAATGCCAGATGCTCTTCTCCTGTGAGCAAAGGGGGATGAAGCGGCAGGAAATGAAAGGAGCCTCATACCGACGAATGCAGGGAGGTAGTGAGCTCTGCAAAGCAGGGTGAAATAGCTCCCCACTCTGTAAAAGGAAGGAGTCTAGGAGGTGAAGTAGCTGTAATTCACACAACCCATGCCAGCCTATTCAAGGGACTACTGTGTTATTCAATACAGAGTGAAGAATTACCATCTTTGTACACTACTGAACCTAAACCAAGCCCGTTGGGGCCAAACTGTTTCAAGGGAGTGCATTTGGACTTGCACTGGAAAAAACAGTTAATGAATGGCTCCAGAAGGTTCAGATTACATTAAGAGTTGAGATTTATTGTCTGACCAAGATGTCTCTTTATGACAATACCTTTGTTTAAATATAGATAGCCCATTGGAGCTGCTTGATGAAGGAAAATATGAGCAACGATGTCATGTCTCCCTTGAGGGAGAAGGACTCTTGCAGACAACTGCGGCTCCTGAGGCCTTCTGAGTACACTAAAGCAGGGAAGCTCTGGGCATTAGAAGTGTGGAAGAGGGTTCGAAACAGGCAGCTCCTAAACTGAATGAGGCCAGGCAGTGTGGGGCTCACCATCGGGTCAAAGAATGGTTGCATTATGGGGACGCTAATGGCACGGGACCCTAGGATAGGTCAGGAGGCAACTGAATTGGAGGTGAAAAAAGGGAATCATAGAATGGTTTGGGTTGGAAGGGACCTTTAAAGGTCATCTCGTCCAACCCCCCTGCGATGAGCAGGGACATCTTCAACTAGATCAGGTTGCTCAAAGCCCTGTCCAACCTGTCCTTGAATGTTTCCAGGGACGGGGCATCTACAACCTCTCTGGGCAACCTGTTCCAGTGTTTCACCACCCTCATCATAAAAAATGTCTTCCTTATATCTAGTCTGAATCTACCCTCTTTTAGTTTAAAACCATTATCTCTTGCCCTATCACTACAGGCCCTGCTAAAAAGTCTGTCCCCATCTTTCTTATAAGCCCCCTTTAAGCATTGAAAGGCCACAATAAGATCTATCCAGAACCGTCTCTTCTCTGGGCTAACAACCCCAACTCTCTCAGCCTTTCCTCAGAGGAGAGGTGTTCCATCCCTCTGATCATTTTTGTGGCCCTCCTCTGGACCCGCTCCAACAGGTCCATGTCTTTCCTGTACTCCAGAGCTGGACACACTACTCCAGACGGGGTCTCACCAGCACGGAGTAGGGAGGCAGAATCACCTCCCTTGACCTGCTGGCCACACTTCTTTGGATGCAGCCCAGGATTCTGGGCTGCGAGCACACATTGCTGGCTCATGTCCAGCTTTTCATCCCGCAGTACCCCCAAGTCCTTCCCTGCAGGGCTGTTCTCAATCCCTTCATCCCCCAGCCTGTAGTGATACTGGGGGTTGCCCCAACCCAGGTGCAGGACCTTGCACTTGGCCTTGTTGAACCTCATGAGGTTCACATGGGCCCACTTCTCCAGCTTGTCCAGGTCCCTCTGGATGGCATCCTGACCCTCAGGCATGTCAACTGCACCACTCAGCTTGGTGTCATCTGCAAACTTGCTGAGGGTGCACTCGATCCCACTGTCTATGTCATTGATGAAAATATTAAACAGTACTGGTCCCAATACGGACCCCCGAGGGACACCACTCATCACCAATCTCCATCTGGACATTGAGCTGTTGACCACTATTCTCTGGATGCGACCATCCAGCCAATTCCTTATCCACCGAATAGTCCATCCATCAAATCCATCTCTCTCCAATTTAGAGAGAAGGATGTTGTGGGGGACCCTGTCAAAGGCCTTACAGAGGTCCAGACAGATGACATCCATAGCTCTTCCCTTGTGCACTGAAGGGATAAGCTGTTGGAGTGGTCACAGAAAAATGTAGCATGTAGAGAAGGATGCTAAGGAGTGACAAGACTACAGAAGTATCCCCATGACCCAGCTAAAAGACTGAAGAGCTCTGGGCAACTTTTCTGATTTGGGATGGAAAAGTGCCTGACACACAGAGACTCCTGTCTGGTGGTCAGTCTCTGAACAGGTACTTATGCAGTCTGTTTTACTTTGGTTTCTGTGAACAACTGCAGCTCCTGATAAACAAATGTTGGAAATACCCTTTTGATTTTGCATGGCTTATCTGGTCTGTAGGCTCAGTCCAGAGTGATGTGTAATGGGAGCTTTACTTTGACAGGAGCTCTGCACAGATTGGTGATTTGGAGAGTAACGTTTTCTTCCCTCTTGGTCTAATCTTGGAGGAAGTGAGTCACCGCTATCTTTCTTTCATTTGCTTGGAGGTTGTGCTGGTAGGGAGAACACATTATAGCAGAGTCAAGTTTCCTATCCTTCCTTCCTATAGCTGTTTCTCTCTTGCGCTAACTCATCCCACTTAATGTGGAAGAAACAACTGGACTTGAAATGGAGTCCATGAACAAGTGGCTCTAAAAGGGACAGATGAGCTATTTAATTAATGGCTTCTGTTCATCCCTGCCACCCAGCCTAGCATACTTCTGCCTTTACCTGGCTCAAGGAGAAGAGATGATAGGGTAGCAGCGCTGTACTGTTCCCCTCCAGGCAGAACCTGAGACCTGTTCTGCTTCATGGGGAAACAGTGAACCTGCAGCAAGTAACCCTCTGTGAGATGTTAAGCCTGTTGTAAGGATGATAGCAGTGCAAAGCTGTCTTAACGCCAGTATTAGCAGGGTGGGCAGGTTAGGTGTAGAGATGAGTGGTACAAGAATTCCAGGACATTCCTCGGGGCCATCCATAAACTGGTGCAAATCCAGGGCCTCTAAAGATGCCTCCCCTCCCTCATCCCCAGCTGAGCTGCTCTCACAGTGCAGAGGCCGAAGGCTGGGACACGGCACGTATACTAAGGTAAGGTGAAAACAGCAGCATACACTGCATTTTGTGCTGTTCTCTTTCCTGACGTAATCAAGTACTGTAAGTTTTACACACCAGTGCACAGATTACTGGCATTTACTAGGAAGCACGAGGAGCAGGCTGGCAACTGCTCGGAGGCACGCGGAATATACAGGCAATTGCTCTGGAGCATGGGGAACACACAGGCAATTCAATTCCCAACTGGTTTCTAGGCAGGAGCTACCAATTAAAATTAAAAGAATAAAAGACTGCAAGCTTGGGACTGATGATATGCTCTGGAGAGAGGAGTTGCCAACAGCTTGTGCTACAAAGATGCCTCTCTTTCAGTGGATTTCAAATGGTGAAAGAAACTCAGGTAACAGATCATTCTTTTCTTCTGGCTTCCCTGATTTTCATGTACTCAGTCGTGCAGCCAAAATTCCTACAAAGACAGACGGGGCTGCTCCCCATGAATTCCAAGCAGCGAGCCAGCCTTTTGAGAGCTGATGCAGTGAATATGCCAGCAGTCAGCTATACCTAGGAAGCGAGATTTTAAAACCAAGCATCAGGTGCCTGAGCAGAGAGTGTTGAATGATGGGGCTCAGATAATCTACTAATGAGAGCATGATATTTATTTATATATGTATGAAACGATTTAGGATTAAAAAAAAAAATCCATCTAATGCATCTTTCACATTAATTGTTAATGAGTCTCTGAAGCAGACCTCCCCTTCTGATGGAGAAAACTGAAGCCTAACTAGGTGAGGTTATTAGACACACGTGGGATCTGCAAAGCTGGGATTTATGCTGTGCCCATCACAGTGGTCCCTGAGGATCATGTAGGAAGTGGGCAAGTTTTAACTGCAATTACCAAACTGCAGCTACCATGGGGCAGATGAAGTTGTAAATCGCAATCTGTCATTGGTTATGAAGTCAAAACATGCTTCCCTTGCTCCTCTCAGAAGTTGTGTGAATGTTGATGAACTAGTCAGGTGGAGGCTGCTGGATGGGAGAATTTTCACAAAAAGCAGTGAGTTTACCCAGTTTTTTTAATGATTTGTACAAAAGAGGATAACGCAAAGACTATTAGTGCTTCAAGACATGGAAGTCGTAATGGTGGTGCAAGGCAAGAACTGTGATGTTACCTGAACTCCCTGCCAACCAGAGAAAAAGCTGTGCCCACCAGCCACTGAAAAATGGTGGCACTAATCCAGTCAAAATGTCTAGAGATAGCGTATGCATTGTTTTAAGATGCATTTTGTCACATGTGGCCTTTACTTGGGAAGCAGAGTAAGAAAGTGAAAACCTTTCAGGCACTTCACCTCCATCGGGTAACTTGGGAATCACCATACTCCACACCACAGCACTTCAGAATCCTTGTGGTATCTCATGTCAACATAGTTCTGCTACATTAGGGTTTGGTTTGTGAAGGATGAACTGTGTGGCTCTCAGATTTCTCTGAAAGAGAGCTTAACGCAGACACGGATCCACTAGCAGGTGCAGGATGGAATAATTTATTATTGCTTAGCTTAATAAACTGCATCTTAAACTATGATATTGATTACAATGTTGAATGAAAAGGCTGAGCTTGTGTTATAGTATTTGACACAAGCAGCGTTTTAAATTGTTTACACTGATTGCATGGTGCATCAGTATTGGTTTTGAAAAGCAATAGACTTAAAATATGGTGTTGCATAAAGTGCTAGGTGCTTCTGAATTCATTTACTTAAATTTTGATCTAAAAATCAAAGACCTTGCATGGCAAAAGGTGCTCACCCAGAGTTCTTGTCCCCATTAACAAACACAAGCCAACATTTGCTGTGTTAGTTCACCAAATGAATGACATTAAAGCACAGCAAAAATACATTTGCAGCAACCCTAGTAAGTTCTGTAGGATCTCCTGACAGGATAAACATGTCTTCTCTGCCCTCCTTTTTTTCCCTCCCCCCCAAACAAGCAATAAAAACATTTTGCATAAACAAATTCCAAATTACAACTAATCATAGGAAAGCTGACAAATGTATGCTATGCTAGTCTGTGAAAATACTAATCAAAGCAGCCTGTCAATTGTTAAAGTTAATGATTTAGATATGCAAAACTCTGACTAAATTTTTGTGGATAATTACATAATTACGCCTGGGTTAACACAATCAAAAATAGCAATTGCATGCTCCATCTTGAAATCACCATGGCAGTTCCCTGCTATCTTTTAAAGGCCTCTTTACCCTTGTTCCCCCTGCACACAAGTGCAGTAGGGAAAGGGAAAAAACCTGGGAGCCACCTGGGAAAGAAAAGCAACTGTGGTAGGTGCCTCCTGCCTACTCCATCCACTCTTTGCCCTCTGCAAAAACAATCCCCTGGAGAACAAAGCACCCGCTAGAGTAGGTGGAGGTGTGGAAAAAGGCAGCCAGATAACAGAGGATTGGAAACAGGAGAGTTATCTGCTGTAATGAGCTGCAGTAGCAGCACCTCTACCCATGGATTAAAATATGTGTGACAACGAGCTTTTCCTGTGGGATTGAAGCTTGTCCTTTCAGATTGAAGAGGAAGGAGTTTATGCTTTGTTTTAAAGGCCTTGCTCTGATACAGGAACCCAGGACTGGCAAGGCTTGCCTGGGTCATTCAATTTTTCATTAAATTATCAAATCATTCAAAAGTTCCTTTTGATCCCAAACGGTCCCCTGCCAGGTGTCCGGCGCAGAAGGGGCTATCAAGCTCTTCCATCCAAACCGTCACCCCCACGAGCTATGAAATGCACCTTCCACCTGACCACATGCTTAAAGCCTTTGCTGGGGGTGCCAGAGCAAGGGAGGCTCTTGGTAGAGGGGAAATGAAAGGGGGTAAGCAAACCCAATCCTATTGGGCACCAGTCTTTTTTTAGCTCCTTTGAAAATAGCTCCGAGTCTATTCTAAGCACCTTTGAAAAGCCTAGTCCTTAGAAATCTTGAATTTCTCTTGCAGCACTGGTTTTTTCCTTCTCATGTTGGCTTCTTGCTCTCTTTTTATACTAGGTCTAACCGATACAGCGTAGAGATTCCAGATGTCAGGAATCTCAGGGAGGTGACACAGTATAACATAAAATGAATATTGGGCTCTTTCCTGAATGTCACATTGGCTGGGATGGGGTAATGATAGTGATGGGGATTTAAAAAGTAATATATCTTGTGTGTAATTTTTTATAATAATTTTTCTATACAGTTTCCATTAAATAGATAAATGACCTAAATGAAAAAGAGAAATAAAGTGAAAGCAAAAAATCAGTCCCTGTCAAGAGCTACATAAAAAGAGTCAGGGCGCCAGCTTTCTGAAATTGGCTGCCTAAACTCCTAACTCTGCAAGCAGATGTTCAGGTGGATTGACTGGCTTTACTAGTGGCTTACTAGTAACAGGGACCTAACAAGTGAGGAAAACAAATGCACGTTGATGTAGATGTATTCTGCTCCCCCCCTCCCGCAAAATATGCTGTCAAAGTCAGCTTCAGCTAATTGATGTTATGGAGCCCATTATTGCTTTTGTTATATTTTCAAGAGTAACTATTACAAATCCACTTGGTGGGTTGCTCAGCCTGTAATAAGGGCATGAAATTAAATAGTAGTGCAGTTGGATGTCTGAATGAAACCTGAAATGTTGTTTTGGAAACCTTGCAAGCACCTGGAGCAATAGCAGGGCTCTGAGGCGCTATTCACCAGTCTTACACTGCTTACTTCTGCTGCACTGATGAAGCAAAAATAAACTTCCTGTACTTAGACAGATTTTAAACATTTTTCTACAAGACAGAAACCAGATGGAATATTTTCACAGCTGACACCAAAATTCACAGTTTTCGTGACTTCTGTGATATTGTGATTTATACAGGGACTTTCTGTATCAGCAGCCCTGAGCAGACAGCCTCTTGCCATTCAAGCTTTTAAACGTTATTTGGATTGGTAGGTCAAAAGATTGTATTAGCCGTGTGAAATGTGAAGTATCAGTGGATTTAAAGAATAGCTCTGTGGGCTGTTCTGTTTCTGCATCTCAACTATACGTCATAATAATAAAATATGTTAAAAGTACACTGCTCCAAAATGGATAGCAAACCCTTAAATGCCTTGAAATTAATCATTTCTAGAAGCAAACAAAAAATTCTTATGTCATGGCATGAGCACAAGGCAGGCTATTGTCTTCAAGCATTTGCTAGCTCTCTTAAAGGGAGGACATGAGTGGCAGAAGGCATTCTGCTTGGGGCTGCGCGTTCCACAGGCAATATTTACACATAAAGATAAACCTGACAAAAAGTGTTGAAGGTTGGTTTTGGTGGGTTTTTTGGTTTGTTTTCCCCTGCTGGGGATTGAGAAGCCAAGTCAAAGCTACTGGTAGACCAGGAAGAAGGAACCGGTGGAGAGCATGGGACCTGGCAGAGCTGGATGCAGGCAGGGGTTTTTCCCCATGTCCTGTTTCCTTTGCTCTCCATTTGTGCCTGGATCAGGTTGTTCTTTGCAGTCGAGCTTCTTCCCGCCTTTGTGGGAATTCATGGTTTCCTGGGAAACTTGTGTTGACCTGTACCTAAAGAAAACTTCAGAAACGCATTGGTTTTTCTGTTTTTACGGGGCTTTCTCTACGCACAAGAGCAGTATTTCAGCAAACCTGGTGGCTGCCTGCCTGTTTCCAGATGCAGTTCCAGATTTTACGTTTTCCTTTCACAGTCTTAGGTGATGTGGCTTTTGGCTGTGTGATATCCTTACAAATCTGGAGCAGCAGGTTGGTGTTCTGGGTGCTAACAGTACTCAAGAGTTCCAGCCCGCTGAGGGAGGCAGTGTTGGAGGTATTCCTTGTGCATGTGTATTTATAGGATCCCACACTCTGAAATCCACCTCTCTCCCCATCCAAGAGAGCTGGTTTGCACAGGGCTCCAGAGATCAGAGAAGTGCCTTGTCTTTAATCAGGTGTTCACTTAGGAAGGGATGTGTTGTTGCTAGGGGATGTAATTTCTTTCCAGCTCTGAGAAAGGTGGAGGTATATATAATTTTAGGTGCTTAAAATATGTGCTTCTTATCTTTATAGGAGGATTTATTGTGTAAATCAATGACAAAATAAATGGTAACAGCTCCTACACAGCCAGGGCAAGGGAAAGGCTCAGTCTCTAATGCGTTTTTCCAGCTCAGCCAGTTCTTAAGGCTACCGGCATACCAAAGTATCCTTCAGTACATATGTGCCAGTCTCAACTCCAATGCAGTGGTCAAAAGAAGTAGCATAAAACCACATTTATCCTTCACAGTGAAATGGTACTTGAAGTTGTTTGGTCCTGATGTGTGAGACTTCCTCCCCCCCAAAAAAAAAAAAGGTAGAAATATGGTAAAGACAGAGGAGGAGGATGGTTAATAATCTGTAGCAAATCTTACTGAATTGTATGCTAAATAAATGTTGGTTCCAATGATATCTGCTGAAAATTGGCATACAACAAAACATTTGGTGATAACATATGGAAGGAGGTGTGGGAGACAGTTAGAAGAAGCTTTCCACTTTTCTGTACATGTTTATAATCTAGTGTCCTCAACATTATAGATATTACATATTGCAACTGTCGGTATGCAACCTGGCTTACAAAAAAATGTGCTGGTATGAGTAGAAAATACTGCCATTCTTAACATGTTATTTCCCCATTTGGCCCTTTTTCGCCTGTTTTTTTTCTCCCCCCCCCCCCCCCCCTCCCCCCCGCCAGCTTCAGTGGATACAGACACTGTATTATAAGGTTCACGCTAATGAGCAATTGTTTAGAAGGCTGTAGCACAAATCTGTAATGTTCTCCTTCTATAGACAGTCACTGAAATCCAGGAAACCACATTTTAAATATAATGCTGATATATATCTAGGGCAGTTTAAACAAATGCAGTCATTTTTGCAAGATACTTCCTCTGGCTACGCTGATCTGGCAAATTACTTAAATATATGCTTAAATCCCATGTGTACTTGCTTTGAAGTCAATGGGATTACTTATATGTTTATATACTCTGGTGGTTTGAGGCCTTAAAACATAGGAGGACATTTGGCATTTAGAAAAATAGGGCTAGAAGGAGCCTCAAGAAGTCCCCCTTCTGCAGGATTGGTTATATATACGTCATTCCTGGCAGAATTTTTTTCTAGGCTGTTCTTAAAAACATCTGGTGATGGAGATTCCAGATTCCATAGCTTTCCCAGGCTCCATCCTAGTGCTTCAGTATCTTTATTATAAATGTTTTTCTCTAATGTCTGACCTGCATCCATCTTGCTGCAAGTTAAACCTGTTATTGTGTGAACTTTCTAACATGCAAGAACCCTGTGTGTGACAAGCTTTTACGTATTCAAAATCTTAAAATTGCCTTCCCAAGAATTCTTTTCTCTGAAGACCCCAAAGTTTTCAAATCTTTTCTCCTGGACACATTTTCTGGACCTCTGGTCGCTTCCATTGCTTTTCTTCTGGGGCTCTCCAATTAGTCCATCTCTGCCTTGCACTCTTCTGTCCATCCCCCGTTGAGTTTCAGCCCTTTTCTTGACACCACTGTAATTTGTCAACATCTCTTCAAACTCTGAGCCTCCATACTTGCAGTTGTCCTATGCACACCGTTTGTATGCTCTGTGAGCACAGTTAAGTGTGCTGCTTCATGGCCAGATGATTCACGAAAGTACTGAACAGAATCATATCCACAGCAGAGTTTTGTAATCCTCCTGTCCCCCTCGACGGCTTGCTTCGACTATGGGCAAATGATAACTTTCTCTACACATCGTGCCCAACCACTTTTGTACCTGTCTTGCAACCATTTCGTTCAGACCATGTTTTGTTAGTGTGCGTGTGAGAGTGACATTTGAGACAGCACCAAAAGCTTTACTAAACCAAGAAACGTGACATCTCCTGCTTTGCTTCTGCCACGAGGCCTGTTCCCATATGGCAGAAGGAAATTAAATTGATTTGACAGGATTTATTCTCTACAAATCCATACTAGCTGCTATTCGTTTCCATGTTATCTTCTAGGCGCTTACAAATAGTTTGATTGCTTGTTCTGGTGTTTTTCTGAGGACTGAAGACAAATTGACTGGCTGGTAACTCCGTAGCTCTGCTTTCCCCCCTTTGTAGAGCTAGATATTCTGTTTGCTCTTTTCCAGCCTTTTGGCACCTCATCTTCTATTCTTGCATTCTCAGAGGTGACTGTCCAGTGATTCAGAGATTGCCTAAGTGGCTATTTAAGAATCCTGAGTTGAAATTCATTGTGCCCAGTCAATTTGAAGACCTCTGATTTATTTAAGGGCATTTTAATCTGCTCTTTTTAGGCCATTATCTTCCTGCTACTGCATCTTCTGTTCCTTGTCTGCACTGGCATCTGTGTCCTTTAGAAGTTTCTCAGCGGCACTACCAATTCTCCTAAACTTTTTATTTTTGCCTTCCATGAGATCTCTTGAGTTTAGGTCAACTGCCAGAGTTTAATCCTGCTATCATCAATGGTTGTGTTGCTTCTGGATCAAGGCTTAATTGGAAACTATGGAAAGAACCTCAATTTCTGGTTCTTACTCGGACAGTAGTCTTGCTGAAGTGCGAGAGCCCTGAATGAAACTAAGAACTGCAATAATGGGACCTGTGGTGGGTTGCAGTCTGGGATGCGTGCTGACCAACTTGTGTAAGGCAGAGTTTGAGCTGGTATATTGATTCGTTTTCAACCAGAACAAATAGCTCAGCTGTCACTCTGGGAGTTTAATGAACACTTGTGCTACAGTGTCTGCTCCTCTTTGTAACACCTGAGAATTTATTTTAACAAATAGTATGTTTAGAGAATAAATTGACCACATTGTATTTACCTCCTAAAGTTGTTGTTTGTGGTGGCATTTTCTCATTTGCAGTTCTTCACTGTTGGTCAGATACCAGAATGGTAACTTCATCCTTTATCTGTTTCCCTAAAAAAAGTGAAGTAGGGAGCATCATTAGAAATTGCGTACATTTTTGTTCATGACAGTTTTCCCTGATGTCAATTTTTCCATAGTCAAAAGAAGAATGTTCAGTTGAGATTACTCTTGAACTAGTAACATTTCACTGTATATAATTCAAAACTTTCTGTGCTAATTATAATATATTTATGAGGGCTTTTAGTTTCTCTCCTATAGAAGAGTATTTTCATTCCTATTATATTTTTGCATTATCTTTGTTTCTGAAAGGAAGAAATGCAAAAATTCAATAGCCAAGGTTGTCATTTCAAGATGTGCAATGAGAGACTAGGCTAAAAGAAACTGCAATATTCTATATAATTTCATGGGGTCTTCTAAGGAAATATGCCAATTTTATGGGGGCTCTTATGGAGAAATTCTGATTTCATGTGGATTCAGGTGAAAAGGTAAATTTCATGCGATTTCTGAAAATGGCTGGATTTCACTGGTTCCATGAAATCTGTGACAGCCATGGAAAAATGCACAGTTCTTGTCATGGAGTAAATTTTTATTGCGGTCTGCAGAACTTTTATTTTCTGTGTACATCTGTTCCTCTGACACATATTATGCATTCTGGACCTCTTCCTCATCTTGTAGTCTCTTCCTGTGAATATTTTACACTTCTTGATGGATGCATAGTGCTCTGATCCTCAGATGATAGAAATCCATGACTGCCTGCAAAGGAGGTTCAGTGTGTGAGTGTGTGTGGGGGGAGGGCGCAAAAAATAAGAAATACTAAATACAGTCCTGGGGATTTCATATTTTATGGTAATACCAGCTTATTTTATGCAATATAGGAGGGAAAATAATCAGGACTAAGGAATGGGAATGATTTCTCATATTCAACGTGAGATCTAAGCAATGTAGCATCAAAAGCAACCTACTTGCAATTTGTAAAATCCCAGCTTGTGCAGAGGGTCCAGCACAAGACCACCCAAGGAGCATATAAAGCTTCAGAGGAGGATGACTGTGTTGTGGCATCTCAATTTATCCTGTAAGCAATGCCCTCGTTGGCTAGGACGCAAGTGTGACTGTAGCATGCTTGCGTTGTTCCCTGTCTTGATAGAGGCAGCAGAGCTGAAATAGATCTTGCTTTTCAAGGAGAGAAATTAAGACACAGAGGAGAAAAGGAATGCATCCTCAGACAGGGCTTGAAAATCAATGGTGAGATGAGGTGAAAACTTACAGGAAGGCTGTGTCGGAAGGGCATGGGAAATGACAAAGAAAAAGCGATATTAGATAAGTGGAGGAATCAGAAAGGAAAGAATTGTGAAGCAGATTAAGCCAAATCTATGCAGGGTTTTAAATGAAGAAGTCTGAACAGTGTCTTGAGACGAACGGGGAGCCATCTGATTAGCTTTGATTTAATGATATTCTTGAACATCTTTGTGTGCCTGGGCAGCCAGAACCAAGAACATTCCTGACAGTGGAGATGAAGCCTCTCCTGGGGAATTGCCTTCCCCTCAGCTGAGGGGAGACGTGGAGAAACGTCACAAAGTACAGGAGCGGCGGTGGGGCTGTAGGTCATTCCTCACGCAGGAAAAGGAGAGGAAATAAATGTCAGGGTCCTGGATGACGTCCGGTACCACTCCCACTTCCATGAGAAAGGGGAAGCAGCGAGCTGAAACTAAGGCTAGCTACTGATGCACATCAAGGCTTGTCTATATTTAGCGAAGCCAAGGAGAGGTTCTGAGGAGCGAGAGGGACAAATGAAAAGCAATGTCTGGTGTATGAGGGAGTTGTTCATGTTACCTGCAATGGGTACAGGTATTTGTGCTGCATGTTATGCTGTTCTTTATTGCCTGCTACCCGCTCTCTTCACTGAACCTAATAAGTTCCTAGGATCTGTATTCCCTTTTGCTCAGTTTCTGTAAATGCTAAATAGAATTTTGCCATGTATAATGTTTTCCAGAGAAAACATCATCCACTTTTGTAATATTATTTTGAAGGGGGTTTTGGCCTGCTGGGACCTAGAACTGCTTTTCCCCCTTCCCCATCAAACAACCTACAATCCAGCTCTCCTTTGCATAATCCTATTTCAAATATGAACAATATGAATTCTCCAGTTTATGCTAGCAAGGAAATTTGGGTGGTTATATTTCATCATTGCCTTAGAGAAGAAGGGCAGAGTGGCTGCCAAGCTGTCTTTGTACAGCTTTTCTCTGCTGAAATCTAGTGAAGAAACTGTAGTCGTCTTGATAACATGTTCAAGCTTTTTTTTCCCTCTTTTGCTAGCTCGTGGTATCAGCAAGTTGTGGCTGTGCATTTTTCACTTGCAGTAGATAACAACAGCCTGCCCACCTCATCCCCAAAGGGTACAGGTCAGACAAGGTCCTACTGTCTCTTTCTCTGTCTGCAGCTTCCTGATATATCTGCCTCTGTCTTGGTGACCCTCAGATCACTGTAGTGATGCCTGTAGCACCTCTAGGATTTCTAGTAAAAAATGGCTAGTTAAAATATTCTATACCAGCATGTAGTGAACTAGTTGGAGGCCTACCTTTTAGCTTTAGTGAGCTCTTCAGCATAAAAAAGGGGTGTTCAGCTCGAGGATAGCAAAGCCGAGAAGAAGATGTCTGTAATAGCATTGACCAGACAAGCCTGTAGGTCAGGAGGAGGCAGGAGCCTTCATGAGGAGCTGTGGGAGGTTGGGGTGGTCGTTCTGCATCTGGCCTCTGCCGTAGTGACCTCTCCTTTGCCAGGGAGCTGAACCATGCTCTGCAGGGTTGATTACCAGCAGAGCTCCTCCAGCCCCAACTCTTCGTGTACGGCAAAAGAGGGTTGGAGTTTGGGTCTCTTTGGGGCTCCCATGCTGCACCTGGTCCTTGTGGTGTAGGAATCAAAGCTAGGTGTGATGTCTTGTGGGGTCAGAACAGGATGCATTGGTACTTCTAGTCAAGAACAGATCAGTTTTGTTCTTTGAAACTTCCCAGTTACTCCTTTTCCTTACATACAGTGTACGCTTGTATTGTATGTTTTGTCAGGTCAGGTAAGAAGAAAATCTCCACTTTGTAATATGTTTTGGCAGACTGTCCCTTTTTCCCCAGAAGCACTTTGTGCCAATATCTTAACTGCTCTACTGACTAAATATACGTGGCTAACGCCTACAAACTTATCCATGCTGATGGGCCCTGCTTGCTGAAAGTGTTCTGTTCACACCAGAGGCTGCAACCCTGACCATACATTTGTGGATCAGCATGCTCGATTAAACATGCGTACAGAACTGGAGATTACAGCACAAGGGCATGGACTATCTGAGCCTTTAATCTCAAATGTACCCCATGGGTAAGGTAGATGGATTAGTATCATCACATGTAATCGTATCATTTTACCTCTCACCCCCCTTGATTGCCCCCACTTTCCATGGATCTTTGGGGATTCCCAGAGTCGTGAGGCCCCGGGACACCTGAGTTCACATAAGCAAAGACGCACATTACCTGTGGCAGTTGTTCTTTCCACCAAGGGAGAGCTAGGTGGCAACCCAGCCATTTCCTTTTGGGCGTCTCCTTTCAAAACAGGCAAAGGCAGTGGGACTTGGAGTGCCCGATGCCCTGCTGTTTGCATGTATCTGACATCGTAATTTCTTCTCCAGAGTAAGCTGGCTAAATTAATTTGATTTTAAAGAAGTGAAGCACTGAGACTGTGCCTGACATTTTCAGGATTCCAGGACGCTGTGTTCCCAGATCAATATGCTGATTTAGTAACATAACTTATGCTCAGGAAGGCCATGTGACACTCACAGACCCATCCATCTTAGTTGAGCATTTCTATTAGAGCTGTGCAAATCCTTTCCAGGACAGCAAGTGAGATTTTACAAGTTTCCCATTAGAAAAGGATAGTGTGGAATTACAAACACCTCCCTACTCCCCCAAATACCAGATTTGAATATACCCCTTTTCTCACATTTGAGTCTCAAGCAGGCCCTGACACAAGACCATCTCTGTATTGCTAGCAGTCAAACAGACTGGCACACATATATAATGCACACATAGATGTGCAGATATAACAATAATAGCCTACTGCCCATAAAATGTGCACTTGCATATGCAGATAAAGAAGATACATTTTTAAGAAGGCACTTTTTGGGATTAAAAGATGCACTTGAAAAGGTAAAAGGGCACCTCAAGTACGAAGACATCATGTAGTTAAAAACCAAGGAGAGATTAAGTTCTTCATAGACTTAAATAGAATCAGAATAGTGCACAAATGTAGTCTGAGTTTGTCTACATGAAAACAAACCAGATATCATTTGGTCATGTAGCTCATTTAATATGTATCAAAAGTGTTTGGCTGTAGGCCATTCATGTTTATGATACCCACAGAAACAGCACATTGGAGTCAGCAACTTGTGTCACTCAAAGAAAAAGTGACTTTAGGATACAGACAATATGAATGAACTTCTTATTCTGTCAAAAGTCTTAGTAAAAGTATATCAGAAAAAATGCTACTCTCATTTTCTGTGTTAAACAGCTGGCATTTTAGCTTTCTTACATGACACAATGCTTAGAGTTTATACTTCCTTTTACTTACAAGGTACTGGCAGCTGAATCTCCTAATAGTGCTAGGAAAATCTTCGTATGTTATTTATTTCAAGGTGCACAGAAACTCTATTTGAAATAATGAGCCAGCTTTCTTTTCTGAACAGAGCAGAAATTAATGTAGTTAGTTGATCACAGCAGTGAAGTTGCCTAACTTCTAAACCGATACCGCTTGTTTCCATATTCACCCAGCTTTGATTCGGGGTATTTCAGTACCATACTGTTTACCTGTAGGGACATTTGCCTGACTGCAGCTTTTAACAACAGGTTTAAATTTATGCTGGAAAGTGACCAAAGGATACAATTTTTCTTCTAAGTGCCCTTCCTACTCCAAATAGCCCAAGTACTCCTGAAGGCGTCACAACCTTTATGTCCCACGCAATAGCAGACAGAGCCTTGTACACCAGAACCCTTTGTGCTTGCCAGGGAACCAGGATTTGAAGGATCACTAAACTTAGCCATTTTGTATATCAGTCCACGAGGCAGCACTTTAATCATGTATTTTCAAGGTTAGAGTGTTCATTTTGGCCTCATACTTGCTAAGTGGCATAGAGATGTTATGCGCGGTACGTGGTAATGCTATAATCTATTGCTTTCTAAAAGCCACCCAAAGTACTGCACTGTAATCAAATAGCACTTCTTGATCACATTGCACGCTCCAGATGTATCCTGAAACAGACTGACACAAATAAGTCATTTAAAGATGCACAGCCATCAGGATATCTTGCTAAATGGAGGACGTGTGTATAAACAGTTTTCTATCCTTTTAAATTATGGCTTTGTTTTAATGAAGCATTTGCTAACAGTGAAGCTATGTACATGGATTTGGTCTGTCCCTGTTATTCTCAACAAGGTAACTGATGTGGCCATATTCTGATCTGCAACACGGGACCAGCCTGAGGTTAGTCTGTCTCTATGAGGAAGAAAATAGACCTGTTACTCCTACTCCTTGCTTGACGTCGGTTGCTGACGAAAAAACCACATTGTTTTTATTGGGGGGGGGGGGGGGGGGGGGGAGGCAAAAAAACCCAAACCCAAACCCCCCCCCAAAAACAGAAGACTTAAACAGATTATGAAAGCTGCCCTCGAAGTGGCTGTTTCTAGCTGGTTTTTTTTCTTCTTTTTTACTGCAGAACCTATGAATCTTCCAAAATCTAACTGCTTTCTGCCTCAGGTGGTTCTTACAAATATTAGCTGGTTACTTTAGATAGTATGGAGCACATTAGTTTTTGTCAGGCTTGTATCATTGAAAATGTCTCCTTTCTCTTTGGTTGTCCTTTGAATGTGACTCAAAGGACAAGTCTTCCTCCTGACTTCCCCTTTTTTGGGAGGAATCTCAAATGACCACTTTCTACCCCATTCCTCCAGGAACCCCAGCTGAGCAAGCTCACAGTTCGTAATGCTTCACCTCTTACCTTTGCTGACGTGTTTCTGACTCCTTGAGTGGCCAGTCTTTTGCCTGTGCTGCCTTCTCGGCTCTACTGGACATCTAGCGCTAAATGTCTGCTTGTTGACTGGGGCGTTGTATGGCCCAATCCAGGCGTCCTTTCTGCCACACTGTCCCATCATGCTCCCACCAGTTACGGGAGCTGCTCTTTCGTGCCTCAAGGTACCTTGTCCAGGTACCTTCAGGTACGGAAAACAGCCTCAATTTCTCTTGATTGCAGGAGACAGGTAAATCTTGGCGCATCTTTTTGCTGTATTTCTGAGACTAATGAAGAGGTGTTTGTATGGGTAGGCCAGCCTCTGCCTCTATGTGTGAGAGGCAGGCACGTTTACAAAGTGTCAGCCAGATTTTAGAGCTCTCTGGGACAGGCATACCTTTAAGCCTCGTGTGGAATACAAAGCACATACATGGTCATTACTTCATTACCAATCACTACTGATAACAAGTAAAGTTCATAGTATATTCAATATTACACCTAATTCTCTGTGTAGTATTGCTCTGGGGCTCTGTAGAAATGTAACCTATACCTCAGGAAACACTGGACCAAGTTTGACATTGCCAGTCTGTCCAACAACATAAATACAATTGTTGTACCTTAATTTGCAGAAATGTAATATTTAGCTACGTCTGATATATTTTAGAATGCTTTTCAGCAGAGTTCACTTGAAGATAATTTATTTTGTAAGACAACTTGGCCAATGCTATAATTCTTGGAGTCCTATGTTCTGTAGCATAAAGAGAGGCTAGCATATTTATGCCTTCTGAAGCCAGTGGAAGTCTGTCTGTTGACTTTCATGGGGCTCTGGATTAGATCTTTAATGAACATCTCCTGATGTCATTATAGGAGCAAATATTGGAACAGCATCATGAAAACTTCAGATTTAGTCAATATGAAGGATTTATTACATTTTTTTTAGAACATAAAGTAGTTTGAAAATTGCTTCTTCACCTGCTGCTCTGTTCATGCTTATCCCACAGTGACCTGAGCCACCCAAAAGAGTATTTTGTCAGAAAGGTTCTGAGGCCAAGATCAGGGCAAAGGAAGAAACCACGCAATCTAAAATCAACCAGTTGCTTTGAAACAACTAGACAAGTTGCAAATTCAGAAATCAAATCTGAATGCACCCAAAGAGATGTGGGGAGAACTTCTTGAATCTGATAATTTCAGAAGTGTGGTGTGTTGGGTTGCAGAGAACCTGATAGTTTTGAAATGTAAACATGCAATATGTAAAACATAAGCCACAGAATTAATGAATCATGTTAATTTCACACTGCCCCCGCTTTGGACTAATTAGTGCAAATTAAATGCTGCACTTGTCAGGCAGAGCAGTTTGTGCACCGTGTATTGCATTGAGAATTATTTTTGGATCCATTTGCACAATGTGAAAATAGTGTGAAAATATTTTTATTTCAATTAGTAGTAGTTTTACAGTCATTAAAAGACTTCTTTAATAGGCTTAGACTCCCATGGCCTGCACAGCTGCATGAGGTCTGGTTTGCATTTAAAGGTGGGAAAAGATGTAGTGGGAAGGAAGACATTTAGCTGACTGGATTTACTTAATTACCCCCCACCCCATTCTAAAATGCCAAACCAGGCTGATCAATTATCTGTCCCTTCATCAGAGGCCAATTGCTTAATTGCAAATTATCCCTAATAATTACACAGTCAAATAACTACTGGATTTATTTTTAATGAATGTGGGAGCCCTTAACAAGGATTTAAATGTACCCACCAGGATTACTCAAAATCGACAGCTATCAAAGGGCCGGAATCTGCCGCTCTCGCTTACGTGGAGGAGAACCTCACTCCGCTTATTTTCAGTTCATTTTCAGTGAGACTCGGGGAAGTAAAGATGCCGTGTCCGTGCTCGGTAATGTTTTTAGGGTCTAACACTTCCATTGTTTCAGTGGGACAGACTGAAAATGAGAGATTACTGAAAATGAGACAGGGTATCAGAACGTGGGATGCTGTGAAGCCGGGGCAGAATGTAGGACAGAGCGTGGAAATGCTGCCTTTGCCGAAATGAGATGGAGCTCTGCCAAGCAGCAAAGAAAGGGATTGTCAAAACAGCAGCGCGCTCCCCCTCGCAGGCATTCCCGGTGCGGGGAGAGGGGGTCTGCCCGCTGCCGGGGCGGGAGGCCTTCCCCGCGGTGGGATGCAGGGCTCCGGCAGCGGGGATGTAATTAGCGCTGACACAAAACACAAGGCAAGGCTTTTGACGCTTGTTTTCCAGTTTTGACAGAGAGGGGAAACATAAGGAAGGTGTCCTTTTTTTCTTTTTTTTTTTTCCCTTTTCCCCTCCCCTCTCTCTCTCCCCGCTTAAATAGCTTTCTCTCTTCAAATTACCTTAAACCACTGGGTACGTGGGCCGTGTTCCACGGCGCTGGCCACTCCTCAGCACGCTTGTCAGCCTGGAAACAAGAGGCGGACTTTGCTGAAATACTAAACCAAATGAGAACAGGAATTTAAATATAATGCTGTGTCTGCTCACAGGCAGGCGAAGAAGATTCAGCAGTTGAATAAGTAACAGAAAATTTGGAGTGTGAAGGAGGAAATAAACTGAATGCAAAGGAGCATGCAGAGGGGAGCTAAACTACACATGCTTTCTAACGTGGTGCAGGTAAATTAAAGTGGCTGAACTGTTTGTGAAATGGAAACTCAGCATCTGTCTGTTCTTTATCTCTCTTGTATTGATGTCCAGAGGTCCAGTTCAGAAATCGGGGCCCCACGGTGCTAGCCACAGTAAAACCGCTGTAACTCAGCGTCTCCCACCACCATCGCCTAGCATCTAAAGCAAAGGCACTCTCTCAGTTCTGATTTCCTTTTTCACTCCTATGTTGCCAGCTCTTTGTAGGTCACGTGTAAGCAATTTTTTGTGCTGCTTTTTCTAGGAGGTTAAGTAATTAACTTGGAGGAGAATGGGAAGCTGTGATCTCGCCTCACTTTGAAAGGCCTTTTCCTCAGATTTCTGCAGCGTGCCTCTTCCTCCTCTAAAATTTCTTACTCTGGATTCTTGCGTGGGGAGTTGATATTCTTGACACCAAAGCCCCAGCTGGTATCTTTCTTGATTGCGAAGCATCCTATGGTATATTATACTCCTGAAGAGATTTTAACGCTGATAAAGTGAGGCCTGAGGGAATATGGGACTGTTTTTGTTTTGTGGGTTGTTTTTTTAATGCCTGAGCCCTGTCTACTTGTATTCTGCTATGATGGGTGTCAAAGTTTGATAATGCGATCACAGCCTGAAAATTTCAGATTGCGCTTAATGGCTCAGTGGCTGGAGGACACAATCCTGAAGTTCCTGAAACACAGCTGGATCCTCTGGTTGTCACTACGTGACACTACGTGACAACCAGACTGGTGTAAACTTGACTTGTCATCTAAAAATCTGGATTTATTTAAAATGTAGATGATCCCCAAAAGTTGAATTCAGTAGCATTCGTCATTTTCATGTATGACACTGAATAGCTTCTCTAGTCTGTCTGTGCCGTTGTCAGTCTGTTGGGTTTGTTCCTTACAGGGTTAATTAAGAATACATTCTGGTTCATACACATGGAATTAGCACATTAAAGTCGATGTGGATTTCTACCTACACCCCTTGTTCACAGAAAGGAAACCAAGACCTTGCACTGAGAGCAGTTGCTGGATTTATTCTCTGTACCAGATGCGAGTAATGGGGTGGGGGTGGGGAGAAAGAATCATCCACCCATCCTTTTAAACTGAGCAGATCTTTTCTTCCCTATTTTTCTAAGTGATTTACCTTACCCTTCGGTGTTTTTATTACCAGTTTCTCACTTCCCTCTCCTCGGTTTCTTTTTCCTGTAAATACATATCCCAGTCTGCACTGCTGTTTGCTCTTCTTAAGTTGTGATGTAGTCTTGACTTTTATTCGCATTAAGCACACCTTTTTCCAGTATTTGCACCCCCAAAATAAATGCCCGTAGTGGTTACGGGTGCCAGAATCTAGTTCAGTATTAGTAAGAAAATTCCAGCACTGTTTTTCTTCTACTTTTCTTTTTAATCTGGAATCAGCGCATCTTCCAGCTTCTTCAGCTCCCTTGTAATTTGTTCAGCGTGATCACTTTTCCACGAGCAATGCTAGGTACGGGCACCTTACTTGGTTTAAGATCTCTCTTTTCCATCCTATGCCTAATGCGGCTTTTTATGCATCAGAAATAAGAGTGTAAAGCAACCTTTTCCTCAGCCTGGTTTGAAGCACGACGTTTCTCAATGAATCTTCTCTTCCCGTGTTCTTTGTCTTGTCACAATAAACAATCAACAGTTCCAAAGAATGCTGTAATTAAAATTTCCTCCAGGAATAGTGGTTGTTATGGATACTGTTAAGTATACTGAGAAGCGTCACGGGCTACCGCGAAAGAAGAAATACTAACGAATAGTCTTTTGGCCCTATTTTGGCCTGTGGAGGGCAAAGAGAAAAGGTAGGTGAAATACAGCTACGCGGTTTTATCCCGATAATGCATCCTGGCTGGAATACAGGGCGCTCCTTCAGCGTGCTCCTCTCAGGAAGCGTTTTCAAGCAGCACGCCAGCCAGGGCGGCAAGTGGAAACGCGGGGTCTGGACCGCACAGCCCTCCTAACAGGTCCCTGCCGCCGCGGCCTGGCGGGTCTTCCTCCAGGCCCTGCTCCGGGCACCCCCGAGGGCGAGCGGGGTCCGTGCCCGCCGGGCCCTCGCCGCCTGACACCGGCCCCGCGGCGCAGAGGCCGGGCGCAGCGCCGGCAGCGGCGGCGGGAGGGGCCTTTGTGACGCGCGGCTGGAGGAGCCCCGCGATAGGCCCTGCCGCCGCCCGGCCCGGGGCGGGGCCCGGCGCCCCTGGCCCCTCGCCGCCCCTCGCCGCGGAGCCGAGCGGGCATCCCCCGGCGGGGCGGGCCGGGCCGGGCCGGGCCGGAGGCGGCTGCCCGCGGGGCGGTCGCTGCCCGGGGTTCGCCCGGGTGTTGAGGAAGCCTGCCCGATGTCGGCGTCCGCGTCGTTGTCTGAGCCTGCCTGGGCCAGGCGCCTTCGCCTGCCGTAGCGGCAATCTGGAGGGGAACTGGGCGAACCCTCCCTGAAAGTCCAAGTAGGCACTTGGGTTTTCTCTGCCTGCTCTTGCCGACAGCCTCAGAGCGCTCTGGCAGATGAGAGTGGACTCTCTCCCCTCTTTCTCTCCTCTTTCAGAAGCAGGACAAGTTTGTCCTTATTCCGTTTACCTAGCTATAGCTTCGGCCGCTATTGCCTGTGCTAAAGGAAGGCTCCTGGCTCTGCAGGCTGTCTTAGCCGTAGATACATACAAACTTTATAGCATGTTTGGTTTTAAAAATACCATTAAAAATTCGGCAGAAAATAACATATTTGTTATCTGCTCAGCCATTTAACTCTCCAGGTTTTTGTTTTATATCCCTTAATCCAACCCATCCACTTCGTTAATTTGGCCTGCTACCCTCTATTTTTACTCCTCTGAATTGAAAAGTAAAGGATAGCGCAACAGCATTCTCTGCTGTGAATATACATTCAGAGAATCTCTTTGCAAAATAGGTAATGGTTCACCCGAGACAGAGAGTGTGGCTGTGCTGCTACACCCGACTGCAACGTCAGTGCTGCTGACATTGCCCCCTATAAAGGGCAGCGATCTGCCCAATAATTCTTTAAAACGCATAAAAACAGATTGCAGGGAAGAGAGGAAATGACCCTGGGACAGCCTGGGAAGCCCTGGAAAGACCTACAAACAAAAGCAAGAAAAGTCTAGAATGAGCTAAAGGAAGGATAAAGCTTGAAAGACAATTAAAATGGGGAAAGCACAGAATGGCCTCTCAAGTGCTGTGAAGGCCTCTTGTATTTGAATACCTCATTAAGCAGCTGCAGGGGAATTGAGCACCTAAATACCTTAAAATCTGGCCCCAAATAAGTAAGATTTTAAGCTGTCTGAAAAGGAAAGTGATCTTCTGTTTCAGGATATGAAAATACGGGATGAGCAGTTACTTTCCACTCCATCTATTTAAGATTTGTCTCGTCAATCAGAAGCCTAGGAAATAATAGTGAAGATTTAAATTCTGTACGGCTGTGTACTGGTTTATTCTCAGAAATACAGAAAGAGGAGGAATGCTAGAGGTCCTACCTTATGAATTAAATATCTTGTAAATGGAGGCGGTGTCCTGTGAAGTGTGTGGCTCTGCGCATGTGTAGAGCTCTATGGGGCTATCCCCACGCTTGCTTAGGTGGGTACGTGTGCGTCCCTCACTTGATCAAGACACATCCTAGTTCAGCCTGGAAAAGCTCACAGGCTGGGGCAGAAGCGTTCAAGCTGTACAGAAATACTCTTACCCGGTGGAGATATTTCAAACTTCTGTTCCTTTAAAAAGACAAACCCAACCCTTGTCATTCAGTTCTAGGCATGACAAATTTGGAGTTTCAGGAGAAAACTGCTTTTGAATGATGCTGAACTAAAATAGGAATTGGGGGGGGGGGCATTCCAAAGGTACGATTTGGAGTTAATGCTAAAAAATTTCAGCATATAGACAAAATTATAAGTAGCTAAGAATAGGAATTTAAAAACTACTGTGCCCTCTCAGCCGTGCCATCAATGTTGCTACCATGACACTACAGTAATTTATTGTTGCAGAACGTTCCCTCCTAGAACTCTCTAAATATTTTAAGGAATTCCAATTACATATTGCAGGGGAATGTCTTTAAAAGCGTTTGGGTTTGCTGGCTTGGAGGAATCCATATGCAGAAAAGCAAACAAAACCAGTGAGAAATGTACGCTGTTGAATTAAAATATCAGGTTTTGGCACGTTCTTTTTCTTGCTAACCGTGACTTATTAAGGAAAAAAGCCCTGCATAAAATCCTTTAAGTGTACAGATTTTTTTTTTTCCTTCTGAGCTTTGTTCCAATGGCTTCTATTGTCACCAGGAAAAAAAATAATCCTAGACTTGGGTATATTTTTTGTTCTTTTCATATGTTAATAAGTTGTGGACTGTTTTGGACCGTTTACGTGATCAATAATTTAAAGGCTCATTGTCCTGAGAAACGTTGAATTCATTAAGAGAGGGAGAAGTAATAGATTCAGTATCTCCATCTCTGTAATCAATTGATGTTCAATTACTGTGGATGCAGGCAGGCAGGAGAGCTGCTCGGCCAAGAGTACTGCCACCCTCGGTGCCAGCCAGAGCTCGCTGGCTCTCAAGTTTCATGTGGAAACACAGGGGTTATTTTTGCTACGTGGGTGTATGCAACTAGGAGGTGTAGTTTCCAGGCTGTTGCAACAACAGAGTTGGTACTTTCAACGCGAAACAACTCTCCTCTTTGCGCTCCACACAAATCTTTAATGATTTCAAAGAGTATGATTAAGAAGGGGAGGAAGGCTTGGGTGCTTCAGTAAATTGTTAAGGGCCTTTTGTCGCTCAGTTACGGGCGGCAGTCCTGTACCGCCTGTCTCTGCAGTGCAATGCAAGATACTTCACAGCAAAGTAGTGCTATGTAAAGCACACTTCAAAATTTCAGTCTGGGAGGCAGTAAACAGAGTTTCTGTTTTCTAACTGGCTTTAGTTGGGAGCCAAAATTTTCCCGATTTCTGTATGACTTTGGATTCTAGATTACTGCGATATTCTCCGCTTCACTTTGACGTTGGACTCTGCTTTTGTCTGCTTTGTGAAGCTGCATGAGATAAGTGATAGATCTCAATCTTTAGAAATAAATGTTTGCTTCCTTTCAAAGTCCAAACTGAGCCCACTGCTGGTAGATTACTGTTAAAAGGAGTTGTGAGGGGGGGTAAGCCTGCTACCATGATGATAGGTAATGTAGGCCTTTTGGGGAGTAATGCAGATATCTTGATGCATCAGGAAAAACGTGCCCATTCCTTGTTGGTTTCTATCTTGTCAGGAACTAGTGCTGTGAAGGAGGGAAGATCCTGGGTGCCATTCTGGGCCTCGTGGACTAGACTTGACCAGGCAGCTCCATCTCTTCTTGCACCAGTCTGGCTTCTCCCACTGGGTGCACCGAGGGACATGTGCTGCAGGAGCTGATGAGAAGCTGCGCCGATGTCTTACGTAGGTATGATCAGTGTTAAAATTTTGTTCCAAGTTTTGCTCTTGGTGACACCAGTGTTCTACTAAAATCAACCAGCAAAGAAAATGTAGCTGAGAGCAGAGCATGGCTATTTATTTTTACATTCTCTTGTATCTGTGGTCTCAGGGGTGGGACCTGATGCTTCAGTGCCCTAACTCTGAGCCGCTCTCAGCAGGCACTCAGCTCACCAGGCCAGACCGGGCTGTACAATACTAATTAAGTCTAAAGAGGGCTAAGTGGGTTCCGGTATGATGTTATTAGTACTGAGGTAACTGGGTGACACACCAGAAGAATTTGAAATTGCTAGCTCAGTTAAGAGCATAGGGGACTCTGGCTTATTCTTCCTTAAATACACTCTTTCTATATTCCCTTGACTGCAACTAAACTGCAGAATATTTACCTGCCTGATTGTTGTTTGTAAATCTAGGCTCTTTCCTCCCCCCCTTCTAAATCTTCCTTAGATGCTGAGAGGAAAAAATAGCATACAAGAAAGTGGCTGTAAAGCATTTCTTTTCTGTTCTGCCTCTCTGCGTAGAGCTTTTTGTGGCACTCAGGGGTGCAGTAGGGCTTGAACAGTCCAGACAGTGTGCCAAGGCGTATTCCTGTAGGACATCACTAGAGATCCCTGCTCGTAAACCCTGCCTGCAGAGCTGTAACCGGAGAGAGAAAGAGAGAGAGGGAAAGAAAAAGAGGTGAAGCAGGGAGGACGCAGAGGTGTGATTAAGGGCTTCCAGAGAAGGCAGAGAGGGAAAACAGAGAGAGAGAAAATAGTGGACAGACTGGGGAGGTGGGAAACAGCAGCATTCAAGGGCCAGGCTGAAGACAAAGGGGCTTGAAAGAGAGAGTAAAGGGAAAAAAGTAATTGCAATCCTGGGGTAATACATTAAGATGAAAAGCTGGGCCAGTCACAACCAACCTGTGTGGAAAGTCCAAGAGCTGGCTGGGAATCAGCGGGCAGAGGCTATGAGAAAAAGGGAGAGGTGGAAGAAAGAGGTTGGCCGTGAGAGCAAGAAAATGTGCTGTGCTTTGTCAGGGACTGAGAATCGTTCCGCTGGGAAGGTCTGTTTGGTTGTGGACAAAATGCTCAGAAATCTACAGGGAGAGGTGGAAAGGGCCTTTTGCAAAGAGGCAGTACGAAGAGCTTCGCATGGTGATAATTTTTAACAAAGTAAAAAGGGCAGTGATTTCATTAAAAACTGCTGGATGCTTAGCACAGTTGAATCTCAAGCCACTTAGCTGAGTATCTAAATGTGGATTTAAGGGCACAACTTTACACATGTGAAGGAAAAAGAAGTGGAGCGGGGGGCTTGGTCTGCCTTCTTTGCTGGTGTAAATGTCTGGAAATCAGAAGACTTACCTGGACGGCAGAAGGCTCAGATTACTGCTATTATAATAGATTGTTACCAAATCAGTTTTTCATTCTTAAAAACAGGAGAATCCGACATAGTGGAAAGAGAAGTTGGTGGAGCTCTTGCAAGCCTTGCTAGCACACAGTCTGCCTGGATGTTTTTAGTTATGAATCAGCTTCATCTTAGTTTCTAATGAATGATTTGAAAACTGTTGCCCATTTGTGAGAAGCGCTTGTATACCGCTAATATTCTCATCTGTGTTATCTTGTTAGTCTTGTAATTTATTTCTGTATTTGGCTAGCTTTCCTCAGACGTGTATAGTCTAAAATTGAACACACATTCTATACAGCCTATGGTGTTAAATACCAATTTTAACGCAGGATTTTATTGTATTTGGCTGTGACTGAAGAGAAGCTAAAGAATCCGGGCAGCATTAAGAGGCTCTTGAAAATTTCAGCCAGTCCCCTCGTTTTGACTTCCGACATCGTGAGAAGTTGGAAGTGGGGTAAGTGAATGGGGCTGGTTAGGGGGGTTCGAGGGCTTGCTTTTCTTCCCTTCTTCAATTCATCGCCGCTTTCATTAAATTATGATAAACTCTCAATAAGAACAAAAGGGTAAAAGAGTGACAGCTGAATTTTCAGACTCTGATGACCTCAAAAATTACTTTGAAGACATAAGGAAACATAAAGGATTGAAGTATATGACTGTAAACATCTAGAGGTACATTTATATTGTCTTTTTCTCAGATAAATTCAGCTTCTGATATTCACGTTCATAAATAGCCCATTTCAGTGACATTACTGGGACAAGATCCCTATGGGTATAATTCCCGTTACTTCACTAACATCAGTTCAAGTCAGCATCTCCTCACGGATTTGAACTTTCTTGATTAATTTTGTGAGGTTCGTGTTATCCATGCAACAAGATGTGGCTGCTGTCACCGCATGGACATATATTGGAAGCTGGTGGCAGGTACTATCATGCTGGCTGTGCAGAGAGAAGGCTGCAAAGTGCAAGCAGCGTAGTCCTTGACCAAGCAGCAAAGGACTGTGTGGGGAGGAGTGGGAAGGAGGGTTGTGAGTGGAGAGCGTCACGGAGCAGCAGCTAAGGACTCCCAGGGGCAGGTACTCTAGAAAAGCACTGAATGCCCAAAAGCAGTTCAGCAAACACCTTTTTATGAAGTTGAATGGGGCTTCTGAAAGGGACTATGAGCAACAGGCAAGTAGCTTTATTAATATGGCTTGTTCAGCAAGCTAACATTGTTTAATAAGCTAAGTGCGGAAGTAAGAAACTGTTACCAAACCGTCGCAGAAACGTGAGGAATATTGCAGGTGGAAAGCATGAAACTCTGGAACTACAATATTAGTTTCCTATGAGAGGCCAAAAGAAAGGGGGACACTTGAAACACTTATAACAGGTTTAAGACTTAGGAGTCGCACAGGTAATTTGGAATCCTTCATTCAGAAATAGATGGTAATGGGCATAAGAGACCCAAACTGTGAACAGGGATGTTAGAAGATATTGAGTTAACCTTCAAAAACAGTAAAGATGCAGGAGGCCACAGCGTAGAGGTAGACCGGACTGCAGGTGCTGGAAGGAAAACCAAGGCGACTGTCCCCTGAATCGGGACCACGAGCCCACGGGAGCGATGACTCCAAGGGGAAATCTGCAAATGAACCCGGAGCTCTCTTTAAACGCTGCCCCGGCACACTGCACTATCTGCATGTGATGGCTTTCAGCAGGCTGCGTGAAATGATTTGGTAGCCTTAGCTGAGTCCCACCACAGAAATGCCAAGCTTCTTAAGCTGCTTAACAGGCTTGGCGAAGAGGATAATGATTAACCGTTTATTAAATCAGCCCCTCCAGGTCAGGATGAGGGATATTGGCAGTGAGAAAGCTCGCGCTGCTCTTCCCTTCCCAGTGCCTTTTATGCAGATAGGGGACTTCAGCCTTCAGGGATACAGTCACTGGTATTAAATTTACTTAAAAGTATGAAGTGGCTTCATTTCTGTTCTGAATACCACTGTGGGCCATTGTAAACTTCCCCCGTGCAGTTTGAATCTCCTTAAAGGCAGACATGCACTGGTTTCTAAGAATAACTCTACAGAGAGCATGCAGTGTACATGTCAACTTAATTAAATGAATTTGTTTAAAATATGATCGATGGTGTGTGAAATTATATAATTATTCCATAAATACACTTTGTTAATTAATTAATATTTTAATTAAAGGGTAATTGGAAACTCTTTGTGTTACTACCTTTTTTGAAGGACATGAATGTGTCTTTACCTCATACTCACTGATTAGACCAAAAAAAATTTTTTTAAAAAAAGGTATTAAACTAGGAGCCCAGGAGATTTAAAAAAAAAAAAAAGCACAAATGACAGCTATGTCCCAGTTTGCCATAGGAAGGAATTTGGCTGCCCTTTAAAATCTTCCTTCTCAATCAGCCTTCAGTTTTTCTAATATCCTTCGTGTCTCTTATTCTGGGAGAGTGATTGTCTCTCTGGGAGGCTTGCCTTGAAATGTCTCCCTGGAAAACGAACTTGGAACAAAGTGCTGGGGACTAGTTGTTGGTTGAGAGCGCTGGTATTAGCAGTTTGTCAGAGCTAGACATAAATCCCTCTTTTCCCCTCATGATCATTTTCCTCCAGTATCTTTCAGTTTACCTGTTTATTTTGAAGACTGTCCATATTAACAAATGCAGACTCCCTCTTACTCACTGCCAGAACAGCACTCCAATCCCCAGACCACTTTTTGTAACTGCTGGTGTGGAATAAATGAAAAGAAATGGCTGGAAACCGAGAAGAGAGAGAAATGACTGTGGCCCTTATCTTGCCCCTGGAAATTTATATATAATTCACACTGAAGCCAATAGGATAGGAAGGGCAAATTTGAGGCCTGTCTGTGAAAAATTATCAAGAGCTCCCAAATTAAGGCCCTGATTTTGCAAACTTGCACAGTTAAATGTGAATGCCCCCCATGAAGGCAGCGGACAGGATGCTGCTTGCCGGTCTCACGTGAGCCCATGCTTTTGTTTGCAGCTTTGGGACACAGACAAATACGAACCAGGAAATTCTGGGCAGCAGATAGTTATTCTGCGTATTTTGATCTTCTGCTTACATGGCAAAATTAAACTGATAACTTTCTGCAGCTGTTAACTACTCTACAACTGCTTGCTACTCCTGAATGTGTTAAGAGCTAGTAAGCGTTGTTCGTCTGTGACTGATCTAAAATGTCAGTGCTTTTGGATTTCTAACCAGTCCTGCAGTACCATACCTAGTGTAGATCTAGAAGGTCGTAAGTCCTAAGAGAAATCATAGTTCATTGCAGTGACAGTGCTTTAGTGTGTGACATAAGCGGATTATATGAGGCTAGCGCAGAAAGAACAAGGAGCACCATAACTAGCATAGGGACAAGTGAAAACTAAGTCAGTCAGGAATAGGTTACAGCACATGTTAAGACAGGCAAAGGACCCAGTGTGCATATATTTGCACAGAAAAAGTTACACAGCTTCAGTGATTTACAGAAAACAGTTTGCCAGGGAACGTTTTTAAAACAAAATCTAATTTGAGATTGAAAATATTTTTTAATTCCTATTGCAAAATTGAGTTCACTGCGTTGTATCCTCATAGAAAGCTACTCCCATTTATCTTTAAATTCAGCAGTGAATCACCAGCCATGCCTGACTTATTCATGCGTGAGATGTCAGGTGCATGAGAGCTTACATCACATGCCATGCCGATGCATAAAATTTTTAAACCTGCCCTTGACAACTGAACAATTCAGCAACCTGGACACAAGCTGCAAGGATCAAAAAGTAGGACAAAAATTACAACTGTTTATACAGCTTTGCACAACGCCATGGCAATGCTTTTTGCAAGAAGAAATATTTACTGAGAGTAAACACAGTTTAGAATGAGATTTAATGTCTGTGTCTTCTCTGTGGGGATCCATACACAGAATGCTGGGTTTAATGCTGCTTGAAGAGCCTGAGCTTTTTACCTTGGCGAGTCCTCTGTTTTTCGAAGGTACAGGAACGATTGGGGTAAGAGAAAGTGTCCATGACGTGAAGAAAAACTTGCATAGGCAAAAGGGAAATTTAATGTAAGTGCTGCTTCTGTTTTTTTGCCGTCCTGCAGATTGTTTGACAAGGATTGATACCAATTAGTGCCAACGATAGCATAGTTTATGATACTGACATCTGTCCAACAGAAACTGGCCCCAAAACATCAAACTTATTTTGCAGATGTCACTGAATAATCATTAGGTGGTGATAACTTTCAGTTGCCCAGTGGGGAAAGGTTCCAGCATATTAAATGGACGAAAAGTTTCTGAATTTCAGAAATACTGCAGTGGGAATTTTCAGTTGAGACAGCAGGCTGAGGGTTTGCAATCCATCTTTCGCTTCCTTGTGAAGCGTAAGAGCAGAAGGCATGGTCTTTTCAGCAAGGCTGGGGAAAGTCTGAAATATTTGTGGGGATCTGTGTTCTGACTGGATTTACAGGTCCAAATTTATCTTGGGGCTAACTCCACTGGCATCTCTGAAGTCGTGCCTGTTTATCTCCAGGCTGAATTTGCACCAACAGAAAACCGATCATTCTGGCAGGGACATTTTATTACATTCAGGAACTATCTAAATGTTGAAGTGAGTTTAGTCAATATCTGTTTCATATCTTTTTATATCATCTGCAAACATTCAGGCTTGCAAAACTGAAATTACGAACCTCCATCTATAGGAAGTCACCTAAATAAATGGCTTGATTTTTCTCCTCCCAGGACTGCTGGAAACGGACAGGGCTCAGTGAAAGCTGTAGCCACACAGCAGCTCTGATCATTGAGCTTCCCATTTAAGTGAATAAAAATGAAGTTAGGTGACACTGGGTATTCATGTGCCTTGCATTTAGAGATCTGAGTATGTCCTCAGTTATACTGGGGACCGTATAACTTTATATATCCTGTTTGTTTGTTTGTTTAACTCTGGAATTATCTCCCTAAGAAAGAACCTCTCCCACCATTTCCAGACAAAGCCTTAAATTTGGAAGGGACAAGTCTACACAATACTTGTATCAGACCCAAACTAAGAGATGAGTCTGAATAAATCTAAGCTGCTATGTTGTGTACTTCTAGATTCCTCAGCCTCCTCCTGACAATGATAAAGGGATTGGGATTCCATTCTGTGTAAATCCAGGAGGAGGACAGCCAAAGCCTGCAGGGAAGATCTCGTCCCTTCTCACACCCCAGTGCAGAATTTACACCGCCTCACGCATCAGCTCTGAAGTTAATCCTCTTGGTCTAACTGAATCTGAAGGAGTCTAACATGGAATAATTTACATGGTGAGGGGCGGAAAGAGGTGTGTAGCAAGAAAGACAGCAATCAGAAGGATGTAAGAAGATAGAAATTAAAGTAAGTGGTAGCTTACTTACACCGGCTAGCTTGCTTGAGGTGGAATACTTCAAATTCACTTAGATTTGTATGTGAATTTGGTCCTTGCTGTCTGAGGGAGAAAGCAAGACTTCATCATTATTTCCTGTTGCTAGATGATGATAATATCAAGATGTAATAATATCAAGATTTTTTAATTTCTATATACCTGATTTTAGAAGGAATTATGAAATGGATATGATTCTTGTTTTATTTTCGAGTTGTATGCTGGGAAAACAATGCACTCATGTAGATATGAACAGAAATCATTGCAGCCTGTTAAAACAAATTAGGAAACATGCTTTCAAATCTTAATATAATTTCTAGAGGAAGGAGCCTCTTGACTTGAATGATAAAGGTCTGAAAATGGTCAGAGAGTCATAGAGCCAAGTGGGGATCCCAATTACAGATTAGCAATAATGCAAATGTTGCTGCAGAGGGACCACTCAGCTTCTGCAGCTCAGGAGCTGTGGCTGTGGCTAGAGCGCAGGCATAAAAAACCTCCCTTTCATTACTGTTTTTAATTATCTGCACAACAACAGAGCTGGAATACCTGCTGCACGCTGAGGCCCTTTGTGCGAGCCCGTCAGCAGAGGCTATGAAGGCCAAAGCCCCTATTTTTTGCCTTCTGGAGGTCTTTCACCTGAATTTTGCTTTCATGCAGATGCCTTTCTTTCCTATTTATCCTTATCTATCCCTGGCTATTTCCCCTGCTCCACTGAACATAAGCAACAGATGCAGCCTTACGTGATGACACCAGCGTTTGGCTATCCAGCTGTGATCCTGAAGTTCTCATGTGCAACCGTAAGGCTCTTGCGTTCCCGCGAGGGAGCGAGGGTGCTCTGCGCAAGGCTGGCCTCGGGGCACAGACCTCCTGGAGATGAGCAGCGGGTGTCTAGCCTCCTCCCTCTTTCATAAGGGAGCTTGCAGGCTTTTGCGGATGGAGTGATGCCCTTCGCTTGTAAGAGAGAAGCAAAAATATACTTTATTGGTATAAAACAGTGAGTTAACAAGGTTCAGTGGTTAATGGGACAGTGGTTTAACAAGATTCGATTGCAAGGTATGCTTGATTTACTGCATAGAGGATAGGACAAAACTGTCAGGGAGACCCTCCTGTTGAGGCATGAGGTTCAGAAAGGACGCCCTTGCTTTCTAAACTCCTCCTCAGAGAGGAGTCTAGGTGCGGCTAGATCCGGTCCTAGTCCCAGACTTGGCCAACAGTTTATGTCTAAAGGATTATATGTGCGCAATCGATCCTTTATATCACTTAGCTAAGATTTCAAAGTTTAGCATGCTGTTAGTTGCTTACTGAGGATCTGTTGCGGCGAGGAATCTCTCAGCCTCGAGCAGTAACCTTGAGAGGCGTCCCTGCTCAAGGGGAGACCCTGGCGTGCAGCCCGCTGCCGTGCAGGAGAGTTCCAAGGGCTCTGGGGCTGCTCACTATTTATGGGGGTGAGATGACAGACCCATAGTCATATTTGCATATCAACCACTGATTTTAGTTTCTTCACTGTGGTTAGGTGGGCGCATTGCACAATAGCCCTTGACTATTGTGTTGTTATCTGTCTCCTGAATCCGCTTTGGCCCAGGTGCAGCCATCACGACCGGACGCATCCATTACGGCCACCACTGGTGGTTATGGCTAGAGCAGGTTATGGGAGCTAAAGGTCAGGTTGGGGCAGGGAAGCACACCGTCACACTGGCTTGGACGAGGAGCAGGAAGCTGAGAAGCTCTTTGTTAAACTTGGGAATGAGGCATTAGTCCGTGCTCTGGTCTTCTCATATGTTAGACTGCTGTTCTGTGTGCCCTCGTTCTTGCGGCCCATCCCTGTGTTTTCCCATGTACTTAGCAGGCACAATAGACCTTCATGGGGAGGATAAAGCAACCAAGAAAACTAAGGGGAAGAGGCAAGAGTTGGCAAAGGGAGGTTCACTTTCTCGCAGACAGTCACTGAAACGAATCCCCTCTGAGAAGATCTTGCCAAAGTTATATTGTAAGTTGTGCTTCCAGCTAGAGGCTGCATAGTTTGAGACCATGTGAAAACTTAAAACACAGCTGGGTTACCTTTGACTTGGACCTACTTGATCGTGTGTTGGAGCATGTAGCACTGGGAGAATAAAAGGGACTGACTGGGCAGTGTGTGTGTCCTGGGTCAGGAGGGTTCAGGCCAGGACACGTGGACAAGTGACCACAGGCAAAATGAACACCCACTGAGCACAGGTGAGGAGTGATATGCGGAACCAGTCAGAAACAGGGAAGTGCAAGGAAAACTGGCCCAGGTTTTTGGCCCCTTGGCAGTGCTGAGCTGCTCCAAGAGGATAGGAAAGAGGCAGAAGCAAGGTAGCGGAGCCCCTCTCCACCTTCTTGCCCATTGCAGAGCCTTTGCCCCCAACTTGGTCTTGTTGTGAGGAGTCTTAGGAATGATTAATAGCAAGGGATACAGGCAACTTCTGACTGATGCTGCCGAGGTATCAGGGCCTGTGATAATGCAGATACTCCTCGTTCACCTTCCCTGTTTTCCTGACGGATCTGTGCCAGAGATTCGTGTGGCAGCAAATTTCTGCCTGTTGTAGATGCATGAAGGATGACTTGTATATATGAGGGCATAAGGTACCCGTTTGTCAACAGGGAAGCAGGCAGACGAAAGCAGGAGTACAGCCTGGAAAAAGCCGTGTGGTGGGGATGGGGGGGAAGTAGCAAAGTTGGCTAAAGCTGGTCGGGGGAATGAGAACCGACCGTACAGACGCTTCAGCAGGAGGACTGACACTACAAGGAGCGTGTCCATTAATAAGCGAGGAGGAGGAGGAAAGGAGTGATGAGTAAAGTCATAACAACACTAAACTTCTTTTAAAATAAGGGACGATTGGAAAGTAATACAGATCTTGGGAAGGTAGCTCCTAGAAAGCGGAGGGGGGATAGCGGGAATAAATGCAGATCAGCTGGCCTACATCGGGCGTATCCACATGAAGGCAATAAAGTGACAAACTTAGTGAATCGCTGATCGCTGTTTCTCAGAAATCACTGAGAGCTGCGGCAGCTCCGGAGAGCGGGAGCGGGGGGAGAAGCGAAGGTGAAATTCCACCCTGAGCCCGGCAGGGCCGAGCAATTAAAGCCCAGTCAATCCAGCAGCAGTCCTCCGGGAAATAATGCAGCAAGCAAACGGAGGAAAGAAAAATCTTTAAGGAAAGAGGTATTGATGAATGGTGGGGGTGGGGGGCGGCCCTGCGCAGCTCTCCTCAAGGTGATAGGAGCGGTGCAAAGTGAATTCCTGAAAGTTAAGATTTGAACCTTGGGCTGTGGTTCGTGGCTCCGTGTTGTTCTCCGGGCAATTCAGAAGGGCAGCGTAGGGGGAAGCTTTGCATGGATGTATCTGCAAGGCGCTCCTTGTTTTTGTGGGGAGAAAGGAGTCCTGTGGAGTAGGACATATTCTGCTTTGAGAGTTAATAAGATGTTTAAGCATGAATAGTAATAAATATTATAATAACACATACTGTATAAAACCATACTAGTAGCGCTGTGCCATTTAGGATCTAAATGAATACAGAAAAAAGGGAACAGAGAATTCAGGGGACAAACTAAGTGGTAAGGGTTTGAAATGTATTTTCATTTCCTACTGTAGTTAGCCCATTTTTCAAATGTTTTCCTGATGTTATTTCATATCAAAACATCTGCTTTACACAGCAAGGGCTAGGTTTTCAATTAGAGACTTCCTCTAAGTAACCCGAGGGTCTGCCCTGAACCCCAGAAACCTTCCCAGCTTAAACACTGCCAAAATCCGGGATGTCTCTGCAGAGCGTTTAAGCTTTGTCAGGGCTTTGCCAAAATCCTTTTACTGACATAGTGAATTCTGATTATCTGTGACTGAGGATACATTTGTAGTTAGGTCTAGACCACGGTAAGAATTGGACATGGCTGAAAATAGGCGTCCTTTTTGGTCAGGTTTGATTTAAGCCGGATCGGGATTTGGGTTTATTTGTGCCATTGCACAACTGCCGCTCCCAGCGAGAGAGGACAAGCGGGAACAAAGACCCTGGAGGGGGCAGGGTGCCATTGCCTGGGTGGCAGCGGCGAGGACCCCCGTCAGCGTAAGGTGACGGTGTAGCTAAGAGTCCAGTTACCGTTGCGTGTAAGTGCTTCCAGGATTCATCGTGTTGATGAGTCAGGCCAGACAAAAATTTCAGTTTGCTTGTCTTTCACTTTTTGTTCTTGCAGGATGTTAGCTTTTTTTTTTTTTTTTCTGGGGGGTGAGGGGTGGTAGGGAAAAGTGAAAGGGAGCCGGGATTTTTTTTTTTTAATTTTTATTTTCTGTCCGTTAACGTGGCTCTGAATGGCTGCAATTCAAATGCGACAAAACCTGAGCGATACTGCAAATATAACAAAGGAAGAAATTCCGAGAAAGCTGGATAGATGGAAAATGAGAGTGGGAAAAGTCATAAAATTGAGAATGGGATTGGAAAAAGAATACAAAATACTTGATGTGAGGACAGAGCGCTTGGGAAGAGAGGAAAGGCACAGAGAGCTCAGAGATTTCTAGCAGGTGTTGAGCCTGATGCACATCCTTTGCACAACAGCGAGTGGCTAAGCAGGGAGAATACAAAGAAGCATGACTGACATAAGCACAGTCACCATGCCAATGAGCACAAGTGCCTGTATGTATTAATAGGCCAGAGGGAAGATGTGAATGCAACAGGAACGCTAGCTACCGGAGGTGAGCTCTATCATCAGCAATATGTGGATGTAGGGTGAGAATTTGACATCTGATCGCACCGCTTGCTCTCTCTGGGGAAGAAGGGCTGTTCAGGCATTTTGGAAATGTGCTTCCCAAGGGCAGCCCAGGTACTCCGAGATCGGAGCAGGGGATGGTGGTGGTGGGACTAGGTAACACGCAGCTAACGTCGCAGAAATACCCAGTGGTCCTGAGCCTGTGCAGCAGCTGGAGACAGATGCTAGGGCATATCATCAGGGTAGCCTTTATTGACTGGGGTTACAGAGCATCCCTCGGCCAGAAGCCTCCAAAAGCTCTGGCTGCTCTCCGGGGCACCACAGCAGAGAGCTACCCCCTGCCTCTGCCACGCAAACCTGGGCTGCTGTGGCTCCCGGAGGTGCTGAGCCCAGCCAGCCGTTCTCAGCTCATATGACACAGCTCAGACTTCCAGGATGTAAACTCCCTGCTTTGTGCTTTCCCTTATTTCTAAAGCGTAGGGACAGATGGGAATGCACTCCCTCCTTCCTGTCCTTCATCTGGATGCCTGGGTACCTTTCCTCATTCCTCTTGCAGTGTAGCTGTTCTCTTTCTGTGGATTATCCTGGCCCCACCACCCTTGCGGTGTGTTAATCCCTGAGCACAGCAAACATGCAAATGGCCTGTGATGTTTTTGTGCTGGGGACAGCTATTCTCCTTGCTGATTGCCAGCCAGGCCTCCACTGACACACTGGTTTTCATAGCATGACTATGTAGATAAACAGTTGAGCTTTCCTAAACGTTTCAGAAGCTATTGTGTGTCTCTGTGCATGTAGCTACACATGGACTTCTGCTGCACTCCGCATGGGAGACCGCTTTGCTCACTGAAAGCATATGGTTTCTGCTTTAACCATGGCTCTTCATTTATTGCTGTGGCTTTTCATCCCTTCCCTCTGGTGTTAAAGGCTTCTTCTGCAGAATTTGCTCTCGCTCAGTAAGTGGAACCCCAGCTTTATGCTCCGTGCCTGTGCCGTTTCTTTGCTTTGCAGAATATTGGCAAAGCCATTTGCCTGTTGAGACTATAGCTGAAGCACCTCACCTAGCTTCATCTTTTTATTCAGTCCTTCTACCTGCCTGTGGCTGCTTCTGGTTGGGAAACATCTGCCTCCTAATTTTTTTTCCCCAGTCAGGCTTCCAGCCTTTTTATTCCCTTGCAGAAGGCTCTCCACTGTGTTTGCACACACACTGTGTAGCACCTGGTTGCTCGAACAAATCCGACAAGTGCAAATGTGAAAACTAGATAGTTTCTGAGATATTTAGGGGCAAACCCAATAACTTCGTCCTCTTTTAATATTTGTGTTTCTTTGGGCGAATTCCTGGCTCTGGTTACAAACACCTGAAGAGATCCTTGGCTGAATTTAATCATTCATATCTTAGCAGGTTTCTGCAGGTCTTTGTGATTCCTATCTTCGTACTCTTTTCCTCATAGAGACGGACAAGGAAAACTTGCAGGAATTTGGTTTGTAAAACGCACTGCCAAAAAAAATGGTGGTATATATGCTAGCATAATAGCAAGTAGTGAAGAGGGAATTTAGCAGGCTGGAGGAGTTTTCTAAAGCCCTACTCAACATTTCACATTTTATGATTCTTAATGACAAATGGTGATTGTGAATATTCATGAATTTTTCCCTGGGTTAATGTCATAACCTTTGCAGTAAAAAGGCTGTTTTCACCGGTAATAACTACCTTTCAATTTATTTATGCTTGTTTTTTTTTTTTACAGAGATAGACCCCAAATTAACATTCAAAGTGCAAGAAAGTAATTTTGTGTGTTTGTTTGCTGGGGGGAGGGGAAAATAGATTTTAAGTGTCTATTGTGTTGTGTCTTTTTTGAGACAATGTGGCTCTTCACTTTCAAACTCTTGGGTTTTTATCAGTATTTTTAGAGTGCTGGAAAAGGTGTTTCAATTCAGCTTTACTGAGGAGACAACTCAGCATGTAGTATGCAGAATTTGTTTGTCTTTTTGAGCCCGAAGAATTTGCCTGTCTTTGTTTTTCCTGGTTATTCTAAGCATTAATTCAGTATTTTATCAGTAATTATCTTATATCCTTTCCCTTGGTCAGTATTCCCTCTTCTCCTCCCTTTTTCCTGCCTCTGATTGTATTTGGTGCCTTGCAGCCATTACATCTTACTTCGCTGCACTGAACTGGATGTGCCCTTTATCTGTCCATAAGCTTAATTTATTCAAATCATTTTAAATTTGCTTGCGCTGTGCACCATTTTACACTTATGTGCTATCAGCAAAAAATTCCACTTTAAAAATTATATCCCCTGCAGGCCATTTATATAAAAGTTGAAGAGAAGCGGGTATGGTGCTGAAATTTGGGAGTGCCGCCTTGTTCCTGTCCCTCTAGTCACCCTGAACCATGCCGTTTTGCTGATGCCCTGCTTCTTGTCCCACAGATGATTTTGAAGCCGTTTGCTATTGCGCTTTTTCTATACCGTGCTTTCCTGATTCTACAGATCAATCTCTTTGTGAGGTGCGACACCGCATGAATCTCTTCCATCTGGGTAAATTATGCCCGTCACTTCACTTTTGCCTCTCTGTTGAGGAAAGTACTGAAAGAACTTAAGCACATTTGACAGACAGGCCGTGAATCCAGCTGCCTCCCCTTCCCCGGGCTGGCTGTTCCTACGTGTTGCATAACCCTGTCCCGTATTAGTGTTTCCAATATCCGTTCTGTGGCTGCAGTTAGGATTACTGGAGAGCGGATTCCTAAATCCTCCCTTGATTTAAAAAAGAAAAGTTTGGCTTTTTTTTTTAAGATTATTATTTTAAAAAAGTGAAGCTGGAGTAGCTACCTTCTAGGCATCTCCAGATATACCTTCCTCAGGAAGTTATCAAGCAGCGTTACTAAAGCTTTGCCAATTTCCCTTGCTATTTCCTTCCAACTTCGGAGGCGCAGTTAATCTAAGTCTCGGGTCCTGTCAACTTTTAATAGTTCTAATTAACTAACTACCTGTCCAGATTGGATCATAAAGCCTTTTAACATTTCATTTTTTCCCCCTCAAGAAAATGGATCCTTGTTTCCGGGATGTGACCTTCAGCTTCTGTAAATACTCAGGCAAAGGATATTAATTCAGGCTCATCTGTCACTGACTTCTCAGTCATTCCCTTTTGTGGCCCCCCTGATTCCTTCCCTGGTCCTCTGCTTTTCATATATTAGATGAGAGATCTCCACTGAATTTCTTCACATCCTTGCCATTTTTTAAAAAGCATTTGCTACTCCAGCATTTCCTGCCAGTGTTTATAATTGCTCCATTTTGAACGCAGTGTCATCAGCAGACCTGCTAAGTAATATAATAATAATGCAATAGAGGAAACTGAAACCGTGGTAGGGGCCCGAGTGGTGAACTTGTCTGGAACTGGATATATTGAAGTGGAAGCGGCTCTAGTTTTACAGCGCGTGGCATGAGACCAGAATCTGGCCTTGTACGTGAAATAGCTCATAAATTACCTGAGGCTTTTTAGCACGGCGGAGCGGCGACGCTGCCTCGTGTTAAGAGCTCTAAACAATGTTTTGTAGGGCGTTCGCAAGGAAACCTGAAACTCGCCAGAACACCTTTTGGAGGAAAGCTTATATTTCCTCAGGAAAAAAAAAAAAAATCTGACCTGGTTCTGAAATAAATCCCTTTTTCTTCCTAGAAGGTTACTATTGCTGTATGTCTATGCTAGATTTTTTTGTGGCACTTCCGTACGTTTTTGTGTTTGATTACACGGCTGTGTTTGATTTACTGTGCCACGCTGCATCCCTCTCTCGCTACGGGCTCGAGTCCCCACCTGGTAAACTTTTTCCCTCTACGCGTGAAGGCGTTACGCCAGAGCCCTGCTGCGAGGCTCTCCGTATAGAGGGAGGGCATGGAGGGAGTCGCCTTGGGAGGGATGTTTCTGGCCGTGCAAGCAAGGTGACTCCCGACAGCTCTGTGACCCGGAAAGCACCTTCGAGAGGCAGCTAAAACGTAAACAGGCCCCCGAGCCCGCAGGCGTTGCTCGCCTGCTTTTGCAGATCATTAGGCAGATCAAGAGAGGGCAGAGGTGACATAAAGCTACCGTAGTTTATCTGTGAGGTCTCCGTAGCCTGTTCGAAAGACGGTCTGTACGCGGGTTTGCCAGCTGGCTGCAGAAGGCGCGGCGTCTGTACCAGCGCTTTGCCCTGGAGCAGAGCTGTGTCGGCGCGGGCGAGGGGCGTCGCGGGCCCAGCCATCGCCCCGGCGGGGACGTGTAGGCACAGCAGCTCCTATTTCTGCGCTCCATTTTGGAGGGTACGTACACCTTGTAGCCGGAGTAGAGAATGTTGCTGCAGAAGCTGTTTTAGCTTAGCAGTCGCGGCTCCTTCTACCTTTTTTTTTTTTTTTTATACCTTAATGTCCTAAATCAGATTCTCTGTGTTGCTTAATACCACATCTGGCATTCTTCCCTTCCTTGCCGGTTTATGTACACATTAAATTAGAAAGCAGTCCTGTACCAGATCAAGCTTTGCTTCCTCCGCTTAATGTAATCCACTCTGAGGTCTAGATAATTAAACTCTCCCACTATTGCTGCCATGGTCGTTTACGTGTTTTGCTTCATATATGCTTTACTTCATACCTCCTTCCCGGTCAAGCTGCACACAACACATTCCTTTTAGTACATCTCCAGTGTAGGTATAATCCATATCACTCTGCTACAACCTCGTTTATTCCAGGCTTCATTTTTCAAGATGGGCCAGATTCTCTTTTGGAAACATGACGAAGACTCTGCGGCTACGTTCCTGCCTGCTTCTCCTAACCAACCATTTTGATATGGGGGTTAACCTAGGGGAGAGCCTGGGTTGGACTCAGTGAAGATCAAGGCAGTATGCAGAGAGTGGCCCATGGAGCTTGTCCTCTTATCCTCCTCTTCTTCCACTTCCCAACTTCACTTCTGAGCCCAAAAGGACGTTCTAAAAGGAGAGGCCTAAGTTTGAGCTCAACCTTGGACTCAGACTGCAAGCCAGCTTTTTTTTTTTAAGAAGTAAGTGATTGTCAGGTAAAAGGCTCCGAAGCAAACCGGTGCTCCCTCATCTGGCACTGGCTACCAAACCCCAGTGGCGAGACAAGCCAGCCAGGCTTGAGCCAGGAGCCTTCTGCAGCCGAGCTCTTAGTGCGGCTCTGCCTGGGGTACCCAGCGCCACGCACCCGAGCAGTGTCTGCAGCAAAGCAGAATGGGAGAGATGGACAGAGAGGGGTCCGTGCTCTTGCAAAACGGCTGTCGCTTTTAAATAGCATCCATAAAGAAAATTTTGAAAACTGTGGAGTCAGGCTGTAGACGTTCACCTGTGTAGAGCTCTGCTTTCATCTGTTTTGAGGCCTGGTAAAAGGTGGTCTCATAGTGTGTCCTAAAGGGGTTTGGAACCATTTGTTAGGATGGGCACGCTCTATTAGAGGGCTCTAGAAGTGAAAAAAGAAGGGAGAGAAAAACAGAAATATATCGCCGACACATTGTGCGCAAAGCATGCTTAGCTCTAGCCAAGGTTTTCTCAATTTAAATTCAAAATTGTTCCAATTTTATTTCAAAATAGAAATAAGGTGTTGTACTACTGTACACAGTTGTTTTCCCAGCTAAGCTTTTTCAGTCAGCAAAAGTGTAAATAATGTAAAATGTGATGGCACTTGAGGGAAAAAAAATTGCTGATCCTCTTTGTCATGTTCTGTAGGGGCAATACCACTAAACAGCATTAGAGATTTAAATATGTTGGTATATCTCAGGACATGACTTGCTTCCAACTTATTCTGGGAAAGAAATACAGAAGTTTTTATTTCAGTTGTTTTTAATTTTGCTGTCTGTGAATAAGTCTTTCTGTCACCCAGTGTAGGTGTCTTTTAGTGCCTACAGGGTACTAAATATTGGTATTTATGTTAAAGTGCAAGCATTACATGGTTGTGCTTTTGCACAGCACTTGCTGTTTCTTTCCCACATGGGAAGACATGCTGCTTCATTGGCAGTTTGGTTTTATGAAGGTGGCTAGGGGTCTGTGTAAGCAATAGCAGTGTTTTGCCTCAAGAACTGATACTACTTAGAGGCCAAAATAACAAGAAAAATTCCCTGAGATTTGAGCATATTGTGTTTGGTCAGGATTCCCAAGGAAGGGAGTACTTTGAATGCTGTTTGTGTAGAAATGACATTGCAAGTCTTCTCTGTGCGGCTGACTCGCGCTGGAACTGTAGGTAGACAAGGCATCCACGCCACTGCCTGCCCATTCTCCTGCCCCAGCCTGCCACCGCCGCGGCCAGAAAGACTCAGGAGGGTCCTGGTTGTCTTCTACTACTCAGCTCAATGCTGAGGTTGGAAGAATCAGCTTTTTTCTTTTTTTCTCCAGCTAAAGGGCCTTCTCAAGGAGTCCCCTGTGGCCGCCTTCCCCAGCAGCAGCCAGCCAGCCCATCAGATTGTGGGCTGTGTCCTCCCACCCCTGTTTGGTTGCAGAAGAGAGCCAGCTGCCTCGATACCTTTTTCTCACCGAGCAGGTAAGCGAGTGTTGCTGTTACACTCCCAGCCCCCCTGGGAGGCTGACGAATGAAGCTGTGCTCCGGAGACCTGAACATATAATTTGCAACATGCAATTTGTGTCGCATCATACCTAGCTGGAGCTCTAGTTCCTCAGTACCCAAAATATATCTACAAATAGATCATGCCATGTCAAAAATGAAATGGAAGGTGATAGTAATTGTGGACTATATAATTAGAAACCAGAATCAGAATGTCTAACTAATGGCAACACCTGGAATACCTGCACAAAAAGCTAATCAAAAGTCAACTTGAAATCCAAGGAAGCCTATATACGGCTGTTTCTGCCCCTTTAAAAAACTGCTCAGAATATTGCAAATTACACTTCGATCACACTTCTGCTGGTGTAAACCACGTGGAGTCAATCATAAGACAATAATCTGACTTTTCAAGAAGGTCACAGCCACTTAAATGTACAAAGTTGCACACAGTAGGTTTTTCTAAATGTAGACACCTGCCTATAAAATCATGGTGAATCCAAGTCTAATAAAGTGTGCTTGATGTTACGGAGCCTAAAAGTCTGTCAGAAGTACAGGGGAGGAGGAGGAGGGAGAAGCAGCTTTAGGGCCCTGTAAAAACAAAGCCTTTCTTCTCTCCTTTTAAATATTTCTGCTGAGCCCTGATTGAACATAGGATGAAAAGCCGCTGTCTTGAGATTTGAGGAAAACAAAGGATTTCTGTTTCCACTATTACATTGAAAAGTTCTTTACTGCATGAAAGGTCGTCCCTTCTAAACTTCCTCAGACTTGTGGCTTAGGTTTCAGGGGAACACAGCTGATGGTACCACGGAAATCTATTATCAATAGGATGTGGTATCTCAGAGTAGTCCATGTGGTCAGGAACATTAGTCCTCTATTCTTTATATCAATTTTACGTTGTATCTTGGGTGAAATATTTTGAGAATGAGGTTTTGGCTTTTAAAGTTACTGTGACAGCGTAGAAAGATGGTATGTTTTAACCCAAACTCTCTGTTATTACATGGTAAGAATGGCAGAGTAATGGTCTGAGGTGTTGTACTGAGGCTGGCAGTCACAGTGTCAATATGAGCAATGGGCTCTTCCAGAATTGGGCCCTAAGATTTGATGTTGCTTTTGAGCTGATGTTTCTCTCTGTTATCAGGTTTGTCAAAAACACCCCTAGCATCCATTAGAGTTTGTCATGACAATTGTTTGGAAAAAAAACTTTCAGAAAACATTCTTCTGTCAAAATACAGCATTTTACAAAAATACAAAATGTTTCATGGAAGTGTGTTGGTTTCAATGAAAATTTCTGAGGGAAAATTTCTTAGGGCTAGGCTGGAATTTTTAGGAAAGAAAGAGAAGAGAGAATGACTACCTGGGAAACAGTGTGTCCACCTGGGGCACTGGTGACCCCATATACTGTCCAGCCTGGGTGCAGAGGTGATTTATAGTGCATGTCTGCCTATCTACCTGCCTCTCCCACTTTCTCTCAGCCTTGTCAGAGGTGTTTTGTTGTGTGAATGATTCACCATTCTCCAGTCCAAAGAGTCACTCTGCAGGCCAGTGGTTAGATTCCTGGTATCCACCATAGGGGACAGAGGCCAAAGTCCCAGTAGGGATAAAGGCAGGACAAGGAATTTAAACGCGGCTTTTCCACTCGTAAGCAAGCAAGTTGCCCACCTGGCTATTAGCAGTCCTGTGGGGGATATGTCCAAATGTCCCTCTTAACTTTTTGACTTTTAAAAACATTTCCATTTGACACTGGAATGAAAGTCAGCTCTGAAACTGGGCTTTCCCTCCTGTCTCTGAAACGAAATTGTTGTGTTCCTGACATTACTTCTCATGTACATTGTCCATCAAGTAAAACCAAAATGAGACAGGCTGTAGTCCAGTAGGTGCTAGATCCAGTCATGCACGGTTTGTATGCAGACCTTACTAGCGGTCACGGTGAAGGTTTCATGTGTTTGGGTGAGCAGAGGGGGAAATCGTGCCTACCAAGGAGTATCTTCATTTGTGCTCACGTGCTCTTCTCCATGGTTTGAAGATGGTGCAGGCTCTTCTATGAGGAGTAGCTGCTATCGTGGTGTTTGTAGTAAAAGCCAAAAGTTAGCTTCATTTTGAAGAGAGGAAAGAGAGGGTTGAAGTCAATGCCAGGTTCTGGCTGCTGCTATGTTTGAGTTGTGTAGTATGCTAACAAAAATAATGTTATAATTAACAATGCATAGTTGTGCTTTTGCCCACATTTTCAGGTCAGGAACACCCTCTTGTACTCTCGCTCCATTATGTGTCAAAGTGGAGGGGAGCAGGACTGTGGTCTACTTCCTCCTTGTGTCATTTCATGCTATTTGTTTTTTAAAACAGGTGGGAAGAGACGAGCAGGCTCTTCTTGGGCCCTGCTGTTGTAAGAGGCTGCTCCATGGACAGCTCATACAAGAGCTGTGTTCTCTGCTTTTTCTTCTTCTTCTTACCTTAGGACCCTTCATGGCCAACCACAGCCTATCCTGCAGGAAGTGTTTTCAAGAGAGGCAGGTATCACTGACATCTTCATGATAAACCACTTAATCAAGGACTCACCTTTAGACATTTCCATTGAAGTTGTTTTCAAAGAAAAATATGAAGAGGCAAACTCTGCTCTCCCTGATATGCATATAGATCTGGTGCCACTGTACTGAAGTCAAGAGCTAAAACCAAAATAAGACCAAAATTTTGTCTTCTGGCTCAGAAAGCAAGAGTCAACAAAAGGCCTGATTTGTCGTTGAGGAAAGCCAAGTCAACAGCAAAGGTACATATTAATTTGCTAATTTGATTTAGGACTTGACTAGTGAGGCAAGGTGGCCCCCTAAAGCATTGACTTCAGTCAGCTTGAGCTATTCTTAAAATGATACAAAATATTATTGAAGACAGGCATTGTTCTACCTGCAGAAGGGAGCAGCTTTGGAATGTACTATTACTGCAGTGACTGGGCAGCCTAGTCCCAGGCTGCGATGCAAGTATGATGGATGCTGAAAAAAAACAGAGAATTAGGACAAGTTTTGTCCCAGATACTTTTCCATGTGCAGGGGAGCCATGTAAACTTCAGGCATTAGTTCACAATTACAGCACTTGTAGGAGGTCTTTATTCTCCTGTGTCCAGACATCCAAGCCTAGCAACATGCAGACCTTCCAAGTGTCTAGTCTTGGAAAGCTCAACCACCAAAGAAAGGCATCTTACCAAATGTCCCAGTCTGAATGACAGCCTTTCTCCAAAACCTGTTCGCTCAACCTGCGTGATAAAGTGGATGGAACGATTTGCACAGGCAAATTGCTTGAATGGCTTTGGAATGGAAATAAAAAACTGCTGTCTTGCACGCTGGGTGGTTGAAGCTATGGGTGAACTAATATGCCAGATTTCCTATTGTAACTCCACATGGTAGATATGACCCAGTTTGGGGGGGATAATATAGCAGAGAATTACTTTTTTTATTTACAAATTATTTCTCTGTAGCAACTGTATGAATTTGAACACAATGATATAAGGTTTTTATTCAGTCAAAATAAGAAAAAGACCTATAGGATTAATGTGTTCCAACTAAAAATCTCCAATAATCTGTTATTATAACATTAAAATATTTTAAACAAAATTGGTTATAATATTTTTATGAAAGGCTAGTTTGTGAAGGCAGTAGTTTCCTACCACATGCAATAAAAAGCATTTCACATGCATGAAAAACTAGTGTACCAAATTTCAGGCTATAAATAAGGCAATTGTAAAATGTAAATGCTTAGAAACACTAGCAAAATTCAGCCAACAAAGCAGGGATCAGAAATTTATACCCTCGTTACTGGTAATTACAGTCACATTCTTTACTGAACTGTATTCCCAGCCAACACATAAAAGTGTCCTGATGCATTACCTGCTTAGAACTAAGTCACCCCTAGCACACATGTGCCAGAAAGCGAATCTGCAGCGATGTGGCCATGTTAGCACATGGAGCTCTGCATGCGCTGCTGTAAATGTATCTGTCTACCTTTTAAGCAAAGTAGCTGAAAGCCCCTCAGGGTGTTCTTACGAGATGTAAATTCACTGACTTGGAGACCTCAGCATAAAATTGCTGCTTTTCGTGGATGGCAGTTTAACACTCTCCTTTCCATAAGAAAGTGAGGAAAAAGAAATGCAGTCCCATGGCTGTTTTTATGTACATTCAGCATTTGTCTTTTTTCTTATCCTTTGCCAAAATAAAAGCAGTTTAGGCATCTATAAAAGTAGCCTTTTTTTTTTTTTCCCCCCAGAAATAAGCAATAAATTCTTAATGCCCTTGTGACAGATCAATCTCAACCTGTCAATAATTCATATTTGATACTTGCGCTATTTAAGTTAAGAAGGAATTGTGAGGAAAGATGAGCCTTCTTTTGGGCTCAGATTGACACCTCCTGCCAAGACTGTTAATATGCCTAAGAAAAAAAAAAAATGGCACACACAGGGAGCTTAACTTCATTAGTGGTCTTCTTGGAAGTATTTTGACAATACTGCATGAATCACATGCTTTTTCTTTGAATGGTGTGCACACACACTTGATTAATGCGTCTTAAAAAGTCCAACTAACTGTAGATTCTGACACATAAAAGTACCCATCCAGAGTGGAGCTACCCACATATTTGACTTCAGTGGAACTGTTGCAGTTCCTTCATATCTGAAAATCGGACCCTTTTCAATGTAGAGTGGGGTGCCAAGTGCTATCTGTCCAGTTCTAAGGCCACTAGGCTGTAGCTGTGAAGCAAGACCAAAACACAGGTGCCCTCAGGAAGAGACCTTGTTGCCTGGAAGACTGCTGTGACTTGAGCACCTTCTTCAAGAGTCAGTCATTCAAGTCTTAAATTATTTTTGTAGTAAGGTTGCATTCTTGACGGGACAGCAAGCCCAGGACATGTTACAGAAAACAGTTAGGAAGAAGATACTACCTACCCCATAGCAATCAGATGAGCTAAAGTCCTCACTACTGCTAGCCAAATTCTGGATACTCTCAATTTGGAAAATTGGGTATCTAAGACAAATCACAGAAGTCAAGACCCAAAAGTTTTGCTCATGATCTTTCTAAGCACTTTAAGGCTTAAAAAAGTAAGCATTAAGAATATTTAGTGCATTTAAAGATCTCTGCATGCCTTTCTCAGGTGAATAGACCCACTGTCCCAGCAGTGGTTTTCAACTTTTTCCAGTTTGAACATACCTAAACATTCTCCAGTGGACGGGCAGACACCCTGGGTAGCAGGTGTAAGTTTCCTTACAAAGGGCTTCCTTCTCTCAGTTACTTTTTTCATCCTATTGGAAGTAGTTAATGGAAAACCACCAGTCTTAATGCATTTCAATAAGCTGATTCTCTTTGGGATCTTTAAAGGGCAATGTTAAAACAACCTTGAGTTTTAAAGCATAGTGACACTCTATGTAAAAATGTTCTCCAGGTTTCTTGTATATGTTGCTAGTGCCAAAACAGTCAGCTTTCTTCCATTTAGAAGTTAAAATCCTACTTTTCCTTGTCCAGTTCTACAAATTTGGCTGGGCTCTTCTTTTTATTTTTCATTACCATCTTTTTTTTAATATTTTTTTTTTTTTTTTAAGATGAAGTAAACTATTTCATAGACTTGCTAATTAATGTTGGTTGTCTCCTGTCCTAAGTGCTGTACAAACGTAGTGAAAGAAATGGTCCCTTCCCTGATGATCTAAAACCAGAAGGAGCTGATGGACATGTACTAAAACAGGTCTTGCAGGTCAGTGATGCTGTCAGTAGATTTTGGCTGGTGGGGCTGATTGAACAAGCTAGCAGAGAATTTCACTGATAATGCACAAATTGAAAAAGTTTATTCAGCGCCAGATCGGAGATGTGTACAGAAGCCAGGGAGACCTTCCTCATGATACGCTAAGGGAACAGGTCGCACTCATCGTGTCCTCAGGGCTGTGTATGAACTGCTTCACAAAGCTTAAAGGGTATATCATAAGGCTAGAGAAAGGGTGCAGTCCTGCTTACCCCCCAGGGAATAGGTAAGAAGAAAGCCACCTGAGCCCTCCAGTTATATCACGCATTCTTCCTGATGTGCGGTAAAGTCTTAATTTCTCTGGGCCAGTGTGATCCTGCAGCTGTCTTCCCTGAATTAATCACAGCTGGTTTCTCAACCCAAGCAAACTCTTGTGGAAACTTGCTTCTCTCTCCTGTGAATGCATGCAAGAAAGAAAGTGCTACTTTTTTTACGTAGTCACATTTCAGATTAGGATGTGACTTACGCTTATATCAGCTAGATGATATAAGCACAAGAGACATCATTAACTAGGAGAATCTGTTAATACCCGTAATCAATAAATGGGTACAGGACTGTTTCTTGTATTACAGTCACAAAACGATGCATAGTGTTTGCTAACTGCTGTTCACTTCTAAATACTGCATGTTACTTGCTCATTAATTACTGCCACAGTTTGCAGGAATTATTCCATAATTAATTGGCCTCTAAAACGCTCTGCTGTATCTCTCTCACATTTGGGAAGTGCTACTCGACATCCTATTTTTCATACAAGTTTTTCGTACAAGCTTTGCCAAAGCTCTTTGAACATGTCATCTTGGCAGATAAAAACATGACTTAGGAATGGCTACAAGAAATGAGATAGTGTGAAAAGTTTTAGAAGCAATGAAATATCACTATTAAATGTAAAATTAATGTGGCATTCCTACATCATGAAATCCTTCCTACCAAACTATAAACCAGGCAATACTGTAAAAAGTTTGAATGCAGACTATTTAATAATTTATGTAGTAATTCAGGAACTGGTTCAAGTCTTAGAAAGACTAATTTATTTGAATCCATTTGAACAATACGACTGACATAATAGCATAAATAATAACCTATACAAACCCAGCATCTTCACTAGCATGGATCCCAAAGTAAAGCATCAGTTGTGGAAATGAAGCCACCACTTCAGGCACCTGTGCCAGCTGTATTATAGACCCAGTCTTCCCCACGGCCTCTGGTGAGCCATTTATGAACTGTAGGGATTCAGCATCACAGTTGAGGGGTCGCAGAGAGAGAGGGGCAGGCAGAGATGTAATTATTTATGTGGCACATAGCTCTATGACCTCTAATGACTGAAAATACTGGGAATGATTTTAAGTCTCATTTGAAAAAGCATCACAGATAGTAAATAGCACAATTCCCACTTCACAGGGCTCAGTTTTCAAGAGCCAATCTCATAGTGCCAGTCCACGCAGCACTCAACATGCAGGGCCCCTGGAAAATCTTGACATTAATTTAGGTGCTTACATGGGAGCAGAAATCTTCTGAAAATCTAGTCCCAGCTGTGGGGGGTGGAAGGCCTTTAGGAAATTCCAACCAGTAGCTGGATTGTAAAGCAAGAGATCACACAACAGCCTTGGAGTAAAGCAGTATTACGCACTGTTAATCCACACCCATTATCCAGCCAAAATAAATAAAATAAAAGCTCTTAGTGCATTACACCAATGCAAAGCCCAAGATAATACAGGGGACGTTCTCCCATGAGCCAGAATGCCCCTTCAGCTGAGGTTCTGAGCCCTGACGATCTTGGTACAACCGAGCACACTGAGGAAGAAGTGTCAGGGACAGAAGGGGAGGCAGAATAGGAGAAGTTTCCTACAGACCAGAGGACGGTATCACCCCATCTGTCAGAACCACGCGCACCACAAACTAGTAACTCCTGCCTGCTCTGTGCTGGGAATGACATCCGTGATAACCTGCCTATTGCCTGCTCTGGCAATACCATCTTGCCCAATGTAAACAATGCAACGGCGTTTCATTTTCCTGTGCCTTTCTCCCTAAAAATCCTCTCTCATGAAGCTTTTGAACTGCTCCTCTCTGGCTTTGGTTAGACCAAATGGCAAGTCGAGACCTTTGCTTTTCTACTAAACCCTTTTGGTTTTATCACCTCTGGTCCCCTATCACAGTCTGTTTTGTCTATACACTGAAGCCGTACTCAGAAGGCAAGCTCTTCAAGGAGAACAAAATCTTCCCAGGCACAAATCTCTACAGCGTGTAGTGACGAGGGCTGCAAAGTGCTTCTGTGAAAATGAGCTCCTAAGTCATCCCTGCTATGTAGTAGCCATGGTTGTGGCTTTTTATCTATGTAGTAGCCATGGTTGTGGCTCTTTATTAGAGAAAATTATTCTGATCTACATATTCATTTAAAAAATAGATGTTGGTTGTGGAGATGGAGATCAGTATTGTGGTGGCTCCATTTAGTAGTAACTGAAGACTGATACAATTTGATGTGGTTTGGGTGCCTTGATAAGAGTTGAAGATGAACAGATATGTACAAAACAAAATAAAATTGTAACATAGCTAGCATGTCACCTGTTTTCTGGACTCAGAAGGACTAAATGGGTACTGGAACTGAAGGACCGACCTGTAAAGGTGGCCTCCCAGAATAAAAAGTGATACACATTGCACAGTTAAATATGGTAGAAGATTGTTCGGTTGCATGTTCAGCTCCTGTAAATACATTAGTGTACTTTGATCTCCAGGGTTGCCAGGCCAGCTTCCGCTTTTGTTAAATCAGATGCTTTTTTTGATGAATCTGCAGTGGATGTGGTGGGCTGTTGAGCATTACACCGAGCTAAAACTACTGAGACAAGCAATTGTGGACCATCTAAGCTGAAGAGCATTAACAATTAAGCTTTAGTGGCAGTATTTGATAAAAGAAAGATACATTACCCTAACTTTGCTGAAAGGACTGCTAATGTTGTACAGTATTGGACGTGACTCTGAGGAGAGTACAAATGTGAACTCGGATTAAATGAGTAAAATGTGAAGGAAGTTGGTATTGAATTAAATATGAAGATGGTTGAACTGTAGGTTTAGTCTGGAAGTTAGAGATCTGAATTTTTGCATAGTAACAGAAATTTTACCAGCTATTTGATGAATGTATCATTGCACATGAACATATTTGATTAGAAACTGGTGGCCAACAGTGATCCAGAGCACAAGAGAGAACACAGAAATGTACTGAGGAATGCAGAATCAACTGGCCCGTATTAATACTGTGACAGCAAATACAGCTAAGCTATCAAGATAGTAGAAAGGCTTTCTAGCTCTAATACAAATTCCCAAATTGTTTTGGCACTGAACTCAGAATTGCACAGGCAGATGCATAGGATGACTCTGAACATGATAGGAACGCAAATAGCTGCTTTTGCTGAAACACGGAAATGCTATCCTTAGTACTAAATGGAAAAAAAACATGATTTGGGGAGACATCAGTAAAAAAGTCAAGTGTTGTCAGGTGAGAAAATGAGGTCAAAGTAAAAGAAATGTACTTTCTTCTAATGTTTAAGGAGGCAGAACCAAAGCTGAGTTTCAAACTGGCAGAAAAAATCGAGGGAGATAAAATGATGCAGGAATCTGACTGAGACTGCAGCTAAATCAAAGAGGTAGGAATTAATGATCTACCCTGAGGTATAATACACATGGCGTAGTTTAGGTGGCCCAGCAGAAGCAGCAAATCAAGCTTAGTGAGAGGTTTGGAATCAGGAAAACTGAAAAGCAAATAAAAAAAAAAGGATCAATTTATTGCAGAGGGAGAAAAGTTTATAATAAATGGGAAGCAAGGTATAATGTAAAGTGAATATGTGGGATTAGCTAGATGTATTGTTTTCTTCTTGAGCAATATGACGGAACACTAATATAGCTTCTATATATGGAAGAAGTAGCAGGGCTTTGCAGGACTTTAATGTCTTATCAAAATACAGTTCTCAACCTAGAACTTCAGGTAGCACACTGCAGTTGTCACCCCCACACACCAAAATGATACCAGGGAGACCCAGTTGGAGCAGCTGATACACTGTGCTTTCCTACCAACACACAAACATCTAAACCAAAAGCTGTATCTGTCTAATTATCTGCTATGGCTAGTCTAAATGGTACCCCAAACCGTGCAATTGATGTTACTCGATCCTCTTTGTCCTTAGTCTGCCATACGTGTATGGCACTTGAGGACAAAAATGATTTTAGGTTGAATGGGGAAGTAATCCATTCCCTTCACTGATGTATGTTAACACTGTTAGAGCGTACACGGACCATGCCATGTTCTATTTGATCTACCTGACTTCATCTCAAGTGTTTTAAAGGATGGTCATAGTCAGTGGAGGAAAACATCAAACAAGAAGCTTCAACTGAGATGAGAGTATGACTGAAGGGAAAATGCGGGTTAAAATCGTTGATGCTTTTTACAAATTATAGGAACTGAATCATCTATTCCCTTTTCTCCTACCACCAAACCAAGCAATGTACAACTAGAACCAAGAGAACTGTCCTTTTGAGATAGAAACAGCATGTGATCATTAATATATAGCTTATGTTTTCTATGCTGTATCAAGCCATGTGTCCGCTTTTTCCTGGGTCATAAGCAGCCGCAACCAGGAGACTGATAGCTTCTTAATGAAATGGAAGCATTATGATATCTGACTTTTATCGCTATTACTGAGCCAACACACTTCTTTGCTCGCTAGGTCTATTTCAGAGCCTATGAGATAAACCCTTTTGGGTAAAAAGCACTGGAGGAATTAAGTGGTATTAGAGACATACATGTGTATGCAGATCCTAATGTATTCTAAGGCTCTTCCTAACAATTTAAAAAACCCTTTTAAAAGATACACCCAGTGTATAAAAATGATCCCCAGAAATCCCTTTTTGGGCAGTCCTTAATAGTACCTCTTATGGCAATTCCTCTTCCAAGACAGGGACTGCAAGAGGTGTTAGAAACTTGGTTGCCTTTGACTTAAATGTGTTTAGACTTTCCAGCAATGCAAGAGGTAACGCTCTTTCCCTAGTACCACACACGTACTAGGCACTTCTGTTTGGAGAGGTCTGAATACATTATCCTTAACGAAGAGAGAAAAGGTGAGAGTTTCAGTTCTTTTGCTCCTTTACACCAGATAAAAAGGAAAGAATAAATTAAAGCCACCCTCAGTATCCTGTATCTGGCTGACAGAGATTGCTGGAAGCATGGCAGAGGCCAGCTGTGAGGGTCCCGTTTTCCCTGTGGCAGGTATTGGCAGGGATGGGGCTTGGAGCGGCAAGGGAAGGAAAAAGGCACAGGTCTGGGGAGGATAACCTTGGCATGCCTATGAAGATGCTAGGACTTTCTTAATTACATCACTGACTTCTCCAGCGCCCCAAATCAGGGTGACCTAAAGCTCTAGGACAGCTGCTCACCCTGCAGTAACTCTGATTTTTGTCTTTTTAATTACATTATTGGCATAGTGGATAATCAATTAGAATCACATAAAATAGAGAGGAAACATCCAGGAATTTAAGTTACTTGGAGGAAAGAGAGATTTCATAATTGTAACAATAAATGTGAAATTTAAAGTGCAATATTCTTTTTTAAATTCAGTAAGTGGAAACATAGCAAGAACCAAATGTTGGAAATGTAATCCTGAAAACTCTTGACTTGTTGAATGATATGTTAATGAATTGTGAAAACCTAAAAACTATAGAGAAAATAAACAGTAAACAGAGAAAATTCAACTGAACCAGAGGAAACTGTTAAAATAGGAAAAAGAGTTCTTAGAGGTATTTTTCTGGGACCTGACTACTTTCTCTGACCAGCATATATTTCTGCCTGTTCTTTCTTTCGCTCCCTTTCTCCCTCCTAAATGTTGTAAGTGAGGAATGCATCCGGGTCAATGGAGAGCACACTGTGATTGTACATGAATGGGTGTGAAACTTACTGAAGAGCTGGTGTACAGGCTGGGCTAGAGTAATTGCAATAATCATACGTTACTATTAACATTTTATTCATCTTGGTGGCAAGATTTATTTTGAGGGAAATGTTAGCAGGTGTTTCATGGGGGAAGAAAGTAAGACTTGCATACTAGAGATTCCTGGAGACAGATAATAATGGTTGAGCTTACTTACAACTGGAGGAGACTCTTCCACAGTGACAGAGTGATCTTACGTGTCCACTAGACAGAAGAAAGACCAGTGAGTCAAATCATGTCTGCCTTTCCCTCCCATGGCAATACTCATTTTCTCTCCTTCCATAAAGATTTCTAATCCATCCCAGCTGCATCTGCCTTTTAAGTCCTTCAAAAACCACTTTTTACTGTAATGCTTGAAGAAAACACCTTGCCAAAGGTACCTAGCTTGATTGGTAATTGAGGAGAGATTATTTTATTTATAGTTAAAGAGATTGTACGTAAACCAGACCTAGTAATAACTAAAACTACTTTGATTCACAACTACCCCATTGTGCATAGTTGCTGTGAACATATGACCGTGCTACTATTACTCATATCTTTTCCAGTCTTCCCATTTTCATTGCTTCTCACCTTTGCTAATCATATTGCTTCTTAGATTAAGTCTGCTGTAAATCTGATCAGTATTTGAGTTTTGAGTCTTCTCTGGATCAGTCTTGGATTGTGCTTTGGCAACCTATCCTTTCCCTGCACACTCTCTCTTACAGCTTCTGGTGCATCAGCCTCCTCATTGCGAATGGGTCATTTGGGTGCTATGGGTTGGACTCATCTCACCTGACTTTACCTTTTAGCATATAAATCTGAGTCAAGGGAGATAGACAAGAATCTTTAAGATGCCATTCAGGCCTGTCTGTGACCTGCACTCTAAAGCGAATTATGTTATTGACAGCTCAAGTTTGGTCTCCCCCAGGACCACTGCGCAAGCAAACGGCCATTGTACATACGTAAATGTACATATGTATGTGCATGCATTCATTCTGAAGTTTTCCCTGGGAAGCAAAAATCATTTGGAAACTTCCAGTGTTTTGTTAGGAAAAATGAATGGGTTTATTGAGTCGGATCAAATGCAGAGGAAGGTCAGGTGAACTAACGGTGCTGAAATGATTGCTGTGGGGTGGAGTGGCCAAGGAAGAATATCAGCCAAAGTGAACAGCGAGCTCAATTCTGGAGGCATAGCATGGGTGTATTTAAGCACGGGGTGCTTATATTATCTGTAGACTCTTGTATCACACTGGAATGAGCAGGATGCAGACAGATATTTGAAATACAGATTTGATAACAATAGAAATGAAAGATGAGTAACCCCCAAATTCCTAAATATAAAAAGGACATTTATCATGGCTGCAGCAGGAATTGAACCACAGGAATGTAGATAGAATTATACACAGTGAGGAATTGCATATGGTAGGAAAATGAGGGAGCTTAGTACCCCTGTCAGTGTGTGAAAACATACATTCCTTAAAGGTCCATTTCTTTTACGTACTCTACAGGTCTGCTGTGACTCCATTGTTTTATAGTCACAGCATGGCACGAATGGGAAGCTTGAGTGTTCCTGTTTCATTCAACTTTCTCTTTTGTCCGCAGTCTGCAGCAGGTTTGGCAGTGGTGGGTTTTAGCAGCTGAGATTCTCCAGACAGGAGAAGGAATGATGGGGGGAGCAACAAAAAGCTAATTCTGAGACTGACTATAACAAAGAGGAAGGCTAAAAAGCTCAGTCATTAAAGTCAAAATATTTAGAAGCATTCCCAAGGGATACATTTAATTTCTGATTCAGAACAAGCCTAATGTACCACTTAACCTACAAGTTTACATGAGACTTAAATGATACGCAGTAGGAACTCTCTCCAAAGAGATACAAAGCTCTAAAACTTGCAGCGTGCATTGAATGGTACAGGAAGACATTCATATTTTTGAGGTAAACATATTATTGGTGTTCTTGGTACCTTGCTTTTAAAGATGCAAAAACAATACCTATTTTAGGCAACTATTTATTCACTCATACTAGTGCTTTTACAATAACAGAGACATTTAAAGAATCATAACACCTGCAATTTGTCTAGAAGTACTAAAAGAAAATAATGTATTGTTAAACAAAATGATCAGTGTCTGAGGTCTTTGACAACTGTAAAAAAACCTCTTTCACAGGCAGCACTATTAAATAATTTTTAATTTGCAGTAATAGTGGGGTTCAGGTTCTCTAATGATCCTGTGAAAACATCCGCAAAAATATTGAGAGAACATTTATTTTTTGGCAATACTAATCCTAGGTGACAGACAGTGTTCTCAAGGCTTTTTTTTGTTGACAAAGACAACAATAATACTTCCTCATAAATAGCTGTATAATGACTACAATCTGCAAAATCCAAAGTCATTAAAAAAATCTACATTCAGAGAACACAGTCCTTACTCTCTCTGAAAGACAGTTTCCTTATTATGACTTTTTCCATTTTGATTGAGCCAGATGCCAAGAAATTTCTTTTGGGGTCTATTCTTTAAAAACTGAGAGCAAATTATTAGCAGAAGCCAGCAGCAAAATAACAACAGAGTGCAGTTTGCTATAACAAACTTGAGAAATAATTACCATACCCCTTATGCATCTTTACTTTCTCCTTGTTTTTGCTACTGAAAAGCATGATCATCATTTCCACGCAGATGCCAGGGCACAGCTCCTTACTCGTACCAAGACTTGGTTCAGCACAGCTGCGATGGGGAGCGTGGATTCACACCATCTTAATATGCCAACCGGCAGTCCCTGGGACTGCAGAAGACTGGCACAGCCTCTGGATTAATCTCGACTAGCATAATTTTGCCCTGAGGACATCAAATACTGCTGACCTCTCGTAAGTCTGACCCAAGTCTTGTGATCAGGGCCAAGAAATAAACACCAGTCTCGAATTAGCATTCTTCAGTGCCACAACCCCATTAGAACTGGCATAAACAAAATCAAGAAGCAATACTTTCCCCTTCCCACCTCCCGGCTTCCTCCTAGGATGGCTGTGGCCATAAAACAGAGATCATTAAAGAGGACTTTTGTATTAATGATTGGGTGTACATTACAGTAATCAGATAATGGCTATATCAGCTTTCATTAGAGGTCTCAAGAAACCCATCTTTGCTATGCATGATAAACTAATTTCTTCTAAATGTTTTGACAGCATTGTTGATTAAAGCCTTAATGTTCACTTTATCTATAAGAGCAATTGTTTTTTGGTCAGTTTATTACCTTGTGTAACAGCAAACCTGAGTATTAAATGTGCTTGAGAGGTGTTAAGGAAAACTCTGCATACTGAGTGATCTCTACCCTGAAGTATTTGTATAGCGCTTTTTTTATATCCTTACATACAGTCCAGGTATAAAAGAAATAACCCTGTTACTCGATCTCAATTATCAGCTAAAATGTCTTGGGCCATTAAGTACTGCGAGTAATAAAATAATAACATTAATTAACAATGGGCATTTCTGTCATCCTGCTTAGGATAACACTTTGCACCTTGGAATCAAGTGGATCCAGCAGAAAAGGGATAACAGAGAGAATTTCAAAACCAAAGGTATATTGGTCCTTGTTCAATTGCTCGATAATATCTCCTGGTCTGCCTGTAGCATGTTTTAACAAGATCTCTGTACTCAGGGCCTTGTTTCTTCCATTCCGCAGATGCAGCGTAAAGCATGTGTGTGTTTGCTCAAGGGGGCTAAAGTTACACCCAGAAAGGGCTGAGGCACTAACTGGAACGTGATCGTCATTCAGAGCACGTAGTGAGGTGTGCGGGGAATCGGCTGGCACGCCAGCGAGTGAGTGAGAGGTGAGAGGGCTTTCTCTGGGGGCTCATCCAGGCGGCGCAGCACGGGCTGCCGTCATAACAACGCTCTTGCTGGCAGGAGAGAGCAGCTTAAAATATTTGTGTGACTGCACATTTGGATGGGACTGCACACGTGTGAGAAAGGATAGCTGTCTTGTTGAAACAAGAAAGTTTGCTTATGTCCCTTGTGGTGCCATCTGTGTTTTGTTCTGCCCTGATTTTCCTGATAAATCCTCACAATACAGTTTATCCATTTTTCTTCCTCTGCTCTTACCAGCTTTTTTTTTTGTTTGCTTTTCAATGTGTTCATTCTTGTCCTTCCCAAGTCCAGTAGCTCACATTTTGTCGCCATTCTTGGGACGTAATGTATTCTTCTGACCACTCATTGGCATCTGGGGTATCATTTCCCTTCCCCAACATCCTCTTTCTTGAACGTCTGGGGCCACAGCTGTAAGTAGGTGAATATTGAAAAGCATTCAGCGAACTGGGGTGACGGTCATAAACTGATGGAAACTGGTATTATCTAAACCTCAGCAGTTACCTTTTCTGTGAGATGATACCTGCTGCTGAATGTCCCGCCTTACAAAGGAGGTGCTTAGTTGCAGCCATGTAGATGACAGATACTGTGCTGTCAGTATCCAGCTACTTGTGGCATCTTTTAAACCACCTGATGTGTGGAGCAGCCAGCTGGTCTCCGCACCTGTGCTGCTTTTGGCTGGGGAGGAGTTAATTTTCTTCACAGTAGCTAGTATGGGGCTGTGTTTTGGATTTGTGCTGGAAACAGTGTTGATAACACAGGGATGTTTTCATTATTGCTGAGCAGTGCTTACACGGAGCCAAGGCCTTTTCTGCTCCTCACCCCACCCCACCAGCGAGGAGGCTGGGGGTGCACAAGAAGCTGGGAGGGGACACGGCTGGGACAGCTGACCCCAGCTGACCAAAGGGCTGTTCCACACCATACAGCGTCATGCTCAGCATATAAAGCTGGGGGAAGAAGAAAAGGGGAGGACGTTCAGAGTGATGGCGTTTGTCTTCCCAAGTACCCGTTACGCGTGGTGGAGCCCTGCTTTCCTGGAGATGGCTGAACACCTGCCTGCCCATGGGAAGTAGTGTACGAATTCCTTGGTTTGCTTTGCTTGCGTGCGCGGCTTTTGCTTTACCTATTAAACTGCCTTTATCTCAACCCACAACTTTTCTCACTTTTATTCTTTTTTTCTTTTATTATTTTTTTCTCACTTTTATTCACTTTTATTCTCTCCCCCATCCCACTGGGAGGGGAGTGAGTGAGCGGCTGTGTGGGGCTTAGTTGCTGGCTGGGGTTAAACCACAACAATCCTTTCTAGCGCCCAACGTGGGGCTCGAAGGGTTGAGATAACAACAGCTTTGACTGGAACGTGCTAGATTGAATTTATAGCTCTTATTGCTGTTTAGCTATTAATTGACAAGCTCCTGTACTTGCCATGGGGCTTGCTTGCCTTACTGTATGTTAGAGTCCAGTGCTCGTTCTTAGCTGCTTTTTGCTTTTGCTGCTTGCTGTACTGCTGATCATCTTACTGTGCTGTGCCTGGGAACAGGTTGATAACAGCAACGGCCATGCGCCTGGGCTGGCAGATGGCCAGGGCATCGCTGCTGTTTCTGTGCTGCTGTACTGGTCAGGCTGGAACTGCAGTGTGAACTCGAGTCAAAGGGACTGTGACCTGTGGATGAGTCCACGCGGGAGCAGGATACCTCAAAGTGTCTGTGGCCATGAATAAGTCCACACCAGAGCAGGTACATCTTGAAGTGTCTGTGGCCGTGGTTACATCTGTGCCGCAGCAGGTATACCTCTGAAGGGCTTGTGGCCCAAGGATGAGTCCATGCTGCAACAGATACACCTCGAAGCATCAGTGGCTGTGCATGAGGTCATGCTGGAGCACCTCAAAGTGTGTGGCCATGGATAAGCCCATGACAGAGCAGGTACGCCCCTGGAGGGACTGCAGCCGTGGGTAAGGCCATGTTGGAGCAGGTTTACTTCTGAAGGGACTGCAGCTGTGGGTAAGGCCATGCTGGAGCAGGTCTATCTCTGAAGGCATTGTGGCCCATGGATAAGGCCACGCTGGAACAGGTGCACCTCAAAGTGACTGTGGCTGTGGATAAGTCCATGCCACAGCAGGTACACCCCTGGAGAGACTGTGGCTCGTAGATAAGGCTCCACTTGGAGCAGGTACAACCTTAGGGGACTACAGTCTGTGGGTAAGTCCAAGCCGGAGCAGGGGCAAGGGGAGGAGTTCATTGCAATGTTAAACCCAATGGTCTGGTCCAAAGGGACCAGGGGTGGAGATTGTAATGGAAATACCTTTAAATTGTTGTAACCCGGGATCTGAGTTGCATGTTACAGGTATTACTATAGCAGGAACCACCGGAACCGATGGAGGACAAGCCTTACAAGAAGCAGCGCAAGTGCAGCAGTGACCTGACCTGAGCTGGCTTTGGTGCCCAGTAATTCCACGCAACACAGCACCTCTCCTGTCCTGAGTGACCACCATAACATGGAGCCCAAAGTCATGGACTAAATGAACTCAGTGGACATTTCTGGACATTTTACAGACATTTCACAGAGGTGGTCCATACAGTAAGGGAATGATATCTGTGTATTGTATCTAAGCATGGGAAGGGAGGTGGTGGTTAATGAGGATGTATTGGATAGTGTAGGACCTTAGCATGACGTAAATGGTATGGAATAAGGGGTGGAGAATGTGCTGGGTTTGGCTGGGGTAGAGTTAATTTTCTTCACAGTAGCTAGTATGGGGCTGTGTTTTGGATTTATGCTGGAAAACAGTGCTGGTAACACAGGGCTCTCACCCAGAGCCAAGGCCTTTTCTGCTCCTCACCCCACCCCACCAGCGAGGAGGCTGGGGGTGCACAAGAAGCTGGGAGGGACACGGCTGGGACAGCTGACCCCAGCTGACCAAAGGGATATCCCATACCATATGGTGTCATGCTCAGTATATACAGCTGGGGGAAGAAGAAGGAAAGGGGGGATGTTCCGAGTCATGGCGTTTGTCTTCCTAAGTAACCGTTACATGTGATGGAGTCCTGGAGATGGCCAACCGCCTGCCAGTGGGAAGTAGTGAACGAATTTTGCTTTGCTTGTGTGTGCAGCTTTTGCTTTCCCTATTAAACTGTCTTTATCTCAATCCACGAGTTTTCTCACTTTTGTGATTCTCTCCCCCATCCCGCCGGGGGGGAGTGAGCGAGCGGCTGGGTGGGGCTTAGTTGCCGGATGGGGTTAAACCACGACAGCTCCCCTATTTGTCTGTGGATACCTCTGAAATCAGAGAAAGAAACAAGTTCTGGGGACATTGATGGAGGATCAACAGTACTTCTCTGGGATCATCCATCAGTCCCACAGTGTGCAGCGTGCAGAGTCCCATTTTTATGCCTTCTGACAGTAAAGCTGAGGGCTGATTAACATGACCTCAGGGGATGGTAAGGGAAGTGACCATCCGCTGCCTGCTGGTGCTTATTGCAAGTCAGAATGATGGGCTGTAGAAGGATACGAGTGCTTCTGGCACTGAGACCATCTTTGAGTCATGATTGATTGTCATTCTTCCCAATGAAGCCTTAACCATAAATAATAGTATTGTGTGAAATCAAGTATTTTAAAAACATAAGCTTATTGCAGACAAGCCTGAATCTTTAACAGTGAAAATGTGATAACAGATGAGGGGAGCAAAGCATTTACAAAACTGGATAGTAAAATATACATGTGCCTTTTGTCAGTGTGAGAACTGAGCTGATAACAGAATCTCCAGCTATTTCAATGAGAAGGTGACCAAACCTGTGCAACATCACAACTATAGAGAAAAGACTTTTCTCTAGAGAAAAATCTCACTCAAATTCCCTTCCTATAGAAATCACCTGAAGCAGATAACTATTGTTTCTTTTGTTGTTTTATGACATAGTAAAAACGTTGGGTTTACTTACTATTGAGGTTTCAGATGCTCTTCCAGTCCAACAAAGCCTGGAATATCTTGATGTAGCTATCCTGGGCATCCCAGGGCCAAAGTCAGGGCTCAGTCACTAGTGGTATGAGCTTGATTTTTCATTGGTATAAGCTACCAGAGGTGCTTGATCACAGTGATACGCACATGATGTGAAATGAAAATCTGGCTCAAGATGACTGTCATTCATCTGAAGCTGGTGTTAAATTGACAAAACGCTGCTTTCTAATGAAATCCTTGCTCTCCCGGATTCATTAAATGTGAAAATGGAATTCCCTCATCACAAACTTAAGTATGGAGGTAAAGCAAAATCTGTCACTGCCAAGACGAGTACCAAAATTCAGAAAGCAGCCAAGCCAAGGGGTTAGAAACCTCCAGAACCTTTGCAAGGGTCACAGACTGAAGTGCTCAGAAGCTAGGAGATGCCCGAGTTGAGTTTATCCATTCAATCCTTACTTTACCAGCTTGATACGTATGCCTGATCAGGCTCTTAATGGCCGGATCGCATACTAGTCTTCCCACAGGCTTGTTTCCTCATTTAGTCCGTGGTCCCTTTTCAGCATCAGTCCTTCCTTCCTTCACAAAGTTGCCCCAACTCCACACATCCACATTCCAAAATTTCTACAGGTTCTCTCTGTGGTACCTGTGTACTTCTCAAACATCAATGAGTCTGTCTCCACACTCTGGAAGCGGGATCAGCCTTGTTTTGATAACTTGATAAAAGAGATCACTCAACTTGAATGCTCTGTGGCAGATGCCTACCTTTTGCTATTGTCAGATCACTTAGCATTTCCAGTGCCGGGAATGCGTTTACAGAGGGAATCTTTTTCAAAGATCAGCCAAAAAGAGACATCTCGCAGAATTTTTCCCTGCTGCGCTTCTAACAATTCTTTTATGTGTGAAGTAAGAGTTTTTTTCTTATAGCTCAGAAATTTGTGCAATTTGGCTGAATGAGGTATGTTCACGATGACCAAATTTCAAACTTTTGCTTCTAAGTGCAAAGGCATTAGAGCTCCTTAGCAAAGTAGTTCTTAAATAGTTATTATCTTAGCACAGAAAATGTGTTTGTTAAGAATGAAGTCTGGAAACCAGCTGAACGGTTTTAGAGACCGCGTGCCTCTCAAGCAGGGAACTTTTAGGCAAAGCGGTGAAACTTGACAAACCGAGAAGTATCTGAAAATAGGGCCTGAAAGAAAAAAAAACCTGTGAGGCAACCTGGACTAGCAGCAGTGATACAAACCTTTCTTACAGATTTTTTTGGAGGACATGCAACCCCCAAAAGAACAAATACACTTTCTGAGTAGCTGCCCCAGAGAAGCGTTTGTGCGATGCCGTTTGACAAAACCAGAATACAAGCCCCTTGGCACCAAGGAGCCCTAAAGCTGATTAGGTGAACAAGCCCGTGCTTGCTACGTACTGGCCAGGGAGTGCTTGTTCTAAACCCCCTCGTTAGCTGCTGGCATGACATTTCTAGCATGTCATTTAGATTCATACAGCATTCACAGGCTAAAAGCCACTCCAGCCCCCCTCCAATAAAGGGCAGGTTTTTAAGAACCAGAAAGAAATGAAACTGTGGCACCGACACGTGGGCCATCACTCACAGAGGAGAGACTTGTGGAGATACTGAGGTGGTCTAAACAAACCCAGGTGGTTTTAGTAGCCAGCTCTTTGGACCCGAGTTTCAGAGCTCTCGGTCTGTGTCCCGTGAGGATCCCAGCATCGAGGGTACGAGGATCGCTGTGGGTTTTCTTTTTCCTGGGCGCTGCTGTTTCTCAGCTGGCAGCATCCCATCGAATGCAGCGCTGCGACGTTGACTTGCATCAGCGACGGATCGAGCCCTCTGGGAGTCGGCATAATTGGAGATCAGCAACCTGGACTCCTGCCTAGGAAGCAGCAGGAAAGCGGCTGTACTTGCAGCAGAATCAAACCAGATTCAAACTAACGGGAATATTTAAGCTGCGACAACTTTTAAAAAAATTGCTCTGCTACATTATTTTAGTAAATATTTGTAGGTGTCTGTAATAGGGGGGTAATCACTGCATTTCCTTTCAAACAAAAGCAAGGAGAACGGTTTTCAGTAATACTGGATGATAAGCAAGGCATTCTAATGGATGGTTTTAACCTTATTTTTGCTGGCAGATTATGCGTTACAGCAGTTCTCAGGTGTCTTTTCTTGCAGCACACAAAAACTAGTTTGTGCCTGGTCTGTTCCTTTATTGAGGCAAGAACTCCACAGTAGCTGGCAAGCAGCGAGGCGTCCCTTTTCGGCAGGGAGCTGGGATGGGCCGCATGTGTGGAAAGCAGCGGGGGCAGGCACGAGGGAGGTGTTCGGGAGGTGCCTGGCCACAGCCGTGAGAAGGAGGAACCGTACACGAGTGCCAGCAGAGAGACGGGCACCTACGGAGGAAGGAAGGAGGGTGCCTAGCACTGCTGGAAGTCACAGAGATGAACCACTGCTCAGAGGGGCTGGGTTCGCTATCACGGCAGTGCAGACAGACAGCTTTCAGGCTAGGTTGGAGCCCAGGTCCCGGGGAGTCCATGGAATAATTTGTCGCTCAAAGGATGTTAAAGAGTTATGAGGGATTCCAGGCAACGGGGTGCAGGTGTGCTGTTATTGTTGTGGATGGTGTACAAGACATCTCCGTACGTTTCCACGTGTTTCTTGCACCAATGAAATAAAAGAGAAATTGGTTTGGGAACTCTGAGAAAGCTCGTGCATCTCTTCTTCAATTTACGCCCTGTCCCGGAAGGGGAGGACAGTCCATTTGGAGTGCCTACAAGACTGGTGCGAGAAGAAAGGCTGTGTCTCTTCTCAAGGGTGGAAAACAGCTGAGCCACCGTTTCCATTTTCATCAAGGGGTGAGGCACAGAGCTGGGGGCAGGTTAAAGAAGGTGGTCCTGAATGAAAACCTACCACTTCCAGTGCAAGGCGGGAGATCTCCCCACGAGAAAGCGAGGGGAGCAAAGGCAGCTGCTTTTCCAGTCCCCATCCGCAGTTCTTCTGCGGCAGAGGCCCGCACCCCAAGGGCAGCCTGCTCAGGACACGTGCCGGCAGCACCCAGGGGAGAGCCAGAGCCACAGCGCGTGCGGTCAGGGACATTTTTAGAGCTCCTGGCCCCGGCGGAAGGGAATGCAAATGCAGCAGCCGAGGGAGAGTCCAGCCCTGATGGTGGATCTGCGGGCTTCAGGAGCCCTAGGAAAACAGCACACAAAAGGAAAGAGTAATAATATTAGAAAAAAAAAGACCCAGCTAGCAGTCTGTAATGAACTGCTGCATTCCCCAAGGGCTTGCTTCACCTCCTTTCTCTAATTCTGGAGCAATGCTTATAATACTGATGGATCAGGGTAGGTTTACAACCTCCAGCTTGCAGATACCCGCTACAGCCAGGCACAGAATGAACAAGAACAGGAGGTGAATTTCAGTTTGTTTCTTTTTTTTTTTGCAACTTTCTTTCAGATCAACCTTAATATTTACAAAGGCAGGGCAGCTCCCATGTTCACAATGTTGCAACATACTGCTCTCGCTGCATTCCTGCTAAAAATGAAATAGCAATGGTTTCTGGATGAAAAACAGAGCCTGTGATTTTTAACTTTCCATCCCTCCCATCCACGCACATGTTACGGTGAAAGGGACAATCTGGAATTGCTTTCTTAAGGCTCATGATGAGAAAGTTGTAGCTGGAAGGTTGGCTACCTCACCGATAAACACTTGTACATTTTCCACTCTTCCAGCTCTCCTCGGCCCCCAGGCTCAGGGCAGACCGCAGGATAAAACAGAGTCGTATCTGAAAACAAAAACCCCTCTACTGAACAAAAGGTTTCAGAGAAAATCCATCTGAATTGGATTCCACACTTCCTCCCCAACACCAGAAAAGTGTGCAAGTTTTCCAGGCTGGAGCAGAAAGGTTATATATAGCACCGCAATTTAATTCACATGACAATTAAAAAATACATGAAACGGTCTTCCTTATGCATGAGAAAAGATTATCAGAGTTTTCCCCTTTTCCTCTTTTAGGTTATTAAAAATGTAACTCCTTCAAGAGTAATAAATTAACTCGGAAAGGATTGCTTAAGTGAGACCCGGGTTGTGATTAAAGGAAGTTTGGAGTTCAGGAGGAGTCTGTGTTTCAAAAACGTCCTCGGTGTTTGGAGTATCGCATGTGGCTTTTGACAACTAATTTGGGAGAGAAGTGGTAGGGAATGAACCTCAACAGGAAAAGCGCTTGTTTTTTGTCACTTTGTGACATTACCGAAACATCGTTTCCCCTCATTTGTATTTTTCCCATAAGTTCATATTAAAATGTATCAAACCAGAAAAGACTTTGAAAAAGGCAGCAGAACTGTCACAAGGGATGACGCTCGCTAGTAGGGAGGTTACGCTTTATTATGTAAATACATGTTTGGGGGTATTTTAAAATGCATGTTGTGTGGCTAGAGGCAGATTATTAGTTTGATAGACTGTACCGCTTCCAAATAAAGCGTACCAATCCATAACGTAAATACCAGTGGTGTGACTTCTCGGAGATCTGCGAGCTACCCGATCGACCATAACTGTCCCTCTTCCCGACCCATTGGTCTCACTTGTTGGAGTATTAACCGCGAGGCTGCTGGTCCTCGCCAAATCCCGCTGCCGAAATCCACCTCTTCCTACTGCTCCTGGGAAAAAGTTCCTGCGGCGCTTTCCCGCGGGTAATTCCTTAGCGTTGAGCACCCCGAGCTTGTATTCAGATTGGAGCGCAAGGAAATAAAACTTCGGTCTGCAAATAAAGCCTTCATTTACTTCCATATAAAGCCAATGAAATGGTACGACTTTCCCTTCTTTTTCTGTAATTTACGGATGGCTAAAATGATTTCCCTGGCAGAGACATCCATTTCTGAACTGCTGAGTGCCCACGCCGGCTGCACCAGGCTGCAGCAGTGTCTCTGTAAGTGCCAGCGCTCGCTCTTGGAGGTACCAAGAGGAGCTGGATGAAGAACTTGCGATGCATAATTTATTCAGTGAATATAGGCCCTTTTTTGTGCTTGCAAGAACTCTGGGGAAGGCAGGTGGGTTTGGCTGGGTTTTTTTACACTTTGTTGAAATTCTTTAAGGAACTGCTGCGTGTTTGCATGCAACATCTGTATGTCAGTGGCTTGTTGAGAGAAGCGTTTTGAAGGCTGGCAGCTCAGGTGCGGGGTACGCGTGGCCTGCACGGACAGGTGCCACGCACCTCCTGGGCTCTGGCACAGCCGTCCTCGCAGGCAAGCGGCAAACGTTCGGAGAGCGCTTCCAGGGACTGCCGGGGCGCTTGTGTAACATCCACGATTCGGCTGGCTCCATTTCCCCAAAATATGCCGGAAATCTGCAGCACCTCGCATGTCTGCAAAAATAATGGGGGGGGGGGGCGGGGGGGGGCAGTCATTAGGGACACACAAACGCCCTTGACAAACGCAGCGCTGCCTGGCCGTGCGCTAACTTGCGCGCCGCGCCCCTGCTCCAGCCTGCCGGCGGGTAACGCCGCTGCCGGGCTGGGCGCGGCGGGGGGACCCCCGCTCGCCCCCGAACTTCCCGGGGCACGAACTTTCCCGGCAGTTCCCCGCCCGCCCGCGGGGGGGGTGGAAGGCCGAAGCGGCGGCGCGGCGGGGCGCGCCCTCCCCTCCCCTCCCCTCCCCTCCCCTCCCCTCTGCGGCGCGGCGCGGCGCGGCCCCGCCCCCGCCGGCAGCCCCGCACCGGGCGGCCGCCGGCCGCAGCGCCCCGCCGCGCCGGGCCGGGCCGGGCCGGGCCGAGCCAAGCCGAGCCGCGGGAAGGAAGGGAAGGGAAGAAGGGAAGAAGGGAAGAAGGGAAGAAGGGCAGGGGGCGGGGGCGGCCCCGCGCTGCGCCCCGCCGCGGCCCGTGCGCGCCTCTCGGCGGCGGCGGAACCGCCAGGCGCTCGGCGGCGGCTGCCCGCACCCCTGCGCGCTCCCTCGGCTCGGCGGCGATCGCCCCGCCGCCGCCCGCCCCCGCCCTCCCCTCCCCCGCACCGCCACACACACACACACACACACACACACACACACACGCACACGCACACGCACAGAGGCGGGCGGGCGGGCGGGCGCGCACTCCCGGCGCTGTGTGCGAGGGCGGGCGCCGGGAGACGGGCGGCGAGCAGCGCCGGCGGAGGAGACCACCGCGCACACGCACACGCACACACGCACGCACACACACACACACTCCCTCTGTGCCTGCTCCTTCCTCGCCCCCCGCCGCCTCCCCTGCTCCCCCCTCCTCCTCCTCCTCCTCCTCCTCCTTTCTCTGCAACGAGAGAGAGAGGGAGAGGGGGGAAAAAAAGCCACTTACAGGTATTTGTTTAGTGGATCGGCGGCTTCATCTATCCCCCCACCCTCCCCGCCGCCCCTCGCAGTTTGTTTACAAGTATCAAAGTTGTAATTGAGGAGCTGCCAAGGCACATCTGGATATTTTTCTTCTTCTTCTTCTTCTTCTTCTTTGTGTTAGGGACTGATGTGCAACTAATTAAAGGCAGACAGGCTGGTAGCGTCTGCACGCTCAAGCCCCCCCAAATAAAGAGCCTGGTAAGTGACTGGTTTGCTTTTTTCCCCCCTCTTCTTCCCCCCCCCATCCGTCGTGGGTTGTTTGTTTTTTGGTTTTGTTTTTTTTTAGGCGGGGTGGGTTTTCTTTTTTTTGTGTGTGTGTGTTTTTATCTTTTTTTTTTTTTTTTGTTCTTGTCCTCTGGGATCGTAAAAGTAGATTAATGCTAGACTTGGGCAATAAAAGGCGCCGCTATATTAATTTATTAATTAATCTGCACCCGCCCCTCCTCCTGAATGTTAAGTATGACCTTTGATCTCTCTGTCTTTGCCAGAGCAGACATGCAATATTGAACGTGTACGGTCACATTTAGCTTAAGCAGGGACAGAATCGCGAAGCCCGGCTAGCGATTCCTATTTATTTATTTCATTCGTGGAAATGAGGGCGATAGCTGGGGGGGGGGGGGAGAAATCAATAACTGCGTCTCGGGTACCCTTTTCGTGCTCCGGAGACGCATCGATTAAACAATAATGACCCGGCTGGTGGGCACCATCATTTTCTCGCTCCCGGTGGCAATAAACCCCGCGAGGGGCTGCGGGGAGAGGCAAGGTAGCCAGCGAGGGAAGCTTTTGTGGAGAGAAGCCACTTCAGCGCTGGGGGGAATAGGGCAAGAAAATGCGTATGTTCCTTGACTTCTGGCACAAACGGCGGAAGGCTAAGGTTTTATTCCTTGCCAGATGTGTGGCTTTCCTACACATGGCTGGCAAAACTAGTTTTATTGAGTAGTTGTTACCGCGGACATGCGGCTAGGTTTTCCTTTCTGGAAACGGGAGAGGTTTCGGGTTTTTTTTGCTACACGCAAATCCTTCGCATCCCTCCACAAGACGACGCGTAGCCTAGAGCTTTCCGGGGCAGCCTTTGTATTGCCACCAGACCTCTGAAGGCAGCGAGAGCCTGGGTTTTTCCCTGACGTGGAAACACAGAGGTGGCTCCTGCGGGCTCGGGGTCCTTTTTTCCGATGGAAAGACGCCCGCCGGTCCCCAGTGCCCCCGGGGGTGAGGTTTCCCCTCTAGATTTACGCTCCCTTCATCTGGATTTGTTTACATGAAGCCCGCGTTTTAGTGCACGACGTCGGGAGAAGACGAAGTTTTTGCACTCGGTAGGTTGGGCTGCAAACGGTTCATTAATCTAATTATGATCGTAATTACCGTAATTGATAACCATTTTGAACTAAACATACCGGAGTGTGGAAACTAGACGTAGCCCCACGAGTGTCTCCGAAGAGAAGGTTTCTGACCGATAGCCCTACAGCAGAAAAGATGCTGGAAATATCTAAACTATTCAGGTAGAGCATCTGGAAAACAAAGAGGCAGTGTTCATAAACTGAGGGCTTTTTAAGTTATGTTTATGTTTTGCTTTAGCTCGCGCAGGCTGCCAGAATGTACCTTCCCCATTGCCATACACTAAAATGCCCCCCTTCACCCCCCGGGGGGGCGCCGGGAAATCAAACCAGCACCGCGTCCTTACCCCCCTCCGAAACTTTGCTAACCCTGAAGCAGAAAGCCATCTTTCCCCGCCGAGGGCTAGCCCAGCAGGTACAGCGCCGTCCCCCCCAGCCTCCCCGGGTTTTCTCCCCCGCGAAGCCCCCGGCCCCGCGCCGCCCGCAGCGGGGCTGTCCCCGTGGCGGCTGCGTCCCCCCCAGCCCTCCCCGCGCTGCGCAGCCCCGGCGGCGGCGGCGGGGAATCCTCCCGGGAGGCTGGGATAAATACTCCCTCTTTAGTACAGCTGCAGGCGCCGCGATCACGAGCTGTGAAATTGCCTGCCTTAAGTATTTTTTTTGCCTTTTTTTTCCAAGCTAGCCCCGTTTTCCCCCGCGGCCCGCAGCCAGCCCCCCCCCCGCGGCAGGGAGGGCCGGGGGGGCCGCTGCCGCCGCGACCAGCGCCCGGCGGAGCCAGCTGTGCCGGCAGGCAGCTAATGACCGCCGGGCGCAGAAGGACACCGTGGCAGCTGGCGGCTCCCTCCCCCCGCCTCCCTCTTTTTTTTTTTCTTTTATTCCTTTTATTTATCCCCCCCCCCCTTTTTTTTCCCCCCTGCCTTTTCATTTTCCCCGGCGGAGATGGTAGGTGGGCAGCTCCCGCTCCCCGTGCCGTGTGTCGTGTCCCCCCACCCGCCCCGCCGGCTTGTCCCGGGACCGGGCTTGCTTCGCCCGGGCCGCCCCCTCAAGCCCTCTGCCCGCGGGTACGGCGGCGTGTGTGTCCCCCCCCCCGTGTCCGTGTCCCCCCCCGCCCCGGGGTGGCCGTTGGCGCCCCCCGCGCGCGCGCACCCCCTCGGAAATGACTTTCTGTGTTTCAGCTGCGGCAGCTCCCGTGAGGATGCAGGAGGAGCGGCTGCCCGGCCAGGCACCCACCGCGGGAATGCGCCCGGAGGAGGAGGAGGAGGAGGAGGATTAAGCGACCCCCCCGCCCCGTCCCGCTCCCCCCGGCCCCCACCCCCCGCCCCGTCCCCCCCCCCCCCCGCCGTCCCCCCCGGCCACCATGAACACCAACGTGTGCGTGGAGAGCGGCCCCAACCCCGAGGCGCCGGGGCTGCCCAAGGACAGCCACCTGCCCGAGGGGGCCCTCAACAGCCTTGTGGATTACAACTCGGAGATGGAGAGGTACCGCTCCTTCGCCACCTTCTACAAGACCAACGGCGGCGCCTTCCCCCAGGCGGCCAAGATCGCCCGCATCACCACCCCCATCTTCCCCAGCGCCGCCGCCGCCGCCGCCGCCCGCATCGGCATGTCCCCCTGGAACTGCGACACCGCCACGGCCGCCGCCGCCACCGCCATGCTCTGGGGCAGCGGCGGCGGCGGCGGCGGCGGCGGCGCGGCGGGCGGCGCGAGGAAGCCCTCCTCCGCCGCCGCCGCCGCCTCCGCCTCCGCGGCCGCCGCCGCCGCCTCCTCGCTGCACGCCGGCAGGGGCGGCATGCACCACCGGAGCGACTCGCAGCGGCTGGGCAAGCCCGGCTGCCCGCCGGCCGAGCAGCCCGCCCTGCCCATGGCGAACGGCAACTTCCTCTCCACCCTCTCCCCCGAGCACTGCCGGCCGCTGGCCGGCGAGTGCATGAACAAGCTCAAGTGCGGCGCCGCCGAAGCCGAGATCATGAACCTCCCCGAGCGCGTCGGCACCTTCTCGGCCATCCCGGCGCTGGGCGGCCTCTCCCTGCCCCCCGGGGTCATCGTCATGACGGCCCTGCACTCCCCGGCCGCCGCCTCGGCCGCCGTGACAGACAGCGCCTTCCAGATCGCCAACCTGGCGGACTGCCCGCAGAGCCACGCCTCGGCCTCGCCCGCCTCCGCCCTGGGCGCCGCCGCCGGCGCGGGGGGCGGCGGAGGCGGCGGCGGAGGCGGCGGCGGCGGCGGCGGCGGCGGGGGGGCCGGCGGCGGCGGCGGCAGCGGGGCCGGGGCCGGGGCGGGCAACCCCGCCAAGAAGAAGCGGAAACGCTGCGGGGTGTGCGTGCCCTGCAAGCGGCTCATCAACTGTGGAGTCTGCAGCAGTTGCAGGAACCGCAAAACGGGACACCAGATCTGCAAATTTAGGAAATGTGAAGAGCTTAAGAAAAAACCGGGCACTTCGCTAGAGGTCAGAGGAGATGATTTCTTTTTCCCCAGCCTCCCGCCGTCCCTCCTCAACCCCCTGCCCCCCCCCCTCCAGTGCTTCTTGTCTAGCTTCAAGATGCAGCACCCCTTTTCCGAGGCCTCCTTCAGGCTCTGAGGGTGCCCCCCGCCGCGGGCGCGGCCCCCCGCGGCGCTGCCCCGCCGCCCGCCCCCTCTCCGCCCCGCAGGGAAGAGAAACGCCGCCCCCCGCGGCGCCCGCCGAGCTCGGCGCTGGCCGCGGCCGCCGGCCCCGCCGAGGAGGGACGGAGAGCCGCCCCCGCGGGCGCCCCGCCGCGGGCCGCAGCGCCCGGCCTTCCCCACCCGGGGGGCGCCGGCCCCCGCCCCGCCGGGTCGCGGCCCTGGGAGACGCTGCTCGCCTGCTGTACCTGCCGCGCTCTTTCTGTCAGACTGCCGGCTGCCTCTGGGCTCTTCTCCTCCCTCCTCTTTGCCAGTGGCGATCAGGGCCGTCCGGGGCGGTCTGCGGGGCCGGGGAGGAGGTGGGAAGGGGAAAGTCTTAGCGGGACGCCTGGCTCCCGCCGTCGGAAGCTCAGGGGAGAGTAGTGGCGAGTTCATCTCCGGGGTGGCCGGTGGCCGCGTGTCCGCGACAGACGGCTGGCCGGGGAGCCCGGTAGTCGGTGAAACGCGCCCGAGCGATCTCTTTGGCAGTATCTGTCACGAAGTAACCCGCTCGTGGTGTGTGAAACGCAAGGGGGAAATAGCACAGGTATGACCGAACCCATTTCCGACTGAACTGTACATACGGTTATTTTTACGACGTGTCCTCGGAGCTGCCAACGTATCGCATTTCCCAAAGCTGTAACGACAGGTTTTCAGGTTTGCTAGACGTACGAGAGACAGGCAGATCCCGTGTCGCAGACATTTCGGTTCATGTAGCGGGGACGACAGACAATGGGGACCCAAATACACAACCGGGAGGAGAGCGGCAATCGGTTGATATCGTTAGGCGAAGGAAACAAGCCGGGGGAAAGACTAGTAATCATACCTAATCCCTTGTCATTATTAAAATTACAGTGTTGCTGGTTAGACGCACGTATCAGATGCGTCTGAAGGTGTCGAGGATGATGGATTTAGTACAGAGGAGTAGTGTATGCTGGGTGACATCCAAGATTTGTAGTCGCAGAAATTAGCAACTACGTGAGAAATTGCAACTTCCCTCTGTCCATCCGTCTGTCTGTTTGTGTGCGTGCACGCGCGCGTGTGTGCAGAGCGGTTTATTCCCTAACTCATTGCTTGCAGGAGTTCTCTCCAAGAAGAGGGGGGACGAGGGATTCCAGGGAAAAAGCGACACCGAGAGCCCATTAATTTGATCTGCGTTAAATAAATGGAGATGATGGCGTTGGTATTGATACTGCCATGGGACGAAAGCGACATTTGGGGGTTTAACTGACATTTGGCTGATACCATTAACTCTTTCCTAACCAGCCTCATCAAACCAACTAATTAATTCCTCCTTGCAAGAGTGAACTGTCCTTGCTGAAAGTTTGATTTGTAGCTCTGCATCCTCTTAGCTGTTTCTTGTGAATGTACGGTGACCCAGCATCACTAACGCAAAAACCAGGATGGACTTCCCAGGTGCTAGAAACTAGATTGGGTTTTCAGCTCTTGTTTTTCTCAATAATATGCCTTTGTTGGTTTCGTAGCAAGTTCGCAAAGAAGATACTTAATGCCCCGGTCTGTTAATGATGAGTTATAACGCTGAGTACAGCCTAAAAGAGACTTCTCTGAACCAGAGACATGGAGAATCCCCCCCCACACCACCCAGCACCGGGGGTGCCTTTGTGCACCAGGTTTCTTCATTAGGCTTGCAAACCGGGACGCTGCTGGGATTTAATGTTTGTGATAAATGATAGGTTCTGATGGCTTATCGATTTGTGCAGAAAGTGAGCTATCTCTGGAAGAAACGAATTTGTACGTTATCAGATCTTCCTATGGGTTTGTGTGCATCTCTGAGCACATTTCCAGAACTTCCTCGCTCTTGACGGAGGTGTTTGACAGCCTTAAAAACTGCTCAGGCGTGTTATGAGGACGCCGCCCGTTAAAATTGTTTAACCACTGTGACTAGTAAAAACCATGGTTTTATTAGCCACTTGTGTACTCTCATAACCACCTGCCTTCACTTCTTTTCTTCATTCTCTCTCCCCCGCTCTCTCTCTCCTGTTTGTGCTCCGTCAGATACATAAACACAAAAGCTCCTCTGCTGCTATAGCGTGACTCGAAGGAAACAGGTTTCTCTTTCCAGCTGTGGAGATGGCATCGCTTCTCTGCAGGTCGTGGCCCATCGCAAAGTTTTGTCACGGGATGTGGCTAATTTCTTTACAGAAGCGTGGTTTGTCAGTAGGAGAGGAAGAGTGCTCAAACCGAGTAACTTTCTTACATGGTTGTTTTGCTTATGTCTTCTTTCTTTCTTTCTTTCTTTCTTTTTTTTTTTTAATTTAAATTAACTAATAAAGAGTGACAGCAGGGCTGCCGACAGCACATGTGCAGCAGCAGTGCTCTGGCCGTAAGGCCACCAGCTGGAAGGGTGTCAGAGAGTGACAGGGCCTACGGGAGGGCACTGCAGCCGCAGCGGTGGCTGCGGGTGGGCGAGGGCAGCCTCCCTGCGGAGCGAGCTTCGGGGCTCGTTTGGCCTGCGCTCTTGGGGAAGCAACAGCTTTGCGTGGGTGATCCCCCGTCACCGCCGTAGGCATGGTCCCAAGGAAACGCGACAAGGATCGAGGGGCTCACGTTCCACTACATGCTTGCGAGGTTTGTGAATTGCGCTCGACGGTGGCTGCAAGTTGCGGAGATGATTCAAGGCAGGGGGCAGAACTGTGTTTAAAAACGAAATAAATGAAAAATGAGAATAGTAACAATAAACAGTAAACTGGCTGATCCCACGGAAACCATTTCTCTCTTTTTCCTTTAAATCTCCTCTTCTACTGGTGCAATGAAGGCATAGGATATAACTCTCAAGGTTAGTACGTGGAGTTGAAGACAGATTCACATGAATGCTTTCCAGTCCCTGACCCTTGCATTTTTAATGGAATACTTCCCTCCCAGCATTTTTTTTTAAAACACTTGAATTATTTTTTCCTATTTTTCTTGTACTATTTTCACCTTAAAAGTGTCCCAATGCTCTAGTATTTTCCATAGAATGTTATTATTACTAGGAAATTTTATGTACGGTAATAATAAATCTATAAAAATAAGATTGACGTCACGTTGCACGCTGCCTACTTGTGTATGTATATTCTGTGTTCATTCAGATTTACAGTCGGTTTAAAGACACATAATCTTTATTTACCCATAGAGACTACTTATTTTCCTCTGATTGGTATGCGCGTCTATAACTTCTGCTGCAGGTTATGAAGATTAGGAGCCTGGCGTTACTTTACATCCCCCCCCTCTTTGACGTAAACCATCCCAATTCAGCGTATGAGTCTCAGTTGCCCCGCTCCTTGTTTTCATTAGCATGGCAGCAAAAAGTCAGGCAGAGGGGCTGACGCACATTGGCAGGGTCTGAAGGGTTTGGCCCGAATGTGAAATACCTGCTGTTTGGGCATGCTGTCATCATAGCCGGTGCCACTTGCTTTATTCGTAACAGCTCCGCTAATTGATATGTGCGCTGTTAAAGTAAACGTTTGCATAGCGACCTGAAATAGTAAATACCAGCATCCAAATCCGAGGCACCTTGCTGAGTCGCATTTCAAGCCAGCGGGAGTTTGAGATGGCCTTCGCCGGGGATAGGGTTGTGATGATTGATTTCAGCAGGAACGGCGTCTGATCCTGAAAATCTTAACACCATATGGCATTGCCACGGGGGAGAGAGGCTGCGCTGGCAACCTCCGAACTTGCACTTCGTGTTGCGGTAGCGCGTGTGAGCGCAGTTAAGGGAAGACCGCTTGAGCTCTGTGGATAGGGGTCAATTAGTAGGGGCCTCAGAGGAAGCAATTTCCCTGCCGTCTATCTAGCTTTAAATTACGTGCAGAAGTTAAGCGACGGCATGATGGAGTTGAGCAGTGTGAGGGGGAACTGCAAAGCTTGATAAGGAGCAGGCAGCTGACACGATCCAAGTGGCTAACCGGAAGGTGGAAAGGAAGACCACCTTGTAGCCTGCGTTGCCTTTCTTCACTGCCATGTTGCTGTGTGGCAGTGTTTCTCACCTCCCTGCCGCTGCCTCGTAGCCCTCCATCTGACCAAGGCTCTCCAGGTGTTAAACACCGTGCAAGCAGGCAGAAAGCCAGTCCCTGTCCCCAGGCGTTTACAGCTGTGGCAAGAACCGCAGTCTGTCCCGAGCGCAATTCACGTTGGCTGTAAAGCCCTGATCGGCCCTGAATGCTGGTTTTTTCCTCTCTCCTCCTCGTGTGTGCCTGTTGTGCCCTGCCAGGGTGCTCTTGTTGTCCCGTTCCCAGGCCTGAGCCTGCAGGGAGGGTGCCAGGCGCTGGAACTGGCTGCTGGCACCACACGAGAGCCCTCGCCGGGTGACTGGGGCACTCTGGTTCGGGGTTTCCAACACGGCACGCAATCCTGCGGTGAGAATGTTGGCAGGGCGCGGGGGAGGCAAGAGGCAGGGCGAGATTTGACCTCTGTTGAGCGTTTTGCAACGGTTTTTGTCGCTTTCATCCAGATTTTACGTGTCTGGGATAAACACGTTCATCGACGAGTTTTCCTTTTGACCTCTGGAGGTTCTTGGGGACAACGCAAGGCCTCCTACTGCCACCTCCGGCAGAGACCAGCGCAGCTGCAGGTGTCTTTGCTCACCGGCACCTGATCTCTGCCGCTTGGAAATCTCATTGAAGCTATTTGACCTTCTGCATTAGGATCACATCTTGCGAGGTGGGAATGTATTGCGGCTGGTGGGAGACGTGGGGTTGAGGAAGATGTTGAGAGCCCAGCGGAGTCGAGCTTTTGGTCTCCTTATGGTTCTGGCAAATTACTGAGTGCAAGGGATAGCCTCTGAAATGGAGTGGGATGTCGTCTGTTTTACTGTTTCATATGTTGTTGTTTCCCTTTCCTTGTGTGATACTTACAAAGCGAAGTGCCCAAACCCCATGACATTAGCATTCAATTTCAAATATACATTATATAAAATGCTATTTGATATAGTGTAGTTTGTTAAAGGGGGGCAAAAATTAAGTTTCTCCTGCCTAAGGAAATCTCTTCATGGTGGGATTTGGTACTGAACTGAACAGAATTTCAAGGAATTCAGCAAAATTGTAGGCCAGTCAAGGGCTTAACAGCCTCTTTCATACAAACACTGCTTTCTACTTGCATTGGAAATTGCTTGCTTTGAATTGTTGAACTATGATTGTTTGCCAGTGAAATTGTCCATGTGGTAAGAGAGGTTAACTGGTTGTGGTGGTTCCGCATTTTGATTGCACTGAATAGTTCTTTGCACATTTTTCTAAGTACTAATATGGGTTATACAGTTGGGGCGTCAGGATTCTGCGCCAGCCTTTGGATTTCAGTGTCGTGACTGATTGGTTAGGCTATTTATTTAAGCTGACATAATGAAATCTCTGTGTATTGTTTAGGCTGGACAAGTTGCATATGTCGTGAGAAAGATGATGAATGAAGCCAGTTTTTTTTCTAGAGCAGTAATTAGCATAATAAGTACTTTTTTTCCCAAATTGTCTAAGTCGCTTTGGACTACATATTTCAGTTAGAGATGCATAGAACCATCATGACTTGGACTCCTATGCCAGCTACAGCACTTTTGGAAAATCTTACCAATTCTGTGTTTGTACAAAATGTGGGCTATACACATCATGCCTTATTCATATAGGGAGACTTGTTTAAGCTGGTAGATATGTGAATATCATGTTATATACTGCTAATTTGGGGTGGGTAACAGTAAGTAACAGTCTCAGTTTTTGTCTGCTTATTCGTGTCTGTTCATATTATTGTTTTTTTGGGCCACTTTCCACACAATTCTGTTTGCTAGGCGGACACCTAACACCTTTACTGAAATTAGTCACTTGCTCACTTGGAGAATGAATTAGGATGCTAGAAAGCGGTCCCTTTTGAAGAGCAACATCTTGGTACTGTGTTTTTGGTTTTAAAAGAAATGTGCTCTAGAGAGCTAAACAAAAGGTGGACATTAATTTCTGTACGCTGTGTCATGCATTTGATGCATAGCAATGACTGAGAACAGGTCCTTTCCAAATATGCTAAAAATTTCTATCAGTAAAAAGAAAACTAGTAGTCTTCTGACTCTTAACATGCATGTAATTTAAGGGTTAGGCTTGGTGAAATATTTCTAAGCAGACAAACCTAGAACGTACACCTTAAAGTCTCATGAAATGCAGCATAATCCTTTCGATCGCTGGTTGCAATGGGAAGCAGCTGCTAATTGTGTAGGGAAAGGCTTTAAGATAAGCTTTTTGGATGTACCCAAGTGAGTTAGGAGCAATAAGAGAGTAACTCGTGTCACTGTAAGAAAGTCCCTGGGACTTGGCCTCGGTTGCGAACAATTCCTGAGTCACCAACTACGTGCTTAAAAATTACCAGCAGATACCATGTGTTCTGAGGAGTACCACCATCTGAGAAAGCGTTTCTCTCCTTCTGTAGTGTCTGTATTTTTTGATAGCTCATCTACTTTGAATGATCGTACTGAACCACAATGTCTTGAAGCATGCGGTTTGGTTTGACGCTTTTTTGCTATTTGGGAGCCCAGCCTGCTGTGTCTGTCTTCTCTCTTCTTTTGGGTACCTTTATTGTTTTCCACAGTCGTATCTTGTTCAGTCACATGCAAACACCTGTCCTGAAATTGAATTACTTGGCGGCATAATCTAAAGTCATCCCCCATTTCAGCATCCTGCGCTTTCTGTTGTGTGTTGAGTTATGTTGCACCATACTTCAGATGCGACAGCCATTTAATAATGTTGAAGCCTTAGCTCTGCAGGGGCTAAAAAGATCCCAGCAGGCTTGTTAACTTCTACTCTCAGACTTTATGGGAAATATTTTCTCCTCCCTGGAACTCCTAGGCATCCTCTTAATTAACACTATAAAAATCCATAGCCAGGTATGCGTGAAGCCTGTTGAATTTTTTTGCAGTTTTCCAGAGTTTCTGCGTTCCTTCCTATTTAACCAGACACTCCCGTGCCAAGTGAGATATGAGAATGTAAAAGGAATAAAGGCAGCCTGGGTCGTGCTGGATACTGCGTTCTTGGTGGGCAGCAGACTCATCAAATGCCTTTCCCTTACTCACCATAGGGTTTTATTCTTTCCCCTGCTCCACTCAGTATTTTCCTTTATCTCAGTCTCTGAAGTGTTGGACATTTTAAACTTGGCACCTCTCCTGTCTCAGGACAGTATTCCTTTCAGTTCCAGACTGCTGCGGCCATGGCCTCTGTTTTAATTCTATATAGGGTCCCCGTTAGCTGGTATCAGACTTCATTTGACTAGGAGTTATTTGTACAGAGATGAGAGAGATTATTCAGTGGTTTAGGAAGTGGAGAAGCAGCATTCAAATTTGAGGGGGAGGGAGGAACTTAATAAACACTGGAAAATAATGGGAAATCCTAGGAAGTCCAGGGTAGGCATCACTCAAGATGAGGACAGAGGAGGAGGAAAGAAGAGTTGCAGAGTGCTCAAACACAGGAGGACACGAAAGTGGTTGAGGGTTGGTTATAACGTGCAACACCTCGGTGAGGGGATGCCTGCTCCTCCATAGGAGTGACTCAGACCGTGGGGTTACCGTGGGGCAGACCGACCGAGCACTGGGGCTGATCTGCGGATAAGAGGGGTACAATGGTAGTGCTGAAGATGGCAGTGAGACCTCCCCTGGTGAGAACAGTGCGGAATATATCTGCTGCGATGAGCAGGAGGTTTGCCATAAGTAATTTAGGTGAGGCAGCTGAAAAGCTCACCAGTAACCGTCTTCCCAGCACTTCTACGGGGGAAGGCCAAAACTTCGTGCAGCAGAAGGGGGCCTTGATGAGGGTGAGCAGGGCTTTCCACTTGCCCTTGTTGATAGGGTAATCCAGTTTCTTTAATTAATTTTTTAAATTGACTAGAATTGATGGAGAGAATTTGGGTATCGGGGTGAGCATGTGGTACGGGAGGAGTCGCATGATCCGAACAAGTTGTTCAAGAGCTAAGGCAATGATAAAGGCATACATACAGACCAGCTGGCAAATGTGAAAGAGGGAGGGGATGCTTGCAAATGAAAGGCTGAAAATGATGATTTGTTGCATGAGGACTGCTTGGGCTTAGAGGTTTCTTCAGTGGTGTGTACTGTGTATCCTAGGGAAGCTGGAGCATGCTGCCAGCACGTCAGTCTGCACTGTGTTAACACAAAGAATTTGCTCCATCGTCACGAAAGAAATACCCCAAAACAACTGTGGTTCAGTAACATCCATCCTTCTGCACATCCTAACTGCTGGGTGGGGATGCAGAGGTGGTGCAGCAGCCTTGGCAGGTACAGGCTTGGAAGAGAGCTGAAGAGCTCTAGCCATCTGCGTTGAAGGTACAGGGAGGGCAGAGTGTGATTATCATGGTGCAGTTAAAGAGGTCAGAAATGGAAGAGGAGAGGCAAGGAGTGCATGTTGTTAAATATGTGATCTCCAAAGTGAGTGGTATCAGTCAAACAAAGGCTGTTGGTTTTAGAGTGAGCAAAAGAAGAGAAAATATCTTTGGAAGGGTCGTGGGTTTGAATAGCTAGCCACCAGGGAGTGGGTGGGAGAGGACTTGATGACACAAGCTTAATAATGATGTAAAACCTGTTCCCTCTAAATCACCAGTTCATCTGAGCTCTGGAAGGCGGTGATCACAGTTGGCTGGTTGCTTGGAAGCCGATGTAAAATAAATTGGAGGTCAAAGTCCAGCAGAGGTGACAGTGTCATGAAAATAATCACTGAGATGGGTCTTAATTGTCATCCTTGAAAATTTCAGAAGACATACTCAGAAATGAATGGGGTTCAGAGCCATTTACAATCTTTTAATGTTTTCCCCTCCAGTCAGGAATTGTGGTGACCTGCTGTATAAGAGTTTGTGTTGCTGCTCCTCTCCCTGCATCTCATCGGACAATACATGGTGCTCACCGGCTGTGAGAGAGCCACGCTGGCACCTGTAACGAGTCTTAGGCATTGGCTGAAAATATTCCCTCAGCCCACGTAACTGACTGAGTACTGCATTTGAGTGAATTTATTTTTTCTTTTTTTTTTTTTTTTTTTGCAAGTTTTGCAGAAAAAGAAACAAGCAAGCAGAGGGCAAGCATTTAATGGATATATTTTTCACTGGCTCTTTTATCAACACCGTATGAAAAATCCCAAAGGACAGAAGCAGTTAGCTAACCAATGAGGCATCCTAGCCGATTTTAGGTTCCATGCAGGAGAAAAAGATGCTGAAGCCCCAGCAGCTCTAGGGGAAGGAGATTTAAATTTAAGTTTGGTACTGCGAAATGTGCCTCCCCTCTGCTTGGAGACCAGTCTGTAAGAGATTACTGTACCCCTGAGCAGCAGTTTGGAGGATGATAGAGATGTCAGCCTGTGAGCGCAAAGACTTGTACCACTGGATGATGAACCAGCAGGGATTTCTCATTAATGGAATGAATGTTAACAAGAATAATTCTGTTTTGTGAGCTTGTGTGGGGGGGGAGGATAAATGATAGGGACTGATGGATGGTCTTCACAGAGATTTGATTAGGGAGAAGGTGAATGGCAGTGTGTATGTGAGAGAGGGGGAGGTGTATGCACGTGGTACATCCATTGCAGAAGGCAGGCACACTTCTAGCTGATAATGCCTGACAGAGGAGAGTCAGCAGAACTAACCAGGCGGGTCCTAGGCGAAAGCAGAAGCTGAGCAGTGGTGTGGATATTTCATTTTTAGTGTCTTCGGCGTTGTAGGGTATTGGGGTTTATGTTGCATGGTGGTAACAAACCTGCATCCAAGAATTCCTCTGTAAAACCCTTCTCAGTAACAGAGGTTTCTGCTTTATGCTAATAAAACGTTTGGCTATTTGATACTAATTCCCACAGTCACTATGGGAGCACTGAGTGACAGCTTTTCTTACCTGCTTAGCATCAGTCTTGGCTCTGAAGTAACACTGTGTTAGGGCTTGTACGAGCCCTTACCCGTCCCTGAAAAAGCAGGAGACAGGCCAGACCTACTGGTTGAAGAGGCCAGGCAGGCAGAACCAACAGAAACAATCCCTCATCCTGCCTGAGGCCTTCAGATGCTGCTGGAATGCAAATGATAAATAAAAAAACCCCAAATAGTCACATTAGCTGAATAGGCACTCTGGCGGGCTTAGCAGCTCCATCCTCAGGTACAGGGATAGCTGAAAAACCGAAGGAACCGCACAAACTGCTCGAGAGGGATGTAGAAGTAGGGAAAGAAACGTGAATCCCTTTGGCAGTGAGATATGAGAGACCCCTAACCTGAAAACCCAAACCTCCGATGTCTTCCCTGCTGCCTTTGCCAGAAAGCCGTCAGGAGCCCCCGTCTGAGGCCGGAGCGTGGCCAGCTGGAACACGGCTGCGGGGAAGCAGACAGCAGGAGGAGTTCCCGACCCTGGCTTGCCCGGCGCTGCCAGCCCCGTGCGCGGGGTGCCAGGCACGGGGAAGCCGGCGGCCAAGCCGGCTGCTCCTCTCGGGAGCGAGCGGGACGGCAGAGGTGGAGACTTGGCTCCGTCCCTCGGCTCGCTGGCCAAAAGAGCTGCGCTGGCACAAGGGAGGGAGTGTGCTGGAAGGCGAGTGCAGCCAATTACTCCCATCCCGGGAGGGAAGGGGGAGAGGAGATGTGTTCCTTTCCAGGGCTCTGCCTGCATCCTGGGGCGATGCCGGTGCCTGCCAGCCTCGGTGCAGGCCGAGCTTCGCGGCTCGAGCTGCCCCCTCGGAGATTTCGAGGCCGATGGTGGAGCACGTGAGCTGCTCCGCTGAAGGCTGGGGTGGCTGCTCCTAGCTGTAGGTGCTCGCCGGCTCGGAGAGGGGCTCCGCCACTAGCGTTTCCTGGGACTGAGCTGTTTTTCTGTGACAGCATTAGTCTGGATTCCTTATGATTCCTGATCTGTATTTGCCATCTGTTTTCCCCAATGGTGTTATGCATTTTTTCAGATCCAAAAAGTGAAACTGTTTACCCATTGCCCAAATTTAATCTCATATATAAAGTGAAGAAAATTAATATATAAAATAAACTGTGGTGTGTACTGAATGTAAATGAGTGACACGTTTGCTCGTTCTTTCTCCTGTGGAGAAACGCATTACTCCTCAGACTAATCCTATTGATTTAGCTGGGGAGCTGCGGCCTGCTGCTGACGCCGAGTCCACGTGGCCGGATCCGGCCCTACAGTGGCCCGTCTCCAGCTCTCCTGTGACCATGGGCACAAATCCTTTATTCCCCAGCTAGCCCCGCTCACATCTCCTGAGGTTACCTCCGAGTGAGCTATTCGAGAGGAGCTGGGCTTTCAAAACATGACCCCGACGTAGAAGTACATTTTTTAAATTTCTCCTTGCAATGTTCCGTGGTGGAGGTTTACTTTTCACTTGGTGGAGCTGGCGGCAGAGAAAGTCAAATGAGTTTCCTAATCCGGTATGTTCTAAATCTGGTTTGTCTCAAATATGGCCTGAGAGATATGCAGCACAAGTGGAAAAATAACTGCCAGCACGCAGATGCATGTCCTCTTGGAGCAAATAAAGCTGACTTTTAAAATAAATGTTAAATCTCATCCTTGGTATGAAGGGAGACAGGCTCAGGTATGGGGGGAGATATTTTAAGGTAGGCTGTGGAAGCAAACTCACCACCGAGCTTCTGACCCGGCGTACGTGTCCCTTTTTATCTGCCAAGTCCAAGAATAAGCTCGTTATTACAGGACATCTGTTACCGCCTGGTGGCACGTACAGCGAGCAGGGGCGCGGCGTCGGTGGGCAGCCAGGGATTTTGGCAGCTGTGGGGAGCAGCAGCTTTGTGGACTGTTTCACACCTCGTCCAGCGCCGGCGCGTCGCTCCCGTGGGCCTGCGCCTGGGTGGGAAGAGGCCCGGAGGGATCGGGGCGGGCCGCTGCCGCGCAACGCTCTCCCGTGCCAGCTGGCGTGCCCGCGTGCCGAAGCCGCGACGCGTGCGGGAGCCGCGCCTTGTGCCCCCGCAGCCGCAGCCGGCCCCCGCGGCGTGGGCGCGGTGGGGCTCTGGGCACAGCTCCAGGGCAGGCAGCGGAGCGGCTGGGAGAAACGTGCCGTGCGCTCTGCCTTTTCCTTCCTTCCGCGTTTCCAGGAGATGCAATTCGCGCACCGCTTTCTTGCCCCGAAGCCTCCTCGCCTGAAGAAAAACATTCAAGGAGACTCTGTGTGAGCCGCATCTGAGCGTCGGGAGGTTTTCCCCAAAGTCATTGCTGTAGGTAATGTATATTTATGAGCGGAACAAAGTGGGCCATAGATACTTTCAAAGGCTGCTTTCCTCTCAGGGTGGCTCAGTATTTAGGCAAGTAAGGAGGGGACATGCTGTCCAGACCGCATTCACCGGTGGCAGAGCAGGCCGGCGCAGGAGAGGCGGCAGGCATCCTTCACCCGCCGGCCGGTGGGCTGCCTCTGCCGCCGGGGAGGGCACCTGCCTGCGGGTCGGGAGATGGTGTTGCTCTGTGGGTGAGGAGATGGTGTTGCTCGGGAGATGGTGTTGCTCTGTGGGTCGGGAGATGGTGTTGCTCTTCTGGTCGGGAGATGGTGTTGCTCTGTGGGTGAGGAGATGGTGTTGCTCTTCTGGTCGGGAGATGGTGTTGCTCTGTGGGTCAGGAGATGGGTTGCTCTGTGGTTGGGAGATGGTGTTGCTCTGTGGGTGAGGAGATGGTGTTGCTCTGTGGGTCAGGAGATGGGTTGCTCTGTGGGTTAGGAGATGGTGTTGCTCTGCTGGTCGGGAGATGGTGTTGCTCTGTGGGTGAGGAGATGGTGTTGCTCTTCTGGTCGGGAGATGGTGTTGCTCTGTGGGTGAGGAGATGGTGTTGCTCTGTGGGTCGGGAGATGGGTTGCTCTGTGGGTCAGGAGATGGTGTTGCTCTGCGGGTCGGGAGATGGGTTGCTCTGTGGGTCAGGAGATGGTGTTGCTCTGCGGGTCGGGAGATGGTGTTGCTCTGTGGGTTGGAAAATGGTGTTGCTCTGTGAGTGAGGAGATGGTGTTGCTCTGTGGGTGAGGAGATGATGTTGCTCTTCTGGTCGGGAGATGGTGTTGCTCTGTGGGTCGGGAGATGGTGTTGCTCTGTGGGTCGGAAGATGGTGTTGCGCTGTGGGTGAGGAGATGGTGTTGCTCTTCTGGTCGGGAGATGGTGTTGCTCTGCTGGTCGGGAGATGGTGTTGCTCTGCTCGTTGGGAGATGGTGTTGCTCTGCTGGTCGGGAGATGGTGTTGCTCTGCGGGTCAGGAAATCGCATCGCTCTGCTGGGTGCTGGCACATCTCAGCGAGATGCACAGCCCCGTTCCAGCCAGGAGGCTGGGTCCATACCACCATGCGTGCCCTGCAGCCCGGTGGTTGGCTGGGGAAGGGTCTTTCCAGAGAGGGAAATTGGGGATGAAAAGTGAATTTTGGAGCACGTGGATTTGCACCAGATTCTGCACTGTTTATGTATGAGCAATGCTGTGTGTATATTTGTCGTCATTTCCAGCGTGATCAAGCTGACACCTAAATTAGCTTGTGGCGCTGGAAATACAAGGCGTGACGTGAAGGAAAGGCCAGTTTGCCTTTCTCACTGGCAGTCGTGTGAGTTTTGTGGGACTGGTTAGGTGTGTAGCCCACGTTTGCACAGGTGTTAAGAAAAGCATACAGTCACTGGTTTATGGCCAGTGGTGGTCAGTGTTTGCTGTGCTGGGCTGCTGATTGATCCAAATGCCATTTCATGCTGGGGCCATGACTTTCCAGCTGAACTTTTTGGCCACCATGGAGCACCAGATTTCTGTATCCCTGATCATATATCTATATATGTACACATATGTGTATATTGAGATACACATACACACATATGTATGTATATAACTTAGCGGGCCAAATTTCACGCTATACATCCACTGGCCTAAGTGCCAGACTGCTCCTCTTGTGGAAGGCATTTGAAGAAGGGATTGTCCTCCAGGGTGAGAAGCTCACGTGGGGTTCTGTGCAGACCTTGGTAAGGTCATTTTTCCCTATGTGGCCAGCACCAGGCCCGCTGCTTTGGGAAATCCACTGGTTTCATTCGGCTTGTCATGTGAATTTGAGATTCATTAAAGACAAAGTTCCTTCGCCGCTGTGTATTTCTGTGGTTGTGTAGGTCTTTGTAAAGACCGTCAGGTAGCCCAGCTCTTGTTGAATGTACCTCAGCTGCAATATACTTCCCAAAGGGCCTCTGCTGAATTGGATCGTTTCAGCCAGGACTCCTCTGTAGCCAACGTGTGAGTTTGCTTCAGTGAGAGCAGGATTTTTGCTCATGGATCAAGCATCAAAGGATTCTTACATAATGCAACATCTTTTAACATCGGTAAAGTATTAGGTCATAATCATGTACCGCTCTGATATATTTTATTATTCTATTTTATTTCTGAATGTGATTCACCTCAACCCAAGTGATTCCCTAGCCTTGCAGAAAATAATAATACAGATGACTTACAGTGAGTCTTGGTTATACAGCTGTGAATTTGGGCTGCACCCCAAGCAACAGCATCCCGAGCACGAGCGGCGACTTTCCTGATTCCTGATCTCCGTACCAAATCTTTCAGGCGGCTGCGAGCTGCGAGCCTCAGAGAGCCGAGGAGAGAGGCATCTCCGGCAGGTGTCATAGGCATGAGCTCGCCAAGGGATGGGGCCAGGCTGGGCAAGCAGGTGGGCCTTGGGCGAGCAGAGCCCGCCGTCTGGCACCCCACACCTTGCTCCATCGGTGGGCCGGTCACCCCGGGGGGCTGTGGGAGGCATTGTTCTTTAATGAATGCTTTTGCTGTGAAACTATAGAGCTCAGCTGTCGAAACGGAGTCTCTGGTGAGGAATTTACGGCACCTGCCAGTGTGCTGTTTTCGTGCATTGGCAGTGCGTGCGTGCACATACATGTAGCGAGGGTCTGCTTTTACATTTCCGTGTGGGGCAACCAGGACAGATACATAGGTATCATTTTTCCGTTAATTGAAGGGATTTTCACTCTTCTGTTGGTTTTGGTTGCCTTTTTACCTCCTCCTCCAAAAATGTAGAGCGCTTGGTTCCCTATGTGAAGCTGATTTTTCAAGGCAACAATTAAAATTTCAAATTTCAAATGTTTGAGCTACTTCTTTTGCAGTGAAAGCTGGCAAGAAGGGAACAGAATAGAGCGTTTGAAAGCATGGAGGTCATTTCATCCCGGGTTTGTGCAGGGATAAATTCTCTCGAGCGCCATGCTTTATGTCATTACCCGCTCGGAGAAGCTGGGGCTGCAGGTTTCTGAGCATCCTCCTGGGAGCGAGCCTGCCATTTGTCAGCATTTGCACCGGCACGAGCAGTGAAGGCTTTTACAGCAAAACCATGCTGATCAACTCTGGTTCTGCTCCTCGCCACCCTTCCCCAGGCTTCCAGGGGGATCTGTCTTTCTTGTCACTCAGGATAATGATTCCCCGCCAGCAGCACAGAGATCCAGAAATGCGCTGTAATCTTGCCGAGAGTTTGATTCCCCAGCTGGGACTCCCAGATTTATACAGCCAGGCGGTAGATGGTCATTGCACTTAAGCTTGTACATTGGCGTGCTGAACCGCTAAATGGGCTGAAGGGTCTCTTTTTGTGTGGAAATAACCTTGATTCTCGGAGTGGTAGAATCTATGGATTTAATCACATAAATTGGTTTAGATTTAACTCGATCCACCTATTCAATTTTAAAAGCTTTCTTTTTTGTTTTAGCGCCGATTAATAATTCATTCCCAAATCGGGGGTTAGCGCAATGGATATTTAATTGTAAATATATATCTTTAATTGGAACTTGGTACGCGGATGCAAAATTCCTTATCTTGTAGTTTTTCAAAAGCACACATATTAAACCACAGCTTTGCCCTTCAAAAATATTATTCCGTGTATTTAAAGGTCTGAATGACCTTTTAATCAGACATTGCACCTTTACTTCCAGCTGATATGACAACGTCTGACAGTAACTCAACCTGATGCTGCAAGAAAATAAATAAAGGCCATCTCAGTCACTATGTCTTTAAATCGCTCTGTCTAGCTGTGGTTTTGTGTTTAGGCAGATGGACCCACAGCGGAGTATTACGTTTAGTTTTCAGGTGAAGACAATCTATTGAGTTTAATACATTTGCATGTTTGGCTGTTCTTTTGAGGTCAATTTAGTTGTGTGATTGTTTCCTGTCGTTCCGAACTCCAGCCTCTTCTGCAGTCAACCTCTTTATAAATTATAAATCTGTATACCTCGCTCTCAGCAGCCATCTTACAGCCCACACAGACCGGTGTGGATGGTCTAGCAATTGCATTAGCTCTCCTCGGCGTACCTTGGGAGGAGGGCTGCTGTGCTTTGTCACTACTTGTGCTTGCGCTAAACACGTGTAATGGGGCAGAACAGGGTCTGGTAAAGATGGATATGAGCAATTCCTACTTTTGGACCACCAACACAAAGAAAACTCATACTGGTCAGGGTGATTGTATTCAACAAACCAGCTCATTGTCTTTGGAAGTTAATTTTCCCATGATTTATTAAAGCTTAACATTTGCGGATGGGGAGCAGGTATTGAATTGACCACAGGTCAGAATTCTGGTGACACAGCAGAATTACTTTCAGCTCTGGTATTTTCATGAGCATGAGCGATAAACATAACAATAAGAGCTCCCCTTTCATACAGCTTTTACAAAAAGAGGAGCTGTGTACTGCTTGAGCCTGGCTATCACAAAATGGGCTAATTATTCAACAAAAAATACTTGCCATACTAATGAGCAGTTCCCTGGAATTCAGAAAGAAATATTCTGACATCAAGTACAATGCACACTGTACGCTGTAGGGTCCATAGTTTATTGGATTTTTACGGAAAAATTAGGAAAACATTTAAAAGCTCCTCCCTGAAACAAAAATGAAAGAATTCCTTCAAAAAGAGACATGGTATTCATATGTGACACCAGCAAAATCAGTGAGAACTTTTTCTTTACAAGTATTTATTTGCAAATTGCCAGAGTTTTGCTTTTAGGGGAATTTCATCGGACTCGATGGTACTATTTGTGGGCAGTTCTTAATGAAACAAGTACTTGTGAGCTGGGACTGACTGATACAAAGTCATCTCAGGGCTTGCTCTCGCCTCCCTGGTCAGTGCATCATCATTAGTTCTGGAGGAGAGACATGCAGATCTAGATGCATGGGTTCAAGGGCACTTCCATCATCTTTTGACTTTGAAGGAAATTGAGGGCAAGAAGTGCCCCACAGAAATGACACAGCTCTTGCAGGCTCAGTGCCTCAGTCTCTCATGTATGTTGTACTTAAAGCTGTGAAGGGAATTTGCCTGTACTCCAATGTGTACGGAGGCACCTGAATGCAAGTGGATATCATTTTCGGGGGGACAGCAGGCTGGGGAAGGAGGGAGGGCAGCAGCTCTGCAAGTAGACTATTTCTGTGTAAGCCAAGGCCCAGCACGTGTGCAAAAGAAAGTTCATGGGCAGTCTGGGCAGTGCCCCCCAAGTCAGTAGGATGTTTCCCTCGCTGAAATGAAGTCAAGGGTGTGCTTAAGGGTCTGCGTTGCAACCTAAACGTGGAACGAGGTGACCGGCCTGAGGTTTGGAAGCGCCGACCTCTGCTCCCAAGGCATCTGTAGACACAGCACACTTTCTGAATGACAGATCAATGCCTTCCTTATTCCCCTATCAAAAGAAGTGTTTTGCCAAAGCATGTGTCTAACCTGCAAACCCACCAAGCCGTAACTGCGCATCCAATATGCCAAGGCACAGGCAGAAACCATTGTACAACTGTGTGGTTATTCTACAAGCACTGTCTGTTTCCCAGGAGATTTTTTTCTAGCAATGTTTACATTTCCATGACTACCTTGTTTAACTAAGGAGAAGACAGCATGTTAGGTGTGTTATATACTGAGTACGATGTATCGCATATGATCCTAAAATGGTGTGTGTTTGGAGAAAGGATGTTTCTATTAATTGTCAAGCAATGTGAGGCATCGTGTTGTTCCTAGATAACTGAAAGTATGCCTAAAATGTAAAGGAAAAGAACAACTAGAAGAACTCGAGTATGCCAATGCCGCAAAAGAAAGCTTAACTTGTTTTCTTGCTTTTTTTTTAGAGAACACCTGTTCCCAGCGCTGAAGCATTCCGATGGTTCTTTTAAGCAGTAGTGTATCTTATTTTCAAGGCAGTCCGAAGTGAATGGCAAGCTAAAGTCTTGTTTTAAGAAACTGCTTAGTCCACCATTGAAGAATATACTCAGATACTATTTTCATTTATGTATAGGGGTTTCCTCAAAAGCAAAAGACAAAAATCTGGGAGCCTGGGGAATTGGCCAGCTTCTTCACATTGAGTACACTGATTCTTTCTTTGATGTAACTTAGCTATACTAGTGAAGTTGTTGTCTATTTTTAAAGTGGCTGTAAAAAAAAAAAAAAGTTTGGGTAAACCCCTGCTATAAAGTCATGTATCTTTGAAAAGTAACATATCTATACTTCATTTTCAAATATATGTGTTTCAGTACTGTAAACTGTACAGATAGCCGCTTGTATTTTGTGTGTTTAGACACAAGGAGACAATCATGTCTGAGCATCTATGGAGATTAACGGTTTGTACACAACGGTGTGGTTCTGCAAGTTAAATCCGGAGCAATAAATTCTAGCTTTAACTATTGTTTTGCTAGTTGTTTAGCAGCAGCAGCAACAGCAGCACTGTTTTACCATGCATCCTTCCATAGAGACTTGATGCCAAGTTTTCCAAGATAAAAAGATTGTGACGCATCTAGCAATTACCTTCCGTCGTGGTGGTGTAAGAGGGGAAGACATAACATTTAAAATTAGTCTTTCAAGCACTATATTAGAGTAGTGGTTTGTGCACTTGCATTGCTTGCAAAGGAGCTTTACAGAGGGGTATCTCTCCAAAAATGCTGTCTGGTGTCTGACTCGCTTTCCACTGTGCTCTGAGGTGGAGTGCCCAGCGTAGGCGATGTGCAAAACCAGCCATCTATATAAAGGTTGTTCTAGGATACAAAACAAAGCGAGTACGAGACCTTAGAAAAAATGATGACTCAGCCTAATTACCCTTCACCTATGAGTTCTTATGTAACGTTTTCAGTCAATGGAGTAAATTTTTTATAAAGTGGAATGCAATATTTTTGGTCCAAGTGGAGCTCTTCACAGTTAAGTGAGTTTTGACAGTTGGACTGGTTTGGGTCTCACTTGCACTTGTGTTCATTTAAGAGCCTGGATATTTTTGCGGTATAAAAATGAACTTTTAAAAAAAAAATGTTTAAAAAAAGACCGCTTCTCCCCACGCGTTTCTTGGTCCACTGATCTCGGCTTTGCTGAACAGCTGGTCCCTTAGGCCCCCAGAAGAATGCTCCGCCGTTCTTCTTCCTGCTCTAGCTGTGCGGAGGAAATGTCTGCTCCTCGAAAAGGCAGCGCACGGAGGAATATAACTCACATGTCGTAAAAAATATGGAGGATACTGAACTTAGGGATACTTATTATGAGTTGATCATCACTTTTTATTGCTTGGCTTCGTCATACCACTCATGAGTGTAAAGGCCATCTCGTCAAAGTAAGCGAATGCTGTTGTGCCATGTATTTGATAGATTTATCATTTTATACAAGATAGGAGTACCAGTAGTTTCACAGACAAGGTGCTGGGCATGGAAATAACTGGTTAATGATGCACAGCACGTTCAAATCCCTCCTTGTTTCAGCACTTTCTCCGTTTTTTGCTAAGTACTTCAGCCTTTGGCCCCTGGTCACACTCACTTGGTGAAGTCCAGGGGATGGTTGGGAGTCCCGCGGTGTGGGACCTCTGCGGGCGGGGGAGACGCCGGCTTTGGCAGGGGAGGGAGCTCGCAGGACTGGCGGGTGTTGGGAATGGCCCAGAAACTGAAGACCGAGGGATGGAGGAGGAGAAACCTCCTGAGGTCACATGTGTGTGTCAGCAGGGCCGGGCAGAGCGTGGGTGACCCGGGGTAACTGGAGGAGCGCGGGCGGGCTGGGCTTACACCTGCGTCCTCAACTTGGGGTCGATGCACGTGTCTACGTCTTTGCGTTGTACGACGTCACACACGTGGCTTCAGAGATGGAATGTCACGTTTGAAATGCTTATGTCATGGTGCCCCTCTTACAGTTTGTAAGAGGTCCTCAGTTGAGTATCCATTCAATACCCATCCAATGAGCTTTACGTCTGTTTGTATGGCAGCCGTGTACGGATTTTTTTTGTGTTGGAGACTTTTTGGTTAGGGCCTCTGTTACTGACCACTAGACCAATACGAGCTCTGTAAGGTCTTCTCTGCCAAAACACTGATTGATTTACAAACTGAAGCCTTATTTGCACATCTGGCTGGTAAGCTTGCCTTGCTTTTTGGAAAATTGTGATTGCTCTTACAGAAGCAGAGACAAAATTAAGTTCAGGCTACATTAGGTGTACAAAGATATTCATAGCAATGTACTTACTGTCTAATACCCTAATGTTGCATGTCTTGATGTGGTTTCTTTTTTTGTTTTGTCGTTTTGTTTTAAAGAACTGATGGATCTGTATATTGTAATTGTGGTGTTTTACATGTCAATTCAAAATTGTTAAAACAAACAAACAAACCAACCTGTTAATTATTGAAAATGAACAAGAATTGATTTTTCTTTGATTTACCCGTATGGTTTTCATTTCGGATGTTGTTCCTTTGCACCATCAGATTTTTAGATTTTGCTGAAACAGTATTTATATGATGTAGTGCGCATAGAGCATTTTAATTAGTGATGTTTGAAGAAGGAAATCCCTTTTCTGGCCTGTCTCTCTCCACCCCAGCCCTACCGCCGCGTTTATACACATATTTGTCAATCGGATTATTGTCAAGTTCTAATTACCAAATTTGTGCTTTTCACAAGGTCCAAACCCATTTTCCAGTATGAGAATTTGTATTCCTCTATGTCTTTCATTCTCACGACGCAAAAAAGAAGAAAAAAAAAAAGCAGAACATACTTTTGCTGTCTTCTAGGTGTGAGCACTAAGCCTAATGGAAGCATTTTTGGCATATCCCAGATAACCTTATGAAAAATGGGAAGGCTGAAAGGGAGGCACACGTACCCATTCTGTCAATTAATAACAGACCCTCCCTACGAGGGGGAGTACTCCCTTTTGTACAGAACCCCTGGTATGTAAGTCCTACAATTAATGTTAACGAATATCAAGTCTTTAAATGGGCTATATCTGTAATCAAATAATGAAGAAAGAAAGTAGTTAAATGAACATACCATTCAGGGTCAAATGCATTCAGCAAAAAGCAGTAGTGGGTCTTTGATCATGGTTAGATGCATAGTGATATCAAACAGTGGGTTCTCATGTAACAGCTAAATGTTTCAGATTTTGTTTTTATTAAATTTGGCAGTTTCACGCTGAGCTCTACTGTATTCTTAGTGAATAAAAGACAGCTCCTATGTTAGAAAGTACTCCATTTTCACAATTGCAGGGAACTAGGAGGGTTTGTTCAGAAACACGGGCCACAGAAATGTACTGCTTTCACAGTGTTCTCCTATTTCTGAACTGTGCAGTTATCTATTAAATTTTCTAATAGATATTTGTGTAAGGTGTATGTATGCTTGTGCAATTATGGAAAAAAACAGTTTTGGAAAACAGTGTATTTATGAAAAAAATAATCACTTATGGGGCATGTACAAAACTGTATAAAAACATTCAATTTGCCCAGTAAAGTTGTTTTTGTGATATTTCTGTGTTGTTGAATAAAGGACTTTAGTATTCAAAATATCTCTCTTTTTCCATAAACAGGTTTTGTTTGTGGGATCTTAAACAAAGAAAACCTCTTTTAAAAAAGAATCCTCCAAATGAGCGAGAAGGTCCAAATGCTGACCTCAGTCTTGCATATGGGAATGAATGCTTATGAAGTGACGGTACAATAGCTACAAAACTAATTCCTTCTCAATTGGCAATTGATGGAAACCCCGTAAGTTCTATATCTGAAGGTAACATTGTACTCTGGAGTTTTTAAGATAGCAGAAAAAAATACTGCCTTTTTAAGGCTAGGAATGTTATGTTGAGATTTTGAGGCTACGAAAAGGTTAGTGAAGTAGGAGCAAGACGGATTTCAGAAAAGCCCTCAACCCTTTAATGCAGACCTCTGTAGTATAAAAAACGTGGACTAGTGAGGGCGATGTGATTAATTAGCAGTTAGCGTCGCAGGGAAAAGCATATGAAGGTGAAATCTCATCTGTAACTCTTGCAACAAACAACAGTCCTGAGATTAGATCATCCTGTTGCTGTTGGAGTATTTGTGATTACGAATATGGTTTGTGAGAGAATGACAATAATATCTTCCTCTTTGTTTTACTGTTTCTCAAAGTTCTGCTCTTTAGGTGCCTCATAAACGATACATAGCAAAGGAAACGGTTTCCTCTTGCCGTTTGATTTCCTCATACTACTTGCCGACATTAAAGCAACTTCAGATAGGTGGGAAAGTTCGTGACTGTGCCGGCAGCACATCACCTGATTTTGGTGAAATTTGGAATGTCATTTTTCTGCGAATATTCCTTTCGTAAACAGAATGTCTGCTCTTAGGTGCCAAAACAGGATTTTGAAAGGGTTTGAAACATGAGGTCGGTCCTTTGGTCTGTGAGATTCCTTCAACGCCAACTGATTTTCCAGGGGGAGCCTCGGTGTATCCTTTTGTTTTTTAAAGAAAGCAACGAAAGTGAAAGGAATAGAAGTGGATTTTCCACTGATCCTGTCTGCTCTTATCGAAATCCGTAAGGATGTATGTTCTTGGGAGACGTAGACCGCTCATTAGACAATGCCAAGAGTGAATCCTGAGGTCTGTTTGAAGAGGAGGAAAAGGGCTGCCAGGTTGCTCAGGCATAGTCAGTGATCTCTCTGGATTAAATATAGAATTCACAGGGAGGAAATACACTCATTTCATGAGATGGTCGATTTGGAAGCGGGAAGAGGTCTCTGAGTTCCTATTCCTTTAATGCTTTCTCTTTCAACTTTTTTTCCCCTCGAGTATTGTTTTATACAAGTCGGAATGAAAAACGTCCCTCAGCTCCAGAGAAATACTCGCCCCAGATATGAACCTTGCGGTTTAAAACTACCTCTAGCTTTTTACAGCTTTTATTTTTTAATTAAAAAAAAAATCTAAAAAAACCCCAGACAACAAGCAGGTAATTCTTCAAAGCCAAAACTGACAAACTCGTTACTGAGCCTATTAAGAGGAAGGAAAATACCCTTTTGTGTGGAAGCTCAATTCTTCTAGGCTGTGGTGGACTCAATTTGGTTTTGCCACTAGCCATTTCAGCGCTCTCTTATATTTCTCCAAGGAACAAGTCTGAAATTATGAACGGTCTAGTGATACGGGGCAACGTGCCTTCTGGGAGGCTCTAGTCCTCCCCAGATTCCCATGGGCTTTACTAGATAGCTCGTGAAATTGGAGGATATTATATAGGTGACTTAGTTATAAGTTCTACCTTCCTTGGCTGTAAGGATCTACTCAGTCACCAGTGTGCGGTGGGCACGCATAGATGGCCCCAAAATCTATAAAGGTAAGAAATATGTCTTCTCAGTAATGACCGCAGAACATACAATAAAGTTTGAGACCACTGGAACTATCTGAGGAAAGAAAGGTGAAGTTCAGCAAAGATGTCGGGATCCGCTCCCACCGTAGCTTTGTTTCTGTTTGCCGTTTGGTTTTTAGGATGGATGCACTCAGCTGGGTAGCTGGGTCCTTCAGAAAGGCAGTTTTGCCTGAGATAGGCAGAATGAAGGAAATGCGGGTAGCAAATTGTAATCTTGCAAGACAAGGATCTAGACTGTCTAAAGAAGCTGCGATGTTCAGGAAGTATTGCCATTGTTCTTCTAAGTTTTCAAACGATATTAAAGGATTGACACATTATTCTTAATTTAATAAGCAGGGATAGTTTGTTGTGCTACTGCCCATTCCCTGAAAAAAGGGTTTTAGAAATTAACCTTCATGGGTTAATTTCCCAATAAACTTTGAAGGTACTTCTTAGCCTAATAGGACTTCCCCATAAGAGAAGATGCTGTAACTGGGGGTTCATTCATCTGCATAAGGCCCCTTTGACTTGCAGAGTCAAGGATCTTTGCTAGAAAATAATTCAGCAGAATTGTTGTAGAAAGATCTGCAGGTGTCATGAAGTCAGCCAGAGCCTGGATTCGTTATTCAGCGTGGTTCTCCCCAGCTTGGTTTATGATGTATATAAGCATCCTACATCTGAAAACACCTTTCTTCCCTTACTCCTTCAAATCTGCTCTCTTTACAGAGTTAATAAAGCTAGCCCTCTGCACTTCGTCGGGAAAAAACCAAAACATTAGAAGAAACACATCTCTTTTTGACTAGACATTTTCCTTTGGAAAGAGAGAGAGAAGAGTTAGCCCAGGTCAGAAACCCCTGTTGCTTGCCCAAATCTCCTAACTCGGCTGCTCTCTGCATGGGATGTAGCTTGGGAGCAAAGTTCGTACCTCAGCTTGGCAATCGGACACAACCCTACAGAAGATCAGCCCCAAAGCAAACAGGACCCAGTGGGGGACGTTCCCCCTGCCGCCTCCCTGGTACATGCGAGACACACAGGTTTGTGCCAGATGCCCACCACCCCTTCCCCTCCCGTATAGATGCGAGTTTGGATCAGGTTTGCTATGCCCAGGAGAGAGGTGAACCTCCCCCAATCTGATGAGCAGACAGCACGCTGGCGGGTTTTTAAGAGGAGAGGAGGTGTACACATCCGGACGGTGACTAGAATGTCTCGACCCTCGTGTCTCGCATTAGCTTCTGATTTCTAGCTGTGAGTGACTGAGGCCACCAGGCTTTAGAAGCAGCTGAACTGTTGCGTATACTTAGTCTCTTATGTGCCTACATTTTAATCCTCATACCTAGAGACTGGTAGTGAATTTGACCAGCTGATATGTTGACCGAGAATGTACTGTTTAATGCAAAATGGTAACACCTGGCTTTCAACCTGTTTTTGGAGAATTAGTGGGTAAATAACCTGATCTAAAGAAATCTGTCACCCACATTAGGAACTGTGAACTAATTATTGCTTTCTGATATTCTGCTCTTACTTGTTTTGCCTTTTTATCCTGATTGTTTGCATTCCTAGAACTGATTTGCCTTTTTAATGCAATGCCATGTGATCTGCTGATTAATTTTTGTGAGCAATCATAAACTCCAACCTATGGCTGACTCGGTATATTTTTATGCTACGCTCCATAAACATTCATTCATTTCTTATGATTACTGTGTGGAAACAGACTTTTACAGGCTAATAAACTTGGATTTGAACTGGATGAAGAGTTTCCCTGTGTCGCTTCTTTCCTCTTTTTAAGAAAAAAAAATAAAAATGGAGACATAAAGGTGCAAACCTTGACTTGATTTAACCAGGTCTCTCTAGCTATCCACAGGTGCTATCAGTAGTTAACTTGGAAATACCAACAGCAAAACCTTGTTCTCGAGTTGATTTCATTGACAGTGAGAAACGCTCCTCCTTTAAAATAAAACAAACTTTCAGGGTTTAGGGCTGGGAGAGAGGGGGAAGGGAAATGAGGGGTTTTCTTTAACTGGTTACTCTGGTGTCTTCTCTCCCGTAGACCTGCTTCCTTAAACACGCTGACATGCAGAGAGCAGCTTCCAGCTGAGACCAATTAAGCAGAGCATTTCCCTCCAGTACGGCTGGCTTGCTGGACCGGGCGACGCTCGTACAGCCTGTGTGTCGGTGCAGGGGACAGCCGGAGCACGCGCAGGCAGGCGACCTCTCGGCAGGCAGAGGTCCGGGGCCAGCAGCCTCCCGCGCTCCTGGGGTCCGACACTCCCCGACCTGCGATGCACGGCAAAAGTCCGGTCAGAAATGACTCTGCGGGTGGTGGAGGTATTTCCTCTCTTAGATGGCTAGTTCAAACTCAAACAGCTTGGGAGTGCTGATAGCAAGTGTAGTAAACAGAAGGAAAATGAATTCTCGTGTCATAGCTGTTCAAGGCACCTCAAGAGATGAATGAGCTGGCAGTAATTGGTAACCCTTTACATGGTCTCTTCAAGGAGACCATTGGGATGGAATAACATTTCTGCAGGGAGAGGCAGCAAGGCTAGAAATAGGTTGGCCTGATGCCTGCACACGTAGTCCTCTGATGTAAAGAGGTCAGCATCCTTTCCGTATGTCAGTCTGATGCGTGTCGCAAACATTACGCATAAAAATTGTATTTTTCAGACCATTCAGGCCACCACTGGAGGCCCGGGGCACACACATGATCTTAATCTCACCAAAGAGCGTACAGGAATCTGATAGCAGAAGGAGGGCTAATGCTTTGTCAACTTTCAGGCCTTGGACGTGAGCAGTGAGATCGAGTATCACTGAACTGTGCAGCTGCACTAGATGGAACCCAGCGCCCGTATGCGCTGAACCTGCCAGAGGCGCAGCCGTCCTAGCCAGGGATCTTCGGGGGGCACCAGTCTGTCCCCTGCCTTTCGTTTCCTAGTTCTGCTGGAAAGAGCGACTTTTTATAAGATGGGGATGATCCCGAGGCAATCTCACCACAAAGATGAAGCACGAGCAGGATTATTAGCTGATCGGTTTTTTCCCTGTTGTGACCCAGCACATCTTACTCCAATGACATAAGCTAGAATCGCAGCAGCTGAAAGAAGAAAAGCCAGGGAAAACTGCAGCTCCCCCAAGCCAGGCAGAGGAAAAAGCTCACTTGCTCACTCTTTCTTTCCTTTCTTTTTATTTTTTTGCCCCTTCCCCTCTATTTCCTTCCTTTATCTCCTCCCATCCCTAGAGGAAGGCAGCTGCAGCAGCTGCCATGGCTGCTGCCGGCGCGTCCCCAGCTGCGTGGTTCGTGTCCCGGGAAGGCGGCGGGGCTGCGGCTGCGCAGAGGTGTGAGCTCCCGGAGGGTGGAGCACCCGCAAGGTAGGTAGGGTGCTCGGGGTGCGGAGCGATGCCCCAGCAAGTGTCAAGGGTGGGAGGGTAGCAGTGCTCTGGGGCTGCTGCTCTTCTGCCTGCGCCAGCAGTTTCTATGGAGAAATGATGGGGGATGTTGGCCTGAAGCAGTCGATGCTGAACTTTTCATATCCCCAGCGTGGCAGGGGCAGGAAGCCAATGCAGATTGCAATGGTAGCAGTGAATACGTAGGCTACTTCTGCCTTAAAATGCTGGTGCTGACCAAATCTAGGTGGATTCCTAAGGGGCAGAGGTTAAGACATGCTTGATCCATCACTGGCGTCTCCTAAATTTTCCCCTGCCAGAGCTGAGGATTCTGCAAAACAGATTAAAATAAGCCAGGCCCTAGCTAGTTTTTTCCCTAATTATTTTCTTGGAAACAGCTGAGTTGGTTTTGCTAGGTCTTTGAAGGCACACCGAGCTCAAGGCGGACCTCGCCTGGAAGCTTTCAGCCCGCAAAATTAAAGGTCTGAATAAAGCTACAAACCGCCAAAGACAGGACCTTGTAATAGGCACTTTAGGCGATGCGAACTGCAGGTGTTGCCACTGGCTTTGCTGGGAATAAAGGAGGGAGTGAGAAGGGCATTAATTCTGCAGCGCTGCATGGGGAGCTGGTTCTCTGCTGGTTCTCTGCCAGCAAGGCTGGAAGCAGCTGAGGTGGGTTAGCGCTCCTTGGGTAGGCATCCCCTTGCATAAAACACCACTTGTGTGACGGAAAGCACAGCCGCTGGGCAAGCCAAGCGGGTGGCTGTGGCTCCCGGTGCAGCGGCAGCCCCGGCCAAACAGTTCCCCGTGGTCGCTAAATCGTGCCCCAGGGAGCAGGTGGGCGAGCTGCTCGCCTGGCACGTGTGCCACGTGGGCTTTTGCCACCGTTTCTGCCTCTGGCTCGTCTGAAAAGAGCCAGCAGCCCAGCTTGTCACCTTCCCGCCCCGGCATGCTACGCACAGAGGCAGGTTATATCCAGGATGGTTGTTTAAAGAAACCTCCTGGGGGTGATGGCGATGCTCCGGCAGAGCCGTGCCGGGGGTGCCGCGGCCCCCTCCCTGCTCCCCGCCGCTCGGGCGCGAGCCACCACCGTGTTTTGATGCAACGCTCCACGCTGCTGTTCTGACACATCGCCTCTCCCACTGCAGTCGCTGCATTTCTCTTCTGCTTTATGTTAAAACAAGGAAGGTGTTTAAATATTTATTATCGCTAGAAACTCCAGAAGCCAAGTTTCATTTGTATAAGCGACTGGGATTTTTTTTTCCAATTGTCAGTAATAATTCATTAATTATTACTTTAAAGTTGTTGTTGTTGTTCTCCCTGCGATGTGTCACCTTCCTGCTGACTTGGCGGCAATCTGCAGGAGCTGTGGGATGTACAGCGCCCTGGTTCTTGCTCCTGCGGGTTGTCACTGCTCCTTCAAATGTCTTCCGCTTAAACAAAGTGGACATTGGAGTTCCTGGTGTCTGGAGATTTTTTTTCTTCTTGCTCATCCCCCAAGTTATTTTTTTGTGTCTGAGTGCCTTCTGCTGCCATTACACCTGCAGAATTGGGGTCTGCTCCTGCCCATCTGCAGATGCAGGAGGCAAAATTCATGTGGCTTTGGCACCCAGGGATGCTGCATTTGGCCGTTGCTGCTGGACAAGCATTTCTGCTCACCCCAGTGGGTGCACCGAGCTGTGCCAGGCCTCGATGGTCCTTAACGCAGGCTCTAAGCATCGAAGCGGCATAGCCTGGAATACACACCTGTGCAAAAGCAATCTTGGCGGCCGTGGCAGGTTGGCATTTTTCTTAGATGACTCTAAATGCAGAGTGTTGCTTGCTTTCCCCTGCTTCTGCCTGCAGACGAGGGAGGAGGCAGCTGGGGAGTGGCAGGCTGCACCTGCGGGAAATGGGAATGGGAAACTTGCACTGGCAAATGCTTCTTGTTTGCTTTTTTAGCCCAGAACATGAAGTTTGTCCTTTAATTCCCTTTTTCCAGTGCCTTTCCCTCAAACGTTGTTGTTACTACTTGTGCATTTGCCAGTTTCACTGGAGAGGACTGTCGCAGGGAGCAAAGCCGCTCCCGTCTGACCCTACCCAGGGACGTGGCTGTGCCTAATGCCACCACTGCCGTATTCTCGTAGATCGTGGCTGAGCTGGGTGCTAGAGCTGCCAATGGCCATGGAAACCAGACAGCAGGCTGCTCAAGGCCGTGCCCTAACTGGGCTCTCCAAAACCTCTGTCGGGAGCTAGGGAGGAGGCAGGGAAAGAGCTGCCGGGGTCAGTCAGTGAACCCGCTCTTGTCTGCGGTAACCACAGGAGCTGAGCATCCCCGGCGCAGCCCACGGGGCTGAGAGGAGAAACTGCTCCTCTGACCCAAAACGTGCCGATGAGGCCTGCCTTACGGGGCCACCGAGCGCAGCTGGCCGGCTCCCAGCTTGCTTGGGAAGGGCAGCAGCTGCCAAGCCGGGCGGTACAGGGCTGTCCTGGTCTGTACAGACGGGGCTTCTCTGCTCCTGGAGCTTGGGGCTGGGGACACCTCCAGGCAGAGGAGCAGGGGCAGAACAAGATACTCGTGTGGGCACGTGCTGATGCATATGCTTACACGTACACCTGCAGCCGCTTCTGTGCCCGCGTCCCAGCCAGCCCGAGTGCACTGGGTACAGCCCAAAGACCATCTCTGCTGTCGAACCCATCGGTACCACCATGTCCCAGAACGTTTGCCTTGGCTTGTCATGTGCGTGGACGTGTGAGTGTTAACAGGCAGTGCTGGGCTGAAGATTAGGTTTGTTCTTCTGACTCTATTTTTTACTTCTTAAAAGATACGCCATGCAATTTGGCTCTGTTCCCACTCCTTCCTCTTCCTCCCTTCTCCTTACCCTCCTGCCTTTGCCACTGAATGGCCCCATAACCCCCATTTCCTTACAGGAAGAAAAAGAGGGAAGACCAAGAAAAAGTTGGACCTTGATTAGTGCAGCCGAGCAATCCCATCAGGTCTGGCCTCGCTCCCCCCGGAAACCCATGGACCAATATCACAGCAAGGGAGGGAGCTCCCCCCCCCCCGGGGTATTTCTGCTGGCACCCCCAGCTCGCTGCTGGAGCAGCTGGGACTGCACTGGAGTAAACGCAAGTGTTACCAGCAGCTGCGCTCAGCGTTTTTGGGGGGAGGTGGGGAGACGTAAAATTTTGCCTCCTTTCCATGGGACGGAGCTTCGCCTTTGCCGCAGTAGCAGCTCGTGGGAGATGCTTTCTGGGAGGCAGGGCGAGCTGCGGGAGCGGGGGTGAGCTGCCAGGGCTCTGCGGGATTCGCTGCCTGCATAATACACGGCCAGGGTTCAGCCTGAATGGCTGGCTCGCCTTGTGTGGTCACAGGAGCGATTTGCTGAGAAGGGCTAAGATGAATTGCTTCGCCTCTCCAGAGGCCCGGGAGCGGGGGGAGCCCAGCCCAGCGGTGCCCGCCGTTTCTGCCGCCCCTGGCCGGGGGGGCTCTGCCCCACGGGAGGGCTGCTCCCGGGAGGCTTTTAATGGGGAGCCCAGCTCTGGGTCTGGATCGCGAGTGCCGCCGGGGCATCCAGCAGAGCTGTGGTAGTGAAGGAGAGCTTTTGGTGAGAATGCTTTAGCCCGGGAAGGAGTGTTGAAACACTGCTTAAAACATGCACCCCCACAAATAAAGGCACAGCAGCTTTGTGGGGTAACCAGGTACTGAAAAAACCCTGAGCACAGCCCTAAACAAATGCATGCAAGCATCGCTTGCTGTGTCAGGAAATGTGCTGTCAGTCTGTCCCCCATCCCTTCACCAGAGGAAGGTGGTAGCACTGCAAGGAGAGGAAATAAGAGAGGAAAAAAGCCCCACAAGTGCCGCCTGGGTGCGTATGGAGAAGGCGAGCATGGGGTGCTGGGTGCGTGGCCGTGCCCCTGTGGGTGCACCGGGGCTCCTGGCCCTGCCCGCGGCCCCAGCTGGGCTCTCCTCCCTTGTCGCAGCCGCCCCAGCCAAGCACCTGCCTCTCCCTGGCCCCTCAAGAGGTGAAGTTGCTCCTCGTAGCCCTTCCCAGCAGCTGAGGAGCCCGGCAGGGTGTAAGGGATATGGCCACATCTCCGGGAAAGGCCCTGCGGGACGCCCTGCTGCAGCCGCGGGACTGGCAGGGGAGAGCCGTGGCGTGACACGATGCCTGCGCTGGCTCCGAGGCTCTGCACTACGTGATGCTGCTCTGGGCTCTCTGTTTCAGGTTTCGGTGACGTTTTTGCTTCATTCCTGCTCTCACGGACATACTGTCACAACCAGCTCTCAAGTCCCTTTTTACTTCGACTCTTACTGGGCCCACAGAGGAGTATGCAGCACCTAGGTAGGGCACCAGAGGAGGAATTTGGGGAGCTGCAGTGGTGTCCAAGTGGCGTGGTGGGGACTCCCTGGGGCAGACTGGAAAAGAGGACCTCAACCTCCACCAGGCAGCAGCAGCCTCTTTCCCCAGAGCATGCAAGAAAAGCCCACAGCCGTGCAGCAATAAGTGAGGGCTGCTCCTGGTTGGTGGCTGCCTCCCACACGGTGCTTCTGCACCCCGGGGCTCTGAAACACCATGGGCTTGACCTCCAGCTTCATTGCCCATACATCGATCCCCAAAAGTATTGCTGTCTTTGCACGGGCTGCTGTCGCAGACCAGCACCCCTCTCCCACTCCCCAGTCCTTGGGGCACCGGCAGCAGCGTGCCTGTGTCCCCCCGTGCCCCACTGTGCTCCCGTGTTGAACCATCAACCTGTGCTGAGCAGCACAGAGGACACGAGGGAGCTGGTCTGCAGCAGCGTGTCTTCCCTTACAGCCACCAGCTGGTTTGTAGTGGTTTGAGTCCGTTTAACTGTGTTTCCCTTAACAATGTGGCTGTATAATGCCCACATTCGAAAAGGTCACGCTTACTGGAAAAGTGATTTTTTTTCTATTCGGGTGCCATGGTATCTACATTGCACGTGAGTATTGCAGGGCGGACCCGTAGTCCGGGCTTACTCCTGGTTCTGCCTTCATCAAGGAGCGTCTCGAAGTCAACTATATTTCAGATGCTGGCAGCAACTGGGGTAGGAGTAATCTGCTGGGCTGGGGTGTCGCTCAGCAATGAGCGGCGGGTGACAGCCGTGATCGAAAGGGACATTTATTTGCCTTTAGGATGGAAGGGACATGACACCTCTTGTCAAATCCCATCTTTGCAAATTTGGGCTGTGAGGCAATAAGGCAGAGGTCACGGCAAAAGGTAAGACAAAGCAGGGCTCTGCCTAGGCAGCGTTTGCCTGGGTGCTGCAACGGCACGAACACGGCACGTGGTAGCGGCCAGCCTGAGGTGCGGCTGCTTCACCTTCCGCAGGCCGCTCCCCTTAGCAGCTCAAGTGGTTTTGCCAGTAATGGCTTACATGCCGTTTCGACACGTGCACACTTGATTTTACACCTTGGTGACAGCTTACACCACGAGAGTTACTCAGAAGACTAAGGGGTGCTTCAAGTGTTGCGCTCTGGTTTGATGGTGCCCCACATGGGTTTTCACTGCTTTGGAGGCCTCTCTGAGAACTGGAGGTGTGCAACCTCTCTGAAATATAGGTGCGGGTATGGATTTTAAAAATTGATTTAAAAATCTCTTTGTTTAAATACAGAGGCAGGTCAGTTTGAGTAGTTGGGCTCTGGTGGTCAACACAGACTGAAGCAATGTGAACTAAAAGTGATGACCAGCTGTGGGCCAGAAGGGACCCAAGAAGGTCCCACGACCTTCTGTGCTGCTGCAAACATAGAGGTAAAGACAGGAGGCTAAACGGATCAGGAAAACACAGGTGAGGGACATCCACGCCCAGGGAGGTGAATTGTGCTGGGCTGCAGCCCGGCGCCTGCCCCATCCGGGGCATCAGGGTTAAGTCCTGGGTCTCATTCCCACCTCTCCCGCTGCCAGCAACACCGTGGCCACCCCACGAGGCTGCGGTGTGCACGCAAGCCCTTCCCCTGCCCTTTCCACCTCTGGCCCTGCCTTCGGTGCTGAAAGCATTCGTGGAAAAACCAAGCCTGCAGTTTACAAAGACCCACTCAGCTCCTCTTTTCCCATCAGTAAACGCGTATAAGCAGCACTTTGCACCATTACACCTCCTTAGAGATGCAGAAAACACATAGGTTGTTTGTTTTCACATATACCTACCTAATTGATGGGTTGAGAAAGGGGAGGCGGGAAGGGAACTTCAGCCCTATTAAACTGTTGGGAATTGCGTGCATTAGATTAGAAATGTTTGTATTATAAATACTGCGAGGAGCTGAGGCGGCAAGCGAGCTGGCTCTCGGCATCCGGGATAAAACCGCTGGCGGTGGTGGAGCCCTTTATAAACATTTGCATATTTCCGGATGCAGGGGATAGCTAATCCATACGACACGCCTGGAATTTAGCTCCCGTGGCAGGCGGCGGCGTTGCCTCTGCACTGGGACAGGACCGTAGGCGGCAAGGCTGGGACATGCACGCATCCCTGCCTTGCCTGCCCGGTCCTGTTTTCCTGAGGAACTGCTGGCAAGCTGCTCCCTGGGTGTAAATACTCGCAATCTTTGCAGGTGGATTTTTAAATCTAGAATTGAGCTTTGCAGCTCCGATATGTATAGAGAGAGTGTGGGGGGCAGAAGTATATTCAGGTGAAATTTTTCAGGGACCAGAGAGATTTGTGGCTTTATTTATAGATGAGCATAAGAAAAAAAAAACCACCCCAAAACGTCCCAGAGTTTTTTCTTTTTTCCTTTTTTTTTTTTTTTTTTATGGCTGCGCACCATGCTAATGCTTAACCAGAAGGCAGGCAACTGAAGCAGACCCAAACAAGTGTCTGAAAAGCCATGTTTATCTTTCTCAGGTAACACTGATGGCTTTTGTTTCTGGGAGCGGAGCTGCATCCTGTGGGGTCATGGCACCTGTGGAGAAAAGTGCAGTTATTACAAAAGACAGAACCAAACAGATCCCACTCCGTCTTCTCCTCATCTCAGAGGGTTGTGGTGAAATTCGGGTGGGCAAAACCTCTTTTTGGAGCCTTTCACTTTTATCCTGACAAACGGGCCCGACACCGTGCGGGCACTCCTAGGTTAGAGATTTCTCCCTGTGCCTCTCCCCAGACCCCTGTCCTTAACTGTGGGCTGCTGCCCCCCACCCCTGCCTCCAGCTCAGGCCAGACAAGCAGTCGCGGGCATTCGGAGGGTTGTCGGGTGGATTGGGCCATGCTAAGTGCAGTGTGCAGGGAGGAGAGCAGGGGAAAGAAAAATACCAGGGCTGCATGCCAGTTCTTCAACCTCTGGTAGGGTGACAACCTCGCAAGGGCGGCAGAGCTAAACGTGGCTACAGCGGATCCCCTGGGGTGGTGACTCTCCACTTGTCATCCCCAGCACAGAGCTGAACTCAGCCTGGCCGCCTGCAAAGCTGGAGGAGCATATGCATGGATTAGTGATTACCTTTCCCCTAATAAAAAAGAAAAAAAAAGGGAGAGCAAGAGGTCCTTTAGCAAGTTATTGCTTTTATACGCCGCACCTCTGTGCACTGAGCTGAGACAGCTTCCTCTGTGCATTCAACTGAAAACAAAGAGTGAGAAGGAGAATGAAAGAGCAGGACGCAGCCTTCCCCACAGCCGGCTCTCAAACCTGAGCCTCGCTCCGCTGCCTGCCTGCCTGCCTGCGTGGGGGGGACACGCTGCCCTGGGTGCCGGGTCTGCCGGGGGGCACCCATCAACCTGCGCTCTCCTGCCCGCCTTCAGCGCCTCGGGAAGGGGAAGGGTAGAGGACGACCTGGCGTAATTATGCAATAACTAAAAAAAAAAAACCACCGCCTCCCCCCACCCTCAAAAATAATAATAAAAAAACCCCACTCGGGATCGCTCAGGCAATAATTTTGATGTGCACAAACCAGTCTAAAATGGAGAGCGTTGCAGAACCGCGGTCTGGTGTCTCTTAGGTAAAATGGGTGCATTATCTGCAGTAATATAGCGATCTCGCTCTTTCACCTCCACCGCTCTGCTGGCATGGAGGCGATTGCACAGACAATGTGTCATCCCTCGCTCCCTCCACTTTTAATTCCACCCCCCCCGAATCTATGCAATTTTCCATTAATAAAAAAATAAGAAAGGAACTAAGCTCTTCCTCAGAAATCTAGACATTAGCATACTCGACCTAATACTTTAATCCCCATCATTGTTTATAATCGGGCTACACACAAGGTTACGCGCAGTGCCGGCTGATTTATGAATATATATATATGTGTTTTTGTTTTAATTGAAACGGCAACATTTAGGTTCCACCTTAACAGTGCACCTTAAAAGATTATCTCGGTTATTTCACAGGCACCGAGCCGGCACTAATAGTCCAAGGCAGATATTGAAAAGCAGCACAGGGCCAGGCAGATCTATTAGAAATTCCCATCCACGCGCCTCATACATATTGATTTCTGACACCAAGCAGCAGTGAAAGCCCCCGTGGGAATAATATATTTAGCAGGGTTCGCTGCGAGGAGGTCACAGAGTGCATACAGATTAGCTACAGAGGACCAAGGCACTAGTGTTGGAGCCAAATGCTAGATTTTATATCATTTTAATCTGAACTTTTATAATCCTTTTAGTTCTTCTTTCTCTGGATGGCAGAGGAAAGGCTCCTCCGCATGTATCATGCATCTTGTTTTTTCTTTATTCCTCCTATAAATGTGCAAATGCTCTTGTAATGGGGAGGAACGTAGCCTTAGCATTAGCAGGAAGAGGCACAAACAGATTTGGGGTTTATATATAGGTCCGTGTGCGTGTGTATATGTGCATTAGAGATACATACGTGTGCCTGCGCGTGGCTAATAACGGTCATTTCAGCTGGAGACATCTTTATGGGAAGGTTTCCTTCCATGGGGGGTGGGAGGGGGCGTCTGTAAATCTCAGGCTCCAGCTTTAATGTGCGGAAATAAAGAACCGCCGTAAGACCTCCTTTTATTTTATTTTCATCCCAGAGCTTAATTGAGCAGAAGTTGCGTTTATGCTGTTGAGCCTCGGAAAGCAACAACAACAACAAAAATACATAAACAGTTTTAATTACCTTTCTGCATATGCTGATGGGGAGGAAATGCCTGCTCATTATGCGGCGAGGTGTTGGGGCTGCGGAGCCCGCGGGGCCGGGGGCGGGGGGGCCGGGGCCGGGCCCGGGGGGTGCCGGCCGGCCGGAGGGAAAGGTTGGAGTTGACACACTTTGACACGAGAGGGAAATGCGCTCCGACAACAAAGAAAGCCAGGAGGCTGCAGCCAAACAGACACAAAAGCTTGCGGGCGGCTTGCGGGCGAGAGAAACGCACTGACTCCTTTCTTTTTTTTTTTTTTTTTTTTTTTAAGGAAAAGTTCTCCATTCTTCCCCGTAGCCGGTCAGTGTTTCCACACTGCTCGAGCCGGCTTAAGCGAGGGGCGGATTTCCACTCATCGCCTCAAATAATTAAACCCAAACCGCTACCGCCCGCGCCGCACCGACACCCGCGGGTGCTCTGGACGTGTCTCTAGCAGGAAAGTCCCTCCGAAAAGCCCTGCGAGACGCGGAGCCGGCTCTGCCGGGGACCCCGCTCCCGGCGTGGGGCGATGAGAGCCACCCGCCAGGAGCCCTGCCCGCTTGCCCGCCCTGCCTGCCCTGCCTGCCCGCCCGCCGCCGCGCTCCCCCCCGGATCCCCCCGGGGCCGCAGCGGCTCTGGCTGCTGCAGGATGAGCACGGGCCGGTTCCTGCCCGGGAGGCGAAAACTCATTTGAGGCTTGTTGTCTCATTTGCAAAATGAAAGGGAGGAGCAGCTTGTGCCGCTTCTGTGGTCCCTCAAGCCAGCGAGGTGCTGTGCGTTGCGCTAGGAGAGGCTGCAAGCGGTGCCCGAGAGACACAAAGAGTTATCTCTTTTTTTTCTTTTTAGCTCTGTGGACGTCGGTGTCCCCGCCAGAGGTGCCCCCCGCTACCCAAACGGTGGCGCGGCGGCCGGGATGCCATGCGGGAGGAAGCCCCTCAGCCTGCAAGAGGTGCTGGGGAAGCAAGGGGGTCAGAAAAGCCCTGCTGGGCCCTGTGATGCTCCCCCCCGCCTGGGGAAGGACAGCCCCCCTCCCCAGCCTCACCCCCGCAGCGTGGGGCGAGCAGCAGGCGGGCGCGGTGGCCAGCAAGCGGGTCGCCCCGGGCGGGCTTGCAGCCGCTCAGGCCGGCACCGCGGGGTCCCGCCCGGCGCAGGGAGAGCGGGTTCCTTGGCGGGCGGCTGGGGGGCTGGAGGGAGCGCGAAGGGGCGGCCGCCTCCTCCCCGCTTCGGCTGCCGCCTCCGCCCGCCGGCCCCCTGCAACGCCTCGGGAGCGGGGCCGGCATCCCCTTTCCCTCGCCGGCTTGCCCGCCTCTGGGAGCGGGGGCACCTTCCCCATCCCGGGGCGGTGCTGGAGCCCGGGGCAGGGCGGGGGCCGCGGAACTGCCAGCGGTGCCCGTTTACGGGAGGCGGGGGGGATCCCGGGCGAGGCGGTGCTGCCCTGGCAGCCGAGCAGCGCCGGGCCGGGCTGGGCAGCTCCGCGCCCCCGGGCCTGGAGCAGGGGGCAGCGCTGCGGGAGGGGGAGGTCTGCGGGGGAAGTCCCCGAGACCCACTCTTTAAAATAAAATAAAATAAAATAAAGCGTGCGGGGGCAATACCTTCGGGCAGGAGGGCAGCCCGCGGTCCCTCGCCCCCTCCCCGGGCTGCGCACCCCGGCCGTGCCCGCGCCCCGACCGCCAATGTTCCCTGTGCATTTGAGGAAGAAACGGGCTTTTCTTCTGCTGGATGAGATACACTAACTCGGCAGCTGGGGGAAAATGAGGGGTTTCCTCCCTCCCGGCCCACCGTGCCTGGGGGGGCCCGGCCACGTTGGGGCCAAGCAGAGCGGTGGGGCGACCCCTGGTACTGGTGACCCCGGCCTCAGGTGTCCCCGGGCTCCCGGTTGCATGTGGGGTACCTGGGGACCGGCTGGCAGTGAGCTGGGTGGCGGTGGGTGGGCAGGGGTGCCTGGGTCCCAGCCACCCACCTGCATGACACCAAGGTGCGGTGGCTGCGGCAGCGCAGCCGGGGTGTCCCCGGGACATCCCGGATAAGGAGTGGGATGTCTGGTGCTGTACAGAGCGCCTGCACGCTCTGGGTTTGGTGCAGGGTCAGGTACCACTTTTCCAGTTCGTGCGCTGTCCTCATGTACGCTGAGCGCTGCCTGCATCGTCATGCCCAACCATTTGGTCACGATGCTGGTGCGAACGGCTGGAGCTGGCCGGGGGTCCTCATCAGCAGAAGCACAAAGAGCAGCTCAGTCCTTCCCATCCAAAACCTGAATTTATATCCACTTCAGGCCTTCACTTGCATCTTGAAGCTGTTTGGAAGGCATTTCTGCTTTGAATAGCAAGCTGCAGTAAAGTAGCATGTACCTTCACAGCTGACTATTTGAATGTAGGATTTATTTCCAAGAGTGGATCCTCTGCCCCATTCTTGATACTTAAAAAGTCCCAGACCAGATCAACACAGGATGGGTGATGCTAATCACCTCTTTGCTCCCACCTGCACTCTCCGTGGACACCCAGTTGCAAGCTCTTTGGCAATGGGTGCTCCTAATCCCATGGGTGCTGCACGACAGCCGCTGTAGGCTCCTTACAGACTTACTTACTGTTGGTCTTGTCTTTGGATGCCTTCTGAAAGCAAAGATAAATCTGCTTCTTCCTGGGTTTCTGCAGTCAGCAGAGAGATTCATAAACTATGGGGAAAGTGCAAACCAGTCGTGCTGTGTCACTAGAGAGAACAGAGCTCTTCTTTCCTCGTGCTTCAAAAGTGCAATGGTTATGAGCACCTCAGCATCATGCTTTTGTCTTGTTCTCTGCTAAACCTTCCCAGGCATCTGCCTTGATGCCCCCCCCCCCCCCCCCAAGGACTGCTGGCTAGCACCCATCTCTGTTAGCACAAGCACCCATTTCTGTGGGTGGCTGTGCTGAGCTTGGCTTTCGTCAGTGGTCAGAAACTGCAGCGGCACACATCTCCCAGCCTGCACAGGTGCACTCCCTTGAAAAACCCCTTGGCATCACATCTGTGCTTTCCAGGGCCACCCAGTCGCAAAATCTGTGGCAACGGGTGCTCCCAGTCCCAAGGGTGCTGCGCTGCAGTTAAGGCACCTGGCTGTCCTAAAGGCGAGCTTTACAAAAATGGCACCGATGGTCAGGTCTGTACAAGACCAAGAAGGTTATCCTCCGAATCCTCAGGTTATAAACCCAGGGCTGCTTTCCCAAGGCTCTGATTAAATCTGTCACATCGGTCTTGTTCTGTGATCCCCAGACCAGGGCTTAAGCTGATGCCAATGCTTGTTAGGGGGTACAGGGTCCGTCTTCCCACCCGAGCACTTCATGGGCTGATGGCCACTTGCAGTGGCCACTTGCAGTTACCACCAGTACATCCACCCCCTTCTTGTGAGAGCTTTGGGCATTAACAACTGCTTTGCTGTGGCTCTAGTAAAAAATTTAAGAGCTGCATAACAAGTGTAATCTGAATGCTCTGTCTGGCTTTGGGTTTGAGGAAAGGGATAAATATTGGTGCCAGCTGAGGAATATCAACGGGAGTTTCCACAAGAAATATAGATGCTCCTTGTGGATTATGGGAACCTTAGGTCTCCTTGTGCAGCTCCAGCAGTCACGGAGGAGGCCGTCAAGACAATTTACGGTTTTATTGACCAGCTGCATTGAGCCACTTGTCTCTGTTTTTGAGCAGTCCCCAGCCAGGCCCGTACCCTCTCTCCAGAGGGCAAATAAGCTTCTGGCAGGAGGAGACGTATGTAAGCTCAGTCGTGTTGGAGTGGCTTTGGTTTCTTGCCTTCTGCTTTGTACTCCTGGCAGCATGAGCAGGTCTTCACCATGACGCACAAACTGTTTTACCATCTTTTGCTGCTGCTACTTAGTTTGTGATGCAAAAAGGTCCTGGTATTTCCATTGCGGATTTAATAAGTTAAAAGCCCAGAGTGCCACTGTCGCAGTGCACTAGCCACACGGCCTCTCGAACTGGCAAAAACAAATGGCTGGCCAAGCCTCCGGGAGACAACCAAATAAACCAGCCTTCCAGAAAAAAGCCAATGGCAAATGCCATAAGATTGGAATTCTTTTTAAATGTGGCTTGTGATGTTGCTTTATGTACATGCTACATCTGTGCCACAGTACGAGGAGATAGCTGTTCAAATAATCAGACAAAGAGACTATCAGTTTGTTAACGATAATATTGTAGATGGTCCATTGCTGCTCCTGCCTCATCAAAACCCACTTCTGAACAATGTCAGTGCATTTATTCATGCTTCTTATGCTCAGCTTCAATGACTGCAACTGCATCTGAACTGCTAGGCCTGCCCTAGAAGACTTAAAGTGTGGTCACCATCCAGTCTTCATGTATCTTCCAAACCTGATGTCTGCTCTGTGGTATTATGAAGTGGGCTCTGTGGTATTATGAAGTAGAATAAAGCAGCCAATGTGCCCCGTGCTTCTTAAAGGCTGAGCTATGATGGGAGCAACAAACCTGCTTCGTCTGAATCCCTCAGCCACCATTGGATCTTTCATGATGCTTTGCATTTTAATTAAGAATAATATCTTAAAATGGTGACACTAGCAAAGAGGTCTCTTCATCAGATTCAATCTCCCGTACCATAAACCTCAGCATTTCTTATGAGTTGTGCTTGGTTGAGCCAAGTGCTGGTATTTTGCAGAAGAGTTTGGTGGGAACTGTCTGTGTCCGGCCTAGTTCTTTGACATTTGGAAAATACTAGGCCCTCATTACATCTGCACTGCTGATGAGGTTATTCAATTGATCAGCTGCCTGGAGCCAAGTCCCACCTGCAAAATTTGTTCTTTGTCTGAGCTGGGACTCAATGCTTGGGCACAATGCAGGTGTTGCCAAGGATCTCATTTGTCAAATAAAATATTTATAAACCCTTAATTATCTTTGTCAAGATAAAAGATTGGGTTTTATCCTGTATTGTTTACTATTGGATACTTTAAATTAAATTACAGCTGAAAAAACCATATTAACTGACCTTAAACGAGAGGAAAGGGTGCCTGATGCAAAAGTGTTTAGGAACGGGGGCCTTTACAGCAACGGCAGCTTGATCCGTATCAAGAAGGACACCAAATGGAAACCCACATTTTAGGTTTATATACCACCTGAAATACCTGGCTGCACTTTTTGGTTTACCCAGGACTCCAGCCCAGCACCAGTCCATCCCTCCACTGCTCAACTTAGATTGCTACTGAGAACTTGGGACCTGATCCCCTTCAGATTTTCATTTTTTTTGTTTGTTCATTTGTGAAGATCTCCATCGAAGCGGCAAACAGACCCAGCATACTGAGGTGAGGTCATTGCTGGCCCTTGGCCAGTCTCTTCTACACAAGTGCCCCGTTTCCTTCTATGTCTGGAGGAAACGACTTTGCTCATTCCTCAGTTGTGGTTGTCAAACTTCACGCTTTATCCTCCCGCCTTGGTGCTCCCCTGGAGCACGCTTTGTTGCTCCTTAGCGAGAACCGTGCAAATCCTTGAAGGCGGCAGCTGTTTCATCTGAAAGCCTTCTGCCTCTCTGATGGCACAAGCCCTGGGCGTTACTTCCCTGGCGCCGCTCGTGAGCTAGAAGCACACCCGGAGAGATGCCGCAGGAGAGTAAACGCTGATGGCGGTGGGTATGGCCAGGAAGCTCCTGGTACTCTAGCTGGAAACGGGTTCTTGTCAGTAATGAGAAAATCTGTATTCAGACCCGTTACCAGCTGCTGTGCGGGGACTGAAGTCTGTCAAGGCCATGGAGACTGCTGAGGTCAAAGTGGGGTGAGAAGGCTGGGGGCGGGCAGGGTGGTCTGGAGAGCAGCGGGGGCAGCCTGGCCAGGATTTGTGCTGGTGATGCCTCTTCCGCCTGCGCAGCTGCTGGGCCAGTCGCAGGCACTGGCTTCGGCACGTGCTGGTGACGGCACTTCTGCGGGAGCAGCTGGTAAGTCATCAGAAGACCCAGAACTGGAGCGTGTGGTTCTGAGGTCATTTCCGTCGGCAGCCTTCACACGACTGGGGCACGTGCTTGTGAGGTCACTTTTCCTTGAGCAAATGATTGGCCAGCAGCAAACCCAGGATCAGAATATGTGGTTTTGAGGTACCTTCTGTCAGAGCAGCTCATAGGACAGCTGATGGCAGGGGACTGAGGTATGAGGCTGTGAGGTCACTCTTCACCGAGCCACTGGTTGGCTAATGGCAGGTGCATTCCTGGTGTATGCGGTTGTGATGTCACTCCTGACAGGAGTAACAGCTGACAGGCCAGCAGCAGGATGGTTGTGATGTCACTCCTGACAGGAGTAACAGCTGACAGGCCAGCAGCAGGACGGTTGTGATGTCACTCCTGACAGGAGTAACAGCTGACAGGCCAGCAGCAGGACGGTTGTGATGTCACTCCTGACAGGAGTAACAGCTGACAGGCCAGCAGCAGGACGGTTGTGATGTCACTCCTGACAGGAGTAACAGCTGACAGGCCAGCAGCAGGACGGTTGTGATGTCACTCCTGACAGGAGTAACAGCTGACAGGCCAGCAGCAGGACGGTTGTGATGTCACTCCTGACAGGAGTAACAGCTGACAGGCCAGCAGCAGGACGGTTGTGATGTCACTCCTGACAGGAGTAACAGCTGACAGGCCAGCAGCAGGACTATGGCCCTGCCCGGGGTCCGCGCCAGCTGCCTGCGGTTGCCGAGGCCTCCTTCTGGCATTGGGGTGGCTCCTGATGCCCCGGGCCAGTTTGGCATGGGTCGCCGGCCGTCCTCTGTCCCCTGCCAGGCCCTCTCACGGCTGTGGTGGCCGGTGCCTCGCCATGAACCCAAACATGCTAGCGACAAAGAGGTCTCTCCAAACTTCATGTCTTTCTGTGCTGCTGTGCTTGGTGTGTGTCCACATGCTGCAATGCACCTTTTCCCCCCCTCTCGTTTCCCCTTCCTTCCCCCAAATTGCTAAAACCTAGAGGTCTGCGGGCTGGGCTGAGCGACGGATTGGTTATGGGTGACACACCAGGGTGTGCCCGGCCCTGGTGCCGCGACGCAGTGACCAGACTTGGCATTGCCCCTTGGAGAGCAAGGCCAAGGAAAAGTAGCAATAAGTAGGGGGATGCAAACTAACCTTACGCTCTCAGAGGTCTCAGCCCAGTGAGGCAGGAATTAATAAATTCTTGTCTTTTCTGACGTGGTGGGAGTTTGATGGCTGCCTCCTTAGACCAGTCCTTGGGTGACTGGTTTTTACTAAGATGGACAAAATTCCCTCGACACTGGTACCGAGGCAACATTTATTTCCTATCAAGTACTGTAATTAATCTCAGATGCAAGTGGCCTGAGCTTTTCTGGCATATAGATATGATCTCTTAAGCACCACATTCCTGAAAGATGCTTTTAATTGTGGGGGATAGTCAACATTATCTAACAAAATTGGTCTAGTCACAGGTCCCCACAAGTATATTACAGTCTTTGAGGGCCTGCATGCTTTTTGTGGCACTTTTGTGGGGTTTGGTTTAGGGTCTTTTTATTCTTAATGTTTATAGTGCAGACCTGAATACTGTTTATATCATTTTCAATTAAACAAAGATCTTTTATTTTTTTAAGAAGTAGTCTCCACTCAGGATTTCTCCCTCTTGAAGAGGGAGTCCCCAGCACATACCATGAAAATCCCTCAAACTGATTTTTAATTTCAAAGTCTTGGGATAAAATAGGGGTGTTCCTCCTTGATGCAGACTATTGTGTTGGTCAACACGAATGGAACAGCCTAAGTTTCTGCGTGGAGGAGGAGAGCAGGCGGTGGAGCAGACGGGGCTATGTAGGTCCCTGCTCCTCAGCCCCTGGCTTTGGAAGGGCTGCACCACGGCTGGATTCACATCTGGCTTACGCTTAAAAGCATCTCTACACACTCAGCTTCCTACTGTTTATACAGCTGGGTTTTAACACACCAAGCTTGTTCTGGGCTTTTGTCTCATCATGTGGTAAACCACTGAGGCTTGTTGGTATTTCTTTTGGCATGCTACCTCGCAGGCCAGGATATCTGAAAATGAGCAGCATTGGTACTGGAGGAATACCCTGTCCACATGGGCATCCCACCCCTTCTGGATTCAAAGTACCAGCTTGTTTTATACCCATATATTTATATTTGTTATATATTTATACATTTATATACATCCATATATATACACACATTTTACTGAGCAGTTCTAAGAGAGGAAAAGGAAACGTTTTGTTCCGATGCAGATATGCACATCTCTTGTCTGTATCAACTACAACTCTACCCTGTGTGTAGTTTCAGCTCAGATTTGAGCAAGTAATGGAAAATGGTGAAAGTTAACAGCTGAAGTGTTGACCCTGCTCCTGTTGGAAAGGGAACGCAGTGCGATGCAGCCTGTCCAAGGTGGCCTTAGGCGTGCTGGAAAGAGGTGTTTGAGACAGAAAGTAAGGAAAACAAGTGGACTTTATCAACAGGAAGTACTTCGTTTAAAATGTGAAGCTAGAAGTCGGGTTAGAAGAGTCAAAGCATAAAATGCTGTGGTTCGTAATGCACAGAAAGAAAAAGAACAGTGATTGACATCAATAAACTGAAAGATTTGGTAGATGAAACCCTATGAGAGTAGGGCTGTAGTCAGCGAAAAGAAATAGCATGGAGCTGTGGGGCCAAAATGAGAAGGTCCAAGGCATACAATGAGATACAACCTGCAAATAACATAAAGAAAAAAATACTTTCACAGGTATTTTAGTTACTTCTCATGATGACCAGGAAAGGGTGGCCTACTGTTAAACGAGGTGGGAAAGCCAGCAATAGGCAATGTCAAGAAGACAAAAGCACTCCATATGTTCTTTTTTTTTTTCCTTCAGCTTTACCCATGTCATCACCAATGAACATTTTTTAGGTTGACAGTGTTCATCTCAGCAACCAGGAGGTTGAATTTAGGGTGGAAGAAGAAGACAGCAGGTTATTTTCCACTAAACTGGATCTGAGGAAGCTCACAGAAACAGTCATTTAGCTGTTGGCAATTTTTTTTTGAGAACTGGTGGCGACTAGGGGAGGTTCCTGAAGCCTGGGAGAGGATAACCAGACTGCCCATCTTTGAAAAAAGGCAAACCAAGGGGGCCAAAGAGCTGTAGACCAGTCAGTCTACTTAGCGCCTGGAAAAATGCTGGAAGAAATAATCAAGCAAATTATTTATGAGCCTCTAGAATATGGCACGGAGATAAGTAACAGCCAACAGGGATTTGTCAAGAACAAATCATGTCAAACTCACCTTATTTCGTCCTATGACAGGGCAATAAGCCTTGTGGAGAGGCAATGAATATCATATATCTTCGCTCAGCAAGGCTTCAGATGCTGTCTCTCGCCGCGCTCTCCCGAAGGAGCCACGGGGACGCAGACCGGGAGAGGCAGAAAGCTGCCCACCACGAGCCGTTACCCGCGTGCCCCATCCCCGTGGTGGGATGCATGGCGTTTTCGTGAATCCCTTTGGGATGGGTGAGGGAGGGCAGAGCCATCGAGGGAGGAGAGGCGGGGAGCCGGCGGGAAGGCAGGGGTTCAACACGCTCGTGGGAGGCGGTGGGGAGAGCTGGAGAAAAGGCAATGCAGTTCATTAAGGACAAGCGCAAAGGACTGGTTTTAGATAGGAATAAATGGCACACATCCCTGGGAAGGAACCGTTAGCGAAATAGTGCATCAACAGGAAAAAAGGATCTGCTGGGGTTGAAGAGCATCACAAGCTGAACGCTAAGCGCGGCTGTGGAAAAACCAAACGCCTCGCGAGGTGAAGCGAAGCGGGGGATCACGGGCGAGTGAGGCTTTCTGCGCCGTGCAGCGCTACCAAGGGCTCAGCTGGCATTGTCTGCCCCGGTTTGAGCACTGCTGTTCAAGAAAAATAGGGATTAATTGGGGAGAGTTCAGCCAAGAGCACTGAGGGTGATGTGTGGTCCGGGGAGCGCATCCGTCACAGGAGGGTGGAAAGAGGGTGGTTTAGGCTGAGGCTCCCCGAATGGAGGGTGCAGGAAGGCAGAGGGCGAGGTGATGCTCCTCCTGCTGTGGACAGGACCAGGAGCTGTGGCTGCGTGGCAGGAAGGGACCAGGAAGCTGGAAATGAGGGACATGGGCAGTGAGGGTGCAACGCACCGGAAGAAAGTGTGTGACCTGGGGGGGGCGGGGGGCTGGCCGCGGCGGGGAAGAGTTTGGGCACAGCTGATGCCATGGGGCGAGCAGACAGGGTGGCCCCTGCGGCTCCTTCCAGCCCTCATTTCAGGGTGGGGGGGAATTAGGGACGGGGGTGGTTTTGTTTCCCTAAAGTTTTCCCTTCAGCCTGGGCTTTGTGCCGCACGAGGATGCTCTCCTGAAATCAGAGCAGGCTGCTGCTGCCTCGTCAGCGTTTGGGATACTCTTCTGTCGACATGCTGAAATGAGACCTGCGTTAATCAGCACAACGGGGAGATAATTAATTATTCTCAGCACCTTCTCAATGGAAATGTTAGAAAGGAGGGCTAAACCGTCCCTGCTGCCCCGCTGTAATCCTATGCCACGGCTGGCTTTATTGGCTCTAAGGGGAAAAGAGGCACATTTGCTTTCCCGCTGATATGGCGTTAAGCATGCTCACTTCACAGGCGCGTGCAGATGAAAGTGTAATTGCATGGAAGGTGAATTGATTGCAATTAACCTCGGGACTTGGCCTCGGGCTGGGGTGTCCCACCTTCCTCCCTGGGAAAGTGCCATCAGGGGCATAACGCACGGCTGATGAATACGTCTATCATGGCATGAAACACATACGTTACGGGAGAAAGTACATAAATCATCTAGGAAAACACGTATTATACCGAAATGATCAAATTATAAATGAAGCACATAAATCATGAGATTACACCATTGGATTGTATCAGGGACCATAAATTATACAGTGAAGCCCGAGGTTCACCGAGAGGTTCACAGAATAATGAAATGGGACTCGTATGACTTAAGGAAAATGCCGTTATCTCCGTGAAATGCAAACGCAAATATCCAGCCCGACCCGCATGTATTTTTGCAACATCTTCTATCAGAAAGGCTCACAACAATAGGGCCAGTTAAGCACAATAAGCCCCAAGGAAGCCTCCCCTGCCGAAGCAAACAACGATTACACATTAAAAAGCATGTTCGAAAGATAAGTTTGTAAGGAAGATAAAAAGTCTCCAGCAGGGCTGATAGTTGGACGGCGAAGCTGCTCCGAAGGTTGGTGACATGCGAGCAAGCTGAAAAAGCCTCGCTGCTAAGTGCGAAAAGTAGGAAGACTTATTCTGTGAGCAGCCGCTTGATTTCCTATTGATGGAGAGCGCGGGGTGCTGGGGCTGGTGGGGCGCTCGGGATGCTAGCTGGAAATGGGCTCAGCAAGGCGCTGCCTTGCAGCTGCAGCTAGGCAATTAAAAGTTAACATGAAAAAAATTCAAATCAATACGCTCTACAATTGGAAGCCAATGGAGTTCAGGGGGAAAAAAGGGGAAAGGGATATCGAGTGCACTCACTTCATACCTGATCTTCTGCCGCTTTTTTGCTTTTGTTGGTCTATTTTCCCTTCCTTGCTCACTCCCAGAAGTAATTTGCTTTTTAACCCCCTCCCCTAGGTTGGTTGTTCAAACAGATACAATTCAGCAGAAGAAAGGCCAGTCCAATAAAATACAGGCTCCTCGTTTATTTTTTCGAAATACAGCCTTGCTGTTAATCAAACAAACAGTCGTGAAAGAGGCCGGCTGTCCTTCGGCTGCTGCTGGGATCCCATGTAACGGGGCGAATCAGGCTGTTGGTTTTTTTCCCAGTCGGTCAGTGTGTGAATGACGTTGGTGCTATAGCATAACTCCGGGATTTACACCCATTCACAGCATTGCTGAGGTGGGGTTATGGTTGGCGCATGTGTACTAGGGGAGTCCTTAGTCGTAAACAAAGTGTTTGACCCGTTTCACTCCTCAGGGCAAGCGTGAGCTGGAGCCAACTGAATTTATGTACTGGGAATGGCTGGTTTATGGCTGACCCTGGAGGGGCACTGACTCAACCTATTTCTGGCTGAAGATGCTAATAAGGATGCAGAAGATGTCTCAGGTGGGCAGCAAAACTAACATTTAAGGGAGAGTGCCTAAAATGTTTCGTAGTGGATAAACATCATTTTTAATTAGCAAGCATACCAGATGCAGCACCTGCTAATACGCAGTAGCAGAATCCGTCTTCAATAGCAAAACCGGCTTCAACTCAGATGCTCAGCTCCTGTAAGAAAGGGCTCCCTCCTAATTTATTCTTGGTGAGCTTGGGATGGGAACCTGGGTTTGTATCATGGGAAAATAAATACACTTTCGAAGAAAGAATGGGTTTTGGACTGCTAATCCCTGGGAGGGGGAGGGCCGCGCTCAGCCTCCTAACCAAAATAAGTTGGTTAAAAATAAATAAATGGTTGAGCCTGCTAGGTATGAGCATAATCATTTTACTATATGATCTATGCGTTTCATTAGTTGAGGTACACATTTTGCTATGATAAATGTGCTTCAGCAAATGATCTATGCATTTCTTTCTGGAATGTATGTGTTTCACTGGAAAAGGTATGTGTTCATCAGCTATGAGTAATGCTCCTAACGGCACCGCATTATATTGCTCGGCTGGTATCAGCGCAGCATTACACATCCATTCCCTCATGGCCGCGGAGACGCCAATTCGGCAAGACGGCACATATCGGGCCCATGTAGCAATGCCGCACGGGCCGGAGGGCTCCGGCACCGAGGGAGATGGCGTGAAGGACGGGAAGCGGGAGGGCTCGTGTGCGATGCCTGCCTGCTGGGCAGGCATTAGAGGTGCGAAAAGCAGAGGAGGTGGTTGCGGCAGGTGGGCCGGGCTTTGGCAGCATGCACAAGGGGTGAGCCCGCTGGGGATGCAGCAGGGGATGCGGCTGGGGATGCGGCTGGGGATGCAGCAGGGGATGCAGCGGGGGATGCAGCCAGAGGTTTGCCCGCATGCCCTGTCCTCGGGCACTCAGTGGTCCTTTCTCGTCGCCCAGCAAAGAGTAGGGTAATTTCTTTTGCTTCCCAAGCTCACCCAATGCAGTAGCATCCCCCCACAGCTCCAGCGGTCCAGCCCCTGCCGGGGTCCCTGCAGAGGCGTCCCCAGCACTGCTACAAACTTTGATTTCCTCCTCGTGTTCCTCGGCATCACCGCTGCCTTTTGGAAGCGGCCCCTGCCAGCACCCAAGGTGACTAAAACTACGTGAATAATTGAGAAAAGGTTTCCTAACTGCTTGATAATCAATCCCCTCCCCCCGCGAGGCTCCTCGCCCATTACAGCATTGTTATTCACTTGTAATGACATCGCTTATTACAGCAGAATACATATTAGTCTTGGTCATAGGACTAATGATTTGTATCTGAGCCTTCATTTTAAAATCACTTTTCATCAATACATTCATTTTTATACATACAGCTTTATATAATTCATTACACATATTTCCCTTTACTGACCTATTTTGCTGTACCCTGCATCTATCACTATAGATGCTATTCTGCTTTTCTGAAAAAATCCTGCCTTTTCTACTTTTCTGTTCATTAATATGCTCAGAGGCTGCGGTTACATGTATTTTTGTATTATCTTATAGTTTTCTCCCCTCCATCTGAAAAGAAATGTTGATTCTGGAGAGGATTGTAAAATCTGAATGAATCTGTATTAATTAGGAGCTCTATTGATGTTACGTAATGCCCGTTTCAGTTTACCCAGTATATGTTTTCTGATTAGTTCCACTCGCTTTCTCTCTCTCTCTGAAAAAAAAAAAAATTAAACATTTCATAGCATGTCATTTGGTAGCAGCAGTTTTAAAGGAAACCATTTCTGATGGAACTAGTTCAGCACTGAAATAGGGCTGAGTGTAGCTCACGCTCCAAACTGGGTCACCCAGGAACACTGGAGACCATTAGGGGACCTGGAGTGTCTGTTTTCCATGAGGGAATAAATATTTTGGGTCAGGTCCTCAGCAAGGATGAGTTAGAATAGGTCACCGATTTATAAGCACCTCAGATATATATTGTTATATGCACCTTTCGGTAATGCGCCAGTCACCGAGCAACAGGAACATCATTAAGGGTCTCGTTAAGGGTGGATAACGATAGTCCCTTTTGCCTGCAAATTTGGGAAGCGGCAGCGTCATGGATGAGCCTGCTACTTTGGATGCTTTCACCACCCCTCGGCATCTGTTGGTGTGGTACCTGCGGGCTCGAGGGAGGGAGAGACCCCCCTGTGCCGGGCTCTGTATGCGGTCCCAGCTTGAAGGACCTGAACCCGGGAGGAGAAAGGGGGCCGGGAATGCGTCCCCGGGGCCAGAGCTACGAGCTTGGGGCTGCAGTGGGGGTCCCACACGGTCTCCCATCACTTTTGCCCACCGGCCGGTGCTGATGCAGCTGCCCCTGCCGGGAGCTTGTCCACGCTCTGCAGCTCCGTGCCGGTCTCCCCGGTGGAGGGGGACCTGGCTGGAGCAGAGCGGGCTCGTGAAGCCAAACCTCAGGTCCCACCCTCGTATGGGTGGGTGCAGCGTGGTCATGCCTAAGGGTGTCTTCAGGCCCCGCATGACAGCTTCGGGCCCGTGGCTGTAGAGCTCAATATGGGGTGTGAGGGGAGAGCGGGGCTGAAGGTGCTGTTGCTGGTGAACATAGCAGCTGCTGTGGTTGATGGACATAGCATGGATCTGTCGCTGGTCTGCAGCACCCTTCTTCTCTCTCGAAAACATGATGGGAGATGCTCTTGCTTCCTCCCCAAACAGCACAGCTCCTGGCTTATCTCCTCCTTCAGCTTTTTTCCCCGTCCTATTTCATTCTGGGCTTGCGGGGCACGTCAGGATACCTGCCAAATATTTGCTGAATCAGGACTATGATTTGTGTACTGGCTTCTCCGTGCTCATTTGCTGACTATAAATTTTTGCGTAGACTCTGGGACATGCTTTTTTAATTTGCTGTGAATTGCTGTATCCTTTTCAGATGTTTTTGCTACCATAGCATTATGGTTATGAAATGAAGTTCAAAGAACACTGGTGGGAAGAAGATAGACTGAAGCATTACTTTTTGTCCTGAAAACTTCTATAGGTTTTAAAAATAAAAAAGTAAGTGTGGGGGGGAATCAGATTATACAGACGACCACAAATCCTAAATTACTCTGGTGTTTTGGTCATCGGCTGCAACTCCAACGGGGAGACAAATCAATTTGCAGCAGCCGCAGACAGCTATCTGAGTCAGGGCCAGAACAGCTTGACTGGAGAGGCATGGTAAAAGTTAAGTGGCCACTATCACAGGAGGTTTCCTGAAGGTGCGGAGGGATGGGGGAAGGACAGGGAGGAAATGAACCCATAAAACAATATACCAAGTTATCCTGCCGTTTTTATGAATTCAAATGTATATGCGGCGCCTGCGAATTGCAAACTTGATGTGTTCCCGCCTGTTTCCAATCTCCAGAAGTAACACAGAGTGAAGGAGGTTGCAGTTGTCCGAACCCGCTTTGTTTGTTGCAGTCAACTGCTTCTTATTAGAATGTGATTTAATGTGCATGGCAGCAGTAAAACTACTAGTTTTATGTTCTTTTAATCTCAGGTGGAAGCTAAACTTGGTTTTCCAAAATGCTAAAACCAGCTGTGATCTAATACAGGATTCTTGAAGGCTGTAATGCTAGGCTCTTGTCAGGGTAGAAAATCTTTAGTAATAGTGTCCCAGATTGTTGAGATAAAGTATTTACAATGAGAAAATGTTTTTCTTTTAAACCATGGAGAGAATATTGTGTAAACTATAGTTGGTCTGCCTCTTGCTGCAGTTTCCTTTACTTTTTTTACCTTATATGCAGTTAATTTGGGATTTTGGAATATATCGTCAGAGATTCTCAAAATAGCCTGAATTATTAGTGCGTTGCTCTTATCCTTTTTGCTTTCAATCTACAAGGAACAGCCGCAATTGGCTAATGATTGTCTAATATTTGTCACAGGCCATCTTTTCTGCAAATCCATTTTCCATGTGTGATAATCACACCCTGTTGTAGACCTACAGCCGCAAAAGGGTTGAACAACATACTCAACGCATCCATGTAATGGGTGGCATTCTCATGCCAAATGATTTCAGAGTGCTATCAGTGCCAAATATATTCCTGGCTTTAAATGATGTTTTTCCCCTCATTGTGCATATAAGCTCTGCTTTCCTTGCCATAACTCAGTGTTTGGAGTAGCTAATGATGGTGTCTGATGATGCATTTTAATATGTCTAGCAGGCCACTCTGTAAGATGCTACCTGCCTCCTATTCTTCCCCCCACGTCAAACAGTGGGCAAAGGCAGAGATGGATTTTTATTTTTTGTCTCAGGACTGGTGATGCAATACCAAATGTTGGTGGCGTTAAGGCAGAAGCTCATCAGGAGAAATCAGTTCTTGGGGAAATGTCCACTGAGGTCCTTTCCTGGCACCTCCTCCAGGCACTTCTAGTGGGTTGAGTTCTCTCGGCAGAATTTTGGATTTTGAAGCCTTTAAAGCATAAACCGAGAGAAAAGCTTGGAAAGGGCATCAGCTGTATGGCAATTTCCAAGTGAAATTTTTGAAACATAAGTACAGGCTGACCTTCCTACCCTTCAGGCATACAGGGGGTGAGTGGATGGAGAAAGAGAGAGCAAGAGAGCATGGCATGATCACCAGCCAAATCAACCATTTCCCTGCCGATACCACTGGTTTCTCTAATTTCTTCTACACTTAACATTACAGAAAGGATGAAGTGTTTCAGACCTCCTTTGTGAACTACTCTAATACATCATTTATAAGGACTGCTTAGTAAAACCTTATTGATTGCACCTTGGATCTTGATAGACTAATAGCACAGCTGAAAACTGTGATTTATGAAAATTTTTGAGTAGTAAGTAATACTAATAGGGCAGGGGTTTTGTGGGACAAGCCCACAGAAGAGTGAAAAAAATAGGGGTTTCCCTGCCTGAACCAAGAGTATGTAGGAAAAAGATATCATTGAGGTCTTTGTTACTAGAAAAGGTTGACAGTGCACAAGTATACTGTCTAGGACTTTTACAGGTGTTGGTATGGGGTTCTCCACCACTATAGAAAAAACCTCCACGTTCAAAGTTCTCCTCTTGCTGCCTGAGCAAGACGATGTGTGAACAAGGAAGCGCCTGTAAGGGGGAACTGCGCCCCTTCGAACCCCAGAGAGGGCTCCTGTTGGGAAACCAGTCTGTGCCCTCCCCTGGTAGTCTGCTGGTTGGCTTCCCAAAGGAAAAATTGCCAGTGGGTCACACATGTTTGGGGGCGAATGTCTGAAAACAGGTCATCCTGACAAAGAGATTTCCAGAAATTCAGGGTCTCTTGAGAGTGGTGGTTATTCCAGAGGGGCAAAATGGGGGAACTGAAAGGCTTCGGAGAGCAGCAGCTATGTCTTCACAGCTAGCAGGTTCACCATGATCCTAATTACCATCACTGATGGATTACTCAAGCTAAACTTCATCATTATTATTATTATTATTATTATTATTATTATTATTATCATCATCATCATCATCATCATCATTAATTTTGAGGCAGGAACTGTAGAGGTTACATGTATGTACCCCACAATTAGGATTTTAACAAGATTTAAGCCCTCCACAAGAGGACAAAGCAGAGAAGTTTATTGGGCTGCTTGTCTCTAAAGCTATCAGGGCCTCATATCAAAAGCTCTCTCGCATGCGATAACCAAGAGCAGGGCTTCAATTCCATGGACCTTTCTAAGGGTGGAAACCCCCTCCCCAACAGTCCTCAGGGTCTGGTCATAACCTTCGGGCTGCATGTTCATGGCAAGACTGGAGAGCTCTTATAACACGCCGTTTGGTGTCTGAAATACCATTCGGAGCATGAAGCTGCTCCAAAAACATACGGTTACGTCACAGTAATCAAGTACAATCAAAGCCAAGCTTCCGACTGCAATTTGCAATTGCATTTGGATGGGGTTTTTGTATAAGCAACTGTGTCATACCAGTAACACAGGTTGATTAATTCAGGGGGATAACATGATGCTGCGTTAGCCTTACAGCACAGTTGCTGCCTGGGTTTGCTCAAAGAGGAACCCCACATAATTAACATGACTCTCACCCTTTCACTTTTAACATGCTTCCTAATTAAGCTCTCCAGGATCTGAACTTCACTTTCTGGCCGCAGTGGCTGCAAAATGATTTATCCCCTGATGATGGTCACTAGCGCCAACCTCGCTGTCAGGGAAGCATGCTGATGCATTTAACTCTTTGAATTATTTTATCCCTTCTCCTCTCCCGTTTAAGTATAGAGGTCTGGCACAAAAACTTACATTTCAAAGCCAGAACGTAAATGTGCAAATGTATCTATAGGCCATCGCTTACCCATTTGTGCATAATGAACGTATACGTGAGAAATGATAAGGATGCATATAAAAAGCCTTTGACCTGTAATTAGCCTATCTTGCTTTTTTAAAAAATCTTTATGTCACTCCATTTGCAGATTAATTAAACCTAATAGATGTAATGAAACGCAAAGAGAGCCGATCGCTTTGTAGAGATTTAGTATTGATTTGTACGCTAAACCGGCTTTAGTGGATTTTAAGCAATTATTGTCAATAGGTACAAAGTCTACCTATGTATATAATGGATAATTAAAACCCCCCGCCTCATTTGTATTTACACAGCACCTCCAGATCTTTGGCCGAAAGGTGCTGTTTACACAATATTATTTTAATTTCACATGACAAATGTGCTACCGCAAAGCTAAACATTCATCATTACCGGGGCGCGCTTTCCCCTTCTGTGGGGAGACGCGCCGTCAACTACTGACACGGGCTCTCCGCAGATAACGCCGGCTGGGGAATAGCAGTCGCGTACTGGAGAAATCCCATCTCCAAAAAAAACCTCTCTGCGGATGCGCCCGGGGCTGGAGGGGCCCCAGGTACCGCGGCCCCCGAATTGGGCTGGGCTGCCGCCTTCCAAAGCCGTGATTCCCCGGCTGGTTTGAATCGCGGCAGAGCGGGCTGCGAGGGCAGGCAGCCCCGCCTGCCTGCATCCATCGTGGCTGCCGAAATGGGAAGGACGTGGAGCTGGCGATGATGAGGAGGGTTCACATGAATCCCCCGAGCCAGCGAGCAGGGTTTCCTAATTGTCAGCTGCGCTGCGCCGGGCTTGTTTAAAATAATTAGAGTATGGCGGCTTAAAGAGACCGGGGGGGTTGGCGTGGGCTTTTTTTTTTTTTTTAATCCCTCCGTATGGGTTTTTATCGGTTGCTATCAGCTCCCTGCTCATTTCTGACACCGTCACTCTGCCAGGCGGGGGGATGGGGAGGGGGGAGGGGGAGCGGGAAGAAAGGTATTATATTTTAAGTACACGAACGCAGTCGGAAAGAAACAGGATGAACCAGCCCCAACGTATGCGATGGATGGAAACAATACACCCAATACATCCAAACTATATTATTTAAAAAAAAAGGGGGGGGAGGAAGAGAAAAATCTGCTTTCTCCTCTTCCTCCTCTTTTTCCTCCAAGAGGGCTAGCTGAAATCTTTCTTAATTACCGCTTATTTCAATGACAGAATTGTAATTTATCATTTAGTTGTAATTTGACATATGTTCACACCTTTGCCATTTCCAATTTCCTCCTTCACTCTAATTGTCTGCCTGGCTCGCCTGTCACGCGTGCCTCCTGGGATTAATTCGAGCTGTCTGTCTGCAGCGGGCTGCCGGCGCGCTCGGGGCTGCCGGGAGCGTGACAGTGTCAGTGCGCACACCGTTTAGCCAAGGCATTACCCGGCCGTCGCGCTCCCGCCCCTCCTTGGCCCCCAGTGTTTATTGTTTACCCGTTTTTGCATTTGTGACTTTTCGGGGTTTTATTAGACTCTAATTACGCTCCCCGGCTGTCAGCTGAAAGGAGAGGAACCCTTGCCGTAATTAGTGGGAGGGGGCCCTGGCAGCAGGGATGCACGGACGGTAGATGTCTCTCGCTCTGCCTCGAAAATACACACTGGCTTTAAATGCTGTGCCTTCATTTTCCTCCACAGCTGTTGATGCTCCTCTCTCCTGCTGACGTGGCCTCAACAGAGCCATTGCACCCTCCTTCCCCGGCTTTTGGGCCCCCTAGTCCCGCTCTCCCTCTTTAACGCGCTGCATCCCGCTTCAGCATCCTCTTAAAACAGCCTTTCCATGGGCAGGTCCTGCTCCAGCCTGGTACAACTCTGCTCCCCGGGGGTGAATTGGGCCCAAGGCATGTTTGCTTGCTGAGGATGGTAATATAGCAGGGAAGGGCACCATATGCCCGGCATGTGAGTATACACCGTGGCTAAAAATTAACCTGCCAGAAGCTGCTTTGGCTGCCAAGGAGGCGTGCGGGCACCTTTCCCCATGGCCCGTCCCGCTGTGCTGATGCTGAGCCGACCTCCTCGTCCATGTAAATCTGCAATGCGCGAGGCTGCCACTGCCCGACCGGAGAGGCTGCTTCTCTTCATCAAGGGGAGCGGTATTTCACCAAAGTGTTGCAAAGTAACACCAACGATTAGCTTCTCAGCCACGCTTTTCATGGGCATGGGCTGAATTCACACCGTGACTCATTACCCGGCCCCCTTTTCTCCGTCCCACCCAGATTTTCCCAGAGGCTCCTCCACGGGCCTCTGAAGCATGTATGGATGCTATACACCTCGCTCTGGCAGGGCACACAGCACGGTGGCAGCGCCCCGCTTCGCCCATGGGAACCACCCTCAGAGCTCCTCTTACGGATAAAGAAGATGGAAGAAAGCTGTTCAGTGCAGCTGCTGCTGTGGGTTTTTTTTATTTATCTTTCAATCTTTGCTTGAAAGCACAGGAAACATCCATTCTTTCCCCATTTTTCCTGGGGGATTGTTTCCGCAAGTGTAGGTGCATGGACCAGGGCTGTTTGCAGATGTTTCACAACAACAGGTCCAGCCCCAGCCACAAAAAAGGAACTTTTTTCCCCAAGAGAAACCTGGCTCAACCAACCAACTGAGCAGATACTGTGGACAGTTTGAAGGCAGAAAGCAGGTATTGCTCTCTATCTTGATTATCAGCACCTTCTATTGTGCGGACCCCCAAAATCCCCACGCCTGCCACTGTTTCCTCTACATTTCTTTTGATACCCAAGTAAAGAGATGTAAAGCGATAAAGAGATAAAGCGATAAAGCGAAAAGAGATAAACTACCTACTCCAGCTATTAAGTGAAGCCTGAAAATGCTGAACAAAAAGGTTTAAAAAAAGAAAGGTCAAATATTTATTCATTTTCCAGCGATTTTAAATGTCCCATCCATCAGTACCTGCAGGCACAAAAGAGAAACTCGCAGAAGGCAGAGTAAATTGGCCAGCATTGCCCCCCGCGCTGGGCATGTGGATGCTGGGGAAGGTGAATTTTGGAGCGGGCTCACCTGCACTGCATACTGCGTGCCCAGTCCCCACACATAACCTCCATGAATGGCGAGCTCTGACCGTCGCCTTTATTTTTATCTGCTCTTCTCAATGGCGTAGCCATAGGTAAGTGCTTTAAGCCCAGTCTCGATGGCTCAGAGTGCCTTAATAGATGCCTTAAGTATATAAAATTAAGATAATACCCTGAAAACCCAAACCCATCCGATTGACACAATTCCTCCTTCCCTAAAATTAGCCCCAACCCCTCGCCCTGGGCCATCCTGAGCCTTTCCCGGCATCACCTTGGCAACACACCACGGAGACAGCCTGCCTGGCTGACTGGAGAGTGCAAGCTGGAGGCCAGCGCATCTTGGCGCTTTCAAATCCCAAAGGCATTCATTTCGGAGCCAAGGGACACCGGGGGAAAAAACCAACCTAAACCACCACCCCAGTTTAGCTGGGGACAAAAGAAGCAGTGGTTGGTGGCACCGTGAGAGGTCGGCAAGATGCTGCCTTTTGGAAACCTCTGGCTCGGGGCCATTTGCCTTCCCGCAGTGGCTACCGTGTGAGCAGGCAGAAACGCTCCTCGGAGCCCAGGTACACAGAGCAGCTAACACAGTGCTGCTGGAAAATATTTAGTGCCTTGTAGGAGGCAAGACTGAATGGATTTACATTTATTTAGATTCTTTTCTCCTTTTCAATGTCTGCTTCCTACACCACTGACCTTTTAAAATTATTTCGGTACTTACTGACTTTGTTTTCTGCACGTTGCTGTTGAGCGGGATTTTTATCTTCCTGCCTTTTGCCATCTAGGATGGCCAGCCTTCTCAGGCAGTTTTGTTTGAACACCAGGATTTTTCTGAAGTGTCTGCAAACTTTTAGGAGCTGGCATTTCCATCCGCCTTAGCTGCCAAATTATGAGCAACTTGTGGAAAACGCAAAGTGCCTCAAGCTGAGTCCTAAAAAAGATCCTCCAAATACTTAGTCACATGCTCCAGCCTTGGTCCAAAGACTGGGGTGTGAGGTGCTTATGATTTAGTATTAGATCTTTGCTATATTTATGGCCTATTTCATATATTGGAGCTATTTCACTGGAAATGGTGTTGGAAATCAATGTGCTCATTAGAAGTCGATGCTAAGTGCTTTTGAAAATTCACTTTCTTTTTCATTTCTCCTAGCTATCCATTTTGTTTTTGTTTTAAACCTGACTTCCCGAGGCTTTATTCATTAATAGATAAGCAGTAATAAGTAGGTTATGAGCATACAGTAGGCTCATCTTCCACGCCGGCATACCCAGTACACTTCCTACCTAGAAATAAATCTGATTTTTCAAGGATGGGGAACTCCTTCAGCTCACAGAGGGTCTCTGAAAACTGCATGCTTTTGCTGTATCTGTGATGAGAATGACAAACTCCAAATGGGAAGGAAGGAGTCAGTCTGGACCCCAGCTGAAAAACAACTTTACGAGTAGTTGTCCTCTACGGTACCAGCTGCAGTGCTCCATAGTGTCAATGGGGAGGGTAAAGGGGATAAAATAGATGGGCTGAAACTTGAAATTCTGGGGGAGCGGAAGGAGGTGCTGACTTTTGTAGAGGTTTTTTTTCTTTTTTAATTATTACCCTACTTTTTGGGCATTTATTGTCTCAGCAGTGCTATTCATTCAGTTGTGCCACAGGAACACATAGATGCTTCAGTACTGTCTCATCCTAAATGGTCTGTAACATACACTTAGGAGGAAAAACCCTCTCACAAGTAACTCAAACCCCCAACCTTGCTAGTCATCCACAGCTCCTGTATGTCTGAACGGTCAGTGTGGCTACACCCGCTGCACTCCATGAACGTGCCCAGAGCTGGCAGGAGTGGGCTCTGCCTGAGCAGTGCACCCCGAGCGCATGGGACAGTCACGGGTCCCCCAGTCTCACGGGAGAAGCTCAGGTGTGGATTGAATGGCTTGCCCAGAGCCGTGCAAGAAGATAGCAGTGGAGTGCTACTGAAGCAGTTGTGGGTGGCTTTTCTTTGGCGCTCCCTTGATCCTCTCTTCAGACTTCAACAAAAACCTCTGTTAATCCTGTTGCTGCTAATGAAACAAAAGAAAGGGGAGGAGACCCCAATAACACTTGACTGAGAGGCCTTACAAGCCCTTTGCTGTATGCTTTCTGAGCTTGTAGTAGTTTAGTATTGCTCTAGCTCCTACTTGAACGTGGTATAGTGCTCTCATAGATGCTTGCTCAAGAACAGATGAAGAAAACTCCTTGGCGTATCCTCAGCATGCAAGTTTAACTTGTTGCATCCCTATAAATCAAACCTACATTTGTTTCAAAATAAAAAGAAAAACCCAACCCAACCAAACATATAGCTGTAAGAATATGAAACACTTCTTATAAATAATGGAGGAAAAAGCCTCTTTCATTCATGTATGGAAAATGAGAGCTGAAATAATTTTGCTTTGAAGAAGGCACTCTCCTCTGTCCCTTAACCTTCACGTAGAGACGAAGCACCAACGTCTTGATCCCTAAACGTAATGTTCTGGAAAACTATGAGAAGGCAAAACCAAGGCAGTGTCCTCGTGGAAATTGTTTTTGTGCACTAAAATATAGTGGTCGCCACTGGTGCCCGCTATAAAATTTTTATATGTAGAAAGTGGCAGGCTATCACGCTTTTTATATATGCGTATATAAAAGTGACAGGCAGAGGGATAGGATGCCTGAAGCTGTAGGATATGAGTGTTATAGGCCACAGTGCTTTTATATTTTTTTTTTCCATCTCAATGGGAAAAGTTTTCTGTCATTAGCTTATTAGCTCAAAAATGCAATACAAATGTTTTCTTCTTTTGAGGACTGAACACACCAAGATACCTTCTTGCTTTCATCCAGGCATTTAGCACTGCTACTTTCTGCTTGTTAGCATTTCAGGGTGAATTATGGCAAGTTGTGGGGCTGGTTCTGGCTACTGGGACCACAGGTACCTGCTGAAGCACCCTGGGCATGGCCACGGTGAGCATGGGTGGGAGGGTCACCACCAGCACCTGCCAGGTAAGCCTCACAATATTCGAGAGCTGGCTGAAATGGTGCTTCTAGCCTTGCGGTTTCCATCCCTAGGTGTCTTAAAAAACATAGAGCCTGAATGCAGAAATAGAGGAGGTAAAGGAGGGGATATACCAAGGGATGCGAAGCACCACCAGCTGTCCATCTAGTCCAGAGCATCGTCTCTGGCAGCAGCAGCACTGGAGGCTTTGGGAGAATAAAGGGGAATCCCTTACGTAGGGAAACCTGCTGTACAAGCTCACCACCCATTTTCAAAGACAGACATATTCCCAGCCACCTTAAATCCAGCATTTGTCCGTGGCTAGTGGGATTGTTGAAATTCCTGCGGTAGTCCTAGTATCCAGAAGGTCCTTGTTCCTGTTTGCCCCAGAGCGTGTGAGTGGCTGTGACTGTTGCAACACGTTACGCTGATGTGGCGGTGACGGTGCATGTTGGACTGTGATGTACTGTCACGGTTTCAAGCCATGATAAGAAGAAGGCATTTGCAGGATGTAAAGCTCTCCAGTTTTGTTAGACATGCATTGTCTTTTGGATCTGGAAATTATATTTGTATGGAAGTTGAGTAATTCAGGCAGTAAGGTCAGATGGAGAGTAGTTTGGGTTGGGGGAGATATGGAAATCCCAGAGGACAGCACAGGTGCAGATGTTTTGCTGATGTTTTTGGGACCTGCTGGACTTGCCTTTGTGTGCTGTACATACATTTCTTTGTCTGGGATAACCCAGACAGAAGTATGTGAGGTTTACGTGTGTATACGTGTCCGTGAGCACATAGACACGGAAAGAAATATACTTTTGTGTGCATAATCAAATTGAAATGGTTTCCAGCCACCTGCAAATACTCTGAGCTGCGGCTCTGCTTCTTACCTTGGACAGCAGATCATGACTTGCATTAGTGTGTCCCGTGCCCGGCAAGACCGTGCCCTTGAGTCCAGGGTGGGACAACCTCTGTTGGGTGGCAAATGTCTGCCAGGCGTGGGGGCAAGCAGGGAAAGAAACTCTGGAGGCTCTGCAAGGAGCATCCAGTTCCTCCGACACCTGTCACTGTAAGTGCTGGATTTACACCTTGCAATTTGTTTGAGGAAAAAAGTCGGAAGCAATGAAGTAATAATCTGAGCAGAAAAAGAATTGTTATCAGAAAATTATTTGTAATGTAGCCTTTAAAATAAATATCCCAGCTATTCCTGTGCTTTACAGTGTCATTTCTAACTCTAAAAAGTCAGTATATAAATCTAATGGAGTAGCTATTCATAAAAGTTCAGCTTGAGTAATAAAAGTAACAATTTTCTGTAATGATATTTTATAGATTTGAATAAGACATATAAAATATTTTTGCTTTTATAGCATATGTAAAGGGAGTAAGTATACTATGCCTATAAAACAGGGATTACTTTTAAATTCTTAAAATATTTCTAGAACAAAGTAAATAATACTCATAATTTTTTTCTGAAAGACCGATTGAAAGCCACATAGCAAACTTTTCAAATATTTTATGTGAAAACAATTCTCCTGCAGCTTCAGAGAAGACATAACACACTTCCCTCTCTCATCTTTTCATAAAGGAAATTCACAGGGTCTCTTTCCCCTTCCTATTGCGTATGCCTCCCTCTGAGCCCTTCAGCCCCGTTCTTTGCCAGTGCGAGTGTGTTACACGTGAGGAGAAGTTGGGCTTTTATCCCCTGTGATACAATTTCCACAAATGCCAACTGAACATTGCAAAGAAGAGTTTTTTTCATCATGTGTGGTAGAAGAGGGAAAACACAAATCAGAAAGGTAGGAGGCCTGGACTTCTGATTTATTTTGTAGAGAGTCGGGGGGGGGGGGGGGCGGAATATCAAGTTTTCATGAGTTACTGCGGATTGTGCATGAGCATAAGCGAGATCAGAGCCTAGCTCTCAGACCCGACCCTGTGGCAGAGCAGTGCCACGCTCGGTGCCACCCTCCGAGTCAGAGGGACAGCGGTGGGTCGTGCCACTGCTGCGCCCTCCGGGCCCTGGCACAGGCGCCTGGGGACCGCACTAATCAACCCCTGTGGCAGTGTCCCCGACGGTGCTGTGACGTTCAATGATGGGGTCGTTGGAGCGGCATCGAGCTCCGTGTCTGGTCGAGCCACGCGTCCAGCAGTGGCGTGGGGATGCTGGGAAGATGGCGTTTGCACAGCTCAGATGCCCATGCAAGGGCAATGGGCAGGCAGCCGGGCAGCACGCCGGTGTTTTACAGCCCCGAGGGTGCCAGTCCCCTGGCACAGAGCTGGGGGTGTAACCCGTAATCCTGTGGAAATGCAAAACCTAGTTAATGTAAATAGCTCTAGTTTGAAAAGCCTTATGAAAGAAACCAGAAAACGTGTGGCATGCATGTCATTATTTCCAAACCTATTTCTACAGGCTTTCTCTAAGGCACTGATGAGCATGAAATTTTTCCCTTCTCGATAAAATACGTTTCCAAATGGCTTTGTCCAGATGTGATTTGAGCTACCTTCGGTGCAAAGCGGAGGAGTGCAATTTGATTAAGTGGGTAAAATAAGGCACAAAATAGGCAGTCGAAGGACGGCCACGGGCGGGGCTGCCACCTCCTGGCCCGGGTTTAGGCTGACGCCCAGGCACAGCCCCATCCCCTGCGGTTCGAGCCTTCCGCAGTGAACCGTGTCCGATTTGTTTTCAATCACAGCCCAGCGGGGAAAATTAGGAGCTGAGCAAGCCCATGCAGCCATCGGGCTTGGCCTTGCCACCCACCAGCATCTACCCCGACGGCCTCTCGCCGGCGCTTATTTGCCTGTTCCCTGCCTGCGGCTTGCCTGCCAGCAGCCGCCCGGGCCGCACAGGGCTCAGCGGTCGTACCCAGGTGCGTGCATGCTGTAACATATATAATGTGCATTTGTGTATTGTCTGCTACCCTGCTCTGTCATCTGTGTGTTCACACTGGTGTGTGTGCAAGCGGGAATATGCAGACGCACCTGTGGGTTTATACGCACACACTCACACGCATACTTACCTTCTACAATTACTTGTAGGGTATGTTAAAAAGGGGTCTCAAGCAAAAATAAGATGTATGTATTTTCATTCATGTGCTTACATATATGTGTACATATACGCCCATGAGAGGTGGTGTGCAGCTATCTCAATTTGCACATCCACTTGATAGTCGATCTTTGGGTATGCAGCATACAGTACAGCCATAAATACGTATATCTATAGGAAAATGAAAACCAATTACGACTCAACGCAGAGAGTTTACACATATTTCTATTGACTTGTCTATGTATTTACATCTACAGCTCGGCTCCTGTACCTAGCTCAGAAGGTATTGCCATCACTTTGCCTTCATGTAAGTAAAAAATATAGAGTCCTTCATGATGGATATCTCTGTACATATGGCCAGGTCATTATACAACCAAAGTTATCTTTTTATAAGACTTTTCAAATAGGAAAACCTATAAAAACCTTATACATGACACATTCAAGGGCTGCTTGCAACGGATCAGCAGCAGGCTGGTGACAGACTAAAAATTGTAAGCAAACCATCTTTTGGGGCAAGCACCAGCTCACATTTTGGGGGTAAATCTTAAACAAAAAATGTCGGGCAAGTTGCTGTGCTGTAACAGAGGCTGCGGTTCAGAGTCGGTGCTGTTGAGGACTTCACAGTTTAAATATTAGGCCTGATTTTTTATTTTATTTTTTATTTGACAGTTGGCATATTTCTAAAAAGTCAGTGCACATTTCTGAAATTTCATTGCACATCCATGCATCATTACCTGTTTTCTTAGAGCTCGAGGGAGACGATATTGTTGGGGGTTTTCTCTCATGTAGGGAGGCGAGGCAACGAGGCGTAACAGAAGTGAAGGATGGCCTTTGGGAGAGCAGCACCGCTTTTCTGAAGCACAAGTCTTTGGTCCAACTGAAAGTCCAAAACAAAGGAGAATGTCTGTCTCTCTCCCTCTCTCTAGCTGTACCTTGGTAATGAAAAGGAAACAGCAAGGGAAGGAAAAAAAAAAGAAGAAAAAGAAAGTAGAAGCTTACTATTTTTAAAACCTGGTCCAAAGTTGAAGAGGCTGGTGAGCAGAAGCAAATACTCGTCAGAAATGCCTGACTGCAGTGCCAGGGTGAAATATTCCAGGAGAACAAGATAGAGGAATATCTTTACCAGTAAATATTGGAGTTGAATGAGACTGGCGCGTCTCAAAGAAAATGATGGACAAATGCTGCAGGGCATGCTGAAGAAAATAAAATGCTTACCCTTTATCCCAAACCCATTCAGCTAAGGACCATTTTAGGAGTTGAACGAAGTTCTCTGAGTTTTTTCCTTTGCCCTTGTTCTTTTTCTTTTCAATAGCAAACCAAAAACATACTAGTGGCTCTGTTGTTGGCTCTTTCTTGGACTGAGAACTCCCGGTTTGGAAGAGAGCAGCTTTTCTCCTGAAGGCTGAGCTTTGTATTTTGTTGAGGAGTGGAGATGTTACCGAGCTCAGGGGTTACTCTGGAGCCTTCATCCGTGGTGGGACTTAAAGGTGGGGAAGACAGAGGAAACCCTCCATTTCAGTAAGCTGGGACCTGCAGGCAGCTCCCCCAACTCCCCCTCCCAAGACAGCCATTCCCCAAAACTGATTCTAATTTATTCAGTATTTTGGCAACACTCTTTCTCTTTAGGCATGACTGAGTTAGGTGTGGGAAGTCTGGGTGCAGGTTCAGTCTCTAAACTCGCATGGATTTTTTCGGGGGGTGGAGGGGGTCATGTTAGCCAGCTTTTCTCTAAGCTAGTTTCTTGTTCGATAGTCTGGCCCCACATCCCCTGCTCCTGACAAGGACCAAAGGCACGGTGGTAGAAGAGAAAAGCCATCCTGCAGTATTTCGCAACAGGGAGATATTTTTGCCACATTCTTCCGAGTTCTCCAGATTTCAGGAAAGCTTAGGATAGCTTTTTTTTTTTTTTTTTTTTTACATTTGGGCTGAACAGACACCATTAACCCTTTCAGATCTCCCCTTGCTACCAATGAAGGGGAAAACAAATGACTCCTTCCCACCTGCCAAACCCCTCCCTGCTCCCGGGTCCAGGCGTTTCCACTTGTGCATGGCAGGCAGGCAGCTGGGCGAGACGTCAGGCGGCGGTGGGGTGGTGCCCACCTTCTCGCAGCTTTCCCGAGGACATGGCAGACAGGCGGCAGATGCGCGCCAGCTTGGGAGGCCGCCGCTGTTGGCCCGAGGAGGGAGGCTCGCCAAACGAAGGTCAACGCAAACCTGCGAGGTGCCCGATCGCATCTGGCCCTTGTGTATGCGCATCTGTCTTCCCGCCCTCCAATTTTGTGCCGGTGCCGGGAGCAACCGCCCTGCCGTCCCCGCGCTCCCCCGGGCCACGGAGGTGCTGCAGGAGTTATGTTACACACATGCCGAAAGCCATTAATTAAATTAGAGATCTCCGACAGGGGCTGCAGAAGCAGCTGCGCCATCAATCATCGCGCCACAGGCTGACACGCAGGCCGCATCCCATGGAGGGAAATTTTTTCTTTTTAAAGCCAGCTGAGGGCCGTACCCAGGGGTGCCGTGGGGAGGGTGGCACCGTGGGGGCCGAGGCCCCGGCTGGCCCAGAGACCCCCCTCCGCACTCGGCGGCGAGGAGCGGGCCGGTGGGCGAGGCGCCTGGGCGTTGCCGCGCTGCAGATTAATTGCCGCCCTCGCGCATCGGCCTGCGGCCGCTGGTGTCCCTCTGCATTAACACGCTGAGGGGTGACAGAGCTGCCGCCCCTGGGGCCGAGCCTGCGTTTGGCAGCGGGTGACGTGCCGAGCCACTGCCGGCCCACCCGCCGAGCCCTGGCCTGCATGGATGGGGAGCCCGGGGCCCCTGGGGCTCGGCACGGGACCCCCTTGGGCCCTCGCCAGCGTGCTCGGTAGCGTGGCATGGAATGGAGGAGGTCCGTGGATCCCATCCATGCAGAGAAGCAGCGAATTTCTGTTATTTACAGGCTCTGGGCCACTCGATAAGGAACTTTCCACCTGCCGCCAGAGAGCTATGGCTTTTAGACAGTTAATCAAATAAGAAAGGCTAAGGGTAGTCACTACACCCTTTGCAAATAGCAATCCAGACACAAGAGCAAATAATTTGTGTCAGCATGACAAGAGAAAATGGAATGTAAACTTGCTAAACAGCCAACAGATACCAGCTTTTAGATATATGTTTTTCTGTCTCGGCCCAAGGAAGGAACCCAGGCAGGTTTAAATTTGGGATCCATTTATATAATGTCAAGTGCTCTCCCCGCCTCGTCCCGTATTGGTGGGGAGAAACAGGCTTGCGGTATCTTAACGTTCCCTGGGCCAGCTTCTCCACATCCACCTCGCGGTATGCTACCTACAGAGGAAAGACAAAGCCTCAGCAATTTTCTTCAGGCCTGTTTCGCAGCGTAGGTCATCTCAGCAGAGCGTGGAAACAATAGCATGTGCCAATCTCTCGGCGCAAATACTGACCCACAAATAATGAATGCTCTTAGCAACCGCCGAGAGAACCAGTGAAACTTTTAACATGTTTTTGTGAAAAAAAAAAAAAAAAAAAAAAAAAAAAAATTTTGCACCGGTGAAAAGTGGCCTGCGTGTAGACAATCTGCAAAGAGAAAATCGTCAGATAAATTATTTGTATTGAGTAATTTGATCGGCTCTCCTTGGAAGCCTAATGAATAGGTTATTTTCTCCAACAGCTGCTGTTCAAACTCTCAGGCGTGAGTCCACGTGGTCTCGCTGTTCAAAGGGATTTACTGTGCTGGCTTTTTTAAAGTAACTTTTTAAAAAGTAAAACTAGGCACACTCTGTTTGTCAACAGGGAGGAAAGATGGAGCGGAGAAGATTTAAGCAGGTGGTAAAATTATCATGAAGCCCTAAAAATTAGTGGTAAAAAGGGTAATTGTGTGAAGGCACAGATAACTCGCCTGTCACTGGGACTGTAAGAGACCAAACCATTGTGGCTGGCTGTGATGTAATTCAGAGATGTCATCTGCTTTTCACGTACGCTGCTATGGAGAGGAAATGCCTCCCAGATGGGCTATGAGGCCATATGGCCCCAGGGACCCTGCTCTGGGTAGGCTATAACTGTGCAGGCGCCTTGGTCTGAGCTACTGCTCTCCGATTGTCTGCTTTATTTAGATAAGGCCAAATACCATCTGCGTGCGTGTCTCAGGGGAGGGGTCTTGGAAAAGTAAAAGATCTTGTAATGGCTTTTGGGGGCAGTGGAAAGGGTTAAATGCGTTCTGCAGTCGTGCAACAATTTGCCACTCGTGATATTTAGTTTATCATCTGCATTTGTGCGGAGGGAGCCAGATTTCCTTCTGCATTTACGTTAGCAAATACCTGCCTGCAGTAGGCAAAGGCTGACTTGAACCTCTTTTATGGGTGATATTTGCCTGCGTTTTTCTCCAATGAGGTCTAGATAGGTTAAAGTGTGGTCTGCCAACCATAAAAAACGTAATTCTTCCACCAGTGGTGTGATGTAAAGGCACAGCTCTGCATGCCTGCCTTGCTCCCTTGCCCTGCCTGTGTCTGCCCTGCAGACGTTCCCTTCCTTTGGGGCACTTTGCTCAGGGCATCTTACAGTTCAGCACTCAGCTTCCACACACCGGACCTTTTTGCACCTAGAAAGTTAGATTTTTGGGGGTTTATTTCATTGTTCTCTGCATAATCTATTCAGAAACTTAGTGTTTTACTTCTCTTGCTCTTTTTCTTCCTCTTCTTGTCAAGGTAATCAAGAACCTTGAATGTTGTATGAACAGTGTTAAGTATGGAGTACGTATGGAGGTGAAGTGAGAGGTACCTCAGATAGCAATTGGCCATGAGCTGTCTTTGCCTTGTGTTTCTGCAGGAGTAGATTTAAGCAAGCTACTGCAATAGGAGACACTGAGGGTGGACAGCATGCAGGCATGCATGCGTAAGGAGAAGAAAATCACCCCAAAAAAACAGAGGAAGCAGCCAAATACACATTTTATAATGAAGAATTTGGTGGCTAGCTCTTTGAGTGGTGCTTACCGCTGTGAGGGCCAGCTCGTTTAGGATGCTTCAGCGCTGAGTCCAAGGTGGATACCGCCTCTCTGCGAGGCCATCACAATTTCTGCCAGTGGTTAAAGGAGCTGGGGGGGTTAGGAGTGCGGTGAGGGAGCCCAGAGGAACAATGCAGCCCTCCCTCTTGTCCCAGGACCGTAATCCTAGACTGCAGCATCACCTTTCCCCAAAAGGGACCGAGGCCAGGTCCCTCGTGCCATTCAAATCAAGGTGACCACACTGGCTTAGCGCTTGCCACTGCTGAGCGTCAGCTCCGGCCTCTCATGGTCCGGTCTGCCTGGATATTGCTCTTCTGTGGGACACGTTGTGTCCGTCCCTCTTCTCATTTGGCTTGGCGGGGCTGAGAAACACTCCCAGCTGTGATGGGGGGCTGGCAAATTGAGAGGACCGTTTGTACCGATTTTGCTTTTGTGGCTTCTTGCGACGTTTGGGCTGAGCTATGGAGAAAGCCACGCTTTTCCCTGCTAACCTATTGCAAAGTGAAATCCCGCACTCCTGTCATTTTTGGACAGAATCTACTTAGTTTTTCGTAAAGGTCATTTGGCATATTGCAAGAGCATATTGAGTAGTTCACGTTTAATCCGAATTAGTAAAGTGTGCCTATTGATTACATGTATATTTCTACTGAAAGTTTTCTTAATTATGAAAAAAATGAAGCTTTCTGTTTTTTTTAAAAAACGGGAATTTTAAGTTTGCTCTTGTGATGAATTTTGAGCGTCTTAATCTCAACAAAAATATAGTCTTTGCTGTCATTTGTGGAAATTGTCTTCCTGCCAGTTTCAGCAACTGTATTTTGGTCTGAGCGCAGCCTGCCATCAGCAGCCAAGGCTCTCTGCAGCCAGCGAGGAGCACAAGTCCTGCCGTACCTGCTCACCCCTCTCTTCTCGCTCACCACATCACCTTTGATCAAATAATTGTTTGGAAAAACAACCTCCCATCCCATCTTTTTCATGCTCCTCCTGGTAAGTTACTGCGTAAAGGTACCAAGGAAGGGCTTCGTGACTAGCAAACCACGCAAGTCATCCCACCACCAGTACCGCATAGCCTAACCATGAGCCACAACACAGACAATACTGCAGCACTGGCCTGGGTTTTTAACAAGAGGCTAGCACAAGCTCAGAAACCATCCTTAAAGCCCCTCCATGCTCAGATGGCTCTACTGAGACATGCTGCCAAACCAGAGACAGGTAAACCTTAAGGCTGAAGGAGCGGGTGCCAAAAATTTGGAGCAGGGCAGTGTTGTGGCACCTGGGGACAGAGAGGCTGATACTGCCATAGATAGAGTCATCTTTATCACCAGCACCACCAATGTGTCCAGCTATGAAAAGGTGAGCTTCTGGGGGTTAAGTTTAAAGACTGGCAGCTGTAAAAAATAACAGGACTTTGAACCAGACAGGGATGCATGAGATGCTCGCATAGACGGTGGGTTACAGATATTTAGACTTGTATTCTCAAATAGGCTTCAATGTGGATTTTGGAGTTACCGTCCCCGTTTGGTGTCTGCTAATACCTGTCCTCCTACTGAGCGCAAGTGCAATGTGTTGAGTTTGACACTCACCCGACCGAGCCACCAGCTTGCAGATGTTACCACTTGTGGGTTGAAACCATATGCAGATCCAGGGTCATCCTGGATGTCCAAAATGAGGACCTGGATATTAAAGTAGCATTTGCATGTTGTAACTATCATCAGTGTTGGTACTTTTTGCTATTATATGTGCAACACGTATAATAGCAAAAGCAGGTTGTAACAGCAGGTAGCACCTGGCATTCTCTGTCACGTCAGTCACATTTTGGTTTTTCTGTGCATTTGAGTTGATACATATATTTTCTAGATAACTGGGATACTCTTTTTCAGCTAGGAAGCAATTTTTGCAATACCTTTCCTAGCCTGATATATGTATGGTGCCCTTTTTTATCTGGGCTGATTAAGATTCATGTTTCTTTCCTCTAAAAGTGCTCTCTAAGGTTCCTATTTAGACATGATACAAGATCAATGGGCTAATAATTAAGGCAGTAGTGTGATGCTATTTCAGGTCTGTTGCCTGTTTATTTGAAACAGCTGTCTACGAATGTGGGCTGCATGATACAGAGGTTGCCATGGTTAAAAACCGTGTTTACTGAGTGCTTGGTAAATAGTTGCACAACTTTCTGTGTAAATGCCAGATAGCACATTAGAGTTTCTCTTGGGCGGTTTCACTTAGGCACAAGCCTTCTCCCCAATTTCTGTAACCGTACTGATCTTGTTTGCTTGCACATACCTGTACGGAGTGAGGCGAGAAGGAAATGTGCCACCAAGAAAGGACTGAATTTGTGTTTAGCCTGGAGAGGTGAGGACTGAGAGGAGGTGTGAAGCCAGTCTTTGCAGAGATGAAAGGCCACTGCAAGGTTGCTGGAAATAATCTCCTCCATCTCTGGTGGCTAGGAGAGGAGCACTGGTCTTCAGTCGCTGCGAGGAAGAATTGAGTTAGGCATCAAGGAGAGACTTTGTAATGGTAATGATGGTGAGGCAGCAGCCTGAAGAGGCTGTCAAATCTCCATTGCCGAGGATCTTGAAGAGCAGATTAGATCTAGCTTTGGCAGGAATGATATACTGTAACTAATCCAGCCTTAAATCAAGGAAACGGGCTAGATGACCTCTTGAAGTACTTCGTAGTCCATAAGTCCATTTATGCCGTTGATATTTGGAGGCAGAGTCTGATTAAACTGTGGTGTACACCAGCTGCTGTTTCTTCCATCCATAACTTGGAGAGAGAGGACTTAACAGAGCTCTGTGGGAAGCAGGTTGCTCCGAAGGAGGATGGTACCAATGTGCATGCACTTATGCAGGTCTAATCTCAGCTCTTCAGAGATGGACATAACGTTAGCGGGGGCTGCTGGGTTTTCCCAAAGTGGTTCCCAGTGCCCACCGGAAAATCCCTCTCCTGTCACCTGCAGCAGGTCCGAACCCCTTTGCGGGGCACTGGGTACCTGGCCAGTGCCAGCAGCGCGCTCGTGCTCTCGCCCTCCCCGGGGGGATGCAGGTGCCCTGCATCCTGCTTTGTGTTCCCCTGTCCTGCGCACCTCATCAAGGGGCGGGGAGATGCTGGCCCTTAGCATGGCCATTCTTTGTTTCCCATGCTCTGACTGAAGAATTTATTTAAAAAAACCAAAATAGGAGCAATAACAAATGTAAAAAAAGGTGTCTTTTTTTTTTTTCTCCCAAACGGCATGCGCTTTCATTTCCAGACGTGTCTTATTTGCGTTCGGTTCTCCAGATGTAAAGCAGACCCATGGGGTCAGGCGGTACAGGTTTTCTATTTTTCACATCGCTGCACCCGCAGAAGGACAGAATTCAGTATCACTCACATTATATAGGGGAAAAGCCTTCCTATTCATGCCGTTTTCAGGAACGTAGACTTTTCTTGGAGTAATACTAAGAAAAAACCCCCTCCTTTTCTGCTGCAAAGGGTTGCTGTAGGCCCAGGTAACGCTGTGGGCTGTGAACAAACACGCGTCCCTGTAACACGTTCTTCTCTGTAAAACAGGGGAAACCTGTGAAAGGCAAAAGCAACCGGTAAAGATTGCACGCTGTAAAATGGATTAGCAGATAGATGACTTCTTGAAATGGAAAGGGCTCGCTTCTCACGGGGACCTGGATTTGCTTATCTGCCATGCAAGTACTTGCATAATAATAGCTAATCTGCATATGATAAATTAGTAAAATAGATTTAAGTGTTGAGGAGGCAAAAAAAAACCTCTAGATACTTGGCTGTCTTTTATTTACCTCAGTTGAAAACATCGGTGGGGGGTCTGCGAGGAAATTAGTAACATTTACTGGAAGAGAAGTTTATGCATGTGTGATGGATTCCCAGATTGTTTCTGTGGCAGCTGCATTTTAGCCATATCTCTTCTGAAACGACAGCCTGTCCTGGTTGCAGTGCTTTGCAGAGCTGGCTTTATATGCAGTTGCCTTCCTTTCAATAAAATAATCCAAAGCTTACAGAGCTGCAAATAAAAACGCAACCTGTGTGAGTCAGCATAGAATTTTTTCCTGAGTCCACAGATGATCAAAATGATACTGTTGGAGAGCATTATTTAGCTCTTTCCCGTCAGCAGTTACTCCAATGCTCAGTAGCTGTGGTGTAAAAGTTTGGGCGATGTGCGGGCCGTGGTGTGATAGGCTCCCTTGGACGGCGGGAGCTGCTGGGGGAGGCTGGGGAAGTGCCCGTGCCTGTTCCTATCTCTGTTTTTCTCAGCTTCCCGTTGCAAGAGATTTTGATATTGCAGTCACTGCTGTGCTACCAGATCCGGCATCTCAGCTGGCTAATTTGTGCCAGTGCAGTTGCCTTGATTAACGGCAGTAACTAGAGGCTGGCGGCGGGCTATATCCCAAATTTTCCCTGATTCACCGGTGGTTTTGGAGCCTTTTTGGAGGTCCTTGCTGCGATGCGTGGCTGAGCTGCTGTCAGCATCGCAGCTACCTAGATTGGAGTGATCCATCTATAACACTGCAGCCCCTGCAGAGACAGCTGAGCAGCAAAATACTGGGCGCCCGTTGCTATCGTGGCGAGAGCCACACTGCTGGCTGGCTGGCCATTTCTAATCATGCAGCGAACATGACAGTAAACATTTTCTGCCTTACTTTGCTCCGGCTCTCAGACCATTAAGAAAACACATGAAAACGTGGATCTTTCATCCACAGATCTCAAAAGATGTAGCATTAATTATGTAAACTTCACATCAGCTCTACGTGGTGTTGGCTTTGTAGCAAAACAAAAGCACAAAGGAGGTAGTTGTTTGGTGGTTGTTTTTTTTTTTTCTCCCCCTCAGAGTCATATCACTAGCCAATATCCCAGGCTGGCCCGATGGCTCTGACCAAGGATGGTGTTTTGTTGTGAGAGGCTGTGAAATTCTGTCTCTGGAGATTATAAAGTCGAGCAGACAGAGGCAAATGAAGGACGGAGAGAAAGTCCTAGCAATTAACTCTTGTTGCAAATATCTGTACTTGAAAAAGCGGTGCTTATCCAGTCAGGGAACTGACAAATCAGGTGAGCTATGGGCCCAAGGAAAAAACAGCTCAATTTTTAATATCAAATACTCTAAGCAGTAATCACAGTGAGCAGCTTACCAGCAATTCAGTCTAGAATATGTTTGCATTGCTTGTCAGATAATTTTGAGCTGTGGACATATTCATGGAAATTGTGATCTGTTTCAGGACAATTCACAAGCAGGCAAAAGGACTAAATTCAACAAATTGATTCTCCGCCGTGAATAGTTCAACCAGAACTAGTTCCTCATGATAAGGTATTGCACATTTCTCATTTCTAACTCAAATAAACGTGCTACTGTGCTATTGCATTGTTTATCACCAGAAATTTTGCCTTCATAAATACTGAATCGTGAAATTGAGATGTGGAAAAAAAAGAGTCCTGCATCACCTGGATCCCCTCCCCTACTGCTCTTCCAGGGTGCCATGCTGTTCCTTGGAAAGGGGACAAGACTAGGTGAGCTTGCCATATTTGAAAGTACATCCTTTTCCACTTGGACTTCTCGCCGTTGGGGTAGATACTGACATTAATTGTGTGTTCCTTGCTCTAATGCTATGACACAATTATTTTTTCAAATTCAGATTATTTTGAAAGATTGGAGGGAGGGATTTTTGCCCCAGATGCCCACTGAACCTTGCTGTACCACTGTTTGCACCCAAGTGGTAGTAGATACCAGTTATTAACTAAACACTTATTCTGGGTTCATTTTCCCACAAGTCTGTAAGAAAAGATGTGTTTTGCAGAAGCAGTTACATGCGTGGTGGCTCTTTGCGTTGTAGCTAGCCTAACTCATGGTGACTTGTGCCATGCTGAACCCAGTGGGTTTTCCTGCTTTCCAGGCAGTTTTGCCTTGAAGCTGTGAAGAATAAGATCATTTACTGGAGGGGAGCTGAGTCGTATTTGCTGGAGGTGAAAGCCTGTTTGGGGGAAACGCAGTCGCTGGGCTCAAGTAGGTTTGGCCAAGTGTGAAGAACTATTCTTGCCAGCAACGTCCTTCCCCACAGTGGAGAGAAATGAGCATTTAGAGCCTGAAGGGGACAAAAGATGCAGCCACTGAAGCCATGTCATTGTGAACCTGGGAGTGTCAGCTCCCAAGCTCAGGAGTCAAAAGAAATAGCTGTGTCCATGACTCTTCCTTTCTTCTCCTGTAAAGCCAATGAACAAAACTTAAAAAACCCCATTGGACAATTTCAGGTCGATGGCAACTTAGTGTCTGACTGCTGTAGGACTCGATTTTTACTCGAAAAACATTTTGTTCAGATATAACACTGACAATAAGTGTCTTGGCTGGGTTAGTAATTACACGTAAATGCTTTCTCTTATACTCCTATAATATTTGCATATTTCTGTTTGTACTGCTGGCTGCATTCGAGGAGTCCTAAGGCCTGTAGTATTGTGGGGAGGGGTATGCTAGCCAGCTCTTATGCAAAGGTTAAGCTCAAGTCATGAAGGACTGTGATTTTCACTTACTTTACCCCACTTGCTGTTCCCTTTTCACAGCCCATACAAAGGACCAGGCCCGTCGATATCCTGTGGGCCTGCTCTCGGTCCGCCCCAGCGTCGCTTTTGGAAACAGCTCACATCCCTCCAGAATTGTTGCTTGGTGGTTTTTTTTTTCCTTGGCTCTCCAAACGTACTAAAGTGTCATTAAGACAAATGGCAAACATTTCTCCTTTTCTCACGTCTGTCAAAACTTCAAAATCTACTTTCATGACATTTCACACAGCATTTTTTTATGTACCACTCAAAGGACATAGAATCCTAATGAGCCTTGCTTCCATGATTTTCATCTGTCGCGTGCTGCTGCCCCTGTATAATAAATTAACAAAAGGGAAGCGGGGGAACAAGTGATATAAACAGCTGTGGGGTGGGAGGAGAAGGAAAGAGAATTAGGCCGGTACACACTTAGGATTTGGAGACACTCTTTGAATGAAGTATCCATGTATGACTACTAAGATGGCATGCTCCTGAGCACCTGAGCAGAGGCGTTTCCTCAACCTGCACCCCACCAGCAAGGAGGCTGAGCTCCTCAATAGTAAAGAAACTGGAGTCACCAAAGGAAAACTCTGTATGAGTTAGGAGTAGGTTTGCATTTCCAGTGTCAGCAGAGTGTCAAGAACCGAAAGGAGGCTTCATTTTTGGCCTAATTTTAAAAATAATTTGTTGTTTCTGCAATTGCATACTTGGCTTGCAAATGTTAACTGATGTGCTTGCTTTTACTGTCTGTAAGTGTACTATCTGCTATATAATAGTTTCTAATGGGAGAATGAGAACGCTACTTTTTCTCATCAAAAACAGAAGGAAAAATGTACCAAAAATTGCTTAAGTGCCTCCTTTATGGAGGAAAAAAGTGGACAGCCATTTCTCTTAATTCAAAGCTGGGAAGCTATTGGTGCTGGTAGCTCAGGTTCTTCCCTGTTAATCACTACAATACAAATAGTAGGCACCTCCTCCCTATCCTCTGGGTAGGGGAAAGACATCTTCAGATGGGCTGGCTGCCCTGTAATAGCTTGGGTAACAGCAATATAGTTAAGATGCTGGGCAATTCTCCATTAGTTTGTTAAAGGCTGCTCATGAGCAAAAGACCTACTTTCAATACAAGAGATGCTGAGGAATGGCTCTGCTAGCAGCAGTCTGAAAGCACCCAGGAATTATGTAGGGCCTCTGCTGCCAGGAGAGAGTATTTCACCTTGATTACAGGATACCAACAGCTATAGTTGTTGTAGGATGTTTGGTTTTCCATCTTCAAGACACTAACTCTTCCATCCAGAGATGGCCTGTACTGTTAATTTTGTAGAAAATGTGGAACTCGGGGTTGGTACTACACAAATAAACAGAAATAAAGCAATAATGTTTGTTGTCAGGATAGGGCACGCAATTATTGAAATGCCCAGTGAATGGTCCTTGGGCATTGGTAGACCATGTAGTGTTTCTGGTTTAGACCAGAAGTACTATCAGAAAAAGTCGGAAATACCAGTACCATGCTACCAAACTGGCCAATAAAGAAAACTACATCTTGTTATTTCCTTGTCAACCTGTTTCAGTTTTAACCTGGTGTGTCAGGACCCAGATCTATATATGTACTAATATGTATATACACGTATAGTGGTGCTGTACATACGTGCATGCATCTTCCTATAGCCCTAACAGCGTCCATCTGAGCAGTGCAGTATGCTGATGGCAACATGGCAGTCGCCCTTTATGCTGCTTCACAGTAGGGAAGGAGACCATCGCCTCCAGGTGACTTCCAGCCTTGTGGGACTGCTGGTGCCTCATGGCCCCTGCCCAGACCACCACAGCCCTTGTAAGTGGTCTCACAGGTCTGGGTTAGATGAGACCTGCAGCCTCCCTCTTGCCTGAGATGTGATGCACAGACAAAATTGCCTTTTGCTGCCTCTCCCGAAGTCAAAGTTCAGCTCTCTCCAGCAGCATCAGCCAGCGGGAAGCCTAGATAATAGTTTGACATGGTAGGCATCAGCACAGAGAAATGCGCTTGTGCCTCGATATGGAGCCTGGTACAGTTTTTCTAATATGTTTTCAGAAGGTTTCCGAATGAAGCAGATATGGCAGAAACTGATGAAAATTTGATTTCGCTTGCAGCGGGGAAAAGTGAAGAGGAAGATGGGTTAATGTGCTTCGGAGAAGAAGATCCTTGAGGAGGAATGTTTACAGGTAGTCACCTGCCCTACTTTTACCTTTCATGTTGGATGTCATCTTTTACTAAATTGCCAAGATTTTCATTCACATCAATAGGAGCTTCAGAGCACTCAAACTTCAGGAAATCAGCCTGTATTTGGGGGGCCTAAATCTGAACCTAGAAGAATGGTTTTGTGTTTTTTCATACCACTGGCAAAATGTAAATTTCGTTGGTGCAACGTTCACTCATTAGCGCTGAATCAAAGAGCAGTCTCAGTTCCTGCTGGCATCCTATTTAACAGAAAAATAAAAATCTCTTCTGTTGCAGACATACATTGCTATGTGAATGGATGATGCTGCCTCGATGTTCGTGTTGATTAGCTGCCCTATTTTAGGACTATTTGTATTAGGCAATAGGCTAGCAAAATCATTACTGTGCAAACTGTGTAGGTCTTTACCTAAAGAATTAAACATATAAAACACATGATTAAAATGACAGAGGTTTACAGAAATGGGGAAAACCACATGAACTAGGTGAGACACCATGGTTTGAGGCGGATGAGCTTCACTGGGGATAAATGACAGGGCTGAAAAGCACAAGTGAAAATAAGCAGAACTCCTGTGTAAAGTGACGCTGATATATTCTGAATGTCACATTACACTGCACGGTGCTATGCTTGCTCCGAAAAGGCTCTTTAATTATAGTTGCTCAAGCCTTAAAATCACAAAACTCAAGCACGGTAGAGGCGGGTGCCATTTAAGCAACATAAATCATGTTACTGAAGATGTGGTGTAAATGGGAAGTGCATCTCCTAGGTAATTTAGCAAGACTTACCTGTGATAATTATCAATGCATCTGTTTAAGGCTAACAGTGGGAAAAGTTTAAAGGAGGGAGGTCTAAAACTTTTTATTATTATAACTATTAGCCTTTTTAAGTACATCTTTCTGCTTTATCTTTCCTTTCTAATGCTTGTATAGTAAATTGCTTTTGGTGTTTTTTTGCATACAAGCCAGTTACCTGCTCTTCCCATGCTGTTGTCAAGGGTGGCAACCTGTTCTGGAAATCTCTTCCTAACTACCAGCTCTTCCAGAGAATCTGCAAATGAGGGCAACACCCGCTAACTGATGTCTGAGTTCATCAGTCCCAGGGAGGCGGGAGCACCTTGCGTGGGGCCGAGGAGGCAGGGCTGAGGGTACTTTGGAGGTTTTGCTGTAGGGGCCGGGATGGCGGCATGTCTGTTGTGGTTTAACCCCAGCCGGCAACTAAGCCCCACCCAGCCGCTCGCTCACTCCCCCCCAGTGGGATGGGGGAGAGAATGGGAAGGGTAAAAGTGAGACAACTCATGGGTTGAGATAAAGACAGTTTAATAGGGAAAGCAAAAGCCGCACACGCAAGCAAAGCAAACCAAGGAATTCATTCCCTACTTCCCATGGGCAGGCAGGTGTTCAGCCATCTCCAGGAAAGCAGGGCTCCACCACGCGTAACGGGTACTTGGGAAGGCAAACACCATCACTCCAAATGTCCCCCCATTCCTTCTTCTTCCCCAGCTTTATATGCTGAGCATGACGCCATATGGTGTGGAACAGCCCTTTGGCCAGCTGGGGTCAGCTGTCCCAGCCGTGTCCCCTCCCAGCTTCTTGTGCACCCCCAGCCTCCTCGCTGGTGGGGTGGGGTGAGGAGCAGAAAAGGCCTTGGCTCTGGGTGAGCCCTGCTCAGCAGGAACGAAAACAGCCCTGTGCTATCAGCACTGTTTCCAGCACAAATCCAAAACACAGGCCCACACTAGCTACTGTGAAGAAAATTAACTCCTCCCCAGCCAAAACCAGCACAGTGTCAGCCGTCCATTGCAATTTGGCAGGCAAAAATTACTTTAGCAGTTTCATCCTCTTCTTCCCATTGCCTGTCAGAAAGGGGACCTATCCCCTCAGGTGTCACTAGAGACATCCCACACTCGGATATGGATAAACAGGAGCAGTGTGCAAGCCAAAACTTAGTGCCTGAATTAAATGAGAAAAACTCTGCCCATGGTGCTTTGGGTGTCCTGGAGAGTGCAACCTGGGCCTCTGTCGGCTTTTTAAACTGCTGGCCTAGCTATTTAAGCTAAAAATAATTATTTCCTTGAGAGCTTTTCTCCCACAGTTTTCTTTTCAGGAGTTGGCACTGAATAAAGTAGCTTAAGAAAAAAACCCAAAATGGGGCAGAATTTCAAGCAAAAAATCTGAAAAGCCCTCTTGAGCTGCGGCCACACACAGTCGCACGCTCTCAGCTGTCCTGGGATCCCTCCCCTGCAAAGTGTGCTGCCTGCTTTACTGTAGATATTTTCTTTCTTTTAGACAGTACCCATGCATTCATTAGTAGACCTCTGAAGAATGATTTTAGATCTGATATCACCTCAGCCGCCAGTTTTCTTTCATACTCTCCTACGCTTTTCCTATGCCAGGCGTTCCCAAGGGAATCGGGTTTATTGGTGTAAGGCTGGAAGGGCTTCACTGTGCTGCCAAAAGTGCTTTGGTACCTCGCAGCCAGGATGGCCAGGATTCATCTGGCTGGGCTGTCCTCCCAGGACACCTCCTTGGTTGTCCTGCAACTCCCTTCCTTCCACCGTTCTTCTTCGTAAAGGCAGAGTCGACTCACCTCTGTGCAGCCAAGCTCTAAAGATTCATTGCTGTTTCGGGGAATAGCCAATTTACCGTTGTCTTCAGCAAAGCTCATCATCTGCTTAGGCAAGTTCAAGGGCTGGGTATGTGGATTTAGAGGCATGTTGGCTTTGCAAAACATGTTTTGCAGTTATGAAGAAATTCATAAATATCACAAGTGATGATTTGGCAAGCAAAAAGAGCCGGGTTCCTTAAATAAACTATTAGCAACAAAAATCTGTGATTGGCTCAAGTATTTATTGAGAGAAAAGCATGAATGAAAAAGTGAAAGAGTACTAGTTCTGAACTAAAATGTTTTCTTGGCAGATCGACATGAAAAGATTAAAAAAAAAATTGTAACGTTAGTGGTAAAGTATTAGAAATTAAACATTTTTCCCAAACAAAAATAAGATATGGAAAGGTATATGAAATGTGAGGAAATAAATGCTTTTTAGTATCAGGTGCCCTACCATGTTTCCCATAACCAGAAGATGTGTTTGTCAAAGGCCTCTAGACTTATGTTCTCAAGAACAGCTGGATGTATGTGCCATAATTTACTATTAATGAGCAAGAATGTGGTATTTCAAGTGTATTATGTTACACAGAGGTAGACGTTTTGAAAATTGCATTGTAGCTGTTCAAAATCAAATGAATGTTCCCCCTGCCGCCGCTCAAAACGTAGACTAACTGAACTGCTTGCTCCCGTTTGCCCTTACAGTGACACCTACTTTGTGGCTTCTGATTTTTAGATGAGGCACTTCTTGCATGGGGAGGGAAAGAACCAAACTCTTTCCTGAATGTCTGCTTTCGTAAAGCATCAGCTTTGCTTGTCACCCAGTGACAGGTGTTAAAAACCATTTTGGTGTTAAAAACCATTTTGTTAAGAACCATTTTGGATGATCAACATCCCAGGATGCATCTGCATGAGTGGCTCTGTGATCAATGCACCCTATTTTTTAAAAATTATTTTATTTTATTTAGCTGTAAACCTTCTCTGCACCCACACTTGGAGTATTGTGCAGCAGAGTAATGCACAAGAAATGGCTTCTCTCCTGGAAAACCAACAGTTCATTTTAGTTGAGAAACCTGGAGCCGTGCATAAGCGTTTATGCTCGCTCGGTCTCTCTTACTCCCCTTTTTTTTTTAATATCTTTCTGCTCTTATAGTGCCAAAGGAAAAATTCAGTCAGAGCTGAGTCTCCGCACAAAATACAAGAGGTTTGCTGGAGTCCCCTGCTGTGCAGGGAAGAAGCATCAGCTGATTGATCCACCATGTCATTTTACCTTCTCCCAAGATTTCACAGCCTTAAATGTCTTTGTCTGTAAAGATCCTAAAGCAGGTGTAAATATGACTGAGGTTTTACACTGGAAGAGAAAATCAAATGTAAGCTTTAAGGAAAAGAGGTGCGCGTGTGGAAGAAGCAGTAGCTGGATTCATAGGTGTCGTTTCTGGATCTGAGAACATACTTGCATTTTGTGATTTTGGAGATGTGGGAGTGAGAGGCTTTGAACGTCTTCCCCTCTCCTTCCGATCAGTCTCAATTTACCACGTTTATGTCCTTTTTGTTTGGAAAATGCTCGCTGCTGTGTACGTCGCACATGCCGCGCTGCATCCTTGCAGCCACAGCCCTTTGTGCTCGGCGTTTGCAGATGGATGGCTTTTTCCATCATACATCACGGCTGTGACAGCAGACTGATGATCTACAACTCCGAGCGCTGTAGCTCTGATGATGTGGCTGTGGCTGTAGTAATAATGTGGGCCTACTCCAGGGACAGCAATGCTGCATGGGGTTTTTTTAAAGGTGAAGCGAAAGGCTTAAATCCCCTCTTGTTTCCTATCTGCCTCACTCCCCAAAGCTGTTTCAAGTCCCAGATCAATGGGGAAAAAAAAGATTAATCCATCTTCTGTGGAAATATCATCACTGGTGCGAGAGAGCTCACTGATTTGGATGCTAGACGGGATATCACAAAATCAAGCTTTGTAAAGACAGAATTGGGCAGAAATGCAAAGGAAAGTCTGACTTTTGGATCTCTTACTGTGACAGGTAAATATTGTGATATCGGAAGCAGAACAAACTTGTCTTCTGTGTAGCTGCAGTTTGATTGACTTTTGCAGTCTTTCCATAGGCTCATATCGCTAGTCTTCATTAAAACTCCAGCTCCTGGAGGCAAGTGAGTTTGTTAAATCACATCTTTCCTAAGTAAATAAACATTACTTTCTTTGAAAGGAAACGTAAACTCTTCAAATCGTGACACCAGTTACCCACGGAGGTTCAGAAATGAAAAGGTCAAGGAAAAAACTCGCATTTTATTATTGTATTTCCTGGGTATTAAACCATTCCACTGATTTAGGGTTGAGTCACGATGTTTGATTGCTTGGGGGCAGTAACAATACCGAATTTAGATCCTCAGCTGGCAGTCGCTCTCCATCTCGCTGCAGGCTGGCAGCTGGTGGTGCCAAGCCAGAAGCCAAACGCCTTTCTCTCCATCTCCCAAGTGCTTTAACCAGAAATACACTGTCTGCCTTTAAGAGGCTGGATGGCCCCAGCTCTGGGGCTGCCTGTTTGCATGCGGAGCCTCAGCCCCGCTGCTGTCCCTGCCAGCCAGGCTACACCTGCAGCCATGGGAAACCGCGCCTTCGTCCAAAGCCCAGACCAGTGAAAGGAGAAGACCCGCACTGGCTTCAGCGAGATTCAGCTCAAGCCCAAGCCTCGTGCGTCGCAGAAGAGTTGGGAGTACTGCCTGTGCACACTGATGGAAATAGCGCAACATTGCTTTCTTGTGGCTTTTATTGCTTTCTAAAGCATATATTTCAGCTAAGGCCAAAGGGTTTTAAAAGGTGAACTCGAAATCGGTCTCTGAATTAGTGAAAATGAAGTCATTCCACCTTTTCTCTGGGAAATGAAAGAAAAAACGCCCTGGCAGACATATCTGCTAGTGTTAATTAAGCTACAGCTGTTTGCAGGGGACCTTGCGCACATGTGGCACTGAAAAGGAAAAAGCGCCGCAGGTGACCCGAGTCCCAGCTCTGGCTGAAGGAGAGAGGAGCTCTTTGCACACCCTGTACACAAGCTCCTTCCTTTGCTAAGTTGCTGTCCTAATGCTGTAGTAGTATGGAAAAGGTAAAGGATAGGAATTAATTTGCCCATAGGAAGCGAACTGCATCTTGTGGTAACTCATTTCAATAAACAGGGAGTGTTCACCAAACACCTTTGGTTGGCCAGGTTCCATATGGTCAAGACGAAACATGCCATGTTGTGTGTGGACTCCAGAGGGGTCAGCTTGCTTCTCATCCGGCTGTTTTGCAGCTCCAAGGCTGCTTCCCTGTTGCCCACAGCTGGTGGAGGCCAAGCCTTGTCCAAAATGTCCACACACACCCTCAGAGAGTAACGTGGGATTTACAGCAGCCGTCTCATTTCCCTATGCCATCTGAGGACAGGACAGAAGGACCAGGAACTGCCCAAGTCTGGCAGCAGTCCCCGAGCGCGTGTCACAGCCAGGTGCGAAGAGGACCAGCTGCGGGGCTGTCTCTCTCTCCATCCCTGGTGAGAAAACCCAGCTGGGAAGAAAGGACAGAGCAGCTTGACAGTCCCCATCACGACTGACCCCGCTGCAGCAAAGGCTCTGCCCCATCGCTGAGACGCTCTTACCTGAATAGCTTCTAGTCCTCCCACGTAGTCTGCTCTTTCTGGGGCCTCTCGTCCTACTCCCCAACCTTTCAGGGGAGGGGAGATCCTCAATGGGTTGGCCACGATCTCCAGCCCGGCTGCTAGAGCATTGCTCAGATGATTTCCCCACTGCCTTTGCGAGCCTGGTGTCTGGTCCTTCTTGGCATCTCTGTGGTCGTGGCCACTACCTGGGCTCCCGTGGCAGATTGCTCTGTTACCTGTTTGATCTTGGGGAGTTTTCCCTAATATTTAACCTAATTTTTGCCTACTGGAGTTAAACCCCATTAGTTCCCTTTCTGTCCTCACTGACTAATGAGAATTAGTCCCAATTCTCTTTATAATGTCCCTTAACGTGCTTGTAGACAGTTATGTGTCCCTTCAGCCCTCTCTTCTCCAGTCTGAACGTGCCTTTCTCTCACAGGTCTTATTTTCCAAATCCTTTATCACCTTTGTTTCTTTCCTCTGAGCTCTTCCCAGTTAATCTTTAAAAAAAATGTGCCCCGCACAAAACGCAGTGTGCCATTGCCTCTGTGCTGAAGGAGAGCAGCATAATTAGCATAATTATCTTGCCTGGTTTTCCCACAGCTCTGCTATTAACCGTTTTATTGCTGGGGCACCTTGTCCAGCTGGCAGCAGGCAAATCCAGCCCTCTCCCAAGCACAGGTTGATATAGGGTTGACGGGCTGGCCGTTCAGCTGGGAGTCATTTTTACGAGTTCCTGCAAAGGCAGATACCGCTTCGCAGGCAAGAGTCCAGTCCCTGCCTTCAGGCAGACCTCGGCTTCAGAGAGCGATGTGGAAAGTAGCGTAACCTGGGAAAAGCCCTGGGGAGCCCCTGCCCCGAAACGGCTCGGGGCGGTGGGTGGCTCCAGGAGCCGGTGGCCCTGCTCCTGCCAGGGGGACGCTGGCCATGTTGGATGCCAGCCCAAGCAAACCCGGCAGCTGGGCCGATGCCTGCCTGGCCTGCCTCCAGGGCGGCAGGGCTGCAAGGCGCGACGGCTGCGTAAAACTTGCCGCCTCCGGCTGCTGGCAGGGAAGTTGGCTTTGAAATGGCAACGCCTGCAAGGAGAGTTCACACGCTTCACAAAGCCCTGCCGCCTGGCCGCGGCTGCGCCGCCCAGCAAAGCCCATCTCGGCCGCATGGATGTTGCATCTGTCAAAGAGCAGCGCTGCTGGCTTGCGTTGCTTTTAGGGTTTTAACGGTGACCTCTACATCCTATAGCGAAACACTACTTTTCCCAGCATTTTCTGTTGCCGTGCTACAGTGGTGCATTTCATGATTCTCCATGCGAACATTGACTTTGTTGAATCTCAGTACATTTCTTCAATTTATCTCCCAAACACCACGTTATACTTTAATCCTGTCTTTCTCGATATTTGCATATCCTCCTTGGTTTGAATGGTACCTAAATAGGGGCTTGCTCTTAAAGGCACGGACAGATTTGCACGTCTGACTATGCCAAGAGCTGCTAATGAAAATACCAACGAGCATGGGGGAATAAACTCGCCACCTGTGGAGTCTTGTTTGGCATCCTCATTCAGCCTAATAAAGAATCATTCATGTTTAATTGCTACATTTGATTGTTTAATTACAGTTATTTTACATGCCATCTTGTAGTTTTGTCTTGGCTTTAGACGCTATCTGCTACCTTACTCTTTTTGAATAGTGAATTATACTATAATAGAAAATTATTTTAGTCAAAGAATTAGAACTAGGCCTTTAAATTGTAATCAGGATTTTTTAAAAAAAATCTGTTCATAAAACCCTTTCTATTTGATGTTGCTGTATAGATTCAAATCCAGGCTTTTTTCTGTGCAACAAGAATTACATGAATAACTCTCTCAAATGCTCTTGCAGGGCAACAATGTAAGTAGCCTCGTCTTCTCACTGAAGTTTTATCAAATTAAGTTTACTTTGTTTAAATGCCAATTCGTTTTAACCACTGCAAGATTCTTTTGTACAGGCTTAACTTGGCATAAAATTAGTTTATTGCAGGTTCACTTAGTTGGGCAACGTTCTGACTTCTAATCAATACAAATCTGTCCTAAACTTCAATAAGATGGTCTGCTTGCAAACCTGGCACCTGTTTAACTAAATGAATGGAAAGGAAACCAGGAAAACCCCTCTGCTTCTTCAGCTGTGCCTTTTTGATGCTCCCATCCTGTAATTAAACGGTGAGGAGGTATCTACCAGCTTGGAGCCCTGGGGCAGCCCCTTGCCTTGGTAGCTGGTGGGTTTCCCTCTGCGAGAAGGTCTTCCTGAACCTAATTCCCAGGGCAGGTGCTGATGGCCTCTCCGAGTCAATGACGGACCTGTCCCGGGCGAACAGCTTCGTCACGTGCTGCCCAACGGTGGTCTGGCTACGAACTGCCTGCCCCTGCCTTTCACTTACCTTTCAATAGGGCAAACTCCCTTTTAACTAATGTGCTTAATGACTTCTTCCAGAAGCAATGAAACGCCTCCAGGTCATCTGACAATCCTTCCTTCGGTTTCTGTAAACCGTACTGTGTCCCCTGCGGGGCGGACATCGCTGTAGGGCGAGCAGTCCCTAGCTCCCCTCTTCGCTTTCCGAGCAGGGCGAGGTGTCGCTGCCTTGCTCTGAGCCCCCTGGTCTTGCTTCTCATCCCATGCCTTGACACATGTAGGCTCCCTGCCCCCAGACTCCCATCCAGGGGAGCGTGCTACGCCCCATCTTGTTGGTACGTGCACATTTGTCCTTTCTGATCTCTGTACGCTAAATTGCCCGGCATTTGGTCAGTCACCCCTCCTGGGACGCTGCTCTGTGACAAATTTATGTAGAAGCAGCTGAAGAGATGCCCAGGCCATTTAAGGTCTACGGCAAAACTATCTACCCTTTCTACCGTCTTTTCCTTCAACCTTATGATCTTCGCAAGTCTTCATCCCAGCAACCGACGTCCTCAGGCATTTTCCAGTCCCCTTCTCCCTTGGGCAGAGGTGTTTCCCACTGTGGCACCATCTTCTCTGCTGCAGAAACGTGTAACCACGCAGTCTTCCTCCCCTCCCACACTGAAAAACGAAAGACCGGGTGACTGCAAGTACCACACATGCTGTCTTGCTTTGCCTCTGGCTTGCTCCCCAGGAAGCAAATTTCTCGATGCGTAAACTCTCCTTTTAGACGAGTAAAGACAAGTTGCTCTTTGTGTGCCCAGGCAGCTGCGATGGCGAAGGCTGCACCGATCCTCCTTGGATCGGGCTGCAAGGAAACATGGCAGCACGGGGGAATGTGCCCATCGCAGAAGGTGCTCTGACTTTCAGCGGTCTCCTAATTTTAGGCACTGGCGTAATTTCTTTACTTGGGCCATTTCTACGTGGCCAGTACAGATACAGGAGGAGGAAGGTGTCCTTTTACCCCTGCTTCACTAATACCTGAATCTGTCTTTGAGCTGGTTGCCTGGGTGCTCTGCCCATCCAGAAGGGAGGTGACTTTCTCAGACTAGTCTTTAACTACGTTGTTTCATAGGAGAAAACTTTAGGATGCTAGCAACTGGTGCCCAGAATTTAGAGAAAAAAATACGGAAACGGCATTTATCAAATCACATAAAGAATGAATAAATTCAGGGCACTGCACTGTGTGAGGGTTCTCCATAAGAAAGAAAGGAAAAAAATAAGATAAGTGAGCCGAAGAGCTGCAGGACAGTTTAATGCTAGTTATTTACCTGCTTGGAGGCCCTAAGGGATTTCCCTGTGGATGCATCTTGAGCTCGTTCCCAGGAAATTCTTCCCTTGTTTTTCCCTTCTCACCTAGTACAGCTAAGAAATGACATGCCACCTGAGTGCTTTTTTTCAGGATAATTTCAGCTACTTCTTGCTCAGTTAAGATTTTTTAAAAGATCAGGCTCAGGTACTCAAATCAGTTTAAAGTGCTTTGCAAGAATGTGGCACAGGAATACTAAATTGTTATTCATCATTTGACCAGACATGAAAATAATCCACACTCGTAACTAGTTTCTTAAAATGGCCAGTGTAGTTGCTAATATGTGAAATGAGAAGGTAGGAAACAACTACTATTTCTGCAGACAAGGAGCATCTTACTGAGACAAGGCTACAGCGAAGCAGGCAATTTTCAGTTCTTTTTCACCAAGATTTCTACATCCTTTCTTGCCTTTGCACTCATAGAAAGCCAATTTTCCATGTCCCTACTACAGGCAAAATGGGGCAAGATTTTAAAGATACAGCTCCACTCCTGACTGCAGCAGACTAAAAGAAAAATGAAGTTCAGCACTTAACTGATCCCTTCGCAATATTTCAGGGTAAATTAAAAATCAAAATGTCAAGAGGTTCAATATGTCAGTGGGCCTTTTGACAGAGCAGCCACTTTGAAGCCTAAATGGGAACTGTGCTCTTCTTAAAAACCAAAACCAAATGTGTGCAGCTGCTGCTCTGTTTCAAAATTCGGGCCCTTCATCTTTGTATTTCTTTCATAATAAAATTAGTAAAATATTCTGGCTGCTGTTCTACTTATTCTCAGAGCGGAAAGCCTCCATTTCATAGAACCGCTATCTATTTATTAGGATGGCTATTCTTCATTATCTGCATTAAGGTGAAGCCTGGGAATCTTACAGTCGGCTTTCACCACCAAGCAAAACTGCATTTGCTGCCCACAACGTGTTATCTTGCCCGGCCCTCAGCAAATCATTTTTTGTTTTGCCACCTCAGTTTGTGTTTGTAAAACAGGAAAGATAATAAATGATAATACTTACCTTCTTCACAGAGATGTGGTGAAGATTAATTAGTTCTTGTTTATACAAAGATTGGCAATAGTGATCTGCAGGTTTGCAAAACACTGGAGTGATTGCTATCGCTGCCACGCTTGACAAAGAAGCACAGTCAAGGACAGGAGCTGGTGCCACTGCAATCATTTACAGGACTGATGATATATGTGGCCTTGAAGAAAACTCTCCAAAACCTTCTGCATCTGCACCTAAAACCAGGAGGAAATGCATATCAGGAGTTGAGTTTGCAGAGCAGCATTCGCAGGACAGCACCGTGGCAGCAAAAGCAGTGTTACCGACTAGTATGGGGGTGATTTTGTCGTCTCGGAGCCTGCAAGTGCAATCGTGTCCATTAGCACGGGACAAGAGGAAGGATGTCCAGGTGTCATGAAGAGGCTTGCCACCCTCCAGGGTCCATGCTGCCCCAGCCCCATTGCAGGGGCCACGGACACAGGGCTCAGCCCCGCATGGGGCTGGTGCTCTGAATTTGGTGAAGCTCAAAACTTGCTCTGAACAACACCGGGAGCAGCCAGCCAGCCCTGAAGGTGCTTCTCGCTGTCCAACGGGCTACTCCTCACCCAGCCGCGTGTCCTCCACTCTCGGCCAGGCAGCGTGGGCTGGCGTGGACCTCGCGTTGCAGCCCACCTCAAGCAAGGTTCTCCTTTGCCACTTTGGCCGTGGCACCCCTGGGGTCTCCATTACTCACCAGTGAGCACCACCTGCCCCCCACTGCAAACCCTTTAGTCTGCTGGAAAAGCAGTCACATGGATAAGCAATCCGAATTGTGATTCTGTGATTCTGTGAATTGCTTATTCAGGAATCTCCTAGGCAGATAGTGTTAAACTGTCTCCTCCTGAACTTTGCTATGGATGCGGTGATGGACTTAACCTCTCCCGCTCACGTACGCCTTCCCTGATAGCCGCTGTGTACAAGTATTGTGCCACGGCAAATTGACACCTTTGGCGCTCAGCCTGCTGCGTTAGTTAGGTACTTGCAGGCTGTCCAGTCAGCAGGTTAGGTCATTTTCATAGCGATGCATCCGCAGCGAAATGTGTTTTTCCCCACAGCTGCCCAATTTGTTCTCGTAGGTGCTTTTGAGCGTGGCCGGCTTTCAGCCTGAGCTTGCTGCAGGCGGGGCTGTCTCTGTATGAAACGATGGGAGGCTGTGCCGGCCTGCGCGCCTTGTCCTCCGCCTTCCCCCCCACGTTCCCTACAGCTTTCCATAGGCTCTGGCTGTCGCTTTTCGCCTTCCTCAGCGGTTCCTTGCCGCCCTGACAGCTGCCCCTGCCCTCCTGTGCTGCTGCACCGCCTGCGGCGAGGAGGGGACGTGGCACATCCAAACACCATGACACAGCAAAGGGTGAACTCCCCCGGGCGCAGCGGGGTCTGTGGCTGGTGATGGCAGTGACCGGCAGCCGGCGACGGCCCGGCCTGGGCGCTGCGGGTTGCTGAGACAGCGGACGGGACTTTTGTGGCTGAAGCTTCGTTCCTCCTGCGGCCGAAGCGGCACAGGCGATCGGCCAGAGCCGGCCGCGGGAGATGCTGGTCCTTACATAGCTCGTGACTGCTTTTGTCAAATCATCCAGTGACACGTGGACAGGATTTGGGGGGTGATTTTTCTGCTTCGGCAGAGACCAAAACACTCTGTCAAGGAGAGGTGAATTTAGCAGAACATGTGTGAGCTCTGGGACACCGATACCACAGTTACCGTGTTGACCAGCAGGTCCCCAGACCAGATGGTTGCTCCATCCTTGAATGACTGGGTATTACAGGGTCCCTTGAATCCCAAGATCTTACTTTGTGCTTCTTTACTTACAGCCCTTACTGCATAGCTACGTATTTGTGGTGGTCCTCTTCAGCAGTCTGCTTGCTCCTCTGTTAGCCTTGTTTCTGCTGCACACCTCCCTAGGTACAGACTACAGCCATCTGAATAAAAAAACGCAGCCAATGCCAACTGTTCAGTAACTCCTTTCAACAAAAACAGCACTGATAAAACTTCCCTGTTCGGTAAAGATATAAATTCTCAGCAAGGTTTTTTTAGCAGCAGGGGTTCAGTTACTATGGTGGACAGTTATGCCATTAAGGTCAAAGTCTACAGGTTAGATTGCAAGCATTGGAAGAGGCTGCCCAGGGAAGTGGTTGAGTCGCCATCCCTGGAGGTATTTAAAAGACTTCTGGATGAGGTGCTTAGGGACATGGTGTAGTGGTGGTCTTGGTAGCGTTAGGTTTACGGTTGGACTCGATGATCTTGAAGGTCTTTTCCAACCTATACGATTCTGTGATTCTGTGATTCTCTGATTGTGCAAGGCCAAAAATGCATGCCGTGGGATTTCAGGCTATAGACATGCCTTTAGTGGTGTGAGCTTAAAGGACGGTTGTATCTGGGGCAATTTGCATTGCAAAGTATATGCAGGTGACAGTGCAGTATGACGGGAGATGTTATTACTGAGATTAGAATTTACACTTATAGCCTAAATTGGGATCGTATTTGTCTGAGAAATGATGGTACCCTGGAAAAAATAACTAAACATCTGATAATTTAATATTGACTGTGTCCAGTAAATATCCCTTTAGTTTCCTATTTCCAGCTAAGATTAATTTTCTGATCAAAGAAAATTTGATCAGAACTGCATAGACAGTGCAATAGCAGCGATATTACATGGCTTGAGGATATGTGTTGTACCTTTGAATCTCTACAGGAAAGCCAGCCAGGAGGGGATGATGATGGCTTGTGGTAGAAGCTCTGCAAGAAATAATAACTCCTCTTTGGTTTTGGAAAGGAGTTATTTTTATGTATTTCTTTTCTGCTGTCAATCAGAGAAGTCCTTTCCTCACTTTGAAAGTACAGGCAGTCTTTGTTTTACACCTCTAAAACTCTTAGGATGCCTTTGGATGAACCCTGTGCTAATTACGATTATTTTGCTATTTTGATTTCTTACAAAAAGTCCGGAAGTAGAGATGAACGCTACCGCACCATTTGTTTTGGTGTTATAAACTATGTTAACAAGATCAATCTCTGTCCTCCCATGTTTCTGCCCTGTCCAGTGTGACAGATAGCCCCCTTCTCCTTCCCCTCCCACCTCCATCTATTCCTGCTAGATCAGCTTTTCCCATCACAGGTGGAGCGGCTCACCCACGCAAGCTCTGAATGGTTTCTGGTTAGCCCTTCACCAGTCATTTTGCGAAATCACCTTCCTGGCTCTTCTCCTACCATCACATTAAATATTCGCTGCTTCACAGTGCCTGTTAACTGGATGGTTAGCTACTAATATCTGGCTCTGAATGGAGACATCTTACTCGGAGTATTCCCAGCACCATCTGCTGCCTTTCTTTATTTCCATTTCTAGAAAGGGTTTCGCTGATATCTGAGAAGCAGGGGAGGAATCTGGATACGGTTGACACAAATCCCAGAAAACATTTGTCTGTTTGTCTTATGCGTTAATTAGCACAGACTTGGTCAAAAGTGTTCTGAACTTTTATTTATTTATTTTACTCATTTCTATAGCATCTATCACCATGACAGCAATGTGCTTCAACGGCAGGAAATTAAAACACATAACGCAGGCAGCTAATCAAATGCAGAAGCAAACAGAAGAATTCTGCACGGAGCCCTCGGTGTCGCTACGGTCCTGCTTTGACAGGCAGCAGAGTTTCTCTTTCTGCAGGGAAAAAAAAAGATGTTTTGTTTGTTTCAATTCCCCTTTTCCCTTGGAAGCGTGAACGTGAAATTACTCTATCTTCCTCTGTTGGGATGTCTTATTTATTTTCCTGCTAGTGGCTGTTAAAGTAGATGATGTTTAATTATTTCCTGGGTTTAATCCACGGCTTCGGCATGGGGATTGGGGTGGACTAACCCGTGCTGCCGAGGCGCAGCCTGCTCTTAGCAGCTCCGTTGCCTCCACGGCCAGGATCCGTCCCCCCGTAGCTGCCCAGGCTCCACCAGCCCCATGGCATGCTGTCTCTTGTTAGCAGAGCCTCATTTCACCCTTCGCCCTTCTGGGGCCGCAGGGGCCGAAGGCCGGCGCGAGGCTGCCGAGGTGCAGCACGAGTCTCTGTCAGGAGAGGCTGAAGGGCGGCCGGCCAGCCTGGTCCCGCGCACCGAGCTGCCCGCCCAGCTGGGCAGGGGCTGGCAGGACGGTTCAGCAGCCGGGAGGACCTGCTGAGCAGAGGAGAGAGGCTCAGCCTGCCTGGGTAAAAGGGGGACACCAAGCCGGCGAGGATGCGTTTTACTGCTTTGCCTTCGAGGCAGCAGGTGCCAGCAGGGAAGGGTTTGGAGCTCGCTGCGTTGGTTAGGAGTCACCGGGCTAGTGAGTCGTTAAGATTAAATCATTCGCTTAAATGAGGAAAGACTGGGGGACCGAGCCAGGACGAAGGAGGGCTGTGCACCGGGGCCACAGGAGACGTGATTGTGAGGATGTGTGGCCCACTGGCTTGCCCTCTCCTCGTAGGGCCAGGACAGGGAGAAAGGAAAACCTAGCAGGAAAACAATTCCATGGAAATCCCTCGAATATTTGAAAAATGTTTGTTTTGCAGGATCCAAACTAGATCTCTTGTCCGGGCTTAGTGAAGCTTTTTATTTTAGCAGTATTTGAACACAAGTGTTACTGCAGTTCCCAGCACGGCATGATTTTTCTCCGATTTTCCCTTTCTGGGCTGCAGCCGGTTCCTGTCTCTGCACGTTGCACCCTCTGCCATGGGCATCGTTCACACGCAAACCCGAACCCCTCCGAGCCCAGCGCGCGGCAGTAACGAGTGCCGAATCGTCAGGTCGGCTGCTCGACGGCCACAAGCGAGTAGCAGAGTTAGGGCTAAAATTCTGCTCGTCTGATGCCCTTCACCTTAGTCACCAGGCTGGGCGGTGCGATGCTCACCTCCCCCTTTGGCACGCGTTTCGTGAAGTGGCTAGCCTATAGTTTAGGTGTGTATTTATGACTGCATTTACATGTTCGGGTGTGCAGTACAACTGCGTGATCAAAGTAGTGTTTTGGGCTTCAGGTGTTCAGATAATTGCCGTGTGTAAAATTACGGTTTAAAAAGAAAACTCTCTCAGAAAAATAGGAAAAAGAATGAATTTCAAATAAGCCATGGAGAGAGCCTAGTAAAAGGGTAACAAAATCATTCCAGGCTCTTTTTAACCTTGACAGTGACCCTTTGAGCTCTTTATATAAGGTGTTGCATATGGCAATCACATCTCGACCCTGTTACAGACTTCAATCAGAAGTCTGCTAACTTCTCTTGAACACTTTCATCAAATCATCATCTTATACTGGCATCCTCAGGTGATTTCTTTTGGGGGCAACAGAATTTTACCAAAAACAATCTTTGTATTATTCCCCTTGCACCTAAATTAGTTTTTATTTGTGTTCTTTTGAGTCAACAGTTCAAACACCTACCAAGGAGCACCCTAACAGACTGCTTTCCTGTTAAGCTTTCTTTAGTATCGAACACCAAAATGCATTTTTCTTGGTTAGCACTGGTAAAATGTCTGCCACGTGAGTAATGAATCACACAGAGCTCGAGTCCTTCCCTGCGCCCAGAGAGTTTAGGCGGGTGGGTAGGGGCTTTCTGCTTTGCTCCTGCAAGCTAAGGCTGGATTTCATAGGCATTGGGTAACTCATCTCATAAATCCACCTCCTAACATTAGCAGCCTAACTCCTCTCAAAATAATTACATTGCCTCTACCTCAGGTTGTAAACTTGGGTGTGTTGTTAAACAGCTGTTGTGTTTCAATCTCCAAATGACCAGAATGATTCAAGGTGCAAAGCAACTGGGTCTTCTCCCAGGCGAGAGATGCTCCATAAATCTAAGAGACTCATTATTCGCCCGTCCATCCAGATACACATAGGAGAAAGTAATTTACCAGTGGAGATTTTTCATCAGTGAATTACACTAATGAATGCATTAGTCTCTTTTTTAGTTCTCTATCCAGCTTTTTGAGTTATTTACTTGATATTAATTACTGAAAAGCCCTCACTATTTTGCAGAGCCCTTGTACCCAAGTAGCATTATTTCTGGCCATAAGGGCACAGCAAGGTTAAATACCAAATGCCACTTGATGTGATTTTGCAGAGATTTGGGGCATATGGAGCCACGAAAGTGCCTGAGGCCATCATCAGATCCACTTGGCATCCGTAATCAGGAGCAGCGAGCTGATTGTCTTTGCTTTTCGTAACTCTGCGTTTGCGTAGGAACTCTCCAAACTGTTTCATCCGATAATGTCTTGGCGAAACTTTCATTTTGTGTACATAGCTAGGCAGTCTCTCCTTGCTTTGAAAACTGATTTTATATCATGGCATTTTTCTCTTGTCTTTGTTTTATGTTTGTAGGTGCCAGTCTAGAGGCTGCTATTTTAAAGTTTTTTCTTTTCCTTGCATGCTTGCTTTAAAATGATTTATTGGTATTGAGTATGATGTATTTTAAATGGCTAAAATAGAGCACACTGATGTAGATTCAATAGAAATTGGTTTGAGAGTGCAGCAACCATGGTACTTTCATATGCTAAAATCGGAAGGTATCATAGTTTCTGAATTAGCAAATATTAGCATCTGAGTAGTACTCTCACTATTGGTCAGGTTCAGACTAAAGCCTTTTTTTTTTTTTTTTTTTTTAAATAGGTATGAGTTATTCTCTGGGCTGCAGATACTCAGTCTTCTGTACTTGGAAAGAAATCAAAGTTTGTTTTCCAGGCATCCGAGGAGAGTAACTTTACGAACGCTACAGTGAACATTGCTTTGGAAACCTGAATGAACATAATCACACAGCCCTTTTTAAAAATGAAAGTAACCCCAAAAAGGCTTTTGCTGCATAGGGAATGGGTGGAGCTCACAAGTGCCTACTAAGGGTAATGGGCTCTAAATTTCAGCTCTGTTCTCTGATCCACAGGGGCAATTCCTCTCAACCTGATCCCAAAGTCTGCGGCAAACTGTTGTATTTAAGAGCCCTTGGGAGAGTATTTCATGGAATGGAGATTAGAAAGCAAGAACTGAAAACTGGAAAGTGCTTCATGGTGTCTCTTTAACAGCTTAGGATTGATTCATTTTAGTATTTGTGTCTGGGTCGTATTCACTGCTGCCTCATAGATCAATGGCACGACAGGGTCCCAGCTCTTGTTGATGCAGCATATGGGAACGGGATCCATTATCTTTAGTTCCCAGGACTATAAAATGTCTAATAAACTCAGCAGCAAGAGTGCCAGATTTGTGCGGCACTGCCAGCTGCTGTAGCCTTGTTGTCTATTAAGCTATGTTTTTAGTTTCATTATTGATGGCCAATGCTGATAGTCGAGCAAATGATGTTGCCTGCAGATTCGAGGCACTTTACTAAAGCATCGATGATATTAGAGGGTTGAAAGAGGCTAACAGTAAAAGAAAACCAGCCAGAAAACAGCCCCTGGCACCCAGAGTGAATTCATGGTTCACCTGGCTTACTTCTCCTTTGGAAACTAGGACGCCTCCAAAGTTGTGCCTATGGGATTTGCACGTGAACGCTCGTTGCGGGAGACAGGGGAAGACAAAAATCGTGAGTACCAGAGCAAGAAGGAGACCCAGCCGTGGGAGATCAGGGCTCATAGCAGGAGCAAAGCCGTTTGGTGGAAATCCCGTTTGCTGCGGCGCTCTCCTAGCCCCTCCTCCTCCTTTCTCTTCTGCCAGACAGGATCTGGATCAGAAAACAGGGGAATCCTCAGTTCACCACCTAATTAAAAAATATTTGTTCATTATCTCATAAGCCTCTTTCTCCCATGTCAGCATGACTTGTAAAGGTGACTTCAGTTGCTGTGCCTCCTCTTGCAGGGAGGGAGGGATTGATGCTGCAATGAGAAATCAATTTAAATTCACATGGGCACAGTCAATCCTTAATCATGTCAGCAAACTCAGGCTGGCTGCAGGAATCTGAGTAGGAAGTTCAAATGCCCCAGTCCCAAATGTTCATCCCCTATTGCAGATCCCGAGGCAGGGTGTCCCTGAACATTAGTTTGCTGCTCCAGCACTTTTCTCAGTCTCTTCCCTAGCTGTTTACATTATAATTTGTCTCTCCTCTGTTTTTCCCACCCACCGCTCTGTGGGTCCTGCTATACCTTTGGAATAAATTCCATAATCGCTCTGGAAATGGTGCAAAACATGATCTTGCATACGGAGGTTGGTATGGTGGGTTGGGGGAACAGCTTCCTACGCCGCTTTGTTTGCTCCCTGTGACTAGGGGCATGTTGCAGTTCCTGACCAGTATTAGTTTTTATTGCTTTCTTTACTCCTCTGGGACATGGAGATCAATCACAGCTAGGGCAAGTTAGGCAACATTTTCAGTCTCTAGTGTCTTTAGTTGAGGCACTTCAAAATCAGTAGCAGGCACTCAAATGGAAGCAAGTTAATACGAGCCAGCATCCACAGCTCCCATTTAATCCAGTGACTATTGATGCCTTTGATAAGTCTCTAGATATTATTTCTTGAAAAGAGAATCCTGTATCCCACGGGCAGGATCAGTTTCTGTATCTTAGACATCTTGGACAAGGGAAAACAAAATTTGTAGCATTAACGCTGGCAGAAGAAAATGTTCCCTTGAGTCTTACCTGGGCTAAGGTCTGTACGGGTGGTGATTAGAGTAGCTATCACCCATGCTTGTAGCTAGGCTGCTCTTGGTTTGCAAGTCTGCTGCCACTGCCCGGTGCCCGCTGGCTCTTGACAGGGTTCCTGGGGCATTTCCGATCTCTCAGTCTTTGCCACCAATAGCTGCAGCACTGGGAAAAACTTGTTAAATGCTGGTGTGTTTCTGGCAGCATTTCTGCAAGGAACAGAAATAAAGAAGCTCGTGAGCCAGGAGTTTCTTTTAAAGAATGCGGATCAGAGGTTTTGTGCAAACTACTTTCTTCAGTTATTTAAAATCTGCTATAATTACTGGGTATTTTAAAATGTTCTGGGGAGTAATTTCTGGGCCCTTCTGTTTTTTCCTTCTCTTTACTGCCACATAGAGTCTCAGCCATTAGGAATGCTAAAGGATGACTTTCATGAAAATGAGGGAGATGGCAATGGCGTGTTTGACAAAAACACAACTTTTGCTTGGTGAAGCTGTATATCCTGATCAGAAGACACTGAGAGGTGGGGGATTCATTACTTCCATTGATAGCTTGTTCAGAGCTTTTCACCCTTCTTAAAAATGCCTTCCTACCATCTCAGATTTGTCTGTCTCAAGCTTCCAGCTACTGGGTCTTGTTATCTCCCGCATTAAAGAACTTCACGGTTCCCACTGTTTCATGAAGGTAATAGTACCTTGTAATCAAGCCACCTCTCGGTCTTCTTTTTGATAAGCTAAACAGATTGTGCTCTCTACGTTTCCCACTCTAAAGCACCTTCTTTAGCTCTTAAACCATTTTTGTGGCACTTGATGTGGCTTTTTTTTTTCCGTGCCGTCACCAATTTTGCTATACTGTTATTAAAAAAACTGTGGAGCTGAGTGTTGTCAGGAACTGGCCTCATCTAGACCATATACAACCTAAAAAGCCTGTGCCTGCATCTGGTCACATTCCCCTCTTTGTATATAGGGATTATTTTACCTCTTTTGAGCGCAGCTTTGCCCTGGCAACCTGTGTTCAGTTGCTTGCCCACTATGACCTTAAACCCTTTGCCGTTAATGTGGTATTACCCTGCTGCCCATTTCCAGGAGTGGCTTCCACTCCACATCCCTGGCCATTACACCTGCCTGGATTTAGATGCAATTGTTTGAGTGAGCCTGTCTTACCAAATGTTGCACCGTCTTCCACACGATTTACAGTTTCTCTGAGGGACTTTCAGAGAGATGGCTAGCACCTAACACAGGATGCTGATCTAGTGCCTCCTGTCCCAGCTCCACAGCAGATTTGCCCTGGGAAGGGACTGTGGATCATGGAAGATCATAAAATGAATCCCCCAGGCCTGTCTCCTTCAGGCAATCGCATGGGAAAAAAGGAACTCCTCGGCTCCATCAGCGTATTTGGTGCTCTTGGCCCCATCCTTGTGACAGACCTGTTGCTGCCTGTCACATCTTTTAGATTTCATGAAGAGTCTTGGGTGGAAAATGTTCTCAATGTCTCGGTCACTTCTGACCTGCAGCGGAAACATCTCTGTTTGAATCCCACTCAAAAATACCTCAGTTCTTCAGCCATTTAATGCAATCTTTACTGATACTGTGGAGTGCTTATTTTTTAATCACCGTGCTGTACGGTACTAAGTGAAGCGCCTGACAATGGAAGGAGGATCGCTGTATCACCAAATCCATCGTCAAAAAGAGAAATATTTTTTGAGACAGGGTTTCTATTTATATTAATGCTGACTGACATTAATTATCGCTTAAAATCCGTATCAGCACTTCCATTTGGCATAAGAACGATGCCAGGAATCTCCTCCAGCAGTAAGAAAAATGTAATGCCTCCACGTTAGGTCCCCAGCGGTTGCTCTGGTGTCGTCCACAACCACGCATGGGTGTTGCTCCGTGACAGAAATGAAAGGTATTGCCCTCCCCTTTTAAAATCCCTTGTTTTTCCAATGGAGTTTGCATGCTCGGGCCTTTGCTTTGCTGCTCAACTCCACTTTACGAGCACGGCAGGGTGATTTATTAAGGCCTTCAGGAGGGAGACACGAGGGTCGCGGCCGCACTGCTCTCGCAGGGCTGGCCAGCCCCCCTCCCCGTCTGCCTCTGAAGCCACGAAGCAGCTATTTGTGCAACACATGGCGGTGGCGCAGTAAGGCACTCGCCCATTAAAATGCTTTCAGTGCTTGTCCTTATGACTTAAATAAAGGCTTTTGGTTTTCCAGGCAAGGGTTTTAGAGATGTCCGTCTCCTCATTTTTTTTGTCCGTTGCGTGTTGTTATTGCTTACGTTTCTTAAAGCTCCACAAATCGTAAGCCTGTGGCTTGCAGTGAAGGCATGCTGGTAAATGATTTATAGAGGGTCCAACAAATCATGTTGCACAGAGTGCAACCCCTTCCCCCACAGCAACAGTCATCATTTCAGAGCAGCATGGTCTTCAAGGGAGCTAAGCTGTCCTTTCCCTGCTGAGATTTAGGAAGCCAAACAGTAAAATGCAGCTAGAAGTGAGAGTAAACATGCCACAATAACAACCTGGCATTTAAGTTTCAGCAGGGCTTAAGGTGGCCTCAGAGTAGCTCTTGCTTATCCATATAATAATATTATAACATTAGCAGGCACCTGTATATTGTTCTAATGCTTTTACAGATATATATATAAAACCCCAATATGTAAACATGTCAGCAAGGAGTTAAAATGACTTCAAGGATTAAAAGGCAAGCAGAAATTTCCATCAGTTACATGAATTGCAGAACTCTCCATTATTAATTGTGGTCTCGGCTATACCAATCCGGTCAAACCTCAGAGTGGTTGCAGCAGGCCTGAGAGCACAACTTGGCTGTGTGACGCTAACCTCAGGACTTTTCAGCCAGACAGCCCTTGGCACTACCCTGGAAAGACTTCACATACGACGCTCCACAGGGCACGTGGCAATGCCCACATGTACAACAAATGCTTAAAAAGCCCTCAGCCCTCCCAGGCTCCCAAACACGGAGAAGGGATGCTCCTACCCGGCCACCCTCCCAGCAGCTGGTGCGGCTCCTGGGCATCGGTACGCCCTTGGGTAGAGGCTATCGGTGTGGGATGTCTGGGGATCCAACTTGGTCTTGGATGGCTCTGGCATATGGTGAATATGAAGAGCTTGTAAAATTGCCTACACTGCCTTCCCGCTTCTCTCATTCTCTGTGCTGATCACAGATTCGCAGAATAATTTAGGCTGGGAGGGACCTTGGGGGTCATGTAGGGCAACCCCTGTGCGAAGCAGTGCCAATTAAATCAGGTTGTGCAGAGCCTTGTCCAGATGGGGCTTGAATATTGCTGAGGATGGAAACCACAGCCTCTGTGGGCTCCTGCTCCAGTGTTTTGACTGCCCTTCTCGTGAAAAAATTTTTTGCTAATATCTAATCTGAATTTCCTGCATGCTAGCTTGCATCCGTTGCCTCTTCTCCTATCCTGCTGCACTTCTGGGAAGAGTCCTGTTCAGACTTTTCTTTGCTCAACCTTCAGGTAGTTGCTCCAGGTCAAAAAGGACAGCCTCACACTTTGCCAGCTCTGTTGATTTTAGTGGCTCCAAAGAGCTAATGCAATAAAACATCACAAGGAAAACAGTTCTGGTGCCTAGCAAGGAACAATTTGCCGTGCAGTGAAACAACTGGATTAACAGATTGCAATTTAGACAAAATATTTTACCAATGAAGTTGCCAAAGAGTAGAAATGTAAAGATTTTTGGAAATTAAGGAAATTAAAAGTTCCTCTGGGGCTGGGAGGGGCGTGTTTATCAGCAAGTCATGCCGTCTTAAAAATAATCAAAACATTGCTGGAGCTATAGACTAATGTCTTAGCAAGATGCACAATCTCCTTAATGGAAAAGTGAATTCTAGCCACTGTGATACTCCATCTGATGAGGACACTTAGCTGTGATGGGGTGGAATAAAGTGCTTTATTATACTAAAGTGAACCACACTGCGAGTGTTGGGGATATGGTTAATGCAAGTACACAGAAATTACACAGTTTGACTTTCTGATTTCCTCTAATGGACACACAGCCTCCAGGCCAAGCGCTCGGAGAGTTTTGTACCATGCCATTTTCTCCAATTACTAGCTAGGTTTTCCTCCAAAGTACCGGGCGGCAGCAGCTCATTCACAAACCCGGGCATTTACAGCTGGGAATTTAAAGGGCTCGCCTCCCACATCCGGCATCCTTCCTTTCGATCCCATTTTCCTTTAATGACGCATAAGCCATTTTAACGCATTAACTGATGTCACCTGTACAGTGCCGCAAAATCGACACCTCCCCGCCGGGTTTTGCCTGTGGATTTTGTTAGTTCACCGTCCATCCTCTGACCGTGGGTATCTTTCTCTCTTTAAGATCCACCTTAGCTCCCTGTTTAGATGCTTCGTTGGTGAAGGCGGCCCACAGCACCGCTGATGGGGAGACGGCGGGTCAGCACGGGCAGGGCCATGCTGCTCCTGCCGGGAAACCGCTTTCCCGGTGTCAAAGGCTGCGGCGGGGGGACGAGGCAAATCCCCCAAGGGAAGCACACACCACACCCCCGTGCATTCAATTAGAGGCCCCTTGACTGGCGCCTTCTAAGGAAAGCTTTCTGTTTCGGTACTGCTGTTACTGGTTTGGGTTTGGTTTTCTTTTTTGTTTGTTTGTTTTTCCAGTTGGACTGCCTGGGGCAAACATATCCGGGGGAGCAGAGGGGCTGTCGGAGGTAAAGCCTTGGGTTCAAGTTAAACGCTTGTGCATTTTACATATTGGATAAGAGGGGGTTTTAATCTAAATATTCAACATACGTTCATATATACCTATACGTATACCTATACAAAGGCACTGCTTTGTCCCACAGCCTCTTTTCCTGCTGTCGCCTCCATTTCCCCCACCTGCCTTCCAGTCTCTGCCACTTTATGTTGAAAACCCACTGGATCCCCAGCCAGTGTAAGATACTCTACTTCACCGTTTAAGTCTCTCTTCCCATCAATCCTCGGACTGTTTGTTTCCCTCACCGCTACTGAACTGGGCTTGTTGTGTGGAGCTGAGTTATTGCAATGGTCCGGCTTCAAATTTGTCTTGGTCTTGTCCAGGCAACATGGAAATGCATGCAAAAATAGTCTCCTAGGAAAACTGACCGTGGAAAATTCAGCTTAAGGAGCAATAAAAGAATTTACTGCCGTCACGCAGAAACCAACAGGAGAATTTACATCTCCCACAGCAAGCTCCCTCTGGGGGCATTTCCATCCTCGGGAAGGGAGGGAGTGGTCCTCAGTGAGGCCACCTCGGAGGGCCAGCAGCTCCTGCAGCGCGCAGCCATCCTCCCCCATCGGCCGAGGACTCCCCTTGCCAGACCCTCTTGAGCGCGGCAGCACCTCCTGTTGAGGCTTTGCCCTCCAGCTTCAAGAGAAAAGGCGGCAGCAGCTCTTTGCTGGGAGCTCACACCCCAGCCCCATGCGAGGGGCAAAGGGGATTTTATTTCCCCAGCAGGCATGGTGGTTCCCCCCGACTGCCCTTGCCCCCTGTGCTTCCCGCAGCCGCGCTGCTCTGTGTCCTGGGGGTTTTTCAGTGTCCCCTCTGTCCCCTGGTAATTTTCTGGTTGTTGCCTTTTGTCAGGCGGAGCGGAGGATTTGCACTCCTCATTGACCTGGAGGAGGTCTCAGAGGGCTTTTTTGTCTTCTTTCATCCAGGCACTTCTGCCGTTTCCTAGCTCCCAGCCCAAAACTCAAAGGTAAACCAACATTCAGGCCCGCCACCTTCAAGAACTGCCTGAAAGCCCCAAACTGGCCTGCCTGGTGTTGGCAGGGGTCTGGGCAGCCCCGCCAGCCGCAGCCCCTCTTGGCTGTATCGGCACTCTTTGGGCTGCGGGAGGGGAGGCAGGGAAACATCCCTGCAGGGCTTTTTTTGGGAAGGGTTTTCCTAAAAAGGTTACGCCTGTGTGCACGGCTCCAGGAGCGTGCACGGCTCCTTGCAGAGCTGGGCGAGGGCAGCGAGCGGTGCACAGCCCTAAACGCTTATTGTTCCCTGTGGCTGGCTCATAGGCGCCCTGAAGACTTGACAAGTTTGTATACAGGCGTCTTTTCCTGCGAGCCGTTTCTCCAAAGTCTTTGCAATTTTTGTTTCGGGGCTTTTTCAGTCTCAGGCTCTTTTTCCTGCTTTACGTCATGCTTTCCATTTTAGAGATGTCAGATGATCTGTGATAAACTGACAGTATGTGCAGGAGCAGCGAGGAGACGAGGTCCATTTTAATGAGACTAACTCTACTGGGTAGTGAAAACTGTGCCTCGACAAGCCCCTGGATCTTGTTTCTCTTTGCAAAGCGTCTTAATGGCATAAAAGGACTTTTACACAAATAAGGAGAGGTAATTCCCAAAACAGATTTCTTTCAGTAGCCATTGAAATGGAAAGTTACTGCTGAGAATTGCATGCTCCCCTTTAAGACGTAAGCACAATCAGAAATCAGTATTCTCTTGGCTCCTGAAAACAGCCTGAAATATTTCTGAATAAACAGTGCGTTTGCTTGGGGTTCACCATTCACCTCGCAGGTCCTGCAAGCACCCTGTGTTTCCCCTCTAGGAGGCTGAATAACCAAAAGCAGAGGGGTGGGGAGAGAGCAAGAGCGAAGGAGTGTGTGAGGGAGGACGAAGCCGTGGTTGGACTTCGGTAAATGGAACCTTGCAAATAGATATGGAAATAACGGCTAATTATTATCATGCATGTGCCCTGACTTTGTTACTATGGCTTTTGCCGTCTCTTGAGAAGGCACAGCCCCTGCCCACCGGCACAGAGAGTTACTCACACGTCCGGACAGCGTTGCCCGGCGCTGGCTCAGTACGACCCAGTCCTTCAGTGGCACAGCCAGAGCCGGGATGCTCGTGAGGCGGACGAGTGGAGACATACAGCAGAGCTCCAGGTAAATGTGAGAAGGCACCACGGTGCTCTCTAGTCCTTTGTCACTTCGGGAAAGGACTCGGGCGCCTTTCATCACCTATGTAGCATCGTTATTCCCTGTGGATGAAGAAGTCGAGTCAGCACAGGACTTGCGATGCTGTTGCCACCTTGTAACTAGCATGTTGGTAGGCAACTAAATGCAAAGGCAATTTGGCGTGCATTTCAGGGCTGTATTCATTTCCTGACTCCCTGTGGAAATTACTGCTTGTTCTTACCTCCAAGGCAGACTCGAGTCACACGGCACGTGAAGCCGATCTTCACGGCTAAACGATTAGTCTTTTGGGCAGACTGGGCTCATACTTCATGCCGGTTGCCAATACAATCTGGGTGAATTTTGGAGAGGTAATCATAGTTCAAATAGGGTCAGCTGTACAAGGCCAAGGCCATTGATGGCTATTTTCTGAGGTTTGCTGTGGTCAGGAATGCCTGTGACATCTATTTCAATTCAGATTCCTGCAGAAACCAGAAAGACATCTTCACTTAGGCCTTTACGTAAGGAATTCCTTACCATAGGATAGAGGCTTGCACTGCAACGTGCTTACATACAAACCTTCAGCAATTAAGTGATACACAAAATAATTTATGCATACCGGCACTAGCCAAATACAAAAAGACAGCTAGTTCTGCTCCAAGTTGCAAATAAAAGCTCTCTTTCAAGGGTTTATTTTTAACCTAGGCACCACTAGCTTAATACGTTCTGGAGCATCTACAGCGAATAGTTTTTACGGAATATATTTTTTAAATCTTGCTTTCCAGGGAAGTACTTTTTTATCTAGTACTCTTTCCTAAGCTATTTTTGGACCCCAATGCATGAATTCTAACATTCTCTGGGCAACATTGTGAAGAAGTGAATGGATGAATAGGAGATGTAAAATACTCCAGACTGCATAAGAGTTATCCAGTCCAGTTTGCCTGTTCTCTATTGAAATGTGGATTTAGTGATGATTTGTTCAAGCCTGCGGGAAATCTTATTTAGCTATGTATTAAAAAAAAAATCAAATGTTCTGATCTTAACTTGTATTTCTGACTACAAATGACTCCTGTATTTTTTCAGCTAGGTCTGGAATATCTCTCCAAGGTAACTATGGTCTATTCTTGAGTTTGCTCTTTGTTTGTAAAAGTCAGATTTATTTAAATAGGTGTAGGAAATTCCATATAACCAGTGATGAGAGGATATTAACTGATTTTTAAAGGCCTGATCAGAACAACTGCAGGAAAGAGGTCAACATTAACTTGATGGTCATTCCAAGTGTTAATTTTGACTTCAGCAATACTAAATACTAAAATGGGTTCCCAGATAAGAATTGTAAATCTTGTATTTAAGAAAAAAGAAAGCGTGATCCTAGAAAACAGATGCAGATCTCCCCGCATCTCTGCGAGTGTCCAATCTTTACGCATCTGATCGATAGCTTTAGCAGTGGGACACCTATGTGTTTTATTCACTTTCAGATCTTTCTAAGGAAGGCAACAAAACAATATTAAAATCTCCGGTTGCTAGTCAGCGAGTAGATGGTATTCGCTGTGGGAAGCGTGGTAAGGCTGGCTTGTGAAGGCACGGACAGCTGTAGCTACCGGTACCTTTTCAGATTAAGGTGAACGGAGTAAGTTGACAAAGAAAACTGCGATTTACATCCATCGGGACGGCAAGCAAACCAACCAAACAGAGCAGGTGGGCACGCGCAGTGAGGCCACGACGGGCCAGAGGACCGTCAGCTCAGCGCAGCCGCGTGCACCCCCCGAGCGACAGCAGGGCAGCGGCAGTGGGGCGGACGTGGGGCTGCGGCAGTGGGGTTGCTGCGGTGCTCCGACCCAGCCGACAGACCTGGCGCTCCTCCCTTCGACAGCTAGCGCGGATAGCCGCGACTAGGGTTCTTCTGCGCTACCGGCCGCTTACGGCTCCTTTAGGGATCCTAACCCTTGCTAGCAGCAGCCTGGGGGCAAAAAAGCCCAGGGCCTTTGGGTACCACAGCTCTCATCTATAGCCGTGAAACAGCAGGGAAATGCCAGAGGCCATATGGAGTCCAGCTGGCGGCAGTTACTGCCCAGGCCCCTAAAAACAGCCCTGTAAATGAGTTAACAGCATCACAGCAAATGCCTGCTTGTGCTTTCTGTGCCTCATTGCAGGGGCACTGCACCTAAGTTTGTGCCGCCTTGTACGATTAGGCACCAGAGGCCGCAGTAAAACCTGTCACCCCCTCCGAGCGACCCGGCGGGTGCCCTGCCTCCCTCACCGGAGCGGCACGGCACGGCATGGCACGGCACGGCACGGCAGCCTGGCCTGGCCCCCCGGCCCCCGCCTCCCGTGGGGAGCCCCCGCCTCCCGTGGGGAGCCTCCGCCAGGTGCCCCACGCTGACAGCTGACAAGATATGCAAAAAGCGCCAGCAGCACAGAGATTACAAAGATGCATCAAAAACGCTTCCCTGTCTGTCTCCCCGCACAGTGGACCCGGCGGATCTTTGATGGGTTTGAAGCCCTAAAAGGAGATCTCTGTGTTCTGGTACTGCTTGAGCCTCCACAAAGGAGATGAAAAGGAGGAATAAAACATCTGAACAGCCCAATCTGGTCTGAACTGCATGCATTCATTACGGCAAAGACGGATTTCTTCTGGTTCCTCCTCCGTATCCTCCTCCTCAGTGGTGGCAGCAAGAAGCTTGACACTCCAATTACAGGATATTCGTGTTAAACAGAGAAGAGGGACAGCTAGTCGGTGGCAGACATTTAGGATATGGCATCCAAGGCTCCATGCAGCCAGCAGAAACCTGGAGGAACAGATTGAAACTACTCCAATGGCCCGGCTCCTCACAACTCTTCGGTATCGGCTTAAATTAGCTCCTAGCAGTCAGCGTTACCCGTGACTTGAATCAGGGTCCAAATGTACTCACTTCACCAAAGCTACTGTGAAATGGGACTGGGGTCCTGGAGGCTGGAAGCCGCCCCATTGCGTGGGGCTGCTGTTGTGGCATGCCGTAGTGAAGTGCCTTCTCCGTGCCTCCTCCGTGCCTTTCCCCCCCCAGGTTTGCCGCGTGGCTGTACCTCCTCTCCGAGCCCCCCGGCACAGGGTCTCAGGCCAAGGGGGCCGCCCGCTCTATCCGTTGACAAAACCCCGTGGCTGAAATCCATTCAAAGGCTTGTGCAAAGGCATTTCATGTTTGTGGCTCTGAGACCGCTTTGTCCTTTCAAACTTGAGAAAAGTTTTGGTCTTTTTTCCCCTCAGATGGAAATGGTAATGCGGGCTAGGAAAAATGTCATTAATAATACAAACTGGGGGCCTTTGGGAGAAAATTTTAGTTTTGAAAAGTGACTACTCTGCATGAATATGTCACGCCATCAGAAGTTTATCTGGATTTTCTTGACTCTTCACATATGCAGGTATTTCTTATCTGCCACACATGGTCCTTTTCCCTTATTTAATTAGGGTGTAATTATAAGTGCATACCTAAATTAGAAGAAATAAATAGAGATTCATCCATTCAGTAGGCATTTTTCTAGGAAGAAAAATGTTTTCCTTCAGATATTGGTTTTCTTCACGGTTTTTTTGTCTCTATTTTTAATTTAAAGGTACTTCTCTTATGTTTTATTCACTTGTTTTCATTAGGTAAAGGAATGCCTTGGCATGAAAACCTGTCCTGGATCCACTGCCTGCTTGACAGATATATACAAAGACTTGAAACATGAGAGGAAAAGCGGGTGGTTGCAAGAAAAAAAAAAAAAACCTAACCAAAAGAAAGGAATTAAAGCCAGCACAGGGGCATGCATTAATACCGTGTGAGTGCCATTGCACACACTGGCTCCTAGGAGTGATGCACAGCATCTGGCTTGACAGGCTAAGACTGACAGACCTCGACGATGAATCTCTACTGCCTTCTAAAAAGGTTGGCCCTCCTTTTTATCCCTAGATTGATCTTGACCAGTTTGCTGCAAGTAGATACTGCTTGAATTTCAAATATTGAGTGCTGGTATCTGCGATTGGTCCCACGCTGTAAATCACATGCTAATGTTTCTCTGTCTTGACTGGATGAGAATAAACATAATAATCAGGAAGAGGCCTTGAAGAAGCCACTGTGGCTTTAAATCTCTCAGGGAGCAGCAGCAGTTTAGGGAGAAGCGGCTGATAAAGTGGATTAGGGAATTCTAGAAAATTTAAAACCCGCTCCTTTCTGGGCCACACAGGCTCTGCCCAAGGCGTCATTCCTAGGAAAATTAGGCTGCTGTGAAATTTATTGCCGGGGTGCAGAATTTACATTTCAATTTCTCTTGTCGCCGTCCGGGCTGTGGTCAGATCCCCTCTGCCTGCCTGAGCCGCCTCTGCGCCGCGCACGCCTCTCCCCCCGTCACGGCCCTGCGCAGCCCCCAGCCCCAGCCCGCTCCCCCGTTCCACCCGGGCTCTTTGGGGGGGTGCTGAAGACAACCGCAAACCCCTCTTCCAAAAGTTTAAGGAGAGCAGGGCTGGCCAGGAAGGGTTGCAGAGGTTGGTTGCTGTTGCTTTTCACTATATTGCTGCCCTCATGGCCAAGCAAGGGCTTATCTTCTTCACCCTACAGAAACTCAGTGGAGTTGAATTTTTCCCATTGCCAATAAATTACGCTCAGGGGTTTACCTGAGAAGAGGTGGGCACAAGCCAAGGCAGGCGACAACTGTTTCTAGATTTGCGGGAAAGGACCCGTCGTCCTCTTCCAGGAGGCAGCGGGGCTCTGCTGGGCTCCACAGCCAGATACGCCCTCACGGCCCCCGCGATGCCGAACTGCTTCCACCCCGTGGGGAAGGACGGGGGAGCGGTAAGTCTTGAAGATGTTGTCTGAGGAACTGAAGAAGAGGAAGAAGAAGAGGAAGTAGAATATTTTGACAAGACAAATTTGGAGGGAGAGTAGGAAAAGAAATAGTGAGAAATGGCAAACAGTGCCAAATAATGAGATTGCTGATTATAAAGCAATTCTGGAGAGTATTGGGTTGAACTTTTTAACAGGGCCATCCCAGCCCCTTTGTGCTCTACGTTACTCTCCTTGTCAAAGAGGTCGCTAGCAGGAAGGTTTGCAGAAATGATGGTCATTACGTGGATATTCATAAACATCCAGCACGCTGCCAGTCACAGGACAGGGACAGGCTGTATTACCTCTGGGCCTGACCAGAATTAGCCAAAACATAGAATCAGAGAATCGTTTAGGTTGGAAAAGACCTTTAAGGTCATCAAGTCCAACCGTAAACAGCTTGAAATTAGCAATACATTCCTTTGTGGCAGAGTCTAAGTCCTAACACTGATGTCATGACTAGCTGAAATTATGTCTAAATTTGAAAAGAAAAAAAACCGAACCCACCTTTCTCAGAGGTGTTTTGCAACTGTAAGTGAGGCATCATCTATGAACTATGATGAACTGTTATTTGCATTTGAGTTACATTTCCCTTAGAAAGCCAGGAGGGGTTCTGACCCTGGATTAGGGGTCCCTCCTGACACTTAAATAGGAAGTGCATATGGAAATAGAGTTGTCCAGGGTGTCACCACCTTGAGGTGAACGATAGCTTGAGGTGGAAGGGTGGAGAATAAATGTTACTGCAAGAAAAGCTGCTGAATTTCCTTTTGAGAGACTGATAATCCCGCAGGCTTCTGCAGAAGCGGCTTTTGATTATCATTGCCGATGATATTAGAAGACATCTCTGGAGTCTGTCCTTTAAAAAATGTTTCCCTAGTGCTACTTGAAAACATATGGGTTGGGAACTGAAGTGAAAAACTGATGTTTTACTAACTCTCTTGGCATGATGGAGGCTTAGAGAATGATGTGCCTTATACTGGAGATGCATTTTTAACAGTAAATGAAACCAGACTGCGTAAAAATTCAAAATACTAGACTGGTAAATGTAGATGAGAAAAGAAGCTGGAACAAGAAAAAGGGGCTGGTTAAAGAACCAAATGAGAAAAGATGGATCAGACCTACAGTTGGGGTGAATTGGAGCAGCTCCACTAACTTCAGCGGATCTATTTTGAGTTGCATGAACTCACTGAAGATCTAGACATATACTAGCAATTTATACACAGGGTTTTCGTAAACCAGGTCTAACAGAGCATTTTCAAATGCAGCGGCTTCCTGAGGGCTTTATCAAGTAATAGGATGGGCAAGCTCAGACTGCAATTTGGAAGGTAACAGTCTTGAGGGGAAAGGAACAGAGACGGAGCCAGTGTCAGTGCATTTTGCCAGCTCCAGCTATCCCACCAGAAATGCCCAGTGAAGAAGCGGCCTCCTGGCACATCCGCATGGGTTACTGAAAGGAAACAGGAAGGGAAAAAAGGGAAGAAAAGGGAAAGAGGGAGGCTCCACACCCTGCTTGTCCCAGGCTCCTGCAGTCTAGTATCTTGTCCATCTGCAAAACTGGGCCATAGTTACAGCATCGAAGACAGGCGTAACAGCCCCAGTTCCAGTGGCTCTTATCTGTACAATGTAAACCTCTTTCCAAACAACATACGCTAACCCCCAGATGTTTTATACCAGAACAAGCATGCCCTGTGCTGGAGTTGGATCAGGGTAGTTTTGCTCATTTAATAGGATACTTTAAAAAAATAAAATTAAAAAGCATTATGCTGAGACTGCTTCAGTGTATTCATTGGGCAAAATGCTGTCCTTCAACAAGGGAGAAAGCTCGGCAGACTCCGTCCCATCAGCTCCGCTACTTGTGGAAAAATTAATACATTTTTGTTGCTGCAGAAGAGCTTTTGAGAAAATGCTGCTTTGGCAAAGTGCAGAATCACTGCATCTCTTGACTGGGCATGCGGTTTCTGAGCACCCGCCAGCAATTACTGATTTTGTAAACTTATTGAAGTAAAATAGCCTTCCCTTTCAGTGGCTTTATGCTCCACCTCTTTGTCTCTTTTAGACCCGTTAGTCATCACACACATACCCACAGGAAGAGTCAGATGATCAGCAGATTTTTTGCCAGACAGGTGCTACAAAATTCCTTCCCCTTCCAAACTGCTACATGGTGAACTTTAGGAGGGTTCTATGTGATCTTAAGAAAAAAAGCAAACTGCTGCTGAGGTTGGCATCCTTCTGCACCAGTATGGGCAAGCTCTCAATCCCCTCCATTTCTGTAAAAGGTGAGATATTTCCCCCCCCACCCACCCCCTGGAAATGATTTTTTAAATGGCAGAACTTACCATTTGCTGTACGGTGGTTACAGTGTCTGTTGAAGCTGTAAGGTTCTGCAGTATCCTAAAGAAATGGTAGATCCTGAAGACAGCTTTCATCTTCAGCCACAATCAATTAACATAATCTATTTTCCAATTTTCCCAGGCCCTCTTTACACTCTCTAGCTAGGAGCTTAACCTCTTTTCCAAAAACCAACATAGCTAAAAAACACTTAATATCGCTCTCAGTTCTTATAGAAATCAGAACAGGTTTTGCATTTGACTACACAAAGAAGTTTTATTTCAGTGACTAGAGGTGCTAGGGTTTTTCCAGATGTGACTCAAGCCACGATTTCCCATTGAAACAAGCTTTTATCCTTTATCCAAGAGACAGATTGTGTTATGAGAAAATTCAAATGATTTTATTCTAGAAGATGTCTAATTAAATTGAACAATAAAAATGGTTATCCTTTATGACCGCCAAGCAATTAAGTGACCTGGTGATAGGGAATTAAGTCAGTCTTCTTCCTTTGAAATGACAGCTGAAATAACAGAGGCACTGTTCTTTGTCTACTGTATGTGTGCTGGAGAGGAGGCAGAGGAGGAAGGATGGGAACAGGACGATACACAGTCAGAAAAATCCTGCCCCTGTTGCAGCTGCTGAATTGTTTCCCATTAACTTTCCTAAGGGCAGAATTTCCCCCACTGTGTCACACCTTCTAGGACAGCTTCATAAACAAGCGAAAAACCCCACCTTGCTTCCACTATGATTTATAATATTCCCCAAATTGTTACTCTAAAAAGCACTTTGAGTACATTTTGCTGCCTTTCTCTTTCTTTTTCGTTGACGTCCCTCGGTGTAAATGACAGCGGAGCAGGAAGAGTGCATGCTAGCTCACGGAAGCTGTGTGCCAATGAACTTGTCATTTAAACACGACACAGTGGGAACTGGCTTAGGGACATTTGGGTACAAAACCAGGAGCATCTGAAGTGCCAGGGCTGTGGCAATTCACCAGCATTGGAGACCGCAGCCTCTCCATCAAAGATGGGAGATACAGCCTCAGGGCCAGGTGACAGCGCGGCCGCATAGGAAGTTTTCCCTTTTGCACCACTACAGTTACCTTAATTATAGCAACTTAATTCAACCGGCATACAGTTGCTTTCATTCAGTGATAAAAGTGTCCAAGGTGGCACAATCCAAGACAAAAAAGGCACATGTATATGGAAATAAGTTAGTCTGTTTGGGACGTTACATTGGCATAACTATTTTTTATAAAAACCGTGCCCTATCTAATGCTTTTTTGAGGGCATCCAGTCTTTGGGTGGCTGTTGATTATACAGCACTTTGTGATAGGACCATTATGTATAAGCATCAGTGGGTGTTTGCCTATCCAGTAAAACCATATACAAAAACCAATTCTATACAAATGATTTCAATAAAGTGGCTGAAAGCTTGTAAGACTGTAACAAATGGACAAAAAAATATGCATCTATTTTGGTGCTACTTACCAGTTAGTGTTAGTTATTTGTCACCAGACAGCTCACTTGCATGGATGAAAGATTGTTTTGTTTCCTTGTCCCCAAACTGCCATAACTGTGATCTACCACTGGACTCCCCTTGAAAAGGAAAAAGTCACTATCAACTGTCCCTCGCTACATGGCAGAGGCCTTCTGGAACAAAGTTTCTGTTAGCCTGCATAGATTTGGTCTAATTTTTAATTACTGTAATTAATTAACTTCCACGGATGGAAAAAGATGAAAACAAAAGCTAAAGAGCAAGACAGTTCCATGCAGAAGCTGTTTCTACAGCAGCTGAATACTCCCTGCTTTCGCACCACAGTTGTAAAAGTTCCTGGTTTGGGCTTGCACTTCTCCTTGATGATGGTGGCATTAATAGTTTCCAACAGTGACAGACTTCAGAGTGTCAAAAGAATTAGGGCTGTAGTGTCAGAAAATAGGAACATAAGCCACGCAGAGCGAATGCAGAGTTTAATGTGTTTAGATTTTAAATCCTTTTAAGGGATAGCATTGCAGGCTTCAAGTGCCCCAGCAAATCATTAACGATAATATGAAATCCCAGCAGAATTATAGCAGCTATTTCACCATGAACTTGGCCATCCAACCGTGTAAAGAGAGTCCTTTCCACCTCTGAGTCATTACGAAAAAAATGTCATCTTTCCACCAATCTAGCAGGGTAGCCTGATCAGAGACTAAAACTAGAAGAGTGACCCATACCGGCTGTATTTGTTACTCAATATAGTTAACAAAAAGAATGACGGGACAAACTCATACAAGAAAAATTCTTCAAGGACTATTAAATATCCCAAGAAGTTGTTCAGCTGCAAATAGTTGCAGGCTGGAACAGCCCTTGGAGGGAGCATCCCTACATGCTTGTCCTGTTCTCATGCTTCCTAGGCACCCACTATTGGCTGCTGTCGGCTGCTTCTGGACTTGCCTTCAAGACAGTGACTTCAGAGGCAGATCATAATTACTGGTCTATTTTTAGATGCTCCAATTTTGGCAGAAGGCCAAAAGTTGTAATAATACAGCTTTGGTATTATCTGTCATCTCCAGACATGGAAAAGGGCCATGAATTCAGTATAGGGGTAGATAATGTAGATATATTAGAATGCGTTATTATCTACAGTGTTGCCTATTGCCAGTTTCATTTTTATTGCATGGCAAAGGTCAACACCTTTAGGTAGTTCAGAGATCCCAAAGGGTGACAAATTACCAAGAGTTCATCTATTCAGCATATATATGAAGCCATCAAAGAAGACTGTTGGCATGGTGCTAACTCTCTGATCTACGTTATACGTTGGCGAAGAAGATTTGTCTGCCATTGATGGTGGACAGATACCGAGGGCTGAAATAAGGTGGCACCTTATTGTTCTTCAGCTGAGATGTAGCTCGTGGTAACAAGATTCACGAGTCTCTGATTCCTACTGCAAACTGAGCTGCATTTGGGCTTGGGAAACCACAAGAATATTTTTATTTCAGAATGTCTTAGTGTTATTCCTAGGAAAAAAAAAAAAAAAGAGATCCATCCAGACTTCTTTTTTTCAGCTAAAAAGAGGAAGGAAATGGAATGAAAATAGCAATCAATATGGAGGAAAAAATGGGACATTCTTCCACAGCTTGCTCGTACGGGCATCAGACTTGACAGTCTTTGCTGGGCCCTTCAGGGTAACTTAACCTCAGCCAGAGGAGATTGCACCTAGCCACTTACTTAGTGATGCTTAAGTGAGCAAACTATTATACTAGTGTGGCAGCGCATTGGCTTTTGATTGGTGTCCAGGCTTAATTAAATTTTGGATATACTCTAGAAGAACCTGCGTGTTCTAGATCCTAGGTAATTTTGGCATCTGTCACATGATGGGGAAAGAGGAAAAGATATACCACATCAGACGAAGAGTTCAAATACTGTGAGTTTTCAGAGAAAGGTGCAAGAACTCTGTCATTTTGGCCCTGAAGTTTTATTCTGACTAGACTGATGTTATATCATCTCGTCATATCACCTCATGTTATATCACCTCATCACAGTTGAGTATTTTACTCCTCATAAGGTTCTGGCCTCAGTGGTACCCTGTCACAGCCCATTCCCCAGACTGGTTCTCCACTCTGTAAAAGAGTTTTTAAAGTTTGCCACCTTCTAAATAGACTGAAGTTTTCGTCTTGTTGTGGGATGAGGGGTGGTGGCTAGAAATGTCCAGCTGACCTTCTCTTTTGCCTCTCTCGCTTCCCCTCTAATTCGTTTTCCACGTTGGTCTGACAGAGCCTGAGATGGTTGCACTTCAGGCCACATTGCAAGACCCGTCTATTATTCTGTCTTTTGCCAAAGAGCCTGATTTGAAAGGGTGTGAATTTTTGTGAGGCTTCCGAACTGTTGAATTGACTTTTCTGTCACTTTTGCTACATTTTACTTTCCATGGGTTACAGCACTGATAGAAATATCCTTATAGTCTATGATAGGCATATTCTATAAATAGCTTGTTAAAGAAATGGAAATGTTTTTAAAAATTAAGAATCACCCAAGAGTTTTAAGAATATAGGCGCTGTATGTAATCAACCAAAAATAACCACTGCATTTTTATTTTTGGCAAAAGATACATAGTAAGAAGGAAAACTATGCAGTTTAATTTGCTCCTTGGTATTAGCTCTCATAGTATTTGCCAGTAATGGCAATATTATAATTTGTAGAATTAATTAATGATCTGGCATCTGATTTTGATTCATTAATGCTTAAGCCAGCTAAGTCTCAATTATCCTCTGGACTATTTATTCCTTAACAAGCTTTTAGCTAATGTGATTTTAAAAATATGAAAATAGGTCTTAACTTGCCTTTAAGAAGTGGCAATATTTTAACACTCCTCTATAAAATAAAGGAACCTTCATATTTTTTGTTCTATTATAGTTACATTCAAAATTAGACTTGGAGATTTGCAATGTATTCACTAAATATATATTATATTTATATGTACCTGGAACCTGACTTCAATTTAGTCTTGATTAAAAAATGTACTGAATTGGAAACTGTGTAATAAAGGATGCCTAAATCATACTGACCCAGAATAGCTCACTCAGTCAGACAGTTAGCAAATAAGTGCACAAGCAAGCAGATGATACGAGAATTCAAAATTAATTCTATTCTCAGAGGATGCATAGACTAGGAGATAGCATCTGATCCTATCTGCAGAGGTGTAAATCCAGAGTAACACCTTGGCTAAACCCTCGTTACCCTGAATTCGATTGCTTATCCTGCAGATGATCAGAATTGGGCTCTTCTGTGCCCAAGGCTAGGTTAAAGTAGCTGAAATATCCAGTATTACTTCATGACAGTTTTGTGATGCAACTGAAAGTCTCTACCGATTTCCAGGTATTTATTATTTATAGCTAATCCATTTACCAAAGTAATTTAAAGACTCCTGAAATTTTCTCCAAATGACTGGTATTTTTAAAAGTTCAATCACCACATCCTTTAGGAAAATCTGCCCGATGGAGTCATCTCTTGTGCTGCAATTGTGTTATGATAGGGGGCATTCAGAAACTGCATACCTTTGATTTGGGATTGTCAGGCACCAGTCTGAGAGCTGATCTGAACTGATCTTGGGAAGATGCTTCTATTGCTGGGCTCTGATGCGATGTTCCTACCTGCCATCCTTGGACCTTGTCCCCGCTCACATCAAAACTTAAATGCATAATTACAAAGACGGGTAAACAAATGAATCAGGGATGTTTTAACCAAATAATCTTAGTTAATCACTTTAGTTACTGAGATTTGTTTTGAAAGTACCTTCCGAAAGCTTTCAGGCATTATGCAAGTGGTAGAAAATACAAAACTAAGCCATCAGTGTTGCAGTACACGAGATAACCCATCTTCTCCTGAAACCATGCTTCCTTCTCCTAAGAAGTCATTCAGTGGCCTCCCAATACCTGCATTATTGGTATTCATGTTGTTACATAGTTATTCTTAGTTCATACTGCTGTGACATCAGCCAGAGCTTTCCCCACCCTTCTCATCAAGAAGACCCTGAGATGAACATCCGAGAGTATCTTCCTTCCCATTTTTAGATCCGTAAGTCTAGCTCCTCCCAGTCCAAGCCGGGAGGTCAGCCCACAGCGGTAGGACTTTTAATGGAGTGAGCTGTCATGCCACCTTCTCTTGAAACCCAAGGAGCTGTTAGCTCAGCCAGCTCCCAAATGGCTACCCCAAAACCACCGAGTGGGGGGACTGCTGAAGTCCCAAGCTGTCTATGGTTTTAAAAGTCAAAATCCACTTGCTGAGTCAGATCCTCTGGCCCACGGAATCTGCGCTGCGATGCTCTGGGGACACAAGGCAGCTCTAAACCTAGCTTATGTGGCCAGCACAGAACTCCTGGGTGGTCACAAAACCAACTACTGGAGACTTATCAGAGGCGACAAACAAAGGAATCCATCTCCAGATACTGAAGCACAAGGAAAAGTCCAAGTTACCTGCGTTGTTATGGCAAGAGTTCATTTGGACTAAGAGGTAAATAGAGACAGTTGAGCTTGACCTCTAAAGCTAGGGCTGGACTGCTGGAAGCACAAGCTTTCTCGATTGCTTAGAGAAAAGGATTGAGCTGAGAAATCAGAGCAGCCCTGATCGCTTTTAATCAACTGAATGGGGAGGTGGAGGCTTGGGAAGAAAAATATGTAAAGCTTAAAAAGTTCCAGCTGCTGTTCTCTAATGGAGTCTTGGTTCCTCATGAACGGTGGAATAGTTAGGCCACCTGGTGGTAAACAGCAAACCAACAACCTTTGCAATTTCCAAGCCACAATAAATATCCTGAGGATCAGAGAGCTCGGGAACTGTCAGAGGCTGGGGAGCCTTTCTTTCCCAGGTGGCTGGTGTGCAGCCACCACTGGGAGCCAGCAGCCAGCAAGGGCTCCCACCAGTGCCTATTGCAATGCAGAACAGACAGGTTGATCTGGTGCCTGGCCAATTTCTGCCAGACAGCTGGCTCCAGCACAAAATCTCCACCACAGCCAGCCTCCCCTCTGCCTCAGGAGGGAGGCAAAGGAGAAAGCAGCCCAGGGACAGCTGAACTTAGGTAAGCTTGTGAAGTAGGAGCCTGACATGATATTTGTTAAGTGGCTGAATGAGGACCTCTGTCCCTAAATGCAGCATCGGGTCTCTGCAGGTAAATCAAGCGAGGCTCATGTGCACGGTCATGATTACGCATTTGAGATTCATATTTTAATGAATGTTCTACAATATAGTTTTCGTTTCTGTGTCTGCAGCTTGTTTCTGCCAGCAAATCTACTCACCGGGAGTACTGCAAAGTATCACACATAAACGGAGAGTGCATGGAAGATGCCAAACCTGTTGGTGAAGCCCTTCTTCAGAAGCACTTCGAAGTACTCATCCTTAATTTCTAAAAATTTAGCTGAGCTGGACAGTGGTATATTGCCAGAGGGCATTCACGGATGGGTTCAGTACAGGCAAATGAATATAAACAGAAATTTGTTTGAAAATGTAATCCTTCTCAAATAAAGAACTGTCAGTTGTTTTGCCCAAGTCTGTCCAGTGGAGCTTTAGTCTGATCCTAGTGAAAACAAGCAACCGTGTCCAGCGGTTGCTGTTCTGCTGAGCATTGCTCCTAGCTGCTCTCTCCTTGCTGTTCTTGCCTGATTCCCTCACTGCATTCCGTAACACTCGAAAACTCACCAGGCTTGTGACTCACATTTTAATCTTATCCAAGTCACAATGTTTATTTCACAGGATGCCCAATTAAACGGTAATTCAATCTGCTCTGGAGTTGTTTCCTTCCCCTCTGGTGATTAGTATAACCTGAATAATGTAAGAAGCACAGAAAAAAAAGGCAGTAAACAACTTCAGTGACATCAGGAGACCAAGCTGCAAGTTTTCCCACTGAAGAAGAGGGAAAAAGGGCACGCACAAAAATGTTAACATGGCCGTAATTTCTAATGTTCTCTGACTCTGAAGAATGGAAGGGATAATAATGCTTAGTACGTTTTACAGACTCCCTTTAAGCCTGGGGAAACGTGAGTAGGTGTGGGGCTGTGCAAGCCACACAAAGCGGCCCCATTTTCCCTGTCCTTTCAAGTGCCTGCTGTTCCCCGTCATTGAAGCTAGTGCGAGTACGCCAGTTCCTTGCATCCTGCCTCCAAGGCAAGTGCTGGAGCTCTGCGCTCTCAAAGCGAAGGAGCAGACTCCTGCCTATGACTTGCTGCACGCTAGTGTCCAGAAGCCCTAAAAACCTATCGGCTATCAGCTCGCTGATTGACTGAAGGGGATTTTTATCACGGCACAGACTTGCATACTTCCTCGGGCTTTCTTTCATCTTCACATAGGCATGTCAAGTGCCATGTGGTGCGCATAGATGCAACTCTACTTGTTATCTGCTCCACAAGTGCTCCACAAGCAGCCTTCTGCAGCACCCCAGGCTTACATTGGAGGCATGGAAATAGAGGTAGAGCTCTGCAAAAAAGAAGGGTTTGTTTTTCAAAATAAGAAAGAAAATTTAACGAGACTGTTAAATGTTACCTTGTCTTTAAGAAGCAAGCACATGAAAACCTCTTGGGAAACCCCAAATGTGAGAAGCTGTGTAGGAACGCAGCTCAGAGCTACCTTCCTTCCCAGCTCATACAACTGCTAAGGGAAAGCCAGCCCGGAGTTGAATATCGCCAATTACTCCGGGGAAATACCTGGTTACAGAACGGCCCTTTGCTCACTGGAGCAGACTCAACGCTGATGCAAGCGCAGGCAACTCTACGGAAGACATCTCTTGACGCAAGTGCTTAAAACAAAACGTGCCGCTGGTTCCTTACTTTACGGAAGCATCACATGCTAGTTACTGAGGAGAGGCCAGGTTGTGCCTCTGGGCTCTCCTGCCCGTGCACTGAGAGAAGGTGTGAGCAGGGGCTGACAGGGGGCAGCTGAGGGGTGCCCAGAGCCCCGCAGGGCCAGGCCAAACTGTGGCAAGGACGCGGAGCCTGTGGGCACGTCGTGGGCCAGCTCTCTCAGAAAGCCAGGTGTTCACTCCAGCTTGCAAGGGGAGCAATTTTGTGACTTGGGAAGAAATATTTCCATTTGAGCTCCTGCTGTGGCGGTGCTCGTTACTCTCCGCTGTGCCTAAGTGCCGTTACGAGGAGCTCCTCGCACAACGTGCCCTGCGCCGGCCGGCCTGCCTTCTCCTCTGAGGGGGGAGAACTTTGGCGCTTGACTTTTTTGGTGGCAACGCTGTAAAATTCTTCCCAAACAAATTTTCAGTGTGCTTTGCTGAGACTTTCTAAAAAAATATAGATTAATTGTGATAATTAAATTTCCCTCTGAGTGATTTCTTTGATAAATGGGTCTAGTTAGGACTTTCAATTAAGCACCAGGCCCTGCTGTGAAGTCAGGCTGAGCTTCGTGTCGCATGCATTTATTGCCTCATTTACACAGAGACAATCTGAATTATTTTACATTACACTGTTTTCTTTATCTGTCTTTTTTTACGCAGGTATTAGAATTCCTATTAACCCTTCTATCAGGGAGCCAATTAAAAAGGTATGGTCAAGCAATTTTTAATTATTTTGCTATGGTTTAAATAAGCCTCCTGGAAGCACGGTACTTGAAACCTTTCTCTTGTCCATACTGCAGTCCTTTGCCACATTAACTCACTGGTTTGTTATTCTGCAGATTCTGGCAGACTCCAAGTTGGTGATAAAAGAATATGAAAATAATATAAAGTGGGGAAGAAAAGACACTGACCACAAAGACAATGTTTTGATGAATGGTGGTAATATGCAACAATTCTGGGAGCAGCAGCTTTTACGTTTTTTTGCGTTGTCCGAAATCGTGAGTAAATGGTAACTACTGCTTGGAGAATTTCAGTTATCAGGGGTGCACTTCACCTTTAAGGTTGCTATGTTTTAAAGTTATATCCATGCACTCGAGCATGGTTGCATGGTCATTTTGAGTGAGGATCGAAGTATTTAAGATACACAATTTCTACCTTTTATTGTGAAATTGGGACTATTTGCTTGTTTTTCTAGTTACTGGTATCGATGGTTACAGAAAAATATCCATGTGACTGTCAATCACTGCTGTTAACCATGAAGAATAAGAGGTCCACTAATTTAATAAAAAAAGCAAAACTCACCCAAAAGAGGATCTTTTTTAAAATACAAAATCCACATCTAGACACCAGAATTCACTATCATTGGTAACAGAGAAGAAAAAGTCTACTAGACTTAGAAAATGGTTTTAAATTTTTATGAGTTTTCTGTAAAGCCATCCACAGCTACACTAGCTAAGATGAAATTGTAAGGTTTACCAACTGATGTGCTTTGAGATATAAATCAGAAACTAATTGTCTGACATTAGGGAAAAACATGTTTTTCTCTCCTCCCACACTACCCAACAAAAAATATTTTTTTTTCCTTTATACTATGTAGTATGTTTGAGTCTTTTAACGAGAGTATATAAATTTCTGATTATACTTTTGAGCTTGATTTTGATGCAACCAATGAAATGGATATGCTTCCCAAATGAGAGTTAGTCAGAGGCATACTTCAGTTCATATTAAACTGAACCTTTTTTGGGAGGCGAGAGGATTTCAAGGGAATCTCTGCCATGTAAAGAAATCATGCTGTCTTTCCATATATGAATCTAAGCACAGTCAGACCTCAGATTGTCTGCACAGAGCAAGAGATATTAAATGAGTTGTGACTACTGAGAGTTTGAATAATTGATGGAAATTTCAATGCAATTAATGTAAAGCAAAGGACACGAACTCATTGCTGAGAAATTAGGGTTTGTGGATTATTGAGGTATGACAGTAAATCCAAATGCCAGCCCCCCTTTTTTTCTCCAACATAAACCAGCAAACCCCATGCTTCTAATGCAGATTTGTTATGCTCTGGCATATCTAATTTCTTAAACTGGTAAGACAAAGATGACTGATACCAAATAATATAAGTGTACATTTTAAAAATCCAAATACTGTTTTAAATGTAAGTTAAAATGAGAATACTGTGTGGTTAATATTTATCTAGCATCCTCTCTCTTTGAGGCACATCTTGTCATATAGGACTATGCTGTTAAAGTGGTTCATGGCAATGATGTGCATGACTCCTTTTGCTAATGGGAACTGGGTGCATAGAACAATTTAGCTGTTAGTGCTCTGAGGAGAAGAGAACTTGAATAGCAGGGGCTTGGAGAGCAAAATAAAAAGAAAGCTGCTAAGGGCATTTGAAAATACACTCGCTATTCTTTCTCTTCCTAAGCCTTGCTGCAGTAAACAACTGCTTCAAGATTCCTCTTTAAATAAGTGGCATGAAAAGGAAAAGAGCATGACTTTGTATCAACAGCCATTCAAAATGTACCCAGGGTCCCAAACTAACCTTGGGGGTAGGAAGCGCTTGCGGGGGGAGGCTGCTGCCGGGGTGGTTGTTCGGGTTGGTTTCTTTCTTTGCTGGCCAGTGGTTTAAAGAAACTATCCCTAGTGGGAGCATTCTGACCCAAATATCAGGGACGCTGCGTTTCCTGTGGGGAGTGTATTTAGGCCTGGATTTTAAAGACACAACTGCCTAAAATTAGACTCCCAAATCCATGTAAAGTGCTAAAGAAATGGCCTGGTTTTCAAAAGACTCAAATATCCACAGACTCTGGGTCAGGGTCCTGACCCAGCAAAGCAGAGGAACATTCTCCCCAACCCCCCAGCCCGAGGCAACGTGACTGCTCATGCATTTAAGGCTGAAGTGCTTAAGTGCTCCCTTAGGTAGGGGTTAGGGAACTTAAACATGGGTGTAGAATCGACTGAGTGCCATCCACTCTTTCAGATCTTGGCCGGAGGGAGGTTTTTTCATTTGATTGTTTTTTTATCACTTTGCTCGTGTAGAATTTTCCCAACCAAGCCATATGCAGCAAAGTGCTTTTAAACACATCGCAAACCTTGGTCCCGAACCCTGCCAGGACAATTTCCTCTGGGCGCTGGGCTGCAAAAATACAAATTGTTGTAGGGCTGTGTACAACTCCTAAGGTCAGGGCAAACGTATACCACACGGGAGAGCAGCTTCTTTTAAAGGCTAAGCTAATAGCAAACTCTTCCGGATGATTAGTCAGGACTAGAAGAACCTGGGGTATTAAAAAAAGCCAAAGAGCATTATGCATCACATGTTACGATGCAGATCTGTTAATGGGTAAAAAGATGGCTTAAGGTACTGGACCAGGACACAGAAACCCTGACGCCAAGCCCCACTTCCACCAAAAGACTGACATAGGACCCTGGGCAAGTCACCGACTATTCACTTCTAAATCCCTAAAAGGGCAATATACTTTTCGGCCTTTGGAGTGAAGGGAGACTAAAATCCATTAGTGATTGTGAGGTGCTCAGATACTAAATTCTTAAGTGCGTAGATACGTCAGTAGGGGAATTTTCCAAAGAGACATTATTGAACAGATCTGTGCATGCTTTTTGGTAATATTCGTCATAATGTGTTGCTGTATATCTTTATTCCTGATGTTTTATTTATTACAAAGTATTAAAGGTTGGGTTTCCTTATGGGGGTGGATTGCCTTGGAGGATTTCCACAGGGAAAGAAAATGTTTTCCATGTTATAAGACTAATAACATAACGGCAAAAAGAAAAAGCTTATGTTGCCATTTGATTGAGACAATAAATAAATGCCTTCACTTTGGCCCATAGCGTGCCATCTAACTACTATGTTCTTATGCCTGTTCAGTCTTATTAACTGCCTTGCTTTTCACATATTATGTTTTCTTCTACTTCTAGAACCCATGTACTAAATGTTGCAAAAAAAAACCAAACAAAAAAATCCAAACAAACCCTCCAAAAAAACATTCAGGCCATAACAAATATCATTCCATATTTCCTGAATTGAATGTCACTGTGGGATGGTCCCTGTGTCATCAACAAAAATGCCCTATTACTGTTTAATTGTCAAGTCCTGCCTAAGCCTGTCCATTAGTGACAGTAATCAGGACAGAAAAGGAGCCAGGTTACAGATACCAGGGTCAGCTTAAAGCTGAGGAAAGACGGGCATATGACAGGAAAAAGAATTTAAAAAGAGTGGTTTTGGGCAAGCTGACTGTTTCTCATACTTAAACCAAGGCTATATCTAAATGTTATGCTTAAGTTCTCACAGAAATATTTTTTGCTGTATTTTCTGTTTTCTCATGCATTTGTGTCCTTTCAGGCATGTAACTTTTGGTCATATTTTGGCAATCAACATAAACCTGATGATCCTCCTAAGCCTTAGTTCAGAGTAGTTGACAGAGGCTGCATTGCTTTAAGGTCTTTAGTAATTTGGGTTCTCTTTCTCAGGATGAAATCTTCCTTGGACTGCTGGCTCTGCAGGGGATCAGTACCAATGAGCAAAGCATTCTCACTGAGGATGAGCCCGACTTTACAACCCAGTATCTGGTGTTACAGCTGTCTACTGCATCACACTATCTGTCCCATTGCTCATCCTGGCTTCTCTTACGCTCATTGATGGTTGTTTCCTGGGGTCTTCTTTTGGGGCTCTTTTTGCCTTTTATTAAGAATCCCTTTGGGAAACTAAATTCAACAAGTGGTACTATATCTAGCTTTTACAGAGGTGATAATCATGTTTATATTTTAATGTCATCAGTGACTATGTTCTGTAACACAATAGAATGTCTTCATTTTCTTAATTACTATTCTGAAAGTGTTTTGGGAGCTTTCAGATTACAAGGCACTAAATAAAATGCAGGGCTCTACTATCACCCTGCACATGGCTCAGACTGAAACTTCAACTTTCTGCGGTTTTCATACAGTTGCTTTATATCCCATTTGATACTCGTCCTATTTATCCCATACTTTGATACAGAATTTGTAACGCTGTACTCTGCTTTATTACTCCCAGTAATTCCTTTCTGTCTGCTTTTGGCTGGTACTGTAAACCACACAGGCTGAGGTTCTGTGTTGTATTGGTATTGCTAAGGTACTTTAACTCACTTTTGCGTAATTTGGATTCTGATCTGATCCCAAAGATTGCTCACTTTATGAGTTATATCGGCCTAAAGAGAGCTCTCTATGGATAACTCTGCAATTCAGAGCCAGAGAGAATCCTTTTTGAGTGTTTTGTGATACAGCCATATCCTCTTTTCTCTCCAGCAAGCACCGGGCATTGTTGGAGGTTGGTCAGAGCAGGCAGTAGAATCAAATAAGCTTTAAACCCATTTTGCTAATAAAACTGAACCCAAGTTATCACAGAATAATAACAATTCATGACATATCCCTGTCAATCTTCAAAGGACTTACAAAAAAAGGGTTACAGCTCCTGTGTTAGTTAAAGCAAGAGATGCTCAATTTACAGATTAGGAAAGTAAGGCAAAGACTCCATTTACTACTGGCTACGAAAATAGCTGAGGATTAGGCTTTTAAAGTAGTTTTCTACCAAGTACAAAGGGCAAGAGGTGAGGTCTAAGGATCTTCAAATGTCTGGGCTTTTTCTTCCTCCTGCTGTTCATAGTCCTTCTGTTGTATTTTTCAGAAAGAAACAAAAGCCCATAAACTTTTGCCTTCTTTCCCCCTTGTCCTTTTCTGGAAAAAAATGACATGAAGCTAAAAGGTTGCCCCTGAATCTGCCCTACACTGCTTGACAAAAAAGAAAAAAAGGGAAAAAAAAAGGGGGGGGGGTGGATTTGATTAAAGGCATTTTGGCCAACATTTAGAATGGAACACACAGCACTGCTCTTCTGTTTCTGCCCTTTGCTCAGTTACCCACAAGACCCAAGCCACATTCATGCAATTTGCTCAGCCCACAGCCTGAAATCAATGAGGTCTATGCAAGAAGAGAGCACCTGCCGCAGGCTGTTACTGTTTTTATTTATTGTCTGTATTATTAGACCACGCAGGAACCCTAACAACAAATATTGTCTGAAGCACTGTGTAAACATCGAACAAAATGATGGCCCTGTCCCAAAGTGATTACAAACTAAATAGAGGACAAGAGACCACAGACGGATACAAACAGACAGAGGGAGAATAAAGGAAATGAGAATGCTCAGTGTGGCTGACAGCAGTATTACCTCACTAGCGGTCTAAAGGTTGTCAAAGCTTTTGTAGACGTCATGGCAAAAGAGAGCTTTAAGGAGATTCTAGAGAGCTACCAACATCAATCTGAGGGCGTTTATGCAGGGTACCCTCCAAGTACGAGAGACCACAGAGGAGAAAACGAGAAAGGGCTTGCTTTGACATAACACAGGGGATGGTAACTCTGAACAAAAGGAGATGGTCCATTTTCAGGTCTTAACAGCGTTCAAATGTTGCAGCTGCCTGCATTCCTGACTGCCTTTAACAGTGACCCCCCTTTTTTTGCTCCTGACCAATCCTGTTCACCCACATCCTGCTCTAAAAAGGTATATAAGGACCAAGCACGGCAGAGCTGGAAGTCTGCTGAGGCAGGGCAGTTATTGGAGCTGCTCTGTTCCCTGTTCCTGCCTCCTGACAATGAGAGATGATAGGTAGGGTCCCAGGGGGCCTTGAAAATGAAGATAGGCAGCTTATGTTGATGCGAGATAGGGGAGGGGGGAGGTAGTGCAGGGATGCCAAGAGAGGAGTGACATGTTCAAAGAGACAGGCTAGGAAAATGATCTTTGAAGCAACAGCAGCCGCACGCAGTATGATTAGGGCAAAGGCAAGCCTGCATGTGTCAAGGCCGGAGAAAAGGACGTTGCAGCAACTGAGCTGTTAAATAATGAGAACTTAGGCAAGAATTTTAGCTGCATGGAAGAGTGGAAAAAGATGCATCTTAAAAGCTGGAAGATTTAAGAATTGGGGGTAGAATTGGGTGGAGTGGTATAAGCAGCTGAAAGATTGAGGCTTTACCTGTATGTAACAGAGGTCAGAGCTGGTGCTCCAATACAGTCATGAGTGACAGATAGCATGGTATGTTGGCCACAAGGAAAACAAGGGGGGTCGAGGGCTTGGGGGCACAGAGAATAGTAGCAAGCAAGAAGTCGAGGCATTTTCTCCCTCTCATCTTCTGTTCCACTCTTCTCTCTGCAGCTATTTAATTCAGGCAGCTATAGCGTAGCTGCCTGGGATAAGCCAACAATTCAGCAAAGAATTTAAGTGCAGTCCCACTAATAATTCTTTTCTCATGTGGTCTAGATCCTGTTCAATATACCCATGAGGTTGTGTCTCTCATCTAACTCAGAAAATACACATCCTTTCCTCCCGGCTCAGTAATAAACTGCACAGACCTTGTGCAGTTTTCTGCTGTATTCCTGGAATAAGATTACCAGCAAGATTAAGGCCTCTGGTTGTGAGAAGGGAGATTTCACTGGATTAAATGATATCCAGTCTACTTCTGAAACAGAGCATAAAATACAAGAAAGAACAATGAATTATATTACTGAAAATATCACAGACCATGGTGGTGGTAAAAGGGATAATGAAAGATCGAAATTTAAATTATATACAGAAATAAAAATCAACTGGGCGAAGTACTGCAGGGCCTACAGTTCTCCTTTGTTGCCAGAAGAGGGCACTCGGGGCTTTTTTTTTTATGACTTGAGAGATTTAAATCAAGATTTCCCTTGGTAGCATTTCCCAGGCATAAATCAAGCACAAATGAATAACCTTTGATTTATCATTCCTAATGGAGATGTACATCATATTGGCGTGTCATCACATTTCAACATTGGCCATTATGATGCCAATCATATAGTAATTTTCTTCCGTGTCATAATCAGCGATGAAGATGTACATTTCCATTCAGTACAATTAGATTTTCATGTTTCTTAATGGTAGCTGAGGGCATTAGGCAGAATACCTGCTTTTGCTGCCTCTAACTCTTTTGTGCTCGTATTTTTCTGAAATTGTATCCAAACCATTACCCAATCACCACTTTCCTGTAGTTAAACGCCACCTCTGCTCATATGGGAGAAGGTGAGAAAGATTTAAACTATTCTTCCAAGCTGCAGAGGAACAGGCATCAAAATCCTAGGCAAATACACGCTGTTGGAAAACACCTGACCTTAACTATTCGCGAGCTTTTTGGTATGCTTCATGAAATCAGTTTGGGCTTGTCACTAGTGACCTAACCCACAGCACAAACCACAGTGAAGGTGTCTGGCTGGGCCTGATGTCCAACTGGCCAAGCTCAGCGATATTGTTAGGAATAACTACCCAGAGAAAACCCAGACTGCTGCTGGTGGTAATGAAACTCTCCCGTGAGCAGGGGCCTTCTACTGGATGGATGGACGGATAAGATGTGTTACTGGCATTTAGAACAACTCCTGGCTCTTTTACACGACTGCTGTTCAGGGCCAGCGTATCACGGGTTCCGACACGCTGAACAAGTGAAATACAAGTGGCAGTGTTTTCAAAAGCACCTGAGCCTGTCTGAAAAATCCCATCCGTAGTGGTTATTTTGGTGGTCAAAGACTTCCTTTCCTAAAAGGATGCCCTAGTTTTTTGGCTCCTTCGTTCTCTGTCCAACTGGACGGGTGACGCTTGCTCGCAGGGATGCCGGCAAGGCGGATGGACACGCCAGGACTGGAGGACAGGGAAACGGCGACGTAACCAGAGCCTTGTCACTAAATCCCGAGATTCACAAGCTTACAAAATGAGCAAGCAAAGCACGACCTGACCCGAAGGAACGACCTGGGGGCCAAGCGATCCCCGCCCCACCGGCGGCAGCGCCTGAGCGGCTGCCCCGGCGCCGCGCCCCGCCACGGAGCCTCGGCGGGAGGGTGACACCGGCGACAGCCACCGCGGTGCGCTGGGGTCAGCGGCATGCCCGGGTAAGCACGCGACACGCGGCTTAAATGTCACTGCCGCCTCCTCCCGTGCCAGGCTGTGAGCGAAGGGGTCACCAGCCTCAAGGCAAACCTCCCCGCAAGCCGCGGGGCTGCCGGCCAGCGCCGTCAGCCGCCGCACCTGGGCTGCCGGAGAAGATGGCTCCCGCGGGGGGCGCGGGGGGGGGTGAGGCCGCCGGCTGCAGGGGCACTGCGGCAGGCGGGCGGGCGGGCGGCAGGGGGCGAGCGCTCCCCGTGGCGCAGCCGGCAGGGGCGGGGGTGAGGTGCCCCGGGAGCCGCCCCCCCGCCGCCCCCGCCTGCGGGATTTCCGTGCGAACGCGAGAGGACGGGCCGCCCCCGCCGCCGCCTCTCACGCCGCCTTCCCCCTCCCATCGGAAGCGCCCCCGCTGCCCCCCGCCCTGCGCGGGGGGGCCCGCCCGCGGGGGCCTTCGCCGCCGGCGGGCCTGCCCAGGGCGGAGGGGCCAGCGCCCCGCCCGAGGGATGGGCCCCGGCGCCGGCAGGGAGCCCGTAACGACGTAAACGGCGGCGGCGGCGGCAGCGGCCGCGGGGCCTGGGTCGGCGCGCCCTCTAGCGGCCGTTCGTGGCGCCGCCTCGGGCAGCGCCCTGTGTCGGGGCTCGGCGGGAGCGGGCCGGGCAGCGCGGAGGGGCGGCAGGCCGTCCGCCAGGGCTGACCGGGACATCCCCGCAAGGAAGGGCTGGCAAGCAGATGGGGTCGGTGGAATAAACACACCCCAGCAGCCAGTTGCACTTTTTCTGTTCCGTTTCTCCTCAAAATCTGTTCTCCTGCAGGACAGGCTGAGAGAGTTGGGGTGGTTCAGCCTGGAGAAGAGCAGGCTGCGGGGAGACCTTGTAGCAGCCTTCCAGTACTTAAAGGGGGCCTATAGGAAAGACAGGGACAGACTTTTTAGCAAGGCCTGTTGAGACAGGACAAGGAGCAATGGTTCTAACTAAGGGAGGGTCAATTTAGACTGGATTTAAGAAAGAAATTTTTTACAATGAGGGTGGTGAGGCACTGGAACAGGTTGCCCAGAGAGGCAGTGGAGGCCCCATCCCTGGCGACATTCAAGGTCAGGTTGGATGGGGCTCTGAGCAGCCTGGTCTAGTTAAAGATGTCCCTGCTCTTGCAGGGGGGGTGGACGAGATGGCCTGTAAAGGTCCCCTCCAATCCAAAGCATTCTGTGATTCCATGAAAATGAAAGCCCGACCGCAGGCACTCTGGCCCCGAAGTCTTACCATATTAACAGGCCTACTCGAAAGAAGGATACCATGACAAATCTAACCGTTGTACCCCAGCTCGGTCGTCATGTCTCTCTTCTAGGTAACACTTTTTCTTTCTCGGAAAGGTTAAGGGCAAATAATTTTCTGTGATCAGCCTCAGTCAACAACGAATCTCGCCTCTAAACAGGGGCTGCAGAAAGACCAAGTGGCCCTTTCCAGTGCATCAAAGCCAGTCCTTTCCCCTGCGTGAGGGCAACTCAATATTGCGGAGAGGCACCTTGAGCATGGCACTCAGCAGTGCGAGGGCACGTGCAGCGTGCGGTGCGGGGACGAGGGCAGTGCTGCCTTTGGACTGGTAACAACTGTGTGCTTCTAAACATATAAAACATGAATTCCTGTCAAGGAAACAAGTTTGCAGCTTAGCAAGAAAAAATGCGAGTTTTCTGCTTGATCAGGGAAAAACTTCCCAATTATGTTGTTATCAAGCAAGCTTGGAGGTTTTATCTATTTATAAAAAGGCAGAGAACTGCTTTCTTCCCACGTGCAGTGGAACTAAGCTGTAAACTCAGGTTGAACCGAAAAGTTACTGGTTTGCGCCTGGATTTAAATCACTGTTTTTAAATATATCTGTTGACGTTGATATGGCAAATGGCTGGACCCTTTCTGCCTCTCTGTCCGTAAGCTGTGAAGGTTCGTAGTCTGCCCTCTCGCAGTGGGCAGGCCAAGGCATCTGGGCTGGAAATCCACTTACCTGAGGCAGATGGCCTTGAGAATTGATGTGGCCCTTTTAACTGCCCCTGTGCCGTGGCCGGCTGCAGAGCCACATTTGACCTGTTTGCTGATGAAAGAAGCTTTGTTTAGTGAGCTTGGAAATATGCTCAGGCTCAAACTGAATCAAGGCAATGTCTAAAAAGTCTGGTGGCAATCCCAATTCTTTTCCTGGTAAAACGTGTTCTGCAAAACCAGGACGCCTCATGAGAGTAAATATAAACCAGAGAATGTACTCAGCAGCCAAAAACCCAGTCCTCATTGGGGATGACTTAGGCAATTCATTACTTAAAGGTAAAACTTGGGAAGAAATAAAAACTGTCTTTTTGTCAAAGAACAGAGAGCAAACGTGAATTAATGCTGCCTACATAAGACCATGTGGGTTCCCGTTTCGAAGACGGAACCTTTTGCCACTTACACTAGGGTGAGTTAGGGATAACTCCACTGAAATTAGTAGTCACAACAGTGCAGAAGCAGACTGAGAGAAAAATGAGGTTCTTTCAATGCCTACTTGATATGAAATGTGCTACTAATGAATGGCAGTAGCTGCAAATGTCACTCTCAGCTTCCTATTTTCACTTTCAAATTTGTCGGTAGTGTCCTGATGAAAATTGTACAGTTCTGTAGCTGAGGCTTGGATTAAGTTAAAATTATTAGGATTAGAAATGGTGCAAAACCAGAACCTCAGACCTGATCCTCTTTGGATTTCTGTGGGAAGGAGTTTGGATTCAAATCCCCAGATGTGAACCCGCTTGCACGGTTTAATTCTGGGTCAGTAGGAGCCTAAATTCCTGGTTTGGTTTTGTGTGGGTGTAATCCTGCAAGAGCATTTGATTGTGGGATTTTATGGGTTTTATGAATGATGGAAAGTGAGAGAAAGGAGGCATTTTATGACTGTTGATGAGACCAGCTTCCTATTCACAGAGTATGAAAGAACAAAAGACAGTTCTTACACTAGTTTTTATAAATTGCTGAGAATAGAAGATGTGGAGGGTGAAGTGCCAAAGATCATTCAGATGACTAGAGGTTCAGAACAAAGACCATTTCTATACAGCGTTGGTACAGTGGAACTTCATTTCTGGTTAGTTTTTAGGCATTATTATAACAAAATGATTAATAGTAAAGAAGGAAGGCAGAGTTTTGCAGGTTGACTTCTGTCCTTAGTTGTCCCCATTTAAATCTAAACAAAAACAATCAACATAAATGAATTTACACTCTGTTACTTTACCTAAGCCCAGAGTTCAGCCTACTACGGAAGCTGTATTGAATTCAGCTGGAGAAAACAAAGAGTGCAGAGACACAGCTGGTGCGTTGGGGACTGAGAGCGAGTAGAGGAACGAAAATGTGTTATCGGGCTAAAGATAAAAACCACCCTGGGTGGAGGAGTCCCAGACAAGAAGGCAGAGGATGAAGAGAGAATTCAGAGAGTCTGGGAGGAGTTCCTGAAGTGTAAGCCACAACTTACTGGTGCTAATAGATCTATAACTGCTTTAGTTTGCTATAGTTCAGTGAAAGTCCAGGCTGTTTCATCTGTTTACACTAGAAAAGCATCTGGTCTGCAGTTACTAACCTAGGAGAAGTATTCTGGCCAAAAACTATTACCCTGTGTAAGCTGTGTTTACTATGCTCAGCATGTCAGCTGGTCCTAAATTACCAAACCCTTATTCAGCTTTGTGCACAAAGAATTGCTTTTTCAAGAAATGAAGTCGGAGATTGCTTATTTGATACTGTAATTAATTTGTGTGATTCTGCAAGAACATCTCTGTTGTGTGGTTGGTAAAATTATTATGCGTTCTCATTTTCTTTTTCACCGTTTTAGAAAAGTGTGTTTTCTCCTCGTTGGGCTAAAGCACATCTATAAGCTCTCCCTTCCCCTCGCTACATCTCCCATCATTGACTAAGGGCATCACCATTATCCTGGAACAGGAGGAGTCGTGGATTGGATCAGCCATTTCACTGCCTGTGTGTGTCTGTGAGATAAGGACACAGTATTCAGTCTCTGAAAAGATGTTCTTCTGAGTAGCTTCTGCATGTTTCTCTGTGCCTTTCATTTATTAACTTTCACGAGACACATATGTCCAAAAGCCAATATGCTGTGTAAGGGCTCAGTCCCACACCACTGACGTCAGTGAGAGTTTTATCAATTACTTTAACGAGCACAGGATTAGGCCTTTGTGATTATACGAAGAACCAATTATTGGATTTTTCTATGAACCTACATTAAAACCTCTTTACAAATGTAACTTGCAGGGTGTGAATCACAGGAAACATTGCTTTTCTGTTTCAGTTTACGTTTGACTTCAGTACTAAGCCTATTATATTTAGATTTTGAAAATGCAGCACATTGGCAGAAACAGACACATTTTGCCCTCTACTCCAGCTCCCAGTAATAAGGCATTGAGTGGTTTAATCATTTCCTAGGCATTTCTTGCTTAAGGACCCAGTACTTTCACAGTCTCTATATTAACAAAGACTTTTAGCATCTTGCAGGGTGAGACCCCCCAATATGTTCTGTTTGACAGATGGTCTTTACATAATTCCATTGTCAAACAAGCAAACAAAATTAAAAAAAAAAAAAAAAAGGAACAAACACAAGCTAGAAAGAAGCCTGAGCCTGTGATTTATTCTGCTTGGTTTTATTCACAGTCTTGCAAGTATGACAGCTGTGATGTAATGACCTGGCCTACATATTGCACAGCACAATGCTGCAGATCTTTTTATTTTCCTGTTGTTCCTAATCATTATTTATTACCTGAGATGATTATCAACCATTTCTTATACAACTCCAAAGAGAGCAAGCTCCAAGCCACGTGATTTTTTATATTTGAAGCTCAAAGAGTGTCTGACTTCAGTTTAGCTTTTTGAAAGTCATTAGTCCACAGTGCAGGTGAATGTAATTTCCATGTAAATATAGTCTCTGCATCAGTAATTTATGCTTAAAATCATAAACACTAAAAGTGAACAGCTGCCTTTCAGGCAAAACCTGTGATGGGGTTGATGCAGAGCTAATGTTTTATCCTTCACTCCACTGCAAATTTACCCTGGTATTTCACTCTGTTCCTGCACATCCAAATAAAAAGATGGTTTTTATAATCATTACTTTTGTCTTGTCTTTGAAAATATTCTGCAGAAGGCAGATATAAGCTGCATCATATTTTGTCTTGGAATAAAAGTTTATAGTGTTATTATGGTGGGGTGATTGGAGCTGAACCTTACTGGGGCAGGTTATTTGTTGTTTATTGGCATGATAGGAAAATATTATATACAAGTTATAAAAATCACTAAAAGATACAGTGACAGAATCTTACTGTGTGACAAATACAAACGAAATAGTGTTGTGTTCACCCTGGCTAAAACACTGTTTCCTAGAGCAGATATTTCGTGCTTGTGCAGGAACATATAAATCTTATTTTAAGCTGAGGAAACATTAAATAAGAAGGGCTTTATATTTTGGGTCATTAGGATTCAGTATAAAGCTCCAAAGTAATCTCATGAAAGTAGTGGTGTGATCTAGGGGAGAGACACTGGCTTAGGAATCCAGGGGCTTGTGTTTCATTTCTAGCTATCTGTCTCACTTGATAGTTCTGGCCTCTTCATCTCAGCTCTTAGTGATGCCATTTTTCACTGGTTGTCTGTCTTCACTATTTAAACTGTAAAATTGTTGTGACTAGCATTATTCTTTGGTATGCATTTTTATGGTGCTTACTGCAGCGGAGCTCTGTGGACTATGTCAGGCATTTTTGGATTTGTTCTAGCACAAAAATAAAAGTGTCTCCCCTTTAACTGGGTAAAAGGAACAACATGATGATGTCAGAAAAATAAAGGGAACTCGCATCTGAATTTCTGATACAAATCTTAAATAGAGCAGAGTTTTCTATATTATGCTACATGGTTCAAATGGAGGAATTAACCAGAAATTATTCATGAAGTGAATGAAGCCAATTTATCATCGCTCAGAATATCCATAAGTAGATTTGTGCTTTTCTCTAGCTGCTGAAATATGTTACTCGGATTTACACCAGACATGTTCAGCTATGGGTTAGTGGCCAATAAGCCCAAATTGACGAAGATGGTTTGGTTGCAAGAGGTCAGATAGGTTTGCTGATACCGCCTCAGTTCTTTTCTCCAGCAAGCACACCAACACCCGCGGTGTCAGTATGTCAAGCTTCACGTACAGAATCTGGTGCCCTGAAATACCTCAAGGTGCAACTGAAGAATTGCTTTTCTATTTCTTTTCCAAAAGTAGTTTCATGAAGCAAATAGTTGTGATAACATACATAAATGGGGCAGAAATGTAGGTGAAGGCGATTAATTTAAAACTGTAACTGTTTAAATGAAAGCATTCTTCATAATTTTGCTGCCTGTAGATTTAAGTTGGTGATATCACAAAGTGTCAGCTGAATAACTTGTGCTATTGACAGACAGGTATAGTCATTAGGTACTACTGGGCACTAGCCTTAATGATTTCTTCTTCCTTCTCTTTAAATTTCAGCTTTTTTTTTTTTTGGTGGTAGGGTGTTTTGTTGGTTTTTTGTTTTTTTTTTTTCCCATTGATGATCTCAGAGTATTTCTATGTTGGTCTTTTTTGCAATTTCCTTCATCGCATCTATTCGTGCATTTATAAATTGTAGTGTTAATCCCTGGTACTGGGACAACATTCCTTTCCTTTCCAGAAGGAGGGCTAGATTTACCTGTGCTTTTAGCTACTTTGTGCTGTTCGGCTGATGCAAAACATCTATAAAGCCATGTTAATCAGTTAAGCCTGATTTATGGCTGCTTTACTTTGCCAGAGCATTACTAAGAAACCAGAATGGGAACCTGGCCTCTGTGCTTCTTTTCTTGTTTCCCTTCTTTTTTAGTATTCTTTTCTCTGTTTTTCTTGAGCACATTCCATTATTCTTCTGTAAAATATAGTCAAGTGATTAAAGAGTATTCAGGAGTTGGAAATAATTCCAACAGTTAATCAAGTAATATATTCAATTAATAATTCTCTTCATTTTTCAAACAGACCAATTACCACTGTACTCTCTTCTCTACAGTTCTCTTGTCCTATTTCACAACTGATTTTCTTACTTTCTTTCACAACAGTTTTCTTACTCTACCTCTTTATAACCACTGACATAAAAACTATCACAATAATAAATAATAATAGTAAAAGCTATTGCAGTAATCATAATCAGACTAAGCCAACATAAATATTCCATTTGCCAAATTGACAATTAATTTCTTACTCTTTGCGGTACAAAAACACTTATGCCAGAAATCTTTGCTTACTGTTTCAAAGCCAGTGCTAGCTAAATCCAGATCTTCAGAGCCCCCAAAGCTCACACATAATCTTGGAAGTGCCTGAACTCGGTCTCGGATTTTTGTCAGTAAGATCCTGCTGGGGTGAGCGTGTGTTTGTCTGTGTGCGCATTTTGTGGGGACTCGAGCTAGCAGGCATTCTCAAAGACCCACTGGGCGCCACACAGCGCACATCTGGTGGTGATGCTATCCCCGCCAGTTGACGACATCTCAGTGATGCCTTCATTCCCAGTTTCCCAGCCCACAGAGCATTTAACCAAGATCTGGAAGACATGAATTCAGTGCTCTGAGGGGATCTCAACCATCACAAGGAATATGCAACAAAGCCAACGTGCAAAGTGTGTTGGGATGAAAGAAGACGAGGGCTGCTCTTCTTCAAAAGGCAGTCAGGCTTCAGAATAATTATATAGAGTCACTGATGCCAGTAGAAGCCTAATGGATTGAATACTTAGTGGGGAGAAGGCAACATGGTGTTCCAGCTCTGCTCTTCTGAGTATTTTTGTGTTAGATGTTCAGCAGTGTAAGGACTAGAAACGAAGCCTTCCCTCTTCAGTCAAGCACTCCAACCTTTCACTATGGCATCGCTCTCACTCTGCATTTACACTCAGCCCGTGCGAGGTGGAATACCTTCAAAAGGAATGTTAAAAATGGTCCTTTTCTAAACCTGGAATAACCTACAGTCTTATAGGAGGGATGTTCCTGTGCAAGCCGTAGGATTCAGCACACGTCTACTAAATCTACCATTAATACCCTTACCATTGATTTTAAGAGCCACCAAGTTTAAAGAAGAAAGGAACCTAGCTGTAGACTATTCTGTGGGTATAGGAACCTCAAGGAAGAATCATCTTACTGCTCATTATAACTACGTCTCACCTTCACAGATCGTGAAGACTACTGGTGTCTCTAGTTTGGGACCAATACAATGAACATTAGTGGTTCATGAATTACTACTTCCGAGAATCTTTGTTTTCCTTAGTGGGCAATGTTTGATTAAGAAAGAATTTACTTCTCAGTGACTTTTTGAAAATGGGAATCTTTTCCATAGTGCACTGATAATCAATATTCTTCTTTGTATGGCTAACAGATGTCAGTATAGTGACAATGACTCCATCATATTCATCTTTCTGCAGCACCATCAGCTCTGATATCTTTTTCAAACACAGTTTATCAGCCTTTTAATTCCAAGCCAGTGATCTATATCTGGAGCTACCTGTATGTTTCTTTTTATATCGTCTCTTTTTCATCTTGCCTCATAAAAAATCACCATTACTACTTCTTTCGTTACCCACCTATGCTGCGCAGCTTGCACACAAGCTTTTGATGTACAGTGCAACCTCTTCTCATTTTTTCTCTTTGTCCCTTCTGCACAGATTGCATCCATCAATGTTAACATTTCAGCTTTCTGATTTATCTCATTACGTTTCTGTATTACCAGCCAAGTCATAATTTCCTTCCTGTAATGTCACTTTGAGCTCATTTCCCATACACTCTGCATGTGTATATAGACAATTACTGGGTTTATTGCTTGCTTCCTTCCTACTGGCCTTGGCTTTTCTCCTTTGTCTTTATCTTTCAGCATTCAATATTTATGGAAAGAGCTCTGCATTGAAATGTAACAACCCAGTCTAAGTTCACAGCTGCCTGAAATAGCATGACAGTACTAGCCTCCTGCATTTTCTTGCACTCAGGTGGTCGGTTTTTAGATAGGAACTGCCCCCCCTTTCCACAAAGAGCGGGATTCGGTCATTTCCCGTCCCATCTGCTGTGCAAGGTCCTAACAGACCACTGGAGTCACATACGCAAGTGAAACGGTGCAGAGAGCAGCGAGACCATCACCCACCAGTTACGGGTCGCTCATTCTGCAAAACAAGAACAAGGGGGTTTGCCCTGACTTTGCACTAACACTTTGTGAGAAGACACTCTTCAGAAACAGTGACTTCCTGGTGGTTCGCAAGGAAACAGGTTGCAAGAAGGACTCCTTTTTCCAAGGACAGCAAACCTTTCTCTCTCACAAGGCCACATGCACCACAGAGCCTTCCCGTTAGGAAACAGCCCTCTGCACCTTGTGGCTAGAGGGGCAAACGTGGCGCAGGAGCACAGCGGTTGGAAGCGATGCCTAAGGGTTCTCTGTCACAACTCTCTCGTGCCTGGAGGCCACTCATACGTGGCCACACACAGGGGACAGCAGGCTATACTGGAGGACTCCTACCATTTCTCTCCTACCTGGAGGCAATTCCAGCCATGCAGCTGGAGTAACGCCCGCAGCATGCCCCTGCTGCCCTGACAAGGGCGGCGTTTTCTACCTTGGCTCTATACTTTGCATTAGTGCTCATATAAAACTTTAAGCTCAGTTCTTGGGCCTCCACATAGTCTCCTATCCTCAGCTGAATTCCTCACCAAAACTTCAATGCCATAGCTCCACTCAATGAAAATAAGGGCTCAAAGCTCTCTTGCAGCCCATCTCTTTTCCAAAAAGTGGAGGTGCTTGTATGTATTTCGTTGTTCACTAGAGGGCAACGTTGGCTTTAAAATCAGTTTCTTTGCCCTCTGTTACACAGAAAAGGTGGGCTAACACAAACATGACAGAGAAAATACACAAGAAATACCCAATATGCTGCTCCAAGGGCAGAAAAAAATACGGTGTCTATTGCAATGCTAAGGAAGTATCTCAGACTGTAACAGAAATCAGTGACTATAGAACAGGGATGAGAGAAGAAAATGTTTGTAGAAAATAAGGTCCTCATTCAGTGAGGTATTTAAACGTGCTTTGTTAATCTGAAACAGGGCTTTAGCTCTGTTGTCCTCAGTCAGACTAGATATTATTTAGACAGTATTTTAGAGATATTATGTAAAAGCTTTGCTGAAGGCTAAGGACTTGGGAATGCTTCCTAACCTGGAAAAAGCCATTCGAATCAGGGGGACACTGTAGATGGGCTGCTTCTACTTTTGGGGAGACCAAGAGGGAAAGGAGAGATGGGGGCTGGGCCCTGAAGAAGTAGACTCTTGGGATAGGAACCTATTACGCAAAGACAGAACTTAGAGGGAAATGGAAAAGAGAGACGCTAGCAAATCTAGTGGCAAGAAGAGCTAAGCAAAAGTTTCTTGGTAAGAAGAAAGTCGCAGGTGTGATCAGAGCCAGCTCTGTGGTCGAGTCCTCTTTGGGCTGGTGCAACAAAACTGGCACGGAAGGGAATTTCTTCTGCTTTTGTCTGACAGTTTGTACTTGTATTTTATCCCCACTGAGGCAGACAGCTGCTCTTGTTTATTACCTCTGCTGCCACAGTAGGATTGTTATCCCTTCTCCCTCATAACGCTGATGCAGTTATGTCCCCAGAAAGCCGTGCCTGCGAGCAGCAGTGTGAGCCGGTCGGGCTGTGCGGTCCTGCAGCTGCAAACTGTGCTGCTGCCCACCCATCACCTATTTTAGATACTCTTGCTGGGGCCCACGCGGGAAACAGCAGGCTGTATGCCCACTTAGCAGCTGCATGCTGGTAAATGAATTGGTGTTACAAGTACCTGAAGACCCTTTTGCTAATAATAACATGGGTTCTCAGAGGTTTATAATACAGTTTTATAATTGGATTTGAAACAGGAGGCTCGATTCACACAGTCCTCTGTGGGGAGCATCCCTCCGTGCTAGCCTGGGTTGCTGAAGAGGTGCAGGAGGAGCGGGACGTGTGCGCAGCCTGGTTCAGGTGGCATCAGTTAGCTGTGGCTGCTCAGATGAGCAGCAGTCGTGCCTCATCCGCAGGCTCATTGATCCTGCCGCAGGGCTGCGGCGGCCGTGACAAGCGCTGCTCAGGTGCCCGGAACCAAAGCGAGTCTGCCAAGTCTCGCGTATCCCGTGCGCAAATCCATACGTGGCCTCTGCCTCACTGCTCTTCTCCGTCTCGCGCAGTTTCTCCCCTCTGCTAAAACCTGCAAGGCAGGGTGCAACTGCTCAGAGCCTTCCCGGAGACCGTGCTGCACCTGCCGTGCGAGGGCTGTACGCGCAGCGGCCTCGTGGTCCTCCCCGACTGCTGCCTCCCTGCTACGCGGCCTGATGCACACGCCTGTCCGCCACACGACATCGCCAAATGCCTCCAACACCTCTCGCCCCCCTGCGTGCCACCTGGCACTTGGAAAAGCAGGGTGAAACTATAAAAAATGGTGAGTGTGATACTGGCTTAACTGCTACTGTAACATTCCCATTCACTTTGACTAAAGAGCCCCTCATATCGGAAGTGCCAAAACACTACAAATCTGGGAAAGCCACTCTCTCTCCTTAAAACTATCTAGCCATGTATCCTTCCACAAACAGTTCAGAAATTCAGTGTTGGCAAGTGTTTTGTGCAGCCAAAGCATGCCTAGTCCCAGGTAGAAACCAGGAAAGCCCCCTGAGATAATAAAATAGATTTATCAAAATCTGACTAGACCCTGTATTGACTCTTTACTCCATCTGTACTCCCTATCATTTTTTTATCTTCCTTTTTGTGGACTGGAGAATGTAGAAATATATGTTTTATAGCCAAAAGCTCATACTTTTCCCACTGATGACAAAAGATCAATCCATGAATCTAACAGCTGCCCTGCTGCATTTGTTGTTCCGCAAGTGCAAAGTGAGTGTATCGGCTCCGTTCTGCCACGAGAGGTGCCAGGGCTCAAGCCTATGGGAACTGTTACGTTGAGGAGTAGCGAGTTTGATGAGAAAATGTAGCAAAGAAACAGTTCTTGGGACACACAGATTCAGTTCTCAGAAGGCTGAGTCCTCATTTTCTTGCCTGCTAGCAATTCACAACCTGTATAGGATTTTGAATACTAAGTACCTGCTTATCGTCTCGGGACTGCCAGCAAGATATTCAGACAGTCAGTAACCACATCTGGATGCAAACTGCTGGGACGGGTGTTTCCCAGGGTATCGAGCCGGTGGGAGGCTGCTGCTCGCGACGGGTGCCCAGGGCCTCGTGCTCTGCAGAAGTGCCGTGCGAAGGGCGACGCGGAAAGGCAGGTCTGGCTTCTCACGCTGCCACCAGGGACTAACGGTGCAAACGGTGCTGGCACAGAAGAAGCGTGACTGCTGTTGCGCCTCATTAAAAGCACAGAGTTTGAGTGGCCAGTTTTGAAAGGAACCCTGAGAAAAATAATACTTGCTCTGAGGCTTTTAAAAAGGGTGCAATAGCGAGCATCCCAAGGAGTTCCTCACATCTCGCGTGTCAGCAGTGTGGGAATGGTTTAACGTACACAGCTGATATATGCTATTTGCTGCAGAACTATTGTGGCTGATATCAAGCACTCTCAGAGTATAATTTGTGGGTCAGATAGCCTGTGTAATAGCCTGTTAGGATCCATAATGTTTGATCATGTCACCACTGCTTAGAGAGACTAATGCACAGGGATTATCACAGAATCACAGAATCGTATAGGTTGGAAAAGACCTTTAAGATCATCGAGTCCAACCGTAAACCTAACGCTACCAAGACCACCACTACACCATGTCCCTAAGCACCTCATCCAAACGTCTTTTAAATACCTCCAGGGATGGCGATTATGCTTTATTGCCTAATTAATAATGCCTCCATTATGCTTCTGGAGCCAATACCTTGGGCTCTTCAGATTTGCATGCATAATAATTCTCTGGGCTAATAGCTGTCAACATACATTTATTCCAATAATACTGACTGCTTCCTGTTTTGCAATTCCTTAGCAATACAAAGATCGATCAGTTCAGCTACTGTGGCGACTTCCTCAAAAATCAGGAGTCTAAAAACATAAATGTTATCACAAGCAGGGCCAGGATCTTTGGTTGATAGCAGGCTGCTGTGAAATACCATCTTAATTTATTACGGTTCCCCTCCGTTTCTTCCTACTCATACTCTTTTCCTTATGGCTGAAGTAAAACCGTATCATCAGGAGCCTGAAATCTGCTCTTTCGCTTCCCCCAGAGCGCACGTCAGCTGGTGCGGGTGCACGTGAGGAGTTCCCAGAAGCTAACTGGAAACGCACATGCAGCCGATGAGGTGGGGGTGTCAGGGCTGGTGCGGCTGGCTGGGGAGGCGGCAGCAGGCGGCGAGAAGGCTCCTTCCACCTCCCCCTTCCTCCTCACCTCCATCATCACCCTCCTCCCCCAGCGTAGCCTTTTCGTTTGCTGCCTCGGATGTGGCAAAGCTTTGTAGCGGCAGTTTCAGTCAACGCTTTCAAGAGGGCTCAGGAGGACTGGAGTCAGTGAAGCCAGAAGGGGGGTATAACCTATGGCAACCAAAGCGACAGCTGCCGCAGCCTTTCATGTCATGGCTTTTAAGGCTCCAGAGGGGAAACGTCTCGTAAAAGATAACCATGTATGTGTAAGTCCAGAAGGTTTGGGGGGGTGTTTGTGTTTCGGGCAAGATATTCTCAGCTTCTTTATTAACAGCTGAAAACAGGATGGATTCACAGAAGCTGTAACAGCAAGTCATCTCATGCTTTGCTCTGGTGACAAAAAACGTGACAAGGCCAGTAAGGGACAGAGGCACGCACCCTTGTTACTGAAGAAAGTGAGTTTCAATTAATACTGGTTCTTATTTCAGGTCTGCACAGCTACCGCATAGAGTGACATGCATTCCTTTGAAATGTGGAGCTTTATGCTGCACGTGCTCAAAAAAGTAAGTTAAAAATGCTGTGTGTGCTCTGGGAGGAGTCTTGTTCCTTGCTTTCCCTTTGGAACTTAATTCTGCCCAGTTTGGATATACTGGATGCATGTCACTTGCAGAAGGAAACCTTCTTCATTTTTATTTTTCACAAGAAAAATGACAAAGTTCTTTAAGCAGACATAGTGCGATTTTTTGTATTCATTTTACACAGAACAAATCTGTTTTGCATGATGCCTAGGTTTTTTTCATGTAATTTATAACACAGTGCGACAGTGATGATCGAAGTGTCCCCTACCTCAGGGAGAGATCGCCATAGCATATATCTGCTAAAGCCAAGCAAGGAGTATTTGACCAATCCGCAAAAGTCCTCACTAGTATTAACACTGGTATTATTCTCAATGTAATTAATTACTGTACTTTAAATACTATTTCTGCCAAGTGAACTCATGCATTTTGTCAAATACCACACTGGAAGACTCTTTAACAAAGTTTTGTCTGTAAGCCTCAATTTCTAAGCATAGATTAGTCTGGGTAACGTGTTTAACCTTTTTTTTTTTTTAACCAGTTGTTAAGTATTAAAGGCAAGAGTTACTAAGAGGATACAACTGGTTTCTCTTTCCTAACACCGTGTGGCTGTTGCCAGTGATCATAATGCTGAACCGGAGGGCTTTGAGTCACTTCCGCACAGCAGGCCACTGCGTGCCCAACACCAGTAGTGGGGGTACCTAAGCAGGGGTGTGATATAGATTGAAATATTTTCACATTTCCAAGTGCACTGTCTTTTACAGAGAGTTCAACTGGCATTTCATCCCCGAGGTTACCTGCAGGCAGAAGGAAAGCTTCGTGGGCAGCACAGTACAGGCAGACACACTGCGTGCCCTCCGAGGCTTTCCCGTTTGCTTGGCCCGTAGTTCTTTCTGTGTGTCTCCTTCTTTTACGATTGAAATGAAGCAAATTCGCTTGGGAGAGTCAAAAAACATAGGAGGGGAATGAGGTTTGTGAAGGTCCTTCATTTCAGACATACATTTCTCCAACAGCGTCAGAGGAAAAGTGAAACATAAAAGCTGATTTGTTTTTCTGAAACTGTTCATTTTGCAGTGAAAGCCTCTATTTAAAAAAGCTGTGCCAGGCTACACACACAGCAGGGAGGAGAGTTTGAGCATACTGTTTCCTGCTCCCTCTAACAGCCTGTTTTTCTGTGAAATAAGGAGTAGGGGGGTGGGTTTACAAAACATTTCTCGCTGGCTCCTGCGCTCGCCTCTGCCTGAGCTAGCGCCTTCCCTGCAAGCACCTGCACTGTGCCCCGAGTGGCCTTTCATGCCCCACGCTCTCCCTGCCGCCCCGGCTTTGGCACAGCCTGAAAAACGCAAGGCTCCCCAGCCACCGTGGGCACGTCCCCGAGCCTCCACCCCGCTCGGGGTGCTGTCTCTCCCAGGGCCCGTGGGGCAGGACGGGAGGGGGACCCAGAGGCAAAGCAGTGACGCCCATTGCCCCAGGGCCCCGGAGGGAGCTGTTGTGGGGAACGGGAACTCAGGAACCAGGTGGGTTGGTTCAGCCTGAGCTGGACACCCCCACCTCCCACCGCGGGTACAGGCTGCATTTCACCCCTGTGGCAGTGGGAACTGCTCCCCCAAAGGGGTTTGTGTGACTGTGCTGGGGGACACTGACAGCGGGTAGAGTTTAATGTGGATTTTTTGTGCCGCGCTTCATACCCGAGGGCCGTACTGGAGAAATGCAGCTGTAACACAAGAATAACACAGTTTTCCATTGCCTTTGTCTCTCTGCAAGTGATACGAGTATCTCTAGATGGTGAAGATGCTAAAAATCATTTACTCTGCTTACCTATAACTAGCCTGGAAAGCGCTGAGACGAACTTCTTCTCATTCTCTTCTAACAAAGACCCACAGTGACATCAGTGACTCATTCAGTAAAACAACTATCTGGTGGAGATAAAGTCAGTATAGCTGACATTATCAGCATGGGCTACAGGTAACTATTACTATTATTAGAATTTCATCTGGCAGGGACCTCGGCACAAATTAAACTCAGGTTTCTCCCACCTTGCAGGAGCAGCTTAGTGTAAAGAGTATAAGTTTACCCATTGCTCTCAGTGGGTAAAGTGTTCTCAGCCTTTGAGCTTACGCTGCGTAATAAAACACAGGACGCAGAAGGGCTGCTGTCCAATGGTTTTGGCAAGGGAAAGCAGAGAGATAAGTTGTGATGGCTTTCACAGATAATTAACAAAGATCATTTCTGATATGTTTCGAAGCGCAGTTAGTGGAATCGTGGGACCTCTGAGCTTTACAACATACCCTTGTAAAATGCCACCGGGGATCTAAAACCTACAGGACAAGATGAGGCGAGTTTCCTTGGCGTTTGCTTTCCCAGGCAACCACAGGCTGTTGAACCTCCCCTTCAACAGTGGCTTTAGGGGAGCAATGGCAGGACCGTGACAGATTATTTACAGGGTAACGGGACCGTGCTGCTTGCCGCTCGACGTGGAGCTCCATCTCACCTTTGCTGCTGCTTTGGCAGTGGAACAAGGTTTGCCTGGGCTGTAGTTCAACCAGCATGAATTCACCCACCACGTTCAACAAGCGGTAACCAGCAGGACTTTCTGCACCCTCAGCAAAGGTTCTTCTGGTTCTTCATTGTCCAACAGCTTCTGCATGGAGAATATAGTCAGTATTTTTTTGAATGGACTTCACAAATTTAAGCACGCTTGTAAAATTCATGCATATTACCAGACAAAAACCACCACACTGACCTATGCCAACTTATTATGCCTATTTTGTAAAAAGAAAAATCCAGCAGGCAGAGGCTTTTCTTTTCCTCTCGTTATCGAACTATGCAAATGTTTTGGTTAGAAAAAAAAGAAATATAACAAAAATAAATGAAATATAGGTTGTGGAAATACAGTGACATTTATCACTACTAATGACTTTCTGGATGTTGTGTAGGGAGTCTGTGAAGTGACCATTATCTTCCAGTCCCAAGACTGAAATTTTAAGTGACTTGTGTTATGGTGGCCAGAGGAATGAAGGACACCCAGGCAGAAGTCGCCATGAAGCAGACTAATTCTATTCCCTCTGTGAGTAATACACTCCGCTTTGAAATGGATGCTGGTGTTTTGCATTTCAGAGATTTGTGCCTACCTCCCAAATGAGATCATTACTAGATTTAACAGCAGAAGTATATTTTCTTAAATGTTCAGCTATCATTGTAGTATTTAGGATCTTTAAAAAAAAAAAAAAGTGACTGTCTGTTATCACCAGCTGAATTCTGTTAGCAATATTAAATTGAAACTGTCACTGATTTTTCCCACTTACACAGTCAAATGATTGGAGTGGAAAAGCACCTAGGAGGCATCACAAGACTGAAGGCTAAAACCGATCAGAAAACTTATTTTCTATAATGGAAATACAACACTGGGATTTTGGCTTCACTTTCCAAATGTTTGATGTACACTAAAAACTTGCTCAAAGCAGGACATAGAAGAGCAATAATTGTAATAACTAAAGCAAAATATCTCCTGCAAATGTTTGGGCCAAAGTTTTGCACTGACGCTCAGAGCTGGTCTACCAAGAGCGCAGGTGGGTGAGCACCTCTTACGGCAACTCTTGGTTTGACATTTCCAGCTCACTGCGGGAGCCGAGCGCAGGATGCAGAGCAAAACCCGAAATGAGTTCCCTGAACTGGGGAGGGCCGCATGACCTTGAATGTACCTTCCTGTTCTTTCAGCATGAGCCCTCGACACGGTGGGAATTGGAGATCCCCCTTCCCCGCAGCGGGCCCGCTCCCCGTCACTCCCCACTAGTCCCTGCCTGGGAGCCGAGGCAGCGCACCCGCAGCTAATGACAGTGCCGTGAGTCTCTACCGAGTGCTGAGAAGCTGGAAAAAAGAACGAATAAATGACTGAAATCCAAGGGAAGACGAAACACTGCGCTTTCATTGCTGACGGTAAAAACTGTCATCACTGTTATTTACAGGCGTCAGGTTGCCAGCTCCGCACAGCCCCTGCGCAGCCTGGCCGGAGCCACCGTGCACGCTGCCAACAGCTGCCCGGCAGCGGCTGCCTCGGAGCCACGGCCACACAGCTGAACATGCAGGCTGCGTAGCCATTGCTTCCGTCCCGCTGCTGCTGTGCCCTGCGAGTGGGCTCAGGGTAGCACAGCGGTGGGGAGGAGGCCCTGCCTGGGGGACATAACCAGGGCCAGTGTTCCCCTGCCAACCAGGGGTTAATTTTTTAATCGGAGACACTGAAGGCAAAGCAGGGGTCTAAATCAAAGTGCTTGCTGTCTGTCAGCAGATCCCAGAAATAATTTAGGACAACACACGTGGCCACAGAAGTTGTAATTTCTGAGTATCATTTTTAAAAAATATTCACAGCTCTGTTCACAATGCATTCTTGTACCCACAGATCTCGAGCTGTACCAAAACAGGATTTAACTTTGCTTGTCCCCTTGATGTAGGCAAGCAAGCAGATAAAAAGCAAAAGAAGACTGCAGCTGGCAGTAAATCACCAACTCTGTTTATTTTTGTCCCTTACTCAGGATTACAGGGAAAGAAATCTCCAGTTTAGAATGTTGTCACCACTTTTAGTTAGCAGGCTCTAGCCGCTTTGAAAGTGTCCTGGTTTTGGCTGGGATAGAGTTAATTTTCTTTCTAGTAGCTGGTACAGTGCTGTGTTTTGGATTAGGGATGAGAATAATGTTGATAACCCAGGGCTGTTTTCGTTCCTGCTGAGCAGGGCTCACCCAGAGCCAAGGCCTTTTCTGCTCCTCACCCCACCCCACCAGCGAGGAGGCTGGGGGTGCACAAGAAGCTGGGAGGGGACACGGCTGGGACAGCTGACCCCAGCTGACCAAAGGGCTGTTCCACACCATCCGATGCCACGCTCAGCATATAAACTAGGCAAAAAGCTGGCTGGGGGTCTGCTACTCAGTAACTGGCTGGGCATCAGTCAGCGGGTGGTGAGCACTTGCATTGTGCATCACTTGTTTTGTATATTCTTTCATCATTATTTTCCCTTTCTTTTCTGTCCTATTAAATTGTCTTTATCTCAATCCATGAGTTTTACCTTTTTTACAATTCTCTCCTCCATCCCACCGCGGGGGAGCGAGGGAGCAGCTGTGTGGTGTTTAGCTGCCTGCCGGGTTAAACCACAACAGTCCTTTTGGCACCCAACGTGGGGCTCGAAGGGTTGAGATAATGACAGATCTGACCAGAGCGTGTTAAAACAAATTTGTTATAAGCATTCGTTATATTAGGTTAATAGTCGCTGGTCGCAATGTTGATTTATTTGCTCTCAGAGTTGTTGTGCTTGTTCTCAGAGATGTGTTGTGTAACACCTTACTTGCTGTATACGTTCCCTGTTGTGCTGTTTATCGCCTCTGGGGGCTGGATTAAGGTTATCATTTTGCTGAACTGTGTAACACTGGCTTATGTTATGATAAAATTACTGGTCAAGAGACTAATCTGGTATTTGTACTCAGCATTGCCGTCATCTCTGTACTTCGAGAACCATCTCTTGGAAACTATTAATAATTACACTCTTCACCTTTTCTCCTCAGAGAGCCAATCTATGGGGGAGACAAGGGGGAACACTTTCCTGGCTCCTTCCCCTTCCCCTTCTCCTCCAGCCTAGATACAACAGCTCTTGAGAATTTTGAATATCCTTGGGATGTTCAAACCAGCATGTTCCTATTGCTATGTCTCCTGAATGTGTTTCAGGTCTTGTTTAAGATCAAACAACTCTTTAAGAATACCACCCAGAGATCTGCCCTGAGGCTGGGTAGCTATGAGTGGCAGGGTGTGGGAGATAGTATGGGCAAGTACAGTGGGCACCTCCAGTGTTTTGGAATATCACCCCTGAACAAGTGCAGAATCCTGAAAAACTAGTAAAATATTTGGAAAAAGTATGCTGTCAGCCTGGCAATTCCAGAGAGACAAATCACTGGAATGTGCAGGGGCCTGGCCCATGCCTACCGAGCCCTGTTCAACACTATTCAGTGCTCTCAAGTGGAAGAGAAGGTCTCTGGATCTGACTATAAAGCAACAGGCATTGCGGCTGCTCCAACCCCTGCAACAGGCCCTGCAGCTGAACCAGAGAACCAACCCATGCCAGTATCAGTCGCCCCTGTACACAAGAAGAAATGTTGGAAGTGAAAGTGAAAACTTGTTTAGTACGGGAAGAAACTCTTCCCCTACTAAGGGAAGAAGTGGACGAGGCAGGCTACTCTGAAGCAGGGCCATCACGAGAACAGGAGGAGGAAGAGGCAGAACTCGTAAACGAGGCAGTAACCACCCGATCCCTGTCCCTGAGTGAGCTGTGAGACATGCGAAAAGATTTCAGCCGTCATCGAGGCAAGCACATTGTCACCTGGCTGCTCCAATGCTGGGATAACAGGGCCAGTAGCCTGGAATTGGAGGCTAGGGAAGCCAAAGAGCTGGGATCCCTTTCTAGGGAAGGGGGCATTGACAAAGTGATTGACAAAGGGGCACAATCCCTCAGCCTCTGGAGGTGACTCCTGTCAGGTGTGAAGGAAAGATATCCCTTCAAGGAAGATGTTATACGTCACCCAGGCAAGTGGACCACCACGTAGAGAGGTATCCAGTACCTGAGGGAATTAGCCATGCTGGAGGTGAGTTATGATGACCTGAACAACGAGCAGTTATCCAAAGATCCAGGTGAAGTCAAGTGTACGTGACCCATGTGGCGGAAGTTTGTACAGAGCACCCCAGCATCGTATGCCAACTCATTGGCAGTAATGACCTGGAAGGACGGAGAAGGACAAACAGTGGATGAATTGGCTGGCCAACTCTGGCAGTACAAAGAAAGTCTCTCTTCCTTCCTATGGGCCTGCATCTCGGCTGTGGAAAAATTGTCCCAGGAGGTCCAACAACTCAAAGAGGATATGTCCTACTCCCCACCTGTATGGACCAGTATCTCAGCCATTAGGAGTAAGCATCCCTCTGCTCAGGAGAGAGGATATAGAGGGTACACACCACAGGCCACCCTGTGGTTTTACCTGCATGACCACAGAGAGGATATGAGGAAGAGAGGTGGAAAATCTACTTTGACCCTAGAGGCATGGGTATGTGAGTTGCAAGGAAAAATAATCACAAAAGGACGTTCTTCCAGGAAAATTGCTGCTCCAGTTTCCAGTGGACAGTTCCCCAGACAGAGTAGAAGGGCTGATCTTACTCCTGGTTTTAATGAAGGAACTCCTGACTTCTATTTACAAGAAGTGAGTAATGAATACTATGACCAGGACTAGAGGGGCCCTGCCTCCAACCAAGTGGAGGAAAGAGACAACCGGGTTTACTGGACTGTGTGGATTCGACGCCCTGGCACATCAGACCCACAGAGGTATAAAGCTCTTGTAGACACGGGTGCACAGTGTACCCTAATGCCATCAAGCTATACAGGGGCAGAACCCATCTGTGTTCCTGGAGTGACGGGGGTCCCAAGAGCTAACTGTACTGGAGGCCAAAGTGAGCCTAACTGGGGACGAGTGGCAAAAGCACCCCATTGGGACTGGCCCAGAGGCTCCGTGCATCCTTGGCATAGACTGCCTCAGGAGAGGGTATTTCAAGGACCCAAAAGGGTACCGGTGGGCTTTTGGTATAGCTGCCTTGGAGACGGAGGAAATTAAACAGCTGTCCACCTTGCCCGGTCTCTCAGGGGACCCCTCTGTTGTGGGGTTGCTGAAGGTTGAAGAAAAACAGGTGCTGATCGCTACCGCAATGGTGCACCGGTGGCAATATGGCACCAACCGAGACTCCCCGATTCCCATCCATAAGCTGATTCATCGACTGGAGAGCCAAGGAGTGATCAGCAAGACTTGCTCACCTTTTAACAGTCCCATATGGCCAGTGCTAAAGTCTAATGGAGAGTGGAGACTGACCGTAGACTATCGTGGCCTGAATGAAGTCACGCCACTGCTGAGTGCTGCCGTGCCGGACATGCTGGAACTTCAATACAAACTGGAGTCAAAGCCAGCCAAGTGTTATGCCACAACTGATATCGCTGATGCGTTTTTCTCAATCCCTTTGGCAGCAGAGTGCAGGCCACTGTTTGCTTTCACTTGGAGAGGCATCCAGTACACCTGGAATCGACTGCCCCAGGGGTGGAAACACAGCCCTGCCATTTGCCATGGACTGATCCAGACCGCACTGGAACAGGGTGAGGCTCCAGAACACCTGCAATACATGGATGACATCATCATGTGGGGCAACACAGCAGAAGAAGTTTTTGAGAAAGGGAAGAAAATAGTCGAAATCCTCCTGAAAGCTGGTTTTGCCATAAAACAAAGTAGGGTCAAGGGACCTGCACAGGAGATCCAGGTTTTAGGAATAAAATGGCAAGATGGATGTCATCAGATCCCAATGGATGTGATCAACAAAATAACAGCCACGTCTCCACCAACTAGCAAAAAGGAAACACGAGCTTCCTTAGGCATTGTGGGGTTTTGAAGAATGCATATTCCAAATTACAGTCTGATGGTAAGCCCTCTCTATCAAGTGACCTGAAGAAGAACGATTTCAAATGGGGCCCTTTGAACAAATTAAACAAGAGATAGTTCGTGCAGTAGCCCTTGGGCCAGTCCGGGCAGGACAAGACGTAAAAAACGTGCTCTACACCGCAGCTGGGGAGAATGGCCCTAGCTGGAGCCTCTGGCACCAGGGGAGAGTTGAGGTCGGCCCCTAGGGTTTTGGAGTCGGGGATACAGAGGATCCGAGGCCCGGTATACTCCAACTGAAAAAGAGATACTGGCAGCATAGGAAGGGGTTCGAGCTGCTTCGGAAGTGGTTGGTACTGAGGCACAGCTCCTCCTGGCACCCCGGCTGCCGGTGCTGGGCTGGATGTTCAAAGGGAGGGTCCCCTGTACACATCATGCAACTGATGCTACGTGGAGTAAGTGGGTCGCACTGGTCACACAACGGACTCAAACAGGAATCCCCAATCACCCAGGAATCTTGGAAGTGATCATGGACTGGGCAGAAGGCAAAGATTTTGGAATATTGCCAGAGGAGGAGGTGACACGTGCTGAAGAGGCCCCACTCTATAATAAACTACCAGAAAATGAGAAGCAATATGCCCTGTTCACTGATGGGTCCTGTCATATTTTGGGAAAGCATGGGAGGTGGAAGGCTGCTGTATGGAGTCCTATACGACAAGTCGCAGAAACTGCTGAAGGAGACGGTGAATTGAGTCAGTTTGCAGAGGTGAAAGCCACCCAGCTGGCTTTGGATATTGCTGAATGAGAAAAGTGGCCAGTACTTTGTCTCTGTACTGCTTCATGGATGGTGGCAAATGCTCTGTGGGGGTGGTCACCGCAATGGAAGCAGAGCAACTGGCAGCGCAGAGGCAAACCCATCTGGGCTGCTGCACTGTGGCAAGATATTGCTGCCCGGGTAGAGAACCTGGTTGTAAAAGTACGTACCCAAGGGTTGGGCCACTGAAGAACATCAAAACAACCAGCAGGTGGATCAGGCTGCTAAGATTGAAGTGGCTCAGGTGGATCTGGACTGGCAACATAAGGGTGAATTATCTATAGGCCATTATTGGTGGGCCCATGACACCTCAGGCCATCAAGGAAGAGATGCAACATACAGATGGGCTCGTGGTCGAGGGGTGGACTTGACCATGGACACTATTGCACAGGTTATCCATGAATGTGAAACATGCACTGCAATCAAGCCAGCCAAGCAGTTAAAGCCTCTCTGGTATGGAGGACGATGGCTGAAATACAAATATGGGGAGGCCTGGCAGATTGATTATATCACACTCCCACAAACCTGCCAAGGCAAGCGCCATGTGCTCACCATGGTGGAAGCAACCACCGGATGGCTGGAAACATATCCTGTGCCCCATGCCACTGCCTGGAATGCTGTCCTGGGCCTTGAAAAGCAAGTCCTATGGAGACATGGGACCCCAGAAAGAAGTGAGTCAGACAACGGGACTCATTTCTGAAACAACCTCATAGACACCTGGGCCAACGAGCGTGGCATTGAGTGGGTATATCACATCCCCTATCATGCACCAGCCTCCAGGAAAATTGAACGATACGATGGATGGTTAGAGACTACACTGCGAGCAATGGGTGCTGGGACATTCAAACACTGGGATACAGATGTAGCAAAGGCCACCTGGTTAGTCAGCACTAGGGGATCTGCCAATTGAGCTGGCCCTGCCCAGTCAAAACTTTTACGTACTGTAGAAGGGGATAAAGTCTCTGTAGTGCACATAAAGAATATGCTGGGGAAGACAGTCTGGGTTATTCCTGCTTCAGGCAAAGGAAAACCCATTCGTGGGATTGCTTTTGCTCAAGGACCTGGGTGCACTTGGTAGGTGGTGCGGGAAGATGGGGAAGTCTGACGTGTACCTCAAGGGGATTTGATTTTGGGTGAGAATAGCCAATGATTTGAATTGTATGATGTTAATTGCTATATAATACTGTATGTCATCACTACTATGGTGGTTATATGCCATATCAACGGTATTACAGTCAGAATCACCCAGATTAATGAAGAACGAATTTTGATGAAACCTAGCAAAGTGCAGCAGTGATAGAACCGGAAAAGTGCAGTGGTGATGGAACCAGAACTGGCTTCAGCATGCAACAATCCAACACCACGCACCATCTCTCCTGCTCTGAAGGACTGTTATGACAGATGGAGCCCAAAGTCATGGACTAAATGAACTCAACAGGCATTTTAGAGGGATGGCCCATAAGGGAATGATATCTGTGTGTGTATATCAAAAGACAGGAAAAGTGGTGGTGATTAATTGGGATGTATTGGAAAGTGTGTGACCTGGGCATGATGTAGATGGTATAGAATAAGGGGTGGATACTGTCCTGGTTTTGGCTGGGATAGAGTTAATTTTCTTTCTAGTAGCTGGTATAGTGCTGTGTTTTGGATTAGGGATGAGAGTAATGTTGATAACCCAGGGCTGTTTTCGTTCCTGCTGAGCAGGGCTCACCCAGAGCCAAGGCCTTTTCTGCTCCTCACCCCACCCCACCAGCGAGGAGGCTGGGGGTGCACAAGAAGCTGGGAGGGGACATGGCTGGGACAGCTGACCCCAGCTGACCAAAGGGCTGTTCCACACCATATGGTGCCACGCTCAGCATATAAACTAGGCGAAAAGCTGGCTGGGGGTCTGCTACTCAGTAACTGGCTGGGCATCGGTCAGCGGGTGGTGAGCACTTGCATTGTGCATCACTTGTTTTGTATATTCTTTTATCACTATTATTATTATTTTCCATTTCTTTTCTGTGCTGTTAAGTTGTCTTTATCTCAGCCCACGAGTTTCACCTTTTTTTTTATTCTCTCCCCCATCCCACTGCGGGGGAGTGAGTGAGCAGCTGTGTGGTGTGTAGCTGCCTGCCGGGTTAAACCACAGCAGAAAGGCAAAAAGCAAACCATTAAGCACAGTGCTACACTTGCAAGGAGTGTGGGGGAACGAAAGTGTGTCACCTGATACGAAATTATATACTCCTCCACCGTTTTCTTAGCTTTAGTCATAACATTAAGCAACATTTTTCCCAGATCTTATTAAATACATCCCAGTAGGTCCTAGCGTGTTTGACACACGTATTGGAAGATTAAATTTACAGGACTTCACTCTGTCTGTACTTACATCTCTCATCTCCACTCACATCACTGGGTGCACTTCACCATCTTGGGTGAGAGTCGAGCCCCCAGTGTATTCCTCAGGCGATTATTTCCTTAGGGCTCAGTAGTACACAGCAGGACAACAATTCTTTCAGGAGGTGCCGGTATAAGGTTAGATGTCCTATGCAAACGTCCAGTTGCCATGGGCTGCAAAGTCCTAGTACTAGAGGAGTTGCGGTCACTTAATTTAGCTTGAACCGTTTGAGCAAGCGTATGCTGAATCCCTGCAGTATGGTGGCCCTCGCTCTGACCCAGTAGCTTTGTCTCTGCTGAGCTACAGGAGCAGTTCCGGCCCTGTTCCGTAGACTCAATGGTTAAAATCCCAGTAAAGTATTTCCAGTAAGGGCTGTCCCTGCACCTGCTCCTGTCCCTAGACCATGCCGACTCCGTTTATACCACAACTGCTTCCACTGACTGCATCCCTATGTAGCCAGGTGAGTGAGAACAGAACCAGGCCCGGGCTTTAGCAGCTTTTGTTACCATCAGCAAAGCAAGCAAACGAGATGTGTATTTAGCCACATCACTCCTCCTATCTTAATGTCACCGGAGATTAATTCAGATAGAACTACCGCTCTTCTACTGAAGCTCCTAAAGATGAAAAATATCTAATTTGTTCTTGCTCTGTTGACTGTGAAGGAAGGAAAAACCTGCAGAGAGTTAAATGCAAGGTATGGAGCAGTGAACCCATTGTTGTGATATATGAGATCTGTGACATGTTTATAAACAGGCTAAAATAACTAATGCATTATAGAAATGGAATGTAATCTGAAAATGAAGTAAGTTGACTTGTGTGTTTGTCTTTACTCTTTGAAAAGAGTGCTGCTTTTTATTTTTTGCAGTGTTTTTCTCCATTTACCTTGATTTGTTGTAGTTTTACAAATTCAGTTCTTGAGAGTTTGAAAACCGTGGGAAACCTGTTAAATGCTGAAATAGCAAAGGCCATGCTGAACCACCCAGGAGGCTGGATGAGGAGAAGGAAAGGAAAGGATTCCTAGGTACATTATCAAAATATATAGTTTTAGGCACCTAGTTAATTCCAACAAATAATCGACAGTAAAAAGAGAATAAAACTTCATGACGTATTTCACAGTTAAGAGATCATAATGCACATGCTCAGCGGTATCCAGATTGTCTTCCAGGGAGAAACTGGAGACAACCAGCACCGACATTTTAATGTCTAATGGGACATTCCAGGGCCAACAAATCCCTTTTTTAAGCTACTTTTTACGCACTGTAAAGCAACTAATAAGGTGACAGGCTCAATTAACAAGAACTCTTTGCAAATCAGCTTTAAGACTCAGATTATACTTCTGTATTCATGCTATTTGTTCAGTCACATCACAACACAATTAGGCCAAGTAGAACAGAAGAGGTCCAGGCTTAGCCTCCTTTACTACACCTTGCGCACTTTGAATTTTCCCTGGGGAAAAAAAAAACAAATTGAGCTGGTGGGCTTAAAAATATCAGAAAGAAGCACATGGATATAAAGTGATCAGGAATACGTTTAAGCTGTGAATTAGATGATTTCTAACCATGAGAACTGTGGAGTTATGGAACAGTCTCCCAAGAGAAGTAGACAGGGTAAAAAGCCAAATTGTCTTAAGGCGGCGTTTGGCTGGTTTGTGAGAGGGATGATGTGTCAGGGTTGCCTGTTAAGAACAGGGACAGGACTTGATAATTCAGGAGATTCCTACAGTGATTCATTATTGTTTTTCTGTCTCCCAGCCAGCCGTTTAGTCTGTTATCACCATGTGACAACTACAGCTAGAAATAGCCAGCTTCCTTCAGTGAGCAGGGAGGTGGGAGACAGGGCAAGATGGAGGGCTTCTGATGCCGGCCAGGTCCAGAAGAGCCCCACTGAACTCTGCCGTGAGAAACGATACAAGGTTTGTCATGGACCGAACTGCCCAACGCTAGTTTTATGCCGGCTGGCTAAAGATGTTTTGATGTTTGACATGTAATACCATCCTGCTAAGACAACCGCAGCTGTGAGCATTACTAGCACTACGCGACAGCCTTCATGCACGGTTGTCCACTGTTCTGCTGTTGTTTTGACATGTAGCTGCTCCTGCTGGGCCTCTTGACTAAGTGTAGCATCAGGATGTTGCTGGGGCTCAGAATTGCATGCATTGAAGCCAACATCTGCGCTCTCATAAGGTGCCCACACCCCCTCGCTGCTTTCCCAGCCTTCTGCTGGCGTGTTACTGCCTGGCCTCACGGCAGGGGCCACAAAAGTAGAGCTGTGCCCACCCACACCTCTGCTGCTGCAGTTGCAACCTGGTGTTTTTAGCTGAAGCATACTTTCAGCTAAATAGCTAAAGCAAAGTGTGTTTGGACAGTGAAGGTGATGTCTGGGGCCACAGCTCTGTCCTGCTTCCCTTCTGGGGACGCTCACTTTTGGGAGACAGATGGCCAGGAACAGCCACATCTTCAGCCACTTCACAGAGATACGCGATTGCTCATCCCTCACAGCCACACTCAGCTCTGCACCGACTTCAGCTGCAGGACAGTGATAGGGAGGAGATGGGAAAACGCCAAGTCCCTGCTTAATTTGGCCACATAACCCTGTGAGACACACGGAAAGGTTTGGAAGGCTCGCAGTGTCACACCTCTTGTTCCAATAAACAGACTTTTCTTACTGTAGGCCTGATAATTTCAGGCTTTTTCATGCTGAATATGTCCTTAAGGTCAGTTCTTGACCCTCTTACCATGTCTGAATATTACTTTTCTGCAGAAGCAGCTTTACGGTGTCACCAAGCCCATTTCTGCCCCGCGCGGAGAGACCTAGGGAATGCATACATACTAATGTCCTACTCAAAGGCAAATGTCAGAATGAGCCTCTAAAATTTAATCTGTTTGACTAAAGACCAAAATCTGCCAAAGTAAATGGAGCTGTACCAGTTTGCCTCAGAGAGAACTGAACCGACTGAACCTCTGAACCACAATAAAATTAATCTCAGTTAGAGTACTCTGCTAAGAGCAGCAGCAAGAGATATCGCTGTCTGAAATATGTTCCAAATACTGTGAAATACTTCAGAATCAAATACTAAACAGTCTACTAAACTGGAATACACTATGACATTGCTTGAGAGTCTGATTTATCTGCTAGTCGCATTGGATCGCAAAAGTCTGGATTACCTCATAAGCAGTCTCTGCTGGCTGGAGAGGTATTCAGTCATGAAAGCAGTGATCAAACAAGAGTTAAATAACATCATTTGTTAGTTAAATTTGTTGTTAAACACAAATTTGTCAGGCCAGAAACACTAACATATGCACGTTCCTTAATACAGATTAAGAGCCTTAGTTTCCCTGATTCCCAAAGAAGTTAGCGTAATGACTACCGTCCAAGGTGACGTCCTGGGATCCTCAGTTACCAGAGACGATGTGAAGGGACCATCAGTCCTGATAGTTTGGGCTGGCCTAATTACAAGCTTGGTTTCTGTTCATGAGGCTCTGTTTAGAAGGTTTGGACGCTAAAATATCTCCTCTCCTTTCCTACCTCTTTAATTCATTGTCAAGTTTGAACACTTTAGCACTCAAGTTAGGAAAAGCTAATGACAAAGCTGAACATGCAGCCTTAATTATAGGTCAGTATGGATCATATTCTACACATACACTTCTCCAAAGGCACATTTTATTCTCTAGTTCTGTAACTCATAGTGTTTAGAGCTAGAAAGTTTCTTTAGTATTACCCAGTTAGGCTTTAAGTCTAACGATGCCTCAGCCATGGATATTTGCCATAACATCTCACACTTCCATTCCAGCTCTTTTTAATTAGAAAGGGATTATTTCTTCCAGTGGAGCTACTAAGAGAAATCTGTTTTCACTTGGCACTTAGAGCAGAAATGTTATTGCCACTCCTGCTGTAATTGTCTGCTAGCCTTTATTAGTTTGTATCGATCTGACACAATCCACATTTTGGATGCTTTCTAAATCTCTCTGTTTTAATTTAGCCTAAAAGGAAGTAGATTTCACCCCATCTTTTTTCCTCCAATACACCCCTGAACCATGTAAAAATAGCTTTAGCTCTTTTACAGTTCAGATTTCTCTCTGTGACAGACTTAATATTAGTTCACTGTTACACACCTCCAGGGCCAAGCCCCTGCAGCACAGCTGAACAGAATAATAAATACTGTGGGACAAAAAAAATCATAGTACAGCTACAATTGCTCATTGCCAATTTATCTCTGGTGCTGTTTATCTGCTGGTGCCAGCCCTCTGTCCCGCCCCAGCCAAACCAGACCATCTGCACGCGTAGCAACAGCAATCACCCAAAATACTTGGCTGCTGTAGCTGCTGTGATGAGCTCTGAACTGCACGCTCCTGTATCACACCTCAGAAGCCAGGGGCTAGCTCGCTTTACAGGCTGCTTGCTTTCCTCCCCATTTGTCTTCAAGGGGATAAATATGCAACTGGTTAGCTGCAGGACAGATAGATGTTATGGTTTGTTATCGAAGTCCCTTAGGCTTTTGACTAGTGCTGCTTTACTATCCCTTTCAGGAGTGTCAGCGACATGCATTGAATCTGCAGGCACAGCACAAGGCTGGAAATCAGGAGACATCAGCTTTGCCAGTGGTCTGCTGCCTGACCTTGGGTTGCCGCTTCAGCTTATTCAACTTTCAGTTCTGCCTCTGCCCTTTGTCTGTTGACTCTGTTTTGATGAGAATATAGTCGGGGACAGAGATAGCCTCTTGCTGTACTTATAAATGGCATCAAGTACAACATGACCGGCACTTTCTTGTGTTTCTAGATGCTAATGTAATATAAATAAGGAATGATTAAATTAATCTTCTGTCCTATCAGTAGCATTAGTTCACTTAAATCAAGAAATGTTTGGTAGCTGAACGATGTTGAGGTGTGGGGTATCCAGCCTAAGCTCATTACCTTCAGATTAGCCTAAACTGCAACGAATCATCTGAACTCAAAGTACTTTTAACTTCTGGGGGCTTGAGCCAACAGTACTGGAAACCAGTTAGTGCTTCTCAAGAGACCTTCAATGCTGTGCAATAACTAGTTCTCTCAAGAAATGTTACTGAGAAAGAAGAAAAAGATTTATGGGCTACTAGGAGAGAGGTATATATTAGCTTTCTGGAGCCATTTCATAGCTCAGTATCTTACAGCCATCTGGACTTTGACAGTGACGGATCTAACATGACTGCGCTGCCTTGCACCACATTTCCTTTTTCAGTTCCTCGCAGAGATGATGGATTGCCAAGCCAATCTCTGAGGCAGGCTGGCTTCTTTGGCCGACCCAGAAAACAAGGGCACTGCATAAATGCTTCAGCTCTTGGCCACACTGGCTTTTATGGAAAGCGTCTCATCATTTGGCTCTTTTAACCCTCTGAGTCCCAAATGCCAAGGCCATCCACTCTGTAGGGCTAAGCAGATAACCTATGGCAAACTGAGGGCTATTCTTAAACCATTTCCAGCTGAAAGGCTTTTCCCAGCCAGCCAGAAAAGAAGCAGTGCATGCTAATTTCTACCGGCAGGCTCCTGATTTGGTTTTCCCCCAGAAAACCTACTTGTTTTCTTTCTTGCTTGTTTCTGTTCAATTTAAACTTCCTTTGCTAATTGCAAGAGCACAATTTGCATTGTATTTGGGCTCCTTTAGTTATAGGCTTAGGTTTGATTTGCCCATTCGGCAGCTTGTCCCAGATTGTATGTATTTATGAAGGAGGCCAAAGATCACTAGCATACCACTGTCAATGCCTAAATTACCTAAAAAAACCCAAACTTTTCCTTTTCACAAAGAAAATCTTTCTAAGTGCTAACGTTTAAGGATATGTATTATCAATTATTAAGCATAACAGTCCATTTCTTCTACAGCAAGACCACTCCGTCCACAAAGCATGTCAATGGCAAAAAATGCTTTATGGAGCCGTTCCCCAGTCAAACTGGCTCAAAAAGCCTCCGTGCCAGTCTCCTGCCGTCGGCAGGTTCCCAGCCTGTGTAAGGCTGATCTGCTCCTTTTACGGGAGTTCTCCCCTCCAGCCTCTCATGTCCTGTTTCAGAGCCGGTGCCTGAAGGCAGAGCGGAAGGCAGGGCTCCCTGGCTGTTTCTCCCAGGCTAATGGTAGTGAGCTGCTGGGGCACAGCTGTAAGAGCGGGCCTGGGAGTTTACTGTCTGCTGGGGAGCTGGTGGGTGCTCCAGCCAAGCTTTAATCCAAAAGCAGTTGGGTACGTATTTCACTGAAAGAAAGTTATTCTAAGAAAAAGCATCAGAGGTGACACTGAAGTGAGGTTTTGCATTTGACCAGGGGCGTTTTGTGTCAGAGAAGCGCAATTCTTCATAAAAGCAACAAAATATATAGGAGGTATTTTCAGCTGTTACAGCTTTGCCATTACAAAGGTGACTTAGCAACATGCATGGGAAGTTCTGAGCAAAAATTTTGTGATGATCTCTCTCTGCCTTCTTTTGCTCTGTATTTGCAGCTTAATCACTGAACTGCAAGGTGCAGGCTCAGAGATCAGGGCGCTTTGGTTCTTCTGCCTGTGAAATAAGGGTGAAGACTGCTTTCTAGCCGCGTCCCTTTTCTGTGCATGTTTTCTCCACATATTGTTATGGAAAAATATTGGCATAATTTGCCTCATGTGTGCAATAAACCAGAAAGGTTGGTAGGACACAGTGCAAGAGTACATAGTTGCTCGGTGTATTTTAACTTCACAGTATCAGGAACTGACTCCAGGGGCCACTAGCCGTCATCAGCCTGACACAAAAATTGGTGCTAATGCGTACTTCCATCCCTGAACTACGCCATGCTCAGCAGCGAAAACATAAGCACTGCATGTTCAGGGCAGCCAAAGCTGAGGCAGAGGTTTTGCCAAACGAAACCACAGGGCGCAGCAGACAATGGAAATTGGCAGTGAGCTAGGAGCAGAGACGGACACCAAAAACGAGGGGAGAAAAATAAGAGCAGTTTCCTGGCAACAGAGCGGGATGCAGTGGTCTGAGAGCCCTGCAAGTGCAATTGCTTGTGTGCCATTTGGACCACCCCACCTCGGTTTAAAGAGGTCTTGCGTATGCCGTAAACACGTTATCCTAGAGCATGCGCTGGGTCATGTCTTAGGCCAATGGCAAAAGGAGCCATCTGCCAAATGTCTTTCTGCTTGGCAAAGGAGAGCTTTGTTTCTGCTTCAGGTGGTAATAGATTGCCCACGATATCATTTTGCAATAATTAGGAATCCAGAAACAGCAGTTGAGATGGAGCCCTATTGTGCTAGCTGTTTTCCAAAACTCAAAACAAGAGAAAGTCGCCCTTTTGATGACTTTACATTAGTAAATGCATCCTTGTGTTTTCAAAACGAAAACTCAAAGTAAGAGAGATTCAGGGTGGATTTGAAAACAAACACCTTCCCCTGGGTAGGAAACCATCTAATCAACTCGTTCAGAGGTACCCAGGCAAGGAGAAGCAGTTAGAAACTGAAGGCAGTCCCAGTGCAGTTCTTAACCCAAGATCTTATTTCCTCACTTGCTTCGATAAACCTCTGACTTAATTTGTACAAAGGAAATCCTTTACTGCCTCACCTCTATGTACGAGGCTGTATACAATCACGTGCTTTCAGCTGTGCCTTCTGCGTGCTGTCAGGAGCAGAGCTGGCACCTTGCTCCAGATTTCTACCCTCTGCAGGCATCACAGCACTTGAAGTGCAGCCTGGGGAATGAGCACACAAAATGCAAACTCTGTTTCAAGCTACTGTCCTTTAATTTAACTCAAATCATGTATCTGGAACTTTAGATAAAATTTCCAATTTTATTTGAGAAAACCAGGCAGCCAGCAAAATCCACTTTGTGAATCCTGTCCAAAGTTACAGTGCACCGTGGTGGCACTTGCGTCATTACTGGGATTCTTGTTTTGCCTCTGCAGAGTCGTCCTTAATTTTCCCTACTCACTATCTGAAATATAATTCTGAATCAATCCTCCTTACTCCAGCTCACCCATGAGTATAAGAACGGTATATCACCACAAACCACAAGTACGGTTAGTCTAGTGTGCTGTCTCCAGTGATGGCCAATATCAGACATCTGTGGCTGCATGCCAGAAGAGGGACAACAGATAGTGATATTTCTATACCCTCCCAGTCTTCAGTTTTTTTGGGTCAAAATCCCTGTGCCAGATATAGTGTCTTTGTACATCATGGTCATACCTGGTGCGAAGAGAATTGCAAGTAGAGGCAGAGCTTAATTTCACAGCTTCTATTTGTGGGCAGGAGGTATTAACATTTTTTCCTGACAAAGCTTATAAGAAATAATACGGTTGTAAATTTTCCCGTGGGTTGATAGTAAATGTGTTATTTACTGATTTGCACATCACTGTTGGTTGCAGTTGGCAGGATTTCGATCCATAGCTTACGGTGACTAACAAATACCCACCGCACTCCAGGATTCAGCTGTTTCTTCTGTTTCTGAAGTATTTTTTAGCTTACACAAATGCTGAATTCTGGACAGTTTATTTCTAAACCCATGTTTTCGCTAATCATCTGTTAGGGATGACAAAAATATGACAGCTATTCCTAAAGTCATCTGTGTGTAGAAAATTGTATTGCAGAATAAGAGTATCTTATTCTGGTACAATTAGGAAGCAGGTTAAACTAAATCAAACTGGAGTCAAGAGCAAAAAATTATGAAATGGAAGCGTGTATAGATGATGTCAGTTATCCAGGAATTTCTGAACAGCAATTCCAAACTAATTCCATGCCTCTATCTCATGCCTAAATGAGCTCACTCGCCAGGGGCCATGTAATATGACTGGTTTACCCGGCTGAGCAGTAGAGCACCATATTAAGACAGCGGTGTTGCTTTCAGTATCAAAACAAGGTCACTTAAAGCTCAGGTATTTCTGTTTCTATACAGTACTTCATGAAGATATATGGTTAACAGAATATGAACAAACACAAATACTAGTATCAAAGCAGCTAAAAGCCTTATGGTTGTCTCAGCTGGAAGGTTACTGTACCCATGGATGGGGCATGGTAACCGGTTTACTCGCACTTCTAATCCATTAGAGGGCTAAGTTAGACAGGTAAGTATAACCACCATCACCCCAAAGAAAAGCCGGTTTGCTGCTGTTTGTGGTCGACCCTACATAAGGTTCCAGATGTCAAGCATCCTGGATCCTAACACCAGATTTTCGTCATGTGGCTTTTGCAAGTCATCTTCTATCACAGTCAGTGGTCAGTGGTGTGAAATCATTTCATTTCACATTGCAACAGATTAAGATTGCACACACACACAGCCAGTTAACTGCTGGAGAGGGATCTACAAAAGGATAATGAATTGCAAAAATACCGTGAAGAACTCTCTTGTGTTTAATAGTCCTGGCGTATATATGCTATGGATCCAAATACTAGGCACAGGTTTGTATCAGAAATGACCAACTTAAATGGCTTCTGAAGAGAAGTGTTTCTAGATGATTTTTTGAGAGGAATTTTAAATACTTGCCAGTTTCTGGTGCTAATTTTCCTACTCAAATCTTCCTAATTAGCAGTTAGTTGCAAAGTATCAAAGTGGGCGATAGAATTATTTAGTGCTTAAATTCTGAATACTGACTAGCAATACGAGGATATGATCTACTGATTTGTTTTGAATTATAAACCGATAAACCTTTATTGCATCCATAATTTTCTGTTTAATATTGTCCTGGTTTTGGCTGGGATAGAGTTAATTTTCTTCCTAGTAGCTGGTACAGTGCTGTGTTTTGGATTTAGGATGAGAATAATGTTGATAACACACTGATGTTTTAGTTGTTGCTAAGTCGTGCTTACACTGGTCAAGGACTTTTCGGCTTCCCATGCTCTGCCGGGCGCACAAGAAGCTTGGAGGGGGCACAGCCAAACTGGCCAAAGGGCTATTCCATACCATAGGATGTCATGCCCAGTATATAAACTGGGGGGAGTTGGCTGGGGGGCAGCGATCGCTGCCGGGGGACTGGCTGGGCATCGGTCGGCGGGTGGTGAGCGGTTGCATCACTTGTTTTGTTTCTTGGGGTTTGTGTCTCTCTCTCTCTCTTGTGGTTTTCCTTTTCATTACAATTTTTATTATTATTTTTATTATTATTATTATTTTATTTCAATTATTGAACTGTTCTTATCAGCCCACAAGTTCTCTTACTTTTGCTCTTCCGATTCTCTCCCCGTTCCCACTGGGGGGGAGGGTGAGCAAGCGGCTGTGTGGGGCTTCATTGCCGACTGAGGCTAAAACCACGACAAATATCCATTGTTCTGATTGTTCCATCCACACAGGTACTCCACCAATGTATTTATTTTTAGAAATAATGAAGTGACTATTGCCATTTCAGGTTCTTTTCACCACTACGTGAGACTGACTGTGACCCAAAGGAAGAAGAGTATGGGGTGGGTGGGAGGTGTGCGGAGATGAATGTGATGACCAGGACCTAGAAGAACCAAACACTTTCATGGCCAGTTCTCAGAGGTTACTGAACGATACCCATCTCCGATTTGGTTCTGTGAACTTAGCCCTGTAAAGCCAAGAAGCTGTAACCCACAAACAGTAGCGGAAGGAAGATAGGAAACACAAAATATATCCCGTCTAAATTTTAATATCAGTAACAGCCCTGTGGATAAACAAAATGAGCTGTGAGAGTCCCAACACATCTCCAATCAATGCTAACTCCACTGATTTCTGCAACATCAACTATTAACAGACCAATCTAATTTTGCACCTGAACTGACTGAAGTTTGGAACATCAACTAGTGTTCTGAAGTGTGAAAAAATGCTTTAATAATCAAGAGTTAGTGCTAGCAATAATTTGTTCAAGTTCACAAGCTTAAAATTATGAGCCCAGCTTCCCTCCAGTTACTGGAAGGTTCAAACGCAGCTTCAGTTCCTGCTAGGAAGTTTATTGACAGCTGCTCTCTAATTATATTTATTTTCTTTTGGAATTAACAGACTGTGGGCTTTGATGAATTGATATTGATTAATCACATCCCATGAAAATCGCATACAGCATAGAATTTCTACCTGATATTTGGTTGATAATAAATTAGACCAGGGTTGCCATCAATAAATAAATGATTGTGTCATCACCCAAACTTCAAAAGAACAAATAAGCGCTCCCTAAGTTACAATGAAATAACTTAGGAGAAAAACTCACTTATAAATAGAAATGCTAATACAGAAATTAGCCTTTTATTAATTAAGTTTCATTATTAGCACAGTAAGGTATTTTCTGGTGGAAAAAAATGCCTAGGCTGTAACTTTATATATGAAAATATGCAGCAAATAGAGACTTACGATAGTCTTTATTGGGGCAGTTTCTGTTTGGCGATGATGACTGTTTGATTTTGCTGCTGATAGCACTGGCAAGGTATTATTTGGCCAAACTGGAGTAATGGTGAAGTCCATGTCTCATCAGAGACAGAGAACTAGACGGCTGAAGAGTGATTCAGCTGAAACTCTTTTCTCCGTGATTGTAGATGACAGATGCAGACTTCCAAGTACTGTCTGTCCTCTATCATCTGAACCTATAAATCAGCTACAGAGATAACCCAGCAAACCTATCTGAAGGGTTTAAGTATGACAATAAATTTGCTCAGTTGCATCATTACAGAACATTCACCAAACCGAAGCGTCCCATTTCCAGCACTGTTCTGCCGTTACGAGCAGAGTTACGCTAGACACACACATAATTGCATTGACAATCGCCAGAGTACAATTACTCCTTTGGCTTTTAAAATTACATACAGTTTTCAGCAAGTGAAAAAATACTAGAGACCTAGTCCAATCTGGTCTGGCATCTACTGACATAAAAGTCATCTCAGCATTGTGACCTACCAAAAGAAAGACCCGATTTACTCATCACAAAATACACAGCATCATTCAGACCTAATTTTCCCACTTAGTAAAGTCTCTTCCACCTATTGGCATATGTGCTGGTTTTGGCTGGGATAGAGTTAATTTTCTTCACAGTAGCTAGTATGGGACTATGTTTTGGATTTGTGCTGGAAACAGCGTTGATAACACAGGGATGTTTTAGTTGTTGCTAAGCAGTGCTTACACTAAATCAAGGCCTTCTCAGCTTCCCGTGCTCTGCCAGGTGCACAAGAAGCTGGGAGGGGACACGGCTGGGACAGCTGACCCCAGCTGACCAAAGGGCTGTTCCACACCATATGGCGTCATGCTCAGTATATAAAGCTGGGGAAGAAGAAGGAACGGGGGGACATTTGGAGTGATGGCGTCTGTCTTCCCAGGTATCCATTATGCGTGATGGAGCCCTGCTTTCCTAGAGATTCCTGAACACCTGCCTGCTGATGGGAAGGAGTGAATGAATGCCTTGTTTCATTTTGCTTGCATGCACGGCTTTTGCTCTACCTATTAAACTGTCTTTATCTCAACCCACGAGTTTTCTCACTTTTACCCTTCCCATTCTCTCCCCCATCCCACCAGGGGGGAATGAGCGAGTGGCTGGGTGGGGCTTAGTTGCTGGCTGGGGTTAAACCATGACAACATGGAATATATATTTAAAAAAAAAAAAAAAAAAAGCTCTGACATATTCAAAAGCACTGGGTACATAATAATAAAAAAAATTAAAAATCATATTGGTAAGTGCCTCACAAACAACATCCCTGGTCTTGCACAGCATTTTTTGAGTAGAGTTTATGCACCTGTAACTTCCAAAGCATTTCTGCATCCATGATTGCATGTGCTTCAGGACTCTACTTGGCAAGCTCTATGATCTGTAGATCTTATGAGCTCCCAGCCTTGTTAGCAAGGAAAACAGTTGACTATATGCTGTCTTTTGGACTTGTGGGATGTTGTTTATGCCTGGAGATGAGCCACTGTTACCTCTCCTGCTCCTCTGTCTCCCCTAACTCATGCTCCCATCTCCCCAGTTTCTTCTTTCCAACTTTCTCCTGTTACAGCTCTACCTTGTGCATTTCAAGTTGGTTCTTTTGGATCTCTGGCATGTTTGTTAATCTTCAAGGCAGGTAACCCCATTCTTCACTGATCCTTGAGCTCATAGTTTCAGGTGGGCAGTCAGCTATCAGCCGCTACAGGGATTGCAAGAACTGTTAGTCAGGTAGCTATCGGCAGCAAGCAGGAGTGCTTTGGGTGTTGTGGCTTATGACAGCATCAAGAAAACCAAAAGACAAGGCCAAGTGAAAATCCCTTTGAAGATATCATGCATGTAAATAGCCAAAGGCTCTTGGGAAGCTGCTAGAGGGTGGTCAACTCTTCGCTACTGCAGTCCATCACACCAGGAAATCCAGTTCTGGTTCTGCCCTAAGCCTAGTGCAGATTGTCACGTCTGCTCCATTTTGGATGTCTGCTCCAAAACGGAGCTGTTCTAACATTAGAAGAAGGCTTCTGACTTTAAGTGTGACCAATTTATGCACATTTGCTGTTGTGACAGTGTCATCTTTCACATACAGTTGTTGTTCTTCCACTCCAGCAGTCACACAGATGCGCTTTCAGCCATAGGGAGTGATCTATACATAATTTCCAAGAGAAGCTTAGGCCTTCTTTGGCACTTTTTAGCCTCTTCATGTGTGCAGGTGTGTGTGTGTACGTCCATACATATGTTTCCATAGTGACATGTCATTACTTTTTATAGAGCACTGCATACCATAAAGCAGAAAAATTATAGTTGGGAATTAAATTATATCATCTTTATTTTAACAACACACCCCTCTCTTTTATTTAAAGCCACAATGAAAGTAACATGATCATTTCCTTTTCTTTATTACACTGTGGCTAGAGAGGCATCATCAGAAAGAAAAACATTCAAGGGCAAATATAAAATCCATGAAGTGCAGGCGTTTTGGTGTGGAAAAAAAATCAATATGACTTTTTTGACAGAATTCTATAGAAAGTCTTTATAATAGGTGAATATAGCCTTCATATAAGTACAAATTGGAGCTATCAAAAGTTACATTTCTGGCAGCTTGTAAGGTACCATAAAGGGCACGTAGCTGTGATTCTTGGGGGACATGCAGGGGAGCGCAGCGAGGCCGTGCAGCCTTTCCTCACAGCCTCTAAGATGAAAAGACTGAGACATTTGCTCCTCTAATAAAGTTCCTGGAATGAAAATGCTGCAAATTCAAACCACTGGGAAATCAAGGTCTAAAAAAACCCCTCCTGCATCTGGGTCCTAGAATGTTTACTTCAGTTTCCTTTTCTTCTGTTAGATTGCTCTCTCCTCTTAATTGGTGCACAGCTCTTTGCAGAATTAAAAAGCCACCAAAACCTCACCAAAAATAAATGGTTCTAAGCCAGACTTACTAATCATTTGGAGGTTTCAGCTAACCATTTCATAAGTTCCTATAAACATGCGGCATCATTACACACAGCAGTACAGGCTGGGGGAAGCCGGAGAACTAACAAACCCCTTAGCACAGAAGAGCTGCTGCTTCGGAAGGCGTTCAGCAGGAGGAAGGAGCATTAAGAAGAGAGAGGGAATGAAATAGTGCAGCTGACAGCTTGCCGAATCAAGTGGATCATTTCTGGGGGGTTGTTTCCAGTCCTTTTGTATTTATATTAGCTTGTTTTTCTTCCAAGGAAGCAATCTGCTACTTAATTAGAGGGGTTTGGATGCTGTTTATTATTCGTTAGTCCCATTCGGCTCATTGGATCACTACAGATTTCTCCAAGTCTTCTCCATGCATTTGGTGTCAATTTTATGGTAGTTCCAATTAAGTAGGCATAAAAGGAGACAGAGTGTATTTTTCTGTTAGTTTTGTTCACCTTTTCTGCTGATGATATTCCCCAGCTACCCCTACCTCAACTAAACAATTTTGTCATTATCCTTGGTTTCTCCCTCTCCCTCAGATCCAAGCCAACGTATCTTGTCTCCTAGTCTTTCACACTCTTGCTTTGTTCCCTCTCTCCCGGTGGCCAAAATGTTCAACCTGTCATCCTCAAGATTTCCTCATCTAAATACAGCCACCTCAATTATTTGTTCCAGCAAATTGCAGGAATTCTTTGATGAGACCATACTATCCTACTGAGGATTCGTGGACAGGATGCTAAAGATGAGTGTCCTAAGCTGAAAGCAACATTGGCAGGAAGGTTTACTGAGACGATTTGCGATGATTGGTCCATATGGGAAATGAGATAGTGCTAAGAACATTAAGCAAATACGCATTGGTATTAATTTCTAATGTCATAGCAACAACAATTGCTGTTCATCAGGTAATCTTTTTTCCCTGATTTCAAGGAGGAAATGTTGAAAGCTGAGAAGCTGCCCTTTAATTCTGCGAGCAATATGCAGCATGCGCTGTGCTTGGGGGATTAATATTCAATCATCAGAACCCCCCTATTTTAGGTTTCTGAAGTCAGCAACATTTGAGTTGCTACAGGTGAAGTGATGCACTGTACTTGGAGTCCATAGCATGAACTGCACCTACTCTCTACTGTAAAACACCTCTGCTCTTAAAACCGACCAACCAACCAGCCAGCCATGGGAGAGAGGCAGTCTTGCTGTTCGCTCGGCAGAGCTCAGGCTGAGCTGGTGCAGGGGGACCAGCCCGGCCCTGCGCAAGGATGGGGAAGCTGCTGGGGTGAAGGGAAAGGGAGGAGCACACGGTGCTCTGCTACCACCCACCCACAGCACAAACCTGAAGAGCGGAAACACAGTGGCACAAGAATATGCTTTATGAAAAACAAGATGTCATCACCGTTTCCTTATCCTCTCCTCTGTTGGAAATCTCGGTTGATGGCTTTTATCAGAGAATAACCTCCAAGTCTTTTATCTGCGTTTATTCACCACACGGGACAAGATGACCCAGATCTTGGTGTCCTCTTTGGGCAACAATACATCACAGCATAATGCGTACTAATGTGTGTTTTAAACTGTACGCTGTACAACAAGCGAAGAAAGGAGCATCCAGATTTGATCTACTGTCAAAGAACTACTCATTCAGGTTTTGATGACTCAACTCTCCGCCATATGGGCAGCTTCTAGAATATTTTGCAATCAGACACAATATTTTCTTACATGTGAGACAAAATGAGCAAAAAGAAAATGGTTAGGTAGCCAAACTGAGGAAAAGGGCCTGAGCTTCAAGTTCTGAATTGGAAAAGAAATAGCCTTGAAGATGAGATATGCCAAAATAGAGTTTTCATTAGGTCAGATATAAATAGATGCTGTTGGACCAATTGTAAATATACTGTTGGGCCTGCCTGTGGCAAGGCTATGATTTTTCTGAAAGAGGATTTTACACATCCCACAGCTGGCTTGGGCCAGCTCGAAAAGCACCTGACCCTATTTAAATGGGAAGGACAACAATTAACAGGAGGAGGTCGAAAGAGGAGATGCCTGGCTACGTGCTGTAATTTTCATTGTCAAAATACTTACCAGTTCTCACAGTTGTTAAGGAGTTGTGTATTTTTCCTTCTTAAGTACTGTGAATTTCACAGCCTAAGAACTCCTCTAATCAATTTGAAACCTTTCTTCAACCATCTCATCCTTACACTTTCCAACTCTTTTTAGAGAAACCCCCAGGTAGTCCACCTCTTCAGATTTATTTATTAATTTGTTTTTAAACAAGGCTAACAAAGACAGTAGTTTGGCTCAAGCTGGTATTAGCAAAGTGTCTCATGGATGGTATGGCCAAAGGATTAAGCATAAAGCAAGCATGCGCCACTGCCACGTGCCCCCTCCAAAAAAAATTATGGTTCATTTAAAATGAATTTATAAATACAGAAGTTTTATATAAATATAGATATAAATTCTATATAAATACCATATGCAGTTCAGAACTTGTTTTCATATGTTCATAACTGCTGTTTAGGCTAAAATGTAAAGGAAAACAATGGGCAGGAGATAACTTTCCTATTCAATCAAATTGCAGGAGAGCACAGTATTTTGGTCTCTCCCAGCCCAGATTAGCTGATACAACTCTGCAACTAAGGACTCTTTTCAGAGAATCTCCATTGCATCCAATTTGCTAAAAGGACTTGAACCTTTTTTACAACAGCCTAGAGGAATGTCTAGTCACTACGCTGTCATCTGTTTTAAGGTAAATGAAGATCCTTCCTTCTCTCTTGCTTATTAAGAATCCCCCTACTGTCAGCAGTTACGTGTGGTCTTAAAGAAAACTGCCTGGAGGCACCTGACCTCTGAACAGCAGCTTAGGTGCTTGCAATAGCATCCTGAAATCTGTCAACACAACCGCATCTTAAATGAACAACAAACACTCAGAAATAAAGTACATTTCAAGAATGCTTGGCTAATGAAACCACATGCTACTCAACCTGATGCTGTTCCTGAAGTCCTGACAGCTTTCTGGAATAAGTGTCCAAGCTCTGGCTGGTTCCCAAAAGACAAATGCCCTCCTACCTAGGCAGTACTCACAGTGTAGTTATGGCTGTTGCCTTCAGAGAAGCTTTGGTTTATGCTGTCAGCAAAGAAGAGTCAAATGTTTAAACATGTCATGCAGTCGTAAGATTTGCCGTCTTCACATGAAACGTATGTGTAATACCACATCCCCAAGGACATGGTTCATGTCTAGATTCACTGTATCTGGCTTTGCCACTTCTACAGCCTAACAGACTCCAAAACCACGATTATGGTTTTTTTTCCCTCCATCATTAAAAATCTCATGTGTTCTAAGTGTGACCTGTCTGTATTATTGCTATTTGGAAGGAAATATATTGGGTCTATTTGTCTGCATGCCTACTTGAACGTAGAAATCCTATAATCTTGTTCCTGAAACAGTGCCTCTCTTCAATAAAAGCATCATGCCTTAATTATTACAACAACATCAGGAAGCACTTTTTTTTTTCTATTTACTGCCTAAATGTGCCATATATCCTTTCGTTATTCTCAATGAACATGAGAGAAGAAAAGAGTATGCAAGGCAAAAACATGAAGTGTTTGCAACAGGTAATACTGCCAGTTCGATGTCCAAAGAAAAGTTGCAAAGTGCATTAATAACCATCTCTACTAAGCGCCATCCAAAATGGGAGCTATCGAAGTGGGGAAATTAAAGGCTCTGAACAAAACCTACTGACCAACCTGGATGCCAGGAGTTCCACATTACAGAACTCTAAATTCTAGTCTTGGCATGGTGTGAGGTAAATCAGTAGCATACATGTTAAATCTGCGTTTTGACACAACTTTTTAAAAAAAATTATTTACCACATTATATATTTCTATGATAGATTTCCACAAAACATTATAGGATCAAGCTATTAAAAATTTATCATAGGTATCACTTCAGCAGTAAGATATTACATATCAGCTCTGTTGTTCTAGTTTGTAAGGAAGTCCATAAATGCACACACACAGTTGTAAAAAAAAGAGTTTGTTTTCTCATTAATTTTTATGACAGCACCACGCCATTCCTTGCATTCAGTGGTGTTACAAGGAGGCGGCTGCTAGATTGAGTGTGAAGATGACAATAACATTATGATTTCCCGAACATCTCTAACATCTTCTGTTATGTCACTAGCCGCCTTACAGTATTGTGTAGGAGTATCTGTTGGCTTTATACACCACAGAAAAAGAACAAAGGTGGTCCTTAACCCAGCAATCTTTCAGACTATGTAAGGATGTCCTTGTCAGATCATTGGTGCGAACTTAGGAATCTCGATGGACCCCAGGTTTGAGAGACCTATCTGTAAAAAGCACGGGCAGGCAGATAAAGGCAGGCATCCTCCTATGCCAATCCAGGTGTGGAGACAAAAAATGGAAGGGTTAAAACTTCTGGGAAAACATTTTGCCAACAGCATTCGAGTGCCGACAGAGGGGTTGCTTCCCCAGTAACAGGGCTGGGGAAAGTCCACAGGTTGAGCTGCCGAGCTCCAGCTGTGCTGCGAGAGGGGAAGGCAGCAGCGGTACTTGCACTGAGCTGTCCCGGCAGCAACCTGGGCCAGCTTCCGCCTCTGCGGGCTCTGAGCTGTTTGGCTCAGTGACACACTGCCACTGCGCTTGTGCTGCTTCGGGTTGTCCTGCGATGCCAATGGCAGTCAGCGCGGTGCAAAGGCCATGTGGGTCCAGTTACCGATTTCCCTTACCTTGCCAAGGATAAGGGCACATCAAATTGTAACGGGGAGGGGGGGGCATAAATCCTAGGAAGGTTAAAGTGACTTTTAGTCATTAGGCTTTAGACATTTAGACTTTAGAAAAGTGAGTTTGGGGAAAATTTCTCTTCAGTCACTCATCTCAAGTTAGGGTGCAGTGCTTTACCCTTTGATGTAGGGTCTCATAGGGAATTAAGAGTTACCGCAGCTTCCGAGAGCCCTGGTAATACACATGGCAAGCAGCATTGAGTGTCTGGTGATGTCTTCTGATGAAGTTGAGGAAATGTTAATACTTGTCCGGTGCTGACCCTTCGTACAAGGAAGCTACAGATTTTGCCCTTCCTTTGGCTCAAAAGCCATCCCCAGTGAGCATATTCCCTGGGAAATTGCTGCAAATTGTTGCTCACATACAGACTGCTCATCACTTCTTCTATTTCAATGCTTTATCTCTAGGTTGGACTAGATTAGTAATTTTACATGAGAAAAGATCTGCAGGAAAAGCAGAGAGTGGAAGGCAAATACTACTTAGCCCTCATAATAAGGAATTCAAGTACCTACAGTACAACAGAGAATTATTATTTTGTAGATCACTCTGCTTGAGGAGCAACTGGAGAGATCATTAAAATCACCTCAGTAGTTCTTTGATCACTAGTCTTATTTGCATTTCAAAAGAGCAAGTTTGACAGAGTTTATTGCAAGCCTCTATTCCTAACTTGTAGCTGCTGCAGTTTGGTTCCCTGTTATCACATGGCCTCCTTCTGACCTTCCCCAAAACCACAAACTCCTCCTTTTGAACAATTAAAATTGCCCTGCAAAGGTGAAGCACATTTATAATTCAGGATTGCTTAAGAGCAAGCTGCCATGAGATGGCTCAGTAAAAAGACACCTCAGTATCAGGCCTTTGGTGAACCTCGTACTCTATTTCAGTGCTGTCATTGGGTTCTCCTCAGTCGAGCTGACCAACACTAAACACAGAATTCAAAGCGAGATCCTAGTGTGCGCTTTGATATTTTGTGTGCAAGTTCCCCTCTCCCATACACACTAAAATTTATTTCTAGGGCAGTAAGCAAGAGTTTAAATTGATCTGCTCATACTTGTACCTCTCTGGGCCTTCTGTACTATTACTTAAAAAAAAAAAAAAAATTTAAATCCAAACAACCTGGTACTCTGCCTGGAAGTTCAAACAATTCTTGCATTTATTACATTGAATTTCACGAACAGCTGGGGGGGCAGCTTGTCAACAACACTATGTTTCCTTGTCATTCTCCTCATTTCTCCTCTAGTGTCTTAATGAAGCAATGACGATTGCGCACACTGTGAAGGAGGTCTTGGCAGAAGAACGTGACAGAAGGAAGATGCTCACATGGAGCTTTATGGCTCTGTGGCCCTCTCAGTCTCTCTGCCTCAGGATGCAAAAATCCCTAGTAAAGGAAGGGGCTAAAAGGGCTGACCTAGGCTAGAGAGGAGGGCTGAAAGCCACGGCTCTGCTGCTAGCTAGACTCTGATAAGGAGATAAGTTGATGAGAGCAAAGAGAGCAGTAGTTTTGGCCCTAGAATACCAGCTCCACCATCAGCGCTTGAAGGAGGTGGTGACTTGTGGGGCGCATGAATGGGAGGGGAAGGAGTTTTGAATTATGAGTTAAACTGGGACCTGGAGCAGCCAGATTTGAAATATCTGGGAGCTGCTACCAATGTGCTCCTTTTCCAAAACCAGGCAGAACCTGGCTCTGCTTGAGGAGGCTGAGAAGGCTGCACCTTCAGCCTGCCTGCTGCGGGAGCAGCTTTGTTTTCTTTCCTTACTACCTGACTACTTTCCTTACTACCTGACACCCCGATTCCTGCCAAGGACACCCACCCCACCCAGAGGTGCATGGGGTGCCCTAGGAGCACCATGACATCTAGCTCCAGAAAAACCCAGGCTCTGCCCTAAGGCAGCTGAACTCCAGACAGTAAGACCCACTGGGCTGTAATACCTGCTAAGCTTTATCTCCCAAAAGTGTTTCATCTGATGAATTGCTCTGAGTTTCTGCAGTGAGTAGCAAGGAATGGGAGTGACAGCATTAGGAAGGACTTCCATACCAATACAAGAGAGAGTACTTACTGCTCTTAATAGCAATTTTTTTTAAAGGCATCTTTTTCAGACCATGGCTTTATTTAGATAATACGTTGACAGATATAGCAGAGTGCTCAACAGAGAGGCACAGGTGTTGCATGAAAGAAAGGTTCATTTCCAGTAGCTTTCCTAGTTACAAGAGCAGTTGAATCATGTATCTTATTACATATAAATACCTTGGATTTTTAGTGCTGCCATAGGTAGGAGGGAAAAAAAAAAGTTGTAGCCAGCAGGTTAAGTTTAAATCCAAGTAAAATGGTGGATTTAAAATTTAAAATTTATGTACACTGTGTAGCCCAATTCTTTTAGTAGTAAAATTTAATATTTGCTTCAAGTGTGCTACTCAATGCCCTTAACCTTCAGCACTATATTTCTTTGGGGGTTCCTGGCAGTTTGGCTTGACATTTAGAAGGACCTCAGTAGTAAACCGTCTCTTGTTGCTAATTTCTAAGTGGCTGTTTATATCAAGCTGTCAGTGTGCTTCTGAACGATTAAATCCCACCCCAGCGGGGGCCTGTGGATCGGTTCATGATGATTCTGCAAAGCACTGAGGTGCCCAGCTCAAGTTCTCCAATCCGACTAGTGTTATCCTCCACAGTAGTATTTTAAAGACACATAGACACACAGGTATTTCAGCCTACTTCATAGCAGCATCTTAAGACATGAAACACATTTTACTAGAAGGATGTGAACGGTGAAGCACCAGAAGGTTGAGAGACTTGCCCAAGGTCAGAGGACAACCTGGGCACGTGAGCACAAGCCTGCCAGAGTCAATCTGCTGCAGGCTCTAACTGCTCACACAAGTTAATCCCAGCAAGACTTTATTCACGTTTAAAGGAGCGCTTCTCAAGGTGGCACTGTTCACATACACAAGGCCTCCCCAGCACTTGGACCAGAGAGACAGGAATGCTGGTGGCAGAATAGATATTAAGCTATTTGGGTCCAGGCCTGCCAGGGTGCTAAGCTGTGATTACCCCCAGCAGCGTAAGCAAAGCCTTGCCTCTTCCTTGAGGCCTCAGCAGCTGTGCAATCCCACCGCCAGCAGCAGCACAGCAAAACCCAGAGAGAAAAGGAGCAGCCCTCCTAGCGCCAGCCTGGCCGAGAAGATGGGTGCCTCTTCCCCTGTGCCTGGGGAAGCTGCTCTGCAGCAGTCCCTGGCCAGCAGCACGCAGAGCTCCCTGGGCTGTTGCAAGGGACCCCTCTTCAGGGAGAGTCCCTGGCACCCCCAAAAGGTGTTTCCTCTCCACCTCATGGAATGGACCCAAAGAACTTTGTTTTAAAGGCCAACTCCCCCTCTATAATAAATTCCCATCCAGAAGACAAGTTCCTTTTCCCAAGTGCCTCATTCATAGCAAGCAACAGCACAGCAGCAGACAGAGGCCATTAGAGACCTATTATATTAAACTGCTGGGCAATCACTGATTGCACACAGGAACTAAACTCTAATACCAAAAAAGCTCCTACCAACAGCTGTTGGAAGGAAATGTCACCGTCGTGGTGTCTAGACATTGCCAGGCTGCCCTAAATCAGATTGCAAATGCAGGTCAGCACTATGAAATCTTATCAAAGTGGCTAAAATGGTGGCTTGCCATTAAAGGGGCTTCAGCAACAGGCAGTCTCCCATTGCTCTCAGCACAGTGGTGCTCGAGTTGCACGTTGTTTGGGGATTGCCACCAGAAAGGCAGTTTCAAAAACTCAAGAGCAGAACAGGAGCTCCACAGCTTTAGTGACAGACTTCTTACTCTGGCCTTGTCAAGGGCACACAGAAGATAAACCAAAAGGCTGAGGATTTGCCTCGTTCTAGCCCTTGTGAAACAAGAACCTCCTCTGCAACGGACCTGCAGCTGCAAGGGATCCTTGCATGAGGAAACTACTGCCATCACCACACCTCCAAGCAGGTTTCCACCCTTCCTCCCCGTTGGCCCCAAAGCCTACCCAGGCACACACTGTACAAAGGAAAGGACAGCCCTGGCACGGGCACTGTGAGGATGGGCAAGATCCACTAAGGTGTTTCCATGCCCAGTTACTGCAGGAGTGGTCCTGGCTCCCAGCTCCCCATCCTTAAATCTTACAAAGGGTATTTGAAAGAGGCAAGGTGGCACTAGGACAACGTGAGTGAGAATATTGATGCTTGTTACAGCAGCTAAAGATAGCCATTTAAAAGGTTTCCTGAGCTGATAACGGTGCAGACAAACCCCTTTCTGTGCCGCTGTGCCACCAGCGGTGCCGCCAGCAGAAGCAATGCTGGCAGTGGTTCCCCGGGACCTGTGAGCAAAGCAGAGCGCGGGGTGAGGACGGCTGCTGTGATGCTGGCACCATGCCGTACGGCTCATCAGCAGCCGGTGGCTGGTGAGACCAGCCATCTGCATGCAGCAAGGCAGCGACGGGAAATTTGTAATAGCTACCTGCAGGGAGGGATTTTCCTCCAGGGAATTTGTCTTGTCTGCTTCACAAGACTTTCCTGCAGTAGCCAGCAAACATATTAAAAGATTTCAGACAGCTGTGGGAAATGAATAGGTACCAGAATTTGCCAAGTCTTTGCTTATTACAGGATCAGCAATAACAGCTGTTCCCCCTCCCAAACTGAAGCATAAAGATGCTGAGCAGTAGCAGGTGCTCAGAAAGTACACCTACAAGTCAGCCCGGAGCCACACAGAGCCCTTTCACAGAGTTTGGAGGTAAAACAGGAGGTATGGACCCACTTGCTGCTTAATTCATTTTGCAACCACCATAACTATGCAAAACTGCACCTCAGTACAGACCAAAAGTCATATTGGATTGTTTCTGTACACAGTGTGTCTTTTTATAACATATAGCACTTGAGCACCATCCTGTTGTGCTCGGTGGACTGCATAAACATGGACTGGAAGAAGCCAAAGGAGAACAGTGGTACCTGCCAGGGGAGCTGCTAACTCCAGCACAGCTTGGAGCAGTGGCTGCAGAAGTGTGCTTGTATGTAAGCAAGACGTGACTTTACGAATTACTAAATGAACAGTGTTCCTGCAAGGTAATGCTGTTCTTTCCTCTCACTTTCAGTTTATGTGCCTTACTGCCCTGTAATGACACTCCTGAACAGATGGATCAATAAATGAAATTCTACAGTATTTTGACTCTGCTCCAGTCAGCAACTGGCAGCATCGTCTTATTCCCCAATTGGGAATTAGTCTGCAAAATTTACCTGTGCGTACGTTATACATACTGAGGTAAATCAATGTTTAACCTTTTAAAGAAAAGCTACACAAGAATAAAGAAAAAGTAGAGGAGGCTGTATGATGCATGTCAATGGTTTATAAATTCCCTCCCACAATCACTTAATTGTTTTGCAACGAGTCTCAAACAACCAGAGTGCACTGAAAAGCCAGGTAGACCCTCCAGTCAGGCAGCAGCTGAGAAGAGGGTTGTTTATCCACCCCTCACCCTCCTTCTCTAATACCTGAACCACCAACATCAACTGAGCCAAATAAAAGGTGCAGTTCCGCAAGTCCTCCTTTCACACATAGCACAACTTTATTTCCTTGTGTCCCTGTGTGCTGCAAACTGTGGCAGAGCAGACAGTACCTCCATCACTGTGTTTTTACCACTTGGCACAGACTATTCATGCCACGACTCATCTTCAGCGGACGAGGCTGAACAGTGATGAAAAGCTATGCCCTGCCTCTGCTAGTGGTAGAGAGGGTATTGCAGATATCAAGATACACCAGCAGACTAAAAGATATTTTAAAAAATAAATCAGTGTACTCACAGAAGCAAAGAGCAGCCTGAAGGGAAGAGAACTACCTCAGCAAGATGAAGAACAGCCCACACAAGTGGGTCCACACCTCTGAGACGCTGTGCAGTACTAGCAACCTTCTCCGCTTGTGAGACCTCAATATTCAGCATCTTTCCACTGTATGGAGAGAAAACACACCTGTATGGAGAAAAAAAACACTGTCAAGCTCTAAACTCTTCAAACCCTTTCTGTTGCCAGACGTGCTCTTAAAGGGAGGAGAAGGGAAACAAGGGGAACAAGCTCTTTCCCACCAGATATGCCCAGGCTGTGCACTGTGATTTATTTATTTATTTATTAAATGCTGAGCATCTTTGCTACAGAGCAAGTTCTCTGTCCCAGAGAAGTGGTTGCCATTTGCATCATGAAGTATGAGATTTGGAGGACAAAAGCACTCTCAGCAAGGCCTTGCCTTTGCTCTGGTGAGTCCTGAAAAGGGAAGCAAGTCCCTGAACAACCACAGCTATGTTCTGGATGTTTGCTGAATGGTAACTAAGCTACTGTTCTCTGCGGGAGAATAATTCCCATGATTAAATAAGTCATCTGTTTGCTGCTGCTTACATAAGCCCCCAGGTTGCTTCCTTTCAGATATAGAAGATACTTTCTGTTTCAGCCTGTGCCAAAACGTGCATGAGGAGCAGCTGTGTGCAGCCCTTCCTAATATCCCAGCGATCCTTCCTTTTCTTTTAAAACTCCAGGCAGAGTCTATGCAGCCTCACACATTTTGCTAGCAAACATGCAGCTCAGCGTGGCTGAGGAAGGCTACGCTGACAGCACTGGGGCAGGTTGGTCCCTCTGGAGCCGGCTGGTCTCATCCGCTCCCCATTACACTTTGCCCAAGTCACGAGCAAACAGCATGCAATGACCCCGAAACACAAATACTGTTTTACAGTATGTTCCCACACACACAGAGACACACTTGAAGCAGCACGTCACACCCCACCAGAGCTGTATTTCATAACCTGAGGCTGGTAGCCTGCGCGGCATGTTCTGGGCCAGTGCTTAAGGTCACATGGATTAATTTAGGGTACCAAGGCTACTGAAAGGATGCTGGAAGGCTATATAGGGGGAAGGAAGGCTGAACTGTTGTAGTCTTATCCTGGAATGCGTACTCTAGAGATGAAGTAAAGCTGCCTTAAATTTGGAGGTTTGCTCCAAGAGAAAGATCAGGACTGCAGAAACAGACACTGACTGAAGTTGCCCAAGGGGGCAGGACCTAGGAGCCAACCAAGAAATAAGGGTACACGATACCGCAGGCATGACCGAAGGTGGGGGCACTCTCAGGTCCCCTGGCCCGGCCGCTTACCTCTCTCAGCCTGTGTGCTGGGGAAGATGTGCGGATACTCTCCCCACTCCCTTCCTGCAAGCCTTGGCACCTGCGGAAGCAAGCTGGTGGGCATGGGTTGGGAAGGCGGCGTCCTGCCACAATCAGCCATGGGGTAATGCTACGCGGGCACCTGCCTGGAAGTTGAATACAGGCTAAAGGATCGGTGAAGTGAAGCAGCCTGATCTCTGCTTGGGTTATAATCTCAATAGCAAAGCAATTCACTACACATCTCCAGGCCACAATTTTCTGTCCTGGCTATGTTTACAGTTTAAAGTTCATATTAAGATATTATTTAATTTTTCTCTTTTCCTTGGCAGCCACCACAGCCACTCCTAAGGGTAGCCAGTTGTCTTTGCCCACTTCCCAAATTATGCTATACTGCAGTTAAATATTATTATTGTCATTTGAAAGGAAATGTTTCTATTATTTCCTAACCTTTAGTCTAATCTCATTCTCCATCTTCTTTCCAGGAAGATGAAAAGACAGAATCAGAAGTAATAACACTTCTTAAGGAAAAAAGTCTGTCGAGATTTCCTAGTACCCTCCCCTCAACCCTTTCCGTGGGATGGACAGAAAAAACGATGCTGCAGTGACAGTGGTGCATCTCTATCAATGTAAGCAGTGGAAAAAGAGCCACAGTGGAGTTTAATCAGCCACTACAGCCACCTCCCAAAATCTCCAGACATGTTAAACCTGTGTTGAAATATACCTCTGGCTGAATGAAAGCCAACGTAAGCCTCTAGCTTCCTTCCCATGTAGCTGCTGTGCGCTCCTTCCCAGAAGCCAAGGGGCCCATCTTAGGAAGAACCTGACTTTTTTCCATTCCTTTCTCGCCAAGCTCCTTTTCACATGTTATATGAATGTTATAAAGAAAAGGATAACACTTCTAATATCAGTGATCTTTAACCTAAGCCAAGAACCTACTCGCAGCTTTCTCACACCTGGTCTCATACTGCTATGTACAAGAACTGCAGATGAATGAAATCACAGTGTATGACACTTCATATTAACAAATCTAAAGGAATTTCTGGTGTGCAGTTATATAGTCCTTCTCATTCAACAAGCCCAGTCTTAATGTTTCACTTTTCCTTCTATTACTTAAATAAACAAACAAACTCCCTAAATTGCATTGGGTCATGTTTTTTAAAATAACAAACCAGCTCAAAATAGGCTGTTAATGAACGAACTTAACGAACAAGAGTTGCTTTGGCAGCCTGAAGTTCAACTGCAAGAACAACACATGAAAGATTGTTCCTGCCAGCTAAAACTTCTCTAGTACCTATGGAAAGCCATCGGCTTCTGGAGGTGCATTTTCAGAAGACTGAAGTCCACAACTTCATCAGAAATGAAATGTCACCAAATAATGAAAGTCATCATAATCAACTCTACTGGGCCTATTGTTTATTTATTGTGAATGAGCTGAGCATAACACATAATAAGCTATTTTTCTATGCTATGGATGCATATGATTTCAGCCTATAAGTTGAAATTCCAGTATTAGCATGGACTCCTGTTTTCTGCCTGTATGGGATCTGCCATTAACAATTACAGTTATTTAGTCCCTTGGCACATCAGCGTTACTTCCTTCTGAGTAGCCGTGAGGATTGCTGACACAGGCCAAAAAACATTATTACATTTGCTAAACAAGAGGCATTTTAGTGACAGCTGAAGCTCGAAGATATTATAACTCAACAACAACTTCTCTATGAAAGTGCCACCCACAGCAATGACTAAAGCCTGTTGAACACATAGGTTTTGGCAAACCTGGGCTGGGGCGGGGGGGGAGATACCAAGGATCACTGTGCTTTTTTACAATTCAGAAAGGGGAAGGAAGACGTTTCTTTGGCAGGGATAAATAGGATTGCAAGAGGACTTTACAGGTCATGACAATGAAAATGGTTTCCCTCCCAACCCCGTCAAGTCACCTGAACATTTGGTTTCTTTCTGCAATAAATGCTTCTACTGTCACTGGAATATTGCTGTTCTGAGAAGTCAGCCTCACGCACAGCTATGCCAGAAAGGCTGATTACAGTTATTTGTGAGAGACATAGTTGATAATGGCTTGAAAAGAAAGCTTTTTTTTTTTTTTTCCTCTATATTTATGAAAAGCAGTTCATCGGAATGGTTCAAGAACCTTGCAGATGTTTTTTTATATTCTTCTGGTGAGGAAATTAGGTAATTTCCTGCAATGACATTTTAATAAGATGAAATGCAGTCAAGTGTCAGAGTGAGTAGTGAACTGTGCTCTCTCTAAAAACATATGCTGGCATCTAAAACTAGCTGTAAATACCTTGAAAATAGAGCTACTTTACTTTTACTATTAGATTGCCACGTCGGGTGAGGAAGTTTAAGCCTTTACTAATAAATTACAATAAAAAGTATTTCATGCTGTTTGATCAAATAAAATTCAGTAATCCTGATGCTGCCTGGTTATTTTTAAATAACCAGTTGTATGTAATCATAATTAAAGACTATCACAACTCATCCACAAGTGGGGTTGGTTAAGGTCAAGGATCATTAGCATTTCCTAACTTCTGAGAATTTGATTTTGTATACTTCGTCATCCTTTATTTTTGGGCATTTTTAATATACATATATATACACACACACACATATATCAGTATTTCTTCACAGCTTCCTAGTAGTTTAGCTATATGAAAACCAACAAAAAACCTATTAAAAGCTAGAGCCAGCAGTTAGGTAAATAATAGTGTCTCCCTCCTTTTCTAAGCATCTTGTTCCTTCCTTCATGCTCCCACATGCTCTTTCCTTATATCCGTGGTTCTTTTCTGTTCACAATTTTATCCTCTTCTTCCCTCTTCCTTTCTAAAAAAGGATTCTCATTTCTCCTTCTGTATATTGTCTTGTCCTTTCCTCATTCAGTCCAGATTTCACACCCTTCTTCCCAAACCTGCAGACTTCTTCACCTTTTCCACAGGCCCTGGCACACAGGTTTAAGCAAGAATTTAGGATTGTTCAAAACATGGTTTCTGGCTTTGACTGCATGATATCATTTGGCATCAGATTGTACTGTGTGCCTGTTATTTGCACAGTGAACTCTATCAGTTCAGACACCATGTAGATCTGTGTCGTACATTGCTAAGGTCACCTGTACAGCCATGACTTTGGCAATATCAAGTTATTAGGAATGAGATATTTATACAAACAGATTCCCAGTAAAGAAAAAAAATATATCTAAGTGTTTCTATAGTAAGACATGATTATAACTGATGCGAATCATTTACCCATTAATTAGAGCATAATCTCTGGGTAGGCTGCACAATGAAGGGTAAGTTACTTCTTTTCTAGCTGTATTTCCTCCTGAAGTGACTGCAAGGTCCTCTTCAAAGATCATTTCAGCAGACCTGGGAATTACACTTGAACATGAAGGCTGAAAAGCAGCAAAATTTGATTGTTCACATACACAGATTGTTAAATTGGCCACGTAATTTTGAAATATTTCTCCTCCATGTTATTCATTAAGTTAATGCCAAAGGAACTGGGCTGTGTGAGAGATGACTACACAGTGGATGATACAATGTACGACACATTACAATAATGACAGGTTGAAACAGCAGTAGAGAAAGAAATACATGGCATCTTGACACAGTTTAGCCTTTAGTCATTACTTACACCAGAATAAAATGACAAGCAATGATGATTACAAGAGCAGTTAGAGATTGCCATTATGCCATTTGAAAATTAAAAAAAAAGAAAATCGCCATTTCCAAAAGCCAGCCCATTGTAAGATTCAAAGAGAGTTTGTGAAATAGAGAGACAATTTCAGACTTGCATTTGGCAAAGTCGTGAATCCTTTGACAGATGTGTTTGAGCCCAGACTTTAAAAGTCGCTATCAAGCAAAAAGACTAAGGAAAAAAAAAAAAAGCAAAGAAGAACTTGCCTTGGTTTGCTTATTTTTCCACTAGTGACAGAGACTGAAATAAGAATAAAGTTGGGGAACTAAGCAAGTATTCTCACTGAGGAAAGCTGTTTCTATCAATAGATTGTGCATTTTTATTTATTTATTTTTAAAAGGGTTGCTCTAGTATCTTGATATTCATATCTGCATTTTCACTGGATCCTCCCTGTATAACGGGACATCTGAGCATACCCCTGGGAGCTAAGATCTGACCAATAATCTCAGCTCTACACTGATTTCCTCTGCAGGAAGACATTCCTTCTGCACTGATTTTCTCATCCACAAAAGCAGAGACAATAACATCAATGCATTGGTAGGTGAAGCCTATTCCAGTGATTCTTTAATTAGTGTTTGTGAAGTGCTCCAAAGGTAAGCTCTCAGAGGGGGAACCGTTAGCAGCAGCCGCTTTCATTTGACATGCTTATTTGGCACACTAGAAATTACAAAAGAGCACTGTTGCAGTTGACCCCAAAGGCAGGGCTGAAAGTGGATGCTCCTCAGCCTATCTTTCTCTCAGTATAATTAATTGCCATCTGGTCTGATCTCAATCAAGAGCCAGCAGTGAGCTACATGTACTAATCCCAGTTAATATAATCATACCTGTACGATTACAAAATTAAAACAGGTACAAAGGAAAACAAGATTTGACTTGTAGAGAGGCTTTATTCTGCATTTTAAGTATCGGGCAGCCTGATCAGAAACCATCCAATGTCCACAGTGAGTCAATAATGTACATATCAGCCAAGCACAGGACTTGCCAGTGTTCATTTATACTGCAGATAGCTCCAGAGATGCAGGCAGCAGTTAATGGTTTGACAGGAGTAAAGCTTCACGCCTCTCTCATTTACATTTGTAGCTCAGTCTGTTGAGGATGCACTAAGAGCTGAACACCACAAGGAACTGGGATACCCCAACACCAGGTGTAACACAGTGAATAAAACCTGAAGATGCAGAGTGCTGTAATAACTGGTATCCTCTGCCAAGAGGCCTAGGAAACCGCCACTGCTAGATGTCAGATCATTTTGGTACTAATCACCTTTTCCAATCATTAGGTTGGAAAAGACCTTCAAGATCATCGAATCCAACCGTAAACCTAACACTGCCAACTCCATTAAACCATGTCCCTAAGCACCACATCTACACATCTGTTAAATACCTCCAGGGATGGCGACTCCACCACCTCTCTGGGCAGCCTGTTCCAATGCTTGATAACCCTTTCAGTGAATAAATCTTTCCTAACATCCAGTCTAAACCTCCCCTGGCACAGCTTGAGGCCATTTCCTCTCGTCCTATCACTTGTTACCTGGGAGAAGAGACCGACCCCCACCTCTCTACAACCTCCTTTCAGGTAGTTGTAGAGAGCGATAAGGTCTCCCCTCAGCCTCTGCTTCTCCAGGCTAAACAACCCCAGTTCCCTCAGCCGCTCCTCATCAGACTTCTGCTCCAGACCCTTCACCAGCTTCGTTGCCCTTCTCTGGACACGCTCCAGCACCTCAATGTCTCTCTTGTAGTGGGGGGCCCAAAACTGAACACAGTATTCGAGGTGCGGCCTCACCAGTGCCAAGTACAGGGGCACGATCACTTCCCTGCTCCTGCTGGCCACACTATTTCTGATACAAGCCAGGATGCCATTGGCTTTCTTGGCCACCTGGGCACACTGCTGGCTCATATTCAGTCAGCTGTCAACCAACACTCCCAGATCCTTTTCTGCCTGGCAGCTTTCCAGCCACTCTTCCCCAAGCCTGTAGCATTGCATGGGGTTGCTGTGGCCCAAGTGCAGGACCCGACACTTGGCCTTGTTGAACCTCATACAATTGGCCCCAGCCCATCGATCCAGCCTGTCCAGGTCCCTCTGCAGAGCCTTCCTACCCTCAGGCAGATCAACACTCCCACACAACTTGGTGTCATCTGCAAATTTACTAGGGGTGAACTCGATCCCCTCGTCCAGATCATTGATAAAGATATTAAACAGGACTGGCCTCAGTACTCAGCCCTGGGGAACACCCCTTGTGACTGGCCACCAACTGGAGTAAACTCCATTCACCACCACTCTTTGGGCCCGGCCGTGCAGCCAGTTCTTTACCCAGTGAAGAGTACACCCATCCAAGCCATGAGCAGCCAGTGTCTCCAGGAGAATGCTGTGGGAAACCATGTCAAAGGCTTTACTGAAGTCTAGATAGACAACATGCACAGCCTTTCCCTCATCCACTAGGCAGGTCACCTTGTCATGGAAGGAGATCAGGTTGGTCAAGCAGGACCTGCCTTTCCTAAACCCATGCTGGCTGGGCCTGATCTCCCGGTTGTCCTGTATGTGCTGTGTGATGGCACTCAGGATGGTCTGCTCCATAACCTTCCCCGTCACCAAGGTAAGACTAACAGGCCTGTAGTTCCCTGGATCCTCCAGGGAACCAAATGAGCCAAATATGTGAGCAACACAAATTTAGGGTGTGCATGACTCTCCTCCCCCCATCCCTCCTTGCTTCTGTGGTGAGGCAGAGAGACCTTATGCAGGTTGTACCTTCCCAACTTTTCCTTGGCCCTGCTCAGACAACAAGTACTTTGCTAAAACATTTCCTAAAGTTCATTCTCATTAAGTTACCAGCAGAAACACTGACCAAAATGGAGCACTACAAGCAAACACCTTTAGGAAGGCTCCACAGGCTAACGAAGAGGTGAAATGAATTTGTAGAGAAGTTTCAAAAACATTATTCCGCCCCCGCTTTGGCAGTACCCCTCGCATGATCAAATATGCTTTGGGCCTGAAGAAGTCTGTGATACAGCTCCGAGACCTCCCATACATGTTTTCCTGTGACTATAATTTCATCTAGGTATACAAAGGCAACTTGGCATTGACAAGGCAGATGTAAGAATTTCTGCTATTTACTATACAATCCTTGGGTAAATAAAAAGAACAAGAGCAAAAATAAACAAATCTTGTCAACTTTATCATCATGTAAGCTCACAGTTACAGTAATAATTTGTATATAGTGAACTGAAAAGTAAACCAGCTAATATTTGTTGGCACTACCTTTGAATTTAAAGTTATCCAAAAAAAAAAAAAAAGTACTAAAACCTTCCATTTTCTAATCATACAATGACTCCTTCAGAGCCAAATCACATACACTGGTAAAAAGGAACGACTTTTTCTGTTGCCCAGTGAAAAGATAAGACAGGTTGCTACATGGAATTCTCAGTAGTATATGAAACCCTATAGCACCAGCAGGAAAACTTAAAAGTCTTGACCTGTGTAAGACTTGGCATAGTTAGGCACCACACGTCTCTGCAGTCAGGATTCCCTAGGTAACATAAAGAGAAATAACTCGTAAGTCAGCAGTCTGCTGGGACACCATCGCAGCACTAGCATCATTAAAGGGAGCAGCAGTAGCATGTCAGCTGCAACTGTTTAAAAATTCCACATTTCTAGACCTGATGGCAACCCACATTCTAAGCTACAAAGACCTTTCAGCAAATAAGTTTCTTAAAACTATCTAATTACCACTGATAGTTGATTGGCAACAAATTGAAGTGGTTTAGCCAGAAAAAGTAAACTAGAAAAAGCTTTAGCTGTAGAATGCAGTACTGTAACCGTCAACTTTCCTATGCTTAGACAGCTTTCCCCATTTTTTCTTTCCCTTGGGATTACATTTACACGTAATGTAAATGCAAAAGCCTTAGGACAAAGTTTATTGCAAGCTTTCATTGTTTTTAACAAGCTTCTTTCCTCTCCTAATCAAGAAGAATATTTTGAATGCATTTAGTTATGCAGAGGATAAAGTTAGTTTTACTTGCACATGGAAAACATCACCAGTATTTCCCAGCAACGTATGTGGTACAACTTGAACAGATATGAATTACACAGGATGTGCAGAGAGTCTGTTCCAAGTATCAGAAGTGTGCTAACTTTGAAGAAAAACTCTCTGATCACTCCATCCTGAAGCTATGCTTTCACTACTGATTAACATGCTTTAAGGACCCTATTACTTTTTTAAACTACTCTAAAAGCTCTTGTTAGCAGGAACATCAAGAAGAGCAGGCTATATCAGCTTTAGTTATGTGTACCCTCTAAATACCCGATATGGTAGTAGTAGGACCTCATGCCCCTTCATTAATAGAAAGAAAACTGCTGAAAGCTGCCCTGATCCTCCCCAGGGGTCAGAAGAAATCATGGCAATGAGAAGGTCATCACTGACTCATAACCTTTAGCACCAGGTAGGAACATGGCTCCCTTCTCCACATGCTTCCTGCATAGAGCATTAAAGGCTTTGTCTTTGACAGTATTCCTGCTTCTTCAGGCTCTTACCTCCTTTCTACCCTGCTGACATCCCAGGGCAGGTTACTCGAACCACACACCCTTCTTAGCAGAAGGCACCTCTGAAGCACCCGGCAATGGCCAATACAAAAAGCCCCGTGCCCCTGCCTAGCCCGGGGCTATTGCAGCTGAGCCCAGCAGCAGTCCCTCCCGGTGTACCCAATAACCCCCACCCAGGCAGCCCAGATTGCCATTAACCCTGCTCTCCACCTGCTGCTTTGAATCACCCCCAGGCAATTCAGTGTATTATACTGAAACCCACAGTATGCTAAAGATAAAGAGGGAGAGAATGCTCTTTTTTTTGGTTAAAATAAAGAAGCGGCTTCTCTCTTCAATAGTAAGACTCACTCATATAAAGTACATCAGCTCAGAGCTGGTAATGCTCAGGTCAGGTTCCCTCCTCCTTGCAAAATTCTCCATACTCTGAATGCCACTTCATTGCTTGAAGGTTGAACTGAGGAATTGCATCTTATCATAAGCACAGCAAAGGGAACTTCAAATGAATTAGCTTAATTTATTTAACTTATTATTAAACTACCAGCAAGGGAATTTGCAGTGTTTCAATGAATGTAGTCTAAAGACTTGCTTCTAGCCCAGCTGCAAAACCTCTGCTTGCTTCCATGCAAGTAGTGTCTGACTCACCAGCAGGAAGGTGACCAAACAGGAGAGGACAACTCTGTCATATCTGGGGATCTCATTGCAAGAAAGTGGGAAACTTCCATAAAAAACAAACCCAGGAGACTTGGTTTGAAACCGATGATCTTAAAGGTGTTCTCATTTGCACGCTGTTTCTCCCCATGTCTCCTCTCTTCCCCACCACGCTCCTACCCAGATGGGTACCCAAATCTCTAGATTTCCTGTGCTCCTGTATCACACTTGATGTAAAAGGGCCCTGGTTAAAGAGAAACTTCCAGCAAAACAGGTCCTACTTTGTACTATGCCTCTCTTCCCTCCTCCACACTACCACTGGATGAAAGCAAGTCTCCTAGTTTTGGGTCACTTCCAAAAGCAAGACAGGTCTTTCTGCTACCTTACTGGTATCCCTCTCTAGTATTGTTTGTTTGTCCCACAGATTATACTGTGACTTCCACATCATCCCCTCCATCCTGTCACACGCCCAGAGATTCATTTTTATAGAGGGTCACCATGGAAGCAGCTTGCAGGGAGATCTCTGTGCTAATTATTAAAGTTATTCTGACTTTTATTAATCTCATACAATGACTTCCCACTTCTTCAAAATTTATCTACAACACACTATCCTATAGAAAGGACTTCAGTGCTCCGTCCCAGTCCAGTTTGTGCTCCCGCAGCTACAAGATCCTGTGGACATATGTTGGTTCATGGAAGGACTGAGGGACACTGCCAATTTAGGTTGCTTCTTGGATGTGAATACGCACACACATATATCCTTGCCTATTCTGGAGCCACCACCAGTGGCAGCAACGCTGAGTGAAATGAGCTGAGAGGAGCTCTGTATGGCTGCCCGTCTCTCAGACAGCAAATGAACTCTGGACTGGGACAAACCCGGTCTCAACACCAAGAGAGTGCGATTTTCTGTTTGAGCTAGTTCTTCAGTAGAGGAGTCTAACCACTTTGGCGTAGCAGAAGAGTTGCTTTAAGGCTTCAATGAATCTTTCATAGTTATGTTTTTACTTATAAAACAACAAACAAATAATGCATCTCCATCAGAAAAATGCCTTTCAGGCTTGAATCTTTCACCTAAATTCAAATCACCCTGCACAAGAAGCAACTCCTCGTCCTGGTACCAGAGATTTTGAGGATGAAAGCAATGGTTCAGTGTGTTTTGAAATCAAGTGTGTATGGATTTTGAGAGAGGGGTTTTTCTCCCCTTTTTCCCATTTTATATGTATAATATATGTCTACATATATAGATATCTCTATATGTAGAGATATCTATATGTACATGCTGCTCATTTCAACAGCAGATAGAAACTATAAATATTCATTTTTAATGTAGCTTTTCCCCTGTTCGGCACATAGCTAGTTAGCAATAGATTCCAGAGACATACTTATACCAGAATGTCACATTTCAGAAAGATAAGGTAAATCATATCCTTCCCACGTTGTGGTTTCACAGAAGCACAATCTGCACGATAGTGCTCTCTTCCTTAAACCCACGCACAGAAAAAATAGCAGTGGTGTGAGGTGTCCTATTCTTACAGCTGTCATTCCTGAAAGGTCAAATTTTCCTTCTTGCTTTCATCTAGTTATAAATTTCATGAGTTGTCTTCCTTGCTATGTTTTACTCTTGATGTAGCAAGTTTGTATATACTAAATTTTTAGTCATATATTTCTCCTTAATAAATAGAAAGTTAGAGAAAAAAAGAGACATTTGCATGATATTAGATATAGGGAACAAAATGTGCCCCTTCAGTATTTTGTTATCAATAATCGCAGTTTACCCAGCAACTACCCTGTAGTTGCCCACAACTGATATTCATGCCATTCTATATTCACTCATTTCGTATCATTAGCTGACAACTATACAATGATGCCATGGTGACTGCTTTATATTTATTGTAGATTGTCACAGTGATGGACATCCACACCAGGTACATGGGGGAGAAAACTAACAACCTAGGGATGCTTTAGTACTGCACTGAAGACAGTGTTTAAAAGTTACCTTACGTCTACCATTTACGCTGTATTTGCTACCACATACAACCAATGGTTCCTAAGAATTTTTAATTTCACAAAAAAACCTTCTCAGTTAACCATATCATCTTTAAATCACCGCACTGGCTCTGTGCTGCCAGATGCTCTGGCCACATGACAAGAAAAGGTCTGGGTGTCAGAAGGCCAGGTTCTGATTTATGGACCAATACATCAGGTGTGAGCATGTTCAAATCATTCAAATCTTTGCCAATTCATTTCCTCATACATCAATGGAAATCCTAATTGATCACTTACCATTGCAAAATTATTCTAAGGATTAGGTATGATTTAGCTTTTGAATAAATATGATTTAAGTGTCATAAGATCAACTATTACTTCTCCAGTATAAAACAGTAAAAATTTGGTTTGCCCTTTTCTGAAATTAAAAAATAACTTCCCTCCAACTATTCATCATTCTACAGTTTCCTAAGTCTGTTACTCTTCTCCTTGTTTTTCACTTGTTATGTGGTGGTGGTGGCACTAAGAGACATTAGAGGGAGAAAGTCCATTGCCATTTAGCTTGCACACTGCTGGGACACAGCTACTTTTCTTACTGAAACTAGTGAATATAAATGGCACTCTAAATAGACAGCAAATCCTTCAAATATTTTACTCGAGCTGCTTTGGGGCAGTCTAATAGGCAGAAAGCCAAGCACTTTTGTCCTTTTTGTCGCTTCATTGTTGATTGAGGAAGCTTTTCCATCAGATCATGTAGTAGCTGTCACAGAGGGGAAATAGTGTCTTCAAAGTTTTTTAATCTCAACTATATTAAAAAATGGTGATAATGCCCTACAAACCCTACACAAATCTTTATGCAAAGAAATGGGAATATTATATATTTATTTTCTGTAAGTAGGAAGTCAAATCTACGCATACTTTGTCCTATTCTTCTCACAGATGTGAGGACAACAATCTGTTTCCATACAGGTGCCCTGACTGCTTGGTGAAGCAGTTTGCACATCATTTGTGGTCACAGGAGGGTAAAGAGGGGTCTATTCAGCTTTCATAACTGCTTGATGTCAGAGCCAGCTTTCCATCCAGGGATGATGGACTAGCTCAGCATCTACAGCCTTCTCCTAGGTCCACTCCCAGTAGCAGAAGAAGGTACGGTTAGTTTTAAAACATGTTTTGTCTGTCAAGAAGACAAGTGTCTAGGTTCATGCATGCATCTGTCCATCCAGCCTCCACCCTGGAAAGCAGGAAATTTTGTTCCTGTCATCGGATTTGTACCGCACCAGTGGGCTCTCACCTCTGTGCACAGCCCATATGCAAGGTGGCTCCTGGTGGAGCTATAGGCTGCAGGGTCAATCTCAGCTGCCTCTCCCCCAGTGCCCCTGCAACATCTCACTTCACTCTGTTCCTGTCCCTCTGGTCACCTCCTCCTCCCTTCGCTGCCCGGAGGCTGGGGAGCACCCTGTATCTCTCATTTGGCAGGAGGGGGAAACTTTTGCTCAGAAAGGCAGGCAGACAAGAGGTTGCTCCCAAGCAGTAACAAGGTATGATGCACTCTTTTGGTGAATGGAATTGCAAGAAGGGATGGCAGAGGAGACCATTCAGGTGAAGATTACCAGGGAGGGATGACATGCCTTGCCTGGCTGGAAAGTACTTAATTTATTTGGAGATATAGTGACATTACTATGAAAGGAACTAATGATTGCAAATAATATCAAGGAATGTGTTAAATGCTGCCAGGTAGATAGAAACTGTGGGATCTCTGATCAACATATGGAAAGTATTAGTAATGATACTGATGTCTTTTTATTGGAAAAATACTAGAATTGTACAATAATTAGGAATTTAGCAATTGATTATTTAACCTCATTACTGCTATGGTGTCCAAGGGAAATAAATCCAAACAATCTGTTCGAATACATAGTATACATCACACAGAATAAGAGTGACTAAGGTAAAGAAGTGCAAAGGGTAAAACATTAGTTTAAAATTCAGTTTAAGAATGAGACAGAGTGAATAGGCATAACTGGTAACAATATTAGAAGGAAACAAGAGATTTCAAGGGTTAGTTTTGACAGCTCTTGTATTAATATTGTAATTACTCTAACAATATAATATACAAATTCTATAGGTTCTAACAGTGCTGATTATTATTCTTGTTTGATAAAATATATGAACTGAAATAATAAAAATGAAGTGTGGGATTCAGCTTCTATTCAAATCAAGGTAAAGGCTCCAGGTGACTTTAAGTGAAGCAAGAAATAGAAGCATTTCACAATAGGTTAGAACAAAACGAAGCAGAAACTCCAGACCTTTGAGATAAGCTCTGCTCCCCACTTGCCCCATTTATTTAGACAGGTACGTTCTCACTGAAGCTCTCTGTTCTCTCTAAGTTGGCCACGAACATTCACCAAGTTTAGTGGGAGCAGAATCCAGTTCGGTTTCCCAGACAAACCCGTGACTCTTTGTACTGTGTCCTGTGGCTGAGACTTGCAGGTACTATTAGAAAACACATAGAAGAAATGGGTGAATATATTGTCATCCATAATGGAGGGCCAAGACATAAAAGAAGCCTAAGCAGCTACCAAAGAACACAATAAAACTGTAACTGGGACTGCAGTCAGCAAAGAGGACAGCTTTTCAAAACTGTCATGAGTCAGTGGTCCATTTTCCTTCACAGTAACATAAACCATAGTGATTTAATCCCACGCAATCAAGTGGAAAACCTTTTTATATTGTAATTTTTTCCCCTGAGGGAGTGGTTAAAACTAAGCTGTTTTGGCGGATGTCAAAGAATAACTAAAAAGTATACAATCTTATTTTTTCATAATCAAACCATGATGATGGTTATGATCACTAATTGGCAATATTTCATATTTGATATTTGTTATGAGATGAAAAACTGTTTTATCCTAATTGATATTCCCATTTATATTCTGCGACTTTATTAGAACAAGGCTAACGTTCCCCAGCAATTTACTCGCTACCTGGAGCTCTCTTTCTTGTGCTTGGGGGAGCAATTGAGGGAGATTTTTTACAGTTGTGAAAGATTCCTTCCCCGAGTTCACACCTTTGATAACTGCATATAGGTTTCACTGGTTTTGTCAGTATTCACGAGGTTAAAGATGTTAAGCAAAATTCTAATGTATTTTTACATTTCTATATTTTTATCCTCATGCAGTTTTACTTTAAGTAAAAAACCAAGTTGTCTCCCAAGGAGGAGCTGTAAGGCTACTTGTGCTATTCATTGCGAGTACAGTAAAGGCCTTTTCTTCTTTAGGAACTGTACATCTTGCTCTCACTAACATACTTGCTGAATAAGTACTTTTCAGCTCAAGGAGAACAAGTGAAAGCAATTTAAGCTAAGCCAGCCACCCTATGGTAAAATCCACTCCTGTGGCTCAACTGTGATGAGGACTTCAATGATTACAGCTGTTTCTGAATAATCATGAGACTTGGATCTCGGTTTGGACTTGTCTGTCTGAGATATTTAGGGTATGAGGGTTTTTTTTATTAGATGGATAGTGTTGTGGCAAGCTGCAGAGGAGTCTCATCTCTTGCTACTTGCAAATTAACTTATCTGGAGAAAGAATGCATGGGAGGGTTGAACCTCAGAGAATTTGCACCAAAAATAAACAGGAAAATCCTGAGCATTTTCTTCTTTGAGCTGAATGTAACCTTATTTCTTTTCAGAACAGTACAGAACAGCTGTGTAGTTAGGATCTGCTTTCACAAAAAAAGATTTTCTGTGTTTGCCTTCCTCTTGTGTTTGCAATGGACAATTTAATGTAATCCCTAAATACAAGCTTGTGAGGGTGGGAAAAACTAGTTTACAAGACCCTACTCATTATATATCAGAAATCGAATACAGTACATATTCTAAAAGGAGATTTACTTTAGACATTAAAGGAAGAAAACACAGTGGGAAATGTATATAATGTAATGATTAGAAAAGTTGACTAGTGATGTTAACCCAGTTTGAATCGATTTCAATCAAATAAGCATTGCAAATGCAGCACCTCACATATAAATAAAAACTAGTGGAGTCATTAGGTATTATTGCATCAGCTGTTTTGAAAGCAGTATTTTTCAAGGCTGTTTTACCACATGTGGTGAGGAATGAAATACAGGATTTGGCAAATATATTTATCTTCTGAGACAGCATTATCGATAATAGATAAGATTGGCACATTATGTATCTTCCCAAGAAAAGGACAAGGGAAAACAGTTAAAAGTTTAAGCAAGAGAAATTCTGCCTGCGTGAATGGAAAAACAAAATTCATGCTGATGTGGTCAGGCACCGGATTAGGGGCCCAGAGAAGCTGTGGAATCTCCGCCCTTAGGTATATTCAAAACTCAGCTAGACAAGGCCCTGAGCAATTCCCTTGTACTTTAAAGTTTGCCCTGGATTGCACAGGGGGTTAGACTAGGGGCTTAAAAAAATCCTAATCTAGCAAAGTATGCCCTAATGCCAAATATTAATTTTTACATTCTGAAGAATAGCTGAAAGTTTCTTACACGCACACACGCGTGGCAATTTCTCAGCCCTATCCAAGAGACTGACAAGTTACATTAGATTATAAATGGAAAGATAACTTTTATAGTTGGAAATATATCCATACCAAATTAAAAGCATAGCAAAGATAGTGGCAAAGAGTGGCAAAGAGTGGCAAAAACTACTCAGGATAAATTAGTTCTGCCTTTACATAAGCATTGGGATCAAGTCCAGTATTTTTGTTTGCAGATTAACAAGAATACAGACCTGAGGAAACATGAAACAGCATGTTAAATTTCAATATTTTTCTCTCTGCCGTTTCTAATTCACAACTATGATTACAAAAGTCACATGAGAAGACATAACAACTACAGGCAAGAAAAATCATTTCCGCCAGCTCTGAATACTTTAAAGTAAAGCAAAGCAAACCAGGAGGGAACACAAACAAGGCGTGCATCAGTTACCGTGTCTTTTAGATCTTTCCACAGAAAGCTTTTACCATGGGCTCTCTCTGTGAGATCACATCAGCTGTGCAGAAGCCTTCTTTTCTAGAGAGGCGTACACCAAACTGAAGTATTTGCTAAACCATCTAAAACAGTGAAACTAAACTTCTCCCTTCCTTGAATGTTGATAAATCCTGCTGCCTACGTATAGGTAAGTTTTCAAGGGAATAACAATAGATGCTCTTGACATAACATCTAATAACAATAGATGCTCTTGACTAAGGATGTAGCCATGCTTTAGTCCCTTATGTAAACCACAGTCAAGATTTGCTGCTTTGTAGCTACAGGTGCTTAAAAATCAGCACGAGGAGCAAACTCTAGTTGAGAAACTGCTTGGGATGCAATAAAATTCCTGTCAGGGTAAAGAATAGTATCAGAACAACAGGGGTTATTACTAGGATTCTGTTATACAAGGCAGAACGGACCAACACAAGGGAAGGAGGAAAGAAAGAAGTACCTGGAAGTTAAAGCAACATCATACAGAAAATCAATCTTCCTTTTTCTTACAAGCAGCTTCCATGTTTACAGCTACAGATGCAAAATAAAAGAAGGGAAAACTAAAACAAACCATTTCTAGCATACTTAATAGCCAACATGAAAACAGTCCACAAGTATTTCTGAATGCTTACATAAATAATAGATGAAGATGACGAAGCAAGCAATAAGAATAATTAACAGCACAATCAACTAATTTGAATGAAAACATCACCTGGAGTTTTGGTCCTCAGTTACTTTCATCACTAAAACAATTTAAATTATATTGATTTTAAAAAACAGTGCAAGGAAGTGGTCTGCTGATCTCTGAATGAGGTATGATTTTTATTATTTTAAAAATTAAATCAATGGTAAATAAATCACTTGAGTTTTTAGTCAAATAAATGGTAAAGTTTTATGCTTTTCCAGCAAAGAATCATTCTCACATTCTAGACCTTCCTATATTGCCTGCAATGCATAATCTTGCCAATAGATCTTGCTACTGTTCCTCTCTCTACCCATCATTAAACATTCCACAATGAAAAAAACCTATAGTATTATCTAAATAAATATTATACACATGGCTGAATTCTTGCAAGACTAGGCCAATACTACAAACTTGAGTAATGAGGTAGAAGATTCCCTTCTTTAAGAGGAATACAAACAGTAGCGTGTATTTGAGTTCAGTTCATTAAGTGGACAGGAGTCCCCACTTGACTGGAGGTATTTCCGAAGATGCTCATCGAAACTCTCTGGAAGCAGACTGGAGTGATAGGATCCTCTTGGGGATGATTCAGCTCCCTGAAGCACAGCAGCCTGGAGGTGCTAACTCCTCTCACTTGGCTGCACAGGGAGCTTAGAGAACTAACTGAGATATAGAAATCCACCTTGCAGATATCTGAAATCGAGCGAGACTGTCTTTCCTGGCCACAGCTACTAAATGAGCAGTGACAATATCTGTTTGCATCCTATTCTGGAACTGGGAATACATTTTTTGCCCATACATGTGTAAGATTGTTCTTATACGCGTAAGGTACTTCCCTCTCCTGTGGTAACCTGCTACATGACCTGCATTAAGCAAGCATTCCTGGGAGACACTTTTACTGCCAACTAACCCCATGATTGCTTTATTTTTGATTGAAAACTGGCTATCATTATTGATACCTGACACAGCATGACTTATGCCTGGTAGCCCACAGAGAAAAAATAAGGAAAGCATTAATATAAAGTTTAGCACTTGAGTCATTGAGAGCATCCAAGACACACTCTGTAAAAGTGTTAAGAACCAACTAAATGCTGCTTAAGGCTCTGACTGTGTTAGTTCTTTTACTCCCACCACGCAGAGTCCTATCAGTCATTCAATATCATGCCCACTGCTCCCATTTCCAACCAGACATTAAGGAAAAGCATGAGGCAAAACATCAGAGGAGACGAAACCAGCCAATATCAAATGTGTCCAATTTTTGCTTTCCTGTTAAACTCCCTTATTCCCCTCCTCAAGTCATGTATTTGCTGATGCATGGGTGAATCACACTGCAGAGCTGATGAGGATTTAAACACAAAAAGTCTTAATACAGCATTCTGTATAGTTTGTCTCGTACACTTTGCAAGCAGCTGGAAAGGACTGACCAGAGTGTTTATGCATGACTGGTAAAGTACTTTCATGTCAGTGTGTGTTACAATGTTTGCATAAACATTTTTTCTCTTAAAACATAAGAAGCTGAACCCCTCTCTAGCATAAGCACGTTAAGCATGTTTGTGTTTGCACATGTATTTTCGATTGTGTATTTCACAAGATCATTAGCAGGCACTGCACAAAAACAATTTATGAACTCACTATGAAATTCATCTTTAGTAATTAAATTCATGACTACAAGTTTATTCCTGTTTTGGGGCTAGACATACATTAGTTCTGTTTGAATTGGATAAATGTTTCAACAGCACAATATTCCATCACATTTTCATTTTGTCCTTTAGGATACAAAAATGCTGTTTATATTTTGAGTTAATTCCTGTCATTGGATGTAGAATACAGGACAGTATCCTGTAAGTTGTTACCATAAAAGTTACTTCTCAGTGTAGATTATAGCACAATTACACTCATTTCATGCTTTACTAGAACAATGGTTCAGATAATAGTATATGCAACTAGGAAGAGATGAACTTTTTTAGTATCCAGTTGATTTACATACAGATGGATTAAATTGGTTTAGTCTTATACCAAAATAATAAAGTAGCTTTCATGAATTCCAGTATTATAAAAATTCCAATTGTACCTTCTGATGTTAATTAGACACAATCAATTAAATGCATCTTTGTAATTACATCTAAAATTAGCTCAGACCCTGCAGGGAGTCTTGTAAATTTGTCGCCATGTCAAGTTGACAACATCTATAGCATTCAAAATTTCACTCAAACCTCCTGTGACTTTTCTAGGAAAGTAATATTTCAGCACAAGTGCAGAATGGAATGAGTAAGGACATCTGCAGCACTTCAGTTCCCGAGTTCTTCATCTATAAGAAGAATTGTTTCTAAAAAATTATTTCAGAAAATCAAGCAGACAGGATATTTGCAACTGCTCCATTTGCAATGGAGCCAATTTTAAGCTAAGGGGTACCTACTGGAGACCAGCATACTGTAATAATATTACAGTTCTATCTATCTGAAGTGTTTGGAAGAACACAAGGATTGTTAGAAATCAATGGAGACTCCTATCACTTGGCAAGAGAAAAGAGCACAATTTTTAATAGACCATGTTAAACTCTGTTCAATTCACCCGTAAACTTTGTTTTCCATACTTCAGGTGCAGAGACTGCCAGCACAGTAGGAAAAAGCATTAAAAAAGAGCTTTCTTACTTTAAGCAATAATTCCACAGTCATTCATACATGAATAAACATGAGCAGGTAAATAGAATGTTTCTGTGACAGCAGCCTCAACCTGCGGAAACAGATAAAATGTGCGTGCAAAAAGGAGAGCTGCTAAGTGATTTTATTATTCTTCATTTATACAACAGAATTTTTTGCTTAGTGACTAACACCTAGGTTAACTGTATTATTGAAATGCATGCAGCATTTTAATAACTGCTTACATCTGTAGGTTCAAGACAGCCAGACATATTCTCTTGGGACAAAATATGAATCTGACTTCAGTGAGAACTTTCCCTGAGCTCTCTTTCAAGTTCTAATGGAGATGAATAGTGATGAATTATTGGAATCTTCATCAGAAATTATATTAACAACACTGTGGTATATTAAAGGAGGAGAACAAAATAGAGAGAATTTAACGTCGATTTTGACATTGATTTCCTGAGGAAATTGCAAAATTTGTATCTATGTTATAAAGGTAAAAAGAGGGAACAGTTACATATATCTGATAAATGGTATCATGAAGTGCTCTGTACGTGCAAAGCACAAATGGCCTCTGGCATTAGTGGAAATCAAATGCAGAGATCTTGGTTTCTCTTCCCTTTTTCACTATACTATCTAGTTTTGTAGCAGTACCTTGCAGATGGGTTTCATATTCCAGGCATGATTGCATATAGCTCTTAGAAATTAATTGTAGTATACATTTTATAGGAGGTAATGGAAAGAAGAGAGGGGGAAGATAAGCTATCTAGAGATCACAGCCATGATCAACATTTGTGTGACAAATGTTCATCTGAGTTATCTAGTTCCCTCCACCAAGTTCCTTTGAGAAATATATCTTTACTTCATATAAACACATGCAAGCCAGTTTGAAATGAAGCAATTTCCCATTCCTATGCAAAGAAATGAAAACAGGGGGAAAAACTTCCTGATTCAAAACTAGCAAGTGCTCTCAGCATTGCAAAGAAATCAAGTTTAGAAGAAATGTAATACCTGGAGTATCGACAGTGCTGCTAAGGTGTAGGTGGTAAGCAATTTTTCTAATAGGAAGAAAAGTAGAAATCGATACAGCAGAAATCAAAATCAGATTTCTTAAAAAATTAGCTGGAAAGCTGCTAGGTGTCTGTATGTGGTTTATTACTTTGCCACTTAGGACATTGGATGTCTAATAAACATACTGAATTAAGAGTCCATAAAAATATTTATCCGTATTATAGAAGATGCCAACCCTCGGGGGCTTTAGACAGAAATTTTACTGCCAGCTTTCCAGAATCTTGACATATATGAATAAAGTCAAACCAAAGGAAAAAAGCAACGGCTGAGCTTTCTGTTGCTGGTGTTTCCAAGACAGAGCAGTTTAATGATTCATCATTGAATATAACCTTGCAAAATGTCAGTAAGAGCAGAGATGACTTCATGCACTCGCAGTCCCATAATTCTGTTTTAACTCCCCCCTCGCTAAAGCTCACATCTCCTTGGTGTCTCCTCTCTTAATGCTCTCTCAGGACCCCACAGCCCTGATCTAAGGGGCTGCACTCATAGACGTGCCAGAACGTAAGTACACCAACAGCTGTGTCAAAGATCACTGAAACTACAGTGAATATTCTCATTACATCTGTTACAGTTCAGAGCTCTGAGTCCACCCCATTAGAAATCCGTATCAGAGGAAAGACTTAGCTTGCATAGTGATAGCCTCACCCAAGAGCCAACTATTCTGACAGCGGGCAGCAGCAAATGCCTAAGAAAGATTATAAGAAAGCAAACGTATTTATTCTTCCCCATGTAGTCATCTAGTCACAAGTGATCTGTGGTGCAAGAAATTCTGGGGTTTGAGGTAATATCTTTGTGATTAACAGCTCTTGATAACAGATTAACAGCTCTTTTTCATCCCTGAGGCTTTCTAGTTGCTTTTCTGCATCCATATAAACATTGGCCGTTGCAACACATTGTGGCAGAACTCCCCAGTTTCACTATTCAAGGCACAAAGAAAAATCTCTGCTCTTTTTAATCTACCTCTTTATAATTTCATTTTATAGCCCTGAGTTCTTGAAATAAAAACTGATACTTGAATGGCAAACCCTAAAAGAATCGTTCCCTCTTCATCTTTTCCATGAATTCCTGTCACCTTTCCCTTTTGTCTTCCCTTTTCCAGCCAGAAAATTCCCAGCCTTTTTGCTCTCCTTTCACTCCCTCGGTACTTGAATGGTCTTTGTGTCCTGGACACATGGAGTGAGGAGGTCCTGCCCTTATTCCAGCATAGGATCCTTAGTTTAGGTGGTGAGCTCAGAGGAAATCAGGCACAATTTCACTAGCCTATTCTATTCACTAGCCTATTTCACACCCTATTTCCTTTTGTTGGAGCTATACCTAGATGTGTAACTGTTGATGGCTTGCTCAAATAAATGTTTTCTGATTAATCAAACACTAGGCCTGCAGGCAACTTCAGGCCTTGACAGTGAGTATCTTTGCCTGCCATACAGAGTAAATTGTAACTTTTCAGCACAGACGGACCTAACGTTTATGAGCGTCAGATGACCATCTAGCGACGATGCTGCTTGTTAACTTTTTGCGATCGTTCATTTTGTGGAGTTATCATCCCCTGAGACCAGTGGTGAAGGAAATTGCTTGGGATGGTGTTTGCTCCTAAGTAGCTCCTAAGTACAAAGGAACTAGGCAGTCCTTATCTGCCCTCTTGCATATTCAGCTCTTCCCTCTGCTCCATCCTTTTGCAAACCAGCGCACAAGCTCCCTTGCAGGAGCGGAGCATGCAGGGTATAGTCCACACTGAGGAATCCACTCTCCTATACTCAGCAGGACCTACCTCCTAGGTCATTCAAAGGGGGCATTCAAAAGCAGCTACCCTAGCAGACAGAGAGGAAAGCGTCTGACAACTAATGGAAATAATCACTTCCTCTAACAGTTCAGCTTTTGCCAGCCTAAGTGTGTTTTCTTATCGCTAGCGATTTTCCATGAAAAATACAACTCACAGTGAATATTCTTTGCTGTTGGCTAGACTGAAAAGCTGCAGACAGAATGGACCCACCACATTCAGGTGGATCTCTCAGTTGTCTGACCAGAGTGGCCTGGCCTTGAAAAATCAATTGGGTCGGTAGGGGTTTTATTCCAGTCTCCCCATGGATCTTTAATGGACACTTGAGAACTCTTTAGGTGTTTAGCCACCATTAGAGAAACATTTCTCCTCCTTTGCCCCCCTCTCCCAGTCTTTGTTTCCATTTGAATTACCTGACTGGAGAGATTTATTTTTGCAGTGTTTTGAAGGATTAGAATATCACAATCTCTACTCCAGTACACAGCAGTAAGGAGATGGTGGGAGTGTAGAATGCCAGATGAGACTAGTGATTACCCTAATCTATTTTCCTTTCTCTGATTAACATCAGATTTTTACCTTTCTGTGTGAAACCTTCCTTGCCTGCAGAGAAAGTTTTTTCTTTATCCACTAACGAGAAAGTGATGTATACCCTAATCAAATGCTACCTACAGTAAATAAAGAATATTTTCACCCTGAACTCTTTTAGCCCTTCCACTACTGCACTGATTTTTAAATACATATTTTTGTATGTTTGGCAGTACTATTCCAGAGGCAGTTTGGGGGAAGACCATGTTCTTAGCACACCAGACACCAGAATTTAGGGTTCCCTTGAAATTTCTCCAATTGTCCAAAACTGGAACTTGATCTACACATCTATCTTCATTTTCCATACACACTCTTCACTCTAGATTTCAATTAAATTTAATTGAAGAGAGGTTTTCCTGAGGATTGTTTAAGTAATCCTACCATTAAGCTATTAAAAATGAGTGAATCTTCTATTCAAATAAATGCTAACCTCATAGTAAGAAACAGTAAAATTTATCTCTTAAACTAAAGATATACTGAGGCAACCACTGTTTCAGCAACACGTTTCTTTCCAGGAAATTCAGTCTGATTATTTATCATTGAAAATACAGCAGACCACAGCCAGTTCTGTTTGACCACCCCAATAAAAACTTTTCATTCTTTCCATTTCAAAAAGAAACAGAAGCTTTGCAGACACACAACACAGTTCAGGCTAAGGAATTTGAGAACACACATGGGCATGAAATTTTAGTCTAGAACTTACCGTCTATCCATTTGCCCCACTGAATGCCCCATTTCTATCAGATGAGTCCCCACCAACTGTTCAGTTCAGCTCACTTTATAGTTTAGCTCAGTTCATTTTTGTAAATGAAGATCATATTCTATTAAGAAACCAAGAGGACGGGTTGCTGGTAAGATCACAAATCTGATTTTAATATGTCACAACATTTCAGGAAGGACCACAAGAGTTAACTTAAAAGTTTACCAACTTTAGTTTGTTTCCTGAAAGTCCTGGGGACATAATGCCACAAGCTTTTCTCACTGTAGCAATACAGATGGAATCGCTGAAAAATAAACCTATGAAGTACAACAATGGAAGGATTGTCTGTGAAATAATTCTGCCAAAGATTAAAGAACAGTTGCGCTCTACTGTAGGACTAAAAAGAAATTAGTTTTCTTCGGAAGTTGTCTAAATCAGATGCATCTAAATTTATCTGGAAAGCAGAATGTTCTCTGCATGATGAGAATTCATAGACATTCATCAGAACTATGTTATTTTATTCAAAATAAAGCACACTATTCCTCAAGCAGTATCAAGGCTGTATAGACCAGCAGCTTTTTTCTAAGTCACACAGTTTCTAGAGCTAGTCCCCATGCATAACTCTTATGTCAATTTTTAAGAGGTCAGGAACATAGCAAATGGAAACTTGGAAGGAAGGTATGGGCAACTTCAGAACAATATATATCTTTATTGCCCAAAAGTGCATATTATAGTAAAGTTATCTTTGTTTATTTACAGTCTCATTCTTCCCAGAAAATGCTTTCCTTTTAAATGAGACCATTTAGTGAAAACAAGTCTCTCATTGCCTTACAGACCACATGGACTCAGTGACCACATCTATGAGCCCTGCTGATATTTCTTGGGAGGTAAAGGGTGCAATGGTGCATTGGTGAGGATCACTTACCAGCTTTAAATACAGTAACAGCTTTAGGTTTAAAAAGATGCAGTGAGAAAATGGGACCAACGTAAAATGTCAGATGAAAGATCTGTCTAGTTCAGTATGCTGTACTCAGTAAAGGCCAATAGAGGATTCCTAGGGAAAAGTATAAAGAAAATGAGAGAAACATATTTCCCAAGAATTGCCTCCCAGGTTTCAGCTCTTTGTTCTGAAATTTCCTGAACCACAGTTGGCAACTTTTGTTAATAGCCCTAGATCATTTTTTCTTCTATTAATGTATCCAATCAGTTTTGAACACCAGCAAACTTTTAGCATCTGCAACAGCCTGTGGCAAGGAATTACATAGCTTAGCTCTGTATTTTGGGGGTTTTTTTTACTTTGTTTATTTTCAACCTACCATAAGCAATTTCAATACATGCACATCAGTATTACAGAAGCTATGGAGAACAGTCCTGACAGCTTAATTTTTTTTTTTTTTTTTTCAAAATTCTTAAACTTCACTCCTATTTTATGCACTCTTGAATTCACTGAAGAGATTATTTTAGAGTCTTTGAACCTAAGTTATCTAATGTAACAGATATTGAGATGATCTGTTTCCTCAGACAAGGAAAATCCTCTCAATAGATTAATTACTTTGAAATTTCTGTCATTTGTGCAAAACTTTAATTATCTGAAACTATTCAGTAACCCCCATTACATCTATATAATTGAAGTTCAACTGTAATTAGCTGTTGCTCTAACAACAAGATTGATTGGAGCAATTAGAGCAGTCCTTTTTGGTTTTGATCTTTACCACTGTTAAACCTTTCCCAATAGCTAGCAGTATTGACTTTTGACAATTCTTTCCTGGAAGAATAGAGAAAGTCAGCTAATTATTTTCATTGTTACTATCTGGCTTTTTTATTTTTTCTCCTAAATCTACATTCAACTTCTAAACTTTTCAGGGAAAATTTGTTCCTTTAATCAAGTGAATAAGTTACACATATCTCCCAGGGAGTTGCTTTCCTCTAATTTAAAATTTGCCTATACAGCTGCCTGACATTATGCTGGTTATTAAGTCTATCACCGTGTTTCAGAATCTCAGGAAATAAGTTTAGATGATTTCTATAGTAGTAGTGCTGCCTTGATAATCTAGAGGCAAGTGAGGCAAGACTGTATTTTTAATATAAAATACACCTCTCCCTGCAAATCTTACCTTGGTAAGATAGCCCAGTTACTAATATACAGCACACAATACAGATGCAAACTGTGCATGCTGGGAACAGCAATTTGGTTTGGGGAATGAGGGGAATCACAGGAGGAAATTGGAATAAAGAATTCAGAAAAATAAAAACTGTTCCTGAAGAACCAGACAAGACATTTTCAGGGACTACTGATTCCAGCAGGTGGCAGATGGATGCATACAAGACTACTGAGTTAGGCCTAACGCATCTTGGCCTGCCTAAACCTTTGAGGAAAAAAGCTAAGTCTTAAATAAATTATTGTAATATTAGTTGTGCCAATAACCCAGGCCTTTTTGCAGGTTTGTCTCCTGCAGTTCAGATTAAAGCTGTATTCTGTTGGAGGAAACTTCTGTATCACTGCAGTCTCACTGGTCTCAGTTCTTGAAGGAAAGATATGCAGATGACGAAGTGCAGGGTTAAAAGCATTGTTAATTAGCGTACTGCACAGTTCTAAATGTTGGAGTAGAGGAGAACAGCATTCCAGCTGAAAGTACATAAAAACAAGAAATGCTGTACCTGAAAATGGTACATGCAAGAAGATCTAGAAAGGAGATGAAGGAGCATTTGACTCTGTAACGGTGATACATCTAAATTTTAAATTCATCTATCCACCTCCAATCCCAGAGTCTTTGAAATTCCTACGCTTTGCTATTTCTCTGATAACAAATTGCTCTGAGCTGTCACATCAGTGCCATATAAAGGGTTCCCTACTTTCGATGCAATGGCAAGTCGACTTGCATGGCAAGTCAACTTTGAATGGGTTCTCTTTGAGGCCACATCATAAGCACGTTGTTTTCTACCATATTTCTGTCACCCTAGATCTCCTTCATTATAACTGCTTTTCATGTGAGTCTCTTCCCACTAGCATATGTGCGATTTTATAAGGCATCGCTGAGATCCTCCCCAGCTATATAATTTACCTCTTCTTTTTTTTTTTGCCAACATTCACCTCGTTATTTTCTCATATTGTAACTTTGTTCTTCCTTGACATTACCATTTTTATCATCTGCTTCAACTAGTGCAAGCGTCTCTCTCTCATTTCAGTACTACCCTCAGATTTCATTAAATTATTATCAATACCATCTCTGAGTGCTTAAACAAGGCGACATTTAATAAAACTGTTCCTAATACCAATTTCCAGACAGATTGCTGTTATTCATTGCCTATTACATTCACTGTTCTGGCTAGCTCAAGATATATTACTGTAACCCTGTTCAAGCTAGTTCATGCTCACTTTCAGCTAATATGTTATAGGAAATTCAATCAAATTCCAAGCAGTTTGTATTTTTCTGTCACTACCTTCTCTCTCCCTTTTATATTTCTATCAAGAAACAATCAAATTTGGATTGGCAAGATATGATCCTATTTACAAAAAGAAGATGCATAACAGTGCTTATTTTCTAGTTTACAGAGGCACTATTAGGCATATCCATTAATGTTTTTCACATGCTCAAACACTGTGAAAACCAGTATCACTGAAAAGTCTTTCAGAAGGTAATGCATCATTCCTGTCTAGACTTTGAAAGGTCTTGCCTGACCCTAAAGGTTAGACCAACTTAACTAAAATCAGCCTTAAAGCTGACTTACTTGAATTAATATATACATTAATGGCAAGCAGTCTTAAGTATGAATGGCAAATAAATTGCAATTTAACATTTATCTCCTAACAAGCAAACTGATACAGAACAGATTTGAACCACAGTAGGTGTCTCATATGGCTTTGAATGCATTTCATTGCAATACTTTACAATTCAGTTGTAGTTGTAATGAAGTTATCAGCTACTCTCTTCTCCTTTCTCATCTCTGTAGTACATAACTAAATATCTAGGCTTTCCCTTCCTATCTTAGGATCAGTCATCTGATTCTTCCACTCACACGCAAGCTATCTGATGTTCATCCACCCGAGTCCTCATCTTTCCTGGCAGTTTGATTCAGCCAGACTGTTTAGTGGAGGGGAAGCCAGTGACAACTCATAAACCAACTTTTTGCCATGTCAGGTTTGATCCTGTATACCATATTTCTCTCTCTTCCAAAACCTGGTTTCTTCATTTGTACATCATCATATGAAATCTCTTGCTACCCTTAGACTGGATTTTCCCACAGAGGAGGATTATCTACAGGGAATTTTGTGAAAATGCTGCCATTCACTTGTTTCAATATTACACTCTCCCACTGTCAATGGACTGTAATAATTGTCTGGATGGCCATTTCTACACTGTAAAATATTTTGATACCCAAGTATATGAACAACAAACTATCTTTGTTGTTTTATTCCTGTTGTTTTCACCAGAGGCTGGACCGGATGACCTTCAGACATCCCTCCAACTGACATTTCGATGACTCTAAGAATGTCACCTTGGAAGTCAAGCACAGAAGTTATATTAAAATTGCAAGTCAAAATATACAATTGAGAAAGATTCACCTTTAATCCAACCTGCATAATGATGCAGTCCTAACCATCCAGCATCGCTTCCTCTTTCCTTTTAAAGAACAGGTAAAAGAAAGACCTCTCTGTTATGAACATTTATGGCAAATAAAGTCAGTACGAGTAACCAGGCTACTGATACAGCTGTCATTGTGTCAGCGTTCCTCAGGTCCCTTCAGAGCATCAAGCTGAGGATGCTTTGTCAGTCAGATAAAAATCGTGGGGATTCGGGTCATCACAGCGATGAGGTTGGGACAATGATTGCAGCCCATTTCAGTTAGGCTTCAACCCTTATCTCTAACCCTACGCCCTTCCCCTTACCCTAGTCCCTTACTCCTTTTCACTAGTCCCTAAAGCAAGTCCCTACCTTGAAACCCTTGAACCCTATCCCCTTGCACTAACCTCCTAGCCCTCACCTCATCCCATAACTCTAACCCTAACCTGTTTGGCTGCTGGAAGGCAGAAGAAGTGCAGGGATTTTGAGATCGTGGAGCAAAGGAGAATTCCCTGCTGCCCAAATTAATTCCTAGCAACAGGGCATACCAATTTTATGCAAAATGGCCTTATTCTCTTTGGAGGTGTGAACAAACGGTGTAAGGTTCAGGCCACATCTTCCCAATGTCAGTGAAAGACTTTTCTTACATTGCAGTGACAGTGGGATCCCAGCACCTAATCTCTCAAAATGAAGTGAATGTGTCCAGTTCCCTTAGTTTTCCATCTGTCACATGTGATTACATTTTCTCTACTTATTCAATGTTGATGGAAAAGAAGGCATGACTGAGTTCAGTGTTGCTTCAGTGATTACACTGCAGAAAAGTGACATGTTTGGGAAATAGCTGCTAATCCCACTGTGATATATGCAGTTTGCAGTCAGGGATTAACACACATGGATGTGGATGAAGTGGTCTATACAGTAATTTTATACATTAAATGTATACAGGATTTTTTTTTTAATCTGTATTTAGGCTATATATGATCTGACTTGTGATGTGAAATGGTTATAAAGCACTAGTTGTTCTTTCCAAACCCGTGCATCTACTTCAGTGCTGAAAATATTCCTTTCCCCTTGAAAGGGACTTGAACTTCAAAGCATAATTTCAAAATATAACTAAGTTAATGGACAATGGTCTTATTTTAACATGGCAAGCTACCTAAGTGGAGAAGTAGCCCAGCCATGGGACATCTGCCAATAGAGCAGGTCATCAAGAGTCCTTCTCATGGGACACTGATATTATTGTTATTTAAAGTAAAATGCAAGCTTTTCTTCACTTTATCTTAAAGAAAGCCCTTGAATCATTAATCTAAGCAGAATTTCTGATACTGCGTTTGTAAGTCTAAGTATCCGGGTTTTTAGTGGCTACAAATCTACAAGACAAGAAAAGTCTGAGGAGACATTTAGGAGATACAGGTCTGGGTTGCGAAGAGGCTTAAGGAAGATTTAATGTTTAGGAGTCCAAGGTAGATTTAATCTGTGACTTTGGATAAGACAGTAAACAATCAGATATATGGAAGACCGTTTGCAAATGAGAGCTAGCTCATAAAAATATTCCAAAAATAGCAACGACTGTGTCATGTAGATAGGATGCTATATACTCACAGAAAGTAAGAATATTTTAAAACATGTAAAACTTACCTGAAAATATACTTTGTCTCAAGACACAATGTGATCTAGACAGTGACTTGACCTATTTAATCAAAAAAGTTTGTGCTTTGACATATCGCAAAGGCTTTCTGCAATATAAAAGACAGCTAACATTCAATAACCACATAGTTTCTATGTATGCTTCAGAAATCATATCTTCTTCATGATTCAGAAGAATAAGAATAGGAACTTTTTCTTAAACTGTCGGGAATCTAATAGAGTGGGTATTACCGGTGTGTGTCTTCTAAAGAAATATCAGACCCAGGTGTGACAATGAACAGGTTGTTTAATGAATGAAAATTCTACTTTCTATTGACATTAAGTTAGTAAACATAAAGAGAAAATGGATGGAAAGAGAGTAAGAAAATATAGAAGTACTGCCTCCAGAAAGCAGTCTTAGAATTCTAGGCGAGGCACATTTTATAGGTACAGACCAGATGTAAATTAGAGATATGTCCTTGATAGTAGTGGAGATGCTTTGATTTAAAATACCCGAGGATCTCATTTAAAAAAAAAAGGGGGGTGAAAGAAGTCACAAATTTCCAGATTTCTCCCAGCAGTATCTCACAAAATTGTTTTTTTCTGTGAAGATTAGTCTCAAAAAGACACTTTAGGAAGATACTTATTTGAAAGGAGCAATAAATACAGAGATAAATAAGTCACAGTCAGTCTAAGAAATTCTCAAGTCACCATATTCATGCTGCAAGAGCCAGGGGTAAAATTAAAAATAGGGCTGTATGACAACCAGATGGTTCTGCAGAAGAAAAACAAATCATTGCAATCTCTAGAGGACTAAGACACCAAATAATTACTTCAATACATTAGTTAAACTAATGAGATGTAAATGTGTCCTCCCCTCCCGCCTCCCGGCACACATTTTTGATATGTGCACCATTTCATCCCTACTCAGAAAGTCCACCAAATCCTCCTGTTAACCAAGGAAGAGTCCTAAAGAGAAAACTGCAGCAGCACAGCACTATTTCTGCTGTAATAACACTTGAGTTTCCTACACCCAGTCCCATTCAAAGACTGGCCCCTCTCCAGAAATACCCCATATTCTAAATAATACATAAACTTTAGGCCTAATCCCACAAACATTCAACTATATGTGCATCTGCTAGCTTCAATGAGACATGAATACAAAAGATTATGCTTGTGTACGTGTGTTCATAGGATCATGTCCTCACTAGTGAAATTAGGTTACTTTCCTATTATATAGTGATTAGTCCCAACTTTGGATCTTTTGAGAGTTGCGGGCAATGGGGGCATAGAGGGAAGTGTCAGATGTTTTAGAGAAGGTGGCTTGAGAAAATATGCCATTTTGCCTAAGCTATTTACTGAAAATCTTTAGCATCTCATGTTGCAGAACAAGGCCTTGAAATTTGGCAGCATTTGTGGTTTGCTACAGCTCTTTGGGGTCATAGGTCCCACATGCTCCTTAGAAACTTGATAGAATTTGACAGCAAATGTATCCAAAGATTGTACCAGAACTCTGCAGGTATTACTCCTGGCTGCATCAAGGTACCAAGACTGACAATACAAGATCTGAGAAGAAAGCTCTCATTTCTCATATTACAATGGAGGAAACAACTTAATGCAAATGCAAATAGAGCAAATAAGTCATACAAGTAAGTAGAAGATGCAATTGGACAGATGGAAATAAGTCTACAAGTCAGAGAAGAATCTACGATTACAGCTTAAATCCTGGATTTCAGCTTCCAGGATTAAAAGGATTAGAAGTCACTAAAATGTCTGAAAGACTGTGCATAGGCTTGGAGAATGGTAATAAAAGAGGGAACAGTTTGATCAAGCAGGGAACAAAAGCAAGGACAGTAGGAGGGACATTAAGAGAGGTTCTGTGGATTTAACAATCCCACAGTTGACTGTTGGTAGAGGATACTACAGTTTCACATAATTGCAATGCTGACTGGAAGACAGGAACAGACTTTTTCGAAAGGGTACATCTAGGCAACACCAATAGAAATGGTCAAGGGAATAAATATGTGTAGTAGGTTACCAGAGGATGTAGTTGAACTTGGAGTTGTTGAACTGAAACTGAACATTTTTCCACAAGAGGTGGTCCTGTCTGCTTTGGAGGAAGCTCATCTCCTTTCCTGGAGGAAACCCTGGGTAGAACTCAGTGGCTTGAGATACTCAGAAGGACAGACAAGTTAATCATAACTCTTCCTTCTGGCCTCCTGGTTATTAAAAAAAAAAAGGAGCAATCAGTGCCAGTAAGAATTTAGGGTTTTTTTCAGAGCATTATGAGGAGCATCAAAAGGCTGACGCATACTTAGAATGCAAAAAATGTTGTAAATGGCTCATTAGGAAATACCAGTTAATACTACCTTTGAATATGCTTTTGGCTGTATTTATAAAAGTACCACCAATTAGTTAGATTTTAATAGCAATATGGAGTATTACCAAAACATGAACATCTAATAAATACTGATCACAGCAGGAATTTTCAATTGCCATAATTACTCAAGTAAAGACCATTAGTGCTACTTCCTCCCAGCTAAAACATCAAAGCATCTTTTACTTAATTTCATTTGCTTCAGATGCTAATAAGTGTCAGCATCTTAATTCATCTTAATGCATTTATCCTTCTCTTTGTCCAATTTTAAATTGTTGCTTATTTCCACAAATTAATGCCATATTATCATTACTCTATTTTTTTGTTGTTGTTAAATCTCAGAACAGTAATGCATGCAGCTATAGAGTGCTAAAGTGGGGGAATATTCAAAGAAACTACAAACATCAAAATTTTATTCTTTCACAATCTCTCTGGGCCACCTGTCAACTACACTCTGTCATTTTCCCCCCTTATATCAGGTCAGTTTTAGATCCACAATAGTTTTGTTTCTTGAAGTCTTAAAGGCATAAAGATATAGTTAGTATTAGTTTCACGGACTGATAAATCTGTTTGAATTGAAACTGTAATTTATTTGAACTCCAGGTGAGGCCAAACTTTTTCTGTAAAAACCTTCATCTCACTCTGCTGGTGCTGGTGGGGTTAGTTTACTTCAGGAACAACCATATAAATAAGTTTTGAACTCTTCAGCAAGTGACACCTTTAAAGGAATTATTCTGTATATGAAATGTTTCAGCCTTGACACTTGCTAGGGTTCACTTGTATGCTTACTTAAAAGAAAAAAAAATCCCTAATGCTGAGGGAGACAAGGCCAGAAGCAGAAAAAACAGGATTACTGAGTAATGGCACTCATTTTTTTTTCTTCCCCTTCTAACACTAAGTCATTTCTCCAAAGAATCATTTTTTATTTTTTTGGGTTTGAAATCTAAAGTCAAGCCTCAATAGCAAGAAATGTATGGAAAGCTGCCTGGCAGAAAAGGACCTGGGGGTGTTGGTTGACAGCCGGCTGAACATGAGCCAGCAGTGTGTCCAGGTGGCCAAGAAGGCCAATGGCATCCTGGCTTGTATCAAAAATAGCGTGGCCAGCAGGAGTAGGGAAGTGATCATGCCCCTGTACTCGGCACTGGTGAGGCCGCACCTCGAATACTGTGTTCAGTTTTGGGCCCCCCACTACAAGAGAGACATTGAGGTGCTGGAGCGTGAGAAGGACAGAGAAGGACAACGAAGCTGGTGAAGGGTCTGGAGCAGAAGTCTTATGAGGAGTGGCTGAGGGAACTGGGGTTGTTTAGCCTGGAGAAAAGGAGGCTGAGGGGAGACCTTATCGCTCTCTACAACTACCTGAAAGGAGGCTGTAGAGAGGTGGGGGTCGGTCTCTTCTCCCAGGTAACAAGTGATAGGACGAGAGGAAATGGCCTCAAGTTGTGCCAGGGGAGGTTTAGCTTGATATTAGGAAAAATTTCTTCGCTGAAAGGGTTATCAAGCATTGGAAGAGGCTGCCCAGAGAGGTGGTGGAGTCACCATCCCTGGAGAAGTTCAAAAAACATGTAGATGTGGCACTTCGGGACATGGTTTAGTAGGCATGGAGGTTTTGGGTTGATGGTTGGACTAGATGATCTTAGAGGTCTTTTCCAACCTTAATGATTCTATGATTCTATGATTATGATTCTGTGAAACGTCAGAAACTGCTGCTAGTCTTCTACAGGTTGTCAGAGCAACTGGCTTTTTCACCAAGTACAACTTACCATGATGAAACAAACAAACATGTTTTGTTTTCTCAAAACAAAAGATCTGCCATGGAGATATATTTGATATCAGATACAAAAACTGCAGTTTTACTTGCCAAACCGTCTCTGAATGCATCTAGATAGACGTGAGAGTCCAGACTCACTCAGGACAACTGAGCCATGGATCCTCCAGCACAAGACATCATCAAAACCTCTGACTGGGTAACAGAAGTGGGCCTGTCAGTCTGTGGCTGTTGGAAACGCTCCATCCCTCTCCCGGTCTCATAGGCGTCTCAGATGCATATATATTTCTTGTCAGATGGTACAAGGCAGCAAATATCCCGTGAGGAAGAAGAATCTAATGATTCCAAATTACAAGAATCAGAGCAATCCAAACTCCCCATCTGTTGCCAGCTATGGTGGTCAGAGAAAATCTCAGTGCTCCGAGAATGAGGTGCAGAGTTCTTGATGCAATTGAAGACCCTATGAAGATTCAGACTCTCTGCTGGACTTCTGCTAAGTTTTGGGGTTGGGGTCATTTTTCACCCTCCAAAGAAGAAACTCAGCTCTAACGAGAGACAGACACCACTGAATATTGCTGCAGTTTGAACCTCTGTGACTGTATAATATGTAACAGGCATATCATCAGTACCATGGCTCTGATAAACACTGTGTCTTTAGTGAATGTATTTTTTTTAATGTTCACTCTAAGCCCAAGCCAAGGTAATTATATCTGAGCAGAGGGAACATACAGGATATGTAGTGATGAGCCTTCTGCAGGGAACCCCTCGTGTCCAGCAACTTCACACACTATTGGCTCTTGGGAAGAGAGTGCAGCAAAACGCATGGCCTGAGAGCTGAAGGGATGATTTTCAACTTGGAGTTACAGACAAAGGAACTAAAAGCTAACTCAAAACACTTTAGGGTCCTTTGAGTCAGTGTTGAAGAACGAATGTAAACCTACGTTAAAGCTTTTCAGGACTGGAAAACATATATAATCTAGTTACTTATTTTTTTAAAAAAGCCTCCTAACAAAGACATTATTCCCAGAAAGTATAGTGTGCTATTTTTTATTTGACTCCTAGAACAAGATATTTAGTTAAAATTCCTAGGGTAGGGTTTGGGCGGGGGGGGATTGGGATTTTTTCTTTTTTTTTTTTTTAAGATTGATCCCTCCCGATGGTGACATACAAAGAATTATTGTTCACAGTTGGGTTTGCACAGAACAAAACAAGACACAAGCTAACTTTCTTGATTTAAAAGAAAGTCAGTTCTAACAACAAACTAGTTCCCACACATGTAGGCAGCATGGCAGACACAAGGTGAACACCATCATTTTATGAATGGAATCGCCAAAGCCATTCTTTAAAATCCTTTTTCTCTTCAAGTTAGCTATCATACACAGTAATTAGTTGAGAACACACATTAGGTGCAATACCAGAAGAAACAAGGTACATCTTTTATGTACTTCGCATAACTTTCTTTGGACCCACATCACCCTAACTTCCCATGACAGCGCTGTCTTCAGTTTTGCACAGAAATATGTATGCAACAAGCTGTTTCATCAAATCATATCAGCTGTTTTTCTTCCTGCTCAATTATGTTCCAGTCCTACAGAATAAACATTTCAAAAGGTGTATTGCCCAACTACCAAAATATAATACTCTTCATGTCTAATGCAAACCATTGTCTTTCATGACCCCCAACACAAGTTAAGTTACTGGCCCACTGCATTTCCAACTTCTTCCATCCCAGGCAACACTTGTTTCTGTGATATATATTTAATCAGTCATTGAATAAAATACAGAGATGAGCACCGAGGTAAGCATCTGAACACAGATCATTGAGACAAGTACTCTCATCTCTGGGCGACAAGCCCACCCTCTTCCAGTTTTGCTTCCTCTTCAGTCTTTTAGCGGACACTGGCCCAATTGCAACAGAAAAGTGCCAAGTCCAGAGCAGCCTCATGGTCCAGACCTTTAGAAAGTTGGAGACAGATTTGATTCACTGCAGCACCCAGCAAGGTACATGATTTCACAGCGATTGCACACGCTGTAGATGAGGTTTCTTAGCCAGCTGGCTATTACATGGTCAGCAGTAACAGCAACATGACTGAAAAACATAAGTTCTGTTGCAGAATAATTAGAAACATTATTTATGAGACATTATCCCTCAGGATAACGTTCTAGGTTATAGATCCAAGTAGAAAAGAGAATTTCTCTGATGTTCTGTGGGAACTGCATAATCCCTGCAGAGACATAAGTTTCCACACGCTTGCCACTTACATCTCTTAGAGTTACCTTTATGCACTCCCTGCCGTTATTAACAATTCTCTAGACCTATATCTGTTTCTAACCACAAATCACATTTGCATCTGATGCAAATCACATTTGTATCATAGAGCTGCTTTTGTTGGCCCTCTGTGATAGTGTCATGGAAATGCACAGGAAGTCTTGGAAATGCACTGGAAATGTCATGGAAATGCCATGGAAATGTCATGGAAATGCACTGGAAAATCCCACCAGCAGTAGTTTTGGATGAGTTACAATAGGAGTCTCATAGTCTTCCCAACTGTAGAAGTAGATGAAATAATAACCTTATCTTAACTGGTATAAAGCGCACTAGAATTGCAAGATCTTTTGGTACTGAGAGTACTTCTAAATCTAGCCAATTCAATATCAAAGTAATATAATTGAATGCATTGTAGAACTTGCCAGATAGTAGGCACACATTCCCTTTAAAAAGCCCAAACTCTATTGCCTTTGACCCTTTAAAAATAAGTAAATAAATTTCAGGCACAGATGCGGACATAAATTCAAGAGACCAATGACACTAAACTTTCACAGCATCAAAAAGAGAGAAGGGGTAAATTGAATTCAGATACCCTCTGAATGGAAAGAAAAAAATGTTCTCATTCAGGCCATATCTGCATTCAGTATTTTTTCAGAATAAAAACCCTAGCTAAGCATCATCATAAATAAAATAACAAAATATTCTAAAATAAACTGAACAGAAAGATCTCAGCACCAAAGGGGAGACACTTTTGATGCAATATTTGCAGAAAAATCCATAGTGTAGGAAAGGATTCAGTAAATTAATTATGTTTATATTTCATTTCGTTTTTCCCTTGACAAAGAAGACAAAATGCAACTGTTGTGTGGCCATTAGACAAAACCAGCTAGTGCACATGAACACCTGGTTCATGCAGAGAACAAGACCTTCAGTTGCAGCAGGCATGGCAGTAAGATGCACATCACATTGCTATTCTAGGAACTATTACGATATAGCCTTCATGCCCTCCTTTAAAAGGAAATCAAGATGCATAAAGACATGGTGCCCATGTAGCTCTTTTAACAGAATACTCCAGGAATAGTGCTAATGTATTTTTCTTGGCAGTCCAGCTTTGATATTCAGCATAGACTGCAAAGAATTTTTCAAAGAAAAGCATCAAAGAGAAATAACTGCCCAAGGTCAGTGGGCAATCAAATGGCAAAGCTTTCAGTACAAGCCTGGGTTCCTAGCTCCACCTAATCAACAAATTTTGGGTCACTCTACTCTCCTTACATACTTGCTTCATGTGGATCATTTACCTTCTTGTCCCTCTTCTCAAACACCAAGCCGTTCACTAGATGCTCATTTACTTTTCTGGCAGCTCGTATGTTGCTCACACTTTTCCGTTGGAGTCATTCATCACTCCTTGCCTCCAGAGCAGAGCCAAGGACCTAACACGGCTTCAGCTAAAACAAGCGGTAAAACCCATCCTGATCTTTGCCAGAATCCAGCATCCAGCATCCAGCTCCTGCTGGATGCAAATTAGCAGACAGTTATTCTTCTGCTATAGTTCGTCCCAAAGAAACTACATGAAAAACGGTACTGAACAGAAAAGAAACTAGGTCTTATAATACTGCTGTACTCTCAAGAGCGTAGTAGGGCACTCAGGAATCAGAAGACAACCGACTGTAGCTATTTTTCTTTTCTCCTATCCCTCACAGACATCTTCTATCTATCCTTATAGCTGTTCACGAGGCTGAGGTGTAGAGTGCGGATTGGTGCCAAGGGTTAAGCAGGACACATAAGCTGGCACCTCTGAATCATCTCCAGGCTGAGCTTCATTAGCTCCTTGGCAGCACTGACAGCTGCCTTTGTATGCTGCTGCAAGTTCCCATGTTTCTTTTTCAAGTCCTTATTTACAGACAACTTTTCAGTCAATCAATTCAAGGAATGAAAGCTGTGAGAAGCATGTCACTTCAGCTGTAACAGCAGCATACTGTGCTATTTGTTTCCATTGGCCAACAATGACAGGGATAGAAATGAATTTAAATTTGGCTTATTTCTTAAACTATAAAAAGGTATTTTATTGTTGCTTCCACTTTCATTCGAAGTTTCCAAATCCTGCTTCCAGTATTTGTTGTTTGTTGTTTCTCTAAACAAATCTTACACACCAAATTTCTGCAAGTAGTTGTGTTTGCACAGATCCCCACCCCACACACTAAACACAAGTGATCATCCTTGCTGTTGAAAGGCCAGTTCCAGCAATGACTTTCATAACTTGTAGCCGTAGCATGGCAGAAACAGGATGAACAGCCACCATCATTTCATCACCTGGAAGGAAAAGAGCTTCATGAAAGCATTCTTCAACTCCTCTTCTATCTTCAAACCAGGAAACTTTATCAGTTATTTATACAACTGTGTATGCTTGCCATAGTTGGCAGTTTAGCGTGACTTCATTTACATTTGTTACCAAATACTAAATATTATTTTTCGTGCTCTGTACTTTGACTCATTGCTCTTTTTCACTGCCTTCTGTTCCTCCCTAATTATGTATCTGTGGAAACAGACACCAGAAATGCAGCTCCCGTTCGATCCTGTGTTATTCTGTATTTAGCCTGTAGTGTGTGGCTTCAAATGCAAGACACAAAACCTTTTCTTTAAATACCAATGTGTCTTCTGAAATCTTGTATCTTGAATATGAAAGGGGCCAAAACCACTGCCAAAGCAATCAGTGACGGCTAAAAGTCTAAGGTACTGTTATCTTGACTGGACATATAAATGGATAGGTGCTAAACCGGCAAAGCAATTTTTTTTCAGAAATTTTGAAAGATTGTAGGGTCTGCTACAAGTCCTTAAAAAATCACGATAATTTCTTATCAACTAAAATTATTTTTAATTCACTACACATGTAAAAATTTTACACCTAAAAAAGTGGTTTTATTTTAATTTCCTGCCATTTTATGTAGATTAAATTAAGAACATCTTAAAGCCCTACAAATTCAGTGTCAAGCTTTTCATGGTCCAGAAATTAAGGGGGTTTAGTTTTCTTTCATGGTCTTTGTTTAGAGCAAACGGAAATAAAAAACTAGACTTTGTAAAGCAATAGAGATAGAAATTGATTCAGACACAGATCTCATCCTCGGTAGTCTATGCCTTTCATGTTAGTGTATGGAGAAGTGGAGAGAGGGCTGAGGAGAGATAAAAGAATTGTACAAGAATCAGTTCAAATACATTTTCTAAAAGCATTGCCACCAGCTTACATCAACCTGGAAAACACAGATCTTTCTGTCTATTCTCCCAGTTGTATTCTAACACGAAGCTGTTCCAGGCAGCAATGGCAGAGGAAAGGTGAGCAAGGGGAAGTCAACTCTTTCAAACTGTCAAAAAAAAGCCTATGTTGCTGGTTGAGCTGAGTACAAATAAGACAGAAAATGGCTTCAAAGGTAGTATCAAGGCATATTTAGGAAATGGAGCTAAAAAGATATTTAGGCTCAGGCTTGGATTTACCACAGAAAGTAGAGTATTAATTCAACCGCTGACTCACAGGCAGCAACTGCCTAGATGATGAAGCGTGGCAGTGACACCAAATCAGAGGAGTGACTTCAGACAAGCGTGACGGTTGTTAGCACGTGCACACAGAGACTCTTGCCTCTGCCCACAGCTCCCTGTGCCACACACCTGTACCTTCTGTTCAGTCCTGCAAGCCCAACAGCAATGCCCTGGGTGCTCGCTGATACCGTTGTGCTTGCGTGCAACAGGCAGCTGAGCATTCTATGCTAACACCATGAAGGGAAAAGACAGCTAGTGCTCTTGAAACACAAGCCTAGATCACAAACATTTTGCACGGTTTTGCCACAGGGCTTAATTAATGCGACTTAACTTTCCTGTTTATGAATGCTAAAAGATGCTGGAGCTAAGAGACATCTGATTGCTGGCACGTTTAAAAAGGAAAATGACTGTGTCTACTAAGAAAAGAGAAACAAGTTACACAAGCACAGTGATATATAGCAAACATCAATACAAAGTTGCTCTACATAACAGACAGGTAAAGTCAGAGAAGCACTCTGCTAGCTTTTAGTAGAACAAATACAGGAGATGTGAACACAGCAGTTTTGCACTTGCTGGTGACATCCATCAGAAAGCAACACATTAAAAAATCTTCTTTGAAATATTATCTTCTGTAATCTAACACTGCACTTACAATGCTTATTTAAGATTCTCAAACACTGTGGATGTGGGGTGATACGGAAAAATACATATACAATAATGCCCGAGTGGGCTTATACTATCAATGTCTGCTCCAGGCAGTGCAAATAAAAGGATTTAAGAACTTCGTATTTTCCTCTTTCCTAAAGTCAGTTTCCTCAAATATTTCTCCATCCTTGTCCATTTTCAGTTACTCACCTCCTTCACTGAGAAAAGTTTTGGAGTATTAGTGTTTGAATTCCAACACATCTTAAAGGTTTCTTAAGCCCTGATGCTTAAGATGGTTCTGTGTTACAGCCTGCTCTGTACTATTACAACAACTGGTGGAAGAGACAAGAAACAAAGCTCTGTTAGAGTAAGTTTCCAAGGTAGTGAATATTTCTCACAACAGGAACAACTGAGAAACGGGATTATACAGCCTCCATGTGCTATCCTTGAAACAGAACTGAAAATGTAGAAAGGTAAGCAATTGTAACCAAAATTCACAAATTGCAGGGATTTCTATTCACAGTCTGCCGAGAGCAGATGGCAGGCAAAGCTATTATTTCAGTACTCTGAAACAACCATGTGAACTAGCTGAAGAATTTACCTTTGAGTTCAGGGAGGACATGTTGTCCCCCCTAAGCTATTTATCTCTCCTCGAAAGACTGGGCTTTCAGCTTTATTTCCAAGCCAAGAATATTTTTTGCACCTTCTGAGCAAATAATACCTATAGGACCGGCTATTATACATAAAGAAAAAAGGCATGGCACTCCCATTAGAGTCTCTGTATATAATTATAATGTTGGGAAAGAATGTTTTCCTCCCTAAATGACATGGAAAAGTCAACTACTTTGGCCTACTCATTAGCCTAGGGGAAATCCATCCTATCAAAAGGATTTTGGGAGCTGGACTGGGTCCATAACTGAGACAGATTATTATTGTTCTTAATACAATGAGTCATGTGTAATAATAACAGTGAGCATTTGCACAGTGTTTCTACTTACATTTTCCAAAAAGCTTTATAAACATTAGCTATTTAATTCACAAAACAACCCTTCAAAGGGAGTGATTATCAGGTAAATGCCTAAAGAACACAACCCAGAGATATTTTCTTTAACCTTGTCTCATGCTTTGATTTGCACATACTTCTAACATAAATCTCTGCTGGAAAATCATTCGGATAATTACTGTGAATTATTGTTTGCGAGTTTGTTTTCTACTTCAGCTGCAGAAGTGAACCATTTAAAAGATAGCCTGTCTTACCCTGTTTGAAAAGATCTCCCTATAAACTAGGGTCTTTGCATTCAAACAGCATCAAAGGACAAGCAATGAGTGACCTTGTGAAAGGTGGCTATTCTTCATTCTGAATGCTGTTGCTGTCCTAGCTGGCCTGTACATTTCTGAGCACAGCCAATTAGACACCGTGCTAGACCTTATTAACAGCAAAATGAGCTGTTTCTGCTCCTTGTTTCTCTCTGCTCTCAGCCAGCTAAATATCTTCATATCATTGTATTTGGGGAAAAAGATATTGCCAGTTTTTTCAAAAGGGAATAACCAGATTGAATAACATTTAATAAAAGCTTAGTTTGACTAATATTAATAAGAGCTTGTTTAGGGGCGGGGGGGGGGGAGTCCTTCTTTGAAATTAATTCTGCTGCTTTTACAGAGGCTTGCTTTAATGCACAGTACCTACACAGTGAGCTCTGCCCTTTGTGCTTCTGTACGTCCACTAGCTGCTTCTTCCTCAAGCCAAGCGCCTTCACATTTTCTCAGCTCTCCTCCTTCTCTTTAATTAGCACCAATCTTTCAGGTTTCTGCGAGGAGCTGAAGGTGCCTCCTTCAGCAAGGAGGCACCGCACACAAGGCTTTGTAAGAGCAATGATGAACCCTCTCAGACTGCACAATTTATTCATGGACTTCCATATCAGAGGGAGTCCAACAGCTCTGAAAGGAAGGACTGGGGTGTATTTCCCCAAGGCATAAAAACAGACTTACAAAACCAAAACATTTAATCGCCAAAAATGCAGCATTCTCTTCCAAGAAGTCCAATTCTGTACCTCAGTTTAGATGTTTTTGAGATTATCTGAATGACTGTCATCAAGTAACTGCTAATAATTTTGCTTTACTCCAGGCTCAGATGTGAACATCAACTCCTAAGGAGTTCCTTACGTGGTTTTGTTAGCTTCTACTGGACTAGCTGGGCTGATAAAGGGCTCACAGTTCTGCATCGGCCGCTCTAAATCAAAATTCAGACCCAAATGCCTTAAGTGAATGCCATTATTGAACTGCAAATACTTTCATTCTCCTGAATGATAGTGTATGTGCTTAACTAAAAATCAAACCACTAACTCTTATTAATGTTTGCAAGTACATAATTTCCTTTCTTCAATGTTTTCCATTGACTCCCACAACACCTCTTGCAAAATGTCAGCATTCTTCTTCAATGACAGTACGTATTTTGTTACAGTGTTTGATGTCTTATTGTTATACCATTTAATTTATTGTTTTCTAAAAAAGAAACTGTATTGACCTTTAAGAATTAGGTATGACAGACATAAATGTAAACAGCCTCCTGCCTTTCGGAAGCAAATGCTAGTTTTCTCCCATGTCATTTAGGCTGTCTTCAGTTTTCTCTAATGTCAGTGTAATTCTCAGATTTCTCAGATTTTCTCTAATGTCAGTGTAATTCTCAGTTCTATCCCAAGAGAATGACATTCAGTTATGCAATCAAGGTGTTTCTGGCACAGACTTAGTTTTGCAGATACAAGGCAGATTAGAAGATCAAATTAATCAACAAGCTTGATTATGCCTAATGAGGGATTAAGTATATGTTCTGTCTCTTTTTTGATGCTAAATTTGCCAGATAAAAGGTACGTTTATCCATTTCTAATCCATAGTCCTACCTGTTTGGAGATTTATTACTTAAAGCTGTTGTTTGCTTTTTATCTACCCTACTGCATATTCCTTATAGAGAGAATCTGTGCATTTTACGCATGATGATCATCTCCCTCTGGAAACTTTAAACCTACCAACATTATTCAATAGTTCTGCTCTATATTTCGAGGGGTTTATAATTCTGAAAGGCACTGCTAAAAACTCTAGCTAAAGCCTACAAAGAATTTTATTTAAAAATTCAAAATACCATCCCAACCAGAAAAATCATACAGGATTCAGAAGAAATCAACTCATTTTTATATGATGTAAAAAACAGGTAGCATGTAAAAGGGAATAGTATTTTTCTACAGGTTTTGAGAGTCTGTTGCTGTTCCAATTTACATTTTTTAAAAAGCCCCATAGGAATGCTTATATTTTCTCTTAACACTCCAGGAAAATATAAACAGGTAAAGTTATATTATAATATATATATTATATATATATATTTATATTATATATATATTTTTATATATAGATAATATAAAAATATTACTGCCTCAGATATAAATGCTCAACTCCTTGTACAATAAAAACCCACCCCTTCATATCTCATTAGCTGACACAAAGATAATTCTAAGCGAAATTCATTGACAGAAGCCCCAGCTTTCTTCCACCAGAGCAATACCCATGTCTCATTTAGTCTAATCTATGCCTTCCCCCACGGGGTGGCTGCTTCAAAAATTTCTATAGCCAGCCTGTCCTATCATTTCTCTCTGGCCACCCATCCCTTCCAATTCTCTAACACGAGAACAATCATCTCAAGGATCCAAAAATTAGGATTCTGTTCTTAGAAGGCAAAGCAGTCCACTGAAAATCCTCAGCTTGGGGAAGGAAGGCTAAAAATCTTTGGGGCCTTCTCATTTGCCTTCTGGTTTCTCAGGGTATGTAATTTTTCAAATTCCCTTCTGCAACTAAGGGTTAGAGATTTTTTTAATTGAAGAAACTTAAAATCCTGTAATAACAACACTGCATGCATATAAAGATCTTTTACTACCAAATGAGTCAGTATTGACTCTCATGGAATAAAGAGCTTTTACTACATAACCCTGTGGCTATGGGCCCACTATGTTAGACTTTAACGGGCTGTCTTCACCCACAGAAAATATGGCAGAATCAATGTACATATTCTCAGAAAGCATTGGCTCAGTAACAGCCAAAATTCAAATAGGATGTTATGAACGGTTAGAAAGGGTATAAAGAACAAAAGACAATTGTACCACAGTATGAATCTATAATGCAACTACAACCATTCAGAATAAAAGATACAGGTAACTAGAAGATTTGCAGAGAAAGGCAATGACATTTAACAGAAATGAGAGATATGCTGTAGTTTACACATGAGAGGGTTTAAAAATCCTCTGCTTGCAAAAGAAACACATCTAATACATCATCACTGATTTGGAGAAATGAATAGAGAATGGTTATTTCTTGACTTTTAGAAATAAAGATATCAGAGAAAGTCTAAAGAAATTATCAGGCCACAAATTTAAGAGACAAGACAAAATACTTTTTGGCACAGGGTATTGTTTACTTGTGGATCTTACAGCCAGATGACGCATATACCAAAAGTATAAATAAAACCACTTTTCCTAGGTCTCAGAGTGGCTATTAAACATGCTACCCTAAATCTGATCTCCTCAGTAAGTTCCCAGGACATCACATAAGAAATAGTTGGATGGCACACCAGGGGAAAGACCATATTATACTTCTCCGGTTCTTTATGTTTCTGTCATAGAAAGCTGCAGCTGATCATAGTCACATAGGGGATTCAGCTTTATCCATCTTTGTACTGGAAAAGACCTGGTGCCCAGGTCTTCACCCAGAAGCCCATCTTTACAGAGTCGTTGCAGAGTCATGCTGTACTTACCTGGAACTACTGGGGCCTCTCTCATCGGATGAAAAAATAGTAGGGGCATCATTCTTTATGTGAAACTCTCAGCGGCTGTTGAAAAACATTTTCATTGCAGTGGGAATTCGGGAGAGCAATTTGCTTCACTGAGCTTCCTTTCTCTTAAAAGTTTAAGACTTTTATCTCTAAATCTAGTTTCACAGGTTCTGTGCTAACCAGGCAATACTCTGTATAGACCTTAGAGTTAGAGCTTTTGGATCTGTGTCCTTTTCAAGACTTGACATCACCGGACTGAAGGAGGGATTTCCACTGGACCGATTGCTCAGTGAAATCAATGGTAAAGATAGACAAGCTTTAAAGAATATATGTGTATAGTGGTACCTTTCCGTGGGATTTGGAGCTAGTGCTAGTAATGATTTATAATGCTAAAATACATTCTAGATCTATCTAACAGCATATGATTCCACCATAGACAAAAGATGCAGAGTGCATACAGCAGAAAAGATTATTTCAGTTTTCTGTGATGGGAAATGATTCCGGGGATTAATTGCATTAGCAAAGAGTCTTGCAAAAAACAAAGCCTGTGGGACGCAGAACGTTCTGACAGGAAAGAGCTCGGCACAAAGGTGACAACATGCATTGATTAGCATATCAATATGGATTTGTCAGTCATATAAACCTGGAATGCCAGCTTGCACTTCACTTTAAAAAAAAGAACAGTTTGCTCTTCTCAGATAAGTGACAGCAGTGAAAAACACAGTTGATTGCTGCAGACTGATGGCAGTTGGGGTAAGGGAGATGCAACTGGATAAAGAAAGTCTTTAAGTGAAACATGCTATTTTCTGTCCATAGTATCAAACCACTATTTTCTGACCTTAAGGCTTTGGGCTGCCTTTAAAAAGAGGTGGCAGGAGCTGGATAGTATGCATAAAAGACAGCCTCCAGTGTACAGCCACGAGAAAATTCAATATGTATTTTGGTCCTGAATCAAGACAAAAAAATCAGCATAGAGCTTGAGATTAATTTTTTGCCAAGTGGAAATTCTCAGAAGTTTAGATTTAGAAAAAAACCTACCGAATAAAATGCCTTGCCATGTTTCACAAAAGAAATAATTTCAACAGTCCGCAAGTCAAACACTTTCATCTGAGGTCTGGAGACATGAGTAGCAGCTAGACTCTGTGGTAATGGAGGCTGGATAAAATCCTGCCAATGAAAGACAGGGGTCTAAACAAAGCTGCTCTGTGTTGACAGATAAAACTGCAATATTTTTAGGTCTCACAATAGATGCCTGACAAAATGTATCATTGTACAAGCATTAATATAACCACAGCCCAAACAGTGTGATTTTCAGTCTTCCTCCTCCCCCCCGCCCCAAACAACTTGGTTCAACTTCCAGTCCTCTTCAGTGTTCTCTTTCCAATCTTCTGTTTCCCTGCTACTTATTGATTTGTCTGTTTCCCTTTTGTCCTCCCTCTGGGTTTCTTCTCTTCAGTTTTCTGTCTTTTTATTCTGAATGGAAGTTGGTTTTAATGGCTGTTGTCCATTGCCCCAGCTCCGGCCTCCAATTACCCTTTCCTTTGCCTTCTTGGGCACCCCATGCGCTACCTCAGGAAGAAACAAGAACATGAGGCAAAAGCACTGCTCAGCAGCAGGGAACACTAGCTCATCTTTCTGGGATGAAATGAGGTTTCATTAGGGCAATGCTAGAATTCACTCGAAGTACACATGCCAGTCCCAGATTTCCCTATCTCTATCATCCGTAAAAGAAAATGTGTGCTGAAGGGCCCTTTCTCTGCCAGATTAATCTGGAAATAAATCCATTAGATAACACTCTGAACACATTAAGTCAGGCACAAGAAATTAGTTTCTTCAGCATACAAATGCTACCTCTACACATATTCCTACCACTACAAATCCTACTTGACAAAATTAAATTATGTGAACAATTTAGTGAGACAACAAACATTTTATCAACACCCACCATCTGTATTGGTTTTAAAAGAGCAAAAGATTTATAAAACAGCTTCAATCCCAAGTGCTTGCTACATCTATGAGAACAAATTATTTGCAGACAATAGCCTGGAGGGAATATGGGAGATTTAATCAAAAGACTTTTTTTTTCCTGCCTGCCTCAGGAAAGCTAAGGAAGACTCACATTTTAATTTTAAAAATACCAGATCTCTGAACTCTTTTTATAATCCTTTTTGCAGCTACTCTCTTATAAAAGCCATTTTATTTGGGAAGGGTAGTTGCCTCTGTTTTTTTCACAGTAAGGCTTAGTTTGTAAGTTCGTAATACCGCAGAACTCATTTTCATTTGTCACTTGTTGGAGTAATGATTCAACTACAAGGTACAAAAATTGACTTTAGGACATCCATGTTTGTATCTGTTTATGTCTGTGAAGCGGGGGGGGGGGGGGGGGGGTGTGAAAAAAATTCAGGCTGTGAGCCATTTCCTTTGTTGTTTACATAGACAGGAAAGGGGTTTCACTGTTATTTAAATAAAAAGTCCAGTAAAGCTAGAAGGCATTTTTAGCATGAGCTCACTACCTGGTGCCAACCCTAAATGAATGGTATCCTTTAAAAAGAGCAATGTTGTTGACAGATTAATATGGTTAGAGAAATTGCCAGATGATCAGCTATCATCATTGTGGATGCAATAGCACATTACGGGTGTAGACACAGTGTCCATCCACCTGCATTGATTCGGTGATCAGGAAAGGCGTAGCAGTGCTATCTACTCAGTTCTTTATCATTTCCACATAAAAGTTGTTTTCTTGTTCCAAAACCAGCAACAAGGATCAGAAGTGGTTTACTAGCTGCCAATTATGGAGCTGGCATAGCCCTTTCATCATTAAACTTGCCACAGTGTTTCAGTTTTGCTTCTGACTACCCTCTGTCCTAGGAAAAACAAGCTATCCAACAAATAGATTAGTCATAAGGCCAACTTAGGTCTACAAAAGTTGAAGTCAATTAGTTAAGGGAACTTAAATTATTGAGATCTGCAGTTGGGGGAAAACATCTCTAACCCTGTGGCAGGGAAAAAAATGATCTTGCATCAATTTACTGATTACTAAACTTGTTAAACTCCCAATTAACTGCAAATTCCTGAAGATGGCTGGGATTTTAGGACACATCTCTGTTCTCAACATCAGTCTCAGAGCAGAGATAGCCCTCATATGAAAAAAATCTCTTCTCTGAAATCTCCTTTTCTTGGCAATAGAATATGAAACCATATTAAGATATGTTTTTTGTGTTTTTTCAGTTTTCAAAAAATACAGCCTTTCTTTACTACTTATTTGTATTGTACAGAATGGGAATATTTTAAACATCTTTTTGAAAACCTACTTGCTGGATAAAAGTTTCTTTTCAAAAGACAAATGACGTATACTTGCTCTTTATGAAGCAAAAACTCCCCTTTCATACCAGTATTTGAAACATTAAAAAAAAAAAAAAAAGACAGTGACATTACTTTTCACAACCTGTTTTCTGGGGGAGTAGCATCACTCATGCTAGCAAGACACAAAGCCAGGTGCATCCACAGGTATGTGTTGGAAGGGAGGGATTGACAGATACTCTACTTTTTTGCAACTCACAATTTCTTGTGGGCAAGAAAGTAGCAGCAGGCTTCTTTTTTTGCCAAGAACACGCTTTTTACGATTGCTACCCCCATCGTCATCAGAGAATGAAAGGACATATAATTTTATCTTCACATATTTTATTTTAAAAGAAAGACAATCCCCTCCCCATCTGTCTTAAACTGTATCGTCTAATTTTCTAGTCTTTTTAACACAGATAGCTATTGCCAGTGGTTAGAATATCTTCTTGATAGTAACTACTCATACTACAACACCAGAGATGAAAGGGAACAGTTCACAGAAAACAGTAAAAGTAATATCCCTGGGTGTCCCAAGATGCTTTTACTGAAACCTGAACACCCTTACTGAAAACTGGATCTCTTTATTGAAAATTAGATTTCTCTGACTAAATACATTCAAAGTGCATAAAACTCAGATCACTGCTGAATTATTTGTAATTTTTTTCAGATAAGCAGGAATGAGGGGTTTATCAAAGCAGCAAGAAAGAAAAACCTCATATCATAAAGTGTAATGAGGAAATTCTCCAAATTTGGATTTCCCACTTCATTGGCTGTCTAGAGCTTGCCTACTCTCCTGCTTGCTTAATTTAAAGAATCAGTGACAAAACCAATGATCAATAATTGAATTAGGTTTTGGGAAAACATTTTGGGAATGCATAGAAATGCAACAACGAAAATTTTCAGGGTCTTGACCATCTATCTTGGTATTCAGATTCTACCCAGTTGCCCGGATCACTTGCTACCCAGCTGTTTCTAAGTCATCTTGAAGAGAAATAGAAGAAATAAAGTGAACACTTCAGAGAAGATTGCACCGTTATATCATAGCATTACATGGGTGGTATCATCTCCAAAATTTTATTTTCATCTTGAAAAACAGAAGATACTATGGAGATATTTCCAAACCTACCTAAGGCAATTACTCCCATCGGGTTTTGATTGCGTGACTCCCACAGTCAGTATTTTGAAACTCCTGCTTTCTGCTATAAGAACTGTTTATCTCTTGAAGACCTCTGTGTCCTTTCTTCATCGAAGGACATGGAGATGGAACATCTCAGTGAAAAAAATCCTCATCTGCGATTGAGTTAAGAGACTTCCAAAAGGACTGTGAAAGGGTGTGTCTACGAGTGTAAGTCCTATCTTGGAAAATGTATGCAAACAAAAACTCACATGGGAGGATATTAAAAAAAAATATTTTTAGGATCCTGTGGTTAGAGGTCAGTACTGGTTTTGGCTGGGGTAGAGTTAAATTTCTTCACAGTAGCTAGTATGGGGCTGTGTTTTGGATTAGCGATGAAAACAGTCTTGATAACACAGGGATGTTTTAGTTATTGCTGAGCAGGGCTGACACAGTGCTTTTCTGCTTCTCAGACTGCCCTGCCAGTGAGGAGGCTGGGCGTACACAAGAAGTTGGGAGGGGACACGGCTGGGACAGCTGACCCCAACCCCAATATCCCAAAGGGCTATTCCACACCATGTGATGTCATGCTCAGCAATAAAAGCTGGGGGAAGAAGAAGGAAGTGAGGGACATGCAGAGTTACGGCATTTGTTTTCCCAAGTAACCGTTACCATGATGGAGCCCTGCTTTCCTGGAGATGGCTGAACATCTGCCTGCCAACGGGAAGGAGTGAATTAATTCCTTATTTTGCTTTGCTTACACACGCAGCTTTTGCTTTACCTATCAAACTGTCTTTATTTGAACCCATGAGTTTTCTCACTTTTTTCCTTTCAATTCTCTCCCCCACTGGGGGGGAGTGAGCAAGCAGCTGTGTGGTGCTTAGCTGCCTATGGGGGTTAAACCACAGCAAGCTCATAACTGGATGCTTATAAGGATCAGGTAACCTAGAGGAAAGAGTAAGTGCCAAGTATCCTCATGAAAAATTGCAGTTCATCTTTTCCAGGAATTCACATCCAAAAAAAAAAAGAGAAGGCAAGCATGAAAACCTCTCCCAGCTGATGGACGACAAATAAGAGAGAAATGAGAGAACAGAGACATTGCTACTCGAGTAGTATGCAGGGAGTGGCGAGGCACAGGCAGCTGTACGGGCTGGAATGTGGTACCCTGCAGGAGCTGCATTGGTAGCCAATCGCCACAGTCCCTCCTCAGATGTACCCTTCCACTTAAACACATTAGACAACTTTCCTACCAACAGTATATTCAATTAATGTTCTATGTGCGTGTGTGTGTTTTGTGTATGTGTATAACATTTATTACACACACAGATGAACGCACAAGATTTATGGCGGAATGCTTTTCTGTTATGCCCTGAAGCCAGGCACTACAGAAGTGAGAAACTAGGAGCAAGGTGTATTTTTAATCCTTGTGGAGAGTTGTAACTGAAATAAATAGAAGAGCAAACGAATATTTTAAGGCAACTTTCCACCCTATGCTGTCCCAAAAGCAACAGAAAAGTTGATGTTCTGAGGGGATCCAGCTTAGTATCTGCGAGTCCTTCCTTGAATTCTTGCTAATAGTCTAAAGCAAGTGGAACCTTTAAAGTAAGAATCTCTAGGTCCTGGCCTGGTACATTAATAAATTGATAGCAGCTTCTTAGTTGAGTTAATCCATCAGCTATGAGCATAAATAGTCACGCTCCTTAAAGATTTAAGAAGAGAAACCTGCTTTGACAGGAGAGTAGATCAGAGTCCACCTATGAAATGTGTGAGCTCACTCATTGAAAAATACATATAAACAATTAAACAATTATGCATTTCAAAAGTGTAACTGAATTAATAAGCAATAGAGACTCTGTTACTATAAGAGATCACTCAAAATATTAGTTTGAGACAGTTTTTGACAGAAATAGACATTCTAAGTGAGCAACTTTCATGTTTTTGTGGGAAATTTACACTGAAAATTTCAACTTTTTGCTAAGAAAAAAGATCAATTTTAAAGGGTTTTTTTACAAAATGAGGAGGGGAAGAAAAAGAAAATTTGTATAAAGGCAAGTTTTCCACAGGAAAAAAATCTTCCTATTACTACAGAAAATAACAAAAGTTGTCTGACCAAATCATGCTCACACTCATGAAAATAATACAAGAAAGCATTTGCCATGCACAGTTTCTACTTTGCATTGTAATTTATGCCTACAAGCCCAGTCACTGAACATCAGTCAGTAACCTGGACAGGGTAAATGGAGAAATCAACCAGTGATTAAGCAATATGGTAATTACACCTCTCATAAATGAAAGATGATAGTCCCTCTAGAAAGAGCAGACAAGGAAAGTAATTTTGCCATCAACTCCTGTCAATATTAGCTATAGTATAGTACTGTATAGTACAGCATAGTTTAGTATATAGTACAGTACAGCAGAGCATACCACAGCTAAAGACCATGCAAGATCTGTCTTCACATAAAATAAACCGAGATTGAGTCTAGATCAGAAAAAAATATATGCCACATTGTTACTTGAGAACTGATTAAAAAAAAAAAAGACACAATGATAAAAAATCTAAGTACCTTCCACAAAGTTCCAAAATAATTAGTCACCAAATGTGAATGCGAATGTTTAGAGCTTGTCTAAATAAATAAGATGCATTCTTTACAAATTATATTTAGTTATTACCTTTTGTTTTCATGCTTCTTCCTCCCTCTTTGCTACTGGTTGTTCAAAACTCATCCGGTGATATATGTTGTATCCACAAAAAATAAATTAGTCTAAATCATTTCACCTCAGAAAATTAACTGCCTTCCTCTCTGTTGTCTTCACAATGCCTCTGGAACATGCTGAATTACTGAGAAAGGTCAGCTCATTTGCCACAAGATTCTTTTTCTGCCAAATGAGCCTGTCTGACACTAGAAATAGGAGAAAGGTTTTGTGATTTAGTACATAAAAAAGCAATCCAATTTTTTGCAAGGAGTGGCATACACAGAAAAGCTTGGGACAAAATTGCTGACATTTAGTTTCTAACCTGAACAGCAACACTTCATTGATGTAACTGGTAACCTCAGAGCACTTTACAAAGCAGATCAGGAGGACGGGAATTTTGAAATTGAGAGAGGAACTGATTTCTCTAAGTTGATTTGTGCCACAGCCAAACTAGAACGCAGGTCTCCACAAACCCACTTCAATGCTCTTAACACTCAGCAACTGATCTCCTTTTGCCTGCCACTGCTCTAGGAAAAACCATAAGATTAACTAAGAAAATGCTTTTCCTTACTTATTTTTTTCAAGTAAATATAGCTCATTCCACATGTTCAAAACTAAAAACTGCTGGTTTTCAGCAGTGTCAAGGATACTGAACAGGGCTGATGTAGCACAAAAACATGCAGCAGCCAGGTGATTTAACAGGTCAGCTCGATTAAAAGAAAAGGCAATAGGAACACTATCCCATGCTAAGACAAAACTAGTAAAACTTGGCTCTCTTTTCTACAATTTACAGAATATGTCACCTGAAGGATCTGTGGCACTGCAGATCAGGCAGAGACTAAGCAGTACCAGCATACATAAAATACTGTGTGCTAAAAGAAGCAAAAAGTGAGAAATACAGAATCACAGAATCACAGAATCACAGAATCACAGAATCATATAGGTTGGAAAAGACCTTCAAGATCATCGAGTCCAACCATAAACCTAACACTGCCAAAACCACCACTACACCATGTGCCTAAGCACCTCATCCAAACATCCTTTAAATACCTCCAGGGATGGCGACTCAACCACTTCCCTGGGCAGCCTGTTCCAATGCTTGATAACCCTCTCGGTGAAGAAAAATTTCCTAACATCCAGTCTAAACCTCCCCTGGCGCAACTTGAGGCCATTTCCTCTCGTCCTATCACTTGTTACCTGGGAGAAGAGACCGACCCCCACCTCTCTACAACCTCCTTTCAGGTAGTTGTAGAGAGCAATAAGGTCTCCCCTCAGCCTCCTTTTCTCCAGGCTAAACAGTCCCAGTTCCCTCAGCCGCTCCTCATAAGACTTCTGCTCCAGACCCTTCACCAGCTTCGTTGCCCTTCTCTGGACACACTCCAGCACCTCAATGTCTCTCTTGTAGTGGGGGGCCCAAAACTGAACACAGTATTCGAGGTGCGGCCTCACCAGTGCCGAGTACAGGGGCACGATCACTTCCCTACTCCTGCTGGCCACGCTATTTTTGATACAAGCCAGGATGCCATTGGCTTTCTTGGCCGCCTGGGCACACTGCTGGCTCATATTCAGGCGGCTGTCAACCAACACCCCCGGGTCCTTCTCTGCCAGGCAGCTTTCCAGCCACTCTTCCCCAAGCCTGTAGCGTTGCATGGGGTTGCTGTGGCCCAAGTGCAGGACCTTGCACTTAGCCTTGTTAAACCTCATACCCTCACTTTCCTACTCTCCACAGCACAACTAAGGCTTGTACAAAGCAGAAAAATTAAATATTTTCACCAAAAGCCCAAAACAAAACACTCAGGAAATAGTTTTGAAAATAATTTCTAATTAGAAGTTACTTTTAGTCAATCTTCAACTCATTAGTTGCATGTTAGAAGCACAGAAGCTAGTAAGAAAACACTTTCTTGAACTCTGCTAATCCTCTAGTAATACTTCATAAATGAGAGAGTAACGTAGCCCAGAAAATACTTTTCTCTAGCGTATAGGAAGAGGAATCACTGCGAATAAGAGTTTGATAGTTCAGACCCCCATAAGGGAGCTAGCACATCCTATTACATAAGAGGATCAAAGCAAGGAAAATCTATTCAGCACTACAAATTATTCCTAGAATTACGATGAACACAGAAATCTAAGCCTGATTCATATCTAAATTATATCTGTTCTTCCTGGATTATCTCCACCACAACTCATTTTTGGTGGGGAACTTTTAAGTATTTTAAATGATGGCTAAGATAAAAAGAGAAACTAAAACCTTACTTTTGGATGCAGAGTTAAAAGCTGACTTTGCTCTTTAGTTAGAAAGGCAGAAATTTAGAGCAACTCCCCAGAAATCAGAGTAATTCTGGGTCAACATCAGTGTAAGTGAGATCAGAAACTGTCACGAATACCTAACCTAGCATCAGCATGCCCTGTCACTCTTCCTTACAGCGACTTCTATGAAGAGTTTAGGCTGCACCGCTTTTTTAAGTAAATATATTTTCTGTAATAATCCACTGTGCTATAGTACTTTTTAGTTTTGTTATTACTACTACTTGTAATGTTCAATTCTTCCTGATTCCTTAATCTGCTGTGGTTAATCTGTTTGTTTCACAGAGGTTATGGATATTAAATGTGATGATTTACTTTTTCTAAAAGCCTCAAAATGCAATTATTCTGCTTTTCCTTAAACTCTAAGCAACATAAAAAAATGAGAGTAGCAGGAAGCTTCTTTGGCCTTGTGAATAAAGCTAGAATGTTTTAAAAATACAGTTTACTGAGCAGGCAGAAACAGAGTAGCAATTTACAGAACCATTTGCAGAAAACTTGTGGGAAAAAATATTTGTTGTCTGGAAGGCTTGGAGGAGGGAAATTACAGTTAGCATATTTCTAGAAAATCTCCCATTAGAAAAACTAACAAAATTACCCTCTTTATTGCTCATCCTCTTTTTTTGCTTTTACTATCACAGCTTTTTGGGGGTCATAATGACCTAAAAATTTTCAAGTCAATTTGTAATCAGTCAGTCATATTTTCTCACATTTTTTGCACTATAATGCAGCTTGCTGAATGTCAACCAAGTATGTGATCTTCAGCAGTCAATAAACAATTGGCCAGGCAACTTCAGAGTGTCATTCCTCGGGCTGGCTGCAGGAATGAGTCCTCTCATGCTGAAAAATTCTAATTCTGAATGATGAAAGGCAAATGCCGAGTACTCTTGTTCTTAAATAAATAATCTTCTTTCAACATGAATATAGGAAATCAAATTAATAAGAACTTTTTTGTAAATATATATCATAGCAGGAATAAGATGGTCCAATGGTTGCAGAAAAGGTGCAAGAGATTGACTGACTTCTTGAAGCCACAAATTGAATTTCGCTGATATGGTCATAGTTGTTTTTCCTTTCATTCCAGTTCCAAAGAAAGGAGAAAGATCACACAGCAGATACCCAGAAACCAAGCATCAGGGAGAAGAGACAGGAAAAGAAAAACAATTATGTTTGGCAACAGTGATTAACTTTCATTGAAAAATAATAGTTCTCAAGACATGATTAGTTCAATAATGGGTTTCATAAAACTCTACATAGGCAGATCATATTTTGGAACTTTGGAAAAAGAAATTATTTTTTCTGCTGAAAACCGACTAACTAGCAGACCTTTTGGCTTAAGAAACTCTATACTTTAGAAATAGAATGTTTGTGATAAAATGTCATAAAAATACAATGATCCTTATGCATCAGTTTTGACAGTTGTTTCTTTTCCACCGACAGACACATAGGCAAGCGCACAAAACATGACAAGACATTGTCAGCACGTAGGCCATGACAGTGGTTTACGCTGCGGAAAAGCCAAGTTCAGATCCCCTCTCCACCTGCACCTGAAGTATCTCAGATGAAAAACTGGATTCTGAAGCAGGCAGGGCACGAATCTTAGATTCCAAAATGCAGAACAGGAGAAAGCAAATATTTTCCCACATTTGGGAGAGAAGCTGAGAATGGTTTCTTTTTATCCTTTACTTCCAATGCAAAAAGATACATTTCAAGACACAAAATCTGCTATGTTGCCAAAAGGCTCCCTCCTATATTTGCCACACAATATGCAGATACAGCTTTTCTACTAAGTTATTATATGCTTCCCACATAAGCAATTACAAAATTCACTTGACTCTGATCTTGCTCTCACACTCAGAATTTAAAATAATTTTTGGACAAAAGTCATAAGAACGTAGTAATATCACGTGTAAATTTACACCTTTTTTTTTTTTTTTTACTTTTTTCTTTGTACAACAAAGACAAGAGTAACAAACTATTTCTATGCTGCTAGTATGTGGTCTCATATAAGCATTCCAATTAGACAGTCTTCTAAAATGTATGAGATTATACTATTTTTTTAGAAATACTCTGTAGATAGTATTCTAAATCTGTGAATTGCCTGGAATGCTTTATGAAGAACAACCCATAAAAATTATTTTTTAATGAAGGAAGAAAATAACATTGAATATTCTCTTGATACGACAGTGATGGCAAGATAATACGGAAACTGCTTGTCAGATCAAGTCTGAAATTTTCATTCTTTCTTTAAAATGAACACCAGTAATACCTATTAAAGGTAAATTGATTCAGTCAGAGGACATTCTAACATCAGCATTATATAAGTCTTATGAAATTTCTATTTATCTCTTGCTTTTTTTCAAAACATTTTTTCATATTGTAATTGATTTATGCTTTACCGAAATTTGAGAATGAAAAGGCAACTTTAGAGACACCTATATACATACATCCCTATTACAGCCGTACTCAGAGCGCCACAGCTGGACAATTGAAATAAAAATAACACTTGATGCCAAATACTCTATGATTCAGCAGATTAATGTGATTTCATTCTTTACATATAGAAGTGATCCTTACACCTTCTGATGCCATAGTGAATTTGTAGATTTTCCTATTGGTGTAAATACTTCTATGGACCTATGATAATAGCTTGGCAGCATCTCCTGTTATTAAAGAGCAAAGTCAAGAAGCCTCCTTGTTTTATTTTCAGGTAACGGTGAAACACAGATGCGTCACCAATGCTCTATGAATAACATGGATAAAGCTACCTGAAAATCTTATTTCCTGATTTCACTCAGCACCGAGTTACAATGATTCCATTCACGCCTCCTCACCTTGCTCAAGACCTTAAAATGTGTTTTATTATGTATGAAAATGTATGTATGTACATTTTATTATATCTAACATATATTCAGTAACTCCAGGAGACAGAAAAGTCACCAATAAAATCCCCCTTAATTTGGATGTTTGGAAGGAAACAAATTGCTGGAAAGAGCCCTGTAGGAGACAGAGGAAATTGTGTTGCCAGTAGGTGTCTTTTCTATTGACTTTAGTGGACTTACAAACAGGCCTGCAGGATATTCAGGTGGCGACAGCAGCTACCCATTAGTTTCAAGACTGTAGGTTCACAACCTGCAAGATCTAACAAAACACATTCTTTTCATCTCTGTTTTATGTGACCTTATAATTCTGTTGTTAAATGTAACTTTTTTTAAAAAAAGAATTATTAAAGCAATTTAAAAGAAAAGAAGAATATGGGGAAACATGTATGAGTACACGCATATATGTAAGTTGCTAGTTCATCTCACCTATGACATTAGACAGGCACTTGATCAGTTGGAGACAGATGAAAAGGTAGAGGTACCTGGAATTACAATTCCAAATAATTTGTCTCCCACTGGAGAAAATAAAGAATGTACAATGGTTAGAAGAAAAACATTTTAATTCAGTGAAGGTTTCACACTAATTTGTGTCAGGGACTGCAACAAAGAATGTAAAGAGGAAAAGAATAATAGCAGGAAAGAAGACTAACCACAATAGCCCAAGAAATGTTTATTATATCACGTCCCATTTCACTCTGCCTTTCCCTCCTCTCCAGATATACTGCTGTCAGGTTGAAGAACCACTTGAATCAATCCACTTAATTTTTTCCAAAAAATTGCTAGTATCGCACTTTGTATAATGTATTTTCCTCTCAAAGCCCTAGCTGACCAGGAAAGCAAATGAACAAGAATTATTTTTCACAGAACAACTGTGCCCTACAAATTACATTTTGACACAGGCACCTCACTGTACCAGCTATTCAGCTCCTTCAGTCATGTCCTATGTGCAGCAGCTGAAAACCAGAGGGCTAAGCTATGCTGGTGACAATGGAAACGAAGTGTATTTAGCCTTTCAGGAGGATGAGAAGATCAAACTCTCAGTAGTTGAAGAAATCCTGCTGGTTCTTTCTTCATCAAAGAAGAATAAAAGTTTTCTCATGTGAAATAATTTGTGATTATCTATAATTCAGAATAGTCTTAATTTCTATTTAGTGTTAGTTAATTTCCCCTAACTCATCCCTAGACCTGCTGAGTTTTACTTTATTCTGAAAGTAGTTTCAGTGACATTGTACCTCAGCGTCATATTCCAGAAGAAAACTTGTCTCTAATCAGTTCTTTGGCTCTGACTGTCCCCACCCTTCTGGCCCCCTCTAGCTATGATGAAGAGCCCATACAATACTTCTGGTTTTGGCCTAGCCCTTTGCTGCAACATCCTTACTCACATGCTTGTGGAGTTGCCCGATATCCTACTGAGTCATTTGCAGTTGGTGCCAGGAAGAAGACTTTTGCATTCATAAGCAATAATCAGAAACCAAGTTCAAACTGAGTTTTCCAGCTGTGTTTTAAGCTACACAAATAAAAGCAAACTGTTCAAAATCTAGGTAGGCTGACATTGTCATGACAGCAGCACAATGCTGACAAGTAGCCATAATAAATAGGACAGTGTTGACCATCCTTAAATTGCAAAAATTCTGCTGCCATAGCTAAAGCTTTTCATGACTGACTGATGAACAGGAGATATCAAAGCTGAAGAAAAAATTTGGACCACCAAAGCTGCTGCTGAAGGATCATCTCTTCTAGCTGGGGGCTGGAGGAAGGAGGCAGGGAATTAGGTCATTAGGCTAAGCCTAATCAAGCAAGCAAATCCAAACCCAAAAGCAAATTTAGCAATGCCCTCAGTGCTACATACAAAAGAAAGGAACCACAGAGGACAAGTCTTGTGCAACAGAACTGCGGTATTTAACAACGATGCAGTTAGCACTCATGCTAAATAGATATGCTGTGCAGGCTGCTATTTTGCTACAAATCCCTACTTGTGCACTGCTGCTGATATTCTCTGCCTCTCTTTCCCATAGCGCACAGATGAATTCAGTGGAAGACTGACTTCAGATGAAAACTTCAAGTACACCAGAAGACCTGTAGAAGATTAAATCATAGTCTCATAAATAGAATACAATATTTTCTAAATCTACTTTGTAGTCAAGATGCTAAGTCAAGATCTTGTCTTCCACTCTGGGCTCAGTAGGAAAGGTTTTGCTGGAACTGTGAAAAAATAGCCTCAAGCTATATAACACAAAGGAAGAACTACAAACAATTGCAGCTACTTTCCTGATCACACTTTGGATATTTCTTTCACATTTCTAAGTATTTCTGTGAGGCTGGGAATGGAGAACTGCTAATAGCCACAAGTTTAACCACAGCTGACTGTACAAGCACAAAGTAGTTAGCAGTGGAAGGGCAAAAGAGAACAGCAAATGGCAGATGACCAGAACGCAGTCATTCTAAGATTGAGTACAGTCGTACCCAGAGGAAAATGAAACCTTCCCACTGTGAATATGCATAAGCTGGAATGGGCAAAAGTTAACATAAGAAATCATGTACCTGTAACAGTTTTAGGAGAAAACGCCAGAATGCTTACCCTCTACAACCACCTTATTTTTCTACAAGAGACTGAGAAAAACCACAGCTCCTTGTCTTTTGTACTGCTCCTTTGCATAAGTTTCACCACAGTCGGGCAGATTTTGCTACGCAGAAGTTATTAATACAAATGTTTTCACCAAAGTTGCTGTGGAACTTATTTGAGAAACTGAATGCTGGTGACCTTCAGCTGACCAAATTTCAATCAGTACATGTACAATCAACACAAATTTTGATGGAGAAGCACAGCTGACCTTACTGTCCAAGTGAATTTCCTCTCTAGGCAAGAGCCAATTACTGGCTGCCTACCCTCTTTCCTGAATTAGTTAAATAAAATGCTAGCAAGACAGGTGCTAAAGGGCAGGTCAACCTACTTCTTCGCGGTAGTCTTTGGGATGTAGGAGGACCTAGTTTTGCTCCAATTGATTGTAGCAGACTGCTCCTCTAGGGTTTCAATAAGAATGAAAGCTAGAGCACAGAGGAATTTCTTCTAGCAAATTTTTACAGTCATCTCCGAAAGGAATTGTAAATGTTCCCCGTGGGAGGCTGATCCAGTTGCCCAACATTTGCCCTGTGCTGTTCAGTGTTCAATTTCTCAAGACAAAACAGCTCCAAATACTCAGCCACCTCTTCTGCCAGATTTGGATACCTGCTGCCACACAACAGATAACATCCACCTTACTGAGCAAGCGACTAATGAAAAATGTAGGTTGTCCATTATGGAACTATGCTAATGGTACACCACAGTTTCTCTTCTCCTCATGCGTGGAGAAGAGGGGATGGGGAAGAGCACAGTGTCTAAAAAGTTCCCTACAGGAGTGGCATATTTCCTCAGTTTCCTCAGGGTACCCCTGAAGAGGAAGGCAGGAATCAATGATACTTTCATTTCTACACTCCAAAGCTGACACTTTTCTTCACACACGGTGTTGGTGGTCTGGCTGACATTTCACAAACACAGAATACAAACAGCTTCCTGATTTTTATTTAAAGTACGTCTCAAGGACTCCATTTACTGATGGCTTTGCTTGCATAATGAGGTGTTGACTTGTACTAACTTCTCACACCGTGACTAGGAATGTGTCGAGGGGAACAATTTCCCTCGGGGGCACTGTAGAGGCTTAGGGAAATACATATGAGAATGGTCTCTCCAGAACACGTGGTATGCAATGGCAAGCAATTTTCCAAGACAGAGAGACTTCATTCCTGTCTGTTTCCAAGACAGACAGGAATGAAGCTTTCTCACAAGCTTCATTCCTGTGAGAAAAGAGGAACAAGAAATTAGACTCCTGCTCTCAAAGTCAAAATACAGCCCCTAGTTTGCAGCATTGGTGCAGAACTACTGCATATTGCACATTTTTTAGGGGAATTCACCACTGAGACAGAATTTGCACACAAGACCAGAACGTGACTCCATGAACTATGCAGAGCAAACAGTTCAAACACAGATCCTTTATGTTTCTATACAGGGGAAGTTATTGCAGGTGCTATACTGCATGTTGTTCCTATAGGTTTGCACTCTGCTGCACGCCTAGCAGTACTGTGTGCAAGAAGTAAGGTCCCTGTGTCTCTGCTGAAACTGAGGAAAAGGAGTAATAGAGCTGAGGCTGGGAGAGCTGGGTGGAAGCAACAGAAGCACGTGGGACACAAGGACTTGGGCAGCTGGTGTGGGAATATGGAAAACACATCAGCTTAGTAAAAGGATACAGACTGGAGTTCCTAGTTTGGGCATAAAGGTGGAAAGGTATAAGGCACAGGGCTGGGCTTGTGCTTTCTGGCTTATAGCCATATGAAATCTCAAGTGAAGCTTCTAGAGTTGAGTGTCCAAGTCTCTGCTATAACTAGTCAGTCCAGTATTCCTCATTCATTGGAACCACCATTTGAATTCTTTCAACACTCAGACTCACAGAGATTTTCTTTACCATAGTTAATTCAATTTCTTACTTGGATTTTGCCTATGACAGATCATTTACTGCAAGTCAGATTTCTTTGTCCAGGTATGGGATTCTCTCAGCCTATGCCACTGGCCTATTTTGGACAATGATACAACAAGGAGCCCTAGCTACTAACGCTGTGGCCAGCACCCCACTGATTTTACCAGGCGAGTGCACCCGAATTACTCAACTGCTTGTTCTTCACTGCCTTCCCAAAGTCCCCTCTATACATGCCCAAAATGCAGAGAAATATATCCTACAGTCCACTGTAGTTTAAGCTAACTTAAAGAGTAGTTCAACCTGCTCAGCACTACTACAGTCTCTGCTGACTATGCTTCTTACCACAGGATCTCTTGAGAACACTGCACAAAGCGTATTGGGGAAACGGCATGTGAACTACTATTCCCTTCTTCAGACTCACCTCCAGGGAGAGGATGAAAGACGATGCGGGAGATGTGCGACTCAAAATGGAACTGTGGGATTAATTCCAGTGGTTTTCCTGTGATGAGGACCCGCAGCATATGAGTAGGTTCTAGACATGCTGTAGCAAAGGGTGGTTTTCAGCAGAGCTTCTAAGCCTGGGGTGGGCTGCTGCTTGGGATTGTGTCAGCTGGTAAGACCTGAGAAGCATATAGAAATGGCCACAATTGCAGTCATTCACATTAAAACTGCAATGAAGACCTGACAATTAAAGTGCAGACACTACTTCCACTGGGTAAATACAGCAGGGAGGAAGTGGCACACAGGAACCTTTGATTTTTGTATGAAGCTTTTGTTTAAAAAAGTGTAGAATGTGTCGTTGCTGATAGGGGTATTGAATAGCTCCCACTGCTGTGATACAGTTGAAATCTCTGCTGATGACAAGTAGTAGCTCTAAATTGTTGAAGCATGGAGCAGATCAGCACTAAAACACATTTTCTCCCTGAAGACTGCAGCCTATTGAATAACAAAGGTTTGTTAGTTGAAGTCCCTTGCAATCAACCCTTGCACAAAGCATGCATTCCCAATGCCAGCTGTTGTTAACATATTAACAAGAAAACTGATTTCTTGGGTGTGAAAACATCAGGTGTTAAATTTCCTCATTTACCCTTTTCTACCAGTATAGGAATCACTGCATATAAAAATATTGTTTGCTCAAAATAATAGTAGTACTAAGTGTAGAATAAATGCAAATAAGTAAAAAGAACTAAAAAAATTTTTTCCAAAGATATAAAGAAAACAAACCCCTACCATTTCACCCATATTTAAGGACATCTGTGTTTAGGGCTGCATAGTGTTTCAACAAAAATCAGTGTCTGGTGAACATGCAAATGGCTTTACAGGCACCAAAGTTAGTGCTGTAAGAAAAAGATAGTCACATTTTAATTTTATAAATGTTTCTTGATGTCAGTTACATATTACAGATTGAAGAGTGAAATTAGGGAGCAGCAGGATGTATTTCTTTATCTGAAAGAGGTCACGGTTCCAAATCTGTAGTTAACAGAATGGTTAAAAGGAAAGCGTGTACTAAATGAAAAGACAGCAGCAAAAAAGCAGATCTGAATTAATCTGGAAAAAATTCATAAATTCATCTGGAAACAGCTTTAATAAATAGCAGTCTCAGTCCTGGGATGTTCAAGTAAGCCAGCTAATTAGCCCTGCAAAGACAGGGCAAAAAGACTATTTAAAAAGGAAGCGCAATAATGAAACTTAAAGAAAGGCAATATAAAACAAATCCCTCGACAAAAACGAGACAAGAATTCATTTTCCCGGCGGAGCTCTCCACAGCTCCTGAAAGTGCCTGCTGCTGGCAATGAATGAAATGAAAGGGGAGGAGGGAGAACAGAGAGAAAGAGGTGTTATCTTACCGCTCCACTCCCTTCGTGACGCTGGGAACTCACAAGCCTATAAAATGTGCCTTGGCTCCCAGTCCCCTTCTCCTTCAGCAAAACCAAAAGCAAGAGGTGGCCGTACAGAGGAGGAATGGGATGCTGTTCTACCCAGAGGTAGCTCTCCTGACTCAGCCGGTACAGCATTTCTAACAGTTTGAACACCGTAGCCAAAGCTTTTTCTGGCAGATCTCTCCTTCCCAGTACCTGCTGTGCTGCCTTATTTCCTTTTTTCTTTCTTTCCTCTTCTTATCTGTGAGTGGGGATTTTGGAGGGCTGGGAGAGGGAGGTGGGAGAGGCACATCATTCCTGGAAGAGAGGAGAGGAACATCCAAGATGACTTCTGTCCCCACAGCCAACTGGAACGAGAGCATGAGCAGCAGGTGGAACATGAGCCTTGCTGCAGCGGGCGATCCCTGGGGACAGGCGCTGGGAGCACCAGCTGGAAATGCGTCTCCCCCTGTAGCATCCTCAGCCGCCAACTTCTCCAATCAGTTTGTGCAGCCCTCTTGGCGCATTGCCCTGTGGTCTCTGGCTTATGGTGGTGTGGTGGCAGTGGCCATTTTTGGAAATCTCATTGTCATCTGGATTATCCTGGCTCACAAGCGCATGAGGACGGTGACCAATTACTTCCTGGTGAACCTGGCCTTCTCCGATGCCTCCATGGCTGCTTTCAATACTCTCATCAACTTCATCTACGCGCTGCACAGTGAGTGGTACTTTGGAGAGGCTTACTGCCGCTTCCACAACTTCTTCCCAATCACAGCTGTCTTCGCCAGCATCTACTCCATGACAGCGATAGCTGTGGACAGGTGAGAAAAGAGAGGAAAAATTTAGGGGTGAGAGATTGCGATCAGATTCTCTGCTGAAATAAAAATACAGAGATAACAATCGTTAAGTGAGGAGAGGCAGAGCCCTCAATAGTTCATCGATTGTGCTCCTCTGTACTTCTTTAAGATCTCTCGCTAACACACTTTTGCTCCCTGTCTTTGGTCTTTCTCCTTCAGCCTTTCATTGGTTTTACTCTCTTGCTTTCTTTTACAACAAACACTTCCTCTCTGTTTGACTTCAGCTGCTCTCTGTGCTCCATCTTTTAATACTAATCCTGTAACAGCAGCCGTTGCTCAGGGTTTTGCTTCCCCACCTGTGAAAACAGTAGCTGTCCCTCAGTCCATGTCATCTAATTCATACTGATAAGGAGCTGTAGAGATTGTGTGTGAAGGGAGAGGATTTCAAATTTCCCTCCTCTTTGTATTTCTGCAGCTGGCAGAGGCATTTTCCGCCTCCTCAGAAATCACTTCAGACTCTGTTTTTAATGGCTCTTCTCACAGGCAGCTCTGAGCTGCTTGGTTCCTCCTGATTTTAACTAATGAGACTATTTACATTGCCATCTGTGCATATCCAGAGGTCTGGGAAGAACACGGTTTCAAAGTGCTTGATTTTTTTCTGATTACTTGCAGCAAAATAAGTCTTTATGACTGTGAAAGAAAACAGGACAGGGCAAAACTTTACCTTTGTGCTCTTGACAACAATGGAATAGGACAGCTGCAGTCTCCACAGAGTAAAGGGGAGATGCAGTTGTCAGATTTCCAACAGCGATGCTTTGACAGACCATCTTTCTCAGAAGGTGCTGTGAGTCTCCCCTAGGAAATATTCCTTTCTTTATGATCATTTTCACATTTGCTGTGCTGGAGAGATAACTTACCCGATGCTTTAGAAATCCAATAAATTCCTGAATTTTCATTCAGAAAAACAGATCGCTTTGTACTTCAGATCTTTTATTCCTTTTAGCAATGCACTGACATTATTCACAAAACTCCTTTCTACATATTCAAATCATGTTATGCATCCTGCCTGAATTGACTTGGCAGAACTGCAGCACTTTCTGGTGACGGTAGTTAAGACTTTATAAGGTTTAATCCATCTTCTGAAACATTATTTGTCATTTCCAGGTGCAAAGATTGGGAAACATGTTGTTGTACCTTTTGTCTGTGCTGCGGACAAGTTCATAATAATGCTTTTCTGTTGTTGCAAATTTTAGGTGGCATTCTCAGCCAGATGCATTTCTGTTCCATAAAGCTAAAAATGAAAGAGAAAATGAGATTCTTAGCAACTCTTCTACCTCTCTGCTCCGAGGATGGGTGAAGACAGGAGGAAATCAGTACACTTTCCTCCTGCCAGTGATGCGATTGTGATTTGGGAACAATCTTGTTCCCAACTGTTACTTCTCATTAATAATGGAGGAGATAGTTTAAAGCCAGTGATACTATCTTTAACAAGGCAAAGATTTCTTCCATTGTCAATTTGGGTTTAGCTTAAGATTCTCATCTATCTTGAGGTTTTCAGAAAGATAAAATGTTTTTAGTTGATGCTGAGGATTTGACTTGTATTGCTGCAGATGATCATGTCATTAGCAGAGCAGTTACTAGGATGGTCCGAGTAAGGTTTTTCATTTTTCTGACAAAAACATCCACAGATATGTAGTACCTACTACCTTGAAAGTTCCTAAATTTATGCTAGGAAACTGGAAACGAAGGTGAATACAGTTCCTTGGGAATCCAAAGGGTGCATTTCTGGAGTGAGTAAAGAATAGCTCTGCTCCACACTGACTGAAGTGCAATGGTCAGATACAAATATACGGGAAATGTTTTCCTTCGTTTAGCAGTGTGAGACACCGGTGCTCAGAAGTGAGTCAATTACTACTGTTACTCACTCTGATCTATTTCTTGTCTGAAAACCCCCTGAAGAAATCACGATTTTCCACATCTTCCAAGCTCTCCTGCCCCCAAAGACAAATCAAAATCTTCCCTTGGGGGGAACACAGCGAACAATGCCACAGCTGTGTTAAGGTGAGCTCCCTGTAGTACCAAGGAGCATCATGTAAAACAAACAGGAGAGCAGTCTATCCCTCCTTCCCCATTCACACTGCGATTCCTTTTCCTTTTATACCACATCACACCTGATGCGTGCAGTACCTTTAACCATTTCCTGGCTACCTCTGCAGAACACTTCTGCAGAGTCAAGAGGAAAACTGAGGGTCAAGGTGAATCCCAAGGAACGTCCTTGGATCTGCAGACGGCCCTATTCCAGGGCACAGGAATAGGGCCCTGGGTGGACATTTTTTAAGACTTTGGTTCCCATTTGCCTTCTGTAAAATTTCAGCCAGTGCTTCAGACAAGACACTCTGCTTTAGTTCTGCCCCATTGAGCTCCTCCTTACACATTCATGCTCATTTAAAAATTAAACCAAAAAAAGCTACAAATTAGGATAAAGCTACTGAGGGAACTGAAATGATGGGATCGTATCAGATGATTTTCCAGTAGAAATTTTTAACATCCCAAAATACTGAAAGGTCATGGGTTGCAACTCACTAAAAAGTATGTCGTGATATGTTCCATTGATCGTTTTAGAACATCCAAGTATTCACAGAGTATGAATTGTTGTGTGCACTGTGAAATTATTGGACTGACACAGACTTCTGTGGAGCAGGCAGTTCCTGCAGTGGGGTGTGAGCATGAAAGTATCCAAGACTGCTGTATGACCACCTGGTCATTAAACACAGACTCAAATTTATGTGGGTTTATTCACACTTCTGGCCACCCCTTCCAGGTGGTCTTTTTCTCCCGTCTTCTGCTTCTTTTCCAACAGGCTGTTTGCAGTCTACTGCAGAGAAGCCACCGGTAGCTTTGATCAAGCCAGCTCAAGTATCAGAAGCAGCACAGATTTTACCCTGTACTGCTTCACAGGCATTCATTCATTCATTTGTTCTTCTGTAGCTCACACCGCACAGTACCACAGTTACATTGCTTCCAGTGCAATAGTTCCTCTAGCTACCTTAGGGGCTTAAACATTTAAAATAGCCTAAGATAAACTGAATAGGGTTCTGGAGCCAATATGTCCTTGCCACTGGCCAGTGCATGATCCTAAAGGGTCATGTGTCTTAACTCCATCTGTGACTACTGGCTGTGGTACAGTTCTTGGACAAAATTAAAGACAGTAACTCAGGCAGCATTTAAGCCATCTGGCCCTGGCCACTGAAGACCCACTGTCCCTTCCTACTAGCTCTTAGCATGCAAAAGAGCTGGTTCATGTACGCTGGCAATTAATTTCCAATCCCAAGATCGCCTCATTATACAACCAGTTCTGTGTGTAGGCCTAGAAATTCTCTGCAGATATCTGATGGTGAAAGTGAAAGTTTGGAGATGTAGCAATATAGCGTAAAATAACATGCCTTCAATGAGCACTTAGTATATTTTTATGCATTTTTTCCTGTTATTAGCACATCTACAGTATGACTTTCTCAGTTATTGTTCTCTCAGCAATTCCATAATGATTTCCTCATTTCAACAAGTTTAAGTCTTTGTAAAAGCAACTGCTCTGGAATGAAACAAGGTATTCTAACAGTGACAGTGAGTAGTTGCTGATCCTACTCACATCTTACTATTTCTTTTCTTCCTAGCATGCAAGCAAACTTGTGGTCTTTGAAGAGCTATTACATATATATTAGATTTCTTTATATGCAAAAGTAATTGAAAAGAATGACATATATATGCCAGTATTTCATACAAATGTAAATAAAATTATATTTATGATACACCAAAGTTCTGCATTACTGCAAAATAGCCTACAAGGCTTACTGCTGCTCAACATGGGTCAACATAATAGCATCAAAAATACCTACGTAACTTTTTTTAACAAATTATTAGGAAAGAGAAAAACTATGGATTTGACCTAATGCTTTCTAAAGAGCAGGTTCTGCCAAATGTTACCCATCTATCCTAGCCCTATACTCTGCAAAAATCCCAGCCTATTTTTCAGTTCAGCTACTTGCAGATCAAAGGTATTGCAATAGAAGAATGACAAAATAAAGTCCAATGTTAAAGAGAATTCCACTTTCATGCACCTTTTTTTAATCACAAAACTTTCCTCACGTGTTTTGTTGATGTAAACTCTGGAGCTGTTACAATTTGCTGCCTCAGTGAGCCATTAATAATGAAAGTCCAATAATTAACTTCAAATCAGGAGATTATCAAAGTAAATCACCATTTTTAAAACTTAAAACTTGATCATGTCCCAAAGTCCCATTATGATTTCAATAACAACTTCATCTTTTCCCCCTTTTTTGGTCCTTCTGATAGAATGAAATGACCTTTTTTTTTGACCTACAGGCAGATACAGAACTTTATTCTATATTTGTCTAGTCCAACAGAGCTGTTATGAAACTTCCTATTTGTATTTATTCCACAGAACTGTATCTGCAACTCTATTTTTAAAAGGAATAAGGCTATTAAAATTAGAGCTAAAAGACACTATATTAGCACTCTTACCTCTGGTACCCCAGACAGCTCACTTAAGTATGACTACACAGCATCACGTTGTTGACATGGATAACATGTTGACATCAGAATGGATGTCTTTAAAAATTTGACTGAAAAATCAAATAATGAAACAATTTGCAGCAGAATGAGAATCAGAATCCAAGAGCCATGGGCCCAGCTTTCTCTTTCCCAACACGCCTACCCTCACTTTGCTGAACACCAGACTCAAAATCAAATTAATCTTCACTAATAAAACATTAGATAATTAGAGAAGCTCCATGTATCAGAATATGATTGATTCTTGTTATTAGCAGTCTCTGTTTCCTTTTGGTTGCCCTTCTCATTTCTTTTTAATAAGCTTCCTCAAGTTCTTATTGTCCTCCTGTCTTAAATGAAACACTACCATAGCAGCTTTTTTGGGCTTTTATTGTTTCTGCAGAGATGTTAAAACCAGCCAGACTCTAGACACTATTCAAAGAATAATAACATTTAAGCCTGACCATAGACACTGTTCAAGACCAACTCAAGAGCTCCTTGTTTACTTTGGGCTTCTCCTTGTAGATGCTTCATAGAGTAGTCATTAATGTTGACCAAGAATATATCTTATGTCTGCACAGATGTCACTGATATCTTCTATTATAATTGTTTTACCTACTATCACAACCTTTCTAATTTCTTTTGGGATGTCACCATGTGACATTATTACTGTGAATTAGCTGAGTGTATTATCCTGAAGTTCATTTTTTCAGAGTCATGCTTGGAGTTTCAAACCATAAAGTTCTATATTATTCATGAATACATTTGTTTTACTTGACTTGATTTTAAACTATATTTAACATTCAGTTTTATCCTCCTCTTGCACAATCTCCTCTTTTTTATGAACCTTAGTATTACAGTGTTACATTCCTCCTACCTAGTTTCTCGTATTACACCTATTACACCAATATCCTTATTCAAAACTTGTCATTCTAGTCTCCCGCCTTATTTCTTAGACTTCTAATATGTCTACAGAAGCACACATATACTGGGTCAGTTTTCTCTTTTTCTGGGACATTGTTCAGTTACTGATGGCTGTTAATAATCCCTCTATACAGTCATTAAACTCCAGCATAAGTAATATGATACAAGCTTGTAACAGAAGACAGTTACAAGGCATAAACATGATTCAATTTATCAAATGAAGCCTAAATTCATCACGTGTACACACTCAGATCCTCAAAATATCACTTGGGCTCTTCATTCTTTTCAAGTGCATGCTGTAAGAGCAGTTATTATTGTCACAAAGTAATACCACAAGCCCTATAAATGAATCTGTTGCTGAAATTCTGAAGTAGGCAGTTGGCACATTGAAAAATGTATTATCTTTCCAGTAGAATATATTTTGGTATCTGTCTCTGCATGAGTTTCTGTTCCTGGGACAAATTGCTCAAGGCCTTCATGTGCCATAAACATTTTAAACTGATACTCCTGCCAAACTATAGACGACCATCTTTGATGTAGAATAACGTTATCTGAATGGGGAGTTAAGTATCTGCTACCTGTCCTGTGTGCTCAGAAACACTGAAGTATAGGGAAATGTGTATGTGAAAAAATGATCTCAAATATGTCTAACAGGTTAGGATATGGTGTGCACAGGGCAAGACCCTATGTTGTGGTCATATGGTAGTGGCGTCAGCAGAAGATGCACACCAAGAAGACGTATCCTAGTACTTGCATTCTTGTACATGTGCTTGGTACTGAGTGTTTTGTGCTTGGCTCACCAGTGAACAGAGGAGGTTGAAGCAATGGCAGGCAGGAAACCTGCATCGCCCAGCCAGCTGCCGTCCCCTGCGCAGAGCACAGCCCAAACACAACTGCAGCCTTTCGCCCTTCTCTCGCTCTCCTTCCCTCAAACTCTGTTGTCTCAAAGTAAATGGTTTCTGTGTAAAAGAAGAGAGAATTTGCACCGAAGACGGGGGAGAGAGAGATGAACATAGGAACAAGAAGAACAAAAAGCTAGATGGATTTCTTTTCAGGTTTCTTGTGCTTTGCAGGCTATTTTCCCCAGAGAGATCTCCCCCTCATATCTAAGAATGTTTTCATCTGAAGAAATGGATGAAGGGGAGTATCTGTAAACTCACTGTGCTGTTTTTTCCACAAGGTGCCATTTTATTGTTAGTTAGCTTTACCTGCCTGTGGTGTCACGTAACTACACAAAACACTACCTGCCCTACCCCCAAACTAAAGTTCAATACAGCGTTTTTTCCAAACTTCATAATGAATTCATAATCATGACTTCATGAATCAGCCTTGGTCACTGCATATCATGAAGGGAAAAATGCCAGATATGCTTTTAAAATTATCACTATTATTAGTATTATTACTTTGCCAGTCAAACTATAGAATTCGAATAGGAAATGCCTTCCCCATTTCTCTGTGTTTCCCAATTTGTATTTTAAGATGAAGCACATCATATTTCTGGATTCCAGTATCTAGGCTGCCCTCTTAAAAATACCAGTCCCCAGAACTGGAGAGAAAAAGCTGAACAGGAGAGCGTTAAGGGTTCAAAAATCAAGAGGTGAAACATAAAGGACTCTTTATGATTTTGGGGCCTAAAATGATTTTCTGGGTTTCACAATTCTCTTTCTTTCTTTCTGAGAAAAGAGGTGAAATAGTTTCTGCAGAACATCCTGGTGCAATGGCTACAAGATTCAGACTGGCAGAGACACAGGAAAAATAATCCATTTCTTGCTATGGTGCAAACTCATAATGATCAGGCAAAAAGACAGAATCTTTTCATCAAAATTCACATCAGAGTTATGTTATTGATAACATACTGAGACAGTTTGGGAATAAATATCGGCATAACAGCTATTTTTTTCCTCTTTGTTTTGCATTGAGTAAATATTCTATTTAACAAGCTGCCTTCAAAAGATGCAGTGAAAAAAATGAGGTTGATACGCCAATATCCTGAGGAGTATAAGCAACATTTACAACAGTGACTAGCCCCAAGTCTTCTTGTTCCAGGCAGGAAACAACATCTGACAAGTTCAAACCATATGTTCACATGAGAAGTTCATTTTAGACAGTCTTAGCCTTAAATACATTTTTTCAGTGCCCTTATTTATAGCTTAATGAAAACTATTAAAAGATTTATCTGTGGTTTACTATGTAATGTGGCCTGCAGTACTTTTCAAAGATAGTCAAGGATTGGGGTTTTTTTGTCTTCTTTTTTTTTTTCCCTTGAATATTATTGCCTATATGCATGTATTTCTGACTGGTTTACCAACCAGGAGAGAAATTTGTATCATCCACATATTTGTGTTTACCTAAAATAAAATTATTTCAAAATAACTGCAGAAACAAGAAAGAAGCCCTTCAGATGACAGTGTCAGAAATGTAGGCAATAACAGAGCAGATGGAGCTGTTTTTACAGACTGCATTGATATTGGTCCTTGATAGCCCATGTAGATCGTATTCAAGGAACAGGAAAAACAGAAGCCCTTCTGCCAGGGGCAGTCAGTAGAGGCCATCATTTTATAAGACAGACCAAAGGGAAGTGTTATCCCTTTTCTATCAATATGCATAGGTATAGAATACATTGTGTAAAATCAATTACATACTTATAAAAATCTAGCCCATTGCAAGTTACCAAAACGTTCCTCAAATAGAAAGCATTGCCCTGTTTATGAGAACTCAGCTATACTGAAGAATTTCAATATTCCTGTTTTAAGGTTTCTGTTAAGAGGTACCCAAAAGCAAGGCATTGGACGCTAGTCCTGATTTCAGAAGAACTGCAGTGTTACCCCCTGCTCAAAGCACGACAGCCATTCACCAAGAGCAGCACGTGTGCCTCTGGGTAAATCAAGGCCAAGTTATCCCTCTGGGATATTGCCCACCGATCTCTCAAATGTACAATGTGTTTGTTTATCTATCATGCTGTCATACACTCTTTCTTTATGCTGTTAGCTTTCAGGTGATCACTGCGTAACAGTAACATTGTTCACTGGAGATCCTTCTGGTCACCAAAACCAGTCTTACTCAACAGTCAGAGACAGTCCTACAAAAACGCCCATAGCCACTCTTCCTGCAGAGAAAGTCAGTCTAAATGAATGAGTACAGACCACTCCCACAAGAAAAGACGGAGCCTTGCACGAGTAGGTAGAAGATAAAGATTAAAGAATGCAAAAGTTAAAGATTTGGTTTTCATCATACAAAAAATGCCTCTAAAATCTCACAGTTCATTCCATCCCCTTTAGTCTCCTGTTTCTACCTTACAGAGGTATCTACCTTTTGTAGGATTTTCCACAACAATGTTTTAAATAAGGGCAGGGAATCATAGCAATTTCCCTGTTTAATTAAGTTTCTTAATTGCCAGTTGATTCCAAATACAAAGTTTCAAAACCAGCTTCTGTTCTGAGGGCATAACAGCATCTGTGCATTCGCGAAGGAAGTGCACTCGGCTATCTGCTGTTGATGAGCCACTTACATGTAAGCATTATGATTTTCTGTCAGTCTCTTCCTTTGTCAAGTCCCAATTTCCTGTTACAGTCTGGGGCTGAATTGATTACTTTTTCCCTGATTTGAGTTTATAAACACACTGTAAACAGGTGAAACAAATCACTTAGGATAATTAAAGGGTTCCAACTGTGTCTCCAGATGGGCATTTGTAGGATCCAATTTTGAACATAATTTTGTTTTAAAAAATGTCTTATGTATTTTTGCTACCATTTTCTAAATAATGTGTTAAAGAAGGAAGATTTTCCTGCCTGTATTAGTCAGTGAATGCTGTTTTACAAAAAGATAAATTGGGATTATTTTTTTACCTTTTCTACTGTCAGGACTGTAATACACAAACTTCAGAATCTTTTATTGTACTTACCAGCTATCTGTCTCATGTTATTTGCAAACTGTAACAGAGCTACATGATTATGCTGTCATTATAACCACTAGCTTAAAGAGTTTATCAATGTTATTCAAATGAGGACTGTCTCTATTATCGTTTCAGAGAAAACAGATTTTCTTGATTTGATGAACCCAAGAAACAAGTACCAAACAATAAATTGTAGACTCCAGCCAAACTGAGTAGTTCTGAAGGAAACTAGATCTATTCTGATCCCAGCAGATAAGAAAACAGTCTTGAAGCAAGCTGCAGCAAGCACACCATGATGCACCAGCCATTATATCTTGCAGCCTGACTGATTTTTCATTAAGTTCAGTGGAAAGCCTCTTGCTGACTTCAGTAGTAATTAGCTAGGGACACAGACTAACACAATCCAAAGCTAGAAGAGAAGTGATGACAGTGGGATATAGCACGATTGCAGCAAACAAAATCATGTGCTAATGATTCTAGTGATGAAACTAAAGTGCTACCTAAAAATGCTTTAGGGCAATACATAGAACATGGTACAGATGTTGAATAATGCACATTCTTGCAAGTGTTGGCTTGAGTTTCTACCTGCACATATTTACAACTCTAAATTTCTAAATGTGCATATTCCATCTTATAATTATCTTCCAAGTGTTAGTGTTTATGTTGGATGGGGTAATAATGGTTTCTGCTTGTTGTGGTAAATGAGCATAATGAGTTAATTCTTTTCAGTTGATGTGTACTTTAGATTCAGCATCCCTGCTTTATTGTGTGGAACAAGCTATCTGTGGTGTTAGCAGCAGCTCCCACTGGAGTGAGAAAGCATTAGAAGTCCGATCCTGAAACCAAATGACCTCAGTGAGAGTTCAGAGCCCTTTGTTTGGCAGGGGGTTCCATTGCTGCAGCCCAGTGACTGACTGAACAGTAAATGTCCAAAGACTGCAAAGCAAATTGGCACAGCACCCCACTGAATAATGTTTGTGTGGCCACAGAATGCTTTTCAGCGGTGTAACAAGCCTTTAGTTGCTTGTAGCCATTATAAATCCTCCTTCAGCTCAAATGCCTACCATCTTTTAGTGTCCTTGGAGACAGAGGTGTGGGGAGGTCCAAGGTCTGTGTATAAATATCACAGACCACCGTGGACCTATGAGGGCCTCAGCGCTCGCCACTTCCACTGACTTGAGAAGGACTGCATAAGTTCAGGACACTTGAAAGAACAGTGGAGAAGCAGAACAGTCATTAAGACAGATGACATCGGAGCATCAGTCGTCCCCCTGTTCCCCTTGCACGCAGTTTATGGTTGGCTGATCACAGAGAGAACCACTCTTTGGGAGTTCTCTCCCATACACCTGCAGAGGCAAAAGGGCTTGCCACCAGAGCGCCCTACTGTCAAAACATTGGGCTTTTCTACCAGTTCTACTTACCTTGGAATCTCTGGTCCACTAGGGCTGAATTTTCTCATATGTCTTTTGCCTTTACATCACCCCAGTTTCCTTTCTTATTCTCTCCTCTCTCAACCCAATTTCTATCTGCTATTATTCTACAATTCTCCTTTCTTTGCTTCTCCTCCTAGTAGTTTCTCATTATTCTAGTTTCATTTCTACTCCTATTTTTGCATTCAGCAAACTGTTCCCCAGTCTCAGTTCTTTTGCTTTTTGCTCCAGATCCCATATCTCATCATTCTCCCTTTCATTCCTGGCCTACTCACACAATCCTCTTTTTTCTACACCATGGTCAGCACCATTCAGTGCACAAGTCAGACAGCATGCCTGCAGCTCCCCCCTGTAACTGGCACTTTGCCGTACGAAATGTATGTAAGGATATCAAACAGAGTAAGGAAATGAGCCCTAATGACAGAGCTACACCATGAAAGATGACAGGCAGTTGTCAGCCATGGGTAATTGGAACATATAGGGGGAATATCTTGCATCATACATACGCATTATTCCATACTTAGCCTCCTCACTTCACTAATTTTCTGAGCAACACCTAAGCATGGAACCTCTAGCCTGTGCTAGCAGGAGCTTTCATTCCTCATGGAAACACCCTGGCCAAAATGGACAGAGATCAAGGGCAAGGGCCAACTGAAAAATTAGCCACTGCTCCTTCATGTTGAGGCTAAAGAGATAGACAAACAACTTACCACCCTTAGGTACCAGTAATGGCAAGATGACATTTCCAGCAAACAGAATTATAGGCAGGAATGGCTAAGCCTCCTTTGCACGTGACAGCTAACAGTGCAGGAAGGACTCCGTTCTCTTCTGGGCTTCTTTTGGCTACAGCGATTAACATCCAGAGACAGCTCAACTACGGAGGTGGTTTTTAACCTGCAACTGAGAGTCATTCCACATTTTCCACTATCCTTAATTATGGCAATGATGGCTTCTCTAGGAAAATGCTAGCAAACTTATATGACAAATTTGAGCGAGTGTAACAACTGCAGCTATAAAGCAATAACTCACTGTGTTAATTAAGCAATTTTGTTTCTAAGAAAAGCCACTTAGGGAACAAGTTAGAGACTTCATTGTAATTGTTAGTGTACTGGTAAATTAGAATAAATTAGAGTTGTTATCAAAGGCTCAGTAGTAGAGAGCTGTCAACACTCTCTGGTCAGCTAAGCCCTTCCTGCACAAAGACATTATTGAGGGAATGGTCAAAGCTCCTCCACCTCCTCCCCATCTTGTTTGTTAGCATGACTGCCTGCTACAGTTTTGTAATTTATCTTGTGCAAAAGCTAGGCTGTTGGCTTATCACTCACATTTCAACAAGAAAGACAATTAGCCTGCTTTTCATCTGATCCTTGTCCTTTGACTTACCTCACTCAGCCAGCCAATAGTTAGAATTTCCATCATTACAGCTGTATGAGTCATTTCACACAAACAATCCACATCTTTAAAGGGCAGTCACCAGACAGGGAGATAAAGCAACAGAATTTTATCTTAGCCAAAGAGAATTACTGCTGGTACCTATTTGGAATAAGAATAATATAACTGGGAATAAGAATAATGTGAATGTAATAGAAATCTGACAATAGCATATAAAATAATGTCAACGTGCAATCTGAAGAAAACTAGCAATTGAAAGGAATGATTCCAGGCTAGGAGGAGATGCCTCAGGAGTCCCACAAGCATGTGAAAATGATGACTTGTTTATGGGTTATCACCTACTACAGGTAAAGATCATCAAGCATTTTGGACAGTGTCTGGCAGCCCACACTCAAACTAGCTCAGTTTGAAAGACAGGACTCATGATTACAAACTTATCTTCGCTACCAAGTTGTACTTACTCTTTGCAGGAGAAGGGAACTAGGGGGCAGAGGGCAGCAATCCAACTGATGTATATTTTCATGAGATCTGCTGCTCTCTCAGGGCAAGACACACAGCACTTGCATAAAGCTATTTCATAGTTATTATGTAATACCAAAAGCACCAGTTTAGCTGAAAAAAAACCAAAAAGCAGGCAAAGGAGAAGGGAACTAATTACCCTCTGAGAAGAACTATGTAAGTGCAGTAAAAACAATGCAAAATGAATAGGCTTGATATTCTAGATATGGAAATTGATGATTCAGAACTGAAGTTGTTTTAGATCCTCTCTGTTTCTGGCAGCATTTAGATGCTTTACGGTATTAGCACAGTTACGTCTACTAGAGGCTGAGTACCACTATGATGGCAGATGTTGGATTTATCACATATTTGATGGTTAACTACAAACGGAGTTATTTTTGCTAAAACAAATATCTATTCTGTAATTACCTATCTCTCAAGTATGAAATTTCCAAAAAGTAGGAATATCTTGAATGAAATTTTTTTGCCATAGCAGGTAAATATGGATGCAGAAGATTACTTGCACAAATCCTTATCAGGAGCATTACCTTATGAATTATTATCTTATCTTATTATCTTATCTTATTATTGTCTTGTAGCTAATATCTGTACCTAAAAATCTTGGGCACATCTGCCTAGAACCTAGGTGTGTACTGTAATAATTAGGACATGTTGCACCTTCCTTCATTTTAAATGAGTGCTACTCTTCTAATTGCAGTAGAACAGAACTTATTCATCCAAAAAAGGATTGATTCAAATCAATAGCAGCTTATCCATTGATTTCAATGGATTTCAATTCAAATCCTGCCTGGATTTGGAAGCACAGACCCAAGCAGTTACCTAACAGTATAAGAAGGGTTCTCATGATCTAAAGCCGAGGCAGAATGTGGGAACACAAAAAGTAAACATCATGAACAGCTTTGAAATTTTTTTATCTACGAATGTTGAAAGGACAAACATAGACAAGAAAAATAACAATAATCGCATATTAGTGTCACTTTGGAATAGGATCTACTAATTTATGCTTGCTTACCTACAAAATAATTAATTCTCTGTAAGTGAAAAGTAAACTGATTTTATAACTTCTAAGCCCCACAGCAACACCTAAAATCTCAACAATAGCACAAAAGCTACAAATGCTGATGAGACAAAGTGATTTTTTTTCCACAGTCCTGCTATACATTGTCTATTACTGCCTATGTAACTTTCCATACAGAAAATAGTCTCTGAATCTATCCCAATCCATCTTTATATGAGGTAGAAATGTAGAGAAAGAGTAGATGAAAAGCCATAGTACATCTTTTACTTATTGCAATTCCTTTAGAAGGTATAAATGACACAAGGAGGGAAGCAATACTGGAAAGTTCTGACAATATTTGCTCTACACATGTAGGCTGGAATAGGCGTGGTTTGACTTTCTAACTGTATTTAAAACCTGAAACAGGCAGGGACAAGGGCAGTAACCAGGCACGAAGGCGGGAGACCTACAATGGAAACAAAGAGGACCTGTAGGAAACCACTGATATACTCCAATTATCTTGTCAAAGACGATCAGATAACTGGACATGTGTACTGTGAAAGAGAGTGAAAGTATATGGGCCATAATTATTCTTTGGCAATGAGTTTGCTTCTTCCAGAATTAGTACTAGTCCCTGTGGCTGATGACAAGCTGTTGAAACTGATCCAGACATTCTCCTAGAAATTTGGAAAACTCTCATTAGTAAAACATTCAAGCTGGTTTTCAGATTCATCTCAGTTTTCTATCTGCTTCAGGTGTTTTCATATAATATGAAAATAAAAAAAAACACAAGGAAACACAGAAAATAATATTTTAATGTTGTTAGTTTCCTTTTGACTTGCCCTGGTTATTCCTGAGGAGCTTCTAAATCATTGTTATTCTAATTCTGAGTTCAGAAAAGTAATGGTTTGGGAAACACAGTGTAGAATGTCAACGCTACCAATGACTGCAGAAGGGCAGATGTTCAGTTTGCTGAATAAGCATAGACACACTGAATACTTCCATGGAAATTTCTTGATTTAAATTGCTCATCCATTAACTCCTACATTAACTCACAAACAGCATTGTGTTTCAATCATGAATAAAAGGATTTTTTAATGTACTTTGGGAACCCTCTGGATCTGAAGCAAAATATTAATGTAAAAACCATTTTCTTATGTTGTTTTGGAAAACATTAGGATGTCAGATTAAAGAACATGTAGTTAGTTATTCAGTATGCTATATTGGTAACATAATAGGGACATACATGTAGCCAGTATCTCCCTGGTTTTACAGAAGTACAAAAATTTCTTTAAATGTGATCCTGGCTGATACTTATCAGCATTCCCCCTAACAGTGGAAGAAATTTTGAACAGTGTTCCTATTTAATTAATACAAGTAATGATTTTGCAAGTCATTATTTGATCATTGTTAAATGAAACAAAATAGTGTGATCAGGGAAGTTGGTGGAAAATACATTAATTCAGGGTTTAGCCCAGAAATCAAAGCAGTAGTCATGCTAAGAAAAATGTGACAAACACATGAGTATGTGATATGGAGTATATAAAATACAAAATTTCTGTCTCCTTTCTTGCATCTGTAACAGAGATCGAAAGACAGAAAACAAGACTTGGTTTTCTTTTACTGTCTGCCTTGATGCCTTCCTGTTGCTCTTTTTTCCTAAGCTTTTAAATTGTAATTACTTAGAGTAAACTTTTAAATTATTTTTTGCATGTTCTTCTAAAGTTATCAGCATACATGGATTGCCAATACAATTATAGGGCAGCAAGAAGAATGCTATCCTACCTGAGAACGCAGGGACTGAGAAAGCAAATGAGATGTTTTCATGCTTTATGCATCTATTTCTCTTGGTGTTTTTATCACTCCTACATTGCCCAAGGAAACGCTTATATGGCTCCTCTCAATCTCGAACCAGTTGCAGTCTGGGGCTCTTTGGCAGATGATCCGAAGTCAGTCTATGTCTACTGAAATAAATGCATGCGGAGTTATCAGGTTCCTGTAGCTTTTGGACAGATGACTAATAATCCTGACAGCTTGGCTGTTAATATTTTAATTAGAGAGAAACCCTGTATTATGTAGCAGAGTAGCAGAGGATCCAGCTGCATTGTTGCTTTTCAATCAGGTTGTGCAGTAACAGGATTAGCTAACTCTCTGCGAAATAGTTGCTCTACTGGTATACATAGGGTTAACTGGGTGTCCCACAGCTTTAAAATAATATTAATGAATGTTCTTTTTCTTCCAGCACTGCCTTCATGGGGGCTGAATCACCCAAAGAGAACAATGCCATCAGAACTCCAGGAAGACAAATATCTCTGCTTTTATCCTTCTCCCAACCCTAAGCTTTGGTTGATTCTAGGTACATCCTAATCTCTGAAGGTTTCTTACGCACAGGTTTTTGCTTTCTTTTACAGATACATGGCCATTATTGATCCCTTGAAACCTAGGCTCTCTGCAACTGCTACCAAGGTGGTCATTGGGAGCATATGGATTTTGGCTTTCCTGTTGGCCTTTCCCCAGTGCCTATACTCCATAACCAAGGTGATGCCTGGGAGAACTCTTTGCTATGTAGCGTGGCCAGGTGGTCCAAAACAGCATTTTACGTAAGCTTTTGTTCTTTTAAACTTGTGCATGGTGGTGTCTACGCTTGCAATGGACTTGGCAAAAGCTGTAGAGTATCACGCAGATACTCTACATGCAGAATAACTAACAGCATTGATCACTGAGAAATGTAAAGCAAGTTTTCTAAGCTAGGAAGATAGAGCATTTTAAGTGATCAGTGGAACACATTTATTCTCTTCTACTTCTATGAGTGTTCTCCATCCCATGCTGCATGTTTACCATCATTGCTTCACTTAAGATGGCTACTTCTATACAGACAGAGGTGGTCAGAAATGGGGACAGAACATGCAATTCAAAACAAGCTTCCTTTTCATCCTAACCAGGAAAACAAGTATTTCCAGCCTCTCCTGTCCTAATCGGATTTTTTCCTCTGGATCTCTTCATGAGGGGGTTGGATTCTCCCAGTTCATTCTGTTACATTATCACAATTACTTATCTCAGATATCAGTCCAAATAAGAAAACTGTAAAACCTGTAACTGGTTTGAGTTTCTGCAAGTGCAGAATAACAGTCAGTTAAATTGAATATATCCTATTTGTCCCTCTGGCGGAATTACGAATAAGTGGTTACCTAGCCGTAGAAACATTATCTGCCCTTTCATGTCTTCACTGGCATTTAAGATGAAATCTGTGTTCAAGGCTGAAAGCCTGCGTAACCATCCAGCATCAAAGCTGACCTTCTGCTCTCTTTCAGGCACGTGAAAGAGGCCCTGGTCATATATAATTTTTATCACTTTAGGAGCCATGCACAGATATTTCTCTTTAGGGCAGTAAGGTCAGTCTCAGTGACGGCTGGGGATTCTTCACTGATCATTCACTGGGATTTTATCTGAAGATGGCATTTAATCAGGAACTAACAGGAGGCAAAAGAAGTTATCTTTTTTTTCCCGGTGCTTACGTCAGCAGCGATGACTATGTTGCACGTAGGCAACAGATCTGTGTTGCCTATGTGCAACAGATCTGCCATATGAAGTACGTTGGGTAACGCAGGACACTTATCAGGGCCTTTGTATAAATATACCATTTAAATACTTATTTCCCTCTTTCTTTTGTGGTCCAGACTAGAGCTCAAAATGCCTAACTTGCCCTTAGGATACTTGGCTGTGCAATAATTAAATCAATTCAGATAGGTATGGACAAACATACCTTATTCTGCAGTCACTAATCATGATAACTATAGAGTCATTCTTAATTTATGCTAGTGCAAGTTCAGAATCAGAAGTAGAAACCCCATAAAGCACTTGCATTAAAATGTAAATAAATTTGCAGTGCAATTCAAGACTTTCAAAAAGACAGTGAAAACATCAAGGACTAGCCAGTCAATATAAAACATGCTTTGTGCTACAGTAGCATTCTTGGCTTCTAGCAGCCCATTCCATTGGTATAGCTCCTCTGAAGGCACTTATCAGCTTAACGCTTTTTCATTGCAGGTATCATGTCATTGTGATTGTGCTGGTCTACTGCTTTCCACTGCTTGTCATGGGCATCACTTATTCCATAGTGGGAATTACCCTCTGGGGAGGAGAAATACCAGGCGACACGTCCAACAAATATCACGAGCAGCTCAAAGCTAAGAGAAAGGTACTGTTCCATTAAATCTCACTAAGTGAATCCTGATAACATCTGCAATTGTGTTGCAAAGTATCACAGTATATTCCTTCAGAAACACTAATTCACTTGAAATAACAGTAATGAGAGATCTACTTCAATAAAAAATTTGATTAAGTTTGACGAGTCTTCTATGCTCAGTACCTGTTCTTTTTGTAACTTTACTGTTTGTCATTAAATAAAGGTAACATTTGGATTTTAACTTCTTACTCCACATGTAGCAGCATATACTGTGTCTGAAATGTGGAAACTAAGCCCAAATGTTTAGCCTTTACAGAGCTAATATATTGAGTTTTGAACAAAATGGGCTAGCAAACCATGAGAATCTGGCTCCTTTTAAGCCAGATTCTCATCCTACTGAAAGAAAAGTGAATCTTGCTGTAATTTCCAGTAGATTAAGGCCCATGCATCTTTGAGATGAGTGCTGATCGGCCTGTTCATATTGAATAATTTAGGTTTTAAATCAATAACTTTGGGTGAGAAATACGAACTATTTTTTCCCCAGTTATTTTCTTTCAATCTCTTTCACTGTAAGTATGGCCCAATTTAAGAAGACTCTGGATTGCTTATGAACTGATTGTTTGACTATTTCCAGTTCAGTTTTCATGACGTTGCAGTGCCATGAAAGTTTCTTTCTTATAACATTCTTTTTCTTAACCTAACTTTTCTTCTTTAATAAAGCAGCCCTTCCACTTTTTATTTCTGACATTTTTTTCATACTAAAATGCATTTAACCTTTTGGATTTGAAAAAATGGTACCCAAGCATGGACTTCTAACTCACAATGATGAGCACATTTTCAATTGCTTAGTTTGCTTCCTGATACTGTGAATATGTTTGAACAGTGGTATGTGCTACCACGCTGTAGCAATAGCAGAGTGCAGCATATTGGGTCCTGAGACAATAGGAGATCTTCTGCAAATACTGAAAAACATTGATGTTTCCATTTCTTTCAGGACACTGTCAGGAATATGAAAGTGTATTTTCCCCACATATTACACAGAAAAAGTTGTTACGGCAGAGGATATATGAAAGGAAAGATTAGGATCATTTTCTCTTTCATACAACTTCAGACTCATAGGAGACAAGTGCAAGTTGGCAAGTTTCAGTTGTCAGAATGGTAGACATGCCTAGACAGCTTTACAGTATGATGTGCAATGCCTCGAATGAAACCAAAGGTGTTATTTATTTTTGCTTTTACGTAGCTTTTTTAAGAGGGCAAAATGCTAGCCTCTCTTAAGGAAGCAAAATGCAGTTTGACTAGCATTATCACTACTATTGCCTTGTAACAGTTCAAAGATTATTTGGAATGTGAATGGAGAGAAAATGATGAAAAATCATCATGGAAAACTAACCAGTATGCTTTGCATATTTGCCCCAAAATGAAATTATTGGACTAACGTCCAGAAATGCTGAAAGCATTTCAAAAGATCAGCATTTCACTCTTTCACATTATCCATAAAAGTCCAACATTACTATTACAGTCTTTGCCATGCATGTTGGCACTTACCCAGAAGTGTATTTTCAAAGTTACAAAATTACCTTTCCTACAGAGCATAAGCAGAAAAAGATTTCACTGGTCAATTAACTGGGCTATTACCAATACTGCCCTTTCAGCCAGTGAAAAAGAGGAAGCAAATACTCAGTGGAGGATGCCTGGGGTCTGACTGTAAAGACAAACCGAGGAATCACTTTCCGTAACAGACACAGTTTGCAAAAGAAAGTGTGGGAAGAAAATTATTAAAAGCTAACCAGGAGATCCCAGAACTTCAGCACCTGTTGTCACAATGACTAAGTAAAATAAACATCTTATGTCATAAAAACTAAAGATCTCTGAAGAGAAAAGCTGGCTTTTACTATATGCTATGAAGGGTCCAATTAAATCCCTTGAATACTTTAAAAACAGCACCTCTTTAGAACTCTAAATATATGCAAGAGACAAGGAGTAGCATCCTTAATTAAAGGATTTTAAATGTGAGAGTACTGGAATGCATGCCTTCAACGCATGCAACAAGGGCATTAAATTATGTGCAGATATATTTTAACTGCATCAGTGACCTTATTGGCAGAGCTCCATGACAGCTCTTCAGTTCCACTGTTGTGCTCTCTGGCAGGATTTATGAAATAACTGGTATTTGGAAAGATGAATCATAATTGGTCATTCATGGAGATGAACTAATAGACTGGAATCCAAATAAAGCTATTACTCAGCCTGCCTCTGGTAACAGAGCTATTGCTTTTCCTTCATTCAAACAAAGAAATCATCTGTTTTTCTTGCTATTTAGCATGCAGATATCTACACATATGGAAAGTCTGTACTGGCCGCACTAATAATGAAGGAGAAATATAAAATAGCTGACTGCATGTTTCATATTCTGCAATGATACAGTGCAAAGGATGTTTGATTAGGATTGTTTGAAATGGTATTTAATGTTAAGAAGGTAGCGAACAGTTCATGTAAGACCTTTAAAAGAAACGATGTTTGCCAAGAAAATACTTTAAGTTTGGGAAAGTGGTTAGTAGTTCGATAGTCTCGTCACTTCATATATGTGACTGTGCAATGCACCCTGCATCCTTCTGAAAGCAACATCAAAGAACAAAGGATTCAAAGAATTTCACAGTACGCACTACAGGTCGGGCAACACAAAGTCATGCCTAGTATCTTTAAGGGTCAAAGACTTGAAATTTTTAGAAATTCAGGACTGCATGAGACTACTACCACTACTGGGATTTTTTTGACAGATCAAATGTCTCATGGACTGACCCATTTAAATTTGCTTGACATCAGTCTTTTGAACTTCTAAACATTCACTACATGTGGGGACTTTGCAGGCATTACCCCTTCTTCTTCAAGCTCCTGGCATGAGACTGACTGATGTTCAGCTGAACATCATTTATTCTCCTGCAATTCCCATTTTCACAAGATGGAATTATAGTTTCAGTACTGTCACGCATAACTGTCATACATAAGTTCATATAGGTGGCTTATAATGTTACTATCAGTTTTACTAGGCCAAAGTGTTCTTTATATTCAACACAAATACTTAGAGACTTGCTCTCAGATGTTGTCTCCACACTCTGTTTTTTCTATCTAACTTTCTGTTCCAGTTCCTCTTCCAACTTTACTTAACCTGTAAGAGGGGATAATCATGTACTACAAATAAAATCAGTTACTGTTGTCTTTGTCAAAAGATGCAGTTCTGATACAACTGTCTTCTGAAAAAATAGTGTTTTTCTCAACAGAAGATGCCATTACCTTGTCCCAATAGGAAGAATACAGAAGAACAGAAAATACTCTCCTTAACTTTTATATCTTTTCTTTACAGTTCCCCTTACCTGTAACTATTAACTTTATGATAATACATCACTGTGCATCTTTTTCAGCAATTTTCATGATTCCTCCATACTTATGCCTCTGCCTGTATTCTTTGCTTCTCCTAACACAGCTTGAGGTGTCATCTCAACTTCTTACTGCAATGAAGATTGATTAAAAGCCACATTTTTCTAATATCAAAATTGTTTTGCAAATTTGCATGTAAAAACAGAAAAAAACCCCAAATGTTTGCTAGTGACTCACAGTATAACAGGAATCACTAAAGAGATGGTCAGGTTTATCAGCCTAACTACATAAGGAAATTTTTAAAGTTTTATATATATATATATTTTGACAGCAAAAGTAGACATCCCATATCTATTCACAGTCAAATGCATCTATTTAATTAGTTAATACAGTATATGCAACACAGTGGAGGAGAAAATGAAAAAGTAGAAAACTTAAGACTTCCATCTGAAGAGAAAATAATATTCAAAACAATGTGGGACTGTAGGAATAATGATGTCACGGGAACCACTTTTGAACATGAATTTGAAATATTACATGGTGTCAGAAGCCAAATCAAGTAAGACAGCAGGACAGACTTTTCCAGGTCAGGGTCAGAATGGTTACATGTAAATTCAAAAATCACTCAAAATTACTGTGTGAAAAGCTTTTACTAGATAAACAGAAATATCCAGGTGAAGTATTAAAGGACTACAAGTAAATATTACAAAAAGGCATCCCAACAATTTTAAATAATTTTCTGAAACACTTACATGAAATATTTCCCCTCTTTCATAGACTACAGAAGTAAGCAACAGGACAGGATCTGAACAAATGGTCTCTGTAAGAACTACTGCATGAACACTTCACATGTAGCCACTCACACATATTTCTCTGTTTTGTTCTCTTTTTTTTTTTTTCCTTTCATGGATTTAGAGAATGTCCAAAGAAGGGCAACTAAAATGATCAAAGGTCTTTTGAAGAGATTAAAATGGCCTGGACTTCTCAGTTTGGAGAGAAGGAAGCCAAGGGATGAGATGATCAAGGTTTACAGAATCACAAAGGTGGCAGATAAAGTGACTGACGAACTGTTGATCACGAAATCCTGAAATACAAGAACTAATAGGAGATCACTTTAAAGCAGGTAGAAGGGAGAGTATTTTAAGAGAGGGTAATTTAAGAGTAAAGAGCTTCTGAGACTCTCTCCTGCCAGATGCTATGACCTCAGAAGGTTCAGAAAGGGATTAGGCAAATTAACAGGCAATAAATTCATAAATAGATACTGAAAGGATGAAGCAGGGATGCACCCTCTCCAATACAATTTTGGATGCTGGGGCAGTATTAGGAAAATAGAAGATGGAAAATGGCCAGGTTCATGGGATGTCCCTAAACAGCACCTCCTACTGCTACTGTCAGAGACAGAACAGTAGGATAGATGGACAACTGTCTGATCCAGGAGGAATTGTCCTATGTCCTTATGTTCCTTTTTTACATAGCGGTACAGCTATAAAAATATAGTTCAGCATATTATTCCTGACTTCTCACTGACTTTCAGTGCAAATAAAAAGGCAGATTTTCCTTTTTTCTTTGTTTTACCTACATATTTTTACCATTACATATGAATACATGACATGAAATCATGTTCATATACATTTTATACTACATTGCACAAAATAAGAAAAGCACTAGTTAGAAATAATGATACTTTTGCTGGCATTAAAAGGTAGCTGACCAGGTCAGAATGAAAGAAAGAAACTGAATTGTTTACTATGGAGTAGTTTATTAGGGGGCAGATTTTGTTAAGTTAAAAAAAAAAAAAAAAAAGAAGCAAGAGAGTCAAAGCCCAAAACATTCCAGTGTAGCATCAAAACTTGTGGAACACTGAATTAATTATGAGCACCCACAAAGGCTGACACAGATTTGGAAAAGCAAGACCATACTCGTAATATAAAGCTTATTAATCAAAAATAGGTGATGCGAATATTACACTATGAACTCACACGTCACATGGTAAGCAATTCTGAAATCAAAGATCCTTATTGTTAACAAGCAACCACTAAGTCTAGACAGACGGACTAGTTAGATACTGCCCCATTCATAAAACCTCATGCGAAAGTTTGCATCCAGCCATAAGAAACAAAATGTTTTGACACTCCGGGTCCAAGGATTTGTCTTGCATGTGACTTCCTATTTCCTGCCAACACCATCTTGAAACTCCACTTTTATCCTAGACATTTGTTCAGACTTCTTCAAGGTTGGAAAATAATTGCTACCCCAGGGGACTGCACAAAGACATGGTAAGTTTAATATCTTCCCAGTTATTTAAGCAATGCATCTTCTCCTAGCTTTTCCCAGCATGAGGACCAGCATTCCAATCTCCAGTAACTTATATTCCATTTTCGAAATGGCATAAGGAAGTCAAACAGTTTAATATAACAGTTCAATATAACTTGATTATCCTACATTCCATTAAAAACACCAGCTGCAATCAACTACTCTACACAGCTTGGTACTACAGACTTCAAGGGATAGCCAAATCTTCACAGCTGACATCTTAGTCTATACAGGATCATCACCTATGAATGTTTTTTAAAAGTCAGACAGTAATAACCACAGAATTTTTTTGCCTTTATTCAGGTAATGACCTACCAAGGCTGCACATATGTCTAAATATTCACTTCTCCACATTATGTATGCAAAGAGAACCAAATTCTGGAGCACACAGATACAGGGGGAAGGCATCTGGGTTACAGCTCATCCAAACTGGCCGTGTAACAGCAGACTGTGGAAGAGACTTGTATTGCCACCATGCCTTTCCCACCACTTATTTATTTATGGGGCATGTATATTTCCACCTTGTAGATCCATTTGTGCTTGTGCTTCATGGACAGAAAGGACTGCCATGGTGATGCAGGAGCACTTTGCTTACATACGGACAAGGTGCCTACTCCAGAACTGTGCAAACATACACAAAGGGGCACGTGCGCTTCCCCCGGGGAAGGTACCCCTTCCCTTTGGTTGATTTTACATTTCTGAGAGTGATAAGTGAAACAACCTACCCATTCTATCATGGGGTAATGAGGTGCAGAAATTCAATTTGTTATGAATAATATATACCTCCTGCCAAAAATAGGTGCCTGTGTCATTTTTTGGTCCATCAGTAATCCTCTTCTGTAAATGGGTCTGCTCTTTGACTTTGCAGAGATTGACAATGAAAATAAAATGCAGAAAAAAAGATAGGGGTATGCTAGAACAGAAACGACAAAGGGAAGCTGGAGAATTAAACCCTATTTTAAGAACAGGTGGTCTCACTGATCTAACAGACAATAGCACTATGGCTTATATTGTGTGGATGGCTATATTGCTCGACTATCTGAAATTTCATACAGTTACAGTTGAATTATCATTTATCCAAAATGCTGATGCATTATGAGCGCCTTGTAGCCCAAAGCTTTATCGTGGTGGAAAACCACAGCTGTACTTCAGTGCAGCCATTCATAAATTTAGCAAGCATTGTTCAGCACATTCAGAAAGCAAAAAGACTAAGTAATATCAGGTTGAAGGACAATTTACCCCAGCTAAGCACCAGTTCTGTACATTCCACTGCTTTGTTGTCAGTCAATAACCAAAAAAAACAGAGATACTTTTTTAAGTATTCCAGTCCTTACATAGAAATATCCACTGATTTATTCCTTAGGCACCTGAAGGTGTGACAAAAATACCACCCACAGTGGCAGCTTGTTATGCTCATACAATGTCTTTCCTCTACATGAAATACAAAGAATTGAACTAAAAGTTTCTGAAGTGATTAGCTCTGAATCTCTCTTTGTTTTCCCTATCATAAAACTAGTCTAACTTTATGATTTCATACTTTTAAGTCAGTCTCCTCTGAAGTTAGGCTCACCTAGTCATATATCTTAAATTTTATGAAACTACTCTAGAATTAAATCCATTTGAAGATTTTCATATCAATGACACATGGCAAGTTTTAAACATCAGTTTTATCTGTGGTTGTGTTTGACGCTGTCACATTTCTTGCTTAAAGTAAAGAAAAAACAACCCAGGAAGAAGGAATTCTCAGGAGCTTTTAAAGGCTCTTCCAAAAGCAAACTCATCCCTTGTTTGCCAGACACTGGAAGATGTTGAACTGTGTCCAGAGCTTTCTCCACTTATTCCTTGAGTGTCAGTTTGTCTCTTTCAATATTAAAATGTTAAATGAAAACAGGACAGGAACCAGGCTCAGGGCCCAAGACCTGTCATCACAGGCAACCCTAACAGAATTCCTCTGATATAATCTTAAATCTCCATCTTAAAACCATTTTGCCTTCTGGATCACTACATCTAATGGAAAGTGTTCTAAAAATCTCACCACTCCTAGAGTTCCAGTTTCCAGGCTAAATTTATTTATGGACAGCTCTATTCATGCCATTATTTTCTGTTAGCTTAATTAATTACTTATTATCCCTCACTGGTGCCACATCTACAGATGTTTTTATAGCCATATCCTCTCTCAGCCGTTATTTACATTCATTGCATAAATGAAACGAGTGCTTCCCATCTTCTTTTATATAACAACATCTGTATGCAACAAGTGACCAAAACCAGACAAGGAATGCCAGCAATGAAGTCTCACCATGGTCCAGCACAGTGGTAATAACACCTTCCTGTCTCCACTGAAAATGCCTCATCTGGAACATCCTAATATCTCATTTATTCCTTTCATTAACCTGATGACCTGCTCATGCTGCAATGAATCAGTACATCTGTCTCCTCCTCATTTCTTCACAACAGTTCATTCCATAACTCACACCAGAACATTTTATTAGTCCTTAATTCAGCAGATCCCAGAATTTTTCCGAATATGATCCTACCTATGGATGAACAGTGTAAAACAATCCCCAAAACTAGCACAGTACCAATCCAGCAGTTTCTATCTGCTCTGTGACCCCATGTCACTGCCGTGACCCCACTTAGAGACACAATCGCTACAGGGACCACACTAGGTACATGATTAGCACTCGGAAGCTGCATTTCTGCTCCTGCAGTTCTTCAACATCCAAGTTCTTCCTCTGCGATGCCTCTGTAGCAGCAAAGCTGCACAAAAGTGTGTTTTCACCCAACTTACTTGGCACGCTCTTTTTCTTCTGTGCTAAACTCCTCAGTAAATACATTAAAAGAGGCCGATCTCAAGACTGGCACTTACAGAATATATCCTGGTTTGGAGGGAGGTTAGTATTAAATATTTTCTAATAAAAAATGTTTCTCTCCACTACCTTTCCAGTGGAAAGTGTTTCCCAAATCGTGCTCGGTAGTGAAATGCAACAGGTAAAAGTTACTTGCAAAAATTAATAACTAAAGATAGGTTTCCTCTGATTCTGCTTCAGGACACCTCTTACTATGATATCCTTAACTCTGACAAGTTATGGCAAGTATGAAATATCCTTGTTAACAGGGTAAATGCAAACCAATCCTAATAAAGCTAGAGCCTGACTTCACAAACTGTTACACGTGCCTAAAACTGGTTTTGTAACGCTGTAGATGAAGTTATACACGTGGCATGCTGCTTAGCATGCTTCCCATGAAGCACTACTGGTAATTCTGTCTGTTGTTCTTCTCTATGGCTCTGCATGGGTGAGTCAGCACTGGTCATGAAGTGGACTATTGGACCAGACCGTAAATGTTCGTGTTCCACTAACGTTTTGAACAGGTGTCCCATACCCATAAAGACAGATACCCTGTCAGACTCACCAGATTGCTAGTAACACAACAGTAAAAGTCACTACTTGCAAGTAATTGCTATTACAGTTAAAAGCTTGCAGAATAGGGATTTTTTTTTACCTTATTTTCTCATAAGCTTAACAAAACCTTGTAAAGGGTAATAAGGGCCAGGATATCATATGAATATCTGTCTGGTGAAAATACTAGCAGAAGAAGACATCTTTTCCTATTTGGATCGGTAATACATTCCCATAGCTATTATAATTCTCAACCAGAATACAAACAGAGTGTTGACAGCAAAACTCGATTTGGGCATTTTTATTTACCATTAATTAAATTCTTAAATTCTTGCACAATCAACACATTAATGACAATGTATGACCCCCTCCCTAAACACACACACCCACACAGAGGCTTTTTTCCAGCAATACGAGGCAGCATAAACAATACTCTGAGAAAACTTTTTTTTTTTTTTAAGTTTTAAAAAGTTCTGTGTCGTGGTTTAACCCCAGCCGGAAACTAAGCCCCACCCAGCCGCTCGCTCACTCCCCCCCGGTGGGATGGGGGAGAGAATGGGAAGGGTAAAAGTGAGAAAACTCGTGGGTTGAGATAAAGGCAGTTTAATAGGTAAAGCAAAAGCCATGCATGCAAGCAAAGCGAAACAAGGAATTCATTCCCTACTTCCCATGGGCAGGCAGGTGTTCAGCCATCTCCAGGAAAGCAGGGCTCCATCACGCATAACGGGTACTTGGGAAGACAAACGCCATCACTCCAAATGTCCCCCCCTTCCTTCTTCTTCCCCCAGCTTTATATGCTGAGCATGACACCATATGGTATGGAATAGCCCTTTGGTCCGCTGGGGTCAGCTGTCCCAGCCGTGTCCCTCCCAGCTTCTGGTGCACCTGGCAGAGCATGGGAAGCTGAAAAGGCCTTGATTTAGTGTAAGCACTGCTTAGCAACAACTAAAACATGAGTGTGTTCTCAACACTGTTTCCAGCACAAATCCAGAACATAGCCCCACACTAGCTACTATAAAGAAAATTAACTCTATCTCAGCTGAAACCAGGACATTCTGTTAAACCCTTTCCATTACCGAGTATATGTACTGAATACCTACTGAAAATGTAGGGAATGAGCAAAATAATTCTTAATGTTGTGTATCATAATTTTCATTTTATAGTCTCACTCGTCACATGCTTAGCAGTTGCCTAGGGAAAGACTGGCACAGGAGGCACTAGGGAATTGTTTTCGTTGCATGTTAAAACCAAAATATTCTTCACAGAGCTATTTTATGGGCTTAGAACTTTGGAAAAACAGGGTTCATATTTTCTCCTTTTCAGGATATTTTTTTCCCTGGGAATTTGTTCTCTTTTTAATAATTTGCCCACATTTTGAACAAGTTTTCTTATTGAGGTAAAAATAAAGTCAGACCTCCTGATCATTTTCTGAACAGCGTTAAAACACTGAAATACAATGAAATTACTGGAAGCTTCCCTGCTCTGCTCTCTATCTACCAAGTACCAGCTTCCATTCATTGTCTCAATTTTTCCTAAAACTCAGCTATGAACTGTGAACACATCACTGCACACTCATCATCCGTGCTTCAAGCAGCAACCACAGGGGAGTAAATGAACAGTAAATTCTAAAAATGGCTTTATACTGTGCATAAACCTTGCACAGTGCATTTACTGACAGACTGATGCAAGTTTTCTGGTTAAAACTTTCTTACAGAAGAGCTGGCAACAACTCCAGGTCAGGGGCAGAGTTAACAGACTGGTTCTGCATGATCAGTGAGTAGGCTCAGGATTGTGCACTTGGAATTTCTATGATGTTTCTCCTCTCTATTTCTATATTTCTGATCACTTGTGGCAGAAAATTCATGTGAAATGTTAAGTCTATTCACGGTCCTAGGGCAAAAATTTTTGTTTAGTAATGCCTCATATTTGTAAGAATGGAAGTAACACTGGATTAAACAGACCAAAAATTTCAACAAACCACTCCAATTGTTAGTTAACTCAGTGTGGTTTTAAATGTATTGCTGAATTGAACTATACACGTTCCTTAATAATAAAACCAAGATACCTACTGGAAAGACAAATTAAAACCAAATCTGTCTCTTTTTCAAAATTTAAATTTTAAGCATGGAGATTATGATCTCCATGTTTAAAACTATGGAGTTGGGGTTTTTTAAGACAGCCTTCATTTCCTCTGGGCAGTTCTCCCCAGGTTCAAGTTTGGGAGATAACCTTAATATCCCACGTTCAGGACAAAGTATCTTCTTTAAGTTCTAAGCAAATTCTTTCACCAGCATACAAACAAACCTTGAAAACCTCAGAAGGTCTTTTGTTGTCTCTGAATGTGTGTCGTCTAATCTGCAAAGTTATCCCATTACATATATTAAATTGTGACCACATGTATAGCCCTGTGTGTGTGTGTGTATAGAGAGAGAGAGACACACACAGATGAGAGCGAGCTCCTAAGAAGCCCCTTCCTCACTGACTCCCTGTAAGGAAGTCGTGAACAAATTAATTTTAGCATGAGTTTTGAGTCTGTTGAGCTTTCTGGAATGGTGCCCAGCGCCTGTGTGGTGAAGAGTCCAGGGAACCTGGCACAGATCAGTCATTTTGAAGGACTGCAGTGTCGAGAGCTGTATATCCAGCACAGCAGAACTGCAGTTCCAGTATTGCACTTACACACTTTTACATTCATTACCTGTTGCTATTCATGTAAAAGCAAGACATAATTTCAGCACGTCTTTTTCTGAGTTAAAGTAGAAGGAAGTAGCTACTTCCTTAAGACTTAGCATGGCAGACCTCACTAAACTCCTGCTACAGCATAAACTTACAAAGAGGGAACCAGATGAAACAGCCCAGAGACATCACGAATGGTGGCAGGAGCTGAACTGCAGAGAACCTACAATATTCCAAACGTGCTTTTTAGAAGCAGGTGAAAATGATCACCTACACACCGAGGGGTGTCTGTGTTATGGCTGTTGATACCTCCACTTAACAAATTTAATCCTTTAACTCAAGTACTTCGTGCTTTAGAAGTTTCTGTACTGCAACATTGTAAACAACCTATTCAAAGCATCTTTATGTCATTACTCATTTTCTGCAGTGGATAGAAAGAGTTTATTTGATTTCTACAGGCTTTGGAGCAGGTTTCCGAGGAAATAGTTTCAGCCACCCTGGTATGGGCCAGCTCAGACCTTATTCCACAGGAGTATCAAACCAGTGCAGTAATGATCAGTGTGTTGACCATTATGGCCAAGTAGCGTAGTACTTTAATACTTGAAGAAATGCTAAAATGTCTGTACAAAAGCAGAAATAGCAGATGCTGTCAGGACAACGACACTCCTGACACTTTTTAGCAAGAATAATTGACCAGAGCTTATACCACCTTTTTACTGACCAAACGTTTCCAAAATGTTCTGTATGTGAGTTACAAGTCTACTTCTCCTAACAAATTCATACCCTTGCACAGTCGTTTGTGGAATAACAAAAATAAACTAAGTGCATCAAATGCAAAATATGCTTCAGGCATCACTGACATTAGCAGTTTCCTTTCAACTCAATTTAAATTAAAATAGGACTGGGGGGCATTATTTTTTTGGTTTGTTTTTTTCTTAGGTCATAATAAACACTTTTGCTTCGACCTTTGAAAGGAAAGATGTTACTACCATTGCAAATGCATAATTATTATGGCAATAAAAGAATAGCTTAAACTGGTTTTTTTCTGAACAGAATTTTGCCATGCATTTTAAACAAGTGCAGTCCAGGAATAATTCATTTCATCTTCAGGCAACACAATTTTATTCCTATCAACAGAAAAGAGAAGAAAGAGGTTTTTCAAACTATATATTAAATAATCTGCATTCTTTCCCATGATGTTCTTGTCCCAAAATTATAGAGAAATATGGTAAACATGAAAATTGTTTCTAATGATATAAATCACTTATTTAATTCCCCTAAGTGAACAAGCTCAAAATAAAACAATCCAAAAGACTGTACGCTTTCCATATGAAATAAGAGCCTGTGCTCCTGTTTTGAAGATAACCAAAGGTACCCATCTCATTTTACGTTCAAGAGGGCAGTTTCCATTGATAGGAGCCCACATAAAGCAGACCACGTTTAGGGATACTTTTGCATAATTCATTGGCATAATTCAGCACAGCCTTTGTTTATTGCACTGTTCAATATAAGGTCTGGTTTTCAAGAGAAAAAATTCATGTGTCAATTCTTCTGAAGTCTTATACAGAAAATTCAAGTGAGTCTTAAGACATTGGCAAGGCTCTGAGAGAGCTTTCAATGAGGATTAAAGGTCCTAGAACATTTTCAGAATTGTGGCAGAAAGTAGACTTAAGAACCAACTACTCCTATTGGGGAAACAAAAGAAGATATGATTATTTTGATTCCCCCACACCAAATCTCATCTCTGCTTGGAAGCACAGAAGTGAAGTGTGCCCCACTACTCATTCCAAGTCATATCTACAGAAGGAAACTATTGTAAAATAAGTGATGGTGTGAATTTTAACTACAAAAGCACTAGATCAGCTTTTTCACTTTTTTTCAGCACTAGATCTCAGGTGGATAACCATATCCAGTAATGCCAATCCCACAACAGCCACTCAGAGTCATTTTCTAAAGAATATAAACTTCTTATGCTACTCCATGCTGAGGACCAAGGTGATGATACAAGGACACCTACCTTTACTTTTCACCTAGGTTACAGAAAAAAACTCTTTTAGTTTGAGCCGCAGACATTAGCATATTGTCTCATATCTAACAATCTCCTGTGAGAAATGAAGACATCTCTTTCAGATAAAGTAACATAAGACTTGTGGCAACTTTTCCTCCCTGCCCCCAGTCAGATGCTTGTAAAATCATGCCTTCTCAAGGAAGAAAGCCTGAGCAAAAGATTTACCCCTTTTCTTCAGTGGAATAGATATTTCTTGACATGTTGAGAGAATCGTAAAGTCACTGTCAAAGCTGTTTTCTATGCAACATTAGAAAAGTATCATTTCAAAATGGCAGTAGCTAAGACCGTTCATGAAAAATGTCAGAATTGCTTTGATTTGGGAGGGACCCCACATTTTAGCATTTGTAAGACAAGCAATCTGATTCAAAGCTACTTCATACTAGAACAGAATATCTTTTTCAACTTTACAGCTTAAATTAAGTGATTGTGAATTCTGTCTGCAGCAAGGGATTATGCAAACTGAAATGAAAAGTAGTTTCTTTATTTCAAGCAACTGAGAAAAAATGGATGGAAAGCATAAGTCAGAAGAATAAAATTATTTGTTGAGCACTGGAATTGACTTACCTGACTGAAAGAATTCCAAGCTCTCAGATTCTTTCTCCTTCTAAATGTGCATCTCCTTCAGCTATTAAGGATCTATCCTTTCTATGGGCTAAAAGCGCATAGAAAATCCCTGAGCTTGTCAAAATTATATGAAAACCCACAGCACTTGGTATCTTAGAAATAAATCCTATCACTGTACTAATGCCAGTAGTGTTACCTTTGAATCTTAATTTTCTTGCAAAAGACAGATAGTTTACTCCAGCTAAGCATTGTGGTGAAGCAAGAGACATAATGGTGTTCCCTTCTCTCTGGTGCTTAGTGCACAAATGCCACGTTTGTCCCCAGGATTGGGAAGTGGATTTACTGATTGCATCCTAACACGTTGGGAGAAATACTTTGTGCAGTGTTCATTTGGTATTTTACTTCTTCCAAAAGAGCACGGAGCAGAGAGAGAAACACCTTATGACTCCCTGAGATTATCTGTGAACTGTGTTTAAGTTGTATTCACATGGACAAATAATATCCATGAGTGGGTAAACCAAGACATTCTTACACTGCATGGGGTCTCGAAGTATTTGCGCTGCTTCTCATTTACATCTGCATAACACCTAGAAGTAAAAGTTCTGAAACTCATGAAGTTATAGTGTGTGATATTGGTGCAAATGAAATCAGAAGCCAAATTCCTGACCTTGTAGAAGCAGCAATATCAAAGATGACTTAGAAAGGCAATAAGGACCTGCAGAGCAGATTGAAAAGGAAACGATTCCCTGGCCGAAGTCTTAGGTATTGACGGCAAATCAATGCCTCGCAATGTGAATTGCTATAGCCCCTCCAGCATCAACTGAGTCTCTCATAAAATTATATTTTATTCCTAATCTTTCAAGAGCTGTTCTCAATGCTACATCTAAATCAGACTCATTTTTCTAGCTACTTTTCACGCAAAATAAAAACAGGAGAAAAAAAAAAATGCATTTGCTGCTCTTTGCGAGTGTAGCAGAATCTGTTAGCTGCTTTTCACTTTTACTGCTTCAAATGTTTCACAACAAAAACAAACCTGCAAACTCCAACTCCAATGAACTTATGTCTGTTTGGTTCCTTTAAATACATTTTTTTCTCATTACATATCATTCATTAATGAAAGAATGTTTCTTACTCAGAGAGGAAGAATTTAAAGGAACAGGCAAGACTACAAAGCACATAAATTAACTTTTTTATAGACATAGTTTTTCTTAGACATATACAGAAGTACATCAACATCAGCAGAACATGTTGATGAAAATCAAAATATAAAATACTTTGATTTTGCATCATATTCCAAATCTAGCCTCAAGACTTACCTAAAGGATGCACAACTGAGAGATTCAGTACAACTCATTTTAACAAAAGTCCTGGAACAGAAAAAAACCCCTTTCCTCCGGCCATGCTGCCCGCAATACACAAAGGGAGATTGCACAGAACACCAGGGGAAAACGGTGCCACTGGGACACAAGTTGGGGATGTTGGCTGCAATCACACATTTTGGAAAGCTCCGTGGTGAAATGGTGGCAGGAACAGAGACAGACATTAAGCACAAATGAATTCAGTAATTTTCTGGATTGCTTGCTTCAGAAATGCTTCCTAACACATAAGAGCAAACCCTTATTAATGAATGTTATGCAACCCAGAACAGAGGAGAAAGCAACTGAAAAAATGGTAATATCTCAAAAAAACAAAGCAGAACAGGCATATTAAAAAGAAGCAAAATAAAAGAATTTTGTATTGCCGGAGCCACAGGTCTAAGTACTCCAAACAATACAATTCATTGAGGGTCTCTTTTATACTCTGCAGTTGAACCTGCAAAGTGTCATCGGAAATTTTTTCATGAAACATCACGGTGTACTGGGAGGAGACAATCGGGCTTTTGCGGCAAATTCATACTTGGCCTGTTTCACTTATTTTCCCTGTGCCCTAATTGAGCTTAACAGTTTACTGGCACTCATTCATCAGGATTTATACCAAGTAAAATCAAGGTGCCCTGGCTTTATAGACCTTGAAGGCAGTTTCTGTTCACAGTTATTGATATCATCAAGAAATGAAACTTCATGCTGGAAAGACCAAGGAAATGGATAAGAACCGCAGCCATAAACTGTAAGGTATGGCCTTGCACGTTGTGTGTGCCTGTCTCTGAAAGAGGAAGGAAGACTGGGAATCATCTCCCTCCTTTTTAGTTTCCTCTTATTATTCGTTTCCTCCATTTCTGCCAACATATAGATATTCTTAGCTGATGAAATGAAGACAAAGTAGCGCTTTTTGATTCCTCTCATAAATTCTGTGGTTGACTTCTAATTCAACTGTAACTGCCCTGTGTTTCAAACAATTTTATGCCACGCAGACTTGCAACATCTCACTTGTCTTCTCCTTAGGAAATAAGTCAATGAGTGCATTGTACTATATAAAATACTCAAAAGAATGACGACTCAACCTTGACTTTTCTTAAACGTCCCTTTTTGCTGGAAAAATTAGCACTTTTTTGTTCCAGGAAAAAATACTTTACACATTAATAAGGAAACCTCATTGCATGTCTCCCCCTAAACATGCATATATCAGTATATTACCATTCACTTCGTGAAACTCAGACTGATATAGCCTTATCTGAGAGGAAAATGATACTTCAAATTTTTAGGTAATTTTTGCTATTTATGAAAAACGGTTGCAAACCTGAATGATTAAGAACGTAGCGTGCTTCACTGTCTGTCATTCCAGTGACCTGTTACCTCACAAATTAAATCAAACACTAATGGCCATCTAAAATCATCTTTTGCTTGTCTAGTTTAACTACTTGCTTCAGAAATTTCTGCTTTCATGATGATGATGTCTTAATATTTAATCATGGATTTCCAGACAGAAACAGCAAGAAGAAAATTTTATGCTGATTTTACTGTTTTCAAAGATGAGTGGTTTGTTTTAAACAAAACAGTAACCTTGCAGGAAAGATATGATTTTCTGGGAGTGATTTGGCATTTTTCATTTAAAAACTTAAAAAACCAAAAAGTTAAAAGGTTTAAAATAAGAATCAAATTGCCTGAAATTGTGACAAAAAAAATTCAGTTGAGGATTTTCTTTGGTTAAATAGTTATTATACTTAATTATAGTAAATAGTTATTAATACCATCAATAGTTATTTTGGGATTTCAGTTTCCCTGAAGAAAACCTGAAATATTACATTTGGGTTAAAACAAAACTTAATTCATTTTGTGTTAATTTTTGAGTGCAGCAGTTGAAATCAAAAAGCTATTATTTGTACAGCTTGTGAATGTTTATTAGCTTTAGGAGACCTTTAAGTAGACTCTTGAAGTACTGCTTGCCTTGCCCTTTGATATAACACAGAAAACTGGGCAATAAGAATTTGGATGTCAGAAAAAAGATAAACAACTTTCTTTTGAAAATGTTGCTAACACAATTTAGTATGCCAAACTGGCAACCTGCACTCTTACTGTGATTTCTAGCAGCTCTGGGGCATGAGTGACACAGTGTTCAACCAGATCAAACTACATTTATTGCTGGAAAGCTCCACTGTTTCAGTTCTTAAGCACTGTATGATGAAATTTTCAGTATAAATATGGATTTGCCTGATTACACTTTGAAAATACAACATATTTTTATGGCATCCTTTCAGATATATATTTTAGTCCAGAAATGTCTATTCACATACAGTCACAACCTCTTCCCTCCCCCAAAAAACATCTCATATACAGCCCCATATACATTTACACATGCCTAGATATAGACATACAGATGTACACTCACCAGAGGTGAAAGTGATATGTTTTGGTGTGTCGCCTTCCCTAATAACACTGATCTTCCTTCTGCAATGATTTACAGTTAACTGATGAAAAGTGCTTTAGAAGAACCAAATATTTATTATGTTGTTGTATGTGTGGACAGATGCCCCTTTTGGATCTTTAAATGATGACTGGTATATGTATCAGTAATAATAAGCATTCTCATAAGCAAAAAGCATTCTCATAAGCAGGAAAGCTTGTAAACTGGTGCCAGATACTAAATGAAAAATTGCTTTATGTTTCCCACAGGAAGATGTAATATGAGTTAAGGATGGCGCCACGACATTTATATGTAAAATGATTTAATTACACTAGCTGAAATTTTATCAAAATATCAACCTAAGACATGTAGGTATGGGAAATTTCAGCTCTTTTTTTTTTTTTCCTGGCAAAACCACAAACAGTAGGAAACAGCACCTTGTACAGAGCAATGAAAGGAACTGTTGATAGCAATCCCTATTATTCCTCAGTATTCACAGTACAAATGAACAAGAGACCTCCCAGCACAGACCTAGCATGTCTGGTTTCATTTTACCTACAAAAAGAAAATCTGTTGTGTAAGCATGTGGCATATTTTGTTGAAAATGGTAGCTGGGCTAGTATTTAACATAGCCGAAGAGGGAAAGACAGAAGTGAAAATTTTACATGGCTCATAACTTTTCATCTTGCATTTCAAGCACAAAGCAGAGCTCCTCTTCATTTGTGCTTCATGGAAACTATGGAAGTTAACAGGTGTTACGATGCCTGCAGAAAACAACAAATAACCATCACCAGCCAAGGAAATTGTTAGCCTCTGAAGCTAAACAGGATGCTGCAGTTGCTCATTTCCTACAACCTAGTGTTTACTCAAATCACATCTAATAACTGCGGACAAGGAATATACTTGCAGACCACAACAGAAAAAGACACCAGGGTCAATAAAGGCCAAAATGAGGTGTCCAAATAAATCACCCTGTAACCTTATTCCATTATTAGGTATACAGAAAAGAGTAATATTTTAGATAGCCAAATATAAGTAAGCAAATACATTTCTTGGAAGAATCAATATAAATAAAGTTAGAGAATATTTTCATGTTATTTTCCTTAGGAAAAGGAGGATCTCCAGCCAAGGCGGGGGGGGTGGGGGGGTGGGGTGGGGGGAGAATAAACACAAATTTAGGAAAGTCAGATTAAAAGGACAATTATATAAAGGCATATTTATCTTTGCTTTTACTAACTTTAATAATCAAATGCAAGAAAATTATTAATGGATGTTGAAATGCTAGTCCAAATGAAAAAGGCTAAGGTATATTATAAAATAGTATTATTACTTCCTTCTTTCAGGTGGTAAAAATGATGATTGTGGTTGTGCTGACATTTGCCATCTGCTGGCTGCCCTACCACATTTACTTCATAGTTACTGGGATCTATCAACAATTAAATCGGTGGAAATACATTCAGCAAATCTATTTGGCCAGCTTTTGGCTTGCCATGAGCTCTACAATGTACAATCCCATTATCTACTGCTGTCTTAATAAGAGGTAAGAGCTGGTTATGAAACAGTTGGTATGCATAACTTCAGTGAGAATATAAATGGTTTCAATGGGATAAAAGACAAAAGAATTGTCACTTGAATAGTTTGCAGTTGGGGGGAAAGAAAACAAAACAACAAAAAAATCCTTCTTTTAGGTTTGTACTTGAAATTAATCCCTAAAAAACAAATGTGCACTTCCAGTAAATACTTTGGTCTACTTAAAATTTCAGAGCAAAATTCAGTATTCATGAACCAACCCTTCCCATTTCCATATGCAAAATTTAAAATGTACAGCAGTTTAATATTTTTTGGCTTGCAAAACACTAAAATAAAGAAGTAAAGACAGTCATTAGTGATATACAGTGCAATCTGTATGTTCACTAACTAATTGTAGCCACAAATTTGTTTTGCAGTGCTGGAAGGATATAATATAAAATGTGATTTACTGTGTATTTTATACCTCACCATTAGATTTCTACTGAGCTCTGTAGCAGGCTGATAAAACAAATATTTATATTCTCATTACTCAATAGTAAATTACAGTACTGTTTGACAGCAAGGCATTATGCTCTGAATTTCAAAGGCACTGCACTTGTTGAGTTTGGTGAGATTTTACGGATATTTGGCAGTTTGAGACTACTGGATTGCAGAATGAACTCATGTTTTTCATTTCAGCTTGTAGGACCAGGATCTAAACAAACATCATCCTGGCCATCCTATTTTTCAGTATTTCTTCTAGTATTACTGGATAAAGATCGCCAAGAACAATGAATTAGTTCACAAACTCAGTCAGTATGAATCAGTATTGAATAAGTAATCTTAAATACTATTTGAAATCTCTTTTGAGTGAGCAGCCAGTGTCAAGTTTAATTGCTGACAAGCTTTATAGCAACTTTGTTAAATATTTATAAAACCCCAGTAAAGATCATGCAATACCTGCCAAAAGGAGTCTAACCAAAAATGAAGTGACCAAATCCTGCTGAGTTTTTCTTGATTTAAAAACACCGGAGTCTGCCTCCTGGATGAGGATAGCTCACGATGCTTAACATTCATAGTCTTTTAAAATGTCAAGGTAATGCCTGATTTCATACAGCCTTCTGCCGCTTTTGATCATTCACAACTGTTTAAAGAAGAGGTAAAGTTTTAGTATGCCAGAACAAAATCCTAACTCAAATGGCAAATTTCCCATTAATTTCAACAGAAACCAGATTTCACTGGGTGTCCAGTGTCTGCAAAATCAAAGGCGAGGAAGAACCAGGCCTCATATTTTCTCAATTACTACCATAAACCCTCTAAAACAATGCCATTTTATTCAAAAACTTTTCATGGCAGAGTTACAAATGACATTATTCATAAAAAATTAATATCTCTGATGTGGCTTGTGCTGACACTTGTACCCTGTAAAATTAAAAGTCTGGATTAAAGAATACAAATCAACAAAAATTTCATAATTTTGAGACACAATAAAGTCACCTTCTTCAGAATTCAATGCAAGAATGAAATATTGGTGAAAGTTTTCGTATAATTAAGTTCCATATTGAAATCAAGAAGCCAGAATGTCTGCTTCCTTTTCATGCAGTAGGAAAATACAGCCTGTAGCTGGGAGTCAGATCAATTCGTCCAGTATTGTTATCTCTGATGGCTCTGGTATCAGACAGAGTTTAACCACCTATCCCCAGCCTCATCTTCCAGGCTAATTAGGATATTACTTATGTATCCATATAAAGAGAGCGTTATTTCAAGATGAAGAAAAAACATGCCCTAAATGAGAAAGAGGATAGAAGGTGAGACAAAAAATAATACCGTTTAAAGATGTTTAGGTTTTACAGCTTCCTTCGCTAAATCCATTTCCATCAGAGGTTCTTTCTGTATTTTTCATAATGTGGACTGCATCTAAACAGAGGAATGCTGAATAGCAAGCTACCTGCTCATTTGTCATCATGTGACGGCTCTGTGGCAAACTTAAAAAATTGAGGAGGAAAGAAAGTTATTCTGTAAGATCCGTCAACTTTCACTGAAAACTTAATCTAAATTTTTATCTGTAGTCATCACTGTGGCAGCTGAACCATTGCTCCAGAAAGCTTACAGACACAATAAACAACACAGCTGATTGTTAAAACAAAAACAAGAGAAGCAAGACAAGTGAGAAAGTCTGGTAAGTTTTAGGTCTAGGTGAAAAGGTGTTCTTTTTCAGGTTACACATAAATATACACTGAACTGTTTTTCTAATATATTTAACCTCTATTTCTGGAAACACATACACACAAAAAGTAATAATAGTCTTTATAGTAAACCTCTGCCTCTGAATTGAAATAAAAAGAACCCTGTATGAATATTGCAAGCACTAATGTGCTAAAGCCTCAAAATTCCTATTTATACATTGTTCACAGTGTTTAACTTTCTAGGATCTTCTTTAATTATTACAAATTATTTTCCAAATATTTTATATGAACAATTATTAGCCATTACATCATTCCCATTTTAGCATCTCTGTTAGAGAGGGAAACACAGTACGGGTATTGGAATATGGAAGCTGGGGTGGTATTTTAGAGAAAAGAATGCTACAAAATTTCTTGCTGAGAGAAGACAAAAATATAGGTAGAGATTTCATCATAGGTCAAATCAAAACAATTTCTGTGAAGATAATGCTATGAAAGCTGGTGTTTGTTTATTTAGGCATGGGCAAAGGAAGGGAAATTGAGTATCAGGAAAATACCAATGTAAAAATGCAGGGAAAGTATGTAGAAAATCAGAAACAGAAATGAGCTGTTAGCACTGGTTTTTTACCCTACTTGGACTTTAGTCAAGCAAACTTCCACTAACTTCACCACAAACAGGATTAGGGGCAAGATAATTAGCCGAGCCAGTGTCATGTATATGTTTTCAGCATGGTATATGTTTTCAGATGAAGGCCTGTGGCTGGCTCTCGCAAGCACAGGCTTTCACCAAGCATCCTTCTTCCCAGGTTCCGAGCTGGCTTCAAGCGAGCTTTCCGCTGGTGCCCCTTCATTGAGGTGTCCAGCTATGATGAGCTCGAGCTCAAGGCAGCCAGGTTCCATCCCACCCGGCAAAGTAGCCTATACGCTGTGTCCAGAATGGAGTCCAGCATGACGGTGGTGTTCGACACTAATGATGGAGACAACACCCACACCAGCCGTAAGAAAAGAGCAGCTCCGAGGGACACGAGTTTCAATGGCTGTTCACGGAAGAATTCCAAGACCGTCTCCACAGCCTCAAGTCTCATCGGTTCACTGCACACATCAGTAAATGATTATTCCTAAGCATTTCATGGTGACAGTTGCTAGAAGGGCAGCACTGGACAATGCTCTCCTACTTTGGGACTAGATACTCCTACCACAGGAAAGCAAACATAATTCCACTGATGAACCCTAGCTATAAATATCGTGAGACTTTTAGGCATCGCTTACTTTTCTGCTTTGGAGAGAAGGAGGAATTTGAAGACATACGTATGCATCAGTCCGAAAGCACAGTCGCACCTTATACATGGCAATGTTTGTAGGGATTATCTAAAATAAGCCAACGGCATGAAAAACATTGTTTCAGCTGTATTTGACCTGTGGCATTTATGTTTCACTTACTGAAATGTAACAGGCTCCTTTACTTATTGAAGTCGAAATGTACGATGTTTTCTACTATGAGTGTATTAATTCTACATTAAGAAAATTACATAAGATCTGATAAAAAAATTCTTATAATGAAGGCCTAATGAGCCCCAAGTCTATTCAGTTGTTTTACAATTTATACCTATTCCCAGGCAAATAGACAAAAAGAAGTTCACGTGAATGAAGTTCAGCTCTGTCTGCAGCAGTACAATTTTTCAAATATGTATGAAAAATAGTTTTTTAAAACAGAGAAAATCTCTAAGAGACTAAGTTAAATTCTACCCAAGCTTCTATATTAGTGAACATTAGACTCCAATGAAATGTGTACTTCCAGGAGGATGTATTGCTTAGATGAATGTCCTATAGCTCTGTATCTTAGTGCTAAGGGTAAGATCTTCCTCCAGTGACCCTAACAGGAGCTTTGTGATTGACCTTGGAAAGGTCAAAAGATTTTAAACTGGAGATTCACATGTAAGAAAAATACCACTGTGGCAATGAACTCTTCTCTGCAGAAGAGACAGTAACTTGTTTCACTATGAAACACTTTCACCAGGAAAAAAAATTTGGGCTATTTTCCCAAATTTTCCATAGCTAGATGCATGTAAAAACACTCCTCGGTCTGCATCTGAAAACATTAGGCACTATTACACGGACATTTTCCCACCCAATTCAAAATCCACTGACCATCACTGTTGCAAAGAAAGCTGAACTTAATACGAAAGGGACCAGAGGGCAGCCTTTGTTTTAGATAAATGGCTATATCAGTTGCATGGGTCAGCTGGTTGTGTGAATGTTCAAAACTTAAGCAAAAGAGTGTGAATGTCTTCCTGAGTTAGCCAGACCAGCAAAGGGGAGTGTATACATGGCTCAATTCAACACAGTACCAAAACTGAGCAAGGAACAAAGAGAAGTTTGAAGAGAGAAAGGCTTGAGCTGGCTTTAGTCCACATTCCTTCCGAGCAACTGGGGACACCCAGCATTGTGACAGTGAGCATATCCTAAGAGACTAGTAATGAGAATCATGTCTGTATTGTGACTCATCTGTATAGTCAATTGTTATATTCTGCTAAGTGTAATTTGTATTTGTACCGTGATTTCAGTGCATTGCTGTATCACTCTGCTAAATCAAAATCCTGCATAAGGTCAAATATCCTCAAACAAGTAAATCTGGTATTTAACGTTAAACCCTCCACGTGTGGAAAAACTGAAGAACCTGGTCACAGAGTATTGCACTCTGATAAAAATGTATCACAATTCCAGACTCACACTTTTCCCATCAAATACTGATCTTAAACCCACTGAAGCAAAGAGCTCTGTTCATTAATGGCTTTCCTTTTAAATGCCAGTCCATGCTTTTCAACGGTCTGCATTTCTGAAAAAAACAGCTCTGTGTTCCATCGTGCCATAGTTGTACTCTTACTTTTCCTTTAAAAAAAAAGTATATAGTAATCCAGCAAGTGTCATGCAACGCCTATAAAAATCTTTTTCTATTTTTTCCCCTGAAATACTCTGTTTTAAGAATTTAAAATCTTCACAGGTGTTTAACAACTCTGCTGAGAAGATGCAGGATAGCCGCACACACACAAAAAAATGAACCTAAGCATATTAACCTGATGGTGATATATTACAAACAAATGCTGTAAAGTCCTCTATCTGATCATGTACAACTTTTGAGGAACACACATACAGAAAATGTATAGTTGTTAAATAAACTGTCTTTTCTAACTATGGCTATTACAAAATCAGTGTTGATAAACATCAATACACAAATGTAAGTTTGAACGATATGGTTGTAGTGAGATTAATTCATTGTTTTTAAATGTAGAGTATAAATCTTAGAAAGCTGTATATAAAAAGACAGCATCACAAATGTACAAACCATCATCCTTATATCACTTTTATGATCCTTGGTTGACAAATATTGAGAAAGAAATGGTGGCTTCCTCACACAAAAGTGAAACAATTTCACTTTACTAAGTGTTTTAGGATATGACATTCTGGACAAGTAATCCATTGATAATCTCACTATATTTTGGTGGGATACAGGTGTCAAAAACACCCTTACCGTTCCTGTAGTTCTCCTCTGAAGTTACAGGATATTCCTGTACAACAAATGAAGAAATCTGTGCTTTTAATCACAGCATTGCTGTAACAGAACATTACAACGATACATGGTGCAAATCCATCTCTCTGTGTCAGCCTCAAAAACCACGAAGGGTTACACAGTTAAACAAGTAGCGTAGCAAAAGCTGTGACTGACAGCAGGTTGCATTTGAATGACTATTTCTGAACAAGTAATTGTTCACACACTTTTCAGTAGGTGTCCTGGTCACTATAAAATTCATTATAGGCCTCCTGACACCCCTCACTGAAGGCCGAGGAAATCGGGTCATCCTCAGTTTGTGCCAAAAAGATTGCTCAAAGTCGTAGCCTGTGTGCAGTGCACATGCTTCTGTGTGATTGCTGGTGCAGCACTGTAGCAGTCTCACCTCTGCGCTGCAACCTTCAATCCACATTCTTTACTTTTGCTGAGAGGTGAGTTGAGGAAAACAGACAGATACAGAGCTAGCTTCCTACTGAGGGGGCATAATAATACTCTAAAACAGCTACAATTCAACAGCATCAGGAAAGATCTTCTGATCTTGAAGATCTTCTAAGACATAAGTCCTTCTCACGTATAAGAGTTCGCACTACTTCAGCTCAAGCTCCTACTGGAGTCTGCCTCAAAAATGTTTATCTGATGAAAAGACTTCATTGCTCCCTGAACTGCCATTTTGCAGTGAGGTTCCCTTGGTATAGGAAAAGTTTAACTTTCACGTCTCCAGAGGCAGTATGTTCAGCATCCATTTTCTCTGTCATTCCCTTGGCATTGGCTAAACTTGTAAAAAAAAATAATAGTAAAAAAAAAAAGCCAGAGTGACAAAAGCTAAACATGACTACATTTAAACACAGATCTTCAAAACTCATTTCATGAATAGAGATTTACAGTACCTTTTTCTCAAGTCTTCCACATAAATGCATGACGTTGAGAGGAAAAATGAAGTCCGAGGATGCTCAGGGTACTCATACAAGATGTATTCAGTAGATTGCAGCCTGCAGCTATTTGGCAGGAATCCCTTGCCAGCCTCCCTTCCAGTCCACTTAAGTTTTATTGTCAAGGTTAGGAGGCATTGGCAGAACTGCGCGGCATGAGCTATTTGCAGCATGTTTATGTCTGGTAACTAAATGTGTCCATTGAGGAAGGTCATTGGCCCATACTAATATACATTTTCAAAAATAACATACAAAAGGAACTAGGATAGAAAGGAGAGCAAACACAAGTTTTAGAAGTTGCCTTTTTTTCATCTAGATAAAAATATTTAGGTGTTTTGGACATGGGTGTTTTTCCTTTAATACCGGTGAATTTCTTTCACAGCAGTAAACAAGAACGTCCTATTTCACTGGTATAAATTTCCAAACTTTTTAGGCTGTTCTCTCCAGGAACTACAGAGTTCATAGAAACACTCGATCCTGTTGCATTTATTTCAAGACTTTCAAAGTTGCCCCAGCTCACACAGAAATTTAAATCTGCTGTACTACTTCCTCTAGTTCAAGATGAGCTTTAAATTTAGAGTGCCAATTACTATGTGCTGTCTGTTAATGAATACCTCCACATATTGCTACAAAACACGCAGGAGATACTGCTTAGGATACACCACTGTTTACAAATGTTGTGCGAGTTCCTTGTATTAAATAATGCATTCAGTTCAACTTAAGTCTTCCTGTTCACAAGCAGATTCAAGTGGTTCCATGTTCACAATTCAAAATGATTTCTTGAGTGTCAAGAGTCAAAGATAATTTTTTATCGGACCATGAGCAGTTGCTGTGGGTATTTAAATTCAAATTGTTTCAGATGGGTTCATATATCGCATGGTATACTATTATTGGCTCATTGGATTGCCTCTCTCCTATCTGTAAGACTGAAACGTGCATACGGGACTACAACTGGAATCAGATTTCCCAAAGCAAATGGTTACATTTACAAATACCAAACTTGCCTGTTACAAGGACTCTGTAACATAGCCTCTGGAATCATTATTTCCAAGTTTCCCAGCAGGAAGTTTTTCACTGCAATATTTGTGATGCAACAAAAGGGACACCGGCATCAGTCACATGAACCGTATTTCCAAAGCACGCTCACTTTGAAAATTCATGTTGCCCAGCCTGCTTGGATTTACATGCTTTAGATTATTAAAAACCTAATCATTTAATCAATAGGCATTCACCAACTGAATGCTACAAATCTGTTAACACTTGAAATACTCAGCAGCTCTTCTGTAACATTGCCCACAAATTCATATGCAAATGAGAGTAACAACAGACCAAGTCTGTAGATACTATACACACCAAGACTTCAGGCAAGCTCCTTCCTGAATGCAAGGGAAAACTTCCTGCAGACCATCTCCAGATTGGCAGAGGTTCTGCCAGGTGAGGTGTGACAAGCCGAGGAGAGGGAAAGGTTCCAGCGTCAAAGGACTTCACAGAGCAGCCCAGCCAGCAGCTCTTTCCTGTCTGCAATACTGAAACCTACCTCTTGGATGTTAACTGAAAAACTTAAGGCAGCTAGCAACACCTCGAAGATCAAAGGCACTGCTTTTCCTTGGCCTGACGCTCTGCTCAGTATGTAGTCTAACTGTAGTCTAACGAGCTGGTGGAAGGCCAGGGCTTACGTAAAGTTGATAAGGGGGATTCAGACTGGGAAGCGGAACGTCTAAACAAGAATTACTGTCCCTGGGAGTAAAGCACATCCTGGAGAAATATGTAAGCTAATTAAGATGTTTTGGGAACCATCTGAAACAACTAGGAGAAGTGTGATAAGAAGCACCCTCACACGATCTATCTTCATTATAATACTAAAAGTCACACCCCTTGAGCTGGAGACCCCAGCCCAAGCAGAGACCCCCCCCACCTTTGGGCACGCGCAGAATATTAAAGTAGCACTGTAGCTTTAAGTTGAAATAAGAGAAATGTAGACCAACAGAAAACTGCTTTGTGTAATTACTTATGCATATGCATAACTAGACTGTATAAATACTGGACCTGTATGACCAAACTTTGTGCTAGCTTTGTGGAGCTACCACCTAGCACCCATCTGTGCGCAGACATGAAATAAAAATACCTCTGCCCTGTGTGTATATTGGCATCTCGCATACCAGGTAAATGACCTCACGCTTGTGGGATAACAAGTAGGGCCTTACACTAGAGAAAGGAAGCTTTCAGAAGCTATTCAGAAGTGTGTTCTAATACGTTCACAGTGTTCATTCATTTTGTTTGCGTTTGGAACCTTAAAAACATTTAGGCAAGTATATCACCAAGAAATGATGGGCCAGGTGAGGTTACCCACCTGGAGCAGTTCTCCTGGGGCTTGGTGACTTCAACAGGGCAGAAAGCAAGTGATCTTCACTTCTCTCCCTATGCCCTGCACCCCAGCACCCTACTAACCAATGCCATTGCTGTCACCTAACCAGCTAACATGTATAGGGCAGCAGGACCACTACTGCCAGAGGAAAGAGACAGCAAGCCAAACAGTTTGTCCCTGGGTCCAAAACTACTTTTCATAGCTTGTTAGGCATGTAATCCCCCTAAAACTAATAGGATGTAAAGACACTTTGGAACTAGCAGCAGATCAGCTTAGGTACAAAAACTAGCACAGACATGTCAATGTAGAGCTCTGTGAGGGCTAAAATTTACCTTGAAATTACCAAACTACCAAATTACCATGGGTAAAATTGCCCATGCTGCCAATGCCGGACCATTTCTAGTATCCATAATCACACACGCCCCCCTCATAGTACGTGTAGCTACTTCCACATTACAAAGCAGTTATTCTCCTAGTGTATACTAACGAAAAAAACCATCTGCCATGCTTTCAGAAACTTCCAACATTTCTCCCTAGTACTGTCTTAGCAAACATATTTCTCACAGAATGCCTTCTCCCAGACTTCTCCTTAAGTGAAATGCTTAAGCTTAAGCTCCTTAAGCTTCCTCTTTCACTGTGTTCAGGTCATCCTGAGCCCAAGAAGCTTCATACAAAGAGCACCACAGCAGCCTGGTCTCCAAGTGAACATGGCAAGCCAAATGAACAAGTAAAACCCAAATTTTCAAGCACAGCTAAATACCTTCTCCGTGTCTGAACAACTTGAATATCAGGGAAAACCTTGGGTATAGTTATATCTAATTATTGTGAACTTGTATCACATAAACCAGACATATTTCTCCTCACAGCAGGCATTTATAAGCCTCCTTTTTTCCCCCACCAGAACCTGTAGTTCCTCAATAGTTTTCCCATATTAACCTAAGATCCCGGCTCCTAATCCCTTCCTTCTGATCCGATCCTGAGGAAGAACACAGGAGGCACTGAGGGGACTCTTCTTTGAGGTAGCCTCCATTTAGCACAAAATTTAGCCCAGCTTGCTCTACGTTAGTCTCTCACATAGTGTGATCAGAGCACTCTGCCTTCTGGCAATGTTGGGTGGTTTCAGGAGACTGTAGATGTTCCCTCATCACAAAAGAGATCAGCCCTCAAAATACTCTGGTGCCACTGGTCAAACATCCTCTTAGCACTTCCTCGCAAGCACTGATCAGGCATCGCAGAAAGACAGATTAAGCTTTCACCAAAGAAACTACAGACCATCAAAGTCAGAGGATGTCGTGCATTTGACTTCTTAATCATCATGGCAGCTTATTAAACTGCACCTAAAAATGGATAGCTGGTGGCAACACCCATGATCAGTTTGGCTATAGGTTGCAGTGGCATTTACAGCTGCATATCATTGTCCAAGGAAGAGACCTAACTGCTTTACATCCCAAAGAAGACAGAGTAGTATCCCCCACTGGGACTGCAAATATAAGTTAAAAAACAACTATTCAGGTAAATGGTTTTAACAGACATAATTTGCAAGTTTAGTTTTGCAGCTTACTGATCTATTGTGCAATAACTCAGACTAATTGTGCTAGCACCTTCTATACCTTGTACAGAAATTTAAAAATATTATCAAACAGCTAAGGTATATGTATGTGAAGTTTGACTCTTTGGACCTAAAAGGCTAAAAAATTATTGAGTAGAAAAGCACCATAATGCATTTTGTCTTTGGTAAACAATGTCTCTGTCATTCAGAGTAGCCAAAGATGAGCTAAAATGCAATAACCTGAGATCAATAGTTGTCTCTTCCAGTAGAAAAGGTTGACGGTAACACTTTTTCAACAGCATTTAAGTAAACAGCATAAAAAACTAATCACAGAGTATCAAGTGAAGTGATTTTTTAGTTGAACTATATCTCGCCCTTGGAAAAATCTGCAGAAAAGAAAGCAGCTGAAAAGAAATTAATTTCCTGAAAAAAAATCTTATGTGAACATGCCAAATATCTAACAAAATTGTCCAGCTTCAGAGTCCAGATTTAGCAGAGTTGTAGGTGAATTACACTGATAAACAGAATTTGTCAGAGTTCCACTTATATTTTTGCAAATCTGGAAAAATAATTGTCCTAGCTCTTATAAGTTGCATTATTTGTTATCTGAATGCTGAATTCACAAAACACAGAATGCTCTGAATTCTGGCACAAACTATTATATGTCTGAAAGATCGTATCATAAGCATGTTTCCATGCCCATGTTGTGCAACAAACCACCCATGATGAACATCAAACACTGAATTGTTGAATCAGCTTAAAAACAACAGTCTGCAAGTATATTACCATACAGGAAACATTTTTAAATAAATGCTTTTAAAAAATAAAATAGCATCAACAACTGAAGAAAATAGAAAATTATTTTAAAAGAAATCCAACAGCCTAAAAGAAGCTTCTAATGTATTTCCTTTATTTATCATTGAAGGTATCTCCTTTTCAAAGTCTAAGCACCAGTGCCTTGTATTCCTAAGTATCAGACTGGCTGATTAGGAAATTATCTTTAATTAAGTGTCTGTAGCAAGGCTGTCTGTCCTACTAGGCTAACACGATTAAGTCAGGCCAGTTTCTGTAGACAGCAGCATGCAAGGAAGAGATGTGGCTAAATTTACACCTGGCCAGCTCCCACTCCCAGATGACACTACGTCACCCAATACAACAGTGGGATCAACTGGAAGTCTGCTCTTTACAGCTCTATACAAGGCGTAAGCTCACATGTCAGCTCAGAAGGATTTAACCAGTTTGCTACATAACCTGACTATATGTGCTCAGTTATTTGTTTTCCTTTTAAAATCTTGGTGTAAGTACATTCCAAAAATGATGAGCACTAGAGTATCCATTACCCTACGATTAGAAGCTATCTAGGACCTAGTGGAAATACCAAAATAAGTTACAATTTATTCACTTTCTGAGGATATGCCCATAGGCATGAATGGAAAGGTTGAGTTGTGAATGACAATAGAATGAAAGCCAGCAAATGAAAGGGCCTTTACGGTCCACATATATGGAATTTAATAACAACATAAGTTATTATTAAATTATTCTGTTTACATTTAACATTTATATTTTAGAATTCTTTGGCTCTGCCTGTTCCAAAGGAGATGGCAAAACTCCTCACCCACCCTACCCACCTCCCATCTTCCTGCCATAACAAGATCTTTGGGCAACCTCTCCTTGTTTCAACTCAAAAGAAGCCTGACCCTGAGGCCATGAGAGAGCTGCAATGCAACCTGACAGGTTTCCCAGCATGGCTGCACATCTGCAAGCTCTGACATAGAGAGCTCTACAACTCATCTCGATGTAGACCTAGAGACCTGAATGAGGCAGGAGCAATAGGTCCTAATCCTAATTGCTTTCTACCAAGCAATTCCATTTGCCTTGCCTGCCACAGTGACATACCAAGGTGGGTGTTACACAGAAATTCTTTGAAATAGAACAAATAATGCACGCATACACACACAAGTTCCAGAGAAGAAGAAAGACCTTGAATGAAATCTATGAGTTTCATCCATGGAAAAGAATTATGCAATTTCCCAATGCACCTTGGCCTCTCAGTGGTGGCTCTGAGGCCCATTCACAGAGCTTGCAAGAATTTTCAAGTGATATAATTGTGGGATAATGGCTGAGGTGACTTAAAAATTAGAACTTATATTCACACTTTTAGGTAAGGCACAGCATTGAAGAAGCTCCCCAGGTGGAATGCGGCTGACGTGTAAGGAATCCATTCCATGGGAGTTCCCTAGGCCTGCAACCTTAGATGTTGGTAACGCCAGGGGAACTTGGTGTGCTGACTCTAAGAGGCGCTGCCCGGAGGGTGGAGCGGTGTGGAGATGCCACGGCCAGGCTCTGCAATAATATGGGAACTTAAAGGTGTCATAGAACTGATAAGCTGCATATTTACTACCCTGGGCCAATAGCCTGCCACGTTTTCGACAAAATCCTGTCCTTTTGGTGAATTTTGCTCATTATAACATCATTATAATACCAAAACACGCCTCCATCCCAAAAGCTACCCATCTCCAAGGTGCGACCACCCCTCACTGAGCTTGCGCACTGAATTTTTCTAGCTTATACCTTTAAAAGCGAAGTGAGAAAACTTTACACCAATCCTAAACAAAGGTATGTATGACTAGAGTCACTCAAGCTCCACCCGAAAAGTGAAAGATAGTATAAAATGGCTTAAGAGAATGTTAGGGAAGACACCGTCACGTACCACTCTGACGTTTGGGATCAGTCGACGGGCTGAGCCTCTCTTCCCCCCCATTGGGATGCCTTTGGGTAAGAGTCGAACACTTGGTTATACCAAGTGCCTCCGCAGAAAACTTAGAAATCTCTATATAGAGTTGCTTTATTATCTTTTAACACATTTGTGTCCGGCCGTGTTACTCATACTCTTGGTATTTGCATGTGCTTTGCAGACAGTGCATTTCTCACCGGTAATCCAAAGAATCTGTGTGTCTGTTGCTCTAATAAACTGCACTCTTCACTGATCTGGCCGTGATAGTTCCTTCAACATGACTAGACTAGGGGTGTAAAAATTAATGCTGTCGCCTTAGCGAAAGCCCTGAGAGGGCTCTGGTTCTGATAAGTGGCTATACACACAGTCCTTAGATAATAAACCGTTGACCAAGTCTGAGACTAAGACTGGACCTAGCTGCACCTAGATTCCTCTCTGAGAAGGAGTTTAGAAAGCAAGGGGGTCCTGTCTGAACCTCGTGACTCAACGGGAGGGTTCCCCCCCCCCCCCCAGCCACTCCTCAAATTCCTATTTGTATGCGACAGTAACTCTTAACGCAACAATAATAAACACCCAACAGGAGTTCAGAAATGAGATGTTAGGACCACCAAATAGTTGGGTGCTAATAATCCCCCCCACACACAAACTGGCAGATGAGTATTTCAACAGAAACCCATGGGGATGTGTCAGAAGTTGGTATGATAGAAGATAGTGTGCTAATCATACCATTTTGATGTACGGCTTTGAAGGGATCTAGGTCACCATTTTCCTAATCAATGTAATATGATCTTCAGCCCAAAATGCATGTTCGTGTTCTACTGGCCTGGGGACTAGTAATTTCAGAAGGGCCTTAATTCTTTTGAGGCCTCTGAGGAGGTGATAAAGGAGCTTGCAGGTCATGTAACAAAATACCCAGGAGCCCTTGGCTTTAGGGGTAACTGAAAACAGAAACAAAATTAAACTCCTCTTACACAGGAATGTGTTTCTGGATGTATTAGGACAAGCCTTGATGTTTTAATTGACAAAGCACTGTTAACATTACTTCTGTTTTTCCAATCACTGCCAGAGCTATTAGGAATTAACGTCAAACACTAAATTAACTTTGCTAAGGAGGCAGAGTACATATCAGGGCTGTTAACTTCTGCAAGGCCCACAGCTCCTGCCTGAAGGTGAGGGTAGAGAAAAATCGAATAGAATAGATTGGAATAAGAAGCTGTCTTTTGCCTGCCAGCCCTAAATTTGAAATGTCGGAAAGTGTTGCCTCTGGAGAGATGTACACTGCTGTTGGGGAACACCAAAGGTAGCAATTCTAACATACCGCTCAGGCCACAGAACGAGGAGCTGCACACTGACGTGCTGTGGAGTGCTAAATCATGAGGTGAGGAGACAGATTCTGCACCATGGCTGAACCTCAGCTGGAGCTACTTGTGTCTCCCTGGCAAAGACCCAGCAATCCCACTACTATGGCGGTGCTCTCAGCTAGTCATGCTACTGACTCTCAAGCCAGTCTCCCAGTTTGTACAATGCCTTTTCTCTTTTTTTTTGATGTGATATAGATTCTCCCCAAACTAACAGGAAACTTCATCTGCTATCTCTTCATGGGGGATATTTAATCAGACTGAAGAGGAAGGCACAGAATTTTGTTGTCTACGCTGGGACTGGCTCTTATGAGCCAGCCAGTCCCCAAACAAGCAGCATAACTATCCTGAGAGCAGCTGACACTTGTAACAGCTGAGCATCAGCTGGATGCTTTTAAAAACCCAGGACTGTGCACACAAATTAAATTAGCATATGTAATTAACTTGTTATCACAAGTTATTGATGCACAGGGTCGGACTTTACCACAATATGAATAATCAAAAGTGGGCTTTGCTCTCTTCTCCTTCCACAGCTTGGCTGAGTGCTTCACCAAATCACACTACTGCAGTGTAAGAAACTGATGAAATTCAATCCCTTGCAAATATCTGCTTTCCTGTCTTTCTCCAATAGATGAAATACTGTTAGAGCCATCAGTTTCAAGTTTCTGCCCATAGATGTAAGTTCCACCTCTTTTATCTTGCTCCTCTAGTTGGCTATTATGTGTAGACTGTATTTGTAAGGCAGCCTGAAAGTGGTCCTACTGAATTACTGTGATCTCCATAAGAAGAGTGCGTTAGGCCACTATAGCTGAGAAACATTGGCCTACAGCTCTTCTTCCTCTTTTGTGAGAAGGCTTGTCTCAAACTCTGCAGATGGGAAGGGGATAACTCAGTTTGTTCATAATCTTCAAGATGAGAATTGCAAAAGATGCTTTGGTACTCAGCAAGAAAAAAACAACCTTACTGTGTAACACAGATTCAAAGCAGCAAACAGCAGCTGATGCTTACACTTATGTGTCTGTATTATGTTTCCACCAGAGTGCATTGTGGCCTTAAATGATTAATATAAATGCTTTTAAATAAGACTCTAAGAAATATCTGATTATTCATTTTATTTCAAAGACCTTCAAAAAGAAAGAAAAAGTGGGAAAAGGGATAGGAAAGGGTAGAAAAAAAAAGGGTATTCATCTTGCTTACTCGGAAAGCACTCAGTCTCTAAGCTACAGAAATCGCTAAATGTACATTTTTAAAGCTCAGCATTTCCCTCAATGAACACACCAGAAAAGCTTTCACTGGAAATAGACAGAAAAAAAAAAAAGGTGTATATCAGGACCAAAGGTAATTTCTTTTAACTTGCTTTCCCACAAATGCCAATAAAGCTTCTTTTTTTTATCCCCACTCCAGGTCATCTATGGCCTTATACTATCAAAGTGCAAACATGTCTGTATCCTCCTAATATGGAAGACCAATAGGAATCCCAAAATTGCTTAACAGAGATACTTTTTTATATATATCGAACTGTGTGCCTGCAGAAGGCACTGGGTAAACATGACACTGAAAACTGTGATTTGACATGGGAAATAAATTTGATATGGGAAAAAACTGGGAATTGATATGTCTCATCTCATAGATGGTAGTATGATAAAATAAGTAATTATTATTTTATAATCAAAATATATAAGCATTGTACTTATTTCTCTTACATTAGTAACCTAATACTCCCAAAGTTCTTGCTATGGAGAAAGACCCACTGTGCTGTATACCTCGCACAACAGAAAAAGAAAATTGCTGTTTCAATGAGCTTAAAATTTAAATGTCACACAAAAAATGACTGGCAGATGAAAATAGGTTTGCTAATAATATTAGTCAACTTGATTAGAAAAGGCTTTCAAAATGTCTCCTGGTTCTCTCGGTGGAAAAGTACAATGCCTGTCTTCCCCTTGCAAGGTTAACATTGAATTCACACGGTCTGTGAGAGACTATCCAGGACCAAATACTGTATTCCTTTCAATTGCATGCAACAAAGTTAATTAAATTACGCAGGGGTCAGTGTGATATAACTGAGCAAAATCTGCTAAGATATTTTCATTATAGAGTTTCATTTGTATTCATTCGGGTAGAAAGAAGAAAACATAAAGCATTATTTTTCTTAGTTTTGCTCCTAAGGCACCCATTTACACAAAAATTGAGAATTCTTTAAAATTACATAGCTATAAATGACAAGATTTTTTGAAAGAGATGAAACAAGAAAGCACTGCTACCATCTAATCATTAATGATAGTTTAAGTATTTCCGCTGAGCTATTCAAATGATTTAATTTACTGAATGTAAGAGGAAAGGCTTTTCCTGATGTGCAGCAGTGGGTGTTTTAGAGAAATCTTAGAATTATCGGAAACGTAGTAGCCAGGGGTCTGTTCTCAAAACCTTGTGACATTTTGAAAACACAATGCACATTATGGGTGAAATCAAATCCTTACCTGTGGACACAGAGCACAGCCAACAGAGGCAGCAGTTTGCACAGCAGTCTTTGGCTTCTGCTAGAACCATTTTGTCTTTGTTTCATCCTGCCTAAGTCCCTCGGAACTACCAGCGTTTAATGCACTTGTTTACCTTATTGACAGAGGTTTTATGATCTTTCTCAAGTGACTTTTGTTCAACAACTATCTGATATTTATCCTTCAGTACATACTAATGCTAGCATCATGCTTGGAAATCTTGATTGTGAGTAACACAGCCACAGTCCTAATATTTCAAAAACACAAACCCTGCTTCCTAGCTGCATAAAAGCAAGAACTTAGAATAGGCAAAATCACTTAAATAGACAAAATAATTTAAGAAGTTGAGTGTATTAACAAGTAAGAGATCTGCTTTTGTACTTACTCTAAAAGCTATTAATGAGCATTATTCTGCAACTGGTCTACAGTGTTCAGAGTTCAGGATGTCACTGATATTATGAAGAAGATACAGAGCTTCTCTAAGTATCCCTGATAACACAGCTGACATAGGAGGACAGTTTATTGTGTTGAGTGATGTGGACTTACTACAGTTGAACTCAAACAGAAATCCTCACCATTACAGTTAGAACCCACTAGCCCCTCCTCAACTGAAAAACCAAGGGCTGAAACAAAGGGCCTAAACCATCACACACTCTTTCTCTTCTGCATTTGAGTCATTTAGTTCACGCCAAGGAAGGTCTTTTCACACCATAGAAGAGCTTTGCTCTCTAAAGTACTGCGAAGCTCTGATTCCTGACAAAGTCAAGGGAGATGCTTGTAAAGTAGTTCAGCATCTTGCCAAAGATGTTCAACACTGCACATCCTAGATCTTAAAGTGGTATAAGCTGTGACATTATGAAATAGAGATGAAAAAGAAAACATTTCAGATCAATCTGCTTTTTGCCCATGGAGAAATTTTGCAAATATGAGGCAAACGCACAGAAAGAAAGCTATTACCTCAATGACTTGACTATAGACTGGAAAGTCCTAACATAGTTGCTTTAACCTCTGTGAAACAGGTTTCAGATACAAGTATCAGAAAATGGATTCAAGGAACCGTTCATTCTTTATTCTCATCCACAGAATTGTTCCTCTGCAAAAGTATCTAAATAGAAAGAGTGCTGAGTGAGAGGTTTTCTTTAAATATCTATTAAAGCCTAAAAAATGGCTTGCCTAAACGACTATCATATAACTGGAACATTCAGTTTCAGAGGATGAAAAAAAAAAAACCAACCTACTGCACATGATAAAACCACTAGCACCACAGTAAGAAACAAAGAGAAGTAACTCATCTAATGCTACAAACTGGAAAAGTCCTCCTGTCTGAAGGATGTGAGAGTCTTTTCCATTTGTCTTATCAGATAGCCATGAAAGCCTCATGAAATAAAGTACATCTTTCTGGAGAAAGCAAGAGAAATTGATTTAACAACTAAATACTCATTAAAACCCAGTGCTCAGATTATCCATTAAGATTAATGTTGTTAGCTTTTCTGGGAAGGAAAGGATGAGCTTCTGAAACACATGATTATTATTTTCAAAGCAACACTTTGGGGCCATTAAGAAAATCAGTAATTTTAACAGTGGGGAAACCTGTTATTTCAAACAAGGAGTATGAGAAGGTCAGAAGAGAAATATAAGTAGGTGGGAAGAAGTACTACACTACTAAAAAAAAAAATCTTTGGATTTTTATTCCAGCCCCCATTGAGCTAAGTCGCCAATCAAAAATCTTGGCAAGATGAAAATTCCTTCCTTCCCAAAAATATTTTAATGGTGAAAAGCCTCACTTGAAAAGAAAAGCCTTGCTTGATACCTTTGAATATTTTTAGTATTTCTTATCAGATATGAATATTTATAAAAGAATTTGAGCCAAAAAATATTATATTTTACTAACATAAGTACCTGTTCTACACATTTCAAAACTTCTTTTCAATATTTTTAAATTTGAATGTTTAGAAGAAATTAATGTTTTCTCAAAATATTTTTTGCCATAAAACTTCTGACCTTCTCTAACCAAAAGATGAAAGAAAAAAATTAATCTGAAATTCCTGTGACATCTAAAATTTCAACTGATTACATAAATTAAGCTTCTTAACCTCTTTAACTGCTTGAAGCTTCCCTGATTAAAAATTATTATTCCTCAAGAGGCATTTTATCTATATAATATGGAAGCATAGAACTGTGAAGTTCATTATTAGAGAGAAACTTGGAAAAACTTTGAAAGGAATCCTTCTCTTTCACACAGGAAAGCTGTGAGCATCTGGAAAGCCTGTGTGCAGGAAAGCCTGCGCTAGGAAGAACTGGAAGGGGGCTGACTAAACTAAAAAAAAAAAAATCACATTAATTTTTGCATAAAAAGGTACTAAATAATAAAATCTGAGATATGCTTATTATATTTTTCATTAATAGAAAAAACTTTCCTCTTTTATCCACTCACATTTCTGTGAATGTCATGCATGCATTTCATTTGCCATGCCCCTCTGTATTTCACAATATTTTTATAAGGCAAACTATAGAGCTGGTAACTCAAATAGTTTTCAGGAAGTTTTAACAGTTCTACTCCTTAGACCAGACAATGCTTATGAGTAACTTAACAGATGGCTATTTCCATCAGATATAAACCTGCCCAATACAGTGTAAGAATAGATTCCTAATCTGCACTTTAGTTTTATCTTAATCCAGATTCACCCCAGTTTTCTCTCGCAATACCACAGATAGAAAAGAGCAAAACAAGATGTCCCATACCTATGTCTGTACCTAAAGGTGTTTGAGCAGTTCACCAAACAATACCACCTTTAAAAATCAGAAACTTATAATTACATGTAATGGAAACCATTATATCCCACAAGACAAGGCAGAAAGCTATCTTAATCTAAATGTGAAATTTAGGGAAGCTGAACAATGTAATGCACATTCTCTGAGTAACTCAGGTACTGAAATGGATGAATTACAGGCACAAAAGAAAAAAGCTAACAAAAGTATCACTGAAAATTATTCTTGGGTAGGTATCTTACAAAATGCACACACACCATCATTACAAGAACAAGAAGTACAGCAATCACTCACTTCCCTTATGTACCAAGAGTTATTAGTTAACATCTCTATATCTGGGACACACTTCTCTACCTAACAAGCATCAGAGAAAGCACTTATTCAGCCTCAGCTATTCCCTTGTGATTGCTAGTGTTCACCGCTTAGGCCAGGGCATCATTTCACAACTAAACAAAAGCCAAAGAAGTCATCATTAGAGAACATTATGTAGCAGAACACCTTACAATTACAGCGCAACTAAAAGAACATGAAAAAACATAAGGATCAAATCACAAACCAGCTTAGAGAAGCACAAAATATCCCCAAGGAATCAGAGACTTAGACTTTTCCATGTTCTTAAGAAAGCCTCAACTCATCTACTAGCTCAACGCATGTGCCTGTGTAGGTATTTGGGCACATAGCTAGGTCCTCTGAGACACAACTAAGTAGTTAGATAAATAACTAGAACATCTTCCTTCTTCCCATTGCAACCAAAATTTTTGGCCTCAGTAAATTGGAGACAAAAGTTACGAACAATGATCCTTTTCCCCTTAGGAGCTGGTGCAACATACTGAATCTTTAAACTAGTGTTTTTAATTAAATTGACCTTCCTCAGGCAAATGCAAAAGTTTCACAGGCTTTGAACCACAAACTTCAGTGGCATCCATTAAAAGTTTTGTTAAAAGTCTTGTTGTAGCAAGTAAATTATTTTCCCATAGCATTTGATTAAAGCAGTCCAGGGAACATCAGGACTCAGAGAATTCTTCTGAAGTGTACATTACTTTCATAGACATCTGTCAGTTTAAGCGTACAAGATGAAAGACCAAAAAATCTGACACACACTGATTCACAGAGCAAAGGGAAATACAAAGCTTGTAGGTGAGGTGGAGTGCCATATACCACTCTTCTCAGCTACTTGTTCACCCTCTGCACTTCATTTGTCCCCCTGCCAAATTAATACTGTCATACTCCACAGGAAAGAACACATTGGCAGGCTTCCTAGCAATAACAGGTACTGTAGTTCTATCTGCAATGCATTACAGATGACTACTGCTGGTTTTCTACCACAGAAATGTGTCTGAATCAGGTAATAAACAGTCAGAAAAATAAATAAATCCTTAATAATGTCTTTTTAGATTCAGGTCTATCCAACCTGGTTGGATTGGTTCACTATTTTTTTCTTTTTTTGACATGTACGCTACAAACAAAATCAAAAGGTAATGAGGACTTTGCATACACACTATATCAAAATTTAAAAAGCAGAATTAATATTATGATGAAGAGTCATTGATTTATGAATATATGTTAAATTATAGAGCCACTAAATCTCCCAGCTGATAGCTTTGCTAAAAAAGTTATCTCTTACAACTTCTTTTATAATAGTTTTCATACTATCCTTTAAAAAATTAGAATCAACAGAGTTTCCTGCATTTGCCTTTGGAAATTTTCCATGCCCAGGGAATCTGTTTGTCAGATTATCTTTTCTGTAAGATCTTTATGAGATGTCTGGAATTAAGCATGTGGTTGTAAGTCAAGGTGAGGTTTGCACAGGAAGAAAAGACAGTTATTTCTCTGTTCTGTCATATGACACTTCTGAGGAAAGCACAGATCTTCCTTGGCTTTTGCAGTTGGTCTGCTTCATTACACCTCATATTTATATAGACATTCACAGGGTTTTACAGCAATAGGCCTTCCTAAAAAAAGACACTGAGTTTTTAAATAATGAGTTATTTTCTCCTGCATTAATGAACAACTAACTTTCCGTTTTCTTCTTGTCTAATTTCACTTTTCTCCTCATATATTTGTAAAGATCCTTACTCTCTCTAGTTTCTTTATCCAACAGTAAATCACTGTGTTTAAGTTTGCTTGTCTCTACCAAGTTAAAGAAAGGAAAAGAGTAATGGAGCATGAAGAATTCTATGCACTGCTCTTCTGGGGCATGACCCTCTGCTAGAGCACTAGTCATAGCACGGTCTCTAAAATGGACAGGAATGGGTGATGAAAAGCATTGCAATAACTTAGAGTAGAGTTCCTAAGACAGTGAGCCAAACACTGATGCCCCCTCCCCATCCTTAAGTGTCCACAGTTTGTGGTGCATTCAGTTTTGCAGCGTTGTCAGTGTAAATTCTCATGATAGGGAAGTCTGTTGTTTTACAGATTCTTTTGAGGGAAATGAAGCTGTCTGTTGTCCTTAAACATTTAAGAACTTTTGTGGAATATAACATCAGTCAGGATGTCTTGCAAACATATTATAGCAATTATTTATTTCTGTTTCTAACAAATCTCTAGGTTTAATTTTAATTCCTATAAAAAATGCACTTTTCTAAAAAGTCAAGAATGATGCCGCTGCAAATTGAGAAATAAACTGTTCACAGTGATGAGGTTTTTTAATAATCAAACATGTCGCAGATGATTAGATATGTCATCAAGCTGTTATTATTTTGCAACAGGTGAACCAAACATTAGCAGATTTGACAGTGGTTTACTCACTGAGATGTCTTTAATTGTTAATGTGCTGGATTTCAAGCTGTCATTGATGGTTGCTAAAATATCATTCAGAAATCAGCATCAGGCACTGAACTTCAAAGTGCGTCCTGCTGTTCAGTGATTATCATCTCTGGAAAACTTCTATTTTTAGATATTTAACTTACAGTCAGTTTAACATAACTTGCAGCAACTGAAAGCTTTGCTTGAGTCCCTAATCTCATTAATTCATAGACAGAGGCTACAGTAAACACATACTATTGTAAAAAGCAGTAACTAAAATATCAGTGTCCAGGACTGTCATTCTGTTGTGATAAAGAAACTTGAAATAAATCAACTGTTGGACCACACTGAGCAATGCAGAGGTACTACTGTATCAGGCAGAGTGTGAAGTAAAACACTACACCATAAAGATTCTAAAAGAAAACGGGAACAATGCCCATGTCGCATTTCCAGCACACATAATAGTGAAGCTCCTGTGATAACAGAGTACTCTAGTAGCCAGGGGAAGAACTCATGTCACAAACATTTTGACTTTCAGGTTAAGTGGCTCTGACAAAATAATTTGCATTCTGAAATTAAAGAGAAGTCTTTCCTTGTCCAGAGGAAACAGTCTAGTGGTCTACACTTTTGGCTGGATACACAGGATGAAGTGTTTGGGTCTGGGGTTTCCTTTATGATCTGGCTTTGACAAACAGCAAGCCAAAATCATCTTCCAGTTTTACTGGCTTAACCAAGGGTACTGCTTCTATTTCTTTACTTCTTTTTCTCTTGGGTGCTAATAAAAGATCGGTGACTTTATGTGGCATTACTTAATGGAAGATCATTGACCACCCCCAAGAAAATTTTATACTGTCTCAATGTCTATTAGAGATGCATGGAGTAAGAACTCTAGCTGAACTGTACCTTTCCATCAGTATGTATTCACATTTTTGCTAGCAGTATTTGCTTTTCATCTAGTCAGTAGAGTGCCTCTCTTCAGAGACTTGATAGATAAAAAGAGGCTGAACTTCTCTTCATTATAAGCTAGATAGTGAAAGAAAGCCATTTGGTGCCCAAAGGCTTATTCAGAAGATCCCAGAAATTCTCATCTGTTTCTCACCGATGGTGAGCACTTGCACACTTCCTTAAAGAAGCTTCCACTATCTGCATTACTGCAGACTACCCCACACTGATACCTGAGTATCATAAAAAGCCATAGACAGAAAGCTTACATGGTACCTGAGCTACATATAAAGTAGCATCTCTCCAGCAACTTCCACTAAATCCGCATTAAGAAGAATGCCACTTTTTCCTGCAGGAACTTAAATATTTGAAGTGGGGAGAACGTTGTTAAGGTTTGTTGCCTATCTTTCATACCTAAGAAAGAGCAGCATACACTTCAAGTTTGTTAATCTTACACTTTTTTGAGAGGGTTTGTGTGTCACTTGTCAAGCCTAGCTAGACATATGAGAAGGAAAGATGGTCAGGAAAAGGAAGACTAGTTGAACGAGCTGAAGCAAACAGTCTATGGGAGACAGGAAGGGTTGGTGTGTACAGAAGGCAACTGTTTCTCTCAGGCAGATTTCTAAGGGCCATCAGTCTGGTGTTTTCCATTAGCGCTGTAAGTTGTACCTATTTTAACCTATTTAGGTAATTACACTAAGATTGTCAAAGAATGAAACTAATACAATGTATTGTCTCGTTAATGCTTTTGTCAGTATGCGCTTTTCTTTTGTTTAATGTGAACCAAAAGACACAAAAAAAAGTAATGAAGTAACAAGAAATTTCTTCCTTTCAACTGAATTCAAGGTATGTATATGTGAAGGAGAGCAGGAACTGAGTCTGAATAGAAAGACCAATTAAAGACACAACAAATGTATCTGTAAGAAGACAGTAGGCCAGGTCTCCAGTAGATACAGGAGCCAGTTCTAGCTACTATTCAACTACTAAGCCAATTCACTCTTGCAAAACAACTAGCTCACTTCATAGGTGATAATAATGATATCAGGAAGGCTTCAGTCAGACATGCTATAAGAAATTGTACAGGTAAGGAATCTTACTCTTACAAGGATGTGTCTGTATTTGCTCCTGCAGTAAAGCTAGGAAAACTTCTCCTTGCTGAGGCACAGACAATTCTGCCAAGCCATGTGTTAATGCATACCTTAATATTACTCAATAAGGACACTAAAAATAAAGTGCTATGTATCACACAATGAAACTGTCCATTATCACAGAATCACAGAATCATATAGGTTGGAAAACACCTTCAAGATCATCGAGTCCAACCGTAAACCTAACACTACCAAGACCACCACTACACCATGTCCCTAAGCACCTCATCCAAACATCTTTTAAATACCTCCAGGGATGGTGACTCAACCACTTCCCTGGGCAGCCTGTTCCAATGCTTGATAACCCTTTCAGTGAAGTAAAATTTCCTAACATCCAGTCTAAACCTCCCCTGGCGCAACTTGAGGCCATTTCCTCTCGTCCTATCACTTGTTACCTGGGAGAAGAGACTGACCCCCACCTCTCTACAACCTCCTTTCAGGCAGTTGTAGAGAGCGATAAGGTCTCCCCTCAGCCTCCTTTTCTCCAGGCTATATCCAGCCTTCAGGCTTTCCCATGCCAATATGCAGTTTTGTGCCTAGTTGTATATGCAAATGCACTAGGGATCTCTTTCCACATGAAAATCAATGAACATCTGCATTAGAAAATAGGCAAATATACATGAACTGAAGAATCACTAGGGAGATCTTGGAAAAATCAGCTACCTGCAGATTCCCAGACTACATTCTAATACTGAGAAAATATCAGAAGCAGTTTTGGAGCAGAAATGAAAGATCAAAGTCAAAATTTCTGATCCAATGTCAATGTTTTCCACTTGCATCAACTGGCTGCCTCTCTGTAATAGAAATTTCATTGTTTGTTTATAACAAAAAAAAAAAAAGCAATTCATGTCCCAAAGTTACTGGGGAGGAAAAAAAAAAAAACCAATGATCTTTCTAGCTATTGCAAAAAATTCAATGTAGCTTACACAGGATTTTTTTAATTTTTTTTTTTTAATTTTCCTATGAAGATGTTTCAGCCTTCTCCTTGCCTGGATGAATACACAGTCCAGTTTGCAAAAGGAGATTATTTTTTCTCCAAGCAAGTTGTTAATAAGAATCTATTTACTCTTCCATAGGCTTTGCTTACCTAGCTTTCAGCTACTAGAACAAACAAAGAATATTTGTCAAATTATTCATTTAAAAATGGTGACGTATTATACTATCAAAATGTTCTATCATAGAAAAACAAGCATTAGCTAGTCCACAAAAATTTGAACACTAAAAATTCCTAAATACAGGCAAAATATTAATTTGTGTTGAGGGTTTTTTCTCCTCCCCATTCACTGAGGAATTTTTCTGCTTAAATCTAAAGTGGGTCTTGAGCTAGCAAAGAAGATGATGATTCCTTCTCCACTGACTTTCTATCAAAGCCACTAACCAACCAAAACATATTTTAGAAGTTTAATTTTATAAAGTTCCTTTTGCTATTCCAGTTATATGAAGAACACCTATATGGCATTACCTAAAAAAAATAAACAGAGCAACTGACTAACATAATTTATATGAGGTATATTCAGTAGTAATAATGATTCTTTTACAAAACCAATTTATCATATTTCAAGTACCATCTCTCGTGATGTTGGAATTTTACTCCATTTTTTTCCCATATGTCAACAGAGACTCCTTCATATCACCGTTCCAAAGATTAATTTTTCTAACAGTTTCAGCTTACTGTCGATTCAAATGTCTGCCTACTGGCTTCTCTCCTTAGCTATCTCATTTACAGAGTGTATTGTCTACCCTTTTATCACAAAATCAGAGCTCATCTTTGCTGTGAAAATGCTTTCCCTTTTTTTCCCTCCAAGAGGGATCTTACAGTTTCTTCCATATTTCCTTTATGCATTACATTCCTTTACCCCCATATAATGCCCCAAACTAGTGTTAATATCTTCCTTGAACACCTCCTTCCACTTCCATTCTGTCACAACATCTACGAAGGACAGGCGTCTAAATACGTGATCATTTGCTTATACTCTATAAATATCTTTGTGCTACCTTCATACCTCGCCTGCTTTTCTTTTGTTTTCTTCAAACAAAAGTTCTGCAAATTCCTTCAAGTAGAATCTGCAGTGCCAAGTGAATACTCTCAAACCAGCTTGAGCACACTAGGGTTTTTTTGCTTAGTTGGTATAACTGCAGAGTGATATTCCACCCTGGCTACTGGGCAGGGGCTTCACTACAAATAGCAAAACACACAATTGTAATGCTGCCAGGAACTAGATAACACATTCAGAGCTAAATCAGCATTATCTCTGCAAAGCAGTGAATTGCATTGGATTGACATATCTTCAGTTATATTTTGTGCAGTACTTCAGAGAGTGAAGTATTTATCTCTAGAACAAAAATGAACAAAAAAATCCATTTTATTATTCTGCAATGCAAGCCTTTTTCAAGGAATCTGGACTCATTAATCCCCATTCAATACCATCTCATCACCTTTTGTTTAGAGGCCTTCCCCAGACTATTCTTCATGTAACTTTTCACTTGATTCTGTGTCCTGGTTTCGGCTGGGATAGAGTTAATTTTCTTCCTAGTAGCTGGTATAGTGCTGTGTTTTGGATTTAGTATGAGAATAATGTTAACAACACACTGATGTTTCAGTTGTTGCTAAGCAGTGCTTACACTAGTCAAGGACTTCTCAGCTTCTCATGCCCTGCCAGCGAGAAGCTGGGAGGGGGCACAGCCAGGACAGCTGACCCCAACTGGCCAAAGGGCTATTCCATACCATATGGCGTCATGCCCAGTATATAAACTGGGGAGAGTTGGCCAGGGGGTGGCAACCGCTGCTCAGGGACTGGCTGGGCATCGGTCGGCGGGTGGTGAGCAATTGCATTGTGCATCACTTACTTTGTATGTTCTTTTATCATTATTATTATTTTCCCTTCCTTTTCTGTCCTATTAAAGTGTCTTTATCTCAACCCATGAATTTTACTTTTTTTTTTTTCCCAATTGTCTCCCCCATTCCACTGCAGGGGGGGAAGTGAGCAAACAGCTGTATGGTGTTTAGCTGCCTGCCAGGTTAAACCACAAGAGCCCAACTGACTTGCATTGAAAGAAATTTACCTAGACATTAAGTCTATGTCATCACCACCATGTGCCATCTGTAAATCTTTCCTATCAGCTGTCTTGAATGTGACATACTATTAATAGTAAACAGATTAGTAGAATAATAATGAGTTCAAAGTATAGCTGTGCCAGTAGGAAAAGGTGTAAGGCTGATACGAGAGCAATATTTTGGCAGTTTTGACTCTGAATTGGAGCAGCTGTATAGAACAGGACTCAGAATAAATAATAACAACAGCAGTCACAACAGAGCAGAACTTCTGTGAAATAACTACATTGAAGGAGGAGAAAATACCTTGACTTACAAAAAATGAGGAGCTGAGTCCTACTGAATGCATAGCAGCCAGGATAAGAGCAGCTGTGGAGGACACCGAGATTTCTATTCAATTCTCAGCGTGAGGGACAATTTCAGCAAACAACTTACTGTGTTTCTCTGAAAAAGTTAGTGTTTCCCTCTCTCGCCAGAGGATGTGTGTACACGTGTGGAGACGTTTGTCAGGATCATTTTGTCAAGGTTTGCAAAGTACTGGGAAGAGATGAGAACTGTGGAAAGGCAGGACTCAATCAACCTCTCAAACATTAAATTTCTGTGGTTTGAAAGAGTTCTCATGAGCTGACTTCACTCATGATTGTGGCTTCAGAATAACTTCTCTTACACTCTTTGTGACATAGGCACAAGTCCATGCCTGAGGTCTCACTCTTGATCAAGTGAATTTTCAGCTGAAAGTTGGGTTTTAAGATCATTTTTAGTCATTTAATAAGGACCAAACATGGACACCACAAGTCAGGCAAAACTGCCAGCAATCCTAAAGCCTAAGCTAACACTGTAGAGTTTGCCACAATGATTATTAAAGTCATGAAGTAAAAGGTAAGCTTTGAATGTTATGAAATTAGTATGTAGAACAACATAGTCTGTACTTATTTGAACTAATAAAAGCTTTGATCTTCAGGACATAAAATGATCACCTTCAATGCCTATGAAAGTCCTTAAAGCTATGGAATTTTTAACTTACGGATTTTCATATAACTACACACACTTACTTTTCTTTTTGGCATCCATACCTGGCTCTGCCAGCTTCCAAAAAGCAGTATGAGACTAGAGAGACAGCATATTTTCTCATGTGAACATCTTCATGCTGCTGTATCTCAAGAAGATTTTATATATATACACACATATATAAAAATATCTGTTCTTGCTACAATAGGCACTCTAAATACACTGTCTCCCAGTCTCATTACTTAAACTTTTCTTCTGCAAAAGCTAATTCAAAATTCAGATTTGTGTGTTCTAATTTTGATAATCAGCATTAGAGTTGTATATTACTTCTATACAATCAAACTGAATCAAACTCAGTTGTAAAGCTTGATTAATACTTATGCTTGCCTACTGCTCCTACCTGAAATAACTATCACCCCCTGTGACTGGCCTGATCACAATTACTGTATATTATATCTTCCTTCATTTGTTAGAGAAAATGACTTGCATTAAACACTTCATAAGATTTGATTCACATTCTGCTTTCACTTTGGGGCACCTGAAACTGCAGTATTAAAGCAGAGGTTTTCTCTATCATGATACAATTTCTATAAGTATTTGCATAATAAATACATTAAGGCTTGTTTCTGCTTTAGTCATGTATTGCAAATAAACTCCCAAGAAAACGAAGGGTGCTTTTCATGTATTATAACTGACTAAAGTCAGAATATCTTATCTTTTCCCAGCCTTCTGCTTACTGCTACCACTAATTAGACTAGTTGCCAGTCACCTGTATGGTGCCTAAATTTCAGAAGCAGTCTCAGAGCACACCACAAAGATTTTGAGCAATGTTAGTCCCTCTCAGGATACAAAGGTGAGCTTCACAATGCTAGTGCTGGCAAAAAAAGCCTGGAGGTCTGCAGGCATATCCCATTTTCTGCAATAAACTTGTAATTCATGGTTAGTATATTAGACATTCTGGTAACTTAATAGTGCAGGAATTAACAGTTTGGAAGTAAGTAACAGTTCATAATTCAACTGCTCCCCACCTTCTGATGGACTGAAGCTTGCTTTGTTTCCTGTTTAAGAGCAATCACAAGCATGATCATTGAGCAAATGTTTCTCCTTCAGGTGTTCAGGAAATATATAATCATCCAGAGCTTTGTGACTGCCCATAAATGACACATCTAATTTCCTGTTGACACGAGGAGCAGGCCCACTTGTTACCTATGAAGCATCAGGGGACAGCCTTTGTGACCACAATCATATAAAGCACTTGAAAGTCTCCTCCTCCAAAAGCGTTAGAGAGAGCTGTCCTGGTTTCAGCTGAGACAGAGTTAATTTTCTTCGTAGTGGCTGGTATGGGGCTATGTTTTGGATTTGTGCTGAAGACAGTGTTGATAATACAGAGATGTTTTAGTTGCTGCTGTACTAGTCAAGGACTTTTCAGCTTCCCGTGCTCTGCCAGGTGCAGAAGAAGCTGGGAGGGGACACAGCCAGGATAGTTGATCCAAACTGACCAAAGGGCTATTCCATACCACATGACGTCATGCTCAGTATATAAAGCTGGGGAAGAAGAAGGAAGGGGGGACATTTGGAGTGATGGCGTTTGTCTTCCCAAGTAACCGTTACGCGTGATGGAGCCCTGCTTTCCTGGAGATGGCTGAACACCTGCCTGACCATGGGAAGTAGTGAATGAATTCCTTGCTTTGCTTTGCTTGCGTGCGCGGCTTTTGCTTTCCCTATTAAACTGTTTTTATCTCAACCCTCAAGTTTTCTTACTTTTGCTCTTCCGATTCTCTCCCCCATCCCACCGAGGGGGAGTGAGCGAGCGGCTGCGTGGTGCTTAGCTGCTGGCTGGGGCTAAACCACGACAGTCCTTTTTGGCGCCCAACGTGGGGCTCGAGGGTTTGAGATAATGACAGATTTGATTGGAATGTGCCAGATAGATAGAATTTATAGCTGTTATTGCTGTTTAGCTATTAATCAGCAGGCTTCTGTGCTTGCCATAGGCTTGCTTGCCTTACTGTATGTTAGAGCCTAGGGCTCGTTAGTGGCTGCTTTTTGCTTTCACTGCTTGCCGTGCTGCTGTACTGCTGATCACCTTACTCTGCTGTGCCTGGGAACACTTTGATAACAGCAATGGCCTTGCGCCTGGGCTGGCAGATGGCCAGGGCATTGCTGCTGTTTCTGTGCTGCTGCACTGGACAGGCTGGAACTCCGCTGTGAACTCGAGTCGAAGGGACTGTGACCTGTGGATGAATCCACGTGGGAGCGGGACACCCCAAAGCGTCTGTGCCCATGGATTAGCCCATGCCAGAGCAGGTATATCTTGAAACGTCTGTGGCCATGGTTATGTCTGTGCCACAGCAGGTATACCTCTGAAGGGATTGTGGTCCAAGGATAAGTCCACGCTGGATAAGGTGCACCTCGAAGCATCTGTGGCTGTGGATGAAGTCCATGCTGCAGCAGGTACACCTCGAAGCATCTGTGGCTGTGGATGAAGTCCATGCTGCAGCAGGTATACCTCGAAGCATCTGTGGCTGTGGATGAAGTCCATGCTGCAGCAGGTACATCTTGAAGCATCAGTGGCTGTGCATGAGGCCATGTTGGAGCAAGTTTACTTCTGAAGGTACTACATTCTGTGGACAAGTCCAAGCTGGAGCAGGGGCAAGGGGAGGACTTCATTGCAATGTTAAACCTGATGGTCTGGTCCAAAGGGACCAGGGGTGGAGATTGTAATGGAAATACCTTTAAATTGTTGTATCCCAGGATTTGAGTTGCGTGTTGTGGGAATTACTATAGCAGGAACCCCTTGTTGCTAGCCAGGCTAGGAGCAAGGGGAGGAGTTCGTTGCAATGTTAAATCCTATATCCTGGTCCAAAAGGACCAGGGGTGGACATTGTAATAGATATACCTTTAAATTGTTGTAACCCATGATTTGAGTTGCATGTTATAGGAATTACTACAGCCGGAACCACCTGAACCAATGCAGGAGAAGCCTTACAAGAAGCAGTGCAAGTGCAGCGGTGACCTGACCTGAGCTGGTTTTGGTGCCCAATAACCCCAAGCAATACACCACCTCTCCTGTCCTGAGTAACAACCATAAGAGATGAAGCCCAAAGTCATGGACTGAATGAACTCAGTGGACATTTTGTGGACATTTATGGACATTTTACAGACATTTTACAGGGGTGGTCCATAGACTAAGGGAATGATATGTGTGTATTATATCAAAGGATGGGAAGGGTGATGGTGGGTAATGAGAATGTATTGAATAGTGTGAGACCTGAGCATGATGTAAATGGTATGGAATAAGGGGTGGATACTGTCCTGGTTTCAGCTGAGACAGAGTTAATTTTCTTCGTAGTGGCTGGTATGGGGCTATGTTTTGGATTTGTGCTGAAGACAGTGTTGATAATACAGAGATGTTTTAGTTGCTGCTGTACTAGTCAAGGACTTTTCAGCTTCCCGTGCTCTGCCAGGTGCAGAAGAAGCTGGGAGGGGACACAGCCAGGATAGTTGATCCAAACTGACCAAAGGGCTATTCCATACCACATGACGTCATGCTCAGTATATAAAGCTGGGGAAGAAGAAGGAAGGGGGGACATTTGGAGTGATGGCGTTTGTCTTCCCAAGTAACCGTTACGCGTGATGGAGCCCTGCTTTCCTGGAGATGGCTGAACACCTGCCTGACCATGGGAAGTAGTGAATGAATTCCTTGCTTTGCTTTGCTTGCGTGCGCGGCTTTTGCTTTCCCTATTAAACTGTTTTTATCTCAACCCTCAAGTTTTCTTACTTTTGCTCTTCCGATTCTCTCCCCCATCCCACCGAGGGGGAGTGAGCGAGCGGCTGCGTGGTGCTTAGCTGCTGGCTGGGGCTAAACCACGACAAGAGCTTAACCTCTCTTTTGTGAAACAGAAAAGAAGTAACAGCATTTTCTTGAATATGAAGCCAGGATTTCATTTCCAAGAGAAAAGAAGAAGTTATAACACAAGCTTGCCCTACTTGGGAGAAATTGGAAAGAGGACCAACATTTACATGAATATGTAATTCAAGTAAATAAGAAAAACACAGGAAGAAATCAAACAAACAAGTGTTGGAGCCTTCATCAGAATTCAAAATGAGGAAGCCCTTGCAATAAAGTGAGCAGGAGAAAAAGTTTGAACTAATCAAGTTTCAACATCTTTACAGAGTGGACCGTAATGATTCCTGGTCCCCCTTTCCAGACTTCTGCAAAGGAATATTCTTGTATGCTTCTTAAAGGTGATCCCAACGAGTAGGATGCAGTGGAAGGTATCATAAAATATCTAGATAATGTGTTTTCCAAAGAAATGGGAAGAAAAGTATGCAAATACTGCCACAAAAGTGCCTGACAAACTTCTGTAGAAAGTAGTTTTACTACTGAACAAAAACACTTAGAGTTACAAGAAAGAAAAGTTCCTTTCCATCTCACCACCCTCCTGTAGCCCACTCTCCTCGAGTATGAATCCACACTCTGCAAACTCCCTTATTACCTCTGCTTAGTTACCATTTTCTGTTTCAGAGACCCCTTCTGTCCTGGACTATCTACACCACTGGACAACTGCATCTTGGCTTATGAATTTACATAACAATGAAATGTGCAACACCTGACATCCCAGATAATTTGCATCCAAGAAGGGTGGAGAAAAAGACTGTGCTGATGGTGATGAAGTAGAAATGCCTTTTAATAGGACAAGCCCTTTCTCTTACACAACAATACTACTTATGGGGCAGGAAGCAAAAAATGGCGAATCCAGCAGACACTTTAGCCTGCTGTCCCAGAATACAGAAATATGCTTGTTGAAGTAAAAAGAGTGAAAAGTGCATGAAGAAGGAAATGTGGCAGATAGCCTAACAGAAAAATGGGTACGATACCCTACATATCCAGGGCACATGAGTTCTATCAACTTACCTGTAAAAGCCAAGTTTAGAGACAAGCTTCTTAAAAATTATCCTTTGTGTATTACTGTAAAACCAAAGAAATTCTGCAGTAGACTACCAATGACAATGTATTGCCTTCTACAGCCCAAAGAATCTTTATAGCTAACATGTAAATAATCTTACAAATAGCTTTTTCCTATCTGGTGTATCTTTTTCAAGTTTGAATCCGCATGAACAGCATCCTCCTCAATATGTTGCCTCTAATAGTGAATTGCAGACTCCAACCGGCCAGTAGATGTGTAGCCTCTTATACCTTCAGACCTTGTTTTCTAAACTCATACAAAAACATTAATTAAAACTGTCACTAAATAGCTTATGCTGAGGAAAAGAAGTTAATTCTCATTGCTGGAGAATGTAAATAAACTTCTTCAATCGGGAAACACTTCACAACACTGCGATCACTTCCAACTTCGGTTTTATCTCAAAGGTAAAGAAAAGTACTTCTAAGACTTCTCTATATCTCAGCATCCACCATCACTGGCTTCCCCCCAGAAATTTCTTATTTAGTGCATTTTTGGCACACAAAATCCAACAAACACTCTTGAGACAAGACTTAGTCAACAATACAATCTGACTTAATGCATTGCTGAATGAATTTTATTTACTGTGTATTGATTGTCACAAAATTAAAGGCATGTTCTTACAATAAACCTGAAGTCCATGGAACTTAATTACATAGAAAAATATTCTACTGTGTTAGAGCTTTTTTTCCTTTGCAATCTGTAAAAGCAATCCTTTCTCTCCCCTTGTATTATTTCTTTATATTATAGTGTCATTGCTGGGCCTAGGTGACATTTAACACCAATATTAAGACCATGTTAATATAGCCTTAAGGATGCACCTAAGGGCCCAGTCAGTCTTACAAGCAGTTTTAATTAACAAGGACAAGTTGACATCAGTGCAGTTCCTCAGGACAATAAGGGTTATTCATATAAATGAGGACTTCAAAGTCACTAATGTTAATAAATAGAAATAAACCTGCAACATTTCTTTCTTTAAGGTGTTGTCTTTAATTTCATACATCTCTGGACACACTTTTTTCAAGGTCTGGGTTTTAGGGGAGAAGGCATTTTATACAAAGAACAAACCAATTTGCTACAAACGTTTACATTATTTACAAATTATTACAATTATTTCCCTCACAGAAACTTAACCAAGTTTGCTACGTACTGCACTCTACAAGCCAACTCACCAAGACCATAGTAAACTTGGACTCTGACATCTGATAGTGACTGATATCCAGCCTAAACTGACAGAAAACTTGCAAGCATTCAAAGGCTTCAGCCTCTAAATCTTAGTTCAAATCAAGGAATGACAACTTTTTTATTATTTCCTCCTAGGTTGCAATTCTGAATTAACGTAGTTATTTTACTGTTGCAATTATACTTCTATGGTTACATGGTCATAATTAGCGGGACTCTACATTTATTCTGTTTCATTGTGTAGTGTGGGGAAATACTAAAATGTAAGAGAAAATGGATTATATTTCCGATGTCTAACCATGAAAAAAACCTGATCATCCTTTTGTTTCACTGAGTCAAAGGTGAAGTCCCAACCAAGAAATAACTTGTGTCATTCACACTAAATGCTTCACTTGCATTTGAGCTACCGCTATTGCAAAAAAAAAAAAAAAAAAGAAAAAAGTGGCCTCTACCTCTAGATACCCCTTCTCCTGGCAGGTGTATTTCTGCAGGCATCTTCCAAACGAGCAGTACTAGAGAACTGACTGAATTGGAAAAAAAATTTTTAAGCAGAATTTTTTTCCCAAAGAAAAGACTGAATCATTGCAGAAAGATTAGTTCCATTAATGAGCGGGTGATGGAACAGAGGCAAGAACAAAAGCCATGGAGCAGCAGACACAGGGTTAATACAGCTTAGGTAGCACTGTTGTCAAAGTTCAAATCACAGTTCCCAAGTCAGTGTTCCTAGCAGCCAACCTGGGATAGGTGCTGTCTGAATCTTCTCATAGTTACATACTATGCTTCCATTAAATCCCAAAGATTGTCTTCCTCCAGATTTTTCTCCAGGTAAAAAGCACATCTTTGAGATATGAGGGACAGAAAAAGTAACCTTTTAAACCTAAATCTGGTGCTTGCTGTAGTCAGTCAGTTGAGTCCACTTTTTTTCCCTGCAGAGTTAAATTATTAAAACTGTCCCTTCTGCATATTTCTTATACCTTCTTTAAATATGGCTTCCTACTTCAGAGGTTACTTTCTTCATGTTCAGTTTGGCAGGCTTTTATACACTAATCAGTGAAAAAGATTACAAAGAAGAAAAGAATACTGATAAGTCACTAGATTCATTGATGAGTAGCTACCACTGCTGTGAGTACCATTCTCTGACTCACTGGCTATGCGTTTATTCTTGATAACCTGTTTGCTTTTGGAAACCAAAATCTGGAATATTTTTTAAAGCCAATTTGTTTTCTGCTAGAAAATCCTGTTGGTTTGTCAGCCCTAAAGGTAACCCTGCATATGTAAAGCCCTGTCTGGTTTGTTACCAGGTGCGACTATTAACTCTTAGTTCAGCACCTAGCCTCCACAGGGCTTATACAGCTGCAAGAACATAGTATGAAGAAAAGATACCAGGTTCAGAGCACAGGCAGGACTATGTTGAGATCAAGAACTACAGACCAGGAGCTGGCAGTGCAGAAATGGCTAAAACAGATTGGGAAATGGGACTGGAATGGAGATCGCTGGTGAATGGTACCACATGAGTGCAGCATCTCAGAAATAATACATCCTCAAACTGCAGGAGGTGGTGGCAAGGACAGGTAGAGTAGTTGAGCACTGTTAAGACACTTTTGTTGTGAGCTCAAAAGTTCTTTGAGCTCTTACTCATCAATGCAAGATAAAATTTGTGTTGACAAGCACTGAGGCTTTGCACTGCCTTGAGTTAATGTGCCAATCCACTTCTGTCACCATGACCCATGTAAAATGGATGTACGACTGTTCCCTTCTGGCATAAAACAAGGCTGACATTGCAGCCCCTGATCAGCACTGCACTGATACAATAGTGGTGGACAGATTAAAAACTATAACATCACTTAAATATACACAGCATCTTCACATGCCACTTGGCTTCTTAAAATCTACCCTATTTACTTTTCCTCAAAAAGCAGTTTGGAAGCTGGTGACACTCCTGACTTCCTTTGAACAAACACATTTGATATATTTGAGCACTGAATTGGGCCTGTGCCCTTGTCTTAGGCTTTTGTTTCTTTACAAAATTTCAGTAACTACTATACTTGGCCCATTCCATGTGATAGCACATTCCGCCTAGTTTTCTTCTCTGCTTCACAGCTTAGTTTCTGGATTAGAGTCCCTAGAGAACAACAAAGTTTTCTTACCTCCTATAACCTGATAGAAGTAATTACACTGCAGACTAATGCATGCTCAGGGAGTCTATATTGGTACATTATTATTCTGAATGAATACAGATACTTAGAGCAAAGACAGCTGTTCAGCAATTTGTCTGGAAAAAGATTCTCAGAAAGAAAAACAGCAAAGAAATTTCTTTAGATGTCTCCTGCATAATGCACAGGAGAAAATGTTATAAAGCATCGCCATGAGAATAAATTACTTCTATAACTTTAAGGCCAGTTTTCTAGGAAAATACATTTTCATTGACTAAAAGAGTAGCAAGTTCTTTCTTGCTCTTGTTCCAGAATTCCCAGGCAAGTAACAGCCTAAAAGAGGGAACAAATACATTAACTTGACAAAAGTTTCTCCAGGATATGCTGTCTTCCAAGCACAGCAGTAAAAAGGCAGAATTTAGTTGCAATGCTTTATCATTTAAATGAAGAAATCAGAACCTCCACCAGGCTGTTAAAAGAGGTAAAGCTTGAAATATTTAAGTAAAAATGAAGTAAAAAATGAAGCCTGCCTTTAGACTCATCATAGCACAGAACAAGGGCTAGAGGATTGTCACAAATTTCTGTACATCTAGAGGATGTACAGAAACTTCACTACCAAAATTATTTTGTGTTTTCACCAGTTGCTACATCAAGTGTTTCAGACAAGGGAGTAAAGGGTAATTACAGAAAGAAAAAACATACAAACCTCTTCCCTATGGACTACAGAAAAGCTACTGGCAGTGAATTTGTCAAAATTTCACATGGAATAATTGAATATAGCAAAAATATTTAATTGAAAAGAAAGATGCACCTTGAGTGAGACACGCCATAGTAGTATACGTGATTAGTGAGATTAGTTCCTGTCTGCATGCTGCAATATTAAGAAGTCCTCCTGTGAGTGATGCTTTCATTATGCTGTTCACTTTTCCTCTTTTCATCAGTAGACCAAAAAAAAGGTTAAAGATATGAAGAGAAAAAAATCTAGTATATATGATCAATACATTTGCAAGTCTCTCAGAGTTGGAAGTGTGACAAAATGCCAGATAAAGAACTTACTGCAAAAGTTGTTTTCTAAAGCAAAACAATTTAAATAATCAGAGCAAACTCTGACATCCTTTCCAGAGAGTGTCACATTTGGGCTCAATTCTATTATAGCAATATAAAGATAAGGCCAGCTTGGAGTGTAGCCTTTTCTTGTCCTTAGAAAGGACAATACTGAATTATTAAAATAACTAAATAATCCAAATTTATAACTTATACACATATTTTGGAGAAACAAATTTATTGGGATTCTTTCATTAAAAACATTGTAGATGCTTAGCTATGGATATCTTCCATGTGAAAAAATATTCAGATTTTCTGAAATCAAGGTTAAGACTACATCTTGTCTAATACTTCTTGCTTTCTTAGGGCTATTAGTAAATACAATCTATTTGAGGATGGGACATACTGTCTGTGTGTTAGAGAGGAGTGGAGTCCAACATACCTGATACAACTTAAGAATGTTCAGGCAATAAATTTAATATTTATCAGACATTTATTTTGCAATTGGAGTAGTAATTGTTAAAATAGACCCCAAACTAAAACAATCTTGTTTTTGCAGGAGTAAAAGCAGCCCAGTATCGTCCCTTAGCTTTTTGTTTTAACATAATCAATCCTGAGTGTTTGTATAAATGCTTTACTGAAGTGTGTAAGAATCATTGCCAGCGAAGGCTTTCCCATTGAGCAATATATGTCAAAGAAAGCCTACGAAAAACTGGTTTCCTGCTCCTTACTAGAATTTTTTTTCATAAAGATGCTTTAAGAATATTATATGCAGTTGTTTTAGTTATAAATATCTAAGACAACTACATTACATGTCTATGAAAATTCTCCCAATAATTTTAGGTTGATTCATCATCACAAGTAGATGTTATATTCAGATCCAGAAAACTTTTAAGATAACCTTAGATTTGGTACACAAGTCCAAACTGTTAATTTCCTCTATTTCAGAGGAACTGAGGAATTGACCTGTTGTAATGCTGTTGGGAATTTGAGATAGCTGGAGACCATAGTTTGACAACATCTGAGTATCTGCAGCAGTACAACAGTAGTACCCCCCTCAGTACTTTCGCTATGTGTTTTTTTCAATTTTCCCATTCTTTCAAGCTGGATAATTGATCTAGAAATGTAACAAGCTTGCCTTGATGTTGCATGTGCTTTAGCAGGGTTTTTAACCCCCTCAGGGCTTTCATCTTTCAACTGGTCTACTACTTCACATCATGTTGACCATTTCCCCATAATGGTATACACACAAGTGCTCCACGGTTCAAGACTCAAAGCGTAGGGCTCAAATGCAAACCATATAGATGTCATTTGACACAAAGAGAATAGGTTATATAATATCACTTAAATTGACATCCCAGTTTAGTTTGCTTTAATTCTGTTTTTGTGCACTCAAGTCATTTCATGTTTTAATCCATGGACTTGTCTGTTCTTTTATAGCTAATATTATAAAATTACTAATTTAAGTCATTAATTTTTTTTGTCTGGAATATCAAAACTGGCAAAAAGGTTATACTCTGAAAGTCTTTCTTCCAGTGAATTATCTTTCAATAATTAACAATTTCATCAGTTCTGGTTGGAAGAACTCCCATTATTTCAATGATCAATGAAAAACCAGTAACAACAAAAACAGGGCACTGTCACAGGAAGAAAGTTTCCCACCTATCATACCTATAAGTCATTTTATCTCTTTGTACACAACCCAAGGAGGGTAAATATCAAACCACTGCCACAACAGAAATTAAGTTTAATATTGCAGTTTCTTCTCTGGAGCTGCTATGGCAAGTGATGGACCTCTGTTAATTAGCCTCCAGCACTGTGAGAGGCTCCCTGGTGAGGGGTCTTCATGAATTAACTCCCATCAGCCATAACTCAACTTCAGCTTCCATCCATATTCATATAAAGAACATTTTAGAATAGCGATTACTTTGGCCAGAGCCTTTTCTGGTGTATATGACCAATTGACTTCTTAATTTAGAAAGGCTTTACCGCTTTACAGTAAGAGTGATTTTAGCCTTTTTGTTTTGAACAATATTGAAGTATTGTTCAAAGTCTGTAAATAGACTTTCCATAACTTTTTAACTGTCTCTATGTCAATTCTCCCTCTTCCTGTTTCAGTGACTGCAGCAGAACTAGGAACAAGACCTAGCTTCCATCAGCTGTTCCCTGACCCGCAGCCTTTTCTCCGAGCATTCTCTAACACCACCCATCAGTGCAAGACCCTGCTTTCTCCATCCGGCTCAGCCTTGCTGCAAAATACTGTCAGCTGCTGGCATGTTTGGAACGGAATTCCACAATACAGACGTCCAGCATTTGTTTAATTAGAAATGAAACATATAGTTAAATGACAGTTTTTGATGTGCTGGCAGATAATTTGGATATATTAGCAGGTCATAATTTACAGGTGTCATACACACATGTACATACTATTGCTGAATTAGGGTCTTGAAATATTTCTATTTTTGCCTCTGATTTTTCCAGTATCAGATTTAAGGAATTTGGCATCATGTAGCAGGCAAACACATCATAGTCACCTTTATCAAAAATAGTCTGCAAAACTGTTACGCAAATGTATAGCAAAATCTATTTTATCCCACCTCTTAAGCTTCAGAAACATAATTGTCAACATATATATTTAAACAAAACAGCTAAGCACACTCTGCTGGGAAAAAGCTGAATAGCCCTATGTCTGTCTGAGTGAAAGCTATACACAGCTGAGGAAGAAGGGAGGAAATACACACAATGACTGAAAATCAGAAAAAGATATTTATCTGAAGTATTGAAAATACTGAGATTGAGACAAGGACTCACTTGAAAGTGAACAGGAAGGCAGAAGCACAACTAATACAAATCTAGTTCCTAAGGAGCTTGATAAATTCTGAAATATATATTGCCCTACAACAGAAAAAGTCTAATAACCAGAAGAAAGTCACATAGCATGCAATTGTTACACTCCAAAAAAAGTGTGATAGTACATCAGCTGTTACTTCTCTTCATGTCTGTGTTTGCCTCTTAACATTGATTTCTCTCACAACATGGAACTTGATACATCTGGCTTTTTATTGAGTTTTTTTTTTTAATGGCGCACAGCAAATTTAAGATAAACTTTAAGAGGAATACTATTGAATGGACTTTCTGACCAAAATTACTTTCATGAATTTGTTGTTTCATTTCCTGTTTTAAATGACTGGTTTTATCTTGCTTCAAAGTGTTTGAAATCTAAGTGAGCTCCATGAAAACAGTTTAAAACCACTGAGTTAACCTACAGGCTTTTTTTTAATCTGTCATGAATATATCATAGTTAGTAATACAACTTTAAAATATATAAATTATACCCTGCTAGGCTAATCTAAGCACTAAGACACATGAACAAATTATCATGAGATAAAAGCTTGCCATGTGTCAGATGATCCATCTAGAATTTATCTGTCTCTGTGCATCTATTTAGCATACAGTAAAATAATTTAAAGTAGATTCTCCTACAACGAAAAAATGCTAGAGCACTCCGTGGGTGATCCCTACAACATATTTTAAATGTGAAGATAAAAAGCATTCCATTGTACAAGACGTCCTAGCAGTTTTCTGATGAGAAAACCTAATGAATTCTACTTTATTAATCCAAAAAGCTCCAGTAAAGATCAGAATCTACTCAGGAAGCCCCTTTCTCATTCACTTCCTGTTTGAATTATAAACCAATACTTTTTCTTCTGTTTGATGTACCCTCTTTGTTTTCCACCAGAGACAACTGAGATTTGATACCTTCAATGAAGGCCATTAAGACAGGCTTGATGTTAGGAATGGTAATTATTCCTATGTAGGGACTGAAGACACCTGCTGCTAGGGAGCTGCTGTTAGGTCCCCTGCTCTCCTTTGCTCTTCTCCAACACCAGAATATCCAGAACCTTTGCATCTTACACTACTGTAGAAGGTTTTTATTTCAGGGTGCTTGAATTGATGCATAGGTGCATGCTACATAAGCGTTTTTACTTGAATTAGGAGTGTGCTTTTGAAACAAATCTTTTAGTCATTCCACTCCTACCAGCCAACACTTTGGATCACACCTCCAACTCATCTTTGTTTTATCTGCAAGACATTAACCCAAAGACATGCTCCAAAGACTAGCAGACATTCCATCAACAGGACTAGATTAAACCTACGCCAAAGTAGCCCCCCACTCCTTGAAAACAAAGCATGAATGTCACGTCCTCAGCACCAGTAATGTCTCTCTACAGATCTCTTGCTATTGTAGACATAAGCAATGTCTGCTGAATGGCAGTCTACTACTTGGAAGCAGTGACCCATATTACCTTAAATTTCTTCTGCCACCACAAAACTCTCTATCATCTGACCTTTGCATAAGTTACACAACTAAAAATCACTCAGTAGAATTTAGCTTACAGATGAATTGGCGATAAATCCAGGCACTTTCAGGCAGAATTGTTTTATAATACTCCTGAAAAAGGAATATTGAACAGTCCTTTAAAGCTTCTGACTGCGTAACATTGCATCCAATTATGGTAACTGCTGCACTGTGTGTAGACATCTTATTGCAGTTTTACATGGTCTTGAGGTGTATATGAAATCTAGAATGGAGGGTGACAAACAAAGTATAGTCAGAGAGGATTATAAAGACATTTGTAGCCTGACAGTCAACTTTGTGGTGGAAAGCCAGAAAGGGTTTGTATTTCTACAGACAAGTAAGGTTGTGCAGAAGTTGCAACGAAAAGGATATCTAATACAGACATCTATTCAAGAAAAAGTAGATTTTAGAGTGGCTACAGGGATAATACTTCAAAATATTTCACACATTAGACAAATGATGCCAGGGATTCAGGCACATAAGCCATGAGATCTTTTCCTGAAAAATAGGTTAAAGAAAAAAAAAAAAAAAAAAAAAAAAAGAGTACACTGAAAACTCTTCATAGTGCATAGCAAGTAATGATCTTCCTGGTCCACTATGTAAGCGTTAAGTGCTATTTTGCAGAAATCAGGGATTAATTCCATCCCCCAAAATGCAATTCTTCTAACCTGAGATACTTTGTTACATTGTGCTGATCTCTACTTAATTTTTTAATATTAAAATACCAAACCAAGTAATTTACAGACTTTTTCCATGTAATTTTGATAAGTCCAGCATATTTTGCTGTAACACCATCTTGACTTTTGGCTGACAAATTTATGATAAGAGTTACAACAGGTGTCAGTTACAGTAAATTCAAATGCTGCAATATTAGTGAAAGCCAATTTCCTTTTAGAACTAAAATAATGTCTTTATTATCCAATTTTTTCATTTCATACTTGAAGACTGTGACCCGATTTAAAATAAAATAATTTCTCCATATATTCTAGTGCTTAGGAACCTCAGTCATGGCATTCATTCAGTACATGTTACAGTATCAGAACATTGTTACCAGATCAACCTCAGAGAAAGAAGGAGCTTTCCAGAGGCCTTTTTTCTGCATGGAGAATGGCTGAGGAAGCAACTGCATTTCCAGAATGGCATCACACCACAAATTTCTTCAGCATGGGGTTGGATGGAAAGATTCACAAACAAAATATTCTATCCTGTTACATGTTTAGAGGAACTCAACATTAAAAGAGGAAGTCAAGGTTTTTCCCTTGGCTTAGCTAATGAAAATTCAGAACTTGCAATCTTAGAGACCACTTCTGACACCTGTTTTACAACTGTGTGTAGTGATAAAAATAGGTAAAGGCCAGACCAAAGGGAAGAACAGGGAGGTTATGCTGTCTGCCTGAGCCATAATTCACCGCACAGGAAAATTCTGTAATAGAGCATCTATACCCTCACAGATGTTTGGTGAAGGAATGTGCAATGCAAGGCACTTTGAACTGAGAAATGAGAAATAAACTCATATCCCCTTCTCTGTTTATTTTATGATTATTAAAAGTACTAAAAGAAACTAGCTTTGCCTTTCACACATCCATACTTGTTATCCTTACTCATTCTTTCACACCTAAAATGAGATAATCCAACTGACTGAAGCAGGAACTAGGTTCTCTAGATTTGGTCAGCTTCCCATCTCATTTAGAGTACAACAAAAAAATAACAATAACCACCTCTGAAGAAAGAGTTACCTTCAGAATCACAGAAGATGAGCAATCAGGTGTAAAGAGTTTCAACAGATCTTTTTCTGAGGTTTATTTTCCCTCTGAAACTGTACAAAAGAATTAAATCCGCCTCTAACTGGAATAGATCAAATGTACTAACGCATCCAAAATTTCGCATAAAGTTTGATTTATTTCTGTGAGCCAGAAAACAACAAACTCACATGGTTCTAAATAGTTAATCCCCCACCTGAAACTATTCCACTGGGACAAACAACTATCAGTAAAGGCACTCTCTTCAAATCTGTAAAATTATAAACACATTTATCCTACTGTTAAAGAGCAGGTGATGTTCAGCTCTAAAGTTTGAGTCTGTCATTAAATACCTTCTGCTGGCACTTCTCCTCTTCTTCCAGAGATATCACCTTACAGAGTAAAATAGACCTGGAAGAAGCATGGTAGCCCCTACCTTCTCCCTTACAAGCCCTCTGCCTCCCTTGCTCTAAGGAAGCATTTATTACAACAAAATGCAAACTAGAACCGTAAGGGTAACATTATTATACTTTTTCATTAACCAATACCTCAGGTCTTCATTCTAGCTTTTGGGATTTCACAAAATTCATTCCTGCCTATCTGAAAATAGCAGATATTAAACTAGTCATGCATGTAATCCATGCAGGAAGTTTCCTGATAACATGCTTGCTGCTCTCACAGTATCTCCATAAGGAGCAGAGCATTCTCAACACTGACTGATTTTATTGGAAACTGAAGATGGAACAGAAATATTAAGAAAAGTGTTTACTTGGCATTTCATAGCTGTCACAGCTACAGAATTGTAAGAGCTTTGAAAATGCCTCAGTGTTCATTCATCTGCTGAACTGGTGACAGACAAACCTCAGACTCACCATAGCACTTACAGGATACTGAAGATCAAGAGAACCACAAACTTCCCATAAAGTAAAAAAGGCAGGTTTAGAATAGACATATCCTACATCTGGGAAGTGTGTAGCATCATAGTGGTATTGTTACACAGGTATTAACAAATCACAGGAAATTATTAAGATTGGTATTCAGCTTCTGTTCTTGTGCCCTCAAAACCTTTTAATAGCTGTGTGATATAACAGAGTTGCCAAGGCAAACATCTCCTCTCCATTAGGTCCTCACTCCATTTACACTTCTAAACTGTGAAAATATTTGACAGATGTCACTCCTATTCATCAGTGTATAATACCTGAAAAGCTATAATACCTGAAAAGCAGCACACTGTCTAAAAATATTCTGTTGCAAGAACTACTGCTTCCCTCAAAAGCAGTCCCTGGTGGGAAGTTCATCTTTGTATCTGTTCAGTTGGAAATACATCCACCTCCACAGCCAGGTGATCTCCAAAACCTTCCAACTAAGTGCCCATTGTTACAAAACCGTACTTCAACCTCATTAGAGACCATCTCCAATTAACAGTCACATCTTGTTACTATAAAAACATTGGTGCATCACCCTCAGAAATAAGAAAGAAGCAGCTCTGTAGACACACCTTTTTTAGGATTCCATGAGTGTGCAATCTGGCCACAAAGCAAATACGTCTAAAGTTTGCAAGATGTTTGGTACAATAACATAAGCATAGTGGAACCTCTTATTTGTAACACACTAAATCTCCAGCAAATTTCCACTTACATATAACCAAACTAATACAATGATAATACTTTTCCACACACAATATCAATTTTTAATGAAAAAAACCCTGTTGTTACACTGCATTACCAATAATTATCCTATGGCCACAAAGCAGGAGTACTTACACGTCCTGTTAAGTGCCTCTGTCCACATTAAGACTGCATCTTTCCAACAGCTTCCTCCACATTCCCAAACATTATGGCTATGCTTAACAACATTCATCTCATGAATATTTATGAGAACATTACTATCAGCCTATCTACCAGCAGTAAACAATTGCTATTGACAAACAACCATATGGTAGTTAGCATCCAGGAAATAAATTGCTTTAAATTGTTTTCTGTTCATGCAACTTTGCCTTTTGGAAACATGGAGAGTTTCATAACCTGGCAACCTTCAGATTAGAATAATATTTTCTGAAGATTACATCTAGCATTTTCTCTTCTTTTTCCTCTTATGTGATAATCTCAGTAATTATGCTCATAGTTTAAATATCTCACTAAGACTGTATATTCTTTGACATTTACAAGTACTCAGTTTTGAGATTTCATGGAGCACATGAAGGCTAGTTATCCTAGCCTTTCTCATCAGCATCTTTACACGAATTCTCTCAGTAACTTTTAGTTTTGTCCATCTCAATGTAACAGAAGACTGAATCCACATGTACAAAAGTACAGAACAGTGGCAAGGGCTGTCTTGAAGAATAAAAGGTTATCAAATAGCTTCAAATATTTAATTGTACGTGCAGATGTAAGAGAGAGTCATCTTAATGCTGATACTGAGTTCAGAAAGAGAATTCTTCAAATAGTTGTAATTTGATTAATTAACCAAACATTTAATCCTGGAAGAATGTCAACTCATCTAATCTACTGATATCTTAGTATGCACCATGTTTGAGTTAATGAAAAACAGAGGACTTGGAAAAGCCCCAAACAAGCTATACTCTCTCTCGTCAGACAGAGTCTAACAACATGAGTTTGTGGTTTTGTTTGTATTAGTACATCACACTACATTATTCCCATAATTTACATCCAATTTACATCCATTCATATTACTAGATTATGCAGGATGTTTCAACTTGTCATTGAAAATGCAGTATCTGTTTCAAATTAAATACATTTCCCTCAAGAATAAAGTTTGATGCTGGGAGTGTGTTGTGGTTTAAGCCTGGTAGGCAGCTAAACTCCACCCAGCCACTCACTCACTCCCCCCGCCCCCCTCCAGTGGGATGGGGGAGAGAATGGGAAGGGTAAAAGTGTGAAAACTCATGGGTTGAGATAAAGACAGTTTAGTAGGTAAAGCAAAAGCCGCGCACTCAAGCAAAGCAAACCAAGGAATTCATTCCCTACTTCTCATGGGCAGGCAGGTGTTCAGCCATCTCCAGGAAAGCAGGGCTCCATCACGCATAATGGGTACTTGGGAAGACAAACGCTGTAACTCCAAATGTCCACCCCCTTCCTCCTTCTTCCACCACCTTCTTCCGCTCAGCTTTTATTGCTGAGCACAATGTCATAGGGTGTGGAATAGCCCTTTGGTCAGCTGGGGTCAGCTGTCCCAGCCATGTCCCCTCCCAGCTTCTTGTGCACCCCCAGCCTCCTCGCTGGTGGGGTGGGGTGAGGAGCAGAAAAGGCCTTGACTTTGTGTAAGCCCTGCTCAGCAGTAACTAAAACATCCCTGGGTTATCAACACTGCTTTTAGCACGAATCCAAAACATAGCACCATACAAGCCACTATGAAGAAAATGAACTCTACCCCAGCCAAAACCAGCACAGACTGCCAGTCTCTAACTGGCAGAGCGCTAAAAACTTTTGGGTTTCAAAGAGTTGTTTTTCTTTTTTAACCATTAAAGGCTTGAGGCAGTCACTAAATGACACTGGTTCTACAGTGACATGCTACCTTTTGCTGGTCAGTATCTACTCAGTGAACTCCTGTGGGAATTCTGTCTTATCTTAACATTTGCCTTACACTCATGATGCAAGGACTAACTCCTTTTGTTTTCTGGTGTATCCCAATTTGATTGTACAAGACTTGTCCTTGTACCAGTCATCATTTGGACCATGAAAAGATTAAAGTGAAATCAGACTACTGTTATTTCTATTCCCTTGATTCTAATCAAAGAGATGAAAAGAATTTTATTTTACTATTCCCCACAAAATTATATCATATAGTCTACGATCAATAGATGCATTCAAAAGAGACGATCACCTCACTCTTCTCCCTGGAAGCCAGTTCTGTGTAGATACAGTTTTACGTTAGCATGAAAAAGGGCAAGGAAAACTTGACTTAAACATGACATTGCTAAAAATAGAAAACTACTCTGTCTTCTGGAATATAAGCTCCTGTCCTTCTCAGGGGAGTTTTTTAGATTCACACTAAATTAGATCAGTTGGCAGCTGAGTTACAGAATGATAGTCTCTTAATTAAAGTATTCTTTTTGATTAATTCTGATAAGATTTGAATTACTTTGTTTGAACATCCGTAATTTTTCCTGCATAAATTGCCTTTGAAAAACATTCAGCACAGTTGTCTATGAACAATTTAGTTGTAACCTCCAGTCTATCATTTAAAATTTTATCATTTAAAAATCTTAGCTTTAATCCTTATGATTCATCTATTGTCAAGTTGAGTTTTATTATTCAAAAATACAATTTCTAGCTTTGATGAATTATTGTCTAAAAGCTAAGTTGATACATCTGTGTTCAAAGGCTGTTCAGAAAAAATTCCTTATCCAACAACTATAAAACTGCTGCTATTACACTATCCAAAATCTGTAGCCTGCCTCTTAGCTTTATGAAGTTCTGTATTCCCACTTTCTTACTTGCTCAATCTTTTTCATAAAGACCATAGTTGAAAAGTCACGCCTGTTAAAATCCTAGATTGGGAGTTCTTCTATTCCCATTGAATTCAACTCTGCAAAATAAAACCACCTTGGCAATAGGGAAGAAAGGTGAACGTAAGCAAAGCAATAACTCAGGAGGGATCCTGGGGAGAATGCACCGTACTATTATGCACTAAAATCATTGGTCCCTCTACATAAGCTACTCTACATGTTTCATAGCTATCAGAAGACCTAGCACATTTCATCCTCCACTGTTACGGAAGGTGGTCTCATCTGTATTTCCTTCCTGAAGAAAAATACCAGAAGTCCAAATTTAGAGTTTCCAAAGTATTCCGAGAACAAACGATGTGAACGTAAGGACCAGGTATGAGTTAGACATTTATTTTGTTCATATGTTCAAAGGTCTCCACCCTTCTTTCTGCAGAGATTCAAATACTGATTAACTGACTTTTCTGAAGAAAAGTCTCTACGTATACCTGGTAAGCAAAGCACCTTTCACATAAAGTTTGATTTTCAATGTCACTCTGAAAATGCTAAGAGAGTAGAGCCATGGGAGCAGGACTCAAAGCAAGAATATAGAATATTTCTACTGCATTTTTACATTAACAGATTCCTTTTTATGCGATATTTCTATCTGCAGCAGACATGTTATGTTGTTGTTGCTGCTTTAACTTAAAAAGTAAAATTTGCTGTATAATGAACACATATCCAGAAAAGAGGTTAAAACAATATAACAAAACAGATCACATAGAAGGGCATAGCTTTACAAAGTATGCCTCAGTTATGGAAATTTGACCTGATACTCCAGCTCTTGCTCCCTGAAGAAACGCTAAGGAAAGCAGCAGTTTAATTTTCCCTCTCACCTATTACACCATTTTAATGTAACTTCTGCAGAGCTGCTCCTGGCTGCAGGGCGAAAAAAGTATTGAGGTGGACTCTATTGGGAGAGTTTCCATGGGTTTTAATCTATTTGCAAGATTCTGGGAATATTTGTTACCTGTTTATTCCACTGTCCTCAGAGTCCATTTCTAGAACTTCTAAGGAAAGAGGATTCCTATGGATTTCTAAACCTGTTTGTTGAATAGCCAACCCCATTGAATTTCACGTGCCGTTTCCTTCAGTGAGTGAAGTATCTTTCCCAATAATGTAAGCAATCTTTTAAATTTATACTCTATGGTATTTTGAAGAATGGAGTTTTAGTCTTAAACTATGCATATTGAAACTCAGGCTATAAGTATGGAATTTATTCAGTTAACAAAAACAAAATTATCTCTTTTCTTACCCTTCAGCACCTTCATATGCAAAAATCCCTGGAACTCACCTGAAGAAGAAGGCCTGGTCACCACTGAAGCATTAGTCAGTTTTCAGTAAATTTGACTCTGAGGGAGAAAATCACTAGATTGTTTCTAGAAACAATATCAGGGACCTAATTAGAAAAGAGACTTAACCTATCTATTACATGAAATGAAATATTTGGCAGTACATTTGTCTTTTACTAGCTTATGCACTGATTTGAAACTATTCCTGACATATACTGATGTAAATTCTCAGAATAATTTCTTCAATAGTTTCAGAGACCATTCCAGTTATTAGTTTATGCGACCACACATATTTCTACTATGAACATTGTCCTGTATGGCCATCCTTAAAGTTTATACAGTATACAGATATAAAGGGTGACAAGTTGTTACAGAGGTAGTCTTTGTGTTATGCCCTGAGCCATCTCCAAATAAAATCAGCTCATTCCACCTGCTAAAGATGCTTTCTGTTCACTCTGGCAATAAAGGTTTTAAATAATCACTCTCAGAATTATTTGTTGCATGATTGGCATATCGTCAATATTGAGTGATGAATAGAAAATTGTTCTATGTTGACTCATTTTTTCATGAGAAATTCACAAAAACTTGTCATGAGTGCTAGCAATTACCTAAATATTAGTTTATAAAGGATTACAAATCAAATTCAAGTTTAAGTCAACAATAATTCATTGGTTTGGGGATATTTTTTCTTTTTGCTTGGGGGGGTGGGGAGCATTTGTGGTGGTGTTTGGGGGAGGGAGTTTACACTAATAATAAGGCAATACATTATGCATATTAATTTTAAGGCTTGAACCTTGTGGAAGATTTTGTATGTATGCCTGTTTGCTTCTGGAGTAGCCAGATTGTCTGGCTAAAGTTATTGTACCCATGTTTTAGGCTTGAGTGGACAGAAACTATTACATATTTGAAAAAGATAAATCCTCTTTCATTCCTAGATCAATTTTGCATCCTAAAAGACAGAATAAGCTTCTAGATCTCCCAAATTAATATGAACTAGAACCAAGTTCTACTTTCAGATCCAAAGGGAAAAAAGCAGAAAACATTCGTAACTCATTTCATAAGGTCAGTTACTATATTTGGTTTAAATTGTTAATTTGCATTTTCTAACAGAACTATATTTGGTTTGAATTGTTAATTTGCATTTTCTAACAGAACTTGTCAAGATATAGGCCAAGACTGGTTCTGACCTTTGATCAATTTCTATTTACAGATGCAAAGCCAATAGGAAAAAGGCTGAAAATAAAAAGTGAACTCACAACAATTTCTTATGCAGAACTTCTTGCTAACTTTCATGAGAAGAGTCTGCTGAGAAGTTATTGTGTTACCAGTGTAGATTTCAATGGGTAAACCATGTTCTCTGCTATGCTGGTGAAGTAACCAGAAAACAAAAATTAAAAGGGAATGTAGGGATTAAAGCCAGTACCACATACCTACTACTGCAAGAAAAAGAAAAAAAAAAAGAAAAGAGGAATACGGGTAAGTACTCAGTAAAGGACATATAACTGCCTAAACAGTGGCCTTCTAGGATCCATTCAAAATCCTGTTAACAGCAACAGGATCATAGTTAGATCAACATGCTACTTCGTAGTGCTGCAGATTTCCCCCTCCCCTCTATTTGCCAGGCATATGAGATTGCAGAGTGCACTAGTCTACATTAAGCTTGGTGTTACTATCAGAGGTAGGAATCTAACCACTCTCTCCTTGGTCATCCAGGACTCTGGATAATAGTCACCTTGTGCTCCACTCCTCCACCCCCATTCTCTCACCCAAATGCGTACCTGAAAAAGGACTTCATTCCAGCATCCCTGCAGAAGCAGCAAGAAACAGCTCAGAAGCAGCTCTGTTTGGTGTGGAAACTCATTAATAGAATTCATTTTTTGATGATTTTAAGAGTGGAGGGGATATTTATCAGACATGGATTTGTTTTAAGCCTGAAAAGTCATATTTGGAAGGAACTGAGATGACTGACTTTGAACTTACCTGTCTTCCTCTCTGCCTTCTCTTTGTAAAGACTGATTTCCCTTAGTCATATCAGTAGTCTTTGAAAAGTCAATATACTTTTTTTTTTAATCTACCAACTTTAGACTTATTTTTGCATTATTAACTCTGTCAGGAGCTTTTAGACTTTGTGTTATCCTTCAGCATACTGGCTGAACTTTAATTTAGAAGTTTTTCTATTAAGCTACTTTTGAATAAAATCCTACTCAATGACTTTGAGAGGTGAGCAGGCTCTGTATTAATTGTAAAAGTGTGTAGACCACATGCCTTCTGTTCAGATCCACATATAGGTACTAATTCAAACCTCTGGTTATAAAGACAGTTTATCTACTAACCTTTCCTTGTACTTACAGAGGCAGTTAGATGAATTTTTTTCACAGATTAAGTTTGTCAGCAGGAAACATTCCTGCCTATACTAAGAACACTCCTGTTGCCCAGTCAGGCAGCAGCAATAAATCACCCTATTCATAATTATTAAGCTTTGTAGGGAAAGTGGATATGCAAAGTAAAAGTTGGTGCTGCTGTGGACTTCAGCGAAGGCACTGTAGTTTCCATTAGCCTAAGATCTGTCCTTACCTGATGAAAATGCTAGAAGGATAAACAATAGCTCATAGTGAATTTTGGGGGGTGGGATTTGACATATATCAGTAAGTACTCCTTAAAAGACACAAAGCTTTGTTTTAAATGGGCATTCAAATTTCAGTACTAATCACATGCTTCTTGGCTTCTAAGGATTTGACTAACAGGGCTGCAAACAATGGAACAAACATCAGCTTTTGTGTTCCAGCATCTGCTCTTTGTAGACCAGGTGACTAACAAAAGGTCTATCCCTTCACAAGTATTTCAGACAAGGGTCAATAAAAAGAAGATGATCCCAGATCTCATCACCTGAGCTGACAAACTAAGAATTATTTACAATTGTGCATCTGTTATGAGCTCTCAAGTATAGTGGAGTATTCATAAGTCTCTCACACTTCAACACTTTAGCTTGAGCTCTTTCTTCATCGTGAAAGGTGGAAATAAGAAATGGTATTCCCCTTGGCTTCATTGGGAGTGCTGCATGAAAACACGCCTTAGGTATTTTGTAAGTCTGCAATACGATCAATCCTCCACTTTCCTGTAAGTTAGCAGCAATTAAACAGTCATACTGATACTAAAGTCTCTACATGTCATTGAGGCTATAAGTCACTATCTGCTACCATGGAGCTATTACTCAATAGCTTACAGATTCAGACAGAGCATGTTACATCAGTGACTCACATTTTGAAGATTTATGCATAATCACAAGGATCATACTGTTGTTTAAAGACTATACTCATCACAAAATATCCACTTCTGTGCCATAAGTTTTAATACTTCATTTAGCAATAATAATTTTGTCTTTTTCCTCTCCCCAGAAAAATTGGTATTCAAGAACTCTGTTACATCTTGAGTTGGAATAGACAGTTGTTCTTAATGCACAATAGAACTATGCTATTTTAAATATATGGCCAAGCTTTCAGCCCTCCTTCAGCCTTCAAAAAAGAAAAGCACCTTGATAGACATGCATAAAATTTCTCCTAGACACAATGTCACTCAAGCTGCCTCAAAGGAAATAATTTATACCCACAGTGTCAACAACCATGAGAAGGAAAGGAAATGTAACCTTTCCTGAGACAGCGGAAACAAAGAAGAAAAGTTATTTAAGCATTCCCAAAAATCTTAAAAAAAAAAAAAAAACCAAAAACAAAAACCAGAAGTGGATCACAGTTCAGGGTCTTCTAACCCCAACAACAAAAAAATCAAAGTTCAGTAAAAGCATGCACATTTCCTTGCTTTCTTCAAAACAGTTCAAGAGTAATAATCAGAAGTGCATTCTTTCAAGTTTTAATGCTGGGACAATATATGTGCTAAAGCTTTTTCTTCATGAATAAAGAAGGAAGAACAGACAAACAGATAGAGGAAGACAAACCAGCAGAGAGAAATAGCTTGTTAGAATCAATGTGCTTGTACTTGGTGCCATGCTGGTGCATTTATTTAAGGATTTGGGTTGTTTCCACTTTGAAGCAAACACTAATAGTAGTTTGGAATTAGATCAAGGCTAAGCCTTTCTTCAGAACACAGGCAAAATTCCTACCACGGAATGCTCAGCTGTGAGAAATTTTAGCATTTCTCTCATTTTAATTTTATATTCTTCTAAATCACCTTTGATAAATGTCAGCACTACATTACAGCAATAAAAAAAAAGTGACTTATTGTTGACCTGTTATCTTTGAAGTTCCAGAATGACACAGAGCAGCTGGAAAATGGACGTTACTAGATCCAGACCTCTTCTGTGAGAACAGTTCAGACTTCTATGAATTATCAGTTCTTTTTTTCCAACAAACCAATCATCATCTAACTTATCTGTTCATAAATCAGTTTGACTGTTTCACATTACTATGCATATATGAGGAAAAAGCCTATTAAATGATGATAAGCAAAATCATTTTAAATGTGCATCACACAAGGCACGAAACTGTTTAGCTGAACAAAATAAGCAGAAACTGGGAAAGAATAGAATAAAAAAACAGGAATTAATCTATATATGCAAAAGGCAAAAAACCAGACTTCAACTCCAAATCAAAATGACAAATCTGTGTTATGTCTGTGTTGATATGAACTTTGACTACTGAATCTTAGGTATTTAAATAGAAGCTTAATACAATGTAACTCCAACCATACCTGTTGCTGTTAAGATTGAGTAGTTCCCTCTATGCAGCAGTGTAATGAAACACCACAAAACTTCAGTTTGCAAGTGTTTCACTAGGTAGCTAGTTACAGTTTTCTGTCTTTTGGACATACTTTTTCAGCTTTTTCGTAGGTTACATACAGTGTATTTGAGAAAAAGTTAGGTGACACAGGTTCACATGGTTTAAAAACCTATAGTAGAAACAGATATAGACTAAAATAATATTTTTTTGTTTCAGTTTTTATACATGCATTCATCTGACAAATTTTCCAAATGCTCATTACATAGCTCAAAGAAATTCCTCTTGCACTCACCCTCATAAAGGGCTGCAGGGCTTCACTTGTGAAAACCATTACTTTGCCAACTTTGCATATGACAGCAAAGCTCCCTGTATTTGCCAGGATTTTAGTTTGCCTCATTACCCAGCTGGACCTTTTGGATGGTAGAACTTTATAGTTTGCCCAAAGTTTTAATTACCATGGTACTGCTAATTGAATTACTGAATCCCCAGGCATTCCACAAAATCAGGCTCAGTTTTCACCACTGTATTCCATAAATCTTCAGATAACCTTTTCTATCTGGATTATTATTTCCATTTTGCCATTCCCTCTGTTATCTTACTTTACCCTCCCATTCCAGTAATTTTTCACCCTGTTATCAGTACTGGTACTACTACTCATTTATAAGCACTACAGAAATAAAAATTACTCCTCAGTCTCCCACTGAGACTGCTGCTTATTTCCAGTGTTAATTACCATTATGGTATTTCAAAGACGTCTTTAGGGGATGACAGTCATGATTAGGTCTTACTATAAAAATGAGTTGTCTAGAAATTTATCACAACTGAATTTTGCGCTGTAGCAAGTATAACCAGTTGACGTGGATAATTAGCTCATCATGCACAGAAACACAGCCAGCAGAGTTTAAGAGAAGGAAAAGCCAAAAAAGCAAACCTCAGCTGCCACCACAAACCATGAAACCGAACATTTTACATCATGCTTTTGACTCTTCTAGTCAGCTAACTGAAGATTCATTTTGTATACTATTATCCTATTCCTGTATTAATGAATTTCTGCTTTTTCTTTCTTTTGAATGGGCATTGGTATCTTATTACATTAATGCTTCCAGGCTACCTATTACACTACTACTTTCAAGTAGCTTCTCCATTCCACAAAAATGAAGGATTCCAGCCCTTAAGCACCTGGTCACACTGCAATATCGTGTTGTTTGAGTCTTCAAACTAAAGTTCACACAGAACATAAGTTGCACTGGAGTATTCTGTCCACTTTCTTGTCCAGAGCAATGATCATGCTGATTTAAATGTAAAAACTGTGTTCTGACTTTTCTGTTAGAACAAAATTCATGAAAGATAATACCCTCTCCGCTAAGTAATTTGCAATTAGCCCAAAGGCAATCAACATCTCTGCTAAAAGATTATAACAAATACACCAGATATTGCTTCATTGCATTTCATTAGAACATTACTTCCATTGAGATATTTACTTATACTCAACATGCGGAAATAAACATAGGCCAAGCTGCTAGAACATATCATTGACAGAATGATTGCTTTAATCATCAGTTTAGTTCACAGACCTCATAGCTTCTGGCTAAAAGTTCCTTTTCACTACATCGCTGTGTCCATAATTTAATTCAGTCAATATTTATTGCTGCACTTCCACAGGGGAAATTAGTTTACACTACATCAACAAAACTTGTAGCAAGTAAGTTTATTAATATAGATTGGGACTGGAGTTAGTAAATTGTCTTGCAACATTTCCCACAAAATATTCTGCAATGCAGAAATGTTCTTTACCTTTAATTACTCGTTCATGGAGTTAAATTGCCACCTGCTTTTTCTGTTGGCTTGTCCATGAAGCATAGACTATAGACAGAAAAAAAAAATACCTTCTTCACTCAAATGAAGTCACACAACGTACCTGTCAGCATTTACAACACTGTATATAGTTAGCGTGCAACAGCAGCCCACCATGCTTCAGAATAATTTCTCATAACCATTCGGGAAGTCTTTGAGGAACATGAACATGTTGGCACTCCAGAAACAGATGTGTTTGAGCTTTCTCCCTGGACACAGCTTTAGACGTACTGATACCAAGTAGCCATTCCCTGAAATGCAGGCTGAGAGCACTGCAATGGAGCTGTCATCTGTCGGGTATTTTTTCACTCTGGCAACTAACTGACAACACTTGGTACAAATTCAGGTTTATTATTTCCAGTGTGTTGGCCAGTGAAGAAAAAACTAATTACCTGAACTTGGATTTAAAAGTTTCTTCTATACGTTCAGTTGGACTCTGACTATTCATCTTCAATTCCTGCTTCATATCATGGCTGGTTTTCAACTGAATGTTTTCATCCTGGTAATTTGTGAGGCACATATAAAGAGCTGACAACATTAAGTGCTGAAGAAGCAACAAGCCTTCCACTCTAAAGCCAGACACCAGGCTTTATCTGTAAGGTGATACACATGATCTTTAGCAACGGAATTTGAAAAGGAACACTCAGCCTACTGCACAAAGGCAGGGGATAGAAATGGCTTCATTCAAAGGAAGCAGGGCTTCTGGGAACCAGTCTATCCCTTTATCTTCCAAACAAATAGTCAAGGGGTGAAAGGGAGGTGGGGGAACAAGACTAATTCTTCTTTTCCTTAATCTCCTACAGCCTACTGGCCAGCTTCTGTATACTCTTCATGGAGAACTTGCACCTACTAAAGGTTAAAAGATACTAGAGACATATGAAGTGAATACAAATCAGATTTTCATTCAGATCCAACCAAAGCAAAAGAAAAACCAAAAGCCTTAGAAGATTCTGATTATTATCTAATAGCACTTCACTTTTCAAGAATTTAGTGGACTCTATATCAGGACAGGCTGCAATGTACTCAGAAGCTAACAGGACCTTGAGAAAGAAAAGCAAATCTGTTGGCTAGGTAGGACCCAAGTCTCAGATTTAAACTTCTGCTGCTTCAGACTTCCTTTCTGTCTTTGAGCAAGTCACTTCAGATTTCACCCAGGATTCACTGCAATATTCAAAAGCTAAAATTAAAACATAAAAGTGAAATACTTCAGAGGACTAAAGAAAGCTGAGACAAATAGAAATCATTCCATACGGAACCTGATCTTTGTCACATTGAAATTCATTCACCCCATGCACACAGGGATCCATGCAAGGTAAGCAGAAGAGCTTAACCTACAAAATACAGCTTCATGTGGTCAGCCTGAATTACATTAAAGAATCCCATCTCCTTCCCCTCAGCCTTGACACACACTCAGAGTCCTGAATGCCTAAATGACCCTTATCCAACAGAGGAGGATTCTCCCTCTTGTCTTTCAGAATCTAGTTCAAAACATGCTTCAAGGTATACTTTATTAGTGCTAATATAGTCATCCATGGAGAACACACAATAATTTAAAAGCTACCCTCATATATGTGCATTCTCAAAAATAAGGCAGTATTATACAGCAATTCTCCCTTCTCTTGCAGCTTATTCCAGTACCATATTCTGTTGGGCAACCATGGGATTTGCAAACCTCTTACTTACTGTGCACATGTGTGAGCATCTCTCCTTTCTACCTCTTACAAAGTTTTTAACTAAGATTAAACTTTTAGGGGCTGCAAAAGTTATTCTCCTTTGAAGAATATCAAGTATTTAGATAGAGTGTGGTCCCTAGCTAGGTTCAGGGAAATGATCAGACTTTAGAGTTCAGAGGAAGCGCAGCACTGTAACTGGAGCAGGGCTCTAAAAGGACTGCAAAGGGGCTGCCAAGTGCAAGTAAGGGCTGCTTGAAGAATGCTCCTGTAAGGAACACTAAGCCTGTGGCTGGGGTCTCCTGGCCTACTATCAGCCCCTCATGGTTAGAGTTACAAATAAAGAAAAAGAGAAAGCACTGAGCTAGATTTAGAGGGTTGCTGGAAAAGTGCTGTCAAAGTAAACTGGGACTGCAAAGTTTTCCTCTGTGGATTACTGGCTCTGTCAACGGAGTGGGGTCCCTAGCCTATGGTTCCAGCTAGGGCTCAGTTTAGGTTTGAAAGAAAAAATGCAGAATTACCAGCTGAAGGTAACTCTCAAAGAAGAGTAAAAGATACTTCTTTGTCCTTAGTGGACTATTTCATCAGATATTGTTACGGGTTTTGTCTTCTCCATCCCTTGTTGGAGAACCAGGATGGTACAGGGAGCACAATTTCAGTTTGCTAAAACTCAGGGGCTAATACAGTTGACAAAATATGTTATGGCAGGGTCAGAGAGAGCAAGGAAGGAGTACTGGAAGACAATTACCTTTCACTTCTAAATAAAATGGGTGTCACAGAAGAGAATATATAATTTAAAAAATATTGAAAAGGGTTTAACATATTACTCTTGCACCTACAAAATAACACCTGCCCCGACTCACTAGCCACCATGCTTGCTAACTACGCATAGCCAGTGTCCAAATGTCAATGTTGTATCTACCATTTCTGAACAGAGAAGCACAGAATTTGCCTACTGTGTGACTCAAATGTCAGGTCTTTTCCTAGTACTACATGCAGTCGGTGCAATCTGTTTAGAGACTCTTACTCTTAGTTTTGGGTTAGGTATGAGATATTAATGACTGAGAAGTAAGACTCTGAAACTTATTCTGTGTTCCCTAATTGTACTAAGAAAGTTCATCATACATCATTATTATAGGGAATATATATCTAAACTCCCTGTACATTACTGTAAAAGAAATAATTTCAATAAATAGAACAGATTATTTCAGTTGGAAGGGACCTACAATGATCATCTAGTCCAACTGCCTGACCAATTCAGGGCTGACCAAAAGTTAAAGCATGTTGTTAAGGGCATTGTCCAAATGCCTCTTAAACACTGACAGGCTTAGGGCATTGACCACCTCTCCAGGAAGCCTGTTCCAGCGTTTGACCACCCTCTTGGCAAAGAAATGCTTCTTAATGTCCTGTCTAAACCTCCCCTGGCACAGCTTTGAACCATTCCCTCGTGTCCTATCGCTGGATACCAGGGAGAAGAGCCCAGCACCTCCCTCTCCACTTCCCCTCCTCAGGAAGCCGTAGAGAGCAATGAGGTCGCCCCTCAGCCTCCTTTTCTCCAAACTAGACAAGCTCAAAGTCCTCAGCCGCTCCTCACAGGACATGCCTTCCAGCCCTTTCACCAGCTTTGTTGCCCTCCTCTGGAAGCATTCAAGGACCTCAGCATCCTTCTTAAATTGTGGGGCCCAGAACTGCACACAGTACTCAAGATGAGGCTGCACCAACGCTGAACACAGTCAGATAATCACCTCTTCTGACCGGCTGGTTATGCTGTGCTTGATGCACCCCAGGATGCGGTTTGCCCCCTTGGCTGCCAGGGCACGCTGCTGACTCATGTTGAGCCTGCTGTCAACCAGCACCCCCAGGTCCCTTTCTGCAGGGCTGCTCTCCAAACACTCCTCTCCCAGTTTATACTTGTGCCCAGCATTACTCCGTCCTAGGTGCAGAATCCAGCATTTCTACTTGCTACATTTCATCCCATTAATCATAGCCCAATGCTCCAATCTGTCTAGATCCCTCTGCAAGGCTTCCTGTCCCTTAAGAGAGTCAACAGCACCTCCCAGTTTGGTATCATCAGCGAACTTGCTAATGGTGCATTCAACTCCTGCATCCAGATCATTGATAAATATATTGAACAGCACTGGCCCTAGAACCCTGAGGAACACCGCTAGTGACCGGTCGCTGGCCAGATGTAGCCCCATTCACTATAACCCTCTGAGCTCTGCCCTTCAGCCAGTTCTTCACCTGGCGCACTGTAAACCCGCTCATCCCGCAGTTGGACAACTTGTCCAGAAGGATGCTGTGCGGGACAGTATCAAAAGCCTTACTAAAATCCAGAAAAACTACATCCACCATCTTCCCTTCATCCACTAGGCAGGTGACCCTATCATAGAAAAAGGCCATAAAGCAAACATTTTAGGGAGGAAGAGAAGTAACAGGTGCTATATATAAAATGATGAGGTAGTTTTCCTTTAAGACTTCTAAAATTCTGCATTCATATATGTGCAAGTTTGGAAATGATAGTGTTCAACAAAACAGGTTATTTTATTTAGGAAATGAACTCTTTAAATAAGTGTTACAGAAATAAGACTGTTGCAGCTATTTGGAGCAATAGCCATCCAAATACTAAAGTGTGCCTTTTGGACTCAGGAGATCTTGGTACAACTCCCTCTTCAGTCGGAGGCTTTCTGTATTCAGATACATAAAATTATTTAGGTAATCAAAATTAATGGAAGAAAGATATTCAAAAGGCAATGAGAATCTGAGCTTCAGTGTCTTATTTCCTCAGCTCCTTGTCTGTCATATAAGCATTCTCCTACATCACCAGTGCTGGGAGAGAATAGAAATATCAGGGAGTGAAAAGTGTTACTATCATTGTTAATGTGTAAATGGAGAATACATAATTTTATTATTTTTATAGATAATAATATGCATAACAAATATATATAATTCTAAGTCTTATATGCATTCCAATGCAAACACAGGAAATAGTGATTAGAGGCTTACTGTGAAAAACTGTAGACAGACAAATAACAATATGGTTCTGTATTAAAGAATTCACAATGCTATGCGCTGATCCTGCAATTATTTATGCACAGCCATAACTCTAAGAACATAAGTAGTCCACTGACTGAATTACGATTCCAACAAGTGTTTCTGCAATCAAACCCAAATTATTTGATGACAGACAACAAGTGGATGTACCACCCTGAATCATTTCTGAACTGAAGCATGTTAATAAAATCCCCTTTAAAGCATTTTTGTGATTGTTTCCCAAGGGACTACAAAGCATTTATGCACCCAGAGTTTGATTTAAAAGGATTCTACTAGCTAGCACTCTTCCAAATGCAATCACAGAATTCTCTAGCATGGTAGAAGCTAATTATCCAAAATATTGCTAATTATGACTTTTAGTTATGCTACTGCTAGTCAAAAGGAGTTCTGCTTAATTCATATTTCACTGGAACCTGTCTGCACACAAGCAATGAAGGAACAAAAAAGATTTGTTACATCAATGAGTATGAAAGGAGAACCAGAGCACCCCCAGTTATTCATCCAAAGACAAGCTCTGCTTTTCAGGACATGATGCTTCACAGGGATTTGTCTGCTGACACTTTGTTGACACCAGTCAAGTCTTTCCACTGCTATAACCTTTATGCTCCACAACGGATGTTCTGATGTCAAAGCCTATCAAATCTCATAATGAGGAAAGAGGCTTTCCAGAGGTGGTCCTTCTGTATTGCATTTTATGTATTCTTTAAGCTGCCAACTTCTTTGGCCAGGTGTCTATGATAACACAATAATTAACTCACTAGCATAAGTTCTTGTCAGGAAGCATAGAAGTATTCACTGTGTGATCTCCCTTGGTTAAACAAGCCACCTGAACAGAAAGATTCTCCTTTTCTGTAGTGATTTCCATTAAGAAATTCCAGCCTCAGCAATGACATGAGATCTGTGCCATAACGTAAAGAGTTTCTGCAGCTGTTGGACTTCAGTGACTTCAACAAGGAGCTTCATTAATAAAACTATTTACTGCTCTATTTATAGTTAATCAAAAATGATGTAATCACTAATTTACAGAGCAGGTTTTTTCAGTAAGACCATTTTAACACTAACATGTTCCTATCATACAAAGTATGGTCAGCCAATTTTCATAACTTTCTAAATGCATGCATGCTTTAGCACTTGTCATGGGGAATTGCATTAGTGGATTAGTTCTGTGCCTGATGCTTCAGAGACAATTCAAGAAATTCTATAGTACACAATTATCCAGTAACCTCAACATACAGAAAGTGCATGCTTACTTCTGTCCTACAGGTTAGTTTATATCATTAGCCACAAGGTTTTGATTTTTTTAAGCTAATTCATCTGTTCTTCCTCCAGCCTCTCATCACCAACTCCATACCCCTCACCTTCTCCACCCTTTCAAAATACAGTTTACACAAGGCCCTAACTCAACATATAACTTTCAGGCACTTCTTGCTCTCCCTCCTCTCTCTTCCAAGTCAGGATCCTTCACTGTGCAAATCACTTTGCTATGATTTTACCCTAACTCATTCAAAACACCTTTTTTTCTTCCCAGTGAACACCCAACAGAACTACCTGAAAAATAAGACTTCCAGCCTTCCATCTTCAAATGGGATACTTCTGAAATAAACTAACTCAGCTTCTGTTGCAAGATGAACTTGGTTTGTGTATATGAGTTACCATTTTCTTTTTCTTGATCTACTAATAAGGATCCATTGACAATTTTTTCCTTTATCTTTTTTTATACTGTTGCTTCTTTTCATATACATAATAGATCATTAGTCTGCTACCCTTACAGTATTTACTTTCCAAATTACCTCTTTTCAATTAAAAGAAATAGAAAGATAAGGGATCAGGGATGGAGTGTTATCATACATCTGAAGATACTATTTTAAGGGCACATTTTGGTACAAACAAAGAGAACAATTAAATGCAAATAGCTTACTTCAGAGTTGCTAAGTGCCTTGACAACACAAATACACCAGGTCTTCCCCTTGGTATGTTTTCCAGCTCCGTGTTTAGCAACTCTAATCTACAGACTGCTACAGAACCACATCAATGTGCAGTGTGGTCACTGTAAAGGCTTGCTTAGGTCAGTAACAAGGACCCCAGAGCCATGACTTCACTCCATGACTCCAAGACGTTTCTGAACTCCAGGGAGCTTTGTCCCTTCTCATGGCTTCTCCTGCATCATAATCTACAGCTGAATGAATCCAGTCTATGCATTACTGGGAAGTCAATTAAACACAACTGTGTGCTTATCCAAACCTTGCTGGGACTGACAGGCTTGTTTTCTTATATACCTCAGACACAGGGCTGAGATCTTTGAGTGCCTGTGGCTAACAGCCCCCAGATCTATTAGCAGCATGCCACCTGCAATTATGTTGAGGAAAATGTTGCCATGTACAGAGCAGGGAATTTTAGGGCACTCAGCCTAGCACAGGGAGTGTAGTTCAGGATTGAGCTCTACAGATCTGAAAGAAATTTAGAGTGTGGAAAACTCTGCAGCTGCCTAAGGATCTGTTAATAGACTAGGAAGTCATGGAGAGACCATTCTCGTACACTTTCCAGCCTCAAGTTAAAAAAGTCTTTGTGCATTTAAGTAGCAACGTCTTCATCTCAAGGTATAAAAACATGCCAAAATACACTGAGGAGAAAGAAAAACTAGAACACGCACTATGTTAAAATAATTACACCCAAAAGCATCAAAGTATAGTCTCTTGATAATACAGCAAAAGTTTACCACATCAAAAACATTCCCAGTAGTTTTTCCAAAGAATATTCTTGAAAGTGTTATGAATTAAATATGTTTACAGATAAGAAGTGTCAGAAAGCAAAACAGAGCAGAAGGTTTATAAAAGACTAGCAAAGTAAAGCTATATATATATGCCATGGAGTAAAGTTTTACCAAGTACAGCTAATGGAACCTCATAAATTCATTTCACAATTTTTATCAGATTTCTCAGCTTTCTAGTAGGGAAACAGAAAGCACTACCAGGTCTGGTTGTTTCTACTCCTAGTAATTACTCCATCCAAAAATCTCAGTAAGATGTACATTTTCTGGAAATGTTAAATTCTGAAGATACCTCCCCCGCTTCCAGGCAGAAAGAAAAGAGCTGCAGTAATTAGTTACATTTTATGATCTTACTGCACTTAAAATTAACTGCTTGCAACTCACCTTAAAATACCTTACCCGCCAGTAAAATCAAACCATGCAGTCAGTGCTAATTTTTGCCTGCTGACCTCTCCTAGTGTGCGCATACAGAAACATTTAGAATTCTATCAGTTCTCACTAACCTAGTGAGAAAGAGATTATACAAAGCCACAAAAACTGTAACTGAAAAAATACTTCAGTACTAGCATTGCTAATTAATCACTGACAAAGACCTACATAAAACATTAACATTGTTCTGTCCAGTGACAGATACAAATAAATACACCAAATATATAGCCATATAGCTGCCTGCTTGTACACCATAGTCACTAATATACCTCTGTGCACAACATTCAACATATACTCTGTAACAATCAATGCAAATTTCCAACCAAGTATGTGGCATAATCTGATTGCTATGTTGATCAAGCTATATTGGGGCTTGAAAATGTGAGGGAAAAGCCTAACTGCTAGTTTTCAAACACTTCAGTTTCTTTGCATATTTATTAAAGTCAAGATGTGTTAGGTAGTCACTCAAACATGGAAATAAAATATGCAAAAAAACCTGAGCAGCAGAATAGGTGCACTCTGCTTTGACATGCCAAGAGTCAAGCAGCTTAGGCTCTGGCTTAGGAGGCATCTTGCTGAGGAATATATTTTGCTTTTATTTAGTTCAAAGCCTGATAAGTCTGATAAATAGATGATGGAATTTCCATGTCTAACACAAAGTAAAACTAGATTGGAAAAATCAGAATCCAAATTTGTGTATTAACTTTATGTTCATGCTTCAAAGCATAATACAATCTGAAGTTGACATTGCTTATCTGACATACTTTTAATGTGTCGAGGGGAGCACAGAAACATAAATCAGTATATTTATTTTTCAAAATGTGTTAGATACCTGCCTGCTCCTAATAACTTAGTTTCATGTAGCATTTCAGCTGCTGGAAAACAGTGTTCTGCTCTCCTATCCCTCTGTACCCCAGGGAACTCTGAAAAGACAACATGCAGTTAAAGATTACTAACTTTTCATGAGTCTGGATCAAAGCTTACAAAACTTTCACAATATATTGGTACAGACTCCACAGAGACATCTCTAGAAATCCAAGAAACAACAATAAAACCATTTTCCTAAGTCCTCGATAGTGAAGCACAGCAGTGCTGGAGGAACAGAGAAAGCAGTAAATCAGGCTCAGTAGGTGAGGAGAAACACCTGAGCCAGTTTAACACAGCTACTGACATGCCCTACTCTGTTTTCAGTGGCATGCACCAACATGTTTAAGAACCAGAGCTAGAGAGGATGGCAAAATGCTGTCATACCAATTGGATTTTGGCACGAGGTATTCATAGCTTTTTTTCTTCCAGACTTAGCCCAAGGTTCTTGAGACTCTCTCACAGGCTCTTTTATATTATGCTTTCCAGCATACTTACTGTTATTTTAAAGACTCATCATAGCTACAAGCTCCACTTGAAGCTCTCATTGAGAGCCATACGCTTAATACCATCACTGGACATGAATTCATTAATAGGAGGGATGAGAAAGCAGCTAGTATGTAATCACCAGCACTAACTGTATCTTGCAACACTACCATGTTTCTAGGTGACCTTGTCTCACAAACAGAGTTCGTAACCCGGTGTGCAACACCCAATACACACACAGAGACAAGATATCAGTTTATTTCAAGTTTTGCACGAGACTGGGTGCTAGGTCGTAGCTCCACAAAGCTAGCCCCCTGCTCATTCATATAGGTACAGTATTTATACAGTCTAGTTTTACATATGCATAAGTAATTATGTAAAGCAGTTTTCTATTGGTCTACATTTTCTCATCTTATTCTTAAAGCTAAAGTATTTAATATTCTACGCATGCCCAAAGGTGAGGGGTCTCAAGGGGTGAGTCTTTTGGTATTATAATAAGGACAGTTCACACGAGGGTGCTTCTTATTACACTTCTACTAGTAACTTCAGATTGTTCCCAAAACATCTTAGTTAGCTTACATATTTCTTCAGGATGTGTTTCACTTCCCAAGGACAATAATTTTGATTAGACATTCCACATTCCAGTCTGAATCCCCCTTATCAACTTTATGTAAGTCCTGGCCTTCTACCAGCTCCTGATTGACTACAACCTGACCATCACTGGACATGAATTCATTAATAAGAGGGATGAGAAAGCAGCTAGTATGTAATCACCAGCACTAACTGTATCTTGCAACACTACCACATTTCTAGGTGACCTGACACCACTAATACAACTTAGTAACGCATTTTACCTTGTGTGGAGTCCAAAACCACACAGCTGTGTAAAAGTAGCAACCAATGGAATACAGTTTTTTACTCAGCTTATTTATAAATAGTAATACAATTTACTAACAAATAAAAAAGACTCTAGTCTACAGACAAAAAAGACCTGTTGGGTTTGTATGTGCTCTTTTGATAAATTGCATATCTAAATTTGCAGATTTGATCAAACATCCTGCCAGCTTTACACAAGGTGATTTGGCAACTACAGACAACCCAAAAGCTGACAGCAGATAAAAGCACATTAGCATTCTTTGGCATTTTACCGCTCTACTGAGAAAACTAATTTTGTATCTTCCTTGCCTCTCAGTAACATCCCATTTTATTCTGTGCCTGCAAACTACCAAAATCCACCAGGTCTCTTCAGGAGACTCATCCTGCAAAACAAAACATACCTTTTCAGAGTATTTTGAAGGGGGGGAAAAAAAAAAAAAAAAGAGTGATAGAAACTGGATGAGAGGCACATTACTTATCAAGATTTTTACACTCCTGCGCAAGGTCCAGCCAAAACCAGATCCCAATTTGCTAGTGATTAGGAAACGGAGGATACCTTTTTATTCCCTGCCTCCTCCCCAGGACACTATATGGCACATTTCCTTCATGCTTCCAATTCTCCAACTAAGTGGCTATTCTATGCTAAGTTATCTGCACACACACGTTCTATGCAACTCAAAAGCAGTAGGGCAACACATCTTCCCTGCTCTGTAGGAAAAGATGAAGTATAATGTATAGTACATAATGAATAACAAGTTCCCTACAGCATTTCTATCTCAACATAAGAAACAACAAAAACAATGATCAAGGATTGAGCAAGATTCCTGGTAACATAGGAAATACAGGGCTTTATTTGGATGGGTAGACTAGCAACCAAGTTTTGATAAAATTTTTACCTCGCCTGTCCTTTTGATGAATAACCACTTTCTGCAAAAAGGCTGACTGACTGATTTAGAAAAGGGAAGGAAGGAGAGAGTAAAACCCATACAAACAAAATGAGGTAGTCATTGGAGAATGACCCTGTTGGGTCTGGTGTTCTTTATGACCACTCTAGTGAAACACTCAAAACCTATATTCATGGTGGTACACTATGCATTCATTGCAGTATGCTGCTTCAGTGGAATTATTGTTATGCTTAAATTTAAAGTGAGTGAGGGGATGTCGAACTGATCTCTCACAGGCTGACATTCTACCTGAACTCTGGGCAGTTCTGCTTACATACAGTGTATATTACATATACATAGCTGCATGGGTGCAGCTTTTAACCATTGGCAGTGTACTCCTAAACAAGGGTTACTGGCTTAGGCTCAAAGCCACACTCATTGACATATATTGTTTTGGACAGCTTGAAGTGCATGTGGGGTGAGATTATATCTCAAGGCAAACGATGCCATGGACAGAGTATTGTATTAGATTAAGACCAGAGCATTTAGCATCTTGCAGATCTGAACTCTAGCTTTCATAAAGCTTGCTGCACAGCCAAAACTGTACATACATCTAGACCTTATAGATGCAAAGCCTTCCTTAAAAGTCTTGAAGAGTTATCTGTCTGTCACTCCTGAGACAGAGTTCATAATGCTCTTAGCTTTCTTGCTAGAAACACTAATCATTCATTTGGCTGCCAAATACATTTTTAAAATTGCTACATACCAATAAATGTTCAATGTTCTTCTGTGCTATTAGAAATTACATGCTGCACTGCCCTATCAGGAGCATTAAAACAGTATATCTCTCATATTCAAGGAAAGCAGCCAGAAGGATGAGAAGCTTATGAGCTGTTCGACTAAAAAGTCACCATGATCTACCACCACTAAAAACCTGCTTGTGTAGTTTAGGGTAAATCTGAGCTGTGGAAAAATCCATTACTACAACAATTTCCCTAAACTAAGAAGGAGACAACATAATGGACACAAAGTAAGATTTCAGCATTAAAAAAAATCAAGAGGTTTAAATTATCAAAAACTTCGAAATCATACAACAAGTAATCCAAAAAATTAAGAACCTGAAAAATTGCATTATTGAATCTCAGGAAAATTCAAGAATTGACTTGTTTCAGTCAGCATTCTAACAAATCTATTGTGTTCATGAAGGGCATCAGAATCTGTAATACCAAAAGAACAGATCTAAAAAAAGGGCTCAGAACTAAACTGCACATAGAAAGAATTTAAACTATAGGTGAAAAAAATCACAGCAGACGCCTAATGCTGCCAGTGCCATTTCTCAGTGCGACTTTCAGGTTACTGTCCTGTACGTGCATAGTACTGAGCAAAGCAGTTCAAAATGTACCTTACACCAAGCTCAACCAAGAACTGCACTTTTTCACTCCACTGAAGTCCTCCATGAGGTATCACTGGGAAAAGTGTGAAAAAAAGACCACCACACACTAAATAGAATTTTTTTTTTTTTTTAATTATAGGAAGAGGGTGCTTTCTTCTACACTGATCTTCTGTCAGTGTTCTTGTATTCTACACCAATTTACAATCAGAAACTGTTCTTAGCTATGGCAGAGTTGACTATAATGGAGTTATATTAAACTCATTGTCAAAATTCATAGACACAGATGGGGCCTGACATTTTAAAAGCAAAACAAAAGTAAGTCTCAAGTACAAAGGCTCCAGGACAGGCTTAGAGTTCAGCATACACCCCACACACACACAAAAGATACAGAAAAACTCTGGGGAAGTACTTTTAATCCTAACTTCATGTGACCTGCAGGCTAGAATATGGATTTAACTTTGTCATGCATTAACTTGCTGTGTGCCAGAATCCTCATTCCTGAATGAAATGAGCCCACTGCTCAGAGACCCTTAAGTGAACTTCAAACCCCCATCATGGGGAAAAAACCAAACAAACAGAAAAACATGGACAAGTCTTCTCCAGTATTTGAAAGAAGGAAAAAAAGATCCTTTGAAGTACCTGGAAAAAGAATTACAGGTTACATCCACAGACAAAGAATTACAGGATACATCCCCAGCCATATACACAAGTTAACTTTGCAATGGAAACGTATCTTGCATTCCTAGACCGTATCTTACATTCAGGGTAAAGAACTGCCCTCCACTTTAAGTACACTGATGTAAGAGGAAAGATAGTAGGATCTCTAACATATGGCCAGTTCTCTTCTTTCTTGCACCACTGTCATACTCACACCACTCCAGAGACTAGACTTTATTCATCAGAATTACTCCAGATTAATGTCTGGGCAGGTGAGTGTAGAACTGGACTTTATTTTAGAATCATCATATGGCTGACAAAAGCTACTTCCAACTCATCCTCAGGTATGTGAATGTTCAGTTATGAAATTAGGTGGAGGTCCAAGTAATTTCAGAATTACTTGGTTGGCTTACTGAATCCGTTTGGGGCTTTTAAGCAGAGCAGCGAAGCTGAGTTTGCATTAGGATAAAAATGTGAAATATCTGCCTACAAGTTTATCTTTCAACCTCAACAAAATTTCCTTCCTTGTCCCTCTTCTCTCTTCTCTCAGCCTCAGCTCCTGTGCAGAATTAGGGCTCTAAATTATGCTGAGATACTATAACCAACATGGGTAAGAACAGGAAATAATCAAATCATTCAAACTCAAAACTCAAACCAATTGTAACTGTTAGAAGGCAGATGTTATCTAACCAGAGGACAGCTGTGGGCCAAAGAAAGGAAGACTAGGATGGAATCATCAAATAAATTTTCATGTCATAATGGTACAAATAAATACCATCTGGCCACCCACACCTCTAATTTTTATGGAAGAAAAATATTTTTTCCTAATACTCTCCCCAGAAAGAACAGTGCTCATATCTCTTAATGCTGAACTGCCCCTTTTATGTTCTTGGACAGTACTCAATATTTGTACAGACAAACCCGGGATCCTTAATATTGGATTAAGGGATTACGTGCGGTGGGTTTTGCAGCCTTTTTCATTTTGTCACTCCTATCACACCAGTATTTACTGAGTTGAAGTGTGCTGGAGGCAAGTTCAATTTCCATCTCTGCTCAGGGGAGCGATTAAATTTAGCTGATGGTGAGAAAAAGTTCAGTGTGATGAACATAGCAAGACTTGACTGCCAAGCCTGTGAGAAAGGATTAGTACCACAAGCAAAGCAGAGCTACCAAAACACCCACAAAAAAGCTTGCATACAGAAAAAGAAAAAGTAGGAAGGAAATGGAAATTTAATCTTTTTCTAAGAAAGCAAAACCAAAACACTATAAACCCAGGATTTAAGTGCATTAAACTCAATTGTATATTTCAATACCAAAGAGCATTCTAATAGTACAATTTCAGCTTCATTAGAATAATCCTGAATTTTGAGAGAGTCTGGAAAATAATTTGAGATTTGGATTTTGTGGCTAATATGCATCTTTTAACAGAACTGAAACAAAATCCTAAATTTGAGTTTCACTGAAGTTTGGAGTTGATTCAAATTTTGCAGCATTTACTTATTCCTGGCAATAAGACATCGAATAGCTGCCTCTGTTAGGGAGAACTATTCAAATATTTGCTTCTGGCAAACTGGAGTAACCTTTCCTATAACCTGAAACTTTCCCACAAACTGAAACAGCAGTCATCTCTTCACTCAAGGAGACCAGTGAACACTTCAAAATTAACGATTGCACGTAAAGGACAACTTCTACTTATACAGCAGACTGAACACCTTATTTTGGAGTTACACGTTAGCCCAATTCTTTTTTTCTGTAACATAATTAGGTTTAACTGACAGCACTGCCTTTTCAAGACCAGGAAAGAAATTTATCAACCCAGCACAACCACATTCCAGAATTTTCTACGTTGTCCCCATTTAGAAAGAGCATAGTGTCATCCCTCTTCTCAGAACAAAGGATTAGAATGTGTTTTCCAAGACTGAGGCAAACATGGTAAGAAGGGATTTCTTTAAAACCCTGCTTTTCCTCAAGGAGAAAAACACTAGGGTTTGTTTTTGTTTGGCTTTTTTGGATTTATTTTTTTTACGGAAGCAAGCAGATCCTCTAGAAGTGAGGTCTGCTAACTTGAGTAAAACTAAGGAATAAAACAGGCCTAAAATTATCTAATCCCATTTTCTTTAAATAGTGATTTTGAAAAAAATTCCATCTTGAATTAGGAAAAATAAAAATTATCTTCTAATTAAGCTGAATTACTCATAACAACTGTCAGATCCAAGCATATCAATATCGGCAAAAAACCCCTGTTCACCACAAATTGCACAGAATCATTTTTATTTAAAAGCAGCTCAGTTTGATAAATTACCACCCACAATGTGTGTTTTGCTTAATGTCTGCTTTAAAGAATGATTGCATACACAATTAATTTACCATTAGCTCTGAGCACCTAGAAACCTTGGAGCTGATATATAGGTACTTTGGCTTTAGCAAGGCCTTTTGGATACTTCATACTCCCAAGTGTGCTATTCATATCAGCTCCTCCTCAACATTTAATGACTGGGAATCTACCCACAATTCTGTGATTCTGTGAAATTCATATGGTATGGGAAAAAAGTTATGGGAGTTGTACTCCTCCTCCTCCTTCCTGGCCTGAGCCCCTCCAAAAAGACCAATCACTGGAGCCAGTGGAACTACATTCACAGAATCACAGGATCGTATAGGTTTGAAAAGACCTTCAAGATCATCAACTCAACCGTAAACCTAACACTACCAAGACCACCACTATACCATGTCCCTAAGCACCTCATCCAAACGTCTTTTAAATACCTCCAGGGATGGCGACTCAACCACTTCCCTGGGCAGCCTCTTCCAATGCTTGACAACCCTTTCCGTGAAGTAAAATTTCCTAATATCCAGTCTAAACCTGCCCTGGCACAACTTGAGGCCATTTCCTCTTGTCCTATCACTTGTTACCTGGGAGAAGAGACCGACCCCCACCTCTCTACAACCTCCTTTCAGGTAGTTCTAGAGAGCAATAAGGTCTCCCCTCAGCCTCCTTTTCTCCAGGCTAAACAACCCCAGTTCCCTCAGCCGCTCCTCATAAGACTTCTGCTTCAGACCCTTCACCAGCTTCGTTGCCCTTCTCTGGACACACTCCAGCACCTCAATGTCTGTCTGGTAGTGAGGGGCCCAAAACCGAACACAGTATTTGAGGTGCAGCCTCACCAGTGCCGAGTACAGGGGGATGATCACTTCCCTACTCCTGCTGGCCACACTATTTCTGGTGCAAGCCAGGATGCCATTGGCTTTCTTGGCCACCTGGGCACACTGCTGGCTCATATTCAGGCGGCTGTCAACCAACACCCCCAGGTCCTTCTCTGCTGGGCAGCTTTCCAGCCACTCTTCCCCAAGCCTGTAGCATTGCATGGGGTTGTCGTGACCCAAGTGCAGGACCCAGCACTGAGCCTTGTTGAACCTCATACAATTGGCCCCAGCCCATCAATCCAGCCTGTCCAGGTCCCTCTGCAGAGCCTGCCTACCCTCCAGCAGATCAACACTCCCGCACAACTTGGTGTCATCTGCAAACTTACTGAGGGTGCACTCGATCCCCTCATCCAGATCATTGATAAAGATACTAAACAGAACTGGCCCCAACACAGAGCCCAGGGGAACACCACTTGTGACCAGCCACCAACTGGAGTAAACTCCATTCACCACCACTCTTTGGGCCCAGCCATGAAGCCAGTTCTTTACCCAGCGAAGAGTACACCCGTCCAAGCCATGAGCAGCCAGTGTCTCCAGGAGAATGCTGTGGAAAACCGTGTCAAAGGCTTTACTGAGGTCTAGATAGACAACATCCACAGCCTTCCCCTCATCCATTAGGTGGGTCACCTTGTTGTAGAAGGAGATCAGGTTGGTCAAGCAGGACCTGCCTTTCCTAAACCCATGCTGGCTGGGCTTGATCCCTTGGTTATCCTCTACATGCTGTGTGATGGCACTCAAGATGATCTGCTCCATGAGCTTCCCTGGTACCGAGGTCAGGCTGACAGGCCTGTAGTTCCCCGGGTCCTCCTTCCGACCCTTCTTGAAGATGGGTGTCACATTCGCTAATCTCCAGTCAGCTGGGACCTCCCCAGTTAGCCAGGACTTCTGGTAAATGATGGAAAGGGGCTTGGTGAGCACTTCTGCCAGTTCCTTCAGTACTCTCGGGTGGATCTCATCAGGCCCCATAGACTTGTGAGTGTCTAAGTGGTGCAGCAGGTCACTCACCATTTCCCCCTGGATTATGGGGGCTCCATTCTGGTCCCCGTCCCTATCTTCCAACTCAGGGGGCTGGGTACCCAGAGAAAATTGGCCCTGCTATTAAAGACTGAGGCAAAGGCAGCATTAAGTACCTCAGCCTTTTCCTCATCCTTGGTCACTGTGTTCCCTCCCCCATCTACTAGAGGCCAGAGATCCTCCTTAGCTCTCCTTTTGCTGCCAGTGTATTTGAAGAAGTATTTTTTGTTATCTTTTACAGCAGTAGCCAGACTGAGCTCTAGCTCGGCTTTGGCCCTTATAGTTTTCTCCCTGCGCAACCTCACTACACCTTTGTAGTCCTCCTGAGTTGCCTGCCCCTTCTTCCAGAGGTCGTAGACTCCTCTTTTTCCTGAGTTCAAGCCAGAGCTCTCTATTCAGCGAGGCCAGTCTTCTTCCCCACCGGCTCGTCTTTCGGCACCTGAGGACAGCCCGCTCTTGTGCCTTTAGGACTTCCTCCTTAAAGAATGTCCAGCCTTCCTGGACTCCTTTACCCATTAGGGCTGCCTCCCAGGGGACTCTCTCGACCAGTCTCCTAAACAGGCCAAAGTCTGCCCTCCAGAAGTCTAAGGTGGCAGTTCTGCTGACCCCTCTCCTCGCTTCTCCAAGAATCAAAAACTCTGTCATTTCATGATCACTCTGCGCAAGACGGCCTCCAGCCATCACATCACTCACAAGTCCTTCTCTCATTCATGAACAAAAGGTCCAGCGGGCCACCTTCCCTAGTTGGCTCACTCACCAGCTGTGTCAGGAAGTGATCTGCCACACACTCCAGGAACCTCCTAGACTGTTTCCTCTCTGCTGTATTGTATTTCCAGCAGACATCCAGCAGGTTGAAGTCCCCCACAAGAACAAGGGCTAGCGATCATGAGGCTTCTCCCAGCTGCTTATAGAATAGTTCATCTGCCTCATCATCCTGGTTGGGTGGTCTGTAACAGACTCCCACCACAATATCTATTCAGTGCAATACTAGCTTTTGTAATCTTTGATCCAGATCAGTAGGAGACATAATGCAGCTTGTTTTCATAAAATAAAGAAAAGATTTTAAATGCTTCTAATTTCAGAAGTTCAGCATGTCCATGAATGGAAATGTGCACCTAACACATGGGTAACAATCTATTCTTCACATTAGGCTACAGTACCTCTCAACAATTAGACTTGAAGACACTTAAAGCATCGACCATCTAACCTATGAGTCAATTCTTGCTACCATTGTGATAATGTTCCACTCCCAAGATTAAAGTCATTTCACTTGAAATACTCAGACAAATGACAGAAATTATATATTTCAAATATAAAATCTCTTCTACAACAGAAGTTGAGTTTATTAGAATATTTATGCTCTAAGCCACACTAAAACTGTTCCTGCCATAATTACACAAGTGTGATGCAAGAAAACTCCACACACTAACACAGATGCCAGTCACCACAGCAGCTGTTGCCGGGATGAATTCCTGCCCGCTATGAGTACGACATGGGCTGATGTTCCCATTTGCTTGCACATTAGTAAGCAAAATTAAAAAATAAAGCAAATACACCTGTAATCGCAAGACACAATTACCTAATGGCAGAAGGAAAAGAGCTCGATTTTGCACACAGAGCTATCTGAGAAATAATGTTTGTTCTTGTAGCTCCCCAAGAGCTAGAGTTTTCCTAACTGCTCTCTATATGAAGTTCAGAAGTACATCTTTAAAGAAATGTTACTAACTTCCGCAATTCAGCTTGTTGGAAAAAATAAATAGTGAATTCTTTAATTACAAACACACACACACAGATTTTTCTCTCCTCATTTTGTTTCTCATCTGTGTCTTATCAGATGGCATATAGACTATATGCCATAAATAAGTAACTGTCAAGTCATTTGAGAAAAATCTTATCTACTCTTTCTAGGAGGCTGATTGAACTGTCCACTGGTGAAGCTTTTATAGCATCAACATTTGTGACATCCAACCAGCTAGTGAGCAAATGCTGCCACTGGTGTACGTTATTTACAAGTTGGTGAAGGATAGAGCTTACAACATTCATTTAGTTTTAGATTTGTTGTCAAGTTACAAAACTCATTTGGCCATAGTAGAATCAACATTTTTAAATCTAGAACTAGAGTTAATCTTCTACAGCACTCCACCATGTTTAGGGATTCAAATATTCCATGTAAGTAAAGCACAAGATTTGCTACCCTAGAGACAAACTCTTTCACATAAAGCAAGTGGCCAGTGCCCGATGTTAAAGAAACACAAGATAGCGAATACAATGAAGTCATGGGTGGACAGTATGGGCAAACATTCTAATCGGCTAAAAATCCAGACTTAATTAAAACAGTATATAAAAACTAAAATAACAGCTGCTATACAATCCATAACAAGCCAAACATTCTCTCATGTAACTAATCCCTGTTAGTTATTGTTATATTTATTGTTATATTTATTGTTGAGTATATTAACTGAAAATTGAATACTTCAGACAAGCTGATTTGTAGTGTTTGAATTTTGGGAGTCATAGGATTTATTTACTATGCATTTGTTAAAGTATTTTTCATTCTATCCCCCAAAGGTATTAGCAGAAAAATCGTTCAAGATTTTAAAAGCCCTTCTTATAGATGAAATTAAAAAGCTCCATCAGCACAAATATTTGATAAATAGAAACTAATGAACTATTATTTAACTTCATCACAAGTGTCAGAGGTCTAAAACAACAATGCTTAATTAAAATGTGTGCCCCAAGTCTTCTCCCAGAAAACTGGTGAGCCACAGCAGATTCCCTTCATTGCCAAATATATTCACAGAATTATATGAACACATCTGTTAAAAATATATGAATGGCATGAAGTCTCCTGCTGTTAATTCAGATTGATTACTTGTTAAATATAATTAAATGAGGCAGAAGGGAGGTTGTTAACTGTTGTTTACATTAGGATTTATAAAATAATGGAGAAAAAGCAGTTGTGGCATTTAGAGAGGCTGAAGTACTGTTTGAACAGCAAAGTTTCTACATTTCAGATGAAACATGAAATAACTGTAAGAGAACTAATGTTTCCCTTCCATTTTTTTACTCTTGTGTGCCTACTGGTTTAACAGATTTCAGTGCCTGAATAATATAAACCAGGCATGGTGGACCCTTTATTATTTCTGACAACAGATAAATTATGTTCTCCCATCACTGAGCAATGACTGCTTCTAAATCCTATTACTTCACTTTACTGCCCGTTTACAGAAACAAATGCATTACTAGATGAAACTCACACTCCTGAAAGTATATTGCATCTAATAGAGAAATGTTTTCTACAAATTTTGCGTCCTGTATACATTGCCCTTCCTTTGAATCCTAGAGCCAGAAGGAACCTAGCCAACTGAAATTGAAAGAGTGTAAACCTGGAATGATAGAATTAGATCAGGTCTTTTCTTTCAATTTTTTTTAAAACTTACCATGATTTTGCCTGTTAAATGACTGTACATCTTTCTGGGCTAGATCTCAGAAGCCTTCCAGGAAAATCTCAGCTTCCTCTCTTGTAACTGTTGTTTATCCAGAAACCTCTGATTCAGGAAATCCATTTCAGAAACACAGCTATTGTAACTGCAGCTCCGACCTCTTTCAAGAGTAGTACCTCCACAAGTGAATTGAATATTACCTTTAACTGTTGAATTTTAGGCATGGTATTTTCCTGTCTTCTGGCATATTATTAGCCAAACCTGTTTGCCTTTCCTGAGAGTTAATCAACTTGTTGATTAGTAAAAGGTCCATCAGCTTAACACTTTAATCTTATCGGCTCATCTCAAAACACTCTTGTTCCTTCACTTTGGAATTAAAACAGGTAGAGGAAGTTGGAAGGGAAGAAGATAGCAAGATAGCATCAAGAAATATTAAGAAACAGACACCACGAGAGTTTTCAGCTAGCAAAAGCATGCAGTTTCATGGATTGCAATAGAACTGTTTTGATTAAAACCAGTTGAGAATAGCCTTATAATGACAATTGTATCCATTTAGAAAGTCAGTATCATGACTATTTCTCTTCCTCTTGCCATCTTAGTCCAAAATAAAAAATAAAAATTCTTTACACTTACAAATGGGGTTCACTTAAACACAATACCTTCAAGCTGTGACACTTTTAGAAGTGTTTTTTTTCTAAAAAGTGCTCTTCTCTTTGTCCCATAATTCAGGCAGTAACTTCTGTATAATTAAACTAGAATGAAAACTGACAAGCTATTAGAATGACTTTTCTGTTAACACTGGACCAAAACGCTAAAAATCTCAAACCAGGGCAAAAGCTAATTTGTGATATTATTGCACTTGTTGTGGGGGGGGAGAAGAGAGAGGAGAGACTCAGTAACTCAGTAGCAGGACATTCATTAATAATCTTTCATTCTTCTCCCTGCCCACAGCAGGTAAATGTGTTAATTTATTCAGAGCTCATAGACCCTAAGTTATGAACTCTCAAAGTCACTGAAGGGCAAGTTCCACATTGAGGAGAAAGAGCTGGAATGGAAGATAGGTGGTAGGTAAATGAATTTATAGCACATGCATAGAAGAAATGAACAGTATATCAGCTGCATATGCAAGATACACCTGTGTCTACAGTGACAGCTTTCAAAAAAACCTACCACCACAACTAAAAAAGGGAACAGATAAGGCTTAGGGAAGAAATGCAACTTCTGGAAGAGATCCAGAATTTCAGAAACTACACTGTTTCCCCAAAACTAACTCAAACCTCTACTTTTCCAGGTACTTGGCAAATTGTACCATTACTGTTTCTTGATTCCTATTATATTTGGATTTCTGTGTTTTCATAATACAGACTGAAACCCTGTAAGAATTTTAAGATTAAGAGATTTAAAACTCAAAGAATTAATACTTCTATTTAGAAACCTTTTTGCCACCACCCCCCCTTTTTTTTTGTACTTTATTATTAAGCAAATTAAGAGGAAGGCAACAAATTATACAGTTTAAAACTGGGCCTGATTTTTTTTTTTTTTGAGAGCAATCTCACAATAATCCAGTAGTTTTATTACCAGCTTTAATTTTTCGAAGTTATCTTTCTGATCCCAAAATTATCAAATAAATATGTGGAGTGAAAGGTTGATTAAGCATACACGGCAAGAATTGTTGAATTAATCATCATACAGAAACCAATACAAGGTCTATACATCATTTAAATAAAGTTCAAATTCTGGATTATGTATTAAAGAAGTTTTGAGTCAGAGTTACTCTAAGATCTCAGGCTGAGGAAGTGTCTCTTTTCTAACAGGTACAGCATTCACAGACCTGGTAATGAAACCAACCAGATGCTATTTTAATCTCCATAGAAAGAAGAATGTTAACAAGATGTGTCTTCAGGCTCAGGGGAAGCAAATCAAGTCAAACAGTACATGATTAAACCTGTTAGCTGAGAATTCCACAGCCATTATATTCTTTTGAATACCAATAACAAACTAAACTTATTCACCCAAGTTTTTGATGTTTGTTTCAAAGCAGTAGTTAAAGCAATACCTCACAACACTGAGTACTATTTGTTAAATCTCAACCTAAAATACCAATTACCATGAGTTGTCAAGGAGAGTGGAAATGCAACACAGGTAGGCATATTAAGCCTGCTGAAATTTTTCCTTTTATCATTTATTTTCAGTCTGTAAATACACCCCCTTGTAAGAGGCTTAGGCACTTTTTTTTGTTCTTTAAAACTTGAAGCATTATTCTTTTATTGCTTCACACTTATTTATATTCGTGTGAAAAGTAATTTTTTTTTTAATGCATAAACTTAGTATGTCCTTTGGTGGAATATCATTAATGAAAAACCCCTAATGCAGACTCCTAACAGACAGGAGTTTGAACCATAACTGTCTCACTCAGTTACAGAGAATTTCACTAATTAACTCCACAATGGAATTTGGCCCTCTGAATAAAATAATGGTCACTTCAGGAAGCAAACCACTATCTGATTAACAGATGGTGTTTGGACCTAGATTCTTTAAAGAGAAGTCTCAAGCTCTATTGTGAATTATTTTAATACCTTGACTTTTTGTTGCCCATGTTTTCTTCTTACAGTTATTACTGTATCCTGGAAAACTACTGTTGGCTATGAAGTATTAGCTCTAATTGTTTTCATCTTTTTATTGACTGTACTGGAATCTCCCAAGAAATCACTCATGACTGTGCTCCAAGATCATGGTTTTGCTTTATAAAAGATGAAAAAACAACTTTGAATATTAAGCTAGGAAAAGGATAGTAGAATTTTGTACTGTACCCAAGTCCCCTCAGACAAATTCAGTTCCCTTATTCAAGATGCAGGGAGTATGATTTGAGTCTTAGCCTGAAGGGAGTTGAATTCAGAGCTCTACCTAGGCTGGTATAAAAGGTATATGCTCCCAGCAGCTCTTCTTTAGAAAAAAAGTCCTACTTATTTCTTTGGACAGTGAAGGAAAAGGGGGGGAAGTTGCTTTCTCCTTCAGTAGAAGATCTATAAATTGGGAGTCTGAAATAGGTAATTGTGACCGCTTTCAGTTCTGAGAAGGGTGACTAAAGCCTGAAGACATGCATAATCAATAGCATGTCATGACAGAACTTCCACATCATTCAGTTAAGCAATCCTTGCTCAATGCATGGATTGTCATGAGTTTTTAACTCCCAAACATTTTACCCTATGTATATTAACTCTAAGCATCAAAGAGTTCTCAATCTCACTCCAGACAGCTGAAAGTAAAAAGTTATAACCCCTAAGTTTTACATACTTAAGGGCACCTTTTAAGATGCTCTTACAGCTTCTTACATGGACACAATATTTTTTCATATTTTGACTAAGGAATACAAATAAATTTATGGTTTAATATGGATGCTTTGAACACTTATTAGCATTGACAGCTAAAGAGCAGTTTTCATCAACAAAATATGGAAGAGGGAAGCAAGTTTCAAATGCAAGTGAGCAAGACATTGTTTACAATGGTTACATAAATATGTTGCAAGAAACAGACTAACAGAATCTATTCTACTATCTAAATCCATAGTATATTTTCTGTGGAAAACTTATTTATATGTAAAATAGGATGGAAATTGTTGCACCAAAAATCTAGTGATATTGCAAAGTTACTAATATGAAATACGGGAAACATATCTCAGAGACTTCATAGATACTCCTGTTTATTTCAACTAAATATAGTCTTTCGATTACTGATGCAAGTTTTTGTCATGCTTTTAATAGATAGAAAAAAGATGCGGAGACTAAGTGACTAAGTGAAAACAGAAGCCCTATCCAAAATAAAGAGGAAAACAAAGAAGAGAAAAAATTAGTTTTCAAGTGAACATGTTTGTTCCTAGAATAAGGTTGTTTACAGGAAGTTCTACATCTCTGGAAAAAGAAAATGGGACAAAGTTATCTGCAACAATGGAGACTGAACCTAGATGTCCTATTTACAATGAAAGAGTATTTGAAATTATAAAATTATTTATTTCCAGAGAAAACAGTTGATCAAATGGTATTTCATGAAATAACAATGATAGAGATGCATTTCTCCTTATTGGAAATCATCACAACGTGAACTTCGTAGGCTTGCTTCCCCATTACACTTTGAGTATTATTTCAAATGAAGAATGCAATTGCATTATGAACTCAGTAGATACAAATTAAACATACTGTTTGAGGATAGCCGTATGCTCAGAAACAAGTCAATTATTACATATCACATAGTCAAAATAGCATAATATAGGACAACTTGCTTGGACATTGATGAAAAAACATGGCTGGAAAAGTTGTATTTTTTAAAAGTGATACTCAGTAGCATGGATTTTCTGACAGGATTGCAATATAAAGATGGATTTTTGAGCAGAATTTCATATTTATTGAGTCTAACATGGCAAGCTCCTCCTGTAAAAAATTTAAGTGTGAACTCACATGTATGACTAATCCTAGTGAAATACTGAAACTTCTTCTGTATATCCCTAAGTTCCACAAACTTCCTAGCCATTCCCACAGTCCCTAATGAAAACAATGCCATCTACACTTCTGAAGAATTTTGATTTTAGAATATGTATTTTCTAAGTATTTGATACATAGCAAAGAATATGCTCAGATAGTTCTTCTCCTAATCATTTGAAAGGGGAAAATGTCAGGCCTGGTTCTCTATTTCCTCATGTTTTGTATAGTTTTGTAAAACACTGCCAAATCATTATACCCTGTTTTACACTGCTGCTGCAGACTAGAGGGTTTACCACAGTAAGGGAAAAAATGATCGAATCCATTTTCTCTACAATGAGAAGTGCTATAACACTCACAGCTAGGGAAAAGCAAAACAGGAATTGACTGAAATTTATAATTCTCTTGAAGTGATTGCACTTGCTCAGCTTCACATAAGAATAAAACCATTACATATAATCATTGTAAATTGAATGCAGTATCTAATAAATATAAAAGTTTGGTTTATCACTCTCAGAAATACAGTAAAGGTTACAGATCTGCAAAGTGAGAAGTGAACCTCCCTTTTATTAATGACAATAAATCATTGTTCCATTTTAAGTGTCACAATCAAATATTAACAGAAACAAAATCCCTAAGGATTTCTACATTGAACAAAACCTCCCCTCCCTTTCACTTCCCTATCCCCCAAGAAAGAACTTTAGATGCACAGCAAGGAGAAACAAGCCTGTTAAGATTTCACAAGGCTGCAAGAAGCTAGAGGAGAGGAGGGTATTTGAAGCTCATTCCACCACACTACTGCCACCTGGTAACACTGCTGCAGCAATCAAAGAACCTAAACTCCAAGAGCTCTTTTTTCCACTGTTTGGAAAAAAGGTTGGATGACTGGTTGAACCACAGTCATCAGGATCTATACAGCTCTGAGGAACAAATTTGAGTATCTTCAACATGAACCACTGAACCAGGTTCAGTCAATGAGAATAGTACAGAAACACACAATTATGCATAGTTAGACCTTTTAAAAAGAAGGCACTATCCCACACAGACATTCAGATTTCTCTGCGTAACAGTCAACAAAAACACGTAACAGAAGCCAAGCTAGCCCTACATAGATCCAAAACAGGTCGACTTGAACTCTGTATCACAGCTGTAACATGCTAGCAAGGATCACCACTGCTCTTCCTCTCACCCTAGCAAGTATCACACCACACAGCCTCCAAAATCTGCAGTTGTTATCTAACAGACTTGTAAGAAATGGACAGTTCTGAGCACCAGCACAAAGTACCTAGGCTGACACTGGTTAAACCCATCATATATTTAAAAGATGCACAACTGCCACACCCTCTTTGCCAGAAAACTAAGCTTTCTCCTCATAAATAGCAACCAAAAACCACCGCACTTTGATGGTACTGACAGGTAAGAAATCATATACCAACTTCAATGAAAGTTATAATAAATTAGAGATACAGCACCCAGAAAGCACTAATCATGGTGTCCACTGCAATTTTTAGTCAGTCACATAGTGCCCAAAAAGAGAGAAATACCATCACCTTCTGTAACAGAAATCATAATCAAAGACATTACATCCCAGTATCTGAAAAACAATCAACTTTAATTTCCTGCACTTCTCCTAATAAAAATCCTCACCATGTCACTGTAGGAACATAGTTTGAACAAAAGCTTTGTTTACAACATAGGTTTAGGACTTAGATTACCAGGTGATACAAAATTTTTTACCCCTTGAAATTTTGCTGGTTCACACCAATGTCACTGCCACTGCACAGTTATAGTTAAATGTCTACTGAACATTATCCTGTAACTCACAGGAATTTCTGAACTCAGAGGATGTAAAATACAGAATTCAAACCTCAGCATGCAAACTCACACTCAGCCTTAAGCACAGCAACTCTCCACTATAAGTCAGGACTAAAATCAGTTTGTCTCCCAGCATATAACCCGGTCTATGTCACAAAATGATAATGAAATGACAAAGGACCTAATCTTACTTTCCCTGAACTCAGTAGCAAAACTCCCACTGACTTCAATAAGAGCAAAAGCCAGCACTAGATCTCCAAAAATTATTATTCTCTTCAGAGCACCATATGCATTTCCTATCAGCCCCCTGCAGAAGGATGACTGTCTCTCAGCTTTCCAATATAATATTGCCTCATAGAAAAGCATTTCAGATTGCCAGCACTGATCTAACATCTGTGACCACCTGAGGAATACAGTTTGACTTCATCATATAACCCAAAGAAGAGAAAAGAATCAAGCCCTATGGAAGAAGAAAGAGGCATACCAGCAGTAATGACTCAGTGATAACCTTGTAACTAACAAAAAAAATGTCACTGCCATATTTTAAGGAGATCTTGTATAAGCATCTATTCCTCTCTGCACAATAAACATCCAAGATTTACAGAATAATATTTGCTTTTATATATACAAGCATTTAGATATTTCACAGAAAATTGCTATTAGTGACATAAAAAGAAGAATTTCAATATAACGGAAAACTATATTCTGAAAGTTATGCAGAAATATATTTTGATCCTCTCTTTAAAAAAAAAGAGTAAAAGAGAAAACTATTAAACAATTAAAACCACTTGCTGTATGTTTAGCTAAGTATAAAAATTGCATGTGGCTTTTTTGGAACTGCAGGAGAAACAAATGTCACTGGCTTCTGAACAGAAAAAAAAGATTAAAAAGTAGTTATGTAGTTAATAGTCTTTTCGTGAGAATTAACAAAGATAACAAGAACAGAACCTACACTTTTCCAGTACATTTCCTGTTGAAGTCATTTCGAAGCAGTCAGAGCAAGCATAAGTATTTACTTCATAAACATAGTATAAAGGAAAAGCTAAAGATCATCCTCATATGCTCAGGCACTTTAGTCTTGACCATGGTATGCAGTTTCAAACCTATGCCATACCAAATTCAATAAGAATTCAAATTCAATAAAGAATCTACTAATTATGCCTTCCTCTTAAGTGAGCTGACAGCACACCTGGCAGCCACTTGCCAGAACAAACTTCACACAGAAAGCAAAGCACTTGATTCCTAGTGTACAGGCTGGAATTCAGTTAAAGCTGGCTTGCCTGCTACACAGTAAAGAGCAGCTTCACCTCAGTAGTTACAGGTACTACTTATTGGTCTGGTGATGAAGGCATTCTTCCAGGAAGACACACATGGGACCTGAACCTGGGCTTTCCAATTCAGTAGTTGTTTGCACAGAAGTCTTTGCACAGAAGAAGCACAGAAGGATTACCACTTGAAATGGGAAGCTCTGTTCAGACTGCCTGTCATTCCCTTCCCAGTGCAAGCATGTTCAAAATTCACCAATGAAACCATATAGAAATGCAACAGATGTCCGGTTCTACATGCAACATTTTATACCATCTTTGGATCTCCACTTGGAAATCAGCAACAGGCAAGAGTGAAAAAAAGGGCTACAGGAAAACAGTCTTGAATCCATAGGACAAGAGACTATTCCTACCTGGCCACAGCAGAGACAATACAAACCATTAACATATTTCCTTTGGAAAGAGAAACATTAATACTTTACTGTTCAGCTTATTAACCCGTGCTACTGACAGTGTTCATCAGAGTAAGATTCTGCAGCAATATTGCATATATCCATTTCCTACTTCTCTGTATTAACAAGAGATCATCACAGCACCTTGCTGAAACATCCTTCTGCGCTGAGGTACTCTTTGCCCTGAGCCATTGTACATTTTACATGTGTCCTAACTTATATAATTGCAAAGGCAGGTAGGAACATTATTACAAAATATAGCTGCTGCTAGTTTTCTCTTTCTTTGCTGAGAGAGAGTGAAAAGATAAAGCAGTTGCACTTTCTTGAGCAGCTGCTTCACAGAACATCACAGGTAGAAAGATAACTTAATTCCATACAATTTTTATAGAAGTGAATTACTAAACAAATCAAGTTCTTCCTCCAAATATGAAATATGGATATCAAATAAAAAGGAATTCACAAGTAATTTGCAAGTACTGTACCGCCCTCTGCAGTCAATGTGGAAGTTCTGCAAATACATCCACAAACTGAACTTAGGCAGGTTCCTTGCAAAGATCAGTAGGTCAATAATAAAACCTCTACAAATTGAAACCCAACATAAGTAACATTTTTATGACATTGCCTTACTTGTTGGAATCATCGGAACACAATACAGAAACTTTAATTCTTCATATAAGTGCTCTGCCTATTAAAGAATGTGGAAACATATGCTTTGCTGCTGTTCCAGAATGGGTCAGATTCCTCAATGATACTTCTGGCATTTATTCCCTTGGAACTTGACAGAAATTTGCAATGCCCCATCTGAGAATTTTTTCTGGTTACTTCTAATAAATATCCAAAATAAACTGCATTTTTTTTAAAGTTACATTAACTGATCCATCAATGACAGAGAAATATATTCTACATTTCAGGTATTACACTACTTTATTTAACACAACTTATAACCTTAATAGGGCATTTATGCTGAGATTTGTACAGCACCAACTTCTTCACATGGATACCCTAAGACAGTATTATTTTTCCTATTGAATTGTTAGAGAACACTTGACAGTTACCCTTGGGCCAGCTGTAGATATTTGCTAAAATGCAACTCCTTAAAAGGCTTTTTTTTTAAAACCTCACCTGCTCTCTGTATTTGTTTCATAACCTCCTTGTTGAATACTAGGTATGCATTTAACTTTACTCAAGAAGTTCTTCACCAACTTAATTATGAGCAATTAAGGAGACAATTCATGTGAGCAAGTTTTACACACATGATGAGGGCTCTGGATGTTAAGGTAACTTCAAATATCTGTTCAAGTAGATAGCACTGTAGCACATAATACCTGATGGGACTACAGAAGCATACAGCACCATACTACTACGTTTCTGTGAAACAAATCTCAAGTAACTAAATTACAACAAGTTAGCAGGTTCTTCCTCTATAATGTGACATTTGTCCTCCACATTTTAGTGTTTGAATACTGTCGCAAACAGAAGTTACTCACAGTATGGCCAGCTGTCTCCTTAACGGTGATAGCATCAGATAACAAAACTGTTTTCTATCAGAACACCTTCACTCCAACTTAATTTACATCTGCATTTTTCCTTGGATCTGTGAATACAATTTTTTTAAAGTAATTATCAGATTTAACAATATTTTTCTCCTAAAAGAAAAAACTTGATACCTTATGGTAATAGCATGATATAGCACCCCTAAAATGCAGAAGATTAAACTGCATTTTCTACACAATGAAAGCAACGAAGGCAAATGAATGTCACATTTATTTTTAAATCAAAATTAAGCTTTTGAAGATCCATTCGTCTGCTCTCAGCAGACATCTTAAAATTCTTGTACCACAAACGTTCAAGACAGTACTAACAGCACTTCGTGGTTCGTGGGTGATGATGAAAGGAAAAAAGCACGGCTTGAAAACCCTTCTAGAAAAAGAAGTAACAGCTCGGGCAGCTTGTTGGGGTTTCCCACCTAGCAAACGCCCCAGATCTGTTGGGCTAGGGGAAGCGAGCCCAGCAGGAGCGCCCCCAGCCCCCTGAAGGCGGCTCCCCTGGGGCCCCCCCACAGTGACAGCCCCCTCAGGGAGCCGCCGCATCTCCCGCTCGGCGCTGAGGAAAGCTGACGGCCACGGCGGCCCCCTCAGGAATGAGGCCCTTCTCCCAGCCAGCTGCTGTTCCTCAGTGTGCGGCGACGCCAACGGCACACCGCCTTGCTCACCGGCTAACAACGGGAGGCACCCGGGAGCAGCAACTCCAACGGCCACCCCGCCACCGAGCGGCTCCCCCGCGCGCCCGGCGCCTCCAGCGGCTTCAACCGCCGGCCTCGGCGCGCGGGGCTCTGCCAACGGTTTCAACGGCCTCCCCAGCCCCACGGCGCCGCTGCTAGCCCCAGGGCCCTGGCTGCAGCCGGCGCAGTTAGCACACCGGGAAAGGCCGCTACCCCTTCCCGAGCGCGGGGAGCAATGCGGCAGCAGCGCCGAGTCCCGACAGAAAACCTGCCCCGCGCCCACCCCTTCCGCCGCCGCCCCCTCGGGCGTCCCAAGCAACGGCGGCCGGTTTACCGCGGCCACGCTCCGCCCCGCGGGCGGCAGCCGTTGCTGCGCAACGAACGGAGCCGGCGGCGGCTGAAGGACGGCTCGGTGCCCCCGGCCCGGCCAGCACCCTCCGGGCCAGGCCACGGCCGAGCCTCCCGGGGAGCCCCCGCCCCAGGCTGTCCCGCGGAAAGGGCAGGAGCGAGGCCTCAGGGAGCACCTGTGGCCCGGACACAGCCCCGACCGGCCCGAGCCGTAGACTTCCCACCCGCCTCAGCGGGGCCCCGGCCAGCCGCCTTTTGCGGGCTTTGAGCCTGAACGAGACCCTTATAAGCCTCAGCATTCGGAACCGGGACCAGCTTCCTATGAATACCAGGGGGTAAGGCAAGGGTCTGATCAGCCCCAAGGACTGAGAAGGAGCATTTATCAGCCACGTGCGCCCGACCAAGACCCCTACCAAGCACAAGACCAAAGAGGAAGTGTCAGCTGGACTCGTGCACCAGGACAAGCACCGTATCAATCACAGACCCCAATTCAACACCTCTATCATCCACGGGGAGCAGAACAAGCCTCTTACAAGCTACAGGTGCCAGAAATAAACATCAGTCAGAGATACCCACTGGGACAAGACTCTCATCAAGGACAGGTGGCAAGGCAAAGCATGTATCGGTCACATGCACTAGGATTAGACCCTTACCAAACACAAGAACCAAAAAGTGCCTATCAGGCGTATGGAGTAGGACAAGATTCCTATCAAGCCTATGAACGTGGGCATGGCCCCTATCAGCCACATGAACCAGGTTATGGTCTCTATCAGCCAGGATACACTCCATATGATGATCAGATACCCGATCCCAAATCCCGAATGCTGGCAATTCAGAATGCAAAAGCCTATTTATTGAAGAGCAGCACAACATCTGGCCTGAACTTGTAAGTCTGAAAAAGGGACACAATTGAAAGGGGTAGGAAGTATGAGTGGAGAGAAAAGTAGTGTTGGTAAAAGGGCAAAGGGTTGTGTTAAGAAAGGGAGGGATACCAGGGAGGTATATATAGAATGGGAGAACATGTTATAAATGCAGTAGTTCATTGCTGTGTGATACTTGTGTGTGTCCAACATCTTTCGGAATCAAAATTCCTAAGGAAATTTCTAGAATTCAAAGGGAAATTGATTTGATTAAGAGCAAGTTTAAATTCAGCTTCAGCTCCTGAGGCAGGTGCAGTATATACCAAAAATGGAAGATGGGACTACTCCTAAGTATATTATACTCCAGCTAGTTTCAAGTCTAATTTCCCATCATGCTCCATGACCCCCTTTCATCTAACTATTCCAACGATTTCTCCAAAGCTCCAGGTGATTAGCTTCTACTTTAGATATTAAAAACATAATATTCTAAGACTTTTGTATATTAGGCCAATAATATTTACATTTATATGACAGATATGATCATCTTGCTAATATGCTAACAAAGATACTGGATGAACAGCCCACCAATGCAGTAGACATAATTGAGAATATCAGCAAGGATGTGAAGTGGGCTCAGTTTCAGAAAAAAATGGACACTCTTCGAGATGAACATGAGATTCTTCCAACATTTGAAGCTGCAGAAAAGCGTAAAGCTTTGTTCCTCAAGGCAGATGGAGAAGGACATGAAGAACTAGAAGAAGACATAGTGAGTTATTATCAGAGAAAAATAGATATCATATATACTAGGGAATGGGTGGGAGGATGGTGGGAAGGGAAAGGAGGAAGGGAGGAATTTGTGATCTCCCTTGTAGTACTGCCTTTCACGATCATATAAATAATTGCAGCCACAGTACCATGTACCCTCTTCATAGTTGAGTTAGTCCCATGTCTAGTTGTGAAGAAGAAAAGCCCTCTGATTACTTAGTTGGGATTATTTCCTGTAGTAAATCTAATATCCTGAACCTTTAAAATCATAGGTGTTCTAGAGATGATGAACAGAAAGTAAAGTTTACAATATCTCCCATATGCCAGTTCAACATGGAATATTGCATCCAAATTTCTTTCCTTTATCTAAAAGTGACATTTCTTTACCTAAACTGACCATAATTCTGGACACCAGTTTGAGAATATTGTGCACAGCTGCTACTGTAAAATAGAGAATGGAGAATGTTGTGATCCTTCGAGCTCCAGCTGTGGTTCCAGTCTGTCCTCCAACTAAAAAACAAATATGATTATAATGAAGAACTACTAGAACTGAAAAGCCGTTTCTTAAAACAAGGGATTTTTCAGTATTCAGTTGCTTATATGCAGAAGAATTTGTACCCAATGAAAAATTAAGAGAATTCTTATAATAACCAAGGGAAACTAATGAACAAGATGTTGATTTTCATATGAAGTTACCAGTATATATTCAAATGAATTGTCATTGCAGAATACAAATACTAACAACAGAAGAGCTAGTCTTTCATCTTATCCATAGCCTATTACTTATTTTACAGTAACAGTATACGATGGTAAAAATGGAAAAAAGTAGGGTATTTCAGAAAGGAATTTTGAATTTTTCATACTCCTGTCTATCTTGCTTTGATATAAGAAACCTGGAAGGGCCAAAGAAGTTCCACATGAAACTAGCACTACTTCTTCCAAATTCCCTACCCTGCCATGTACAACTTCTAATATCTTTGTCTGTGTGATATAACCACCTACCCCCATGAAATGAGAGAAGGGTGATAAAGCGAATGGAAATAACGAAATCTTCATTATTGGCCTATTCCTGCTTCCACTGAAGCCAGCTGGAGTCTTATTATGGACTTCAGTAAGAGCAGGGGCCAGTATTATAAAAAATGCAGGGAGCTTTATGCCAAGGTGTTCAAAAGAACAACATTCACTCCAGAGAAATATTGCTGGTCTGGTGTGTAAATATATAAAATATGTATTATATTTTCCCCAAATGCATCTGCCACAAACACAAGCAAACACAGTGACACTGCAGGCATCAAGGCCTCTTACAGAGCTGACATGCCCTAGCACTGAAGTCCTTTGTAGATCCTGTGTAAGAATTCTGACTTTCCTTATTTTGCAGTAATTAAAAGTGAGTTTGAATTTTGAAATCCCGTATTCTAAAAGCTGCAGTTCATCTGTGTTCTCTTCTTTCCCTTAAAATGGCATTTTTAATTCTTCTAAATGATAGTGGAAGATGTAGTGAATAAAAGTCTGGAAAGCACTTTGAGCCAGTGAGTGGCACTGTAGGAAAGTATAACATTCAGTGGATAACATGTTTAATTTTTCAAATAGATAATTATACCGTTCTTCAGCTCTAACTCCGGATCTTCTTTCCTAGGGAGAGACCCCTCTACCTAATGTGATGGAAACAGCCTTTTATTTTGAACAGGCTGGAATTGGCTTGAGCAAAGATGAATCCTATCACATATTCCTTGCTCTTAAAAAACTAATTAGTGTTCAGCCAATCCAGACCTGTCGTTTCTGGGGCAAAATTTTGGGGCTGGAGATGAACTATATTATAGCTGAAGTACAGTACCATGAAGGGGAAGAGGAGGAGGAAACAGAAGAGGAAGAAGTTATTGAGGAAGGAGGGAAAGAGATGGGTGAGGTCGAAGACGAAGATGAGAAGAAAGAAAAAGATGAACCACCAAAGTCCACCTATAAGCCCCCACCTGTCATCCCAAAAGAAGAAAATGGGACTGGGGCTAATAAATATGTCTACTTTGTCTGCAATGAGCCAGGCAAACCCTGGGTGAAGCTGCCTCCAGTGACGCCAGCCCAGATTGTCTGTGCCAGGAAAATCAAGAAGTTCTTCACTGGTAGGCTGGATGCTCCTGTTGTGAGCTTTCCTCCTTTCCCTGGAAATGAGGCCAATTACCTGCGTGCACAGATAGCTCGGATCTCAGCAGGAACCCAGATCTCTCCCATTGGATTTTACCAGTTTGGAGAGGAAGAAGGAGATGAAGAGGAGGAAGGGGGAGGAGGAAGAGATACATATGAAGAAAACCCTGATTTTCAGCCCCTTTCTGTGGCTGAAATGGTAGATTCTCTCTCCACATGGGTACACCATGCACAGAGTATTCTAAAGCAGGTATGTTCTGGCATAGCTCACGTGGACCTTGGATACCATTCACACTGTCTGTGGTCCTCGTGGGGTTTCAGAATGTAAATGAAAACTCCTCACCTGCACATTTGAACTATTCACCAGAAATAGTATTGGACTGCAGTATTTTTCTACAGAAAATATATTTGATATATGTTGCACATATTTACATATATTTTTATATATATTTTGATATATATAGGAACCTTCTAGGTTTAGTACTGTTTTCTATGGTGTGTTCTTAAGATCGAAACCTATCTTTAGATAACAATATGGAGTTAGGCCTTGATAGATAACAATAATTTCTGGTAATCTTCTCCTCTATTAGGCTTTCTCTTTTGAAGTCCTTACTTGACAAAAATGTTTTAAATTCTTTTTTCTTGGGTAGGATGCTAAAATGCAGATAGCTGATGATTGTATGCTAAATTGAACTTATTTGATGTATTCTTCTGGTTTATTTTTTGTTGCTTACTTTCTGCTGTGAAACACGCAAATGAAAAAGCTTAAAAGCTTGTGATATCAGGCTAGTGCTGGAAAGAGGTATTACTAATTTGATGATCATTGCTGGATGACTTGCTGGCTAGGCTACCAATTCAAGAATGCTAGTATAAAATAACGGCAAATGGTAGGAAATAAGGTTTAAAATTATTGCCAGCAAAACAATAGTTGTAAAAATAAAATCTATATGCATTAGAATCTTAAGAATATTTTGTTATGTTCCTCTGACTGCTAGCTAAATAACAAGGCAGACTTTAAAAGGAAGGGGCCAAGTCCGTAAGTTAAGCCTCTTAGTTTGCAGTCACTGGTAATCTGGCAAGGATATAAATCAAACTGGCAAGGAACTGAAGACTACAAAATAACAAAAAGCTGATGACAGAGGTATAAGGTTATTCTGAAATAGTAAGCAGGGATGAGGGAGGAATGAGGGATATAGGGAACACTCTGCCAAGAGGATACAATATTCTGCCAACAATATACCAATTATGGACTATATATTTTTCTTTTCTTCCCCACCTCCCTTAACTGTGTGCGTGCATCTGAGCCAATTGTTTTAACTGGCTTGCATTCTTTCAGTGATTGTTACATGTATTTATTATTTTTCCATATCAACGATAGGGTCGCTGTGTTTGGCTTAATCCTTTTCAAAAATCAGAGGAAGAAGAAGAAGAAGAGGAGGAGGAGGAGAAAGCAGAGGAGCCAGATGAACCACAGCAAGAAATAGGACCTCCTCTTCTCACTCCCCTCTCTGAAGATGAAGGTATTCTTTGTGGAATATGAAGGTTTTGATAGAGAGCCACTAGGAATGTTGGTGTTTAGGTAGTAAATATTTGAAGTTATAGGTCTCTGACCCTTCATGGGGCAATATAGTTTGCCCCTGTGGGGTAAGCACATTCTTTTACAAAATAGACCAAAAGCAAAATGGTTAACAGTATTGACATTAAAACTGAAATAATTGGGTTTACTAGTTAACAATCTTGTTGAATACAAAGGGAAAAAATACGTCAGACTTGTCAGGCTACTGCAAGTTCAAGACAGCTCACTACATGAAATACATTCAGCTATTTTTCCATCATCTTTTTAGACAAAAAAAAAGTGTGTGTGCACGTGTAAATAAAATATATATACGTATACACATGCATAGATATACAAATAAGAATTTAGATCCTGTAGCATATTACTGCAGTGAATCATGGGAATATGGGAACCTGAATATTAGATTACATCAATAGTGAATTATTTTCCTACTCTCCATTCTTTGATCAAGGTGAAATATAACTACATAATTTATCCATAAGTGATAAACAGCCCTTAACAAAAGAAACAGCGGTGAGTACTACTGAATTTCAGGAACATGATCTTTTCTGTACGTGGCTCTGTTAGCATTCCTGTGCTACCTACCCATACATCCAAACTACCTGTTTGAATACAGCGCCTATATTTATGGCTTCTGACTTCTGGCTCTTGTAACATGCAACTTATTACAACCATTGCTTGAATTCTGTGAAAGTCTTGTAGCTCAGTCTTAAATATTTTGTAGAGGGTCATAGGTCAATTTATTCATAGACTCTGTGTGTTTGGCTGCCTCCAGGAATTCAGAACATCCCTGCTTGGACAGCTCAGCCTTCTACAGACCTGATCCCGCAATACGCTGTTGCAATCCTCCGGTCTAACCGATGGCCCGGAGCGTATGCCTTTGCATCTGGCAAGTGAGTAGCTAGTTGACATCGTTACAACACAGACTGTATATGCTAAACACAGATACCTGTCTAATGAAGTCAAAGTTGCTTTATTATTAATTCATTGACTGAATTCTAACTATTCCAGAGACTGATGGAGAAGGGCACTTAAATGTGCACAGCAACAGTAAATATGTATTTAAGACTGAAAATGAATCATCACTGGAAAGGCTAGTATAAAGTTAATGGATGTAAATGTCCAGTTAGTATTTGGGCACAGTCCTCGAGTTAAAACCTATATTCTTGAGTCTGTGGTACTTTATACAAAAATAGCTACATTCTGTGGTTCTAATGGTCACACATTTCCACTACACATGGTACCATCTTTTAAATACTTCTGTTATATCTGCACAAGTGACTTTTTGCACAGCAGAGTAAGGAAGCCTGACAGTAACTCCACTGATGTTTTGTTGGGAGGAGAATGTGTGATCTTTCACTTCTCTTTCTCAGGAAATTTGATAACATCTACTTTGGCTGGGGTCACAAATACAGTCCAGAGAGCCATGCTCCTGCGCTGCCTCCGCCAGTGCAAGCAGAATACCCCAGCGGGCCAGAAATCACTGAGACTAGAGACCCCACTCTGGAAGAGGAGCTGGCTTTCAAGGCTGCGAGGGAAGAAGCCTTAGCTGCAGCTGAGGAAGAGGAAGATGAGGAAGACATTGCTGAGGATGATGAAGAGGAGGAGGATGATTAAAATACAGGGGGAAACATTTTTATTTCTAAAGTTTAAACATGAATAGTATTTTCATAAATTAGTCGACCTTAAAAGAAACACAACTGGAGCATGCCTTCTTTTTTGATTTCTGTAGGCTCTCCTTTGCAGCTACCTTCCCTTTCTTCCCTGCTCCCCCAAGCCCACCCACGCTGGCGTGAAGACTGCATTGCTCTCACTGGAAGATAACACAACAACGTAGCCTCTTTTTTAGAAGAGCGGGCAAACACAGTCTGCTTCGGTTTCCTAAAGTAATACTGCTTTGAACCAACTTAGCTGCCAACCACCAAAGGTTCATGTTGTTCTTCTAACCCGCACTTCAATACCTGTATAAATTTTACTCAAAACAAAAAAAATAAACATAATTACATAGTCACGTCGCATTTATGTGTGAGAGCATACTATTTAAATTCAGTAGATAGCTTATCAGGTTACCGGCCGAGCGGACGGCCCTGACACTGCCGGCGGCCGCCCTGCCGCCCGCAGAGCGCCGCTCCTACGGCGCCGCAGCCCTGGCCGGCACCATCGCAGGACTCTCGACAGACAGGGGGGTGTCGCTCATGGGTTGTTCGGCCATCTATCTCTCACTACGCTTTCCCTGCCCCCCCCCGTCAGCTGTTGGCGAGTGGTACGTTCCGCCGCGGCGTCTGCCCTGCGCGGGCCAATAGGAAGCGGCCTCGGGAGAAGTTCAAACGGCGGTGGCGGTTGGGTCGCTGCGTTGGTCGCCTGGGTGCGGGCGGGCGAGAAAGGAGCGAGCGGCTTCCCTGTCACAGGCAGCGCGTGCCCGGGAGGGCGGCCTCGTGCCCAACAGCCGCGGGCATGGCAGACGAGGGAGCTGTGACGGTCTGTGTGCGTGTGCGGCCGCTCATCGCCAGGTGAGGCTCCGTCCAGGCGGGAGGGCCGCACCCGAGCCCCCGGCCTGAGGGGCGGCTGCAGTGCTGCCCGCAGCCTCGGGGTCCCTCGGCTTCCCTGGGGGTTGCTGTGTCCCCTTCACCTTCAGCTGGGGCCCTAGAAGCGCCGCTACCGCTCTACGAAGACGGGGAGGCGGGGGCATAAACGCGGCGTCCGTCCCCGTGGAGGAAGGAGAGTGCCGGAACAGGGCTGGCGAGGGCCTGGGGAAGAGAGGTGCTCGCGGTAAGGGGGTAGACCCGCGTTATAGGAGCAGTGTCCCAACCTAATGAAGCTAACAGAATATCTCTTCTTTTAGAGAAAATGCTCTAGAAGATAAAGTGTCACTCCACTGGAAAAGTGAAAATAATACCATTTCTGAAATGAATGGTACAAAAGTATTCAGTTATGGTAAGAATATGAAAGCGATTATTTTATTTTGATGCTTATATGGACCTTTGTTACTGTACTTTGAACGTATGCTAACATCAGTGACCTTAGCTTTTTGCAACGTCCCTGAACTTTTTTCCAACTTCATAATTTTGAAGGACTGCCACTGGGGCACACAGGACTTTAGTTTTAGTCAGTACCAGGAATGTGCTTTTGAAGTCAGCTTCCTGATGGACGTTGCTTTCTTTGTTCTGGTTCATGCTGTAGAGTGGTTTTGGAACACGAGCTGGATTCTTTTCATATGAATTCCAGTTACAAATAGACTAGACTAGGGCTAGTCCAGAGCATTTAGGGAGAAGGGGGTGGGGAAACCCAAAATTGAAAAGTGCTAGTGTGGATGTTAGATCCTCATAACTAACTGCCTCACCTTGAGTCTCTTCCTACTGATCCACCCTACTTGTTAATATGATTGTAGCCACTACAAAGGTTTTTTTCCCAAATTATAGATTCAATAAAAGCATGCTCCAAGCTAGGAGTTTAACAAGTAGCCTGCCTTGTCAGGCTTACAATCCTCATAGATAAACTAGCTGTAAATGTTTTTAGGATTAAATGGGATGACTGTTTAACTGTGTCCATCATTGCTAGTTTTCCTGACACGTCTGTTGTCTGTTCATTGTATCTTTCTTGGTCTGGGTTTAATATTTCTTTTTTTAAAAAAAAAAAAAAGAAAGCCTGCATTAATAGTGTCATAATTATAGTTTGTAGGATAATTCAAATATAAAATATCTGTTGCCCATTTATTGGATTTGAAGTAGTGATACTGAGTGAGATGACAGCTTGTTTTTGACTTGCAATACAATGGATTTACATGCTTTATTTTAAATTTTTTTTTTAAGATCGTGTCTTTCACTCAAGTGACAACACTCAGCAGTTATATGAAGGTGTAGCTGTTCCAATTATACAGTCAGCTGTGCAAGGTTATAATGGTAAGTTTTAAAACTGTGTTTAAATCCTGTTTGTGATGTATTTCATAAGTAATTAGTAAAATTCAACCATCTTTCTAGGCACAATTTTTGCTTATGGACAGACTGCTTCAGGGAAGACATACACAATGATGGGAAATGAAGATTCTGTGGGCATTATCCCTAAGGCAATTCAACATGTTTTCAAAATTATTTGTGAGGTGAGCAATTCCATTAAATTGGAGTGACTGAAAGGACTAGTAATGTTTGTGATTGTTACAGAAAAATGAATTATAGTATCAAGGAGCTTGTGAAGGAAATGAATTTATATCGGACCATATGTTGCAGTTGCTTTGCTAGCCTTGCAAAGTTGAGTGGTTTAAAAAAAAAATAATGGGACTCTTAGTTGGAGTCAAATCAGAACAAAACTGAGGGGGTGTTGTTAAACTTGCAAATATAGTAAACCTTGATTACAAGTGTAAGTAGATGCTCACTCATTAATATGGTAGATAAGGTAATGTGAAGCTTTGTGTTCTTTATTCTGCTATTTTAAAACTTTAAAAAATTAACAGTATTAAAGACTTTTTTAGTGGGAAGAATGTGACACTAAATTTACTTATTTCAGGCTTTCAAAAGAATCATAGGCTAATTGCTTAATGCTAATAGGAAGTAAGGAAAAGGTGTAAGTTCAAACAGTGATTTCCAAAACATCACCTGCAGAGCACTTGCTTCTGCCTTGAGGATTTCAGGTAATTGCTATTAGTTATGTGAAATGGTCACTGCTCCTTTGAGGAGGTGCAGAGTACATTAAGGGGTCTATAAAAGTAACTAAAGCCAAGAAAGCTTTCCATGGTGCTGTAGTCCTCGAGTCCATTGTGCAGCCTTTCCTCACCCCAGTGTTCTCTACCAGGGAGGTAGGAGAAGCAGCAGCAGAGTATAAGCAAGCAGAGAGAAAAGACTAGGTACACAGAGAGGAAAGAGCCTAAGCAGAAGGAAATTAGATATGGAAAAGGCACTTAAGTGGAGTGACTATTGTCACACTTCTGTAGAGCAGTTATCTTTTATAACCTACTAAAAGTGATATACCATTAATGCATCTGGAAAGAGATGGATAGAAGAAAAATGATCCTGTATTGGTAGATGTTAATGTGCAAAGAGGATGGGGGCGAAGAAATATGTGTAATGATATCTAAACATATACCTTGGAGTTCAGAATACTTGCATTAAAAGGTGTTCATTAAAAGGTGTTCATTGATTAATCTGTTGGGGGTTTTTGCCTTTTTTTTTTTCCTTTGGACATTAGATTCCAGATAGAGAATTCTTGCTAAGGGTTTCTTACATGGAAATCTACAATGAAACCATTACAGATTTGCTTTGTGATATCAGGAAAAAGAAGCCTTTGGGAATTCGTGAGGATGTTAATGTAAGTGGATGTCATGTAGTGTAAGTATTGTATCTGCTTAGAGTAAAGGAAGTAGTAAAGAAAAATTTAAAAAAAGCACTCTTCAGAAGCATCTAGTTGAAAACTTTTCTGTGTCAAATTGTGTAATTGTTATCTTCAGAATTACCAGAAGGACACTTAATGTAGTAGAATAACAACAGTGAAGTTGAGCTTGCTGTTGCAGGTTTACCTTTATAAATGTTTGTAAATGTAGACTTAATCCGCTAAGTTTTCCAGGATAGTATACTTTATTTAACTTTGACAGTGAATACTTGGAAGTTGTTTGCAGAAGTTTTATTAGCTACATGTGATGGGTATTAAGCCTCTAGCTCAATGTGTTAGAAGTCTTCAACAGATATACAGAGCTACTTTAATACCATCTTCATATAATCTACAAAGTAGATACACTTTTCACCAAGTGTAATCACAGAATATCCATCAGACTAGAACTATTTGGTAAGATGATCAGTAGGGAAAAATAAATCTATATTAATACCATCTTCAGTCTCCAAGTTTTATAGCAAATAATAAAAATTGCAGGTTTGTGGTTTTGTTTTGCGTTTGTTTTTGTTGTTTTTTTTCTTTCAATACCCTAAATGATCAATGCTTTTGGAACCTGGGAAGAAGGGAAACTTAATAGTTATATGATTATGGCCTTATAACATTTACTGAGAAATATACTCCTGGATTCCCTCAGAAAATGTCCAGAAAGATATTTCCCTTACTAGTTTTATTTTTAGGAAACTTTCTAGATATCTGTTGTTTGATTCCTGTGCCTTTAGGCTACAGTTCTGATAAAGGTCTAAACTTTCTCTGTTCCTTGCGTTCAGAGCAAAAAGACAATCAACTGATGTTGCTTCCTTTTAAGAAGGAAACAAACTGGAATAAATACCATAATAATTGCTGGTAATGTTAATTTAATGTATTTAAGTGAGTTTTAGAGTTCAGTAAAATTTATTGCTCTTTTTCTTAAGAGGAATACATATGTAGAAGATCTGATTGAAGAGGTGGTGGTTGCCCCAGAACAAGTTATGGAATGGATCAGAAAAGGAGAAAGTAAGTTGTTTAGCCAATGTCAGCTGCTATCTTAAAAAAGCATTGATGAATCGGATATATCTAGAATCATGGGGTAGCTCTTTGAGATTGTATTCAGAAATCCATGTTTTTCAGATAGTTTTAAAATTGTACTTTTTGTCTGTTATCTCCAGTTTATCCGAATATAAGCAGAAGTATTCTAATATTGCTTTTTGACAGAAAATCGCCATTATGGAGAAACAAAAATGAATGAACACAGCAGCCGTTCCCACACTATCTTCAGGATGGTAAAAACTATTTCACTATGAGGAGGGGTTTTATTATTTTTGAAGTGACAAAAACTTTATCGCACCCTCTTCTTCTAGATCATTGAAAGCAGAGAACGAAGTGACCCCGCAAATGCAAACTGTGATGGAGCAGTGATGGTATCCCACTTGGTAAGCTGTACTCCAAGAAGTTATTAAGTAGACATTTAAGTAGAGAATCTACTGTTACCGCTTGCTTGAGAGAAGAATGTTACTTTATAATGACGTTACAAACGTGCTTTGTTGTTAACTTCTATCAGACATTTCTTAAGCAGAAATCATGTTTCTGATCATCTGTATAGAGGGAGACTCCTGGGGTGTTATCTAGAGGATATCTTCCCACCAAAGGGAATTCTGACATGGGAATAGTTCCTAGACAATTCATGCTGGATTGGGGAGTGTTATGCTCTTCCCAGGAGAGTAAGGCACTATTGTCAGAGTGCTCTTGCATTTTGTTAAACACAGCTTCCCCTACTGACAAGTTCCTGATCCCAACACACAGTTCCTGATCACTGACAAGCCCAGTGAAATAACCTCTAAAGTGGGTAACCTTAAGGCTTCTCTTATCCTCAAATTTAGTTGTTAAAAGAACATGTGGCCTACAGCTGCAATCGCCAGAAGATTTATTTTTTCAAAAGTAACCCCACTTAGCATTTTTGGTGGATTACTAGTATATGAAATATCCTAAGCTGGGGGGAATACACTGCTGATCTCTAGGGGAGTGTTTTGGTTTTTGAAGCCTTCTCTATACAGCCTTTCCTTGATTCTCAGAAAAGTATCTAAATCAACCGGAGGAATGAAATCAATATGAAAGCATGCGAGCTTGCCAAAATCTGCATGAGCACTCTTATTCAGAATTGAGAATAGCATTAAGTCAATCGCACTGTGGAAAGCTTTCTGTTCTGGCTTCATATGAAAAAGCTCTGGGATCTGAATGTAAACACTGCTCATGCAATATCTGGGCAAACTACTGCCTGCTTTTTTTCCTCACCATAGCTTATGGGATCTACTCTTCTTACACTGGCTCCCCCTCTCTGCCCTGTCTCTCTGTTCCAACTGACTTTATAGTAACCTCTTCTACCGGGGGGAGATGGAGAGGTTTTTTGGTCTGTTGCTGTTTGGTGGAGTCAGTACAGGATTTTACCCTTCTGAAACAGAAAGCAATTAAAGTGAGGGCTACTTGCTCAGGCAAATCATTACAGGATGCTATAAAGTACTAGTTGACTTTGAACCAAATTGAGTGAGGCTTTTCATCTGGTATTTAATTTCTTCCTTTCTTTATCCCCACAGTGACAGGCAAGGAGAGACAGCTGATTCAGGACAGGGTGCTAGATAATCTCATCTAGGCTCTCTTTCCCATGAAAGATTGAACCAGATGATCTGTGATTCTATGAAGCTTTCCATGGCTTGAATCTGTAATTAACACTTCTGTATTGAGAAACTATGTTTATCTTTTTGTTAGTGAGGGTAGAGGGAATTGCACTGCAAATTTGAAATACTATTTGGAGTGGGATTAATAGAGTTCATACAAATTTATTCCATGTCCTTAAGTACCTTGAAAGTATTGGTTGGTATGTGTGTAGTAGCTATTGATTAGTTCCAATAATGACGGACATCTTGCTTTTTTCTAAGTGTAACTTTAGTTTATGAAGTGCTTATCAGAGATTTAGAATTAAGATGATCTAAAACTAAATTGCCTCAGAACTAACCTGTGAAATATTTAATGAATTTGCAGAACTTGGTAGATCTGGCAGGCAGTGAAAGAGCTAGTCAAACAGGATCTGAAGGTGAGTGTTAATGAGGCTCTCCTGGTGACCACTTCTGTTAATTAACCCTTATGAGAGACTATGATAGAAAGGAAATTATTTGATCTATGTGCTGTTGTGTTACTTATTGTTTATAAATCTCTTTTTCCCATTGGTAGGGCAGGATCTACTCAGGAAAATACAAAATGTATTTTGCACTTCACACAATTGTTTGCTGTAAAGTGCAAACAATTAGGTAGTAATATGGCTTTTCTAGAATAGCAGCAGGTCCAGCAACAGTCATGCACTGAACTAATAGAATGGAGATGAATCAGTAAAGATTAACCTGTAGTGAAGAAATTAGAAGCTTGTAGAGACTCATACATAAAGGTGAACAGATGGCTCACTCTTTAGCTAAGAGGAAGCTTAATTGTTAACAATGACAGCACGAAGCTGCACAAAAATGCCTTTATCATTTAAAAAAAAAAGTTATCTGAGAGGAACACAAATTAGTATTCTCTCTTACAAGGAATAACTAAGCCAAAAGTTGTATCTAAAGCTGATTTGGTATACTTACACATGTAAATATGGGCATTTGCAAAATTTAAACAGGAAACAAAATTAAAGTTCTTACGGTCCCAGCTACTCACTATGTAAAGATTAATGCTTATTTGTGATAGATTACTATCTTATTTTGATGCATTTTGGCTATTATAAAGGACTTGATACTGGCTGCTGATGGGTCATAGTGCATTGTGGCACTTGGATTTAATTCTTGAATAATCCCTCTGAGCATAACATAGCATAAAAGCCTGACAGGTTGAAAATGTATCTTAATGTTGTTTTAAATGAGGAAAAAAAAAAAACCAAACCTACTGTGTGATACCTAGGTGTCCGACTGAAAGAAGGCTGCAATATAAACCGGAGCTTGTTCATTCTGGGTCAAGTTATCAAAAAACTTTGTGATGACCCTTCTGGGTAAGCACTTGTGTTTGTATACCCGTTTTAAGAGAAGTCACTAATAAACTAAGAAATTCAAATCCTTTATATATATTCCTATTTTATGTAGGTAACTATTTCAAATAACGTATTACCTCTAGAAAAGGTATTTACTGTGTTTTTCTATACAAAAATATGATTCTTTCTTCATTTTCTTTTCTTCCCTCTTTTTCATCAGTTTCATAAATTACAGAGACAGCAAGCTGACTCGAATTCTGCAGAACTCCCTTGGAGGAAATGCTAAGACAGTTATTATTTGTACAATTACTCCTGTTTCTTTTGATGAAACGCTCAGTACCCTTCAGGTAAAACTTCTCACCTGTTTTCAAGCCTTATTCTGAGTCAAGGCTTCATTGTAGACAGGTTGGAGGAGTGGAAAATGTAATCTGCTGGATCTGTAGTCACTTGAATCTTCTAAAGGTCCTCTGTCAACTTGGAACTTGAAATATTTGTTTTGAACACAACATCTTTTCCCAGTTGTCATCCTGTACTAGGTTGTCTAACGAGCTTTCTGGCAGTTGGAACAAAGCTCCTTCTCTCACCTTGCAGGCAGCAGATAACCTCTGTTTTCTCATTTGCCTTTTCCAAACACAGTTAGAACTACAAGTCCTTGCTAACACAAGATGTTAGGTCCTACAGGAAAGGAGGGTAATTGAACTATTCATGAACTGTATTCTTTAGGTAGGATTGTCTTCCTTTTTGGTGGTCTCTTGAGCTTTTTATTAAATAAAAAAAACCTTGGTATATTTTTGATTAAATATTAGGCTCCATTTTTTTAGGTATTAATATCGAGCAAAGAAAACCTACCTTTTCAAAACTTAGAATACATGAAACCTAAGCAAATGTAAACATTTGTGTCCTTTATCTAATAAACTGTCCCTTTTAATTCTGTTGGGGAAATATGAGATATAATAAGTCTTTTGATACATTTGTTCTCTAACTATTGCCCATGAGAGAATATTCTTCCAGTTTGCCAATACAGCCAAAAGAATGAAGAATACTCCGAAAGTCAATGAAGTACTTGATGATGATGCCCTCCTGAAGAGATATCGCAAAGAAATTCTGGATTTGAAAAAACAGCTGGAGGAAGTATGTAATAAACTTATTAAAATTAATCTATCCTCAGTACTGATAGCTATTTGGAAACATTCTGCTTTAAACCAAAACCAGTTAAATTTGGAGGGGTAGGTAAACTGTTTAAAGTGGTATCTGTCATTTCTATTGAGAGAATAGAAACTGAAAAGGTGATGTGAAGTTTAGAACAACTGATGATAGTCAACATATCTGTGTGAAAGCTAACACTGAATGAGATCAACTAACTGAATTGCTTTCTTTCTGTAGGTTAATGTATTTAAGAAATAGAAATTTGTCATGCCTTATAGCACATTTTAATATTGCCACAGATCAAAAGGAATAATTAACTGACATTTGATAACTTCTTATATTGCAATAAAAGATTCAACTTCATTCATATTTTTCCTCTTTACCGATGTTTAACTTCAGTTTGAGTTGCAAGAAGTTTCAACTGCGTAAGATCACTGTCAAAACTTATGTCACGTATAGGCAGAAGATATATTTAAAAAATGAACAATAGTAACTTCCCACCAAACAGTGTAGTCTCTTGTGTTCATCTTTCTCCAAAAAATTATGGACTTGAGGAGCAATCTTGCAAATCTTATTAGAGCATAGATTATAAAAGATAAAGCAGAGGAAAATCACAATTCTGAACATACTGTTTTGGTGGATTAAATCATCAAAAGATGCTCTTTTTTTTTTTTTGCAAATAAAAAAAAATAGTCATAGGGAAAGTTTAAGGAAAAATAACTGACCTCTTATTTTTAAAGAGAATTAACTTGCAGTATAAACTTGCACCTAGAAGAGTGTTTGCTGTCTTCTGAGACAGTAGGTAGTGAGGGAAATAATTAAGTACAGAAGTGTTTGTTGGAAAGTCATGTGAACTTTGAATTACTCTAAAGTATTGTAAGGTTATGATAAAGTTGTCAAAAAAACTAGCTACTCTAATGCAGTTGCTTTACAACAGAATAAATTTTCAGTACTTCAAATTTTAAGAGACCACATGCATTAGAGTAGCTTGATGTTATTTGACAACTGAATCATAGTTCTCAAAGAGCTTCAGGCTTCTGGCACCATGGGAAGGTCGTCTTAAACTATGTTACATTTGAAAGAATGCTTTTTTTTTTTTTTTTTGTCCCTAGAAGAACCTGAGGCTGTATTGCTTTTGACCCCTTTAAATAGTAAATCCTACAGGTAAATTGTAGACTAAATTGTTGGTTTCGTTGTTAAAGATTGAAGACAGCTCTTCCAGACTTAAAAGACTATATTTAAAAACAACTACACACGTATTAGTAATTGTGTATCTTCTGTAGGAGTAGTTTGTGCTCTTAAAATGTCAGTTTGATTAATATTCTTTTTATGGAAGGTGTCTTCGAAGACTCAAATTCACGCAATGGAAAAAGACCAATTGGCCCAGCTGTTGGAAGAAAAAAACTCTCTTCAAAAAGTACAGGAAGATAGGATACGGAACTTAACTGAGATGCTGGTGACTTCTGCCTCCTTTTCCTCAAAACAGAATGCTAAAGTAAGCACCTGTTCTAGATCTTATTTGTTAACTCTGAAATACTTTGCAAAAGGTAATATTAAATACATAGGGTTATATTGACAATGAAAAATAAGTTTGATAGGCAATTTTCACATCACTTTTCTTATTTTTAAAGGGGTAACTTTGAATTGGTACTCACTCAGAAGTTATTTTAAATGTTGCCTTGCAGTGAACAGACTGCAGAGACTTTTTCTTTCAAACTGTTATGCTGTAGTTTAATTTTGAAGAAACTGCAAAACACTGTCTAGTTAGCTGCTGGTACTGTTATAGAACTAGCCTAATGCAACATCTACTCTATACTTAGAGCTTTGGTTTTATCACTTTTTCTGCAAATACTGGTGGTTTTTTTTTTAAAGGCGAAGAGAAGAAGAAGAGTTACTTGGGCTCCTGGTAAAATAAACCAGGCGAATGTGAGCTATTTTGAAGACTTCGAAAAACCAAGGCTGACTGAAACAAAAAAAATGAAATTGTCTCTGTCGACACTACCAGACATGGAGGATTGTAAGTATCTTCAGGAAAAAATACAGAAACTCTGCAAAGCAGCTTTGAAATGAGAAATAATCCTTTTAATAAATCTAAGTTAAAAAGCAAATTAACTTGCCAACAATATGAAAGCTCCATTTACTTGGCACTATACTACTCAGATTGTGTTCCATGAACCCAGTTTTGAAAGAGTTACCTGTAGCCCGTAAGGAAATTACATTTCTTTGCCAGCAAAGAATGCTGCCTGGAAGGGAAGTGGTTTTAGCACAATAATATTGGTAGTTCTTGTGCTGGAAATAAGGATCACTTTATTTAAAAAGTGGGACCATGAGTCTTACTATCCTGGGTGAAATAATGTTTAGCAAAGGTCTGTTGGATAACTTTGCAAGCGTTACTTAGTTTCCCAAAGGGAATAAGTCAACTCTCTGATAGCACGCACACAGAAATGTCCCTGTACAGACTTTCCAAGGAAATTACCTTCTCCCCCCCCCCACTTCTGGATACTGAGCTTTAATTTGTTAAAACCAAAGGTAAGAGCTGTGAGGTAAGAGGCAGGGTCTACAAATACTTCTGCCGTGCAGCCTACCCCAACCCCCCAGTTTTTTGTAAAAGTAGTCAAGGTTATTGTTTAACATCCAAACTGTGTTCTCCCCCAAAAAAGGAGGGGAAAAAAAGGGGGGGTGTGTGTGAAATTCCAAAATCCTCAACAAGAATAGAGAAGTCATTACTCAAAGATCAGACTGAGATACAGAGAAATTCAAGGACTTATTAGAGGAGCGAGGGATGAGGAAAGTTGAACTGAAGATAGGAGAATAATTGGACAGTATTGTAGCTGAATTGCATTTTCTTACAGCCTTATTACCTATTCTTCTGTCAAACTTTTTTGCTTGTGTGTGGATTGGCAGGGTTTTCTTCTGTATGTGGGCAGGTGGTGCTTTTTTCTTTAAATCTTGCAGGATGCTGTTGAGTGGTTCTTTCCTTGACAGTTAAACACTCTTCCTAGTCTGTAATTCAGTATATATTCTGGATTTGGTTTATTATTCATTAACTTGTGATAAGGTGGTCAGCATAAGTGTAGGGACTGGACTTCTAGTGTGGTTCCCTTTCATAAGAGAAAATCATGGGATTCAGAAGTCCTACTCAGTGTGCTACATCTTTGTCATTGAATGATTGTTTCCAGTGTGATAAAACTCTTTGATAAGAAAATAATTCTTGATGTCCAGTTTAAAATCTACTGCTACTCTATTTTTTTAATACACCTTTATTTTCAGCTATGTTAGAGAATTCTGAACATGACAACCAATGTCTGATGGCTCCTGATCAAACTTCGGATGTAGAATGGACTGCTGGACCTAACATGAATTGGGTAACATCATAATCTATTTTGGTTGTCTAATACAGTGCATATACAGTACATGCTCCTCAGTAAGATCAGCCTTACTCTTCTGTAGAACATCAATATTCTTCTGTATGTCTGAAGAATTATTATAACTGGTTGGAAAGTAAGTCTCTTGGTCAGCTCCGAAGTTGTGGGATGGTTCTGTGATTCTATGGTTTTGTGGCAAATGATCCAGTAAGCTTTGGTATTTAAATAGGACTAGCTGTGAAAAGACAAGCAACAAGGAATGTAATACCAAACTTGCTTGATCTTGTAGATCCGTTAACTGAGAGCGATTCTTTTTCTAGACTCAGAGAGACTTTGAAGAATCTGTGCAACTCTGTGAAGCGTTAGCACTAGAAAAGGTAAGTCTGTTCTTTATTTTCTAGAAATAAGACTGACATTCCAAGAACAACTTCTAAAGTTGCTTGTGCTGCTTCTTCAGGACATTGCTGTAAATGAGGTCAACATCCTGCAAGCTAACTTTAATAACCTAGTTTTGGAAAATGAGCGGTTAAAATTAGAAATAAATGAAATGAAGGAGAAACTGAAAGAAAAAATAGAAATGGATGAATTTGAAGCACTGGAAAAACAAACACAAAAAGATCATGAGGTAAGGTGCATTGAAATAAATACAGAGAGATAAGAATTCTATATGCTTAAATGTTTTCTAGAGTTTATTCAGTGTACATATACTTACATGTTGATTCACAAACAGATGGTGTTATAAGCTATGTTCAGCAACAGAATGAGTGAACCCAGGATTTAAACTGCATTTACTCAGAGTGTAAAATTCGGACTTAAATTTTTGGAGAGTTGCATACTGCAGTCTGGTTAAACATATATGTGTATATATGTATCCATATATTATTTTTATATATGCATGATCTGAATTTCATTCTAGATTTCTGGAAGAGACAGTTGTTTTGCTGCGTAAATACATCTTAGAACCGTTTTGAAGTTAAAGTATGGTTGCTAAACCATACTTCACATATTTCTTGTGCAAAACACCTTGGCTTACAATCCAAGATAGTTCTGGCTTTTGGTAATCCATTGAACTATGTGAGCATTAACTTTTAACATATTATTTACCTTAGTAATAAAATATTTAAAAATAATAGTGTGAATAGTAATGTCTGTGGAAAATTGAAACATTGTATTTTGTGCCAGGAAGTCAGAAAAGGTAAACCTACCTACTGGATAACTTATGATATAGGAAATGCTGACTTTCAGTTCTCTTCACCTCCTTGTGCTGTTAGTGGAGATGTACCTTGCTTGTCCAGATGTTTTATGCTCTGAATCTGGAACCTAAAATTTGTATTACTTGTATTAGGTTCTAGCTGCCCAAGGGCTAGGCTGTGAAATAAGTCATAGCACAAAAAACCAACCAACCAACAACAAAAACCCCCTAAACAAACAAAACCCCAAAACCAACAAGTTGAGGTATTGAGACATGGATGTATTATTCCATTTCTTTCCTCATACCTTCTCTGCAGATTACTTGTACGTGCTAGTCTGTTTAATGTCCTCTGACCATGAAACTAAGGTTGAAGCTGAAGTTACATCTTTTTGCATTGTTGTTTCAGGTTACAGTTTAACAAGATCACCTCTCGTTTCCTTTGTGTTCCCTACAAGGATTTATGGATCTTAAACAAAATAGATCCATAATAGAATATGATTTAGCTTGTATTTAAGGTTCTTTTTAGAAGACCCTTTGTATACTAGACTAATTGTGCTATCTTCCTTATCAGCCAAATTTAGCAAATCCTTAGTTACAGTTTTCCCTGCAAAGCTTTTGTGTATCTAATGACATGCAATGTTCTAAAGTAGCTTCTATTACAAGAATTGCTTTCTGAAATGATGCATGTTTTCAGATACGTATCTGAAGACAAGTCCATAAAATGTAAGCATTTGTTGATACCCATGTAGCAGATTAATTACAGCAATACTGAATGGTCACAAGTACATTAGTTGAAATCCATCAATTTAATCATCACAGATATATACAGGTAAACTTTATTAGTCTAATAATGACATTAAATGACTTCTGACAGTACTATTGTACCATATCTTATACAACAATCCTCTGATTTTGGGATTACAGATTGGGTTTTCTTCTTGCTATACTCCTAACTATATAGAAATACTCACAGGAGAGTGCTTGTTTTAAAGCTTTTCACTGATCTTAAAATCACAGATTGGATTTTCTCTTTTCCTATGCTTGTGACTAAAGAGAAGTACTTGTAGATGAGTACTTATTGTAAAGCTTTTCTAGCAAAGACCAAAAGAAAAGAGTTCTTCAATTTTAGAAGTGCTTTTCTATCTAGTCTTCTACTTATGCTTCCTTTCAGAGGATGTCACTGAATGTGTTCATGGCTGGCTTTACCTCAATTTTGGCACCTTCTCATTCTTGTTAGTGAATAGATTAAATCATAAATATCTGCACTGTGTCATAAAGCTGCATAACATGACTAGAATTTGAAGTGTCATATCAGTACAATTTCTGCATTAATTGCTTTGATCACATTGCTCTTGCTTCTTGAGCTGTTGCAGATTAAATTGTACTTTAATCATTTCTAATTGCTGGGAAGCTAAAACAGAGCTTTGCATCTCACCTAGCTATTTGAAAGAACATGTAGCACCTTGCTTTATAGCTGTTTAAATAGAGCTCTGTGTGTATATATGGTTTTCCCACTAGTAGAAAAGAAAACACAAGATTGACCTTGCTTATTTTCATGGTGTTGGCAACTAAAACGACTGGTGTGGGTGCTTTCTAACATCCTCTGCAATTTTGCTTCAATTTGCTCCACAGATACAACTAATGCATGAAATTACCAACTTAAAGAAACTAGTTTCAAATGCTGAAGTGTACAATGAGGAACTTGAGGTGAGCCTGTCTGTGAATTTACATGCAATAAGACTTTGTATGAAATGTGCTTGGTTTGTTTATCTTGAAATACTGTATCTGCTGAGGACAACCTAGGCATCATTGGGCTGTGGTTAGTCTTACCAGCTATAAGGAGCGTGTGTCTAAAACCCATGAATGCTTACTATGTACAAAGCAGGCTTTTGGAAAATTCTTGCCTGAAAAACCAAACAGGGTACTAGAATCTTCCTTCTCCCTTTTTTTCTCCAACCTTTAGGCAGAAATAAACTCCAAATTGGAACAGCTGAAAGAGAAAGAGAACAAAATAAAGATATTACAGAATCGTGTGGAAGAATTACAGAAAGCAGGAGAGGAAAAAAAGGACATATCTTTTTCAGTGGTAAATTTGGGTTTTCTGCTGGGTTGAGAGATGGTTTTGGCTTTGGAGATGGGTTAAATTTAGGTATAACCTTGGTATAATTGAAATCTGCTTCTTTACAGATGTTAGGGAATTTTTTTTTATAAAGCTTAAAATGCTAATTACTACATTATCATACAGCAGTACTCCGGTGAAGTAAAGCTATGGGAAATGCTGCTCTTTATCCCATCTCTCAAACGAGCCTGCTACTGTTCCTTTTAGAGTAAACTTACCAAGTTTTCTGAGCCTGTATTTACGTTTTAACCACATTATAATGAACACATTTGCTTTATTATGGCTATATATTTTTTAATTTCTTTGAGTATTTATCTGTCTTTTTCAGGGAGATTCTGATAAGCTAATTGAGGAAATTCAGCAGTTGAATAAATCCCTCTTAGATAGTGAAGCCATAGCCTTGGATGCCAAAAAAGAATCTGCTTTCCTCAGAACTGAAAATTTGGAGCTGAAGGAGAAGATGGCAAGTACTTGTTAAACTGCATTTATAGCTGTACAAAATGCTGTTAAAGGCCTATCTGCTCCCAGACTAGTGAAGAACGCAATCGATAAAGACAAGATGTGGTAGAGTATTTAGAGAAAGCTAATGAATCATGCTCCAAGTAATGTTTTTATTATGGAATTCATGGAAAATAGGTCTTTAGGAGAAAGATAAAAAGAAAATAGAGGCTTATTCCACAGGAGTGGGTGATTAGTTTTAGGTTTACCAGTAGAGAGAGAGCAAATGAACAGTCTTTAGGGAGTTACTAGGACAATAAGACTCCAAAGCAAATTTTACCAGAGAACAAAAGACAATAAGAGATGTGAACTCAGAAGTGGGATGGAGCTTACTTTGAGCTTTGAATGAGTAAAGACAAAATAGTAGAAGCAGTTATGGCCCTGACCTCTAAGGTAAGGTATGTTTTGTTATAGGACTCTGACAGGAATGCAGTTCTTAAATTGTGGCTTATTCTGCCATACCTATCAAGGCCAAAGCTGTTCAGAGTGACATCAGGAAATGTGACAGATGCAATATTTAAATGTTAAGCGAGTAGGCTTTTATTTTGTGTGTGAATTGCATGTTGTTTTGTTTTCCTGAAGAATGAACTCTTAAATAATTACAAGCAAATGCAACAGGATGTTCAATTCTATCAAAGCCAAATAGAAGCTGGAAAAGCCAGTTACAAAAAAATGCAAGCTGACTTGCAGAAAGAGTTGCAGTCTGTATTTCAAGAAAACACAAGGCTGACTTCACTGATGGAGGGTAAAGTTCCAAAAGGTACTGTGTCGGTTGGTGCTTTTTTCCCCTCCCCCTCTCTTCCTTTTTCCCCATAATGGTGGGGGGATAGGGAAGACTTTGGCTCTTGTTTTCTCAAATACCTGAGCTTCTGTCAATATAAAATATTAGAGCATCTGGTACTCCTGCACATAGTAACTGCTTTAGCACTTTCTTGAACTATTTGGAAAACTGCAACTTAGGGGATGTTTTGTATTTTGCAGAAAGACAATCAAGTTAATGAAGGCTGTTGGGCAGAATCTAAAATAAACTAGATGTCAACAAGTGATGACCAAATTCAGACCAGTAGTTTCATCTTTTAATTGGTGGCCATTGTAAAATATACTTTTCTAGAATTATACTGATATGACATCCAGAATGCATTATAAATCTTCTGCTTAATTTAAAACATGTTTTTCTTCTCTCACACTCTTATTAATCTAAACCTGTTAATTCTCTAGATCTGCTCTCTCTTGTGGAGCTGGAAAAAGAGGCAGCTGACTTAAAAGCAGAACTAGAAAAAGCATTGAAAGAGAATGCACTTCTACAAAAGCAAGTAAATGAGCTATCAGAATTTCAGTCTCTACCAGATACTGTTGAGATAAAGCAGAAAGAGGTAAACAACAAAAAAAAAAATATAACTCTTTCCTTATTTTTATATTGTACTTGACTGGTAACGTGTTAATGGAGGCCTATTGGATATGAAGTGTTAAAGCCAAAAGTTGTCTCGAATCAAATAACCTGAGATTTTACAACTAAGTTCATTAAATTATTGTTCCTCAGGTATTTAATATTTGCACCTAGGAATAAATTTAAGATTACATGTTTAGTCACAATTTTACTATAATTAATCAGGAATTTCTAGTCCAACATTTGCCTGACTACTTGCCATGTCACTATTGATAACTCTGTGTATGTATAATGGTGTCTGATCCTGGTTTACTGTTTTAAAAGTGAATTTTTGTCTAACTGGGCAAAGAGAAAATTTCAAGACCTCTTAGCAGAAATGCTGCTTGAGAAGCGAGAGATTTAACTTGCAAATTCTGGAAAACTTGTAAGGAAACTTTTCTGTTTCCTGGCAGGTCAGGGCTTTAGTAAACTAAGCTTGCTATAAATTTGTCTTAAAGGGTTTGTTTGTAAACACTTTCTAGGTTTGTTTATCCTTAAATACCTGCTACTAAGTATGCGCAGTGAAAATTATGCAGGGCAAGTCATCTCACAAACTCATTAATGCTTTCCAAAAAGTTCCAAACCCTTCCAGTGGTCTACTTCCACTAATAAACAAAACGTAATTAGACGTTAACAACTTTATAAACTTTGTATCACACAGAAAGTTTTGATACATCTAAATGTTCAGTTTAGGAGTTACAGCTAGGAGTATTGGTCCAGTCCTAGCTCAAATATGGGGAAAAAAGAAATATTTAAAGAGTTAGAGGAGAGATTTCAAGGTTTTGGAAGGGGCTTGTCTGTCTTGCTTTGAAGGATTGTTTGCTAGGCAGCTCCCTCCCAACAAAGCAAAACCCAATGTACTGTGCTGTGTGTTTGCCTGTACTTTTTTTCCTATATTGCATGTGAACGTCTTTTATTATGCAGCTATGACAAATACTGATTTAGAAAATGCTATTAATATTGCTTTTCTGTTGGCAGATTCTTGAAAAATGTGAGGAGCTACGCTTATTAAAATTGGAAAGAGAAAAGCTGCTTTCTGAAGTAGCTGATAATGAAATTAAGCTTAAACATATGACTGAAGAAATTGGAAAATCAAAAGACAATCTAGCAGATGCACAACTTAAATATGTAAAGTCTGATCAGGAGTATGTAGCACTTAAACAGCTCCATGAAGAACTAGAGCAAAAATATGTAGCTGCATCAGAAAACAATGAACAAATGAAGCTCCAAATAGATATTCTATCTAAAGAAGCACGAGAGTCTAAAACAACTTTGGATGAAGTGAAATTAGAGGTCGGTGTCAGCTTGGTCCTTCTTACAGATAAGACATGAGTAATGTATTCATAGTATTAAAAAAAAAAAAAAAAACAGCTTTTTTGGAGAAGTAGTCTTAAAGGTATAAATAACACTATCATTGATATTCCTCTAGCATGAGTGGATATTACTTATTCTGTGCCAGGTGTATAAGGTTGCAGGATTATGCAGCTCAACGGTCTCTTTTTTTCAAAGGCAAAGAAATGTATATGTTGCTCCAGGTTATGTTGTCCTTCTGTACTTGACCTTTTAATTCTTCTTTTCCTGTTCTTAAGTTATCTTTATTATGCAAATTTTTTTAATATGCTGCTATGACCTACTCTATCTAAAGTCATAGAAACAAAGTTTCCTCATCGGGAACTGGAGTCTGTTTAGGACAGAAGATCTTTCAAACCAAAGAGAATCACTGCATAAATTGGCAATTAGAAAGGAAAAAGACCTTTAAGAAAAGGGAACTGAAGAGGCATATTTTTTTGACAAGGCTTTTGGCCCCAATATGGCTGTCATATTGTAGCTACGGATTTGATAACTCCTAACTTGATAATTCCTAAGCTATGCTACAGTTTCATGTGTGGTGTTATGTTTTAGTAAGACTTTTGCTGCTAAGCAGGAAACACAGGAAGGTTCCATAAACAAATGCTTATTTAATGTGGGCAAGAATATAAGCAGTGACTTAAAGTGAAATGATGAACTTCTTATTCTCTTGTTGAAAGCTAGCATCTCTCACCCTTTCGAAGCTGATATAAGATTCTGTGAGAACATGTATACATTATGCAGTTTTGCATTACAATGAAAGTGTCTGGCCTTTTCCTTTTACAACCTAAAGCTCTCTAGTAAAATGAAAGAACTGGAAGAAAAGACAGCAGAGCACAAACAACTTCTTGAGATAAGAGAAGATTTTATTCGGACTCAGCAGAAGTTAAATGAAATGGAGCAATTAAAAGAGCAAGAAAAGATTACGGAGTTGAGACTGGAGGCCAAGGATTTGGAGGTCCAGGCAGTTCTTCAGCAGCTTACTGAATGTCAGGAAGAAATAAAAACTCTAACACAGGAAAGGGATTACCTGAAGCAAAAAGAGGAGTCTCTCCAAGCTGAGACAGACCAACTTAAAGAGGATATAAAGGACACTGTTTCAATGGTAGGAATTCTGCCTTTATAGAAAAGGACCATACATATTAAGGGAAAGAGTGTAAGAACACTTATAAACTACACTGAAATATATAGGGAAGTGGGTTTTTGTGTGGTGTGGGTTTTCTGGTTTTTTTTAATCATGGAGTGCTTACTAATGTTGCAAAATACTTTAATCTTCTTTTGTGGATTTTCTTTCTTTTATTCTAAAGAACATTTTGGCACATGAAGAACTGAGAAATGCACAGAGTTCTCTCAAGCAATCCCAGGACACTGTCAAGAAGTTGGAAAAAAATATTTCTGAAAAAGAATCTCAGATTCTGAGTGTTGAAGAGGCACTAGGGAAAACCATTAAAGAACTTGAAATACGGGTAAATTGTTATGTAATAATTCAAAATAAAAATGCTTTTAATGTGTTTTCCAACACTGTGCAAACAAGCCTAGTTAGTCTGCTTATAGTCTCTTCTGCTTGCCCTTAGAAAATTTCTAGGCCTCTTGCTAGAAAGTGGGCAAGAAAGTAGTACTGCCTGATTCAAGTCTTTACCGGTTGCTGATCTATTTCTGTAGAGCTTCAAGCTGTAATGTACACTCTAATAAACCTCTGCCTAACTACTGTGCCCCATGGTTGTCAATTTGAGTGGTGGCATTAGATGGCAAATAGAAGAAGAGATAAGGGTTACTCAGGGTTAGGAATGAGGCTAATGGTTTATAACACTCAGTCCCAATGAGAAGTTTAACACATGGTTGTAAATAGCAGCTCAGTTCCCAACATACAGCAGAAGGCTGATCCACTGGTTTTTGTGCCTGTTGGTTTAACAACTGACAAAGAAGGGTACTGAGAATATTGTATGTTACACAGTGGCTTCAGTGCCACAGTTTCTCTGGAGGGAGAAGCTGTAGCATGTGAGATGGACTTCAAGAAAAATCCAATCAGCCGCCAGACTCAGTAAGTCAATGGTTGTCAATTCAGCATTTGCATGCTTTGGAACAGATGCATAAAAATAATTCAACAGGTGTTTCTTATTTGGCTTCTTTCTCTCAGACTTTCTTCTAGATAAAAATCTGGCCAATATTGCTGAAAAGACTGCTAAAAGGTTAGGATTTAAAACAAAACGGGTGACAAAGGCCAAAGATTCAGTTCTGGAGTTTTTCTAGTTTGGTTACAGTGGTTTGATATTAAAAATACTGTAGCAGAGTGAATCAAACAAAACTTTTGCATTTAATTTTGGTTTTGAATTGATGGAAATACTGTCTTTGCACATTTTTTTATAGATATCAGAAATGATGGAAGAAATAAAAATCATCACATCAGAGAGAGACCAGCTTGCTGAGGAAAAATCAGAAAACAATAACTGTAGAGAAAGTGATCAGCTTCAAGTGCTAAAGGAACAAATCTTTTTGCTTACACAAGAGAACAATTCATTGCAGGATAAGCTGGACAGTTTACATTTGAAAAAAGAAGCGCATGGGGAAGAAACTTCGGTAATTAGGCTAAGGCTGTAACGGAAAGCATGCTTATTTAAACTTCCACTTGAGTGGAAATAATTTGCAAAACAAACAGGAGAAAAGGGTCCTGCTACTTGACTGCAGACTGTTAAGCACCAGGATTATTATTGTTTACTTGAAATATATTCCACCCATGTTGTTGTATATGGACAACTAGTAGTAGAATATGACAAACATTTTTCTGTTAATAGAATTTTAACTTGATACAGGGTGGTGATGTTCCGAGTTGATCGACACAGAGGTGTGGTTCTATAATTAAGTAGTTGAAGCTAAAAATTGCTCATCTGGGAAGGGTGTTTCTGGTTGTTCAAAGCATGGATAGAACTGACTTTTTCCTGGCAGTGAAAGGGACATTGCAGCCAACATTTTCTGTAACTGGACATGCTGATTGCACATGTGTGTTATATGTATATATACGTGTGTGTGTGTGTATATACACACACTTCAAAAAACTTACGTGTATATATATTTTAACATTTATGGGGGGTGTGGACAACTTTCAAGGAAATAATTGTCTTGATGCCGTTATTATCTACTGTTGAGACTAGAAATATGGCTAAGGTCTCTGTAGTTTGGGGGGGGTGGTTGTTGGGCATTTTTTGGTTTGGGCTGGGTTTTGGTTTCTTTCCCCCCTCAGGCTTAAACTATGGCCATGAAATTCTACTTCTGGTAATTTGTTTCAAAAGTTCTCACTTCAAACTTTACTTTTACGTGTCTCTTATTTCAAGAAACTTGAATTGTGTATTGAGTTCAGTCAAATCTTATTATTCTGAAAAAAATACAAATCTCTCTAAAACATTGCTTTTGTTTTTTACATCATCAACCTGTCAAAGGTCAGATATGTTTCTATTACAGCTACTTCCCCAAATGTGTTGACTTCTATCTCTGTATAAAATAGATACTACAGATTCAAGAAAAATCTATTGAGCAAGAATTATTTCTTCTGAGAGAAGAGCTGAGCCAGGCACAACGGAAACTGCATGAAATGGAGGAAGTAAAGGCCAATGAATGTCAAAGTAAATCTGAAAAAACAGGGACAACAGATTTTATTCTAAAATTGCATGACTGTCAGGAAGCGAGCACTCTAACAGAAAGAGGAGATGATAATCTTAAAATGCAACTGGAGAATCTCCAAAATGAGAGAGACCAGCTAAGAGAAACTATACAGAAAACAATTAGCATGGTAAGATAAATAGTCCTATTCCTTTAAGATAATAGCTTTAGTAAACTTCTGTCTCAAATTTTGGAAGTGTTGTTTGGGCTTTAATGTACTCTGTGTTGTGTCCAAAGAATTCAGAAATGCAGGAAGAGTTGAGATGTGCTCATAACTCTCTCGGACAACATCAGGAGACCATTGTGGAGCTGAAAGGAAGTATTTCAGAGAAAGAAAATCAACTCTTGAAAGCGCAAGAGACGTTGAAGAAAACAACTGATGAACTGCAGCAGAAGGTCAGATGCAGTTTTGTCAAGTAAACTAAAAATTCTATCAGGATTGGCAACCCATGTCCTCTGCAGACCTCAGTTTGTAAGGGTTCAGAAAATGTAATAACAAAACTTAATTAAAAGTTTTTCCCTTTTTTCACTGTACTGCTTCTCAAAAGAATTCCATAGAAACAGGCAGTGAAAAGATGATCAAATGCAATTTGACCTGCAAGCTACGACCTTTACTTAAAAGTAAATGTGCCTTAGTGCTGAATGATGGAATATTATTTGGAATCAATACTGCTTTTTGACCTCAGTGCATTTTCCAAGTCTTAAAAGCTTCTTAAATTCTAATAATATATCTTTTAGCTATGTAACTCTGAAGATACTTGAGCAACTAAAAGGCAGTTTAGCTCATTTTTTTAACGTGCTGCCATATTAAAAATTTCTCATCTACTTATTATTTTCATGTCTGAAGCTATTGTGGCTTTTAGACATTAATGCTTGTTAGAATCAAGCATATCTGCTGTGGATACAGCAATGGAGTCACTTTTATGGAATTATAATGGACTGTAGATTTTTACACATTCACTTTTTTGTCTACCAGTGAGACAGAAGCACTGAAATTTGGTTGACTTTCAAGCAAAATTGTTACATCTTTCTTTGCTTACTGTAGCAGTAAACTAATGGAGGTGTCTTCTGTAAAATGATCCAGTTATAACAACCCATATGTACAGGTAGTGCTTGTGAAATATTATCCAATAATGCTTAAATCAGAACCTGATTACTGGGACAAGAAAACTTAATCAATTAAAATGTTACTGGGTTTTTTTTTCCTCCAAACTAACAGTCAAATTACTTCTACCCATGCTAGAGATGATTCGAAATATTAATACTGGTTCTTATTTGGTTTTTCAGCTCACTGAAGTAACTGAAAACCTGACTCATGTCTCTTCTGAATATGACAAGCTACTGGCAGAAAAAGAACAAATTGAAAGAACAATGAATGAGCGTATCTGTCAGCAGCTTGAGAAAATCACTTTACTTAATCAGGAGAAAGATGAGCTACAGCAAATGGTGGAGACTTGTAAAGCAGAAAGAGATCAGTTAGAGGCTGACTGTCAGGAAAGCAAGGAGAGAGTATGTATAAAATCTCTTAAATAATTCTTTTAAAGGCTGGTTGTACCACTCTGAATTATATTGGTCATGAAGCCTTCTGCTATTCAGTATCTCTTCCTCTCCCTTCACTTGTTCATAGCAGCAGTAAACTAAAAATTTAGTTTACTAACCCAGTCTGGATTTTGAGAGCTGTCTCTTATTTTATTCTTCCCCCTACCTCCGTTCTGCCCCTTTGGTCACTGTGCTGCTCTGGGTTTAGGCACAGCTGTCTGCCACCTGCTGGACAAACACTCTGCAAGTTCCTGTTGTATCTTTCCTCTACAGTGCCTTTACATTTAGCACTGAACAGTAGAGGTAATACAGGTTTACCGATATCTAAGGGCTTAATTCTCCTACTACTTCAGTTCATTCCGGATTGATGAAGAGAAAGCTAAACCCAGAAAAGAAACTGGTTAGCGATCTTATTTCGCCTTCCTGATGTCTTATTTCCTGGCAGATTAGTGACTTCAATATTCCAAGTATTTGCATGAAAAGTATGCTTATGTTGACACACGGTTTCAGACAAATTTGTTCTGATATGTAGTAAACAAAAATCAAGTGGATAATTTCTAAAATTAAAAGGAAGGCTGGTAAATAATTTTTTTTCCTAAGAGAAGCTCTGCAAATTATTCTAAGAAATGTAAAAGCTTTCATATGGATTTTAGCAAAACTCAGGTAGAACCACTGATTTCTTCTAAGTGTATATAGACCAACTGATTTAAAAACCAAGATCAGCAAACTAGGATTATAAAATCTTTAATTATAGATTTACATCTTGCTACTAAACAGTTGGACAAGTTGTTCATGTAGCTGGTGGGAGTTGCCACAAGAATAAGGGTATCTTTCATGGTGGGGTGTTTTTTGGTTCTCTGTTGTTTTTTGGTTTGTTTTTTTTTAATAGTCATCTATGTAGTCTGTTCCCCCCACAACATTTTTCCCTTTCCTCTTTACTTCTGCCTACCTTTTTTTTTTTTTTTTAAACTGATAAAGATTATTTCTAAAGGCTGTCTTCCTTTGGGGTTCTTAAACTAGGCATGGGAGAATGACAACTGAGGGTTTTTTTTCTAAAGTAAAAGACTGATTATTCTGATAGTTCTCTCCTAGAAATTCAAATGCTTTGACTTATTGTTTTTAATTCCTGATAAGCAAAACTTAGTCATACTGAGTGAACATCCACATAATACCTTGTTCTGCAGTCCTTAAAAGTTCTGACAGAAATGGAAAATCTACAGGAAGAACTAAGGCATCAGAAAGAGCAAGCTGATATCCAGAAGAACGTGCTAGCAAATGGAGAAGAGAAATTGCGAAACACTGAAGAAAAACTAAATGAAGAAATAAACAAACTGAAAGAAAAGGCAAGTACAGTAATAAGAAACTCTTAGAAATAATTTAGAGGATGTCCCCTCATTAGAATAACAGGTATTTACTCATGATAACTTGTACCCTTTTATTGGTCCAATAGATGACATCGTGGTAATACAATTTAGCAACAGAAGAGGAATTTTTGCTAATAGTTATGTGTTGATTTTATACTCTTTTAAAAAAATTTTTAATAGGTAGTCAAGTTGACCGAGGACTTAAATTTGGTAACTAAGGAAAGGCACCAGCTGCTGGGAGAACTGAAAGAAAAGACTGAGAGTGAAAGCACTGAACTTCAACAGCTGGAGAAACAGTGTGATTTGTTAGCACAGGAGAGAGATCAGCTCCAGGAAATGCTGGAAGGTATTCAAGCAGAGAAGAACAAACTGGAGATTAACCTACAGGAGAGTGTTGATAAGGTGCTTTATCTTTGATTAAAGTATAATAACTATAAACACTTGGTAGAGGAAGATGGTTAATTCTTAAAGCTATCTTGAAAAATATCTTGCAAGTATTGATATTATATACCCAGACTGAAGAATATTGGCATGCTTTAACTTCTGTCTCGTGGAATGGTATTTAAAGATGTATGTAAATTCTTTCAAAAATGTTATCTGAGGCTGCTTTATTTAGGAACAAATGAGGAACCAGAAAGTACATGGGTTTCATTACCAAAACACTTAACAGGCATTTTTAAAATGAATTTGATGAAATGGTATGTTTTGTAGTTGAGCTCCAAAGGTTTAAGACTAAAGCTGACAAATTGTGACACTTTTTTTATTTCCCTTCCGGATGAGGCATATCTTCACAACAGTGAAGACAAGTGAATTAGGTGGTATCCACTGAGCAGCAGTCCTTGTTCAGATATTGACTAATCACTTCAAATATCTGTAGTTAATTCAAATCTATGGTGGGAGAAGGATCTTCTTGCTCTCGCTGCCAATATCTTCCAATTCACCTGTTTTTGAGTATCAATTGTCTTGCTGTAAAACTTCAACTTCACTGGAAATTCAGAGGTTTAGTGAGAGGAATGCTAGTTCTATAATAAATTACTAAAGATAATTTAACAGCACTCTGACAACAGTCCAACTCATAAAATTGTGTTAAGTAATAATTTCGAGGTAGTTCTTGATGTGAACCCTACTCAAATTACATCTTGGCGTTGTGTTACTCATCTGTGTAAACAGGGATTGCAGAAAATATGTCTAAACATGTTTGTAGTATACTTTGTCTAATTTTTTATATTACTAAGGATTTATCAGTGTGCTACTTGGTAGGCTTTGCTTAGTGAAAGGAGAAACTTTCAAAGACAAAACTTGAAATTTCTTGTACTTAAACTAAAGCAGGTTTTTTTTGTGCCAAGTATTTTGACTCCTATGAAATATTGAATGGCCTAGTGTGTGAAAGGTAGGTTCACATGCAGTCTCAGAACTTAATTTTATATTTGTTGCTCTATCTTTACTCCAGATTCTTGAAACTGAAAAAGAATTGAAGTGGCAACAAGAACTCCTCAGCAATGAGAAGATCAAAGCTGAAGAAAGGGAAGAACATTTGTTAAAGGTTCAGAGGCGGTCAGAGATTTTGGAGGACAGTCTAACAAACAAGGTAAGGAGTTTTGGTTTTAGTAGCTATTCTGTTTTCTGATGTTTTATCACTGATGTGGTAAACTTTTGCTCATGAGAGATCGTATTTCATTTTTAATTCTCAGCACATCATTTTTATGGATGCTAAACAAGCATGAACATGGGAGAAGGATTTTGTGCAAGTTTCTTTAGTGATGTTTAGAGGTAGCATCCTCAACTTGTCTCAGCCTCATAACCAGTTGGGTTGGTTACTCCATTAGAATGGACACCAATTTATCCAATGTGTGCAGGCTTAATATAATGGTCAGTAACTGTACGTGTATTTATTCAGCCTTTAAAATGCACTGTGTAGACAGTATGAACCGAAGTGGGTTTGGAATCTTTGGTGCTTTGCACACTTTCAAACTGTATCTGTTATTCAGAAAGTCTTGCACTTAGCTCTTGCCAACTGAGTCTTTTTGCAGTTTTTACTTCGTCACTTTTCACCTGTCAAACTCTTTCTTTGTCGATCAAAGAGTATAATTAAGGATTGCTTCAGATTAGCAAATGTGTTACTGTTCTATTCATTAGAGCAGATATAAAGACAATTCCATTGCCCCTCTCTTATGCTAATCTTCCATTTCTTTTCCTTTTCTTGTGATGTGGACATATGTTGACTGCCTTTATGTTTGTTTCCTCTTGCTTTACTGAAGACCAAAGTTGACTACAGTAGAGTTCTCTTGGTGTCATGCTATTCCTCTTCCTTTTAATTTCTTTTCCTGAGAGATTAGAACACCAAAATTATTTTTAAACTTCTCTTGCTGTTAGTGTGAATTTTAGAGTTATTGGAAGTTGTATTCTTTGTATTTGATGCAGCTGATTTGAGTACCTCATAGGGGAGTATACAGACCAGGACCAAATCATAATTCTTGTCGTCTTTCCTCCACTATCTATTACAGATTCAACAGTTAACTGAGACGCTAAACAGTGTATCATGTGAAAAAGACCAGTTACTGGCTGAAAGAACTAGTCACTCTTTCCAGCTTAAAGAACAAATCTCATCAATTAATCAAGAAAAAGATGAGCTACAAAAACTCCTCCAGGATGTCAGGTCTGAGCGGGACCAGCTCAAGATGGAATTGCAAAAAAATTCTGAGATGGTTGGTGTTGCAAGTTGCATACCTAAGTTATAAATAACTTCTCATCTTGAATGGTACTTAAATATGTATGCTTTTATTTTAGTGTGTTGAAACAAATGCAAAACTGGAACATGCTCTAGACCAACTGAAGCAGAGAAACTTGAATGATCTGTCCATTCAGGTGAACCCACTGGATAATGCAGAGCAGATGGCTGATGACAGTCTGAAGGAAAAAACCTTGAAAGTTAAGGTAAACTTACTTCTCTGCTTATTTTAAGGATGCATGTAAAACCTTAATACCATTTGTTCTGGAGCATAAACCTTGCTTTTGCGTATAATGTATAAAACTGTTTGCATATCTTGCTAAGATGCTGCAAAGCATGGGATCAGTTAATTTGCTGTTGCTGTTCAGTGACTGTGCATCTTGCTCTGAGAAGGTTAAATTGAACTTCTCAGTTGAGACATCTCACTTGATTTCATTACTGTCCAGCCACCCCAATGAAAATAACTAGTCATGCAGAAGCTCTTCACAATTTTGTTTTTGCAAAATCCCCCCCAAATCTTCCCTTCCATTACTCCCCATCAAAAATAAATTGGTTTCAAATAAATTTCATTAAGGTTTCAAATAATTTTCATTAAATAGCTTCTCCCCTCAAAATGGGAAGCTCCTGTAATTCCTCAGAGCTTTTGTTAATTAACTATCCTGAGTATACTTTATCACAGATGTGAGAAGTACTACTAACCTACTGAAAGCCTACATAAACCAGGATTTATGAATATGTATGAAACACTTTAAAGAGTACCATTGTAGTGCAGTCTGTATGTCTGTGCAGCAGATTTGGGGATCATTCTATATGTGCTAGAAAAGCCCTGAGTTGTTCTTCAGTTAACACCAGAAGTGGTAAAGGACCAAATTGCAAAAATCAGTGATGTGTAGCTTTCTCCATTCACACTGTCTTTCTATCGTGTATCAGCAGTAGGGAGCTAATAATGAGGGAAGGAAACATCAGTTGATCCCTTTTAATGGCACTCTCCCCTTCTGATATTTGTAATAGGTAAGATCTCTTCTGCCTCTTGTGCAGTCTTCTCAAGTATGTTGTACTTGCTCCTGTTGGATGCAGGGCATATGTTAGTTCCAATGTTTTTACTGTGGGGTGAAGAGTTAAAAAAAACCTGGTGAATCCTGCTTCTTTCAACTAAGAACCAAAGATGGAGGCAGTATGCCTAGGAAGTTTTATACTTACTTTAAAATGTATAACCTTTCATATGTGATACTTGAGTTGCAGTTTACTGGGAGTGCCTTGAAGCCTATTGCATTTCTCAGCCTGCTTGCTGCTTGATCACGTCTCCGTCTTTATAGCAGAGTGCTAGGAACAATTTAATGATCCCTTTCGTTCAACAAAGGACCAAGTAGAACAACTTGGGAACCCAACCTGAGGGCAGCCCAGCTGGCAAACTTGTGAACAGGCAACAATTTCATTTCAGGCCTGACCTACAGGTCTTGATGTGGCCAGGCAGTCTAAATCGTGAAAATAATTTGAGCTTGTGAAATTATTTTCTGGAAAACTAAGAAATTCTCTGCTTTTGTGCCTGGCTTAGTGTTTTTGTCATATTCCTGTGGCAAGTCAAAACTGAAGTCTTAGCCCTATTAACTTCTCTGTTGTAAAACCAAATACATACTGTAGGGCTTAGTCCTGGAGTCTGATGGTTTATTTTAAGCTTCTGTTTATAGTTAATCACTCTTTTCCTTATTGTGACTGAATGAATTTGTTTCCCTTGCATCTAGGAGCTCCTTGATAAATTCCCAAATATGGGGAAGAGGTATGAATGTCTCTCTACAGTGTCGCTTAATCTAAAGAATGAACTGAGTAGTCAGAAAGCACTGATAGCTGTGATACTGACTCAGCTTTCATCAGAACAGAGTAAACAAGTCAAAAGACTTCAAACTGAAAATGAGAAAATAAACAGTCATCTCCAGAGTTTATTGAACAAACTGAAGGTACCAACTTAAAATGCTGAATATGTGGATGCTTTATATCGCTTTGGTTTGGGTTTTTTTAAATAACCTCTCAATATTAACAGCTAGGATTCTATATACTCTAGCTTTGATTTTTGTGAATCCGCATCTTGTGGAAAATAAATTGAGAGCAAATGCTTTACAATCCTGGAAAACTAGAACTATTTAGTTAAGTTAATCAACCTTAGTTTTTGACTGCAGTTCAGCTACTTTGCGCAGTATTACTTTGTTAATATTAGTCCATTTTAATTGAGAAAAGACATTTTCTCTCTGTACTCCATAAATCAAATTATGGACCCCTAAATATGTATTTTATTGTAGGGGAAGGAGACATGCAAGACGCCTTGGAGATGCATGCTTACTCTGCAAAACTACCCAAGTAGTTTGATAACTTCTGTAGCCTTGCAGACCTTCCCCAATTTGTAGTTCAGTGGGGAAACTGGTTCCAATTATCAGGAAAAAAGTTAAGGGCAGTTGGGAAAGAATTCCTGTTGTTATATGCAGAAGTACAGTAAACAATAAAGGGGGTTTTTTGTTTCTTTATTTACCATGAAATGTTAAGGGCTTTTGGGGGGGGGGGGGGCAGGGGGCAGGCCTGAGGAGAGGGTGAGGTTCACATCCAGTATATAAAAATGCTAGACATGGTCTTAAGAGTCAGTCATCTCTATAAATATCCATTAGCTAGAAAATTTTTAACTTTTATGGTTGAAGATGTTTAAGATTTAAGTAGTGATCTGTACTAGAATAAAGCTTTAAACCAGCACAGTGATGATGTTCTTGTAGATCATCTGCACCTTTTACAACTCTAAGAAAATGAATACAACAAAGAATACTTTGCTTTTCAAGGTCTAGATTCATGGAAGGCTGTCCAGAGCCTTTTAGACTTCTTGGCCTTTTTAGGAGTCTACAAAAAATAGTATACTTTAGAAAAGCTGACCCAGCTAAAAGTCTTATGCCATTGCTATACAGTAGGTGTGAACTTGATTTTCTTAGTCATGTTTTAGTTGTCCTGGACACCTATGGACTAGGAGAGTAAATAGATTGTATTATAAAATACAGAATTTTAGCTGGATGCAGGGTACCATTTTAAAGCATACTCACTGATATATCCTGTGCTTCTACAACAGTTTCTATTTGGTCGTGTTTGCTCGAAGAAAAGAGAGTATCATAGTACTGTTAACAAGTATGAAATGGAATTGCTTGAGGAAAAGAGAAAACAAGATCAGCTACGAGCTCAGATTCAGTATCTCAGGAAGATTTGTTTGAACCAGAACGAAATATCTTCTCAAGAGTTAAACATCTGTGAAGTGCTGCACAGTTTGCACTTGGATGCGGAGGTAGTATCTGAAACAATTTTCAGACAGAAAGACTTGCATATTTCAGGGCATGGGGTAAAGTGGTGGTGCTAATCTAATGGCATTGCTTTTATCTGTTAAGATTTCACTTGGGGAGGATAGAATTTGGGGTTTTTTTTAATGCTATTAATTCTATAATATGACGATTCTGTTTTATAAAGTGTCTCAAAGTGAAATTATTAGGTTATAAAATAGTGGGAATGTTATTTACTCATTTGCCCTGTAAAATACATAGTACCTGATACCAAGATGACTTTTAAGACAATGAGATAAACTTTTACTAACGTGTATATTTTTTCCCCTTTCCCCTACATTCCTGCCCCAGGAATGTAGATTTGTCTTCTCATTTTCCCAGTAGGGTGTAATTTAAGTATAGTGAAATTCCCTTTATATGATAATTAGATGCTAAAACACACTTCCTGCAAATATTGATAGCTAACAGGGCAAAATGTATATTTAGATATGTACTTATCAAAGCAATATTTAAACTTGAATCCCCCCTTTTTTTTTTTTTTTTTTTTAAAGAGCATTCTCAAAGATGTATCAGAAATGGAAAGCGAACTTCTCTGCATAGAGGCAGAGTTACAGCAGGAAGAAAGTGCTAGGAAAGAAACCAGAAAGTTCTGGGAAGCTTGTTCAGGAACTCAGTGTGATGCAGAGGAACTTAAAGAAGAGTTAAAGAAAGATAATGAAAGGCTTTTGCAAGTCATTAATTTCTGGACTCCTAAAGTCAAGGTAAAGTTAAATCTTCTTTAATCAGAAAAGCATTTTGTGTAAGCACTCTCTAAATGCCTCTAATCTGAAAACAAAACACACAAAAAAGGTCATTTAAAGATCTTTCATTATTATAACTTACTATGTTCATACTTAACTGTAAGGTGTAGGAATACTTAGGAGACTTTTAAAGACTTGTTTTCTCATGCATCCAAACTTGGAAACTTGCTTTGTAAAGACTTCCTAGGTGATAAATGGGGGGGGTTGTTTGTTTGCATTTTTGTTAGACTGAATTCTGGAAACTGTAAGTTCAAAGTTGTTATGTAGCTTTGCAGAACTTGGAAGCCTGATACACTCTCCTCCAGGCTTTATGCCCACAAGATTGTCTGCTCTCTTCAAGCCAACTTTAAAAATAGCTAAAGTAGTTTTGATAAAACTCAATTTTAACTTGTATTCTCACACCATTTCTAATTTCAGAAAGTCAAGTTATTCTAGAGGTGCTTCAGCCTTCTTCTTGCTTCCTGCCCCCTTTGGAAAAAAAGACCAAGTGTTTTACAGGGTTAAGTGCATTATGAACAGGATTTCATGAGACTTCATCTTTCTGATTAAATGTGTTAACCTGTTTTTTGAGAAATGTTCATGGGAGGGAATCCACTACGTTCTGCATAGTTGTTAGGAACAGTCTTCATAACAAGTGTACTCTGGAAGTTCCTGGGCTCTTCATATTCAGAAGGAATAATATTAATAATATTATTAATAATATATTATGAATATAATATATTATGAATTATATTCATAATGCTGATATATTCATAATATATTATTATGAATATATTATAATATTAATAATATTATTCCTTCTACTAGTATTGATCTGAAGTACGAAGAGCTCATCACCCTCCTTCCCCCAATGTTGTGACTCAGTTCTGTCCTGTTAAGTTTAGTCTACTTGAAAAAGTTTCTTCTGTAGAGTCAATAGCTAGTCATGACTTCTTCAGGATTTCCCAATGTTGGCAGGCTTTTTGGAAGAATTCCCTGACAGACGTATTATGTGGATCAAAGCTTTTACCAAACAAACCAAAAAATCTAGTACAACATTGTCATTTCCTGACAAGTGTGAAGTTTTTCTTTATCTGGCATGTTAAGCATATGGGTTTCTAGAATAGTCCAATGTGTATGTTTTCTCTCAAATCTTTTCACTTCCTTTAGTCAATGAATACATTCTAGCAAAAAAACTTCTGCAAATAATTGTGTGTGTTTCTGTTGCTGACATGCAAGAATTCTTTCCAATATAGTTCCTTTGTTTCTGTAACATTAGTGTTTGTTTGAGTTAATGCAGAAATACTGGTAAATTTGCAATGCATTATCTTCTTCTCTTGTGCCCCTTCCTGCCTCCCCCTCTTTTGGAAATGAAACCAGTCTTTTGAGTGTTAGTGATTCTATTTCTGATAGCAAGCATCTTCAAATGGGACACTGAAGCAAGAATGTGAAATTAATACAGGCCAAGATACTTCCTGTTTCTTCATTTACCTTATTTCTAGCTGATTCAAAAATTATTTAAAATTTATTGTATGACACTACTCATTTTCAGATACTCCTTCAACTTTCTTCAGAGCTGGATGCCAGAACTGCCAATTATTGTAAAAATGCTGATGTTGAATTGAAACAGAGAAAAGAGAAAAGTGAACAGTTGCTTCAGGAACTAAACACTCTTAAAGAACAGCTGGCCCCTGGTGGCTCTGCCAGTCTTGCGTTAGAAGAAGAAAACTACAGGCTTCATGACAAATTAAAGGCTGCAGAACAAGATATAAAGGTACCAACATTTGTTTCCAAGGAAAACTTCTTTGATGCTTGTTTTAGAAGAGTACTTCAAGCTGAAAAGAAAGTCAAGATTGATGGCAACTGTAAATTTGTGCCACACAATACATTGGCCCAGAGTGCACTTCTTCTGTAGCTTTTTTAATTCCTAAAGTGAAAGTTTGAGCTCTTGCCTGTAATGTGACTATTTTAATTGCCTGTTTTCTGTACGCAAGTAGATATCCGTTTAGAAATCCATATGGAAAGTTCCCATTTGTTTTTGAAGTATTTATTTTAATAGTATGATACTCTTGATGCTTCCTTTAAGTATATGGTATTCACTATGTCAAACTGGAAGCTGGAGAAGAATTCTGTCTTTAATCCTAGGAATTGAGGACTCATTTTCTCTGTCCTATTTTTTATGTCACAGTTACCCTTGTTCAAAGCACTTTTTTTCTTAGACTTGAGTGTTCCAGGATCCTAAAAGGTGACACAAAACAGTGAGGTAGACACCAAGAGTTGCCATAGAGCCTGTAGTGTTGGATTTTTTTGTTTGTGTGGTTTGGGGTTTTTGTTTGTTTTTATTAAGAATATGACCATGTGCTGTTACTGTTATATCTCTTGGCATAACTACTCATAACTGATTGATAAATTTCAATAGGCTATGGAAGTAAAAATTCAGAAGTTGGAAAATGTAATAAATGAAGTAGGAAAAAATGTCAAAGAGAAAGATGACAGGATAAACCAGTTACAAGCACAGATAAGAATAAAAACAGCAACAAGTGACCTCACCCAACTGCAAGCCAAACTGAATGAGACAGAGAAGTGCCTCAGAACTGCCTTAACAGAGAATCAGAATCTTCAGGTATGAGCAAAATACTTTACTCTTCTCGTTCTCCTCTGATCTCAGAGAGCGAGTGAGCATGCTTGAGAACAGCTGTAGGTGAAACGTTAAACATAGCGCTCTCAAGTCAATTTATTGTTCTGTATGGCATTCCTAGAACAAAACACCTGTTTAACATGCAGTTTCACATTTACCAATGCAGCCTTCAGAGACAAAATTTAGAACCCACGTTGTGATATTAGAAGCTAAATTATCACTTGTACATGATGAGTTTCTGAAACATTCTAAAAAAAACTTTGAATTTTGAAACTGAAGCATGAGCTGTTTTTTCTGTGTAATATATTTGCATATTAGTTCAAAATTCCCAGACTTATATCTGCAAACAAGTCTGCAAAACTTGCTAAAATATGACTACATGTAATACATCATAGGTGGGATAGCAACTAATACTATAGTGCTAGTTGGTGATGTGGGCATTCTTACTCCAAAATAACTTCCTGCTCCCAGTCTTGTCCTGCGAAATCTAGCAGGTTATAGTAAAGATACAAAGTAAGCAACCCTTAATTCATTGCTAAGTAACAAGCCTTTCTTCAGACTAAATCTTTTATTTTATTTTCAGGCGAAATTAGATAAAGGTGCCGAGTTGTACAAAGAAGAAATTGATCATCTCAAAACACAATTGGTAAAATATGATATGGAAAGAATGAAACAATCCAACTCTTTTGATATGAAGTAAGTTCAAATTTTACCTTGTTACAATTCTCAACTGCTTAGTTCTTAGCTTCTACTTCTCTGTTTATTTTTTCCACAGAATAAGAAGTGAGCATTCAGCTTTAGGTGTCCTAGGTTTTTATTGTAGCTAGATTCCAGAGAAAGTAAAAACCATATGCATCTCAGGTTGATTACAAAACTCCTTCCCTATACACCCACCAAAATTTCTCAACCAACTCATGTTCAGCCATAAATGAAATAACTGTTCCGACAAAAGCAGGTGAGGGGAAAGCAGTAATTGAAAGCACTTTCTAGTTCACTGGAGAGAAGGGATACACAGAGAATAATTCTAGTCCAACTTTTGCTTTTCTGCACTTTACCTAAAATCTAACTGACAACCAGGTTTATGTAGTTTTATGTGTATAATTTGGGTATGTTTTGTATTTGATAGCTCATTTGGAAATCAAACTAGCTCTCCTGCAACTGCAATAATTACTAAACTGAAGATTTCTATTTTTTTTCCTTCCTCCCTTCCTGCCCCATGTAGACTTGCTAATTATAAAGCTCTTGCAGAACACCAAGAACAACAGTTAAGAAAGCTAAAAGAAGAACTTAGAAGAGCACAGCAAGAGCAAGATGTTACTGGTAAATTAAAGATAAATATAAGGGACTCCTCTTTCATGTTAAACATTCAGTTTTGAGGTTATATGGTTAAAGTCCAGATTGATATGCAGGCCTCTTACCTCAAAGGGTAAGAGGAGGATTGGGTGCTTTGGAGGATGAGATGAAAAGTAAAATGTTAGCCGCATGTACGCTGCATTAAAATCACAGCAGTTCTTGTGTCTATTTCTCCAGCCATGTTTGCATTTGTGGTGGGATGAGCTGCAGTTGTAGTAACTCATGTTGCCATTTTTTCCTTGACTGAGTTCACATATGAATAGCTAGTTCTAATCATAATTATTACATACTTGAAACTATAACTATTTTAACTCTAAATGGCCCAATGAAGAATCTTTTCAGTTTCCTAATATCTCCCTGGCAGTGTGAATACCTGGAGGTGTGTTTGTGTATAAAAAAGAATAGCTGTTGTAATGGCACTTGTAACCTAGTGAGGTTTTACATGTAAGACCATACATAGGAAGGACTAGGCTAACAAATATATTGACTTGGTTTTAAGCACTGTCCGAATGATGCGCACATCTGTATAAAATTGTTTTCTAGTGGTGCTAGAAAAGGAAGCTCCTCAGCAATCCCAAATACCCCTTACTTGTGGTGGTGGCAGTGGTATTGTGCAGAGCACACAAATACTTGTTCTAAAATCTGAACAAGCTAAGCTACAGAAAGAGAACTTGCACCTGAAGAAACAAAATGACCTTCTACTAAGGTAAGTATAAAGCTGATCAGCAACATGTCAAATCATTTGTTTCTACTTAACTGCATGTTATTAGTGTTTCTTTCTGGGAGACCTGTAGAAGTGAGTAATTATTCTTAATTTTAGATTTTCTAGATTCTTTGACATCATAAACTTCTACTTAAAGCTAGTGATTTATTGCATATATATACACCATATCTTTATGGCTTTTGAACTTTAAATTGCTTTCTTCCATAAGAATCTCTTAAATGCTACATATACTTAAATTGTATGCTGGAAGGAATTTTATCTTAAATAGGAAAAAAAAAATTGCCTCTGAAAGCAAGATGCACAGATATGGTCTTGCATTGCCATGTCTGTGGTATGTCATCTGAAAATATAGGAACTGTCTGTCAGGAATTTTTCCTTACTTAAAGGAACTACTTCAAACTTTATTTTAATTAAATGCTGAGTTGTGGGGTGGTGGGGTTTTTTTTTCCTTTCAGTAATGAGCTTCAACTGAAAGAGGAACTTAGAAAATGGAAAGAAAGAGCACTAAAATGGAAAGAACGAACCTCAAGAGAAACCACTCGAGAGACAGTACCAAGGTCTCCAAGGAAGACAGTGTCATACTCCCTTAAAGAGCAAATGCCTTCACCCTCCAAGGAACCTATTTCTCAGGAAACTGTGACTCGGGACATATCAAAGCCTCTACCACTGACTTGTCCAACAAATTTCTTTGATAATTCCAGCTTGGGAACACTAACAGGTACATAACGCAGTGGTATTGTCCTGTAAAGATTTGGAGGGGAAAAATATAAGGGGTTGAGGGTAAATGCTCTGTACTTCCTATATTCAGACCTGAAACTTGCATGATAACACAGTTTTCCTGAATGGTTAGTCAGCTGACTGTTGAAGGGCTGAGCAGCTGGAGCCATGAAGCTTATCTATACTCTAGAGAACCATAATACTTAAATGAATCCTTCAACCCCTGAAGATTATACAAACTTTTTTCTTTTGCTGCAGTGGAAGTGTTGATGACTGACTTTAAAAAGTTAATTAGAATATCTTTACTAGATAGCTGATGCTCTAAAATGTTTTGCTTTTTAACTTTACATTGGTTAAGCACAGACTTCTGGCAAAACTGTTCGAAGTTAACTGCTGGTTAACTTTTTTCTAAATTTCTTCAAGATAGTAGACTTCAGTCTTTGATGTTGAATCTGCTGGTCTGCCTGGCTCCAGCTACAGTAATAGCCATTTTGATAACTTCTGTTCCTCAGCCCTACTCAGGATTTCTTATATCTGGCCTGGTGACTTCTGGGGAAGTGTCCTAGTGATCTATGCTAGCATATTAATGCTACTGCCCTCATCATTAGACTTGCTTTAAAAAGTTTCAGAAGGCCCCAGCAGACATGTTCAAGAGTTAACCAGTTTTCAAGGTATTAATGGCAGACTTCCAGAAAGAATAGGACTCGTTGTTTCTTGTCATGGCCAACTTGGTAATAGTACAGACTTCCTCACAACACAAAGCTCCTCAGAGGCAAGCTTTGATAATTGACATTTAAAACACTAGTCAAATTGCTGTATTCCTACTGCTTGTCTAACTGGGAAAGTTTAAGTATTACTTTAATGTTCTTGTCTTCTGTATAGATACACGACCTGCAGGAATAGAGCCCACAGAAGAACATCTAAAGTACTGGTTTGGAACTTCAGAGAAAGATAAAGCCCCTGATTGTACCACCCAATAAAGGTGCTCTGTTGTAAACTGCCTTTGCAGAGGTTACAGCCAGAATCTGCATATACAAAAGATAATTGCTTTAGGTCAAAAGCCATCAGCATCTTCCACAAATTGTGAGAAGAGCTCTGGTGGCACGCAAATCCCTTGCTGTCTTGGAGCTGCTGCTTCCCACAACTGGAAAAGCTGGAATACAAGAACAAAAATGGAAAAGCAATCATGTTGCCCACAACCTGCTGATCTGATGATGTTCTACTTGGATGGGGTTTTTTTGGAATGGTAAAGAAAGAAAAGCCAATGTATTGAAGAAAAAAATGGAAACAGGAATGAATCACAAACTAATCTACTGTGCAACTTCTCAGTCTTAAACTTTTCTGTCATTCCTAAAACAGACCTCTTCTGGGTGGTTGATATTTGTATCTTCAGAGTGCTGTTGAGTTGGAAAGAACTATACTTCTTGTTTCTCAGCATATGGCTTTTATACCATGCTTTCTCTAAGTCCACAGAAACTGCATTTTCACCACAATTTTAACCTCTCTATCTGGACATTGTGACTGAAGTTACTAATTTCTGTTTATAGGGCACACAATCAAGGGTTCCTCTTAAACTCCTTACAATATTTCTGCAGCTCAGCCAATTATGGTACCAAGAGTAACTTTGTATTTTGCATCATATTTCAATATACTTCTAGTTCCTGTCTGAAGTTGGGTATTGGAATATTTTAATAGTAAGCAATGGATCTGACACTTTTCTGCCACTCCAGTGAAAGGAAAATAAACCGGAGGTTAAGGGCTGCAAGACAGACTATTTTACTAGCCTGCTTATCTGCGTTGAGACCTACTTTTTTGTATGTTTTGTATAAGAAAGTTTGTTTTGATAATAAACTTCAATGTATTAAGTATTTACAAATATTTTTGCTGGTCACTTGTGCTATGATCTAAGGATGTTGATTACAACATTCAGTGACTAAAGACTATCTTTTATAGTAATCTTGCCACTTCCATCATTATTATGCTTCTTGTCTGTGTCATCTATAACTTTCTGCAATAATTACTTTGTGCAGAAGTTTATTGTTGTACAAGTCTGTCACCAGTGTTTTGTTTAATTCTTCTTTCTAACTGAATCTTTCTCTGTCAGGAAATGTTTGCAGTCTAAACCATAGATCCTCCTCCCTTTTCTTCCCACACACCCTCCACTGCCAACTAAATAGGAATTTGGCACTCAGAACCTGAGATCCACTCTTAAGATTGAAATCATCTTTGTGAGATGAGAAAGTCATACCTCAGAAAGATACCTGCATCAAAAGCATCATCCTTATTTTATAGGAATAAAGCTTTCAATGATGCTAGGTCTCTTAAGTATTCCATTTTGAGGTTACCTGAACTGCTAAGCAAATGGTTACATTGACATGTTCCTGGGTATTCAGCAGTTACTGGGATTGGAAGAGTTGCACAAGGATTGTTTACCTGATGGAGGTACTTCAGAGATTTTTTAATAAAGAACCAACTATCTATTTACCTTGAATAGCTGAAAACTCTGCCAACTACTGTAACTACTAAGAAATTGCAAACATTTATCTCAATCTCCGACCTGGAATGTATTTTGGGAAGTTTTCAAAGATATTGCTAGCCCAAAATACACAGGGGTTCTAAATACCATTACTGAGTTCAGCACTGCATTGTCTCCTTTCCTACCATGGCCATAGGTATGTAGGAGCAATTTATTTTCTGACAGTGGTAAGTGCAAAGTGCTGGTGTTTGTGTGGTGGGTTTTTTGTTTTGGAGTTGGTTGATTGGGGGTTTGTTTGGTTTGGTTTGGTTTTTTCAATTTCCCACTGTGGTGGAAAGATATTTCCTTTAGCTACCAGCTTTTTTTTCATTCCCTCTATTTTTGGTATTCTAATAAATGAATTAAACTGACTTTTTCCTTCCAGAACGAGGGAAACTAGGTGTGTATAGAGATTTACCTTTTGTATATACAATTTCAAGGGGTTTTTTGTTAATTATTGCTTGCTTGGAACACTTGTAGATTTGGAGATTTTTCTGGTGACTGAGCTGAAAAACAGAAACCTATTGCAACAGGTCCATGTCTGAATTCAGTAGGCAAAAGGTTAGGGACAGAAGGATAAATGCTTTTGGAAAACCTAGTCATTAAAGATTTTGTTTACCGGGGAGCCAATTTGCAAAGCCTTAGAAAACTATCATAGTTTAGCAGAAAGACAAGATAATATTACTGAACTTTGTGTAGGTGTCCCAGTTTACCCACATAAATGGCTTTTCTGAAGAAAATGTACCAAACTGAAATTCAGGCAGGATTCCAAATTCTTTAAGAAAGCTCTTGGGGTAGCTTTAGGTCTGGTGTGAACTTACAACTAAATTAGTTAGTCCTAGAATTTTCCAGTCTGATGATATGAACTCTGCCTTAACAAATGTAAGTTAAACCACTACATACAAAAAGAAAAGATAAGTTGGTAAATCACCAGTTTAACAAAAAAAACCCTAAAAGAACGAAATTTATCATGCAAGTATTGTCTTAGTTTGGAATTTGATAGCTTCTATTGCTAAAGAGAGATTGTTTGGGAAAAACATGTTTGTGGCCTTTTTGGGGGGGATTGATATCCTGTTGATTTCTTGAATTCCTTAGGGAGAATGGACAGCTAATGCTGGCTGATCCTTTTTTGTCCGTTCCTGTGCAAGAGAAAAATCACACTTTTAAAATCTTGAGTTTCACTAGATGGCAGCATCTCAATGTTTCAACAGGAAATTACGTTCGTATAGAGAAACTTACCAGTTAGACTACAAATCCCAAAAAGCAGAGCAAAAAAGTATAAAACTTCCTTTTGTACAAAGGTCAGTAAACATAACAAGCTGGCTGAGACCTCTTGGTGAGTGACTATATTAATACTTATTTTTAACTGCTTCATAGAATTGATGTAGCAAATGTCCATAAAAACTGATTTAGATTGAAAAATTTATTTATAGTGCATTTTGCTTCCAAAGTGTTAAGGTGATTTGGGGAAGTACTTGGACTGATCAGGTTTTTTTCCACTGGAAAGATGTATGTGACAACAAGAATAAGAAAGAGCTTCCTCTGCCTTGAGTGAGCACTTTGAGCTTATTGTTGAGATACTCAGGACTCGCTACAATTAATAGAACCTTTCCCAGAATTTTGTGTTTGAGGAGCTGCATTTTGGAAAGCGTGGTATGTTAGAGAGACAGTGCAACCTAGTTGCGTGTGTGATCTCATTCTGCCCGGTTAACTTGGTATTTTTTACCTGTCAATGCAAAAAGGTTATGCTAAGGCAGGCCTAACCTCATAACCTTATATAGCCTACCATCAGAGGCATCTGAAGAGACATCTCTTCACTAGCCAATGTAAAAAGTGATTTTTAGGGTACTGTGCTTTCACCTAGATGCACCTAGAAAGGTGCATCTCACTGTTTCCTTAGGAGACTTCTTTTGGTTTGTGCTTTGCTTCTGTCTCTGTGTGTGTGTCTGTGTCACAGTTATGGGGGGAAAACCTGCAGTGAAACACTTCAATGTCTTGAAACACAGTCTGTAACTCAGTCTGACTTTAAATCAAAAGAGATAATGTTTTTCATATTAGAACAGAAAGAATTTTTAGTTAAACTGCTTCAGAAGAAGTCTGATTTGTTCAATCTGTAACTTTCAGGGAAACATTAGATTTGCTGCAACTTTTGTCAGAAAGCTGCTGAGAAAGCTGCTGAGAAGAAAACTTCTAGTCAAAATCAGAGAAATGAATAATCTGGTTTAAAGTGGAGGACACTAAATTCGACTCAGTAATCTGAGTCACAGCACAGACTTGAGCATCTCTAGATGATAGCATTGGCTGCTAACCTAAGGGAGATTATGGCATCTTTATCTTAACTTCTCAGGGAAGTACTCGGTATGTTGGATTCATGTATATATTTAAAGTCTTGAGGTTCTTAGGATACCTTTCTACACTCATAGCTACATAAACAAATTTTGCTCTACAGGTTCTAAAAGTGCAGAAAGTTTTGCTTATTGGGAACCCAGTGAACAAACACCAGATATCGTACTCTGATTGGAACACAGTGACCTTACTTTTTAGGCAGTTCTTTGAAACATCCTATTAAGTAGTTTACTCCTTAAATAAGCAAATATCCTACTGGAAACTTTTGAATCCATAGGAGTGAGAGGATGGCATTTGCTTTTACTTGTTTGTCTGCAACATGCTGTATTTCTTTAAAATAGTGCAGCATTTGAAAGTATGTGCTTGAGCAGAAGAGAAGAGGGCTACATTTTGGCTTTTGGCTGCTGCACATTGAGTAAGGTGGAACCTCCTAGAGGTTCCCCACCGCTTGCCCCAAGCATGCTCAGTACTTCCCTGCCCCCCGCCTTGTTGGAGCTAGGAATCTGCTGTGCTGGAAGATTCCGAAGACAATTCAGAGCAAACACCGAGGCCAGGGTATTGTGTGGAATTTATTGCAATCTAGGAAGTTGATGAGTTTGTAGTTTGAGAGGAATAGAAGACAGACCTGCTTTGTAAGAACACAATGGACAGTAGAAACACTAGATTACAAACTATTGTACTTCTGTTTCATCTTGACCTTTTTTTTCCTGTTTAAGGGAAAATAACGTCCAGTTTCTGTTATAATAAAGGTTGGCTTTTGAGCTCAAATGCCTTTTGATCTTTTTGAGGTATGTACTTATGAAAAAAAAAAAAAAAAGGCTGAGGCAGTCCCCCCTCAGAACCCTGGATGACTCAAGGGTCATGCTGCAGCCAAACAGGACAATCTGTGATACGATTTGATGGTAGAGGTACTCTGAATCATGTCTAGTTTTTGGAATGCCTTTGCATCTGACTCCCAGGGAGTGTTGTTGGCTCATCTTTTTGTTAAAGATACTGTGACATCTTCTGTCTGCACAGGTCAGCAGTATGGGTCGGCTTGATGGGAAGATCATACTGCTGTCTGCAGCAGCCCAGGGGATTGGACGAGCAGCTGCGATAGTAAGTTGGAAAGTGTTTGTTCTCCTGTACCTAAGCTAGGTCTGTAATGCTAGCTTGTCCAACGACACCTGCACCAAACAAGTTCTTGCATTAATAAACCATAGATGAAGCCAGAACTACCCACTGAAAATTTTAGGGAATAATATAGTCGCTAGAGTGTATCACACATGCTTTGTGCTGTTTGAATTTCCGAAAATCTTCAGCTCTGAGGGGTGACGATAGGCAAGGATAAGGGCAAGATTTGAGAACAGCTGCAACTGCTTTTCTAGCAATATATGTTTGTACTGTCTGTACCTTTAATCCAATATCTCTGCTGCTTTGTTCTGGGAGAAGATAAGGAGGATAGAGGGAATATTTCCTGTTATAAGGCTGGATACTGCAAAGATCCCCTACTGTAAAGCCAAGATGTCTTATCTACATTAACAGCTGATGTAACCAAGTCTACGTGATACTAACAGCACAGCAACAATGTTGTTTACAATAAGCAACTGTGAGAAATCCTTTACAAATTTTATTTAATTATTGTTAAGCAGAATTCAACATATGTATTAACTTTGTGGTTAACTTTTAATTTATTTTGACCTGTTCTTCCCCTGCTACTTCCTTCTTCCATAGCAGAGAGAGAAACTAGTAGAGTTATCTCAGTATCTCTGTAATGTAATCAACAAGCCAGGAAAAGCTCATGTAAGTAGGATTTTTGCCAGACTAGTTAGTTTCTGATATATGCAGCTAAGAATGCAGAAAACTGCTGATCTTGGCACTTACATTAAAACGCTCAGTCAGAGGAGTAGGCGATTTTCCTGATGATTTCATTTTGTAAATACCCAAGAAGCCATGGGAAGGCTGGCATGTTAATGCCACTATCCTCTTAAGCTGCACTTGAGACACTTACTTTGAAAATTAGGGGCTACAGTCTGAGGTGTCAGAATACTTTTGACATGGAAGTTACTTTGTTAGCATAGCTGTTGATTATCAGTAACCACAATGAGAGACAGCAGGTTTTGAGGGGAGTATAGAGAATGAAGGAATATCTCTGGTTAAGTATCAAAGAAAGGTTGTGCTTCTTTTAATATTGCTCTATTCCAATGATTTGGATGCAAAGGATTTTCATAAAGTTTATATACCACCATTCCTTTTTTATGACTCATGCCTTTACCTGTCAAATCCCATAACTTCATTTAAACCCAACAATACAGACAATTCTAACCCTACATCTTTGTAATGTGCTTGCTAGTGCACATGCAGCTAAGAAGGGCAATAATAATACCAGTTGTCTTAATGTAGTTACTGTTCTCATACTTTATTTATGGATTCCTTACTTTAAGGAAAAGATCTTAAATCTGTCTTATATCATGTATAGTCACTTAGTGGTCCCCAGAATGTGTGGTAATTGATGTCCATTACTTCCTGACATGCCCAGAATGAAAAGTGAGAGATCAGCTGCCTTCAGCCAACTTTTATTTCAAGCCCAAAAGGAAATGAGAAGAAAACAAATTTTATTTCTGGCAAGATCTGGAATATCTAAATATAAACTGCTTCTCTTGTATTCTTCAGGCTTTTGCTAAAGAAGGAGCCAAAGTCATTGCTACCGACATCAATGAGTCTAAGCTGCAAGAACTGGAGAAATATCCAGGTAAATGACCTACAGTAGGCATTAGTTCAGCTCTCGCAAGTTTTGTTGTAGACTGGCTGAAATATAATTTGAGGAGAGGGCAAACTTCAAAAGGCCAGAAAAAATGGAAAATATCCAGACTGATTCTTTAGATGTTGGCACTGCTTTATTCTGTGGTGTGGAATGGCAGAGATTTAGCATGTAAAATACTGCAATGTCAGCATATCAGACAGAGTATTATTCCAGGCATGTAGAATAACTTTGCATTTCTTGTGTCACAGAAGCAGTTAATTTCTGCTTCCTAGAATGGCACCCATTTCAGTTACCTTTTGAGATCACTAAGCTAATTGTCAAACATATCACTCTAAAAGGCATGGAATGCTTTTCTCTGATCACAGGAACTAACATCTGGCTATACAAAAAGTAGATTTAGTGTCTTGCATTTCCATGGTCCATACTTACTAAGGAATGCATTAGAAGGATAGCTGTCTAGTAGAATTCGTATGTCTTCAGAAACTAATTCCACCAACACTAGATAAGCCTATTCTGTTTGTACAAATGCTCAGGCCTGAAGGTTGCTTTCCTACTGATATCACAGGAACATACTTCAAGGAGCAGGTTTTGCATAGCTGTGTTTCTTAATCATAAGTGATGCAAGTGTGGGACATTATATTAAAAAAATATTTTTTCAACTTTGAAATAAAAAATAAGACTTGGATATATTTCACAACTGAAAATTGTTCCAACTTAATTTGACAGAAGGAAGTGGATTTAATTAATTCTTATTACAGGGTGATAGTCAAATATGCAAAAACACTTTTCTCTGGCACAGCTTTTAGAGTGAACATCGGTCTCTACTGACTGGAGTTCACCACAAGCAATCCCTTTGTAATTCTTTAGGAACTTTAGGACTTTCCAGGTTCATTCTGAGGGTGGTTAGGAAAGTGTTACATTTTGAACTGTGCATTTTTTTCCCTATGCTAGTGTGTTCACAAGGAAAGAAGTAATTTTCCATATACTCAGAGCCATTTCCATCCTTTTGACATATGATTAGTTAAGCTGTAATTCATCAAGGCTTGGTACATTGTGGTCTTTGAATTTTATCCAGGAGAGGTAATCACCAGTCTGTAGTCTAATTGCATTGTTATACACAAATCTCTTCAAAAGTGTCTATATCTTTTAACTAAGGCATATAAAGCCTGTTCATGGACTTGTCAGTTTGGCTTCAAAAGAAACAGGGTTTTATCCATTTCAAATCAAATTCTCCCATAATTTAGACATCACTCAGATGTTTTACAGATAGCTTTACAGTATTTCATAGAATCATGTACGTTGGATGAGATCTCTGGAGACTGTTTAGTCCTGCCTGCTGCTCAAAGTGGCTCTGATTAGAGCAGGCTGCTCAGGGCTGTGTTGAGTAAAGTTCTGAATATCTCCAAGGATGGAATTTCCTCAGCAACCTCTGGAGGCCCTTGTTCCAGTGCAACTGCCCTCATGGTTTTAAAATAATAATGATATTTTAAAAAAAACAAACAAAAAAACCCCAAACAACAAAAAATTCCACCAAAAACCAAACACACCTTATATTCAGTCAGACTTTCCCGAGTTCTAATTTTTCTGTTGTGTTTCATCCTTCCACTGTGGGCCTCTGAGAAGTCTGGCTCCATCTTCTCTACAGTCTCTCAGTAGTAGTTGTAGACATTTATTAGACTGTGTGTCACTAGTTGCACATGAATAAATTGTAAAAAACTATGTTTTGGGGCACAAGTGTGTTGTGCCCTAGATGTCCCTTCATCCTAGATGCAGGATATGCTGTGACCAGGCTGTGGCAAAAGGGTGATCAGCAGCAAGTCTTAGTGCCCTGGGAGCCCCCACCAAGGGAACTACTGGAGTACACCCTGGATCTTTCTCTTCCACTCATCCAGGTTTTCTCTGGATGAAAAGTTCAGGTATTTGAGAAGGGGGCACAGCTCAATCTTTACACGCAGTATGGAGTGAGAGTGCAGGCAATGTGTATCATGAAGTATGCCTATTCCATAGTAATGATTCAGCCTTGACATGGGTGAGAGAAGCTAGTTGTGTTAGATTACTGGAAGCTACTTAAGTAAAATGAGATAAAATAACATGTAGATTGTATCATATGACATATTACAGCTCATCTGGAAGAGTAGTTCTTTTACTTCTCTCGTTTCACTTCTGGACAGGGGATGGCATGGCTGTGGTTGGCCCTAAAGCAGTTCTGTTACAGGGGCTGTTTCTATGGAAAAGTGTTTGGAAGAGTTGAGCCTGACCCTGTTCTGCAATAATTATGTTTCTCAGTCTTTCAGAGGTAACTTCTCTGAACAAAACAGAAGGTGTTTTGTGGTTTTTTTTTTTTATCAGTGGCTTTCTCGAAGGTATGGCACAGCTGGTGCTATAAGGGCTGATAGTGACAGCTGTCAGAAGCTGAAACACACAGAAGCTTATAGTGAAAAGCAACACATTTCCAGCCCTCTTTTGTTTGATTATAAACAAATAATTGCAAAAACATAAGCATCATATTTTTAAACTAGCCTTTGTGATAGAAGCCATCAATTTGTTGCACTTCCTCTTCATTTCTGTTATCATGGCTATGACATCATTCCAGGTTATGTTAAGTTATTGGCTTATGCAAAATCACTTTTTCTCATTTAATTAAATGGTATAAAGTTGATTCATCATATCCTCAACTACACGTGGATAGATGACATGTAATATGATTGTGAGTATGAGACACGTGTAACTAGTTTCAAGTTATTGTTCTATAATAGTGGGCATGAAAGCTTGTTATGATTATACAGGCTCTGTAATTTTTCAGTTTGAGAGCACAGTGGAATTCAAATTTATGGGAAACGTTTTTATGGTAAATGACACTAGCTCATCTGCTTGTGTGATGCTGTACAACAACCAAATCAGTTGATCTTTTTTTAATTCCCTTCTGAAATTTGAAATTGCGTGCCATGCTGTCCATGGCTGTCCTGATTTAACTAATTTAGTCATTAATTGTAGCTCTCGCTCAGTGAGTCTCCATGTGGTGGTGAACCACTGAGAGGGGACTGTTCCTGGCAAGCCAATGATTTGAATCATAGATGCAGTCCTCAGCACTTCAGAAAAATAAACTGCTGATCCTTAGCCAAATACACTGAAACGAATACCATGTTTTTCTAGGCATTCAAATACGGGTTCTGGATGTCACCAAAAAGGAGCAGATAGAAAATCTGGCCAAGGAGACTGAAAGGATTGATGTCCTCTGCAACGTTGCAGGGTAAACAGCTTCTATTTGATCCTACTTCTTTTCCCAGTTTTCCCTGTTCTCCAGAAGTAGTTTCTTTTATTTAAATGCATTTTATTTCTTTTGTTTTAATGCATTTTATATCTTTAATATAAATGTTCGTGTGTTTTCATCAACACTGAACTTTTTGTGCCTAGCTGTGTTACCCAGGCCAAGATAGAATGGCTCTGGAATTTGTTATGTTTTCCCCACTCTATGGGTGCCCTATACTGATGGCTTTGGCCCTCCTGGCACAACAGTGAGCAAAGTCGATGGTCTGCTAGTGCACTAGCTTTTTAAATTTCCCTATTACCAACATGTCTTTGCACATATCAGACCTGTCTTGTGTCCCTGATACTCATCAGAAGAATATACTGTTGCTCGCTTCCTTCAAAAGAGCTCTTGTCCTTCCTTTTCGAGGGTTAGCTATTACAAAATAGCAATGGAAAAATACGCATAAAAAGTCATAGAAATGTAAACCACAGACATGCTTCCGCTTCATGCGCTTATTCTAGGTTTGTTCATCATGGAACCATTCTGGAGTGTGAGGAGCAAGACTGGAACTTCACTATGAACCTCAATGTTCGTAGCATGTACCTAATGATCAAGACGTTCCTTCCTAAGGTAAGGCTTGGTTGCCCATGAGTTTTAGTCTCTGCTGCATTATGTTTAAAGTGTGAGAGGTCTAAGTTGTCGCCACTGTGACAGCTTGGGGTTTGAGATAAATAGGCAAGTATGCAGCTTTGTATAGGAGAGGCCCTTAGACTGTAGCAATCCTACTGTAAAACAGTCTCTGCGTTGTGTAATCCTTCAGGTAGACAATCTATCTAAAGTATATGGTAGAGAAGAATAATTCAGGGGTTTTGCCCTGTGTAGTTTGTAACTAAAATCCTTCAAATGAAGAGCAGTGAGGGAGCCATTGCAATACAGTGCTACCATATTATACTATAGCACACAGCTGCACAATACCACTGCTACAAAATATTTATAAAATACGTATATTAATATGAATTTTATGCAAGTCTGGAAACTATCTCGTGAAGCAATTCAGTACCACTGATGCCAACATACTGGATATATCAGAACAATAATCCAATTAGACAGTCTAGCAGCTTGAGGACACTTGTTGCATTTGGTGTAGTAACTAGGTGCAGGACTACAAAAGTTTGTGGACTGAATAAGGTGCATTGCTGTAAATGCAAAGGCCAGAAGTGGAAGCTCTGACTGCAGCTGGATGATGACTACTCTTTTCCGTGTTGTTCCAGTCCTTTTTGTTTAGTTGGGTTTTGTTTTGGTGGGTTTTTGTTTGGTTGTTTGTTTTTTTTTTTTTTTTTTAGCTGATCTTCATTTTCAAAGGTTCTTTATAACAACTTCAAGCATCTCAGGTTTTGAGATGCCTAAAAAGGTTATAACTTAAAGAAGTTTAGCTACAATTCAAAGATGCTAGAGAGTTGTGTTTTAGTCTTCTCCAAAGCAATGGAGAAGTAAATTAGTGCATTGGTAGATGGCATGAGCAGATGTCTATGTAGGGTAGCTTACTGTGGTGACAAGAAGACAATGATTCAGAGGTGGCTATCTGGGAAAAAAATCCTTTCCTGTTATAGTCTTCACCCCTGAGATGACTTAGGAGCACCTAGTGAGAATTTCAGATTCTGCTTTACTACTTCAGTCAATAGATCAAAAAGAGATAAGCACCTATTCATGCCAATTAAGCTTTGTTACACTGCATATCAATGCATGTAGAGCTGTTCTGCAGGTGGTTATGGGCTATTTTGCTGGATCTGCAGATGACAAAACAGTTTGCATTTGAATGATGTAAGTATTCTTTTGCAGATGCTTAAACAGAAATCTGGAAATATTATAAATATGTCTTCTGTGGCATCCAGCATTAAAGGTCAGTAGCTTGCTAGAGAGTTCCTTATATAAATCTTTAAAATTATGGAAATGCAAAATAAATATTGTATAACTTTGAATTTAGAGGACACTGCCAATCCTGTGGAGAGATGCAATTAAAGTGAACACGTCAAATCGTACATACACGCAAGGACAGAAATGGGGAATTGCAGAAACACTGCCTTTGAACTTTTGAATCTGTCCTGAATGTTTTGTAGCATCCTTTTCACCAGTTTGTATTATCTGAAAAGGAATTACTTTGTCATATCTTACTACATATGTTCTTCAGAGAAACAATGAAGAAATGACAGTTACCTAAGCACTATAGCTATGCTTCCCAAGGAAACCTTCTGGTGCCTAACAGATGGGTCTCTGCTGTTCCTAAATCTTTGTTTGCTTTGTTAACTTTTCTAGACTACTCCCCAAACTTATACTATTGAAAGATCGTGTGCTTTGCTCTGGTGTATGCCTGAGTAGAATTCTGACAGTCAGCATTCTAGTTAGCCCGCCCTTATAGAAAGACTACAGGTGCTACAGGAAATGCTGGAGTCCCGAAGCAGATGCATATTGAACAAACTCTTTTTTTTTTTTCTTCCTTCTTTTTTTTTAAATACGTTTCTATGCTGCCTTCACGCTGACCTTCTGTTAGGAGTTGTGAACAGATGTGTGTATAGTACTTCAAAGGCAGCAGTTATTGGTCTAACAAAGTCTGTGGCTTCTGATTTCATTGAACAAGGCATCAGATGCAACTGCATATGTCCTGGTAAGTATTTTTACATTATTTTGTAAACTAAGAGCAGGTGCTAGAAGGCCCGATTTAGTCTGACATTATTAAAAAAGAATAGACTTGCAAGCGGCAACTAAAATTACCAGCACTCAAAAAGAACAGGACGTGCTTGAAACACTTCTGAGATTTAAAATAGAAAATTTGTTACTTTTATAGTAAAGCTGTATGTTTAGCCTGGTAACCCAGCACATGCACATTATACATGCATTACACGGTATTTGGATGTTTATTTTCAAAGACATAGGCTGGAAGTTAGAAGCAGACAAGGGCTAGCTAACAGGCTAGCCATTGTTTAACCATGTGAAAAGTATTGAATTTGATTCTCAAATGCCTTGCCTTTTATTGAAATTGAGTCCTATGCTATGTTGGTAGTTTTGCAGTCTTTGTCATGGTTTAACCCCAGCTGCCAACTAAGCCCCACCCAGCCGCTCGCTCACTCCCCCCGGTGGGATGGGGGAGAGAATTGGAAGAGTAAAAGTGAGAAAACTTGTGGGTTGAGATAAAGACAGTTTAATAGGGAAAGCAAAAGCCGCGCACGCAAGCAAAGCAAGAAATTAATTCACTCCTTCCCATGGGCAGGCAGGTGTTCAGCCATCTCTGGGAAAGCAGGGCTCCATCACGCCTAACAGTTACTCAGGAACACAAACGCCATCACTCAGAACATCCCCCCCCTTCCTTCTTCTTCCCCCAGCTTTCTATGCTGAGCATGACGCCATATGGTATGGAATAGCCCTTTGGTCAGCTGGGGTCAGCTGTCCCAGCCGTGTCCCCTCCCAGCTTCTTGTGCACCCCCAGTCTCCTTGCTGGTGGGGTGGGGTGAGGAGCAGAAAAGGCCTTGGCTCTGGGTGAGCCCTGCTCAGCTCACCTGTGCTATCAGCACTGTTCCCAGCACAAATCCAAATCATAGCCCCGTACTAGCTACTAGGAAGAAAATTAACTCTATCCCAGCCAAAACCAGCACACTCCTGAATCATATTATGAAGTTACACATAAGTGTTAAGACATACAAATAGAACCAGTGAACTGCATTTTTTTTGTCATGATTGTTGGTGCAGTTGATTTCTAACACTGAATTTAAAATTTTGCTTAGGAACTGTTGACACACCATCTTTACAGGAAAGAATCCAAGCCCGGCCTAACCCAGAACAGGTAAGAAAGCAATTTATTAGTTCTATCATGTGCATACATATATTTAACTCCCTTAAAAAAAAAAAAAAAAAAGGCATTTCTGCCCATATTCAAGAATGTCCCCTATTTCAGAGTACCAATAATAACATAACAGTAGTCTCCTTTGATAGTTTGGTCAGTTTGTACTCAAGACAGAAGTCTTAAAATGCCTCAGAAGGATGCTGTTGCTTAGTGAATACAGAAGGTCTGTCATCTATGAAAGTATTTGCAACCATTGATTACAGTATCTAGTGCAAATGTAGAAGGCATTTTCTACTGTGGCATGTGGCAGCCACAAACTAGTGCAAAACCGTGTTAAAAAGGGCATTCTGGCCTATGCATTTCAAAATTATTTGAATCCTTAACCATACTGACTTAGATAACTGTGAGCCCTCATTTGAAGGGCTTGGGAATATCTCTCACCAAAGGAAGAAGGACTTATGTTGGCTTTATTCTGGAACCAGAGATTTAGGTCTAGTCTCCTGCTATTTTTCAACCTGAAATTCATACCACTGTTAATCTTACAATTTCTTTTTCTAGCATAAATTCCCTACCCAGTGTGCTAAAGGAAGTTATGATTTATGGCCTATTTCCAGTATTGCTTTGTACATGTCAGACTAACTGGATTAAAATAATTGTTTTATTTTTTTAATACACCAAATGCTTTTATCTAGGCATTGAAAGACTTTCTAGCCAGACAGAAGACTGGTAGGATGGCTACTGCTGAAGAAGTGGCCCATCTCTTTGTGTACTTGGCCTCTGATGAAGTAAGTATGGAACAATAAAATTTCCTGTCACAGAATCCCATGCTACTTTGCTGCATCACAACAGAGAGAATTTGTTTTAGGAGGATTTATATTGTCTTTGAGCTGGTTTGTTACAAAAATAAAAAGCTGGCGATCTTTTACTGAGTTCAACCTACGATACAAAAAGTTCCCTGAACGTTGACAGTAATTGTTAAGGCATTATGTATTTGGTACCACAGCCTGGTCGTTTCATGTCATCTGAGCAAATTGACTGACACCTGTTTATCCTGAATGATAGGAGAAATGGACTTGTCTGCTTTTCCAAGCTTGCACCAAGGCTAGATTATGTTTTAAGGAGGTAAAATTAGTAGTCATCACCTACCTTCACTATTCAAGAGCAAATATTTGTACAAAACTGGTGGAGACTTTATCCAAAAGGGCTAATGCTCAGAGTAAATCTGCCCTTTTGGCATAAGGAAAACAATAGACCCACTGAGGTTGTTATAGGCCAAACTCTTAATGACCACTGCAGTACCACCAACACTAATGAGCACACAACGAGGTGATTTCAGATGCCATAAATTTACTATGAATCTAAAATTGGACTACATTCCTCTGGACTTGTCCAGCAGTCCTACTGAGCATAACAGAATACTTTAATGGAATTAATTCTGTCTTAATGTTGCTATCTACCAGTAATCTGTCTCTCGTTTTCATCTTAGCGTTAGTGTTTCTGTAAAGCCACTAATTTTTTCCAGTCTAGTCATAGGGTTTTCAACCATGTGTAGACAGAATTCCAGTTTTCCAATATATTCCAGTGTGCTTCAGTACTGGCATACAGAGAAGAATGTCAACAGCTCACTTGCTTACCTCACTTTTCTGCACCATCTAAATTTTCAGTTAGGTCCCCTTATAATTATTAGCTGATCTGGTCGGATTCTGCTCAGCTGAACAGAGCTAATAACATCATAGTGTGAGGTATTACTCCTGCGAGTGAGATAACTGAAGTCTAGCTTATGTGAATTTGTACACTCAGGATGCATTCTCACCTTAATGCCTCTAATAATACTTTTACTGCACTCCCCTGAGTTAGCTGAAAGGCTTCCATTTCTAAGTTTGTTTATACTCTGTTTATACAGATATTTTTGTAAAACAAAAAAAGTGTTTGTGTATGAAAAGAAAGCAATTTTTTGAATTTAAAGAAAAAGTGTTTTCCTGTACTTAATAGCCATGAAAAATTAGTTAAATTATTTTTACTTTTTATGTAATTTCAGTCTGCCTATGTGACTGGTAATGAACTAATCATCGATGGAGGATGGAGCTTGTGATTGACCCTACCTGCAAATGGAAATTCACACTATGAAAGGCAAAAAGTGAGGATCATGTTTCTCAGTTAAGATAGCTTGTAAAGATTCACATCGCTCATACGATGTCTTTCAAAACAAATTTGGTGCATTTTTACTCCTATATGATCTCTTTATAGATTGATCTTACTCATTCACTTTTCCCTAAATAGCGAAACACTGGAGTAAAACATACTTCATGTGGTCTCATTTTGTGGTAACTCCAAAAACGTGAAAGACTAGCAACTTAAAACTTAAGATTTCAGAGGGCAAAGAATATTATTTAAGGTACAAAATCTGAGTTGTCTTTTAAGCAAATCTGAGTGAAAGGAATTAAATAGTACCTTTATTCTCATCCTGCAAAGTATTTGGAAGTTAAATATTCATTAGATTTCCTACTAGCATTGACAGACTATCTAAGAGAAAATGGAGCAACTACTATTAAATCAGCCAAATGGATCCTGAACTAAGTGTGGTTTACACAGAAGAAAGCAGAAATAATAGCAAATTTGAAGACATGAAAGTCTGAATCATTTTGTTACTGGTAATGGATGTTTCTCTATTAGAGAACATACTAGTTGCGAATTGTACTTTAAAGCACATTCTGCTTTGCAAATTACAAAGTAAGTTCTTTCTGCTCTGTAGTATCATTAGCAAAATGTTTCAGAACTGTAATAGCTGTAGAAAAACAGTCCGAATTGTTGAAAAAATGTCCCGAGCCTAATAACACTTACAGATCCAAAGTGGGCAGTGCAAGACAGTCAAACACACTGTAGATATGCAGTGTATGGGCACATGAAACTTCCTGCACATATAGTAAAGAGTCAGTGTACATGCACAGCTGGTTTGTGCAACTGCAATGTCCATTTTCCAGATCCTGAGCAAATTAGGCTGGAAAAAAAGTAGATCATAGCACAAAAGGCAAGGCAACAGATAACCATTAGAAGCACCAAGGCCACTTGGTGGAGTTTGGGACTTTTTTTTATTTAAGCACATAACGATTATAGACACAGTCTTCATGAAACAGAAATGATGGAGAGAAGCCTGCTCTAATAGTTGTTAAGACTAAAGCTTGTAGCATGTAGAGAGCATGCAGAATCGCATGTACTTTTATAATCGGTTAGAAAATGAGTACATTAACTAGTATGAAAGAGGTCCTAGTGTGAGAAATAGAGGCCAGAACTCTTTCATTAATGGTATAGATCACTGCTAAAATGGTCTTGAAAGTATCATTACTATTTTTTTTTTTTCCCTTCCACATACAGAAGTTGTTATGGAAGGACATCACTCTGGTAGGCATGGATGTGGGTATATGTGGAAGGAAGTATTTTTAAATACACAGGTGGATCTTCATGAATACGCTTGACTTCTGGCACACAGGCAAAAGGAGTGGATTTTACCACTCTAGATAGAGCCAATATATTCCTCTTCAAAAGGATGTACTAATATTGGACAAATATTGTCAAATCTGTATGCTAGGTGCTGGGCTTCAGTATTTTATTGCTCAATTCTCAAATACCAATTCAGTTCATGCTGAAACACAAAGCTAAGTTTCTCTGAAAAAGGCTATTTCTACAAGAGTTTGTGTTGATGTTTTTATTGTGATAGCACATGGTAGCTTTGATTTATGAATTGGAAACCTATTATCATAAAGTATCATACTCTGGAAAAAAAAACATAGATCCTGACCCAGACATCTCGGGCAATAAATAACCTGAATTCCAGAACTATTTGTTTTGCGAACACACTGTCAAATTTGACATGAATGACATGGGCTGACTGCCTATAAATGTGGTTACCTTAAACTGCACACAGCTTCATTTATCTAGTTTGTGAATGAAGCTCTATGCAATTTCATGTACATTCATATATATTAAATATATATGTGGGGGGAGGAAGTAAAGAATAAATGCTACTGAGTATGACTGATCAGTAATCAGAAAGCACAGGGGAAAATGTACAATATTTTGTTCATGTTTCTGTAACAACTGCCCTGTCTTTAAAATTATTGCTTAAGCCTTTCCATATTAGCTGAAGCATTAATAGAAATTATTTTATTTCAAAGATAATGGAACATGTCTAGTTAAAATCAGGCTTCTTATTTGTAAAAGTTACATTTACTTACAAATTTAAAATGAGAAAGTATTGTGGATGTTGGCTTCTCAGGCTCACTATGGGTTTAACTTTGACCTTTACTCATGGTTGGAGCATTCTGATCTTGTGTAGTTTGTTTATGGGGTTTTGAGTATCTAGTATTTCAAGAAAGTGATGCTGACAGCCAAGGAGGATCAAGTTGAGGCAGAAATCCAAAGTTATCCAAAACTGCTCCACCAATGTTCTCTGACGTAAATTCAAATGTTAGAAGTCCAGGCTGGCAGAATACTGTTTCAATGCTTTCAGAGTTTAATATGAAGGCCAAAGTCCTTCCTCTGTAATAGGTGTAGAAGGCTTACCGTGACACAAGAACCTCCCCACTGTAGTAACATGGGAAATTTGCACTGTGTATTCTGATAATAGAATTAAGAATCTGAGAGAAAATTCATTATACATATTGCATATTGAACTTTATAAGTTAACATTTCTAAGCTCACTGGTGATTGTAATGTACAGATACTACTTAAATGGGTTTTTGTCAAAGTATTCCTGCAAGAAAGAGATACCATCTGCTTTTTACATTGCACTAAAAGCACAGAGATATGGATTTTTCAGTGGTAGTCCAAGAAGCTGGTGGACCAAAAAAAACCCAAACCAAGACAAACAAAAAAAACCAGCGGAGATTCCTGTCTTTTGCCTTATTAGCAATGTTTTTCATGGATGTGTTGACAGCTACAACTCTGAAATGCATTATAATGCCTAAGAATTTTCCAGCAGACTTGCTGGAATTATTAAAGGAGAATGCTTCTTAATGCTCTTGTGACCTCTTAATTCCCCGGTCTGTTTTTATGGAACTGGGTAGTTCTGTTTCTTTTCCTTCCACTCCAGTGATAATATAAAGAGGAGCGTTTTGGCTTCTCAGATTCTAGGTCAAAATTTTCTCTTGTGGGGGAGGGAGAAAGAGACTTCCCTGATTCAGAGTCCTTCTGGAAAATTTAATCTGATCAAAAGCCAGTGCTTTTTCCCCTCAGACTTGTAGGCAGCTTAATTCTGTGTAATGCTATTAGAAGCAAAGTAGCAACATGTGGCATCTGAATCTGCTTTCGCTTGCACCCAGTGTAGCTTGCATAATGAGGGAGAAGGTCTGTCTCATTCCCTTATTGTGCACTTACAGATGAGGTGGACACACCTGATTCTTCTTTAAGAATTAGAAATGTCTTGGTGAGAACACCACAAATATGCAATTATTTTTTTTTTTATTCTCCTGCCTGCCCCGATGCATTTCTTCTGCATGCATCCAGAGCAGAATCAGCTAGAGATCCTTACCCTTTCTTTGCACCTAACCTCTTTTTTATTCTCCTGCCTGCCCCGATGCATTTCTTCTGCATGCATCCAGAGCAGAATCAGCTAGAGATCCTTACCTTTCTTCACACCTAACCTTCAACTGCAGTGCTGCAGTCGGAGTAAGAGGATTGTGTGTAGCTTCCCCACGTCCCTTCCCACAGCCACGGGAAAGGCGGCGTAGCAAGCGACCTTTTTAATGCGCGCAGGTTCCAATGAAGCGACACGGGCAGCGGAGGGCTGGCTGTGAGGCACGCGCAAATCTGCTTCTCCTCATCTCTCGTCCTCCTGGATGCCACGGGCTGAGGGCTGGTCCATTGCTCAAACCAACCTGACACCTCTGTGACAGCTCGGATGTAGCCACCCCTCACCCCCCACGGTCCTGCCGCCTGGTCGCCGTGCCAGGAGACAGGAGGCATCCGAGAAGCCCTTTCGGTCCTCCCAAGCCCCCGAGTGAGGGGTTTGCTGCCGGTCTGGTGAAGCTGTGGCCGTGGAGGAGGGACTGTGCCACCAGCAGCGAGGGCAGGGGAGGAGGAGCCAGAGCTGGCCCAGAGCCGCGGCTGCTTGCAGGCACGGCTATCCCGGCCCCATCGCCGTGCCGAGGGACGAGCCCTGCGAGAGAGGCTGCCCGGCAGCGGCTCCGTCTCTCTGACCCCTGCCATTCCCCAGGTAAGCTTTGCGTCCCTCCGCCTCGTTGCGTCTCCATCCCCTGGGGCCGGAGGCGGCAGGAGAGGCCCGAGGGGGGCGGCAAGCTGGCTTGGCGGCGGGAAGCTGCTGGGGGAGGCGGGGAGGGAGGTTGCATCGGGCTTTATTTACGTCTTTTTGTGGATGATGATGCGTGCTTTGGGTTGTCTCTTTTTAAAAAAAAAAAAAAAAAATTATTCTGAATGTTAGTTGCTCTGGCGGGGGTTGTGGTATTTTATTTGTAGTCCTTTGTGTACCGTGTGCGCGCAAAGCATAACCGGGGCAACAGAGCTAATACTATAGGCATGCACATGCTGCCCCTGTCAGTCATCGCTGCAGTTCAGCCCTCCCTCTTTCCTCCTCCCTGCCAATTAAAATCAAGTGAAATGAGAGGCTCTAATAAAAACCTATAATGAAAACCTTTCTGGTTTCAAAATAAGGAAAGTCTATTTTGCAGGGAGGTACTGAAATAAGTCTGTTGCTGGCTGGTTTCCATGGCACAGGCCTTAACCCTGTGGTACGAATCCTGCTCCACGATTTCTCAGTCGACGGTTTTCTTTGTATAGGGGGTGAAGGTTAAAAAATAAAACAAACCCACGAAAAAAACCCCACAACAACCCAAAAACAAACAAAAACCACGAACCCAAAAAAATCCCACCCTGGTATAAACTAACTGCTCGCTTTGGTCTCGTTAATGCAACTGGCCATTGTTTGAAAGTAACAGTACCAAGAACCTGACAGTGGAAAGACCTGTCACAAAACAGATAAGGACAGCACATCTGCTGTCAGACTCCTCCTCCACGCCTTGAAGCCATTCCTGCTAGGCAGAACATCCCCTCCCCTTGCTTAGTCAATCTCCTATACACTACTGCGAACAATGCACTCAGGAGCTGAAGCTGTTGTGAGGTGGACTTGGGTTTTTCAGAAGTATTAACATATTTTGCGTCAACAGCTACGTGACCCCAAGAACTGGGATGTTGCCCATGCAAAGCTGAATGGAGAGCAAGATCTTTCTGTCCCTTACTGACACGTACCCCTTTCGGGATTACAAAATAAAGTACACATACCCTGGGGAAGTGGCTGGTGAAGGGAAGGAGGGAGGTACTGGTAGGTTGCTGATACTTTCTATTCCAGTTAGTAGACTGGCATTTGTGGATTCCCAGCCCCAGTGAAAGGATGAACAATCCTGTGAAAAAAAACCAAAAGTATAACTTATTTCATTAAAAAAAAAAACTTTGAGACCACAACTATTTGGCTCCACAAGTAGTAATTAAAGATCCAGAAAAGTACTGGAATTTGAGTAAATAACACTTTACATTTAAAAAGGAAACAAAGCAAGACTATTACCTTAGAACACATTGGAAGTGGCAATGGCTCTGTATTCTTCCTCTATGCCTTTGCCATGTCACAAGCCAGTTTCATATCAGAACAGATCAAACAAAACCACCCAGATGTTACAATAGCCCCTTGTCTTTGTTCATGTCATCAATCAATTCATTCATTTTTGTTCCCAAATATCAAACATATTATAGACTGAAGGTTTGATAAGTGTGAGAATCGGCTCTCTGACTTGCTTCCAGCAATTTAGCAAGGAGGGAATTTCTTGGCTCAAAAGTTCTGGCTCAGCTTGAGTGGTGTTTTATATGGCCAGAGCAATGTAAAAGACTTCAAGAAAATGCTGTTAGCACTGAAATGGGGGTGGAGAATATATGCACACCTTTGCTGTCACAGAGAAGAACACTAGCAAGTCTTGTCTTCAGATACGTGCATGCGACTTGCTGACTCAGACTTGTGAAACGACAGTAAATATTTGCACAAAAAAATTTCTGACATACAGAACAGTACAGTGCCATATCTCTTGTTAGCATCTATGGGATAAGAAGTGGACCAGTTAGACTGAGTAAAGACAATGACAATTACCCACAAGCAACTTGGACCTTATTTCCTGCTCTGAGAAGTATTTCCATGGGATATAAGCAGTAAAAAAGAGCCATGTTTTATCAGCCTCAGCTGAATATAGAGTGCAAGTTGTGCATAGTCCTGATCTTCATTCAAACAGGCATCTTCTGTTTCTTAGGTATTCAGTCAATGTGTTCATGAATAGTGACGTCTAACAGAACCATATGCTTGAAAATTCCCCTGAAAATCAATGTGGATCTGGTCAGGTTTAAGTTGGAGAAAAAGTGTCCCCTCATATGTATGCTTTAGAAACTGTAGTTGTTGTTCTTAGCTTTATGAAGTAAAGCTAAGCGTGGTCGTTTGCACTGCCATGCACACAGGCCCTGTCACACTTTCAGAATTAATGGTCCTGGTAAGTGGTGTTGACAGCAAATAACCTTTATCTTGTGCTGATAGGAGGCACAAATAGATATAGACATAGATAGATATATATTACGCCATACTTTTAAGGAGGAAATAACAGGTTAGCACAGATCACAGTGATTCTAAAACTTAGATTTTTTTAATTTTTTTAGTGCTTGACTTTGTAAGCTTAATACTGTTCTTCTGTTAGTTTCTGTCTTTTGTACAGCATACACAGGCATGCAAAACCCATTTGCTTCCAAACTGGGCTGTGAGAGTTTTTTCACCTGATCTATGGGGAGGGAAACAACATCACTGAGAAGGAAAATAACATTAGGAAAATAATATTATTTGCTTCTCTCTAACTTTTCTACTTTTATTGCTTTCTTTAGGTTTGCAACAATGGTAAAGGAGGATATTGTAAATGACAATGAAGATTCTGAGCCATCAGTATGTGAGAGAAATGGCATGATTCCCATGCACGAGAAAAGCGAGGTAATTAATTAGGATCTCTAAGTACAGTTTTAGGCAGAGGAACCCTCCTTTTCCATTCCTTTTTCTTCCTACATCTGTTAAAATCCCTACACCTGAAGGGAATACAAAGAGAAATCTCTTCAGTGGGAATTTCTTATAACTAACAAATGTTCAGTTCTTAAAAGTCTGGGGTATGTTGGATTGCTGGAAATCAGTGGTTGCAATTTCAGCTTGAAGAGGAAAATGCATCAGCATAAGTTTTACAGTCAGCTGTGGAAGAGAATTAAATGGACTTAAGATTGCTTCTTTGCTTTCAAATTGTGCCTATCTGTCCGCTTGCTGAAAGTTGTTCATGCATCTCTTCCCTTTTTTATTTAACAAAAATTAAACCCCCCCCCAGTTTTAAACTTCCGTGTGTGTATTTCTAGTGTTGACTTCTATGGCTTTAGAAAAGACTTGCAGTAAATGTAAGTTATGTAACATAAGTTATAATGTTCATATAAAAGGCACTTTAGAGTAAACATATAATATTGACTGTAAAGATAAGTACCACATGGCATATCTTCATACACATGGGTAGCTGGCGGTCACCGAATCACAGGCTAGATAACCAAGTAACTCCATGCTGAAAGCTCACAAGATCTGTGTTCCAACTGTGACTCTGAGTAAAGGAGATATATATATCGAGAGAGAGAGAGAGAGAGAGAGAGATGAGACAGAAAAAAAATGGGAAATGTGGAACTGTTACTGGAGGAGGGCCAAACCACATTATAGGCAAGAATTCCATGTCCATGCTATGATAATGAGCTGACATGAAGGTGAATAATCATAAGGGAAGGCAGATGATTAACTTGTCAAAAATAAGGACCCTAAAATGAAGTGAGACACATATCCAAAAATGGTCAAAAAGTGCTTTGGCTATGAATATGGATAAGTAGATGAATCAGTATAAGAGAACAGCTTCAAGGAACTATTCTTCAAGGAAATAACTCCCAGAGTAGTATTTCTCCATCTCTACCTTGACTTACCAGCTTGAGCCTTCCAGCAATGGATCACGTGAGTAACGCTTGCACTGGCCAGCTGTTCTGTTTCTTTCATCTTTGTCTAATCACAAGTAGGTTTTGTTAGTTCAGTTCAGGGCTTTGCAACAGACGTTACTTAGGAGTTATATTAAAGACACTGTCTCACTGGAATGATGCTGATTGTTAACTGTATTGTGGAATCCAGTCTGGAAGCAGAACTCTATCAAACTGTAGGAAATATAGATAAATACTTAGCTCATATACAAGGCAAGCTGAACCTGGCCTGTTAATATTGTTTCTTCATCAAATATGCTGATACTGTTGCTGAACAGGTGCTATTTCTATTGGGACAGGAGTCCTGTCCGTTGCCGATAAAAAGGCAAATGTCCTGCAGTCTCTTGTATGCAGTTCTTTGTGCCAGGCAAAACCAAACACATAACCAAAAATCCCAAATATACCACAAAGCTGGACCACTGCTACAGCAATTGTGAGGTTAATGTAGTCATCTGTAGACAGTGTGGATCTAGTGCATCACAGCTGACTTCAAGTCTCGTACACTCCTTGGAATGTATACAGTGCCACTTCTGAGAGAGCCTCGTTGTTTTCATTCAGGAGGGACCAGCAGTAGGTGCCAAAGGCACTGATGGGAATATACAAACAGAAGAAACTGCTCTCTTGAACCATCGTGCTCAGCAACCTCCGGAGCCGACAGCAGGGTCTTCAGTACCTGCAAGAACATGGAGGCAAACATTTACTTGTCCTCCTCAGGGTTTACTGGCCCGAACAGTGACAAATGGTATGTAAGAAAGACAGAGTTTAATTAAACTGAGAAATGGCAAATGAAGTACTCATTTCTCTGGATGTGATGATATCTGTCCGTTGTCCTTGAAAATAATGAAGGGAAATAGCTATGTTTTTACACATCACGCTTTTGTTTCAAGGTTTTAGCAGGAAAAAAAAAAAAAGATGTGAAACAAAGATTTCACAGAATCACAGAATCGTATAGGTTGGAAAAGACCTTTAAGATCATTGAGTCCAACCGTAAACCTAACACTACCAAGACCACCACTATACCATGTCCCTACACATTTGAATGTATAGTTTTTGTTCCTCCATCCTCTCTTCTGTGTTTAACATGCTAGGTATGTTTTTGCATTGCAAATTGTTTTCATCAGAAGAAAGACCTCCTAATTCTCATCTTGATAGTTCATTTTCATGTAAGAGCATTAAGATTATTATAAACACAGTGGCATTTTTGGCACACTGGGTGGCTTTTTGTTGAATTAAGGCAACAAATATGAGACTTTGCAGTGATACCTTCTTTTGTTTCATAATACCCTAGGCTTGCAAAGCCAAGAATACTATCTACAAGGCAAACTGACCTGTTCTGTTTAAGATTTGCCCTGCACTGAAGGCTCACAGAAGAGAATGCCTGGCTAACCAGTTATTTCAGACTTCTCCTAACAAAAGACACTTCCTTTGGCTTTGCCTGCTTCCACAGCCTCTGTTCTCTCTCACTTGGGATTCTTAGGCTTTTATGTTTGACAAAAATGTACTGGTCTTCCCTTTGCCACCCGTCACCCTCAAATAAGATTAAGAAAAATCCAGTCTGAAAATGCAATGCATTTTCTTATGATTATGAGAATGGGGATTTATTCAACGTGTTTTTTCCTCTCCTTCAGTCTTCTGCTTTTATATCTATGCATGCCTGTTCTTGTTGGATAACTGTAGGGACAGATTTGGGAACCTGGAGAGAGCACAATATTTTCACATATTTTACAACATTTTCACTTAATGTTCTCATATTTTTCAGGATTTTTTTTCCCTGTTTATTATCCCTCTTTGCCGTATCAAGGGAAGTATCTGTACTACTTCAGGCTGTCCAGGGACATGGCCTTCTTCAGATTTTTTTTCCCAGGGATAGCAATGTATTGCACAAGCACATCCAGCTAAAAAATGATACTTAAATTATTATAAAAATGAGACTGGAGCTGCAGTCATTAGCTCAAAGATATGCCAGGCTGTACAGCAGCAGGTTCTTACTGCAGTTCTGAAGTAGCTGAAGGAAGATAAGCAAATGCAAGATGAGGTAGTGAAAGTCTTTGCTTTAAGTTTGGGGCCTGTTAAGTACTTTCCACAGTGGCCCAAGGCTCACTCAGTACTTTTTGGTCCGTAATAATGATCTTGTTACCATTTTTTAAAGTATCTTGCCATCTATAAAACCAGAACATCAGTTTAGGGAGCATCAAAGATTAAACACATTGTTATGACTGAACTAATTTTTAAGGTAAGTGATTTTATTTCTGAAAGTCATGGTATCTTTTTCCTTAATAGAAAACCAAATGTGATCTAATAGCAAACAAAGTTGTCCCTGAGAGATGATGAATTATGAATATTTCTTGTTTTGTTCCAGTTGTAATCGTGGTCCTGGTTTGGGCTGTGGTTTGGTCCATCACTGGGTCTGAGTGTCTCCCAGGTGGAAACCTGTTTGGAATTCTGTTTCTTTATTTTTTTGCTGTCATTGGAGGTAAAATTTTTGGATTCATTAAAATACGAACACTACCCCCTCTCCCTGCTCTTCTGGGTAAGATATCCTTCCTTCATTTTCTTCCTGCATATTTGTGTTGTTTAAACTCTCAAGTAATATCTGCATGCTAGATATGTTTGGATTGGGAACAAACAAACTGCGTCACGCTCAAAATCTGTAGCTTTTCCAAGTGACTTTTATCTGGTCCCCTCCAAGAAGGTGCAAAATTCCCCAAACTGGCTCAAGTGAAATAGTCTGCATGTTGCTGAGGGTCTCCTCTTAATTCTTTTGGGGGCCAGAGAACTGTATACCTACAGATTCGAAGGTTAGTCTTTTAGTCCCCTCTGTCACAGTTACTTCAAATTTGATTTTAGCATCACTAAACAGGAGTCTTAATCTGGACCTCCTGTTACAGTAGAATAATTAATTAATAAGGAAATTATTGCTGAGCTGTTTCACATGGTATCTTGCACAATGGAAATGTCTTCCAAAGAAAACACTACAGGAATTCCCTACTACTGGCAATCCAAAGCGATTTCTTTCTTCTCCTTCCTTTACCTCAAGATAACTGAAACCTGAGAAAATAAATTCACCACAAGGAATAATTCTTCTGAAGAGAGTTATTTTGAATCAATCATAAAATTGTTTTTGATATCAACATCTTACTTTATTTTACATAAAAATGCAAAATAGAAATGGGAGATGAAAATTACATTAATTTTGGCATCATCAGAACCTTTTCAGACTTCTTTCCTAGAGGAGGTTTTGGTTAGATCAGTACAATATTGTGATGTCAATTCAGCTGAAAAATGAAGCTCCAGGTTCTTCTCACCAGCTGTATGCTGTCCCCTTACTATGCTTAGTGCATAAATGAGTAAAGCCGTTGACAGTAAAACTTCATGGCAGAGGGGGCTACAAATATCTGCCTGTAGTGCACGGATGTGATTTTGTAACCTGCATAGCTGGTGGTGTGCCTCACACAGTAGCGCTGCTTATAGAAGGGCTACATAACTTCATGTACACCTCTGTCCAGGCAGCATGCGTGTTCTTGCACCCCTTAGTTTCACGAGCAAGAAAAAATTCAAATGAGAGGGAGGGAAGTTTTGCATATAGCATGCATGCCTGCAATAATATGAACACAGAATGTAACACACAGGGAGTCTGCCCTTTCTAACACCCCCTTAAAAAAAAAAAGTTTCTGACCATTTGGATTCTGCTTTTTTTAATTACATCTGTATCTAAAAGTTACGAGTTGAGCATGAAACTGCTTGTCAGAATGGTAATACTGAGCAACAGAAACTTAAGCGTGACAGCACACGTCTGTAGAGTTGCTTAGGACAGACTTCATTGTTCAGATCCCCAGTCTTGAGGAAAATTGGAGACATCTATGAGTCAGAAGAAGATGTAGACAATGGCTTTGAATGTTCTTTTCTACACTAAAAATACAAATCTTGTACTCTTACATGCCTTTAATCCACCTGTGCTAGGTGCAGTTGAGTGTAACGTGGCTTGGCTGAGCACTTTAAGCACCTTATAGTGAGCCTCTGTCTGAGAAAAAAAAGGAGTGGAATTGCTACTGAAGCGGTCACATAGTGTATTTTAGGTATACATTGCAGAGAGGTTTCTGCAGCAGGCACATGGAGCAGACCAGTGAAGATGTCCTTTGAGGTGGAGTTTTTTGCTTTAAGTAGATTTCTAGATGGGGGTAGCTCTAGTGGCTTGTGGACCTCACGCAAACATTGCAAAGAGCATGTGATCATTTATGGTAGCCTGATATAATTGTCATGAGGTACCGCAGATTAATTATGCCACTGTTTTTTTTCCGGGAGGTGGCGGGAAGAACAATGACTGAAAGTTTAACATGTTCCAGGACAAATCAAGTCCACAGCCAAGACTCACACCAAGCTGGGACCAACCTAAGCACAGTGTTTGTTTACTTTTTGTCTTTTTTGGTTTCCTCTTTCTTAACGTGGCTAATATAAAATTACGCCACAGAAATGTATCTTTGAGTCATCAAGACCTACAATGAATCTCTGCAGATCTATATTTAAAGTCACCCTTTCCTGCACTTTTCTGTATCCTTCCAGAACTACAGTTCCAGTAGCTTGCAGAAAGTCTCTGATTAGACAGTTTTGCTAATATTTGCAAAAGGTTGGATCTTGCAAGTAGCTTAAGTAGAGGATAAGAGCAAGTTCCTGATTTTTTTCTGCCTTTTTTTCCACTCTTTGCATAAGAGTCATATTGCCAGAGCATTTTAAAATGTCTAAGTTAGTCCATGATTAGCAGTTTTAGATTATATTTCCCAATGAACTCAGCATTATGGCTCCTGTGATACCTGCATTTCTTACACCTAAGAGGATTTTTAACAGTTTCCAGTTTCTGAGATAAATACGCCATATTAGACGATCTTCTTCTTTCCATGTTAAAACAAGCTAACAAGAAAAATATCTTTAAGGATGCAGAGGTGTCTTTGCTTATGGTAAGTATGACCTGCACCTGGTGAACAAAGCTGAATTCTGCTGGCTCGCACTAAAGCTATGTGTCAGCATCCTGCAGATTTATTCATTGGTGACCTGGTGTGTTCTTAGGCCACTTCCATCGCTTTAAACATGTCTCTCTCTTTCCATACCTCAGTCCCCATCATTAAAACATGGCTAATAATTCAGAACATGAATTGTTTCTTTGTCTCGTATAAATAAATAATACGGCGTCTATTTTTAAGAATTCTATGCAAGCTTTTAGTGCAATAAAAGCAAATCATTTGACAGGAGCTTATTTGCTTTCATTTAAGGGATGCTACTTGCTGGTTTCCTAATCCGAAATACCCCGTTCATTAGTGACATTGTCCAGATAAACCTACGCTGGTCTGCAGCACTGAGGAATATTGCTCTTTCAATTATCTTGACCCGAGCAGGACTCGGCCTGGATCCAAAGGTATGGCACCAGCCATTTGTGTGAGGCAAAGTACCCAACAGCCCTCCAAAAAAATTGAATAATTGGTTCTGTTAAAAATATTGAACTGTTCAGTCTTAGAGTATCTGCAAATTAGAGCATTACAGAAAGTATAGTTTCTATTGTATAGTCATACGTTAATATTGGCAGCTGGATTTGTAGAGTAGGCAAGCAATCCAAAAGATACCTGAAGAAAACAGATTTTATGACTATTTTCCCCCTTGCCTTAAAGAAATTTCCTGAATTTTGTGAGCAGAACATCTTGAGGACATGTGCTCCATCGTGGTCTGTCAGGAAGAGTTTACGGTCCCTGACAAACTCCCTGTCAGTTTACCCTGACAAACTAGAACAAGTAATGGAAGGGATCCCCAGTCCTTGAAAGAGAATGTTGCTTGTGTTGGCACCAATCAAAAAAACCCAACCAACCAAAACCTCCAAACCTGTGTGTCTTTTTTACTTTTTTCTTTTCTTTTTTTTGAATCACTGCCATTTTAATGCAAATATATTAATTGCAAAGATGAGTCCTGCTGCACTACAGAAACAATGCTTCACGTCACGGTAAAGCCCATAACGCTCCTGTGAACAAAAAAACAGTCTTTGTCCACATACTATGAAACGTGATGTTCCATAAATTAATGAAGGCAAGGTTTTGCTTGATCAAAATCAGCTGGCTGAAATGAAGCTGTACCATATTGGCTTGTACCTACTTAAGTTTAAGGGACAGCTTAAAGTTTTATACAAAACTTAAGTCAAATATAGCTAGTTCAGAACAACTAAACTGATTTTTCTTAACCAAGATGAAAACTGGGCAGTTGCCAATGCTTCAGATATTTAGGAAAACAGGGTTTTGTCATTCTTGAAAAATGCCTGGTTTCCTAGATTACCATCATCCATTTTTCCAAGACATTGAAGCTTGTATGAACATGGACTGGGTGTTGTTACACACGGCTTGGATGCCCAGTTCTGTGAGATTGCTTTTCTTTCTATTCCGTGGCAACTTTTTTTGCCAAAGGAACTTCCTTTTTGACTCATTTTTCTCCCATGGGGCAATCAAAACTGTCATTTGGACTCTGTATAGCAGTGCTTTGATGCAGTTCCAATTGTTCCTCATGTAACTGGAGCTGTGAAGACAAAGATGTCAGTAGCTCTGGTGATTCTCAGCCCTAATTATGCTGGGATAAACTGCGCTGGTAAAAAAGTGCAACTCATTGATTTCCCCCCCCCCCCCCCATGTCAAAATTAGGGACCTGTCCTAGCAGCGTCATGTTTGTGACTAACTATTAAAGGCAGCTGTTAAAAGTAAATACACTGTTTTAGAGAAATCTTTGAATAGAAATTGCTGAGCCAAATGGAACTTAATCTGCTCTGGATATCAAGTGAGAGACAGCCGAAAGAGACGCTTGGCTCCTTGCACCAAGTTTATGTAGTCCTACAACTTTTCATGATTTGTTCATGGATGTGGGGATAATTTTTTGGGGGTGCTCATGCAACTTGTGGGATTATAGCAAAATCTTTTGTGGATGGAGCAAATGACCTCAAGTAACTGTGGGTAAGTCAGCTGTGTTGAGGGTGCACTTTTCAGATGGATCCCAGCTAGTCCAGCCTCTCACATTTAGTTTGCTGAACACAAGAAGCCAAACAGAATTCTCTGCCACTCCTTCCTGTGACGTGCAGGAACCTTGTCGAACCTAGATTCAGTGGGTTTCACTGCCACACTTGGAATTTTATATCCAAATCCAGTTGCACTTGAGTCTATGTCTGGCTTAGGCCATGTAAAGCTGTCATATCCTGTACTGCAGCTCAGAGGGGATTCTTTTAATAAACCATATCAGATCGTAAATATATTTCCTCTCTATAAAGCCAAGGGTACCGATACTAATGTTTGAATGTGCTTTTATATCGCAGGCTCTGAAGAAGCTCAAAGCAGTCTGCTTACGGCTTTCTTTCGGACCATGCCTCTCGGAAACGTGCACAGCTGCTGTTCTTGCCTACTTGTTCATGCATTTGCCATGGCAATGGGGATTTATATTAGGGTAACGTACTCTCTTTTCTCCTGTATGACAAAGGTGCCTGTTTTCATGCTACAGTTAAATGATCCAAGTGCAGTTAGCCCTCTGCACCAAGCAGAGACCTCAGTTTAATGCCAGTTAGGAAGCTGTGCTTAGCCCCTGTGGTTGCTTGCTCACCATTCATGTCTGGCTCTGTGGCTAATTTAAAGGTCACATTTCCAGGCTGTGGCAGAGTACTTGCATCATTGCTCTTCTGTGTTTGTCATCTGGGCACTTGAAGAAGAAACAAGGATGGTGCAATCGCTGAGTCTTGAGCCACAACACAGTGTGCTTTTAGGGACAGAAAATGATACCACAATTTAGAGAATCTTCATGCTGGAATTCAGAATTTCCCCGTAGAGAGATGCACGTATGACAGTAGTCTTCCTGTCACAAGTCAAGAATAAGGATGTGGATCCTTATATTCTGGAGTAATATCCTTGAAGAGGAAACCTTTTCCATCTAGTTCTATCTGAAGTGGGGGACTTGGTCCAGACCCGTATACTGGAGCAAGATGGATGAACTTCTCCTCCTCTGCCACACACTGATTTTTATGAGAAGGAACTGGGCTACTGAGTCATAAGCACGTCTAGACCAGGTTCCTAAATTGGACAATCAAGGCATACATCAGGGAGCATAACTGGCCTACAGCGTAGACTCAAGTCTTAGTCTGTGGAGCCCTTTACTTTTAGTACCATTGAGTTGAGCAGGAAGTAAAAGCTGATTGCAAATTTGTATAGAAATATCCCTGCTTGTACTTAGCAGGGAAAGGTAAGGAAAATACCTTATGTAAAGGTCTGTTTATTTAGACTTTAAAACAATTGGGGTCAGAACATTTTGAAGTTTTTCTTTTTAAGAGAGGCTGAACCTGTGTGTTTTCAGTTTTGTTCTAGGTGCAGTCTCCCCTGCTGTGGTGGTTCCCTCAATGCTGATTTTACAAGCTGGGGGATATGGGGTGGAGAAAGGTGTCCCAACTTTGCTAATGGCAGCTGGCAGCATTGATGACATTCTGGCTATTACAGGCTTCAACACGTGCCTTGGGATGGCTTTCTCTTCCGGTATGCTGGTTAATCTGTACATAGTGAAATCCAGAACAAACAGTGATGTTTTGAGGAATGTGTGCTCTGTTATGACTGACAGTTTGTAACTTAATGACATCTCCTTATAAAGTTCATATATGGACTTGAATATTGAAAGGGAAATTACCCATGATCAAAAGTCTTTGTGTAACATTGTCTGCTCTGAGTTGTGGGTCACACCAGCTTTCAGAGGACATTTTTCCCTGTCTGCTCCTTCAGCTGCCAACTCTGGTCCCTGCATGCCCAACATAAGGGCTTTCAAATTTCCATGGGTTTGGCAATGTTCTCACAGTGGCTCTTTCTCTGGCTTCTCTGGCACACTTTCTTGGCATGAGCTTGCACTATCCAGTTGTTTCAGGGTCATAGGTTCCTTCCTAAACCCCTTTACCCCCAAGTAATTTAAAGCAGACACTGTCCTGGAATGGCCGTTATAGGTCTACAGTGTGGTTTGTCCATGGAGGGTCTGTGTGTGGCTTACTCAACCTGTTTTTCTTTTGCCAAATAGGTTCTACTCTGTACAATGTCCTCCGTGGGGTGCTGGAGGTTGCTGTTGGCATAGCAGCTGGGGGGATTCTGGGAATGTTTGTTCGATATTTCCCAAGTCGTGATCAGGTAAAAACCCAGTAAAAAAAACTTTTTATAAAATAGAGATTCTTTGCTAAGGGATGATATGCTTAAGTTATTCATTTCCAAGCTTCATGTGAAGCTGCTTTTGGGGAAAGCTGTGTACAGTGCTAACAGCTTCCAGGTTGCAAAGCCTATCAAGTGAGGATGTGTTTTATAGGTGATTACTTGTTTACTGCAACAATAACAATGTATGATCTCGTAGTCCTTCCTCGTGCAGAGTTTGGAACCCAGCTCATCGTCATGCTGTCGTTGAAGGCAGTGGAAATGTCCACATGTAAAGGAGAAAGGGTCTGATACATATTTCAGGCAGTAAAATAATCATCAGATTGATGTGCGACACATTTACTTCTATAAGGTGTTTCCAGTAGGCCTAAGATTAAATATGAGTAAAGCGGAGAGATTGTGGGCTTTAAATAATTGCACATATCATTAATGCTGATTGGTATGTGTTACTTTCAATAAAAATTAAACTTATATAAAGTAGTAGATTAATTTACTATCAAGGGGCAATTAAGTGAACAGAAAATTGTGGACGAAAGTAGATATGTTCTGGACTACTGAAGTCACTATTGCCCTCAGTGGGACGAAATTTTCCTCTTATTAAATAACATAAGAAGCGTGGTGCAGGAGCCAAAGAGATAAATAGAAATGGGAAACGATGGCAGAGATGTAACTGTCTGCTGTGAGGTCAAATAAAACTAGACTGTCCCTGTCAAACGTTTGTATGACTTGTCCTTCAAAGCATCTCGTGGCAAGGATTTCACCTCTCCTTGGATACCAGTACTTGACTGTACAGGTAGAAAATCCTGTTATCACAGAGTTGAAGCAGGGCTGTTAGAATAGAGCGTGATGTTCCCTGTCATACAAAAAGCCTTTTGACAATAAGATTTTGGATGGGCAGAGGAAAGAAAATATTACATTTCCAAAATTTTAATTTCTTAGGAATTAATGTCCAAAAAAACCCCTCAACTCAACTGGATAGTTCAAGTCTCACTTGAAAGCTTTGATTCTTTCACAATGGTTAATGGTAATTGTTATTTTCAAAACTAACAGAAGTAAACTTTTTCCTCCATTTCTAAACAAAATTTACTTTTTTGTTTGTCTCTTTCCTTGGCTGCAGGCATCTCTGGCATGGAAGAGGTCATATTTTGTACTTGGGCTGTCCATGTTTGCTGTTTTTGGCAGCATCTACTTTGGCTTCCCTGGATCAGGAGGGCTCTGCACATTAGTCTTAGCTTTTGTTGCAGGTGTGGGATGGTCTGATGAAAAGGTGAATGTTTACATAAAGAAGCACAGCATACCAAAACTCCTTTGAATGTACAGCTTGACAGGAGTTTGAATTTCTGTCAGGAGTGGTAACGGTGCATTTATGAAGCTTTAGGGGGTGTATGAATTCTACGTTTATTTCAGAAGTCTTTAACATTTAGCATGGCAGAAAGTTACCATGTATGTGAATATATATCGATACAGAGCCTAACATACTGACATAGAAATGCTCACAAGCTTTTCTTAGACATCTTAAGCCATGTAACGGAGATTTAGTTGTCAAGGCACTTGACTAGGAATCCAAAGTTTTGTGTCCCAGCTCTGTGAGTGTCTGTAACCTTACACAGTCACTTTATGGTAAGATTTACAAACAGGTGTCCAAAATACAGTTGTGCACATGGCCTGAATACCCTGAGGTTTTGTTCCCTGTGGTTTTGGGGGGGTGAAATGGAAAACAGTAATTAACCATCCCCTCATCTTTCCCAAATCCCAGCCAGTGTATTCTGGATAAATTAGAGAGCAGGGTGCCCACAATAAATGGTGATATAAGGCCATACAAAAACCATACAAAAGACTGCTTTTTAGTGACTTTCTCTTAACTGCTAAGCCTGCTTCCTCTTACTGTTGCTGCCCCGCTGCATTTCTGTACCTTGGCTTGTCTCATTGCCTCTCTTGATTGATACCATCTACACTTAATGTTTTGAGGGCATCTTTCTCTCCACAGCTGTAGCCTTGCGACATGCAGTAGGAGAAGGGGAGAAGAAGAGAAAGGAAAGGGGATCAGACATAGCAGAGTCCACATTATTATCCCCATCTAGACCCTGACTTCAGTAAGATCTCAAGGTTTGTTAAAACAACGAAAAAGAAACCATGGTTTCTATTTATTACATTGTTGTCCAATTTTAAAAGAAGAAAAACTCATCTTGGGACTTAACTACTTAGGGACGTTACAACTGATAAAGCTCTCTACTGAAAAACTTTTAAACCATTTCAGAAGGAAGGACCTTAAAAGAGTATACGTAGTCTATAAATGCTTAGTTTAAATTCTTTCGATCAGTGAATGAAGCTTCTTGGCCTTAAGGATGTTGATTTCAAATGGCTTACCTCTCTTTTATCAGATCCGGTCAGAGATGTCTGCATACTGCATGCTCAATATATTACCAAGGTTTTCCTGCTGAGCTTCTCAAAGGCCGCTGCCTCCTACTGTCCTTCGTGGAAGGCACTTGGCAAATACTGTCCACAGAGAGCAAGGAACATTGTACCTATTGCTGAAGCAGTTAAATGGGCAGTAAACAGAGCGAAATAATACTAACATCTGTAAAGAGGATTATTTTTTTGCTAAAAAAGGGTGAGATAACAGGGAGAAATGAGGCAAATAAAGAAAAATGTTGAGAGGTCTGTATATTTTTACCTCGTTCTCTTTAAGATTACAGAAGTTTTTGTATTGCAGTTGTCTACCATTCCATTGACTGAAGAGCAAGAGATGTTGCAGGATCAGTCCCAGAGAGAACACCAAGGACAGGACATGTCTTGGCCCTGGATTGATTATTAAGTGACAGAGCACTGCACTTATATTTTCCACACACACCAGCCTGAAGGTTCATTTGTTATTGTAGAACTCACTTAATTAAAAAAGAAGTGCTATTAGATATGCTACGTGTACCTCTTCGCATAAGTGGAATATTCCTTTTTATCCTGGCAGCAGTTGTTTTAGGAAAATTGCACAAGGAGAAAAGATGGCTTTGCCCTTATACAGTACATCGCACTGGAAAGTTCAACGCTTTTTGCTAGTATGGGATTTCAGACTTGCTCAGTCTAATTTTGCTCCTGCTCACATGGAGACAGGCCTCTGACTGAGTGCAGTGCGAGTGGAGTCCGGTCATGACTGAAACTTTTGAGGGTCTGACTGCTCAGATACAAATGGAAGAACACTTTTAAGCATGCAGTTCCCAAAGGCTCAGAAACTTCATGGCAAAATTGTTCAAATTACATCTTCCTAAATACTGAAAATCAGCTATGCTTTATTTTCCTCCTCTTGCCTGCAAACTGCTCTGGTACTGTTCAAATATCAGTGATTTTTAGTTCTCTTCTTGAGATAGCAAGCATTTATTTACTAGCAGAGCTAGACACACTCTGACCTTCGAAAGGTGCGCAACTGATTTTGAATCTTTTAGTATTAGGTCAAAGAAGGAGGAGCAATTCTGGACAATCTTTATGATACATTTTCAGTTTGTCCTTTGATTAATTAAATGTTGTGTCTACTTGGCCATATTTTTGTGAATTTACAGATTATTTTTTTTTTTATTGCAGAGGGAAGTAGAAAAAATTGTCGCAGTTGCATGGAATATCTTTCAACCTTTTCTTTTTGGTTTAATTGGAGCAGAAGTATCTGTTACATCTCTTAGGCCTGAAACTGTTGGTAAGATCATTCGCTAATTATCCAGCTTTCATTACTAGCTTCCAAAGAATCTCTATAAAGAAATCTAAAGCAAAGCAGACTATGGCTGACCCAAAACAAACAAACAAACAAAAAAACACAAAAAACCCAACCCCACTGTAAAGCTACAGTTTTAGGAGGCTTATTTCCCCCCAGGCACCTATGCACAAAAGTTCTGAGAAGTGTTTGTCTTTGTTGCAGGGCTCTGTGTTGCTACATTAGGCATTGCCCTAGTTGTGCGAATCATAGCAACGTTCCTGATGGTGTGTTTTGCTGGGTTTAATTTCAAGGAGAAAGTATTTATCTCATTGGCATGGATTCCCAAAGCCACTGTCCAGGTAAACAGTCCAACATCACTTTGATTCCAGGCTAAATCTATTGTCCTTAGCAAAGCTCCTCGTAACTAGCACAGCAGTAAACAGGGAGAGGATCAGGCTCAATACAGCAGAGTCTAGTATATGGACAGTTCATATTCTAAACTGCCCTAAATCTGCTTGAAAAGTGCGTGGAGAGCTTTCTCTGTGAAGGTGTATTGCTTGCATCCTGGGTTGTACTCCTAATAATGACAGAGAACTGTTACATATATTTTAGGAAGTTTAACTATTTCTCAGCTGTTGCAGATTATTGTGCCTTTACATACAGATTCTCAGAACTCTCCCAACAAAGGTTAAAGTGTTTCCCTCTTACACCACATGAGGTGTCTGCAGGGACAGCCACACCAGAGGCTCAGAATGGGTTTTCAGGTTGTGGTCATTTTAGTAAGGGGTAGTCTGACAGCCGTATTGCTAGAGAAGCTTCAGGCTGGCTGCATTCCTGCTCCTTTATTTCAGTGGTCATTAAGTCATTTAGACTTGACCACAATAGCGTGATTACTTGCAAACAAAAGTGAATAATCAGAACAGGCAAGGATTATTGCAAGACTTGTGAACTAAATTTTCAGAAGCTGCTACTAGTTGACTGCTTTCAGGACGCATTCTCAAGGTGTGGCATTTTAACAGCTGTGATATGCAGTATACTGGCCCATTTCATTAATCACATTCTCCAAAAATGTGGATAAAATGGCAACTAAGCAATGCTCTTCACAGGAGGGAACCACCCAGATAAACTCATGAGCTTAGGAAATTGGAAGTGTAGCCAAGTGAAAATTGTTCTCATAGGTGTAATATAACATTTGCTTTTCTATGTACTGCCTAGAAACGAATGGGTTGACTGTACTAAAAATGTCAAATTTATGTTAAATGTTGACTGAGGATTAGTCCCTTTTTTTCCTCTTTCAGTGCTAAAGGTTACTTGATCCGTCTCAGCAATGTTTTCTTTCCTGCAGGCTGCAATAGGTTCCCTTGCCCTGGATACAGCAAGAAGTCACCAGGATGAGCAACTGGAAAAGTATGGAATGGATGTCCTGACAGTAGCTTTCTTGGCTATCTTGATCACTGCTCCAATTGGAGCCCTGGTTATTGGCTTGGCAGGGCCCAGACTTTTGCAGAAGGCTCAGACAAATAGCAAGGAGGATGAGGAAGGTGCTGAGGTTGGAGAAGAGGCAGAGGCCTGTGAACCTTCATAAGACAGACAACTACAGGAATATGGTCCTTCAGCTCTTACACTTCTGTTTACTCACACAGCGTGTCTGTAATCTTCCTGGAGGAAACCAAAACAAGTATCAGTTATGTCTGCTATTTTAAAAGCAGCCCTGGTGGAGTTTTATAAAATATTTTTATGTGTTGATGGTGCCTTAAGAGATTAAATAGCTGAACATACAGGGAATAGGCTGGCCAGGCAGTGAGTCACTGAGAAGTTAGCAGTCAACAATTACTTGAAATGTGTGGGTGTGAGGCCAGGGAGAGGATCAGAATTGTTCAGGCATGGAGTGGAGTCATGAGGTGGAATATAAACAGAAGAAAATGGAGACTAATGTGAATAACTTCTTGATGACTGAAACTGGGCTGTGAGATGACAAGTTCAACAGCTCCAAGAATGCAACTTCTGAATTAGAGACTGCTGACACATAGTGAACAAGTCCCGCCACGCGTTGGTGATTCCCTCTCCTTCCTCATTCGGGTTCCAAAACTTGCCTTTTCCTTTTGCTGTTCTTCCTCGCAGCTCACGCATTCCTTTGGCCTTCAAGGGGACTGTCAGCTTTGGTCGTAGCAAGAAACAGCAAGTGGCACGCACTTATGTGCTGAAAGAGACAGTTGGGTCCATCAGGGACTATGGTAATACAGGTGTTGCTGGTGCTGGTAGTAAAAAGGACTGAGCTTGAAAATGGGATGAGGGTTGTGGGGAGACTGTAAGGCCTGGGAAAGGGTTGTATGGGATCGGGACGGCTGCTTCTTCACCTGTGTACCTCAGCCTTCGCACAACGTGATGTCAAGGGAGGGAAAGCCAGCTCTTCAGCCACTGAGAGTGGCTATGTTCTGGTGCTGGCCACTGTAGGACAGAGGGGAGAGCTCCCCTCGGGTGGGGTTTGCTGACAGGGCAAGGCCAAGGTGGCAATGAGTTGTCCCTTTCTTCCTCAGCTCCTTTTGGGGAACTCGGCAGTAGCCGCAGACCTCTTCTCAAATCAAGATTCATGGGTCAGCCGGCATCTCCTTTGCTTTGTCCTAAGTTAATACTCATCTGGCTGAGAAAATGCCATGATCAGGTCCTCCTCACATCTGCATTTGGATAAATGCAGCAAAGAAAACCAGGTATTTGCTAAAAATATAGCCAGTTTTAGCCAATATAGCTCATTTTCCCAAGAGGTGGCTGGCTGGATTGACTGCGGAGAGTGGAGGCCTCTCAGATTTGCCAGGGCGTTTTTTACCTCTGATTGATGCAGAAAACTAATAGGCTTTAAATGAACAGCCTTGAAAATGCAGTGCTGAGAGGGACGGTACAAAGCGAAAGGAGCCTCACCTCACCTACCTTCAGAAGGGCTGCTGTGTGAAGGCAGGTGTCAGGAGGAAGCAGCGTTCAGGACACAGCGCTAGCACCCTCAGCACGTACCCACAGGCTCTGCGGGTCTTTCCAGAAACACACGTTGTGATGGGCTGTGGGTCATGGTAATGACTGGCAACACTCGTGTCGAATATCTTGCCAAAACATTTCACAAGGGGGAGCAAAAAGCTCAAATGTGGTTTTCTTCATTTTAATATAGATGCCTCCTGCACAGTCAGTTGCAGTATAGTTCACATTTGATTTTCCCATTCCCAGAAGACTTTCCTTTCTCTTCTCCTTGACTGTCCTAAAGCCAGGAGTAAACCTCCTCTGTTGATCAAAACCCTGCTCTTGCCTTTAGCTTTGGTATCAGTTAGGGTTTAGTATTGACCCATTACAGATACCAGCAAATCTTCCTTACTCTGCTATGTTTTGTACAAGTAACTAGCTCTGAGTAGGTCATTCCCAGCTCCGTTCTGATGCATGGAGTCAGTACAGCATCCCTCAGAAACTGGAAGTTTTATTTTGTTATTTTTTAGTAAGGATGTTAGATCATGCCTATAATCAAGGTGGACAATGCCTCCTTGCAGATTTCTACACTACAGTTCACTGAACTCATCTTACAGGATACCCTATAGAATATATTTGATATGTCTAGATATTTTTGGCATCAGTAAGTGAGAATTAATTCTATTTTAGCATTTACACTTTTAATATGCAACACAAAAATGTACAAAAATACTTTTAAAAGAAAACTATCTAAAACTATTATTTGCAGAGTGTCCACGTATGCCTCTGTATACAGATTAATTCTGTATACAGAAGAAGCTCGGTATGTGCGCCTTTGTATATGTCTTCCTCTCCAAGCCAAAAAGAAAGCTTCCTGAGAAATATTTAAGGTTCACAGCCTGCAATTCCAGCATGGTGATAAAAATACAAGGAGATTCTTTGGTAAGTTTCCCCCTAACAGTTGTCAAGTACATTGACATTTTTCTTACTATACACACTGCTGTTCTCTCTGCTTCTTGGGGAATGTACAGTCTTTAGTTCAGTTCATGTTTGTCCCCTGACCAGAAAGGAAGATGCTTTCAAACTGCACGCTGATGAATGGACAGGGTGCTGTGCTTGGTGGTTGTTGTGCCAGCCATTGACTTCTGTGCCTTTTCTGCCTTCTTTACATGGCTAACGGAGGCAGTCTGTTACTTAACTAGGGGTACTCTTAATAGGAGCTTACTGTACTTGGAAATGGTAACATCTGTAATCCTAATTGATAAGATGAGAGAACATGGTGTTCAGTTCATCAGTGACTGTCTATAAAATAATTCTACTTGAGTAAAACTTACAGGACTAGAAGCTTTATATAGTTCATTGTTTTCATAAAGTTTTTATAAAAGTAGAATCTTCCTGCAGGGAGGGATCACTGCCGAATTTGGAGTCTGTTCAATAACAACAGAAGTGTGACTTGTAAGGATTATAGCCCTGTGAAGTTGAACACAACCTTAAGTATGCAAGCAAACCTCTGACAAACAGCTCTTGTTCATGATAGCCTCTAATACTTGCTCATGATCATAACAGCATCTCATAAATTGGATTTATCATGTTCCCTTAACCTCACTGCACTCTCAATTTATTCATTAGATCACTCCCACCATTGAGTGCTTGAATAGCTATACCAATGAAAAGTGTCATCTTGTTCTCTGATCTAAATGAAATTGAATCAATTTTCCTTTCCTCACCACCATATGTGGATGCTTCTCACAAGACCCCTTTCTCCCAGCCTTTATTAAATCTTCAAAAAGAATCAGATAGATTCTGATTTAGATAGACCTGCAGATCTAAAATGAAAAGCATTAATGCTTTAAAATGCTCCTCTCCTTGCCTTCCAGAAAGGAACAAAACACTTGCATCTTGTCATGAAAAGAAACGTTATATGGGGGCTAAGAACCTATGAGACTGGGGTTTTTTTTAATAATTATCGTGACAATTTCAGCTGATTTTAAATAGCAGTTAACTTTGAGAGATATGATTTCACTTTTTATCAGAGTTTGTGCAGGTGAAGTAATGACATTTAAGACCACCTCCCTTTTAATAAAATGCCATGAAATTATCCATGAATAATGCCTAAATTCAAGCCAATACAATCTTTATGCCATGCCAGTCCGTGCTAGTCCTTTATGCCATGCCAGGAAATAAAATTAGAGCACAATGTGCAGTAAACTATAACCAGAGGAGTCCCGCTGTCATGCAGACATAATCACAGGCATAATGGGGGAGAGTACTGAGCACAGTATGTGTGTGCAGTTCCAGAAGGTTCACAAGAACCTCTGCGGCAGAAGGGTCTGATGGCACAGCACGTTCCTGGCGGCAAGCAGCGGGCAGAGTTACAGCAGGCAGCATATGGGAAAAGACAGAAGTTGGCCATCTGGAAGCAGGGAGTTGCACAGGCCAGGGGATGCAGTGATAATGTAATTATAATCACTGCTTTCTCTCTCTCTTTCAGCCACTCTGAGCATTTTAGGGAATTTAGACTGAAGTCTAAAATTAATTGAAACACTCATGGTGTGATACAGCCACAAAACAGTGAATGAAAACAGGTTTTGCATTTTGCTTTTTAAATAAATGGAGTGCAAAAGATCAAATTTTGTGCCAGCTGCATTTCAATTACATTTTCTTTGCCTAGTAGTTGCCACAAGTCAGACACCTTTCTCTAAACGTATTTTTTACAAGTTTATTTGTAGTCTATTGTAACTATTGTTCAAATTCATAATCAAAAGAAAGGTAAACATTACTGTTCTCGTAGAGTGAAAAGGCATGTCATGACATGTCAAGCTCACTTCCCCCAATTTCGCATCAAGACTGTGAAGACCTGGTCTTACTTGCCTCAGTCCTGCTCTTTATTAGCATTAGGGGCAAATTTATCCCTCTGTGTGGAGCTTCCAGATTAGGTTAGAAAAGTCATCTGGTGGCAAGACATGACCAAGCACACCCTAGCAGGTAGTTGGTTCAAATCTCTCAATCACTGGTGAGAGACAGGGCTCTGCAGACACTTCAGTTCTTGGCTATCTATCCCTGTAGACTTAGGTAGATAATTTGAACTGATTAGTAAATTCTTTGAGATTTTCTATAGAAAATTCTGTGGCCATGAGAGACAGTATTACCTTGACAGATTTTGAAACGCAAGGAAACGGTCATTTATCTTGCTTGTGATCTGCGTTGTGATCTTGCAGAAATTACTAAAATGTCCTTTCTACAAAGGAACTTGACTGAGTGCTGCTATTGCAGGCCCATACTACCAATGTGTTCCATTCCCTTATAGACATACGCAAAAATAAACACCACCCGTTTGTTCCATAGCCACATTTGTAGATAGTTTAGCAGCAATCTCATCTAACAGCAAGCAGGGAGAAAAAATTAATTACATAATCAAGCCATGCTAGAGATGGAGTCAAGAGGTTAAACCTTACACTGTCATTCTCCTTCTAGAGGAACTTTGTGGGAGAAACAAAACTGATTTTGCTGTATTACTTACTCTACCATGGTTTGTCTGAGTAGAGCAAGGGAAGTGAAAACAGGATTGATGTATGTAGTTTACTTCTCAGACTTAGGAGGAAATCAAACTATTTGAATGCAAAAGTATCCTGATAAAAGCTGGAAGCGCACAGACTTGTATATAATGACAGCCTGTTAGAATAGGCTCTGGATTTTGAAGCTGGCGGGGGGCAGAAATCTAAAGACAGGCTTTTGCATTTCACATAGTAATTTCTTCACCAAACCCAAGAATTGGGGCTTGGTGTTCAATATAAGTGAAGACTGAGTATAAGACACTTAGTAACATTATGGATTTTCCTCTATTATAAATGTTACATCCTAACATAATGCTTATGGTTTGCTTATTGTCATGGTTTAACCCTAGCCGCCAACTAAGCCCCACCCAGCCGCTCGCTCACTCCTCCCTGGTGGGATGGGGAAGAGAATCAGAATGCTAAAAGTGAGAAAACTCATGGGTTGAGATAAAGACAGTTTAATAGGTTAAGCAAACCAAGGAATTCATTCCCTACTTCCCAGGGGCAGGCATGGTTCAGCCATGGTTCAGCCTGGCAGATGGTTCAGCCATCTCCAGGAAAGCAGGGCTCCATCACGCATAACGGGTACTTGGGAAGACAGATGCCATCACTCCGAATGTCCCCCCCTTCCTTCTTCTTCCCCAGCTTTATATGCTGAGCATGACACCATATGGTATGGGATATCCCTTTGGTCAGTTGGGGTCAGCTGTCCCAGCCATGTCCCCTCCCAGCTTCTTGTGCACCCCCAGCCTCCTCACTGGTGGGGTGGGGTGAGGAGCAGAAAAGGCCTTGACTTTGTGTAAGCCCTGCTCAGCAGTAACTAAAACAGCCCTGTGTTACCAGCACTGTTTCCAGCACAAATCCAAAACACAGCCCCATACTAGCTACTGTGAAGAAAATTAACTCTATCCCAGCCACATCTATACCCATCCATCAAGGTAAGACCACCATGAAGCATTTAAAGACTGCACCATGGTTCTATTACGCACTTTGTAAAAGCAGGCATTTAACATACAATCGTATCCTAACCTGCCCTCTTTTGCGACAAGGCAAGAGGTTTAGGTACCTAGAACTACAACTGTTACAAACGCAGGAGGAATAATCTACCTCAGCTCTACTGCTGAGAGCCATTATGCAAGAGCTGCTTCCTGACTTGCTTTCTGTGCCAGCACTGCGGTGATCAGCTTTGGCAATGGCACACCGCTCTGGGGCTTCCCCCCCTGCCGAACTATGGGTCAAATGAAATGCTGTTAAGGAACAGCTGAAATCTGCCTTAGTACAATTGTCTAAAATTGTAGCATGGATGAAATTTTTATTTTTAAACTGACAGATACAGTCTTTGATTGAAGAATAAAGTACTTTAGAAGAATTAATTAGAAGTCTAACAGTTAGGTAAGTAGCAATTATTTACCTGCATCTGGAATTAACCTGTACCACAGCAAAGTTCTGACTTGCCCAAATAATCATTCTGAATGCGCAACAAGCCAAGAATACAGCTCAGCTCTGCTTTCTTGGTTCTGTCATTTAACCAATTCCTCCCATGAAAGTCCCTGCTACAAAAAGTAGCAGCTACAGTGCAAGTGAACTTGCAAGGAGCAAATTTGTGTTTCCTCACAAGAGCTCAGGAACGATCAATGCAGGGGCCTGAAATAAAGGGATAATGTTAGTGGCTGATCCGCTCAATAGTTTAGTTTATATGATCTGGAACTGGAGCACTCCACCTAGGACATGGTATGAGACTGTCCAGCTGTGTGAGGTTTGTCTGAGCCAGGCTGCTTTGCATGAGACTAACAAACAGCCCACTTTGGCCTGTGCAGTGCCTGACCTTCACCTAGCTTAACCTAACATCGTTATGCTGCCTGCCCTCAGTGCAGGTGCATGCACTGATATGCTTAGGTGTATTCACAAAGGATGAATTTATTATCTTTTTTCCCCACTTCAGTGCACTTAAATTTATTCCTGAAACACAGAACAAAACATGGCTTCTCAGCAGAACAAAATCAACAGAAAGGTACACTTCTGTCACTTGGAAATAGTGACAGTTTTATAACTGCATGTTCATACAAAAAAGGCTTAATTGTAGGAAGTCATTTTATTGTTGAAATAAACGACTTATTTACAGAGATAGTTACTTTACACTTTTACAAAGCAGACATAATTCTTCTCAGAATTAAGTATCAAAACAGTAACAGATTTAGCACTGTCTAAATGCAGTTTATTCCAAAAACAAATCTACAGCAATCATTAGACTAAATCATACCAATCACATAATAAAATGCTGTCCCTTGTAACTACAACAGTATAAAAAGACTTTTTATCAGTCATGATCTAGTGGATTACGCATCTGCTATACTTCTTTCTTCTTGAGTATTAGTGGACCTACATTATCTCCTGTTAATTCATTGTGCTTGTTGTGGGAGCCATCACAGACAGGGAACTGGAAGAAAACATGCATAAGGAATTAGTATAGCTCTGTACAGCAATTGCATGGTGATTTTTATACTTCTTCCTATGCCAAGAGCACTTTGATAATGTTGCTAGTTCTTCCTACTATGTCCCGTTTCAACGTCAAACTCCCTGTCTCCTATCAAACATAGGACACATGTTACTAAGGAAAAAAACCCACTGGTAACTAAGTTTGTGAGGTCCTAAAATTGCTGTTCTTAGACACAAAGTTAGGGACAAAGCCTTTTCCATGGAAGAACAGCAAGCAAAGCAGCCATCATAGCCACAAATGGTTTAAGGTTGATTGTGAAACTAGTAAAAGTGCTCTTAATAGATTTAATAATTCACAATGAGAAAGTACTGTTTGAAGGAAAACTGAAACACTTTGCTGAAGTGATTATTCTGAAGGGAGAATAGTTGAGAGGGTTTCTTAGGTCCAGGGCAGATTTTTTTGTTGAAACAGGAAAGCATGCAGTCCAGAGAGGACAAAAGCAGAGTGCAGTCAAGATATTCAAAAGAAATTTAGGGTAGATAAAAATACCCATGTACATCTCTTTGACTTGGGGGATACGGACTATCCAAACCAGTCACCTACTGGCTGCTCTGGACCAGATGGGGATATGCTCTCCCTCACCAACACAGGTCCAGCCTTACTTTCATTCTAATATGAACAACTTTCTAAGCACTGTTTTTGCAAAGCAGAGTAGTTATTGTCTAGTTAGTTGCAATGTATTTCCAAATATTAAACAAGGCTGGCTTGATTTTAATCTACTCGCAGGTAGCCACTCTGTGTTTCTAGAAAAACTCTACTGTTTCTTACAAGTTTCTACAGTTTCTTTCTGCATGTAGATAGGTTTACAGTAGAGAAAAATAAGAACTGTGCCATTCTCAAAAGCCAGGAACATGTTCCACCTCCAGAGAAAAGCAACAGGTCAACATGTAGCAATTCACCACCGAAGCACTGATAAAAATATGCAAGTTTCAATCTCTAATCCTACAGTAGCACAAAGTGTCTTACCGTCTTAGAGCGCCAACACCTGCAGTAAGCTTTAGTGAGACACAGATCTTCAATGTTTATTTCATTCACTACTTTTGGATTTTCCTTCTGGATCTTGAGGTTAATCAAGCTATCCTTTTGCTGTTTCTTCTTGGGGAGGAACGGACGAACAGCGAGGTAACCCAGCAAGGCCAGCACACCCAGGAAAGGCAATAACCGCAGCCATTCTGAAACTAAAGACAGGTGGAATTTAGATTGGCTCTTGACACCACTTCAGTATGGTGCAGCATCAGCTACTCTCAAATAACTTAGGCTTAGGGTAGGGAATGGGGTTGCTCAGTCAGCAAGGCTCTGACAAGTCAAACAAGACTCTGTGGGTAAGTCTTAAGAAGAAAGACAACCCAGATTAAAACCTGGGTTTTACTGTAGCCAAGGTAAAAATTTGACTCCTAGAATTTAATCTGAAGTTTAATTTTAACACTCTAGAAGATGACTCAATGGACAAGAATAAATCCAAAACAAATAAAAGACATACTGAAATGAGGAACCCTAAAATTACAGGGGTTCTGCTCACCCAAGGTAAACCAGCACTGTGTACTAGCAAACTGGGCATGATTACATGCAGTAAGTACATTCAGTGCTGGTACCTTAACATTCTGTATATGAAGAACTATTCAGTAAGTTTTGTAATTCAATCTTTAATTGCTTATTTCAGATTTTTAGCTTCTTGAAGTTTTCCTCATTTTATTTGTTCCAAGTTTTTTAGAAACTTTTGGTAGAAATTATACAGATTATTAGATAAGCACTAGCAAAACCTTCACCAATCTTTTTGGTTTTATTTTTCAGAACTCTGTTTGCTCAGGGATCTGCCACCAGCTTCTACAATGCACAGAGAAAGAAAGATTCCTGAGATCAGGTAAGTGAAGCCACAGAAAATTGCTTTTTACCAAGCTGAGGAACTTCTTTTAAGTACAGGTGAAAAATTCCAGTATCCTCTGCAGACTTAGCTGCAGAGGATAAATCATCTAGACATACTGGTGAGACAAAGACTCACTGGACTTTTTAAGAAATTCATCAGCACCTGGCATAAGATCTATATATATTAAAGGTGGATCCACTTTTCCAGCAAAACATGCTGTGACAATACTCCAGTGTAATTTAAGTACCACGGTGCAACAAAGGAGAGTGCATTTTTCTAAATTTCTGGAGAATACATTAAATCTAAACACTCATATAGAAATGGAAGAGAGTAAAAATATTTTAAAATGAGAAACAAAGAAGTGTAATGAGCTGGAGCACAAATAGCTGCACAAGCACTTCGTAACACAAGACACTGTAATCAAGTTCCTCTTTTAAGCTATTTAGAATCAGAACATAGCAAAATTTTGTCCTACAGTTTGTTTTTCAAGATTAAGATGTACAAGAAAGGAAATGCAATAGAGCAGGCTAAGGATGCTAGGTAGGTTTCTGTGATGAAATTACCGCTCAGAAAATTCTCAGAGAAACATAGCTTTCAAAGTACATTATTCTGTATAGCTTGATTTTATTTGTAATAACGGAGCACATGTTCATGCTAATACTTTTCCAGTTAGAACACAGTGGCTTTTTCTTAATAATTTGAATTTTCTGGAAGTACACCACGTAATGAAAATACTTTGTGGGACTAATTTTATGTTCTTTGAGCTTTCTATAGCCTCTGAAGTGAAAACCACACTTACTGCATTTATCTGGGAATGCACCACAACTGTATAAATGCTAAATGCACTGCAAGAACTTTCAGTAGTCTTTCTACACCTACACTTGCAGCGGTCCCTACACACAAGTGACAAAATTTGCTGAGTCACTGCAATAGACTAATCTCTGTTGCTCTTTTCTCAGTTCCCCCAACAAGCTGTAAGCCCTAAATAATAACAATTAGCACTGAGATACTTAAACATTTTCAGTTACACAAAATACTGATTTTCCTGGACAGCAGTGCCTGTTTCTTTTCTATCATTACTGTTCCACAACACCCTGTCAATAGGAATCCAAATGCACTTGCTGACCTTACATGAAGGACTGACTTGGAATGTACTTTAGAAAAGAGGAAAAATATTTGGTCACTGAAAAGAACTTCCAAATTGAGTATCTAACCTGACTGTTGGCAAAGAGGTGGATCTCTACAAAGCTATGCTGAACTCCAAGACAAAACAGACGTTCCAACAGGTGCACCGTAACCAGAAGCAGGGCACCTATCAAGTGTGTGATGAATACAACTGGGCTAAGATTGACACACAAAAAGGAAATCTCGCATCAGAATTAAACGTCGTTAAAAGAGACCAGCAACATTACAGCAAGTGGCATCTCAATACAGCTTGAAACTCCACAATATGACAAAAAAAAAAAATCAGAACAGTAGTCATGTCTATGCGAGACTCATAACCAGTTGGGTTCACCCAAATGAAATGGGAACATGATAGCTGTAACCTCTGAAAAAAGAAATTAGGAAGAAACAGGAATAGGAAGTACAAGGATATTATTTATCATGGTTATTATTTAATATTTGCATCATGCTAACTGCTGATACAGAGTTTTGTCCTCACTAGCCAATGATTTCTTTACGTATTTCTAATCTGGGAGTCTATGGAAAGCCCCCAATTACACCAATGTGTACACTAATCAAACTGACTTGTTATTGCCAAAAGACTGCCAGAAGCTCATACTTTTAGATGGAAAAATCAACATGACCATGCTTCTAGGCCATGAGACACATGATACTGTCACAAAGTAAAAAAGTCACAGATCTTTGGACTGAGTGGGTGGGGATGGGAGAAAAGCTTCAAACAAATGCAATGATGTCTTCCTACAACTGTAAGCTGCTCCGTGTTTTTGAAGCCATTCATACCTTTCTGAAGCAGATGTAAGGCAACTCACAAGACTTGTTTATTTTCACAGCTGATAACTCAGAATTCAGCAATTACATTGATTCTGGAGATTCTTTATCAGTTCTGCTGCATGGGAAGAGGCAGTCTTTGGAGCCAGAAATGGAGAGTAGAGTATCGAAGAGGTTAGTCTTCAAACTTGACTTGTGTTAGACAGAGACCGATCCCAAAGATAAGTCCTGGAAAGTATCAGGAACATCACTGAAACAGGAATGCCCACAGAATTCCAAGAAGCTGAGGCCATGGACCATAGGCCACAGTTAAATTTTCAAGGAGAGGTTGTCTTAACATTTAGTCCAACAGTAACAAGTCCAAAAAAATAAGATACACATACACTGTGAACAGAAAGGGACTGGCCAGCCACTGACAGCCAAATCAAAGCAAGTGGTCCCTGCTTGTCTTTCACCAACTACTCCTTTGATATCTTTCACTTTGATTTATGTCTTAGCCAATTTCTGTGGAAATGACCCTATGCAGACCCAAAAGCAGCTTCTTAGAGTAACAGCTCAACCGCAAGCCAAAATTTTAACAAGTATTAGCTACCAGTCAAAATTAAGATTGGAACTGTGATTGTATATTCTCTAAACTGATGAAATTCTTCATGCAAATTCAAATTACTTACTGTGAGAGACTGAAAGAGTTAATGTCTCAAACATTGTGGCGACTTCAGGCGCTATTTGCATGGCAACAGCAGGTTGGTGAGCACAGGGTGGGGGAGAGTGAGAGCGGGAGCAGGACGTGCGGGAGAGCGTGTCAGAAGATGCGTGGTTCCAGGTTCTGCCGGACCTTACCATGTATGGCCAGAGATCACACAGAGTTGATCTGAGGAAGGGGCTTGCAACTGCCCGAGAGACCCCTCGTGACCACCCCCCTCCCCCAGCGCCTGCGCAGAAGATTGAGAACTTTCTAGAACAAGAACCATGTAAGTCCTGAAGGGGCGTACCTGGAGGCGGGGATTAGCTCATAAAAGACATGCCCCCCCCCAGGGAAGCGCATGCACGCCCACCACTGGAGGATTGCCACGTCTGTCATCGTCATCGCAGGATCCAAGGGTGGTGATACTTTTTCTTTCTCTTTCCTCCTCTCTTCTCCTTTCCTTTTCTCGCTTCTCTCTTCCTCTACTCTTCCAATATAAGCAAGTTTGGGATAAATTGTGACGGGTTGCCCAGAAAATAGCTCCATTGCCAAATCGCCTTTGTTCGTTCATTGAGCTCACCAGTTCATTAAGTTTGTCCACTTGTGGAATTCGCCAGTTAATAAAGTTGCTGGCCAGACTGTTCCTCTGAGTCATTGTCGTGACTCTACTGACCACGCGGCTCTGCCGAGCAGAGATTGGCTTTTGTCGGTACACAAACCATCGGGGAATCGAAAAGATTCACCCCTCTCGCAACCCACTGAGTGGGGCGAGACATTAATTTGGTGTCAGAAGTGGGATTCCCCGACTTGATCAGTGAGAGGAACAGGGAGGGGATATCGATTGAGTCGAGAAGGGAGGACACGAATCGGCTGAGTCGAGTCCTCCGGCAGATAGATGATCATGGCTTCCCGGGTTCAGCCTGATCTGGACTGCTCCCCTTTGTTAGAGTTGTTAAAAGCTGTTGGTTTAGGTGTTTTAGTAGCTGCGCTGATGGCAGTGCAGAAGTATAAGTGCACGGTAAAACGGGCTGAGCGGGAAGCGAGCGAATCGTTACAAGATTTGGTTAAAAGCTTGCAAGTGGAGCTGGAAGCTGAGTGGAAAAAATGGGATTTGCTTGAACCCTTGCAAGCGGAGCTGGAAGCTGAGCGGAAAAAACGGGTGCAAGCGGAAACAGGAGCGAGTAGGTTGCAGAATCAGTTGCGCAATCCTTTTGTCAGGGAGCGCGGGTTGCGGTCGGTGCTAGCGGAGGCAGGATCTGGAGAGCGAGCATGGGCACTCCGGTCTGTCTAAGGAACGCGAGCTAGTTGATGGGGGGGTAGGTGGCCACTACTCCTGGGAGGAAATGGAACAGGCAAAGTGCCAACATGACGAGAGAACTGCTCCCCAACTTCGCTCACTTATTAAAATGGAATTTCAATATGAAGGGGGTGCTGATAGCGCGCCAGAAATCATAACAAAAGAAATACCCTATAGTGCAACTGAATTGGCGAAATTACACGATAGATATAGTAGGCTCCCTAGAGAAACGAAGACGGAATATGTGTGGAGGGTCTCCCTCACGGGGGGGGGGGGACACACGACAGAATTAAACTTTCCGAGGAGGAGGCGCAGGGATACTGGGGTCCAGGCGTGTTTCTAACTGTCCCCAACACTCGAGCCCCCTGGTCCCTCACTCAAAGGGTGGCATACTGGGCTGGAGGGCTAGACCCCTTGGAACAGGGAGATCCGGTGACCATCCCCACTCCAGGACTGGATCAAATTACCGAGAGTGTGCAGAAAGCTGTCTGCCTCCAGCTCGTGCATGGCCGGCACTTAATACCCCATCAGCCCTCCCCGATGTTGCTAAAAGCTGACCCCAGTCAAATGAAACCCCTGATAAAGGGCCTCCCTGACCCCCTGAAGCTACATGCCATACAAATCCAGGACCACCTAAGGGTAGCGCTCCCAATTCAGGAGCGTTTAACAGAAATGCTAACGCCAGGGAGAAGCCAAACACAGTCCACTCCGGCAGAATTCCCCCTCACCTGGTGAGGGGTTGCGCAGGAGCTGATCAATTATAGCCGCAACATGGGAATCTCCGGAGGGGAACAAAGGGGTAAAGCTGCAGTTAGGAGAACCGGATTAGACAATCGGCTTTTAAAAGGTCTACCTGTCGGAAGACCTCCTGATAATCCCTCGCTTTTAAAACCGGTCCGAAAAGGGACCGACTTTTCCTTTTCTTTTCCGGGGGAGAACCAGACCATCGCCTGCTAAACCATAGCAATCTTGTCAGAGGAGTGCTGGACCTCGATGAGTACTGCCAATGTTGTAATAATAGCCCTAATATGTATCTACTATTTCTCACATGGATGGTGGTCCTCCTCTCTTCTGGGAAAGGAGGACATGGCGGGGAGTGGAAACCATATTCCTTAGAAGCTTGTGTGGGAACCAATTCATGTGTTTACTAGAATCTGGAAGGGATATGTGTTGCCCTTCCCCAGTCAACCAAACAAAGACTGATATTTGGTGGTGGTGGTTTTTGTTGCATTGCCCAATATTATGTATAACTTGGAAAAGTTCTTAACTATAACACTGGTCCTGGGGACACCCCCCCCCCCAAACCTGGCTCTTGGAGAGAGTAAGGGTTCTGATAAGGGACACGTGTATTTGTTGGGGTTATCCTTCCCGCGGATATAGAAACCGGGATGTTCCGTGCAACAAGACTTATGGTAGAGTCAAGTATTGTAGCATACCCTGTACACACTACCCTTTGCAGAGCCTGCTGCTCACTGCAAAACCTGACATACCTGTAAAATTAGCATATCCCCAGCCCCCTTGGGACTAGTTTCGGGATGTTCTAACAGGAAATTTTATTCCTGCTTAACATTGAAGTATCACGCTGGTCTGAAATGTGGATTAGTCATCCTATCCTTATGCCCATCTCGTGTTTTCAGTTTCACCGCCCCTCCCTGGCGAGTGCATTGGGAAGTGGCAGAAGCCCCAAAAAATTCGATGTTGAATTTAAGTGATGGAGAATGTTGTATAACATTGTCCATCTCACAACTCCAGTACTACTACACTCTACTACTACTACACTCATGTCAGTACTACTATAGAGGCAGCACGGACCAAAATGAAATAAATTGCTGACCAAGCTGCCGAACTATTTCGATCACTCCAACCAAAAGACTGTTTCGACGGGCACGCACCCGGATCTTGGTTCGCTTCCCTGCTACAATGCTGGGGAGTCACAGGGTGGGGGAAATGGTTAATTCAAATTGGAATAACCCTGTTGGCGGGATTCCTGTTCCTTATGACTGGCATAGCTATTGTTTAATGTATGATTACCCGTTTGCTTGCTTCTGCTTTCGTTCTCTTTTCTCCTGCTGTTCACTATGTTCATATCACCACCCTGGAAGACAAAATCAAGGACCCTCCACTAACTCTCGTTGGAAATGTCAAACTGTGTCTTCTTGATCTTCTCTATGTGAAAATCGTCACCCTGGATGAAGATTATATAGACAATGTTTGAGCCACGGGGTGGTGTGAGAGACTGAAAGAGTTAATGTCTCAAACATTGTGGCGACTTCAGGCGCTATTTGCATGGCGACAGCAGGTTGGTGAGCACAGGGTGGGGGAGAGTGAGAGCGGGAGCAGGACGTGCGGGAGAGCGTGTCAGAAGATGCGTGGTTCCAGGTTCTGCCGGACCTTACCATGTATGGCCAGAGATCACACAGAGTTGATCTGAGGAAGGGGCTTGCAACTGCCCGAGAGACCCCTCGTGACCACCCCCCTCCCCCAGCGCCTGCGCAGAAGATTGAGAACTTTCTAGAACAAGAACCATGTAAGTCCTGAAGGGGCATACCTGGAGGCAGGGATTAGCTCATAAAAGACATGCCCCCCCCAGGGAAGCGCATGCACGCCCACCACTGGAGGATTGCCACGTCTGTCATCGTCATCGCGGGATCCAAGGGTGGTGATACTTTTTCTTTCTCTTTCCTCCTCTCTTCTCCTTTCTTTTTCTCACTTCTCTCTTCCTCTACTCTTGCAATATAAGCAAGTTTGGGATAAATTGTGACGGGTTGCCCAGAAAATAGCTCCATTGCCAAATCGCCTTTGTTCGTTCATTGAGCTCACCAGTTCATCAAGTTTGTCCATTTGTGGAATTCACCAGTTAATAAAGTTGCTGGCCAGACTGTTCCTCTGAGTCATTGTCGTGACTCTACTGACCACGCGGCTCTGCCGAGCAGAGATTGGCTTTTGTCGGTACACAAACCATCGGGGAATCGAAAAGATTCACCCCTCTCGCAACCCACCAAGTGGGACGAGACACTCAATTACATTCTCTTCAGAACTAATAAGCAGTTCTATCCTAACTGTTTTCTGCTGTTTGCTTGGGTCTCTTAAGGGTGTTCTCATTGCTACACAAACAAAACACAAAGGACTCCATGCACCACTTTAATATGTCTATTAACTTGTTCAGCAGGTATGAAGGTAGAGAGATGACAGTCCTTTTAGCAACATAGCACACTTTAAATAAATTAAAAGCCAAAGCTATGGGTAGGTTAGTAAGCCTCTCTGCAAATGACAAATTCATTGTTCCAATGGGCTCTGCAGACTCTGTTATTATGGTATCACCCTTCTTTCCCTCAGTACCATAAAAGATGATCCACAAAACTGTCCTCTTCCTTCCTGGCAGCTTGTTACATTGAAGTCCCTCTTAACATGCAGGCCAAGTGTTAGACAGCTCACACAGGACTGTGTCATGTTTATGGAAAGACGACCAGCACCTAGATTCTTACATAAACCTTGAAATTCTGACCACATGCTATTTTGAGGTGAACGTCTATGCCATTTTAATGACATGTACCATGATAAAAAGCAACGCCAGCATGAGACAACACTGTTCATTTCAGCGAACTTGAGAAGGGGGGGGCGTAAAGCAGCTATGACAAGAAACTGAAAGAGGCTTCTGAGCAGCAGCAGCACGACAATTTAGATATCCACTTTCAAACCCAAGGTCAAACATTCTTTCCTTCTTCCCTCATTGCTTTTACCTTCAGGAGTTCTGCACTGGATGTTAACAGTCTTCCTCTCTCCAAGCAAGCAGTTTTCCGTTGTGATTTGGTGAGGTCACCACAGACAACAGGTGTCTCAAGATTTTTAATCAGCACACTATACAATAGCCTATACAAAAGGATCCTCCCTATACTTTTGGTCTCTCGTTTCTACAACTGATGCACTACAAGAACTGAAGTTGCATCTGCCTGGAAGCTAATGACGGTTTACAGAAGCAATAAAAGAGCTAACAAGCAAAGCACTGCACTGTTCCAGATTTGGGTTCTGGCCTGCCTTTGCGAACAAGTTCTATGCTAGCTGGTGTTTATAGTGCTGGTTCCTAAGTTCAGTAGATGCCACCAAAGGACAAATAGTAAAGCACTTGAAATATTTTAAGATCAGTATTATTTCTCACCTTCCAAACAGAAGCAAAGAAAAATGCTTGACATGTTTGATATGTCATTTGCCAAAGAATATGCTCCTCTGTAATTTGTAGTAGTAGTAAACACAAAAGAGAATATTAATCTAATCTTCTCTATTGTCTATTAGTCTTTCAATAATAGTAATTCAATAGATATGATCCTGTAAGTCGCTGCTGCAAAATAACTCCCAGAATTGGGAAGCCCCTGCTCTTAGAGGCTTATGACTTTAGGACAGGACAGACTAAGGCCACAACAACAATATAGAAGAGGCGGCACTTGCTGAAGCAATCTGGTTTTCTCAGATGAAACTTCAGACTGACAGCAGCTCTGACTGCAGGTAACTACAAAAGTCTTTAATGAGCAGTGAGGTTTCAATGACTTTCAATAACTTTTAAGCACCAAGAGAGGATAATTTTTTAATTTAGGTGCCTAGGATGTGGTGTCCTATGATTTCCTTCTGAAAAGCCCGTTGCATTTACCCTATGCCATAACTTTAAGCACCTTGTACAGTTTTGCTGGTTTTTCCTCCATTTCCATTCATACCCACCTTAAGAGGAAGATATAGAAGTATGAGGGCAGATATTAGTCTAGTCTAGCTGACTGTTGAAAAAAATTAAAACAGTGTCAAAATGTTGTCTCTATAGCTATGTATTTTTAATTGTACCTGTTTCCCCTTTTTAGAGTGTTTAGCACAAGACCAGTCAAAGAAATCACTAAGAATTAGAGGCAGTGGATTTTTTCAGGTACGCTCATTAAATCCTACAGGTCTCAAAGCAATTTCTGACTCAGTTCCTTCTTTTACCTTTGTTTAATATTTTTGGGACTGACATTTCCCATGTTTGGTCTCCACTTAAGGTTTCAGTTGTTTGCTTCTTGCCCTCCCTCCAAATTCAAGGAAGTACCTGTCAATGGGGTAAATAACATGACAGCAAAACAGTTCTCCCCCATTGACCATTCTGTTAAAAAATAAAAAAGTTCTGACCAGAGGTTTTCAGAATAAATTATATTACTACTATGTAGTGTGAATAAATACAGAGACTGCACAAATAATCCTGTTACAGAAATATACGTCTGGACAAGCGAAGCAAGAAGAGGTAAAACTCAAGCATTACTAAGCTTAACAAGTTTTAAGTACAACTTGTGGATAAAAAGGCAATGACTGAAGTAGGAAACTGCCAAATGCTAGGAATATGAGAAGCTGCACTGTTCTGTAGCTTGTTGTATCCCCTTCCTCTCAACTTTGTAGCAGGTGAATTTCTCTATTCGGTAAATATAATTAACAGCATTTTCAGATGAGAGAGTAGTTGTGGGGAAAGAACAGTTCATTTAAAATAAGTTTCCTTGTTGTGGGAAAGATAATGGAACTTTAAGTTTACAAGCAGCATAAACATGCTGGGAAAAAAGTACTCAAACCTGGTTTTAAATAAATTGTGCCTGTTCTAAATTAAATCATTTTCCAGCACTATTAAAGTCATATAGCTTAGTGCTGCAAGATAAACATATAAGGCTGATTCTACACTTTGAATACTTTTTCTATTTCCACAGAGTTTCTGTTAGAGCATTCCTCTTCTTTATTCTCACCAAACTAATCTTGTCATTTGACACTACTTAAGGTTCTACCTGTATTATCACAGCTGAGCCTGGGCTCTGATAGTTCCAGTTTGCAAAGCACTGAAATGCAATGAATACCTAAAGAATTTGCTAATATTTAGTTTTCTTTCTTGTTCACTCTGTGATAGGGCTATGATTAATGAATATTTCACTCCCTCACCCAGAAAATACTTATAAAAATGATTAAATAAAACCCCCTAACTTTGTGTACATAGCAGGCTCCCAGAAACAGATTTTTTTTTTAATCAGTATAGACGCTCTCTTTAACCTTTTAAGCAAATGAAGAGGCAATGTTTTAGGCCTTCAGCTAAAATCCCATTTTCTGTACGTGCACGGCCTCTGACTTGCTGGAATTTGCACAGAGAGGAATTTTAAGTACAGTACAAACGAGCTGGGGCCGAGGAGCCTGGTACGTTTTACTCTATCGCTACATTTTATTCTGAGTGTTATCATCTACCTCACATGGCATCTTTAACGTCTTGTCGGAAAATTTTCCTGCTGTAACAGTCTAACGGCGATTTAACGTTCGAGGTTCCACCCTCCTGTAACAGATACCTAACTTGTTTTGCACGGCCGGGAGAAAGCGAGCGATGCCTGGAGCGAGGAGTGAAAGTCGCAGTCCGACATGGGGCAGGCCCGGGGGACATGCCGGAACCCAGACGGGCTCCAGTGTCAGGCAGAAGCGCGCCGCACCCCTCACGCCACCCGCGGGCGCCGGGGCGGGAAGGGGGTCACGGCCGCCGAGCCCCCCCGCTCCCCCCACCTACCTGTGAGGCGGATGAAGCCGCCGACGCTCTCGGGCAGCGGCAGGCGCTTGAGGTACGCGGGGAGCTGGACCTTGACGATGCGGGCCAGGCTCTCCAGCACCATGGCGGCTGCCGTTAGAGAGTGAGGGAAGCGCACCGCGACCACCAACCGCCCCCGACACGGCGACCCGCGCGCTTCCTCGGGCTACTCTCGCTGCGCATGCGCCGCGGGGCGGGGCGACGCCGGTGCCGGCCCCGCGTGCTCATGCGCTCAGAGATACAACCGCTGCCCCTCCGCTCGGGCCGCGCTTCCTGCGGGCGCCGCGGGGGGGCGCTGCCGCGCGGGGGCCGGGAGCGCTGCCGCCGCGAGGCGGCGCGCGGGCGGCGCCGGCCGTTACAGCCAGGAGGGAGCGGCGGCGCGAGCGGAGCCCGGTGGCCAGCGGGGCCGGGGCGGGGCGGGGCGGGGCGGGGCGGGGCGGTGGGCGCGGGCCGGCGCCGCGGCCGTTGGCAGCCAGCAGGGCGGCTCCTGAGTCAGCCGCTCTCCTGAGGCGAGGGGGGCAGCGCCCGGCCTGCGGGTCTGTGGTGGTGGTCGCTTGGGCCTTGCTTCGCCTGCGCAGGCCTCACTTGAAGGTACGTCTAGGGAGGTGAGGAAGTGCGACTTTAATAAAGTGCGGCTTATGATATATAGGCTATATATGACCTGTCATCACCCTGTTGTGTTAAAGTTGCGTTTCATGTCGACAATCTTAAAAATAATGAAGTAAAAGGCTGAAAATTTTTCTTCATATGAACGGTGTTTTTCATATAGTATCATAACTCTTCTGAGGTGGGATAACGTGAGTGCTGAGAGGCTTAATGTTACAGGCAGAGGCCCATCCGCCTTGTGCTTGGCAATAGTTTGCACAGAACAAGCTGTATCTCTGAGCACGTTACTTAATTTTATTTCATTTTATGTCAAGGAGACTGGCTATTTTGGCATAGAAAATTGCCCCTGTGTAGCCGGGTGAAAAAATGGGAAGCATGCAGCCATTCCTGATCAATTTAGACAATCCAGCCAGACCTGAAAACTCTTGCATTAGTCCGTTGGTCACAAGTCCAACACCATTTGGTTCAAGAAGCTTTGCTACTGTGAGTGAACCCATCCAGTGCTAATAGCATATAGCACAGAGCACAAGCATCTTCACGAAAGCTGAAGCAGCGCAATCCTTCTAGAAGACGTATCTTCTTCCCTATGTGATCTTGACTGGAGCACAGTTCTCTCTCCTCCCTCAGCGTACAGAAACCACACCATGTCTGCCCATATCAACTGTGCACTTTTCCTGCCAACCCAGAATTGGTAATTAAGAAGTTCTGAGGTAAGTTAACAGGGTTGAGCAAAGCAATGAAAGAGTAATTACAGGTATTTCTTGAGTCAGATGAACCCACTGGTCTGTCTTTGGCTGAATCTACTCAGCAGTCATGTTTGCCTTGTATTGACTAGGATATACAAGCTCAGTGGTAGATCTCTTTCAGTAGTTTGCTTTAATGATTGATTCGGGATAATCTTAACCAAAAGATAAAATCATCGTAAAGAACTAAGGCAAAAAGCCAAATACTGAAACCCAGGTTTAAGACAAACAAATCCAGCTTGTTTGTGCTTCTGGCCTGAATATTACTTTTCTACGTGTGACCCTACATTAACATTTCCTGATGAATCATCTTGTTTAGCTAGTGAGAATATTCCTGTGATGTCAGAGTATCTTAGTTCCCTGCCTCACCTAAGTTTATCCTTGTAATGACTACGTCTGATGTCCTAAGATGATTCCTTCTTGTGTAGGCAAATGTCTGCTATTAGACAAGATAATGAAAGAGCAAAATGCTTGATTATTCTGTAAAGATTACAAATCAGATGTCATGATGTAACCTTGTTTGTGAAATTTTCTGAGGAAAGAATACATAAGGCTGAAGATACATAAGGTAAATCCTCCAGCTCTCAATCAAACATCTTCACATTGAAATTGAGAGCCTCTGTCCTTCCGTCCTCCTCCCTTTCTTCTGCTCTTCCAGCCTTCTCTGGATGCTAGCTGTGATACTGGGAGCACAGCTGACATTTCACTGAAGCTCCTGAGCCCTGCTGTGCTGCCTTTGATCAGCGCTCCACTCAGCACACTGCTAGACAATCTGCACGTGTTGCAGAGAGGAGCCGTTCTCACTGCGCTTTGCCTGTCTGCATATGTACCAGTTGACATGAGTGATGAATGGTTTTGGTATATGAAAGGCTGAAGTCATAGATTATGGAAAAACTATAAAGAAAATGAAGCCTGAATGAGATTCTTAACTGAAGGGGAGGCAAAAGATGGTCTTTAGAAATCCAGTTTGAACTGGGGCTCAAGAGATGTGTGTTCACTCTCCAACTTGGCTGCAGACTTCCTGTTTGACTTAAGGGGAAAAATGTAAGCTGCAGGCTTGCTCAGTCCTGCAGAAGAGAACAGGGTTTTATGCAGTAGTCCATCTTCAGGGACCATATTACAGGGTCAGAACTTAAGCTCAGTCAACATCAGGAGGTTTACCAGGCAGGTGTGACTTCTGCCTTCTGTTACATACATTTAACACCCTATGTGGATGTTCTTATTCCATGGGCAGATTGCTTCTTCAGGATTTTATCATCATTCTTTTCAACCTTGCCTCAAATCTCAATGCTGTTGGGTATCTGGAAAATTTTCTAGCTTTTTGGGGGACAGGAATATGCAACAATTTGTTCTTGCATATTTACCTTCAGTTTGTGAACTGTTAAAAAGTAGAGATTGCCTCTGCTTATGTGTTTCATGCTGAAATTGGCCACTGAAACTCTGGTATTGGGTAGGATATATAGGAGTCGCCATAGTAAAAATAACAGCACAAAAATCCCAAGCATAGATCCTTGAACAGAACCTACGTCACCGACACTGAAATATGATTATTGCTTTCAGCAGTAGGTATCCTCTACCACTGGGATTTTTCATCTAGCAAGAACATTACAGATAAGATGGAGCATGGAGCCCGCATGAGGAGATCTACGTAGTTAGTGCTAGCTCAGGTCTTTTACGTGGAATTCCCAAAACACAGCCCAAAAGAGAACCAGCCCAATTAACTTACTACTATGCATGCTTTGATGAGAATGGTAGAAAAGTTTGTGGCACAGATGCAGGTCATGCTTGGCAGAGTTTATTCTGCCAAGCACAATGTCACTAAAACATAGTTGCATTGGTCCAGCTCACCGTAGAAATAAGAGTTGCCTTCAGCATCCACAAGGTGGTTGGTCCTGGTCCAACAGACTGAGCATAGGTGAAAAGAAGCTGGTTGTGTTCCTCCTCTTGTTACCCTCAAAAATTGCTTAATTTCCCTGTGCCTTTAATTCAGCTGTAAAATGAGATAATAGTTACCGATCTGTCTAGAACACTAAGATTTGCAAAGGGAAAGAACATTTATAAATTATATTTATTTATTTTATTTTACCAAGTACACACCAGTAAGGATAAAAGATGAAAGGTTCTGAGGTAGCAGACACAGAGGTAGCAGTCCTTCCATCTCTAAAACAAGCCTAAGTAGCCCAGTAATTTGCTCAGCACTCTTTCATGGTAATGAGCTTTTCTATCAACAGGATGTCTCATGTTGTTAAAACCATTTTCTTGGAACTGGCATTGCCATTTTCCATACTGAGCGCCTGGAATAATCTCTGCAGCCGGCAAAAGTACTTTGTCAACTAAAAACTATCCTGTCACCAAAGGGCTGGCTTCTGTGATCAGCAAACACAAGCCTCTGTGTAGGAGGAAGCTAGATCTCTCCCTTTGTATTCGAATCATTTCACAATGGGGTTTGATTAGCTGCTGTTCCTGCTGTATGCAAAGATCTCTCTCTCTTCCACTTCCCCAAAAGCAAGCAAAATCACTACACCGCAGAAGGACTGTAGGAACTGTGATTCATTTCATGCGATGTCTCCATCAGTTAGTTATGCAGCACTGTCAACACCCAACTATTAAATAATTAAATCTCAAAAAATAAGGAGACTGGCTTAAAAACGTAAACCATAAGACCATATATATGAAGTTACTTTCCCCTATTTTATGCTTATGAACATTGCAAACAAATTGCAATTGCATTGCATGTAGGTTACGTTTTCATTTCTTATTTTTACTTCCAGAGACTTAATTGCCTTTAGAAGAAAGCTGAGATTGTCATGCTTTCACTTGACTCTGAGAACTGGCACCTTAAGTGGCTTCTGCTTCTGTAAATATCTACTATTCTGTGGTGGGCAAAGTGTTTGAGAGGAAACTAAGTTAAGGAAACAAATCACATTTATAATAGAATCAATAGGGTAATTTTGTGGTAGCATAATTTTCATATTATAAGATTACTACTAAATTAACATGATATTACTTTCTAATCTAACAAATGTCCAAGAATTTTATAATATAACTATTATGTTTTGAAAGCAGGTGCTATTGTAATTGCCTAAGTAACTGCAGTGTCCCACTAATAGCATGTATTATTGTTGAGTTTTAAAATTCCCTGTGGTTTAGAATGCTATTTATTGTCGCAGATTGCAGCAAATTAATTTGCGAAAAGTATGAAAACAGGAATGTAAAGAAAAATGGTAAGGTTTCTAAGAATTGGATCAAGTTCCAACATGGCAACTTTGTGCATGAGAGAACAGAGCTGTAGACACTGTTTTTATTTAGTCAAGAAAAATACCACACTTTGATCTCTCATCCACAGGTTTAATATTTTAATTTCTTTCTCTGACTACTACTGCTGGGGAGTGGGAAATGTTACCCGTGAGTTGGATATGAAACAAAGTTGACGAAAACCCCAACTCAAAAAAGCATAGGTGTATTCAGTGCTAACTTCCTAGATATCCCCAGATAAAGTTCAGTTACTTTCTACTTACATTGTATGTTTTTTCCAAGTTGGAATTGTGTTTTTATGCAATGGTTTAGCACTGCTCCACATCAGTGGTTTCTACAGCTACTATAGTATTTGCAGAAATAGCACCAGATGAAACTATGAATATCTAGTCAGTTACACTGTTACTGATTTCAACTGCCTTTATTTAAAGCATAGAAAGTAACAAGTTGTATGACATGAAACTATTGTAAGTAACATCAGTCAAGTAACACTATCATGCACAGGGAAGTACACAGTAAATATAATATTGCAATGAGTTTTAAATTTTGACCCATTACATAAATCATCCAGTCTTTCCATCCACATTAGGTAGCTGATCCGATATGTACTGCTCATGAAGATCCAGGCTGATCTGATCGCTGGTCGCATACAGACTTGCACAGAATTGGAACTTTATTGGCTTCCAGGGAGTTGCTAATTCACAACAGTTTTACTCAAATCAGAACAAGTATCCTTAGGATTCACTAATGTGTTCATAAAAGACCAGATACGTTACTGATTTGTGGCAGATTCTGCCTGGTTTGTTGCAATAAACCAGGCTGCAAAATCTCCAAATTGTCCCCTGGGAGGAAGCTGCAGTGATGGAAAACAGATACATCCTCCCCTACGCTAAAGGACCTACAGAGGACAAAGCCGACATAATCTGGGAAGTACACGCTGCTAAATGAACAGACATGAACTAAAACCACTATCAAAACACTGCAAGCTGCTCTCTTATGATGGGAATTCCAGGGGAAAGAAGCTATATATGTCAATATATTCTCAGCAGGGGACCACTCACCATTCCCGTTTAAACTGCATTGATCTTTGCTATCAGTGAAGACTGTATATCCTTGACCAGGCAACTAAGGGTATATTTGTTCCCTTAGTACTTCATTCCCTTGGCGTAATAGCTGTCACTGAAAGATATTTCCTTCATTTTGGAAGGCAAAGGTGAGAATGCCACAAGGCTAATTCCTGTGATGCAATGTGCATTTGTTGGCAGTGGCTAATTATAGCACAGAAAAACTACCAGCTTCCCCTGCTGAGGACAGAGTACGTGATGTCTGCAATACGACTGCACTCTGCTCTTAAGTTCTTCCTGTGTCATGATGCCCACTGACACTGCAGTAAAACAGCAGTTTATCATTCCTTCTCAGGCTGCTGTGTAACAACAGCACTGTGGAGATTTCTGAGCCTGTTTTCCCTTTTCAAGGTTAGCCAGGTCTGGCATTGACAACCCATATTCCTTCTCTGTCATCTCACAACAATAAAGAAGAGCAAAACCAAAAAAACCCAAACCACTATGCCTGTTCAATTTCAGGCAACAAATATATGTATAATGGATGGAGATGAAAGCAGGGAAACAGTGGCTATCTTGATTCCAAGGTAATGACATGGAATAGTACCACAGCAGGTAAATAAGATTAATATGGCCTTTTTTATACCTTAGGAATGCTTTTTCTTTTCTATTTTTTCCAGGTACTCCTTGACCTCTGGACTGCAGGTCAGTTATAGCACAGCACACTTCCAGATCTAGGTAGATGGCTATTCCCTAGAAGATTTGTAAGTTACTTCCTCACTTACTTTTCAGGATATTGCCAGAACTTTATATAAATTCTGTACTTCACCCCAGTACAGGGAGCTGTAAGGTCTGTAAATACATTTTTAAAAAAATCAGTTTCTTTTTTCCCTTTGAATCAGCAGAGAAAGCAACCAACACAAAAAGTAGGATATAAACGTATCACCTCAAAGTTTACAAAACTTACTTTGCAGGAAATGTAAGCCTAATAACTCTGAAAGGTAAAAATTAAATGAAAAATAAATACATGGTAATTAAGAGGCATCCATCTTGAACAATATGCTAGGAGAGTGCTTTTGGAAACTAGGAAAAGATCCTAGTGCCCCCTTTTTTTAGAGCAGGAAGTCTTTTATTGAAAATTAGTCTTGTCATAGGTGTCTATAGTTAATTTATTAAGATGCTTGAGAACGTTTTAAACTCCTTCCCCAAGAGGAATTAAATTTTTTTTTTCAGGTTTTTTTTACACTTTTATGTGAGTTATTTTGACAGCTTCAGGGACAGGAATGTTATAATTATTCAGAAAACTGGTATGATAGAAATGGATGCCACACGTAGTCCCTCAAATTGCCTGTCAAATATGATTTGATACTGTCAAATATCCTGAACGATGTAAGGGTAAGTGTATCATTTAGTCTCCAAGTACCTGAGTTCTCCATGCCTAATTGCAGCAGTGTTTGTTTTTCTAATATGGGAGCTGAACAGAGATCATAAAATCATTTAACTTAGGCCACCAAATAGTCAGGAAGGGCTAAGAAATTATCTTTTTCCCTGTTAACTTGAATTTAAATCACTATGATTGAGAAAATTAGTATCTTGGATCCCACTACCAACTCCTTAAGCCAGTATTTTTCGGTGGTTTTTAAGATGATGTCCCGTTATCCGAAGCAAAAAGAATTGCCGCCCTCATTGTGTTTATAAAAACGGATTAACATCTATTGCTTGTAAAAGTGACAAATCTATGCAATGTTTCTTGAAAGGCTGAAAAGCATGCTTGACCTTGAAGAATAAAAGTCGCCAAGAGTGCAGAAGCTAGGTTGCCTTTGCTTTATAATTTGCAAAATTTTCAACAACTTGCCCACACCTGACCATGTTTCATGACTACCATGTGTGTCACAACCCACCCTTTCAGAAATACTGCCCTGATCCAACCCCCTAACCATAATGATGAACAGTGTAATAACTGGCTAATTTCAGTATTGGTGATTTAGAGTCATCAACAACATTTCCTGAATTACAATATGACAGCAAACAAGAATAATATTCCTTCCTTCTAAGAGATATATTTGGCTGTAATTACCTGGATATTTGAGGTCTAAGCAAGCTCTTGGACATCTTATGGTTAACTGGGACATACCAAAAACTGAAAAGATCAGCCAGATCTTTAAAGATGAGGTTGCTCAAAAGGACAAAAAGAAAAGTGAAATGAATCCTAGTACCACATGATAGTTGGCTAGTTAAATGCATTGTCTAAATACACAGCATATAGTCCTGTCAGTTCAAAGACAAACAAAACAAACAAAAAAGCCCCTGAAGTATTTCTGTGGACTTTCTTATTTACTTAAATCATTATTTTAAATTAAGTCAATACAGCATCAAACAATTAAAACACTGCAATGTACAAGACTATGTAACAATTTCCCCAGGGAACCATAGCATTATATTGTATTAAAGGGGGGGGGGGGGAGAGAATGTTCTACAAGGGAAAAAAGCCTCTAATGAAGAGTGACAGAAAGTCAGCCTGCTACCTCTGCTGAAGTGTAATGTTTATTTAGCTACAAATATGGGAACGATTCACCAGCAGGACTGCCTCAGAAGAAGGGGAAATGGCCAAGAAAGGTAGTTTGCTGTGGGCCATTTGGGAATTCAATGGTACTAGGGCTCCAAAGTCAGAGAGGGTCCCTGCCCCAGGTCTTCTGGAAACACTGGCTGATGTCTGTGGGGGAACCCCCTAGGATAAAAGGCAGTTTATACTTCAGTATAAAGTACACCATCAGTGTCCTGATTAGCTCAGGCTAACTAATTCCCCGTAACTCTAATCCAACAATGAAAATTGTACTTAGCACATAGCAAGCCAGGTGAATGGAAGCCTACACTTCAAATCAATCAACGCAGCATGTTGTGAAGTCTGAACAGCCTTGCCTGTACTAGGGAGCCTGTGAAATATGTTAGCTAGCCTGTTTGAATAATTAACTTTAATCCTTAGCATTTTATCTGGATTAGTGACTTTTATAGTGTATTAGGTATACTGGTCAAATCATTTGTTAAACCCAAACACTCCTCAAAGGTTGTGGTTTGCTTAGTACATTTGCATCCTGGAACAAGCATTGGAGGAGCAACCGAATTAGGATGGTCCAAATCTGACTAGTAATCAATTACGTCAAAGTAATAAAAATGGACATATCTTGAAAGCACTTCAGAGAGTCCTTTGATGTCTCCTTTAGTAAACACAATAGGCCAAATTAAATACTGCTGAAAACTGCCATAAGAGCTTGGTCATTTTCAGTAACAGTATAACTCCTACAGACTTAGCATGCAGTCTGAAGGCAGCCTGAGGGGCCAAAAAACAGGTATAACAAGGAAAAGCAACCACCTCCAAAGGGATGGGGTAAAGTAGGTCACCATTAAACACCTTTTTGAAGAGATCTCCACCTGATGTACCCTGGACTACTGAAATTGATAAAACTCTGATTTGCTCCAGAGAGGGGTTTCACCTGCTGAATTCAGCCTGTGTTACCTTATTTTAGCAACTGTGACTAATTGCTTAGCCCTTCGCACCCCTATTTTAAGATGCTATTTTGCCATGTATGTATATAGTATCTATGTTAACTCAGGAATGTAAAGAATTCATACGAAAAGAAAACAAAGGTAGCTAGTAACTGCATGACAACAAAACTTCTCGCTTTTCAAAATGGGCATCATAATTACGCCGTGCACGTGCTCATCTGAGTTTCATGCTTCAATATCCATAGGGCTGAATCAGCACAGAAAATGAACATTCTTGTTGACACAAACTGCTGCTGACTTGAAAGGAATATCTTTTTCATTTAGATCAAATGGTAGTTTTACTGGGAAAAAATGAATACTCTGTGTGAATACTAATAAATATTCAGAGGAATTTTCAGAGATTTCATTGTTTATGTCTGTGAAAATAACATAATGAATTTTATGTTGTCAAAACTTTCTTCTTGTAAAATAGCTCTTATTTTCTGTAAGGATATCAAGAGAAGAGAAAAATCTTCTGTAACTGAAAGAAAACTATGTTGTCAGTATGAGGCTAAAAAAATGCTAAACAATGAAGTGCTAAACAAAATCCTGAAGACCAGAAGATTTTGTGGGGAACTTTGGTCTGTTGATCTTGGTGTAAGTTACTGAAGTATTTTATATTCTTGTGAATCCCACATGACCTTGTGCAAGTCATAAAACCTTAGCATGCCATTATTCAATAAAGCACTCAAGCCTTTCACTGGGACTCATATGTGGACTTAAACATTAGATCTTACAACTGCCTACATAGAGCAGCAATAACTTAAAATGGGTTAATGTAGGGACTCAGTGTTTTGCCTCATGACCTAGCAGTGAGACAAAAAGCACTACTATACAAAGGAAACGTGTGGAACAGCTTGGAAATTGTTTCAGTGAGAATGTTGGAGAGGCTGTCGAAGAAACAATGGGAGATGAAGAATTGCCAAGTTGGAATATAAGACAAAAAGTTACCTTTTATCTGATATTCCTTAGAAAGCTAACTGCTACCTAACACATTGACCTTGGGCTGGACTCCAGATATGAAAGGGTTTTGCTACCTCTTCTTCCCAACAGGAGACATAAAGGTCCCAGATGTAACAGCCAGGGAACTGAGCATGCAGTACAAAGGCTGTAACTATGACCTTGCCATCCTTCTTGAAGGTAAGAAGCCCCCGGCTACACAGGAAGGGCTGCTGGCCTTTGGTGTTTAAAACACAGATCAGGTGGAACCCAATGGCATCCCCAAATCTGTTTTTCTTTCACTGTCATCTAATGGCACTTGGGTTGGCAAATTCAGCCTTTTTATTTGCTGTGTTTAAAAAAGCCAATGGAACAACCTTCTGTGCTCTTATGCTTTGTGGTCTCCACTGAATCAAAAGGGTCCCCAATAAGGTGAGTTTTGCTCAGATTAAAGACAGATTTGACTGCAAGCTTGATTTATGATAATTAAAGGAAAAACAAGTTGGACAGGATGCTGAAGAGAAAATTGAGGCCTGGTAATACATGCAAACAGGGAGAAGCTGTTGTTGTTGTTGTTCATCTTCTTAGCACTTTGTTTTCCAGCAGCAGAAGCTGTTGTGTTTTGTCTCCTCCAAACAGGAACTAATAATGATCTACCGGATGGACTAATAAGAAGAATGTCTTGCTTTTGTTGAAGTAATGTTTTTTCTTTCCTAAAAAGGAAGATCTTTTTGGAAACATTTTGCATCTTGTTTCCCCCTTTCCTCTCAGATATAGGAAGCATCCTGTATGGAATGCTGCTTGGTGTCCAGGGTGCTGGGTTGCTCCACCTGTTTTGAAGACAGGTAGAATAGCATGCTCAAAATGTAAAAATGGCTGGTCTCAGGCCAGCAGAAGTGAAAAACTGACACCGATGTGCAAGCAAACTACACTAACCTTGAAACTAAGGCTGGGCTGTTTTTCCCTCAAGTCCCCTCTGTGCTGAGGGGAAGTGCTATAACAATATATCAAGGCAATCTCCATTCAAGCTTGCTCTGCTGGACCATCACAAAGCAGCTGGCAAATTCAATGGACTGGCAAATCCAGCCTTCGGAGGTTATTGACCACGTTGCTGCACAAGGCTCTGTAATGTCGTAATTGAAAAAGCAAACAAAATTCAAAGACGGAGTGAGCTGGTCTGTTCTCAGTATTTTTGTGCAAACTGTTTATTACCATGCCACATCTACTGAGCTATTTTGCATAATAAACCTCTGAAAATCTAACCCAACTCCACTACCATATGAGGATTAGACATGGTAATACCTCTCTTCAGCCACTTCTGAGGATTAGCTTCAAAAATCAAATTAAAATGAAGCAAACCCAAATAGACTGGGTAGTTCCACAATAAGTTGCAATGCCCATATTCAATAACCAACATCTGTGCCTCTTGCATTTTATATTACTATATGAGGTATCTGTGCACATAGCATTATAGTACACCTGCTATATGGTAAAGGTGAGAAACTCTTTGCGTATGGCACATCAATATATGAAGGTTACAAGGCCTTACTTGCCTGAGTATTCCTACTGAAGTAAAAAATCTATTTGAGTTTGGTTTTTTCCAAACACTGAGGGGAAAATATATGATTTTTAGGTCACAATTTGAAGAAAAAGAGGTGAGGGTGAGAAGTATAATGTTCTCCAAGCAGGACTGTGTGCTGTGACTTGCAGAAACAGCCACAGAACTGTGAATATGCATCTTGTTTTTCATTCCTACACAAGCCATTATTTTTTATTCTTTTTCTCAAGTGTGTTCAAAGGTAAGTATTTAAATTGACGTTTTTGTTTTAAAAAAAAGACCAGTGAGTGTAATAAAGTGTTTGTCTAAACAGGTATACTAAAACAAAATATGCAAACCTGTTTCTGAGCAATGGCTATAAACAACAGCTATCCAATACATTTTAAATTCTATTTGGGGTCAAATGCTAATAGAGATATTGATTTTAACATGTAACTGTTGAAAGGCACACAAACAAAACTTGATTTACCAGATTAACAATTCCTGTTGTCTTAAATTAGCAGGGAAAATTACACACTGTCAACAATATGTTTGTGCTGTTCTTCATTCCTTTCATTATACAGTAAAATACGAATCACAAGCCAGATCAAAACTCTTAATATAGAGTCATATTAGAGGTCATTAATCTCAAATAATAATTAAAAATGTGGAACTGGAATACTGTTAAGTACCTAAATCTCCTGAGATGACAAACAATAATGAAAAAGTTCAGGAAGTTTGTAAGTAATTTACAAGGCAGAGGAAGATGCCTGTGACAGAAAGATAGACACGCTGGTGATTTGGAGCAGTTTAATAGCATCCATAATCCAAAGCGGGCAAGGAACAGCAAGGTGTTTTTCAGCAATATTCTTGATTAATATTGTAAGAACATTAATGAAATAGTTTGGGACTACACCTTCTGAATATGCTGTTCAGTACAATTAAAATAATAAGCAGATAATGAAGACTACACAAGGAAGTTGCTAGGAATGGTTTAGGTGATCACAGAAAGAAAACTGGACTTCACACGTACACAGCATTGTTTTCTCTCTAGCCTGTACATGATAGGAACGCTAAAAAACTATGGCAGTCCTACCACAGTACTATTTTTTAAATAAAAAAAGAGCATTGCTCCCCTAATTCACTGCTGGCTATTCTCAAGCTTCATAGTGAAAACTTTGTTACACAATCAGGTTCTCTGAACATGCTGCCCTCTCCAGACAAGTAATAATTAGCATCCTAGACAGCAAGAAAACTAACAGTAGTGCAATAAAGGCACTATAATGAATGCAAACTCGGTTCAGTGCAATGGATTTAGCTAATTATGTATCCATACTCCCTGGACAGCAAATGCCATGTTTATTAATACGATATATCCCCTCGTTACAGCAGAAAGGCAGTCTGGCAATCTTTCTCTGCTTGTTACTTCACGAAAGTGGAGTAGGAGTCCTTCCCCACATACACAGCTACGCATAGATCTACACAATTTGTTACTGTGTGAAAAAAGAGCCTAGCTGAGAGTGATTTGTTGACCTGTGCTGCACAAAATAAAAAGCCTCCCAGGAGCTGGAAGTGTAGCAGAAGGTATCACGGCAAATTAAAACATTATTCAATGACCCTGGCCCTTGTGCTGACGTTCTGTGTTACTGTATCTTCCCTTTGGTGGTGGTTTTTCCCTACACCGAGAAACTCGTTTTGATTGAGTTGTATATGTCGACATAGTGAAACCAAGTTTCCAGGCCCGTTACTCTCGCAGCAGGCCTGCATTCCTTGTTGATGCTGCTTCTCTCCCGGGCAAGAGCAGACTTCTAGCTGTACCACTATCACCGGAGCGATAGGTGCAAACCCTTTCGCTTTACGGCCCCCACTCCCCCGCCGAAGCACCCTCCTTGCTCCGCTTCCAGGCACTCCGCGTCCCGCCGAGCCCCGCGGCGGCAGGTGTGAAAGCGCTGGTGTTATTTCTTCGAGGCGGAAGAAGGTCGGAGCCGCGGTCCTCGCCGCGCCGCCGCTCGAACGAGTCCCTTCCCAGCCACCCGCCGCGCAGCCACACGGACAGCCGAGGGAACAAGGCCCGCGAGGGCCGGAAAGCGGCTCCGACGCCCAGCAGGGAGGCAGGCCATGCCCGGCCCCCAGCGCAGCCCGCCGGACGACAGGCCGCGGGCGAGCCAGCCCTCCCCCCCCGCCTCCAGTGACACCCTCAGGCGCTGACAGACAGCTGAGCAGGCCGCTTAACGCGCGGAGGGATACCGCGCCGCCGCGTCAGCGCAGAGATGTAGATCCGGCCGCCGCCGCCATTTCGCGGGAGGGCGACGGGGAGGGTGCTGATCGGAAGCGGGGCGCGCCGCCGCGCCCAGGGGGCCGCTGCGGGCCCGCGCCCGACGCGCCGCAGCGGAACCCCCGGGCAGTCCCGCTCGGGCGGCGGCAGAAGCAGTACAGCGGCGCCGCGGGGCGCTGCCCTCACCGAGTCGCCGCGGGCAGCCCCAGAACCTTCCTCCCCCTTCCCCGGCCCCTCCCTCCCTCCGCGCCGGCGCGGCTCTCGCGCCTACCGCTCGCGAGATCATCCCCCTGCTTCAGCGAGGTTGGGCCACAACACACGCAGACGGCGCATGCGCCCGGCCGGCCCGGCTGCACTTGTCCCGCCCCTTTCCCCCTCGCCCCGGGAGGGGTGCTGGCGGCGCGTCTCGCCCCGCCCCTCCCCTCCCCGCCGGCTCCGCCTCCCGCCCTCCCGCCGCGTCTGGGCCTGGCCAGCGGCGCGGCTGTGTCGGGCTCTCTCGCCCTCTCTCTCGGGCGGGCGGCGCCTCTCGGCTTTTCCCCCACCCCACACCCCCTTCCTCCTCCCGGCGGTGACGGGAGGCGGCGAAGCGGCGCGGCGCGGCGGGCGGAGTGCTCCCCCGGCAGCCTTCCCGGCGCACGGCCTCGCTGCCCGCAGGCAGGCAGGACTCAGGGCGGCCGCCGCGCTCCGGTCGGGCGCCCCCCTCGGCTGTTTCCGGAGGAAGGAGAGCGCAGCTGCCCCCTCCCCCCTCTCCGCCTTCCTCCCCCTCCTCCTCCTCCTCCTCCTCCTCGCTTGCTCCCTCCCTCCCGGCCCCCCCCTCGGCGCGAGCGGAGCGCGGAGTCACCGCGGCGCACAGACGGGCCCGGCGGCACTCGCACACAATGGCGCTGAAACGCATCAACAAGGTGAGCGCTGCGGCTCCTCCTCCGCCGGCCCCCCGCTTCCCCCCTTCCCCACTCTGGTCTCTTTTTATTTTTGTTTTTTCCTTCCCCCCTCGCCCCCGCCCCGGGAGGAGCGGGGCACGGCGTCGGGGGTGCGCCAGCCGGGCTCGGCGGGGGAGGGAAGGGGGAGGCGGGAGGCCGGCGGAGCGAGGCCGGGCAGCGGCCGGCGCCTTCCGGCGAGGCCGCGGCCCGGCCGGGGCGGTGAGGCCGCTCTCCCCGGGCCTAGGCCCGGGACCTCGGAGGTCGGCCACGGCCCCGGAGGGCGGGGGGGGGCTCGGTGGAGGCCGGGGCGCGGGCGGCGCCGCTCCCGCGGGCGGGGAGCGGCAGCTCCCGGGGACGCTCAAATGTCAGCGTAACCCGGAGCCACCCCGGCGCGGCGGTGGCGTCGCCGCCGTTGCCCCTCCGCCGCCGGCCGGCCCGGATGGTGCCGGTACGTGTGTGCCGGAGGGCCTTTCGGTGCGATCGCGGCCCTTGCCGGGGCAGGCAGCCGGCCTCTCGGGCCGCTCTCTCCCCTCTGGCGTGCAACTTCTTTCCCGCATTGTAAGATGGCGGCGGGTTCGCCTAGTTCGGGCTCTTTCCGGGATCTCTCGCTTTCTGCAATAACATGACACACACACACGCACGTCCGCGCTCCCGTCGACTCCGGAGCAGCTGCCGCGGTGCCATCCTCTCCCCGCGTTCCCCCTCCTCCACCCCGGGGCCGGCTCGGCCCTCCCGCCGCCCGGAGATCGCCTGCCGCCTCGCCTCGCCCCCCGCGCCGGGCGGGAGCGCGCACCGCGCCGCCGCCTCCCCGTTGCACAATCGGAGCCGGGTGGAGTAACTTCGCGGCTAACTCGGAAAAAATGCCGAGGTGATGAAAGGCTTTTTTTTTTGTTGGTTTTGGTTTGTTTTTTTTTTTTTTTTAAAAAAAAACCTTCTTCCCAGAGAAGAAGGCTCCCGACGTGAAGTTGCGCTTGGGCAGCTTTAGGGTTCCTCGGCGGCAGCGCTTCGGGTTTGGGGATTGCTGGGATGTAATTGCAAACGCGATGGGAGCGCAGTGGCGTTACCGGGAAGTCGCTGTTGATCTGTGCTCCTGCTCCTACGCGAGCTACGTGGAGCATTTACGTATTTCAAGAGCTGAGAGGAGTTTCTTGGTCATCTCGTTGCCTGCCAAGATGGCAGAAAGTCAGTGTGTCCTGAAATCGGTGAACTAAACTTCGGTGCACAAAACACCTTTCATAGACGGTGTATAAAATTTGCTGCCTATTAGTCTTACTGTAATTTCATGTCTCTTTGGCAGTGCTTGTGGGCATATTTTAGTCAAAAGGAGTTTATTTATAATTTATTAGTGAAAGGATAGTTCTGATATCCCTGAAAATTTTGAATCTGTTCTGGATTAGTACTAGCTAAATGAATTGCCCTCGAATTACAGCTACACTCTCAGAAGAATTTCAAAACAATTCCTTTTGAATCTGCCATCAGAACTTGTTCCCCTCTATTAGCGGATGATATCACTTGAGTTGAAACACAGCTAGGATACTCCCTGGTATGCTTTGTCATCAACTCATGCTTATGAAACACATTCAGGTGCTGCAGGTAAGAATTTATTGTCAAATATAAACCAAGGCAAACCCCCACTTACATAGTAATCTGGTGGTCAAAACCTTAAAACGATTCAGCATGACTCTTGAAACAATGTCATCTCTTTGACTTCAAGGTTTTGGCCTGTTCTGTGCAGTCTCTTGTCCTGCATTGGTCCTTATGCTCTATGGCACTGTGTAGTAGCAAGCTTCTTCCTTTACCCAGTGCTAGAGTTTAGGGTTGGTGAGACGGTTGGGTTAGGGTTCTTTTTTTGGTTTGGTGGGGGTTTTTTGTTTTGTTACTTGTTGGTGGAGGTTTTTTTTTTTTTTTTTGAAGGTGCTATTTTTAATCAATCTAACCACACCATGCTACAAGATACACTTCCAAGTTCACATAGGGTTTACAGTTTTGATATTGTATTTGCCAACCTGGAAAGTGATGTTTTGCTAGACAGAAACCATTGCTTGCAAGTTGCTTTCCTCCCAAGCTTGGTTTCCAATACGAATGTTTACTGGGATTGAGGCTGAAATCCAAAAATAGCAGGGCCAATTTTGTAACAAGGTGGCTGTGAATTTAGTTTTTAATCTTGTCAACCGGTAAAGCCAGAGAATGGCACTCTGTCACCGGTGAGCTGGGATCCCCTGTCTTCCAATCATAAGGTCACAGATCAGACCTTGAAACTCTCTGCTTCCTTGTAGTACATTGTTGGCACTAGATCAGAACAGGCTAAAGAGAGACCAGGACCTCAGAACATTGTAATCACACATAGCTGATATAGTCTGACTTGTGGTATTACCTGTCAGGGCTAGAATTCATTGTCTCCTGCAGCAGATGACATCCCAAATGCACTGGTGAAGGTATTTTCAGTCTGTTTGGCTGACCCCCTCTTTGTGGACTTGACATATCAAGCAAAATAAAATTCTTTATTATAGTGGGTAAATCAGACTTTCAGACTGTGTTAGTGTGTGTAAATTTAATCTGAAGTACGTTACACATTCAGAATACAACAACCCTTACTTTAAAACATAACTGGCAAATTCTACTTTTGGCTTGGGAATGAAAGCACATGAGTATTTGTGTGTTATGTGTTGGGTTATCTACTTCTGGAACACCCTTTATAAAGCTCTCTTCAGACTGAAGTAGTTGTCAGGTACATAGCAAGTCCCAGAAAGATGATGTTATGCTGGAGCTTGTCATCGTATCTGTGCCATCTGCCCTGAGGGTAGCCTGCATTTGATTGGCAAAACTCTGCTTGTATTGATGCAGCTTGCTTTGCACGAGAGTGGCAGTTGTTTTATTACAACACGTGAATGCTTTTGGCGTGGAATAATGTGAACCTACATCTTAATTTTAACTGTTCCCTTTCCTGAGGATGAAATTTTTCCCAAATTACCATAAAGGCAATGGAACAAATTCATGTTGGTTTATGAGCTTGTATCTAAATGCTTGATACATGCCTGTGGCACATTGTCTTGGTCTGAAGTGTTTAGTGGTACCTGCTAAACGCACATCCTGTAATTGCTGCAGCATGTTGGAGCTTCCGGTTCAAATGGGGATGATCTGGTTGTAGGGAAACATTTACGTAGGAGTAGGGAATTGGGAATGTGTAAAATTGGGAAAACTTGGGGAATGTTATGTCATTGATAAACATCCATTTTATCACTGCTATACGCATCCATTAAAGCAAGGTAGTATAAAAGGCCTAAGTGGTGATCTTGGTAGGCTAAAAATAGAATTTATGTAGGAGATGTATGCATAAAATGTATTGTCTGTGAAGTCCTTAAGAAAACTTGTGCCTGCTGTGTTTTAAGTCTATTTGGTTAAGCATAGCACGAGCCAGCATCATTATGTTGGGGTATTTTATTAGAAAATCTTAAGTGGAGTTGGCATCCTGGAAGCTAAAGGCTGAAGGTGGCAAAACCATTTATTGCTACTTAAAGTACAGATAGAAGGCTTCCATTGATGGTGGTGGAGTGGAGACTAAATAACTATTTTCCTTAAGGCTATAGCCTCCAGCGCTATTCCTAGATGTATAATTAATTGCAACTTTAACCCCACTCCTCCAGATGCTCATAATAAGAAATGCTACTAACCCTGGAGATATCCATAATATTTTTCATAGATTGGATGTAATATGCAGCAATGACGGCAGCATGGAAATCTGCATTAGTTTAACCAAAGGTGTAGCTTTTGTAGAGGTCATTCAGTTAAAGTGTTATAAAGCCTGCTTATTACTTTTGTTTTAAACTGCTACTCTTTTCTTTAGAACTTAGTATGAAATTGAAAAAAATAGCTTAACTAGAAGAAGCTAGTTTTCTAGGAATTAAGTTTTCTTCTCTAGATGAAACCTACAATACTTTATTTTTGCAGGCAGTCTTGGATTTAGTTTGCTGGGCTTATTCAGAATAGTTAAATAACTTGAAGTTACGTGAATGCTTTGAATGAATGTCTAGAAATAAGTCTGGATTTGTCTGTTTGGGGGCTCAGAAAGTTAAGATTAACTAGCTAATGAAATGCTGTTGATGTAAGCTTAGTTAAAATGCTTTAAACCTTTGTGAATGCTCTCTGTATCTATTGAATGACCTTTTTTACTTCAGTTAATTCTCCTGAACTATTTCGAGTGTCCAGTGGTAGACTAAGTCTTGCCGCAAGTAGATAATGCAGCGCAACTACGGCACTCGGTGGTTAGAAGGGTCATGTTGAGCCAGAAGGCAGTGGTTGCTTCATGGGATTTCAGTAATGGACTTTGGGAAGCAATAGTATCAAAGAACTTCAGTGTTTTTTAAAAGTAAGAAAAAAAAATATTCAGCATCAGCCGAAAGCTGTCATCACTTAAATTCTGTTTAAGATTTAGCTTATCCGAATAGTCAGAAGTGACATTTACACTATGAAACGAGTATCATTAAAATGGAAATAATGCTGCTTAATTGGGTAGGTTTGATACCTGTATTCAAGTCCCGCATTTACTATTAAGGTCTTGGATGTGTTTTAAGAACTGGTCATTTTTTATGAGAGAGGAAAATTGATGCTTCTTTAACTAGAAAGTTTGGCCTGCAGTAACTTAAAGATTTTTCCTGTTAATTGGGCACTGTGCTTTGTGAAACAAGTTCCCAGTCAGCATATATCTTTAAATGTGTGCATTGGAACGGGGGGAGAAGGGGATCGTACTCTCACTTAAGTAATTTAGAGAACTTCAGAGATCAATATTCCATTAGATGGGTACTTCTTGCATACCTTAAAAAACAGAGTTCTCCAGTATGTTAAGGATTTCAGTGGGATAATGTACAGGGTAAAAAGGTTGTCCAGCCAACATTTTCTTTACGATCATTCCAGCTTTTAAAGATATGTTTTTGAAAGTAAGCCAATGCTTTTGCTGTTATTCCCTGCGTGAGTTTCTTCTACAGAAGAGCTGATGTAGAACTCCACAGAATGAGCTCACTTCAACAACCTCCCCAGTCTGTAACCAGCTCTGAAGCACTAATGCCTTTCTTTGCACTCACGCATTAATGGGTAAAGGAGGGGGGAAGAATGTAAACAGCTGTAAGTAGCAGCTGTTGAATACAGAGCAGTAAACTGCCTCTTGCCAAAGGCATCTCTGTTCCTTGTGGAGGCCACCTCTAGCCTGGCATCATCCCACGGGTGTTTTCTCTGTGTCCACTGGGTTGAACCGTTGAAGGAGAGAGATGATGGAGGTTCTTAACCTTGTCTGAGATGTCAAGTGACAGCTGGTAAGGAGGAGTGGAAAAGGGTAGAGCTTTTGTGTAATTCAGATTAGGGCACTGATATGCAACCTCTGATAATTTTTTTCTGTTGCAAATGTTAAGGTTTTGCCACTTTAACTGTCTGCTCTGTGTTCTTGTATAGGTCCCTCCCCTGTGCATCAGAGCTGGCAGATGGGAACGTGTGGCCTGCACTTCAGCATTAGGCCTGATATCTCAGTATAAGCTGACTTTTGTTGATAGTTTAGGCTAAGATGCTGTAGCTTACATGGAAAAGGCTGAGTTACAGGCATGCATTTTCTCCTGTGACTGATGTGATGTAGTAACCTGCCGGTATAATATGCAGAAAAAAAATAAATTAGGGTAAGAAATGAAAGCAGCAGTGAGAATGTATATATGATTGCAGTCAGTAGTACATTTTTATATGCAGTTACTTTTTGTCAAGTTGGCTTTATCAGAAGAGTGTCTTAAACTCTGTTGAGCTGCACATGCTGGACAGTTTTGTAAACTTCTTGAATCTAAATTTAACACCTCAAACACTAAATGGAAAGTACAGGAGCTTTTTTTAAAAAAAACTTCCTCTTTGGTGGGCTTTTTATGGGGCACTGATCTGATACATTAAATGTGGTAGGTTGTCTTGGGGAAGCCTTGCAAAAAAAAAAAGTTAAAATCACATTCACAAGTTTAAATTTGTGTTTACGCCTTTGGCAACTCTTTGTAAAACACTTGGATGTAGACAAGGTTTAATACTGAAAAATAAGCCAAATTGCAGAATTCAGGACTGAAAGCTAAATAGATGGGATTTTTTTAAATTTTGTTTAAACATTGGTCGGAGTCTTCTTACCAACAGTAAACTTCAGTATTAAAATTTTGTGTAAAGGAAGCCTTTGTTCTGAACCTCATCCCTTTGAGATGTGTGATATGCTAGACATCTTCAAGATTTCCTGCAGTTTTTTCCAGTGTAATTGTGATTTTTTTAAATTTTTTTTTTTTAAATTCTGGTTTTAAGAAGGCAAGATGGGAAGATTGCAGACTGCTTTGCAAATGTTAGGGCCCAATAAAAAAAGGAGGAGACAAATGTTTAATCGTTTCCACAAGCATCTGGACACCAGAGTTGCAAGCTGAACTGAGTGCAGATGCTAAAGTGCTTTAGATTTTCCTGATGGAGGGCATGAGGATTGTGTTAAGTGCTCGGCTAACTTTATAGCGAGCTTTCTCTGTAACCTGGAGTTAGGTTGGCCAGGTGCTCATCACTTCTGTGAGCTCTTCCAAGAGCTCTTTTAGGTTTCTAGTAAATATGAGTGTCCTGCTCTAAGGCAATATTTGCCAGCCTTTGCTGGCCTATTTGAGTAATAATGCCAGATAATTCTCTAAATCAGATAACTGCAAACTTTGTTTTTCTTTTTACCCTTAGTTTAAATTTCTTCTTGCCTTGAATAATATAGGAGGATCTTCTGAATAACAATTTGCCAGATGAGCAATGGCCCCCTTCCATTCCCCTAATTCAGGTTGCAGTCTGTTCATAAATATACTTTTAAACACTTTTTCCTTCATCATCCTTTTTTTTTGTTTTTAGCTTTTTAAAGACCCTTGTGGACATCAGTGTTCTCTAGATAGCTGAGGTGGAACTCAACTGTAAGAACAGCTGCACTCCAGAAACAGTTTTTGATGGTGTCCCCCCACCCCACCCCGGTGTGAGCTGATTTTTGTGTGTAACTGTACCTAATCCTATAGACAGGCCCTTAGCTTTGCATCTCTACCACTAGCTGTTCAAAACAGAATCATTATGAAAGGTAGTTATAGACAATAGCATGATATGATAGGGTAATTGTACAGCTGTAGATAAGCTAGTGTAATCATCCTCACATAGTTGTGTTCATAGAATATATTCCTATGGTATATTGCAGTAGCTTTCACATGCATCTTTGGACTCATACAAAACACAGACTAGTAAAAGCCAAGACAGCTCTTTAATAGGAGAGCTGATTTTCAGAGTTCATTAGGTTAAATAATTAAATTTCAGAATAATATATCAGACTACATCTAAACAATGAATTCACCACACTGATTACAGATGTGGTGTTATTTGTTAGAATATTAATTTGGTAACTTTGTTATACAATCCTCCTTTCCATACATTTCCTTGAGAACATGGAGAATTCTTGTACCTTTATTCAGAAAGTGCAGACTTACCGAGGTTAAGTGCCCAATTAAGGCCGCTTGTGATTTCTGCAAAAACTTGTCCCATACACTACCAGTCCCCAAAGTTGTTGTTCGGGTAGGCTTGGCAAACTCTAGGAGGCCTCTGTCGCATCAAGTCCAGGGCAGTGCGCATATAGATGCTGCTTCTGGTTGATGTGTCAAATGCTGGTGGATGAGGTTCTGCTGTATGTTACTGTGTCCTTGACGAGCTGCGGGGCAGTGTGTTGGAAGGCTCTGGCGTAACACTGCCAAACACCAGCACCTAATGAGTGTTAAGCTAGCATTTGTGTGAAATTGTCTATCACAATGCCAAAATCTCATTCCCGAGTGGTGACCATCAGGCCAGAGTGCCTTACTTTGAATATAAACTTCCTTCCAAGTGCATCACTTCCCATTTGTCTATACTGAATTTAATCTGTTTCCCAGTTGTTCTGTTTTGTTTAGCTAGGCGCATCTTGCTGCTTCTCTCGTGGCCCATTTACACTAGTTACCTTCCTCTCTGAGGGCTGCATTGTAGTCCTGGGTTACAGAACCAAAAATCAGTGTGGTTCCTGCAGGAAAAACCTCCAAGTGAAAAGTAGGCTAGGTTTCAGGGTCCAATATTCAAAAGCTTGGAAATGCCAGAATTAAAATACCTGGTTATCATTGAATGGATAGGTAGTTAACCATTGCTTCACTTCACACTTTTCCCTTCAACATACTTTAGTCAATGTGCACAGCCCTCATCCTACACTGAGCATATGTGTTTTAATAGCTCTGTTATTTTCAGGGAATGGTAATTGTTACGATACCTCAGAATTGAGGTGTGTAAAGCAGTCAGATTTTCTTCATCTCGAGTAAGATGACTGCTGTGGGTTTTTATTACTTTGGGGGAAACAAGCCATACCTCTGAGTTCAAAGCACAACTATAGGTGTGTAGTTGCCACCTTTTTTTCTATGTTTGTTCTGAATGCCTTTAGTGAGTGACCAGGAAAGCAAAGTCGGTAACTGAGCTCCTTTTCCAGTTGGATCTGTCCAGCTAGAGGTGAACTCTGCAAAAGGGTGGAATACAGTAGAGATCCACTTTAGCTGTGGTAACTCTGAAATTTGCCTGCATTGAAATTTGCCTGCATTACCTGCATTGTATACCTTCCAAATTTCAGAACAGATGAGAAGAGCTGTAGACAATAGTGTCATTCACAAAGGGCTTGTGTACTGAAAGGTAGGTTCTTTGAAAAGATGGTGTGTAGTCATCTGAGTAGTTTGTATCACAGTCCAAGCACACAAAGTGCCTTAATTACAGTTGCACAGCAGTCTGGCGTTTCCTTCCTTGAGTGCAAGGCTTAAAACATGAATATTTCTGTTTGTCTTTTAATATACAATTATGATATTGTTGCTAGACATTGTACAAACAACATGCAGTGTGTAGCCTGAAAAATTTAGTACTAAAGGCTTGAGAAAGGAGAACCATGAAAAATAAAACAAGCCGAATAATCAAGATGGGGACAATCACAACTGTTAGATTCCTGGTCATGTTTTGGGTTTCTTAAAAACCATTCTGTGGTCTTTGGCCCTCACTGTTTTCTGTGACTGCTCTTCATGTGTTTTCTCTGCGTGTTTGTTCTAATGTCTTTTTTTAAAAGACAGGAACCTACATTTTTCTCTATTATGCACTGTCTTTATACATTGTTTTTATCCATTTATTAAGTGTTAGCCAAAAGGCCAGCTTCTTTGAAACTGATAATTTTCTGCTGGTTACATTTGTCTTGTGGTGTGTATTGTGCCATTGCTTTCTTAATCAGTTTAGAAATCCACATTCAGTGTTCTTTCAAACTGTTATTTTCTGCTTCCAGGGGTAATTAATTTTCATGCTGAAACAAATGTTGCAAATGCAGGTGTGTGGGATAAGGCAGTAGTTCTTTGCTGGTTGACACTTCTTAATCTTCAAACAGGCTTAAATGTTCTTCCCCTCCCTTTATAGTTGCTTCCAATCCTTCTTTTTTAAAGCTGTTTTCAGCTGTGAGCTAATGAGTAAGACTAATGCAGTGACGAATTTTTGGATGCTTAGAGTTTGAAATACCCTGTTTGACACAGACAACATTAGACAAGCACTCAAATTAATAAATGTTGATCTTGTTTGGCTTAAGTGTTCTTTTTTTCTTCTTCCCTTTTTTTAATTCAAACTTCTGATTTAGCTGCATATCACCTTTCGTACCCTCCAAGGTAGAATGAATTATTGTCTGGAAACTTAAAGCAAATTAACTCAATTTTTTCCATTATGCTTTCTTGACTACAAACCAGAAAGCTGCAATATATGATTTTAACAAAAAATTGTGTTACAGACCAATATTAAATCTTTACAAACCAATATTAAATCTAACTGTGAGTTTATGCCTGTGAAGGAAAATGAGTGATCTTCTGTCACTGTGGTGGGAGTGCTCTTCTGCCACTCTGTATTTAAGTCAGCTGCTACTATCATTAAAAGTAGGCCCTGGCTATTTCCAGCTTAAACTAGAAAAATGTAGCAGTTGTGCCACAGGGAGTATGAATTCTGACAAACGGGAAGAAAAGGAGCCGACACTGATGCTGCTCTACTTGGTACCTTGCAAGAAGGCAGCTTGGTAGGCATCAGGCTGTCATTTCTTACTGAATTTGCTGAGACCTGAAAACTTCATCCTTTAAATGACTTCTGTAATTCTTTAAATGGCTGGTAGAGAGGAGTTGTTTGAGGGGTTTTTAGCAGCTTTTCTGTCAAAAAAAAAAAACCCAAAACCCAGACACTTCTGTGGTTTATAATAGGATCGTAGTCCTGCATTCACACTCACATGTCAATGTTTTGGATCATCACTTGAAGCGTAAACCATATTTTCTATGTTAGTTACAATTATATTTGTGCAAAACAAGCAGATTAGTTAGCTTTTATAAGCATTTTTTTTCTTAAAAATACTGGTTTATTTTTGGTCAGCTTTTTGATGAATTTATAGAGAAAGAGAAGAGAAAAGATTAAGAATGGGGCTGTTTCACCAATAAAAGTACATCTTGCTACAGACTTAATGTGAAACTGGCAGAAGACCATGGTGATGAATTTGTGTTAAAGCAGGTCTGTCTGTTGCAGTGATGGGTACTGTTGCTGTATTTCCAGTTATCTCTCAGTTTTCCAAAACTGTTGCAAAATCGTACATGTATTGCTTCTTGTATATGCTACATTGCTGTTGTCCTCTAACAGTAGCATTGGCGCTTACTCCTTAAACAGTGTTTAAATCTGTAAAATGCTAAGTGACTAATCATCCTTGTGGAGAGGTAGGAGCTATCACAACTTTATATTTGGAAACTGGGACACAGAAATGGTGATATACTGGAGCTATACCGGAAACCTCTGGCAGTGCCAGAGACTACTAGTCACGGCTGTAATTCAAGACTAATCCTTTCCGATAGGCATATAACACGTTACTCTGAACCAAATTTGGCTTATTGTTTCTATGTAAAGTCTTTGGAATTTGCTTCTTTGGAATTTACTTTTTTTTTTTCTCAAGCCACCTGTAAAGTGGAAAACTATAGCAGCTGTCTGAAGGAAAATGTGGGTTCTACTTTGGGGATTTTTAAGGAAGTTTGGGATGTAGCTTAGTACCTCTTGACAAAGAAAAGTACTACTGAAACTGAATGTAAACAAAAAGAAGCAAAGTTGGAGATAGTAAGTATTGCAGTGGAAGGAATATTAGAAGCATAAAGCCCCTACACGTAGATATTTTACAGAACAATGTTTGGGAACATTTTTTAAATTCTAAAATACTAGTTAAATTGTAAAATACTAGTTAAACTTTGCTTTGTAAAATGAAACTTAACATGGTCCTTACCTTCTTGCTGAGAAATGGGTGAAAGCAGGGGAACAATTCTTAGCTGATTTCTTAAAAATTATTTTTTTAATCAGCTCATGGAGATGATGAAGCTTAGTTTTGATGTCAGAAAGCTGAGCTTTCTTGCTTGCTTGATTGCTTTCTTGATTGCTGAGCTGAGAAGGAAGGTCCGTTTGTGTTTCTGCTGCTGAGTGGGAAGCTTTAAAAAAAAAAAAAAAAAAAGCTCCTCCCTTTCCTTGAATGAAATGCTTCAACTGCGCTCCAAATGTCACAGCCCATGTGCCTCTGCTTGTTTAGTTACCAGTTATTCCAGTTTGTCTGTTGGATTCAGCAGAGTTGTAGCTTTCAGAAGGAGGCACTTCTTAAAGTTACACAGAGAGAACTTTCCCCTCCCCTGTTGCAAAAAGCCTCCCTCCTTTTGTGTAGATGTGAAGTGTCGCACAGGAAGGAGAAACAGGTCTGGTGTTACTGTAAGCCAGCAAAGCTTGCCAGTGTTTGTTTCATGTTTGCCTGAGTTCTTCCACAATGCTTCACACTCTGCTGAAGCAAACAGCTTTACTACAAACTTTACTCTTCTGACCATAGTACCAAAGAGAAGCAAATACAAGAATGTGTGCCACCTCAGCGTTTTTTCTTTCTGAATTTAGTGGGTAAATTACTTGCTCTGTGATTGAAATGCTGAGTGGTGTATCATGTGTTCCTAACCTTATCTGTATTTCGAACTGCTTTGTTTAGCACAATTAGTTGGGGTTTTTTTAGTGAAGTGTTTTGGGCCAGACAAAACTTTAGTCCTTATGAAAATCACTGCTTGTTTGTTCTCTAGAACAGTTCAAGTGGTTAAAAGCGGTAACTCTGTATGGACATGTATTTTGAAATGACTGGAGACTGGAATATTAAAACTCATGTGTTTCAGCCTGTAAACTATTCTTAATATTACTGAAGGTTGTTTTGCACAAATTTTTCACTGGAACTTATTAAATTTAATATTTGTCTTACATTTGCAATCCTACTTATATGTGCTTTTCCTAGTTGAATTATTGATGTACTCAAATTTTCCTGCTGTGTTTAAAATACCTTATTTTTATCTTGAGTACTGATTTCTTGTTTCTCTGAAGATAGTAGTACCTTTTGAAGAGCTCTCTAGTCTAATGGACATACCTGACAGTCCACTTCATGCTGATCTTTTCTTGTCCTTGCCTTCATGCTACTCATTTTTATAATTTCCATAAACTGCATGAAGAGCCTTTTCATGGTTCTTAGTCCCTGTGATAGTTTAAAAAAAATGGGATCCGATCTTCTTCCCCAATTAAATCAAATAATCCAGTAATAACTATACAACTACATTAAAATAGTAACATTTATGTCTTTCTGCTTATTCTATTGCTACAACTTATTTTAAGGGACAAAATATCTTTTTTTCTCATTTCCCTTTACATGGATAAAATAAATCTAACTTAGCAAATTTTTCTGGAGGGTGCTGAACAACATATGGACCTAATAAGTGATATTTCATGGCAGAAATAAGTCTGTCACAGGGACTCCCAATAATAACTGGGGAGTCTAGAGAAATGCACTAAATGGATTTACTGTGATGATCTGGAAAGAGCTGTTGCCTATGCGTCTAAATAACAGCAGCAGTGAAATGAACCATAATATTAACTTCATTGTGCCATTGCTTATCAAAACTGATGCAATTCTGTTTTACAAAACAGTCTGATTCCAGTGCAAAACCGAAACCTGGTTAATTGGGAAGTTCATCAAAATTAGCATGTGTAAGGAGGTGAAATACAGGACTAAGTTTTCTTGGTTGGGGGGGGGGGGGGGGGTGTTGGATTTTTTGGAATGTATGGACTTCTACATGTTGAAGTAGTGTTTGTGTTTGCAGGAGCTATTGTTTTACCAAAGAACAAGGTGTTTAAGTTACAGGGAACGTAATGTTTCTTTCCTCATTTTGTGTTGGTTTACACTTACTAAATTTTTATCAAGTGCAGAATTTGTGAAACTTGAGGAATGTACATTAGGATCTTCCCAGGCAAAACAGTTAGCCGTCTGGTCCAAATATGCACGTGTTTCCAGCATAATAGGTATGCCTGAGTTTCTTAAATGTCTGACAAAGTAATGGAAAGTTCTTATTTTAATGGCTTGTATAGACTTGTAGCAAAATAACTTGTGTGCAAGTGTTAATATATGGGAGAGGGACTGAAGGTTTTCCCTTTTCTCATGACTTTTAGATGCCTTGACAAGTGCAGATTTATAGAAGCTCCTGAAGCCATTTTTAGATTCAAAAAAGAGCGGGGAAGAGGGAAGGTATCCGTTACATACTTCCACTGAAAATATAGACTTAATTTTAAAAGACACTGTCCAAACAAGTGACTTGTGGAGCAGTTAAATTAATGCTGAGCTGCTCTGATTCATCAGAACAATCTTGATACTACACAAGGAATCCTTGATCTGAAGTTTCTGTTTTCATTCCCTCTGTAATGGGGGAGGGAGGGAACTGTTTCTGCAGCTCAGTTATTCAGAATTTTAATGGCATAACTGTCTTAAATGAGAAGTTTAAAATAAAAAATACAGATACTTTGCCTGATTCCAACACTTGTCAGCCTCTTTAATTTTCCTGTCTACTTTAATATGTGCAAGATGTATCCCTGCTGGAGGTAGTGGGGAAAATGAAACTGCATTTCTGTTTTGTGGGTTTTTTTTTTTCTTTGTTCTGCATTTTAGTATCAGATGTTACATACATAGTGCTTTCTGTTTCATGAATACTCATCAATAGCTTTCTCTCTTCCCATTTCAGGCTTCTCTAGCTAAGACTGAATCCTTGAAAATCTTGATCAGAAAGTGGTTAGACTTTGCCAATTTCAGGCTCTGTGTCCTGCTCTCCTTTCTGTCTCTTCTTCAGCAGGGGTGTCTTTACAGTAGTGATATTTATTTGGAAAAGCATAGTCATTGTAGCTGTTTAACTTCATAGCCAGTTTTGGTGGCCGTTGTCTTTTATAAAGACATTTTTGATACTGATCTAGTGGTTCTAATAGTTGTTATTGGACATTCTTCTGTGTTTGTATATAGAAAAACTGTTAAAGGTTTTTGCTGGACATGAAGTGAAAATGACTTGAGTTCATTAGGTTCCTTTTCTGAACAGTTTTTTTTTTTTGTTCTTTTTTTCCTAAAGGAACTTAGTGACTTAGCCCGTGATCCTCCAGCACAGTGTTCAGCAGGTCCCGTTGGAGATGACAGTGAGTAACCTTAAGTTTTATGTTTTGCTCTGCTAACTCAAAGCATATCATGCATAGATAATAATGCGGAGTTTTTCTTTTGTAGTGTTTCATTGGCAAGCCACAATTATGGGACCTGTAAGTATTCCAATTCTTGTGATGTAATATTAAACTAGTAGTTCTTATTCAGGTGGAAACTCTGGGGTTTTTTTGTTTACTTTATCTTAACTCCCCTTACCAGGCTTTAGTTCTAGAGGTACTCCTTACAGTAACAGAAAATGAAAGGGGGGGGGGGGGGGGGGGGGAAATACCAGTCTGATTATTTTATTGCTGGAATGTTTTATGAGGGCATGTATTTCCGCTGAAATGATCTCTAGAGCAATGTTAGGCATTAAGAAATATGCCTAACATGTAAGAAAAACTTACATGTTTGCATGTAAATTTTTCTAAAGTTTGAATCTAGCATGAACTTTGTACTAGAGCTGGTCCCAGTGTCAGGAATTAGTTGGGATGCTTTTGTGTGGATCTTAGAACAGAACAGGGAATCATTATTTGGTCTGGTGTCATGTACTGAGATCTTGAATACTCTTAGCAATAGAAGGGAAAAAGTTACTGAAATGGGAGGTTCTAGTTATGACTGGAGGAAAAAAGTCTGTGTTAAATGTTCAATAGGCATCTGAAACCTGAATGTGACTTTTTCCTTGTTAGAGTAGAGAAGGCAAATGTTTGCCTTTGCTGAAAAGGTAACCTGCAACCACTTGACATCTGGAGTTCTCAGGACTGGTTATCTATATTTAGAAAACAAAACCTTCTGTAACTTGAGAAGGCAAATATTGGATGCCAGTAGACCTGTGGCCACAAGGTGATGTTTCTGGTGAGGCTACAGAGTAGGAATTAAATATCAGTGATGCTGAATTGCCCTGACTTTATATATAGCTACAATTGTGGTTTTAGGAGATCGCTATGGAAAATGTGCTTATTAGAGGTTCACCTGACTGGAAAAATAGCTCTCCATTCCAAAGTCCATGGTCCTCATTGATTGTAACTAGGTGCCTCTAAAAGGTAGAATTGTTTAATAGCTATATTCATGCTTAAATGGCAAGGAATGTTCTGCACTATACTGAGTATGATTTTACGTGGCTGGTATCTGCATGGTCATAAGGTATTAAACATAAGTTGAATTTAAATTGGGATTATTATTTTTAGCTTCCCCTTCTGGTTTAATAATGTACAGCGCCTTTTTATCCCATATGGTTTTTGTGGTGTCAAAAGGCACATTCCTGTTTCAAGATTGGGCGGTCTCCTGACAGAAGTGTGGTGTTAGTAATTCTAGTGCTCCTGTGGTGTTTCTTAGTGCCCTTAATAACAAACGAGGATTGTAGCACCAATCATCTGGCCTTCCACCTCTGCAGCAGGATATTATACAGGCTGTGATTTTCTTAGATAGATGTAAGAGAGCTTGCATTGGTTTAACACATTGTAAGAGGGGTTTCTGTGATTGCTAAAATGTATCCCCAGAATACATGCAGTAAAAGGGTTGCTTTCTGGCTCCTCAAGGCCTCAAATAGTATCTATTGACCAGATACAAGAGGTTGTATCTTGATTGCTAGGTTTTCAGCAGAGATTGGATAGGGTATAACCTACATGTTTTCAGGCTTGAGTCCCTTGTCTTGTGTTGCAGAATTTCATTTTCTGATATTTAACTAAGTAAGATGTTACTTCCTTACATTGGTGAAATGTTCTTGCAATTAATATGAAAATTCAATTTACAAATAATTCAGAAGTGTACTGTGTGTGTCTCAAGTTCATTTTCCCTAGCCCTGAATCCGGAATTAAAAGCATTGTAGTCTTCAGGTTAAACAATGAAATTGTTAGCTTTATTTCAGAAATTTAGTTGTAGTTTCAAGTAAAAACTTCTTAAATCTTTCTTCTCTTAACTAGTAACTTATGCTATCCCTGTTGAGTCACTCCATTTATTCTCTGCTTACTATCAGCTTTTTTACTTCCACATGTTGCTTTATTGCTAATAGTTAACACCTGAATGAATTATCCCCATAATTGTTTCCTTGGAGCAGGGAAATGTAAAATAATCTTCCATACTAGATTACAGTGAATTTCTAATACAGAAAGGGAGGAAGAATTCACTTCAATCTTGATGGTTTGGGTTTTTTGTTTTTGTTTTTTTGTTTGGTGCTGGTAGGGTGGGTTTTTTTTTGTTTGGTTTGGGTGGGTTTTTTGTTGTTTTTGTTTTGTTTTGTTTTTTCAAGGAACAAGGAGGTAGCTGTGTATTCATAGGTTTTCTGCAGGGCTGAGCAACACCTAAGCCAAGGACAGAACTTAGGAGGGAATGGGAGGCCCTTAGAGCTGTCCATGGCCACTGTAAACTTGGATGGTTGTAAAAAATAAGCTCCAAACACAGAACGTGAGGTTTTTGAACCTGACAGGACCCCGCTCTGTTAACAGTACTTCTTGGAGCTGTCTCAGAGGCATTTGGATGCTTTTTTGCCAAGTTGTCCTGAGTGGATTGTCAGAGAAGCTGTTTTCTATGAAGCATTAGCTCGGAGAAGTCCATACAGAAAGTGACCTGTACGTGTTCTGTATCACTTACCTGAGGAAGCAGTAACTGAATTTCAATTGCATCTCTCTTGTATTGGTGGATTAAACAGTTCAGTTGTTTCAACAAATTTTCTCTCCTTTTATTTATTTAAAACCAACATCTTCAGTGATATTTAGTCCTAAAGATGATAATAGGAGAATTATTTGTTTGCTTTGACAGAATGACAGTCCATATCAGGGTGGTGTATTCTTCTTGACAATTCACTTTCCTACAGACTACCCTTTCAAACCACCTAAGGTAAGTATTGCTTTCTCATTTGTGAAATTAGTGCTCTCTAAAGAACCGAGTACAGGACAGAAGTCGTCAGCATCTGTGTTGCAACATTGTCAAGTTCTCACTTCTCATGCATTTTTACAGTGTATTAGATGGCTAGGTCCCTCTCTGACTACCACAAGAATGGGTGTGTTAGCATATATTTTAGGAGCAAATTCATATATGTGAATTCTGAATGTCTTGGAATGATGTTTGGTTTTATTTCTGTTTTTCTTAATTGATAGGAAAACTTACTAGCTTTGTGTTACTATAATAAAATTCTTGATGAGGGGACTGTCAAGTGTTACAGTGTAGCTGTTTAGGTTGATCTATAGGAATGTGACATTATGGATCGGGATTAACTTGCTGAGTGCCTAAAATCAGTGAAGATGATATCTGTTAGAATTTGGCAGTAATTGCAAACTATGCTTTTTTCTGTAGCTTTATCAGCCACTAGTATTGTCTTCCAATTTTCAGTCAATATGAAAGTGCGCACTTGGAGTGACTGCAATGTTTGAAGTTCTTTAGCTCTGTGATAGCAGTGTTACCGTGGTTCAGGCATTTCTGCTGAGTGTCTTCATCATGATGCAGGCACCTGTGATTAAAACACAGGCTCATACTTGCCCTCGCTCTGTTTGAAATAGAGTGCCTGGTAATTGGAAACTGAGAGGTTGCAGCTTGGGTGCATTTCCATGAATTTTATGCAGTTTAACTGCTTAATCCTTTTCTTTTAGAGTAAATTGAGTTGACTAATACCTTGACTGAGAAGGAAGGGTGATGTCATTGTCGTCATAGACTGAAACACACTTTTTTTGTTGTTGTTGCAGGTTGCATTTACAACAAGAATCTATCATCCAAATATTAACAGTAATGGCAGCATTTGTCTTGATATTCTAAGATCACAGTGGTCTCCTGCTTTAACTATTTCTAAAGGTAATTTTTGTGAAGAAGAAATGTTTCCATCTTGTGTTGAATACTGTGCAACGCCTTCTGCTACATGGCTGTTTAAGGCCTTGTCTGGCCACTTACTTGCTTCAGTATTCTTAGCAGAGGTTACTAGCTTGGTCCCAGAGGAATCTGCCAGCATTTGGATTGAAACAGGCCTGTCTTGGTATATTCGAGCTAAGGCTGAGAAACTGCTTGTTTGCAGCTGTCCGTGTAGATACACACTTGCATAATAATTTAAAGATTAATTTAAAGTAAGTTTTTAAGAATGAAATCTGCATGGTTTTTTTGACTGAGTCTGTCTAGAATTACATGCGGAGTTATATTGGCATATCTCTGTGGTAGATGAATAAAAGAAAACCGTTATTGATACATGTTGCATTGATACATGATACATGTTTCTGCTGCTGGCGTTGTATTACATCATGAACTAAGCATACTGATTCTAATTCAGGATAAGTTGATGTTGTGCTGCAATAGAAGCTTTGTAGATTTCCTCATTTTACTGTAGTAAATAACAGTTAATTCTCAAATATTTTCATGATAATCAAGTTCTGTTTTGCCTCAAAGCCACTGGTCACTGTGACCTCAAAAGATCCATCAAAGTGCTCCTTTGTCTATAGAACTTGTAATTCCTGTCTGTCCAAGGGAGTAGGTTTGTGCTTTGAATGTGGATTCCGTACATTTTAATGCTATCGCTATTGTTTTTCTTTCAAAGCTGCTGTGCGAGTAGAGGATGAAGTTCTCATAGCTGCCTACAACAGTGTTAACTCCTTTATTTTACAACATATGTGTAGTTTTATCAGTGCAGACCCAGGGTATTGCTACCTTACAAACAACAGAGGAGGAATTCGGTCTGATTTTTTAAAAAAAAGTAATTTGAAGAAGTTCTAGTTTTAGTGATTAAAACCATGGAATATGCCGGTCATCAGGATACATAATAATGTGCTTTTGTTGGCTGCTACGTTGCGTCATAGTGCAGGGGACAACAGTGCTGTTCTCATGTGTGCTTACTGGCAGCTGTAAGTATTGGGAAATAGGAAACAAATAGTTCTTATGAACTTCTAAGTCACTCTGGGCTTTTTATTTAGGGTGGGTTACAAATTTATTTTGGTAGCATATCAGGAAAAGGCTTCTCTCCTGTGCCAACATTGTGCTAATGCAGAGATCTGTGCTCTATTGTTTCTGAGATCATTGCTCCTGTTTTGCTATTGAGAATTTTTTTTTTTACAGTTCTCTTATCCATTTGTTCACTGTTATGTGATCCAAATCCAGATGACCCACTAGTGCCAGAGATTGCACGTATCTATAAAACAGACAGAGACAAGTAAGTACAGAGTTGCGTAAGACTAATGCTTTAACAAACTTTGTAAGAGTGCATTGTCAGACAGCAATTGTGTTGAGTGAGTCTTTTGTTGAGTGAGCCTCTCCATCTGGGATGGAGAGAACTTGTGTGTCAAAGAAGTACCTATTCTTGATAGTACATAATTTAAAAACAAAGGGGCTTAGTATTTTTGAAGTTGTGGGTGAAGGAGACTATCTTTTTCTCACATGTGTGGCAGTATTTTAAAGTATGTATTGCCCAGTTTTTTTGCTTAACATGCATAAATAGAATATAGTTAGATCTTCATATTGAGGAAAAGATAGCTTTGTTATTTTGGTGCTTTCTTTTGGTAGCAGCTTGGCCTATAATTTTGGTGCTCCCCTTGAAAAAAAGCTTCATATCTTTTTCCCTATCTGTGTTGAAACAACTTTTTTTCCTTATGTGTTTTTAACATTTTGCACAGATAGAATTATATGAAGTAGACTTTGTTTTTTTTATATATATATATTAATGCTAAATATACTTGTCCAATTAGGTACAATAGGTTAGCAAGAGAGTGGACAGAGAAATACGCTATGCTGTAGGGTAAGAATATCTGCACATTATGGTGCATTTAACAAAATGGAAACTTGTCAGCACTTGGGTGCTGCATGCTCTAAGGCACTGGATTAACTAACAGATAATGGATGCACCAGTTACTGAACTTGGATATTTAACAGCTTGATCTGTGGTTAGTGTGAAATGGATTGGCTAGTCACTATTTCTCACAGATACTGCTCTTGCATGGCCAAAAAAAAAAAAAAAAGATAGTACAAAATAATTAATTGAGTTTTGAGCCAGCTTGTCAACTTGTTCTGGTAAGTATTTACCCAGATTTTGTCAGAATTTTATTAAAAGTGATGCCCTGTAGTGAGACCTCATGCATAGACATGGGTGAATTTAGACAACCCAAATTTTAACTTTTTATTATTCAGCAGTGTCTGTCTTCTACATATAAACTAGGAAAATGTATGGGGATTATGTTCTGCTTGGATAGTTGAAAATTAACTTCTTACTGACAAGCATGGAGTTAAGTATAAACTAATTGTCAGCTCAATTCCTGTGGAAGTAGTGTACTTTCTAAATATTCTTTTAATGTCCTGTTAAAAAATTGTTTGAGCAGTATATTCATGTGGAAAGAGAATATTGTGAAGAAAGGCTTAGTGTTGTTTTACTCTAAAATGGGAAACTTGACATTCTGTATCCAATGATGTTATTAACCAAGTAATCTTTACTTATGGCATGTGATACTCTGTAATCTTTATCTAGGGACAATATTTAAACAAAACGCTCCCCTTGCCTCTCCCACCCCAGGTGGTCTCTATTCGTTCCCTTCAGTAGGTTTTCACAACAGACTTCTAGCAAATCTGCTTGTCTTGAATTTGAAGTGTTTCATATAAATTAGAGAATATCCTAGTTAGTCTAGGAGGGATTTGTTCAGTTTTTTCAGTTCAAGTATATCTTAGTATAGAAAGAGACTTCTCTTAGTGTGAAGAGAATAGGGAGATGGGGATAAAGTGATGCTTAATCATTGACTGTTTAGGAAATTGTCATTTTCATGCTGACGCTAACTCAGTTCCTGGTTTTGTTTGCAGGTACAACAGAATATCTCGGGAATGGACTCAGAAGTATGCCATGTGATGCTACCTTAAAGTCAGAATAACCTGCATTATAGCTGGAATAAACTTTAAATTACTGTTCCTTTTTTGATTTTCTTATCCGGCTGCTCCCCTATCAGACCTCATCTTTTTTTATTTTTTTGTTTACCTCCTTCCATTCATGCACATGCTCATCTGAGAAGACTTTAGTTCTTCCAGCTTTGGACAATAACTGCTTTTAGAATCTGTAAAGTAGTTACACAAGAACAATTGCCCAAGATTCAGATTTTTTTTTTTTAATGGAGCATGTGTATTATGTGGCCAATGTCTTCATTCTAACTTGGTTATGAGATTAAAAACAAACAAACATTCCTCACTGCTCTAACAGATACTGAAGATATCACCTGAAGGGGGGAGGGGAGATGGATGTTCAATTTTCTCCCGTGAAAGAAGTAACATTGCTGTAGCAACATCCATCTTGTTCCAAACCTTCCAGTGTTAGAGAACTGAGGTTTTATGATATACTTTTGCTCATAACTGATGTGTCTGGAGAATTGGTACTGAATCTATAGCATCAGCAGAACAGAAAATGTGATGTATCTTATGCATGTCAATAAAGGAATGACCAGTTCTTGTTTTACAGAGAATGGAAATTGGAAGTCAAACATCCCTTGTATTCCAAAATAAGGTCTAAGAACATTTTTGTAATTCATTTAAATTTTGTTAGGAGGCTTGGAGCTATTAGTTAATCTGTCTTCCAAAACACTGTTTAATATAGCACTGAATAAATGATGCAAGTTGTCAATGGATGAGTGATCAACTAATAGCTCTACTAGTAATTGATTTATTTTCTTCAATAAAGTTGCATAAACCAATGAGTTAGCTGCCTGGATTAATCAATATGGGAAACAAAATCTTTTGTAAAAGCAAAGCTGGTTTTTGTATATACTGTTGGGATTTGCCTCATTGTTTAACATCAAATAATGATGTAAAGTTCAATAGAGTGAATCTTTTGCCATTTTCAGTTATAATGCTCAGTCTGTTGCAGGTTGACACATTGTTCGGCCTGATGTATGCAGAATTAATAAGCTAACATAGTAGTGTAGCCTTAGTAGTGTGCTACACTTGGTGCTGGGAGCCCAGCGTTCAAGGATGGACTTGGGACCCAGCAGATCTGAAGTGGTGTATTGTGGAGATACTTCCTGATGCACCTGTGTTTGCTGACTGAGAACCTTTTTCTTCACCTTGTACACTTGACAGCTGAAAGATCTTAATGTGGGAGTAATGATGAGGCAAAAAAATATAAAATAAAGTACTGTTTTGATGTGGGAATTGTCATGAGGCTGTGTTGAAGTGACTTTACTATGTGGGATGTTCGTTACCATTGAAAAGGACTTGTTCAGCCATGCTGCCATTTACATTGATGACTATTTTAATGCAACAGACACTTTCCTCATGTCAGGTGACTAAACGTGAATAAAGACTCATTGCTATTGGATTTTTGTTCTACAAGAAACATTGTCTTGTGCCATTAGTTTATCTTTGCAGCAACAAGGGCATTATTAAACATCCGGCTCCCCTCTTTCCTGCCCTCTTCCTCCATATTTTTCCTTGTTTGATTTTTTTTTTTTTGGTCTCCATTCTTAACATCCATAGCTTCATTTTCTCTAGTCTTGTACTATCACTTTATTGTGCATCTGTGACTTCGCACTGGCACCACTTTTGCACTGCTTATAGTTATGTACATTCTGATTCCTTGTCCCCACATGGATGTGGAAAGCTAGATGTAAAATAAATGTTAAACCTTAATTTTTATAAAAATTTGAATATGTAGTTTGGACATGGTTTGTTCTGGTTCTAAACTATGAAAGTGAACTTAATTTTAAAGTCTAGTTGGCTTGAAATTCAGAAACTTGGGCTCTCTTTAAGAGCGCATGCCTCACTGAAATGACATTCTGAAATTTGTTGATGAAGTTGCAGTTCATGTAGTATTTCTGCTTTGCTAACCAAAGATTTTTGCTTACACCATTTTGCTGGAAAATTGGATATACTTAAAATACAGCTGCCGGTAGCATTACAACTGAGGTAAAAGCTTATATGTCTAAGCTTACAAACATGTTGCTCTCACCTTTTTGGTAATTGTGTTAATGTGATGCTTATTACTTTGTCTTGGAGTCATAGCCACTGAAATCACTTATGTGATCAACTAGGAAGATGTTTTGTGAGATGTAAGGCACCAGGCTTTATAAAACTCAAGGAGGTGTGGATGAAGGAGGGTCAAGGAAGGAGAAGATAGTAAAATATTACATGGAAGATTGAAATCTTGTTTGGACCACTGTATATTTCTCTTGTGCATCTGTAATGGTCCTTCTGTGATAATTTTCTCCAATTAGAAAGTATGTATTTTGATGAAGGACTGATGGGTGAATTGTAGATGTTATGTGCATGCTGGAGGCCGTGCTGAGACTTAAAATCTTATATTTGTGAAGTGGGAAATGGCAGGTGTTTTGTCGTTGAAGCAGTCTCAGTAGTGTTTCGTGCAGGCTTCCAGCAGAAGTTACATTTGGGCTTGCTGTTCAAGCAGGGGGGCAAGGGGAAGGAGCTGGTTAACATGAGCTAGTAAGGAGATGATGAAAGAATTTAAGAACTTTTACCAAAACAGAGAGCTTAATTAGTTATTACCTCAATGAGTACTCTACCTACCAAAACCACAGATACTCTACAGTAGTAGATCTTGATTACTATGAAACATATGGAGGGGAAAAAAAGACTTTCAATTTGGACTTCGTGTGAAAAATTAAGGTTTTTGAAAACACTGAAGTGAGTTATCCTGTCCAGCTCTGTGAAAAGGCTTATTTCAGGATGATAAATGCAATAATAGCTTCAGAACACAGGGGCCAGCTCCATCCTAAAAGTCTTGGATTGAACAAAATCTATCTTTTTTTTTTTTTTAATGGCTTTTACTTGAGAGTATTTATGGAGAACGAAGTGTCAAGCCAAGGCAAACCTGATGTAACAAACATGTAACAAGGAAGGAAACTTACACTTCAGTGTTGTTTCTGGAATAATTTTCTTAAGATTTCTTTCTATGTTTAAGTGAGGTTTGAATTTGACAACACAATTCCAGTCAGCTTATTCAAATTTCACTTGAAAAACTTTCAGTGGTTTTAAGCACATTTCTGAGTCTTTTCAGGATGCAGGAAAAACTTGATCTGTAGCATTGGTTAGAGATTTTTTTTTTCCTGTCTGCTGATGTACACAGCATCTTCTGTATTGGTTGAAAAAATGAGTATAAACACATTTTTACATGTGTGTGTGTAAAAAACATTCTACTCAGTTGCACTGTACATAGTTTTTTATATAAAGATCATAGATGCTAACTCTTTCTGAAAAGTCTGGCTTTAAGCAGACCACAACAGTAAGGTCTGATTGCTATGGAGGCATGGAACTACAGTCTGGCAAATGATTAAAAGACAACTAGTTAGTATATAGGTGTGCAGACATACTGTACCAGTCCTGTTAGAGTTGATAATTGCTTATGCAAAAAGCAATTAGAATTAATTAACAGATAACTTAATGGTTTAAACATTCACAGCCAGAAATGTTCTAAATAACTTTTTTTTTTATTGTATTCTTTTCTGCAGCCTCCCCTCAATTGTTTTCTCTAGCCATTTTATTTCAAATCCTTCATTGTTATAAAAAGTAGTATTTTACAGGCATTATCATCTGAAGCAGATACCATAGGTCCATCAGATGTGGCTAGTGATTCAGAAGAAATCTTCAGTCTGCAAGTCCCTAATAAAACTTAAAGCATAGTAGAAGTTGGAATTCAGCTGAAGATTTCTTGCTGTATTTATAGGTATAAAAAAAAATCTAAATTCAGTTTCTTTCCCTGGTTTGTGTGTAGTTTCATACATGAAAACTAGGCTAAGGCAACCGTCTCCGTTAGAGAGTTAAATGAAACAAATTAGAGCTAAAACAATGGAATGAGATAAACAATCCACAATCGATAAAGGATCTTAAGATATAATGGTTATTTCACTAGAACACAGACTACACTAATTCCTTCAAGCCTGAAAACCAAAAAACTGCTACTCGTAGGAATGATTTGCTTCATGCTGTTCAGTTCTCGGTGTCATTGAATGGATGCTATTTTATCCCAGTGCCTTCAACATTAATATAAAGTGGGCATAAATTGGAGAACTGTTGGATTCAGATCTCAATAGGTAATTGTTGCATATTTAAAACGTAGTTGGAATTGTGGCTAAAATATTTTCAGTATGAGGCTGAGGACTTATATATTGGCAACAGCGCAGGACCAGTGCAGAGAAAGCATGGTAATGCGGGAAACAAAACTGGGTAAATGTATGATACAAAGAGAATGTACGGAAGGTAGAGACTGGTTGCCCATATTATTGTGAAGTGAAAATGCGTTGCTGTCAATTCATGCAATCTGGTGTAAAACCAGCTGGCTTCAAAATAATCTGGAATAAGATAGCTGATAAATGGTAATTTTAAGTGTCCAGGTTAGCCTGTCAAAGAATAGCAGTTGAGACGTAGTCTTAGGAAGAGCAATTCAGTGTGTAGACAGATGAGCTTTTGCAGGTGTGTATAGAACAGTTCACAGGTCGATGATTGTGATTGTTTAGTTGGTGCCCGTAAATTGTGACTTACCGTTCTCCTTAGTTAATGCTGCAGTAACTGTGGTCTCCTATGTCATTTAGAAGCAAGCACACAGTCTTCTGCAGGGGTAGTTCAAAGTTACCAGCTTTTTTTGTACTGCAGTAAGGTGACAAGTGGTTTGTTTAATGTGAATCAGTTGTGGGGGAGAGTTTAGTAGCTTCCAGGTGAGCAGCAGTAACTGCTGTAACTATTTCTAGAGCAGCTGTCTGTCTCGGTTAAGTTAGAAGAGGTGACGAGCGTAATCTTTGAGGTGATAGGTGCCAGAAATGAAACAGTGAATTTGATAGGACAGCTCTGCTTGAGAATTTTTTTAAGGATGTCTGGTAAACATCCCTGTTTTCCCAAAATAGCTTTTTTTTTTTTGTCTGTCCATTGGAAATTTTATGAATTCTCACCAACTCTCACTTTTATGAGAATTCATAAAATTCATAATTCAAACAGTGAAGGCTTTTAGTTTGTGAGGGGAGGAAGCTTCACCAGGAGACAAAGAATGTTGGTCCGAACATGTTATTTTTCAACAGCTTTTAAGTGATCTTTGATCTGGGGTTATCTGGGTTGTACCTGATTGACTGTGGGAGAGTAGCCTGCTCTCTTTAAATTACTTCTGTTGAGATTGGTTCTGCTTTGGGAGCTTCAAGCAGAAATACTCAAGCTCTGTACTTAAGAATCCTAGGCTTTGCAAATCATCTAGGTAATTCTGGCTTTTGCCTCAACTTCATCTTCGTATTAACTGTACGTTATCCCATCACAGACTTAACGTGTGCAGACTACGATCAGTTGCTTGGAAGATGGTGATACTACTTTGTCCCCGTGGGAGGAATGCTAGCTGGAGGGCTGGGCGTCCGGTTTTGCTCCAGCTGCTTTGGCATACTAGGGCTGTGGAGACAGAATTTGGAAATGCCTAACTTTGTCTGGGATGGGAATTTTGACTCAAGCTTAGTCTCTCAGCTGTGATGTGATGATTCATTAGAGGGAATGCACAAATTAAGCTGTTTCCTGTGTTCTTGAAGAGCTGCCTAACTGGTGATGTTCTTATTGTAGAAAACATTGATAGACACTGAATATGATAGTTTCATCTATGCTGAGGGAGAGAGAAGCCTATACTTGTTTCTAAATCAAGCCTGGGGTTTTTCCCTCTGGCCAGGTAAGCCTCAGCACTTCTTATCTCACAGTATTTGATACAAGTCTAAAAAGAAACTGTGTTCACATAGTCAGGAGTCCTGTCTTTTTTTTAAGGGGAATTTTCTGGAACACAACTTTATACTGAACATGCAACTCAGATCCTCTTGGCATCTAAGCGAGGAACTGCAGTTTGCAACCTTACGTACAGAGCTTAGTGTGAGTCTATAACCCCTTCCTCTTGACAAATTTGTGAAGGTACATAGCGAAGATGTGTCATAGCTCTGGCAAAGACCACTGTTCAGTCTGAAGCTATTTGGGGAAGAGCATTGAGGAAAGTTTATTGCTGTTAGCGACTGTAGGAGTTCTTGGGTAACAAACTTAGTGGAGAACAAGACAACTTCTGGAACACGGCACTGATACATCCTCAGAAATGGATTAGTGCTGGCTGGAGAACGGAATTCAGTATTTGCAACTGAGTGGTGTTCAATCTCTATGTCTGTGAGAAGTCCCTTAAAGTCTTGCACCTCTTAAGTATATCTGTCTGGTCTTATAGACATATGTGCCTTGACAACCTTAGAAGTACAAATTTTACTGGTTTTTTTCATTTGTTTGTGTGTTTTGCTCAGCTTTTGTATACCTGTGTTCTTCCACTCCACCCTTTCTTCAGTTTTTCTCCTTACTGTGAAGCCCAGTGAGGATTTAATTCCTTAAAGTTTCAGGAGACTACTGTTAGAACCCACAGTGCTGACCTCTGAGAGGTTTGGGATGTTTGGTTTGGGGTTTTTTTGGTTTTTTGGTTTTTGGGTTTTTTTTTTTGAAAGGCTGGAGGACAAACCATATAGAAATACATTAGCCGGTTCAATTAAAATAGGTGCAAGTGAGATGCATGATGTTTGGAGAAGGCTTTCTTGCTTCAGTGATGCTATAATGAGTAGAAAATCTTAGCACGCAAGCTTGTAAGGGCAGTGTGCCATTAGTGTGTATTAAGCCACTGTGTGATTCTGCAAGTCTCCTGTTATGTGTAGTAGAAATAAATACAAGCCCCCCAAAAGAAGAATGAACGTGGCTTTGCATAAGCTTACTTTCCAAACTATTATGTTATTTTTTTAACGTAGTAGTAATGCCATAAAATCTTTGGGATACAATCATTTCTATGTAGTTGCGGTGCTTAATACAGTTAGCTTTGCATAAATAATGAAGGGGTTTTCGTACACGCAGAAGATGGAGGTTTTACATTGGTAAGTAGTAGTGCTGTAAAAAGCAGGACAAAGTTTCTCATGGTTTGTCTACAAAGATAAGTTAACTGAAATGTGTAAGCCAAAGCGTGCAGTTAAGCACATACGATGTATACTAGTGTAAGCCTCCTTTGACCCCAATTTTTGTAGTATAAAAAAATCCTTTGGTTTGGGAGTTCATGGTTTGCTTGGGAATGAGTTTTAAACTCAGTAACAAGCTGCCATGGGACAAGTGCGGATAGTGAGTCTAACCAGCATAAGAGGTAGAACTTTATTGTGCAAATGAATTGTGACCCCCTGTTTCTGTTGTTGACTGTGGTAACCACTCTTAATGTTTTTACAGTTTGGGTTGCATTTTAGGAGGATATCTCTCAGTCTTGTTTACATAATGATTTATGTTTCCTGAGAATCCGTTCCAAATTCATTGAAAGCTGCACTTCAAGGCATCATCACACAATCACAAGCAATTGAATTAGAGTGGAGGTAGGTAGGTGGCTGTTAACTTAATTTAGCTAGGCTTTTTTCCACTCCTACGTCGTATGTGCTGCACTTCACACTCAGAATTACTGTTTCAGTGCAAAGGATATGAGTTCTCATAGCCTTAACTTTTTATTTATAAATTGGGAAAGAAGTAAAAACGCATTCTGTTTGGATTAACCATAAATGATATGGGAAAACTCAAAGCTTTAAGAAAATGCAGGTAATCCTGAAGCGTATTTTTGCACATAATATTCTTTCTGATACTGATATGACTGATGTAGAAAAACATTCCAACTTTTCAGAACGCAAACATGAAAAGACAGGCTTGTGGAAAGCCATTGACCAGTTACCTTGAAACTTTTGGATGTAAAACTATTTCCTTGAAACAGCTTTTTTTTTTTTTTTTTTTAACGTGGCTGTTGTGGCATCTTACTGGCCACACATGCATTATGCTGTGCTTGGGGCGGGGGTGGGGGGAGAAAAAAAAAAAGAGGAAGATGAAAAGAGAAGTTGCCATTTGCTGCTTAACTGAAGCTAGAACATCTCTGGTTCACAGGGCAGGAGACCCGATGCAGAAATAGGTTGTAGTTGACCAATCAGCCCTCCTAACCTTCTTGTCCTTCCCACAGCCACCCTGCAATGTGTGTCTCCACCCTTTAGAGATCTGAACTTCTTTTTGCCCATTTCTCGCACATCCACCTACCCTGCTAGATAGGGCTTCCTTTTGCTGCCTTCTCTGATGTGATGGGGAATCTCTTCCATGGAACTCAGCTAGGCAGTGCCTGGGGACTCTGAGTGCTTCTAAATTATGAGCCAGTTTTTAAGGAAATTGCTAGGGCACATAGTGACTCTTGGGGTGCAAAGCATGAAGAAAGGGGGAAGGGGTAACAGAAAATAATCTTTTTACTTTATTAACTGCTGCAGTGGTTCTAGTTGGGAGGACAGCTTGTAAAATTACTGAAAAAACGGGTTAAGAAACTTTCTCAAGTTTTTAGGTTAGAGGAGTATAGGTGAAACAACTGCCATGTATTAGGATTAGGAATCTAGAGTGCAGATATGCGGGGACAAAGAGTGAAGGGGAAGAGCTCAGTGTTGTCAGTCTCACTGAATTTTTAAAGAGAAGTTACTATGTAGCATATGCTGACACATACATCATGAATAATTTAGGGTGTGGACAGTGGAGAGGGCAGCCAGCTGTACCTTCTGAGCCAGCTGCAGCTAACTGATAAGCTTTTCTAGAAAAGTTGTGCTAGGAGGAAGTAGCGGTAATCATAGTTTGTGGTTACACAAGATTATGGGTCACTGCCGGGAAGCTGGAAGGATAAACAGCGGATCAGCATCCTTGGTATTAAGAGAATACAACAAAACAGAAGAGGTCTTGAAAAATCTCCAAGTTCAAATTGCCACCAAGATGCTCACTAAACAATGAGTGACTCTTTCCAGTCCTGCAGTGGCTTTCTCATGTCAGCGTTAAGCTGTCCACTGTTAACCTTCAAAGCAGGAGATGGCAGAAGGAAGCTTAGTTGTACCCTTCTGTCTTCCAAGCAAACCTTCATGGCTGTGACCAGGTATGGAGGACTCCAAAGTGAATATTGAGGAAAAATTCTTACTTGTCAACTTGCTAGGCATATTGAACTTCTTCATTAGACTAAATTGCCTAAATTTTTTTTTAATAGTTTTAAGTATCTTTTTGGTGTGATTGAAATTCCTTAGGGCATAGTTCCAGGCCTTTAAAACTGTATTTGTCAATATGACCACTGCTGATTAAACTGTATTCAAAAAATGCTGAGATAATCAACATAATAGAACCTTTATTGACAGATAAATTTTCAAGATGATTTTGCATCTTAAACCCTGTAAGTGCTTAATAACCTTTTGGAGTCATGACAGCTTCCTGTGGTGAAGAAGCCCTTTTATCAGAGAGCCATACCTTTGGAAATGATTGTTTGCTGAATGCCATTTATTTTGCTAGTACGTAAAAAGTGCCAATAACTTAGGTGGCTCTTCACTCTTTAACTCACTAATAATTAAAACTTTAAATACCTTCAGAATATTGTGGCACTTCCGTGAAATATTCTATAGACATCAAACTGTATGCTGAGTATTTATATACAAAGGGTTAACTGAAGTTACAGTCTAGCTTTCCTCCTGTCAGTAGATCTATACCAGTTTAGACTAGCTGAAGATCTTTGCACTTGCTGAAACAATCTTAGAGGATTCCAGGCAGTGATCTCTTGTGTCTTTTAGATCCTTTCTTACAGGCTGCCGTTGCCTTTGTGCCTATCTGCAGTCCTAGTGGTGAGAAAACAGCTCTTCCATGGAACTGTGACACATGTAGCAGCTATCAAAGGTACAGGTGGTAATTTGAGCACCGGGTTATTTGGATCCACTGGGCTGAGAATTTAGCTGCAAACAAAGTGAGTGTGAGTAGTATCTTAATGTAGCCACTCCCTGAAGAGGTTGGGGCCCTTGTTTCACCAAGGACTGAGCTGAAGAGACAAGGTTCTTTTCAGATTCCTAAGGCTCTTCATTATGTTTCTAGCCATAAAACTATTGCCTGTCTTCCCTGCTTCCAGCACAAGTATCAAAATACTAAAATTTTGACTAGTACCAAAACAAGAAATTTGTAGTCAGACAGTACGAGAGTATGACCGGACACAAGGAAATGGAATGAAGCTGCATCAGGAGAAGTTCAGATGGGACATTAGGAAAAGGTTCTTCACTGAGAGGGTGGTCGGTCACTGGAACAGGCTCCCCAGGGAAGTGGTCACGGCACCAAGCCTGTCAGAGTTCAAGGAACATCTGGACAATGCTCTTAGTCATATGGTTTCATTTTAGTTAGTCCTGCGAGGAGCAGGGAGTTGGACTTGATGATCCTTATGGGTCCCTTCCAACTTGAGTTATTCTGTGATCCTTCTAGTACTCCTTATTCTCTTCATTTGCTGCAGTAGTCTCTCCTTTTTGTTACAATGAGAATCGAATGTGTAACACTTTTTTTTTTTTTTACAGATGGGTATGTATAAAGTAGTATTTTTAGTGCTGTTTATGTACTAAGTCATTTGGAAAAAAAAAATAGAGCCCATATTAAAGTATGTCTGCTTGATGAACGTGCATGAGTCAATTTCTGTAACTCTTACTCCTGAGATGTTTGTACCAGTGTAGTGAGCGATGCAGCATGTAGCATCCTGGACTGCATGAGGATGTAGTTCCGTTACGTAAGGGGTTTGCACTGGAATCTTTCAGACAAGTGAGGATTTTTTCATATGTAAGCGGGCTCTTGGCTTATGTTGTTGCATAAGTGGGGCTTGAGTCGATTCAATGGGGGCTTCGTTGATTAACAATTCTGGCAATTCTTGTAGGTGCTGAAACAATCATTAATCTTTCAAGAGGGGAAAAAAGTGTCTCTTGAGTACCCACAGTTTTCAGTAAAGTTATTTTGAATATTCCCTGGTGCTTGCATTAGGGTCACTTTTGCAGAAATGAATGGACAGAGTTTGTCCTAGTGCTGAAGCCAGCTGCGTTACCCCCACTAAAGGTCTGAGAAACAGAGGTCCTGACCTGCCCAGTGGTTTTATCTGGAGTGACTGAGCTAGAAAAAGAAATGCAGCTCCCAGCTGTTTTGGCAACTCCAAATACATTTCAGTTTACTCATCCAATTTATCAGCTATAAATTTTTGTTGACATTCTCATAATACTCACCTGCACGGAAATCATTCATTAAAATGGTAGGCTGGATATATGTTTCATATTTAGCATAATCTGTTTGGTATGTCCTGCACTCAGCTGGCAAAATGCCAAGAGAAGTACACAGCATTAGTAAGACTCGGTGAAGCCTCTCCAACTTCCGTCATGGGAGAAACAGTTTGTTACCTGTGACACACACATTTTGAGGGGTTTACTTTTAGGCGTTCAGGGACGAGTCATACATTGTATTGTGGTCACAGATGACTGTCTAGTTTTAGACCTTTAAGAAAGGCTAAGCAAGCTGTTTCGAAATGTCCCTGTAAGTACTACTGATTTCCTGTAAGTGACAGAATCAGTTTTGATTCTAGATATGTTTCAAGTAAGCTTTAATGAGAGTTCACGGGGACGTCAGACAGCACCATGCCTACTCTTAAGACAGTGATTTTGCTGCTCATGAGACAAAGAGTAAATGACAATAGTCTGTGTTACATGATCTTATAAACAGATTAGGATTGTTTCCAAATTGCTTATGAATTGAAGAGAATAAAAGCTATGGGAATTCCACCTTCTAAAGAACTTGTCTTTAGAAATCTGGTCATGCTGGCTTTTAAGATCCTTATGCTTTTTGTGTCTGTGCTGTGGAATGTGGTGACCTGAAACCTAAATCCTGTGGCTTCAGCACATCTCAAAACAAGATGTTATGTAGAGGTATATATACCGGCTTTTGCCCAGGCATACCTGTTGAAGTTCAAGGGTATACTCAAAGTATTGCCTGCTTTTCTGCTTATGCAATTTTAAAATTATTATTACTTATTTTTTGCTTTTTCCCCTCCATATAGCATTTTCCAGGAGCAGTAGCTTCCCTTCCACATACTTATTTTTAATTACCCGTGATTGTTAGCATTGAGTAATTCTGTTGGCTAAGGAAATCCCCTTGCAATGACCTACAGACTTTACAATAATTATGAAAGAAACTTTAGGCCTACCACGTAGATTGTCATTTTGTATTTTGTTCATGATAACCCAGTACAATGTTCTCTTCTAGTGATGTATTAATAGTGTCCTCATCTAAAAGCAATGTTAATTTATTTCCTCATTTTATTTTTAACATCCTTTTTGGATGGAATTCAAGATAAATACAGAATAATGCCTGAAATGTGTTCTTTCTGTCTGTCCTTTACAAATTCATAGCTGGAGGGCTCCCTGCACCATATTGCCTTTATGCCAGCCCAGAGAGTAACTATTTTGTATAGCAGTTCTATGTTTTGCAGAGGCAGTCATGAAACAGAGGACAGGCATTACGTTGAGGAGCTGTAGGGCTTTCATGCAGCTGTGCTGTACTGTCTGAAGGTATTTACAGTCATGCAAACACCAGCCCAGTTTTACAGCAGTATTTATCCAACATGTCTGCATTGATATTGCTGTATCTATGGAAAACTCCCAAACGCAGATGATCCTTTACTTGTTTTGCATCTTTGACAAATGGTCTGTGGTGGTATCCAAAGTGGCAGCGGTGTATGGTTGCCAAAAGAGATAGCAAGCCCCGATATGGACTGGTGTGAACACAAGGTCTGTTTTGGTTCAGAGGCGGTAACCTTCAGCAGAAGAATGGTACAGGGTGGACAGGTGGGGGCAGTAATATCTTAAAGTACTGCAGCCAAATCTGTGAGAACCTGTTTGTTTAAAACCTTTGCATGAACTCATTGAACATGAATTTGAAAGAGAAAACAGCAGCAGCCTGTCGTGATGACAGAGATTGCATAGCAATTGGAAACAAAAGACTTCTGGATTAACACGGCAGAATTTGGGCAGCTTCAATGGAACTACTCAGAATTTATTCTAATAGAGCCGAAGGCATGGTTTTCCTCTTCAGCTTTTTGTCTTAGTCAATAAAGAATATCCGCTTGGAGTGTCGTAAAGTAAGAATTGTAGTAACCTCCTAAATTCGTGGCACTTCAGAAAGAAATTGAATATGGTACACCGTAAAAGAAAGCCACACAAAAGATCTTGCTTTGCGCCTTAAGATTTTAAAAGATAAAACCACAGCCTTTAAGACTCTAGTATCTTTAAAGAGTAAAAATGTCGTTTGTTTAAAAATACCCTCAAACAAACAAAACAAACCCTAAAACTGGGACATGAAAATGAGACATGATTTAACTTAATTATAAGCCTTGACAAGGAAACAGCATGTTCTCAGAATGCTTAATTACAGCATTGTTTTTAGGTTGAGGTTTTTTTGTGTGCGTGTTGCTCCAATCAGTCTTCAGCAGAAAGAATAAAAGGCAAAGAAAACACGGAAGTACAGTAAACATCTTGAAATGCAGTTTCCTTCTTACTGGGAAGCTACCACATGACTTGCTGAAAAAGATTTATTAAAACAATAAAAAAAAGCCAGCTTGCAGTTGTTCTTTGGTAGCATTAAAACTCAATTCTCTGTAAATCTCCTTCTTGAGAAATAATATCCCACAAGATCTCTCAAGCAGCACTGCAGAGTTTAAATGCTTTTAGTGTTGTATGAGTGAATTTAAGGAAAATACACTGAATTGTTTGATTGTCCTGAAAGCATTACTCATTTACAGATGAGGGCCGAAACAGAACAAGGCTTTCTACTATTAAAGTATAATGATTTTATAGTCTGAACTTTTAAAGGTGAGAAGATACTAATTTTGGCTGAATCCTACAACTTGCAAAGCCAGTTGGGGTAACTCGATCTTCTATGACGATAGTCTTTTTTGCCAATCTCACTAAAAGATGGCTGGGAGTTGAACTGAAATGGGACCTGCATTTCAGTTAGTCAATATATTGAATGTAGGTTACTCAGTCTTAAAAATACACACACAGTAACTGTTCCAATAGCTACATTTCTGCATAGACTTCTGCTGCCAACCAGTATGGGTCCTAGTCATCCTTTTTTGAAGTTAGTAGTGGAGATTTTTTCAGAGTGACAAAAAGATCAGCTACTGTTTCTCCCCTTGGACCAGTATTCCTCAGAACTGTGCCCCCCTTCACTCTCACAGGTGAAAAAATCACCTGTGGTTATATCGTGTACTTTTTCTTTATATGGTAGATGAAGGGAGGGACTGGTATTTTTATGTTGTATTGAAACGAAAGGTTGTCGGCTCCAAAAGGATTTGGATCAAAAATATAAAGGCATGTTGACCATGTTCAGTAATGTTTTAAAGACATATCTAGGGTGGATTCTTACGGTGTGCTGAAAGGTGTGTGAAAGCCAGGAGCTAAAACAAAACTCTGGTATCCCTATTCTTGTCTGCAGTTCACTCTTGCACTCTATGCTGCATACCAGGAAGAGCAGCATGTTTTTGTGTCAGTCACACCTTATTCTTATGTGATTTGGTGTATGAATTGTATATATGTTGTTAATTAACTCTTTAGCATCCCAAGGTGCTTTATGTATTCTTTCCTCCTCTAATTTTACAGTCTATAATTATAGACAATAAGAAAACATAAGGACAGAAATGGAAAAACTGAATAAAGTCCTGCAGTTAATTGGGGTTTCTTTGAATGCTATTGGTTGGTTGCATTTCTGTGGAGAATCACGTGTATGCATCTACATGCAGTTAGTAGTTTGCTTTCTTTGCTTTCTTTTGCTTTCTTCATGCACAGTGACCTGACTCTTCTGTTAAGAGAAAAAAAATTATATAGTAACAGGAAGATAAGTGACACTACCGGTAGCATTACTGCTTTAAAGGAATTTGCAAGATTTTATGGTTTTTAAGCATATTTCACCTTCTCCCTCAAGTGTATTCTGAGACAGCAAATTACCTGCCTGATCAAGATTCTGACCTAGTTCATAAATGAAGTAAAAATTACACAAATCCAAATGGAACATTCATTTAATCAACTATGCTTTAAGAATAAACAACAAAAAAAAACCACCACCACCACAAAAAAAAAAAAAAACCCCAAAAAAACAAAACCTCCCCCAAAATGCTACAAATCATAACCTGGGATCATGGAGTGGCTGCTGAAATGAGCATTTTCAATTTTATGTTGAGCTGTATGAGGGAATAAAGTCAGTTGTATCCAAAGAAAAGCAAACCAACTGCTTTCTAATCTGCTCACAGCTGAGCAGGCATACAGGGAATCTAGTCTTGAAAGTTCTTAGATACTCTTCTGGTTTGTGCTGTCACAACCTTCGGCAGGTACGTGGCTAGTACCTCTTGCAATTGCGAGAGTCTTTGAAGTCTGAGTGCTTTTCTATGTTGTGAAATGAGATTCAGTGAATTGCACAGCTGCTTTCCACCTGCTGTACAGCTTTAGCTGGAGGAACAGCTAGGCAAAGTGCAACCATGCCACAGTGTGAAACGTCTCCAGTTCAGGGAGGTGATCTAGGCCCCTCTGCATCGTGGCTCAGTGGAAACAGAGCATGAAGTAGGGTGGCTGGCTACCCCTGAGAGAGTGAGTAGCTCAGGCCACTGATTGCCTTTCACTCCTTCCACTGAGCCATTTGAGAACTTGTTGCTTTAATTCCTGGTTTTGGGCTGTGAATGAAGGGATTAAGCTAGCAAGGGCACGCAGGAAAGCTACGGTGTGGTCTGGAAATCATACTTCAGGTTGTTTCTTTGGAGCTGACCCTTCTGCTCCTTTGCAGATGAACGTACTCCACTTCTATAAACAAAATCCACAGCAACAGTGCTAGCACTGCTTTATGAGAAACAGAGTACTTTTTTATGAGATGTTCATGATGATTGTTCTGGTTTTATACGCCTCTAATTTTATGGGAAAAAGGAGGTGGAAGTCTGAGGCCATATAAAATCTCAAGACTTGAGGGAGCCAATACTGAAAGTACCTGTTGCAGTGTTGTTGCAGCTCCTCCTCATTCCTCCCACTTCACTGCAGTTTTCTAGAGCTCTAAGTAAATGTGCTACATCTGAAATATTTGTAACTTTATAACTGCTCCTGTTATCAATGTTCCACTGTGCCTCTTCTTGGAGCAAAAAAACACACTTTATTTTCTTTCTTCTGCTGTTAACGTGAACGCCCTGCTCGGTAAGCGTTTCTATCCTCACATTGTGCCCACTTCCTTGAATAGTCGCTTGGGCAGGGGGGTTGTGCAAGCACCCATCACCGCTTTAGCCGCGGAGGGGGCGGGAAAGCGGTCTCGGCCCCCTCGCTTGCTGTCACGGACGTCCAACGCCGGCTGCGCTCAGCTGCCCGCGGCGGGGGGAAAGCCGCTCTCCAGCTGACTGGAAATCCTCCGTGGCTCGTCCTCTGCAGCGCCATCTTTCCTTCCCCCCCTGCAGCGGGACCGCTGACCGGCCCCCGGCCCCGAGGAGCCGTTAACGGGTGGCGGGAGGAGACGCGCGCGTGCCCCGCCCCCGGCCGCTAAGGGCCCGAAGCGCCGCCCCAGCCCTCTGAGGACGTGGCTGGGTCGCCGGCGGCTGCAGGCACCCGTCCCCCGTCCCCGTGTCCCCCCCGCCCCCATCCGTCTGTCCGTCCGTCCGTCCGTCCGTCGTCCCGCAGCAGCATCTCCGCGGGCCATGGCGGTGAGGCGGCCGCGGCGCGGGGCCGCCGCTCCACCCGGGCCGCCCGCCCGCTCCTCCCGGCGGCCATGCCGGCTGTCTGGGGGGTGGGCGGGCGCCGCCATGGGCCGAGCTGCGCCGCTGCTGTTGCTGCTGGTGGCGGCTGCGGGCCGGGCCGGCTCCTCGGCCGCGGGCGGCCCGGAGGTGCACAGCCTGCGGGGGAGCTGGCGGCTGGGCAACGGGAACGGCTCGGTGGTGCTCCGAGGGGAGGTGCCGGGCTGCGTGCATACCGCCCTGCACCGCCGGGGCCTCATCCAGGTAGGGAAGGCAGGCGCGCCGGCACACCTCGCCCGGCCCCCCCGCCCTTGGCGGCGCCCCGGCGGTGGGGCCGTGCCCGAGGCGCGGTGGGGAGAGCCAGGCAGGGCGCTGCGCTGTGGTGGCCTCGCACCCGCCGTGCCGCTCCGAAGTGGGCAGCCTGCCACAAAGGAAAAAATCCAGCTCCCCCGTGTGAGATCTCCAGAAGCATGGTTAGAGGCGACCCCCTCACCCCCCGAAACACCACTCTGTCCCGGGGGCTGCCTCAACCACTGCGGGTTTCACTAGCATTGCTGGTGCAGCAGTCGGACTTAGCCCCTCGAAAGGGTTTGGTGGCTGCAGCATCCTCAGGTGGGTAACTGGAGGTTATCCACGGCAGAGCAGTCCCAAGTTGGGCTGGGGATACAAACGCAAGCCCGTGCTCTGCAGTGTGTGAGATTCTGTGGTTTTGACATGGAACCAAGGTGCTGACACCAGATATCTAGAATGTCATCGCAGCATGTAAGTCATGTTTACCTACAATATTACCTCAAAAGAATGAAAAGCTAAACCTGCCCTGTTGAAGTTTGACTTGTTGATGCAAGAAGTCTAGGGATTTCAGGCATTTCAGTCCATTAAAAATCCCTTTTAACACTTGCAGAGCACATTGGAACAGTTAAGATTGTATACTCCCATGCTGCCTAAGGGAAGTATATTCTCAAACAGGAGTAAAACTCTTACATTTAAAGGACTAGTTCCTGCCTTAAAGCTTTTAAGAAGCTTTGCTGCTTCTGTTTACAATTGCCTCTTTTAGTTTTTAGATTTCTGAAGATACAGTGACCGCTTTCTGGGACAAATTATCAAAACTGCAGCTGTAGATTGGTAGCAAAGTTTACCCTGATACCAGCATAAGCTTCTTGTCACTCAGACCCAGCAAGAAACATGGCACCAACTGAGTCATCATTAAAATAAGATGCGTTTTTAAAAGGGAATATGTGGAAAGTGAAATGTGTGCCTGGAACAAGGAAAAGAAATAAAACATAGTGAAGTTAACAAAATCATCTATAAAGCTGATAAATACACTGCTGTACTAGAAAACGTGAGGTACTGTCATACGTTGTCTGGGTATATCAGACATATGTATATATTGTATTTATTGTGGGCCCAATGTTGGGTTTCTTGTACAGCATTTATTTTAAAAATACATTCTGGGTTCATGCATTTTATATTTTCTATCCTTTAATTTTTATTCTTTAGATTATTATCCTGCTCTGCTCTGACTAAAGTTAGAGCGGTATAAGGAGAAAGTGACTCTGCTTCGGGCAGGATAATTTTAGCATTATTCTGTGTTGGCATAGGTTGGGAATCCCAGTACTAATAATAGATTCCAAAGAGTGTCATTGCCAGATAAAAGAAATAGTCAACATTGGAAAAGTAAATACACTCAGAAGGGGTAAGTTGAGCCATGATGGTCTGTTGTTTCAACATCTGTGTGCTAAGTGACGTGACATTTTGAACATATACAATTAAGGTTTTAAAACGGCTTTTCTAAAGGTTTAAAAAGTGCAGTAGGCAGGTAGACTATATATGGAGGATCAGTGAAGACACCTGTGCCAGTTTCTCCCATGCAAAAGTGCATAAGATAAACTGAACGTCTCAGATGTTTGGCTGTGCTGGGAGGTGTTGCTATAAGGAGTGTGAATAATCATTCAGGAGAAATTGTGACCAATGCACTGACTCATGCACGCAAGATAATGACGTAATGAAAGGCTCGCATTTAACTACTCACATTTAGTACTCCTATGAAGTGAGAAAATGTGGTTGCTAATTTAGCTGCATTGCTGTAAACTGACTTGTACTTCTTGTCATTTTAAGCAGCAGTGTGATATTTGGAAATGAGGCTGCCATCATGAACTCCTATGTGCCTGGGCAGAATCCCAAGCCTGCATAGAGGCGGGAAAGCTTAGTCAGCCTGCTGGCCAGCAGCATGGGTGTTGCTAATAGGTAGATGGGTGCTTGGCTAATTAAATTGATGATGGTTGGTTGTGGACACTGAGAACATGTTTACGTGAATACAAGTATGAACTTGCTCCAAACATGTGCTGATATGGCCGGGTATGAACCCGCTGTGGTCTGGAAACTTGCCAAGTTGGTGGTGTTAGAATTAGTACGGTCTGCCGAGGAGCTGAGTTAACCGAAATACTTCACTAGTGTGGTTGCTTGACCTCTGGGCTGGACCCAGCTGGTATCTGGCTAGTTCCAAGCTCAGAATGAGCTAACTTGTTTCTATGTATAGATGTGTACAGGTAACTTAGAGATCAATTTAAACCCCTTCTTCCTCAATTTAGCAAAGCCCAATTTACAGAAAGAAGCGTTCACACAAATATTTGCACCAGGATAGCTAAATTATTTTAAAATCACATTCTTGTTTAAAAGATAGAGTGGAGAGCATATCAAAATACGGGAGCGGACTTAGCAGATTTCAGATCTATCACAGATAGTGTTAAATGTAGTCAATCCCTGCCACTGTAGTTGTAGCATTCTGCAAAGCAGCAAACCCATGTTTTTTGGAGGGAGTCAGGACATAATTCATTATTGCAGTGTGTGGCTTCATGCTGCAAAGTGTGGCTCAGCTGTTTGTCCTGAGGTTTCTTCACTGCAGTGAAAATGCTTATGACCAAATGTTTTCAAATGCAGCTGCCTAAAATCATATTCCTATATTTATACAAAAGCACGCACACAGCCTGAATTTTAGAGGCATAGAGCACTGGTTGCTCCATTTCTTCAGTGCTCATTTTCTCTGGAAATCAGCCCTTTTTGGGATTGTGTCAAGTGTAGAATTAGGAGTTTTATTATAGTTGCCTAAATACAAAAGCTTTGGTCTTGAGTATTTTTTTCATTTGTTCCTTTTGCTCTTTGCCGTGGAGTGTAGGATTTTTATTCATCTCACTGACAATGTCACTAGACCATCAATCCAAAAGCTTACTGCTTGTAGTCAAAAGTGAAGGTTGGTCTGAGAAGCTGTACCAGGAAATAGGAGAACAAAGCTGGTGGGAACTAAGTTATTCTGGATAGCAAGACCCATATGTTCAGTGACCTAGTGAAATCTATGCACTGTTTTTCTGTGTGATTTGCAAATGGCAAACAGCACTGCATCCTTTTCTTCTGTATCCTTGGGAATTTTTCATGGGTTAGCACCCAAAACAGAAATTTAAAACAAAATTTGAGAGTGTCTACTCCAACAACATAGCTTAGTGGGCATCTCGCAAATGAGGGGAAGGAGGGCAGCAAGAATAAGCTGCTGGACATTAAGTCTGCAAAACGTCGCTTAGATTGCAGGAGTAGGCTGCAAGCAACTTATTTATCAGTGTGTGGTTCATTTCAAATTTAGGTCGATGGATAAACTATTTTTTCCCAGGGATGCTCTAGCTGATTGCATGTCTGTAGCCTTACTTTAATCTGCTCTGCAGGCTATACATTTGAGTTGAAAGACATCTCTCTGACACGGAGGGTTCGTTTACTGATCTCTCTGGATCCTCTCAGCATTCATTCTAGAGATGTCTTTACTTTTTGGCTTATAAAATATCCATTGGATGGACACATCTTTCTGAATGCACCAAATGCACACATCTTAGAAAATGCTCTTGGGGAAGATACTTTTTAGTTTTTTCTGTGTTCAACCAAGGTAGTTCAAATGCTGGATTAACTATAAAAGCTCTAAGGGTAGGAGATAGCATCACAGTATGTGTTCAGGTGGGTTGTTTTAATAGCATTTCATTAGGACTCCATAGCTCTTACTACTATTTACGTGTAAAATTTAAAAAATTTTATGACAAATAAACAAGGGTAATAGTCACTTGAATAAAGTTAGTGCAAAGGTCGGGCATAAGCACAGACATTTTACAAACTTGTAGCAAATCTATTGCTAACCCTACATCTCTGGAAAAAGAAGATTTGCAGAAACCATTTTGCCTGAAGATTTAGTTTTTAACTACTGTCAACATAGGATTTTCTTTCTGGCACAGTTCTGATAAGCAAGATGTATCAGCAGGTAACTTGTGCATTAAATCTTTGTGCTAGAAATAGTCATCCTCTAGCATGTACTGTCCAAGTACTGCATGATGCCATTTCTGCTGGCAGGTGACTCCTATAAAATTTCAGTTCTGATGAATATGGCTATTGTAGCTGGATTTTCTCATCTGCCAGCTGTTTGCGTTCATACAGAAAGGCTGTTTTGTCTTATTAGCTGTCACTTTGATTTGTAAAGAACTGTTATGGGGGGTCTGCAACTGTGATGCTAATACAGGGGCTGGATAACACTGCAGTTTCTGCCCCGTTATACAACAAGGACATGCACTTGGCACAGAAAGTTACAGTGGTCTTGGTCATACTTGGATATCAAAATATATTAGAAGAGACAGAAGCTTATATATCTCAAGTGATATTTCTGCAATTCTGTATAGTAGTGTGGTTTTTTGTATCTTCTTCTGCATTTGTATAAAATATGTTGTTGCGTATTTTCTGACACTTCATCATAACTTAGATTTTTCAGAGCAAGCCAGGTAACAATTGCATTGGGTATCCTGTGGTTCTAACAGGTTATGGCATTCATTGATGAAATAGTTGAGCATAAGGTGACATTCAGTTTACTGCTTTGTTAGAGTAACGACTGAGAATGAACCAGTTTAGGATGAACTTCCAAAACTCATATTCCAAGAATACGATCCATTCATCACTACTTGTTAGTTCAGCTTGACTTCAAGCTGTAAATATGTGAAACTGGGCTTGCTGAAAATTGTATAAATGTCTTGATGGTTATCGCTTGAGATATCAAGGAGTGCGTGGATATAGATAAGTATCTAAACTATTTAGCTTCCAGTCTGAAGTTGGCAACAGCAAAATCATTAAACTGTAAATCATGAAACATCACTTGCAAGTTTTATTTTGGTAATCTGTTACATCAGCAGGATTTTCTTATGGTGGATGTTATAAAATATCAGCAGAATTGATTTATGAGAGAAGAGCATGCTAGGCAGTTTCAAATTAGATCATAACAAAAGTAGGGTAAGGCAAAGGAATCTGGTTTTTGTTCCCCTTATTACATTTCATTTTATTACACGCTGATCTTCCGCCTGGATCCAGCTGACCCTGTCTAGCGTCATTCAGGTGTTTGTGCCGTGCTCCCCTGGACTGCTGGTTGTGCAGGGGCCTGAATGAAGCTGGCCCTTCACAGGGCCAAGGCGTGCCTGGCACAACTCGCTCACTTGGGCTTTGAGCCTTGCTTCTGATGTGTTCATGTCTCATCCGTTTCCTGCTTAACAGAAGAAGCTCTTAGCTTTTCAATATCCCCTTAAAATCATTGCAAGGAGGAGTTTCCACCTGGCCACTTGGCAATGCCTTCAGTTTAGTGCTGCCAGTGCTTTTGAAGTCCTGCTGATGTCCTGTTACCCAAACTGGAAATTGCATCCTTTTGATGCTCTGTAACAGGGCTTTTTACCTCATCTTAGCAGGTGATTTGCTGCTTGCTTACAGCATTGAAGTTGGGAGCAGGGAACAAACAGGCAGGGAGCTCGAGTGGTTTAGAATTTTTCCCCGAATTGCAGGGAGCAGGAAAATGCAAGGGTGTCATGTTTGGTGGGATCTAAAAATAGCTGTAGGTGACTCCACCACTCTATGACTTGCTTCCAGGAACACGTTGAGCTAATGAATGTGAAGTATATTTAATACATGTGCAGTCTATTTCCTACCATCTTTCAAATTCTCCCAGTGCCCTTAAGAGTTTTAAAATTGTCTTTTTTAATCCAGTTTTCTGAAATAAACTTTTAATTTTAATGTGAGCTGATTTAATGTGGGATGAAGTTCTGTTTCAGATAAATCCAAACAATTTGACTTCTATAGGTACATCTTCCAGCACTCAAAACAGTTGCATTTAATAATGAAAAAGTCAATAACCCGGCAAGCGTACTGGAGAAGTCATTTTCCTTTCTTACAGGACTTTGTTGTGGTCATGCATTTTTTCTGAACCTTGAGAATTGCTTTAAAAGCATTGCTTGAACATTGCCACATGATTGATTTTACAACATGCAACATTTGTCATGCTTAAAATGACTAACTACTATTAGCATTTAACAGCTTTTCTGTGTGATATATAAGCTGTTTTACTAGTTATGTAGCAATATCAGTAAGCTGTTAAGTTTTATATAGAGGTACGCAGAACTAGGAGCTTCCCTTCTAAAAAGGTGGATACCTGTGAGGAAGAAACAGTATTCATACAAGTCAGAAGGGGCTAATTAGCACTTTCTATCACACATATTTTAGCAGTCAATGCATTTCTTGAAGTTTGAAGGCTTTAGACTAATACAGAAGAAGAAAGCCCCTTCAGGGAAAAGGATCTGCAGTACCTTCTGAAGAGCTTTAAACAAACAGCTGTGTTTGTAAACTGCTGTAAGAGCCCATCTGATGATGTAATTTCTGCCTCTGACGAAACATTCCTACATTTCTCTCTGCTGCTAGACAACCAATTTTGTGTTCTCCAGACATCAGATCTTTCTTCATTAACATCTCGGTATCCATGCTTTCATGGAGAAACCGTGCAGGTTTCTTTTATGCAGGGTCTTGATCTTTGATGAGGCACTGATGGCGATTGTTTGACTGCTAACCAAATTGGTTCTGGCTTTACACTCTGCTGTTGATGGTGCATTTACAACTTGCATCGTATGCCTTTTGTTAAATATTTCACACATACAAGTGGCAACGATTGAAATTGAACATGCGCATTTTTCAAAGCATAACCTAAAATAAAATAGTATATAACGTTAAAGCAAGACAGTTGTTAAAAATGTGCTTTTTAACTACATATTGTGGATTTTCATGGTCTCTGACATTTGACGCTTGCCTTTTGTTGTCTCAATGCAGTAATCTTAATGGAGTTTCTTTTATGAGCCTAGATTTTGCATTTTAATATGCATTTATTAGCCTGAAATTTTGCATCTTAATAAAAGTCTGAGATGTATTCCCCAAGCATTTTGCATATAAAAGTAACGGTATGGATATCTTAAAATTCAGTAATTGTTCTGGTAAGCTCATGATGACTTAACTTTTAGAGAATACACTATATTACCAATACAGAGGTCACAGTTTTACTGATGTAACAAGACCTTTCCTTCTTGACTCTTATTCCCTTGTAGTAAGAAATTTGATTGATTGAGCATAGCATGTAGAGGGAAGGTGACAAATTTCCCTCTGTATGGGCTCAAGGAATGATGTTTATATCACTGTGGGACTCCAGAAGAGATTATGCTGCTGAGGACAGTCACTTAGATGTTATGATTTTGCTCTGCTGTGTAAATAGGTTTGTGTTTATACTACAGAGCCTGAGCCTGTTAGTTGTATGAGAGATATGAGATATGAAACAATGTTTTTCAGAAGATTTCAAATCCAGAAGTGTCATTAGCATCTATACTGACTCCTGAAACGGGGAGAAAAATTGAGCGTCAGCAAGAAGAAAAAAAAAAGCTGGGCAGATTTTCTTCAGTGTGAATCTGGATATTCAGGGCAGCTGTGCTGGTACTGTAGAAGACTTGTATCAAAGGGAACCTTAATGCAGCTACGCTCTCTCTTAGCTGGGTTTGAGTCATGTAGTCCAGAAGAGATTGGTCTTTGGTTTGGGAAAGCAGTTCAGCTGTGCACCTTGCTGAAGAGGATTGATCTGAGCTGTCAGTCACTGACCCTGATACCTGCACTCTGAACTGTCTGACATGGGGATGTAACACTGTACCTTTCTGCTGCCTTTGTATGAGGTGTACAGCAGTGGGTTGTCAGGTCCATATAACTGATTCCTTCAGCCTAGGTGAGGAACGTTGTGACCCACCATAAGGTAGTAAGTACAGCATGAAGCCAAAAAGGTCGAGAACATAGCTGAGACCAACTGTGCCTTTATTCTTCCTGGGTAGTGTGCCTAAAGGGAAAAGAACACATTTGGTATAAATGCAGCATTATTGTCAAAAGTAGTCATTTAATTTTATACAACAAACCAAATTGTGTTGTTTCTCCTTCTCTTTCTCCCTCCCTCCAAATATAACAATTTAATTTAGCTTTACCACATCAAGCCTGGTTGACAAGAAACAACTGGAGTAATTGCAATTATTTTAAACTGTAGAGATTTGTTCACTGCTGTCCCTAGAGGCCTAAAATGCTGTTTCTTTGCTTCTTAAAATCCTATTAGTCTTACTTTCTCCATCATTATGAGAGTGATCATGTTTCTGTTCCTCTCATTAAGTCACAAGCTGTCTTGATTTTTTTTTAATTTCCAGCCCAGTCATTTCTTATGTAAAAACAAATTCTGCTCCTCTAGTTTGAGTATGAATGGTTATAGCAAACAGGTTTTGACCTATATAAGTAAAGTCAAATATTACCAAAGCTTTGCTTTCACATATTATTTCAAAGGTGAAAAGGAGTATCAGGACTAACTAACTGAGGTGGATTTTGCATTTGCAGACTGTCTGAAATAAGAAGTGCTCATCTAATGGATATTATGATGCATTTCATGTAGTACCACTATTACTAAATAAGTCTTGTAATTTTCTTTTTGTTGGTCTGTTATTAGGATCCATACTATAGATTTAATGACGTGATGTACAGATGGATCTCACTGGATAACTGGACTTACAGCAAGACATTCAAAACTCCTTTTGATGTCAGGTATGCAGTAAAGATATATCTAAAATAGTTCTGTGCCATCTTTCATGCAGAATTGCTAGGTAATCCATCAGCTAAAATCTGCTTAATACTTTTGTATCTAATTAAAAAATTATGCAATAATGTGCAGCTGCAAAGCTGTTGCTAAAGAACACTTCAGTAGTTTCTTTTTCCTATTTTTTTTTAATTGTTAAAAATTACTTATGAATTGCCAACTAAGGAAGGATAATACTTAGATTACTTGGAAGCTAGCCCATCTGATATCTGGTGGGTATGTGAACATGCTGTGTTGCAGACTTGAGCCACTTCAGCTGTCATCTTAATTTGACTATTTAAAGATATAATGTAGCCACACTAAGTCAAACATTTTTGGAGGTAGTTGAGACAACTGCTGCTAAAGATAATGGTGACATACATTTTTATATTGCCTGTGTCCAGTGTGTTGTTAACTCTAGGTATTCTAACAGGTTTTTATGCGTATATTATCTTCTGTAGAAAGTGGCAGAAAGTGAATTTGGTTTTCGAGGGAGTAGATACAGTTGCACAGATCCTGATCAACAATATCACTCTTGGGAGAACAGACAACATGTTCAACAGATATGTAAGTAATGTGTTTGTTTCTGAAGGTGCTTCTGTTTTTTCTTCAAAGCTCTTTTGTGCTGAGCACTGTCAGTGCATTCAAGTACACAAAAAAATAGGTCCTTGGATGCAGAAAGTGTTGACCTGAGGACTGCATGTGTAATCGGATAACTGTTAGAAAGAAAAGTGTACTTACCTTTCCAGTAGCAGCAGGGTCAGATCTAGAGGTGAATGTGTCTTGTTCTCAATGAGTGGACCCATGCAAGAGGATCAGTTCAGCTAATAATATAAGTCTTGCTTCTTGGGATCTGTTGCAGCTCCAAGAAAACGTAAACTTAAATCTGTTATATTAGCTGTAAATCTGCTTACTAATTGGTATTAGAATGGTTTACATGTGAATACTGAAATGAAAATGCATGGGTTGCAAAGGCTTTGTAAGTGTTTCCATGCTTTTTTTTATATAGGGTTTTTGATTTTTAATATTGGACTTTTGATAACATTGTCTTGCGTTTTTGGGTTTAGCCTATGTCAGCATGAGAGTACTCATCACGGAATGATCTTGAGAGTGGCAAAAACATTCAAACTAATTTTATAGCTTTAAAATATAAAATTATTCTGGGTACTAGCATACGGGACAATCCTTGCTTTTCTCATAAAAGAATCAAAAAAGGAAAAGTTAAAGGAAGAATGTTAGTAGAATAACTGAATTACAAAGGAAGTCTGGTGTCTTCATATCTCAGCGTTTACCATTCTAGTAGGTTTTATTGCAGAGGTACTGGCCCGAGACATGAGAGCTAGATTCTGCCACCTGGGTCTGTGTGACCTGGGACAAATCACTTATTTCCTCTGTCACTTAGTTTTACCATCTGTGAAATAAGAAATTTCATAGAGCTTTTATGAAATTGTAATTATTTACTATTTGGAGAGTATCTAAAGGATTGCCAGTAGCAGGCTCTGTGGAGTTGGGAAGTGATACTATTTTGCCCTTATTTCTGCAACTTCATTTTTTCTCAGATTGTTACAGTTCATGAAATGGCCTTCACTGTAAAGCCAGAGTGAACTGTATTAGACTGAGTCTAGGATTACTGTGACCCAGACTTCTGCTTTGTTCACCTGTTCCACATGACAACTACATCTGCGGGAAGGACTCTGTGTGAAGGCTCTGTATGGGGGATGCTATTTGCTTTGTAATTTTCTGCTGTATGGTACAAATGTGAGTGATGCTAGCTGGGCTGCTCACAAGTTGGAAAAAAATTGCCAAGACTTGGCTTGTCACAAATGAACACTGTGAAGAAGAAATGGGTTTTAGCCATTGGAACCATATTATCTTGATAGCACAGGATAATTCTGAAACTGAACATTTATCCTTCTATCCAGCCACACTGAAGGGGATTTTGTGAGCCAGTGAGGAAGCCCCCAAGTGCTTTATTTGGTGCTGGAATAGAATGTTTATGTGTACATTTTGGGGATGAGAGTGCAGGTGGCATGAAATACAGCTTTGCAGCATTCACGCAAAAGGCAGCTCAGTGCTTTGCAGTAGATAAGCTGGCAGCACAGTGTGAGTTGGAAGGACTCCTGTATAGACCGGCTTTCTGAGTTGGAACAAGGTGTCTTTCTAAAGATGCAGATGAGTTCTGAGTGAGGAAGGAGGGTAAAGATTCTCTTGCTGTCCTTATCCTTCAAGCACTTCTGTGTGCAAGCAGAGTGCTGCAGCCTGCAGTGGGGGCTTAGTATGAGGAAAGTGGTTTGCCCAGAAACATCTCCTTGTGTCTGGAATGTTAATGTGTATTTTCTTTTTTCAGCTTAAGAAGTAGCTTTTCTTTTCCTTCAAAACCAGAGCCTGTTGAGACTGTAGTTCAAATGCCTTTGAATAATATATGTATGGTATTAAAATCCCAATGTAACAGTGATTATAAATCTCATAAATAAATGTCAGTGCTGTAATGATTTTGTTCTGTTTTCTTGACCTAGAGCTTTGATATTACCAGCATGATCAAGGAGGTCAATTTTGTCGAAGTCCGTTTCTTATCAGCCGTTTCATATGCAGCAGAGCAGAGCAGATGTCACAAAGCATACAGCATCCCCCCGGCGTGCCCTCCACCTGTGCAAAAAGGAGAGTGCCATGCTAATTTCATCAGAAAGGTAGGGGCAGAATTGTCTGTCTCTGGCTTCAGGCTTGGAAAGAGGAATGCACCACGTGCTGTCCTTACAGATGTATTCTGAAACCTGCAATGTCATTTTATAAGTAGGGCATATTTTTCATTGCAGCTTCCTTCTCCTGTCCCTCCCAGGAACCTGTAATCTAGTATGTCGATAATACAAGAGGCATAAGATGACTAGGCTTCATATCTAGGTGATAAGAATGTTTAAAAGGCTGTTTTCATCAAGGAGTCAGCAAGGAGACTTGCTGCTAAGAGGGCAGGATAGCATTAGGAAATGTGTAATCATTACATTTTGATCCACTGGGTGGGTTTAGCAATGTATGCTGACAATAGAGTTCGTACTTGCAAATACCAGTGTAGATTGCCAAGGCTGTAAAAATCTCAGCCAAGCAGCTTTGTGAGGGTGCTGTGCTGTGCTATTTATACTGGGCAGCTCTGGCATGTCCCAAGAAGTGTTATCTAACAGAGGACCTGTTCTCATCTTATTACAGTATTGTGAAGTGTGACTTATAAGTACATATTCAGTGAAAACAACAATGTAGTATACAATGAATGAAGCTCAGAAACTCTGATTTAAGACATGGCTTCATTGCTGTTAAAACTTAGTCAAGGCAAACTATCATTTGAGTAGCATCTCATATTTCTAATAGCTTTGCAGCAGCTAGAGACAATGGCTAGGTGATCTTATTTTGGAATTTGTCTTTTTGACAAACACATTTGTCAAATGTGTTTTTACATATTTGTCTCCACTTAAATGCCTTTCTTATTAATTATTTTTAATCTTTTCAAAAAGTCATTTTAGAGCCTCCTCAAAAAAATGACTGGAATCCTGTTAATCTAAACCTGGATGTGATTTCCTTTAAAATTTGTTAATGGAAAGATGGACTCCATGTTGTTCTGGGAAGATCCTTTGGGATTAAGATGTTGTCTTTATTACTACTTGCTGCTACTTTTATTTCCACTACATTTTAGAAAGTGGATTAATTCTTCTGAGTCCACTGTGTTTCTTTGAAATCAGTGCAGGGAGGAGCTTGGAAGGAAGAAGGCACTTAAACAGCTGTAGTCTTATTTATAGAGCAAAAATGGCCAGGAATGACTTTATGCTTTACTGAACTTTAGATTTGTAAGAAGGTACCTTAGTGCTTGTCCTCAAAGAAGTTGTTTGACTGTACTTGGAAGCTGCTCCAGACATTTCCAGAAACATTTTTAGTTCCAAGTATATGGCAACAACAGCAGCGGTCACATTTAAAAGTAAACAAACATACTAGGACATTGCTAAAGTAAGCTGGCTGCTTACCATCTTAAAGTAATGGAGAGCTGTTTACACATTTGAGGTTCAGTAAATGAATCTAAATCTTAATAGGAGTTTGTGGCAAAACGCAAGCCTTTCACTGGTAATGTACTTCAGTGATACAAGCATATTGTTCTTATGACATACTATTCTGATAGCGGTCTCTGCAATATTATTAGTGAAACCTGACAATCTCTCAGTGATTCATTCGTATACTTTTTATAAAGGGAAAATTACTTCAATCTGACTTGTTTTCTAAGAATGTGTTGTCCCTGTTTTTACACTTGAAATAGGTACAGTGCTTGCTTCCTGGAAGGCTCTTTTGCAACTTGATAGGCAGGCAGGCGGACTCCAGCGATGCAAGGGATAGGCCAGACTTGTGCAGTGTGGTTTGCCAAAATTAGTATGCCTCGGCTGTAAGTTATTAGTCTCTAAATTTAGAACTGTAGGTCACTGTACAAGACTTTAAGGAGATCTATTGTATTTGCTTTGGGGGCTGGGGCTGTGTGAAGCTTGGAGGGAAGCTGAATAGATGTCTTCAAGGGATTTCTAACTAGAGGTCTGATCAGGTTTGAAAACAGCTAAATGGAAAGCAGTGTAGATACTTCTCTGCCTGACCAGCATTTTATAATTCTGACAGTTATTCTGATGTTAGAACCAGAACTAAGCTATTTCTCAACCATGTTTTTGTTTCCTTTGTTTTTGTATAAGAGAACCATAAAAAGGGGATAAACAGTGAACATGACTGAACTACACAAATGCACCAGACATACACATCTCTTTCCTTGTACTAATCTGTGGTGTTACAACAAAAAATAGGGGATAAAGTATTTCAGATATACCCACGATTTTGAATTTGATATTGTTCTTTTAGAATACTTTAACATTTGTAACCAGTTTTCTGCTTACTTTGTCTTTTAGGTATACAATTAAATACTGACGTTACAAACAGATAATTCAGAACTGAATTGAGAGTAACCTGCTGGCCTGTTTTTTTTATCTTTACTGTTTTTTTTAAAGTGGAGGGCTAGGGGGTGTTTTGCTCTCTCACTAATACGAAATTTTGCTGTACATGGATGTTTAATACAGAATTGTATTTTTTATATAATATAGGTAGTAGCAGCAGAGTTCTGGTCAAGAAATAAGACAAAAAGTACTGTAGGCTCTTCTGGGTTTATGGAAATTGGAAAAATTCTTTCAGTGCATGGCAATATTTTATTTCTAGATAGCACATAATTTTTATTTCTGGCACAGCATCAATGTCTGTGTGAAAAACAGGCAATTATAACATAATCATTCTGTATTCCAGGAGCAGTGTTCATTTAGTTGGGACTGGGGTCCTTCTTTTCCCACTCAAGGAATCTGGAAAGATGTTAGGATTGAGGCCTATAACCATTATCACCTGATTTACTTTTCTTTGACTTCTTTCTTTGGTAAGTTGTATTACTACTTTCATTGTTGTTTCACCTTTGGAATACAAACCATTTTATTGTTAAGCTCAATTAACTGTCAGTTTAGGAAAGGTTCTACTGTTTTATTATGACTTTGTGTGTAGTTCTTATCACAGCATACCCTTTTAGGTCTTGAAACAGTACTTCAGTACAAACAATAGTGATTAAAAATATTAGAATTCAGAATCTTTTTTCACTTGAAGATCCACGAATAACTGCAGAAATATATGTAGTATAGCTGAGGTTAGCCCCTGTTCTCCTGTTTTGAAAAATTTATTTTTTATTGGCATGTGTTTTCACCAAGACTCCCAATAAATACATCTCACTTCTGTCTCAACTCCATTTAAACAAAGGCAAAGCTGCTATGGGAATTTCGTTTTGTGTTGGGAAGACAAATGCACAGTGAGCAGAGTTTCAAGAGCGCTGAGTTTTCAGGACACGACATGAAGTCTGAGAGAGAAGAGCAGTCGTGCTAGGCAAAGATAATTTGTTAAGGCTGCAATTTGAGAGGATAGCCTCTTGCATTCCTGCTGCCTAACTTACCTAACCAGTTTCCTCCCTTGACGTGGTCTTTGATTTTCCTCTCCTCATTGCAGCTGAGCAAAAGTAGTTAATTTTCTGATGAAACTTTCTGTAAACGGTAATATGCCCCATTGTAGACCACCCGCATGCTTTCTTTCACTGCCTGTTGAGCCCAGTCTTCAGTGAAGTAAAGGCTAGCACGTGAGTCCTCTGCACTGTGTTGAATTTCAGCCCTTGGGAATAGAGTTGTTGTGTATGAATAAAAGAGGAAGACGTCACTCCCTGGCTGCTTTTAAAGCTTCCTGAAATAGCTGCAGGTCTTAGCTAGAATTAACGTGACTGGAATTTCCATGGAAAGCCCCAGCACAGACTGTGTACTCTCTAAAATTTAGTTACAGTAAAAATCTTTTCTGGTCCCTCCCACATTCCCACAACTCCACCTTCTGGTAGGTAAAGTCTTGCTCTCTGGATAAGCGGAGAGAGCAAACCTCTTTAATTCAGCAGAGTGGTTTGGAACCAGTATTCAAACATAAATAACATTTGAAAAATAAAGAGTACATGAACAACTTGAATTTAAGCTGCCTATGCAGTTATATTGCTCATCAGATTTGGTGTCATAGCCTTTTGACCACCGAGTCTGTAAAAGATTCATTGTTCTTGATTTCTGTGCCTAGACCCCACAGTTGGTGCAGTTAAGAGTGGGCTGGAATTTCTATATGCCCTTGGAGGGGAGGGAGAATGCACTGGAATGGCTGACCCTTGAGGGGTAGGGTGGGTGCTTTTTTAACCTCTTCAACATTTCTGAAAATCGGTCTTCCCTGCGTAATGCTGGGTGTAATATAAACTTGGGAACACATTCATTGCTCTGCATTCTACAAAAGACAGTGAAAATCACACCAGGGCTGAATGTAATTCTTTGCTTTTGGAAGGAGCGCTCTTTCTCTCCTGGAGGAAGGAGAGCTAGAATACATACATGAAAAGAGAAAGTAAGTGATTAGTAGTTTGTATATACAAAATGTGTCTTAGTTCTAGTTTTCCTTGCTTTCTGTTTTATTTGCTTGTGCTTAAATAGGTGTTCATCTGTAATATTTGAAGTATAGGATTAGCCAGGCTATGTTTGTAGATAGGTAATTTAATTGCTGAAGGTAATGGGAAATTTACACATTAATCTTGAGTACCTTGACCCTGGCTTGCTTTATTCATTAAGTTCTGTAAAGGAGAGGACCCTCTGAGGTAACTGTAGAGAGATCTCAGGGAATTCATTAACTTGTTTCCTCCACCACACTTTGGTGGCAGAAGGGATGTAAAGATACAGCCCGTCAGGTCTAGACACAATGGGCCCAATTCATCCCCAGCATAACTCCATTCATTTTGCCTAGTGACTCTGGGATGAATTCGGCTCATTTTCTGTTAATACTGTTTTTGTTTCATCAACAAAAGTGATTGTACTGCTGTGTGATTACGATCTTTCCCAAAGAGTACCATGTTCATATGAGTGCTGACTAAAAGCAAATATAATGTCTATGGGAGTTGGTGGGAAAAAAATCCTTCCTAATGAAGTGACTGGTGTCATGGTCTCTGACTTTTGTACAGAACCCTGAAAAACCCTGGATGGCTTTCAAATGAAAAAAACAGAGTTATAAAACATAAATCATATTGCATAGTTCTATTCTGAGTCAGCAAATGTAAACACAGATGCCAAATGCACTAAACAAGATTAACCTTGTAGGTCTGGTTCAAACACGGCCTGAAAATTGTTAAAATTTAATCTGAGGTGGTTGAATTGTTTCTTTGATGAGAGATCATGTTAACTAATAGGTATATAAACACAATTCTTAAATTCCCGTTTTTTCCCCCCCTTCACTTAGCAAAGAGTACTCGGCAGTGGAGTCTTGAAATCGAGTCTATTTTTGATGTAGTCAGCTCCAAGCCAATTGCGGGCCTTGTGACTGTGAACATTCCCAAATTGCAAACGCAGCAAACATTCAGTGTGAAGCTTCAACCTGGAGAAGGCAGCATTGTGCTGCTTGTAAACATCAACAAGGTAAGGACGTGTGTATGGAACCCTAGCCAACTGCAAAATGTTTCCCCTGGTTTCCAATGTGTCCTCCTGCCTCCATGCCAATTTTAGGCCTCCCTCCCCTTCCTTTCTGTGTTCCTGACTTTAATAACATTTCTGTACCCCTTACAGGATAGGAGAACAGCTCTTTTCCTCTCTAAAAATTGATGTTTGTGGGGCTATGTAGCTCAGTGTCAAAAAGATGATGAAGCCTTTCCCTTACTGCAAAACATAAAGATCACATCATCACCGGCCACTGTTAAATGAGCTACTTAGGTAGATAACCTTTGGATACCCTGTGTCACTTCACTTAACTGGCAGTAGGTATCTTGTCTCCCATGGTATTGTTTACTGGTCTGATTGGGACTAGAACATACTACAATATGCGTGGCTCTCCCAGGAAGGAGAGGAAACATTCCTCAAACCTCTCAGTAGATACACATTCAGGGAAATAAAAGCAAAAGAGCCCTATAAAGAACTTGACTGGCAGTAAGGTTGGTGGAAATTTTGTGGAGTAGTACTTCCTTACATTGGTTTATAGTCCCTCGGGTAGACAAAACTGGTGATGCATTTTAGAGGGGTAAAGGATGCTCTAATGAGGAGCAAACTCAACTGAAAAATGATGAATTTGATATACACCCCAGTGATGAAAGAGGAAAGAATTGGTCTGCTTACCTTCAGAGGGTGCTGGGAAACTATCTGGTGGCAGAGTTAATTCACCAACATTATTTCACTTCTATAGAATTTGTTTTGTTTGTGGTTTTTTTTAGAAACTGTTGAGTTTTATCACACAGGTGTAATTAAGAAAAGATGTATAGACTTGAGAGATGAAGAAAATCAGTGTGTCTGTTCTAGTTGACAAATAGCTAGGTGTCTTGAATTAGGCAGTGAGCCCAGCATGGCAAAATGAAGCATGAACTTTGTCTTGGCTTCTTGCTCAGAGAGCAGGGCCCTAGTAGAGCTGACTCTGCAGAGCTGACAGTGGCAGGCCCAGGCCAGTGGGCAGGGTGGGAGCCCTGGCAGGCGCAGTGGCAGCCGCAGCTGATGGTGTTCTCCACTGGAGCCAACAGTGTAACAGGAGCTGCTGTCTGCTTCACTGCCACAGGGCACGATTAGATTTGTGGGTGAGCGACGTGCTAGGAGCAGGAATATGGAGCTTCTGACAGTTCTGGCAGTTAATAACATTTGAGGGTCTGCCCTCAAACTTTTGTATATTTTACTGGCTCTACTGATTTTCTCTATTGCTGTGTAACTCTGCATTTGTTTCCCCAGTTTGAATGCATTATGCATGTATTCTTAAGTTCCCTTGTCAGTTGAGTGGAGAAAAAGCATGTGTTAAAGGCAAGCAGGGTATTTATGCTCTAGTATGCACCCTCAGTGACTTGCATACTTATGTGCCTTGTTTTGTTTTGACACAAAAGCATAAAAGCATACAAACATATGATTTTTGTTACTGTTGTCATCTGACATGCAAGTTGCATGAGCAATTACAAATACCCAGTTTCATTTAAAACAATCATTAGTCTCTGCTTAGCCTTTTCAGGGATTACATTAAGCAGGCACTGCAATGTGAAACTTCAAAAATGGTTTTGGTTTGTTTAATTGCCCCACCCCCCCACCTCAGAAGAAATCTCTTAGTGGGGTATAACTGCAAGTTTGTGAGCAAGCACTTCCTTCAGAGCAGAGGCAACAGTGTTTTATTATTCTTTGTACACAAAAGGCTTTGCTGCATGAATTCACATCAGCTGATTTTATGAGAAGCCCTGCAATGTGTTCTCACGTATCGATGAGCCTAACGGAGCCCTTACTCTGTACAACAGACTTGTGTGGTGCATGTTAAATAGTGAGACCTCACCAGGAATTTATTTCTGGTTGGGAGCTTATTGCAGATTATGTTGCGAAGTCAGTAGGTGTTTGAGTCGTGTGTATCACCCGAGATGTGTAGCAGTCTTCCTGCAATTGCCACACAAAATGCTGTGTTGCTAACATGACAGCATTTTGCTTATCAGCTACTGGTGAGCATGGGGATGACATCATTAGCGGCCAATGAGACACTCCAGCCGTGCCAGGCGGCTGTGAACACTCCCTTGTTGTTGAGGCACATGCTGATTTTGTGCTTCCATTTGTATCTGTGCAACACAGAGATTAGTACTTCTGCACAAGCAGTTATGATAATTCTGTATTGGGGAAGTTGAAATGTTAGTAGATACATTCATGATTGTGTCCAAGTATGGCTACAGCAACACATATTGTTGGGCTGCTCGCTGGCCTTATTTTATTTGAAAAGATTGAGGCACTCCTTACATGACTCTATTCAGTGCTGATCCCTCCATTGTTTGGTTGCATGCATTATTGCTTTCTTTCCACGATTTTTGTGTTGTGCACTCAACTGGCAAATGTCGGCAATAGGACTGAGCAGCAGAAGTAGGCTGCTGGAATGAAGATATAAATATTACTCCGTGACTAGAAAAATGAGAAAACTAAATCATTCTGTCATCCTAGAGGTAGTTTTTCTATGTTTGTAAAAATTATGGAGTACTAATGACATGATTAGGAAGCATAGAGAAAAAGCAGAAAATGCTGAAAAGAAAGAATGAAACTTATAATTTGACTTAAAAGCTTGACATAAGTGAAGGAGTCAGTATGGTCACATATTACCAAAGTCGCAACTGGAAAGTGTCACCTCTGTATATTGAACGTTGTATGTGATAGGTAAAAGGGTCAATGAGAAGAGGAGTATGATACAGAGGTTAGTGAACAATGTCTGCTCCTGACACAGATATTTGAGTTTTGGAGGAATACTACGTCAATGTACCTCAGCTGAGTGGTAGCAGCTAGACGTGCATATGCATGTGTATGCGTGCTCATGGCCTGTTGTGGACACAAGATGAAGGGATAGCCTGGACTTCAGTGGAAGAAATCATACTTCTCTTTTTAAATAATTTTCACCTCAGAGCTGCGGCTGGAGAGATGCCAGTTACCATGGCTCAGCTGAGGCACATAAACTCATTAGACTTGTGGTAATTCACTCAAAGATATCTGAGCCCCTAGGTGTATGTTATGCCTCTTTTTATACACATTGCTCTGACTTTCTCTCTTGTATGTTCAAGAGTTCTACAGTGGAGGCTTGGTGGCCAAATGGACATGGAAAGCAAACTGGATACAACATGACAACAACTTTCATCATGGAGGCAGGATACCCAATTGAGAAATCTTCAAAGGTGAGCTCTTCAGCTTGATTACAGCCTGCATTGCACTGCTACTGTTAGGACATCTGCTCTGCATAGCAGGTATCTAGAGCTTTTAAATATTTTGCTGGCTTGTAATATGCATGTGAAAGTGCTAATGAGAAACAAGAGTTTTTTTAATGTCACAACGTATGTTTACCTGTTTTCTGGTAGCCTTAGCTTGTCTGGATGCCTTTACTTGCATTCAGACTGGAAGATGGCTTACAGTTAGTTGGAAACCTCAGAAAAGAAAAGGTGTTTACTTCTTAAGTTTTCTATCTTATGAAAAAAAGCACTTTTAAACTTGATATATCATGCTGATGTTTTTGCATCATGCACTGAAAAACTCTTTTAGATTTCTATAGATTATGTGAAGGATTTATTACTGAGATTTTTCTTGTTAATTTAAAAAAAATTTTTTGGGATAGACACATTCCTAAAAAGCTAACATACATTCATTTATTAGAATGTGATAGATGTGCTTCAGGTTTAAGAAGAGGTAACATCTTAAATATGACCATGAAAGTAATATTCAGGGATATTTGCATAGGGGTTCCTGCAACACACTGGCTGTATAATTACCTGTTTGTTTTTACTAAGAAGCCTGGAAGAGGTAATTTTCAATTGTCCATTGAAAAAAAAAAAAATCATACAAATTAGACTGGGCTCCTTATGCAATCAACATGTGGAAACGACCAAGTAAATTTACACATTTATTAGGTGGTTCTGATGTGTATTGCTTCACTAAAAACTAATGTGGTTACCAGGCATCTGAAACTGCTATTTGCTGTAACATTTGTTCATGTGAAAAATCCTATGAAAAGCAGTAGGTTCTGGAGTCCTAGTCTCTGTAGGGCTAGCCCTTAGTTTGATTATGAAGACATAATAATAATTCTTCTCTATTATTAGCTATTTAATTTTGAAACAATTAAAAAACCACACCAAATAAACATGGCACATTATGCTTGGAAAGACTGGTTGTAGGAAATATGGCTATAAAGCCTGTAAAAAGGAAAATTCTGTTGTTACCGTGTGAAAACTGCAGAACGATAGGAAAACTAATTTATTCCACTTGCGTAGTTGCATGAGGATATTTCATAGAGCCCTGTGGCATATGATCATAGGGACTTCATGGTCTACAAAAGATATTCAGAAGCCTCTTCTTTTTTTCTCCTTAAGGGGAAAGAGGGGGAAAAAAGCAAATACACCACATAGTGGGCATTATAAATTAACCAGCATATGAAACCTTTACAGATTCATAGTGTAAAGTCTAGTCTTCCTTCATGTGCTCTGTGAAGCTCTGTCTTGGATTCTGACAGACGCACACCACCACCACCAGCCCACCCCCGAGCTGTACGAGTGGAAAAAGGCTCCATATGCAGTTTTTTCATGTTCTAGCACAATTTGCTCTCATGTCAGCAGGACTGAATAGCAACATTCATATGGCTTAATAAGAACTTTGAGTAGTTCAGGAGATACAATCAGGGATAAATGTTCCTGAAAGCTGTTGTTCTGTTGTCCACCTAGTACTGCATTCAGGTGGAATATGCTTCCTGCTCCCCCCCTGCCCCCGCTTTTTAAAAAAGAAAAAAAAAAAAGAGGTGGGACATTTCACAAATGGTTTGTCTCCATATGAGTTTCTACATAACTTTGGACAGGCGAAAACTAAAGGGCAAGAACTGTATATGTGAGAAAACACAGCTTGGTCTTATGTCAGATTCGGCTACCCTTAACTTGAACTACTCTCTGGTTTCTGACAGTCTCCAAAACACTAACTAATCCTTTAGGAAAATTTCTGGGTAGTCTCCCAGTATGTACTTGTGGGAGCTCTATAGAGATCTATAGAGATCTAGCCAGCTGTGCTGAAACCTCTTTGACTGAGGGAAGTACCTACTCACTCCTGTTGAGAGTAGCAGAAAACCAAAACGGATTAAAGCCAACATCCAGAACAGGGTTGGTTTTGGTTTTATTTTTCTATTTGAATACTTTGGTTTAGAGGTTGTTTCTCAGGTGAATGTGAAACAAAGTCATAGCCAGAAATTATCTCGGAATGAAATTGTTTGTCTTAAGGGAGGGTCTATCCAGTCCTGTTCGCTATTGATAAGTTGCTTTTCTTCTTGCCATGCCTACATCCAGGAATTTGTTACCTCTTTCATTGCCTTGTGAGGCATTTGTTTGCTTTTCAGTTCTGTTTCCCCATCTTTCTGTATGCTTATTTCTTCAACACTGTAATCGGAGTTTTTTATCGCATGAGGCTATTTTAGTACTTGGAAGATCTTAACCTCTAGCTGTCTTTCCCTCCTTCCCTCTGCACCCTCTTTTCCCCACAGGCCTTTTAGCATGGCTTCCAGAAGTCTCTCCTTTTGGCTTTGTAGTTTTCACACCACTTTCATGCTGTGTGCTAATTTGTCAGGTCACTGGGGCGTTCTGTGATCTTATTTCAGCTCTGGGCATCTTCATCCCTATTACTTTTCCTACTGCTAAATCTGGAATGCCAAATGTGATCCACAGGTCACTTAACTGGTACAAAGCCTTTGTATGTGACTCAAAAAGACAGGTATTTGTTTCTTAATTGTGCACAGAACCAGCTGATTAGTCTGTGGTGGCTAGAGAGCCTCTTCTGTGTGCTCCAAGACTGGGAGAAATGTTCAGTCCTCAGGCAGCAAGGTCTATCAGACAGATTTCAAGGTGGCCAAGGTCTCGGTAGCCAGAAAGGTACATAACCAAGCATGCCAGATGCTAGTTGTCTCCCTTGCCCTTCTTTTACCTCACAAGGCAGAAGGAAGCTGCTGTAGGAACAGGAAGAGGTGCTGTGTTACCAGGTGGGCCCCTGGGGACCAATGGAGTGGGAACACAAAGGCACCAAACCCTGGAGGCCTGGGAGTGTGCGATGGGGCTGAGGAGCTTTTCCTCTTGCTCGTGCTGCATGGGTGGTCCTGGCTGGGTGTTTCAGCCTCTCAGATTGCCTTGGATTTGGCCAGTTGCATGAGTTCCACTTGAGCATGAATAAAGCAGTATCACATTACTTCTCCTAGTAATATAAATACTCCATTACAAATGCACTCTGAGGCGGTCCCAACCTGCCTGATGACATCCATTAAGAGGACCTCCCAAATACTTTGGGAGCCCCAACTATAAATCCCATTCCATTTTGTGCCACAAAAAAGAGCTGCACTGGAGACTGAGGAGTTTTTCTCCAAGTAATTGAATTCACTGGAGGAAGGTCAGAACTTTTTTGCTAGTACTCATAAGGTAGTTTTTCTTTTGTAGCCTTCAGTAGTTAGGGTAACCATGAAAGGTGTATGAAATATTGGTTATTTTTTTAATTCAATTTCTCATGTTAAAATAAATCTGCAAAATTCTAGGAATGGGTATAAGACTCTTGTCCTAAAGCTAAGTTCATCATGCTGGTCTATATTTAACTGACCCACTGTGCAATGGGATCACAGTAGAAGAAAGGCAGGGCACACTGTCCTCAGCACATGTATACGCACAGAGATATTGGACAGGGAGTCTGAAATGTCCTCTCAGTGGTCTGACTTTGTAGTTTTTCTCTAGCTGGGAATGTCTTTAGTGGTATGGATGCTGAGCCCCACTTGCCACTAATCCACTGTTACCACTGGGGCAACACTGTGAAACACTGCAGGACTTGAGGCAAGTCCCTTTTTTTTTTATTTTATTCAGTTTCTATGTTTTCGTCATTGCCATGATGCAGAGGGGTTTAGTTTGAGGTCACTGATCTGCGGTCTCCACTCACGCATCTAGTTTGTCATGTGCATTGCCTCTGTCCAGGTGTTTTAATTAAGAATTGTCCTGTTGACTAAGAAGCACCAAAGAGGAAGCAAAAAAAGCAGTGATTTTCTTTGTCTTCTCTACCACTAGAAATAATTTTCTGTCTATCTGTATGATTTTTGATAAGCTGAAAGTTTAAAAAACACAGTCCCACAGTGGGCTTAGTCGTTTCCCATTTGAACTTCAGCCTTGTTTGGTGTGTGAAATAAAGAATTACATTTTATTTTAAAGATAGGTATATCACTTTCACTTAACTACGTTAATTTTAGCCTGATTTACTGGCAGATACTTGTCTTAACTGTAGCTTGTGGCAGAGAGAGAACAGGCTGTACTCTACAAGCTGACCATTTGAAAAGCTATAGCAAATAGTGATTTGAGGGAGGAGTGGTTGCTATCTTAGGGGTAGTCTAGAAAAAATGAGGTTCCTGCTCTCCTGACCCAAACTTGTTGCTTGGTGTGAGTTGGCTGAAATTAGCTATTAGCTTTTCTTCACTTTATTTAATTTCCCAATCATTTCCCTATGACAATGAGCAACAGGTACCAGAAAGAAAAAGAGTTTTCTTTCTGGTCTAGATAAGTTGAACTGGAACAAGGATGCAGGAGAAAAAGAAGCCTACAGCCTCCCTGAAAGAGAAGTTTTCTGTAACACCTGGCAGCTGTGCAGGAGCCTAACATGGCAGCTGCTCCCCATCTGCCCCCATGGCAGGTGGGGAAGACACCTCTACAAATAAGGGGTCAGTGCAAAGTATTGTTGCAGTCACCTAACTGCTCTCTCATGACTGTGGAATTGACTGTGTTTATGTCAGTGCAATCAGGATACCGCTCAGAACATCGTTGCTTTGACTGAAGTAAAGTCCCAGAAAATGTCCATAATGAGTTCTTGAGAACTTTTCTTCCACCTGCAGCAGGAAGGAGGAATGTTTTATTTTTAGAGCGTCTGCAGTACACAATAGCAGGTATTAGGCTGAAAGAGCAGCTGTAAAAGTTTGGCTTCTGCTTGAGATGTGCTTTTATCTGGAATGACCTTTAATACTTTACACAGAGTTAGTGGTTATTTAGCTGAACTGGTCTCTCTGAAACCTTATTGCTGATCATGCTGTTCAAACACAGCTGCGATGGCCAGAGGGCCCTTCACTTCCAAAGTGGCATTTGTGTTCGCATGCATATTTTTTTCTCTTTAATTGCTACACCTATTAATAAAGTATCATTTCAGGGCAGCAAAAGAAGATTTTGCTTTTACTGGGTGAACCTGAAGCTAGGCATTCAGGGACAAGGCTTAAAGCTGAGCTGCTGCAGTCTCCTTCTGTAAGGAGAAAATTGCAGATTAAATGGTGTGTCTGATCTAATGCAACCACTGCATTCCTCTTGCTGGTCCTCAGCTGGACTTTCAACTGAATTCTGCAGCAAACAAACAGGCACCTGTCTCTTACACACATATATACATGCATGTACATGCATGCTCATTTGCACATGCTTTCTCTCTCTCTTAATATGATAGTACTTTAAAAAGTGAACAGGTTTATGAGCAGGATTCTTTTTAGCCCTGTTGCATTGTGTTTTAATCAAGCAGGACTTTAGAGATGAGACCATGTCTTTTGACTCCTTGACAAATTCTAAGCTGTTAGTGTTCAGTTGAATCCCTTTTGTAATGGTTTTTGTAATTAATTTTTGTCTGCTTTAAACCTAAGTTTCATGTTTTCACAGGCCTATTTTCGGACAGTAGAACTTGTTCAGGAGCCTATTCCTGGCTCACCAGGTCTGAGTTTCTACTTTAGAATCAATGGCCGACCCATTTTCATCAAGGGCTCGAACTGGATTCCAGCAGATTCTTTCCAGGACAGAGTGACCTATGACATGTAAGCCACATTTGATGTTCTCTAAGAAGAAAGGATCATGTTTTCCTCCTCCTGATTCTCTATCCACCCTATATCAAAGGGTGGCATTGAGAGGTGGAACTCCTTTCAAGGCGGGACAGTAATTGTGCGTTGGAGGCCTCAGAATTAGGGCTTAATTAATATTAACAGATTTGAGTGATGTTCAAGGCATGTAAGTGCAATAACTGATGGGAAGGTGGTGGTTTGCTGTCCACAGGTTACTGGCCTTTCGGGTATTTTTAGCAATGATCCTCACGCTATCTGATCCTACTGCCTGGGACATGTTCATTGGTACTCAGAGGAAGTACCAATGACACTTCAGCCATATCCTAGCCCACCTGTGCAGGGAGACATAAGTGCATAGCAGCCTCTTACCCTTTTCCTCCCTCTGGTCCAGGCTTCTTGGATTTCAATGATGCAACACCCCAGAGATGCAGGTGGGATGGGGGCCATGCTCTACTTTGACTAAACTTTGCTCTGGGTAGTTGGGCAACTGGGACAGCAGGGCATGCTGCAGTGTGCATTCACACGCAATTTAGAGGCTGCCAGAATGATTAAGGAAAAATTAATGGAGCCTGAATCCCTTAAAATGAGATTCAGAGTCTCTGTCTTTCTCCTCCCCCTCTTGCTCCCCCCGCCCCTTCTCACTATGTATTGTGGAACTCAGGAAGAGAATATAGATTTCTGAATGTATTTAAAAGATGATTTGAATTCAAGTGATTGATACTTAAAGCAAGTAATATCGAAGGAGAAAGGAGCAACCTGATTAATAAAATATAGTATTTCTAAATCTGGTCCTGCCAATACTTCTGTAAAAGCACTTACTTGCATGTGTCACCTCATCATTTCATAAGTGTTAACAGGACCAAGTAACTTTTTCTGCACAAAAAATTGCTTTTTGAGAGCTCTGTCCAGACTTGCAGGCTTAGAAGGTATCAAAATAGTCTGGTTTCTATCAGAGTTGTAAGTCTTAGATTGCCTGCTAATGATGAATGTTTGGGGGTGGTTTTTTTGGTATAACCTTAGAACCTCCTAAGTGATACAGTTTCACAAAACTTGTATAAATCTTCTTTTTGTATTTGACAGATTATGGCTACTCTTGAAGTCTGCAGCAGATGCTAACATGAATGCACTTCGGGTTTGGGGAGGAGGAGTATATGAACAAGATGAATTTTATGATATTTGCGATGAACTAGGAATAATGGTAAAAACAATGAACACATAACACTTATTTAAAAACTGATAAGAACTTGTAAATAAAAATCCACTCTAAATAAGAGAATTAATACATAAGTTGTAGCTATCTTTCCAAAGGACATGGTAGAGTACCAATCTGAGAAGTCAGATCAACCTGATTTTTTTTTTTTTTTTTTAATTTCTTTTTAAATTGATTGGTCCCTGATCACTGAGGCTGTCTGTTGAAGCTGGAAGTGATATTTTGGAGACTTTATATTAGAACCCCAGCTTGGATTTTCTCTTGTAACTAAGGCTACAACTCTGTTCCTCACCCATCCCCGCTTCCCTTCCCAGCCCAGAATCTCCCCTTCATGTCCCCACTGTCTTTTTTCCCCCCTCTCTCTTACATTTCCCAAAATCAGAGCAACAGGACTGTGGCTTTAACTTTCTGTCTTCTAGCTCTTTTCAGACCAAAACTCTCATCTCAATATACTGTACCTCTCTCCCAGTTCTACATTTCCTACTCTCTTGGGAAAGAATGAGGGAAGAAATGAATGGCTGAGGGACTGGTACTAGTGATGTCACTTAATGCAGGAAGATATTTACACTGTAATGATGAGCATGATAGAAGAACTTTTGTGGACTGCAGGCATCAACAGGGACTTGGAACACTCAGTCAAATAATTGTGAAACAAGTAGTGCATGGGAGGGGGGTTATTCACAAGATCAAATAATATTTTTTCCACAGCAGCCAGACTGTGGGGCCCTGTAGCTGTGTTTAGGGCTTACTCTTGTGAGAATAGCCCTGCTGAAGAATCTGAGTGCTTGAATATATGTCCCAGATTGAGAGCAAAGGCCTTGTAATCTGACCTCAATGAGGATTTAAGGCCTGCTGTATTTGAGTTTTGTGCTTTCAGCCACCTCTGAGCTATGAAAATGCCAAAGACGGTAGTCATGCTTTTCTCTGCTGTGGAAATGGGTTTTGTTTCATTTAAAAGTATTTTCTCCTTTATAGCAATAACTGAAAAGGTTTGGGGGTTTTTTGGTTCAAACTTTTTATACAAAAATATTTCACTTGGCCTGAAGCCAAGCATGGAAGGCCTTATCCAAAGGGCCATTTTGAACAAGCTATAATTGAGTATATAATTGAGTAAATGTAGCTGTAAGGGGAACACCTGCTGCAAACACTGATAATCCTAGATGAGTACCTTTGATTATTTGAGCTTGGAGGCACATGTTAATAAGTTTTGATGAAATAGTGACTAGATGAGTGAAGGCCAAGTTGCATCTGGTATTAAAATCCCAAGAAATGTGTTTGGTCTTACTGTACAGCATAAAAAGCAGGGAAACAGAATTGATACCTTGCTGCCTTCTGCTCTGTGTGCTTGAAAAAAAATGAAAGTTACATCTATTTTAGTCATCTGAATGAGTGCCCTGATTTTCAGGGCTTCTGAGCACTTACATTTCTTTCATTTTTGACACTAGGCACCTAAGTAGGCCACTTAGATCTGTGCCTGTACAGTGCTCAATGCAAGATTTAGATCTTATTTAGCACCCAAAATAGCAAGTAGATGCAGAAAATCAGACCCTTATTCTGGAGAGGGTGGTGCTGGAGGCTTTTTTTTTTTGTTTCTTCTGATGGTCTTGCAAAGGCTTAAAAGTGCATTAGAGTCAAGCTGCGCTTAAAGAAAAACAGCCATAGCTCACTGAGGGAAATAGCGAGAGGAAGTTTCTTTCAATAGAGAGTTTTGATTCTACATAGTCACTGAAGGATTCTGAGTGATTCTTCAGCAATAGCTTTGCTTTTTTTGTACAGTGCTAAGAGTGTAACAATTATTAATGGATCCATTACCTCCCACTGTCCTGTTCCCTATCTTCAGTTTTCTTGGGGAATGTATGCTGAAAAAGAGTCATGGAAAAGCATGTTCTCACTGCAAGAAAAATGCAATTGTATGAGGAGCTGGTCTGGCGCTCTCTGTTGTTTATGTAGTATGGTGTTCAGAAAAGTGTAGTCTCCTACAGACTCCTTTGGGTTAATGTGGTCCTTCAAGAATATTTCCATTAACACTTGAGATAGACTATCAGGAGTCTCAAAGTTACAGCAATTTAAAAAACAGAACAGGTAAACCAAGAAATCTTACCCATCTCATTGGGCTTCTTCCTTTCCCCTTTTTTGTAATTCTTCTCCTTCAAGGTACAAATGGAGTTCTTTGTTAAATTGAAAGGCTTGCTGTTGTCTAGTGGTATCTATTTGATCTTTCTTTGAAGAGAAAGATCACTGTGTTGTTAGAGGATCTAGTTTGTTTTCTGCCCCTCTTACTGGGTAAGATTTGCTCTTTTTGAGATCAGTTTGTGCATTTGGTATGGAAGTGTTTTGTTAACAAGTACACTTGAACATCTGTTAAGTGTGCTCGATACCATGTCAGAAGAATTACTGTCTCTTTTTAATAAGTAATGGGGATTTGGTATTACACCTGTAAATTAGTAAGTATAAAATTGTTCTGTTCAGCTGGAGATTGCTCTACATTCACATTTGAGCAGTGCATGGGTTCTAATTATTCCATTGAAACTTATTGAACTCTGTCTACTGAGCAATATTCCACTCATCAGTGAAGGCTGTCAGGATCTGATTCCTAAGGGTAAATATTTTGTAACTCTGATATCGAGGAAAAGCACTGTGGAGTATGTACATACTGAACCCCATGGAGGATGTGATCGTTTTGGTGGTACTTTCCAAGAATAACAAATAGAACACTTCAGTTTAATTCTTTTTGAGATAAATAACTTTTGTCTGAACAAAGGATTGTGCATTCCAGTAACCATATATTTTTAAGTATGTAAAATTATTTGCTAACAGACTTATTTTTGGTTTGTATTTTCTTTCCTTTTCTCTGTAGATTTGGCAGGATTTTATGTTTGCATGTGCGCTATATCCAACTGACCAGAACTATTTAGAATCCGTAAGAGCAGAAGTTTCTCATCAGGTATTTTGTCCATGTGTCGAAGCTCTATTTCCCATTACCTATTTTTGATTGACTGATGGTATAAGTTAGCTTTCCAAAAATGCTTATTTGGAGGTGTTTGTTAGTGTACCTTTATGTAGCAGACACAAAATGTAACCTTGCTAAATCCTCTTTAACTTACTTGTAGGAGTAGTCAGTCAAGCAAAGGCAGAGGCCTTCCTCATGTCCAAACTGCCCTCTTCTCAAGGATGTTTAAGAGCATTCACTGAGAGTGAGCTCTGATGATTGCAACGTGCCTTAGCACAGAATTTACCCTTCACATATGGCTGAGTAGATGGGGATGGAGGTACACATGTGCATATGGTGGATATATGTCAGCATATTAAAAGTTTGCTCCTCTGTAAGTGTATATTACAAAAGTTTGAGCCTGGTGGAGAGCTGAGGGAATAGTGAACAGTGGATAAAAACAGGAATTGTAGGCTCAGCAGATGTAATATGCATGTGGACTTGTAATTCAAGTAGTAATAAAGTGATTTTTTTTTTTTTAATTTATTTTTAAGAGAAGTAATTTTGCTTGACTTCTGAAATTGTGAGTTGTATTTCAGATAAGGCGTTTAAAATCCCATCCATCAATTATTCTGTGGAGTGGTAACAACGAAAATGAAGCAGCAATTGCAAGCAACTGGTTCTCCATACCTTATGCTGACAGAGAAGTCTATGTCAAAGACTACGTGACGCTTTATGTGAAGAACATCCGAGAAATAGTTCTTACTGTAAGTGATCTCAAGAAACTGTAGGGGGATGTGGCTTGGCAAAAGATTTTAATGTTTGCAATTTAAGCAACCTGGAATTATTTATTTTTTTTTAAATCCTTTTGGGAAATGAAAAGCAGCACATTATTGAGGAATTGCACTTTCCAAGCTCTTGTAAACAAGTCTAAATTCAAGGGTTATCCTCAAAGTAAAACAAACCAAAAAATTACTTACATCTTTAACACTTTGTGATATGTAAAGGAAGACCTGAAAATGTAGTGGATCTTGCTTCTTTTTTCCTTCCTATTTTTAATACCTCCACAAATGCCTTCACTTCCAATGGACAAAAATCAATTTGCCCATTAATTAATTAATCTAGATGATCAGATTTCCTTTATCCTGATTTTGTTGAGGAATACTGTAAGAAGGATTTAATAAACCTCAGGCCTTTTAATAGCAGTTGAAGAAATTCATAAAGATGTTATTTCTTCAGTGTGCTCTTCCAGTATTTGACTGAAGTTTTTTGGCTTAAGCAGGTTAAACTAAAGCTATACTAAACACTGTCCTCATGCTGTGTAGTCATTATATTGTGTGTTTTCGAAAAACAGAGTAACAGTATTTTACAGTATATGAAGGCAAAATAAAATATTTTGAGATGAGACTTAAACTGTGAGCATGCAGATTAGAAGAACCTGGAATCCATGATGAAGTCTACTGTGATTTTGCACTACCCATTTTGCACAGCTTTTGTAGTTTTATTTCTCCTCCTAGAAGTATTGCAGTTCTTCATTATTTAATGGAATCTGCTTTTAATTAACTTTTATGTGTGTATGTAGAGTGAAATTGATTTAAAAGTCCCCAATTGATGTTGCATAACTGTATAGGGATTAACAAGGAATGCTTGAACTACAGGTGACTATTCAAAACTCCCCTGTTAGCTAAGAGTCAAAAAGTTGCAAGAGTTTTGTCCAGTTAGAACTTCCTTCTTCAACAAGAGTATAAATTTTTGTTAACCTAAAAATGCTAGCAGCCGTTTCCTACCCAGTTATCCCTTGTGTAGTATGATCTTACTGACTTGAGGGTATGATAATTTTAGTCTAATTTGTCTTTGTCAGCATGAGATATGTTTCATGTTATGAGGTTCGTGACCTGAAGTTTCCCTTTGCTAAGACAGGCACTCAGTATGTAGGTGACAGCACTATTATTTCTTGTTATTTGAGGCTACTGGCATTGTCAGAGCAGTTATACTCTGAGAATTTAGAATGCCTTTCTACTGGAAAAGTTGAGATATGAGGAAACAATAAAAATGAGGCCAGGTTTGAAAGAACCTGCTGAAAAGGATCCCGCTCTTGAGGGCAGTTATACATTTTAAATGGTAATGGTGTCTTATATTCCTGCTTAACATCTTGATTCTAGATTTCTATATTTCAGTTAGGTTTTTTGGAACAGAGTTGTTTGTAAAGGTATGCTGTGGTGTTTCTGTGATTAGCTACGTGAGTTGGATGGCCAGTGCATGTGCAGCAAAGTGAGATGTTCTGGCTGGGTACTGTTTTTTAGTTACAGTTCACTTGTGCAGCGTTGCTGTCCAAGACGGACCCTCTTTTATTTTAAACCCATAGAATAACTATTTTGAATGCCAGAGGGAACCACGCAGTGAAATAATTTCAGGTCTTGTGTAATCAAGCCAGCTGAGGAAATCTGTAACTACTAGCAGTACTGGACTGTATAACTTAAAAAGACTTCTAAGTTTGAGGTAAGACTTCAGGGAATCCAGGATATCCTGTAGTAAATTGTTTCAGTTAATTATTAATTATTCATGTAAAAAAAAAAAAAAAAAAAACAAAAAAAACCAAAAAACCCCCCAAAACCAAGGGAGCAGGACTGTTTCTTAAAATGAAGCACATGTCTAAGTGCTTTGCTGTACTGGAGCCAATTGCTGTAACTTGTGACTGGTAACTAACTCAGGCCTCTATCTTACTACAAGTAGGGTGCTAAATGAATTATACCTGCAAAAGGATTCTTTCAGTACTTTGTAGGGTACTGCTAAAAGATTTAGTATACTAAATCTACTGAGGCTATAAATAAAAGCAGCTCTGAACAATTTGAAATGTAACCCTTCTTATAGTCTCATCTATCTTAACATGCAGAGCCAGCCAAAATGACAATAACCTGCAATGCTACCATGCAAGCATTAATAGCAGAATACCTTGGCTTTGTTAGGACTAAATTTAGGTGACTACTTAATAAGAAAGGGGAAAATCATGGCCTTGTTCCTGCAAAAACACTGCAAAAGTAATGATTTTCCATAAAGAAGTCACAGTACTCAAAATATTAATGTTCCTTGAGTTTATTTTCCACAAGGCACACTTTAAATAGCTTTCATTAAGAATTTAGAAGCATATAAAGATAGAAAATCTCTTGATGTGAGGAGAGAATCCCTTAGAACAGCAGAGCAAGCAATATCATGCCCAGCTGTCCTCCAAGAACATAAATAAGAAGCTAATTAAGCAAGTAAAGATGATGAATGTCAGGACACAAAGGGGAATGTTTCCTAGGTGGTGACTCAGAAATTTGGAAAAGGCATGTTCTCCCTGCCTCCCCCCCCACCCCTTTTCAAAATGTGGTCTGTGTATTCAGATGATAAAAGCCAATCACTTTGTGAGGGGGTTGTATTTTTGTTTTGGTTTTTTGTTTTTGTTTTTTTTAAATCCCAGGAAGATAAGAGTCGTCCTTTTATTGCATCCAGTCCCACCAATGGCTTGGAGTCAGTTAAAGAAGGCTGGCTCTCCCAGAATCCTTATGATACCCATTATGGTGATACTCACTTTTATGACTACAGCAATGACTGCTGGAACTGGGCACTGTATCCTAAAACTCGTTTTGCTTCAGAATATGGATTTCAATCCTGGCCTTCCTTCAGTACAATCAAACAGGTAAGGCTGGGCTTCCACACCTTACTGTCCCCTCTGCTCTCATTTAGTGAGGGCTATGAGCCTCTTCCCAACAAACTACAGCATCTGAACTGTAGTTGGGATAATATATTGTTAGGTGTGGTATGGCACAGGTGGGATAGAGTTGCGTGCTGGTTTGGAGGGAGGGGATGAAACTGGACTGTTTCCTTCCTCAGTGTTCAATATATTTACTTCGATGTTGCAAGAGGAACCAAGTTTAGATGAGAGACTATTATGAGACTATTAATAGTAATTCTATTTAATATATAGCTTAGTAATGATTGCCTAACATCTGTTTCCTTTTGCTGTGTCTAAGGATATGTGTTCATTTAGAAACAGAAGAAACATGACAAATGCTGAATTGTGCTGAATTCTAAAATGTATTGATTTTTATCATTTTTACCAATTTCTTTTACTTAAATAATTTGTTTCTTTATGTATTGCATGTAAGAGGATTTGGTTTTATCTCCTGTTAAATTTAGATATGGTATATTCTATTTTATTTATCCGGTTGGAGCAGAGAGATATCATGCTGTTTGTCTCTTTGTTCAGAGAGAGATGAATATCATGTTGATACTCATGCATGCAACTAAAAGGAGTTCAGAATGTTCCTTTCAATTTGCTGGGCAAAGTATATTATCTGAGACATAATCAGTACATTCATCCATATTAATAACAATGAAAATTATTCAGTCCAGCCTAAAAAGGAACACGTTTAAATAAAAAGATTTTATAGAGATTGTAATTACAATGAAAGCTTGACAATAATAACTGTATGAGCTATGCTGCATTGTTGTCCTTAGTTGAAAAAAACTGTTTCAAGATCATTTGTTTTCAGAGGCAGGTTTTGAAAATATACACATTATTAGAATTTATAGCCCTACTAACTTCTGTAACTTTTATGCCTAAACGTGTTTGAGTAGAGTACATTCTTCCACCTTAATCTAGGGTGTTTCTGATTTACTATGAATGCAAGCAAATGTCTGAGATCCCTTGGCCAAAATGAACCTTAGGACAAATAAGATAAATGCCGTTGAGCCAAAAGTTGCTCTTCTGGGTTCAACAGCAATGTCTGTTTTCATTTATTTATATAAGGAGTATAAGCAAAGGGTGTTCTGATTCAAAATCATTGCATGACTGCATGAGGCACTACAGAAATATACTACCAATTTTAAAGGTTTTGGAAGATGTCAACAGGCTGTAATGGATATCCTTTCCTGAATATCCTGTCAGTCATTAAATGCACATTTTGCCTTTTCATTCTGATCTCTTACTTTTGTGGTTTTTAAAAGGTTTCCTCCACTGAGGACTGGTCCTACACAAGCAATTTTTCTCTTCATCGACAACACCATGAAAATGGCAACGATCAGATGCTTGAGCAGATTGGGCATCATTTCAAGCTTCCCGAGAGCACAGATCCCATAAAGAAGTTCAAAGATATGATTTACCTCACTCAGGTAACAGTGATGTCTTCAATATAAGTAGCTGTCAAGACTTGTTCCATTAGATACTGTCAGTATTTAAAACTGGGCCTATTCTGTTAGGTAATGTTCAGTCATACAGAAAGTTTCTGCACTGAAGCATTGGAGAGTCCAGTTTAATTTGGAAGTAGCTTGTCTCTTGTTTATTGGAGAGTGACACCAATTTTCATCATAGAAGGGCTGGAATACTTCTCGGGGAATTCCCCAGAAACTGGCTCAACTGGGAGAAAGTTTGCCTGCATGTACTACCTTGGTCCCTGTCCCCAGCTGGGCCCGCTCATGAAGCTGGCTGGGGATGCAGGGATGTGCTGACCTTCCTTGGTACGCAATTATTCCTAGTGCTACACTGTTACTCCCCCTGTTCCAGGGTGGGGATGTTTTGCTCTTCATGTGGCCCCTGTAGGCTTACTGCTTTGATTTTTGTCACAAGGAATACATGAGCTTTTGAAACAAGATTGTTTCTGAAGAATGCAGTTCTCTGTGAATGAGACTATTAGTAGCTTTTATTTTGTTATGGACTCAAATATTGATATTTTAGAGAATCTATTTTGTTTTTTTTTTTTTTCAAATCAGTAGGTTATATTTTGCTCTTCATCCATAGTAGTTTACCTCATGCTTGTTTCTTTTGTAGTGATTTCTATGTGACTTCTAAATGATGTTAAGTAACTTTTTAATGTTATTAGGTAAGTTTGAAGTGCTGCTACTTTTTGTTGGCTTCCAAGAATTTCAGAAATGCTGTTGATGGGAATAACTGCACATTCACTAAGTTTTTAATGTTTGAGAGCTGCTGTCTGCCAGTTTTATATAAAAACAAAACAGCTGGAGAACTTCAGGCACTGATGATGAGAACAAGGATAGGTGATGCTGTGAAATTGAAAACAGGGGTAAAACTTGTGCAGTGAAGTCCTGACTCAAAAAGCTATGAGAGTTTCTGCAGGGTGAAGTCTGTCAGGGCTTTATTAACAGGTTAAACAAAATAAGGATAGCAAAAAGGATAAGGAGAGTAAACTTGGCTCTAGGCGTTAACTAGAAGTGTTATCTTTACCTTTGGAGCTGTCCTAAAGAACAACATTTTCTTTTATTTTGAGACTTTCTTTTAATATGTCCCCAGCCTAGTAATATACTTTGTGAAAAAAATAACGGGCTGTTTGGCTTCTATCAAGAACTTGGCCAATAAAAAATTCTGAAAAGTGTTTTTTAAAGACAAGGTGGGGAAGGAGAGAAGAACTGGGAGTCCAGGTGAAAAAAGGTTGCTCTTTCAGTGCACAATTTTGACTGTGTACTGGGAATGTGTGTTATGTTCAGAGCACAGGGATGTGGACATCATGGTAAAGTATACTGGAGGTAGTGCAGCATAACATCATTTTGCAACTCTTGGGCTTTTTACTTACATTAATTTAAAAAAAAAAATTCTTTTCAATTTATCTTTCTTTCCCTTGTCTTCCATTTACCTTTCAAAGACCCTGTTGCCCAGTGATCTTCACTGGATGGAAGGCAGGAAGTAGCCCCTCCAGAGTTTCTCTAGAGATACTGCTTGTAAAGCTGTTGGGAGCTGCTAGGAATAGATCTCCTTCAAGCAGAGGCCCACTGCACTGCAGATGTATACTCTTGAAGGCTCAAGTTTAAAGTTACGTGCCATTGTTGTGAAGTCTGTGTTGTATGTTAGTATATACACACATGCTTTGAAAGTAAAGTAAAATACAAAATACAATACACAAAAAAAATTTTTTTTTTATGTGTTTGTTGACCAAGGTGATGCAGGCTCAGTGTATAAAGACAGAAACTGAATTCTATCGTTTTAGTCAAAGTGAAATAATCAAGGGAGAAGGACACACAATGGGAGCTCTGTACTGGCAACTCAATGACATTTGGCAGGCACCTTCATGGGCTTCCTTGGGTAAGTTTTGTGACAGTCTGGTAAAAGGCATCAACTATCAGTCTTGTTTTGTTTTCCTTATCTGGAAGTATCAGCATAAGAACTATGACTCTGCTTTCTCTCTTGGGCAACTTTGCAAACTTTGAACAAGTTTCTGTCCATCCTTTAGAAATGCTTTCCAGAAAAGTGTTTTTCAGTATCATCCTAATACTCTGTGAAAGTGGAAAAGGGTAAAGAACAAAGTCATTATTTTCTTATGGAAGTTTTGCTGTTTAAGTCCCGATTTAGCAGCCACCAACTCTTAACCCTTGCTTTAGTAAGGTTTAGTTTAGAGAAGTTAAAATTGTATGTAACTCCTGATTTCTTAAAAATACATTTTTTTTTTTGTTTAAGCAGTATTTTCCTTTCTCCCAAGGAAATAATATCATTGAAGTCAGACAAAGCTGCCTAGGCAGGAAGCAGTGATGGTTAAGATTGAGGGCACAGCCCTCAATTGTGAGGTGAACTTTCAACTACCCTTGCTTTTCTTATGTAGAGCTGGATCTTCCTGAAACTGTGTGTGATATATCATCCAGGTTTTTCAAGAGAAATTTTGCATTTTTTGCATGTTTAATTCTTTTAAAATTAGAAGGATCAATTCTTTTAAAATTAGAGACTTCTAAGAAATTCTGTTTCCAAAAGGGCCTATCCTAGAAGTCCCTGATTATATTTATTGGCTCAGCTGTACATATGCATATATGTACCCAGCCACCCTGGGTGAGAATGGACAGAGAGGGAACTAGTGGGATGGGAGCATAAGAAGGAGCACTCATTTATAATTACACTTTCCATAATCCAAACAAATTTGGTTGATTTTGTTTCCCCTGCCCCCCACAGTAACATGATCAAAACCTCTCCCTTCAGTAGGCAGTAGTGTGCTGTCAAAAAAACTGCAGAACTGTGATCCTGTTCTGAGCAGGATGGGTTTTAGTATGTAAAGGCTAGGCATATAGATTTCTTCTGTAGTCAGCTGGGGGAGAGATGGTTATCTCCAGAGTGTGATTCATTGTGTCCTTAGCTGTCTAATAAGTGGGATGAATTATCTTCTCCATGCTGAATTTGATTTTCATAGAACTTCATATGACACGTCTCACCCAGCATAGCTTCTGAGAAGCTCTTTATAGGAGAAGATGACTAGTTGTCTAATGAGATTTGTTGTCTAACTTAGTTTTGGGTGAGGTGAATCACTCTTTGTGACTAAATTATTCTGCTAATATGCTATTTATGGACATGATGTCTCCTTATATATTATATATATCTTTTTTTTCCTTTTAGAACACAAAAACGGAGTAATTGGGCATATAAAGAGAGAAGTTACTTAGGCAGTAAGAAATAGGGGAGGAATGTGTGGTATGAGGGAAGTGGCTGTGTTTCATGTTCTGATCATTTTGTCTAGAAGTCATTTTGAAATGGAGAAGCTGTTCTATGGCCGCTGTATAGGACTTGGGTAGATTCTCTTTCAATTTTCATTATTTCTCCAATATTCTGTTTTTTAAAATCTTTATTTAAGAATTTCATGTGTGAAGAAATATGAGTGAACTAGAAAAAAACTAAGAGTTAGTGTGAAGTTCTCGATCTGTCCTTAGAACAAAATGCCGTTTGGCCCTGCTTTAAAAAAAATTAGCTCACCCCATCCTCCCCTCTTTCTCTGAAGGATGTTTGTCCCTCTCCCTTTTTCTTTTTGTTCTTTTTTTTTTTTTCCCCCCTTTATTCATCCAAGCAAAGTAACCTGCAACCAACAACGGAAAACAAACCAGTAGAAGAAACAGGCTATTTTATTTAAATATTACAGCAGCGGTCCAACTATAATGCTCATCTTTCTGGACTTGCTAGACTTGTATTAGGAAATGGAATACCCCAATGTACATTTTTACGATTCTAGCAATGGCTGATGCTCTTAGGTTTAAGTGTCTCAAGAGAAAAAGATGTTTGGAAAAACGTCTCTTTGTAAAGACAGGTGTATTGATAGATGAAGTGATCGTGGAGACCATAAATGTCTTTTTAAGTACAGAGCTGACGTCATTGTAGAAAAATATATCAAATACTTGAATTATTCATATGTTGTTGAAGTTAGTTTACAGAAAAGAAGCTCAGCAGAGATACAGCTGTCCCTTTGTTTTGTTCTATTCCCTCAGTGGAATGAGGAAAGGTTTAATATTCATTTAATTAGGCAGTGTGGTACAGGGATTTTTGAAATGCTAATGGCTGAAATTATGCAAAACTTCAGAGAAATTAGTTTTATTTGCACTTCAAAAACACATTTCTGCATCTTGTTAGGTGGCACAGTAGTATCACCAATGAGTGCTTCTTATTTAAATCTGTTATTTCACAGAGAGCCATGGGGGGGCTTACATAATTTCCCGTACAAAGCGGAAGTATTTCCTCATGAAGTGGGGAGGTAAGAAGGTAGCAAATGTTTCTCCTTTTAACTTACCTTTTAAGATGTTTGCTTGGGATTGAATGAAAACACAGCACAGCGTCCCTGTCATAGTACTTCTGCCTTCAGTTCAGACCTAAATAGCTTTTACCACAACTGGAATTTGATTGTTAGTGCCTAGTGGTGAAGCCGGTTGTGCCATGTTGAATGCTTTAGCATCTATGCAGTGTGTTTTGGTGAGTAACGCTGTGATACACATGGCAATTTACCTCACTCCCACACAAGTGTCACCTTGAGGTACCCAACTCATGAGATTTCCCTTGAACAGATAACTGGCTTTTATCGCAGGTTTAATATTTAGAGCCCCTGGTGAGCTGAAACCACAGGCTATTATGGAGAATAATAGATCCGAATTCATGAGACTGAGGTGAGGAAGGAACTAGCAGCATGTTTCTCAGGTTGCATTTAATGGTGTGAAGTGGATTAATTTAAAATCATTCCAGGGACAACTGTTGTTTCCACTCCCGCTATCAGTGTAGAAGGTTTCAGGGAAGAGTCAGAAAAAAGGGTATTGGGGTCTCATTACAAACCTAATTTTAGTTTGCTGTTCTGAAGTTTGATACTGCAGAGAGTGCAGACCCCATGTTATTATCAGGACAAAATTGGGGAACTTGGATTTCTTTAAGAATTCATTTAAATGTGGGGTGAGGAGGAGAAAACCACTCTGGGGCTGTTTTAAATAACTTTTGACTGTTGCCTTTGGGCATGCATGTCTCCTAACAGGAAACTTTAAGCCCAGAGATTTGTCATGATAGCTACCTGATCTCCAGATTTCTTACATCCATTTTTGGGGCAAGGGCAATATTTTATATGCAACTTGCCCATTTTTAAATCAAGAAATGTGACTCTGATCTTAAGGAAATGAAGACAACAGATGAGCTGAAGAATGTGGCTTGCTTTTTTATCAGTGAGCTTCAGTTTTCTGTGCTGTCTGAAGTTACTTTGACAGTTGTATTGTCAAGATCCTGTTGCTGGAAAAGTTTTATCTTTGGAAGACCCTTCCTGTGTCAAACTGCTCCAGCAGCTGAGCTTTGGTTCTTCAAAATGGCTCTAGGTTTTTTGGGAAGGGAAATATCAACCGTAAAAAGCTGATCTGAGGTAAGCAGACTAGTGATGTTTTCAAACATCCCAAAACAATAGCTGTAGTAGTTGAACCCTAGAATGCGTTTTGAAATGGTACAAACTTTTAAGGATGTGGTTTGTTTGCTTTTGTTTGTAGGTTGGGTTTTTTTGTTTGTTTGTTTTTTCCCCTGAGGAAGTGTAATGCCAAGTTTAGTCCGAGTTGTCTTCTCCACTGTACAGGTTTCTTGAGGATCTCTGTATCTGCTGCCTAGGTAGCAAACCTTCTCTCTCTCCCTCCAGTAACCACTGCAGCGTGGTTATGTAATCCAGCTGGAAATCAAGGCACAGCAGAAATGGAGGGTAGGGCCCATTCGAAGAGAAATGGGATTTTATATTACACTAAGTAACAGAAACTGCTCTACTTCAATTGCATTATTCATTTTCATATTTAAGACAGCTGAAGCCTAGGTTTTCATCATGTAAATTAAGCTGAGGAAAAAATTCAGGTCAGCAGGCACTGAAACCTCAGCCCATGCTGGGTAACTCGCCTGAGCTTGTGGTGGCCTCTGTCCGAGGCCTGCAGTGAGCAGCATCTATTGCACTGCTAATTGTAATTCCTGAGAGTCTTGTGGCAGTCCTGAGAGCGTCAGAGTTCAGCCCCTCCCAAAGCCTGAGGTTAGGCGCAGTGCCCATTTCTTATGCAAGGCCCACTGCTTTTATTTTTTAGATCAGATGCTGTCCCACAGTTTACTGTTTCAGATAATCCATCCCCAATCCAAATATCTCATCTTCTCAAGTGTCATGACCCTGAAAAGTAATTTGTTAGCACTTCCTGGTTTTGGCGGAATTGTCCTTTAGACCACCAATGTTTTCTGCCAGGAATTGTCCTTGGAATGCAAGAACGTGACTTCGTTCATATACTGAACAGCACCAATATGCTGAGTATGTTCATCAGTTTATCAACAGTCAGTCTTTTTTGAAGAAACTCAGCCTCTTCTAAAGTTTTATTTCAGACTTTATCTCTTTGGTTTGCTTCAGTGCTATTAACTTGAATGCTGATGGTGTTTTGGCACCAGTCTGATGGCACAGCACAGTTGAATCTTGTATGGGTTTTCCAGGCAGATACGAGCTTTTCTTGTCTATTCTCCAAGCTAGCTGGTTGTGAGCTTGCTGAAAACAAGGTGATGTTCAAGGTGCTAAGCTGGAGCTAATGCACTTTGCTCTCCACAAAGTTCATTCATGTCTGTGTGGAGTGCAGGCAGAGCATGCTCAGGTCTGCCTACAAAAGCCACAAACACACCCTTTAAAGACTACATCACTCTGGATGAAGTCCTTAATTATGACATGTTTGAAAGTGCTAAGAGCTTTGCACAAGCACCAAAACACAGAGAGGTAATTAGTTACAACAAAAACATATTATTGGAAATATTTTTTAATATCCCTGGACTTTAAACCTGTTGTATAAAACAAAGAGCCAGAAACAAGAATGAAAATGGTATCTAACTTTTCTTTCCTTATGAGATTATGCAGCTGACTTGCTACTTCTTTTTAGTGCCGTTTCAATTACTAGATAATGGTTGAGCAAAGACAGAGTTAAAATGCTGACAGTGGGTGCTAGATGGAAAATTAATAGAGAAAGAAATGGAAGCAGCTTCTCTTTCAAAATTGTGTGGCAATGTTGCATCTGGCAAAACTGCTTTTTCTTTTGGAGAGGACACAATGTTTGATGGCGTTTCCAGTTTGTTAATGGCAGACTTTCGAAGTATTAAAAGTAATGAGGTACCACTTTCCATTAAAGGGGCAAAGCAAACTGATTGGCATATGTCTATGTCATGTATACTAACTCCAATAAACTAAGTGTTGTCTCTAGATCTTGGCAAATTCATTTTGCCTAACTCAGAGTTGTCTTTGGTTTGAGAACTTGTTATTTTTTTTGTCTTCATTGCTGTTGATGTTCCTCTAAGAAATAACTGAAAGAGGAGGACTGATAAAGGGGAAGAGCACGCTTTGTATAAGCACCAAAAGTCATGCTCTGTCTCTTTACAGTGGTGGTAGTTTGTGGCAATGCCACCAATGCCAGCATGTTTGTCTGGATTCTCAACAACATAGATGCTCCAGCTGCTTGCTTAATGTGTAGTGCACTGTGTCAGTTTTGTTAGTGTCACTTGTGTTTAAGGCTTTCTTTAACTGAATAACAATATAGCAATGATAGGACCAACACTTACAAAATGTGATCTTTTGGTGAAGCTCAAAGAAAAGCTTGAAAGAGCATCAAATCCCTTCCAGAGCAGAGCCTTGCCTGGAAGAAAACAAGAGTAACTTCAGTCATTCTCTGCACCTGATAGAGATGAAAAAGGGTGGAGGGGGGTATTGTATTGCCATAGCAGGACCAGAGAGCACAGGAAGGGATTGTGCGCCAAGGCAATCTTGGATTCAATCTGAGTCTTTCTTTCTTTTAACCCATTTCAGAGTATGGTGGTAAGTGGAAGCTGCTCCATTATTTTGCCCAGAAATTCTTTGCACCGCTGCTACCTGTGGCCTATGAAGACAAAGGCGTGTTGTACATTTACGGTGTCTCAGATCTTCACGTGGACCACAAGCTGACTTTGAGGGTAAGTGACACCTCTCTTGCCACTCTTGTGTCCCCCCCGCAAAAATGTGAGAAGCTGAAATGAGCATGTCTTTGTCTAGACAAGCTTCAGTAAGTCCATGCTCAAACACCATGAGGTGTAATTCTTGTCTTTTATCTTCTTAGACTACCCTTTATTACAGTAGCGTACACTCTTTCACAGAACAAGGAATTAATTGCCTTGCTTATAGCCTGTAGGTATAGGCCTGAAATTAACTATTCTGTTGAAATCTTAAAGGAATTGATGGTTAAATAGAACAAAGTGTGAAAAATGGTACCTCACTACTTAACAGAACTGTTCCCTGGTTGTTAGAACTAGATTAACTGATGAAGTGGGTGGAAAAAAAGGATTGTACCATTGCTTGCCAGTACTCAAACTACACTGCTTTGCGAAAAGGAACTAGATTATTTTCTGAAATATCAACAGAACATCTAGGTGTGCTTTAATTGCAAGGTCACCTATGCAATGTCACCACTTCACAATTGACGCCTTAACTGTTTTCTGATAATGCTATAGAAACTCATAGGATTTCTTACGCAGTATTTGGGCTGCTGGGTTGTCCTGTAGAACAGTCTTGCTTTTCAGTTTGTTACATTTTGTTGCTGTTAATCATATGGCAACCAGATCCCAAATGAATTTAGGGGCCGTTTTGCCCTATGAGATACAATTCCTGACGTAAAGGGCGTCCCATGTGAAAAGGCTGGGAAGGATGGAAAAATAGACCTAGGGACCTGGAATGACTCGCTCATTTTGGAACTAGTAATTTTGGAACTAGTCAAATGACTCGGTCATTTTGGAACTAGTAGTATGAGTATGTCAGTTCCTAGTTCACTGCTCTGTCTGGTGGGCTGCCATGAATTTTCAGATTTATAAGGTTACTTGTATATAGTAATATATAGCACAGAAAATGGTTGCAATTTCTGAATAGTCAGTTCTTAGAGTAGGGCTGTACTTAATGTCATTGTTTATTTCTGGTCTGAGTTATTGTAACAGGCTTAAATTCAGATTTTCTGATAACATCAGAGAAGCATTAGCAATAGGGTAGTTCCAATGAATACTGTATTTTGCACTTCAAGAAAATTTGGAACTTAAAACTTTTGAAAGGAGTTAAGATCTGTTCCTGACTGCAAACACCTGTTAAGGTCAAAACTAACCTAGAACATGTGAAGAGATAGTAATTCTCATTAAGTGCCTATCTTCCAAATAATGCTTTTTAAATTTTTTTATTCATTTAATATAAGGGTGCATTCATAATGCATGCACGATCTCTGGGAATGTATATTTTACTGTATTAATGTAACTTTCATAATCCCTTTTAAGATGATGCAGCTTGCTTCCGTTTAACTGTGATTATGCAGAAGCTCTAGATTATCCAGTTGGATTACATCAGATAACACTGAGCAATCTCAAGAAAATCCTTTGTTTGACTTTTTTTTAATTGAGGGGGAGGAAAAAGAGTCAACAGATTAGGCACTTACTAATTCCATTTCCCAGCACTCCCTTGGCAGGAATTGGCAACCCCGTCCTCTCAAGGAGCCTGGAGAAAACAAAAAGCGTTGCAGATCAAGAACAACAGATCCAGACTGTTTGAAATGACTTCTTGTTAGGTTTATATAATGTTCTAATTATTTTGCCATATCGATTGCTTGAATCTTTGTGGAGTTTCTTGCTAGGTGGAAATCAGCTGGTACTGTCAGGAGAACATCTCTGGCAGTGAGCAACCTGAAACCTAGGATGCTGGGTTATCTTCACAGACATAACTTTTCTTCTAAGCTTTGTGCTCTCTCAACACGCTTGATAGGTTGTTGTGCACGCCTGGAGTTCTTTGGAGCCAGTATGCACCCTTACCAAAGACAATGTGACTGTTAAAGCACAAAGTGCTGCCCCCATCTACGAGGAGTCCATAAATGACTTGATGGAAAGATGCAGAAATTGTACCAGGAAAAGCTGCGTTATTACTTTCGGTCTTGTGGGAGAAGGTGGGCTCCAGAGTCCTACGAACCATCACTTCCTTTCATCTCTAAAGGATGCTGTAGGATTAGAAAAAGCCCAGCTTAGTGTAAGCATCAGTCATGCTAAATCACTGTATTTGGTTTTGTTAATCTTACTGTTTTGAGTTGTTTGCCTGTGTCTGATTCCACTGAATGTTCTTTCTCCTTAGCTGTTGCAATTCTAGCTTCCATGTTGAGTTCAAAATCAGATTATTTTTTTCTGTGTCACTATATGCATATCTAAATAACACTGGTGGGGTTTTTTTGGGTGGGTTTTTTGTTTGGGTTTTGTTTTGTTTTAAATAATGAATTCTCCATTTCATTTGTTTTGACTGTCTTTCACCTGACTGCTGCAGTATTGCTCCTTTCATTCTTTTTGTCCCTAGATAGCAAATAGCATCATGGCAAGTGTTTTGGCTTGCAGGCGGTACTGTATGTCAGTACTAGGTGATGCTAGTTCAGTTGAGTGTGGAGTGCATTATTGTCAGCAGTATTTCTTCTTGAAGCGCTCAGACTCTCAGATCGGTGTACCATTGCTAACATGCAGTATTGCATACTCCTTTCCTCCTTCTGCAAATCCCTGCCCTCCAGTTAAGGGTTCTGATTTGCAAAGTAGTGATTGCTTCTTAATATCTGGCAAATGTGTCAGTCTTCTGAACAGGCACAAAAAGCATCTGTGTTGTATAACACTGTCATTTAGTCCATTTGCTGCTTTTCCCTAGATTTCTTCCAGTCCTAGCAAGTGTACTGTCTACATAGAGAGCAGAATGTTCTGTGTGCGTGTACACACATTTTGTTAAGCCTCACTTCTTAGCATGTAAAGCTTATTGCAAAATTCTTAATCAGCAGATTGGCAAGATAGGGACCTGTGTGTTCTCACATTTGGCTTGCAAACCGCAGCTTTGCTCTATAGAGCTAACCTAAACAAGGTGGGCATAGAAGTCTTTAATCTCTTTTAATCTGGACCAGGGTAATTGCTTTACAAAAAGAAAATGGGCCAGATTTTCCCCTCTTACATCTTTCATGGCAGCATGGCTTGCCTCCTGAGTATACAAAGGAAAGAAATCAGTTTTATTTTTTTTTCAGCTGGTGGCACAATCTGGAGTCTGAGTCATGCTGGGTTTTTTTGTGGATGACATCATCAATAATAAAAGCTCTGCAACTGGAGCACCGCTGGGAAATTTCACTCCTTTTTCCCATGGCTGTGTTCTCTCTGCAGTACTAACTAATAAGGATAGCTAGCAAGGATAAATGCAAAGGGATTATTTTAAGAAAGTATGCAGCTGTGATTTAAAAAATTACTCTGTTTTGTGAGAAGCTGGAGCTTCTATACATAGTTACTAATAAACTAACTAGACTTTCAAATACATCGCTAATCCAAGCACTACTCTTCATAGCATTGCTTTTAAAAAACATGAAGACTTCAGTGTTTCTTCAGAGAACACAAAATGTAAAGGATGTGTGCTTTTTCTTAAAAATGAATAGTGTTGTTTTTCTTGCAAGCAGGATGTGATTTCTGCACTTAACATAATTTGTCTGCTTTTTATATATAGTTAATTGGTATTTGAAAATGATGTAGCATAGTATTTCATGATGGTGACTGGGGAGTGCTGCATGAAAATGCATCCTGGTTGTGCTTTTAAGTCTCTCTGAGATTAACTACTGATAGAGCTTAATATAAAACATTATACCTTGTCCTGATATTTTACAACGTAACTGCCTTCTAAATGTAGCGTAAGGACTTCACTGCCATGTTCCATTAAGATGAGGTGACCTGTGTTACTGTGACTTTTACCATCTTTTGCTTCTGTGTATTTCTATTACTGATGTAATTGGAAGGGCCAGTTACTTTAGTAGTTGTGAATTTATAGGTTGAGTGAAGTGTGTTGGTGAAAGGACAAATCTCTCACTGCAGTAAGTATAGGATACCAGTACTATGTACAAGTCAGATTACCATTTATTTGGTTATTTTCTTAAGAAGATAGTAGAGTGATAACACTTCATGGCATTTTTCCACAATCTGTAGTATTCTGTAGGAAGGCTATAATAACATTTGCAGCTTTTGCATGATTCTTACATATGAATCATGTTAGTTTGGCCATTAGTTCCAGAAGAGATTTCCAGAAGAGAATAGTAATTTTGATGAAATGTGGTTGTTCAGTCTGTTTTACTGACATGCAGGTCTTTCCCAGTGACTGGGTTATTCTTTAACATGTATTTATTTATTTATTTATTTCTCTTCCAGGCCTCTGTATCCCAACGAGATGATGTCTATATATTTGTTCTTCAGACCACTGCAATTGCTCCTTTTGTCTCTCTGGATGTAGGGAGTATAAAAGGCAGATTTAGTGATAATGGTTTCCTCATGACTGACAAGAAGAAAGCGGTTGTGTTTTATCCGTGGGAACCTACCAGTGTTGAAGAGCTAGAGAAGTCACTGGCCTTGACCTCTCTGGTGGATGTTGTCTGAAGATACTTTGTTTCCTTCTAGATAAGGAGTGAAACAGGAAGAGGAAAAAATTAGAAGAATTTGACTGAAGTTGAAGTGATGTACAATTTGAGCTGACTGGAGAACATACTGTCTATTCCTGTCATGTGTGAATTTTAACTGCTGCTTCAATGTAAAGATACCCACAGCAAAGCTTGCATATAATATATGTGGTGCATTGAAAGTAAGGCTTTCTCAGGTAATGGGAAAAATTATCCCATGTATAAAATGTGAGGGGTGAGTTGGTGCAAGAGAGCTAGTCTGAGCTCTCCAATTCACATGAGATTAATTACTAGATTGTGAATTCATCCTAACTAAGAGGCAACAGAAATATGCCCGTCCAGACTATGGTTGTAAAAATCCCTATTTTTTCCAGTTTCACTATGCTGTAAGTGGAAATTCATCTTAGGATAACAGCAAGGTATGCTGGGGGGAAGCGGGCAGGGCAGGGAGTGAAGCTGGGACCACGTCCCCAGGTATGCCCCCACTTGGAGTGGTTTGACCTGTCTTCAGCCAAATCGGGAGAGCACCAGTCCTACCCTTTCAGATCTATGGCTGTCACTCCGTCGGGTGTCCTGCCTGCCTCCTGCAAGGTCGGCTTCCAAACAGACATGAAACCTGGGCTGTCTAGTCAGACATCAGGCAGATCTGTTCCCCCTTCTGAAAGGGGAATTGAGTACGAGACTTGTTTTCTTCTCTCTTCTCATGCAACATTGAGCAATAACGTTGAGGGCTCTGCATCTAGCTTTGCCTCTTCCCAGAGGGCTGCAGGTGCAGTCACAAACCTTTTGCTGCTGCATGGGATCCTGCATAACGTGGCATAGTATGAGATATGCCTGGCTGTGGGAAAAGGAGCGGGGAGAAGAGCAGACCAAAGCTGCAAAGAGAAAGGAGGCAGTACAGAGAAGGAAATAGTCATGTGAGAGGACCACAGAGTTACAAGTGACTGCTGCTTCTCTAGTAGATGCATAGTGCAGGGGCTGATGTTCTCACTCAGACATTGCTGCGCAGCCGTTCTGTTACCTCCTGAGTGTTCCTCGTGAGTGGCCCTGTGCTCCACACTGATCTTCCTCTCCTTCCAGAGGAGGAGTTGGCTTAGCTTTATCAAGAAAATTGTATCATAATTCTGTTGGTTGGTTGGTTGGTTTTGTGTGTGTGTGTGTGCGCGTGCTACTTTTAAAATAGGGACATCAACAAAGGAAAACCTCAGCATCTTAATTTTGCTTCTTTGTGTGTGGGTCCCCACAGAAGACACTGTTGACTCATGATTAGATCTGGTGGCACACTGAACTCCTTAGTGTCCATACAAAGTAATGGTGCTTCACCTTCTACTCTGGTTCAGAGTAAGTTGTTTTTAAAATGTTTAAGTTTCCCATAGAAATGTCATCTCACCTTGGCATTTGATACAAAGAAGATAAGCTTGCTTCAGCATGGGGGGCTGCTGTAGTCCATGGAGCTGAAAGCCTGAGGGTTTGGCTGTTGGGAAATCCAGGCCACAGAGCCATGCCATGGGCAGGTTGCTAAACACTGGGCTTGTCTGTCAGATGTGGTTTGAAATGCAGCTGGGATCTTGCTGGGGTTCCACCAGGATCCTCTCACAGTCCAAGCAAGTATTAATTTTCTTGCAAAGCACCTAGCAGAATCAGCACTTTACAGTAGAAGGTGTTTGAACAAGCTCTACTGGTGATGTCCACCTTCATAGTAAAAGCACCATGTGGGTGATGCCTGCTGGTGGTACTGGGGGTCTGGAGCACATGTGGGGAGAGCGGCTGTGTGTTCCATTGGTCAGTTAGAGAACTTGGAACTGGGGGTTGCTTTCTTGCATTGGTCACAGTTTAATGGGCAAAGAGATGAGCATATTGACTGATGCTCGGTGATCTCCGGTGCATTTTGAATTGGGCGTTAACCAAAACCAACATACTCCTGAGCAAGAGGAAAATCTTAAAGATGAAAGGGAAATGATAAATGGAAGTTGCTTACAAATGCTTTATTAGGTCACTAAAACAACTAACTGCAGTTGCATAGGAGGGCTTTTCCGATTCAAAACTTGTCCTAGTTGAAAAAAAACATGAAAGTGATCAAAATGTGTATGTGTATGTGCCAATGTTTATAGGTTATATAAAATAAAAATAGGGAAAATTACATTAATGAATAAAACTTAACAGTTAGAAAATGCAGACGTTGATAAAGGAACTTAAAAGTTATCTGAGAGGCATCCTGGGCCAACAATACAAGAAAAATCCTTCAGTTTTTTCCATGTCCTGGAATCCAAGTGGAATCAAAACAGCAATAGAGTCAATATAAGGTAAGGATAGAAAAATGTAGAGAAAATATGCAATAAATATGATTAATAAATATTGTTGCAGTGTATTAGGAAAAGGGCAGTTGGGTTGATGGCTTTCTCCTACATTGATGTAGAAATGTCTCATCCAGCAACATCTAGATAGAATTTCAAAATGGCAGTTAATAGTGTTAAATAAATAAAACTTTGACAGAATTACTTGTTTCAAAGAAAATCAAGAGGACTATCTGAAGGCTGATGATATTTGTTCTTGGTGCATCTTGGAATATGAGTGAAGTTTCAGAGATGTAGAAAAGAGCTTTTGGATTGCTAGAAGCCATAAACCATGAATTTGGATAACTGTGGCCTTGTTTAGACTGTCACGAATTTTAGGCAAAATCATGAAAGAAATGATGTGGTACATGATCAATAATTGATGAAGTGGCTATGCAGCTAATGCCTATCAGCACTGTTATAGAGAAGAGCCTTCTTATAGAAAATATTTTTTTGCTGTTGCTTTCTGCAGTTACCAGATTGGCATAAAAAGGTTCAGACAATTTTTCAATTATTGTTGTTTTTGAAGGTCAGGAGCTCCCTAAAGAGTGGGTCCATTCTCTCTCACTGGAAAGCTTCATTTCAGCATTAGGTGCTGTTATGAAAGATTAGCAATTGCTTAAGCCAAATGCTTGAGTTCAAAACAGAATTTAATGGGGGAGGTTCACTTCCATTACTGTCTTAATATCCTCAATATGTTCTTTTGGTTTCCTGGTGTTGTAGTAGGTATGTATTTATAGATGCTATTTTCTTCTCTCCCCTGTGCAGCAGTGGCTGTAATGTGTACCTTGGTTAACCATTTCCCCTTGTTACTTTTGCCGTTACATACTGTGCTATACTGGGTTACATTGTTCTGCCTTTGTCTCAGATCAGGGCAAAGATAGGAATGCAACAGTGAAGAGATCTTCAGAGAATCCATCACCTGTATCTACACATCTGTCTGCAGCCATCTGAGTGTTGTTGCAGCTACTCGGCGGCACCTGTATTCCCAGTTGTATCTGATGGCTGGGGATCAGCAGCAGGAGCATTAGGAAGAGCATTCGGTAAGTGTCATGGTGCTTGTCCTCAGTGTCACTAAATTATTGGTGGCAACAGTAGAGGGGAATGGTCTCATCAGTATTCTTTCAGGGTGCAGCCTTGCAATGTTTTGTTCAAGGGAACACTGGGTTTGCTTGTGCTGATGGCCTTTGTTTGCTTCTGGGCTGTTCTCCACAGATGGCACAAGCAGCAGTCAGAGTTCCCCTGAGCAGGAGCCATGACAAATGCCCTTCCAGAACAGAACTTGAGAGCAGGTTTTGCAAGAAAGCTGTATGGCGTTGGCTAATTTGTTGTCCTAAACCTGGTCTTTGGCAGAGATTTGGCTCTGAACCCATTCAGGATCTGCAGAGACCATTTTGAGCTTTAGAAGACACATCTTTGTTGGTATTTTCTGCTCCACAAGGAAGCCTTATTTTGCTCCAGTTTACTGGAGCACTTCCTTGGAAGCTTTTCCAAGTTCTTCTACCTATTTTCCAGGAAAAAAGCATGTGAATGTATCTAAAGTTCCTCTTGAAGTGTTCATAACTCTTTGTCAGTCTTTGTTGTTACCTGCTGTTTGCATACCTTGGGGCCTGGATAATTTTTCTGCCTTAGAGGCACATCTTTCTTCAGTACTTTTACTTCTGGTTTTGGAGATGTGTAGCAGAGACCACTTCAGTGACCTGGAGCAGTGTCAGATGCAGAGGAACAGGCCAGTGAGTTTCTTGTTCTCAATAAAGGACAGTTCGGTTTTGTAGCTTACAAGCCCGCCTTTACGTTGTCAGAATCGCAGTTTTCTTTCTTACCCTCTGAGGGGTAAGTTGAGTCATCCAGGAACTTGTGCTTTGAATGTTTAGGGACTCGTTCCAGTCAAGGAATTGGGTTTACGTAACTCTGCTTCCCAGTCAGGTGTTACAAGATAGAGAAATGAAAGCCTCAATTTAGTTTAATTAGGGCGGAAAACCAAAACTTAAGTGAAAAATACAGAACCTTAAAATTACTTGGTTTTGTCTCTGCCAACATTGAGGAAAGGCCATCTTACTGTAGGAAGCAGAGTCAGTTAGTAAAGACCTGTAAATGTCAGTTTTGATTATTAGTGTGCATCATAGCCAAAACAGAGGTGTCTTTGGTCTAGACAACTACAGCAAAGGAAACATGCTGCAGCGTGAAGGGAAACAACACCCTGAGGATCAGTCAGGAGGAAGGTGGTGAGTCTGGTTGCTTGCCAGGACCTGTTCTTGGGGGTCTGCTTTTGGAAGTTGATCTTGAGATTTCTTGATGGGCTCTGTGAGTGCAAAGTGGTTCAGTATTGCTCTTTGAATAGCTTTGTTACTTTGTGGCTGGCTGGGGATCTGGTTGACTCTGTCGAGAGGAATGGCTGTGGTAGAAGGGACATTACCCTTGTATATTAGAACCACTGGCCTGTGGATTGAGCCAGGCTCTATGGTCCAGTGAGGAGTTCCAGGGGTGATGCAGAAGAGGAGCTCTAAGAATGAGCGTGGTCTGTCAGGCTGGTGGCTTGATGGGGAAGCATGCTGTTGTCAGATGCAGGAGCTGAAAGTTTCGATCCTTCCTCATGGTGATGAAAAACCAAAACCTTAAATGCTGGCATCTGATACCTCTGCAAACATTGTGATCTCCAGGCTTTTGCCAGCATTGCAGCCTATCACTCTTCTCTTGTGGTAGCAGTCCTCCTTTGCCTGTTGTAAATAAGCTAGATAGTAATACTCTGGCGTGCTGGCCCTGTGATTCTGTCTTACCAACTAGCATGTGATATACCAGGATTTAAGCTTCAGCTCACTTCCCCAAAAACTGTAAAGGAGTGATGGTGTGAGCCAGCCCTCAACTGGTTTCCTGTGAAAGAAGGAGTGGGAAGCTTTATCTCTTGTTAAGACTTGTTCCATGGTACTGGTAGGATGGTAGGAAGCTGTAGTTGGGCTGCCCAGCCTGATCACTGGTGATGAGCCGAGGACAGCAGAGGAGCCTCCATGAAGAAGCAGGCCCAGTGTTTAGGACAGTGATGTGGTTCGTGTATCTAGCCATCTGCTACCCATCTGGAAGCACTCTGGCCACAGGTTTTCGTTTGTACTGCAGCCAAATGTAGAGTTTCTTGTCTGGGATGCTGAAGACAAGAAGGTACTGAGGCGATTGCACATCTGAAAGAGAATTGAGGCATTAGTCGTGCTCCTGTCTTTCTGGCAAACATCGTTGTATTAGCTGGCCCAGAGGGCATGATACTACTCTGTGCATGTGCACATGAGCACATGTGTGTGCTGACTCAGCTGGAATGTTGGTAAGTGCCGCTGCAGGCCACAGGTTAACTGATGTTAAGTCAGTCACAAGAGTTTTCCCTTGCAGTGTGTAATGAAGTCCACTGATCTGCTAGTGCTCTTCTGTATCGTGAAAATAGCAAGGGTAAATGGACGGTTGGAAAATTTCTATACCAGTTGCTTTTAAATGAGTCCATGGAGAAACCTCTACAGGATTTGAATAACGTACAAACTACAGCCTAGCTCTAAGCAGGGCATCAGACTGCTTCATAACCCTGCATACAGAAAAGCATCTCCTAGGTAACTAACTTGTGCTGTCTTTTCCTTGTAGCTGTAGGAATCTTTTGAAGCCAGCGCAAGTTCGGACCACACCGTTGGCAGTCACTCCAGAACTGCTCTACTGTAAGAGATGGTGTGTTCCAGAGGAGCCCGAAGCTGTGGATGGTGGGCGAGTATTGACCGTTGCACCCTGAGGTAACAAATGGGCACCACCATTCCTGTCACTCCGTTCCTGGAGAGAGCGAGGGGAGTTGCTTTTTCCTTAAATGTAGGAGAACAGCATTTCACTTGCCCGGAAAAGGGAGAAAATACGCTTCATACACCACCATGTGCAGGCAAGATTCTTATCCTTCCTGCAGTCCACAAAATCTCTGAATGCTGCCTGGAACTTCCCACTATGACATTGATTTCCAAGTTTGTAAATACATCCCAAGATACCAGAAACGTACAGCTCTGGCAGCCAATCTAAAATCAAGGGCAGTTTAACTTTCTGAATAATCCTTTTTACATCAAATGTAGAGAAGATCTGTAGTGTTATGTTGTCACAATGTATTTTGCTGCATTCCACAAGTTTCTGGCATTTATTATTGCAGTACAGTAGCAAAACAATGTAACAAGTTCCAATTACTGCAAGTGCAGATTAAGTTTAGAATTATTTCAGACTTGATCCTCACTGTAATTAATTTAAAATTTACTACTAAACCTGACTGAGGATGCCCAAAGGTTACACCTGTCTACATTCCAGCAAAAAAAAGCTTAATTAGGTAACATTTCTTATTTTAATATTGATCCATTTGAATATTGCAAGTGTTTCCCGATAAATCTGTGCAATCGCTGTCAAAGTGACAGGAAGTGTGACTAGCACTCAGGACAAACCCATGAAATCAGCTTTTAAGGATCAGTTTGAGGTTGTTGGTTGATGCTTTTTGACTGTACCTCCAGCCTCAGTGCTTTAATTGCTAATGGAAATACGCACCGGGCTTCCTGCAGTATGATGCAGTGCATTAGAAGAGGCCTTTGTGGCATGGGCTTAGTCGGTACTTCTGTTCATCCAGCCACAGTGCAGCGATGCCCTGCTCTGAGTAAACAAGAGCTTGACAGCTAGCTGGGGAAGTTTTCCTAAAACTTCTAATGGCAAAAACTTAACTCCAGAAACTCCGTTCTTGCTGTTCATGCACGTATCTTAAAAAAACATGACTTATTCCTGAATTTTGAGAACTTAGTGAATAATATCCTTCTCAGTTTTGTTTCCTCGGAGGTAATATGGAATAGAATGGGGACAATACCCTGTGCTACAAGACGTAGCAAGGTCCACATGCTAACTTACTGTGCTGAATGAAAACGTAAGACTGAGTTACACCATTACTACCCTCTTTTTAGCAATTAAGTGAGAGAGGTTTCTCTCTGTAAGCCAGGTATAGACAGGAGCTCTCAGGCACCAAGTTCCTGGGTTCCCACAGGACTGTTTTCTAGTTTATTCCATCATACCTGTGACATAGGAGTAGCACTTCCTCTCTAGCAAGAAGGTGAAAGGATAAATCTGTGTCTGAGGTGAGCAGATACGATGACCAGGCACATAAATATATCTTGACAGTTACCTGTTAGGAAGAATATATCTGCTTCAAGTGTTTCTGTTAAGACTTGTCTGCATCGCTTCCACTTTCTCTTGCTAAGGTTGGTTCTTCTGTATGCTACCTTCATCCTCATACCTGCAAGGAGCCTGACCTTCTCCCAGGTGCCATCAGTACAAGAATCAGCATGCCCTGTACAGGATGACCACCTACTAATAAGACAAAAGGTAAAGCAGAAAGAGTAAAGCTGTGTGTTTTAGCATTTTCTTTTAATTGAACTGCTTGAGGTAAACTCTAGGCTCTCCAGTAGGTTTGTTCTGCCAAATGAGAACTACACAAGAAGACACAAAGGTCTCCTGCTAGATGTTGTGCCACTTTGTGTAGCATGTCCTACCTCCTACTCTTGCCTAGTTCTGACAAACTGTGTCGCATGCCTGCAACACATACTTAAGATGCTAAGTGTTAATACAGATGGGAAAAGTTGTCCTATTGACTGAACTGTAAAAATTTAGTGTTCCTGTTTGACTTAGAAAAATATTAATTTAAAAGTATTCTCACTATTTCTAAATGGGGGGGAAGTACCAAAACCTCTTTTGTTAAATAGACTGAAACTGAGAAGCTGCCAGACTGCCACCATTTAAAGCACTTGAATACACAGAGCCTAGGGCAGATGTCCTGCTATTATGCAGCATTTGGTCATGAAGTGCTTAAGGAAATACAGACCCAGGTGTCTTCTGGTGGTTGAAAAGCAGAGCTGGTCAGAAATAAGGCTAAAAGGTGTGAATCAACAGCCAGGATGCCCTGGTGACCTGTGGGGTTGTAGAAACCTCGATAAAAGTCTCTGCCAGCCCCCTGAGTTGTGCTGGAAATTCTGTGGCAGCAGAAAGTGTGTTTGACTGACAGCAGCTCTGCTAGGGCTCAAAAAGCTCCTGCACCCCCAGAATACAAGAACCTTTGCCTGGTTCTGTTACGGCTGGAATGCAAAGAGAATACTGGACAAGTACATTAACTGAACAAAAAATCCATACACCTTTGACAATGCATATGTAGGTTATACATACAATAACTGAAGAAAGAATGGCATTTTTACTATTATGCATCTGTTTCTCTGGAAGTAATTAATGTACTCAGTAATTCAGCTGGATATAAAATTATTTCACAAGTTTTTTTCATTACTCATGGTTTAATTCATTACAGCAAATACTCCTCTAAATGTAACAATTCTCAAGGTTTATCTTAATTCATTTTCTCAGGAGTGACACCCAGGTTACTGAAGACTGAGCTGAGCCAAGAACAACACTGTCAATCTCCATCTTTGTGCCAAGAAAACTGGCTACAAGTGACTGACAATGGCATGATGCTGCTCACTGCATTTTCGTCATGACGTCTGACATCTGTATTCTTAGGGCTGACATCTGTAACAGTCAGAATTAACATGCAACAAGAAGTAGTACTGCTCAGGAACAGTTTTATTAGAGGAGTTTCTAGATAGCCCAAAGAAGAACTGTCTCATCAGAGTTTTTCTGAGATGCTAAATAGTTGGTTTCAGTCTAAATGATTCTCTGCTGCTCTAATTATGAGAAGAGAACTAAAAGAGACCATGAGTCAGAGGCTTTACTTCCAAAGCACAGCTGCTCAGCAGTAGCTGATGCTCCTGGTCTCCCACCATAAAAGATACTTAAGCTTTAAGACAGGTGGCTTGCAAGCCTTTATTTATTTTAGTACTTGGAAATCAGCATAATTTTGTATTGATGCCTAAAACTGAAGTGATAAGTCTTCAATAACTCTGCTTGAAAGATGTGTAAAAATTACAGCAAGTGTAGACATGACATTTCATTTTGGGTTTTTATTATAAAAGTAAAATAAAAATAAGCATTTAAAAAGCACACTTTTTTTAAAAGGAACAGATATTAAAAAAACTATTTACAAATAGGAAAATGCCAAACTTGAAAAATTTTTTGAATAAGAGGCACCAAAGTGAAGTTTAAATACATTATTTGAAATATACAAGATTTTTTTTTAGGATTCTCTTTTTTTCTCTAAGTTGTCGTTGTTGTGATTAAAGTAATGATTTTTCTTTGCCAGCTATTTTATGAGCTTTTTCATGCAACTCTGCTGCAAAAGTTATGAAGAGAGCAGCTAAAAACTGTATCCTTTGATTGCTCTGTGTGCCTTACCTCTTTTTATTGAGTTGGTATTATGCATTAACAAGGAGTGACTTTCATCTATAAAAGAAAATCCTCACAAACCAGGAAAGCTCAGTCAGTCATTCACGGTGTCCAGCCCCGTGTATTAATGCGGCAGTAGAGCCCTCGTTATTGTATATGGCTTGTAAATTAATAAAATTAAATGTACTTGAGGAAGGAAGCAACAGCTAGTTACACGCTGAAGTCGCCATAGGTTCAGGTTCGTGTGTGGTTCCTCCAGCACGCTTTTGGTTGTGAATTCACTTTCCTCGGGCCAGGATGACAGCGATGTAATTTTAAATGTCACATTTGTTCCTGTAACTGCATATTGCTAATTGAATGTTACTAGTTGGCTATATAATTGCTTTGCACTGAACTTTCATGTCCATAGCCCAGGGTCGTCATTTTGCTAAGTGTTACTGATGACTTGCTGCTCAGAGAGTCTGAGTAAGTAAAGCTCAGTTTGCGGAAGGAGGTCTCCACACCACTGTCACACATGCTGTCGTTGTCTTGAAATTTGCTATTATAAAGCTCGCCTGAGGGAGAGAGAAAAGGGAAATACGTTATTTGTGTTGATTCAGTAATGTTGCTTTCAGAAAAGCCTAAGGAATGCAAACCTATAGATTAAAGCTCTTCTATAGGAAAATAAGTCTAACTTTAGCTATTATAATAGGAAAAGCTGCGCTGACTGTTTTCAGTTGACCAAAGCATGTGATCTGATGCACTGCTGGCAGAGGTCAACTGCAGTTGGAGCTTGGATGGGATGAGAAGCCTGGTGCTCCGCTGACACTAATGCTGTCACCCAGTAGTCAGGACTCTGCACGAATGTGGTAGTAGCAGGGCAAAAGGTTCTCTGGTTCTCGCATTCCTAGACTCTCTGGAAGTACACAGCTCCAGGATGAGGCTCCCAAAACTTCCTCATGTTATTTCACTTACAGATTTCTTTTTGAGACAAATACTTGAACAATTTTCATCTAGTAAGTGAGCCTGAAATACAAAGAAGGCAGCAGCAGCTGTCATCTGTGCAAGATCCCCAGGAGCGCCTGACTGCAAGAGAACTGTATCTGAGTTGAAGGTATGATGTGGGCTCCGTGTGACTAGAACAGTGCTCAGCCTATTAGAGTTCAGTATTACTTTTCTAAACAACTATGTTAAAATAAATGACGCGATGCAGTCCATTCATGTTGCAAAGCAGCAGAACCCCTCTTACCCTTCAAGATTAATCTAAAGAGGCAATATGTGTACAAGCACATTTTTGGATAGGTGTGAAGGTTCACTCCATGACTGAACAAACAATTTGCTATAGAGAGTAAACTGGCAATGTTAGACCAAGATGGAGTTACTGTGGTGGTTCTTACTTCTTTCCAGAAATATCTACAGTATTTTCACATAGGGTGTACATTTCCACATTAGGATGCTAGCAGCACTACTGGTGTTTGAACAGAGCATCAAGGAAAAACAAAGGTTTTTGTTACTGACCATGGCCAGGCAGTGACTGAACATCCCTGATGACTTACTGCCTTCTCACAACCTCTGGTTTTCTGTTAGTAGAGTCCCCTGCCCAAAAACACCGTAGGACCTCCATCGTTAAAGACGCTCCAGACTCAACTGGACATGACACAGGCAGCCTCATGTGATGTTCCACTGGCCCTGCTCTGAGGAGGCAGTTGGACAGCATGACCGCTGGAGGTCCCCTGTAACCTAAACCGACCTGATTTTCTCCACCTACAGAACACTGGCTATTTGAGTGCCACAAATTGTAGAAGGAGAAATTTAATACCAAAGTCTTACTTGAGAAGTTTTATGAACCCAAAACATTTTTGTTCACCCAGATGGGGGCGGAGGGTCAAAAGGTAACGGCACTTGTACAGGCCTGGGAGATCATTCCCTAGTTTATCTTTTGAAACTTATCCCCAGTACATCAAAGGAGTTACCATCAGTAAATGGCAGATGTCTGGTTTTAGAAAAGGGAGCCAGTATAAGCCATATTGTAATGCAGGGCCACTGATTCAAATGGTCTGGTTTTCCCCTCTCTTCTAGGCCTAGCAAATGTCTATGACGAGAAAGTCCTGCTGCATTAAAATATTTCTGAAACAAGTAAGCATCTAGGGCCTTGTGCATAAAGAAACCATGCAATCTATCACCAGTCCAATGTTTTAAACAAAGCTCTTGATGTTTTGCTGTCAATTATACCTGTCTCTCCATTTGCAAAGGTGGGTGGTGTTGATGACGGAAGAGCTTTTGCTGTATTGTCCTCCTGGTGAGATGGGCTTTGTGAGATGGATAGTGCTTTCTGAATGATTTCAATGGCTTCTGTGTGATCCATCTGTCTCAAAGCAGCGATCAACTCTTGAACTGTACCACCAGAAACCTAAGAGAGAAGACACCAGATGCTCACCATCACCCAGGCTAGCTAAAACCGAAGGGCTGCACTGTCTCACCGTGCAGCAGGATAGTGTTCTCTACAGCTTGTTACAGCCACGCTACCTCATAGTTATCTAGCAGAGTTTTCGACGGGGAAGGGCTCAACCTGAAGGCATTATTAAGTATGCCAAGACCCAGTTTTTGTGCTAGAGTGGACCAGTTTTTGTTTGGATCGGGTGCTTCCAATAGTTTGTAAAGCTGCATCTTGGAACTTTCATTCAGCTCTCTCAAATGTCCTGGGGAACAGAGAAATATGTTAGTTTATTATTTATGCAAATCACGCACCAGTTCATTTCTAAGCAGAAACAAAGCCAAATTAAAGAGTATTTTAGTGTCCATCAATCCCAGTGTTTACTCATGTACTGCTGTAATATTGAAAATGTACTCCTTTGTGTCCTTGTGACCCACCTCTTAACAGAATCACACGCATTCTGAGAATCAGTGGGTGGGAATGTACCTCTTCTCCCTCCCCATTTCAGTTACAAGCTATTGCAGAGCAATGTCTTCTGCAAGTACCCGTTCAGTACTCAATTACTAGAGGGATATTGTCAAGTCTTCTTTATAGATGTTACCTTGTGTCAGTAAGTCCTCCGAAACCACTGCTGACTCATAGGGTTTGCCATTTAGTATGTCATACACCTAAGAGAATACATTAACGTCAATAGTTAGCAGAAACCTGGTTAGTGTACACTATGTTGACAAGTCTCAGTAGTATTGTATAAAGCCCTAATTCTGTCTGTAAATGGGCAATTTTTTCTGTCCCAGGATCAGTATGACTAAAGATACTGTAGAACACCTGTGCAAAGCTTGAGGGATAAATCGTGAGAAGTTAATCTCCCTTGCCCTTTAGCTATGTCATCTGGCAACTGTTTTCAAGATACAGAGGAAGTCTTTGCAGTACATAAGTGGCAGTAGCAGTGGCTAAGTGAGGAGTTATTGCCTGTCTGCAACTAGTAATTTAAAATAAAGCCTGGGTTAGATTTTCACCTAAGGCTAGTACCACTCCCCAGGTCCATGGGATTAGAGATTCTGACTGAATATGCTGATTCTTACACTCACACCAAACCATGGACCTTGCGGCCTTTGGGTAGGACACAAAAGTGTATTTTCCCTACGCACAAAGTCCGCAAATTCTGAAGAACATAAAGCAAAGAAACTGACTAGAGAGTCTCTCGCTCTGAATATGGGTCTTCGAACACAAGCTGCCCCATCAGCCAAATACTTTTCCGTATTAAAGACTGTAGTGCAACTATTTCAAGAAGTGCCTGGTCATTCCTGTTCAGTAGAAGTAGTCTGTTAAGTGGAGCTTTCTTCCAATGCTATTTCATGGGGGGTTTTTGTGGCTCAATTAGTTTAATTTTTGATGGCAAATTAGTAGCTTGTCACCATTGAAATAACTGTGGGTGTAGTGAAAGGAGTTGGCTGAGAGAGATGAACTATCATTTATTATTAAAAAAAAAGATCACGTACCTCGCAGTTGGCCGCCATATCCAGTGGTGTCGTTCCAGGCACAATTCCTTCGTCGTCATCTTCATCATCTCTCACATCGTCTAGATCAAACAATGGCTCAAAGTTTTCAACGTGAGGATTTGCACCTGGCAAACAAGTGTGCAAAAAAATTCCTAAGAAAAGGCTTCAAGTTGCTTTTCAAGAGTATTTAAAATATGTATTCTAAGTTCTGAATGGCAAAGCTGCTAATTTAGTTACTCAAGCTAAATTACATTTTATATTAAGCCAGCAGATAACGTTATCAACTAAAGTTAAATGCTGCCACATCCCTGTATAATGCTGCTCTCCATTATAAAGAGGGAAAAAGTGGCAAGCAGTGTGTTAGGGCCCAAAGAAAGGGCTATGATTATACAAACTGACTTCCAGTCCCCTTCTTGGCTCGTACAGAGTGTAGCATGTATGTGGTGAAGCAATGGTGTGGTGCTTCTTTTTATAGTGTCAGAGAAAGTGTGGGTATTATTAAAAGACCAAGCACACAGCCAGAGCAATGGGAGGCTTGGATTTCTGTTTCAAAGGAGAAAAATCAGGTATTAAGGGTCTAAATACAGTTGAAAAAATGTTCCAATAAATATTCAAAACTAACTCTTCCACAGTGATATGAAATAGGAGACACTAACAAGCTCATGTTTCTGTGACTTTTTTTTTTTGTTATTAAAGCAGTCCAACACTTAGCCCAACTATGTAATGAGGTCTCTCCTCTGCTTCTTCAGCTATAAAAAACTACAAAAGAAATACTCAAAAAACTTCCAAGAGTGCACAAGAGATTTTTTCTTGATTAACATAATTTGCTCTTTTTAGCCATTAGATGGTGCTAAAGAGTAGTACAGCACCTGAAAGGAGGCCTTTCCTGAGGAAAAACAAACCTTCAGCTTTTAACATCTGATTTCTTCTGCTCATTAAACAAATTCACTGGCACATTCTTTTCTGCTTGCAGCTTTCTAACCTGAATTGCCACACCGTGACAGAAAACGCTCCAGTAAGTATCTATTTCCATACCTGCTGCTTTGAGAACTGCTGCCAATTTTGTAGAGCCCCTTCCAGCTGCTATGTGAAGAGGAGTTGTCCCATCATATGTAGTGCTGTCCACGTCTGCGTCACCCTAAGTTTTTATTGAACGACAACAAGAAAAGTGCTACTCATCTATACCATACAGCTGCAGAGACTCATGTCTGCATAAACATTGCTACTGTGCAACTAAGCACCATTCCACGCCTGTTTGCATAAAAATTCTAATAATTGTCTGAAAAGAAGGAACTAGAACATAACTACAACTGTCTGCCTTCAGGAACAGATGGTGGTTGCGTGCTGCAGCGTTACAGCAGGAGGCACAGTATATAAACCCAAATAGGTCAGGTAGACAAAAGCCACTTTGCATCCCATGTAATAATTCTGCCATCTGATCACCCTGTGGTGTTTGGAGTCTGAACCGGCGTGCACAGAAGCCTGCCTTCCTGCTGCTTTTCCGGAGAGCGGGTAGGCTGGTGGCACAGTCGTACACAGATACCGAGGAGGGCTACTGCGGCCAGCTGTGGGGGTGTAGGATTAAGCACACTAGGATCAAGGTGTTAAAGAGATGAGACAAATATTTCTAGATATACACAACTGTCTCTCTATGCACATCTGTATACACGTTCTGCTTTACAAAGATGAAGTGATTAACTTGTTCATGAGTAGTTTCATTGGCTGCGGGGATTACTCAGTGCAAATTACTCATGGCATATGCAGTCAGGTCAGGGTCACAAACTGCGAATTCCTCAACTTGAGCAAAAGGTTCACCAGCAGTGCTGAACAAGTAATAATGAGTAACATTAGCAATAATTTTGCCATTATACTCATTTAAGTAATCAATTCAATAAACAGGAAAAAACCCTTACTTCTGTTCCTCTGGAGCACTTCAGGATTTTCAAGAGTTTTTAAATACGTAAGTGAAAAGGCCTGGAAGAAAGAAGTTCTGCCCTTACCTCAAGCAAAAGGCAGCCTGCCAAAGGGATGTTCTCATGTTCAACAGCTAAATGCAATGCAGTTCGTCCAGATTTTTGTTCCTGAGCATTGACGTTAACTCCAGCAGCAATCAGCTGTTTAAGGCAGGACATGCTATTTGCCATCACCACCATGTGAATTGCACTGAGACCTACACAAAACGAAATCCATCCATCATGGGCATTAATATTTGAAAAATAGGGAAATGTCAGTCTCATGAGTTTTGAAGTGGCTGCTTCAAAATCTATAAGAATTGTAAAATGAGTGAGTTACTGTAGTTATCTAAGCACAAGTGACTTATTTTGCCTGATTGTACACTAGAAGATGGTGTTAATAAAAATGTTCTTTGTGCATAAATTGGAACTAGTTGTGTTACTGATGGCAAGTCAAAGCCGTGCATGAAAAAAAAAACCAAACCAAACCAAAAAACCAGCAAACTACAAGGTGGAAAAGAAGGCAGGAACTAAAGAGCTCACCTAGAGCATCTCTTTGCCTCCAAGGAGAGTAGCCTTAAAAAGAAAATCTGCATCTTGGTAGTAAACAAAAAGGTACCCTGCACCGGCCCCATCTGCTACTGAACATCTCTTCTAGAAACATTCTAGGGAATAATTGGTATTTTTAGTATCATCCTCCTGTAAGGTCACACTGCCCTATCACCTCAAGATTACCTGCAGCAGCTCAAAAAGAGAATAATAAAGCCTTGTATTTAAAATCAATCAAACCAACCACCCCAATCCAACCAACCAAAAGACCCCCCTCTCTCTGAGGAACTTAACACTGTTTTTTGATTCCCATAGTGACATTTTTAGGTCAGACATTTTACAATCTACTCGAGCAGGAGTACTAAATTCAAATGACCTGTGCCACTGAAAAATGGGAGAATTGTGTCTTTGTGGTTATTTTATAGGCTCTAATTCTGTATGGTCACGAAGTACCAGGTAAGAAACTTGACACTGGACCAGAAATTATTTTTGAGGGGATTTCAGTCACTAGACAGGAGGAAATGTTTTCTTCTGGGGGGATTTTTTTTTTTAAACAGTGGTTGCATAAGGTATCTCAGGAGGAACACAGTTCTTCAAGTTTTCTGAGATCAAAAATATACAGTAACAAAAATTCAAATCCATACTGTGTCACGTGGGCGTTACCAATCTTTTAAGTTCCATACAACCTGAAAACCTACATGTCTGTGTTCTCTCATCTGTGACTGCAGGCATATAAAAGCCAAGGACAGCATGTGCAAAATGGGGAAAGATGCTATTTCCAAGGTCTGTATCTACCTGTGTAAAACCACTGTGCTGGCAGGAATTGAGGCGTGCTTGTCCAGTAGGTAAGTGGAAAACACAGCCATTATCTTTCCATACCTTCACCATTGGAAAGGTCGACCATCGGAGATATCTTCTTATGCTTGAGGAGTAGACTCAAAATCTTGTCGTCTCCTTCAGTAGCAGCTAAATGTAAGACAGAATTACCATGGCGATCCAGAAGGCTGACATCTGCTCCAGCCTTCAGCAAGTCTTCTACCACCTCTGCCTGCTTTGTGATTACTGCCAGGTGCAAGGGGGTCTAGAAGCGACAGAAGCAAGCCATGAGAAGATAAGCAACAGCTACATCACCTCTACAGAAATCTCTTAAACCCATAAAAGCTCCTAGTGTGAGAAGACGTTACTACACTTCAAAGCTAACAGAAATGAAAAGCTTGCGTATGTGTACATTTTTTTCTACTGCATACTACAAACAGGGTTTCTACTTACTGGATAGTAAAAGCTGCCTTGCCAGTGTCAGCAGTTGGACTTTGGGAGGAACAAAGATGTTGCCTACTCTTATAAGCCAAGGCACTGACCGGGCTATTTGAGCATTGCGGTGCAAGGGACTTGGGAAATGAGATAATTCCTGTGCCCCCCAGACACTGGAACCCGGCTTCCAGCTGCCCCATAGCCAAGTTCATGCCACAGAGGGAGTACCCGCACTTTCCAGGGTCTGCTCAAATCCGCCTTTGGCTGTGAACTATGCTCTAATTTTGCTCCTGAACAGGGGGTTTGCAGCCATGGGCTTAGGACTGCCGTATCCCCCAAAATGACTCTGCACAGAAAAGAAGAAAATCTTGCTGTTCTGTGCATTTATCGAAGTGCAGAACAACTGTGCATTTATGCAGCATGTGTCTAGCTAGCTGATTCTACTTGCACGTTCTCCATTTTTGTGCAAAGACACCTGCAGCACCGAGAGGCTCTCTGGCCGAGAGGTTTCCAGTATTTCCAAAGGTCAGTTGTATACTGCATTCTTGACAGTCTTGCCAGTGAACAGCATCATGTAGAACACGCTCAGAAATGTATGTATTTCAACAGTAAGGCATTCCAGTAAGGTTTGGAAAATAATTATTTCCAGCAGTAAAATAATCTAAAAATTGCACAAGATTCCATATCCATATCATTATCCTTGTATTAACACAGGACTATAAAAAAAGACTAATTCCAGCTCTGTACAATAAGCTTGTGTTTGTCGATATATTTGTCAACATATCTGCAATTAATTACTGAATCTATAGGCTACATGTACGATTCAGCTTTCAGAATACCTGTACAGAAGGAAAATTCTAGCCCAAACCTACTTTCCCTCCCACCACTGGCTTAAGGTTTAAGTAGAAGGTAGGAATAGCTGTAGAGGTCCTGGTAGTTAGAGATTTATTTCTTGTACAGAGCACAGCTTTGCTTCCTCTTTCAGTGAAACAGAAGGCACAGAATTCAATTCAGAATCTTCTGCTTGCTTTCATCAGCCTCCACATTTCAAACTTGCTCATATAAAGAGCATAAAAATGAAATGTGAAAGAGAATAAAAAAGTCAAAATAAACCCTCTGGGACTATCTGTGTAGAATAATGCCTTTACTGTTCACAGCAAAAGAAACGACACAAATGTCGGAGTGCTGCTGTGTAACATCCAGCTGGTTACCTTTGGGACAACCAAACAGTGCACACAGTTGAAAAGAGATTATTTTCCAGGCAGGTTTCCACAGCTTTTTTTAAAGCCTGTCTGAGTTACAATACAAAAACCTCAGACTCTGTCACAGATGAAGCTGAGGAGACAGAGTTGTGCCTGGCAGTTAAGAGTTCTTTTCCTACTAGGTAAAAGACATGGGGATGGGTTTTTTTTGTTTTGCTATACTGTGAATCTAGAAATGAAAGGGAAATTTTGGTGCTCATGTGATGGGCGCGAATACCATCTGGGCTATAGGAAGGGCATAGTTTGTTACAGCTTCCACATGCCTACAGATAACTGATGACGCAGCAACTGACTCACGATCCTGAGTTATCCTAGGTTAGAAAGGTCAAAAGAGCCCAGAGCTGGCACCCTGTAATCCATACCACTGGTTTAATAACAGAGAAGCCAAATAATGAAGTAATGAACTGAAGAATTTCGTGGTTTTGGCCTGCTCTACGATTAACCCACGGAGGCGTTTCTGTTAACATCAAGGGGACTTGTGAACTAAAACAGTGAAAACCTGCTCTTGCTCCTCCACCGCCTTGCACCAGGTCATTGTGTTTCTAAACTTTACAATATGTCATTGTGTTTCTAAACTTGTTTGCATTACAGCTGATCTGGGCTCATTCCAACGAATAGAAGAAAAATAAGACAGATGTAACTGTGCAATTTCGTTGTTGCTGGCAGAACAATCAACACTTACACCACCACAACAGCGCACCTGATAAAGGTCGTTTCTCATGTTAATGATGTCATTATAATTCAAATCAGGCATCACTTCCAAGAGGTTTTTCACCAGCTCAGTATGAAGGTGGATAATTGCTAAATGAAGGACACTGAAACAAACAAAAAACAGATTAACAAATTCACATTTTCAAATTTATTACAAAAATTTTAAGGTTTTGCTGTAGATCTGATTGAATTCTAACTAATATAAACACCTGACTATTAGAGGTCATGACTTCAGCACTAAATACCAGCACCTAAACTGAATCCCAACATTAAAAAAAGCTAGTCAGAAGACAACAGTGTTTAACCCTTCAATCATAAAAACAGACTCGGGATGGCTTTTGCTGGTCCTGAGCATAAATTAACTAATAGTCTAGTAAATACAAACTTTGTTTCACAAAAGAATTGTTTCAGAAAGTGTTTGAAATCCCCAGATTCTTCACTGCTTTGGTTTTTTCATGTTTTGAATTATGCAGCACATGAACACCTTTTACTGTCAAAACCTTCCTTCAGAATTTCCACAGGCCTCTCTGCCACCAAAGCAGATTTTCCCTTGGGGGTTTTCCCAGATCTGTGGGTTTTTCTTTTCTTCGTTTTCAAACAGAAAAATGACTGAGGACTCAGGCCCAGCGACTAACGGCCACAGAATTTGCAGCAGTGGCCAGAGACATCCTGCCAAATGAAAACCCTGTTTTGGGACATGAGTGACTCTGCACAGGCAAGACACTTCACCACTTCTACAGGGTTAATGCAACATCCTTTCCCAGGGTCTTCTCCAGAGCCAGGTCCCTCACCACCAGCCAGAGTGGCTGTACTTGCAAAAGACACCAGGAATAAAGCAGGTTCTGAATCCCATCACCCCTCTGCAACAGAGCTCGATTTGTCTTGTTCCCTCGAGACCTTGTTTCAAAGCCATGCCCTTTGTTTTGAAACATATCTTGCCAAGCTCTCCCTTAACAGATGCTGGCCAACTTCTAGACTCATCTTTTTAGCATATTGCTGCTGACACACAAAATATCAACATAGCACATGTGGTGCATTTGTTATGCTGCTCCAGAAATACCTGAATATACTCAGATCTACACTTTCATCAGAAAAATAAAAAGAAGTTCCTTGCCATTCAGGGTGTAGAGTCATCTTGAAATTGAGACTGAGAGCACTCAAAGCCAGAAGATATTTTAAAAAGGGAAAAAAATATGATTTCTAAACCAAACTCATCCTCGAAGGGCCTGTTTTATTGGTTCTGGACGCTGCCATAGGCAGTACCATGGCACTTTCCCTCCTTCAACTCTCCTGTGCTGTTCAAACAGTCCCACCACTACCGTAAAAGAGCTGTTCCTCTGCTCTCTGGTAGATGCTTCTTACTATGCTCTACCATGCTGACATTTTATTTCCAAATCTCTCTTCAGCAACAAATTTGCTCTTCTGCCTTTAGTTCTCTTTTCCGTAGCAAGTATTTTAATTTTACCCTGCCACTGCATGTGATGCTGTAGTCTGACAGTTGTGTGATAACAATGCTGTAAAGACATGCTGACTAGACCACGAAAGGGCAGTCAATTCCACTTTTTGAACAGTCCTGCATCAAAAAATGCTTTTCAGCACTGCTGTGGAGGCAGAGTACTGTAATACCATCAGGCTTCTGGAGAGTGGTGGTACTGGTATAAATGCAGTAACACGCGGTGTTACTGAGAGCCCACAGTAAATATACGCTAATCACAGATTAATGTATTTTGTCTTAAAGCCATAAAAGACAACACAGGTCCCATTAAAGTTATTTTCATTCCCTACATACTACTTTGATGAAAGAAAGCTGAGCAAAATTCTTTAAAGGCTTAAGCAAAAATTTTATAGTTTTTGCTTTTTATAGTCATATAATTTTAATGATTAAAGTGAAAATTAGGGAAATTGATTTATGAATTTTGACTTAAACAAACAAACAAACAAACAAAAACCCAAACAGCTCCTGAGAGAGTGGTGGAAGACAGTCACCAAAACTTTGTTTTGTTAAAAAGCTGCAGAGTAATTTAGATGTATTACATGCTCTCAGTCTAAAATCCATCCCAGGAGAAAGGCAACATGAGCTTGAGCCTCACATACTTGCAGATACTTCTTGATCCAGGAAGAAAACAACTATTTACCATCATTCTGAAAAGTATTTTGACTTTGTTGAAGTGCCCTGCAAGTCCAAATCTGAGGGGCACGTTACTGATTTTTGAATGGAGGTCCTACTTGCTCAATAGTCCTCTACCCCCCGCTTTTTTTTTTTTAAAAACACAGAAGCTGTATTGTCCAAAGTGCTAGCAGATTTTGTTGCTGGCTCCTGCCTAGCTCATATTCCTGCTTTCCTCGAAGCAGACGTTAGGTTGCCAATTGGAAAGCAAAGCAAGTAAAGTAGCTATCTCTGATTTTGCAGTCCTTTATCAGTAATCCAAGACCTATTTTCACTAGTAGCCTCTCACAGAGTAATCGAACAGTGGGATAGCATGTCTCAGTCACCTGTAATTTTCCATGTAGCTGGACACCTGAAGGCTTATATGGCTTCTACTGTACAAAATACTGCACTTTAAAGAAACAGAAGTGATTGCATGGGCCTGCCCAAAGCCTGCCAGCTAAAAAGTGAGGATGTGATAATGTCACTTGCTTATTCAAGAGATTATCTTTGCATGTGTTCAGAGCCACTTCCACCCAATTTGCTTTTAAATAACTACCAATCATTAGTTCCTCATTGTATTTCACTCTCTGAATCCCACAGAATCTGCATAGCTGTAGAGGAACAAAATGGATTTCTACTCCAACTCACATTATTGAAGGAATGATAAGCAAATATTAGCAGCCAAGTCTGCCACAAACCTCTTGGAAGACAACAGTACAGGACAGAGGTAAGCAAGAGCAAAATACCATCCTCTGGGAAGAACTTGGTGTCAGTGGGAGAAAAGCAGCATGGATCCTCCAGCTATTATTTCTATGTCTCCCGGTGCATCTGTAACTTAAAGCTTCCCATGAAGACTTAAAGCCTTGCATGGAATAAAAAGCAGGGCACCCTCCTTCAGCACAAAGCTGAGTATCCCCATCAACTGTGTATCATGATGGAAGCATGGCACTTCATGCTCAGTCGAGATTTTAAGTAAAAAAAGGCAAACAAATTGACAACATGCTCACTGTACCCTCAATGACCAGATTACTTTCTGACAGGCACTGGATCAAAGACCTTTGTGGCGTGAGTGACTTTTCTGCAAATGCAACAAAAATGTCTAAATCGCAGCTGTACCTCTCCCAAACAGCACAAAGGAGAACGATATTTATTTGATTAGAGCAGTGCTGCAATCCATGATGGGCACCCACAGGGGACAGAACAAACTGACCACACCATTTAGCCACCAAAAACATGACTTTCAACCCAGTAAGTATAGGCCACTTACTTGTCTCCATTATCATCCTGGACAACAGTGAGATGGCGCTGAACAGCCAACAGCATCTTCACATCTCCAGTTACAGCATAATCAAAGAGAGCATTGCAGTGACGCTTGGCAAGCTGCATGGCCTTCTCCAGGAACAGACCATCTGCAACACAAAGTTTTGTCTTCATCAGTTTGGTTGTCTTCTTTGCAACACCACCTTCTTTTGACAGGCATTTGTGCTGCCAAAGAAATACGAAGTGCAGACCACCAATCATTTACTGATTCACTGAGACAGGTTGCTAATTACTCCTGAGAGGTAAGGAGAGAGGGAATAAGTCCCTTGGAAGAAAAACTCGGTGCATGCTGAGCATTCAGGCAGCAGGAATCCTGAGAACAGTCCAACTCTGGAAGCTACCTTTAGTTTGAGTGGCACCAAATTAATTGCATTGATGTGTTCTTATGTGTAATGAGACAAAAGGAGCAGGAACTTGGATTTGCTTAGATACAAGCAACATCTAAGGACTCTTGTCCACAGAGCACGTAAAAGAACCTCCCATGCAGTTCTGAGTAGTTTAGACTTGAGGAAACTGAGGCACAAGAAGCCTAAGTGACCTGTCAATTACTGCACAGAAACCCACAGAAAAGCTATGGAATAAATGCAGGGCTTTCTGCCCCCTCTCCGACTCAAACCATGCAGTCTTTCCTGCTTTAGAGCAGCAGCACAGAGAGTGTGTTCACCTGTTTAAAACATTCCAGTGTTTACAATGCTTAGTATTTGTAGTATCCTGATTTTAGGTAGAAAATGTACAAGCACTGAGATTTCAAAAAGCAGAATTTGTCACGGTGGGGAGGCAAAAGGGAGAAAGGGGAGGAAAGAAACTAATTTGTTGAAAAAAGTCACTCTAGCTGCTCTGTCAATACCTTTGTGGTTCTGTATCAGCAAGAAACTAGCGAAAATGAAACAGATGAACTTTCAAACCACAGTCGTCATTCTGGGAAGCAGTATCAGCCTGTATTTTGAGCAGTTTCATGTTTCTATAAAACCTTGTAAGGTTAGAAATTACTAACAGCAAACAAGTAAAACAGACTTTGTCATTTAAAACACACATAGGGAGAGAATACCCAGGATTTCCAGCTACACAAAACCAGGCATTTAGACCAGGTTAGAAGCATATCCCTGGTGAACATGTGAATACATAACTTCTATAAGCCGAAGACTTACTCAGCTATCCATGAAGCTTATTGTTCTAGCCAATATATCACTGTGCTTCCTATACTATATGCCCAGCCTAATAAATTTATATTTGCTATTTACCTTTTAACGCTAAATAATAGCATTAGATGGATGTTATGTTCAGGATATATATCCAGGGTAAATGGTATTAAGCAATTTGGTCTTTTCTCATTATAGACATTTCCAGAGTCTGAAAAACTAGATGCTGAACCTCCTTGGTTCCCCATATCAAGCACGCAGAAAAGCTATCCTTCAAAATATTACAAGATAGCATCTTTTAGTCTAATACCCAAATGTTCTACCCTGCAGTAGCCATTTCATGAAGCCTGTTCTTCTGCATCTATTCTTCATATAATCTGGAGATTATATTGAAATTGGCTCTTTTCATGCCATTATAATAGGTAAATAAAAGAAACAGTCAACTTCCTGCCTACAATGTTCACTACTCGGAAACCAGGCCAACAATCCAGACCCCTCCTTGGTGCCTGCTAAATGGACATTATTATTTCTTCACATATCAGCAAAAGATTTTGCTCTTTGAATCAGTCACAGGATTTATCACAACCAGAACTGCAAACGGCAAGTTCTTCAGCTTTTCTCAGGAGCACCATCTGTTTCTCAGATCACAAGAAGCTACACCTTGGAGGATTTTACAACTACAACCCACCTACTACGTGACTTTGGTTTCCCAAGCCACAGCTTCTAGTGCTCTTAATAGCAAGTGTCACACAGGGCTGATACACACAAGGTAATGTGCCCTCTCCCTGACCAAGAAGGGAACAACAAAAGTGGTCCAAATCACATTACCCTTGGTAAAAGCCAGGAACAAAAAATTCCTTCCTGCTCAATTCCTACCACTACCATGTCCCTCTAGTCCAACCGTTATCTTTTTTCATTTTATGAGATTACTCAAATCCTTTAAAAAAGTGACTATCAACTGTTTTAAAAAACAATCCAAGAAAAGGAAGTCTTACTGTCTGGGAAAGGGTCATTTATAGTTTTCATATATTTTACAATGCTACTGCTAAACCATTTCTATTGACTACTCTTGCCTTCCTCCCCTTTTGTTCAGCAGTTTGATGTGTAAGACTTTGCTACCCAACAGTGTTATTTTACTGTATATTTGTCACATGGGAACAGATACATTTACATTTTAAATTCAAACCTTTAATACCACTTTGCATGCAATTTAACAGTAGAATTGCAGGGAAGAACTACTGCAACAATCACGCCAACATCCATTTACTCATCCATTAAAGCCTATCAAATATCAAAAGCCAAGTCAACTGCTGAATTGTATTCCATGTACCTTCACTGCTTTCAGTGTTCCTCATACAGGTTTATTATAAAGCAGTGTTAAATGTGCCCAGCAGGCTAAGCTATCTCTTCTCCTTGCATGACAAGCAGCAGTTCAGTTGCCCAGTGGCAGTACAAAGGTGGAAGATTATCTACAGAACTATGTATGGGGAGGGACCTTAGATTTGGGGGAACAGAATCCCTCCTGTTTCCTCCAGGAGGCATTATCATATTTTGAAAACAGCAAGCAGACGTTTATGGGGTTTCCAGGCCTTTAACACCAGCTTTGCCCATAACTCAGTCTGATCTACCCTAAATACATTTACTTGTTCACTTACCCTGCCACCTGCAATCTGCTTCATTTACATCACTTCCAGTTTTACAGGAAGAAGCAGCATCCTCCTTCTCATTATCACCAGAGGTTCTGCACTCATTCCTCTCCATAGTTTCCACTTTCACATCGTGTTTCATGTCCCATTTGTCACTTTGTTTATCAGAGCTCTTCCCATCTTGTTCAGCTGTGCTATTTGATAGTCCTTCAAACAAAAATTAGTATCATTAGTGTCCAACACTGTTGCTTTTTTATGCAAGTGATAAAGCTCAACTAGCCATAACCAAACCCTAAAGAACTCAATACAGAAATTTACTTTGACATAGGTGTCATCATTAAACACTCACGAATCATAATACTCCAGATGCCAACACGCACAGACAGACATAGCAATGTAACTTGCTGTAAAGTGATGTTATGTTTTTGACAGCCTCTGCTTTAAAGATAAACTTTTATATATAACAGCAGATATACTTCTCTTTTTATGGTACAAGAATGCAAGTTTGAAGTATTCCCAGGAAATCTAGCAGAATTATTGAGATTTACTTTTGTTTTTCTGACAGCAAATTCATCCCTGAGACTTTGGAAACAACTACAGAGTATTCAACATGTAGATTTGAAATGACTTCCCTATTTTAGGAAGCCAAGAATGCCCTTATTATTAACTTAATCTTTTCCATTGACTTTTATGTTATTTCTCTAGGCTAGTCCTTGGGTCACCTGTAATCAGAATGTTCAAGCAAACGAAAGGGCTGTTGCTTGAAACATACAATGAATATAGATGCACACAGAGGGGTTTTGGTGACTGCTTCTCAGGAGTTAGCAGTAAAAAGGAACATGCACACAGCTTTCAAGGTAGACTTGAGAGAATTAAAGAGAAGCAGGGCAGTATAATCTACACAAACCCCTCTGCTGCCGGAGGTTCTAGAAAAGAGACTGATTCTAGGGAAAAAAAATAGCCCCCCCAGCACACTTCACTAGACCTGCATGACAGTTCAGCTCATACTGTAGAAGAAAATAAAGATAGTCAAACTCATTCAACTGTTCCAAGAATGACATTTTTACTGTTACCATGTTTCATTCCAGCATTGGACTTTGTTGTGCCAGGGTGGAAATGCATGCCTCCAAAAGCAGAGTATCCATATGAAGGATAACTGAACCCTAAAGAAATGAAAAAGTTGGAAGAATTAATAGAATTACATCCTAAAGCAATGAAAACACCAGCTAGAAGAACACTGAACCTAAAGAACTGAAATTTTGTTTTCTACATACCTTCTGCTTTATTCCATCTGATTAAAATAGATTTTCCAGACTGAAGGTGAACTCTTCCCCACCCCTTCAAGAATCCAAAGAAATTCTACATGGTTGGCTAGTAACACTCTTTGTCCCAACATCCATAAGGCTGCACAAATGTATTATATCACTAGTATGCTTCATCTAAGTCTCAACTGAGATTTCACAAGCTACCTGTATGCTTTTGAATCTTTGTGATTACAACAGGTTTGTATTCTGGTGTTATGTTATAGATGTGCTGCTATCAATGCATGTAACAATATGAAAACTGCTGCTCTGTCCCCTGCTCTAAAAAAAGGGTTGCAAAGGTACTGTGGTTCAGATTACATTTGCTGAGCTACAGGTTTTTAATGCTCTGCTGCAAGAATCAAAGCAATGCTCTTATGATCCTGCTCTTATGATATTCTCTGGCTTCAAAAGATAGTAGAAAATTTACTAATTAGTATCTCAAATTTTTAATAGTTCTTTGCACTAACAGGGTTAATTTGCCAAATTCCACTCCTGGTCCCAGAAATAATTAAGAATCTTTTCAATTTTAAGCATCCAAGATGGTACTTAGCTGAGCTGTCTCATGAATTTCAGTGCCTTTGAGGCCCTAGGAAGCAACAAAGCTAAGATATGATGGATTCCTGACTCAGATTCCCTCAACTAGAAAGGTGTTATCTGTGACTTAAAGCTTCAAGGAAGAGGAAAAAAAAAAGTCACCATGAGCCTTATATCCAAGTAGGAAGGCAAAGCAACTGAAGAAGTATTTAGAAAAGAAGGAGATGCTTGACTGAAATGAGTTACACTGGTACAAAGACAGGAGAGGCAGGTCTTACCTACCTAGAAGGAGAAGAAATCCTCATCACATTTTAAAAATCAGAATAAACATCTGTCCTGCTCTCAAAGTAGAACCCCTTCCCCTCTTCACCCAAAACTGCTGACTTACCAGATCCAGCACCGCCACCTCCCCCTCCATACATGCCACCGCCTCCTGCGCCACTGCCTCCACCATAGCCATCAGAGAAGTTTGGCATTAGCTTCTGTCGTTTCCTTTGCACTTCTTCTTTATCTGGGTTAGAAGGAATAGACGGGATAAGGACTCACTCTTACTGGTGGCCACGCACAGAAGAGGATGTGCATACAGAAAGCATTACTAAAGTTTACTAGTTTATAAAGGAAAATGCAGAGTGCTGTCAAAGAGTCAACTCTCTTCTAGCTCCAAACAACAGAACAACTTTGTATGTAATAGAGCAGTGAGAATTCCTGCGAGAAACAAGCTAGTGCCAAGTCCCCAGCCAGACCAACAGCATTGCTCAGGCCCGTGTGGTCTCTTCAGTTATGTCAGGTACCTTGTGCTCAGACTGGGAGGGAAAGGTGCAGAGACGTCTTAGGGGGCTCAGAGTTTCCTTCAAAAGTGTCTCATGTACTCAGAACCCCGGAAATCAGTGGTCCCCAAATTCTTCTATGTCTAAGTCAAGTCATAAACCAGCACAAGTGCCCTGAACCACAAACTTGTTCAAGAAAATTTGCCTTTTGGGAATATAAGCACAGGCTCTTCTACTAAGCATATCTACTTCAGAAATGGACCCTTATCAAAGGGTCAGGAAATCACAAGGCACTTATATTTCCAACAGTGCAGAGTACCTGCAGTGTCCTTTGAACATTTGTTTAAGGGTAAGGATGGCAAGAAACGGTGAAAAAAAATATTTGCTTGAAATGATTTACTTAAAATATCAGAAAAGCCACCGGAATAAAGATAGCTTATTTTCAGGCAGGACATAATACTGTCAAACCATGCTGAGCAGCATTAAAACAAAACAAAACCAAACCAAAACCAAGCCTGAATATTTTATAGTGTAAGTACAAAATAATACTTAGCCCCCCTGGAAAGCAAAACACAAAGATTTAAAAGTAGTACCCCAGTGACTGGGGAAAGTGAAAATGTCATGACAAGAGCTACAAAAATGGGGATACAAATGTTACAGGGGTTAAAATCCAGGAGAACTGTTGAGGAAAGAACAAAATATCCTTCCTTCACTAAACGATCTAGTAGTTTTCAACAGCCATATGACAAAAAGAAATTTCATGCACAGGCACATCAGTCAGTGCATCAAATAAGAGAGCTGAATACACGAAACAGTATACTGAAAAGTACGAGTGCGTTATTTCCAGGCATACATGATCTGTAAGTATGTATGCATGCATGCACCAGGCATACTCACACTGACGAGGAGAGAAAACTCTAGAGAGCAATCTAGTCAGAGAAACAAACAAAAAATCCACATAACACATGTCTAAGTTTGTGTGTACACTTGCAACAAGGGGAAAAAAAACCCAGTCCCTAAATGGTAATTTCATTATTAGGTTGTGTAGGGGATCCGAAAATGCACGTAACAATATCGAATTAATTTTACTCCATTAAGAGGCACATAAGAGGTTTGCTTCAAATCTGGCAACTTTGCTCTGCAGTTGTACGCTTCACTTGCCATAAAACTTGTGCAAGAGATTCCTGAAATAATTACAGATACAAAATCCTCTAGCAACTCTGGAAGTTTTTGTGAATGCACGCTTTCTGCTATTTTATTATAATAGGTGTAAAGTAGATTCACTTGGACATCAACCACCACCCCTCCCGCCTCAGCTGTCCTTACTCCATTACCACTGATGCACACATATTTCAGAGTTTGACAGGGTATTGATTTCAACAGGGCGCTAATCTAGGCACTGAAAACATGCAAGATCAGGACTTAATAGCACAACCTGCAGGCAGGTAAACTGTTAAGCAGAAAGATTATTGTCTTAGTACAATGAAACACCAATTCTGACTTGGGCCTCAAGGCATTTCCATACCATTAACATTATTGATATTTAAAATTATGATTGCTGCTGCCATTCACGTCAAACATTTCAAATGTAGACTTTAAAGGGCACAGATCTGCTAGTTAAACTTCTTTTCACTAACAACTTAGGAAGCAGGTCTGATGCCAACTATTCTACTCCTGCTAAGCGACTAACATTTTAACACAAGAGACTGAAACAGCACTTTCCCTGCTCTTACAAGAAGTGTCTTGGGCTTACTTAACTAGTACAGGCAACTGGAAAATTCAAAAACATCAGTGAAATTGTGAGGCATGAAGGAGAGAACTGCAAAACACGTACTTTTTCCACCAGATACCAACCAGTCTTCGGTTTAAGGTTTCATCTGAAAGTACTGACAGTAAAATGTCCTCAGATATTATTTTGCATAAACTTAGAGGAATAGAGTGCCATCTACTGTATGGACAGGCATGCGTGCATATCAGAAACTTGCAGGGAGTAAGCCTCACTAGGAAAATACCCATGGATTTACTGCCTACAAGTCCAACAAAAAACCTACGAACCCATTACAGAGCTACCACTTTTCGTATTAGCTCTGTAGAAAACAAGGACGCAAATATCCTATTTTCTAAAAATAACCACTACAAAAAAAATCCCTCATCCAACAAGTCCTATCTTATTAAAAACATTCCTAGGGACCCCGCAGTTTCTGTTTCCAATATATAAAACGGGTTTAATGCATTACCTTTGATTTCCGGATAGTAGAGAAAAGGCTTTGGTTCGCTTGTTTCTAGATCAGATTTCCGACGCAGTTGTACAAATACAGATGCTGGCTTTGTGATATTGACATCTCGATACTTGGGTGTTTTGAACACAATAGCAAACTGTGAAGGAAACAATGATAAGCACATCTATCATGGAGCATGGGTTCTGACAACTTTGCTTTTACATTTGTGTTATTTTGTACGAGTTGGTTCACGGCTTGGGAGGCAAAAATTCTTAGCAGACGGCTGCTACAACAATAAGTTTCCGTTTTAGTTTTCAGTTGCACTTTTGAGTTTGAGTCCTAAAGCCTTTTGGGAAAGACAGAACTGCCATGCAAAGTATCACCACATCATGTATGTTAGTACTGCATTGTTTGTCCCCTCATCATTTAGCATCTAGTCTGTGGCTTTCTCAGTGTGTTCACAGGTGCTCCGAGAGCTTTTTATATATCCTATCCCAATTTACACTGGTGCATGTTAAAGCAATGGGTCTATCTCCCAATTTCCTCACACTGTATTCCTAACCTGCCTAGTTACCTAACGTACAACTTTAAAGAACAGTTAAGATTGTACTATTATTAGGAAGTAACCAACAAAAGAAGAGGTTAGTACGGGATACAGGTGCTTTCATCTAATTTACGAATTATAATATAATGCTACTTTACGGAGATGAGAAAATCATTAACAAATGACAAATGCTCTGTTACTTACCTGTCTATGTACATCTGTAGGAGAAAAGTCTCCAAAGCCTTCCCACATACCTCCATTTTCATCCTCTTCATAGAAACGTATTTGAATATCATCTGCGAAGAGGGAAAGAAACACTCTTTAGGATGTTGTGCATTTGTTTAACGTTTGGGATGTTTATGCATTTGTTTAACCTTTGGCTAAGTTTATTTCAGATAAAAATCAACATGGCTACATTTTGGCTGGATGATAATGTTACATGAATAATACACGGATTATCTTTATCCATTTTCTGAAAACATCATAAATAACCAATTTTTAACATCAATTTTAGATCAGCCTAATTCTAATGACTTCACTGAAGTTGCTCTCTATTTACTGAGCAGTAAAAGGAGAACTAGATTCACTACCTCTTCCTATTCTAGGGCTATAAAACATTCCAGAGGAGCTTTATTTGGAACAAACATGTAGGGAGGGGAGAACTTAAAGCGTGAAACATAGAAACCACCCTTTCTCCTCCAACAGTTTCAGTTCAAAAAACTGCAGCAAAACCTGAAGTGCCACAGTTCAAGTTCCGCTTGCTGCTGGCAGAGTGCCACTTTGGAGCTGCAGCTCAGAGAGACAGCAAGGGTGTGATCGAGTGGCATGTCAGCAGTGATCCCTCACCCCCCAAACACAGCATGGGCCAGAAACATGAGATTTGGCTTCTGCTCCTCTAAACATATTTTCTTTCATCCTCCTTGTATTTATTTATTTATATTTTTAGGAGAAGCTGGGAAATATCACACTAGCATATTCCTTCCCCAGCACTCCTGCTGAGAAAAAAACTAGAAAAAGCCTATTCTCTCTCAGGGTGACTGATGCAGGACAGGCTTTTGGAGCAGACAGACTGCTTCCTCTGATCCACCACCTGCTAGTCTCAAGACTGTTAACCACCACTTCCAGTCCTGCTGTCCTGCATGCTCAAGTTCCTTCAGGCAGGAGGTTTCTGAGAGCAGTGAGGTCAGGGGAAACCCCGATCCGGCTGAGGGGAAACCCCACCTCAGGGCTTCCACTGAGTCAGACATTTATCTATTTATTTTGTGCACAAGAGTTATGTTTCATCTCAGTCTTTCTGACAGCAGAAGGTATATACACTACTGAAGGAAAACAGTTTTTTCAAAGCCCCCTCTCTTTCCTAAGGGGTAGAAGAACATTTGCAAGAAAGAGAGGTGGAAAAGGACAGCCTGTATTAACAGAAAACGACCACATGATTTTAACAACATGTGAAGAGACTGATTCCAAACAGGTCAGAATGGGGTACCTGCTCCACCATGCAATCTACATCAGGGAGTCCCAGGTATTACCTATAGCTGAAAAATGCAAAGGATTTCCCTTGCTCCCGTTTTTTTCTTTTTAGTTCAGCCCAAAAACAAAGCATCCAAATCCACACTGCCCAATCCTGACACATTCATAGGCACGAGCAGAGTCTGTGAGAAGTATCTATTTACACTGAGTAATCTTTACCATTAGCATATACATAAAAATGAAGTTACTAGCAGCAGTGCTGAACACATTCAGTTCCCATCAGTGGTTAACAAAGAACGCTCATACTTACTCTTTATAATCAGGAACTTAATAATAAATCAGAAACTTCAGAATAATTCAGAGCAGGTGTTAGTTAATGGAGTTAAACATCACCCAGGACCCACCACCCACAAAAAACCCAGAACATGGGCGAGGGCAGAAATTTGAGGAGAACAAAGATGATCACATGGTCTCTGTGGAGGCAACACGAGATGAATTTGCTTTGCAGCAGACTCTTTGATTTATTCATTTTCCAGACTGCTGGCCTGACTTTCAGAAAGGCTGAGTGCTTACCAATCCTGCTGCACTATCGGAGCAGGAGAATACTAAAGCAACACAGCAGGCTTCATGTGTACTCCAGATGAACACCCTGGTGTGCCTTACAATACTCAGGTCTCTTACCTTTCTGAACCTTGTCACAGAGAAGGTAAATCTCTTCCCCTCCTGTTACACACCCTGCTGTTCTGTCCATTCTTACGATTTTTAGGTTGGAGGCATTGGGAGCTTCTATTGAAAGGAAAGAATAAAAAAACCTGCTTATCTTCATAACAGTTTTAGATTTCAGAAAAACCCAAGCACAACACACACAAATGCAATAGAAAGACAAGCCTCCAATACAACCTACCTAAATTTGTCTGTTTTTTTTAAACAGGAATAAATCAACAGTTTTTAATCTGAAAGGCATAATCTTGTATCCTCTAAGCTTTGACTGAACTGTGAACTATAAAATAAGGCCCTGGCCATTCCAGCACAATTACTGCACTAGTAAAGTAGCACAGCAGTGAATTGCATCCAGCACTCTGCATTAGTACTAACTTTATGACAAGAGCGCATTACAGAGAATATAAGTTTCTCTTCCCTGCTTTCTTGACAGCGTGACACTCTTGAGAGCTGTTCCCTGTATCTCACTATTTGAATGCAATATGCAGTGCTTTGCTTTACACTGTGGCTTACTTGAAAGCATTGTCAGTCCTTGGCCAACATATTGGACTGTGATCAAAAAGCCCACCTCCATGGATCTCAGTAGACACATCAATGGATATCTACTGGTCCTCAAGACAGAACTATCATCTGGTAAGTAAAAGCAGCTGTGATAGACAGTTATGCTATCACAAGTTGTGTCTGTTCTGTGGAAGAGGCTTGAATGGTGCCAGTGAAGCATATTAGAAAAAAACAAAAACTGAGAAAAATCTTTTGGCACTAACAACCAAGAATTCACCTTGGGAGCTCAGAAACTAGTAACCGACATCTATGTAGCAACTTAAAACAGCAGAAACATGCATACAAAATTTCCCCTCTATTCGTCTCCTTAGTTGGAGTAAAAATTTTGATGGTCAGATTCAGAAGGATACGATAACTTCAAATGTTTTTATATGTATGAGTTGATACATGCTCTATCTCTGTTGATGCTTTGTCCTCCTCCTTGTCTTTGCTTTACAAATACTCTCTATCATTACGCAGGTGTGAGATAGAGTAATGAAAACAAATAGAATCTGTAATTGTTTCTAATGAAAATCAAGATTCCTTAAAGACACTGCTTGGTAAATCACCTCAGCCTCCAGCTGAAAAGATTGTGTTCTGTCATCCAGAAAATGCAGGTCATGTGTGCCATAAGAACAGCAGACATCACGTTTTTTCGCTCAGTTAATACATGCAAAATGGCTGTGCTGTATCACTACATTCCCCAATTAATAGCAAGCAACAGACTATATTAGAACAGTTGCATTTAATACCTTTTCATCTAGACTTTGTCCTTAAAAAGTGATGATATAGGCATGACTGTTGCACAGGGAAAAAAAATGGTACTTTTTCTGAGTCATTACAGAATGACTATCAGGAACATGATAATCCACAGCTATAGGGAGGAAAACTCAGGCAGCAGAAAGGGTTCAGGTAAGATGAGTAAGCATAATTGAAAAGCACAAGGGAAAACATGAAGTGAAAAGGTTCACTTCGAAAAAAGACAAATAGAGGGATGTAACAGAAGTATAAAAAAATACTGACAGGTCTAAAGGAAATGGATTGAGAACTCTGGTTGTGTTAGTCTCACAAAACAAGGACAAGCAGATGGCCAGCAAAACTGAAAGGTGTCAAATTCTCAACAGGATTGAAGCAAAGTAATTTTTTCCTCACATCTTGTATGACAAGGCTTTGTCATAGAAAGCAACTGAACACTGCTAATTCAAGCACTTCTTATGAATATAACAAGAATTTGCAGAATCCTCATAATAAAAGTGGCAGGATTAAACATGCTAACAGCAAAATAAAATATTCCTTTATGGTTTACATCACCATCTATTAAAAACCAGAATGATACCATGTGTACTTGGATAGACATGGGGCCAATTATCCATGTTATTGATTAAATAACAGGCAAGCAGCAGGGCTAGATAAGTCTATGTATCGCAATATCTACATATCATTTTTGTATGTACAAAAGCTTGCCTCTTATTAAAAAAGTAATTAAAGGCAAATATACTTACTGCTGTCATATATTGCATCTGATATAACAGGATCAAGTTTCCGTGTGAAACTACCATTACTGTCAGGGAGAAACGCTGTAAACATAAGACGCACCACACTGAGATCCATTTCTTTAGTCTGCTGTACTGCTGCCTGACGAATAATTTCTCTTTCTCGTTCTGGAATCAATAAGTAGACGAATTAACACAAGGGGTAGGGGACCCATAAAAAAACAGAGAGAGCATTTTCCAAACATTACTATCAAAAGGCACCAATAGCGAGTTTTCCTTTTCATTTAGCATCCATCAGCTTCTCTCTTTTTAAAAAGAGAGAAGCAGCTATTCACAATATACTGCATTCACCTTGCAGTTTGTGCATCAGATGTTACTTAAGGTATATAATTAAGACACATACAGAAAATTACTATTTTCTGCTCTCAATTTATAAAGGTCGTGAAAAGGACAAGGGCTGACACTAAGAACATTTGAATGCCTCTCTACAGTGCCTGAAAGCAATGTAGACCACAGGTTTTACAGGGATATGGGTGAAATGCAGCTGAATGGAACAGGTATTCTCAAAAGAAGGTCCCCAAGTTACTTAAGGATATCATGTCTTGCAGCAGTAATGCAAAATGACTCTCTTTATCAGCTTATTAAACAGGATAAGAGCAATGAAATGTAGGTGCAGAGATGGGTACAGGCAGCTATGGAAGGAAGGTGCTCCATTCTCACGTGCGTGTTGACAGCAAAGACTCTTTCTTTCAGATTCCCTAAAACACAGCAACACCACCTCTTAAAGCACATAGCCACAGGCTATTTTCCTACCCAAGGCCTCTTTCTGGCTAAGAATCTCTGTTTTCAGAAGCTAAACCTGTTTTTAGTAAAAGACCTATTAAAACCAGGCCATCATTTCTACATACCAGTTAGCTGTCTGTCTCCACATCCTTCTGCCTGCAGATAGCCAAGTTCAGGATGCACCAGCAGTCCCGGGTTGTATCCTTTTTTGCAAGCATCTATCATGCGTGTTTCCAGAGTTTCAAACACTTTCTTCTTTGTGACATGAAGTATTCCAAGATTTGCAAACCTGCCGAATTTTGATTGAGGGAAATATTTTCTTAATGCTTTATGCCAAACCTGCAGCAGGCAGTCCCTCTCTTACCAGAGGCAGCTACACAACTGAAGTCAAGGGAAGGACTCTATAGGCTTACTTAGGCACTACTAATTCTTGAGGGCAAGTCTTCCAGCAAGAAAAATTCAGCCAAGCTTACAAAACACGTAAAATGTGCACCATTATATGGCAGCGATCGTATGGGTGCACGGGATTTTCTCATGGCCTAAGGAGTAATCTATTAGGTTTCAGACTTACACTGTGGAAGCAGCTTACAAAACATTTGAAAATCTGGTTGTCACACTTTGTTTGCTCCGTCTTGGCAATGACATTAATATGTCATTCTCTATGGCTGTTATGCAGAGCAACTGCTCAGAATAAGCTCCATCCGTTCAAAATGATGTGGAGAGCAAGCTAAGAAGCTAAACACAGTGCAATGTTTTCCAAAGGAAATGTTTTAAGCAAGGCTCTGGACATTCAGCAAGACACTTCAGGTATCTATTTGAATGAAAACTTCCATAATACAAGATCTGCTTTTGTAAAAATCTCCTGGCACATTTAAAAATTAATTAGAGCTGGAAGTATGAAAACAAGACAATAACTCAATTTTCATGTGGGTCAATTGAGGATAGGAAAGCTGTTACCAAACATCTGATGAAAAACAAGACAGGTTAGGAAATGAGCCAAACGTTTCAAGATGAAAAGGAGCATTTCAAATAAAGCTATTTAAATTGTTGTGCTTGGTAAAGTTAGCGCACTGGGCTTGGACATCAAAAGTTACAGTTTAAAAGAACCTCTCTCTCCCAACCTTCTCAGCTTTTTTAAACTTTGTCTTCTTCACCAACAAAGACATTCTTGAGATCACAGAACTAAAACTCACAGCCAGCATGAAACTTGATCTAAGCCTGAAAACGTAGACAGGAGCCTCAGCTCCATTTACTGATATAAATAATTATTCTTTTAAATTAAACAAGAACAGACCAACTACAATTTCACTATAATCTTACTGCTTTAAACTTAAAAAGTTTGACTCATTTAGTATTTTCATGTTTATACGTGTCTTGCATTAATTTCGAATTTACTAACCCTATTTTCTTTAACGCTTTTCTCTTCACTATATTCCTATTGGCAGATTTCAGCAAAAGTAAAATATTGATCAAAATGGTAACAAAACCTTTTCTTCAGTAATTTTACAGTCCCTTCTCTTTGATCAAAACTACTTACATTTTAAGAATGGGCTTACAATACAAATTTGGACTGCACACCAAGAGATTGAAACTCTACAAATTCTAAGGGAAAATTATGTGCTTAAACCTATTTAGCTTGCTTAGGGCAAATTCTACAAAGGTAAACAGAAACCCCATTTATTTTTCTATGTAAGATACAAACAAAACACAGATCAGAGCATGAAGACTAGTGCTCCACTTAGCTGCCTCTTAGTAGTATTTTTGTATTGCTTCTTACAGTGTTTATACTCGATTCTCTCACTCTTAGCCCAGCTTTACAAATGAGTTGACAAGACTTACCCTACAACCATATCTTTAGGTCCTGCATTAACCGTGCATACTCCATCTTCACAAAATTTACCCACCAAGCTGTGAGCATGTAAGTGGACGTATTTCCCATTAGTAACTAACTGGACGATTACTTTTGCAGGTCCAACATAATTGCAGATCTGTAAATAAATATATTTTTTAAATGGTATTGTTTGTTTGGATTTTTTTTAAATGGAAAAAGTAATGATTCCAGTTGAGTATTTTCTGTCAGCTAAGTACAATCAAGCTTACATAGGAGAAACGCATATGCATTTTCTCATGAAATATAAATGACAAACCGTACCAGATCATCTCAAAGAAAAGCCAACACTTTTTTTGTAATTAAACTGTTTTTGTAATTAAACATACAAATGCAGGAGTAGTGGCCAAAAAAGTTAAGAAACAAAACAAAGCTAAAGGAAAGCAACCTTCTGTTTCCCAAATCATGAATTTCAGTTTTACACTCTGGCCAGTTACTCCACATTGCTCTCCTTATATTTCAATTAGTACACTGAATTCACAATAAACATTGTTACATGTTAAGAAGCATACAGAAAATGTACATATTTAACACAAAACGCTACATTATTTTGCCCAATTTGAAAACACTTAAAATTATTTTTAAATATTAGGATTGTTTTAAAACATTTTGGCCTCATTACAATACAATGACTCTTCAGGTAGGGATTTTAAAGTGAATTAATTTTATATTCATAGGTATTTTGTTAGTTCAATATGCTACATCAACACACATTACCCAGTCCAGTAAATATTTCCCTTAAGTGTATATGAGGATATATGCTAAATCCCCATCTGAGATTTTGCAGGACTGGAACTATGATAAACTGGGTGCCTTAGTATAGCCAACTCTGGAGGACTACAAAAGCTTTTCTTCCCTCTTGTATTTTCTAATCAATATTTTTGATTAGAATATATTTCATATATTTTTAATAGCTTTTAAAATTGTGATGTCAAGTAATGCCTCAAAAACAAACCTAAAATTACTAATAACATACCGTATTAGTAAGTTATTTGCTTTACATATATTATTTAGAACTTTATTTCTTTCCTCACAAGTAATAGTCTTCAAGTCAGTTATCAGTCACGCACCACTTTCAAATTACGCTGAATATAAAATTACCCCACTTTTAAAAAAGCAAACAGTACCTTCCCTTCCAATTCACTTAATTAACCCTTTTATCAAGGTTGGGTTTTTTTCCCTCCTCCTCTAATTTTTTTTCTAATTTGCCTTGGGCAAAGTTCTTTGTATTACAGCAGCTTATAGATCTAATCAACCAAGGTATTAAAGGATCACGATAAACATTAAAGTGATGAATCAGTGATGAACTGAATACTTAAGGTTATATTGTTGATAAAATGCTGATAACCAGGGAATGCCACGATTTCACCACATTACTAAGTCCTGCTAGCTTCCTTCACTCCAGTTAACCCCTCTCTTGAACCCATTCCATCACAGCTGAAACACTCTGCATACGTACAATGCATGCCCTCCCTGTCTTCCTATTCACTGCTAAAAGCAAAAAAAAATCCCAACTATGAAAAAAGCTGTTCCAGGAGGAACAGGTGTGCAAAAGTCTTCTCATTACTCACTGCCTGCTAGTTAACTGTATAAAACTGTATTAATATGCATTTTACAAGCAGCAGTTTCTAAAATACAAAACATGGGGTACTCATGCTTCCTCCTGTTTCCGAATTGTAACCCCTCCTGGACTGAAACAATACAGAGATGCAGAATAATCACTGCTTCACCATTTCCACCATTTACCAGCAGCGAGAAAATGCAAGGATCCCTATGTAACTTTCACAAAGTCATCTGAAAATAAAAATGATTGTGTTTAGTGCTACAGGTCACCACCACTACTATAATTAACTTTTCAAGAAGGGGGCTTTTTAAAAATTATTTTCATTTTATCCCTCACTAAACCAGCCTTTCCCTGCTATAAAGTTCGCAGCACATCTATAGCGTTATATTCATTATGAGTAACACGCATGTTCTAGTATCACATCAGAAAAGTTCAGGAAAATCCTTCATCAGCTGTAGAAACCACAGCGAAACCGTAGGTAGGACCGCTGCACGTCAAGGACTTTCCAGCCTCTGAAAGCAGAACATATAACTGCAGCGGTAACCAGATTGCAATCTCCCCCTGTTACTCAGCTCAGCATGATCTTTGTAGTCTCTCTCAGGGGAAAAACAAGAGAGTTTTTAAAACGTAATAGCTTATATAGGTCATAAGGCAAGAAAGGACTATTTTTGTCATCCAGTCTGATGTCCTATGCTGCAAAGGCTACAGAATGTCCCCGAACTGTTTCCTACCTAAATTTCTTATAGAAAGACTTTCCTACTTGATTTTGAGACATCCAGGTTATCTCAGTGCCCAGCAAAATAGCCTCAGTGGTTAAATATCCTTATGTACCATAAATTAAGTCTGAAATAATTTTTTCGGTGTCTTTGAATCATTGATGCCACAGTTTCAGAATAACTTAAAATTTATTCTGGCACTAAGATATACAAATAACTATCACCTTTTACGTAAGAACTTAAAAACCACTGTCAAAGGCATTAAAAGGTAGATGGTGTACTACAATGCTGAATATCTATAGAAACCTAAGGATTATGGTGTTGATACAAAAACATATACTCGACATGAGAGGGAGATAGCATGTGGGTGCTGTACTGCTCAAATCAGAGCTGTGATCTGAAAAAATAGCACTGAACTTCAAATTAAAGATAGGGGAGAAAAAAGAAAATAAGGAGTTCCTGGGAAGAGCATAGCTGTAATACTTGATTACATCCTGTACTGAAGCAGCATTCAATTGATCTAATCTGATAAAGTTAAAATGCTGCAGGCTCACATTTATCTGCTGTTTCTGTTTGAGAGAGATCTGTCTGAGAGATTAAAAGGACCCTGTGAACTTGAGATTGAGTCAGTTTCAAAACAAGAGTTGAAAGTTTTTTCAGTTATTTCACATCCTCCTGCGATCCAGACCCCAGCCAATTTTTTATAGTTTCTGAAACTTTACAAAAACTTTATAAGAATGTTTTCCTACTTCAAAGATGTTTTTTCCAGTTACTCTTACAAGCAAGAAGTGAAACCAACTGGTCAACGACAGAAAGCAAATGATGGAAAAGACCATGTCAAACCTACAAAGCCAGCAACTACAAAAATACCTATTTCTCTTTCTAATCACTTTGTTGTAGCAACTATATCCTGCCTAACCTTCAGAACGTGACTAGTGGTGTCCTCAATACGCGCATACAAAGTGTTCCACAGATGAGGCATTGCTCACTCTTTATAAACAGTAGGTTTTCACGGAGCAGCATCTTTTTTTTTTTTCAGTTGCTAGTTTAAGACAAAATATTTCAGATGTGGTACGAATTGTTTAGGCAACTGGATGCTTACTTAGATGTCTAAGAATAAGCAATGTAAAGTAACTTAAACCAATGGGAGCTGAAGATATCTGATCCTCTGAATGTGAGGTCACTCTCATGCCAAAAATATGGAGTTAGGTGCTCTGCTTTAGGAGCCCAACTAAAGGGACTCGGTGCCCCGTATTCAGCCAAATTAACCGTAACAGTAAAAAGCACAAATCTCACTGGACTTAGTTTTGGCTGGATTTGGTTCAGCACAGGTTTTTAAGAGGGGTAAAGATTTATAACAAAAGGTTTGGTCATTCTTGTCTCATGTTTATTCCTTTATTCAGCTGTTAAATGAATTTTTAACTTGTAATCAACAATCCATCACGCTACAATTTAATTCCTATGGGGTGGGAAAAGCAAATATGCTGCTCCTTTCTTCAGCAAGAAAGCTCACCAACAAAGTAACTTGCTTAATTTTCCATAAATTTCCTTCCTGAACTTGAAGTATGTGCTGAAATCCCCGATTTCAATAAAAATGCTTATCTCCAAATTGAGGTATAATTTAGGATAGCCCCAGGACATGACTAGATGGGCAGTTCTCCTGTTCAGGTGCCTGGGTTCAGGGCCGCCTAACTGGTATGCAGCTACAATTCCCAAGCTGAACTGCACAATGCCCAAAGTCATCGGCAGAGAGATGGTGCTCATCAGCTTGGGCACACCTCTGAGCAATCGGTTACTCAGCCTCTGGGCTGGAGCTCATTTACATCCAAGCTCACAGAGAACAGGCAACTTGAGTTTGCTGCCACCCACGTCGATTTGCCCCCAAGGAGATGAAAACTTAGGACGTTTACTTCACACCGCTATTTTCAGCGAATTCTTTTCATACCCAAAACTGGATCAAGTACTTCAGTGTAAAAGATGAATATGCCTACACTAACATCAGTAGGCAAGATCAGGACACACATGGTAAATGTGTAAGGCAGCCAGTGGAAGTTTTCTGCGCAAGGTTTCTCACAGTTTTTCAAATACATAAAAACAAGCAAATTATGAATAAAAAATGCAGACACTTAAGTAAGCTGGTGATAATATTAGACAATTGAGTTTTAGTCTTTCTTATACTATCAATTGTTTTTTCCCCTGAACAAAAATCTAACAATGAATAAGCAGCTCAGGAGCTTTGATTTCAGCTGTTCTAGATAGTAAAATTTTCCAGCGTTGTGTTACTTACACTACGCAGACGAAGATGAAATTTAAATGAAGAATTTTAGGTAGCTTTCTACTGTAATCATGAAACTTGTCACGAAATGTAACATTATAATATGTTCAGTATCTACAACCTCTCTGCTCTCCATAACTACAGGCAAAGTTATATAAAATCCTCTGAAAATGTAAGATGTTTTGTACATGACATTAGGATTACTGTTAGCAAAGACAGGGTTAAGCAAAGGAATATAATTCCATAAACCATAAAGATTAATTAATCCCATTTTTTATATTATAGAAAAATACTACTGTTATCTAGACTCCATTTGTCATAACTGTGCTGTTAAAACAAGAGGTTTTAATTCAATTCCACCTTGCTGGCCAGTGCAGATTTGTCTTAAGTGTAAAGATTGACATTGCACAACTGCTATAGTAACTCCTGACCCACACCATCTCCTAATATACTAAACAGGAGGTTGTTAAATATGTCATTAACTACCAAAACATCTTGCTTAGAGACAATGCAAAGTCTTCAGCACTCCAGCCTTTAAATGAAAGATACATTTCGATGTGTTCCAGCTCAGCTACAAGTTAGGGACTAGGTGCAGGAAAAAAAAAAAAAATGGTGAAGTTGAACAGTCCACATTATGCAAGAGGTCATATCAGATAGATGTGTTTTCTTTTGGCCTTCAATCCATAATCCTATAAAAAGGGAGTAGGGAGACTGCAACGCTTTTTTGTGCACTGAAGAGGTCTATTTTCAGGACATCCCATGGTAGCTACTGATAAATTACATCAGCTTTCTGTGCAGAGTTGGCCAAGCAGAAGACAGATACCAATGTGAGCTGCACTGACCACACCATGGCCTAGGTTTAAAGATCTGTCACAAAACCTCCTTTTTACAGTACAGCCAAAGCTCACACTACTGTCCTTTCACAGTACTGTGATCAATTAATGGCAGTTTTATGGTGAAAGCCTTGGCACAAGAGTAAAAAAACCCAAACAAACAAACAAACCAAACCAAAACAAAAAAACCCCAACGCAACAAAAATGGCGATCTTCAATTGTGCTCATCTCAGTTACGACAAGGTGAGCACCCTTTGACAAAACACAGGAGAGACTTACAGGAAAAGGTGTGAAACAATTCCGTCTTTACTGGCACCACTTGAATCAAGAACAGGCACTAACAAGCAATGGCCTTGAGGAATTTACTTGTTGTGTTCCCTTGCCAGCCTCTCCCAGCAGGTGTTGCCATGTGGGGATCTGTACTAGAAAAAACCCAGATGCACACAGTAGGAACAGAGGGAGGGAGGGGAAGGGACACATGTGTGTGTGTATGGAAGCTTTAGATGAAATTAAAATCTGATGATCAATGAAAACAGAAGGTTTGATGGAAAGCCAAAGAACATTTTGCTTTCTAGTTTACTCATGGTGAAATTCCATTTCCTGTATAACTCCTCATTGTGTATCTCCTTGTCACGCTATTGTGCAATCCATCACACCTTTATAAAGTATAATTTGTATTATCATCAATACAGATTGGATTGGAATCCAAAGATCTGGCTCAATTGAGGCAAATTATTTTATATCTGAACATAAGAGTGGCATTTCATTCATTGGTTCATCATTACCATCACAATAGGAAAGGGAAAAGCAAGTAGATCCTTTACCTGGGCTAGTAATTTTTCATAGGAGTTTTGCAAGGCTACATAAAATCAGCTTTCCCAGCCTCTTCTCAATTCACAAGACTAACACCCTAGGCTATCTCAGCCAATGCTGATTATTTTCCATTGAGTCATGCTCATACTGATTCATTATGGAGATGGCAACTGCTCCAAACTCCAGCCTTTCTCAAGAACTGCAGAAGAACTACGTGCATACTGTGGAGAAAGCTGAGGAGTGGCACACACCAAGACAAAGGCTGACTGCTTGCCACTCTTCCCTCCCTTTCAATCCCCATAAAGGAGAAAGAGGTAACACCAGAATTAAAATAGGTTAACCCTGTTCCTCATGAGGCAATTTCTAGTGTCATAGTTCAAAGAGGTAATGCAATACCAAGACTAAGACTTTCATTAAGTTAAAAAAAATACTGAAAAGACACAGTGTATCTTTTCCCCACTTCCACGGAAAAAGAATTTTCTGCAAGAACCACAGGCAAAGATAATTCTTCTCTAATCCGAGAATGATTAATCACCACTGTGATAATCTTCATAGCGTGCTAGCACAGAATGCTTCTTTGATTAACATCCTTGAATTTTTTCCAGGGGAAAAAAGCCCCAAAAAACGTTCAGTGGACACCTGAACATAATGCTGCTCCTATTAAAATGCAAATTTTTCTGTTGACTTTAAAGGAATTAAGCCCTTAAGAACAGAGTATCCCAGAGATCTTGAATAAGGAGTAACATGAACAGAAAAAGAAGGAAAACTTGGTAAATAGTATCTTAGAGTGAAGTTGAATAACTGACCAGACTTATGCTTTGCAGTATGCTAGAAGTGGAGTAAATTGAGCAGCTCAGGCTTTGCTTTATGCTAAAACTGCACTTTAAGGAAGAACTCCATTAGTCTGCACGAGGGTAGTGAGGTGGTAGGTGCAGGAAAGCTTACTGCTCAACTGCTGGCAGATAAATACAGTGCCAAGATAACTCCACAAATCTGAAGACAACTTCCTTTTTAAAATCAATTACATTTTGAAAGTTGGGATTGAAATGCAGTCAGTCTTGACTAGTTTCATACAAAAATATGTTGCTATGCAGTAAGGTACTATACACACGCATATAGCACTTGCATTTAGATTGCAAAATTAATGATTTATGTACTTACTTTGACCTGAGGGTATGATTTTTTGTTCTTTTCACTAGAAGCACCAGGAAGTCCACCATGTGAAGGCCCTTCACATACGTATCGGAAACGAAACCCCCTCTGTGGAAATAAAGAAAAAGAAACTTGAAAGCTGTTTAGAAACAAAACTTAAAAAAATAAGCACACGCATGCGCGAGTGTGCAGACACACACACCCAAACGAGACTTGCCCAAACAGCCCACAAACAGAAAAGTTACAACTGTCCATTCCTGAAATGCTGTCTGAGTGCTGGTTGACAAAGCACCACTGAACCATAGCCCTGGAGAAAGTGTTCTAGTCTAACTCTTACTCACAGCAGCAACCTGAAATTTTTCTTTCAGTAACTGAAGATATTTTGAAGCAGAGATCTATTTATACTCTCAAAACAAGATAAAAATTAAAAGATAGAGAATGCAAATGCAAGAGCAGATACTCTTTCTCCCATGATTGCTGCTAGGTAGAGAGAATTGAAGCCAATAATAATCAAGGAAATCCAAAGCATCATAAAGAAAAGAACAGGGAAGAAACAGGAATGTTTCTTCCTTCTGGGAAGAGCATGTGAAAGCTGTATCTCCGAGTGGAGTCCATAAACAGCACAAAAGCTTCAGGGGACTTTGAATGGCAGTTTTCATGTCAGCTACATAAACAGATGTCCAAATATACTTTAGGGAACTGCAGGATATTAGCAACGACTCTAGAGTAGAGTTGTCCATTTATTCCATTTTTATTTGTAGGAAATATCCCCTTTACTTTACAGGGTAATCTATAAGGCACAAAAGATGCAACTCTTAAGCAAATGTATTTGGTAACTCTTCAACTATATTATTTCATGTGGCTCCCAGCTTTGAAAACTTTCAGATCTATTGCCTAGTCCTGCAATTTCTGGCAAAATCCCCGTCTTATATAGGGCTCCCGGTGTCTGTCCAAACAGCACCAGTCAGTGTTATATCCTTCATCAAGAATCATTCAGCTTCTTTCTAATAGTAGACAACTCTGAATTCAAAGTCTGTATTAGCTGACAGTAAACACCACAGTTCAAAAATCACTCTTTAATCATTAGCTTCAATACCTATCTCACTAAAGCCTTTTCAGTTTAAAAACTAGTTTCCCAGACAAATGGAAAGATCTGACTTTTATTCAGATACTGACCAGACAATGTAATTCATCCTTAAGCACGTATTAGCCTTCCTACTGTGAACTGAGTGACTAAGTGTATTGCAAGTGAAGTGCTCAGCTATGATGAGCTTGATCTCAAGTTGCCCAAAAGGCAAAGCAACCTCTGCAGTCACGACATAGGAGATGACCCAGTCTCTCTTCACCTCTATGCCTTCAGTCCAACAGATCCAGCAGTCATCTGCGTGGCCTTCCCCTATCTACTGCCCTTGCTATCCTAGCTATGTTTTCACTCATACAGTTTTACTCTCCCTCAGCTGTCTCTTTGCTCCAAAAATGATCACAAGCACACAGCACTCTGCTGATGGATCACCCTCATCACCCTATTATAAACCATTGCCCAGCTTGCCACATGGGTACTCCACTACAGGAGCTGCTTGCTGAGAAGTTATGCATGAAAATGATGGTTTCTCCTTAGGCACTGCACACTATAGGCTCTACCATGCAAAGGCACGGCCTGATTTGGGATAACTAAAACAACAAGGAAGAGGCAGCATATTCTTCCAAGAGTTCACAATACACTGCTGTTTCACCTATGACCATGAACTGTCCCTCTTCTTGGAGGGATGCTTGAGCACAAAAATTTCTTTGGTGTGTGGCTAAAACAAATGGTCTCTACCACCTCCTACAAGGAAGACTGAATTGTGGCATGCTTCTGCAGAAGACCAAGCAGAGGATGGGACAGTTTTTAGTCACCCTCTTCCCCTGTCTACTTAACAGCTCCATTAAGGTAGGGTTTTATGCAACTGATTGGGAGAGGCATGAAAGGGGTCTCCATACTGTAAAGTAGCTTAAGGAGGAATACTTGTAATTGCTGATGCCACCAGCTAAAGGGGAACAATACCCTGGCATACTTCAGGGTGATCTTCACCCAGCAATTACTTTCTACATCAGTTGCATGAAAACTAACCAGTGCATTGGAATGACTTTCATACTGTCAGAGGAGCGTAAGTGAGTGTTTGCTACAGTGTCACAAAAAAAGTTACATGCAAGCATTTATCTTCATTTTTCTTGGGTTATTCATAACAGCCAACTGTGATGAAAGGAATCTCAAAGGACAACAGAATTTCTTTATGATGACAAAGCACAAGTCAAAAGTTCTTGTAACTTGGAAACAGAATGAAAAGTTTTTATTTTTTCTTTCATGTGTTTCAACAAACATGAAACAAATTCTAAAATTCTTCCATGTTTTGTCTAATCATTTATGTTTCAAAATACTGGGGTACTGTAAGAGTCACTTTTAAGATGAAGAGTCTATACTCAGCAAGACATTTTTTTAAAACCCTCAGGTATTTTTTGTCTTATGACACTTCCAGAGAGACACAAAGATGAAAACAGAACAAAACAGGAAACGATTTAACTACAAAAGTGAGAGGAAAAACTGCTCATGGTTAAGTGCCACATTTGTTATGAGAGTTGAACCTCTTCAATACTCTTTTTTTCCTCACCTTAAGCCATAATTTTATTCAAAGCTGAATACAGTGACATAGCTACCTTAAAGATTTTCAAAATGTAGTGTTGTTCTTACCTGTTTTGGCTGTTCTATGATTTGAAGATATGGTCCATCTGCTAATATAAAAGAAAGAAAAGTCATAATAGAAATTATATTTCTATTACTATGACATATAAGGTGCAGGGGTAAAACTGATGTCCTTGAATGTCTTGAAATAAAATTTTTGAAAGCACCTAAGCATCTTCAGAACTTAAATTTTAATAAATAATTTAATGACTTGGCAGTCTGTCATTTCCAACATTCTGTATGACCAGTGGTGTAAGAAGGGAAGGATTAGCTCCAAAAAGTTAATTTTAGCTCAGAGGGCCTAAATGGGCAACTCTGATCACTCAGTTAAGACTCACAAGAGTGAATAAGAACAGGATCCTCCCCTTGCCACTGACAAGCAGCCTGGCCTTTCTGAGCTAAGGTTAACTTTTGTATTTAAACCCCTTGGGCTCTAAATACTATATTCACAAGCTTTTGGCCCTAGGGGCTCCTACTGAATAGGTGCTTTTGAAAGTCTAGAGACAGCCAATGGGAAGCTCTAAGGTATGGGAATATAGGAGGAATTTAAGCTGTCTCAACATGCCCTAACAGTCAGAACTGCTTTAAAAAAAACCCTGGAATTGAGGAGACTAAACAATTTACATTCTTTTAATAATTTCAGATACACTTTTAAATATACTGTTCTGCTGTGCCTCTAAAAAACACTAAACACACTCTATTTGACTACAGATGCAGACTCTATAATGAGATCCACCTTTGAGCATGATGCCAATGCACAGGATTATGTTCTACTAAAACTCTATTTGTGTATTTCAAAGAAGGCTTCCTTAAACAACTTTCAGTCTTGCACCACTCCCTGAACAGTGGCTAACTTCATATCATAAACCCAATTCAAAATTCACCAGTTTAAATAGCTTTTGAGCAGGCCCTAAATCCAACGAGAAGTTGGTGCCACCAGAGTTAAGAATTCATCACCTGATCAAAGCTTAGCTCCAACTCTGATCATTTAGATTATTCACATCAAGAAGGAAAGCTCTCGGTGGATGGCTGTGAAATACCTCTTAAAATGCAAGTCTGAAAACGACAGTTCCGAGAGGTATGATTTCTTCCCTACCTCTTGCTAAGCAGAGAAAAAAGTTCGGATTTCAATGCTAAAAATTCAATTGTTATCAAAGCAGATCCCAAATGACAGCTTCACTGTGAATACCTACACAACTATATTCCTGTTGGAATTGCGTATCATCACTTACATCCTATTAAAGGTATTAACGTTAAAGAATCAAGCAAGCTCACTGGGACATGTGAAACCTCCAAAGCAGACATGCCACAGCTATGTGGCAGAGCCTGCAAGCATATAAAGCATACCGTGCCCTGCCAACATCCAGGTGCGATCTGCCTCCCAACAACTGCACCATCTGCAAGTACCACACCACCCAGCTACCTCAACTAGGTAGTACTTGGCTTCAGCACAGAACTGCATACTTGCATCAACTTTAATTTGCCAATAGGCCTAATGTTAATTGATAATTAAAAATGGCAGAGGATTCATTAATTTATAGTTTGTAGTACGACTACACACATCCTTCTCAGTTCCTCAATACAACTTCACTTTAGAACAGACCTTCATGTCTTTAGTCAGCACAGGTCTTAACTGAACAGGCTTCTCTCAAAATGAAAGTTTTGATAAATATGCTAATAGATGAAATTAGTGTTCTGCTGTTGAAGTTAGCTGACCCAGCAACTGAATTAGCTTAATGCCAAAGTTATATTGCAAATGTCAGTCATGACAATTTCACATAAAAAGATCATTTATTTCCCAAGTCCAACACTCTTCCTGTGAAAAAGTAAACAGTGCTACATTTAAAACCTTGAAGTCATGCAAAACAATTGCCTGAAGACCATATAGGCATCATCTTACAGTAGAAAGCATGAAAAACAGTTTGGACTTCAGAAACTTTAAAAGACGTAGAGTAATATTTAACTTTGGTGTGGTTTTATGTTTCAGTTTTTGTCTGTAACATGGAGTCAAGATGAGTAGAGTTGGGTTTAAGCATTATATCAGCACTTAAATTTAAGACCTCTGTTCACAGACCTCTAACCCTCCTCATGCTTTAGGCACCTAGAATTTTATACTTTAACAATCTAGAGGCCTTGTATCCTCTGGGCACTGGCAGAAATAATGCACCTAAAATACAACTGTGTAGTTCAACTTTCAACCAAGCCTCCAGGGCAGGATCCGCCAAGTAATTGTTCTTTGGCTGTTCTCCCCTTAGGAATTCATTTTCAAGGCATATACGTTAGGTTAGTACTGGCACAAAATACTACTGCTTTCTCTTAAATGTTAGCCAGAAAAGGAAGCGCTCTTTTATCCAACAGCTAAATGGCTGCAGCAGTCCCCTGGGATGCAGCAGACCCAGGTTCCAACTTTTCCTCAGCATAAGGAAATTCAAACTCCTAAGAGAGGGATATACACTACATTGGCATATTGGAAAGCTCAAGGGGAATTCTTCGTACCACTGAAATGGTTTTGCCTTGCACAGCACTTGTGAAAACTCAGGAAAATAGAAAACTTAGGACTGTGGTTCTTATGCCCCCTTGGAAAAAAGCTTATAAAAAGCATACAAATATACTGATACAAAAAATCAAAATAACTTACATACTAATACTAGGAAAGTGCAAAAAAGGTGCGGTGTAAACGTAGAAAGGCAAATTAGATGCCTGTTATCATTAATCCAGATTATATAAATCATATACCAATGTATTTAAAACAAAATTTTATGAGATCTTATTTTAACCTTTGGGTTTTGTGACTAAACATTTTCTTTTTTACAATGACTAAGTAATTCTCTGGTATAGCATCTGAACCAGATCCAAGTAACAGTACAGAGAAGGCACTCTAATGCAAGGCACTTAATTACATCTGCAATGCTATTTAAAAATAAAACAGCAATATTCAAGGTAACTTCCAAGCATAAATGGCATGTTATTTTGACTATAAAAAGGATTTACTTAGTGAAAGGTCTCATACAGCTGTCTTCACTAAACTCTGGATACTTTCCAGAGTACAACAGACGGCCACCCTAACATTGGCTACGTATGGGTCCTTCTTTCTCTCTCTCATCCTTTCCCATGGGGAAAAGGAAAGATGTTTAGTGTTTTGCACAGGGAAGTTTTTAATATTTTGTTTCTATAGTAGGCATGTCTGGTCTAAGCAGACAGCAGGAACCTGAAGATGTACACCTTGTAGGAGGAACTAAAAATGACAAGATTTGTGATGATCTTTAGCACCTCTGTTCTAGGCTGGAAAGTTGCCTGCTTCAAGTTCTTGTTTAACAAGCAACCCCCTTTTAAGTGTTAAACAACCACAAGAAGGAACGCTACTTAATGCATAGCTTAAGTTCTACTTTTACCCTAGAGAGAGGCTGAAGCGGCATACAGTCATGGAGCTGGCCTCTACACAGGGATGACTCTCACAGTTGCCAAGAGCCAAGTTTTGACATGAGCGCTCCTCACGATTTGCCTGGCACTGCTGCAGTCAGGAGGGCTAAGAACTGCAACTAAAACATGCAGTCCTCCAGCCTGGAGGGGGTTTGGTGCAGACTGCCACATCCTGGGTATGCTTCAGTGCTTCCTTTTCTGTCTTCTCGCCTCAGTTGCCACAGATCAACTTGCATCCCACTGCCTCCCCTCTAGCATGAGTCACAGTCCCACTTCCCCACGTCTTCTTCAACTGCTACATTTCTTCATTTTCCTTCCTGCCTGAGTCAGAGGCCCTCCTGCATCTTGACACTCCCACCACTTACATTCTTTCTTCCCCTTGACAGGCCTCACCCTGCACACACACTTCCCAAAGGAGCACTCATCTTAGGCTCCCTCTTGGTTCCTTCTTCCCATTGCAGCAAAGTCAAGAAAAAAAAGGGTCTGTGAGGTTGGTGGGATATCCCTGCAAGCCTGGCAGCACCGTAGGATTAGTGGGGTCCTTTATCTAACAGCTTACCTAGTACCTGAAGCCATTCAATTTAACCTGCAACCAGCTGTGGTCAAGTCTCCCCTTCACCTCCTCTCTGTTAGTGGGTCCCCCAGAACAGGCAACTCACCCTTGTAATTGTGTGCTGTTTTGCTCTGTGGACATGGATGAAAATGCTCATAGCCTCTAGGTTTTGATTGTTAAATCCAACACCAACCCTCTTGTGTCCATCCTGGCAGGGGTACCTTGCTGCTAAAACCTCAGACTCTAGATCTAGTGTCTTATCCTTCCTGAAGGCCTATCGTAGCATTTATACGTCCTCCCCTTCAGGGATTCACCCGCACAGGAACATTCTCTTGCATTTCAGTTCTGCAGTGTTCAAAGCATGATGTTTATAGCAAGCAGCACACGGGCTTTGCTTAACCTCTCTCTTCCCTCAGTTCTCTCTTCAAAATACAAGCACAGAAGATATAGAAAAAACACCAGAAGCAGTATGCCAGTCTGCTCATGCTTCTGAGGATTAGGGTCACTGCTATGGGACAGGGAAAATGAACACTCATCTAATTTTTGGTGATGGTCAGGCTTTTTTGAATCTCTTCCTAACATTATCTCCCTCTGAAAAAATAAGAAATAAAGTTTTTTGTAAGTGCCGCATTTTTCCCCCTATGCTATTCTCATTTCTCAACAGCAAGCATCACAGAGGGTTGGGCAGAGGAGGTTAAAGAAGTATCAGGAAACTGTAATTTTAGCAGCCTCCAGGCAATACTGTTCAGCTGCTGATGGCCCTGCTTCAACTTCACAGGCTTAGTCTGACTGCAATAAAAAAACCACACCACCTCAATGCCAACAGCTAGTTAGACCAGAGCCCCCCAAAAAACAAAACAATTAACCAGTTCCCAAAACCACCTCTAACTGGCACATAGATTGCTATGTTATGTGGTTGTAGATGGCCTTGTATAATCAGGAGGAAGTAAGAAACACCCAAAATTATAAAATGCTTTGCTCACAGCTCTGCCCATTTCCTCTCCAATGTAAGGCATTGCTTTGTCCCTCCACTACACAGTGGATATCACATTGATGCATATCTGCTTTTACACCACCTAAATACATGCAATGGATAATGTTCCCTCCATCCTCGATGCCACTGAGGATTAGTACCTAACTCTCAAAGGCAGGATACTTCCCAACAAGCTGAAGAACAGGCTGACTTCGTGACATACTGCCCTTGCTGCTGATGGTGTTTTAAACACACAGCTCAGTCCTGCAGTTTGCACTGTTACAGCCCTTGTTATAGATACATCCTTTTGTCACTAAAGGCACACAGAGGCTACTTCTCTTTCTAGATTTAGACGTAAATGTAGAACTTGAACCATGTAACTATCTACTACAGTTTTAGAGCCAAAATAACCAAGCCTAATTTTTACTTAAAACTGACATATGTGAGAGAGAAAAAGAAGCGAGCGAAGACACTTGAGCACTGACAACCTCATCAAGAAAATCCTTGTCCCGGCGTCTCAAAGGTTTTCTACTATTACTGTAAATACTAACATAACAGCAGAACATCTATCATCAGAAAGTCCCCAGATTCCCCACCTATTTGTTGATTCAATTACGCTGGCATGATACGGCAATCCACAGTTAGATATTAAACCTGCCTGCCAATGCAGTAAGTCTGACATTGTGTGTTTATGAATGCACAGACTGAAAGATGTAGGCACCATACTAAATCATGAGCAACAATTAATGTCTTTGGTTCTTTCTGTTTAAATCATCCAACTGTCCTAGAGAAAAATCCTTTTTAGAACACTGATTTCACCCTCTTGATATCTCAGCTGGAAGAACTTTTGGAAAATCCTGCATGAGTTTTTAACTGGTCTTGCTGTGTAGAAAGAAATCCTTAGTTCCTGCTTGGAAACAACTAAAGCATAATATATAAATTATTATATTACCTTACAACTGAAGAGCTAGTCCACAGTAACGACACATCATAGTTTCAAGCAGGGGAGGAAGTAAGCATTACAGTGATATTACCCAGGAAACAAAATCACTATGGCATCATCAGATGGCATTGAAATGATCAACTTTTTCTAAAACTTATGATTAACTTCTTGTTTGCAATAACCTGAAATCCATGCTCCTTTATTAAATCCCATGTTGTACACAGGGAACTTGCCACCTACAGTGGCAGCAGTAGACGAGCAGTGCCATTAAGAAACTCCACCTTTTCTAAGCAAGTTTGCAAATTAAGGATAGAACTAGACTTAGCCCAGTAAGAGTTTTCTGTGACTCCAGAACTCAGTGAATTCTTGACTCCCCCACATAGTTTTAAAAACAGCTGTTTTCTAGTTTAGACAGGACATAGATATCTGAAAATCAGTTTCATATATCTGAATAATTTGTATGGAATGAGTCTGGCATATGGAGTACAGAGTAAGCTTGAAAGGTACGTGTAAGAGAGATTATTATGGGGAAATCAAAATTCCAATAACATTATTTGTTCCACGAAAACTCTGTGAGAACAGTGAAAAAAACGGTTGGTATACAGTGCACAAGCCCTTTAATCCTACACAGATGAATCTTACTGAACAATTTTATCTGCCTTAATAAAAACACACTGTAAACAAATGACTGCAACATTAATTTATTGAATGCTTGCCCATATTTGTCAAGAGCTTTGCTCATCAGAACATTTAATCTTGAAACAAAATTATTTGTACCATATGTGTTGATCCTTCCTCGCTACTATTCAGTCAAGAAAACTGAAGTATGGTTTAAACCAGGAAACACTGAAACAGTAAGCATGCCTTAATTTTTATTTTTAAACCAGCATTTATTGTTATTTTAGGGTGGAATTCTACCTATGAAGTAGAAAGCTAATGGCTTATTTCATTTTATGCTTCACACCTTCACTGCTGTCAAGTGTATCAAATATTGCAAACAAAAGTGACTTGCATTTTCAACAAAAGAAAGCAATCTGCAATACAGAAGATACCAGCTACACTCTGATACAAGAGAGGCAAACAGATCAATAACAGAAAGATGTCATGTTAAAAGACATTCATTCATACGCCTAAAAAAATCTTTATTTCCTTCCTCCTTTCATATCAGCTACTCTAATAAACTAAGCAGGAAAAACAGTTTTCTAAATTCAAGCAAGAAGTAATACTTATAAAGAAATGTAATAAGTAAAACCAGACCAAGATTAATCAAGCAGCTAATACTGGCTGAGATATAACACACTTCTATTTGATATTCCTGTTCTGGAACCATACTGGAAGAAATGCATATCAGACCTTTGCAGAATACTATTTGCTTATTTTCAGTGGTTGGTTGCAAAATTTGACTCTGAACTTTCACACTAGTGTTATTATTCAGGAAATTGTCAGGTACTTTTAATACCAGACTGCCACTTTACAGGAAACAGAGAAGTCACCGAGAAGGAAAAACAGATTCGAATGATACAGGAAGTTGAATATACTCTACATTTTATTAGTGAAAAACAAGTACCTTAAGAATTATTACAACAAATGAAACACTGTTCAAAAGAAAAAAAGTACATGTTGCATTCTGCAAACTGGCAATACAAACATGTAGGTCACTGAAGATGCAAATTTAGAAAAAAATACAAAATAATTTATAAAAACAGGTCACTCAAAGCTCTTTGGTCACTCAAACTGTTTAACTAATTGAAACTTTTGGTTTCTGTACAAGCCAAAAGAAAATCAGATTTGCCTCACTGTTGAAAGTTTCATGAGGGTAAGAAAGAGATGTGTAAGGGCGTAATTAAAAGTCTAGTTGACAACTTTGGGATCTAGCATTATGAAATACGGGAGTGTAAACAAAAACACCTCTGAAAAGAACTTCACAAAAAAACAAACTGGAAGAAACAGCAGGACAACAGCACAATCAAATAGCAACAGTTCCTACCTGTTCGTAGTGGTAAGTCTGAAGTGATGTAATTTGTATTATTAAATAATGCATTCATTCCTATGAGCTGATCCATTGCAAACATCTATATTGAAAGAAAATACACTCTTCATTACTACATATATACATAATTTCATAAAGCATCTATCAGCAAAGAATTTCAAAGTTCTCTGCAAATACTGAGACTGCAAACACCCCAGTGCAGTACGTAAACATTTTATATCTGTTTTATTTTTGCTGGCAACAACGCAAGCAAAGCTGATACTGGTGAAACTTGGGCAATACTATCATGAGACCACACTGAGCTCAGCACAGTTTCTAAGCACGCATTTTGCTTACATGCACTAACTACTATATATTCAAAACAGCTTATACGGTAAATTCTGAAAATCTGACCCTAAATGTCTTGCCCAAGGCCTTACTGATAACCTGCGAGTTTTCATTTCCACTCCTGTGATTAAATCCCACCAGTCTGCATTCCTTATGTAAATATATTTACAAGCTCTAAAGCAAGAAAACGGTATACTCAGGTTAAAGTTTAATCCTTTTTTTTTTTTAACGCTGACACCTTTTAACTCACTGTAATTGTTGTCAGGTATAAATCTATCTTCTTCCAAAGTGGAGCAAGCATAAAGGAGAAAACAGTTTCTTTTTGGAAATTAAGGTGAGTAGAAACGATCTGTTCTTCACTCAAACTTTTCTCTCAAGCACCATTCTCACAATTCAAATGAATCACGAAATGACCTAATGAGATCAGAAGAGCTTCTGAAGAGCTAGTCCTACTGATCTGTGTGAGTGAAGGAACATTTTAGTCATCAATGTCAATGCAAATTTTGCAAAAAATTATACAAAGGGGCCTTTTAATGCATAAGGGGCTTTATTTTCAGGTAAAGTCCAATGTCCACCACAGAAGAAATTTCAGAACAAGTGTCACAGGCAGACAGGGCATAAAAATGAGTATTTTTTCAATTGCTTCTTTCAGCACACCCAGCTTTCCTTTCATTTCAGCCATTTCACCAATGGCAAGGCACTTTACAGGTCACATTAAAAAGACCCTAGAGGAAAAAAACCCCTAGATTTCCCCAAACCTGATTTCTGCCAATAGCTAGAATGCTTTTATATCTCCATGTTGTTAAGCCTAGGAAATGACAGGACAATATGAGAGGAAGCCAAAACAGAGAGCTAAGAGAGAATACAGGGATACTGAAAATACACAAATCCACTTACTTGGGGATCAGACACTCCCATAATATAGGAATCTTCTCCTGCCATGTTAAGTCCTGAAACACAAAAACATGATCAGAACTCTTTTTTTTTTTCAATGTACAGCAATAGAGAAACTTGAAAAATGTTAGTTAAAAGCCCCATCTCTGACCCTTCTTATTTTACTCATAATGTTAATGATTTCTAGAATACTCTTAAAATTCCTCAGTATTTGGAAGGGGCAGGCTAAGGACAGGATAGGACAGCTAGGATTTTCCATTGCCTGCTCCCAAGCAACTAAAAATTACAGTCAAAGTCGTGAAGGCAGAATTTATTAAAGTCAGGAATTAATTTGTTTCTGTCTTTGCTCTGGCTATTCTGCCATTAGAGTTCAGGTAAAATCAGTATCATAGTTTAGCAAAAGTAGGACTCTGCATTTTTATACAATAAAAAGACTTCTGAGCATTCATGAATGAACCCTAACGGTTTTCTTGTAAAGTATTACTAAATGCAAGATAAAGATGCCCGAGAAAGAACATCCAGTATTTGTTCTTTAAATGAAAACAGGAGTCAAACTTGACTAATTTTGGACACCTTTATTTCCAGAGGTCCACAAGTGCTTGGCACCCACAACAACTCAGTGCTGACAATGACAATTATGGATGTACAACATACCTAACCCCCTCTCACAGGTCTACATGTAAATGCTGGACACTGGGAAAGTATAGCCTGGCTTAGTTTTCCTGGGGCCAGTAGCAGAGCCTGGAAATTTTCTTAGGAATTTATTAAGTCTATTATAAAATATTACTGTTACTTCCTTTCATGTAGAGCTATTGAAAGAATTACAATTTCACTTATGTTGATCTTACTAAAAAAGGCTCTTCAAGGGAACATTTGAAAATAACTGTAGTGACTATTTCAAGAGACTCGTGTCTGCATGCAAGCAGACACTTTAAATAAGGTTAATAGCTAACAGAAGATAGAAACATGTCACTGTCCCTCATATTCCACCACAATGAACATGAGCCATGTTTTCCAGCAAAGCAAAGTGAACTGTGAAAACCTACTGTCCTATGAAAGAGAGTGGCAAGTGATGAGTAAACCACTAAAGAAAAACTGAGTCACCAGGTACCTTCTACAGGAACTAGAAAGGCAAATATCAAAAAGAAAATTGGAATACTTGGGTACTTCACTTTGATGGAGGCTCAACTCAGCTTGTTAACAAGCTCCAAAGACAACATAGAGCCATCCATCCCACACAAATAGAAAATTAAAGAAAATTTAAAATGTAGAAATAGGAGACACTTAATACCCAGAGGACTTCCAGGAAAGAGATGTCCATGAGGATAAAATTATTTTTTAACCTAGAAAATAAAAGTACTCACTTGTTTGTAATTCAATTTTAGAGAGAAATATTTACTAGGTAATATTTATTTGTAGCTTTTGAGCAAATATCAAATAACTGGTCATAAGATTTCAGCCAAAAATGAGTAACAGATATGACAAGCAGCCACAGTCACCCATGCTGTACTTCATCATTTAATGTATCAGGATTTCAGCAAAATAAAAAAACCCACCAATCACATTATCTCACAGGCACATTCTGCAAAGCGTTATTTTCATCAATAATTTGCTACTGTTATTATCAATCTTTATGGAAAAAAGTAAACATACAAGGCATTAACAAAACCTTGAGCATTCAACAAACTTTACCAAGATGTTTTTATTTGACATTCTGTTCCATAGAAAGAATATAACTCTCATCACCAATTGACAAGTTACTGAAATCACCGAGATAACTGTAATTTAGTTTTTGGCAAACACCTCCCAGTTAAAGGTGTAGATATTACAGAAAACAATCTAAAGACATCAACAGTCAACATTTTTTAGGAAGTGTCAGAAACCCCAGGGAAGCGATTGTGCCCCTGTACTTGGCAATAGTGAGGCCGCACCTCGAATACTGTGTTCAGTTTTGGGCCCCCCACTACAAGAGAGACATTGAGGTGCTGGAGCATGTCCAGAGAAGGGCAACAAAGCTGGTGAAGGGTCTAGAGCAGAAGTCTTCTGAGGAGCAGCTGAGGGAACTGGGGTTGTTTAGCCTGGAGAAAAGGAGGCTCAGGGGAGACCTTATTGCTCTCTCCAACTACCTGAAAGGAGGTTGTAGAGAGGTGGGGGTCGGTCTCTTCTCCCAGGTAACAAGTGACAGGACGAGAGGAAATGGCCTCAAGTTGCGCCAGGGGAGGTTGAGACTGGATATTAGGAAATTTGACTTCACTGAAAGAGTTATCAAGCATTGGAAGAGGCTGCCCAGTGAAGCGGTTGAGTCGCCATCCCTGGAGGTATTTAAAAGACGTTTGGATGAGGTGCTTAGGCACATGGTATAGTGGTAGTCTTGGTAGTGTTAGGTTTACGGTTGGACTCGATGATCTTATAGGTCTCTTCCAACCTATACGATTCTGTGATTCTGTGAAAATACCCACCCTGCTGATGCACACCGATTAGGTAACTGTGAGTGCAAATGTCAGATTTCTTCTGCATAAACAGAATAAAAACTTGTCCTAAAAGTCTTGTTTTGTGATCTCTCATATTTAATCACTTACTATTTCGTGAGTCATATATGCAAAATTGTGTTCCAAAATACCTAAAGTACCCAGATAACGTGGTAAATAAGTTTGTTCAGAAAAAAAAGATTCTGAGGAGCTAATATGAATAGCATCTGCCCACTTGCCTGTTTGCTAAATGTATACTTCTTTGCAACAGTTTCAAAGCATCTCACAGCTTTTTCTGTAAGCTCAACAGGATAAATTTAACAGCATGTTCCATCGCCTTTGTCCTATTCTAGTTTCTCAGACTGCATTACTCTCAGTCCAGCAGAACTCTGTGGGAGAAGGGCAGTTCTCACACCTGCTACGCTTCCTGGTCACATTTACAATTCTACAATACATGACTTCAACAAAGTGGAAAAATACCACAGAGGCAGTATTTCTGAAAACTTTTCATTTAAAGTACTTTGATATAAAAATTAGAATCCATACAGAAATAAAACTTACATCTATCTGAATCAGTCCTTCAGTTTCACCTGATCAAAATGGTCATTTCTGGCTTTTTGGCTGATGCAATGAACAATGTCATGAGAGCAAAACAGCAGTCATTAAAGATGAACATTACACTCAGAAGCAGCAAGGTAACTGCCCACATGCTACCCAGTTGCTGTAGTTATGTACTGATGAATTTCTAACCAGGATTAAACACAATCTCTCTCACACCAAAAGCACAGGTGTCTCTTACTTGAGATGTTTTGTGTTCAAGAGTCAGCTGCAGTGTTTGGGGGAGAGGTTAAAGACATTCTCTCCGGCTTGAACACTAAGCCACTTTATTATAAACACACGATGATTTAGATGCATGAACACATGCCTTTGTGTATGTAAACTGAAACTTGATTGCCTTTTCAGGGCCTAGACAAAAATTAACCCAGCAGTTTAAAATTACCCCTCTAAATGACTGAAAACAGTCTCAGTTTCACTATTTGTTTTGTCCTCTTTCAAAGCCAAACAAACAACAAAAATGTTCCAGGAGCCTGATCTCCAAAATAGAATTTGTATGCTAGGATTTACTTAGTTAACAAATCCCTAAGCATTTTCTTACAAGAAAATTGGGGCAAATCCAGGGAGTCAATAACATGATTAAAAACCAAAAAGGCACTTGCAGAAAAGCAGACCCTAGCATTAATTGTATGACTTTTAATTGGCCTCTTCCCTTATTGCTTGAGTTTCTAAGCACCTTTCCCACATGCATTACGTGGTAAGATTAGCATCTACCACCAGTAGCTTTGTTCATTCTCTCTTTACATGAGCTGTATTTTGGGGCAGAGATTGTTTTTATCCAAGCTGTATTTGCTGCTATATGCATCTTAGAGAAGTCAGGTCAAAACCACCTCTCTCTCATTTGAAGATGACTGGGATTAAAATTGCTTTGTGGAAGTTTGTGTTACCATATATGCCTGCTTCCCACATGATGTCTGATTCCCACAAACCGTACTGCAAACTTGCATCTACAATAAAAAAATACCCCTACACACCACACTCAACCACGACAGTCTCCACCACGGAGATTGTCTGAAGTCTTTCAGATAATGGGGCACAGGAAACTAAACATTTCAACTCACAGTATTTTTTAGTGTGAAAATTCAAAGGTGGATGAAGGAACGTCATTTAGCTCCTAGCACAATGGGAAAACGTAAAATCCAGCTAAACTTGTCCAAAACCACACACCTGTGCCTACTGAGGAACTGTAAGTGTGTGTGCGTGTGCATATGCATGTGTGTGCAGTATTCTTTTCTTCCCACAGCGGGTCAGTTGCCCTTGTGAAAAAGGTTAAAAAAAAGGATAAAAATAAAAAAACCTAGGAGGATACATATACGTACACAGAAGACAATGGGGTTGCACCAACCAACCAAAGAAACATAATGGCAGTTACTTTGCATCACTACTCCTCTTTAATAACCAAGTAACTCCTCTTTAATAACCAATAACCAAATAACTGTACAAGTAGGCACAGCTGGAAGAACACAAGTTCATTTATTGTACTCTGAATATTTGTTTTAAAACTTTATAAGGATCAGGCATTTAAAATGGAAACAACATAATGTAGGAATGCTCTCATCCAGGAACAACAATTCTCTTTCTGTTTATCTCGACCATTTGATTTCAGATCTCTCTCCTGCTGTTCTCCAACATCCACTGCATCTAACTACCTTTTAAAAACAAAGATAGGTTTCTCTAACCAACTGTTGTTAGCCCCCTGATTTTTTGGAGTCCAGATTCTTCCCTCTCTACTGTCCCTCTTCAACTTTCCGGCCTGAATTTTAAAAATGAGGTAAAACATTTTCTTCTTTGATACCGGCATCCAATCCAATACCTACAAACAGAGAATGGGACTTCTTCCTGTTACCTTTCTACAGACAAGGATAACCTGATGCAAATTTCACCATCTACGAGGAAACAAGCTTTAATGTTTGATTCAGATACTAACAGTCCAGTTACTTCTGAAAACACTTAGAGTCCAGTTATTTCTGAAAACATTTACAGACATCTCATCCAGCAGCCGCGTGCCTTTTAAAAAACTAAGACTTTAAACTTCATTCTTTTTCTTTCTAGCTTTGTTCTCATACTGGCCTGGCTAAAAACCTGAACAGTATATATATACTAACAAATTAGGAAGACTTCTTATTCCTCCAAGCAGGAAATAAAATCATTTGAATATTACCCTAAATAGTTGAACACTATCCCCCTCCCCTCCCCCCCCCAAAAAAAACCAAAGAAATTTGAGCTTTAGTACCCCAAATCTATCTATTCATGTTTCAAAGTGCACCAGTGCACTTGCTGATGAAGCTAACATTTTACATAGGGCCAGAAAAACAAAACAAAACATGACATATGCTTCCTTTCCCAGACCTTCAAAGAGAGACATGGTAAGCAGGTCTCTACTTTTCATCTATGTTCTTTGAATATAAATGTATTTTTTTAAATCAATTTGGAGAGATGAAGGATGAACAGTATCACCAACTTCTCTACCCCACAAAGACCTGCCTCATCATAAAAGAGGGTGATGCCTGGTGGAAACTGTTATTACTCACTCATCTCTTAAACTTTCTGTACATTGAGGCAACCAAACAAAATAAAAGCATAAGAACTGATGTGACGGGATGCCCATTATATCCTCAGAAAATGAATGCAAAAGACTACCACATCAGGGTATCTGCCTGCCGTTGTATTTTAGAATACAAAGAATCAACTCATCCTTTCTAAAACTTGTCCATAATTTTTTAATTAATTCAGTATAAAGATTGAATTCAGGACAGATTAATATTTTATGGAAGAAGGTTTGGTTATAGCACAGAGCAGTTTAACAGGATGGAAACTAAGGCATATTCTGTAAAAGGTACACTGAAGGTATATATGTTAGTGAATTGTGATCTTTATTACCCAGAGTTCATTATACTTGTGAACTGGAATTAGTCTGATGGTTTAAATAAATTTCTATGTTGAAGAACTTCCATCTCTTTCTTTATGAGACATTTTACATCAACCTCTTCGCACTTGTCAAGGCTGGGTTTCAGAAAGCAAACCTTAAGATGAGAAACTCAACTACTACACTCTAGCTGACTTGATATACTGAAAGCACAGTTCTTTCTGCAAGTTTTCTAGCAGAGTGTTTTTTCTCTTTAACTTGGCTTTCATTCGAATTTACCTGTTAAAAATAAACTTAACTGGACACTGAATGAAAGTCATGAAATTCACTCTGATTATGCTCTTAGCCTGTTTATTTTGCTTATTAAAAATAGAGAGGAATAAGGATGAAAGAGAGGCAAAGACATTTGTGTTTTATATGGTAAGTATATTTTTGCTACATCAGGGTTATAAAACATGGCAGACTATCTGATTACAGAGAAGTACATTTTTAGGAACAGCATCACGTTCTCTGAAATCCTGTAGCAGCTATGAAATATTGAGGTAGAAACAGTAACTGTTGTACTGTACAGTCTCTACAACGTGTTTTACCTGGTATTGTTTACTTCTTTTAGTGGCAACTATCCATCCTTGAGCCTCACTTTTCTATCCTTTGCAAAACATAATCTGTATAGAGACAATTGTTTTAGAGATCAGCATTTCCCAAACGGAGATGTTGGGAAATGTATTGTGCAATAGATGCTGCCAGTTGCTGGGTCAGGGCTGGAAGCAGGACAAGAGCTGCTGAGATGATTTTGGCTAGAGGACAGAGCAGGCTGCTCTGACAGAACAGGGATACTGATCCAAGGCATTTAGTCTCAAGCCTTCGTCACTGCAGTGCCTTCAAAGTCAGGATGCTGCCCATCCCTTTCAATACCTGGCCATTTCGCCTTAGCTCTGGCTACCTCCTCTCAACTTCATCCAGCACTTCATTTCCCTTGTAACCCAGTTATTTTTCCCAAAATACTGGGAGCGCAGCTCCAGAGCAAAAACCTTTGGTGCAGAATATATTCTCAGAGAAGCACAGGGAGGGAAAAAAGGAAGTTTGAAAACTGCTATTTTCTACCTCTGCACAAAATAGCAGGCCATACATATACACAGGCTTAGGTCTTCTGATGCTTCAGAGGACACACAAGTTGGGTCATGAACCTACAGCGGTTACATAGACAACCCTTAGTTTAAGCTGTGCATGTCCTTCTAAACACTTTAATTTTTTAAGGCTGAATAAAAGATGCTTTTCTGAAGAAAAATAAATCCCATTTTTGTTAAAAGCAATGTAACAACAGTGAGAATATTGTACAGGCAGGATTCCAAACAGTTGCTGGCATTTTGAACATATATTGTCCAAACCTGCTTAAAGCAGGTCTACACAACTAAACTCTAACAGCTGTTAGCTACCAGCACCTTTTACTTCCATTACCCTTGCCATTAATGCAGCTGCTGCAGAAGAAAATTTTCTGGAGAGGGAGAGTAGGGAGAGGGGAAGAGAGACATCCCCTTCCCAAATACTAATCAAGCAAAATCTTAACACAGGAAAGGTTTTACCAATGGTTGTTTTATTTACATCGTTCTCAACTACTCATTTTGATTGCATCCACTTTAATAAATTATAGTGTTTCTGAAGTCCCCAGGCAAAGGTTAAGACTGGACCAAATATTTATGACTTAGATGAACACTGTCCTGATGCACAGTCTGGAAAAACTGGGAAAACGCAAGCTATACACACACACATTTTTCTTTTTAAAATAAAAGAAAAAGAAAAAAAAAAGTGTGCTACAGACAGCAAATCCCTGCATTATTCAAAATAAGAGGTGATAAACAGCTATAGTGTTCTGAAATATACAAAGTAAACGGAACCAAAATATTAAGGGAACATCATGCATATTTTCACCGACATTATTGGCACAGATCTCTTAAGCACAAACAGGAAAGAAAAGGCATTTCAAAAACCATGAGAAGTGATTGCTAACTCGTTCAAGTTGACAAGGAGCCCCATCAACTATGTATTTTTGAAGGGATTTTAAGTCAGTAATGAAACAGACTTGAAATTTGATGTTTGCCTTTAAATGTTAAAAGTTTACTAATATTTCTTCTCCCACCTATGACTTCAATAAATACTTGGTGGTGTAGGGGGGTGTTTTAAGGAAACTATTCTCAGTGTAGAACTCAACAATGCTCAATTTCCGCAAAAGCGGCATACGGAAGTTGTAGTTTTTACTTTCTTTCAGCTGCTACAAAGACGTGTAATCTCTGAATAAAGATTTGAGTATAATTTCTCAGTATACAAGTGAGAAAAGGTTTGTGCAGAGAGGCATTTTTATCAAAGACACTACTCTCCTCTACAGACTTTTTCTCATCCATAAACTGTTGCAGCTGCAATAACCCTACATTACCCTAAATGACGCTGTTTGTTTTTCTAATACAACAACATGAATTGCCTCCTCTTGTTATTAATTAAGCCTGCTTATTATTTCCTGTTGGGTGGGACCTGGGAGTTCTGTCTGTGTATTTTTAAAGTTAAAAAACTGTTTAAATTAAAATTTTCAAATATTTTCAGTCATGAGCAGATGCATTATCAGACAACAGTATAAGAACTACAAAACATTTAGGAAATGAAATTAATCACAAGTATTAAAGAGATTTCAGAAGTGTGATGCTGTGAATCAGAATTGTTGGGTGCAGAATTATTGTAGGAAATCTAGACTCAAATTTATTACACCAGATAACTACTAAATTTGAATAAAAATTCATAGCATGAGGAAATTCACTTGGCAAAGAGTAACTGGACTACCTGAATGGTTGCTTTTTTAAGTGTCTTTACTAACAGAATTTTTGTGTGTTTTATTCCTTTCCCAAATGTCAAAGTAGTGAACCAATAGGACAAGAGGAAACACTAAGATGCCATAAACATATACACTGTTTTTCCAGGATAGTTAGAATAAAATTAGAATGTTTTTGTTAAAACACATTCAAAGCAACTTAAACCAAAGGAATAAACAGTATTCAAATATATGGCAAACATACCCTGTTATATGTATAATGCTAAGTATATGTAAAAATACTGAGGTTCAACACAGCAAAACCACCCTAGTAACTACACTGTATTTTAGCCACGTGGGGTGGCAATGCTACTTGAACTAACCTGAATATCATGTTAAAATGCTGTTACTTTTTCTTACAGATTAAAAAGAATCACTGAATGTTCTTTAGACATAGTCCTAGTTCATACAAAGTTGTTCATCAAAGTCAAATTTTAACTTAAAAAGCCACGCATACTCATTTTGTAAGCCTTAAGTGTAATGAATCATCAATATTAAGCAGCAAACCTTTTCCTTGGGGGGGGGGGGGGGGGGGGGGGGGGCGGGGGGGTTGCGGAGAACAGCGTTTCTGAGAAGCCAAGTAACAAGCAAACACAAGATTTCAGAAGTCCAGTTCACATAAGGTTTGCTGCATCACCAGGTACTTTCACACAGGTTCTGGGGTCTTACTGAAGACCCACTCCCTCATTTCATGAACAACAGCAGCAGAAGAGGTCTCAGAAAACAGCAAGGGCTGTTACCACTGGAATCACAAAAGTGAGCTAAGGGACTCTGAGTGTCCTTTTGGTTTCAAACAGCCACTGAGAACGTAACATGACAGAAACGGTCAGTTAAATAACACCAGTAAGTGGAACCAAACAGGTAGAACTAAGTCCAGCACCATTACAGTTATACCTTAGGTTTCAAATCTACAGGTGCAAAGTGGTTACTAAGGCTTTTTTGTGTTTTGGGGTTTGGGGGTTTTTTTGGTGTTTTTTTGTTTGTTTTTTTCAAAGAAATAGTAAAACTCCTGCAGCCTCAATTTTCTACAATAACCTATAACAAAACCCACTTAGACTAAACTGAGACCCCAAAAAAGTCTGCTCACTTTATTTTTACTTCATTTGTGTGTTAAAATCTGTCTGTAAGTGTTCAAACAGACAGAAATATGATCTTGAAAAGAAACAAAATAAACCAAACAAAACAAAGCAACACTACACAACTCAGACCTACTTCCCTCTTTATCTGTTGATACCAGTACAGTTTGCTTGGAGAATGCAATGAAATAGAGGTATTTTAGTTTAGCTAAGTCTCTATTTTAAATGAAGAAAGGGGGAGGGGGGGGAATTTATCTGGCACTGCTTTTCAAAAGAACATAAAAGTTGAAAGGGGGAAAAAATGCTAGTAGTAGTAATAGTAGCCTCCTCCCCATACGTGGTCTGTCAGCTCCACCTAAATCCTAAACAAAGGATTTTACCTTGAGACTAGAATAATTTGAAACATCTTTTAAGGCCTCACTTCTGAAACTGTCAACAGTGCTTCAGCAAAATATATATGTTTAAATGAAAGCACTGAAGAAGACTCACTGAATTACTTCTATGCTCAAAATTAGATGCAAACTTAGTGCCTGACTGACCTAAGGGCACAGTTAATGACAACTGTAATTATGATCTTATCAATGCAGAACTTCATAAAAGGTTCACAGCTTTTTTAAAGGACATCAAATTACAACTTCCACTTCTAAAATACCTGTGTCAGAGCTAAAAGTGACCAAGACCAGGAATTTCTTTTTCATTGTTTGCCTGAAACATTCTCTCGTCTTTGTTTTATAATAGCTGTGCTATTTTGTGTCTGAGAACCAAAGAAGAGCTATCAACATGTTGGGAAAAAAAAAATTTAAACTAACATTAGAGTTTTCATTAATTGCTTAGGGAAATGAGTAACAGTTTTCTTTAATACTTCTGAATTTAGAGTTTGCAAATATTTACAGCACTGAAAGGTGAGAAGATTTTAGCAAGTATATTTTGAAGCGATCTATGAAAACACAGAGTAATTAACCAGAATCTCTGTAGACCACAGAATTTTCTCATCACTAGCTACATCAGAAAGCCAACTGTAAGTTAGTAAAAAATACACTGTCTTTCACTGTATCTTTGCAACTTCAAAACAACATTTACTTTGTACGCATGTAACTATCGAGGGAGACGCGAACTTCCTAGTCAGCATAGAGCATCCTTGATAGTAGACTCATAGGCCTTTAAACTTGGTTCCTGAACTTCCAGACTCAGCAATGATAAGCACTGTAACAGGAATTCCTAACTGCACTTATTTCTGGAGTTTGCATGTATTCGTGAGACAGTGGCATGGGAAGATTTTGGGAAAAGGCAATGATGAAAAGGAGGAGTATTGTTTACATGAAAACACAAAAAAAAAATCTACTAATTAACAAATTTGCACCAGTGATATTTATTTGTAGGTATCCATTACTGAAGTCACATAATGCCAGCTCAATGAAAAAAGTAAAAATTTAGATTTATTATTAAAACTTATTTTGAAAGTCAAATACATAGTAATGGAGAAACACTTAAATTGCTGTTTTTCAATAAATGAAGTAGGAAATTTTAGAATGTGCATATAAATGAAGTATCACTGTCTGCTCTCCACCTTCTCGCCCTCTCCTTGTTCTCTCTCCCAGCACACTTTTTTTCCCCCAGTAAATTTTTCTGATTTCAAAATATATACTACAAAAACATTACCAAGGTGTTGACTGAACTAAGCATCTACAGGTATGAAGTTTATCTGCTACATTATTTTTTAAAAACACACAACATGACACAAAGTGATACAAAGCCATTCTCAGTTTTACAACCGTAACTCTACTCAAAGTGTATTCATTACGTGCATGAGAAAATAATTTCATTTTTTGATGACTCTACTGTTTATTGACACTTCTTTCTTTAAAAAAGGGGCAAAGGGTGGAAAGAGAAAGGCTTTTTCCCTTCTGTTTAATATTTCAGATTAAATTATTTAACAGATCTTGCACTTATTTCAGCACTGAGTTTCCTTGAAATCTCCACACTCTGTGGCAGAACCTGACAACAATATTTCAGCATAAATGTCAGTTAAATTCTTGAGCCAGGGAAGTTTACGGAACAGAGGCTCTGCCTCTGGATAGTTACAGGCTGCTTTTTCCTCTTTCGTTTTCTCAGTTTAACTGTAGTCATTTCTGTAGATTACAAAACACTGCAGACAGGATGACGTCTTAGAATGACGTCTTGGTTAATGCTTTCCTAGAATGGGCAGCTACATTCTCTTTTGAAAGAACAAAAATGCTTCGACTGAAATACTATTTCAAAAGCTGATACTTCACAGTACATAGCACAGAGACTCTGGATGTCAATAAAAACAGAGAGCTGTATTTTCAACTCTGTTCTGTGAGCTTGACAGTGGTGGTGTAGCACCTTATAGCATGTAAGGCACAAGGTGATATGGCAGAGAATTCATCCACTTAGTACTAATTTTCTCTGTGAACAGAATAAATGAAAAGAGGACTTCTGAAGCACAAAACATGTCAAATATGATCGGCACTTTAAAACTATCTTTTAAAAAAATAATCTGTATTTCTTTTAAAATGTTATTCTTGGGGAAGATTTTGAGCATTTTAAAACAGGAAGTTGAAACGCAGCACCGAAGTTATGATGATCCCTTGCCTACAAAGCCTTATTCTGTAAATGCTTACAGGCACTCATATTTACTTATTTGAATGAAATTACACAGCAGTACATTGCACTATGGTAATGCCCAAATAACACATAGCTCATCTGTACTACAGTTCAGAAATAATACTCCATTTTATGTTCACATAAGTCACTAGTGCTTCTTTAGCAAAGTCACCAAAGCAGAAAACATCAATAGGTAAACAAAATAATTGCGATGATGAAAAGTTGAATATTCTTGGTTTTTAAGGTCAAATGTAACAGACTGATCAGTCTGATAATATTCCTCGTCACGGTGAGAACTTTTCAGTTTCATCCCTTACTACTAAATTGCCGTTAAAAAACCTCACTATTTACTACCATTGAAAGTAGCCTTTATTTATGCTATTTGTGACACTTAACAAGCCCCACCCAAGACCAGGACACCAAAAGGTGCCAGTAGCAAACCTACGTTTGCATGGTAACCGTCTGTTTTCTCAAGGCCAGCCGGCGACTACACAGCAGCAGGCACTCCAAACTGTGTCTCAGGTTAAGTACCTGAGATGTCACCTTCGAAACCAAAAGCGTAAAAAGCAGCACCTCCTTGCCTACAAGCACCCACTATGCGGTCAGCAGAAGTTGGGCTTCCAAACTTTTTCATTTTACTTGACAGTCCTTCACAGACACCCCTTCCTAGCTAGGAAGACCCCTATACTACCTTAGCAGAAAAGACTACGTGCTTAAAAAAAATAAATCACGGAAGAGTCGTGAGGCGGTTCGCGCACTAACAGAGTGCAATTTTTCAAACCCTCCGCAGAAAGGAAAGCGAGACGGCAATCGCCCTTCTCAGAAGCTGCGCACCGGGAGGAAGGGGGTGTCCGCCTCCCCGGTCACCCCCGCCGGCAGGGCCGGCACCGCCGCGACCCACAGCCCCCGCAATCCCCCGAGTCCCGCCACACGGCACCGGCCGTTGTCGCCGGTTGCCCGCCTTCCCCTCTCGCTCGCTGCAGCCGCCCCGGCGAGCGCTGGCAAACCCCGCGGCAACCGCTCCCGGTGCTTCAGCGGGAGGTCCGCGCCCGGGCCGAGGTCACAGGCGAGCGGCCGCCCGGCGCCAGGCGTGGGGCTGGCCCGGGGACACGCTTCCCGTCGGCAGACCTCTCCCCCGGAGGGCCGCCAAGCTCTCCGCGGCGCTTCCCCCGCTCCCAGCCCAGCCCGAGCAGGGCGCAGCTGCCCGCTCCCACTCCGCTCTCGCCCCGCATCGGGCGGCAGCGGCGCCGCGCTCCCCTCAGCACGGAGGAAGCGCAGCCAACGGCAAACGGGCGCCGAGGTAAGGGCAGGGGAGAAGGAAGGCAGCCAGCGGCGGGTCAGGGGCCGCCTGAGGCTCACCCGGGGCAGGGCAGGGCTCGCGGCGCCTCGTCGTCGTCGTCTGCCGCTGGCAGGTCCCGGCCGCGCGTCCCTCAGCGCCGCGCCATGTAACCGGCGTGACGCCGCCGGCGCCGCCCGCGCCCTGGCTCCGCACGGACTTTCCCCCTCCCTCCCGTTCGCCCGCCCCACCGCGGGCCCGCTGGCGAGGGCAGCCGAGCGGCACCGGCCTGCGCGGCCGCCGCCTGCGTAGCCTCCGCCCCCGCCTGCCCGCCCCTGCCCCCCGGCCCGCCGCACTTCCTGGCTGGAAATTCCCGCTGACGCTCCGGCAGCGCAAACGGACGCGCGGGAGGGGCGGGGCGGGAGCGGGCGGCCGAGGGGGAGCGGGCGGCCGTTGGGCGCGAGCACCGTTGCGGGGCGGGAGGAGGGGCGGCTGCACAGCCCCGAGCACCACCAGCCGCCGCTGGCCGCCCCCTCAGCGCCGCGCGCGGCAACGGCCGCCCGCCACCTCACAGCTGTGGAGAAGCCCACCCCGGGCGGGCGAGGAGAGACCGCGGCGAAGCGAGCAGGGCAGCGTGGAGCCGAGGAAGCGCCTGCCACCCGCCCGCTGGCGAGGAAATCCCTCCCCCTCCGGCCAGGAGGAAGCCGCGTGAATACGTGAGCCTTTTCATCCCGGGGGAATTACCGCCGCCACAACAGTAATCCTGTCGTTGTCCGTGTTGCTTGGCCCACAGCGACGTTCTCAGCACTTGTGTGGAGTCAGGCCCGACCTGGTGGCTGCCAGCGTTTTCTTGTTGGTCGACCCCTAAAAAGCTTTGAAGGGAAGAGGGACTATGCAAGAGTGAATTTAAACCCACTTACATAGTGCCTGGCTGCTGGCTGCCTTTCATGGGCACATCATAAAAGGAGGTTTACTGATTGACTACCACCTGATGTCTGAAAATAGCACTGAGCAGAGAGCACAGGCTACACAGCACCAATTTTCTGTGGATTTATACAGCTGCTGGCAGAGCAAACTCCCAGACGGGTTAACTTCTGTTAAGTACTGCCAACCATCAATAATACACTGGACTTCTTAATACCAAAATCCATGTTTGTAGTACAGTAACCAAGTCTCCCAGACACATCTAACCAAGGTTGAAGAAAGTCAGCTAGTGCCATGTTTAATTGGCACAAATATTATGTGAAACATTTAAGTTCAGACATCTTTTATGCTGAGTCTTAAACATCTGATTTGCTAAGGGTGAAGAGCATCTCAAATCAGCAGCCGGCATGGCTCACCTGATGTGTGTTAGCCCAGAGATTCAGCAGTGCACCTGAAAAGCACCTGTGGGGGATTTTGTTATGCTAAGGCCACATGAGGTGGAACTTCACTAATTATTTATCTCACAGTTGAATGAGACTAACAAAAATAATAATTTATAAGAAGGATTAAAAAAACCCCCTGTAAATGAATGAAATGATGTGACTGTTGCTTCTTGTATTCAAGCAAGGAACTGTAATCCAGAGCAAAAATGGAGTCAAAAGAAACAGGGTCAAATCATAAGCCACCTTTTGACTGGGACAAGAAGAAAGGGGTATTTTTACCAGAGAGCTATTACAGCCTTTAACACTGTATGGGTAGTCCAGTCATGTCATAGAGGGAAACTATGCTGCTGAACACTTCCAGTCTATCCAGAGGGTAGCTGATTTCATTCCTGGAAAGGGAGGAGATTCAGATGTTATGCTTTGTGCCCCATCTCTGGGTTGCAACAGAGACGTACTCATTTAAAATTAATGCTGAGACTGTGAAAGGGAGCTTGGAAATGCAAAGGATTTTTTCTGTCTTTTGATAAGGGAACTGAAATGTCATACAGGTTACACATACATATGTATGAAGTCCTTTCCTTTATTTGGATTGCCACTCATGCTCTGTGATGCAGTTCTGAAAAGGCAAATCCCAAATTGGGAATTGAGAATGACTCAGCATTTCTGGGTAAACCATGTTTTTCCTTATTAAATGGGGGTATTTTCTGGACACTCAAGACGCAGTATTAACCTTTTCTGTGGAAACAAGTACACTGAAGTAAGCAGAGCAAGTGAGGAGAGAATTAGGCCCCAATGCCATTTAAGAAGGAAGTCTAGATGGATTTAAAATACAAAAAGTGTTTCAAAATAAGATTCATTTGAAAGGAAAGGTACCCTATCACAGCTAGTTAAAGGCATGCTCACAGGGCAAAACCTGTATGAACAAGTACCAGGAAATCAGACAATATGGAAAAGTTCCAAAACTTAAGGATACTTACCTCGTGGATTTATTTTAAAAGGACACATTATCAAGTACTCAGGCTCAGCTTTCCCTGTGAAATCCTAATCGCTTCCACAAACATCTAGATTTTAAAAGAAAATTCTCTTCTCAATTATGTTTAAAACATAAATTTGTCTTTCTTATAACTTAACACTGTAACAGAATGTTATTTCTACTGAAACCCACAACAGTGCCAGGCTGTAAGCACACAGTTTGGTAAAATTATCTTCACAGAACACTCTAGATAAATGAACTGCTTTAAAGCACAGGATTCTCACCTGATGAGCCAAATGAGCAATTATTTCTCTAGTGCTGTTTCCAACCACTAGGGAAATTCAGCGGATAATACAGACTCAGGTATGAGTAGTTTGCAGTGATAAAGTGGTGCCTCTTTCCTGCATAGCACAGGTTTGCACTATTACCATCAAGATACTTCAGTATCTGGACAATGTCAGCTCAGAAATGAAGAGCAGGTGATTAAAACTGAACCTAAAGGAGCAAATGCATATGTTGCTGAGCTGAGGGAGACATTGTGAAATGTTTCTAGCTAGGTTATGGTCTCTGGTTGTTGGGGAAGTGTATTGGAGGTAAAGCTTTCTAGCTGTATGCTTACCTAGGCTGTCTCACCTTAATAAGGTTGTGTATGTTTAAGTTTCTTGATATGTAAATGCAATCTAGGAGTTGCATCTGTTCTCTGCTGGGTTTGCTCTAGGAGTACAGATCCCTTTCCAAGGTCAGAAGTCTTTGGCCTCAGTACTTTTTAATCCTGTAACTAATACTGTTTTTCCTTGAGAACAAAGTGTTATTTCTGAGAATTAAGCTTTATTTCTCTAGGGATGTCTGAAAACAGGTAAACATGTCAGATTGGCAGAAATTTTTAAAATAATTACTCTTCACTTTAATTGGTATGCCCAAATTGGAAAAAAAAAATCATTGAAGTTTCCTACTTTATTTTTTCCCTGTTTGAGGTATTTATCAGAATCAGGACAGGATCTTTTCATTCCCTTTGACCTAGTAGCTTTGATATTAAAACAGGAAGAGATGAGGGAAAGTCTAAAATAGCTACTGAGATATACTTCCTTTTAAAGCTTTCAGCTGCCTGTCTTCATTGGCCTGCTAGGCCATACTATCCAAATCTCTTTCTGGTTAATTTATTATTTCTTTATCATCCAGAAGTTCTAACTTAAAAACTGATTTGCCTTGGATAGTAGCCAGTGATTGTCTTACACACATTCCAGACCTCAAAGAGGTTATCAATATTTAGCCAACATTTGCTGTTGGTGTTGCCATTATCTCCTGTAACTTGAATCCACCAGGATCATAAGAAGACAATATGCCTAAAAAAAAATTCATATTTTTAAGACGGTGCCATCGTTCTGAGACAGAATATATATCGAGCTCTAATGAAATAGACAATAGAAACTGTATCAAAAAATTTCTAAATAGCCAAAGTACATATGTAAAGCTAACCAATTTGAACTGCAGCTAGAGCAGGGTCTAGAGTTCAATGATGCTGCTGAATCCCCACGTTGCAGCATCCATGAGAAGTGCTTTCTGTCATCACTGTTTTCTGGTGGATGATGACCTGGCCTCAATTCATCATGTATTTCATCAGCACTTAAATGGACGTAGCAACACCCTGCAAAATTCGGAACAGTATGGCGTCTCCCGTAGTTACACAGGCCGCATCCCAAAAGTACCTTTCACTTGCTTCCTGCAGAACCGCCAATCAGATATGGGATGTCATATTACCTCCAAAGTGTTTCAGACCTGTGACTATGCTAAAAGACCAAATTTCTAGTGGATTGGGTAAAAGTGTCAGAGCTGAAGCAGGAGAAGATTTTAGTAGTGAATAGCTGTTGGGGGAAAAAAAACGAGATTTAGTAGACTTAAATAAGAGAAGCATGAGGTTGTAGACATGGCTGATGTGTATAATTAATAGAGAAAGGGGAACCTTTGGAGAGAGCTAGAAGTAAACAAGAAAAGGAAGATTGAAGAATTATAAAAAAATACAGAAGTGATCATGAAACCTTGAATAGGGTATTACTAAGGATAAGCACTAATCTGAACAATCTGAATAGGAGTGTGAGTGAACCTGTATTTCTATGTGATAGCTGACTTTTGTGCATGAGATACAGATAGAGATAAGTAACAGGTTAGCTCAGTCCTACGCTCCAAGTGGGGAGAAGGTCTGAATGGTTGGAAGGGAGTTTATCAGATTGCCTTTTCTATATTTTCTCTTCCAGAGTCCTATAGTTTTCTTGCATTGATAGCTGATAGATACAGTTATGAGTCTACTTTTATCTCTTCTTCCACGAAGTAAGTCTGCCAGTTAATTTAGAAAATTAATCTAGGCATAAACACTCACATTGGGTGTTACAATAACAACTTCAGCTCTGACATCATCTGCTTTGGTTTCATGTATGACTGCTCAGCATTTACAGCTATGATACAGTATAGGGTATCACTTAAAGACACGGAAGGAACCAAGCAGAGAAGGCAATTTTATGTGTATCATTTTTGGAATGGTTAGCCTAGCTTCCCCTCAGTTTGGCTGTGTAATGCCAGGCTTCCTTCCTTCCTTTCTTTTACACTGGCAGATAGCAAGGAGCATTTCACTGCAGACCCCTTAGTTACACTGAAAATGGTGGCTTATATATTCTGTGTGAACTTGCTGCAAGGTAGCTGCTCTCAGTGGAGAGCTACCCAGAGCACTCCAAGAAGTTGTTAGCTGACTAGCTTGCCTGGACCCTGAAGCTTCTTCATGCAAAAGGTACAGACTGTTCCGAAAGTGTTGCCTAGGCAGGTCCTACTTACCAGTCCAGGTTTAGAGGTTGAGCTGTGTAATACTGTACAATACTGTATGTACTTGTATTCTCAGAATACAGATGGTTATGTTTCTATAAACTATAGGACCACTAGTGGTATGTAGCAGTGTAACAATGTTAAGGACATACACGTTAGAGCCAAAAGCAAATTGCTGCAGCAAGGAGAGTCACAGTTGAGTTACGTGTTCGTTTTCTGGTAATAAATCTAATAATCTACTAGTTGGTTCTTCAGAATCTGGACCTAGTACAGATAGTGAATCAGTCACTCTTCTGTCGCTCAGCTACCTGACACCTTGGCCAGTTGCTGAAGGCAGAGGGATGGGTTTTTGCCATTTGAGTTCAGTGACAGCAGGTTCTTACCAGTCCACTGCATTCACCCCCTTCTCTTCCCACCTACCCTCCCTGTGTTATGATTAATGCTATACTATATTCAGTATTTCTTACATGAGTGGGTCGATTTCTTTTCATAGTCTTTTGCATATCTGAATGATATATACTTCCAACTTTTATCTGATTGCACCCATCAGAACCCAGTTCAAGGGCCCAGTTGTTTTCCCAAGAGACATGAGTTCTTCCCATTCCATGACTGCAGCTTTAGAGCCTCAGCAATGTTTCACCCAGTTAGCTAATGTAAACAAGAACAGCTGTTTGATTCTTGTTGTCTTTGTCACTTTGTTTTGTTAATAGTAATTTTTCATTAAATGCTCAGTTCAATTTATGAGGTAATTTTGGATCAGGTGTACTGAATAGGACCAATGTTAGCTCTGTAGAGAAAGCAGAATTTAGTTAACTTGACTTTGTATTACTGCTCTCTTATGCTGTAGCAGCTCTTTAAGGCCTCGGTGAAGGAGGGAAGTTCCAGACAGCTAAGCATTGTACAAATATATAGGGAAGATATTTCCTCTGCCACAGAACTTTCAATATCTAAATATATAATAGAAAACAGATTATGGAAGCACAAAGTGGCACTCTCATTGCTGTTTGAGCTCATGCAGTGATTCATTTAAGTCTTCTGGTCAATGGTTGGTAGAAGTACTGATTTCCCGAACTGTTTCTGTTGCAAGTTTTAAGCCTTTACCATAATTTGTGACATTGTCCTTAAAATTCCAGTCCTGGAATCTCTGGATGTGTGGCTAGTTTTCTCTCAGGTTTTGATGAAAACTTAAAACTTATGTTGAAGAACCCAAAAGTATCAACATTCAAAAGGTATCTTTTAAATTGTTGTGATTCTCTTTAGGCAAATCCTGTGGGTTTAGGGGACTTTATTTATAATTTTGTAATGATGGGGGGTTAACAACAGTGAGTGGTGAGCTAAGACAAATCACTAGTGTAATGGATCAGGCCTTCTAAAAATACAAGAATATTTGGAGGGCAGTAGGAAAGGCAAGTTGTCTCATGGATTTGGTTTCATAAAAGTTTATGTTCTCTACCTTTGCTCCAGAGCTGTGAGGGTTAGAAACTTTTTTAGGAAAGTATTCTGGACTTAAAGCTGCGACATCAGAAACGGTACAGGTGCTATCTAAGATTGTGATAAGATGCAACAGGCTGATGAAAAGCAAGAGAGTATGCCATAACAAGAGCAGCCCTGTGACAGAGCACGGTTTCAGGAAAAGAGTGGGACCTCAGTCTGTTTTCTACTCTACACAAGAAAAGCAATGATTGATAGTAGTGGAGGAAGCAGAGTGTTCTCCTTATTCTAGTTTCTTTCTCAGTTCCTCTCTTGATTTACTGATTGGAAGCTGAAGCCTGGGTGATAATGGGACAGAGTCTTTTATTCTTTCTCTGCCCTGTGTAAGAGTGGTGCAGAGGCATTCAAGGTGTAAATAAACATCCCAGCACCAAAGCCAGCACTGGTATGACCATGCAATTCTGTTCCTGTTCCCAAGTACTTTGTCTTGGATGCTGTCATGCTTACATGGCCTGCTTTGCTTTCAAGGCTAAGGATCCCCACACAGTGCTGTAACACATTAGGTACGTGTATCTGCACAGGCTCAGGGTCTCTGTGCTGCTGAGACCTGACCTGAAAGTGCATGTGACTTTTCTCACCTGAGGATAGGGAAATGGAATTGTAAAGTCTTCAAATGTTGCTGTTTACCTAGACATCCCAATAAGAATATGAGACTACTCTTTAAGCCCTTGGGTGTATTTACAATAGCTCTTCCCAGCTTTAAGCATTGTGCTGCCAACAATTGTCTGCACCCAAAGACACTCCCTTGATAGCACAGTGAGAACTCAGTGCTGCTTGTATTCAGATCAACAGCAAACTCTTGTTGACCTACCTCTGTGTAGGGCTGGCGGCCGAGGGAGGATCTCTGCCTTCTCTGCAGACTTGGAAAGCATTCTGACAGTGGGCTCGTGGTTGTAAATAGTAAGGCTGGGCAGCATCTGTAAAACCGTTCAAGTATTTTCTTGAAGCAAGACTTAGCTTTGCAAGCTGTATATTGGGTCTGCAAGAAGGTGGGGTGGGTGTCATGGCAACTTTATGAATGCTTCTGGGTAGGTCCAGCTGAGTCTGCTGGAGTTCTGACAGTGGTCTAGACAGGTTAGAATGATGTTCTTGTGACAGAAATGCTATTCTTATTCTAAGGATACAGAACAAAAGCCCAAAGAAATGAATACTGAGAATATGAATGTTAGGATGAATTTGAAACACTGAGAATCTCATTTTCCCCACAGTTCTTATCACTAGATAGATGAATATGCCCATACTATCATGATATGTATGTGCCACACTTGGACAATTCATATGGCCTTGGAGCCCACTGCATCTTGCTCCATCCCATGAGAATACTTCGAGGAGGTGGTTGTTCCATTAGAAGAAACTCATCTGTCATTGGATGGTACTACAGGACCTGCCTTACTAGAAAAGTTGGACACGCTGGTATAGTACTTGCTATTTTCAAAACATTTGCACCCGTTGACTTCAGTTGCAGATGTGTTTTTAGTACTTCTGCAATCAGACTTCAGTGTCCAAGTCAAGTGAAAATGAGGAACACTGACTACCTGTGAAAAGTTTGGTTTAAGTGATGTGACTAGCATCACACAGGAACTCTGGCATAGAAGAGGAGACATTACAGCTCACTTGGTCGGGATTAAGGATATAATCCTGTCTCTTCCAGCAGTTATCTGCTTGCTTGTTATAATCCTCCCAGCTTTTGCCAGGAAATTCCTGGAGGCCCTATGGAAAGCAGTTTAACATGCAGTTCTTCTCTAGAGCAGCCCCATCCTAACAACTTGGCTCGATACAGATGCTCTGGAGTGGCAACTTTCATACAAAGCAAAGAAATTTTGCTAAAGTTATAAACTGAAAATAATCTCCTCTTAATAAGAAGTTCTCATCAAAGATTATTAGTGCTAGTAATATAATCAGCCCCATTCATAATATAAAGACAAACTTGTGGTTAGAGCAAAAGTCTCAGAATCTGGGTTCTTTATGTCAACTTCCAGTGTAACTTCAGAGAAGAGAAACGGTGACCATTTATGTTAAAGGCTGGAGAAAGAGTAGGAAGAGCTAAAATAAAGATAATAGCCAGGGACCAATTCTTGTGTAGTATTGCATGTAACCCTTAAATTATTTTCCACTTTGCAAACAAATGAGCAGCATGTCAAGCAAACAAATCTCCAAATCCTGGTTTTGCTGACTTGGATACCAAAACACTTCTTCTTATTTTGGGCCTCCAGTGACATGCAGTAGTGTGATTTTTCTGGTTGCATGAAACACCTGTGGTGTGAAGCATTAAAACAATAGCTACCACAAGTCGGTCTCCTGATCTGCTAATAATTTCACTAAGCTGTGCCTTTTAGAAGAGCAGCTTTAAAACCTTGAAAGAGTCTTGAATAAACTTGAAACTGGAAGAGACAGGGCCAGATTTAATCAAAGTATGTATGACTCACCTTCCACTCTTTGTCAAAATTTTGTGTGACAAAGTCACATAAGCAGCATCTCTAGCTGAAAAATACTGGCTCCCTGAAAATGGAGCTAGTGATTCCCTTTCTAGTAGATGCTTTGCTTACAAACAGCGCAAATTGAAACAGGAATGCTGAGCAGGAAGATAAACTTGAAAACAGGACTACTGAGCTATAAAACTCTTGATGCCTTTTATCACGATGACCTACATAAAAAGTCTACCCCCACTAACTTTCATCCAGTGTGACCTGAAACTGTCAGGCACCATTGCATCTCAGGCATTTATTAGTTCTACGATGTTACTGAAATCAAAGAATTCTCCTCATCCTCACCCTTTTTAGAAGAAAAATATTTCGGAAGTCATTGATGGTCTCTCCCCACAACGTGAAGTATACGCATGACTCCTTCCTTGTTGTAAAATACTGTAAAGTCATGAAATAATCAAGTAGCACTGCAAATGAAGACGCTGTCATCTCAAACTGTCAGGAGCCTCATGGTTTTCTGAGCATTCCAGCAGTATTTCTCAGACTGTGATTCATGTCTTTAACAGAACAGGTCAGAGGTTTCAGCAGAGAAGCCTGATCACATGCAGTGCATGCCCAAACCTGTTACAATTCTTTACCCAGGGGCCAAACCCAACCACAAGTGTTTCTGTTTCGTCACCTTACCCCTTAACAGAAAAAACAGCTATTGAGATTTATTATGTTTTTTATTAAGTTCTCTTAATAGCTATGCAAAGTTCCTCTTTTTCCATGCATATATCAAAGCCATATCATAATGAAAAAAAATTTAAAAAATCAGTTCTGACTCCTTTTAACTCCTGCATGTGCTTCTGTGCCAAGACTGCTGTAAGGGCCTGAGCTAGACTCTGTTTAGAAAATGTGCAATCTGTAGAATGCTTTGCCAAATTCTCACTGGCCATTTCTAGAAAGGAAAGCGCCCATTGATTTTGAGTTCTAAATCTTTTCCACTTTGGCTTGCATGGAAACACTTGAAAGATGCATTAAAGAGCAGACACAATGGAAATAAAATATGAGTGGTGCATACAGAAAAGTCACATCTAATTAATGGAGAGCACCCAAAACTTTGTCCTGCCCTGAAATCCATAGAAGAAATAGACATAATCCATTTTAATGTCTAGCTTAAAAGGCATTTAGCAATTTGAACGATCTCCAAAATTTCCAGATTTGGTAATATTCACGTGTCAGACTTTTATTAGGCAAGTATTTCTGACCTGGGAATAGTAGCTCTGGAATCTCCAGACTTGCTGAAATAGATCTAAAAAAACCTAGGCAGCATGTCAGACTTCCTACATCAATCTAAACTTGTTTAATGAAGACTGGAGGGAAAGAATACAGAGGAAATTCTGAGTAAATCAAGTCAATATTTATCAGTGTCTGTCCTGGCTGCACCAGAAAGGAGACAACTTGACACAGAACAAACAGAAAAAGCCCCAGTGGATTTCCATCTAATCTATCACATTAAACACTAGCCCACACAGACAACTGGGTACAGTACTCTGCTTGCCACTGCATGAAGGTTTTCCACAGCAGAACTAAATGCCAAAGAACTGTAGTACAAACAGAAGGAAATTACTGTTAAAGTAACAGCTTTCTAAACATTAAATAGATTACCACAGAGAAGAAACGGTATGCTTGGGAATACCAGTAAAGGCATATTGGCACTCAAGTCACCTGGTGAAGATTTCATCACCTGATAGGAGGCTACTTCAGTCATATGACAGAAAGCCTGAAGAGCCCTAACAGGAGTTGAAAATTTAGTTTTCTCTAGCTGCTACAGTGTATGGTTTATCAGAAAGACAGTAGTAATAGAAAATAACCTGTTTTTTTTCACTACATATGGAATGTCTGAGATGCTTAACAACAGGGTGAGTCTGAGTAAAGGTGCTTGTTTTTAGGGGCTGTGCTCCTTCCCCCTCCTTTTTTTTCTTTCTCCCTCAAGAGCTGTAAATGCCTTTTTTTCCAGAGAAAAAATGCAGTGTGATGAGAAATCTTTTGCAAAGCCTTTCTGTTTCTGAAGAACTCATGTACTTTGTGATTCTATGGGAAGGAATGTATTTAAGCTCCTGAGGGATTTAGGGCTAGGCTCTGTGGAGAGAATGTTAAATTGTGAGCCTGGCTCCTAGAAGAGATTGTCTGTACCCTGTGAGTGTTTTTAGGCTGTGTCTCAACAGGATTCACTAGAAGTAAAGCACTGATGACAAGCACAGCAAGCTTGTGTCCAGGGAAAGCCTCAGCTTAGAAAATGAGTAGAGCAATTGAACTAAGTGAGCCTACAGGATATTTGGTGGTAGCAGGAGCAATGTGATGCAGACTGATGTGATAGTCTGCTTGTCAGGGCAAACAGATAACTGACTTTGAGAGTCTGGAAAAGACTATATTATGAGTTGTCTTTAGGGTGCAAGGGCAGGGGGGCTTGTTTCCAGCTATGTGGACAGGCTTTTGAGAAATGCTGGAGAGGAACTGACTCTTGTGGTAAAATGGGTAACAGTGACACAGGGAGGTTCTGCAGTCAAATTTAGGCTGTGATGTAGAAAACCAGAAAGCAGAACCCCCATACATCATTTTCTGAAATGTGCTTAATACTACATGTAGTGCCAGTCAGATTTGCAGAGTGAAGTGTCAGCTTCAATATCCAGCTGACAAAATGACATCAGAAGGCAAGTTTGAAAGTCATCGGGAAGTGGCCACGTAAAATGTGAGAGGTTATAGCAAGCGCATGCCACACCATGCCTAAAGATTCTGGTCCTCCAATTGCTTCAACTAAGGACCTGCCCAAAGTCTTCCTTATCACAGAAACCAATATGCGAGAAGCTGACAGAATTTGATCTTTCCTTTGCTAGGGGGTCAGGACACTATAGGATGTGATCCACCATCTACAAATTGGGCTGTAGCCAGAGTTGTACCGCTGTGTTTCCTTCAAAAGCTTATACAGAGAGACTCCTAAACTCTTACTTTAAGAAGATGAAGGCCACAGAGTTGTTCTTTTATAGCTCTTCCAAGTAAGTTCACCTCTTTTCATTGATCTGGGATGGATGTTTATTATGAAACTAACATAACACTGTTAAGAGACCTAAAATTACTCTGTAACATTAGTTACTACTTGCAGAACATGAAACGCAATAGGTTTATGACATCTGCAATCCACCAGTTGGATTCATTGTATAATTCAATGTATAACTCATACAGGAGGTAATAATACCTGGAGATAAAATTGATGCTAAGGGTAAAGAGAATCAGAGATTCCTTTCTTTACTGCACGTACTGCAGTCTTGTTTACAGGTATGAGAGAGAGCTTCAGTGCCGAATGCAGCAGTGGGATCATTACAATTTGCAAACTATTCACTTTTGCCAATACAGATGCAAGTGTCCAGCATTGGCGACTGCTGTTTTATTTGTCAGGTTGTTTGCTGCATTGTTTTTCCTTGTGTTTTAATATAAAAGTAGTTTTAACAGCAAAACTGTCCCTAAAACCCTGCTCTCAAGATTAGTTCAAATTCTTAACAGAATATATCAATGATGTCTTCATAAAAGACATTGATACTAAGCCTAACTGATACTTAAAAAGCAACAACAAATGTTTAGTCAAGACTATAGCGTGTATGTGTGGGAAGGAGGGAAGCGGTTGCTGCCTGTAGTATTAGAGCTACATATAGCTAGGCTGCAACTTTCAACCTTGCTGTGCTTTGACTGTATCCTCTGTTTGGCAGGGGAAGGCCAACTCAAAAGGTGATTGTGAGGTTATATCTAATAATGTTAGTATTTGGGTTTTTTATTTATTATAGGAATGAGTAACATAAAGGGGGGGGGGGGGGAAGAGCCATGGGCACGTCAACACTGCCTCCAGCCCAAATTCTAATAGGTTTCACTGAACAAGGTACGGGAATGCATGCAGAGCAAGGAAAATAGAATAAGATATCACTGCTCATTTGGTGAACTGTGACTTGGAGAGAGAGGAATAAAAGATGGTATCACGTAGATAAAGGCAGTCATGGTCTATTTGGATAAAGGGTGTTGGTACAGGAAATAAGGATATACAGCCTACCTGAATGCTGACATTCTTGTGGCTGAGTCTCTGATATCACAACCATAATGTTCTTTATATAACTACATGTACAAAAATTGCTCCTTAACTGTTATTAAACTCATTAAGTAACTTAGAAAGGATTTAATTTAAGTTTAGTTTTGTCTTACTAGTTCCAACCCTGTGGCAACCAGGCTAAACCTGGGCAGCTCAGCAGAGAATCAATCCTGCTGTTTCTAGTGTCCTCACCAGTACATACTATGCAGGTTTTACCACTAATCAGGGTTTCTCACTGTCTTCACCCTGAATATTGAATCACAATCCATAAAACTACATTATATGGTTTTAAGTTATTTTTTTTAAATGCCTGTTTTGGCTCTTGCCACTTGTCCAATATTAAAAAAATTACAAAGTAGAATGATATACTCTTAAAGGAAAACTTACAGTATTGCTTTTAGACATCAAAATAAGCCTAACTATTAAAAATCCAACCATAAATTATGTTCTGAAGAAATTACAACACATCTCCCTCCCCTCCCTCCAGCATGCCCTGAAGAGCATTAAGTTCTGGGTCTACTCTCTTAGACCCAGAACCTGATCTAATTCCTGGGGAGGGGAAAATTTTTGGAAATGAGAACATTTTGCATCATAGAATTTTGACAACCAGAGGGGGAGTGCTTCTTTTTTTCTCTTGATTCTGACTGTCCTCCCACCATGTATTTCACAAGAAAGGAAGGACGATTGTTTTTTGCCCCCCCCCCCCTTTTTTTTTTTAAAACAGCTAAAAGTGTTTGCAAGAGGGAACCAGGAAAAATAAATAACTGTAGAGCTACTGCCATCTACAGTCTTGCTGAAAAAATGCCTGCTTCGGGAAAAATACAAACGTAGTAATAACTAGATCTTAAATGTTCACCCAGAGAACCCAGAATATAATGCAAATAATTTAAAGTACATTTAGGATTCACCTAAGGATCCTGAAATGCGTTTCAGGAGGAGATCTTTATCAGGTCCTATTTGCCTAGCCTTCATTATGTGACAGTTGATTTTTCTTGCAAATACTAATGATTGACACCCTAAAAAATTCTCACTTTCTTTTCCCCACATTATGCAGTGAACCACTTTAATAGACACCAGATGTAAAGAGGAATGAGTTACTGCTGTTACCACAGTGATGAATGCTGTTGCACCAGCTGAGCAGAGGTGAGGTGCATCCAGAGAAGCAGGAGGGTTCAAAATGCTTGCAAAGGGATCATGGTCAGCTCTACAGTAGCAGTCTCTGGTCTTCCTGACACTGGGGAAGCAAAAAGTTGAAGCAAGAGAGGAACCAGAAGTACAGTCCTAACAGATCATGCAAATAAAACCTGCAAAGAGTGGGAATTTAAAGCTGTACTCTTTGTCAAGTGCCTTGTTATTGCCAGTAAAGAATAGGTTTCGTTTGGTTGTTTTTCTTCTCCCTCTGCTCCATTATTTTCTAGGGGATGTCAGCCTGTTTTCAAAGGGTTTAGTCTCAAAAAGTCAGGAAATAGCATGTTTTTTGAGAAACTGTCATTCACCTTTAGGGAGAAGAAGATACTGAAAACCACTCAGACCAGCTGCATGATCTATTTCCCCCCTTACCCTCCTCTTTAACCAGCCAATGTGATGAAGATGCGTTCAGTGCTGGTGTTTGTATCATTCTGTTCTGGAAGTAACACAGGCACTTGGACCTATGTTTCATTGGTAACCTGACACCAAACGTAACTTTTTGTAAAGCCTTTTTATTAAACGTGTTTAACAGCCTGTTTTTTTCAGGCTTTAGGCTACAGTAATAGTATGTTTAACTCCACTTGATGGCGATATATAGAAAGTATGGACTAATTTTCTATTAATTATAGGAGCTCTAGCTTCAACGTTTTTAAAAATTTATTGTCAGGCTATAGCCTTCTTTTCAGTGATTTAAAAATAGTAATCAATCAAATCCAACTCACATGGTCCTAATTAGTCATTTAGACTTGAATTTGTCACTGGGTTTGGACAATGATTACTTGTATACCTGTGTTCTTTGCAAAATGAAGGCCTTACACATAATCGGAGCATACAAATTGGAAATCAAAGGTAAGCCAACAGGACAATGTGTACACTCTCCTGGCAGCAGCTGCTGTTGCCATCATCTAGGAACACATGCTGCAGGTTTGTGAGTGACTGTAGATGGAAGAAATTCAAGCCATGAACAATTCTGGCATTGATAGGTGAGGCATCTATGTCACTGAAGTGTCTTACAGCTCTGGATTTGATAGAAAGTTACACACTTAGAAAATGTAGTATTAGTTGGGAATTTGGGATGCTTCAGGAATGGATTCAACCCACATCCTATATCCTCCTTTTATGGCAACGAAATAATTGTTGAAGTTATATATACAAACACAAGGATGATTCTGTGTGGTTAATGTGCTACAGAAGGATTTGGACAGCATGGGTTCAGCTCCTAACTCTGTGATAGTCTGTGTGATCTGGAGTATGCAGGCCAAGGCCAATAAAAGGGCTTAGATACGTAGCTCCTACTGGAGTTTAATGAGTATCAGACACTCGAATTTCATTGCAGATTTGTCCCTTAATCTGTTTGTGTCCAATTATTTAATCTGAAGTAAGGATGGTATTTCTCTCCCGTGCTGCAGTTTTGCCTCTTTTATTTGTGTAAGCTCTTCATTAAGGACTGTTTTTCACCAATATGTGGAGAGACCAGTAGTATCCTAGTCTCAATGGACAGTAAGATAATTCATAACAATCTGTAGGAGTAGTGATAATAACCACACCCAGCCACAGAAGAGAGTTAAGAGCTTTCTGTTCTGTGCTTGAAACATATTTATTTCACTGACAAGGAGTGGAGGGGAAACTAGACTGACATGCTTTTCCCAGAAAGCAAGGGGTTCTTTTTACAAACCTGTTGTAGCTTTTGATGGTGTCTTAAGTGTCTACATTTGCTCGTGCCTCTATCAAATGGTAAATGATTTGTGGAAGACAATGAAACTGGGAATGCTTTTTGAATTCTTATGACTCCAAATAAAAGGAAAATAATTTCAGGAGTTTGGATTTTGGTGTTTTGTACTGTAAATAAGTCACTCAGGACATTTTACTGCATCAGTTCTATCTAAAAATCATGATGGAATGTCTTGCCCTTATTGAAACTTATTTTTTGCTGAGTGAAAAGTTGAAGAGAATAGGTCCCACAGAAAGCTTAAATCTCAGTTAAGTTATCATTTTGTTGGAAAAACATTCATTTAAACACTGCTTATTTTTAATGGTATCTTCAGTGAGGGAAAGTTTCTGAGATCAGTGGCAAGATAGAGAGTGTGACTGGGTTCTGTAGAGACCCTGTATCACAGAGACCTGTATCTGACAATGCCACATTGCTTACATTCCTCTTTAGATCCTTAGGGTGTCCTTTGAGTGGCAGTAGTTCCTGCCAAAATTGACAAATAAAATATAATTTAATGACCTCATATTTTAACATTCCAGAAGAAGAGTCAAATAGAGTCAGACTTTTAATATCACTGTATTTTATATTTTTCATTAGGCATACACTGTAAATGGATGCAAACTGAAAAACACATTTGTTCTACTGGTTGAGCTCAGCTTTCATGAGATGTATTTGTGAATTTAAGGCATGTTCTTTCTGTCCTTTGTATGATATCAGAAAGATGCACACTAAAGGGAAGAAAGCTGAGCATTCAAATGTGGTGTCTAGGAAGGAAAAAACAAAGCTAGAAAAAACACATCCAAAATGTTAGCAAATTTTTTAAAAATAATATCTACTTAACTAGACAAGTGCATTACTTTACTTACATCCACTTTCTGACGTTTCTCAAATATTTCAATAAGTACATACTAAGGACTTAGGGAAATGCATGATTAATTTAGTGTGAAATTGCTTACATCAACCATAGCATTCTTCAGCATTTAGTTTTGGTAATTAGGTAACCAAGCCACAGTTTGACCAGTATTAAAATTATTATTTTTAAGTATGATTTTTTTTTTAATCTGATTGGAGAAATTTATTGTAAGAGGTATCTTCATCTGGCCTCTCATGTAATTACTCTGTAGCAATTTAGTGGTTTCTTCACTTCTCTCCAGGAAGTGTTTTTATTTTTAAAAACAAAGGCTTCAGAGACTCAGCTAGAAATGGAACCTTTATTCAATGACCACCAATTAGCATGTGTGAGGTAGTAGCAGCCTACTGTACCAGCTAATGGAGGTTATTTTTCCTCAGATGTGTAAGAAAAAAGCATGCTCTGAGCCTTCCAGTTTTGCAGCAACTGAGTAGAAACCATTAACTCATTCCACTGTTTGTCTGGTCTACACTGATTACATGGTTTAAAGGGACAAGCATCCTAGTGTATACTGGTCATCTTAATGGCACTCTGATCTTAGCTGGTTTCTCTAAAGGCTGTTGAAAGCAAACTAAGAAAATTAACTGCCTATTTTTATTTGGATTCGGAACTTAGCCTTGCCGTAAACCTGTGAATGAGAGCCAGTGCATGGTGAGGTTTGCTGAGCTGAGTTCTGAACCTGGCCTGCTGGAGCTGCTCCTTGGGAACGTGGTGTGCTGCCCTTCCTCTGAACCCCTTAAGAAGGAAGGAAGGGATATGTGTTTCAGGTAGTACTATAAAACACCTGGAAATGGCACCTACCACAGCTTCCCTGTTACTGACACAGCAAACATCTCATGCTCGGACTCCATTGTGTCTAATTTTAATGTACTGTAATAGCTTAAAGGCTAGTAAGCTTTTGCAGAACAGAATAATAAACATTAATCCCCTCCCCAGATCCACATCATAAAGAGGATTCAGTTTTACTCCTTCAGCCCAGGTGAGTTACTTAGGGAAGAAAGTATGAGATGCTTCCCATCTCCAGGTGTGCCTCCAAAACTACATTTAATCTATAGCAGTGTAACTTCTTATAGCTTCACCATGGTTAGTCACATTGACTTAGATCAATTGGGGAAGTGGTCAAGAATCTTCTCTCTATGGCAAAGTTTTATGCTGACAACTGGACTAATGCATGATCCTTGATGAATAATTCATGCAAAAAAATGGCTAGAATACTTAAACCAGTGCAGGGCTGCAGGCTTACATTGAGGGGTTCCTGGATTTTCTTCATGTCCAGTTTTAGGAGGCAAATGGCAGAATACAACTACTATAAGTTTGATAGAACAGCAGCTTTGTACTTTTTAACAAACTCTAGAAATGTTGGATCAAATTTTGCTGGATATAGGGATCTTCCAGAAGGGACCTTGCTTTCATGTAGGAGATTCATGGTAGTCCACAGGCTTTTCTTTGTGAGAAATTTTCTTGTATGTTCAGAAAACATATGGTAGAAGTCTTTCCATCTGGGGTGGGTGATTTAGAATCATAGAATGGTTTGGGTTGGAAGGGACCTTGAAGATCATCTAGTTCCAACCCTGCTGCCATGGGCAGGGAAACCTTCCACTAGAGCAGGTTGCTCAAAGCCCCATCCAACCTGGCCTTGAACACTTCCAGGGATGGGGCATCCACAACTTCTCTGGGCAACCTGTTCCACTGCGTCACCACCCTCACAGTGAAGAATTTCTTCCTTGTATCTAATCTAAATCTACCCTCTTTCAGTTTAAAGCCATCACCCCTTGTCTATCACTACATGCCCTTGTAAAAAGTCCCTCTCCAGCTTTCCTGCAGGCCCCCTTCAGGTACTGGAAGGCTGCTATAAGGTCTCCCCGCAGCCTGCTCTTCTCCAGGCTGAACAACCCCAACTCTCTCAGCCTGTCCTCATAGGAGAGGTGCTCCAGCCCTCTGATCATCTTCGTGGCCCTCCTCTGGACTCGCTCCAACAGCTCCATGTCCTTCTTATGCTGGGGACTCCAGAGCTGGATGCAGTACTCCAGGTGGGGCCTCACCAGCATGGAGTAGAGGGCAGAATCACCTCCCTCGACCTGCTGGCCACACTTCTTTTGATGCAGCCCAGGGTATGGTTGGCTTTCTGGCCTGCAAGCGCACATTGCCAGGTTGAGTTGAGCTTCTCATCCACCAACACCCCCAAGTCCTTCTCCTCAGGGCTGCTCTCAATCCCTTCTCCGCCCAGCCTGTATTTGTGCTTGAGATTGCCCTGACCCATGTGCAGGACCTTGCACTTGGCCTTGTTGAACTTCATGAGGTTTGCATGGGCCCACCTCTCAAGTCTGTCAAGGTCCCTCCGGATGGCATCCCTTCCCTCCAGTGTGTCAACCACACCACACAGCTTGGTGTCGTTGGCAAACTTGCTGAGGGTGCACTCAATCCCACTGTCCATGTCACCAACAAAGATGTTAAACAGAGCTGGTCCCAATACCGACCCCTGAGGAACACCAGTCGTCACTGGTCTCCACTTGGACATTGAGCCTTTGACTGCAACTCTTTGAGTGCAACCATCCAGCCAATTCCTTATCCACCGAGTGGTCCATCTGTCAAATCCATGTCTCTCTCATTTACAGAAAACTTTTTCTAAAAATTAAAAAAAAAAAAAAAGTCAAACATATGCCAAAAGTAAAAAAATCACACCGGGACACCAGCTTATATCTTATTTATTTTATTTCCTGGCTAGGGGTAAAGCCAAACACTTGAGGCATTCACTCACTGCCTGCAAGTTTTCACAGTTGTATGTGTTATCTGAAAACACTTCAGTAACGTTACAATTCCAAGCTGAATACTGGAAAGTGAAGAAGTAGTGGTACTAAGTTGTTGCTGGTGTTATCTCTTGGCAAAAGACTGTTAGCACAATGATTGGGAATAGGGGTTCTCTCTGAACTTAAGTCATCTGACTGCATCCTAACTGAATGGCTGCAAGTGCTCGTATTTCTTAGGATTGTGTCTCTGATGTACGAAAAAGACATATTGTAAGAGTTCCTCTGGTATTGTAGACTGATACAGGACTTGATGGAAGTTAGAGTTTGACACAAATAAACCGAAACTGGTGCTGATGGATTTTCACAGGCTGTCTGTAAACTGCAGTAGCTCACGTTGCTACTTTAAGAGCAGCTCAGCTCTCTACATAGCGGTAGGCTGTTTGGGGGCAAGATAAAGAGCTGGGGCAGGGTACTGCTGCAGTTATCTCATCATGTCTTCATATCAGTCAGAGCCCTCTGTGCCTGCTCATGACTGCTGCTGGTCCTTCTAAACACTGAGAAGACCAGAATCTGGAGTCTGTACGGGATAACTTAGGCAAGTGTGTGCTGATGGTAGTGGGTTTCTGTGTGTTTGTCCCATACTGATATTGCAAGTGCAGCTACCCTCCATGACTCAAATGTGATTTTTTTTTTGGGTAGGAACTGGCCTTGCTCCGTCCAGCTTCTAGTACAACGGGATCCTAGTCTGAGGTTTACATATTACTATCGGAGGACAGTCTGGTACAGCAATATTCTAAGAAAGACAAATCCAGTCACAAAGTAAAAAATAGAATATGTATCATTAGTGGTGTTGAAAACAGGGCATTTTTAGGGGTGAAGTGACTAGCTGAACTGTTGTGATGCAGCCACATGCTGGTCAGTACTCCCTATCTTGATTATATACTGTACCTTTAATATCACTGCACTTACTGTGACTTCTGTTATTCTTGCATTTCAAGCCTGGTGCAGCCATACCTGTGTTGAACATATAACTGGAAAAAACCCAACACATTAAGAGCAACAAAACTGTAAGAAACACCACCTTGCTATCTTTAGCTAACATAATTATTTTTAGCAAACTTTTTCCATGCTGACATGAAAGTTTTATAGGAAGTTTGTGTCAGGGTAATGCATGCTATTGTTTTAATGCAAATCTAATTACTCTGGGGGACATCTTGCATGCTTAGCAAGGCCTTGTCCAAGGGTGATTACCTCAGCTTTTTAGCAGCTCTAACTTTTGGGAGTGATTCAGAGAAACTGTTAACTGCTGCTTGAGTTAGAAGGCTTCCTGATGCAAACCTGCCATTCAGGCACTATAAATAAGCCCTGATTTGAATGAAAATCGATGACAACAAGTAATAAAACTGTAGGCCCTCACAGAGAGTGCAAAGTTGGTTAGAGTCTCTGGCTAGTGTCAAAGGAAGTCAGAGGTGATGCCAGCAGAGGCTGGTTAGAAAAGGCAACAGGTACCAATTCTGCCTCCTCCTAGCTCTACAAAAAATATTTTCTGAGCCTTATGCATGTCTACATACTGTTTCATATGCTGCAAATTATTTGTGGCAATGAGTTATATAATTATTTGACCAGGTACATCACTGCAAGATGCATATTAATAACTCCATTGGTTATTGCGTATGGAAAGCTGATTAGAAGAGCAAGCACAGTTGGCAGTGCTAAAGTGCACGTGCTATGTTTGTACCATCCTTTGCAGTTGCATGGTACCTTTCAGAATTCTTTTATTTCTTACAGTTGGCAAAAGGGAAAAAATGTGATGCATGCTGGCGTGAGATGTAGGAAGGTAAAACACTTCAAGTCAGTGAAACAGTGGTAAAACCAAGATAAACTAAGAGCTCTCTCAGCAGAAAGGATAATTATTTAAAGTATTTCTCATCTCCTAATTATGTTCCTTGCTTCTGGAAAGTATATGGAAGTTTCTTTCTCCTGAAATTTGCTAAGATCCCCAACTCAGTAAAAGCACTTGAGGATGTGCTAGGTGCCCTGAAGAACAGGGTTGACATAAGGTAGTGGTAAGCATGCTTTTGAGTGGTCTGTTTAACACCTAACACATCTCAGAACACATCATGTTACCAAAATTAAAACATTAATCTTTAACATTGTTTTAAAAACATTAGATCTAATTTTAAGGACAATCAACACTTTTGATACTGAATTTTCAGAGTGACTTAGTTACTTGGGTAATACTTTCTCTGCAATATGTATTCAAGAATCTCAAACAAATAAATTCTGAACTACAGTAATGACTGTCAAAGGGTTTGTTTTTTTTTTTTTGGTAATATGACTGAATTAAAGAACCAAAATATGTACCTAGATGGAGCATGTGTTCTGCAGGTATCTCTGCTTAATTGGTTTATAAAGATAGGAAGCTTGAAGAATTTTTAAAATTTGCTAATGTGGAGACTGGCTTAGCTGAAGTGAAGACCTTCCATGCTTTTATAGAATCGTTTCTTGAAAACTATTTTGTGAACAGAAACTGAACTATTTCACTTACAGACAGAAGATGAAATTAAATATCCATGGTTAGATTCAATTATACTGTGCTTTCTAAGAAGCAGAAAGTAACACTGGCAGTATTAAAAAAAAAAAAGAAAATGGAGTAAAGATATGTTGTCTCTTGGAATTCTTGCAAGAATTCCCAGGGGGGTGAAAAAGGTGTGATGAATAAGCAATAACAGAAATAGCATTGCTGATAGCAAAGATATTTTCAAAGTGTATTGCAGAGACTTGGATTTGCTCCAGATTCCATTTGTAAACATCGATGAAAGTTCAGAAATTGCTAAATAGAAGTTTGCTTGTGCCTGTTATTAAGAGCAAAGCTCTTATAGTCCAGTTTTCAGTGTTTCTTATAAAATACATGTTTTGCTATGCTGAAATGACAAGCACATCAAAATAATCTTATAAATTAACTGATTGCATTTTTTATTACTTCTGTTGTGCATCCACTTACGATCTTTATTTTAAGTTCAAGGTAATCAAGGTAGTCGCACAACTAAGTGAACAACAGAGACCTTTTCTTGCCAAGAAGTGTCTCCCCAGTTAGCACATCAGAAAACCTTTGATCATATGTCCTGTTGAAGGCCACTATTGGACAAGGCAACTACTTCAATCATTGAACAGACTCATATTTGAACAGGTCGAAGAGTTATAGTGGAGGAAGCTGTTTTTCTGACATCTTCCTTGGCAAACCATTAGTCTCATGACCATGCATAAATTAGCCCTACTTGTACCTTTTGGGGTGTTCAGGAAGAAAAAGGGAATGAAGAGAACACCAGTTATTCAAATATATGTCTAGGTAATAATAGTATGATATAGTAGCACAAAATCTTTCCCTGTGACTTCATGTGTTCTTGTCTCTGCCAATTGATTGGGTTGTGAGGGTTCACTGTTCTTGAGGGTCATGTCCTAAAAACATTTTTTTTATGTTTGTCAATCAACAAACTCTAAATACTTATGGATTCTCAATCTGAACTTCCCTATCTGATTACTATTTTACTGTATTTCCTACCTGGGAACATACAAAGGGTTAGTCCATTTCCTCAAGGAAAGACTTTGCTGTTCACTATTCAGGCTGTTAGGGGAGCCAGCTGTGTGCCTCACAGGACATTAGGTGGCTTCGTCACTGAATTTTCTGTTCATTTCCAAAACTAGATCAGGTTAGATGTGTCTGAAATGTGAAGAAGCAAAAGGCTTGTGGGAGAGTATTAGTGGTAGCAGAACAAGAGATGAACAGGTCAAGACCTCTCTCCCTTCTGCTGCTACTTCAGTGACGCTGCTTTCTAGGTTTAAGTATGCGCATCTCTTTCCTTCCCCAGGGTAAAGGCAATATAAATCTGGAAAGCTGTCTGGTCATTTATAGCAGGACTGGAGGAAAATCAGAAATTGGGATCCAGTATTCTAAATCTAGGGCAGTAGCTTTAGCAGGATGATTTAAGGCTCAGTCCTTGACCTCAGGGAGACAGGTAAGAAAGAGAAGCCAGGTCTCTAAACTGTTTGGTAATGAAGGGTCTCTTAAGTAAAGCATTGAAATTGTTTGGAAAGCCTCTTACCAGTAATTGCAGCTGTTCTGTTGACTGCACAAATAAACTGGTTCATTCTGTCTGTCCCCTTAAGTCTTTACTGGTATCTACCAGTTGATATGATAATTTTTATTTTTAAGTAGCCATTCCATAGTTAAGGACAATATTGTTTGCAATATCTATTTAGGGAAGGGGGGAAACAATAAAGCTTTATTGTGTTTGCAAACAAGTCCATTGTGACCCTGTGGTGTAAAATCAGGAGCACAGCCTGACCCTTCAGTGTAGGAAGACAGTACTGAGGTATGAAGTATATGGATTTCTCTCTCTTGCTGTCAATGTAGAGAAGAAGAAAGAACTGAAACCCAACTTGCTCATTTGGTCCCTGCTGCCTACTTTCCCATGTGTTTTGTAGGTAGTTCTCTGCTTTGCCAACAATATAACATACAGAAAAGTACTGTTTCCTGGAGACAGTGTATATAACATGTAAATCTAGCATTATCATCATTACTTACAAGAAAACTGAAAACACCACCACCTCAGAACGGTACCGCTCTGAAGCTAAATTTTCACCATGGTTTAGTTTGAGCGCAGTTGTTGTGACAGAATGGCTGATGAGAGCATAAGTATGAACTGCTGAATTCTTACTTAAGCTAGCAAAGCTGTAGACCACAGTAGGTATCTCTACTTGAAAATCCAGAAGCAAAATGTCGGGTTCATTTACCTTAACCTGGGAGGAATGCTTTCTAAACTTAGGCATCCATAAAATGTGTGTGAAAGTTGTTATGTTTATGCAAGCTGTAAAATATCTCCCAATGATTGAGACATAATCATGTCACAGGTGAGGCAGTCATGGCTTGGAGCCCACGTGCACAAGTCCTGGCATACCCTTACTGGAACTAGGAGCATAGCTTAAGGACACCTGAGAAGCTGTAGGCTGTGTCAGCTTGGGTTGTCAGTTTGGTCTCAGTGCCCACAATTGGAGCTGTAGGAATGAAACAGCAGCAGAAGAGAGGAGATGGTGATGGTGTGAAGTAGAAGCCTTGTTTGGTTTGGAAAAGGATGTAGAAGAGGAATCAGAAAGGGAAAGGAGGTGGGCTGAAGAAAAGGGTGCTGGGGAACTGGACCAGAGGAAGCACAGAACACTGCCTAATTTCTCAAGTAGATCTCCACAACAAAAACGAAATGCCTGCTTTCTAGTGGCAAAATAATTTTCTGCTCCCTCAAAGTTGCTGTGTTTGTGCAGAGAGAAGGCCACAACAGGGACAGCCAAGTTTTCAGTTGTCCAAACAAATAAACAAGTTTCAAATTGTCCTTTTAACAGCATGTATCTTATAAAACATCCAGTGCAGTCAGATTATATCACTAAAAACAAATATACAGTCAGGCATAAAGCCAGAGGATTAGCTACAGTTCTGGTTTATCAAGAACAACAATACTAGTATCAGAGCAGAGGGAACTGAAATGCTCTAGCACTTGGATACATGGTAATGAATGGCTCCTTAATAAGTACTTGGTGAAAGGCTGACGTACTGGGTGTTCCCACTAAGTGACTGAAAGACATATTGTTGGTGTGGCAGAAACTCAGATCCGGGTTCATAGCTGAATTCTTTCATTAGGTCCTTAGTTCCTTAGCAAATGTAGTTGCTTCTGTGCCTCCACTTTTGTGCTACTATTCATGTGCATTGTTAACTGTGTCTAACATGGGGATAAAATGGTAATGCAAAGGCATTGTCTACCCTACCTGTCCCTCCCCAAGGGGTTTTAGAAGTACAGATTTTCTCACTAACACATTGGTGTGAGTAGCTAGTTGTGTGCTGCACATATGCTCTTAGAGTCTGGGTTGGGATTAACTTCTTAAAATCAGCCCTATAGACCGTGCTAAAAATAAACGAATGCTTCGCTCACATTTGGAGGCTTTCAAATCCTGGATTCTAATCTAACTTTACAGCATGGTTACTCTCTAATTAAGGACAGCTTTCTGTGGATTAGAAACTGTGCCATGTCTAACCTCAATGTAAATGAGCTATATTAGCTCTTTGCCCAGCAAGTGTTGAATAACTGTTTTTAGTGTATTAAAAAAAAAGATGAACTAGCATTTGGTGTCTATACTATAAAAAAGAACAGCTTTGCCAGGATGTACTGTATCTTTTCACTGTAATGACAGACTTTCTTCATTTACTTCCATAAGAAATTAAATTTTATGAATGAGTCTAGCAGTGTTTGACAAACTCTGACTTGAAGATACATCAAATATTATCTTCATTGATAAAAGGCCTACATGATTGTTATAAGTTGCGACTTTACTTTGCAGAGCTAAGGACAAATATTACAAATCCTAACAATCTGTCTATATTTACCCTGATTTCTTTTACAGTTCTGTCCCATATGCAGTTCTATGGCTCTAGAGTAACTTAAGACTACCATATGGAGTCTCAGGTTGTCCCAGTCAACAAGTCCCATGTTCATACTGTCCTAAACCTCATGTAGTTTTTACATTTGTGCAAGCTGCATGTATGATTTTGGAATAAAAGTATCCATGTTGATCTGTATGTCTTAGAAGGACAAAATCTTTCTGCTTTGATGAATCTTCTTGGAATATTCAAGTAGCTGCAAATAATCTAGTGTGGTTCTGACCAAAGAAGCATACAGTGCTTTTCCTGACAACAATGTGCCGCTTCTCTATGATGCATAGAAAATTTCTACGGCAAAGCCCTGCCCAAACAGACAGAATTTTAAACGAACAGAATTTTAACAAATTTTATGGAGAATCAATCTGTCTATGGTTTGGTAGGCTACATGCATAGGTCTCCTGATAATGTAACTCTTTGTTTAGTGTAAATAAGCAGGAATAGCATCAGTCCAGGGGAAGGTGATGTGCTAAAAGTAGATAAAGTTGGCTGAGAAGACATGAAGTAACTTCTCACAGCCTCTCTCCCTGATTATGGTAACCACACTTTGAGCTTCCCTGCTTATGTGTAATCAAGAACATTAGTTTAGTAAGCTGAGATACAAAGCCATTTAAATTGATAACTATCCTTTCTTGCTTAAGTTTAGCCCAAACTCACTACTTGAGGACTGCTCTTATGCTGATATTCTGGAAATGTGTGAGCAGGGAGAGGGAGGCAGAGGGAGGGAGAAGGAAAAATAACTTGCCCTGGTGCTCTGTGTGCTGCTTACACATGGGATCCTCAGCATTTAAACACAATGAATTGAAAGAAAGCTGTCTTGCAAGTGGATTGTCTTCAGTGTCGATAGCAGCTTCAAAGGAGTCCTACCTGTTGGTGTAGCACTAAAGCTGTAGGGACACAATTGTTAAACAATAGAAGCAAAACAGCCCTTGCAATTCCCAAAGGAAGTGGAGGGCTGGTGTCTGATGTTGGAGGATGGAGAGGCTAGACTTCGTTTAGAGGAAAGACTGTAGGTGTATTGCTTCAAGCCAGCTTCAACTAATCCAGACAGCATGATTTGGGCAGCTCAAATAATTTAGTGTGTCATGAGCTGGAAGATGATTAAGAACTAAGGGGCATCCTCTAGGTTTTCTGGTAAATATTTGGCTATGCTTAATTTCAAATGATTTTTTTCTTGTTGGTATTCTAGCTCTGTAAAAGTGCCTGCAACTGCTGGCAGCCAGCATAGTTTAGAGCAGCCTTTGGCTGTTCCAGGACAGAAGGGGTTTAACACATTTGCATCCTCTGGATCATTCCATGCTTTCCATGAGCTTGGCTTTCTGACTTGCAGCCAAGTCTTCATATCTCTGCAACTGTCTGCTGGCTGGGAGTGCTGCCAAACGCCAGCACCTGTCAGAGCAGAACAAACTGCATGGGCGCAACCCTTGCTGTTGATCAGCAGGGTGCTGGGATTCAAGAGTGGGGGCAGGCCAAGAGGACAGCTGTGAATGTCCTCCTCTTGGCAGGAGCTGTGCCATGTGTTCTCTGATACTGTCGGTTTGCTGTAACAGGACTAAAAGGTAATGCCCTAAAAAAGCAAATAAGTGTCGTATAGATTAAAATTAAAAATGCAATGTAGTCATGAGGCATTACTGCATGAAATGTGTTTGATTTTGTACAACTTGCTAGGGAGCAAGTGAGAACACTATTTAAGGTAACACCGCATTGACTTTCTCAGGGTGATTCCAGTTCCCTGCTCAGCAGCACACTTGTTTATCAGATCTTTTGTTGATGTACGTCCCTGACTTTCCTCTCTGTCCCTTTGTCTTCTAACAGCCATCTATGACTGCTCTGTTGTCCATATCCATGCCTGTCTGCTGGCTCTGGGCACCTCCTAGAAATGATGAAACTGATTTAGGCCTTACACTGCAGCTCTGTTGCTTTGTTTTCTAAACAGCTTTATTTGTCCTTACAAATTAAAGAGAGGAGAGAGAGAAAGTGCCCCATCCTTGTCCAGTCCTTTCCTTATAAGATAAGCTACAAAATCCTGGCTCTTCTTAAGATGGGAGGAGTTTTCCTTTGGTTTTAGTGAGGCAAAGCCTTAGTTTGTTCAGTGTTAAACACAGTAGTAGTTAGTGATATTAAATTAAAATAATGTAAAATCTGAAGTTTCAATTCAAGAATGTGAAAGGGCTTTAAAACCCGAGCAATTGCTCATTTTTAAGAGCTAAGATGAGTAAGTGTTCATGGTAGTTTTCTGATGGAAGTTTATTTTGGATAAGTCATTTGGAAGTGTTTCAGTTGTTTAACACAGTCTTTCTTCAGTGTTGACAGTTGTTTTCACATACTGGAATGTGGGAATAACTCCACAGTTAATATTAAGTTAGTTATTCCTTGAATCTTGTGGGAGGAGATGAAGTTTCTTCTTCTTCAATTAGCATTATGATCAACCCCTGTCTGCTTCCAATTTGTGTATGAGAACCATATCCTGGCCAGATATTTAATAATCAAGGAGTCAAATCCTATTGCTTCATTAAAAAGACCAAAAGAGAAGTTGTGTATAGGTACAACCTTTGCTTGCCAACATTAAAGTCACCATTGCATGTGAGTAGTATTAGGGCAGGTGTTAATCATTACATTTTTCCATCATAAGGCTAACACCTCTTTCCTGTATTTGTAATAGCCATCAAAATGTCTCAGAGAAGTCTAATCTTATTTTTAAAAAAGACAAACAATGATGTAACTTTCAACCTTCAGTCCGCTTGCCAGAAAACTCCATAACAAAGTATGGAGAAGGAGCTGGAGACAAGTGACTCAGGAATAGGTGCCCTTGAATGGCCTCTTTAGTGTCCTGTCCTTTGGCTTTTGTCAAAGGGGGTGGCGTAAGACACTAAGAACAACCTATTGCTCTAGCTGCATCTTCCTCCGCCCCTTGTACTCTCAGGACAAGGAGGTTTTTTGTTCGAATTTCAAACACTCTCATATTACTTACTACCAAGTCAAGTGGACAGAGAGGGGAAAGGTTTGCTTTATAAACAGTAAGGAAAATAGTGTGTCTGAGAAGATGGAAGTATTGAGATGCAAGTATTTAAGTACATAGTCACAATATTTATTAGCTGACACTGACAGAATCTCTTCTCTGTAAACAAAGGTATGTATACTTATCACTAAATTATCTGAATTTTATTGATGTTACTTTCAGTCACCTAGATAGGTATAAGCAAATCCATTTTGAATGTATTGTATGTTTAATAACTGATCTATAATTCAAGCATTATTTTTCATCACAACAAAAATTTTAAACACTTTAAGCAGTTGCTACTTGACCTGATGACAGACGTTTCAGTGACATGGCAGCTTTGCCACACATAAAATCCTTCGCCTGTCTTTTATCTCACAGGTATTAGTGATGAATGCTTTCCCTACAAAAGAGATCAGCTAAAAGTTTGGAACAGTTGGGGAGGGTCATATCTTACCACAGTTAAGTAATATGTTGATAGAAATAGGAGATACTAGTGCTTCTCCCACGTTGTTGTGAACCAATGTTTAACTTTGCTTCCTCACTCCCAAGCAACAAAATTACAGCATATCCTTAAATAACAGGGTTTTCTGTGTCCTGAGGTGAATTTATTTAAAAAAAAAAAACAAACCAAAAGTCTTGATAAAGTGCTTAACATGCCTCACAAATTTTGAGCTCACCTCTTCTGCTTCTCTTGTTTAGGAATTTAATCCTATACACAGCCTTGCCCTTGTTGAATAGTGTTGGTACAAGACCTGCTCTATAGAGCAAGAGGGGACGGTGTGCAGTAGGAGTTAAAAAAGTGGATTCCATGCACTTGCTTGCATTTAAATCATTGAACGTGGTTATTTGTAAGTTTCCCAACCTGTAAAAACTAATGTAGTATTTCCTTCACCTGCAGGTTTTGGGAAGATGAGCTTGTTAAACTCAGCGTTCTTGAGATTCTCAGATGAAGGTCACACTTCAGGTGCCTATTGCTATTGAACTATTGCTTCGGTTGCCCTTTAGTGAGGACTGAAACTGTATTTACTTACAGGGATTAGATGGTGAATCTTTCTTTCCTCAAGAATCATAATTAACCACCAGCAACTATGTTAGGAATCTCAACAACCATGTGGTGTTGAGCAGTAGACTGATAATTGTTTACTTATGAAGCTTTCTCACTGGTTGTGCTGTGCTCTTCTATCATGTGGTGGTCTATACCCACCCCCAAAATGAACCATTTCTAGGGCAGTTGCTTAAGGCCATTTTTTTTTAATTGGTTCTCTTACAGTTATTAGCATTTGCTCACAAAGTTTTTCAGTTCTTCCCATATTTGTGTGCTAAAAAATAAGAATTATTTTTAAATAATTTCCAATAATTTTATAATCTATTCATGTTGGTATACTTTGACAGCTACACAGGTGGGTATAGAGAGGCCATTTCCTCATCTATAGCAATTTATTGTCTGCTTCTGCAGCCTAGAGCTTGGAAACATGCTGTGTCCGCACATTTGCCTCACAAGCTCACAAAAACGGGCAACAAGCTGACCTGAACTCTTATGTTTCTTTTCTTCCTGCTGGGCTTGCTTGAGAGGACACCTTTTGTAGGGCAAGCAAATGGAGACTGTGGGACTTCTTAATTTTTGACTTGTAAATTGTGATTCTAATTCATCCTCTGTTCTGCTTTGCCAGAGAGATTCTACTCTGATTTATACCAGAAGAGCATGAATTGACTCAAAGGACTTAACACAATGTATTTAGTGTTCAAAGACCTTTGAAACTGCTAAGGGACTATAAATCCTCTACAGCATTTTAGGGTTAGGATGATAAGAAACCAATGTGTGAATTGAGCTGTAAAATTATCAAACACTTCTGCAGCCAGCTTCCTTAAGTTAATGGTATTGAACTAGTTGTCTGATTTCTTTTGTGAATTTTTTCATCTGACCCGCAGGTGCAAATCCCTGAGCCTTTTTTTTTTAATCTGTAACTTGTTCAGGAAGTATTCTCTGCCAAATGTTTGTACTTTAGCCATTTTAACACTTTCTATTCCACAACTGATAGTAAATACTTTGGAAGGTTGTGGTGTTTTTTGTTTGTTTGGGTTTTTTGTTGGGGTTTTTTTTTTTTTTTACTTTTTAAGGTTTGAGTCACTCATTTCCATGTTTGAATTGTGGTAAACAAAGGCAATGGTTCTGTGGAGGTTTTTTAGTATTCAGACCTGATAAGTTAACATACAGCTTCCAAAACCTTTTTTTTAAAGCATATTTTTTTTTAGCCATAGAACCTTTCTGGTTCTGTGAATTCATGACTCCTTTAAAATTAATGCTCTGGTACATTCATGACTTCAGCCTTGGCCTTCTGTACACATTGTGTATAAAGACTACTCAGCAGATCTGGCAGTACTCCTACCTCAGTAAGCTAGGCTTAATGGCGTTAGGCCTAAATGAGAGTACAAGATTTTAAAGCAAAAATAGTTGAATATGAAAAGAATCTGCTGTCACTTACAAATGGTTTTCCTCCCCCCCCCAAAAAAAACCCCAAACATGCACACACACACACATGCTGTAATATCCAACTCCAGCACTAAATAGAACTCTTAAAACAGATGTGCCGTGATGAAGTTACCAATGGCATTCGAAATTCTTACATAAACAGTAAGCATTCAAATCTGAAAATCACCACCACCATCTAGACAGATATACATTAAATACTTGCTTGTCAGAAATAACTGTTCCATTAACATTTTGGCACTTTGAGTACCAGTGAGAGAAGGTTCAAACTTATACTTCATACTGCCAAAGGCTGTTGCAGACACATTAGTCAAATAATACTGAAATGCCACTGTGCATGTACACAACTTTCCTCTATAGTGATAAGTGAGAATGCCGGGGGAATATATGAATTTTGTATATCCTCTCATACTTTGCTCAACAGAGTGACATATTTTGGAAAAGAGGGCACTGTGGGAAGGGTGGATGCTGAAATATTCTGCTTGACTAGAAAATTTGTTGGGGAGAGAAAGGAGAAACCAGTTAATGAACACTGATGAAAAGCTACTTGCTACTGGAAGTATCGTTTCCTTCTGAGAAGGGCTTTTTTTCCCATAAACTCTAGTGAGCTCTAGAACACACTGTTACATAAGTTGAATCTGTTTATTGATTTACACATGCAACTGAAACAGGTATTTGTTCGGTGCTTCTGCTCTAATTGCTGAAGGAAGACCTCGTGTCAGCGTTACCCTTTGGCAGGGCTTATTCCAGTCCGCTGACTTCTGGCACACAAGCATCAGCTCAATTAGATCCCTGAAGTCAGATGCATACATGCCCTTTGTGAAAATGTACAGAACATCGAAAACAGTAAGAGCTCTCTGTTTCACTGAATTGTGTATATTTTCCTTTAAGGGACAAGCATTCTAAAAATACTTGAAGTACGTAAGTTACTAATAGCTTTCAGATTCCTAAGATAACTTTTAAAAAAATTTGCAAATTCTATTTACAATAACACTGAATATAATCTTCTTTTCTTCTTTCTTTACTAGATACTTCAGACACTAGGTTTCAAGTGCTGTGCATAGCCTATGGGTGTCCTTGTACCTCTGACTGCATATGTTAAGGATTTTCCTATAAAGTATTTAGTGGTAGAATATTCTAAACATCTCTGTTGTTTGTGTTTATGCATGCTCATATTTAGTGAAATGAGCATGGAAATGGATTCCACTGTTGTGCGAACTAAGTCCATAATAATTCCTACATGTAATGCTTTCAATTTGAATAACCTCAAGATGAAATAGGAACTGCCTTTGGTTGATCTAGTGTGCTCCTTCTGTGTATGGTATTAGCAGCTTCACCTTGGTGTGTATGAAATCCAAACTTGGTAAGGTTGTCTGTAGGCAACCTCATACCTAACTGTTATACCTCTATGTAAGGGTTCATACCCTTTTCTCTTTCGTTTTATAAAGTCCTGTCTGATGTACCTGAATGTTTTGATTATCAATATGAATATTCAATCCTATTTCAGTCCTGTTTAGTTCTTATCTAGCCTCAAAGGCATCCTGTGGCTGTATTCTACAGCATAATTATGAGTTGTGAGAGTTTTAGCAAACCTATTTTCTAATACTTTTCAACAAAACAAAACCTGTTTTCATGCCAGGCAGAGTTTGAATATTAATCTAGTTATAAATATTTGTAACTGGTTCATGAAAGCACAGAGATTTCAAAAGCTGTCATGAACTGCATGCAATGCTGGTGCTCCATTGTGATAATGCTGCTGGTCTTGCAACACAATGATACAAAATATCTTTGAAATCATGTTAACGCACTTTATTACTTGCAGATACCTGCAGTTAGACCCAAAAATACATTCAGGATGGAGTTAAAACTGAGATGCTTTCTGTGTTCAAGTAATATCCTCCAAATGACTGAACTAATATTTGACTGAGAGCCATGTCTCAAATTTAAAATCCTTGTCATTTGGGGGATATTATTTTAATAGATTAAAGCACCACAGTTTTAAGTATATCCTGAATTTAAACTTGGCATGGCGACAGTACTTACTTAAGAATTCATGAAGGCTTGGAGTACTGTCTGTTAATTAGAACTTTTACAATTTCAATGTTAAGTAAGTGTGTAGAAGAGAAGTGACTGAAGGCAGATAGGGCCTGATTCTGTATGGTAACTCAGTGCATCCCAAACTAGGAAACTGTTAGCTGCAACTGTGGTTTTCCTCTGAAGTAAGATGTCTTCTATCTTATAGCACCTTTTCTCCCCTCTCTCATAGTAGTAGTTGTTGAAAAATTAAGCTGGGTTCAATGCACATTTGCCAATCCCAAGGGCCTGTACAGCACCTATTTTGGAGATGTGCTAAGCATACTGACATGATTTGCAAACTCAGAACTGAGTTTTCGTGTTTTCAGAAAGAATTTGCTTATTCAAGCATGTTTAGCAGCTGTATTTCCAAGAAACAAACTGACTGATGTATTGAAGGCCACTGATGTAGAAAAGTGTTCAGAACAATTGTTTTCTTCCTGGGTCCTGTAATGGGAGCTGGTAAGGCTGTTCTGGTCCCTCCCCAGAAACTACTTACTTTTTCACCCTGCTGGATTATGAGGAAAAAACCTAAATGACTCCTGCAGCTGCTTTAGCATTGCTCTCTTACAGGGTTCATCTTGATCCCTGCAGAATCAAGCCTGTAAAATACAACACCAGCGTGTTGTGTCTCAGACATCCTGCTGACATTACTCTGCTTATCTAATCATACTAATATTGACATATGACTGCTTCTCCTTTATTCTGTGGTAACCCTTGTTCTTTAGATAGATACAATTCAGTGCAGATACGTCAATACGATCTGGGCTTGTAGCTTTCAGTCATGTACTGACCCTCCCCTGGGATACTCTGCTGGATTTAAAGGTCATCACCAGGTAAGAGGTCACTACTAGGCATGTTCCTACAAAACATGAATTGTTTCATTAATGATTTTGAGACTTTAAGGTTGGTTTTGATCTAATTTTAGAACAATAGAAAATTTAAATTTCAAAGTGTGTTTGCAAGACTTGGGGAGAATGGCTGAAATGCTTCACTTTGAATTTGTAAATGTAAAAATTATTTTTTATAATGCTACAGTTCAGAATAAGGCTACTTTGAAAAAGAACTCCAAACTTCTGAACTTCCCTTTGCTTATGAAATTAAGTTTTACTGATAAGAATGTGTAGTGTCTTTTTCCTTTTTTTAAAAACTCATTTTTTTCAAAATTGCAAAAAACCTGTATGTTTTTATATTATTTGACTAATGCGAGCAATATTCGTCTTCACGGTGAATACTGCTCTCTTTTAAGAAAGTTTATTACTTGCTATCTGTCCACACACTTATCTTGGGTACTTTGAGTCATGACCCACAGCTGCTATAAGCTGGCTCAGCTCTCCAGGCACTAGCTCACTTCATACCATCCAAAGCTGTAGCCCAACAGCTACTGGATTTGTAGGTTAGAAGCCTGTTTACCAACTGAAAATTAGAGATACCCCTAGGCCAAACCTATAGATTCAAAACAACTTTAAGCTTTGACACTAGAAATATGATGTAAATAGTCTTGACCCTACACTAACAAGGTGGGGACAGATAGTATTTCTAAAGTGTCAGTGGAATTTTATTAAGCTTAGTTTTCTAATGAGCAGCTATAAACTGAAGAGAATTTCATCTGCATATCTCCATTAAAGAGAACTCTTTTTCTTGTTGTGGTTGAAGATCCTTAAATATCCCTATATATTTGTACTTGAAATGTAAGCAGTGATGATTTTAATCTGATTATTTTATTATAGAGATTTTGTTTTTAAAGATACTTGCTTAAACAATATTTAGTCCTAAGGAGAAAATGGATCACATTTCTTATGAGAAACAGGCTATTTTACAGTTTCACAAAGAGAGCACTAATGAACTGGCTAGTGGAGGGTTGTAGAACAAGTAATACCTCTTGCTGGGTGTAATCTATTGCATAATGTTAACCTTTTGCATGAGCCAAGCTTCTCAGGATAGTAAACAATACACAAATGGTACTGGTAATGCAGCCTCAGAAAAGAAGCAAGTTATGATTGATTTACCATAGCAATGCCATTATACCTCTCATACCTTGAGGTCCATATCATGCCCCTAGCACTTGTAATTCACTATTAAACTATTCAAATTACAGACTCAAACTCTTTTGTAAAACTTGAGATTCCACTTTTCCCTTTGAATGTTTTACTGTACCAATACGAGATATTTTGGACAATGTGCCTTAAAGGAAAGATTCCTTTTAATTCTGTAATTTCAGAAACTTTCATACTATGATACATGAGGAGATCTTTCTAGTGCTGTTCTATGAACTCAAGCTTTCAAAAATGGGTCAAGATCTGCAGATTGATGAGATTCAGGCTTTTTTATCTTAAGATTTTTAAGCCAAACCCCAAGTATGGGGGTTTTTTTGCTTCTGTGGTTTTCAGTCTTCACAGTGCCCTTTGACTGTGTTCTAGAGCTCTAATCCCTGAATTCCCTTTCAGTATTTGCAAGAGCACAGAACTGAGGAGAACTGCAAAATTCCTGAGCTGGCAATACTGAAAACTGAGTATCTATCTTGGCATGCTATTAATCTGTAATTTATTTGACTGTGAGGTTCTGGAAATTAAAATATAGTGGCTGTGAGTGTTTGAGTCATAGAATCATAGAATGCTTTGGATTGGAAGGGACCTTTACAGGTCATCACGTCCAACCCCCCTGCAAGAGCAGGGACATCTTTAACTAGACCAGGCTGCTCAGAGCCCCGTCCAACCTGACCTTGAATGTCGCCAGGGATGGGGCTCCACTACCTCTCTGGGCAACCTGTTCCAGTGCCTCACCACCCTCACAGTGAAAAATTTCTTTCTTAAATCCAGTCTAAATCGGCCCTCCCTTAGTTTAAAACCATTACTCTTTGTCCTGTCACAACAGGCCTTGCTAAAAAGTCTGTCCCTGTCTTTCCTATAGGCCCCCTTTAAGTACTGGAAGGCTGCTATAAGGTCTCCCCGCAGCCTGCTCTTCTCCAGGCTGAACAACCCCAACTCTCTCAGCCTGTCCTCATAGCAGAGGTGCTCCAGCCCTCGGATCATTTTCATGGCCCTCCTCCGGACCCGCTCCAACAGCTCCATGTCCTTCTCGTGCTGAGGGCTCCAGAGCTGGACGCAGTACTCCAGGTGGGGCCTCACCAGCATGGAGTAAAGGGCAGAATCACCTCCCTTGACCTGCTGGCCACACTTCTTTTGATGCAGCCCAGGATACGGTTGGCCTTCTGGGCTGCGAGTGCACATTGCTGGCTCATGTCCAGCTTTTCGTCCATCAGTACCCCCAAGTCCTTTTCCTCAGGGCTGCTCTCGATCACGTCATCCCCTGGCCTGTATTGAAACCGAAGATTGCCCCAACCCAGGTGTAGGACCCTGCACTTGGCCTTGTTGAACCTCATGAGGTTCACACAGGCCCACTTCTCCAGCTTGTCCAGGTCCCTCTGGATGACATCCCGTCCTTCTGGCATGTCAGCTGCACCACTCAGCTTGGTGTCATCTGCAAACTTGCTGAGGGTGCACTTGATCTTGCTGTCAATGTCATTGATGAAAATACTGAACAGCACCAGTCCCAGTACGGACCCCTGAGGGACACCACTCATCACTGATCTCCATCTGGACATTGAGCCATTGACCGCTATCCTCTGGATGCGGCCATCCAACCAATTCCTTATCCACTGAACAGTCCACCCATGAAATCCATATCTCTCCAATTTAGAGAGAAGGATGTTGTGGGGGACCATGTCAAAGGCTTTACAGAAGTCCAGATAGACGACATCCATTGCTTTTCCCTTGTCCACTGATGTGGTAACTCCCCTGTAGAAAGCCACTAGGTTGGTCAGGCAGGACTTGCCCTTGGTAAAGCTATGTTGGCTGTCTTGAATCACCTCCCTGTCCTCCATGTGCTCTAGCATAGCTTCTAGGAGGATCTGTTCCATGAATTCCCAGGCACAGAAGTGAGGCTGACAGGTCGGTAGTTCCCAGAATCATCCTTTCTACCCTTTTTAAAGATGGGCACAATGTTTCCCTTCTTCCAGTCACCAGGGACTTCACCTGGCTGCCATGACTTTGCAAATACAGAGAGTGGCTTGGCAACTACATCAGCCAGTTCCCTCAGGACTCTGGGATGCATCTCATCAGGTCCCATAGACTTACGTATGTTCAGGTTCCTCAGGTGGTCACAACCTGATCTTCCCTTACAGTGGGAGTGAGAGTCTGCCTGGCCAAGTTAAAAATGAACAAATAGAACTTCTGGGAATTCACTTAACCACAGTGAAGAGAATTACTTAGGGAAAATATGTGAAAAAAGGTGTCACTCCAGTATTTTTACATATCTACCTAGATACTTCCGCTAGAAATATCCATTGCTATATGCCATTTCATTCAAGGGTGTTTAGTTACAGGATATAATTTTTAATCCTATTTAAGTAGTTAATCCAACTAAAAGTTGAGAGAAAAATGGTGCAAAAGTTAATACAAGGGATGGGTGTGTCTATTTTACTTGCCAAATGACACAATTATAATATGACTGCTCTTTTCAAATAGGTTTATTTCGATTGGTTTGAATGACAATAAACAGAGAGGGTTCTTCTGCCTTTGAGATAAGTAAATAACACGTATGATTACAAATCATGCTAGCTTTGGTGTACTTAGCTACAGCTTCACTGCATTTCCTAAAAGAAACCCCACTTCAGAGAGAATTTGGCCCTTTAGAAGATCGGAGAAGCTGATCATGTGTCGTCTTGCCCGCTGCCAGTCACCATCTGGTGCGCTGGCACCTTGTGGTGGCTTAAATGTGACAGTAACTTTACACAGGTGTAAGAAAAGCAGGAAACAAAACCACAGTGAATCAGGACCATGAAGTACTGTTGGGAAATACTTGGTTTACAGTGTACAAACAGATTGTTCTTTCAGTTTGAGAAAGAGAATTTGGCTCTGTTAGTATTTGGCTAAGCTTTATCAGATTTGACATGAACAAAGATCAGACTTTCTGATTGGGTCTGTACATCACAAGAATATACACAAAATCTGGAGTAGTCCTTCAAGTGCTATATATGCAGTTTGAAAGATACATGACCTCCGATCTTACGAACAGTAAGTATGCCCTTCTAGCTCTTGCAGTCTTTTTCAGTAACACTCAGTTTAGAAACTTTTTATTTCTTTTAAACTAGAGCAGTATGAATGTATCACTCCTTGAGGAAAAATTTTGGCTGTCTCCCAGAAATAGAGCAAGATTTTCATTCTGCAGAGGATTGGCAACAGAGAATAATTCTTAATGGAATTATCCAGGAATTCCTTGAACTTTTCAGCATTATGCAAATATGGGCCTAAGAACTAATGCAAATATGAGTGTGTTTAATTACACTAATTTAAATAATCCTTTATATTTCTGTTACTGATAAAAAGGAAGTCTTAAAATAATCAATTTTGAGATTAACCCTTTGGCCCTGCACAACAGAGGACTGACAAATCTTTTTGATCAAAACAGCAACCTGTTTTGATTTACCTGTTTTAACCAGTTTGCAGTTGTTTCCGATTTATCTACTGGTCATAAGGCACTTTTCAAATATGGACTTTTTAAAATTTCAGAATGCCTTCAATAATCAGTTGTTACTAGAGCTGTGTTTAGAAATAGACACACTGAAGAAGAAAGTATAGGAGGTGCCAGTTCTGCTACTGACATAGCTGCTGCCTAAAGAAGAATGTTGTGATTCCCTTAGCAGCACAGATCTTGTGTTCATTTCTCTGGAAGAGACCCAAAATGCACATGTAAATGGAGAGGTGGGTAGGGTGGAGCATCTTCAGCCACGGCTGGTGGTATAACCAGTGCAGATGGGGACTGTCATTTGGAACAACCTGCAGCTAAATTGTGCCGGGTTTAGCTAAAATCTGTTTTAGCTGCCACCAAGCAAGTATGAGGGAAGCATGAAGTATTCAGGCTCTAATTCCGAAAGAGTAACATTTAGGTTTTCCAATAGTAGAATTTATATGACTGTAGCTCTCTCTAGAATTCCCCCCCCCCCCCCCCCTCACCCCTGGTAGTGGGTTATGCTGCTGGCATTTTTTTTCTGCTAGATGCTTTGCGGTATGGAAGTTGTTTATAAAGAATTTATCCAAACGAGTTCCGCTGCTTGTGAAGTATCTTTAACCATGCCTCCTTCATAGTGCTGTTACCCAGACTGCTTGGCACACACAGTGCAAAATTCTGGTTTCAGAAAATTTGGAATCAGGGACAGTGTCTCAGCTCATGTAGTGCAGCACAGTTTCACAGAGGTCTAAATGAGAGTCTGTTTAAAAAATACATCATTTTAAAAATATGCTATCTCTGCCCAGTACAGGGATATATAAGAAATTTTGTAACAGGCAGTTACAGAATAACTTGTTAATAGTACACATCTCTCCTGAGCCAGAGCTGCTACTACATGGCTGCTGTCCTGAAACGTGAGGATTTTTATCTAAGCCACTTGAGTGACAGCCCCCAGGAGTACACCCGTGACCAGTCACTACAAACAACCTGTTTGTTAAAAAGGATGCATAAAATCACATGCTTTTTGTGTGCATTAAACCTTCCTAAAAAAGTGAACGAGACACGGATCCATGTCTCAACCTGTGGGAGGGAGGGGGCCTGAGAAAAGCGAGTTGCCTAACTGGCTGCCAACCCAACAGCTCATTCCAAGGTCCAGGTGCCTCGACGGTGGAGATACTGTTGGCGAGGTGTGTACGGTGGGGCCGGACCTGCCTGTGCACCTGGCCTGGGCCTGGACCTTGGCCTCGACTATCCCATCTGGCGTTTCGTGGGTCATGGCAGGTGGGTGCGGGGCCCGGGCGCGGGGGAGGGCGCTGCATGGCGGAGAGGGGAAGGCGGGCAGGCTCAGCTCGGCAGCTGTACGTCTGGAAACAGCACTGGGGGCAGCTGAGGCAAGACTGTGGGCCTCCATGGATGCATGTGATGGTTTTGTGACTCTTGGCCCCTGGGCCGGGGCTGGCAGCAGCCAGGAATTTTGCGGTCTCCCCCTTTGCCCGCGCGTGGGGCCGTCTCCGGACAGCCCCGTGCCACCCTTCCGTCCACCCACCCGTGACGCGGGGTTACGGGGAGGCCCTGCGGCTGCCCTCTGCACATCCCCGGCCGGCGGGACTAGGCTGGCGCTCGGTAAGCAGCCCGACACCGCGGCGGGGCCCGACGAGCGGGACGGCCCCCTGCCGGGGGCTCCCGCAGGAGCAGCGGGATCGCGGCGGGGGAGCGGCGCCCGCCCCGTCCGGAGCCGCGGGAGCACCGCCGCGCTGCCGCCCGCCCGCCCCGTCTGCCCGCTACGCCCCCCGGGGAGGGGCCGAGCCGGCCGGCGCCGCTCTCGCCCCGCAGAGCCCCGGGCGCGTGGGCAGAGGCGGCGGCGGCGGCGGCGTGCTGGGCGCTCAGCGACACTCGCCGCGTCCCGCGGGGCCGGAGATGCTCACAGGCGCGGCGGCGGCGGCGGCGGCGGCGGCGGCGCGGGGCGCCCCGGGCGCGGCGACCTTCGCCGACGATGTGCTGCGCGTCTTCGGGGCCAACCACAGCCTGTCGGCTGGGCAGCTCTCCGCCCTGCTGCAGCAGCTGGGCGCCGCGCCGGCCCTGGGCGCCGTGCTGCCGCTGACCCACCTGCACCACAACCAGGTACCGCGGGGGCCCGCGGCGCGGTGGCGGCGGGGCCGGGTCTGTCCGGGGGCCGCTTCGGCTCCGCGGCGGTGGTGAGAGCTGGGCTGGGCTGGGCTGGGCTGGGCTGGGCTGGGCTGGAGACGCACGTCCAGGAGCAAGGGCGCCGAGCCGGGTGGGCAGCCCCGTACTTTCTTAAATCTCGTCGGCATCGCGTTTCCTCACACCGAAGCGGGGAGGGCGGGAGCAAAGGTCTGCTGAGGCGCTGGGCCCGGGTTTCGGGCAAAGGTACCGGTCCACTGGCGAGACCCGCTCGCGAGAGGGGAGAAACTGCCATCCATCAGTGAGCTGCTGCGTGCTGCAGTGCGGGGCTGCCCGTGGGATTAGCTCTACCTCTGCATTGCTCAGCTCTTAAACTGGCACTTTCCCTGGGTAAATAGCATCTGGACAACAGCAAAAAGCGTATGAGAATCAGCTGCTGTTTCCCTCTGAGAGCTGTATAAGCAAATCTTCGGGACTCGTTAAAATACAGTTGTCATGTGATAGCGCAGACTTGATTATAGACACGTCTACTTGTGTAAAGAAACTTTTTCATAAATTTTCACGTCTTTCATCTGAGTGCAAAATTGTACACCCATCAATTCATCTACTAAAAACTGTTTAAAATGATATTTAATTTACTGACGAAGCATCATTGGAATACCACTTTTCTTAGAGGTACAAATAGACTTTTTCAGTTGGAAGGGACCTGCAATGATCATCTGGTCCAACTGCCTGACCAATTCAGGGCTGACCAAAAGTTAAAGCATGTTGTTAAGGGCATTGTCCAAATGCCTCTTAAACACTGACAGGCTTGGGGCATTGACCACCTCTCCAGGAAGCCTGTTCCAGTCTCTGACCGCCCTCTCGGTAAAGAAATGCTTCTTAATGTCCAGTCTAAACCTCCCCTGGCGCAGCTTTGAACCATGAAAATATTCTACCCTGTTTACTGTCTCCATACAAAACTCAGACCTCATTGCTACTTTTAAAGTCCATGTAATTTCATATCTCTGTAGTGTCCTAGACTAAGCTTGTTTCCTTGAAAGGGAGTCTTGAGGCTGGCGGCGATTTCTTGCGCTCAGGCATCAGGGACGCAAAGTCCGTCACAAAAATGAAAGGAAAGCAGGGATGACTGTTTGCTCTGGTTTGGTTCAACTCCCTAAGAAACAGAAGAGGCATGCTTCTAGGGACCTTGAGAATTTTTTTTTACTTTTGGAGTAGTAGCTCTTTTGTTTGTTCTGTGAAGGAGACAAACCTTGGATAAGCGCCCTTTGTTTTAGAAAATGTGCAGTTCTGATGTCTTTGCCCTTACCAAAGGTTTACTTGGGAGTTAATGCCACTGAAATCAAAGTAGTATTCAGTATAAGCATGGCAATATTTGCCAGAGTCACTGCTTTCAAATCTCACAAATTGAACACAGTTCCAACACAGTGTATTAAAAACATAAACATTCCCAGCCACATGTGCTAAATACAAGTTTGCAGTGTTGAATATGGCTATGAAAAGGAGCTTTCTTTGAAAGGCCATAGAAATGAGTAGATTCTTCAGTCCTTCAGGTTTTCCCTCTGCAAAAGCACGTAGCTCTCGTACACAGGCTTTGGCACAGGCTACAGAGGAAAAAAAAAGTAATGCTCTTATTACTGTAAATGCATGTTCCTCACAAATCATTTGAAGTTTAACTGAAACAAGTATTTTTACAGGCCTGTTCTAGTTGTGTCCATTTTGAATAATATCTAGAGTACCATACTGAAATAGTGTATACTTTTTTGCTGAGTTACGTGTATTCTTTCTTAAAATTGGCCTTACGGCTGCTCCGTCAGCTAGTACCGTTTAAGCAAGTGAATTTTACCTCCTGGCTTTTGATCCCTCATAGATGTTGGGTGTATCAATGACTTTAGGCAGGGGGTGCATGCAAATGCATACTCATACCAAGTAAATCGTACATGATCATTTTCGAACACTGTGACTCTTTGTGCTTACAAGTTTATAATTTAGAGTATCTACTGGTTATGACAGAAGATACAAAGTGGCCTAATCTAACTTTGGTGTTGGAAGGCATCAGAGGCCTAAGCTCTACTGATTCTCTACGGAGGAAAGTAAATAATACCTCTGGGTCTTTCCCAGCTAGGCTGAATCCATTCAGGCTGCTGAGTCTAGGAGGAAATAAGGTTTATCTTAGCCTTTTAGTTCTTAACTTCAGTGTCCAGAGCTAGTGGGAGGACTCCCAGGCCTTTTTTCCAATCATGATAACATGCCCCAGCTCTATCAGAGAGTCCCTCATCCAAGCTTGAAGGAACTGTTAGTGGAGAGCTGATCTGTAAGGGACAGGTGATACAGCACTTCAAAAGCTGTTAGGAAGGAACAGTCTTCTCTTAGTTTTATCCCAGTATTAGTGTTTAGTTTTAATGTTTCATTCATAACAATTTTGGGAAGCCTATTAATCTCACAAGAGAAGATCCACCAGAAGCTGATCCATTTTCTTAAAGGTTGAAAGAGTTTGGATGTGTAAGCCAGAAGAAGATAGATGCTTCATTTCTGTTTTCCTTTGATACCAGGTTGACTTGAAAAGATACAGGAGAAGAAAAAATGATTTAATTTGTTGATGATGGTGTTTGAATGTATACTCATGTAGGCATTTATGGTAACTTACGTCCTATGATGTCCGTGAAGATGCTAATTTTTTTCCTGTAAAACACAAAAAAGAAAACAAATTTTCTGGGTAGTGTTTTGGAATTTTTGATTGAACTGTCTCCATTTCCTTATGCTTCTGGTCTCTTTTTTCTTTCATCACACACTTTTATAATCCTCTTTATTTTGTGTTTACATTTTCTTTGCTCTTCAATTTTTCTGTTATCACCTTTCCTTAATATATAAGCTAAGACTTCCTGTCAGAGAAATAAGTAGTAACTGAGAAAACTCAAATACTGGTCACTGCTGTTTTTTCATATTTTACTATGGAATTCCAACACATTTTAGTCCTACTAATAGGGATAAAATTAGCAATTTCAGTATAATAGATGATGGCATGTTTACTCACTCTGTATTTTACATTATTAGCAAGTTGTAAAAACATGAAACTATACTTGATCTTCTATCATTGGCTTCATTGTAGTATGATAGCCATACATGTCTGTGCTGGAGGATTAAATTACATGCTCAAAAGTTTTGGTCAGAAAATACATGGAAGGTAAATGGGCATTGGAAAGAAAGCTTGTTAACATCACCTTTAGTTTGTGCTTTGACGTAATCAGTAGGTGCTAAAATCATGCTCCAATTTTCTTCTTTAACTTTTCTAAATCTATATTTATGCCAGTCTATATGTTATGCCTGAATACTGTGTCTTAATGTAATGCTTTTTAATTTTTAAACAAAACATTTGGACAAAATGAAGTTAAAATCTTTATTAATATTCATGGTAAGATATAATTAATTTTCACTTCAAGATGAGTCAAAAACCAGTAACTTTGGTGTTTCAGACAGGCTAGAACCAGGCTAGTATCTGCTTTGATTTTGCGTTTTTTGGTAGTGTTTCACTAGTTACAACTTGTCCTTTTTGAAAGAAGGGGGAATGGCCTGACATAGTGTGGCTTATGGTCTTGATCCAACACCATGATCTGTTATTGCCTGGCCAGTGAGAAGATAAATAGACTTACTTGTTCTACCCTCTAAGTGTCTTGCTTCTACAATATGTTCAGCAAATTTCAGCATTCATGGATGGTTTTCAGCTCCCAGCATGAACAGCTGCCTTGAACATGTTGGGGTGTGTGTGAAATCCCTAAAGCACACAAGTGCATTCAAGCAGCTTCATCTGGTTTGACTCTTTCTCATGGAGTGCTGCTTCGTGAAGGCATGGTCGTCTCCTAGCATCCAGTTCTTACCTGTGCTGAGTGACAAAAAGGTGTAACCACATCAGCATTAGATGCTTTAATTTGTTACAAGTAAGTTGAGGAAGACAGGGTCATATGTCTCTATTTTGCCTTTTCTAGGCTCAGGCTAAGTTAAAAAAAACCCCAAATGCTGGTCAGATAGGTATTCACTGCATGCTTTCTTTGCTGTTGCTACTGTGTGACCCACTGCTCAGCCCTGGTGTGGGCTAGGCTAGTATTTAATCTGGAAACATCTAGAAACTGCAGTCCAGGTTGCTGTTGGGTGTCTTAGTACTTCACATGTGGAATGCTACAGGTAAAACAAAGGTAGAGCAAAGATAAGAACCTGGCAGAAGACCAGAAAAGGGACTGAAACATTTACAAGATGGTTGGTACTGCAGTGGTTTTTTTGTTAATTTTCCAGTTAGGGGTCCTCTCTGCAGTATTTTTGTCTGAGCAATTATCGCATCCTTTCTTTCAAAGGATGTGGTAAGCTGGCATCCGCTTTTCGTTTATAAAGATACTGGTGTAAAGAGATTCTAAATAGTTGGGCATCACCTTATTTCATTTACCATCTTAAAAAAAACGAAACCCATATTAGTCAATCATTTTTGGGAGAGCCTTACCAGGAGAAAAGTAAACATCTGTTTGAATAACCCAGTTGATGGTTTGATTTTTTTTTAAGTCTGAATACTTTGTAATTGTGTAAATTCTGCTGAAGTCCTCCCTAATTTTGATGAAAGCATTTTTAAAATTATTTTTTAACAGTTCAGGGACGTGATCGGTTATGTCATATCTTTTTTGCAATTGTTTATTAAACACTGGGTGACAGTCACATTACAGCCAGTCCCCTCACCTAATCGGTATGACGAGGCTTACTGAATAGCAGGGGACAGACATGATGGTACACTTGGTGAGCCAGAACATCATTCTCAGTCCCCTGTTCCACGAGGCTAAATTTCCTTTCTGCTGAGATCATCCATCAGTCTTACAAAATAAATAGCTTATTTTTTTACATCAGTGTGGCTGTCTTAATGTATTTATCCTCCAAAGATAAATGCAGTGTTTTGCAGTGTGCAAACATGAGTTGCTCCAATCCAAGGCTTCTAATAGATTTAATCTTTTAATTAATACTTTAATTGTGCCAGTGAACTCATGCAAGCTTGCTTTTTAGCACTTGAATGTATGTAGGAGTTTACTGAGAGGGTGAGGTGACTTGTAACAATGAATCATTTATAGGAATCATTATCCTTTGGGATTGTCCCTGATCAAAATAATAATAATAATTTAATAAAATGCTGTTTCTCATCCTCACATAAAAGAGCTCTTGTCCAATGGTATTTCTCACTTATCTGTTTGTATGTAGCCAAAGTTACAAGTCTCAAGTTTACTAATTCATGCTGTGTCTGATTTATTTTCTCTCCATAATCTGTTTTTCTACCTACAACATGGTTTGGATTTTTGTGAACTAATATTAATACTAATATATTGGTATTTTAAAATACTAGTAATCCATTCTGTATTTCTAGGAACAAGATAGTTATGTTCTTGTTCAAGATCTAGAACAAGATCATTTTTCTTAGAGATAGTTATGTTATGAATTCTCAGCTCCTACTGGCTTGTTTTTCTAAGGGCTGTTCACTGTAGACTTCCAGAAATGGCTCTATGAGCCATTCATACAAGAAGCACCATATAGGAACTATTCCTATAGACCACAACTATCCTCTCTTTGTTTCACACTGGACATATTAGCCATGTATTTTGCATTATTCCATAATGCAGAGTTAATGGTAAAATGATTAGGCACATAACCAGTTTAGAAAGCTCCAGAGGTTCATGTATTGGGCTGTTAAAGACTGCATCTTCAGTGATGATTTCTCTGTGCACTACTTCCTTTGAGATTAAAAGGAGCAATATGCTTTAAAACAAAAAAACATTTTCTGTTATCAAGCTAATATTTATTTTATATGTGATACTTTGACATTAACATTGGCATTGAAAGATGAAAGTATATGCACATTGCGTGTATATATTTGAGTCTTCAAGGTCTCATGGCCTTACAAAAATTTATACTTACATTTAGGTTCAAGCATGTACTTGAGTGCTCTGCTAGACTGGGTTGTTAAAGAGGAAGGACAAAAACGTCCTGGATGAAATTTAGCCGAAGTCACTTGAATTGGCCTGCATGTTCTCTTCCTCCAAGCTAAATCAGAAGTAGTCCCATTCAAATCAGGTGTGCATGCCTTTCGCCTTTTGGACAGTATTAGAAAAATATTTATTAACGGAAGCGGAAGTTGAAGTAAATGACTGTTGAAGTAAATGACTTGCAGTTGCTTTGACTTATCTCTAGAAGGAATTAGCTTTATAAATAATAATCTTGAATTATTGGAGAGATGCTGTGGAATCTGAAGGCTAGCAAAACTGAAAAGAGCAGGGAGTGACCATTTGGTTTTATTTTGCTAAGGCTTCCAGTGCTCTACTTTTGCAACCACACTGCGATTTGCTACAGGGAGAGTTACGCTCTACCTTGATGTCTCACGTAGAAGGAAAACCTTTGACTTCTTTTTGTCTTCAGACTCAACCTTAATATGTGTTTGTTGTACAGCAATAAGCCAAATCATTTTTGTTTAGACCCAAAAAAGAACACTCTTTCCTTATTGATCGTTGTAGGAAATAATGAATGTGAATAAACAGAAAGTGTTAGATGAAAGACTTCAGTGGTATAGAACATTTCATATAAAAATACTCAATTTTTCTGTAGACAGATATTTTAAGATATTTCATGGTTTGTCTTTTATCTTTTTGGTTGAAAATAATGAACAGAGCAACCAGCCCTGCCTCTGGCCTGGTTTAGCACTACTAAGTACATTTATCCTTGACCCATTAGATACTCTTATGTCCTGAGCTGAAGGCAAAGTGAAGATCCCAAGTAAGAGTTTGTCTCATTGGAGGGTGGGATGGTTTTACAAAACAATGTTTGCTGTTAATAATTATTGCTATAAAATGAATGAAAAATGTTGAGTGCTGCTAACGTTTAGATCATTTTTAAACAGCTAATTTGGGAGATAAATAAGAAGCATTGATGTAAAGTAGAAGTGGTCACTTACATGAATAAGCACTTACTGAATTACCAATCATTTTCTGACATGCTCTGCCACTGAGATTTTAACTGTATCTGGTCTGCTCTGAAATTTAATTATTTTGTAATTACAGTAGATTTTAATTACTTTGAAGCTAATTTTCCAAATATATTGTAAGGTTTAACTGTCCTGGTTCATAGGCCATAAGATTTGCAAATGTCTATTTAAAACATGTTTCACCGATTTGTGATTTATCTTACTTAAAATACTTTGAATCACTTCTGCTTCACATTAAGCAATCACAGTGTTTTCATGCACAGCGTATAAATGCTGTGTACACTTCCTTGAAAATGCATTACAGTATTTTCGTGTTGTAATTCTTGGGTTTCTCAGTATATGACTTACTTTTTGGTTTTGCATTTATGTATTAAGTTGGCAAAATCTCTTTTTGTTCCAGTGCTTGACTGGTGAGGACATTTTTTATTTGCATGGGATACCGAACAACAGTCATGTATCAAACTCAAGCTTCTCTACAATATGTCCTGCTGTTTTGCAACAGCTAATTTTTCACCCGTGTGATCATCAGGAAAACTTTGTGGATACGTCTAAACCACATTCTTTACAAGGTTAGTTAATATTAATTGCATTAATACTGCGACTGGAGTGGGGTTTTCTTGGGACAATAGTAAGCATTTATCTATACATAACAGGAGTGTCCTGTTTAGGAGGATATAGTTGTAAAGTGGGAACATAAAATTAAAGTGCTGTTTCAGGTCAGCAGACTATCTAAATGAATATCCTGTCTCTTAACAGTGATCTATTCAAAACGTTTTAGAGAAAGCTGAAATGACCTAGTAGGTAGTTATAGAATAATTTGTCCATTAAAGGAAGAGTCTTTCTGACCTGTTTTATTTGGATAATGGTTTGTGCCCTGAAGCATAAGGACTCTCGCTAATAGCTGGTTCATAGGAGAGAAGATGGGAGTACAGAAGGGAAGTTTGTGCAGGTGATTTACAGTGGGAAATCAGACTTAGTGGGATGTGCATGTATCAAGGCAACTCAAGGTAAAATTATTAGGGGACTGCATTTGAGTGGAATTATTTGCAGGTGGGAGTCATGACGTCAGGGGAGCCAGTGACTGTTTTACTGAGGAAAAATACTCATATTCTTTTGAAACTCTGACTTCTGCTTTCATGTCATCTTCTGTATTGCCCCCTCCACATGGAACATCATCACATGGCTGAGTAGCCTTAATTTTCCTTCCTCCTATTTTTCTCACTATTACTTCTGTGTTTATTGTGCACAGAACTGTACAGTGCAGTAAAAAATGTAGGACAGGGAAGATTCAGCTGGTTAATGAAGTCACTTGTTGCACTGATAAGGACCAAATATGTAATGGCCTATTTATTTGACTCAGTATTCCAAATAAATTTATTGTTCCAAGGGAGTCAGCTGAATTAAAGTTAAAAGTTAGGATGTTGGATGAGCTGGTGCCTAATGGCAGTATTTATGAGCAGAGATACAGCAGTGTTTTTCATAACTTTTGAAATACTAATATTAATAACATTCTGACTAATATAAGTGATGATATTTATTAAGAATTGTAGATAATTCCTAAAACTTAGCTGTGTCAGTGAATAATTAGAATTATATTTGATTAATCACTGAAACCATGGCATCAATTTACCATGGTTGTTCTAGATTGCTTATACCGTATGGGGGCACATACTGTCAAGAAGTCCATAATATCTGCACTGGAGGGTAGGATCTGTCTTTCTCTTTTTTTTTGTTTGGGGCTGTTTAAGTAGGTTGTACATGGAAAGCTTGACCTGTAGTTAACCTCCTAAGCTATTTAGACCATCCCTCCTGTTTTTCTTTTATCCTGCCAGCTCAGAAGCAATGTCCAGTAGCCAGATAAGCAAGGCAGCCTTCTCCGTGCCCCTCCCTTGGCTGCAGCGCAAGAAATCTGCAAGGCCCATGGTTAGGGTATTTTAAAACCACAAGCGTATGAGGCCGTGACACATAGTGGTACCTGTTTTGAAGGGAGATTCACAGAAGGGCCCAGTGCCAAATGCAGATGTTGATTTATGCACACCCCCATCCCGTCACAAAATGAATCTGTACTGCGGCAGCATTGAGACCAGCTGATTTCAGTTACTGCCCATGAAGCAAAATCCTCTATGCCTGTTTCCAGCTGTGCTTATGTGAATTTTCTGCCCAGGGGCTCCCACACACTTAACAATATTCTGTCTTCCAAAATACGAACAGACAAGACATACAGAAGAAATTAGTACTTAGAAATAAGCTTTACAGGACAGCTACTTGCAATAAAAAAAAGTGCTGCTGAAGCAGAGTAAAAGTTAAAAGGCAGCATATAGCTTGTCCTTTTTCCTTGGGGTTTGTATATCTCATACCTAACCTAGCTGCCCTTAGGGGCACGCTTGTGTCCTTCCCTTTCTTGCTTCTCTGAAAGGTAATAGGGAGGTGTATAGAGCTGCGTGAAATAGCTGGAAATGCCCAGTGGCATTCCTTCTGTACAAGGTGAACAGGTTCTGTGCTCTCTGCTTGGCTTCTTCAGAAAGGTATTCAGACCCTTATTTCCTCTTCATCCCAGGACAGGGCTAAGGAAGAGCCTGAGCCTGCCTCAGGAAAGCCCAGAGCAGTCGTCCCCTCTTCTTATAAGGAACAATGCTGAGCAACGGTGTTGTAAGGAGGGCGTCTTACTTGCACTCCTGCCATTTTATTTTTTGGATTTCTTGTGGCTTTGGGTATCTTGGCTGTCTCTTTGTCGGGGCCACAGTTCTAGAGACAGAAAGAATAATGGTAGTTGGCAAAAGCTGACTGTGCCACCAGTCTGAGGGGAAGAGAGTGTGCGTCCTAAGCAGAATGCTCTGCTCTGCTACGTATAGTCAGACTAGCCAGCTTTCTGAGATGCATGGACTCATGAAAAGCTTGAGGTGGGTGGAGTCCTAGGGAATAAAATCAACTTTAAGACGGCAGTGCATTCATGATATTGTGAAATACAGTCCATAATGCACGAACTTTGGCACATTGGTTGTCTTGGAATTTTATCACTTTTTTTTTTTTCCCAATTCGTGGTATTTTTCTTGAAGTACCCATTCCTGTAATTGTGTCATTATGGGGCAATCTTTTTTATTTGTTTTTTTCTTTCCAATTACACTTCAGGTCTTTCTGAACTCAAAGAAAAGCTTGCCACAAGGCCCAGGAGCACCTTCCTGGAGAACGTATAAGAAAGATCTTAGATTTATTTTATGCCTTTAACAATTTCATTAGTTTAATTTAGGCCCCATACTACTGAGGCTCATTGCAGGAACTGTGGAATGCCTAGGATGGATAATAGTTCTTTCATTGTCTGAGGTTATTTAATAGCTTATTTTAATTCTTCTTATTCTTCTACTTTGGGTGAGTAAATCAGAAACAAAATATCAATATGTAAAATCCCAACTTCTTTGGGCCATCCAGATCTAGGACAGAATTTTAAAAGTAAAACCACATCTATCTTCTCGCACCCCTAATCTCTGGTAAATCAGGAAGAAGAAAGGCTTTTCCTGTTACCTTTTTTTTGTGACAAAAGGGGATACTACATACCAGTGGATTAGAATATGTCCTTACTTGTGAGCACAGGTCCTTTAGTACATTATGAGACATCTCCCATTGCATTAAGCATACAAAATGGTGAGAGTTGTGTCATTTATACTCCAAGTTAAGTGTCCCAGTCTGTTTTGCTGTTCTGAACAAAGAGTACCAGCGTGAAAGTTAGATCATTTGTTAGCGAAGCATATAGTATCATGAGAACTTCTCTCACAATTTGGCAATAAACTATTTTTCTGTGCTTGGTTTTAAGCTCCATTCTCCTATCATTTTTGTCATCCACTGATCTACACACACAATTTGTAAATCTGTCCTCTTTGTCTTTTTTTTGTAAAAAGTTATTAGTACTGGCTTTTTTAGTTGTAATTTTTGAAACTCGTTCTAATTTCCTGTGTCTGATGAAGTAATTTGGGCAAGTACACTAAATGCCTCATATCTGATAAATGGGGTTTTTATTTTGTTACCTCAGTTTAAAATGTACGTTTTGGACAGAATAATGTGTAGGAGTTATCCGTATACTAAACTGAAACAGGCTCGTGCTTCTATAGTAATCCCAAACTGTAAACAGTGGTTTGTGACTCCTGATGGCATTGGAAGCCCATTTGTTTGTTATAGATTTGATTTCAAAAAGCTATTTACAAGCTTAATTGTCATTTATTTTAATGAAAATTAATCTCCTTTGTAGCTTAGTGAATCTACCCATATCTAGTTGTGTATTTTTCCCTCTCTCTGTCTCTTTGTCTCAAAAACGGCAAATGAATGTTCTAATCGGCATTGATTTACCTTCTGCAAATGCTTTAAATGTTTCTAATGCTTTCTGTTCTTGACATAATGTAAAATTCATTACATACAAAAATTGTGACACTGTGCAAACAAAGTAGAGCCATCCCAGTTGCAAATCAGTGTATTTTCCAATTGTGTTGCAGGAAAGTTAGACTGCAGATCATAATCTGATCTGTTAGTTTCTGCTATGCAGAAAGGAATTTATGGTAACTTCTCTATATACATATTGTAAAGCTTATAATGCAACTTTCTGGATTATAACAAACTGTTCTCATATAGCCAACATTGTGTTGACTTTGATTATGATTTGTGATTAATTTTTATAGACAAACCCACTGTCTATGTGGATAACTTTTGGTTTTGTGGCATCACTTGAGGCAGTGTTGTAGACCTCTTCAGTGCAACCTTTAAAGCTTTTCTCTGTACTCACAGGGACTTGCGACGTCACTGGGAAAAACAGTAGTCATGCATAGAGGCACAACTTTGTGATGCTGATGAACAACAACAGCAACCACTCCCACCCCCGCCCCAACCTATAATTCAGACTCCAGAATAATTATGGTATGGCTTTGTACAAGTCCTGGTGTCTGAACTCTAAAAATCTGAGACTATGCTTATGGTGAAGAAAGCTAAGTTATGGTGAACCCTGGTGCATTTGCCACTTCTTAGGAAAGGTTTTTCCCATTGTGTACCTCAATCACATGTCCATCTTTTTGAACCTAGAACCTCTTTTTTTATATGCTTTCGTTTCTCTATTATAATTGTCTCTACTATCAGCCATCTGCCACCTCACCTGTTTGACAAGCAGTGATGGGCAGCGTTTTCAGCCAGCAGAACTACTTTGAATTAGAGGAGGAGTGTTAGGAACAGAAAGTTACCACCTCAGGATGATTTGGAGGAGTCATCCTTTATGAGGAAGGATTTTTGGATCTAGTACAGCCAAGACAGCAGACTTGCTATCTTGGAGTTCCTTAGGAGTAAATGACAATTGGATCTAAGCCTGGGACTAGTAACAAGTTTTGTCTTATGTCTATGCTATAGCTACTTTGACTGTTGGCCTAAGCCTTAATTTTCACTCTTCACTGACTGTAGAGAGACCTGATTTATACTAGCAGCAGATAGGCTATCCCAGATCTTATACTAGCACTGTTTCCATTTTTAGTATGGTAGTCCCAGACAAAGTTTCCAGGTATTTCCTTTCCACAGGTATGCATCTTAAGTATCTATGTATTTTAAGATTTTTATATTTATGAAGTATAATTTCAACCAGGGAACCACTCCTTTCCCCAATTCCATGCTAATTTAGCTGTTAGAAAAATCACGAACAGCCTGAAGTGGGTGTTATACTACAATATTTTATATTTCTGCTTGTTTTATCCACAGTTTGGGGATTTGGGTTCCTGGCTGTGACTATCATTAACTTGGCATCACTTCTGGGATTGATTTTAACTCCCCTCTTAAAGAAGTCATACTTCCCCAAGGTTTTAACCTACTTTGTGGGCTTGGCCATTGGTACTCTCTTTTCTAATGCAATTTTCCAGCTCATTCCAGAGGTAAGTAAAGGGAATCATTATATGGTTTGCATACGAGTTTCTAAAGTGTATTAATTTTAGAAGCATGCTGCAGTGGGGTTCTGTGTGTGGGTGCAATCTCCAGAGTTGTGGGTGGGCTTCAGTGCCATTAGCTGCCATCTCTTTCTGGCTGGGTGAGCGGAGCCATCAAGATCCATGTCTAGTTGTGCCATGGGAAAGACCAAGGGCTATTCTGCCTCTAGACAGAAAGAGAAATGCATTGGATAAAATTCTAGTGAACTTTAATGGGCTACAGGTTAGACCCTCCTCGTCTTGCACTTTACTACTACATTCCGCATGTAAAGTTCCACTGCATTAAAAACACTCTTAATGTTTAATCCAAGTTAAAAAAATCTAAAAAGATCAGGATCTTTCATAATTTCAGCCTCATGGAAACTCATGGCAGGTAGAGAGACAGTCTGTATTTTAGAGGAGTATCTGTGTGTGGTTGCTTGTTTTTCTGGAAATGTGCTAAGATTACAGACTAATTTGCATTGCTTTTTTTTTCACTGTTAGGCATTTGGGTTTGACCCCAAAGTAGATAACTATATTGAGAAAGCAGTTGCTGTGTTTGGTGGATTCTATATTCTCTTCTTTGTGGAAAGGATCCTCAAAGTGATATTGAAGATCTATAACCAGGTAATGAAACATATCACTAACTGAATGAGCCTTGCCTTAAAGTACCAGTTATATTTTATGAGATATTTGATAGTTTAATAAAATGTGGGGTTTTTTCCATTTTGTCTGAGGAATTCAGCCTTACTGCATGTTGTGATATATCTGTTTAAAATCCATATGGATAGGAGAAGCGATCTCACTTCTTTGAGAGAGTTACAAGCAGAGCTGGGAATAGAATGCAGATGTGAGCGTGGTCTGCTGTCACTGGCGTACGCTCTAGTTGCTCTCAATGGCCAAGTCGTTGCCGTGCTAGCTAAACGCATCAGAAAAAAGTGGAAATATGTAAGAGGTGGAGAGAATGGAGTCTGCCCCCGGAGCTCTGCTTTGGGCAGGAGAAATCAATGTGACATATATACCTTGTTAGTCATCTGTAAAGTGTAACTGTGCTGACAGTGCCTGAATCTCACCTTCAGTAACTTCAGCTCTGTGTTTCCCCTTGCTCTGGTACACAGACCTGCTTTAGTGACACTGCAGTTATCCATATTGCACAGGGCTCTGCTTTCTACCTGTATGTCAGAGTACTTGTTTCCTGTGTACTTACATGAGTGAGGCTGAATTTGTCTCGGAGAAGGGCCTCTCAAAATATTTGGTCCTCTCTGCTCGTGTCTTGTGAAGGAAACTGTCCTGTCTTCCTACTCTTGCCTCACTTAAGGTCCCCCCTCCCAAACTGTTGCTAATATTGAAGATTATGAAAATCAGCTGTCCCTCATTTGTAATAACTGCACCAAAAAAAAAAAAAAAGAAAAAAATGAATTTGTTGCCCTTTATTTTTGGGAACAGTTGACAAAGGCTAATAAGCTCTATTTGACAAGCCATGAATAGCTAGCCATGAACCCATGAATAGCTAGCAAATGTTGATCACTTATGGTCAGGTGTTCGTCTTGGGAAGGTTCTATAGGTTTATAAAGGTATAAAAATTAAAAATCCCCATGTGTATTCTTATTAGCTAAAAGTAAGAGATAAGTTAGGAACTTAGATACGTTTGGAGTTCATTTAAACCTTTAAATGTTTACTGCTGCCCATTTAAACATTTACTTGGTGTTGAAAGCAAGGCAGCATGAATATGATGCCCCCACCTTTTCTTTTTTGGTCTCTGTTTTCTTATGTTTGTTATTTTGCTTTTGTTTTAATTAGCTACCTACTTATTTATTTGTCACCTAGACTGGCCATAATGACTTTGAAAATGGCGAACAGAATCATTCTCAGGATAAGGCTAACCCACCCAAACCACTATCGTCCAGCAATGGGGGGACATGTTACGCAAATTCAGCCGTCGTAGAGAGCAATGGAAATCTTGGTTTTGACAGCATCAGTGTGGTCTCAGCACAGGTATGAAAATTGTGTCTATTTATTTGTTTTATCCCCACCAATTACATAAGCATATCTGAGGGGAGAGTTAATATGAATTTTTATTACTTTTGTCAAGTTTTTGTAAACTTATAGCTTATAACTTGCTTGAGCCCTACGAAAAACTGTGGGGTTTTGGGACAAGCTCACAAAAGCTGATATCAGTGTCGGGATGGGTAGAACAGAGATATATATTTCATCGGATAATTCAGTTAATTTTGATTTTGTTGTTTTTGTTACTGTTTTGCTTAAAGAGTGATATAGCGTGTTTTAGTGTTGCATGATCCATATTGTGTTCCTGGCTACGTAAAGCCGTAAGTGTGAGAACCTGATTCCTCTGAATCAATGATTAATGAGGAAAACTAATACATTAACTTTTGTGCAGTGTCTTGTGAGCACTGGTTGTGCTAGTCCAGTACATTTGGATACTGTGGGAATTATGGAGGTAATATGTTGAGACAGAAGCCATTCCTGCTGGTTTAAGTATTATTCTCTTTCGGTTTTGTTCTCTGTATTTCTCTGTGTTTGTTTTCATACTACAAATACGACTTCCTTCTGTCTGAGAAGAAGATGGAAGCAGGAAGAGAAAGTTGGTGTGCTTCTTTACTCTTTTCCCTGTACAGGGAGGAGCAGTACTGTCCCTTATTTAAAAAAAATAAAAACACATAGAAACAATTCTCTGATGGCTAAGGCAGATTTTTGCATAGTAGAGATTTCTGTTTTACCACCCATGTTATTTAGTCAGTAAGTTGTTTGTGGGGAGCAGTGTGGAGCAGGAGAGGAAGCCAGAGGCAGGCCCTAACAGCCAGGAGAGAATCTGAGAGTTCTGCTTTAACCCTGCAGGCTCACAGGGCATTTGATGCACACAGTTTAAAGTACCAAAGTTGTACTTGTCCTCACTGTAGAAATGTCATAAAGTGTGGTGGATACTGGGCATTTTAAAAACTAGGAGAAACATGCTTAATAATTAAAATTGCATGGGCACCAAGAGGGAATTAGTATTATGAGTGTCCGTAAACTGTATTTTGTAGATTTATAAAATAAACAAAAGAACCCTCCACTCTCTGCGGAGACAGCCATCTCCAGTGGTATGGGTGTTGTTTTTCTGCCCTGTTTACCAGAAGTTTTATCTGGACCTATTCCATTTTTACGTTTTGGCTAGCTGTCTGCTTATGCATAGCATAAACATAACAAAATCATACCATCTATTATAATAATAAAATGTAACTATATAGCATTTATTTCTAGCAACTAGTTTAGATGCAGTGCTCGTGATCATAAAGTATTGTAGGTCACCCCAGGGTCCTTTGAGGAATACTCATACGTCTCCTTTTACACGCAGTCTTGACTTGAAGAACTTGAAATTTCACAAAGGTTCTTCTCCTCTACTCATTGTTCTTATGAAAATTCATGCTTTCCATTCTTTCTTCCTCTCCATTTCTCCAAAGCCAGGAAGAGAATGTGTTGTATGTATTAAAACCTCCTGAAAGTAACAGGGTACTGGAGCCAAGGCTGGCTGCAAGGAAATCCCAGTGGCAGATAGCCCGCTGCTGATATTGGAGATAGCAACAAAAAAGCCATCATTACTCTTTTCCTCCTCCAGGCAGGTTCAAAGGGCCCAGGTAGCCTTCAGAGTCATTAGGGGGCAGGGGAGGGCCAATGTGGCTGAGGGGTTTTGGGGCAGCTAGGGGAGTGCCATGAGGGTAGGTGTGCATTCAACTTTACAGGCATTTGGTATTTATGAAGGAACCATTTGGCATAACAACGCATACCTAATAGAATTTTAATGTGTCCTAATAATCTAAAGCTTATTAGAGGGCAAACACAGCATACCCAGAAATCATCATGTAGGCTTTAAGGAGGGAGTTTGAAGTCCGATTGTACCAAAGTATGGTAGCTGTTTTCAGCCATGGGGATCCAGCCATATTCTCTCCTTTAATGCCAGAACAGACTGGCTGCCAGAGTGAATCTAAATGTTTAATTAGTCACATACGTTCAGATTTCACTTGCAGCAGTAATTGCAACCTTGGAAACCTCTTTTGTGCTTACCCAAAATTTGTATCTACTATGCATTAAAATTATATGGCTTGACAACAGTAACTTTGAAGAAAAGTTGTTTCGGAGACAAATTGCTGAAACGCCTGTATCCTTGAGTGCACAACGTTAGAGTTGTATAACAAAACTTTATGGTGGCTTTCATTTATGCCCTGGAGGCAGTGTCAGGATTCCTTCTTGGTCCTGTAGGCACTTCAGAGGACACAAAAGGACATGGCTGTTTCATGTCTGAGGGAGTCAGAGATGCATTAGAAATAGCAATAGTAATCGGATGAGATATCATAGGATAAGAGAGTCTCTGTATAATTTCTCAAGTTTGGGAACAAAGGAGAGGCCATTACTTTTAAAGAAAAAAATCATGTTCAGAAGAGCAAAAATACCAAGGATGTCTTTGGTTTATCATAAACTGTGGAGATACAAATAATACAGAACTGCACTAATAATTAATAAAAGTCAGACCTGGTAGTCCAGCTGTGGGTATTGCAGAGCTCCTTAGCTGGCATCTCTTCTGTGATGTCTGCTAAACTACCATGACAAAGTGGGAACAGTCCAGCAGAGACAGACATTGTTCGCTTTTGCCTTGGAATCCTATATATTTGTAGGGTAAATTTGTCAGTAGTCTGCCTTATCTTAAACATTAAGAATATGTATTAGTCATTTCATCTACTTCTATCGGACACACAATCTAGTAAAGTTCAGAATGTAAACCCAGACAACCAATGTCATTGTACTTTATATAATGTACAGAAGAATTCAAGACATTATCTAAAATAGGTTACAGGCAAGAATTATGATACTTCAGAACTACACAGTAAATGGCAGATAGCCGTATATATATTACAGAAGCCTCTCAGAAACCAAGTCCTAGTTTTTAAACTACATTGTTTCTGCATTTTGAAAGATTGGATCAAGAAAGTAATTTTTAGAAGTAAATCAATACTGTTCTTCTAAATTAATTGCAATTACTTAAAAAAAGAAAAAAGTACGTAGATAAACCAACCCAAACCTCAGCACATTTCTAGAGTTGGTTCCATTCTTGATGAATTCAACAGCTAATTCTTAATAGCATCTTCTTACTCAATGTTCATTTTCTTCATACACGCATAGAAAGTTCAGCACGTATATTTGTAAATTACTTATTTCAACAAAAAACCCGTTTAGATCAGATTTTTATGTTTGTCATACATATGCAATGCTTTGGACTGTCATTGGAATTCTCAGCCGTGCAACTGGTACCAGAAAATGGGTCCTTTACTTAGTTGTATGGCTAAGCCAGTTATGTTGCTACAGCCCTCAGAAAACTGTAGGCACACACGCGGTTTCCACATAAAAACAAATGTGCTTTGATGGGACCAAATGTAAACAAGTATGTACAAGTGACATTTTTGCACATTTGTATTACTTGCTCGCTGTTTTCATTGCTCTTTTAGGAATTTTCATCCTAATAAACTCTTTTCATAAAACCGTTTATTTTATGGAGATGCTTGGCATTTGATACGAGAATTTTTTGGTAATAGAAAGTTTTTGCAGAACAAAAACCACCACCATCTCTCTTTCGCATGTATAATAGAAGTTGCTAATATACCTTTTCAAAATACAGTCTCCTGAGATTAATATTGTTGCTTTATCAGAAAATACTTGCTGTTGTTGTTGGGGTTTTTGTGTGTGTGTGTGGTTTCCAAAAGACCGACGTTCTTTTTTAGTAGAAAAATGAATGAATTATTCAAAATGAAAATCTGTGCATTGTCTCAAACTCCCTTTCGTCAGTGAAGCTAGAAACATGCCCAAGAAAGAAGATGTGCTTTTGGCAGAAATCAGGATGATCTACAAAACAATGGCTCCATCAGTTCTTAGGCAACTTGAAGGATGGACACCAGGGAACAGAAAAAAACATAGGGGAACAGAACTTCAGCTCAGGGAGCTGGATGAATAGGTGGAAGAGCTTTGCTAATTGTATTTGGATTTTCTCATATTCATGTTTCTTTTTACTTCCAGTTACCTAATATATGTATTTTATGTGGCTTGCTTTGTAATATTTCTTTCTTAAAGTGAAGTTCAAGTTGCTTTTGTGGATTAAGAGAGAGGTCTATTACTCATAATAAGTGATCCTATCTCAAACAGAATTAGTACAGGTACAAATTAATCATCCCAAAAATATGATTGGCATTGCTTGTGTGTTAGATGAAACGTTGCGAGGAAAACCTCCAAAAACTGAAGGCAAGCATGTAGTACAAGTCTAAAACCTGTGTGTTTGAGTCGGCAGGGAAACTCCCAATTTTTGGATACCATTGCTCATTTTCACATCATAAGGGTATAATTTCAGGACTTCCTATGCACTGAGTAGGAGCTGTAAGTGTGCTTTATGGCAGTTGTGGCACTACTCAACTAAGGCTTTATTAGCTACAAGTTCCAAGTACTGCAATAGGCATCTGACTCAGAAATCCCTGACCTGAACTTTTGTCCTGTCCCAAGGCAGCTCCTACATACAAGGATGTAGTATGTCAGATAAGAGCCTGGTGAGCAAATCATGAGACAGACCTTACTGCTCTGTCATTAAAGATCTTGCGAGAATTTATTAATCATTATATTTCCATGAAGTTCAAAATTCAGTTGCCTGGTAGTGCTTGCATTTGATATGGCAAAACTAAAACAATTTGCAATGTTCTTTTTAATAACTAAGGAAAATTTCTTGGAATAATCTGTGACCTTTTCATAAGGAGGAAGAGGTGTTCCTCTACACCCTTCTCCTACAAGAGAAGGAGAGGTGTGCCAATATGTCTGTGGGCACACAGATGCAGTATATATTAATATAGTAATATAGTCATATATGCAGTATATATCACTGCTTATGCATTCCAGTAAGTAAGCACTAGTTAATGCCTTATATGCAAATCCTGTTTTTTAGGGGAAAATACTGTAATGCTTGCAAATATTATGTAACTACAACATATGTGTACAGAAATTTATCAGAATGGATCATCAGGAATTTCTTAGGGGAGGTTAGTTTTGTGCTCCCAGCTAAAATGGGAGTTCCTTTTATCTGCTTCAAGTTTTTTGTTATTTCCTGGCACTGCATGTATAAATTACTTCCACTTCTGGGAGGAATTATTGAGATTCCTGGTGTGTATGTGCGCTGCAGTTTTTTATTAGCCTGTTGTTTTCGTGCTCTGAGCCTTTAACTCGCACAGTCAGAATTACCCACTGCTGTTTTTATTAAACGTGCACTTTGTAGAAACTAATTTGAACAGCTGGACTTGACTATCATTGCCCAAAATTAGAAATAAAGTTTATGGAGTATCTGGGTGCGTGTCTATATTCACATGTACCTGGCTGTTACTGCGGCGGCTAAGTATGTCTGCGAGAGCATGACGTACTGGCAGTATGTAACTGGTCCAGATGTGTTTTAGGTAGGAAATACAGATCTGTCAGTCACTGTGATCAGATCCTTCTCAATGTACATGCTTAATAGAGGTGGCTGAGGAGGCTGTGAGGAGCCTTGGCACTCCTTTAATCTGACAGAGGCTCCAGAGACACATTCAGACCACTATGGTCTGAACTGCTTTCTGTCTCGGCTGAAGGGCATTCAGGTAAAGCTTTGTAGTCAGAAGGGTGATTGGGCCCTGCGTGTTAACTTGTTGAAACAGAAAACATTTGCTGCGGCTACCTGTGCCTTTTGCTTCTTTGGTCTCCTTATGTGGTAGTGCTTTATTTTATACTGGCATTCATTTAAAGACAGAAGTGTGATTCGTTGGCTTCTTTATTCAGCGTTTTATGTAATTGCTTTATTGTGTTATTTTTTTTCCAGGAAGAAGCCACCCAAGGCAACTTATGCAAGTGTCTTAAGGGGCGTCCACTGTCAAAGATTGGGACCATTGCTTGGATGGTAACACTGAGTGACGCCGTACATAATTTCATAGATGGTTTGGCTATTGGTGCTTCTTTCACTTTGTCTCTGTTTCAAGGGCTTAGTACCTCCATAGCCATCTTGTGTGAAGAGTTTCCTCATGAACTGGGTAAGGAACTTCATTCAACACGTTGTTTACTGTGGAAATCACTGTCGTAGGAGGTTGTGCTGGCCAAAAGTTAGCATAGGCTGAAAGAAAGTTTAAACAAATTAATGGAAAAAATATTCATCAAAAACTTCCCAAGCACCAAAATACACATCTAGCACAGGAAGTTCCCAAGTGCAGGTGGGTGGAAGCTGGGAATGTATATTAAAGAGGTATTAATTGCCCTGTTCATATATGCTGCATACACTGTTGTATTATTTTTTTTTTTTTTTAAATCATTATAGGTAGTTCTGTGTTCCTGTGCTCTTAGCTCAATTGTGCGTCATCTACTTGCTTCAGTTACCTTAGTATTGAAGGGAAATCCTCATCATTTACTTGAATGAAGAAAAACAGCACAGGGTTATAATTTGTATACAAATCATGTCTTTTGTTCAGACTTCCTTTGAAATCCGAAAATAATCACATTATCGTTTTCTGAAGATGGTTTTCCTTTTTTTCTTTCTTTCAGGGGATTTTGTCATCTTGCTTAATGCAGGAATGAGTACTCGGCAGGCTCTGTTTTTCAACTTTCTGTCTGCATGTTCCTGTTACATTGGGATGGCTTTTGGTATATTATTAGGCAACAACTTTGCTCCTAACATCATCTTTGCCGTAGCCGGTGGAATGTTCCTGTACATCTCTCTGGCAGATATGGTGAGATATAATTTCATTTTCAGTTATTTATTTTTCTGCAAGAAAACAAAGACTGCACAAAGTCTCTCCAGTAGAATTTAGTATTTTGTCCCTCACATGACAGTGTCATCTATTTATTATTATTATTATTATTATTATTATTATTATTATTATTATATGTTAAATCATCAATTATACCTAATGGAGGTGCACAAATAGTTATGCTTATTCATGAAAATGAAAGCCTTTCACTTTAGAAGCAGGGCTGGTCAGATTATTGCTGAAAAAGAATTTTAGAGAGAGACAAGCTTTTCATGAATTTGGGCTGGTTTCATCAAAGAGTAAAAAGTGTATAAATACTTTGTTTCAGCATTTTAAAGTGGCAAAGTATTTCACCTTATTATGTTTAAAAGGTTCATTTGTCTTATTGAAACCATATTTTGGAAGAAAAGCAAAAAAAAAAAAGGGAAACAAAATGAAACTAATTATTTATTTTTGAGTTGAATGAAAGGTGTTGTGTAACCACAGTGATAATTTTGGGGTTGTTTAGGTGAAAAACCTGACTTAAATTCTCTCCTAGTTTAAATTAAACAATGCCAGTCTCAGTTTCTTGGTTCAGACGAAAAAATTCACTGAACTCTATTCAAAACAATCTGTCTGTCGTTTATTTTTTAAAGTGTGCTAGAAGATAGAAGCCAAAGAAATTGTGCTAAGATCCAGATCAGATTTAGATGTTAGGGAATAAAATCTGGATTCACAGGCAGTCAGCAATATTCCATAATTTACTCTTATGATGATGTTTTAGCTCAAAATGAGAGATGTTTCAAGAATTTTAAGTTTTATTATCTTTAATTCAGTGTTGTAAGAACAGATGTATCTGCAAAGGTGTTTACACCTGCCACATGAGAATCCATTTGAGTGTAGAACTGGAAGAGTGAGGCCTGAATTTGAAAAGATTTGAGACCCCAGTTTGGTTCTATATGTGTTTAAGAACTGTCATATAGTTATAGTGACTATTTCATTAAATACTATTATAGTTTAGGTAATAACATAGGATTTAATAAGTAATAATGTTAGAGTTAAATGAACAATGTAAATAGTTTATTTTACAAGTTTGCAGTACCTTAATTGCTAATGCTTTTCATATAGTTGCACTCATATAATGAATAGTAGCGTACTCAACTATGATGTGTAAAAACGCATGGCATAGAGTGGTTCAGCTTAAATTTGTTATTAAATCCATCAAAGTAGGTAACATTCTTTTCTTTGTATCTTGTTCTGTTCTCTCTGTTTCTCCCTCTCTGTCCCTCTCCCTCCCCCCCCATCTCTCTCTCTTTTTGTAGGTTTTTGGATTGTATCAGTTACCTATCTGAATTTTTCTTCCCCCTGAAAAGTCTGAAATAGGGTATTCAAGTGCTCTGTACAGAGATCTGGCTTTCTGCTTTCTGTTACGATTTTCACACACTTCTGGTTTGCTTATCCAGAAGCAGGTAGGATTAACTGGAATGTCATTCCTTCCTTCTTTTCCTTTTGCTGTTCTTTTTCTTCCAGTATTGGCATAGTCCAGCCTCTGCCAGTAAGGTCAACTCTGTGGTGAGGCTGTGGGCATGTGAGAATGTGTACACTGAGGTGTGTGCACGAATGAGCCTTGCTGTATGGCATGAAGCTGATCTGGTTTGTTGTCTTTGCCTCTTGTGCAAGAGGATTACGGAACTCTGGAATGGTTTCTGGGAAGGTTTGGCCACTTCCCACTAACCTTAGTCTGTTCTTCAAGGATTGCATTACCTTCAAAGGCTGTTTTTGCCTTGCAAGATCAAAGAAAGATACAGCTTCTGAGTCACCCAGCCTGAAGGTTTCTAAACTAACACTGAAATATACAGTCTTCATTGCATTCTGGCTATACTACTCTCAGCACAACAGGAGAACAGTTTAAAGCTTATTTTGAGTATGTTTGTCAAAATCCACTGCAGTTGACTTTATCTGCAGCAAACACAGCCTGAATCACTCCATACAGGGAACTTTATCATCAGTGCTCACCTGCCATCACCTCCATTGGCTCTCAGAGGAAGTATCTTTGTTTCTGCAGTTAAGAGCAGATCAGTCATCCTTTGCTATTATGCTGCCATTAAGACGGTGTTACGGAATGAAGAATCCCTTCATTGCACTGTAGTGTAATATTGCATGTGTTACCACCAGTTTCACAACATTCTTCTTTCTTCCTTGCTTTACCACTACCTTCCTCAGCCCACCAGACCTTCGATTTGTAACAGATTTCTTATTTCTGAGGGGTTGTCTGTGTTTTCAGCTTCACTTCATTTGCTTATAGATAAAGCAGAAGAATCCTAATCTTCCGTTTCCTGAACAAGGATTTCTCTGTTTATACTAGTGGAGGAAGAAACACAACATTTAGCAATACAAGGGCAGCTGCTCCTAGCAACATATGGACCAACAATTGGACCCTAGGAGACTGCTGGAATGAAAAAGAGGAAATTTGCATGAGAGACAACCAGGTGAAATCACAGTAGAGAGGAACAAAACACCATTTCATTTTACCATCCTTAGTGAAGTAGTTTTTCAGGGTAATTAGGGTGACCTGTTCCCGTGACTGCCTTCACCCTCTGTTAGTTCTAGTATTCAGTCCAAAGTGGCAATATGGCTCAGTTCTTAATGCCTGAAGTTATGCACGCTACCACGAGATGGCAATATTTACCTAAAAATATCCCTTTTTTCCAGTTCCCAGAGATGAATGATATGCTGCGAGAGAAAGTGACAGGAAGAAAGATGGATCTCACATTCTTCCTTATTCAGAATGCTGGTTTACTAACGGGGTTTACTGCTATACTGATGATTACCTTGTATGCAGGAAATATTCAGCTGTGATAATGCAAGTGAAAACGGAATCAGTACTGAAGACATCAAGTAAATTACAAATGGAAGACACTTGAAATCCATAAAGGGACATTCATCTAACCTACTTGGTTTTGAAACAGTGACAAGTGCTGTCCTGTCCTTGCTCCAAATACAGGAAATTCTTCTTTAGGACTTGCAGTCAATCCAAATAGTAGGAGCTGTCAGCTTCTGTACTATGCCAAAGAACTGATTCTAGTATTTTTATTTCTATTTAAAATTATCAGACATAATCTGAACTTTCATAGAGAAAGGATGTTACTTGGCCAGTAGAATTACGCAATAGATGCAACTATGTGCAACTCAAGACCAAATAAAAGCTGAGGTCTTCAAGGAAGATGCTTCTTTAAAAGAAAATAATGGAGTCTCATATCCTTTTTTAACTGTGATGAAGGCAAGCAGTTTCAAAGCTGGTTAATTTTTGCAGGATTTGTCTGTGTAACATCCCCTTGCTCCACCAAAAACCCCCCAAAAACCAAAAAAATCAAACTATTTCAGTGTAGGTACTAATGAAGCTAAGATTTTTAATTACTAATTAACACTGGAAGGAAAGATACCAGTTACCGCTTTTGATCTTTTCTCTTTATAAGTGCACTAGGGAATTGTTGATTTATTTTGAGAACCACTTTTTTTAATTAGAGGGAACCTGTGTTAAATTTATGACAATTTATCAACTCCATAATATTTTAGAAACACGGAGTATTTTAAAAATGTTCAAGCATTTTTTATTTTGTGAAAATAATAATGTTTTATATTTAAGTTCCACAAATATCCCTTTTAAAAATCAGTGTTTTGGGTTAAAATTTTCAAGATTTATTGTTAGTTTTACAAAGTGGAACTTAGTAAAAACTCGCTAAAATCAACATTCCAATAAGCTTTTTTGTAATTTGAATAATTTTCTTGTGTGCAGTTGGGTGAAAGTAAGTGAAATTAAAATATACAAACTCTTATCACAATCTGTTGCATGTGAACTTTCTAAAATCATGCTTGTACGTATGAGTTCTTCTGAAATAAACAATTAAGCTACTCTGGTGTTGTAAGATGTGTGCAAGGAAATTCATTAAAAAAATACTCCATTTCAGTCACCACTAAGCTTTGAAGGAAGTGTTGTTATTCTCTAGTAAGTTACTTTTCTTCATTGATTTTTAGGCAAGTTTTAGAGCTTCAAAGAAGGTACTGTTTCTTGATATATTTCCTGGCAGTAGGAAGAGACAAATCCTTTATTTTTCATTCACTATTAAAATATATTTTCTATCAGGTAAAGGTTTTCTTTTAATATTTTATTTTAATCTCAGCTGTAATTAGATTAGAAAAAATAACTTCTCTAGGTTGATAAAAACTTTAAGGCAAACTGCACAGGAGTTGTAAATGATACTTATTTAAAAATATGTTATAAATGTTAAAATGTAGTTATAGTAGTCTATGATATTTGCTGTATGGAAAAAGCATTTATTAGTCACTTTATAGCTTCTAAGTTTCTGTAAAGAAGAGTCCACCCACTCCATGTTCTTTCCTTTAATTCTTTCTTTTGTTGATTCCTTGGATATAAGCTGTTTGTAAATGCTACTATTTTGTATGACAGGAATGTATTATTGACTTTGTAAAAGTCAAAAAAAGTCAAAGACTTGTTCATTGACTTTGTAAAATAATTTGACCATTCCTAGTTCATCAGATTATTATAATAATAGGCCTGCATGGTACTTTTCACCTTTAAATCCAAACATTTGCAAGGGAGACTTGATTTTTGTTATCTCCCTAAGGAGGAAAAACCGAGACAAACGAGTCATTGAAATAACCTACTTTTAGATCACAGAGCAGACTAGGGATGGAACAAAGTCTGATTTTCAGGGTAGTGCTTTAATCACAAACCAAATTGCCTTTTCTGCTAGTGGAATATTTAGTAGGTAAGAAAGCTTTTTGATTTCTGTATGAGTTGGTTTGTCTGTATAGTCTTTGCTATTATGTTTGTCCAGTACATATAAAATAAATCTATTCCAATTCTAGGACTGCCAGTGATTTCCTAGATTTTGCTGATGCATCCAGGGAGGAAGAAGCATGAGCAAACACTCAAAAAATTGTTGTTTTGTAACAAATAAGACTGCAGGAAGTTACTCCCTAAAAGTCTGGAAATTAGTTGAGGGAAAGATTTTCATGTTCTTTTTCATGTTAATGTCATCTGTAACACTATTCATCGTATATTCTGCCATCTCTTCAGACTTCTTTTCAACAGTTGTGCAAATTCTGTGTATAATCTAATTTCAGAGGGCTCTTATGCTTTTGTATTTGTTATTTCTTTAGGGCAAATTATCTGATATCTAATGTTAGACGTCATCTAACATACACTTGGGAAGATACTCTTTGTTAGCCATACTGTTGTAGATAGTATACTGTCATAAATAGATCACTGTCATAAAGTTTCCTCTTTTTTTCATGATGTGGTTCATGACCCAAGACACGCTTCAGTAAAGTTCACTAGAGGTGGGGAAGAAAACACTACCACAAAACCTCCACACCTATAAAAGACACTAAAGAAGGAAGAACAATTGATTTTGGAGCCAAAAGCATATAAAGAGCAACAACACGGACAAAGGATAAACCCTAGAGTTCTTCTGATCCCTTGAAGAAGGGATATGTGGAAAAGTGAAATGGTCTATGGGGGAAACCTGTCAAAAATGTGATACATAATTACTGTCTATGATTTCAGGAAAAAAGAATTGAAAAATTAAATTGGTACTTAAAGTTTAGGGTTATTGCCTTTGACATTTTGATGAGTTCTTTACTGAATAAGGATTTAAAGCATCAAATTAAAGATTTGGTCTCTACTATAACCAGCTAAATTAAATATCAGCCCCATTCTAACAGTAGTCTGGAACTCATTGTGGTCTTCTATATGTTGAAGTATTGGCCCTGCTGTTCCATCAAGTTTTGCAGCCTGCGTGAAGCTTTATGTTGCCTTAGTTAAAAGAGCTACAAAACCTGATCTACATAGTTTAAAGATGACTTGAACATGCATAAATTACATTGTTATGCTAATGATAGCATTGGAAACTTTTCCTATTTGATACATATAGAGAATCAGTTGTGTGTGCTAATTTCTGTATCGCAATCTGTAATTTTTTAAGAAACCACTGGTTTTACCTGTACATAGGTGAACAGATTTACATATTTGCATGTTGTTTTGTCTTGTACTGTAGCGTCTCATCTGTGTAAATTTGAAGGCAACTAAGATCCTTCTTAGTTGCCTTCAGGGGAGAAAACAGTCTTAGATGACTGTTTTTCTACTCCATGCAGTTCTCATGAAGCCATTTACAGAGGCAGACAGCATTGAGCCAAGTTTTAACTTCTCTGAACATGTAACTTGTTGCTAGATTTAGAACATGAATTGAACATGCATTTCCTTTAACTCTAGACAATAATGCTAAGCAGTAGAATTTAAGAAATCTTTCAGATCCCTTGAAACTTAAAAAAAAAAATAAATCCCACAAACAGTTTAAGGCAAGTGAAAACTGCTTAGATAGAAATCTGATTGTACGAACAACAACTTATAACAAGAGACACAGGGCCCCGCTCTCCTCTCTGCAGTTATGGGAGCTCGTCAGCTGTAGTTGATTCCTTGAGTATGTTGCAACAGCTTCAGGTGTTTGAGCTTCCAGCCTATGTGATAGGTGCAAGAAAGCACAGATGATGTGAGGCCATTTCCAAAAGGATCAAAATTGTTCAGTATTCCTCAATGGAGGTTTGACTAAAGGAAAAGACCATAGAGAAACATTGTCTCTAGAAATGCATGTTTTATTTCAGAAATCAGAAATACATATGGAAAAGGCACTAACTTGGATTATCCTTCTGCAGGCTGTTAGTCTGTATAGATTGGTAGGTGCCAGCAAACCATTTCATGTATGCATATGCACCAAATGCATATTGTAGCTCTTGACTTTTATTTTACTATAATATCCCAAAGTTTCCAGGAATGCTGTAGCTGCCTTATCAGCTCTTAAAATACTTGATGCACAAGTTATCTCTCTAAGATTTGAGAATAAACTGCTCTCCTATCTTGCAGTTCAATTCAAAATGTACAGGTGTGACAAGCTGACAAAGGTTGCTAAAACGAAAACTAGACAGAAAGCCAGAAGTCTGCTAGGCATAGATATAATACATCTGACAAAGATAAGGTTACGTTGCATTTTTAGGGCTTAATCCCTACTACATTTCTTTGGTACCTGATATATTGTGTTTTTTATTTTTTTTACTTATTACAGTACTTTTGAAGAAGATAATGTATTTACATGTTTTGTAGTCCCTATTATGATCATAATGCTTTATTCTAATTTTAAAAACCCTCCACAATTTCTACATGTTTTTCCATTTTAAAGTTAAGTGCTACCACATTTGAGATTTGGGGTAAACATAGGAGATATTGAATGGCATAGGAAGTGAACTGCAGGGAAGATGTTTGAATTTATGGATAGCATGTGAATTTAGGAGATAATGTAATTCTCCACAAAGTAGCTGTTAAGTGCTGCTCTGGGTGAAAGCACTACGAAAGTTTCATAGGACCCAAATTTGATTTCCTTTAGAGAGATAACACTTCCTGACTCTAAGAAAAACAACTTCAAGTAAGGATTGTTACATTCTTCAAGATAGAAGACTAAATCAAAAAAGCAGAGTATAGGCAACTACGGTATCCAAAGAGAGACCTGCATGTCTGTACCACACTCAAAAAGCTGTTCTGTCTTGTGACTGTCATTTGCAGTCTTTGTTTGTATGTGACAAAAGACTTCGGGAGAATCATTGATGCAGATGAGTAATAGCATCTGTAATAGTGACATGGCGGGCTCCATGGTGCTCAATATTCCACCTGCTCTTTTCCCTTCCTCTAGAAGTTAAGCAAACTCGTGGGCCAGCATATTTTGGGAGGAGGCTTTTTTGGGTGTCTCTGTTCTGTACAAGAAAATAAAGAGAATGTACCTAAAAACACATCATGAGCGCTGTGCTGATGAAGATACTCCAAGAAGTAATTCTTTATATGGGACATGTGCGAGGAAAGAATATAAAGTAGCATTGATTCGTAAGAAAAATGCTTGTTTTCTTACCAAAGTTGCTTAGTAAAACTCTTGGACAACTGCTTCTTTAGTCCGAACTCCAATCAAAGAATTTGGAAAACATTTTCTCTGAACTTTTAATTCCTGTTTTGTTTCTCTGAACCTCAAACAAGGCTTTTGTATCTGAAAGTCTTGCACAGATGAGCAAAGCCTGTCAGTTATTTCACCCTATTTAATTCCAGTCCAGTACTGTTTTGCCTTATCTTGACTACCTCCACAGGTAGTTGTTAATTTCCTACTGATTACTAGCTATCTTGCTCAGTCTTTTAACTTGCAATCTTAGCTTGTGTTAGAGGAAAAAAATGTCATTATTTTTACTTAATGTTGAAAAAACAACCCACCCTCACTATGATATACTGCCGTTCTTTCTGTGTAAATAGCATAGCTTACAGATAAGGCAAGTAAGTCAATAACATGAAGTAGCTACCCAGAAGAAGGCAAGAAACAGAGTTAGGAGTAGAATATGAGCCTTCTGTCTATATTTCTTAGCTATCCTTTAGACCATTTGAGAAGATTGATGACATCCCAAAAGCTAATATTATCAGAAACTCTCCTTGATTCTTTATTGCCCTCTTTTAAAAAATATTGGTTACAGTCTGTCTGTTGTTTTCTGTAGCTTTTGTGTATGTACACTTGTTAATGACACAGGGAGCAACACATGCATAACTGTGCTTTAGTTTAAAGGAGAAAAAGACGCTATTCTCCAGCAATAAAATCCAGAGCTTGCATACGTGGAAAAAGATAACATTTATGAATGGCTCTTGGCTGAGAGCAAAACCATAACTGCTTCTCAGAAACTCCAAAATCTGATCACCTCAATTCTGCTATCTCTGTCTTATCGTGGCTTTACCTCATAGTTCACAGCCAGTATCTCCTGATGACACCTACCTATCGCATTCTGAATTACTGTTTTACCACCTTAGCAAGTGCTGAGGAGGAGCCCATCATGATTTTGTTTGCTAAGAAAATATAGTTGGACTTATGAAGTTGCTGAAATTAGCCACGTGGTGTTTTGTGGAGTTGGTCTTGCAATGCCTGAGTTATTAAAAAGAAAATAATAACTAGTAATCCTGTTCAATAAAAGCATTTAGTTATTATACCAGATATTTTATTATGTAGAACAGTAGTGGTATAGACAATCAAAGACAAGAAGAGAATTTATTTATATCCAGCTAGCCTTAGTCAATTGGAGAGAGAGCAGCAGTCATCTCTGGATAGGCTGGTTCTTGAGAAGAAAACATGCACAGTGGCATTCCCCTACTGCTAAAGAGGGAGAAAACCAATCTAATTAGAAGAAACATGAAATGAGATGATATGAGTCAAGCATATTTAGTTAGTTAGAGAATATCAAATGGCGTTGATGTCATTGGCCTAAAGGATACAGAAACTGCACTAAAACCCACTTTTCCAATTCGTGGGTGAAAGCTAATGGAGCTTTTGTCTCACATTAAATACAACAACAAAATACTGTCTAGAGAAAGCTAAATAATTTCCAAGTTGTTTCTGTAAGACAAAACGTATTGCTGCATAACTGATTTGTATATTTTTTGTCCTTGCAATGAATTGCACTAAGCTGACTTAATTGCTATGAAAACTTTTTTTAGAATGTTTCTTTTATCTTTGAGAGAATCATACTTGTGTGTGATGCTGAGAAGATTTTGAAATTATTTCTCAGGTTTTCATATACTGAAATTAATTACATCTTGTAAAGTTTATCACAGAACTTTTAGTGTCTGTCTTCCTCTCTAATTTTCTGTATCCTTCTTATAGTCTACAGGAAGCTCTTGACCATTTTGATAAGCTATTAGTAAGATAATACAGATCCCCTTTTGCTTGTAAAAATGTTGGTAGTGATTTGCAATAGGTAAGTGTTCATTAGAAGTAAGTTATGGTGTGATTTGTTTGAAATTTCCTTTTACAAACGCAGACCCAGGTTCAACAAAATGATTCTATAGTGTTTAATGTTCTTGTATTAAAAAGCATGGTTCTCTGTGCCAACAGAGAAATTGTCCTCCATTCAGTAGAGATTTTGTAAATTTTCACCTCATTGATATGTTAGTGAAATCAAAGCTACAGCTTCTGCTGAATTGGTAAGTGATTAGTTGAGGTATATAATGTTCCCTGACCCTTTTTTATTTTTAAAGAAATCAGTCCATAAAAGTTACTTCTCCCTTTTTGCATTTTTATTGCTCTTCCAGTCATAGCTAAATCTATGGTTGCTTGTCTTACCGTAATGAAAAATCACTTAGCAGCTGAAATGAATGGCTTTCATTGATAACAGCAACGGGCCTTGTTCACTGAAGTACTTGTAACATTTCTTCTATACTTCAGGGAGAGCTTTGGGTATGCAAGAGGCATAGAGCTGATTGCTAAATATGACCATACTCACCATACTGCATACTTGAAAATGTGTGTCTTTGAAGATGTCTTCTGCCAAGATTGTTTTGTGAACCCATGTGGTACTGTTGGACTTGCACTGTGTATAACTTCTTGCTTGACATGTTGAATGAGTATGTCTGTGCTGCACAATGAAGAGTTGTGTTGAGAGAGATCTATACTAGCGCAGAGAAACAGCAGTATGTGTTCATAAATAGTGTATGCAGGAAGAAGGACAGCCATACTGATAAGGCAGTCAGCCCTAATAAGAAAGGTGTACCATGTCATGAAATGATAGTATCTCTTTGTGACGTAGTGGTAGTATATCTCCATGAAGTGATACTATTATATATTTGCATAGTAAGTATCAGGCACAGGATTTTCTGTCTTAAATGTATATAGAGTACTGGAGCTTACTGTGCTACAGACTTGTTCTGTCATAACTGTATTCTAACACATTTGGGATAAAAGCTGCCTGTAGACCAACATCCTCACGCTGTAGTTCAGTTTAGCATACTCATCTTTTTTTTTCTTTTCAGAGTAGAATGTGTAGAATGCAGCTACAAGACAGCATGAAACAGTTCTACAAAACAGTGAAAAGGATGACATGAGGAATTTTTGCTTGTTCACTGACAGTAAAGCTCCTAACTTTTGAAAGGCTAACAACGGTCACAGCAAGCAGAACCTGCATTTTGCGTCTTATCTGAAAAATGATGACCTTTGGTACTTCCAGCACCATAATGTAATACTGCTTCAACATACTCTTTACAACACCTTATAAGTCATCAGTTCTTGAAGACTTTTTAATCACTTGCTGGATTGCAGCCTCACTTCTTAGCTAAAGTCCTATTTCCTAGTCTACTTAGCCATGCTGAGGAGAAAGCTCATAGGGTAAAACACAACAGAGAGGTGTCAATCTGTTTATAAAGGTCATCTCACCAGTGCGACTTAAGAGTACTTCTTAGCTGATGACTGGATGGGTGTCCAGATATATCTTGACACCATATTGGGATGAGACCCAGGTAAGTAACATCCTTCCTCCACCCTCTTATCTTCGATGTCCACTCTAATTTCCACTGGAAGGAAAGTGGCTTGCCAGCAAGGGTAAATCTGTAACTTTGCTTTAGGCAACTGGCGTACCTGGAACTGTCATTTACTCTCCAGAGCATACTTGCCTTGTGATTTAGACACAAACATAGGTACCAACATAGCTATAGAGCAACAACTGGAGCTGTAACCACACTGGACTAGTAATTACTTGTCCTGTGTGGGTGTGAAATACCTGCAAGGTTCCCAGCCTAGAGGCTTCAGGGAATATGCTCTGTTTCAGAAACATTATCCTTTTGGGTCTTCAAAGTGAAACTGCATCCCAGTTTGCAGTTTATGAGAAACTTGAAAATACTGGTATTGGTAGGAAATTTAATCCATAACTATGTAATAGAAGGCACTCCATGAGCCACAAATCCTGCTTTTCCTCCAGCTATATCTATTCTATTTGTCTCCTGAACAACTAAACCTAACAAGATTAGTAAATCTGTACTAGCAGGTCAGAACAGGATAGTTTGGTCAGGTTGCTGGTAGGTGATGAAGTGCTGTGTGTGAGGGAGGAACTTTCTTGTTCTTTTTCCCTCTGAGGGAGAGGAAGAAGTATATAAAGACATAGCTGATACCAGAAATGCAAGTCAGGGCGATCATGATTTGAGAGGGCACAATTAGTAATATAATTGTACCACAGTAGCAATAATTATTATAATTACTTTTATTTACATAAATTTAATTCTGCACTAAATGCTGTAATTAATGGTATGGACACGTGATTTGTGGCTTGAGAAGTGAAAGATGATTCAAACAGAGCTTTCCCCTTGCACAGTGAACAGTGACTTCCTTTTTGAGGCTAAGAAATGTAGTTTTATACTTTTAATAACAACAATCCATTTCTTTATGAAACTCAGCCAAGGATGGGAGCATACGGAAGGCACTAGCTCCTCTGGGCACTGTTTGGTGTTCCCCATGCTTCCTAAGAGCAAAGGAGAGATAGGTCTGCTCAACTAATCATCTGAAGCCTAACTGCGTAAACAGAAGTCATAATGTAGCATCTGGCAATAACAGGCTCAGGCCAGAGTCTGAAAGGTAAAGTCCCCAGCAGTAGGTACAAGGACAGGAAGAAGATGAAATGTCAATATGGGAAGGGAATGGCACAGCACCTACTGTTTCTGTTGTGAGGGGAATGAAGGAGGAGTTGCAACTCTTTACTGAAAACTGGAGGCTGCCAGAGGGTGGATCTTGGAGCAACTGGTGAGAAACTAAATAATGAAGAGGAGCAAAGGCTTGGGGCTGGCAGTGTTGCTGCTGAGAGGAGGGAAGTAGTTCTTAAGGAAGAGCCAGCTGGAGGGTTTGGGGGCAGGTATACTGAGAAAGCAGGGTTGGGTAATGTGGGGGATGGTGTTGCTGGGAAGGGTGAGCTAGGGAAGCTGAGGAGCCTCTGCCACTGTGGGTGGTATGGAGCTGTCTTGTGTTTCTGTTTTTCTGAACCTGCGCTGGGTGCTGCTGCTGCTTCTGAAGTGAAGTGCGAGGATGCTGGCCACGTGCTCCAACCCAGCAAGTGGAAAACCCAAGGGAAGCATGAGGCAAAGGGACTGCAGTGGCAGGTTTCTCCAGGAGCAAGTACACTATAGTGGTAGCTGCAGCACAGAGTGCTTCTAAAGGAATCCTATAACAAGATCTGGATAGAATATTGTTCTGAATTATTGCAAAAAGAGTTGGAAGTTATATAATTGCTGTGGGGTACAATTTGTGGGCACCATAAAAATGATGGAGGGGGAAGTAGCTGCAGGTCACTTGTATTTGTCCAGATCCATGTGTTCAGCTGAATATCAATGTACAGCTGAATACAAGATGGTGTTGGGTACTTGAGTCCAAGTCTGTTACCCTGCTTGCTACAGCTGTGTTGCTCAGCAGAGTTGCTCAGCAGAACATGGACTGTGTTCATGTAACACAACGTGCTTGCCACTTGAGCTGTCTCAGGAATGGGGTAAGTGAAATAGAGGGGCTGACATGCTGCCCTGCCTGGGCTAATTAAAAGCGATTTGCTTATAGCTTAAATTCCTATCTTTGTTTTGCTGTTGGGGCGTGAATTGTGATTTCTGAGAACTGTTAATGAGTTCTTTTGGTTGCTTTCATCTGAGGATACAAAGTTTTATGAAGATGTCGTTCTTTCTCTTTTAAATGGTTCTGCCCTGTTAGGTGTCCAGACTGTTGGGTATTTTTTTTTTTATTATTTTGTTTTATTGCTGTTGTAATGAGGGTGATAACCTTTGAGATGCTAAGTGTTTTCTATGGGGAATTAAGCCATTGGAGGCTGTGGGTATTCACGGGTGCCTGCCAGCTTAAACAATTGGGTCCCTTTTAATGTTAGTGTATTTGCTTAATTTTAATGGATGTGAATGCACCTTCTTGGAGAGAGAGGTTTAGGAAACAACTTTTATCACTTCTCTGCTCACTGTTGGGAGGGGAGCAGCAAATCACTGAAAACTGATTAACAAAAAGAATGAATAGTGAGGAATATACTGTGTTTAAGATGGGAGAAGCAAGGACTGTTAAGAGCTCTCTGCTTGTGGTTTTGATCTTTAAGATGAAAATTTCCTACCTGTCAGGAGTGGTATAAGCAAAATTCATAAATATGTACATGTTATAGTGACATATGCAGAAAATCATATGTAACATTTAAATCTAATGGTTTCAAATGCTTTCTGTTTTCTCCTCTGGAAAATAAGAGGTCAAGGAGGAGTAAGACCCTGTGGCTTGCTGACACTGCAGATAAAGAAATACTCAGCTTGGCTTGTAGTAATTCCCGAATGGAAGCGTGGGGAACACAGTACAGAGATGCCCAAATTCCCTGAGTCTGCAAGAGCGTGTATCTGTAACAAGGCTGACTGTGTGGTAACGCGGCCAGTGTCTGGTTAAGTGGGGTATGAGTTCATAAGAACTTGGCTATGCTACTCCCCAAATCACACTGGTGAGTCTATGTGATGGCATGTGATCCTACTTGCATATTTGTTGGCTTTTAGACAAAGGCAAAATGAGATTTTCAAGTTGGGTCTCACTTTAGCTGCTGCTGTGATTTTGTGTAGACCACTTAAATCTACCTCGCCCCTTCATTTCCACTGCCTCCCTGAAATGGCGATAATGGTCCATCTTGTCTATCAGTTTAGAGCGTTGCTAATTGCAAGCTGTTGATGTTTATAAAACACTTAGAAAATGAATAGCAATCTTGGGTGAGATCAAATTGCCACTTTGTTCTTACCACAGAAATATAAAAGCACATCAGTGTCAACTTGCCTCAGATCCGCTTTCGACCCCGGGCCTGACGACGCTGAGACCTGTGCCTGGGGAGGCAGTTTGTGCCTCACGTAGTGGCAACAGAGCTACTTGCTGTCTATTCCTCAAAAAATACACAGGTCAAGGAATAGTGTTTCAAACCTTGGAGGTAAAACACTGCTTTGCTTCTGTATTACTTCTTGGCAGGCAAGTTGCAGGGAAGTTTCTCAGGATTTAAAAAAAAAAAAAAAAAAAAAAGTTGAGCACTTTGTGAATAGACTTGGGAATGGCAAAACAGTATGCAATATGCTGGAAGAAAACAGGGAGAGGTGTGTGGGTGGCAGTAAGAAAAAAAGTTCCTATAAAGGATACTGAGTACTGTCATAGTCCTGTCCTTTTATATTTCTACTAGTGAGTATCAAAAACTGTCTGTTGAAATTCGTAAATCTGACTTCTTACAGCTCTCCCTAGCTACCCCAGACAGGAAATTCACCTCCACAGACGTGGTACAGTTCTGCAAGTCAGAACCCAAGGTTTGCTTCTTCCAGCTAAATCCTGGGTCTTCCCACAGAAGTAGGGTTTAGCATGGCTGACTGCTGCTATTAACATTAATTTGTCTGGCAAACTAACTAGAAGTGTCTTTTCTAGTTCCAAATGCTAAGATCCAAGATGACAAGGTGGCAACTGTCTAGTCACATAAGTAAAATGCTTAGCTTAGGCTGAATTCTTAAGCTCTCAATTATTTCAGAGAAGATAAGAAGAACATAGAAACCCTCTCAACATGAACAGACAGATGCAGGAGTCCTAACTGGCTTTGCAAAATTAGAAGGATGTCCAGTCTATCTAGATCCATGTCCAGATTGATTATTTGGTCCATATCATGGCCAGGGTAAATGAGCTAATGTGCCTTTTTGGTAAGGTCACATATTTCATAGCTAAATCCAGTGAAGTTGAAAATCTCCTTTCATCAAAAATACACAGACTTAAGTTGATGGCTGGGATTAATGTAATTCCTGTAGGACTTGTAAGAATATAGATGGTGTATCTTCTGCAGCAATTTCTGTTGGCTTCCTTGAACACCTCCTGTTCATAGAGTAGACCAGACCTTGGCCGTGCCCTTTCTAGTAAAAGAAAGTTGGAGGTCCAGTCTTCATGAGTGGCTGTTGATGCCTGCAGACTGGGATAACGGGGCTAGCCAGGCCCTTGGCAACAGAATCTGCATGTGTGGGCTGCAGGTCAGAGCAGCTTCTAAGTACTGAGCCAAGATGCTAAGTGCTAGAGTGCAGGTGTGGGGGAAATGATTGCCGAGTCACGCAGCAGTGGATAGGGGAGGAAGGGGTGAACATGACTTCTAAGCTATGGAATAAACCAGAAGGCTCAGATCCCAGCAAAGATTTGTGCACTGGGATATTTGTGATAAAGGACCTGAAAAGGCAGCCTGGACTGAAGTGGAGCAGACAACATTAGACCATAGTGCTCCCAGCTGAGAGCTCAAACTTGCTTAAAGTCTGTAACAAGTGATTTTAGAGACAGCAAGTTGGAGAAACAGTTTGGAGTCTGGCAGACACTGGAGGCTTAAAGCAGAGATAGGTTTGACTGCTAGTTTGCTGATGGTTGCTTAGACTGTTTTCTGGGTAAGAAATGACAACTCCTCCTGTCTTACGTTAGCAACTGGGTGCAACTGTGCTTTCCTACAGAAGGAACTGAGGATATGTTCAAGCTCAGCCATATTACATCAATTTTGCACTTAAGCCTGAAAAAAATATATTGCAACCTCCCTTTCTTTTCCCTATTAAAAAAGCTCCCAAAGCTGTACTGAATCTTTGCAAAATAAATGGGAGCAGAGAAAATTGGAACGGGCAATTTCTCGCTGAAGACATATGTACTGTAACTTTACATTTGGGTATCCTTGAGCTGCTAATGTCACTTGCCTCTTTGGTAAATTAAATCAGTTATTTCTTGACTATTTATTGGTTTGTTCCCTTTGTGGGAACTGTTTGATCTGAATGTTGGTGCAAAAAGTTTTGGGGAAGTCAACAGTGCCATACTTGCCCTGTTTATTCTTAAAATTGAATCATGTACTTTTTGCTTGAAATTAAGATAAAAAACTTCATCCACCATGGGAATATTTGTCTCAGGCAACAGTACCATGTGCTGTAACTTCTTGGTGCCAGCTGAATGTCTTGAAGTTTTTGTTTGTGGTATGGGCAATGAATAAATGGAATCTACAGAAGACCTGACCTTAACTGAGAGAAACTACTGGAGCACCTTAGAGATTTTTTCTATTCAGGATCTCTCTTCTAAAGCCCTTCCTGGATGGGATCATCCACACCTTCTTCTCAAAAATCAAGGTGTGTTTTTGAAAGACAGGTTCTGTGTTAGTGCTCCCTTTAACCCAGTGACAAGAAGGAAAGAAGGGAAACATAAATTTGGCTTATGATGGCAAACTAAGAAATATAACTCTCAGTATTCTCTTGATAAACTTGGACTGATTCTATTAAGGTAAAAATTCCTTGCTCATGAGACACTCTCTAGCTCAATAATATAGGAAGTATAAGGGATGTTTTTTTCTTCCTAGAGTTGGCCATTTAGCTGTGGTTTCCAAGGAAGGTCAAGAAGAAAGGAGCCATTATCAACTGTGGTTGAAGCCTTTCTGATCTTGCTGGCTGATATAGCAGCTGGAGAAATTAGTTTCCCAGCCTTGAACTCTTTTTTTCTTTGCAATTTTCTCATCTTTGCTACTAACAAAGAGTAATGCTTGTCTGTGTTACAGATCAGCTGCTGCTTTTGTAATTTCTGTAGTTTTTTCATTGCCTTTAGTGCTGCTGGCAGCTCAGCTGATGATTTCATGGAAGAATTGCCACTGAAATACCTGGTTCATGTCTGTCATGTCTGCTCATTTTGGATTTCCATACGAAGTATTTTACAGAAAATTAACACTGATTATGCAACTGTGCATAATATATGGGCTGAGGGGAGAGAGCTCCTCAGCTGGCTTAAATCAGCCTTGGTCTCCAAGCTGCTCTGAAGTTTTGTGCAGTGTCCCTCCTATAAATACTGCCTGTATTGCAGAAGAGTAACACCTTCCTCTCAACTGCATCACCCCAATTCTTAGTCATAAGTGTGTGTTTCATAAACTGAGGCTGAGGGATTTTGTGAGATTAGACCAGTGATTTTTATCCCTCTTGTTGGACTGCTGTCTCTATGGAGCTGTAACATAGAGGCCACTTTCATTCTTCCCTTGGCAGATGATTCCATCTATTGCGACTATCTCCCTCCCTTCAAAAGGCAATCACACACAGAAAAAGAAATTCATTATCTTTGCATGTATGATGAGTTCCTGTTAATACCCTGTTGAAAAATACCCTTTGGAAATAACTGGAAATGGATTTGTTGTCGTAATTTGCACCACCTTACAGAATTGTGAGCAAGGAATTTGCCAGCAATTAAACCAGTGGGTAGATATGTCAGGGAAAATAGTTTTTCATTTGGTAGACTGCAGATGTTTGGTGCATACATACTGGCTGTTCCTCATGTTTGGAAACAATTTTCCCCTCTGTTGTGAGAGAATTAACAACAATAGATAGACACTAACTACAGAACTTGGAAGGTGCTGTAGGTTATTCTAAGGCAAAACCAAGTTATTGAGTTGTCAGATACTTATCAGTTGTTAATCACATCACTTCCTGTCTCAGCATAGCTACACTGCTGCAATAAGGTTCTTGCTGCACAAAACCTCTGCTTATTTCTAGCTTGTATAATTACACATTTGGCTTTAAGTTGTGAGGTAGCAAACCAATCACTAGTGGCCAGCTGCTTTCTTAAATGGAAAAAATTATCCCACAGTCCGAGGCAGATCTTTGAGACACTGTGCTGGACCATAGTGGAAAAATTCTGAGGAAGTTTTAGGGTGTGAAGAGTCCATATTGCTATGGTCATCTCTGGCTTATGGAGGCACTTGATACCTCTAAGTCTTCCCCCAAATCAATCATGACATCTGTGCCCTGTTTGGACGTAAAATTTATTTTTAATTCCTTAGTGCTAGATTGCATTCAGAACTCATAGATGTACATCCATTTCCTACCCATGTGAGCACTTGATTATTCAAGCTGTCCCGTCAAACTTAACTGTAAGTTCTTGCAGGTGGGAAGAGGTGTAGGCTGGTCTCACTGACAGCATCAGTTATGCCTGTGTTACAGGATGGCCTCCGCCCAAGACGGCTTGCGAGCCTGATTCCCCGTGGCCTTGCTGCACATGCCGCTTGCTCTTACAACGTACGTGTACAACGCTAAACTATGAGAATTCCCTTCTGGCACATGACTACTTTGTACGCCGTTTGTCATGAAGAATTGGTTTCAGTGTTAGTCTGTGTCCACTAGAAATGACTCAGTGTCATTCCCTTGGAGCGTGGCTTTAGAGCTGGATTGGTTGATACAAGAGAAATGACAGTGTTACAAGGGCTTTGCTGAAGAGCTCCCTTCAAATGCGTCGTATGGGTTCCTATCCGTCTGGCTTGGTCATTTCCATACTTTTCATATGACATAGGTGTTTCAGAAAGATCTCTATACTAGGGAGAAAAAGCTTGAAATCTCTTGCAAATCTGAAGCAGTTTTCTTCCAATTATATGAGAGGAGATCACAGTTTGAGGCTGAAACGAAGTCAAATCCCTTTGAAGTGCTGAATAAATAGCACCAACCTTCAGAAGGATGAAAACTGACAATGCCTGAATCTTACTGACATGTAAAAGACACATTGTTAGCTACTGGAGAAAAGGGGGGTATTTTTTTTTATAATATATTTCTGCTCTCATCCTTTTCTTCAGACTCCATCCTGCCATGACCTGTAAGTTTTTCATATGATAACAAGCATTTTTACTTCTTTGTTTAATTGGACACCATGTAGCCAAATAATTCTGTGCAACCCTTAGAAAGCTTTGCAGAAATACCTGGGTAGACTTTGATCTCAAGTCTACCAATATGGGAAAAAAGACAGCTCAAATAAGTAGAGATACCACTACCGATGACTATTACTACTGTGAATAATTTTAAGCTTTTGTGCAGCTGCATTTATTTCTCCTTTTCTAGTCCCTGAAGCATTGTGTGAAGTATAGAAATAGAGCCTTTTATATATCAGGACTGTATAATAAAGTATGGTGAAATCCAGCAACTAGAAAAAAACTTATGTATGTATGTGTGGGCAAACTTTAATTTTGCCTACAGAATGTAACTTTCTGCTTTTTAATTTGTGGTGCAGATACGGCAAATCTGCAATTAAGCCTTCTAGCAGGTCTATAGGACTGGTAATTGTTTTGTAATCCTTCCTTGGAACACAATAAATGCAAACAGTAATCACAGGTTTAATGAGTGTAATCTATCATAAAATACCTAACAAAACACTATGTGCAATATTATCTTCTGGTTCATGCTTCAAATATTCCAGCTGTATTAAAGAAGTGCAGCAATTGCTGAGTAGCTACCTAGGCAGGAAGGAGAGAACAGGCTTCTAAATAGAATGTTTCTGTATGATAAACAAGAAGGCTTATTCAAAATTCATTTTGCTCTTGTGGAGGTGAGTGGAAGCGTCTTACTGATTGCAGGCGCACGCCCTGCTGCTACACTTAGGCCTAGTTTATCCGAAACCTTTTTCAAGAGATCACACTGAATATACAACAGGATGTTTAGAAAAGATTGCTGAATCATGAACTGTAAGACTCAGTATTGGTCTTAACTGCATCTCTGCAGAAATTCTTGTCCATGTCTTTGTTCTCTTATGTCTTAATTGCTTCAGGTTTCTCACGTGTGCATTTACCTTTCAAAAAACATCTGCAATACCCAGTTTCTGACTTCATGTAAACCAAAGGGAGAGTTACTGTAGAGCTAGTTATACAGGCTCTAGTTCTACACTGCCCTTACACTTACTCCTTCATGAAACCATCTTGGACCAATCTGAAATTAAAACTCTAGCTGTGTGATTCTTTTGGGGAAGCTATTAATAGACACTGGATAACACTGAAATAGTTTTAAACTGAAGTTTCTGGCCAGAGTTACTGAAAGCCTCAAAACTTGTAAACTTGAAATTGGGAAAGCTTTTCAGCCCAAGATTAAACTGAACCTGGCACTACCTGTGACTTAGAGTCATAGAATCATTAAGGTTGGAAAAGACCTCTAAGATCATCTAGTCCAACCATAAACCCAACACCTCCATGCCTCCTAAACCACGTCCCGAAGTGCCATGTCTACACATTTTTTGAACTCCTGCAGGGATGGTGACTCCACCACCTCTCTGGGCAGCCTGTTCCAATGCTTGACCACCCTTTCAGTAAATAAATTTTTCCTAATATCCAATCTAAACCTCTCCTGATGCAACTTGAGGCCATTTCCTCTCATCCTATCACTAGTTACTTGGGAGAAGAGACTTCAAGCAGAGCTTGCTGACCTTTAGGTTAACTTAAATCTGTTGCTTACCTTCTCACTGCCCTGAAATGTTAGGAGAATTTGTTGCTTGAAAAGCAGATAGTTGAAAAGATAGTGCAAATGTGATTCTCAAGAGATGAACACTTTCTGCTACGACAAATGCATAAACTTAATATATTTTTCTAGTCTCTTCCAGATCATACAGAATAGTATGCTATAGGGGAAGTAGCTTGCCTTGGTAGGAAGTTGGCATTTGTGTATAGACATGTTCTGCAGACCCAATTGCTGTGCCTTTTCTGTAGGTATCTTGTGCTGCCACCAGAGAGAAATGCCACCTATGCGAAACCCATACGTGGCAACTGTTGCAGGCAGCCTCTTAGTCTTTCCTTTGGTTTACATTGGTTAAATCCACTATGGAATCAACTAAAGGAACTGACTATTCGAAAAGCTTGCATGAATTTCTCTTCAGCTGACTTGCAACACAGTGTTGTTTCCAAGTGATCTGCCAGTCTGACATCAGTATTAAATAGAATATCGCGCCTCATGGACTAACCATCTGATTCATTGTGACAATTTTTTCCTCTAATGTCTGAAGTTGTAATTAAGGGAGGAACATGTGGGAGAGAGAATAAAAATCAAGAGATAAAATAAGAAATCGGATTGCAAAGGCAAGGAAAGAACCTTGTAATTTATTACTCTAAGAAATATGGGAGCAATACTAACTGCGCAAATAGTTGTATATCCTGGTTAAAAAAACTAAAGCCATTTTGATTAATTTTGCTTAATCTGGAGGGTTTTAAAAACTTTTTTCATATGCTTATAGAAATTCGGCCAATAGAGTAATAAGTGCGAGGAGTAATGCTCTTTACAATTTCAGTGGATAAAAACTCCAGAGTGAATGTGTGTTTGTGTGCGCACGCATATGTGTTATACCAAGCTGAAACTGTAGAAAGGGCTGAGTATACCAGCACTCTGAGCCTGTACATGCTGTGCATTGATCTGAATTTTCTAGTCTGAGTTGGCCTCAATTAGAGTAAATCTGAAAGTGACATCTGCCGCAAGTTAGCTTGTGTTTTGTAGTCACAGGGCATTAGTCAGTGCTTGTTACAGAGAGATGAATTTTTGGAATAATTTGGCTCACCAAAGAGCAGTGTCAGTGGATTCAGTTTCATTAGACTAAAGGTTAATTTGGCTCAGAAAACTAATAATTTCTCTGGAAACGGTGGCATTTTCAGTCACAGGTAATTTTTAAACACCAAAGTGAAGCAATTCCCTGTAAAAATACAGTGAAGTTGTTGAAGACTTCAGTTTAATATCAGTTACGGTTTTACTTCATTTACAGCTATTAAGACTGAGAAGTGTTTTTGTGCAGACCAGAGTTAAGTAGGTTGCGGAAGAGGCGATGGGGGACTTCTGGCATGCAATAGTTTTCCATCATTTATAGCTTTACATAAGGCAACAACGTGCTGTTGAACAAACTAATCTGGCTTTTTATGGCAGCTGCGGCCTGTGTGTGGTTTGTATCACAGATATTTAGACCTTTTGACCACTGTAGCAATAGATTCAATAGCCACCTTCCTACCCCTGCCTGGCATGACTCAGACCCTGTTATGATGAGGATCACTTTAAATCGTAACTATGAAGTACATGAAATCCAACTCTCCAATTTCTAAGTGTTCTGACCATAATCATTTATCAAGTATAGCACCTTTCTTGATAAGAAAGTTTGGCATAGGGACTCTGTCTTCAGTGAAGTCCTTGTTAACAGCCAGCTGTAACTTGCTGCATCCCATACTCTTACTTGGCTGTGTGAGGAGGGCTGGGGTGAGTGTCACCCCAGACAGGCCCATGTTTTTTCCTGGGACAGATGTGGACAGCAATGAGCAAGCCTGCTGAACATATCCCAGGTGACATGCTGTTGAGGAATCAGCTATTTTCTCAAAATATTTGGGCTGTCATTCTTCATTCACGTGAGTTTAGACAGCTTTTCAAAGCACTGTCTTCTGCTGTATGGCCATACTTTTCGAAAGGATGCTAAATGCTGTGGCTCATGTTGCTTAGAGTAGACTGTGGAATAAGGTTTATTCCTTGGTAATCTTACCAGAGTTGGATGCCTTCATCTTTGAGCAGAGCTGTGTGGATAACGGAGTCCTAGTCTGCAGTCCTAGTCTGCAGTTCTGTTTTCAGTGGTCTTAGTGCAAGGAGCTCACATGGAAGTGAAGATCCTGGGAAAGAGGACTTGTCTGGGAACTGCCTTTTCTTGTGGCATCCTTTTCCCATTATGCCTACTATTATTCCTCCCAGCCCTTTCCTACCTTTTTCAGTGGCTTCTATTATCACTAGTGCAGACAGGCTTGGAAAACCATAAGGGAAGGAAAGAGAAGGGAAAATTTGTTTGCTCAAGAACTCAACATTGTTCTTAGATGCCTGGGAGCTACTAGGAGCAGTGGGATTTAATATGATTGAAGACCATTCATTCCAACTTCTCTTTCACGCAGGGGTGCCTAGCAAGCAGGGAGAAGGCCCATTCTTTGAGACCTGTGCTTGCACCATGACGTGGCCTCCTCCAGATCCAGGCTAGTCCAAATCTCTGAAACACAGCCAGCAAATCTCCTGCCTCTGAGAGGATGGTTGTGCAACAACTTTAGATTTACAGCACGTTGGCTGTTGCTCGGTAATTATTCTGTGTGGGTTTTACTGCTTGGCAAATGAAAGATCACTTGTTCCTCAGTTACTGCTGGGTAAGAGCTGGCATACAGCAAGTACCATGGCTTTGGCTGAAGGGCTGTGAATCTAAATGAGAGATGGCTTGCACTGTGGGCTGCCTGCTATAATCTAAGTGAGGCATATTCATACAATACAGGCATTTTCCTGTTTTTCCAGACAGGAATTTTTATATTGAATAAAATCTGCTATCAGTTATGCTTCCAATGTGGAGAGTTTGACATTTCTCGTAATGGGACATTAGGTGTGCTTGATTTTAAACCTGCTGGGATCTTACTTCTTAGTGTGAGAAAAAATGAATTGTGAAAGAAAATAAGACAACTAGTTGCAAAATTAAATACATATTGAAAATGGACTTAAGCCTCCAACCAATGACACATGGAACGTGAGAGCTTGCATCTACATTTGCAGAAATAGTCTGGGTTTTGATTATTGTGTCTGTTATGTAAATAAATGCTGTGTTCTCGGACTCATGTTGCTCACCTCTTTCGTGAAGGTAGCTTATGTGAATACAGAGATAGCACTTCCTTTCTCCTTTGTAAACTGCTTTAGGCACAGACAATCATGATCTGGAAGCACAGCTCTTTGCTCAGTGGAGTCTGATCACAGTAGTAACACTTCTGTAGCACAAATAACTATTTTTGTATCAAATACTTACATCACTTATAGAATGACGCTGGGACTTTAGTCACTTGCTTAAGTAAAAAAGCAACCTCTAAAAGGGGTTTGAAAATAAATCTGTCTCTTTGGCAGGTTATTCCAGAAGAATCCTCTGAGTCTTTTACTAAAACAGTTAATACTGACAAGTAGCAGAATGGTTTTTGGGCTGAAAAGATAGACTTGAGGTCTGGACCATTCCAGCAGTGCCAGCTTTGCCCTTGCTGGATATTTCCTTTTTTAAAGAGAAGCTCCAGATCTTATTTTTATCTCCTTAGAGTAATGACAGGATATCTTGGGAAAAGTTTTTTCAGTCATTTGCACAGTGGAACATGCTGAAAAATATATTTTTTTTCTTTATTAAATCTATGGAATGAATGCAGGCAGAAGATGGCTTATGCAAATCCGTAGCAGGTACAGTCTTCCTTTAGAAACACATCCTAGCTGTTTGTAAAATATAGACTGTAGCTTTTCTAGACTGGCATAACTGCCTTTCCATAACATTTGGAAATTAAATCTCTTGACTAGAGAAGGCAATTCACTGAGCTGACTTTTGGGGCATGGGAGGAGAAGGGAGGGAAGAGAAAGTGAGGAAAGAAAACACTTTATCTGTTTCACCTAAAGAACAGCTGCAAGGGGTAGGAAGGACAGGAATACCAATGGCAATGAATCAACCAATCCCCTGTACCACCAGTGTAATGTGTATAACTACGCTTAATTTTTTTCCCCATCTTCATACAGCTTTAAATTATAGTAAATATTTCCTATATTCCATCCTATCACATGTTATTCCTTCTTCTCAGGGTAAGTTAAATCACTGTTCTCTGTAGGTAATAACTTATGACAGCAGCAGCACAATTGCTTTCAGTGAAATCAGTGAAACTAGTTATATCCTATTTCCAAAGCAACCCTGAGGTAGAGTAACAGAATCTGCTTGTCGTTTATGAGCAGATGGCTCTTCTCCAAATAGGCTGTAATTCTAGCAGTGTTAAATTGTGGGGTGTTTCCCCCCACCACCCCCACTTCTCCACCAAAAGATTTGAAAAGTGTGCATACAAAATGCACCACGTTTTGAATTGGGAAGGTGAGTGAATGGGAAAAAGTCATTCTGGTATTTCAGTATTGGAGAGGAGAGCTGGGAAGAGGGAACAGAAGAAACAGAGAAAGGATATCATAGCCTCTCTGTAGGTGGTGAGACCTGATTCCCCACCAATTCAAGCAGCAGTTAGGAATCATGAATCTGCTTAGGAGAAGCACAGCAGTCACCTGCTGTGAGTTGTATTTCCAACAAGCAGCTCTAGTTAGTGTAAAATATCTTCTCTTGAAGCTCTTCTGAGTTTTCATGTTATCAAAGTCAAATGTTGTAGGACCATGTCACAGAAATGCAGAATCACAGAATCGTACAGGTTGGAAAAGACCTTTAAGATCATCGAGTCCAACCGTAAACCTAACACTACCAAGACCACCACTATACCATGTCCCTAAGCACCTCATCCAAACGTCTTTTAAATACCTCCAGGGATGGCGACTCAACCACTTCCCTGGGCAGCCCCTTCCAATGCTTGATAACCCTTTCAGTGAAGTAAAATTTCCTAATATCCAGTCTAAACCTCCCCTGGCACAACTTGAGGCCATTTCCTCTTGTCCTATCACTTGTTACCTGGGAGAAGAGACCGACCCCCACCTCTCTACAACCTCCTTTCAGGTAGTTGTAGAGAGCGATAAGGTCTCCCCTCAGCCTCCGCTTCTCCAGGCTAAACAACCCCAGTTCCCTCAGCCGCTCCTCATAAGACTTCTGCTCCAGACCCTTCACCAGCTTCGTTGCCCTTCTCTGGACACGCTCCAGCACCTCAATATCTGTCTGGTAGTGAGGGGCCCAAAACTGAACACAGTATTCGAGGTGCGGCCTCACCAGTGCCGAGTACAGGGGCACGATCACTTCCCTCGTCCTCCTGGCCACGCTATTTTTGATACAAGCCAGGATGCCATTGGCTTTCTTGGCCACCTGGGCACACTGCTGGCTCATATTCAGCCGGCTGTCAACCAACACCCCCAGGTCCTTCTCTGCCTGGCAGCTTTCCAGCCACTCTTCCCCAAGCCTGTAGCGTTGCATGGGGTTGCTGTGGCCCAAGTGCAGGACCCAGCACTGAGCCTTGTTGAACCTCATACAATTGACCTCGGCCCATCGATCCAGCCTGTCCAGGTCCCTCTGCAGAGCCTGCCTACCCTCAAGCAGATCAACACTCCCGCACAACTTGGTGTCATCTGCAAACTTACTGAGGGTGCACTCGATCCCTTTGTCCAGATCATTGATAAAGATATTAAACAGGACTGGCCTCAGTACTCAGCCCTGGGGAACACCCCTTGCGACCGGCCGCCAACTGGAGTAAACTCCATTCACCACCACTCTTTGGGCCCGGCCATGCAGCCAGTTCTTTACCCAGCGAAGAGTACACCCGTCCAAGCCATGAGCAGCCATTTTCTCCAGGAGAATGCTGTGGGAAATGGTGTCAAAGGCTTTACTGAAGTCTAGATAGACAACGTCCACAGCCTTTCCCTCACCCACTAGGCGGGTCACCTTGTCATAGAAGGAGATCAGGTTGGTCAAGCAGGACCTGCGTTTCCTGAACCCATGCTGGCTGGGCTTGATCCCTTGGTTATTCTCTACATGCCATGTGATAGCACTCAGGATGATCTGCTCCATCAGCTTCCCCGGCACCAAGGTCAGGCTAACAGGCCTGTAGTTCCCCGGGTCCTCCTTCCGGCCCTTCTTGTAGATGGGTGTCACATTAGCTAATCTCCAGTCAGCAGGGACCTCCCCAGTCAGCCATGTCCTTACAAACCTTGTCCCTATGCTGAAATCCATAATTGCCACTGAAATTAGGCAAATGTCCCCAACTTGTCATCTTCATTAAAAAAAAAAAGAAAAAACACCACTGCCTCACTGTTCATAGACAACAGTAAAATTAAAGAAAAACAGCAATATTTTTATGCCAGACTGTGCAACTACGAATGAATATCCAAAGTGTAAGATGGGGAGAATTCGTGTTAAGGCTCCAGTTAGACACACTTTCATGTATGTACTAGCTAGTGCTTGACAGACCCTTTTATAAGGAAAACATGCTTGCAATGTTTCTTCTGGGACTAATATTGTGTTGTCATAAGATACAAATAATAAATGTAACATAGGGTAAATAAAAAAGCAGAGATTGCAGATATGCTAAGACTAATCTAGTTGCAAAAGCTCAATGGGAAGAACAAGAAATGAAAAATTTGGGGATGGGATAGTTAAATATTTTTATGTGATAAAAATCATATGAACAGAACTGCACTTTTGTATGTATGTTGTATAATTTGAAAAACCCTTTGTCAAAGGATGCAAAAATGAGTATGAATTATGTCAGGTTTTACTGAAAGCACTTTTACACAAGTAGTGTAGCATTTTTTGTACAGAAACCACCAGATTCTGTTTTATAAAGAGGGTAAGTTTTACTAATCTATCCTAACTTCCTGTTGAGGATTTTGTTGGCCTCTTGGCATAGCAGGCATGATTTGGGGATGTAGAGTAAAACAGTGAATTTCCTCAATGCCTCCCTACTACAACAAATTGCACTAATCTGGTGGCTATCCTATGTATAATGGGTTATTTATTTAGAAGATCAGTCAACTTCCTGTGTAGGTGTATATCTTTAACCCTGACCATTAAATACCCAAGACCTTAATAAAACTCTAATAGTAGTTGAAAGGGAAGAAAATGACAGTTTTGGCATAAAGAACAGATATTTGGAGCTGTCTTCCATTCTTGAAGTGAAAACAATACAATGTTTCCTTTTGTTTTAGCGGAGGGAGAGGGATCTAGATGAAGCATGTCAAAGCAAATAGAACATCTGTCAACCACAATTACATTTTTACCCACAGTAAATATTTCTTTTCCAAACTTCTTTAACTCTGAGGGAGATGTGGCATGAGTACAGCTTCTTGAAGTCATATCGTACTGGAGAACAGGTAGGGAGGGATGAGTAAGAGTGCATCACTTAACAAATGCGTGAAGTCAATTCAGAAGAAACAGAAGTCTTAATATTTAACAGGACTCATTGTAACTCTTAATTAATTTGCTTCACTGCAATAATTTACCGATTTCACTTGCTTCTGGGGCATAACCCAGAAAATTAGGTGACAAAGCAATTCCAAGGTAGCCATCTTCTGACCAGTAGAACATCCAATGTAATGAGGAAGTAGCCTTGCAAATCTGCATTTGCTTTGAAGGGGATCGGCTTGTGCTGTTCCGCTAAGCCTTTTCTTTGGCTTCTTATAAGTTGCTTTGATTCTTGTTGAGAGGTTTAGTAGCCAGTGCATTATTTCCGAAGCGCAGAGGTGGGCATACTGGACCCCTCTGTGGTGCAATGCCAGCAGAGCGCTTGCTTTCTCCTGCTAGTTCAGCAGGGGCAGGAGGAGGTCTATGGCCTTAAACTCCGGCTGTTTTCAAAATGTCTCGCCCAGCACTAATACCTGGTAACAACGCCATGTGTTCCTTCTTACCTTCCAATGGATTTCAAAAGAGCATCTGAATGTTTGCATTTGTTACCAGGGCTTATAGTGTTCTTTCTCTCTCTCTCTTTTTTTTTTTTTTTAAATCTTACTTTAATCTACAAATGCTTTTTCCCTTATCTTTAAGAAATTGGGCTGAAATATTATGCATATCGTTAAAAAATCCTGTGCTTGAATTCAAACAAGATTTGGAATTCCTTACATTTAAGTGTTTTCTTGTATACATCTGGTTCCAGAGTAAAATGAGAGCAGAGTACAGCAGTCTCTGTTAACAAGATAAGTGGCTTTTTCCTACCGTTAGCTGGGGGTTAGCATGCTGTGAGGTAGGATGATAACCATAGGCTAATCTCAGGGTTGCTCGAAAGAATAGGCAGGAACATAAGGCTTGGCATGCAAATAGGTATAAAACATCCATTAGAGTTGATCTTCCTTTTTCCCAAATGCAGTGGCTGAGGTATGTCCTGAGGTATGTTTTATGAGTGTGTAAATCTTATTACCTATGCATGTCAAATATTCTTTTAAATTGGTGAACTCCTGGCATCAACTATATTTTTAGCAACACAGTGACTAATTTATATGTATTTTTCTTTCCATTAAGCTTGCCTTTTGGGTTCACTCTTTTGTATTTTGAAGGTACAGTTAATAGACATGTCAAGTTCATTCTTTCTGTATCTTTACACATATTCTGGTGTTATCCTTTCTTACCTGACTTTCTGATCTTGAGTAGCAAATGCTCCCCAGACTTTCACAATTACCCATAGTGCAAATCATTTGCATATGAAAGACATGGAAAAGAACAACAGATTTGAAGATTGGGTATGTGGAGGTGGTTTAAAGCATGTTATCCAAAGAGGGAACAACTGATTTCTTTTTTTTTTTTTTTTATAAATAGCAATGTGTTTTCAGCTTTATCCTCCATCATTTTCTTACTTCAGTGTGAGATTTTTTGTTGTTGCTTTAGCAACAATTGCAGATTCAGCAGAATCTCTCATTAAACTACTCAAATTGATTGCCAAGTGTTTCTTCCAAGTTACTCATCCAAGCTCCTGAAGAATGTATGCTTTATTCAAACTGGAAAGAAAAATGTGCCTGATTTCAGAACGTGAACTCAACTTGGCATCTTGTTGCCTTGTGACTTCAGTACTGAAGCTTGTCAGGATTTTTCTTCTAGGCTTACTGAGAGACTTGGTTTATCAACACATCACACCTCAGCGCTGGTCAGAAGTTACCTGAGCTGGTTGGGGCTCTGGAATCAGTATTCCTAGGCCTCCCCACATAGTCTACTTAGCTATACCCATGTTTAATGTATATAGAATGATACATTTAATGTGCATGTGTTAGCCACACTTATCTGCAGATGGGATCTGGACAAGCAGGGGAGTGTCTGTATTTTGCATTCTAGGCAGGCATTGCAAGCACTTTGGAAAAGAGGTGTAACTGAAGGAGCTCTCCATCCCAACGCAAATCTGATGAGAAGCTGAAGCTATGCCATGATGCCAGTTCAGAAGTTGGCTATTAGCAAGAATGCTATTGATCAAAACCAATCTGCTAAAATTAAAAAAGAATGTTGAGCAGATATATTATCTGGATGAATACTAAGACTAACAAAGAATGTATCAGCTAAAATGTTAATCATAAATTATGCTTTCACATCCAGTGTCAGGACTGACAAGTGCAGTTGTATCTGCTGAGTTGAGCCTTCTCCATTTCTTTATAATTTAAGTATTTTCTGGGCTTTACTTTACAGACCTTAAGACTGGGAGGACTTCTTGCATCATCCATCCTGTTTTTTGCTCCCACTGCTGGAGCATGGCACTCCCTAATATATTAGTGCTTTAAACAAACCTCTCAAACTCCATCTCCCCTCCACCCCTCAAACCCCTGCCTGAGTCTTGCATATGTCTGAATTCTCCTGATACAATCATTAAAATGGCCTTCAACAGCACAGACTCCTCTGATGAGGCAAGCCTCTGCCAGTTTTACTACAATGCAGTTGTGTGAATGTAGAGGAGAGAAAGCAATGGGTGTTTCTGACAATATGACTAATTATAAAATAATTTGCTACCACAGCTACTGCTGTTGCTCTGTTAATTCACATTTTGCAGTGAGCACAATGAGAAGCCATTTCATCTAATGCAAGGTACTAATTTAAAGCCTGCGCTCCTTAGGTTGCAGATATTTGAAAAAAAAAAAAAAAATTCCATTTACATTGGATCTCTAGAGACTACTGCGTCCCAGAGTAACTTATGAAATTTCAGTTTAAAAATTATGAACAAACAGTGTAGGTTAATGTAATGTTTCTTTGTCTGCCCAAAGAGATTAACACAAGGCTGAGTTGTTAGAACATGTTAATCACCGGCAACAGTGGTTTCAAAATAAATGGCTTTTAAGCCTCATTTATTTAAATATCTTAAAGCATCTGAAGAGTGCTCTCTCCGTTATTTACTTCCCCTGCTGCTGCTAAGAAATACCTTATATTTGTTAGATGCCTTTCACAGTGAAAAGTTAGACTCCAGGAGGCTTGCAGCGGTTATGGATAACATGAATTCACCCATCCTTGCAATGCACCCAGCTGTGGAGCTGAAAAAATGCCACACATTTCGGCAACAAGTAAACAATTTAAGGTAGAATAGCCAAAAAGGGAGCTTTTAACCCCCTTAGCTCAAGCTCTCTGGTATTCCCTGTCCTGGACAAGACATCTGGCATATGCTGTAATGCTCTTAAGACTTAGCCTTGCAAATACATGCTTTCTATTTTAGCAGCTTTATGCTTTTTAGAAGTTAGGTGAAAACTGCTAATTGCTGAAGAAGGCCTGAAAAGGCTGGATTTCCAGCAGGTAATCTGCAAGGATTAGGTTTTATGACAGTCAGCTTCTCGGCTCTGGACTTGTAGGTGTTGCATCGCTAATTCCTTACAAATGGGTATTTGGTCCTTCCTACAGTACACCCAGCGTTCGATGCCTTTGAGTGGGCCTGAATTGCTGCTATGTGGCCAAAGCGCTCAGGTTAGAGGACAACCACGTCCTTGGGGCTCCAAGTGCGTTGCATAGATCTGGGATGAATCTCTGAGCTTAACCTTCTCATTCCCCTGTGAGAGCACTAATCACAAGGACAAAATCTTCCAGGGTGTTATATGCATGCACCTAATGTCAGGGTGGTGGCAGCCACGCTGGCTGTGCCTCCCCTGGAAAAATGCAGCTGGCAGCTTACGACCACAATAGAGAGTTAAGCTACATGCAGTGGCTCCTATGGTTGGATGATGCGCCTGCTGCCCAAGTCTCAGCTGGTGCTTTAACAGCAAGAGCATCCTTCTCTTTCCTCCTCATTTCCTTAAAAATGAGAGTGAATTTTGCAATATAGTCCTAGCAGGTAGTCACCACAGTTGAAATTGGCATACTTAGTTAATGGTCTGTATAATTCAGAAGCTTGGTTTCGTGCATTCAGGGTTGAAAGCCTTCGCTTGATCATTATTTTTCCATGCTTTGCATATCATGTTGCTCTACAGTCTTTTGTGTTCACTGCTGGTTACCTAGCTGAGTTGTAATCCAGCCCCTCTGCTACACTGAGGCACAGTGATTCATAAGAAACCCATATCTACTGAGAAAACCAAATAGATTTAAAATGGCAGTTTCAATCTGTAGCAGCAACGGGGGTTGTTACAGTCTGGTTGCTGGAGAATTTACTGTAGTCTGTGTCAGTGCAATCAGCTGAGCCCATCAGCTGATACGAGATTGTGGGTTTCATCCTGAAGAGATGGTGAACTGTCAAATAATGAAGATAAAGTAAGGGAATTATGCCATTCCTGCTATTATGCTCCATGTCTGTGCCCCATTATGTCTTCCCTTTGCTATTGCATATATCATGTCATGCTGGTAATGCCCAAGTTCATGAAGTGGGTTTCTGAGAGCCTGAAATACTGTTGCAGGGCTGTTTGTGTAGCTCACTGCTGGGTCAGGCTACATTCTTTGCTATGTGAGGCAGAACCGTACAGTCTTGAAGCTTGTCTTGAACCCAGAGGGAAGAGGAAAAAATGCTGCTAGCAAAACATGAGGAAAGAAAGAGTGGTCCTGGATGTGCCCCGGTATCATAGTTCTAGTGTAGCAGATGATTGCTTTTTCTCTCTTGTGTTGGATTTCTTCAGTAATGACCCTTTATTGTGATGTGAAGTGGAAGGCATGGGGAGGGGACTGCTTGGGCCCAGGCCTGCCTCTTAAACAAGACAGGGTTTTTCTTCCCAAACGGGGTAAGAGGCAGAGACATCTGTTCTGGATGAGAGAAGGGCTGGACAACGTGACACAAGAGGCAATGGTTGACTTACCTTCATCTCTCATCCCCATCTGATTCCAGTGCAGAAGGTGTCAGCTCGCTTGCCTGAGGACACGGTGGCAAGCAAAAGCATAGCCAGGTTTAGTCTGTCACACGGGCCGGCAGTCCTTTTCACTCAGGTGGTGGAACCGGGGCTATGGCAGAGAAAAACGCAGTCATAAGAAGAGGTGACTTCTCCCGTTGCCCGTCCTTGCTCATGCGTTTGGGCTGTAGCGGGCCTGTTGAATAACAAAATCCCTGGAGCTGGGGTGGAGGCACTGTCAGCACGTGCGGGCCCTCGGAAGAGCAGGCTGTTCAGCGGGGGTCTCTGGGCTCAGCAGCGGGAGGCTCGTGCTCCGTGCAATGCCGGGGAGGCCACGGGCAGTGTTGGCCTGCAGCTGAGCACGCAGAACCCGGCAGCTGCCTTTGCCTCGGGAAAGGATGGTGTGGTTTGTCCCAGTATTCCTGTGCGATGGGTCTGCTGGGTGCTCCCCCAGCAGCGGTGAGGAGGTAGCTCCTGGGTGGAGGGGTACCTCCAACCCAGGGGCTGCAATGGGGAGCTGCCTTTTCCATGGCTATTAAGGCTGAGCTCTTCAAATTCAAGCTCTTGAATTTCAGCTGCCTTCAGCTTCTTTGAAAACCCCCCTTTCCATGTTTGATGGTTACTGATGCTGCCTCCGGATCTAAAATTAGCAACTACTTGCTCTTGCAAATAGCCCCTGGGGGCTGTTTCAGTGGCTTTGCATCAGTTAGCTTGAACGCTGGAACATTACATGTGTGCGTGATGTAAACCTGTGACGGTCCATCTTGTACAGCCTTTCAGAGCTTGCTCTCCCCACTGCTTCTCTTATTCTCTCAATACCAGAATCACAAAAGCCGTTACTGTAATTCTGAATGCATATGTGCAGCTGGGCTGTCAGCAAGGAATATATATGTGGGCGAGTGGCTGAGGGAGCATGAATGAATGATTGAACGGAGGTAAATGCAACAAAAGCTGTGGGTGGAAAGGGAAGGCTTGAAATTGGCTCACCCACCACTTTAATATGTTCTTTACAATGATGTATACAAGTGAGAAGAGAATGGAGGGGTCTTTACTCCCCAAGTGGTTTGAATTCAATGTGGTTTTGTCTTGGGCATATTTTTGGTTCTACGCTTTCTTTAGGAATGGGGAAAATGCCCTGGCTGCCAGTGTTCTTAAAAACGTGCTTGAATTTCCTGAATAAATAAGCTGCAACTCCTGTGGTGAGTGCAGGGAATCTTGCTTAACTTAATGCTCCATGGAAAGCTGCTAGATAAGGAGAGCTTGGCTGTGTGAGACTGAGCAAGCAACGGACTATGGGATTTTCTGATATCCTAAACCCCAAAGACTTTAGCAAACAGATTAGGTCAGTGAAGCAAAACAGACGTGCGGATGTTTCATTAGTCTGTTCAATTTTATTATATCTGTGAGCTGTTCATGGCAAAAAAAAAAAAAAAAAAAAGGTTTCCCACCATTGAACTGGTTTCTCTCTGGGCTATGTTGGGGTTTGGCTGTAGCTGGCTTGCAGAAATTTAAGGGAGAATAAAAAAGAACTCAATCTCTGTGTGGCTGCAAAAGGGTTAGCTGGCATGCCATGGGGAAAAACATGTCCTTTATGGCCTTCTGGGTAGGCAGCCAAGCAGAAGGGAGAAGTAAGAAGTATGTGGGTGGGATATCAGCTTTTCTTCCTGAAGGCATGTACCAAGCTAAGACGGGAGGGAAGCGAGGGAGGAGGGGGTGCTAGGCTGAGCTGTTCATACAGATGCAGTAAGTGCTTGAGCAAGGTAGAGCAGGAGAGACACAAAACATTATTGTGTGGCTTCCTTTGAGCTAGGGGACTTACATGCTTTCCCGTAGTGTGCAACTTGCTCTAGCCCTATCTCATTTCATTAGCCTTGATTTTCATTTATGCTAATTTGGTGTCCTGTGGAAAACGGTAACATGTTATCTCAAATGCCTTCTGTCAACTGCCTGTAAATAAAGGTATCTTGTACTCTTGATTGTGGTTTGCTTTGTAGCCTTAGAGTTATTAACCTGGTCAGTCAACTAAAAGCGTCGCCTCCCAATGGCAAAGCAGTTTCTTTTCACCCTGTTGTTGGTACCACAGGAATATGCACGCATTCTTACGCACGTAATTCAATTCACGTGCCTTATCAGGAACACCACCGCATTTTGTTCCAATATTTTGCTGAAAGTTAAGGGGGCTGCTTCAATTAGCTTGGAGAAGTGAAGCTTGCTGTAACTGCACAAAATTTGGTCGGAGTTTGCTTTGACTTCAGTTGGACAGTGACCAGATTGGCTACGCAGCTCAAATTTCTGCTTTTTCTTCAGTGGTGCCATAAACACTTCAAATAATGAGCTTTTACAATCTTAACTATTAATCTGCGTTACTTGGTGCAAGCCAGACATCTTACCTTCCAAGGTGAATACAGAGTAGTCCCCCTGTGAAACTAAGAATCGCAGGGCGATAGTGACCAGCAGGCCTGGATAACTGACCGACAGTACTGTGGTTCTGGACGTAACGTTTGGAACAGTCAGATCTCACCTCTGAAGTATTAGCTGATCGGTGCTGCAAACGGGAAGCTATGTTTTTCTTCCCATTTAAACATCAGCAATTTGTCACTGTATTTCAGCCTTCATCCAGTTAACCCTGGTCCTAAGTGGGGACTAATGACAGCTCAGTCACTGCTCGGGATCAGCTGGAAAGGAAAGACTTGGAGGGAATATCCCAGCACAAGGGATATTTAAAGACCAAGTCCCATGCTGGGGTTAAGCCATCTTGTCTCATTTGGGAGGAGGAAGGGAGCCTGCTTTGGATCCACAAAATTATTTACTTACCTTGTTTTATAAAACAGTACTACACCTGCTGTCCTTACGAGGCGAAATAGTCAGTGTTTTACAGCCCTGGGCTGTAGGAAGTGTTACTTACTGTTTCAAAATAGCTGATGCTTGGTGGGGTATGGATGGCAGGAGCAGAAGTGTAGCTTTCTCTAAGACTATTTTGGGAAGCCGACCCATGCTCTCGAGAGTTCATTTTGTTAGAATCCTGATCTCAGCTTAATTTTGCAAACAGTATGTGTTTTTACTCTGAAATGCCTCCAGTGTGCAGTTTTGTTTATCTTGCGTGTGTTTGCAAGGCATACGATTAGACACAAATCTGACATCTAGTATGTAAAACTGGCAAAAGAAATAGGAACTGTATTCAGATCAACAGTCAGAAATAGAATACAAGATGTTGGTAATGACACTTGTGCAAAACAAACAAACCAACCAACCCCATAAAAATGGAGGTAACGCATACTGCGTGATGGCAAGTGAATTCAGTGTTCAAGCTCACTTAGCAGGAAATACTAGCAAAAAGTATCCAGAAAAGAAATGGTCCTGCCTGAGAAGTTTTATACTGTACCTTTCCTCCGAGACTCCTTTTACGGTGTGCTCACATCTTGTAAACTTCTACTTTAGGTGGGCAGGAGAAAATAAGAAATGATATGACACTGCTCAAATGGCAATGAAATTATGAGGCCAGAGGAATGTTGCTGCCTCTTTCTTTCCTTTCATTCTGCTGTTACCCCAGGTGTCTAATGCTGAGAAATAAAAATACTTCAGTCATTTTTCCCACAGGAGATGGATTATGCTAGTGTGATTTTAGCCTCCTCTTAATAAACGAAGGCAAGTCAGGTATGGTGTAAAGGCAACTTAAAACTCATTAGATGGATCAAGGAGAGAAGGATCCTCTGTAGAGCTGAGGCAGAAGTTTCTCTCCTGTTTTGGTCTCATCACTTTTCGGTCAGTCTTGCTTACCAGAGCACTCGCACCACTGTTGGGCCTGATACATTAAGTGGGATTGGAACTATCGAAGAGGAAGGCTGTGGAAGTTGTGCAAGATAAAATATGCACTGCAGTTTGTAGAGTTCCCTGTAGTACCTCTGTGCCATCTGCATACTAATATCACTCCAAAAGTTTTTAGTGTGTTAGGGCTGGAAAAAGTTTCTTTTTGACAGTGTTGGTATCAGGGAACAAGCTTGCTTGGCTCCAAAGGGATTCAATCGGTCAGCTGAGACAGCATCAGGAGCTTCATTTATTGCATCCTGTGGTTATAGATTGACTGAATCCACCCTAAAATAGAAGACTAATGTAAGTTGTTGGCTGTACTGGCTGTGAAGGGGTTTTTGAGGACATACTTAAATGAAGGCTTCCCTCTTGCACTAATGGTGCAATTTACCCCTTGCCTAATCCTTTCCCATTCTCCATCTCCTTCACCAGAGCAGCACGTGTCTCTCCACACTGCCTTTGTGTGCTGTGAGCCCAAAACTATGACTTGGGAGAATGACAGCCAATGCGGGCTCTGTTTTGCAGCTAGGCAGCTGCTGGGATTTGCTTGTCTGGTTAGCAGCAGGTGGGGAATTGCTAGGCTAAGCTGCAGCTTGCATTCATGGCATAACCACTGGTACTTACATGGCCCTTGAGTTTTTTATCATCATACTTGACTGCCCTGCCATTTGTATTGCAGTTTTGTTCACAACAGTTCTGTGGCACAGGGGAATACCGAGGATACCCTGAAGCATCCCCATATGTGTAAAGGGGCTTTGATGCAAAAATACTGCATGCTGTATGCCAGACTTCCAGTCTCCACTTCCAACAGTGGCATTCACAAGCTCATTTGGGTGCCTGCATTCCTTGGGTGTCTAAGGATTGGCGTTGAGCAGCCACTGCATTTGGGTGAAAAAGTGTATAAAAACCCACCAACGTGAAAACCTGAGACAGAGGTGGGCTTACTTGCAGTAATGCTGTTGGGTTGGTTACTTACTGCTACCTCATGGTCCCCGATTCTTGTCTTCTGAATATGACTGAAATCTACGCTGTGGAGCAGGGCCCTGTGTATTATGTACGTGGACCCTCATCTCCAGACTGAGGCACACGGGTTTTCCCGTACTGTAAGCAAGCAGCAATGATGCGTGCCAGCCCATGCCTTGCAGGTAGAACTGTGTGTTGTCACTTCAAAAACTACAACAAAGTTTATCAAGTCTGCTTTGTGATCTCAGTTTAAGAAGGGAAAGGCTGTTTTCAAACGTGGGTTTTTTTCCCTTTATCTAGAAATATCTTTGTATGAAAAGACTTCTGATGATAACAGCACTTAATCTAGCAGAGCGAGGTATTCCAAGAGTCAAAGAAGCGCAGCTGAATTAGACAAACCTCTGCTAGGAGCAAGTCCTTCAGACAGTTGTTTCACCTGTGTGTCTTGCCTTGAAGCGCACTGGATCCAAGGTTACTTTCTGAAGAGCTGCTGTAACCCAACCAAGTTTCATAGGTTAGTGCCCTGGGGTGAAATGTTCTGGCCTGTCTTCTGCCAGGAGTGAAACCACAGGTTCATAATGAGTCATCTTAGCATTACAATTGATGAACTTGAATACTGGCTGATTAAAAAATACTGCTTTTTGCATATGTTTTGGGGTTTGTTTTTTTTTCCTTTCACCAGGTTGGGTGCATTCTCTGTATAGATTGCAACGGTAAACTTCTGCTGGTAAAAGTTTTCCACACATGGTTTTATTTTTTTTAGACAACTAACGTTGCTTAGATATCCCATAGAAGTACGTATCTTAGGTCACTTACATCTGCAAACAATTGCAGCTAATATATGTATTTTTTTTACTTTTTAATTCTGCCTTGCGCTGCATACCATACCGACCAGGGAGCATCCATGTTGGGCAGTCTCAATGGGTTCTTCATCCATGTTGAACCCCTGCTGTCTGCATGTACAGAGTCTTTGCAGAAGTGAGCTGAGACCTGGGTACTTTATTCCTGGGTTTTCTCATCTGTAAGAAGGTGCTCATCCAAGCTTTTGGAATAACTGTTGAGAGCTGGCAAAGATGTTGGTATAGGTCTTCTGATTTCTTGTACTAGGAGCCCAGCGTAAGCTGACTGTCCCTTCCCCAGGACCATATTCTGTCTCCATCAAACTCTTCCCTGCTCTCTTGATGAAGTTCTTAATTTCAGTTACTGCAGCCCAGCATGTCTAGAGTGGGATGAGACCGAGTACATCCCTCCACCTCGCTTGTTGATGACTTGTCTTGGGGCCTGTTTCTGGAACGATTCACTTCAGAGTTGCATTTCAGTAACGCTGAAGTTTGTCAGGACGAATGTTGGTTACAGTAAATGAAGGGGATGAGCAGTCAGTCTACATGGCCCTGCCTCCCCTTCATTATTAACACCCCCTCGAGGACTGTCAGGACAAGTCTTGTTATTTTGGTCCTGCTCTTATCACAGTAGAGGTTTCCTACCAAGACTGAAACATATCTTCAGCATCACTTATGTTCCTGCAAGGGTTATAGCTTCTTTAATAAAAAGAAGGCAGGACTTTAGACTTACTCTCATTCTGCTGTATATTACAGTGTTGTTGAAATGCTGCAAGTATTTTTTCAGAGGGTGAACATCCAGCAAGGCCATAGCACACCCCCATGGATGACAGGCTACATCTGAATGGTGAGCCACCTCAGCAAAAAGTGGACAATCTTTGAGCACTGACGACCCAGTGAAACCTCTCCTGTAACGAGGCTCCTCCTGACAGATCAGCCAGGCTGTCCACAGGATCCTGACATGAGTTTTGGCTTGCTGATAACTACAGTCACTGTGAATCTCTTTGTATTGTTTTCTTTCTCTTGGATGTCACCGTGTTTAAAATATTTATTTTTGAAGGGATTATCGGGTGAAGTTTAATAGAATACACACTGGTGGCTGGAAGGGTAGAGTGGTGTTATGTTGCTGATCAGTCAATCAGTGAACCTCCTGGCTTACAATGAAGATAATATTTTAGAGCACCTACAACAGGGATCTTGTGTCAGCTAGGCTTTCAGGCTCCTGTGATTTACTTAATCATTCGTGCACTGCTAAGCAGACACTTGCTGATGTTTCCTGTTAGTAATGCACATTTGGTTAGCAAAACTTCAGGACTTCCTTTGTGTCAGAATGTCTGCTTATAAACATGTCTGAAGTTTAGTGGCACACCTTGGGGAAATACATGGAAATCCTGCAGCAGAAAACAAAGCATGAATACTGAACATGAGAGGAGTGGGGAACAGATGCTTTTATTTTTGTAGAAGTATAATGATTTTACTTGTAGCTTGCACATAATTAACTACACTGAGATTCAGAAATTCCCTTTGGAGGAGGGGAAAAAAAAAAAGCATCCATCCCTTCACTTCTCTGGGGCCTTGGCTGGTTGCCTCAGAATATGGGTGGGTGGGCAGGAATTCTGTGTGTGTGCATGTAAACAAAAACCAAATGAACAAAAAGCCTTGTTCTCAACTTGTTGCTTAGCCATTGTGGAATTTCATACCATAGAAATTACATTGTCACGGATTACATACAATTTGTCAGAAAGATTTTGTACACCGACAGCAATTGATCTGAGATATAGGACATGTAAGACACTGAAAGGGTTTTGGTGGGGTGGGGTTTTTTTTTTTTTTTTGGTATGTTTTTTTTTTAATGTAGAACATTAAAATACCAAGAGTCAGAGGGGATATTAAACTATTTGTGTCAAATCCACCCTCAGTTGAAGATCAGAGTGATAAAAGCAAGCAAATCTGTAGTGTAGCAGAAGTATTACTTCATTAAAGTGACACTGCATGTCTTCCCCATTGCTTTCTTGCATCCTTTTGGGACTACTCTGCACGCTGTAGGATAGTTGTTCTTCCGTGACAGTGGCAAAAGTAGCTGTCCCAGCTGCAGGAACTGAAAATACTATTGCTTTTTGTACATCAGGGGCTCAAGACTAAAGTTGTTTCAGTGACAGCTTTAGCTAGTTTAAATATTTACTTTCACTTCTATTGTGCAACAGTGAGACATTGTGTCTGTCAAACACTAGGTGCATTTGCTGCTGGAAAAAACGACATAGCCTTAGGAAATTGTGGGGAGATTAAAAAAGGAAAAAAAAAAGAGAACACGTTGGCTGGGAGGGCTAGTCTGAAATTTGTCAGTGTCTTCAGTGGCTAAAGCTTGCTTATGAAAATCCCCTACTAAGCAAATGCTTCACTGATGAAAAATGAGAGATGCTTCTGCCTGTCCTCTTGTACCCCTCCCGTTCAAGGATTACTGGAGCTTTTTGCCTTTTAAATCCCACTAATGTTGCTGGGGTTTGAATTTGCCCTTTAAAATTCTAAAATCATCTTTGCTGTTGTTACCCTGTAACAAGGCAATAGTTTCTTCTGTGCTTCAATGTTTAGCAAATGGGAATTCCCTGGTTGTCTTCCCAGCTGGAACTGGCGCTGTGCTTGGGGGCTGCTGAAACCCGTAACGCTGCCGCTACCGTACCCGGCACGCTGAGAGCCGCGCTTGAATGAAGCGGCAAAAGCAGAGAACAAGAGTTGCTTTGTTATGGGTCATCCTAAACTGCGCTGGGTTGGAAGTTGCGGAGTATCATACCATGCATTATAGATGCAAATACTTGTACAACACATGGACAGAGCACACCTTTTTTATTTCCTGAGGGGAACTACACCCTGGCTTCCAGTTGATGTGTTTGGCACTGTTGCTATATTGTTACACTCCTCCTTTTCCCTAGGAAACTCGTAGTGCTTCCTCGCTGTAACTTTCTGCGCTTTGTTTTTCTCAGTTTCCTGTTCTGCTAGTTTCTTACCATTGACCTCAAATCCCTGCATTTCCCAGGTGCCCTCTCCCTGGGGCAAAGGAGCTGCTGGGCCAGGGCCTCTCACTTGGCAGCACAGAGAGCATCCGGATCCTGCCTGGAGGTCTGTGAGGACTGGCCCCAGAAAGGTCCCTGCTTCTCCTCTGCTACAGAAACAAGCAACGAACTTCGGAAAAGACAGCAGGTACCAGCAGGAAGAAACTTTTCATGATTTGTATTCTCTTTTCAATTTGTATGTCAGCTCCTCAGGAATGCTTGCCAGGGGATACACTGACTAGCCAGGTTTATAAGAATGTAAATGTTTTTTTGGGGGAGGGAGGGCAACCTCTTAAAGGAAAACAACAGCTTATACACATTCAGATTTCCAAGTAATTCTCCCCACTCCATTTCCACGTGGCCAGGTAAGTCTAAAACATCACAGCTCCTCTCCTGTAAAGCCCGACAGTCTCATGTCCCTCAGTTCATAGACACTGACTGTATTTCCAGATGTGGGAGACCTTATACATTTCAAGGCTTTTGCTGTGGTTCAAATAGCTCAAGAGAAGCCTTTGTATGGAATACAAAGCGATGTTGCCACACTAATACAGCAGTCGCTGAATATTTATGACATCGTAGCCATACATCTGCAGTATTTGTGGGAGTGTTTCTAACAGAAATGGGAGGTTTCCCCAGAGAACAGATAATCCTGAAAATGTTTAATCAACCCATTTTAAACAGAATTTTAATTAGCCTAAAGCTATATGTGGGATACAAGCTTGCAAGATTCTGTCATTATTTTAAAATCCCAACATTGTCTTTTTGGCTTATTTTCATTTGTAATGGTTCTTGGCACAATAATTTGTTGAAATTGGAAAAATAATGACCCTCAAGGCTCATAAGTCTGAACATCAAATCCACTCCCCTCTTCCAAATTTGGGTGTCACATTAACATGTAGTTAAGGAGCAACATTTATTTATATTTAAGGGTTTCTGATAAGTAGTTTTCAGTTTTTCCTAACTAAAGTTTAAGCGCAAGCATCTCTTAGTACATCGCAAAGCAGAGATTCAACACTACTGAGAGCTTGAGGGGAGGCTTGCTCTGAACAATTCAGGTTCCTAAAGATGTCTGTGAATAACGCACGACTAAGAGGTTAGTAACGATTAAGATCTCTGTGGAGGCAGTTTTGGTGAACACCATGTTTACCTGCTTTTTAAGAAGGCTCGTGCAAAGCTCAAATAACTAGGGTGGGGGAAGTCTATTTAAGCTCCCACTTATCTGAAAGTTAAAATATTCTCTTATACCCTCTGCAGGTTGCATATGAGATCTTTTTTTCCTTTTTTGTGTATGAAATAGGGCAAGTCTTCTTGCATACTCCTGTAGCATCACATGCTCACTTACATTTGGAGTATATCACTGTGGGAATGCAGACCATTATACCTGTTAACAATATTTATTCCTTTACTTTTGCTGTGTAAATGCAGTAGAGATTCTTTTGGTTTTGTTCTGGATATCGCTTACCTTAGGCAACTTATTAAACAAAACACAATTTCCTTGTAAACCCAATTCTTGTAATCACTTTAATGCATTAGTAGATAATTAGTACTGATTTACATAGTTTGACTTTAGAAATTAGCTTTACTTTGAGTACAATTATTTCAACTAGTGATGGAGTACAATTATTATTCCTAGGAAAGACAAATTTATATACAAAGTTTATAAAAAAGTCTTAACAAAAAGTCAAAACTAAATTTTATTTATTATAACTTCATAATCTTCATAACTTTTCACAATCTTCCTCTTTTGTGCATACAATCTACTTTTAAACAACTATCAAGCACTATGGAAAAATTGAAATGGGTTTAAAAGTAATTAACCAAAGCACGCAATTTATCTTTATATAAATCCTCAGCTGTCTGTCAAGCCAATCTCCTTGCAAGTGGTGTAAGAGAAGAAAAAAACCCAACCCCCAAACCAGCAAGTTTTTTTAATCTTGCCAGGGCCATTCTACTACTATACAGCTGTGGCACATGTGCCTCTACATAAGCTCTTTGCTTTTCAAATACTAGTATATTTAGTGCTATGGTATTATAAGGCCTTTGAACCAATCTGAAGACAGAAAACAGCAAGAAAGCGAGGGAGAGGCCATACTTTGCAGAAGAGGAGACCCTCGGAGTTTGGTGTGGATAATCCACAAAAAGAATTGATTGAATGTGCTGGATAAATTGTTTTTTGCAAGTTCTCCCACATCTAATTCACCTTCTCTCTCCTACATAACAATTTTCTACACGTGACAGAGATCACCTATTCTGATGCCAGGGGTAATTCCCCCTCCCCCCTTGAATGATCCATCTCACTTTAGCAATCTGCAATTTATAAGCACCTCTGCTATTGCCAAGTTTTTCCATAATAGTTTTCTCCAGCTTCAGAGCTTTTAACATTCAAAGCTTTTTTACCCATTTAGTGTAGGTGACTTCAGCTCCACTCAAGGAAACAGCTCTGTTAGGAAAGCCCATGTAGGATTTGAGCTGCCTCTTGAAGAAGGAGTGATAATTTTTCGTTTTCAGGTCACGCCATAAGACTAATTTTTTGGGTCTTATCAGAACTTTGGAGGAGGGGGGCCTGAACAAGTGATTTAGAGGATAAGCAGCAGCAGAGGAGGTACCTGTTGTTTTATGGTGTGGGCACTGTACTCCAGTGAGCAGGAGGGCAGCTGGCTCCAGAAATGAGACATGGAAACACAGTTCTCACAAGGAGCAACTGCCCTCTCCTTTACATGAGAGTAGGGTGGCAGAAAAGACCTCACTGAAGATTATCCATTTTCAGTGCCACAAAAATAATGCTACAACAGTATAACATGTCATTCCCCCCACTTGCGAAAGTTGGAGAGGCAAATTCAATCAAACTAACTTAGCTAACAAAGCCTTTAAAATTACATTTGTCTTCGGGAATAAATGGTATCATTTTGTTACTGGGAACAAATATTATTTAATCCCTTTTATAACTCTAATAATGCAAAATTACAAATACTACTCATATCTAAAATGGTAAACTTTAATTTTGAAATTTTCAGGTCCTAAACTCATCTGAAGGAAAGGAAACTGAAGAAGAAAATCTAACGCTGTCTTCTGGAGCTGTTCAGCACAGACTGTCCTTGCAGAGATCAACAAACTGAAGAAATTCAGTGCCTAAGAAAACCAAGGGATCGGAAATTTGTTAAAGATCTCAAGGAAAAGATTTGCACATACATTAACAGACTGCAGACATCCTTGTTCTTGGCCTTAAACTTTTAATGGCAATCATCCTTCCATGCGTAAGAAAGGTTGCATGACTCCTTCATTTTCAGAGGAATTAGCAAAATAAGAAATTTTCCAGGTGATTATTTCACTGTACCCTATTCTCAGAATGAATGCAAGGTAATTCATGAAGTCTACAACCTCAGATGGTGATCTAAGTACAGTTCCTGGTAAGTTTGTTCTCAGCAGAGATGTTGAAAACTGAACTGATTTAAAAAAAAAAAAAAACAAACAAAAAACAACCACCAAACCACAAACAACCTCAATGAATGCTGTAAAACAGATTTATTTACTTTTATCTCCTAGCAGCAAGCCTAACGATCAAGTTTCATGAAAGGTAGACATACAGTTTTAAAACTGCTATGAGATATACATCAAAGCACACAGGTAGCAATAGTAATTTAAATCCCCAACTATTAAAGATCTCATTAGATGCCCCAAACCAAGAAACTCACAATCACTAACACAAGCATCAGAAAAATCCGCTGTTTGTGGAGACAGTCTCATCACCTGTAAGCTTTCCAGCACTTACATGACCATGGGTCTCTTCTTGGTTAATCGGCATTTCTGGACACATCCTTGCATCTATACCTTTCAACTTTATTTTGATATTCAATACGTTTGATACTGCATGTGCAATCAGTATGTAGGATTACACTCTAAGACAGCTTTTAGTTGCATAAGCTCAATTAGTTACAAAAACTAATGGGAACTCTCTTCAGCTGTATCCACAAGTCAGGTAACTGCTTGCAAATCTGTCCTGCAGTAACAAGAACAGGTTGACACCTGACAAAAAATAAGTTCTAGTATAAGCCAGAATGTATGATGATTATGGTTTATTTTGTGAAATCAGACCTCTGAGATGCACTTCCATTCTACTGTTATGCAAATGCACTGGAAAGTACTTCCACAAGCATTAGTTTCCATAACAAATAATGTCTGTGTGTGTGTTCATATACATGCTCTTACCTCTGTTAATTAGGCATCTGTTCCTTGTCTGTTGGGTTCCTAGCTGGAGACTAAAAAGAAATAGATGCAATTAGTAAATAGTTATGTATATCAATGATAAACTAGGCCAGTGCAGAATGCCTTTCAAAGTTGAATAATTCACAAAATATATACCTAGGATGAGTCACTTTTTGTATGTTTTACTTCAAATGTGAATACAACACGTGTTCCTGGGAGCAGGGGAGCAAGAGACATCCACAAAAATAGGCAGGTGTTGTGTGGGAGGTGGATTTTGTACAAATCTTCTAATAGTATGGCTGGTCTTTATTGGTGGCAATTAGGAGAGGCTGAGGGGTACATGGATATTCAGTTGTCTTGGTGAACTCCTCAGTCAACAGTTTGACTGTGGGCTTGCCTCATGAAGACCTGATTTGGTGACAAATGGAGAGGAAACTGATTTTTGTTATTTTCTTGATTTTAAATTTGAGCATCATGTGAAGGTACAAAATACTTAAGAAGCTAGAAATCATCCAGGCTAAAGATGTAGCTTCACAAGTCCAATGGACACTATTGTAAACTACCAACAAATAAGTATTTTCAAGACTAGACATCCTGATTGAAATGCATACTGTTGAAGTCATGAAGAAAAAAAAATCTTTTCTATGACTTCCTCACTCTCCACACATACAAAAGCTTGTATGTGCTTCAGGATCCCAAGTAATTTCAACTTTGCTAACTGGGTTGAGTAAAGACGTTTGGGTTCCCATGGATCCAAATGTCAAAATTAGGGTGTCTCTGTTCATCTTCCTATTGACCTGTCAGAGACAACAGAAATTGGTTAATGCGCTCAAAATTAAGTGAAGCTTTTTTAGTTTTCAGGGAACTCTACTTAGACACTACCTGCAAGCTGGAGTGGCATCAACTGATGAATAAGCAATCTGTTAGCAACTTGGACTAAAAACAAGGTGCTGATGAGAGTTGAGGAATGAAGCCAGACATTTAGGATAGCGAACGTCATCAATAACCTGCCAGTTTGTGAAAGGTGCATAGTGCTCTTTTGAGTGTTTTTTGGATGAAGCTGAGGAAGAGATTTGGTCTTTGGCAGCTGGTTGAGCAAACTTAATTAAACCAGACCTGCTTTACTGTCATAGGCATCTACAAAACTGGAAAGCAAAATCTGGGAGAAGAAGTTCTGGGGAGGATGCCTTTACTGCAGTGGATGACCTGGCTGTTGACATAATGCCTTACAGGAGTGGGTCAGTATTAAACAGTCTATAGCAAGAGATAGTAAAGTTTTCCTTCTTGGATATGAAGGCCACTTTCAGTGTAAGTATCTACTGATTTTAACAGCTAACAGCTAAGAAATAAATGGTTTCAGTTGAGTTCCCTGTAAAAAAAGCTTTTGACCTTTCCACAGCAGGCCACCTACCTTGCCAGTCTTGCCAAGGATCCCAAGACTAGAACAGATGCAAGGACTAAATTGCTCATTTGCCCCAGGGGTATATTTGCCACTGGAGGACTACTAAGCATCTGACATGTTTCCCAAGACCTACCTTCACTTAAAACTATTATGTAAGTTGCTGGCATTGAAATAATAAATAATAATAATAATAATAGTAGTAGTAGTAATAGTAGTAGTCAAGCTTAATATTTGCTTAATGCAGTATTGGTCTTCTGAAGTCCATCTGAGTTACAGTTTGTCTTCTGCGACCTCTATCTTGCTCATGACCTAGCAATGAAGCAGCGACACCTACTACTTGGTTCTTGCTGCTACGCCAAGAGTGGAGAACAGAGTACCAGTCATTCCCGGTTTTGGTGAGGAATGTTACACTATACTAGCTGTATCCCTAAAAACCAAGTTCAAGGTTCTACAGAGATTACCTATGAGGGGATAACTAACTACAAGCAATTCAAACCATCTTATGTAGCTTCTGCAATCTTGCACTTATTTTTAGATGCTGGATGACTAAATGTGTGGGATGTGGCACATAAGGTGTCATAATGTAACTGCAATAGAAGGCAGATTTTGAAATCTCATTTTCAGAAACAGCTAAATGAGATTCACATAGGTAATTCACATGTCCAAAGATGTAGATAGGCATCATACAGGGTTTTTAAAAATTCTTATGTGCTAGAAAGTATGGACGTGGAATGCATGTGAAAGCTGCATTGTCTTTTAAGACTTTAAAGGAAATTTGCCTAGTCATCCTTACATAAACGTTGTCTAAACTGCTGCCATTCATTCTGTTAGTGGACACGCACAAACCCAAGACACTCAAGCCTTACCTTATGCTTAAGGGTATAGACAAGGAACCAGTTACCACAGAGTAAGCTGAGGTCTAACCATATTTGTATGCTCACGCCTTGTGGGACCCCACAGCAGCAGCACGCATCCACCTTAGTGTGAAAGCACAGCATCTTACCGTGAGAACAGCATGCGTCCATCTCACTGTGGGCGCATTCTGGCTGTCCCGATTTGGTAATGTCTCCCAGAGGAGACCTATGGCTGAGGACTTCAAATGCCAAGACATACCTCATCAGTTCAACTGTTTCAATTCTGTTGTTCTCTCCATTCTTCCTTGTCTCCTACTCCGTAGTATTTCACGGTTGGCAAGGCTGCTTTCCAAATAGTGTATGAGCCTCGCTTATAGTTAAAGTTTCCCGTAGGCAATAGGCTACTTCTAGTTCAGTACTTTGGTGGTGTCAGGAAAGATGCCAAGGAAAACCTTAAATACCTTAAAAGATCTGCGCCAGTCATTTCAAAATGGAGCTTTTGTCCCCAAATCATGTATGTATTTTCTGTGAAATTTTATTAAAGGTATTTTTTGTTGTTGTTCTGTTGGCTAACATCTTCCCTTCTTGGAAAAAAGATATTATCAATGTCTATGGGCAAGGCCATATGTTTATTATATAGTAATGAGATAAATCATTGTCTGTGCCTGTACTTTATGCAAATGAACATTCTACATGGTTAGTCCGTATTTAGTTGTTCTTAAAATAGGTTTTTGTAGATATTTCCCTCCAAGAGTGACAGAACTTTTTGCTTTGCAGTTGATTTTTTTTTGGGGGGGGGGGTTGTTATTCAGTCTTATATTAAACTGTTGCAAAATGAGACATGAACTTCAAGATAGCATCAAATGTTATAATGGAAGACTGAACTGAGTGCCACTCTCATTAATAACTTTCATTACAGTGGAAGGAAGATCAAACTTATCAAGAAACTAAAAATTATGTCCCATACTAATTTATAGGAGATATTTTCTTTTCTCATTAAAATAAAATCAAATTCCTTTTCTAACAGGCTTCTGATGTGATCTCCTTAAATCCTCAATCAAGTCTTCAAAAACCATCTCTGAAAAAAGACTATCCAAATCCTGATTTCACACACGGAATCTGGAGAGGGAGGCCCATATTTTTAAAGGTACAGAGGAAGAGTCTGTATACAGATGTAGAAACTAGAATTCATTAAACAAATCGGAGAACTGCTAACGTTCATACATACCGCTTTATTAAATGGCATGTGGAACAAAAAGTCTCTAAAATGAATGCTCTCTGGTCTGCTTTCCTTAGGAACTACGAAAGAGAAAAGAACGTGATTGTCATTTTTGTTTCAGGCAATTTATTTATGTCTGGACTTAGGTATTGGTCTTCTGAGATCCTTCTTTACTCTTGCCATCAGTATGCCTCCAGCTGTAGAGGGAGTTCCATCTTTTAGAAGTTCTTATTTTCAAGAATTTAAATCTTTGATAATAAAGTGCGCTGTTGGACAAGACAGGGGCCTCCATAATGATTCCCATTGTATTTCTGCAGTGCAAAGCTGCTGATTTATATGCATCACAGGATAGCATAACAGAGGGCAGAGAGGTTAGGATCAGACGGGAACATAGTGATCATTATCTGAGTTACTGGATAATTTCACAAAATTTACAATTCTGGTGTTGATACTACATTTCTGCTGGTATGAGTCAATAACCAAACTCTGGAGAGAGAGGACAGCTACAGAGGCAGGAGTGATGTGGCCTTAAAAGAAAACCCTACAGACACGTACTTTCCAAGAATCACCCTCATGTCATCATGAGCTTTGCCTTGCCTATAGAAAACAGATTGTAGGAACAAATGCAGTGATCCCAGGCCCTCAGGCTCTGAGCGCCTTGTGAAGGCTTATGGACTGAGCCTGTTCACGTGCTCAGGACGCTGCACCCCTACCAACCACGGAGGATATTAAAGCTGCAATATAAATAGTCTGGACTGCAACCCTGCCACTGGACCAGCAAGAATTTCCCTTAATTACAGTATCTCACAAGTCCACATAAATACAACACTGTCTAACAGAATAATGAAAGCAGTACTGTGGATTATTTTTCTCTCTTGCAGTAAGAAAACAACACATTTAGGGGATATTTTTAAATAGCGATATACAAATGGTACTAAGTCCAATATGAAAAAGAAATACTAAATTTCCCTTCTAAGAATGTGTATGTACTGAAGTTTACAGAAATTGTAGGCCTAAAGTCAGTCAATACCATCTAATACAATCTTTTCATAACAAAAGAAAATCATTTGCAGGAAGTGCAGGTGGTTTCTACTGCTGCAGAGGACATTCAATCACAAAGGGAAAAAAGCATCTTAAATGACCAGTAGTATGGCTTTTATTAATGACTCACAATACTAAAGTGCTGTATCAGTGGAAAGTTCATCGAGAATTTGCAAGTGCAAATTGATAGCTGATTTACAAATAAAATATTGAAGTCATCAAGTAAATTGTTCTAAAGAAATAATCTACCCTAATTGTGATGAAGCAGTAGGAAATGGGCTACAGAAAAGCTGAGCCACAAAGACTTGGTAAATTTTCTGCCCCATTAACTCTCAGTGAGCTCATCTTTGGGATGAAATCTTGACCCTGCTGAAGGCCTGATTACACTAAAATAACTTAAATGTGGTCAGATACAGAAAATGCTCATTACAATTCAATGCCTGATCCAAAATTCTGCTTATGCTTTGGATCAGACCTTTGCAGTATACTTATAGTTCAAGGCTTCAGTGTTCTGAGAGGCAAAGAAAGTGCGACTTACCATTCAGATTTTCCTTTTCTAGTCTGTTTCCAATAGTGGTGTCTCTAAGGTGGTACACTTTTTCCTTTAAGTAAAAAACAAGCATCAAACCAGCAGCAGAAATCAGTAACAGAAGTTTACTGTAGAAATAATGAATAACTATAAAAAGCTAGATTCTTTTGCATTCTGACCACCAAGCTTCTCTCTCTCCAGAAAAATAATTTTAAGAGACTGAAAAATGTCTATGATGCGCTATAAGTAGATGCTAATTTTAGCATTTATACCCAAGAGTCTTGTGGAGTTTCTCCTATCAGTAAGTTATATCGATTCTGGAGTTAGATTACAGAGGCTTGGGAGTTTATTTTTTGCTTTGGACAAGTGATTTTTCCTCAGAAATCCCAGTGAAGACCAGACAACTGCAGTGATAGCATGAAGAAAATTCATCATGTTCATGTTGGGGGAACAGTGAAAGACTTCTACGGTACAAAACCAAAGAAAAGTCACACGTGCAATGCAGGGTATAAACCACCACTAGAAAGTAGCTTTTTCCCTGAAGCAGTGAAAACAGGCCACGTAAATCCTCCTTGAAATACAGGCTTACGAGTTAGTGCTGCTCTCTTTGCACAGATTAGATGTCATCTTCCTCCACAAGTAATTCCCCTGACTGATAGAGCAATACCAGCAACTCCCATCCGTGTGCTTGGCCGCAGACAGATTCAGAAGGGGGCATCCCCCATTCTCTCGCACTGCTGCCGAACAGCTAGTGCTGTGCTGCTGGTGCCCAGCCTGGGAACTGGGCTCCTAAACCGTCCTAAGCCCTTGCACTTTTGCTGTTGAGTGTTCCACTGCGATGACAAAGCTCGTACTCTTTCTTCAGTAAATGGAGACACAAAGAGCACTTAATCTCTCCTCATTGGCAGCATCTGATAGCTCTCCCACTCTGCAGAGTAGTCGACTAGCTTTGGTTTTCCTCTTTCTACTAAATGCACTTAAAGGACAGCAAGAAAATATTTTTGTTAATGCATGACCTCTTATAAAATGAGGGCATAACCTCTTCCTCCAGCTGTCTTGTTAGAAGTAATTAACAAACCTCCTCACCATGCCTTTCTCCTTAGCTTCTAGCTTTGATGCAGTTCTTTCAGTGACTCAGTGTGTGGGCTTTTGTAAATCCTGTTTTTGTGCACCTCAGTTTACTCCATACATTGAATATAAAGAAGCTGAAGAGCACTGCTAATAATTGTGAATGTCACTAAGTAGCTTTAACACTTTCAGACAGGCATAAAGCCTGTTGTAGGTCAATATATATTAACAATGTATGCTTGATATAGTTAGGTTTCTGTTAGCTGATGCTGTTTGATAGCGTATTCGGTTTGTTCAGCTATAGAAGGTTTGTGGTTTCACACCAGATGCATAGACCTAAGCATCACCTAGCAGTTTAGAACAAAGGTCTTAAAAGACGAACATATTTAACTCAGGATTTTAACCAAATGCAACAGCACCTGAAGTCAGGCAAAATAAATTCAGGAAGCCTCTCGAGTAATCAAACAACAGTGGAAACGGGTAGCTAGAAGATTCAGAACCATAAGCAGCAAGTTTCTTGGGAGCCGATGGGCATATAAATCATGACTCTTATTTCTGACCTCACATATAGGAGCCAAAATACAAGAGTTTGGTTTTGGAACTTCTGATCAAGATTCCCGTCCAGAAACATAAATTTCAGACTTATACCTGTTGAGTGGACTGTAGTCTCTGTTTTTCATTCTGCCACTGTTTAAATCTGTCAAGGGCTTCATCCACAGAAATTGCCCCCTCTTTCACCTGTTCCTGCAAGTGGATGAGTTCTTCCTGTTCAGCAGGGATGTTGTATTTCACAGTGCTATCAGTTACTGTGTCAGCGTGGCCTCTATGGGCTGCTACAAAATGTAGAAAGATAAAGGTAGAAAATATTATTAACCCATTTCATTCCCTTCTCTTTATGATGCAAGCACTTTTTTCAACAAAGGCATGTAAGCAGTGATTTTATAATCTGACATCAATAAAACCACACCATCTTTAGGGTAGCTTCCCCCCTCCCTTTTCTTCTTTCTGTTTGGGTTTTTTTTTTTCAATGGGAGAAATGCAACAAATCAATGAGGATTCTACCATGACTCTTTGGCAGCAGAGCAGCATCTTAAACATTTCATTCATTACTATTGCCCCGATCCATGGAATCTCCATTAGAGTCAGTTCAAATAAGAATTTCCTTCTAGCACTAAAGCTATAGTACTGACATTTTAAAGGAAATTGTTGCTATGTTAAGACAAAAAATATCCACAGTGCCTTTTCTTCCCTTCCTTCTCCAACTTCACACATTCCATTTCTCAAAAGCTGGGGCTGAAATTTGGTCAGAAAGCATTTTGAAATTTCGCATGATTTCCTTCCCCCAAATTATTAAATACATTGCTGTGACAAGAAAACATTACAACCTAGTCCTCCTAGGCGCACAACTGAAGGGAAATGACAGGGAGACGTGTGTTATCAGATTCCAGGGAGGTGTCGCACCGCGTATCTCCAGGACACTGATACAGAAATGGCTGATCCAGAACACATGAGCAGCCATGAAACCGGGCTCTCCTAGCCCTGTATGAGGCTGTTGCAAAGGTGCCGTAAAGCACCGGTTTCACTGCACAGAGAACGCGGCCAGGATGAAAGTTTAAATCGTAAGTATGATTTGGGTTAGTTTTTCCTGCTGTATTTTGCACCAGTATCTTTACTTTAAGTGAGGAAGGACTGTGCAAAGGGAAAACTACGAAGGAAGTGAAAAACTGGCTACTGTGGCTTCTCCCACTCCCTCCTTTTGATCATACTAGCACATATTTGGCATGAATGTCTACTCTTTTGCATCTCAGCTAATTGTTTCTATTTTGACAGAGTAACGACCCTAATGCCTTACATGTGATAAGATTATTTGGAGATCAGACCAGTTTAGGTAAAACTGATTATAATTTTTCATATCAGCAAAAGGTGTGTATTTCCTCAGACCCAAAGAAACTACTCTGTTTTATCATAGAATGGTTTGTGTTGGAAGGGGCCTTTAAAACTCAAAGCCCCATCCAACCTGACCTTGAATATTTCCAGGGATGGGCATCTACCACCTCTCTGGGCAACCTTTCCAGAGTTTCACCACCCTCACTGTAAAAAATTTCTTCCTTATATCTAGTCTATATCTACGCTCTTTTAGTTTAAAACCATTACCCCTTGTCCTATCGCTACAGGCCCTGCTAAAAGTTTGTCCCCATCCTTCTTATAGGCCCCCTTTAAGTACTGAAAGGCCACAATAAGGTCTTCCTGGAGGCCTTCTCTTCTCCAGGCTGAACAACCCCAACTCTCTCAGCCTTTCTTCATAGGAGAGGTGTTCCAGCCCTCTGATCATCTTTGGGGCCCTCCTCTGGACCCACTCCAAGAGGTCCATGTCTTTCCTGTGCTGAGGGCTCCAGAGCTGGATGCAGTACTCCAGGTGGGGTCTCACCAGAGAGCAGTGGAGGGGCAGAATCACCTCCTTGACCTGCTGGCCACGCTTCTTTGGATGCAGCCCAGGATATGGTTGGCTTTCTGGGCTGTGAGCACACATTGCTGGCTCATGTCCAGCTTTTCATCCATCAGTACCCCCAAGTCCTTCTCTGCAGGGCTGTTCTCAATCCCTTCATCCCCCAGCCTGTAGTGATACCAGGGGTTGCCCTGACCCAGGTGCAGGACCTTACACTTGGCCTTGTTGAACCTCATGAGGTTCACATAGACCCACTTCTCCAGCTTGTCCAGGTCCCTCTGGATGACATCCCGTCCTTCAGGCGTGTCAACTGCACCACTCAGCTTGGTATCATCTGCAAACTGGCTGAGGGTGCACTCGATCCCACTGTCTATGTCATTGATGAAGATACTAAACAGTACTGGTCCCAGTACAGACCTCTGAGGGACACCACTTGTCACTGATCTCCATCTGGACATTGAGCCGTTGACCATCACCCTGTAGATGCGACCATCCAACCAATTCCTTATCCACTGAACAGTCCACCCATCCAATTGATATCTCTCCAATTCAGAGAGAAGGATGTTGTGGGGGACCGTGTCAAAGGCCTTACAGAAGTCCAGGTAGATGACATCTGTAGCTCTTCCCTTGTCCACTGATGTACTCGCTCCATCATAGAAGGCCACTAGGTTGTTTTGCAGAGGTATGCTACCGATATTCCAACATAGTAAGATCTAGAAGGTCCTGTATTCTTTTCCTAAGTGGTTTAGCATTCATGAAAAGTAATGTCAGTAGCACTGGAGACTGCAGTTCCCCGCTGCAGAAATACATACGCGATTGCGTGCTGCTCTATATGCTTTAATCCTGACCTGCTACTTGTTAACAGAAGAGGGAGGAAAAATATACACTCAGTGCTCATTCATTTTGTACGTAACATTGTTAGTTATTTTTGGGTACCATTAATGGATTTTATGGTAGCAACATTTTGATGTGCTACAACTCAAATAACAACCGGACTGCCGCAAGTAATCCAAAACATGGACCTTGGGGTACCTGGGAGAGAACTGTTGCTCCCCACACTACTGTCTTTATGTGGCTGGAATGAGTGCACAGCTGAGCCCTCCTGACCTTCCTTTTCTTGGTTTTAATCACAATGGAGAAAGGAAACAGAAAAGTGTAAAGTAACTCCGACTCTACAAATCTTTCCCAGAAGACTGTAACTTTTATTTTTCTTTCTTTAATCTGATCTCTTAATGCTGCAACACCATTAAGGATATAAATCATATGTGGGAAAATAGATGCTAAATCAGTCAAAATCAAGTCACAGCAAATCTCTACTAGTTTTACTGAAAAGCATCAAGGCAGTTAAAGAGCTAAATTAAATTCTGTACCGGGCTTCCTGGCATCGCAGTAGATCCTGTCGTTGTCACTGGGTGCTCGAGTGGCCTTTTGCTGAAACACTACAACAAAATTAAGAATATAAGGAAGTTGGTGAAAAGTGGCAATAAAAACCATCACACATTCTGAGCAAAGGAAGGAGGCTCATGAAAGCAGGCTGGAATAAATTTTTTGTTCTAGCCAGGAGTACTTCTCAACCCATTTGTCAGTCCGATGTTAATTACTTGAAAAATTGTTCTGTTGCACTGAACGGCAGGATTACTGATATTACAGGTATCATGACAAGAAACTTTGAAGAAAATAAAATAGACTTATCACATTAACGTATTACTTGTTTAGAAAAAACAGCTAGATCTCGGAGTTCTTCACATGGTACAGACACCTACTGTAGCCCATTTCTTATTTTACGGGGAAAGGTAAGGCAGAAAAAACCAATAGTACTAGGTGAGAATAATGACACTGCTTAAGAAAGAGTAGGTGTATATTTTTGTCTACTTTGTTCAAGCACCAGGAACAGCAAAGCACGATCACTTATTCCGTTAGGGTAGCCCATCATCCCCATTCCTGTGAGGCGCCCAGAGAATACAGCCAGCCTGGATACACCCTGAAATGCTGCAGTTAAACTTTTGCTGGCAGCATATGTAAAACCCAGAAGGTGGGAATTGCTTGGTTTCTGACTTTTCTACTGCCATATAGGCTTTCCCTCTTCAGTGTCAGTTCTGATTTTAGCTAAACAAACTGATAATCTAGAATAATTCCTTCCCATTAAGTAATCTTTCTGACATCACTGCAATGCAGCAAACGTGCCAGTTCAACGGAGCAAATGTTTGCTTGGGGACCAAGGCCCAGTACAGCGGAGCTCTGCTCAAGCGGCAGAGCGTGCATGCTCTGCACGGTACCCCGGAGTCCTGCCTTCTTGCTCCTGCTGACCAGGGAAACCCAGTGGACCTTGGTTTGCTCCTTGGCTGCCTGCTCAGGCTGCCTTGCATGATGCATCCACTTCTCTCAGGGAAACTTGTAAAAGAGATGATTAAGATCGCTGTGACATCTAAACTCTGCGCGTGCTACGTGCAGAGGTGAGGAAGGAGCGATTCCTAAGGGTGTATTTTCTACACTGCAGAATAAAGTCTTTACGCTAACTCCTGAGTAGGCTTGTATGGAAGGTGATGATGAATGAAAACAGCTGGGGACTTGATGTTCCTTAAAATGTTCTCAGGCTAAATGGAGAGAGTAAAAGAACTATACAGGCAGCACAGTCTGCTGATGTTATGTCACTAGCTTCAGCCTAACGCTGATAGATTTTAACTTTTGTAATACTCTTCTCTGTAATTCTCAAAGAATCCTGCTAAATATGGTTGCAGTGTTCTCCTCGATACTTGAAATAGTATTCTCTTTTTGAAGAAGAAATTAAAGTAACCAGAACACAGAGGTAATGCAGGCAGCCTGAATTTTACTGCATAAGGAGGAGAAGGGATATACTCAACAATGTCCTTGATTGGAAAGCACTTTAATTGATAGGCTTTGAAATTTCTGCTGAGTTTTGCAGTGTTGGAGTAATCAGAAATGGAATTACTCTTCCAGTTCAAAGTAAAATTGTTAAAAGCACTTTACATGCCGCATCTTCCTGAAATTATTTTAGTTGGCAGCAAGTATTCAGTGTGGGTGAGGTCAATGAAAAAAAAATCCTGTTTCTGGAATGCCTGGAAAGATGTATGCACACACCACTGTACGACTGCCACAGGTTTAGGGAAGATTCCAGCAATTTACTCGTTCACTCCCACATTCTAATTACTTACGAACTGCTCTAATACAGTAGTGGAATGAAAGAAACAGGTAATCTTGCACAGGGATCTATTCCATTATTTCTCATGGAAGATAAAGTGAATATTCCTTCAGTAAAGCAATATTAATATAGCAATTTTTTAAAGTGTCAGAATGCCACAGTCTTTCAACTGAGGAAGGATATATATTTTTATATTTTCAGAGCCTCTCTGCCATAGATAATCTGATTAGAAGTTGCAGTACTTCTATTATGCTTTTTTACTTAATGTGCACCCTTCAATAATATCTGTATGATCAGAAAGATAGTACTTTTGAATTTTTAGTCACATTGTGACTGGCTAAAGTACCCATAGATACTTGTAGGTCAAAATCTACAAAATTAAATGTCCCAACCCAATATATGCTATATAATTTTTGTCTACGACTTATCTCCTCTTCTCTCTCAGTTTCTCAGAATTAAAGGAGGCTGAGAGAACTAATAAGTAATTCCACTTTATTCCCTCTCCTCTCTTCAGTTGCTACAGGACACAGATGAAGTTCTTTGCATGCCCTAAATACATTTTTATGTCTTAGGTAGTAAGATCGCTTTTTAGGAATGTAATGTAACCTCAATATTTCTCCAGGAAAGCAAACTCAGAGAGTAAGAAACTACTGTAATATTTTCTAGTAGGACACGAAACCAGAAAACAACCTTTAAAAAGTGTGACAAAACACAAATTTTGCAGCAAATATGCAGAACTCTGGGAAAATCCCGAACAGAAGGCTTGGAAAGTGAGTGGGATCCAAGGAACTCGGAATTGCCTTTTTTCTCTCAATCAGACTAGCTACAGATGTTGTTTCAGGCTGTCTGCACATGCAGGTAAATAATGTTATGAGGCTTGAAATGTGGTTAATATTTTCATGGTTATCACCAGAAATAGAAGGGCTAGGAACATGTGAAGTCTAAGTCTCTTGTGTATAATTCTGTACCAAGAAGAGCATTTTATAGTCACACACTGTGCAAGAAACTGTGATGAGTATAAAGGGTCTAGAAAGAAAGAGTGACGTTCTTTACAATAGCTGCAGATTGACAGAAAGAACAGGAATTTGATTTTCAGAATTAATTGAGGTTCTAACACAAAGCCGTAATGGAAAGGAATCATAGATGCACTATGACATTTCAAAAATTGCTTAGTGATAGGCCAGTAAGAAGTGAAATAATTAGAAACACAGGCAATCAAAATGTGGAAAGAGTTACATTATGAGAAAGGGCAACTCTCATCAGTTAAGAGGGAATGATCAACCAAGATATGGTTTCTAATTTACATTTTACTCTACCCATCTAAACTATGAGGGATGTTGCCTTATTTGTTGTATTAGCAACATTACCTCTAAAAATCAAACAACAGTTTGCCACTATACGCTAGAGATTCAAATAAAGGTAGACCGATAAACCTACCCTCTGGAAGAATATGTGAGCTAATCATACCTAATTCTTACCTACTTACTCAACGCTTTCAGCAGAACAAACACAAAGGAGAAAAGACACAGGAAAAAAAAATCAATAAATATCACTAATTTGAATTCACTTTGCTTAGGGAAAAATCAAGATGCATTTATTCATCAGCTTCACTGAGCTGATGTTCCAAACAAAATTATCTATCGCCATGACTGTTTTATTTAGGAAACATTCAAAATTAAAATCCCGGGGAACAAAATCTTTATAGAAACACAAGGCTAAGTGATAATGCAAATTAATTAATACACTAGGGTTGCACTTATTAACACATCTCAACTCAGTTGCAAATTACAGCGAGTTTGTAAGCTTCCTCCTTGTTCTTAGTAGGTTTTTGCTTCATTCATTTTAGAATTGTCACGCAATTAACTCATGATTAACGGAAGAATGGAGAAGGAGGGGTGAATTGCTAGTTGGGATGTGTTGCAGGGACAGACTCCTATCTTTGCCCACTCCATTTTTTTTTTCCATTATTTAAACATTTTAACATTTAAACTGTGTGTGCACAGTACCTAGGCAAACAAAACTTGCAAGTTCTTTTTCTGGTAGGGATTAGATTGTAAATTAGATGTAGCACAGCAAGGGATGACAAATACACAGAGAATACTAAGGAAGGAATATAGTAGAATGATGCTTATTATTCAGGAGATGAGAACTCTGCAGATGTTTGTTCACATCTTTTTAGATCTCATTTTCCTTTTGTCTGTTTTGTTTACTAACACACTGAGCATCACTCAGCATGAGGACTAGACAGAGGTCATCAATAAGTTCTGTGAGAGATGATTACGGACCACTCCTAAAATTTATACAAAATATTTCATGGATTTAAGATTAAAACAAAAAAAAAAAATCTAGTGATTCATAACATGAAATCAACTAAGGAAATGGGACACTGTAAACAGTATGATCTTTTTTATTTTTCTGAGGCAACACAGCTGAGCACAGAACAAAAGCATCATGCCTCGTGACTCTGGTCTAGTTAGGTCCAAGCATGGTGGAGAAGGGATGGCTGTGCTGTGCTGTGCAAGGTAACGAAGGCTCAAGTCCCAGAAGCTGTCCTGTCATGGTATCATAGGTGTCTGAATGCACTTACACTGTCAGAAGGCAAGGGGAAAAAGACTGGCCAGTTTTAACTGCACTGGTGTGAGAAAACCAGTGACCACATCTAAACTGGTCCAGAAGTTCTGATCTGTTCTAAATGTGCTGCCTGACACTCAAGACATTTATGAGAATACACAACTCTCATTTCATCAGAATATGATGTCAAATGCACTTGTGGAAATATCAAACTGCCATGCTGCTCCATTATTTGCAGTGGCCCAACGCATGCTGCCCGAGTTTTTCAGCTACAGCATCACACACACTCATCACAAGTTACACAGGCTGTTGTCAGCCTCTACCTTCCACAGCCACATAATTAGTCAGTTGAGACCGAAAAAACCCAGTTTTTTCAGATCAAAAGTAAAATGACTTTAAAAAGAATCACAGTGTAATGACAACGTGAAAACATTAATCCAAAAATAAATATACGCTCACCAGCAATTCTCTTCCCAATTTGCAGTGAGATCCCGAGTCTGTCAAGTATGAGCTCAAATCTGTTAGAATACCAACAGCCTTGGTCAGGGAGGGACCTCAGGAGACTACACAGAGACGACTCCCCTACACTGAGGCAAGATAATAAAAGTAATACCAGAACCCCTTCCTACAGAAGGAGTAAAGAGTGAGTGAGAATAGGTCCTGGTGGTTAGTTTAAGATGCCGTTCAGAAGGCGGCGTCAATGTACTTGCTGTACCGTACACAATGAAGAGAACTCTCCCACTGTTGCTCTTGTCAGAAATTTAACTTAGTGGATTATGGAAGTTGGAAGGACTCTAGCAATATACTCAAGAATATTTGCTCCAGCATGTAAAACCTGAATATACCTCTGCAGTCCTATTTTTCTTCAGTAGAGAAAAGCAAAAAGGGGAAGACTCTATATCCGGTTTTACCAGAAATATGCTATTTAGAACAGTTTGCTTTTCAACCAGGCAGCATCCTATAAATATTTTCTCTCTGTGCACCTCGTTCAGTACATGTTTCAATCTACTGAAGTTAAGATAGCAAAAAAAATCTGACTGAATGAACACAGTGGATGAAGCCAGTATACCACTTCCCAACCTGGTCTGTAAAACAGTCTCAGTGCTCTAAGACAGCTGAACAGCGGTTCCTAGTATTTTATTCATGGAAAAACACCCTTAAGTTGGGGATACATAATGAAATTCATCTGCAGTGCAGTACTTTATACTCACTGTAGGAAAGTACTAAAAAATCCCTCTGTGGGACATAAATGTTTTGCAGCTTGCATGGGCTCCGAGGCTTCACTTTGGAAGCCCCTGCGTTAGAGCATTTAAACAATCTGCATAAGAAGAATTACTAACGCAGGATGCGATCACTATAGTTCCCAGTAATCAGCCTGATAACTTTCCAAGACATTAACAGTTCTGTTCTGGATTTTGTTTTTTCATTTCATTTGGGTTTATGTTGTCTATTCTGTACATGAGATATTCTGCCTCCCTAAAAATATCCACTGGCTGCTACTTTGTCTGCATACCCTGTGATTTTCATGAGCAATGAGAATGCTATTCTCTTCTGGGATAGTAACTGGGAAAGATATTTTTCCACTGCTAACTTCTAACCCTAATGTGAAGTCCCACAGACAGCCAGCTTTAAATAGTAAAATGTTTGCAGTGCACAGAGGGGAAATACATTCCTTCAGGGATTTGTGAAAGGTTTGCAAAGGAACAAAGGCTATAGCATATGAAGTTTTATTTATGCTGTTGTAGGACAGGTGTCCTTGCTGCAGAGAAGCCCTCTCATACTGGTGGTCTCTGATAAGAGGTAAATGATCAAACCAGGACAGTAATGTAATCCTTAAGCCCTGAGGCAGTCCTGGTAGGTCAGACTTCAGAAATGGTAGGGAGGCATTATAGAAACTCATGCACCTGTCCTAAGAATACACCAGGGATTTCGGTTTCCAGCTCAATCAAATCTGGTATCAATAGGGAACATTAAAACTGCACTGTAAACTGGAAACACAACACCTTCATACATTTATTTAACAGTTGTTTTGGCAGCACACAATTGAAAAAACATCGAAATAACCTACAAAGGAATACTAAGCACTTGAGGAATGGAAAGGGAGCACACTAAGAGTGCACACCATCTGGACAACAAGCTATTTGGCACCAGTTTGCAGCTCCATTGGTTGATGAGCCTTTCACACAGAAGGCAGAATTCTTGCAGTGGTCTAAATTAAAGAACAAATGTACTCTCTGTTTGTTAAAGATGCAGTATGTTTAGCAGTGTTCAATACAGTAGTTTGCACGTTCATTAAAATTTGAAAATAGAATAAATGAAACTTTGTAAAAGCGATGAGAACACTTATGTTTTAGATCTTTCAACTCACTCATGTTTCCCAGAATTTATTTGTCAGCAAATTCAGGTCAGATGCTGAAACTATAAATTGCAGTAGTTCAGTTACGACAATTAGCATCACTGAGTGTCTGCTTGCCTAGGTTTCGAAGTGTAGATCATGCTCTGAAAGAGACTCTAAACGGGCTTGTGACGTTCTGTGGTTGTTTTCTATAGATCAACAGTTCCACTATCCTATTCTGCAGAGCACCAGTGGTAATCTACACAAGCAGGCTTTCTGCCTAGCGTAAACTTAAGCTTCCATGTGTTTGAAAGCTACTTATTACAAAGAGGGCTATTTGCTCGCTTGCTTTGTTGCTATTCTCATGGAAACACCACCACTTTTGCTTAAAGGAGGAGATACTCTTTTATAACTTCATGAACTTCAGTGTGTGGTGAAAGCCCTCATGGGAATTCAGCCACTTGATTTGTTCTGATAGATACAAAAAAATAAATTAAAAAGGAGGCACCAGCATGCAATCCAAGAGGCAAAAGGCATTTCTGCTATGCAATGCTTACACTTTTTTTGCCAATAAATAAGACCATAATTTTCCACCACCTCTGTGGGTACACAAAAAGCAAAAAGAAATCCTCCTCTTGCATCTCTGCATGGCACTATCACAACAGCCCCTGCAATCCTTGGAGCATGGAGCTTGTTCTTTCCATGAACTCCAAAGTAGATGAGGACCCAGTTGTGGGTGACTGTGTAGCCTTAACAGAGCCCTCCTCTGTGCATCATGCTCCGTTCTCTAATCCCATTTTCCCCATAGGACCTGTGTCTTACCGAACACCAGAAGGGAACGGTTCTGAAGATCAACCAGAACTGTGCAGTGAAGACAACCTGTTTCTTACAGGAACATTATTTAATTTGTTTTAGAAGTTAAAAGGTATTCAGTTAATGGAGAGAAAATACAGAGGAGGGGAGGATGCCTCAGTTAAATAACTAAAGGTTGCTCTGCGGAACAGGACTTCTCTCTCCAACAAAGCCCCAGCGGAACCCCAGACAAGTCACTTAAGCCAGCAATCACGCTCATGAATCCCTGACATCAGGGTGCTGACTAGACACGCTAATGATTTAGTTTGAAGTTCTGAGTGCTCGTAGTGGCCACTGAAATCAATGGGATCTCTGCTTTGAATGAGTGAAGTATTACATAATGCTGTTAATCTCAAGAATGGCATCTTGGTTACTTCATATTGGGCATCCAAAGACTCACTGGATACAGAACAAATCAAAGGGTTTATCACAGGAGGGTCTGAAACAACACATTGGACCTAGGGCAGGCACGAATTGTATTCTAAACAAAAATAGGAATAAAAAACACTGAAGAGTTTTGCATCTTATGCTCACCTGCTCTAAACACTACACGAAATAAAATATGTGTGATAAATAGCAGCACATGGCTATATACTTAAGGACGATATTGTAATGTTTGTGGCAGGGAGAAAGAAGTAAAACAGCAAAACTACCTCAATTCTAACTTTTTGATTATTTGGCTCTGCAACTTCTGCAATGCTCTTTTTAACATAATATATGAAAACAAAACCTGAAACTACCATCAATTTATTTGAGGGATGAAAAATGTGTATATGCACTAGCCAGAGTAATTTTATTTTACACCGATTAGACAAAATTATAAAGCAATGACTGCAAACACATGTGGATTTTAATGATGGACTGGAATTAAATTTTCTGGTTCTTACAGCCGAAAAAATCTTGTTTTCCAATTATAAGCAGTTTTAATATGATAAACTGGAAACTGGGATATTGCTGGACTGGATGAAGAATTTTTTAACCACTGTGGAGGAGGACAAAAATTGCCAATCCAAGTAGCAAGAAAAATCTTTCAGCTGAAGATACATAATTTCTGTCTAAAATGTCACTATCTATCTCGGGAATCCCTGCACAAAACCAGAGAGTGAGAAACTCCAGATCTGGAACTAGCAGGATGGCCGGGCAAGACAGAGGCCTTAGTGGTCAACTGAAGCTTTCTTGAAGCACTTCCACTTTTCTCATTTACTGTATAAGTAAATGAACTTGAGTCAGAGGCTGATTTCACAGAACAACAGGAAACTAATTTGACTACCACTACCTGCTTATAGAAGCAAAGCTAAAAACCTTGTGTGTGTGTGTGTATAAATCTCTCTATATATGTAGTGTAGAAGAACCACAGTCCCATCAAAACAGTTCCTCTGATAGTCTCTTCCTTTGTGAACAGTTAGGGTAGACAAAGCAGAAACACTCTAGTGCAATAAAAGACAGTAAAAGCAGTCTCCCAAATAATGCATCTTCACAGCAAGGGTTTTCAAGTCACTGGCCTGTCTATGATGATGGAGGACCAAGATTTGAGACACTGCTCTAGCAATTTCAGTAAAAGCAGCCATTTCAGGACTTTTGTAGTCGTAACAGGCCCCCTATACACATCCGTTCTTGGATTACACTTTAACTACTGTAATGATTCATCCTTATACCTCCTGAACATGCAGAAGAAAGAGCAACTAAATGATGAACGCATTAGCCGCCGCATTCTGGCCCTCACCTGGAGTTATGCAGCCTGGAGGAAGAGAGCTAGCTAGGAAGAATAAAATAAATCACTGACTGAAATAAGCATGAAAAAGGAGGTGCTCCTCTGTATTTGGTAGAATGATTTGGGTAGTATTAATCCTGTTTTAGTGCAAAACATGCACTGGATGGAGTAAGCAATCTACTGGTGTCCTTTCTCGGCCCGGTTTTCTACCATTTATTCTCATGCGTATTCTTGTACATTGGTAGGTTTTTGTAGAGGAGGCTGGAAATGCAGGCAGTATAGGGATTTGGGGGCTTACAGAGAGATCTCTGCAGTAGGTTCACAGAAATCCCTTTTGTTATTTTGAAATTTGGCTTCAGTCTGAATTGGACTACAAGAGACCTGAAATCTCTTCCAGCCTTACATTTCCATGAATAAGCTCAAAAAGGTCCCCCAGTTTTCACAGAAACGGTGAAAGGACATAATCCTTCCTCAGGTGGCCATTTCTAGCATCTTGCATTGGAGAAAGGATATTTGAAAGAGGAGTTCTCACACAGGCATTTCTCCCTACTGTTCTAATCAGAAAAAATAAAATATGGCTAAAATCTCTCTCTTAGAATTAAGTAAAAACATTTTGATAAAGAAACTGAAAGGAAAGGCGATTCATATAGCACATTCTGTATTGCACCGTTAAAACTGACACACTCACAGCTAGCCCAGAGACTCTTAATTTTCCATCATATTGTCATAATTTTTTGTAAAATGAAACCAAAAAAGTGATGCTATATCTGAGATGCAAACTGAAAATTAACATTAGTCAGAGACGTTCTCAGCTCATTTGAAAGGTGAGAATAGGTTGACTGAATCAACCAATTCGTTGGTTTGAAAGTAACTGAACAAGGATCCTAGTCTTTTAAAAAATACTATTCATCAAATAGAAGGGACATGGTTATATTCTACAGCAAATATTTACAAAGCAGCTGCACTAACCTTGTACTATATAGGGAGTGTTCTCCTCTCTGACGGGTGAACACATGGGACGAGGGGCAGGGGCTGGCGGCCTGTTAATGATAAAAGACCTGCGTTCATTCCTTTTCTTCTCCTCCTCAGCCAGTACGAAATCGTACAGAGATTCATCTGTTTTCACAGAAGTGTATGGGTGTTCCTCCTCACTGTCTCCCTCGCATGTATCTTGGTCTTCTCTGTAGCGTGCTGTTATGAGTCCATCACCACGTTCTCTTTCACTTCTGTCCTCCAGAAAATTCCTCTCTGAAAAAGTGAAGAATTGTGTTCCATATATACGGTAAAGAAAGGAGATTAGGACTTAAAGCTTTAGAACCTCCTAAAGTAACTCAGAGACCTAATTTCACTTCTAAACTAAAGCACTCTGATTTTTAGAGGCTTCTGATCATCTAAGTCAGTAGAGAGGATGCCCCAAAGGAATAATTCTAACTTCAGGGCCTCCTCACGATTTCACATCAGATTATCAAAAATAGATGCTTAGCTATTAGCCCCAAAATAAATGGGCTTATTTAAAAGAAATACTGAGTGCCCCAGTTGCTCCCACAAGTGTCTCACAAACATGTTCTTCAATGGTGAAGCCAAGTAAGCGGTACCTGTGGCCCTTGCCATTTTGGAAAGTCAGGCTATTTGTTAGCTGTAGCAACAATGACTTAAGAATTGAAACTTATTTTAGAAAATGTTGGGTTTTATCTTTCCTTCAATGTCCCACCTGGTTTTGAGGGCTTTACTAAGATGTACTGTAGGACAGTTGAAAAAAATTTAAAAAGCCCCTTATAGCATAGATGAAATTTATGACCTCTTATAATCTATGCTAAGACTATCCAAATATCCCACCCCAATAACTGCCCTGACTCTCTGTACTCCATATATTTCATATACTTCATAGTACAACTACTCACAACTTGCTTTCCTTTAGCTTCTACATTTTCCAGCATTAAAAGGAATCGATGAGTTTCCCGATACCTGAGTTTGTTTTGATTTGTCTTTAAAACCTCCACAAACTGCTTAAGAGTTAGAAGCTGTTACTGAAGCTGGTGTTCCCATAAATGTTTTTAACTTCCTTGTGCTGATTACCCATCCTTCCTGCAAAAACAGTAGACCTGCCTAGAATTCTTGTACTGCGTCACATTTTCCTCGTGTTGTAATCTACTGCCTGTACATGTGTATCTGCTAAACTAGGCTGTAGTCGCTACCGGTGTTTTCAATCCTTTGGCTGCTATTTAAAGAATTGTTTTATCTGTTTATGGGTTTAGAGGAGCTAAACAATCTTTGTAAGTGGGATACATTTATGAATGGGATGTGTCATTTATAAATGGGATGTATTATTAATACATACTATCGACGTGCATTCTGGCTAAGGTATAAAAATGTTTTAAAACAACAAGTGGGATTAATACACCTGCCATATTTAATATGAAAACTATTTTGTTTCCATGTCACTATGAAAGTTCTGTCCCTTTCTCTGGAGGATATTCTTTCTTGTCACTCCCACAGGGGGCACTCTCATGCCACTGCCAAAACCAAGACTTCAAGAAGAGGGGACTTGCCTTTTAGGTATTCCACAGCAATACCTAAAGCCAGTGGCTGACTAAAAATACGTAGCAATGACTCGTTAGAGCTCCTCTTTGAAAGCAAGCATCATCCTCATTTAGAGGAATTCTGATACCCCCCGCCCCATTCCCCAGTGATGAAACCAAGGGTAACACTTCAGGAAAATTCACGGCGTGTTTTAAATGAACTATTCACACAGGAGCATTTTTAGACAAACTCTACCTCACCATCGCAGGATTCAGCACAGGACACTACGTAGCTGAGAAACTTTCTCTGCTGGTACCCACGTACAGACGACTGGCATTTGGCAGAGAGGGTCGCATTAGTACTTGATGGTATAGCCACATGAGAGCTATTCCAAGACAGGCATTTATATCAAACCTACACTAACAAATCCTGTATGCCAAACCTGGCCCCTCATTTATGCACACTTATAGCTGCAGTTCAGTATTTTGTGCGAAGAAAAATGCATCTTTAACGTTAATTTTATTCTGCCCCTCTTTCGCTTAGAATCCACCTATGACTTCCTGCATATAGCCAGCTTGTTCTTTCACAGCAGAAAACAGGACAAAAACCTACCTATAGCAGGCTATAAGGCTAGAAAGCTATTTCTGTCTACTTATGTGAACTTCAAAGTGCTTGGTGATGGTAATTTAAGACTCTAATAAGTTATGCCGCATTTAAAACCAGAGTTAACAGTAATAAGCAGTGGAGAAACTGAGAACCAATTTGTGTGCATGCTGATCAGTAGTGTCCATACAAATAAGAATTTTTTTTTTCCCCCTATGTGGCTATTTAAGACTGGTATTTAAGCTTGAATTCTTTTGCATACTTATTTTTCCCAATGAGAAACAATTATAATCATCCCTTCTGAAATAGATGCAAATAGTATTTTGGACTTCTCATCACTTGAATCAAACTACAACACTAAATTTTAGATTTTTACTCTGGGGCAGGAGTATTAAAAAAAAGGGCAAAAAAAAAAAGGCAAAGCATTACGTTAAAGGTCAGAATTTCTCCCCCTCTTTTCAATCTGCAACACAATATAGCTTTTTATTTCTAACCACAATATTGGCTAAAATGTAATAAAATACTATGTTACTTCTCTCTGCACAGTCACTTTCTATTAATTCTACCTGTGAAATTCCAAGCTGTATTAAATCAAGATAGTATTTAATATTTTAAAATGGTAAATACTTAAGTCAACTTGACAAAAATACAAGCTCAATCTTTTCTTTCAAGCCTCTCTTGTAAATCCAATGCATCACGTATTATTTGGCAGCTCTCCGAGATGGGCAGAGTGAGGCAAATCTGAAACCTGAGCGCAGCAGCCCAGACCACAGTATTAGCTGACATACCTGGTCATGAATATCTTGATGCTGCAAAGTTCATACGCACATGCTTGCTTTGCAGAATTAGGGCCATACTGCCTAGCCACTGCTGTTAGAAGAAGTGATCATACATAATCTCTACAGCAGCACCTAGTCTGCACTTGCAGATGTTTGGATCTGGGGTTATTTTCCTCCCAAGATCATACCTTGTGATAAATTGTCCTGTCTTAGGATGCCAGGCAGATTTCGAGGGGGAGGAGGAGGTGGCCTCTTACAGAAAAAGCAGTCTCTTCTGTTCTCTTGGAGATTATCAGGTATGCTGGCATACAAATTGTCAGCATAGTTATGAAAGCTGTACAAATCTTCCTCTTCTTGACCTTCATGTTCTGTCTCCTCTCTGCTGTCTTCTACATCATCTTTCTTTTCCTCATCCACCTCAGCTTCTCGTTGGCATCTTGATCCAACTCCATACTGATCTCCTGGGTTCTGCTTGGCTTTTAATGCTGAAAAATGAATTATTTCATTTAAAATTTGCCATCTGGAAACATTTCCTGTTTCAAGGATTCCCACAGAAGCAACACAATGGCTAATAAAACTTTTACGAACTGATACAGTAGGAAAGCTGTCAAATACACACTGTCAGTGAACAGCTTTTTAAATATTTACCAAATCAACAGTGGAAGTTTTTATTGTACCTTGCTACTCTGATACCTACCATCTTCGTGCACGCAATGTTAAACTTTTCTAGAGTTGCTGTCAGAATGAAATCACACACACTTACCATGCCTCCGTAATTTGTATTACTTGACTTTCAGTGCAGCACAGTGCAACACTTAGTAAAATAAAGCCGTAGCTCACACAGCTGTGTAACTTGTTTTTGTACAATGGGGTTTGGGTGCTTATGTAAATCTCTCTAAAAAAAAAATAAACATTGCCCCTGGGAGACATGGCTGTACTCCTGTGGAAATGGAGCTCTTCTGTCTTTAGCAGCCCATGGACCACAGAACAAGAATGTAGTGGAGGGTTGTGAAAGCGTACGTTTTAATCACTATGTACCGCTTCAAGATTTGGGTAGTCAACCTCAGCAACATAACAGAGTAAACTATACAAGTCTGTCAGCAGACTTACAGTCAATGCATAGCAGGTAATACTGAGCCCTTGAGGTGGGTTTCCATTCTGAGTTATCCTTTGGTGACGCCTTTCTTTCACCACTGATTCAAATGGGAGGTTAGGGCATTTAGGTGGCTAACATGGCCAGCTGTTACAATCCATGTTCTTTCATGTGTCCACCCTGAGGTGTTCCCATATACAGCATGACAGGGACACTGAAAATGTATATCAGGGCTAACCGTGTTTCTAGCTCACATTTTCACAGTGTCTATCATCTACCTAGATGTGCTAAAGCAACCGGTTTGAACTTAGCAAATAAGAAACATCCTTTTCATAAAGAATATGAGACAGTTGAAAAGATAAAACTGTCAACAAACAGATAAGATAGAAACAGGATAAAGTTTAGCTTTATAGATCCATGATACTGTAAAACATATGCAAAATATATGGCATCAGTAAATGCAAACGAGCAACTTCGTTTGCAGTTTTCAAGGGGAATGCATATGACCACACAGATTGTCAACAAGCTTGTCATCAACCTATGCTTAGATGTACGAACATCAAGCTGCAAAATGTCTACTATCTGTGCCTCCACACAGGAGTTGGCTGCAACTGTAGGCAGTGCATCCCCTTATATGAAGGCTGTTCTCTGAGAACTTGGAGAATTCAGCTGTTTTCTAGATTCAGAGCAGAGATCACAAATCTCCAGAATTTATCAGGAGGGTGGTTGCACTGAGGTCTGCCTTACTGAGCGATGACTTTGTTATCGTGACTGAATCTCTCACCTGGCTTCCCCCTTCTCCTAGGACACGTGCCCTCCCTGGAATTTGCAGTAACATGTGGAAATTGAAAGTATTAAAATAATTTCCCCCTCTGATTGGCCATAATCCCACTCGCTTAATACAGCACATGCTTTGTTACTGATAAAGCTGTCTAACAACATGACTTACTCATGGCTGGTTGAGTTTCTGAGCCTAACATAAGCACGTAAGTGTCATCGTCTTCTGCTTCCTCTTCGCAATTGGTGAAATCATCTGCTGTATTAATCTAGAAAGAAAAATAAAGAACATTTGTTTTGGTGTCATCATCTCCTACCTTCACACTTTGCTATCAATATAATATTCAACATTCTACTAAGGGGAAAGCGGAGACAGAAGCATCATGCATTTGCAACTTTGTAGTGGTATACGTACTATAGGCAAAAGGAATGCCTATATCTGGCTACGTATAAAGGACACAAGGTTCTGCCATGAAGCGATATCCAAGTTAGCACAGCAAGGATTGAAGCTAATTGATCTTTTCCTAGCACTGTGCTGGGCTGTCCAGACAGTTCCCAACTCTGCTCCCAGCTGTGAAGCACTCATAGGTAATGAGAAAGATCAGTAACAGAAAAACAGAAACCCTATAGGACGTTAGTGAATAGCTCAAGGGTGCACTGAGTGCAAGAAGCCTCTGGAGAGCTCATTACAGTTTCCGTATCCTAGTGGTTGGTACCAAAAGCCGCGTGTGCACTGAAAAACCAGAAACGGGACTGCAAAGCATGTTAGCAGTTCTACCTCAGTGCCCAAATGTGGCAAAGCATTGTTTCTTGTTCCTCTAGAAAGCTGTTACGTTCACACAGTGCTATTCAAAATTAGGAGGATCAGAGCAAGCGGTTCTCGAAAAGTTATCAATGTATTTCTTCAAGGAGAAGAGGTAGAAACTTCTGCTCACCCATAGCTGTTAAGAGCAAACTTAGCAGCTACACAAGTAGTTACAGCTACACAAGCTGAGTAACACAACTACAGACAGTTCTGTTGTCTTAAAATGTACAACACACACTTGTTAATTGCTGATTTTCAGAAACAACTGGAATTTCAAAAGGTGACAGTTTTTTTAAGGAACCCAGCAGGACCTTGATTCCCAGGTAAGTGTAATATGAGACTATCCTGCACAGGCACAATGGAGCCCTCAATAATTATTCAGGAATTTTCAATCACAAAATGTTAACTCTGGGGCTTTGAATACACCGGCTCCAAAGTAGGTAGGGAAAGAGCATGGTCTATATATCACCCAGTCTGCAAGATTAATTACAAGCAGATTAGTGGACAGTGAAGTCACGAGGAAGAACTGATGAGTGGTTATACCCTTCTGCATGGCGCAGAAACTGATTCCTATGAGCTCGTGCCAGACTCTCAAGAAGTTTGTTCCTAGTATCCTGCTGCCTCCTGGCATTCACAGCCACTGTCTCGGGGACAGAGTTCTCACTGTGTGAAAGGGGAAAAAATTTGGAGAACTAGGGGGTTTTTCTGGGGAACTGAGAATGCCTTCTTCCCTGCCGCTCTTGTACACAGGCATCGCATGAATACCAGTCTTAAGACAGTGCAGCCATCAGATCGTGCATCAGGTGCCTCCCTGGCCCGCTTTGCTTTGCTGCTTTAAGAATACGCCTGGATTTCCACAAAGCTATACCTGCCTCCAGCAATAAAGTATTAATCTGTGTCTTCTATCCCCATATAATGTGCATATCAGTGAGTGAGTCCTCTGTTTTGCTTGAACTTCCCCATCATTTATCTGGTTCCTCTATACTTCACAGAAACAGGATACCTTTTAAAAGCCCTGAAGTTAGAGCTTTTCAGAATATTTATTTTCAAAAGATTTGGGCCTGCATGTGCTAAATGTAACCGTACAGTTGGGGAAAAAAGGTCTTCTGATAAGTTCTGTATTTCTCCTGTGAACAGAGGACGTGTGCAGAAGAAATCAAGCAAGCAGAGCTCTAGATGTATTAAGCTCTCCCGCTATTACAGTGGAGTACCACACCAGAGAAATTCTTTCAAGGTGTTCACACTTTTATCTTTGCAAACATGAAGTACGCATGGATATATAGTTGGTAGAATGAGGTCAAAAGGGTAAGTGGAGGAAACAAATGGCACTTTCTGATTTTCTTCTTCGGCATAGATATTTCTCAGCTGAAGGAAACCTGGTGACTCACAGGAAAACAATAGAATAGATATGATTAATATGCATCTTTGAAACCTCAATGTTTCAGAAGATTGAAGGTCAGCCCGCCCTGCTAGCTTATAGTGGCTCCACGGGCAATGCTGAATCTTAGGGAATTCAGGATGGAGTTCAGAAGTTTAGCCCCTGACTACACTTCCCAAAAGTATCCTGGACCTGGGAGACAGAAAAGCTGAATAGATGGAAACAGTCTTTAACTAAATAAGTTTACACTAGGAAAAGATTCTGTATAATGCAAACATTATTGATAAAAGCCTCCTGTGACACTGGGCATGATGACACCACGCAGCTGAAAATGGTGCAGCATCTCCAAAGGCAGTGGAGAGTGTCCTTATTTAAGAATGCAAAGCAACGTAGCTAAATCAGAATAATGCCATGGCTCAGCTTGCAAACCTTGCCATGATGCCAGGAATGAATGCCCATTACTTTTAGGTTTGGAGTGTCTTTTATATGGGCTGGGTCACATAATTTGAATGTAATAGCATAGCCAGCATGATGTTTCTACAGTAGAATTTAGGGTGTGGTGTACAATAGGCACACAGACCTGAACTCTGAAGTCTTTTGAGTCTGCCTGGCTGAAAATGGCTCTTTGATTTACGCTGATATTTCTTATAGATGTCAAGCCACCTTCCAAAGGAAGAACTAGCTTAATTGGAAACCAGTATTACAAAAAAAGGTATAAAAAAGTTGTTGTAAGCACAGAACTGCTCACAACAGACTACTGAAAAGGGCTCTGAAGGTTTGAAATTCTAGTTTGCGAGTTAGCAATAAAATTTCCTTACTTCAAGATGCAACAGGAATGTTGGAATGAATTGAAAGCCCTCTGAGAGACTGATGATGTTTCAAGTCCTAAGATTAAATGCCACCTCTCAACATCAAAAGGTAGATACTTAATTTTCTTTCAGTTATGTATTTTAACTGTCTTGATTAAGCCTCATGTCAAACTAAAGACTTTCAAAAAGGCCAAGTTTTTGAATAGCTTCAAAGCCGTCCCTCTTATACAAAGCCTGAATTGATTTACACCTCAGTTATTTACTCAGGAATGCCATTAGTAGAATTATTATAACCATCTTGCCAGCATTTTTTGCAATGCTCTTCTGAAAAGCCATCCTTTTCAAGGCATGTTTTCTAAAGATCTCCTCCTTCTTATACAAAGGATTTTCTTACCCCTTAAAAATATTTCTCTCCAGTGAGTATGTACTGAGAGGGAATCCTCCCCCCAGCAAGGGCCCACACCATTGAAGTTAGGTACATTGTACCTTCTTGTACAGTGAGGAGTGAAACATTAAAGAATTCAGAGGAATCTAACCCAACAGTGATATTGTATCAAGTTATGGCAAGAGTGAGAAGCACCTGGACATCAGCACTTCATTTATAAACAGTAACTCACAGGTAAATATATCAATCACAGGTTGCATTAGCCTTTATGATAAGATCTAAATGGATATATAAAAAAAATATATCCATACCTTATATTCCTAGAAACAAAGTAACACAGAACTCCTTATGGTACATTGCTCAACAGCTTTCAAAATCAGATTTTCGTGCTTAAATTGGGCCTGGGACAATGCTTAGGGTAGTAATACATTAATTCATGTGATTATTATGTGCTTGATTCCATTGTTTTCCAATTGTCTCCCTATTAGTTGTCCTTTTCTTCCAGAAAATTGGCCCTTAATAAGTTGAAATTCAACTTTGTGTGTACATATATATATATCTATCTCTCTTTTTTTACACTGAATAATTACATCCCTTGTGAGTCTAAATTCAGACTCACATCTCTATTTCATCTTATTGTACAGGTATTTCTTAAAAAAAAAAAAAAATTAAATGTATGTAACAGAGGCTTCCATGTCTGTGCTGTAATTTGGGAATTCGTGCTTTCTCCTACGTCCTCAGTTTTTCTGGATTGCAGCAATTAGGAAAACTGCTGGAGAAAATCCTTACAATTGCTTGTAAAGTTCTCATTGATCCTTTTGACAAGACATTCTCTTTAGTTAGGGCTGAATTAAAAAAGAACTATTATTCCATGGAAGTTAGCTCCCTGATGTGATATAGGGTAGCTCGTAGAAGTGCAGTGGAAGATTTAAATTGTTGTATGGACTAACAGAGAGTTGCTTGTTTAGACTTAAATATCAAGTACAGCATTAAAATGCTGAGATGGACTCAACAGTTTTGTGCCTCTGTCTCGACAGATCTGTCATCCCTTCTGTTGATTACCCTCCAGTTTCGTGCAGACTTTGTCTTCTCAAGTCGCAGCTCTGTGCTGTCCAGTGTTCAGTGTCCTTGTACCCACTAGCTCACATGCCGCCTTGGCAAACTCCTTAAATCTGAAAGAGGCACATTACTGCAGAACCACTTACAACGCTGAATGAAATGTGTATTCTGTGGGGCTCTGCAGTGAATCTTTCCATTAAACACTGGAACTTAGACTATTTTCTTCCCTACATGTAAGTCAGACTCTACCAGGCCTACCAGGATATACTTCACAGCATTCTGCTCAGATATCCTCTGCTTCGGGATAAAATTATGCTTTTGCATCCTGTGTAAAAGATGCCTGAAGAATATCAAGTGTTCCTTCCTTGAGACAGGATTTTATTTCATGAAAGTCAGTGCATTACTGGCTGAGCTAGGTGATCCCCTTCTCCTTTTCAGTATAAATTATCTTTCCTGTAGCCAGTATATCGAGTAGGAGAGCACAAAAAAGGCAGCTCCCTGCAGGCAGTCTCGCAAAGCCCATAATTTATAGGATTACCGCAGGCCACATATAAATTTTAATTCTAATCTTAATTCTAATTCAATTTTCACACCTCAGTCAGTCCATCTGCCAACCAGTTTTCTTCATTAAGCCTTTTTCTGGGAGAAGCAAGACTTCAAACACTAGATTAAACTGAAGGTGCTGCCTTTAATTTAGTTTAGGACAAAGACCATCTGATCTTCTTCTGGACCCTAGGGCATTTCCAGCTGCCTTTTGGATAGCATTCAGACTTGCTATCAGACATCTTAAAAATATTATCCAGTCACACTGTTGTGGTTTAACCTGGCAGGCAGCTAAACACCACACAGCCGTTCACCCGCTCGCCCCGCCCCGCAGTGGGATGGGGGAGAGAATCAGGGAAAAAAAAAAGTAAAATTTGTGGGTTGAGATAAAGACAGTTTAATAGGACAGAAAAGGAAGGGATAATAATAATAATAATAATAATAATAATAATAATAATATACAAAACAAGTGATGCACAATGCAATTGCTCACCACCCACCGACCGATGCCCAGCCAGTCCCTGAGCAGCGGTTGCCACCCCCCAGCCAACTCCCCCCAGTTTATATACTGGGCATGACGCCATATGGTATGGAATAGCCCTTTGGCCAGTTGGGGTCAGCTGTCCTGGCTGTGCCCCCTTCCCAGCTTCTTGCTGGCAGGGCATGGGAAGCTGAAAAGTCCTTGATTTAGTGTAAGCACTACTTAGCTACAACTAAAACACCGGTGTGTTATCAACATTATTCTCATCCTAAATCCCAAACACAGCACTATACCAGCTACTAGGAAGAAAACTAACTCCATCCCAGCCGAAACCAGGACGCACACTAAGGCCCGTTCTTTCAGAGCTGAGACAGATCTGGTTGCTTGATTTGTTTATAACACTTCACCACAACATTCCTTCTTATCCCACTCCCAACATTCAAAGCCTGCAGCTCTGCCAAGAGGAGCCTTGCTCATTCATCTGTCTCCCACTATCCTGTAGCTCAGCATTTCAGATCAGAGGACAACCTTGGTACGGCTGTCCTACAGGCACAGCTTTAGGCATCTTCTTCTGACTATTAAGCAACAAGGTAACATTGCCGATCACCTGGAGTTGAACCTGTGTAGAGCACCAGAAGAGAAACAGTTTCTACCGTGTGGCTTCCTTGAGATGCACCAGTCTGAAGGACTCCACAGCTGCCCTCTCCCTCTGCCGATTTGGAGCCCTGATTCTCCTGGGACTCTGAGAAACAAGTTGCCAAATGCTGCTTGAAGCTATCACAGTCTATATGGGCTTGCCAGACAGGCTGCGAGGGCACGTAGAGCCCAGATGCAAGTACAGCGGCGCTTTTAAAATGATCTGATACCAACTATGCAGGTACATGGATGCCTGTGTCTTTGGGGTCAGTGCATCCTAAAGAAACAACCACTATTTTCTCTAAATATCATTATAAAAGAAAACCAGGTGGACACGGACTTATTTGCACTTATACTTTCAGTGTCTTTTCTTTCTTTTTTCTCTTCAGTGCAGACCGCAATACGGCATACAGTCCTTTCTTAAAAGTAAAATCAGCAGCTTTGAAAACCTGGAAGTAGATGTGAAGTGGGAACATTTCAAACGTCATGTAACTGGATAAGAGTATGCCCACCCATAAATCACTACACTGGATTGTGGAGTTGGAAGGAATTTGAAAAATCTTTCTATTATCCAAATTGCTAATAGGTTACTGAATAGTACAGGAACCAGGACAACACTAATCAATAAGCCTTTCCTTTTTGGCAATGAATCGCTGAAAACTAGCCTTATAAAAACATTTCTTATTACTTCTGATTTCTCTTGTTAGCTGTATTTCATTTGGTGTCTTCGTCTTTCTTATAATGTCCTTAAGTGCCTGTGCTACACTTCTGTCTTTGACCTTAGTAACCTGATATAGTTTCTACTTCCTATGGACTTCATTCTCCTATTTGGGGTTGTTCTCTTACTACACTTTCAATCTTTCCTCCACAGTGAGCTAAGTTTGCACTTAGAAATGCTTTTTTTGAAATCTACTGCTATTATGTTGTTATTTCTCATGCCCATCATAGGAACTGTATATAATAACATATCTTAGATCGCTGTCACCAACGTTACCCCGTCTGGACATCCTCAATGACTTTCTCTTTGTTTACAACGAAAAGAGTCCTCTAGCTATTTCCTTCACCTTAAACGTCAAAACCTTATCAATGCATTTAAAAACTTGCTGGATAATGTCTGCTGCTGTATTCCTTTCCAGGCAGATGCTGGTGATCTGGACCTCGGAGCAAGCCTACGCATCGCTGGTACACAAACACAGCTTTTTTTCCCGTTTCCCTTGACTGTGTTTCCTGAACAAGCTATACTCTTTCATACAGATTACGTAAATTATTCCATCAGCTATCTGTTACACAAATTAATTGCAAGTTTGGTAGCATAAGAGAACTGTATCCTTATCTTAAGTTCTATATTTTTCGGATTTTTATACAAGTACCTAAGTTTTTTGAGCGCTGGCCTACTTTTCTCTTCCTTATTATTTCTTTAGGCTAAAAATCCCCTCCAAATGAAATTGTAAAGAAACTTCTGCCTTCCCAGTTTGCAGACAACAATACAAATCACTACTGATCAGCATTTAAGATTCTAGAAAAGGGAGATAGCATAAGCAACCTAAGCCTCAATGTATTTTTGAGAACAACAGGCCCTAATATGATCATGAGAAGTTCTCTACTCCAATAGAGGGGGAATTTTTTCATCTATTCAATTCAAAGCAATGGCATCAACACCAAAAGAAGATATGCTGGCTTCCTTCTAAAAAAGTATGCTGGATTCTTCTAAAAAAGGTCAACATAAAAAAACCCAACAATCCCAACCCCCCCAAACAAACAAACAAACAAACAACCCCGGTTTCTACACCCTCCCTAATGCAAAGTGGAAAGTCTCTTCCAGATAATTTAAAAATATAACTACGAACCTGTTTTTCCTAAGTGACATAACTTTTCAGTAATTTCATGCCCTTTTCCATGTGACTTCTTGACCTAACGGAAACCTTATTGATCTCTTCATAAACTGCATAACTGAAACCCAGGCTTGCCTCTGATAAAAAAAAAAAAAAAACACACTAATAGAAAAAACTGAGCTGGTCTTCCCACAAAATCTACTTTTATGTATGCTGTAAAGATATAGAAACAGATTAAATACCATTCAAAATACTGCCACACTTCACATTCTATGCCCTATTTCTGATCTCAGGAGCAGAAACATATTTTTTCAAATGATTCCATCAGTTCATGTTTCATTACTGAATCATTTGTCAGTTTTGACCCTAACATGCTCATTTGGAAACTCAGCTCTCTTCCTTACCTAGCATTAAAGCATCAACATAATATATTTCTTACCCCTACACGGCTTCCAAGTACCTTCTACACAGCCAACTTTGTCTGCATTTTAATGTTAGCTGTTTTTGGATGGGTGACACATCCACATTTCATTTAGAAAGGACTTAAATTCTGCAAAAGTAGGACTAGATTCCAACTGTTTAAGTCCTACCAGAATAATGATTTTAAGGCTAACTTTATGCAGTACTTCAGGGTAGTTTCTCATGGACAGGCCTCCCCACTTTGGTGACAATGAAGACAAGGCTGTCTTCCTGTAAGAAGTGATGTTGGGATGAGTATGGGGAGCCCTCCCCAAAAGAAAGGGCTGTCCTTCTGGCCTACCTGTAAGAGCTGGCCTACTCTATGCCATCTGCTCCCACAAGGCAGCAGCAACAATAAAACACTGCTTTCCTCTGTTACTAGATCTCAAGCAGCATACTTGGCAGGTTATTTATTTCCATGGGAGGCGAGCTGTGCTGGCAAAACCAAAAGCTCCGTCCTCTAGCCCAAGCAGGGTGCTGGGTGCCTCCCAGGGGAAGGAGCCCTCTCCTGTGCTCTGAAGGCTTTATTAACCAGAGGGCATGGATGCAGACCTCACCAGGCAGGGATTACCGAGGTGGGAAACTTACATGGCTTAACAGACCACAACCGTAGCTATAGCGTCCTCTCACTGGGAGTGAACTTAAGCACAGAGGAAAACAGGATGGAAATCGGGTAAGTCATCTCAGACAGAAGAAATTGTTTTCCCTAGCTGGATGTTTCCTCCATTTCCCTGTCATAGGCATACCAGACTTGCTTTCTAAAGTGTTTGTTCTTGCTTTCAGAGAAACTGGACTGAAACACAGTAATTGGACTTTTTTTTCCGGCCCAGGTGACTTGCTTGCACCACTCCTCAGACCTGCCAGCACTGTCTGCTTAGACCCTAAATGCAGCAACCGAAGCAGAAGGGACCTCAAATATACTGCCGTTTGGCATCCATCTTCGCAGTTATCACTCCTTTTGTCTCACCCTTGCTACGGTCTAGCCTATACCATGCCCTTTGTCACTGGGCCTGCCAGAGCTTTCCAGAATGCAAAGGTGAGAACTAGATATACTCTAGGAAACATTTTCCATTTGCACTCTCAGTACTTCATGAAATGCAAGCAGACAATTTAGCAAACACTTTTTCATTCAGTTCCACCCGTATGCCTGAGCTACAGCCTAGTGACCAGCCATTCTGGTTATAAAAATTTTTCTAACTCTCAAGTCTGCATTAGTGTTACTAATATTCACATATTCTACAATGTAAAATATTCATCAAAGTATTGGAAGTGTTTAAGTATTTATTACTCATTTTTCCCAGGGCCCTGTATGAGCACCTGGAGAAATGACTGAAGAAGCCAGCTTCATAAAATTGATTGCATGCATGAGGACAGATCCAACATTGCTGTTCATTAGCTTTATTAATGTTAAGCACTTTTACTACCCTACTACCTTGCTTGATAACTCATGCTTGCAAAAAAAAAAAAAAAGAAAAAAAAAGAAAACACAGATTTCTCTAAAGCATGAGCACAGTGAAACGTTCAATACACTGTTATAATCAAAGACAAAAACCACTTGGGAATCTAACCTGGTTTTAAAGCTGGGCAGGTGGGAAGAAAGGGGGTGGAGAGAAGTTTTGCTGCATATGTTCTGCCTTGAAATGCTGAAACACAGAGAAGTTTAAAGCAGTGTGGGCTGAGTAGCTCGGGGGCTGGATCCAGCCCTTGAAACACTTGAACTTGGCCTCCCTGACCTAAGCAAGACTTGTCTTAGAGAAAGCCAAGAACAGCATATATTATCCTGCCGGCCAAAACTGCTGCCTTCTCCTGCTTGCTCCCCATCTGTCAGAGCAAGCTGTGTGATGTGCAATGCACTCTGCCTTCTCAAAGAGCGCGGCTGAGCCATCCCTGATGTACGCCGTGCTGCCGTACGAGGTGTGCCCTCAGCTACCTTCTTCTCCACTCCACCACGGACGAGGGAGCGTGCGTGCCCCAGTGCCTCAGCTCTACGCCACATCTTTGACTCGCGCACATCGCAGGCTGTGCCCAGGAGCTGCACGTGCAGCATTGCTGAGCCAGAAAGATCGGCACATCCAACGCCCAGAAAGGAGTCAGAAGACTGTTCTCTGCTCTACTCGTTTACAGGAAAAGTGCAAGGGAATAAAAAGTTCCTGGGATTTTTCTCACAGATGCTGTTCAGTGCTATGTTTTCCATGATTTCCTTTCAGTTTTCCATGCCTTCTTGAGGCCTTATGATATCAATACAGGATGACAGCATCCACAGTGCCATTAACATCCACTAGCCAGCTGAGCGAGAAGCAACTGACCCAAACCTGTCAAACCACGCAAGTCAGACTGCAAAAAGAACGGGTATTTAAGATCAGTAACTGTATTTTTGAATAAAGCTGCTCATTCTATGAACAAAAGGCAATGATTGCTCCATTACTCAAAATGACTTCTCAGAGTAGCAAGCAATCATAATGTATTGCAAACCCTCATGCCTTTCTAGTTTCTCATGCAGCTGCTTACACCATGTGGCTTTTTATCAGGTGTCTGGACATAATAAACACAGCAGTGTTGTTGCTTCTGAAGTATATGACCCCTACCCTCATTATGCCTTTAACATGCATTCCTTGTGCCTTTAACTCCTAACACCTGGAAGTATTCAAGGTCAGGTTGGACAGGGCTTTGAGCAACATGATCTAGTGGAAGATGTCCCTGCCCATGGCAGGGGGGCTGACCCAAACCATTCTCTGATTCTACCTCAGCAGTACACGTGATTTTCTTTCAAAGGCACGTTCCCGTTGTGTACAACTGCAGCAACATCTGTCCCAGAGCACAGATTTCTCTTTTTGGGTCATAGGTGTGTATAATTGCTTTATTTGCCTGTATGGATTTCAGTTTAACTGGCCAGTTTCTGCTTTGTTCATATTAGTTCAGATCATGAGTACCGCATGATCTAATGGACAAGCATACTTATGTTCTGATTAAACTAATCCTAACAAATTAGAACAAAACAAACACATACTAAATTAGGTAGAAAACCGACCAAGGACACAGAATGACAGTAAAAATAATATTGTGACATTCACAATAATTTGTAAAATTCCTTCTGCATATAGTTTGCCAGAAGTCCCAACAGCTACCATATTTTCTGCAATACTAAAAGATAACGAAGTGTTAGAATTCTCATGTCAATGTGCTGAAAGTATATAAATGCACACAACTACCAAAGATAGATGATTACATAGAATAAAAGAAATGAGACATGAAACACTCCACTGCCAAAATCTAATGATTTTGGGATCAGTCTGGAGTAAATGTATGACTGAAACAGATGATTTGCAGTATATTAAGAAACTAAACAAATTAAAACATCAACGAATACCCACCTTTGGGCTCAGATATTTTAATAAGACCAAAAAGAATTGCTTTGTTTGAAATAATCTATTGTAATCTTAAGTAATTTCCTTCTGGGCTCTCTTACTAAACCATTTCATCTGCATGTCAGCCTTTAACTTCATTACAAGCAGATTTACTGCACTGCGTATCAGCCAGCTAGCATCCCTGAACTGATCCCTATTTGCATCGTTATTCTGTGTAACTTCACACTTACTTTGTATGCCTGTCTATCAAATCACAGTAAACTTTCTGCAACTTTTTTTTAACTCCTGCTTTTAACAGAATTTCTGGAAAAAACCCCTCCCTTTGTACAAATTTACCACCACTGAGAAACAAACAATAAACAAAAAAACAAATTAAGTAAACTCTTGGTGTGTCAATAACCATATACCTCTGTGTTTTAAATATCCATTTATTATTATACAGCCTTCATGACTACAGATCCAAGAGAAAAACATTACTGCAGGAGAAAGAAAAAGGGACTTCTAATCACAGAACTTAATTTACTGGTATATAGTTGTTTTTTGTTTTTTTTTTTTAAATCAAATCACTGCAGTCTCCATTTGAAGAGCTTGTGCTCGCTTTCTCTCTTCCAAGCATTTCTGCTGTTCTCTAATCTAACTACTGAATAGCAAGGGATTTTTCTTCTGAGCATTCAAAAATAAAATTCCTCCTCAGACTCATTTTAGCTCATTTCTCCTTTAACGACAATTCTTGTTACTTCACTTTTCACACACCCACACGACTTTTTGAAAGACTTTCAAATCTTGTAGAGTAGTGATTCTGCTGAACAAAATATCCACTGCTGTTTGACAGGCTGTGTAATCACTGCAAACTCCACAAAAGCACTCCCATCTCGCCAACAGGTTAATTTTTCAATCTAGCAGGATAAGAATTTTTCTTGCTTTTCTTAATTTTTTTTCTGGGCAAAATGATAACCATTCTCCAGAGAGCTTCTCTTTCACTTGATGACAATTACACTGTTTGAACTTTCAGTGTAGTTACTAAATTACTGCTCCCTTAGCAGACCAACTGGTAGCAGAGAGAGGAGGTGGAAGATTGATTAAGTAACATCTAGGGTTTGTGTATGCTGTGAGATGAAGAACCTTTTCCATAAGGATTCCCTGTGGGAACCCGAACAGGATTTACAAACATAGACATACTGGGTCTGGCTAGGATGGAGTTAACCTCCTTCATAGCAGCCGCTATGGTGCTGTGTTGTGGATTTGTCACTAAAACAGTGTTGATAACACGCCCATGTTTTGGTTACTACTGAAGAGTGCTTCACAGCCTCAAGGCCTTTTGTTTTTCCTCCTCTGTCCTTCTCCCAGCGAATAGGCTGAGGTGGGCAAGAAGTTGGGAGGGGACACAGCCCAATGGGTATTCCATGCCGTATAACGTCACGCTCAGCAATAAAAACGGGTGGAGGAAGAAGGTGGTGGGATTTTTGGCTTCCAAGGTGGCTGTTTGGAGACTGGTTGGGCATCGGTCTGCCTGTGGGAGGTGGCGAACGATTTCCTTTGCTTCACTTGTTTTTTCCTCCTCTTTCCTTCGCATACTAAACTGTATTTATCTCGACCCACGGGTTTTCTTGCTTTTGCTCTTCCTATTCTCTCTCTCATCCCACTGGGGGCGGGGCAGAGGGGGCGACTGAGCAGTTGTGTGGGTGCTTAGCTGCTAGCTATGGTCAGCTCACCACATTAGATAAGTATAACCCTGTAAAAAGGGACATGTGTGGCATAATATTAATTTCTAAAGCTTTTCAGGCTATGCCAACTTCAGCATCAGCCATTATGCAGTGAATGCTTCCTCCCATCAGTTCATGACAGTTCCCAAGAAGCTGCTGTCCAGCTCAAAACTGCTCTGGCATAGCTTCATCTAGACCCCTAGCATCTCCAAAACTCACCCTGTAATGGAACAAAAATGCTATACCTACTATAGGGGTTCCTCAGCTTAAGAGAAAGAGAGCATCTGCAGTGCCCGACTGACAGATAAGGAGTAAGACAGAATTTTAGATCTCATACCTATTTATTTCTGCTTTTTTTTCTCCTAGATGGCACGTATTAAAACGTTTTTTTATCCAAAGCAAGAAAAAGCTCATTGGCTCTGAAGAGCTCTTTGATTCTCTTAGACAGCAATAATATGAACAGGTAAGAATTTTGGCTTTGTAAAGCATAATTATGTTTTAGATTACCATAATATCATCTAGGGGTGTGAGATGTTTCAAATACTGCAGGGGCACAGCAGCTAAATAACGGGTAGATAAGAAATGCACCTGAAAGGGTAACCAGCTAGTGGAACAGCAACACTTGTGGAAAACTCAAGATTAGCACAACTGAACAGCTTATGCTTAAAAAAGAAGAGTAAATAACTGGCATTTAGCAAGGCTTTGGGCCACTGAAATAATCAGTGACTCTACCTGGAAGGAAGGGAAGAAGATGCAGAAGGCATTGAGTAAATGCATCAACCGTGCCTACAGCCCATGAGTCTTTCAATCCCTTTCCAGTGTAACAAGGACAAACGTGGTCTGGCTGAGGAAAAGAACATGCAGTCTTTCAGTATGGTGTGTTTCAAAGCCCTGTGCTCCAGATTACTTAAGAGTATGTCATGGGCTGGAGTCAAAGAAGTTGCATATATGCTTCTGGCAGAACATTTATGATTTATCAGTGGGCTCCAGCTCTCCAGCATCAATAAATTATTCCTCATTTTCTGCCCTGTCTTCTACGTATACACTGCACAGTGCTACTCTAACGTGTTAAGCAGACACTGTATTTTGCACCAGAAGAACTACGTCTTAGATGCTGATAGTCACAGTATTGTTTGCCATTTGCACTCAAGTAACAGAAATTTCTAAGCTCTCTGGTGACCTATGAGATTCAGCTCTTTCCCCCGATCCTGCTGCATGCCCAGAAATTTTTCTTCTTTCACACAAACCAGCGGGAGTTTTGCTCTGTCTAGCCAACATTTTTTTTATATTGAACTAAAGGGGAGTGGGTTAAAGTGCCTAAATCTGTGAAATGCCACGGTATTTCTAGAATATGTTCTACATACGTGTGCTATCAATAGTCAGAGGTTTCAGATACAGGTTTTTATATTCAGGTTCTTAAAATCATCTTTACATTCTTAAACAATAGCTAAGATAAAGAATGAGAACAGCAGTTGAAATAGCAGTTATTATCTGTACTGCACTCAACTGTGTCAATTAAAAAGCTACTGTTCTCAGGCTGTGCATATACACACCAGCAAAAATTATCTAGTGAAACATTTCTTCTGTGGGGGAAACATTGGTACAGCATGTGGTAAAATTAGGCACTTTATGAGAAACAAAAGCAGGAAAAAAGGTAAAACACAATTTTCTCTTTGAGACATGTATCATGTAAATTACACCCCTAGTCAATCAGATAAATAATTAGCCTCTGCAGAATTTAGTTTTCAAAGGCCAACCAAGGTCCTTCTCTTATTTTTGCTTAACTCTGAATGGATCCAAACTTGGTGCATGTATTGGCTTTCAGATTCAACTATTATAAAATTGTTGCTAGTACCCTGGCCATTCCGCATTATTGTTTTAGTTCAGGTACATCGTCATGTATTAACTGAAGGATGATGATACTGTAGTCAAAACAATAGAAGGCAAATCAGAAGACAGGCTCTGCTAGAGACTTCATCTCCTCTTTTTGTAAAATGGAGATGATATTTTTTTCATTCTGTAAGCAAGTTTCAGGACGTGGTAACAGGCTGCAAACTACTTTGAGACCTTTGGACATCAATTTAAGTGAAAGCTCTTCTCTCTCTCCCAAAAAGACAATCTAAGCATTTGATCAGTGATCTCTACACTACTGTCTTCAGACAAATCATTTCCCTTTAAGGTGCTTTGTTGCTTTCACAGATTTCGGTGCCAGCCAGTTTTATTTGATGGCTATGTATTTACTACTTTCAAACTGTAATCCATTGTCTCAGAAATACATCCTGCATGTACAGAAAACAGCTAAAAGAGACAAAAAATCCAGTTTAATTTGGGTCCATTTCACATACAGCATGCAAACAATATGAAGTTCATCTTCATGGCTTCTACAAGCCCTCTGACAATCCAGACCCCCAAACAAAGGAGAGAAGGTGGCGATAGAGAAAAACAAGACCAAGCTACTTTTTAAAAAGTCAAACCAAGGTACTTGCAACTCAGCAAAACAAAATCCTTTTCAATGATCTGTTATGTAATGTAAAGTAAGATTGTGTTTCACTTGAATATTTCTGTGGAGAGAAACTCCTAATGTTTGAGCAAAAAATTATACAACATGGAATGTGAGTTCACAGAAGATGCTACTTGTCGTGGTTTAGCCCCAGCCGGCAACTAAGCCCCACCCAGCCGCTCGCTCACTCCCCCCCGGCGGGATGGGGGAGAGAATGGGAAGGGTAAAAGTGAGACAACTCGTGGGTTGAGATAAAGGCAGTTTAATAGGGAAAGCAAAAGCCACGCACGCAAGCAAAGCAAAACAAGGAATTCGTTCACTCCTTCCCATGGGCAGGCAGGTGCTCAGCCATCTCCAGGAAAGCAGGGCTCCATCACGCGTAACGGGTACTTGGGAAGACAAATGCCATCACTCCAAATGTCCCCCCCTTCCTTCTTCTTCCCCAGCTTTATATGCTGAGCATGACACCATATGGTGTGGAACAGCCCTTTGGTCAGCTGGGGTCAGCTGTCCCAGCCGTGTCCCCTCCCAGCTTCTTGTGCACCCCCAGCCTCCTCGCTGGTGGGGTGGGGTGAGGAGCAGAAAAGGCCTTGGCTCTGGGTGAGCCCTGCTCAGCAGGAACGAAAACAGCCCTGGGTTACCAGCACTGTTTCCAGCACAAATCCAAAACACAGCCCCATACTAGCTACTGTGAAGAAAATTAACTCTATCCCAGCTGAAGCCACCACACTACTGAAAGAAATAAAGGTTTATTTGTCCTAATTTTATAAGGTATTTCTCTCTGACGTGCTCCCACATCTTAAGGAAAATATCTAGTCCTCTTAGCTTTGTTTGTTCTATGAACAGCAACAAACCAACGGTGAGCAGTCACCTGTGCTTTGATAATCTTTCCGAGGGTAGATCTATATGATTTGTACCAATGGCCATACATACTTTGACTCTCGGTGACCTGTTGTGAAACCTGCTGTGGTATGTGGTCTCTGCCTCTAGACGCGACCATCCTTCTTGATCTATGGTGTTGCACTTGTTCCACCTTTACCACAGCTTGCCATCAACTGCAACTGCTTTCCATATAAACCCAATAAGCATCTAAATATACGTTACCGGCGGCACTGCGTCCCCTCAGAATTTTGTACGGACAAATAAGGGTTGAACAGCATAATGCACTGAATTGTATGCTATATATCATAAAACCTGTCACAGCTGAAGAAAGGTTAAACAAATATGAGCGTTTTGCATAAATCTGAAAGAAATACATTCCCTGACTGATGACTGAAATACAATTAGTTGGTGCTTGCAGGAAGTAACCGGGTACCTGCTAAAAGTCACAAAAATTCCTTCTGATCGTATGACGTGTTGAGGCCTACTTCTGCTTCAGGAGGGCAAGAGAGACGTAAAGGTAAATTATAACTTTAAGATACCGATCTATGTGATTTCTGTGAAAAAGTCTGTAATATTTTTTCTTCTCAATTTAAGGGGGTGAACCAATCAAACTTGAGTAATCAGCCTTCTTTTATGTTAATGACATCAGTATTAGAAAACGCTTAGCAAGCACAGCTCACTAAAAATGTATTTGACAGCCATTTTAAAGGCAGCTGCTACTAGATTAGAACTTGATATGAATATGGATCTCAAGTACTACCTTTTCAGTGAGGACTTTCAGTTCTCAAGACCAGAAAGAAGGAACAAAGAACAAAATAAAAGCCAAGGCAGAAAGAGCCTATAAAGCAAGAGAGAAAAAGAGGAAAGCAACTTACATCTGACAGCGTGTGGCTTCCTACAGCATCACGTTCTTATTTAATACCAGTAGTGTTAGCCTACCGCAATTACCTTTGCTGTTGCTTATGTTTTTCTAATTCACAGTCAGGATCCAGAAGCTTAGTTATTCAACTTCATAATTTAGAGCAGCGGGCCAAGTTTTGCATTTGGTAGATATACCTGCTGCATTAGAGTAAAACAAGATGCTAATGAACCTGGGATGTGATACATTAGTGGATTGTTTTTTTCCTGCTCCCATCTCTCTCTCAGACACCTTGTAGCCACTATCATCAATAATACAACACTATATAACAGAAAAGCAATATAAGCAAGCAGAGATATTGGAGTTACTAAGCAATTGGATTCTACCTTTTCACTTTAGTTTTTTAAGAGAGTTTTTGTTTTTCCCTAACAGGACATATAGCAATTTTTAACTAACTCGTTCCCTTCCTTCTCCTCTCCGCCCAGCACCACACAGAAAGTAGCTGTTGAGGGTAAAGACTGGGTAACTTTACAAGAGCTCAGGAGCTGGAAGGACCTCAGCAGCAGACGGGAAGAACGGCAGCAGGCAGTTACAAAAGGAGACCCATTGTATTCTTTCCCTGGGGCCTCTGCCAGCCACGTTGCACACGCTTTGCTGCAACACGTGCATGCAGGATAACACTCTTGTGGCAGATCTTCACGTGTAGTAAAATGTATGTCAACCTCCAAGGGACTATACTACTTTACATGAAACTCTAAAGCCTGTTTTTTTGTCTAAATGTGTGTAGCAGTGTAGGAAGAATGTCTGAATCTAAAGGTCTATAAAATGCACCTATAAAAACGGGTCTGTGGAGGAAAAAAGAGTTCCAAACAAATGGACTACTGCTACCAACTATGACTTCGAGGTCACTCGTCACAGCTGACCTCCTATTAAATGTGGTTACCCCGGCAGGCAGGAATAAAAAAAGCGAGATAGAGATGGCACCGTATAACCTGTTGCCCACAGCGTTCTGCTACTGTTTTTCAATGGACTGCTGAGTGTCCTGCCTTGTCTTTTTGTTTCTCTGTTACAGTGTAAATTCCCTTTTATGGAAATCGAATAATGCGTATAAACTCTGACACACAGTTCCTGTGATGGGCAAATCCTTGATACTCACATTTCACTGAACAAATTCACGGTACGTGTAACTTCACACACCAGCATATGATGCTGAGGAAGTTTAGAAATCGGATGTATTGTGGAAGGTGGAAACTATTTTTAAATAGTCTCTAATACTGAAGAGAGGTTATTTATTGTCACAGCAGGCAATTATGGAGCATTGAGAGATACAGCTTTGCTGGCTGAGGAGGAACTGGTGAATAGGAAACCTTAAAATTCAATATATTTTTAAATTCAAAAGCTTTGGCAGAGACCATAAAGAAGAGACAATGCTATTGCAGGGGAATTACAGTTTAAAGAATATGAAAACTAGCATAACCCAAGTGTATTTCATATTGGTATTTCCATTCCTGCCTAAAATGCTTGAAAGGTTCATTTCCCCATGAGTACTGGATGAACTGTTGTTGAGTGCTGAGGAATCCAAGAATAACAACAACAAAAGATTAACACACCTAAGGGGCAGGAGGGATATGCAAGACCAAATATCTAGTTTTAACAAACTGGTTAAAAATACCCAAGCATTCCTGAAAAATAGGCAGCCACATGATAGATTAATATGAAACTTGCAATTTTTCCTCAATTTCCAGCCTGTCTCTACTTCAGCAGCTAGACAGACAGGATAGACTGACAGAAGAGAGAGCTAGAGATTGACAGATGAACAAGGACCTTGGGGCCTGAGTCATGAATTCACTGACTTACTACACTGTGGAGCACCAGGCTCTAGCTAACTCATGCTGAAATAGCAAGCAGCAAAAACCGCACAGGAACAGATATCATCAATACAGAAGATACATGGCTTTGACACTTGGTCATGCCTGCAGTTCAGTGTTCCATGGGTTACTTGTTAATGCTTCATACCTTAGGGTGGTTGCAGACTATTGCACTCATGTTTATAATACTTTAGATGAGCTCAGGTTTTATAAATGAAAACCAGCTTATGAGTACTGAGCAGACCCCAGCTGATTTCATTATTTCTTTACCATCAATTCAAATGGGTTGCCTCCCCTTCAGCACAGCGGATTCTGCAGTCATACAAGTGCTTTGTATGACTGATGCAATGGAAATACCAAAAGAATACAAGCAGTACCTACGTTTTCCAGCAAAAGGATAAGAAAAGTTAAATTTTGACACTTCACTAAAAACCGTTTCACTAATGATGATGGTGGTTTGGCACATCTGGAAGGAAGGGAAAAAGAACTGAAATACAAGCAGATTCTCTTGCTTGGGATCTTCTTCCCAAGATCTGTACAAGACTCATAACCCCCCAACATGCTGCCAGAAAGCAAATCATGGAGCTGGACTCCATAGCCCAAGGGACACACACCTCGCATCACTTTCCCTTCCCATAAGAGAAGACAAAGTAGGAAAAAAATAATAAAATCACCTCTCTCCTGTGCAGTTCAAGCTGCACAGTTTTGGAAACCATGGCGTCCTCAATTTACAAGCTTTAGGGACAGCTTTCATTTACATTTTTATATTTCACTTTGTTTTGCTCTACATGTTTGGCTGTCTAACCAGTCAGGACATTTAGATTTCCCATTTTTCACCAGTTTAACTTTTTGATTGCCTTATATGATAAAACACTGTCAATATTAAAGATGCAAATGCCCAGTTTAGACAAAAATGTGCAACATCCAAATTGTTTTTGTTAATATAAGAAAAGCAAATAGAAACCCATGAAAACTAGAGCTCTACAGAACCCCAAAGTACTGGCACAGAAAGGGCTCGGGGAGAGGCTCTTGTGCCTCCAAACAGCTTGGGAAGCTTAAACACAGAATTTGTCCTCACAGTTCTCAGTGCAGGATTGCGTATCCCAAAACTCATGCCCAAACTACGCACCCATTGAGTTAAAAAGCAAGGAAGTAACTAGGAGAAACCTGTTAAGACCAACAGAGCGAAATTTTAGGGAATGAGCTATTTCTTCTCTCATGTTTAATACCTTGAAGGTCTCTTATCTAATCAATGTACCAGAAGATCCTTCACCAGCCCAGCAGATTTTCAGGCAATGTCCTATATAGCCAGAAAAGAAAAACTGGTCAGAGAAATTCTTTGTGTAAACCTTTTGTTTCACAAAGCATCTATCAAGGGTGCCGATCTCTGAAATACCTTATGCTTTTAATTGTAGTTTTCTGTCAAATTAACCCACGTGAATATCACAGCCTAAAATACTGTGCATCTTCAGACATACCCCCAAATAACACACAGTATGTATTAATGCAATATAATTACAGAAGTTCATCTACATCAGCACATCTTGTGGAAGACCCGAGTCACACCCAAGTCTTTGTAGGGTGTATATGCAAACAGGCTTTCACTGAATTACAAGGCAGAAATTAATCGAGCAGTCCAATTCTCTTCTATTTACAGTAGTAAAGGTGTCCACAAAATTATATATAGCCACCAAAAAGAGACAAAATGAAAGAGAGACAGAGAAGGAGAGCAAGAAAGAAAGAGAAAGAAAGCAATAAAGACAGACAAAATAACACTAAATCAAGCTATGGTGCTTTTCAACAGAAAAGTCAGAATATTATGCCTCCTCTTCAGGCAGAAGAATAGAGAACTCTCATAACAAATTTAGCAAATAAGTTAGTTAATATGAAAAGAGGGTTTCGTATATACACACACACACGCGTGATATTTAAGAAACCACTCATGAAATCTGTGGCTGAAGGTAAATAGTTGTTACATTACAAGCAGTACTTTGCAAATGTAGTGATTCGTTAAACATCAGTGGAGCAGCACAGCAATCTCCAGTCTTTTACACTTCGCAGACCCACCTGAAGACAAGTTTTTTTGTTTCTTTTGTGGGGTTCAAAAAGAAAAAAGAAATTGAGAGTATCTGGAGATAACTGTGGTGACTCTTGTGAAAGAACTGGAAACAACAGAAATGAGAAGATCCTCTGGGAGCTCCAGTAAGCAAGCAGTAGAAGAACCATAATCCAACCATAACCAAAATCCTGATATACTGACTAAATTTGATGCAGACGAGCAATACCATGCATGCAAAGGAAGGGTAGCAGCTGACCTTCCTCGACCAAGAAAATGAACAGTGGTATATACGCAGGGAGGAAACTTCCTACCAAGACAGAGGAGAAGTGTACAAGCCATGACCCAACACCCACTGAAGCAAAAAACTTTTGCACTGGCTTCAGTGGATCTCATAGCACTGATGCCATTTTTACCTCCTGCCAACCACAAACACCACCACTTAAACTTCCTCTTCAAAACCCAACAATTAGCACTGGACAATTTCTACAGTGGTGAAGAAAAGCATGTTACCTTGTACTCAGACTCACAGTATAGAGAACATCTTGCTGTGTTTTTATCATAGCAGACCTGTAGGAAAAGGTTCTGGCAAATATAGACATAAAATGGCTTTTTCTACTCCTCTTGTATTCTGAGATGATAAAAAAGAAGCTGAAGCTGAAATGTGTGGTATTTAAAAAGAAAAAAAAAAAATCAAATTCTGCTCCTTTTCTGAAAGCTAGAGCCCTTAGCTATCTACACAAGGTGCTATATGGCCTTGATTACATCCTGCCTGCTGGATAGCCACATCTCTGCTTTGGTGCCCTATAATGCTTAGGCTGCTTGGTTTAAATTTTCTTAGATCTTTGCAAAAACTCCAGTTCCTTTCTCCAGTGCTCTTGCTGGGTAGACACTGGTTACTACAACCTTCCCAGGACTGCAGTACGAGGGCTATAGGAGCAGTATTGGCTCCTGAGACCCCATAATTCCTTAGGCATTAAGTTGTCAAGAGCTCCAACCTTGTGCATAAGGGGACAAGTTAAAGCTGATGCAGCCTCTAAAGTTTTCAAGGAGTCCAGACTCTTTACCTAAAGCAGTAGCATTAAAAAATACAGACATCTGTGAAACAACAGATGCTCACATGCCCTACTACATTTCAAATTCCTTGCCAGATTTCAGCACTCCTTGGGGCGAGGTCAGAGGTTCAATGCATAGCTTTTCTTGAGAAAAGGGAACCAGTTTCCCCTTTTTAGAGCAATCTGTTTCCTTTTCTTCTCCTCTCCAAACCTCCCTATTGCAAGCACTTTTGTTTTATAATCCCCATCCTCTTCACCTGGGGACTCTTCCATCAGCCTCCTTAGGTGATCCAAGTCCCACCAGCCGATCTGTTGCTTAGTTACTACTCCTCTGTGTTTCAGACTCAAAAATGATCTGTCTGGGGCAATAGCCAACTTTTTGTAAAATATCCCTCTATTTAAATACATGTTCATTGTAGTTAAAATGACCTGTTATTTTTGCTTTCTGGCACTGCAGATACTCTCCCTCTTCTCCCTGGTAGATTTTATAACAATACAGGAACAGAGGCTGCCAAGAAAGAAACCAAGCTCCATGTTCAGAGTGGGGTTTACAGCTTGATGCAGACTCTGTTCCCAGCACTGAAGAGAAGTCCCATGCTGCACAAGAATTGAAAAATAAAAGCCATATTTTAATAGCATGTGACAAACCTGGAGATCATGCTAAAAATATGTGGTTTTGTTTTACATGGAGCTAATTGTGCCAGCTGTATTTTGCTGTAGTAAAGTACAGAAATCCACTTACAACATGCTAACGCTCTGTGCTGCTAGGTGATGTATGAACTTGTTCTGCTGTTTCCATCAGAACTCAAATCCATTACAATTTGACCTTCTTACACAGCATCTTTCAAATTTCCCCAGATCATACCTCCTTTTTCGTGAAAATGTGCAGTTACAGGCCTGATTCTTATTTCCCAGTTGTTAGTTGTAAGCCACACTAATTCCCCCTGCCTCAGCTGAATTATTCTAGATTCCCTAAGCATCCATGAGTGGAGAATCAAGAAACTGAGAGAAAATGAGACAAAAGTTTTCTCCCTTCCTCGATTCCTGCAGGCCAACAACCGTCTACAACACGAGATCTGATTAGCGCTAGACTCGTGTCTCAGTCTGTGTTCTTGGAGAGGTTGTTAGTGGTTCCAGACCGCGACAAAACGTTTCTCAAACTCCTCCCTGTGTCCAGCCATGGATTTCACAACTGCAATACAAAATGCTGGTTTGCTTTGGTTTGGGATTCCTCAACTTTTTGTTCTAGCTCAGGGTGGTAAGAACAGTGTTGGCCGTTAACATGCTGCCAGTTTACCTTGCAGATATACCACCCAACACGCATTCCTCACCAAGTCGCTACCTTCTTTTCTCCAACTAAGCGCATGGAATAACTTAAGAAACAAAGACAGGAAGCTGCTTGTGGGAGACATACTGATGAAGATCTATGGCAAGATCTTGCTTTTGCCCCCATCTACCAAATAAGTTAATAGCAATACTTCCGCTGTCTTCAGTAGGAATTTGATGTCACTCCTACAGCATCGGGAGCTGAATTTTGTAGCCAATTTAGGAGAAAATAACAACATCAGCACCTTAAATAAAAATGACAATTTAAAGAACAGGAAAAGAAAATGAATTTAGCAATCAGCTGGGCCACAATATTAGTGCAAGGTTCAAAATATTTACTGTAGGAACCATCTCCAACAGCCTTATTTTCATTAGATAGCATTATATTCCTGTATTTTACAGTGCAAGTGCTTGCAAGATAAAGGACTATTGACAGTGAATAAACGCATGAAAACTCTGGCCTCAACAGTGTCAAAAATAATCTAGCTGATAAAGATACACAAAAGTAAATTAAAATAGCTAAAAAGCTGGAAGCACGCAGAATGAGCTTACACAGGAAATTATCTCAAGATTGCTGTTCTAGAGGCCATTTTTGTTCTGCAAAGCAGTTTTTATCGTCTGTCTAGACCACTGTCAACGACCACAGAGGGGACCTACCAGAAGGCACAATTGCTCCCTTCCCACACGCATGTCCACACTTCCCACTGAGGGGCCTTCCAGAGACCCTGCCTGGGAATCCAGCCCACGGGACAACCCGCAGGGTATCTGCCCTGTAATGTAAATACAGCCTTTATGTATTTTTCAGATGCTGTCTCATAAGAGACTCTTATTGGAGGCCATGCATTTGCCACAAATGTCTTTACAGTCGTAGAAGAGAATGAGGCCTGCAGGTTGACTGGAAAACCATTTACTGCCCAGCAGCGAAGGGCACGAGGCGCTGCGTTCTGTGCACCCAGGCACGGCACCGCTGCCGTTAGCAGGAACCGTGCCAGGTGGGAATGCAGGACAAGGCTAGGATGTGTCTCCCTAGAAGTGTTGTTAAGATTCACAGAGGTTATCAACAAGGTGATGACGTTAAAAAGGGTAGTAGGGCGCAACAAAGTATGAAGCTCAGCTTATGCTTAGTACAGAGTTTGCTCTCCTTCCAAAACCAATCAAATGCCTTTTTGTAATTATATGGTGGCATTCGACATATTTGCATTATGTCTCTGTTGTAGCTGTGCTTCCACCCCTCAAAATCCAACCTCACTTAGCATTGTGAAACAATAATGAAATTGCAATAAAACAAAAAAAAAAAAAAGAAGAAATATCAAGATTTTCTTTGAAAAAAGATAACGGCTCCACAAGGGACCTTACTATTGCTATCAATTCTTATGCTGAAAGCTGGAAGATAATACAGTAAAGAGTGATAATATATAAACGTAAAATAGAAAGCTCTATCTAAGCAACAATTATAGCTTAAAGATGTTGAATACCTGTGACTGAGCACACAACCCTTGACTGTATTACGTTCTGTGGGGCAGATCCTCAGATAGCAATTTGGAGTCCTGAAATCAATTTATGTCAGCTGAGGAGCTGCCTTATGAGAGTCTGAAGCTTATATTAAACTGAGAATACCAATGCACTTGTTTATTTCTGTACCTCTTGACTAGAGGTCCAATTATTATTCAAGGGATTTAATGGACTATATTCATGACTACTGATACTGGTCAGTGTGCTATTTTAACTGTTTTTATACTGTAATGCATAATGTAACTTCTACAAGCAGCTGCATAACCCACTGTCCCAATGCATTATTATTTTCTCGACTGGTTACATTAATTCCCCCGATACACACACAGACAGACTCCTAATTCTGACACAGTGGAGTAACATTCACATTGCCATTAAGATTTTCTGTTCCCTGTGAAAAATGCTTTTTTATCCTGCATTACTTTTTATATTAGGGAAAACAAGGAGAAACAAATGCAATGTCTCCACGAAAGATGGGTATGTGTTATCTTCTTGGGGGCAGCTAGTCTCAGAGCTGCAGCCAAGCACATGCCTTGTGTTTAGTTTTTACAGGTTTTGACCAACAAAAGTCACTTCGAAGCTCTGTACACATTCTTTTCTGATCTCAGATTTTCTTTGCATTCAGCCTATGTATTAAGCTATATCACACACCCAGAGTCCCTTCTTACCAAAATAATAATTCAGTGTACTGGGAGGAAAGTGACGTCATAGTTAAAGCAAGATAGTAGCAATAATTTCTTTTTCTCTCAGCATTCAAAGAAACTGCAAATATTATCTCCCACGTACTATAAAGCAGATGCTACTATGCTCTTGCTTTGTCTACAATTAAGGCCACTTGGAACTTCAAAATCAATGTGAAGTAATCACAGATACGCACAGGAGTATCACTCCTGCACAGAAACATCTAAATCAGCTCACTGGAAGCCTATATGCAGCACAGTCCAAAACGCACAGCCAACATGCTTTCCCTGGCCAGCTGGTGACCAGAAGGGAAAGACTAAAATGGCATTCCCAAAGCCATGCAAATGTAGGATGAAGTTTGCCTCATTTCCCTAAAAACATTACAGTCTAAAGAAGAGTAAAATCCAGATAAGGGTAGACAAACGTCAAAGACTGAAGCCTAGAGGGAAGAATTTGGGGACTGTTAAAAGAAGAAGTGGGAATTAAAAGCCATTCTCCCGTTTTGAGGTTAAGAGAGATGAAATTGTAGCTCCCAGGGTGCCTTTCTGCAGAATCCTCTAGCTGCCTCTATGCCCACTTTGATGTGCAATGGAAGCTGCGTTTTCCACTTCTCTCATGGATTGAAGCAATTTCTATTCAACACACTATAGTCCAATTCAGCTTTGCTAAAGCAAACAGTTGAAGAAAACAGTAAAGCTTGAGGTGCACGTACGTGTCAAGCACACATATACCCACATACCCTATTTTGCAGTGACAGAAAGTGTAGACCTGTCCTGCACTACTTTACCACCCAGCTCTTTAAAACAAAAAACACTCTACGCTCTGAACAATGTCCCTTTGTTAAATAACAATCCAACAGCTACAGGGCCTGTGTTTCATGCTTTCCCCATTAAAATGCAAATCTCTGCCTTGACACAATGAGACCCAAAATGGAATTCTGTACAAGTAATGCACAAGCACAGAGCTTGTGTCATCTACTGATAGTGACGACGTCTAACAATTATTTTAATTGCCTTCATGTTCATAATTTTATGCACACATTTCCTTAAGGAGGGAATAATTTTTAACTTAAACTTAACAAGACAGACATATACTAAAAGATGTGAGCTTAAATTAAGTTTTCTGATCTCAAACAGTAAATTCCATGATAAATTAACAGAAACAATACAACAAGTAGCAAAAGAAGATTAATAGGAGGATTCTAGCCAAAACAGGCTTTTCTAATCTGGGAGTCTGACAGTTCCACAAAAAATAGCAGACAAGAAGAAATAACAGCAATAACATACAATAATGGTAATATATAATAAACCATGTCTTTCAAAAGATAATGGTGAGAGTGGAACTTTGTACCAAAATTTCTTGAGCAAAAAATTGCCTATAAAATTACCTTGTGCTTCTTGTTCTGGTATGTATGCAAAGGAGAAAAGCCACAGATCTTAAAATACACAGCAAACTGGCCCAGTTACAGAATTTACATAGCCCCCTGAATAAAACAGGAAGAAACTTTAACCACGGGCAACTGCAAACATAGTAGTTTATGAAAATCCGCAACTAGCACTCATCTCTGGGACTGTCAAAGAATACTGCTGTAAAAAACTGAAATGGTATCTCACAAAAGGAGGCATAATTCTGCTCTTTGAGGTTTAAATGCTGTTAAGTGTCTTTGCTTCTTTTTAGTTTGGGGATCGAGTGATCACCTTTATGAAGGTAAAGCTAGACAGGCAAATTCTGCTGTTAGAGCACGTGAAACAAAGAATATTTAGTGAGTCTGAACCCACTTTCCTTTTCCATCCAACAAGTCAGTCAAGGGCCTGTGTAGAAAGGGTTCGATATCAGCTCCAGTTGCATGTCCTCTTTGTAACAGCCTGATGTGGCCCCCACGCACTGCTCTGTTAGAAAGTATTACCACATTAGCCACTATTACTACTTACCAACTCGTCTGGAATCCCGGGGTAAACAAACTGCCTTACGTTTAATTCCATTAGAAAATAAAAATGAATACACTGGGTCAACCCAGTCCCAACAGTAGACATAGGGCAAAACACCTTCGATGCTTTCCATATCAACTATTTTCAGCTCAAGAGATTTCCTGAGCCAAATATGATTTCCCTCCACTTATTAACCCACCATGATTTTCTCTTCCGAGTACTAACCCAATCTCCCCTTGTCCTAAGGGACACACTTTTAAACTCTGAGCATTCACCACCCTGTGCCAGTGACTTCCAAGAGTATATTGCCTGCTCTGTGAAAAATAATCTGCTGTGAACTCAGCTCTTGCCAGTGTCGCCCAGTGCTCCCTAGCTCTTGCTCCAGAAGAGATGCTGATGGAGGGATGCCCACCTCCCCACTCCCTGCCCCTCAAGATGCCTCTATCCCTCCCCTCTTATATTCCCCACCTACCAATGCATTGCTGAAGAGCACCACTTATGTAAAGCAAGCTCTTCCATAAGCATATATTCTGATAGAATTGCATCAGTCTTGGGCCAAGACTGATAAAGGAATCCCGATTTTACCTATACTCGCCGTTTCTACTGTGATTACAAATTAAGTAAAAGATCTGTCTCAGCGCTCATGTAAAAGTATCTCCTTTTCCAAAATAAACTATCAGCTCTTTAGCTGACACAAATATCCTGCTCTGAGAGCTGCTCCTTCCCTAAGTAGATTGCACCAAGCAACTCAAAGATCTGTAAAAATACTACTACTGCTAAACCCTCTTCTTGACAGAATTGTCAAGTTCTTGACAGAACTGTATTTTATTCTTCTGAACTTCAAAAAAGTGTCATAAAAATCCTTCTGGCTGTTTCTGAATTATAAAATGTAAAAATGCAAACAACATTCTTCAGTTCTATCCACATTAAAAATTCTTGTTCAAAAGATTTAATAAAATATTTTCCTGGGACTGGGATTATAAAGCAACTTTTTCTAACAGTCATAAAATCATGGAATAACTTTTGTCAACATGACAGTCTTTGGTCACTAAAATTCACCTAACTGAAAATTTTCTCATCATACACAGCACTAAATCTACCACGTTATGCCACACACTCCTTAGAAAACTCTACTTCTTATTTTAATACGATGATGTGGGGTAATACAAACACAATTATTTTGGTTGCTTTACTCTCTCAGCCCCTACTTGGAATCTGTATCTTAGTATTTCCATGGCGGTAGTGAAATTGAGGTTTCAAAGAAGAAAAACCTTTGTAAAGCTCCTGGCATTACTCATAGGGCTCAAATCACCATTTCAACGTTTCTCTACAAATAGAGTGTTAGACTTCACTTGCTTATATTATCAGACAAAACTTGTGGCTTTACCTTGTCTGTGTTCTTTCAGCCTAATTCTCATCTGATTTATACACAGTGTAAGTCAGGAGCAATTCCACTGCAGACCAAGGAGTTGTAATGAAATCAACACCAGTCCCTAACAATTCACATCATTGAGCTGTCATGCTGAATCAGTTTCTGCTTCTTCACCTTCGAAAGTCCAGAAAATGTAGCAAACTCTCTAGACCTGATTCTCCCCATAAATTAGAATTAAATAAATCAGGAATATCACCACCACAATCACCATCATTATGTGTAAGAATCAACGGACTTCTCTAAACTCCACTCTGAAAATTCAGGAGTGACTTTTAAGGCAAAACACCCGATTAATTCTGATTTCACTTTTATCGGCAGGCTACCAGTTAAAAAGAATATGAAGGTTCCAGATCAGCTATAGTGATGAAATCGGGGAAAGCTTTTAAAAAACACTATCATCCAAAGAACTTCATATCCAAGTCCCATCAAAATGGCTTATCATTTTTAGAGTCATAGATGCTTTTGCAAATCCACTGCACTCAGCTAGACATGAGTTTATGAATTTTGCATGTTTTGTGTTCAGTTTCAGCAGTCAGTGCTGCAATGAACTCAGGACAGAGACCCTTTGCTGAATCAGCACTCATCATTTTGCAGGAACAAATACTTTTAGAGCTGCCAGTAGGCAAGGTACCATAACTTCATTTAAACAGACACAATTTATCTTGTTCCAAATATCTTAGAAAGCTATGAAACATTAAGGTGCCCAACTGCTTCCTGCGTCAAATCAAGGTTTTGAGAGCGAGACATTAAAACATGCCTGACAGTCAAAAGGCTGCAAATGAGCTCCGTGAAAGCTGGCAATCGTGTTTTCATTTTCTCAGAGCACTGCTCACGCTTTCTGATATCAGCCTCATCAAATACCTGCCACAGCGAGGCCTGCTGTGACCCTTAGACAATGCCAGTGAGCTCCGTTATTAAAAAGCACTGTGGGCAACGCAGCTGTGTTTTGGTGCTAGCACGTTCCCAATTCATTTTTCTCCTGAAGTACACAAAACAATATTAAGTATCATTCCGCTAGAACAGAGCACTGCATTCATTTAGCATTTTGTTGCTAAATCACACCCAGCGAGAACACATTTACCACATTTTGGCCCAGGAGGGCAGAACAATCAGCAAATGGATTTCATGGCTAGGAGCTCCCTGAATCCAGAAAATCAGAAGCCTGAGTCTTTGCCATCCTTCAGTGAAGGCAAGCACTGGGATATACAATGAGCTCAGAACCAACATAAGAAGGGAGGTGAGGACAAGTATTGTGAGGAGTGGGAAGAATAAAGGGGTTTTCAGAGCCAGTCCCCATTTAAAATAGAAACGTTGTTGTTAGTTGTAATCTTTGACGACTACCCTTGTTCTTGCAACTAAAAAAATGAGTGTATGGCTTTCGCTAATTAGACTGGAGTGTATTTTCAGGAAAAGGGTGTAATGAAAAAAATAATCTTTTAAATGTATGGCACGGAAGTAGTGATGATTCTGAATGTTAATTCCAAATTATTACACACTGTGGTCTATTAACCTTTCCCATTGCACTCTTTCCCAGGATATCAAATCCGTAAAGTAACTGTGTAAGAATTAGGAGTGGACTATTCAAAGCTTTCCAGTTGTTTCACAATTTTCTGATAGACTTAACAGTCTAAGGGTAGAAATACCATTCAGGCTGACAACATACGCAGTCACCACGATCACAACGCCTGACAGATTTGGCCATCTGAATTAATCTTTGTCCTGGAAATGTCAATATTTGACTCTTCTCTATTTTTTATTTTAGTCACCTGGGTCACATGGGATATCACATCAGAAGCATTACAATCGCAAACTTGTTCTGGCATCAACTTAGCTTTTAATCATGGCAATTTCACTATTTAGATTTTGAAGATGCACTTCATTTGAGCCGCTTTGCTGAAAGCATAAGGCTCAGTGAAAGAAACTGTTGTGAAAATAACTGGGCTAAAATCAGTATTGCTATAAATGAGGATAGGAACTGAGTGGAAGATAGGTGTGAGTTCAGTAGTCTTGAGCTGATTTAACAGTCAGAGGGCAAGGAGGTAGAAGAGGAGATGAGCTGCACCTGTGCATTTTTGGGCCCTCTGTGTTTGTGACCAAATTCCATGTTTGCATCACCCGTTCACAGGGAACACTGCTCACTTCAGAGCTTGAGTTTGATTCCCCACCTAAGATACTTATTTCACTCGCACACACGTACTAAACACAAAATCAGTTCTAGTGACACCACCTTTCTATTGCATTTGGTTTTGACCAACTCGGACCTAATAACAGCTCAAACTACTATTTAAATCACCACTGAACAGGCCCAACGTTTGTTTTCTCTTACTTTCAAAAGTGGCGTCAATCCATTATGTATTTCCAGCTGAATGCAGTAAGATTCCCGAAATACATATTCCCTGGTACTACATTACAATATCATGACTAAAACCAACACCTTACACTATGTTCTTGCTACGCTAACTTCGCAAATACCTGAGCTATTGTATAGCTCAGTTGTTTGAATTTCTTTCTCTAAACTGCTGTCTTAAATGTGGTGGTATTAGGCAATAACAATGTGAGATGCAAGTCTTCTCTCCATGTAAAAGTGGTTTTAGTGGCGGGTCATTTTCCACGTTTCTTCAGCTATGCATTTTATAAAAGGAGAAAACATTTATCACACTATCAAGGCAAATAATACATGCCACATTAGCTTTCCTCTGTCACAACTGGTTAGGTGCGCTGCAGCGCTCTTCCAGGCAGCTAGGCACAAAGAGACATGTCAGAACAGTGACTCCTTCTTCAGGCCTGGCTTTTAGGATTGACTTTGACATGGAAAACTATCACTCTGTACACTGCGGAAGAAATTAATTCACAGCGCTGACACTTCAGGTATATTAAAAAGGAAGATGCAATTCTAACTTTTTTGATAGGTCAGCATTGTTTCTCTAATGTACAGCTTCATTACACAAGTCCTAAAGGTGGTCTATCATTTTTAACTTGTTCTTGTGGCGTCAATCCAAGATAGATTTGCTTTTCTCCTACGTATTGTACAAAATGGAACTGCTTGCCAAATAAGTGTAAAACATGTAAGAGGTAATTTTGTTAAAAAGTTCATTTTTTTAGGTTATATAACACCAGAGAAGCATTTCTCTTTCTACATAACAATCACAAGAAACAGTTCTGAGAAAATCCATCTATAGCTACTGTTTTCCTTGTGATCTGCAAGCTCGCTATTTTTGTACAATACATACTCTTTGGAACATGTCATTAAAAACACTTGTTTGAACCTCTCAAGACTTTATTTTTCTGTCTTTCAGATTCCAAGTAAACCATGCAGCTACAGTCTATAAGCACCTGACACAGGAAACTAGCTCCACTGAAAACTAAGCAAGTATTTGGTGCTTATGGGGAAGAAAGATGTTGAATTCCTAAGTCTTGTTTACATCTTTCAAATAAGTCTCACCTACAATGTTTTGGTAGCTCAAGGGCTTGTAACAATGTAATTAAACGAACGCTAGTAGAGATACTAGTAGTTCACACTAAGCAGAGCAAAAAGAGGATTGTGTCAATGATATACACGTGAGTTTCATATCAGGTTGTTTTCCACACAGCCTTCAGCTAAATTCTATAGCCTTTAAACTTAGAAGATCTATCACTCCTCAATAACATGCAAAGGTAAAAACCTAAAGAATGCAGTTTATCAATGGACAAATATCTCAAAGTTAGCACTTCTTTTCCTATTAGAGAGGCGTAGGAGAGTCAGATTGCTTGTCAAATATACTCACCTGCCACATCAACACTCAGCAAACACAGCTCTCAAAGGACAACAAACAAAAATAAAAATCACAGCATGGTATTCAAAACACAAATCTAGGAGGAAGCGTTCTCCTTCCATTCACAGATCCCTTACTGCTACCTACTGTATACAGGCCAAAGGAATTATCTATAAACATTAGGAAATCCACAGCCAAATGGATGTGTGGTCTCTAGGATGTTACGGAATGAGCCCTTGACACAGATTATAAGAAAAGATTATATGTGTTCTGTGAATGGTTAAATTCTAAAGTTACAGTTAATTTGTTTAACTATGACTGAAGTGCTTCATTTTATATTTTAGAACACAGCTCACAGAAGGAATCTATAAAAAAAAAATTAACAAATGAGCAAACAAATGACAAACAGTGAACTCATATTATGCATATTCATACATTTTTTCTTTCTTTTTACAATTCATACCTTGTTCTGACCTAGCATATGGGTAAATTATCATCCCAGACAAAAAACCAGGATGCAGGGGAGCAAAGGTCCAAGCTCAAAAGCCAAATCTATACTCTTCTGCACACTAAAGTCTGTTGTTATGAATGTATCATTTTTATCAATCAATGATCAGAACTTTCTATTCTTTTAACTTTTTCTTCTTTTCCTGTGTTACCTGTGAGATAACAGTAGAATGCCAGTATTGGGATCCACTGGGATTGCTAGAGAGTTGTTTACACAGTCAACTTCATATTTTTACTGTCAGCAGTTTGCTAGTTCAGCTGATGTAAACAATACAGAATAAAAACAGAATGGGAAACTGAAAAAAATTAAATCAATGTAATCAAACCCTAACCTGTACATAGACCTATGACATGCTGAGAGTTTGGTGGTCAGTGAACAAGAACAATAGGAATAGTTAGTTTATAGCAGCCAGCTTATTGTTCAGTGATTGTGCGTAAAAATCAATGCCCAAAAGCCTTCCAAATATATTGAAGAGAAAATTAAAGACAAGCCTGACATTTAAATCCCAATGGTATCTAAGTGAAATGTATAATCCTGAAATCTGACTCACGCTCTTCTGATTTGAAGAACATTACTTTCAATATGTTAAAGCACACTAGTATAACTAATATAAGGTTTGCCAGACACAATAAAATGCTGGAATCATCATATCATTGTCATTTTGTCAAGCAGCAGTAGTTTTGGGGGATTCTGGAAAAGAAAAGATAACTCTGGCAAACTGCATTCACCCCCATGGCCAAAAGCAACAGTTTTTAAACAAACTGTGGTCTCAAATTTTGTTCCCTTACCCCATTTGTCAATTGATGCTTTAAATTCTTGTAAGTCTGCTAGTCTTTGACAGACTGCAGTTCAATGTTCACTTTTGTTAATCTAGTAGATGGAGGCAATGCGAGTCTCTTCATTCCATTGCTTTACAACACCAAGTAAACTCTGAACAACAACTACATCAATGTCAACTGGAACTAGTTAATCCAATCACCTCCATCTAGAGATGAACGGGAACAGACAAGCACACAAGTGCCTTTCAGGTGCAGTTGCTTCACTCAGCACCCATGAGGTTCTTCAAGGAAGGACCCTTCTAATGAAGTTTTGTACTGAGTCCTTATTGGAATAATTCATGGGGACCATCTGCCCAAACCGTCATTGGAGTCATCTAATTATGGTCTTCAAAGAGTAGCACACTCCTCTGAGCATGGTAGTCAGTCCACATTTTGACACCATTGATTTCTCCTTTTACATGATTGACTAATTAGCAATAATGCTGTGTTTGGATGATCACAGTTCCCCTCTTCTGGCATGTGTTTAAAACAATGTAGGAATCAAAACTCCTTCCCTGTTGCTCCCCACCCCTGCCCTCCCCAAACTGCATTAAACTTTTGCTTTCTGTTTTTGTTTAGTAAACAGAAACCAATTTGAGGCCAAGTTCTATGCATTTTTATTTATTACTACTTCTTTAATATAACCCCAAAACATTTATAAGCAGCAGCGAGTGTGCAACTGTGGACCATCTTTATGTAAATAAAGGCCCCAAACCAGTACAGAAATTTCCAGTCAATAAAACAGGAGGAAAGCCCTTTTCTGCCATATATCAGGGACTGAAGAGTAAGAATTTCAATAAAATTAGTAAAAAGTTAAACCAAACTGTCAACATGTATTACTGCAAAGCCCTCATCATGGACAAGAACTCTAGTGCCCTACATGCTGTCACAGACTAAAAACATTTCTCTGCTCTTGAATCCATGAGTCCATACAGGGTTATTTCTTCAGCTCAGTCCTGCCTCCTGTCTTTCCCTACAATTCTGCAATATGACTGCATTTTTTCTTTCAGTCAAGTTACTAGGCAATCAATATTCTGAAAATCTGCTCTATGCATTCTTATATTAATAAGAATTAATTACAGCATCCCAATGTAGCTTTGCTTGTAATCTATTCAAATATTCTGATGGTTTCCAGATGAAAGAGTTGTAGACTTTATTCTTTTTACATTTAAAAAACATCCAGTGCATTTCTCATAAAGATAGTAAATTGTCAGTTGAAGGCTGATTTATTTGTTTGATTCTTTAGCTAGGAGAGAGAAACTGTACAGATTTCCAGCCCTGCTCTGCCTATAAACTCTGGCTCGGAAGTCCATCATCCAAGAAAACATGCTTTGGCCTTTCCACCAAGACATTCAACAAAGACATCAAGTAACTGCAGTGGTGATAGTATTCTGCAAAAGTAAGGCAAAGAACAAGAGCTAAATTAAATTTTAGCTGCCACCTTTCAGACTCTGCTGACATGAGCTAGATCTGAATGGCTAACCTGGACAGATGGCACTGCAGATAGGAACCATCTAGTTTCCGTACAACAAAGACGAATTTCTACATAAATCTACTTAACATGAAGTAAATCACTGAGGAATTTAGTGTTTGTACAACAGCACTCATTTTCCTTCTAGTTTAATTAGGCAAGGAAATTAAATCCCTTGCAATGCAGATATTACTCTCCTACCATAGTGTAAAAGGGTGGCTTGAACACAGAACAGCTTAACCCCTTGGGTAACGCACAGCCAATCCCTATTAAAAGTAAGGAGTTGGTTAGCGTCTCAAAAAGCAGGAATAGCTCCTGCATTTGGTGGACTACATCCTCCTGGTGATATACATGCTATTCTAGTAATCATTTGTCCACCCCCACCTCTGCTGCTGTCAACACTGGTGATGAGTGCCCAGCACTGTGCTATATGGCTGAGCTAGTACAGAGATTTGAGCTGCTGCTGTCCATCATCTGTTCCTTCTCCACCTACAAACTCAAAAGTGAACAAGAGAAATTTCCTGCCAGCATCCATTTTCAGACTTCAGAGGAATGAAATCTGAAAATACCCAAAGTAGCTATGATGCTTCTTTCTGCCCCACCCTTTGTCTTCTGTATCTTCTGATTTTAGAGGATTTCCTTTCTGCCACAGCTGGGACCTACTCAGTCCTCTATGGGACTCAGGAGAGGAGAAGGGGAATAAACACATAGTTTCATAAAACCTTGATCTTCCCCATCTACCATATGGCTCTATGTGAAGCACTGTCTCAAGCGCAAACATTTTTGTAAGACACAACTGAATTTGCAGAAAGTATATTGCCTTAAACCCTGGGGGCCATATCAGTTCCAGAGCTGAAAGGTCAGCACAGCAGCACTAATGCAAGATGTATAAACAATGCAGGCTACTTATATAATGAACTCTATCTCTTCTGACCTTCAAATGTGAACTCAGGCTGTACAGTCATAGCAATAAAACCCTCTACAACGTAAACCATGGAGTTACTGCCTTAACTGGATGTTGTCCTGGACTCATATCCACCGGGGGGGGAGGGGGAGGGGAAGTCTCCTCCTTTCCTACAGTACATTGCATATGGTTCCCTGATGGTTGCATCACTGTTTCCCAGAAAGTATCGGCACCTGTAAAACAGAAGATCACCTGCACAGTCCTGAAGAAAGAACCTCAGTGCATGAACTAGACTGAGCAGCCCACAAGTCCATGGCCAGAGGGCACATGTAAACCTCTGCCTTAGTGTGTCCATGGAGGCTTCAAGAGAACTGCGCTGTAGCCCGATGGATGCATGGCTCTGAACCTAAAGAGTACCCGATTCCAAACACTGGAGGATATCTAACCTCTCTTCCCTATGGTCTCTAAAGAGCACCTACTCCTGGGTCTAATGCCACCAAAGCAAACTTTTTTCTCCAGGAAACAGAATCTCTAGTCTTATTCTTTTTATTAATAAAGAGGATAAGATTCTATCTGCACTTCAATACTGTGTTATATATGTATTAGAATTATGAAAGGGTTTTTTCATACTGCAACTTCTGCAGAGGTTAGAGGAAACTATCTTATTATTCAGATAACTTCTGACCCACGTCAGGAACTTCCTCATCTCCAAATGAAAAATATCTTCAGCTAATGTTGAAAGTTTCTATGCAATCCTTTTACTTCTAAAAATAGAAGAAATGTAATAACTGCACTGCTTTACTAGAACAATAAAAAAAAAAGTGCAGAAAATGGTAATCTTTTAGTCTGTCTGATGGAATGAAAAGAACTGCATTACCGGCATTAGTTCCACAAATTAGGATCAAATTAATCAACACTTGAGCTGCAAAAAGGAGACAATTCTTTTCAGTAAGTTATAAAAATAAAATAAAAATGAAAAAAATTAAAAAGGGCTTAAAACTAAAGTTCTGTGAGATTAGCACTAAGGCTAAAAGGTAAAATGACAACGTTTTCTTATGAGAAAAAAAATTTAATATACATTTCCCCCTATTTTTCTATTATTTTAAAAATACACAAGTAGGGGGAGTGATAAAAACAACAGATGACAGATGTCTTCTGCCACGTGTCAAGTCAAATTAAATCTATGCTCTAAAATATACTTCAGCCATGAATACTGATGGCTAAATAGTGACCTGCTGTCATACGCATCTCTAGAACAATCATGCCTGAGACATTCTGACAAAACTACTTCCCACATACATATGTCATCTGAACATATTTGCACCAGTTCAGACTGTGTTGCTAGAACCAAGATCAATAGTACTATAAAAACTGGAAACATCTGCTTAGAAAACATCATCAAGTCCTGTGAAATCAGACTCTGTCCCTCAGCAGTATTTTGACAGTCAGCATCAAATATTTTTAGCTGAAGCCATCTTCAAAATCACAGCTAACACAGCATTTTAGGCATGTATAAGCATGCATAGAAATGTAAATAAGAAACTATGCTCTAATCATTAAGAGCATTTAAAAAAAGCCCAAATAGCTTTAAAATTTGAACACCCTCAGGTTTTCTGACAGCTTGTCTATTCCTTACAAGTTCACCTTCATCTTTGCATTTGTTTTATTGAAGCCCTGCACTGTTTTGCTCAAAGCTTAAGACAAAAAAATAAATATGCAAAAGTTAAAATAAACAAATGAATGTGCAAGGCCTGGGAGCGATGTTTCTCAACTAGCAATGGCAATTACTAAAGTATCCAGAGAAAGGCTATTTTGTTAAATATTGTTATATAGTAGAGAGGAAGAAGAGGGCTTTGCAGAGCAGACGCTCCTGGCTAGCTGTATTTGCCTTGGTTATAATCTCTTATATGGGTATAAATGAGAGTCACTACTAAAACCTCTCGTGAAGGTGCCACCACAAATAATGCTGATGACTACCTAATGGGATATTTCGCTCTGTGAAAGTCTTACTCTCCTTGCATCAAGTTCTAGTATTTCTGATGTTTAAGCATTTTCTAGAACACTCACAGAAAAGAAAAGTAAAAAAAAGGAGAAAACACAAAACACTTCATAAAGAACCACAGTCAAATGTTTGGTGAATACTGATTTTGGTTTTTTATGTTTTCAAAAATAAATCTGTAGCAGGTTTGTACGTCTAACTTTTCAGCTCCCTTAAAAAGTATCTTCTAAGAAGGAAGTTCTCTACTAATACATAGGCCTTACTGGGAAAGCAAAAAATAATTCTTTGTTACTGAGAAATCTGTAAAAATTGCTAAAAGCTGTGCAGATCTCCTGCGTACAATGGGCTAAAGACTAACTCCAGAAGTAAGGCAAATTAAATTAAAAGAAATATCCAAGGGATTAATTTGATGAGTAATAAATCAGAAGGATAATACAGTATCACCATCACTAATGTTAGAGCATATTACCAATGATTGGGCATAATATGGTGCTATATTAGTTAAAATTATTGTGGGTTAAGAAGTAAAACCCAGTAATTCTTACCATTAGGCTAAAAAATAATAATTTGCATTTAAAAATCACATTTGTCAAGACTTCCTTTTATTTCAGCCTCTTCAACTCTGAACCATTAAGTGCTGCAGCTTTTTCCCCAAGCAACTGAGTTAGAGACAACCAGTATGCACTCTTCTTACCATACGACTCCGCAGAACCTCCTCTGCGATTTAGTTCCACTTCCAGTTCCAAAAGAGTCTTAATAGACTCAAAAGAAGAGTATGACTCATCTCCGCTTGTGGAATGGGTAACCCCAAATACAGATTAGCAGACATCAGGTTAGCAAATTCAGACAGGCACTGGTCTCTGAACTGGATTAAAAATGCACATACTAGCATGCAAAAATGGAGCCAGAAAGAGCCTTCTGCACAAGCCCCAGCAATTCTGATACTAACGAATTCCATGTTATTATTCTGGAATCCTCAGTAAACATCTGCGTATCAATCTGTGAGTTTTTCCAAACTGTTGCAGTATAAAATCACAATTTGAGCTGTGCAATTTACCAGTGTCAGAAGAGGGTGGTAAAAATCCCACTGGCCTGCCTGCAGGCACCCTTAAATTTCTCTCAGTGTTTATAGGCTGGCCTTTTGCTGTGATCTCACAACAAGAAGGAGGTTCTGAGGGTGCCCTACAACATATGGGAAACTGGGCAGGACTGCTGTGCGTGGACCAGCAAACCATTCCTCCCCTCACACTCAAGCAGAAAAAGGACAGGGAGACTCCTCCCTCCATTGCTCCATTTGTAGGAGACATGGCAGGTCCACAGTATCACAAATTAAAACCAAAAACATTCCTTAAAGTCAAAAGGCCTTCCTCATCTGGCGGTTTCACCAAAGAGACAGGGCTCCTGCATCAGTTACAAATCTTGAGCTCCTACTGCATGAGCCACTGCCAAACTTAATTTGTCTGTTTTGTATGAAATGTACAAATGATACAGTAACAGTTACTGAAACAGCTGTGAATGAATCACGAGCTACAGTAAACACCATTTAGAAAGCCCCAATCACAACATCTTGGTAATACTGCAAGTTTTGGGAACTGCAAACACACAACTAGACTATCCCTAGACTTGCACAATCTGCTGCTCTCTGGATCCTTCAAACTCACCCAGAAAAGGAAGAAAGGAGGGGCAAGACAGATAAAGTGGCAGGGCAAGCAGCTCCTTTCCTTTGCCTTCATTTTTCCCTCTTATACAACTCTTTTGTACCACGGAGATTGGAGAGCAATAGCAGATATGTAACCTCTCCTCATACTCCTCATATGCGGTCTGGCTTCTCAAAAAACCTTGCCATCTCACTGCATACATGGCATAACACACCGGCCACTTCCCCAGTTTTTTGAGGAACAGCCTACAGTTCCTTATGAAAATGAGAGGCGAGATAACATGCACAAACCAATTTTGGACATGACTCAGAAGCCAAAAAAAGCGCAAACCTTTCACTACCTTCTTTATTGACTACATTTTATTGGTCATGGCAGCACACAAACCAAGCAGGAGCCTCGTCATGCTGTTTCCACTGGATGTCAAATATAGCTTCCAGGACTAATTTTGTTCTGAAGAGTTTCCTTCTGATATTTTGTCCTACTCTTTTTTTTTTTTCTTAATAGATTGCTGCTGTTTTTCATCACCTAAATCTAGCTATTCTTTGCTGTTAGATAGACTTGGCAAATTACAGAATATATGATGAATCATCTAAATATAAACAAATGGATAACATATCTCAGTTGTCACTAGATTTACTCTGTTCCCTTAATATGCTTGTGAATTTTGTGACTGTACACTTAACAAGAGAATCCATCTATTAAATGTTCTCAAACTATCACTGTAATACACAGTAGCACCTCATTCTACAGGTCCTTAACACACTTAAATGTTCGCAGACACAGGCAAAACACACAAAGCCAACACAAAAGTCTATCTAGACTTTTCCTACGTTTCAAACTAAATTTTACTCCTGTGAAAATAGTTTTTACTTCTTCAGTCCTTCCCACTTAGAAGTTTGAAACTTTCCTTCCCTCTGAGCCCACCTGCACAGGTATTCTTTCATAATACATGTGAGCTGCAAACAGAGGTTTACATAAGCATTTTTAGCTGTATTCATCTCTAGCTGTTCATCTCCAGTCTACTAGACTTACAGCAGGACTAAGATTTGGAGGCACTTAAAAAATACTGATTTTCAAATAATGTCTCCTGTCTGCCAGCTTTTAATACCGCAGATTTATCTATAGTACTTAGAATTCATTTTCTATTTTGTCACGTAAGCGTTGAAGTTTTTCCTAAAGGAAACGCACAGGGGACACACACAGGAATACCTTGCACAGCCAGCTACAATGTGGCTGTGCTCATGTCATCAGGATACTATGTTTATTCAGCTAAGTCAGGATTTGAAGATACAGACGTTTAGTGGCAAAGCCTCTATGTGGAACAGCTACTGATTACCTAGAGAAGAATCTATTTCACTCAGAAGGCCCGTATGATCAAAGTAGTGCAAGTCTGTACACAACAAGGAACAAAAATCTCTGGGGAAAAAGGCTACTTTTTGCATGAATACACAGGAAAACAAGCTATACTCGGATTTAAATTCTGAATTTAGCAGTCATGTCTCCTTTTTTATGAAGCTGGTTAATCTTTCTAGTAATTTTCTTGTAGAACACATTCATTCGCTTGGAGAATGCGTACAGTTGCAAAATTTTTAACAACTCCCACACTGGCACATAAAACTGGTACAAAAAGCTCTTATCTTTCTGTGTCCACCACTATTAACCTCAGGATCCCTACTTTTCCTTCTTTTCTAGGCTAGCTGCATTATTTTCCCAGAGCATTACCTGCTTTTCCCTCCATCGAAAGACAGACATGGCATGCGCCATACAGACAAATTCCTTCTCCTCAGAAATAATGCTCTAACCTGCATTACCCTCCAATTAGATAACTGCCTAGGGTCAAGTTTCCTGTGTTCAAAAAACTATCTAGTCCCTGTTTGTGATCTGAAGATCAAAAGCCTGGCTGCCTTAATATTCCTCAAAGTGTGGAAAACAGACAAAAATATAGCTGTTCTTGTAGCAGATCACTGTGGCTTGCTATCACTGAAAATGCCAGGTGAAGCTATGCTCGAACCTCTGCTCCAGCTATTTCTTCTCTTCTTTTTGTACGCTGATAAGCAGCACAAGCACTATTGGATAGGGTACCCTGTAATTTCAAAAGGGCAGACTTGCTGACTTTTTTCCAGACCTAGAAGCAATTTCAGGGGTACTGTCCAAGGGTATCACCATTTACACGTACTGTGAAGCCCACTGAGGGCAGTAAGTGGAGTTACAACGGGGAAGAGAGAGAGAGAGAGAGGTCAGAGACCCACACCTCAAAATAAAAGAGACTCTTCTGATGTAAAGGTACAAAACATTTCTCTGTGTGGAAAAAGAACTCATCAGGCTGAACAACAGCTCTGTCATGTTCCCAGTCCACCAGTCAGCACCCTACCAGCTCAGAGAAAAATTAACACTGGACTAAAATAGCTTTACACCTTCTTAGCATATCCACATGTCATACATAATTAATACAAAAGCATCTTACAGAAGCACCATAATTATATTAGCTTACATAATTTAGGTAGCACTAAACAAAAAGCGCACATACATAAAAACCCCACATATACATACAACAAAATTTCCTGACTTCTACTTCCTTTAACTTTCTCTAACCCCAGAAAACACCCTCCTGTTACTTCTGTGTAGAAAAATAAAACCTGACAGCCCCAGTGGCATTCATCCTTTTCTTAATTAGCATTGCACTTCTCTGATCAATAGAAAGAAGAACATAATTTTGACTGAGGTAAGAAGTGACAAAGAAGAAATGACAGAGAAAGCACCTGAACTATGACATGTTTATAGCAGGCTTGGAACTATGCAACAAAGTCATAACAAAACGCAGTAGCTATAAATAAATTGATAAACTGAATAGATATTTTTAAAAACATCAAATAAATGGTTTGCAATGAAAATAGCAACCAGGTCTAACAAAAACCAATAATCCAAGTTAACTTTCATAACTTTGTATTCAACTGGGGGTTCAGTCCTTTACCTACTGAGTCTGCTGGGGCAGAATCACCTACTCGCTCAGCCCAAAGGACACAAGCTTATGTCATGAGCAAGTTGTAGCACGGTCACTTGCCAGAACTGTAAAGAATTGGGTAGATGCCCACAAATCCATCTCTATTGCATTAGCAACTTCAGGATAAAGTATCAGAAATTTTGGTGTGGGGAAGACAAAATAAACAAAATTATTAGATTACCAACCTAAATTTTACATATGTATTATATGTAACTTCCGTGAAGCAGAACTGGTTGATATCTTAGAAATCCTTAATAAAGTAAGTATTAGATTTCTGCACTGATTTCTCCTCCTCCTCCTGTTGATCTCTGCTTAGCCCATAGACTAGAGTCATCTCTGCGTTCTGCCTTCTGCTCAACACTGTCCTATGCTTTGCAGATAACGTTAGGACTCTCACTTAAATGTTGCTTTGCTTCCATTTCATTCTTTTACTCACTCCAGCCCTTTTTGTATAAAAAGGTTAGGAAAAGCAGCTTTTCCTGAAGAAGGACTGAAGAACTTTTCTGAAGGACATTTTCCCCTTTTTGAAGGCCTAGTGGCATCCACTGAACCTGTGATGTTTCAGGGGCCTAATACTCCATTTGCTGAGTATTCTCAAAGCCTCATTAAGTCTACAAGAGCTGGAATGCAAAGCACAGTGTAAGACTAAGCCCAGAGGAAGGCTGGTTTAAAGACCCCCGACACATTTACAATTTCTTTTACCAACTTCCTGTGCATGGAGATAAAATAATAGTAAAAAGACAGAGGAAAAGAACTGACAAAGATAAAACGAGTATCTTCAAGAGCCAGTTTGAGGAAAAATCTTAGCTTTTTCACATGGATATAACTGGGATCTCAACAAAATATCATGCTACCCAGAATTACATGTATTAAAGGCCTCTCCCAGAACTTAAAGCTTCTCCAGGAATAACATTTAGGCCTCTTCCATCTCAGTCGAACTCACCTTACTTAGCAGTAATGCCTAACCATCATGCACAGCCTGAACAAGGGAAAGAGGATTCACCATCACAAAAGAGACACAAAATTTTGTGTTCCCACAAACACTACTCAAAAGCTGCACATCACTATCACATCATGTTTTGAGTATTGTTGGTATTGTTTTTGGGGTAGAATAAGTTCCTTATTTATGATGTTAAAATATCCACAATCCTAGTGTTAATGGGAAAAAACCTGTAATGAAATTGCACCTCATCCCTAATCAGCACCACATTAAAAATGTTATTATAATTAGAAATTGATCAAAATCACAAACACAATATGACTTTTTGTTGGGTCAGGCATGTTACACCCACATGGTTCTGGCCTATTTCAGAGATTAGCTGTGGTAGGAGTAACAGAAAGCCAGATCTAGACTCAGAAGCTTGCAAATACGATGAAGGCTGAGATTCTGTAGGCCCATTTCTTATAAATAAATGGCTTCACAGGCACTCTTCTGACTCCTCTTGGTAGCTACAGACAGCTAAAATGTGGAATAACACATGTAAAGTCTGTGACTCACATAACTTGTCTCTACCCCTCTTCTGTATCCAGATGTAGAATATGAGCTTAATTGGTCAGTGGAAATGATTTTGTTGGGATTTCTAAACTTAGATCTCTAGTCATTTTTGCAGATCATTCAAAGTGATGGGAACAGAGGGTGTCTAATCTGTATAATATGTGTATTTACCAAATAAACTTCAAGCTTTAAATATTGAAAAAGGTTAGCATACTCTGAGCATGCAATGCTTAAAACATGTTGGAGCTGGGACAAAAATTTAGAATAGAGTTTGGTAATTAACCATTGATATATAGGACGACAAATACTGGCAGATTTTTGTAATGCGAGATAATTCTAGTTGTTTTTCATAATACCACATTTTAATGCATGATGTTTCACGTGTCTGAGCTCTAGGAAAGATCACCATGTACTTTTACATACAAGCTATACTGATATGTGAATATTGCATCCAAAACAACACTTGAAGGATATCATCAAGAACATCTTTAAAACTACAAAATGTTTCACTAAAAACATAGAACTGCAAATGTTATGAGCCAGAGACTAGACTAATTTTGTTAAATCGCACTATTGACGCTAATTTAGAGATAGGGATGTTCATATACATTTCTTCTGAGTGCTGAGACCAAAAATTGAAGAATTCAGTAACCATGGAAGCATTTATTCCCCAAATCACCCAGGAACAATTCTTAACCACATTCCTATCCTATATACCAGCATGTGATGAGCTTGGTGTAGTACCAATAGAATCAATAACAGTTAAGACAATTATAATAATTTGTGTACCAATCTAACACAAAACTTCCTCCAATCAGAAAAATCTGCAAATTAATCTAGAGCTATTATCTAAACAAACTAGCAGTATTCAATTAACATTTCACTGCTAACTGAATTATAATGAACACAATAAAATTTCCCAACTATTAAGTATTAGAAATGGAAATATCTGTAACTAGAGAAATCCAAAAGAAAGGTCAAATTACAATTCTGAATATCAAAAATGACTCACAAACTTACTGAGGCTATGATGAATTCAAGTCTCACGAAATATCAGGGAAAATGTTTGAAACAAGCATCGTGAAGCTAGGGTTCTTGGCAATTAAAATTCTTACAATTTATTAACTAAACAAGCTAGTAGCATTTAAATACTCCACATGATTCCTCGTAAATGTGGGTAGATTTCCAAGTCTTCTAAAATGTGTCAACGTCGCTGCTGTCAGGTAGCAACAACCCATTTCTTTCTGCTGGATGGGTTAGATCCTGCAGTTCTGATGCCTCAGCTTTTTATGGTAATCTCCTGTTAGTCTGCAAAACAGTCCACTATTTTTTGTGAAAACATCGATATCTGCAGTCACTGAGACCACTCTAAATACAGTCTTGTGTAGAGAGCCGCTAGATCACAAATTCATGTTGAGTTCTGACTGGCCTCTGTTGCTGTAGCCCTCCACATTTACAGCAACTGTCCTCTGCTACCAGGAGCACAACCTTTTTGATTACAGAAGATGACAATCCATGATTCATTTGCATTACTCTGCCAACTTACAGGGTTTAATACAGATCCAAGTATAATTCTACAGCCTGTTGGCATATAGCTACTTTTTAACACCATTTTCCACTAGCCTTTTAAGAATGAAAATAATGAATAGCAGCACTCAAATTTTTAAACCTGTATCTAATTGCAAAGCCTTTCACTCTTGCCCACATAATTATGGTCAATTTTCATATATTATTAGGTGAAGTATAGTGTTATCCAGCAAAATCAAGATTTGATATATCCAATCACTAGTTTATCTACATTTGCTGTGAGAGCTATTGAAAGATCTTTTGAAGCTCTCTTAGGGAAATGAGAATAAAAATATAGAATACATTATTCCCCCTGCCCCTGGCAATAAAAACAAACCTGTGTCTACTTTTCTCTGGGGAGCTAATTCTTCACAAACTATCGACAATGAATTCTTTCACTTGACCTGGCCTATATTTTTGACATATATGAAAAGTCTTAGCTGTGTCTCCAATCATATGGTTCATTCAATGCAAGTATAAAATATCTCTGCCTCCCCTGCCATAGATTTTTCTGTTCATATTGCATTCGTATTCTTTTGTATCCTTTATAATGTATTCACCCAAAACAGTATAAAAGTTTCCAGTCTCATCCCACTAAAAAAGAGAAGAAATCCCACCTATATAGCAGAAAAATCTCTCATTATAGTAATAATTGGGAATATGCAACCTTTGTTGCTTTGCACTATTGTCATCGTTACTATCCACACACCCTCCATAGCCCTTTTTGCAGCAGATCACAAAGTTCACTTTCTCCAAATCCAATACATATTTTTTAATTTGTCCTTTATAACCAGACTGTCACGTATGGCGTTCAGACCATGAATCCATAGCTAGCCTCCCCCTGAGTCCTCACGGACTTCTTAGGCAACAGCAATAAAGCCCTTTATGATCCATTTAATTTAACACAAGCTTTTCAAAAGGATATTAATCTTTTAAATTCTTGGAATCCTGCTAAATCCTTCTCATTTGCTTGGTATAATGGCATTTATTTTTGCTAGTGGCCATGTTACATAAGCCACAAGCACCAAATTTTGACCATATGCTTATGAGAACATGGTGCCACACAGTAAAACTTAGTTTGATGCTCACAGTCACAGTACCTCAGAACTCCAGACACTTTAGTGATCATTTTTAGCTTCTCCATCTCTACGTGGATCAGCATACCTTGTCCAATGTATATTTTCATCCCCAGTGATCTTCAGTTGCTGGTGGAAAAAGCCAGATTAGAAGTAATTCCCTAAGAACAAATTCTCCATTCCAAGTAAGTGCAAATCCCTGTATCTTCTTCAGTTCCAAATCTCTTTACATTTTTCACCTCTACTGTGGGAGGTAGTTAAAACTTCCGCTCTTATGAAGGTATAGTTTTGTTCATTTGTGCCCTGGGTATGTTATTTTTGTTCTGTGGAACGGATGTTTTTGTTCAACAGTAGCCCACCAGCCCTGCATTTTTCCGAGGTTGTTTAAAGCCTCTGCTCATGCACTTCTACCATCTGCTCTTTTTGCTGGCATCTACTGCTTGCAAAGAGTGAATAACTATTAAAACCCTACCCAGTTGTTTACCACCTTTCTGGAGATTTTCAACTCCAATAAGTCTTTTAAACTACTCCTCCCAGTTAAGTGCTGCCTGAACAATGTGCTGCCTTTTGCTCCTGGCACTGTGTGTTATTTGTTCTACAGCAATGATTCACAATCAAGGGTCTGATAGAAGCTCGTTTCACTGAGTGCCCAAGCTCTAACTAAACACATCATATTTCATGAGCCGCAACATAACACCGTCCCAACGTACTGTATATGCCCCCTTGCTTCTTTGTCATTTTATTTACTAGAAAACTAGTAAGAAATATCGTCTTTCTCTTTGCATTACATGGGTGCATTTAGTATGCACAAAAGAAAAAGAAATTAAAAATAAAAAAATTATTCTTTAATTAATAATCTGGAAAAAAGGAGGTGAACAGTTCTCACTAATGAGCTCAATCATGACTGCTTTCAGAATTCTGAAATTATCTATTTTGGATTTTCCAGAAGGAGGCTTTTTTTTCCTTTGCTCTGTATGCACACGATTAGCTCAGGCCTGCACCTAGGTCTGTCTTGTTTAACTTTTCTGAAGAGAGGAACAAAGAAATCTGTAAAAATCACTAACTTTTACAGTTATAACTTCACTGATTATGTTGTCAATGATGACAGGTGTCCCTAGGACAAGCTGGCCAGAATTGACTGCAGATCTGTATACCAGTACTAGATTTTGTCACCTTTAACCTCTTTTCCTTGCAACACAAGACTTTAATTAATTTGGAAAGCACCTTGGAGTTATATAAAGTCTCCATGGAAACTTTTGCTCACTCCTTTGATCCATTTACGCGAGACAGTACATGCTATCAACTGGCAGCATTTGTTCAATCTTTTGACCTGTTTATGTAAGACAGTACATGCTATCAACTGGCAGCATTTTTAAAAAATATATCTCATTTTAAAAGATCTTTGAAGGTTTAAGTGATCCAATTAGGAATCACACTTACAATACTACTTCCATGTCTGGTACAGATACTGATCTCTGTGTTTTCCTAGGTAGCCCGAAGGGAACTTGCTAGTGTCTTCCATATGGTAGGAGACTTTCCTGCCTACTTTCATTCTTGTGGCTCTCAGAAAGTGGTGTTTGTTAACAGCAGATGAATTCGGTTGGAATTCAGAAGGCCGCAGGTGGCCAACTGCAGGTCTTCAGCCATTCCCTAATATTTCAAGGATAGCTCCCAGGTCACCCCAAGACCATACAGGAGCAGCAAAATAACCTGAAATCTCAGGAGCAAGTAAAATCAAGCCAACGTGGCTCCTAAGGTTGGCATCACCAGAGGGGGCTAAGATCCAGTTATATGCCTCACACTCACAGTAAGAGCTGTAGAGAACCATTAACAACTTCTGCCTGAGAACAACTCCCAAACCTCTGACATACATACACTGCTGCTGCCAGCCACACAAGGATTCTGGCACATGGCTCGTGGGGTTGAGGAAGGCTGCCCATGTCTGTTACAGGCACAGCATACAATTTCAATTATAGTGATTGTGATGGTTATTAAACATGTATTACGAAGCAATCTATTAAAATATTGGCTTTCTTCACGAAAGTGAACATATATATGTCAATTGCTGCATGTTCTTCTGCGTTTGGTAGAGTGTGGGAACTCAGAAACCATTTTTAAGTTCACATCAAACATGAGAAAAGGAAATTATTATTGCTAGACACCCTAGAGTCCTGGCAATTAAATACTGAATCATTTATTGTAAAACAATATATGGGGGTGGGAAGAATAGAAGGCAAAATAAAGCGTGTGCCTTCTGTGCAGGGTCCTCAGACAGAATTACATATTGAGACTGTGCATGGCTGTGTTAAACAGAACTAACACTATGCAGGGCAGAAATGGATTTTCTTAAGCAGTTTCCATATAATGGGCTTGGTAGCTTTGAGAAATGCCTTCCCCTAATGGCCATTCTATTGATGTAGAGCCTAAAGACAATTTTTCTAATGAAGCAATAAATTACAGCTGTAGGAAAGTCTGGTAAGTCACTATTAGATCTGTGCAGAGCTCTGAACCTTCAGATTGCTAAGGACACGGCAAGCCTCTTACCTAACTTTACTCATTAATTCTTGCTTCTCCACCTAGTTTTTCTTAGGGCTTTGAGATCAAAAAGCTCCATTCAGACCTCACAATGTCACTCAAAAGGTAGGTGGTTTTGGCTCACAGGTTATATTTACCACAATGACTTTAACAGCTCCTTTACCCTCCTAATTTTCCTTCATTTTCCCCCATGAAGCTGAAAACCCCTTATTACAGTTTTGCTCGGGCTTTTTTTGTTTCTGTTTTTTCCCTTCTGAGAGGCTGGAGAAAGGTGGTGTTGATATGCTATCTTTCTTTGTGCTCAACAACGTGTAAGATATGACAGATGTTTGATTCCTTCCAGATCACTGGGAGGCAGCCAAAGGGCATAATCCAGATAGTCTCACTGAGAGCATATACTATATCAAGGTAAACCTGCTTTTTGACAGTTATACATATACCTTCAAATTGTTTCAACTGACAGAGGCAACACCCAAAACTTGCTTCTAGACTTTCCATTGGAATGTCCCAGCAATCCTTCCTTCTGTAGTAAACCTGGAGCTAAGCAGATGATTTTAGATCATTTCACCTTTTCCTTTGCATGGTAAGGGCTTCTGAGATGTCTGTGTTTGAGGAAGAAGAAATAAAAATGCAACCTTCTTGCCTAATAATACAGCTAGTGGAACATTCAGCGCAGAAAAGTTGATGGAAAGGTGCAAGGAATAATTGTTTTAATGGACAACTATGGGGTGGCTTCTCCCTGGGAAAATTTCTTCCTTAACCTCATGCAACTGGTTTGTAACTCAGGTAGAGGATTCATGCCCTCATGATGAAAACAACATACTACAAAGTGACTAAAAGTTCTCAACATCCACAAAAATCTCTAGCCTGTTGAACCCTTCCTATGCTTCTAGCTTCAGTGGTATCTTAACTAACTGAATAGAGAAATTACATCTTATACAGAACGGTATTTCATGTAAAATTTGTTTGTTCACTTACCATGAGAGAGGTTAAGCAGAAGCAGCTCATTTACTCTGAAAACAGTCATTATTCTACATATCTTTACCATATACCTTCTAACACCTCCTCAGGTTAACACAGAGTCTTCATCTACCTGAACATATCTATTTCGACACTCTTTTAAAGACGCAGAGGTCAGATTTGACATAGGCTTCTGTGATTTCTACAACAACATAACATGGTCACTTTCATTTTCTCTCACTTCTGTAAAGTATTGTATTTGCACTTTTCACTAACATAAACAGCTTAGACAAATGTTTTTCAGATGTTCAAACAAATTCAGAGCCCAATAATGCAGGTGAATGATATGGACGATTCTTTTCAGCCTAAATACTACTACTGAAAAACTGAACACTCCCCACCCCACCTTCCTAAAAAGTCCCTTAGCTAAGTATCTTTGCTGATGTTGCCTTGTCAACAGAACAGTCAGAAGGACCTCTGGAAATCCCTTGGTTTTACAATCCTAAATACATTTAAGAACAGAGGTATCATTACAGAACCCTCTTTCTTTTTCCCTGCTTCTAATTCACAAGCATTTTGCCTGAAATTCCATTAGTATTCAATGTTTCCCTTAAAAATTGTGAAGGCTTTTTGAAACGGTGAATTGCAAATAGCTGACTTTCACTGTGTCACTGCTATAGTTACAGAATATCAAAAGATGAAACAAAATACCAGACAATTCTTTGGAAAAACCATCCTAGTTCATTTTAAATTACACACAAATTTCAATAGGCGTCTCATACAGAAGTAAGGTTTCAAAATCTGCAGTTCCATTTATCACTCTTTTTGCAAGAAAGTTGTACTCAATTGCATCATTATGACAGAAGATTTAATCACAGTTAAGGTGCAAGGTTCTAGCCTGAATAAAAGTCTACATAGAAACTTTAAAAATGTGTTTAGAGTAATGACTGTGCTTTTTTAAAAATGAGAAATCTAGCCTTTTCTCCTTAAAGCCAAGCTTTTCCATGCTCAGTCTGTACCTTATCTCTTTGCTAAAACATAAATTGTCTGACCTCAAAAGCCAGTATATGCCAGCAAGTTGTTATTACAGGGAGCATGTCCCTCTGAGAACATGTGAAAGAGAGAAGAGGAAAACCTTGTCGGCCAGTAAAACTAAAAATAATAACCTCCCCAAACCAAATCTTAAACATAAGACACCAAGCACTGATAATGCCTATGCACAAGCAATTTTGGAAAAGAAAGGGAACCCAGTGAACAAACATATGATGGAAATCATAGAATAACATTTGCATATCAGCTGGCAGAAGCTCACAATACTTAGCTCCAATTCCTCAAGAAGTTTAAGAATTTGATTTGTGAATATCCAGTCACTAAAAAAGTATCAAAGAATACGTTCACTTATTCATTTAAGTAACTTCCAGTGTACCAAAGGATGCATGTGACCAACATTTCCGAACACTAAAATACTGCAGCAAGAATAAAATCCCAGGAGGCTTCACCAAGGAATCACTAGCGGATTAGCACGGATTTCAGAAACCAGACTAATCCTCTTCTCTTTTACATACTCTTCCAGCTATTTGAAAGTAATGAGCCATGGGCCAGTGCAATACTACCGTAGCATTTAAAGTAATTAAACAAATATTGATAGCAATCAGATTAATTTCATTTAAGATTCTTTAATATATATACACTTCATCTGTCTACACCTGGTCCTTCCCCAGCAGAAAATCAGTATCTCGGGAAGATACTGCAACCAGATCTAAAAATATAATAGTTTCATGCTGGGGAGCTCTGCCATAACATATACCCTTTTATAGAAACACAAAGCTAAACATAAATGTAAGAATAATACTTCTGTGTTCAAAAAAGCTGATTCCTGATGAGCTTCTAGAACTCCCTAGCAAATCATGAGAATCCTTGTTGAAGGGATTCCTGCCGTCTAAAGACTTATTGTCATTTGGCAACAGCAGCTACAAAGCCGGATAAGATTCTTTTCGCATAAAACAACTGAGGAAAAAAGTACGCTCGATTTCTATAATACACTGTTTTTGCAGATTCTTTTCTATTTCACCAAGTTGAAGATACTTGAAGAAATTCTGTATTCTGGTTCAACCGTTCACTTCAAAATAAGACAGAGATGAGAGGGGAGAGGTGTACAATGAGGAATTACTTGCCAACCTACGTCCCTGCTCATCCTTTACATTCACTAAGATTTACAAAAATATAGCTTGGCATTTCAGAAACAAAAACTCCCCCCCCCGCCCAACTTATCTAAAACACGTCTTCCATAAAAACAGGCTCTGAGTGAAAATTATGACCACCTGTATGACTTTCTCTCTGCTACTGAGGGAACTGCTAACAGCAGTGAACTCAGTAACTATGGATCTAGACTGCAGGATGTACCTCAACAGAGTTAGAAAGGAGTTGATGTAAATCTCCCTTCCAGAAAAGAAAGCAAGCTTCTTGTGAAAGGCCTATCCAGGGCACTGTCTCAATCGACGCAATTCTAAAGGAACTTCACCAATACGTACAGAATTAAATACCTATTGTATTTTCAATAGCTGCTCAAGGGATGCCTGAAGCAGGCAGACAGAAAATTGTATTAAACAAGAAATCCAAAGAGAGTTTTGCTGGTGGCAGAGGAAGAAGGTTCTTCCATTAGTCCACTGTTCTGCCATGGATTGCCACAGGACTGGCCACAGATCTTGGACAGGTTAAAAAAGCTCAATTAAGCTGCATTTTCTGCCTTAGATGTCAGGCAACCAATTCTGAAATGTTAGAAGGTATTTTAAAAATAAAAATTAATTTGTGCTGTCTCGACTGTGTGGTGGCAACATGGAATGACTGTTTCAGTTTTTATATTTAAATAACATTTATGTCACCCCTAGGAACCTGCTTTAAAGGCCAAAGCCAACAATCAGAAGTTATTTGCATCAAACAACCAATAAAACACTTTCTGAATTGTATTTTTCTTAGAAACTGTGATGTATACTACAAGTGGTACACAGTAATCTTCCGGACTACGACACATTCAGCAGCGCAGTTCTTAGTAAAAAGAAGGGAGAAATTAGCAACCCAAAGTGCTGGAACAAAGAATTACGCCCATAGCAAAGCATAAACGCCTAAACTGGCTATCAGCGTGACCTCCAATTTTAAATGGTTAGGTCACAAATTGAACATAGTCCCCTCATTAGTCACTTAATGCTTAGAAATTTTCTCTCATCTATTTCTTAAAGTCTTCCTTTGTGTGCTGGATAAGAATGTCATTTAAGTGATTTCTTTATTTTCTGGAGGCAGAACTTTTACGTAGGCTTAGAAGACCACAGCTGGCGACAAGAACAACAAGCTGGTGTCAAAGCAGCTTTCAGGGACAGAGCATATGCAGAAGACAAACATCTGAAATAGGGCCCTGATATCCGAGCAAACTACTGTGGGTTAAGAAGGTACTACCTACCATGGGTACTGTAACAACTGACCGCAGATACGTTTCGAGCCTGCGGCTAATGGAAAGAAAAAGTACTTTGGCCTTTCTTACTGGTGTTTCAGCCATCAGCTGGATCAAGTAAACTCAAAAGGCTCATCGTTTCCCCTGTTCACATGCTCTGAGACAGTGATTCCTGCCAGAATTCCTACTGAATGCCTCTTACTAGTTTTAAAGTTGCACACTTGATTCAAGCAATTCAACCTAAAAGCAATTATGGAAAATATTCAAGTACTTGGTTCTATAGAGGAATAAAATCACAAGACGAAGTAACAATTCAGGATGTTATCCCAGAATTTTAAGTGATATCCCTCTTTTATGCTATAGAAGAGGGAATTACTTCATCTAAACTATAATGCAACACGTAGAAATTGGAAATGAATGTCCATTTAGGTGGCTTTGTGCTAAAATGCAAGAAAAATACAATTTGCTTAATAAACTGCTGGCACATTTGAAACTCAGCTTTATCGTAATTCCCATTAAAGACTCTTTTAGGGACAGCTCCATCAATTTAGTACCTTTAACACAAATGGATCAAGTCTTGCAGTGTTCCCTCAGCACAAAGGCAACATTTTCAAGGAGTGTCTGAAATGCAGGATTGTGGAAGCACACACTTGTACAAGTTCTTAAAGGGTGTGATGTTTTAGCATTTCATGACCCTGCGTATAACACTGGTACTAAAGGGGGAAAATGTCTCTCCCCCTCGTTCATGCAGCTGTATCAACAGAAGCTTGCCACACTTTACGTGATCTTTCCCTTGTGCTTTGTTTTGACACAAATTAGGAGATGAGCTCCCAGTGTGCCCACCAGGCACTCCAGATCTGCCTTCTGTGGCTATAACACTCCCCACATCAACCCTATCAGTGTCCAGTTCCAGAAAAGAGGTTTTCCCTTTAAACAAGGACAGGGAACTTGTGCCATACAGATGATCCAGCGTGCAAGTTAGCCAGCTCCTACAGCTCACTTTTGCCAACAGAGCCCTGAGCACCTTTCCAGTAAGCCTGCTGGACATGGGAGCCGAAGGGCATAACCAGCAAAGCTGCATCACCAAAAAGCCCTGAGCACAGATCTGCTCACCAGCCACCAAAGAGGCTGCACAGCAAAGCCCTGGGCTTGAAGGTAGAAATAGCAGCTGTGGTGTTGCCACTTCTTCTTTTGCTGCTCGCTCTCTCTCTCAGCACCTCGGGGAATTCTTACTCCCCTAAGGATTCCCCAGCACAAGGGCAAATGAAAGACACTTTCCAGGATTGTGGACAAATTGAGCGTATGTTTTTTCTGGAACCCTATTGCTCTTTAAGATAGAAGTGATGAACTACTGTGTATATTTTGCGGCTATTCCTTAAAGGAATGGCAAAACACAGGTAGCAATTTTAAAACAGTGAGAGGTATGCCAAGTACAAAAGTACTTCTATTGTAATATTGAGCAATTTCAATACTCCAGCTGTAACGGGAAGTTCCTGGAACATGGTTAAACTACATTGTGCTTGGCTCAGAGCCATGCAAATATTTCTTTTCCACATTCCCACCAATTACAGAAGTGCAGCAAGTGTTTTTGTTCTTAAGTGCACTATGACAGGGCACACAAATAAGCCATTTTTCTTCCAGTGGTTGGAGCCAACATTTCTAAAATACCATATTACACATTCGGCAGACTTGAAGCATTCTCCAATTTTTACTTGTGTCAGATTAGTAAGCCACACCATTTGAATCAACTGAAAATGGGTAGTACAACTGCATGTCCTAACCAGACTACACATGCTTACAGATGCTTACGATGGTAGTAGAGTTGTTTTTACTTCAGTGCTGGTGTAAGTATTCACACTTGGGAGAGCAGCCATAATGAGCAGAGAACAACTATTGTTAACTGTTTACATGCAAACTATGCCAGATATGTACGATGAAGGAATGATTTCAGTGAAAAATTACACTGTATAAAGTCAGAGTTACCATTATAAATCCATGTTTTAGATTGATAATTTTATACCAGGACTTTATTAGGACAATAATCCTAGTAAAAAAGAAAGCTAATCAGAGGTATGCACATACTTTGCATGCTTTTTAGAGTGAAATATATCACCCTTACAAATACTGCCTTCCATCACGACAAAGTCTACCAAAATGTAAAAAGACTACAGAAGTGCAACATACTCTCTCAATGCATAGCAGTTGTAGTCTGCCTGTACCACGTGTGCTTATGTCTCCTCTTACAGAGGCCCCAAACTATAGCATGAGGTTGAATATGAGTGCATTTCTAAGGATAAAAAGAAAATTACCCATTTTCTGAAGCCTCCAGTCCCGTGTGGGGTGCACAATAAAGACACGTCTGAAGCGTCAGATCCTCCTAGAAGCTATGCTAGAGCACATGGAAGACAGGAAGGTGATTCAAGACAGCCAACATGGCTTCACCAAGGGCAAGTCCTGCCTGACCAACCTAGTGGCTTTCTACGATGGAGTTACCACATCAGCGGACAAGGGAAAAGCAATGGATGTCATCTACCTGGACTTCTGTAAAGCCTTTGACACGGTCCCCCACAACACCCTTCTCTCTAAATTGGAGAGATACGGATTTGATGGGTGGACTGTTCAGTGGATAAGGAATTGGTTGCATGGTCGCATCCAGAGGGTAGCAGTCAAGGGCTCAATGTCCAGATGGAGATCAGTGATGAGTGGTGTCCCTCGGGGGTCCGTACTGGGACCAGTGCTGTTCAATATTTTCATCAGTGACATTGACAGCGAGATCAAGTGCACCCTCAGCAAGTTTGCAGATGACACCAAGCTGAGTGGCGCAGTTGACACGCCAGAAGGACAGGATGTCATCCAGAGGGTCCTGGACAAGCTGGAGAAGTGGGCCTGTGTGAACCTCATGAGGTTCAACAAGGCCAAGTGCAGGGTCCTACACCTGGGTCGGGGCAATCCTTGGTTTCAATACAGGCCGGGGGATGATGTGATCGAGAGCAGCCCTGCGGAAAAGGACTTGGGGGTACTGATGGACGACAAGCTGGACATGAGCCAGCAATGTGTGCTCGCAGCCCAGAAGGCCAACCGTATCCTGGGCTGCATCAAAAGAAGTGTGGCCAGCAGGCCGAGGGAGGTGATTCTGCCACTCTACTCTGCTCTGGTGAGACCCCGTCTGGAGTACTGTGTCCAGCTCTGGAGCTTTCAGCACAAGAATGACATGGACCTGTTGGAGTGGGCCCAGAGGAGGGCCACGGAAATGATCCGAGGGCTGGAGCACCTCTCCTACGAGGACAGGCTGAGAGAGTTGGGGTTGTTCAGCCTGGAGAAGAGCAGGCTGCGGGGAGACCTTATAGCAGCCTTCCAGTACTTAAAGGGGGCCTATAAGAAAGATGGGGACAAGACTTTTTAGCAAGGCCTGTTGTGACAGGACAAGGAGCAATGGTTCTAAGGGAGGGCCGATTTAGACTGGATTTAAGAAAGAAATTTTTTACAATGAGGGTGGTGAGGCAGTGGAACAGGTTGCCCAGAGAGGTAGTGGAGGCCCCGTCCCTGGAAACATTCAAGGTCAGGTTGGATGGGGCTCTGAGCAACCTGGTCTAGTTAAAGATGTCCCTGCTCTTGCAGGGGAGTTGGATGAGATGACCTGTAAAGGTCCCTTCCAATCCAAAGCATTCTATGATTCTATGAAGTGCAGGTGGGTGAGTTTCTACAACACCAGCATAAAAAAATACATGTCCTGTGGAATTACCCACTATCATTAAACATGATTAATTAACCATGGAAACTATGTTTCCATGCTCAACTCTTTGATTCATATGACCATCTTAGAAAAGAAATCTAGGTACCTCACTGAGAGGTAAATATCACCTTATTCACATTCTGCCTAGCCTTATCAACCCTTTACACATAGCATGTACCACCGGGGATACCTGACCATACAAAGATGGCATCTAGCCAGATCCACAGGTAGGGATGTTGGGGAACACAGTTCCATTCTCTTCAAAAGCAAACTGGTAAACTGCAAGAGCTGAGGGACTTGACCTTACACATCAGACTGGTACTGGCAGGAGCTCTCTGACCAGTGCGAGGATGACTGTGAGACAATTACGGCAATTAGAAATTGTTAAATGTGAAATTCCTAACATGTTGATCCAGGAAGACAGCCTGGTTTTGTGGACAGCTTTATACTGGATGGTAAGGAGGATCACATTTTCTTCAGTTAAATTTGATTCTCAACTACAGTATCAAAAACTGAGGTAAAAGCATCACCTCTGTAGTACACCACTCCTTTGCACTCCATCAATAGAACAAGCTCTGCAGTGCTTTTGAGATCTGATCAGATTCACTGTCCAGTAAATGCAAGGAAATATTCCCTGTCACTTCAGAAAAGACACCAGACCACATCCTCAATTAGGTATGAGCTTTCTTTAACAGTATTGGAAAAGGAGAAATGCTTTGCAGATATTCTCCCACCCTCAGTGTTTTTACAGCCTGTATCAATAGCTGTTCAACAACAACAGAAAGTTAAATAGCATATTCTCATTCAGCATCTTGAGCACTACCAACATGCCTTACTTTCAGGCTCTAGCGTCTGCAGTTTTCTTTCCCTTGAACTCACTGAAAAACAAAACAAAAAAAATCTGCTCATAAAACACTGTGAAAGCCATCTTTATGGTTCAACACTGATCACAGTAAACTTATCCAGTTTTCCCAGTGCCTCTCCTTTGCCTTTACATTAGATGCCAACTGTATCAAAGAAAAAACTTGACCAATCCCTATGTCCTTGCTCCAGAATTTTAATAACTAACCTCAGTCAGCCAGTGTTTCCACTTTTTATGATATCTCTTTCTACCTTAAACTACCCTTAGCTTTCTTGCATTTTCCTCCTTAGTCATGCAAAACATTCTCCCCTTCATAATCTACACAGCTATTATCTTACATTTCTTCAAATGCTATCTTTGGTCTTATGTCTATTCATGGTTAGATCAAGATGATCGGTTAACAGAAAGGTGAAACTTCTGGCTTTTTCACTACTTGTATTTTCTCCGCTTACATGTCTGTTGTTACCATTTGTCTGTGAGCATGGAGTCTGACACACACACACAAAAAAAAATTCACACCGTCAGCAAAGCTGCGCCAGATCTTCACAACATAGGCTTACTCATGTCAATGTTCACATCCTGTCTTTCTTTCAATTTATGATTTACCTGATTTGTTCTCTAGGCTTTAAAGATAATTCTCTGGGGCAAGAATTATCATCTCTGCTCATATTATAGTTAGCACAATAAGGACTTAAAATAGGTTGAAGCTCTCAAATGTTACTACAGTATATTGCTTTTTATACTGCCATTTCTGTTAGATTTTTATTGGCAATAGTTTGCCAGTTTGCTAGAACTATGCACAGACCTTTATTCTATTATTATCTTTCATGTGGAAAGGCAACTATTGCTCAAAATGCCGCCTGCATACCCAACTGAAGAAAGATTTACTCCATCTAACAAAGAGTGGTAAAATTCAGCCTTCCTTCACAGTGGAGTGGACAGCCAAGGCAGGGCAACCACTCTTTGTTGAATGCTGAAGAGTGGCAACGCTAACAGAGTTCAGAGTCACGTTTAAAATGACTTTTAAAGAAGTCTTTATCTCCTACTCTAGACAGTTGGGCTAGACTACTTACAATATAACCGTTGTTTGGATACTGAAAGGACCAATCGAGCTGGGCCGCATGAGGTACTTCTGGTTGATTCACTGTTCTCCTTCCATTACATGCCTAAAATTCAAGCAGTGCAAAAACTCTGATCTCCATTATGACAGTGCACAAAGAAAGCGGCTGTACGCCATTTTGACCCCTCTTTCTGAAACAGCAGGAGTATAATAATATTTTCAGACAGAAGGACTGCAACATACTAGGCTTTACAAGAGGAGATACTATGGGATCTCAGTAGTACATCATCATAGTCCCCTGCCTATAGATGACACATGAAAAAGCATATGGACTTACTGACAATTCTTGGAGTAATTTTCTTAGTTCCCTGTGCCCGTGCTTCTCGGCGATACTTGATGGATCATCTCCATATTTGTTGGTTATTTTGCAAGCCTGTGTGGCCTCAGGACAATTGAGCAGAAATGTCGCAAGGTTCTTTAATCCAAATCTGGCTGCACAATGAAGGAGAGTAGGAAATTCTTCCAAATGGCTATCTGTATATAGAAACAAGGTTTTCATAAGGAACAGTTTTGCTTTTATAGAACACCTTCCACCGCTTTTTACAAAAGTCTTTTGAATATTAGTGCTACGAAATCAGTTATCAAACTGCCAATACAGAACTGGCATCCAAAGAACAATTCCTCCAACCAACAGTTTTACAATTCACATACATATTTTAATAAAGGAGCCTTTAGTGTAACTGAGAAATCTAATTTTTTTCTGACAGAGGGATTTTAAAGCACTTTAGTTCTATTGAGAAATAAGTTTCCTTGCAAGGGGAAGAAAATTCTACAGCCAAAGCATACTTTTTCTTAGGTGTATATTATTTAATGCTTTAGGAATATTTTTAATTTGAGACATCTGAATGGGACATTTTTATAAGTTTATGGTGCTATGTTTTCATATTAAAAACAATTGTAGAAACAATTTCAGTTAAAAAACAATTTTGCAGAGACTTGCAAAAATTTGTTTGTCCCCATAATGAAAAATCAGAGAATTTAAAGATGAATGTATTGAATAACGGTTTTTGGGATTTATCTGAAATAGCATGATATTAATTTCTATCACATACTTTATTTTTCACCTTGGAGAACTGGGACAAAGCTAAACTGAAGTCAGTTTATCATTTCAGCATAGTCCTGTATTCTAACTCTTCAGAGTGGCCACAAGTTACATTACAACAACAACAGAGATCAAGCATAAACACTACCCTCTGCCTTCATAGTCTACTTTCTAATCACTTGTGGTTTGTTGTGTAGTGATTTGTCTACGTATCAGCATGCAGCGTATCTCTTTTCCAAGTACGCATCCAGCCTGCCCCAGGCACCATCAACTTCTTGCACCCTCAGGGTCTTTTGGCAGTGTCTTTACTACCCACTGCGTGAAGCGCTTCCCCTAGTTTGTTTGGAACCTGGCTCCCGCTAGGTTCAATTGATAGTCCCTAATTCATCTTATTCTCTGTCCCTGTCTGCCCTCTCGGCACTTCTAGAGATTTACTCATTCCCAGAATTTCTTGAAGAGCTCCAGTCTACTTAATCGCGCCCTATGGAGAATCGACTCCATCACCCCCACTGCTCTTTTCTGAACCTTTTCCAGCTTTAATGTAACTATTTTGAGACGATAGGAGAAGAGCTGCACATGATACTCAACTTGTGGGTGAACCATGTAATGTATGCGTTGTCATAATTACGTCCTGTTTTGTTCTCTATTCCTTTTCTCATAATCCCTAGTATTTCATTTGCTTTTTGATCCGCTGCCTAGCAACACGTTGATGTTACCATGGAACTGCGTGGTCTTATTCCTCAGTGCTAATAGCCTGCTCAAAGCCTCTCATTTTGTATGACAACATAGGGCTGCTTTTTCCACTTGCGTCACTTTGTTTTCACCTACAATGAATATCATCTGACATTTTACCGCATAATTACTAAATCTCAGAAGGCCTTTCCCCCATTTTTCTTCCTAATTAGCCCTCCTCCTTACTACCCTGAATACTTTGTATCACTAGCCTAAGTTTTTTCCAACTGTCTGCCTCCTGGTTTTGGCCAGTAATTCATCCATGCCCAATCAATTACTGACTTGATCAGGTTTGCTGACTCTTACAAAAAACTACAGGAAATCTAAAAAGCAAGACTTCACATTACAGAAAATTTATTGTATTACAATTGCTATTAATTTGTCTGGTAGAGACAACACATTAACCTGCTTCTAGTTCTCAAGGTCCCCAGAGAAACTGGGGTTTGGCATCACAGTTACACCTTATAGTACTACAGAACTGTAAAACTGCACACTGCTGTTAGAAATCCAGCTATTTTACTTTTAAATTTCCTCAGAGCTTTTAATGAATACCAGTCAGTCCTGGTAATTTCTTTGTGCTCAACCTTGCCCATTTTTGCTACAACTTCTTGATTCCTTCAACTCCAGACAGTCTCTTTCCACATGTCTCCCCAGCCAGGACTACAGCTTGGGAATCTACACAGTTTCTTCTAGCTCTCTTGAGTTCTCTTTTACATCCCAGTCATCAGTTGTCCTACAGGCTAGCCAGCACATTTTCAGCCCTTCATGTGCCAGAAGAAAGACTTAGTAGTAGTTATGACTCCTTTTGGAATTCTCTTAGCTGCCAGTCTTTAACGAACTTTCTCATTTTTACATTCTTCTATTAAAATTTGGCTCAGCAGTGGTGAGTTTGTGTACCTCCCCCCCGCCCACTCCCTTTTTGCTCCTGCAGAGTGTTAATACAGGAGAGAGTAAAACCTCACCCCACCATTAGATATAAGGATTCAAGGAACAAGAACAGTTCTTGGAATAGGCATAGCTAAGTACTGATCGACCAGAAAAATTGTTAGGACAATTCTTGACTGCATTTTGGACAACGAATATTCCACCACTATCCCACTCCAATATTGTTTTGACACAAGGTATTTGAGTGGGCCACAGTTTAGTCGAAAGTCACATTAACAACCCTAAATTGATTTTTAAACAAATTGAATGTTGCCTGACTTTTCCTTCCACCAGGCAACCAAAAATCCAAACAAGAAACTGTAAATACACAGCACCTGTGTAAGTCAAGTCACTTTTTTTAGAAGCCTTGGCCGGCTGAGCTTCTATCGACAAGGGTATGTGTTTTAGCTTATATTCCTTTGTATTTGCAGCGGGCTTTAAAATCCTTTGAGTTACAATAGGCAATCTTAAAACTGTGTAGCAGCTGAAGTTTTTGAGAGAAGTAGGGGCCACACAACTTCTTTACTCCATATTGCTCAACATTTTAACTGAAGTTCCACAAACGGGACTTAATTCTGTAATTCGAATATAAATGTTACCTCAGAGTATAGCCATTTGACTTCTTGGTTTTTTCTATACTTTGCTAACAGCAGGGACAAACTAACCCCCCCACAGACCGAGACAAATATATACCAACTTAAGGAGCAGTAAAAACGTATGCAAGTAATTTTAAGGCTGGGACGACAGCATCAAAGCTAAGTGTACTTTTACACATTACACAGGATTCTCTTAAACAAAGAAAAAAAAGTATCCAAGCCTCAGCTAATATTTCAAAAAACATCTGCAAATCATCATCAAATTGCTTTTCTTAAAGCTTCTGTCTTTTACCTTTTTTTTTTTTTTTGAGATGTCCAGCAATGAAGTGGGTGTTGAGCAGTAATTTTAAAGACGAGCAAATTACATGAACACTAATCAATAGTCTGCACCTTGTTAGCAGACTCTAGAAGGTCAAATATAGTCAGTAAAAAGAGCCTTAACAAAGTATTAATAACATGCTCTAAAAGAATTTCCACTCATGTTAATGGAACCTGAAACAATTGGTTACAAATCCGAAAGGGGAATCGAGTCTATATTACCAGTGGACTGGATGCTATGATTTCTTCATCAATATAAAGAAAAAGAGAGTCAGTGGTATTCCTAAGCCTGTTCTAGGCTTATATCTGAGTTTTCAAATTAACCCAAAACAGAGATGTCCCAGAACTAACTCCAAAATCCCTTCAGCTCCTTTGCAGTTGAGCTGTTTTTTCTGGTCACCACTCAACTCCTCCCTAGCTAGGTTTGATATTCTAGCAGGACTACTACACTTGCATACTTTGAACATTGCAGGAGACTACATCATTAACAAATGAAATAGCTCAGCCAGCCATGGAGGATGGTAAAAATCAATAAATCAATTTCCTAAAACAAACTTTTTCTTATATTACTCCTTGCAGTAAGCAGAAAAAAAGGATGTATTCAGGTATGAAAACTTTAACAGCAGCACTGGTAGTGAGATCTTTTACATAATACTTAAAAAAGACATAAGTGAAACAAATGTTTTTAACACCACATAAATAATATTAAAGCTCTTTCACCAAGAACAGGAGATAGAAATAGTTTCATTTGTTTCTTATTTTGAGAATGAGTATTCAGATAAATCTGACCTGTACAACTTCACAACTCTTTGGGCTACATGAGCTTTATTATAAAATCACACAGCCTCAAAATGTTGGTTCTAGTCACGACTATAGCTGAAGCAGCCATTGAGGACAGTGCCATTGCTACATACCAATCCATCAGTCAGCAACTTTGTGCAACAATGCAACAAAAGTCCATACATATATGCAGATACAAGCAGGACTGTTTATTCCGTAGCAGAGGGATTTTCTTTTTGTACAAGATCCAATGAGATCTTAGATTGAAAGGCCCTTTCCAAAAAGGCTAATTTTAAACAAGCATCACTATTACATCTCTGAACAAAGAAGCTACAAGGATTACATTATTTTCTTGGGAGTGTGTTAAATCTAAAGACTGAACTTAATTATTGAAGTGTTAATGCCAGGATACAAATCTTGCTCGAGACATAAATCTACTGACAGTCATTATAAATAATTCCATCTTTTCTATCTTTTCAGGGCATACACTTCAAAAACGAGCACAAAAGGGGAAGTTCTGTTCACAGAGTTATTCAAATGACCATCACAGTATGAATTTCCACCCCATGTTTAAAACAGGTGCAACAGGCAAGAGTGCCATCAAAAGACCCCAAGTCCAGAGAGGACAAATAACATAAGTTGCATTGGGATTACAAAATTATTGTAACCTATCTCCTAATTTCATTCAAGAGCTCTCTCTGCAACATCTATTGTTACAGATAAATTTAAATGCTATGGTGAAATCTGTTCTATAATAAATATGGCTTTATTATCGATAAATAAATAACTGACCCTTGAATTGAAAGTCTTTTAGTAGTACAAAAAATGACGGCATAATGGCAATTTTAACAGGAATTGAATGCTCTGGGGGAAAAAACAATCATCACGTTTATACCATTATTGGTATACTGTTATTACAAGTAATACAGAGTACAGTTGGCTGCCTGAAATATTTTGTATCGCTAATTACGTAGTTTGCGCTTTCTGTGACCAGATTTTTTTAGCCATGAGCCTTCCATGAAATTAAACACAGTTCCTTTTCAGTAACATAACTGTATGAATGCACTCTTCTTCCCAGCAGACTTAGCAAAATACAGTATTGACAAAACACTGGATTTTTGCCAGGCCACGCAACATGATACGTAGTATCACTGTTAGGTAGTGGACATGTTCGTAAAACACAATGTACAGCCACATTCAAAAGCTTCAAGTCCTTCCCGTCAGACATTACTGAACTTCTTGGTGCTTATACTCTGCTCAAAATGAGCAGAACCCAAAGACCTATGTTCTTGTGCAAAGAAATCTGAACTACACAGGCCTCATACAGCAGGGTGGTTACATGGACACTTTCTAGAAAAAATGCACATCAGATGAGCACACACATGGCTTCTGAGGCTTCCTATTGTACAGATGCATTAAAAGCGAAGAGCTGCCTGAAAATAGCTAACTCGGGTCACAAAAGTCCTACCACCCTAAGCTGACAATCCCGGCTAACAAAACTCACCATCATGCTCTCCTCAGCCAGGTGTCCCTACTCCCAAATGAACGACTAAAAACTCTTCTCTTTGACAAGAAATACAGGCTTCTAACTCAAGATACCACCTGGGGAGGCTCTGCATTTAAGGAATCCAAACATCACTGAACCACATCATACTATTCCCGGTACCTTACTTCGGACTTCAGCTGCTTTCTTTTGGGCATGATAATATTCCATCTCCAGCCTAGGCTGGGTACTAACAAGGCTGGGATTAGAAGCGGAGAAAGCTCTGTTCAGACTTCTTTTCCCTTCCCCTGAAGAAATTAATGGTAGGCATGAGACTGATCCCGTTGCTGTTGCAGAGTTAGAGATTCAGCAACGAACACTGTAGGAGGATAAAGCTTACAGCCACGCTGACTGCTGTTTCTGCATTCCAGTCAGCCACAAACAGTTTCAGACATCAAACCGTACCAGATACTCCCACAGATGGTTCATATATACCCCGTGGTGTGGAGGGAGGGAGCCACACCAGAAACCTGTGGGGAAATGAGGCTTTGTCTATTGGTCCTGGGCTTTGAGATTCCATTTCATTTAATTACCACAACACTTTTGGACCATAAGAGTGTCTTTAGGTTCAAGAGAGACAGATGTGCACTGTTTTTCCTTTAGTTATGTAGATCACCAGCAGGGATTAGGAGTCCCCTGACTTGTTACCTTGCCCCTCCACCCACTAAATGCCTCATAACTACATCTCTTCCACGTATCAATACATGGTGGTATACTGATAATACAGAAAATAAGCAAGCCCTCAATCTGCAGGCACTAACCTCATGTCATCTTCAGTTGCTACGACACCACCAGCCTTACTCTCAGAAAGGGAGGACCTCCACATCTTGTTTCAGTGTTGTGCAGGATCAGTTGCCCATTAGACCATGAGTGGTTCAAATGGACAGATTTCATTTCTTCTGCCCATGAAACAGAAGCCTGGTGCCATCAAGTTGTGACACAAGGCAAAAAGTTATTGTGAGGACTATCAGATGACCATACCGAGCTCCACCAATTTAAGACAGCTTTTAACACCCTGATTTGCAAAGCCTTTTCAGGCAACACAGCTGGCAGCCCCCTGCACTTACCAAAGTAGGATGCAATCTTCAAGGGCCAAACTTTCCAAGTCTTGCCGATAGAAAACTCTGAACTATTGAACTACTTGAGGCCACCCTGGTACGATTGCTCTCTTGGTAAATGCTATACCAACAGTTGAGATGGCCGCTGTTCATTCAGCAACCTCACTAACACTTCAATGCCCACTTCTGTATGCAGCTGTGGTACCAGTAGTCATTCACTGCCCTGTATAAGCCAACGGCTTTGCCACCCATGCAGTGAGGGGAAAATGATGTTGTCGCACTTGACCTCTCAGAAATTCCTCCCCTAAATAGACATTTAATTAATTAAAAAAAAAAAAAAAAAGGTAACGTTAATGACCTCAAAAGAGACGATTGAAGCTGACTGCTCTTTCTTTTTGCCCTCATTCTGAAAAGAGGCACCAGTAACTGTTTAAATCCCTCCCAAGTCACCTAACAAAGGTGAAGAAGTTATCTCTTTCCTCCAGGTTCTCCAACAAAAGTCAATGACAACTAAGGGTACCACTGCCAAAATAACCAAGTAAGAATAACCCACTGCAAGATCTATTTGTGTTTGGGTTTTTTTAAATTATAATTGTTCACTTAATTGCCAATTCACAAAATTCAGTGAGCTCTTAACACAAATTAGATGTTCTACTGTAAAGAAATTTCCACCATACTGTGTTTAACTGCTTTAACTGAAGTTTTGTATTATACACAGTAGGAAGAGGCTGTAATTATTTGAAAGCACACATGCTTCAGGCAGGAAAATACCATTCTTGAACTTGCAAGTTTGTCACACTGAATTGGGGAAAATTGCTGGAACTTTTATCAGCTGTGAAACTGGAACAACTGATACATTTCAGCTAAATATATAGAACTGAACAAAAGTAGTAGTTATTAGGGTAACTAGAAGTGAGCAGCTTTTACTCAGTAGCAGTCCTTTAATGAAGAATGTTAACAGAGAAAAGCTGCCGCTGTTTGGCACCTACACTAAGAACTAGGTAGCTGGTGATCGTAAGCAGGAAGGAAAGGTTAAAGAGAAAGTGCCCAAGTGGCATATTTTTAAGTGCATTAAGGTGACTTCTTTAACTTTCAACTAACTTTAAGGCCAGTGCTTGCTTTTATTAAAGTTTTAGTTGACATACACAAGGTTAAGAGGGAGGAATTGCTGTTCTGTATGTTTTGTCCTGTCATAATCCCTTCTCTACTCTTCTCTGCAGAGCATTCTGGAACACCTCAGCTATAAAACAGAGCATAAAATCTAATATTACTGTATTGTAGCACTGTCTTAGCCTGCGGGAATTTTCATAAAATTGCAGTAAGCAAACAGAACAGCCTACAGTGATATTTCTGCAGATCTTGTAAGACTTCCTTCTTTTATTTCCCAAATTATTGATAGAGGACATTAAATTGCAAAAAAAAAAAAAAAAAGTAAATAGACACTTAAAATGACTTTTACAGCATCAATATCAATTAAACTAGAGAAATACTTAAAGCCCCATCTGTTTCTTCTCCCCCAGTCTATCTTTTCTCCCATTGTTTTGCTAGCAGCTGAAAACCCAGACTCTATTTCTTTTTTGGGATAGATGTTTCAGCTTGAAAGAAAGAATTACAGAAATCAGGATCGCACTTGCTATGTTGCTAGCAGTGTTAGGTGACAAAAAGCAATATTTTCTACAAAAAGAGTAAATTTAGGACTTTTCATAAGCCTCGATGTTTGAGTTTAATCAGAGAAATAGTAACAGATAACTTGTAAAAAAAGGAAAATTCATTAAGAGTGGAAAAAGAAACAGGTTTTCCTCAGGTAAATTGCCATCTCTTGGACAGGCGTCAACGCACCAAGAATTCCCAAACCTGAGGATTCAAGAGCAGAATCAGAGCTTCCCAAGCTCAAGAAAAGTTTTGAAATATGAGTTGGATTTGTTCGTACATTTTGACTGGATTCTATTACCAGAATATAAAGGAATAATATACATACAAGGTACCCTGAAATCAGTTTGGTACAGAATGTACAATATCCAGGACAGTACCTCCAGCTTTAGTGACATGCTTCCACAAGGGATGGAGGACACCACCACTAAAAATCCCAGACATGCCTTGGGTCTGTCTTTCAGTTAATGCTGTTGTAAAACACAATGTTTTTCCAGTGGCTTCTATTCAGTCTGCGTTTAGCTTTCTCATCTGATTGGGCTCCAATTTTCCCCTTCAGAGACTGCAGAATAATCTTTTTAAATATCACTTATTACTAAAACATCCTTCCCCTTGATAAGCTGAATAAAAGTCTTAATTCTTCTACACTGCTAGTAGGTAATATCAATGCATAACCCTAAATATATTTTGACAATGTCCAGATACTTTTATCTTCTTTAGAACTACATAAAACATATCAGACAACAACAACAAAAAAGCAATTAAAACAAAAAGAGTCACAGTTCAGGTCTGAAGCGTGCACTTTATTTCTGACAAGCTTTTACATATACAGTAGTTCCAACAATATTTTTCCTGGTAGAGACTCCTGATTTACTTTTTGGTTACTACAATAACTATTATAATAGGATACTTCATCAGAAGCAAGTAACTGAAACTCATCTTACGCATGGCAAAATACATTCCAATGGCTATAACTGGAAAGCATGGTTTGTAAAAACAATCAGAACAAATTTCCATTTTTACCATTTCCAATTGCTGCCTTTTATAAATGGATTTCTTTTGATAATACTGACAAACTTAAGAGGAGGTCAAAGAACAAGTAAAGATATAGCGTCATCATTGCCTCTATTTAGGCAGAGATTAGGCAGGTAATTTCCTTCCTGCATGTAGTCCAACAAGTGAGATCCCATAGAGGAAGAACGTTACATACATGTTAAAGTGCTTGCAGGGCTATAGCCCTAGGTTTTCATATTGCAAGGAACTTCACAAAGTCTGATGTGCTGCTCAAACAATTCTCCTTGCTTAGATGGCAAGAGATTCAAATTTCCAGAATGCATATTTGTGTTCCATGGCATCTTTTGAAAAGCTTCCCTTATCAGAAATCATTATATCCAGTGATATACCTACCCTAAGCAGGTAAAGTTGTTCTGTTAGATATTATGGTAACATAGTAAGTTTATCAGGACATCTTGCTTTTTTTATTAGTATTTAAAAGAAATAGGAATACTGAAAATATTCTAATTGAGTCTACCCCAGGGAAATAACAGTGGATGCTTTTACCCTAAGCACATCTTATTTATAGGCCTGCTTGTATATACCTATGTTAGTACAGAGACAGGTAATCACACATGTTTATGAGACCTGGTTATATTGATATAACAGACTGGGTATCACAGACCAGTCATTCAGAAAAGATCATATTAAACAAGGAACTACATATATGGCCTGTCATCAAGTGCTCAAAGTCTCCAACTTAATTTGAATAAACAGAAACTGAAAGACAAGTAAACAGCCTTAGGGTTTGCAAGAAAAAACCTATAAATATGATCATGTATGTACATGATAAGAAACACACAGTGAGACCTATAGTAATATCATGTACATACTTTTGTTTTTATAACTTAGAATGATGAAACTGCATTTCCGGTGGAGATTCTGTGTACAAAATAAAGACAGTCATAAGATTGCCTTAAATTAGGCAATCTGAAACTATGCCAAACCTATGTGAACCAAAGAAGTGCTAGCTGAGAGGATTATTCAGACATTTGTAATAGATGCATTGAAAGTAACATGGAATCAGAGTTGACCTTTTGCACCTTTGCCACCTGTCTTGACTTTGCCAGCCCAGACACCGACCTCTCGCAAGTACTGCATTCATCATACTAAAAAATTGCTAAACAGCCATTCTGGGGAGGGGAGTGGCTCTTGAAAAATTATGTAAGCAAACATGCATCTGGTGATGTCTTGATCTAAACCATTGTTAATACAGGCAAGCATCACATTGCATTTTTCTTTGATTACAATCACATAGATTTTTCCTATTAGATTTTATATTCAGTTTTACACTCCTAAGTTTTTAATCACAGCTGTACACTCTGTGAGACATCAAACCATCCAATTCATTAGTTATCCAATAAAATCAATCATGAGTTCTTCATTATTTGTTCACTTTGAGTTCATATTGAGAACTCTCAAGTACAGCAATTTATCAGCTGTACCCTGATGTGCTAGCTACACAGTTAAAATAAAGCATCAAGGTAAAACCACACAGAGAAAGGTCTCTCTCATCTATGCCTCATGCTGCAAGACTGACCTCCTGAAGTCATGCTAATGACTGGAGTCATGAAACAGTCTCCAAAGGATAACGTTTAAAAGATTTAAACTTTTTTAGTGTTTAGGTTGAAAGGAGTGCATCTTTACTTTGGAAGCATCTAGCTTCCAAGGAGTGCATCTACCTTTGCGTAGAGGTAGTATTATTAAGCTAGAGCTATTACACCCAGACTGGAAAGCCAGAAGATTAAGTACAGTCCATTAGATGCTAGATGCAGAAAAAACTCACTCCAGTTTTTGGAGGAAAATTACATGTTCAAAGCTTTATGAACTAAGCATTTGACACCAAGTCTAGTCAGAGGCTCTCTTTATTGAGTTCAATAAGCTTTGAAGCCTTTAGAAGCAAAGTTTGGAAGTGGGCAGGAATCGTATAGAATCACATACAGGTAGTCACTGAGAAGTTAAAAGTATATTTGTATTCTGATTTTTTGACACACTTCTATTTCAACCAAGTACATCCCACTGCAAAGTGTCTGTGTTCTCCCTGGAAACAGACAACTGGATTTCTGGCATAAGTTAGCCCATTTTCACCACTAGGGAAAAGCAACACATACAGAATTATGAAATTAGGGCTGATTCATCTGCCTGTTCAGAGATATAAGAATAACTCATCTCAGTGCTAAAGAGCTTTTCGTCCAATAGCTTAATTTCCTTCCCAAAAGTATTTAATTAGTTTTCATTCTTTGACAGTTTCTCTTTGGAAGAAAAATGGTGCTTGGAATAAAATGCTATAAAAATGGCTGAACAAGGAGATGCTAGTCCTCTGTTAGACCTAATATGTCTAACGCCTGTTTCGGATGCTCTTATAGGGAGTCAAAGACACAGGTTTACATACCTTTCAGGCAGAAGGGGGATCAGAGCCTAGGCCTCCCATATTCTGAGTGTTTCCAGCTCTGCAACTACATCTTTCTTTCATGAAGAATCTAGGCATCTAACTTTGTACTTTCTTGTTGCGCTGTACATCAAACCAGTTCATTTTAAGAAGGTCACTACTTGGCTCAAGCTCACAAGCAGTCAGCTTGCTCTTGAACCGCACAGGCCTTTTGGGGAGGGACTGCACGTTGGTAAGCATTATTCTCAATATTCAAAAATGTGCCCAGATCTAACTGGTTATTAGAGAAGCAGAAAATCTTTTGTTCATCAGAACTAACATTTCACATTGGGAATGACTCTTTAATATATCCTATACACCCCCATCCTGCAGTCTTGCACAGGAAAGTGTCAAGGACAGGTGCCTCACTTAACACCCTACTTGTTTGCTTCCACTAACCTCGACTCATATTTAAGCTCATTTTTAGAATACAAGTGGAATCATGTTTGTATTGTACAAACGGGTGAATTCCATCATCAAAGAAACCTTCCAGAAAAGGAAAGGAAACATAATAGTGATCACAGTAGAGCTACTTTCAAAACTTGTTATATGTGGTTATGAGAAGTAAGTGTTACTTGATTGTAGCGAGCTTATTTTCTCTCAAAACCATAGTCCAGGTACACAAAACAGGACTCAGGCAACAACTCAAACACATGCTTCTTAAGTATTTCAGAAGGGAAACACATTTTCTTGGCTTTTGTTTTTCCCCAGAAGTTTCTTAGAAAAGCTGAGGTCTAACACACATCTGAAATAACATCATAAGGATGCTTTCAAAACACAAGCTAAATAATCACACTCTTGGTTTATTGCTAACCAATTTGAATCCTTAATAAGTGGTTAATGAGTTTAACCAGGACCCTCTATTTGGTACTAAACAGTAGCTTCTGTTGATACAGTACTGGATTGTGCATATAGTGTATCTACTTTATAGACAAATCCAATTTTAACTCACTGCCTTTTTGTTTTTTAAATTAAAAATAATATAATTATCTTTTGGCCAAAAGTTATGGAAACTATTACATGCGTAGGTATGAAAATGGAGAAGTTTAGCGCTGTCCTAAGTTCAAAAGCCATCCATTCTCTTCAGATAGAGAAATCTTTCTGATTTTCTTTTTATGTCACCAAACTTTGAGAAAGTGAAGTTTAAATTGTATTGCAGAAGAGCAATTAGTAAAAAACATACAATGTACAGGCATCTCCTCATATCTCTTCTTGCCCGTTTTCTCCATAAGTATAAATTTGCTCAGCTGTAAAGCTGTCAATTTGCCATTAATTCAAAGCTGATCAAACATCCAGACAAATATAAATACATAGTACTGAGTCAAAAGTAATGATTTACAGAATTCTTTTCCCCATTTTTCCTGGTTGTCTTTATTGTGGATTCCTCTATTTAACTAGTGGCTTTAAATACTTCAAGATTGTCTTATTAACATTTATAAGTAATAACCATAGCATCAGTAATAGAAACCAATGCATAGAAGAAATGACTCACTAGCTTGTTGATGGTGCTGCTCTTCACTTTGGAATGGGCTGAATTCATAAGTAGATATTTTGCTTTTCAGTAACAAAGTCAGAACATTGTCCAGCTTCTCTACAGAAGAAAATTTAAAAGCCTGTTTAAAAGAAAAAGGAAAAAAAAAAAAAGAAAAAAAATTAGTGCATTTGTTGCATATGTATTTTTAACTTTATCCTCAGAGTGCTGGTGAATTAAATTACTCAAAACAGTATTACTACAAACTCACTCTTAGTAAGAGCAGCATAGTTTTTGAAAGCTACAGAAGAGAGATTCTCACATAGAAGGATCATGATTACACGATCCAATTGAAGAAAACCAGAAGAAAACCATGGCTTAACTTATGAAGTTCAGCCATGACTAAAAACATCTGGATGAAAGGTAAGGACAGGAAGATTTGTTTTTCTCAACGCTCGATTTAGCTACAACAATGCAGTGTAATAACCAGGAACCGTTCTGACAGATGCGAGGTGCCAATAACTCCAAGGTCTTACTATAGGAGTAATTCAGGATGAGTTTAAAGACTACAGTAGCTCTCTCTTACGCAAAACCTTTACATTAAGATTGCATGCTTTGCTAGGTAGGAAACAGCTTCAGTTCCATCAGTCAAGGCATAACATTGATGACAGATTAAGAAACTGATAGCAATCAGTTAGATTAACTTCCTACTACATACATAGTCTTTAGACAAGGGAAATCCTCACTGACTGCCATGAGATCTTTTTTTGATTGCCTCTTTCTGGACAGAAGGCCAAGACCTATTCCTAATGACTCTCAAGGTAGCCATAATTAAGTGTTTCTTTGCTTGGTGTGGCAAGAGAAGCATGTCTACAGAGATTTGAACAGTAAGGATATTTTACATGGAGTACTACGGTGCTAGTCCAGTCTGTGCTGCACTGGGCACCAAAAGGAGCATAGCCCCAGCAGAGAAGCGCTCAGGAGGAGCTGGTTTACTCTGCTCAGATGTCAGCAGCCCTGCCTTAACAATTGCTTTCCCATAGCTGAACTGTTTCTGGTCAAGACAATTCTGGGATCACTAACAGGGAATATCTGCAGACATGCTTATCATATAAACTTAAAAAGAAACTCTGTGACTGACATGCTGAGGAGAAAAGGACAGAGGGGTCTACTGATGAAACATGCAGTTTAATTCCTGAGGCTGTTAAAAGTGAATAAGAAAATAAGTGTGACGCGATCAGAAAATATTGAGTACACAGGCAGGATATAATTTTCATCTGAGTCCTACCCAGAATTAGAAGACAAGTTTGTGCAGGTAGGGAGCTACCAATAATAAAATATGATTGTTTATTTTTCCCACGATTAATACTGGTCCTTCCAATATTGATTATGATACATAAAAAGCATTATATTTAGTAACTTGTGACCTATTTCTTTCCATAACTCACCTTTTCTGTACAGTCACGTTACATTCTCTGTATTTGTTATTCAGTAATTATGAATACCTAAGTTAGTCCTCAATAACTAAAGCAATAAGCATTAAAAGAGACTCCACCTAGAAAAAAAATCTTTAAGGCTTGTTCTAGGATAAAGATCTAACCTGAATACCAGACTTCGTGTGAATTGAGAAAGGATATGCAAAACCTCCCAACTATCTATCAACCCCCCCATTAACATGAATAACCACATTATATTTAAAAATCATGAAGAGGAATAACATTAAAATTCGTTAGGAAACGGTACTATTCTCTCTTATTCCAAGTACGTCTTCTCAGATATGGTATGGTAACTGGTACTACGTTAATAGAGTTCAGTCTAGAGTAGGACAAAAGTAAGTAATAACACAGGAAGTAGCCCAGATGAGCGTATGCGCAGATATCGTGCCATGAAGAAAGAGGCTCAAAACCACCGCTATTCACTGAAGCAACTGCATAGCAGAAATTCCACTATATAGAGAATAAACATATAGGTGGGCTTCTAGACAAACTAAACCTGAAGTAATATTTTTAATTTCCATTTAAAATGGCAGGGACACCCTTCAAACATTTTGCTACCTATCTAACCCTCTCTGTTCAAAAGGAAGTGAACAAACAAACAAAAAAACACCCCAACAACACCTGCCTCTTATCATCTGTCCTGAAATGCCCGAGGAGCAATTTCAGACAGAATCCATTTTGGACTGTCTTGTATATCAAAGCCAAATAAACACCCCGCAGCCTCTTTTCAGCAAGCACTGAGGGTAATCTTGCCTACAAAGCTCCTCTGATTTTTAATATGAGCTGAGGCAGGAGCCCTTCCTTCTCCCTTTTATGCAGGCAGAAATCTGGGGGAGGAGTACCTTAAGAATGTATAGCTCTTACTTTGCACTCAGACAACCAAATTTACATGGGATAAAACAATGTTTCACAATCTGAGATGGAGCAAGTTCTTGAAATGAGAAGAGTGCACAACTTCAGGAACTTGCAGCAAAATTTTCAAGGCCATACACAGTTGCATGGCTTAACCACATCAGGCTGGCTCAGTTTTTACAAGCTGCTGAGACAGAAGTTAGACTGTCTGATTTCCCAAAGGGAACAGATTAAATTAGAGCTAAATTTCTCATGCTTTAACAGGCCTGCCTTCCGATGACCAGCCTATCCATTTCTATGACTTCCAAGTCAGGCACAATACACTTCTTATACACAGTTATCAGTGCAATTTGCTTTAAGTTTTCCACCTCAATTTTTTTCTCTTACTCCAGGGATCTAAAATCTGAAGGCTCAAGCAATGATTTAGCAAGCTATCTTGTTAACTAAACCATAATGAGTAGCTTTGTTCTGCTACTCTACGACAAAGACACAGTAGGAAAATCTAGTTGAGTTATTGTAAAAAAAAAAAAAAAAAAAAAAAAATTCTGTGTTAGTGTCTTTTATCTCACATACAGGAGGGCCTGTTCCAGTACTTATGTGAAGATAATAGCAGAAATAACAGTGAAACAGAACTAGCAATAGGACCACTCTGCACTATGCAGCTCCATACCAAGATAAATGTCACCTGCCCCAAGAAGGAATTCAGTTTAGAGACTTTTACTTTACTGCCCATTCCTGCTCCAAAGCACTCACAGACTCTAAGCATGCTGCATTTACTATTTTGATGTACCCAACACAGGTCTCTATAGGCCCATGAAATCTTCCCAAGAAATCCCACCAACACTATGCACCTAAAGTTCACGCTGAAGCTTCACCAAAGCCAACAAAAGTAGAACTGTATTTTAAGTTAAGCACACTGCAAGGGAACACTGAACCAGCCAGGGGCTTGAGAAAGCCCACATTTTTTCTGAATAAAGATTTAAAACATGACAGAAAAGAATTAAAAGCACTACTTTCTCCCTGTATCCTTGCAGGCAAGTTCTTCTTTCCAGGAGCCTCTCAGACTTAAGCTAGTGAGTTTGTAGGCAATTCTTCCCCTGCTCTCTGAAGCACAGCCAGCTGCCCTCTGCTCCACCCTTCAGTCTTGGTCCTTCTGCAAGCGCTACTATCTGCCCCAGAGCTCATCACCAGCAGCTTGTCCTCGCTCGGTGCCACCTCCCTGGGTGTAGGCACTATTTCCATTCCCTCGCCCCCTTTTCAGAGCAACAGGACACAGCTGTGAACAACAGAGAAACCCCAAGTGCTGACCATCACACCTGGGCTTCCAAAAACCTCCATGAAAAAGGAGAAGACCAAGCACATGTTTTGCTACTTTTGTGAATGAGATGATCTACATTCTTTAATAACTGCTAACAAGGCCCCGAAAATGTGTGTCATTGAAACACAGCATACACAGCCAGTAAATTGACATATTTCTTACTGGCTTTAGCAGTACTAACAAGGTTACATTTACATAAAGATGAACCTCTTCAGTAGCTCTTACATATCAGACACTACTTTGTATGCACTTCAATATCTAGATTACTTCTGCCAAAGAGAATGGGCTAGGCTTAAAAATCACTTAGGCATTTCTGACAATTTTAGCCAGTGATAGAATATGGGGAGATTTCATACTTAGAAGAAAGAAACATTTTAAAAATAACAGCTCCTGATGTGGCTTAGAAGATTGAAATACTAAAAACAGTTTCAAAGGAAGTATCTCTGGGGATCAGGTAAAGGCGCATGCATAATATCACCACATAAGTCATATAGCTATTTCGTACAAGTTTTCATAGAAAAGGCTGCAGTTTATTTTCATTCTTCTTTTTCAATATACACTGTAACTGGAATCCTGTTTGATGACTATGATAAAAACATCCTTTAAGATACCAAGTCTCTCAGAATCATAGGAGTATTATTCAACCAAAGTTTGTCATAAAGACTTCCTGAATCTCTCTAGGTATTCTAAGTCACTCAAACTGACATGAACCTATCAATTTCAGTAATAAGGATATGACCTTAGTTTCAATTTTTTTTGAAAACCTAAGAAATCTGTACCAGGAACCCCCAGCACTAAATAATTGAATCAATAGATGCATTTGGTAGAAAGTCTGAGAGAAAAATCAATACAGGATGTAAATCCAGCAGAATGTTGAAATGAGAAGTTGATGAAAAGTAAAAAATTAAATATGAAAAAGTTTAATTATGAATTATAAGAACCTTAAAATCAGTCTGTACACTGGGTTACTGTAAGAACACAAACTCCCTAAGAGAGCTTCTTTAACGCAGAATTATATGAAAGTAAGAGAACAAAAAAATTCATGGCCTTTAGCCAACGCCCACCCTCATATATTCTGATAGCTATTTCATTCAGCATTATGATTCAGTTATTATGATCCCAACTCTTCCTACTTTACTATAAAATTTCAGGTTTTTTTTCTTTTGAAACTTATGCAAAGAAACTTATTTTATTTTTTACTCTTTTTATTTCCTTACATTTTAAGTATTTATTTGGTTGTTTAAAATGTCTTGCTAATGTTGGTAATTGCTTTTTAAATTCATACAAACTTGGAACATAGAAAATTACAACCTATCAGATGGGGCAAAGAATTTTGTCCAAAAACATGATTTGTAAAAATCTTAGAATACGTTTAATCTAAAATATGCTAGTGTTAATCTTTAATTCCTCTCTCAAAAGAGGAATTAATAAGTGCAGCAGTACTATACTTTGTTGGTCTCCCACTAAGATATATGAATGGACCTGGCCATCAGTAAAAGGAATGGATAGCTGTAAGCCTATTTGTTGGGGTTTGTTTATCTGTTTGGCTTTACTGGGGGACAAAGTGGACAAGGGGACAACAATCTCAACAATGACAGCATCTCAAAGTAGCTGGAAGGGCTGGCAACACAATATACAATACAGTGAAAGCATTTTACCAAAGCATTGTCTCTTTGGTATGCATTACTGTAGCAATTTGCTTTCATCACAGAATTTTAATAAGGAGATACTTCTCAGATTGCAAGCATTTGTGAAAATCTTGAACTTTTCTTTGAACCACAGAGTGATATTGCTTTCATCAATAATTGCTGTAAGCTGTTCTATTTTATTTTAATTTTGTTTTCCATTGTGTTTGATTGTTACTTTGCATAGATAAATCACTGTTGCCCCAGGATACTTTCGCAAATAAGCTGATGGTCTCGAAGGTTTTAATTATCCTGGTTAAATAAAAGTTACTACTACTCCTGCTACTTGATGGGAATTCTAATTAGTATCAAGTCTGTTTTGTTTTTCCTTGTGTGAACATATTTTTAAAGATTAAGTTAAATCATGTTCTGTAAATTGCATCTTTATGATCTATCTTATTGCCATTAAATCAGGTTTACATGAGAGCTTAAAGTATTTTAAAAGTTTATGGAAATAGTTTAGCTACCTAGCTAGTTGGTGTACCTCACTCCGTGGCCCAGCAGGTACCATAAAAAATTATGCCAAGTCTTCCAACACCTATGTACACTTACAAAAGAATTACTATTGGTATACTTTCCCATAAAGCAGCCATGATATTGTGTGGATTGTAAAATTTACCCAATTATAAAAATTTTCTCAGCATTAATTTTTCAGTTGCCAAAACAACAAAATTAAGAGCAGGCAAACAGTGTCTCCTCATTTAAACCCTTGCTTATTATCCAGATGAGTTAAGGTGAGGAAGTTGTTAAACATACCTGATAGTCATAACACTACAGCTGTATTTCCTGGTGTGCACTACTCCTCTGCACAGGATTATTTTTGCATTTGAGTACAATTTGAATTGCATGTGTCTTACTAAATATTAGTCATGCTGGTTAAACGAAGGGTCAAATTCCTGAATAACACAAATAATTCTCCAGTGGAAATACCAGGTGTGTTGTAGGTAACTAGGTTACCATGTTAATGATAATTTTTTTAATCATTATGACACATTTCTTATGCACAAAATTTTAAATGAAACCTTTTAGAAGCTTACTTCGATGTCCTTCAAAATACAGGCTAAAGAATTACTATAAAGATTTTAACTTTATATAATGTGTACCTAGAGTTGCACTATTTTTCTTGTGCAACAGCCTGTTTTCTTAGAACAGAAGTGACACGTACTTGGAAGGAATCTACCCCCATCCTTAATAGAACACTAATAATGCAATACATCATTTTTTATTAATCCTTTCGTTATGAGTGTAATGCCTTAGGTGGTAGATAAGGTAGATTTGTCACAGGAAAATGAGACTGTCTGCACTGGAAACACAGACTTATTTTTTTTTCTGGCTTTGCAATTACAATATAGACATCATGACAAGTCTGCTTGGGCTACCACCATTCAACAAATGATACTTGAGATTCTGTCCTTTCTTAATTGATGCTTTCTTTTCTTATTATTTTGTATGTGCCATTGGCAAAGGACATGCTGCAGAGCACTGTAGCCTGCTGTGCTGATCTGAAACCCAGCTCAAAACCTGAATTCTTCTAAATATATGCAAAGAATCTGCATGGCAACCAGCAAACCACATGAATGATAATTCAGCAGCTGTAAATGGACTCTATATGAATAGCAACCTACTGTCTTCCATACAAGCTATGCCAGAAAAATCCCGTTTGCTGGTGAATGAGTAATAACCCTCCAAATACAATGTGATTTAAGATTACTTCTATTGGTTTTAGAACATACTAAAAAGAACACTTTAAATGGAAAGGGACATCACTACTGTTTGTTATTATTTTTATCCTCTGTAATGCAGGATGTTGTTCATTGGACATATACAGCACAAAGGATGTTTGTATCACTCTCTAAACAAAAACAAAAAAAGAGAAAATTGTTTTCACTTGCCTGACTTGCTTACAACTAGACATCTCAAAGACAGGCCTCTGTAATCCTGAGCCTATTATTGAGCCATTACTCATTACTGTGCAATCAAAAGATTGTGTATTATCTCTTAGCTCATATAGGCACTTATATTCTATTTTTTAAAAATAAAAATGCAGAAGTCAACTTACCTGACAAGTGAAAGCTATTGGGTCAGCCACTTTCTTAAAAATGTGCTCAATCTCCTCTAGTGCAGTATAGTACTCGATCTGCGCTGTGGTCTTAATGACTCCCCCACAGTAGATATTTACATATACAGGGCCAGCAGGAAAATCTTATAAAACACAAATCAGAACAGTAGCTGAAAACATTTTACAGTCCCAGACCAGAGGTCTTGCGGAACGAGTAAAAGAACAGGAAAATATCACAGAAAATGCATACAGTTGATGAACTGGATTTGCATGTCACAGATGATTCAGTGTAGTCAGTTTTTTATCCAGGTCATTCAGTCTAACATGAAAAAGCTGACAAAAGAAAATACATATCTGTAAATCTGTATAAAACAAAGCTATTTTATCGCTTCACATTAGAAAGGAGACTAAACCAGTATGCTTTGAATTTCCAACTTCTCTTTGATAGACTGATGACCTATAATCAGCTCCCTTATGCCTACAAATTAAGGAAAAGTTCATTTATTACAAATAGTGGAGTTGCTATTCATCTTTTGAAACATTTTTCTTAATTGCAGGCAAGGTTCTCAAAATTGGATTTGAACTAGGCTGTAGAAATTGCAGTATAATTACTTCCATTCCAGTTGTTTACCTAGTAAAAGCAAAGGAAAGAGGAATTTGTACAGTCTGTTACTTAAGTATGACTTGCTCTGCGTATGCAGCATGAGCCCTCTTTATGAGCACATTTTATAATTCATTAGTATTCATTGTGCCAGGCATCCTGCTGTACCATACCAGCACTAGTATGGTTTTCTTAAAATTCTAACTCTGCCCACAAAAGAGTGATAAAAATGGGCAACCCTGAAAACTGAGAAGAGTAATAGGGCCAAAGAAACTAAATGAATAGAACATCACCTTAAATCACTTAAATGGAAACTGCCCAAATGCTTTTTTTTTTTTTTTTTTTTTTAGTTTTTCTTACAACATCGTATCAGGTGGACCCTTATTAAAAAAGGGTACTCCCAAACTTCCAACTTTTCCAGATTTTGAAACAGAAAAAAAGCCTACAGAGAGAAGCATTAAATACAAATGATATAAGAAACAAAATTAAACTTGGGCTGCAGCTCTCTGCCAAATTTTTCATAATATTTCATTTACGGTTCATATTTTATTTCTTCATCCACTATAGAAACCTTCCCGTGATCAACAATGTTCTCACAGAATAATTCTGGAAGAATCTTTTAAGATCTCTGAATGAGGATTTCAGCTTTCCTTCTCTGAAATCCAGTTACAGATGAAAGTTTCCTGTTGGTCATGTACTTCCCAATCAGGTCTCTGAAAACAAATTCTCTGCACCATCACAGTGACAAAGAACTCCCAGGCCATATGTGGCCATCGCCTCAGCACAGCATTCAGGATGAAAATCAGGCCACAGAATTACCCAAACGTAGTTCCAGGAAGCTGCTGTTGAAAATTGTAGCCTCTCTATATATATATATTTCTTCCTATCTAATGTTCTATTGCAATTGTTTTAGAATAAAATATTATATAAGTTCCTTTGGGAATTCACAGCATGCAGTGCAGTAGCAATCTACACTCTGAATACTTAGGTGAAAAATTTTTTAGTTCTTAACTCACATCAAGTGTGTGGGGACAGGTGTGGCCCTTAAATCCACACAGATCTAAGAGAAACTGTTTGTAACTAGTTGAAACTGTTGGCAACTAGTTATGGATGGAGCAGTTGGAAAAAATCATTAGAAACGAGCAGAGCTGAGTGATACAAAGAAATGGCATGGACATGAACAAAGAAAAGAAATTATTTCTTGTGTCAGTAAGAATTATAGAGGAGTATAACCACATTTACTGCATTAAATATAAAATGAAACATGTTAGTAACAGAGTAATAAGAAAAGAATATTAGCTTTGCATTTTATAGCAGTGATTTTGAAGAATGTTAATCTGTGACTAATCAATGACATTTTAAGACTGCCACCTGCCATTTAACTACACAAAAACAATCTAATAGAACCTAGTTTCCCATAAATCACAAGGCCTTCTTCTCTGCATTATTAATAAATGTTCTGTGTGCAAAACCCATGTACAGGAAACACCTACAAAATAGTGGGAAGTGAAACTACTTATCAGAAAAAGTGAAGGGAGTCCAAAATTTTCTGTTTACTTAAAGGTAAAGAATGTTTTTCTTACCTAAGGCTTTCATGTACTTGACCTTCTTATTCCAGGAGGCTGGCTGTGTCCTAATTCGTTGATTATCTGCTATGAATTCAATTTCTAAAGTTTCATCATCTACTTCATCTTTCAACAGAATGAATATTTCACCAGGGTTCTATAAAATTAAAATATGTTCCCATTAGTCCTCCAGAAAATTATACTGGAAGTGTAAAATGCAAATGAAAACATAAGTTGGAAGGAAAGTTCCTTTACCAACAGCTTCATACAAAAAAATCATAATACCAAACCATGATGCCATCTCCGTGTTATCCTTCAGTATTTTACTGACATAAATGACACAATTAAGGTAGTATTTTAAATTCAGCCTACCTAACAATATTTTAAAACTATTTTAAATGCATATGTAGGTGAATTGTTACATTTTCTAAGACCATTCTACTTTATAGTCTAGAAGAATGACATTCAGCCTAACGAGAAGGACCTAAAATACTTTACACTCACTTAAACTCTTAGAGTGAACTGACAGTAAAGTAAGACACGTGCAGCAGGTAATGTGAGACAATACCCCTCTAGTGCCTCCTGAACCAGAGGGAATGTTACTCCCTTAGACTGTACTGATTTCAACAATGAAATAATGTGTGTAAGTCATCTTTGAAAGACAGATAGCAAGCAAAATATGTGACATTCCATGTACACCGCAATCTCCATATCTGACTGTGGCCACTCACTTATGTAAAGGAATGCAGTGCTGGATATTGTACTTCCTCTGTTTACATTTTCACATATTTTCTCACAGCAACTCTGATTAAAAACTAACACGTATGAACATTTGTGTCCATCCGATATGCATGCAGATATGTATATATAAATATTTCTGATTTAATTTAAAATTAAGGTATATGCCTTGTCTGATAAGGTATATCAGACAAGGTATATCAGACAAGCACTTGCGTAACTCGTGGTATGGGCACATATGCGTGTACCCATATACCCCACCATGGATTCTTGCCAAGAGAGGCTCCATACCTCTAAAGAAGTGCCTGACTACATGCTCCTTCTAAACTACAAGGTTCACATGACAGCAATATTACTGTCCAAACTGCCAAATAATTCTAATAGAGATAAAACCCCTCAGAGGCTGTCTCAAAACTATTTTATTTGCAAATCTTTTGGCTGCAGTGTGGATGTGACACAAAGGCAAAACAAATCCCATTGCAGTCTCGATGCACTCTCATTTTGGCCCCGTATCTGCTATTTGTTTTCAAAACTGTTACAGTATGAACGAGATTGCAGCAGGAAAAGGAGAACAACATTGACTGTTATCCCAAAGATTTTAGCATCCAAAAACCTTACCTCACATGATATTCTTCCTGGAAGCACCAATATCGACTGCTCGTTAGCTTCTAATGTTTCAGAAAGTACCTCTGTTTTAAAACAGAGGTCTGTTTTTTCTGATGCTTCCCTGACATCTGACAAGTTAACATCAGAGCTAGTCTGGTGATCTGAAATAAATAATGTGGAATGAGGACATTGTTAATAATCACAGATCAACAAAACATGGCAATGATGTGGTTTCCAACATATTACTCATATGGCATTTGGAGTCACATTAAGGGCGCTTTATGAAAGCCGGGCAAAATCCCTTTTCACATACATGTGGTGAGGTTTCTCCCTTTGATAAAGAGCTTGCCTCTGAAGTTCTGATCCTGCAGCCTTTATTTATATGAACAGGCTCTGCTCATATGCTTCGTCTTCCTAAAGTCAAAAGGGACACGGCCTTTAGACCAAAGTCATTGTGACCAACCAGGTCACAGAGATCAGCCAGTTTGTAATCTCAGAAGAACAAACTCTCATACACTGGGATAAACTGGGATTTTTACCACTCTTGCTTTCCCTTTATGGAAATAAGGACATGCTACACATTTACAAGATCAGCTCACCTGTCTACAGGAAGGATTTACGTGAGGGCAGTGATACCTGTGACCAGGTAACTATGACAGTAGACACAGATTTCCTTGACACAGACCCCATAGTCTTTGCCTTCCTTCATGGACAAAACGATTGACTGAAGGCATACATTTTTTGTGTAGGATATTCTGGGTTTGGAAATGCTATGCCAGTCATACAGATAGCTTGCAACCAGTTTCTTTTCTGTTTTGCTGTACTGGTAAAGGCCCAAGAGCCACAGTGAATCCTTTACCAAATCACAGAATTTTAATGAGGAAATATAAAAGAACTGACAACTGCATCTGCAGAGCTCTGACTAAGCCTGTGTTTTAGAAAAGCTATTCTTCACACCTGCTACTTCTCAGCTGTATCATTACTACTCCTTTCCAGACACTCTATTACCCTGTACAAATGCTCTTGCCACCCATCTCAGAGGACTGCAGCAGCTCTTCATCATGCAGGATTACCCAGCATATTGCAGTCACCTAGTTAGATTAATGATATAATTCCAAGCAGCTCAGAGTTAAAAAATCTTGACTGGCTGGTGAGAAAATATCCTGAGAGACATGAACAGTATCTTGTATTACTGTAAATTATGGAACACTCACAGTCAATTACATTCAAGTACACAAATAACTTTTCAGGCACATCTTTTCCTCTTAAATGGATGTAGAATATTAATATAAATTAGTGATGGGCAGAATACAGAACAGTAGCAATTTGGCTTTGCTCAAACAAGTACCACAGCCATTTTGAGTTTTTTTCCAGAAGTGCCCAAGTGACTGAGGTACACAAACCACACAGTGCTCCTAAGTGGCACAGAACTCTTTCCGTTCAGCATCAGTATTGGTAATTTACAATTAGTTTTCTCACTTCTTGCTTGCCTTTATTCCCCCCATATGTACCAGTTTGATACAGAATGTTCCCTTTCCTTACCAACCTTGCCTTGCTTAAGAAGGCACAGATTTAATAAACTTCTTCTATAATAAATGTGCCTGCTAAGTGAATTATGCCAGGGAATGCAGTACAGAAACTTCAGTATGCTATGTCTGATGTAAATTTTTTTTTTTTCCCCAGAGATGTGCTGTGATTGTTAGAAAGATCTCAGATTTGTTGTGGAAGCTAAACGTTCTTTGAACATCTAAGGTGGGCAGGTTCAGTGTTCATCACCGGATAGTAGAAGTTCCCCAGCCTACTCCTGCTTATATTCTCATGCCTTTAAGGCAAACTAATTCTGAATTTAAGCTCTGAATTCAGTGTAAATTGCTAAAATTACAGTGAACCTATGTGTAGACACACTTTACTAAACTTAAGTAGTTTTTATTTCCTTTTGCTTTAATTTATTTTGAAAGTTAAATAGGCTACACTGAACAGAGGCTATTTTGATTCTGAATGAGAATCCACCCACAGTTCAATGCAGTTTAACTAATCCAGCTCAAAAAGCAAGTACATTAATTTCTCTCATTATCACTGTAAAGACTAGACTTTATTTAGCATCACCCTTCAGAAAAAGGAAGGCCTGAACCCTTACTGAGGAAAACAGTTAGGATACTATAAGCCCACAGCATGTCCTTCAGGAATATTATGTGTTCATATTTTATGTCAATCATAAATCTTATACTTAAACACACAGAATTTACTTCAGAAGAAAACTCATATGAGGTGCATGCTTCTTCTGAAATGTTTTCTGCCACTTTAGGCAAAGGAGTCTTGCAAAGACAAGAAACATTTCATTATCAGATTGACAAAATGAAAGGACTGAATAACAAATCTGGTAGGCACTGGATTCTCAGATGTCAGCTTTCTGTCAGTGATCATTCTTCAAGGATCGTGTGGATGCATTCTAATCTATGTGAACTTCATGACAGCTTTATTTCTACAGTCTGCGCTCTACTTATCGAAGATGACAGTAGTTACTTCCACCTTTTAATGTCCACAATAATTCATCTACTGAGAAGGTCAATGCTAGTGCTAACAAGTTGGTTTAAATTAGGATAATGTTTTCCTACCACATTAATTGCATTTTGATATTTTTATTATGCCTAGTGACATATAACTACAATATCAAGACTTCAACCCAGTCAGTACTGGGATTGCAGAGCCCTAGAGTTTAGACAAATTATTAAGAAATGTGGCTTTTACGTCAAAGACTTGGGTATTTAAGAGAATGAGGGATTCCGCTGCTGACTGTGAAAGTGGTTAGCAATTTATTAGCTAAAAACCATCAAGCAAGACCTCTTTCACTAAATGTCAGGTCTACCTGACAATGTACAGCAGTCATGTACAGTCGAAGAATTACAGGGATCTATATTATCACTACTATATATTTAATAACCAAACTCCAGAGCCACCATCTCCAGCACTCAGATTCCTACCAGCAGTTGCACACTATCTGTCCTAAGATGTGGAACATGAAACAACCGTGTGAAGTGTTATTTGTAAATGCTGAACAAGCAATACACCAGAGATTAAGCAAGCCCTGGCTTGGTGGCATTAACTAAAACAATGTAGCTCATAAGGGTTTAATACTACAGTAATGAGGTTCTAGTAACACAAACGGAGCAACGTATAGGCAATATTTGTTTAATGTAGGCAGAAGGTGTTGCCTGATGGACAGGTCTTTTGAACACTTAAATTTTGGACATCTTCACTGTGAATCCTCTTTACAGTCTTGCTTTTACCCTGAAAGCAATGGCTAGGGAGCTCCGCTAATTGCTAAGGCTTTCAGAAAAATGATCATTTAACAAGAATTTACAACTGTAGGTGAAGATTAGCTTACAAGAAACATAAAAGGAACATCATTATAACACTGGAATATCTAAGAGAGAGGATTTATTAAAGGGTATTTGTTGCTTGGTGAATGTGTTCTTTTAACATTTTATATAATGGTGACCTATCTGTGAGGTTCTTAAAATGTAGCAGTAATGATTAAAATAATGAATGAATAAAACCAGACCCTTTCTTGTAGGATCGAAGTGTAAGAAATTATTAACTATATCTAATGATGCTTAGACAGCACTATGAGCTAGAAGCTAAAAAGAAAGGAAAATCTATGATCATCTTCCCTTGAGTATTCAGGGCAGTCCTACTGGGAATTATTGTCTCTTATAGAGGGTAATGCTCCATTTCCATCAGGTTACTTTTGTTGGCTTCCTTTTGACAAATACCTACTGCTGATGGTCACATTGAAAGGACTGATCTTAAATTTAAGTTCATATTTAAATAATAAAATATTACACACATTTACTGTAACAGTTATTCACTTAATTGGGCACAGTGCTGATGTTTTAAATTTTACTTCAATGTTCTCTCTTAATTCATGTAACTTCAATACTTCAGTTGGGTATATTTTTACACAAAACCTTTTGGAATGCATTATTGCTTTCAATTTAACATTCTTAACTGAATTAATGAAATGATTTTGAAATTGCATTCCTTCACATACACTGAGAAATTTTAATGAAGCCTCTCTAGTCTCTTGTGGATTCAACAATTAATGCCTCTCCATGGCTTCTGAACAACTTTCATGCCACGTCCAACCTCCCCCCCGCCCCCAAATTCTAACTTTCCAAATAGAGTCTTTAGCTATCCCTATTGCAGTCTACATGAGGATTATAAATTGTCTCTGTCTTTGATTACTTGGTAATTGCTACATGTTTTGAGTCAACAATGTATGTGACAGATTTGGGGTATTAAAAATAGCAGAAAACATAAACTTATGAAAGATTTATGTGTTTTCTAAGGCTACCCATGGAATGAGTCTCACAGCCAAAATTTAGTTGGTTTTACAAAAGCAAAATGCCTGCTAGCTTTACAAATTTCAGTCCTTCCTCAAGCCTTGCTAAAGCAATGCTAGCTGAAGAACTGAAACTGCATTACAAAAAAGGTCCTCATTTATCCCTAGATCACACAACATATAAGAGGATGAGAAATATGGGTAAATCAGGTTAGGCAGATGACAAGGAATGGAAAGGTAATCAAGCACACGTGGCCAACTTGCTACATGAAAGAAAAGACAGGGTGTTCCGGTGTCAAAGATGAAAATAAAGAGGATTACAGGTAAGAGCTTGGGCTAAATTCAGCAGATCATTTAAGTGCAGGAGTCATCCCATGTAGTATGGTAGGACCACTCCTCAGCACAACATGAGGTAAAGGCAGAGGTGGGTCCCACTGGGTTCTGTGAGGTATAATTAAAAAGTCACTCATGTATAAGTGACTTCCTTGCAATTCAAAAGCTTAAAGTCAAACACATGTGTGAGTGCTCTGCAGAAACGTGGATGAAAACAGAGCCATACAGAAGAAAACAAAGTAACCTTCTGTAACGTGGAAAAATCTGGAAAAAAGACTTATGCACTTCATATTCTTTCTGCAATCCACCCTAAGTTTATCATAGACATTTATGAAAGTTAATCCTCTTAAAGTATGGCTATTTGTAAATGCTGTATGAACTCAGCAGAGAGTGCAGCAGAGTGGGACTGAAAGGCAGCCTCTAACTGCATAAATTGCTCTATAAATGACCCAAGAAAGGCTGTGAGAAACATGGAGGCAGAAAACATCCACCACACTGGGCTTCATTCAATGAGCCTGTTTTCCTCAGCATGAACATGGGATTTATTCATTTTTACCGTAAGCCCTTTCGAAGATATAATTTCAAAGCAAATCGTGTTTTCTGCTCTGCTGAAAAGTTTTCTTTTACTGATGGTGAGAGAAGGTTTAGGAATGGAAAGGTTTCTAGAAATCACAGAAAATCAGTAAATACATACTCAAACATATAAACATCTGACTTAAATCTTAATTTCTTTCCTTTGTTTTCTATCATGTATAAATTCCAGACCAAGGTAAACATATTCATTATTGAACAAGCTTTAAATAATGTTCCTCTCTATGCTGAATCATCTATCTTTTCCAAATACATTGACAGTTATCTTTGTTTTTCTCAAAAGCGTTCTCAGTCCCAGTTTCTCCTGCATGGTTGAGTTCCTCTGTCAAAACCAGTAGCTTTCTGCGAGTTGGCCTATTTTGCCCGTGTCTCCAAAATGTTTCTATTACTTTATTTATGGTGAACAATTTTTCTTGCAAATAAGCATCAAACTGACAGTTCCTTTAAAAGCTAGGAAGAACAGTTTTTCCTTTTCTGAATATCTGGAGTTGGTGTTCATGTCATCTTAGCAACTGATGGTGCTGCATTTTCATTCATGTCTATTTCTCTCCCATAACAGAGCAATCCCTGGAACCCCCCCATCTACTGTTTTATGCATTACTATATACGTGTAGGCAAAGACTGATTTGATTGCGAAGGTGTATACCCACCTGTTCTTGTATTATCGGGTATGTTTTTGTACACAACAGTTTACCACTCTGATATAATTGTAGCCTAATGGAGTCATCATAAAAGCATCTAAACACAATATAAAAGTCTTATTATGTGTAGCCATATTGGATCTGATAGTAAAAACAAAAAATCCTGCCTTCAAATAACCCCAAAACAGCAAAAAGCAATTTACCATTCATTTATCAAGAATCTTTAAGATATAATTTGCATAAACTGTAGGTGTTTCTTTATATATTTATCTTCATATGATTTTAACTGTATATTCAGAGGCAATCTAAGGCTATGACAACTAACTAGTTCCTAATTAGTCTGTGGCTTGGAAGAAAGATTTAACTTAAACTCAGCAATCAGTGCTTTGGTTAGGATGCATACATTTAGAAGCTTTTTGGGACTATGTTTATCTTTTACTATATGTCAATTCATGTTATTATTTTTACTGCAATCAAATCTATGATTTTCAGCCGCAGCAGCAGCACTAATAATATGACCACTCTGTTGAGCTTTAGACACACAGAAAGACTGTCCCAAAGAGTTTCTAAACTATTAGGCACATTGATTAGTTTGGAAATAATAACTACTTGCCCGAGGTCATTTAGGTGCTGAGCAGAACCGTTAATGGAGCCCAAGCCTGTTATTTCCAGTTTCTACATTCTGCATACTTTCATCCTGCCTCTCCTCCAGGGAGAAGCAAACTGAAGTCTGGCCCTTTGTGCGCACCAGCAGTTCTCAGTTATTAAAGCTTAATGTTTTATTAAAGAGTCCATCTATCCACTTCAGAGTTACTGGAGTTCTACCACAGTAAGAACACTTTGGTGTTTTTGTTCCCTTTCTCTGTACTATCAGCACACGCATATCTCACCTCTGTTTCAGTGAAGGATTATACAGCACCAAACATCGCCCAAAATCTGAGACGTGCTGTTACAACAACAGAGACAGGTTATCCTCCTGCTGCTGACTCAAATTACCACTGAAGACAAATGGACTGATAGCAGAGGCACCCAGGGTTGTGAGCAGACCTCCAAAACTTGTTTGCCTGACAAAATGGTCCTGCAAATTCCTTATTATTCCAAAGGGGCTAGCTGCAGCTGCCTAGTGGCTCTATTATTTCTAAATTACAATTCAAGCCTCTTATAACTGGCCTGGCACAAATTGCACACTGTGCTTGGACACAGAAGTGGCACGTGGCTACATTTTGAATCACACAGATATAAAAGAACAGAGCTAGAGGGGAGTGTTTAGAATCGAGTCATACTTCAGGGAAGCACACCTGGCAGGCAGGCTAAAAGCTCAGATTTCAGGCTGAATAGGGGTTTAAGTTTCTACAGATAGCACCCTCAAGGAACTACTAGTGAGTAGCCAAACTCTCCCCTCTTGGCCATGTTTGAAGCTATTCTCTTGATGAAGAATATTCTTTACAGTCATCAAAGTTCAAAAAATGAAATGGCTGGAAGGTCATGAAGTTGTAACATAACTGAAAAGTCCTTTAACAACTGCATTGGGCTAGGGGGAGAGACGCTGGTAGCTGGCATTCTCAGCCTTCGCCCTACTCAAAGTACAGGATACATATCATTAATAGTATCCAAACGTTTACTGACACAAGACAATATACTCCGTGTTATAGCATCCCTTAAATCAATCTGGTAACAGAAGCTAGCTTGGACTGCAGCAGCTCATTTACCAAATAGCGTATCTTAGTCTCAGTATGACAGCAGAGCTCCAATACCTGCACAGGGCTCTTATCAATGCCTGGGTGAAAATTATGATGCTGTTCTTGATCTGTACAGCTCTAAATTATATGGGACTTGTCTATCTAAGAGACCACATGTCTCCCTGTGCCACGCTGCCACAGCTGCTGTCAGCAGAAAGACTCACGCCAGACACATTTGGCATTAAATTAGGAAAAAAAAAGTGAGTCGTCAGCAAGACTGACTCACTAGGGGACAGGCTGCTTTGCAATTTACTCCCACCTTTGGTTTGAAATAGCTAAAAATCTATTGACCCTTAAAGTGGACTAAAGGTACACTGCTTTCTCAGGAACACAATCAAGAGTGACATTTTTAGACACATCTGAAAACCATGCTTGCTTTCTAACTCCTGATTATTTTCCTTTTGTGAGGATTATGAATAGGAAAGTAATCTGAGGTCTTTATCTTTTAAGACACTGTCCTTTAATCCAACACCTAGACACCAGACTAGGCACATTTTACTAAAATAGGATTTCAGATAGCATTATAGGAAAGAATAGCATAGCAGAGGTACTCTGCTAGCTCTTTACCTGCAGAAGGGATGCCATCTATTTTGTTACAGAGTGCTGGCCTTTCTCCAGTTTAGTTTGGTAAAGGATACAGGTAACACAGTATGCACATATAAGTTAGTTTGATGAGACCTCTGAGCAGGACCAGAAGATGTCTGCTGTTAGACTTAATAGGCAGAGAGCTATTACACTTTAAAATCATCTTTTTGTGCTCAGCTTGCCCATCCCTAATTGGTTCAGTTAATTAGTGCTAGGATACAAGCCTTAATGGCAAATGTTAAAAAAGACAAAGCTGTTTCAAAGAAGAGGAACATCCTTTTCTGAAGCTGAGTATCACCTAATGGGTATCTAAATCCGAGATTAGCTCCATTTTGTAGGTAAAATAATGAATGCCAATTCCACAACAAGGCATTCACCTTTTATCTGTGTAGTTACAAGGCTGTATACCCAGATACAGTAATATTGCTTCACTTTTCTAACCTGAATACCAATTATAAATAATGATTCTTTGGGGAGCAGAAAATTTCCTGAGGAACCACAAGGGAACTTCTCAAAATACAGCTTTCTAGTAATAAAAATAAGTCTACTTTTCTTATATAAAATAAACACATAACAACATTTGTGAGTGGCTAAAGAGCTGACTTGTTCAGTTATCGCCTACTGGAATGAGTCCTCATACATTCATATCATGGTGATTAGCATTCCACAACTGGATCTTTTCCATCACCCACTAGCAAATCAATTGTTTTCACATCTGCTTGTAGCTCATATTTCCCCAAAGGATCTCAGTGATCATATCCATTTTACAATGTACTGTCTGACCTTTTCCCTCAAGGCCTTGCACAATTCACGTCAGTCAATCACTTCTTATTGATTGTTAGCGCTTGCTCATTTCCCATCTATCTTTGCTTTATTGGATATAGTTTGTTTTGTTTTGTTTTTTTTTAGTATGTCCTGTCATCCACTTGCTGCTCTTTCCACCCTTGTTGCTTTAGATTTCTCATTTAGCTTTATACTTCTGATCTGTTCAACCTTAATTCCAGTTCAAGTCTAAATTCCATCTTCTCTCAGCTTATCCTTTCTTTTGTACAATATCTGTATACTCAAAACAAACTTCAGCTTTCAGCATGCCAGTCTCCACTTAAGACCTTACATAAAGTGCTGTTCTTTTGTGAATTTATAGGGTTCTAGCAAAAATCCTTTATTGGTTTATAATTTCTCCTGACACTTCTGGTTTGTGTCATACATACAATTTAGCATCGCATACACTTCTTTCTTATTAGGAAGAAGCAATGAGAAGAGAGAGTCCCTGGAATCATTTTTTCACAATTCATCCAAAGGCAAATCCTATCTGGCTACCTGAAGTTCAGCTACTTTCTGCAGGGCACAAACACTGGCTCATTTGCAGCTGCCGTCTTACCTTTCTCGGCTTCGTAAAGACGGACATGCTGAATCTTGGAAACTGCAATCATTTCACTTCTTGGGCTACTTTTCCCTCCAAAGTTCTGCAGCGGTATCAGATAACTGCTCCTTGTTGCACCACCACAGAAGAAATGTTGACCACCTATTTCCTTAAACTCATTTGGGAGTCAGTCTTAACCTCACATGCAGGATACAATTACTGGGAATCCCTCTTTTCTAGTTGGCCCTTTCACTCATCACAGCAATTGAGAATCTCTTTGGTCCTCTTAGCAATAACTAGACATCATGAACCAGCAGAGGCTACATACAACCAGTGCTATCAAGATGACTGCCAAAAGCTGACTGAGAGCTGTGGTCCAAGCAACTTCAGCAAAGATTTCAAGTGAAATTTTTTCTTTTAATGCAAGACTTTCTTAGCTGGAAAATCCTCAATTCACTTTATTACAACATCAACCATTTAGCTGATGGGAAACTTGGACTTAAACGTGCTCTTCAAGTCCCCATTTAAAAGCAGAAAAGGAGTCATTTTAAAATAGTCAGGATTTAAAGCGGGAGTAGCTTGGAGGAACATCTCCCCAGTCCTTTCTTTTCTTTGGATTCTCTGTTTTCTGTGACCATTCCCTCTTTTTCTGTCTCATTTTTTTGGACATCACAATCATGAATGAGAGGAACAGTGATGCCAGCTTATTGAGTACCTGCATGATGAGCCAGTAATGACAAAAAGCCTTCTTTATACCAACGAACTTCTCCAATGCACTGACCCATGGCACATTCAACACAGGACCAAAAGAGATGTCCTTAGAAACCTTGACAACAGGGATAAAACAGTGCTGCTTTCTGCTTGAGATCACACCAGTACACCCGAGATGCCAAGAGAGTCACAAACAGTCTCTATCAGAAAGGAGGAGGGACTAATAGGAGAAGATTTAGTAGAGAGAAACAGTTGGCGCTAAATACTCCCTTCCACACTATACACATTTCAAAGGGGCATATTTCCAGCTAGTTCTGGTCTGGACCTGTAGAATGCACACCTTTTAGTGTCTGAAGCACCCAGTGAGCTTCCTGAGTGCACTTTCCCTTTTAGTTTTATATGAAAGGAATCCAATCCACATGCTCCAAGATTGTTCTACACTGTGAACCAAAGCATGGTAAGCAGGAATGACTGGAGTATTTAAAAGCTCACAGGTTGATGCTCATGTCTTGAAATTTACTGAAGAAGCTAAAATTCTAAACTCCATACATCACTGACATGTATATTGAATTTGTGCCAGTAAGGAAGAGCCAGTGAGCTTGCAGCATCCTTCTGCCCTTACACCTTGCCAGCAAAACAGACCCACAGAGCCAGTAACCTCAGAGTCCAGCAGTATAGAACTGCTATGCCAGGAATTCCAAAATAACTTACTTGTCCTTTTCCATCAGTCAGCATGCTGGTGCTTTTAAGCCCAATCACTTCACAACAGTGTCAACCCAGAAATGAAGTTGTTTAAGTAAGAACTGGGGATAGGAAACATGTTATGTTCGTCTTTACTAAAAGCAAGTGGAGATTTTGCCAGTCTGTTTTCCCTACTAAGACTTTTTATAGGCTTTCACAAATACAAATAAACCAGAATGGCAAATGTCAACAGGCACTGAAGTTGTGATGCAGGGCTTCTCCCAACCACTGGCTGCAAATGTAATGCGAGTAGGATTGATCTATCTGAAATTTCAAATCAGCTCTCTCTTTACTACAAGCAAAACTCCTCATGCTAGGAACAGAAAAGGAAAGCTCTCCATGTCTTCCTTTTTCTCTACTCTGAAATTAAAAGGAAAAAGGAAATGTCCCTGTTGAATCTCCTCCCTTTTTCACACTCCTCACAAGAATGTGTGGGTATAGATGTGTGGGTGGATGTTTGAGAACAAGGTATGTTCCTCTACAGAACTGTATGCCTTGGTAAGGTTAGTTTATTGCTTTTCGCATCTGACGATGTAAGAAAACAAATTTAATTTTCTGAAGAGTATGGGCTTCATTCAAGGGGAATTCAACTCACCATCTGCAAGAACTGCTTCATAGATGTAAGACAACGAGTCTCCAGGATTTTCATTCTGTGGCTTATCTAGGAAAAAAGAATAATTCTTTAATGGTATCTACTTGGAAATATCTTTAACTGATGACACTGATCATTGCTATCCTACTTGATTGTTTCACAGAATGTTTAGTTTGCTCTAAGGAAGATCTTAGCATCAGAAATGGAGCTGGGGAAAAAAAAAATTGGCAAAATAAATCAGAGTTAAGAAAACAAATGGACAAGCAACCTAAAACCTCAGAAATAAGGAAATACCATGACACTGATTTCCACTTTCTTTTTTTAGATGAAATTCTGTACGTTATTTTAGATGTAAGATAAAGTTATTTTAAAGCTACAGTTTTACAGATAGAAAAATAATTTAAAAAAAAAATCCAAGGGCTAGTGGAGAGGAACAAGCCTAGAGAGATCTTTAGATGGAATTGTATTTATCGCTTTTCAGTAAACATCCCTGTGACTGATCTTCGCAATTTACTATAGCAGGTAAGAAATGTGGGCTTGAGGAATAAGAGAAGTTTCCCTGAAAGTCAATATAGCAAACAATGGGAGAGGAGTTGGGCAAAAGGAAAGAGAATAGAATCATGTGCAGGAAAGTGAGAAATGGAAAACAGATACAGGCATTGGGGTTTGGAAGACAAGACAACTGTGCAACAATTTATTGTATTGATAATACAATAAATCTGGCTACAGAGTTCTCAGTATTGGGTCAAAAAAGCAATGGCCACATTATGTGAAGTACTGGTCAAATATTAAAAAACTCTGTGTCAGTTCCAATTTGTTGAAATGATTTTGATGGCTTAATAACTACCAGGAGACTATCTGCCATATTATGCAATATCAGTCTATGCCACTCTTTCTTTATGCTGGATCAAGTTATCACCTGTTTTTCCACATCTGATGTAACACTGACGTAAGAGATAAGGCCTGCTTGAGCTCCGTGTTGTGAGATCCAGCTCACTCAACAAACATGTTGTTGTACAGCATCTGTGGGATGATCAGGATCCCATGTATATTGCTGGGTGCTCCAGAAGTGAATCACTGATATTACTACAAGGGACCAAGACTGAAAAGTAAGAGTCACTGGGTAAAAGACGCCAAGGCTAGGATGAGAAGAGGAGCCTGGGAAAGTGATTGCTTTACAATGACTTTATTAAGGTTGCATAAAACAAAACACTCAAAAACAGTCTTTCTCCTTTGTAGTATATTGCTGACTATTTCTTTTAAATTGATCTGTACTGTGGCCAGCGCACAAGTTAGACCTACTCTGGCATTGACTTGTGGTTTTGTACTTAAAGTAGGTTTTGTTTACCGTATTCTGATTCACTTATTCTTCTAATAACAAGAGTCCAGTGAATGAAGAGAGGATTCCAGTGAGAGACAGGACAGTGATATTAGCCGATTGCTGCTCTAGAGAATTGTAGGTGATTCACGGTTCCCATCCTGAAATTTTGAGGCAAAAAGCTAGAAGGCTTTAAAAACATGCTTTTCAGAAGTGCTCGTTAGTTTTGTATTGCAGTTTCTGTGAAACACCTTACAGCTGACCTGCAGACATCTGAGCAGTCACAAACGCATCTGAAATTAAGGGAGTTTGAATATGGACGTAAAAAATACTGTATACTGGTAAGTGTTATGAAAAGTAATGTCTTAAAGTGGTATCAGAAGTGGAATAAATGCTTCACCCTAATCTTGCTAAATACTAGTACATAAAATGATGATAAAATAAAATAATGTTTGGACAGCACTCAACACAGAAAGGAGTTCTACAGAAAAGCACATTAGGAAATTAATAATTCTGTTTTCTCAACAGGATATGAATGGCATTCAATACATAAATAATGCAACCACAAACTCAAACACAAAACAAAGTATCAAATAACTGCTAATTAACTGAGCACTATTTATCCTGTGTACTAAAGAGGGCAGGTTCTTGGCAGGGGGTGAGAGGGTGGGAAGAATGCACTTACATAATTAAAGGCAATCAATGCTATGAACAAGGGTCCTAACTAAAGTTTAATAGGCTACTTTGTACCTGTAACTTTTGACTTTTGAACACCCAACTTTGCAACTGTAATAGCATTTTCTGGATCAAGTTCTGTCCCCATAGCCACTTAAGTAAGTACAGAGAGACCCCAAGAGCAAAATCTGAGTCTATACAAAAAAAGTTGTTCTTTTCCTATCCTAATATTGATTTTTTTTTTTCCAGTATGAACTTAAATAGGTGCTACACTTCATTTTTTCAGGGATAGGTGTTACAATTTTTTTAATCTGGAAAACACCACCCCCCTTATTTTATCCTATTTCCAAGAAGCTGACGCTAACTTAACAGAAATACATCATGGTGAAATCACAAAGAGCAATTTTGTTATAACAACACTTGTGTGCTAAAAAAAAATACAAAGAATACATTTCCAGAGGACTTCTATAGATGCCTTCCAATAATAACTTTTCAGTAATTGCGGTTGGTAATCATAGTGCAAAACCCGATTAGAGTCAGTAATACATCCTATGGAGGACACACAAGACAACAGATTCACACAGCCATTTTACAGTTCTAGCTGCAAAATACCTGCTGGAAATCTTAAACTTAAATTATTAGTGAGCTTTAGAAGTAGCCTCACAACTTCAACTACATACTGACTGATGACTGTTGTGCCATAAACAAGACATAAATTTGGATGGTGTCCACTTGCAACCTTGAAAGAGGAGACTAATGATGATAAATCCATTAATTCATTTTAAAAATAAAAAAATTATCACTTAAAAAACAACAGTAGAATCACAGTACATTACTTTAAATTAGTACATGCTGTTGCAGTAATGCATATGTTCTAGCCATTTGACTTTTACTATTAATAAAACTTTTTATGAGCTTGTCCTAAATGCTGTTAAAAAACATTCACTTTAAGATGTCAGTGCATTCACTTTTCCAGGTGTAAGCAGTTTTCATCCAATTAGTGTCAAAAATAAAAGGAAAAAACATCACATACATGACGCATACTTCAGAATCCAAGGGTACAGGTCACCATGACTGGCTAGACAGATCGAAACATGAGCTGCTAAGAAGCCTGATTATATAACGAATAAAGTCTTCTCTGGATTTTGCAGAAACAAGAGAAGAAAGAACAAAGAACTCAAACAGTTTAAGCAGCAGGGTATGGCAGTCTCAACATCCTATCTATGGTTGCCACCTCCAGGCTGCCACTTCAGTTTCTCTTCTGGTTTGAAACAGCCAGGATCACGTGCCAGATGAAACAAGTTACTGACACTAACCACAGTTTTTTGTTGACAGTCATCCCTCTTACAAATCCTCATCACTGCACTGGCATCCCAGCAATCATTCCGTGTGGAGATGGAGAAACACATCATCTCAGGAAGATTTATTAATCTGGTAATCTTAGCAGCAGTCCCTGCAGAGCAGTTCAAAGACTCATTAGGAGGGCAAAATGGAAATGAGGACTATACCATAGCACACTTCAGCTAACAAAATGCCCCTTCTGCTCTTCTGCTTACGATAAATTCATACAGATTATTTTTGTTTTAATAAAAAAGTTTAATTGGCATTTGAGGTGCTCCTCAATAAGCAGATGACCTCGCTGCCTTAAAGCACCAAGTGGTATGCACTGTCTGAATGTAAATACATTGGAGAAGGAGGAAAGGGAGGCACAACCATGTGGCCTCATCTACTGCAACCTCCCCTGGCAGTGAACGAGGCCAGAACCACCTACCTACTTCCCTCTATTTACTCAATCTTGTGTGTCCCTGTGAGAAATATTTACAACCAAGACTTTAGTTCACACACACACGCAAAACCACGCTGCATTCAGTATTCACAAACAAAACCAAAAATTCTAGTGATTTTGTTTCCTCTTCAACTTTGGTTCTTGTTAGCACTTTAGCTTCATTTCTTCATAGACTCCAAGTCAGTGTCAAAATCTAGGTGAAACACTTGCCCATTGAAGACAATGGTAAAGTTCCCACTTAAATTAAGGGGTTTAGCTCATCAGCACAAGTCTTGCTGACCGCCTACGAAAATCCATCGTCATTGGTTACTCATATTTGAGTACCAACATGAAGAGGATTTTACAAGAGAACAAGCAAAGCAGTGGATTAAAAATGTGATGTATTACTTCAGTATTCAACGTTATACCCAAATTCCTGGTACAATTCCAATAAAATCTATGCCACTGTACTAGAAATGAAACAAGAGACAGATACCATAAAAGCTTATGGTAAAAATATAGTGATTTATTTATTTTCTGTGACCTGCACAATGGAAATTAGCTCCATATTTGAAGCAGGCTGAAGATTTGCATATGTTAAGCCCTATTTTAAGCTCCCAGCCTGTTTGTCCTACTTATTAGAGACAAATACCCAATGCTAGTATCTCATTACTCCAGGTCTATACCTTGTTAGTAGTTGCAAAAGTGGTTTTCTTAACATTACTCTTCTTGGTGATTAAAATTGTGTGCAGGTACACTGAATACTTTTTAGGTAACAATCAGAAATTAATGGCATATTGCTGTCTCAGGTTAAAGTTACATATTCATTCTGAGAATCTTTCCTGGGCTGTCAAAGACTCCGGATACAGTTTTCTAGTTGGGTTATGTTACTTTATGTACCTCTTCTCACTTCTCAATAGAATAGCAGATAATGAATTGATACATGTAGGTTTGTTGAGCGGTTCTCAACTATCAAATTTTATAGAAGTAGATTCTCTTCATATTTTGGAAAAAAAAGAGGCTACCACTGCTTAGAGAAAAGGCTGGAAGTGGAAGTGACAATAGTTGTTTTGTTGAGCTGTAAAAAATGAAACTTAATAAAATGGCAAGCAGACTAATGGATAGTTATGACTCCTGAGCTGTACTGAGAAGTCCCACCAAAAAGTCTCATAGAAGTGTCAGCACAGTTCAGAAACAGTGTCACAGACAATTATTTGTATTAAATAAGACTGTTCTCTTTCTGCATCATCAATACTGAGGCACAGATAACTACAGGAGGAATCTGGGACATTGAAAGATCTAAGTAACTACCCCCTGCTGCAAGTATCTATCTGTATCTACAAATCCTCTGCTTAAACATATGGCTAGCATGAATTTGAAGTGGAAGTGTTTCAGGAATAAACAAAACCCCCAGCTATGCCTAGGATAAAAACCCCCAGGGGACTGACTTAATACATTGAAAGTATGTTGATTTAATACAAAAAGGGGTACACAGTTCAGCAGACCAAGGAGAAGTTGTAGAAAGAAAAAGGGAAAGGAAAAGACAGGTGCAAACAAAATGTGTCTCCTGACTCTACTTGCAGCAATATTAGGGAGAGCTGTTAAAGAAAAGTCAGAATTCTAGAGTCACACTGGGCCATCTTAGATGTTAACATAAAATAATAAAATTTCTGAGTGTTCTACTCTTTCCCAGAGATTTATCTTCTTTTATGACAACAGGCCCTTACACAAAATTCAAAACCAACTCTAAATCTGAATGTAGCAGTTTCAAACAGTGAAGTATTTTGTGAACAAGTCCTGCTAAAGGAATCTTTTGACAACAATAAAAATATTTGCGTTCCTCTTCATGCATAAGGTGAATATAATAAAATCTGTCACCATCCAGGAAACATATGTTAGAAAGGCCAGTTTCCACGTCTCAGTTCTCCCTTTACTCCTCCAAGAACATGTTCAAACAGGAATGACAAACCCTTCAGATTTTGTGTTTAAATCACATTACAGGGCAAACAAGGTCTCTGCTGGGTACATAACCCCCTGCATCTTCCATTTTATTTAGGTTCACTGAGCATTTTAATTAGTATTCTTTTTTGCCTAGAATTTTTGGCATATATAGAGAAAACATTTAGAGGTAGAACGAAGTTTTAACAGATAAAGAGCCCTACCTGCTCCAACAAGATGAAACTGGCACCATCTGGTAGGTGAAAGGTTTTGGCAAAATAATTGGGAGGGGGGAGCATTTAAAATTAGATTTATTTTGCACTCTTTCCATCTCAGACTGTAGAGACAGTGCAAAGAGAATAGTATCTAGGGGAGAAGAGGCAGCTGAGAACTTACCTTGCCTAGGAACTTTGCAGAGTATGGAGAAAGCTGTAGTGGAAGGGTAGTGATTACTAGCACCTTAGCTACGCCATTATTCAGGACTGTGGAGGTAACAACCTGATTTAGCAGTCCATTATTCAGGACTCTTCAGGACTGTGAGGTAACAACCCGATTTAGCATCCGTCTTCAGTTGTTCTAACTACCCACAAGCCACTCCTGAGCCCTGGCATCAATTAGATCTAGGATCTCGACGGCCTGCTGTCCCAAGGGATTAACAGTATTTAGTTGTGGTAGTGCACAACAGCATGGTGCCATGTAATCATTGTAATTAAAGCACATCACTAAATTTTTAGACTTTGGTAGAGTGACAGCTCTTGTTAATACTGAGGAGACAAGAAGGTACAAATGCATGGAGGACCAAGTTAACGGCAATGAACAGTTTAGGAAAAAAAGGAACAGAAAAGCATGAAGAACATACACAAAAGTGTTTTCATCACTATGTCCAAAAGCAGAAATATAAGGGACAACGGATAAGCACCGAAAACAATTAAAAGCGACAGAAGATGACGATCCATGTGAAAAGAGATGGGAAATCTTGCAAGCACATAGTCCTGAAGAAAGGCATAAAAAAATTGCTCCAAAGGAAAAATAATCCAAGTATACTTAATAACCCCTTAGCAAGCCATTTTAAATACAAGGGAGATATCATTTTCCCAGATGCGTAATCTGTCAAAATCCCTGCCACAGATATCACAAAGGCTAAGAGCTTAATAGGATTCTACAAAAGAGCATCACAAATACAGACACTGCAAACAGTCACCATTATCTTTAAGCAAAGGTAAATAATGATAAGACATGCACATCTTCATTCCTTAGAGCTTAAATCAACACCCAGGTGACAGCAAATCTCGCACTTGGAATAGTTTCACTGTCCATCAGAGAGCAGCGCAGAGGTCTCCTAGCAAGCCCTGATCTGAGCTGGCCTGCCTGATGGCCAGGGCACACCAGCGCAGAAAAAACAGGGCCAGAGCAGTTCTCAGCTATGCGTATGGAGGAGGGCTTACACCCTGAAGCACCAGGCAGCAACACTACTCCCAGTCCTGGATCTAGTTCAGTCAATTGAACTTGTCTGATCCCAGGCACAATCTATGCTACCCTGGTAAAGACATACACACTGAGACCGGGGCCTTCAACAACTATTCATTAATTCAGCTTTGCACTCGTCTCTGAAGTTGCTGATATTGACCCCTGCCAAAGAAAAGATCATTTGAGCACCTATTAGCCACTTGACATTACAATGTAAGTAAAATCCCAAGGGCAGATGCAATAAATATTTTTGTGAATGCAGAGACCTAAGCAAAGAACCATCATCTGTCTTCCAGGAAACTGTTTATCTTTGCAGAAAATTTTGCAATTTCCTGTGCATGAGTCAACTGACTGTCTCTGGGCCCAGTTCTTTCCTATATATATAGACACACACATAGTATAGACCCACTGTTTTCATTCCACTAAAAAGCTGCCAAGGAACTTCAATCTGAAGCTACATATCAGACACAGTCAGAAACTGCAAACATTACCTCCTGAAACCAAACCAGGCAACTGTAATTAGCCCCAAAACTTAAAGTCTGAGAGACACTCAAAAAAAGATATACTGAGGAAAAGGTTAATAAATACTGAACAGCAAGAAATGTTAGAACAGGAGATGGTTGGGAAGGAGGAGTCTAAAACTTAGTTTTGAAAGCACTGATCTGATATAGCCAGACTGTGTGTAGACACATTCTGGGCAGGTTCGAAAGCCTTATAGTATGCTTAAGCTTATGTGCTCAAGCACAAGGCAGCAGGGACATCCAGCTAGGTCACTCTGACTCAGCTGGGGTCTCTCTACCCCTGTGTTCAAAAGAATATTCTTGATTGTTCATCTGCATACAAAACTAGGTTAATTTCGAGTAAAACTCCTAAACTGACGATGTCTTTCTCAAGCACAAGCTCCCATGCCAGTAAAACGGCACCTGGCAGGTAATAAAGACAGAAGCACAATGTTCTCCTTAGTGGACAAAATCATGACAAAATAGCAAGAATTGAGAGGAGGTAAGAGATCTAGAGACTACAAAGAAGCAATAGTAAATATGCTCTTAAAGGAAAACACACAGGCATCTACCTGAAACCTGTGCACAACTTACATTGCCTTTCCAAAGTGGGCCATGCATCTGTCTTTCTAAAGCTGTTTCTGGTTTCATTTGTGCGGCCTGGCAAAGTTAAACTTTGGGTTAAACTAAACCATGTGCACAGACTTTGCCATTTCAGTACCCCTCACCCTCAGGAGAGGGGTTTTTCTTACATTCCAGAAGTGCTAATTTTTATGTTAATGCTTCTTTGTAGTGTCCATGGATGTGCAAACATATACAAACTGGGCAGTTTTAGTCCTTCCAGTGCAGACTTACTGGGTTGGTAAAAAGGGAAAGGAACTTCTGCTCTTACAGCTTTTGTGTGTCACACAGGAAATTATGCCATCCATGAAACTGGGTCTTACTCAGTAATTATTCTTCACTCTGTCAGATTTATCTGAAGAGATACATATGCTGTCACATTAAGGAATTTTGAAAGAGATGAAACTTAAACCCATAGTTCTGTACAGTTTCTGAGATTTGTAAACTCAGGAAACAGAGAAACAAGTGTATGTCAGCTCTTCAGTCTTACCATGAAGTAGTGATGGTAGGTTCACAGGTGTCAGTGGCAGCTTTTAGACCTTCCAAAGCTGCTTCCCCGTGAAAATGAAGCTGGACTAAGAGTACAACAGTTTCATCACACTTCAATGACAAATACATCATCAAACTAAAACTCTTGGACTAAGCTGAAGAGAGATAATTTCTCCAGAAAATCTGAATTATCACTTTTTTTCTCTTCCAAATGATATTAGTACATCTAAGAAAACTCTTTTAATAGTCATACAAAGTTTTCCTTTTTAAATTACCTGGTTGAATAATTCCAGTAACAACAGAGAGATATTCCTCAGGTTCCTGATCGGTGGAAATCTCTTTGCTGCCTCCATCTAAGGTCAGTATCTGATAAAGAATCTCTGAATTCTCCACCCCACAAAGTAGTATCACCACATTATCCGGAGGTTTTAGAACTTGCTCCAGAAAATAACTTCTCTTTCGATTCAGGCAGTTAAGAAGTCCACATGATAGTATCAGGAGTTTACATTTATAACTGGGTAAAGAGAATAGCTCCTGGTGCTTGAAAGACAAAGTCTCTAGATTGTAGAGTAAGATTCCTCCTTCATTCACTATGTGTCCAAAAAGAGATTTTAAATACAGAGCCCACTCTTCTGCTTCTTGTTCATATATCACGAGAATATCCTTCGTATTTTCTAGAGAGAAGAAAACATTAAAAAAAAGTAAGTCCAAATGCATTTTGAATCCATTATAAATATCAGAAAACAGATCGCTAGTTCCCCCCCCCCCCCCCCTTAAAAACTTAAGGTGCTGAATAAACAGGACAGGTCATCACCTTGAAATGACCACCACCTGCTTATTTCTAGACCAAGGCAGAAAGATTGTCCACAGAAGGCTGGTAAAATAGTCCAGAATATTTTATGTTTAGAATAGCTTCAGTGAGTATTTCAGAATAATACTGAAATTGCAGTGTAGAAAGCAGAGAGCATTCACACATTCTGCTCACTCCTAGATTCTTGACAAATAGGTGATACTATTAAAAATGCAACAGTTAGCTTTTAATGGCAGAAGTAAAGAATATATATACTTGAACACTGGACATGATCTGACTCCATTAGAAACAGGATTGGTATGTTTAGGATATTTTGGCAGCATGGTATTACGATAGTCATTAGTGATCTTACTTTATTGTCCTTATTCTAACAAAATTACTTACGAACCTGACAAAAATAAACCTAGAAATACTTTTTTTTAGTTCTGCTTTGCCTTTAAGATGTAAAACATGATGCTAGAGAGAAGACTAATATTCTTCCACAGCGGTACTAGGGTGGCAGCATCAAACAGAGGCAGCAGGCACAAGCCGAAACACAGGAGGCTCCCTCTGAGCATCAGGAAACGCTTTTTTTGCTGTGAGCGCTGGCACAGGCTGCCCAGGAAGGCTGTGGAATCTTCCTCCTTGCAGCTACTCAAAAGGTGCCTGGACATGGCCCTGGCTCCAGGTGGCCCTGCTTGAGCAGGGTGGTTGTCCAAGATGGCCTCCAGATGTCCCTTCCAATCTCAACCATTTTGTGATTCTGCGAAACCATAAAAAACTGTGATTTGCTGACCAATACAATACACATTAAAATGCCAGGGCAGCTTAATACCCCTGGAGGGGTTCACAATCACAGCCCTGCGGAGCAACAACAGGAGACACAGGAACAGATACAGCTGCTGCACTTTACCTCCACGGAACTTCACTGTGTCTCCCAGGTTCCTGATGGGCCGGGCAAGCTGACTGGCACTTGTCTGCAGTGCACCAGAGCTTCTTTGCAGGTGAGTATCTAAGCTGCTTCTTTGTGAATATCAAGAGATATGGAAATGGTGGGCATACACAGAGTTAAAATGTTTCTTGGGCACACAACAGATCTGGACAGTGGGATGCACTGTTGGAAGCATAGTATAGATGTAGCTAAGGAGAATAAAATACCTGTCCAGGATCCCATGGAAGTCCCTGTACAAAAGAAGAAACTGAACCTAGATCTCCAGGCCAGGATTCCTGCTTTAATTATGGGACTTCCCTTCTTTTTAGAAGAAATTATTTCTAAATTTTGTTCATTCATTCTTTACTCAGGAGATATTTCAAACAAAGTTTACCCAGCTGAAGGCTGACTGAAACTTGTAGAATAGGGATACTACAGCTTGGTCTCTTGAGTTCATTATATGTCTATAAACTGCTTGGAGGATAGCTGCCATCTTTTAAATATTTGTGAATATTCATCCTTTCAAAAACTTTTCTGTCACAGGAAATCATATAGGGCCGTGCTCAATACGGTAGTGGGTGATGATATTTCAAGATGACTGACCCTGACCAAGACATTAGAGCAGGATAATATTTGTCAAAATGTATTTGGAAAGCTGACTGCTTTTTCCATGGTAAAAGCACTCTGAAAAATGCCCGTTTCTGCTGAAATGCTTAAGTTTAATTGTAAATATAAATAGTAGTGTATTTCTCATTTAACTCAGAGCAATGTGGTTTACGACACTAGGGTAAGAAAACTACTTGCTGCAATGCGACTTGTTTTCAGAATCTCATTTGATTTTCCATAACTCCCCCACAAAAAAAAGCAGAAACAAAAAGCTATGAAGTTTGCTGCACAGTTTTAAAAAGAAAAAACTATATTAACAGAGCTGTAAGGCCAGAAGCTCTTTCAGTCTGACCACACTGTTTCATCACAGGAAAAGGAATCACCAAGCACCTTCTATTTTCAGTCCCTGTTTACTAAAAGCACTGTAGTGGTCCTTTAAAAATACAGATTTAAAGAGGATGCTTAATCCATTATGAAGTTTTAAGAATTCATTCTTCACACTTTGTTTGAATTTGCTTAGTTTCAACTTCCAGCCACAGAATATAATTTTATCTACTTCTGCAAGCTTAAGGAAGTATCTGCTCTCAGAAACCTGTCCCCTAAGGTCTTCAGACTCTCATGAAGTGACTCTTGGCCTTGCCTTCGTTACAGTTTGTAAACTGGGATTATTACTCTTCCCACTACAAGAGAGGCTTTGCAGAACTCCTACCATTCTTTCTGCACTTTTGTGAACTCTCCTGCCTTTTCAAAATACTTTTTGAGGAACCCAAAACTGCATACAGGGTAGGAGTTCCTTGATACAGGGTATGGGAAGAATAAAATAATCTCACTTGAGATTACCTTGGATATGCACAAAAAGTTCACATTCAGTCTTTAAGTTAAAAGGTCTCATTTTCAGTTTATGCTCAGCTGAGTTTCCTTCTATTATGATGGACTTGGGTAAGGACATAGCTAAGTGGAATTGCAGGGAGGGATAAACAAGCATGTTTAAATTGAATGGTAAAATTTTTTTATAGCTTCAGAGAATCTTGGTGTCCCGATTGTGCAGAAGAGGGATCTGCTGGTGTCTTCCACAGCACCCACTTGGCCAAGAGCCTGTTTCCTCTTAATGTAGAAGGAGAGCACTGGTGAGGAATGGTGCACAACTGCGCCTCATCCCTGTGCAGACTGGAAGCACCCAAAAGGCATTCCCATATCCCAGAGCATGAAAGAACTGCTGGACCCAACCATTCAAGCACAGTTGAAGAGCTCCCTGTATGCTGGGTGTGGAGGAGTAAGTCCTTCAGTAGAAATGTTCTTAAAGAGCTGACATTATATAATAATCATAATAAAAATATACATAAGGTATAACGTTCACCCCTGTCCAAATGGACAGTGCAAGGCTCGAGTACTCAAGAAATTCTAAAGATAAAAGTGAGGAAGTTGCATTGAAATGATAAAAGAAGATGAAGTAATTCTATTTCCATACAGTATATCTGCACCTAAATCCACAGCTTTGATCTTAGCTAAGTGTGAATGAGAAAGGAGTTCTAAGATGTTTATTGAAGGCTCGACCACATTTATTTTTAACTATATTGATTTTTATATGAGAAAGAAAGCTTTATTTGTATAAGAAAAGGGAGTGAAATATATCTAACACCACACCTGATGGAAGAAAGACTCTGCAACATAGATCTCATAAAACTTTAATTTAATATGGCTGCCATATTTAATCTGTCTTTTCTATCTATATACAGAGGGAAGAGTCATACTGTTGAGAAGACACTCATACAAGCGACGTATTTCATGCTGCAGTTTAGTGCAATGTTTATTGGTTTGAAGAAAGCAGCTACTGCTATCAAGTTACCTGTGGGAAACCAAATGTGGTTTTGTTTTGAATTATATGCTTGTATTTTTTTTCTGCCATTGATCTGCCTTCTAGATTGAGTTAACTTCAATTTTAAGCAGGAACACAAGACCTACATCCTACTTCCCCAAAACCATATTAAAAGGCGAAATATCACTATTTTGAAATGCTTACCTGACTTTAAATGTAGAGTCAAAGTTTACCCTAGGAACGGTTATGAAGTCCCCTATCTAAAATCTACTCCATGTGCCTTTAGCTTTTCCCTGTTACACAATGTTTTTGCCTTCAGAAGTTTTACTAAGATGTAGATGCTTGAATGCAGTTTACTTGAAAATTAAGCCCACCCAAAACTCTGCCTTGACAACAGTATCATTTTAACCTGAAACAACAAAAGCTGAAGTCTAGCTTTAATACAACACTACCCAATATTGAATACACAGTAACAATACTTAACTTTTCAACTAGAGTTTTTTCCCCTTCATTATTTTCATCTCTCACTGAATATTTCTTTGAAGTTACTGCACTTGGAATATAATGTAAGTTGAGATGAATTTTGTTCCCTTGAAAGTTAATGTAATAGAAACTATCATATCCTGACAAAATTAAGCCATGCTTCAACTACTCCTACTTGGAAATTGACTCAAAGGTAGAAATAAAATGTATTATTAGTTCAGCAATGAGAAACAGTAAGAGAATTTATGCAGTCATCCATAACCTGAAAGGGTTCTTCTGACAAGCAAAATTATTCTCTAGTTACTGGTGTGTGGTTGCCCAAAAAAGCACATCTCGTGAAACATGCCATCTGAAGCCTTCTTTATAAAGACCTGCTGAATCTTATGAGAACCAAACGAGACAAGAACATCTTTGCAGACTAGTGTGACCAAGCAGGAATCAAGAAGTTGCATACATAAGGCAAAAGAACATCTCTTTTACGGCAACTATAGAGAAAAAAAAAGGCAAGTGAAAGGAAATCTCAAGAACTCTGTAATGCACTAAATACATCAGGAAGGCAAAGGAAACAAATCAAAGACTGGGGGCTGGTGGCTACTCTTAAACAGGTACCTCAGTTTATGAATCTTGCAATGCTGTAAAAGATTCTGTGTGTTTCGAAGTGAGCAAGAAGTACTTGGTAACACTCATCTTTGATAATAACATTGCTAGGTTCAGAAAAGCAAGTTCTCTGCACAGATGCCAACTTACTCCCCACCTTTTAAAGACTTAATGTCTGTAGATCATGTGCTTTACTTCTAGATATCTGCATTTTACTACAGTTGTTTCCAGCAAATCAGCATTAACATACTTTGACTTAAATAAGGCTGATTTCAATTAGGCTAGAGTTTAAAAATTGGCTCTGCAGTCCCACTGCCTTAGGATGCTTTGGTAAAAAAAGTGACACTTGAACACCAATGTTTACCCAAGTTTTAACTGAAAGATGGATCACCATATTTCTCACAGCCTTCTCCATTTAGGGTACTGGAGCACAACAATGTCATTCCCTGTTGTTCACTCAGCTGCCCAGGAATTCCTATAACCACACAAGCTTGCCACAGTCAACCCTAATGAAAACGTAGTCCAAGCCTGTTTACAGTCCTTGCCTCAATTGCATTAGCTTTTGATATCTGTGTGAAGAAAACTCCCTTTCAAATTGTTCTCAAACACTATGTTGAGAAAGGAAAGGATCAACTGCTGGAGAAAGAAGAAAATTCATCCCTTTTATTTCTTCCTATCACACATGTCCTCACTTGGGGAAGGGGAGGTTGTTTTATTTTTTTTTTTAAATGGCAGTCTTGAAAGGAAAGGCATTTGAGAAAGAAGTGTATGAACTCTGTTGGTATGTAAGGAGCTACTGTCCATCAGCAAAAATTTGTTAAGATAAGTACAGTTGCTGTATATCTCAAAGGAGAAGTGGAAAAGCACAGAATGGAAGTTCTTGCTCACCTTCTTGTAATCTATTGATGAAAAATTGGGGCAACATAAGCAATATGGAATGACATCCACTGCATCTTTAATTCTTTTGTAAATAGCAGGCTACACTCTCCAGGATTACCATGAGTATCTTCCCAAGCTAAAAACTTACACAAAAATAAGTGTTAGTTTTTTCCAGGCAAGGAGAGCCAGGGTAGGGAAATTCAAGACTTTAGAAGTCAACCACACTCATCTGATGAGACTTTTATGTATCTTAAGATTCTAGTTTCACTGTCCAAATCAAATGTCACCCATAGTGAATGCCTAACATTCTCTTACGACTTCCCATTCCACGGAAATATGCCTTCTTCATCTAGAGAGTCTTAAGTCCATGTTTTTTAAAATCACTAGGGTCTGAAAAATGTCTGTTTTCCCTCTGCGGCATCTCCTCTGCTTTCCCTTTCTCCCACATTCCTTTCACCCTGTGGGATAACACTGTGGGTATAGTCAAAGGCCATGACACAATGACAAAGAATGGAGCATGAGAAACATAAGAAAGTGTAAGAGACCCAGACTCCCATCTTTACTCAAAGATTTGCAAAACCTTTCTTCTAACCTCAAGAAGATTCATTTCCATTTGGGCTTTACGTAGGATGAGAATGGCAAGCATACATACTAGTTCAAATGAGACTCCAGAAGCAAAGGACCTTTAGTCTCTTGGCCCCTTTGCAATCTTTCCATAAAGATTCAGCCATTCATTTCTTCATATTGCTTGCCCTGATCGCTTAAAATGATATAATAAGGAACTATGGAAAAAGTTTCACTAGCACTTCAAACCACCCCTGCAATTTAACATTTGGAAACAGAATGAGAACATTTAATTCAGCACTAATCAGTGGCCTTAGCATAATGAACTGCCCCTCACCCATCCAGAAGGCATTGATTTTCCCAGTCAGCGCACCTGACACACATCCAGTAAATGTATCTCAAAACACATCTCTAGCTCTTGGTTGCTGGAATTCTGCAAGGCAAATCCCCTGAAGCAAGCCAAAATGGATTCATCACAGGAAGGACAGCAGAAAGCACTTTAGAACTACTTGCAGATAATGGCAAATGTTTTCAAGTAAGTCATGTTGCTTCTCAGAGACGTTCCACTAATGGAAATGAAAATTATAAAAGCCTGCTTGTAAACTTTAGCGTGAGATCACGAAGCAGCTAAATTGCTGCAGCACTGTGGCACACCTGTTTCAATTAAAGCAATTATCCTAAAGCATGGGACATTCCTGCCATCACTGTATCAGCCAGCAGAGCGGCTGCACTTCTATTCTCAAATGCCTATTTAACTAGCATGTAATAAGAACATTTTCATCCTTTATGTACCTTCTGTCGCTAATTGCTAAGTTGTGTGTGAAAACAAATACTTGCTCTATCTGTATAAAATCAAGCCTCATGTCTTCATCATTCTTCTCACTAAGCTCAGCAAGGTCTGGAGTGGGCAAAATGAGGTTCCACAGAGAGGAACAATTTTCCTACAAATGGGATGAGTTTAGGCTTGATCTTGTGGGCTTTCTCTGTAAAGAGATTCCATTGACCTTTCCTGCAATGACAATGGGAACACAGAGCCAAAGAAGTTCTTGGGGTACATTTCCACAGCATGGACCTGACCCAGGTAGGCTAGAAAGATACCTGACTATCAAACCTGACAAAGCTAACATTATTCCCAAAAAGCTGTTTCTCCTGAAAAGTGATACGGCCTTATTCCCTGGTTTAGGCCTCTCTCTCTGATCTGTCCTGTGAATACATAGGCAAGTGTAAAGATTATCACAGTATCTTTGTGTGTGGAGGCCTTGTCCATCCGCAGCTGAATACCTACTGATGGACAGGTGCTCTCATTTCTAATGAACAAGACTAAACATGAATATGGCATATAGAGGTCTGAACTCAGTTCTCTATTTCAAGGTATACCTCCACCTTTATTTATCACCACCGCAATGAGGCAAATTTTTGTGTCATTACAGTCACTTCCTTGAGAGCAAATCGCACCTTTGGTAGATTTAGCAGAATACAACCGGGTAATTCAGAAATGCTTTAGACATGAACAAATCACGAAGAGAAAATTATACCATAATGACAGTATAAAGAGCTGAACGTCATGGTTTAGCCCCAGTCGGCAACTAAGCACCACACAGCTGCTTGCTCACCCTCCCCCGCCCCCAGTGGGATGGGGCAGAGAATCTGAAGACCAAACAAAAGAAAATTTGTGGGCTGAGATAAGAACAGTTTAATAATTGAAATAAAATAAAAATAATAATGATAAATAATAATGATAAATTGTAATGAAAAGGAAAACGGGGGGGGGGGGGGGGGGGGGGGAAGGGGCAAATCCCAGCAGGGAGGAAAAAAAAAGGAACAAGTGATGCAACTTTTCACCACCCGCCAACCAATGCCCAGCCGGTCCCTGAGCAGCGATCGCTGCCCCCCAGCCAACTCCCCCCCCAGTTTATATACTGGGCATGACATCATATGGTGTGGAATAGCCCTTTGGCCAGTTGGGGTCAGCTGTCCTGGCTGTGCCCCCTCCCAGCTGCTTGTGCTCCCAGCAGAGCATGGGAAGATGAAAAGTCCTTGACTGGTGCAAACATTACTTAGCAACAACTAAAACATCAGTGTGCTATCAACATTATTCTCATCCTAAATCCAAAACACAGCACTATACCACCTACTAGAAAGAAAATTGACTCTCTCCCAGCCAAAACCAGGACAGTATCCACCCCTTATTCTATACCATCTACATCATGCCCAGGTCCTACCCTTTCCAATACATTCCAATTAATCACCACCACTTTTCCTGTCTTTTGATATACGCACACAGGTATCATTCCCTTAGTCTATGGGCCATCCCTCTAAAATGTCTGTTCAGTTCATTTAGTCCATGACTTTGGGCTCCATCTGTCATAACAGTCCTTCAGAGCAGGAGAGATGGTGCGTGGTGTTGGATTGTTGCATGCTGAAGCCAGTTCTGGTTCCATCACCACTGCACTTTTCCAGTTCTATCATTGCTCCACTTTGCTTGGTTTCATCGAAGTTCATTCTTCATTAATCTGGGTGATTCTGACTGCAATATCATTGATATGGCATATAGCCACCATAGAAGTGATGACATACAGTATTATATAGCAATTAACATCATAACATTTAATTCATTGGCTATTTTCATCCAAAATCAAATCCCATTGAGGTACACATCGGACTTACCCATCCTTTCGCATTATCCACCAAGTGCACCCAGGTCCTTGAGCAAAAGCAATCCCACGAATGGGTTTTCCTTTGCCTGAAGCAGGAATAACCCAGACTGTCTTCCCCAGCATATTTTTTTATGTGCACTACAGAGACTTTATCCCCTTCTACAGTACGTAAAAGTTTTGACTGGGCAGGGCCAGCTCAATAGGCAGATCCCCTAGTGCTGACTAACCAGGTGGCCTTTGCTAAATCTGTATCCCAGTGTTTGAATGTCCCAGCACCCATTGCTCGCAGTGTAGTCTCTAACCATCCATCGTATCGTTCAATTTTCCTGGAGGCTGGTGCATGATAGGGGATGTGATATACCCACTCAATGCCACGCTCGTTGGCCCAGGTGCCTATGAGGTTGTTTCAGAAATGAGTCCCGTTGTCTGACTCACTTCTTTCTGGGGTCCCATGTCTCCATAGGACTTGCTTTTCAAGGCCCAGGACAGCGTTCCAGGCAGTGGCATGGGGCACGGGATATGTTTCCAGCCATCCGGTGGTTGCTTCCACCATGGTGAGCACATGGCGCTTGCCTTGGCAGGTTTGTGGGAGTGTGATATAATCAATCTGCCAGGCCTCCCCATATTTGTATTTCAGCCATCATCCTCCATACCAGAGAGGCTTTAACTGCTTGGCTGGCTTGATTGCAGTGCATGTTTCACATTCATGGATAACCTGTGCAATAGTGTCCATGGTCAAGTCCACCCCTCGATCACGAGCCCATCTGTATGTTGCATCTCTTCCTTGATGGCCTGAGGTGTCATGGGCCCACCAATAATGGCCTATAGATAATTCACCCTTATGTTGCCAGTCCAGATCCACCTGAGCCACTTCAATCTTAGCAGCCTGATCCACCTGCTGGTTGTTTTGATGTTCTTCAGTGGCCCAACCCTTGGGTACGTACTTTTACAACCAGGTTCTCTACCCGGGCAGCAATATCTTGCCACAGTGCAGCAGCCCAGATGGGTTTGCCTCTGCGCTGCCAGTTGCTCTGCTTCCATTGCGGTGACCACCCCCACAGAGCATTTGCCACCATCCATGAAGCAGTACAGAGACAAAGTACTGGCCACTTTTCTCATTCAGCAATATCCAAAGCCAGATGGGTGGCTTTCACCTCTGCAAACTGACTCAATTCACCGTCTCCTTCAGCAGTTTCTGCGACTTGTCGTATAGGACTCCATACAGCAGCCTTCCACCTCCCATGCTTTCCCAAAATATGACAGGACCCATCAGTGAAGAAGGCATATTGCTTCTCATTTTCTGGTAGTTTATTATAGAGTGGGGCCTCTTCAGCACGTGTCACCTCCTCCTCTGGCGATATTCCAAAATCTTTGCCTTCTGCCCAGTCCATGATCACTCCCAAGATTCCTGGGTGATCGGGGATTCCTATTTGAGTCCGTTGTGTGATCAGTGCGACCCACTTACTCCACGTAGCATCAGTTGCATGATGTGTAGAGGGGACCCTCCCTTTGAACATCCAGCCCAGCACCGGCAGCTGGGGTGCCAGGAGGAGCTGTGCCTCAGTACCAACCACTTCCGAAGCAGCTCGAACCCCTTCCTATGCTGCCAATCTCTCTTTTTCAGTTGGAGTATACCGGGCCTTGGATCCTCTGTATCCCCGACTCCAAAACCCTAGGGGTCGACCTCAACTCTCCCCTGGTGCCAGAGGCTCCAGCTAGGGCCATTCTCCCCAGCTGCGGTGTAGAGCACGTTTTTTACGTCTTGTCCTGCCCGGACTGGCCCAAGGGCTACTGCATGAACTATCTCTTGTTTAATTTGTTCAAAGGGCCCCATTTGAAATCGTTCTTCTTCAGGTCACTTGATAGAGAGGGCTTACCATCAGCCTGTAATTTGAAATATGCATTCTTCAAAACCCCACAATGCCTAAGGAAGCTCGTGTTTCCTTTTTGCTAGTTGGTGGAGACGTGGCTGTTATTTTGTTGATCACATCCATTGGGATCTGATGACATCCATCTTGCCATTTTATTCCTAAAACCTGGATCTCCTGTGCAGGTCCCTTGACCCTACTTTGTTTTATGGCAAAACCAGCTTTCAGGAGGATTTCGACTATTTTCTTCCCTTTCTCAAAAACTTCTTCTGCTGTGTTGCCCCACATGATGATGTCATCCATGTATTGCAGGTGTTCTGGAGCCTCACCCTGTTCCAGTGCGGTCTGGATCAGTCCATGGCAAATGGCAGGGCTGTGTTTCCACCCCTGGGGCAGTCGATTCCAGGTGTACTGGATGCCTCTCCAAGTGAAAGCAAACTGTGGCCTGCACTCTGCTGCCAAAGGGATTGAGAAAAACGCATCAGCGATATCAGTTGTGGCATACCACTTGGCTGGCTTTGACTCCAGTTTGTATTGAAGTTCCAGCATGTCCGGCACGGCAGCACTCGGCGGCAACGTGACTTCATTCAGGCCACGATAGTCTACGGTCAGTCTCCACTCTCCATTAGACTTTAGCACTGGCCATATGGGACTATTAAAAGGTGACCGTGTCTTGCTGATCACTCCTTGGCTCTCCAGTCGATGAATCAGCTTATGGATGGGAATCGGGGAGTCTCGGTTGGTGCCATATTGCCACCGGTGCACCGTTGCGGTAGCGATCAGCACCTGTTGTTCTTCAACCTTCAGCAACCCCACAACAGAGGGGTCCTCTGAGAGACCGGGCAAGGTGGACAGCTGTTTAATTTCCTCCGTCTCCAAGGCAGCTATACCAAAAGCCCACCGGTACCCTTTTGGGTCCTTGAAATACCCTCTCCTGAGGCAGTCTATGCCAAGGATGCACGGAGCCTCTGGGCCAGTCCCAATGGGGTGCTTTCGCCACTCGTCCCCAGTTAGGCTCACTTTGGCCTCCAGTACAGTTAGCTCTTGGGACCCCCGTCACTCCAGGAACACAGATGGGTTCTGCCCCTGTATAGCTTGATGGCATTAGGGTACACTGTGCACCGGTGTCTACAGGAGCTTTATACCTCTGTGGGTCTGATGTGCCAGGGCGTCGAATCCACACAGTCCAGTAAACCCGGTTGTCTCTTTCCTCCACCTGGTTGGAGGCAGGGCCCCTCTAGTCCTGGGTCATAGTATTCATTACTCACTTCTCGTAAATAGAAGTCAGGAGTTCCTTCATTAAAACCAGGAGTAAGATCAGCCCTTCTACTCTGTCTGGGGAACTGCCCACTGGAAACTGGAGCAGCAATTTTCCTGGAAGAACGTCCTTTTGTGATTATTTTTCCTTGCAACTCACATACCCATGCCTCTAGGGTCAAAGTAGATTTTCCACCTCTCTTCCTCATATCCTCTCTGTGGTCATGCAGGTAAAACCACAGGGTGGCCTGTGGTGTGTACCCTCTATATCCTCTCTTTTCAGCAGAGGGATGCTTACTCCTAATGGCTGAGATACTGGTCCATACAGGTGGGGAGTAGGACATATCCTCTTTGAGTTGCTGGACCTCCTGGGACAGTTTCTCCACAGCTGAGATGAGGAAGGAAGAGATACTTTCTTCATATTCCCGGAGCTGGCTAGCTGCTTCATCTGCCATTGGTCCTTCTCCGTCCTTCCAGGTCAGTATTGCCAATGAGTTGGCATACAATGATGGTGCGCTCTGTACAAACTTCTGCCACATGGGTCGTGTACACCGGACTTCCTCTGGATCTCTGGTTAACTGCTCGTTGTCCAGGTCCCCATAAATCACCTCCAGCATGGCTAATTCCCTCAGGTACTGGATACTTCTCTCCATGGTGGCCCATTTGCCTGGGCGATCTATAACATCTTCCTTGAAGGGATATCTTTCCTTCATACCTGACAGGAGTTGCCTCCAGAGGCTAAGGGCTTGTCTCACCAATAGCTAAACCCACGACGCTGAAGTAATACACTACTTTTTTTATGATTGCTGTGGAACAAGTCTTTAAGGTCACATGAAAACCTGAACAAGCTGTATCAAGGTTGTATTGACTGATGCTAGTGCTACTAGAAACGACCACCACCTGAAGCTTTCCCTTACACTATCACTATAACTATAGTTCTATAAACATGAAACATTTTAAACAAATTTCAATTTCAAAATTTCACTGTTAGGGTAAACCAAAGTATCCTTTTATTTATTTATTTATTTATTTTATTGCCAGTGTTTCTCTTATCAGGATCTCTCTAGATGTGCCTATCCTTACTTACCCCAGGGATTTTTGGATTTAAGATCACATTTAAAGTCTGCTTGTTTAAATTCAACTTCTTTACTTTTTCTTCTGCCTTCTGTTGCTTTTTTCTCTGCCACCTTTGATTCCATTGTTACTTCAGTTTCTCACAAATTCTTATATCTAATTCCTTCAAAATAAGAAACAAAGAATGGAAAACATGTTCTGCAGATATTAATTATTGCTAGGGGAAACAGTCTCATGAAATCCAGTACATTTACCTCTATCACAAGAGAACATGCTTCAGAAAATGGTGCATATACAAGAAAACAGAAAGCACTGATCTTGCAAGCAATAACATTTTGGGCAAGTTGCTGTGGTTCCAGCTGCTGTGATCTGGGGAAGTCACACAGTAGCACTGCTGTATCAAACACAAGGAAAATGTCTTACACATGAATTAGTTTAATTTGTACACCAGGGACTTGGCAGACGCTGATCATCAGACAATCACCATTATATGACAATGTTTTTCAGTAAATACCACCACTTATTGCAATTTCTGCTCAGAGATTTCTGTGTTCCCTGCATTTGTAATGTGGTCAAATACACTGAATTAACCATAGATGACATCCCAACAGTTCCTAAGTCACAGATTATCATTGACACAAGAAATCTGTCTGGTAGAACTCTTAAAGCAGTCATAGAATCACAGAATGGTTTGGGTTGGAAAAGACCTCTAAAGATCATCTAGCCCAAGCCCCTGCCATGGGCAGGGACATATTTCACTAGATCAGGTTGCTCAAAGCCCCTGTCCAACCTGACTTGGAACACTTCCAATGATGGGGCATCCACAACTTCTCTGGGCAACCTATTCCAGTGTCTCACCCATACTTCTTTAGGTTTCTAAAACTATTATGTTTCCTTTGCCACAAGTCAGCAGAGTATCCAGGGAGGGCTTCTGACACCCCATAAATCAAATGGCTTGATCTTCTCCTGCCTTTGCAGGTTGATTTTAAATCCATTTTTTATGCATCTCATTTACTTGAGCATTCATCCAGAAATTAAAGGAAGTGTGAGAAGCAGTTTCTATTTGATTTATAACATACCTAAGCTATGAGGCTATGAAAGAAGGTGTCCTCCAGTTTCAGCTCATTTCTTTTGTCCCTTTCTGACAAACATGTGACAGTCACCAAAAAAACCCCAAACAACAACAACAACAAGACAAATCTCTAATCAGTGTTGGACAAACACTTTATATTTTTGTGTTGACCTTTTAAACAGCATTCATGCTAATGATGCACACAGAAGGAAGTAAATGAAGTAGAAAATAATTACATAAATACATGTAGCTTCATAAAATGAGCAATGACAGAGCTAACAGTGAGTTAGAAACCAAGCTAAATAAAACATTCAGCAACAACCTCAGTAGAAAGCTTTCTCTATATTAAATCCACCTCAGCTTCCTCTCTACTGCCTTAAGACAAAGATTCTAGACACTAGCTATATAACAAACTACTTTTATTTCTGCCCATCAGACAGAAAGAAATCAAGGCTTGCACATGAGTGCAAGCCTGCCTTCACACAATTCACCCACAGGATTGCAAAATCAACTGCAATGCCCAAATACGGTTAAAGCTTACATGAGATTCAAAAGGCATTTTTCCAGCAAGCATATCTCCTCAGTATAAGTTTAACATATGCAATTATCTTCCCCCCGCAAAATATAAATTCTCAAAATTATTACCAGTCCTAAAATAGGACCAAATTGGAGAGTTACCTGGGTATCAATTTTAAGTTCTCCTGCAGTGGACAGCTCGCACAGAAAGGTTTAATATAACTACTACTGCCTTTGACCAAATGGGTTGCTTCCTGGAAATGAACCGATTGGAAGTTCTGTATGTTCAGGTTCTTGCAAACAGATTTACCATACCATCCATACATACAGAATCACAGAATTGCATAAGGTTGGAAAAGACCTTTAAGATAATCGAGTCCAACCGTAAACCTAACACTACCAAGACCACCACTATACCATGTCCATAAGCACCTCATCCAAACGTCTTTTAAATACCTCCAGGGATGGCGACTCAACCACTTCCCTGGGCAGCCCCTTCCAATGCTTGGTAACCCTTTCAGTGAAGTAAAATTTCCTAATATCCAGTCTAAACCTACCCTGGCACAACTTGAGGCCATTTCCTCTTGTCCTATCACTTGTTACTTCTCCCAAGAAGAGACCGACCCCCACCTCTCTACAACCTCCTTTCAGGTAGTTGTAGAGAGCAATAAGGTCTCCCCTCAGCCTCCTTTTCTCCAGGCTAAACAACCCCAGTTCCCTCAGCTGCTCCTTATAAGACTTCTGCTCTAGACCCTTCACCAGCTTCATTGCCCTTCTCTGGACACGCTCCAGCACCTCAATGTCTCTCTTGTACTGAGGGGCCCAAAACTGAACACAGTATTCGAGGTGCAGCCTCACCAGTGCCGAGTACAGGGGCACGATCATTTCCCTAGTCCTGCTGGCCACACTATTTTTGATACAAGCCAGGATGCCATTGGCTTTCTTGGCCACCTGGGCACACTGCTGGCTCATATTCAGCCGGCTGTCAACCAACACCCCCAGGTCCTTCTCTGCCAGGCAGCTTTCCAGCCACTCTTCCCCAAGCCTGTAGCGTTGCATGGGGTTGTTGTGGCCCAAGTAAGCAGGACCTTGCACTTGGCCTTGTTGAACCTCATACAATTGACCTCGGCCCATCGATCCAGCCTGTCCAGGTCCCTCGGTAGAGCCTTCCTCCCCTCAGGCAGATCAACACTCCCGCACAACTTGGTGTCATCTGCAAACTTACTGAGGGTGCACTCGATCCCTTCATCCAGATCATTGATAAAGATATTAAACAGGACTGGCCTCAGTACTCAGCCCTGGGGAACACCACTTGTGACCAGCCACCAACTGGAGTAAACTCCATTCACCACCACTCTTTGGGCCCAGCCATCCAGCCAGGTCTTTACCCAGCAAAGAATACACCCATCCAAGCCATGAGCAGCCAGTTTCTCCAGGAGAATGCTGTGGGAGACAGTGTTAAAAGCTTTACTGAAGTCTAGATAGACAACATGAACAGCCTTTCCCTCATCTACTAGGTGTGTCACCTTGTCGTTGAAGGAGATCAGGTTGGTCAAGCAGGACCTGCCTTTCCTGAACCCATGCTGGCTGGGCTTGATCCCCTGGTTATCCTCTACATGCCATGTGATGGCACTCAAGATGATCTGCTCCATACCTACCATACTTTACTGTAATTGCTGCATATTCTCACTCTTGGATACAAACAGGAAAACTATGCCTACATAATTATGTAAACTGGAAGTATCTCACCAGTACTTTCAGCTTTTCAAGCACACTATCTTTCATTTCTAGTTAGAAAGGTACAGAATAGAAAGTGAAAACAAATCCTTCTTGAACCATTTCTGAGACCAAATTAAACCTTCTCTCACTACAGTCAGAGAACCTGTGTAGTTCAAATATAGTAAAACTCAGAAGCTTGAGGGGGACAGGACAGGACCAAGGAATTATGAAGCATCCTGCTTTTTACATGATCAAGCCCCTCATTGTTTGACTAAATCTATATAACCAAATTTTTACTTTCCTCTTGAATATCCAGAAAAAGAAAAATCTTAAAACAGGCTGATGCTGTCATAGGTCTATCACCATCTTCTTTGTACATACATTTTATTGGTGTCTAATCTAAGACTCCTCAAGATACCACAGTTTAACATGCCATCTGCTCAGCAATAACTGGCTGCACGTTTGGTATAGATATGAAATACAATGTGCAGCCTTACATTTCCTCCTCTGAAGTTTATACTGCCCATGCTCCATCTTTCATTTACAGCAGATTACTGCTATAACTGCACAGACATCTTAAAACCACAAAAAAATCTCACTGCTACCAGAAGGGGCAGTCCTACACATCTCTACTATACAGTTGCTTATACCTATCCTGGCAACTTTTTTTTTCTTTTTTTTTTTTATTCGCCACTTCGATCAACTCCCCAGCCTGCTTTGCCTTGCAGTTGCCTAAACAATTCTGTTGACAAAAGGGAAAATGAGGCATGGGATAAATCCAAGCCTCTGAAGTTAATGGGAGGGGTCATTAGAGTGAGTCAACATTAATATTCAGTTAAGATCATGAGTATACTTTTAAAACAAATCATCTGATTGTCCTCTTACCAGGCTTTGCTTCACCTTACCGACTGGCCCTGGAGCACATAAACTGCATACGTTTCAGATTAAAGTAAAGCAGAATACGTGCTTCAGAATCACACCTAATGCATGCCACCTGCTAATGCCATAGGACCAGACTAGAGCAAGTTCAAAATAAGCTCCCTTCAATGTACCCTGCATGGCTTTCAGTTCCTTAGCACCTACTGCTGGCCTCTACAAATCCCCTTCTGTAGGGAGCACTATTTACCAGTGTGGAAGTAGCCTTACAGCATCTGGGAAACTAAGTCCTGAGAGTGCTCACTGACTTGAGCACTCCACAGCCACTCAATGCTTAACTGTAGTAACGTGAACATGCATCTGAGCTCCCACTCACTCTTGCACACTTGTACCAAAGCAGGTTCTTCAAGCAACATTTTTGAACATAGCCACTTTCACCGAATTCATAGCTGGTACAGACTGCAATGCCGTATGTTCCTGTGGTATTTAATGCACTTATAGGTACCTGGATTGGCTAATTAGAACTACAACAAAATGAAACACTTATTAAATTAAATGCTTATTATGACATTAAAATTCACTGCGCAAGACTTTAACAATAAACTAAGAAGGAAAATATCCAGAAATAAAAGAACATGTTCAAGAGTCATTTTCAAAAAATGACAGTTGCTTAAACCTCTTGTAAAACTTTTCATCAATCTGATCTTCCAGTAAGAAACATAAACCTACAAAAAGAGAGGAATTTAAGTTTGGAAATGCTCCTCTAAAGACTCCTACTGCTTTAATAAAGACTTAGATTCTTAACTATCAAACTATCATTTATCCAGTACTGGATTGTTTCAGGCAAGCTTTTTTTTTTTTTTTTGGTAGATGAGTGTGAAAACTTTGCTCTTTTCAGCGAACTAAGCAAAACAGACTGGTTTGGGGTGAGTATGTACATTTTGGCAATTTAGATTTTACAATGCTCATCTGTGACATAATTGCAGTGAGAGAAATAAAATAGTATAATTGAATTTTACAATATTTTAAGTATGGTTAATGTTCAACCCTTGATTTCTGATAAAAAGGACTAGCTTTTCACAGAAGTCTCCAAAACGTTAAATCCAATGAATGAGTTGTCAAAAAAGGGTAGTTCTGCCTTTTTATGATGTTATTTAAGGCATGTTTTAAAGAAGAGGTTGTGTACAAAATGAATAATAATGATTATTATACGTCATCCACAATGAACACTATGGACTTAACAGCATGTGGGAGTACAAAATTTATGGTATATACTATCTATTTGCAAGCTAAAATACAGGAATATGGATTGCCATTTTAATGAATTCTATAAGCTTCAGTGTTGGAATACAGGTTGTAAGTTCACCAATGAAACAGAGCTGTTTTTAAACTCTCGTAGAAAACCACCTGACAATGGCTTGGCAAGAGCGCTATAAGAAAATTAAAATGAAACTGTCCTGAATGTACCCTGTAAGCAGAAAATACTTCTGTTTCCAAACTGATAAATGTAGGATCTGCCTTAAACTTTCACAGAAAATATCTTTTCTCTAATTCAATCATTACAGACTGTTCCATGCATTCAAGGCCAAATTAGATTTGGCCTCCTCTAAAATGGTTACTCTTGAACAGGGAACAGAATTGATAAGGGAGAGAAACAAATTTGGAAGTTTTGATAAGATTATGGTGTTACAAAAACAGAATGCAAGTATGAAAACCTTAAAAAGTTTTGATTAAAAACACTGGCAAAATTTCCTCTGGTAGTGTGCAGCAACAAAGCCTCATTGATTAAATAGAGCTATTCTGACACGCACTAGCTGGGGAATTAGCCTTTTACAGGGAGGAAGTCTACAGCAATTGGAGATTCAGTGAAACGCTCTGGTAGCAGACATCTTGGCAGGGGTGGAGGAAAAAAGGTGTACTGAGTTTTCTGCATTTTTATTGGATTTTCTAGATAATATTGAACATCCTTTCCAAGCAAGACTTTTTCTATTCTTTGATTCAATCTTTATTAAATTTTCTAGTAGCCCTACCTTTTAAAAATACTATCTGAAAGATTCAGATAAATTTGAAATGTAAATTATCTTTAGATATTAAAGTAAGATTAAGCTGCAAGAAATTACTTTCCGGACATAGCTAAAATAATTTAGACACTCATAAAGATGTTGTGTGGTCTATCTGGTTTACTTAAAGGCCTAATCAACATGCTTTGAAGTAAACGCGAATTGAGACTCATAAATCACATGGATTGTTTATTTCAGTTCCCTTGAACAAACAAAAGGCATTTGAGAACTAACGATGATCAAATAGTAATTTTTCAGAAGGCTTTTTTTTTTTTTTTTAAAGTCAGCTCCAAAGTTCTAAACATGTTCGATCTGATTGAGCCAGCTTCTCTTTAAATGCTCAGATAAACTGAGCTTATAATGGGAAGAAGTTGTTCTATGTAGACACAGTCTGCTTGTACACTGTTAACTGCATTGGCCATTTTCTTAGGATTTTTCATACGTATGCTCAAGCACACAGTCCTGGCTAGCATTCTGTGCTTATCAGTCATAACTGAATTATGTGAATGCTATTGCAAACACTTAAAAAAATCTTGGTAACAAAACCTCTAGAGAAATCACTATGTGATGAAGGATTTTATACTGAATACTGCATATTTACCAGTTTCCTGGTGTATTACATATCTTTAAAAGGAAGCTAATCAAAGTCAGATATCTGTGTTTTGCTGTTTGTATGGGTTTGTTCATTAAAAAAAAAAAATCGATTTCTGTCAGTCATGCATATTATAGTTTACAAAGAGCAAGTGCCCAAGTCTTTTCAATCACATAAACCTTAATAAATCAGAGGAACACCACACTTGTGGCTTCTGATAAAAGTACACTTGTTTTCATTTAGTGCCCACTATCACATTAGCATTAAACGGCTTTGAAGCCTGTACTGTATTTAGCATTTCATTTTTACAGAAGACACTAGCATTACTTAAGATTGGGGCTTTTATTTTCAGTCCTCAAATGGCTCTAAATTGTCCTTGTTCAATTCATTCCAGGCATACTATATTTTTTCCTTTCAGCTATTTAAACTGTAAATGTTTCATGAATAAATGAAAATGATGAATAATAGAAGGGTGCACTATATGAAAATGTTTAACATATATATTATTCAATTTCTTAAAAGTTCCATTAATAAATGCTATTCCATACATTTTTTCTATTTTTTCAAAACATTCTAGAATTTTTCATATTTTCCATTAGAAAATAAATAATGCTTACTATTTCAACTGTACCTCTAATCTGGTATTAAAAAACCCCAAAACCGCACTACTTTTTATTGACTACAGTAAACGAACTTGAATTACTTATTCTTCATGCGTTAACATTCCCCCTGTGCTATAGAGAACAACTAAAAAAGTGTAATATTCAGGGTTTTTTTAATTTGGAAGTGTAACGATAAATAGTGAGTGAAAATATCATTACCTCATTACAGTTTTGTCAGGAAAATAGCTTGCTTTGTTCAAGAGACAGAACAATGCATGTCCCCAACACTGAGAAACTTGGAGGGTAAAGTACATTAAGGCATGAACTGAACTGTATGTGTATTCTCACACAAGGACTTGAATGCATTCGAGAGCCTTTGACAGGATCTCAGTCAGGTTGGGGGGGAGGGGGAGGCAGGGTTGTTTATCTTTTAGTCTGACATTATCTTTATTTCTTGTAAGAAGAGATTCTTTTATCTGGTTAATACAGTATGTCTAGGGTAGGGGATCTAGGATTAGGTATTAGCTCCTAGATCCAGCTGCACTATTCAGGTGCACCTTAATTTGGGGTCAGAGCAAAACTCGGGCATCCATGAAAATCTCTCTTCCTTCCCACCTCTGATGTTGGTTTCCATAGAAAGGAAACCCAAGAATGTGAGCTATACAGAAGCTGTGGTACACTTCAGCAGAAAGACCAGACACAGCCATAAAAGTCACTTGGCTGATAAGATGGATGTTTTACTTGTGGTTTTAAGAGGTTCTGCTAAATTGAGAGGTAAGACTGAGAACCTTATAAGAATGCAGTCTCCTCATCCTATCCAAATTCTTTACCTCAAACTCATGTGTAAAATCAGGAAACTGCTGGAGTATGTTTCACAAGGGCAAAGAGAAGAACAAGAAATGTGTGCAGGACCTATGGACTTCAGAGGCAGAGGAACAAAAGTTTTCTTAAAAGATGAAGAAATTAAGAAATAAAGACATCTACTAAGACATTCTAGTGGGAAAGGGGGAAGACATTTGCAGGTTTTTTTTCCAGCTATGAAAACCTGCAAAATTCAGCAACTCACTTGAGGTAAGTTTACCAGTAGGTACAGAGGAAAAAATACAGAACTTGACAAAGGTACTGCATTTCAGCTTCATAGTCTTATATGAATTGTCCCTAGTTCTTAAACAGAAGCAACAGCAGTTACAAAAATCCCCATTCCCTTTTTCTAAAGAACATCCTTAAGTATATACATACACACTTTCAGACAAAGACATGCACATCACACCACATGCAATGGAAATATTTAAAATGCCAACAGATCACCAATGAAGTTTTAACAATTTTTCACCCATTTTCTTTGGTTGCTTTTCTTTTTTGATTTTCTGATTTTAGTGTTGTATTTATCAATAATAACAATGAAATATTGCAGTATGAATCTGTAGTTGATACAAACATAGATCTCAGCTGTAGAAATAAAACTATGGTGTAATACATCAAGACAGCTGGATATGCTAGAGACAGCATTTCCAAGAAAAGCCCACTACTCTTAATATCTGTTTTGAGGAACCCACTACTGCATTGACCACTGGGAAGGTGGAACATATGCTTGTAAAACCATCTCCTTTCTCATCTCAGCATCCTCTAAGAGCTTCTCTGGACAGGAAAGCTAAGCCCTGCACTGCACATTGCAAACCACCACTGTGTCCAAACTCTGCACAGACGCTCAAAAAGACTGCAAAAAGTTGAATAGGCTTTGAAATTACTTTTTTTTTTCCAGTTAAAAGCAAACATGGCTGTTTTACCATTTCTACTATTACGATGTCGTCATCTTTTTTTTTTTTTATTTAGAGAGATAAGGGTCTTGGGTTTGTAGCATTAAGACACTCATATCTTGGGTATCATTCCTAGTTTTCTATGTCATTCTTGGACAAGCTGTATAATTTAGGACATCTTATTATCTCTCTTCTTTTTTTAAAATATTACCATAGCTTAAAGGGAGCATTCAACACCAAGATAACATAACATAACAAGTTTCAATGAACTACCATAAATACTGAAAAGAAAAAAATCCTTCCGTGCAGCATCCCACCCAAGGGAATTCTTATTGCTAGGACTACCATACTCTTTCTCTAGATTTGGTTTTGGGTCTATCTGCACAGCAAAGAACTGCTGTATGAAAACTTACCCCTTGCTTTTTTCACACTATTACAGCACTCTGAGTATTTAACTCTTTCTGCCCTTGCCAGAATTACATTTTATTTGCTTAGAACAGTGTGGGACCTGTAAGTAAGTGTATTCACAACAATTTTTGCTCTGCTCTCATAGCAGACACAAATGTGTCTTCTACATGTGCCTGAACATTAACAATAGTTTTCCAGCATTTTACATACAAATAAGAGAGATACCACTCTAACAGCCATGTTCAAGTCAGTTTTATAAACAGGCAGCAGAAGCAAGTCATAATAAATACAGAGATAAATAAATGTATTTTTATCCTTTTAATGTTTTTTTTCCCCACAAGTTGAAAGCTACTGCCCTGACAATTCTCATGCAGCTGATCAGTTACCATTTAGGTTTACTGCAGACCTGCTTATTTTCAGTATCCGCATTACCCATCCAAGACTTTACTTCAAAAAGACCGAGTACTCACAAATCCACCTGTGGTAAAGCATAACAGCAATTCCTAAGCATTTTGAAGAGAAATCCCAAGTATTTCAAGAAAGGTAAACAAACAGGCTCCTAAAAAACATGTGGACATTTCCAAAAATCTATCCATGAACTGTCCCAAATTTTCAAAAAAGCTCATCTCCTAAAAATAATGGGAACTACTTGGCACTACATGCTTTTGAAAAATCTTAGCATCTTTTTTAATAACAGCTGTCATTTACTTATATTTTTGAAGTACACTGATACTATCTTCATGACGAAAAAGGAAGGAAGAAGGAAGTTTGCTTTCCTTTTCTAATTGCAGTATACGTTACTGTGTACTTCAGGGTTTGAATGCTCTGAATCAATGCTCAGATGCTATACTAGTAAAATACTGTTCTCTGATGAAAGTAGTAACTGACTATCACTGAAAGCTGACATTCCAAGTAGGCTATACTCAGGCAGTAACCGTATTTCGTATAGATATGCTGTGAGTTCTTATTTGTCATAAAAGTGATTTCAAGATACTGCTAAAATGAACTGTACTCACTGTTGAATATTTGTTTTTAATAATATGTAATATTTGGCAATAGAGTCATTAGTTAGCAATTGGTCATATAATAAAAATGACTGCTCATCACCCCTAAGCTCACAAGTAGCAATGAACCATAGCCACAAACCGTAGCTATTTATAAATACCTGTATAAAGTTTCAAGTCATTTACAGCGGTTAAGCATGTGATCTGAAATCAAAAAGGTGCTTTCCAAACTCAGCTATACCTCTGCTTGAACTATCTCAATGTCAAACATGTGTAAGCCTTATCTTATTTAATTGTACACAAAGACTCAGCAAAACATTAAAAAACAAAGTAATGATGGGACTGCTTCAGACCAGTTTGCTTTAACTGTCAGGCCTGCAATAGCATAAATTATACTCTGTGGCTTAATACAAAGCCTTGCTTTCTTACTATGCAGGGAGCCAATAAACACTAAATAATCATCAATATTATCACATGAAATAGATCCCAGTTTAAAATTTAGATCTTGGTATTCATGACTCCCTTCTTATCTTCACAGCAGTTTCAAAATGCCTAGATATTTAAAATACCATACTGAGCTTATTACTTTTGTTTACATTTAATAAAACCTAGCTGTTTATCACAGATCACATTGTAATAGTGTGATTTTAATTTATACAAAGGTCAGGGCAACTTTATTTTTTTAATGATAGCCAGAAATGACTGGACCTCCCAGGCGGATATAATTACATCACAAGCTATTGCTGCTGTTTGCATTGTGGCACTTAGGCTTATTAGAGGAGTTACATAGAGGAGTTAAAACATTCTTTATTACTTACAAGCAAATAAAGGAGTACCTAAGCTAACCAAATGCCCAAAGACCAGCTTCAAGAGATATACAGACAACAAAACAGTGACACTGTGGCTCTTGAGTCCCTGGACACAAACGTTTTTCTTTACAGAAACTGAGATCACTGCTCTTTCTTTCACCTTTATTGTGGCATCAGTTGTACAGTTTTTCAAATGTGGGTGGTCAATTGCTTGTATGCAAACTTCAGTAATCACTGCTTGCAACACAAGGGAGACCGGAGAGGATTAGCATAAGGGAAACCTCTTGTTAGCATCAATTTTTGAATCTGAATCAGCAACCCAACACTTCTGAAGACAAATGATAGCTTTGTGTTAATTATAAGGTACTTGAGCTTCAAAGCTTAATGGATTCCATTTTTCTTTTTGTCATACAATATTTTTTTAAAATAGAACATTCTAGTTTCTAGCCAACAGGCTCGCCTGAAAATGTTGCATCTGGAATACACATCAGAAGAACTTCTTTATCCACGGTGACAATTTCCATTTCTACATTTTAAGGAGACAGATTTCAGCTTTAAAATGCTGAATATTATATTTTTGTTTCTCATTGCAGAAATATCAAAATGTTTCCTCAATAACAAAAAATAGGAACTTCCTTTCAGAATAATAAGACTGTAACAGATGACAGCAGCTTTTGCAGTACTGGCTTCTTTGATACTCAAATTACTAATACATTATTATAAGTAATATTAATTATTCATATTATGATGCTATTGCTAAGGCTGCTTCAAAACTCCACCACTAGACCCCTTAGATTTTGAATCACATCATGGTCCGAGACCTATTTTGTCCTAAAAGTGAAGGAGTTTAAAAATTCAAGCAATCCCTAATTCTTGAGAAAAACAAAAATCAAGTATTATTTGTGTCTATTCACTGGCTAGATTCCTCGCAGAATATCTGTCATGTAAACACTGTCCCAGAAACCTTTGGAGGCACGGAAGTGTACATCATGTAAATAAAGAGCACACGATAGAAGATCTCTGATATTTATGTTCATGAGTATGGAGAGGAGTGATAACTCAAACATGGCATAGCCATTAACAAGTTATCCCGTCAGTGCCTTCTGTCTCAGGTGAAGACAGATGACATCAAGGATCGTGCATTACGAATGTATTGTCTCTACTAGGTACAGCATGTTTAATGGAATTTGCATAAAGAAGTTCATCTAGGCTAGGGTTTCCTACAAAGTACTGACAAGAACCAAGCATGTCTCACCCACCAAGCATCCCAAACAGTTTTCAGATTTGAGCTAGAGTAGGCCTTGGGCAATCCACCCAAAGCAACTTCAATACCTCACAGCTAATGTCCCATCAGGAGAAAACAGACGTCTTGTCACTGTGGAAAGAAAGGTTTGGTGCTGCGGTAAAACTGCAAGAGGAATCTATGCATGGAGGTCCCAGGTGGATGAGGCTTGCGCAGAGCAATACATGAAAAAAATTACATAGACAAATGATGACAGAGTAGACGGCCAGCATATTCACTGCTGGCTGAACCTACAGTTACTTGTTTCCCTGCCAATGCCAGTGAGTGGAACTGGCTGCAAGCAGCTGGGAAACTGGCCATCCCTCTTTGGTACTCTTAGATGTTTGCTCAGCAATTACTCCAGCAATTTCACATGCATACTCAGGATTTGACTGCCTTTATTCACCAAAAGCCAGACTTTAAACTGGATGACAGGTCATGCACAATTGTATACTGTCATTTATATAAAGTGATCACTAAGCAAACGTCTGTGATTATCAGAATATAACTAGTTCACATCTAGAAATATGTTTGCCTAATAACTGGGATAGTTACATGCATATTTAAAAATGCTATTAAACATGTGGTTTTGCTCATGCACACTACTTTTTTCTTTAGAGAAGCTTCGCTTGCAATACTGCAAATCTAGATAGCAAATCCTATCTATCAAAGGCTAGATACTAATAAAATAACTATATCCATTTTACAACCAGATGGGTAGAAAGCAAAGCAGTCCCAAGTTTTGATATTTTACCTACAACTAACTTAACTACACAACAGCTGAGAAAGTCACTTTGCCTTTCTTCTCTAGTGTTTTCATCTATATAATGAGAGTAGTAGGTAGGGATGGCTTGCAATACTAATATCATTAGAATGCTGCATTTGATAATTAATAACTAATATGGTCACTTTGATGTTATAAAATGATACAAAATATTAGGTACTCTGAAAAAACCTGTCTTGACATTTGAAGTAGTAATTTAAAGTGATGAACCAGAACAGTAAACCAAAGCACTGAGTCACCTTTGCAGAGTCAGGCCTTCAGATATCTCTTTTGATTCCTCATTCAGAAAATGAGGATAAAATATTGTCCCGACTAATAGAAGAGTCACAAAGATAAAGCTGAGCTCCCTGCTGCAAGCAAGTCAAACCTCTGGCACCTGGCTGCACATCTTTCATTTCCCCTTTACTGAGTGCCCAGTTTTGCAGTCACTGGTTTGTTTTAAGTGTTGCTGAGCCTTGCAAACGCATGTGAAAAAAACGGGAACAGTAAATACACAGGATTTCTGTGAATAAGGAAACATGACTGGGAAGAATGAACACAGGGACAAGGAGTCAGGGGTTCCTGGTTCAGATTCAGGACTGCCTCTGATTTACATGTGAACCTCGTAAGTTATTTTATCTTTTCATCATTTTTTTCCACCAGTAAATGGGATGATAATAAAATCCACTACTGCCAAGGGAGTAACAAAATACACACTAACAGTTTTGAGGCACACAGATAATGTGACAAACACCAATGAAAACATAAATAAGGAAATGAATATTTCTGTGCAAAGTCTAGCAGGGTTTTGCTGTACAGTATAAAATAAGGCTGGATCCCATACTGAATGCTGAGAGACTGAAAAAGGATGATAAATTTTTAATTAATAACACAGCATGTGATTAGCCAATTAAGACTATCCCAGAGTGGATATACGCATAAGACAGTATTAACATTGCTCATACAACTTTTATTCTTTCATTTCCTAAATTTTTGGTGCCAGACTTCCCACTCTTCAGAAAAGTTACATTGTATACTGTAAGAGAATAATACCTGCATTGAATACCACTTGCAATTGAGGACTATTTTCAAGTAAAAGTTATCTAAAACTGTCTTGAGGTACTAAGAACAGCTGCCTCAAAAACTCTGGCACAATTTGCCATGAAAACATGCAAACAGGTAAGATGAGTTGAAATATCAAAAGGAAAAAAAAAAAGGTTTTTTTTACTAGCCATGCTAACAGGGTATGCACCCAATAAGCACCAAGAATTATCAAGAAAAAGCAGAGAATACCTCATGTAGGTTTCTCCACTTTCCAATGTGACACTTGGACAACAACCTGGGGAAGCAAAGGAACTTCCCGGGCAGCAGCGCATCCCATTTCTCCCCACGCATCTCACCACACACCACCGCCTCCACCCTTCACACCACCACCTCCACCCTTCACCAACAGCCCCCTGAGCCCCCACGGGCAGCCCTGAAGAAAACCGCCGCACTCGTTCCAGCAGCGAAGCCCTACTTCACACCGAGCCCCAAAAAAACCCCTCTTGATCCACGAGGCCTCCCCCTGCCCGGCCCATGCCCGGCCCATGCCCGGCCCCTCCGCGTGCCCCCCGGCCGCGAGGCGGCGGCCAACGGCTGATTCCAACGGACGGGCGCGCGCCCACCCTCACACCCCCGCCCACCCTCGCGGGCGCGGCCCTCGCAGCCCGCCCGCCTGCCCGCGCCGCGCCGCGCCGCCCCTCGCCGCCCCTCGCCGCCCCTCGCCGCCCCTCGCCGACCTGCCGGGCGCATGGTGCCGCCGCCGCCGCTCGCTCTCTCGCTCTCTCCCGGGCCAGAGGGCGCTGTCCCGGCCGCCGAGGTCGCCGCCCCCGGGCCGGAAGCGTGGGGCCGGCCCCTGCTCCTCCCGTCCGTGGGGCTACGCCGCCCGCTCCAGCCCCCCATATCCCTTGCGGTGGGAAGCGTCGCTACCCGGTTCTGAGGCGGGAGTGTGAGGGGAGCCCCCGCTGAAGCCCCCCCCCCCCCCCCCCCCCCCGCCGTTAGACGCCGTAAGAGAGCCCTCGACCGTCGAAGTTGGTTGGCTGTGGAGAGAAAATGAGGAGGGAGTCGAGCCTTTCCAGCTCTGCAGAGTTTGGGGTTCAGTGCGATGCTGCAGCAGGGGGCCCAGGTCATCCCAGGGAGCTGCTGCGTTGCGTGGAAAGCCCACCGAGGACGAAGGGCGCCCAGGAGATATCCCTCAGAGATCTCTGTCATAGCATCCATCACAGTTTCAGTGCCCTGCTGGGATGGTGTTCTGGTGCTGCATGATTTAACACCTGTGCTATAGTATGCCATATATTTATTTTTTGATGTGGCACAGAGGAAGACCAAAACCTAAGAAAGTGAGACAAGGCAGCCAGTGAGAGAAACTGCAAACACTTCAGCTCGCTGCTATGCTGGCCATCAAATTTAGTCAGGAGTCATTCATCAAGGTAGCATCTTTCAAGTTCAAAATAAAGTCCAGACCCACCAGGAGGAGACGGAGTTGCCCCTTAAAATAGGATTACAGGAAAACTGGAAGTACCTTCTGGAAGAAAAAAGTGTTAATTTGGTTTCCAAAGGGAGCAAAGCTTGTCTGACTGCTCTTCACGCTTTCATGCATGGGTGTGTGCTTCTCACCCATCTGAACTCCTATGTTCCCCTTCCCTACCAGAACTTGACTTGTGGCTGATTTTAGTGAAATTTGTCAAAGGTTTTAAATATCTCAAAGGTGAAGTTGCTAAGTATCAGTTTCAGGAACGTGGGTGGCCAAAATAGAGGAGACAAATGCTCAGCTCTGCCTGAACCTAAGGCAAAGCTGCAGAGTGAATTCAAGCTGTATTAGGGAAAGGAAAATCCACATAGAGGTAGTCTTTTTAGATGCCTCAGCATGACAAAACCTTCATAGTTTGCATTCAGCCACAAACCACAAATCTGCAGGAGGCCGGACTCGTCAAAGAACTACTTGGGCAAAGCCCCTGCATGCTGCAGGGACCATATCCAACTGCAATATGTGAAAAACTGCACCATTGTGAGCTGTTACTGTTTCTGTCATTGCACAGGTAGATACTTGGTTTTTATTTGGTATGTTTTGGGGGAGGTGGGTTTCAATATCCTTTTGCTAATGACTGAGTGGTTTTGGTGAATTTCTGGCTTGGCCTGGCCTACCACAGAGGAAATCTCTAGCTACATATGCACAGGGAAAATCCAGACTAGATCAAATCATGTCAGTCTACATGCGCATCGGGAAGAGCCTAGAATACCTCCCATTGTTCCTTTCTGTTCATTTTTTCACTTCAGGTTTAATTCATTGAAATTACAGGTATCTAGGCAATACCTCATTCCAGTACTGTATTTTTGGACACAGGGGATGCAGCGCTAGAGTGTCAGTAGTCCTGAGTTGTGAGCAGGATGAACAGGAAGGAGATACCTTATAATGGAGGAAGCAATATATCAAAGATAAAACATTTGGAAATACTGTATCTGACTATTTTGCTAAGGCAGTAGTGATTGCTGCTTCTTAAAAGACGGGTTAGATAATGTGGTTGGATGTGATTGGGATGAGTTAGCAGTCTGAACTGTGACAGTCTTCACTGTAGAAATAAGAATTCATAAAAAGAAAAAAAGATAATTAAGTATATATGTATTTAAATATAAAAATAACTGAAATGGAACTTAGAACTCTGTCATTCCAGTAAAAACAAAACCAAATTAGGAGTTTTTCCTGGATGTTAGGATGAGGGACAAAATGGAATTGTGATAGGCCAATTATTTACATTTTGAGAGGAAAGAAAAGTAAGCCAGCACTGTGGAAATGAGTCCTAAAAGGAAGAATAAGATTTGCTCTACTCAGATTTTAAACCAAACAACAGGCAGGCTTCTACTAGTCATAGAAAGATAAGCCTTCAGCAGAGTCCAAAAGCAAGAAGCTCTGTGGCACACAGAGGTCTTGCTGGAGCATTGGTCAATGCACGTGGCATGCATGAAGGCTTGCAATGGTATGGGGAAAATGTGTGTTCTCATCCAGGGGGGAAGAAGGAAAGGGTAGAGTGCTAGGGGTAGAGTCATCTGGATAGGGCTGGAAGGAGACCATCTAGGGCAGGTTGCTGAGAAAATGAAGACAGAGATGGAACGTAATGCAGGAGTTGTGTTGTTAGATCACAGTTTAAGGGAGGATACAACTTGTTGAGGATTGTGGCAGTTTTAAGAAGGACTGCTCTGTGTAATGCAGATTGTTTGTCATGGGTTGTACACTTTAACCCCTACCTGATGATGGTTAGGCTGAATGTGTTGGGTCTGTGCTTTTAGTTGAACCTGACTGACCCTTTGCTACTGAGCTGAACTAGTGTTTGCTTGAACACTGTGTTTTCCTGAGTGCTGCAATCCTTATGTTGCTGCAATCACAGCTTTTGAAACCATGGTACTGGATTTTCCTGGCCTATCCAGTAGAACGAGAACAGGGGTAACGGTGAGCATAGTGCTGGTCTCTGTTTGGAACTCAAGACAGTATTAGGTATAGCGAGGCCTACAGCCAGCAGCCTTATTTCTAAGAACAAAGCAGCTGAACCTTCTAACTGCAGGGTTATTGCCATCAATTTATACTTCTTCCTATACCATCCCAGTCATGAAGGTTTTCTCTGGTGAGGTGTAATGTCTGCATATGACTAGATATTACTGCCAATGCCATTTCCAGCAAAGACTCCTGCTGACAAATTAAGTTTGCTGTGAAGTCTCTCATGTTGAGGTCTTCTCTACAAGCCCAGCAGAATAATTATGTTTCCCCAGTTCTTCAACCTCCTAATGACTGCACTTTGTGTATATCATAAAATCAAGGAATTTATAGTTCATGCTGGAAGTGTAAGAACACTCACTGTTTCTAGGCAAGGAAAAACTAGTTAAATTATTAAGCAACCTCAGTATTTGTCATGAAGCGGTGCTATATTAGAGGGAAAACAAATGAAAAATCCATGTTGAAACACAAAAAATCATGTCTTGGGAATGACGTCAGTGTTGTGTTCAGGTTGTCTGGGTGTCCTCAATATGAATTTCAAGCTTCAATTTTAAGAAATTTACTTCAAATATAAGCTTATCTCCAAACATCCTAGATTCATAACACTCATTTGGGGATAATTATATACTTCTGTCATGCTTTTTAGCTTTAGTTTCTCACTGATCTTCTCAAAACTAATTTCTCGCTAATACTGTTTTTGTTTTTCCCTTCGTGAATATACTGCTATTGTTGGAATAGTGGCTTCTCATTTCGATATAATTAATATTCAATACATTGCCAGTGTAATTTCCTACATATGTTACGTTTGTTTCCTACAGGTCTGCTAAGGTTTGAACAACATTTTGTCTGTTAAAGAACTTGAAATGATCTTGAAAGATTTATTCACAGTGCATTATCAACTCTTAATTTTACTTGCAGCTTTCATTGTAAAATCCACAGATAATATTGCTAGGTTATACTACAATACGGATAATATTGCTACAATTGCTAATATAAGCAGTTGAGAGTATAGCATTTCAGATGATGCTGTTTGTTTTTGCATTTTAGCAGGGGTTTGCATGTATGTGGGTTTTTTTAGATTCATGCTGTAGTAATGTTAATTTATCTGCCCATGCACACAAATATTTCATTTCACTATTAGATGTTACTGTAGGAATTAACATGGATTTAGCTGAGTGTCCACTTGTCTAGTGGAAAAAAGGAGAAACTAGGTACATGATATATTTCTAAATATTGGTTAAATCTTATGAAGAGATATCCAAGAATTGAGTGTTACTCAGTTTGTATGATGGCTTTCAAGAAAGCAAGAAAACAGTGCTTGAGACCTTCCTTTTGTTACTTAAGTTCACACCTACTAAAATAATAATAAAGCAGATCTAGAAGGGAACATGAGTCCAAAAGAAAATGTTACTGTACACAGTAACACTGTCAGTTAAGGAAAAAATGAGTCAAGTGAGACAAATCTAATAGCTTCTTTCTCTAGTACCATTATGATTAAATTGGTTGATGACAGAGATGAAATATAAGAGAATATACAATAGGTGGCCTGAAACATAAAAGCACTGCCAGTATGTCATGAAAATGATTTGTGTCATTCTTTAATTTCATTCTTATATATATAAAAAATTCTCTTTCTTCCCATAGAGTCCTTGGTGGTCACAGCAGATAGTTTATATAGTTTTGAAGAAACTTCAGATACATTATACATCTGTGTGGATTTAAGAAAACCTCTCTTTACAGGTATAACAGAGAGCAGAAATGATTTTTTTTTTCCTGTCATCTATGGAATATAATTTCATGTAGAATTACCTGTTATTGTGATTTAAGTTTTGGTATGCGTGTACAGGTCACATTAGTCCTCAAGATTTTGCTTAACAAAAATCTATGAATTGGGTGACATTTAAACCTTCAGTGGTAACAAACTGAATTAATCATGTTGTTATTAGGAACCAGTTCAAATGCCATTTACAGCATAAGAAAGTCAATGCCACAATATAATGCTATATAGCAAGCTACTGTTAGATACTTAGGAAGGTAATACCTGATGTGTCTTGTCTATGTCTTATGGTAATTGTTGGTAAATATGAATTTTTAATGCCTGCCATCATGGTTGTTTTATACCTTTATTTGAAAATCTGTGTTGAACAACTACACCACTAATAAATCACTTGATGCAGTACCCAAGAGGATGTTAAAAAAATTTAGATTCAATTATTTGGACTCAAATCCCATTAAATGGACAACAGAGTGGCTTATGGATTATAAGTAAAGCTTGGTCATAAATGAACTGCTGGTTTGTCTTCCGATATGCAACCCACAAACAGAAAGACAATGAATAGTTGTTCAAGTCAGTTCAGAACCCCAATAGCAGAATACTGTGTTTCTTCGCTTCACTGAAAGCATCACTGGATGCATACAGACTGGGTTTGTTAGACCTAAATTACTCACTGTCTTTGGGCTGTATTCTTGGCTGATGCAAGTCAGGTTTATTCCTTCTTCACTCTCCTCAAAGTCGGTGGACGTACTTTCCTATGCATCACTCTTTCTTCCTTTGTATCATATTGTATGTTGTTTTCAAATTAGTAAAATATCTGCCAGTATGTCTAGCAAAGTAGTGAATGCTCAAACCACACAGGATTAATGCTTGGCTCCTCTTTAAAATAAATTGTTAAGAATGATCTGGAAGATAAAGGAAGGGGACACTTGAATTGCATTCTTGAAAAATAGCAAATGTATGTGTTGCAAACAGGGAAGGACTAATTCAAGACAACTTAATAGGATTGTAGTAATATGTGGAGATTTAAAACCAATGAGGCTATTGACTTCAATGTTTGGGATTGCAAAGAGAGGTATCGAATAATGAAACCAAAGCAAAGGTGATGTATAGTTCCCGACCAATAGTCACCACTTGCTTCTTATTGATCATATGTGCTTGAGAGACTAAGGTGACATCATTTTCTTCTCAGTAGCCATTAAATGTTATGCAGTCCTGACATTTGATTTGTTGAGGGCTATTTGTAATATTTCAGAACTTAATTATTGTACTGTAATGGTTTGTTAAAACAATGTTGATTTACAGCCTCTTCCTGTTAATTTAGTAATGCACACATACCTTTGACCATTGACCATAGAATTAATTTAGTCCAGATTATAGTCATTATTCATCAAGTAAGAAATTCCTTTTCAGATACAACTGAAGCAGTATGAAGAAACCAATAACATGTCTATTAAGGAATATTTTGTAATAGCAGGAAGTTTAAGTACTTTGTGGTAGTTTTCAAAGACAACTTGTCAGGTGGCAAATGAATTATAAAGAACATTTCACTGGAATGATCTTATTCACTTTTTAATTGGAGTTACTCAAAACCAGGTGTACAAAACACTTCAAAATGAACAGCTCAGTCCTGTCAGAACAGAAGAAATAGACCATGTGACCTAAGAGTTTTTTGCTGAAATTATAGTCTAATTTGCCAATATTTTACTTTTCAACTAATGAGAAAATCTAACAGTTCCTGTTGCAGAAGCAATTTCAGCATACGTTACATTGCCATTTGTCTGCAGTTAACTACTTGCAAAGGTACAGTTCTTTTTCATATTTGCCTCAGCTTGAGGTTTCACAGGGCTTTTTTAAAGCTTTTTTTAGAATGGCTGATAAATGTGATAAAATATATGGTTTTTTTTCGCAGCATCTTTTTTCCTCTTACTGGTTTCCTATCAGAGAAATACAACTTTGTAGCATAGACCATCATGCAAAAACTGTCATTAGAGTCCCATGAGGAAAAACATATGAGATTATTTAAAATACCTAGTGATGCAAATTTACAGAACAGAAACAAAAGATTAGCAGCAGATATTAAAAAAAAAGTTAGAAACTGTTCACCACCAAAGTGGACAGTTTACAAGATTAAGAAATAATATTTGAAAACTCAAATAGAAGTGGATTTGGGTTGCTGTATTTCAGAGTTCTGTGGTAACTACCTGCTAATTAATACACTGTAATGTTCTAAAATTTTATTATACCAAGAAGCAGATGATTATGAAGAAATTCATTGAAGTGTAATTACTGTAATCTTCAAAGTAACTGCCAAGAGCCAGTTGGTAATCCTAGTTATTGAGCTACAAATTGTGAAGGAAAAATATGCTATGATTTTAGACTAGCCAAGTTAAATGTTCTGTTTGATAACACCTCAGTCTACTAATAATAATATCTCTCAAAAGCCCTTCCATCCCCAAATTTCAGTTCTGAGAGGTGATAATTTTAGTTGTACATACTGCACAAACTGGTTTTGTGTTGTGCTGGGTAGAGAGGGAGAAGTAGGCTTAACCCAAAAATATTTATGACCAGTCTTTTCCCCCATGACATATCTGCAGGAGTGGCTTAATGCTTGGCTCCGCTCATAAAGGAAAGTAAAGTATATGAATCTCAATAGATTGTTTGCTTGTAGGTCATGTTGAACTGTTTTGTTTTGTTTTCTCCAAAATATTATTGTACTGAGGAAATAAAATTCAGATGGCAACTTTAGCTCCACATTTAAAAAATGATAATTTTTATACCTTCTTTCTGTGTGGGTTGATACTCTTTTTCTCACTTTGCTGAAAGTTGTCTTGTGAATTCTGATCTCCTACCTCACTGTCTCACTACCTACAAATCATCATACATACAGATGCATCACAAATATTAATTAGTTTATCATCTCCTTGCCCTTATGAGATTGGAAAATATTTCTTATCTCAGTTGCACTAAATCTCTGTTGAGGCTGGATTATTTCAGTACTTCAGGAAAAAAAATCGAACAGTTATTTAGGAGTGTAGAGCATGGAAGAGGGGCAAGTCTGAAAACAACACAACTCGTACTTTGGTTGGTCCCACATCCGCTCTGGTGGAGCTGCAGCAAAGCAAGTGTAGATGTGACTCATTTCCCTCTGTCCTGGAGTGAATGAGTTAAGAGAGTCCATCAGATAGCTGGGACTCCCAGCCACCCAGAAATGACCTCCCCAGCACCTGAGGCAGGAGGGAGGGCTTGTTGGATCCTGCTGGCATCTTGTCTACGTTGTTTTATGCATAAAAGTGGCGTAACAAAGACTGAGGTGTAACAGAGCCTGACTTTCTTTGCACTGTGTAGCCTGGTATCACTGGTTTAGGCTTTATGGCTTGATAGAGAGGAGGAGAAAACATAGCATTGAAAGCAACTTTTAAGAGTTGTATGTTCAGCATACACAGTATGCATTTTTTTATTTTTACTTTTTAAAGTGCCCATAAGTAGGTGGGTGCTTGGAAAACAGGACAGCGTGATGAGAATGGCTGTTAATATTAAACATGCTTTATATGCAATAGCTTTGCATAAACTTCTATTTCTAAAATGACTTTTTTCTTCCTCTGTTTTATAGGAGTCTTGTAGTATATTACCATAATCAGTTTTTCTTAAGTCCAGTTTGGAAACCCCTTATTGTTAAACCATTTCCTTTCCTTTTTATAAACATATTTTTCTCACATATCTGTCTCTCTATGGGTAAATTAGCACATACCCAAGAAGTGGCCTGATCATTTTTAAAAGCCCATTAGAAGAGAGGGAGACATGCTCAGTCAGTAATGCTTTTGCACATTCAGTCTCCTGTAGCAAACAGAACCCAGTGGAACTTGGCATTTTTGAGAGCTATGAAGCTCTGGGTAGCACTGATCCATTTTGGAGGGTACATAGTAACATCTTAATATACTTTTTATTGGAAAATAAAAGCGAGATAATTTTCTGTCTGAATATATAATGTATGAATGACTGCTTTTGAGACACTGATACATAAATTATAGATAGCCTTTCAGATTCTGCACTATGTATTATTAATTAAAAACTAAAGATCTTCAACTACATCCAAGTTACACCCTGATATCTAGGCCACTAGAGAACATATTATAGTGTTGGGGAATATATAACCCAGGCAGAATGCAATAAAATGCTGCTTTTTTTTGTTTATGGGTAGCATTTCAGTACATGAAATGCCCAGAACCTTCTCCTATTACAGTGGACAGCAGGTTTTTTGCTTTATGAAGAGGAGGCGTGAACAAGAACGAAGCTGATGTTCTATTTTCCTTCATACACACACACACAAAAAAAGAAGAAATATTTGTATCATGCTTTGCCTAGATTATATAATTTCCCACATGGCACAGTGCACTCCAGGAGATCTCTCTTTCTGTCCCTCACTCCCTCTTCCCATCCCCTCTCTTTACAATAGATTTTAATGTTGTTTGATGGGTGCTGTAGTTGCCTGTTAGATTCTTTCTCAGTTACAGGTTTAGAGGGCAAATGATGAAGACAATCAAAATTGCCTGATATTCTTAATAGCTGAGCTTCTAAAGTAAAATCAAAGAGATCCATAACAAAGCACATAATCCCAGCAAGCCACAGTCAGCAGCAATTCCTTTTATGTTAAAATGGAAACAGCCTATCATAGATGGCTGAGATGTTGGTTAGTGATTGTAGATTCATATTGAAGAATGTACTCGGGGAATGTCCATTGCTTGTTTCTTGTAGTCTGAGGAGGATGTGCTATAACTGACAAATACCCTTGAAGACTAAAATACAATAAAAGCTAATATCCAGCACGTCTACAATCACAAATTTAACAGCAATCAGAATATGTCTGCCTGATTCTGCACTTAACATTTTTTTTACATGGAGACCTACAGATGGTTGTATGTTTGTTTACATCCTGTGAATCAGTTGTAACTTCTACAGTAATACATTTTTTTGTAGTCTTTCATTTTTGCTAGCAGAATCGTTCATGCTGGGACCATTATACAGAAGAGCTATGAATCTCATGCAAAAGGCAGACAATACAAATGAAGATGAATGCAAGCTATGAAAACCAGACTAGATTGAGAGCTTCACACATCCTATAGCTCCTGCACTGGAAACAGAGAACTCATTCTTTGAGGAATGGACCTCCTTCAAAACCTATACAGATCTGGGGTGTTTATTGGCTCACAAACCAGATCTTGTCACAGTTTCCTTAAGCGAAGTTTCCAAAGACTCCAGGGGAATTATCACAGCAAGACTCAACTCTCTGAAGTGCATACATGATAAATTAAAATAAAAATTGATGTCTTTAAGGATTTCACCCAGGGAAACTTATCTCAGGCAGTGAGAGTAACAACCATTTATTTTCTTTTAGTGATGAGAAGGTAAAATAGGTGCCATCTGCTGATGAGCCAAACAAATAATTTTGCCCCCATCATCTAGCACTCTTGTACTTGGAAGTAGCTGCCTTACTGAGCTCCTCGTTATATGCAGGCATCTTGTGTATGAATTGGAGTCCAGCTACCAAACAGCCCTCGTGAATATTTGAATTAGTTATTTTCTGATGAATAATCTCCCTGCATTTCATTGCTGACTAAATGAAAATGGAAGGAGGAATTGGGGGGGGGGGGGGTGCTTCTGTTGGACTGTAGTGGCATAGCTGCTGGGATTTATAGGTTGCCTAGCCTCATTTTCCTTAGAGAAGGAGCTGATTCAGCGGTTGCTGTTGTGGTTTATGCCGATGGCAGTCTGTCCATGCAATCAGCACAGTCAGAGCAATGTAATCACCCTGTAATGCTACTTCAATTGACTTTTAACTCTGACCTGCAATGAACCCATGTGTTTGGCTGCTTTGCAGCAGTTGACAACAGGAGGGCCCTAACTAGGCAAAAAACCAGGGTTTCCAAGGCCTCTACAGACTGAGCACAATAGTTGTCTCGATTCCTCACTACTCTCCTCCCCTCTGCATCACCTTCTTTACTGCTGCCTCCTTCCCATGCCTTTTATAGGAACTGGTAGGTCATGGCCTACCACTGTTGACCTATCCTGAGTGTTGTGGTGCATTGCAGCGTGCAGAGTCAGAGAAAGCTCTAATGGACCAGGGCATGAGTGATTGAATGGCTCAGGGAAGAAGGCATGGTATGAGCTATACCAAAGTGAAAAATGGTGTGGCCTTGTAGGGGAAAGGAAACCACTGACCTTTTTCTATTTCCAGGCTCTGGGAAGCCCACTTTCTTGTCATACCCTGCGAGTAACCCTAAGGGGCACAGTGATTCAGAGCTACACCACTGAGTCATAGTTCACCAAAAGTGACTTTCATTAAATACTTCTCATGCAGCTTCTAGCTAAACAGAGTGGTATCAAGGTCAAAAATTATGCAGCTCTGAAGACTGATGGAAACACATCTGAAGTTACAGTACTTGGAAATAAAAACTTTGGAAGTGAGATTGAATCTGGGATATTGAGTTTAGGACAAGACCTTAGATATAGATGATGGAAGGTATCTGTCACCTTTATTTCAAAATTCTGATGTCAACTACTATCAGGGACAATGTTTGAGACTGGATGTACAAAAAGTCAAATGCAAAATTACACTACCTTTCTTTCCTGCTTCTCTGTACTCCAGGAGAGAACAGAAGTTAGCTTTTCTCCCTTATCAGTAATACATCATACCTTCTTCCATTAGTTCATATATGCAGGAATACATACATGTATTCTTGCAAGTAAGAGTCTCTTGTAATGGAGCCATATTTCTCATCCACCTACTTGAGTATCCTATAAGCAAACAGTTTATGCAATTTTCAGTCTCGTGCAGAGTTTTATGGTGCATGTGCCAATACAAAATCAAAGGATTCAGGCAATGCTGACTTTCCTGTCATGTTCCCATACTTCAGAATAAATTGTGCTGTGCTTTCTGTTACTACAGTGCAGTTCTGTGGGGCTTGCCTTTTAAATATACTGTTTCAAAACAGGTTTTTGGAAATAACTATTGTGGCAGCAGGATGCCGAGTGGTGTGTGGGCTGTGTGAAAGTGGCTCAGAGATGTGAAACTCCAGCATCATGGCTCATAGGGATTATTGGACAGCAAGCAAATAATGCAATAAAAGCTACAAAGTGAAGGCAGTCAGTTGCTGACTTTTATGGTGTAGAAAACAAACAATTGTTCCTCTGAGCCCTTTCACCCATTATGCTTGTGCAGAACACGGAAGACGAGACATGATGAGCAGCAACTGTATGCAATATTGTATATTTGAAATCCTCAAAGCTAGAGCCAGGTTTTTACCACCAAAATTAGAATTATGGTGCACACCGAGGAGCCATTTAGTCATATGTTTTTTGTCCCTGGTTGTGGCTAGTGCTGCTTTAACAGAAAGAATAATAATTATTGTTGAGGCAGACGGCCTAGGTGGAAGCTGTGGTGCAATGTCTGTTTCCTAGTGTTTGACTAAAGCAACTAGAAACGAAAGGTTTAGCTTAAAAAGCCAGCCAATAGTAAACCTAAAAACAATGCATACTTGTGTTCCAGACAACTGTTCTTTCTGGAACTTTGGTGTGCTTTATTGATTTTTTTTTTCCTCTCCTTTTGAAACCAATGTAGTTAACCAAGTCCACTGAAAACAGTGGAAAGATTCTTGTCGACATTAGTGGATATTGGATCAGTCCTTTAGGCCTGTAGCTGGCTTTAGATGCAGAAGGATGCAAAATTAAATGTCAAAATATAAAAATATATGTATATGTATGTATTAAAAATGCTTACACACACACACATATATATGTATACATATATATATAAAAACTTCCTTAAAACATTTCTGAAACAATTGTGTAGAATAAATGGTGTTTGCAGAATAATGGTTTTAATGGCAGTCGTTTGTTATGCTTTAATTGCTGTGCTGTTCATGAATAATTTGGTGCATTTCTTGCCAGCTGAACTCACGTCACACCACACGTACTGCCTATTTCAAATCCAGGCCTCACGTGTTTGGGCAATACCTTGAAAGTATTGTAGAGCCTTGTAAGGGATTGTTTTCCTCCTATATCTTTGATTAAATAAAATCAGGGCAGTTCAGAATTGAAATACATTAGAGGTGGGTTTTTTTTTTAATTGACCCATTCTAAGTAGTTTTACATATTTATTTTGTTCCTTGTAAAATGTTGACACCATATACATAGATTTATGTATATCTATGGATACTGCATAGATGCGGTGTACATATACGCACACAGGACTTTTGGTTACACATACTGATTTTATGTGTCTGTCCTGTTTATTCTCGAAAAATTGAAGAGGAAAATAATTTTGGATTAAAGAGTTAGAATTATGTATATGGTAGACGATTATGTTTAAGTAAAGATCTAAAAATGAGACTACATGAATGCTATAAATATTGGCCATATTTTTAAATGAATAGACATAGCACTCCATCCTACATCCAAAGCTGCCACTTTATATTTGGAAAGAAAAGTGATACCTTTATGAAGCACACATGTGCATTTCCTTTGCTGAGTTACCTCCTTATTCAGTGAAGACTATTCTCTCCACTTTCCATTCCAATTAAACTGTAGGGAAAAACTCCTATATTTTTTAAATACAGAAGGTGTGTTCCCATTATTAGTATATTGTAATGGAACCTGGCAGATGTTCCTATCAACAAAACATTGCATCTCAGTTGGACATTCTTGTATAAATACTAAAAATACATGCAAATACAATTTGATATCAAAACATAGCAGCACACTGAAATACTTAGGCCACAAGTAGTGTGAAGGGTTTAAACTTAAAGCGTTTATCTCTCTAGCTTAAGGATTTAGAAACTCCAACCCGAGTCCCAGTCTACCAGTACAATTTGTCATGTGAAACTACTCCAGGCCTCAGGAGATAATCTGAATATTCAAACATTGCAGGTAACAAAGAATATTAAATTGAAGCTCCAAGTTAATAAGTTTTAAAATTAACTTCTTGCTTTTTTTTCCTATTTGAAAAATGCTGCTTTTAAGTGGGTTGCATGGCTGTAGCAAGGCAGGTGGGTACAGAACATCACTTATGTTGTATGTTATGTGGGACACTGTGACACAACATTTCAGTGTCTGTCTTAGTGCAGGGGAGAGAACAAAAGGACCCTGTAAAACATACTAAATGTGCAAAGAAGCATCTGGGTGAAGAGAAGTGAATGCCTCACTGCAAAGTGGCCATGATGTCAGCTCCCAAATGCACAGGCTTGTATTCAGGTGATTTAGGGCCCTTAAAATACCTCCTTTACTGCCTTCTGAGTACTTTTATTACTTGCATTAGGAAAGTAGGAACTGAAGATACCACTGACTTCTCTGAGTCCAATCTTTTGTTTGATCTGAACAATATAAGGGCTTCTGATGGAACAACTGAAATGCTCAGTGCAAAGCCCATGCCTGCATTCTTTTTTTTTCCGTAAAGTTTTTGAGTGCTTTTCTTCCATTTGTAACTTGGCCGCTTGAAATGTCCATCAGAAGAGTCAGAAGGAAAAAGTCTAAGAAGTCCTCTGTGTGGTGTTTGTCGCCCCTCCGAGGCTCCGAACCCTGAACTGCTTTGGGTAAAACATGATCCATGTGGCTGTCAGTGCTGTATCAGTCCTGCGTCACCACCTCCAACAATGAAAACTGAAAATCATCAGAAAATCCAACAGGCAGAGAGGAAACCCACAGCATGTGTCTGGCCGCAAAGAATCACACGAAACTTAAAATATACAAGAGCTGTTGGATTCTTTCTAATTACTTTCTAATCCTGTATGCTCTTAGAGGTAAGTCAGAACTGTGCTGTGCAGAAGCTTCAGTTTCTTTAGAAGTGAAAACTGAGATTCTCATGGACTCTACTGACTGCAGTACTTGACCCATAAGAAAAAAATATCAAATACTATGAGATTTTCCAGTAACACAGCAAATTGGCAAAGTTGCAGAAGCAATTAAAGTGAGGCTGTTCTAGTCGCTGCACAAGGGATGTCCTGTAGTTAGGATGAGGTAATATTGGACCTTTTTTTTAATAGAAGCTTCTTAGCTCTCTGTACTGCTCCTTCTGCCAATCTATGCTGTTGTAGGTGGTGAGAAATGGAAGAAATATGCTTGAAATTATAGTTTCCCAACAGATTGAAACTCATAACTGGCAAACTGGCCCAATCATAGTGGCTATTTCTTCAAAAGTGTAGAAATGAGAAACCAAACCTTTCAATTTTTTATGACCTGTGGCAATTTTTCCAATTACCTGGGACATCTATAGTGTGGGATGACATTGGGAAAGATACATAAAGGACCTGAGGACTTATGAAAATAGTGTAAACAAGCACAATTTTATGGTAGCCTACCAGTAGCTGGAGTCAAAGGTGTGAGTGAAGACACTTGACTGCAGGATACCCCACTACTTTCATTCCCACTAATTGTCAGGCCCAAGGCCCAAGGTGACTGGATTGAGCAGAAATCATAGCCTGGATGTAGGCCTCTAATGAGCTTAATTGCCCTCTGTGACAAGCAGGGAGGGAGTATGTGGCCATCTATTCATACTGCATCTGTTGCAATCAGCAAGAATAGTCATATTGGCACTGAAGTTGTAATTCAAGAAGCCAACAGGCCTCTCTGGTGAGGTGTCAGAAGCCACTAATAGTTTCACTGGTGGATGTTGTGTAATAGGTCAAATTCAAGATGCAGACATCTCACATACATACACATTGTCCTTTTTGTTTCCTCTTTTACCACTGGATGTAGTTTCTGGTCAGCTTGATTACCTAGAGCGACCCCCCTGCCATTTGCCTTCGTTTCCCTTCCATCCTTTGTCTCTTGCCCCTTTTCCCCACTTCCCTTTTGATGTTTCTTCATTCCCATGTCCAGCAGGAAAATACACAGTTACCACCATAACAACATCAATATTATTAGAGAGATGTTTCTTTGATCTTTTTCCAATAAAGTCATCACAGGAAATTTCTAATTTGTTCTGAAAGAGCATTCCATAAATCTTACCACTTTCATAAACATCAGCTTGGCATTTCACAGGGTTGCTTGAGAATAAATCACTCAATGCATCTAGAATGCTATGACTATAAATACAAGGTATCCAAAAGGACAGCAGTCTTCTTCGGAGAAGCGAATCTGAGCAGTGGATGGTGAAAGGTGTAAATTTATTCTCAAGGCATGTTCAGTTTTCTTATTTTTAGAATAATCAGAAGTATTTTTTTCTCATTCATAAAGACATTTGTTGAAGCAATATCAAATATTTGGAGAAGTACAAGTACAGAGAGTCCGTTGCTTTGTTTCTTACTCATTATACCCATATTGTCCATACTTGTGCCCATACAAAATGAGATAATTGCTTTTCTGAAATGTCTTCCACTCTAGGCAGATTAGGCCCTACACAGACAGAACAGAAACAGCAATATGATGAAATTAACATTATAAATTATTCTTTTCCTATTTTACTCATTTTATATGAAGCTGAACTAGTTAGCTGTTTATTGTCCCCTTTCTCAAGTGATTACTGCAACTTTTTTCAATATCTTCATTCACTTTGAATGGCTTCCTATCTTTTCCACACTGAAGCAGCAAAATAATGTCACATGAAGCCTGGGTTCTGTGTGCAGCGTTTCTGTGGAACCTGAAAAAACCTTCACTTGTCCTCTTCAGTCTCTATACAAATAACATAGCCATTTTTTCTTTTGTCAATCTTAATGTCTTTCTGCAATTTTTGAAGTTGTGCAGGCTCCCTCTGGTGGCCAACTACCACTGGCCAGTCTAGAAATATTTTTGGTAATAGGGAGATAGAACATAGGAATTTGATAGATTAGTTCTTATATTTGGCTTTTTGTTTATGTGCGTTATCATTAACAATCTAAATTTATATAAGCATAGAAATATAATAAAATCAAGTGTTAAATATAAATATACATAAATATAAAAATATAAATTTACATTTGTTGTGATATTCTGACAGTCTCTAAGTGAAGACTCCTATTTCATTTAAAAATATTTTGTTATCTTAGTTGTTAACCAGCAAACCAAGCATGGTTTCTTCCTTTCAAAGATTGCAAGACCAGGAAAGTTCATTTTAGCAGTCTATATCATCAGGCACTGATATCAGGGCTGAAAAGGAAACAACCATCTTGCCACTGTTTCACGTTTCCATCTTTCCAGATGCTGTTCTCACTTCTTTTACATTTCCTATTATGCCTTGCAAAGCTGGAAAGTTTAGTGAGTTTAGTCATTTAGACTTCATATCAGCAGATTTGAGCTTTTGTCTTTTCCTCTGCACAGCAGCAGCGTGGACCACATGGAAACCTTTTTGTTCTTTCCTACTTGGAGTGGGCTGTGAGTGGGAACCAGGATGATGCCTCACTTGTTCACAGTTTGCGGTACAGATAAGACATGATTTGTAAAGCAGTATTGACCATTTACCAGGATAAAGATATCAGGGCATCTTAAATGCTTTCATTTCTACAAGGCATTTTCTAATATTTTGTTACTTCTACATTGTGTTATGTAAGTTTGAACAGCAGAGTTCAAAGACTGACTGTTAACTATGAACCACTTCTTTTGTTATCTTTTTAGGCTAATCCAGTGTCTACTAACATCAGTGGTAGCCATGGTCTTCATCAGAGGTAAATCATGCTCTTACTTAACTTATATTCAGAACAGAAAAGATAAAAGATTGCCTCCTTTCATGTTTTTAGAATTACAAAATAGGTTATTTTTTCTTACTGTAATTTACTTTCACTCTTTGTATGGTAGTAAGATAAAAGTCAACAACATTTCAGACACTCTACTGTATTAGATTGTATCAATGGGTACTCTTAATAACTATAAATGCTGTGTTGGCAATTTTAACAGAAAGGAAATTCAGTCTTAACAACAAGAAGTACATGTTATTCCAAAAAAATGCCAGGAGTCCAAGGTCCAAGAAAAGCAATTTAACCTACTGAAAGATATTTTGTAGTTGCCTTTTTAAAAAAAATTCTATAAAACTTATGTTACTCCACTGTCCTACTAAGCACATACTTTTGTTGCTTTTGCTGTAACCAGCACAGCCAGTGCAAGGAAGTCTGTACTAGTGCACTGCTGGGAAGGGATGCTCAGCCTGCCATGGGAGGGAGATGAGGGGAACAGACTCAAGGGCATGACACAACTGTTAGTGGACAACTGCACTCAGGCACTGCACTGGCTTCAGCTCTTTCAGGGCAGCACAAAATTTATGACTTTTGCCCATATTCTATGGAATTCACCCCAGTGGTTACCTGCCACCCAGGATCAGCAGCCCTGAGCCTACAAGTTGGCATGCACTGCACAGTGTGTGGCTATACTTCTGTGAGTGTGAGGACAACTCAGCTACCTTTGCCATTATAACTGTCTTTCACTCTTCTTTCTGTCATCTAGAAAAGCAAAAGGGAAAAAAAAAGCTCCAATTAACTCTTTTCACAATTATCTAGTATAGGGCATACAACTCTTAATTTGTTATCTTGTATCACATGAATGATCTGAAAGCATATTTTGCTTTGGTGTACACTGATACAACTTCAGAGAGTTCATTGGTGAAATGATGCCAAAATTCTGATTGTGGTTAATCAAATATGGTCAAAGAACTGACCATAAACCAGACTGAGCAATCCTGAGGTTTTATGAAACATTCTTTAAAATAAATCCTAGGGAAAAAAACCTGACAGAGTATATATGACATTTTCTTTGAGTCTGTAAATGCTGTAGTGTTTCTGTAATGTGTCTAGGTTTGTTTTATGAGAATTCTGCTTAGCTCCTAAACTCTGTTTTGAGTTAAGCAGAGAGAATTAAACAAACAGACCTAGAACTATACTGTTTTTAAAACTCTTGATTCATATTTAAGCATGGGAAATAACTCTTTGGTGTACAAGGATGAGATATGAACATTGCCAAAGATTTTAGAGTATGTTGGCTGAGAAATTTTTGTTTCCAAGCATGTTAAAAGGTTTCTGGTTGGTTCCCTGACTGTTTCGAAAAAGATGACTCTATGAAGCCAATAAGGCCCCAGTGTGTCCAGGTGTGTCAAAAATAAAGGAAAAATTTTTTACCTCCTCCTTTCCTTAAAACAAAGGAGGCAACAACTGTGTGTGGCAAAGGATCATCTTCTGTGACATTCATCAACATGTTCCTATTACCCACATGAAGTCTGATCTGCATGTCAAAATCATTCAGGTGACTTCCACCACTTTCAGCAGCTTCTGGATAGATCCCAAACTTCCTCAGTGAGGTTTACATTTTTGCGATAACAGCTCTCCTGGCATTTAAAAGTCTGTTGGGAAAAGTAAAATCTAATGTATTTACTTCACTATTCAAAAGGTTCAAAGAAACTGACTGTGAACTCCAGAAAACTATTTGGCTAGGGACCACCTGTAGTTCTGTTTGTAGCTCCTAGGTCCAGAAAATCTCATCTCATAGAAAAATGAGCTGGTTTGCCACAGCCAAACTATAGGAATCTGAACATGGTCCACAGATCTTAATCAATGCAAAAGTGAACATTTCCAGTAGATTTTATAGTCTCTTCTGCATGCTAGCAGAAAGAAAGAGATCTCTGTGAAGGATTGTATTGAATTCATACTGTTTATGACAGTGAATGCTATCAGCTCCAGCTCTGCTAGGTGCAGTAACTTACTTTACTGCTCTTGCAACACAAATCAAATTCAAATCAGAGTCCAAGTAGAGTAGGCATGTCTTCTTTGATAATCTAATATAAAAGTAATTCTCAGTGGAGATTAAAAAACCTGTATACAATTTATACAGAAGGAAAACTCTCCTCTTATCTATACTATGTAGAAACCTTTCTTAAGGAAACCCTGTGTGTGGCCATAGCTCTTCACTCTGTGAAGAGAGATGTAGAAAGAAGAAAGCAGGAGAAGTCACATCAAAAACATCAGGAACAGCAGGAGAACGGAGACAGTTTTGAAGCTAGTTTCATACACTCATTTCTTTTTTAATTGCTTTGATCTTTTGAAAAGTCCATGTTATGCACTGAAAAGCTGGAAGACAGAGCACTCGCATTGCTGCATGAATTTAGCAGCTGTACTGGAGCTGAAATAGATAAGCATGGGGTTTTGTGTGGACTTCATTAACAGAAGAGCACAAAAAAGTGGAAGTTAATATATTTTTATTAAAACATTAGATTTGGTGTTTTGTGCTGCATTGTGAATGGTTATTTTCCTGACTCTTAATGTTCTGATTAGTTAGGAATGTGGGCTGTTTGGGGATATAAGAGCAGGGATGAGGAAAGGATAAAAATGCTATGCTGGGCTGGTCCAATAGTATTTTTCCAGTAACATAACAGCGTCAGTTGGTCACTGTAACTGGCACGGGGAGAAGCACTCCTGATTGCTGCACAGCCTCTGGAGTGGCATGGGAGAACACTTGGTTAAGCAGCTTGGTTGAGTGTATTTATGAGGAGGGACTGAGCTGCTGTGTGGCAGCTCCAGACTTACATGATTTACCAAAAGTAATTGCTGTCAGAATGTTTTACTGCTCATTTGCTCTGCCCTCTACTACATACAGGACTTCATCCTTCCCTGAATTAACATTGTATGACAGGAAGGAAAAGGTGCCACCTAATAGGTGGAGCACTGTTTATTATAGGGAAAGGAGAGGCAGACCCCGGCTCTAGTCCCTCTACCTAGAATTCTGTATTGTTTAATGAATGTTTAATAGAAAACTGCAGAATTGGTCCTTTGAGCAGGGACTGGGTCTGTAACTGCTGCAGGATTGTGTTTGTTCTGTATTCTCTTTCTCTCTCTGTATTTTGAAGATGTGGCGCCATGCAGAAAGCAGTCAACTGCACAAATGCCCGGAGCTGTCAATAGCATGGTGGTCAGGGCACATCTGAGGGGGGGACATCTGACGAGCATATCAGGCATGTTCAAGAACATGGGAGACAACCACAAAATTTCCAACACACAATGAGACAAAGGTGGGAGAGAAGGCTAAAGAAATATGTACCACACAGTGATGACGGGCTTTGGCATATTCATAGAAGAGAGCTTTTGGCACTGACAGCACTGAAAGATCAAAAGCTCTGGAGTTTGTTGACAGACAGCTAGGTTTCAGAACTGTGGTTTTGGCCACATCCTCCTAAATTCTGCTTATGCATCTTGGACAACTGTATCTCTTTCGTTTGGTATATAACTCTTTTCCTCCTTTGTTTTTCTGTGATGTCTACCCTCTCCTTCCATCCTGAAAGAGACATTGCATACTGCCTGGAAAACACTTGGACATGGCAACAGGGACAGTAAGTATCCAGGTAGTTGTAAAGGAACGTAACATAAAAGCTCTCTGATTATGACAGCTCTATGCCCACAGTAGGCAGCTTAATTTAATGAATGATGCACCCTAGGAGTGTATTATTTTAGGCAATGGACTTGCAGTAATGTCAACAAAAGCCTAAAAATTTGAGCAGAAGTATCAGGCAGACAATACTTTGTCAGGACTCATCATAATACCCTTACAGTGCATGTCTTACAGAAATTAATAATCATTATTGAAAATCTTTTCCCCCACTGCACTGATGTGAAGGTATTCTTGCATCACCTGAAAAAGTGATGTTTTCAAATGCTAAGCACTGACTGAAAGAATATAACCATTCAACATATTTTTAGGTCATTGTAGGGACCAATAAATCACAGCTGATGGGTCATGTGCATTTCTTACTGGAATCACAACCTTTTCACTTCATATAAATCCTCCAACCACATGGTTCCTGGCCAAAGCCACAGGGAGCATGGGCCAGGCTTAACAAGCAAAAGTTATGAAGGATCCTATTTCTTTCTTTAGGAAATAAATGAATAAGCCAAGAAAACAACTCAGCAGGTCGCAGGAGAGCAGATCCTGGAGGAGTTACCACCTGTCAGCAGACGTCTTGGCTCCCAGTTAGAAGTTGTAGTATATGTGCAAGATGAGCATTTGGTAAGCTAGCCTGGAGACCACCTCATTCTCTGTCAGCAATTAGATCACTTGATTAGCACAAGTAATTTAGCAAGAGTACTTAAAAGTATTAAGAAAACACTTAGAGGAGCCTTAGATCGGGAGAGAAAAACAAAACAAGGTAAAATGTGGGTGTTACGTGTCTTTTAGACAAAATACTAAAGGTGTGTTAGCCTGCAAGGGGCAGTCTGTGGAGCATGCTCACCTTGCAGGCCAAATAAATTGCATGAAGAGAATAATCCCACAGGGAGCAGATACTTCAGAGAACAAATGAGAAGGTAAGGACAAAACAGAGTTTCTGAAGCAGTATAAAACAGTTTTCTAATAAAGAAATAAACCCAAAGATCTGACAACACCTCAGGTTGATATATAAATCTGTAAGACTGCTCACAGCTTATGCAAGAGACAGCAGCATGAACTAACAAGAAAAAGTATGCCTTCCTGGATATGCTCAACCACCTCATGAATCTGGGGGCACTAAGGGGGAATATTGCCAGCTAGTAATGCTGTGGCCTCCTGCATGTGAGGAAAGGGTTTGTAACCCTGGATATCTAAGTTTTGTTTTGCAATGGCAGCCTTTTCTTATGTCGTGTTTGGCTGGGGTGGGTTGACTATGGGATCTTCTCCTTGGGCTCATGCTGGAAACGTTTTAGAGCAAGGAATTAGATGTTTTCATTAGCTCAAGTTTTTGGAAGGCTTTAATGGTTTTTCTCTCAGTAACCCAGGCCCTGGCAAAGAGTTTAGTGTCAAGCTATGTTGGAGGAGGTGATGATGCAAACTGGAAGGTACATTGTACAGAAGGTTGTGGAGAGGTGCCATTTTCCTGCTAGAAAAAGTATGGGAGAGGACCTCCCCTTGCCTCAGGGAGACGTGGAATGGGAGTCTGCGCTCCTCATGGCTGGCATGAAGGTGTTCCTACCATTTCCCAAGCACTTATACAAAGAACAGCATCTGAGATAGGCAGAAACATTATGAACAGTCCAGATTATAGGAGAATAATCGTGTTTGTTACAGTTAGTCATTCAGGATAATTCTTTGATCAGAATTAGTGGTTGTAATTCCAGGTTTGTGAAGGTAATTAAAACTGCAGCCTAGCTAGGCCTTGGTTCCCTTGTCTTCTTGCTCTGTTTTGGCAAAATGATATTTGCAGTATTAATTTGCTCAAAACATGCTACATGTGCTTTGTTTTTTCCACAGCTGGGCAGTTCCTGAACGGCTGAAGGCACTGAGCCCTCACTGCAGTACACGCAAAATGTAAAGACACCTGGGTAACAGGCAGCCCATTAGGTATTGTTGCTATATTCTTTCCATGCGCTGCAGTAATCCTACGTACAAACTCTTGCATAATGAGAGACTAGCATGCAATGCACAATTTCATCCTGGCAGGAACAGAAGGGAATAGTTCCTTGTATATAACTTTAAATGTCTTGGTTAATGTTTCACAAAAAGAGAGGAAAGAAATGAAGTAAGTAAGACTAAATTGAACTAGGAAGAACTTTTTCATGTTCTGTTATTAAAAGGGAAAAATTAAAAAGCATCCTTTCTGCAAACTGGTAAAATTATATGGTAATTTACCATTCATTATTAGGCTCAAAACAACTTGTATTATAATAAACTTCATAAAGTAGTCCTACTGGAATTTTGCCACTGTTTTAATTAACAAACTCATCATATATTTTGGTCATTTATGTCTGTTTTATATATCAGGAAAAATAGGCTTCATCTCAAGTTTCATAACTGATGGTTGTTCTGTATAATGATTTCTAGTTAAAACAAGTAGCAGGTAGCTCCAGTCTGTTATTACTGTAAATCAAATTATTTCAGTTTACACTCCTCTTGTTCTTGATATCTGTATTTGGGATGAGGTTTTGTTGTTCCTTTTTTTCCGAAATAATTTCCAAAAGAGAAGTTCGGGGGAGGGCATGAAATAATAACCCAGCTGTTTACAATTACAAAGAAGTATTGGTGTTAAACCTAATGGAGAAATTCATGTGCATTTAAGTGAGCAATAATTGCAGTTTGCAAAATCAGGACAAGAATTCTTAAGCATGTTTATAAAAGTCTTCATTCACTACTATAAGTTTATAAATACATCCTACTTTGAGGTCGTGATGTTTGCTGACAGCGGTTACTCAAAATCTGCAATATTAGGAAGATTTTTTTTTTATGTTCTGTGGCTTTCAAGAACCTAATAACAGTAGCCATTGTAAATAAACACAGTATTGCTTATGCAGTGTTAAAGAGTAAGAAATAATTTCAAATAAATACCCCAATTCTATTATAATATGAAGATAATATTTAGATTCATACAAAGTTACAGTTAAGCTCATGAAGTAAGGAGATGCAAAGCAGAGCCATGATCTTGCAGAGGATTCAGTCAGGCCAAACAGCCTTACAGACATAAGCATGTGGACCTCTGAAAAATTTTCAAAGGTATGACAGTTTCTTGCAGGCTTGAACCTGACCTGTTTCATTCACTGCAATTTAAAGCAATTGAGACTGGCTGAGGCTAGAGGAAAGGTTAGTGTTTTTTAATTATAATATCTCCAGAGTCACTGAGACCAACAGTAAAAAGCAGATCCCTAAGACAGGGGCGATCAGGCTGCAAGAGGTTTCTTAGGGAGGCCATTTCCATTCTCATCTGTCAAGTTCCTTTTGCTGCTTTTACTTCCTCACTCACTTCACCAGTTCTTAGAGGTACACAGGCTTTTCTGTTGTAATGGCTAAAATAAACTCCACAGCTTATCCTTTCTGAAGCGAACTAGTATGAATGTATGGACATGTGGCATACTGTGTGACATAGACTGTATATATTTGTTTTACGTCTGTGTTCAAAAGTGTGGGGATGCAATGACAGATAGAAAATAGGCATATCAACCAGTACAACCTGTAAAGGAAAAGCAGTTTCCTTGGACGTGGAAGACAAAAAAAATAGCATTAATGCTATGCATGCTCCTAGGCAAATTGACCACGGTTTGTTTGTTTGTTTGTTTGTTTTATTGGAGCTAACGGGTTATTGAAGTACTGAATACAGAGAGAAGATGGTTTCCCCAGCAACTGTGCCTCCAGAAAAAGGTTTTGGCTTGTTCTCTTGCTTGTGTGTTTTACACTGTGTAACCAAATGATATTACTGGTAGGAAACAGATACCTAGCCTAGTGATCTCCAGTGTGGGTCCTATTGGCATTAGCAGCTGTGGGAGTTCAGGAGGCAAAACCAAAAGTCCTGTTGGAAGCAATGATTCCAGCTCAGCTGAGGTTGGTGCAAGCTGACTGGCGGAGCCAAAGAGTGTGATCCAGGAGGACTGATTTTCCATTTCCTTTGAACCTCAGAGAACACAGCCCTTGGTGCTCAAAAGGGCCTAGTGTTGCCTACCAAGAACCATGGTCAGAATTTAAGGGGAAGGAAATGCAATCACTAATGCATTGTTTTTTCCATAGCAATGTAAGTCAGTCTTAGTAGTTTGTTGTAATTAAGGAAAACTGGCTTACAGTAGCACTGTGATACAATCTAGAAGATAGAAATCCTAAAACATTTGCATTTTGAGTTAAGTATTTGGGGCACACATTATTGTACACTGAAATATTGAATATCTATTCAGCCAAAGAGAGAGAGAACTTGGGTTTATTTAAATAAGGGATGTATTACCTACTCTTAGTTTTATTCATCTAGGCTACTGATTTAATAACCCAGGCAGAATTCTCTGAATTTAAGATTTGGTGTATTTCTAGATAAAAATTATAAACTAGAATGAAACAAACTACACACTCTGTAATTGTAAATTGACTGAGGGCAGGCTATTGCAAACAGATTGCAGGTCTGTTGTGCTGCTTGACTAGTCAGGTGGGGGGCTGCGTTTTCTAAGGTTGTGACTTTGGATACACAGAGTTGGTAGGGACCTATTAGTAATAGCAAATAAAACTATCTTCAATCTGTTAAGCTAGTTCTTTCAAACACAGTTCTGATCAATGTATTTTTAATTCCTAGGCTGGGGCATTGATTTCTAGTTATATGATTATACTGTCACAGCAATTAAACTATGGAACCTCAGTAACTCATTCCACATCCAGAAGCTGGATTATTTATCACCGAGCAGATTGCCCGGCATGTTGATTTGGGGTTCTGGTTTCCAGTGTACCTGAAGACAATGAAATCTAAAATCTTGCTATTGATCTTTAAAAACAAAACACAACACAACAAAACAAAACAAAACCTGACTCTGTGTCCAGGGTGTTCCAAGATGCCTCTAGCCATGACATGAAGAAAGACAAAACTCATTGATGGAGCGAAGCGGGGTTGTGTCTGTATCAGGGTGTTTTCTACAAAAGATATGACAGCCTTCTGTAATGCCTTCAGGACAAATGTTTGGGCTCTGTAACAACCTCCTTGTAATAATGAGCTGTAATGAAGAGAGAGAAAAAAGAAGAATTCTTGGGGAAAACATTCTAGTTCAGCCACCTATTCACCACTGAAAAAGGGACGAGTGCCTATGTGGAGCACCTAATTTGATCTGAATTGTAACAAATCCAGTTTGCCACCACAGAAAACCACTTCAAATACCTCAAAGTTTAGGTAATTCATCTATATGCAGATACTTAAATCAAGGCATCTAGTGCCATTTTATACATTTGGATGACAGTTATGTCACAAACCCTACAAGGGCTCTATAACCTTCTGGAATGACAGCTAGAGGCTAGGAGGGAATGGATATCCCAAAGCATCTAACATGACAAAAGATGTCTTTATACTGATCCTCAGACCTTACTCTAGTGATTGGGAAACTTGACTAAATCAACCAAACAGATGAACACAGAATTGTTTGTCACTTATTTTGGATAATATATTTTTCTGGTGCCCTCGCACTCCCAAATAGGGTTTTTTTGGGTGGTTTGTATTTTGTTTGTTTGTTTTAGAGTTAGCAGCAACAAATTGTATTTGCAGAGCTGCCAGGGAAAACTGGCTGTTTGGAAGTGCTGATGGCCTTTCCACTCCTTGACTTATTTTTAGAATGAGAGGTAGCAAGGTCTTTCTTCTCAAAGATCTTCTCTGCAGATGATAATTTCTGAACCTCTTTCCACCTAGTACATATAAACCAGAAGTACATGGGAAATACTGGACCTGCTCTGCTTCCTTTGAAAAAACATTTTCTGTCCTGCATAATCAAGAAGACACCAGGGTGGAAAGACATGGTGGGATTGAGTTCACCAGCCCCCAACGGTATCAACTGTATTCCATCAGTCAGTGAAGTCAGAGTTGTCCTCTGAATCTTTAACACGTCAGGGTACAGTTAACTCCTTCTCATAGTCTCCCTTGTGTCAAAGCAAATCAAAGGCTTTGTCAAGACAGAAGTTTAATTCCAAAGTGTAAGTCTGTACTAAGGAGTAAAATACCTGGTAAAATTAACATCTATTAATTTGTGGAATGTTCAGGCCTCTGATTATATAAAGTTCAGGTTGCTTAAATGCCACTTGATTTGCTTGGAATAGACAGCTGTGTCTCTGAAAACCTTTACAGCATAGGCTAAATTGTAATAAAGGGTATTGTGTATATTCTTTTTTTCCCTTTCAATTAAGTACACATTAAAAGTGTCATCCTTTGCGCTTACTGTTTTTTGTTCATCATAGACTTAATGTGATTATTGACATTTTAGGGCTCTGAATCTCAAAGCATGGCCTTTGTTAGTTGTGTTGTCCAGTTAAAATCTAGATGGTAGATTTTCTGTTCTGTTGTTGATGTTTTAACAGAGTTAGTGATGTATGCATGACTGAATCCATCTCCTTTCAGGTTAAATGCAACTAATATCACATCAAGGAACTGATTAACATCCCTAGTAGGGGGAAAAATGAGGAATTCAGCTCTTTAATAGAATTAATCTGTAATACACTGAAATTCAAGATAATCCCTTTCAATCAAGTTACATTTGAACGGATCTTTTTCTCCAAATCAGTAGGTGAGTTCTGTATAAGAACTGCATATTTATTTGTCCCATTTAAAAGAAACTAATTTTAACAATGCGTGTATTTATGCTTCACTGGCCTACTAAGCATTATTATCTTGCAGTTCAGTGACTTTCAGCTGTGCGTTACTCTAAGACACTTAATGGTAGAGTTTTGTTCAGTGAACTCTGGCACAGTCCTTTGTAAAACTTGCATACATGTCCTAATAACTGCTTTACATCGCACATGTCAAGGAAAGGTGGAACACCGTTGCCTGGAGTGGATATTATGTATGCCCATGGTGTTCTGCAAGAATGGCCAAGAGAAATTAAGACGTCTATAATTAATATGTAGGTGTCTGTAGCCCAATATATGATGGGGTGGCCATTTTATGTTTGTGCTGATGCCCTAATCTTTCTACATGCTTTGCTAGCTGCTTGTGCCTGTAGTCTGAAGAGAGCCATAAGGTGCATGCTGGTGTGTATGCCCTGTATAGGCCATATCTATATTTGGCATTCTGTCTAAATTGCTACTGGAAGTGGCTTTGGGGCTGTGTTAACACCTTAAACATCCCTGGACATGCCTAGAAGAGCACAAGTTGGTACAGGACAAATCCATGCCAGGGGCAGTTTTAGTAATTCAGCTGTAGAGATGAGAGAGTGCCAAACTTGAAAATATACTCTGGCCCTGCTTAATTTATTAGTATAAACTTAGTTTTGTAACTTTCTCATTGGCCTGACAGGAAGCTTATGGAATTGTTCTACCACAAGAAGTCCAGTCTTCTCCACCAGCTTATGGGTGGGTTCAGAGACTAGGGGAAAGATGGTCCCCATTTTTTCTCATTCTTCTTTACCTTTTTTGATCACCTCATTTGATTGACTTATTTAATGAACTGCTTTAGTATGTTTAACATATGCAGTACAGTGGCTAGCTAATGGGAAAAGATAAGGTTCAACTACAGTTACAAGAGTTAGCGATATCTTCTAGTATTCAAGACATAAATTAGGACTTATTTTTTGTGGCTATCCCAAGCCATGCTGATCGTAGAACTTAGTATATTTATGATTAAGTAGATCCTGGAAAGAAGCAGAAGACTAAATACCTGAGGTTTTGAATAGTCCCTTGGAATTTCTGCAAAGAGGGGAAGACTCCTTCTGCCCTGCAGAGTATTAATGTTTGAGCATAACCTCTTCTTCCTCTTAGATTTTCTAATGGTATTGTGCAGAGGTGACATATCAAGCCCATAGAGTTTAGCCAGGTTGTTCCAAATCTTTATCAATAGCTCAGATGATAGTTTTTATCCAGATAAGGTCATTTGTGTTATATACAAATACACTATTTTCTTCCCCATCTATCCATGAATCAGAAGATGAAGATATTATAGTGGGTTTCTTCCTTAACATTCTGAACTGATTTTTGCAACCGTCTTATAGGGTAGACAGTCTAACAGGGAAACAAACAAACAAAAGAAATGGAAGGCAAAGTTTCTTTGAGCTATTTATAAAAGTTATTAGTCCACAGCTATAACAAAGTAAAGCAGGTGTTTAAACTCAGGTGAAACTCTACAAGTAAGTTTATGAAATTATGACATAGTTAATATATTTAAGCATCAAAACCTTAAGCAACAAGCACAACTACTTGTCTTCTATTTATTTGTGAAGTGCATACCAAATAACTTCCCCTACAATTTTAGGGGAAAAGAATAAATGAAAATGTTGTTATTCTCTTTGAATTAATTTTCAACTAGAGAAAGGGTCTAGTAGTAATAATTTAACCATTTGCCTACTGTGGAACTATTAAAAATTCTGTTCAGTTTCTCCCCCGAAGGTAACATTAAAATGTTTTTCATCTGTTTTAGGTCCCTCATTATCTCTATTCCTACCATTCCCTAAACCATACTCTTTCTTTTTTTAATTCATAACAAGAACTATAGTTTTATGGATGTACTGATATATCTAAAACTTTCCCTGGGTATCAATCCTGGGTGCCATTTTTCGTTCTTGTTGGTTGACTCTTTTGTGTCTTTAATTGGGTACAATGTCTTCCATGCTTTTTCCTATAACAGGATGTTTGACTTGATCACCAGGAGCCTGGGGGTTCTCTCCCTTCTTGTTTCCCAGAGATTTAGAGGAAGGAGTAATGAAGCAAATCGAGGGCTTACAGCTCACATGGAAAGCTGGGCAATAACATAAGCTTGATCCCTTGTAACAACTAGCAGGTCTGAAGGGCTGTGGAACATTCATCAGGTACAGACAGATGGATAGTGCCAGGCTCTTTCCAGAGGTCCATGGCTCTGCAGAGTAGCAAATGAAGTATCTGTCTCATTCCTGTCTCTTCCTGTTCCTTCTAGGGTAGTTATTTGCCCATTGCTCATGGATCTGGCATTGCAAGTTGAAGTATTGCAGTACCACCTGTGTTATTCGGTTTTCACAAGGGTATGAGAATCTGTACAGAAGTTGCTTCCTGGGTGTTTTTTTTTTCTCTGAAAATCTGTAGAGGTCTGAAGGAATGTATTGTTGAATCTTGCATTATTTCTGCACGTCAGGAAGCGAAATACTGTGGGAGGCCTGTGGTTGTGCTGCATGAAGCATGTAAGTGACCCCCTGCAGTTTTCAGAACAATTGTTAAAAATACAAGCTGCACTCTGCACATACTCCTCATCCATCACATGGTATTTAAACAGTAACTAAGGAGAAGTACATGAAAGTCCTTGAACAAATCCAGTCTCCTGTTTTTGCCAGTTCTGCTTTATAGCCTTTAGATAAGGTTAGGATAAACATCCATGTAGTGGGCTCCTGTGACAGAGTGGGGAAAAAAAGGCATTTTGCAATGCCATTGATTGTAATTCTCTTGTAAATGTGTAATTATTAATCTTTCCAACATTTGGAGTTTCTACAATTTATGTCTGGGGGTGGGATTACTTTGTGCTTTATATATTAGGTTAGTAAAGAAGGCTTTTTTCCTTCCAAACCTTAATGTATTTAAATCATACTTTTTTTTGGTCTTTAAATGCTGCAAGAATCTGAGAATCTCAGAAATGTCAAGCCCCTAAAGGATGCCATTGTATCCTTTCAGGCAAGGGGTTCCCAAATACCCTGACTATGATTGAAAATGGGTTCCTAAAGCAAAGGCTGAAATTCTGCCACCTTTACCTATGGAGTTCGAACCCAGTCAGGCATTTAATGCAAGAGTTCTCAGCTGAGGAAGGCTGACAAAATCTGACCTGTGATGATTATGATTGAACATTGCAACCAGTTCATCTAAGACAGGTTCTGTGCCAATCCCACAGTGATTCTCAAGAATGTGCTCAGCTCAAAGAACTGCATTCAGACCTTGGAATTTGGCCCTGAGGAATTCTCAAATCATGTGAATCAAGGAAAAAAGAATTTTTAAAAATTGAGAAATCTACCATGTTGGGGAAGAAAAATAGGTTTTATCAGAAAAATATTCCTAAAGTTTATTGATTTTTCTTTTGTCACTTAGGCTTTAACTGGAACTCAGCACTTATTTAGTCAAATCATAGGATTTCGTATGACCTTTAGGTTTCCTTATCCACAAACCAACTCAGAAAACAGTTCTCTTCAGAGAGCAGCCCCTCAAACTGGTCTAGTCAAATCAAGAGACCACCTCCTGGGAATTTAAGCTAAGAGATTCTCTCTGTTCAGATTCTTTGCCACATTTGAACATACTGAAAAATTCCTAAAAATCCAAATTAAGAGTTATTGGAATAAACGGCTCACAGTTGAGGTAACTTATTTCTTAAGACCTTTAGATGGAAAATTAAAGCATAAATTAGTCATATTGCCAGTAAAGTTATTCCTTGTCACTGAGCAGAGCCTTTCCGTTTCTCTTCTCCTCTAAACCACTAATGAACACTCTAGCTGTAGAAGAAGCACAAACATTGTGCTCCCTAGTTTGTACTTTTGGCAGTTCATAATACATCAGTGTCTGCACTGTCAGATTCTGCTTCAGATCAGATGGCCACAGATCTGGCACTAAGACAAATATGTTTAAAACTCACACAGCCCAAAGAAGTGGGGAAGTCTCTGCAGGTTTACATATGAATACAGCCCTTTCTTCAGCCAGGTGTTTTGGAATTAGAAGTTTTCACTAAAATTACTGGCATAATCCCTGTTGCAAATAGTCTCTGTTTCCTCTCTGTACTGGTAAGGTACTACTCCCAGTGTATAAACAAACGGTGATTCATTAGCACAATGACATAGAACAACAGATGACCTTGCATATTATGAATGGGTTATTCTTCTACTTCAGTTATGGTAATGAATCATTTCCCTCTTGCACTCCTCCCTTCAATTCTACGTGAATACATTTCTTATTATTCAGAATTCTCTTATTGAAAGAACAGTTGTCCCTGGAGGTCAAGAGGGGAAGGATCCTTACTCATAGAAAGTACAGAGGAACACAACTCAGCTGAGTTATCAGGCAGCCTTCTGGTTATCAGTGTCTCTATTTACTGTTTTACATTGGACCATACTTTCCTCTTAACAGTTTGTGTCCTCCTGACATGAGGTATGTTTCACGTGTGCAAGCATAGGTTGTACATGAAAATTCTTATTCCTTCTGTAGAGATCTCATTGAAATTTGGAGACTGGGTAAATGTACATTCTGGGTAAGAAGTTCAAGATTGTTCATTGGAAAATCCATTAGAATAAATATCTTTTGTGAGTATTTAGAAAGCAGTTAGCATGTTTCAGTTTTCTTACTCTCCAGCCCACTTGAATACAGGGAAGCCTTGTTCTGAACGTGCTACCCCCACAAGCTCTTCATGTTTCTTAAAATACTTCAGTATGCAGATTTCCTGAAGGGCTTCCACAAACTGGTACTTATGAGTCTCTGGATGTTTTTTTCTGGAACTTTGTTGCTTAGGCAAATCTTATAACCATAATCTCACATTTAAATAGTCCTTTTGGCACTTGGCCGTTTGTCCCTGTTGCATATCAGTGGTAAACACCTGAGTTGGCTGACTTTTAAATACTAAAACATTGTGTTCTAGCTGAAGCTGTTAATGAAAAGACTACTGAAAAGACTTTTGGTGGAAGTTGGCAATTGCAACAGTCCTGTTCCTAGAAGTACAATGTCTGATATTAACAATGGTAGGTCTGAACACTCCCTTTGGCAAAGGGCTATGTGCGGTATACCACCCAGCTAAGTAATTTCTGAAGCATGGGTTTACACACCTAAGCTGTTTACATACTGCTTAGACTTGAGGTGAGAAGAGTGGAGACTCACTGACATTCTTCAAATGCTTAATAAGTTGCTGGAAAACAAGGAAAATATTTCTGAGTCCATGATGGATAAGACAAAAGTAACAGGCTTAAATTGTAGTAAAGGAGGTTTAAGCTAGACATCAGGAGAAAAAAAATTCTTCCTAAAGATAAGGATGAATTAATCACAGAAATAGACTGCCTAGAGGTTTTAGAGCCCCAGACACTGAATGTTTTTTAAGAGCATTTAGACAAACCTTGGCAGAAATGCAGCTGATCCTGCCTCAGGGCAGATAGATGGACTTAATAACCTCATGAGCTCTTTCCTAGCCTAAGCTCTGTAATTCCGTCACTGCTCAAAGTCACACCAGAACTGTGTGGCAAAACAGGGAACCACACCTTCTGCACCAACTCCTGCCATTACAGCTAAATCATCCTCGCTTTCTTAGGAATGGCTTGAAAAGCCTGAATGTGCTTACTTACTTTGATCAAGATACTGTGTTATGGCTTACTTTCCTAGTGCTTGCATTTCCTCTGGGCAGAAAATGACTTTTAGTCAAAAGGCCAGCATAATGTGTCACTTATTTCCTGCGTAGGGTCTCTGCAGCTGGAGTCAGGAATAGTATATCTACATGGGTAAAGGTAGACAAAGATCTTTCTTTACTGGTGCACCAGAATATACCGGTTATGAGCTGCAATAGCAATAGGCAAAGAGAAAGTTGTGATCTCTGCTTCTGCAGATACAGCAGCCCTAATATTTCATACAAGTATGGATCGTAGTCAGTTGTCCACACCAGAAATGAAATAACGGCCAACGGGCTATGAAGGTCAGCACCATACTTCATTATGTCAGTATGGATTTGGTCACTGTATCTTTTATACAGGCTTCCCAACCGATGAGTTGTCATCAGGCCAACGTAAAAAATCTTTAGGTTCTAAATAAAATGTTTATCCTGACTTCCTTTCGCTAGCTGACTCTTCTCTGTATTCTCATGATTAATTAAAAAAACCAAACCCACAATTTAACAAAAATAATAAAGCGCATAATAACATGGCTATACAAAATGAATTCTATAAGATTTGACAATGCTGCAGCTACACTCAAACTTTCCTGAGAAAGGATCTAGCCAAAGGGTTTCTCTGAGTTCTTCACTGATGCTCATTCACATTTTTGCATTTCTGTTTACTTCATATTGATTTTTATGATACTGTAACTACAAGCATGTAGACCCTGAGAAGAATGAAGTGCATGTGAAATGAAATACACTGCTGCTGTATTTTAATTGCTTGTAATAAAAATTATAATGAGTTGTTGTAACTGTGGGTGAGTATCTGTCTACAAAAGATCATAATTGCCTACTATAATGCAAAAATTAGAAGGAAAAAAATAGTTCCTCTTTCCTACATTTCATAAATATGAGGTAAAGATTATGGATTTATGTTGTACATATTGAAAACGTTTTTCCAGAGTACCAGGATATCATTCTAAGCAGTTCAAACATGTGGTTACATAAATCTATGAAATTTTTCTGAGAGAAGATTAGATGTAACAATTTTTTACTTTTCAAATCTCATGTGCAGCCTTTCCAAGCAAAAGAGTCTATTTATTTAAATCAATGGGACTTCTTGCATTGCAGTATTGTTCTGGAGAGAAGTACATGAAGAACCTGAGGAGAACAGAATAAACAAATACTACTTTCATTGCCAGCACTAGGTCCAAATTCACATTGCAATGGTTTTGTCATCATCTAAAGGTTTCTATGATCATATGGAGAGCCTCTAGGCAGCTGCTGAACCTGAGGTGTGTGACAGAGAGTTAGACCAGTGGGTGGACTCAGTCAGAAGAGTCTTTTTCTGGTGATACGTATAGTTTCCTAAAATATCTGCATCACAGATTAGAGTCAACAAATTCGTAAGAGAGAAATTCTAATGTGTTCAGATAAGCAACAAAAAAAAATAGCAGACGATCTTTCCTAATGACATCTCATAATGATCAATAAAAGGCAGCCTTCGACCCCGCCATTCATTTGTCTCTTTTTCTTGTGAAGAGGGATTGATGGAAGAAATTACAGACCCGACTGAAAGTATTGACACCACCGTGTTTTTTCTGCAAGGTCATATCCATAGATATCTGAAGGAAGAAAAAATTTAATTAAAAAATGAATATGAGAGAAGTCCTGAAGGTGAAGCTAGGAAAGCCACTGAGGAATATAATGCAAAATTACGAAGAGAACACAGAAATACCCCAAATTCTGCTTTGACTTGCACCCCAGAAAAGCAAAATGATTTAGTGGAACATGAGTGGCAGGTTTGTCCCTAGAAGTAAAATTTATTTCAACTCAGAAAAACCACATATAAATATTATGTAAGCATTCAAGAAAGAATAGGAAGTTGTTCTGGGTTTTTTCCTTTTTCCTTAAGCTGCCATTTTGTGCTCTGTAGCAAAGGAGTACCTTCAAAAGGGAAACATGCTCTAACAAGCGTGGAATCAGTTTAAAAATGACCTTGAGTCATAGCTCCAGTTTTAATAGGGTTCTGATTTAAATTTGACATTTGCTGTGTTTCCAGATTAAATATAAATATAAAATGTTATAAGATGCAAAAGAAGATTGACCATGGGTACGTCAACCAGATCTACATTTTGGAGGCTTCACAGTGCTCACCCAACTCCCACTTACAGCTGAGCAACACTTACTACATGCATTCCTTAAAGTAACTTGTTAAATATTCAAACTCTCCCTTTGGTTTTCAAATGGTCTGTACTTCCTCCAGCTTCTATGACCCACTCCATCAGTTCCCAAACCTGTGCTTTCATGCCTTTTGTACTTCCACTTTCATCACTCTTTTTTGTGGATCAAATATTCACCAAGTCACCTGACTCTTGTCAGATGAGGAGTTCATTACTTGTAGGATCAGTAGAGTATGCAAACTCCAAATGCTGACCGTGGTACAGGTAAACTGAAAAACTTCAGAAGATGTGCATGACTGAGTGGATGACAATTGGAGAGGGTGCTGGGTTAGAAAAAGAGCATGGCAGAGCAATGGCCAGCAGATCCATCCTATTATCTTTCTCCCATGATGGAATGCAAGACACTACAGCTCAGAAGAGGTTCACATAGAGTATTTGGTCATATAGAGTCATTGGTCACATAGAGTATTTGTGGCTCTACCAAGCCTCTAGGAAGATAATCCCTGATGGTTATACCACCAATCTTCTGCAGACCAAGCGTTAATGTAGGAACATGAAATGCGTGGGGAAAAAAAGCACATTATTGTGACAAAAGAATTGGAAAAATCTGAAGCAGATAAATATAGACTCAGTGCTGCAGTGGAATAATAGGTGTCATTCTAGGATGATGAACAGCTACTCAGGGTGCTGCTTAAGCTCAGAAAAATTAGAAGAAACTTGCATTGTGTTTGTCATATCCAAGAGGAGATCAAAGTATATGCTTGGATGTAATCCAATCAGCAATAAAATCATTACAGTTCTTTTTCTAGCAAATCTAGTCAATATGTCGATCATACAGATTAACACTCCTACGATAGCAGATGACAAAGATGCAGTTGATGAGGTCTATCAACAGCTCGAAGAGACATTCATTAAAAATGAAGCAAAGCTATCACCCTTGCAACTGGGGACCTAACTGTGAAAGTTTGGCTGTCGGATGTATAAGCTCTCCAAAAGAAGAAATGGGAAATGACTACTCATTTTGGTTTACTGAATGAGAAGAGGCATCTGGTTGAACTCTGTTGCTTTCATGTTCATTCATTCTTCATTTAACACCTAAATTGAATGTCCAACATATTTGTACAGATGGGTATGGCATCATGACTAAGAGCCAAGTGATGCTGAAGGACGAACATGTAGCACGAAAAGAACACCCTGAGTCGGAAGAACAATGGTTGGCTTTTAGAACATCAAAAGATAGATATTCAGCAGCCCACTGCTTCTTGTCCAGAGGCAGAAAAATCTATGGGATATCTGTCCAGAAGAGGTTGGTGGTATTGGCATGGAGGCGTAGTCAGTTAACCCAAATGGGCTATGAAATAAAACTGCCAAGTGCAAGCTACCAATAAACACATTCTGATGAGTCAGTATTGGGCTCTGAACATCTGTGAACAGCAACTAGCAACCATGAATAGTGGTTTTTTTCATTAGACGGTGTGTAAAACAGTAACATATGCTGCCCAGAATTTTTCAACTTGTATAGAGAATTTGCTTTGAGAGAAGCTCTGAAAGGATTTGCAAACTAAAAAGGAATGACATGTCCCACCCCCCCACGCCCCGGGGAACAAGTCAGATGTGCCGATGAGATAACAAGGCAAGCTGCAGTCCTAGATAATAGGCAGCAAATGCTGGAGTTAGTGAAAACCACGAGTGAAAACCACATTAAGGACCTTAATGTGGGAGGGAATGAAATGCCTGTACACTGACTCAGTTACCACAGATAGGATGCAAGCAAACATTACCTAGTGATCAACTGCAGAAGCAATAGATAAATTAGTTATCTGGAAACTTTTATATCCAACCACAAAGATATTCAAAGGGAAGTGGAGGCAAAATTCCAATTCAGCTGTATCTTCTCACAGAGAAAAGCATGAGAAACCCTAGAAACATTTAGAAAAGTACAGAGATTCAACAGGTGAAAAGCTTAATTTTTTTCAATCCTGGCTTGTAGAAGCAAATTGTAGGAAACTAAGCCTGATCACAGAAAGAGAGCTGAGATGTGTAGGCTTTATGCATATTGTAGATAGAAGAGAATAAAAATGCTTGTTAGAAATATTGAAAGATAGAAGTGGTCTCCTGTAAGAAATCAGCAGGAGGTATCTTGGTGCTTAAGACATAAAGAAGAGAGAATGAGATATTTACAAAGGAGGGAATGACTGTGCTTTGTACCAGATGGGAACAACTAGAATGATATGGAAAGGTGAGGTGTACTGTACTGTACTCTGCATTTCAACAATGCATTCTCTCAAGAAGGCTTCTAAAAATTCTGTCAGAAATGTTCCCAGCCAAATCTATTGCTTTTTCTTTTACTGTTCAGTCAGAGTTGACCAGTCCTGAATTCTCTTGCATTTCTTGTGAGCCTCTCAGTGCCTTACTTTAAATGCCACCTTAAAAACTGCTGTTTACAGATGAGTCTTCTTTGGGCAAGACATATAGTGAAATACACCATATAGTGGTCTGTAAGCAAATGAATGTAAGAAAAGCAACTTATTGCAACTTTGGTCATTTGGAACAATAAAAGGTTAGTGACTGTTCTATTTAAGACTTTTTTCAACACATTTAAGTCCAAGGTAATGAAGAAAAGAAAAGCAGATAAAAGCTTATTCTTCACCTAATTTTCTTCCCATTGTACATGGATCAATACTTTGTTAGCTTAGCCTGTGTTCGAGGCATGTCTTCTAAAACATCAGCAAAAGCACCGCCACCAGCAGTATCTGCACGTAATTTATGTAGAACTCATTCCAAATTACTTAGGCTGGTACTAGAAGGAAGTAGTAATGTCATTAGTGTGCAGTATCCACCTTTTGGCAACTGTCCTCCCTGAGAAGATCAGGTTAGTTATATGCTACATGACTCTAATGAAGTAGTAGCGAGAGACAAACAGTAGTTAGCCTTAGCATGGATAAATCTGTAATTTTAGATCTTTGAAATCCAGTTATTCTGTACTTTTTACCTCACTGCTTTCACAGCCTTTCTATATTGCCCACTTGTACTTTTCTGAGTCATGCCTACAGTAATTGAAAACTAGTTTTGCTTATTTGATGGAAAATCTAGACAGATTGAAATACAGCACATTGTGTCTCTGCTCTCTGCTGCTCTTATGTCCAAATTTTGAACAACAGCCACGCAGTTTATCATGCTCATTACATTTTATTGTGTCTACTGCCATGCAGTTCTTTTCTTCAAGACTTACTACTTTAGAAGAAAATGTAGGTTATCTAACAGTTTCCTGGACCATTTGCAAATACTAGGTTGCAAAGTACTGTGCATAAGTGCAAGGAACCACAAAGATATCTGCACCCAGAACAACAGATTAGATAGGATAACTGGACTTTTTAGTACTTTTTTCCCTTTTTTCTCCCCCCAAAACTAAAACCCCCCAACTGCCTATCCTGCTTCTGACTCCTGCAGTATCTCCATCCACACTTTCTATCTTTTATGTATTTAATTGTACCATTTCCCTCCTTTTGATGCACAGAGTGATCCAATTAAACTGGTCATTACGTAATCAAGATAATGTTAGACTTTGTTCTATATGTTTCAGTTAAAGCTGACCCCATATTCATCGCTTATGGTCTGATTTAGATCATTAGTGTTATTTTTCTTTAATACAAACTGTGTTTTCATGCTGCAAGGAAGAAATTTGGAGATTGGCATTCTCCCTTCCAGTCCTTGTTTTCTACATTCTAAATTGCAGGTTTTGTGCTGATACTACAAAAATAGTTGGAGAAGGCTTCATGGTCTCCAGAACCTAAAGCAGGAGATTAATTCTCTACCCTTTCTTCTTCCATTTATAATTTTTGCAGTCTGTGAAATACAGTGCAGCTTTGCAGTCATGCTGATGCTGTTCAGCCTCCCCTCTTGTGTATTTTATAGGAAAAAAAACCCAACTGCTCTTTCTGGATTTATTCTTAAACAATTAGGAACAGCATAAGACCAGAAAAGGGAAAAAAAGATTATGCTTGATGAGCAGATCAAATGCACAAAATGATAACTTGGGGTTTATCCAAAGGACATTTTCCTTTACCCAGACATGCTTTTTCTCCTTGTTGCTGTCATGATTGATTAGTGAAGCACCAAACAATCCTTGTAATTATTCACCAACTGCAGACCATCTGGAGTTAGGAATTTGCAATCTCTTTCTAGAAATGTATCTGCACTGGGTTTGCTGTAAGCTTTTGAGCCTAGTACTTAATCACCACATGTGGGAGGTGTTAACTAGGGAATTGCCTTTCCAGTCTAACTACATTATAATTTATATTGTGCTGTAAATGTCTATAACATTTAAGATGTTTTGCAAAGGGTTAGAAGTGCAACACACATAACAGCTCATACCCCAAAGAGCATAGAGTTGAAGTGCACAAGTGGGTACCATAAAATAAAAGGCAAATGATGAGGGGAGAGTGGCTGCTAGAGAGGTAAAGGAACAGATGTCAGAAATTTTTTGGAGGAGGAGGTGAGTGAGGAGGAGGGAAGCTGTTCCCATGTGAAAGATGATCTAAAATGGGGAGTGGGCGAAGGAAACAACTTGGAGTTTCTTACAAGTATGTCTGCTGTCCTATCAAGAAGTGTTTGCGCTTTTGAAAGCATAGCTAAATTTGACAGGAAAAATAAACCTTTTAAACATACTAGCGTAAAAAGAAATGTAAAAACCCTGCCCATTGCATGTTCTAGACATACTATGCATTACAAAAGTAATTCTGTCACAAAAATAATGCACGTCTTACAACCAGAATCTCTCCAAAAACTCGTAAACTCATCATAAACTGCGTCTCTTCTCCTCCAGAGACCAGGCAAAACAACCCAGGCTGAAGACAGACCTGAAGATCAACAACTTGGACAGGAAGGTCAACACTCTGGCTTTGTGGACGTGAGGAAGGAGCGCAGGAGGCTTGTTCCTCAGCTGGGGATAACACGTGTGCCAGACTCTGGCCATCTTATAGTTAAACCAGGGATTGCCCACATTTTTCACTGTGGTGCTTCACATATGCCCAGTGATGACTGGGAATGACACACCTTAATGATACAGTCTTTTTGGTTGAGACTTTAGAAATTTATTGCTTCAAGATCCAGCAGAGACAGCTCTATCATTATTGTTGAAGCTACAAATATGTGTTCATAAGGAATCATTAAATATGAAAAGACATCTATGTTTGGGACAATGTCTCCTGGCTGGGGGAACGTCCATACTGCTTCGTGCACTTTGCAGAGCTAGTTTCTACAGCTCTTATGACACATATAGTGAGGCTATTGTCTGTATAGGCTGAAGTAACAAAAGCCAACTCATTTATCAGTATTTCTGTACAATATCTGGCCCTCCTTCTAAGACACAACAACAACAACTTTATTTTAAAAGAGGGGAAGTGGATAGATTTGTTGCCTATGCAGTTTTCCTCCAAAGGCATGCCACAATGCAAACATATGGGCTGCATCTCTTTATGCTAATAAACATTATAATGCCATGGCCTGTTCTCTGGCAGAGGCATGTCAGAGCTTATAACTATATGACTAAGGTCTTCCCCTGGTATAATCTGTTCTTGCTACTTACAGAAAATGGACCTTGTCCTACTGCTGAGCCATGCTGTGGCATTGTCGGGGGGAGCACAAATTGGTACGGACCAAATTTGTGTCAGGCAGCATGCTAACAATTAAACAATATAAATGGTCATGATCTAGTGCTGAAGTTCATGCCCTGTTTAGACACACGGTGCACTTGTACAGACATAACAACAGCATCTAGCTAATTCAGAACCATTTTTAGACAGCAGATAATGATCAGAAAGCCTCCCTAACACACCTGACTTTCTCTGGTTTCTCACAAACTGTATCTGAGGAATAGGAGCCACCGAGCAGGCTGGAATGCTCCATCTCCTGTTGGGATGTCAGCTACTACACATATTTTGCCCCACAGATTGTGTCTGATTCTCTCATTCATTCACTGTGATGCGCTTTAATCTTATCCTTAAATAATTTGTCATCCCTTCCCAGCTTATAGCATCTTGAGCTTGTTCTCAACCATCTCCATCCTATACCAAATTAATTAAAAATAATCATTAATATTAATCTCAGATCCGTGTGGAATCAGTCTTGATGCTGGGCCACAGATAGTTACTTGAGCTGATTTTTGTAACCAGTTGCATATGGCAAATGAAGGGGCAGGAAAATTAGGTGAGGAATGATTCTCTCTACCGATCCTGTAATTAAGAAAAGGTGAGAAGCAGTAAATATCACCAAAGTTGTCATCTAGACTTAGCAATGTTTTACATTCTATCACACTTATTCCCATTCTGTCTCTCTGAGCAGGCAGCTGCTAGACTTAACTACAGTAAGATAATGTCAGAAAACAGACGCAAAATATTTTGATCTGGGGACTGCAGAGCTGTGGGTGGTGTAAACTGTGGCCTCTTTGTAGATCAGAGACGAACCAGGAAGAACTTTTAGAAGAGCGAGAAGCTAAACTATGCTGTTACCAAATTAATTTGCTATCCTTGCTTAAGTCAATGGGAGGTTCCTCATAGTCTCCAGTGGAGTCAGAATTTCCTTCTCAGTACTTCAAACTCTATGAGGTTAACAGAAAAAGACTCAAAAAATCACTTGCTGTACGTTTTTGGAGACTAGGTATATATAGTTGGTGTATCCCACTTAGCCACATCCCAGCTGCATATTGGGTAAGACTCAAGCATTCATTAGTTTCTCCACTCCTTGGTGCCTTGATTTCTGCTAAGTGGGAATATTGGCTTATGGAATGGATAGAATTCCTGGTCTGCTCTGAGCTTGTCTCTAGTCTGGATGATCACAGGACACCCGAGAACATCATGGCGCATATCCACACATTAGTCGCAGCCTAAGAAAATCTCTGTCTTCAGAATGAAAGAGGGAGATACCAATACATGCAGAAGGCCATGTACTTCCAGTAACAACTCAGTCTTTTACTTGGAGATACTGCTGTTTCATAAATAGTCTAATAATGCTTATTGTCTTAGATGTCACAGGAAGGTATTCATTCATCACATTAGAAAAGTGCTTTAACCAGGCTGAAGAGCAAATAGCAGAATGACGTGTGGTAGAAAGATAGTGGGAACCATCTGGTGATGCCTTGTCTGATTCAGACCATTCTTCCTTTGTAATGGGTACTATTTTTTCATTAAATTAACACAAGTCCGGCATGAAAAAGAAAGAGGGGAAAGAGAAGGGGAAACAGTAAGGGAGGAGAGTCTTTGCCTTGGTCTTCCAGGTAAGAAGAATCCCACCTCTCTTACTTACCCCTCCAGGATGTTTCTTCCCTAATGCATTTAAAAGTCCCATATGCCAGGGAAACAGACCACTGTTGGTGCCATATCTGGGTTGTGTATCTGCCAAGTTGTAAGAAAAGGGATTTTACAACCAGCTCTACCACAAACATGTTTTAGAGGAAACCTTCATTACAAGAAAATGAGGTAATGAGGGGGAAATGCCCTCATGTTTTCCAGAAGCACCCAGCACAGTCCTTAAAGCAAATCCCATAAGTTGATCTTACTCATTTATAAAGGAGAATTTTTCATCCCAGCACACAGTAGTATCCCTGGGAAGAAAGAAGAGTTTGCAATCTGAGCTGGAGTCAGTAGGTCTATACTGCACCTTTTGTGCACCCAGTGAGCTATACGATCACCTCGGCAAGCCATGATGAAGCTGTATGACCACTGACATTTTGTCTGTGCAGTCTCTTGTAGGAGTCTGTAGTTTTCTGTGCCACGCTGATCCAGACACATCAGAGATGATTTCATGAATAAGGGGGCAAGGAAGGTAAGGAACGGTTTTTAAATTGGGACATTTTCCTGCTACAGTCTAAACCAAGAGTAGTTATCAAATTAATTCATAAACACCGCCAGCCACTGGCAGTTCTTTGCTGCTTCCAGATTAAACAGAATTCAGACCAGTGATCAAGAGGAGAAGGGTCTCTCACTCATTAATAACCTCGTGAGCCATCAGTTTCCCAAGAGCACTAGGTTTTATAGGAATGTCAGGAAATATGCAGCAGTCATGGCGTAGTGTATGCTTAAAATGTTAATGAGCTTTCTAGCTTAAATGTCGTTGAGTTACTGTAATTAGACAGCAGAAGACTTTTTAAAGATGCGTTCCTGGAGCAAATTAAGCACTGTTTCCATTACATGTCATTCTTCAAAGACAGCATCTGAAATACATATCTGAAGTGTAGCATCTGAACACTGTTTAGTTTACCCCAGACTTCCCTGTAGCAGCCTTCCCTGAATTTAATAAGGCTGCATTAGAATGAGCAGTGCCCAGGGTAACCTGAGTCAATGAAAAGCAGTTTAATGTAGTTTATGGAAGAGGCACATTGTGTCTCTCTCCTTCCCCCCCATCTCCCCAAGTACATTAAATGAAAATCTTTCTTACATATTGAATGAGTGCTTTCAGGATTGTGTATCATAGTGTGATGTCTATAAAATCTTGTGTAAATTTGTATATTTGGGTGACTGTGTATTTGGTCTAAGATGCAAAGATGAGCCTGAGCATAAATGAATACACTTCTCTAAACATACATAAAGACAACTATTTAATTCACTGAAATAAAAAAAATATAGGAACAAAATAGCTGCAGCACAACTGGTATAAACAGGATGGCTATGCTAGTCTATGTGTGTATGCTTTTATTCTTTGCATTTCAGTACACCTCCAATGCCATATATACAGGGCACACGCTAGGAAATCCTGTCACTACTGCACAGAGTTTGGCTCTTTGGTGACACGGCAGAGTGAAATATCCAGAGCTAGTGTCCAAAAATACAAAAGGGTTATGTCCTGTGCCACGTGCTGATTTGAATTTCACACTGATGCCAAGGGCCAGTATGTGATACATTATACGTTGGTAATGTGGAAAGTGACGACATGCCGGAGACACCCTAAGCCAAAGAGTGACCTCATTAGGCCACAGAGGAAAATTTTGGAAAGACTTCTGCAGCCAGGATCAGGGTCAAGATAGATACATGAGACATGTTATTTAACATAACAGTAAATACTGTCTTTGAATACTGTGCATTAATCGAGGCAACAAAGGGTGGGGCTGTGCAGCACCATACAGGCATATGGCACAGCGCAAATTAGCGTTCACAGCGAGGGTCACTAACAGAAACCATCCTTTGCCACAGGTACAGAAGCTTTGTGTTTTAGTCTCCTTTGAACTAGAAATACTCAGAAATCGCACCAGGATGTATGTTGCACTTTTCTTTCATGTTTATATTCGGTCTCATCTTTCATGTCTATTTCATATATTCTGTTTTTCATGTTAAGGTTTCTTGCTAGCAGTTTGAATCTTCTTGAGGTGTAGATGTTAAAATCACATGTCTGAGTGTGGAGGTCAGCATTTTTTATTCTCTGCTTTGGACTGTATGTGTTGACATTTAACAGCAAAACTTAAGTGTACAGGATGCAGCACCATTAAGAGTTTTAGTTCTTCTGGCCTATAGGGCATCTGTACTTCATTTTTTGCTACCTAGGCAACAGTGTAGCTTCAGGCAACAACTCATAAAGTAACTGTATATGCTAATAAGAGATCAAGCTTCTTCAGAAAATAAAACTGTGTCACCCTATGATTAGTTGTAAGAATGAATTAATACCAGAATTGCAAAGCTAAACATAATCTCTGTAACACCAAATTTTCTTCTGTCTCTAATAAACTGAGTTCATGTTTGAGAGACAAATTAAAAGCCAACAAGCTTAACTTCTCTAGCAGTAGAAGAAAGGTCAGGAGGAAAGTGAGATTTATTCAAACAGATGTCCATACTTTTCTTATAAGTAGGCTTAGAGGGACAATATATCACAACTGTATTCAATGTTTGTTCGTCAGAAGTTATCTCACAATTCAGAGTATGTAATTCCAGGTGTTGTTAACATCTGTACATACTATAAACAACTAATATATAATGTAATGATACCTTCTGCTGTGTGGAATTGTTATGGATTAAGTTTGACCAGCCATTTTGGAAGACATACAAGTTTCATGCATCAGATATGTCTGGCCTGATTCTCCATTCTGCTGTGAAATTCACAGACAGAAAATGGCAAAAAACTGTACAATATGCTGGGAAAAGGTAAATGAGTTAAATAAGAAATAATGGGCTGGAACACTGCACTGTGTATGTGCATGAAAAAGATAGCAGTACTTATCTGGGGAAACAAATCCCAGTAGGTATTTACTGATGAAATTGGTTTGTGAGTCAGTCAGAGCTTTTATTGCTAGCACGCCATACAGCCACACTGCTCATGAGTCTCTATTTTTTTTTTTTCCATTTTATTTGTGAAGATGACCTTCCAAACCAGTCCTGCGTGTCTTGTGCAGGACTTGAGCAACGTTTGAGAGATGCTGTGGGCAGCCCTTAGGGAAGCCCAAGTACTGAGGGGAGCGCAACAGTGTTGGTTGTGTTGGGTGGTGGTGGTATGGGGCTGCTTGTTGTGGGATGTGGAACGCTCCTGGTGCGGTGGCAACACCCCAGGCAGTGTGCTGGTGGGGACTCTGAGCTAGTGCTGTGCGCTGGCTGGATTCTGGAGACGGGAGACTGGAAGGCCAGGGCACAGCAGGGCTGTGGGCCATGCAAGATCACAGTGTAACATGGAGACCTACAGGGAGCACTGGGAGGCTGGACTGCAGGGAGTGGGGAAATAAGACCGAGATGTAGCCTTATGGTTGGTCTGCAGAAAGGTACTTGAAATTCCTGTTTGGTTTCCATTAAGGAAACTATTTCCCAACCCTGCTTTAAAGACTGTATTTCCATGGCTAGACAGAAGCACTAATGAAGAGCTTTCAAATTTCTGAAGCCTTGTTATATCATTCTAATAGCCATCAAGGGTTATATTAGCAGCTATTCTGTGTGAAGAAGCGACTCTCAGTAAAAGGAGGCCATAGTACAAACAAACTCACATCCACCCCAAATTACACATGAGCAGAGCAGTGACATTGTCTTAGCATTAACAAGTACATCAAAGTTGGAAGGCTTGTTGGGAGTGCAGATTTGGTAGAGCTTCCCATGAAAAAGGCCTTTAAGCCATCACACCGAGTGTGACGGTACAGTCATTTCCCAAGTCAATGACTCCCTGGCCTCTTACACAATAATTGCAGTGCTGCTGCCTTCTCCTGTTTTACCCCAGCTGCTGCCTCCTTTTGCATACTTCTGCCTGCATATTCTATGGAAGAAGGTCTTTGTGATTTTATTGTTCATATGCTATTTCAGGTAGAGCTAAGGCAAAGATAGCAGTTATAAAATGAAGGAGCATTGCTTTATGTATTTGTATATACACATATATATAATTTTTTCTTTTTAGACACTCTGTATTGAGCTATTGTTGTCTAGAACTAGTATTCAGCTTAATGGCTCCCATCCTCTCTTACTTTGCCCCATGTCTTCTGTGATGAACGAGCAAATTCTTTCAGAGGCAAGCAATATTCCCATCAATAAAACAACTGGGACAACTCTTCAGTATGTGCAATTCTTACCCTGGTTTACTGGCCACTAGAAAACACCCAGGGAGACAGCTCTGAGTCATCCCCTTTGGAGCTCTTTTCCCATCCTGTTTTATCTAAGAAACCTGAGTAGAACTTTGTAGGAGTAAGTAGGCAAATATAATAAAACTTAACAGCACAGATACAAACAGGGACAGATGATGCAGAGTGTAGGCTGAATGTTCATGCTCCCTTTCTTCTTTGTGGGAAAATCTTTAACAGTCACCGAATAGCAGAAAAGTACTAAGAAAGTTCAACAGCAAAACACAGGCAGCCAACTTTTGAAAATATACTTGAAATTTATAATTATGTTCAACCAGCATCTCAGTATACATACTCATCCTGGGAGCCCTACCGTATTACTTTCTGAATAATCATCCATCTCAGCTTGGCCTCTACAGAAGGATCCAAATCCTGAATAATTCACCTTCCGTCCACATTAAAGTCTATGCTAATGCTTTCGTCATGATGGTTATATGAGAACATCTGTGTAGAAGATCCACTGCTCTCCTCACCTGGGATTTCCCACGCAGAACCTTCTTTAGTCAATTCAGCTTACAGACATATTTTCCAACTCGGTATCAGAAGCCTATCCTAATTTGATTTGTGTTTCCTTTTGGTCAAAGAACAGTCCTAGGAGGGATATTCATTAAAGACTCTTTACAGCAAATACTGCCTCCATTCCATCAGACACAACTCTGGACCATATTATGCGACAATTTTTTTCAGATTCCTTCTGCTGTCCTTCCAACCTTTCCTTCTTTTTGGAGTGGAGTTTAGGCACCACCTTTCATAAGTACTCCGTGAAGTCCCAGACACTCTCAGTGTACTGTGGTAAACAGAAAGTATCCCACTTTTTAATCGCTGGATGAATTCAGGATTCTTAGGTTTGATTCTTCTAAAAATTCTCATAGTCACTGAGTCCTACACAAACTTTTAACAGGAAGCATGTGACTAGTATAATTTACAATGCCCTTTGGTCCTTGACAAAACGTGACTACAGCAGAGAGATCATCAAAACATTTGCCTGTGTTTTCTTCTGTTTTACCCCACAGTAACTAGATTAGAGGAATTTCTTTTTCTTGTTAGATCCATTTCTGTAGCCAAATCAGTCATTCCAGTTATGACCGCTCTGAGGATCATAAGCAATGATTCAATTAACCTTCCTTTGAAAAGTTTGTTGATAGCATTTGAAATTAACCTATAACAGCTAAATTAGTATTTCTCTTCATCCTATTCTAGTTTTGACTTATAATAAGTCAGAAGTGGCTCTCCTAAAATAAACTTATGGGTTCTGGATGAAGAGAATACTAAAGTATGTTTTTTTCCTCTTTTGGGGAAATACATATTTCACCTACCTCTTATCACAAATCCTTTGCTAAAGAAAATAACGCTTTCATTTCAGTAGGAAAAAGAAGATAGCTTCAAAGAGGGGACATGAAGATGAATACCAGAAGAAAGCTAATTATTGAAATAAACAAAAGGTTCTCATTCAGAAGCCAAAGTCTTTTATAATATGTTCTGTTGAGTAGGCTTGGCTTGGGGGGTTTTGGTTGTTTACTCTGTCTTGATTCCAAGACTCTGGACAATATATGTATGTTATATAAAGTGTATTTACACCTCATTTTTTATCTGAAGGGGAATGATCTTCATTTAATTCTTTATGTATATATTCCTCTTAATATATGATAACATACCTGTTTTTTCAAGAATTAAAATTTCCCATGATGTTAGCAAGTGTCTTGTTTTTGCATCATTGTCTGGTTCAGAATTGGACCAGCACTGAGAAGTCCTGTTTAGAGATGAGAAGAGTGTCAAATTTTGGACATGAAGGTTTTTAGTAATTTCAGTTGCTACTGATTTACATGCAGAGACAAGATTACTAGAGAAACGAAAATTTGACATTCATCTCCTCATATAAACAGAATGATTTATTCTTTAAATCAAAGTAACCTACTTTTTGGTTACTTTTAAGGCTTTTTTTCATTTTTTTCAGCATCTGCTTGAGGTGGGTTTTTTTCTTTAGCAAAGGAATTTTACGTTCAGTAAGTGTAAGTTTACTCAGTCCTGACCTTAGAAACTGCAATTTCTGCCTAGAAAGTTGTATTTCTGAAAATAAAGGTTGACTACCAGTAGAAACCATAGGTAAATCTTAACAGATGGTAGTACATGCTGCAATTTTATGAAATTCCTGCCCATGACTGTATATACAACTTACTCTGCATAGTTGGTGGGATCTGTGCAATTTAGTATGAATATATATTATGTGGGATTAGTTCTGCCTAAAAAGAAGAGCTTGTGTGGACTGACATGGTGACAGAAATGCGTGTTTTCTTACATGTGTCTGAACATTGGACAAAATTCCGTTAAGCCTGATATTCAATGCAAGCAGTGTAAGTGTACAATGCTTCCTGACACGGCCCTAGTGATAGGGGCTGACGTGTCTCTGAGATGATTCATGTACACACATGCATGAGCTGAGCCTGCTGCAAAGGTCATTTATACCGAGATATATATACAGATGGACAGAAGCATCTGTGGAAAATTTGGTCAAGAGAGCAAGTAAAGACCAAGGGATAATTTGGTACTGAGGTATTTGCCCTTTTTAAGGAATGTGACTTGTTCTGTGTCGCTAGGATTCTCTTATGTTCTGTGTCCCCAGCACAAGGTTGGGGTAGTATAAAATTACCTTATGTGGCCTCTGAAAAGATTCTTTTGCAACAACTCAGCTACCTGATTTGTTGGCAAGATCCTACTCTACCAGGTATTGTGGCAGCTGGACCGGAACGACCGTGTTTCCCTCGCTTTTGTTCTTTGGGAATGATTTCTGGCTGGCCATGGAAAGAGTTGGATCTGACTTGCCAAGCTAAAATATAATCAACCTTGAACTCCAGAGGAAGCTTGGGTGGATTTTCAGAATATTCTCAATTCAGCAGAGCCAAGTGTGTCAAACTCGTGAACTACGAGGGAATACTGAATACAGAAAAGCAGATATTAGTTGAAAATAGCATGAAAATTCTAATGTGTACAGAGGAGAAAAGGTTTAAAGTGTTTAAATAAGCCCTCTGCAAACGAAATAGTTGCTGACTAGCATAAAAGAGTTAATTACAGCTTGCTTTCCAGTAAGTAAGACCTTTTTAATACCTGCAGGTGTCCAGTGGATTCTTTTGTATCGGCTAGCCATAAGGGGTAACATGATCCTCCACCATTTCCTTTTGAGTGGAAGTAGACACATTTTGCAAGGTAATAGAGAAGATGAATAGCTAGATCTTCACTGAAAAGAAAACGAACACCACCTGAAAAGCCTTTCAACTTTTTGGAAGTTCAATCTGGGCTCCAGCAGGGCTCTAATCTGCCTTTGAACTCAAACTGAAACACTCAGATCAGAGCTGCTTTGTATGTTTGGATCATTGCTTTACAGCTGAGTTTCAGCCCCATCCTGTTGGAAATCCCCATGCCCCGTTGCTCTCTGCCTGGAGAGGTCAGGCACGGGATCCTCGCTGCCAGATACGGCAATCAACCTTTTCTTGGCAGCTCTCAGTAAAAGCTAGCTACCAGCTGTTTCCTGTGACTGAATGAAGCTGCTGCTTTCTTTTGGGCTTGAATGCCTTTTATCAAGAGTTTTCTCTTTATTAAAAAGACTACTATAGCAGTGCACATAAAAAATTCAAAAAGCTTTAAGTAGGGAAGAGTCTTCAAATGTTCGGTGCCTCAGTGTCGTAATGGGGACAGCAATGGCCAATGCATTCAGGGGCTACTCTGAGGTAATGCTTTTGCTGTTCTACTTGTGGGCCCATTAAATCGTTTGCAGGGGACTGCATTCCCTCTGCTGTATCCTCACTTGCCCTTTTGGAGAAAGACGGGGTTGGATGAAAGAGGCCCTCCTTCCCCTCCAGTTACACTTTTTATGCTGAGATATCTCTGAACAACCTTTCTCTTGTAGACATTTCTGACGACAAGAAACTCTTCTTGAATCTTCAGATGTCCAGTGTTCTTAGAAAATGGGTTAATAGCACTAACTAAAATGCTGCCAGTACACTTTGATTCAAATATATATCCAGATATAGCAGTGCTAAATTGGACAATAAGGCTCAGTTTGAGAGCCTTCTATCAACAAATGGCTTGATGTAGGAATCATGGACCTAAAAGCTACAAAAAGTGATTTTATCAGTCATTAAGTGCTTCTAGGAAGTGATCACGTAATAAAAAACCGTAACGATGCTAGGATAGCCATCCTACATAACAGTGTGGAAAATTATTAAGTTTCTTCCTTATGAAAAGTGCAAACTGAAAGCCAAAACCAGAGGTGCTCTTTTACTTTGGAGGTCTGCTTTCCTTCTGCATTGATTTTTTGGCCTTTGTTCAGACAACATACTATTAATTGTCTTATCTGTAAAGTGTATACTGAAATACAGAAGCTTGCAGAAGCACTTCCTAAAATACAACATTTTATGTAATTAATAAGCTAGACTTACACATGCTAATGCTGTGTGTATACATATAGCCGTTGTGAAATGCTTCAATAAAAATGGGACCTATGATCAATACCCCAGGTATGTTGTCTTTATTGACCTAAATAGCTACCATGAAAAATCTCCAGACAAATCTACAGCAATGCTCCCCTTTTTGAAGGTTGCGGTACCATCTAAAGACAGGAAACCTATGAGTAACCAGGACCTGACCCACAGAAGGCATCTAAACAGAGAGTCCTACAAAGATCTAGTTGATTCTTTAAAGTAAATACAATGATCTGTAGATTACGACATCGGAAGCGGTCACAGAGACTCCAGCTTGTCTTCCTCCATAACACTGGTCTTAGAATACTTTCCCCCAAATAATTTCTATTAGAACAAAAGCATAATTTACATGAAAACCTCAACTCCTTTTCCAAAAACTGCCAGCCATGGAGAATTCACCACAACTCTTGACAAGTTGTTCCAGCGCTTAACTATCATCACTTACGGAAAAGGCGCTTTATTCCCCATCTAGACCAGTCCATCTACACCTTTTAGCCAGTTGCACTCATGTCTGCTAATCCAAAGGGCCTTTCACTCCTCATGTTATTACTCACAGCGAGGGGTTAAATTGCTTCTTATCTTTTTCTATTGTAAGCTAAATAGACTAAGCTTTTAGTTTTACACTGATGCAGAACTTTTTGCAATCCTTTAAGCATCTGCATGGCTCTTCTCTACATTTTTTGCATCATTTTCATTATCCTCCTTGAATTCTCAATACCAAAATCGGAGATAATCAGCCCATAACTGCAGCAGGAATGCCAAATGAAGAGGTTGTGCAAGCTTTCTGCTCTCCTACTAGGTTCTCCTTTTTATTTATCCATTATTTTGCACCTGGTGACGCTTTTTGACAGAGGGAAGTTAGAAATTTGGAGCTTGTGTTTCTGTCTGGAAGATGTCCCTCTTCCGTGTATACTGAAAGCTCTCAATGTGCCTGACCCACCGCTACCTAGTGCTGCCTGCTTTGCCTGTAAAAAGAGGCAGGGAGTCACGGGCTTTTGCAAATGGAAGCCACCAATGCAGAAGGACCCATTTCTGGCATGGTTTAAAGAAACCGTTGTTTTAGGGACTGACGATTCACCTCTTTCTTTTCCCGTTAAAACGCCCGATGACAAATATGTATTAGGCACCTAAGGATCTGATGGAGCTTTGATATGACCTTACGCCAAGCAATGCATTGCAATACTGTGAAAGGTCGAGCTTGAAAGCAGGCGGTGAAGAACGAACGCTGGAGCCGGCCTCAGTTCACCCCAGCGTGCAGGGGGCAGCTGGCCAGGCGTGCCAGCCGTGAACATCCAGCGTGCCTGCCGCGTGGGGAGCTTGCCACTAGACGCATCATGGGGTCGCCTGGGGTTGCCTTTCAGCCCCAACTGGGCGTACGTCTCTCGAGGTTGTAAGTCAAACATAGACTCCTAAGCACGCATCTCACATGCACAAGCTTGCAGGCCAGTAATGCTAACGAAAAGTCAACAGCTGTTAACAGATAAACCTCACACATTTAGAAAGAAGGAGAACAAACCCGTAGTGTGCACTGCCCTGTTCTGGTAATTAGCCTTGGAGGTGGGCTGTACTATGATCCTGGAGCAGCCTGCATACTGGTCCGTTTCAAATTGCGCTGATGCCTTGTGAATTCAGAGCTTTTGGAAGCATTCTCGAAGCTGGAGCAGAGCCTGTGGCTTGAAACGAGGCAGTGGGAAACTAAACAAAAGATGGAATAAAGTAGATTTTGGGTTCCGTTGGCAGTTTATTTTTGTTGGTTGATTCACCCTTGTTTTTGGAGCCCTTTTGCCTTAGTTACTTTTTGATACCTCCTACAATGTGGCATCTTCACAAACATAAGAGAAACTGTTAAGGATAACACAGCAGAATTATGTGGCAGTTTGGACATCAGACAAGGCATAGAGATTAAAAGCTACTGAAATTACTCATTTTGTAGCACATACACACATGTGTCAACAAGGGATACAAGTCTGTGTGTTGGGGGGGGGTTAAACAATTTCCAGAATCTTACTTGTAACTTTCCATCTATCGTTTTCCGTAGAAGCACAATTGTTTTAGCACTAGTTGGGAGATGTTAACTTGTGTTATTTGGGAAGAAGCCATGAAAAAAATCTGATGCATCTCGAGCACAAATAGGAAGTCCAGTAATCCTCTGCAGTTAAACTGGGCTGAGGTGATGGCCTAAGAAAAAGAGTTTTAAAACCCCGTGGAGATATAATATGACATCTAATCCCTGCAGTAAAAGTGACTAACACTAAGTTTGGGGAATGAGGCTGAAATGAAAATCAAGAGGATAGGTTCAGTCTCCTAAGAGAATAGTACTCGGGAGTTGAAATTAATTCAAATAAACGGATCAAGTGGGAATTAATTAAAAAGAGAAAGAGATATAAATCATACTTATAAAGGTTTATGGCTGTATAAGCAATTTAGAAGTTTCTATTTCTCTTTCTTATAGGGAGGGAATGGGTGAAACTGGCAGGAGAATTGCTAGAATGAAGCCATTTGGAAAGGGAGAGAGATATAAAAATCATTCTTCAGTCCTTATCACAGAAATTGGCAAAAAGTCTGGGAAAGTGTCATTGTAAATAACCTGAAAGCTCCAGAGTAGATTGTTTTTCTCATGGACTTATGGATTTTAGAATTTCCTTTCATCCTTTCAGTTCTTGGTCATCCCATAAACATTTTGGTTTCTGTTTTCCATATGATGACATTTTCACCACGTTCGAGAAGGAGATTTTAATAATGAGTTTTCTCTTGAATTTTGCAAAGATGGTCTTTGAAGAAATATTTTTAAAAATGTCAATGTAGGGGTCTGACTGCAGTAAATGAAAGAAATTGTGAGATGAGAGAGGCACATGCAGACAGAGGAAGCATGTGGAGTAACCACCCTCCTCCTGTATGTCCGATTTGTCATTCTGACGCTAGATGTCTTTTAAGTAAGATGTTTGTTAAGAATAAATCTCATTCTCCCTTTCCACATCCACAGCAAAACCAATGTGTTTACATTCTTTGCTTGCACATGTGTGCTCAATGCGCCGGAATGAGCATTACTGAACTAGTGCATAACCTTTGGGAGCTCTTGCTGTAAAGAAAGACAGGCCTTTAACTTTTACATTGTAAAGACAGCCGGAGTGTGAGTTTAGGACGAGTTTCATGAAGTGAGTTCTTCCTGCACAGAGCAGAAGCAGGCTCTGCAAAGGTGAGTGTGGGGAAAAGCCAAAGCCGCTGCTGCTGCTGCTGCTGCTGCAGAAATGTGGAGGTGATCCGTGTGCACTGGATTCAGTCCATCGTGGAAGGGCTTCCAGTTCCCCCATTCCCCGTCTGTGGAGGAGGGCTCCTGGGACGCTCTTGCCATGTGGAAATCTTGCTGGACTTACCATTGAGGACTCTGCACTCAACTTTTTATAAAAAGTCCCTATTAAACAAAAGTGCAGACAGTGGGAGTAAGGATGAGGAGACTGGGAACAAAAGTCCTGAAATACCTTCAACCTTTTTTTTTAAATTTTTTTTCCAGTTCAAATAGCTGAAAAGCTGTTGTCTTTTTTTTTTTTTTCTTTTAGAATTGGTTGTTGTTTTTTTTAAAAGTGAGTGAACTTCCACAGAAAACTACCTGCATGCATGAAACCCACTGGCACTGCTACTGTAGGTGCCTTACTGCAGCCTCAGCGAGAGGGTCTGACGGCAGAGCTGCAGTCTCAGCCTCACCATGGTTCTTCCTCAGATGTTGTCTGTGCTGCTTGTGTGGTACCCACCTGACGAACAGCATTCCCCAACACTTTCAAACCAACCTTTGCCAAAAGCACTATGTTTAAGTCTAAAACTTACATGGAATTAAATACAACCAAATTCCAGCACTGTACAAAATATACGCTCTCACAGTTATAACCCAAACCCTTTCAGATGTATATAAAGTTTGATTTTAAGTGGCTATAACTTCAGGAAAGTTGAAATGGTTTGGTTTGTTATGTTACTTTAGAAAACAAATGCAAAATGTTTATTTAACTTTAAGCAGCTCTGAAACTTGCCTACTGTAACCCATAATCCTCTGATATTTTTAGAGAAATGCTTTTAGACCAGACACCGTGAATGCAACAGATTCTACGTAGCCTTCTGTGGTTTCTTAGCATAAAAATAATCTAGTACTAAACAAACAGTAAGGGGGGGAAAAAAAAAAAAAAACCACAGAACAGAACTATTTCTACAACTTGAAGAATTGTGTCATGATGTTAAAAAAAGTTCATGCTTTCATTTTTATTTGTCATATGGAACTTTTCTTAGCAAGAATCATCTAACACTACTAGAACTAATGTGCCATCTTGCCTGTATGATATTAAAATATCCCTGAGTAGCTAAATACAGCTTCACAAGAGATTCACAAAAAACCCCAAGTGGATCCTTTATCCAGCTTACATTTTAAAAAGGCTGGACTTGCTCCCTTGAATAACGAGAAGAATATCTAGCAAAATAGGCCAAAAATTTATGAAAACACTCTCATTGCCTATAATGCCAAAAATCTGGAGATGCCATCAATAACTCTGTCATCACTGACATGAATCAAAAATTCAGAATATTAAAAGATACATTTTATACATTTCTGATCCTCAGTCTTCTATGCCCTATTATGTATTTTTCCTGTCTTGAAGTTTTTTGCTCTTTTCCCCCCTGCTTCGCAGCTGTCAGAAATGATCCAGTCATCATAACATGCACCTTTTTTTTAATTTTCCCAAACCCTGTATTTTTACTACACGTCTCCTGCATCCCTGTATCCATATAATTAGCTGGAAGTCTCATTTTTCATTTATGAAAACAAAATAATGTTTCTGCTCATTATGGTTGTCAAAGACATCTTAAGAATATAAAACCCAAAGGCTATGAGTCCAAAAAGAATATTAAAAAAAATGCCAAAATTCAAGAATTCTCATGTTTTTAAGCCAGCCTTTGTATGTTAGGCACCTTTTACTCATGTTTTGAATGTTCATGTTTAGTGGTACTGCACTCAGCAAAATTAAAGGTTATCAGAGGAGCAGCCCTATGAGTAAATGTGAAAAAAATGGAATGCAGAAACATATAGCTAGGGTTATATCAACCCTGGGACCTGGAAAGGAGTTTCTTTTTTTTCCCCTCTATATTTCTGCTTGGGAATCTCCATCCTCCAGAAAAAACAGGTGTAGAAACAGAAGGCACTCTACGCAGAAAAAATTGCTTTCTAATCTAATACAAGTATTTATCTTTGGTCAATTTAAAAGCTACCAAAGATGTGGATCAGAACGTATTAATACAAAAGGAAATCCAAGAATATATACTCCAAAAAGGGGGTGGAAAGTTTTCCTTTGAAAACAGAAAGTATGAACAATTTTATTAAACGTGTAGAACTGAGAAGTTGTTTTATTACTGTCTCATCACAGCCTATCTGCATGGCATAATATGCATCTATAAATAACCTCCCTTATACTGCTATTGTATATTGCCTATTTATGTTGAAATCTCCCTAGAATAGCCACACAGTTTTTCTGCTTCGCTGTCTAAACCATGCCTGATTTCATCTGTCAGTAACACTCACAGGAAGCACACGTTTTCCGTATAAAATGGGCCTAATGTACCTCTTCCATGCAGGGAAGAAAAATATAATTACAGACTTCAGGTCTATCATTTTAACATTTATATGCTAAACATTATAATTTCAATGTATATTTTAATTTCAGTAAAAATACAAACATTTTAATGTCAATTAAAATATATTGGAATACAATTGTAAATTAGGTATTGTGCTGGTTTTGGCTGGGATAGAGTTAATTTTCTTCACAGTAGCTAGTATGGGGCTGTGTTGTGGATTTGTGCTGGAAACAGTGCTGGTAACCCAGGGATGTTTTCGTTCCTGCTGAGCAGGGCTCACCCAGAGCCAAGGCCTTTTCTGCTCCTCACCCCACCCCACCAGCGAGGAGGCTGGGGGTGCACAAGAAGCTGGGAGGGGACACGGCTGGGACAGCTGACCCCAGCTGACCAAAGGGCTGTTCCACACCATATGGTGCCATGCTCAGCATATAAAGCTGGGGGAAGAAGAAAGAAGGGGGGGACATTCGGAGTGATGGCGTTTGTCTTCCCAAGTACCCGTTACGTGCGATGGAGCCCTGCTTTCCTGGAGATGGCTGAACACCTGCCTGCCCATGGGAAGTAGGGAATGAATTCCTTGTTTTGCTTTGCTTGCGTGCGTGGCTTTTGCTTTCCCTGTTAAACTGTCTTTACCTCAACCCATGAGTTTTCTCACTTTTACCCTTCCCGTTCTCTCCCCCATCCCACTGGGGGGGAGTGAGCGAGCGGCTGGGTGGGGCTTAGTTGCCGGCTGGGGTTAAACCACGACAGGTATAAATGCAAATTACAGGTATATAAGAAATCTTAGGTGGGATGATCATACAGTAGCATGTTCCAATTTTTACATGGTCATATGTTCATGGCATGGTTAGCAGAGGCCTGTAAGATAGTAGCTGATTAAGCTGCCAGTACTTCAGTACAGTGTCACGCATCCCAAAGAACTGTAAGGTACTTCACAAGCTACTAAGATTAAAAAACCTAATGAAATATACTTGCCCCTGGGAAAACAGAAGACAGTGAGTGGCCATGCAACACAGGCACAACACTTCTTACTCCAGTGCTTACAGTGTTGTGCACAACGTCAAAAGGCTTTAATTTTGATTTCCCTGGCACAATTATTTTTGCTCATAATTAACTCCACTGGCTATTTAAAAGTTTAGCTTAATTTACTCTGGCACAGAACCAGATTCAACACAGATTTGACTGAACAGTTACTCCCTTAGTTACCCACCTGGATTAAAACAGTGTAAAACACCAGCTAAATATGGATCAATACTATACTGAAGTCCATTCTGACGCCCAGCCTGATGACACGATGTATTGATTGAACAGAAAACGTTGACAAAATAAAGCAATTCATTAGTTTAAATCTTGGAATAAAATTTCCAGTGTCTTTCATCACTCTCAAACAACTCACTTGTGTGCCTTTTCTGTGGAACAGACTCGGATTCTCCAAAGTCTTTAGGTCCTGAAGTCATCGTGAGAAAATACAGTGGGGCTCGGGGCCCTGGAGCTCTTTCCTGAGCTCTTCCTATCCATAACCAAGCATCTATACATAAAATATTAGAAACCCAGATAAAACACTTCCAGTAGTCATATTTTGATTTTACCTAGCTGAACATGTACCACTGTAAGTTTGATCTGCAGAACCAAAGTCCAGCTCTTGTCGGGTCAGCGTTTGGTTTACTAATTATTTTTTCAACAGAATCTTCACATCAAGTTCTTAGAATGGTTTTAGGCAGTAGAACGGGAATTCCAGTGCACTCTGGAATACTGGTGAGGCATGTAAATGCCATTAGTAATGCTCTTACACTTATGCAATATATTAAACTTAAATTCAAAAGAATATACAAATAAATCATGTTTCTTTATTATGAAATTACTTGTTGACAAAGGATAGATGTCATTTTTTACCTATTTTTTTTCTCAGCTGATCACGGAATTCACATCCTTTGAGTTTGAAGTGGCACTCAAAATTGTCCCAAAGCGTTTAATGCTGTTTATAAGACAGGGGAAAAGAAAAAGCCAAGATACTTGATATGACACTGTTCTTCCGTGCTTGTTTTTAATACTTGTGCATCTTCCAAGAAACAAGGAAAATAATTATTCACAATTTGGAGAGGGTGATGGCAAAATCCACCCTCAGTATCTCTGAAGATTTGACCACATACTTTCAGTTCTACTAGCGGTACCTGTCTTTGGCTGTGTCGGAGCAGGCTCGCTCCATGACTTACCCTGCAGTCCTGCCTCTGTCACCAAGTTCCTTTTGGTCCCTGCCTGCTGCTTGCACCTGGGTTTCCTCCGCAGGTAGTCAGGGTGCGAAAGCCTGGGAAGAGGCTGTGAGTCCGAACATGATATTGGGTCAGCGCACTGTTTGCCCTTGCAGACCTGGTGGCGGGGGAATACTCCCTATGATAATTCCAATAGGAGAGAGGGAGATTTTAGTCCATTTATACAAAGGCTGACGTTTTTAGGACAAAGTAGCATCAAATTAGGAAAGAGAGGGGTGCAGAGATACTGAGAGACAAGGACTGAATGAATTACCAAAAAGCAATTAAGAAAGGATGACAATGATTATCTCCTATTACGAGAGATTATAATGGCCTAAAGATAAAGATTAAAAAAAAATATTCACAAACATCTTTCCTTGGTGTGATGGTGATTTTGCTGCATAGATCTTACTGACTCTAGTAGGAGTTAGGCAACTCTGGGGTGTGTGGAGCTCTTTGAAGCAGTATTTTACGGTCTCTCTTGAAATATGTATAGAAACGTATACTGCAGAAATCTCGCTCTTGTTATATAATTTCAGTGTTAAAATTTAGCCGTCACCCTTCTCCCAAATGCAATGTGACTGACTGCTCTTTGATGCCTACAGACCATCAGACAGACCAATGCACTCAGGTGCTTTGCGTGAAGAATTCCTTGGCCACAGATACTTCTGTAATTACTGCTCTGCTGTAAAATGAGATCGTGCACACCTGCCTGACACGTGAACCACACACAATCTTTGACTTTTCTAGGCCCTGATGAAAAGAGAGACACGTACTGCTACAGTTCCCATATCTAAAGGATTAATGAGGTTATTTAGGAAGTGTTATGCAAGTTATGGTTGATCTGGAAAAGTAGCATAGAAGTATCACCTTATTTTGCAAGGAACAGGGTAGGGCAGGAGCCTGGCTTGCATTTACAAATATTATCAGTATTCTGTTGGAAATTTTCTTTCAGTTGGAAATATATTGATGTGATAAGGAAAAAAAGGGAAAACTCTGACCTCATTAACAGCTGTAGCGTGGTTGCCTTCGTTATGAAAAGGAGGTGAGTAAGGGAGGTATGACACAGGTCTCTCAACTGAGAGGTGGTTCAGAGAAAGCAGGTAGGCAGTGATTATTCACTACTTCTTACAGTACAAGGCTCCTTCTACACTCACACAAGCAAGCGACTTGAAAACAAGCAACAGGAGGTAGTTGTGCAGGCAGCGCAGGGCGAATCGGGGCAGCGTGTTAACGTGTGACGTTGTGAAGACAAAGAACTAAGAGTGCCAAAGAAAGGACTAGACATTCCTCTGGGAGACAGGTCAGTCAATGGCTATTAAAAGATTTTTCAGGTGCAGTTTGCAGCTCGGGAAGTTCTTAAATGACTGGTTAGGAAGGTGGTTGAGTATTTAAAAGAATGGATCGTTTCATAACTGTTCTTCTTGCATTTCTTCCCTGGGTAAGTGCTAATAGCCACTGGCAAAGACTGGAGCGTGGAGCCGGAGGGATTTGCAGCTGAATGTAGCTGCCTTTATGTCCCTTCTTCCTGAACTTTGTGGTTTTCCATTACATAAGCTGTTCATAACAGTGAGAAATTACTAATTTTCGTGGCATTTTCTTGGCTTTTGCCATCTGATGGGATTCTCATTTAGACCAGCACACGGGTTCTCATTTTGCCTATGCACTGGCATTTGTGATGGGGTAGAGGGACTCTCCTCTCAAAGTCACTCTTACCTTGAGCAACTGTTGGATACTTGCAGTTCTAGAGTAAGTCTTCTCATAGAGTGACTGTGTTTAGTAGCAGGAAACGCTGACTCATTAAAAAAGCCCACCTGAAGTGGGCTTAAATACCAAACTTTCTGCAGACACCACAATTTTTAAATTTGTGCTATAAACTGGAGTCATTTCGTCATCACTTCTAATCCAGGAAGGACTTCAGGATTCCTTCCTGTGACAGTGAACCGCTAGTGATGGATACATTTTCTAGTGCTATAACGACGTTGCTAGAGCAGATGGAATATTTTTCCCCACTTCTAAGGACAGCTCCATTTGCAGCTTAAAGAACTCTTTCAAAATGAACTGAATCACTTGGTAGTTAATAATAGCTTGGCAGTAGGTAGTAGTAGGTATTAGTTTTTAGAATGAGCAATGGCAGAAAAACCGAAGGGAAACTTGTTTTCACCTACACTTGTTTTCTGCTCCCTGCTCCTTAATTTAGGTACAGAAAATTAAGTGTTCACTGACCATGAAAATGTATGGTACAAATGTATCGGGTGCAGGCTGGACAGAAGATATGTTAAGTACTTACTTCCTGGAAGGTCAATTTTTAGTAGGTATACATGCTTAAATATGAAAGTTAATTCCGCAGCACTATACACTTTAATGCGTGGCTGACCTTCCTCAAAGCTCCAAAAGCAGCTCTGGGTAGCTTTATTAGGTACACGTTCCCCAGCTTCAAGGTTTAACGTGAACCCAGCAAATGATAAATCTATGTAGTTACATCCATTTTGCATGGCCGTTAAGCATTAAATGGATACAAGTGACTATAACTCATTTGCTGCCCAATTTATACACCCTGTATACAAAGTCTTTTACTGCATTTCTGTCACCACTGTATTTCTCCAAGCTTATGCTTATATTTCACTGATTTCAACAACATGCCAATAGAACAGAGCAGAGTGGAATTCTATTTGCTATTGTGCCTGAGAGTCTGAAGACACATTGTATTAGAAGGCCATGGAAGAAAATCAATGCTGTGATCGGTAACTATACACTATAGATTAATTAGGGCCAGAGGCAAGGGATTAAGCCCAGCACAATCCTTTATGCAGTTTGATTGCAAACACAGTTGTAAGCAAACTTCTCTAAGAGTGCTTAAAGTTGAAGGTCATGTTGTACGGCATTGACAGGCTTTTTCCCCCGGAATTTCAGAGAGGACTCTAATTTCTCTCAGTCTCTGTGTGTAACAAGGTATTGGTGACACTGTGGCCATGTGAATGAAACCTTCAATGGTCCCTGTGCTGCTGTGATGTGGAATGGCATGTCATTTGTTTGGCCATTTTCTCCAGATAGGCAATTACATTTTAGATTTTTTTTTCCCCTGATTTATATTATGATAAATCATTGTTATCAATGCACAGATTCCTTATGAGGGAACCTTTGCCTGCTGGAGTAAGTTCTACATTATTACTTGTCTGTATGGCTTCCTATGATAATTAGAAGAATAGTGCTAATTAAGTAGTACCAAAAATGACAGAGAGGTTGATTGGGTTCTGCCTTGGACTGTAATCAACGTAATCTCTCCTTCTGCACCCTACATGGAATGTCCTATTCTCATCTTGTTGCTCAGTTGTGGCAAAACTACTTGCAGCAGTGTAGCCCAATGATCAGTAATATTTTTAGTTAACATAGCAAACTTTTGAGGATAGAAGCTTTTTTTTTAAATTAAAACCAAAAAAGAGTTGAAGACTTTTCCCAACTTTGAAGCAATGCTCAGTTGGCAGCGTGGCCAGAGTCACTAGAGTAAGGAAAAACACGTGTGGTGAGAACATGAAAATTCTGATAAAGCAAGTAAAATCCCAGCTGCAAACACATGGCAAACCCTTCATTACTGACCCGATCATCTTCATTTCACAGAAAACACCAACTGCTACAAATCTAGTTAATGATTATTACGGCAAATTACAGTGCGTAAAGTCATCTATTGTTATAATCCCAACACAATTAGGAGTAACTCCTCTTTGGTGCTCTGTATATGTACCATATTCAGCGTCTCACTGAAAATGATGTATCTCAAAGCAAACGCAGTTCCTTAGTGCGTGAAATGCAGCTTTCCAGAACTGTGTTCTCTGCTGAAGCTTTTCCGTAATTGTGGAACCAAGATCGCTCATTTGAAGAACGTACTGTATCAGCACATCCCTGTGCAACTTTAGTACGTTGCTCATCCTCCATATAAAGTAGAAGCACTTCTGTCTTTACACATCCCACATCTACTGTAGCTCCAAAATACCTCCCAATTTACAGAGCTTCAGTAATGATTCCTCTTTGTACAGTGTTTTCCAGGTCAAACAGTTCTTTTTAAATATTGAATTAGCTCTGTTTTGATTAAACAATTATTCATGACCTAGTCTCAGTTTCCTCTGAGTTTTTTCACGGTTTGTAATGCTTACCTGGGTAGTCCCACTAAAAAACCTATGGTTTGTTTTGGGAATCACTCACCTTCGCTGTGCTTTTTTCTTTGTTATCATAGCTAGTCACCTAAATCTCATGGGATTATTTTTATTTTCCTATTAGGTAGTTGACACTTGTTATGCAAGTGTTTCACAAATGAGCTCTGCTGTGAAAGATGGGGATATAATTACGCTACTGTAACTATGGGGAGGCTAATAGTCACAAGCATTTAATTAGCATCCAGAAGTAGCTTGAATGCTTCAAAATAAGTAATTATTGCATGGCTTACTCCAAACAAAATACATTATTTTGTTAAAAATGCATTAGCAAATTGAGGATTAGATCTGTGCTTTTGGGGGGAGGTTAGGCTTGTCACTCAGACCTGTGACAGAGCCTGGTATCACAACATGACTGTGTTGCCCAGTGGTGTCTGAGGACAACACAGAGAGTACTGAACACATTGTACCTGCAGCACAGAGGGTGCCAGAAGCCACTCTCGGAGTAACTGAGTGCATAAACTCAGAAATTCTTGAATATACGGGCAAGGAGCAGAATAAATAAAATGTTATTTCCTAAGAGAGAAAGTGGAATACATCAAACAGACTTTGAGTGGGAAAGAAACAACCATACTGTGGAATCTCCCAGGAAAAGAAAGGGAATTTAGCTTCCCAAGATTGTTCCAGTATATGGTGTTAAACTTTTATTACGGTACATTGTTTTACCCAGCTCTCTTCACAAGTGAAGCAGCTCTCTAGCTTCTTAGGATCCAGCCTGACTGATCTAGAAACACCCGTCTCTTGCGCTCCGTCTTTTTTTAATTACACAACGCGCTTGGCAGTAGTCATCTTCATTTACGACAGCTCACTGGAGATCAGGCGCCATTAATATCCCTCCGTGGTGTGATTCCTGGAGCTTGTGTCTGTCAGTTTGGTTATATAGACTTTGCTGTCACTCCTGCAGTTTTGCCGGGCTGTGGCTCCAGGAGGCTCGCCACCTCCCTGCCCCTTCGCCTTTCCAGTCTCCAGCCGCTAAGGAGCCTCTGGACTTCAGAACTAACTTTGCCGTGCCCCATGAAACACAGTTATTTTATCAGTCTTGTAATGTTTTCACTGAGTCTGTTTGCAGCTGATGTAGAAGGATCTCTTCGGATACTTGCTGATTATGTCCCGGTAGCTTTTGTTGGTTCGTTTAAGCCTTAATTGTAAAGTCCTAATGTTGGGCCACGCAGATGGGGCAGGGCAGCCCAGGGCTGCGTCAGGCCAGCAGGCTGCAGAGCCTGTGCCCGGCTGGGCTGGTGTGGCCTTTGCGGCCAGGGAGCACGGCTTCCTCCTGGGTCCGTCCCCAGCCACAGTACCCGGTGCGTGCGTGCACCTGGGTGTCTCGGTGTAAGGCTGAAAGGGCATGTGCTGTTCCTGGTAGAGCGGAGGGCCCTTTTATGCTATGGAAAACACAGATTTTGCAACGTTAGGGACTTGTCAGAAGTGTGAGGATGAGACCCACTTGGCATGTTCATCCACATAAATGTGCATGCATTTCCTACCTGCACGCACAGTAATGGATACAGTAAAATTAAAGCTATTTAATGGCTTCCTTTGGAAGGTGCCGTCTGCTTCAATGTAATATTTAACATTCAGGACTCTATTTATAAACAGGAAGAGGTGTAGACTTCAAAGCTGGATTTCTCATCCCAGCACTATGGCCACCTCACAAGCTATATATATATTTAACATGATACAGATCTACAGACAAAGCCCTGTATGTTTAAGCGAAGGAACAGAATGTGAAAGTGAAGGCTTATACACCCCTCCTCCCCAAGCTTAAACTAGAAGCAATCAGTGGGCGATAATTCTTCTTATCGTTCTACTTTCATTAAATAATCACCAGCATGTGAAAATATATTAGAGAAATAGAAACTGCATAACTGCTTTGCTATGATACAGATGTATTTATAAATAGAATAGAAAAGAATACCTGTTATCATGATCTAACAGTTTAGCTTTAGTCTTGCCACTAAAAAATTGTTCTTTACTGGTCAAAAGGTAAAATTGGTTGTCCATGACGTGTTTGCACATACGGTATTTGGATTTGGTCCAGTTTCTGCCCGAACCAAGTAGCCAAACCCAGACATGTGAAAGAGTGAAGGAACGGTCCAGAGAGGTTGGTGGCTACCTGAGCTAAGCCGTGAAGCAAAGCAAGCATTTGTCTGTTTTCTACGTGACGGCAAGAGAGGAAACCACTTAAAGCCAATACTTATCAGTTGAGTAGTTTTGGTTTTGTATTATGTCTTTGTATTCAAATGATAAATTGTTCTGTGAAGCAAGGACCTTGAAAGGACACAGCCGTGGTGTTTGCTTCCCTACTTTGGGACACAGCCTGCCAGGTTACAAAGTGGTTTACAGTTAAAGGCAAGCTAACATATCCACTGAAATAGTTAGCAAATTCTTTCATTTTTTTTAGTAATAGTGATGATTTCTCAGAATCTACTTTTGGTTTTTTCTACACGAGCTTTAAACTGGGAAACGTAGCTATGAATTCGTGTTTCAAATACGATCCAAAGAAAAATGAGTAACTTGTAAGATAGGTTTACAAATAAAAAATTGAATCTTTCATAACCATGCTCTCAGGGTTGCCAGGAGTATCATCTGCCAGCAGTATTGATTTCAACCGTCTTTAGTCAGACAGAACTCCTGGACCCATTTGAAAAGTTTAAGCTGTCTTTATTATAAGTTCAAATGGGTTGCAGATGTGAAAAAACCCCACCTTTTTGATACACCCACAAATAAACTTGAGATGAAATCTAAGTGCAAACCAATGGAGTACTTTTTGTGACAGAGAATATGAAAGCACAACTACCCACATTGTAAATGGGTTTATTGTCAGAACTTATGTTTGACATTCTGGGCTGACAAGGAGAAGTCATTTTGACATTTCACATTGAAAAGCTACATTCACTTCCTGCCATGGTTGGCTTACGCTGCCGTCAACGTGTGCTGCATTTTCCCTCAGGAGGCAAGGTACAGTGCAGACTTTCTGCTCCAAACCTCCCAACCTCCCTCTCATTAGACCCACGAATTTGGGCCTTTAGGTGGGTTTGGGACAGGAACTGACATAGAACCTCTTTGTTAAAATTTTCTATTTTGATGGGTGTTTCATCACAAACATTACATGGACATTTAATCAAAAGTTTAAAGGGGAGAGGAGGAGAAGGCTATAAACTTACTCATGCGTGCGCTTGTTTTGAATGTCACTGGATTGCAAACCAGAGAAGAACAAATCTGTGTTCCTAGGAGTTCAAATGTTAAGTAATGCAGAATTTAATCATGAAGATGAGGTAGCCTCTCCACACTGCATAGACTCTGTCTGTCCTGACTGAACCATGACATTTGACCAGGAATACATCCAGCTGTAAAAGTGATTTCCTTCAGCATGTAAATAAGGTGTGTATCTTAAAGACAATTGTGACATGATAAAAGACTATAAAATCATTGCTAAATGTGAAGACAATTGCCACCAAGCTAGAAGATAGAAATACCCATAGCCTGAAACACTTCAGACTTACTTTCCATACATTTGACAGCACAGGTTATTTATTTATCTCCTATTTTACATGCCAGAATTGTGCATGTGCATATGTTTAGAGGTACGTACTTATCTGTTTATGAAGAATGGAAGTTATTTATTGCCACTAAGATGTACGTAAATAAAGATGAGATCCCTGCTCCATGACTCATAGGTTTTATCCTGCAAGGTTTTGAATGCACAGAAGAGGTGATGAATGTCTCAAAGTCCCTCCCATTGAATCAGCGGGAGGGGATTTTTTTTACCTGTCTTGGAATTTGCTCAGGATGTTCCAGCTCCTGATAGGAAAGACATTAAGATCCATTCAATTCCACAGGTCTATTAAGTCTGTAGATACATTGGCTGAGGAATAAACATTTGGACAGGTTGGTTTTTGTCTGGCGATAGACATTAGTGAGACAAAGTAGGAGGTTGACTGGATTATTACAACTAATTTTTGAAGGAGATTTGAATCTGCTGAGTGAGAACTGGGTACAGAAATTTTTTGGAAGAACGTTCTGCATACTACACATAATTTTGGGGGAGGGTTAGAAATGCTCTTTTATTGAAAAAATTAAAAGCAACAAAGAAAATGTTGATTGCATTCGGATAAGACGTTTGTACTGCCTTTGCCTTGTCATTGCTAAAACCAGTGGAGAAACAGAATGTTTAGACTTGAAACATTTATACTAGAAAGAAAACAAATGCATGGATGTATAATTAAAAAAAAAGGTCTACAGAAGGCAGATAAAAAAGCTTCAATTTGCCTGGCTGAGGGGTGAGCAGGGTTCATTGTAACTGCGCAATGGTAAATGCAGAACTGATGGAAAAACTGTTCTTTCCATTTAAATATTTAGGCTATTGGATTCTGTAGTGGAAGCTACATTTGGGGTCAGCCTCTTTATCTGGGTACAGAAGAGAATCTTTTAAAGTACCTAGAAAACAAATATATCCAGAGTTATAATATTAAATGCACAGAAAGTACATCATCAACTCTCAAGTTTCAGAGAACCAATGAATTTCAAATAATCAAATTTTGGGAGGAATTTTTTTCTGGAGACATGTCTCAGAAATTGTCCACTGTGTACTTTTTTGCCTGTATTAATAGCGAAATACTAGACTAGATGGACAACAGTATGTCTTGATTTCTCATGGCCCAATGTTTTGAAGTAGATGCGTGCCTTAATGTTTTTAAGTACTGGGGAGCCTAAGACTCTAGTGAGATTTTCTAAACTGCTGGAGCATCCAATGAATACCAAAATCAACAAAAATAAAAGTGTTTGTTTTCTGCAGGTCTTAATGTTACACCTCTGGGAATACCTAAAACCAGATTAAAAGCTGATGTAAATTACCAAAATACTATAAATTGGCCACGATTCCTGCTAGAGCTTATAAATTGCTATTGTTTGGTCATGGTCCTATTGTATCTAGATTTAAGCCTAACGTATCCACATCCATACAAATATCATGCATCATTTTACTTGATTCAGCCCTTTTCAAATGCTGCATGAAATCCTTTCCCCTTTCTGAAACCCAGGGAAAACCTCTGACACCAGCAGGCAAGGAATTCACCCAGTTCATTAGTGCAGGATCGCTACTGAATGTGTAAGTGCTATTAAAAAAAAAGTAACTAACAACTTTACCATGGCGAGCACTTAATTCATCTCACCTGCAAGCTTAAACCAGGGACTATCAGCTTAACTTCATGGGCAGAAAGCTCAGTTTCCCGAGGGAAGAAGGAAGAAATTGGTACCCAGATAAAATTCTGGGGCTAAGGGACTGTATCGATGCTGTGGTATTCTCCGGTGCTGCTGCCAGAGTGAGCCCCTGCTCCCTTCCAGACTTAGACATATACATGCAGACATGTGTCACATGTAGGTAGAGATACATGCAAAAGGTTTTGTATAATTTGTTTGTATACCCAGCCTTTTCTCTTTTCACAGAATCACAGAATCATATAGGTTGGAAAAGACCTTTAAGATCATCGAGTCCAACCATAAACCTAACACTACCTATACCATGTCCCTAAGCACCTCATCCAAACGTCCTTTAAATACCTCCAGGGATGGCGACTCAACCACTTCCCTGGGCAGCCCCTTCCAATGCTTGATAACCCTTTCAGTGAAGTAAAATTTCCTAATATCCAGTCTAAACCTCCCCTGGCGCAACTTGAGGCCATTTCCTCTCGTCCTATCCTTTTAATTGATACTTGATCATGAGGCAGATATTACAAAAGTTGTACAGTTGTAAATAATGATCAACTCATCTCAGTTCCACAATGATTACACTTCTAGGGTCTATGTACAGAAGGCATGTATAATTTCTCTCCACAGTCACTTTTCCTTGCATCCATAGCTATCCTTTTTTCAAGTTTTGGCAGCTGGGCAGCTGGTAGTAGTTTAAAATGAGGGCTAAGAAGAAATCCCATGGACAAAGAGACCTTGAGTAGAGATTTAAATCCGAAACACAAGCAGAACCGATGGATAATTCTGGCCATCTATAATTTCTTATTTTAAAACGAAATCAGTTGCTAATTCAGTTTGACATAGTAGGCCTGATCTTCCCTTCCTTATTTATCCCACAGATGTGAAATGTGAAATCTGAGTAGCAATGAATGGAGAAAGGATAAATTCTAGGTGAGATATTGTGCAGTGTTTCAGTCCATCTTCACCTGAAAGAGATGGTTATGGGCCTTCTATGGAATAATTCAGATTTATGAACACTCTGTACTTGGATTTATAAACTTATTCATGTGTTTATAAACCATATTAATCAATGAGCATATTTATGAACCATATTAATTGATAAAAATGTTTCCTTGGGACAATATTATTTGCTCCCTCATGTAATATCTTCAGCTCTTGCTCATGGTGTGTTTGATCAGTTGACAGTCACTAGCATGGGAGTGGACTGTAGCAGATCCACATTTAGCTTAGTTTTATAGCTGCACGCTCTTTGCTATACAATTGGTGAATCTCCATTAAAAACTCCTGATTGCTAAAGTTATAATACCATCTGATCCTGACAATTATTTTTGCAAACACTAGCCCTCGAAGCCAGTCAGCCTCCTCTGTCCTATCCTTTCTGGCTGCCAAGTCCCTGTTCTTTACAAACTGTTGACAAAACACTGGTGCTACTGAGTGTCTATTTAATTTTTGACTGATTTTCCTGCTGCATGAGATCACTGGCAACTGCTAGAACACACTCTTGCTTTCTCAAACTTTGTGTTTATTTCCCTGAAGATCTTGCCATCTGCTGTGCTCAGCTGCCCAAATAAGTAAAATTTTCCGTGTCTTATAATTTTTTTCCTGAAAACATTATCTGTTCCCTCAATTTTTCCAGTTTTCACCAGGTTCTTTATGATCAGTTCATCTCTAAATAACATGTATCATAACAGGCCATGTTACCACAAACAGGAGTATTGATTTTGGCAGTAGGACAGAGGCTGCTGAAGCAACATTCAGTACGTAGCATTCCAGATCCTATCTAGAGGTCAGCCAACAGATCTGTGGACAACAGATTCGTATATGATGCTCTTCGTGCAGCGTGTATTTTGTTGGCCTTCCTTAGCATTTACACTTCATTTGTTCCAACTTGCTTACTGTTGCCAACCCCAAGTGTTCAAAATCATGACATTGGCTTGAAAGCAATAATGCTTTAAGCAATAATACATTTAGAAGTTCTTAACCTGGAGTGCTTGCACTTTCAAGCATTTTCCTGTAGCTAGCAGGAAATGTGCTTTCTTGTGGGGAGGGCAGAAGTGACAGCAGATATTCACACAAAATATTGTGACCCCCTCTGAGCTGAGAAAACATCAGATATCTCACTTTCGAGAACTCCTTCGTGCTGGTTGAGTGGCTGAGTTACTCTTGATTTATACTAGCATAAGGAAATGAGAACGCTGCATAAATAACTTATAAAATGACTGCATGCAACAACAATAATGTGTTTTTTCACCTGTTAGAATTTATATGATCACTGCCCCTCCCTACTGGTTCCGTATTATTTCTCTTTAAGAAGCAAGTAAACAAAAGCTCTTGGAGATGGAAGGGCATGCTGTGCAATTAAATAGAGAACTGAAGCAGTGAAGACATCCACGCTGCCAGACTGGTTAGTTCTCGTGTTAATTGGTTTATGCCTATCATCTGTTCCGCTCTGCGGTATCACAAGATCAGTCTGAGCGTACCTGGGGTCAGCCTGAGCCTTGCTAGAAGTCATTGCGTTATCAAACGGGAATTGGGCTCGGTCGCGTGACAGTACTCTCTTCCTTTGCCTTGAAACACGTTCAGAAATAGAAATGTGGAAAGGCAAAAAAAAAAAAAAAAGACCCCAAAAGCTTGAATACCTCCCAGTCAGCTGTTTGAAAACTAGAACTGGGACACAGAGCAGAGATTTCTTGTGAATTTAAACTCCAAATCTATTTTGTCTATAGCTTCACCAAGCAAGTTCTTCACATTCTTCTACCCAGGCCCTCATTTATTTTTCTCTCTTAGGTGATTTCAAGTGGGATGAGAGTGGGAGGTTGAGGGAAAGAGCAGAATGAAGAATGAGTGAGTGTTGCTCGCATGCGGATCCTGGGGACTCCCATAAAACCTAAAAAAGAAACAGTGGAGGAGGATGTGGCTGGCAGCTGAAATGCTCTGTGGGCTACATCCTGCCTGTGGCTAGGCCAGAACTTGCACACCCTTTTTGTTTGGTTTTTTGTGTGTGTGCGCTAGGTCCTTCGACGACGCTTGCCACAAGGGCGTATGTATCTAGTATCAAAAGAGAGACCGTGCCTCGGCACCACATCCCACTGTCAGTACGCGCATCCCGCGCACGCTTGGTTCGTTCATTATCTGCTTATACAGGTAGGAAGCTAACGTGAACTCTCGCAGCGTGCCGAGGACGACCTTTCACTGTGGGAACGATGTTGGGGTTTTTTCTCCAGCACAATCTGAATTTTTGTCCCACAGTGCAGTGTTTTTCCCCAGCTCTGTAAAACTTCTCTGAAATGTCTTTATATCACTTCATGTGGTTCAGCAGAGTGTAAAATAACCTCTTGGCATTTGCTTTAGTTCTGTCATATTCTGTTTACAAATTCAAAAGGACCTAACATAAATAGCTGTCAACACTTACATATTACTGTGATTCACTGACTTCACCACAAGAATTTTGGTACAGCGGCAGAAAGAGCATCAGTATAAAAATCTTATCTTGAAAGCCATTGCTGCTGTTCATCTCTCTTTCAGTGAGGTGCACAGTGAAGCTAATTGTGCTACTTGAGACGTCATTATACGCTTGCCAGACCAGGACATCAGACTGGTACCTCAGCAGTAGCGTCTGGGCCTGGAGCACCTGGAGTGAAGGGCTCTCTTTTTCTTCTTCTGCTACAACAGGTACTGCTTTGTCATCTAGGTTAAAAAACTCGTGTAAATAGGGGAAGAGGGAGAAAAGAGGAAAAAGAGAAGGAATCAGTAAAATCAAAGCATGCATGTCTCTTCTTCTGTAACTTTTGTTTATTCATAGGTCAAAATTTCCTAGAATTCTGTTGAATTTGGGGGGGGGGGGGGGGGGGGATAAATCCTGACAGATCCTACTATGCAGTTTTCAGGCCTGAGGAGTTCAGCTTTAAGGAAAGACTATTTGGGGTCTCTTGTTTGTTACAGCTATTTGATATCTAGTCATAGACTAGGAAAAACTTGCAGCACTGACAGCTAGCTGCCTACCTGTGGTCCTGTGGCCTACGAAATCTCAAACCTTTCACGCGAGAGGCCATCAGCACAGGGCAAACATGGCAGACTGGGATTTAACTCGTGTCTGCTGTGCCATGGGAAAGGAGAGGCAGAGAGACTTGTTGACCCACTCTTACATAACTGTGCGGCGGACAAATACGCGCCTGGCGCGGATAACGTTTTGAAAAAGCACCAAGCCCCAGGCTTTCCTTCTCAGTTCTCGGAATCAAAAAGGCAGAAACACCGGAGGAGAGGTCGTGTTGCAAAACGACAAACAACTAACTCATTTGCAGCAACAGGAGGTCTACGCAGGCAGGACTGCGATGTCCCCAGCTGGTCCATCGCAGCGGGCGATGCAGTCCCAGGGACCTCCGTTTGACATCCCACCGAAGAGGCCTGGTTTCTCTGAGACCACCACGTTACCTCGCTTCAGTGCGGGCTCAGGGGGCTCTGAATTGCACAGGGACTGTTCTGGGCAGTAAAAATATCCTAGGAGACATATTTAGCTCTTGTGGAAGCTTGTGAAGCTTCACTGAAATAAATGACTAATTGAGGACTAAGGTAAAACCACTGGCTTTAGTGGTTTTCATGCACAGGCTGAATGAATTGAGTGTTGTCTTCCCCCCCCCCTTTTTTTTTTTTTTGATAAAATTGTAAACAAGGTGCATTTTAGGGCACAGTTCTGGCTAAAATGTTCCATCTAGCTAGTCTGATTGATGAAATTCATCTGGCAATCCAACGGATAGCTGGATAAAGTTGAGCAAAGTAGTGATGGACCATGAGCAATAGCTTGTACTAGTAGCACTAGAAAGATGTCCCACTGTGTCAGTGCCATGAAGCAGTCAGGTAAGAGACTTTGTCACTGAGCTTCTAAGAAAAACACTTCTGTGTTTTCATGCATGCCATATTTTACTTGCCTACAGGTACTCAGTATTTAGGAAAAAGACTCGCACAGTCAGCAGGCTGGATTGATAAATTTGCCGGCATAAAATGCCATAAAGGACTTTCTGAATTAATTGGAGGTGGCAGGATGACACAGGGCATCCAGCATCCAAATATGTGATTCCTAGGAATGGGAAGCTGCCATGGATTCTAGCTCTTTGGCTAGAAACCAAATTTTTATGCAAAGCAACAAGGCATGAGCTGTGGAAACTGCTTCACTGCTTTCTTGCTGCCTGGTCTGGGTGAGCAGTGCTCCAAGGGAAAGCTCCATCAGCGAGGGCTGAAGTTTCTTTCTGGCGATGGCTGGTTAGAGCGGAGTGGAGTTTTCCTCTTTACTCTCTCCGACAAGGATTTTGCTTTGCAGGGGGCAAAGACTGTCTGACAGAACTGTAATTATGCTCAGGTTTACTGTGGCTTATACAAATTAAATGATGAAGACATAGAGATGTATCAGAAGAAATCCAGACTGCAGTGCCTTGGGAGTCTCAGCAGCTTGGTCTTGGTCAAGGCAGGGTTATGCAGTGTGACTCTGGCAAGCTGCTATCCTTTTGTTCTCTAGCTGGAGCCGGTCACTATGTTATTTTTACTGGAATACAGTTCTTCGTTTTCAGGCTATTAAGAAGAACTGATTAAAAAAAATAAATACATGAACAAACATGTGCAAACACAGGCTTCACATTTTATGGGAATTTTGCTTTGGTTGCACTTGAAGCCACGCTCTCTTCCACTTGTACACATTCTGTTGTATACATTGTATATTCCAGTATGACTACTGCACCCACAGAAAGCTAATTTTATGTTCAAGTGCTTGATATTCTCAGCAAAAATGAATTCGTAAATAGTGTGCATTACCAGCATTTGTGCAAATTGTGTTTTACACTTGACTGTGTTTCTGAGTATATTTCCTAGCCACTAAAGCCCTTAGGACCGACTAGTCTAACTTTCTGCACAACAAGGCCAATGGTTTCTAGACCGAGTTCCGTATCTTGCAATTGAAGCAGACAGCATCTTTTTATAGACATCCAGACTTGATTTAAAAGCTCCGAGTGTCACAGCATATCCCAGGACAAGCAATTCCAATGGTTAATTACCGGCACTGTTAAAAATGTGTGTCGTGTCTCCACTTCGAATTTTGCTAAGTTCAGCTTCCAGGCTCTGCATCTTTGAATGTGAAATATGAAACTCTCTTGTTGATGATTACTTCTATAGCTTATTCGCACAAGGAAAGGAAACGATTCTCTGCCGTTGGTGAGTAGGGTGGACAGAAGGGTGTTGGCATTCCTGCCCTTCTGCACAAGCAATTATGAAAGATGCCAAGCGGTGGCTTTTAAAGCCCTAAAAGGATAAGCCCTAGCAGGAAGCGGCAGGAGCAATAGGAGAGGCCTTGAATTAAAATAAATAAATACTTTTAGTCTAGCATAAAGTAAGTAAAAGGCTGGAAAGCATCTGTTTACTGCTAAATACCAAGAAATGACAAACCTTCTCTCTTCTTCCTCCCTCATTTGGGTATTCAGCATACTCTTAGGAGAAAGTCATTGTAATTTTTTTAGCATTAATTCATACCAGTTTTCCTATACGATCTTCATATAATGTGAACATTAGGGAATATAATGTGAATGATATGCAAAATATGCAGAACTTCAGAATAACAGGCTGGTGTCTGTCCCTAGTGGGTCAGCAGCTTCTTCTTCCTCAGCTTTGTGCTAATATTTATTTCACTGGCCTGCCCGATTAACTTTATGCAACGTCTCTGCAGTGCCTCCCCACCAATCTTTTGATTATTGCCAAGGCTTCACAGTTTCTGGAGTGATATTGTACAGCTTGTCTGGGAAATCTCAATGCAGATGGAAGCTGGCTGCTCTCTGTGTTACTGTTGGCAGTGACTATATATTTAGAGCAGTATTAGCAATTTCTTTTTTTTTTTTAACGGGAAAACAAGGTTTACCAAGCTCACCTCTGTTTGTGAGTGACATAGTCAGATTTTACTCTCATGTATTTAGGTAGATACTTCAAAGACAGTGGCCAGAGAAAGCTTGAAGTCATTCAAAGTACACACTCCGATGGGGAGAAATTGGAGACCACTTGCAATAATGGAGTTTAAGATTAAGAATCTCCAGAATACTTTGGAAAGTGTTTCTGGACACTTTGAGAGTATGTTCTGGGAACACTGTGAAATGGCTCCTTCCTGGGAAAGAATCACTGGAAAATGTCGCAGCAGGGACTTATCCATCCCTCCCTATCGCTGCCCGCCATGGGCTACAACAGAGCGAAGAAGATGAGGGGAAAGAGAAAAAGGGAGGGAGGAGGAGAGGGAGGGGGAGAGAGAGAGAAGGGCCAGTACCTCTAAGTGGGTGTTACAAAGGTTCTTCTGGGAGAAAGGGAATGTGTATGGTACTGCAAGGTGCAATCCACATCGTTAAAAGGAAACATGCTGTTATAAACCTTTTCTGAATTATTGTTCCAGGCACTTCTGGAATAAGGGGGGAGGGGGAATAAAAAAATCCAGAATAAAAAGAGAGAAAAGAAGAAAGGAAAACAAAGGAGGAAAATTCTGAGGAGACAGAAATGGAAGGAGGTGAACCAATCATTCCCCACCGCATATTCTCCATCTGAGCCCATGAATATGCAAGTGAATATCTGAGCAAACATTATCACTGACACAAATTCCCTTCCACAGCATATTTGTGTTGCCATGCGTATGAATAATTGCATTAGTAAGGCAGAAGGTCTGGTTCCCATATTTTACATGCATCTATATTTTATCTGTGGCCATGCTTTGCACTCTAATTATATGGTGCTGGAAACATCCATTTGTCTTGTTTCTTTCCAGTATGAACAAGACCTTTTTTCCAGCTGACTCAACGCCTAAAAGAAATTGGAGCAAGAATAAAAGGTGTCAGCTCAAGCTAAGTCTGGCCAAGACAGAGGCAAAAGGAAAGCATTTTAGTGGAGTGACGGAGGTCAGGTCATCCGCCATCTGGTAGGATCTTGGTGTATTGGTAGACCGCGTTTAATTGCGTATCTGCGCAGCAGCAATCACTTTCTTCTATCTTATCTCCTGCCCCTTTCTCTTTGATGTAAGCTTCATTACTAAAATAGATGGATACGTAGATGAGATGACATGACTACATCCTCTAGCACCCTGTTTCCCAGCTGGGGGGAACATGACGCAAGCGCATGGTTCTAGCACTCTCTGTGACTCTCGCGTTCGGCACCAGTCACAGCGTCAGGGCTGCTCCCGGCCTTCAAGTCTCCAGGGACTGATGTATTGCGGCGGCATCCAAATCCTCTCCTGCTATAGTTGTGATCAGCCCCCTGCCAGCTGATGTATTTAAGTGGAAAACTCCCGAGAATCTGGCAGAGAATGCGTTTCCTGGGCCACTCAATTTTGGAAGTCTCACCAATCCTGCTCTGAGGTCAGGATAAGCCCTTGTTAATTTTTAACTCAGAGCAAACCCATTTTTGCAGATATTAGATGAATTCACTACTGAGCAGAAGGCCAGCACTGTAGTACTTAAATATCACTTAAGCCTTATCTGAAGATTTTAATGGGACTTATTTGGTATATGATCTTGGCCTGGCCTTGGCACAAGGGTTATTTTCACCCGAAATGAACTACTGAGGGGCTGACAACATCCTTTGGAAGACAACCAGCAAGAAGTCATTACTCTTGGGATAGCTTTGAACTCCAGGAGAGTTAGAGAAATATTTCCTTCTTAGGCAGAAAGCAGTGTCATATAAAGCAACTAACACAAGTGCTGGGCTTATTGGCAATGCTAAGATAGCCAGATTAACTGAAAAATATTTACTTACACTCAATAAGCAACATCTTCATAGTTTTGAATAATGTTAATGTCTGTTCCTTGCTTATGGTTTAAATTATTTCCACAAACCATTAAAGTCAAGATGATGAAATTGTCCCATCCTGTAGAGCACATCTATTCATAGAATAGATGTGCCCTGTACCAATAAGGATCTTTTAAAAGGAAAATATATTATCTGAGTGCTTTTCAACTGCATTCTCCACTCCTGTGCACTTGATTGTCATCATCTAGAGCCATACCAGCCTCTGGGTAGCACTTTTTTAGCAATTCAGAAGATTTATGTGTCTGTTGCTGTGCTGAATGCCATTCTTTGAGTAAGCACAGAGCACTGAAACTTTCTTTTGAGGAGTGAGGGAGGAGGAGGAAAGATTAAAGCAGCTCATGTGCTTCTTACATAAAACTTGAGAAGATGAAAAGCAATTTGATTAAAATATGATTGAAAGGATGTTCTGTGGCATGTCTGAGGCTGATGGTTTTAAATGACGTAGGTGCATGGGGGAGAAGGGGGGGTTTGGTTGTTGATATTTCTGTTGGTTTTTAAAGGATATTAACAGTTAATCTTGCAAGCTGTCCTGCAGGAAAGCCTTGTGGGACTAGAAGGGCACTGCTACAGTGAAGGAGTCCCTTTGCAGCAGTTGGTTAAGATGGCAGCCCTGAATTTGCATCCTTGGCTGAGAACGTTTGTAGTCAATGAGAAACCTGGTCCTGCCTGACATTAGGGCTGCTCTTCATCACCCTGGGAATAGAAAATGGATTTTAAGTGAGTGTAAGTGTAACTTACAACCATTATAAAGCTGCTTTGCATCTTACAGCCGTTTAAAGCCTTGGGGTAAGTGAGACTCTAGATTCCCAATATATAAATTATGGCCAGTCTGACTGAAAATTAATTGAAGATTTTTGTATTTTGTAATGCTACCACTAAGCCAACTTGAATAACTTAGTTACATTTAATTCAATATAGCAACCGTATTCATTAGAGCTCCTTAAACTGTATGGTAATCTCCAGGTTTCAGTGTTTTGCTTTGTAAATATTTGGGAATTTTACAGACACGCATTCAGAGCTCAGGTTGTTCTGTCCTTTTCTTCCATTCCAAAGTTCCTAGGAAAAGACATAGCACAGGAGGTCAGTATGGAAAACACGTTGTAGCCCATTGTTCCTTCTCATATTCACTATGCTTCTTTAAATAATACATCACAAGACACTTAATATTCTGAGAGTTTTTGGCAATTAAATCAACGTTTTCAGTGTTTGTTCCTAGGGTATTAACTTATTGTGATTAATTATCTCACCCCTAACACCAGTTATGGTCTGTGTGTTACCACTGAGCCCTCAGTTGGCACTGATGACAGTTGAATAAATCATTTACTCCAGGATGTGTTTCATGCATGTTACCTTTAAAGTAGCAGGGATTTAATCTATACTGTTTTCTGGCCATAAAGGCAGCAAAATAATAATAATAAATCGTGGCATCTTTATGAAAACAAATAAGGCTCTACTCTTGCAAAAACAATTACACGCATTCCTCTTTGTTCTTGCGTCTCTGACAACGGCATTGCTCCTGAAAAAGGAGGCAGAAAAGCATCCTGGGTATTAAACATACTGAGTATCACGTCTTACTTCAGGGTCTCTTCAGCTGCTCCTGCCACTAGTAGTTTTGCAAACCACACCAGAGTTAAATTAGCTATATATTGGATAGTTATAATACAAAAATGAATATGTATCTTGTTATTATGCTGTTCCCATTTCCTTCCAATACTGTTCTTTTGTCTCTAAACAGGCATCAGTCTGTCATGACATTTGCTGCTGCAAGAACATCTTAAAAAAGGAGTGAGCTTTCCTTCCATTCCTTTCTTAATTTATATTTTCTGGAAGATTTTAATATTCACTGGGATAACATCTTAAGGCCCGTTGCGAAATCTGTATTCTGTAGTCTCCCATTAAAAGCAATGTCTAATTAAGAACCAAAGCCTGCGGGATGAACTCTCTGGGAGCAAACGACTAATTCTTGATAGCAGGACTGTGGTTTTAAGCTGTTGCCAGCATCTTGAGAGCAGTTCGATGCTGGAAGCTGCTCCCAAGGGTCCTTTCTCGCAGTTTCACGAGGTACTGGCATAGGCGAAGCAGGCGAGGTAGCTGCTCCTCGTCCCTCTGCAGAGGCTTGGGGATGTGCACACCAGCAGGGGGAGATGAGGGGATGTCTTTCCACTACTGGGAGCCTTGGCACTGTCGCCTGCCTTCAGGTACAGCTATTTCTTCTACACTAAGGCATTTCCACTGCACAAACTTGCAGTGCTTAATTAAAGCTATAATTTTAAACGCATTTAGGCAAATCAGTGCAGTGCTCTACTGGATACTTAAGTTGAGCTGAATCTGCTGCTCGCACCAGTAAATTTATAGGGACAAGCCACTCCTGCAGGTTGAGTTTTAAACCGATGCACATTTATGCACACTGTTGGGCTCTGCCTGGGCTACTGGCCCTGCAGCTGGATGCAATAGGGCAACTGGGACTGTGGCCCAGCTGTGCAGGAGCTTAGGCTTGGCTAATTTCCTCTAATAGCAGATGTGTCAGGCAAGTCCACCAGTTGCTCTTGGCAGTCTGCAGTGCCATTTGGCTGTAGTTTTGCTTCTGACTCTCTTGCTTTTCATTCTTGTTTGCTTAGTCTTGATCCCTGGTTCCTGTCTCCTTTGTGTTATACTCCTATACCTCACCTTGGTCCAGCCCTGACTTATAATAGGGACTCTTTGGTTTTCAAACTTCTGGCTCTATGACTTTCTCACTATGCTTTTCAGTTTGGTACGACTCTTTGCATCTCTGGTGTCTTGATTTATTCTTATGCTGGCTACAGTACTTGTCTCCAAACTTAATTCTAACCTGGGCTTCACCTTTGGGCTTACTAGGGTAATCTGGTGAAAGCACGTGCCTGTTAAGAAATCTGAAGCTGCCGTGTAGGAAACTTGCATTACCTGGCTTCTCAGCAGTATTGGAAAGGGGGCAGATGTGGAAGTCCCTTGCATGATTTCCCTTGAGTCTGCATGCTGCTAGGGGTTACAGGCATGACTTGTGGATCAGTTTTGCACCAGAGGCTTAATCTGAATGCAAATATTCATTTGCAGCCTTAGATGACCATAGTTATGCTTCTTTTTTATTGAAACCTGTTGTAAGCAGGCCAGGGGGTATAACTGTTTGCAGGGTTCAAGGTTATTTTCTTTCACTTGTGTTCTTTTCTTTTACTATCTGTTGACTTTTCAAATGTCAGTCAAGCTCTGTATAATTGCTCATGGCACCAATTGTTACTGTTTTCCATGTTGATTCAGCATCTTGGAATTTGGAGCTAACCTGCTTTCCCTCTCCAGTATTCCAGATGCCATTGCTTGCAGTTTATTCCAATGCAATTCATTTTGGTATCATCCGTTCCATGACTCTCTGTAGAATTATCTATTTTTTGCTTTGCTTTCTAAACCAGGCACAGTATCATTAACAGTGTATATAAACTCTGCTGAAAGCTTCAGGACCAAATCCAGAACCTGTATAAATAGCTGAGCCAAAAGCCTTACAGATGTATGCAAGGGGAAAATATCCAAAGCTCCAGAGAGGCTGACGATGCAACAGGTTAAGTGCCTGCAGTGGACGCGTGAAGACCACACGTGCGGAAAGGAGAGAATACATTTGGTGATGGATTATGTGGCTGTGTTTTGCCATCTGAACTTTCTATCCCTTTGCAAGCATAGCCAGAAAGCATTTGGATGATACAAGGAATTGTTACCTGCTACAGGCCCTTTATGTAGCTCCCTCTTGTGTACTGAGGTAGGATAAGTGTGGGAAACCATTTGTCAAGAAAATCCTCAGACGATGCCCCTTGATGGTGATCAAAATTGATATCTGGTCCTTTGTATAGGCTCTCTACGCTGGGATGAATTTCCTCTCTTGGATATGATGGAACCAAATGGCATCTGGAGTCCCGATAAATTATATTGGCTTTCCAAGGCTAGTATACAGCACTTGCTATCAAATTTGGTTTGGTCAGATGTAGATGAATGTAGTTCTTTTGGAAGTTTTAGGTGCTTGTAGTCAGTGCTGTGAGCATGGGCTGTAACAGAACATTGATCCCAGTATGGAGCATCTCCTGAAGACGCACTGTTAACATAGACTAATACGTAGTTGTTTTAATCTTGTAGACAACTATGTTATAGAGATTATGGCCTAGTAATGAACTTAGATACACAGATGTAAAGAATCCCCTTTAATTTTTACACTGAAGGAAGTAAACTGAAACCATTACAAATCTCTCTTAAAAGAAAAATCAGGAAAATAATCAGTTAAGACAGCACCAATATCCAGACTAACCTCGTTGCACATATTTTCCATGCAGCCATCATAATACTCAAGAGCACTCTCTAACTCCCCTTTACTTCCAAGATACTGTCAAACTTACATTTATTACATGTGAAGCCAGAACTTCCAGGGGCTAAAAGCTAATGCGTGAAGGACAGCCTCCCTGTAGTTAGAACAGTTTTTCTCTAATAATAATGATTAAAATTTTAAACGCTATCTCTTACAATCAATACTTCAAAACAGTATCTTAATTGGTTGAGTCAGTGTGCAAACATATGGTTACATTTCTAGAAGATAATCTTCATCTTGCTGCTGAAAGAAAGTCCAGGCAACTTGATCGCTAATTTTTCATGGGACCTACAACAAAGTTTGGAATCCGTTAGTCTGTACGTCTTTATGAAACTCTGGCTTAAAATTACTGCCTTCTCATTGTATGGGCATTTATTCCTCCTTCCACTTCAGCTGGATGCTGCTACTTTCTGGAGTTGCTGTGTGCTTAAAAGAATTATCATGTCTCAGCTAAAATGGAAAAGAATCGCTCATCTGAGGCAAAGAGGGGGGGACTGACTTATTTCAGACTTGAAAAAATTCGCTCTCCCCCCGCTCTCACAGACCTCGTCTCCAAAATCTGTGATCAGAAGTCACTGCTCTTCAGAAGATCAGAGCTTCCAATGTATCATGCTGGGCTTCTATTCTGCTAGGGAATGAAATGACTAACGATGCTACTAGGGATGGGTGATGCAAGAGGTCAAGCGTGTTAGAATTTTCCCAGAATCCACAGACTGTGTTCTTTCCATTCAAAGATGTGATCTTCATGTTCTCCTCCTACTGTTAAATGAGAAAAAGGAATCTAGTAGGACTCAGACCCCATGAAAAAGAAATCCAGTAGGACTCAGACCCCATGAAAAAGAAATCCCTCTATGGTAAAGGAGGTCTTTGTGAGAAAAAGCTGAAGGACCACCTGTGTAGGTGGGGGGAAAGGACAGATTTAAGTAATAAGGAATAGAACCTTTACTACTAACATAGATCTGAAATACAGAATTTTTCTAGTCTGTTACCATTACGAGAGAACAAAGAAGGTGTTCGGTGATTTCTCTCTCTTCCTTTCCCTCCCTCATAGCAAGGATAAGGATTTTGCGAATGCTTCTGAAACAAGTCATGGGGTTAAGATTGCACCACACCATGACAGAATAGTCATGAGGTCTTATACCTGTGATCTGAATCTTGGCCGTGTCATACCTTGCAGAAGTGGCACGATACATGGTATTTGGCAGTGGTACTCACCTTTGTCTTATGAAAGCTGATCTGAAAACTCCTAAAGAAGAAACTACCTGAAATGGGAATTCTACCTTGGAAAGGAAGACTAAATGCATTCAACAGATGCATAATCAAGACCCTCCACAAGATAAAATGAAAGAACTTTACCTAGCCTGGATGGCATATTATAATTGAAAACTTAGAAGCAAAGGAAAACTGTTAAAAAAAAGTCCTAGATAGCTTTCAGAATTAATACAAACATGCCGGAGTTGTGACACTGAATGTCCTTACATAGCAGCAACAATGATCACACTTTCTTGTTAAAAAATCAGAGCTGAAGTCTTGTCCTGTGACTAATGGGGGAGCAAGCGTAAGCTGGAGAGACCCAGAGTCTCTGTTGTTGCAGCCTATCAAGAAGAATCCAGATGACTCATGCAAACAGCCTGCAGTCACAGAAGAACGGATCCAAACTGGTCCTCCGCGTCTCACGAAGTTGTGGCCCACAAGGTGTAGGCAATACCTGAATTTACTGGCCATACTGCATTCCTAACACGCTGCTTCTCCTTCCGTGCCCAAGCACCGAGTGCCGCTAAGCAGCGCTTCCCGACGGCGGGGATGAAGATGTAGGGTTTTTTCTGTCCAGATTCTTCTGTGCACTTGGTGTTTCATGAAGTACGCCTAACATATGGGGAGCCTTCTGCATACTTGTCATGGGCTTCGGGATTTGTTTGGGCATATATAAAGTACCCTTGCTTGAGCACTAGCTCTGTTTCATATTCCTGCGTTACCATCGCGATAGGAATCTCAGATGGGGACTTTGTTACCCAGCTAGTTCGTGCTGATGGGACAAAAGGGTGGTCACACCACGTGGAGCTCACCACGGTTGTCGGAACAAGCTGAGAACTCCTGCTGTTGTACTGAATGTCAGTCGCATACAATGTCTTCCCATGTTCCGTGAAAATACCACAAGGCCAGCCAACAAAACGTCCCCTAAAAATGTCAGGCAAATCAAAGCAGAGAATGTGTCATAACTGCCATCTTATTTTCTTTGTGGCTTTCTAAAGCAATAGTATCTGCTACGCAAGCAACTCGTACATCACCCTGGAGGGAAATGGGAAGCCGGGTTAGGTGTCTGTTGATTCTTGGCTCATCTACACAGAAGTTATTCAACAACAACTCTGTAAACTCTTCCAGAATAGGTGTGCCCTATTTTCCTCTTTAATTAAAACTCACAGTGTTAAACTAAACCGGAACAGCTCAGCCTTATTCTGGAAATTAGTCATGAAATTAGTCAGGAATAGCTCCTCCTGAACAACTACATGTATAAACAAGCCCTAAACAATATTTATGTCGTCTGGAAGGACGGGGGACACCCTCGCAGATGTAAATTACCTTCCAGTCCCCGAAGAAACATGAAGGAAGGGTCGTCGTCTTCCAACCAGGGCCAAGCAGCACTTCACCCCCCACGTTTGACCATGGCGTTTGTCCTTGCTGGACGTGTGAGGGGCCGGTGGGGCCGGGGGGCCGCAGCAGCAAGGCCGGGCGCTGCGACCCGCGCCAGCCCCGTCGGCAAGCGGACCCCTGCCAGGCGCGCCGGGCAGGACAGCCGGCCAGGGGAGTGGAGGTTTTGTTTTTCTCCCTCTCTCCGTCACGGAGAGCCTCTCGCCCGGCGGGCGTACCGGCAACCCCCAGACCGAAGGCTGTTATTCCAGCGGTTTCCCCTTCGCGCAGGCCAGCCCCGGCCGTGCCTGCGTGGGTGCCCGTGCCTGCCCGTGACCGCGCCGGGGCCGCCCCGCCTCGGGGCAGGCACCCGCTCGGGGCAGGCGGCCGGAGCGGACCGCCGGGGCTCGGCGGCTGCCCGCGCCCCCCGCACCAGCGCGGGGCGGCCCGGCACGCAGGCGCGGCCACCGGGCGCGGCTACCCGGCGTGCGGCCGCCGCAGCCCGCGTGAGTGACAAGTGGCGGCCGCCCCCGCGGCCACACGCGGGCTCCCCCGCTCCGCCTGCGGCCCCGCGGCACCTCCGCGCCCGCCCAGCCGGGGACCCGCGGCGGGGCGCTGCGCGGCGCGGCCCCACGGGTCCCCGCGGCGCGGGTGGGCGCAGGCGGCGCACCTGGGCGGCGCGGCGGCGCGGAGCGGGGCTACCTGACAGTGATTGGCGGCCCGGCGCAGCCAATGGCGGCGCGGGGGAGCGGGAGCCGGGAGGGCGGGGCCGGGCGGCGCGGCGCGGCGGGGCGGGGGGGCTGCGCCGCGGAGCGTGTGCAGCGCCGCGGGGCCGCGGCCGGTGTCGGTGCGAGCGAGGGGAGAGACCCCGCGGGGGGAAGAGACGGATCCGGATCCCCGTCCAGTGCGGCGGCGGCGGCGGCCGGTGGCGGCGGCGGGAGGAGCCGGAGCAGCCGGCGGCGCGGCGCGGCGCGGAGGAAGGAAGCGCAGGGCTGGCCGCTGCGTGTGCAACCTGGCTGTTCCTGCTGCCCGCGTCCACTCGCGGCTTTTCCTGCCGGCGCTGCCTGACAGCCGCCCGCCGCGGGTGTTGTCGCCGGGGTCTTTGGCGGGGGGGGGGAAGAGCGAGCCGTCCTAAACAGCCCGGAGGCGTGATTGAAAGCGAGCAATAATTAACTGGAGGAGGAAGAGGAGGAGGAGGACGGGGGTGGAGGAAGACGAAGGAGGAAGGCACCGCGCGGCAGAGCCCAGCCGAGCCGAGCCAGCGAGCGGCGGCGGGACGCGGCAACTTCGGCCGCAGCGGAGGAGCCGGAGCCCCGACCGCAGCGGCGGCCGCCGCCTCAGCCCGCGCCTGCCCTGCCCGAGGGGGGAGAGCCCCGCCGCCTCCCCGGCCGCCGGACATGTCGGAGCATAAGGCCGTTGATCCCAAGTTGTCGACGACGGACAGGGTGGTGAAAGGTGGGTGCTGCGCCCCCGCCGCCCTTTCGGCCGTGTCGTCCCGCCGTGCCCCCGGCTGGGGTCGCGTCCGTCCCCCCCCTTCCCTTCCCCGCCCCGGGCAGGCACCGCGGGGCCGCCGGCGGCACGGCCGCTGGAAGCGGTGGGCTCGGCCGGGGGCTTGCGCCGGGCCCCGGTGGAGGGTTTGCGGCTTCCCTCGCCTGCCCGCCCGGCGCTACATTGCAGCATTTCCCCCCCTTCCTCCCCCCCGCCGCCTCCCCCTCTCGCCTGAAGGCGCTGCACAGGGCTGGCGTGAGAGAGAGGGGGAGCCCCAGCTTCCTCACCCGCCCCAGTGCCTGGGGGAGAGGGGGGCAGGGCTCGGCTCCCTCCCCCAGCCCGCCTGCTCCTCCGGGCATCCCCCCTTCCTCCTCCTCCTCCTCCTCCTCCTCCTCGTCCTCCTCCGGACCGCGCTCCCCGGAGCACCCCCGCAGGCTGCGCCGCCGCTTGTCACTGCCCCTCGGCTCCCCGCATGCAGCAGCGGGGTGCCTGGAAGCCTCTCCGCGCCGGCAGCCGGGGCTCCGCTGCCCCCCAGAGCAGACCCCCTGCCGGGGCACCGGCCGCGCTCCCCCCGCTCCCTGCAGGGCCGCCCCCGCGGCGGGGATGCCGGGCGGGGGGAAGGGACGCGGCCGTGGGCGCAGGGGGGCGGCGGGGCGCCGGCCGCGGGCGCTGTGGGAGGCGGCGGAGGCTGCTTCCTCCTCCTCCTCCTCCTCCTCCTCCTCCTCCTCCTCCATCGCCGTCTCTTACTGACGGCCCGGCCTGCGTGGATGTGAAGTTATCCAGCAGGCGTACCGTGGCCGTGCACCCGCGTGTGCGTGCCGATGTGCGTGGGGGTGCTCGGCACAAACACGTATCGGCTCCATGATTTTTGCTCGGTTTGGAAGGTATGCGTGTGCTGCGAGCCTCGGCCATATAAACAAATCGGAGTTTGGATTAACAACGCGTTCTGCCCTGCAGTACGGACCAAGGTCTCATTTACTGGGGTAGTGCCTGATTTAAATTGCACGTGTGCCTTTCTCGGTACGTATGAAGTGCGTGTGTATTTAGTGGTTTGGTGGGTGGGTTTTTTTTTTGTTTGCTTTTCCCTTCTACACTGGCCACAAGCTGGATACACTTGGATACAGTGTATTTCATCCGGTTGTGTTATAACCCGTATGCCAATACAGAGTGTTATGGTGGAAAGCACAAACCCTAGATGCAGTGTGCATCCTTCCAGAACCCAGGAGGCTGGAAATTGAAATGGCCTTGGAATATATACACTTTTGTATTTACATAAGTGTACACCAAAACTAAACACTCAATGTAAATATTATTTGGAAAAGCATATTACTTACATTTTTGTATTTATATGTACACCTACCTTCTTAGAGTCATAGAATGGTTTGGGTTGGAAGGGACCTCAAAGATCATCTAGTTCCAGCCCCCCTGCCATGGGCAGGGAAACCTTCCACTAGAGCAGGTTGCTCAAAGCCCCATCCAACCTGGCCTTGAACACTTCCAGGGATGGGGCATCACAGCTGCTCTGGGCAACCTGCTCCAGTGCCTCACCACCCTCACAGTGAAGAATTTCTTCCTTGTATCTAATCTAAATCTACCCTCTTTCAGTTTAAAGCCATCACCCCTTGTCTATCACTACATGCCCTTGTAAAAAGTCCCTCTCCAGCTTTCCTGCAGGCCCCCTTCAGGTACTGGAAGGCTGCTATAAGGTCTCCCCGCAGCCTTCTCTTCTCCAGGCTGAACAACCCCAACTCTCTCAGCCTGTCCTCATAGGAGGGGTGCTCCAGCCCTCTGATCATCTTCGTGGCCCTCCTCTGGACTTGCTCCAACAGCTCCATGTCCTTCTTATGCTGGGGACTCCAGAGCTGGATGCAGTACTCCAGGTGGGGCCTCACCAGAGTGGAGCAGAGGGGCAAAATCACCTCCCTCGACCTGCTGGCCATGCTTCTTTAGATGCAGCCCAGGGTATGGTTGGCCTTCTGGCCTGCAAGCGCACATTGCCAGGTCAAGTTGAGCTTCTCATCCACCAACACCCCCAAGTCCTTCTCCTCAGGGCTGCTCTCAATCCATTCTCTGCCCAGCCTGCATTTGTGCTTGAGATTGCCCTGACCCATGTGCAGGACCTTGCACTTGGCCTTGTTGAACTTCATGAGGTTCGCACAGGCCCACCTCTCAAACCTTCTTATGCCTTTTCCCCTCTTAATTTTTTCTTTCCATCCAAATGAAACTGTAGATCTTCAGATGTGTAAGAAACATAGTTGCAAGCATGATAAGAATTAAAAAAAAAAAAGACTTGGGAATTCACCTTTACCTTCTAATATCTGGAATATTTACTGCCTGTTTAAGTAGTCAGTCTGTTATATCACACTAAGAGTAGGCTTTAGTGTTTCAGTAAGCCTGAAACAGCTATGTTTAGCTGATGCTTATCTCCTGTAGAAACAACAAATGACCATCCTATTGGGAAGACTTCTGTGCGATTATGGGGTGCGTAACTTTTTTTTTTTTTGAATCTGCCTTGGTCCTAACACATGACCAAATGTCCTGATATTTGCTGTGGCAGAACTTCCATTGGCTTAAGTCGATGTTCGTCATGAATAGGAATTATCTCTATATTTACAAAACCCTCAATGGTTTCGGCGCATCTTAGTATGTTTTGTCAGTAATTGCTCTTTGCATTTTTCACACATGTAATGTCTCAAACATCTGAAAGCACGATTTCTAAGAAAACTTAGCAGTATGCATAGTTAGATATTTTTATAATGCAACTAAAACAGAAAAAACTTTGTTAAACTGAGTTAAAGTATTGAACAAAAAGAGCAAAACATACATGCTACTTAGGTGTCCATCTCACCTGGTAACTGTTGCCTCATAATGTCAGTGTTTCACTGGAGATGTGAAGATTTGTTTAACTGGTTCAGTCCTTTATTAAATATTGAAATCCTTTTAAGGTCTTAAAATAGCATCTGAAGATAGTAGTACACAGTAAACTGGTTCTTAATAGGATTATTCTTTGCTGTATCATAGGCACTTCACACTGCCTTCGTATAAACTGTAAGAAAATCGAGTAAGAAAACAATTGGTAGTAATAATAATAAAGGTAGGAAAAGATTACTTTGTTTTTTCTTTCCTATAGGGCATGATTTGTACCTTCTTGAGACGAACTACTGAAATAGGCTTGCAATGTTAAATGAATAAGGAATAATCAAAAAAATTAAAAGGCACCTTGTAAGCACCTGTGCAAGTAGTTGGAGAGCCTTGGTATTTTAGAGAGGAAAAACAGATATTCTGATGTTGGTGAGATATAACCTGTGGAAACAACTTTTTAATTTTTTAAGTTAGAATATCATATAGAACCTGACTTGGAAAGGAAATGTTTTTAGCATATGGATGTAGGCTCTGGATTAAACTTTCTCTTCTGCTTGCATGTGTGGGGGTTTTTTTGCTTGTTTTTATTGTGTTTGGTTGGCACTTTTTTAAACCCTTTTGATTTGCTTGTGCATGACAGGAGATGTCTCCTTCTAACAACAGTTCTGGGCTGGCCGGTGAAAATCCTGGCTTGGCACTGTTACGTAACGGCGGGGTGGGTTTGGGGAGGTTTCGGTTCCAGCAGCTTCATGCGGATTGCTTGTGGCCGAGAGCTGCCTCTTCGGGGGGTTGCTGGGGGCTTTTTTATTGTGTCTTCTCATGCTTCATATCCTCAAATATACTGAGAAATGGGGTATTTCCGTAGGTGAGGACTTCATCTCACACTCGTTTTGCTTTGCTTATTGAATTGTCTGAAATGTGCTTAAACTGATTTGAATCAAAAATAAAACATGATTTTGGGAGAAGGGGAAAAAGGCTCAGGAGCCCCTAATGCTTATAAGGTCCTGGTCTTCTCCCACCTCTGTTATGCAGCTTGTGCACAATTGTATTTGATGGTTGGAGTGAAATTTTTGGATCTGACACTGTCGTGCAATGAACAGTGTAAAGAGCAAGTTCAAGTCTGTGTGTAATGTTAAGTTTTCAGAAGCAAATTAACTCTTGATAAAGTTGACAGAATTGTGTTCTGTTGAGTTGAAGGGAAAGAAGATCCTGTATGTGAATCCAGAGGATGCAGTTACAGTTTCAGAAGTACTTTTTTGATTTACTCTTGTACTCTCCTTAAGATGGTACGTATGTTATGACGCAAATTAGACAACTCACCTTTACTCTCTGGATTTTGTGATCCTGTCGAAGAGCAATGCTTTGAATGGTCTGTTGACTGCAAGTAAGATAGCCTGTACTTTCAGAGTTTTGCAGGATCAATGCTCAGGACAACACACTATTGCAGCAAATGCTGACTTGATGTATTTACGAATTGACATTTCGTGCTTTTTTGTTAGAGGTATTCAGCCTTCACCTGGACGGAACTGTTTCTAAGTTCTTGTTCTCTTTCAGGACTGAGAAAGCTACTCCTTAACCACACTGCTTTTAACTGCTGAGACTGCCAGCCGGAGTGTGGGCTTGGTTGTTCTTGTGAAGGTAGGAATACCTGTCCAGGAAAAACTGGACTGAGGATACTAGCTCATTCCTCATGGGTCACATAACAGCTGTCTGATGTCAACAGCTTTTGGTCACTACTGACATTAGCAAGATTTGAACCCCACTGACCTGGAGGGAAAAGCTGTGTATCGTGTTACTTGACCTCCTCAAAATATTCAGTGTTGCATTACTGCCTTCTAGAAATACTGCTCTAAAGCAGAGTAATCAGAAATAAAAACTTTGAGAGTGAACTGGAGTAGTCATACAAAGAAGTAAAGGCAGTATTTCTTGGAAATCTTGCTGTTAGTTAGTTACAATGATTGTTTTGATTCTTCTGGGTAGGTCAGGTGGTTATGTGCTTTTAAGTGGTTCGTTTGTGGGAATTTTTTTGCCTTTTTTTTTTTCTTTGAAGGAAAGTGGAATTTTAATGAAATCAGCTGTTTAGATGGGCTGCTGCCACGGCTCGTGAACCTTGGCATTGGCAATCTCCTTTCCTCTTGTGCATTGCATGCAGAGGTGCACACAGTTATATCAATAATTGACAACACCCAAAAAGACTAGACACTGGTCTCTGCTGTCTCTGAATTTCAAACCATGTCATTGTTAATGGTCTTCTAATGTTCAGGCTGTCGGTTGTTGGTAATACAATATGAATGCCAGCTCATGATCAATATGTTAGCCATCAGTGTTAATTTCAGATTCGTGACAGCAATTTTACCTTTCAATAATGGGAATTAGCAATTAAGTTTAGAGTTTCCATTAGTCCAGGGAGACTTGTGTGTACTCGCCAAAGGCTTGTGCTCCAGGCTGGAATCCAGCACTGGTGTATTGCAGAAGCCTGCCTCTGTCTCTCTGTGAATCAAATGCAATTTTTCCAGCATAGATGTATACTGCAACTGCTGGGCTGCCCTTTTGCGGTTTTTGAGTAATTGTGTGATGACCCGAATGTCAGTAGCGTTAGTGAACTTGGTATATATTTTGGTGTAAATTTGAGTGTTAGGAAATGTATGACAAGGACCAGCGTTACTTGGATAGTTATATCTGTCTAATGACAGTAGATTAAATGGTTATGTGCCCCTCTTCTGAGCATGCTGAAGACTCAGTAGCTGCCTGATCCTCGTGAAGGAAAGGAAGGTGTTGCTTTGTAGCTGTTCCTATTGGCACAGGAAAGCTGACTCTCTTTTTCTTTTAATTAATTTATCCTTGTAGTACTTAGGAATGTACCTGCTTGCTCTGGGGAAGCCTGCATCTGGGTCTAAGGAGTGTAATTAACTAGAGAATCCGCCTTCAGCTATGTCAGAAAGGTGGCACTGGTACAGCTGGGCGTTATCTGGTCTCCTCCATCCACTTTCACCTTCATTTGAAGGGATGGATGTTCCTCCACCTCAGCTTTGGTAACTCTGTAATCAGATCCCTGGAACCTTCATGAAGCAAGCCATAGGAGATGCAGCTGAGAGCAGAAAACAACTGAATATGCTTGCGTAGGCTTTATGGTTACTTAGGAAAGAAAATGAGGTTGGCTTGTTATTTTCTTATATGTAACCGCTTTGTTCTTATCTCACGGTCAAAACTAAGTTAATACTTGTAAGACCAATGGATTCTGTCAGCTGGATGCTGCTTGGGTATTGCAGTCTTTGTGTGTTTCTTACACTGCACAAACCTGTATCTATGTGCGACGGGTGTATAACGCTTGTAAAGGGTTGTGAGTGTAGTAATGAGAAACTGAAACAAAACCAAAGTACAGTGCTTGACAGTTATGCTTGCGTAATAAAGCTGGCACTTTATTTTGATTTGTGAACTCACTAAGCCTCTTAGTCATCAAGATAATTTTGTAAATAATCTTTAGAGAAACAAGTCTTTTGCTGTGTAGGTATAGGGGGAAAAAGCGTTCTCACGCTGAAGGGTGCCTTTCTGGTGTAGTTCTTGCTGCACTGCATAGGTGGGAGGCTTTTCTCATGCTCTGTGTTATGAAAGTGGCTTGCTGAGCATGCTGAGTCTCAGGACTGATATAGGGTGAGGGACAAAATTGCCTTATTTGTGTGTTAAACAACTTTTGTATGCTTCTGAATTCCACATTGGCTAAAGCTGTCTTCTGTTACCTGCTCTTTTTGGCCGAGCCTAGCAAGAGAGCTGGTGCTTTTGATACCACTGGTGGTGGTGAGAAACTTGAAAGAGGAGTTCATGCTGGATGTTATCAGCATTTAACTTAATTGGAAAAAATGAGCCAGTTGAGGTCATTTTCCATAGGGGGATGTTGTAGAGAACAGTTGTTTCCTCTCTGCTATCCGTTCCCAAATTGAATGGTATCTACTTCCATTGCATGCATCCCACTTAGAGATGATAGGTGTTGCATGGTTATGCTTGCTTTTCTGTGCAGGTCGTGACAGGAAGATCAAATGCAAGATATATTTACCTTTGATTACATAACTTGGTATTTTAATTTTTTTTTTTTTTTTTTAGTTCCACGACTTCCAGAACTCTTGCGTTCCTTCCTGTCTGGTATTTCTAAAGGGATTTTCTGTCAAAAGTCATTTTGGGTAATGTCAATGAATAAGTACCTGTAGCTTGGGTACTCCAAACTCATCTTTTTTTTTTAGTTTCTTCTATTTTACTGAGTGGCTCCTACTAGTACAAAAGCAGGACTGTAATTTAAATTGGGTACTCCATTTAAATATGAATATTAATTAGTCCAAGTCTTCCCAGTAATGTTGAAGCAGCATGTTGTGGGGAATAGTTCCCTCTTTATAGCTTTAAAGAATGTGGAGAAAAGTACTTCCTTAAGAGTATTTTAAGATACAAAGATACTGCTTAACACTTTTCTCAAGCATGCCATAAAAGAAGCCACAAGTTTCTGAAGTAAAAGCCACTTCAAATCGTCTTCATGAACAGGTGCCTTCTTATATTCTTTTGTATGTGGTTTCACGACTCAAATGCAAGTTACAATTGCATAATATTTCTTCAGTTGAACACTTAAATAATTTCCTGCTCTGATAATCAGTCATTTACCTTGACTTTCCCCCATAAAAGATCATTTTATGGCTACTCAATCAATAGTGGTGGAAAGTATGCCAGTTCTGAAAAATATTACAGCGTATGTGCAGCCTGGCTCACGTAAGTGCGTGGCTCATGGAGCGATCTGCCATTCAGATTGTGGTTTCAGGTGTATTATTGCTGGAGGTTGTACCCCAGGTACGTTCTTGTTGTTTTTCTTTAATTATTTAGTGGAGGAAGAGATGGAAGATCATCGTATGTGGAGAAACAGGGAGACAATAAGTGCTATGATGGTAGATTTTACTTTTAAAGATAAAAATCTGAACTACTTATTCCTACCCTACTTACTCCTCCACCAGAAAGCTGCTACTGTTGAAATAACACCTCCGGAGTAGTACCTCCTTGACAGTCATTTACGTGCATTTTAAACCAACTCTGGTATCTATTTTTATAAGCGAGGTTAGGCATGTTAACGTTGATATGGCAACACTGCTGTATGAGGAGAAGATAACTGTCTTATTTAAGATTGAATTATGATGCCAACACAACCTCCAACTAATTTCCAACTGATACCATTTATGTTTGGAGCTGGAGAGGAGAAGGAGCAGAGTGCGTGAGAGGTCAAAAATGGTGGTTTTAGTTAGAAGTTAATTCCTGGGTGTCTAGGGGTTGCATGTGCTTTGAGGCGTAGATGGCAATTTTTTTAGGGTGTATTTCATGAAGTTTTTGAAAACATTTAGCTTGAGGATTGTCTACCACTTAAACCTCTTCCTACTTAGAAATAAAGCTGTGCTGGACTGAACTTCTGTTGCAGCTTCCTTTTGTTTTCAGCAAGATTTTCTTTTCTTAATACTTTCTCCCTCTTGTGTTTCAATATGCCCTTTCCTGCATTTCTGCAAACTTTTCTCTCCTTATTGCTCTCATATTTATTGCTAAGTATGTCGAGCAGCCTAAGTGCTGCCTAGTAGCTGTGATTTGGGTGCATGTACCTAATGCAAGAGGTTCACCGAACACTGAGCCTTTCCTTTGGTGCATCTAAAGGCCTCTGTAGGTGCCCGGGGAAGCACATGAGAATAGGGGAAGTATATTCCGCCTGCCCCTCAGACTTCTGTTGTAATTCTGCAGCCAGCTGCTGACTCCATAGCTTTCTTTTCAGTGAATAGCTCCACTATCAGTGTGCTGCTCAAGCTCTACCCCACTTGTCACAGAAAGATGTCTCTATTTTGCAGTTCAGCTGCTGCTTGCAGGTTGCTTAGCAGTAATGTTGAAAACTCACAGCGTGGCTGTTAGTTTTAAGTCATGTAGTTTGCAAAAAGCTCTGAGGGCTAGCATAGATGGTGGTGTTTTTTGGTTAACTTGAGAGGTGGTATAAGCACTCATGCTTTGGTGTCTTTGCAACCAGACACAAGTTAATTAGCAACAGAAGGGAAGATTTGGTGAAGCTGGTAATACTTGCTTGAAAAAAATCCTGAAGTTCACCACAGATGAGTGAACTTTAAAACCCCCACCTTAAACTCTAAGCATAAAAGGTGCAGAACATAGTCTGCGTAGAGATTGTACAACATCTTTGTGGTAAAGAAAGGCAAAACAATGCTAAAACATGGTTGCATTAAGTCTTCCAATAGCAATAGCTATTCTTCTGTCTTTCAGGTAGGCATATATGGCTTAATAAAATAATTGAAGTCTGATGCGTTTCAGGGCTTTCAAAATTGAGAAGTGCTGTAATGGGATTAAACGTGTACTGATGGAGACAGGTATCGGTATAACGATGACAGTATTCTGACAGTATGCTGTTCTTGTTCTCCATCCCATCTTTTAGAGGTGTGCAGCTTAGGCATTTTATTGCTTCAGATTCGTGTTGGCCAAAATACTTTCCCTGACTGAGTCGTCCTGACTGTTGCACAATGTAGAACTGATGGAGTGGAGCAAAAAGTATAACTAACCTGCTATGGAGCAAATTCTGCTATAATGTTGGCTCTGATACTTGCTAATTACACAAAAATTTCAAGCCTGCACAGTGTTGCCACAAGAAAGGAAGTGCACTTTGAACTTCTGGTTGGAATGGTGAAAATAACGTGTGTTAATAATGGGTTACGCAGATGTGATGCTGCAGACAGTCTTTAACGCTCACTCTGGGCATTGTTCAATAGGCTTATTTAGTAGAATCCAAACTACAAGTTTTTGGCCTTATTTAGTGTGTGATTAGATTTTAATTTTTATTTTAAGCTTTTGTGAGTGTCTTTGAAGGTAGGTTGTATGATTTTTTTTTTTTTAATTTTAAAATTTATTTTATTTTTTTATACTTGCTGATAGTGACAGCTCAGTAATTGTGTGGCCGGATAAAGCAAAGTTCCTGAGTTGTTCATGTTTTGAAGTAACCATCGTTTGGAAATAAATCCTTTGCAGTCTAGATAGATGGCCCAAAGTGAGAAAAAGAGGCTCAGCTTCTAACATGTTTTCCATTGCTGTGTTTGGTTATAAGTACATGTTTAACCATTATTTCTCTCTTTCTTTGGATAGGGATGCTTTGTTTTTATCGTTCTTTTGCTGTGGCTGTATTTGTTACTTGTTATCAAGCCCCAGGCTGGTTCCTATGAAGATGGGTGTATGCTGTGTATGATTAGGTGGTAGTCCTTCTGAAGTGTTTAGAATTCCTATGGAAGTATGTTTCTGTCCCGAAGTGGAGAAACTGGTAAAATGAATGGTAGTTTTCTTAATAAATTAATGATTTCTTTGGTAACTGGGGGGGGGGGGGCAGGGGGCGGGCAGGAGCAGTGCAGCAGCTTGTGACTTCTTTCTGGTCTATAGTTCTATATGGGTGATTTTGGAGGGGAAGGTGCATGGCTAGAGAGGAACATATATACTCTTGTATTTTCTCTAGAAATGACATGAAATTACTTGAAATAGTATGTTCCAGGTTCTTTGGAGATTTTCTGTGAGGATGTGCTAGCTTTTTCTCCATCTGTCAAGGAATAATGCTCCAATAGAGAGAGTTGTATCTGAAAATTGTTTCTGCGTCTACATCTGTAGGTTTTTTCTACTTTAACCTTTTCTTTGCATTTGTGTATTTGAATCCTTATGAAAAATCTGATTTGATTCACATATGGCACAGTTAACAAAACAATTAAAAGCTTCTAGGTGGGGAAGCCCACCCTGTTGTTGGCTCCAGAGAAAAGATGTTTCATCATCCACTTTGGACTTGAGAGTTTTACTCGGCACACCTCTTTTCAACAACAAATTTGGGATTTCTTGGCTGAATTCTGCCTTTATTACTGGAAAAGACAATTTTAGTAATTTAATACCTTTTATTTACCATCATTTTTTAAGTAGTTTAACATAATTGACAATTTGAATGCAGAACCATTCATACAAAATCCCTTCCTATCCCCCCAAACACAAAAAACAACCCATGAACAGAAATTAAAGAAAAAAAATCAAACAGAATTTAAATAATTTTTTAGTCTTTTTTCCATGACGCTTGCCAAGTTTTGGTTTGATGTAGATTACAATGGTCATACTGTGTCACAATCTTTGAAAAAGTGCAACTGGTCATTAGCTGCAATGACACGAACAGCTGTAGTATTTTATGATAACAGCTGGGAACAATCTAGTTCTCTTCAATAACTTTCTTTTATTGTTCCTTTCATGCCATTTTTAAAATGAGAAAGCGAGATTATTGTATTTGTTCTCTATTTTACACCAGGGATTTCTTCATAGACAGTGGTGGCAATTAGGTACCAAAATACGGCGTTGCTGTTGGTGACTTGGAACATTTCCCTCTGCAGGACCTGTTCCATAACCCACTGAAATCCGCGGGAGTTGGAGTCTTTTCATTAACTTGAGTAAACTGTGAATCAAGTCGTCATCCTAGGACTTACAATTTTGGCCTGCCTTTTCAGTGCATGATTTCTCTTTGGTTTAAACTGCTTTGTTATATCTGATCTTACGCAGCTTAGGACAGGACAGCATTAGCTCTTATTTTAACACTGAGCAAAGTGCACTTCTACTTTGCAATGCTCTCATTTAGCAAGTGAAAAGGGACTTCTCTGCTTGTAGGTGGCTGGCTTCCCAAGAAATAGTTTGCTGTTCTGTTGCTGTGTCTTCAGAAGTGTAGTCTAAAATGTTTTCTATGTACGTATGGTTGGTTTTTATCATTGGAAAAAACAAGTAGGAGCCTTTCTCATGTATAATTTTTTTTTCCTGTGTCCCCTTACACATGAGTTTTCGTCAGTAATGAACACATCTAGGTTGCCTTAAATAAAATCTGTTGAACTTATTTTTCTGGTGTAATAGAGTAAGTCTTAATATTAAAATCATCCTGGCAGTCCATACCAGACCTGCATAGGAGCATTATTTTCTTCCCTGAGCAACCTGCTGTTCTGTGTGTCACAGGTGGTGGTGTCTGCGGTTACTAGAGGGGAGCCTAATGGCATGACAAGGCATATTGGGCGTACAGCTGGGGCGCTTGGGAAGAAGAAATGAAGAGCGCAGTGGGCAAGGGTATGTGTTTTCAGTGCAGTGAAGTGTTACTTAGGGAATCCTATCTAGTTTAGAAATCAAAAGCGGAGAGCTGTTTTAGGAGCGCTTTGCCTAATGAGTTATATTGGCTCAGGTGAGTATCTCGGAGGGGTCTGTGCAGCGGGGGGAGGCTATGCGGTACCTCCAAGGGGGCCTGACTCTGTCAACAAGCACAGAACTGGCAAAGGCGGTTGGTGAAATTTTTAGTTACTCGTATACTCCGTGTGTATGACCCTAAGTTTGGTTTAGATTATCAGTGAATGATCTTTCTGCGTCTTTTTTAAGAAAAGTTTCCTGAGATAAAGTGCTTATAGTTTCTGTTAACCATATCAACTTTTAAGCTGTTTGTCCTTATGTTATCAGTAATAAGGAGGGGAAAATGACTTTAAGATGCTATCTTTTGAGCATAGTGAGATGAGGTTACTTTTGGTAGAGGGAGGAAAGGAGGAGTGAACTCAAAAAACCATATTTGTAGTACAAAAGGGGATGAACCTGCATTCATTTCAACTGAGAGATTAGTTTTAGCTTCTGGGCTGTTGAATACCTTAGCAGGTATGGGTGTTTTTCTTTATCATTTAACCTTCTGCTTGCCACTCTGCTAGAGAAATAGTGTATCCTTAATTTTTGTGAATGATGTGTCAAAGACCCTTTCTCAATCACTCACAACTCGAAAGTATGAGCTCTGACAACGTCACAGAAGCACAGAATGGTTGATGCTGGAAGGGAGCTCTGGAGGTCATCTGGCCCAGCCCCAGCTCTCTCAGCCTTTCCTCACAGGAGAGATGCCTCAGTCCCCTAATCGTCTTAGTGGCCCTTTGCTGGACTCTCTGCAGTTGCTCCATATCTCACAGTTTCTGTGTGAAAACTAAATGTAAATAAAAATTAATTTATACATACAAAGAACTTGCACATTAGGCAGTAGCACACTCTTACCCTTTTTAACAAGGTACTGCTGCTTCCCTGGAGCTCTGAATCTCAGGTGATGCCTACCTCATGTGTAAATACCGTCTGTTTACCACATAGAAGATGAGGGATATCACTGTCATTAATGAAAGTCTTAAATGCGTGTGAATTTTTTGTACAGTATTAACCTCACATCTTGTATCCTATTGTCACAGACAATACTTCACTGTAGGATGTTGTTTGTATAACCTAGGCTAATCTTAGAAGTACTGCCAGTCAGAAAGTTACTCTGCAGGTATCTTTTTGGTTATAATCCAGTTGCTATGGCTGCTGAATGTGCATTAGCCTCCTCCCCTCCCCCTCCCCCCCGATTTATGGGAGTTGAAGGAGGCAGAGGTTTTTAGAGGTCATCTTAGAGAATTTGCCAACAGCCTCCTGGGCTGCATTAGGAGTGTTGCCAGCAGGTCGAGGGAGGTCATCCTTCCCTTCTCCTCAGCACTGGTGAGGCCATACCTGGAGTGCTGGCTCCAGTGCTGGGCTCCCCAGTATGAGAAAGACATGGACATACTGGAACGAGTCCAGTGCAGGGCCACAAAGATGACTATGGGACTGGAGTATCTTTTGTATCGGGAGAGGCTGGGAGAAGGCAAGGCTCAGGGGGATCTCCTCCATGTGTATAAATGGCTGGTGGGAGGAAATGAAGAAGGGGGAGCCAGGCTCTTCTCAGTAGTGCCCAGTGACAGGACAAGAGGTAATAGGCACAAATTGACAGCTCTCACAGTAAGTGAATTTTCTGGTTTTCAAATGCTGGCACAGGTTGCCTAGAGGTTGTGGAGTCTCCATCTGACATTCAGAAGCTGCCTGGATGTGGCCCTGGGCAGCTGGCTCTAGGTGGCCCTGCTTGAGCAGGGGGGTTGGACCAGATGACCTCCAGAGGTCCTCTTCCAACCTTAACTATTCTGTGATCATCTGTTACGGAACTCTTTTAAATGGATAATTAAAACACTGTTTATCGATTCACAGACGTTTTGACCAAACATGAAATACAGAAATATCCCTCGAAAAATGAAAGGTTATGTCTGCTAATGAGGTATTCTATAGGAAGAATGCTTTGTGTTATTATGAGGATCCACCATACAAATACTTATTTTGAAATAGCAGCAAGATATTTTGCATTGGGAAATCATATATTTTTTTAATTGATGCATCTGTATGTAGCTGGTGGTGTTGCTGGCAAAACACTTGCACAGATCCCTCTTGACAAGTTTCAGAATCTCCTGAGTATCTATAGCTCTGGAGTGTGGTGTACCTTGAAAGCAGGGACAGATAGTATGCCCACTGTACTTTGCTTTGGGCAACTGTAAGAAAAATGGAAACAAGCTTTTATATAAATCTTTCATAGTTATTATCAACGCTTCTGACGTGGCCATCATTTTCTAATTACTGGAAGGAAGTAGTTATCTTTTACTAGTTCTTGGTTCATCTGATTTTTTCCATAGTGGCATGATGATTAAAACTGAGCATGATGGCAATTGTCTTCCAGCTCTAATACTCTGGCATATTTTTTTCTTTGCTGCTTTCTCATGCTTTTTTATTTCCTTCTGAAGGTGCACATTGCCCTGTAAAGCTGACTAGGAAATACCTGAATATTGTACGTGTAAAAGTAAAATCAAACCTGTGATAAGGGAATCTCTTGATGTGGATGGCAGGGAATGAAAACAAGCATTTGGAAGAGTTTGATTGTGACAAAAGTATGCTGACTGCTTCAGAAAAGTTAGTAGAGCTACCACACTAGAAGTTTTGAGCAAGCTCTCTAGGTGGGATCACCTTCATGGATAATTGATCTGGATAATGGAGATAATTTTTCTGTAGTGAAAATGCAGCTTCTGGGGTTGCTCTAGATACATTCAAGGAAAATGATAGACAGATACTGTAGTTTAGTGTGAATTGCCTTGGTGCTCATATAGATCATACTGTATAGTGAGAACCTGGGGCAACAAACATCCCTATGGAAGAAGTTTCAATGCATTTACTGTCTTTACAACATAGCAAACAACAACTGGGAAGAGGACTTGCTAGTACAGCTAATAGAGCTTTGGCCTAATTATTTGTAATTAGAAAAGTGTATGTCAAAAGATCCCTTGCTCTGGAGAACTTCTGGTTGCAAAAAGACTAGAGTGTTGAAGAGTTGCCTTAAAGATACTTAAAAAAAGGAAAGAAAAAGACAGGTTGATCATAGGAATCATGACCTGGAAGGATGTTCCTGGCAACTAAACACACCAAAGGAGCTGAAGAGGTGCTTTGAATAGATGGAAATGAAGAGCAAACGAGAAAGCCCAAGAACCTGCAGGTGCTATTAATAGCATATGTTCACCTGCCTGAAGCATGAATGGCTATTCCAGGAATATCTCTTCTAGCCGTGCTGCAGGGCATTGCTTCCTAAGCGGCTCTGATGGTTAAGCCGTCATCTCCTGCTCAGGAACAGGCCATGCAAAGAGAAGGCTTTTTAGCACAGTGGGCACCTGTCATAGTCACGAATAAGTCACCAGAGAAAATTGCTTCTATGGATTATATTAATAAAAAACTTCTTGAGAGTGACCATGGAAGAAAAGTTACTGTATAGCTATTAAAATATGTCGTTATTTATGAGGGAAGATATATGATGCTGGGATTTGTTGTTGAGAATCTACTGTATCCTGATGCTCTGATATATTGGGCCAGATTAAAAGCTGACTTCAGTTTGTGCCATGTTTTATCTGAACTGATGATGCAAGCTGCTTCTAATAAATAATTTTATCAGCAAATATTAACAAATTACTATGGTTTCGTAAGGCTTCTAAAATTTTTGCCTGAAGTCTTAATGTAGCAAAACCGGCAAAACTAAACCCTGGTTCTATCATGATTCCCAGAAAATAGAGCTTTGTGAGGGCAATGGATTCTTCCCATTCCTTGATGCAGGGCCAGAATTTTAACAGCCTCCCTAAAGGTTTAGCAGAAACATTTTTTGATTCAAAAATGCAGGCTTTATCTTTGTTCAAAGATAACTGGTGGCAGTAATAATACTTTTTCTAATGTGCAGAGCAGCTGAGTGAACTTGAAGAGTCGGTGAGATCAGATGGCCTGTCTAGCCAGAGAACGCTACAAAATCCTTTCACAACTGTATTTTAACTACAGAGTGAATTACCTTTGCCTGAGTGTATATTAAACCAGTACCATGGATTATTTTGGTGAAAACCATTCCTTTCAAAGTGTTCCCCTTCCTTCCCGAGCATCAGTCTTTTAGAAAAGCTACCTTTTTTTAAAAAGCATAACAGAGCATTTGTAAATGGTAGTCTATAAACATGGGAATAATCCATGACAACCATTTCATTGCTGGAGTCCTCTTTGAAAGCAATGCTTTTTTTTTTTTTTTTACCTTCTCTTCACCTTCTGGACATGCAAAATCCTATTTCTTGATGAGTATCTGCCAAGCTTTGTCAGATTTATTTTAAGTAAGGTGAGTCTTCTGAAAATTTCAGGGTAGTAAGGACCTAGGGAGGAGCAGGCTGGGTTAGGTCTGAAACTTCCCATGCTGTAGGAGGCTGAGAAAATGACAGGCTGAATTTATTACTGGTGTAGTACACAACAGCAGTCAGAAAGGGTGCTGCTCGGAGCTAGGGAAAAGCACAAGGGGAGTTTGAATTACCTTTCCTTTTCTGCATCAGCATCTGTATGAAACTTATCCTTATGCCTTCCATCTGCTTTGCTGCCATACTACTAACAATGTAAATATTTTCTACAAACCTAGGAGGCCCTGCTTTTGCATTTTGGAGTTAAAGAAGAAAGTGACTTTTGTACTAGCTCGCCCTGGAACACTCTACTTGGCAATTGTGCTATTTTAGCGTAAACTTTACATTTAAGTAATTCAAAGGAGAAATCTTCTCATTTGGTATTAACCATCACCAGTGAGGAGCACCGAGTATGATAAATGGACCAAAGGGGATAGTTATTTATCTATTCATGTTTGTGTATCTGTTGCACCGTAGAAGCCTCCATCGAGGGGCTGGTTTCTCTTGAAAGAAACGACCAGAAGAAAACAGGTCCATATAGGTGATGTGTTTGTAGATGGCAGGAGTGTAATATTCTACAAACCTCTTGCTGAGATCAACAGGTGCTTCCAACCTTTACTTCAGAACTGGAAATAGAAAAAGTTTGGATGTCTGCTATTGAATGGTAAATACCAGGCATGCTACTAGTTACGTTCTGGTAGAACAGCATCCCCAGTCCGTGTATGTGTACCTGTGTCTGGTTCACTGGCGTTGCAGCAGAAGAGGCGGTATTCGAGCCAGAACCAGTGTATAAGGGAAAGGTAAGTGTTAAAAGCTCTCTACCTGAAACCCCACCAATTCCCTTTTCAGCCTTTACCTTCCTGTTTGGCTGGGGAAATAACTGTGGGTAGGTGTGTGGCCAGGTAGGTCTTGCGGAGGCAGTAGCATTAATATTTTGTGCTATGTACTGGCTAGATTTTGATGCTTTAGAAAACTTTTTGTGCTTTTTCACCTCAGAAAGGCCTTAGGTCCCAGGTTGCTAAATCTTACTGAAAATGAATGAATTTGTTCCTGAGTTTAACCCAAATGAACACCTTTCGATTCTTTAAAAAACAAAAACACAAACAAAAAAAATCAACGAACACCTTAGAAAAATGTATGCATCTGTAAGTGACTTTTTTTTCTTATTCGTACGCAAATTTGGACTCTTCATGAAAAAGAGGATGTGTTCTTGCTTTGGTGACCTAGCTGCTATAAAACCTGTGTTAATATGGCCTGTCTAACGTCATACCCTTCTATACCAAGAAAATTGTGATGACTGGAATGCATGTTGCCAACTTCTGTAATCAGGGTACTTGAAATATTTACAATACTGAGATTACTGTAAAACTTCTTATATAAGCACACACACTGTAGCTGCCTTATATATTTTTGCCCTTCAAGTTTACATCCTGGTTTGTCTCCTATTCTTGTTTTTTGTTTTTTAACCTAAGGTGTTTGGCAAAAATGAATAAAATAAAAACGTCTTTATCTCCCATCTGAGGTTTGTCATGTAGATGCTTATAAAATATCCTAGTGAAACGAGCAGGACGAAGGAGCAATTGTGCAAAGTTTGAAGCTTTTCACAGGCCAAAAACAAACCCTCAAGTGTCTACTGAAGCTGCCAAATTCTGTATCAGGGGGTTGTCTGTCAAGAGACTCAAACATTTTCATGGATCCGGTGAATAGAATCGAGCAGCAGGGGGATAAATCCTGGAAAGGATTTGCTGGAAAGGCCTCTGTGTTTGGAAGGCCACCTCAAATGGCTGGGACCAACCTACGAATAACCGCCCACCTGTGTTACTTTCAGTAGGTACGAGACGCGGAGGAGTTTCAGTGCAAGACTCAGCAGTCCAATACGTTTCTTTTCTGTTGTGTGCAAGAGCTGTGAACAGTTGGTGCCATCCTTGGTTGAAAAAGCCAGTGCTTTGTGGAAGCAACTTCTACTGCTTGTTTCAGACCCTGATAGTCAGTCCAAGGGGAAATGATAAGGTAGCCCAAAACTATTACAGCCATAATATTTCCTGCCTGACGGGCAAAGTTCACAGAAAACCTTCTAAACCCTGACTACAGACTCATTTAATTGAATCTCATATTTTAAACTGGGAATATCTTGGATTGAGTCCAGGGCACGACACTGGAGAGGGTTTGGTGGCACTAGTAGACGATGTTCTCCTGTAACTGGATTGCCAGGCATCTGTTGCCTGCCCAGGAGGAGGCAGCGTGAAAGAACGTGCCCGCCCAGCGACAGGCAAAGAAACTTCCCTCTTGGATTGCTCCTTGCTGAGGATCTCATAGAAGCTTCTATGCTGGAGCCTAGAGCTCCAAAATGAGGCTTTTGTAAGTGGTTTTGCCTCTCTGGCACAAGGGGAATACCCACAGCAGGAGGATATGGATTTTGCTTTATTTCTAGGCTGAAACTGTGGAATAAAGTCCCTCTTTTTCCACTGGGATGAGGGGCAGTCCTAGATCTTATGCTCTGTTTACCTGTGTAAGGCATTTTTATCTTTGACCTTCCCTTTTCTCATGCAATCTATTGTCTGTTCGAAATCCGAGTGGTTTGATGTAACTCCTACCGAAGCGAAGCTCTCTTTTGGCTTGCTCCTCTCTCTGTGGAAAGGCAGAGAGTTCAGAACTGATGTTGCAGATGCCGATTGTTGCTGTTTAATTCGGTTCAGCTTCTCTGGCAAGAAAGAGGATGTAAAAACAAGAAGCGAAGAGAAAACAAATATTGATAGAAACAAATCATGCCCACATATGTGGCCATGTAGCTTTTGTCTTCCTTCAGAGCTGAGGGCTGCTCTGTTCCTGCCCGGCTGACTCACCTGGCCTGCACTGCTGGGCTGTGCAGTCTGTCTTCCCTAACAGGTTTTAACATTTTTTTTTTTCACCTCTGTCTGAGAATTTTCCGTTTTGCAGGCTTTTTTTAAGGAGTCCCATCCCCTCCCGCAAAGGTTGTCTCTTGTGTGTTGATGTACATAAACTACCTCAAGGTTTTCTTAAAGAATAGTGGAAGCAAGCCCACTAGTCCTCCCAGGAGGAAAGCGCAGTGAGGTCAGTCGTATCCCTTTTGTTTCCCTTTCGGTTTTGTTCACTCCTATGCCTTGTAAAACAGGAAGGAAGATTTGTCATGAATCACCTTTAATTTCCTCTTGTGCAGAATATAGTCCAATACGGACTTTTATTTTTCTTACAATAAATCTGCCAGAAATTGTTTGGGCTTTTTTAAAGCCTTAAACCAAAATACAAAACCAAAAAAACACCCCCAAATCCCACCCTGGTGTTACAAACATATCTCAGGCATAACTTCACTCAGACCATTTCACTATTGGGTCTCATTTGTTTGATCCCCATGTAGTTAATGGTTATTGACTCATGGGATGCATAAACTAAGGTTCACCTTGCCTGTATAGCCTTTGGTTACTTTGACTTGTGTTTAAAAAACCCCTATATTATAAATTTAAATTTAAATGACTGTTATGAACATCTTTCTTCACATCTGTCTGTGGACTATTATTCAAGCTTTCAGGTGTTGGAGGGTTTTATTGGGGGGGCACATCATGATGTTAGCAAAAGTGCTGCAGGGAGGCATAATCTGCAGAAAGGGGGAAGAGTGGAAAGCAGGGGCAATACAATATTTTGTTCTCTACCAACTTATTTTCTTTCCTGATGGTTTTCACTTGAGTCCAGGCCAAGAAGGGGGAATGTTACTTTTTTTTTTTTTTCTTTTTCCTGGTTAGTGCTGTGTGTTAGCATCCTCCTTCTGTTCTCAGTGCGAGTTACTGAAAGGAGAAATGGATCAGGTGGCCCCGGTGGGAGTTAGCACATGTGCTGAGATCCACAGCAAATTTTCTCTCTGAAAATGCGCTGTGAGTTACTGGAGTTTGTTGCATGACATTACGCACCAAAGTAAATGACAATAAAAATGGTATTTTGCTGTGCTGGTACTCTTGTTAACATGCAAGCCATGTTTTTTTCCATTCTTTGAGATGCAGAGAAGAACTCAACTTGCTTCTCTGAGTCCACAGCTGCTCAGTGGCTTTCCCATGGTCTTACAGGAAGCCAGAAGCAGAGTCAGGAATGGCATTTTAGTCTTCTGATTTGGAATCCAGTGCTCCAGTCTGTTATATCAATATTGCTCTCAAAATAGTGGCACCTGGTGCTACCTGTGTGGTGAAAGTATTGGCACACACAGCTGTGTTCTCCTTGTACTGCTTTGCCTTTTGCTTAAGTTAGAGCGTGTATATTCCCCGACCCCCGGGCAGGTACGTGTTCCTTCTCTCCACAACTGGGATTCCAGAACAAAAGCAAGGATCAATCTTTAAATGAGAATATGAATCGTTACTGTGAAGCCTGGACTTTAAATACAGTCAGTTGTCCTTGTGTTTTCAGTGGCAAATCTCTTCTCTGTCTTCCCAGAGCGGTCACAGCTTCTCCTTTCTCTCTCATTTTTTTTTAACTGGAATATTTTCTGCCTTTTAATAACTTTACTTGAATTGTTACGGATGGAAAGTAGTCGAGCTGCTCACAGCACAATATTTAAAGGTTTACAATGGATATTAAGAGTCTGTTGCTTTCACAGCACCCTTTGTTTTTTGATTCCTCTCTCCAATCTAACTTCATCAAAATCCAGAGTCTCTCTGGCACTGGGAAGGAAATGTGAAAGGCCAAAATGTCTCATTTGGACAACCACTCAGGTGTGCAGTCACTTAACTTTCCAAAGGCTTTGTTGTATCTTAAAACAGTGTGTGCATCGCTCTGGTATATCCTTAGACCTTGAGGATGTTCTTGGGCACTCAGCCAAATACAGATTATCATGACCCTTGAAAAGTGGTTGGATCCCAGTATAGTTTGCAGTACTTTGTTTTTATATAGCAATGACTAATTAAGACAAATACCCTCTGAAAAACCTCTTAAAATTTTAGAAAGAAAAGGTCTTATTTTCTCCAATATCTACTTTCCTAAGGCAAAGTGATTATTCTATAAAATCTGAATCTCCGGTGGTCATTTTTCTCCCCCAAGAAAATCTACGTGAAATTCATAGAAGAGCTGTGTATAGAGAACATGTTGCCCTCAGTTTCTCAGAGGGAGAAGGTGTTGTTACAAATTGAAAGCATAATAAATTTACAGCATTAGGGAGGGAAACTAAGAAATAATTGTTGATGTTTTTACCTTGAGCAGGTGGCAACAATTAAAAAAGCAGTTTTGCAATTCAAGCAAACATTGCTATTCATAATGGCTTGTGACTTGTGTGTTTAATGAAAAGAAGGACCATGAAGATTCATCCTGTCTGCTTGCAGAACAGCTTATTCTGTGGGTTAGAGATGCTGGCGTGTGTGTGGGGGTGTCATTGTCCGGGGAAGAAACCCTGTCCCATTTTATCTTTCCTCCCACTTTTGTCCCTTGCCTCTTCCCCCCCCCCCCCCCCCCCCTTTTTTCTTTTTAACTGAACTGTGTTGATTTGTGACATGATCTGAAAGACAATGGAAACAAATTGTGTTGACAGGTTGGCATTCTTTGAGATCTGGTGCCAGAAGGCTTTTGGAAAAATACCGAATTCTAGCACATACAGAAAGCCAGATAAAGTATTATATGGGAGACTGCTTTCATTTTGGTCATTACAAAAGAGGAACAAATTATATTCTTATAACAGTGTTCTAGCTCAGGTGGGCTGTGAGGAGTATTGTCCTTCTGGGGACATTTGTATACAAAAGTAAAAAAGGCAGGTTGTACAGTTTTAGGATGGGATTCCCTACATATACATTGCTTTTAAATTATGGTTGGTTTTGTACATAAACTGACTTGCCATCTAAACTCACAATCAGCTGAAAGCAAGCTGAAGGGGATATTTATGGATATCTGTCTAAACCAGTCCTAGTGATATAGAAGTTTTTCAGTACTTCATACCAGAGCTGTATTCCTAAGCCTCCATGTACTGGACTGGCCGTGAGAGGAAACGGACCACCCTCTTCAGTCTTGTCTAATAAAGTTAAAGTGTTTGCTTTAGCTATATGGAGCCTATGTTTCGCCTTTAATTCAACTAATGTAATAGCCAATGAAAGCTATCAGGTGGACGGATATCTGTGCAAGAAGCAGTGGTCTGGCTGCCAAGCGTGCGGAGCAGTTGCTAGGTAGGACGGCTTAGCACAGCCCTGCCGTCTCACCCGTGCTTCTTGCAAGAAAGCCTCTTCGGAGAAGGGCGACAAGCTTACAGTCGAGTCTTCTCCGTTCACAGGCTTGTTATCGAGCCAGCTTATTAAAGTGGCAAATGCAGCCTTTTTTTTTTCTTTTTTTGGTTATTTGCTAACGCTGGTTTGCAGTGTGGCTGAAGAGCCAGTTCCTTATAATGCAAAGCACGCGAGCTGGCTGCGGTGCTCCCTGTATCGGCAGTCGGTCTTGACTTAACGTATCAGATAAGCATAACAGTTTATAGAGGGCTGAGGAAATTCACTTAAGGACTGGTAAATACTGTTTGCCTTATCTCTATTAACCTAAACAGTTTCTCTAAATGGCTGGTGGTAAATGATCTTGACTAAGTTCTATGAAAATAAAGTATTTAATTTTAATTTAGTTCAAGAGGCCAGCCAGAGTTTACTTGTCTGTGATAGTAAGTTCTCAAATAAATCACAAAATCAGTTATGGGTGGTCTTGAGACAGGCTAATTAAATATATTGGGAATCTTAAATTCAAATTGAAATACCAAGATTTCCCTTCCTTAGTTTTTTGTTCTTAAAAGGTTAGTTATTTTTTTTCCAGAATTATATAATCCAGTGTCTTATGGAAGTTGTTACCAGAAATTGTAAAAGTTTCAGCATCCCCTCAGAATGATCAGGAGAACAATTTAAGTGTCGTGCTTTTGCAAACATCTGCAAGAGGCTGGGGTTTGTTACTGTGTCATTTTGTAGAAGCGGAGACGGACCAAAAGGCTTTTTCCTGCTGACATCTCATTTGCTGCTCCATGGTCAGCTGAAAGGATAATGAAGAGGCATGGTGTCTCGGCTGTGATGGAGATACAACCCTTGACATTTTCTTACAAAGGCTAGAAGATGACCTGTTTTCTCAGGGTCTTGCCTAAAGCCAAGTATGCAGCGCTTGTTCAGTAATGTAATGATGTGTTTTTGATAGTGTTGCCAGGTCTTGTTGGGTTCATGATGTCTTGCTGATTAATATAAAAGTTACAGTTCTTTTTAAACTTTTTAATCCTCTTGCTTTACCTTTGTGGTGCAAAACACTAGGAACATCTCTGAAATCTATTTTCTCTTGCTTTGCTTGACCTGTGAAATCCTTTTGATTTTATGATTTGTAAAAAAGTATGTTTTAAACAGATTCTGCTGCCACCTATTCTTCTGGAGGGGATGGAGGGTGACTGCCCAGGGTTTCTGAATGACTCAATACAAGTTACCTCTGCTTGCCGAGGAAGTCTTGGTTGCTGTTGACCTCCATGTGAGAGGAGGAGATGCTGCTGGTGGCCTGCTTCCTTCTGTAGTCACCCACCATCCAGACAGAGCAGCTTCAGCGTTTCTGGTGCTGTTGCCATGATCCCCGTAACATAATGCAGGTCAGGGGACTTCTCACCTAAAGGTGGGAAGGGCCTGTGATCGTCTGTATGGTGTAGGATTCTTCAAAGACTTTGTGCCAGTTTAAAATGTCCTTCTTTCTGTAGAAGGAAGAAAAAGAAAAAAAAAAAAAAAAGAGAAGCTGAGAGTCTTCTGATCCTCCTTTTTCCTTTCCAATGTGAAAAAAGCTCATTAGCTGATGGCTAAAACTTACAGCAGTTTCATCTGTAATGCAAGGCAAAAGTCACAATAACAAATTAACTAACTAAATAACTAACTAAAGTCACTGTTAAATATCTATTCTAAAATGAAGAATCATAAGACCATTTTGTAGAACATCTGAGATCACATCTGGAGGTCATAAAGTATAGCTATGGATGTGCTTGTTCCTTAACTTCTTTAAAAGGTTTCTCTGGGTTGAACATTTCAGCTTTTTAAATGACCAAACACAATATATGAACTATGATATTCTCCAAAGATGAACTGTAAGAAAAAGTCATAAGCATTTTCTAAAATCAGTAAAGGAGTAAGTAGATTTGCTATAATCTAGATTTGCCTTTCAAATCCAACATTCTGTATTTTTTTATATTCATACAGAAATCTCTCCCCTGTGCTGGAAAGTCCTCAAGTGATGCAGAGCTGCGATTGCACAGGAACATTTGTCCCTGGGTAGGGAAGTTTCCTTGCAAATCTCCTTACCAGTGTTCTTCTAGCAGAACTTTTCTCTAGCCATGTGCAGAGCATAGGCTCTTGTGACTTTTGAAAACAATCCTTACTCTTTATGAATGCAGCAGTGAAAATGAGGCCTCTTGGAAGGAGATCCAAATCCATATTTGTGGGTGGGAGCATGTAAGGTTTATGTGGTTTGTTGGTTTTTTTTTTTAATCTCATCACTCAAAGGGCTGCAAAATTGAATTAACCAGACGTGCTTCTTTTACTGATATTTAGAAACCAATGGCAACCCTGCCACTGGCCACGGTCAGCCGAATTTCACCCAGTTGGAAATCCCAGTGCTGATCTCTGTAGTGGAGAAAGCTGAGCCTCTGGCCAGACTGTTGCCTGTTGACCTTCCGTGGTGATTTCCATCTTCCCTGGGGAAGGCTTTTGAGCTCCTTGAGAGCTGAAGGATTTGGTCCCTTTGTTCGTAGGAATCTTCTGTAATCCTGATCATCCTTACTTAGAGGTTAAAGAGTGGAAGAATATAGACCTGGGCTTCCAGGTTGAGCTTTTTTACATCCATCTCTCTTCTTTGGAACCCAAATAATGCAGGCTGAACAAAAGTTACATTAGGCCTAATGCTTTGTGCCTCATTAGAATTGTAATTTTTTTTAATATAGAGTCTATACGTAATTCATATGTTGGAAATATATGCCTCAGTAGATTTCCTCACTCGTTTTTCTTTTAAATGTGGAGATATTTGCCCAGGTCACAGAGTTGAAACTAGACCGTGTCTCTTCGTACATGGCCCCATGTCTTCTCAAGTCTGCGGCTATGCGGCTTTGGTTATGGTGTGGAAGCAAAAGCAAGGGAGGGAGAGTTGGTGCTCACGTGCAGTGTAACGAAGCATACTGGTCGTCAGCGGTGCCAGTAAGGTCGGTGCGTTTTGCCTTTGGCATTTGTGCCAGGAGGTGCCAAGCTGAAGGCTGTTTCCCCCAGGGGAGGGAGCAGGACGGTGACAGTGGCGTATGGCTCTGCTGGCAGCACAGCAGAAGGCTCCTACTGCTCGTGAGAATATTTCCAGTTACCTTATCTGCCGAACGTTTTGTCTTTCAGCCTCTCAGATTAATGCAGATGCTAACCTGCTCTTAGAGCAGTTTTGGGTATTATTAGTTTCAGATTTGTGAAACCCTCCTGCTCAATAAATTTTTTACTATGTGCATTTCACAACTGAGGTGTGAAGACTAGGCTCTGATGGTGACAGCCTGAGGGAGCCTTGACAGAAACCATGTAATGACTGAAAAACTTGGCTTGATCCAAAAGGTGGGGTTTGCATTTCTTTTGGGATGGCTCTCTTGTTGTTCAGTCTGCATCAATATCAGATCTCACCTTTACTGTGCTCAATAAAACCTGAATAATTCATGCAACTCTGACTAGTGGTTGACAAGAAGAAGAAGCAGTGCTCTTGCAATTTTTGTGATTGCCAAGATGGCTACTTGTTAAGCATTAAAATGAAGTTCCTAAAAACTGAGAGTAGCAAAAATATTTCAACTGGAAGCATGCTATTGTTAAATATTTTTTTTCTTTTTTGCAAGTTCTGCTGTTGTGCATCAAGTGGACTTGCAAACCTTGTTAAACAGAAGCACAGTGATAAGAAATAGAAACCATTGAAAAGGAAGGCAGTATTCATGTGTTTCCTGTTTTATCATTATTTTTTGTTAAACTTAATTTGGCAGTGGCAAGATTCACATGACCTAAAACATCCTTTTGAAGCAAATTTGCCAACTTGTATGACTGTGCTTATTAGTTCTGCATTTTGAAGAAATCCTGAGTGCATTCATGAAGAAGCTTACTTTCATTATGATATGATATATTGTGAATTATCGAATACTGCTTTATTTTACTTCACTTACAGGAAATGAAGTATGGATGACCTTAAGTTAGTTAGTAGTAGGTGGTCCTTGTACTTTTTGGTATTTAATTTATAGAAAAAAAATGTATGAACTGAGTGCGGGAAATATACATTTCTCTTTTTGTATGAATAAACAACAAGGTTTTAATTGCTACCCTAAGGAGTAGGATTTCATTTATAAATGTATCCCTGATTTTTGGAATGTAACATATATTACTATTCTCCTTTGGTCACTCTTGCAGGAAACAGGAAAAAAGATGCAAAGCTTTCCTTCAAACTACAAAATAGCTACACTGTATAAAAGGTGTGGAAAGCACCTATCAAAGTTGATGTTTTCTCTTGAGAATGTTTTTGTGGAGCGGTCTCCAAAACTATGGAGAAGGTCTACTGGTGATGTAGAAGGAGGAGGAGATGAATTGTGCTGAGACTCCTCCAAAGCGGTGGGATCAAGGCCGCTTCCCAGGCCCACATACATGTCTCAGTTACACCATGACTCCATCTCAGGATGACAGATGATGTCCAGCATCATCTTCCCTTTTCCAGGCTCTCTTCCATTGTATTTTCCAACACGAGGAAGCTTGAGAGTGGCGTTTGGCCGTGTGCCTGGGTGCTGTGCAGCCTTGCCCTGGCTGGGGGTGCTGGACCCCGGGTGGGCTGCAGAAGGCACCTGCAGCTGGGCTTCCTCAGGAGGTCTCCTCATTGAAGAAGAGGTGCCCAAGTGTGTCCCATGCAGGAAATGAAGGGTGTGAGGGGATTTCCAGGTAACGCGTTGAGCTAAGGGAAGGGATGTTATTCATCATCCTCTTGTTTTAAACCCAGAAGCAAGTCTAGGGGGTTGTAGAGTTAAGAAATGGTACCAATAATGGGCGTTGGAAAGAAGAGCTGAGCATTTGTGTGCAAAACAGAGCAACAGGAAGATATGTGTAGCTCCTGAAAGGGCTGGCACTTGTCCTCCTGAAGCGATCTGTATAATGTTACAGTAGACTGCTGATGCTACAGAATTTTGATAGATTAAACTGCAGTTTGTTTATATAGATTTTTCTCTAAGGTTCAGTAATTCCAATTGAAGATGTAGGTCTTTAATTAAATAAAATTATTTTCATCTGTGTTTACAAAGCTTGCATGGTGTTCAGGCTGAAGAGTAGTTGCTATTTTGGGACTTAAACAGTAAGTTGTTTTTTGTATAACTTTGCAAACATGAAATAGCTCCACAGTCAAGTGAACAGTCTTCTAATTTACATAGATGTGTTCCTGCTTTATTTGAAGTACATGGATCATTTAGCGTAGTTTTATTACCTGTGTGTCTTTTACATGCTCAGGAAGGGTGAGTGGTTTTTGTTTTGATTTGTTTTTTTTTTGTTTTTTTTTTTTTTTTTTTTCCCCATTTAGGGGAGCACATGGTTTCAGGAGAGTTGCCTTACATCTGAAAACTTGGCAAGGAGTCTGCAGCTCCTTGCAGCTCCTATAGTTAGTTCCACTCCTAAATAGGGACTTCTTTTCCAGATATCTTTTTGGTTTCTGCTTAATAACATACTTTTGGCAACGAGAATGTTTTTTTGTTTTTTTTTTTTTTTTTTTTTTAGGACAGTAAATAGGTATATGCATAGGACCTGTTCAAACTCTGACCACCAAACTAAATGTTAGCATTTAAAAGTCTATCAACAAACTCTGTGAGGAAAGAAGCATTCAAGGTGACGAGATATTAGCTTGGTTAAAGCAGATGCTGAAGAAATTATTTCTTTCTATTGGCTGGATGATGACAGGCAATGCTGCAGTCCACTGAGAAATTAGGCTGAAATGTTGAGCTAGGCTCGGTTGTTTGCTGTCAGACTATTAAGTTAATTCCTGAAGGAGGCTGGCTTAAGTTGTTTACTAGTCGATATTCTCATTATTCATCATCCATTTGTTACTGTCGAAGAGGATAATTTGAGCATTTTTGGAAGACAAAGTGGGAAGGGATTATAAACAGTTAGGACAGATTTAGAATTTCAGATGATGAATTGGAAAAATGGTCTGAAATCAATGAGGTGAAATTTAATAAAGACAACCGTAAAGTGTTACACTTAGGAGAAATCAAATGCACAAATATAAATGGGCTAGGCTGCATGCTGGCCAGGAAGGACCCAGGAATTGCAGTGGATTGCAAACTGAATTTGTCAGGGGTGGTGTACATAACACTGAGATTTCATTTAGGGTTGTATAGGTGATGAAACATGTCAGATAAATAGCAGAGGAGGTAATGATTCTTCTGTGCTTATTACTGTGCTTTTAGCCTCTGTTTTAGACTTTTTATTAAAGAAGGATGGGTAGATAAAGGGAACAGGGTCTCAGTGGCACCAACAAGGCTGGGACACAAGGTTTGAAAAACGCAGCCTTTGGGGAAAACCTGAAGGCTTTGAGTTTGTTTAGCCTAGAAAACAGAAAGATTGGGGAATGCCTAAATCTTCAGTGATATGAAAAGATGGTGTAAGGAAGATAAAGAACAACTATTCTTTATTTCTACTGAGGCTAAGGCTAAAATAAATTACTTTAATTTGCAGTGGTGGAGCTTTAGATTACACAGGATGGAAACTTTCTGGTACTAAACATGTTTTAAGGGCTGAAAGAAATTCTCCAGAGGCTTACAAGAGATAGATGAAACATTGACACCGTTGCAAAGATGCACAAATAAAAGCTGCCCTAAGTAGGTAACCCCCTGAGTCCCCTAGCCGTCGTGTACAGCGTAGGAAAGGAGATCGTAGCTAGACTCTGAAAGCAACAGAGCAGCAAGTAACCCTGTTGAGAGCCTGTCAGCTCAGCCTTAGAGCTGCACTGACGTAGCCAGGGATATCTGGTTCTGTTCGTGTAGCTGCCTGGGATGCTTCTGCAGAGAAATTATGCTGCGTGGGGTAGAGATGGCCTAAAGATGCCAGAGTCTGTCCTGGAGGCCGGGACTGGTATTAGTCAGGGCTTCTCCATATCCACTTTTTCCCGTTAAAAATTCTTGTCTCATTATAGTATGTGGTTCTTGGAGTGGGGAAGGGTCTTCATGCCTCGCTTGTTTTCTGCAGTGCTTCAGCAGTGAGTTACACCTTGCAAGTTGGGAAGAACAGGCTTAGATGATTGCCGGGGGCTATTTTTTGAGTTCTGGTTTTCTATCGTTCACTGTTAAAATGATCAGCTCTTGAATTACACAAAGACTCTTTGCAATCGTTTGAGCCTGAAACCTTACATCTATCTCATTCAGTTTCTTTTCTCTGTACACCAGCTTCTTGCAGGACAGCATCTTTCATCTACCTAGTATTAATACCAGTAATATTGCTTTTAGAATGTTGTTAACATTTACTTATACTCTTGTATACAAAGGTCATGTTCACTTTTCTCTCCAGTACCCTCTGAAATGTGTTTGGTAAGCTAATATGATGCATACTTAGCTCTATGCTCATTGAGGTCAGTCTTGTGTTGAAGTTACCCGGGACAAAATATGCTGTTTTATTTCTTTCTAGTTATCCAGATTCATTAGTCTTGGGATTTCAGGTTGTTGGGATTTGTGTCATCTTTTTAGCTTTGGTAGAGCTGCATGCAACTATGGAATCAATTGGTGTTCTGTAGTGAGTGGTAGTTTTATTGCTTCCCTTTTTATTTCTGAAAAGTACAGCATGTACTTCTGGATTCCCTCTGTGTGTGTGTGAGTGCTTTAATTGGATAGTTTTCATGTTCTCTAAATAGTACCAAGTGATTATTTGTTGGATGTTTTTCAGTTTTATCTAAAGGTGCATTTCAAAGTTAGGAAGATGAATATATGAGGATTAGCTTGCGACTTTAAAACAAGTCTTGGATTCCTAAGAAGCCTTTAGTTTAGCCGGCTCAGAAACAGGTAAAATAACAGAGCAGGCTGTGGCATACGCATCTGAGTCAATGCAGGGTTAGCTTCTCAGCCACATAAATTTGCCTACAAGAGACTCTGTGCTACAAGGGCTAAACTGGTTCTTGTACTTGAGCTAACGTGTTGAGCAGTGGCTTGGGAGTCCCTGCAGCGCTGACCTACCTGAGTCTCGGCATGGTCTCCAGCCCCGTAGCTGGGGTACAGGGAAAAGCGGTCTTTCCTTTGCTCTGTATTTGGCAGGACTACTTCTGAGTTTGAGCCAGCCGGACTATGTTAACTAGTATGTTTGGAGAATTATTAGGTGGTAGCTAGAGTCAAAACGTTTTCTTTTCCTGTCTGGATCTATCCAGCTGCACGGAGCACTGGACTGATAAATTGTTTACTTGCCTTTTGCTGTGACTCGTAGTAGGAGCTGCTTGCACTGATGAGTAAGAGGTGATTTTTTTTTTTTTCTTTTTTTCCTGTCTTTTTTTTCCACCCCCCCCGGCCTTAAACAACAGAGAGGTCGATTAAAGAATTAGTTCTGCTTGAACATCATGGGGAAAAAAAAATCCTGATTACAGATCCTAATGACCTTCTTGCTTTTTAAATATGCTTGCTATTTTTGAAATTAATGTCTTAACTCTTGTCCACAAAAGGGGGGATGAGACAATTTCAGGGAAAAGGAAATAAACAGTTTTTATAGAAGTTGTGGAGCTCTAGTTCAGGGTTTTACTGGCAATTGGCTTTTGAGCTCAGTGAAGTCACCTTAAACTTAGGTGCTATTGCAAATGAGAAGAATGCTTATTTTTGTAAATTAAGGAGGGAAGATTAATCTGAGCTGTCTCTGAAGTGATTTTATTCTTGAGGGTGCAGGAAAGTGCATAAAAGTGAAATGGTGATACTTATTCAGACAACAAATTGTCTTTTTAAGTCTGATTAGATAATTTGCAGAGGCTAAAATTTTGAAACGCCAATATTCATATAAATTTGTAACTTTATAAGGGCCTGATTTTCAAAGTGCTACAAACATGAAATTCGTGCTTTTCTGTACTGTTTTATTTTGGTCAAGTGAAAGCATACAAACCCAAAGCATTGGCTTTCAACGTTGAGGCCATTGACCATTTATGTCAGCCTCAGGGAAGTCAAGTTAAAATGTCACATACAGAAGGGACACATGTTCCAGATGATTTACAGGAGATAATGATTACAATTTAACACAGTGTAATTTCCAGGCTGCTGCTGTTAATTCGTCGTTCAGGTGCTTCTTGAGGAGATGGGAGTATTTCATTTGGAAAACCTTGTTCTTTGGGCAACTGCACCTGGTGGTATTCAGACTTCGTGACTTCTGGCATGAAATGAAGACTAGTCTTAATCCCTACAGTTTCTCTTTTTTGGCGTCTCTGTATCTCCGTTGCAGATCTGATGCAACACTTGATGCAGTTGCCTTTTCAGCTGGTTTAAGGATTATGTTGGAAGTCCATCTTATTGCTCAGAGTAAAATGAATAGTGTAAAGGTTTTCCCAGGTAGTCCCTAGATCTGTTTTGGGACAGTTGTTGAGATGCAGATTAAATGATAAAGTGACAGTAGTCTTCCAATGAGCTTTTTCAGTGCACTTTTTCAGCAGCGAGGCTGGTTTCACTTGAACTGACTCCTTCATTTAGCAGCTTGCATTAGCCTAGTCTGTTTTAATTTCATTTCCTTCCTTGACAGAATACCCACAGAAGTTTCTCATGCAGTTTTTTCGCAGCTGAAAATAGCTTTTTTGTTAATTGGCTAACATGACCATTAGCGTTCCCTTTGCTTCTGGTCAGTTCTCTTTTCTTCAGTGTGTGAAAATATTAGCTTTTCTGTTCACCATAGTATAGAAATGTTTTTTCAGAAAAACTCAAATATTTAGACAGCTGTTTCCTTTATTCAGTACAGCACTAAAGAGGATATTTTTACTACCCTGACATTGTGTTCTTAAACTAACTCATTAATTCATTTGGCTTGTTGTTTTGCCTTCTCTGTGCTAAGACAATTGGTTTATGATAGTCTGTTCCCTTATTTCTCTGTGGTGCTTTCTGCTCTCACTGTATGAGGTGCAGCAGGTATTTCATCAAGGGATTTGGCACGTGTAATATTAAATGGTGTTGGAGATGGGACTCGACTTCCCTGAAAACCTAAAGTAATAATGTTCAGTGTTGTAAATTCAGGCTTTGTAAATATTTTATACGTATCTGAAACAGGCTTGTTGCACTCAGGTGAGACTAGTGTTCTCTTACCAGCCTCGGCAGAGCTCGGCGTGGGTTTCTGCACACCAGCACTTCTGAAAATCCACCCCAAAACACACCAAATGGTTTCCATGCCAAGTGAAGGACATTTGTTGTTTATCATCTGATGGGATTTTACGTACCAGCAGTACCTGCTACTTTGCAGGATGGAAATACTACTTAAATATGCCTCATACTTTAATATACCGATTTAAACTTAATACTTCAGACACGCTTCGTGTTTCCAGCTGGTGCATCTTTGCGCATCCTAGAGTCAGGTAAACCTGAGGCACCTCCTGGTAGAAGTTTGCTGAACTCCTTTGCGAGTGGCATTTACTGTCAGTCCCACTTCGGACATCATGTACTTAATGACAATTTGTAGTCACCAAAGCAGTTACATAGGAGGGTTTTTTTTACCCGTAGTTCCATGTAGGCTAAATAATTCTCTGCAGCATGTGTTCTAGGCTTTCTGAATTACTAAAACTTTTCATATTTTAAGAGAAATGTCCCCATGTTTACAATTCTATAGAACTTTCAAAATACTCATTACGGCACGCAGAGCTAGTGTTTGGAATGTACGCAATACTGGGAAAACAGTACAGCGCTCCCCGAAACGAGGCTTGCGCAGTCTACGGCTTTCTGTGTTGCGAGGTTGTGAAGCATGGAGTGATGTTACTCAGCATGCAATATCTGTATTTGCCAGAGATTGTTCTGAATAGCAGATTCGTATGACAGAAGCACGTTTATATGAATATAACCTTGTATATGTTCATGTTCTTTTCCACTTCTCGGATAATTTTAGGAACAGTGGCAAATTGGCATAATGGGCTTTGTAGAGTTTACCAGGTGGCAGAGGTGTTCTCCCAGTGGTTCTCTCCTTTTTGGAAGAATCTTAACTATTGGTGAAGAAACAGTATCTTTTAAAATATTTTTTTAAAGTCTTCCTCACTTCTTGTTTTCCTCAGAATCCCTTAACTATCCTTGTTTTCCCCAGATAACTATTTATAGCCAGTATCTCTGTTACTGGGAGGACTCAGCTGGCAGGGCTTGGGGGGGATTCCTGGAGGTGACATCATCTCGTCTGCACAGCAGTCTCCTGCTGGCATGGCAAGGAGGGAAAAACCCTTTACTACAGATGAGATAAGAGAGCTTGCAAAATGCCTTTTATAGAGAATATGTGCAAAGACGTAAAATCTTACCTGCTTCTTACTGCCTGAAGAAATAATGTCTCAAAACTCTCGTTGCAGGCTTGGTCTTGAATTTTTAAACTGTCCACCCACTCTTTTCTGTCCTGAAGACTCCTTTGTATTTCTTTTCAAGTGGAAATTAAAAGCTTTTTGAAGCAAACAGAGGAGAGAAGAGATTTTAATTTCCTTGTCTTCCAAGTGGTGGAACACGACTTGGATGGAACTTGAGAAGCTTCATTCTGACAATAAATGTGCCTTCAGTGGCAGGTAGGGCTAAGGGGGGGTACTTGTTTTGTTGTCTGTTTGTCCTCTTGGATACTCAGCATCCCTCCTTTTACATATCGAATGATTAGATAGTATCATCAGGAGAAGTGAATGTACATGAGGCACATATGTAGCTTATTTGCCACCTATATTTTTTAAACGAGGAAGAAAAAGGCTTTCTATGGGGGGAAAAAAAGGAAATCAACTTTTTCTCGTATTCATGGTATGCAATAAAATATTTTTTGACAAGAGGTACATAGGGACCTCATCATCTGGGAAAGCCCAAGTACCTGAGGAGGGAGGATAAACCTTCTTGTCCCATCTTGCAGATAAGGATTTGGAGTGGACACGTGTGCGCTTTTTAACATTTTTTAAATTTTTTTTTAATTCTAAAACACCAAATGGCATGGGATCCAGCTTTCTGCATTTGAGGTTTGCCTTTGCTGCAGCCCTGAGCCCAGGTAACAGCTAAGCAGAGAGGCAGTGACCACGTAGCAAAAGCAGCACTCGGGCTCCCCGGAACGATTTTTGATTTGCAGCATGGCAGGGCTGGAGCAGCAGCTGATGAGCTGTTGAAACTTGAGCAACTGTATCCCCACTTCACTTGCCTGAGTGCCAGAACATTTGAACTCCAACCCACCTTCCCCTTCGTCGTCCCCCCAGTGGTCCAGCAAACTCAAGTTTAAGGTAGTGCTTGCTCTAGAGATTTTGGTCATGGTGAATCAGGCTGGGGATAAAGCTGTAGCTAAAATACAGAGGAAGCAAGTCCTTTTCAAAATAATGTACCTACAGTGACCTGTGCAGCTCGGAGATGTTTGTGTGAGAAGAAAGTAGTTTGGGAGAGGTGCTTTTCAAAAACAAACTGTTCATTGATATGATTGATGTTATGACATTTATTGTTGCTGGCAGGACCAGAAGAGTATAGATATGTATCAAATGGAGGTATTCAGAAAGTTACTTAAAATGGCAAGTATGACTCCCTGCTTCCCTCCCCGGTTTTGGTTCCATTTTGAGGCACGAAGTGATCTGCTTAGCTAGGCAAAAAAGATACATGTTTATAATCAGGATGTGTTTGCAAACTTGAAAATACTGGGTATGTTAGTTTTTGTTTACTTTAAAATGGCCGATTCTTGCATCGTGATTCTTGAGCAAGTCTCTGCAGCAGACAGCTAAAGGTGTGTCGGGGAAGAGGTGGTCAGCGCAGCAGCTGGAGGGCTGCTCCTGCTCCTGTCTTTCCCTACAAAACGAAGAGGGGAAGAAAGCCGATTTCCTGGCCGAAAAATATACTGGGGTTTTCTAAAGGCAAAAAGATTTCAGCCTCAGCTGTTGAAAACTGATCCTGAGATACCGCTGATAACGTGCTCTTCTGTGAGAAGCTTGAACCCTGTCGCAGGTGACGGCTGACCTACTTACTCAAGCTGGGTGAAGAGCAGTGGCCAGCCCGGGTGCCCGCGAGGGACGGGCACGCGCGGCCGCCCCACGGGGACCCTGCCCCGGCCGTCTGCCCTACAAGAAATCTGCTGTCTCCTCCGCGTAATTAGTGGCAGTGTTTAAACCAGCACACTGGCGACAATTTGGCGCTTTTAATGAGAGCCCTTACCCAAGGGAGGAGAGATAAAAGGGGCACGGTTTGCAAAATGCCGTGGTGATTTAAGCTTGTGTAAAAGGAAGGTGTCTGGTGGCTAAGTGGCTGTAGAAGGAAGGAAAGCTTACTGTGTAGATGATACCCCCTAAGAGAGTGACTTGCATATCCTTGAAAATATATATTTTTTTTTAAATGTCACAATAAAAAACCTCACTTTGCTTCATCCCTTTTCAAACTCTTCAAAATAAGATTTAGTTGCTTAAGGTGAAGTGTGCATTCAGACTCTTGTCCTACCAGTCACGAGTAACTCTCCTCTCTTTCCTTGCTAATTGCTTCGAAGAACATATTAATTCCCGTCGAATGTCAGCAGAGACCTATCACTCTGGGATCCTAATTTCCTTCTGTTCGGAATTGCAGTGGGAGGGAGGGAGAAGGACCAAGTGCGCACATCAGTAGGAGTTTTGTTATTGCTACTTGTATGCCGGTCGTTTTAAGTCAAGTGAAAATGGAAATGTATTGCATGCCTTGCGCTCTCTCTGGCAGCCATCCTGAGGAAGGAAAACACCGAGTTCCTCTTCGTATCGCTGGGCCGTGAGCGTGTGCTCGGGGCTGAGTGCACGCTGGAGTGCTTTCTTCAGCTGGGGCCATTAGTCATACCGTGCAGCTCAGTCATTTTCTCTGTGAAGAACTGATGCTTTTATAAACCTTAAAATAAAGGGAATAATGGCTGCGTACAGTGCGGCTTCTTAGAATTTTTTCAGTTAGGCTTTTATCCTATTTCTGTGAGAAGAGGTAAAGAAGCAAAGAGAGGGGAGACAAATGCAACTGCCCAAAGCACAGCTTTTACCAGCGCAAAGGCCAGCATTCCTTAGCTGGGGCTTGCGAATGTGTGGGAACCAGGTAATATTGCTTTCCAATAAAACAAAGATCTCTCCCTGTGCATCTCTCTATTAATTTATTTTTAAAATAGACCCCAATGTGTATATGTGAATAGATCTGAAATCTATGCTTTGTTAAAAAATTCTGCTTAGGGGCCCTTTTGTCCTTGATGGCAATTTGGTGGAGTCAAAATTTTGTGAGTTCGACCAACTCGAAAACAATATTAACATAAGGCAGAAGAGAAATGTATTTGTCGGAACAGGAAAAGAAAGAGGGCTAAATATTTTCAACACCCATTAAAGGCAGCTCTTCATGGTACTGGCGTGAGTTAATGAAGACGTTGTGTCGTTTAAAGCAGCTCATGTTGATGTCCAGGTGCAAGCTGCTGGTCTGGACTCCTTTGAATTCAGTCTTGATATGGCATATTAATTTCTGACTGTTCAAAGGGTAGGTCCCAAGTTTGGAGACAGTACGTAGGAGGATTTAAATTTCCCAGTTATTAAAGTGGTGCTCTGGGGGTTTTTTTATTTGCCCCTTTTTTTTTATTAGCATGATGCTGGAGATTGAATGATGATGGGAAAACCAGAATAAAACAGATAGTAATAGTCAGGTTACCTGAGAATTAAGATTGCTTTTTCATTGCCGTATCAGTTTTGGTGTGAAAGTTCATATTTTGCTTTTATTTTAAAACAAACACCTGCATGTTGTATCAGGACTTCAGGATCGTATTTTGTGGATAAGAAGTACATCACAGGCAGCAGCTCAGACGTGATGCTTGTTTGGTAGTACTGCTTCCTTTATGTCGGTTGACTTTCCCGTTTAGCTGCCAGGCTCTGACAACATGGGAACGAACTGAGAAATCTTCGTGCCGCGGGTTAACTTAATGCTGGCAGTCCTCTGGTTCCCTGGGTTGCCATGACTCCGGTAAGTGCATTCGATCTCCTGAATGCCAAGATGCTCAAATGTCCAACACGGTGTAGACAAAGCTGTGGTAGAATTTGCTGTAAGCATCAGAAGGCGGCAGCTACAGAATAATTCTTGAGGATGAATTTGTTTGCAATGGGTTCCCAGTGGGTCCACACCCCGTGGCCTCGAGCTGCCCCGGTGCCAGGAGCCAGTGGCATTGTGGTAGGTGTGACAGGCCATATACTCCTGGTTCAAGATCAGTTAAAGATGGTAAGTCAGTGGTTGCATCTAGGTTTTTCTTCCCAGCAGCTCTGACTTGCCTCAACCCCCAGAGCAAAATGCAGGAATAGAAAGTAATTGAGCCGGTGAGGTGTAAGAGGCAAAGAACAAGGTCCTAACCAGTCCTGTCTCATTCAGTCACCCCGAAGCTGCCACTTTCTTCTGTGGAAGTTGAATGACATGTAATATCCAATATATATATATTTATGGGAGGTGGGGGAGGAATCCTTGGGTGACCCAGGCTGTCACATCCATATCGTTCGCCTCTCTAATATCCCTCTTCACAGTGGCATCGCATCATGAGGTCCGTATGGCTCTGAATTCAGTGTTTGACTACTCCAGATTCCTTGTGCACAGCGCAGCATCGAAAACCCATAAGCTGTAAAACTGTTGTATCTTAACATAATGTTTCAACCTCCTTCCTCCCATCCTATTCCTTTGAAAAGTAAGGGATATTTTCAGTAGAGCTGTTGATTATGTATAATGTTGATTATGTATTGTACAATGTAGATGCAAATAGTTAATAGTACTAAGTAAGCTTTTAAATATTATTCCTAAGTGTCACTGTACCATCTGCAATATTTAAATACAGTAGCTAACTTCTGACCCTCAGACATCTTTGTAGAGTTGGGATTTTTTTTTTTTTTTTTGGGCGTATGTGAGTCAAGCCTGCTTTTAGTCAAATAATAGCTATATTTGAAGTTCTGTAGTCATTGTCCATGCTCAGGCTTCTAATTTTCCATATCCTGTAATAGTGCATCCTGTAATATTATATCAACCTTGCAATTTGTGCTGGAAGCTGAAGAACCTACATGAAATTTCGGGTAATTATTAGCCCACACATTTTGGGCCATCAGGAGTAGCCTTCCCACCTTTCAATAAGTATCTTACTGCGGTTTTGAGCATATTGCTTAGCGAATACTAATCTGTAAAGAATATTATTCTAATAAAGAATAATAAAAAAGAATAAAGAATAATAGTCTAATTGCAACTAAGCTACTTCTATTTAAGAAGTTTATTATTATTCTTTAATGAGTTTTGGTTTTAGTATCTTGCCAAATTCAATGACTAGCAGTAGACAGTGTCTTAAAGAGCAAAGCAATGCACGTTAAGTATTTTCTCTCTAGTTGGGCAAAATGGGGCTTTTGAGTGCAGACAGGGCAAGGTTGGGAGCACCTCCGTAACAGTACTAGTGCAGGTGGCCCTTCTGAGATCAGGTTTTGGGATCGTTACGACAGCGGCTTCATTGGCAGTGAAAACAACTATAGGGAATGATGTTGGAGTTTTAGTACAACTACTTGGTATTTGAGGATTTGCAAATATAGCACCGTACACCTACAGTATTCAAGGAAAAAATACTTTCTGGAATTTTTGCAAAGCAGCAGGTTTTATTTCCCCGAGGAGCGAGTTGCAGAGTGGGAAAGGGGTGGGAAAGGGGACGTCAGAGAGCAACGCTGCTGCTGCTTGCAACAGCACCCCGGAAAAACCTGCACGGCTGAACTACCAGCAGTTAAAAATTGGCAGAGGTGGGGGCAGAGGGAGGATATTGCTTACCTTGACAAGGACATGAACATTGTCTAACAGTGCCACCCAGTGATGTCTGCCATAACAGCACGGGAGAGCGAGGCGCTCTGTGCGTGCGGCAGGGGGGACAGGCTGGGGGGCCAAGCCCCGCGCACATGGGGTGCTGAGCCGCATGCACTATCAGTTTTGCAGGTGCTTAAGCTATCTTCGGCGAGTTGTGTGTTTGCAATGAGGGAAATAAAGCGACCTGTTGACAAGATACATCTACATCCAGTTTGAGGGGGTGCCTTATTTAAATACACACATGTGAGATTAAGCTTTGTAGCTAGGTCTCAGGAGAGGTGATTTTTGGAGCGCACAAAATGCATTTAATTGCGTATGCCTTGTTCGTGTGTGGTAGTGTTAAACTGATGGTGCAGTCCTGTTGCTCTAATTGTGGTAAGAGCTTGCTCTAGCTCTTTGACGTGTTTGTAGCCCGTGTGTACGAAGAACAAAATCATTTTGAGACCGGGCTCTGTGGCCCAATGTGGCGGTAATTGAGCATAACTGGGCTGTAGAAGCAAATCACCACTGAGTGTTTCTTACTGATCTAAACTATAGATCAGTCTTTTGCAAACCTGCTTATCTTTTGTGTTTAAAAAAAAAAAAAAAAAACCCACAACCAAACAAACCAACCCCCCAAAACAAGGTAATTCCTGAAGTCTTACAAGAAAGAGGAGAGACTGTATGATACCAGCTTTAACTGGCATCAGTCCTTCTCTGTCTTCTGCTGTATCTTCCCAGATACTATGCTGGAGAACAGCAAAATCTAGAAAGCTGGAGTCCAACTTGCAAGTCCTGAGTCCAGGGTTGGAATTAGGCAGAATTGTAATTTTAAGCTCTGAAAGCCACCCAGAGAGGTGGCTGGGCTCTGCACAGGGAGGCATAGCATTTTAAGACTGTAACAGCAGCTATTGCATTCTTTAGGAAGGTAATACAGACTAATTAGAGCATTTTCACAAACAAACTATTTGTATTCAAAACTGTAAGTGCAGATTACATGAAGTAAAAGATTAATATGTATTTAAAAGAAAAAGACATTTAACAGTGTGGTTGTGGTCTAAACTAAAAAGGATGGTTTTTATTATTATTCAGCACTACTTTAATTTCAAGCCAGATACAGTCAATAAAAGTCACTGCAAGGCTACAGAAAGATGAGCCGCCTTCTTTTATGGTTTACACTTTTTAATAGTATCTGGCTCCGAAGCATTTTGGAAAAAATGGAAGAAAGTGTTCTGAGTACTGACAATATCACTGGCTAACTTCTATTGTTTTGCATACTTTAATACATGAGATGAATTTGTTATTGCTTCAAACTGTAAAAGGTTAGCATGCATTTTAACATCACAAGTAGGAGTTGAATGTTCATGTATCATGCTTCCTAGAAATACTTTGAGGAAAAGAGGGATAAAGTGGATACTTACCTTTCTCCAGAGGTCAGTGGTAATGTGGCCAATAAGTATGTAAGCTAGTAGTGCTATTTCAGAAGAACGGGTTTGATTTTTGGGAGTGTGTGTGTTGATAATGTTAAAACAGGTAAATACTCTTGAAAAAGGGAGTGATTTTTCTATTTTGTGTGTGTGTGTGTGTGTGTGTGTGTGTGTGTCCCGATGATATATAGAGGGTTCTTTAAAACCTCTCAAAATTGGAGTCTGAAAGCAGGTGCCTTTATGTAGATCAGGCTTTTCTGCATCCAATAAAATGTCAACACTGACACCTGATCTCTAAAAATGGCTTCTTTATAAGACAGGACTAAATCCTCAATTTTGTTTTGCAAGCTATGCAGAGTGAAAGTAAAAACTGCTTGTAGGCCTTCTTAAACTCTCCCACCTTTTGAATTTCTGGATGGTGATCAAGACCTAAAGGGATGTCTTTCCTACTCTTGTCTTTGAAAATCTGCAGGTAGAAGCCGAGTTTGGCTTTCGTGCTGTCTACTTGGAATTAGCTGAGTCCATTGATAAGTGGAGCGTCGCTCTACAATTTTGTCATCCCGCCTTAGGACTAATGGGTTTGGGGCGTGCACGTGCATGAGCTCCTCCTGTGTTCATAGGCAGTGGTGGTTCCACAGAGAAAGCTCCCTCCCCAGCTGCACGGGTTCAAAGCGCTGCCTGCACGTGAGGCTGCCTAATCTACGGGAAGCGTGCGAGCAGACTGGCACTGTTGGACTTGCAGAGAGCTGCTGTGAACCTTCGTATACGCCAATAGGCAGAATTTGACAATTTTCATTTAGTGCTCTTCTCTTGCCTGCAGTTGTGTTGGGGTGGAAGAGAAGGAAGAGCATTAAAGCTCTGTATTACTTGGAAATCCAAAGGGATAACTGGGAGTGGCTCTTCCGTTTTGGACTTGGCTATCAAGTTTGTCCTTTATGAAATAACATCTTAAACTAAGTAAGTGTTTATTGTATTCTTGCCTATATAAGCCATTTTATTGGGGTTGAAATTAAGTGGAGTGATTACTACTTTAGATGTTAAAACTTTCAGATTGATTATTCACTCTTAACTTGGGCAATATAACTTGATGTAACTAGCAGTATTGCTGCTAAACTTCCCCATTTGACCTCATTTTGGTAGCAGCACTGTTTTTAACCCCTATTAAGCCTAGCAGGGGCTCCAAGAACTGGTTTTGGTGGGGTTTTTTGTTTGTTTGGTTTATTTTTTTTTTTAATTTAAAGTTAATGAAAAAATGTCATTACTTTTGCATTTGAATAATCAACTTCCAAAAAAACCCACTGCTGAGCCTTTTTGGGATGATGGGATCTCCTCTATACCATCACTGGTTCCTCTTGACTTAAACATTTGTTTCTAATGATAGTCGATGTTGAATCTTTGGTGTATGGATGTTCTGTGGCATTTTGCGTTAGTAAACTCTGAAAAACACACCATCTAGGACATATTGACAGTCCAGTCTTTCATGTCAAAACATTTGGACATGTTGCTTGCAAAGGAAGATGTACGGAGCCGTCTACATGCAGGGACGTGTTATAACTCCTGTTCTTGTGGGACTGTCAAGATCTAGTACTGGTTTCTCCATAGCAGGGCTGTTGCTCTGTGTGCTTTCTGGAGTCCAGTATTAATGCCTATACATGTGCAAACATGAGTGCTTTTCTGCAGTAAAGGCAGTTGTTCTTCAGTTTCTTTTTTTTAATGAAATGTGCACGATGGTGTATTAAAATTTAAAAATATTTTCCCAGCTCGCACAAATGATAGCTGTTTCTGCTGGGAGAAAAAAGGTACAAGCGATCTCTTAGTAATGTATCTTTTCAGAATAGTCTTTCACAGGGTCAAACATTTAGGCTTTACTTAGTCTCACTGTCTGAATTCTGGTGCTTGGCTTTATTTTGGCATTTGTTCTAATATGTTCCGTAACTAAAGTTAACCAAATTTTTTCCCCCTTGATTTCTTAATGTCAGATTTGCAGTAACATGCTGTGCATGTACCGGGACATGAGCGTGTGTAGGTGTTTTGGTCTGTGTTAGTTCTTTACTCAGATAATTGTTAGCACTATTTAAGTATTTGCTTTCTTAGCTTAGATTTACTTGTTCCTGTTGGGTTTGAAAAAAGTAGTCTGGTGCCATCTGTTAGTTTCAGACTGCTGTATAGCTTGACCTTTGTAAGCCTTGTCAGATATAGCACAGTGCCGCCTTTGCTGGAAAGGATTTCACAAGGGAGGCTTCTTCTCCTCCCTACCTATTTAAAAACAAACCTGGATGATTTCACTGTTTTGTGGAGTTTGATTATTATTGTATGTTTTGCAAAGGCTTTTCCCACGGAAGAGGCTTGATCAGTGTATAGGCTCCAAAATTGTATCTGCTTACTCTTTGCTGCTGCGTGCAGGCCATCGTTTTGGTCTGTCATTTCTTTTAGTTCACAGGACTGTTCAATATATGAGCATATATAGGGAACTTGTTCAGTTTGTTCTGCAGAAGTAGGGTTTGTTTTCCTTAAATTGGTAAACCACTGAACTTTTAACCCTCAACCCAAAACATGGAAAATCTTTTATTAAAAGTCAGCGTGCAGTCTTCCTACTGCAAAGTGAAGGAAAAAAAAAAAGGCACTAAAGGAATATGTGAATTGTGTAAACACTAAAATTCTCAATTTTGAGCAATTTGTTTTCTGTATTGCCGTCTTGTTAAATGACTGATCTCAGTCTTATTGAAAGTCCATCAAAATTTCAGTTCAGAAAGTGAACTCTCAAATCAGAAGTCTGTGATACAGATTCAAATATATGCCACCATTTAAAACTTAGTTACACTTAGAATTAGTTCTGATATTTATGATGATGATACTACAGTAGCTAAGAAAAAAATAGAGTAGAAAAGTCCAGCAAAAGAAATGAGTCTTAAGATGCCTGCATTTTCAAATAGGATGTGTTTGGGAACTTAAAATGCTTATACAAAACCATTGGCATTCATAGTCTTTAAATACTTGATACTGCTCTTCCCTAAACCAAAGCTGTTTAGTGTGCTTCAAACTATTTAATGCATCTTAGTGATAAAAAGGGAAGATTGCAACAAAACAAAGCAAAAAAACAACTGCCCCAGCCCTAAACCAACAGCTCTTTCAGAAACATGGCTGTACATTTTTCTGTCCAATTCAAAGCTTTTTATCCTTTCCAGTCAAATAGTAGAACATTGGATATGTTTTTCATTTATTAAGATTTTTAAACTCACATCTGTTAAAATGTTCTTTGTTTTCATAGCTAAGTTTTCTTTTTTTTTTTCCAATATGTTTTAAATTATCACATTTCTTTCAGTAATTGAGCTGGGAATTAGCAAGACTCACAGTTAATTGTGCATTTCTAAGCAAATGTGTAAGCCTCTGACTAGTACTTAGTTCCTTTACCATTAGTTTATTTTGGAGAAATTAGGTTGAGTAAAATGGTATGGTAATTTTTCTTGCTGAACTGCTTTTCAGAACTGTGTTGACCTGTGTATTAGTTAATCAAATTGTTGGGCAAATTAATTGAAGAAGTTAACTAATTAATAATAATTTAGAAAGTCTTATACATGAAGCATTTGTTGTCTTAATGGCATTTGAGGCATGTCTATATGCATGAAACTGTCTATATGCAGTTTCATACAGGCCTGAAGAATACCCCACGTATGGCCATCAACCAAGGTGATGTTTACACCTTGGGGATCACCAAGTTGATGTGTAAATGTAACAAAAATGTGTATCAATGGAAGGAGAGAGAAGTTCCACAATGTAGACTTAAATACAAGTTGGAAGCAGTCTAGTTTTATAGGTAAATACCTGTACAAAAATGCTGGTCTTAAGATGATAAGCCCTCCCTGCATCTGCATGTTAAATTGTAGAAATAGCCTGCATGATAAAATAAAAGTAGCAATAATTGTCCTCCTCTTAAGCCAAATGAGTTTTGTGAAGTGGAAGTGCCTAATACATAGCAGGGTTTCATAATGGAAACAGATGCAAAAGTATCTCTGAGAATAATATATTAATCAATAGAAAAAAAATGACAATGATTAGAAAAATTATTCTGGCTTTTTGAGCCAGAAGAGACCTGCTGGCTCAAAAAGCAAGAGCCTCACTCGACAAAATGGATTCCTTTACAGGCAGGCACTGTAAGGTGAGTGGTATGGAAAGGTACACGGGGCATAATGCTATTTAAACCATATTGTAAAATTATTCATGCTTTTATACCTAATATTAGAAAATTTATATATTTTTCAGTGAAACTGTATGCAAACAGTCTTCAGCCTTATCTTTAGTAGAGAGGTTACTGTGCAATAATACTTTCCTAAATATTTATCTGAAGCAACTCTTGGATAGGAATGATAGATCTATCTATTTATAAATACATAAATAAAGTCTACTGTGTGTGTATGCACAGTATAAATTATTAAAATCATATATAGGAAATACATATAAAATTATATAAAATATAAAGATTTTTTTATATAGTGGCCACTGAGTAATGCTGATACAGAGCTGCCTGTGCTGGGCAATATTGCCAAAACCCAAACCGTAACTGCGAATGTTGACCGCCAAAGAAAGTCTTGGCTCCAAGTCGAGAGCTGATGTCCTCTCCCTGCCGTAGCAGCGCTGCCTTATCGCTGTTAGGGCTCTTCCCCGTCTTTCTGCGTACGTAAATACTTGGTTGACACTAACTAGCAGTTGCTGTTCCTCTGGGAAGCTGCGTACATGAACTCTATGGCTTGATAGCAAAAGCAGAGCACCATACGCGTGGCACCACTGCCAAAAATTAGCAAAGTGGTAATGGCGACTGACTGGGAATTTGGAGGGATTATTTTAAAATCGCAAAAGGACGAATTACAGGACCAGGAAGGACCTCTCCTGGAGGACTGAATCTGCTCATCTGTCACCACCAGCGCTCTTGCAACCCTCTCCAGAATGGTTCAAACTCCACTTTAACACTGTGGAGATTTGTTTCTCTCTCTACCTGGATTCAAAGACTGTGTGAGACCTTTTCAGTACTCACGTCTGGCAAGCTGCTTATTTATGGCCCAATTTATACCCGCTTGTTCTCCGGTCAGCGCTGTCCACCCATTTCTCTCCAGCCCATCTTTCTCCTTTACTGCTCTGCTGTCTCTGCAGCAGGCAACCAGCTCCCTCCCTTCCCCCCGCTTTCATTTCGCGTAGCAGAAGGAGGCAAACTCTTTTAGCTTCTCGTAAAACAGACCCAGGGTTGCTGTGATCGTCTTCACAGCCCTGCTCTGCACCTGTTAGGGTATGAATTTATTTCTCGATCGCAGGTGGCCAGAGCAGTATATGGTGCTCCCAGCGATCGCTCACCAGAGCCTTCCCAATTACTGGGGCTCAAACTTGCCTCATATGTTCCAGGGCTGTACATATTAAATAATTTGCTCTGTTTACTGCATTTCTTTCCTCTCTTAAATGTATTTGGAAACAGAAAGACCAAATGTATGTAGCTTATTTAAGCAAGGAGTAACCTGACGGTGAGGGTCTGGAATCAGGGCGCGTTTTGAAATTATGAAGCTTGAGAAATAGAAATACAAAACTTGGACTAATGAAATGAAAAATTTTAGTGGAGTCTTTCAGGAAAAAAGCAGAAGACCCTCAAACCTCTGCTGGTAAATAGATATCGGTGACAAGAATACTTTAAAAAGTTATTGCTTGATATTTTTCAAGTTGGAACTGTACAAAACATCCTAAATGGGAACAAAATCCTGCCCTGTCAGGAGAATGTTCTGGGTGATGCGATCAGCATTTCCTTTTTTAACTTCAGTATTTCTGTAATATACCATTGATACTCACTTCAGAAAATCATGTACAGAGGCAGCCTGAAATAAATAGACTGCAGTGGAAACACAGCCTAAAAATGGTCTTGGATGTGATACACCAAGTCTCTAAGTGCAGTAACCAGCTTGAGGGGATCATCAGCTGGTTCTTTGCACATCAAAAAACGCTGCGTTGCAATTTTGGTGTTCAGAATGTAGTACTGGAGAGCTAGAATACTTGCCTTTGGTACTGTGGGTATACACCCCTCAATTTTTTTTGTCAAGCTTTTGTTTCCCCCTCCTTTCTTGGGGGGAGGGAGGTGTATTTAGAAAGCAAACAAAACTTTCTATTTTTAATACTTGTTGTTGTCATAAGAGAACAAATAAGAGATTCAAAGTAATTCTTACCTGCTGAATGCCTAGCCTAGCAAAGACTACAGAAGTGTTGCCTCTAGACTCTTAGACTCTATGTAATTGCTGTCACTGTGGATGTGATGCATTTACTTTTACACCAAACAAGTTGTTTGGTTTTTTCTTTTCCCATATATCTCAAAAACTCCATGTGATCTCTGCAGTGATGGTAGCAATAAGCGTTGTTTACAAAAATCTTTGGAACATGGCATGAACTCTTAGAGGTGAGGGGGAGAAATTTAACAGCAAGGCAAATGTTTGCAAAATTAACACCTGGAGTTATACAGGTAGGAATTAGACAGGGATTCCTGGCATGGGAATATGCTGAACCCCTGATCCTGAAACTTGGGGTGGGGGCACTGGATTGCTCATGGATAGTCACAGATGCCTGTGTAGGGATGGGACTATAAAAACCTGCTTCAAACTACACGATCGGAAATGGCAATCTCAAACCTCGTAAGGCTCTCGCTCCGGTTGTGCGGACTGCGTGTGTTGGGAGCTGCAGCATGTGGCTCAGAGGGCTGAGTAATTCTCTGCGGTGAAAAGGTAAAAAGCAATAGTATCTTCCTACTCCATTTCTGAAGAAACACTTTAGGTATACAAACTAGAAAATGACTTAATGTTTTTTTTGTTCATCTAAGTTATCACACACTGACCTTGTGATTTCAACACAGAATTTACAGTGGCAGGAATTCTACTTCGTAAATGGTGACAAATCTCCTTTTAATTAATCTAGGTATTTTTCTCTGAGGGTTAATAAGTCATTTCTAGTTCGTCTAATAGACAGTTTGCTTGACTGTTTTATTCTTTGTTTGCAGAATATTGTGCCCACAATGAATACTTCACACAAACTTCTCTGATGTAGCAGCCAAATGTAATCTACAGGACCAAAGATTGTATGGCATGTGTAAATTCAGTTCAGTTTTGCAGTTAGCAGCTGTAAGTCCGCAATTTGCTCGTGTAATTGTCTACTTTCAACAGGTAATACCCTTCATCTAGGGAATCATTTTTAAAGAAATCTGAGAGATTCTTGCAGCTTCTTGCAGGTTTTCGTCAGGAGTGAGTCGTTCTGGTGGTGTGGTTCCTCCCCACCACAGGGCCAGTGAAAATCTTGGTTTTGGTCTAAACCTGCAAAGACATGCGTCAAAACAACATCCTTCCTTTTCCTCTTTGCCCCGGAAACTCTAAGCTCAACACCTGATATGAACTGGGCAGAATTTTCAGTTGGCGGCTGTGGCAGAAAGTGCAATTTTAGAAACGCTAAAGTATTTCTGGATTCATTTTGATTTTACGCAGTGGTTTATCTCTTGCGGAGATATGACATTTCAAAAGTTGAGGAGAACTTAATGCTGACATTTAGAAAGAAATTAAATATTTTGACATAAAATTTCCATTGGTTCACATTTTCTTAGTCTAAACAAAATATTATTTAACCCAAATTAGGCTCCGTAAATTCCTAGATTGCCCTGTTTCCTACGTAACACTCTCATAGGAGGTAAGCTTCAATGAAGTGCTGGTGAACCAGACCTTGTTTGCTGCCATGATGCTCTCACAGCCAGTTCTGACAATTTTTACTGCTGGGAAAAAGAGCAGGAGAAAGCAAGACGACTGATGTTTGATGGCATTTAATTAAAAAAAAAAAAAAAAAAAATTGTTGGCAATCTACATAAGTAATCTGTTTCTAGTATAATTACTCTTCAGTAATTATCTCTCAACCCATCACCAGCTTCTGTTTGATGGGGGGAGGACAGCGTTTGCCATTTTTCAGCTCATAGCCCCCTCCTGCTCTCTCCCCACAGCGTCCTCTGAGCCGGCTCCCCATCCTCGAATAATCTTCCCTACCTGTGCATCCCACAGCCTTGCAGTCACGATGTTTTTATCGATCGCTCTCCGGCTGGCCGAGGAGCCCTGAGCAGCGGGCAGGGGCAGGGGGCAGCTCACCTCTACCGGCGTTGCTCTCGCTGGCAGCCGGCCCCAGCGAGCTGCTGTGCAGCAGCCCGGCGCGGCTTTTGGACCTGGCCTGGCGCAGCTGCGGTCTCGGGCAGCAGAGGAAGAAGAGTGGTGCTTTCAGACCCGTTATGAAAGAGCAAACTCTGGTTACTGCTCTTCAGAGTTGAACAGAAACCTTTGCTTCATGCAGCTGAATCGGCATCTTGGGAGGACTTGGTGCACCCATTCCAGTTTTGTGTCTTTTTGTCGCTCCTTCCCAGCCTTGACAGCAAAGGTGCAGTAAATGGGGGGGGGCAGCTGAAGTAAGGCTGCAGAGGAGACGGTGTGGGATCCCAGAGGACGGAGAGTGGTATTCTAACATGGGTGAAAGGCCGGGATTTTCCATAACCCCTTCTACAAGAGGTTTCCAGTTACAATTTCTGTTTCGTACAGAGGTAGAGGTGTTACACTTTTTTCCTGAATAGGGCTTTGGGTAGCCTGTTGTGACTGTGGCATTCTAATAAAGCTGATGTGATTTTAGTATCTTTTTGTTAATTAAAATAGAAGATGTACACGTATATAACGAATGCAAGTTGCGTCGCCCTTACGATGTTGCAGATTTATGATTGTATTGGAGTGAGTGGGAACAAGCTACCAAAGATATTTATTTACGGCCATAACAGGAAAGAAGATGGCTCTTTGCTTCAACAGTATCGGTCCCTGTCTTTAATCTTTAATTAACTCTCTGAATTTGACTAGATCTGCAAATAGCAGATGGTGAAGTGTTGCCAAATTGCCGCTCATCATCTGCTGCTCACATACATAATTTGTAAAAACACAAGTATAAAGAAAATATATCAAAAGTCCTCAGTACAGTATTCCCTGATAGCAGGGGGTTGTGTCGTTTTTCTTTTGGCAATTAAGTTTTACCGTGAGCAAGAGATTAAATAACGCGTTTGCACAAAAGAACACTTTAGTGATCGATTTTTGAGAGCAAGCAAATGTGCAGCTATTCCAAATATTTGCATTGTACTAAACCAAGTGAATAATTGATCTTTAACTGTGTGATGTTCAAATGAAATGGATAGTGATCTACAGATTAAGTATTTTGCTTATTTCTGGTGCTAATAAATGATGCCTTTTTGTTACTTGCAGCTGTGCTTCTGAACTCTGACTGGGTTGTAGTAGTTGAACACAAAAAGGGAAAGAAGGGTTCATTAAATGCAGGAGTCCCTTTTGGGTCTGGCGGGGAGCATGGTGACTCTAATTTTACCCAGTGGAAATACACAAAATTTTCCTGTCAGCTCTGAGGAAAGCTGGAATCGTAGACTATTGTCTTGACAGCATCTATAAAAGCTCTCCTTAGTTACTGAATATCTGTTATTGCCTTCAAAAGAAAAAATATAAACACAAATTTAAGAGTAAAATTGAAATATTGAGAAAACTTGCTGCTTGGCCAGTCACTCATCTGCTGATTTAAAGGTATTTCATATGCAAGGCTGGTTTTGTGTTACGTTTTCAAGGCATTAGTCTGTAGATGGTACTATCCTCAACTTTAATATTACACTTTCTGTAATTCAAATAGGATTGCAGCTGTGGGGTTACATCAGCAGGTCTTTTTAAGGCAGTGATTTGAAGCTTAATGGTGTGGGCTTGACCGTATTGCTTCTAAAGATGGCCTCACCATCCTCTTACTTAAGGGTCATTTAGAGTCCCGCAACTGGGAGGTGCATATGTGAAAACTTGCAGGTGGGGGAGGAAATCGCTTCTGTCCTTTAAGAATTTATTTGGTTCTAGAAGCTTTTTATACCAGAAGAAGAAATTAGCCCAGATTTTTATCCCAGGAACAGAGCCTTACAGCACTCAAACAGTTTAACAAGCGTACAGCTGAGCAAAATATGTCCGTAGAAGCAACAGACTTCAGGGAAGGACTTGGGGGAAGGAGGAGGGAGAAAACGAGTAGGGTTTTTTTATCCATTATCTGTACTCTTTGGCAATATTTTATTAATGGTTTTTTATGGCTTCTTAACTTTTCAATTCCATTATAATTAAGTTTGCATTTAGAGTGTACCCATTACCTCTAACTGATATTTGTCATGCTGTCAGGGTTTTATACTTATTTTTGCTGTCTAGTAATAGACATGTGGAAAGCTACATCTTGAGCATATGGGTTGAAAATGAAGGCATTAATTTTGCCTTCTTCACAGATCAGTCTGTCATGTCACTTAAAAAAATCTGTTTGCAAAAGAGCTGGACACCGAGCAATGTTCTAACGTGCTTGTAGAGGGGGGAAGAAGGGATGCCTGAAAGGGAAAAAGTAAAATATGTTTTGCTGAGCGTGGTTCAGGAGGTTGGTTGACTTGAGTCAGATAAAACCTCAGAGCTCAGATGGTGTCAGTTGTGTTGGTGGGAGGCTGGTGGAAGTTGACAGTTTCTCCTGCTGTAGGTATTATGCATGTGGGTAGTATGGTTGCCATCTTCTTCAAAGGAAATTCACAGAAAGAGATGTAGGTAGGAGAAAAAGCTTCTCATTTCTGATTACTGTCATGTAAACATTCAAACCAAATAGGTGGACAGCCCAGCTTTTACATTTAGAGGTTTACATGTACTCCTATCATGTTGTATATAACGAGAAGATGGACTGTGACCGGTGGGGGATTTGTTTTGTTTTGGTTTGCTCTGCTGACTCAAATATTTTAAATGACCGTATTGCTGAAACTGTGTGATGGTAGCAGCTAGAGGCCTTAGCTGAAAAGGAGAGGCCCTTTTATGTGGTCTGTATAGAGACTTGGGGCTGGATTCATCTTGCCCTGTGTCTCCACCTCAGCTAATCACCTTCATCTCCTTTTCTAGGCAGTGGAGAGCAACATGCATGTGGGGCACAAATCCAGAGTATTTAAGATTCATACCGTAGAATGAGCTCAATCATGCTGTCGAAATGCTGGTGAAGGGAGTCTAAAGATACTAGGTTAGTCGTCCACATCTGTAGGTAATCATATGTTAGGGATGAGCTTTGCCCGGGTAGTCTTGCAGTTGAATTCTCTGCTCTGGGAGCGTATTCCACTTCAGGACTGTGTCTCGGCATTTGTGTTACATCGATGGAAAATTCAAGGGGACTTGAAAAGGTGTTTAATGTAGTTCTGTCTGAGATGGTCACTGAGGTGGTTTTGTGATCTGGGTTGTGGTTTACCTGCGTTCTCAGACAAAATGTAGAGTAGGCAAGCAAAGAGTATGGGAAAGTAGTGAAATTTGCTTGCAGTCATGGAGCAGGTTCACAACAGAGCCAGAAATGTTTACCACTTATGAGAGCCAGTCCTCTGGACTTGAACTAACTTTTAGGTTCATCTAAGAAAGCATAAAGAAATAGGTTGGTCTAGCTTTGATGTTCAGTATATTAGGTCATCTCTGGAAGTCTAAATGTGACCTGACTATAATTTTGTAACTGGGTCGGGCAGAGCTAGAGGAGTTCTTTTTTCATCCCGGTTTTAGTATACCGAATGTAAAGAGGTCTTCTGTAAAATAAGGGAGGTTCAACATGTTGTGGAAAAAACCCTGACTGCATCCCCCTAGTCCTCTTTTCTAAGTAAAAGAACTCAGACCAAAACACGACTTCCTCCGTTTTGTATTTTACTTGGAAATGAACGTATCTGATATATTCATCTGAGTTTCAGCTGCTTTCTCCTGAGTGCTGTGAAAAGATGGTTATGCTTCTTATGCTAATCTACAGATTAGATGCATAATGTCCTATATTTTGCCTCCCAACAGAGAAAACAGACAACTCTTGCAACTGTTAGACATAAACCAAAACTGGAAACCTGCTTTTGCAAGAAAATCATGGGGACAGCAACAAGCTAAACAGATTTACAGTGACGAAAGCATGTTGAAAGCAATGTGCAACTGTAATTTTTAAAACCTGACATTTAATTTCTGCTTTGTAAATCCCTGTCCTTAATGGGGGATAACAAGAGATTTAAGAGACAGGAAGACTTCTTGGTTGCATATGCAGGCCTAATTGGGGTTTGGGATAAAACCTCATTTTCTCTTAGCCTGCCTTTCATCCTAGTTCCGAAAAATCTGTCAAGGAAAAAGAAAAGTGAGGAAAAAAATATGGCTGGAATTAACACTATGTAGATGAAGTATGTTGTTTGTGCTTTTGTGGTTTGTTACATGATCTAAAGCTAATTTTGAATGATAATGTTTAGCAATAGTTTCTGATAGAAGTGGGTTGTCGTAATCCCTTGTATGTGGGAGCGTTACAGGAGTACATAGAAGGGGAAGAGAGCTCCTGGCAAAGTCAAGCCCTGATGTCGGGGTGCAGAAGGTGGCAGACAGGTCTGTCTGCACAGCAAAATTGCGTAACGAACCAGAGATAATCTACTTCTTTCTCTTTAGCCCTCACCTTCAAACCCGCATGAGTGTTTTCATACTTTGACTCCAATATAGTCTTATAGTGGCAGGAGAGAGGCAGGTAGTAGTTTGTTGCAATTCCTGTTACCTTTTAAGCTTGCCATTGTATGTTTGTAACCCTGCTGGGTTGCGCACAATGGCTTTATCTTGGCAACTGCTTTGTTTGCTGTAAAGCAGATAAAAAGCTGGATAATCCCCGTGGCTGGCACTTGCAGAAGATTTTTAAAGTAGATGTGAAGTTGCTGCCCGAGCGAGCGCTGCCATCGCATGGCGTTCGTTCGGAGCGGGAGGTGGGTACTGAGGCCGTTCTCCGGTCCTGCGCTGATTCCCAACGGTGGCCAAATGAAGGGCACGTGCAGGGATTCATTTTATTGATTGTAAATGAGCAATGTACTTGGAATTTGTTCTTCCTTCTTGCTCCTTTTTCCAGTGATAGTAACGTCAGTGTTCAAAGGAATGAAGTTTCTAATAGCTTCTTGCAGCTGGCTCTTCCATTTAAAGAGATGTTCGTGGCGTACGGACAGCAATATTAAATACGAATAGGGAGGCCAGTGATTGTAACTATGGAAGAGCAAGGATATCAGAGGGACCAAGTACGTAAAGGCAAAGTATTCAAGTGGAGAAGCTCTTCCATCGTGTGTGTGTACATTTGTGTCTTTCAGTTTTGTGAATACAGTGTTAAAGTGAAAGGTTTTGGGAGACCACGTCTTATCTGCTTGATAACTCCCTGAAATAAAAATGTTAGGAAATTAGGGCAGCAGGGAATACAGCTCAGTGAGATGGTCTCATACATCTTTTTGTTCTTGCTGTAATTGATTGCAAAAGTATGTTAAAACACAGAATGAGAAATGCTGACTGGCCTTCTTATTCTAGAGGCAGCAGTATGACACCTGAAACCTGTCATTAGCTAATTTTAATTTCCAAGAACATGCTTGTGGGTTTCTTAATTTAGAAATATAGACATTTTAAGAATAATACTCCCCCCTCTCTATTCTTCTGTAGGTATATTTAAATCAGAACTTTTTTCTTTTTACAAGAGTGAAGGCAGTTTATCGTTTCTAGGGAAACCTACAAATCGATTTCTCCCTCTCCATCTTATGCTAGACATAAAAAGCCATTATAACTATTGATAACCAACTGATCAACCTGCTGAGTGTGCCCTGTCTAGTTTGGCTATTGATAACTATGCTAGGGTTTTTTTTTTGCCCTCTTGGAATGAGAGCACGGTAAGGTCTAACCAACATTTGCTGATGTTTCCTTTTGTTGCGAGTTATTGGAAGAATAATGGCACGGTCACACCTGAGAGTTGCACAAACCAAGTGCTGCTGCTTCGTAAAGTTTACTTAAGTGGTAGGTAGCCCTGCGCTGGTTAAATCTCAATAAAACATTACATTTTGTCAAGTGGTACCATAAAAGAATTACCCAGTTACCTTCTGATAGGATCAGGCCTATGCTACAGCTTTTCTGTAGTTGCACTATATGATAGGGTAGATAATCTCTTTCAGTACGTTTTGGTCCGGTTTCTAACAGATTAGGTGTTTTAGTTTTGTTTTGGTTGGGTTTTTTTTGTTTTGTTTTTTCTTCGGTGGGTGTTGGTATTGCTTTTCCTGCTTCTTTTAAGATTGCTTCCTGTGGTCTAATATATAGTGAGGACAAAGCAGTTCTAGGTTTATTGTTAAGTTAGCGTGTGTGTGTGTTATTTAATGTTTTAACTATGTGCTGAGTGAAAATGACAACTGAGAGGCTGATTCTGTATATTTGTTTAGCCTTTAGTGATTTTAAGTAATATTTTTTGAGACAAAAGAGAATTTTTGGTGCTTAGAGGTGAGATTTTGTTTTTCTTACTAACATCAGAGAACTTTATTTGCAACAGTACATCAACAGATGCTTTTTAAAGTATGATTGATCATGATTAAGTTATGCTTTCTTTTAAGAGACTCTCCAGATCAAATTTGCTCAGTCTGCAGGTAAAACTAAGATTTGTTCGTTTGTTTTCTCAGCTTGTAATTGCCAGCTTTTCAGTCATAGCCTAGAGCATGAAAATGAAAAAATATACATATAATATGTATTTTTTGTACGTACATTATTCCTGTTTCATAGAGGTTCTGCAATTAAATTTAAAGAGCTCTTTTAATGATGCATGAGTCAGAAGAGAATCCAGTACCTACTCCTATAGGTTTCAGCTGCTGGTTTTGCATTGTTAGTAAGGATAGTGGGACACAGGCTTGTCACAAAGCAGATGATGTGAAGTCAGTACCAAACACTAGAGCTTACAGACCTAAAGCATTCCTAAAGTGTGAATACCTGCTCAGCTCCTGTTTACATATGCATCGTGGTACCGCTGTCAGTTGGGTGATCACAGCTGAAATCTCCCCTGAGAGCTTCTTTTTCATCTGCCCTGGCCTCCCAGTTTTTCATGTCCTTTGTGATACGCTTTCCCTTTGCCTCTGAATTTTAGCTTCTGTTTCTATGCCATTGAGTTCCATGTGCTGCGTAAGGAAGGAACTGTTTGCACATTTGACTTTCTTCTTGTAGCTATTCTTCTTTTTATTAAGAAAATATAAAAGTTCCTCATTGCCAGATTTCCTTTGGCGACCAGTTCTCAATGTCAGAATATCAATATTCCTATGTGTCAGAATATGAGTTGAGATAGTCAGTTGAGTCAGAGTGCAAATGGGTGCTCTGGCTAACCAGAGCATAGCTAACTCCAATTTAAATCCATATTTGTAACTCAGTTTTTCATGGGTTTTGTCACTTTTTGATCAATTCTACTAACTTTCAACTTGAAAGCTTAGTTCATTTGTCATCGTAGTTTGTGACGACATTATTCCGTTAGGGCGATATTGAATTACTACAAGTTAGTAGTGCATCAGATCACTCTGTGCTGTAGGACAATCTATAGAAATCCAGAACTGTGCTCGTTATTAAATACCAATTGATGTCTTTGTACATGGTATGAAACACGGATGCTTCTCCACCAGCAATCTCAGCAACGTGTGCTGGGATATCTTGGTGCAAGCAGGAAGTACCCAGTTACAGGATCAACCCTACGCAACTCCTGCCTGAAGCCCTGTGTCCAGTTCTGGGCTCCCCAGTACAAGAGAAGAGAGGGATGCGCTAGAGCGAGACCAGCAAAGGGCCATGACGGTGATTATGGGACTGGAACGTCTCTCCGGTGAGGAAAGGCTGAGAGGGCTGGGGCTGTTCAGTCCGTAGAAGAGAAGGCTCAGGGGGGATCTTGCCAGTGTGTATAAATACCTCATGGGGGGCAATGAGGACAACAGAGCCAGGCTCTTCTCAGTGGTGCCCACTGACAGGACAAGAGGCAACGGCACAATCGGAAATACAGAGAGCTTCGTTTAAACATAAGAAGAAATGATTTTACTGTGAGGGTTGTCAAACACTGGCACAGGTTGCCCAGAGAGGTTGTAGAGTCCCCATCCTTGGAGATGTGCTCAAAACCTGACTAGACACAGTCCTTCCGCACTTTTCCCTTTTGTGAGAATCTAAAGATTTAAACAGAAAACAATGCAGGATTAATGAAAATGGTAAAAAGACTAAGATTAAAAATGAATATAGTACAGCTTTTTGCTTTAGATGGTTTAGTCACATTTATCAGTTCACGCTGCTGTGCTGGGTTTTCTGCAACCACTTTATTTGGACTGACAGGAGACTCCGGAGCACAGGCTGCCGCCTCTTCTGGTTTTGTCTTTCCTCCTGTTTGATCTCCTTGCATCTTCCACTGCAGTTTCCCTTTGCCGACCTTCCCCTCCCTGCCGGACTGAAGCGATAGAATCGTGTCGTTAGGGCTGTCGCAGTCCCCGTGCAAGAGAACCAGCATCACCAGGGCAACCGTCAGAAGCCGTGCGCTTTCAGAGCGAACAGGGAGAGAACCATGGAGAGAACCCAGCCAAGGTCCACATCCCCAGTGCTGCTCGTGTCCTTCATGCCACGTGCTTGCGGTTCTCCGATAATTTCTTCTCCCCTCCTCCCAATACTGAAGTGCTGAAAAAATACTGCCTAGGAGGATGCACTACTGGTGAAAGACTGTAGAAGTGTGGTGTGTGGAGAGATTATTAATGATACCGTGATGAACGTGTTTTAATGGGTTGAAAAGCCATTAAAATAAACATTTTGGCCGCCAAATGTTTTATGCAGGCCTCTGAAATGCTCACGCATAGGAGTCTGAACAGAAAGAACAATTAGGCAAATGAAAAAGGGCGCACAGAGGTATGGCACCACTCCTCTCTTTCTGCATTAGGGAGGGGACAAAAGAAAAAAACAAACGTCACCTGTGTGAAGAAGCCAGACCAAAACCAGTCTACAATTCACAACTCAGAAGAGAAAATAGAAGTCTTCCTCAAATCCAGTCTTTGAATTTCTAATCGAGGTCTTTCACTGTGTCACTTTTGCATTCTGCTAAAAGCAGTAATTTCTGTTAAAATCGGAAAAGACAGACAAAACTGAAAAGCCACTAAGAAAATCACAGAAGGAAGAGATTTTTCAGGAAACAGTAAAAACTGTATTAACTAACTTCTAACCCACACTGCTTGCTCATATTTGGTTGCCTCTACTACCTTCTATCCCACATTACCATTATCTTCCCGGTTAAGTATTTCAGGAAATCTATGCTGATGAATGATTTCATATGGCTACAATACAGAGATGGTATTATGAAGAGAAATTCATATTTCTGTGTTTAAGCCAGTTTCTAGCTAACTAGACGTGACAGGCAGTGGTAAGGTGGACCCCACCCCTCCAATGTTGGCTCTCATATTTTCTTCTGAAATGTTTGATAATGTGTAGGATGAAGAGATGTGTGGAACAGCAGGAACAGTTAGGATACTTCTCCATATAGGGGGATAATCACTCCCTTGATTCCGCCCCTCCCCCAGCTTTATAATCCTAGCATCCAGACTTACGCAGACACATAGCAGGTATTTACTTATGTGCCCAAAATTTGCTTTTTCTCAGTTGATCTGAGACCTCCTTTTCTTCTGGCTTAGTTGTTACAGCATGTAATACGCACCTTTTGCTTTTGTGGTTCAGGAAGACCTATTACTGCTATGTGGATTGTCATTTCACATAATATTTTGATAATTAGAGCCAGATATTTATTTGTACCTGTTCTTTATTACATTAAAAAAGTATCAGCTGCTGAAACTGACGGCCACAGAGATAAATCCGTTGTTATCTTTTACTGTAACTATGTATTGCACGAAACCAGCACATGCTGACTGGAATTTTTATTCCTGGCTTCTATGACTGTTGATTTCGTCTTCCATCTTTTAGGTCTTGGACATTAATCTAAGCTTCAGCCACGTACTTCAAGTTTATGAGAAATTCCTCCTTTATTAATCTTCAGTAACTTAATTGCAAGCCCTGCACCATCTCTGTGTTAGGCATAAGCTGCTAAGTTAGATTTCAAGTGTAAGCACCCATCTGTTTCACTGCTTTTCCTCTCTCCTCTTACCTACTACCTTGCTCAAATGTGTGAAGTCTCACCAGGTTTGCCAGTCTGTGTTTTGTTAACTCTTTTCAAAATAAATCCCTCTGCTTTAGAGGTCATGGGGGCAGGAGGCCCACTAGATTATTAGTTCACCTTGCAGTGAGACTGCAGTAGCTCGTAGACTTGAAATTTTATGAAACAGGATGGAAGATAGGTTGGCAAAAGCCAAAATGTGTATTGTAAGCACGGAAAAAGCTTTTTCTTGCGCCGAAATGACATTTAAACAATCTTACTCTAGTTTTCTAAGTAGCGTGGCTCAGTACTTATCTTGGAGTTCCTTATTTTGCATTCCCTTTGAGCCAAGTCCCTGATAATAGATCAAAACCATCATTCTTAATGGAGTCAAGAGCAATAAAATAAGGACAAAGTGCGATGTGTTGTAACAGTGTGAAACTGGAATCGGGTCTGTTACCGTGAGACATAATGGCACATAGCTCATTCCCGCACCCAGGCTGCATCACCTCAGGATAACGATCTCCGTGAGGAGACAAAGTGTTTCTGAGAGAGACTGCCAAAAACGAAGAGTATGAGTAAGACAGTGGGTTTTTTTTTTTTCCCCTGCAGAAAAGCACTGTGTTCCATAGCCCTAAATGTCAAATTAAACCGTAACTTCCAAGTATAAATACACTTTGGAATAGGCAGTGTCAACTGTGGAAAGCTGGAAACCTTGTAATACGTATTGGGAAAAATAAGATGAGATTTCTGCTCCCTGTTGTGTTGGCTGCATAAATGATCTGGAAGAGCAGGTGAGCAGTGAGGTAATGAAGTACTAATTTATTCAGGGTAGTTAAGGGCCAGCTCTAAAGAATTGTGCAACTGCCTTTACAATCCTGCTTAACTAAGCCACAAAATTGTAAATGAAGTTCGATGTAGAGAAATGTGAGTGCGCACATGGGAATGGAAAACATGAGAAAATTACAGTTCTACCATGCTAGGCTCTGACCTGGCTCTTGTCACTTAGTTGTTGCTCCAGGATCATCTTCCCATGGGTAACTGGGAAGGGAGGAACTTGATGCTCAGCAGGGCTAAGTAGTGCACAGCAAATCGAATGGCAGGTATCGCCAGGGGAAAGATGAAGAACAAGTCATAAGACATCGTTGTACAGGGGTGTGCTTGCATCTTAAATGTTCGGAGCAGTTCTGGACTACCACGCAGTGTAGTTAAGCTATAGCACTGTCTACCACAAGCTGTTCTGAATGCTGTGGTAAGCTAGGATGAAAGTTTTGCAAGACTTCAAAAAGTGAATTAAAAATTTGAGAGGAAGAAATACAGTGAGAGCAAGTACAAAAAAACATACCTGGCTCAGAAAGTTTCTTAACTCCCAGGTGTTTCCATTCTGCTATTTTAATTTAAAAGGAGGAGTTAATCCTAATCTAACAAAAAGCTTGGTTGTATTATGATGATGATGCTCGTTTATATAAACATAGCGAGATGTTAGATATCTGTTTTGATATGTTAGCACAAAAAAACCCCAAACAAACAAAAAAAAACCCCTCAAACAAACAAAAAACCCCAAACCCCAAGTATCCCCATACCATGACAGCTATAAAGCCCTGCAGACTGACATGTGATGTTACAAATACTTGTTCCTAAGAGGAAGAGAAGTATATTCTAATTAGAAATCCTTACGTTAGTGGGGGGAAAAATTGTTAGGAATTTTCTTGGCGGAGTCTGTGAGGGTGAATGTTGCCTGACTTCTGTGGCAAACCTTGGAGTGTGGAGCTAATGCAAGCTACCAGATGTTCAGAGGTTATTTTCAATTCTGGAAAAGAGTAAGCATTTCCTTGGGCCTAAGGCTTCACGAAAAGGAAGTAAGGGAAGGAAAAAACATCAATAGTATGGAGGCAAAGGCCTACTGCTTGAAGAAGGGCTTGTCTATGCCTTATGTATAAACTTATCTTTAAAGAGCTGCTCAGTATTTACACCAAAATAACTGTTTGGAAATAGTGCCTTGCCTGTTACTGCTGCAGGAGAGGTTGGTTGTTATTTCTGGATGTGGTTTCATTTTGTATTTTAGTGTTTTGAATTAACTATATCTGCCTATTATTCAGAGAAACATGCGTGCCCCTGGTCTGTCCTTGCCTCATAGATGTGTTTGTCCTGTGCTTGTGGTTTGCCATTAGGGCTTTTCCAATATGTGCTTCTGAACACTGGAAGATGAGGGAGAGAATGTGGTTCAAGTGTCGTGTTTGAAATGTCGTTTCTCAAGTAACCAGGTAGAGTTAAATGGTGTGGATGGCAGACTTCGTTTCTTAGTGCTGGAAAAAGAAAACAAAAGGCAGTGTGATTGCGTGTCCTGGTTCATTTTGAATTCCAGAGGAAAGGATTTTAAGCTCTCTTTGTTAACATACGCATATATAAGTATATATTTTGCTTTTTGATAGTCGTTTTTTCCCCTGTGGCAAGATTTTTGCAGTGAATACATCTTCAGCATGCTTCTGTATTGTGTTTTCCTGGAAAATGTATGAAGTTAGTTTGATTGAGCGAACTGTTAGTGTTTTACACAACCCAGCTCTCCCACACGCTATGAGAAGTAATGCGTTACTACTAGCTTATAGACCTGGTGCACTGGGAAGCAAGCCTTTTGCTCTTGCTGATGTCTATCTGTAACACAAATCAATTAAATCTAACTAATTTTGAAGTTGCTGTATGTGAGCATTGCTGGAGTTGTGATTTCAGTATGTTCATCTTGTTACTGGGGAATCCCACGGAGAAGAGCGAATTTGAATGCAGTCCAGCGTGCATCCCAAACATTTCAAGGTGAAGTTTGAGGAAAGAGGGACAGCTGTGGAAACTAGATCACTTCTATTTTGCAGGGTCTCTGCCAAGGCCCATCATTTGTAGGGGAAGGCATAATAAGCTTTATCTATGCTGTGGCATTATAAAATAAAGCACAGTCCCTTGTATGGAAAAGATGGATATGCGATGTTTTCTTTCCATTCTCTGGGACTCTGTGAACCTCAGAAAACCCATTCATCATCCCCTGCCTTGTATTTGCTGTGATGAACAACATTTTCTTCTTGCCTGTGGGATTAGCCCAAACAACTCTTTATTTTTTTAAATTTATTTTATTTTTCCCTCTTGAAAAGATGGCTTCATACATAGCTTCTAGCCAGGAAACGTTCTGGGATTCCATTTGGAAGGTTTTAAGCATGGGGGGGAGGGGAGGGGGGGATAGACAAACAACTTAACTTGCTTGACATCTGCTGCTAAAGTTGACGTGTGTAAATGTGTCAGATCATTTTGGCTGCCTGCAGAAGAGGGAAATACTAAAACCATAAATTCAGTACTGTTTTGTTTGTCCTGTCAGCCGAGGTTGCCGATTTAAGTGATGATTACTGGTTAAGAGTTTGTGATTCAATTGAACAGATCTCCCTGCCTATCTGCCCCTGACTATAGGGAGGGTAGATTCTGACGGTGATACTACCAGCACATGAAGTGTAAGCGTAGGACTCAAGTAATTTAGAAATAGCATTTTTGTAAGACTGAGAATTTAGTAAGTAGGGGTGTTTTCCCGAAAGGAGTTAAATCAGAAGCTATTAAGTTTGACTGTAAAGCTTTAAATGTAGAATTTATCCTTTTGAATTTGCCATTAAGTATTCATTTTAATATTTAAATATCTTTAAATTATTAGGACAGTGACACAGGTTTTAAGATCTTCAGATAATGAAAGAAGACTGGATATCCATGTACTGTGATTCTTTAATGCATCTCACAGGGCACAACTGTGAAACGGGTTTGAGTTTGAACTCAAAGGCCTTAAAAGTGTGATAACTGCCCTCATGCAGCTGAGTCTCTTGGTTTTCAAGAGAAGGTTAAGTCTATAAGGTCAAGTCTATAAAAGGTAATGTCAAAGCTGGGGTCTGAAAGAGCCTGATGATGATGCAGCTTTTGCCAAAGCACGTTGTGTGACGGTGCCTCAGGTAGAAAATGGCAGCAATGCAAGAGTCAAAAATTAATATTACTAAAAACTAATATGATTATTTAGCTTATAAGGTTTAGTTCTGATAAGCTATACTGAACTAGCATGAGGAAGGGTGGAAACTATAACATTATTTGCATCTAGGGGGGGAGCAGAGGATAGTTTGAGACAAATCTTTTAGACCCACGTTACTGCTTTTTGGATGACGGTGCAATTAGTCCAGCAACCTTTGAGATTATCGTTAGTCTAATCTTTAAACAAATGAAAATGTGAAAGTTATTCTGTGACAACAACATGATTGACAATGATAAAACTTGAGAAATTGGAGTTTGAGCTTGCTGACTTGCCTGCATCTGGAGAAGGGGTGGATTTTTTGCTGCTTTGGGAAATTCCCAGAGGCCGTCTTGCACTTTGTTAATACACGTTCAAGAAATTAAGCACAAGGGATTTTGTTTCTTGTGTGCTAAATCCTACTTAGTAAACATTAGTATCTTTATGTTCTTAATGTTAAGATAATATTAATCTTAGAAAAGCCTTTGTGTCATACAAATGTAATATATAATACATTTGTACTTGCCTTTCACTTACATGACAGAAGGGCAGGATTTTCTACTCTTTACCAAGTTGCCGAGCAATTTGAGACTGCTTGATTCTGCAGCAAATGATTCAGCTGAAGTGCACTTAATTTAATCTCCTCCGTTTCACTGAGTATTTGATAAAAGATAATTGAAAATGCCTCAACTTGTGCTTCAGAAAGTTGTACTTAAACCAGACTTTGGTTTGCTCTTTTTTTTTTCTGCTCCCTCTTAAAGGTCAACGGATCTTACTTGTAATGTGAATTATGCTGGAAAGTAAGCCATTTATGGACTCAGTCCAGAGCTGATGGAGCAGCCAGTTAAAAGTGCATCTAAAACGTAGTTGTTGCATTATTCTCTGTCTTACAGTGGGAACACTGAATTGGTAATCCAAGCAAGTTATCGCTGGCCATGAGGTGGCCGATAATTGATTCAATATCTGATGAGTTCTAGATTTTTCTAACAAGTCTCTTTTTGTTCATTTGTGAAAGTAACTCGGAAAGGGTGAGGGGAACACGCGAACGGTTGGGATTGCTTTTGCTGCTTATTTCACAGACAATAGTTTGCTGGAAGGCTGATCAGGGTGCTGGTTCTGTAAGGCGTGTTCCTTACCAGTTATCATCCCAGTCATTACAATCACCTTGATAGTGACAAGAGTAAAAAAAGGCAACTCCTTCTGTCTCACTTGCATGTCCCCAATTTTTCTTTTTAAATAAAGGGAAAAATGGTCTCCTCTTCTTTTTTTTTTTTTTTTTTTTGTTCTTAGTGCTTTTTTACTGACTCTCTAATTCAGTGTAGGGTGTTCTGCATTTTTCCCCAGAAGACAATGCTAGAAATACTACCCTATCTTCAACAGAGAAAATTTCCTTCCTGTCTTTCACCATCCTTTTCTTTAGAAAATAAAGTTGTCTCCTTCTTGTCTAACAAAATGGTGATGATTTTGTTAAAGACTGTTCTGTAAAGCTATTCAGGAAAACAAAATGTCTCTTAAAAAAGAAAGATCAGATATGGTTTATGAGCAGAGCAGTCAAAGAGATTAACAAAGTTTGAAGGAGACAAAAAACTTTTAAGCAAATAATGACTGTAATTAAATCTACTATTTTGTGGTTTAAATGAAATCTAAAATAACTTGCCAGTTGTGAGGTGAAAGATACTCTTTCCACAATCTGTGCGATATTGCTGCTGCTGTGCATTACTTCTGGGGGCATTAACAAAGAAGTAATATAGTAGATAATTGTGGGGTTTCACTTCATACCTTAAAAAGAGATAGAGGGAAGTCTGTGGATGCACAGCATAAACCCTTGTTAATTCAAGCATTCAATAAAATTATTTGGAAAATGGTTCAAGAAGCTGAAGCCTACCAGTTCTGGTCAGGAACTTGAGATGGAGTACACCGACGAGCTTCTGTGCCAAGGAGTTTCCACAGCTCTTGGCAGGTTTCTGGCAAAGCAAACTAAGTAACAATTGTGTGGCTCTGGTAGGGCTGAAATTATTCCAACAGTAGCTTCTCTTCACCTGATGTTCCAAGTCAGGAGATGACGGAGCATAATCAGTGTATTTCATGAGAGTGGCAAGGCAAGTGCGTTGGAAAACGAACATGCATAGTTATTTTGGAGGAAGACTGTTGGACAAGCTTTTACCACAATTTGTAGTACCAAAATATCTTCTTTTTAGCGTAGTAACCTTTTCTAGCAGGGAGGTAATATAAACAAAGGCTCTGTGCACGTGGTGTGAGGCATGCATGGTTAAATGAGCTACTTTGAGCTGAAGAAGTATGTGTGTGTAAGTAATGCGCTGTGCTGTGCATTGTTTGCTTTGACGGAAACCTCCTCACTGGTTCTGAAGGCTGTGATAGAAGGAAATCAGCCAAGCTGAAATGAAGAGCAAAAACCCAAGCTCTTGGAGCTTGAATATACATTGAACTGAATTGCAATACTTACGTATTCAAAGATGGATTAATTCTTGGATATGCTTCTCCAAATAGGAAAAAAAAAAACAACCAAAACCCCACCGCCAACTTTTTTTCATGAACTCCAACAGATTAGGTGGCAACCAATGGGTGGTAGGCAGAACGCATAGAACCAGTTACACTTGCAGTGCTAGCTGGATTTTGGAGAGTAATAACTCCCCTCCCCATCCACACCCCCCCGACCCACAGTAGTTTATTGCATTGTAATAAAAAGACATAAATGAGACTTCAGTGTTCAGAAGATACACAGTGACATGTTTTCAAAACCAAATTAGATGCAAATCACTTAGGCCTTTGCAGCTCCCGTTGAAATTTTGCATGTTGGATGACAGGAATTGGTTCTGTTAAGTAAGTCTTATGCAATACAGTATAAGCGTCGTGAAAAATACAGCTTTCTTTTATGGTAAAGTACAATTGAGATGGTTTATCATATTTTTAGTATGTTTTAGTGTATGAGAGGGGGTGGGGAAAGCAGAGTAAGAGAGGCAGATTCTGCAGTCTTTGCAGACACATGCTACTGGAAAAGTGTGAAGTGAATGGTAAAAGATATGCTTTCCTCCATGTCAGAACTGGAACCAGATTAATGGACTGGGAGCATTCTGGTCTGAAACAGGGCCTTTTTTTTGTTCTGACATCTACAACATAGTCTACAAGGAGCTGGTTTTAATAAGCATAGAAAAATGCTTTTGTGTATCCAGTCATGACATGCTCTAGGGGGAAAAAACAAAGTTATTCCTAATGCAGAGGTGGTTATTGATCTCTATTGACTGTATTTATAAGTTTTATTTATCTTTAAGCAATTTTATTTTTATACTGGAATGTTTTATCTTTTTGGTGATGTGCATACAATGTATTAATAATGCAAGTCTCAGCTGCATTTACAAGGAAATACTGTAGGCCATCTGGAAAACTTAGTTAAGTCAGGAAAAGCAGCCATTCCACTCTGCTTAGTGTCTGTTACGTTACAAATGTGAAAAGACAATAAAAAGTCTGGAAGCAAGTTTAAATATTGTTTCAGCTCTCCAGTGGTATTCCAGAGGAACAGTTAGCAGAATGGGAGGGCTGGGAACTGCTATCATCTTTCTAATTTGTTCTGTGCTGGAAAACTTATTTAAAAGAATAGATTATTAAATTGGAAACAAAGGTATTCTGTACCTTTCTGATTGTGTTTTGGAGACCTTCGTAACAGGGCAAGCATTTTATCTCTGATCAAAAATTACTCCTTCGGCTAAGGAGGAGACAGGCATCTGTCCCTCAGTTGAGCGCTTACCTGCAATGTCTGCCTGGGTTTAATTTGTTTGTACAGGCACTTTTCGTGAAACGGGGAGGGCTTTTGCAAGGCTGACCTTCTCCCTCGAGTTTTCTGGTGATAAAAGAGGGTACTTCAATACTTCAAACCTGGAGCTACCCACTGGCTGCCCATAGAACACGAGAGACACTTTTGTGTTCTCCTCTCAGAGCAATATTGCTTCTGGAGATAATGGCTTTGCTGAAGATACTCTTTGAACAGAGGCAAGGTTGCTGTAATGATTTGGGTCAAAATGAAGGTAGCCTGTACTGAGGAGTTTGTTTCAGTATGTACTTCAGGTATAATATGCATTATTTTAGAAGGATCTGAAGGATCCAAATTGCCTGGGGTACTCACAGCCCCAAGATGCATTTCTTAAAAAGAAATTCCCTCAAAAACCATTCCCTCAAAAACTTGTTCAAATGGAATAGATATTTCTGGTGGTAATGTGCTTTTGGGGGTTTGTGCTTGAATTTGTATTGATCGAGAGTTAGTATAGTTTAGAAGCCTTGCAGCTATTTGGTGTGTTTGCTAGATACGATCCTTGAAGCTTTTGGGAGCATGTGGATTAGTGTCCATTACCCAGGTGGAATTCAGGTGGAATTCATCTCTCATTTGAGGTGGTGAGACTTTAAGATGTATACTTCCCCCAAACTTTTACAAAATTGGTTTAATTTCTTAGGGCAGCACTCTCAGAAGTGACTGATTGTTCACATCTGCACAATGTAATGTTACCTGTCAGCAAACCTAGAGAAGCATTTTTAATTTCTTAGCTGTGCATGATGTGGGGGGTTTTTTTTGTGTGAAAAGGGAGTAGAAGTTGGTACAGCCTTTGGTACTTCCCTCTAGCTCTGTATAGCTTTAATAGATAAAATCTGTAATCTGTATAGGTTTTGCTCGTGTGCATGAACACACACGCAAACACGGGCACACGGGTATATAAATTAATTACAATTTCTGTAATCATAATTCACTCCTTTACTATTAAACACGTAAGAGTGTGTAACAAGGGCATCAGCAGTATGTCCTGATACCACTATGGTGTACATGATTTCCTCAATAGATTGTCTATTAAATACAAAATGTATCAGCGTGTTTTGTTTAGAATAATTGTGCACGGACAGGTATTATAAATACTTCACGTCCGGGTGCAATCTCTGTCCACCTTACAGGTACTTCTGCGTTCACTGCAGATGGTGCAGGGTAACAGAAGTTAAAAATCACTTCAAGAAGCATAATCATTGTAATTTTTGTGATTATTTTTAATTGTGCAAGTCTGAAGGTATTTAAAAAAAACCCCAAACCTCTTGATTTTGAAAATGTGTAGGGCAAATTGCTCAGTTTGGGATACCTCTGTACATTTTAAAGATGCTTCCTTTTGTTCCACTGTTCCATGTAGTAATTGTTGCCGTGGTCATGGCATGTCCGGAGAAGTGGTGGTGAGGTACTGGCTATGCAAATCTTCACGTACTTTTCACGTCAGTAAGGCGTATATTTTGACTCCATCTTCCAGTTAATGGTATTATGTACCCTTTTTTAATGTCAGTCTTGCATAGGGTCAAAAATAGGTGAGCTTCGCCCTTTCTCTGAACCACAAACCACTTTTTGCAGAGGCATTCATCCTCTTACCGAGGAGAGAGCCATAGCAAGCCTTGACAGAGGTGGTTTGAAGTGCTCGTCTTGTGAGTAAATACCAGGCGTCTGCAGAATCCCCGCTGGAGGCTCAGCTGAGAGATGTAGCAAGTATTTTGCTCCTTCTGTGATGTTTTCACCCAGCCTCGTCGGGGTTGCATCAGGGCACGCGGCATCGCCTCAGAGGTTTTGCTGCACGTGTATTATCAAATCACAGGTTGAGCTCACAATGCAGTGAGGCCGTGAGAGGGATTGTGAATGTGCTACATCAGAAGTTTGCCTTTAAAACAGAGTGAAAGAAGGGACAATTCCAAAACCTAAATATTTCTAAATCTTGGATGCCTTGGGAATTACCAGGTTTTATGTCGGTATTTTTACTCCCTTTGATTTGAGAGGCCAGCTTTACACCAGAGGTCTTGGAGATTGTTCTGTGTAGGAGAAATAAAAAGTGTGAGGGGTAGTTTTGTTGATTATTGTTTCCTAAGGCTTTATTAAAACTGCGTGAGTACATACAAATGTGAAAGAGTTGAATCAAACAGGAGAAGATCTTCTGTGCGTGGTTACAGATCTGTTTCAGGAGGCATTGAGCACCTAAACTCTTTTCCCTGCTCCCCCCCCCTTGTTTTCCCACTGCTTGTTCAGGCTGCAATGTGTTTTTCACCCCCTGAGCTTCTCTGACCTTCCTGCTGCCTTTCTTGCACCGGTGGGGAGATCTGCATGAAGGAAGAACCAGTGAATTCTCTGGCCTTGTGCTGCCTTCTGTCCCGTCATTTGAGTTGTGAAGTATGCTTTTTATCTGCAGGTCTGTATGATATGCTTAATGCAAACCCATTGTTCAGTGTGAGAGGTAACTGCTTGCTTGGAAAGATGCTTCTTTCATTTACAAGTAGCAGGAACTAGCCCCTTGATATTTGAATAAAAGCACTAACAACCCCATGTTCCACTTAAGTCAGAGTTGTTTTCCGTGAGTCAAGATGATACACAGAAATGAAGTAATGCGTCTGGCAAACCAGAACAGCGCAGCACTCTCTCTGAGAGAAAAACCAACCGGCAAGTTTATGGACTGTATATGCTGGATGGCTTCTCGGTGCTAGGCTGTGATTGTGGCTTGCCGCTCTAGGTCCTGCTTTGCCTTACGCTGCTTTGCTTCATTATGGTAATAATGTAGTAGGCCAGCTATATTAGTTAGACCAGTAATGTCAGTATAATGATATTTCAGATAAATAAATTCCTGTTTCTTGCTAAGGTCATTTAATAAAAAAATTCTGGTGAACCTTATAGATAAGCTCATCTCTTGGTAATGAGATGTGTGTGAATGGTCTTGAGAGATTAAGAACCAGTGGAAATGTGTAGGTTAGTTTTATCGTTTGCAATCCATTGGTGAATGGATCCGTTTTTATATTTCCATGAGAAATAGCATCTCTGGCTTCTCCTCTGGCTAATGGTGCTTACTTTCATGTACAAGCAGAAATCTTACAGAAAACCTGACTTGAGATCTTTGCTAGAGCACTTGAGTCCTGTTTGCCACTTTTGGTTTTTATTATTCCTCATGTGCAAAACATCTTCATTTTATTTGTCCTAACATTCATTATTAATATAACTTCTATAAATGTATGCACACTGCAATCCTGCCATGCTGCAGCAATAACTTGCACAGTTGTCCCTCCATTCTTCTCCCCCCTTAATCTTGTAGCATACCTGCATCCCAGGCTAATTAAAACTTTTCAGTTCGAGGAGGAGTAAAATTCCTCACCTTCTGGGAAGGTGCACTAACACTCTACTACTTCTTCCTGGAGGGAAAAGACGATTTCCTCAGCTTCTCTTGAAAACTTAACTACTTAGCATAAAAAAAGGACCAGAGAAAAGTTGCTCATGCCATCAGTGTTCCTGACCCTAAGACAGATGAGGCCATTTTTTATGCCCAGTGACCACCGAATGCCAAACGTGGAAGTGGTCTTTGGAGCAGAAGGCATGAGTTTAGTTTCCCCACTGCCTGATGCCTGCATCTGCCTAGGTTGCAGCGTCACATTTCCTCTCCTCCTGTCTGATCCAGGGCTTTTAAGTCATCATTGGCTAAGTATTTTGGGCTTGGTCAGGGCGGGGGAGAGGACCTCCAAACCTGAGCTTGGACAGGTCTATAGCTGAGACGTTCACCAAGAGAAGAGGAGACGGTACTGAGCTCAGGTCTCTCAGCCACAGCAATTCACTGAGTGAAGTGAGCTCTGGCTGACTGAAATCTTTTTTGATCTTGGTTTGAAATAATAGTGACCTGTTCTGCACTAAGGGATTTGAGACCTGAGGTGTGACCGAAAGGGTCTCCCTCCACCTCGCCATTAGCAGATGAGAGTCCTCTTTTCTTGGTTTCTCTCTGGTAACTGTGCTCATTTGCTGGCTTTTTTGGGAAGGGTGCTGGAAGTCCTGTTGTGCCATGCTGGTCTCCATGCAGGCGTCCTTCACGGAGCCACCGTGCCCAACGCACACCGGTGGATGACAGAACGGAGCACCTCAGTGCTGATGTCTCTCTGTGGGTGTAGTCATCAGCAAGTGAAGATTAAATTGCTTGCACACAACAGACCTGGGAATAAAGCAAAGGTCTCTGATTCTCTCATAGCCTCATAAAGCTGCTTTTTTAAACTCCAATGTTCTGCTTAAGAACAGGATGTTTCAGAGAGTATCAGCAAAATGGTAAGTTTAGACAGATTTATTTTTATCCAACACGTTTATTACGCAGCAATTGAGATTTGAGGGAAGATATGGTCTACAAAAAAATATAAAAGCATCTTTAATAAATAAAAGGAGGATTTGGATTAAATATCCTTTTAAATACAGGACTAGAAGCTTATACCGAGGGCTTTGAAACTCTATTGCTGCCACGTATACCCAGCTAAAATCCAGAACAACAGTTAAAAAAAAAGCCTATTAAAGTACATAATAGTCCAATCAACAAAAACTTGCTTTTTAATTTTTTTTTTCCACAATCCTGCATGTGTTATTTTTAAAATAAAAACAACTTTCTACAGCAGTCCAGCTTAGCTGATGGAAATAAATATGCTTTGGAGATGAGTCCAAGGCAGAATTTCCACGTGGAGGCTCCATGGTGTAAGTGCTGGTAGAGGCGAGCCATGAAAACTGAACGAAAATACTAGGGCTGATTCACAGCCATGTTATTTCAGACTAATGCCAGTGTCACTGGGTTTGGTTTGGTAAGTTTTTTATTTAGACATCGAGAGCAGGCTGAAGCCTGTTTCAAAGCTCAGTGTGATCCATTAATGCTGGATTAGAAAGAACATTTGTTTAATGGCATTACAGTGGCATAGCGCGGTGGTGAATGTGGTCCATAATCTTTAGCATTGATCTATGTGAACTGTAATAACATCACAAGAAAATTAGTTCTTTGAGCATGTTGGAAGAAGAACAAGTCGTTGTTGGGAATTGGTTCATACAATGTACTGGAAGAGTTTCAATTCTTTTCATTGGGAGTGAAAGGCACCGTCGCTTACAGGGCCCGTGGAGGGCTTATGTACCCTTTGCCTTCTGCTCACGCCCTTTCTGAAAATGAAGGGCTGAATTTCCCTATTAAATGTTCTGGTTTGAACTGGGGTATTAGCTTGAACTGGCAAGCAGTATCTCCCATATCAGGCAAGACGAAACAAATTGTGCTGAGCATGTGCTGAGTTGATTAAAGTTCAGTTCCAGGAGAAGCCAGTCATTTAAACTCTCTTCGGGTATTTAGTAAAGACTGTGGTGGTTTTGTATTTGGTTTTTTTTTTTTTTTTTTTTTTTTTTTTAAAGTATGACTCTGTGTAATATGATGTGTGCGCCCCTAAATCCCAATCTAGACAAAGCCAAACCATACTGTGAAGACTGTTGGTATCTAGCTGTTAAACTGCAGAGGCAAAAAGAATAAAAAAGGACTAGTACCTTTTGTTGCTGTTTTTCCAGGTAGATGACCTGACCCCTAAACAAGAAAAGGCTGTTAGTGGATCAGTAATAGGTGCAATGTGGCACAAATTAGTTTTCTTACATAATCAGGTGCATTTTTTCATGCCTATCCTGTGTTTCCTGTCTATTGATTATGGCTGAACAAGCAGAGTTCAGTGTTGGTGTAATTCTGAATGATGTTTTGCACACTAGTATGTGTAGAGCTTGGCCAGTTCGTCACGCAGCATAAACCAGTATGAGTCTATAGATTCACTTGTGCGGAAGTATGCTGATATAAAACTTCTGTCAAAGGCAAAAATGCTACTAAAACAAGCAAAGCCATTTGGGAGTAAAAAACAAAACAAAACAACCCAAAAAAACCCACACCAAAAAACACAACAAAACCCAAACAAAACCCAAACCCCAAAAAACCCCCATCAACTGCTGTTTCCAGCTACTTTTTAAGGTTAGTTTGGCTCCTGCTGCACTTAGTCCATACACATATTTATATTTGTAAAGCTTTACTCTTTAATTTATACAGCTTTGGCCTTGTCTGACTGATTTATGAAGTGCTGGTGTAGATCTGCTGCTTACTGCATGTCTCATGACCAGCAAAATAAAAAACCAGGTTAACGTTTACAGATCAGCACATTTTTTTTTTAATTTAGTTCACATGGAATAGTTCAGACATTAATGTTTTAAATGTTCTTCACATCCTGATATTTATTGGCTTAGGTAAGGTGTTTGGGTGTTCTGTTTGTTTTCCCCAAGGTTTGCTTTTTTAAAAAATTTTAAATAAACTAAAACTTACCCAATTCAAAGATGCTACTTGCAGGTCCTTTGGTCAGCATTAGCAGCTTAGAGCCTGGAAGATGCAGGCAGTGAAGTACCAAGTTCTGTAAGCGTGTCTATCCCCTTGTCTTTGCCCTGTAGGCTGCAGGCTCTTTGGGCAGGGTATTGATTGCCAGATGCCAAAATGTCCTAAATTTGAAATGTAAGATTTTTTTTTTTTTTAAAGGATTACTTTGTAATGCTAGCAGGACTTTTCATTTCCTCTGCCCAGTGAATAGCTTCTTGACTTTCTTGTAGCAGCAAGAGGTGAGCTGGTGTTTCTTGTTCCAGGAAGCAACTTCTACAGGCTGACATTTAAGCAGACCAACTTCTGTAATGTAACGTTTAAGCAGTGTTAGAAAACAGAACATCTGCAAATAAAGGTTGCTTTACCTGCGCTTCCTCATCTTTCCTTCTAGGACTGCTTTTAACAAATTCGTGTGACTAATGCCAGACTGTGCGCAGTGGTCAATTTTTGGAAGCTAAATCTTCGTTGTATTTAAACCTTGTCCCGATGGAGCAGCTTTGGAAAGGAAAGGTTGTTTGCTTTTCTGCCCTTTCGCATGTCACTGGAGACTTTGAGGTAGACCTCAAAGCTAAGCTGACTTCTGACCAAACTTGCGAACGGTACCCTGTTATGCTCAAAAGGTGTGAGAGGGTCTTAACTAACGCTTCGGTTTCTAGGTGAGGAGCGGTCTGTAGTGCTCCTTTTAGCTACGTTGCCAGAGAAGAGACTGCAATTTGGTAGTGCCAGCTGACTGAAGTTGGTTGAACCAGAAAGTCAGAAGAAAATGGTACCATAAATCTGTATTGACACCCAAAGGTTATTTGGGTCCTAGAATTGATTTTTTTTCTGAATAGTTTGAAATAATTTCACGTGTGATCACTTCCTGATTGCTTCCAGTTAGGAACAATAGTGAAGTCTTACTGTAGAAAAGAAATTATCCATCACTCAAGTATTTTGGGGGATGGAGGACTGTGCCTGATTCCTTATCTAAGTCTTGGAAGACCTTTGGTATTTTCCATTGTTACAAGGTTTTTTTCCTCTGACTTTGTTTTCTCCAAATGAATTGTTCCTATAAAGGAATTTAAACTCTGGATAATTATTGTTCTCTGTTCCAAAAGCTAATAAAAACAAAACTCAACAGTATGCAGTTGGAGGCCTATGGAAAAAGTTGGGTGTAACACACAAAGTAGAAAAACAAACTTTGCTGATGAGGCCAGGAAGCTACGATCACATTTTCCAGTTTTAACTGTATGTGTTGGTCCTAACGGGGAACATTTCCTGTTAAACTGAATTTTTCCTCTCTGTTTTATTTTGTAGTTGTTTTTTTTTAATCCATAAACAGGAGGGGATACTAAATGTTAAAGATACTTGCATATGATCTCGAACACAGGGAAAGGATATATTTATGTAATATTTTATAGGGACACATGTTGCTCTGTGCTCTGTAAGACTGGTAGGATTTTTTTGCCTATTCCAGTTGTTGGCCAAAAGATACTCTGGGAATGCTGTTAGTAAATAACCACATTCAAGTGATACAATTTGATATTTCAAATAGACCCGTTTCTTTGAATTCTGAGACTTTTCTTTCAGGCAACTCTTCTAAAGTGTTCCTCCTTCATTATTTTTTTCAGATTTTTTTGAGAAACTGAAAAACATTTTTATTGCTGATTGATAATGATTGAAGATTAGATTTGGCTGATTATGGTAATCCAAATTTATGTGTGTTACTGTTATCAATGCTTTAATTTATTATAAAAGTGTTCAGAGCGGTTGAGATGGGTATGTGTCAATCAATTCACCAGGCAAAAATCAAACCACCAAGGGAATCTTGTGTGTTTATCCAGGCCTTTGTGCATTTTATTACTCTTCATTTGAGCCCAGAGTAAGAATAATGTGTCACTGCTCTAACCCTTTTGAAGAACTCCTTTATGTGAATTCTTCTTTAGGGTTTTTAAGGTTTCCTGTGGTGAATAGAAAGAACTTGAAATCCTACATTGGTGGGTGGTTTTTTGTTTTTTTTTTAGTGGATTTTTTGTGTGTGTGTGTGGTGACTTAAGGTGGCATAGCTACTTATGGTTGTTCTTTTCAAGTAGAATTTGGCCTGAGTTTATGAGGAGATTGGTTATGTTCTTTTAAAGAGTTGAAGAAAAGCGTTGCTATATACTTTTCTTATTGTTAGGTATTCTGGAGAAGGCCAGTAATGTAATGAAAAGACCATGCTAATTCCTGAAGTGGTGGGAAGGGGTAGTACTGTGACCTTCAATCCTCTGAGAATGGGTAACTGTTGGAAAGCCACCATTAGGAATTCAGATTTGAGGACACTGAAATACTCTCTTACCTCAGCTGGGTAATTCAACAGAAATGACAGGATTTCAGCCCCATTCTGTTGGTTCCAAGTTAATGGTGACTGTCAGTGCCCTTCCTCTCTGCTGTGCCACTTACCTGTTTGCAAAAAGGTCCCTGTGTGCCCGTTGAAATGATGGAGGCAGCTGAGACAAGATTATCCTGTCAAAAACATATCTGCATCATCGAGAGGTAACGAAATAGCTGCCGGCACAATGTGCGGTCCCTGCTTCGCAGCCGGTCGGGTGCAGCCTTCTCCTGTCAAGTAGCAGGGTGCTACAGGGGGGTGAGACTTAATCTTTCCTTTGCAAGTTTGAGGCTCAAATCCTGCAAAAGTGTTTTGCATCAAGAATTTTCTTCCCGTAGGTATCATGAGGACTGCTTGTGGCGTGCTCGAATGGGTTGTCTATGTCCCTCATAGCATCCTTCTGGACAAGTTGTCCAACTGCGGGATGAGCGGGTTTACAGTGCGCCGGGTGAAGAACTGGCTGAAGGGCAGAGCTCAGAGGGTTATAGTGAATGGGGCTACATCTGGCCAGCGACCGGTCACCAGCGGTGTTCCTCAGGGTTCTAGGGCCAGTGCTGTTCAATATATTTATCAATGATCTGGAGGCAGGAGTTGAATGCACCATTAGCAAGTTTGCTGATGATACCAAACTGGGAGGTGCTGTTGACTCTCTTAAGGGACAGGAGGCCTTGCAGAGGGATCTAGACAGATTGGAGCATTGGGCTATGATTAATGGGATGAAATGTAGCAAGTAGAAATGCTGGATTCTGCACCTAGGACGGAGTAATGCTGGGCACAAGTATAAACTGGGAGAGGAGAGTTTGGAGAGCAGCCCTGCAGAAAGGGACCTGGGGGTGCTGGTTGACAGCAGGCTCAACATGAGTCAGCAGCGTGCCCTGGCAGCCAAGGGGGCAAACCGCATCCTGGGGTGCATCAAGCACAGCATAACCAGCCGGTCAGAAGAGGTGATTATCTGACTGTGTTCAGCGTTGGTGCAGCCTCATCTTGAGTACTGTGTGCAGTTCTGGGCCCCACAATTTAAGAAGGATGCTGAGGTCCTTGAATGCTTCCAGAGGAGGGCAACAAAGCTGGTGAAAGGGCTGGAAGGCATGTCCTGTGAGGAGCGGCTGAGGACTTTGGGCTTGTCTGGTTTGGAGAAAAGGAGGCTGAGGGGCGACCTCATTGCTCTCTACGGCTTCCTGAGGAGGGGAAGTGGAGAGGGAGGTGCTGGGCTCTCCTCCCTGGTATCCAGCGATAGGACACGAGGGAATGGTTCAAAGCTGCACCAGGGGAGGTTTAGACGGGACATTAAGAAGCATTTCTTTGCTGAGAGAGTGGTCAAACACTGGAACAGGCTTCCTGGAGAGGTGGTTGATGCCCCAAGCCTGTCAGTGTTTAAGAGGCATTTGGACAATGCCCTTAACAACATGCTTTAACTTTTGGTCAGCCCTGAATTGGTCAGGCAGTTGGACTAGATGATCGTTGTAGGTCCCTTCCAACTGAAATAATCTATTCTAGTCTATTATTTTCCTCCATATTTCTCTTCAGCTTCAGGTGGGGCATTTCACGTGAGGAGTGAAGGGGTGAAGTGTACTGATTAGAAGGCCACATCAAGTGCCTTAGCATCTGGAAACAACTTGGCAATGTGTTGGGGACACCACATGACTGACATAGCCCTTCCTTTTACAAATGCCTTCCTAGCTTCCAAAGTTAGGTGAGCTTCTCCGAGGCAACTCCGTCTTTGCTGTTGTGTTCTCCAGTTACGATTGAAATGTCAGAAGATATTAAAAACGGTCATCAGAGCTGGGATATTTGATGAAGCATCTTTGTTATTTTCTTTTTAATTTTTTTATTTCGAGCCTTCATACATCAAGAAATGATGCTAGCAAGGCTCCTCTCAGTCATCTTTGAAGCAGTTTCCTTGCCAACCTGTAGTACCTTCTGGTGATGACACCAAGGACTGGAATTGGTTAATGACTTCAACAGCAATTAAGCAGCTCTGTTGTCATGGGTTTTATTGCCCCAAACTGTTCTTTGAGAAGAATGCTCCCCCGACATGTTACATGAAGAGGTTACAAGGTCAGTGACCTTGGGTAAATACTGACCATTTTTACCACAGCTGACTGCCAAGTCTATTGATAATGATTATTTCTGGGTCATAGGTGTTACTGCCTCTTCTCAAGTGGCCTGTTTTCCATGCTGCCAGCTGAGATATTTGTCAAAGGAACTCTCTTCTGTTTTCTCTCTAGATTTGGTGTACGTGGGCTTTGTTGAGGAATGACCCTCTTGTCTCTTCCCGATGTGGTTTACAGGTGCTGTTACTGCAAGGTGACTTAATGCAACAGCACCTTCCTTTTGGTGGACTGTTTCTTCATGCAGTATTGACTAGCTCACCCCGCGTAACCCTCAGCTTTCTGGGAGGCAACATACCTTGTTCCCGAGTGACACTGATTTAGTTACCTCTTTAAACAAATACAGCTGTGTTGAGCATTTCTGATTACACTGCAAGAACTTCTTGGCCGTGGGGAAAAATTAATGCTAAATTTCTATAGGAATCCTAGTTTCTTATTATTTTATACTGTAGATTTATTTTTCAGGTTTTAATTTCCAACACTTTAAAACCATATCAGCAATTATTGAGTCTTGTCAAATTGTTTAGTGAAAATCCAGTGAGCAGATTTAGTAAAAAAAAAATAGTATTCAAATACATAATGTCTTAAAATGGCACACGGAAGTTTGATCTTTTAGGAAGGGGCTGCTAATTCCAGTGATGATTCCAAATCAGGAATAGCTACCAGGCAGGCTTTACACTGCGTGTGCCTGCTCTTAATGAAAGGAGCTAATGTAAAATAAACCTGATAGTTTTTGTTAGAAAATAAAAGGATGTGAGTTCCACTGAGAAAAATGTGGTTTGAGTCTTACGCTGTCATATAAATAGTTGGATTTTTTTTTCACCAGGTAGAGGTATATTTTCCTGTCTACAATGCAAGTGGACAAAAAACTAGTAAGAAATTGCACACATTCTGAATGCTATATTACAATTTTTTTATATCAAAAAGAAATTTTATCTTCTAAATAACTCACCCTTCTGTATACTACTCCTAAAAAATACCTGCTAAGAAAAAAAAGTGTAGGTTAATAAAAAGATCCCAGTAATCCAGTGTGTTTGAATGGTGAATCTATCGCCAGGTAACTTGTACGTGGAGATGAAAGCATCGCCCACGTGCTGCGTCAGGAAGTCTAGGGGGACGTTTGTCGCGTGAGGACTTGACGTCCTGCGCGGCTGAGGGGGTTTGGCAGCACCTTTTCCCTTTCCCGCCGCTTTGGTGAGCCTTGCGCTGCCTGGGAGGTTTCGTTTGCTTCCCCTTAGCAGCTGTGGCTGGCAGTGACTCCTCCTCTTGTTCCTGCCTGTCACCTGAAGTAAGGCGTGCTCTTGGAGACAAAAAAACTCATCGTTTTTTCCCCTTTGGTTCATAGTAACCCTGTAAGCCAGAAACTTGTAGGCAACTGTACAGGAACATGCTCAGAATTATGTAGTGTTCATCTATTGCCGTTAGGTCAAAAAGTTGATCTTTGGCTGCTTCTTTATATACCGGACCGTAGCTTTGGTCAGATGCGGCATGGTGTGGAAATGCAGAACTCCGATTAAATAGCAAATACTCCAGTACAGATGATGTTATTGTTCACAGGAATGCCCAAGACTATGCCATATGTTGAACCACATTGTAAAATGGGGGTAGATTTTCAAAGTCAGCCTGCAAAAAGTGTTAGTTGGCTTTTAAAAATGTTCCTGGCTTTTGAAAATACAGTTTTGTTGGAATTTCTGAGATGGGAAAAATACTATGTATCCTGAGTCTGAAGATTATGAATAAGTAGATGTAAAAAAATAAAGCTGCAGAGTGACCTGACTTTTTTTGCATGTGTAGAGTAAGTGTCAGCCTGTTCAATAACTTGTGCTTGAGCCACTGCTATAGTGCAAATGTTTCGCGAAATGCGGAATTACAAATTGCCATCAGACAAGTGCAATGCATTGGGTTATTGAGATGATGATAGTTATTGGTGTGTTTTCCCTACAAATGAAGAGGAAAGCATTTATTTTTCAGAAAAGTATGATATGCTATAAACATAGTTACATACAGACGTACAGCACAAGTTATGTGAAATTACAGGACAAGCATTACAGAGGGAGGTAATTTGCAAGGAACTTGAATATTGATGAAAGAGAGTTTTTCTTATGGGCAGCCTCCTCTGAGAGTATTAATTTAGCGTACAGCTTCATTTTTAAATGAATAATATATAGACAAAATAATGCTTGCTTTGCCGCATGCTTGTATTTTATTTATGTGTGCACACATGGTCCACTCTAATTAAGCACAGCTCTTTATGGTTTATTTATTTGTTCTAGAGAGGCTGCTTAATATTTGAGGGAAACAGTAACGATGTGTCTGACCTTTGCAGTGGCTGTGTTATCGGTAAGATGGGTTTTGCAGGAGCCTGCAAGAACAGTAAAATAGCAGCTTGATCTTTTTCTCCATTTGCTGGAACATGCTCAAGAGACCTGATAGCACAAGAAAAAAAAATAGTAAGTGGTTAAAGAGTATTTTCTTGTGTTTTCAGCTCTCAGGAGGATGCTACTGACAGGCTGAGCAAAAGGGTTAAAAACTTTGCTGCTTTGCTTTTTGTTGTGGTCTGTTTTATTACCAAACCACCAGGGTAGTATTTCAGATGGTGAATAGTAGGTTGGTTTTTGGGTTTGTTTTTGTTTTTTTTTAATGCCAATACAAAGAAATAAATGTAAACGGAGGTGGAGACCAGTCCAGGTTTTAAGTTTTGTAGAGTATGGATAAGCATGCATGACTTTCTTTGTGTGGTGGTCTTGTAGTGGGATTTGTCACTAAACTTCCTAAAAATACATGTGGTATGTACACGCAAATTTTATCGCCTCTCCTTTTTTTTTTTTTTATGGCCTTTGCTTAATACAGATTCCCACCTCTTTTTACAAAAACGTTGCCTGAGCTTGTGCCGTGGTGAGGAGCTCGGTGCTGCAGTTCAACCCGCCGCTCCTTCCTCCGCCTGCCTCTCCCCGGTGGGCTCCTCTCCCAGCGCCGAGCTCTTCCCTGCTGCGCGTGCTGTGTGTGCAGTTGCTGTCTGATGAGGCTCTCGGTTTTATTTCTGATAAAAGCAAAACCACCGGGAGAGAAAGAGTTATTTGTTGCAAGAGCTAATAGCGTAGGTTTAAAAAAAAGCAGAAAAGGCAGGTATGGAGAAGCTGACGGATACCTGTGTATTCAGATGATGACGTTGCTATGTATGAAGCAATGGAAATTAAATGTTTGTTATATTTATAAATAAGGATTTTGGTTGATCCAGGCATTTCTGGGTGATACCAGTGAAGAACGATGTTTAACTGACTTCCACGTGAACATGACCATTTCTTACGTCGTTCTTCTGTGGAAGCTCTGTGTATGTGTACATACAAAGTTAATATTCTCATAATGGAAGATGCAATTTGTGCTCTATTCAGTCGCTCATGTTTTTGCTAATTAATCATTAATCATCTGCTATTGGAACAGTATCTTTTTTTTTTTTAATTAGCCACTGGTACATGTTTGTTAGATATCTGCCTGCAGAGCTCTTACAGTGCTGGAGCGTGTGCCAAATTTTTCTCTTAATCAGTAGGTAACATTTCATAGCTTTTGTTTCTTGCTTGTTTGTCTGTTTTTTCTCTGTCTTTATAAATGTAAAAATCTCCTTTCAGCCTACATGCCTATATGGTAGTTACCTCAGAGTAATAGTATCCCCGTGATACCCTTGGGGAAGAACAGAGGCGGTTGTCTTGTAAAGGAATGCAAGCTAATGGTATGTGCTTCTTCCAGCCAAACTGATTGGAGATAACTAACAACTTTTCCCTCTCCTCCTTCCTCCACGCAGGAAATGCAGGATCATTAGGACTAGCTAGCCTTCTGGGTTTTTGGTTTTGGTTTGGGTTTTTTTGCAGAAGGAGGATGGAGGCTTGGAGAACTGCTGAGTTCTCATTCACCTTCCTTTTTCTTGCAATGGTTATTCTTTCTCTGTGTTGCATAATGAATTGTTTATAGCTCACGTATAGAGCCGTCTTGCTTTTGAGGGTCTGCTGCAGATACATGTGAAAGGTTGACAAAGCATATAACCTCATTTTTGTGAGTGTCATGGGATAGGCGCAACTGCAGTAGCTGCAAAAAGCAGGGTGAGGTTGTGGTCTTTAACAGCCTACCTCTTGTCATAGAAGTACCATTCAAAACATAAACTAATTTAAAGCAGTCTAGGAGTTCTTGTCAATCGAGAGAGTGAGTGAGCGAGAAGATCATCACGGATCTGTGGCAGGGCTTTCCAGAGCTGAGGGCTGTGTTTTAACTTCTTCGTTGGTTGTAGGTGTCATTGCTTCAGGAGAGTCCCGCTCATAAACTGTCACCTTCTCCCCGTTTTGTTCCACATTTAAGTCCGAGAGCAGTCGGGCTTCAGTGTATTGCAAAGATCCACATTCATTAGTCCACACTAGACTATTTCAGTGAATGGACTACTGGAGCTAGGGCAGCAAAAAGGAAAAAAAAAAACTTGAGCCAAAAAAAAAAAAGGCATTTTCTGAAGGTGTTTGTGTTTAAGGTATCTGTGGAAAATAACTGCACAAAGTGAAATTGTTCATTATCTGCTCTGTTACTTCTGGTCATGTAAGCGAAGAGTTCTTGGCCTGGGCTTTAAATGATGTGTGTGATTTGTGGGCTGTTTCTGAAGTACGCTGATTGTGAAACGAGAAGAAAACGGAAGCTAACGGATACGTTGATCCGCTGCGTCAGGGTTTCGTGTCTCGCGATGTGGCAGAGCTGCCCGTAAGACGCTCCGCGGGAGACGAGGCCCTTTGGCAGGGACGGGGTTGCGCTGCCGCTGCGGCCAGCCGAGACCAGCCCTGCGGCCACCTCCTCGCCCCGCTCGCAGCTCCCGAATAACCTGACCCTGCCGCAGCCGTGGCGGGGATCAGCACAATTACCCCGTGGCTGGCGAGGCAGGCGGTGCCTAATGCCACTCCGATCGAACTGCGAGGGAAAGGGGGTTAAGCTGGGATAACGCTCCAGCCTCATCCTGGCAGCTGACAGCATCACCTCCCGGCCTTCTCGCTCCAGCTTGGCTCCAGGAGAGCGAGAGCAGGAGCATCTGAAGTTTTCTCTACCCCTCAGACCTTACGTGAGGGCAGTACGCAGCTCGCTAGTCGCTGCCATGTTGCTAGGGCAACTCGCCGATTTATTCATGTATTCCTACTTCAGTCTGATACATCCTCTGCCCTGCCTTTGCTGGAGCGGTCTGTTTGGCGTGCAGGCGCGCTTTGACGGGCTTCGAATGTAGCTTGCGTAGCTAACTATTACTTATGCAGGGAAGACATCTTCCATCCCCCCACCCCAAGTCGTTAGAGAGAGGTCTGTCTTGGATTTTCACATTTTAATTGGAGTGTATCTATGCATGTCCATGCACGGAAATTAAATATTGCACTTGTTTGTGCATTTTATGCTCCTAATGGAAGGGAGCATTATATCCATGTTCTCTCCTGCTACTAGAGCAGTTTAAGCTCCATTCCCTTCTTTCCCTGATATTCCCGTGCCTTTCTAGGGGCTTGTTTGAATGTATTTACCTGTAAACATGGCCTAAACCTTCCTCTCAATTTTTTATAAGCATGAATTAGTTGTTCTTGCATGCGTGAATAATGTAGCCTGCAGAATACATGCGCTTTAATGGTATCTTTGATAATCTATGTACAATTTAAACCCCAGATTATAAGAGGCAGTAGAAAACTTATGTTAACGCTGTTTTGCAGCAGAGATTTCTTTTGAAATGTGTCATTATCAGTAATAGAGGCTTTACTGTAAGAAGTGACCAGATATTTTTGTTTTTTTTTCCACTCAGCTGTCCCATTTCCTCCAAGTCACCGGCTCACAGCTAAGGAAGTGTTTGATAATGATGGAAAACCCCGTGTGGATATCTTAAAGGCACACCTTATGAAAGAAGGGAGACTGGAAGAGAGCGTTGCCTTGAGAATAGTAACAGAGGGAGCTTCAATTCTCCGCCAGGAAAAAAATTTGCTGGACATAGATGCACCAGTCACAGGTTAGTACGGAGTTATGATGATGGAGGGGATGGTTGCTGATTTGGCACATGTTAAGTAATGCATTAGTGTATTGGGGCTTCCTAAGGAGCTGAAAGGAAGCTTGAATATAATTTGTGCTCTCCAATACTCGATTTGCTCTGTCTGCTACCACTAGGATAATGGAGGCCATCAAGCAGCTTGTGAATTAGAGGAAAGGATCACATCTGCTGAGCCCTTTTTGTTTCTAAGGCAGAGAACATTTTTAGTCTTTAGGGGAAGATTAGAAGAACTTCCTTAAACTTGAAAAGTTACCTGGCCTTTTGCACCAGGTATTAATTCCATAATTTTATAGGTGTCATTTACCATAGTAGCACTGTTCAGACACACAGACAGCGTTGGGCTCTGAAGGAACAATGGTGTCAGAATAAATGGAAATTTTAATTAAATGCTAAGGAAAATAACGAGTGCAGCAGAAAGGAAAAAAATTAGCAGAATCCCAGTTTGTGTTGCCTGGGGGATTAATGAATTGTGCTGGTTGCAGAACCCATCCTGCCCTTGACTATCAAACACTACCACCCACTCATTAATCCTCAGGAAATGCCTTATACTTTGAATTTCCTTCTCTAATTGTCTCCTGCCTCCGACTGCATTCTGAACGTATGAATGCATTTGCTTGCTCTAATTTGCCTCCTCCCCTGTTTTGTTGTTGTTATTGGATATGAATGCATTTTTGGCAAGAAATCCATCTATGGCATAAAAAGTTAGCTGTGGGGCAAAAGATAACTAATTCCAGGCAGCTTAAACTATGAAACCAAACTATAAAACTTGGTTTAAGGTGGCAGGTCCTTTTGTCACTTTTGTTTCTGGAGAGCCCTGACAACAGTAAAAGAAATAGGTTCATCTGCTGCAGAAGAAGGGTTACCAGTCTTTATTATCAGTACTGGTAGCATTCACCAAAAACTCCATAGAAGTAGCAGACCCTTCATTTTCATGAAAACTTCTCTGAAACTGAAGAGCATAGTGTCTGGACTAGAATGATGCACAAGTTAAAGCTTGTAATTTTAAAAATGACATCCAAATAGGGGATTGTAGCTTGACCTGGAGAGGTAATGGGTATCATCTTTTATGTAATAATTAACTTGTCATGCTGCTGTACAATTCTGATGGAAACAGTGTCAATCATGTTGCAGCTCATGGATGAATAAAGGAAATGGGACGAATAAAAGGATCCCCCGAGTAGACTGAGAATAAAGTTCTACAGACATTTTCTTTGACGCTTCAGGATAAATGGAAGAAGTTGTAGAGATGCAATACCATTGTCCATAACTGAGTGGCAGACATGCAGAAATTCTACCTTTCTGTAGATTTTCTCTTTTTTTTGAGTGTGGTTTGTTTTTTTTTTTTTTTTTTTAAATCTATTGAGAGATGTAGACTGTAGAAGGATAGGTCTGGTGTGTTGTGTCCCGACTGATTTCCATAAGTCCATGTTCAATGTTCTCTCTCTTTTTTAAATTTTTCTCTTTAAAAATGATTTCTTAAATGCTTTTGAGGGTATCGGAATTGTTCTGAATTATATTTTGGAGATTAATCTCCTGAAGGTTACCCCATTGTATAACACTGGTATAATTTAAGTCTTTGATTCTTTTTTCAGTTGAGCCTACATCTTGCTTTGTTCCTGCTTTTGAAATTATTCTCACGCAGTGATTGTGATACTGCAGCATTCTTCAGGGTGGCTAGTAGCTACTCTCTTTTAAGCTAGTGTAGGAAAGCTGGGCTCCTAATGCTTGTTAGCGGGGTAGCTGAGAAGTGCTAATGTTCTGTATGAACAAACATGAAAGCTGGAGTTATGAAAGTGATCATCAAAAGAAGGAAAAAAATAAATTGTGAGGGGGAGGTTGGGAAAGCTTGTGAGGCATGTTCTTGTGGGCCTGACAATTTTCTTTGTATGAGTAGTATGACAGCAGGTGGCTGGATAAAGAGAGTATCAATTGACCGATGATGTGGTGGAAGTACAAGGTATACAGGCAATCAAGAAATAACTATGGAGTAGAGGAAAGCTTTTTTCAAACGTATGGAAGAACAAACAAAAAACCTGGTAGAGTGGAGAAGAAAATAAATTTTAGATTTTAGACATGGCAAGCAGTCTTGTTGAAGAGTGACAGTCATAAATCATTAATATGGGATCCTTTGTGGGAGATGCATTCATCTTTTAGAAACATATCCCTGTAGCTGGTTAATGAGATGGTGACCATCAAAGAGAAGAGAGATAGAAGAGCGTAACTGTTGAAGTAAGAGCACTGTGGATTAGTACAGTGATATATTTGATAAAGAACATGAAAGTTTTTTCTTAAAGCCTTGTGCAGCCATCCCTCATCCCTTGAAATTTCTCTTTTATTTTAAGGGATGAGATAATTGTCCTCAGAAAAAATATCAGAGTTCTGTTTATAAGCAAAGTTATGTGAAATAAAATGGGTACATAGAAGACCTGGATTTGAGGGAGAAGATTATTTGTGTTATGGGGGGGGAGGCATGCGAAGAGCTTTAATGTGGAATGGACAATCCATTATTTTATATTTATGCATGAAACTTACTCTGCGGTTAGCTGGAAGCACTGATGTGATTGTCATTTTGAGTGAATACATTTTGTTTTCAAATTTGGCAAGGTTATAAGCCTTTTGAAGCATTGCTGATGAATTCATTGCGACCTTAGCTCAAATTCTCATTGTTTGCTACATACATACGTACGTGCATGCGTAGTTTGCTACAGTTCTGGCTTACAACCAAGATGAACTACTCCTGCAGTTGTTACACAGGGCTGCTGTTTGCTGGGTATGAATCTGAACAGAGCCTGAACTAAGAAGAGACTCCAAGTCCTCTGCTATCGGGGTCCTTCTTGCATCTGGGAAGTGTTGAGACAACTTTGTCTTGACTTGTGACTGTGAGTTGGGAAGGATGGAGAGAATTGGGTCAAAAAAAGTGAGTGTATTGCAGGGAAGGCTGAAAGTAGGGATGAAAAGTGGTGACAGGGGCTGCTCAACAGACGACAAGGAGGTGGTTGAGACTGACCACTTGACTTGAAGACAAGAATATGTACTAGAGGTGAAAAGCTTGAGAGACAAGGAACTGACCAAGAGCCTGAGCCAGAGGTTGATAGAGGATGGCTGGGCCGGCGAAGTAGGAAGATGAGCAAGAGGTTGATAGGGTATTGGGACTAGCTGGGCAAGGCACCTGGTCTGGGAGGTGAAGGGGCACATGGTGGGGTGGGCCTGGCTGCAGAGTGACAGCTGTGGTAGAAGCAGTTACCAGTACAGACCTGTCTCATGACTGGCAGCAGTGACGGCCTGGCACAAGGGTTGTGGGGTCATCTGTGTTTCCGGTGTGGGGAAGAAGCCAGCCAGGCACACAGGCTGCTTTCCAGGTGCCTGCAGCACTATGGGGAACGTCCATGCCGGCCTTCACCCACCAGGGAATGGGCAGACAGCAAGGGGACAGGGAGCCACCTTCCACAGATGGATTGTTCCCGACTTCTTCATCTATACCCTCTTCTCTTGGAGGCATGTGGTCTTTGTCTTAAGCTTGTGGGTTTAATGAGATTGATGAACCACTAGACTACAGCTGTTCAGTGTTCAGAGGAAGCATGTCTCTGTGGCAGCCTTAGAATTTCCAGTCCTGTTTTATGTTCATAACACTATAATGAGACAGGGAGAAATTGGCTCATTTTTAATTGTTTTTTTCTAGAAGGCTAGATACACTTCCATATCTCTGAACCTCCCTGATGGCAATATTTACTGAAGTCATGCTCCAAAGAACAGTTGGGAATGCCAGATTTCGAATTGCCTGAGTAGCTTTATGTGGCCTTATTATATAGGTTCTTTAATATATGGAGCAATTCTGGGCAAGTGACGTACGCTACCCTTTGCATGATGACTGACTAATTACCTGTTTGTTTTTATGGGCCCTCACTTCCAGATCTAAAATCTGCTGTTAAGTACCGAACACTCTTAACTGCATGCCAAGCATGCGTCCCTTTGACTTCAGTGCATGGGTAACTTTCTCTGGATCTAAGTATATGCGTATACCTCCGTATATTATAGAATTATCTATATAATGATAAGTTCTTTGGGTTTTTGAATGTGTTATGTCAGAAAACCAAATTTAGGTAGAGCCTTTGATGGCAATGTTGCCTTGCTTGGCTCCCAGTCTGTGAAATGGACCCTTTAGCTCACCTGTGTTTTGAAGACAGTAATTCGCACATGTCTTTTGAAGTGGTGGGATGCTGCTATACTGGGTGGTGTTGAAGGTATGTGAGCAAGCTGATCATGCTGTCTTCAGAGTAAGGTTTGTAGAAGTTTTGTAACTAAAGCGTATTTCACACAAGTGAAGAGAACACAACTTGAAAGTTGCTCACTGCATGACTATGGTTCATTCTGTCCACTGCATAGAAAAGAGCAGAAAGTGACTGTGTAATTAAGGAATTTGTAGCATAATGCATATGCAAGAGAGGTTGTACTTGACACCTTAATTCTGTCACATCCTAAATATGGAGTTCTTTTTTTGCCAACATTTGTGGTGTTCACTTTAATTACTAGGTCTATGATATATTGGCATTAATGGGCCTCAGTTCACTGATCCTTTTCAAAGCAACCAAACCTGCACTTTTGGAACACAATAAATTGTTGTTTTCCAACATCTGCAAAAATTACCAGCTACAAGAGGAGCTGGGATTAAAATGTAAGAACCCAAAGGTCATATTGCAGAATTTGATTTCAGCAGCAAAGTAGCTGATGACAACAGCCAATTCCAGCTTCACGGCTAGATCTAATTTTGAGGTTGGCCCTGTTTTGAGCGGAGCAGCTTGCGCTAGATGACCTTCCCACCTTAACTTTTCTGTGATTTTAATTTTTACCTCCTTAAATGACATACTTAACTACAGGGTAGACCTAGAACTCTAAGTGGTATGTTTGTCTAATATCTATCATCGTATGTCTTTGCTTTTAACTTTTGGATTATGTTTCTTGAGGATATTGTTAGATTTACAGATACTGAATGAAAATAGCATGACATCTCTTGTACATATGACTGCACAAGTGCATAAGCTTGTAAGAGATGTGTGTTGGAGTTTTTAAGGTAAGTCTTTTTTCCCTATTGATGTCTATTTTAAAAGTAATTAACAAGTGCTCGGTTTCTTCTTGTAACATATGACAGCTCTCATTTTGTGTACTCAGTGTGCACTCCTTTTGGTTAGTCTCTGCCCAGTGTTGTTAGCAAGAGTTTCCTCTAGTAAACTAAGAACACGAAAGCCTAAGTCATATGCATCTTCATAAATCTGTGCTTTTTTGCATACGGTACTTATATGTAGTGTATGAACATTATGCAGGCAGCTGCCTGCATACAGATGTTCTCAATTCTGTTTGTGTGGGTGCCACTGCTGGTGGTGGCAATGACAACTGTTTCTGGCCTGGCGACAATAGCCAGGCTGTGTGCAGGCACAGAGGGCAGCATCTGTCAGTCCCTCATTTAGAAAAAATGGAAAATAGGTAAAATAAGCGCATACTCTTGTTCTAAACCTTCACATGCTGCATTGAGAAAGCCCTGATTGTGCTATCCTGTGTTTCAAGCTTTCTGAAATGCCACGTGCATGCAGCTTGGTATGTGAAGTTAGGTGAGCACCCGGTGAAGACAGAATAAAAGCTTATTGTTGCAGTGTAGAAACTTTTATAAAAGAAAGGGAAGGTGTCTCAGTCTCTGCAGGTCTTTTCCTTGGCCATATTGTTTTCCTCTACTAGTCCTGGTTTTTGCAACTCCCATGTTTATGGATGTGGTAGATGCAAGGAAACCACTGTTGCTTGCAGAGCCTTGCTATTCCTTTTGCATCGCATAATGTAAGGTAAGGTGCATGTATATTTCCAGTAGGTATATAAGTACTAACATCGTGCATGCTAAAGGGGAATACACCCACTTGCAGTTTCATTGGAGCGTCTTTGGGTAAAAAGTTCCATTGGCTTGATTGAATGTCATAGCGGTATGGAACTATAACTTAAATACTTTAATTGCTTGTAGTGAGCACGCTTAGAGTTTTTGCAATTTGAACTCTAAACTGATGGGGGGGAGAGGTTGTAGGCATCTGGGGATAGCCTGTGTGGGAACAACCGGCAACTCTGGTCACCTTCGGAAACCTTTGGTACATTATAGGTTCATAAAAACTACAGAGGAAGAGCCCTTTCCTGCCAGCATGTGCCTTTATGATCTTTGAGGCTTCCAGATATTCTCTGCGTATATTATTCCATGGGATGGTAGGGTTACCTGGGCCTGAACTTTTCCTCATGTTCCACATACATTTTTCCTTTGCCCAGTTTCTCTCTTTTGGTAGCATAAAATAATATTAGTAGGTTGCTAGTGCTGTGCAAGTTAAAACTTTGTAAACATTGAGAATTTCGAGCTAAAGTGATCAACGCTAAGGCAAGCTAATAAAAGTATTTATGCCCACATTACAGGCACATTGCCACAAAAAGGCAATAATGTTTAAAATTGCATCGAACTGTAGCACACATGTAAATGTTCTGATGCAATTGGAGAGTCAAACTAAAAGTTCTTTCTGATTTTTACCTTTGAAGCAGTTTAAGATAGAATTCCAGCATGGAAAATAAACAAGATTGCTTATTAGGGGCCTACAAGCACTGTAAGATCTATCTATATTAGCACAACATCAAAGTTTGTCAGAAATTAACATTTCAGTAAAAGCAATTTTAGTTAAAAATTCTCTATTTCACACTTAAGTAATTTAATTTCTACTCTAAACCTAATGTACCATGATTACTGTTGATGAAACTATGGAACTTCCAGGGCACTGTTATAACTAAAATATTTACTTATGTGTTGTGAAAAAACCATTTACATGATCAAGTTGTAAAACTTCATCCTGAGTGGCTGGTGTCTTCAGTCTCCCAAGTCTAAAAGCTTTAATGCTGGTTTGAAGTCTAGATACCTGCAGCTTCTGAAGGTAAGCGTTAAACAGAAGAATTATTCTTTTCCCTTCTTTGCCATAATGCATTCATTAAAGTTATCTTTAAAAAGTATCTTTACTATTGTTTGTGATACTAAAAGTAAATGATGGAGTCTGCCCTCCGAACAGGGTGCTGGTTACAGTGCGACACGTTTTTTCGGTATCTCAGCCAAGCAGTGGTATCTTTCAGTTGTGAGTAACTTCTTTAGCTGCTTTAACTGTATTGCCAGTCATTCTGAAAACATGCTGGTATTTTGTTCATTCTAGCCTTAAAATGCATGAGAGTCCCAAATGTTCCTGGTATAACTACATCAGTTTGCATTTCTGCGTTATACTGGTAAACATTCCCTGTGTGGACCAGTAACACCTGAGAACTGGACACATTTCAGCAAGTTATCCTCACTCTCAGAATAAATTGCCTGCAGTTAATTCTCCTTCATCATAGGAAGATTAACTTTGGCTGCAGCGAGGTAAATGTTAGTTTGAAATAAACTTTGACGTGTTTCTTTCTTAAATATCAATTCATGATCTCGTTTGCATAAATAATACGGCATTTCAACAGAACAGGTTGAAACCGTGGAAGAGGAGGAAAGGGAAAGTATCAACAGCACCATCTACTCTTGCATCCTTCTTGAAAACAAATGATAGTCCAATTCTTTTTACATGCCGGTATAAGGCAGATGTGTTCCCTGCCTTAATAAGTTAATTAGACTTTATGAAGAAATATTTGCCATAATTTTTAAAAATGCGCTAGATATACTTTTTTCTCAATGTACGCATGAGCGCAGTTTGCTGTTGCAACAATTACTTCTCTTTATATATCACTGTTGAATATGTTATTAAAATACAGAGAACCTGCATGTTAAACTCCTGTTAAAAATAATTTGTGATATAAACATACTGTTGAACACTAAAGTGAACTTGATTGGATCCTTTAATTGGATTGCTGATTAAAACTGGCACTGCTCCAGCTATTTTGCATGCTTTATTGAGAACTCATAATACATTAAATCACTTGTGACTTAAAAACTGGGACTTCTGAAAGAAGGTGAAGATGTAAGGCTGTATGTATTCAAATTTTTTTGATCTGTTCCTTCCATAAATGCTTCTGTCAGTTCCAGATATGGAGTGAAATATGCCTGCCTGCATCCCTGGGAGAACAAAGTGATTGCATCTTGTAGCTTAATTGAGCTGCTTCAGACATTAGCATCTGACATTTTGGCAGAGCTGATGTTTTCTAGTAGCAGCTGCTTAAATCTATCATTATTGCCAAGACAGTGGATACTACAGACCATATTCTTTACAACTACCTCACTTGTTCTTATAAATAATCCATCTATAGTTAACTTGCTTTGGTGCAAAAATCATAGTCAAATGAGCCAAAGTGAAATCATGGAGTCTGAGGTGCCCTTCAGATAACAGAGCTTAATTTGATGCTGTGAAATGGAGGATCAAATATGTATTGGGCTTCAAGTCAGCACAGAAATTGCATTGATTAAAAAATAACCACCAACAAAAATACAAAAACAACTGCTTGCAAATACCTAAGTCTTTAGGACTTTGTTCTTACCATCTTTTATTTAGCGTGTGGGTGCTTCTTCATCATGTAAATACTGACGGCACAGTATAGCATGTTAGCATTTCTTCTAGGGCTATTCCAAGAAGACATAGTAGATCATAGCAGTGGTGTTTATTGTAGCTTCTCAAAGATTTTTCTGAAACTTGTAAATCAGGTTTTTTTATTTGCTTTGCAATTATGTAGTCAGTGGCACAACTTGAGTTAGAACTGGGTAGTTCTGGGTCTTTGACACTTGGATTCTTTTTTAAGATAACCATGATGTTTGCACTGTGTAATCCTCATTAGGAAGAAAGACATCCTTTGTTCTCGCCTTTCATGTTCTCTTAGCTTTGCCTAGTTATTCCTCCTTTTGATTCTGGCCTCAGGTTAACTTAACTCAATCTTAGGTCGTAGTTTATATTGGCAAGGGGTGTGGGAATGCAGTGGGATCACTTCTGAAATCGCAGCCACCCACGTTCCTTCCTCCTCCCTCTTGGATGGACGAGCTACTGAAATGAGTAAGACCTAGAAGGGGGCAGAGGGAAATTCCAGCGTATGTTTGCCTTCCCCCCCAGCAAAACAAAAATCTACCAGTCACACACGAACCGGCATTCCCCACTTCATGTGTGTGAAATAAAGAGGATCATGATTTAATGTGTGTGAGGCTGGAAGGGGGGTTGATTCTGTCTTAATCGTACCACACCTGCAACAGCTGTAGAGCAGCCGTAGTGTAGAAGTCAAGCCGGGAACAGCTATGGGAGAGAAGAAAAGGAACGGGAGGAGTGCGAGGCGATGGACTTAATAGCAAGACAGAGACAAACAGCGTTTTGTGTTAGCTGATCATTGCCATTTGGAGGTACCACTGCGTTCATTGGATTTGGGAATCGCTGTACAGATGTGCCCGTGTTTAGAGTCTGGTTGTGCTTTTGGAGCTAACACCAGCTGTGTCTTGCCTTCAGCTGTGCTTTACATTTGTGTGTCTAACCTTTCACCAAAACCTGTCTGTGAAGCGCTGGCAAGTGCAAAGGAGATAACTAGCAGGTTCGTTCTTAAGAGATACTGTAAACATCACCTGTCATCACTTAGGAAGAGCATAACTCAGAGAGCATTAGAAGTTGGAGATGATGCTTATAGAAGGATGTTATCCTGGGATGGGTGGTTCTTCTACTTCTTCCTGCCTTTAGATGCTTTTTTGTTAGCATTTTAATTATTCTAAAAAATACCACTGGAGCTGAGACTTATCTATTTGGTTTTCTGCAGTTGATTTAGATAAAACGTTTATAGAATAATTTCCAAGTGTATATAATATCCTCTGTGAAGATTTTGCCTTTTTAAATGAAAAAAACCTGCTATAGTTCAAAACATTTTAATTGGTTTTAAAAATCTCATATTTTTAAATTGTCTTTAAACTCTATAAAATCCATACTCTCTAAATAAATGCACCAATTGCGAAGATTAATTGTGCTGAACAAGAGCATGTTTTCAATCCACAGTTGATTTCTGAAAGTCTTGGTAAGCGTCACAGGGGATTGTGGCAATAGTGTACGTGACTTGTACTGGTAGCGTGTCAAGCCATAACATTTTCTTCATTGTGTCATTGTGTGCCTTTTTTAGGGCATCAAGTCATTAAATGGTGAGTTCCAAATTGTTCCTTGGTGCTGTCTCCAGAATGACTGTGTTGGCTTCTGCTTCTCTCTTCTCTTAGGTTTGGGTATCTAAACCTACTTGAAATTTATGTATTGATACCACTCAGGAAGCTAATTACTTCCTGAGAACATATTCTTTATAAGTGAGGAGGATCTCGCTCCTCATGCTCTGACCAAAATTCAGCAAGAATGAAATTTTCAAGAGGGATCTAAGTCCTTTGCCATTTTGTTATTCCCTTTCTTTATTGCATAAATAATCCCTTGAGCTCAGCAGTTGTGTTGAACCTTGTGGATTGCTTGGTTTAAGTCAGTGTTTTTCCTTTTTGTGAGCTTTTTTGGATCCAGCTACATAATCATCTTTAAAGCAGGCAACCCAAGGACACAATGGCAGTGGATTAAGCTCCAATCTAAGAGCCTGTAGCTAAGAACCCAAACCAGTCTTTTGGTGCTCAGCACAAGGGAAGGCGCTGCAGAGAATTCTTCTGGCTCCTTAGGTGTATCAGCATCATTGCTTTCAGCTGTTACTTCTGAAAGTTGCCATGTTGAATATTTGACAGTCACTCTTACTCACCCTTCTTCTTCCAAATTGACTTCTGCAAAAAATTCTACCTTTACAGGTGGAAAACACCACAAAAGGATTGCTTCAATCAAAATAGGTTGAATTCAGAAATTAAAATGAACTGCTTGTGAGAGTTCACTGCAGAATTTTATCCAGCCAGACCAAAAATATTTTCTTCTGAATAATCAAGGAGATAAAATTGACTGAACTGTGTCAGATTTATTCTTTATTAACCTGTATTAATAAAGAACACTTTTAAGTATAATTTTCAATCTATAACCTTAAAAAACAAAGAAAACAACCCACAACACATTTCAGCTCATCTTTCATGCATGTCCTCTTCTGTGTTCGATGCCCTCTGTACATACAGCCCAAGGGCTACCGGGTGGCAACGTGGGTGGGCGGCATTGCCAGTGGCCATAGAAATCAATCCTGTGACTTCAGGCTTTGAGGAAGTGGCCGTGCAAGGACACTTCCATTTCTTTCTGCTTGGCTTGCTTTCTGTCATGGGCAATAGTCAGAGTTGTCTAGAACAATAAATTATGAAAGCTGATGTTGCTTATTTGTTCCACTTCATTTCCTTTGGCTCTTATCAGACTTAAGAGGGGAAAAAGTTAGCCTCAGTGTAGATACACAATTAAAGGTAAAGAGAAGTAGACCTAAGAGCTGTTTGTGAGATCAGCCTACATACTTAAAACTAGGTTATATTTTTTCCCCAAACAATCTCAAAAACTCCAGCTGAAAGGGTAAAAATTCTTTGAGGAGGAATTCATTTTTACATTCTGAACAAATAAGAAAATTTGTGACTCTCAACTGCAGTTAATTATTAGACCATATGACAGGTGATAGCCATTTCACCAAAATTTTGCTTGAAATGAGATTAGAATGGTAAGCCAGTGTTGAGGTGAGACTAGGTTGATCTCTAAGTACAATAAAGCAATCATTGTTAAGGATTTGAGGGTGGTTTGTGTATTATATTTGTTATTTTAATAATTGATTGCAGCAGATTAAAAATAGGTTTGTAGTCTATTGATTCTCTTAGAATTACTTGGGATTTGGGGGTGTGTTAGTTTGGGGGGTTTTTTTGTTTGTTTGTTTTGTTTTTATTAAGGTATCTGCTACTGGAGATAACTTGCTCATTATAGTGGAAAAACTTAAATTTCCAAACACACATAGAGGTTATTTATGGCCAAACCCACCTCTTAGTATAGAGGGCCAGCATCAAATGTAATTAAATCCTGTGTAAATCAGGAGTCACTCTGTGGAAATCCAGTGGCATTGCACCTAGATTTTATTGTAAAATTAGAGAAGAAGCATTAAGGATATGTGTGGGGAGAGGACACCAAGCATAGTGCAGAATAATTCTATGGCTCCCTGAATTCTTGTTGAGGGAACAAATGTATCCTCAGCAAACGGATGATTTTAGCAACGCAAAATGAATTTCAGATCATTGGCTCCAATCTAGGTGTTCAAAAGTCCTGCTTTTTGTAGTATAGAGGCTTGAGGCTTCACGATAGGAACACTATATCAAATCATCTCCTTCTGAAGGCATGAGCTGTTTAAAATGTAACTGGTTGAAGATGCCATCTGGTGGTATGCGTTTGGTATGTCTGGGTGCTTCCTGATGTACCTGCCATCAAGGCCATATATTCTCCTATGTGCAAGAGAGAAAGAATAGCCATTATGGTAAGGCCAGAACGCAAAGATCTCCAGTTGTTGCCGTAGGCACGGGCCAGAAGACTACCACAAGTGTGGGAGAGAAGGTAAGCATAAGCAATTAATGCAAGTCAACCTTTTATTTTGAAGTCTGATTTTCTTTTTCTAAATAAGCATTTGGGAAAAATTTCAGGTTATCTTACTTGGGGAGGCAGTGAAAAATAAGCTGGATTTGTGTTGGCAATTTGAGGTGGCGGTGAAATGATAAAGATCTGCCACCTTTGCTTGTTGCAGATTTTTAGGGCAGAAGGAAATGCATTTCAGTTGCATAAATTCTAAGTTTTTATGTTAGTTGATCAAACCTTGTTCTGTGTGTGTTCTAAAACCTCAAGGGCTGTATTTTTTTTTTTTTAATCTGTGAGAATATCAGAAATATGAATATAATCTTTCCTAGATTTGTGTAAAGCCTGTTTCTTTGAGAAGAGCTTTTAAGGTCTAACATTAATTGAATGGGTAAAGGTTAAAACTTTGTAGCAATAGCAGTTCACTGTGCTATTGAAGCTAAATTACTCACTTAAGCTAGTTTAAACAAAATCAAAGCATGAGCCTGCCAAAAGACATCTATCTCTTCTTACATTTGCAGGTTCTTTTGCTCTTATTTCATCACATGCTTTCCCTAGGCATCAGTGACTTATAGTCCAAACTAAAGCTTTTTTTCAGCATAGGGTTTCATTCAGTAACGAAGATAATGTTATTTTTGTTATGTTCTTCTACATTAAGCCCTTTCCTTAAAATCACAGAATAATTTAGGTTGGCCGGTACCTTTGGAAGTCGCATGGTCCTGCCCCTTGTTCAAAGCAGGGCCAGCTTCAAAGATAGATCAGGGCTAAATTCTGCCACTTCTTTTCTCAACTAATCCATCTTCTTCCTTCCAACTTGCACACATCCCTCTTTCCCTCTTAACGCCGTGTTTCTGAACAGACCTCCTACTGTTCCAGCTGTGTAGTGAGGGAGGGAGGTTAACTCCTCACAAAAGCCATCATATTCTTCAAGCATCAAGACTTGCCCTTCTTAATGTCTGCCCCTATTTTATCAATTATCAACATTGTCTGTTTTGTTCCAAGAACCCAGTGACTCATCTGAGCTCGGACCATTTCACGCTAAGCCTCTGAAACATTTCTTTGACTCTTCATAGAAGGAGGACCATATGCAGTTCCTTTCCCCCTCCCCCACCCCCCCACCCCCCTTGGTGACTTTATTGAAAATTCTGGCCTTGGAAGAGTTGTTCTCTGAGCACTGAGTTGTCTGTCTTTTCTCAAGACCACATCCTTTTTCACGTGCTTCCTGGGACAGACAGTGTTGACATTTGAGCTATCATTAATAGCAATTACTCTGCAGTGCCCGACTGATGATTATTCCCCATTAAGCTTACTGAAGTGTATGGAAGAGAGCATGGTGTTCACAGAGGCTGTTATGAGGGCCTGCAGCGGTCTCATCTGTACCCTCCTTGACCACCCATCCTCTCTGTCTGCCTTTGGACTCACAAAGCACTGCTTACGGGAGACTTTGAAGAAAGAATAATAATGAAGAGGATCCATCCACCTGATGTGTCATTGTCCCAACTGAAACCCAACTGGCCTCAGTCATAGATAATATTTAAAATACAATTTTTGTGTCCTTGGGAGTACCCAGGCACAGAATCTGACTTGCAAAAAGTCTGACTGGTACCTATATTCCATTCTGAGGTGGCCCAAATCTCTTCAAACTTTTGGAAGTGAGGTGTTTGGTTCAACTCCTGTTAGTATTTTGGGGTATGGGGGTATAAAAAGGACCTCTCCAAAGTATGTATCTACAGCGAAAGCATGGGGAAAGGTATTTCGGTAAGAAGGTTATGTTTCTAGTTGCAAGAAATTAACTCCTATTGACAAGAATTTTGTGGAAAATACAGACGCTAACGGTTAGAATGTGTGATTCTGTGTCTGTTCTGCTGCGTTCTCCATTTTTTCTTGTGAACTAGAAACCTTTCCCAGTAAATAGGTATTTATATCTAGACAGTATACCGTATGTGATCTCAAAGCACGATTGTTACAGCTGATAAATGTGCTGTGTGGGTGCTGTATCAGTTGTGAGGCCCTGGTGTATTTGCATGCATACAGGGAATCGTGTAATTAACCACATTAAACTGAATAACACACAGCCTCCCCATTGTTCCTCTTTATGGGTGTAATTAGATGCTGAGAGAACTATAGCAGGAAATAGGAACAGTTTCCTCCTGCCACCCCTCAAACAAGTTTTCAGTTCCAATTAAAATAAATTACATTTTCAACCAGAAGAGATTACTCACATGATATCTATGTCATTTAGAAACAGGCACGGAAAGCCTGGTGTAAAGGTAAATATGAGAGAGGAGAAAGCAGAGGAGAATAGTTTAGAAATCCTACCCAGTAGGAATTCAAGCACTGATTCTTTGAATTGCTCAGTTACGCTCCAATGAGACATTTCTACTAGAGGCTGAGTAACGGGGGCGGGGGGAAGCCTCCTCATGAGATTTTGGGTGCTAGAGATTTCTTTACTTAAACTATATGATGTGCTTTGATACTTTGACTGAAGAGTAAAGTTTTACAGTTTTATATATTTTTAAAAAAACCATTATCTTACGAGACTACTTAAGGAAGAAGTATTATATGACACTTTCTGCCCAACACCTTCCTATTTTGATGCATCAGATGGTCCAAGAGTGCATCCTTTCCTGCTTTCCTGCACTGCTGTGGCAATAGGACTTGTAAAACAAACAGAAGAGAAGAAAACCCTTCATTATGATGCAGTTAGGTGGAAGGATAGGATTTCTTTATCACTTTTGCTGAAATACCGTGTGTTTCATGTCACAAATAACACAGTTGTTTGGTTTCGAAAGCATCAATACGAAATGAGAAGAAAAACCGTATAGTGAAAATCACATGAAATAGGAAAAGCATAGTCTTTTGGGCTATGATGAAGTGTAAAACTAAGATTATATTTGCATTCTTAATTAATAAACTGTGTAAGGGAAACCAGCAATCTACTTAGTAAATGGTGTCCAGGATAGGAGCCTTTTATCCTCTTCCTGAGCATAAAATGATGGGTAAGGTGGTGCAAGAAACATTATATGAGAGATGAGAAATTCCTAACTCTCTATTATCATCATACACTTCCAGTGACTTTTAAATCTTTTGATAGACATTATGGCAAATGGTGGCTGTCCTTTTAGCTTACTCATGCAGAAAAACTTATGCTACATTGCAGGAAAAAAATGCTGTCTGCTGTCCTTTCCTTAAGTATCGTGGCTGTTTAAGATGGTTTAAACATAGTTGTGAAGAAACATATAGTTAGTATATTAATATCACTGCTTTCCATGTGTGGAAAGTCTTCATTTCAGTGGCTCCTTAATCTGGGTCTCCACGGTACCTGCTAGGTACATTACTTCAATATGCTAATCAAACCGTGAGGGGGATGTGGTCTGGGGAAGATTCATGGATCAAATAGAAAGGAGCAGGTATATTGTTAAAATATCGCACAGGTGTATATTTTTCAGTAGTTCCTTATTCTGCAGATGCAGTCACGCTGTGGGAGTGTGTCTAGTGGAGGAAGCTTTTGACAATGCCAATGTCTGATGGTCTTTCATGGTTATCCCTCCTTGCTTTCTTCTTCTCCATTGCATAAATACACTTTTGAAGCCATTTGTGCAACGCATCTTTGAGTCCAAATTCAGTAGTGTTTGATAATTCTTGCAGGAGAGAGAACTCCATCATCCAACAAATAGCACGTGATCTGCAGCCTGAGAAGCACAATATTTTGAAGGTTATGGCTGATATTCTGAGTATGTTGATTTAAGATACAGAAAAGCAAGAAATTTTAATGTAACCCAATTTTTTTTGATAGAAGAAGCAGAGAGTTGGAGAAACTAACTCATCGGTCCATGCTTGTTACATTGGGGTTTGGAGCAACCTCACCTTTCTGTGAGTTTTCAGAACGGCTTATTTTGTGAAGTTTAGTATAAAGCTGATAATGTATTTCTGGACTGAAAATCTGAGCTGCATTTGGAAGGTTTGATAGTGGTTCATGTCTCTGCAATTGTGTGGTAAACTTTGAAGTAAAAGCACTGCGATGACAATTCAATTGGAAGATTAACTACACAAATGGAAGATAGCTCATTCTCCTCCCACTTCTTCCCCATCCTTTCATCTACAAAAATAGTGTAATTCCTGGCAATCTTCTTATTTTCCCTGCAATTTTCCAGTGTCCTTGATGATATTGGAAAAAGTACAAGTCTTAATTGCTTCCTTTTTTGAGATAGATGAAGAGATTGCTCTTCATATTATTTCTTTTTAATATGTGCTGTTGCTTTTTTGGGTTTAAAGTTAAAATGCTGAGACAGTTTTTCAAAATTGGCTGTAATAGTAAATTCGGCTCATTACATAAGGAATTTAGAGCATGTTCTTGTACTGTCACTGCTGTTAGTTTGCCAGCCACATAACTGCAAATATCCTTTTTGGCCTGACGCAATCCCTGATTTATTATAATACCACCATTATACACGTTGTCAGTTGAAGAGAGCGAAACAAATCCTGCAGAAGACGTTTCCTCAGGTGAGCAGAGCTGGGCATCTGGGCCCTCCGTTTTCCTTTCGCCTCCTGAAATGCCGAGCCAGTGTAAGTGACCCTTTTCTCCAGCGTGGCTGTTGACCCCTCGAGCGGCGTTTGTGGCCAGCTTGGCTGGCTGGGGGCTGGTCTGTGGCAGGAGCCTGACCTGCTCGCTGGCTCTCCTGGCCCCCTGGGCTCGGGAGCTCCCCTGGACCCGCGTTCAGCTGTTCCAGCATGCTAAGCCCACTGAAATCTAACCTGGCAAAAATTACGTAACTAAAGATAGCGCGTGGCTTTTTGCTGGTTTAGTATGCTGAAGCGGTTCATTTTGCTCAAGGATGCCTGAGACCAGGAGCCAGAGCAAGGGAGGGAGGGGGATGGCAATGGCCAGGGGCATGATTAGCTGAGACTGCCACGAACCCTCAGGCTGAAATTACATTTGCTTATTAGGGAAGCTGAAGGTACTCTGTCATTTCTTTGAAATAAAGTATTTTCCTGAATGCTCAGGAAGGAATAAATACCAATACCTGGTAAAGACAAGTCAAATGTATAATCTGGGCATGTTTAATATGCGTAGCCAAAGCATATAATGCTTTTTTCATTTTCTTACGGTATGATATTTAAATTATAGGAGAAATGCAACATTTCTTGAAAAGTAATTTGCTATAGTCCTTACATTGCTACTCTATGGAAAATCTGCTGATATTTTTCTTGAGTATTGCAGAATAATCCTAGACTCAATATTTGAGTCATCCTGTGTCAAATGAGCTGTGATGCTTTTGTCATCAAGAAATTCAGTACAGCATGACACTTCTTCGCTATGATTTCTATCTGGTAAATATGCCTAAATTATACTTGTGAAATTTGCTCAAAAGATGAAAAGGTTGTGTTTGTTTTCACTGAAATAATTCTCTGTGGAACCAGTGTAAGGGAGGTCAACTGTTCACTTCTAGGCTTAAAGAAAATCTGAAATTGGTATGTGTGTATGAACACACAAGATACAAAGCTTACACTTATTTTGAGTTGGGTGTCATGCACTTGTGTGTATACGTGCACCCACATACTGCACTCTATCCTGGTGAAGCATCAGACACTGTATACATTTGACATAGATTTTAAAGATATTTGAGGTGTTTACGGTAAATAAGCTAACATTCTTCTTCAAAAGCAGCAACGTTGCTTGTGCCAGTGCTCAAAATTATGGCTTGGTTTGCAATTGTGTTTGTTACTTGTATACTAAATACTAGCTGATTATATACTAGATGTATCTCTTGATGAGGGATGCCTGTACTCTGTTTTGCTGCAGTCTTCCCAGGGTTTTGAATTCTATCCTTACAAGTTTAATTTTGTGGTACTCCAAGGAATATCAGTTAAAGAGTAATTTCTGATGCCTTAGCATCCATTTGCTATTTTTTCTCCTTTTCAATCATAAAGTCTGTTTATAAAGACTTTTTGTTTCTGGTGATAAATGATCTTTTGCTTGTTCTTGGTTGTATCCTCTTGATGCCATCCTTAAAGAAGCCAGCTAACCTCGTATAAGGAATGCCAACATGTATTTAACTTTGTATTTAGTTCTGGTGGGAAGCTTTTAGCTGTATTCCTCACCTAGGCTGTGGAGACCCGAAGTGGTGATTTTTTGGTGTTGTCTCCTCCTCCCTCTGTATTTTCCTTTTCCAGTATCTTAAGTGGTTGACGTGGTGCTCCCAGCATTCCGGGGACAGGCACCCAACATTTACGTCTGTTTCTATTTCATGTTTGGGTGAAGATTGCTTGAATACTGGGGCTGAAAACTTCTTAAGTCTGCTTACTTTTTTTTTTTTTTTTTTAAATCCCATTTTGTTTCACCAGAACCTCTTGCTGAAAGTATGGGGGGGGGGGGGGGGAAGGGGGAAATTAAACTTCTAGTTCTGGGGAGAACTTACCACGTTCTCTCAGGTGTTCTCTTCCTACATTAGAAAACAGTCACTCTCAAACAAGAAAATCTAAATCACTCAGAAATTTCTGTTTCTTAAAGCATCATGCAATATGTTTTTGGAGCAATTTGTGTTGTACGAAGTTGTCTCATTGAAAGCACAGCAGCACCTTTGCCTTGTCAAAAGCCCCATGCAAGTTCTTGTCCAGTCTTCCTCTGTATCGCTCTCCCACATCAGCCTTCCAAGCTACCCATGTGCCCTGGTTTCAGCTGAGATAGAGTTAATTTTCTTTGTAGTGGCTGGTATGGGGCTGTGTTTTGGATTTGTGCTGAAAACAGCGTTGATAATACAGAGATGTTTTAGTTGTTGCTGCACCAGTCAAGGACTTTTCAGCTTCCCATGCTCTGCCAGGTGCACAAGAAGCTGGGATGGAGCACAGCCAGGACAGCTGACCCCAGCTGCCCAAAGGGCTATTCCATACCATATGGCGTCATGCTCAGCATATAAAGCTGGGGGAAGAAGAAGGAAGGGGGGGACATTTGGAGTGATGGCGTTTGTCTTCCCAAATAACCATTACACGTGATGGAGCCCTGCTTTCCTGGAGATGGCTGAACACCTGCCTGCCCATGGGAAGTAGGGAATGAATTCCTTGTTTCGCTTTGCTTGCGTGCACGGCTTTTGCTTTCCCTATTAAACTGTCTTTATCTCAACCCATGAGTTTTTTCTCACTTTTACCCTTCCCATTCTCTCCCCCATCCCACCGGATGGAGTGAGCGAGCGGCTGGGTGGGGCTTAGTTGCCGACTGGGGCTAAACCACGACACCGTGACCTTCTGTTTGCTCCTCTCTCTGCTTTCTCAACACGTCTGGCCTTGGCTCTTCCCATTGTTTCCCTTTGCTCTATCTGGAGCTCCCTTCCTCTCTTGGTCACTTCCTTTCCTCAGAAACACACAGAATCAGTGTGAGATTTCGCTTTATCTTGGCTGTCCTTTAAATGCTGTGTGTAAGGGCTGATATATGGGTAATGCAGAACTTCCTCTGAAAGTTTTTTAGATTGGTGAAACCAAGCAGCAGATTTTTAATACCAGTGTGCTAGTTTTTTATTGGCGGTCGTGGTTCATATGTGAGATTTTAAAGCATCAGGGGCCCCGTGGAGAAGGGTGAGATCTTTCACCTACAGAGTAAGTTTAAAAGTCTAAAGTCAGGAGCAAGGCAGTAACCCCTGCCCACCCCCGGAAAGTCAGATTTGCCCTTTCGTTTCCTTTTGAAGTCTGGGGAATGTCTTGGAGGTGGGAGGGAGGCCAGGTGGCCGAGACGCCCTTTCTCGGGATGTAGGCTGGCTCCTCGTGAAGCCTCAAGGCATATGACACCCCTCCGACTGCTGGAGAAGAGTTCCTGCCACCACCTATGGCTTGTCCCTTCTTTTCCAAGGCAGCTAGTTACATCTGCAGCAATGCAAATTCAATTTATTTTTTTTTTTCAAAGGCCCGTTACAAACAGAGTTGAAAGGACTTGCATTTTAAAAAGAAAGAAGAAAACCCATTTTAGTTCTGTCTTTAATCTAGATCGCTTCAATAGGCTCATTTACAGTGAGTCTCACAGAGTTCCTTTAACACCTGTTGAATATCCATCTGCATGACGGAAACACAACGTTTCAGTTTGAAAACAAGCTGTTTAATTTGACTCCTGGGGTGTGAGGAAATGTGAAGATGCATTAGTTAATCTCAAGTATGTTTGTTAAAACATTTTAATAAATTCTGGAGAAAGATGCAGCATTGCTTTAAGGAAAAAAAAAAAAAAAAAGGGGCAAAATCTTAATGTAAGGAAGAATGTCTGTCTCTTCCCTTAAGGAAAATGGGGTCTGCTTTAGATGTCTCTGAGTTGGGGGTGATTGTGTTTCTTTTTTTAAAAAAAAGTTCATTAAAAATACTTCTGTTCACAAAGGAGCTTATTAAATTTATTACAGTTCTCATCTCAGATTTTTCTTATGAGTTGTGCAGCTTTGGAATGTAAACAGATAAACTACATTAGCCCCTGGTTGGACTTGAAGCTTTTAGGTCTTTTTTTTGCTTCTCATATCCCATAGTGTGAAATACAGTTTGTCTGCATTCGGTAACGGTAGTAGGAATACTACAGCGAGTGCTGGAATACTGCTGTGTGGGGATTTTAGACGCTGCATCCAGAGTAGGCTGCAGTAGCGGATGTGACACTACTGAAGTACCTAGTATAATACCTCATTTAAAGACATATTAAATGGCCTTTTTTCCTCTGGAATTGGATATTAAAAGACCTTCTTTTGCTCTGGAATTGGGCATGTCTGTTCTCTGCTCCCAACTTAGGAAGAATCAACTTCTAATTCATTTACTGAGGATGGCTTTTGAAATAAGAAGGCCATTTGCTGTGGTTCTCAAAGGAAACATAAAGCTTGGCCCTCTGCTTAACGGATGGCTGCTGTTAATCCTGAGTGAGGATTCTCACTGTAGTTAATATTTCATAACTAGGCAGACAGTTTGCTGAAGGGAGTTTTAATACAGTGGGCTCTGGTCTCGGGAACAGCCGAAGGGCTCTGTACCCATGTGCGCCCTGACAGAGCGGAGCACAAATCTTCTCTCTCTGTCACTGCTCACATTTGCAGAGCTTTCAGCTGTGCTTTTGTTTGCTTATTAACATTTTGTTCCAAATATTTTGTCGGGCAAGCACCTTTTAGGGGTCTCCTAGTTTTGTAATAGCATACGTGCAAGTAAGGTTGAAGTAGGTATTCTTTAGGTTGCTTATTGTCCCAAGCTACTGTACAGCCTTCCTGCTCTGGTGTTCCTAGAAGTCCGAGAAAGTTATACTGAATTCTGTTTAATCTTTTATTCCATGAGGTAGCTACAGTATGTAGCAATAAATATCACAGAGAACTAGGCATTAACACTGTTTTAGTTCCTACATGAGTAGCAACTTTTTCTGGAATCTAATGTGCCTTTTCCATTCCTTATTTTATTTGTTAGCTCATTATATACTGCTTGGGCAGAGTGATTGCTCTTGGCAGCTGTTTGCTGTTCTTAGCATAAGCAGCTCACAGGCAGCCACTTTTTTTTTTTTGCTTTGCAACGATATCGACTGTGGAAGTGACCACTTGTATTGGTCCCTAACACAATTCAGGGTGGCTGTAGTTCTGTAGTACTGAGCATCTTGCTTGTAATTATATTTTTGTCACTGGATTGTCTTCAGAAGGAGAAGAAAACAGTTATTTCTGCTAGGCTGAGTTAAGCCTGTGGTAGCTGGATTGAGCTGTAAGCTGTGAGCTCCAGAGGTGGTAGGGAGTACGATGGCTGATGCCTGTTGTGATTGTGCCGGTGACACGAGATCTTCGCACAACAGTTTCTGGGGAAGGGCAAAAGGGTGGGTTCTTGGGAGTCGCTGGGAAACTTAATTTATTGGTTAATAAACTAATCGGAAGTCCTCTAAGGAAAGCTACTTCTAAAGAGCAAAACATTATTTTATTTCTGCAGTTGACCTGGGAAGAACACGGGTCAATGTGTTTATTCCTTAGTCTAAACATGCCTAGTGGTATTGCTCTTTGGCGTGTTGGGGTCATTAACATTAACATTGGGGTCAAGCACAGTCAAGAGATTGCAAATGCTATTTTGCAATGTTCTGTATAGTCACTTCAGAACAGATGAACCCTCAGCGGTATTTAACCACTATTTTTGATTGTGTTTGTTATAGTACGTATGCATCTCTTTCCCCCCCGTTAGTTCTGTTCATTTGGGCTGCTGTTTCTTACCAGCAGAGATGAGGAAGAGCTAAAGAACCACCTGGTTCAGATGCTGTGATGGAAATGAATTTGAAAGAAACGCACGTTTCTGGGAACAGCAGGATGTGTTTGCTCTATAGAGTGGCTGGATACGTTGCTCTAATCTTTGTGCCGAAGACTTAAAAAACCCCATATTTTAAAAAACCTTGAAAATTGTGTCGTATGGCCTTTTGTATTCTCTTGGAGCATGTGGAGGTTTGACGCTTTATTCTTTGGAAAGGTATATTAATATGAAGTTTGTCAGAAAGGTTTTGGCAGTAGCTGGCTCACATGGAGTACTCCATAAAGGTGTAATGGGAACAGGACAGGGATGAAACGTGTAGTTTGCTGCTTTACTATTCAGAGCAGCACAGCGTCAAACAAGTGATACAAGTAATAATGGTAGCGTTCCAGAAAACAGAAGATTTCAGGGGTTAAAAAGGTAAATTGGAATAGATTATGAATTCCCAGGAAACAACACCCAAGCAAATGGTAGGATTTGAAGACTGAGCTAATTTCCTTGTACCCTTCCCCCTGCCCAAGGATTTGTGTATAATGGTGCATGCAGTGGGCTGTCTTTCGCCAAAGGCTTTTAGAAAACACTCTGCCTAGGTCTTTGTTTCATCCTACTGAAATGGAAAAGGATTTCTAAGGGACAAAATCAGGCAGATGTTAAAAGGTTTTGAAAAGCTCCCCGTTCATACATGCTGACTGGATTAATGAGGCACTTTCCAGCTCAGAGCATAATTTTTGTATGCTGTTTTTGTTTTTCAGCTAAAAAAAAAAAAAGTTAGTTCCCTTTTTAATTCCTCCTCTTTGATATAACTATCCCATTTAGCTGTTCAAACGTCACTATTGACTATTCCTTATGAATTTTAAATTAATTTAGAGCCTTCATATATATTTTCTAGGTATCTGCTCCAATGAGAAGTCAGTGGTGCTGATGTGAAAGGATCCATCAAATTTCTGCAGAAGTTTAAGGCACTGTGGAAAAATACACTAAATTGAAACAAAATAATAAAACCAAGAACTCCTTGATACTGTAGTAACGAGAGTTAAGTGTATATGTAATGTATTTTTAAAAGCACAGAGAATATTTTTGTTATACGTGTACATGTTTTCATCTTTTTTTTTTTTTTAAATGAAGTTGCTTCCACGCAGGTGGTCAGCATCTAAAACCTGTAGAGCAGATGGTTCTCTCCAGGAGAGTGAAATGCAGAATTGCAAAGTGCAATCTAATGGTGCCAGACCATGCAGGACAATCTGCTGCCTAACCTTGCCTTAAAAGCAGAACAGGAACAACCCAGAATTCACAGATTGAAAAATAGTCACAGGTCAGAGTGGGGCAGAACATAATTTACTGGATTATTTCTTGGGGAACACAAAGAAATACTTGAATAGCAGCAGGTGAGAATGGATTTTAAAAATATAATTGTGCTTGAGGTTAATTCCCTGCTTTTACCTATTGAGTTGCTCAACAGTACAGTGAGGAAAAATGACTGCTTCTAAAAGCCATGGCCCCTTTCCTGTGATAAACCCATTAATATGTGGTTTGCTGAGCACCTGGCATGCAAATAGATGTAGAAGGAATACTTCTGTTCCTCGCTTTACAGCAAGCCCTGTAACTCTTGCGTTCTCTGCTTTCTCCCCTTCTCTCAAGGCAGCATCCAGTCATTTTTGCAGTCACAGGTTTGTTTGAGGGATTTCTTTCCTCTCCTTTCTGTTGTGCTCTTTCAACTGCAGAATTTCCTGCAGATAATGTAACTGTACCTTGTATCAAAATGGTGGTGGTTCCCTTCTAGACGTGGAAGCATCTTTTTCTTTGGCCTTCGAGGTGTCTCTTTAGCAGACATACAAGCACAACTTGAAAGGCCTCTATGTAAGAAATCGGGGCTTGCTTGCATGAGCTGCTGCTTGCATCTCCTTCAGCACGGCTGCATCTTGCTGACCCTTGGGGGGCTTACGATGTCCTGTCTGAGAGGAGGGATGGGTTTGCATCTTGGAGAACAGGCTACGAAGGCAGGCAAGTGTTAATTTAATATCTCTGTAGCAAGTAGCTAGGTTTGATGAAAGTCTGGCAGCAGATGGAAACTCAACTAGGTATGAAAGCGAGAAGGAATGTGTCTTGCAGCATCCCTGGCTGGAGAGAATTCTTGAAGGGGTGCATTACATCAGGTCTTCACATGATTAATGGCTGTTGTTCCATCCTAAAATTTAAGATGAGTGAGGTGTTTTTACTTTTGAATTAATTCTGTTGGCAGCAATAAACGTTCTGGTGTGTAACAGAGTGCTCTGATCTATGCAGTTGTCCTTTTCAAGCAGCTGATGGTTGAAAGAATATAATTAATTTATAAGCACATGTTGCCTTCTACTTGGGGCATTTTTTTGTATTTTGCTTTTATGCTTCCTTTTGCTCATGTACATGTGAGACTGTCAAAAAGAAATCCAAGTTTTTATTGTCTTGTTTAGAATAAGGCTTTTCCCTTGCTCCTATGCTGAAACATCCGAGAGAGAGCAGGTACCAATATATTTTCTTCCAGGGTTGAACTCGGGGCCCTCTCCGCTATCCGTCAGTGTTACATGGGACTTTCGTCAAAGCTTTGCTGATGGTGTCCTGTTTATCTGACTGGAGATGGCTCTGGCAAGAGGCAGGTGGTTGTGGGGCTAAACGCAATGCCGAAACACAAGCCTCTTCCTTTGGGGCTTTTTGTGCGTGCACTGAGAATGGCGGGTTTCACCTTTTGAAAAGACCTTTAACTTCTGCACTGGAGTGGGGCTCCACGTTGCCCAGCCTCTCTGGCTGCGTGTGAAGGAGAGGAGGGCTTGGGCTGATGAGTGGGCTTCATTTTATCTGTCTATCCACTGCAGAGGAAGGTTGTTGTTAGGTGTTTGGATGTGTCACTATATCAGCAAGATAGCAGAAATGGAGGTGAAGCGATAGGGGTTAGTGTCCCTGATGTGATGTATACACACAGCTGACATGGAGCGGTTAATTCGGAGAAGGAGAGTCCTGATGATCAGTTAACATATATGCTAGGACCTCTTCTAAGAATCAAATCTGGTCATGTATTTAGTACCACCTGAATTTACTGTAATATTGAATTATTTTAATCTCTATCATCTGAGGGTTCATTATCGTAAATTATTATTTAATAAAAGAAGTAGTGAGCCATGCTAATCAGATTGCAGTACCGTTATGCCAAGCTCTCTGCAGTCATCTAGTAAAAGACAGTTTCTGCTTCACAAATCAGTCTGTCCCACTAGTTCTTGTCCCCTCTGTTGCTGCAGGTTTTTGTTGGTGCTGGGTTTTTTTGCTTGTATATTTGCTTTGTAATAACTGATGCTAAGTAATCAATGTAAGAATTTGAGCCAAACAGCATTTGGGGCAAAATTCTTTTTGTACTACACTACCTATCGAATTTTAGTGCAGGTGCATTGGATAAAAGGAAATGACAGCGTTTATATATTGCCGTTTTCGTTACCAGCCCAGAGCGAAGATACCCATTTTTTTAATCCAAACAATGTTTAATCCTTCTAAAGAAAGGATTATAAAGTCTTCTCTTTTACTTTGTGTTGCTCTTGCTCTTGAATGTGTTTTTAAAGTGACTTTGGCCTTTGCTTTGAACTTATGATTGTGTGGGCATTGGGGAAGTAGTGTTGTACGGTCTGGCTTTGTTGTTCCAAAGGAGAGTAAGAGTGTTTGTCATTTCATATGACTTGACATCTTTTCTCAGGGTATAAAGAGAGGGAGAGAGGAGGAGAATGGACGACAGAGAGAGATACCATATGTACCTGATACACAGTCTGTCAACGTTTCTTGGGAAGCAACAGAAATTGTGCTTTGAAAGTCACGAAGGACAAGAAAAGGGGGTTCAAGCCTTCACGTTTTCTGCGTCTCATTTGCGTTAACTAACAGTTGTTGGTGACGTTGCACTTGCATAACAAAATGAAGTCCACGTGTGGCGTGATGAGTCCAGCCTCAGGAAGACCCTCGGCCCTTGTGTGTCAGCTGAGTCCTGTGAGCTTCCCGTTTCTACCTGAATTGGGATGTTGATGCCCAGACGTACAGACAGAACAGCGAGGGGCTGTTTGGTTCAGCTGGGTGTATTGGGTTTGTATCGTGCTAAATACATTTCTAGAGCGGTAATAGTTAAGCAATTTTTTCCAGGTTCGGCTGTGAGATTGTAGTAATGTGTGGTGCTGACCATGTCACAGAAGAGGAAACGCCACTTTTAGATAGTTACATGAAAGAGAAGGATAAACATGCAGTAGTATGGAGCCAGCGAAAAGACAGATATTTAGCATATATGTGACAATTTCATGTTTTCTATAAAATCTTTTTAAAGTACTTTTGCCGTGATTTTTGCAGCTTTTTTGATTTACAGATATTTCCACTGTCTCAATCAGATTTTAGATCTAGAGGTGCAATATTGGCGGTATCATGAAGCTGCTGTGAAGATTATGGTAGGGACCTTATGACCATTTTGGTTCTAAGGATACGTGAGGCAACTTTTACAAGGTAGGCTGGTACAGCTGGTACAGCCAAGGAAGTGAAGAAAGAGAAATGTGAAGGCAGACTAGGTCAAAGAACTATATATGGAGATTGTAGAAATCTTAAAAATGGAATTAAAGGAGAAATTAGTTCCAGTTCTTTATCCCCAGACACATACCATAGTAGGAAGCTACTGGAATGACTGACAGTGCATAACTGAGCCTCCCAGTTTTAATGTGCATCTTCAAACAAACATTTTTTACTTTTTTTTTTTTTTTTTCCAGGGAGACTGTTACTGAAGATAGTTTAGTTTTATTTCTGTATAAAATGTAATGTAATATAAAATTAAGTATATAGGAAGGAAAAGGGATGAAGATGTGGGGTTTTTTAATTCAGGTTTTCATTATCTAAAATGGGATTCTCGATATAAACTAGTAGTGTTCTTTTAATTTTTTGTGGGGTTTTTGTATTGTTTTTTGTTTTTGTTAAAGAAAGGGAGGAGTGGGGAACCTAATGATGACCTCTCTCAACAAAATGCATGTATTTAAGATTTCTGGATATGATGGAAAAATAGGCTTGCTGCTCTTAGAGTATGGGTTTACATTGTTCTCTCATCCTAATTCCTAGTGCACACTGTTATTGTGTTAGGATATGTACACCAAATATTTATGACTAGTCTCTTGAAACTGAAACAATAAAAGGCATTCTTCTTGGAAAACTATCTAAGGAGCATACAAATGGTTGATTTGCCATTGCAAACACGTGCTTTGAGGAATATGATTTAGATCCTAGATGTCTAGTTGAGATTGCAGGGATGCCCCAGAACACCAGTAGCTTGTCGCTAAGGCAGGATGCCTCTTTACCTGCTACCGCTATATGTGAGGGTTTTTTGAGAGACAGGCATGGTATTTACTGAAAACAGCAACTGAACTGCCAGCAGAAGAATCCCTTGCCCACGACTTTACCTGTGGTAAAGGGCCAGTATGCCTAATTGCACATTCCCCAGCAAGTCTAACCAAACAATGGGGTTTAAAATAGCATTGTGTTAGCTACGGAAAGTGTTCGGGTTTTTTGACAAGAGTATTGTCTGCGCTGGGGGGTGGCTCTCGCTGCGGAGTGGAGGTGAAGAGAGAGTCTCTGCAATTCCTTGCCTGGGTGTCAAGAAAAACAAACCAGCCCATAATTCCTCTCTTGAATCACCTACAGAGGTGCCTGACTCATGTTGTGTAGCTGGTGCTTTTGTCACATAGGTAACGGACAGTTGCTGGCAAATGGTAGTCTCCCTTGCCATGCTGATCCTGGGCAGTACTTGGCTGTTGTGCAGATGTTTGCCCTGTTTCTGTGTGGTGGCTGTGTCATGCCAGATGGCTGATGTGCCGCTACGGAACTTGACCTGCAGCTTTGGCAGTAATGTCAGCAGCCGTGTCTCTTGTCTGAAGTTGCACCAAAAAGAAAATAAGGTTACAAGGGACAACCAGCTGTTGAGAGTTGTAGTCATCTTCCTGGGCAAAGCCTCTCCCCCATGATAAGTGCTGATTGGCAGCATCAGAGTATGTGTCAAACCTGGGATGATCTGGAGCACTTGGGTTACAAACGTTTGGGATGACCAAGGACTTGTCTCTGCAGATATTAAAAGAGCCTGCCCCAAGATGTTGCAGCAGCGTGCAAACAGGAGACTACCTTGCAGGGTGTTTGGAAGAAGTATGTGGGTTTTGCTGTCCATCTGGACTTTTGCCAGCTGAACTTTGGCCATCCTAATGAACCCTTAGCAGCCGGCTGGATGCAGGCATATTGAGTCTTTGGGGGGGAGCTTTGCCCTACTGCTAAGAGGGTGCTGTCAGCACACCTTTTAGACCTTGTCATCTTCAAGGTACAATCAATGACTTTGCATGTGGTTTCTATCAGTAAAACTGAGGTAAAGCAAACTGCTAGTATTTTCTGGGAGCATGTATACATATAACTCATGGCAGGCATATAAGAAAAAAGAGGAACTTCTTTATTGGGCTTCAGTGTAGCTGCTGTGGTTCACCAGAATTAATACATGCTGCTAAAGTTTTCCTGGGGCGTGCTTTGTTTTTTATTTTTCTTTTTTCCTGAACGTATGGTACTTAGTCTGTAGTACTATAGCTAGTAAAGCTTTTTCTTGATCCAAAGCTGCGATAACAGTAACATGCTGTTTGCAGAGACAAAGGGAACCGATGGTCAGTAATTAGAAGGCTTATGGCTGCCAGTTGTTATGCACCTGAGATATTACAGCTGTACGATGTTTCTAGAGCAAATGGGAGGAGAGAATTTCTACGGGCTTGAGAGGCAAAATTTTAGGCATTTCTACGATGTTTAGAGCATTCTGTGAAAAATGCTTTCTCTTAAATGACACCAAAGACATGTTATCACAGAATGGTTGAGGTTGGAAGGGACCTCTTAAGGCTATCTGGTCCAACCCCCCTGCTCAAGCAGGTCCACCTAGAGCCAGTTGCCCAGGACCATGTCCAGACAGCTTTTGAATATCTCCAAGGTTGGAGACTCCACAGCCTCCCTGGGCAACCTGTGCCAGTGCTTGGTCATCCTCACAGGGAAAATGTGTTCCCTGATGTTCAGAGGAAACGTCCTGTGTTTCAGTTTGTGTCTATTGCCTCTTGTCCTGTCTCTGGGCACCACTGAAAAGAGCCTTCTCTTCTCCAGGCTGAAGAGTCCCAGCTCTCTCTCATCTTCCTTGTGGGAGAAATGCTCATCCCCTTAATGACCTTTGCGGCCCTTTGTTGGACTGTCTCCAGTATGTCCATGTCTCTCTTGTACTGGGGAGCCCAGAACTGGACATAGCACTCCAGGTGTGGCCTCACCACTGCGGAGTAGAGGGCAAGGATCACCTCCCTCGACGAGGGAACCATTAGCCTTCGTTGCAGCAAGGACACATTGATGGCTTACGACAGCCTCTGTGAGAGTGACTGAATCCTCTACCATTTTAGAAACTGTTTATTTGCAGTTTTAATTTGTGTCATGACGTGTAGTTGTTCTTTCTGGTTCTATTCACATTTGTGGATCTAAGGCTGTAACTTAAGGCATGGTGTTTGACTAGTAAACATATTGGCATTTCTGCGGGCAGTGCAATACTGACTTCTGCAGTCCTGACCTGCGGGACCAAACAGCACGTATGGAAGAAAGCTAAACGAAGCCAAGTTATGCACAGCCACATAGCCATGGGCACAGTTGGCTGTGTTGTGTTGTGTCGTGTGACTGTGAGAGCCTTGGCACCTAAAAGGAATGAGGGAGAAGGCAAACCTGTCTTATAAATTGCTTTTACAGGGCATTACGCATCTGCAATTCCATCTTCTGTTCCCTACAGTGTGATTAAAGCTTGCTGTGCATAGATGTTTTTTCATGGTGACATTAGGTACTGGAGGTTAACCACCTTTGTGCCTGGTAAATAGCTGTGTGAATTACAGGTTTCTTACCTAGAGTTTCGGAATTGATGCAATCCTACCTCTTACAGGCTTTATCCTGATGGTAAGTCCTTGTTAAGGCATGTATTGAGGGGAGGATAACCCAGCAATTTTGCACTGACTACTTGATTGTATTGTCTGCTTTCAGTGCACACATTTGTGTGATCTGATTTTTCTTTTGTTGTTTGGAGACAGTTGGTATCTCAATGAAGGACGGGATGCTGAGGGCAATGTTGGTCACAGATTGCAGAGTTAGGGAGGAAAGGTGTATAAGTAGGAGCGTGGCCGTCGGGTTGATCCCTTACAAAGCTGCTTACAGCGTTCCCGCTAAGTACGAAATGATTGCCCTTTCAACATGTAGTGGGGGAGATGCAAGGAGGTTGATCAGAAAGAAGAGGGGAGGCAGGCAGGAAAAGTGAGCAGGCATAGTGGCTGATAGATTACACTTTGCAAGTTGTCCGCTCCATTCTCGCCAGGTGCAAGTGCAGCTGCTGGTCTGTGTGTGCAGATGTTGGAGATGGGAGACAGCTCTGAGGAAGGGTAACAGCAATAGAAAAGGCTGCTCGGTCACATCCTTCCAAGCTGGAACTTAGCACTGGGGATAACAATTAATTCCAGGAGAATATCACAGGATACCATAACTTAGGATAAAGATATTCTCTTTGTAATATTGCAGCCAGTTTGTTCTAGGGCTGACTGGCTGCATGAGAGCTTGGGTGTAGGCTGGGCATCTAGGTCATCTGGTCATCACCGAGTCACCAGGCTTGCGATTCTCACCAAAACTCTTGTCAACCTTGTAATGCTAAGATGCGGTGGCCTGAGCAGTGCTGAAGGAAGTGCCTCTTTCCAGAAGGTTTGGAGGTTGATCAGGAGACAAATTGTATATAATATTTTCATTAATTATCTTGGCATGAGAGTGGGCATGTGCTAATAAATTTTGCTGAGGACGCTCTGTGGGAGGCACTGTCAAATAGAGAAGGACTGGAAGTGAGGGAAGAACTGGAACATAGTAAAGATCACAGTAGTAGAAATGGGATGAAATCCTTAGTTTTGTGTCAGAAGCTGAGAGTTTCTGTCGCGAGCAGGTTGTTCATCAGCTTGTCTGTGGAGGAGAAAGTCCTGGCTTTCACAGTTAATTGCAGAATGGCTGTAGGTGTGAAAAAGACAAAGTCGGTCCTAACTGAAAAGGCATTTCTAATAAACACAGAGGAGTGTTGAGCTGATTTCCATCAGTGTGTGGTTCAAAGCCCTGGTGAAACTTGTCTGGAATAACGCATGTATTTCTGATTGTTTGTATTCAAGGTGAAATTAAACAGAAGAAGGTATAGAGAAAATGTTCAAGGATGAAGGGTGCAGAAGTGGTGGAACAGGACAGACTGAAAACAAAAGGTTGAGGGGGAAACAGCTGGAGGGAAGGTGACCTCTTTTCTTTAAAAGTCAGCGTTGGTACAAGAATGGATGGTCACCTGTTAATAAAGGTAAGAAGTCAGCTGGGAGTTAGAAGAAAAGTTCCTCATCTTCAGAGCAAAAATGTTCTGGAAGGATTCCACTAGAATTAGTAAGGACAAAGAATGAATTCACTTAAAATTGAACAGGTTTTTTTTGTTGGCGCCTTTTTTTTTTTTTTTTTTTTTAATAACGATTCAGAAGCAGAATTATCCGGATGTGAGGATTGTGGGCTTTGATCCCCTTCAATCCTATATTGCAGTGCCTCTGAAAATCATAATTGAGTGTTTATGTGTATGTTTAACATGATGTCTTGACTGATTAAAGGTGGGGGATTTTTTTTATTTTACAATATTTAATCTGTATATGTGCTTGTGGCTTGAACTAGTACTGTTATAGGAATAAGCATCTGAATTCTGAGGAGAGGCATAGATCGACTGAACTGTTCTCGGTGCATGAATGAATTCTTCCCGTAGTATGGTATCACTGGAACGTCTTTAGGATTTTTCCCTCTGAGGGCTTCAGAAAGCAATCTTAGGGTAGAAGTAGCGACATGGTTTTTTTATTAACGCATGAGCCAGAATTCCAATTGGTGGTTTCTTTTAAGATTTCATATTGCAGTATAAAAATGGAAGTGTATGCAGAATATGAAAAATAAATTCAAAATCCCATCTTTAAAGTAGCTGTAAAACAGCTTTAGCGTAGGGTGAGGAAAAGACCTATTGAAGAACAACAACAAATCTTGAAAGCAAAGAAAATTTGCTTCAGTATCTTGAAAATTTAGAAGCACAAGTCTTTTTGTAAACACTTCCAGTTGTAGGTGCTGGTGGGAGTTGGTGCTTCTGCCTGATTTACAGGGGTTCACTGGACGCAAAGCAGAATTAAGAAGAAAACCAGAAAAATCGAAGAGCTATCTATTTCGTTAAATAGTGTTTCCTTTTCAAAACACTGCTGGCATACTTGGAGGATTGAAATTTTATTGTATTGTAAATTGTAGTTTAAGCCATTGGAGGTATTATGGCAGAAGTCCAAAAGGAATTTTGTCAGATTTTGCAGCGTGGAGGCTGTAAAGATCAGACCAGGCATCTCTCACTACACTTAATCTCTGCAGTACTGCATTGGTACAAGTGACAGGGACACTAACTTATGGCATCTGGGATAACTTTAGCCATAGAGTCGTCTTTGGGCCTCATTATCTCATTCCAATTCCACTTATGTAGTACGAACTGGGGACCCCCCACTAATGCTGTTAATTACAGCGCAGACAATGTTCACATCCATGCCTGAGCTTGTAATTGTAAGAACTGCGATTTAAAGTCAGATAGCCCCCAAAAAAGGACACAAGGACACAAACTAGGTATGAATTTATAGTTCCTCTGCAGTTCCTGAAATCTTGCTGCCTGTCCAGGCCTCTCCCCGGGCAGAGCCAGCAGCGTAGGCTGCTTGTCAGTGCAACCCAGACATTTTACAGCTGGCTTTTCATTAGGTTTGGCCCATTATATGAGCTCCTGAGTTGAAACCCTGGGTTATGATTTTTCTGAATTGCTGATTACGTAGCTTGAATTCATCACATGCTGAATGGTTTGTTGTTTTGGGTTTTTTTTTTTTTCCCTTGAAAGTTTGCATTAGCCTTGTGTATCTCAAATGGATATGCAGAGCTGATAGGTATTTAACAGGAATCCAGCTCCTGTGAAAAGATTGTGATGCTGTCCCACTGGAAGCCCCCCTGTGCCTGGAAGAACCCCCAGGGAAATTAAGCGGCTGTGAGTTTGAATCGTGGTGCGAGAGAGAAAGAGTGCAAGGCTTCAGCATGGAGCCGTATGTTGAAGCAGCAGAAAACCAGAACATTGCTCTCTGAAAATCAGTACAGTCCATCTTTTGCACTGCATGTGGCAAGATTCCTGGGGAGAAAGGAGGTGATACTGTGGTCTCTAATTGAAGATGATGATAACACATATGGAAAGAAGGCTGAATTCTGGTACTGAATGCCTGACTTCGCAACCTTAAAGTGTTCTTCTAACTCCCATACTGTGCCTACAATTTAGTACTGTTGTTTGGGTTCACATAGACAAGGACAGATTTATTTATTTTAATGAGGTAAAAAAAAAAAATCATGAAGTTCTATACTTTCACTTCAAATGGAAGGGGAAAAGCTAATATTAAAAGACGAGGTCAATTGCATTATTTTTATTTACTCTTGTATCTGTTGGCAATACATATCCAGTGAAGGAATACTAGTGCATTGTCAGCAGAAAAGAAGAGCATCCTGAACATCATAAGTCACCAATATTTGGCACCTGCGACATGGCTGAGCGGGCCAGGTAACTGGAGTGGGCACTCTGCAAATTGAGCACATAGGTAGTAGTGCTGGCAGCCAAACCTCTATCCCATCACTTAAGAATACCAAGTACACCGCGAAGAGGAGGCCGGGCTGGAGGGACAGGAGATTCTGTTGGGAATGTCCATCTGTTCTCCCTGCTGATGAGGCTACATGCCTGTGATTTCTTGGCTGGAGAAACTTGAGTAAATAAATAAAATAAAATAAAAAAAGCTTCTGTGACTAATAACAACAACTTGTGCCAGAAGAGGATGCTATCAATTTGGGAGTTGAAAAAAAAAAGAAAAAAGATGTCTTTTCCCATGGATTGTTCAACATCAGTGTGAAACGATTTTTGCTTTTTCCCATTGAGATCTTTTAACACTTTGGTATCTTATTCAAACCAATAATTGCATGTTTTGGATCTGCTAATGCACTTGTTCTTATAGCTACTCTTCCCATGTGGGAAATGCAGTGCTATTAACATAACCTCCTGCTGAGGATATAAACCTTGCTATTACGTGTTGGAGAACTGACTTGCAGGGAGCTGATTTGAAGGAGATGTGGATTCATTTCTGCAAAAGTGTGCTGTGCTCTTTTTTTTTTTTTTTTCATTTTAGCACCACGTGTCTGTCATGAACCAGAAGGATGCAGAGTTGTCACAACTGGAAAGGTAGTCAGCTTTCTGCAACCCATGCAGTAGTATGTACGGAGTAAATTACAGTTCTGGTAGCTCATTTGGCAAGTGAGTTTGATAAGATGGAAAATAGAGGACAAATTCCATTATAAGACTGCTTACTTTTAATTAAGAGTAATTACTTCTAATTAAGGGTAGTAAAAGATGGACACTGCTATTTCTGAAGCATTTTCATTGGTTTTATAAGGTTTCCAAAGTCATTGCATGTTTCTAGACTCTGAAAGTTAATGAAAACAGGTCTAAGTTATTTGCTCCTCTTGTGACTCTCAGCATCGTAAGGTCACAGAGACTTTTTTAATACACTAATATTAGGGAAGAAGAAATGTTTTCTTTGGTACTTACACTTTTCCTGTTGCTTATGGTGGCCTGTCTAGTCACCTGTTTGGAGTCATGAGGCAACATGCTGTCCTTTGTGACCTTTTGTTGAAACTTCTAACTTTTGCTTTGGAAAGACGGCATAGCCTACCCAGCCCTCTTTACGAGTCCATCCAGAAGTGATTTGTTGTGTGAAGACACGGTTTAAGTCTTAGAAGTGAACAAGGAATTGCTGAAATTTCTTTACGCTTCTGGGGATTTATAGTTAGGGAATATCATCAGGTGAGGAATAGCTGGTTTTGTTTACAGCTTTTTTTTTTTTTTTTTAATGTAGGAGAGTTTAGTTTAGTATATAATAATTTGTATAGTGTGAATGTCTTTATGTTTTGGCATGATCCTGATGATGGAGAAATGCCAATATCTGTTGCATCTGGTGAGTTAATAATTTTCTTTCCTGAGAGGGTACATAAGGAATACTCTTGAAGAATAAACCCTGCTGCAGCATACCATATAGTTATTTTACTTGTATGTAAGTGCAAAGAAATGAATGCCTCCAGAAACATGTGGAGGCATTTAATTATCAGAACCATTTGTTGTTATTATTTCATTTGCTGTTAAGGAAAATAGCAAGAAAAAAAAGCCAAAACCCTCCTGGGAACCCAAAAGCTTTTTAGATGTGTTTTGTGGTTGATGTTTCATGCTTGTTAACTCCAGGATTTGGTTTCAAAACCCTTTTAATAGAGATGCTAATGGGATTCTTCTCCATTTTACAGAACGTGTGATAAGAGATTTTTGTGTGAGAGCAACGTGAGCCGCAAAGGGCAACATACCATTCAGTAACGCTGTCCAGATTTCCATAAAGCTGGTGTTACAGGGATAGTATTTCATAAGACAGGGAGAACGAGTCTTCTCCAGGCATTGCTTATATGCTTGTTTGGTGCTTGCCAGTTCGCTGGCAGCCTGCTTTGGACCATGTGCTTAAACTTGTGTTTGTTCTTTCAAAGCCAAAGTATGGGTAGGAACGAAATGAAAACATCCCCCCTCAGCAAACACTCCAGCTAGATGCCTCCCTCAGCATGGCCCCCTCACCTGCCGAGTGAAAGCTCGGCCCTGGAAACCTTTGTGTTCCTACCTGCAGTGGCAGTGATCTGCTGTAGAGAAGCCAGCAGCCATTTGCTAAACAGATTAGCACGGACACCTGCGTTAGCTTGATTGCACAGCCTGGAGCTTCACGTGGGCTAGGTTACCTTGGTTTTTTAGGGAGTTCCCCTATTCCTGCAGGTCAGCTGCTGTTAATCTCTAATATGGCTTGGATGTCCGTCCATGGACTAGAGAGTCTGAGGCACACTGGCCAGACGAAGGAGATCTGAGGAAGAGGAGGTTACTTCCTATGAACTCTCCATTTAGTTGTACAGTCTCCTGGTCCCTCTTCAGTCTGTAACAGCTCATCTTGGTTAGTACTTAATCCACGTACTTAATCCTGTGTGGATTATGCCACTGATGAAGTTAAGGCTTTACGTTATGAAAATAAAGTCTTACCTTATGGGTCTTTCACGTCGTTTATTTCAAATCTACAGATGTTGTTTCTGATAGCGTCTCAGGTCTGTCTGGGAGTTTTAGTCATCCCCAGTGTAATCGTTACTATTCCAAGGAAAACAATGTTGCTGTTCTAAAGTTAGTTTCTTATGCTACACAGCAGATTTTATTTTGAGCTGTGGACTTCTGCTCTCTAAACGAAAGTTGACTTAAGTGACTATAGGCTTGGATTTGGTGGATTTTTTTTTTCCCTCTTCATTTTGTTCTCTCTTGCTGTCACCCTGCCAAAGGTAAACCCTTGAGACGAACAGGTGAGGTGAAGGATAAAGATCTAATGACACTTGTTGGAAATTAGTTGTAAAAAAACCCTGAATGTCTTCCTTAATTCTTGTTCATGCCCAGGCAGCTTGAAAACAGGTTTTGTTTAGATTTTGTGATTTCTGTTTTACCTTGTATCTCTCAACTGGGAATGCTATAAATCCTTTCCAAATAATGTGTTTGCCTATCAGATGTGTTCCCATGCCTGTCGTATTAGCATCAGGCACGTCCTCTCTACACCTAATACAGCAGGAACTGTTTCCCCTGAAGGTGCAGAGAAACAGCATTAGGTTTGAATGGAAAAATCAAATAAAGCTGAATTGAGAAGGAGAGAGAAAGAACTGGCATGAATTTCTGAGGTGAGGGTTGAGCATATTGTCTTGTAGGCAGTAAAACTGCTTAATTTAGTGACTAATATAACTGTGGCTACTCAGCATAGCATGGTGCCTACCCCTGCGCTCTATTGACAGTCCTTTACAGTCCTTAAAAATGAATTTGAAGTGCCGCCAGCAGATATTGCCTTACTTTATTGTAGAATATCCACCTAACGTTTGACAGCTGTTCTGCGTTGTGAGTACTATGCATTGAGAAACTAATGGCCCAAAAATGTTTCTAAAGAAGTATTTTCGTTTTTTTTTATTAAACAAAAAATAAAGGAGATGCAGATAGTTCCTGGGAAGGAATACCTCCTACGCTAAGCCGTCAGCCGTTCTCGGGCGGTACCTGAAGTTACTGGCTGTCCGTTCTGGTCCTCGCCCAGCCTGGCAGCACGAGGCAGGATGACCTGGCTCCACACCAGCTGGTGCCGTGCCATCGTTAATGCGTCCCCTGCGACGCTAACTTTGCAGAAGCAGGCTGCAGTGTAAGTCCAGTGAAAGCGGGGATGATGGCTTCAGGGTGATGAGGACACAGGACGCCTTACACAGGACGTCTGATTCATACCAAAGCAGAGTCCGAGCTGATGCAGCTCTTCTTGATAGGTAAAGTAGGAAAATTGGAGGACCCCAGCAGAGTTTAAAGGCTTGGAGAGATGATTAAACTTTATTAAAGTTTTGCAGCCTCATGCATTTTTTTGTGTTGTGAAGCTGCTATTTTCCACTTTGTTTTCCTGATGGTTTTCAATGGAAACAGTGACATGCTTCTCTTTTGTTTTGTTTTCTGTTGAAATAAGCTTCTCTCTAATAATATGAAGAAAGCGATGAGAGAGAAATTTTTTTTCTGGGATGCAAAATCTGTTTGACTCATGCTTATGGGCAGCATTAGACTGATGATTACAGAGGATGTATTTTCTGTAAAAAAAATGCATTGAGCTAAGCGTGAAACTTGATTCTAACTTTGAATGTACACTGGTTTTGTTTACTCATTCCCTTCAGAATGGCAGATTTTTTCTGGTTTACATCATGTAAAAAATAAAGCACGGTAGTGGATTATTAGATGACGGCTGTTGTCTCAGAATTCTCTTCAGGAATTAATTTTTTTCACATCTGCACTTCATTTATTCTTGGCCTGTCAATTAAGTATGGACCTGTTCCTGCCTTGAGACTTGAGAATTGATTCGGAGTGTCCCAGGTTTTGGTTCAGTCCAAGTTTCAGGACAAGCAGGGGCCTTGAAAGCCGTGCTCCCTTCCTTCCCTCCTGCCATAGCTCTGCCGTCTCTGTCCTGATGCATTGAAAAATAGGGTGAAATGAAGGGAAAGAGCAAAATAAAAGTAGGAATTAAGACAGTTGTAAAGCATGTATTTAGAGCAATTTTAACAGTGTACCTGTACTTTATTTAAGAAGTGTATCGATACTTCTGCATGATCATATTTTTTTCCTTAGTGTTGCTCTTTCTCTAATTTCTCGCAAAGTCTGCATCTGCCACACTGAATCCCTCGCTGTCTCCATTCCTGAACAGTCGGGTCCACAACAGACAACTAAACTGTGTGATTAAATCAGTATATTTTCCATTAATTTGTATTTAGGCAGCCCTTTTCCTCCTGTAATGATTACCTAAGTAGCAGAAGGAAACCTTTTTGCTCACATTATTTTATATGTATTTCACTCAGGATACACATGGCCTTGGAAGAAAAATATAGTCTTTTTTTTTTTTTCTCCTGAATGCAGAAAATTACCATTCTGTGTGCAGAATGATCAGTCTGTTTGTGACACAAGTTTGGGGGACAGGTAAGGTGACCTTCTCCAGCTCATCAGGTGCTCCTCTTGCACCTTGAGCTTTCCTGTCTTCTCCCACCACTTACACCAATTCTCTGGTTTGAGGAATGTATCCTTCAGCAATTCCAAAACGTGAATTTTTGGTTTCTAGAGGTTTACTGAATTAAAATGCATTTTAAAAAACAAGGTGCACTCTTGTATGAAATAGCTTTCTGTTTTTTACAAATGCTAACAAAATGACTTCATGCTGGTTAGCAACTCAAAAAATGCGTTGGCCAATAATGAATATTAGAATACTGTACATAAGAATGATGAAAAACTACACTGAGGCTACAGGGAATAGAAATGACCTTTTAAGTTACCCAATAAACTCTCTTACTGTTGCAATTTACAACAGAGAAATATTTCCTGTTTTCCCAGCAAACTGAAGTAGCAAAAGAGGCTGGTGCTGATTCTTCTCCTAAATTTTTGATTCAACAGAAAAGCCGAGTTTTGCAGCCTACCACTTGCTTGCATTGTCACTAATTGAGTTTTAAATGTTGCAGTCTGTTTCCTGCTGTAATAATGATTTATATCTTTCTAGTTAATGAGCCTCGATCATTAGAGCATCCATGTTCAAGGGCTGCCTTGAAAAGCACAGCAGTCCTGCAGTCCACTGAAAAGTTATCTTAAATGATGGCTCTTTAGCCTTTTACTTACAAAGGAACTTCCCAGAAATACTGTTCTTGTAGGTGGCAAATAAAACCCTCTGATAGAGGCAGAACCTCAATCTGAAAAAGTATTTTGGCTAGTCAGGTATGAAATAATCCCACAAATCATTAATATGAATGATCTACAGAAAGAAGAGAGGGTTAGTGCAGTTCTTAATGACTGTATCTTGTAATGCCTCTTCAGGTGTGTGAGACTCTCTTGACGTTTCACATCATCATCTTCTATGCCTGAAAGGACACGGTAATTAAAGGCAGGCAAGTAAGATAATCATATTTGCTAACTTTGAGTACCAAACCCACCCAGAAAACAAGCAGTAATTGTTTATTTGGGTACTTTTTTCTCTTTTGCAAATATCTCTGGAGGTGGGTTTTTTTTTCTGAAGAGAGACAATAGTCTGTAATTGAAATCTATGTGAGTCAGTTTGTTAGTGGATGAAGATTTTATTGTGAAGGGACTGCTGAATGCTAATAAGTTTCTTGGGTATAAACTGCCCACCAATTTCTTTAAATGGCAAAAATTATGTTCTTTAGTTGAGATAATTTTATATAAGATAGCTATTTGTATTCAGTTATATACAAGCCAGCCAAGGAACAATCCTGAGACAAGGAGTACAGTGAATATTAAGAATCGTTGATCCAATGCAAATCACACCTGGTCCTTATCGTTTACCCATGCTACTGACGGCTCATGAAGAATGTGCAATTTAAATAGTTTCTTTTTAGTAGAGATATGCATACCTGTAATAGAACTTTATCGTAACGATTTTTACAGGAAAAAAGTGAAAACTGCTTTCTTGACTTTTGCAAGACTTGTGCCTGGTGCAGAAGCCTTGCTAGGCTGCAGAAGTCTGTTGTGGCTTTGTTCTTTCGATTGCCTCATTGCTGCTGCTTGTTTGTAAGGGTAGATCAACGAGAGGGGCTCAAGGAAAGTCCTGAGTCCTTCCCTGCTGAAGCTCAGGACTGGAAGCTGCTCCTCGCTCAGCTTGGGAGGGACAGCTCAGACTCTCCCTACACTGGAGGAGGATCCTTGAGACCCTGCCCAGATCCTGGGATCCCCTGTAGCTGCATACTTGGTTTGCCAGTCCTTGGTGGAATAGATGACAGTAGTGTTGCCCACGGCGAGTTTCTAATCCTCAGTCCTCTATGAGAAACTGTCAAAACAGCTCCAGTGTTTTAGATCTTTTTTATGTGGTCCAGTTTCAGTGAGTCTTTTAAATAAGACTTTGATTAAAGCTGAACAGATGTTTGAAATGAACCAAGAAGACTTTTTTCATGTATTTAGTTCTTAAAATAGTCTATTAGACTTTAATAATTCTTAAACAAAGTACTAACATTTATGAAGGGTGACACTGTCTGTTCTTCTTAGCAATAGTTACAGAGATTAATTTCATCTTTTGTAGTCTCGATAAGATGCTATTCCAGAGAATGTATACTTATCCTCCCTGTACCTAACTGGCTTTTTGTTCTATAGCTTTCTACTTTCTTTGGTGGAAAAACTCAAATATTTCCTAGCTCTACCTGCGTTCTTTTGAGTTAAGAGAATTAATATTTTTTGGATTGTACTTTAGCATTGTGTGTTGTCCGAGACTGCATGAAAAAGGAGAAAAATGGGTTGAAAGCCCATTCTTTTCGACTTGCATTTTTTCATAGCAGATTCATCAGCTCTACTTCCTGTGATGTGTAGATATCCCTGCTTCTTTTGGACACCAAAGAGACAGACCCACAATTACTTTCTTTTGTGCGTGATGATCTTCTGAAACCTGATTTACCTTACTTGTATGTTTTCTGAAGATAAGATCCTATCTTCACTGACTCATATTTTTGGTCATGATGATGTGTCTTCCTTTTTTAGAAGAAGCTTCTGTTGCCTTGGCTTTTATTTTTCTTTTGGTCACATGCTTTTCAGCTTTTAGCAGGCTATTTACGGTAGATAGACCATTGTCAGTTGAAGGTCTTTAATGAATTTTCTCTATGAAGTTCAGTAACATAAATATTTCCGTTTGAAATACATATATACAAGAAAATCATATAAAATTTTCAATGAAATATAAGTTATAAAACTTTCAGAGTACATGAAAACTTTGGGGTCTAATAAATACAGGTTTATGATCCAAGAGGTATTTTTTTTATTACTTGGCCAGATCCAAGAGGCTAAAAAAGAGACTGCCAAGCAATTTCTACAGTTTCAGTTAAGCACAGGCAAGCTTTAACAAACATATGAATACATTAGAATTTTATTATTTTTATGTGCCTGTAAGGTTTCTGCCTTGCAATCATTTCAAATAACCGTGCTATTGCAGTCCAGAGGGAGTAGCACGCAGCCTGAAAAGTCACTGAAGTGCAAATAGTGCATTTTTTTCTTTAGCGCACATTTTTCACTTGACAGTAACAAATCCATGAGAGAACTGTTTCCCTTGAACTGCTGGACTGCTGAGAGCCAAATTTGACCGATCAGTTGTACTAACCAATACGAGGGAGAAGCAGCAGCAGCAATCTGTGTTTCATAAGGGAATCTATAACGAGGGCAAAAGATTTTGTTTCATAAAAGCAAGACAGCGTGTTCCTGGGAATAAGACCGCTTGCTTGCTTGCAAGCAAGGAATAGAATAGCCAGAAATATGCATAAAAGAAATAATATAAATTCCATTGTGAAAATGTGTCTTCAATGTAGAAGACAGCAGGTCAGCTATTCTTCTCCTGTAAAGGAGCCAGTTAGTTAAGCTACCTACACATTATAGAAAATACAGGGAATTAGACATAAATAAAGGAATGAATGAAATAGTAAATAAAGGAAAGCTGCCTGGACCCACTTTTTGTAGCGAAGGTCTGTTGAACTCAGGTTGGAGTTACGCTTTCTTGCCAGGTGCTGGGGTCCAAACTTTGTGGCTGACACCGTGTGAATGGTGGTAGTATCAGCTCTTTCAGACAATAACTATCAATTTTGACTCTCTTGAAAACTTCTCTTAGGTTTTTTTTTTTTTTTTTTAATTAGCAACACTGTAAAATGTAAGCATCTGGAAGTATCAATTGAACCCTAAAGGCAAACCTGGGGTAGATGCAAACAAAAACATAGTTGCTCGAAAAAGACAATGGAGTCTTGTGTGTTGGCTGTTTTCTTTACCAGTGACAGCAATTTTATTGCAAGAAAATCTGTGAAAATGCTGGGGTTAGTGCATTTGCCCTGAATGTGTGAAAAAGTTGATTCTTTTCATTTGGCATTTGGGTTGGGTTGGGTTTTTTTTTGGTTTGGTGTTGTTTTTGGTTTGGGGTTTGTTTTTTTTTTTGTACTACTAGTTTTTTGTTTGGTTGGTTTTACCGAATGTTCAGCTTCACATGATGATTCACTGTTTTAGTCGATGATTTCATTGTTCTAGTGAAGGATTATGGTCAGAGTGACTCCCGTAGTTGCCTTGATAAGGGCCTGTGGTTCTGAGCACCTCCTTGGGTTTTTGCTTGACTTTGACCAGAGATTGCACAGCTTTGTTGAGCAGAAGCTTGTGCTCCGGAGGTCAGCTTGTCACCAGCCAGCATAGGATGGAACCTCACAGCCTGTAAGAGGTGGTAGAAAGTGGCATTTTTCTCTGAAATTTAGTGTTAATGAGGAGTCCCAAGCACCCCACAGATTAATAATACTCTAGGTAGAGAGTTTCAAGTAAAAGAAATACCCTGTAGCTGTGAGCATTTCCAAGTGTTACCTTTTGCCAAATAATTTTTCACCATAAACGTTTTCATGGTCCTTGTTTTCTACAGCTGTGAGCTGAATTCAAAGCTGTAGGAAGTGCATGCTAAAGAAATGGAGAGATGAGAAAAATAAATGCAATTGTTTTAATATCATGAAAGGATTTTTTTTCTTTTTGTGCAGGACAAAAGTAAAATAAACTATGGCTGGATTTGGGGTTAGTATTGTAGTAGTTGTAGTTGGAAAGAACATTTCCTGGAATGAATTAAACTGATAATGTACTTGATCTTAGCCAAAAGTAGACAATGTTCTTTCTGAAAATGAGTCATTCTGCAGAGCAAGAGAGTTAAAGAGGAAAGTTCTTCTGAAAGAAGCGCGTACCTTCTTCAGTCATTGCATGAACATAATGTTGTGTTAAAAAATCATCACCAGTACCCATCTTGCATGGAATAGAAACAGGGAAACTGTCATCTTTTAGTGCCCTATTAAAGCGTTATTTTGCTGCATGCTCTGACAGGATAGTGTTACATAAAATATTCAAGGGAGTATGTGCATTCTGGTCTAAAATAATGATCACAGCTCTGGTCATGCCAGCGTGTTGTGGAAGTACAACTGGTATTAGCCCAGTAAGGTTCTGAACAATAAGCGTCTCCTGCTAAAACAGAGATTTGCCTTTTTGCACTGGAAGTAATAGTCATTTAGCAGTACTTTGCTCCTTAAGTGCAGTATGTCTTACAGAGCTGGAGTATTACGCTTGTATCTAGCAGCAGTTCACACACCAGCCTCCTCCCAAGAGCAGCAAGCACAAGGGACAGTGTTTCCGAAGTGACTTCAGTTATTCAAACAAAAGTGGGGTTTTTTTCTTGTCTGTCATATTTTTAATTTTTCTATCACCTCATTATTAAAACTAACAGATGTAAGAGATGGGACTTTCTCCCTGAACTAGGAGGACTTGAACTTTAGACTGCTTATACTGTCTCAATGCTGAGAGAAGAGTACGAGCTATGGCGTTAATACAGACAGGTAAATCTGGAGAAAGAGAGTTCAACGGGTATTTCCCAGTCTTTTGAGAATAGCCAAGAAACTTTACTTGCAACCCAGATGAAATACCAATTTACTTACCAAATAGCTTTTTCTTGGTCAATATGACTTCACAAAATGCAAATTTAGGAAGTAACTTGTTTATCTACTTCACAGCAGTTTGGGAATCCCTGTAACAGAAGGTCTGTAACAACAGAAGACAAGGTTGTATTAACTGAGTGGAGCAGAACCAAATTCGGCCTAAGCAACTGATTGAAGTCAATGCCAGTAGTTACCCAGTGAAGCTGTATATCTTCGGGTCTTTGAAGTCAAAGGCTAAGTAAGCAGGAGGAAAATGGACATTGCATAGCAGTAAGTTGGCCCAAACACTTTCTGCTTTGAGTATTACGGCAGTCAGCAGAGCACTAGCGTGCAAAGCCAGGCGCTTATCTTTAAAGTCACTTCGGATACAAAGCTTTATTTCATACTGGTATGGCAGTCTTTTGGTACAGGCATACAGGTATGGCTACTCCACCATCAGTAATGCGCACCTACAGCTGCAGTATTGTACTTTGGAAAAACCTGTACTTGGGGGTTTTATGCAGGTTTTTTTGTCAGAAACTTTGCATGGTTTTGCATTAAAGGATGGTAATTGTTTCTTCTGGTGTGTGGCAGCGTTACATCCTGCTGATGGGATTTGCTCCTTTTATGTTTAGGGCTGGAATTGCTCTCTCAGAAAAGATCTGGTGTCTGAGGGAATCAGTTGGTGGTCTAACCTCTTGTGTTTTCTGTTAAAAGCATGTCCTTATTAATGTTGCTTTAAGAGGAAATGCATTGTATTTTCAGACACTTCCTTTATTATACATGCTGCATTTAAATGGATGTACGTTATATTTTAAAACAAAATTTCGGTCACCTAAACACTGTTTCATGTTTAGATTATGTATATGTCCAGGGTTATGGTGTTCCATATTCTTTGAAACCAGATAATCTGGGAAGTGCTGTGGAAGAAGTAATCACATAGCACCCATCAGAATTAATGAACTCTGCATCTAGATCTTGTCCTTGCAATATAAAAAGCTGACTCAGGAGTTTATTTGATATCTGTACATAATAACTTTTTATTAAAATCTCAAGTCTGTGAGATTATTTTTCTCATCTGGAACTGTAGCTGGGGGTGTTTTCAGGCTGTGTATATTCTGATTGCATGACTTGCATTTGTATGATCTGTCCGGCTGAGGCTGATTCAAGCAGCGGAGGCCTTTATCCTGCAAGTGCAAAAAGTAAGGTGGTGGAGATCCTTGGACAGAGACAGTGAATTCGTATGCATTTAATTCACATATCAAATTTAACCTAATCAAATGCCAATGAAATCCTGTTTGGCTGAGTGGTAATATATTAAACATTTATTTACCTGCCCTTGGAATGTTTGGTTTGTAATTATTAAAAATGTATCTGATAACTCTATATTAGAAACCTGAAAGGATGTCATATTTGAGATTACTAATAGACTACAGACCAGAAGAGTGCCATAAATGCCAGTTCAGTATAATGGAATTTTTTTCCTTTTTTTCACCTGATATTCTCTTTGCAAGCTATTTTTTGATAGTGACCTTTTCTTCTTACCTCTCTCTCTGAATAGCAGTACTCTCTTACCTCCCAGAACAACTTACTGCATGTGATGGGGTTGGTGGCTGGCTGCCGAAAGAATATTTCTTCCCTGTCCCTCCCCTCCTCTGACTTTGTGTCTGGGGTTTTCCCCTCCTCAGCCAGCCATTGGGAAAACAATGCTTAATATAGTGGGAGAGACTGGTTAGTTTGATTGAGGAGCGTGGTGCAGGAGCTAGCCCAAATCTGCCTGGCTGCCATCCCTCATGCTACCCAGAGTCCAGTCGAAATTGCGTGCACTCCTTATATGCCTAATAGCAAGGTTATACAAAGAAACATAATTAAGGCTATTCTCTTCATCAGTGTGACTTCTTTGTGTTCATTTTCATAATTGTCATTAAGTGATAGCAGGTTTTTTTCTGGAACTAGATGATCTTTAAGGTCCCTTCCAACCCAAACCATTCTATGATTCTATGATTCATGTTGATTTAGGGTCAGCATATGAATTTAAACACCCACTCAAGATCATGTTTAGGTATATGTTTTCAGCAAGAGGAAATCAATGTGGTCAACTCCTCCTTGCACTGGCTCCCCTAACAGATTGTAATATGAGCTTTTACCAGGACATAAATTACTATGGAGAGCTTTCTCTTAAAAGCGCTTTCCTCAAAGGTTAATAATTTTTCACCAAGAATTAGATTTGTGTAAGGCTTCGGTTATGGAATTTAGATTCTATAATTTTAAAAACTCATCTTATGTGGCTTGAGCTAGAATTGGGAAACTTGCACGTTATTTGCTTTCCTTAACCCTATACCCATATACTAGCACGTGAACACCTGTAGTTCAAAAAGGTTGGATTAAAATAATAGCTCAAGCCCATTAAAGACATGGGTGCAAAAGCTGAGGGTAAGGCTTAGCAGGTCTTCACTGCTGGTTCTTTTCACTCACAGGTCGGAATATAGACCATTAAGCCCAAATGCTGAACTTCACAGACTTTCTTTGAAGCTAATTGTGCTGGCTCCTTCCACTCAGGGTGCATGCAAGTATCCATGTTGATACTGCCGGTTGCTTATTAAGAGCCCAGGAATTTGAGAAACAGTATTTTTATTTTCCCTTAACATCTGTTTCTGGGAAATACAGGCACAGTGCTATAGATGCACAAGTAATGAACAAGTGCATTTGTGTCGAGCAAATGTTTGTTTTCCACTGATAAGACAAAACTGTTGTGCTGAAGGAAGGAGGGTGCTTTTTGTCATGGAGTAATGCTTCTGATTCTTAATAAAACACTGAATGGGGGTGGGATGGAGCATGAAGCAGGTCTGCGATGGCACAGAATGAGGAAAGGGTGACAACAAATGTTATCCCCGGGTGAAGATGGAAAATATATCTTACAAGCCAACATGAACGTCTGGTTTTTGTGGTTAGGTTTTTAGATGCTAGGCATTCATATACTGAAGCTCGACATGCCAATGCTGCCACCCATAAAATCTTGTAAATTGTTGGGTGCTTGGAGGGTAATTGGATTGCAGTCTGTCCGGGTAATACTGCTCTCAAATTCTACAGTAAGAAGAGCAAACAAGGTTGCTATCCATCAAGCCCTTGTAAATAAATACTTCTTTGGGCTTTATATAACTATCACTATATCCATGTAATACAAGTGTCTTTGTTTTTACTTTACTGGGGTTGGGATTTGTGCTGCTGAGAGAAATACTAACTGTAAAGAAACCTGGTCCTAAAAGTTGAATTAAATCATCAGCAAAAAAAATATCACATTAAATTATGAATGACCAGCTACAAACTACTTCTAATGGCAAATTGCCGACTCTGGAAAAATATTGTATAGCAAAAAACTAATGGAGGTCTCTTCAACCAGATGAGTGAGAAAGATGTAACACTGAGTAATTCTAATAATGATCCTGTGTGTTACAGGTGGACAATATTTCGGTCCAATCTATGCAAATAAAAGGTATCCCCAGAATAAAACACAGCATTGAATATTATGCTGCTTTTTTCTACGGAGCTTCTCCTCTTCAAAAGCCCTTTTCCCATTTTGCCTTGTTTCACCTTCCCTAAATTCCATTTGGAGCATCGTGTGTAAAGCCAGGCTGTGCCCGCTTCTTGTGCAGGACCTTCCTTCCTCATTGAAAGGGCTCTCTTCTGGTGCGTTGAATTGGACGGAGCAATGTGAGGATGCGTTGTTCCCTCTCTGGCTATCCCTGCCTTCCCACTGACCAAAGTCGTGACCTTATAAATTATTAAACTTCCCCAAGCCTTTGTTTTTTACATCTGTAAAATTGAGGATAAGAGAATTTCCCTTTGCTATAAATAACCTTGATCTAAGGATATGAGCTGGAAATCCTGACCCGTACACCAATGAAGCACTTTCCTCACAAGTAATCCTTCTGATAGGGTTATTTGTGGAATAAGCATTGCTCCCTGATACTGAGGGTGCATTAACAGAAGATGATGACAGCGCATTTGCTTTTCCGTTTGCTACAGAGGATGCTCAGGGGCAATGCTCATCTTGGAGGGTTGCAGGGGAAGAGCCGGTCATTTCTTTGATGTGTATGGGGAGTGAATGCTGTTTTAGTCCCATCCCGTTTTGCTTCTCTCCCTGTGACCTGATTCAGCATCTTCTGGTGTATGTGATAAGAGCACCTTTCCCTGTTGATCTTGGAAAAATTCTGCAAAATATTCACTAGATCACCATCCCTTTTCTGCTACAACTCTGCTATGTTGCTTTGACCTGGAATTGAAAGTTTTCCTTTGACACCTCACTGCTGTGATACCCATTTACTTTCCTGAAAATTTGAGCTAGGGTAGGAGCATGGAGGGAAGGGGTTTTTCTCTGCCAGTGTAGGTTTTGCAGTACTTGGCAGTGGCTGTTTCCTGAGGCTCTGCTTCTGGTATCTCATATATACGAAGGCGCTCCTCTGCTGGCTAGGCTTATGTACACGGTTTTTATTTTGTTTTGAGACACTGCAAATAATTTTGTGATACAAAAAGTAATTTTGTGGAGCTATTTTTAAAAACTTTGTGCTGAAGATATTTTTGTAGCCTTAACATCTTGAAGGGCTTGCTGCCACATGGTTTAGGGTTTTTTTGCTTCCTCCTTCACCAGAGGACATTAATGACTGTTGTCCTGAAGGTCTTTTCTGATGTGATGTTTTCCCTTCCCCACTCTTTTTCACTCTACCTCTTCAAATCAAGTGCCATTAATTTGTTCTAGCCTTCAGGGGATGGTGGGAGAAAACTAACTCCTATTACAAGGAGTGCGCGTGGGTTGATCTTTACAGACACTCGCGTTTCAAGTGTTGGCAGAGCAGAACACAGTATAGTGTCTTCCTGTGTTGCACAAAAAACAGCTTTTCGCAAGATACTTTTTTTTTTTCTCAGTACAAAGAAGGAAAGTCAGCAACCGAACAACATTGTCAAATGTGGCATTGATGGTCCATTTGCAGTCTCCTTTGCTGTACCTGTATGGCTAATGGTTTCTGGCTTTATCTTTGGTGAAGTAGGCCTTTTTATGAAAATACGTAATTGCAGGTTTTTTGTTAATGCCAATTCACTCTGGTAGTATAAACTCATCAATTTGCATGCAGCGATTGAAGTGAAAAGATAGATGAAAGCCTATTATAATCTTGTTAGATAACCAGATATGAATATGAATGAGATCATGCTTCTTTTGGAATTATAGAGCTGTGTTGTTCAATACACTTAGTATAACAAACATTCATATGAAAGCCCATTATGTTGAGTCTAGTAGATGTTTTCTTATGATGATAAGTTACCTAGTGAGCTGTCTAAATGATTCTGACTTTAATTTAAGTAATGAAGTCTGCAAGTTCTTTAAACACCTCACAAACAGAAACAGAACTGCGTGACTATAAAACAATGTATGTAACTTAACCACTGAGTTTCTATCTTGAGTAGTGCTTTAGTGAGCAGCTACAAATAAAAACTTTGGAGTTTATTCTTTTATTTTCTACTTCTCCTTCCTCCTTGTTCTTCAAAAAGTAAGGAAGAAAATTGCTCAGTCTTTAGCAATTAAGAAAAAAAAGGCATGGGACAAAACTGTTGTTTTGAACATTTCATACTGCTGTGGCAATATATAATGTTCCTCAGAAACACGTACACTTGGAAACAAAGCTCATTCAAGCTCAAAGATTGTGTAATCAAGAACATGTGACTCTTATATGTTACTTTGTTCTTAAATCTTGGGGGAGACAGGAGCCTTCTGGTTAATAGTTGAGCCCCTCAGGAGCAATGCAGTAGTTTTTCTTCAAGCACCTGAGAATTTCATGCATATAGCTCTTGCAGGTGTCTTCCCTCATATTTAGCTCTTGCAGGTGTCTTCCCTCATATTTATCAGTTGGCTGAGGAAGCCCAGCCTTTGACGACTCAGCTACAGAAGTTCATCTAGTTGTTTTTGCTTTGCCTTTGTGTGTCCACTGTGCTTGTACGTACTCCTCCCTCACTTGGTTTCTTCATTCAGCCTTTGGTAATTTTTCATTCCTCCAAACTACCTCCCTGAAGACGTGGTTGGGACATACTTCTCATTGAGGTATGCAGCTTCTTTACCATCTTATCCTGTAGACCTGGGCAAATGAGCATCCACGAGTCAGCTCAGACACGTGCAGGTTTACACAGTGTGCTGGTCCCTTTGCCAGTAAGGCTTTGTAAGTACCAGGTGTCCTTGGAAGACGGTAAGCTCTTGGAAGCATGTGCTAACTAGTGGAATGGTAAGCAGCTACACACTTCCTCAACGTTGTACAAAGCAAACCCCTTTGCGATTTGCAGTCTGCATTCTGCAGTGTAACTCGATAGGGTGTTTTTCTCCCTTAGGTTTTGCAGTATTGCATGCTGCTTTGCTGAAGCACAGTCTCTTGGAGCTCAGTACAAAGACATCCCTAGCTCAGTGAATGTAAAGAACAAGCTGTCAAGCAATGGATAATATTCCCTACATAATGTCAGTTTCTTCTTTAAAAGGTGTCTTTGCTTCATTATTGTTAATTGTCGTACATGTATGAGTTTGCAGATGTTGCTTCTGAAGCTGATGATGGAGTGTTGCATATCTGCTCCTAATCCCTGATGACATTTGAAGATAGGAATATAATCTTGTGATACATGGAATGTAAATTCACTTGAAACATTAATGGTGTTTTACTATCAGACTATAATGTTACACCAATTAAGTATATACATGATAAATGAGAAAACAAGTGCGGCATATCCAAACTGTTGCAGATAGAAAATTTTTGAATTGACAGTGCTTAATGTACTATGAATATAAATTTTGTCCTTAATATCCATCTGGAGTGGGAAACCACACAGAATAATCTCTGGACTGAGTTTGTACGTAGTGAAGAGCATTAAGTTATCTGAAGGAAGGCATCTGAAGAGCATTTTCAGACTTTTTATTTGTGCCAATAATCATTACAATCTAAATCACTGCTCTACCGCTTTGTCTTCTATAAATAAGCTGGCAATACCACTGCTAAGCTTTGGGTTTCCTTCACTGCTAGTACAACTTTAACTTAATGGTTCCTGGTTCAATATTGCTTGTTCCTTTGACATCAATCAGAGGGAGATCCTCGCAGTGAAGCCATCAGAAACATAATTTAATTTGTATTAGGATAACAATATCTAAAAACAAACAAAGGAAAAATTCTCCCTTCTCTCCCCTATGTCCAATTTCTATTTTTATAATAAAATGGTATTTCATAGACAGTTACATTGGGAAAGTTCTAGTGCTATAGCATAAGATGGTGTAGTGGATCAAAGTACCCATCATAACAAGTAGGAAAAGCTGCTCAGAAACATGATTTCTCAGTAATTGCATGGGCAGTCCTGTGAACTTGAACCTTTTGGAGGGGCCCGTGTCTTCCCTGAAAACTCCCTCAATAGAGATAAATTTCGAAGGAGTCCACAAACCACCAGTGTTTCTTAAACCTTCTGGTTGCACCAATGAATTCAGTAGAAGATCAATTTAAAACAGCTTAGAAAATTGTTTTACATAGTGTGTCATGCAGTTCTGGAGCTTGCTGCCCTGGGAGGTTAGGTAGGTAGACACTATTGACAGGCTCAGACAGACAAATTCACGGGCAACAAGTCTGGTGCCTGAACTGGTCCCTGGAAATGGTAAGTCAGTGGAAACACTGTTTTGTTGTTGCCCAGCTGGCAATTTAAAGATATGACGAAAGTTGAAAAGCACTGGATAAATTAAGTAGTCTTTTTAGGGAAAAAAAATATGCTGTCAGATAATTTAGTTATCATAAATTGATGAGTGTAAAAAGGCCATGACTTGATGGCACTTTTGGGAAACCAGTGATATAGGAAAATATGTGAATTTCTAATAGAAGACATACCACCCAGTATTCTTCTTTTTGATAAATTTATTTTGTACAAACACAGCTGCTTTTAATGTTAATCCCACACACATACAAACTGTGTTTTATGTTCCTGTGCTCATACTTTAAATCCATAAGTACGTTGATCCTGGAGATCTTCATTAAGAATTGAATTTCCTGCTTCACTGTGCTGGGTTTTATTTTGTTGTTATTTGATGGAAAAATGTTCATATCTCGTTGAATGTGTTGTTGGACAGCAAGTGCTCCAGTACCAAAAGAGGGCCTGCACAAGTATGAAAAAGGACGTTTTTGACAAAATTAAAAGGAATGACAGATCCAATGGTAATGCTTGTACAAGAGGAACCATGAATATATAATAATTAGCATTCTTTCAAAATTTTTTTCTGTAACATGAAGGGGGAAGGTAGTGAACTTTTAAAAAGAGCTTTGTAGAGGCAGCGTGGAGTGGACGTGGAACCTCTCCTGTGGGCTCTTGGTGGGACAGTGCTGCAAGGGAAGTGATGGGAAGCTGCAAGACAAGATGTGAAGGGTATGGCAGAGTTATTGGCTGATAGATGTTTCTGCCTTTACGAATAGAAATATAATGCTGGACCTCTTCTGCCCCCACCGAATGAAAGATAAAGCATTGATCTGGCTGCCTGGGAAATCTTCCAGTTTTGAGATTCGTAAGAGTTGGAAAAGAAAGGTGGCAGAACTATAGCTTTAGAAGCAGTTGCTTTCAAACTACAAATGGAGTATAGTACTGCATACATACAAAATTGCCCTTTAATTTATTTGTAAACAAGGCCATCCATCAGAATGTGAATACACAGGCTTTACGCTGTAAGGACGTTTCAGGTCTATGCATGCAAACCTGGAAAGTATAAGATCCTTAAGCTATTCCATGCTATTCCAGGAAAAACACTAATTGGATTAACTGTATGTAGCATTGTGGTCTTTCAGTAAGAATTCTGGGATCTCACCATAATACATTAAATCTCGGTGTTAACTCTTAGTTTTGAGTGTCTTCTCTTCTTCCCACTGCTTTTACCTACTGATTTTAAGGTTCTCTTTTGGAACGACTTTAATTGCTTGGCAGGATTGGGTCTGAGGGCTTTTCAGCTTTCCATCATCTTTTTTTTTTTTTTTTTTTTTTTTTTCCCCCGGATATGTTTCTGCATCTGTTGTCAAGTATAAAAAGAGTAGGCTGCTGCATGCAGAATGCCTGGAATATCCATCAAGTATCGATTTGCAAGTCCAGTTCAGAATTTTAAAAGTCATGGGATTGCAGGGCTCTGCACTTCTTATTTCTGTCCTCTTCACTGGTTTGCTCTCTACTTTTCTGATTTGTGGCAAATTCATGGGCATACAGCTGCTTGGAGAGAGCTCTCTTAACCTTCTTGGTTTCTCTGTAATGGCCTCAATGTATTTACCTGTTCACACGCGTCCGCATAACAACAACAACAAAATCTTGTTTCTTTGTGATTTAGTGAAAGAGCAAAAGTTAAATCCATTTAAAAATCTTTCAGTCTTGTTCAACTTCAGGTTTTTGCAGTTGGAGCAAATGGGGGCGGGCGATAATTGGTAGAGCTGTACAGTTATATAACTAAAAGCTTTTCTGCTGGAAGTTAGGAGAGCAGATTGCTTGGCCATCAATATGCGACATGTGTTCTTAATCTTCCCACAGTGTCCATGCAGAGGAGTACAGTCAAGCAGTGTGTATTGGTTTGGTAGATTAACGTGTTCAAATAAAAATGCCATCAAAAAATTTCCTTTGGGGTACTTTTTTTTTTTTTTTTTCCCCCCCCAGAAAGGGGGGGGTGGTATACTACTTGAGGATTTAAATAGTATTTATTTTGCATAATTAATGGCAGATATTATTCTTAGGTAGAAATTATAACTGTTGATGGCTTTCAACATTTGAAGGTTGTCATCTAAAACTCTTGGGAGGGGGAATCAACTAGGAAAAAGAGATTGTACAATGTAACACAGTGGTGATAAGCGTTCTATATGCTATTTTATGGGGAAGATACCCTGTTAGTATCACAGAAGAATGCTCAGCTAGCCAGCACTTGTGAATTGTGTCGCCGATTTCACATAAATATTAATGAAAGCACTGACTGGACATCGGTGTGTTTTTCTGTGCTCAAGAGAGGGTTCTTTGGTTGGTTTTGGTTTGGGTGGGGATTTTTTTTTGTTTTTAGTTTTTGGATGGAATGACTATTATATTGATCCTATTGTTAGTGTATACATTCAGAGAAAAGTGATGCAAGTAAGAAATATAATGTGACACTGGACTGAGATGAAAGACGATAACGTATGAACACTGCACTGCGAGTTTGTTGGACTTGGTGTTACAGCTGTTCTATATGGTCCTTTGGTATCTATGTGGGGGCGTGACTTCAGCTTCTCCATGGCATGCGATAAATGTGAGGTTTGTTTATCTGTGATAGAACAAGACCCCTGTATCAACTTCCAGATAAAAGCTCAAATGAGAGCACTGCTTGAATAAAAAGCTTGAACCATTACGTCAGAGAGAGCATCTGAAGTCTTCTGAATTTAGTGTTAGCAGTAAATAAGAAGCTGTGCTGCTGTTGCAAGATAAGGTCTATCTTGGACCCTTGGTTTATTCAGTTTCTTCATAATCACCCTTCCAGTTTGCAAATTGGATTTTTTCTTTTTTTTTTTTTTTTCAGTCATTGAAGGGAGAACCAGTCTAAACTGACCTCAGTAACAGCCAAGCCCATTAACATTTTCTTTAAGGATTTTCTTTGCCAGAAAAGGTCTGGGCTTGGCCCTAAACTGCGGGGTTTCCCCTCTCCCTTAGGTAGAGGAAACAAAGCAAGGCAAAAGAAAGCAGGTTTTGGCACAGCACTGTTATTAAGCTTCCATGGGGGCCTCCAAAAGCATTGCCTGCCTTCCTGCAGGTGCTTAAAATCACCCACCACGGAGTGTGCAATTTCACAAGACAGCCGAGCCAATCTCTTAACTCTAAGGCACAAAAAGAGGCATCCCTACTTAGCCCCAGCTGCGCATCACTTGTGCTCTGTCATGTTTATTGGGAGCTGCTCTTTCTAGAGAAGCCGCTTGTTAGATGGAGTTCATTGCAGTCAAGTGAAACAAATCATAATTATATGAGGTTAAATAAAGTGGTAGAGGTTAAAGCATGAAAAAGCAGTGTCCTCTCATGTAAGACATGCTTTGGGAAAGCAAGCAGGCCATTTTTCTGTACAGAAACCAGAAGTCATAAATTTGTCAGTTTAACCAGTTACATGCACAGGACAGGCATGCTTTGCATTTTACGGGAAGCCTGTTGGTGTTCGTCCGAGTTTAAGACTAGGAGAAATAGAGGAGTGATGTCAAAAGAAAGAGTAACCTTGCTTGAACATGTTCTCTTTTTCAGGACGACTTTGGTTTGTCTTACTGCTATTGCCAGTATTGCGTGCCCTGCTGGGCAGTAGGAGGAATGGAGAGATACCTATGAAATAATTATAAGTCAAATTTGCCTGTTGGCTCTCCTCTAATTAGTTGGTAGCCTTTTGCATGCACATATATAGATGCACGTCATGGAAAACAGCTTCTGCTGGGCAGCTGCCAGCTCTCACTGGACGTTTAACTAGAGAATGATGCACAAAATTGTCATAACACATGTCTTATAAGACAATGACTTCAGAATGCACATGCTGAAGGTGATCTTTGCATGGTGAATCTGAATATTGCTCTCTTTCTCTTCTAGTTTGTGGAGACATCCATGGTCAATTCTTTGACTTGATGAAACTGTTTGAAGTGGGAGGTTCTCCTGCCAACACGCGGTATCTCTTCCTGGGGGACTACGTGGACAGAGGGTACTTCAGCATTGAAGTAAGTTTCTTATTTCTGTTTTTGGCTGCGAAACTGCTTGCAGCATATATTGTGTATATTTAGCATCATAATTTAACCAGTTCAGGAATACTGAAGCTCTTCGCAGATACCACTTGTGAGCAAAAGAAGTCCACGTTAATGTCGCTGTTGGTGTTTTCATAAAGGTTGCTTGGTATCCAGCCAAAACCCACTATATCTGTGCTGGAAGGCTGTTGGAGAACGGCCTTTGGTGCTAACTAGTGGCCACCCAGATATAGCACAGGAGGCAGTCTGCTCTGCAGCTTGTGCAAGCTAAATAGGATGAATAGACATGAGCTATTAGAAAAGAGACATAACAGAAAAGCTAAATGAACAACTCATAGTTTAGTTTGACTTTTAGGTTTATTTGATTGGAGTCTCCTGGATGCAAAGTTTTATGAAAATGGAAGGACTAGATAGGGGGTAAATGGGACAAAAAGCCAGCAGATAACATGCTGTGCTGGAGAGAATGAATGAGTTCTGTTTAGATACGGCATGCAGGAGCGTGTGATCTCTGGCTTCTGGTGCAGCACTTCAATCCACAGAGAAGTGATGCACATGTGCCCTGTTGAAGGTGCCGAGACCTGGTGCAGACTCCAGTATCAGGTTGTAGAATGTGGTGGTCAAATGACAGCATCTTTAGCTGGCTTGTGAAGGAAACGGTGTCCTGTCCAACCTGCCCACCTTTGACTAGAAGCGAGTCAAATACCAAGCACAAATCCTTTGTTCCAGTGCTCGTAAAACAAACTGGATTTTTTTTCTTCTCTTCTGTGTTGCTGCTTGGTTATGCAGACTGACAGATGAGGTGCACAATTATCAAATAAAACCTAATCTGGATTTGTTCATCCGGGTCACAGTTGATCTAGTCACTGAATGGTCAGTCAGAAACCCTTGCAGCAGCTTTTGAGCTACAGCTTGACTCCTTTCTCTGAAAAGCTCAGACTTTAACTCCGATTCAAGGGAGAATGCCCATTATCTGTTAGAAGCAATATAGGTCCTATGATACATGGCTGTGTGTCTGTGACTAGGTAAGATGGCAGCATGCGAGAACATATATGCTGCTGTTTCATTCTACATACCACATCTTAGTACACTGTTGCCATATCGATATAAAAATATGTAATCCCAAACAGCTGAGTTAGTTATGTGTTTGTAAAATGGATCATCTTGCCAGTTTTATATTTATAGTATGAGGAGAAGTTTCTTTAAAATAAAATTCTGTAAAACTACTTTTGCTTTATTAGTTCACTTTAAAACTTAATTTAAAATGTTAACAGAATCTTTGGGAGGTGGCACATTTTACAAATAGAAATATGCTGTTCCAAGTGCAAATGCTCTGAAAACTTAAGAATTGCAAGGTTCTTTCACCCACCTGCCAAAAATCAATATAGTTAGGATTTAGTCTCATACTGAAGTCAGCACTTTTATCATGATTTTTTTGAGCCCCAAGTACCTGCTTCCTCCCTTCTCTGATCCATGGTGACCTGTGAGCTAAATCATCACTGTGTGGATTACCACGCTGGATCGCTTGGGGAAGGTTGGGAGCGTGGGGGTGGCTTCACAGGCTTAAACTGTTGTCCAGCTCAATCTTGAACTGCCGTTTTTCAGTTGCGATAACCTAGTTCGTATCTCCTGTAGACTTTGACCAAGCCAAATTGTATCTGGAAGAGGAGAGTTTTGTCTTCATTTCTATATAAGTTTTTAATATAAGAAATAGAACAAGTGGATTTGTTTCAGCTTTCAAGTCCTTGTCTGACAGTTTGCCAAAATCTACTCCAGGGCTATTACTGATTAAAGACGATAGCAAGCCATATAACACAAAGCAAAATAGCTTATGGGTGGGGAATAAGCCCCTTAAAATTACTCATTTAGCAACCTGCACATACATATTTAGCAAATTATATTCTGAATTTAGTTTTTCCATTCTGGAACACTACTTTTTCACTGGAAGCAGTACTGGCTTCTGCCAGTGCCAAGGAAATATCTGAGCTGTCGCTTATATTATTCCTTTTTGTATGGAAGGTTCTCAAATTACCACTTTTTTGGTCACATAGCTGATTCTCCCCACCTGTCACCTTGATTAAAGAATGCCTGTGAAAGGAAAGGCAGGTTTCTGTTTCCAAAGTGTAGAGCTATGTATTCAGGCATGAACTCAGCACAATAAGTAGTGACAAAGAAAGCAAAATGGTGAAGAATGCAACTTGGCATGTTGGGGAGGGGGGTGGGGGGAATGCTTTTGGTGGAGAAGGAGCCCTGAGCATGTCTAGCAGGCACCAGCTCTTGCCAGTACTCTGTGCTGGAGAAGAAGTGGTGGTAAACAGTCCTAGCCTGATCTCAATGCATATTTCTACCACATCAGTCACACCGTGATCTTTATTCCATTGATCTGTTGGCTCCCCTTTCTGCTATGTAGACACGAGACTATTGCAGTTCTGGGGTCTTTCCAAAAGAATTAAGTAGCTGGCCCAAGATGCTAATCACGAGTAATATAAGCTTTAAAAAAAATCCCTTCGATTGCCCTGTGATATCTAGCATAAAAGTGACACCGTTGAGCCTAGACCTAGATGAGTTCTGGTAGTGGGCGAGATAATCCTTGTCTGTGGGCTGCAAAGCATTTGGGATTCTTCTGGATGAAAGGTACTATATAATGTAAGCTATTATCATTAAGAACAGAGGAAGAAATTGCATAAGGTAGGTGGAAGACATCTGGTAATGCAGAAGGAAAAAGAAAAAAGTATTTGTATAAGGCACTCAGCAGAAATGACAGTCCTTGCCCCACGGAGCTTTTGATCTAAGGGCTCAATCCTTCACGTGTATGCTCCGTTTTTACCAGAGTTAGCTCCACTGTTTGGGGGGGGGGGGGGGGGGGGGGGGTGTCTTTAAAATTAGTTCAAAGAAAGGTCTCGCAGGATGAGAGGCTAATAAAAGAATTACAACAGGTAAAACAAAAAATGTCAAAATTGTAGATAGGATGAGACGAGGTTTCTCGCACAGACCAAATCTTTATCCCGTAGCTGCACTCTCTTGTGCATTGGATCTTTTGGCAGAGCCTGAGCATTTCTTCACTTAGAATAACAAATTTCCTCAAGTTGCAATATCTGATATGGCGCACTTGTTTCCTCGTAACTGATAACGTTTCCCTGTTGTGCTTGTGCGCCGTTCCAGGGTTTTGACTCCAGAGTAGAATCCCCTCAGTTCTCACTTTCAAACAAGTTTTATGGTCATGGAGAAAAGAAACCCAAATGATCAAAACAGAGGGCTATTTTTAAATCCAAAGAATTGTTAGAGCATAAGTGGTTCTGCAGGAATGGGCTGTGAGGAAGAATGACTAATCTCTACCTGAGTCTGAAAACTCTCTTTTGAAAGGCAGACATAGATGCCATGTGGTGTAGGGGGGAGTATACATATAGACTGCTTTTCATCACAGTCTTGGAAAAATTACAATCAGAGTAAATACTGACTATAATGCATTAATAATATTATGTAAATGAACTGTTGGAATTATTTTCCTGCTCAATCCCACATAAAAACATACAGGCTTAAATGTCAATTGAATATCATAAGGTACATACTGATCATTTTTGACAGAGCAGATAGTTAAGATATGGAGAATCAAGGCAACGTTCAAAATTAACAAAACCGGAGTTGTGTTTTAAGGTTCAAAACATTTTTACATCTTCATTCCCCACATGCAAAGACTGAATTCTGGAAGGGAAACTGGTTTTGTGGTATTTCTAGCAAGAACAAAGTGAGGTGTTTGGAGTGTGTCTGGAATTTGATCATTGGACTTTGCATCGATTAAAAAAGCATCTGGTGCTTGAGATGCTTCTGAACTCAGTGAACTGTTTGAAATTATTAACTGGTCTCTCCCAAGAAAACAATTACACATAAATAAATTTGTGTTAGTAAACTGTGGGTGAAGTGAATGCTGGTGAAGCCATGTGTTTGTCATCTCTCAAGTCTCCGTGCACTTTCTAGGACTTTATTGGAAGAATAAACACCTTTCAGTTTCCTCCATTGCTCTAGTGTGTTAATGTTTCCCAATAAACAGCTTGATTTAAAATAGTTTTGGGTGGTCAGGAGTAGTTTATCAGTGAAGTCAATTGTTTTTTTCACTTGTCTCAGAGCAAAGAAAATCCGAATACCTTAATTATCTTAAATTTCCTTGCCCTTTTCTTCCCTGTAACAGTAGCAAATATGTTTCTCTGCAGCAAGAATTTGCATCTTGTAAGATGTCATTTTTGCTGGGCAGTGCTCCTCAGAGCCATGAATATTCAGCGATTCAGCAAATTCAGATTATTTATGTATATATGAGATTCCCAGACTGGAACATCTGTTTGTGTCAGCGCCGTCCTCGCAGCTTGCTTGGTGCTGTGCCAGCTCTTCCCAGAGCGAGTCCCCAACATGCTAAGAACCCCTTTTGGCTGCAGGGAGTGAACATGGGACGGTGCCCTGGAGGTCGCTTGCACCATTTCCCCTGCACTGCTTCCATCTCTCTGTGGGACCCACCTCCACAGAAAACAGCTGGGGCCAAGACACAAGGTCCAAGGAGGAGAGCTAGGAGCCAGCACTTGGATACCTGTTTAGACAGTACTAGCTATAAGAATTAGAGTAACATTTAAGAAAATGGATTTTGTAGTCACTTTTTGGTTGAAAAAGAGGTCCTTCCTTTTTGGACATTTTGAGGTCCTTCCGAGGGCTGAAATGAGAGTAATGTGGTCTAAACGCTAGAAAAGAGTATAAGGCAAGTAGCAATGTTTTGCAGGCAATCACTTTTAATAAAATCATCCGGGAGACTAGCTAGAAGTCTAGAGGTGCTGAAGTACCATTCAGGTGTCAAAACACGATCCCAAAGCAGCTTGGGAATATTCCACAGAAGTTTAAAAATATAAACAGAAGTTGAATGGTCAGAATGAGATTCTTGAACAACATTTTAGAAACAGCTGAGACCCTGACCACGAGGAATGGATTCACTGTTACTCCATGAGACGTCTATTTCCACAGCAGTAGCCTTTTTAATTTTTAAATACACAACCTGTATGTACATGAGCACTGGTTTTAGAAACCCAAAACCCAGGTAATATAAGAGCACATTGGCAAAAAAGTTGTGGCAAAGACTGTAAGTTGTCACTGAAGATCTGGCTGATGCAAGTAGCACTACCTTGTCCCTGTTCTGCAGCAGAGCCTTAAGAGAAGAGATCATCTTTTATGCCCTGAAAATTGGGAAAAAAGGAATGTAATCCTGGTTGTAGTGAAGACAATACATTTTTTTCGTTATTTGCAGTAGTGTTCAGAGTTTTCTTTCCCTGTGCTCAAGGGATGGTAGTTCAGAAATGGCAATAACTTGCATCTCTTGTGAGTATTTTGGTTACAGATGCAGTGTATCTTTATTTGTCTCTGAAATAAAGCCCTAATAAATAGTCATACCGGTAGTGTCAATGCAGTTATGTGTGTAAAAAAAAAAAAAAAAAGTGTACATGGTTTCCATTGGGATAGTTATTCCATTTTAGAAAGCTGTACCTGTACTAGATACTATGATGGTATAATTATTTCAATGCAGGTAAAGTAATGGGATTTTTATATTTAGGTGAGGTGTGGGTTAGTAACTGAGTGAAGGAGCTATGCCAATATACTGTTTCACAGTTCACAGAGCATCAGTAGAGACCTTAGCAACGTGTGGCTCAAATTATCCTTTCGAGTATGAATTACCTTGCGTTTATTCACACTTAATTTCATCTGCTGGGGGAGTGCCCAATGCCATCAGTCATTTGGAGGGAGAGCTCATCTTTTGTTACCCATACAAAACCACACAGCTAACAGAGCGAGCTGCATCTCTTTCTTCCTGGCATGATCAGTGCAAGAGCACCCAGAAGTGAGTGTGCTGTGTTGCAGGTGTTGCTGTGGTTGCCGTCTAGTGGCAACAGCAATGATTTTTCAAGGTTCCTTGTTTTGAGCACATAACTTGAGATGCGTGCAAGAGGTCTGGGGCTTTTGGTTTTCCTTTTCAGGATGTGCTGAGATGTCGAATTGTGCAAAGGCTGAAATTCAGCATGCAACAGTGGAGTTAAATCCCAAGTCCATTTTGAAAATATGTGCCTTGGCTTACACAGTGCTTAATTGCATGGACCTTTTCTTTCCTGATGCTGAGGCTGCCAGAGCCCCAGCAGGAAAACAGCTTGACTGTAGGAGCTAGGAGGTGGGCAGATTACCTCTTTGTTATAAACTTAACATATCTGCTATTTCAACAGCTGAAAGACACTAAGCAAATAAGCAGGGGTGCAGTTTGAGGGCTGGCATTTAAGAGATGTAACCTTTTTTTTTTGATAGTATGCGATGAGACAGGCCAAAAATACCTTAGAGATGTCCAGATTGCAAGGTCACTGCTGTACATTTTACATAGAGTTACAGCAGAGCTGATGTGTAGTACATTCTTGATGAAAAAGTTGGAGAGGAGAAAAAGATATTTTAAAATTTTGCTATTGAGAAGCAGTATTACCAAATAATTGACGATTGTAAACTCAGATTTTCAACAAGGGCAAATTATCATAAATCTTTTGACTTCAGTAAGAATTACGGTATGCAAAGCAGAGTTAAAAAAAAATAAAACCAGAATGTTTTCTCATGATATGTTGTTTGGACATAAGTTTTTTGTATGTAAATGACTGTGTAAGTTGGAAAGCCATGAAAAATTGTCACCCTCATATTTGCTGTTTAGTTTGCATGGGGAAAAAAAAATCTGTTAATTAGTACTTATTTACTATTATGAGATTACATCACTGGACTACTGAACAGAAAAGAGAGAAAATTAAAGGAATTACCTAAACAAAATAAGACTTCGATATGGTACCACTGAAAAGAACACAAAATGTGAATAGTGGGCTTACATTACTTGAATAGTGGCATGGAAACATAGAACTTTCTGGACTGCATTGATTCTCTGTTATCTTCTCAGCCTGGTTCTCATGAGTGCTTCAAAGGAAGCATAGAAAAAAGAAAACATAAATCTATGATAAGCAAATGTAAGGAGATCTACCCGTAAGCAAGTACCAAATGCCAAAAAGATAAAACTTCCAGCTTTCCTTATTTTCCCTGCTTCCCAAATCTGGATGATATTTTAAGTACCTAGTGCTCATTTCAATCTTGCCAAGGCTTTATGAAAATGGAAAACTTAGTTATAAGGGTAATGTAACCACTCCTTTTTTTTTTTTAATAAAGCACTTCATCTAAGCACTAATCATTGTGCTTTTCTAAATTATATGGTGCTTTGGCAGGATTAGAAGCTCTAAGGTAACTTAGTTACAACTTTAAAAGCTGGAACTTTTCTTGCATAGATGGAGATGTCACTTTAAACTTCTTGTCTCACAACATTTACATCAAATTTTTGCATTAGCCAGTAAGTTCAAAGAAGTGGAAGGTTCCAGGAATTCTTGGAGAAATGAAGAAGTCATCATCAAATAGAAGGAGAATTGTGCTGGTGATGTGGAGAAGTGTAGGCTTCCTTCCCCATTGAAGTGGAAATCCTCAAACCCAAGTCTTCTCTCCCTGTGCAAACTCCAGCAAACTTTCCCCAGGCACACCCTTTGTGGTTGTTTTGGGCCACAGCAGATAATTCCTGTGACCTAACACCATAATTTCACACTGGATTACGTCAGCGTGACCTACCTGATGTTCTAATGTCTCTTCTCGCTTCCTGCAGTGGCAATAGCGCCTGGGAGTTGGGAGAGGTGGCGAGAGCTGGGCGGCCTTCCATGAGTTTCCAAGGGGGAAAATTAATTTTGCGAGTCCTGGAGGATGCTGCCTGTACTTTCTGCTCTTTTTACCTGGCTCTAGACCCTTTGAGTAGAAGAACAGAAATTACAGAGTGCAGGCAGAGCATCCAGACGTTTACGTGTAATAAATTCAAGACAAAAAGTAGTAGTATAAAACCCACACTGCTATGTAATTATCTTTGGATAGTGTGAGGTTTAGCACAAACATAAAAATGTTGCATCCTTTTTCCTTTTTCTTTTTTTTTTTTTTTTTTTTTAAGATGAGGACTGTGTAGCAAATGAGGGAGCAGAAATGAAAATGTTGAGACATGGTTAACATAATTACTCTGTTTATCAAGACATTCTGAATTGTAGAAGGGAATTCCTACTGTACAAATTTAGAGGCGTTACATTGATAAAAGTGCTGATTTTGCTCTAAGCAGAAACCGTGCTTAGGAGTACATTCTGCATTTCCAATCTATTGATTACTAAGGTAAATAAAGTAAATAATTTTTGTCAACGGAACGAAGGGGAGTGTTAGGAGGTAGTTGCAAATGAAAGCGGGGGTTTTTGACACCTTTTGTTTCTCATGCAACAGTTCTGCAGTTCATGGATATTTAAGAAAGGAAGGGTTGGAGGAGAAATTGTTCAGACAGTTTTCTAGCTCATGTTTTTTGAGGTCATTGTGGTCTGTACAGCGTTCTTGCAGACAGTGGGCTCATCTCATGGGACGAATGGGTCTTATTTCCATGAGCTTCCTTGGCGCTGCGAGTTTGTCAGCCAGGTATCTGAGCAGGGTCATCCTGCACAAAGGATAAATCTTCCATGAAGTTTGCAAGTTTACTCATGTGTCAAGAGTCTTGTAATGCTTTGGCATCATTGCTGTGCCGGTTTTGTTTTCAAAACAACTATTTTAATCAGATGGTTTTGAGAGGTCTGAGCAAAGATTAGCCTCTCCAAGTCTTCCTTTTTTATGTTTAAAAGATGTCTAGAAGAAATGTCATTTCAAATAGAAATCTTCTGGAAAGATAAAAGGCTTTATAGAAGCTTTGTAGTAACTTCATTTAATGCAAGAGCTTTGTGAAATTTTTTCTTGGTTGTTTTGTACAGAACAATGTTAAGTGAAAAATGAACAAGCGTCATGTAAAAACTGTAATACTGGAAGCTGAGGTATTTCCTGTAGCATGGGTTAAATTGTTCTAGGGCAACTTTTCCTTCAGCCAGGAAATGCGGATCTTCCGGTGAAATTGTTTCCACGGCGGGTTTCTGCCTAACCTGCCCGGTGGAGAGTGCGCCCGTCACTCCAGAGATGCACAGCAATTAGTTCTTGATAGCTGGGGCCACTGAAGGCAATGCACGGCTGAACAGGGAGATACCACTTAGCAGAAGTGTAAAACTTTATCAGAATATACTGATACTAGTTTCAGCCATTCCAGCTTGAAGTGCAGAGAAATGTTTGCACGTAACGTATGAAGAGTGATGTTAACCTGTTGAAAATAAATGTTTTACACAGAATACTTTTTCTTCTGCTACTTTTTTTGGTGGAGGGGATAGAAGTGGTTGAATTACATCATTAATTGTGAATTATATTTTTCTTTCTTCTTTCTGATTCGCAGTGTGTGCTGTACTTGTGGGCCTTGAAAATCCTTTACCCCAAAACACTGTTTTTACTTCGTGGGAATCATGAATGTAGACATTTAACAGAGTATTTCACATTTAAGCAAGAATGTAAGTCTACCTTAATCTTTCTCCTCTTAACTCTCTTTTCAACAATTTGATTTGTTATTTTGTGAGTATTTGATACTGGTTTACCATCAGTGATTTTAAATGTACTTTTCATGTTAACTATCATTAATTTTAAATTGTAATCACTGTTCCCTGAGAGGCAGTCGTCTTGGAGGGGCTGGAGAGGGTGTCTCAGTGGTGGAGAAAGGAAGGGGTTAGACCTGCAGCAGGTAGTGACCAATCACCCATACAAACCTGGGGGTGTCGTCACTTGGTGCTGCAGGTATCAAGACACTTCAGCTTGCCAACCCAGCCTGGGAAGCAGCCCAGGGCTAACTGCGGGGCCATCTGGGCCTGGATGCTCTCAGTAAACCCGTGCTGTCGCTGCCTTGTGCAGTGGCTGCCGGTTTGCTGCCCCACGCAGCAGCCTGGCAGTCAAAACGTGCCGGCACGCCAGCTCTGGCACCTCTGCAACAGGTCCCTGGTCGCCAGTGGAGGAGGTGGCATCTCACCAGGTCTCATCTGCAGCGGGAGGAAAATGCGAGGAATTTTTATGGTTTTTGTGCATTGTTTTGGTTTTGGGGCTTTTTTTTTTTCCCTCCTTTAAGTATAGCATTTTCACATTTACCCTATAAGTAGGCTTAAACTTTTTGGTGTGCTCTTTTTAAAGGAATTCCTTTCTGTGTTGCAAGAAAGGATACAGTGACACATAAAAGCTCATTAGATGTAGACCTTCACCTGCACAATGAAGCTTTTTTTTTCTGTGGCAGTGTAAGCTGAAGCTATTGCCATAAGTCTGTGTTCCCTTTTTAGCATCGGGGATAAAGGAAATGTTAATTGGCTCAAAGGCTTCATGGTTTACTGAGTTTAATATGCATATTGGTAAATTAACATTTCAGCTTCATTGTACCACCTCGTTCATTTAATAATGGCATTTCTGTAGATAATTAATTATAAGGGACTGGGCTAAAGTTCTGATTGCTTCATAGAGTGTATATTGAGTGATAATGTAGTAGATGATAATGTAGTAACATCCATTCAGCAGACTTTTTAAGGCTTGCTGTATAGATTTCATGGCAGACTATAATGGTATATAAAATTGTATCACAGGTTTTTAGAAAAATATAATAAACTTAGCAGAACTTTTATTAGTTTCTCCTCAGAATCTGAAGAATTTTTCCAGCAGCGAATAACAATAATCCTAAAAAATTTTTTGCATGAGGCAAGCTTTGGTACAGTCCTCAGTGCAAGAGAGAGCAGTGAGAGCAAGATTGAGATATTAAGCAGCATCCTAATTTATTTTTTCCTATTTAATGTTGATGGCACTTTCTGATACCATCTTAATCTTTAAAAGGTAAAATCAAATATTCAGAACGTGTATATGATGCCTGCATGGATGCCTTCGACTGCCTTCCCCTGGCTGCTTTGATGAACCAACAATTCCTGTGTGTACACGGTGGCTTGTCTCCAGAGATCAACACCTTAGATGACATCAGAAAAGTAAGTCTGGATAGTGCTCAGGCCTAATAAGTCAACAGTTAATCACCAGAAACTAAAACTTGAATCCTTCCTCACTGTCCTTCGTTTGTATAAGCTGCTTGCATGTCATTTTGACGTCCGTGTTGACGTTATCACCATTTAAAGGTCTTTTTAAATAGAACATAAAAGGAACTGCTGCAATTAGTCATATTTTATTGAGGTGAGGAAATCGCCAGCATCCAGTAAAACATCTTTGTGTTCTAAAAAATATAAATGTGTTAGGTATATAAGTATTTAGGAGCGAATGAATACATAGCATTAACTTCTTTTAAGTATTATCTACGAGCACAATATAAGCACACCATCTGATGATTCCTTGTGCCTTGCTAGGCATTCTGTGCTTTCTTGGAGAAGAGATAAAAATAGCTCTAGAAAAACCTCCCAATACTTAAAACATATAATAAAAAAGTATGGTATGATTGCAAGGAATATGGTCAAAACAACATTATTATTTTAAAAAGAGTCAAGAGCTTCATTCTCAATAGGTTCTGCCACATTTTTGATAGTACTGCACTTGAGTGCCTAGCAAATTGTGTTAAGTGAGGCTTAGTAAGTTGATGCTTGTGTGGTACTCTTGTGTTCTGAGAAATTTCTTATAAACCTCATGAAAGTTCAGAGAACAATGTCAAACAGTTTCTTCACATAATCCAGTGTTGTTGCATGTTATCAAGGATTAATTCTTTTCAGGTGTTTTGTAAAACAGACCTCAGTTGATATTTCTAAAAGGAGGTATTTAAACTATTCATTCTTAGTGTTCCCAGCAGAAAATATTTTCTCATTTCTTGCTTGCAGTTTGAGACTTGCAAACATGGATATATACTTCTGAGCTTTAAAGTTACTAAAAGATAAATTATATTCTGAGGTTAATTTGTAGCCTCCTAAGAAATTAATGTGGTTAAAAAAAAAACAACACCTTGAGCCAGTAATTACATGTTTTTGTTTAAAAGCAATTAGATTAAGATATTAACTGCACTTTTAAAAATTACCGAACGTAAAGTTTGTTTCTGAAGTAAAGGTTCACTATCTCATTAAGCAAAAATATTCTCTGCTTAAAAATTAGCTGGTTTAGCAACAATGTAATGGCAGAGTAAAGCTGTTTAGCTCTCAGATTCTAGATTAGGGTCATTAACATCTTCACTCTCCCCCCTGCCCCAGCAGGTTTATTCATCTTTGGCAATCAGCAGGAAAGGGGTTTGCATATTTATGAATTGTTATTTAATTTAAATGAATTATAGTTACAAAGCAGTAATTGGTAGAGGGCTGAAATAAGTTAGAAGTGTAGGTATGCTATGAATATTTCATGACGAGGACACAAAGGTAAAATTGTAGAGGTCTCTTATTAAAACTTTTTAACTGAGTGTTGAAAACATATAAAGCCAATTTTTCTCTTTGAAAAAAAAATTTTTGGGGAAAAAAAGGTATGTTAGGTATGCTACTAAATCATTACTTGACCTTTCTGGTCAGAGTAGAGAATGTTTTGGACTGCAAGCATGATTCATACATCCATCTTAACAAGGGGTGTTTTTATATTAAAGAGTTCTTGTAGAGGAATAGTGATTTTTAGTATTTCCCTATTTTGCTATACTTTGTCTTATGTGCAGTATGATTCTATATGATTTGAATTTTTTAATACCAGTAGTCAGGCAGAAAGAGGGGTTTTTAGCTGCTTAATTAGGGTTAAGGTTATGAGAGCAACAAGAATGTCATGGCAAGATGCTGTAATGCAGAGATGTTGTCTTGGTATTTAAATCAAAATGGGAACTTGCTTTGAAATAACTATTGTATTTTTTTTTTGAGATGCCTCACTCACATAAATGAAGTGCCATGATGTTTGAAAAAATTGTGAAATACAAAAATACCATCTTCTCTCTCTTGTCCACTGAAATGCTTGTAAAAAACGGTAGAAAAAGGAAAGAAATTGCACACAAAAATTCACGTAGAATGGGAATCCACTGTATATCTTTTCTCAGGTTATATCTGTTCCTTCTCCTCTTTGTCAGTGTTAGCAAGGAGCATTTTTACTGTTATTCAAAATCCATTGCTTTAAAGCTGAGAGCAACCCAAAGCTGAAAAATAGATTGCTTTGGGTCTTTGTTTCCCAATCCATGGAATGAAAAATAGTAACTTTGCTTCAGTGTTTCTGTGATACATAGTTGAAAGAAGTTAGTATTTCTTTGTCTCCTATTTTTCTTAGTTAGATCGATTCAAGGAACCACCTGCATACGGACCTATGTGTGACATCCTGTGGTCAGACCCGTTGGAGGACTTTGGGAACGAGAAGACTCAGGAACACTTTACTCACAACACAGTCAGGGGGTGCTCGTACTTCTACAGGTGAATATTACTGCTTTGAATGGGTTTCTGAACATGAACTTGTTCTGGTTTTGCAGTATAAATGTTTGCTTGAAGTTCGTGGCACTACTTGGATAATTGGGCCTTTTCTTCTGCAGGCTTGCCTTGTTTTCAGGTAAATTCATGTTTGGTTTATTTGTATCTTGCTTTCACCCAAAACTGGGAAACCCTAAAATGGCTTAATTTTATTCACCAAAGCCTGTGTATTTTGCTTATTTCTGTTCTTGTAAGTTAGGGAATGCATGTATCGCTTCTTAAAAGGGGTAGGTAGCTACATTTCTAGTTTGAAAATGAGAACTTAATTTTGAATGAAAGATGCCAACATTGGAAAACTCACTACCTATTGCTCTGCAGGGTAAGTAACAATTGTGATTTCCCCCACACAGGTACTTTTTTTTTTTTTTCCTCTCAGTTTTATCAAACTTTTGTTTATGTTTGGGAGTAGTTCTTCCCAAGAAATTCGGGATTTGAACAGCATTGGTTAAATGGGACTTGTTAAGAGCTGAAATGCAGACAAGTGCCTGTAACATTCTTGCAGAAATATGTATGGACTTAAATGCAAAGACATCAAGTTGTAATTAATCTTTGAAATTATTTCTTTCTGTTGATGTTTGTTAGTAAAATATAACTGTGAGAATATTCCTGAAAAAAGTAATAGTAATGGGGGTAGAAGGACATCTAAAGCAAATCTGTGAGTTAGTGTCTGACTATTTAAAGCAAGCTTTCTTCTCTGTTTCTTTTCTGCTTAGTGGTAATTGTCCTTTAAGCACGGGGGATTTTGTATCTCTGGCTGTGTAAAGAGACAGAAGGCTCTCTCCTGCACATTAAAGGAGTGGATTTCCTTGGGTGCCAGGGGATGTCCCACTGTCCCCTTTTTGGCAATGCACAGGGAGATTAAAGCAAGCAACGAACAGTTCCCTTTTCCCAGTTCTGCCTGGGTGCTGACTGCTGCCTTTCTCCGTTTCCAGTGGTAGGCGGCTTGGTTTGTAGATCAAGTCCTGTGGACAGCAGGCAGAAGACACCCCGTTAGGTGTGCTTGAGTTGGTGATGAAGAACCTCCCAAGCACTCCTTCCATTCTCTCTTCATCATAGGACAGGCCTGTGTTACCTCCTGAACAGTGGTGGCAATTACATTGTACCCTCCTCTGACAGTGTGGGGATTTTGAGGGATTTTGGCTTCTTTTGTTTTTGTTATAGTAGTTAAGAACAACTTAGAAGGACACCAGAATAACAAAATTGGTAGGGGAGGAGGTTAAACGGCAAAATGACCAATGCATCCAGTGAAATCTTAATTAAAAAATTAATTTTTGTTCAGGAGAAATGTGAAGATGCTACTGAAATGTTAAGAAGTTGTTGACCCTTTTGAAGGGAGCAGTTCTGCTTCAGCCCGTGCTAGCAACAAGCAGGTCTAAGTTTTCCCAACAAGCTCAGCAGAAGTGACGAATCCAGCTCTTTTAGTTATCTTAGAAAATCTCACCTTGAACATAGCGGACCCACAGCTGTTTACTAACATGTCGAAAGTAAATCAATGGCTTCCACCAGTAACCAGGAGACATTCTGCTAGAATCAACCTCCTTGTTGGTAATGCTAGCAGGAAGGTAACAGATGGCTTGACTTTTAGAATTTAGTTTTCTTAGTCCTTTCTTTGAGCTGTAATTGCTGCAGCGTGGAGATGGGCTGAGAGCAAAGCGGTTTGCACTGCAGCCTGGGCTGCCGGCACACACCTTTTGTGGGCAAGTCATACCGCCGCCTTCAGATCGGTAACGTCTGGAAGGTGCTTGATAAATCTGTTTGGTCTCACTATGAAAGAAGGTGTCAAACTGTTGCAAACAATTGATCTGTGCAGAAATGGGCTTATGACTCTGATGGCTAAAGTCATTCCTCTTCCTCTCGGCAGCACCAAACGCTGGCACATGCCTGGGACTTCCAGGCACTGCTCACTGCAAACAGTGAGTAATAGCGGTTTCCCCTCGTGAACCTCTCTTACAAAAGTGAAAAGACTTGCAAACATGCCTTATGCTTAGGTACAGGGTTTATTATATACTGGAACAACTTTTAGATTTTAGTGGTTTTTTTCCAGAGCTCTGTTTCTTACAATTACCATAAAATTTCCCTAAAATATATATCAGATTTCTCCTGAAAAATATATCAGATCTAGTCTATGTCCTGACTCATATTCAGAGAAGTGCATTTTTCAGGAAAAGAGGAAATATTTTGAAGATACCTAATTGTCAAGTCACGTGTGAGGGACATGTAACTGCTTAATGACACAAGCAGAGGACTAGCTTGGAGTCACGTTGTCTGAGATTATAAAGACAAGTGTTACTCTTAAAAGAAGTGCTGAGTTGCTCTGGAAGGTCACTAATGCTTACCTAATGATAATCCCTGGCAAAAAAAGTATCCGTCAGTGTGCAACATCTAATTTTGTTTGCCTTTTCTAGTTACTTCCTGAGAAACAGAGTGAATTTCCCTAAACAGCCAGCTCAGCTTGTAAAGGAAGGACTGAATTATGCAGTCCTCCTTCAAGAATGTCTGTTGATAGGATGGACTTTGTTTATTCTTCAGTGAATAAAACTTATTAGCTTCTTCAGTCATTTCCACAAAGGAAAGTTAAAAGATAGCAGTGGGCATTTTGAAGGAAGGTCAGGAAGATTTCAGGCACACACGTGAGCCAGGGTAATGATTTCTAGATGATTAAGATCTCTTAACCAATTGCAGGAAATAACTGTAATAAATAATTTTCATTTTATCAGCCATGTTCATTATAATGGCAAGTTTCAAGTGACTTTTCCCTGATTTAAAGTTATTTCCTTTAACAAAATGCTATGAGGAAAATAACAGTAATGTGGCTTTCTAACTGTGTACATGCAACATGTTAACGGGACTTTCCAGCTCAGTAGTACATGAAATCTTCTCCCTTCAGCCAAAACTCATTTGTGAAACGTTGAGCCATTTGTGTGAGGTAAATACACATGAGAAGGTATAAAGACTGTAGTTGACAGTAGTCTGACAAGCTTCTCACTGCATTTCTTAGGTGATCGCTCACGTACAGCCTATTGAATTTCACTGATCAAGTTTTTCTTCAAGACATTTCCTTTTGTGTAAGAGTTCTTGAAACTGTTATGGCTAGCACTGTAAAATGTCAGATCGTGAAACCACAGGCCTAATCTGTCATTTAGAGATTTAAAGAATAGTCAGCTTAATTTTCAAGGGTGCTAAGAGTCAACACTTAATGCACACCTTTTGTATCCAGCACCATTTTGCAGTGTGAATTGTCAAAATTTATGGATCCTCGGAAACAGCAATAGCACAATGCCATGGTGAAAAGTAACTGTGAAATTTAAGTAATTCTTGGAAATTTATTAAAGTTCTCCGTACCTTAAAGTGGAGAAAGAGCAATAGTGATGAGATTTCATTTCCCCTTTCTGAAATTTAAGGTTGTATGTCCTTTGCAGTCGTGGTCATGTTTGATGCAATTTCATGAAAAAGTACAAATAATTAATGAAGTGCTAGTTGTATAAATTGTTTTTTAATTATGAGTTTAAGTGAAGCTTTTCTTTCATCCTTACCCAAAATAATGTCGTATTCAGGGAATGTTATGAACAAGAGGGAATTAATTTGTCCCTGAGTGATATTCCTCCCTCCCTTCCATCCCTGACTTTTCAGCTGATCCAGCCAGTAAAGAAGTTTTCCTCTTTGTTTATCAGATTATCTAGTTTTGCCTTGAATTTATTTAGTGAATATTTATTTGCACTTAGCTGGTTGTGCCCATCTTGCCAATGACCCATTGCACTTATTTCATGGACTAGTGGTGCAGTAACTCTCAGGCATTTCTATAATAAAGGTATCTGACTTGGCAAGATATACTGCTACTTATCATCTTGAGAATGGCTTCTTTCAGTGATCAGAAAGGTTGAAGAAGTCAGCTGGGCTTTTTTTCTCTCTGAAAATAATATTAACTTACAGAGAGACAGCCACTAAGTGGGTTTAGGCAATTGTTGAGGCGTGGGGAAAACTCTCTCCTTTCTAAGCCACACTAGGATGGGGAATGGCATCATTCCTGTAAGATTTACTGGATGGATGAAGAATTAAAAAGTTCTTTCATTGCATTTGAACAAAGTTAGTATGAGTGTGCATGGTCCTAACCATGAAAAACTGTGATTGGATCCACACCCAGCTTGTTTCATTTCCTTTGTGTCAAAGCTCTGGTAAAGAACATCGGGAGTTTGGTTGCACCACTGAGTTAATTAGCAGTGTCTCATTCTTATGTTGAAGTATATCAAGGGTTTCCTATCAGGAGTAAGCACATGTGCAAGCTTAATGCTCACTTTCTGGGATCGTTTATGTGTATAAGACTTGGCTAATTTTTGACTGTTAACAAGAGCATGAGGGTGGCGTGAGCCTGACCAAAGTCAATGGATGGCCTCAGAAGTAGAGCAGATACTCAAAAGTTTTTTGCAGGCATGGTGCTCCAGCCTCTTGGGTTTTCTTAGTGAGTTTAATATGAGTTCTTAAGGAATGCTGAGCTTTATAAAGCTGTTTGGCTGTTGACTACACTGTTATATTTTTCAAAAGCATCAAAAAACCAAAGGCAGAAATGGTTAGCAGTGGCAAAAGTGACCAGCATTGCAGACTGCTCTAAGAACTTCATTAGCCAGCCTTGGGCAGCAGTGAAATGATTTGGCATTACAGATGCTCTGGGGTAGAATAATAATTTTGGCCCTGCCAGCATGTCATTTCAGTGGTTTACTTTACATGCATGTTAAGTTTGTGAATATGCAAAGACTAGAGAAATGTCTGCTGAAAGCTTTTGAAGACTGTAGCATGTTTCACCTCAGGGCGTGAGGCACAGTTGTATGAATGTTTTTTTGCAGTAGCAGCATTTTAAACAGATTCTTTTGCCCACTTTTCCATTCTCCCTTCTCCCAGGCCAGAAGCTTTTTGCTGCCCTCACATTATCTGCCCAGCTGTATTGGTAGAATTGCTCGTGTGCTCCATCAGACCTGGGAAGGCATCCAATTTTATAAAGTATGACTCTACAAAGAAGATTGGGGTTTATTTGTTCTAATCCCATGCAGTTCCCTGCTCCACTTCTCAGTGCAGCTCTGCAGACAGCACAGCTAAGGGCAAGAAAAAGCAGGTGGAAAGAGAGGCACTGGGAGCTGCATAGGACAGCAGAGCAGCAAAAGCATTTGCCTTTTGGCCTTTGGAGACTGAAGTGTGAGGTCAATGGCTTTGCTGGAAACCTGTTTTTATATGTGCATGCAATCTCAGAGAAGCTGTTGGGCTAAATTTGAATGTCCTCTTTAAAGAAATGTTTACACCACTGCTTTAGTGGTACGATGAAGGATATGAAAAAAATTAGATTAAATCCATCCAGTTTTTCCAGTTATTGGTGGAAGAGCAATTTGAAAACGTCTGCCATTTTGGTTCATATTAGCAAAGTATCGCTTCTCTTTCAAAACTGTGTAGAAGTAATCAGTGATCATACAAAAGAGACTTCAGAAGTAGTAAACTATACATGAGGCATTTTAATGAAAAAAGGATGACAAAGTAGGGAATATCACAGTCACATACTCCATGGAGAATAACATCTCTCTAGCTTAGCGGTGGGGTATTTTGTTTTCTCAGTGAGTCACTGCTCTTCCATGATTCAGCATGACACATGAAGTGCAGGCAGAGGCTGGGTCGTTCTGGAAAAGCCTGTTGCGTGGGGGGTTTCTGTTTGTTTGTTTTCCCTCTTGGCCAACTGCTTTATTTCTGGCTCATCTGAATTACAGTCTGGGCTCTGCAAAGCAGGGCAAGGAAGAGAGTGCTTCTAGAAGGGTAGCAATCGGAAAAACTAGTAGGGAATTTGATTACAAGATGATAATTTTCATTAGAAAGATTAGAAAAAAATTTCCAAGCAGAAGTCTTTTCCATAAAAGCTTGTTTCTGATAACTTTTGCCATAATTTCTGTTTTGTTGGCATTTTGCAGGACTTCCTGCTGTTTACCTGGAGGGCATGTATTTTTGTGTTGAGGAATATTGTTTTATATGAAACTGCATTTGGGCAGGAGCAAACTGATGTTAAGAAAGTGCTGGAAATTAAAGCCCTGTATTTATTGTCACAACTGGTATAGCAGTTGTGAAAACTGCTGCATATAGTGAAAACTTTGCTTCTCCCCAGCCCCTGCTTCAACAAGTAGCTGAAGACAAATGTCTGAGAGTTGCTTTGCCTTTTTCAAAATACAATATCCAAATAGACTGCTCATGGGTTGTAGTGGTCTGGGTAATATGGGTGCTTGCTCATTACAGATAGCATGCTGTTCACTTAGAAGAAAAGGTGGCAGCCAGATTTTTGTGTGTGTGTGTGTGTGTATTTGCGTGGAGCACTGTGTGGCATCTCTGCCTTTCTAGGTGTGGGCCCTGTAGAATCAGCCAAATTCTGCTAGTAGAAGTCTATTTTCCATGGATTTATGAAGAATAAGATAATTAAGGAATTTAAAAAACCCTACTTTTGTACTTTGAAATGGAAAGAAGAACCTATCATGTCTATTTAGGAGCACTTTTTACCACTTCATTATATCTTCTTTAAAAGCAGTACTTAACACTGGATGAAAAGAATACTATGGGAAAAAAAAAGTAATAGGCTAGACATTTTGAGCAGCTGCGCTGACAATGAACATAATCAACTGTCTATCAGATTTTTCATTATAGACCCCGTTTTCAGAATTTAATGTAAAAATTTCTAAACAAAATGTACCATAAGTCTACATTTAGTCACAATTAATTATGAAAAGAAATGTATGCAAATCAGTCACTCGCAGAGGCGATCAGCTCCAGCGCAGGCGCGTTTGGAGATCGCGGCCTACCGGGGAGTTTCCTGAGGGAAGCCCCAGGGGAGCGCAGAGGCCCGCCAGGAGCCGGCAGCTCTCACGAGAGCGGCTGACGAGGTGTGGGCAGGGCCAGGAGTAATGGCGGCTGCCCCACAAAAGGCAGCCCCAGGGAGCGATGCGACCAGGGTGGGCAAACAGGGCATGGCGTGTCAGCCAGGGCGTGACGCGGCAGGTCGTGTGGCAGTTTGCGTGGGAGGGCGCGCGGGGAGGGCGCCTCTTTGAAGGAGGGGCATTGCGCTGCCCGAGTAGGAGGCTCGAAGTACACATAACCCAGAAACCCGGCGCTGTTCTGTGAGCATCTGCACAGGTCAAGGGCATTCGTCCTACCTGACCCTCAAGGCAGAATGGTGGGCACTTGTCTGAGAGCAAGGGCTGCAGCTCCGGCTGGGGGGTCTGCACCATCTACCCCAGCGGTGGCCGATGCCTCCACCCAGACGGAGCTGCTGAAGGGAGAGGCTGCAGTGCAGACCTCAGGCTGCAGGAAGTGCCTAGACCTTTCTCCTGGGGCAGGGACAGGCAGCAGACCTGCCTGCAAAAGGTGTGCCCAGGCAGAGGACCTCCCGCAGCAGGAGGTGGTGAGAAGGCTGCGTAACATCGGGGAGGCTGAGAAGGAGTTAGAGAGCTGGTTCCAAGCGCAGTCTGCAGTGGGCCCACAGCCCATGGCCAAACAGCCAAAAACTCCCCCACCGGCACACACAGAAGGGAGGGGGGCCCATAATGCAGAAGAATGGACAGTTGCAATGGCAAGGACCAGCAGGAGGAAGAGACTTCCCCTGAAGCCTGAGGTGCCCTGGCAGAACCACTTCACCGCTCTGCAGACTGAAGAGGAAAGACCTGTCACACCAGGAGACATGCTGGAGCCAAGTAAGACAGCCTGACCTGCTCCCTATATAACAACCAGCACAACTAAGAAAAGGCGACGGGCGATAGTAGTAGGTGACTCTCTTCTGAGAGGTACGGAGGCACCCATTTGCCGACCTGATGCACTCTCTAGAGAGGTGTGCTGCTTAATGGGGGCTCGCATCAGGGATGTCACCCAGAGACTACCAAGCCTCGCACAGTCCACTGACTATTACCCGCTGCTGTTTCACGTGGGCACCAGCAATACAGCCAGGAGCAGCCTGAGGAGTACCAAGAAGGATTACAGAACCCTGGGAGGAGCGGTAAGGGACTCTGAAGCGCAGGTAGTTCTTTCATCAGTCCTCCTGGTCAAAGGGAAGGGGTTTGAAAGGGCCAGTCGAATCTGGTGAATCAACAAATGGTTACAGGACTGGTGCCACAGCCAGAGGTTCGGCTACAAAGCGAGACTATGAGACTCACTTTGAGAAACCTGGTCTACTGGGGGCTGATGGGTTCCATCTGTCAGAGAAGGGGAAGAGCATCTTCGGTCATAGGCTTGCCAAGCTGGTGAAGAGGGCTTTAAACTAAAGTTGCTGGGAGAGGAGAAATTCAATCCATCCCACTCCTACCAGTTTGATGCCAGTGCCAGCAACAGATGCCGAGAGCCTGGAGAAGGATCACAGGTCAGCAGGAGAGCACCTGAAGAGCAGCACAAAGGAATTCCAGCCAGTCCAGCCAGTAAGTCAGCTTCATCAGGGGCCCAACTTAAATGTCTATATGCAAATACACATAGCGTGGGTAATAAACAAGAGGAGTTAGAGACGTGCGCTCGCCTGCAGGGCTATGATCTTATTGGCATCACAGAGATGTGGTGCGATGGTTCCTATGACTAGAGCGTTGGAGTGGAAGGATACAGGCTCTTTAGGAAGGACAGGCAGGGGAGATGAGGATGGGGTGTGTCCTGGTTTCAGCTGAGACAGAGTTAATTTTCTTCGTAGCGGCTGGTATGGGGCTATGTTTTGGATTTGTGCTGAGGACAGTGTTGATAATACAGAGATGTTTTAGTTGCTGCTGTACTAGTCAAGGACTTTTCAGCTTCCCGTGCTCTGCCAGGTGCAGAAGAGGATGGGAGGGGACACAGCCAGGATAGTTGATCCAAACTGACCAAAGGGCCATTCCATACCACATGACGTCATGCTCAGTATATAAAGCTGGGGAAGAAGAAGGAAGGGGGGACATTTGGAGTGATGGCGTTTGTCTTCCCAAGTAACCGTTACGCGTGATGGAGCCCTGCTTTCCTGGAGATGGCTGAACACCTGCCTGACCATGGGAAGTAGTGAATTAATTCCTTGCCTTGCTTTGCTTGCGTGCGCGGCTTTTGCTTTACCTATTAAACTGTTTTTATCTCAACCCTCAAGTTTTCTTACTTTTGCTCTTCTGATTCTCTTCCCCCATCCCACCGAGGGGGAGTGAGCGAGCGGCTGCGTGGTGCTTAGCTGCCGGCTGGGGCTAAACCACGACAGGGTGTCACCCTCTATGTCAGTGACCAGCTGGAGTGCATGGAGCTCTGCCTGGGGATGGATGAGGAGCCAACCGAGAGCTTATGGGTCAGGATTAAAGGGAGGGCAGGGACAGGTGACATTATAGTGGGGGTCAGGCCACCTGACCAGGAAGACCGAGCGGATGAGGCCCTCTATAGGCAGACAGGAGCAGCCTAACGTTCACAAGCCCTGCTCCTCGTGGGGGTCTTCAACCATCCCAATATCTGTTGGAGGGACAACACAGCGGGGCATAAGCAATCTGGGAAGTTCCTGGAATGTGTTAATGGTAACTTCCTTCTGCAAGTGGTAGAGGAGCCAATGAGGAGAGCTGCTATGCTGGACCTTGTTCTCACCAACAAGGAGGGGCTGGTGGGGAATGTGAAGCTCAAGGGCAGCCTTGGCTGCAGTGACCAGGGAATGGTGGAGCTCAAGATCCTTAGGGCAGCGAGGAGGGCGCACAGCAAGCTCACTACCCTGGATTCTGGAGAGCAGACTTTTGTGTCTTCAGAGATCTGCTTGGTGGAGTACCATGGGAAAAAGCCCTGGAGGGAAGAGGGGCCCAAGAAAGCTGGTTAACATTCAAGGATCACCTCCTCCAAGCTCAGGAGCGATGCATGCCAACAAAGAGGAAGTCAGGCAAAAACACCAGGAGGCCTGCATGGATGAACAAGGAGCTCCTGGACAAACTCAAACACAAAAAGGAAGCCTACAAGGGTGGAAGCAAGGACAGGTAGCCTGGGAGGAATACAGAGAAATTGTCCAAGCAGTCAGGGATCAGTTTAGGAAAGCTAAAGCCCTCATAGAATTAAACCTGGCCAGGGACGTCAAGGGCAACAAGAAAAGCTTCTGTAGGTATGTCAGCAATAAGAGGAAGACTAGGGAAAATGTGGGCCCCCTCCAGAAGGAAATGGGAGACCTGGTTACCCGGGATACGGAGAAGGCTGAGGTACTCAAGGACTTTTTTGCCGCAGTCTTCACCGGCAAGTGCTCAAGCCACACCACTCAAGTCACAGAAGGCAAAGGCAGGAACTGGGAGAATGAAGAAACACCCACTGTAGGAGAAGATCAGGTTCAAGACCATCTAAGGAACCTGAAGGTGCACAAGTCCATGGGACCTGATGAGATGCATCTGCAGGTCCTGAGGGAACTGGCGGATGAAGTTGCTAAGTCACTATCCATCGTATTTGAGAAGTCGTAGCAGTCCAGTGAAGTTCCTACTGACTGGAAAAGGGGAAACATAACCCCATTTTTAAAAAGGGAGAAAAGGAAGACATGGGGAACTACAGGCCAGTCAGTCTCACCTCTGTGCCCCGCAAGATCATGGAGCAGATCCTCCTGGAAGCTGTGCTAAGGCACATGGAAAATAAGGAGGTGATTGGTGACAGCCACCATGGCTTCACTAAGGGCAAATTCTGCCCATCAAATTTGGTGGCCTTCTACAATGGGATTACAGCGTTGGTGAATCAGGGAAGAGCAACTGACATCATCTACCTGGACTTGCGCAAAGCATTTGACACTATCCCGCATGGCATCCTTGTCTCTAAATTGGAGAGACATGAATTTGATAGATGGACCATTCGGTGGATAAGGAATTGGCTGGATGGTCGCACTCAAAGAGTTGTGGTCAATGGCTCAATGTCCAAGTGGAGAACAGTGACAAGTGGCGTTCCTCAGGGGTCGGTATTGGGACCGGCACTGTTTAACATCTTTGTTGGTGACATGGACAGTGGGATTGAGTGCACCCTCAGCAAGTTTGCTGATGACACCAAGCTGTGTGGTGCAGTCGACACACTGGAGGGAAGGGATGCCATCCGGAGGGACCTTGACAGACTTGAGAGGTGGGCCCGTCTGAACCTCATGAAGTTCAACAAGGCCAAGTGCAAGGTCCTGCACATGGGTCAGGGCAATCTCAAGCACAAATGCAGGTTGGGCAGAAAATGGATTGAGAGCAGCCCTGAGGAGAAGGACTTGGGGGTGTTGGTGGATGAGAAGCTCAACTTGACCTGGCAATGTGCGCTTGCAGGCCAGAAAGCCAACGATACCCTGGGCTGCATCAAAAGAAGTGTGGCCAGCAGGTCGAGGGAGGTGATTCTGCCCTCTGCTCCATGCTGGTGAGGCCCCACCTGGAGTACTGCATCCAGCTCTGGAGTCCCCAGCATAAGAAGGACATGGAGCTGTTGGAGCGAGTCCAGAGGAGGGCCATGAAGATGATCAGTGGGCTGGAGCACCTCTCCTATGAAGACAGGCTGAGAGAGTTGGGGTGGTTCAGCCTGGAGAAGAGAAGGCTGCGGGGAGACCTTATAGCAGCCTTCCAGTACCTGAAGGGGGCCTGCAGGAAAGCTGGAGAGGGACTTCTTACAAGGGCATGTAGTGATAGACAAGGGGTGATGGCTTTAAACTGAAAGAGGGTAGATTTAGATTAGATACAAGGAAGAAATTCTTCACTGTGAGGGTGGTGAGGCACTGGAGCAGGTTGCCCAGAGCAGCTGTGATGCCCCATCCCTGGAAGTGTTCAAGGCCAGGTTGGATGGGGCTTTGAGCAACCTGCTCTAGTGGAAGGTTTCCCTGCCCATGGCAGGGGGGCTGGAACTAGATGATCTTTGAGGTCCCTTCCAACCCAAACCATTCTATGATTCTATGATTAGTTCTCATTTGCCAGTGGTTTGAATGGCAGCCTGTCAGCATTTGAGATCACTGCAGTTGCCAAAATGATAGCCTATGTAATTTGGGAATTAAAATTATTTTATAATGGTAATCTTTTTAGACAATTCCAAATACCATACCTGTGAGTGAGAATATATGCTAGATGGGTCAAGTCCAAAAACAGCAATATACTGTTCTACCGGATTTGTAGCCTCTAGCTGCAAACGATATTTCAGCTTCAAAATATCCAGGAAGGTTGGAAGCAAGCAGTAGCGTTTCTCTTGGATAAACTGAAGGAAGATGATGCATTAGATTTTGCTTTTTTTTTTTTTGTGAATTTTCATCTTTTTCATACATGAAATTAGAAACTGATGGGGCTGCTAAGTGATTGCAAGTGGGCTCTGAAGGTGGTCCATGAAACCATGGCTGGGACAGCAGGTCTTTTGTATAATGTTTAGTTGAGATTTTTTTTTTTTTTAAACTTGCTCAGTATGTTTAGCAAAAGCTTTTACTAAGTATTTTGCATAACAGTGTTACTGTATGACTGCATCTTGCCCCTAAGGCACTGCAAAACAGTGTGCTCTTGCCCAGGGTCTTTAATAGTCCTGTAACATAATAACTGTATGTGAGTTACTCTTGGAGATTCAGAGACTCTGCAAGTTTGTTTGTGTTATTTACAGGCACACTGTGAGCCCATCGTACTGCAGAACCAGCACAGAAGTGATCATGGAAATGCCTTAGTGTCTTCCCCAACACTTTGTATTTCCTTCTTTAAACCTTTCCGGCTGTTCTGTTATTTGAACTATAGGAGAGTTGAATCAATATTGGAAAATAAACATGGTGAATGGATGTTAATGCAGGGTCTATTTTGCTTTTTCTCCAACCATGAGGTGACATTTCAGAGCTGCTATGTGAAGTTTACACCTTTTACCACCAGTTTTGATTTTTTTTTTTTTGAGCAACAAACTTCATTGTTGCTCTCCAGCTTGCCCAGCAGCGAGAAGAAGGAATTAAAACATCTACATGTCACATCCTGGGCCTCAAATCCAGGAAAATCTGTCTCCTGGTCCCAGTCTGAGGTCAGACGTTGCTCTGGGGCAGGCTGCATTCAGAAGGCAGCCCAACTCTCCACCTGTGCCAGACCTGCCTCTCCACCGTGTCAGCTTCAGAGCTAGGGCACTTGGAGCTGGTCAGGCTCCAGTCAGACGGAGGGGCACAAGAGAGTAACAGCTCAAACTTCTGTGCCCAGCCAGCTTGTCTTGCTGCTAATGTGCAGGCAACCTCCAGTACTGGAAGTAAATTCAGATAGTGACAGGAGATGGCAATGCTTGGTTTCTCCCCAGGTTTAAATGTTTTAAATGCAACTTCTTTAAGCTGCTAGTGAGAACGGAGCCAATACCATACTGCATCCTTGCCAGCGAGGAACATTAAATTCAGAAGTGCCTTTCAGACATAGGGTCACCAGGCTGCAGGGATGTGGATGAGGCTGCCTGCTACCTTGCAGGCGTGCCCACTTCCCACCATGGTGAAAGGTCATGAAATACACAGCAGTCAGCTGAATGATTGCTTGGTTTCAAGGGTGGGAAATAAATCTGGATAAGGCAAAACAAATTGTATAGGACTGGCCCAAAGAGGGAGAAAAGGGAAGAGCTCCAGATGTGTCCTGGTTTCGGCTGGGATAGAGTTAATTTTCTTCCTAGTAGCTGGTATAGTGCTGCGTTTCGGATTTAGGACAAGAATAATGTGATAATACACTGATGTTTTAATTGTTGTTAAGCAGTGTTTATACTAAGTCAAAGACTTTTCAGCTTCCCATGCTCTGCCAGGTGCACAAGAAGCTGGGAGGGGGCACAGCCAGGACAGCTGACCCCAACTGGCCAAAGGGCTGTTCCACACCATATGATGTCATGCCCAGTATATAAACTGGGGGGAGTTGGCTGGGGGGCAGGGATCGCTACTTGGGGAAGGGCTGGGCATCGGTCAGTGGGTGGTGAGCAATTGCATTGTGCATCACTTGTTTTGTATATTCTTTTATCATCATTATTATTATTATTACTATTTCTCTTCTTCTGCTGTCCTATTAAACTGTCTTTATCTCAACCCATGGGTTTTACTTTTTTTGTCTCCAATTCTCTCCCCCATCCCGCCAGGACAGGGGTAGGGTGATCAAGCAGCTATGTGGTGCTTAGTTGCTGACTGGGGTTAAACCATGACAGGGTGTCATCTGAATAAAGACTCTTTCCCACCCTTTAGATGTTTTTAAGGGGCCTGGTAAGGTTTTGCCAGATGTGAAGTAATTTTTATTCCAACGCCACTTCTTTACGCTCTTCCATGTGTGGTGTTTGTCCTGTTTTGCTCTTGCTACCGTTGGCTTTTGACAGGGGAAGCCAGGAAGTTTTGGCTTTCTTGGGTTCTGTATGAAATTGCTAACAACAGGAGAAGAGAGGTTTTGCTTCCTGTCTTGAAGTGATAGATGGCCATCATGCTTGTTATCCTTGAATACAGGCACGGAGAGTCATCAGCAGTTTAAAAGCAAGAAGAAAACAGTCTTTACAGAAAAAACAAAACTTATTTTTGAAAGCAGCAAAATGCAGTTATTTTAAGTTCTGTAACATTTATTTAGGTGTAATTTTAAACAGCTTTTCTGTAACTATTTCCCACTTGTGCTGTCAAAACTGCATACAGGTTATGCTAGGTTTTGTTTTTCTTGCATGTGTTTTTCGTATGTGTTCAGTGTCTTAAATGGTAAGAATGGGTTTCCAGGGTACTGAGGTTGTAAGAAACGGCTCCTTCGTTCTCCTTGAAAGCAACACTGTCCATGTGCAGTGAAAAATATGATAGAGAAATTATCAACATTTTCCCCTAATGATTTTGTTTTCACTCATACAGTAGAACATGTCTCAAAGATGTATTCGGTGGGCACGCTTCTGGTGTTTTGGAAGTCACAGAATTTACATTTTAAGTTGCCAAGGGGAAGGATAATTCTTGTTTACCAAGGAGATGAAGTTCAGAAGATCAAACATCTTCAGTTTGGGGATTGATTTGCCTTTCTTCTTTCTGTCTTTCTCCCTCTCTTTCCACACACCAGCTTACTATCTGGTGTCCTTAAGCAGCCTGTGCATACTGTAGTTAGTAGGCAAGGAGGTTTACTGTTGCAAGCAACAATTATGTCACATTTTTCTTTTTCTGAGTACATTAAATCTTAAAGTATAATAAAAGAAATTACTTTCTTTCTGACAAGCAACACGGTGATTGTTGTTATGTAATGAATTGCAACTTTCCAGCATTCCTCTCCACGCAGTTATGGGGTGAGAGAAAAAAAGGTGCTGCTTCTAGTGTTGTCTCTACTGAAATCTGCCTGCAGAGCAGGGGCTGATTTCATGAATGATGCATGTTGGATGAAACATTTTTTGAAAGCTAGAGCTAAATGTCGCGCTTTTGATAATGCCATAACAGGTGCTATTATTTTCTTCCAACAGTTACCCTGCTGTATGTGAATTCCTACAGCACAATAACTTGTTATCTATACTCCGAGCTCATGAAGCCCAGGATGCTGGGTAAGTATGTGTGGAGCGGGGACACTAATAAGGGGTAATGGCTTACTGTTGTCAAACAGAGCAAAGAAAGAACTAACAATTGAGTGAGAATGAACTGGAAAACTTTAAAATTAACTTGCAACAGCTTTCACTTTTTATTAATGCTATAAGAACATATACTGGCATTAGAGTGTCTTTTACATGATTGTTACTGGGTTACAGGACTTACTGAATCTTCATATATCCCACTTAACTTAGCCTTAGTGATTTTAAGTGGCATAAAATGACCAAAAGTTATTTGGATGCCAAAATTGGGAAGGAAAACAAATTCAGCTCTGAAAAAGGAAGTTTTGCAAATGTGCCTGAGACTTCTGACACAGATTGCCACAATGCCTGGGAAGTGATTTGGCTCACAAAGGCCAGAACTATCATCTCTTAAGTCTTTCACACCTACCTGAAACTTCTGGGCCTACTGGTTTTACACTTTATGAAGAAAATAAACTTGTGGAACTCAATAGCCAAAAATGATTTTATGCAGGAGTATCATTAATGAATTTAAGGAGTTTATTAAGACACTGTGTGCAAAAAAAATCCAGGTCAAGCTCCGGGTGGTGTTGATGGTTTCCTCATGAAACTATTGCCAGTGTAAAGATAGAATTTTTTATGCCACTTTAAAAAATTATAAAAAATTGAAATTTACCATGCTTGTGAGATTTTAATGGACTGGCATCTGAATAAATAGCTTTGCATATCTTGCATAAATTGTTAATGAGTTCATTTGGAGGTAGAAACTTTACCCAACCTGAATAGTAATAAAAGATAAAGTAGCAAGATTGTAGGAATGAGGTCGATATTCACTATGCATATAAAAAGCTATTCTGAATGTTTGAATTATCACATACTTAAAAACCTCAATGCAATTAAAAGCAAGCTATTACTCTGCCAAAAATAACTGGCGTGAAATACCCAAGGGTAATGAAATTTCATTTTTATTGTATTGCTTTCCAATAAAGGGTGAAAAATAAAATTTTGTGCAAGGGATTGCATTGAAACTATACAGTGATTTCAGTGCAACTATTGTGGATGTTTGCCAAATTCTTCAGTTTCTTGTAGCTGAAGACTAAAGAGCAGTATTTGGTGTTACTTGTGTCTTAGTAAGACAAAAGTACTGTATGGTTGGTTTGCTTCCAATTGCTTGCAGGTTTAATGCTTGATTGATTGTATGTTGGTCTAATAAGGCTTTTATTTTTCATAAGGCAGCAAGGTTAGGTAATGAAAATATGCAAGCATTAATAAACTGGCTAATAGACTGGATGAGATTAGAGACAGCACTGAAAATATTGGACCCCCTGTTTCCCCTCCCCTTCTCATACTTTCCATCTCCCCTCAGCTTGCCATCACTTGCATGCCCAGAGAGGGCAGGCAGCTGGAGGGTCATGGAGGACATGCACTTCTCTTCTGAAGGCAGTACCGTGCATCTCCAAGGCACGTGCTGGTGCTTGCCTTCACCCACAGTCCCACGGAGGGAAAGTCTGGGAACATCCTGGGGTGCACGCGCATAGAGGCCACCTGGCTCCAGGGACAGGCACTGAGAGAATTCATAACAAAAACCACCTCTGGCTCACTAAATTTCAGATGGTGACACAGCTTTCAAGCATGGTGTGGATTCCTGGCCATCCCAAATGGATATAATGAATAAGCCTGGAGGAAATATTTTTTTCCATGGCTTTAGAAAAACATGCATATGTGCTTTTTATCTTGACATTTGTTAACAGCCAGTGCAGTAATGTACTAGGGGTTTTTGCACTATATTTGGTCAGTGACAAATATACATACAACATTGGGCTATAATTAGTATCTTCTCTTTCTTTTTAGGTATCGTATGTACAGGAAAAGCCAAACAACAGGCTTCCCTTCACTAATCACAATTTTTTCAGCACCAAACTATCTAGATGTATACAATAACAAAGGTAAGAATTTAATCCCTGTTAATATATAGTAGACTGTACTTCTCTTTACTCAAATATATTACATTGGCTTTCTTTTTCACTCCTTTCTCTATTTATCAGTTCATGCCCATTTTCTTCCTTTATTTATTAGTTCATTCCCCTTCCATTTATTACATAATACAAATCTAATTAAATTTATTACAGGCAGATGTATGCCTCTGAACATAACTGTAGATTCTAATATGCCTTAGGATATTTCCGTATTTTCACTGCAAGTTATTAAGTAAATGTTACACAGGAAGCAAAACTGAAAACAGCTCTATTAACTAAGAGAAGTTATTAAGAAATGCTGTGGGTGAGATGTTCAGAGCCCAGTGTTCCTTATAATTAATTATTTGTCCCTTTGCTCCTTTCCAATAAAAATAATGGGGTTTGTATATGCAAACCCTCTAGCCAGCTAACAAACTTTGACAGATCATCAGTGCATAAAGCATGGGATAGGTATTGTCTGAGTTCCTTTATGTTTTGGTTTTTTCAGTCACTTGAAAACTATTATGTAGGAAATGAAACATCATTAGCCAAAAAAAAAAAAAGGTTACTGCACAAATAAGCAGTCACTGGTCACTCTGTAAAGACTCCACTGAATACAAGTGTTTGCAGCTTCTCTGAGTTTATTAGTTTATTGCATTCCCTGAAATCTCCTCTAATGAACTGAAAAAAAAAATCTGTTTTCTAAAAATAAAGCATTCAAACAGACCTGTCCTCCTAGATCTTGAAATGAGCAGTAGTGTTTATTTTCTCCTATTCCCAGTAAAGCTAAAGTTATTTGTGTTCCTCTGTGAGCAAAACAAAATAATTTTTTCTCAATGATATTCTTGAAAGTAGCTCCATTGCAAAGAGATCAATTTTTCTTGAGAAGAGACATTTTTAACTTGGATGCTTGCCTGCAAAGGAAGTAAGCAGTTTTTAATTTTTTTTTTTTTTAACTTGCAAAAGAAAGCTTCTTCAGGCATCATTTTATATTATAAGACTTATAATCTAAAAGCTGTTATGCCATGAACTGTATGCAAAGGAAGGAAACACTTCATTGTTAGATAATGGGGTTTGAACACTTTGGTGTTCTCAATTATGCATGTTAACTTGTGGAAAAATCAATAAAAGCATTCTGCAAAAAACATGCAAGCAGAGCTGTCAGTAGCTACTTTTGTAAAAGTAAATATAGGGACTCTGCTAGCAACCCAAAAAGTGCAGGATGAAACAAGGAATGTGTTCATTTTCTTGGCAGCATCATTGCTGTTGGTGGAAAAGTGTGTTCGCTCTCTGGGTTGGCTGCTTTGGGTAGAAGGCAGACCAATGATGGGTCTGTACAAGTAAGGTGATAGAAAGTGTTCACCTTTTGTTTCTTAACGCATGGAGGCAGTTCTGTGTGCATGAAGGCAATGGGTAAACAACGTGAGATTTTTGTCATGAAGGCAAATGTTAAATGTAAAGCAATGATTTATAATATTCAAAATCTTGAATTTGAAACCAAAAAGTTTGGGTGGTGAAGAGAAGTGGCTCTCCATTATCTCTGTTTCGAAAGATACGTATATGCAAACCCTTGTTCCAGGATGCTCTGCTGTGGCAGGCAGGTCTTAAAATTGGTGGAAAGCCTTTTCTGGTGGAAGGCTGTAGGCCAGCTGCTGAGAGGCGCTGGTTATCTGCGGTCACAGCTGAAGTTTGGGTGCGCTGCTGGCAATATCTGCTCCGAGTGAGCTCAGGCAAATCAGCGGTGGTGCGAGATCGGCACTGGTGTGCCACTCTTTAATGTATGACTTCTTGTAAATTTAGAGGCTGACCTTTAGCAGCTTTGTAATGAATTTCTGTTGGGTTTAACTGCCTCCTTTTCTCTCATTAGAAGTTTTGACACATTATTTCATGTGACTGATTGCATTGGCTCTTGGCATTTAGAGTACATCACGCATAGTTTTTCATGCTGCATTGCTCATGCGTCTTCATCTGGATAGCGTTTGGGTACTTGCTTCTTTGGGTACTTTCTTTTCAAGAAAGACAAACACCATCATCCTCAATCAGTCCAAAACATGGCTACTTGTTGGCTTCCTTGATTTGCAGCAGATGAATTAACTAAAAACACAGAGGTTATGACTGATTTCAGGAGGCAAAGGAAGGCTTTTCCATCCAGAGGTGTTACAGGATAGTTGCTCTAGCTGACTCATCGTGCACTGGTGCAGAACTTGATTGATTTTTACAGATCATTTGGGGTTTTGGTTACTGTCAGTCCTTGGAAAAGGAGTTACTCTCCTACTAGTAAGTGCCTGCCTTTCTAGTATGCATTCTTAATATGCTTCTGGTTATCACTTAGCTGATAAAGTCACCCTAAATAAATTCCTGAGACGCTTCATCTCCCACTGACATCAATGGGTCATTTTTAAATGCAGTGTTGTTTAAGATAAATAAATTTTTTTTAAAAAGCTGCAAGGGGCTAGGAATGCTCATTTTCCACCCCAGGTTGATAGTTCTCATACCCATGAAAGCAGATGTACTTTCTTGTACTTTGTTAAAGCACTTCAGAAGGAGTGGGCTTGGTTGCCAGCTTTATCCAAGGGCTTATTCAGTCCCCACTGGAGAGCAGCCGCTAGGATCAGGTATGTCCTCAAAGAGCAGTAGGGAGGCAACATTCCCAGAGCAAAAGGAGGTTCGGCAGGAGTAGCTGAAGATAAGCAATCCAAATAGACCATGTTCAGCATATCTGCTGTTAATAATGCTGCTGTGGACCCTCTGCATGGGCTGTCTCACAGTACTGACCCACCATGGGAATCTCTTTCGGCTTTGCTCCACTGGATTCTGGCACCAAAGGGAGTTTTCTGTATCCTTTTGGTTACTGGCCATTGCCTCGTGAAGGCTGCATGTGTAATTCATCCGTCATGTGGCTGCTGGTCCTGCCGCAACCTCAGCCCACACACATGCACAACTTCGGGAGCCAAAGTTAGGTTTTTCAATTAGGAGGGTCCTGTTGGGGTTCCCTGTCTAGTTAATGGAGACAGATACACGCACATTCAGGGGGTGATTCAGAGAATCAGAAACTTCCTAGATATGGGGAGCCTAGTGTCCCTCCTCTTTCCAAGACTATCCTTCTTCATTATTGTTACTAATGCCCTCCATATTCATTATAATGGAGGGCATTGGCAAAGCAGAGGAATTTATACGTATGTTTTTTGGCAACTTCTGAGCTTCTATTCAGTGTCTTCATAGCTTTCTCAAACATTTCTGCTCTCATTTATATTATTGAAAGGCACAAAGAAAAAGATACTTTAAGATTATTATTAAAACTTGTTACAAGAAATACCTCTGCATTGATGATTTTCTAAGACTGCTCCTTCTGGAGAGGATCAAAACTCCTCATGCAAGAAGATGAATGTTAATTGGATTAAATTGGACTTCAGGGCCTCAGAGGAAGGCTGATCAAGAAACTCTGAAAAATTTGTGTAAGTACAGGTTTACCCCTGGATTCAAGGGTGCCCATCACCAGGAGAAATTCTCTATAGCAACAGAATAAGAAGGTGCCAAAAATTACTGCTTTGTATGATCTGCTGGCCTTGTACCGTGTCTAAACTTTCATTCACGCATTTAATATTTCTTAATGCCTTAATTAGGGCTTGCTGTAATGCTGTTCATGCCACAACAAAAAAGAAAAGTGAAAGATTTTACAGAAGTTCTACAGAGGCAGGCAATTTCTTTGTAAATCACTGGCAATACTTCATATTTTAGTGTCTGGCTGTCACTTCAGTAAGTGCATGCTTTTTGGCTGAGTGAACAATTTTAACTAGCTGTCTAAAGACAGACTATTATCTTTTGAACACTTTTAAAAGATTAGGTTTTGTAGTGGTGAGACCAGAGAATCCGAAACTATCGAAAAAAAATAACGTGATGTCTCTTCCAACATGCTGCAATGTACACATGGTGTTGCTGAAAGGAAAAGCAGATGATGAAGGAAAGAAACAAAGAAAGTATGCAGGGGAGTTTGGGATACTAGGAAAATCAAAACCAGCTGTACCTCTGTATGCTTGTTAACATATCAGATAAGTAATATATCAATGAAGTGTGTATAAAGTATCAGCATGGGGTATATCATAGATACACGTTAAGAAATGTACCTGATCCAAATGGATCTAACAGGAAAATTATTTTCATATTGGAAAAAGGCAGAGTAATATACCTGGAAAACAAGGATGATCTTTGAGAAATAATAGCACTTTGGGAGAAAGAAAAACAGTGTAACCTTCTGTTTGCCCTATCAGTTTTCTTTAATGCTTTATCTCTGCTGTTGTGATGAGGCCTTGTCATGGAAAGAAAAGCTTTTAAAGAGGAGCTGTCAGGATATCTAGGCCATCTCATTGCCAACGCAGAGAAGTTTGCCAGAAGTGATTTTTGCAGTCTATTGATAAAATCTTCAACGCTATTGCGCTGTTTCTTTGGAAGACGCAATTGCACATGTAAAATGAAAATCTTCAGAATTCTGTAAGGGAAGATTTTCCCAACTGCAATTAGCCCCGTTTCTGTACTGGATTATTTACATCATTACCTTGTATAGTAAATCATTTTTTCCTTTGATAATGTTTAAACTCCTTAAGTGTTTTACTAACCCTTATCCCTGACCTGTCTTGGGCAGAAAACGCTGTGGTTACTTAGCAACTCTGCTGGAGGAGAAGGCACTGTTCCCAGTTGCACAGTTAATGCTGAAGTTAATTTGGCATTAAATCAGAAATTGAAATTCTTTCTTAGGTATGAAGAATTTGAGAGACCTTTCACTGCATTTATTTTCTAAATGCAGGGTGAGTTTTCTGAAAAACATTACAAGAAAATTAGTTAACTTGTTTGCTAAAATTATTTCAAGGTTGTTTATCTAAAAACATGTAGTTCATTCTGAGCTAGTATTTCTACCATGCTCAGTTTTTTTTTCTCTGATGGAAATGTTATCAATTAATTTATACTGAAAAATGATTCAGCAGATCTTGAAGCAGGATATATAATGTCTTTGGGTAATTCTGAACTATTGGTCACACAGTTTGATGTTGTTCACGTTGCTTAAGGCCTTAATCCACCTCCCAACACAGAGAGTTTTAAAGTGCCATTTGAATTGCCAGAGGGGTCTGAGACATCCGCTCGAATCTGACAGGTATGACACAGGAGACAGGGCGATCCGGGCTCCTCTTTATCTGAGGGAGGCCAAGGAGATACCCCAGGGGGGGTCTCAGATGGCACTAGGTGCTTACATTTGACCCTGAGAAGGTTAGAAGAGCTGTCTCCATTTCTAGCTGAAGGAATAAGGTTTCTTACCTGCACATTTTTCACCACCTGTATTTCCAGCTTTAGGTACCTATGTTAAATGCTTAAAGCTAAACAGTACAAATGCCCTTTGCCTGCTGTGTTAGTGTTTCATTTCACTCTAATGTGATTTCAGCATCCAATCTCTCAGTTTACTAGCATTGGAAAGAAGTATAATGTCATTTGGGATATCTGCACATCTTCACTTTGCAAAACATTAGCTTCTAAAACTCATTTACAACAGTGAGTACCAAAATTAGGTTAAAATGTGTGTAGCTGTTAAGAATAATAAAACAAGATTCTCGCTCTGGTTGGTGATTATACACGATAAAACTGTGGCTGGTGGCTCGGTCTGCTAGCATCTGTCTGAGTATACGTTTGGAAAAAAAAGTATAGAGGTTGCAGCCTGGAATAATAAGCAAATGTTTGGAGAGAGTCAGGTTTTCTTTGGTTATGGGTTTCATAACCAAAGGAACTTATCCCATTTTCTTCTGTCTTCTCCATCAGTGACCACGTGGCCTGTAGTTACATAACCTTCAAAAGATTCCTGCTCTTTCAGGGCAGCTGGGGTCTCCTAGAGTTCAAGTTAATGCAGACTAAGAAATGAAGCAGAGGTGAAACCCCCAAACCTTTTCTGAGCCAACAGAGAGGAAAAAAAGAGCTATGACCAAAAGAAAGCAAGGGGCCAGAATAGCTCAGGGAAACTCCTGCTATTATCTGAGAAGCATTTGCTTCTTGATCCAGGTGAAGTTTTCTTCTTCGGACTAGTAAGCAGTAGTCAGAACTGCACAATCATAACAAGAGCCAGTTTGTTTAATGTTAAATATCATCTTCATTAGTTACCTAATAAAAATATTTTGTGTACATTGTGCTTGTAAATGAAGGATTTTAAATTAAAAATTCAGAAAAGTATTTGTGATACAGGTAACTACCCTACTTTATTTTATTCTTTTAAGAGTAGGGTTAATTTAGAAGAATTCTGTGTTATTACCCTGCTCTATTGTATAGTGTTATTTTTCTTCAAGTGACTTTTGAAGTCATTTGTGGGAGAGACGTACAGGTCATTTACAGAGGAGAATAGTTTTTAAAATACTGTTATTGGAACTTGCTTTTGTAAGATATTCAGGTATATAAATTAATGGGGTGGTGTGGAGATTTTTTTTTTTTACAGTAATCTCAAATTATCTTCCTTTAAAAAAAACACCAAACCCAACTAAAGCTACTTATATTTAATTTGATGTTTTCCAACTGTTCTGCTTATGGTTCAGGGTTTTTTAGAGGCCGGTTTTAAAAGTTCCTTGTAAAAATGATTTATTCAACTTTCACAGAATGTAGAAATAGACTTAATGGAGAAATTGAAGAAATAGTGGGAAGGGGAACTACCTCAGCTCACTATGATGATGAATTTGAAGTTTTAGTCCTTCTAAATGAATCTTCACAACCATTAAGTGGTCCTTTTTGTGTGGTTTTGACTCATTTTTGCTGTAAAGCCACAAACTATTTATTTTTATTACGCAATTGTGTCACTGTAATAGAAAGAGAATGAATTTCAATCTGCCATATGCAATTTCAGCCAAAAAGTGATGGAAATATTAAGAGCATCGATACTAGTTTTCTCATTTTTGCTAATAGCAGTATTAAGCCATTTTTATTTTACTGAGCAGCAGAATGGCTGCCAGCTGTCAGAGTAGGATGGACAACAGTCAAATGTGGTTTATTTAAATGGAGGGTGTCTGCCTGGCAAAAGTTCACGTAAATGTTAGCGAGCCATTTTCTGTGTCTGTCAGTGCCTTCAGAAACTCCCAGGTCACTCTGGACTAAATGGAAGACATTTAGCAACCTATTAAATTTTTGTGGGAAGCAACAGTCTAGTGCATCAAAAAAAGTTTCTTGTCTGCCTGACACACATACTTTAGTCAATGGAAGGAGATGAACAACCAGAAGAAATTGTTCACCCCCTTCAGCCAACGTTACAATACACTGCATTTCCTACAGTGCTATATACCATAATGAAGTTGCACAACTTCATTGCTGGCTATTAAGTGATAACCAGCCCCTGGAACTGTGTTCCTCCCTGGGGGGCCACAGGTGGGAAGGCTGGAGGAAAGGGAAAAACAAAGTGTGATATACCTCCTTCTTTATCTGTCTTTGTCGTGGTATATTTCTGACATACTTTTGATTCGTGCTGTTTCGTCATTTATGAAGGTATTATCATGTGCATTGCGTCCTTGATTCATTTTTCGTTGACTAAAGCTGACCATTCTGAAGGTCACAGGTTAATACATCTCATCAGGATGGCTTAATACCTAGCTTAAAAAAGTAAATTGAAGATGACTTATGTAAAGTTACACACATGTCTTCTAGTATGTGCAATATATTGTCTCTAGCATCAAAAGTATTTGATGACAGCTTATCTACAGCTACAGAACTAGAACTGCTACAGGATCAGGCGATGACCAGCAGGACGTAGTGAGGTCAGCGCTGCCTGCATGAGAGTAAGCATCTGAGCGGCGATTGCATTCAGGGCTATATGTAAATGCTAGTAGTGAGATGACCGGCAAACTTCATGTAAAGTTCACTGAGCTGCCTTTTAAAAACTGAAACCCCACCCTTATTTTTCCAGTAATAAAAATGTAAAGTGCCAGCACCTTTTACAGTGGATGGAAGCTTCAGCCTGTGTTGACTGTCTTAGTCCCATGTTGATTAAAGATCCTGTCTGCAGTCTTCTGTAACTATTGTTTAAGAACTTTTATGTCTTTGTGTTCAGGATAGTTACAAGTCCCTTTGGTTTTAGGTGGTCATCTCAAAATTACCTTTTTCTCCATGAGCAAGGAAATACTTGCTCTTCTATTTCATAAATTACTCTGTTCACATCCAACAACACACGTATTCTGTGCCTGTGCATTTTAGAAATTACTGAATTTCAGGAAACAGATTCTGTAAATTAAAATGTACCCTAATTAGGTTAGAGATACTGGTACCATGTTGAGTCTTCAACTACATTATTAAGAATTTACATTACATGTGTCTCTGCAAGAAGACAGAAAAAGAAAAGAAAAAAAGGAGAAGGAAGGGATGAGATTTAGTTTTACTGTTTCCCAAGCTGAGGCAGTTGGCCCATAAAGTGAACAATGGAAATCCGGCACTGGATGATTTTTATTGAAAGCTCTCCCTCAATACATTCTTTTAAAGCCAAGAAACAGACCTGTGATACAAGCAGCTGCTGAACCCATCCCCATTCTGTGTCCTTCCAGGCAGTCTCAATGAATGGCCTGAGGTTTGAGTAATCTACAGCACCCTAATAACCACTTATTGCTATAAAAAAAAAGTAAAAGTGCATGAAAGTCTAGGTTTGGTGTGGAATGTAGTGTTAGCATAGTGTTGGGCAAAATTCATGCTTTGGAAAATGAGTTTTGATAAGGGCAGTTATCTAGACTTATTGTAGAGTTCATTTTATTTCATCTGCCGCATTTTCAACATGATTACTTTGCTCCTCCCTAACCAAATTGATATTGTCCCTTTCTCTCCTGCCTACGGTCTCTGCCCTCTCCACCCAAGCCACATTCAGCCTTTCCCTCTTTCATCTGACTTTTGACTGCTCTGGGCCTGGGTGGGTACACCTATGGTCTCTTCTAGAAATAAATAGCTGTTTCTTACTCATACGCTTTGTTTTTGCAATATTAATAGAACAGGTTAATCAGATCCTATTTCAGATATGAACCTGAAGTCCATTATACACAAGTTAACACTGAACTTGACTTGGTGCTTTAAAAAGTGGGAATGGCATAAATATCTATATTTCTGCCCATTAGCAAATGTAGTCTGTGTGTGTGTGTGTGTGTTGACAAGAATGTTATAAATTTTAAATTGTGCAAGACAAATTGTATTATTATTCATTCATACTAGCGGGAGCAGAGCCTCCTCTGCCTCGAGTTCGAAAAATGTGAGAAGAAAGTTATCTGTTGTACAATACTATGAATGAAATATGTTGAAAAAGTTCATTGGAAGAGCAGCATTCAAACTCTGAGTGATAAATGCTTTTCTTTGTTGTCTCCAAAGCGTGGTTGTGAGGAGCTCAGGTAACTGTGTGAAATGAGTGGTTGTGGATAGTCTGCCTTGTTCCCTGCTGGTGGCAGATCCCAGAGCCTACCTTCATGACTACTCAGAGTTACTAACTCACTTACCAACCCATCTTAGTGCCAGAGAAAGCTGACGACACCACTTTCAGACTGGAAATGGCTTGCAACTTCTTTGAGGCTGTATCCTATTATAGCTAGCAGTCAAGTGCTGCCGCTGGGTCAAGTGGTTGAAAGCTGGTGTGCAGCTCTGCAGGCTGTGCACGCTAGGAGCGTTACTGGTCTGGTAGCCAGTCACAGGCATGTGGCTGACGTCTCTTTTGTTTCTTTCCTTTCTCCCTTCTAGCTGCAGTATTGAAATACGAGAACAACGTTATGAATATCAGACAGTTCAACTGCTCCCCTCATCCATACTGGCTTCCAAACTTCATGGATGTGTTTACCTGGTCCTTGCCATTTGTGGGTGAGAAAGGTATGTAAATAGGCTCTGTTCGTAGAAACTGCTAAATGGTTTCTTAGTCACTTTGTGCGTGCGGCCTCATTTATTTGAAATGGCAAGAATAATTTGAAAACAGATGACTTGCTTTCAAGGACAAATTTGAAGAAACAGGCCTCAAAGCGGTAAGCAATTACCAATGGTTAATCACACTTCTCATAAGTGTTTATAATTTCCACTCTTTCCAGGCTATGATGCCATTATGTTTCTGCTGTAGGAAGAGATTTTATGGCATTGCAGGCCTGAGGTGCATTCACTGAATAAAATTCTTATTCGTTGTTCCTTTATAAGCTCTTGGGCATTCCCTTGGATATTGCTTACTGCTCAAGGGATGTCACAACAGACTTTACTACATCATGGTTACATCCTTACCCAGCTGACCTTTCTGATAAGGTGATGATGGGTTGCTTTTTTACCAGCAAACACAGAGCTGGTGATGCTTAGACCCAGTTCCTGGAGAGAGATGGCAGGAAGAAGGAAAACCTGCTCCTCAGCCCCTTCTCTGCCCAGGGCGTATGGTGCCTCATCGCTGGCAGGAAGACTCTAAAGAACATAAATGATGTTTTATTGAAACACGATGCTCTTGATGTTGCCTGAAGACAACTTCATGCTATGAGTGGCAAGCACACAAAAGGCATGAAAACACTTTGGTCTAACATATTAAATGAATACATAATGCAAACTACTTAAACCCCAAGTCATTTTATTCAGGGCCTGAGATGAAGCTTGCTTTGATCTGTCCATTATAGTATATTGCTGCAACAGCAATTACTGCCAGAAAACTATAATAAACTCTTAAAAGCTGCTTGGAATAACAGTTCTCTCTTAATAGGCAACTGGAAATACAGCCAGCTGTGGCTCTTACCTGCAGTCATGACCGGCTTTGTTTTCAGCTACTCTTTTGTACTAGGAAAGCCTCTGGTGAGACGCCTGAGGTCTCTGTGAACAAAGCAGATAGACAATAAAATAGGGATTAACAAAGAATAGACAGCTGTTTCCACTAATGGAGACATTACATAATCCATGCTGACGCGTGTTGCAGACTCTTGTGAAGCAGATAAAACGCTTTCATTTTCTTCGGCTGTAAACCCAGCCAGGCCATTTTTAGGATGGGCCTGTTCTCTATACACATTGTGTTTCTGTAAGATGCTCTGTAAGGTCATTTTTCCAGAGATTTCCCATCAGTGGCCTCCTCAGGTGAGGCTGCAGGATGCACAGCCAGATTTGTTGAGGTTCTGAGACCATGAACACTCCTTCATCTTTTTTCTTGGGTTTTGTTGTTTTTTTTTTTTTTTCCCCTCCTTCGTGTCTTCCCAGTAGTCACTCTTACCAATTGCTTGGAACTTTTAGAGGCCCAAGAAGTGAAATCAGTGTTTTCCCTTTCTTTGCAAAACAAAACTCATGGATGTAAGAGTTGATGTTCTGCACGGCTTTTTATTTATTTCCTTTTTTTTATAGATTTTTTCCTTAAAGGCCAACCAAGGTAGGAAGCTGTTAGTTTTGCTGGTGGTTGATAATGTGGAAAGTCTTTCCACTAATCCTGTCAAAGGAAAATATTAAATCCTTCACTAATGTAGGAAAAATATAGCTGTGTCCCACCCTTCTAATGTGCTAAGCCATCATACTTGTCACAGAAGAGGATTTTAATAACCACTTGATTAAAAAATTTAAACTTTCAACCTGTGTAGCTAGTGCAAGGCTAGACATGCCTGGTAACCCTTTTAATGATGCTTACTACATGTAGATGTAGTGGAGTTCTTCTCAATCTGCTAATGATTTCACATTTTACCTCGTAACTTTGGCTTTTTTGATCTCTAAATTCCATTTCCTTGGTTGTGATTTTTGCTGGGGTTTTTTTGGCTGTTCTTACTCTGTGCGCTCTCTGGTTAATGTCTCACTGTTGCCTTTCCAGAAAGAGCTGGGATCAGATTAGGGGTAGCCTGAGGCTGACCCTTCCGTGCCCGAGTTGCAAAGCAAGCAAGCTGAATATATTCTGAATTTACCGATGTTTCTATTGAATATAGAATAGTTCCAGCTGGAAGGGACCTACAACGATCATCTAGTCTATTTGTCCTGGATTTCAAGAGACGCTGCCCCTTTGTAGACGTCTTACAAGGGTTAATGTTTTGTTGAACTGAAAGTAGTGTCCAAAAACTCGATAAATAAATAAATATTCTGTGATCCCTCTTGCTGTAACGTCTTCAATTGAAATGTTGTTCCATTTGCTAAGCAGGGAACTCAAATCCTACTGCAATGTAGCAGCAAGAGGAGAGAGGTCAGTTCTGCTGCCCAAGTTGAGTGAAAGGCAAAAATGTATTGAGGGGGAGAAAACAAAAGTTACCTAGTTCATTGACAATTGCAAAAAGAGAGATTGTAAACACATTATTTTTTTAAGGTCTGTTTGTTGTGGTGTTCAGTATGTTTGGAACAGTTTTTATCGAAACCTGTACTTTTTATTAACTACACAAGACACTTCAAGCTTATATTACTACATCCATAACACAAGGTCCATGTTGTTTAAAAAGTGGGTGCCATTTCTGTACTAAATTTTCATTAACACTGCTACAGCTAAAGTTTACTCTCTGACAGATGAGGGAAGCTTAATATCAACATTTTGCATTTGTTTTCCATTTTAGTGACAGAGATGCTGGTAAACGTGCTGAACATCTGCTCAGATGATGAACTGGGGACAGAGGAAGATGGATTTGATGGTAAGAGCCTCCTGCCCTTGGTTGAGATGGTTTGCCTTGAAACTACTTTAAAAGTTTGTTTACTAACCCTGGGATAATTTTCTGGGTCCCGTTTAAGTTCTGTGCCACTAAAAGCAACCGTTGTGCTAGACTCCAGTGGATTTGCTTACTGCATGCTTTGGAAAGAATTAATGGAACTCCTGCCCTTGTTCTAACCCTTTCCTTGGTCTCACTCTCTTGGTTAAAAAAAAAAAAAAAAAAGTATTTTCCTCCATGAAATCTGGATTGTATTGTCATGAAGGGGTCAGATGTTGATTTTATGCGTAAGATCCCAGGGATTCCCATAGGAAGTTTAATTATATCAATGAAATAATATTCCTACAATGAAATAAGCTTCTTCCAGAGCTCCTTCCAAAATGTTGGTACTGCAACTTTGGAAGGTTTGTACTTGAAATATTTCATTAGTTGCCTCTTTTAATGGACTTGTGTATCTAAAAGGCTTTAAGGAGCGATATAATCAATAAAAATAAACATGGAAACACAGACAGAGAATGTCCTGACCTGACATTTCTGCTAAGAAGAGAGGAATGGTCGCTTCTGTTGTCACTTGGGTTGGAGTTTATATGATGATAATTTGCCTTGTACCTGTTGGTTTGACTGTAAAGGATACTTTATATCTTGGAATTTGGGGATTCTTAGAAGTCAATTTATTTTATTAGACATTATTTTCTGTAAGGCTGTGCAAGAGTAAATTGCAGCTCTCCAGAATGTCCTGTGTCAATTAGGCAAAACTGAAAAAAATCCCACGCATCCCTAATATTCTTACCAGGAATGCTTTCAGTGTTTAAAAAAAAAATAATCTAGGAAAAGAACAGAAATATTAAAAAATTAAAACAGAACCTGGAAAAATCTAGCACTACCAAATGTTCTCAAGATGTTTGTAGGTAGAATGAATGAACAGGGAGAATGAAGAACTTTCAAGTAAGACAAATATTTAGTGAAGTTGTAATTAATAATTAAACATCTCTCTCAAAGTCTTTATTTTTAGTCTTTGGAAGAAAAAGCTAGATCACGGGTTTTGACAAATGTTTCCTTTGTAAGGGAGAAGAAGGGTATGGATGATAGTGCTTTGCTTTTACTCTGAAAAGCCAAATGGAATTCCCTGTTCTGCATCCGCCGCGGAGTGTGGACGTGAACAATTATCTTGCAGGACTTGGGACAAAGACTGAATTTATTGAAACCAGTAATCAGTGGAGAGAAGAAAACACCTGTTTGAATATTGTGCCCAATTTTTTTCTCATGAAATTTAAATAAGTAGCTACTGTGTAATTAAAGCAGCGTGTGAAACAGTACAGAGGCACACAATGAGTAAAAACTCTGTCAAATTAAATACAGTAGCAAGAAAACCATGTGCCTAAAATCCTTGGCTCAAGAAAGCACTTAAGCGCAGGCTGAAATCCCACTGAATGCAATGCCAAAGCAAAGGCTTTATGGGAAGGGTTTTTAAATCAATTCAGCATTGGCCTAATACCTTCTTTTAAAGTTGTGCTATAAACTTCCATTGAGCATAAACAGGCCAATGCCTATAGTCCTTTGCTAAAATTTTACTGCGTCAGCGTTCCCATGCCTAAGTTACAGTTCAGCAGCACGTTTTCAAAAGCAGAGTCACAAATGACGAGGCGTTAGGGGTCTGGGGACAGCAGCCCTCTCCAGCTGCAGGAGGTCTCTCCATCTACTGTGTTTTTTCCCGGAGGAGGGTGAACCCCCCGGCTCCCTGGGAGTTTTACCACCACACTCCTCCAGACGTGGAGTTTACAGCATTGCAGGTGTCTAAGCAGGGAGGCAGGCTGAAATCTTCTGGGCTTGCATGTGTGTGTACTGCATAACGATATCTAACAGCGTTAAAACTTCTAGATGAGGAGTAATTCAACCATTCTTGGTACTTTAATGCTAATACTGTTGTCTAAATCTCTTTTCAGATTTTTTCTGTATGAATGCTTTCTCTGTGTAAAACATTATGTTAAGGAAGATATTAGAAATGTCGTCTTCTTTAGCATGTGTAGTTAAAAGCAGAGCTGGCATATGTTCATGTCTGCTTTCCCGGCTAATCCCCCTCGAGCTGTAAAATGGGATCTGTGGTGCTGGTGCTGCAGCTTGCTGTGGGTGCACGCTTGTTCCTCCAGCCCACTGGAAGCGGTGGGCTCGTGAGGATCGTACACATGGAAGAGACTCTGAAGGATCCAGATATAAAAGTAAATTTGAGGGTTGATTTAAATTTAAATAGAGGCTGATATCTTTAATGATTTCCTGGTATGTTCTGATTTATTATCTGTACAAGAAAGGAAAATCCTCCTTCTCTCAGAGATAGTTGAGTTCCCTCTCTTTTCTTATTTTTTTTCCTTAGAGCCTTGCCTTTTGGGGGAGAAACTACAAGATGTATTTCATTTGTGTTCTTGATGAAACGGACTGGAATGATTATCAGCTTAAAACTGTTTCTATAAGGGCTGTATATTGACAGTCTTGTAGTGGTTCAACCTTTCCACTATTCTTCTTCAATAATTTCTGCCCAGCTTCCTTGGAGGACTGCAGGAGTACAGTCCTATTTGCCCACTGACATTTTTCTTTAGCAGTATTTCCCATAGAAGGAAATGCCTGATATCTGCAACAGCAGATGCATTTTGTTTGATGGAATGATTCTTTAAAATCATTGCTTATTTTTGCATCATCAGTAGCTTTCAGGGCTCGCTGCTGATTTCCTTTCTCTCCTTGCAGTTTGAACATGCCCTGACCTGGGTTCCCACATGTAATGAGAATGATCCATCACTATGGTTTGCACTGATCGTTCATTTGTTATCTTCTCTTACACTTTCTTGCCCTCTGTCTTCCCCTCTCACTTCCCCCTTCAAAACAAAGCCCCATCAGTATTGCCTGACCTCACTGCATGGTGTTCTTGTGAGCCATTATTATTATTATTATTATTATTATTATTATTATTATTATTATTATTATTATTATTTCTGAGTCATGCATGTTGCATCTAGCCATGAGCAGGATGCTGAACAGCATGTATTCCCTTTTTTTTCCCCTCCTTTTCGCTTAAGGAGACACATCATGGGGATCTGATCAATTTGTTGTAGGCAGTTTCTGCGTATGCTTAGTGGGAGAAAGCCTAAATAGCAATCATAGTGCCCTTTAGCCCATATCTCCCTGCTGGCCTGTATTGGCCTTTTGATTTCACTTGCTTTAAAAATGAGAGGAGATGATAGGTCAAGTTTTCTTATCTCTGATAGTTTCCTCTTGGTGTACTTTCTCTTCCCTGTTTGCTATGGTAGTTGCAATATAATCTGATCCAGCAAAAATGTCTTGGGTGCACATTAGCTCATGTGCTGTATGGTTTGTGTATCAAACATATCGCTTAGCAACAGGAGCTGCTAATACTTCTACCCAGCCAGCATATAGTCAGAGTTCTGTTTTCTTCTAATTAGTAACATTTCTGGCCTCATGCATTTGATTGAAAACTAAGCTGCTAATTAAAAGGGTGCAATAATGTAATAGACAACTTGACACAACCGCACTGCTTGCTTTGTATCCATCTCTATCATGGGTTGGCATAAAGACACTCCTAAATTACCTGCATTAATTTTTGTATTGCCTTCAACATTGTAGCTCACAGCCTTCTCATGGAAAAGCTGCTGTCACAGTGCTAGCGGCAGCATTTATTCCTCAGTTGGAATACAGCTTTCCCGGTACAGTGCTGTAGTCTGAGCCTAAAGAGAATTACCAAGTCAAAAGTCTCCTGCTGATCAGACCCTGGTTCTGCTGTGAACAGTGGCATACGAAATTTGCTACAGCTCTTCAGTGCAATAAACTGCAGCTGGGGAAAGCTCTGCACCAACTAACACAGAGACTGACTGAGTAAAAGCAAAGGCCTCATCACTAAGTCTGTTACTTACCAATGCCTTGATAAGGGTGTTCATATACTACCTGGGCAGATGAGAGAGTCTTAGCTTTTCAGTGAGTTAATTTTTAACTAGGAGAGAAATAGAGGGGTTTTCCCACTGGTTTGTGTTTGTTCTTCCTCCAAACCAGCAAGGTTGGACCTTTTTATTTATTTATTCATTCATTTATTTGGCCAGGTATGGTTATTTCCATGCCCACGGCATTTTTTTGTGTGAGCCATAGTATGGCACATTGGTGTGCTCTGCCTCTGAACCAACCTAGCAGCGGGCATTAGATAACCAGTGCCCCCAGAACATGTGTCATGGTGCAGTTGTGCCTGGGCACTGAGTGCTGCGCTTGTCTTGCTCTCAAACATAGTTGATTTTAAAATGCAATACCTTGTACCGTGGTGGTGTTTGGATTTGATAACTGTAAGCTGCTGGACCATTTGAAGGAATGCATGTGTGCAGTAGATAGCCCAGATTTTGGTAGAAGCAGCAGACATGTCTATGATAGTGAGCTGTTCTTTCAGATACCAGATGTAAATAAACTGGAAGAATTGGCTTGATTCCTCTAAGAAAAGAGGTGTCATCAGGCAGGCACACCCCAAATAAACTGGGGGGTTCTGCTTTTGAGAAGTGATTGAGCCTTATTAAAGCAGCTGCAATAACGTAGGAGAAAGTATGTGTTCAAGGGGTGGTAACACTGAGGCTAAGCTTCGCGGCTGATCTTCTGCCTGCATGTTGCTTTCCTGCAAAACCTACTAACAAGGCTTTAAGCTGAAAGGGTTTTTTCTTTTTTCCCCCATCGTTCTCAATCTGTTTCTTTCCTTTTGGATGTTCCCTGCCTAATTTGTTTCTTTTCTGTTTTTCAGACTTTACTTAAACATTGCGTTTCCATTGATGTTGTCAAATGTTCTGTATTATTTTTTTTATTTTCATTCTACAAACATCACTGATCTTTTTCTTTCCCCCCCCTTTGGAATTCATAAGAAGATCCCATTTATGCACAGAAGAAAGGTATTCAATAAGTTGGAAGGCTTAAGTTTCATTCATTTTCCTAGTGCTTAATTAGATAATATATCATATATTAGGATACCAGTGAGAGATTTGGGGTTGTCTTTTTTACTGAGTATTGTTTTCTATCTGTTCAATCCTGTATCTCGGAATATTTTCAGAGTTTATAGTCTTTTTTTCATTGTTCTGCTTCTTAATCTGAACGTCTAAATTACATTTCACATAAGTCCTACATATCCAGCTTGCAAGATCTGTGTTTGGATGCTACAAATCCGAAATCTGGTAGAACTTGTTAAATTACTGAAGATTCAAAGCTTTTATTCTACCTCCCAAATAATTTTGCCACTCCAATTTTAAACTTGGCTGTGTTCATGATTTTTTCTTTTTTTAAGTTCCTTCATGCAAATAGGGTTTGTTTAGATATTGAAAGAAAAGTAAAAACTTAAGGGGATACCAGGCAGTGTTTGCAAAGGCTAAAATTAACCCTTTTGTCCATAGCCAGTTCTCAGGTTATAACCCATTTACTTTCACCGAAGTGTATGCTTAAGTGTAGCTGAAGTAATTCGTAAGGATTTGCAGTAATAGTGAATGTCAGAATATTAAACTGGAGTATTCACACTTGAAATGTGAGTCTAAGATTTATGTATAAATAGTTAGGGAATCCAAATACTATATCAGGTTAGTAGTATTCAGTCAAAACTAACAGGGCAATAAAACATTGTGAATATCAGGTGCATTATTTAGCAAATAACATTTAAAAAAAAATAGGATAAATAAAATCGTTAGCAATATTTGGTAAACAGAGAATATTTTAAGTCCTTTTCACAGATCTACTACAAATTAGGAAATTCAGTGGAGACCAAAATCTTTTCAGTGTATTTTTTAATAACCTTTTATGTGTGTTGATGAGAAACAAAATAGTTCCTTTAAGCCTTTTGTGGTTTATGATTAAGTATTTTTTTTCCATTCTTATTTTATATTAAGTGTAAGGCATTGTATTTTACTTCGTTCATAAATTTTTTCAGTTCTTAACTCTTCTGGAAGTTCAACAGTGACTGAAAAAGTCAAATATACTTAAGATCTACTAGAACAGTGGGGGTTTGTGATAAACAAGTAGGGAGAGTGAAACTTGGGAAAAAAAAAGACAAATTGTGTTTAAGTGCTTTCAGGGTAAGAAAGGATGAAAACCATGTCTCATGCATCTTGAGAGTACAATTCAGAGAGATCGTAGTAACTGAGGCAGGAATGTACCCCCTCTATTTCTTGAAGAACCCAACTGAATCATTGCTGTTTAATTTGAATTTTTCATTAAGCTGTTACGAATATATTATATTTTAATTCAGTTCCAGCTGAATTACAGCTTTCTCCCACTCTTTATTGTCTAGAATTAGACATTTATGCCTAAGACTTTATATCTTTATATTTTTAATATCTTTTATTATATTTTTATCTTTATATGTGGGAGATTTGAAAACCATCATTCTGAGCATAGTTTCTTTCAGTTTGAACTTCAAGATACAGGCTCACAATTTCAAGATAGTCTAGGAGGACAGTTAGAAATGCCTGGAAATAATGCATTTAATAGCTACCCCAAAAGATCCCATGCATACAAAAGTAGCATGCATGATTGTAAGACATCTAGTTTACGCTCCTCAGTAGACGTATGAACATATCCCAGTACGTAAGCATACAGTTATCAACATTTGAGCCTGCAGATTATGATAGCTGTGGGCACACACGAGGTGGCTCATGCGGACCCGTTTGTACATGGGCTGGTCAGGGACACACGACCCCACAAGCAGCTCTGCAGGATTCCCTGTGCATGGCTATCGAGCTCCCACTTTATCAAACTCACCCCTTGCAACTGTTTGGGGTTAAACTTGATCTTGACCACAAGGTTAAAAGTTGCAGTGAGATTGATCCTGAGTTTTTATGTCATTATCTGTGATACTGCTTCCTACAGTTACTTAGCTTTCTTTTGAACAGCTCTAGGATTTGTGAGTTGAGTTTGTTTTCAGTTTTGAAAGTTTTTTTGCAAAGGATGGCTATTCATTTTGAAATTCAAGCACAGGAAAAAAATGTACATCCTTTTCACCTCTTCTAAAATGCCAGGGTATCAGCCAGGCCACCTAGTCATCTAGGAAATAACATGAAGCAATGCTTGTGTTTCCAGCTGTAGTCTCAAACTGTTACGAGTTTAATTGTAATTGAGAAATCTGCGGTAGGAAAGGTGACAGTGCCTGATAGTAGAGCCACGGGGCTGTCATCAGCAGAGATGTGTGGAGAAAACTGAAACGGAGAATTACCGCAGAGTCGGCTCTGAGAAGTACCCAGCAAACCTCCTGTGTGGCAGCGCTGGACCTCTCCAGCACTGCCCAGAGCAGCCGGGACCGCGCAGAGGACGAGCAGCGTGTGAAACGCTGAAGCAGATGGGACTTTTGCCGTTGAGTTCAGCGTTTCATTATGAGCCTGTTTGGCCGAAGTCACTTTGCGCTCATAATACAGTGAAGGAAGGCCTGCATGGCAAGGCCCCGTGCCTGTCTTCTGCAGCTTTTCACCTCTTGCATCCATCACCCACATTTGGCAACCCTTGGTCCTCTGCTCGGTGCTCTGCTGCTGCCTCGGCTCCCTGGGGCTGTCCCCTCTGCTGCCGTAACAGACTCCCTCATTTTTGGCCCTTTCTGCTATTTGAGCTTCCGTGATAGACTCTACTTTATAAAAAGGATTGAAGTGCTAGGAATTGAAAATAGAAATTCTCATTTTTGTCCTTGAATTCTGGAGCAGCGAAGAAGGAAGCCTTATCTTGATGTAGTGGTTTTCAGATTGCACTCTTGAACCTCCGAGGCAGGAGTTGCCAGGCAGCATCCATATGAGCCAAGGTTTACCTTTCATTCAGAAACCTTTGGGAGAAATCTTCATGATGTATGTGGTTACGATTGTGATAATTAAGTTAAACTGGTTTATTTAGTATAACATGGCATTTCTTGGGGACGTGGAGGGTCCTTATTAAAAGAAAATCCTGGTTCTGATAACTTAGTACCATTTGCTTTTCCCATTCATGTGTTTCTCTCCTGGATGCACAGATAATATTCTAGGTTTTTATTATATCCAAGTAACAAGTACACTTGCAAACTTAGGTGAACTGTAGTCTCTGTTCCAGCATATGTTTTTTGAAGGCAGATTATTGTGTGAGTTCACAAATTTCAAAGTAATTGTAATTTTGAACAGGCCATAGCAGCAAAGAGAATAAAGTTGCATCTATGGAACTCTCTTAACCACTGCCAGCCAACACAATCCCTACCATTTCATACTGGTTTTCAGGACTCTGCCTTTAGGTTTTATAAACATTTAAATACTTTTTAACTAGGGATGGCAAAACCCTGACTGGACCCTCTTGGCCTTAAGCTTAACCCAATCACTTTTTTTAGAAATTAAGTGAAATGTGATTGTTTTTCACTTTTAAGTGAAAAACAGAAGATCATGAAATAGATTTTAATTCCATTGTTTAACTCTTTTTTTTTTTTTATGGTTTGGGCACTGTTCATGTTGAATATCTTTTTGGCATTTTGACTATTTTCTAAGAAACTTGTTTTTAAAAGTGTGGTCTCTGAAAATGTTTTTGAAATGGAAAATTAGCATACATTGATGCAAAAACATGCAGCTTTAATATGTAGCAGGAAAAGGATCACATCTCTAAAGGTACTTATAACTACATTGTTCAAAAGTTATCAGTCTTGGGCTGTAAATAACAAAAAAAAAATAGTATTTTCAGTTTTGACTACAAATGTGGCTTAGTTTGGTAAACTGTGGCATCAATATGGTGTTTCTTGTATTTAGAGTTCAGAATAGTGATGTATGGTTTACAGATCCCTATAACGGTTTTTAATGTATTTTCCATAGGAGCAACAGCTGCTGCTCGAAAGGAGGTTATAAGGAACAAGATAAGAGCAATAGGAAAAATGGCTAGAGTTTTCTCAGTGTTAAGGTAAGGGTTTTTGCTGTTTCAGATTTTTTTAATGTTAAAGGACATCTTTGATTACTTAGAGCACTCTTACTGTTAATCAAACAGCAAATTTGATATGTTAATATACCACCCAACTGAGTTTTACTGGAACCTTTGAAAGATTGTTTTATTTATACAGTATCGCTGTTTATTATGCCTCTGAATAATCTTGCTCAGGCTTTTGCTGAACATAAAACAGACAAACAAACAAAAGACATCAGCAAAGAAAATTGAAATTAGTCCTTTTTAAGGAGTTTTGCTCACCAGGTATACAAATTAACTCTTAGCCACTGCGAGGCAAGAGTTAACTGTGGAGAAAGGGTATGTTCCACACCATGTCTTATTAAAAAGGAAGCCAACTGTCCCACTTTGTCACCCACAGTTGTTGCTACAGCTGTGAGTAAAGATGATTAAAGATGAAAGCATTAGGGTCATTTAACTAAAAATCCAGGAAATCATTGTGCAGACAACAGCAACTCGTTACCTTGGGCTGCACTCCCCCAAACACATGAACATGAGTAACTAATTGCTACCCAATGTTTAGAACTCTCCATTTGATGTCTCTAAGCAGAAGAGAAAACATGCTGTACTGTGCTGTGCTGAAGTCTAAATATAGAAAATACAGTTCTCCCTTTCAGCAGAGGGATTTTTTTCTCAGGAAATTGTATGTTGCTCTGCTGTAGTCAGTTTATGGCTATTATGTTAGTGCTAAATCAAGGCATTTTTAAAAAAATTTATTGGTATGATTGTATGATTGGTATAAAAAGAGGAAATAAAATTAGTTACTTGAAGAATACATTCAATTTCAGGTGAAACTCTCAAACGTGCTTGATTTGAGACTCTTCTGCAGTGTGCAAGCAGTGGGCAGGTTGTCAGTGGGGCTTCGCATGGACACAGCAGTTCGCCCACGTGTTGCAGATTGCAGCAGCATAGCTTTAAATAGCATACTGAGATGGAGGACTTTGTACCTGGGGTTCCCAAAGTGTTATATGTGAATTACTAGTGATGCACAAGCTACTTCAAAGTGTAACCCATAAAAAAAGAAAAGTTGGCATCATGCCTTCTCCCTAAACAAGACAGGGGAGCAATCAAATGTTTCCACCTGCTCCTCTGTACCAAGTCTGGCAGAGAGCCTGGAGCTGACATTGCTACCACCTTCATAAAACAGCACGATTATTTTTCTCCAATGATAGTTGAGCAAACAAAGTTTGGAAACCTGGCTTTCTCCCATAACCTTGAACTGCAGCTTCTGGATCCGCTGTATTTTGTTGCAGAGCACCTTTTGAAATACGGGATTAATTTGACAGAAACCTGGAGTTAAAAATACAGAAAACCCTGAAATTGGATGCTCAGCTGATATATTTGGGGTTTGATAACTTGCAGATGATTGACACCACCTATATGTCAAAGACTTTTTCAAAGGGAACTACGGGGCAGGACCCTTTCAATGGTTTCAGAGATGGAAGAAGGGTACAGCATAATTCTGGCGTGTGCCCTGTTTAAAGTGATATGCATGAGCCTTATAGCTTAGGATTTTAGCACCACTTGAAACTTTGAACCCTCTTAAATTATGTCACAAAAATCAACATTTTGAGGCACTGATGGAAATCAGTCTTGATCATTCCCTGAAAAGCGGTCAAATTCATCTCAGAGTTGTTCATGAGACAATTTTTTACCCCTACCACATGCATCCCAACATCTCCAGAAGAGCAGAATGGACTGTATCTGGTAGAGGAGAAGCCAGTGGTTCACTCACTGAAGCTGCTGAGCCTTCTACAGTTCTTGGTTACTGATGGACCTTCAAACTTTGCAGGAAGGACTGAAGATGAAGAGTATATTTGTTCTCACTTAGCTTTAACCAGCAAATTCAGAGCATCCTTACTGTGGCCAGAGGCGTAGTCAGCAAATAAACAGGTACCTCCAATGGGCAGTTTTGCTGACCAGTCTTCCAGGGGGATGAGTGACGTTTCATCGCAGCTACCATTGCTCCCCTGGGAGTCCCTCCTCTTCTCTTTTGCTCAAAAGGTTGATTCTCCTCAGCTAGCTGCCAGGCATCTAGACAGCAAAAATTACACAAGGTCAATCTTGCAAATGCTGTTCCTATAGAAAAGCCTGGGTTATTTTTTCTGTCTTGCCAGAACAATCCACATGTAACACACGAGTGTCTGATAATTGTGCGTAACCCCACAAAGACTGTGGTGGCACCAGCATCTAAACCAGCCTATTTCAGAAACCTTTGAAGTTCCTGTTTGAGTCATTGCTGTTTTATGAAATTTATTTCACTCATTCTTGAAAAGCGTTTCCGACTGATCAGCACCTGATCTGACCACCTGCAAAGGACTCAGTCGAGCGTCTCTTCTCTGAGCTGGAGTGGCCACTTTCCTCGAGGATGTAACCTGAATGTAAAACTGAGATCATTTCAGCCACTTTAGTCTCAAAACTGGATATCAAAATAGCGTTGTATTAGTTTCAAAGGTTATAGATGAGAGGTTTAGAGGTTTCGAAGGTTATAGATTAGAGGTTTATAGATGAGGTTTGCTGAGAATAGCCATCATAGAAAGACTGGCTTAAGCTCAGTGGAAGACCTCACGATTCCCTGTCATTGCCTCTTTCTGACTTTGTTTCTCAAGCCTGACTTTTCTTTGGATATATTTAGACAGGAGGAAGGTAAATAAAATATGTAATCAGTTTATTTTCCTTTTTTTAAAATGGAAGTAAAGGATATCAAATAGAAAATAAGGAACACTGAAGGCTTAAAAAATCTCAAAATTTGTGATACAGAGGTTTCTTGGGAATATGAAGTTTAAAGGTAATAAAAAATCCTATGAAGTTGAAGCTAGAAGTGCCACTGCAGTTTAATTTAAAAAAAAAAAAGAGATGAAATGGACTGAATTGAAAATGCAGATTATGCATTTGCTTGCAGAGGCAAATAATCGAGAGAAAGCAAAAACTTTACTGTGTAACTCTTGATGACAAAAATACTGTGTTAATTCTGGAAATATTCGGCTGTTGCATTAGTTCTAATTTCTTAGGAAACTTGCAAGGAAAATGGTCACAATTTGATTTTGACTATTACACAAAGAAAAGTGTGTACAAGGAGAATCATTTTCAAACTACAAATAGAACTTGAGTATACGGTATATGTAGTAGGTAAACAAGAGTTGTTTGAAATACGTGAGTAATTCAGGGCACGTAGGTCTAAAGAAAATTGTAAGGAGTAGAATTGCTGAGAGACAGTTTTGATAGACAAAACCACATTATCCTCAAGTGAATGGGGAACTAAATTCTGTCTTCGTGCTTGCTTTCTCCAGCTTAATGTCATTATACATTTCAAAGTAAAGCACTTCAAAATAGGTTTCTCTTAAAGAATTGGGGTCAATTTTGCTGCTGAGAAAGTATGTCATCACAGACAGCATTACAGTGCTCATGGAAAGCTGTATTTAATGACTTGTCTGGATAGAGCTGTTGTATTCCTCTTGCCATATATTAAAAACTATATGTATTGGAAGACAGGCAAAACATATTTAGGTTTCCTAAAACATTTTTCTTGAATCCAGTATCATTTTACCATACAAAACTATTAAGAACAGTGCTAGTAAGGGTGGAAGTGCATATTAATTTTAATGAGCTTTTAGCTGCTTTTTTTGAAGTGGCTGATGATCATTAATAAATAATGCACCTGACTGCTAGTGTAGACAAAAGCAAAACAACAATTGTAGTTGATTTCAGACCACACGGTGTAAGACGCTGAAATGTATTGTTGGCAGTAACTGCTCCTTTGGTCCTCCTCCTATCAGGTTTGTGGTTTTATGTATATATATTCAAACGTATGTCATACGTTGTTTCACAGATGCAGGTTATAGTGTTAACTACAGTGGGAGTCTGTGTATGGTGTGGTGCAAAGGTGAACCACTTACATGGCAGTGAGGGGAACTGCACTGGTGCTGGTGTTATCACCGGATTCAGTCTGTCCTGGTAAGGAGATTGGAGATAACCAAATCATTGCGGGGCAGGTGTAGCTTCAGGTGTCTAAAACGTGTTCCGTGTTAAAAAAAAAGACAATTATTTACTTTGGGGTTTTTTCTTCCTTCTGCAGAGAAGAGAGTGAAAGTGTGCTGACGCTGAAAGGTTTGACTCCAACAGGAATGCTGCCCAGTGGTGTGCTCTCTGGAGGAAAACAAACACTGCAAAGCGGTAAGCATGTTTGCCTGTGTGTGTCATTATGTGTAAAAAAACCAATTGGTTTTCAACTGCAGAACCCAAGAAAAGTAACCACAGTCTTCTCAGAAAAAAATAAAGGACAGAATAAAACAGGCGGTTTGTTGTACTAGAGCATTTGTGAGCAGTTCATGTAAGGCCACTTCTCAAGACTTATTATGTACCACTGATTTTCAAAGAAAGAGGCGGGGGGAAGTCCCCGAAAATCAACTGTTCAGAATGGTAGATCAGCGTTGCATGTGAAGTGCGCTCTTTCCACAGTTTACAGCATCATTTGGGGTTTTTTTTAAGAGCAGCCTTCGATACACAGAGTACTGAAGGTTCAGCTTAGATAATGACACTTAAACTCTTATTTTATCTGATTTGTTCTTCCTCATAGAGAACCGCCAATGGAAAATAGCTCTAGAATTAGATTTTCTCTCCTAGCAATTCTAGGTGACAGCATGAGAACAATTTCACTCTGATTTAAGCCCAAGTGAAGGGAGGCTCTTACAAACACCACGTTTGCCTTGTACACAAACACAATACAGATTGTCAGTTCAGTTTTATACCAAGTGCTTCTTGTTACAGGAAATCTGTAAGTCTATAGTAGGGCTGCCTTTGATGAAATATTCCTTTTGGAATAAGGAGCTGCAAAGTGTTTAATTTACTACTGTAAGCTCTGCTTTTTTTCTGTGTGTATTGCTGTAGAGTATATTGCAGGCACACAAGAATGTCTCTCGCTGGTTCTGTTGGCAGTAGATGTAAGAAATAGAAATGCTTTATAACCTTAACACAGTCTCAGCCTCTTGTTTTCCTGTTTCCTTCCTGGAGCATTCTTTCTCTGTATTTTTCCCTTTACTGTCTCTTTTACCTAGAAGTTTCAGGTATACAGTGGTAAACCTTCTTTTCCCCTTTTTTCCATTCCTTTTTTTCTTTTTGATGACTTGTGTGTTCCAGACATAGTAACGTTCTGCTTTGAAAATGCTGCAATATGATTCCACAGGATGCCTTTCTTAATGGGGTTGTGGTCTTTACCTAGGCTCTTCTCTGTATCGTTGCTTTACATTTGTCAGAAAATTTGGTCCAAGAAAACTGCTATTGTTGCCCTGGAAAACTATTAGGAACTGAAATGAATTTGAGAAAATTGCCGCTAAAGTTCTTGTTACAATGGCTAAAAGGAAAATCTCCTCATACTGCAGTATTCTGGCTTAGTAAAACATTACTATACACAAGCCTCTGCATTAGTTAACGCCTAGTACGCCATTCACCAAATGATCTGAAGTTTACATCATTTCTGTTAAGCACACATTCATAGTACCATATGTATTAACAGAAAATGAGTAGTATGTTCTGTTCTGTTGTGGAAGTATACATTTTACTCGTCATTTTTTTCTAACGTGTCAGTGCTGGTTTGGATCTGGTTATTCATTTTAATTTCTCATCCTAGTTATCATTTCCTTTTGTTTTAAGTTTGCATTGATTTCGTTCCTTGATTTTTGCCATCTCTCTTGCTCTGTAGCTTGAGAGGCATAGGCTTACCTTGGTGCATGTGGGTTAGCTCCTGTCATTTCCCCATGCAGCAAGATAACAGTATACATATGTTAGTATTGATCTCAATCCATATTTAACATCCTAACTACAAAAAAAAAAATTGTTTGGGTTTTATGGAGGACAAAAAAACCTTTTACGCAGGGGAAAATAAGACAAAAAAGAAGAGAGGAATTCCTAAAAACTGGGCTTCTTGAGCTATTCTCTAAACCAGAGAAGTTCCTGAAAATCAAAATTTCTTTCTAAATATTTGAGCTGTACCATTGTTATTTGCATCAGCTTCTAAATCTCTGGCTGTAGAAACAAATTCATGCCAAAGCTGATGGGTAGAATTCAAATGAAATTACATCTTTAAGAACAATGAATGGTTTCAAAACGGTGGTAACATGGTATTCATAACACTGCAGCAACCTCCCATTTACAAACTTTTCTCTCTCTGACCAGACTTTGCAATTTTGGAGGTCCAACAGCTTTCAATCTTTTATCTATGTCCATTGATTTAAATAAAATATTAGAAGAATGCTGTTTTCAGAGACTGGGTTGACAAAAAGGATGCTTACAGATGGAGCAGACTGGGCGAGATTGCAAGCAAAGGCAAAGCTGTCTGAGCAAACTCTGTCCCATGCTGTGGGGAGGTTTCTTTTAGTCAGGAGAGAGAAAAAAATCATTCTGAGAAGTTGTATATGTGGCTCTTTTGCCTTGTACTGGCAGCTAATACTTTTCAAGCTGACATCGTAAGTGGTATGAATTTTGTGTGATGGCTTTATGCCATTTTTCGTTCTCTTTTGACAGGGCAAATCGAACTGCTCTTATTCAAAGCTGGGAGAATTATACAATGACCTTTTCGGGTCAGATGTCCAATATGGAAGACATTTTCATTTTGTAGTTCTTTTGAGTCAAAACTACTCAAATGTGTCTTTAAAAACTTTTAGTTTGTGAAACTTCTTCAAAACAAACTATAGCTTAATTCAATCTGCAATTTATTGTTTTTGTGTAAGCATTTCTGTGTGTGTCTGTTTTGCCAAAATCCAGCACTTGCAGTAACATTAGTGTTGTAGCTCCTTTGCTATTCACTGACTTGTTCTTAGAGTTAAAATCCTCTGCTCATTTTTCTCATTCGTTTTGCTACCCCTTTCTTCTCTTCAGCTACTGTTGAGGCTATTGAGGCTGATGAAGGTAAATTGGTCAGTCCCCTTTCTGTTGGTGCCACAACAGATAAGGGCTCTGCTGGGTGTATTCATTTTGCTGTAGCTTGTACAGATTGTGTGGGTGTTGGGCTAACAATTGTGGCTCGGTATTAACCAAAATGTAATTGCTTTAAAGGGGAAAATGTTTTTGGTTGGTGTTTTTTTGCCGTTGCTGTTGTTGTGGTTTTTTTCTTTCTGAAAGTTACAATCACGTTGGAATTGCTGTATGTTGAACTAAGCACTGAGTAATGCCACAGGAGGAGATCAGGGGACTTGGATTTCACGGGACATAACTCGGCAGCAGCTCGTAAATGCTCTGTGACACATAGCTCAAAAACTGTGCGCTGGAGGCTGGGTCTTGTCTCCGCCTCAAACCATCCTCAGCAATCTCTGGTCGAGGAAAACACACAGCTTTTTGTAAATATTCTCTCTTTTTGTTGGGTTTTTTTTTTTTCCCTTTTTCTTTTTTGCTTCAGTTTGTTTCCTTTCTTTTAGGTCACCAGTAAAAAATTTTTATTGGTCTTTTGTTACAGTTCAGCATGTTTCTGTTTCTCTTTAAAAGTAAAACAACATGAGACATTTGTCTGCAAGATGTCTGCTTCCTCTGGTAGTGGCAGTTTACACACTGGATATTTACATTAGAGCAACCATTAACACCAGCACCATTTTAGCGATAAATATAAAGTGACTGGCTGCCTCGGAAGATTTCTGAATGTTTAGTATTGAAAACTATGGTGCTTATTGACAGATCTCTAATTTAACCCTTAAGCAATTATTAACGCTGCGGTTAAAACCTAAGTAATCACGTATTGCAATGTAGATGCGCAATATTCATTCAGCATTATAAAGTTTTGGAAGAAGAATTTTCAGAATTCCCCTTTAAAACAAAATTCTTCAGTTGTATTTTGTTCTTGCCCCTCTCAAATTTTCTGTGGGTATTTTTTTTTAGTTAATTAAAAAAAAAAATCTGATGATTGCTGTCCGTTGGTAAGACATGCCCTTTTGGGCAGTTGAATTTGTTTTTGATTTTTGTAAAGCAGTGAATAAAATTACAGAACAAACAAGTAAGAGAAAATACAACTGCTTTCTAAATAGCAGTGAGTAAGCTGCTATTTATGTTGGAATTATCTATTCCTATCGGCAATCTCTAATCTGCAGTGTGCATTCTCGTTGACAGTTTGGCTGTTTTCTGTGATTTTCTGTGACTATGTGTTGTGTTTTAGTATACTCTCAATGTAAACTGCTAATACTCGTTGTCTGACTAGCAACTACAGCAGAGCACCTTCCTCAGTATTACAGACGATAACGTGTCTGCTTGAAATACCATCAATTGAACGTGCCCCCATTCCAGCAATATGCGCCCTTCAAGTTAATTCTTGATTTGCCATCCTCGCTAGTTAGACACCGTAACCATAGTCGTAACGACTAGTCTATGTAGACGAAGCTAACGATGGAGAAAATGTTTCGTCCTTTCCCAATTGTCCCTTTGCAGTTTGATTCAGGGCCTGATGACACAACTGGGCTGTGCTACTGGCAAGCTCCAGGACACAGCAAGTGTTTCAGCTTCAACGTGGCTATCCATTAAACTATTGCTTTAAGGGATTGGCCTGGGTGCTTGTTAGACATCTTCATTTTTGTGGTAGAAGATAAAGTAAAAAAAAAACCAAACCCTTGAAAAACCTCACTGTAGGGCCTGTTCTGTTTTCACTGCTCCATCCCTGCTCACTTGACTAATCACCATTATGTTGTTGTTGTTTTTGAGTTGAAGTATAATACATGTTAAAACCCATGCACTTCACAAAGTTCCAATATAACGTTTGTGAAACTGGCTAAGGAGCTAAATCCTGAGGCAAACAGGATCTATCCATTTTCACAGGAATGGTTGGCAAAAGTATCAGCATGAAAGCGCTTTTCTCGCTCCCCCAAAATGCAAGGAGTGGTCGATTGGTACCAGGGATGTTCTGGGGTTTGGGGTTTGTTCGCTTTTTTTTTTTAACAGAAGTTGCCAGCTTGTCCAGAATCGGGACTGCATACTGGAAGGAGAGCAGGAGTACTTTGGGGTAAAGAGAAGACAAAGGGAGGGAAGGAATATCGAATTTGATCTTTGAAACTCCCCTACAATTTTCTCCCCAGGGAGTTTGCAGTTTCCTGGTACTAACACACCATTTCTGCTCTATGGCATGTTAAGATAGAGGCATAGCAAAAGTGCCAGTTCTGGAAGTGCAGTGCATTGATTTGGTGCAGATAAGAGAAAAACACACAGAAGGCTATGACAAACTATCTATGGAGCTGTGACCTGCTGTTTGCCTACGGTGCTTTTTTCTCTTTTCCTTTAAATCTAAAGATCTTCAACTCTTCAATTAAAGAGAAAAAAAAAATAAAACCCTCACTCTACAAATATATTCCCCAGCCCGTGGCTGCCTTCTGAGGTCGGTGTGGCCTCATCAACGTCGCTGCTGAAGGGCAGATCAAAAGTCCTCAGGTTCAGTTGGAACTTTGGTCCTTTGTCAGTGCGTTTCCAAAGTTAAATTGTATGAATGTGCCAAATGACGATACCCCTGGTCCGTGTTGCACGGCGTTACCACTGTTTGACTCGAGCTGCTTTCTAGAAGTCCAGGGATGTGTTGGGGAGGGTAACGGCCCCGAGCGATCAACAAGCAGCTCGCCTGTGTTGAGAACATAAGGCAACCTGTTGTAGGGTCACCCCAGATCTCCCATAGCTTTAATGTATATCCCGCAAACTGGCCTCACCATGTCATCACCATCTGTAACTGGCCAGCGCTGTTTCCCCCTGGTCTTTGAAAGTCAAATGGGAGTTTTGCCTGACTAAGGATGTTACGGCGAGGCACGATGTCTTTAAGGCTGTAAGTGATGACGACAAATGCTAACTCCCTGGCTCGCGGCTGTGCCCTGAGCATGGTTCCTAATTGCAAACTGTAGTTTCATGTCAGCTTCTTAGCATTTTAAGCTGAACCCCAGTGGACAACAAAATATTGGAAGTTGATCTTGTTGAAAAAAATAGTTGTGTTGCAAGAGACGGTGGTGGTTAACCCCCAGCTCTTTCCGAGTACGGTAAGGAGTCGGTCGTGTTGTCAGATCTTCTCATTGCCGCTTTCGCAAAGAAGGACTTTCGCACTCATTGCTAAGTTGGGGGAAAAGCTGCCGAGAGTTTTACTTTGCTAATTTTACTTTTTAATAATCCTTTATTTAGCTATCAAAGGATTTTCACCCCAGCATAAGATCACTAGCTTCGAAGAGGCCAAAGGCTTAGATCGAATTAATGAGCGAATGCCTCCGCGCAGAGACGTGCCATCCGATGCCAACCTTAACTCCATCAACAAGGCAATCTCCACAGAGACTAATGGCACGGACAGCAACGGCAGTAATAGCAGCAATATTCAGTGACCACTGTCTGGGAGGGGGGTTGAGCTGCAGGGCGCGATGGGGTTGCTGCACATCGGCAGTGGGATGTTCTTGCCTCTGATAATAGCTTACTTGCTCTGGGGGCCAGGTGTTGGATTCAGTTTACAAAAATCATCTATGAAGAGATCGTCAACTTTAATTTGGTGGGAGGGGGGGTGGGGGAGAGACACCTCCTTTGGATATGCCTTTAAAATGCTTGTAGAAAAATGAAAGCTCATGCTGGTATATATTGCAAAGTTAGGGGAATGAACATGTTTTCCTACTGCATTGGGAACGTCTAGGTATGTTACTGAAAGGCCTTTTATTATGTTAGTGGACATGAAAACTTTGTTTAATTTCTTACTAACTATTGTACGTTTACAGTTGCAGCACTAAACATGGACAACATCGAAACATTTTTAACAAAATGTACAAACTAAATAAGGACTATTTATTGATAATGTTTTGCTACTCTTGTCAGACAATGGCTATGAAATAAATTAGGCAGTCTTTAAAAATATAGAGAAAAAAAAGAAAAAAAAAGAATGTTGGGAATTTGTTTAAAATGCCAAAAAAAAAAAAAGAGAAAGAGAGAGAGAGAGTGAGAGAGAGAGAGCGAGAGCGACAGTTTAATTTTGTACAGATTATGCTTACCTCAGGTTTCTTTAGTGTGCTTCAATGCCCTTCTTTAAATATAACACTTATCTTACTAATTTGGCAGCAATTATCCTTTTCTTTGTTTAAAAAAAAAACTGGAATAATGATAACATTTATCTTTTTTTGCTGTTTATATTTAGGGGGGTTTGGTTTGGGGGGTTTTCTGGTTTTTTTTGGTAAATCAAGTCTTGGTTGTGGCTTGCTGAATTTAAATATTTATGAGTGGTGCATTTTTAAGTATAGTGAACAAGACACCATATTAAGTGCAGTGAAAAGCATCTATATTCTGTAAAAATCTGCCTATGCATGTTTTTTAAGAAAAAATGGCTGTATAGGCCTGTATGGGACTGTAATGCGCTTAGTGGTCTGACTTATACTGGAAATGTATGTATACTGGCGTACTTTATATTCTCTAAAGAAAAAATGCTTAATGCCTTTGAAATTTTGTAATCAAAAAAAGCTTTGAAAATCTAAGGGGAGAGTATTCTTAAAGTTTTTAACATAAGCTTGTCAGTGCACATATAGATGGGTAGCATGTTTAGCAAACCTTGTGAAATTTAAATAAGTTTGTAGTTACTTGTGAAATTCTAAATGCATGATAACTGTTAATGTCATAATGGTTTAGTCATTTTGTTCTGTTCTGTCATGTGCCACAAAATGTGTAATTTTTTCACTTTTTTCCCTTTGTATATCAGTTACGGGTTTCAACTGGTTCATTCTAAAAAAGAAAAAGAAACGAAACAAAACAGTCCATTGATATTTTTTAACAATTGTATAAGTGCCCAAGTAATTCACTACAGCCTACAGCCTTGCCTTTGTAATTTGACTTCGAAATGTTGGCAATCAAAGCATGCACTTGTAACAATGAAAGAAGCATTTTATATTACTACTCAATAAAAATGTGCATGAACTTAAGCACTCTCCCCTTTCTTGCTGGCGTGTGCGCTTGTTGCTCTCTTTTGCTTTGAACAGGAGAAGACCGTCGGTGTACGAGAAGAATGACTCGTTTCACAGTTCAAGGTCAGTTCTTTACTAAGACAAAAATTCATTTATTACCCAACTGTTTTAGGCTACTGAACATCTGCAGACTTCCCCCAAGTTCTGGTTAGAAAGTTGGGTTTTCACTGAAATGAGTAGGATGTATCCCACAAGTAGAGTGCAGAAGAAAACATGTGCCCTCTGTGTGCTCCCCCCCCCTCACCTGGAGTGTTTGAAAAGGTCAGTGAGTATCATTTACAATGTTCCTTTAAGGAAAAAAAAAATTCAACAATTTCAGATTTCAAATGCTCTCTCTTTTAGGCAGAGGCGAGCTGCCAAAGCTCTGCCTTGCTCTCATATCTTCCTAACTGTGCTCAGCATCCTTCCACAGTCCGTCATCCTGCGAAGACTGACGGATGATGCCAAATGGTGCAACGTTGTGGGTATTGCTTTAGTCCTCCTTTCGGGTAGCATTATTAAATGTTGGCTCGGTGCCTGCTTGCTTTTGTGTTTTTCCCACTTCAGCTCTTGTTAATTTTGGCAAAATATGACAGGTGGCAAAAATAAAGAGAACTCATCATATATGGGACTAGGAAGCTGGATCCATTTTAGATTTAAATTTTTATTTCAGATTGGACAGAAATATAGCACAGGGGAGAGACACGCAGAGACTAACTATTCACCTGATCAGTGAAGCTGTTCATCCGGTTAATGGGCATGGTCCCTGCAAAAAGTAATGGTGGAAGTTTGAGTGACCACTTTACTTGCCAGTTCGGTCCTGCGTACGTGCTAGCTGAACAACTGTAGGCTGCCTCAGGTCAGTTTTTCTGTAGAGACGTCTGAGCTAGCGCGCAGCAGGCGCTTTGTGCAACACAGAGCAATACTGGTGGGCAACGCAACGTGTGCTGTCTGGTTTCATTTAAGTTGGGCCCTGGCAGTTGCCCAAACCAATTTAAAAGCAAGAAAGGGGTTTTTTCCGCTCAGCAGTGACAGTGTGGCATAGACCTCTCAGTTGGTAGACTTAACCCAAAAGATCCGCGCTACAAATCAGCGGTGGGTTTGCTGTAATTGCCGAAAAGCTTACGGGTAAGCGAGGTAGCCCAGGCCGAGTAATGCGTTAGGAAATGTGCAAAGTCTGTCTGGTCAGTAAGGAGATTTTTGAACTTTTTACATCTTAGAAGAATGAAAAAATGTACTGAGCATGCAAAAGAGCAGTGTCCCATGTGTCCAGGTAAGGTGGCCTGGCTTTTTTCTGGAGCAAGCCCTGCCATCCTACCATGGGGCACGTTCAGACCTGGCTCTGAGGGATAGTCTAGGCTATGCTCAAATGTTCCTAAAAGGACAAAAACCATTTTCCAAAGGTTATCTCTTTCCAGGGCATCTCATCTCTTCCAGCTGTCCTTCCTTTTTCCTGCTGCAGAAGGAGCTGTAGATGAATGTGAAGAAAAGCCCTGGTGCCACTGAAGGCTGAGGTTTGGATTTCGTGGCCTCACTCGGTGATGTGCCATGCACTGGCGTATGTCTCCCAGTACAGGTTTCTTCCTTCTTACCAAATATGCTACTTTAAGGCCAAAAATATCATTGGCGCCTACATCAAGATTTACTGTACTTTTTTAACCACTTTATTCCCCCTGTATGAGATAGTATATTGGGTATATGTATTATATTTTCTGCACTATCATAATTGTCCTTTTCAACAGCTATTAAACGTGAAGTGTATTAGCTCTTAGCATACATTTTCTGAAGAAGACAACATTCAAATTTTGTCCAGGGTTTCCCCAAATTGCAGTAGGTTTAACTTAAGCTCGTGCCAGAGTTGCCAACTGTCAGGCACAGATATAAATTCTTTCAGCATTTTCCTTGACATCCTTTTTTATTGCCAGAGGAGGATTGTCTGGAGCCTCTAGAGGAGTTTGAGTATAATTTGGCTTTCTCTTGAGAACATGGCCAGCGAAATTGAGGTCAGAAAGCAGAGCTAAAAACAGGCACCAAAAGATGCTGCTTGTTAGAGGACAGAGATCAGGTCTGTGCTCTCACTTTAGCTTTGGTTTTTAGTGAAACAGTGGAGTTCAGAGTGTAAAAAATGAAAATTTAGGGACACTTTCTAGGTTCAAACTGAATTTACAATTTTAGTCCTTAGAAATCAGTTTCCCTTCTTTTTTCAAGGTACTGTTGCTCAGATTAGTCAGATCCATGAATCTTCCCACTTCTTTCACAGACAGAGGGATCTGAGAATCAGCTATTTCAAATGTTAAAAAAACACAAGCACCAAAGCAACCATTTGGAAAATAGTTTGCAGATAGCTTTCTGAGTTGCTTTTGGGAGGATGTTTGCTTCTGCTAAAAATGGCCATTTTTGGCATGCAAAAGATGAACTTTCTGGTTCTTCAACGATTTAGGAAAAAATGTATCCAAGTTCACATGTGTTCATATGTATATGTTCATATGTATGTGAAAACACAGAGGACTTGCAGCCACCTCCATGGGCGTCACAAAAAGGAGAAGTTGATGGAGCTAGAGGTAGGGGATTTTTCTTTTGTCTTGCTGAGCTGACTTTGTGGTATCAAGCCTGGTAAGCATTACAAAATGTATGCTTTATGAGGCTTTGATTTTTTTTTTTTATTTTATTTTTTTAAATAACTTGAGGGCAGTTTCCGTTTTATACGCGACACCGTGTTTCATCAAGCTGACAGATAGCTGTGTGCTCTGGGCAGTATTCTGCCGTGGCACACGATTGCAAAGGGAAGGGCTGCCTCGGCTCTGTCATCCCTGTCAAAAGCTTCTTTTAAGTAAAGTAACTTGGCAAAGAACGTGCTAAAGGACTGATTTTGCCGCCAGTGGGAAGTCTGCAGGCATGGTGGCAGACATGGCAGCGTCCACTCCTTTGTGGAGTCCACTGGTGGCCATCACTAGTTGCTCTGGGGTTCACCAAGGCCCCCTCTTCCATTTTGGCAGAGCCTTGCGTGGTCGTTTGCTGGAGGTTTGGGTCTGGGCGCCCAGTTAGGCGATTCTTACAGCAGCAAGACTCGAGCAAGAGGTGGTTGTTCCATACTTTAGCTATTACATCCCTGAGGCACTTGATGTAGACAACCACGGTGCGATGGGGCAAGCCCATTTCTCTCAGCATCTGGGTATTTAATAATCTCTTTTGCTTTAAATGAGCAGTTGAACACTGTGACTTGGACTAATTTCACAGCATTTTAGGCCAGAGGAGCCTGTTAGGTTACAGAATCGAGACTCACTGAGGCCAGCAGGCACCGCTGAGATCGGCTCCTCCAACCCAACTGCTCACACCGGCTCAGCTGGAGCAGGTTGCTTGGGGCCGTGTCCAGTCGGGTTTTGAGTATCTGCAAGGATGGAGACACCACAGCCTCTCTGGGCAACCTGTGCCAGTGCTTGATAGCTCTTACAGTAAAAAAGATTTTTCTTACATTTAAAATTTTCCTGTGTTTCAGTTTGTGCCCACTGCCTCTTGTCCTGTCGCCGGGCCTCGCTGAGAAGAGCCTGGCTTCTTTTTTTTTACTCCCCCCGTCAAGTATTTATAGACCTGTTCTCCAGGCTGAGCAGTCCCAGCTCTCTCCATCTCTCCTCATAGGTCAGATGTCCCAGTCCTTTGATCACCTTCATGGTCCTTTGCTGAACTCGCTCCAGTAACTCCATGTCTGTCTTGTGCTGGGGAGCCCAGACCTGGACACGGTACTCCAGGTGTGTCTCCCCAGCGCTGAGCAGGGGCAGGGAACAGTTAAATTACCTGCCCTGGTTTCCTCTATATACCATTACATTTCTACAACATATATTGATGCCAATAATTTAAGACAAGTGAAAGCATTTTTGGCCTTGTAAGTGGAAGAGATGGGAGCCATACCTCAGAAGACAGAAGCAGCAGAGGTATGTTGCAGTCGCAGAGCTGAGATGTACTAAGATACAGATCCAAGAAGGTAAGAGAAAATGAATGCCTCACCAGTCTGAGAGGACAATGGAAGACTGGAATAATATTTATTGCCAAATTTGGTAATAATTTGATCAGCAAATTATCCAGGTAGGTATCAGTTGCAAAAGGGAGGACCCTCTTCACCGTCTGTCCTGTACTGTGTCCCACCTACTGCTGATCCTCGGTGCTTCAGAAGAAGGCGAAGAAGTCATTAAAAAAAAAAATATCTGGCCCATCTTGTACTGAGGGAAATAGTCCTTTCCTGGATTCAGCAGGCAAGTGGCTGAAGCCCCGAAGCATGTGATTTGTATACAGTCATTACTGTAGTGCAGAGCTGCACGTGTTATCAGGACATCACGTAAATGGGAGATCTTGTGCCTCCCTGGGGAGGGAGAAGTAACCTTCCGAGGAGGTTGCCTGAGGAGAAGGTAATTTGTTTACCCGTCACTTGGTGGTTTATTAGTTTCAGTACATATTTAATAAGCTTTGCACTTGGACTACATTTTTGTAAAACGAGAAGAAAGTGCACTCTGGAGGGAATACGAGGCTGACGCTGCGGCTGAGCTTAAACAAGGCTGCAGAGCTGATGTTTAGGCAAAAGACTGAGGAAGCCCTGCGGCCTTGGACCAGGGTGCCTGAGAAAGGAAAGGAATGAGGAGTGGGGCTGGCAGGAGAGCTTGGGGTATTTATTTCATTCCTTTCTCAAGGTAGATAGGAGAAGAGGCGGTGGTGGCAGTGCTGGAGGAGACCTGAGCACTCACGCTGCAAGACTGAGATGACAAGATACAGAAGCTGTACCAGGTACCTTGGCTTTGGGCAGGCAATGACAGAAAGTATTTAGGCCGATAAAATTGACCTTAGACTAGATGCGCACTTAAAGATGATGGTAGAGTTCAGGCTGTGGCCTGAAGGCAGGCATGCATAAAAGGAGAGTAGGGAACGGCATGGGAAATAAAAGTTTTGGAGAGCAGACCTGTGATAAGGAGCAGGCTGAGGCTCACAGCCCTGGCAGAAGAAGAAGCACAGATTGCAGGACCGAATGCTGTATTGCATGCTGAAGAGTTGAATCCGTTCAGCTTAAACGCAAGGGTGCCCGTAACTAAGGGGTTTGGACCTGATACACGGGAGTTGCCATGAAGTCAGCTGGGATGACTAGCCAAAGCCTGGGCTCTCTACAGGATAAAGGGGCAGGAATTAGGAGGACCTTAAATCTCAACTAAACTTGTAAGGCAGGGCTTGCAAACTAGCCAGGTAATGGACACCTCAAACAAACAGAGAAAAATAAAAAGCTAACAAGGAATGGAGAAATGACCTGTCAGCCAAGTAAGTGGGGGATGGCCAGTAAAGCCTAGGAATACAGTGAAAATCAGCACGAGTCCAGCTAAGTTGTCTTTGTTGATCATGGTCAAAAAGCAGCAGAAAACTTTTCCAGACGCTTGCATAGGAAGAGCAAGGTATAAATAAGTGGGAAATGATACAATGCGGGTAAGGGAGAGATTTAAAGTAGATCTATTGGCAAAAGGACTGTGGAAGGAAAGCCAAGAATGAGATTTAGGGTATGGAAACAAGAACTACAGGAATTGAGACAGAAGCAAATTCAGAGTTTAATGCACTTATTCCAGGAAAATGCAATAGTTTCTTTCCTACAGTTGCAATAGAAAATACCACATTTGCTTACTCGTCAAATAGCAATGCTCTTTAACAGCTCTCTGAATGGGTGGTATATTTTGAAAATATCCTTGGAGAATATATAAGTACAGAAGTATATATAAATAAGGAGCAACCGCAGGGCCATTCGTCTGAGTGTAATTGTATGCAAAGGTTTAAAGTAAATCTTGAAGGAACTACTGACCAAAACATGTGTGAGAGGGGTTGTTTGCTACAGTGCTGTGTGGCAAATAGAGATAAGTTATGGATGTCAGGAATCTGTACGTGCAAGTTAAGGCGGAAAGGAGCCAGCTGAAGGGGAAGATCACAACTGTCGGTGTTGGGAGAGGAAGTTCTGGGTGGTGAAAAGGTTCCTCAGAGGTAGTAGGTGGAAATTTAGCTAAGCAAGAAATGCTTGCGGCATCGTAAGTTGTTCTTCCCTTCCCTTTTGCATCTGTCTTTTGGTGCACCCTCCCCAGCTTTCAGTGCGAGATTAGGATTACTGGGGGGATCGGGATTACTAGGGGGGATCGCTGCTGGAGGGAGCTCCCTTCCACATATTTCTCTTCCTGTTCCTTTCCTCTCCGCTTTCTTCCCCTCTTGTCCCCTTTCCTTCTCCCTCCCTCCTTCTTTTGCTTTATCACAGCCACCGTTTTGCCACTGGTTCCTTTCCCCAGGTCCCCCAGGGCACTGCCAGCTGCCCGCCTGCCGGGCGGGCGAATGCTGCTGCCAGCCCTGGCTTGCGGCACCCACCCCTGCGCGTGGGGAAGGCACGGGCCGGCAGAGTCCCCGCTGCAGCCCGGCTGTGCCAGGGTCACGCGTCCATGAGGCCTCAGGGGCGTCCTCGCCGCCGCTCCCCGTGCTGCTGCCATTACCTCCGCTGCGCCTCGACCTAGGTGCCCGCGTGTCCGGGCAGCTGCTGCTCATGAAAACCAGAATAAAACTCGATGAATTCCACGGAGACTGGCCCTGAGTGCAGGAGCATCACCAGCAGGTCACTGGCTCCAGCTTTTTCTTCCTAATATCAGAGTTAGGAGCGTTCCTTGGGAATGGGTGGTGTTAGGAAAACACTGATATTTGCAGGGAGAGGGTGACTTGGCAGGAGAATAAGACAACTATTTTTTTTTTCTTGTGGGAGGTGAGGACATAATATTGGTAACAAAAGCTTTTACATACATAGTGAGAAGCGCTGACGTTGCCCCAGAAATAAGTTGGCATCAATAAGTGACAGCACTGATCCTTCCCGAGGAGCTGGTGGGGAAAAGCAGCAGAGGGACCAGCTCTGGATGGGGGGAGAAGGGGGGCTTCTCCTGGTCTTTTCCGCCTCCGTGTGGCTATTTTAGTTACAGTGGAGAAAAAAATAATGGTCAGTTTTGCCTTCGCTATCTCCCAGCAAAGAGTTTCTCTTGGCCCTTTTACCTCCACAGCTTTTTCATACGAGTGATTCATGCGCGTGCTTTCGTATGGAAGTAGATTTGCAAGCCTTGCCAAACAACGCACCTCTTAAAAGCGCAGCTGGGTGCTGACACGGTAGTGTTTCCCTCAGTCCAGAAAGTTAAATCCAGAAATAACCTCCCGTCTCTAGCAGCAAGATGACTCACACGGGCTTTGGGGAAGGTGCAGGGATTCCCGTCCCCAGAAAGCCCCGCCACTGCCGGGGGGGCTCGGGGAGGGCTCAGCTGCCGGGGAAGCAGCGCTGAGCTGTCAGAGCCCACGCAAGCAGACGCCGTCCGGCTCCTGAGTCAGAGCGAGTGGCTTCTGTGAGGGCCAAGAGTTAGAGGAGACAGGCAACGAGGGACTGGGGCAGGGACCTGAGGACAGGGACTGAGGCAACGCTGGAGGGGCTGCCTGCCCGCAGTGCTCAACGCACCCTTTCTCCCCCAAAGCCGGAGGAAAATGCCCCGGCTGTGCCCACGGAGCAGGCTTTCCATTGCCTGTGCCCACGGAGCAGGCTTTCCATTGCCTGTGCCCACGGAGCAGGCTTTCCATTGCCTGAGCCCGGGAAGGGCTGGGGCACGAGCCTGCAAAACTCCCTGCCAGAAACGCGGGGCGAGAGCTGCACGGCCCTCCCGCAGGGCTGGAAAAGCAGCAGGCGCGCCCAGCGCGGGCTCCCTGGGGCTGCGTCTCTTCAGCTTCCCAAAGAGGAAAGGGGGGAAAGATGTCTGTGCTCGCGGTCCTGATTCACCCAGCTTCCCGGCCACGGCTCCCACAGTGCCTGGGCTGGCAGCTCCTAAATGACGTCTTTTCTGTTGAAGCATCTAAGCCGTTCGTCGCCGACTGAAGCTAAACCACAACGACGTGGCTCGTGCAAAACTCAAGGGGGTTCAGCCTTGTGAAAGAATACCTCTGTGGCCGTCTTCCCTACGGAGTGAAAATATGTGCCATGAGACCTACAGTAAATGGTTCTGACTATTAAGATACAGATAGCCGTTAAGATAAAGATATCCACGCAGTAGTTACAGAGCGCACGGTTACTCTGCACCACCCAGGATTTCTCGCTGGGCTGGTCTTTGGCGTCTTTGCTCCGGTGCCAGTCCTCGAGTATGAAGATTTAGGTAAAACTATCCGTGGAAATACTTTATCTTTTTCCTCTTCCTATGGGTTGTGCTTTTATTGTTGTTTTTAAACACAGTTAACCCGACTTAACCTTTGTATCTAGTGTGTCAAAATTACTCCCAGCTCCTCACAGCTTAATCAGGAGTGTGAATGTAGCGTCAGCACAGGCTCTGCCTGCAAGGAGATATATATATATATGTGTCTATATATCTCTCTCTATATATATCTTCACTAACATGGGTGTTTTGGGGAAAGAATATGATCTGTTTCCATCGTTTTAGATTGGACCTGCCTTGTTACCCCACAGGCATTGAAAGACAAGATACAGAAGTGGGATGCTGCCATGTCTGCCTTTCCCCCTCCCCCCCCCACATCTGTATCTCTAATCTGACCCTTCCTTTGGGTTTCTTCACTGCACTTTCCTAGAAAGACAGAGGGACTTTCTACCCCCTCCCTGGGAAAGCTGAAGCACAGCGTGGACCCAGCTATGGCTTAAAACCAGCAGCGAAAACCTCTCAGCCTGGGTGTGGAAATACCAGCACCGACAGCACCCGCAGCCCGTCCCCACTGCTGGCACCGGTGGGTGCAAACCCCGTGGCGCCGGGTCCGTGGGGACTGGGGCCGGGAGGGATAGCTGCGGCTCGCTAAGCCAAAATTTCTTGGGAACCAGAGCACAGCCCAGCAAACGGCACTTTTGAGCTAAAAAGAGTGTGTCTGGGTAACATTATTGTTATTTTTCTTGCTGTTCCTGGCCTGGCGGCCTTGCCTGTCTGTACCCCACTTCCTTCAGCTGAAGCAATAGGCTAGAGATGACGCGGGGTATGTGGGATGCACTACGGAGGACCTGAAGCCAGCAGCTGGGCTGGGAGCTCGCCTGCTCGGAGTGCGCTGCACGTACTTGCAGAAAACCCAGACCTGCAGGAGCCCAGCAGAGCCTCTGCCCGGTCAGCCGCTGGGATTTACAGCAGGGTGATGAGAGCACGTCTATTAAGGTGAAAATATTCTACGCAGGTCAGCACGCTTTGCCTAAACCGTTATTAGGAGAAGAGAGCGACACAGCCTGGAGCAGCAGGACAAAAGGATATCTGGGCCATTTAGAGCTGGTAGGGAGTTTTAGGTAATATTATTAACTGTGTAATGCTTTTGTAGTGAAGCTGGTGGATGAAAACCTCTGTATCTAATGGAATAACTGTCATTATTTCCTGGCTCGGAAATATTTCCAGTCTTCTGCGGTATCACATGTTCTGGAGAGATCTCGGGTATTGCCTGTTTGCAAGGGCAGTGAAAGGCCAAGGCTGGGGAAGGGGAGGGAAAGAAGAGAGGAATGGGAAAAAGTATGACTTTAATAGCAGAAAATACTTTTTTTTTTTCCAAAATTCCATTTTATTTTTTTTCTTATTATCGCCAAGATTAATTAAGGACAAAAATCCCTGAAATATGGCTCATTTGAAAGAGATCAGCTGGGAACGAAGCTTTAGCAAAATTGTCAAAAGACTAAACACATCATTTATCTCTGTGCCACAGCTGAGGTACAACAAAAAATATATTCTGCTGAGCACTGAAAATTAAATTGTTATGCTCCTGTGAGCATTTGTGTGTCGTTAGAATAAAACCCTGGGGTTCTGTAACTGGCTCAGGTACTGAGCCCTTTGGGGCAGCTGTTGTGGGGTGGGCTTGCCCGGTTATGGGCAGGCTGCTGCTCCGCGCTGGATCGCAGCGGCTACACCCGTAGCGGCTGCTGGGGGCCAAGGGATGCGATGGCTTGGAAATTACAGATGAAAAGCTCGGTGGGAAGCTGCGTGTTGGTGTCGGACATGACCCTTTCTTAGAGCCGGCAGCATGCCTCACCGCTTCCCCAGGGAGCTCTCTTGCCTTCCCTCCTGTCCTGCAGGTTCCCCAGCAGGATGCACGAGTCCTCCTCAACACAAAGAAAACAAGGGGGAAAAAAAAACCAGCCCAGCGTGAAACATGTGTGACCTCTCTTTCCATCCTGTAAAACTCCTTGATGTTACGCAGCATGGCACCGGCACTCAGGAGCGATGGATGGTGCAGGGAATAATTTATTTAAGAGACGTAAGTCATGCTTTAAATTCAGCCCTGCTCTTTTCCACCCTATCCAAAGTCTTCTGCTGGTGCCCCAGCCTCCCAGGCCATGGGTGAGGAGCTCGTCCTCTTCGAAAGCTGCTGCCACCCGAGCGATGCGTGGGGTGGTTTGTGGCTGCATGGCGGCACGGCTGCTTGCCGCCTCCCCCAGCCTCTCCCCTTTCCCTCCTGGAAAGCTGCAGTTCTGGAGAGCTCAGCTCCGAACGATGGAGGCTTGCCAGGTACGTCCTTCAAGGGGGTCTCTACGGACGCCTTCCCTGAACTGAATTGCACCTCCTGGGGAAGAAAGAGAGAGTGGGAACTGCCGCCTTCTCCTCCATTTCCACGCCAGGCAATTCATTCGGACGTCCAGCAAAAATATTCCAAAAGGCCAAACTATTTGCGGTCCCAGGCCTTAGCCGTGCTGCGTGGCAGGCAGGGACGCAGCCCCTGGCGAGGCGCTCGCAGCGCGGTTGCCTTCCTCCGCGCGCGGCCTTGGAGCACGCGCGCCCGTGCGCCGCTATGTGTAAGCGAAACCTGTTGCCACGGTGACAGCAAGGCTTTCTAAAGATGGCCCGTGATGGCCCACATCCCACGGGCGTTAACCGATGAGGTGCGCGCAGGGTGCCTGCCCACGCTAGAAACCTGCTGTTGGGGCTCCCCAGAGGAGAAAGCCTTTGCGCTGGCGGGTGAAGCCCCCGAACCGGGGGTATAATTACAGGTTGCTGGGTTTTATCTTCCGCGGTGCCCCGGGTGCTCCCCGGGATGCGCAGGCTGGCTCTGGGACTCTGCGCGCTGCAGCTGATAAGAAGCCGGACGCTATTTATCTTACAAGTGCAGGGAGGGATTTATGGCGTTTTCACTACTTGACGTGGCTGGGTTCCTTCTCGCTTAAAGCGACGTAGCTGTTCCGATGCTTATCTGTGTGGGGCTGAACGGAGGTAGGGCGAGATTACACCTGATACAATTATCAGTCTTGTAATTACATGCAAAAGCCCCAGACGCCCTCCTGGGTTTAGCGTACGAGTCTAATAAGAGTCAGGCACGGGAGCATTACAGGCTAAGGAAACCTGGGTTTGCCAGACCTTTGCCTGCACCTTTCGGTGAGAGCTGCGGCGTGAAATGCAGCGATGGGCTTGAAGCCGCAGCGCTGCTTGTCCTTGTGTCCATCGCTCTGTGTCCGGTAGCGTCCCGCTGAGGAGAGGCGGGAGGTTCACAGGCCGGGCACCCTGTGGTCCCCGTGGTGCTCATCCCTCCCGAGCATGGGGGTGGCATTTGCCGGCAGGAGGCGAGAGCTTTTCTGCGCCCATCTGCACGGCCTGCGCGCTGAGCTGGAGGCTGTTGGAGCGGCAGGACGTGAGGCCGCGGGGCCCCGGCTCCCCGCAGCAGCCTGGGCTTTCCCCGCTCTGGTCCCGGCCGTGCCGTGCCGGGGAGGGCCGCGTGAGGGGCACGCACCCACTCTACTCTGTCCCGTGTCTGCTCCAGCACTCCCAAAGAGACTTTGGTTTCCTAGTGAGAATTAGGAAGATAACCGGGACCTTTTGTTCCTAATGCTGTAAAGCATAAAGATAGAGAAACCTTATCCTGGACGGGTTGGTGACGCTCCTCTGCTCCGTGCGGGCAGCTCCTGGGCTCCCCCCCGGCTGACTGCAGTGCGAGGCTGCCTGCGGCGTGGGGCAGGATACCAGGGTCCGTCCCCCACCGATAAAAAGTTCCTCTCGGGTTTCGGAGCCGGCGCGGCAGCTCAGTGGGAGCCACACGCGTGTCTTTGCAAGCTGTGGGAGACGCACGTGGGATGAGCCAGAGCTGGAGCGCGGAGCGAGAGGGCGCGAGGTGAGGGTCCCTCACGGCAGGAGGAGGAGGAGAAGGGAACACGGCAGTGGTCACAGCTCCTGCTCGACCTGCCTCCCAGAGCTTCCCAGCCTCTTGGAGCAGCCAAAACCTTCCTGATATCCGATTTCCCAAAAATGGACAAATAGCTCATATTTGAGGTATGAGGCGGGGGGGGTGGTGAAAAAAGGCAAGGAGTGAGAAATACGACGCCACAAAACTTCCAGAAGCCTCTGCGGCGAATACACAACAAACCTAGACGCAAAGGCAGAGAGGGAGGAAGGCAGCGTGTGGGGCAGCCCTGCAACGGGCAGCCGCTCGCTGGCAAAGCGGGGAGAGGAAAGGGGCAGCAGGCACACCAGTTTTGCAGAGGAGAAACCATGTCTACATAGAGAGAGGCCAGCAACAGGAACTATTCAGATGGTATAAGGCCACCGGGGACATCGTTCCTCGGCAGGTGCCCCTGTGCAGGACCCCCAGCTTCTGCGCAGGGGCTGCTCTCCGGGTCGGCTCGAGGGGCGCAGCCAAGAGTGGGGCGCGTGGGGCCAGGGCTGAGCCGTAGCCGGTGGCATCCAAGGGGGCAGAGAGGAATTTGGTGGGAGGGAGGGAGGCCGGAGAACGGCACTGAGACTGCACCGCCGCCTGGGAGCCACACATCACCCTCGCTTCCATTTCACAATGGAGGCAAGGAGGTGTTTTTGGAGCTTGGAGGTGGTTGTGCTTTTTAAATACTGAGAGAAATGTGAAAAGTAAAATTGTTCCTGGTCCTACACCCTCGGAATGATTTATGTTGGTATTTAATCCTCCTTGTGTTTCCCTGCCCACCGCGTTCTGGTTTTCTCTGCGCTTTTGTAAGCGGTGGGAAAGCAGCACGCTGCTAATTACAACCCAGGGCTGTTTGGACACAGAACGGGGGAGGGGGGTGAAGAGAAATAAATAAATAAATGAAAAGTCCCATCATCGCCGTAAATCTGGGTCCTGCTCTTTGCAAAGCCCACCAGTGTGTTTCCAGGGAGACCGCAAGTTTTTGGTAGCGATCTGTCGAAGCCTGGCTGGCGCAGGGTTTGGCTGGCAGCGGTGCTTGCTCTCCGCCAGTCGCGCTACTGAGACGAGCCAAAATCTGCCGGCGTTGGGGGTCTCGCTGCCACGCTTTTGAGGGACGCCTGCATGGCCAAGGTGTCACGTCCGCTCTAGCCCCGTGGGTGCAAAAGGAGGTTTTAGGGGCTGGCGCTGGCTGCGGGGCAGGACGGGTGGCTGCTGCCGCGACGCCTGGGGAAGCACGGCACGGTGCGTGGTGCGTGCACCGGCAGAGACGTTTGCTTTCATGATGACCGCTTCTTAAAAGCTCATTTTGAAACTTTCAGGCTGCGTTCACGTGCTGATGGACTGCACGGTCATGTACTTCATTAAAAACAAAGACGCAGGCATCTGGGTTGCCTCTGGGCGGGGGATGCAGGCCTTGGTAACTGGAGCGCGAGGAGTGGGGAAGCAGTGGTGGACGTGCATGGCCGGGATCTCCTTTTCCCTCCTCCCCACGCACCCCGGCGCCTCGGCCGGTGGGGCTGGCTGGAGGGAGCCGGCAGCGGATGCAGGCAGGGGCTGGTGCTGCCTGCGTGGTTCCCGCTGCCAGTCAATGAATTAATAAGGCTTTCTGGCCTCTTATCCGAGCCACCATTTCAGTCAGTTTGTGCTCCCTGCAGCAAGTCGTCCATGACTGTTTCTATTCACTTTGCTTTCTGGCTCAAGGTCCCTCAGCAGGCTGCCTCAGCCCAATGAAAAACCATGCAAACTATGCACAAAACGGGGCCATGGGTGTTTCCCCTGCCCAATGCTCTGGCTTGCAGATTTGGCCGGCCAAGCTCTCTGCATCATCTCCTTGAGCCCGTTGTCCCAGCGCCATTCAAAGCAGTTGCACAGCGGCCGGCTCCCGGCAGGTTTTCTCCTCCTGAGGTGTTTTTTTTTGCTTTGTTTCAGGTTTTATGGGGATTTGGGGGTTTTTTTGGTTGGTTTGGTTTTTCTGACAGCCCAAAGGGCAGGAGATGGTTTCAAACGAAAGCGAAGCTTTGTGGTGTGGCTCTTCAGGCGCACGCGGGTGGCCCAGCAAACCCTGCAGCGGCAGGGCAGCCTCTGGGGGGACGAATTAGGAAAAGCTGCCCAGAGACAGCTCCGAGGCAGGCAGGCATACATCCTTAACACGCTCCTCCTGCAAGCTTCCCTGTCTTTCCTCAGGAGCCCCTGCTACGCAGACCAGCTGTGCGTCTGCCCATCCTGCTGGGGCTCTGCCCCCAAGCCCTCTGCAGCCCCGGTCCCCGTGCCCCCCCCGGCTGGGACACCCAGGAGGAGCTGATTTCATTTAGCTGTTGAGCAGCTGGACCTCACGCTGGTGTAACCCATGAAACATTAATAAGAAAGCAGAGCTTCGTTAGGACACCCGCAGCTGCACCGCTGTGGCCCTTCCCAGATGAAGGTAATTTCTGCAAAAATTTCTGCAGGAGTTTTTGGCTCCTCTGCTCCTGTCATGCTGTGCTTGCTTCTCCTGGCTCCTCCCTTCGGCTGGCAATCGCCTAACATAGTAACCAGAGAAATACTGAAGGATTAATTAATTTAATCCAACCTCTGCTGAGACGGAGCCCTGGCGACTGCTCGAAGCACTTGTGTGCAAGGCAGCGTCGGCACAAGTGGCCGGCGGATGGGGGCAGAACAGGCGCTCCTGATGTGCTTTCCACGGGACGGCGTCTGCTCCCTGCAAGTCTGTTGGGGAGCAACAGCCAGCCCTTCACAAGGTTTCTGGGGCTAAGGGATTTATTATTCTGCCCCCCCACCCCCCGTGCCTGGTAGCTCTTGTGGAAGCAGCCCATTTCTTTAGCAGGGAGTTGTGCAAAAGCTATGGTGGCTTTGGGAGCCGGCGCACCTTAGGGACGCGCTGGTGATGCCCGTTCCACTTCTGCCTCCATGCTGGCTTCAGAGGCAGCCCGGGAGCTGGTGCCCGGCTGCCTCCAGTGCCTCTGATGCCCTCCAAGGCCTGATGTCTCCTAAAGGCTGTAAAACTGCTCTGCACAGGGATGAATTTAATCCCAAAAGTTTTGACCGCTGTTGATGGAAATACCTGCTCTCATTTTAGTGATCGCCAGGGACCTCCTGGCACAAGGGTGGATGAAGCGGATGCTTCCCATCAACAGTCTCAAAGTTTTGCCTGGGCGCATTTCCCTCCAGGAACATGGAGGAGCCAACCTGTAGCCCTAAGGCATCCTCCCCATCGCTCTGCGTGGGAAGGGAAATCTGTTGCCTTCAGCTCATCTCTTTGGTTTGTAACTGCAGCGTTTCCACCTCTGATCTCTCCTCCTGTTGGCCTCTCCTCCCTGCAGCCACCAGTGCAGTGCCGGTGGGAGCTGCCGCCCGAGTCCGAGGTGAAGCCGAAAGTGAAGTTTCTGAGTGCTGTGCAATAAGTAAAATACGAAGAGGAGAAAAAAAAGAAAAATCAGCCTGTGATTGAAAATGAAGGTATTTCCTTATTCTTTTTTTTTTTTTCTGATCTTCAGAAGAAAGACCACTGGGAAGTATTGGGTTGTTGCTTCTTCATCGGCCTTTTTGTTTTCAGAGAAGGAAGGTGTTAGTACAGAGAAATGAAAGTTGGTGCTTGGGTTTTTCAGCTGGAGATGGAGGAGCAAAGAGTCCAAATCCCTCCAATCTCTGAGACATGCAGTTACCCTTTCCACAGCAGAAAATCTCGGAGGGCTGAAAATACCGACATTTATGATCATTAACGTTGTTACTAATTATTTGTCTTTGATTAGGTATTAAAAAATGTGCTCGTGGTTTGCGCTTCTGCAGTGTTCAACACAAGAAAATGTCACTTTTCGCTTTCCAGGCCTCCTCTTTTCCCATTGCCTGGCAGCGCGGGCGAGGTTGCCCTGGCCTCAGCTGTGCCACTACGGGATCTGGTTTGAAGGGTTTCCACGCAGTCACACACGCTGCAAACCCAGCATCTCTTCTCCCGCTGCCTTCATCCTCCCCCCATCCAGTCTCTCTTCCTCATCCTCCTATCTCTGATCATCTGGTCCCGCAGGTCTCACCGTGCAGGACAGACCACACACACATCCAGCAGCGTCATCTGGGCATTCCCAAGCAGTTAAATATTCCTGGGTTTATGTCCAAGAGAGAATTAATATTTAAAAGAAAACAAATTTGCCTAGAAATCTGCAGATTTATAGTCTAGGACATACAAAGAAACTCAGGGATTTAGCTAATGTGCGTGAAAAAAAAAAAACCAAACCCCAAGAAAAAACCCCTGCTGCAAGCAGTATTAGCTGCCAAAGCCATAATTGTGCAAAACTGGAAATCCCTTGCTCAGCTGAACCTAGCACATTGGTATAGCATCTTAAGTGAATTAGCTGGCATTGGAAAGCTAGTGTTTCTTATAAATAATAAACGAAATATTTTTTTCAAGTCATCCTGACAGTTTTCTTGGAAATCTGCAAATACGATACTTATGTTACCCAGTTGTGCCATCCGGATCAGCATTTTGGTTTTCTGATGGGGAATTAGAAAAGGTAACATCTGTAAACCAGTACAATTCCTATAGATTATAAAATACTGTCTGTAATGCAGAAATAGATCAGCTATGAAGTGATAATTTAAAAAAAATTATACCTTTAATTTATGGATATGTTAATATTACATAGTAATTTATTCTGCTATTTTGCTGCTTTTCTTGTTGTTGTTTGGCTTTTATTTTTCCTTGTTAGTCTTCTATGCATAGAAAGGCTATTCAGCTGTGTGCCCAAGAGCCGGGATGCTGGTGCCCGCCATGGGTGGGATTGCCTGGTCTGTGCTACGGGGATGATCCCAATTGCCCCCAAGGCTGTGCTATGGGGATGATCCCAAGGCTTGGGTGCATTTGTAAATGTTAAGACTAGAGCAAAAAAGGAGGCATGGCAATGTGATTGTTGTGTTTACTGAAGGAAAACTGTTTGGTATTCTCGTTCTCCCAAGCTGTTTAGGCTGCAGTAGGTAAGGAGTGAGGCCGTTCTGTTAGCATGACTTTTCTTAATGGAGATCCCTCTACTTCTACCACCCAGACCTTTGGTACTCTCAGGTCCCGTCCTCAATCACTGGGGGCTTCAATTTTTGACATATTGGGTAGCAACAAACTTGCCTAAACCACCTCCTTTTGTGTGAGTCTCATGAAACCCAGAGAAAGGCTTTTGTAGCAACCAGGTAGTCAACTGACGCCCGTCCGACAGGCACAGTGGGATGACTGTGCACACAAATGGAAAAGTGCTGATCAAAGCCATTCGGGGATGTGTAGCGTCATTCCCGGCCTGGGCGTGGGAGGACTGGGCATTACAGCGGGTGAATAGTTGTGCCCTGGGAGCGATTTGTCATGAGCGTGGCTGTCATCTGGACTCTGTGGTTAAAAGGTTTTACGTACAATATGCCATTATGAAGCCACTTTGCGTCGGCATCAAAGACGGAGGCCGCTGGTGGTTTGATTCCCCTTCTCTGTCTGGTAGGAGAAGTGTTCTGCAGGACTTGCCCCATCCTGAATAATTCCATGAGCCCATCTCTCCTGTCTTTGTGTCTCAAACCACAGATAACAGGGCTGAAGAAGGAGGCGCAGTAGAAAAACATCAAAAAGACCCATGGTGTGTCTCAGTTGGGTTCACCGGGTGGCTCTGATCTCTAATTTTCTAATCAAGAGCAGTCCATTGCCAGATAAAGAGGTCCCAGGGTGGTGTGTGGGTGACTCTGGATTCCAGAGCCTGGCAAGAAGAACTGGTGAGGCTCAGGCACTGGGATCGCTTTTAACTCTTGAGATGGGAAAAGCTAGCCATGGAAAGGGAGGCACCAGAGCAAAGTATCAGGGTTATCCTGTGCAGGGTGCTTAGTGGGGAAAGCTTGGGAGGACAGGCCTGGGACTCTCCGAGGGAAGAGGCAATGCCTGGGAAACAGCAAGACTCTACTAAGCAACATAGCTTTTGATCCCCACAAATACATAAAATAAAGGATATGTAAAAGCAAGCACCCAAGAAACACTGGAAACGTTGATGTCTGTCTTCTCTGTTGTATTTCAAGGGGTGGCAGATAACACGGTCTGTTGAGGACCAGAGGATCCGAAGCGTGTCGGTGAAGACCTGGAAGCTCCTGTGGACTTCTAATGAGCAACGCTGAGTCTGGCAAAGCTACGAAATTACTAAATCTCAAGGCGTCTGTCCCCTCAGATAACATCGTAAAAAGTAAGTACAGTTGGTGGCCATTTAACACAGATCCGATCACAAAATTCTTGCATGAGAAAATCCTTTGGGGTCTTAAAGTGGTTTCCAAGCATACATGCTGAAGATGGGCATGTTTGCCCAACATACCAGCCAGGAACCTGAAATGGAAACAGAAATTTCAGTGGTCTTCTCCACACGGATAAACCCCAGTGTTGTTTTGTGTGACTGGAGGGATTTGGAGCATTGCTGTCACTTTTTACTGTTTTGCTAGAGAGAGGAAGGAAAATCAAGACTGTACATATTGAAGAAGCCAGCCATTGGAAGATCCTGAGGACAGACCTGTTTGGCTGTCACTGCTGGCAAACAAAGCATCCCACTGAATTGCAAAGGCTTGTGGAGGGAATAAGAAAATAAAATGAGTTCAGTGACAAGTATTACTGGGTCTGTCTTAGCTGTGTCAGGAGGGAAGTCAGGCTAGTGCTGGGACCTGCCTCAGCTCCTCTAGAAGACCGACATCCCCAACGGGAGAGACAACAGGTCATTGACTTGCTACTCTAAGCCTTAAACCTAGATATCATTCTCTTGCGTGGTGCCGGAGAAGAAAATAAGGGGTAGAAGAAAATAAGGGGTAGAAGAAGTGGAGGAGCAGGTCTCCCACTGGAGGAGATCCTACAGGGCCCTTTACTTTGCTAGAAGAGCTTAACGATAGCTGTTAGTAACCGTGAAAGGTTTAAATTTAATTCCAGACCCACGTACATTGTCACCACTCAAATTAGAACAGCTATCCCACAGGGACGTGAGAAATCACAGGTTTTTAAAAATACATGGTAATTAAAAACTATTAGGAAAATTAAACATTTTTATAAGCTCAGTTTCCCAATTCTCCAGTGGGATTGTGGTGTTGGTAATTTAAGGTTGGGGGGAAAAAAAAGAAGACGCACGTATTTTGGAAAGTCAATTTGGGGCTGAAGTGAAAGAATCCATCCTGTGTTATGAAAATTGTCAGCAGCTGCAGCTGAAGGAAGCAGAAACAGCTCTATCCCACTTGTCATACAACTGTCCATATGGAAACACTTATTTGGGAAGAAGTAATTGAGAGCCTTAATACGAAAATCATTTCAGATTTGCCTCTGAATCAAAAGGTCTTTCTCCTTCGAGATTAAAATTTTACATTAAATATTAACAAAAGAATGAAAGCAATTTCTGCTGAGTGTTTATAGCATGCCTGCGAAGCCGTCGGGAAAGCGTTTGCAAGGATTTGCAGTTGCGGGAGGGTGTGTGTACAGGGCAGGGGACTCCCGGCCTCCTGGGAGGCAATCGCGTCCTTGCAGGGCTGAGACCTCAGCCACAAAGTCAGCCTGGCTCAAATAATTTGAAAACGAAAGATCGGTTTCCAGAGCAAAGAACGAAAGAAAACTGGTTTGCCTCTTTGGAGGGTTGCAATTAAAACAAAGCATTTTGGGGTTGAGCTCTTTGCGCTGCTGAAAACCTCTGTGCGCTTATCGTTGTGCACAGGGTCAACGCAGAGTTATGCCTGTGTCAGGATTCAACCTCCTTTCCTCCTCCTCCTCCTCCTGCTTTGACGAATAGGCAATTGTAAATAATTTAAGACTGTAAATTGTCCAAGTCAGTGACTGCCTTTTAAGATAAAGAGTCTTTAAGTGCACTAATGTAATCCGTACAGTAGTTTGAAGTTCTGGATAACAGATGCCAGGAATGATTTTATTTCAGGGTGTTTCTGGCCAGAGTAGCCTGGCTACTGGAAAAAGTTAAAAAAGCATATTTCCACCTCTGCCTGGTTTTAGGGATAGCTGGATCTAGATTCGGTCCGTCTTCCTCTCTAGGTGCTCTTTGCCTATAAAATGCTCCCTGTGCGAGGGTGTTGCCCTGGCTCGCGGGCGCTGGGACGCTGCCCTGGGTGGTCCCACCACTGCCCTGCCTACCCCCTCTCCCCTTAAACCTCTGCGTAGGCAGGGAGGACGATGCACTCGAAAGACCGACGCTAAGGGCAAAAAATCCGAGCACGCCGTCTGCCTAACACCTGGAGCAGAGCCAGGCTTTTGGGTATTTAGAGCAAGGGGTACAAGCAAGTGTTTATTTATTGATTGAGAAACAACGCAGTGTTTCTCTGACTCACTATCGGTTTCCAAATCTGATTTAAATAAACTCTTCCAGTGCATAAATCCAGACAAAATGTCATTCACCATATGTTTATTACTAAAACTTGGCGCTTACTTGCATCAAAGTAGTTTTCACACGCAGGCTGTTTGTTACAAAACCTCGGCGAAGCAGGTATAATTAGCATTAGCGCTTGAGGGGGAAAACTGGGGCTGAGAACAGAGAAAATGATTTCCTCGCTGCTGCAGAGGGAGTCGGCGCAGGGATTTGTATTAGAAACAGTCTTCCCTAGCTTCCCATTTTCTTCATGCAGATGACTAGATTTGCATCTTTTATTAATTTTTATAACAATTGGACAAGTAGTACCTTGCTCATTTCTTAAAGAAAGTGCTTAAAATGCTTGTAAGACTAGCTTAGAAATAGCCGAAAAAATGGTCTTCCTACCTGAATGGCGATAACTACCTTGCAAGGAAGATATATGATGAGTTGCCGTATGCCATTTTGCATACAATTAACTTTTATCAACCAGAACACGAAACGCTGTCTGAATGCATCATTTATACGAGCTTTGTAAATGCTCCACTCTGGTACTGCTGGCATAAGTTGCTCTGATGAAGCCACTCAAGGAGCGTCAAAGGGATAAGCAAGTAGCACAAGATGGTTTTGTACAAAACTTCTCCAGCCATTTACATATCACCGCTAGGATTATTATCAAGTGCTCAGAGATTTTGGACTTTCAAACCAAGTTTGAGAGCTTTAAGGAGCCAAAAGTAACAGATCTTTTTCCTTTTTTTCACTTTAGTGTTTATACCTGAGCAAATCAAATTACAGGCTCATTTTGATATTTTGTTGGCTGCAAAACAGACCTATCAAAAGATTCAATTCATGTGCAGGTATCCCCTTTTGTTTAAATTCCTCATAAATATGAACTTGAAATTTTGTCTGAAAGTGGCAGAAGTAAAAATGAAAAAAACCATGAGTTCTTTCTCCTAACACATGGAATTTGATTTTTCTTTCCTCTTAGAAAACTGCCTTATGCATGCTAATGGGTCTTTCTAGCAAATCCAAAGATTGATTCTCTCAAAAGAGCATAATTACGCATGCAAGGTCTTTGTCTTTATATTTCATTAAATATTACTTTTTAATTTACTTTCTCCTATTGTAAAATCCTTCAAGTCCTTCTCTAGTAGAAGGGTGAGAGAGAGAGGCTGGGTAAATGATCAGTGGAAAAATACTTCCTGAGAACGGCACTGCCCCTCCTCTGGGAAGCTTCATTTGCTCTGGGTGTTTCATCTGCCGTCGCTGTTTTCACAGCTCACGAGTCCATGTTACCCTGGTCTCCCAGCTCAGCTGGTCTCGTCGACCTTTCTCTCCAAATCCCCAACTCCCGAGCACCGTATCGCTTACTCTACAAGTCTTTTCCCTCCCCAAACGCCCACAACCTTCTCTGACACGAGAACTTCTCTCCCATCCTCCGTGTTGCCTTTCCAAAGCGTTTCCTAAATTAAAGATCTGCATTTCTGGATGTCTGGTGGCAGATGCCAAGTGGCCTAATTTCAAGGAGGCTCCAGCATTCTTAACTTCCAGGTGAATTTCACAGGCCTTGCCTGCCACTCCACATAGCTGACTCCAGACCCCTTCGTGCTGGGAACCCCAGGTCCCCATTCATCTCTCTGCTAGCCCTTAGGGACGTTGGCTTCTTCCTTGACCTCTCACAATCTCAGATCTCCTTCCTTCACCCAGCCCCACCAGCCCACATGAACTGGAGCCCCACCAGCCAGTTCATGTGCTGGCCCCATCAAGGTGAGACAGGACTCGGTGAGGAGCTCCTCAGTACCTCCTATTGTCACTTGCCCCCTCCCCAACTGAAAAATGCAACGCTTCACTACCAGGGATCTCTGCACCCTGTGGCAATGAGAAAGCAAAGTTTCTGGATGCACTGAATACAGTGTGTAGGAAAATGTTTAATTTCTAGGGACTTCAGTGGGATGGAAAGGAAATCAGTTAAAGGTGGCTCTGTAAAAACAGAAACAGGAGCGGGAGCGACAGAAGGGTGAAAGGAAATGTTGGCCTCCCAGTGACTACTTTTAATTTTACAAAGAAATTACATGTTTTATGTAATCCACAAAAGTAATTGGTTTTGAGGGAGGACGATGACACAAAATAAAATAGCATAATCCTCCACCTATTGTATGTCCTGTCTAGAGGCACTCGAACAAGATGTAAAATAAGCCAATGTCACCTGCAGCAGGTGTTCAGGGAATTAGAGCTCCTGGTCTTTGGTTTCAAAACATGTACCTGTGCGAGGCGATGCCTACCTTGTGATATACTTTATGTCGTTAAATGTTACCATCGTGTATTGGCTGCTCCCACTGAATCTGGTGAGATGGCTCTTCAGGTAATACTCAGACAGAGGAAAGGTATGGCAGCCCGGGGTTCATTGGTAGAGACTGGGAGTGCAGAAGGATGATGCTACTGGTGTGAAACATATCGTGACGTGCACAACGTCACGCAGTCAGGCATTTCCCTGCCTCTTAGTACAGTATCAGAGACAAATTAAACCCATTTTTCTAGTCCCCGAGTTGTGCTGGAAGCTGGAAGGTTATGCGTAGACATTAGGAATATTACACACGCTGCTACTGTAATTTGGTGATAGAGCGTACTATTTTAAAAATCCTTCTGGTACTAACTCTTTCACAAAAGCATTTTTAGTGTATCCAAAGAGCTACTCGTACCTTCAAAGAGAGCACGTTATCAGTTTTATTTTCATCAGAATGCAAAAAAGAAGAAATAAAAGCTGGATAAATTATATTTTCATAAGGTTTGTTTCCCCATCATTTTGCATATGCCCTCTGGGGAATGTTCTGCAGCCTAGAAATAAACATCCTCGAAGGGCTAAAACCAAGCAGCGTGTAAGGCTTACATGGCAAATGGATCTGGTGCTTTTAGGCTTAGCCCATCGCTATGGCTGGTTTCCACACAGCACTTTCTGGGCTCGGTTATCTTTGCCTTGTGCTGCTCCTACAGTCACGTGGGGAAGAGCCCAGACTTGTCCTGTGAAGTGCACACTGTTTGCCCCAAATATTGCACCAGACGGGGAAAACGGGTGCTGCCAGCGGCATCCCGCAGAGAGCGGGTTATGTCTGGGCTGTGTAGCCGGGCTCTCCGGGGCGGGCACAGCGGTGGCCAGGCAGCTGGTGCCTCTCTGTTCCTGCTCCAGATACGCTTCTGCAGTGGCAGCTGAGGTTATTCATCATCCCCATTCCCTTCTTTCCACCCTCTTGACTGCTGCTTTGTTTTGGATTTTTTTTTTTTTTTCCCCTTTGAGGTATTGAAAGTGGCAAAGCTTTCACTGGCACATTAGTGCTGCTTCAGGTGAGCGGTTAGCAGCAGGTAAAAAGAACTAAGTGCATGGGGAGGCACCTGGGACATGGGTTGTGCTGTCAGCGTGGAGGCAGGTAATGGAAAACCGGAGGGAAAAGACCATTAACCACCTTCCTCTGCGTCGGGCCCTGAGGGGGGAAAGGGTGGCTCCGCTTTCGCCTGCGCAGCCGTCTCCTGCCATGCTGCTTCGGCGTCTTCAGCAGGGGCAGCTGTGGAGGCTCCAGCTCGGGGGTGGGTTTTGCAGGGCTTAGGTTTATACCCTCCTACCCGCAGCTCCAGCGCGGTGCGAGACCGAGCCGCCGGCAATCGTCACCGTCCCCGCGTGGAGGTGCGAGGTGCTGCGTCAGCCAGCCGCCGGGACCTGGAATCTCGAGTGTCCATCCCCGTACAAAGGCAAACCTCCGCTGGCTGGTGCTTCCCGTGCACAGCCATCACGCGAGGGCAACCGGGAGAGAGCACGGGGTGTGTCAGGACACACGGGCTGTTTGTGCCAGCATAAGGCACGAACGGGATTTCAAAGCCAGCAGAGAAAAGAAGGTCGGAAAAGACGGACCCCCAGTGTGCTTTTCCAGATTTTAGGGCTGGTCTGCAACTGTCAAGCCTCAAGAAAACATATCTATCAGACTCAGCTTTTGGGGTGACGGAGGGGACAGCACACCACACATGCCTTGAAAACGCCCCTGCTGAAAGCTCGCTCTGCATTAGGCGAAGCAGTAACTGTACAGCTGAATAACCTTAACAAATGAGAAGAATAGCCTGAGGCAGGGCAGGCTGGCAACCTGTCGGTGTGACAAGCGGACCGGATTGAACAAGCCTCCTCTAAGCCGGCTTGCTCTGCCCCCAAATACCACTTTGGGATGAAGCGGTCGGGTGCGATCCTCAGAGATGCTGCCAGGGCACGCCGTGCGCTGGCCGCTGATCTCCGTACTGGCTCTAACTTCTCTAGGAGGAGGAAAATAGCATTACCTGCAGCGATGTTCAGCTACGGGAGATGCATACGTGTGTTTTCATACACGGGTATCTCATGGAGAGAGCGAGAGCTGGAGAGGCTGGGGAAGGGGGAAAAGAGGGAATTTAGAAAATGCACAAACCCTTAAATTTTAACAGAGGTATCAGTTTAAATATCGTATCTTTTTGAATCGCTTCAAAAATAACAGCTCAGGAATGAACCAGAGAATAAAAGCCCAATCCAGAAAACAATTAGTTCCCCACATAAGCGCACTGGGACTATTACAGGAGATGGGCTGATTTCAGGATGGCACTCTATGGAAATTAGAGTTTTATTCAGTCTCAAAGGGGAGGAGCCGAAAGATGTGGAAAATGTTTTTTACAAGTGTGTCTTGTGATAAGAATTGGGAGTTTGGGAGCAAGGCAATTGATTTTCTTGAGAGATTGGCCACTATTTTGGTAGGTGCAAGCTGAAATTGGTGAGAGGGAGCCGGATTCAGCCAGCGCGGATGAGGCTGCAGCGTCTGATCGTGGGGTGGCTTTCTTCTCCTGGCTGCTGCCGGCATGGCGGAGCCCATGGGTTGTCCTCGCTCAGGCTTTGGTCAGGTACTTTCATCTCTTGGGAGTGCTGTTTCGGTTATTCATCAAGATATTGGGGAGGGGGGGAGGAGTTAAGTAAATCCTGACACCTTAGGACAACATTTTCCCCAAGCAATAAAGTTGTTTAGAAAGGAAAATGAAACAAGACCAGGTTACAGATGATGCACTGAAATGCAAATCTCTGTTGACTCTATCAAACATGCAGGGACGAAATCACAATTTTGCATCACCAGGGTCAAAGAAAAGAAAGTTGAAAACAAAACAGAAAGTAGGTCAGGCAGGAGCAGGGTAAAGGCCTTGAAAATAAGACCTAACAACAGCCCTGTAGTAAGCATGAATGAATGGAGATGACGGTAAACTGAATGGGATTAATTAGAAATGTAACTTTGCATACAATTAGGTTATTTGTTTGAAATGCTGGATGCACACATTTCAGCTTATTTCAGTTGCCATACCAACCCAATACAAGCATCACATAATCTTTTATCGCATTATTTTGGCTATGATTACATTATTTTACAACTTTGGTTGCTAGGAGAGCACAGCACCTTTCTGCGCTCTTCAAACAATTCTCACTTTGCAGAGACATCAGTTTCTTGTTGCTGGCCTCTGAGATAGCTCATGGAATCATTAGCAAGGCAAGAAACCGAATTATACACGTAGGATTGAGTTGCACTGCAAAAACTCTCCGTGAGAGGAAGGCTGGGATTTTCTGCTGCTGCGGGGCTGGCAGGGGTGGCTCTTGTCGGAGAAGAGCCGGGAAGCGAGGAGGCAGCAGTCTGGGGAGCAGCCTAGGAGGGAGCTTTATTTGAGAGGTAGCTTAAGCTGAGGAGCTTCTTGTGCTCTTATTTTGATAAATTCCTATTATAGAGTACAAGTTGCATTTCATCCTCTCAGATTCCTTTGCTGGAAAGGCTAATAAATGTGGAGTTTTAACTCTGAAGTTGTTTCTAACGTAACAGCATAAGCTGATTCCCAGTCACCGAACCGCACTTACGGCCACAGAATAACCCCCAAAGTAAAGACAGCAGGTAAGCTGGGGGCAGCTGCCTGCCCTCTGCTTTGCAGCACCAGGGCATTGCAGAAAAGGAGCGGTTGCCACTTCGGCTATAACGACAGGCGTTTCTCGGGGCGCAACGCCCAGCAGAAGCAGTGGCAGGCAAGGCTAAATGTGATGGCTCGTGTGTTGGAGATGGGCGCGCACCACATTGAGGAGGCGTTGCTCTGGCAGGTGGCCTTACAGATGCATTTGGGCCCCATGTCCATGGCTTGCAATGACAATTCTGGACAGGGGGAATACAGGAGAGAATGGGGTTTCCTGCAAACACTGACTGCTGAAGAAGGCAGTGCCGGGAGAGACAGGGCAAGGCTGGAGGGAGGTGTTCCTCAGCCTGGAAAAAGGACCAGCAACACTTCCCTACCCCTGATATCTCTGGTGGCTTTAATGCTTTGCAGCTTCTGGAAGAAAAGGCATTACAGGTCCATGGGTGGATTGTGGTTACAACAGGTAATATGGAGGTCTGAAATGAAGAGGAAGATGAGAAGAACACTGAAACATTCTTAAAGTGTGTTTAAAAGCCAGGAGCTGTTAGTAGGAGCAGGGCTTTGCTTTTCTTTTTGCTTTCAGATTTATTTATGATTACAGGGGCTCTCTGGGAAGATTTTGTTCTTAAACCACACCCGGTAGTGTGAAATGGAAGAAAATTGGTTTGGGTTTTTCCCATCGGTCTTCTTCCCTCCTGTGCCTTAAATTGAGATTGCAATTAAAACAAAAGCCCAGTTGCCCAAGAAACAAAACAGAAATTCGCGGGGCGACCTAAATATCAGCCTCATCTTGTTTTCCTTTAGTCCTCTCCTTTGAGAGTTACAGGGACCGGACGATATGGGCAGCAGTGCCAAGCCGGGAATTTGAATAACAGCATGCATGTCTGACAATGAAAACATGGAAGCGGTGTGTTCCCCGCTCCTTGTGACAGCTGTGCATCTCCTCGGAGGCGCGGAGGGACAGAGATTATGGGCATGGACCTGCAGGAAGAGGGATTTGATCTCCCAGACATGCTCCGCTTGAAAAAGCTGCGGAACTAACATTTCTCAGCGGTATGGGACCCTCCTCCCTCCACTACGAAATGTCAGGCTTTGGCATCCGTGGAGTACCTCGCTGCTTTTAATGACAGCCTGGCGCTCCAAAGTGTCACCAGTGATCCAGTCCCCAATTAATGGCACGGGTTTGTGGGTTTCTGACACTGTTCTCAAAGCTCCTGTGGGCTGCTGCAGCCTACAAGCCAGGGATCGTTTCTGCTTTGCAAGGCTCAAAGGAGAGGAAGGGAAAAAAGCTGGGAAGGAAAAGCTACGGTTTCATTATTCCATGCTAGCAGGATAACACAATACATTCCCTTTAATACTAAAATGTGTCATTTGAGAAAAGATCCTGCTGTCTGATCAAGCTCTCCATTAGTTATTTTTGCATGTGCATGCACAAATCCAGCAGCTAAGCCTACAGCACTGCTGTATATTGGAAACCAGAAAATGCTGCAGGGTGTTTCTAAAGAATAGCAATTTGGAGGTTGTGGGTGGCTTGTGGGTGTAATAGAAAAGGCTGCATACCGAGGCATCTGAATTAGCCTTCTCTTTAGGCTGCTTACAGTCTCTATCAAGATTGTTAAGAACCTGATTCTGCCATCCTTATCCTCACCTACTAGCATTTGCTCCTGCGGGCAATTTTATTTACGTGCCACCCGTTGCATCCAGGGCCCTAACGCAGAAGCTGAGCGCCAGCGTGGCTGAACGCAAGTGGAAAAACACTGAGCTTTACCATACGTACCGATGCTCCCTGTATTTTTAGCAACTGCTGAAAGCTGAGATCAGTTGGTCACCAAACCACGGCGCATGGGTGACGCGCCGCCTGTGTCATCCTTCCACGTTGCTCACCATCCCGGAGGCTGCCAAGACCACTGCGGTCAGCATCAACAGAGGGTACAAGCCATGCAGTTGCTCTCTGCGCTGCCGGCTTGCGCCGTTCCCCTCCCCACCGTGCCAGAGCATCAGCTCGATGCCCGGCCACCCGCAGGGGCTTCCCCCTGCTCCCACCCGTGGTGGTCAGCCACAGCCACCACCATCTCAGGACCCTCAGTAGCTCTTATCTTCATGGTTGGTTTGGTTTGGTTTGGTTTGGTTTGGTTTGGTTTTGGGGGTTTCTTTGCTGGGTTGGGGAGGTTGTTTTGCAAAACTCCCTCCTCTTCCACCTGAGGCTCCTGGTTCTTGGTCAGCTTGGGGGATGCTGCAGGACATCGTCTGAGCTCCTTGCACCTCAGGGAGGCAGACCACCTCCAGGCTGCCTGCTCGTGCCCCACAGGCAGCCAGCCCGCCGCACAGGCAGCTGATTCCAGCCTTGCCTAATCTGGTTGATCGGTTACCGCGGAGGAAAAAAAAAACCAGTCTTCTGCTCCCTTGAGCTAAAGTTTCACCTGGCTTTTTAACTGCAGTAACAGCACGCTTCATAGCCTCCGCACTCCCACTATGCATCGGCGCCGGAGCGGCACAGAAGCCAGCTCAGCCCGAACCGTTATTTCAAGAGCACGCCTAGCAAGTTTCCCCCGTCATTTATAGCCCTTATTTTGCTAATGGAAAGTTAATCATTGGCTTGAAACTGTGCAAAAATGTTAAGGGAAAGAATCACAAGATCCCAGGAAGAACTCTAATGTGTTTCCTAGTACGTCCCTTTCATTTGCCTCTGGAGATCGTGGCTCTAAATACCTCGGGGTGAAATGTGTCTGAGCATTTCAACACCTAGGAAATATTAACTACCCCAGAGCAGGCTTGAACAAGCAGGCTTGGAGGGTGCCTTTGTGCCATAGCCGGCGAAGTTGGGAACCAGAGGTCTGTGGAAAGAGTCACTTTTAAATTCTGCCCCTCATTTCTGTAACTTTGTGAAAGACCAGCACTGGAATGGAGGAATGCCACAAAAGCACTCACAACACCCGAGGACCCTCCAGTGCTCAACAAACATTATTTCCTTAAGCTTTTTGATGCCCTTCCAAGGTAATTATGGCATTGTTACCCCTTCCTGCTTTTAGAAATGGGGAAATCAGGGATTCTCAGAGAGTAACGCAGAGCCAGCTGCCTCGCGATATCCATCAGTTCTCTGCAGATCCTCTAATCGTCACTGAGCACTCCTGACCTGCGGTGCAGAGGAGCCCACCTGCATCCTCTAGCTAAGAAAGGTAAACACGCTGTGAGCTGAGCTGTTTGTAAAAAGAGATTAAACAAACAAAAAAATTAAAAAAGAGTCTGTGTTCAATAACACTGAACACTTTTCTTTCTGAAATCTACTTTTCCTGCTCAGAAGTGATATTGCGTTGACTGCCCATCGGAAGTAAACACGATAACGTGAATGGCAACCCCCACGTGAGGAAGCTGAACAGGTAGGTTTACTTATAGGTATGCTCGCTCTTATTTCCTTTAGGTTCTTCCCTAGCATTCATTACTGTCCTTCCCAGGGGAATCGTGGATAGTGGGCTGGATGGACTTGATCAATATACAAGTAACAAGTGATAGGACGAGAGGAAATGGCCTCAAGTTGCGCCAGGGGAGGTTTAGACTGGATATTAGGAAATTTTTCTTCACCGAGAGGGTTATCAAGCATTGGAAGGGGCTGCCCAGGGAAGTGGTTGAGTCGCCATCCCTGGAGGTATTTAAAGGACGTTTGGATGAGGTGCTTAGAGACATGGTGTAGTGGTGGTCTTGGTAGTGTTAGGTTTATGGTTGGACTCGATGGTCTTAAAGGTCTTTTCCAACCTATATGATTCTGTGATTCTGTGATTCTGTGCAATATGTACTGATTTTAGTGACCTATTTGGTCAAAGGAAATATGAAAACAAATCTGCAAAGTCTTGAAACATCTTTCTTGGTGGACCAAGGGGACTAGGCCTGTGGGTCACACCTGATAATGTATTTGTCCTGCAGTAAAAAGCAAAGTCTGTTTCCAATCTCTTTTTTCCCAAGTTATGTTTTCTAAAGTGGGAATGATATGCAGCTGGTTAAAAATGAATACGGCAAAGAGAGAGAAAAATAAAATTCTGGTGTTTATGCATGAGCAAGTGGAGAGTGTGGAAGTGCTACATGCCTGTTGGTAATTTATCTGTGAGGTTGGGGGGGGGGGTTCATGTTTTTTAGAGAATATAATCTGGCCACCCATAGAGAACAAACTCGAACCCTGGTGGGCGGGCTTGTTTGCCTCACAGCAATGCAGCTGTGCTCTTTAAGGAGCAGCATCCCTTAGGAATATAGCCCGCAAAGCAAAACAGGCTGGCCTTTTTCTTTCCTCAGATTTGAACAGCTTGAACAAGTGTGTGGGGGAAAAGTACGGAAAGAAGAACGTGTACCAGAGACAGGGTATTGCACACCGCTATTCAACGTCTGGAGCCACAGGTCGGTGTACGTCTCGGACTGCGGGTGGTGGTGCTCCTGCCCACAGCATCCCTGCGTCACCGCTGCAGTCCCTGTTTTGTAGTCATATCCCTGCCCACGACTCCCGCGGTATGTGTCCAGTGAGATGTTTGTCAATGAAACAGCACAGCCTCGGTGGCCTTGCCAGCTCTCCCTCCCTCAAGCAACCAGTTTTCTGTCTGCAGCAACGTGCAACGTGGAACTAAGAGTGGCTTTGGTATGTTTGTATTTCAGCTGGCTTGCTTTACTGATTTAGTATAAATTACACTGATTTCTAGCAAACCAGAATGCTTACAAAACTAATGAGGCAAGAGAAGAGCACTATATGTAAATGCCAGGGAGCAACCTGTGCTTCTGCCATTTATGGTTGTGTTTTACTGTATTAGGAAAGCTCCCATTGAGGTACAAACTACTCCATGCTGTACAAGTTTTAAGACCTTAATAAAAATAAGATTGAATACAATGGCCAAGAACTAGAGACTTAAACAACCTGAAACCAGGCACATGCACACAAAAGCTTAATTATCTCTCCGTACTGCTGTGCTCCTGTCTCTCTGGTGAGTCACGCAAGGTGGCATGAGAGCAATCATCTTATTCTCTTGCTGGATTTCACGGCAGCCTCCCCAGATAGGACTTCAAAGAAACAATTAATGGGAAGTTTATCCCTGAGAAGGCTTTATTTGCTGCTGAACACCAGGCACTGTCACTGCTTGAAGTCAACAGTGCCTCTCCCAGGGCATGATGACATGGTTAGGTGCGGGCGCACGGGCCATTGCCCATGTCCTGAGCCAGACGGAGCGGAGCCAGCTGCAATTCAGAAGCTGCATTAACTTGGGTCCCAGCCCTATAAAGTACCTGATTTGTTGGCCAGCCGTGTTTCAGGACCACGACTAGTTTCCTTATGTGGTCTGAGGGTTTGGAGGTAGCCTTTGTGCTTTAATGCTCTGTATAACTCTGCAACGATTGCTCCTGGAGAACTTCAGTGTCTTTCTGCAACACACCTTCTGTTGTTCAAGCACTGATGAAGGCAGATGTCTACAGTCCCATCTGCCTGTACAAAACACTGATAAACACGTTAAGTACCTGCTGGTTCATTTCTGTCGGTAGCAGCCCCCTCCTGCTAGGGACCAGTCTGACCAACGCTGCGTAACATACTCCTTCCATAGGTCATGAATAATTATGTCGAGGGAGCTTTTGTCTTAGACTTAAACAGTAAGTCAGTAAATGCCTTCCCTTGCTACTAAAATCAGCACAAAGTCACAGTCATGACTCCAGAAGCCATTTCTCTGACTGAGACGTGCCAAAATCTACAAGCGGTACAAATGCACAGCAGCCTCTCCTAAGAAGCCCATAAGACGTAGGCAGCCCCGATGTGCCGGCCCTGGACATGACCAGCCAAGAAGGTACACACCAGCATGGGAAAATATCTCCTGGTTCAGAGCTTTATCTCATGTTTTTTTCCAGCTGCTGCCATGCTGGCTGAAGAGGCTGCTGTCCCTCACACGCCGTGACTGCCACCTCCGACCCGCCAGCGCAGGGGATCAGGTAGGTCCTCTCGAACCTCTTTCTATCCAAAGGAGCCAACGTAGCAACAGCTGCTGGGCAGAGTGATCAGCTGGTTATAACTGAGATACGATGGGAGGCTGCTGCTCTGGGAGGGGTCAGTGGGGAGCACAGCTGCCTGGGAGATCCCAAGCTATGTGGATGCACCAGGTAAAACTCTGGTGTCTGTGGGACTGTGGTTTTCAGCTGAGAAATGCACCAGGCCCAAGGTAGCTCTTTATACTCTGCTTCAGTGTTGGCAAAAATACTCTTGGATCAAGTAGGGCTTGGGTCTAAAGAAACCTGGTTTTGACAAACCATAGCTACTTTTTAATGACGTTCCCCTCGTCCTGACTTTCTAGAGATTTTTGCCTTTTATTTTATGGTAGGGTGTCAACGTTACCGTGCAGGTTGTGCACCTACCTCTGAATTTAGTTTGTTCTCATCTCATAATTGCATCCCAGAGGAAACGCTGAGCGTACTACAGACAAACACGAGCCTACAGTCACTCTTCCAGGTCTGCTGTACGCTCTGGTGGAAAGAGGCCTTTGTGGGTGCTCAGTCAGACCCAGAGCCCAAATTGTCCCTCTGATCTGATGACAGACCCAAGCCCTTCTGCTTGAAGACACCTGACTGTATCTCTGGCACATGGAACAAGCCCAAGGGGAGGCAGGTGCTTTAGACTGAGACTAGGTAGTTACACTACACAGATATACAAGCTGCTCAAATGCTGCTAGAGGTTTCCCGCGGACTTTTTGCTAAATTCTAACCTGCTGCCTAGATTCAGCCAGGAGGAGGTGTTTGCAGGTGCGGCTGGCGGTTGCCGATTCAGGCCTCCTTGGATTTAGATGATGAGCGGAGATGTTCAGCTCTTCTAGCAGATCTATGCCCAGGTGTCCTTCTCAAGTAGAGAACCATTAACTGCTCAACCAGGGAGGCGTTAATTGCTGCGTTGTTACAGCTGCAGCTGACCATTTCATGCTGTAGGCAAACTGTCCCATGGTACTTTCTGCCCCCAAGATGGTTTCCAGGGTCTATGCAGATTGCTACAGCAGCGAAACCCTTGCTGTGGCAAAAAATCCATCGAAAGTACCGGTGAGACAGAAGGGGAGTGAACGTGCCTTTAGGTTTGCTGGGCTTGCTTTGGCAAGAGGGGGTTAGCCAGCCAGAAGGCAGGGGAGCTGCAGGTGAGCAAGCTGCACAGGCACCCGCCGAGTCTGTGCGCTGCAGCCTGAAGGACACATCTCTTATCTTTCTCGGGAAGCACCACATCTCGGCCTTGTTGTTTAAAGATGTGATGCTTCTAGTAATGAGCTTTGGGGGCCTCCGTGCCGTCAGGAGGCTGTGCTCTCTTGTGGAGGCATCAGTTTGCTTGGGGGGGACGGGACTACAGCAGCATACGCGCACAGGGCTTGCTGCTCGGCGCTGCCGCCGCAGCCCCAGCCATCCTCTGGCCGCAAAGTCACCTGCAAGTGCTGCTTTTTCCTTTCCCCTCCGCTGCGACTGCAAAGCCGTAACAAGCAGTGCGTATCTGAAGCGTTCATTTGGCCTGATGGTTCCTTAATCCTTAGCAGACGGAGAGTGCAGGGAGTGGGGGTGATGCACTGACGCTGTATGAGCGGCAGACAGCTCTGTCCTCAATACCTCAAGGTACTCTAAATTAATGCTGATAAAGCTGGCAGCCTATGCTAATCCTCAACTAAATGCATGAAAACTGATTAATAAAACAAAGCTTCAAGCTCCAGCAGCTCCTGCATTCAGGTCATTGACCGTATTTTAAGGAACAGGCTTTTGTGCTCGTACACGGTTCCCGTTCCTGGGGTGGGGAGGTAGAAGTGACAACCAGGGCCACGCGCGGGTCTCTGGCGTGGCATGGCTTCTCCCACATTCTTCTCCCCTGGACAGAAAAAATTTGCTGTTACGTGTTCTTTTTACTAAATCCTCTGCTTATGTCCTATTAAATGTTTCCTGATGTTTTGTACTAATGTTCTCATTATTTAGTAGTGACAAAAGAATATATTTTGTTTCCAGGAAAGCAAAAGCCTTATTTTCTAACCGTGTTTATCTCACTTGGGAGTTTATTCTAAATGCAGTGCTATTAAGACTGCATAAATTTAAGCCAGGACTGGTTTATGACATGCTTAAAGTGTATCTCTAATTTGTTTATACTGGTGAATTGGGCAGGAGGTAAAATGCATATTATTTCTTCTGGACACAATCCGAGGGCTTAGCTATACCTAATTCAGCCGAATTTAATGAAATATTTCGGTCCAAGAAACAGAGTCCTCTTCCCTAAGGATCTGCCCTCAATGGGAGGGCAATGGGAGTCCTTCCACTAATGCCTTCAATGTGTCGTGCTGCCGCGACCATGGTCTCGCACCCACAGAACAGCCAGGAAACAATAAATAGCTGTAGGTCTGCAGTATTGCAAGACCAGCACGTTTGTCACACATCCTTTAAGAACTACCCTCATGGTTGACTGCTTTGCTGTGATTAAGTCGCAAAGAATTCAGAGATCCCACCAGCCTCGGCACTGGGATTTGCCTTCATCCTTTTAAGAGGGCTGTTATTATTATCATGCTCTTTGCCAGGACAAATTTGGTCAAAAGATTGCAGGCTGCTTTCCCATCCCAAACAATTCAAGTTTGTAACCCATCGACATGGGCTCCTCCCGTCCACCCCTTGGCTCTCACCCGCGCCTGTCTCCCTTGGGGTCAACTGGAGCTCGCAAGCAGACGTGGCACGGGGGACTCTCCAAGGGTTAAATGCAGAAATTTGCTGGCCAGAGCTTATCCCAGCTGAAGGCCGAGCCTGCCTTCATGAGCTGTTGTCTCAGCAGAGACGCCCTACCTTCTCGAAATGTTTGAAGGCACGCATTATTCCTGAGCCGCTCGAGCATGGGAATTCACGGCCATTTTCTTCAGCCTTTGCAAGGAACTCTAAGCCGCAATTTGGATTCTGTGCCAAACCCTCTGAGCACAAAGCCTTGCACCAACGGCTAATGCTCGCTCCTGCTGCCGACCAAAGGGTACACTTGCAAGCAACAAAGGCACAGAAAGCATTCATCTCCTATGCAGTTTAGAGACGCCACTGAGCATCCCGGGCTCTGATTTCCAAGCGCATTCCCGCTTCAGTGTGAAACCTGTGACAGAAAATTGGATTTCACTGAAGTATGAGGTGTTCAGAACACTCATTGCTTCTGTCTTACTTGAAAAACAGCTCCCTCTCAGCCCCAAGATATATTAGTATCCTTCCCCTGTCACTTCCCCCAAGTTCAGCTACAATAGGAATGAAATTCAGTGGAAGCTGCAAGTACCAGATCATCTTTGTCAAGAGATGGCAACAAATCATTATGGAGCAAGTTATATTTAATCAGCGTTTTTCCGAGACTCACGGGCTGGGTTCCACACACACCCCCGCCCCGCCCCGCCCCCCTTCTCTCTCTAAAGTAAAATTAAGTTCGTTTCAAAACTGGATGAGTCTCCCGTGTTTGCTTAGGCTAGTTTTGACAGGGCAGCCTGAGCTAAAATACGGCCGTGCCGGTCCTGAGCTCGAACGAAGGAAATGGGGAGCCCCGAGAGGCCTGCGCAAGGGAGGGAGCGCATCTCCCTCCGACGCCGCGCGGAGCGCGTCCCGCGCGCTGCCCGGGCGCTGGAGATCCCGCCCTGTGCCGCCGCCGCTGCTGGGCACCGGCGTGCAGCCCCCCGAGGAGGCCGCGGCGCGCCTCGCCTCGCTCTGTCAGAAGTAAAATCTAAATTAAGATGGAGGAGGTGGGGGGCTTCTAGCCGAGGAGGGGAACAGGAAGAGTTGCCTCTGAGAGGAACGTAACCAGCAGGGCTCTGTAGAAGGATTGTAGGACTTGCTAGACGTTTCTTTTTTAAAACCTACGAAATCTGGAAAGCAAATTAGTAGCCTCTTTGAGTCATTCTGTGAAACCCGTAGCAAACTGTGAAATTTTACTCAGTGGCTAAGTTTCTGTGTACGTAAGTTGTTTGGCCTATTTTTCCCCCATAGAGAGGGAAAAAGAGAGCGGGAAGCTACAAACTGGGGAGGACTAATGCTGAACGAGAGACTCCTGCCAGAGTTCAGCTTCATTCCTCTCCAGCAGCTCAGTGGAAAACCCATGACCAGCTTCAGTCCCAGAAGGTTGCAGTGGGGGGCCGTAGGTGATGCAGCAGTTTTGCACCGAGCAGCTACACAGGGTGGTGAAGGTCACCATACAAAGCTGGCACCTGGCACAAGGGGTACAACGACAAGAAGGTACGTCTGTGCACGGGTGCTGCGTCCGCTGAGAAAATCAAGGTGGTGAAAAAAGGGGCTCTGGGTAAAGAAAAATTACGCGAGTCATGAGTGGGTTGTCTCTGTTTGATGCTACTTTAGATCAAAGCGCCACTGTAATATTTGGGCTATTTTATCAGACCAAAATTTTGAGTGTCATATACCACAAACCATTTTGCTGACGTGATAAAACTTTTGCTAGAATGAGAAATAATGAGGCATGGTACTGAGTCCCAGTGAAAGATCTCCTTGTGTTTTCGTGGGATACTGAAACAGGGACAGGGACTGGCCCCCGTTCCTCTGCCGGTTCCTTACATCCTCTCTGTCCCCATGCCCTTCTTCGCTTCCAGGAAATCAGGCTTATCTGAGGGTCACTCAAGCATCCTCCGGTAGAGCTTTCACAACTGACAAGCTGCCCCATTTTGTAATTTCTTTCCTTTCCCCAGACCCTTCTTCCACTTTAAATTCACTGCAGAACTAAAGAAACCTCATGTTCTTCAGCAACGCTTTGTGTGGTTGTTTTTGGGCTAGCACTGACAGCAAGCCTGCCGTCTTCAAAACCTCCCGAGGGGTCTGGATGCTATTGCATGGGGAATCTGTATTAGGCTCTGAAACATCCCAACCCAAGACCTCCACTTTTTTTTTTTAGGAAATGAAACTATTTTCAGGAAGGAAAAAAAAAAAAAAAGAATGTATCTTCTACTGAAGAGACGAAGTAACATCCTCTGTGCTGGGGGCACATTTCTCCTCCCGGATCAGCACGACAGATTGCATCTCGGGCTGGCAGCAGCTCAGACATACGGGAGCGGGGTGGGGACCCGTTTTCCATGCAGCGCGCGTGTAACCCTACAACGCTGGTGTTGGTGTGGCAAACCAGCAGTCACCCCCTTGAAGTTTAGGCTGAATAAGAATTCAGCAACTCTGGTGATTATTTGAAACGCTTGAACTGGCAATATTAATCTGGTATTTCAACCTCCATAACCCTAAGCTCATGCATGGGATTTCTGGTACTCGTTATGTCCTATTCTGACTGAATGCAGCAAATAGGCACAGCCCAGCCATTCTGCTGTGGCAAGGTCGCAGAAATCCGAGACAAAACAAGACCTGTTCCATATTTTTATGTAAGTGAAATTCAAATTCAGTTAAAAAAAAAAAAAAAAGAGCAAGAGAAGAGTTGGAGAATGCCTCTGTTCTTTTCCTCTCTCTTGTTTGTCCCGTTATACTCATGATTCTGCTCTCCTACATGACATCCATAGGAGTTCAGCGCCTATCCCAGGGGCACGGCAAATCTTTCCTGGCACGATACAGAAACATAGTATTGGAGGACTCTTTAAGCCAGATGGAACTTGTTCAGTTTTAAATAAGCCTGAGGAATAATGCTGTTCAGTTAACATAAAAAACTTCTGTCCTTTGCTATCAATAGCTTTGTCCCTTTCTCATATATCATTACACCATTTCTGTGCGGCATGTAAGGCTCACCCTTACAGGTGAAAAAAAATTTCTAGTAAAAAATGTATTTTATTCCACTTGTATCCTTCAACTTACTCTAATAAGAAGTATTAATGTCATGAACTTTAGATCCTGTGGCGTTCAAGCAGTCAGTATGAAATGCCACGTAAGCATAGGTAATTGAGTCCAGCGCACTGACAACCACGCTGGTGGCTGCTGAGAACCTGAAGGTTAAAAGGTGCTTTGCCTCTGGCGCTTACCCCTTCTGGAGGTCCCCTTGTGTCGCTCAGGGGCTAGAAAGGAGAAGGGTTTCCCTGTTTAGTTTAATGAGAACATGCAGTTCAGGGCTAGTGCTTTCCAGCTAAGGTTTTACTAGAACCTGCGGCAGATTTCTCTTCAGCACCTCCTGGCTGTCTGGCCCTAGTTTGCCCCTCTCCCAGGGGTGGGGGAAGAAAACGTACCTACATTTCAGGCACCGCCAACACAGTATAAAACCACCGATCACCGGTTTGCACTGCATTGCACACACCATCGCTGTGCGCCAGGGTGGCTAAAGCATGGTCACGCAGCTTGGTCCGCTGCCTTTCCTGCAATAAAAATAATGTTTGCTAGCATGGCAGCTGGGGGAGGGAATAGCTGTAAGCCTTGCATCTAAATCACTCAGACTTCGGCTTTAATCACTCCTCCAAGGGGCTGAGTAGGAAGTTAGAACAGCTGGAGCCACAATTTCAGTGGTACTCCTGAAGGTGATTAGTTTCTCATTTGCAGGATTTTTTAAAGTGCCTAACTATATCCTGTGATAATTCAAAAATTTAGCCTTGGTGTCCATTACAGATGAGGGAAAACACATATTTTTTTCAAAAACCCAGCTGAGCCTTAAATCAGAACAACCAACACAACATGTTTACATTTGAGGGGGAAAAAAAAGCATAATTATTGCAAGAAAATACTGTCTTGGCACCACTCTCTTCTGCTGGGAAACTCAGCACCTGGAAGGCCCCGGAGCCGCTCTTGTGCAGGGGAGATGCTGCCATGCTGATGAGCTATGGCTTGTAGGGAAACAAGTCCAAGAGAGAAGTGGTCAAATTACCCTGGGTCTTGTGTTAAGAAAAACAAAAGCAGCCTCACGTATTTCTGCAACAAAAGGATGGAAATAGGAAGGTGGGAGTTGGGGGAGATGAGGGCTATGAAATGCATTTACTTCCATCTTGTGAAGTACCATAGCATATCAAAGCACTTCAGTGAAAATCAGGAGAGATGGATTTTGACACAAATGTGTCTTCTGAATCAGCTAGATGCACATCTCCCTGCCGACATTATTCATAGGTGAACTTTGAGAAGTGCTAGCCTCATCAAAACGAAAAATCAGATCACTTCTTCCCATCTCCAGACAAGCTAAGCTCTGAAGGAAAATATATCGTTAGGTGCAGGAATATGAACTTTGATGAGCATAAAGGACTGGATGGACCTCCAGAGATCAGCTACTGATTTTTTTTTTCTGAGAGTCTGTGTAGCTCTACAAGGAAAATGTAATTTTGTGTTACTGAAATACAATAAATTTCTCATTTCTTCCTATTTCACACAGGCCCTAACTTTACCAGCTACTGTTGCAAAAATAACTAGAGTGTTCATAACTGAGAATTTAAATGGAATATGAGGTGCTATAATCCATCAGCACACTCAGCTTTTCTTGCATGCAGTGCAGGAGGCTTATCTGGAGCAGAGGCGGAACCTCTCTTCTAACACCACCGGGATCCATCATGCTGTTGTAAAGCAAAGTCAGCTCAAACAAACAAACTATGCGGTTCCTAATGGTGTCAGGCAAAACTTTCAGCTCATTAGTTTTTCTCCTCCAGTTTTCCAAATGAGTACTTTCTGAGGAGTTACTACCAAACGTAACCTACAGCCACACTGGTCAAAATGAGAGAGCTGTGGTAGTGGTGTTGAAGGAGATAAGGGGGGGAACTGGGGAGATTGAGACCAAATCATCAGGAGCTTGAACACCATCTAGAGCTACTCTGGCCTGAGGGGATTGCCACCTAGACGAAAGGAAAGCGTGCTCTATCTTCACCTTTCTGTATTATGTTGTGATGTTGGCAAGATTTGTGTCTGTCTGTCTGTCTGCACTTACAACGCTTTCTTTTATTTTTCAGATGTTTCTGTGGAAGGATTATAATAGAAAGAAAAATGAGGAAATACAGGATTATCTTTTGAACTCAGTTCTCAGATCAACAAAGGAATATATCTAAAAATGATTTAGGTAGATTTTCAGTCTGCAAAATAACCTATTTTGCCACAAAAATGCCATGTATCATTCCCTGAATACTTAAATTTGATTCAAAACCCACAAAATCATGCTCTGATGTGGTGCAGAGGAAGGTTTTTAAGATCCTCTTCTCTGACGCTCACATCCAGAGTGGACCCATAAGTAGCTAACGTTTACACGAACAACCCAGCTTCTGGGCTAGCTGTTGCCCAACGGGCACGCTCTGACCTCCGGTGAGGCTCTCCTGGTCCTCCGGCGCACACCCTCCCAGTCAAGCCTGGACCCTAAGTCTGCAATTTAGGAAACTTCAGGCTCTTTCAGCCAACCTAAAGAAAAGCCACGTTAGTTGTCAGTACTGGCGAACCTCTGTTCCTTCAAAACTCCGTTGCCCCTGCCTCTGCTGACGCTCACGGTAAAAAAGAAAAACATTTTTCTGTTGACATCAGTGAGGCAAGGAGTGGGCCCAGCTTCATTCACACCCACACGGTATGTTTAATTAGAAACTATTTTCCTCTAAGAGCAGGCATTTGAATTTCTCGAGATGTTGCAAAGAGCTTCAAGAGGGAGTTGCCGAGGGGTGGGGGTGTTTCAGGTAGGAGGAGGCAAATAAGGGTTGGAGAAAGAAAAAAAGGGTCTCTGATCAGGGTAGTTTTGTAATGATGCATAATCAAAGGCTGGTTGCATGTTCTTCAGATTTTTCAGAAGTGTTTTCCGTCCCTTTCAGGATAAATTTGACCATTATCTAGCTAAATCTATTTTCTAACCAGTTAACACGGGCCAGGATCGCCCTGCATAAGGGAAGGTACCACAGCCACGAGGAGCAACCGCCTTGCACCGAAACTCGCTTTCCTTTAGATGTCCTCTTCTAACCTGCCATGAACCTCTTCCATCACGTGCTTTCAGTCCTGTTCCCAGGGAAATAGTTATTTATTAGTGTTGTAAAGAGAAGGTTTGTGCTCGACTTAATTAGCAGAGCCTGTGTCTGTAGCCTGCTTACCACTCGGCTGTCGGGATTTATGAAGGAGCCATTAACTGTTTGCCTTGTATGTACAGTTAGATGAAATGACTGCAGATTACAGCCCATGTGCGACAGTTTAATGGCAGTGGTAAAGCGCAGTCAGTGTCAGAGATTTCATGAGAGCTGTCCTAATTCATGCCCTAATAACATGCTTGGAAGTTCGCATCTGTAAGTACCCTCACAGCTTGCACGATGTGCAAAACGCAGGATTTGGGGCTGAAAGTTGACCTCTGACCACAGGGAGGTCCTAGACATTAATAAAAAGCCCCTTCATATTGCAGCCAACAATATCCAATCCCTCCATATGCGAAGGCTGCAACTGAGATGACCTCCGAGACTGAAGTCCTTTGAAAGCAGCTACTAATTTTTTGAGAAGTGCAACCATGGAGTGAAGTGTTTCTGAGGCTGCTCCTTTCCTCTGGGGTGTATAAAGAAGGAATTGCCTTTGGCCTTCCAAAGAAACCGTACGTCCCACCGTGTGCATCACAGCTGGTGGAGCACAGGAGGGATCAGGAGCATTGACCAAGTGCCAGTGCCTCTCTCGGTTAAAGGTGCGAGAGGGACTTGCTGGGAGTTATTAATATTTTCAAGCCTTCTCATTAGACTCTTCAAAGCAGATGGAGACAGGCAGGCATGCACGCATAACCGCCCCGTGGAGACAAGCTGGACTGACAGCTGTTTCGGAAACCTGGCGATAGGTGTGGCAGGAGGAGCTGGTTTCCTGGTGGACGGGAGCTGCCCAGAGATGCTGTCTGATGGCAGCGGTGGAGAACCCACGGTGGTAATGTAAAGAGGGAGGTGCGCGGTGACTCCCCGAAGCACTCCAGTGCCCACCGCTTTATTGGATCCCAGCGCGGTCCTTCCTTCTGCTGCTTAATTCATTCTGGTTACTCGATAGCTGACTAAAATTGAGTAAAGCTGCCACTACCAGCAGTGAAGATTAAGATGTGCTGTGCTACTCCTGTTTATTTTCCCTTCAATTTGGAGGATAATGCGGTGCTGAGGCACGGCGGTGCTATGCCTACCCTTTTCGCCGTGGCTGTCCCTTGGGTCCGCTCAGCCAAGTGGGGAGAAGGAGGAGGAACGGGTGGGGTGGCACAAGGAGCTACCCCGTGAGCATCTCTGTCCCGGGGGACAGGGTGTTCAGATGAGCCCCTGTAGGCAATGCACTGCGTGCAGATCATCAAGTGGAAAAATACTGCTTCAGACTCCAGGGTGGAGGCTACCTTTTGTCGGCTAGAAAAGACGACGGTGTTATTTAGCATCAGCACACCGACTGCGAGGGCTTCTGTAAGAGCGATGCAGCGCTGGGGAAGAGGGGTGTCACTGGGGATGTCTGGGAGAGCCAGGGAGGGTCTTAAGGAGTGTGAATATTTCGAGGGAAAGGGGTTCACCTGAAGGCAAAAAAAATCTTTATTTTACAAAGGAGGGGCTGCGTAAGGGACTGTGAGCCGGTACCACCTCGCTGCGCTGTCTGCCGTTGGTTTAGCCCTCTTGTACTTGATATTATGGTTCCAATTATGAAAAATTGCTAATCTGTTACTGGATATTTTAACAGCTGAGTAGCAGCTGCTAGGCTCACGCAGTCCCATCATTTGCTTCTAAATACTGTTTGTTAGGAACTTCACGTGGAAATGTAGTTCTTCCACGATCAAACTTTTACAAAGGACGAGTTCTGCTTTTCCAGAAAGGAAAGTGCAAAGGAAATCTTTCCTTTGCCATGGGTTTAGCACAGACTGAAACCTTCATGTTTGTGGCACAGAAACAAAATATGGTATTTTGAGTGAGCTCAGCATTGACCTGTACCACCCCCAAAATGCTTTCTGGGCGATGCACGTTGTGTGCCCGGTTTCCCCATACTGCAGCTCCCCAGACTGTGCCGTACCTGTCCGTCTTGAAAGAAAATGGTGCACGTAGCAGGCCAGTTGAGCTGTATCCTGCAGTCCCACGAGTGCCCTCATTTTTTGGGGGTGGGCGGCCTCCTGGTGAGAACTAACCTGCCGTAGGTTTCTTTATCCGAGGCCTAAGCTGCAACATAGGAAATATTGCATGGGAAATTTTGCATGGGAAGCTCCACTGTGGGAGAGGACGTGGAGAACACGGAACCCACAGCTCGTGGAGGCACCGTCGGGCCATGCAGAAATACTATTTCACTTTGAAGAGAGCCAAAGCAACACATTTTGACCGGCCTCAACATACACAACTGAAACATTTTGTTTCAGTCAAAATTAACATGTTGAAAAAATGGCAGCTTTGCATTAGAATTTGTATTTTAAAGTCATTTTAATCAAACATACTGAAATTCCCTTTTGCGTAGGAATTCAGATTTTTGCTCAGATGTGACTGTAATAATTGATGATTAGTTTGAGATACAGAAGAATAGTGAGTGTCATAATGTAGTATCAGTGGCTAATTACAGTTCTATTTTTTCAGGGAATGCTATTTTTCCATTATAAATTTGATATTCTTATAGTATGATTTTTTTTCCCCAATGGCTCTAAAAAGCTAACATGTCCAACAGAAAAAAAAATACATTCAGAACCATCACACTTTCTAAGTCTACTGAACCCTTAATTGTTATACCTCAGCATATTAAAGGGCACAGTATCTTTGAAGTACTTTGCTACTATCAGTGGAAGGAAACCTGAGCAATGCCCATAACATTTTTAACTAGTCAGCTTCATAAACATCAATTCGTGGGATATATACTAAGTGCAATATGTAGCTACAGACTCCTCTAATTGCTCACAAACAACAGGAATTTATTGTTTGGAGTACAGTAAATGTAAACCGATCTTGTAAGGCAAGTTACAGTATGTTTTACAAACAGACTTTACAAACAAACTCGCTTTCAGGGAGATAACTTTTAAAGGAGGAGAGATTGTTTAGTGTTATTTTCTGGCTGAAAACAGTGACCAGCATATGAGCTAACTGTGGATTTCTGGCCTGCTCTAATGTTTTCTTCTGGCTTGACCCGGAATTGTTCCTTTCCTCCCGATGACTTATTAGACTGTATTTTTTTATTACGTTTTTGTAACTGCTACTTGAGAAAGGGCACTATCCCTCCATTATAGGGCTTCTGGCGCAAGGGGTAGCTAAGCATGATTGCAGCTTTAATATGCGATAATAGTATAATAAGTGTTTTGTAATCAGGAGCCCATTATAGATTGATTTTTTTTTTTTCAAGACACAGTTAAAAATGTCCTGGTTTCAAATAAGCTTAAAAAGAAGTGTTGAGGTGATCTGCTAGAATTGTATTTTGGATAATATTAATTTCATAATATCATATTTTGGCTTGTGCCTCTTTGAAAACTGTCGAGCCACCAGACCCATTACAAGAGTCTGGAAAACCGGGCTGCCTTCTCATCAGGGACACACATCCCCTTCCAAGCGGTCCCACAGCCAAGATCCACAGGCTCTTCTCATTTTGGGGAACCACATAATAAAGGCTGCAGTAGCTCATGTGCTGTAGGAGTGAGTTATGTGTCCTCTGCTGTGGCAGCCTGTGATTAGGGGGGCCGGGTTTCCTCCTTGCACAACCGAGAGACCAGAAAAAAGCTGTGCTCCTCACACGGAGTGATCCGGTTACTTGCTGTGCAGCACGTTCATGACTAAGTAACCGCTCCTGCTGATGCTGCAGTCCCAGGGGCAACCCAAAATGAAACCCCAGCCAGCAATCAATGCGTGAATCGATGCAGCTAATTTTCTTTTACTCTTTTTTCCTCTTCTTTTGTGCAATGAAAACAAATAATTGGATGCCATGGACAGCTGCTTGATACAAGGGCTATACTTTCTTCCTCCTGGTAAAGATAACAGTGAATCCCCCCCTCTTTTTTTAAACGGTTATTGAGCAGCTCAGTGGGAAGCTCTGAATCCTTCATGCAGTAGTAGGGAATTTTTTCTACTGGAAAATTCACCATTCCTAAGGAGTGGAAGCGTAGCATTAAAAATCACTAAAGCAACGCTGTTTACCCAAGACAATGAGAATAGGCAAGTTTTGCCCTCTTTTGCTGATGACCAAATTCAAGCCGAGAAGATAAGGGGCCCTTCTAGGGAGTCTTCGGTGGGGAGCAAAACTCCATGGGCAACTCCACCTTTCCAGGAATAATGATGCTTTCTAAAGTTATTAATAAACAATGAGAAGTTCTTAATTCCGGTGAGATTTACTTGACTTTGTTACCGATACTTATCGTGAAAACCTCGAGTCAAAGGTTTACGGGTATTCTAGACAAGAGAAAAAATCATGAATGCTTCTAAACTGACTCAACATTTGGTTAAGGCCAACCTGTCAGTTTGATGGGTCGCTATCAACCGGCTCTTAAACTGATTTATAGTCTTGGTTCCTCCAGCGCTTCAGGAACTGGAAAATTCAGAAGTTGAAGCTTACTGCTAAAGTTGGCCTGCTGAGTTAGTGAACTTTGAGGAAGATGGCAATGGGAGAGCATATTGTTTATCTTCTTACTCAAGTAATTATGAAGGGGGTTTTATAACAGAAGACAAAATTACAAGTAGGAGTTTAAAATTAGGCATGAAAATGTAGTCATCCTCAAATAGATTATAAAAATGCAAAATCTACAGATGATCACCTGAGTGTAGGTTGGACAGATTCTTGCATTTAAAAAAATTTAAAAACATTTTCAGACTGATAAGGGTCCTTCAAAGTAAAATGTCTGAAAAAAAGAAGTGGAAAGACAAGGATGGGTTAAGAAAGGAGGATGGGCAGTAAAGCTCAGAGAAAAGGGCCATTTAAGCAGCATTTATGTTTGTATATCAGGTGAGGTATAGAAGATTCATGAAACAAAAATGACTCCTTTCATATGATTTTTCCAAATTCAGAAAACACAGATGAACATAGTAATAGTTCCATGCAAGCAGCAGAGAACAGATGTTAGCCAACTGTCCCAGCTGAGGAACCCAACAGTGCTGTTTCCAGACCAAGAAGGAAATGAGAAAGTAAGTCTGAGGCGTTACGGGAAAGTTGTATCTGGTAGTTAATTCTTTCAAATAGTGGTCAAACGTTGAGTTTTCCATAGGACAATATCCCAGACACGCAAATTTCCAATCTATTTTGATTTAAGCGGCAGTGAATTAGTCTGTTGTGGGGGTTTTGAAAATCTTCTGTCTGTCAGAAGGTAGGTCTGATGATCATTGTATTCATATAGGATGTGGACAATTATAAGTGCAAATGGGAGTATCTTGTGTTGTGGGTGAGTGTCCTTCCAACTGGCAATTGCCAGCTCTGTGGTGTGCCTCTCCCCGTCTTGAATTTCACGTAATTTCTGTTCTAGACCTCAGCAATGCTGCCAGTGAGAGTTTCATCAAAACCAATACGTTACTGCAAAAAGGGTCAGTTTTGACTCATCATACTTTTTTGATGAAAAAAGTAGTTAGAAAATTCCCAAACCAGCTCTCATTTCAAATGTCATTCTTTCTGTAGAGGAAAAGCTTTTTGGAAGAAGGAATAAATTTTTGGTTTACCTATGGCCTCTGAATGTGCATTTCCAGAGACAAATCCCTTAAAATGAGAAGGCTTATTCTGAGCCACCACAAGCTTTAGCCTAAGTTTTTTGGGCTGCCTTGTTTCAGAACCGTGGGGCAATTTCTGGTAGTGATACACTGAAATTCAGACTTTGGCATAGCTGGACTTTGAGTTTAAAGTCTTAAGCATGCACCTGAAACTGAGAAGTAGAAGGGCTTCAGGACAAGTTTCAAATATTCTTCTAGACACAGAGAAGGCAAGGAAGCAAGCAACCCTGTACCCTATCCTAACTCGTACCCTAACATACTCTTTGTATCCAGCATCAGGTAAAGAGGATGCTTGCAGATGAGTCACAAATATCGGGGTCGCTGTGGGTAAACTCTGATATGAGAGTTGTGAGCAGGGTTTCAAGCAATGAACAACGCTGCCTGGTTGGCATCCAGGCTTAGCGGGGTCAAGCAGAAAGCGTGTGCTGCAAGACCTGGGCATGTGGAGGAGATAGGGAGGATGGGAGAGCGTCTTCACTGGTTCTCCAGCTTTCTCCTGCTTCTCACTAGCTTTTCTTCAAACTCACTTGAGCCAAGTGCTCTTCATTTAAAAGCTGATTTCTTGCAATCATTTTGACTCGTTAGGAATAAGGTGGGGCTTAAACCTACAGACCTCTAAAAAGTAATTGCTGTTATGAGATATCTTTTATTCTGGCAGAAAGCCCTCAAACTGATAATGAAAACAAACCTGAGAGCGTTGACTCTGCAAACACCCTACTTTAGAGAAAGCCTTGGTATGCAATCACTCACTGTCGCTCAGCTCTGTAATGATTGTGAACTGCTGAGGAGAAAAGTGGGCAAAAAAAGACTTTGTTAAGGACAGCAATAAAGATTGTTCTGTTCAGCTATCACAGGTAGAAACCCGAGTTATCTTCCCACTGGGTACTGCAGCATCAGGTGGCTGAGAGAGCAAAGGAAGCGGGTCTCCACATTGTACTTACATGGACAACCCACCACGACTTTTGGCAGATCTTGATGTTTTATTTAAAACAAACAAACAAACAAACAAACAACACATGAACTTAGTATGTTATAATTTAGTGCATGTCTAGACGACAGCCCTAACAGTTTCCCAAATTCAAAGTACCGTAGTTTTTCATTACAGGGAGTGCTTGGTGCATGGACACTGCCACGGGTGCAGTTTCAGATATGAAGGTGCTAGTTATATTTTAGGAACAGCCTGGGGAGAAATTAAAACCTCTGTTGTTGCGATCAGCACAGGTCTGTTAGTGCATGTTGAAGTTCTGAATGAAAAAACACAATGTTTTAGTCACATTTCCTCTTTCTGCTCCATCCTCAGCCATGAATCTGTCCTTAAAGAGTGGTGTCTCGGTTTAGCAGCCAGTGAATAGGGGTTGATAAGTTTGTTTTTTTAGAATTGTAATGTGGAGAATGGAAATATGAACCTTGGTAAATATTAAAGTATATATTGAAGAATGTTTAATTGCTTTGAATTATGAAGTGTATCCGTCCCCAGGAGCCACGACCCATTGTTTAAACTTAATTTTTACAAGGAGGCAAAAGTACAGACTGGAAGGGGAGGGGAATAGATTAAAGAATATTTAGATAAGATGGATGTACTCCAGTCAGCAGGGCCTGATGGAATTCACCCCAGAGTACTTAAGGCGCTGTCTGAAGCAATTGCTGAGCCATTAGTGATTATCTTTAAGAACTCACAGAGGAGAGAGGAGGTCCCCGAAGACAAGAGAAGGGCAAACACAGTGTATTATATTTTAAAGAGGGGAAAAGGAGGACCCAGGGAATTACAGACCTGTCAGTCTAACTTAGGTCCTTAAAAGATTCAGGAACAAATCATTAAACAATCAATTTGCAAGTAGCCAGCTGATATGGTGATGAAAAAAAGAAAGGAAAAAAAAAAGGAAAACATAGGCTTGTCAAGAACAGTTGATGTCAAATCAATCTAATTTCCTTCTTTGTCACAGTAGCTTGTCTAGTGAACAAAGAGGAAGCAGCAAATGCAATAGTGCTTGATTTCTAGTAAAGCTTTTTGGCATATATGACAGGCTAAGGAATATGGTATAGATATAATTCAAATGGGGTAGGTGCATAGCCTGTTGAAAAATAGCTCTGCAGCAATAGCTAGTGCTGGATCACTGTCAGGGAGGATCTTTCAAGTAGGTCATTCAGCAGTTTGTCTTATACCCAGTTCTATTAAATATTTTTTATTAACAACTGAACAACAAGCGAACAAACGCAACCTGTGGATGACGTAATTAGGAGATGCTACGGGTCCTAGGAGGCCAGGATCTGGATTTGAAACGATCCTCACAGCTTGGAGAAATGACTCCCAAATATTTAAATTAAATTCCATCAGGAACAGTCCAAAGTGCTGTGCCTGGGAAGGAGAGACGCAGAGACTTTATACGGGGGAAAAAATAGCCAGGCAGCAGCATGTTTGTAAAAAAGACTTGAGCATCTGCATCCAGCTGCGGGTGCCACCTTTTCCTGCAGATGAAGAGAAAGTGGAGAAAATCCGGGGAAAGCAGTCAGGACGTAGGGTGCCAGGAAGCACAAGCTGCGAGGGGACGCCGAGGGAATTGGGTTTGTTCCCTTCAGAAAAGAGAAGGCTGAGAGAGTAACATGGCAGCAGATGTCCAGTGTCAAGGTGGTGGCTGTGAACGAGACAGTGAGCAATTGTTCTCTTTGGTCGTGGAGAGGGTAACAAGCAGAAATTATCCTGATTTACCACTTAATGTCAGGGTGAGAAGAGCTGGCGCAGTCATGCAAGGATGCTCCTTGCTGGGTTTTTTTTCTTTTTCCTTCAGGCAAGTCAGACGGTGCCTGTTGGGAACCCCTGGCTCCGTGTCAGTGTGGGGAACTCGTGCCATGAGGTTTCCTACAGCCACACATTTCTACTCGGGGAAAAAAAAAAATGCAAAAATGTTCTTATTGCTCAAGTTTCCATTTTAACACTGCTTTGACTATATGCCAGAAATTGTTTGATTTGATGGTCTTGCATTGCTCACCATGAAAATGTCAACATTTATTCTCCGTTACCATCCTCTGTATTGAAGTTACTGCAGTATTTTAGTTCATAATAAGCCAGCTGGTCCATTACACATAGTCTCTTTGTGAACATCAATTACTGCCTGCTTTAGACTCTCCTTCTTTCTCCATGGCAGCATCACTCTCAACCTCATTTTGTGGAAGATAAGAGACAAAACAGGCTTATATAAATATTAATTGAGAATGTTGTGAAAAGAGATTATCTGAGAATCTGTCCCTTGAAGAGAGCAGCAGAGCAGACTGTTGCATTAAAAACATCTTAATGCAGCTCTCCAGCAGAACACAGACACCCTTAAATAGTCTGAATAATCAGATCCGGACACAGGCCAAAAACTGAGGCTTTTTTGTTGTGTCGCTGGCAAGGGCGCAGCTCCCGATTTCAGTAGTTGGGGTCCTGCTGACCCCCGCGTGTGTCCGAGCAGAAACCGCTGCAGCAGAGGCAGCCGGGGGAGCGCAGGGACAGCCCCGTCCCTGCCGCAGCCATCCCACGCAGGGTTTCACGGCACCCACGCAGCCCGTCCCGCGCGTGAGCGCTCTCTTCGCTGCGAGGAAAGCACAGGCTGCGCAAGCTTCACCCGAAGCACCTGGCCTGTGCTCCTGTGCACCGTCCCTGCCAGGTCGCACCAGGCTGCGGCTGAACTTGCGCTGCCGTGAGAGGGGGTTGCACAAGCATCTCCCCAAAAACGATGGGGGCTTGGGGCCCCAGACCCTACAACTGAGCCGTGTTTGCACCAACGCTGTTACCCCGCTGCCTGCCTAGGGGCATGTGGCTCGACCCAAGAGTCGGAGACGATTTTTCCTAATGCCACCACCTATTGCAACCCAGCCGGTCCCTTCTTTAAGTGATACATAGGCTACCCCGTCGCTGTGAGAAGTCATTGATTATAGGGTATGTTAGCAATAATCCCACAGTTAACGTCTGCTGGTTTGCTAGAGCGGCGAACACCCTCAGCTTTGCTTTCAGCTATTAATTAACCAACCAGTCATTAACTGCTGCTAACAATTGATTTACGGGGAATTATTGCTTAAATAGCGGGAGGTATTTAAGAGGAAAATAAATTAAAACAAAAAAACTGCTGGATCCTTGGGCACAAAAAGGACTCCTTGTAATATAGAGCATGGCTGCTACAGCACTGTAATTAGAGAGTGATAAACAGTCATTGGGAAGTACGTTCCTTTCCAGAGACAATGACATTATGTCTCCTGGAAAGAGCCCCTTTGTCTGCACTAATTGAATGACCTGAAATGAATGATGTTATCAGAAACCTAACCGAGGCAACTAATGTTATATTTATGGGTTATCAAAAATGTTTAATCACAGCTGCAGTCTCTCCAAGATGTGTCATGGACACTGCAGCATCCAAAAATATGATTGAGGGCCAGCGCGGCACATTATCTTAATTATAAAGGAGAATTACAAGTTCTTCCATTGGTTCTGCCTCCCTCCACACTGGCAGAACAAATGAGACCTATTAACCCAAGTGCAAGCGCGAACACCGCCTCCTAATGACATTTTTTCCTCTCCGTGGGCAGAGAGCGAGCGAGTGGTTGCATAATTTTTTTCCTGGGAAATAGCGACACAAATCAATTTAGGGTGCTCGTGACACGTGAAACCCCACTCATGACTCCTCCTTTTGAATCTGCCCAGGTTTGTGCCACCAAGGTCAACGTTTGGGTTGACTAAGCAGGCGTTGTTGAGCAGGTCAAGGTGCATTTGCCCTTTCCTGGCCAAGTAGAGCCGTGTTTCGCTGCCCTCTCCCGGAGCGAGAGGCTGCCTGCTCTGCTGCCTTTTAGGCCCTTTTGGTACCCCAGCACTAGCAAAAATGTATTTAATATGGGGGCACAGGGAGAGGACCACTGCTTTTTCAGACCTGAGGCTGTGATTTCTCTTACTGTGAGAGATAGGACAAAGAGATGGGAAGGTACCGCTGAAAAAATAGATCCCGTGCTTCAACTTTTGAGATTGTTTGCTTCCGTGGATATATGTCGCTTTTCCCCCTCACCTCCATTTGTGGGAGTTGGTTTCTGTAAATAGGCTGCAAAAGTGTGACCCAGCCCAGGTGGCAAGCAGTGCCCACGGAGGGAATAACTGCTCGAGGGGTTTTACTTGAGGATGATAAGGATACTGAAGTAGACAGTAGCTGAGGACAACATCTGACTTGCTGTGGGAAGAAATGGCACATCTTTGGTCACTTTGAGAAAGAAAATTGGCAGAGCCCTGAGCAGAGTCCTGCCTCCTGACAGCAGCTGCGTCCTAACCTGTAGCCTTGCCTCTCTCCCTTTCATTTTCCTGGTTAAATCGGTGTAAATTGTATACTCGAGTTGTGGGGGACATGGAAAACCCCCAGTTTCAAATCTTCACTCAAAATCTCAGGTTTGGTATCCAAGGTTCATAAATGCTGCAAGAATTTCCTCAGTCCTGCAATGAATGCAGACATTTCTGAATAAAACTTTAAACACTCAAGCTTTCTCTTGTTCAGCTTCAGCTGGTTTGATAAGTATATATCTGGTTTGGGTTTAGCTTTGTTATGGATATCCTGGAAAGGAAAATCCGTTGTAACCTCTTGCCTTTGACAGCTCCCCTGTCCTTTCATTCATTTATAACTACAAGAATATTTAACTTTTTGATTCTCTTTAAAATAAATAGCTCTTTATAAAAGTCTGTAGAGAACAACAAAAACTGAGCAGGAAGCAAGGATTGGGATATTTTGTGTTTCTTTGTCCTACCATTCTTGCATGGCTGAATCTCAGTACATTTCGGTACCAGGAGGTGGCACTGGTAATCGCAGGGATCTGCAGCAGACCTGAACGGAAAACCAGTTGGTAAAACCTCTTTGTTGATATGAAGTACGACTACAGTGCGAGTCTTTGCAAAGGTCTGCATGTCTGGTTCGGCTTTATTTAGCAGCCTGCAGAAGAATGGGAGACTGCCTCTCTCTAGTCAAAATTCTGAATTCAATCCCAAAAAGGCAGTGCAGGACTTTTATGGGTTATCATAGCATGTGGAAAGGTGAGCTGCTGCTAGCAAGGAGAGTATCAGTAGCGTGGTTCCCTAACGCATTTATAGTATTTCAGAACATCATCAAATGTTCTGTCCTGTTATCAGGACAGAAGTACTTAATCCTTCCAAAATATGCCTGAGAATGTTCTGGCACTCCTGGGAGAGGCACAAGTAAGTAATACCAGAGCGGTTTTTGGACTGAAAACCCTGTTGTGATGGTCGTAGAGCTGGTGCAAAGAAACAGCCTAAATGCCTTCAGGCATTGCAGTGCTTGACTCCTAGGTCCCAGGGAGAGAAACCCAGATGCCTGGGACAGGGGAGGTGCTTTGCATCTTGGGGTGAATCAATAGCCATCAGAGTAGGGAATCTTATTCGAGATGTTTCTCAGACTTTGGTCCATGGATTGATGGTACTTTGTAAGATATCAGGAGGTACCCTGTCTAAGAACTGTGAAATTATTTTTAAACACTCATGCATGCGAGCAAGGAAAGAAGCAAAATTGGAGAATAAAAGTAGGAAGTGAACAATCAGATGTCAGCCTGCCTGAGTTTTGGTTCTGATGCAAAATACTACAGTAACACTGCACAGGGTAGTCCTTGGGAAAACCAATTGTTTGTTTTCTTAAAGATCTGGAACAGATCTTTTAAAGATCTTGTTTCCAGGGTGTCCTCTCAGGGCTACAAGGAAGGCCAGCAGCTGCCCACCTCTCCCGAGGACAGGGCTTTCTTCCCCCTGGTCTTTCAGAGAGCAGAGAGGGCTACAGTCTTGTCTTGGAAAATATGAAGGGTGCTCGTGGTAACTCTTGCTTGAAGGCATTTTGGAGATACTGGGGGTATGGCGTTCAAATCTCCCGTCAGCCTAAGAAATTTTAAAGCCACATTTTTTATCTCCAAAGAGAGTTTTGTACTTGCCAAGCCATAAGAGCATGAAAAAGGGTTGTCTTCCTCAAAGCTCACCCCGGAGCTTCTTGATTTTGTTTCCTAAGCCAGACGGAGGCATAAGCACGAGGTGCCAGAATACGGCAGCTGTGCACATGCCCAGATGTGGACCTTTCCTGCTCAAAAGCTGCTTCCAGTGCTTGGCTTAGCTCACGCAGAGTTGGCTGGGAGTCTCAAGCACAGCCCTATTTAGGCTTACCCTGGCATGCCTGAGAAGTAAGATGGAGCAGGAACACTAAATAAATTGGGGTCTACTGGAGGAGGACTCAATATTTTTAGACAGCTGATGTGGCCAGCTTTGGTGGGATATAAAGCCCAGTCCCTCTCATTATGCAAAGCCTGTCCAACTCGAGGTACAAACTGCCTCAGGCCGGGGAGCAAGCAGACTCTCGGTTTTCCTATTTTAGCTCTGTGTGTGAGTATGAAGGAGCCAATAAAACTAATAAAACAATGATTGATTTAGTTTGTCTAGCGGCGGTTGTCTCTGATTGTATCACCAGCTCCTCTCAAAACAGTTACCATAGTAATGAAAAATATCTGCGAGGATTTAGAGATTTTTTAGGGACGACAAATGCACAATTTAGTCTAAGGAGTACCCAAGAAAGAAGTGATTAGGAGGAGGTCATACTGGATTATTTCTCTGGATTGTATCTCTCCCTGCACATCAGGACTTAACCACAAGCCCTATTCATTTGCACACCTGAGCTTTGCTCTTATATCCACACCTCCCAAGATCAACAGGGATTGCCTATTGAACAAATTTGCTTTCGTCTTTAACTAGGCTTTGACAAACTCGAAAGAAAATGTCTCGCCTAAACAGTCATCACAGTTCACTTTTTATGCAGTAGGAACTGACCTGCCATTTATTTAATGTCATCTTTTTTCTCACATTTAATCAATATAAATTGATGTCTGTTGTTCTTAATTCAACTTAAGGAAGTATTGCATGTTTGAAACAGTCATATAGCTGATGAGGTAGATATGACAATTAATTTGTTGTTTTTCTCTGTTGTTATCTAATTAATGCAGTTTTTTCTATTTCAGCTTTACTTTGGAATTACAAATTCGAGGAACTTGATATAGGGAGAATAATTACATTGCTGTGATGTTGAACAAAAATATTAGAAAAGCCAAGCTAAAATATATGCCAGAGTATTAGTAGCAGCATTTGAAGTAAGCTTATTTTATGTTTTTTCCGGTCAAATGAGGTTTTTTGCTGACTATTAGAGAATTTAGGTCAAGCTACAGCAAAAAGAGACTCTGAATAGAGCCTATCACCAATTTCAAGACCCTGATTAGTTTGTGGGTCCCAGGTACTCGAATGAGTGTTGTGTGAGGTGTTGCCCGAAGCCATGGATAATTCACAGACTGGTCATTACTTTATATTATCCCTTCTTTTCTGTTACTTAAAACACAAAAAGCATTTATTCACGCTCTCAATTTTTCTTAGAGGCTTGATGTGTCATTAAATCCCTGTTTAAAAGTCCAAATAAACATTTCAAGGGTTGAGTGCCCACAGTAAAGACCAGGAGCAGGAAAGGTCTGCGGCGAGGGCTGTGAGCAGCTCTGAAAATGCCTGCAGAGATTTTCCTCACTCCAAGCTATGTGAAATATTTGAGCTGAGGAGAGAGGAGAAAGCTGACGTTTGGATTAAGAGTTGTTGAGCACTAAGTGTTTTTGAGACTGAAGATCTGGCAGCAAATAAAGTGAACCGAAGTGTAGCTTATCTGTTTGGCTGCATTTCCAGGGCTAACAAGTCCCTCGTCCAGGAAGCAGACTGATTGCCGAGGGAGGAGCGGGGCTGGAAAAATATTTTTTTACTGAGGATGCTTTCACAGGTGCTCTTCCCTTTTGCTGATTATTCCCAAACAGCTTTTTTCCTTCATCTGTGTGCAAGGCTCACCTACATCTAGGTGCCAGCAATTTGCTCCTGAAGCAACTTTTTGATGAAATATCGGGGCAGGGGGCTTCACAATAGTCTTGAGATTGGTCCATAGCTGTCTGGACTTCTTATCCAGCACCTCTCACCAGAATTTAATTCTGTTTCACATATAGGATTTTGTTCAAGCTGATTTTATCCAGTGGAACAGTTAAGGTATTGACAAATAGTAAAGAGTAACAACAAAACACCAATTGAAAGAGCAAATCTTTCCCCCAGCTGGTTTTTTTTGAAACATCTGAAATTATTTCTGCATAAATGTAACTCCTCAATGAAGAAAGGATTTCTTAAAGAAAAAGAAGCATCACAGGGCATGAGAAGGAGCTTGCATCTTGAATCCATGATGGAAGAAGGGCATAGATGCAAAATACCAGTCTCTGTAAATTCTCTATAGAAAAGTGTTCTGTAATTTCCTGGGGGTGGAATGAAAGGCAGAGAGAAATTCAGCTAAAGAGGGTTTAATAGCCTCCAAAATATTCATAGGAATGTTTTCAACCATCTTATGGTGTTCAGTTACGATGCGATGATGTTTAACTTCTGTAACTCTTGGGAATGACAATTTGATTTCTATGGCTTATTTCCACAAGGGCTGGGCAGGCTCGTTGTACGACCAATCCTGCCACACCGGGTCAATTGGATATTTCAGCTTAAATGGCCCCAGGAGCAGTGAAGGAGTGAGGAGGAACACCCCCGGCACCTTGCTCTTTATCCAAAACCTGCTTGCACATAGAGGAATGATTCCTCGGAGAATTAACACTCGCTGTTAACTACATAGAGGCGAGGGAGACCTCTTAAATACAATGTTCACATCTTTGTGCGCATTCTTTTCCCAAGATTAAGATCTTTTGGCCTTGAGTGCAGGAAGCTTCTCCTGTCACCTAATGCGCAAGCTTGAAGTACACATAAATGCAAACGTGCCCCAGGAATTAAAAAAAAATAAAAATATGCAAGCGACAGGATCCTGATTCAGGACAGGACCCAGCTACCTGCCCTAGCGCTTGCCTGAAATTGCTTTGCTCTGCTATGAGACACTAGCCTGGGTTTTTGGATGGCCCCAGCGAAACTTGAAAGGTCTTGTTTTGAAGTGCTGCTGGCTTTTCCTACAGTTCATCGCAGATCTTGTTAGGAAATGAAGGAGAGGAAACTGGGCAACCGCGCTGCTCAGCCACGAGGAAACGCACAATGAGCGTGATGAAGCCAGCAGCTGCAGGACAATGGGAACAGGCTGGGGCTATTTTTGTTAGATGTGAACAATCAATTGAACGTGTGAGACCTTATCATGTTCCCTCCCCGCCTTCTGCCCCCTTTCTTCAGCACTGGAAACTTTCCCAAAGAGAAACAGCTTTCCTTTTCTCTTAGCAAAGTTGATTACCATAATAATTTTCTCTTTCATCTCTGAGCAGGTTTCTTTTGGAGGTCTTTGATGGTTTCCTCTGAGCGCAGTTATTGTCTTGCTGTGACTGACTGACTTGCAGCTGGGTCGTACTCAGCATCGTGAAACCTGGAGCAGTGTTCGCCAGTATTTACCAGTGGGCAAGGGTCCCCTCTCTCACCTCTCACTTGCTGGATGTGGAGGCTGGAAGCATTTCTCGCAGTTACCCTCGCGGCAAAAATCTGAACTTGAACTGGGCATAGCTTTCACAGACAGAAAATAAACAGCAAGTGTTCGCATCCTATCAGATGTCATGAGAAGAAATACGTAATTAAGATGGTAATCAGCGCTCTAATAGCTGAATTCCCCCTTATCTTTATGACTCTCTTCTCAGAACAGTCCTTTTAAATGTCACAGCAATATTAGCTCCAACTTACACATGGAAAAATGGAGGGACATAAACACATGATTTATGATGTTAAGTCAGAAGGAAAGAAAAAACATATTTTGTGCTCTCTCTAAACAGAACTACAGTCTTCCTTTACGTTCAGATATAAATGTATAACCCCCCCGCCCCGATATAGTTATGTCTAATTTAAATCGTTTCAATGTTCTGTGTGCCAATAGTAGATATACTACACTAGATTCTCATACTTCATAAATATGAAAGGAATATTTATTTGTAAATGAGCTTTTCTAACATCTTGTAATATTTCAAGCATGCACTGAAGCAGCACATCAGGTTTGCTATTAGTATTTTTTCTCTTCAGTTCTTCAATGTGTAAGTCTTTCTCCCTTTATTAAACAGCCTATTAGTCACATAAGATCGATACTTTCTGCACTTCTACCTAGTATCTTAATGTCACTGAGATCTGGCTAGAACTTCATACCACAGTTCTTGCTACTACTTTAATTTCACTATAATGATATGTTTACATTGGTAACAGTTCAATCAAAATTGGATGTGTTTATAACACTTACTGCTGTTTAGATTAACAGCTTACTTCTACTTTACTACAAGGAAACCACTAAATTGACTGTAATTCCTAATCAATATAGCTATAATTCTTAGAATTTAAATGGGTTTTTAAGTGGTCTTGCCTGTGCTGCTAAAGGTGACATGGCTGTCCTGTAATTTGTCATCCAGCTACTGCAGAATCCATTTCCAAACAGTCGACTGTTTCATGCTACTTCCAGTTACCAAAACCAGCACGATTTAATTACAGGCTCTTTTTCCCATTTCCCGCTGCCTTTCCTTCACCTGGACTTGGTTTAATGAGCGGTGACGTTGTATCGTGAAAGCAAATCTCGAAACATCTAATGACTGAATCGGTCAGGATAACACGTCCATGCCTACTGCAGAGGAGGAGATGCTGGTGGGTAGAGCTGGCTGACTCCTCCGCTAACTCCAGGCCCCCGAGGGTCCCTAACTTGCTCTTATCGTCCCACCTTACCATCCCATTTGGGTGGGTACCACTACTCACTCCACTCCACTGTCCAAATATGTTTCTCTGTTCCAGATTTGTCTCTACCAGTTCACCATCGTTTTTCTCAAAATCAAGCACAATTTCTCTGGGAACAGCTGCAGCTCAAACTCAGCTCAGCGCTGAAAATAAAGATCACAGTTTTCTCAGAGTGGCAAAGTCGATGCTCTGACCTCACCAGTCATATCTAAGAAGCCTTAAACAGCGCTTGTGATCAGAGTTCACGGTTTAGGAATTTCTCCTCCATTTCACGCTGGTCTGCAACACAATGACACAACTTGCAAGCACCGCAGTGACACGGTCTGCCCCTTGAATAACTATTTTTGTCAGTGTTTTGGGTATGTTTCAGCTGAGGACCCAAGTGTGTTTCTAGGCATGCCTGAGGCACACCCTGCTCCCGTACCGGAGGGCACCCGTCCCTACGCCACGCCTCCCTCTTTCCCCTCTTGTGGGAAGGAAACCCAGCTGCAGGGGGCCAGGACAGTTTTTTTGGACAGGTCGCTCATCTAAACAACCCGGCGCTTTCTGGGCATGCCTTTGGACCTAGCCACTGCTCAGCTTAAATGTGCCCAAAAGAGACTTGATCAACTTCTCTCCCCCTCACTAACCCACCCAAGAGGGAATTTGGGCTTGCATGCTTGAGCAGAACTTCGGACAGACAACTACTGATCCATTGATCAGATGTAATATGGCATCCTGATGCAGACTGGCACTTTGTAGGCTAGGCAAAAGCTGATTGAAAATAGGTGGCTAATTCCCATTGACTTCATTTCTGTGGCCACTCAGCTCTGTAGTGATGGAAGCTTTAAAGGAGGTGCTGGGTCAGACCCTGCCAGAGGTATTTTCTGTTTGGATATAGCTCCAGTGGACAAACTGCTGAAGACTGGGGAAAAAGAGCTTCCAGACAGGTAACCCACATCTAAGTGTTATAGCACTATGCTTATTACTTGCTTGCTTTTTTTATCCCATAACTGACTCTTTTTGAACAGAATAAAATGAGATTCAGGAAAGCCTTTTAACAGCCTATGTACTTCCATAACTTGGTTTCCCAGGTTTCCTAACAAAAAAGGAGCTTCAAAACCTCTGCCCTGAAACAGCTGGAACTAAACTTATTTCTTGGCCCTGTGACCCTTCCCTGGAAAGACTGCTGCCCTCTGACTTTGGCTCTGAATTGCACAGTGAAATGCCTAGAAACTGGAGCCCTGTTTTGTCGGTGCTTCTGGGTATTTAAGAGCTCTTTCATCAAGGAGAGATGACAGCTTTCTTTTCAAATCAACTCACTTAGGAAAAAAAAAAGAACAAGAGGAAGGGGAAGAAAAAGCTCTCAGCTCACAGGACACGAAGCTCATTTTTCATGACGTTGGAGAGAGACAATATTTTTAATCCATCTCTCACAAGTGAGTCTGAGTTCAGTAAACCTGGGATCCCTTGCCACTGTCTCAGAGGTAGCGAATCGAAAGCAGGTTGCCAGCAAAGCCTGAATATAGCGGGCTCTCCATCTTATTGGAGTAGGCAAGGCTGACGGGACCCCAGCTACCTAACTTTAACTCACGCTGAACCTGCTTTGGGAGCTCCAGGGCAAGCAGACGGGTCCCTTCAAAGGCACCCGTCTCTTGCCGCTGCTTACTGCTTTCTTAGGCACCGACTGCATGGGTGTAAACGGTGCCCAAGCTGCACTGACCGGATCCCTGTCCCATCTTCTAAGCAGCTTTTCTGTACCTAATGAGGGAAAAAAATCTTTCCCATTTCCAGTCCCGGCGCCTCAGACTGTAAATGTGAGTCCTTTTCCCAGTGAAGGAGCTTGACGGGTTAGCAATGGCAGGTTGTTAATACTTATGATGACTTCAAGTACAATATCAGATTTGTTGCCTGGCTTGGGGTTTGTCTAGACGGGTTGTTTTATTAGATAGCAGATGGTTTGGAAATTGTTTGCTGTGACAGGGCTGAGTGGAATTTGAATTCTCTGTTCCCAGACTAAAAAGGGGTGGGGTAGGGAAAGAGGAGAGCAAAACTCCCACGTTTCCCATTCAGATTGAAAAATGCATATATATATACATATGTGTGTACAGTATTGAAGGAAATGAGCTTCGCTGCGCTGATCATGGATCCTTAAGCAACACTGATCGATCACGGGATGAATTTCCTTAGTACACCCTCAGTGCCAATATTGGGAAAGTGAATTTACAATCTTTGAGTGTTTAATTTTTGCAATTTTGAACGAGATAAATGAGCAACAGCAGAGTGTATTGGCTGGACGAAAAAAATTGCATCGATTCAGATTCTGGTATCGGGTAATTGGATCTACTCTGTTTATTCGGACCTGTGTGGGCAGAAGTTGAGGCTGCCTCCTTTGCAGAGAGGTCTGAGAATAAAGTCTTGCTGGCAATGATTTTGGATTTCTCTTTCATTCTAGGCCAATCCTCATGCACTCAAATGAATTCATTTGCAGGGGAGGCAGCAGCTCTCTCCCCTCAGAGATAGCACAAGGCTCTGCAGATGGGCTTTGTATGTCAATATGGACTTAAGTGTGAAGTTTTAAACAATTTCCCCTCTGTCTTTCCTGACATAAAGGTCCCCTGGGGAGGAACTGGTTACTGAGTCGAAAAACTGTAAATGTCGTGAAGCAATGCCTGTTCTCCAAAGAGATGGGAAGCTTTTGTTTCTGGCTGCACAGGAATGAAAAGCCATGTTTCTGAGCAGAAGCTGGGCCATCTGTGCTTTGAAGTATTTCAGATCTTATCCCCGGAGCCAGAGTATGTGCTAATAGAAAAAAAATCAATGACAGGTTAAAATTGACAGCCCACAGCCTCGGTTAGTATAACTGGGGTAGCGTACAACCGCATTTTGGGCTTATGATTGAGGGCTGAATGATGCTTCTGGCTTCCTAAGTCCTCCGATAGTGCATCTGTGGGGGAAAATAGCTGTTTCAGGGGCAAGGAACTGAGGGACAAAGGCTGGGTGCCTTAGTCTAGGGCAGCCAGCAGAGCTCACAGGCTTGCTCGGCAGGGCTTGGGGTAGGAAATCCCTCATACCGCTTCCCTCGCCACCTAGAGCAAGGGGAGAAGCAGCAGCTCTGGATGTGACTCCCTCTTTCTCGGAGGATGGCATAACTGCACACCAGCCTGTATTTATGTCTGTGTGGGCAATCACATTTTTAAAGAGGATTATGCACTGCTTTGGCTATTTCTAACCTTGTTTAATCACAGCATCTGCTGAAATGTAACTGTAAAATATCAGGGAACTCTCAAAGGTCACATCTGGCTCAGGTAAGCAAAAACTATCAGAGTTTTTGCTTCACCTTTTTACCCTAGACCTCGACCAACAAACGCCTGACACTTTTGCGGCTTGCATCCATCAGGAGGAACAGGCACCTAACTGCGGGCCTGTAGTTCTGTATTTGTGCATTTTGGATTCCTCTTTCATCGCAGGATGATCCTGGAGTGAAAGATTTTGGACTGGATTTTGTGGCAATGAGCTATCTACCGTATTATCTTCACTCTGCAACCAGGTATTAGCAAACATTTTAATACAAAAGAATGTATATCATTAATATAATTAGTGGTAATAATTCTTGTGCTTATTTTTCATGCAGAATCACGCCAGTGGCAAGCTGCTTATTCAGGGAATAAGAGATGCCAAATTTTGCGATGATGTGCCAAGCAAAGTATTTGCTGACACTGACTGATGTCTGCCCTGGTGCTGAGGGCATGCAAACAATGTGTTACTTCAATCTCCCAATAGTTTAAAGGAGAATACAGGCCTCATGCTATTTTTTTTCTATAAAGGCATGTGTTTGTCTTGTCTGACATTGTTTTACCAGTCTATGGCTGCTACTCATCAAATAATTGACAAAATGGTAACACCCAAATTTTGCAAATGCCTTACTTCTCAAATATTGGGCTGCATTTTTGACTGGTGTTAGCTCTGGCATGAATGCATGTACATGATGAAGGGATTTAAGGTTTATCAGTCAATAATACAGTGGCATCAGGATGTCTGGAGTTAGTACTGTTAATTTATTTAGTGCAATTCCCCAGGATGAGTAAATGCATTTTTTTCTGCACACTAGAAGCTAATGCTTGATGATAGCTGCACATTGCCATAGAAACCAGGACAGGCTTAGCTGTAAGTCAAAGGTTAATTTATCATTATTTTTAAAATCATCTCACTCAGATGCATCAGTTTAGACAGAACTTGCCCAAAACCTGATTCCTTACCAAAAAATCTATCGTTCTATTCTAGCTCTTCCAAAAATACATTAACACGGCTCCTGTTTGCTTAAGGCAGATTCTCCATAAGGTGTTATACAAGATAACTGTCTGGTTTTGAGTGTTTGTAGCTATGTTTGCAAATGACAGAGTGACTGACAGCACAAGCTCTCTGTGGGATGGCTGTGGACCAGAGCACGGATGACTCATTGTGTATGATGTTGTTTCACACCAAAGTGTTTGCTCTATATACCGAACATGTGTGCGAGTCAATAGCAAAAAGTTCAAGAGCAAACACAGCTTAGGTGGAAATAAATTCACAGTGACTGAAATCATTATGTCCAAGTCAGAAAGCTAATTTCATCGAAGGGCAGATGACAAGCGAAACACCCATTTAAATGCCTTTTTAAAGCAGGAGGTTTGCTTGGGTTGGTTCTCGTGTCCTCTGCAAATGCTTGAGGGTCAGGCAGTGAGAACAGAGGATCTTAGCGTTTCCTTGCAGCAAAAGTTTTTTCGTTCCAGGGATGGGCAGAAGTGAGTTCAGGTCCCTGCTCAGTTCTCCCCCATACAATGGCAATACCCAATAACTGGGTACTATTTTTCTCTTGGAAGCACAGACTTTTGCCGGAGACTGGCTTTCTCCCCCACTTGTCTCCCCAACTGCCTTTTTGGAGTTCAGCAGAGATCTGAATAGTTGTTTTTGTATCGGGAGCTATTTATTCGCTTTGTTGCCAATTAACCCTCCCCTACAGCTCTTGCATGTCTATACGGCATAATTATAAACAAACTCTTTTTGATTTGATGATGCTGTTAACGTCCTCCTGGGAACAGCCCCAGTCTCAGGCTGGCTCAGTGGTGCGGAGGTGCCTCCCTCAGCTGGCTCCTCTCTCCCCAGCTGAAATAATAAGGATCTGTGAGAACACCATGACACTACCTCGGTCCCTCAGGGACGCTTGACTGTACCTCTGGGCCACCTCTTCTTGCATTAAGAAACACCTCCACAACGTATGTTGGAAGATGTCCAATCCCAAGGGACATTTTACTGAACATACAAAGACAATTTCACCTGTTGTTGTGCCCCCTCTCTGAACATGTGGTAAAGGGACACAGAAATATTCCTCTTATCTGACTGGCAAATAAAAAATCACTTTTACGCTACTGTGGGAGATTAAACTGTACAATTTACTTTTTAAATCAGGTTTCTCATGGGTATGAGCCCACAAAGACTTCAGGCACCTTTTCTGGGCTTTGAAATGTGTCCATAAGAAGCTGTTGTAGGTGGGGGACTGGTTCGGACAGTGCTGTCCGACAGGGAGCACTAGGGTGAATCACCCACCAGTGCTTGCACGGAGGCTCTTGTGCGTGGTAATGTGGGAAGGGAGCTGGGGGGGCAAAGCACGTGTACCTGGAGAACACCTTAAGCCAGAAAGCCTCACATTCATTCCCCAAAGTCTCTGGCAACGTCCCTTCTGCAAAGCCTATTTCCACATCCCAGACCTTTTCTTGTAGCCTGCGTGTTTCTGGAACCACGCAGCTGATGAAGCCAAGGGGTTCATACCCTTGTGGAGTGACCCGAGACACGGCCGAGCTTCGTCAGCTGCAAGGCTCCAGATGTGGCCAGACTGACAGACAGGGAATTCCCATTTCCTCATGCCACAGACAGGCCACAAGGCTGCAGTACCGTCCCTCCCTTTTCTGCGCTTGCAGAGGCTGAGCTGCAGCAATGGCAGCTTCACCCCAGGCAAGCCACCTCCTGGGAAGCTGGGACCAGCCTGAGGGACAAGTTCAACCTTGAGAGACAGCCAGCAGAATGACAGGCAGATCAAAGGGGTATGGCAGAGCTCAGCTAAAAGAGATCCCTTAGAGACTTTTTAAAGCATTTTAGCTCACCCTTAACTTCCTTAAAATGGAGCACAGGTTGTCTCTGGGAAGAGAGAAAAAGAAAATAAAAGCAGAGGTTGGGACATGCCTTAAAAAGCACAGGCACCTGAGGAGCATTGCCATCTTCTGCTCCCCCGCCTGCTCAGTGACTCTGTGCTGCTTACAAGAGGTTTGTCATTGCTGCTGTACCTTTTGAAGTATGACACTGCAAATCCGAGGCTGGAAAACCTGTTTTGTGATGACATTGAAACATTTTAAATGTGGTGTGTATGTATCCAATTTCCCAGGAGGTGTGGGCAATGCATATGGGTGTAAAAGAGCCTTCCCAAAAGCAAGAGGTAGAGCACTTACTTCAACATTCCATGTGCCTTGGTCAATTTGTTTTCAATGAGAGGGAGAGTGGGGGTTTTTTTTCAGTTTCCACCATCTAGTGTCATTTGTCAGTCTGTCAGTGGACACAGACACTGTCAGTGCATGAAAGTATTTGCATGTCAGTGAAGATTTCCAAAAGCGTACAAGCTACAGTGAGCCATCCTATGTTGCAGTTAAATTCCATGTCTCTGATGGATTTCCCCACACTGTTGCTAGGAGATGAAGGTACTGCCTAACAAAGGATATATTGACAAAAAATTTTCCAGAACAAATCTATCTTGTTATGGTAAATAGAGCCTCATATAAAATGGATATTGCAGGATTTATTTCCCTAGTGGCGGCACTGGCAAAATAACACACATCAAGTTAAGGTGAAATTTCCCCATCACGAATGTGTTTTTGTTTTGTTTTGTTTTGTTTTGTTGACGTGAGGACTTTCAGTGTGTTTAATGCCGAGAGCACTGTGGTCTTCCAGTGTGTTTTGTTGCTAGGCTAATAGGATGAACACATCCTAGGTTAGCTTTTTTCCCTCTTCCCTTCTCTGCTACTTCTCCCTTTCAGGAAGAAAAGTGGGTTATTGTAGCAGTTTCCTTTTTTTCATGACTCTTCTGGGAAACATGGATTCCTTTGCTTATTTTAAAGCAGAGAAGAAGTGTGCATGACTCTGGACATGTTGGGATTTGGCACAGAAGTAGCCGAACGCAATGGAAAAGCAGATCAGCCTCTTGCTTTACAGCTCTAGGCACATCTACATTAAAAAAAACCCAAAACACAAAGTTGAATGGAAATCTAATAAAGAGAGGAACTTCAGGAATTCTCAAGGAAAGATTAAATTTCTAGAGAATGACAAGTTTTCTCCCTTTCTTGTCGTGATGTAATGAACACACAACAAATAGATTTGAACAGCAAAAGCAAATGTGGCTTAAGTCACATAAAATAAAACTCTTTCCTGGAGAATAAGTTTAGCTCTGGTGTGGTGATTATATTTGCTTATCCACTGCCATCCCAGCAGTTCCTATGCCACTGTAGGGGTCTCCGGCTCTAAACACATGTGAGTAAATAGCCTACTGTCCAGAAAGATGCGAAGGCTGAAAATGAGATTGCCTCTTACCTTTCAGGGGAAGAAAGGAGGCAGGGGGAAACACAGTCCCCTTCATTTTCCTACGTGCATCATTGCACAGGGGGAGCAGACAATTTTAACTTTTTTATGCTAAAGCTACTGCATCCCTTCCTCCACAGCTGCGCAAGTGATGGGCTGGTTTCGTCTTGGCTGTGAATCAGCTCGCCTAGGTGAGGTAGCCGGCACAGACTAGTGGTAGACGTGGTCCCCTCCTCGTCCTCCGTTTGAGCATGAGTGGTGTGGAAGGGAATTAGGGCAGAAATTGTCACTTCCTTCCATCTCACTTCCTTGACCTGTCCCCTCCTGGGATGCACCATTACTTTCTGCCTCGCAGGGCACAGTGAAGGTGAGCCCACCAGCTGGGCAGAAAAATGAGGGGAGGGAAGGAGGTGACACGTGAAGCCCGGAGTTGCTCGATTGCCATCTGTCATGGCCATTCCTCATTTTGTGGGGAGAGGGGGAAACACTGTTTTTGTGGCATCGACGGGAATGCCTTTGAGAAGCACTCTTTCCACCACAGTTCTGGATGTCTGTGTCAACTTTTGCAGCACTGGCAATCACAAACAAAACTTGCTAGAAGCCAGAAATCTGCATTTAATTTGTCTATAAACTTGCACAGGGTTTTAACTAGACACGAATGCATTCAGATTTTATCTCTACTTGTTTTGATGGGCGGGGGAGAGGGGACAACTGGGAAGGGCCTTGCAGCTCCCCACTGTTACTGCACTTATCCGGTTTTCTGCTGTAATATCCTGTTTTTAGATGCTTAGAGTTTAGCCAAACATTAACCATTTAGGACGAGACTGACCATGCTGGGAAGGTGCAGACCAGCGCCTGCAAAATATAAGTAAAAATAAAGCAATATATTTTTTCCCAGATCAAAGCCAAGCAGGGGCAATATTTTATTCTGTATTAAAAGATCACTGCAATCTCTTTGCTTTGAAATTTGGCATGGTGGTAGCACTTAGGTCACAGTGCTGTTTGCTGAACATATGGTGAACCAAGCACATTTAGCCAAAATAAAAAATAGTAACAATAAGCCCTTAAAGCACAAGTGGGAGCACACTTGCATTCAGCAGAGACTTTGGTTCTCATGACCGCATTGCCTAAGGATTTGCTCCAGCCAGATGTGCCCTGAGGGTCTCCCCCTACTTGCAGCTTTGCAGGGTGTGGATCCCCTCCCCATGGACCCGTCCACCAAATCCTGAGCACGGTGTAGGAGGCACCTCTCAATTATATGCAGAGGTACAGCTAGAGGGTGGGTAACAGAGCAGAGCTGGGCGCTCAGGCAACCTCCATCTGAGCTAAAATAAAACTCTGGTCTCTGCTAAGTAGTGATGTCTTCTCTGGGCTGGAGATGGGATGACATAATGCAAACGAAGTGACACAGCCATTACATTACACCGGGCAACCTGGAGCGGGAGGTTTGGGAAACAATCTGTTTCATGGGAAAAGAAGGAGAGCCAAGGAAGGAGAAAAGATAGCCAAGGTGACAAAGGAGATTTTGGGAGGAGGGAAAATTTACTCGGTAAAATCTGAAGGCAGATTGTGAAAACTAGTAGCTCTGAGGAGGGGCAACAAGTTGTGTATTGAAAGAGTACCGTGGCACAGAAGCAGTGACTACCAGGAGACAGTGAAGTAACAACATCAAGAAATTAATGGATCAGGAAAGGTAAAACAGAGAAGAGAGAGTTTTTCCTTCTTCTTTTACGTTTATGCCAAGTGCTTATTTTCTTTATCCAGCACAGTGTAGTTCCTACCCAAGGGTGATTCACGGGGGTGGTTAAAAATCAGCGTGAAGTTTTCTTTGGCTCTTTCCAGCTTTAGGCTGGGCACAAGAGTAACTCTCTTTGCCTCTGCCATCTTTGTGGCACTGGTGACTTTTTTTTGGAAATGTCGATAGGGAGGTGGTTGTAAAGCTCCCATTTTCTACTGCCTGCTGTAGACCAGCAACTTGCAGCTGCTCCCAAGAGCCATACCCACACCATTGCTCAGCTTCAGAGAGTTCCCAGTGTTGTGAAGGGCAGCACCCCCGGCCTCTGCTCTCCACAGCTTTTGGGTGTCAGCCAAAGCTGAACGAGGATTTTCAAAGCACTCGAGCCTCTATTAGTTTAAATGGAGCTTAGAGCAGCAGGTGTGATGGCTACAAAGTATTGTGGAAATGTTGGTGACTATGGTGCATTCACAATGAAATTTTTGCTTATTTTTGCTTACCAAAAAGTTCATCCAAAAGATGCTTGCATATAGCAGTGACTCTGCATTGCTGTCATTTGTCAGGTATTTACTGAACTTCAACAAATTGTCATCGGCAGGCTTGAATCAGCATGCGGTAAGTTGGTCAAATGTGGCTGAACTCTGTGGCCCCTTAACTGTGAGTTAAATATATTTTTTGTTCCACTGAGCGTTTTTTGAACAAACATATTTTCTGACGTGCTCCCTGCAGGATAGGGATTGCCATTGCCCACATATTTATTTAGCTCACGCATTGGCAAGTTAAAGTGGAAAAAGCCTTTTCACAGAAGCTGCAAATAGAAGAAAATCCTAGCTATATGCAAAATCCTATTTCTTCTGTGATCCTGCCCTTACAAGGAGTAACACCACAATTCTTTTCCTATCCATACCAAATTAGATATTTTTCAGTACTGGAGTATATTATACATCTGCCTTGAGTGGCTCCTGACTTTGTGAAGAACGGATGGCCCGTGATAGCAGTGGGCTGCTCCACTGAGCATCTCAGAGCTTGCTACAGAGTGACTTTAGTCTGCTTTAGTTTCTCCTACATTCCTAACACTGCTTTCCTGATGTCTTAGTTTATTAAGCATGCCTTGGGTTACAGTCTTGGTCTCCTTCTCTTCTATTACCCTCCCTCCTCGGCTCACCCATAAGTGTTATTCATTCAAATATGTTTCAGATACGTCTGTTCACTGAAACCAGTTTGTAGTGCTCTTTACAGAAACGGTTGGAGCTGACTTCAGTTTTCCACTCTGCTCTCAAAGAATCGATATTTAGAAGATTTCTGTGATCTGTTCAGGTATGCTGACATAAGTAAAAGAATCCTTAAATTATAAAAGATGAGAAAACTCCAGAAACAGAAACTATAGTTTATAGTTATCTGGAAACTATGGAATATCAGACCATTTCCTGATTCAAGTATGAGCACATACACACTGTATGATAGTCTTTGTACAAACAATACTGAACTCTTAAAAAGCATTACAATATCCTAAAAAGATTTTTTTTAGGGAAAAAAATCTCTATTAAGGTAACTTTTTTTCCCCTAATCAGACAGTAAGAGTTAATTGCATTGAAAGAAAAAACTTTTCTAGTTTTTCTGCTTCACTATGATCAGGGTTTTTTCAAAGAAAGAGTTCATTTATGAGGAAGTAATTAGTCATTAATTCTTCATTGCAGTTACCTCAGTCAATCTATTAGCATGAGCTTCAGCATGTATGAAACCAGCATGTTCTGTTTTTCAAAGTCACACTATAAAATTCTTAAAGCACATTTTGAAAGAAATACTAGTTGTATTCAGTCACTAAAAAAGTTTCTTTATTGTTCCCTCTTCTGCATTCTGAATTACTTAGAAACTGCAATTGCACAATCTTTATTTAATGTAAAAAGTAGTTTCTAATAGCAGGACTGTAATGAAGGTCTTTCAAGAGAAGGATGCAAAGTTAACCAGGTTATGGGAACAGATATTCCAAGTAGATGGAATGGGATGTCAAATGTAGTTCCAAAATTTCTTGGAGAAGTAAGGAAAAATATTCAAAAGATTTTGTTACATACTTCCATGATGAAAAGATGACTTATCTGTGACCGACTAAACATATCAACGGGTATGAACTGAGAACTAGCTGGGGTCAAATATTCATTCTTGTTTATTGTTAATTTGGAGACATACTGGCGGTTACTAAAGTTAGCTTTAGCATTATTAGTGCAAGTGATTGTACTTTGTTGCATTGCACTTCAAACATTTCCAGCATTCTAAATGTGATTTCACTTGCTCTTCATCAAAGCAATCAAGCTGCCAACGGATTTTTCCCCTTTCAGTTATATACTAACAAACTTAATATACATAATATGCAAAAAAAAATACTCCCATGAATTCAGGCATTAATGCCCATGACATACTTTGCCTTTGCAAGGAAATCTTTACTTTAAGGGGGGCCAAAGATATTACTGAGCTATACATTTCTTCTTCTACTAGGAGTATCTCTTTAGCTATAGATGAGTCCTTGGAAAGTACCATTTAACTTGTTACAAACGTGACATATGAGTAGGACTAGGAACACTTTATTAGTTCTGCAGCAGTTGCCTTGGTGTTTTCTGGGGTTTTTTTCCACTTTTCCTAGAAACAAAAATATTTCCAACAATATTTTTTTCTGAAACACTATATTTAAACCAATTCCTTGGTCCTCTCCATTTGCATGCTGTCTTATACCTGACAATCCATTATCATGAGCAATAGGGAAATTTCTACACTGACTACAGTAAAGCTTTGGCAGTTGTTCCTGTTTTGACTGGTTCTGTGCAAAATCACCTCTCACTCCTTTCAGAAAAGACAAAATGTGGTCTTCCTTAGCAGAGTGTCTTTAATTCTTAATGGGACATGGCTGTGATAGGACTGTTGTGGTCTTGATCCAAAAGGGAAGTTACAATTAATTACAAATTCATGAAGGCTGTAATATCTATTATTATTAGATTGTATTTCTCCTTATTATTATTAGATCATGATCTTTTTTTCTGCCTTGCATTTGTTTCCTGATGATGTGGTTATCCTCCCATACAAACACTGTTTAACTCATGAAAATATAGAGGATAAAATAATCTTTGGATACAAGTGTGGCATGCAGAGCAATCTAGCTGCAGTGCTTTTAATTAGACTACAGCTATTTTGCATATCAAATATATCTGTTTGAATTTCAGCAGGAGGTGATGTAATTTAGATACAAAGACTGTAAAGACATGTAGAGCCCTTTGTGTTTAAAGATACCGCTTAAATGTAAACCACTGCTCTTTGATATCAAGTACACAGGGTCTGATCAACAAAGTGGCCTGGGGAACACCAGCAGCTTTCAGCTGAGCTGAAGCCACTTGGGTCCTCACTGAGGGTGAAGCATCTCCTCTCCTTCCCTCCCCAGGTCCCTGCTCAGGGGCCCCAGTTCAGGTTCCTCAGCTCCCGGAGCAGCTTGGCAGAAGGACCTCAGGGAGGATCAAGTAATTTTTTTAAATGAATTTTCTGCCTTGGTTCCTCTCTTTACTCCCACACAGTCTTTGCTGTAATACAAAGAAAACCGGCTTTCTAGCACGCTTCCAAGTCCAGTGCTGGACACAGCACTTACTGAGCCCTGCACGAAAACCATGCTGCTGCAGCTGTGTGGCAAACACTTGCTGTTTACATAAACATTAACGATGAGAAGTTTTTCTTTCTCGTTTGCCATTTCCTTGCCAGGTTTGCAAGTGCAAAGACAAAAGATCCGGGGAAATACTGCGTTTAAGCCAGCAAAAGCTCAAAGGAGGAAGGCACATCTATGATTTCAGGTGGGCACTTCAGTCAAGCAACACAAAGGGAGAAGTTTTCTCTTTCTCACTTGCTTTTGATTTCCTTAATTTTTCCAAATAATTTAATTACTTCAGGTTATTTAATTAACAATGACACTGCTTGGGTTTGCTCTGAAAAGATCTGAGTGAACCAAGTCTTCCCCTTCCTTTTGCAGCAAATTAATAACGTAAGGACCGCTCGTTAAGCAAGCTGGAGCTAATCAATCTAAGCAATAGATTAAGAGAAAATGAAGCCTAAAATGAGAGTCTGGTAGCCACAGCTAGCTGCTGGTTTTGGCTCCCTGCACATTGCAAGGGAGAAGGCAGCATGTAGCTTAAAAACCAGAGAGTTTTTTCAAGTATTGACAAGGAATGTACTTTTTATGTTTTATGATACATTCAATTCAGCAAAAAGGCCTCACCATTCAGCTTAGTGGCCAGTACCTCCTGCCCGCCGCAAGCAGAAAAAGCATGGCTGTAATCTTAACTAAATGTTGGTGCCATCTGCTGTGGGCCGGGGAAGTAGCAGGGATCTTCCCTCTGGCAGCACTTTTCCTCTACGCTGCTGTGAGGAACAACTGGGGATTTTTTTTCTGAGAAGCAACCCCTACAATTTGATAGTCACCGTGTTTTATCCCCCGAGGCAGCAAGCGCCCCAATCTTTCCTCCTGCTCCCTTCCCCGGCGGCGCGGGGCCGGGAGGAGCAGGCCCCAGCCAGGCCTGGCCCAGGCAGTGCGGGCCCTTGGGGCGGTCAGGCCGGTGAGGCCTGGGCATGACTGGTTGTTGACAGCTTCCACCTCTGTTAAGGTATGCTTCAACGTCGCAGGTATTTATTAACAAGAGATGTATTCAATAATAGTTATTTCATGGTTTTGTTTCGCGAGGAGAGCCCAAAGGCAATGGTGCCGGAGGCAGATGACTGCTGGCTCAGGGAGGGCCCTCAGCAGGGCCCGCTGGCAAACCCCGGGCATGCTTTCCACTCAGGGGTACGTAACCTTTAACTCTCCTCAGGAGAGCAAGCCTCATGCGTGTCTTTTTTCCCTCCAGCAGCTCCTGGGTTCACGCACTAGCTCCACCCACACCTGGCAGCAAGGGCAAAGACCTCAAAGAGATGAAGTCCTGAAGAATTACAGGAAAACTGGCAGATGGAGAGAGGATGGAGACCCCCTGAATCATGTCCCTCCTGGGGGAAATTGTCACTGCCGACCCCACACTTTGCCTTCTCTGGTGCCTGGCCAGCATGTGCGTTTTGGAGTTGGGGCAAGGAGAGGTGCCCAGGCAGGAGGTAGTGCTGGTAAGAGGGGTCGGGCATGGTGGGGGCACGTGGGGGAAGGATTGCAGTAGGGGAAACAAAAGTGTTGCAAGGGTGGAGGAAGAGCACGGGAGGTGGAAAGGGAGAGAGGGGAACAACACAAACCCTTGGAAGACCAGGCTTCGCTAACGCATCTGCTCACAGCATAGTGTGTCAGCTCCTCAGAGCTACACCACCCTCCACTCTTGCTTTCCTAAACTATAACTAAATTTCTGCAGTTGCAAAGACTTGGTTATTACTGAAGCTCCTTTTCCTCTTGACCTCTGTTTCTCTCCTGTCTGAAAGTTTACTGGCATATCCACATATTACAGATTTTTGTTTGTTTGTTCTTAGGAATTATTTTTACCATCCAGACAATTTGAGATGTACCAGGAAGGCAGGCAGCGGCATTGCTTTTATTTTGCCGACAGTTGTCATGATGGGTGGTGACAGCAGAATTTCCATCCACTGTGTAGATAGGTTAGTTATTTGAGTGTGACATGACCTTCAGATTAGATAATCATGGGCTGTTGTTTTTATCAGATCTGCCAAGAAAAAAGATTACTTCCTTCAAAAACAAATTAGAATTCATGATTTTTCCCAAGGAAACTGCATACTTCTGAGGTATAATAGGGAGATGTTTTTGTGACTAAAATCCTTCTTCTCTTATGTATATGAAGGGAGTAGAGTAAAATATGGCCTTGACATTTCTTAATGATGCTGTGCACATGTGATGCTGTACAAGACAATGGTTCCTGGGATCCTGGAGCTTTAGATAATGTAGGCACAGGCTTGTACTTCATTTGCTTTTTAATCCACTGGGCAATGTTATACAAGGAAAATATTTATTTCACAAAATAGCCAAAAGCCTGTCTTCATTCAGGGATTATTGCAATTCATTCGTATGCAAAGAAAACATTCCAATAGTTGCTGTCAGTGTTTTCAGAACAACAGCCCGCAATCTGCTTGGGTTGCGTGCCTAAGCCTTCTCTCTTTTATATTGCACATATTGGTGTAAGATTTGTCAAAAAATAAGAGCTTAGCCAGTGCGTCTGAACATTGTAGACCCTTGCACACTGTGTTCAAGCTGGGCCATGGTTTTCTTCAGGGAGTATGTGTTAACTGCCAAATATTATATTGACATCAGGAAGTGAGCTTTCCGCTACTGGAAACGTGTGCTGCCAAGTATAGCATTCCTAAGTAAATATGGAAGCAGAGATCATTGTTTATGATCCACCTATTCACCCATCCGAACCTCTGTACCCTGATGTTCAAAAGCAAAAGGGAGTTTCAAAAGTACACAAGACCACTTTTCTCCTCATTTGACTTTGGGCCTGATCAGACTTCTTGTGAAATCAATGGGCAGAGACTCTACCCCTCTGCAGTAGGAACCCCTTCCAGAGACTTCATTCCTCATTTGGAAGTGTGATGCAATTTAGCAACCACCTCAGGGTGATTGACCTGAATAAGAGACAATTTTCAGCATTATCCTAAGCCTGATTCCACCAATTTGAGGCAGGCCAGGTCTGACCACCTGAAAATCCCCACTGTCATATTTTTTGTTACATCACCTGAATTTTTATGAAAGGCGCTGATTTCATGGAAACAGGGACTGACGCTGCAGCTTGCACATTGCTTTACGCAGTAGTAACAACTGTCTTCCTGGCTTTCCTCCCTATGAACTGTGATGAAATGGCTTTCAATTTTTACATGCCTATGTGTGTGTATGTGTATGCAGTGTAGTACATTATTAATATACAATTAATATACATTTGATATAACATATCCCTTAAAATGAACACTACCTGAAACAAAGAAATGTTTAACTTACTTAGCTCTCAGCTCAGTTCTTGCCCCAGGAGAAACTCCCACTAGCTTTGCCTGAGTAAAGAATGAGAAAGAAAAAAAGATGTTGTAGAAGGTAATAAACCTCTGTAGTTATACAAATAACAGCTTTGCTGGATACATCTACTCTGAGACTACATATTCTAGATTTATTCAGGCTTTGGTCCACCTGCCTCAACTGCCATAAACACTTCCATTTAAATATGGAAGGAGGTTAGTATAGAGAAACATACTGATTATATGCAGAGTAGTGATTACACCCACATGGATGCTGTGGGATGCATTCGGTTCACTGGTACAAATGGACCCAATCCTGGCTGTAACAGCCAAGGAGTCCTGTGTCAGCATCTGGTGAAGAGAAAGAGGCCGTTCTTATATCCAGATGGTTTCTCGCTGCCGTTCTGGCCCGGGAGGGCAGCAGGCATTCGGCACGGTGCAGAGTAATGTCAGAATCACTCCAGCTACTGCCAGCCAGCTCTGAGAGAAGGAAACTGGGTTAGTGCCAGATTTGCTGGCTTTTCCTATTGTGGTATGCACCCAGCACAGCTCAACCGGTCTAAAAGATCTGGGACGTTATTTCAGTTTCTATCGGTCTCTTACAATTGTTAACTAACATCATTTGTTTATTTGAGGAGATAGAGCATTTTATTGTGGCTGCTATGTTGTTTATATCCTATTAGGGGATGTTGCAGAACGTTCTTTAAACAAAAAGCTTTGACCTTTTATTTTTTAAAGTCTTTGTGCAAAATAATCTGCTGTACATTTACATCTTGCACTCACCCATGTTGCTCTTGGTTTCACGTACTCATTTATGTTTCTGTAAAAACTGTTTTTCATTCTATGCTTATTTAATATGTTTATATGGCAATGTTTCTATTATATATTTAATACATATACACACTTATATACATAAATACATAAAGATATTAAAGCCCTTCTCCTTTGGGGGCTATTATGGCCTGCATTTCAATAGACATTTATTACATTTTAAAGGTCCAATTAGCCAGCCTTAAAAGTACTGGAAACTCCACAACTCAGTTATGCCACACTTTCTATACAAAGCTTTGTGAGGGTAGCTATTATTGTGTTGTATGACTTGTTAAGTGTAGTTGAGTACAGTGGGAGTCAGGGAGGCTGCAGTTTGATCATTACATTTTAATAGTGTCTGCTTTTTTTTTATGGAACTCACGTATATGCAGTCCCTTCTACTGTACATCATGTACCACTGTAGTCTGAGCTTTGGCTTAACATGTTTAAATCTCCAATCTGTGCTTAGTGGCAGGATGAAGAATGATGTTTTTCTGTCTGTCCTAGGAAGAAAGCATATCAAAGGTACTACTTGTGGTGGCAGCATGATTACTATAGACACTTACTATCTTAGAAATGACTTGAGAGAATTATTAACTATGATTTATACTTGTATGACTGGAAAGAAAGAAAATCAATTAGTACTGGCCATTACATAGCCCTGAGCTAGTAATATATAGGCAACAGAACCTATCAGTTCTTTTGGAATTGCCAATTATCCAGCTTGGGCGATACTAATACTATTAGTATTTGAGACACAATTCTGCTAGGAAAATTCCTTCAGGACAAAGGTTGGCATCTCTGATTTCAGAATGGAAGGGTGGCAACAAGAAAAGAAAAAAGAAAGAATGAAGCCTAACCACCAGTTTAACTAAAAATTGCCTTTGAAACTGAAAAATGACAGTATTTTGTACTGAAACATTAGTTTACTTAAAAACACATTAACATACACATTAACACAATAATGATGCACATCCCCTATACATATGGTATCACATCCTGAGCCACTTGCAGTGAGGGAAGTCAGTGGGATTTGGAAATGAGTCAGAACTGAAGTGTGACTCAGGACTTTCACCTGTAGGGATAGGCAGTGTTGCTGCTAGTACCTCGAACAACTTTTTGGGAGGGTGATATCAAGCAGCCAACTTAAATAAGTGAGGAGCTCATCACTCTGTTTAGAAGAATAAGTAACCAATTTTCTCCTCTCTACAAAATATCTAAGTGATGGAATTGGAGCAGATGATAGAAATTTTACTAAGTAATTTAATTCAAGTTGTGTCGCTCTGAAATAAGAATAGAGCAAGGCATTCCTTCCCAGGAGTGAGGAGCTGCAAAATACAAAGACACATACAGTTCCAGAGTGCAGTCAGGTCTGTATGTCCCCTTCAACACCTCCAGTGGTATTGTCTTAATCCCTGCTGCTCTGCTGGACCTATGATGGACAAGAAGTCCATTGTGAAACTTAGCAGTGGCTCCAATGTCCTGTGACAGTTGTGTAAAACCCATGGGTATATGATTCTTCCTTGTGTCCTGCCCTCCTGTTCAGGCCAGGGCTATAGCTACCCTTCATTTCCACAATCATAAAAAAGAATCTTGTGCATAGCTAATTCCAGTATCTCAGCTAGTGATTTGGAGGAAAATATGTGGAAATAATGCTTGACAATTAAGTGTGATCTGTAATTCCACAGAATTACAGAGGACCAGAGGCACCACTCACCTATCCTGGCTTAGCGGTTCCTATTTTATTCACAACATCACTCCTGAGACCTCTGTTTACAGAACATTATGCCAAATGTTTTTTTTCATTCACCATTTGGTTGCTCTTTCTAAAGAACCTTGAAGAGCTGCAGAGAGGAAAATCATTTTATCAGTTTTGTTTTGAAAGCTTTGGAAGAAAAAGCAGAAAGAATTCCTGAGAGCCTGCTGGAATTCAAGGCTAAAGAGCACAGAGGAGCCATGGAGGAAGACTCACAGTTATGGATCTGTGTCTGGTTCACATTACTGGGATCTCACTGGAAATGGTTTTACTGATTTTGCTGAGAGCTGAGCCATATTCTTTTACTAGATAGGGTGGCATTATGCCACTGCAAACTGGGCAATAAGAGTCTGAAATTGAATATACTGAACTTTGGATACAGGGAAAAGTCTGGACAAGAACAGGTGATGGGATCCTGTTCAAGAGAGGGAAAATATAACAGGGCAGTTAGATCATTCTTGCAATGCAAATAAAGGATGTAGGAACCTAAGGGCAGCTCTAGCTTCCACTAAACTCAGTAGCTGTTTTGTCATGGCTCTTAACAGGGCAAGTGTAACAGCCATTAGAGGCCAGGTTTTGCCCCTTTCCACATTATTGAGAAAATTCCAATATTGACTTTAGATAGTGAGGAATTATGCCACCCATTTTGTAATAATGTTTAGCCTGTTTGTTTTGTGTAAAAACTGCTACAAGAGAAGAGCCAAGATATAAAAGGAACAAGTTGAAAAAGCAATTCAGTGAAACTGTGGAGCTGCTTTTAGTATTTATATGTTAAAACTTTCTTTTGAAATAGTCTCACTGAGCTTACATGGGTTGTTTGAAGATAAAAAGAAGACTAAGGGTGGCATTTTCAGCAGGGATTTATCCCTGTTCCTTTTCACGTCAATTGGATTTCCACACTGGAAGGTCAGGGATGTGCTGTAGAGAGAGAGCATAATCTAAACCAAAGCCCACTTGCAACCCCCAGTCCAGTGGGAGTCCTTCCCCAATGTCAATTGCTTCAGACAAAAATTTTAAACAAGGTCACCATTTCTATAATTTTTCTATGGCTGACTGCAGTGATACATCTAATTACTGATATTACTCTGACTAGTAATAAAAACACATTGGTAGTTAGAGCTTAGTGCTCAAGAAGCTTGAAAAAGTTATTCCAGCCACCTTGAATGGTTCTTGATCTTGTTTGTTAAAATTATCCCATAAATAATCAAGGGCTTCCAAAGACACAGGACAAAACACAATTCCATTCTAGGCACAAAGCTGGACTATCAGCCAACCCTTCAGCTGGGACATCAGGGTCCTGGTGTGTTTCACAGTCATGAAATATGTTGTGTACGTAACCTTGCCTGATTATTTTTTAAGCAGGATGGGGGTACAGTTGGAGAAATCAGCTTATTGCAGGACCTTTCCAGGCCAGTTTGTAATGCTGTTTCATTTATACCCTTGCAGACATCACAAGCTCATTTAAGCCACGTACACATTTGAGTTCCCCTAGACTGATTTATTTAATTATTTTTTTTTAAAAAAGGAGAAACCAGGAGTCAAGAGCTGCTTGGAAGATGAACTTTCACATAGTAACACCCTAATAGCTATGTCTGATCTAACTGGAATAGGGGAAACCTCTTTGGAAGCCAGGGGAGGGTTTTACTGAGTTTATCTGTCTGAACTAGTGCAGCTAAGAGATGCCTCGGGGAAATCCTATATGACAGCTCAGAGAAGAGAACACTTTCAGATGTATTTAAAACTTACATTTTCTTATTTTACAACTTGCTTTTGTAGTAGCTACTCTGAGCTGGTAATCCATCACCTTGTTTCTCAGGCACACAGAATAGAGAGGTCTGTCAGGCCATGAAAGCAAGACAAGGCTGGCGACCACATGGTTGTGGCATGCTTGTCTGCTGCAGGGCTCATTGGAGGGGAATGCAGAGTACCACTTAAAATGAGAGGTATTCCTCAGAGAGCCCTACGGTTTGCCAGGAGGCATTGGGGGTGTCTGTGGAGGACAGTGCTGGTGTGGTCACTGCTCTCCCATGGAAGGGGGGTAACGGGTTGGTGGCTCTTATCTTGTGTCGGGTATTACTTGACTGCAGCGCTACGCACACTACCATGCAGACTCATCCAGTAAAGCTCTAGCTGGGGTTGGAAGGAAGGAAATCAATGAATCACCAAGAATCAGCGCACAGCCCTTCCTGCGCTCTTTTAAGAGATTTCGTTAAGCCTCTCACTAACGAAAGAACTGAAAACACACATAAGGCCCTGGTAATTACTGTGGGGCTCTCCTTTAAGCAAATCATAGGTGGGGTGTTTTCACAATTGTAATAATGTTTGCTCACATAGTTTCCTTTGCTGCAATATTAAACTGCTCTTTAATCTCCACCAAATCAGCCACATTAGCGAAGAACAAGCTCATCTTGCATTTCAGCTACTGAAGTTATCTTCCACTAAGTAGTTCTTATCAGTTTACAGACTTTATTTTATCAACAAGGATGGTGAAACTAAAGCCAGGATGTGGCCATCCCTGAATTCACGATGTGAGTCTTGCATACATGGCAATGCTCCAAGGGGAAGCTCCAAGGGGAAGCCCTTGAAAAGTGATCTGCAAAGTTTCTTAACTTTGTATTTGGGCACAAGTGTGCACTAAAATCTGTGGACCAACTGTGTATGGGTGAGCTGTTGAAAATACAGCTTCAACAGCGCACTGCATTTCGTCACTTAATCTATGTTGTCTCACATTGTCGTCCCCATCTTATTTTCTTCATCACCCTGCTAGTTCTGCTGCAGTGGATTTGAAAGGGTCAGCAGTTCTAGGAGATAAACCCAAAGCCATTCTACAAAGTAGGAGCTCCACTCTCCTGTGAAAATATTTTCTCTTTTTGTCTAGGAGATATTTAAGAGTTTAAGCTCACATCAGTTGCCTTTTAGTCTTTGTTTTGTAATCTTTCTAAGACCTGTCAGCAAAAACGTTTGCCACCTTGCTCTACTCATTAATTAGGGTGGCTACAGTCTCAATAAAGCTTCTTCCTCTCACTATTTTTAGTGCCCCTTTGGATTAATTCCCTACCTCTCTATGACCAGTCAACACTATTATCCCACAGTCCCCAATGCAATCCTGTGGAGGGTGCCTGACATTCCTTTAGACATACAAGTCTTACACTAAATTCAATTAAGGAATTCAGAAAGATTCTTCCTCTTCATAAAATTATTCAAATGTAGTCACTAAAAAAAATCCAGACAGAAAAATATATTATGTTCACTCTGAGGACTCCAGAAACAAAAGCTGCCCTGGTCTGTAAGGAATGAATTAAAACAAATCAGTGCACGGTGTTCTGAGAATAACCTAAAAGGACATAAAAAGACTGTCCTAATTAAAATAAAAATCAGCTTCTAAAAGGGGTTAGTAATATGGTTACAGCTTTTGTGTATAGGCGAGGCCTGAGAAAATAAGAGCATAATTACATTTTTATTTGGAAAGAGGACTTTCTAGGAATAGAGTTACACATTTGGTTTTGATTTGTGCTTCTGGTTTGGCTTTGGCTTTGGCTTCTGCTTAAGATTTAACCTAGCTTAGATTTGGTTTCAAGCATAGCTGTACCTTGGAGTTATGCTTTCTGTGTTCCAGAGGGTCTTGACAAGGAAAACAGAGCTTCTTTAAAAGTAGCCAATTAAAATAGCTTATTTTTATTTTTATCTTCCAATTCCCTGTAAGGCATACTGTTACCAGTTACATAGCAGAGACAAACCCACTTCTTCAGCAGAAAAAGGCAGGTAGTTTTGGATGCTGGAGTGTATGAGATCCCTGGGGCCTCAGGGGTCCCTTGTCTTGCAGGAGGTGGGAATGGTGCCACTGCATGGGCTGAAAGCTACGTGAGAGCCCATGGGGCCTTACTGGAGGCTAGGCAGACAGATAGGCCACGAGTGGCTTTTGCATAGATAACAAGAGGGAAGGAAGGAAGGAAGCGACTGGGGGAAATGCAGCAAGACCTGAGACAACTTCACAACAAGCTAGAAGGAGGAAAGGAAGCAAGGCTGCAGCCCCGGAGTTGTTCTGGTGCTCGGAGCTCTGCCACGGGCCCTGCCATCCTTCCTCTCTTCCACCTACAGAGTAACTACAGCAATGGTGAAATTTGGGGTTGCATCTAAAACGGAACTAGAAAATTAGAGCCCTTCTGATTTTGTGTTTGACCTAGAAGTAAAACTCTAATAGTAACTGAAAATCCTGGCACTCTTATTTGTCCTTGGTTGAGAATGCACGGCCAAGATTTCAGACTTGAGAGACTAAATTAGATTCCTAAACCTCACATTTAGGTGCCTAAAAAAGCTACTTTCCCAGAACCTGCTGGGTGATTACCAGTAGCAAAGATCAAGCTACTATTCTTGGTGGCTAAAAAGGGTTTAGGAGCCTAACATTAGACACCCACTTTTGAAGCATGCTGACGTTGAGTTTTAGCCCATTCCTGATTTATATATTTTTATTTTTGTGAAGTTTTTTCCAAATGCAAGCCCGAGACTCCTCTTGATGTCTTGTGTTAATAGATAATGTTTGAAAAACGTTTGTCCTCACCCATCCCACAGCCCATCCTTGAACATTACAGGAGTTCAGACATACTGGCTGAAGGCTGCCAGCAGCTCTCCCTGCTTTTACTGACCAAGGAAATGCATTTGGCAAAAGGTGATAACCGCATTAAACTGAAGGAGGACTTCAGCAGTAAAATAGCCCCAGCTTTTCCACATCTGAAGTAATTTTCCATAGTAACTTGAGAAGGAATATCAGCCAGCTACAGAAATGTGAGCACTATCTTCATTTTTCTCTCCTGGCCAATTGTTTCTCTTGGTTTTATGATGTCCAGGAGAATAATTTGGCTAGTGAGACCTTAGTTGCGTAGGTTTGCCAGGTAGTCATACGGTCAGAACCCACTCCAGCTGAGTATATACTGCATTGCCTATTCTATAAACGAGGAAAAACATTATTTGTTATCAGTGCAGGTACAAAGGGGAGAAGTGAAATGTGAGCGTATGAAGATGCAACAGAGCGGGGAGGAAACAAACTAAAGCAATCCTCATTGCAGGGAAGTGGAAGGCATGTGAAAACTGTTGAGAACTGGGAAACAAAATGTTAAAAGTCTCACAATACTGAAAGCAAGACAAAAAGAAGTGTTCAGCTGAGTCTTTAGCTCCGTGGTGTTATGGGAGGTGCACAAACCAGGGAGAACTGGCCACATTAGTGGTGTAAGTGCCTTCTCTGTTAATTACCATGACAGGTCTATATGCAATGGGTTGCTCTTTCATTACTCTAGCAATTGGGCACTCAGATACCTGCCAGTTACATTAGCAAGGTCATGTGTGGTTGTAAGTGACAGCTGACTCCTGTATAAGGAGCAGCTGAATTGCAGAAGGGCACTATCATGTGCTTTGGTTGACATGTAGATCACATCTGTCTTACCCTTTTAAAGCAAACGCGGTGTGCTTCTTGTTCCATGCCCTGCTACTTAGCACTGCCTATACTCACTCGTTTTCATGCACAGTGAATGTCACAGGCCAGTGGTTCAGCGAGTTCACAACTAACTCAATCCTAGATCTGATGTGATAGAAACTTCCTGTTGGTGGTGGTAGTGTTTCTAACTTGCAGGTTCCATTCTGCCCCATAAATTGGGCTAATGCCCAATGGGAATAAAGATAATCCCTCTTCCATGTAGTTCCCGCTCTGAGTGAGGCCAACATCCTAATATGTATGGGAATGCAAAATGAGGCTGGAGTAGTATGCGGGAGTTTTGCAGAAAATAAAAATACAGGACTCCTACTCACGTGCCACAGTTCCTTCTCCAGGGCCTGATTTTATAAACACTTGCGTGTATAACTTTGTATGTTAAGATGTCCAGCTGAATTTAATAGGAACAATCATTACCCACTCTAAGCATAGATTTCTTAACCTGTGACTAAAGTAAGTATAGAATAGGTGTGAGCAGAATTTTCCAAAGCGATCAGCCCTAACGCTGCTCACTGAAATTGGTTGGGTTTGGGTTTTTTAATTGACTTCACTGGGAACACAGTTAGGCCGGTCTGGAAGGGTTTGAAGAATCTGCCCTGTAACTTTGGCTAGAGAGCAGATCTGGCCTGGCTTGAGTGCAGATCGGGTCTGGCTGAACACCAGAAAACATTATTTCCAGTTAAATTCCTCAGCAAATATTGCTATTTACTCTCCAAAACATGTACTGAAAGGATATATATCACCAGCTCTGAAGATGATCAAATGTTAAAAAAATTCTTTATCAAATAAATCTTTCAACAAAAAGTAGAAAAACTCACTAAATAGTCAGCTTGATAAATAGTATTCCATCAGCTCTACTGTTTGAAAGATTTTGTGAAAAAAATCCATTTTAGAAGAGGGAATAAAATAAAAATACGGCCTGAAAGAAGCATATTTCCAATGCAATTGCAAATGTTGTCAGTAACCAGCAATCTAGCCTGGATGAAGACACTTCCCAGTCATTGTTATTCTTGAAGGATTTTGTGACTCTTCCTGTTGTTTGGCGGTGGGTGGCTCAGTGACTCACCCCAGGGCCTCCCAGCCAAACAACAGGATCCCAGAGAAATGAAAGTCTTTCTAACACCGATTGCTATGGAGGAATTGAAGCACAGGAGCCCACCCCCCCCCCCCCAAAGCAAGGAGTGATTGCTGTAAACTACTCGATCAAAGTAAGGAGACCACAGAGGAGGGGCTGGCTGTGGGTTGTCAGTGAGGTATTGGTCCTCCTGCCCCTTGCTCACTGGTATTCTGCTGGAGCAGTATTAATGTCGAGATATTACTTCCTGAAACACATGTGTACTTTCCAATGCTTTTTTCTTTCAAGTACGGAGGTGATCCAAGCAGTCTTATTTGTACAGCAGATCCAAGCATCGTATAGTGATGTTGTTATATAGTGATTTCCAGCAGCTATAAGCTATGTTGAAACAGTCTCTTGTAAAGCTCTGTTGTGAAACAAAGATGACAGAAAAGGGTTATGCCAATTAAATTAAATAAAAATCTTAGGTTTCCTCAATAAATACTTGAACAATTGCCAACACTTTACATTTTTCCTGATGTGGATGAAGCTATTCTGCAAAACTGAACTTTCTGTCAGTACAGTAATACCCCTGCAAAGGAGGAGTTTTGTGCTATCATTACGTCTACTTCAGTAAATGTGATGATACAACATGTCACTTCACAGGTTTTGGCTATTTCTACCCATCTTTTGTTAACATGTGGATTTGATAGTTTGTGTACGAGGAATTGCCACCTCAGCTAGCCCTTGACAGACTTTGCATTCCATCTTGTTACTCTAATGGACTAACCCCCAGGCTCCCCAACTGTGGTCTACACACGCAGGCTGAAAATGAGCCTCCATATCTGTGGGTGATGACAAAAGTTAGATAACCAGTGGATTAATAAATTGATAAATGATACATTTTCCAGACTGAAATTCTACCTTATATACTCTCAGAATAGCAAGGGCCCTACAGAAATGGGAGTCAGATCTCTGCCACAAACTGTGGTGCATTATCTCTGACAGATATTTAACATGTTTTTACGTGCTCCTGGTGATGGCGATACTCCCTGTCTTCAGCCAAACTATTCAAACAGTAGAAAGTCAGATGAAAACAATATGCTGTAGTTTTATTGAGTGCTTACTTCCTTCATGAACGTGATTAGGGTAGTCAGCCTGAAACTATAGTTGTGTGGACTGCATTGTCCCAGCCTTGTCATTGTTCCTCCCTTCTTTTCCCATCCCTCAAGAAACAAAAATAACTAGTCTGTAGAAGCAATTGATGTCCACCTGCTATTCCCAGCACTGAACAAAAATGAAAGCAAAGTATTAACTTCAGTGTCTGAAGTGCTGAACTTCAGGTGTAATTCCAGTTGATTTACTGGAGCTCATTGGGTTTTGCTTTTCAGCTGAGCCATGAGGATTAACAATCTCCTAGCCTGATCCGACTGTAAAGGAAAATATGTTGTCTTAAGTTGTTGGAGCATAATATGTAGCTTGTATGTGATCCTGTTCTTCATGGAGAGATGTAGGAGAGAAGCAATTTTTTAAAACTATTCTTTGCCTAGCCATCTTCTCATGGTACCCCAAACTTATTTGCATAGGCCTTGACTCCAAATCAGCATTTTTTAATGTTAAATTGAGATACCGTGTTTTTGCTGCAAACATCCATGGTGCTAATGTCCCTGAGCATAGTTTTATAACTCCAAATATATGACAGTGTATACCATAAAGTTAATTAAAAAAGGTGATTGGCATAATATGTAGTAGTTTATTAACAGCTTTTTGTTACTACAAGCATTTTGCATTGCTACTGAACAGTCCTAAGTACAGTACGTGGCAGCACAGAATGCTGGTAGTCCATTTTTGTCTGTTGTTGGGGTTTTTTTTTCCCCCTAAAAAAGTTTTAGTCTTATCCTAGCTGTCTGGAACAAAAATTTAGATGAGCGTAAGCAGAGATGAATGTGAATTGGTGCATCCGTGATGACAAGCTGTCCAGCAATATAACAAATTACAAAAAGCAGATATGTGTGAAAAATTTGGTGCATTTTTTAGCTATCTGTGGATGATCTGAAATACCTGCTTTTATCAGGTGCCCAAGATGCTTTTATTTTCAGTTGGCTACTTACTGCCTAACTATTACATGCTGTGGAAAGCATTTAGTCCCTTCTGTATTGCCGAATAAATTGGAAAGTAGAAATGCAGAGAACAGGAAAATGTTTATGATATCTGTGAAGGGGTAGATACGCAGTCTGCTAGGAAGCTGAAATGCTGGGGGTATATTTTGGCACAGAGATTTTACCCACTTTTCTTGGTGATGTTGTTTCCTTATCAGACCGGACATGCATTGTATTTTGCATGTGTCAAAAAGTTCTTGCCAGCAGGAGTCATTCTGATAGCGACAACAGGAAGTCTGAAATACACCAAAGGAATGAAGGCTTGGGAAGCCAGACACTGAGGAGCAGCAGTAATAGCTATTCTGGATAAGGAGGTTAAGCCACAAAGAGTTCAAGCCTATCAATACTGGAAGTTGGATTGGAGGAGATGGTAGATAGCTGAAAAAAAAAAGGCACGAGGAAAAATGCCAAGCAGAGCGGAGCTGTCTTAAGTTCAAGAGGAGCTCTGTGCAACAAAATGTCTCCTAGACATTGTATTGGAGCATAAGTTAGTCTCAAAATTATAATATGTGAATTCTGGCTTCTTGTTACGAGTTCCAGAAAAAACTGTTCATTATGATTGTCTCTTTACCTCACTTCTGTGACGGAGTAAGAGATGCAGGAAATGAGTGTGCTGGCCCAGCAGTTCCTGCATACTCTCTATCTGCCCAACATTAAATTCTGCACAGCTGCCAAATCTCCTGTAACTCTCCCTTTTTCCAGCCCCACGTCCTGCAGCTCAGAAGCTCCCAGGGTTCTCTAAGAAGTAGCCCAAGCCCCTCAAATCTCACAACGTTGACAAACAGAAACAAAACCAGGCAATGAGGAATCTGGACACATTTTTTTCAGTGACTCCTTTTATAAGTGGATGAAAACATAGGTTTATAATAGAAGCTGGGATACAGCATAGCCATAGTGTTGGCTGCTGAGAAAGCTCTAATACTGTGTCGTATTTAGGTACAATAGGCTCTTTATAATCACATATTTTATAATGTTCTAAGATGTTCTTTTCTGGCACTAGTGGTCTGAAAACAAAGCTGACACTGTTAAAAACTATAGCTTAGACAGACCAACACACAGAATATCCCCTCATGGGACTGACGAGAAACCTGATACATTTTTCCACTGCTTGTGCAGAGGAAACCAAATGGAAAAGAGAAGCCACAGAAACTCAGCTCGGCAGAAGCTTAATGTCCAACAACATCTTGCCCAGGAAAACTGACAAGTACAGTTGGAACAGAAATTACATCTCGCTTTTCAGTACTGAGGTCCACTGCATTCTCATACTGCTGCCTATTTTTTAACCAGGCCCAAGAAGAATGAGCTCATTGCAGTTTACCACAACAAAGACGAGATACATGTCTGGATAGATAGTGGCTGGATTTATTCAGCCTTTTGGAAAATTAAGGCATGGTTCAAACACATACTTCTGTTTTGTTTCCTCTGAGACAGCCAACCATACAATCATTCCATGCGTTTCAAATAACATGAGAAACTGAGACTGACTCACTGTTTCCCATTTCATTAGCTCAGGACAGGATGCAAAGCCTATAAACACATTCTGTGTAAGTCTTTCTATGACATGAAGTTCCGTGCTCTAAGTTTGCAAGCCCACTTTTTTTATATCCCTAGAATGACTGTTTATGGGCTCTCTCTTCCAGCTCTCCTGACTCCCCATACGTCAGCATGAAATGTGACTTGGGGCAGCAGTACCTTTCCCTCCATAGCTTTCTTCTCTCTGCCACTGTAGTTATGCTGAAGCCTCTCTCTGACCAGCAAGATCGAAATATCTATACATCAGTAACTCACCAACAGAGAAAGAACGGACCTAGAATGGTGCCCTTAGAAGGACCTTGGCTGTTAGGTAGCACATTGCAACTCCAAGCAAGGAGCTCACAAAGTCAAGGGACAACCACAAGGTGCCTAGTCAACAAAACCAACCAAGTACACAACTTTTCAAGCACATCCAGATCTGAGTAACTCCTGAAGCCGGTGAACCAGGTCATCAGGTATAGGGTAAATTGGTGTCCTTCCAATAAAATACTGGATTAGGAAATAAGGACTGAGGACAAAAATGAGACTGTCTTTATCGATATCCAAGACTCACAAGACGGTGAAATAAACTGTGGCTTAGGATGGAAATACAGTTTTGGAACAGGGACATGAAACACATAAGTGCAGAGCTCTCTTTCTATCTATCTCGCATTTTGCTAGCAGCAGCAATGGGAGCATACAGTAAGAGAGATGGACAGAGGTAGCTCAGGAGCGTAAATTTGCTGCACACTTTTGTCAGTGACATGTATCTACTGAATACGTCAAATGTACAACATCCGTTGAAATCTGGCACTCTAGCAGAGTGGCAACTACATTTCTACAAATATGGTCCTGACTTGTATCAATTGCAAGTGAATAGACATTGAGCTAGTTCCTTCTAACATATTTTCACTCCCTGTAGTACATCAGTAGTGTTCCAGGTATGAAAGAGTAGGGAAAAACATGCTCTGCAGTAACGGATATCCTTAGAGAGTCTGTTGGTATTGCAAATAAACAATACCCAAGACTGATAGCTAGAGTTGCACTAATTCTATTAGATCTGGCCTTGAAAAGATCTTTCGTAAAAAGAGTGCTGAATACAGCCTAAATGCATTTTGGTCTTTAGTGCCTACATAAAGGCATCTAGGCACTTAGAGAGTTAGTGGAATTTTTCACATTAGCAGCTGGCTCTGAATCAAATCAATGACATTTAAGCATTTCTGTGCTACAAAGAAAAGGTGGATATCTTGGGTTTTTTAAGCACTTAAATACATTTGCAAGCCTAATCTTTCATATTTTTAATATTATTGTGTGCAGAGGAATTTAGGCACTGACATTTCTATTCCCTGAGATGTTCCAATGCTTCCATAAAAAATTCAGAACAAAATATCTACATTTTAAAATGTCCCTCAGCATGAATTTTCAGAGTAACTTCTATAAATGGCCATCAAAATATCTTGGTTTTGTACTGCTATATTCAAGTTCTTTGGAGTTCTACTTTACATCAAAATTTTAATATATATAATAGACTGAACCAAGTACTTTTAAAAACAATTTTAAAAAGAAGAGAAAGCATAACTAAACAGTGTATTTCTACACTGTTACAACTGCATTTTTCAATGTAAATTTAACCTGCTTATGGGAGTATAACTGAATGTAGAGGTAAGTCGGATAGGAAATTTCTGATAAAATATCACTTTAGATATATTTGCTGAAATACAGATGTAGCAAAACAATAGAAGCATGAGATTATCTTGCTCTGGTTCTGTCATTCTGCTATAAGAGTTAAAATAACCGTCAGTGGAAGGGATAGCAAGTATCAATGGGAAAGGCCGGCAAATTTAGTCAGTGTGTTTGTTTCTTCACTTTAGTAAATCATCAAAGACTGTGTATCTTTGTATCTTTTTATTTTTGCTTTTGTAAAGACTTTGACAAATTTACTCTTTGCACCCACATTTGAAATTGCCAGTGGCCCACAGCAAGTCAGCATGGCTGTCCATATTATTTCCTGTTTTATGCAGTGGTGCCTCAAGAATATTGAACAATATGTAAAATTTTTACATTCTCTAAATCTGAAGGGGATTATTCGAACCTCATAGGAGAACTGTGCATAAAAAGGCAATGTTTTGCTCCAAGCAATGTGAACTAAGACAGAATATATAAATACAGCCTGAGACCAATAAATCTGTAACTGCAAATCCACTGTGGCAGTAAATGGTTTCCCTTTAATAATGAAATACCACACTGGCAAAAATAAATATATAATTCAGGCTACCCCAACCATTATTGGACTACAAAATAACGGTATTTTAAAACAGAGAGTCCTTTCATTCTCTAGAGTGCTTTTTGGTCATGTTTCAAATTTTCTTCTGCAACTAGGAGGGCTAAAATCTTGAAAAAAATGTGGAAACTGAGACTGTCACACAGTCACTTGTTCTGGGGCTCAAAGTGAAACTCCAGATATTCCAGCACTGGCAGTAATACCACAGTTGGCAGCAGTACCGATGACCAAATTTCTCTTTATAAAACAAAGCACAAGTTGGCACTGAAGCTAAGTTTCTTGGTTTGAGGAAAGAAAGAAAAACATTTCTTCAATAAAGGAAAACTTACTTGCTGGTAGGGAGAAAAAGAGAAGATTTCTTTTCAGTGAACACATAGAGGAATAATCTTTTGCTACAAAGATCGCTGGAAGTTTTTAACCTTAAATTATTTCTTTTTAAAGGAAAAAAAATGTTTCCATTGACAAGAGTTGTGAGAATCTCTCTTCTGCAGCTCGGATACTGCAAGCCAGAAGCTACAACTCAGCTTTGGCCAGAGTTTTTCTTTCAGTGACTTATTTGAGCTGCTCCTCTTCTATTCCTATTATTCCCTACTGTGCGTGGTGCTGCTGTCCGTACCAATTTGATCTAGAAAACGTTAGCTGCCTTTGATGTTGACCTTAGTGAGTATCTCAGAGGGGCACGGTTCTCTTGATGCTTCATGGAGGCAGTAAGTTGCCTTAGGACTCTCAGAGGTACAACTCTAGTTGCATGACATGGTGTAAGGCAGAGACACCTGACCCTTTCTCTTTCTTTCCCTCCCAACCCCTTGCATGAGGATGGGGAGCCTTTTCCACACTTGTACCTGCAATATGGGTACTACTGCAGGGCTGCAACACTTTGTGCCCTTTCTGCCTTCAGTGAGTTGCAGGTAACCACCACTGTCATCATCTTCAGCAGCAGCAGCGCACTGAGGACTCCTTGGGATGCTGCTATTCAGATGAGCAGCACTGAACTGAATCAATACTCTGTTAGGCATTCAGATAGTTTCTCTGGGTCTCAAAACCCAAGGAAAGGATCCTGCCCTCAGGCCTCTTAGATTTTGCAGAGGTTTCATTTCAGTCAATAAAATAATATTCCTTTCTGTATCCTTCTTCAGAATTGACATTTCAGGTGGTGGTTTGGCAACGCAGTAAATAAAAGGTTAAAGTCCCTCTTATCGCATCAGAAACAGCACTAACCTGGAATGAATTCACTCTCCATGTTCAGATTTATCTTTTTGCTTGAAGGCTTTCTGCTGCAGTAGTTACTGCTTTTCTAGCCCATTCTAACTTTAGGTCCTATGTCGGCACAAAACTAGCATAAAAACAGAGCACTGGCGCTAACTCCCTGCCATATGCTCTGATCAACTTGACAAAAGTGTCACTGTGTGGCCCACCTCTACTCTGAGTCAAGTTTGTATTACTATGTCATCCTTTCCAATGATGATAAAAACACAGTCTCACTAAGGACAACTTACATATTTGCATCTCCCATGGATGCAAATACCTACGTTTGTCCAAGTACCAGAAATCCATTGTCTACCATCAGAGTTCTATTGAGCACCAGCTTCTGTCACCTGCAATAGGCAGAGGATGTGTCATAGCCTTAAGATGCAGAAATGTAATTTCTTTAACTAAACAGAAGTTATTCCACACACGACGCTGAGCTGCTACCATTTTCCTCATCCCATGAATAAAACAGTACTGTTGTTGGAAGTACTGTGGCTTAGCTCCTGGGAGTTCCTGCATACGAAGCTATTCCAAAACTTCCCCTTATAGCAAGAAACAGTCATGAGGAAAAAAAATGTCTTAATTACTTCAGTAAGTAGTGTTGACTATTTAATGAGTCAGGCTGATTGTGAGGTCAATTTTTCCACCAAATTTTCCTGAGAGTTGACAGAGAGGGAGATGAGCAAACATACTGCACTGCATTCTCGTTGTGGTTGAAGTTTTGTGATTAATTGCCATCAGCTGCCTTGAATTGTTAATGCACAGAGCACAAGAGTATTGCAAGATCATGTTTTGATAACCTTTAACTTCAGAGCTCTGCTCAGGTTTCTTCCACAGAAGTCAGAGAAATGGCTGTGAGAAGGAGGGATACCAAGGTTTCCCAGATCAGCAGGTCCTGAGGAGAAGAGAGCAATTCTGCACTGGCTTATTAGACAGCCCAGGTAAGAGGCTCACTTTGGGGACTATATTCCCATCCCACAGCACAGCAAGTACCTATACAGAAGAACAAAAAACCCTTTCCATTACTAATGGAGCAGACACAGTCAAGGCTAGTCGCAACTTTTCAAATTAAAAAAAAAAAAGCAGCCCAGTTTTCATTTAAAGAAAAAACCCACACCCCCCAGCCCTAACTCTGCAGAGCCCAGGCTCTCTCCCTGCTGGGGCACCTTGCTGGAGTCACTTCCTCACCCTGTGCTGGTGGCCCCTGGCATCCTCTCAGTTGCAGGATGGCAGCTGTCTCAGGGAGGCACTCTCTCTGCCTTTAACGTGAAACAGCTGTGATTTTCACCAAAGCCACTTCACACAACACAAAGGAGAGCCAGGTGAGGGATCTTGTTGCTTGTTTTGCTCCTCCGTTCCTGGCTGCGTTATCCCCCACTACCTGGGCTCCCTCACTGCTCCTAAATGTTCCCTTTAAAAGTATCCCCAGCTACAGTATGGAAGTTGGTGATGTATAGCATATTCTAAAAGATTTGCCTCTGTTCAAAAACCTTCCTGACCTCGTAGCCGAAGAAGAACAAAATAATGTATTAACAAAAACACAGTTCACTGCCAAAGAAAAGGAGTTCCTGTAAGGACTGAAACAATAAATCTCCTCCGTACTGAACTCCCAGAGGGAGTATGTTGTGTTTCCTCCTGTTCTTTATCAAAGTCCCCAAAATAAGCAGGAATGGGCAGTGACTAGGCACAGTCTCTACACACCTTTTTCCATGGAGTAATTAAGGCCTGCCTCAGAGTGAGAGAGCACTCCCTGCCCAGCTGTGCAAGGGAGAGCTGACAGCACCACCACCACCACCACCAAGCATGAAGCTCCTGGGGACTGCCTTCTTTTTCCTAGCTGTACTCTGTGTTTGCACTGTGGGAGGTAAGTTCTTTGGCTTTTTTGGATAGACTTGTCACATTTGTGGGGTGTTTTGTGAGCAAAAGCTTAGCTGTCAGTAGCTGGATCCTTTTTTTTTTTTTTCTTAGTGCAGTGATTGAAAGACTGTGTGTTGGAGGAGAAGAAGGTACTAACTGGTAGTTGAGTTATATGTGTTCTGTGAAAAACTTTCCTGCCATTGTATTTTTGTGACAGCTCTCTTTCTAGGTGTCATGAAGCTCCTCAATCTGAGAGGAGTTAAAGGCAGAGGTATATTTACAAAGCTTTTCTGTTCTGTTTTTCTTCTTTGAAATAAAGCATCTTTTGTAGAGATGGCTTTAAGGGGGGAATTGAAATGTCTGTCAGATTTTGCAAATACTGCTCTTGCAAATCAAATCTATCATGATGGATTTCCCTGGCACTATGTCAGCAATAAGTTTGGTCAAGGGTATCTCTCAGAAATTATCTTAGTTTTGTCCCCAAAGGTATAGGGGCTTACAGCATTTATCGAGTGTCACATAATGAGGGAGGCAAGCCCAGGGGTGATATTAGTTACTGAGTGCAGTATCTTTTATGAACTTTGTGGTGTTCCTATGGTCACTGAACTGCTGTTTTCATTATTCTTTAGCTTGAAAGATCATGCTTTTACAGTGGAATTAACTAGTAAAACCTGGAAGCGTGAGAGAAACTCTAACAAGGGCCAGAGTCTATCATCACCTTTGTCAAAAGACACATTTGAAGTCAAATCTGCTTTTTATCTGTACTTTAATTTGCTGGCCCTCTGGTGTGAATACTCATAACCAAAGCTTCCACAAATGCTTATAGATTGCCTGTAAGGGATTTTATGAATCAGAAGTTTAAAACTTGATAATACTAGATTAACTGATCTAAAAAAAGTTAATCAACTTTTACTCAGATTATGTATTAAAATCTAGAAATGTTTTGTAGCGTAGCTTATGCTATTGCTTGGGCTTACTGCTGTTAGAAAAAAAAAATCAATAAGGGAGATTAAAAACAAGATTATGCCACAGAAAGAACTGCTTTTAAAACTATGTTAAGTAAGTACAAGCCCTGAAAGTCTGTGTTGAGGTACTATTTATTCTCTGTCTGCTACTCCTAGTAAAAATAGCCTTCCTGTCATTGTTAAACCTTTAATTTCACAACTTCTGAAAAGCAAAGTGGAGTTGGATCAAAAGGAGCATATTTAACACAACAGTCCATAAAGCTTATCGGAAAGCAACATGCAATGGTGGGAGGAATTCTGTCAATTTTATACAATCCTTTCTTTAAAAAGGATTTTCCCTCCTCTGTGTGATATGAACAGGGCAGAACTGATGACAGTGAATAAGCAAATTTCATATAGGATATATTTGCTCTGAATAATTTTGGTTCTGTAAAAGTTTTTTTTTAAAATGCTTTATTGCAAGGTAGACACGGTAGTGAAATTCTGTTGGTAAATTCACATTAGAAAATTAAGACTATGTGTGGGGAAATTTGGCCTATGTCTCTACATTGTGAAAGTAAAAGAACATAATCTGGTCAAGCTTCCATCAGGCTACCCCATGCATCACCTGTTAAGACAGAAGCAGTTTTATTGTCTGTTATATGAGGCTGGACCAAAGTCTTTGAATTTCCATTGTTTGTGATCACTAAAGTGTCCTGGACATCTGGGCTGTAATGGCAGGATCTTATAATCTGAAGAGAGGAATGGTTGGTAAGGAGGCTGACACCAGTCTCCCTCATGCTCAGTCTCCCTTTTTTTGAGTATTGGAGACAGTAGCAAGGCATTTCTCCAGTTGCTTAGAAACACTTTTAGTATTTTAAAATTATGCTCAGTAAAATTTAGAGAAGGTCAAATCACACCCCGGCATTTTAATACTCCCTCCCCCAGGTTTTGGGGTAGTTTGTCTTCAAAGCTTACCAAGACAAGTAATGTGTGGGCTTGCAGCCTCTTCACATAATACACACAAGCTGCTTGTCTTTATATCTTTCGTAAATCATGCAGAAGTGGACAAGGATGTTTCCATTGTGGTTAGCAAAGAACGTACCAAGTGTCCTGCAGGGCTTCCAGATTTCATGCCTTGTCTTCAGCGTGTATGCTGGTGGTGCTTTCTTGGTAATTTTCTAATTCATCTTGGGATCTTGCATCCTCAGAAGTCCCTAATGTTTTGGTGGGATCTGTCCCTGTCAGCAAATTACTAGAGGCTTGGTTATGTACAGATGTGGAGGCCGATAGCCTCCTGACAACTTGTCCCTCCTCTTGAGGCTTTTCTCAACCCTTTGAGAGCTAAATGACGTGCTTAAAGCAGGAGTTCCTTCATGCTCATCTCAAGGTGTTCAGTCCTCCTGGCATATTGCCCTTTATTCTTACCTGCTCCAAAACCTATCTCAAATAGAAGTGCTTTCTGGGTTGGTTCGTGGCATTTCCAGCTTTAAGCAACAGACAGCACTGGAATGGGTCAAATAATGTATTGCCAAAGGATAGTAATCAAATATAAATGCTCTTGAGTCTGCATTAAGATGTAATTACTTTTAAAATGTCTAAAGGTGAAGTTTGTTCTTCTAAAATATGAGGGGAGAGGAATTGGCCTGTGCTTATAATGTAAATGCTTAGAAGTTACATCTTCCTGTGCCTTGGCCTTGTAATACAGCATGGCTATGGCTACACAGCATAGCAGATGTCCTCCACAAAGTGCTTGTAGCACACCACAGCTTCCTTCTCACTCAGGCACCCAGGTTTCTTACTTGCAGAAAAGAGTGGGGTTGTGCTCCTCTTGGCATTAGCATGGGTGCATTCAGGTTATACACTCAAATGTAGGAGCTGGAATGTACTGTCTCGTGTTGTAGAGGTACAGTGGGTGGGTTTATTAACGTCTGATTAGTGACCCCTGTTGACAGCTAGCAGTACCTTTCTCCAAGAGTACTCTTGTCAATATTGATGGCACTACAAAAAAACGAGGGTGCTTTTCATTTTGGAAAGGTAGGAGCAAATCTTGGCATTGAGAGCCTGGTCCAAAGGCCACTGAAGCAATTTGGAGCTGTTCCATTACACTGTGGATCAACCCTAAGTTACATGTTTCCCAACCCCCTTCCCCATTAAGGGGATGCTGCGGACCCTGGGACATCATCCCAACCCTACAACACAGCAGATTAATCCTGGCTCCCAGGCTGCTAGCTTGAGCAAAGTTCCACTAAAAGAGGGCTCCTGTAGTGATTACATACCTTTGCAGCTGCCTGAACTCTGCTCTTGTCTATGTTAACTAGAGGAGATGGATAGCTTTTTCCTTTTCCATCTTCTGTGCTCTCAGCTCACAAGCCTTCAAGTCTTTTAAAAAAATCGTTTTTAAAATTAAATACTAACTAAACTGTTTTGAGCAGTTAAAGCTTTTGAGCATGGTCTCCCCTCATTCTGGGTTATTATTCATGCCTGTGCTCTGGGAGAGACCAGCAAGGCACAGACTGTCACAGTTGGATTGTTGTCTCATCTGTGAAAATTTGAGAAATGTGAATAGGCTTTAGATAACCAGCTGCTTTTTCACACCTTTAGCTTGGTTGAACCCAAACTTTGAATGTCTTGAGAGTTTGCCTGATGTGAAAAAAAATGCGTTTTGGGTGTTTCCACCGTTCCTAGCAGTTTGCAAGACTAGCTTTCTCAAAAATCAAATTGTAGTGCTGGAGCTTACCATAGCCTTTAATTGAGTTTTTGTTCCTTTACAGATTTTTTTGTTCATTCTTCCCCCCCCCCGCCACATTCCTTTCATTCATTAGAGCTTTCTCATATTGGGCCAGTTTTGCCTAATGGATTTTAAAGCTGTATTTATTACTAGACAGAAGAAAACTGCGTGTTCTAGCCCAAAACCCAAATGCAAGTTTACTGCATTTACTGAGGATAGAAGCAGATGGCTTGATACCTGCTTGATAAGGAGATTATGATTTGCAGCCAAAATAAATAGAAACTGAATTTGAAGGGCAAGTTGCCTGCAGCATTCAGCTCCAATCCTGAGAATACATAATGCCATATAACATGCCCAACAAATGGTTGTCTCTTCTGAAAATTTACCAGACTGTTTTCTCTTTTATTTAGCTGCCTCTTTTATCTGGATTAAAACCTTGAGTTCTTATCAATCTTTACTCCTTTAGCAATTAGGAAAAAAGATCTGCTGAGGCTTATGTTTTAGTTTGGTTTTGTGGGTTTTTTCTAAATAGGAAAGGACCTTGAATTTGGTCTCTAATTGTTTATGCATCTGATTTCTGTATGAAAAACCTGCACAAATGCAAATTAAAAACAATCTTTAGGAAACTCTTAACGTAGGGAAGGGAGTATTTTTAACTAGTACCATTTGGTAGCCAGGCTAACTTCACAGTCTAAAGACGAGTAAGGCCCCATGGTAAAATCACATAGGAAAGACATCCTTATTACTTGTGTTCCTCATGAATGGGGGGTGAGGTGTTGTTTGGTTGTATTTTTTGCTGAGACAACTCAAGGAAGACCCTTTAATTGTTTTATTTTGCAATTCTGTAAACAGAGAGACTGTGTTGGATTTTTGTGTGTAGCAGCTGTTATTTCCAAATACAAGTCAAGAATTAAAGGCCTGGCTCCCCTAGAAGACAAACACTTACTTTTGGTTTCAGCTAGCACTCTAAAAATAGGTGTCCCAGATTTAAACAGAAGAGTTGAAACCCTGAGTCCTACCATGTCCTGCCATGCCAGCCACTGTTACTGTCCCAGCACCTGAGCTATCAGGTAGTGATACCTTGGCATTCATCTTGGGAAAGTAGATCCTTGGTTGCCCTAACAGCAGCATGCTGTATCAGCCAGACCTACCTGCAATAGGAAAAGTGGTTTGACACGGTTCAATATGATGCTGTCTCTACGCTGTGCCTCCTGAACGTGCCTCCTCATGTGAGAAAGCTGTGCTCTGATGGTCTCTTCCTGATATAACGGCTCTAAGGGAACAAAATTCAGCAGGTGTGATCTGTTGGGGTATTGTCCCCTTGCAGGAGAGGCAGAAAGGGGGTAGGACGCCTTCTGATGCCACCCGCACATGTACTAAAGGCTGGTCTAGAGGGGTCCTAATTAATTCCAAATCTTTTTTTTTTTTTTCTCAGCAGCCAGGCTAGACAACAGCCCCTTTCAGGCCAGACTAACTAGCTAATGCTCCAAAGGTTACGTTTCAAACTAGTAACAGAGCAAGGATTTTCTGACTGCTTTTATGTGGAAAGTGGATGCTTGCTTGACTTTGGTACAGGTGAAAATCCTAGCCTATTTATCAATAGAGTATTTTTACAACAATTTTTAATCTCTTTTTTTCAATGGCACTAACATGCTCCTGGGTGTTAGCTGCATGTTGTAGATAGCAACGCATCTCAGGTTGCTGAAACCACGGAGCAAGTGGCACAGTTTTGCATTATATTTATCTGCTGTAACCTTTCTGCCTTGTCTTATCACTCTAATGAAATTAAGTGTTTTGCCAGGATGGGAGCACTACACCAGCCTTGCTATCTGAAGCTTTCTACAAGCTATGTAATCGTTCTAAAAAGCACATTCAGTTTGTCTTACTGTCATGATTTCTCAGTGTGGTACTTGGTTTGAGGAGTGTCAGTGTAATCAAAACTTAGGGTTAAATCAATTAAATGCCTGGTTATATTACTGAGATGTTTATGCTTCCTGCAGATTTCTTCTTTCATAATCTTTAGCAGGAGATTAATATCATATTTGGGCTTGACAGGTTTGGCTATTGAGGCAACAACTGATCAGAATGGCAAAAGCTTTGGATTTTAGTTAGTCTGAGGAACACAGTGCCAGGAGATTTACTTAACTTCCTGGCCAAGGATTTGCATTATTTTCCTCGTAAAATAACTTACTTATTTGTTGAGGCAGGTTTTCATTGCATGATTATTATATGAAGTGATCAGAGCCCCATATATTCCTTCATTTTTTACTAGTTTTCCCACTTCTTTGCATGCTCAATGTTGAGCCTAGGCTTTTATTTGAAATATAGTGTTGATAACCTTCAAAATGTTAATGCGTGTGGTGCTATCTATCCCAGGGTGAGGACAGTCTGAAATAATTTTTCTTTGACAGATGAATTGCCCCTCCTCATCTCAGCATGGGTTATATATAACAGCAATATAGATGATGTAAATATCAGTGTTTGCGAACTCATTCAAAGGCTGTGGAAGCAAAAATAACACCAAACATTGTTCGGTAAAATGGCAAAAAAGTTGAGGATTGCTCTGGTGAGAATGAGAAATCCAAATGTTTTCACCCCCAAGTTCCCTGTGTCACATCCAGTAGAGAGGGGAGACTTTGGACATGATACATGGCTAATGCTTCCACTGCCATTCAAAGTCCCCAAAAGCCAAAATTTGGGCTTTTTTTTGCCCAGGAATTACAGACTCTCTGAAACTCCTACCAAGTTGTCCAAACCTCATTTTCCCCTTGACTCCTACAGATGGTCGTAAAGGCCGAAGTCTGTGGCATGTCGAAAGAAATGTTTGGGGCCAGCATGCAATTCACTTGTAGTTACTCATGTCTGCACAGGACTGTTAAAATCTCTCTCTTAAAACTACTGAATTCTTTGAATTATGGAGCTTTCTGGACTTCATATGGAATTTAACTCTGCTTTGCCACAAAACACATAGGTCTCGGAGATTATAGCCAGCACCAAAAGCTGGCTGCCCAGAACAGCTATTACAGTAGAGCAGCTTTAGGTTCTCTTTAGGAAGGTTTTTTCTTACAAGAGTAGTGTATTAATATATTTGCTGTGGTTCAGAAGGCAGCAAATGTATTTACCAAACTGTTGGGCTTCACTTGCAACAACTCGCTAGAGTAGTTTCCAACGTGTAACAAGAGGAAGAACTTATTAAAGATCTATGCCAAATAACCCAGTCCCTGAGATGTGCCACTGACAGGAAGGGAAGGACACAGCACAGGTATTACAGGCAAAAAATCTTCCGGTGCAGGACTGTTCTTTGGTTCTCTGCACATTTTGTCCTGTCTAGTTCAAATGGCTTCAGAGGAATCCATTATTTCCCTTTGCAAGCCATTCCCTGCACTAATGGCGTCATGTGGCTAGTGTGTCTCAATGCTGTTGAATTTAGGTGAACCAGTGCACAGTTTATCTTATTGGCTTAGTGACACTTTCTTGTAATGCACTGCCTGCTTCCTCCCTAATTGCATTCACCTTGCATTTCCAAGAACTGACAGAAATTACTGTTTTCAGATGCAAAAACTGGAAAATGAGGCTTGGTCACTTATGGAAGAAATGGCCAAGGGAGAAGAAGAGCAGAAGGGTTTGAGTAGGAATGGACAACTCATTCATGATAGTTGTAATTCTCATGGGGAATAAAATTACACTAATTGCCAATAAAAGTACAAGTGATGTCTATAGCTGTTTACCAACATTCCCAGCTCACCACGACTTCCCAGTGCACTGACTGGGACCCAGAGTTTTGACAAGCCTGAGCATCCTGAGTATGGTCCACTTTCTGCTCCACTAGGAAGCTGGTTATCAGCATGGGTGCTGATGTGGCTACCGCAGCAGTTCCCACTGCTCTTTGATAGTGTAGGTCCTAAGTGCTGACCCTCTGCTTCAAGTGCTCTCCCAGTAACAACTTTGGTTTTCTAATTCCTACTTTGGAACATAAAGCATCTGAGAAAAGCATTTCAGTTTCACATCTGAGTTTAGCAGTTGTGTCAGATTGGTAGAAATTCAAAATAACATCAGTATTCAATCAGCTTTGCAAGATACTCACAGACAAGGAGGTCTTCATCAGCTATATGTGCCAGTTACAGAAATCAGATATTTTCCAAGTATATCCTTCATCCTTTCATATAACATAACTCCAGTGAGACTGTACTCCACTTGGGGCTTGCAAAGCCCATTTTGGGCTTTCCCTTTGGGATATTCTGTACCATTTAACCTTTGTTCTAGGCAGTGTGGAAAAGATTAAGAGAGACTCAATTAAGCATGGAATTACATTAGTTGTAGAAGCAATTTACAGTGTTTCCACAGAAGTATTCTGATGGGAACAGGGTTTTGATGCTCCAGAGGCTTTCAGAGCTTTGTCAGGAACAGAGTGGCATGGGCGGGTGTGGCTGAAATGGGTGTCTAGGCTGATCCGGGATGTGCTAAAAATAAACACATCATAGCAGACACTGCAGTGACCCTTTCCTGAATTATACAATTAGTCATGTTGCTGGAGATGCATTTGGATCACAAACACAGAGCAGAAGAACTATGATTTTACTAACTGCTGCAGCACATTGCAAAGAAGAGCTACCGATTGACCTGGGCTCAGCTTCCCCTCTGGCTGTTTCATATCTGCCCTACCCAAACACACTCTTTCCTGGGAAACAAAAATAGGCTTGCAAATAGCATGGTAAGGAAAAAGCATTGTAACTGTTACCCAGAGAAGGACGTAGTTTTCTCTCCGCTTTCTGGGTGGGGGTGACTTACACCAACGCTCCTGTTCTTTCCTGTTGCAGGGGAAGGGGCTCTCCTTTCTTTTTCTTGTTCTACTCAGCAATACACAATATGTAAAAAGCTCTTTCTATATAAAACTGCACCCATTAAAGACATTTTCAAATCGATTTAGCATGACTAACACAAGGGGGGTGGCGGTTTGTTTTTCATACTATAAAATAACCCCTAGTAACTCCTACCTTTATCTTACACATGGACAGACAAATATATCACCATCAAAGGGTGACAATCTGGTGGTTTAAATAGCTTTGAAGGGTTTAATTAAAACCTATTAAATAGGTTTAACAGGTTTAAATAAAGAGAAGTACAGAGCTTGGAGCCTTTGTCCAAGGCAGGCTGGAGTGCTGATGAGCATGCTGAGCACATTTATTATTTTATGGAGTGCAAACAATGTGCTCATCCCTCTGTAGTACACAGTAATAAAGATATCAACCAAGCTTCACGTAGGAGCAAAAGGTGCACTGAGAAAGCTTGCGATTAAAAGCTGTTGATAGGGAGTTTGGGTTTCTTCTGAGTCAATAAAAGAAACCACAAAACTGGCTGGTAAGTGCGCTTATTTCTATGTCCACACGTGCAGAGAGGCAAAGCGTGCTGTGCTTGGGCTGTTTCAGATACTCGATAAAACACGGGGGCACTCATCCAACCCTTCTCATTACTGTTTTCGTTGAAGGGGAGCCCTCAACAACCTACAGCCATGCTAGCTGAGGCCGGTCCTTGGCAGCTGCCTTTTCAGTGTTTCTCTGTGTGGTGGCTCCCTATGCAGGAGCTGTTTGCTGGCTGCTTTGCGCAGGCTTTGTGGAAACAGCACTGTTTGCTTGGGGAATTAGTAATTCCCAGCAGCTCTCTGCTAGTGCTTGGTGTTGGGTCGTGCTAGCCACACGCCTAGGCGAGCAGGAGGAGCACTGGGGCAGTGCTGGCACCCAAGCTGCGTTTCCTGCCTTCTCCCCATTCCCCGCTGGAGAAATTGCAGCAGCTCCCTCCCTTTCCTTCCTCTCTTCAGCTCTTGCTGCTGGATGCCTCCAGCCCACCCGGTTTGCGTTTCCTCTGCAGAGCCCGAGTCCCCCATTGCCCCAATTGCTGCTGACCGCTCCCAGGCCGTGCAGGAGCAGCCCTGTCACTGTCTCCCTTTCCAGCTACGGGGCTTTGCATTTATGCTCTCCCTTCCTAACGTCTTCCTCTCTCTCCTGTTTTCAGGTGCTTTTGCTTTCTGCAGGGAGGGGGCTATGCCCTTCTGGCCCAGGAGTTTCTCCTTCCTGCCTTGGTGTCTTCCCCCATGCTCCTGCCCATGTTTCTTCCCACTCTTTTAGAGCAGGTCGTCTCTGTCCTGTGACACCAGCCTGCAAACCAGGACCAGGAGCTACAGTGGAGAAGTAGACAGTTGAACTTAAATGTAAGATCTCAACATGTAGGATTTGTGTAGTATGTTTTCAGTTTGCTGCTGAAGAGAGGTGTGACTGAGAGGAAGGTAACAGCTTGGCAAACGGGAGGTGGTTTCCACCTCCCTAGGCAGCGGGTGTCACAGGCTTCCAGCTGGTTGGCATCAGGCAGCAAAGAACGTGGTCTCTCTCCTTGCCTTGCAGTTTTTAGCATTGCCTGTAGTATCTGACTACATCTCACAAGGGTTCACCTGAAACGCGACTGGTGTAACTTTGTTCAGGGTCCACGTAGTCCTTCCAGTCGCTGTTGTAAGATATTCACAACAGAGAAAATCCTGAGGAGGAAAATGGCTTATATTGCAGAAGGCTGTGTTAAAAGCGTTTGCAGAAGTACAAAAGCATTGTGAGACCAGGCTGGAAAAACACTTTGCAGTTCTGACTCGTGATGATGTTGCAGTGGCAGTGATCCAGCATGGGACTGTTATTAGGGACGCAGCTTTCCTTTCACCAAGTGCTATCACAGCGCGAATAGTTGTGCGCAGATACGATTACAAACACATCTGAATGTATGTGTGAGGCATGCCATGCCTTGTGTATTGTTTTAGCATACTGAAGAAATGTGAAGACATGAAGATTGTGTATTTTTCTTTGAGTTTGCTTCAAATGCATGAAGTTTGCAAATGGCTTTGTTTAATTTAACATCCTTTACTACACACTGTTATCAGCTGCAGCCATTCACTGGATTACATCAGAACCTTGATTCCCACTTAAAATCTAGCTGATATGACTGTAGAGGAAAAATTTAAAGTTTGCATCCTTAAGGATTAAATGTACTACAAAGAGTATTAACTTTTATCAAATTAATTCTTTTAGAACACAATATCTGCAGGTTTTCAGTATTTTTTTTTTTAATTCTTGAATGTTTAATTCATAGATTTTGTATTTGTGATCTTAGAGGTTTTGACTAGGAAGAAAGGAATTGATGGTTTCGAACAATACTGTTAAAATTGCACTTAAGCCTCTTCTAACAGTACATCCCAAATGGAAGTTTTTGTGATCTGGAAGCATGTATGCTTCCTCTAAGATTTTTTTGCAGTGCTTGCTGGTTTTCTAAATGATTTGCATAGTATGGGTTAGTCATTTTTAGCCAACCAGTGACTAAGGTATGACCACAATTCAACACTGTTGTTTGATTTTTGGGAAGTTTCATGTCACTATTTCAGTCTTAACAAAGTACTCCAGATGAAATTCAAAGTACTACAGGGATGACTGTTCTTAAGATTTATCAAAACACTGTAGGATAAACCCCTCTGCTCTTACAAACATGCCTGTCTTGAACCTGCAGGTTTCCTGGCAATGCATTTCTTGTGGTATTAGGTAGCTCTTATTTGTGCAATTAGAATGTGGGGGGAAAAAAAGCTGTATCTAGTGAAAATAAAATAAGCTGCAGAAATGCAGAGGGAGGACTGAAATAACAACAGTTATCTAAATTTAATCCCATTCCTTGCTCTGTCCTACGTTACAGCTTTCTGCGGTATTTTCAGAGGGTTGATTCTGCACTGAACACATGCTCCAGACGAAGCAAAACACTGAGAAAGCTGAGATCAGTTGCAAATGCAAATGTTGCAGCTTGAATCCATATTATTATTCTGGAAGATCCAAATGATAAAGACTGCAGATGCAGTTGAGATCTTGACCTGCAAATCTCTCTGTTTCTTGCATAACTCCATTAATGCTAGAGTGTGGTGCCATTGTGTGTTGCAGTTTGTAGTCTTCTAGAAAATAAGAAAATATTGTTATTCCTCTTTTACTGATTGGAAAATGGGACACAGGGAGTGTCTACATGGCAAAATACATAGAAATACCCAAGCTGATCTGAATGAGGCAGATTAAGTTCCGGAAGCTCCATCTAAAGTCATTACACTGTATTATTCTACATAGACATACCAGGGAGGATGGAGTAATCTGTACTCTGGAGACGTAGCCATTTATCTTATTTGTGATGATATATCCAGGAGAGCTGTAAACCGGCAAGCTCACACACTATTTATGGTAGCACAGTACCGCAGCATGGATGCCGCAGACATGCAGGAAGTCAGGTAGATCCTTGGAGAACTGGCCAGCACTGTATCCTTACAAACCAGCCATAAGCATCAGTGGCAGCTACTTTAAAGCTACTTTATATGTGTCTTGGCACAATACTATCCTGAAGCTGTGCAGGAAACTGAGCCAGGTTTCCCGAACACTGCTTATAGCACTCTGCCTTCTCCCCCTCAGCTGGAAGTGCAACCTGGGCCTCCACAAAACATTACTGAGGAGGAAAGCCCAAAAGCACCTACACGCTAAACCTCACGAGGTAGAAGGCCCATGTAGAAGGCCTATTTCTACATCAGGAATTAAACCTTAAGTTTGATCCCTAAATTAATGTATTCAAGTGCACTTAAGTTCTGTTTGGAGGGCTTGAGTAGGGTTTGAGCAGTATCCAAAACTTGTTTTTGCTTTCCACACATGCACATGGGAGCAGTGTTTGTGCAATGACTGGTTGATGGGAGATGAACTACTCATCTAGGCAAACCATATTCTTTTTGTCTTTGGAGGATGTGGGCCCCTTTACACAAAAATGCATTACAAAAGAAGAAAGAAATTTATCTCAAGGTTTAGGGTAGAAGGTCATGAAACAGGAAAGAAAGATGGATGAGAAGTAAAAACAGAAATAAGAGAAGTGTGAGAACTACACTGGGCCTGGGGAAAGATCAGATAAGAGAATGAAGAGATGAAGCAGCAATAAATGAAAATGAGAGAGAAAACATAACAGACAACAGAGCTCCAAGGTAGGAGTAAACATGTTGTGTACATTGTCAGGCAGCAGCTATTTATTGGGAACTCTGAGAATATCAATACCAGCTTTTCTCACAAGGACAGCTATAACTTTCTCCAGAAAGGACAAAACGTCAGATGAAGTGTACAGTCTTTCCACAGATACTGCTGCAGGAGGCTGTTACAGGAGGCTCTGTCATGGTCGTGCAGGCTGGCAGAATTATCGTTTGCTTCCTGGAAAAAGATTGCTATTTATTTCTGATGGTGTGGAAAGACAGAAAACAAGAAAGCAACTTTGACTTCTCCACGACTTGTGTATAACTGCAAAGGCTCAGGGTCACACAAACAAACACAATATAACATAATATACAATAAAAAAACATAATATAACAACGCCACCTGTAGATTCTGCTTTATAGCCTTGAAGCAGGGAATTAACATGTACAGGTTTCCTCAGGACACCTCTTTGGTAATCACTCCCAGCCACAGTCTTTTGGGTATTGGTCTGGTTTTTGAGTGGGAATATCTTACATCCTCATCAAGAAAATGGTTAAAACACTGGCTTCTGGCTGTTACGCCATTAGCTTTACACAAGCACTGAAACACCTGCAAAGTTTCTAGTCCAAATTTCCCTTGTCCATTACCTCTAGTTTCATCCTCAGCGGACATAATGAGAGGTTTATTCCTTTGTCTTTGTTGCAGCCCCTCACCTACTTGAGTGCTGCTATCATGCCTTCTATTGCTCTTTCCCTCTCTGAGCTAAAAAAATGCAATTTTTGCAATCCTTCTTGAGAGGTAATTTTTTTCTAGACTACTGATGATTTTTATGGTTCTCCATTAAGCCCTGCTCCAGGCATCCACAACCTTCTCAACACCCTCCGAAGCTGGACCACTGGTCTCAGTTTTGGGGCCAGTCTTGTTTAATATCTTTATCAATGATCTGGACAAAGGGATCGAGTGCACCCTCAGTAAGTTTGCAGATGACACCAAGTTGGGTGGGAGTGTTGACCTGCCTGAGGGTAGGAAGGCTCTGCAGAGGGACCTGGACAGGCTGGATCGATGGGATGGGGCCAATTGTATGAGGTTTAACAAGGCCAAGTGCTGGGTCCTGCACTTGGGTCACAGCAACCCCATGCAACGCTACAGGCTTGGGGAAGTGGCTGGAAAGCTGCCTGGCAGAGAAGGACCTGGGGGTGTTGGTCGACAGCTGCCTGAATATGAGCCAGCAGCGTGCCCAGGTGGCCCAGGAGGCCAATAGCATCCTGGCTTGTATCAAAAATAGCGTGGCCAGCAGGACTATGGAAGAAATCATGCCCCTGTACTCAGCACTGGTGAGGCTGCACCTCGAATACTGTGTTCAGTTTTGGGCCCCTCACTACAAGAGAGACATTGAGGTGCTGGAGCATGTCCAGAGAAGGGCAACGAAGCTGGTGAAGGGTCTGGAGAACGAGTCCTATGGGGAGCAGCTGAGGGAACTGGGGTTGTTTAGCCTGGAGAAAAGGAGGCTGAGGGGAGACCTTATCGCTCTCTCCAACTACCTGAAAGGAGGCTGTAATGAGGTGGGGTTTGGTCTCTTCTCCCAGGTAACAAGTGATAGGATGAGAGGAAATGGCCTCAAGTTACGTCAGGAGAGGTTTAGACTGGATATTAGGAAAAATTTCTTTACTGAAAGGGTGGTCAAGCATTGGAACAGGCTGCCCAGGGAGGTGGTGGAGTCACCATCCCTGGAGGAGTTAAAAAAATGTGTAGATGTGGCACTTCGGGACATGGTTTAGGAGGCATGGAGGTGTTGGGTTGACGGTTGGACTAGATGATCTTAGAGGTCTTCTCCAACCTTAATGATTCTATGATTCTACGATTCTAAGTACTTCAGCTCTGGCCTCATCTGAATGGAGGGATTTTAATATGAACATATGCTCCTGTCTACCTAGTGCAAGGTCAAGTGAAAAAATGTAAGACATGCCATTTCACTCACTATTTCTGCAGTGATAGTGACTTTTCCATAAAAATAATTTATTTTCAAAATCAGATATTGATGCCAAAACAGAGAGCATTTAAATTCAGTAATTCATGTAATGAATATAATCAATATGTATTTTGAACAATCTATTAATCTTTAAAAATCTTTTTGTTTTGACTTTTTGGCGTTCACTTTTGTGTGGTGTTTTAAACTTAGTGGTTTGTGCCCTGTAGTATCCTGCAGTGTATAAACAGAACTACCAATGTAATATCTCGCAGTCATTTCTGCTTTTTTTTCTGTCTTGATTATAGGAATGACAGGCACCTAATTAACACAAGGCCAAAACCCCCTTATCTTAGTCTTCCCAGCGTAAAGGTAAAAATAGTGAGTGAGAGAGAGGGAAGAAATGATGAGAGCTCCAAGCTCAGACCTTGGAGACTGAAGCCTACATCAAAAGCTGCAGTCTGAGGACAACTGTGGCCGTTGGTCAGCCCTGGCTGAATTCAGGGACTCCTTCTGAATTTTAAAAAAGAAAGTGAGTTCAGTGTTTCAGTTCGTTCATTTCAAAGTCATGTCTGAAGACAGATACAAACGATTTCACCGTTGCTTTAGTTTTAGAACAAATGTGCCATTTAAATCCAAGTCAGAAAGGACAATAAAGGGAAATTCTGTGAACCTGAAAGAAAAAAAAAAACCAACAGTTTCTCTTTTTTCATTTTGGCCTTGTGGCCATGGGTCAAATGTTTTTTGAGCTCTTCTTAATTCCTTCTTATTGTTCCCTGCCATGGGCCTTCCTGCCCTTCCCCTCTCATCTTCTTCCTGTCCTGTTATCTTTCTCCCAGTTCTGATTTCTTCTCGCCTTGTTATCTACTTTTAGACACTTTTTTTCTTTTTGGATCTTATCACCGCCACCGTCATCCCTTTCTTCAGCCCAGTGTCACATCTGAGCACCTTTTAGCTCTGAGCGTGTTCTCCAGACGCAAGGGTGCTACGTTACAGGTCACCTATGCTCTTTTGGCTGGTTTATTGCCAGGGAGCAAGGCAAATGGGAGAGGTTTGTGTGTGGGAGCAGTTGCCGAATAGATTTTGGCTACTCCCACATCAGAGTACACGGAGGTGCTCTCGTATCAAAGGGATCACTGCATCTAAATTTGCCAACGGGCCAAAGTTCTTTTCTCAATCATTTTTGAGCTCTTGCTTTTATCCCCCATAGGATTCTCCTTAGTCACAACTTAACATTGCAAATAAGAGCATAATAAGCCACCAGTTCTATCACTTCTTTTAATCAACCAATTCCCCCTGAAGTCCTGGCTAGTTTTAAGCATTTTTGCATATTACTTTCAACTTGTTTTTAAAGTGTACTTAATTATCCACCATTTTAAGAAAACAATTAATTCATAAAACTCCACTTTAGCAGAGTAGAATAATCAAATTTACCTTAGTTTATCTCTAGCCTGGGACAAAATCAGCAAACTGTGACTCATAACAAAATTGTGACTTAAATTCTCAATTTTTTTAGTTTTGCGGAAATCTTGGCCTATCAACACGGTTATTAAATGGAACACCTTTAAAGGATGAATAATCTAAGTACTGCAATGGGCTTTCCACAAAGTCATGCTGAGTTAAGGGAAGAGTTAGGGAATGAGCTAATTGGCCAGCTAGTGCGTTTAGCTGGTGTTACAGACGTGATAGTTACTGAGAGATGTTATAACAAACCATATGAAATGTAGGCACTGTTGAAGAAACATTCTGTTTTAGTGCTGTGGCCTCATGGCGTGAGGATTTACAGGAGCTTTGTCAGCAGCTCAGAATGAGAATGAAGAGATGGAAAAATGCTTGTTGTTTAGGGAAACAAGATTGCTTTCAAGTGTGGGTTATGAAGCGTTATTCTGACCGGGTAACTAAATGGCAGGAAAAACAGTATTTTAAATGCACTGGGCAACAGGCTGTGCGCAGCCTGACTGTATTCATGTGTCCTGGGGAGTAGGGCTGGGGCAGCAGCAGCCTCGTAGGGAACAGGTTTAATTTGATACGGGATATACCCATATCAAACTGGGCCAGCACGCGCTGTGACGAGGCATTGCGAAGGCAGCAGCGTATCTAGAAGAGACGCCCAGGAGAGCCAGGCTCACCGGGAAGGGACAAGACCCCAGCTGAGGCCCACCAGAAAGGCACAGGTGCCAAGAGGGCTGGTAACACCTTGCACTGCTCGAAGAAGAGTTGTAAGGGCTCATCTGACTAGGCCTTAATATGTGCCTCCAGAGCTCCTGCAATTGTAGTATGTGTTATTTTTTTTCCAAGTTAGATCTGTGACTCTGGCAGGCCTCGGGTGGTGCTTGTGAAATGTTAATCAGAACGCGGCACGCTGAGCAAAGGGAACAAAGCTGACTGTTCTGTCCTGTAGCCAAAAAAAGAGAGAATGCCAGCAGATATTACCATGAATGGAGTCACACAAGAATAGTGACACGCTGTCCTGACTCAGTTTTGCGATGTCTATATTACAGCATGCTAATGCAGTGTGACGGGATGTCACGCTCCAAACCCGAAAGCACTGGGGGATTAGTCTGTGCCATTTTGCTCCCCCATTCAGTCGCAGAGCTGATCTCTTCCTCCCCAAATGTACCCATCCTTTTCTCACAGCGGTGTAAAATGGTTGTGCAGTGCCACTGTTTCTGACTCGACGTAGTTTTTTCACCCCCTTCATCACCCCTTTAACTTCTTTTAGTAGAAAAAATATGGACACCCCAGAAATAAGACTGAAAATCTTATTTGAAACCAAAACTCTAGTTGAGTTATGCTGTTACTACTTTTCAGCACAGCCAGAAGATAACAGAAATTATTTTGCCTTTGGTTTGGTGGGGGTTTTTTTGCCCGGTTTGTTTGGTTTGTAATATTGGAGACTTTCACCTACTAACTTGACTTAGGATTTTTAAGACTGCCGTAATTTACTGCAGTAAACTCCCAACAGCTGGAGCACTGCCTTGAGGGCAGTGGGAAAAGTCAGTCATTACTCAACTTGGTGCTTTCCAAGCCATGTTCTGTGAATTCTCCTCCTCCCCTCACATACAGGGATCAGGGTGATGCTGAAAACCCCTCCTGAAGTGCTTGTACCAGCTCCCTGCCTAGTACAATTTTGTTCCTCCGAGGCAGGAGAATGGATGCTTATTCCTGCAGCCAGTTATTTTAGTTAATCCTCCACTCTGAACACCCAGAGTAACTGTGGTCGTACTCAAGGATAGGAGGAGCTAGCAAAAAACCTTTAATTGCTCCAGGTTTGGGTTTTTTTTCCAAACTAGTCTTAGAGACACTAATACCTGTTGGAAAACAACCAGCAGTCCAAGGGGGGAGGCTGTAGCAGATGCTCCCCATTACAGCAGTGAGGGCAAAGCTAAGAGATTTAGGATACAGCTTTAAAAGGTTGCTAGCAGAGTTGTATGATTTGGTTGCTTCTGCTAATAAGCTTCTGAACTTGATTTTCCAGGAAAGTCCTTGCTGCTCTCTGCCTTATATGCCTATGTAGTGTTAAATAGATCTGGAAGGTGCCTGAAGTAATTTGATTCTTTCTGTGTTTATTTCAGAAGATCCTATTTTAACCAGTACCGTCAGTGCAACCACTTCTGCATCAACATCAAAATCTGGTAAGAGTTCAAATTTGTTATCTGGTATTCTGAAGCTCCCATTGCCTTTTTGGCTTTCAGCTTTTCCAACTTCTGGGAGAAATTAGGTGAATTATTTCATGTAAGGTGATTGTAGAGCAATGTATTTCCCTGGGCCTCTTATAAAAGTCTGTTGAGAAGAAAGGACTGAGGGATCTTAGTAAGGAAAGGGTTAATTTGAGCAGGCTGCATTTTTTGTTTCAGGTTAAAAAGGCTGAAATTCTGAGAGTTCCTATGCTCTCAAGGAGTGGTTCAAGTGTGATCAGATATTAAAAAAATTAGCTAAGACTTATAGTTCAAGAGGTCATCAGATTGGGAACAGCATCAGTATAAGGGATCGGGCAGCAAGGAGTAGCTGATTTGATGGGTGTAGAGTGACAGAAGAGGACATGGACTTTAATAGTAAAGAATTATGCCAATGTTGGGCCTCAGTTAATAGGAAAGAATATATGCGCATAAAGCTGTCATTTGCAGAAATGCTATTGGTAACTTCTTGAAATTATTGATGTCAAGATTCACTTTTGGGGGTAAGGTGGTGGCACCAGTGCCCTCAGTTTCAAAAGCTGCATTCTTTCTCTCTTTTGTTTGTGATTGTTTTTACTAGATCAAACTTAAAGTCCTAAAACTATGAAGACTTAACATAGAAAATATCTGCTTCATATGGTAAAAGTCTGTGATTATGGTTTACATCTTCAACTGACACATTCAGTTCTCTTTATTTTGTAGCTTTGTAGTTAAGAAAAATCAATATTGACCGTATTTCATTCATGTGAGCTAAACATAATCTCCTCTATTAGTTTGAATATGGAAGACTTCTGCATTTAATAAGTGATGAGAAGAAAACTTAGACATATGATTATATTTTTTGATAACTAGAGATACTAATGAGTCTGTTTTGGAGCTGAAAGCACTGAGATGGTAATGATATATACACTTGAAGTGCTAGTAATGGAGGTGAATAAGATGCAGCCAGGTGAAGTATGCATATGTTATGTCTATTACAGCAGAAGAATTAGTCCCTTTCAAATTGTGTTGCAGTTCTTTTATGTTTCAAAAACCCTGATGTTCATGTCTGTTTCAAAGACTTTTAATAAAGGCCCAACACCTCACAGTGAATGAGCTCTTCAAATGTTTCACTGAAATTTCTCTTGCAGCTTTTTGTCACAGAAGGGAAAGCAGTATTGTTATTTATGCCTATGAGAAAAGCATCAGAAGCCCACTATGAGATTAAAGCACTTTGTGGGTGGGGAGCAAGCTCCCAAGGAGGTCCATTCTTTGAGGCGCTACTATTCTAGGTGAACAGCCAGCAAACTGAGAGCAGAGGAAGAGAGTAGATGTTATATTTTAAAAGTTCTGGTGTGAACATTGCATTTAGAAGTACTCAAGTCATAAGAGGGAAAATGACGTGTCATGTCATGATTTGTTCCTATTCTATCATGTTTCCCATCCATGAAAAGTGCTAGAAGAGGTAGTAGGACACATGTTGAGTTGTTGTCAGGGATTGAAATGGGCATCTGTAGCTGACAGTAGCACTAACTGTTTGTATTAGATTACAGAATTGAAAACTGGGCTCTTAAAATGATTAGTTATGGTTTTTTTAGCCCAGATCCCTCGGCACCAGTTTGGCCAGCCTGTTCCCTTGAGCACGTGCCAGGGGCGCATAGGACCAGCAGGATGCCATCCATGCACAGCAAGACATGCTGATTTAAACTTTGCTATTGCCTTAGTGATGTTTAGGGAACTCCGCTCCCCTCTTTCCATACCAGCAGCAGCTGGAAGTGATCCCTGCTGCCTGAGGGAGCCCTTTCCCCTCCCCTCAGCCTCCAAATCTCACCCCGCTAGAGAAGAGAACTACCAGGAGCCACCTTACAAAGGGCACCAAATTCACCCTGGGGAATATCACTTATTCATCTCATCCAAGATGTTCTAAGCTTTGCTGGACACCTCAGAGGAAGGCCTGCCGGGTGCTCTTATTTCCCCAGAAATCTGGGTGCAGAAGAAGGTGGCCTGGGAAAGCTAGCCAGAGAAGCCGACTCAACCAGGGCTTGAGGTGGACAGCAGACAGAAGAGGAAAAAATTGCACAAAGACTATTAGAGTCTCTTCCCCTTCAGTTGTTTACCTGTAATATCTAAGCTGTGTTCCTGTATGTCACTTGCACTTCTTTCTGAGGAGTTTACACCCTTCCTCCTATTAAACAGGTATGCAGCAAAGTGCTAGTCAGCAGTCCAGTCCGGCAGCACAGTGAACCCATCTGTCCACACCAGGCTCCTTTTTCCTCACCTCTTCCCTTGGCAGTCATGCCAAGCACCTCTGTATAACTCCCAAAGAGCATACGCCTCTTCCTTAGGGGATGGCTGGAAGCTACAGCTGCTAACTTTCGGTGGGCAACTTGTGGATTTTCCACAGGCCAAACATTCCCTCTGATACCAACCACGTGCACTTTGAATCCTCTTTACAAATATGTGGGTAAGAAAGCTCTGTAAGGGCCAGACTTTAAACAGAAATTCACTGCCTTTGTGAGAGAAGGCAGCTAGAGGTAGGTGATGTTTATTTATGCATGATAAAATAAATCAATAAGGATGTGAACGCCTTTCTTGCAGTAACGGAAACTGTGAATACCTCAACTTCACAAGCAACAGCATTGCAAGCGTCAGTGCTGACAACAACTACAATCAGAGTTACAAATGAATCCATCACAAGCAGTAAGTGAAAGTTTCTTTGAGCTAATTGTTGATGCTGTTCCAGTGGTGGTTCAGGAAATCAAGCAGCAGTGCCTCTTGGCTTGGGAATTTGTTTTACAGATAGTGAACTCTTTGGTGAAATCTTGCAGGTAGGCGCAGGAGCTTCCTCCTGGTCAGGCTCAAGGCAGCTCCAAGCCAGGCCTTGTAACTGCATTATCGCAGGCTTGTTATCAGTGGGATGACCCACGTATGGGACAGGGAGTGGCTTTCTCTGCAGCGAAGGGAGCCCTGTCCCTGTTGATCTCCAATTTAAATGAAATATTCTTCTGATAATTTAAAAGTAGGCTGCAAGCAGGGCAATAGGTGTGTTTTGTGTGTGTGCATATGTGCGTATACAAAATTGAGGAAATAATTTGAATGTCGTTCCTTTATTAGACTCCACGACTTCTTCACCTAATCCTACACAACAAATAACACAAGCTGCAACAACACAACCACCGGTAAAAGTGACCACTACAGCAGCAGATAAAACTGGCAGCACAACAAACAGTAAGTGATAATTTCATTGAGAGATTTCTGATTTATTGTATACTACATTTCTTTAAAACTGTGTGAAGCAATAAAAGCAGGTCAAAAAGAGTAGTTTGGGTTATGGATTTGAAGGTTTGGGGAAGCAGAGCTATTCATCCTACCATATTACGTATCTTTAATGAATGTTGCCCTAGAATCTTACACAAAGAATATTATACCTTTAATTTTTAGTGGAGGTGATCTGAAGCCATTACACAGGATTTTAATCTCCCTGTAACTGGGAGAGATGTATTTGGAAGGGTTTTCATTTTTTATTTTCTTCCGTGTTTTTTTAATAAGTATTTTTTAAAATACTTTTTAATAAGTATTTTTTAATAAGTATTTCATCAAAAATAAATGATTCTATGTGATCAGAGTAGTGTCAGAACAGCCCCCTTTGTTTTTTATTTTTATATATGTTACAATGCTACGGTTAATTATGTTCTATATTATTATGAGTCACAGTACTGAAAGCAGAGAGGTGGTACTAATTACCCTGCATCAATCTGAGGAAATACTTTTGTTCCCCATAAATCTTCAGAATAACATGTGTGTTGGCCCAGTGCATCAGATTGGATTCTAGAAAAAGAAAATTTTTTAAAAATCCCACGTATCCAGCAAGTAGTTGGATCAATTTAAACAAGTATAATAACATCCAAAAGGAGCTCAGTAAACTTAAGATGAAATTCAGTCTCCCTTTTTTGTCTATGAACTACACTGTAAATGTTTGCTCAAGTCTATTGCTGAACCGGAGCTTTGAAATACTTCATTTTTTATGCTTAATTGACTCAAAAAATTAAAAAGAAATATTCCAGATATTTAACTCAGCAGACAGTGGTACACCAATGTTCTCAGAGTTGATGTTTAGAGCATACTGAACTGTGATGAATGATTAGAACTTGACTTCTCTTCCCTTGGTTTCCTTGCCTAAAAAGGGACTCATATGAAACAGCCTGCGTGCTTCCTCTGTACAAGTTCTCCTTTAAAGCTACCCCTTGTGGACCCGAGCCTGCTAAACTGCCTGGAGAGCAATTACCCTTTCACTTAGTGGTTACATCTTCTACTGATGCAGCTTTCCTGCTGTGCTTGGTGTAGGGAGTAGTCTGATTGTCAGCCGAAAGTCTTTTGTGTTTTGGCTTAGCTTTTAAATGCCAGTATCTGTGAGTCACAGGATACAGTCTGGCCAATGCACAAGCTGCTGAAGTGATACCGAAGGCCACAAAGAATCTTTTTAAGCTTGCATTTGTGACCCTGTGGGCCTGTCAAAAGCCCGCGGCATGGTGCATCGTATTACGGATGTGATTTCTAGTCCTTGCAGTTTGGTGGAGGTTCCTGGCTTGCGGGTACCGGAGCAGCACAGCCACCTGGAGGAAATAAACCTTGGTGACAGGTAGAGCTCCCAGCAGGGAAAGGAAAACTAATGAAGAAAGGCATACCTGCCAGTGCAGCTCAGCTCCGGCCACTGCTTGGCACTGATGCCCCGAAAAACTGGTGCTGGGGGTACGATGGTGCTGGAGGTACAATGGGCCTGGGCGTAAAGTTTTCACCAACGTGCCTCCTTTCTATTCCTCTTGTGTTCTCTTCCCACCAGCTAGAGTTCAGTCCCTAGGTGCTTGGGTTGTGATTTGTTTTTAAAAATCCTCATTTAAGCTAAAAAACCCTCCAAAACTTGTGATATAAATGGTTGATAAATGAACCTAAAAACAGGGCTTACCTGCCTCTCACTCCCCTTCATAAACAGGAAAATTAAAGAAGACACTGGGAACTGCCCTGAATTAAAAGACTTTATATTTTCTTTCAACGCTAAGTAGTATTCGGAAAAACTCTGTATGTGAAAACTAATTTTAGTGGTTTTTTAAGACAAAATTCCGGTCTACTTTTCAAGAAAGTCATAGCCTTGGCTTCAGCCCAAAGGGGTGGGATGGGACACAAGGTAGTGGCTTTGGGACAGGGCACAGGGGCTGTGCAGATGCGTGGCCAGCCCTTGGAGAAAACCCACAGACCCCTCAACCACCGTCTGGCTGCTGACTACAGCCATCTTTCTGTTTCCACCCCACGCATTGGCACAGCAAGGTGCCGTTGGCTTCACTGCACCCTCCCAGCCCCTGCCAGCATCCCCAGCAGCGGCGCAGGACTGGGGGAGTCGCGCTCCCTGAAGTAAGCACAGCCGTAGCAAGACTTCTACTCTCAAAATGGACAGGAGGTGAAAGTTGTCTGCTCTCTCTTTTTCACTAGCACTCACTTCTCCCCCTTTTTGGACTGGCCGTATGGGATGGAGGCAGCAATTGGTGGTGCCTTTATGACACTTGAAAATTTACCTTTACTACACCTGATTTTTAATGAAAAGCAGGCACCTCTGTTGTTTTGTAATGGAGGCCATCACTTTCTCTGCTTCAATCCCTGCTAAAAGCTTCAGCAAATGATCACATTCACACAGCAGAGATTTGACAGGGCTTCTTGTCTCCACTGCAATTTCTGTGGCTGCTGTCACCTTTTATTATAAATTCAGGAAAAGCCCCCAGTGCTCCACATGCTGTGAAATCATGCGAATGACTTTTTTTTTTTTTTTTTTTAAAGTCTTCAGTATTCTTTTTCTCTGCAGGCTATAAGTACAATCTCTCCCTCTTTGCCCTCCTGCCCTGTTTATTATATTGGAAGCCAGCAATTAGACTTGTCTCCTTAACCTTCTTATTTATTAATGTAAGTGGTCAAATCCAATAGCTCACATTTAGTGAAAAGAGTGACCTCACTTGTGCAGTCCAGGCCCCAAAACTATAATTTATATGGTGCCACACTACAGCAAGTTGCATCTGCAAACAGGATTTCATATCCTGGGACACTTGGAATTATCAAAGAGACTATGAAATGAAATGCAACAAAAGATTATGTTCTTCCTCCCTTGGATACGGAGCAAGCATCTTAAACGAGGTCAGGGCTCAAGGTATTAAATTACAGGTAAGAGTGGATTTTTGGCTGTTGTGTTTCTAATTTATCTCATGCCACTCTCCTGAATGATGACACATCATGGTGCAATGAAATATTAAATATTAAAAAGTGAGAAAAGGAAAGAGTGGAGGAGATACTTTTTCTTTTTATCAAACTACTGGTAATTAAGAAGGAAGCTTTACTTCAGTAAAACTACTGGAAGAGGATTGTGGTAAGATGTATTGCTCAATTGTCCTCAGGTTGTTACCGCATGCTACAGGTAAACACTAGGTATAGTTGGCTGCTGAGACGTGTTAGGCAGAGAGATGTTTTAAAACGTATAGTTTGAAATACTTGGGGTTTTTTGCTTACCAGAATATGTAAAGCTGGCAGACAGCAGATGCAATCAGCTATGGGTGTAAACATTGAAACTGAGATCTGCTTGGTTACCTCCCTAGCCAATTTCCATTCCTCTGAACGGGCGTGAAGCTGCATTGGTTTTGCTACACTGGGATTTTTCAAAGCTTTCATGAATGCATTCGTTAATGTACATGGTTTCTCAGGCTATTGATTACAGGGGCGAGGCCTTTATGTGTGTTTATGCCAAAGATACAAGCTCAAGGGAGAAGGTTTAGTCTTCCATCTTACAAAGCCCTCATGCTGATGTTTTAAAGTGGTTTGGGTGCAGTTCCTTCTGCCCTGTAAAGGTGTTTCCTTGATTGACTGATTGGCCAAGTAAGGTTTTAACACACATACAGGTGTCTATATTCTTTGCAGTGCATAGAGTATATGCAGAGTATTTGCCGCTTACTTGAAGCATCTTATGATGTCAAAGCTAGTTAGGTAACAGCCTGCTGTAAAGAAAATTTAAAGTACTTCTGGGAAATTCCAAAATCGATGTGGATTATAGGTAGGTTAAGTAGAAAATCATGCTAAGATTAAGTGAGGATATGTGTCGCATTTCAGCTGGTTAAAGAAAATGAAGGGTTTTCAGAGCACAAAGAGTAAGGAAATACCTGAGGCTCAGACAGCAGCTTTGCAGAGCAGCTTCAGGTTCCCTGTTGTTGATTATCCCTTTGACAAATACGTGTTAACACACTGTCATTTATCTTATCAAAATATCAGCAGGGAGAGCTGCATCACCACCAGGGAGTTCTGCCGCTGCAGCAATCAGCCCCATTTGGACAGCTATTTTACAATCTTTACTGCTTTACTATTTTTATTCATAATCAGCTGTTGACAACAAACCCGTTAACCGATCATGTGAGTGCTTTTGCAGCAGCAGCAGCAGCCGCCCTCCTCTGCTGTGCTGCTTTTCTGCGAGCCCAGGCCTCCCCCTGCCAGGCAGGCAGAAATCTTTGCTGCAGCTGGCTGAGCCGAAGCGTGATGTATTACTGCAGCGATGTGTCAGTAGGGACGGCAGAATTGAGTCACTGTGTGCCCGCACAGAGTCCCCCGCCTGTTCCCGCGGAGAGCACGGGCACCGCAGTAAGGACTTGCGCTGTCTCCTCCTGTTAAGATCAAATTAAACCTTGCATAGATATGAGTTATGGGATTTACCAAAAAGGCAGATTTCTAGCAGGCGTACTGTGCTGTCAGTGCTGCCATCGCGTACGTGAGCAGTGGCTGGATATGGATGCTTCTGTTCCCATAGGTTTTTGGCAGAGAAGCTATTCGATCTGCTAAATGTGTTGATGGTAGAGCCTATCCTGTGTATTAGGCGTAAGGCTTGGATGCTGCTTAAAAGCCACTTCAAAGCCACTAGTCAGCAGAGAATTGGGTTGCTAGGATTTAATCTTACAGTAATACAGTGGAATTAAGGGAGCCTTCCCCACCAGGTTGCATTTTTCATCTTGGAATTGGTGAAAACTGGTGCACAGACTTTTGCACTGTAGCAAACCTACTTCACTCCTTGACACCAGGAGCGGGGAACCTATTCTTCAGTCTGCCAAAATAAATGCAACAAGCTTCACGCCAAACCCTAGGTAAAGGCATGAGTCACACCTGGTGCTACCCGAGTGGGCAAATCTCACCCAGGCTGAATTAAAAAAAAATTAAGTGGAAAGGCTATCATCCCTCCCCTCCCAATCCCCCGCCGAGGCAAAATCCAGCGCACAGCCCGCGTTCCCAAGAACAATCTGTTCTCGCAGCTCCCAAACACAAGAGGAGCACCCGGGGCTGGGCTGCTGCCAGGACTGATAGGACGCCTGGAACATGTGATCCCCATGGGAAAACAGCTCTCCGTAGGGTTACAAGGCAACTGGCTGCCTCCCTCCTCATCTCTCCCACACACCTGATTGTTTTGCAGTGTTCACAAAGCGTATTTGTGTTCTAATGTCTCTGCACACGAAGGCTTACTGTTATTCTGCCTTACTTTTCATTCTCCCATGCAAGCTTTTACTAACTTATGGGATAAGGGAGCCACAAGATGGTTGCTGTTATTGTTACAAGCCCGTGCATCTTAAAGGGAGAGGGAGGTTCTTTGGGTTTTTTGCCTTTTTTTTTTTTTAATTGATCTCAGATTAAAATTCAACATTTAAAATTTGAGTCTAAAGCAACCACAGTAAGACCCAAAAGTGGAAAAAGTTTGCTTTTAAAGATTCATTCAATGCTTCTATGATGAGAATGCGGGAATTATTAAAGGTCTCAGATCCTTGCATTATACCATCGTAAACAATGAGGTAGGGAGGCTTGTTACACTCATCTCTACTGCAAATTAGGCTTGCATATTGAAGGGGCACAGTGCTGAGGTTTCTGGAGGGAGCTGACAGTGAAATTATGCTTCTTATCACTAGAATCCCAGTGAAAGTTATAGGCATTTAAGCTTGTTTTGCATAATTTGCAGTACGGTTTCCTTCCATGCCTTGACCTTCAAAGATACCATCCCTAGCCGTCCAGCTCCTCTCAGTTCCCAAAGTTGTATGAATCCCCTGACTCCTGTGGCTTCAGCTCACTCTTTCTTAGCTCATTGATTTTTGAAGCTTGCCTCTCCAAGGTATTGCACTTAATAAACAAGAGGGGAAGGGAAGGGCCAAGTTAAAGGTGTGTAGTGATAGAACAAGGAGCTTTGGGTGTTGGTTGTTTTTTTTTCCCTGAGAAAAGGGTTCTTTGGGGCCAAACTGGTAGTCAGAGTTTCTGAATAAAGCATGTGATGAAGCATTCCTCAAGATTCACGTTGCATGTGCATGATGTTGCACTCGTTTGACTAAAACATGTCTTAAAGTTGGTTTAGTTCCAGTGTTTGAAATTCATATGAAGAGGCACTGAAAACAGTTTACAGCTCAGTCGCATCTCTGATTTATATCAGAAAGGAAGTATAAGGTTACTCTTGGGCACCCCTATGTTTTATTCAGTAGGCACTGTCTTGCCTGTTGTTATGCTGAGGTTTGAGCGTAGACATAGGAATTATCAGCTGTGCTGGAACAGCTTAAATTCTTTCCTCTTGTCATTCGGTGACCTTCAGTTCCACGGGCTCAGGCAGTGCCCTGCACCATCGTCTTGGACTCACCTTAGGCTGCAAATCTTGTGACACAGATGGCCTTGATCCTCTGTTGACTGTGTGAAAGCAGAAATAAGACACTTTAATTTTTCATACATTAATTTTCAGGGATATATTATTTCCTAGGCCTTAACAGCACAGAATGAAATAATTAACTCTGCGTTTAATTACAATCCCTAAAACTTTTTACAGTATCACATTATGTGACAGTTGTGGCTGACACTTGCTTTTTTTTTTAATTTTATTTTTTTGAATGAAGGTTAAAGATAGAGGGCAGTAAGTAGCTTCTCTTTTCTGCTCATGTTGCTCTTGGTGCAAGATTGCCTAGTTATTCTGGGCTCCCAAGTCAGAGCTCTAGGCTGTCTTCTGGCACAGATGTGAGGCTGTTTCTGATGCTAGGATGTGCTTTAAAGATGCCTCAACTATGCCAGTAGTAACAACTCCATGGGGATGGTTCATCGCTTGACAAGCAGTTACCAGAAGCTGTAATGCTTTCTGACCTTAAGTCTGTTCTATGATGGTGGGAGCGTTTGTCTGAGGGATGGTCCAGGATCTAAGACAATGCTTAAACAGGTGTATCTTACCTGAACATCTGTCTCATTTCCAGCTACACAAGGAAATGGAACACAATTGGCACAAAATGAGAGTTTGGATGCTTCATCTACTGAGGGATGGTCTTTTTCTTCTGCAACCTCTCTACAAAAAACCACTTCTGCTCCTGGAACCTCAGGTAAGTCTTGACGACATACACTCTGTTTTCCTATACAAACAGTTAAAAAGATGCAAATAATTTTGAATCTCTTCTTCATTTGTTGTGCATTGTCCTGGAATGAGGGCCACCTTCTTATTCACGCAGGGTACGCTGTGTCCATGCCATCTAGCTATGAAGTTATGATGAGTGAACTTCAAAACATTCACTTGGGATACTCAATGTCATTACAGGACGATATAAATTACAAAAGATAATAGCAATCTTTATATTTTCTGTATGTGGTCATCGTGTAGCATTGACTGCCAGAGGAGGTCATCAAGATAAATTCTCTGGCTGCAAAGCAAAGGAGACAAAGGAGAAAAGAGCTATAATTTTTACAATTGTTAATAAATCTGGAGGGCAAGTTAATGCATATAACCAATTAAATGACATCGTTCAAAGTACAACATGGTCACATGCAGGGTCAAAAAGATATTAATCTTTCCCAACTCCAGTCTAGTTTTATTGTTTTTCTGGGTTTGTTTTGGTGTATTTATCCACTAAGCAACACTGTGGTGAACGTAGATGCCAGGTCATATGGGTCATCATTTATTATGCTTCTAGCTGGCTTAACTTTCCTAGATTTTGAAGAGCCACTTATTCAGATTTTCTTAAGGTCTCTTGAGCCTGACTTACTTTCAGCTACATGTGTGTAAATCCAATAAGGACACTGACTTTGTTTGCGTATCCCAATTATTATTAATCTTTAACATCCCCCAAGGGATACAAGACTCTTTTTACAACCTCTGGATTGTGTTTGTGGGAGATAAGCATGCACGTGTACTGTGATTTTTCCTCATAGAGCGTAGGATTGGATATAAAAGTGGAGTAATATCATATGCTCAGTATGCACTGAAATGCTTAGAAGCATGCAAAAAGATCTTATAATAGTAAACTTTTTAAGGAAGTTGGGATTTTTTCATTTTTAAACCAAGGCCACTGATTTAGAGAGGATTCTTTGCTATTATTTCAATAAGCCTATGGCCCATAATGCATATATTGTGAGCTGTAGTTATTTGATTATCCTGTTAGGTTTTGTGTCTTTTGGCAGACATGTGCATGGTATGGAAACCTTACCATTGGTACACTGCAATGAAGTAGTAAATTACAATGTTTTTAATTAAAGGTTCTCTCACACAGGTAAATTCTCCAGTTTAAAATGAAATCATAATACATATCTGGCTATGGATCACATGTACTGAATTACCTATTACATTGTTTGTACAATTACATTTTACATTTAAAATTTGCCGAGAAAATTTTACAGCCTTCCTTGGGTCTGTTTGCAAAAGTCATCATCTTACTCAACTCACTTTGCTGTAAAACTGATAAATCTTCTTGAGCTTGGGGAATACCCAAGATGCCAGGACTGTAATTGCCTGGCTGAGAAAGAAAGGGCCCATCTATCCAGGGGGAGTCAGTGTGCTTGTCATAGCCTGTACTCTGAGTTCCCATAAAACTGCCATTTCAAAATCACTTCCTCCTGCACCAGGATTTCCACGCTTACACCTTTCCTGTCTCCTCACAGCACCAGCTCCTCGCTTCTTTCTTGCAGCTTAAATATGCAATAAATCCCATTACTCACCTTGATGAGTTAGGTAGCTTATCCCAAATGGGTGCACCTTTAGACCACCCTTGCTCCCTTATTCGCTATATACATTAAAGACTTTAAGAAAAAATGTTTTGATTCTCTCTAAACAGATTTCTTCTCCTATGCGCAATCACTCAGGGCCAAGGGAAGCCATATGCTGCACCCTAATAACTTTTAAAGCAATGCAAGTGTGAAGCCAGTTGTTTCATTCTGTGCTGAGACTAGAAGAATTCTAGACTAGAAGATTATTTCTTCCCAGCTCTTTGAAATTTCACATTCAAGGGCTTCTATAGGGCCTCAATACCTTTTGTTCACCAGAGCAGAGGCTGGTATGCACGATGGGGCTGGCGCTGCAGCCCACAGGGGATAGCAGAGCTTGTAAGCCAAAGGCACCCGAGCCACAGCTTCTGTGGGGAAGACAAATTAATGTGAAATTGATCCAAAACAGAACGTTTCTATTTGGTATGCTCAACCAAAATAATTCAGCTGGCTAACTTCAATGCAAACGAATATATTTAGTTTTGAGACCATTTTCCATTTTTAAAAAAATGCCATTCTGGTGAAAATTTCCTTTCTTGCTGCAGAAAAAGAAAAAAGCACATTTTGAAGAGAAATTTCCAATCAGCCATATCAAAAGATCAGGGTGTGGGAGGAGTGCCACAGAGAGCTGGAGAGCGACTGAAATGAGTGGGGGAGCCTAGCAAAGAACTTGGAGAAACATCAGAGAACAGTATTGCTGTATTAAAGAAGATTGAAACCACCAGCCACGGAGGAGGGGCTGCGTAGTGCTCACCCAGGCTAGGAAAGGCAATAGGGACTGGTTTTAGCAAAGAGAGCAACCTGCACGCGTGCCATTGACACATACACTTCTTTAACTTTAACTTTGGCTGTCATGTATAATATACCTCCTACTCATTCTCCACCTCCACAGAGGATTGCTTGCTAATATTTAATTTTCTCCTTTTGTTTAATTAATGAAAAATTGGAGATTTAATGGATCAGTCAGAGTCTAAATACATCTGAGAAAGTGCAAGTGTTGCAGCTTTTTATTCTGTGACCTAAACAACAAAAAATCCATAAAGCAGTATGAGCTTAAGTTCACCCAGCAGGGTGGTAAGATCAAATGATCTATTATAATAAACTGTCAGATGAATCAACCTGCTGCATCTATTGATATCTTTATTGCACTCCTCCAATTATAAATCCTACTCACTTGATTCACAGGAGGCATCTTCCTAAGAAAAATTCTTATGAGTAAGACAAGGAGGGTTTGACTCTTTCTGTACGCAAACTGTGTAGGAACTCTGGATAGTGATATTAGGTAAAAATTACCCACCGTGTCTTCGGCTTCTTCACAAAGAGAGAGAAACAAAAATCGAAGTGCCTGGGAGATGAAAAATATAGCAAAGCCTCAGTTAACACAATTACAGATCTATAGCATGGTCAGGGCAAGGAGGGTTTTTTAAAGTTCTTAATTTTGCTTTGATTTATATTGTGGTATCCCCTCTGAGTAATCAGCCAAATTTATTCGTTTGTTTTGCCAGTGAACACAGTTTCATGTGGCTGCCCGCCAAAACCAGAAACAGCAAACTGCAGGCTATCCAGGCTGCTTAGGTAGTGGTCATTGGAGAACAGAGTGGGGAGAGGTTAGTTAGTGGTCTCTTTCTCCATCTGTCAAGCTTCTAACCAGCACTGAACTGACTCAGGCAGGTATTTTCAAATCAAACCACTGCCACGTGCCAGATTTTTTTTATCCTTGTCCTCCTTACTGCACAACGAGGACTCAGCACAGCCAGTGTAGCACACCTCACTTTTCATGATGAATCTGGAAATCTTCCCGGGTTATTTATGCAGAGCATCTGCCCCCTACCTCTCAGCACCAAAGGATGTGGTAAGCTCTGAACAGGCAGCTAGAACAACTACGGTAACTACGTTAGCAAGCGAAATGCTGCCTTTCCTTCTGTCCTTCTCTTTCTGTAGAACAGCAGCACGTGACCCTACCACCAAAAAGGGCACTGGATGGTTATTTAGAAAATGCAAACTGAAAGTACCTGCTGAACCGCTCCGATAAGCACAGCTTTGTTTGTTGGCATGGCTGAGCAATCTCTGAACAGAGGGTGAGCTGGCGCCTTGCTTGCATACTGGAGATGGGGGGAGAGAGACAAGGGCACGAGTTTTTTCCTATTTAATTTTTCATGCTCTAGCAGAATCTGGGTGACATATCTTTGGGAAAGATGCTAGTAGTTTTATTGTGTGTAGATGTGTGCAGCTTTTACAAAATAACAAAGGCTCAGGAGGCTCCTACAGGAGTCCTTGAAGGAAGGGCAGGGAGCTGCTGTCATGTTTCCTACCTGGGATTGTTTCTGCTGTCTGGGTGTATTGAAGTGGCGAGGTCTGGCTGGGACAGCAGTGTGGGTTTTGGTTGTGCCTGTGGGTACTGACCCACAAGTCGCCTGACCCTTCCTGTTTACAGAGCCTTATGTCACCTGCGTACAGCTTTGACAAACCTCAAGTATTTGGGGTGAACTTGGATATATCAGTCTCAGGCTTAACATGCTTTTTCTGTTTATTAATTTGCTTTAATTTGAGCCAAGATGGTTCGCTTTTTTGGCAAGAGTGAAGTTAAGGGAAAATGTATAATTATGTTATAATGTTGGGGGCCTTTCTTAGGAAAGCTCAACTCTCCTCAGGCTTGGGAGACAAGGCTTGAAGTTTCATAGAGAAGTGACCTATTTGTAAGACTTCAAGGTCTTCTGCCTTTCTCCAAGAATACGCACACACAGGGCTTTACCATTTGCTTGTTCGACCATTGCTGTGTCATCACATGGTGTTTTTTCCATGGGATCCTACTCCTTATAAGCTGAAGGAAAGGCAGTATTTGGGTAACAAGCATATCATATTTGGATGTTTCCTTAATGCCAGTATGTGTCCTGCTGCGTTCTGTACTGTGTGTTGTTCCAAACCTCCTTTGACAGGCGAGTTATTAACTTCCCGAAAGCTTTTCTTTGGCTCTTGTCGTTAATGTTGCCCAAACATGCTATAAACAGTGCCTAATGAATCATCACAGAGATCCTCTCTGAGCAAGGTGACACTGCTTTTTGCAGATGGATTGATGAAATGATAAAAAGCTTAGGAAAAAAGTCTCCTCTGGATCCTAGGAAGCCAGGGTGAGATAACTGTATACCTTCAGAGTACTTAGCATTACTAATATTTAGTCTGTTCAAGAAGAGCTCTTACTGCTGACTTTTAAGTACTTGGCTTTTCAACCTGAACGTGCTTTTCATGCATGTTTGTGATTAAAATGCAGTTAAAGCTCTGTCACATATATCATTAGCAAAAGTGGTTATTTGCTCAAGTGATCCATGTTTTTAATTGGGTGTAGAGAGGAGGAAAACCAAGAGCAGCCATTCTGATTTTCAGAGAGTACATTCACAGCAGTAGAATAACGTGCTTCACTGGTGTTACAGCTTCGGTGGTGGGAGCTGTCTTTGTGCAAAGCATCAGTCCACAGTACAGAAAGTGCAGCGAGGGCGTAAGAGTGGATTTGTACCCCCTGGGGACACCCCGGTCAGAGGAGGAATGCTGCAACCCTGGGCACTCAGGGGAGAGGCTCAATGCCTGGCTGGAGTTACAGCTGCCTTCACACGGCTTCCTCTGCGGTCTCCCAGCCTGGCACAGCTGGGACGTGGAGGATGTGCTGGTGGGTCACATCCTCCCAGGGAGCTCTTGGGACAGGGTCAGATGCACCACATTCCCCACAGATGCTGTGGCAGCAGTGAACCCTGAAGAGACCCAACGAGGGGGCTTTTATGGTGCCCTCCAGCCTTGAGGAAGGTGACCAAACGCTGTGATTTATACCTCAAAATAATGAGAGACTGCTGAGGATATAGTGCCTGAGGGATTTTTTTCCATGGTAGCTCCAGTAATCCAGTGTGAGAGGCCTCAGCAGATGGGCAGAGTGCCAGTCACTCGCCCCTGGCAAGAGACAGTCTGTCTTGTACAAACAGATAAATGTTTTACTGCCAGTTCACACAGGTGGATATTCTCAAGGACACGGACAAGTTAGGTGCCCGGCTTCCTTTGACTTTAGAGTGATCGCAGAAGAGATTTAATGCAACATAATAAAAATCACTGTGGGAGCAATGGTTGTCTGTGGCTAGCCTCCAAATGTGAAGTATTCACAGCCGCCTTAATTTCCAAGCGTGCTACAGTCTAGACACACGAAAGCAGCAGCATACTAACAAAAAGCTAACAAAAAAATAGTGTTCTGCACCAAAAACTTGTGAAGTGGCAGGGCAAAGCTGACGGTAGTGGGCCCTAAGCATTGTTCACAGTGCTCTGCAAGGTCCATTTCTTCTTCATTACCAATGCCTCTTACTCCTGCTGCTCAGCAGTCTGCTAGCCAAAAGCACCAAGGTAATGAATGAAGACTCATTTTTAAAGGGTTTTGTGACCCTTGAAGACATGTCTCAATAGGCATTTGAGGTTCTTTTATTAAAACACTTATTTGTCAGTTAAATGCCAGCTACCTACTTCAAGGCACTTACTTGGTTTTGGCAGGAGGAATTTTTTAGGAATGCATCAATTAATTGAGGATTTTCTTCTTTTAAGCGGAACAACAACCCAGCATAGGCTGTGCTTTGGATTCTGCTCCCATCTATAAGGGATGTCTGCAGACTTTCACAGCTCAGACTTTCTGGGCTTGGGAACAGTGTCAGTGTGTCAGTTCTGGGTCAGCAAGTCTTGCGGGGTTAGTGAGCGCACTGCTAGAGTCTGCCGGTTTGTATGATGTGAAGACTCTGGACATCCAACCCTGAAACAGTTACTAACAAACCTGTTCCTTCTGTTTTATTGCAGGCCTTCATGTGAGCTCCGTGACAGAATCAACAAGTAAGAGCTCTGTGCGCACTGGCGAAAAGGGCTGCCGTGGGGTGGGAGGGGGGCAGCCTGAGGAAAGGAAACGTTCAGGGAACAAGGAGGCTCTGGGGGAAGAATGAACCTGAAGCATAGTACAGAGAAGCAGAGGAGTGATGCTCAACTTGTAGCAGTGAGTAACTTTGCTGTGATTTCAGCTGAATGCCATGTTGGACTAGCAGATAATGACAAGAAAACAGGGTGGGAGCACAAAAAAAGTCAGGCCTGGCATATTATGTGATGCAATGGGAAATGGATATAAATAGAGTGTTTACCAAGGAGCTTGTTCTTGTCAGTGGCTCTCATTCCTTGTCCTGTGGTTAGAAGCAGCAGGTCCCAGAGTAAGGCAAGAGTTTCCTGTGCTAGTGAACCTGTATTGTCCTGTTTTCCTTTCTCTGGGCTTTTCAGGAAACAGTCTCTTCTGTACTGCAGTTCTTGCTGCTGCTTCCAGCAAAAGTTTGTCCCTCCTGTTACCATGATGTGTTACTCCAATTGTTATTCTGATCCCAGATCGTTCCATAGCTGGAAAACATCTTCCAGATTCACTTTCCAGATCCAGAGAAAGTAGACATGATGGGCTGGCTTGTGAGAAACTTCAATGAATGAAGTGGATAACTGAGTTAAAGGTTTTAATTCCTTAATCCATTTTATTCATTCAGTAGTGCTTCTTTTTAGCTACTGTATTTCTCATTGATGGGCTCAAGTAGTTAAAATGCTAACCTATGGATTTGTCTTTCCTGCGTTACTCATATCTTGGTCATTTAACAGAGAACTAGGAAAATAACCAGTGAATCTGAATCCTTAGTTTTTCTTCTGAGGAGATGCTGCACAAATACAGAGATACACATTCATGTTTTTCAGTGTAATTTGTTTCTGTTGACATTTTCAGTCAGTATCCAGGATAAGTCATTGCTGTGATAATTGCCCGCTTGCCCTGTATATCATACAGTATATCAGGTATGGTAGTGAAAAGGGCAGTAGTATTTCCCTGGGAAACCTAAAGCAATCACATGGAATTATGAATTCGTAAGAATTATTTCAGTTACTTGATGATGGCTCACAGTTTCCATCCTTACATTATCACCCCTCAGCAGACAGGCACCACAGAGAGAGAACTTCTGCTTTAAAGAAACATAGTGATTTTTCAGAGACAAGGGTCTCAGACAATGATTGTTTCCTACACTATAGCATCAGAATGTCTCAGCTGTGGCTGTATTGTTTAGGCACCGCACAAGCACATAGTAAGTGATCATTTTTCCCCAGGAGGTTTCGGTCTCTGGCCAGACAAATGAAGGGGGAGGAGGGAGAGGGAAGGAAAAGAAACAGAGAAGCTAAACAATCTGCCCCAAATTCACACAGCTACACAACAGCAGAACAGAACTGAAAACACAGGTCTCTCAAATCTTTCCCTTTGCACCACCAGTCAATCCACATACATTTTTAAGTAGGACTATGTGGCTCCTACTTACCTGGAAAATCCAGTATACTGGCATATCCAGCAAACCTGTGGAGAAAGTGGCCCCTGGCTGTTGCCTGCTTTAGTCCTCTTGCATCGGAGACAACGTACTCTTACATATCTGAACAGACCAGTATGTTGGAGAATGGGAATATGGGCAAAAGGAGAATAGTGGAGAAAAAACAATCACCAAACCACTTATCAATAGTGGGCCTGAGTTTTTAAAATCAGTCTAGCAAGGAACCCCTACAGGGTTGGGACAAACAAACCTTGTTTGTTACTCTAATTCAGCAAACTAGAATTACATGTACTGCCTATACAAAAAAAGTAAAAAATCCATCTGTAAAAAAATGGACCTGTCATTCAGGGACTTAGCAGAACAAAATTGTATTCTAGCCCTCAAAATGGCCCTGGGAAATTTGTTTTAATGACCCAGCTAATTTTGTAGTTTCTACCCATCAAGTTGAGCCCTCTTCTATGCATCCCTACAGGTGTATGAGGTATGAATGGGTACCTGAGCAATGGATCAGAGCCTCAGTGGCTGCTACCGTGTTCTCACTACTTATATACAGAGCTCTACTCTCTCTTAGGCCCCCTGCTTAACAGACCACCTTCCCCAGACACCTTTGTTTGAGAGCCATTTCTGGTATTTAAATGAGCAATGGAAATGCTCGGCCTTGCATTACAACTTCGATGCTAGGCATCTAGTTATCCATTTGTCCAGCTGCTCAACTTCTTCAGTGGCCGTAAGCACACGTCTGCTCAAGCCTCCATCCAATACAGAATATAATGTAACTGGGGAAGCACCGATGTTTGCTTTTTCTTTTTTCTCTCTCAAAGTTCAGTGATTGTTTTTCCACAGACTGTATGCACAAGGTAATAAATATCTTGTGTTGTTGATACATGGCTCAAATTCAGATTAGCACCTGAAGGTAGAAATGCATTCCTTTAAACCCTGCCCTAAAAAACACCCAGAGGGTCCCAACAGTCATTGCTGTCCCCAAATGTGGCAGAGAGAGCACGTACATCCTTTTATAACACTCAACTCTCAAGAAAATCACTAGCTACTAATATTGCACCTCTTTAGAATTCTTCATCTGCTATTAGCACTTTTTTTTAATTAGCAGTGAAAAATTTTGGTCTTTCTTCTTTTGGAGGCAGGTCTAATTTTCACTCTCTTGCCCGTTTATTTGCTTGTTAAGAGATCTCTTCTAATGTTGAACAGCACCTTAACCTCCTAAAAGTGAAGAAGTTTGGAGCTCATAACCTGTAAGTGGACAAGCAGATGATCCTAGGGAAGACTGCACCCATGCAAAGTGTGTGTTTCTTCTAGGTCACACTAGATAAACTTTTCCACCCCTCTTGCCAAGTTATCCAGGTATTATTGAAAACTATAGCTGTGGAGCACCAAATGGCTCCAGAACTGGGGACACAGAAGTTGTTTTGGGCGGGTAATTTTTCACGGGGAGTTGTTTGGGGAGTTCTGGCAATTACATGTTAACCTGAAAGGCAATATTTCTTTTGCAAATCTAGCTTTTGGCAGTCCTGGAAGCAAGAAAGTGCAAGAGAGTGCTACCCATTACTCTAGTGAGTGTTCCTGCTTTATTGTCCAGCTTTTGAGTTTTCAGTTGATCAGTTTGGCTTTTGATGAGTTATTGGAGCAGCAGAGAAATGCAACTGGCAGTTTTATTTCTAGCCTTACCAGACGTAGACCCTATTACAAACCCAATTTAACTGCCTGTTATAAAACTTCTCTCAAAGAGAAACAGAGTTTAACAAGTTGACACCACTCTCGCTGGAGAGCAGCACATTTATTCCCAAGGACTGAAATCAAGGTGATAAAACTGAAAAAAAAATGTGAACAGAGTCATCCCCTGTGGGAGAAGACACAAGAAAACATATGAAAATGTTGTTCATATACCGTTATGAGTACATATTATGTAAATATATTGTTATGAATGTATTAGATGAATATATTGTTCATATTGTCATGGGAGAGAAGGACTAGGAGGGAGTCTTCTGCAAACGCTTCAAGCACTTGATATTTGCATGATGCATGTTACTTAATCTTTTATTTTAATATTATGCATCTCTAGGGCAAGAGTGTTGCTGCAGATCTGTTATTTCCTACCCAAAGTACTGGCTTAGCAAAATATGTTTGATGTTTTTCCACTGTAAACTTGTCTCCAGGTTCTCCCTCTAGTTCCATAGATGCACCCACATATCTATATGAATATTAAATATTAATTGCATCAAGAGCCATCGAAGATGCTATCTCTAAATATGAGGCGGGCATGATGGCTGATGCTGAGGAAGGCTGCAGGAATGCAGCCGCAGCCTCCCCCAACACAGGGCTTAGGCCAGCAGGCGAGAGAGCACCTGTTAAATTTGAACGTGGCCAATTGCTGCCAGAAAAAAAGATAAATGGGGAGAAACTGGGCTTATATATTTCCTCGGGACAGCTTCTCTTCGTTACATAATTCTTTCCTTTTTGCTTCTTGGCTGGGAAACACCTGTCAGGAAATGGCAGATGGTGGGAAATAATAAAAGGAAAGAAATGTCCTCATTTAAAAAGGAGATCTTGCATTTTCTCTCCCTGGTTGGAAGTGCTGTGGGGAATGTTACTGAATTATGTAACTCCTTGGTGTCTTTCTGGGTGTACAATGTTAAAAGAGAAATAATCGCTTCAGTTGCTGAATTTCAAATGAGTCTTGTTTTCAAAAAAGAGGGGAAAAAAACTGCATATATCAAAAATTTATTCCTGAATCATGACTGTTTCGCAAAATCTTTGGGAGCCATCAACACTGGCCCCCAAACTGACACTATGTTGTCCCTCTTTTGCAGGCGTTATATTGCCAATTGTCATCACCTTGATAGTCATTACCCTTTCTGTCTTCTCACTGGTGGCTTTGTACAGAATGTGCCAGAAGAAAACTCCAGGTATTTGGTTTGCTTTTTCTGTGATGGGAAAAAGATCAATGTGCTTTTTATTATTAAAAGATCTCTGGGGTCTTTTTAGATTACCTTAACCATAGATGTTGCAGTAGTCTGGTAGGAAAGCTTCTTGTATTTCAAAGTATTTTGCCTAAAGTAGGGAAGTAACACTTCATTTTCAAAATCAGTAGGAAGAACAGAGGGAGCAAAAATGTCTCTGGTTTTTGGAGAATATATAACGCCATAAAGCTTTCTGTTCACGCTTTTGCAGCTACAAAGAGCTAACAAACAGCTGTGCTAACACAATCAATCAATTGGGTAGAAAAACACAGTGAAAACTAAGTTTGGAGATATTGTTTAACAAAATCACTATATTTATTTTATCTCTGTTCTAGATACAGGCAAAGAAATATCAATGCTTTCTTTTAGGAAATACCTGATATATACATACATACACGCACACACACACACGTACATAATAGAAGTAAAATTTTCCAGTTACAGTATAATGCACATGGGCACAAAATACCTGAGCAAACAGTATTTTCAGAAACAGTCATTTTGACAGATCAGCTAAAGCCAGTATCTGTTTTGCTGTTGTCCATGAAATACTTAAGATAATGTGGGGTGTAATTCCATTAAATTCCATTTGCCAAATGTTTCAGAGAGTTGCCTGAGTGGGCCACAGGCAAGTGTAATTCTCCATTAAGTGAAAAGCCAGATCTGAATCCAGACTGTGGGTTTTCTCTCCCTGCGAGCTGGCATGAGTTGGGAGACCTGTGCAGAGCTTCAACTGTGAAATCACCAGGCCTTGGAAATATAAAATCACAACAGGGCGTTGAAGCTGTAGACCGAGGCAAACAGTGTGTCGCAACCAATTTAGCCAATGACATGGAAAACCAGACCCAGGTAAACAGAGGAAGGTGTGATCCTTGCTTAGGAAATTACTGAATATTTGGAGTCAAGAGATAAAGATATGAGGTGAAGAACATTTCCTCGCCAGCCTCCCCCATGGACAAATGCTAGCAGGCACAGTACTAGCAAATTCACTTGGAAGCTAGAGTAGATCAGTATCTGTGGTGGTTCCTGCAGGATTTGTTCAGGTATATCCAGTGTGCTTCCCCTGTGGATGGAGAGCCCTGTGCCCAGTGCCATGGGGCTAGAATTGGCTCCGTGTCTCTGATGTAACCCCTCAGCCCCATCCATCTGCCTGTACTTGCACATCAGAACAAAATATGTGCAGTATATGATTCATTTAGGGGAGAAACCCATTCCTTGTCGGTGGGGATGACAGACTGTTCTCAGATGTCGTGCCAGGTTAAACCCCCCCCAGAGCGTACAGTCTGGCAGCTTGTTCTCTCACTCCCCTCACCCTGTATCTTTTAGCTCAGTTGTTATGTACTTGAGAACTGTTGCATGCTCACCTCCTCTGTGCCAGCTACCTGGGGATTTGGGAGGTGCAGGGAAAAATGCACTTCTGTTGTGCTCTTGCGCAAGTCACGTATCATTCTCCCTAGTTTCCAGAAGTATCGATTCGAGCAGTATCACTTCACTTTCATAGATGACATGATTATCTTTTGGGAAGACGAACTAGAAAAGTACCAATTACCATTCAAGCTGGTTGATTGTGTTAATGTACTTAATGCAATACTGCAAAATCACAACTAAGCCTTCTGCTAGCAACTGCAATAGCTATGTCTAAATGTTTACTTAACTGAGTTCCCACAGTCAAAATGATATTAACTTTGTTCCTTCTTCCAGAGAGACAAGAGAACAGCACTGAACAGTAGGTTGAATCCTGTCTTTTCATTGCTTTGAGATCTATCATGGGGCACTTGAGATTGCAGCAGATTCTGCATGAGATTTTCTTTGATCTTTTTCTGTTTAAACATAATAAGCGGTTGCCACCCCAAAGAGAAATATCCTGTTGAAAGTGATGCGCTTGCAGTTATTGTACACCTGTATGCATGATAAGCAGCTGTTCCAGCATGGATAGAAATGCGATGGCTCTCAACTGTTTTGCAGGGCATCCTTTTGAAATGGATAAATGGCTTATGCTGTGCCATAGGGCCAATTGGCCCAGTCTTTTTTATCTTTTTTTTTTTTTAATTTTTGCCCCATTTATTGGTTTTTTTTTTTCCCCCATCTTTCCCATCCCCCTTCTTTTGTTCATGTTTTCTCTCTTTTTAATGTTTTTTATTCTGGATTCTTTTTCTCTTTCTTTTTCTCGTGTCCCCCATTATTTCATTTTCCTCTGTCCCATCTTCTCTCCACTAGTCCATTTGCAGAGGCTCACTTAAAACAGTATTGGCATAGGGAGTTTCAGGAGAGTGAAACTGAGAAAGATGCATTAGAAGATATATACTAGAGGCCATAGAGTCTGGCTGTGGCCTCTATGTTTTGCATGACCAAAAGCAACATTTGGGCTGCTGATTTACTTGCGAGCCCTGACTCCCTGGACATCTGAAGTGGTCCTTCCTGCAATTCAATGTGGCTAAAAGCCTTGTATTGACAGAGAAAAAAGATGGCTCCCTCTTTTCCCCCAGATGTACTTCTGTGGAGCACGAGATTGAACCTGGAGTCATACAACTTGATTTATTACATATTTTAAGAGAAAAGTGTTTTCAGAGATATTGGTATGTGGTGTTTTCCACCACCAAGACTTACGCACAACCTCATGCAAAGCCCATTTCAAGCCCGCTAGTGTAGACTGGCATAGGTGCTGCCTCCTCCAGATCATAATCTTAGAGTTTTGTTTGGCTAACGAACATGCGTGCTGAGCTGCATGCTGACTGTCTGCTTAAATGTTTTCTGAATTCAACAGGGCCCAATCAGACAAAGAAGGAGTCAAACTTCTTTCTGTGAAGACAACTTCTCCTGAGACTGGTAAGTGTTTCCTCTGTGTGTATGTCTGTCTCTCTGAGCCCAGAGATGAGCAGTTTTGGGACGTCATTTCCAATAGTAAAATCATCTTCAGTTCCTGTCAGGTCAAAGTCACTGCAAACAATTCCTCTACAGTGCAAATCCCCAGATTGGGAGCCTGTAGAGCTGCAGTGCAGCTGCACTGTGTGTGGTATCAGTATTTGGAAGTGAGAAGTATGACTGTTTTAGGGAAAATAATTTTTTTATGTCATTGATGGTAAGTGATCTACAACTAGGCATGTTCAGGAGTAACTGTGATCATGATATTTAACAGCTAGATCTGGCTATACAAGGAAGTTTGAGGACTGGTAATATCCCAGGGGCCAACAGGTTTGGGAGTCAGAGCTTTATGTAAACAGGGCTCTGCTAGAGTTGGTGTTGGCAGTGCTCGGTCAGCCCTGTACCCAGCCACCCTTTGCATTCAAAATCCTACTCTCATTGCAAATTCCTCTGTCCTGTGGTTCACTGATCCAGTTTCTTGCAAAATACGTGTGTAAGAAAACCTAAAGGAACAGAGGTAATAGATAACATGCACAAAAGAAAGCAAAATTTCATCAACATAAGCGAAGAGATGGATGCAGTTGCAGGTTCTGCAAGAAATAGGGTAGCACAAAACAAGACTGAGGCAGAACAAAATTCTGACTAATCTGATTTCCAGCTATTCAACAAAAAAACCAAAAAAATGACATCTCTCATGGTAGAACTACTCACGGTGAAACTTCCCCCCTTCACCCATTGCAGTTCACTTCCTCAGCCATGTATGTCCCACCTTCTCTCCTGCCTCATCTGCGGAAGTCCTCCAGGAAAAACAGCCTCTTCCTTTATGCTTTCTTAGGTATAAAACCCTTTTTCTAAGGGTTTCTGGCCATCTGTTTCCCCCTACTGACATTTCAGAGGTTGCGCCATAGCTGCTCTCCCCTTTCCTCTAAATTCTTGAGAAGTCCTCTCAAACACAGGACTTGATCTGAACTATCCTCTACTTGCCGGAGAGGCACAGTTTGCACTTTCCAGCTTTCTCTGCAATTCCCAGCAGCTTTTGTGCAATTCAAAAGACCCACAGGGCAGCTCTGGCAGCCCTTGCAATAAACGAGAGTTGTGCAAGGTCCCTGCAGCCTCGCAGGCACGAAGCAGCACGCTAGCAGGCTAGAGGGGGAGGAGAAACATGCTCCATTGCAGGTTGCATCATTCTGCCCCACTGCTGCTGAGCAAATGCAAACTACACTTTGGCACCTAAGCTACTGCACTTCAGAGCTTTGTGATTTGGGATTTATTTTTTTTTTAATATGTCTTTGGGAATGGACTTTTAGCTTTATTTTAAGGGGTACGGAGTTGTGTGTATGTTTACATTTAAACCATAGGGGTTTTTTTTGAAAGCTGAATGAAGTCAGAAACTGGAATTCATAGACATTTTTTGATTGATTCCGCTCTCATACCGGTTTCAACAATAAAGTAACTTCATTGGCAGCAGCAGAATTATTTGTGTTTTGCAGCAGGGTAAATGAGGAAAGACTCAGGCTCACTGTTTTTTTCACAAGATGAGGTCTGGTGCCTGTTAATCAGCTACTGGTTCACCAAGTATCTGATTTCTTCCATCCAGAGGATGTTTGATATTCTTTTTTACTGAAGTATGATGTATGCATGCTATAATTGGAAGGCATGAGTCATAACCATTTAGAAGACAAGATTCTTGCCCTCTTCTCATTAATACAATTCATATTTAAACTAGCTACCATTTTCTCTTGAATCCTTACATCTTTATATGTTTCAAAATTAAACATGCTTTCACAAAAATGGAAGTCCTGCGTTTCCCCAGGTTTTTACAGACGCTTTACTTCTTAAATTAAAAGCAGTCTGAAAGAAGGGCCTGTTTTCTTACAGAAATATTTGTCACTCATACAGGTATTTTTGAATATGTTAGGATGCCTGCCCATTTGTGTAAGATTTACTTGCTTCATTAAAACCTTGGGCATAAAGGCAAGTGTTTCTTACGGTACAGATAGAAACTTGAGAAATGTCTGACTCGTGGTCCAACTACCAAAAACAATTGCACTGTTTAAAACTTCTTTACATGTGTTCTTCTTTTTCCTTTTTAGACACATAAAATCCAGCTCAATTAAAAGGTGAATTCATTGTCCAACCATTTAGAAAGTGTGTGTTATAGCTGCCTCTGATTGTACATACCAACAAAACTACAAAAGGTTTCGACTAAAACTAGAAAGTTCTTAACAGCAGCCTTAACTTTACAGATAGACCTACATCATCCTCTCGCTATCAACAGGCTGCTCAGCTGTCTAATGTCAAGCATACACACAACAAAGTTCTGCTTTGACATGTATTCAATTTAAGCTTAATTATACTTTATGGGTTTTTTAATTTTTACTTTTATTATTCCAAACAGAAGATTTTGAGATTGTATAATTGTTTCAAAAATGTGTAAAAACCATATATACAAACCAAGTAAGGATACAACCTACAAACTGCTCAAGCAGGCAACCTAGAAAAGCCCTGTGTCAGTGTTGTGCATGATATATCTTATCAAATGTTATGGTGAGTTTAATTTTGCCTTATTTTATCTATCTAAAACCTAAGCTAGCTGCACATAGTCAGTTGAAAGAGATATATGTGTCCAGAGGGCTATTTATCCCATCTGTCTTGGACACGTATCTTGAACTGGAATGAGCTGACCTATGGAGGTCCATTGACTACTGAAGGATCCTATTTTAGGACTTCTAAAATTAGGTTCTGACTATAAATGAAAAGAAAAAAGAAAGACTCCTTTTTCAGAAGTATAGCTGAATTAAATTTAATCAAGAATATTATTTCAAATACCTACAATTCATCTGACAGAATACAGGAAAACAGTCTTCAGTTAAGCCTGGACTAAAGTAATGTTTTTTAATCGAGCAATATCATCAGGAACATAGGTAAAACTGAGCTTTCATATTCTCATTTTTTAAAACTCTTCTTAGAAAGATGGAGTTGCTGATGGCTTATGAGCTCTAAGGCACTACTGGTTGAGAATTGATGTAAAGTAAAAAACCAAACAGGCAAAACCTGTTTGAATTTTTCAAAACCACTCTGAATTTTTCATGCACATTTGCCAGTGAACTGCAACACCTGATGCAAGATAAGTGCCTGTACATGCTTCTTATGTGAAAACTCAACTTGGATGAAAATGCTCACGATAATGAATAGTCTCAAAAAATTTGCATTAATGCGCAAATACAGGATTTGCTACAGCCATTCTATGTTGACTATACAGGCAAATTTAGGGTGGCTCTTCCTAGGGATAATAAATGATCTACAATACAGAGCTCTAGAAAGTCTACCTGCAAAAATATTTCTTATTTGGAATTCAATATAGCCCACAGAACTGCATGTCTGGCTTGTCAGTGGTAGATATGTTTCCCAAGAATATAAGATGGAGGGTTTTACTAGATGACTAAGAGATCAATACCGTCATCCATGATGTTAGTGATAAAGTATTGCCTATCTGGAAAACATACCTAACTTTTGCTGTAAGTGTTCTTGCGTATTTCACTGAAAACCAGTGAAGGTATCGATCACCTTTTAGGACTCATGAAAAATGTTGAGGGATGGAAATGCCTTGGTAACAGAAAGGTTGAGGAATAGAAATTGGGGTAAGGCTACTCCATACAGATGAATGATATGTGATAGAAACATTGATACCTGAGTAATGACTTGACAATTTTCTTTTATGGCCCTTGCCTGGAGTACCCATTCTAGAACAGGTAAAATGTATGAAGGACCTTTATAGTAGCAGCACACCAGTTCAATACTCAATATAAAGTCTCATAAGAATGTGGCAGATGGCATAATATTTCAGAGCTGTTAGGTATAATCCTGGCACCTAAGCATAAGCTGATTCATTAGGGCGTGTTTTCTAACCAGTGTGTGCTCTTTTGAGATGGTAGGGGAGGATATGACTTACTTGGCTTCTAGGGGTATTGTCTGTTCTGCATTGAATTTGCTGGAAGAATATTAAATGTGTCGAAGCTGATGTGGCTCAGATTTTGGTGAGGCACCTGGAATGGAAGGTGGCTGGAGAAGGGTCCATGGTACATGTCTGCATTAGGGCTTCCCAAGACAGCCACTGCGGACACAAATGAAAATTCCAGTGTTGCCACTAAACAAAGCTGGGAAAATATAGCAGGCAAACATGGATATTTGAGGAGGCACCTGACCGGTCACATGTGAAACACCCTTAACTTATTATAATCACGCTGGAGAAAGAAATCAATCTCTAGAGGTGCTCTCAGGTGGCAGTGCAGTACAAAATAGTATGAACCGAGGATGTAGAACAACCAGTATTCCCCATATGCTCCACATCTCTTCCAAAAGCTGCTGTTGGTTAACAGTAGTAACAACCTTAGAGTTGCAACCTTCTTCAACTCGATGGACCTCCTGCCTGTAGATTTTCATCACATTTCTTGGGTGCGTCCCTTGCACAAGATGAGCTACCTACCTTGAAGGTATGTGGGATTTCATAGCATAGATTAATTGGACCCCATAACTTCAGTTACTTTTGACACGGCCCTAGTTTGTGCCTGCAGCATTCTTCTGGACTTCCTGAATTTCCAAAGCCTTCTCTGTAAAGGCTTTGAGGATTCCTAGCCTTCGATGTCAGAGGCTGATGACTGTGCTATACATAGTGACTGAGCACCAAAATCATTACAAAACGAAGAAAAAACCCTTGTTCTCATTCAGCACAAAAACTTCCCTCAGTCATTGGAATACACATGAAGTTCAGCATCTGACGAGACAGTCCACTGTGGTGCTAGGGTTTGGACCTGGAAAATCCTGTGGTCTTCTGAAATTATGTGGCTGAATGACTATCTTCATCACTGCTTTCCATGAATCTCCAAATGCTGAGACTGTTAAATTATTCTGCCTGTGGCTGTGGTAGAATGGGACAAATCTGGAGCTGGGGTAGAGGATTATTCCTCCTTGGTTTCTACTATGCTGAGCACATCTGAGCATGGACCGTGGCATTTAAGGAGGTAAGAAATCTTTGGTTTTTACCTCATTAGGGGCCCAACCCAGGGAAACGTACCCCTGCCAGGGGGCATGGTTCCATAGCAGGCCATGGGGTTTTCTCGACACGCGTTGGTAGTTTCATCTCTCTCATTTTGTCTAGGAGCCAGGTGGATGCCTCTATAAGCAGGTGAAGAAGCCAAGTCTCTAGGTGAGGCACTCTGTCACTGAAAATTCCCTTCCCTCTTCCTCTCACTTGCAAGATAAGCAATGTAGGTCAGCAGAGAGCAGTGTGCTGGTGTGCTGCGCACTTAGAAGCGGTAAGAGCGGGTGTTCCTACTAATGTGAGGGTATGATATTGATTATTTCTTTTTCCTATTACAAGCTGTACTTTCAGTGTCTTATTTTTTTCCCTGCAGGTAGAAAACCTAGAAGCTGCTTCATAGAAAAGGGTCCCCTCACAACAAAGAGATAGATCAAGTACCTGCTTGCCTTTCCTTCTCTTTCTCATTTTCTGATACTCTATTTTCTTTAACCTTGTATTGTATAATGGCCTGAAGTTGTGTTTTCTTTCTTCATAGAAACTGAAGAATAAACTTTCTAAGCTTTTTGCAGCTCCTGGCTGGATTCTGTTTGTGTTTACTCGCACCACAAAGATCTGACTGCACACACTTCCCGCTGAGACACTTGGGCAAAACTGTAGTCAAAACCATTAAATAGCGTATGCTTCTTTCTATATTTCTAATTCAGTTTGTGAGCTGTGCATATTTGCAAGAGTTTCCAAAGCAGTCTCTTACAATCAGAGACCGCTGAGGGTCAGGTGATGTTTTCATCAGTGGAGCATTTGCTAACTTTCCAGCCTGTGGCTTTCTGAGATGTTCCTCTGCTGGGAGAGCCACCTCGCCACTCTTTGCTGGCCCTTCCTGGCAATTGCCTTCCTATCCTTCACCTGAACATTTCCATACACGCTCTCTCTGCCATGGTGAATTGTACAGAACCTTCTGTCCTGCTGACAGTGGCGAGGAGCAGTTTGCAGGTGCATGGGTGAAGTGCGTGGCAGGGGAGAACTGCAGCACGTCGCCGGTGCTGGACACACTGACCCACACCAAACCCAGGCAGTGCATCCAGGCGCTGGGTCCAGCTCAGTGCTGTTCTCCAGCATCTGTAATGCACCCTTCTTTCTTTTAGTTCAGCATGGTAAAAATAGACATTTAGATTCCTGTGTCTGCAGAGGTAGTTTTATACTTTTATAAAAAATAGGTTTCTGCAATCACATTTTATGAAAAACTTGCTTTAATTCTTTGCTCCAAACCAGATTGCCACTTATGAGCCATTTCTCAGCAGCAGGTATCACAGTGAAATAACAGTGCAACTCATTTTTTCTTACAGACAATGTAATCTGAGATGCAGTACAACCTACTTTTTATGTCAAAGGCTATTTTTTAGATCCTTTTTCTTCCAGCATTCCCAATAATGTCAAAGAGGGCTTTGCCCGGGTTAAAGACTTTCTGTACTCATAGTGATATGACCTGTTAACTCTCTTTTATATCATCATGTTCTGCAGTATATGTCTATTCTGAATAATATCTTCAGATTCTGAATCAAATGGGGGGCAGGGGGGCGGAAATTACAGTGAGATTAATACAATAGCCTTCCACAAAGGTGAGACAAAGAAATGTTTGTTTCAGACTTTCAAAATTGATTTTATACAATCTGTAATTTCAGCTGATTGTGTGCTCATTACTTATTCACATATACTGGCATCAGGGTGCAACATTAATAGTCAGAAACAAGTATGTTTGTGAGAGTGAAAAATGAAATCAAATGCTGCACAAGTCAAATTTTAATTAGGAAGAAAACCTTGTGTTTTCATTGAAGTACTATTGCTTTCCTGGTTAAACATTTAACTTTGCAGAGTCTTCAGTGTCTGTGTACTCAGTCTACTTCCCACGCATGTAAAACAAACATGTTGAAGGATCAGGGGTTATGAATACAAAATTTTTCCTATTACATCTTCCTTATCCTCATCCTTTTTAAGCATGACTGCATTTTAGAGGAGGATGTGTGCACTGTGTATTGGATCAGGCCCGGTGCCTAGGCTGCCGATTTACTTGGGTGAATCGGCGACCGGGGCTCCAGAAGAAGTGTTTGAGGGGTGCCACATGGGAGGCTGTGCGTATGACAGACCGGTGCTGTACTACAGTAGTTGCTAAAGCACCTTCTCTTTTAACATTGCAGCTATGAAGCTGTGATCTGAGCCAGCTGTACCTGCTCAGATCCTGGATCTATGTAGCCTCAAATCCTGTCCCTGAGGGTGGCTAGCATGAGATGTGGAGGGAAGGATCACAAAGAGGGAAGGACTCCAGAAACGTGTCCTCCGCCATAGCCTTCCAGCAGTCTGTGGCTTGTCCATGTCCTGAACCAGAGATTGTATCTTTGGTGCTTCACAGTTCTCAGTGGCTTTTACTTCTGTTAATTTGTCTTATCCCCTGTGGCATCTGCAGCCTCCTGCGGCAATAAGGTAGACAGTGTAACTACAGATCTGTCTTATGACATGACGGTAACGTTTAGAGACTTCAAGGTGCCTATGTCTTTTGTGTTTACAGTCCAATTTCAGACAAAAATCAACAAAGAGGTGCAACATCAGAGGATGACAGGGAGAATAAAAGGTTTAATGGAAGGTTTTGCTTGTCAAATACAACTTCCATGTCAGTATCAATCTGATTTCGTTTTCCAAATATTATTCCTAAGGCCTCTTTCTCAAACTGTGCATCATTTCTTTCAGTTTTTGTAGAAGTGCGTGATATATATGAGGTTGGCTTCTCGCTGCCCTCTGCCAATCTATATGAGCCCACAGCTCCTCCTCCATCAGGAGAGGTGTCACAAGGCAGGACCGCAGGTAAAGGGGGTCACGTTGCGCTCGCAGCTGCGCAGTTGACAGCGCTTTGTTAACTGCACCAAACGCTTTCTTCCAGTTCCCTTCATCTCCACGTTCTGCAGTTTGCTCATTTACTTATCAAAGTAGACAAACGTGCAATGAACTTTCAACCCAGTATCAGAAAATTATTGGCATGGTACCTATCAAATGGGATCAACCCATACGCGGTTACCTTTATGCAAGATGCTGTGTAACTATATTGTGAGAAGCTGATGGTTCAAGTCTCTCTTGATACCTTCCATCTCCTAGTGTGCAACACTGGAGTTTGTGTGCCACCCTCCCCTAAGTGGATAACCCACAATCAACAAAAGTCAATTTTTCACTGATGATGTTGTCCAGCAATTTTGCTCTCGTTGGTATTAACTATACCCTTTCTCTCTCAATGACAGCCTTCAAACCGTGCAAGTAATCCATCTAGACTGGTTGGGCACCGCCACTGCACTGTGTATTTTCTCCATTGGCAAACAGTTCAGTGTGAATTAATTCCTTCAGTCAATTGAAATATCATCTGTTCTAACAAAATACTAAACGCCAAGTATTTGTTTTTCATTTCCCTTATGGGAAGCAAGGTCTTGTTCATAGTGGATGATGGTTTGGGGGCAAGTTTGGTTTTTTTTGCAGTCTTGGAATTTATTTCTGTCAGCTAGGGCTATTTTGAGATCAATAAAACTGTCTTCCTGCTTGCAACTAACCTGAATGTTCTTCTTAATTTGCCCTTTGTGTTGCAGCTGGATATTTAGCACAACGTCAAACTGCTGAACCATTAGACTCCAAAATTGTTCTAGACACTTCTCTGTGCAGTCTTAAGGCATACTGCAGCCCTGTATCCAAAACCGTGTGTCACCCTTTGTTTCTGTTATCAGAGAGCATCTGTGTGACCATTTCTTCTCCAGTACATAATCATTCTCTCTTCATCGCTGAATTGCTAGTCGGCGCTAACGATTATAGACCCTGTAACGCAGACATCTTCAGACACATTTGCAGCCACGGAGTAGCGATAACGTGGTTTTGTTTCAGAATTCTTGCAGGCTCCTGCCCTCTTAGGAGCGCAGTGGCAAAGCAACGCAGAGCATCCCTGCCTGCAGCGAACCCTCATCGGACGATCGCTGATATTACAGGGGGACGCTGACCCCAGCAATAGTTTGTGGCAGTTCGCCGTTTCCAGGGATTATGGGTATAGGAAATCTGGATGGGGCACGTGAGCGTCTGCGTGCTGCGGTCGCAGGGTCTGCGATAAGGCAAATTCACCGCTCCTGTCCTGGCCACCGCTGTTGGCAGGTGCCGCCTGAGCAGCCTGCCTCCTGCAGCCAGCACTGCCTCGCCCCCTCCCTGCCCGGAGCCACAGCCTGGCGTCTTCAAGGGGACGTTATCCCGGGAGCTGTGCTGGCTCTGGAGCCTCGCCTTGTTCTCCTGCGGTGCCAAGTGTCAGTCTTCCATGTAAGTCTGCCTGATTTCTAGCGTAGGCAGAGCAACCAGCTGAGAGTGGAACTGATAACAAAGTATTGACATTTCTTACAACTACTGAATGCTATCTTCTCCATGGTAATATTTTTCTCAATGAATTTCTCCTACACCTTCTTTTTTAAACAATCTTGCCAATTTCTCCCTTTCACGCCCTATTGAATCTTCTATTTCTGTATATTGAACAAGGAAGGTAGAAACATGCAGAAGGAAGAAATAATAAAGGAAGAAACAAATGAAAATAAATTAAAAAAGAAATGAGAGTTCTTGAAAATCTCATTCCTTTGTTAGTACAAAACAATACAATATTTGAACGGGTTCACTTTATTTTAGCTTTTCAAAACACGATTTTTATCTAACAAAAACTTTTCGCCTACCAAAAAAGTATAAGTCTTGTTGAAATGTTTCTTTTTTTTCTACCAGAAACTTGTGCTTCCCTTTTCTCTAAAAAATTGTTTTATGAATTATTGAAATAGTTGCTGAAGGCCTTTTTAGCTGAAATTTAACATCATCAGAACTTCTGAAGTTCTAACTTAGCAACACTTCATAATATTATTAAAATAATTTTATCCAAAAGTGAACGCTTGAGAAGGAAACACCATTCCAGCACATTATTGTTGAACAATTTTCAGTGTTTCTCATTGAACCCCATTAGATACCAAGTCTTCTACTCATCTCCAAAAGGCTGCACTAAATTGAAAAGCCCTTTTCGCTGCCAAGAAAAGCTGTCTGAAAACCATTGACGAGTCTTTTCTATTTTCTTCAGGAGTGCAACTACTTAATTTGTCTGCTAATTATTTAAATGCCTAATCAGTGAATTTGTTATAATCCTAATTGGTATTACAATTTTCAACCCCAGGCTACAGATCATATGCAAGCTTTTTAATACATATTCACTTTTGCTAGAATGTAGTACATCTCTTCACTTTCTTGCCTCTCGTGTATGTGTCAGGCATCGAATTGTCTCCCGCAGGGGAGCAGAGAGGCAGAACGCAGTTTCCTGGAGGCATTTGGGGGTTCCCCCCTGGTGCCTGTTTCCATGGGGCTCTGTCCAGTCTGGGGATGCCACTCCCTGTTCATCTCCACGTACGAATCTCTGGTGCAAAGAAATCCCACTGCAGTTCCTGGGACACGCGTTTGGAAATAGGACAACTGTAAACACACCCTCATCTGGAGGCTTATTTGTCTGCCTATAATTGCTGGCAGCGGCTCCTCTTCTCCAGGGAAGGAGGAGTGAGAACTGTCTGTAATCCCTGACTGAAGTTGTTAAATGTTCGTTTTCCTGCTTTGCAGGAACTGAGCTGCTGTCAGCGATATCGGCAAAAAATAATTTTATAGTTGTATCTTTTTCTTTTTATAATTTAATGTTCTAATCATAGTTAAAAATTAATTAAAGTCATATGCCTTTTCTAACCCCTTGAGAACTGCCTTGGAAATACATTGTGGTAGTAACCCACCGTTTGAGAGCAAATCATAGAGGAAATAAGCTATAAAACACAGAAAGAGTAGTAAAAATCTATTGTGTGGACAGGTTTTGCTGGTTAAGTAAGTCTGACAAGGAGACTGGCTAGTTTGTACGGTGGTCGGTGATGTGTCCCGCTAGACTCATTTGTCCTTTTGTCTTTGCATGTTTAAGTGATGCAAATATATTTTCTGTTTCTTAGAAGAGCACTCATCTCAGGGGAAGAATAAAACTCGGCAACTCTTCACACCTCAGCAATAAATACGTAAGTTTATTGCTTTTGTCTTACGCCCTGTAAGAGTGTTTGTTAGTCTCGGTAATACTTGTTAGTCTCAGTATTGTACCATGAAACTAAACAAAAGGGTTAAAAATGCAAAACAAAAAGCGCAATGACTTCAGTTGGCGGCAGCCTCAAGGAGCAATGGCTTAAACAAAGCTCAGCTTGAGCACACCATCACCAGGCAAACTGAGGGGCTGAAGAAGCGGCCACCTCGCAGAGGTAGACCTTTTTAGGCATAGCATTTGGCTTTAACTGTTCAGCTTTTCCTGGTTGTCATTCCCTAGGTGAATTTTCTTTTTGTCTGTGTGAGAAGTAAGAGGTTTTTCAAAGGCAGTTACCTATAAGAAAAGGAACTTGGTACCCAGAAGTGTTCAGCTCCTTCGGTTTCATGAAAAACCTGTGTCCGTTCCACATCATGCAAAAGCAAGCACTTCATTGAGGTGGTTTATTATGGCTTGAAATCCTTGGTGGCTAACATGCAAAACTGGCAGGTGTTGGACAGTAGTTTTATGCGTGCGAGGGCAGAGACCGTCAGAGCATTTCTGAAACCCACTGTTTGTGAGGTGGGCGCTGCATTTTCCTCCATGTACGAAGCTCGCTCAGGCACCGCGGTCTCCACTTCTCATGGAGTTGCTTCTCTCATTTGTGGGGAAATGGGGTCCTTTGCTGAGGGTGGGAGAAGGGAGCAGCTGTGGGAAAGGGGTAGGCTGTGGGAAGGGCCCTGTGTGACCAGGATAGTGCAGGGAGGTAGAGGAGAAGGATGGCCTGAGGATCTAGGTGTCCCAGCATATGTGGGACAGACTAGACAGAGGCTAGCTATGTTGGGCCCAGATGAAGCCCAGCCTTCCACCGTCATTGTAGGATGAAGCCCCTCTAGGACGGGTTCCATCACGCCCCACTGAGAGAGATCTAGTTGACCAGAAATGTGGAGAGACCCTTTTGCAAAACATCTTTGATGTTTTTGGCCTATTCTCGTTTCCCTCAGGATGTACAAACTGAGCTTTCCTGATGCCAACAGTAAGGACAAAATAACCTTCTTTGTCCCTTGAATTAGAGCAGCAGAATGCAGTTTTGCCTACGTTACTGAAAACCCAGAGGTGGTTCTGTTTGCGTGGATGCAGGACAGTGTCCTGGACTATGGATTTACTCCTCGTTGTCTATCCCATGTTGGATTTACTCTGTGTTGTCCATTTCAGCTTACTCTTATGCTCCTGAACAACCTTACCTGGAATAATAATCTTGAGATACTGTTGTCATTTCAGATGTGAAGCAGCCTGTTTTATCACAATATGCAGGAGCGTCCCACCAAAGTTGCAGTTCTGCAGGAAATGTGGAGCAGCTGAAGCTTTTTACCAGGCAGGACGCTTGCGTTAATGACCAGCTCTTGACTTCTAAATCTGAAGTGTCTCTTGTCCCTTCTGGAATGACACATAATTTTTTGATGGCTTAATAACTGGTATATCATATGTATTTATTATTTTCACATATAGTAAAAGCAGGAAAACTTTCAGTAAGGTTGATGAGAATGTAAAAATCAGGTGATGTTTGCATAGTAGTTACTAAAAACATTTTCTGCACATACAGGAAGGAATATGTTAGCGTACTTTGTTGAACTTATGGTAGATAGGGTTCTTTTAATTGTATGTAGCAAAATACAAACAGGGCCTGACCCTTGAAACAGTACTGGGCAAATTGCCACTATGACAATTAATTCAGTGATTCCATTAGACTCCTCACTGTAGCACACACTTCGCTTGTCATAAATGTTTACAGGATGGGATGCCTGGGCGAAATGCTGAAGTGTGTGTTTTTTTCTGTGAAGGGGGGAATATACCTTGCACTGAGGCTATTTGAAGTTCTGTAAATTACTGAATATGATCCTTGTAATGTGGCAGGCAACATAGTTTATTTTCACCTGTTCCTTGGCTAATTGCATTACGTATGCTATAAATATGTCTCCTATATAGCCTGGGGCGCACAGTGGGGATCAGCAAGATAAGCAATTTTACAGATGAACCTTCTTCCCTCTGTTCTGAGTAATGCATGGGATTCCTGTGGGTTACTGAATAACTCTGGAAGTTTGAAGAGTGTTTCAAGTGCTAATTACACACTCTCTTAATTTGTACAGAGCCGGCAATTCAAAAATATCAAGTAGTGCTTCTACCTGCATGTATCTTATTTTTCTAGAACTATAAATGTTTGAAAATTATATTACTGTGAGCATCTGCTCAGTCTCAATCCACTGACTCTGGTAGCATGCCAAGAACTTCCATTGTTTTATTGGCAAATGGAAAGAAAACAACTGGTGGTGTAAGTGCAGGACCGAGAGCCAGGACGATGATCTAAGTTTTGATACCTATTGTACAATGCTTTTGAGGAACTTCTCTCTACAGTTTCCCTCTCTGAAATAATAAAACTTACCTAGCAGTATGGTAAGAGATTGAGCAGATTTGTTAGTTCACGTTTATACACGAAGCTGAAAAGTGTTCATTCCCCTGTGCTTGACCATTGCTCTTATTTCCATTTTGATGGGTCTAACAATCCTCTGTCTTAGCGGCACCAAGAGAAACTTTTGATGAAGCTCTGTAAAAGATGGGGAATCAACAGGTGTCCTCCATGCTGCAGCTGAACTTATGTGGTTCATTCAGGTATTCCTGGATCACTTGGGTTGCTCAGGAGCAGAGGAGTCTTGGATGCCTACTTTGGAAAGGTCAGGCCATCTAAAATATGCTAGTTGGCATCTGCAACTATTCAGATTCCTGATTGCTGAAGTTTCCTATGAAAAAAGCAATCATTGTGGATTTTCATGTTGATTTAAAAAAAAAAAAAAGTATTTTGTAGCATGTTGCATCATACTGAAAGGACGGTAGAAAAAAGCGGAGAAAGATTGTGAAATATATATATATATATGTTTGCGCAAAATTTGTTCAGAAATACCATTGTGTGTCAAGAAAATAAAATTTAACTGCCTATTAAAAGTTATTCTCTTTATTAAGCGGCTCTTATTTTTCTCTTTGCAGAAATGCAATTCATTACCCATACCTAATACAACTATTGTTCATTACTCTGCATTCCTGTAGCACAGAGCGAGCCGAAGTCTTTACGGTGAGCCTAGAGAGCAGACATTAGATATTCTGGGCATGGTGGTGGCAGGGGGAGCACGAGACCTTGCAGAAGGCATGCTGGGGGTGGCAAGTGGAGTGCAGAAATCTCCTCCTCATTACAAGAGTTGATGGGGAGAGAGCAGGGCTTCCTGCAAATCTTGGTACTGGAAAAGTGAAAAACACCCAAACAGGGGAAGATGTTTGGGCTTTTCAAGATAAGGGGCATGGCAGACAACCAAGCTCTCATCGGAAGGCTGGGAAACGTACCTCAAAACGACTGGCTTGTGTGAGTGTGTGAAGCAAAAGAGGTGGGTTTAGTAGAGAGCAGAAATTAAGAACCTGTGATCCTCTTAACCCCTGAGGCGACAGAGCTTGCGGTAAAGGGAAATGTACGAATTTCTTCCATCTGTGTGAAGGATCAGGAGGGAACTGATGTTTATATGAAGGAGAGAAGATAGATTTGCTCGAAGGATATCTGTAAAGCACAGAAAGGATTTGGAAGAATATTTGGGGCGCTTTCTTCTGCAAAGCTGGAGATGCTGGAATTGGCTTTAATGGGCGGTGATGAACTGACTGCAAAGGGAACTCAGTTATTAAAGAAGAGAAGTTACATGCAACGTAGATGAAAAAGAAATGAAAAATCAATTCCAGTTGCCTGGCTCAACGGCTCTAGTGTAATACATGTCTGAAAGACCCACTCGAGTTTTTCTAGTCACTAGCATAGCCAAAAAAAAAAAAAAAACAAACCAAAAGCAAAAGTTGGTCCTCCACGTGAGGTTTGTCTATATGAGGATACCTAGGAAAGCGGATCCACATTTGTAAAATACTTTCCATTAAAGTTTGACTCAATCTTCTGTGGACAGTCCCACCTAAACTGAGTGTTCTTCAGCTTCTGTGCCATAATTTACTACAGAAGTGAATGATGTCCACTTCAGTGTGGAATGAGCACGCCCACGCAAATGTGATTGAACTGGACCCGCTTTCAAATTAGTTCAGCTCATAAGTTACTAGTTAAACAAGTTTTTAGGTCAAGCATATGATTCTGATCTACATGTTACAAGACTAAAGAACGTAACTGGCTGGCAAAGACTTTGTGTGGGATATTGTTAGGCACTACCAGTAAAGCCTGCGGGGCTCAGGTTTCCCAGGAGAAAGGCGTTTTCAGCACTGTTCACCTCAGGCTCAACTTGGGAAGGTGAGTCGCTGTCTTCAAGGATAGACAAGTTTCCCTGAACCCTTCCCAGAGTCCTAACCCTGGTCAGTTAAAAGACTTGCAATATTTTGGGAGTGATCAAATTCATGCAGCACACTGGGATTTTGGACGCAGTCCCAAACAAGACAGGTGGGCACTAAAGAAAAAAACAAACAAACAAACAAACAAAAGAAGTGTATACAGTGTCTTGACTATTGGCTTTCTACTCTAAGATGCTGTATCAAGCAACTTATTTGACTCACAGAAGAGAAAAAGCACCAGAAAGAAAAAGACTTTGATCATTATTTACAGGAAAAAAGTCCAGAAATGAGAAAACAGCATAGAAAAAAGAAAATAATTCCTTCTGAAATGTAGGGGCTGAAGAGGTAGACATTAAGTGTTTTTAAAAATTCCATGAGCAGCTTATTAGCCTTCTAAGTACTTAAATGTTTATTTTTGCATGTTTGGCCAAGGGCCTCATGTGAACTGCTCGTGAACGGGTCGGTCTTCTGTTCATTTTTCTGCTTATTCACAGGAATCATTCTGGCCCCTGACACCCCAGGGTCTGCGGGCAAGACTACTTACAGGCTGCTTACGGCACCGCTCACAAAGATGCTCAAATAACAAATATTCCTTGGGGGCCCTCTGTTTGGTGTGGGAAAGCTGTACCGCCGGCCGGCGAGGCTGCTGCGAGGGGAAGCAGCGGTACCGTCTGGGTACTTCACCCTCCAAAACCCCCAAAGGCTTTTGTGGTTTCGAAGCGACTCCACCCCACCGAAGAGGGAGGAACCATTTAACCGCACGCCGGCGCGCAGGAGACTTAGAGAAGGGCATAAAGCACATAGGTCTCGCTGGCTCAGGATGGGGATCTGGCTTTCCTGCCCCGTGGTGGCAACGCTGCTGTTTGCAGCCTGCCCTTCAGTTTTTGGGTGAGGGAGCCACCCAGCACGCTGGCTATGGAATGGCTCTTGGATTTCTGCAGCGCCGGAGCGCTCGCCCACCGGAGCATCCCCCCGGCCCCGCTGCTGCGCCCCAGCGTGCCGGGCACTTCCAGGGCAAAGCGCTCTTCTCAGGAAGCTTTAAATACGCATCTCAGGACCTCTCTGGCACCATTAATTATGCTCCTCAATTTCTTCAAATTAGGACTCTATATCTAATAAAATAAATGAGCTTAAAGATTACTCTATTGATTCCCAATTGAGGCAGCTTTTCAGTTTATGGCCGAGGGCAATCTATAAAACAGAGGCTTTAATTAACCCCAGTGAACGCAGCTGACGTGAAACGCCAATACCCTCAAAATATTCGGCACAGACAGCTGAAGGATCTTCTCAGCTCCCTCGTGTCCACCCTGCACGCTCCCCGGAGTGAAGAGCCGCGGCAGAAGCACTTCCCCACCGGGCTGCGCCGGGGCCAGGGCCAGAAATCCCTGCTACCACCAGCATCTTCGTTGCTGGAAGTGCCAGCTATGCCTGTTGACACGCTCGTCTGTTTGCCTTCATCTTGAGGGCTGGACTACGTGACCTTTAAAGGTGCCTTCCAACCCAAACCATTCTGTGATTCTATCTGCCCGTGGCTTTGCAGGAAGCCAGGAGAAAGACCCATGAGCAGCCTGCTGGTGGCCTGCAAGGGACTCCAAGCAGGTCCTGCTGGGGCGTGGGGACCCTGCGCCACGGTGGGCAGCTCCGGGGCTGTTCTTCAGGTGGCTACAGGTAACCCCTTGTCCTGTGGCTGTCACGTTGTGGCTGCCGTGTTGTACCGTACCTGTTCCCTGAAGGATCTCCCGTAACTTCAGGGTGTTAAGCAGCTGCAGGGGCTGCACAGAGTTAAGTCAGTTATTTGAGGTCCAAGCTACTGCGGTGCCTCAGCAGGGCAGCCCCGACATGGGCTCTGATGCACATCAGGACAGTCACAGGTAGCAAAATTCGTTTCTTTCATCAACAGCACATGATCCAGCCTTTTCATCCACCCCTTTTGGTCCCCACAGGCGGACCTTCCAGAGGAGAAAAAAAAAGATGCACTTTCTGCCCAACTTGTGCAAGCGCGGGGGGCCGCGTCGCACCCGTCCCGCTCCCTCCGTCTCTGCCTCTGCCCCACCACCGCCGTCGTTCCCTGTGCCGTGGGACAGCCTGCGAACGGCCTTTTCCTTCAAAACCTGCCCTAGGGATTTGAACCTGCTGCATCTTTTGGGGAAGCGAAAGGAGCAGCGCTCAGGACCGCTGGCTGGCCGAGGGCAAAACGCAAGCCTGCCTGCGGGAAAGCATGCCTCGCCGCCTCGCACGGCGGGGTTTCTGCAGCAGAGGTGCCAGCTTTTGGGACCACGTTGTAGCACTCGAGGGAACAGCACTAAACAGTGCAACTACAGAACTCACCCCCACGAAAAACCCCACTAAATAAAACTGGGCTATGTGGGCAAGGAGCATTTTGCCGGTTTTCATCTCTGCTTTCCACGGTGCATTAAGTTTTTCCGGATGTGGTGCTTTCTGACAGAAAAGCAACTGTGTTATTGTGCTCTTTATTATTATTAACAACTTTCAGCTTTCTTATTACATCAGTAGGACACTTCCCTGGTCAAGGTTGCTGTTCTTCTAATGAACGTGGCTCATTTGTCTCCCTGCCTCCCTCCCCACTCTGCTTTTTGTCTGCTTGCTCTTTGGGTAGTAATTTGATGTGTTGAACTCTCACCACCTCCGCTGCCCCCAGGGCTGGAGTTCTGACGATGCTAAACAATTAAAATGCAATGCAATTACAGGCAGTACAGAACAGCAGAGAATAAGCCGGCAAAAATTCAGCTGTGCATAACGCTGTGGAGACTGTGTGGCTGTCAGTCTCTGACTCCAGGAGATAATTTGGTTTTTCTAAGAAGCAATAATTGAGCCTTTCACGTGTGCCACGGTTATGAACTAGTCAAAAGCCTGTCTGCTGTGCACCCAGGAGCACCAGATGGATTGGATAGTCCCCGCAGCTCTTCGGGGGCTGTCAGCTTTACACTTCAAGCCTTTTCTAGCTCCTGTACTTGTAAGTTATTCTTTTGACAGCTTTTATGCATACAAGCGCCTCGTCTGAATTTAGCTGGCGAAGTGAGGGAGGAAGGGTGAGGAAGAGCATGCCAAACGAAACCCGCGTAGCTGGGGGGAGTGCAGAGCCAGAGCTGAACTCTGCTGCTTGCATCCACCCCAAGACAAACCCACGGGAAAGGCAAAACCGTCTCCGGCCTTCAGCCCTCAGATTACGCTAAGTGCTGTTTGCTATGGGTCAGGATGCGGCCGCAGGTGCCCCCGTTGCACGCCAATCCTATTGCACGCCAGCCGGTTTGATCACACTCAGGTACTTTCAGTCCTATTTTCATTAACCCCATGCATACCTGTCCAAAGAAGACTTAGTACCTGGGAGCTCAGCAAAGAGCTGTTACTCTCAAAAAAGTAATTGGAGGGAGACTTTTCACCTGGGATTTAACAGCTTACCTCAGTGAAGCGCCCAACCGATGCAAAGGGCCGAGAGGAGGTGATTGCAGGTACCTGCAGCCGCTCCGCACAGAGAGTGCTGAGCGTCAGGGCTGCTTGGACTTGCAGGTCAAACCCCAAAGGTGAGCTACAGAAAACTCTAAATGCTCCCCCTGCTTAGCCAGAGCCCCTGCTCACGGCAGGCGGGCAAAGAGGCAGGATCGGGAGGGAAAGCATCTCCCAGGTACAAACCCCACGTGGGGCACAAACCCCACGTGGCTGCCCAGGGCAGCTCGTCTGCCCCAGACGTGCCGGGCCTGCTTCCCACACCCTTCCCAGGTCCCTCCCTCACATCCCAAAATCCATGGGCATTCATTGCAGACATGGACAGCGATGACTTAATCCTATTGCACTATAGTGATTTAATCTCTGCTCAATGCTCTGCACAAGGGGCCTGGCCTGGACCTCCAGGAGACGGAGATAAAATGGGACCCCGATGTGAACCAGGCCATGCTTTCGTGCCGATTAAGCCAGGTGCTTTACAAGCCATGGCAAGCTTTCCTGCTCTTGTGCCATGCTGTGCTTGGCCGAGGGGCTAGGAGAGATGCCGGGGTGCTCACCCTGCAGGGGAGCTGGCCCCGAGGCACATGTGTCCCCCATCACCCCAGTCATTTCCTTCAGGTGCCACCACTGTGTGATCACCGGGGGAATTTGGCCCCGTGCACCACCCACCCTCCCTCCCAGGTAGGTTTCTTATTGCTGGCTGCTTTGCACCCTCCTCCATGGCAATAAATGATGCTGTTTGCAAGGGATGGAGGCTTTGGGGTGTCTTCCATCCTCCAAAAACATGGATGCACTTGGGTTCCACTCAGTTGCCCAGGCTTGGCTGCTAGCTTAGGAGCAGGAAGGCTTGAGCACTGGAAGGAGGGCTTTGCTGGGGGTCTGGGCAATATTTGAGTACATCTCAGTCCCTGGTCCCTGGCACACGGCAGCGGTGTGTCTCACTGAGTAACTACAGCAGGTGAGGGGAAAAATTGTTGTTATCCTGTACCCATGTTTCCTCTCTTTTTGGGAGGTGCTGCTTTCGACCGCTCCCTTGGGCGGTCTGGTTTTGCCTTCTTCCAAAAAATCATGGCGTTACAGGGTGGAAGGCACCTGTGTCTCTCTGGGCTGTATCCACTGTCCTTGCACAGCCATGAAAGCATCTGCATACTAAGAAGAGCTACTTGTGATGGGGACCACCTGGCCCTCTCCGCACAGCCACCGTCAAGCTCTGTACCTAAAAAAATACAGTTAAAAGCTCCATTTTAAACTCAGTGTTGAAGTTGGGAGCCTGACTCTCTGCTTGCTGTGTCCAACCTTGAAACCTGTAAAAGACACAATCTGGAATGATGCTTGCCCCCTTCAAATGGTTTCTCAAAGCTCATCACTGTGTTTTAAACTTCTCTTTAAGAAGCAGAACTTTTGAAAAGTTCTTTGCAGCTTTGCTGGCCTGAAGCAGTAGTGTATGCAGGAGCATTCCCCAGCGAAGGTGATGGATTTCTCTCCCGTGGAAGGAGCAGCAGAAGCGGGAGCCGAGCAGGCGGGGAGGGGTTCAGTCTGCTGCTTCAAGCAGTGTCTTGGGAGCAAAGGTAAGGGATGGCTTTTGATGAATGAATAGTGCAAATATGCTGTCTCTCTGGTCCGGGCTTTCAAAGTTTGAAAGAAACACTTCTCCTGTGCCTGCAGATCACCGACAGCATGAGCTGTTTGGGGATTGTGCCCTTGGTGGGCTGTGTGCCACGTACTCTTTGGAGGATGCAGGACCTTGCACTGAAATCACCCCTGGGCCATCCGTAGGCTGGGAAGCACGGCCCTGCCTTCCTGCGGGCGGCTTGGCTGCCCCCGGCCGTCCTGACACGGCAGGACTGGGTCAGGTGTGGTGACGCTTTGTCCACACGCTCAGTCTTCTGTCCCCACACGGGTCATAAATTAAACCCAAAGTATAAGGAGGAGAAATCGTGACATCGAAAAAGTCAGTGGGGTTGCTGCGTCCTCAGGGCAAGCGGGTGTGTATTCGCGTACCCGTGCATCCTCGGGTAGAATAAAATTAAAGCCCATGGCCCTGTGTATTTTCTTGAACTACACCAGGTGATCTGATAATATCACAGCCCTCTCTGAGGGACAGAAGGACAGACACCATTGCAAGGCAGAGGGGTGATTTGGAAAGAGGAGAGAAGGATCTTTGTTTTCTTGCACTTGCAAAAAACTTGTCTGCAAAACTGCAGCTTTCGGAGGCTTGCTGTGGATTGCAGAATGAAGGTGACTTCTAGATCCAGAAATATTTGATTAAAAATATTCTAGACTTTTTTTTTTTTTTTTCATTAAATGAGGGCACCTAACCAGCTGGTTTACTGTGCCAGTTTTAGGAACACGATCATTAGGATTCAGCTGCAATGCACTAACTTTAGCTGAGCCTCAGTCATTAGGCACATATGGTTTTTATTTTCCATAGCTGGGTCTGACATATAAAATTAGTTATTTTGCCCATGTGTGTTGGAAGCAGCAGGAATTAGTGCAGAATATAAACAGCATACCTGATGGAGCAAAATAAGGACAAGTTAATGGACATAATTACTGGAGCGAGCATTCCCAGTGTTCAAGGTGGTGTTCAGGGAAGAAGAAGCCTTAACTCTTATGGATAAAATAATTTCTGGGCTTTCAGAGATCCCTTTCAAATGGAGCACATTAATACTTAGAGTCTGTGTTTTCTAATTAAAAATGAGTAACATTATCCCCACGTTACCGAGAGGAAAAAATGAGAGCGAAAGCATATCACGTTGCCAAGGCATGGTATGACTCTGTGATGGGGACGGGGACAGCAGCTCACCAAGGCTCACGTAGGCCCTGCTCCTGCTTTGCTCTGCAGGTTTAATGCCCAGGAAAACACATTTCAGGCCTGAAGTCCTGCAAGTGAAACAGAAATCAAGGGAAGTTACAACTGCTGGTCATCTTTTTAGAGGATAATATTGGGATGATGTTAACTGCTCCCCTTTTATTTTTATATTTTGCCCTCCAAATTGTTCGCCCCTGCGTGGTGTTTGCAGCTCACTGGATGCTATTTGCCAGCAGCTGCCTTACCAGAAATATTTGGCAGCCAAACTTGTTGCATCACCCTCCCAAACTGGCTCTCACCACCCCCGAGCATCACTGCCCCATTTGCTGGGCAACAGCCAGTATGAGATGAGACCAGCACCACGAAGCTCCTGTGCCATTTGCATTCATCTCCCATATTAATTAAAATCCGTCTATTTTTAGTTAAGCTGACTTGCAATTTCCAGCACGCCATAACAAACTGCTGGAGAAACAGTGAAACCTTCTGGTGCAAATCCTCCCTCTCCTCCAAGAGAGCTAATATGAAGCCGTCTCTGGCAGCCTCTGTGCACTTCCATGGAGACAACGTCTCCCCATCAGCATCTGATAACGATGGCCCAAAACCCCCGACGGGTAAAAGCCTACGGCACGTCAGGTCGGGGCTCTCGGTCAGGTTAATTTTCTTAGTCCTGTATGTTGTGTTAAGCAATCCTCTGAAGCAACACAAAATACCAGATACGTAACTAAGAAAATTAACCTCAGTCACTTCACACAAATAAAAAGGTCACTGGGACACGAGACGATCCTGGGCTGGCTTAGCCGGAAAATCTGGAATCCCCTTCCCTACTAAAACCAGCCCGGAGCCAAAGGGGTGCTGTGGGGAGAATATGGGTCACACAGGGTGGGAGTCTGCCACGCGGGGACCCTGGCATTTATTTATTTGCTATACGTATGTGGGTCGAGCTGCGGGTGTTTTTGGTGCTGTGCAGGTTCTGATGCAACTCTTGGTGAGGCATTGCCTTTGCTTCTGCAAATGGGCAGGGGGTTGTTAGAAACAGAAACAGTTGTCAGAAACCTTAAGCAAAGCCACCAAAGACTGGGATATATTCCTGTTGTTTATTCTAACCTACGGTCCTTTAATGTTGAGCCTTGTCATATAGTTTATGGCAAGGTCTGGGTTAAATGGTTATTGTGCCTACCTGCCCCTTTCTGCCTCCTTTTCTCCTCAAAAGGAAGTTATCTTACTGCTGCCTTCCCTGCCACGTTAGCAGTTCCTCTGCCCAGCCTCCGAATCACACCGCACAGGATCTGCGTTCAGCAACCTCTGCTTTTGTACGAGCAAGTCACAGAACCAGCCACCCTCCGTTTTCTAGCAGTTGTTGGGGAGGGAAGACACAACACTGAACTGGTTTTATCGCGCACCAAACTGGCTGCCAGCAACGCTTCCCACGGCGTGGCGGTGGCGAGGCACGAGTCCCAGGGACGGTGGCAAGGCACAAGCCCGGGTACTGGTCCTGAAGCCAGGGCGGCAGGGGAGCTCAGACCAGGAGGAAACCGGAGGCGGCTTAACTTTGTGCCGTGGAAGACGAACACGAACTTGTCTCGCAGAGGGAGCGGTGCACCAAGGCACCTCAGTGTCCCGGACGCATCCGCAGCCAGGCGGGGAGGGCTGGGCTCACGTGGGAGCCCAGTGGCACGTTGGGAAGCGAAAGCTGATTTGGCAAGCCAATGCCTTTTAATAATGCATTTTAATACCTGGATAGGAAGGTAACGTTCTTTGTAAGACCGTCACCTCTGGTTATGGTGGGGTCTCTTTTCTGTACCAAACTCCCCGAGCACGTTCCGAGCCACTCGGCAAACCAACGGCTTCTTGCCCTTGTCCCACCGCCCTGCAGGGGACGACAGCTGGCGCTCCGCCTCTGACCAGCCTTGCTTCCTGCTACCTGCCCACGGCCTCCCCAAAATGCCCTCAAGGCATGGATGGCAGCTGGACCCTTTCAACGACCTCGCATCCTTCTTGTGCTGTTACTTTGTGAGGGCGGGGAAAGAAAAAAAAAAATCTTAAAAAGACTCTTAAAAAAAGAGAATAATAATCTTTGCCTTTTGGTACCTGCAGCCCGTGCTGCCAGGCGGTATTTCGTCTTTGCAGGCAGAGACCACCGGGAGGCTGACAGCCATCACTGTATCAATACGCCGTCGGCTTGTGCGGGGCCATAAAAACAGTGCCGATGGGCTTGGCCGTCGGAGGCAGGCGTGGCAGCAGGTGGATTTAGGTTTTCCCAGCCCGTGAGCTGCTCCAGCAGGGCACTAGAAAAGACTCGGCAATATGAACGACGGGGGATGCCCAGCACGTGCTCTCTCGTGGCGAGAAACATCAACAAGGAGTTTCATCAGCCTTTGCAAAAGCAGCACAGCAGCACAACCCTCCCTGGTTTGCCACCCCAACGCCGGCGTGATGCCGGGGTGCAAAGATCAAACGTGGTTTCTAGCAGGCAGGACAAAGCGGTGAGGACCAGCAAGCAGCCCAGCCCAGCGTGCTGGTCGACTCTCAACCGACAGCGGATGATTTCCCAGGCCTGGTTTCTGTGCCGAGCAGCCCATCGTCACGCTGCTATACCGGAGCTGGCTCCAAAACTGGGAAGGGGCAAAACTTTTGCCGTGTCGGGGTGCTGTGCCAGCGGTGTGCCGCAAAGCCAGGCAATGAGCCTGGGAGCTGCTATGCCAGCACGGCTACCCCGCTGCCGGTCATGCTCCTGGGGAGGAAGCTGCTGGCTGTAATTTGTATGCAAAATGAAATTTCTGTGTGTTTTTTCCTTATCCACCTTCACTTGCAGCAAAGCCTCAAGTTTAGGCAGACATCAGCACAGCTGTGAAGGAACGGAAAGTTTCTTCTAATGTAACGTACAACAAAACTCGGGTGTTAGCGTGTTGCTCGGTGGGCTATTTATTTGCAAGCAAGTCCGTTGCTTTGGGTCTGCAACCAAAAATAACAACAGTAGCCTGAACGTGCTCTCTTAAGAGATCTCTCCAGGCCTGCTTATAAGGAAAGGAAAAAAGAAGGAAAGAAAAAAGGTATCATTCCCATTGGAAAAGATATCCATCCTCTGTCTTTACCCAGGACTTCAGCTGGGTCCTGAGCTGCACGTCGGCGCTCGGAGCACAGGGGCCTCCAGCTCTGCAAGCAGAGCCCTCGCTCTGCACCTCCACCTTCCTCGAAAAAGAGCTCATACCTGCCTGAAAAATACTACCGAAGCAGGATGGAGACGTTACCTTTTCAGGCCATTTATTCAGCAGATGTGGTGGAGGGGAGGGAGCACTTGGAATTTGCTTTGAGTTAGTTCTGGATACGAACACGACGGTGAAAAGGCTCGTCAAGAGGTCTCGGTTTTTCTGGAGGGATTTGCCGTCTTGACGGGGGAGAAGGGAAACAGCCCAAAGCGTTCATGACGTTCAGCCTTGGGGCAGAGACAGAGGGAGCAGACGCGTGATTATAAGAGCTGAACCCCCTTAACTGAGAATTGCAGCCAGGCACGCTGAGCGCTTTTGCACGCAAAGAAACCATTTCTGTTCCCTAACAGCCATTTATAAACCTACTGCCGTGCAGATAATCTTCCCAAAGACAACTGGGCTTGACTAAAATGTTACATCCATCCATTTTACCGTAGTTACCTCATCGCACAGATGCGAAACAAGCTAGGTAGCAGCTATTTGTATTCACAGTAACCTGCCAACCTAAACCCTAATGCTTTCAGCTTTTGCTCTCATTCCCTAAGGCAGTTGGGTGTCTTGTTTCCACCCCACTGTTTGTTGATGGGGTTTTGGAGTGTGTTTTCCTTATTTCATTTCACCTGGGAGATGCTCTGGGGAATAGCTCTCAACCTGCATTTCACACCACAGCTGTCTCATGGGTGTGATTTTTATTTTATTTTTTTTAGCTGGGCTCTTGCTTGAAAAGGAAGATTTTTTTTTTGCTATCTTCTGAAAACAGGATGGTTACCGACAAGGAAAGATTTGCAATTTTTTTTTTTTTTTTTTTTTTTTCCCCAGCCGGGTCGCCTGCTCAAGCAACCGGTGTGAATGGTTTCTTGCCCTCCCGGAGAGCACTGAGCTGCTGCCGGAGCGGCAAGGTGCAGGGGCTACCACGCCGACCTGTCCTGCGGCCGGGCCAAGAGGCACACGAAGCGGGAGGTGCTTTTGGGAGCATCGTACTGGGGCCACAGCAGGAGTTTGCGGGGTAAAACAGCTGTGAAGAGGCAGCAGCTTCCGCCCCGCGCTGGGAGCCGTGGGCTGCCCTGAGGTGATGCCCCCGAGAGGGGGTCATTGGGGCGGACTGGGGACGCGTCCCCCCTTGGCTGCCAGCCCCTGCCCGTCCAGGTGACTTCTGTTCACACCGGCTTTACGTTTGGTTTAACGGGTTTGGCAAAGGCCCGTTTGCGTGACAGGCTGCTGACGGAGCAGGGCTCAAACAAGCAAACAAAAACGAAGCAGCGGTTTGGATTGAACTTCCGTGAGATCTGTTGGAAGAAGTAAATGTATAACTTACCAAATATACAACCTATGAAATCCATAAACTGCAAGAGGGGACTAAATAACTCCCATCCTAAAAATACCTATTAAAAAATTGCTTTACAGAAGAAGGAAGTGCTTTTTGTATAGGACAGCTTGCGGCAAACTTTTATCTTTTAATCCAAATAGACCAGAAATGCCAGTGTAACAATGCAACCATCTTGCGTTTTTGTTTCTCCCCGAGCAGAGAGAAATTTGGCGTTCTGACTGCAAACGCCCTTTAGGTCAACCCTGGGCACGCCGCAGCCAGTGGCGGTGGGTAGGTAACGGCGCCGGAAGTCTGTGCCGGTTTATTTTTGCCTGGGGTTTCCATCCCTCGAAACTGAAAACCCCACCGATGAAATAGAAGAGTTCTTCAAGCAGAAACGCAAGAGGTGAAGCCCCTGCGCAGGGCTCCCGCGCGCGGAAGGATACTGCGGCAGCGACGGCCCCTGAGCTGGGAAGCGCCGTGGCCAGCTGGCAGATGGAGATGTCCACAAGCGGCGAAACCAGAGCTTGGCAAATGTGTAGGTCTCGCTTAGCCCTGCAGGCAATTAGAGAAAAAGACCCGTGCTTTCAGCACGATGCTTTCTTCCGAAAATACGGATGGGGAGATGCCGTTGGCACTGGCTGGCGAAGTGCCGCGTACCTCCCTGTGACGGACGGGGACGCTTGCTGCCAGCCCACGGCAGCACCCTGGGTCTAGGAGCTGCTGCTGGCTCCTCGTTCCCTCTGGCGACAATTTGCTTTTTCAGTGGGAAAGGTAGATGGTGATGAAGATGATAGTGATGGTAATGATCACGGCGATGGTGCGCTCCCCGACGGGTTGCTTAAGGTCTTGGCTCCGCTAATTAAAGTTTCCTCTGTTTTGCAGCCTAAATGTCGAACGCACCGGTTTACACCGCTATATTCTTGCAATTGCCCTTAAGCTTACGGGCTTTTTAGAAGGGGAAGAGCTTCGTGGGAGCTGGCAGTGCCGGTCTTGAGGTAAGGATCTGGCTTGTGGAAGGGCTTGTACTTTCTAAACACCAGGCTTTAGTTTGGTAGCTGAAAAACAAAAACCCACCAAAACCCAAAAAACGAAACGCTTCTTTATCCCTCCTCCTGAGTATTTATTAGTCTGTTGCTGAAAACTCTTACGAGACTGTTTTAACTTTAACCCTAGTAAATAGCAATTAAAATGAAATCAAAGGATTTGATTTTTTTTCTCCCTAACTGGTGAAAAAAGAACAATTTAGGTCCTTATTTTGAGTCTCTGGAGTCTTGAAGTTTTCAGCTGTTCAGCTATTCCTCTGCCCGCGTTTCACAACAGCATCAGGAGGAGGTTTGCTCTGGCCCCGGGACGGCACCTCACCTTCCTCCCGAGGCCCTTCTCTGCTATGAAATAGGGTGTGGATCAAGAGGTGACACAGTGAAGAAAGTGAAATTAAAGCAAAATTAAAATTTGGTTTACCTTCTCGCCAGTCTGCCACCAGACCTGTATGTGGAGGCATGGGCCGGGGCTCCTGAGAGTGGTGGTCCTTTCCTCAGCCCTGCCGGATGCAGGGATGCTCCTCGGCCCCTGGTCCCACGGGCACGCTCGGGCGTGGGGAGGATGCTGGAAATTCATCCAGCGCTGCAGGCAGCATAAGGATATTTCCAGCTCAGGATGGTTTCTTACAAATTTCCCCGTTATTCCTACCATTGCTTGTAGTTAATTGGCAAAGGGTTGAGTGTTTAAGGATGGGTGCACATGGCTCTCCCGTTTTCCTCAGTCCTGTGGCTGGGAATTGAAGCAAAGGCTTGTTTCGGCTGCCGTATTCGCATCCTCCATTTCTTATATTCGGTGCCCGGAGACTGGTATGAGTTACTTAACTATCCATACATTAAATATATATTTGGAATTGCTCTAGCACCTTAGCATTTTTATATCAAGAATTAAGTCTCCTTTAGGATTTTTCTTATCTAAACCTCTGCCCTTTGGACCCAACATTTTTGGAAAGCAAAAGCGTTTAAGCTGAGATGAAGCACAAGTGGATTTACTGGCGTTTGAAACGTCCCACGTGTTAAAGCAGGGACCCTGTCCACGCACGCTCCAGGGACAGCCGAGGCTGGCCGAGAGGACTCGGCTCCACTTCATTTTGGGGCAGAACCGGACAGCTTTTAGCAGGAGCGTGTTACCAGGGGCGAGGGAGCGCTGAGGAAAAGGAGGGGCAGCTTTTAGTAAGTCAGGCATTTCAAGGCGATAAGGCTTGATCCTCCTCATCACTGCTAGGCGATCGCAGCAGGGGACGGGGAGACGTTTATTGTAAGGCCCAACGCTTTTTAATTAAAGCCACTATTGAAAATATTCATCACACGGTGGTGGGAGGGAGAGAAGCCTCCTGCCCCTTCTCTGCACATCCCAGGGAAGCTGAAAAGACCACACACCTCTTTTATCTCCTCCAACGCGGGCCAGCTTTGAAGCAAGGTGTAACGCCTCTGAAACACCCCCCGCCTTGCCATTTCAGGAAGGAAGAAGTTTGCCTCTATTAACTTCCAAAAATAAAAGGTTAGTTAAAGCCAACAGCCTAAACTAAGCCCAGATGGAGCTGGCTTGGTATATTAATCACCTGGAGCTACAGCATCAGGATTTTCACACGATGGCTAAAGTTCGGCAGGAGAAGACACCTCGGAAAGTAAGAAACCCATGGTTTGCTGGCCAGGGGTTGTCACCTCTGTACTCTCCCGAATCAGGGGTACCCTGGGGATCAGAGCAAGCGTCATAAAGTAATTTAATCAGGGTAAATGTAATATAGGATATTGTATACCAAAGTAGCCTGCTGCAGGGCTATCACTGATGACAAGAAGCTCTACAATGACATGAGAAAACCCACTTGCCACCCCAGCTGGGTCAGCGCTGCCTGCCTCTCTTTGACTCACTGTCTTTAATAACTAAAATGATTTCGAGCTGTGTGCAGGCAAACGACTGGGCTCCATGAGGCGGCAGAGGTCCCGCAACTAGCCCAGTCCTTCAGCCCCACGACCACGGCTGTGGCTGTCCACGGGGGACCTGCCCACAGGTAAGCTGGTTTCGCTACCGGGGGGACCCGAGCGCAAGAGGGCTGCATCAGCCTCGCCGCTGCCGGGGACGTGCGGCGGGTTATCGATGGGAGGGAGCGTGACGCTCGGCTCCCCTCACGGCTTGGGACAGGGAGCGTCCCCAACGCAACCCTGCAGACCAGTCCCTCTAAATCCACAGAGGGACGCAGGGAGATAGGCAAGGATTACCAAAAGAAGACCGAAAAAGACTGTATTATCAACTAATAATAATTTGTCCTGGTCTCACTGAGGACTGAATTTAACTTCGTGCCTCAAAACGCGCCTTTGCTTGACTACAGCAATGGTTGTGACTTCAGAATATGTTTCCTGAAATCTTCTCAGGGAAGCGCTGGTAGATGGTCTGTTAGAGAAATACATAATATATATTAAGACTGTTCAAAGTAAGTAAAAACATCTTTTTAACCCCCCTGATGGTAGGCAATAGCGGGTGGTTTGTTCTGCAGGACAAACATGTCTCTGATTTTCTTCTCTTCATTTTTTCTGATTCTCCACAGGGGTTTGAAATTCTTCTGCAGAGTCTAGATGGGCTTGAAAGCTGAGCAAGATTTGTAGCTTGCCCCAAATCTGAGACAACGTCAATGAGTGTACTTGCAGGGAAACGTGTGTATAAGGCTCTTCAGGCGGTAACCAAAAGGGTATTATTTTTCTGTATAGCCTACGTTGCTTTTTCATACCCAAGGCCTAACACTTGGAAAACTCATCTTCATAAGTTGCTTTCTGTGAAGGCAGGTATCATATAGTGTTTTATACAGCATTGGCCAAAAATTATCTTTAAGGATTGGGTCACTATGGTAACCACTTCTTATCTCAGAATCAAAAAGCAGTTATGATTGTAATTTTAAAAAGTACGCTCTCTACCAAGAATTATTCTGAATTATAATTCATTTTCTGTCGCATCCTGGAGTTATTTTTATTGCCCCCAAAGGCATCAGCATTTGTTATAATTCAGCAATGCAACACTTCATAGAGAGCGACTGTAACCTGCTTTGAATGTACTGTCAGAAATTGTGGTCGATGACTTCAACCTCTTAAATACTTCAACAGACTCTAGCGAAACACCAGGAATGCTTTTTGTTCTTACAGAAGGGAAAGCATAAGATAAACAAGGCCTCCTGAAAGCTCGCGTTTCATCGCAACTAGCCACGTATCCCGAGCCCAGATGTGCAGAGAGGGGTCCAGGTTTGCTGCTGTAAGCAGATGAGTTGGCCACGAATTCAGATTTTCCTTCGGCTTAAGCAGAAGTTGTATTTAAAAAAAAAAAAAAAGAAAAAGAAAAACAAAAAGAAAAAGAAAACCTCTCGGCTTTTCTTCCTTGGACACTTGTGCCCATCACTTCTGATCCCACGACCATGGTCACGCACGGAAACCTTGGCAGACCGCTGGGACATGGCGGCCGTTCGCAGGTAAATCACTGTGGCTGCCTTTAAAAACGATACCGTAAGTAACAGGATGGTAACGCTCCATGTGGCCCCGACTGAGCCAGTGGCAAAGCTGGTTTTCAATTCAAGGGGAGCAAACCCAGGCTTGCGATTAGGTGAGCTGCTCCAGCTGGCTCTGATGGGAGTTGTCCACAGGTGGCTTCAGGGAGGAGAGAAGCCCCCACTGCTAATATGAACCATTTCCAAGGGGGTAGCAGCAGGGTGGCCCCATCCCCTGGGCCCGTGCCAGGCCAGGAGACTTTTAGCAGGATTTTTGGCACTCACCCTTGGTATTTCATTTTGGGGGGGGGCTGCAGCCTATTCATTCTTCAGCTAACGCATCATGCAGCAAATATCCACCTATGTTTTATGTAAACAGTAATAGAATTGTTTGCCTAAACGTTTCTTTTTTCCACTCTTTCCAAGAGGGAGGCAGAACGAATGTTCATTTTCCTAAAAACCTGTAACTTTCAACATTAATTTTTTTTTTTGGCTCATTTCTCCATAATACAGTCGTGAATCCCGGCAGACTCTTGAGCTTTTTCTCCTGGAAGTGGATTTACTGCTCAGTGGCCACCGTTATTCCAGCAGGACACCATGGAAAGCCTTTCTGGTGCCTAAAACGAGGAGTTCACTCCTCCTTGGCCTGGAGGAGCAGACTCCTGTGCTCCAGATGAGCAGTAATGTTAGGTTAATGAGCCACAGACTAATGATTTTTATTCTTTCGGAGCCATTCCAGCCACCCATCCACCCGAATGGATCTCAGCGGAGGAGGAGTTGTAATTCCTCGAGCCGGCTGAAGGCTTTTGGGAAAGGACCCTGTAAAAACCCCAGCCCTCGGTCACCCAGAAGAGCCCAAATATGCCTGTGGAGCCTGAGCACTGCACCCAGGTCGGTGGCGGCACTGCCCGCAGCGGCACAGCCCCTGCCCGCGTTTCGGGGCTGGCACGGGGATGCTCTCAGCACCCGGCGACAGCCTTCCCTTCACACAGGCTAACGCTGTGGGTTTTCCAGGTGAACCTCTTGCCACCTAGAGAAGGTAAATACTTAATAACGGCTATAATAAAGTCGAGTGGCGAATGACTTCATTAAGCCTGGAGTTGTAATTAGTTTAATCAGCTGAAGCGCGCTCAATACAGCGCACTCCAGCAGTGAGTGAGCTCCAGCGTGCCGTGCTGGGGGCAAGGGAGGATGCTGGCAGCGGGAGGGCTCTGCGGACCCGTGCTGTGGTGCTTCCCAGGCGCGCAGGGACCCGGTTTTGGGGGGACAGCGTCAGAGGGATGCCCTGGGGGGGGACAGCGTCAGAGGGATGCCCTCGGGGCGGGTTTCCTCACCCTGCAGCTTGCCCCGGCGCAGCTTGGGGACAAGACTAAGTGCAAGGCAGGTCCTGAAGCAGGGGAACCAAACCCTCTGGCCTTGAGGCATGCCTGCGGCTTCGCCCTGGGCATCCATCCCTCAGCTCCCCCAGGGAGCAGCAGTAATTTGGCCTTTCCCCTGCTGCTTTTCCCAGAGCCTCCCCAGGGGTGTCTCTGTTCTTCTTTGGCAGCTCAAGCTAATGGTTTCAGTCCCCAAAAAAACCCAGGCTGGTGGCTGCCTTTTTTTCCTCTCCAGTTTTTGAAGTATCTGGCAATTCCCCTTTTTTTTGAGCTGCTGGGAAAGAGTCACAGCTGAGCTGCAGTTCAAGCTACGGGAAAATGTCCTATTCCCCCCCCACCTCCCCGAGTGGAAGTGGGTTTTGCACTTGTGATGGTTTTAATGTCAAGCAGTGTCTTCAAGTATTGCTTGCAGAGGATGGATCTCCTGCACTGCCATGTGTTGTTAGCCTCCTCCGCCACCCTCATCTTTCTAGTTTCACGATGGCAGTTGCTTGCTGGCATAGCCCTACCCTTAGATACAAGAAATGAGCTTGCCTGTGTTGCGAGTAAAGACTACATTTTTGGTTTTCAACGTCGGGTGTCTGCAGTGTGAAATCCTGCTTACCACCAAGGACGTGCATCGTAGTCGCAGCCAGCAGGGACCACAACTCCTCCCTTACTGAGCTGCTCCATGCACAGTGGACTTGAGACGTGCTGCAACCAGCAGGACAAACCGGTGCCTTAGTGCCGCTGCCTCGAAACGGAGGAAAGGATGCCGAAGCTCTTTACCCTGCCCAGGTATTGGGAACCAACCTCCTCCTCCCTGCCCTCCCGGCAGTGCTTGGGGTCAGAAACGCAGGAGCCCGTCAGAGAGGGTCTGGCGGGGAGGAGGACTGCTGCGTAGCACCTCGGGTTTGGCGGTCCTCGCGCCGAGCTCTGAGGAGCCCTTGGCAATGATAATTACTTGAGATTGCGGAGGCTACGGCAATCAGAGCAATGCTAAGCTCGGAGGAGCCTACTTCAGTTTGAAGTACGTTAGCGTGCCCAGTGCTGGAGAGCAGAAACCAGCGTGACGCACCCTCATGCTGTGAAGTGAGAAACAAATCCTGCCATTTGAGACGGCTACCGGGATGAGGCAGCCCTCCGTCTGCTTCCTCAGCCTGAATCCATTTCCTTGTCCTCTGGAGAGAGTAGGACATGATGCTCCTTGCCCATGGGGCATCAGAAAGAAGGAAACAAAAGGGATTTTCTCACAAGATAGAAACAGCACATTGCCAAGGTAGGACCAACCCGTCATCTCTCTTCCTGCAAACAAAACATCAAGCAGAGAAAAACTCTCCTGAAGCTCCAACATCCACTGTGCCCATCATCTACCCATTGCCCCAAAGTTAATGGTTTCGATTGAGTTAATTTAATTTTAATGTTTTTAAAGAGCTTCCCTGTGCAGAAGCACCTACCCTGCACCCTGCTGTTGGAGCAGCCCAAGGGGCCAGGGCTTCTGGAAGCGACATCCTGCCGTGACGTGACTTTTTGGAGACTTCCCCTAGATGTGCCAGCGGGCTGGTTAATGGGGTTAGGGGAGAGGAAAACCGGGCTGAAAGAAGTGGCCAGGGGATCCACGGAATGAAGTGCAACGTCAGCAAGGTCCCTGCCTCCTAGCAGAGGTCCTTCAACCAGCCGTACTCGTGGGTGGGAAAGGAGGTGTGGATGTGTCCGTTGCTGATGCCTTCGACAGATGTTGCATGTGAACAGATTACTTGCGCTGAAAGGTGAGCACCTGAATGATCAGAACAGCCATTTACAGTTCCCTGGGCACGTTTAGTCTTCCACCCCTGTAAAGCCACCCCCTGAACCAAATGAGGCAGAGATCCCAGGAGGAAAAAAAGGTGCGGATACCGTATGTGCTGGAGGGGGCTGCACTGCGCTGCAGCACCAGCTGCAATGCCGTGTCCTCCCTTCCAGCTCCAACACAGACAGTATTCTTCTTGTGCACGGGGGAAAAAAAAAATCCCAGCAGCTTTTCAAAAAGAAAAGCCAAATTTATTAAATTGCAAGTTCTTTCACCCTGGGTTTCCAAGGCGAGTTTGGATCCAGATACCCCCGGGCCGTGCTTGAGCTCTCCAAGCACGCAGCCCCGCAGGCAAGCAAGGGGCCAGCAGGTCTCACCGCAGGTGCCCATCTCCCATTTTCTACATGAGCCTCATGGTGGAGGTGGCCGAGGCGAGGGGATGCTCAAGCAGAGTGGGGACATCCCGCTTGCACCTCCTTGCTGCTCCCGCCGTTTGAGCTGCCATGCCAGTCTGTGGGACCCCAGGTTGGTAGGCTCCATTTTTTAAATTTTTTTTCCTCCCCTCTCCAAAGGATCATGAATGTGTAAGAAGAAGGTTTTGCAGAGCTCAGTCCAACGTGCACGAAAAATAATAATTGTGTCGCCGATGGCAAGGTTTTTCTGTGCTGCAGCCTCGTGGCTTGCTGGGACACCGGGAAGGCTGCTGCATCTCCAGTAAGTGGACACCTGAGATACCAGCTACTGCGCTCCTCCGTCCTACGGGTAGGGGTAATTCTTTAAACGTTTCAAGTGCAAACCAGGCACTGATTATCTAGGCTTGAAAGTGGGACAAGGATGAAAAGAAACTCCTCAAAAACTATTTTTGAGGAAGACAGAAGAGTGTAAGGAGGGATTTGTTTGTGCTGCTTGACATCGTGACTTGCATGGGGCAGAGCGAGAGGGATGAGTGGGAAAGAGGCAGCTGCGCCATGGGGGAGGTTTTTCCCCGTGAAGCAAGCAAGGTAAGCTCTCTGTCCCCCCGACACTGGGTCGCCTCCCCGCATTTCCACGGAGCTTCGGGCAGCAGCAGGTACTGAAGACTTTTCTCTTTCCCTAATCCAGAAATACTGCTCCGAGAGGTATTTCAGTGCTGTCATACTCTTGCATTCCCAAAGCAGGTCTTAGCTCTACCTGTGGGTCAGGAACCTAATACGAGACAATAGAAAGCTTGACATTACTTCAGGGGGCTTTAGGTACTATCTAAAACACGTGACTTCAATGGGATGCATGTGTGCAAGAAAACCACAGTGCGCACTTCTCTTCCTCTTCCTTCTCATCACTTCTTCTTTAGACTTACAGTCTTAAAGAAACTTTTCCCTTGATAACTACTGTAGGTTAAATGTCCCCTTACCTGTATATGTCCAAAAAAAAAAAACCCCAAACAAACCAAAAAAAACCCCAACCCAAAGCAGGACCGCGGTATCAGCAGGGCCGAGCCACGGCCGCACCCCAGCTCACGCTTCCCCAGGCAGCGGGGCAGGAACACGAAGCAGAGGGCTGGCTTTCAGCGGGGAGGGATGCCAAAGTTTGCAAGCCACTTCTGCAACACCAAGACGTTGCACGGCAAAACCCATCGAGGTCGCATAAGGCTGTGACTCATCCGCAGGGGCTGGTGGGTTTAGGGCTGACGGCAGCAGCGCCGGGCGGGATGCGTTTTGTTACCCTCTCCTCTGCCTGCGCCCAAAGCCCTTCTGCAGTTTCAGCAGCTGCTGTATCAGCTTTACAGCCAGAGCCCGGATTTCCGCTGCCAGAAAGCCTGGGCTGTGGGTGGCCGGGCGCTGCCTTTATGGCCGTGGGAATTAACACACCTGTAACTCGCTCATCCTTCTTCAAAGGAAGGGTCTGCACCAGAGGTCCCCGGCAGATCAATGGTGGCCTCATTGCATTTCTTTAGCTGAAAAAATTCTCTCGTTTAGGAAAGCCAATACCCTGCGACCCCTCAATTTAAATTACATGTTCAGGCTGTTTTTTTTAGGGAGCAGTCACAAGCACAGGCCTCTTGCAGCACCTTTTATTCAAAGGTAGATAGCCAAAAGACTTCCCGCTTTGCAGATGTGCTGTTGCATTTAGTGATGGGAAGCATCACTGTAATCACCTTAGTGACGCTTCTGCCGAGGCTTAGAAAATTTACGGTCTCCTGCTGTCTTCCCCTCTGCCTGAGCCTGCTTTCCCCTGCTCTCGCCAACGCAAGTACCCTCGGCCTCGTTGCTGAACAAATGCAATGGGAAAGGGAAGAGAAACCCTTCAGGAGTGCGTTTTCCTGCACCAAGCAGAAAAAACTGGACGCGTTTTGCCATGGGGCTGCAAACGGTGGCCAGAGCAAACCGGAAAATTGGGTTTGTCTCCCATCGCAAGGGCCGAGGCACCGGTGGCTGCTGCTCAGCCCGCCTGGCCTCCCGGCGCAGGGAGGGGAGCCACAGGGATGCCGGGGGGTGTACGCGGCTGGGAGTTAGGAAACATAACAATAGTTCCTGTAACATGACACAGGAAGCGTATCATCTCCTTCATGGGTGCTGCTGCCACCCCGGCTGCACGCTGGGCTCCCCTTATGTTGCCCTTTTCGTTGTCTGGGAGGAGGCAACAGGATGCCAGTGGTGATCTCTGATGTTTATGTGTCCGTGCTGGTTTTAAGATGCTTAAAGCTCACCAGGGCTACGTTATTTCATCTGGTTGAATCAGGGCAGCTCCCAAAGTCCCCAGGTCTTCCCGGAGCAAGTCACTGCTCAGACCCCCTGCTTGCGACGATTGGCCTCGTTAAGCGCCGGGGGGGAGCGGTTTGCCATGGTTGTTTTGACTCAGCAAGTTAGATGGAGAAAGCTTTGAGAGGCATTTCCAGCAGGCTTTACGCCAAACGCCACGGTGGATGGATTTAGCTCCGTGCATCTGCTGCAGTGTGCTCCTGCTATTTGGCCAGGTGACCCGAGTGCTAGAGCTGTGGTGGTGAGGCGCGTAGAGGGAGATACACAACATCTCCGTGCTCAGGAGCCAAGATGAACGCAGAAGAAATATCTGAAAAGAAATTTTGCACAATCTGAGCTACCCGTTTACAAGGTAGCAACAGGCTGATATTGCTGGGTTGCTGAGTACTTGCCAACTTCCAGGCAAGCCGTTTCTATAAGTGAATATGAGGATAGCAAAGGCAGGCGCTATCATTATACACGGGCAAGAAACCCGGGGATCTGCGGGATTTTTGTACTCGAGTCTGAGCGACAACTTGTCACCGCTCCAGCAAAGTTTGCATGGAAACACATCGCAGCAACTCCGTATTTACTTAACCAACAGGAGTCTGCTCTGCAGTTTGAATTTTATTAGCTATTAAATGGGACTTACGGAGCACTGGACTGCACGCCTGACAGGTTGTGAACAGGGGTTTTGTTCACAAAACTTGCTCCCCTCGTACAGCCGGGTGTAAAGGCGGTGGGGACAGGACCAGCTGGGCTGACTCTGCTGGCACCGGTGGTGCTGTGCCAGTCCTCGGTGGCCATGGAGCCCGTCCTCAACCCCGCTGCACTTTCCCTCAGCCGAGCACTCATCCTTTCAGTGATGGGAATACGTTTTAGTCAGCTTTTCCTAAATGCTGGAGCATCCACAAGAGGCTCTTCATTCTACAGTTTTTCAGCCATTATATATAGAAAAAAAAAAAAAAAAAAATCCTAAATCATATCTTGCAAATGGCTTCAGGAAACTACTTAATGGTCTGGTTCCCACCTCATGTAAGAAGGAAAATGTGTGCACCTGGGTTTTTCCCCCCGCCTCTGAAAAAGTGAGTTATATTACAGTTGTTACTGCTGTTTTGTGAACAAGCTTTGGGCAAACAGCCTGGGAACTGCTGAACGTGCCAGAGACCCGAGGCCCTGACTCAGTTGTTCATCCTGCTTTATAAAATAATATAATATAAAATAATTTAAGCGTGGACTTAAGTGCATTGCTGAATTGGGACTCTGGGGCAAAACCTGCTGGATTCAGTTCATCTTAAGCAGATATTTATCAGAGCTTGGGCAAAGCCACTGACGTTTTGCTTAAAGTATTTCATAAAACCCCTGTTGGTGATAACTTGGACACCAGTGCACAGGCATTTTGGGAAACAAATGAGGATCAACCAGTGTTGTGCCGGATGGGTCACACGGGAGAGGGGGAAAATTGGCTGATTTTGCTATTTTTAAGGCAGGCAACCATGCTGATGCGAGCAGCAAACAGAGGAGAGTCACACGAGAGCCAGCCACGGTGGAGACCGTGATGGCCGGCTATTCATTTCGGAGGAAAATTGCCAGTAAAAGGGATCTGGTCAGCGTTAAGCTCTGGCAGCGTTTATTCTAATTTTGTTGAGCTGACTCCTTAATTAAACGGTCACTTTACAGAGAGCAGGAGAAGTATTGGCTGTGCGGTAGTGAAAGGTGGAAGCTGCCATCCCAATTCACCTATTTTTTCGGAATGCTGAGACAACATTTTCCACTTCTGAGAGGTTCTTCTCCCAAAATCTACCTATCCTTCCCTGAGCAGCCACGGCGAGAAGAGGCAGGGGGGTCCCCCTCTTCCTGCCACAGCCACCCGCTGCTGTACCCCAGCCATGGAGGATAATTTTGCCTCTAGTTTTCAAACAGCACCCAGGCATTTGCCTTTTCCTAAGGGACAACTTAATTCCTTTCCTGGACTATAACGTGGCTATATTTCAATGCCTCTTATTAACCCCATATCAAAGGCAAGCATAGTAAAGATGTGGAAAAAGAGCTACAGTTTATTTTTTTCCTTGCTGAAGGTCTTGTTTCCCTCTCCCCATGCCCGGGGCTTTCTCTGGGTCTCAACCCAGCAGCCCCTCCATCTCACAGTGCTCTTCCAAAAGGATTGATATAAACCTCAGACATACGAGAAATACGGTTGTTCAGATCTTTGCACTGCTAAGCGTGGGTGGGTGCAAAGACCCAAGATGTGATGTTAGGTCTACGTAACTTAAAAGCAATGTTTTGGAAAGTCATCTTTATAGTTGGTGGTGAAAATATGACTGACAGGGCAGGACTGGGATTGCCTCTATGGATGGGGCTACCACGGAGAATGGTCAACTGGAAAACATTGAAGCTGACCTCCTTAACGGCATACAGCAAACTCAAAGTCGCCAGCGGCAGAGGGGAAGGCAGGGATGGTTTCCTGCACCGGTTGGATTTTGCAGGTTCCCAGTGCTCGGTTTCCATCAGCTCACGCGGGGCGGTGATGGGAACCCGAGGTTTCTCATGCAAGTCACTGCTCACCGGGTAACAGCATCCGCGTCCAGGTGAAACTTCAAGCAATAGGTGTGTGCAACCGCCTGCATGCACGTGATGCCTCTGCAGGCAGTGAATTCAGCAGTTTGCCCCATCACCGTAGCTGATGCGATCGCTGATGTGCGTAACCAGTGACTCTCGCTGACGTCTGGATGATGCACAGCGATTTTGGGGAAGGAAAACCAGATTTGCAAGAAGGTCCATGGCAGATCCAGCTGGTGCTGGAGCCGGGAGGGTACCTGCAAGGATGGTGGGCCAGCAGCGACGTGTGAGTACACAGACAGCACTCGGAGCTATTCTGGATCTCACGTTTGGCTTCTGTCTTAAAGTAAATTAAATATCTTTTCATTCTGACTGGCGCTCGGCCAAGGACGGCTCAGCCACGATGTTCCCTGGGACGAGCTGGGTGCCTTGTACGTGGCTTGTTTTGTTCAACAAACCCTAGGCAGGGAAAGAAAGATTGCCCAAGCCTGGAAGAACTGGACCTGTTATTTCTAAGGCCCCTGAGCTAAAGCATCATCTGCCCTCGGCAGAGTTATCCAGGCTCAGCAGAGGAGATTAATTTCTTTAAAGCGGGATCTCCTCAGCCCTAGGCTCCACGTTGCCGCATTACTCTTGGCCAAAACACCTGATATATTACATGGTGGATACCGCATCCAAAAAGACCAGTAAAGTATCATCTCTTCGTTTGCTATTGACCCCTGCGCAGCTGGCTCAATTTTTTGGTGAGTTTGGAAGAACTTCTGTCCAGCTAGCGCCTATGGCTAATCTGCAATGGGGCGACTGGCTTCAAGCACCCCAAATGCCATCAGGTCCTTCCCTGCGAGCCACCGCCTCGCTGTTTAAGACTAGGGCTGCCAGCCCCTCACCCCATACATGGCACTGTTTGCCTCCATAAGATTATAACACCAACCCCTGAGGATGGACTTTTATTTCGTCTTGGGGGTTTATCGAGTGCTGTGGACTCCGCTCTCGAGCTGTTGGGGCAACTCAAGGAAAGTAAAAGCTTCTCGCAGCGAGGAGCGCGGTGCTGCTGGCGGGGAAAGCCTTCCCCCGCCCCGGGCCAGCCGCAGCGTTGCTGCTTTAGCGTGCCGTATTTTGTGCCGCTTTGAGGCAGCACGGTCGGTAATGACTGCTGTAGCGACTTTGCGTCAGGGGATGACTTTAGCGAGATGCTTAATCCTCAGCAGGTGCCGCACAACATGCCACGCAGTCACGTCTTGGAGGCAATAACGCTGCGTTGCTGTTTTACTATGCTGTTAACCCTCGGTGCGATGAGGTATTACAAACATCATTTATCTTCTGCTCCGTTACTGGTAACGCACTCTCTTGCCTGGGGCCATCTTGCCAAAGCAATGATTGATACGATGCAGGAAGCAGCTCGCTTCTCGTGGCCGTCATGTTTTATTTCGCTCTTATCTTCCACGCTTGCGGTTCCGCCTCTGTTCCAGCTCCGCGGGGTCTCGCACCATCGGACGGAGGCTCCAGCCGCAGGACGTGGCATGGCCTGCTTCACAGTCATGCCTTGCTGCCGCACGGATCTCGTAGGGTCTCTTATTTTCGTAGCTGCTCCTGCCTCTTTTCTTTGTTAGGCTTAAGGCAGAAAAGCGATAAGAAGGATCATGGCTTTCTGTAAGGATTTACATTTATACTCCATGAAATACTGACATAGTTCCCCAAAAAGCGGGATAGAGACACATTTGGATCAATCTATGAGACATTTCCCATGTTGCAGGTCAGCCCTTAATAGGGCGCACGTTGCATCTCCTTAGTTCTTCCCTGGCCAGTGAAATCAGTGGAGCTTGACTACATTTCAGTGGAGGACCAGGACCAGGATCACATGTGTTTAGGTAATGACTCGTATGTGCATGGAATACTTTCCTGATTATGGTTTTGGATAATTGGGGAAATTTTCACAGCAATTAGAAGCCACTACAGGGACGCGATCCTGTTTTATGTAGTAAGTTCTGATTGACTGAAGTGTGGAAGATTAACACTGATGAAAACAGCCAAAACTTTAGGGTACCACCTTTATACTGATTGTGTCATTACAACATTCAGAGCTTTGTAGCTTATAAATCTAGAGATCATCTTACAGAAAACCTCAATGGCATGTCACTCTTGGGAACTCACCGCTATGGCTGCAACCCGTCCCCTTCCTCAGCATCTGATTTCTGCCTTGCTCCCACATCTAATAGCTTGCTTGCGTCCCACCTTTGCGGCCTGCCAAAGTTTTCCCTTGGGTTTTTGTGATTGAGTCACCCCCAGCTCTTCTGCAAAGGGGGGCAGGTGAAGGGCTGCGGTCCCGTGCCGAGGCTGGGGCTGCAGTTCTGCCTCCACTGCACAGCTCCTGCCAGGGCTGCCTCCACCTCCTCCCGTTCCCTCCTGCCCATCCCACCTTCTTGGCAGCCTCGAGGCTGGATCACCACCTCTGGGCAGGGGCGGATGGAGATATGGATGGCAGTGGATGGCAAAATAGGCGCTAGCATCGCCTATTTTTAAGGGGGGCTGCTGACTGTACAAACTGCTGCGCTGTCCATCACCGCGTTTCTTCTAAGCTGTGGCTGTCCCCAAGGTTTCCCGGCCGTGGCTGTACATCTTCCCTGGTGCTCTGCCACAGCGTGTGCCCAAAGCGATCCCCAGAAATCTCCCAGAGAGGGTCTGGACCCAGGCCTTCCCGAAAGCAACGGGGATTTCCTAAAAGCCTCCTGAAAATCCGGCTTTGGAACTTTTTCTTGTGCCGCAGCCTATTTATTCCCAAAGCCATCCTCCCCTCCCAGCCCCGGCCACAGGACGTGCAGCGGGGGCACTCGGCGGAGCAGAGAGGGGTGAATCGGGGGGGTCCGCAGCTGCAAAGCCACCACCTTCACCCTCTCCCGGAAAGGAGGGAGCAAGTCACAGCTGATTAGTATTAGTGACCTGTCACAGGTAGGTGTTTTCCAGCCAGTTTGTGCAGCATGTGGCAGGTTTTTATCCGATCCCCCTGCCTAATCATGAGCAAACCGGGAAACAGATGGCAATTATCCGCAGCACTAAGGGAGGCTTGGGTGGGAAGGCACCGTGCCTTTCCTTCCCGATGCCTCAAGCATGGAAAAAAAAAAAAAGTAGTGAATCCTTGTTTACTGGGAAACAAGGGATCCTTGTAAAGCTCACAGCTAGTGAGGGTGCCCTGATCCCCAGCTTGTGGCTGAGGGAAGCAGCCGCTCAGAAATGGGTTTGAAAAGGTGGTGCCACGTTCAAAACTTCAAGCTTGATGATGTCGTATTTCCAGGTTTTCAGTAAGTCCCAGTTAGGGTGTGTAGCACTGGAAGATGCTTATTCTGCCTGCGCTTCAGCCATTTCCCAAACAGGTTTGGCTTTGAATGCTCAGGAGTATTTATTGACATACCCAATAGCAATAAAGTTCACAGACCCGGGGAATCACAGATGCTTTACTGCCTTTGGGAATACCCCAAGGATAATTGCATTTGGCGTTAATATCCATCATTTATTTTACTATCCGGTGACAAATTCTGCCCCCCTCAGGTGAGGACCCACATCTTTCTTCTGGCGAGGCAGAACTGCAGCCCAATTCAATGCGAAGACAGTTCGGCTCTCGGAGCCGGCAGGCTGCACGCTGCACATGAGGCTATACGGGAAGGCATCGACCGTCCTGAGGAATAGCTGGTAACCTGCTGTTACAGGGGGCCAGAAGAAAACTTCCCTCAGAGGCACCCTGATAGCATCAGGGAAGCTGACACAACCTGAAAATATTTAGATGTTATTTTATGGTGGAGATCTCCATGCAGCCTGGTTTTTGCATCGCACTGATTTTCTTCCCTGTGCATCCAGGGCAGGGTACGAGGCCGGACAGACCTTGGTGTCTCCCCGTAAGGCTGGGCTTGTGTTGCGGGGACGCTGTGATGCTGTGCCGGGGCTAACACCACGCTGCCAGCCCTCGTGAGCCACGGCGTCCCCTGCACCGCGGCACCACTCAGCCTTGTGCCGAGGGGTGATTCCCGGGGGGGCCGCAAGGGCTGATACCCACCTTTAATTAATACTGCCCCATCCAGCCTTCCGATAACCTTCAGTAGTTTCAGGGCTTTGCCACTTCCGCCCTTAAAAAACGGGTTTGCGAACAGAAAGGGGGGGTTGCTAAGCCCTGTTCTGGCAGTATGCACTGCATGGCAGAGACGGTGTTTGCAAAAGGCCCTAAATCCTGCTGGGAGCAGCTGCCAGAAAGCGCCCCGTGCAGAACGCTGACCAAGCAGAAATGCAATGCTCGTCTTGCATCTGTCTTGCATTAAGAAATTCTTAATGCACTAAAGATACAGTATTATGGTATTTCTCCCTTTTTAATCTGTGAGGGGAAGCGATGCGGGTTATCTTATGCGATACTGTCCGAGAGCTGAATTACAGAGCTGTCAGCTGCAGGACGCTGAAATGACAGCCCTTTAAAGGGCTGCCAGGCTCTTGTTGGACACTTGTATCAAAACACTCATTTTAGCCTCAGGAAGACAAATCCACTGTCTCTGCCCTTTCTGGGGAGCTCCTTAATTTAAAGCACTGCTATTCAGTAGCGGGATACGTAACAAAATGGCTTTCTTGAAGTTGTCTGCGCTGTAGGTAACATCTCCTCCCCTCCCAGTGGCCAGAGTCACACCAACGCCATCCCCAGGGGCTCCAAGCAGGGTTCCCAAGACGCAGAGACCTTTTGCAGGCCCTGTGCGCTCCACGAAACGCTGATCGTGGGGGGATCCGCGTGCGATGCTCTGCGCTTGCCTGGCGCTTGCGTGAGACCTGCTTGGGTCTGCATCTCCCTCCTGTCGGCCAGAGCCCACCGCTTCGGCACTCAGGCAGGGGTGAGATCTCCTGGGGCTTGGCAATCTGCAAGCGCTCGCTAATTACTCACTGGAGGGATAAGGAAAGAGGGGCACCGTTCCCAGTACCACCAGTGCTGAGCTGGGCTGGGAAGAGCCTTGCTAGCTCCCGTCCAGACACGGATGCCGACGCTTGGCCTCTCCTCGCGCCCACCCTCCCTCACGTGGCTGCGACCCGGAGGTTGAGCCGTGCTCCCGTCACAGCACCGGTGAAGGACCCGCGGCGTTTCACGGGGCAGGAGAGCAGGACGGGGGACAGCTGGGATGTCCCATGCACTTAAGACATCTGATGGATGCGACAAGTGCAAAGGAGCTGCCTAATCCTCTCCCGCAGGACAAGCCCGGCTCCTCGCCAGCCGGAGGAGGTTTGGCACAGCGTGGCAGTGCCGCGGCAGCTTCCCCCGCGCCTGCCCATGGCCATTAAGCCTCCATTACGGGGACACTGAGTTTGCTCCGCGAATGAAAGATAATGTCTCCTGAGGAAAATAAATTAAAAGGGGAGGGGGGGGGGGAAGCAGCAAAACAAAAAGAACCCTTCACACCGCAATAGCACTTGCAATTAAGAACAAAACAGGGCAGAAAGCTCTGAAGCTTGACTTTGGGCAGGGAGAAAAGGCCCTCCCCGAGAGCCCCGGGTTTCTGTAGGCACAGCGCGGCGGCTGCTGTCTTCGCTTTACGTCAGAGCGTTAATGCTGTTGTTTCGCCCTTGGTATCAACAGAGCTCGCCTGGTAAGTGGGTGGGGTATTGGGATTTATATTGTAGAGAAAGTCAGGAAGGCTTCAGTTTTGGTTCCCCCCCCCCCCCCCCCCCCCAAGCTTTTGAAAGTCCACTGGGGACCCCTAATGTTCAGCTGCTGCTGCAGCACACACTGCAAAGCCAGAGCTGCACAGCTTCTTTAGCCATCTATGGGTTTGATCGTTTTGATGGGCTTTTATTACGGGCAATAACGCTTCCCTCCCGCCCCCCGCCAGAAGTCATCTGTCTGGGAAGCTCTGAGAGCTCCTCAAAACCTTTGGTAAAAAAACATTTCTACGGTCAGAAAACATGCCAGCCACATCAAACAGGGACGGCCCTGGAGATGCTTTGGGAGGCAGAAACCTTTGTGCTGCCCACGTGGGGTGCGGGATCCCTTCCTGCCCTGAGCCGTGGTAGCAGACACGCCTAACACGCCCAACAGAAAAGTGTGCAGAAGAAAAGCGGTCAGAAGTCATGGTCATTTCAAAAGGCCTTGGGAGGAATAACCCTGTGGGGTTTTTTAAGGATGTCGGTGACAGATTGGCAGGCGCTCAGCCCTCTATAAACTCCCACTGCCCAGTCCCTATTCCCACACACCTCCCCACGGCTGCCTCGCTTCCCCCCCCAAAAAAATCTCCATTGCCCATCTTATAAGGCCCACACCGAGCTGGGCAGGCCCCATAACCAAACTTATAGTCCCCCCGTTGCGCTTGGCCAGGGCAGATGGGAATTGCTGCTTTCTTGGGGTTTTGCCCCAGTTTCCCAGTGCCTCTGCTGGCGGGGCACACAAACCCCTTCGCCAGAGCCCGTTTTAGGAGGTTTTTATCCCAGACCCCTGGGGTCAGCTTTCCTCCCTCTTATCCCTGAAATGCACCATCTTTCCCAGAGCAGCACCATTATCGTTGTAATTTTCCTCCCACAGCCAAAGGCGACAGCGTGCCTGGTTACTGAGGGCGGGCAGCCACGCCAAACCCACCTGAAGGTTTGGGTGGAAAAATGTTAGAAACGCAGCTGGAGTAAGTCGCCCTCCTCTCTTTCGTGCCTCCGTCCCCAAACCCAAGTAAATCAGAAAAATCTGTACTTTCTAAGTGGCTTCTAACATAATGAAAGTCAATTAGAGTGATGAAAATGGAGCTGATAACTGCAGGTTTTCATCACTGACTCCGTGCTAAATGTCTGTTCTGTGTGGTTTGTGAGGAAGTAAGGGTGCATGGAGGGGAAAGGATGGGGTTTTTTAAAGCAGTTAAATTGCCTCTAATTAGCAACACAACTGTAGTCAAAACATAATGTGAGGATAATAAATTGGTATTTGCATAATGGAAATGCTACCAAAATGTACTTCAAATAAGCTGAATTAGATTATAATTAGAGCTGTGTTTTGGGAAAGAAAATCCTTCTAATTGCCTGCATACAGGCAGTGCCAAGGAGGAGAGGGCTGGCAGCTGCTGGGGAGGTCCAGCCGGCGTCACGGGGGACAAGCGCCCCGTGACCGGGTGCCCGCACCCACGGGGAGCCAACGCAGCCCTGGCGAGGCAGGTTGGTGGGGAAAAAGGGAAAAAAGGTAGGAGGAACGTGGATGTGCGCACCCTCGGCCATTGAGTGCTAAACCGTGTTTCATGGGATTGGACTGAAAGGAAATCCAGGAGGAAATCGTACAGACAGCAATTAGGGTGGGAGACACTCGTGTCTCAGGGGAGGCAGTGCGAGGGTAGAAATGCAAGCGCTAATTCTGCAAATTGCATGAAACCGGTGAACGTCTTTTCTTGGTGAAGTCTCGGCACCGCATTGAGTTGCAATAGCCTTCTCCCGCTCCTGTTTGATAACTGGCTTTATTAAATTTGCAGTTATTTTTTTTCCTGTTGAAATGTGTGCAAGGTTGCTTGTGATTTATTTTGCAGCTCTTACTACTCCTTATTAAAAAAGAGGCTACCTGGAAAGCATTGGATGATAAGTCATTTGCCCAGTGTTTGAGACCATGTGTACCAGTAAGGAAACTACAGCTGACATAAAGGAAAAATATCACATTCCAAAATTTGAGAAAGCGAACAAAATAACCAGCAAAAACGAGTAACGTGCTGATATTGCACCTTGCCACCGAAGCAAAGGCAGCGTGAACCTCGAGGCTGACTCGCCCGGTAGCTGCAGAGTCTCACGGTTGGTGTTAATGCCCATTTTGGTGCTGGGCAATGATACGGTTCAGGTGGGAAAATTGATCAGCGCACAAAAACCTGCTCGCTCGCTTTGACTGGGGGACAGAAAAAAGTGATTTCTTACGTCCTGTGGAATGCAATGACCCTGCCCACCAGGCCCACGGCATATTTGCTATTCAAATACCCAGGTTAGTATGCCTGCTGCTCGCCGAGGCAGTGCCGTACACCAAACCTGGGCAGCTAGCAGCATCGTCCCAGAGCCGGTGACCATAGGAAAGGGGTGTGAATTCGACCATCACCGGCTGGCAGAGGCACACAGCAGGGCACAGCTCTCCCCGACCATGCTTGAATGCCCCTCTGACATTGGCTGCTGTGGCTAGGGAGGATGGAGAAAACAAGGGGGATGACTTTGGGTGTAGAGGAGAGTCAACAGACACCGCGGGTCCAGGTTTTGGAGGGCTTCTGACACAGCCCCTCACGCCATTGGCCTGGTGGATGCTGGTTTGTGGGGACAAATACAAGGTTTTCCTGCTCGCAGACGCAAAAAGCAGGGTACCGCAGGCCTGAAATGGATGCCCACTGCACTCAAGGGGTGCGTCTCTCTGTATACAAGACATATAGCATAGGTCTAGTTTCCAAATCAGGAGCTACAGCTCATGCATGTTTACTGTATGAGAAAAAAAAAAGCGGGTATGAGACATGATGCAGCGCTAGCCTCATGCCAAGGGAAATATTCCCCTGCCTTCAAAGGGTCCTGGCTTGGGGTCCCGGTCCACAGCCGCTGCAGAGGCCATGGAAATAAGCTCCTTTTTGAGCTGGCAAACGCTGTCTTGCTTTTCTGCTTGAGGGGGAGGGAAGAGAGGAACTCGCCTGGTGCTCTGCTCTGCTGCGAGTTTTGTGGCACCAGATTTAATAAAGAGATGCGTGGGAGGGAGCGCAGAAGGGAAAGAGAAAGGAGAAGAGCAGGCGCGGGGAGCAGGCGACCGCACTGCCAACGGAGAGCGCTGCTCTGCAGCAGGTGCTGCCAGGGACGAGCTGGGGGAGGCAGAAGGACGGCCAGGCCACAGGGCCCCTCCGCTCTGTCCTCTCCTCCTGGGAGCAAGACAGAGGTGGCCCCGAGGGGCCCAGCCTGGGGACAGCCAGGCGGAGCAGAGGCAAAGCCCGGCCACCCCTCGCTTAACGTGTGGCCACCGGCCCCCGCTGCGCCGGGTGCCGGCATGATGTGCCTGCGGGATGCCCCCCAGGAGTTGCCGGCATCGCCCTAGAAAGATACTGAGAGGAGACGGGGAAACAGGAGCCTGGGCAAAATCCTTCACGCCTTTGCCTATGAGTCACAAATTGCAAAAGCAATTCTCGGAAACGAAAGCCTGGCCTCCGCCACGGGCTTGCTGTCCCGTTTGCTCTCTCAGCGGCAGCCCCCAGGTCTCAGGCTCACCAGCGTGGCCTCGAGCAAGGACCTCGTGTAATGCAACAAGTGAGCTGGATAATCATGGTAGGAAAAAAAGGAAAGATTGCACACCAACAAAGGCAGCCCTGGGAAACAATTTTATTGCTAGCAAAACGCTGCGGATCTTTGTTTAGTGAGTGCACTTCCCGTGAAATGCAATTGCTCCCACTGTGGTTTTAAACCGAGACCACCCTGAAAACGAAGGCAGTTTCCATTAAATTGAATTACTTTTCCCCGAAACCGGCATGGCAATGGTAATGTTGATAAGGAACGATAGCTATTAAGTGAGGGCATTATTTATATTTTCTATTAAATCACTGTCATTTCTATTACAAATGACATCATGCATGCATGTCATGCTGATTTACAGTGATAAAGCCTCAGTCGTGACCATTTATTGCAATGCACAAGCAGAGCAAGAAATACACGCAGCACAAATGCACAAGCAACACCACATCAAGCCCAGATCAATATCTGAATCTAACTTAGTATTAGCAGATGAGTTGGTGCAACACTAGCAGTGCTTGTTTCAATAACGTCCATATGCCCGTCGTCAGCGTAACCCTGAAGGCTATTTGTCTCCTCCACCCCACCTTTCCAGCGCTGTTCAGAAGTGGTGAGCAAAAGAAGCAAAAGAAGGAGCAGCAACACATCACTGCCATAGATCTGACCGTGGAGATCCAGTGCAAAGCAAATGTAATGTCCGATGAATGATTCAAATGCCTAAAGACTAGACACTCAGCAAGGAGAAAGTGGGGTTGCTAAGTGCAGAAGAAGGCAAGGCTGGACGAGCATTGGTGTTGCAACGGTCGTTCAGGGAAGGTTTCTGCTCTTGAGGATGTTTTCCAAAACTTGCTGAGCTTCTTGGAGCCCGTGGGCTGCTGCCACACCAAGGAGTTTCTCCACTTCCCTGAAGGACATGAAACCTTCATCAAGAAAATCTAGGAGGAGGTTTGATTCATTCCTAGCTAAGTTTTTTTACCCAGGCTTTTATAGAAGGACCACAGCTACTGGATCTGAAAGCGCCTGTAAAGTTAACCCTCCACTATTCAGAAAATGATCTGATTCTCTTTCTGCTTTTCCCTGTGGTCTGAGCATGTATGGTTTGGGTTCGGTGATTTTCTCGTCTTAGTTGAATTGAAGTAGAGATGGATTTGGAGCTTTTGAAATACATACTCCTTTTACCGCTCAATAAGTGAGTCTGCCTGATCATGCAACATGCAGCAGAGATTGAAACGAAATGCACTGGCTTCAACTCACAGGGTTTGCCCAAACATTGCTTTTTTAGCTACAGTTAGCTTAAGAATGCTCTCTCCAACCTCAATTTTAATTTTCAGACTTGGAGTAAATGTAAAAAACTCAAAACAAAACTATACCCCCAAAAAAAAAAAAAGGACTGAGTTTCACTGTGATGGGAACTCATCAGTTGTTTTAGCTTCACTTAGCCCCAGGACAAGTCACCACAGCGAAGGTACAAAGCACAAAGCAAATTTTCTTTGGCTGCGGGCTTTGCTGGGAATGCCGGTGTGCAGTGTGCGCAGGCACGTCGGGGAGAGAAACGTGTCCCGGACGGCTTCAACCCAACCTCTGGGTGGTCAACAGGACACTTCTCATTGACTTTGCTGGACAGGAAGGAGAGTGAAAAGGGGGCTCCCCCAGAAAGACAGACAGCTCTTTCTAGCAGAAAAGTCGCATGTCGCTTCAGTAGCTCTTTCTATACTGGTATGGGCCTTGTCCCTTGCCTTGACCGGGAAATCACCGATGGAAATACATATGTAATCAGACCACAGGCATTTTAGGTACTGTGTCACCTAATTTTTAAAACCTCGTTGGGCTAACTGAGATTTTCAGTTTTCTTGCCGCAGGTAGGGCTGCATTACTGACAATACAAGGAGAGAGCATTAGAAACACTGGAGTAGCTGCATGCATGGAATATCTACAGTACCGGGTTGCCTCCCTCCCCAGGAGGAGCTGGGAAGGCAGCTGTGAGGGGAAGGAAGAGGAATAGCTCGGGTTACCCTTCTTCGAGTGCCACGGTCATGTTTGCGAGTGCCCCCACCGCCAGGTTGAAGGAGGCGTGGGGATGGCCCTGCCCCGCAGCCTGCCTACAGCCGGGAAGAGAGAAGCAAAGAAAGTGGTAAGAGAAAGTACAGAAGAAGACAACCTGAGTTTGAATGTTTTAGAGCGAGGTAAGAGCAAAGAAAGAAACAGGTATGTATAAATCAGTGTCCTGGAAGTGATCCCTTTAAAATTTTCAGGTTCTGATTTGGGAAACATCCTTATTCAGAAAGGTGCCAAGGCTTCAGCATCTCCCTTTAAAATGTTCAGGCTCTGATTTGGGAAACATCCTTATTCAGAAAGGTGCCAAGGCTTCAGCATCTCTCTAAGTACGGACGTCCTTAAAGATGACTTCTTGTTTCACAACCCCTGCTGTCACCGGCACGGTTATTTCAGCTTTAAAAATCCTGCAGCTTGATGCTGTTCTACACCTTGAGCCAACACAGAGGAAACATCCAATGTGCCCCCCCCTCCCCCCCCGCTTTTTGGGTAGCCCAGTAACTTTCCCTGGCCCTCATCCTTCCTGTTTCTCAGCAGGAGCAGGATGGTTTTGGGGGATGCAGCCCAGGCCCCCGCCGTGGGTGTAACAACGGCGGGTACCGCAGCAACGCTGGGCACGGCTGCCTCGCTTACGTGGCAGAAACCTCTTGGGAGCGTGTGCCGAGAGCAGGAAATTAATATGCTGCCGTAACTTGATTTTCCGTTGCCTCAGCAGCTCCTGGCCCTCTCCCCTCCTGCACCTGTGCGTTCTTCCTGCTGCCCACCTGCTGCTCGAACCTCCCAAAAAGGCTGTACAGCAGCGCCAGCATCCCTCTGCACTCTCACTGGCGAGATACTTACTTGCCTCCACTGATTTAAAAAATAGCAATAGCAGGTGGGGAAAGCGGAGCGAAGCATCCGACCGACAGCAAGGAGTTGGGAGCTCCCGGTCTCCCCGCTGCCGCCCCGTGCGCCTCCCTCCCACTGGCACAGGGCAGCTCAGTGTGGCTCTCCCCTCAAAGCACTGCCGGCTCTTTTTCCTCCTCCCACCCCACGGTAGCCTTTCCCCAGGAGAGGGCAATTTGCCATGGCCAGTGTTGGGGTTTTTTTGCACCTCACCTGAACCAGTGCATGGCCATGTCCTCATTTTTTTCCACTCCAGCTCCTGGGTGTGAGACAAGGTAGGAAAGTAATAGTTAGGATATAAAATACGGCATCCAAAATCCATCAGTGTGGCGGTGTACTACATAGCGTAGAGCCACGTTTGTGTTTCTGGCTTATACCCATACGTACTCTGGCAGCAAATTAGCCATGGCTTGGAGAAATATTACCTTGCAAATACCTCTGTCCCACGATGTGCTGGGCGTTGGGGTACCCCAGGCGAGCGTACACGTGAGCCACGTGGAAGTGGAATTCCTCGTAGCACAGTGGGATGTACAGCAGGAGGAGGCCAGCGGTTATTACAGCTGCTGACTGTAAAAGAGAGGAGCAGTCATGATGCAAAGAGAAAAAGAAGCTGAGGACCAGCTACAGGAAATATTTCATCTGAGCTCTGAAGCCTCCCGAAGCTATTCCCCAAAGAGAAATGGGAGGAAAGCCTCACACGAGCACAGAAAATCAAAGCTGCCTTTGATAGAGAGGCCGTTCCAGCACCCACGGAAGCTGGCAGAAAAGGCATCACCAACTTCAGCGAGCAGCAGACCAGCTCCCGAGTTAAAACCCCCTTTAAGCTCTGCTACAGCAAAGGAAACTACAGTCATTCCATTTTCTAGTGGTCCTCTTGAAGAAAAGAAGAAAAATAAAAATCGTAAGGTGGCATCAGGCTTTTATGAGCAATTCATCAAGGGGGTTTGCCAGAAGGAGCCTCATTCCCCAGGCAGCCGGGTCCTCAACCCACTGCTGCCCATCGCCGACCGCAGCATCGCCGTACGGACGTGAACGCTCCCTTTGTGAACGTCCCCGGTTCATAAACCCTTTCATCCTGTGTTACGGTGAGGACACATAGCCCAACGTCCACACCTGACAGGAGCATAACCTTGGGTCTGAAACTCTTCTTGCATCCAAGGTATAAATCAGCGAAAAGCCTGATGTACTGCACCAGCAGGAAAAAAAGATAAGAGACCGGAATTGGGCTGTTTGCTTTTTGATGCCAAATTGGATTTTCTTTGCTCAGTGTGCTAGCTATTAGCTTCCAGTGAGAGGAACTGGCAACTTCAGCAACCGCATCTTGGCGGGGTCAGAGACCCCTGACTGGGGAAAGAAGAGGAGGGTTAGGAAAGGCTGTCGGAGCCCCACGCAGAGCCTCCTGCCCGCACGATTTACCAGGAGCCCTTTGCCTCCCCGCGGGGGAAAGGAGCATGTCTCGCCAATGGTGCCAGCACTGCAGAAGGTAAAACCCTTCCCTACTACATGGGGAGATGGGGGCCAGGTATGGTCCCAGGTGGAAGACATGGGTCTTTGAAAACAATACCGGAGGCAAGTGACGATCAGGTTTCTCAGTGTGACCCTGTGCTGAGAGAAACCATGCCGATGGTGCGTGATCTGAAGGAGACTGCTACTACTTGACTTGTCCTTCAGCTCTGCAACTTCGGTGCAAGCAACGCCAGACTCTTGGATCTGGTTTTCCTGGGGACGTGCCGAAGCGCCTGCAGGCTCCCTGCATGCCACTGTCCCTCTCTTGCGGATGCAGGAGCAGAGCAGATACAAGCAGTCCCATTTCAATGGCCAAGTCAGAAACGGGTCCTAAGCCCCATCAGGGTGACGGTGGCTGTCGCAGAACAAGCGCATTTCTTCATCTGTGCATAATTTATTGCTACGGGTACTTGTGAATAGTGACTGCAGCGTGTATGTGGGTTTGTCACCATGCCATGCTCAGAATGAGCCAAGGGGACAAGAAGCAGCTGGAAAGGATGACGAGATGCAAGAGCTTTAGCACCCGGGGGCTCCTCTGGCCACTACAGAGGGTTTGACGCGACTGATACAGATGGGTGCAAAAACCAACTCCCCCTCATTTTGTGGGGTACGGCACACAAGGTATATGCAGACCATTGCAAAGCAAAAGACACATTTAGGTCTTGATCTGCTTCTCAGCTGTCTGGAGAGCTTGAGGGCAGAGGTGGCGTGGGTCTGGCATTTCCTTGCTGTTTTGCAGGGGCTCCTGTGCTCCCACATACCGTGATCAGCTGCAGAGACTGCTGGAGGCAGTAGGCTGCCAAGAGCTTGTTAACTCCTAATTGGGACCCAGGTCCTGGTTCAGGCCCATCTCTAATTGGGATTAGTGAATGCTGAGGCTTAAATGAGCCTAGTTAGCTAATTAGGCTAAGTAGATAAAATAGGTAAGCAATAATAACATGCAAATGCCCCAACATTTGATTTTCTAGCTGACGAGCTTAGGGATGTAGGAAATTTTGCTGTTCTGTTTGAGACCCCTCCATTCAGCCTGTCTGATGCCATCGCTTGGACAGGGATGATTCCCAGACCTTTGACAAAAAAGTTCTCCTGTAACGCACCAGGGACCTGCAGGGCCTGAAAGCACTGATGGGTACGTAAATCCCTGTAAACCAATGGCAGCTCCAAGGGGAAATGCAAGTCATAGATCGATCTAGTTACTGCTGAACACTTTTGTCTTATTTAAGAGGAGGAAATTATACTCCTGGAAAAAAAATTGTGATGCTAGAAATATGGTAAGAAGTGCTCCTTGCTGGAGACGTGGCTGATGTTAAGGGTCCGGCTCAGGCAAGGCTGAGCGCGGACCTCTGGTGAAGGGAAGGGCAGCCTTTCTGAAGAGCAAGGGCTGCTGAGCGAGAGGCTGCTTTCACACAGCCACCATGCACTGCCTACCACTGTCACTGTCCTATTTTGTCACTGTTGCAGAGGCTGGAATATGTCAGGGAACAGTTCAGGTGGTTGCAGGAGATAGGGTACTTCTTTGCCCTCTGCTGTGGCTGTGGCTACATCTGCATTCAGGTAAATGTGCTGTTTTAAATGTCTCCAAGACCAAGAGAGAGGGGAAACGTAATGATCTTTCTCAAGAAGCAGCTACTGACGGGGGGGGGGGCACCCTGAAGTGAGATCTCACCGCAGGAGGGATGGAGGAGGGAGGTGCAAGTCCCCTGGGCTTCCTCCAAGCTGGTTGTCCGTAGCCCCTCGCACTCATGGCCAGCACCAGGGACCGAAGGTGCAGCGTACCAGTGGTGCCCGAAACCGAGAGCTCCTCGGAGACCCCAGCTGGGCAATAAGCATTAGTCTACCACCAACGCAGGAACGCAGGGAGCTTGTTGCATTGCCCCACGCAGAGGTGGGAAGCGGACCACTGGCCTGAAACCACCTTCGTAGTCTTGGGGGGAGGTCTCGGTTGCTCGCCCCCACCCTTTTCTTCCGTGGTGACTCATTTGGAAACTACTTTGCATGTTTCAGACCTTGCATCATTCGGGCTACTGTAAAGCAAGAGGAAGCCCAGTGGTATCAGTGGGGCTACACCGGCGAACCAGGCAGTGAGGGAGCCAACCAGGCTGTGCATGCATATTTAACCAACACGGTTCCTACAGCAGCTTCGGCCGTCTCGCCTGCGCCTTCGCCCATGTGCCAAAGCCAGGTGATCAGGATCAAGAAGGTGATCAAGAGGAACAGCTAAAAATCCCACCCATAATGACTGCGGTGGAAGATGCCACATTACTGTGCACTAGCAAACTCTGCATTGCAACAACTATCGGCAAGTCCTGCGTTGCGTTCCCGTGCTGGTGAGCAGAAAGCCCCAGGGACTCTGCAGAGGCTTTGCTGACATTGCAATCAGGTCCGGGCAAGGCCATGGCACTGAGAAAGGCATTGCAAGACTCGCATTTGAGAGGCTGTTGTGTGCAAGTGGATCCCTGTGGCTTCGACCCACCCTGGCACCAGTGGCTTTCAGGGGCTGGCATCACTTCCCAGCGTGCCCAGCCAGCTGCGGGGTCCAGGGCGTCATGTAACACCCCAATGCCAGCGCTCCCACCCCGACCCCAGCCCCTCGCTTACCTCCCACCTGCTCCATGTCGAGCCAGGGGGTTTCCCACCCCCTGGAGAAGGATTTGCCCGGCAGGTATCGGCACTGTCCCGTCCCTCCAGTCGCCGCCGCGCTGCGGGCTTTGCGTCCCCCATCTCTCCCTCCCGCAGGAGGTCTGAGCACTTCATTTTAACCCGGTCTGCTCCCCGTCTCGCCAGGCACCACTGCCGCCCTGCCATAAGTCTTCCCCATCACCATCCCTTAGTTTTGCTCCTGATTTATGGTAGCAGTAGCCCAGCTGCTTCACTAAGATAAGAGGGATGAATACACATCCCCTCACAGAGTCATAGAAAAGGAGAAGATGCTCTTGCTGAAACCTTTCAAACCATTGATGTTTAACTCTCTCTGTGCTGAATATTTCTCTTTCTTCAGACTGCTCCCAGGTGCTGCAAGCCCCCACCAGTAAATCATTGTATTTGACAAACTTGATGAAGTTTTTTTCTTTCTGCTTTTTGCATGAGAAGGAAAGTGCTTCACAAGGAGTGATAATGCTACTCACCACTGCAAATGTTCCTGTTACTTCAAAAGCATCCTGTTACTTCAGTTGCATGGCCTCCACAGGTGCATGGGGTCTGTGTCGGGTTTTGGACAGATGCAAGAACATGCAGGCCCAGCCCCAGGTGAGAAAATTAGAAAAGGTGCAATGATATATAATCAGGAAATTATCAGAACATACAAAACCCCCACAAAATTTGACAGGATGGGATTTTTTTTTAAGCTAGAAAAGAGCTTACTTGTGAAAGGCAGTCATTTTATAGCTGTATAATTATGCCTGTATTCATCTGCAGTAACTCCACCTAGTGACTTTCAGACACTAAATTCTGTTTTGCCTTCACATCTAAGAAAACATCTGTTTTTAACACAAGATCCCTAATGCATATTACCTTTCCTGCTCTGAAGTCCTAGCAGAGGCTCTTAACCAGATGGCTGTCAGACAAGGTCCATCTCGTGCGAAGTGCTGACCTTACCTGGTTGCCTGACAGTAAAAAATAAAATGTTTTTTCATTCCAGTTTGACAGCAAGATAAGTGCCATGCTTTGGTTTTAAAGGCAACCCCACCCCCGAAGAACAAGGATACCTCTTTGGCAGTGATGACTCAGCCTAAAAACTGTACTGAAGAGGAAATCCTTTATCCTTTTGTATTTTATTTCTTATGTTATGCTGCCACCATTGGGCCAATTTCATTTGCTCAGTCACAGCCCCATTACGATTGAAGCGATCCATCTTTATGCCCCTGGTCAAAGTGTGAAACCATTTTCACAGTATATCAAATTTAATTGGACATTAATAGTCATACTGCAGGATCAATTGCTTCCAAGTGCAAACCTCTGCATTACGGAAACTAAAATAACTCAGAAACTTCTAAAACAAGTCCAGAGCAGAAGGACCTTCACTGCAGCAAAGAGCAAGGAAGAGATGAAATAATGTGAGGAGTCTAATACCCACTTACCCTTCTTTTTTTTTTTTTTAACTACAATTACTAGAATTTAAAGAAAAAACACCTCTCAGGGAATCCTTCTTCTTGGGAATGAACCACCCTATAGCTGCAGATCCCAAACTTTGGCAGAAGTGAGCTCCTGAGTTATTCTTATCGTTGCTTGTAAAGGCATATCAGTAACAGTTATATTCATACTGACATCTCACCTAGCTCCACAAAATCGATACTTTTCTCTGTGTAAAACAGACCCTGAGGCTTGCAGTTCTTTGTTGCAGGTGACTAAAAACAAGAACATGTTATTATTAATTACGTGTTATGCAGTGAGGGCTATGCCAACTGTGTTACAAGCCAGGTGCAGTAGAGAGTCTCATTTCAGCTGTGAGCTTGAGGTAGGTCTCTACAAAAGCCAACTTACACCACAAGGAAGTAAACTGGGTTGTCGATCTAGAAACAACTGATGGCTGTAGTAGCTGCCTCCTACCAACAAAGAAGAATTGGATCCCTTCTACCTGCAACAACTTTGGCAAGGCAAGGAAAGGACAAGCCCCCCAGTGAATTTTCTCTCTGCTTTTCCAAGGGGCAGATGGTGTTTCTATTTTCCCTTTCATGTCCACAGAACAATTTGTGAGGAACCATTTGCAGCTCCTACAAAGGAGCATTTTGATTGAAAACCTGGAACCAGCCACATTCAGGAAAACACAATTTTCCTCATGTTTCTTTTTCACATAAAGGATTTCTCTAATCACATGGTTTTTCTTTTCCTCCTTGCTGCACTGGTGTGGTCAGGGCTAGAAGTGCTCAGACACTCCACTTCAGTTGAAAGGTGGATGTCACGTGCTGGAAGAAGAATGGATGGCTGTGACTGTAAAGAGTTAATAGGACAAAGTCGCTGTTTGGGAGAGGTGGTGACTAGGCTGAAGTCCCTCAGAGAAGAGAAAGGATCTTCTTTTCTTTTCAAAGGATTGCACTGAAAGCCAGATGTGAAGCACTGCGTTCATCCTTTCTCATTTGGTAGTTAAAGTTTGCTACTCTTTGTTCCAAATTAACTTAAACCTTTTAGTAAGCAGACTGATTGAAGAAACATACAATTATTGAAAGAATTATATAATATATATTATTGAAAGAATGAACCAAAATAAGACACGGTCATAGCGCACTGCCAGTTCAAACCAAACACGTTGACTTCACCACCTCCGACGCAGACCGTTTACAATGTAGGCTTCCTCTAGGAGTGACAGTGGATTAAACAACGAGAAGCGATTGGCCCAAAAAAGTTTTTGCAGGTTGCTTTATTAGGAAAAGAAATGGATATAACCAATTGCTGCAACTGGTACAAACCTATTTAATTACAATGTCCTCTGGGCATAGGTATCACAGGGCAAATTAGATCCACCCTGGGAGGATGGATCACACAGTTGGAGTAGGTACTTGCATATGGCTTTACAGCACAACACAAAATATGGCATAAATATTACTTACTTCAGTTACTATACTGAACGGAGCTCAAATACGGGTAACAGGGAGGACCAAGGCACGCAGTAACAAAAAGGGAGTGGGGGAGGATAAGTTTCTGTGTAAGATGATGGGGGGGATGAGGGTAAGGACTTCTGGCTGGCACTGTCTCTGACAGATGCTTGTCTCATTTTGCCTAACTAGCTATAGCTTCCTTTCACAGCTGGCTAAACAAGAACAAGATTAAAATCTATTCAGACTAGTCATGATGACACTATTAATAGCAGATACAAAAGCGTACAATAAACATCAGCATAGATATAAGAGGAGTTAAAGTTTCTCTGAAATCAGTATGCAAGTGTTATCTGCAGATCTATTATGGAGATGTGTGAAGCTGTTTCCAGAAACCAGATTAATAAATGTGTGTGTTAAACCAAACAGTTGCATCTATTCATCACTATGCACAACACAACAGTGCAACTGGAGAGGATGTCATCTTCCGAACCCAAATACAGCAGCCAGCAGGGAGACCCAACTGAGCAGAACCCTGTTATCTGATAGAGGTCCTGCAAAAGGGCAGCAGGGAAGCCCTGTGCAAGGGGGGAGGACCCCAGGGGCAAATACAAGCTGTACTGTAATTGATCTCACCACAAAAATAGAGCCTAAATGAATGTAAGCAGTGGTTACAGACTTAAAAAAAAAAAAAAAAAAAAAAACAACTAAATCCATCACCTAAGGTGGAGTTAGATCAAAGTCAGGCATCCTAAAACCTCTGACAAAAAACAGTACGGTAAAAATTAAACTGTCTCTGCTTAGCTGTCACCTATAAAATGAATTCCCCAAAGCCTTCCCCTGTGTGGCTTTGAAGTTCCCCAGATATTCAAATTTGTATCCCAGGAATACCACGGCAGGGCTGAGCACCTAGGCATCTATCTCCCACATAAACTCATTCAGGATCCAGAAACTGCAAAGTTCCCTGGGGGATGTGATACAAAGAGCTTTCTAGGAGCATTTCATTCATTAGTCTACTAATGAAGATGATCTCCACCACTTCTGCAGAAACTAAAACCCTGCAAGAACTGAATTCAGGAGAGTCTAAATAATACTATGTTCATAGCCTAGTAGTTAGTGAGGAGTGAGAAGTGGTCCCTGCTTTAGAGAATGTGTCCATATTTTGCAGGCGAGTGAAAATGAGTGTTAGTCTCCAAGGAAATCATATTAAGTAGTAGACAGAGTAGAAAGGAAAGCAGCACTAGACCCCAATTCTCCTAAGACGTGTTGAAAAACGTGCTCTGAGAACATAGCCAGGCAATTGGATGTCCCTCAGCTACAACTCTGTCTCCAAAGGGGAGGTAATCCTTACCCGGCAGCCCACACTGCAAGGCTGACTGCCTCCCAGCGAGGACCTGCACAAAGCCTGCTAAGGCAGGGCGCAGCGCTCGCTCGGAGCTGGCAGGCGTACCACCAGCAAAGCCGTCCGGCTTCAGGGGGCAGGTGTAGTGCCTGCGGTCCAGGACACCATATCATCGGCCTGTCTGTTGGATTGTGTGTAACGTACTACAGCGAAAGGAGGTTAGTCACAGGATACCTAACACAGACAACAGTTCAGTACAAATACAACATCTTGTAATGAGAAGCATCAGAAAAACTTAATACTAATAAAGCAGCGGCACAAGGGCTTGGTAAACGATGCAAAGCCCTTCACCGCTGTGGCCTTCAGAGATAATAAAAAGATACCCCAGCACACCTCACCACTGAGACCACAGGGCATGAATATCATTACCCGAGCCCAACTATCAGCAATTCCCTTTCTAGACTCACTGCATGACTGCACCTTTCCCCACCAGGTTCCCCATAACCTTTCCTTTTAGAGGGATTTTTTCACCTTCTTAAACAGACCTATTAATGTTAATTGGACCAATAAAAGCCAATTACTCTGCTCTGCCCCCCTTGAAGCATATCTTCCTTCTCCCCCACGAGGTCGCTACATTATAAAACCTGGATAAGACAGTTGGGGGGTAGGCTTGGGGTACTGGTTTCATTAGGAAGATGGAGGTGGTAAGTGCTCCCTTTGTGGGATTGAGGTTGAGTTATTTGTGCTCACAGCTGGGTCTGAAGTTGCTTTGGAGTTGTTCCTGGTGTAACCTAAGTTAGCTTTAATTTCCATCTTCGAATACTGGGGTGGGGGTAGTTCAGGTTGTGCTTGTTAAGAAAGGCTTGTTAGCTAGCATAGGGAGATCTGAGGCTAGTTTCATGTACTCTACCTGACAAGTTCCTAACCTGATCTGTTTGGTAAATATACATCCTTGCGTCAGCTTAACCATCGGTGTTAGGCTGCCTTGCCCGTGTAATCCCAGCTGTAAGGAGTCCCGAGCAGCTGAAAACGTGCAGCCAAAGTGAGGTGTCGGGGAAGCTCACGTGGGAAGCAGGGAATGTCTATATCTCCATCTGGTAGGAGGCCTTTTTGTTCTGCTTCCTAGCACTTCTGTGGACAGAAACCAGGGAGAAAAATCATTTTTTCTCCTCCTACACCTCAAATGCTGTTCCCAGAGGGTCTTATGGCCTGCAACTTGGCTTCTCTTCTCCATAAGGAAAAGGGCAAATGGATCCTTGCTGTAGGTACTTTGGACAGAAATAATTTTTAAAATAGCAAGTTGAACGAAATCTTAACTTCTGCAGGCTTCTGTAAAATCTTGAGGTTTGTTTTTAATCTTTAAAAAAAAAAAAAAAAAACCAAACCCTCTTATCTTCTTGCTTGCTGAAGGAGAGCGTAAACAACTAATGCTTCAAATAGACAGAGGCACCTGACAGTTACATAAAACCAAACCGCCAGATTCCTGCATGTAGGAGTGTCTGCTCTCAATTCGGTCCTGCCTCTCTGCGCGTGTGCCTGGAAGTAGGTCTCCCTACCCTGAAGCAGTAGCAGCTAGCACAAAATGCCCAAACTGAAACTCAGGTGTTGAAGGCATTGACAACGTGGCCTTAGGCTGTCTGGGGGCTTAAGCAAAGGGTCCTCTGTAACCAGGGGACCAAGTATTTGGGGTCAGCTGTAGGAGCAGAAGAGCCACAAAGTTTTAAATCTTTACTGTTGCAGTAAACAGCTGAAAAACCTTGAAGAGGAGCTCTAGGGATCAGCGTGTACCCTCCCTATCTTAGAGCTCTGAGTATTTTGCTTGTTGTAGACCTGAAGAAAGTGGAAAAGTTATGGCGAGGAGAGTATCCTCAGGATAACCTTATGCTCAGCTCTATCTCCCATTAAACATCTGTCTGTAAGAGCACTCATCGTGCTTGGGACCCTTCGATATCAACATAAAGGAAATACATACATTAAATGCCTGCTAAAGTGGTGGTTTTGTGATTAGATTGGTAAAGCATGTAAGCAGTTGAGCTAGTCTTCCCCCTAAAGAGCTCTTCAGCCATTGAAGGGCCAAGGTTTCTCCCTGAGCTTGGTGTATACTCACAGATGACTCGGGTGTCTCTCAGATAGCCAAGGCCTACGGTGTTCTGCAATAGCACAATGAATTGTTACTTTTTTGGAGTGGAAAGAGGTAGATTAACTGAGACCATCTCCAGCTGAGCTCTGAGGTTAAATGGCTAGCCAGCTTTTTTTTTTTCTGAAGTAGAAATAATGATGAAAATAACTGAAAATGGCACCTAAAAAAAAGAAAATGGGGATAAGGCTTCATTTCAGGGAAATACAGGCAGGGATTTGAAGTGCCCAAGCTGAGGACATCTGCACTGCACTAATTAAACATTACACTCAGAATCAAATTCACGATCAACAGCTTTTAACCATAGTTTGTGAATATATCCAGTGAGAGAAGTGGGTCTGAGGCAGGGTTGCCCTTGGTAATCACGCATCTCTTGCATAAGACAGAGGTAAAAATAAAAACCAGTGCACGCATGTGGAGTTGTTGGCCATGCTGGCCCTTCCCCGCCCCCAGCATCACGAAGAGTAGATGCGACTCCATCCTCATTCAGATGGCACTGGGCAGCCTCGTGTCTTCGCTAATGCAGTGTGATAGCTCCTCATCCCAAGCCTGGGATGTAATCTCCTTCAGGCTGCTTCTGAGGTGCTTTTTATGCTAAGTCAATTAACTTTATGGGAGAAGGCTTCAACCGGCAATGCGGCGGATCTAAAGCAACTCGAGTATAAGGCGAGGCAGAGCTAGGCTCGATACAGCAATGGGTCCCGGCAATAAATAACCCTTAATAAATGAGCTGGGGCGCTGGGTGACTCCTGGCAACCCCCCCTCACGCCGGTGATGCCACCGAGCCCCGACACCCCATGCCCTGCCTGCGCGGCTGTGGCTGTCGCCGTGTTTCCCTCAAGCGACAGCCGGGTCTCTCGCTCTCCAGGAGGCCCTGGGCAGGGGGGCTGCAGCACCCGGCCCTCATGCCTCGGGTGCGGGGAGGCGGGCGGGGGCCGGGCGGCTCTGGGGCCGGGCGGCCGCGGGCGCGCAGGGGCGTGCGGCTGATGGAGGGCCGAGACCGCGGCCTGCGGGCAGGGCCGCCCGCGGCCTGAGGCGACGGCCGGGCGGCTGCCCCTCGGGCGGCAGTTTCGCCTCCCAGCCCGCTCCAGGTACGCTTGGTTTTTGTTTTATTTCAGTCAGACTTTAGCTCTCGGAGGGCGAGAGCCGCTATCGGGGACTCGTGAAGCGACTCCCCCACCCGGCAGCAGCCGGCACGCCCGAAAGCCCGCCCTGATCGCGGGCGGGCCGCTCCTCCGCGGCAGGGGCCCCGCGCCACCCCAGGCAGCGCCGGCGCCGCGGAAGCGCGTCCCCGGGCCGGGACGTGCGGGGACTGCGCCTCCGTCCCCCTGAAATAACGGCGGAGGGCGGAAACGGGGGTCCGGACCGGGCAGCTCGACCGGGGGACGCCAGGCGGAGCCCTGGCGTTGGCCGGCGGCGCTGCGGCAGGCCGCGGCCACCACGGCCGGGGCAGGCGGAACCCCCCGCGCTGGGGGGGGGGGGGGCGCCGCCGCCGCCGCCGCCCGGGACTCAGCCGCCCGCCCCCGCCGCTCTCCCGGGCCGTCGCAGTGCCCCCCCACTCAGGCGCCTGTCCCTTTAAGTAGGGGCGGGCCTCTCCCGCACCCCGCATCGTGAGGCCGGCGCCGCCCCATCCCGCCATTGGTTGTCGCTGGGGGAGAGCGGCCCGCCCCCGCCCGCAGCCATTGGCTAGGGGCGAGGCTGGGGTTCCCGGATGCAGGCACGTTCGGCGGTTATAAAGCGCCGGGAGAAGGCGGGAGCAGACGCAGTTTGAATCGCGGCGGGTCGGGACAGGTCGGTGTTGTTGCCCGGGCTCTGTGCGTGCGGGACGCTCTCTTCCTCGGTCTGCTCCTGCGCGGCGCTGCGCTCCGGTTCGCGATGGTGAGGATCCGCGGGGGCCGCTCGGGTGGGGGCGGCCGGCCGGCCGCGCTGCCGGGGGGTGGCAGGGATCAAGGTGATGCGGCCGTTGGGGTGAGGCGGGAGCGCGCGCGGGGGAGGGGAGCGCGGGGCCGCGCGCCGGTAGGCGGTGGGAGGGAGGGAAGGGGGGGGGGGGGGGTCGCACGCGCACCAGTGCCGCCGGGAGAGGGAGTGGCGGCCGCGCATGCGCGCGGGGAGCGGCCTGTGCCGCTAGGTGTAGCGGGCAGCGCGCACGCGCCTTGGCGTTGCGCGTGCCGCCCTGCGGGAGACAAGGGCGGGGGAGGGGGAGGAGGGACGCGCATGCGCAGGTGGGGCGCTGCCGCCGTGCGGTGCCCGCGCCGGCCCGTGGCCGCCGTCCCTCGCAGGTACGGAGCCTCTGAGGGGGGACGGCGGGTGCGTCAGCTCTTACACGCCTCTCGTCTCCGCCAGGCTGGTGGTAAAGCTGGGAAGGACTCTGGAAAGACCAAGACCAAAGCAGTGTCCCGTTCTCAGCGGGCTGGACTGCAGGTAAGCAGGGACTGGGGCGTGGGTGAATGAAAGTCGGGTTAGCCTTCCATTTCTTGGTTGTACCCTTCGAAACTTGTGCGGTCTGCCGCCTGTCTGTTGTCCAGAATGGTGTAAGGATCTGTTTGATCCTTGAGTGTGTTAATGTCTGGCTTGAGTATTTTTAGACCTTTTGCATATCTGTGCAGGAGGGAAGAGAATTCCCTTGTGGCTGTTGCTACTGCTAGTGGTTAGAACTGTGAAGGTGCTGATGTGAACTTGGCATGCAGTGTCCTTAGCTGGATTCGCAAGAGTTGAAATGTAGTCTGTTCTTCTGCCACTGGGTTTCTGTTGCCCAGCATGTGGTTTAGACTAGTGGCTTTCTTTTTCTGTCTCTGTCGTCACAGGCTAGTCATACTTCTGTTATTTTCCAGTTCCCTGTTGGCCGCATCCACAGGCACCTGAAGTCTAGGACTACCAGCCATGGGCGTGTAGGAGCCACAGCTGCTGTGTATAGTGCTGCAATCCTGGAGTACTTGACAGCTGAGGTAAAGCTCCTGCAAGGGGTGCAAGCAAGTTGGTCAACTCCAAAATGGCATGATGACCAGAGCCTGCTGTTTTAAGTGCATGCATGATCAGGAGACCATGAAATATGCATGGGGCTTTTTGCTCTGTATTTTGTGCAGATTAAATTGCTGTAACTTACAGGAATGATGGAAGAGTGAAGTATTTTATAAAATGTGCCATTACAGTATGTCGTATCTGCTGTAAAACACTTACTCTGTTCTTAGGGAAAACTAAATGCAGAGCTCCAAACAAGGGACCCTATCAAAAGAGGCATTGTTTGCTGTCTTGGTGTCGCTAATAGTGTATTTGGCATAGAGAATAAAATGGCTAAGGCTGTGCAGTTGGTCTCACTTGATTTGTGTAACTCAGTCTAAAAATGGTCTTGTTCTCAGGTTCTTGAGCTGGCAGGAAATGCATCCAAAGACTTGAAGGTGAAACGTATCACTCCCCGTCACTTGCAGCTTGCAATTAGAGGAGATGAAGAATTGGACTCTCTCATTAAGGCAACAATTGCTGGTGGTGGTATGTAAATTGCTTGCTAATTGTTTGAGTTGGGTGGCAAGAACTCTTAACAGGCTAGAGATTGCTTAATGCTGTCATTTTATTTGAAGTGCGAAGTTTAGGAAAAGCATTGGAGAGAAATAATATGGTCTTAATTGTTGCTCTTTCTTAGGTGTAATACCGCATATCCACAAGTCCCTCATTGGAAAGAAAGGACAACAGAAAACTGTCTAAAGGATACCAGGATTCCTTGTTATCTCAGGACTCTAAGTACTTAATTGTCCAGTGTTGGTGATTCCAGTGGACTGTATCTGTGAAACACAATTTTGCCTTTTTGTAACTTTGAGAAGCTAAAGCTCCCTTGAGCTTTCTAACAAACCAAATTTCTGCATTGAAGTCTTAACCGTATTTAAGTGTTACCATGGCTTCAAAGAAGCTATTGTATTTGTAGTGGGTTTTGATTGAGCTGACTGTTTTTAGATTGGTTTGATTAAGTAAAGGAGATGTTTGGTTTTGTACAGACTTTTCATCCACTAGAGTGGAAATATTCAATAAATGTTATATGAAGACTGATTGTCTCTTGTCCACTAACTGAAAAATACTTGGTCTCGACTACGCAGCTCTCGAGGAGTCGTTCCAAGAACATGCAACTCTGACAATCCTACTGGCTGTGCTTGGGCTATCTGGAAACAGAGTCCTAGAGTACTGCACTTAGTAAATACCATCAAGTGAAACGGCACAGGGGCTTTATCCTGCAAAGTTGCATTCTTGCTCCGTGAGGCTGCTGTGTTGTGTGACAGTTGCCTTTAGCAGGGCAGATGTAAGGCTGGTGCTGTTTAAGGCCAGTTTTACTTGATGTCAGCCTTCATAGAGGGAAGGGGTCTATCATGGAGGAGGAAGAAGGTAAGCTGAATGGATGTTGAAAATCCACAACTTCAGTTGATTTTCTTTACGGTAGAGCCTGACCCCTCTCCACCTTTCTTCTTGTAAAAGACCAGGGAGAGGCACCCATAAAAGCAGGGGCTGCACTGCAGCAGCCTCCACTGGCTCGTGGGCTATGAACCTTGAGGAAGAGCCTAAAACCTGCTTCCAAGGTAGCAGTCAAACAGCTCTGTCTTGGTGTGGCTTTTTCATGGGTGGGCTTTACATCTGGCTGGAGGGGTAAGCTCTTGCTTTCTGTTAGTCCGAACTGTATAGTGATGAGGGTCTAAACTACACAATTAGAGTTCAAGGATGGAGCATTAAAACTACAGTTTTAACTTCTGCCATACAGTAGCATCCTCCGTAGCAGCAGATTAAAGGGGAGCTGATCGCATCTCCTTTGGCTGTGCTTCTCCAGCTCTCTGCAAGTTCATTTTTTGCAGAGGCGGCTGGCCTGTTGCTGTGGCGAGGGAAACCTCAGCCTTTCGGTGAGGCGAAAGGTGCTGCAGAGACTGGTTCCTGGGGCTGGGGGCAGCAAGCCCTGGGCCTTGCAGAACTGCTCTCCAGCAGTGAGATACTTCCAACACAGATGCTTCTGCGTTGAAGAGGCTAATCTGTTTCCGTAACCTCTTTCAGGTAATAATCTCTGCTGCAGCGCTGTCGCGGGAAGGTGTTGACCTAGATTGTAAGTGCTGGTTAGCCCCACACTAACTGCGCTCGTCCCCTGGAGCCGCGGTGCTTTGCTGGAGCAGCACCGGAGTGCGTTTTTCTCAGCAACGCGGTTCTTGGCAGGATGTAAATGATGTGGCTAATTATAGCGAGTAGTTACAAGGTGCTAAGAAGTACCTTAAAGCGTAGTTAATGCAGTGTAAATGACCCCGCGTGGGCACCTCGCGCTCCGTTCAGGCTCCGGAAAGGCCGCGGGCCGGTGCGGCGCTCCCCGGGCTGCAGTGCAGCGCTAGCACACAGCCGCCCGCCCGGTACTTTTCCATCGCAGCCGGCTCCCTCGGGCCGCTGCGGGGCGGCCGTGCGGGTGAGCGGTGGCGCGCCGGGCCGGGCCGAGCCCGGCGCTGACTGCGGCGCGGCCCCTTGCTGGGGCAGCTGCCGGAGCCCCGGGGCTGGCGGCGGGGCGGGCTGGGCGCCCCCGGGGGCGGGCGGCGGCGCATGCGCGGCGGCGCCCCGGAAGCAGGCGGCGGGCCGGGCTGGCTGCCGGGGCCGAGCGCGGCGCTGGGGCTGCGGGTACCGCCGGCGCGGAGCGGCGCGGCGGGATGAGCCTTGCGGAGTGAGGGGAGCCCACTCCCGCCCTCCTGCCCGCTCCGCTCCTCTCTCCGCCCCTCTGCCCCGCCCGGCTCCGCTCTGGCTTCAGGCCCCTTCTCTCTGCGCTGCGGCGGGCGGAGGCGGCGGAAGGAGAAGCTCATGGAGGGGAACCGGGACGAGGCCGAGAAGTGCATCGGGATCGCGCGGGAGGCGCTGGAGGCCGGCAACCGCGACCGCGCCCTCCGCTTCCTCGGCAAGGCCCAGAAGCTCTACCCGACCGAGACGGCCCGAGGTGAAGCCCGGCCCCCTCCCCGCGCCCGGCGCCCCGTCGGCCCCGCTGCCGCGGCCGCCCCTCCTCCCCTCTCCCGCTTGCCCGCTGCCCTGCTCCGTCGGGACGAGGGGGGGACCGTGGGGCCTGCAGGAGGGAGGGCGGGCGGGGGGGGTCTCCTCACCCCGGGGCGGCCGTTAGCCCGCGCGGCGGCCCCCGCAGGTTGAGGCGCTGAGGCGAGGGGGACCCAGCGGTGCGTCCTCCGCGCCGTGCGGGGACGGCGCTGCCCCGCAACCAGCCCGGGCTGGGGTCCCTGGCGGTGTGCGGGGCCCGGCTGGGAAAAAAGGCCGAAGCGATGGTTGAAGTGCTCAGGAGGAGCGCTTAGGGCAGGTGGATCTCCACCGTCAGTGCATGCCTCTGGCGTCAGGCGGTGGGGAGGAGTGGGGTCACCTCCCTCCTCGCCAAAGGGGTTCGTTCTGGGCTAGCCCAACTCCTCGCCTGTATTTCCCCCCTCCCTTTAGCCATCAACATAAGCGTAGCCATACAGACTAGGCTTAGACCGATTAACAGCAGGACACCTCAGGCCTCGGGCCGAGACAGGCTGGGTTGGCTTCTTTTCTGTCACTGTGAATTAGTCCTTGCTAACAGCTTGCAATAAGAGCTGCTGCTCCAGACTGGGCAGTGTCTTCACCCTCTGGTTTCCTTGTGGTTTGGGGTTTTTCTGTTTCATTTCCCTTTTGGTGGTACAGTAGCTATACAGGAATGGAACACGGGTTTAACTTTCCTAGAGGAAACGGGATAGGTGGCTCCCCCTATGAATTAACTGGCTCTTCAGACACTTCTATGCTAAAACTTGAAAAATAATTAGCATCTATCTACCAAAAGGTGTTCAGAAATTATTTTTTAAAGGGAACAATAGTAAGGTTTCAGTGTATGCAGAGCTGTTACCTGTCTTCAAGTCTTGCTGTCACACAGTGTCAGAAGTCAGCTCAAAATACCTTTGAACGCAGCAGTGACTTGTTGCATTCCTCTGGTTCTTGCTTACGTTGTCTATGCCATGGAAGGAATAGGAGAGACTTCAGTGCTCTGTACTGACTTAAAGGCCTTCAGCATTTACCGGTTTTGGAACATGACTTTGGGGTGAAATCCTGACTGGAAGTGTTCTGTGCTGTATTTTATTCTGTAGTGAAGCCTTTAAGTCAGGTGAGAAGGTTCAGTGAACGTTTTCTGTCCTCTCCTATCTCCTGACTTCTTTTTATATGCAAACAATAAGCGAAGGTCTCATCAGTGCTCTTCTTTTTTTGTAGTATATAGTTTTTTGGGTGTGGGCGTTTTTTATCTGCAAGACACAATGGATGTTGCTGGTAAATCACCTGGAAGAAGGTAACCATTGCTTTGGATCCAGAATGTGGCACTGTTTATATTCTTGCCACGTTAGATACCTCTCTGAAATAAAAACAAGCAGAATTTTGCCATATGCCCCTACATTTCTGTGGAAGATGACATGCATGAAAATACTTTCAGCTTTTTGGAAGTTGTGTTGGTCAATAGGCAGGAAGGCTGAGGGTTTCTATTCAGCTTCTTCCACCAAAGAGAGTGAACAGCTTTGTCTGCTTCACGTAGCTTATTACCATCTTATACCTCCAAGATAAGAGTTACAGTAGCTCTCAGGGAAAAAAAAAAAAGATACCGCCATCTGATTTATGTTTTGAGTGTTTGGGTTTTTTTTAAGTAGGACTGCTACTACATAACCACCATTGTATTCAGTGCAAGAAATAGATGGCTAATTAGGCTATTGTCTGTAGGACACTTGTTTTATTCACTGTGGAAATTAGCAAAGTATGTCACAAATGAGGTACAGATCTGGTGAAAAGAAGATGGTCATGTGGTTATGGTAGTGGACTGTAATCTGGGGAATCGTGTACTGAAACTAAATGCTTCACAGAGTTTCTCTGTGACTTTAAATAAGTCACTTTTGGGTTCCATTAGTGACGGCTAATTGTTTGTGCTTCATTTTTCAGGTATTCAGCTTGAAACAAGGGCCTGATTTGTGGAACTGGTGGGCAGTTAAAGCTCCATCTGAAGCTAATGAGAATTGCAGATGCCCTAATACCACTGAAAAAAATCAGGCCCTAGGCCTGATTTGAACTAGGTACTTAGAAATCAGGGGACTCTGTAAACTTGTAATATTTCTGTGCTTCAGTTTTCTAGCTGTGGAGGTTGGCAATTCTTTTCAACTCATCCCATTTCCTCCCAAAACAACACCAAATCATTGAATTGTTTGGTTTTGGGTTTTTTTTTAAGTTTGAGGCACTTAAATAGCCCTGTTGAAAGTGCAGTAAGCTGCAAGGACACAGAATGTCCTGTTTTCAGGACAGGAGCTGGAAGGTGTGCAATAAATTAGAACTGGAATTTTACACTGATGAAGAACAAACAAAATTACTGCTTCATTATCTCATTGTCACCTTTTAGATAAATTAAGCGGGGGTCCACTTGGAAAAAAACCCAGTAATTCATTAGGTAATTGAAAATGTGTCATAGCACATACCCAAGAGAAGGAAACAGTTAAGGTTTTGTGAGCTCTCTTAGTTCTAACACAAATTCTTATTTTACAGTCATAATGTGTTGGTTTTATGTGGTGGTAGGACAATATGGTGCAGCCCCAGTTGTCACTGTGCTCACTTATTTTCTCTCCAGGGTATGTATTAGAAGGTAGTTCGTACCAATTTGTCACTGAAGTCATGAATGCTTCATAGGTTATATCTTTAGTATCATTTTGGGAACAATTGCCCACCGCTTCACAAATGATGTTTCATCAGTGATAAAAGCAATGAGAACGGTAGTGCTGAATCTTGTACTGATGGGAGCTTCCTCCTCCTGACGGTATAGCAGATTGTGAAAGGACAGAGAGCAGGTTTTACCTATTGTCTCTAAAACAATACTATATGTGGTTTGGTTTTGGCGACATTTGCATTTAAAATGCATTCAGCACTAGTTCAGTCATCAGTGAAGTTTAGTTTTGCTAAACAAAGCTTCTGCCTGAAATATGCTGACTGCAGCAGTGCTATTTTAAGGCTTTACTAGTGTGAAATCTAAGGTCAGTGCTTATTTAATGACACTTAGCTAATGACTTCATAGTAGCAGTGTTCATGTTGACATCACTCTGCTAGACAATTGTTTTACAATTCAGCTGTTCAAAATATTGTTTGATTATGATATTTGCTAATGATTAATCTTGCAACTGAATGAAAACTAATTGCTTGTCTGGAAAAGATTTGTAAGAGTAGATTTAAAGATAACAATGGATAAGATCTTTTCAAACTTAGGTGCCATTCTTTTTGGAGTTGAAGGCAGAAAATTATGTTAAGGACAGCTTTATTTTTCAGTGCTTCTTAAGATTTTCTTGCACTATATCTGATACTGCCTGGAAAAACAAACTTTTCAGGAGTATGTGAGCTTAGTTTTTTAGGGTGTTGTGTTATTATGAATTCTGAATTCAACAGTTCTTCCATTAGTGAAAGTGGGGGTCATGTTCAGTGCATAATGGAGTCAAATGCAGTGGAAGGATCTTTCATTCAGCAGCAGGTAACAGTACACACAAGAGAGCCTTCAGACACATGTGGAGATAAGATTTGTTGTCTTACCTGCTAACAGAATAAGTCTTTGGTTCCTTGTATGTCCTATTTTAAAATACCTAGATGCACAGTGAAAGTTTTCTTTAATACACTGTTAGTACTACAGTTTGAACAGCTGGTTTTACCACCAGCAGCTCATTGAACTGTCGAAGTTGTTTCTGAATATCTGAACTGTATCTTTTATTTGAAGAAAACAATGGGCCAGACCCTTTGTACGGTTTTCTTTTTCAGCGTAGAACAATAGCATGTTTGTATATTCTTTGTCCTGCTATCTTAAGAAGTTAACACTTACGGATTTAACTTTTTTTTTTTCCCCCCTTTGCAAGCATCCTGCACTGTCTTCTCAGCAGTGCAGCTCTGTTATGGGGATGGGAGGTCTGAGAAGGTGATTAGGAAGTAGTAATGTTGAAAGTGTAGTGCAGCCAAACCAATTCATGAAAAGACTTACCAGCTAAGCTTGCTGTGAAAGAGACACTGGGCATTAATGCAAACTGTTGTCTATACCTGCATTTCTACCATTATTGCTACTACTGATTTTGCACAAGCATTATTGCAGGGATGGGGAATTTCTAGAGCAGTACCAATATAAAGGCAGGATTTGCAAAACGGTCAAGTAAGCATTATTTCTAGAGGGTAAGTCAGGGTCATGTTCGATAGGATCCCACATGATATGATTATTAAATATCTAATGTCACAGAACAGAAAAAGAATAATTTTGTTTTCTGTTATCACTTGTCTGGAGCACATTTGGACTGAAAATGCTTCATTCTGAGGGCACTGTCTGTTCGAATCTCTGTTCTTGATTAGTTCTTAGCCTGCACAGTCACCTTGTTGGAGTTGTTACTACTTCATTTACCTCAGAACTTTAAATGCCATGACGGATTATATTAGAATAAACTGTTGCAAATATTTGGATATGTGCTTCAGCTATAATCCATAGTGCAACTATAGCTCTCCTGTTTTCAAGAACTTAATTTCATTTGTAGTGAAAACATCCCCTCAGCATACAACTCAGCATCTAAATGTTAGCCTTTTCTTTATTTCTGCAGTAAAAAGCGTGACCTGATCAATTGATGAATCTTGCTGAGGCAGGCACGAGCACAGGACTGGCACTGAAGTCAGCTGACTTTCTTGTTCAGGCCGCGTGTAGCTATTCATCTGCAGTACTTCAGACTGCTGTGGCCAGTGGGTAATAAGTGAATTAATAAGTAAAAGCAAATACTGGAGAGTTTTAAGAAGCATATCTTAGGGAAGTGGTTCTTCTCCTTTTAAACAAAGCTCCACTTTTCTTTTCTTTCCTGTGCTTCTCCGAGATGGTGTGTAAATCCCAGTTTTTCTGCTGCTCTAAGAGAGACCATGCTAGTCAGAGCAGAAATTTTTTAATTTGATTTAGGAGAAAATGCTTCAGGCTTCTTCTCACTAGCTTCTAGAAGAAAATGGTTTTTAACAGTAAAGCTATAACATGCTTTCACAGTGAGTGGGACATTTTTCTTCGGGAATTTTTATTAGGGCATTTTTTATGCTGATAGTAACTCAGTTGTTTATGAAACAAATTTGGCCTATGTAGTTTGCCATCTTGCTCTGAAGGGATCTCTTTTCAGGGAAGATAGACTATGTAATAATCTTTGATCCACGTTATGCTTCGTGTGCAGTCTCTTAAGTTAGAAAGGTACTGTTTCTGATTTATTGGTAAGACCGATACCCCCGAAATACAGGCTTATATCCAGAAAGAAAAAGAAAACTTAGTGTCTGATGATTTATTAAAACTGCTAAATTTGAGATCTGTTTGAACACGGAAGGAAAGAAGATTTCAAAATCTAGCAAAAGCATGCTGGTTTTCAAGATCCACGTCTCAAGAATTGGATGTAGTTGGCTGGTCCTGACTTCTCTGTGGCATTTAACAGTAGTTTGAATTTCAGCTGGTATTGCCTGGAAGGGGTATAGAGCATCAGTTTGTGGCCACTGGGTATAGAGCATCAGTTTGTGGCCACTAATGGCTCAGGTTACAAATAGCTATGTACTGTAGCAACCGAAATGTGCTGGAGATAGGCTTGGTCTCTGTATGGAATAATTTGCAGGTTCTTTAGAGTGTTAGGTTAGTTCCTCTTTTCTGTTTACAGTTGCTTATTGAGGTGTTCTGATTTTTTCACCCCAAAGAATGGGTTCAGTGCCTCTCAAAACCTTCTAGAAATGAAGGACCTGGACAAATTCTCTCCAGTATTAAATTACCTTGGCAGAGGTGGAGGGGAGTCCAGCCACTAATTTTGAAACACTTTTCCATGGTTTTGCCATGAAAAGGAGTTGCTAGACGGGCTTCAGAAATGTTTGCGGTACAAAGTGGTAATCAATAAGGAAGGAGGACGTAGCAGCTATTCTTTTGCAATGTGGTGCTCCCATTTAAGACACTTGAGAGCCCCGACTTAATCGCTAATGCCTATAATGATACTATGATATACTGTTGTTTTATAGTTTTGTTGGAAGCTATTATGAAGAATGGAAGTACTGCTGGGGGAGGCGCTTACTGCCGAAAACCAGCCAGTAGCAATGATCAAAGTAAGCCCAATAGCACGAAGGAGAGCAATGCATCTGCTGCAGGTGAAAGTGGAAAAGGCTACACCAAAGACCAAATGGAAGGAGTATTCAGGTATGGCCTTGCTTAAATATATCACTACTTTTCATTCTGTGTATTATGTACTTATGCTTTCAGCTCTAGCATCTAAAGAAGCAACATAAAATTCAAGGTTAGCTGAGAGGGGTTACTTGTACTGAACTGTGACTAAAAGGAAGAGGAGACTTTTGCTGTGTTTACAGTATGAGACATTGTCACTTTCTGTGAGAAAGATGGTACTCTTCTTTATATAAAGTAACCTTGATGGTTTAAAAAGAAAATACTCAAAATAGTTATTAAGTAGAACTCATGTTAAATGGAAGTAGTGATGAAAATTCTATAGTACAACTTGCAGGATAGTATTTCTATTCTTAAATATTTTTATACTCATGATATCTAAGTTTACATTACATGCTTGCTCCTAAAGTTTATTTTCAAGCTAATCTTGCTGTACAGGCTGGTCTTAGAGCAGTGTTAAAACTATCTCGTTCTGGAAGTACAGGTATCTGAGAAGCATTGAAGCACGTAGTCTAAGTTGCATTATAAACTCTGTCTGGACTCCGTGCAGCATGATAGTATTAAGATGGGGCGACATCAGGAAAGGAGGATGTGCAAAAAGAAACAAAGATCAATAAAAATGTCCTTTTGAGGCGAGTAACTCTTAAGTCATATTATCATTACACACTTTTTAGCTGTAGGAGTGAGAAAAATACTGTTTGATACATGCCCTGATTTCCGCTAAAGAAATATGGATACAGCCACTCTAAAATTGCATACCTCAAAACCCACCTGTGTTTTTAGATAAGCCTAGCCCAAATATTTTCAAGAGAGCTCAAAGAAGGGAAATCAAGAGGTCCTCTGTTGTGCAGAACAGAAATTTGTGTGTAAATTTTTTTGTGTGAAATGTATGTTACTGTTGATATTATCTTGGGATCTTTTCCTGAAGTTCAGTAATCTGTCCAGCTGTGCTAACAGTGAGGAAGAAGCAGCTTTTCTTTGTTGAGACAGCAGCTCTGCATTCAGGCAGGTAGACAACAGCATCTCTGGCATGGTTATCCTCTTGGTGTTGCTATCTAGTAGAGCTTTTCATTTACCATCATCTCTGCTTAATTAATGTTATTGCCCTTCATGATACATCTAAAGTAAAACCTGAATAAGAGTGTACGTTTTTGGCCACCTTGAAGTATTAGCTGTTAAACTGAAGGCAAAATGTGTGTGTGTGCACGTGCATGCGAGACAAAATATCCAGAAAAGTCCTCTGTACAATGAGGCTTAGATCAAATTAAGACATGTAACACATTCTCAGAAAGCTGCTACAAGGAAGGCTGTATTACTGCCAGTATTCACTCACCCATGACGTGCCATTCTGAGCTGCAGTCTGCTTTGACATCAGGCTCCCTGCAAGTTCTTTTGTTTGTTTTACCAGAAAGTAACGTTGCCTACTTTTTCTTGAGTAAAATGATGTTGTAGAGCCAACTTTTCTCCGTGGTATGCTTTCATGGTATTGGGTATTGCTTCCTTGAAGGGATTCACTGGATAAAATTAATCCAGTTTATTGAGATCAGAACCAGAGTTAGGGGTATTCACGGAAGTTGCACATTGAGGATGATCTTGATGATAGGTACTGCTTCTTAGTACCTATTTCAACAATCTGCTTTGTGAATATAAAATTTGGAGGCTTAAAAAGTACCTAGATTTTCGCAAATAAGCAATTGTAATAGCTTGCAGAACAACCCATGTTTGTTTGTATTTTACATACCACTTGGAAAATCAGCTGTTAAAACAATATCTTGACCTTAACTTGAATGATGCTACCATCGTTTAGTATAGCAGTTTATAAACCTTTGGAGAGAGACTGAGTTTTGGTTTAGATGTGCAGTAATCAACAGAGCAAGTCCTCAGTTCTTGCTGGAAGTTTTGAAAAGTTTGTCATGTTGTCAGTTAGTGACATCAACACACCACTTAGAAAATTTGTGGTTAAGAATTAAAAAATGTGTGCGCCTTGCCAAGGAGAACAGGATTAAATACAAACAGTGGGCTAAAACTTAATGGAAAAATATAACACATTCAGTGATGATAGCTGGGGGAAAGTTCATGTTTAAACCACAGTGAGAATGAGCTTTCTAGTTGGAAACATGACAGGCTGCATATGTTATTGCTTCAGTCAGGCCCCAGACTTTTCCAATTAAATGAAATGCGCCCCTCTGGGGAGGGTATTCTTCAGAGAGTAGAGCTTGTCACCACCATATGCTTCTGCCATACCACAGTGGAATGGTTTTCGGACCTTTGAATTGGTTAAAGAAATGCTGCGTGAAAAGAGGTGGTTTTAAATAGTGTTTCATGCCTGATTTTTAATTTTTTTTTCCTATAAGGAAAGAAATTTCTAGACAGCAAGGTAGCAAAATCTTCAATTTTTAATAAATTCTGAATCTTGCCATGAATTTGACTCTGTCAAACGAAGTTGTTTTGTATGCTTATGATTTGAAAGGTGGTCATTATCCTCAAGTATTCTTCTTTCTAGGAGTTTTTGGTTCTGTATTAGTAATTGGATATAGACTGAGAGAAAGCATTCCTGATTTAACAACCCATGCCATTTCCAACCCTTTTTTATAAGCTCTAGTGAGCAGTCGGACAGGGGGACTGACTCTGAGCTCTCTGACTTGGATCACTGATTAGTGTTCCTGGAGTTGTCCAGCTATCTTAAATTTGCTTGTGACAATAGATTTAAGAAGCATAGCGAGACACACTTGGAGCAGTATAACTAATTTAACTGCATTAATTTTCATCAGCGTTACTCTAGTAATGTGGGTAGGCATGAATGCAAACAAGCACCTCAGTGCTGTTTTTATTTTTTCCACATACACAGGGGACACTGATCACTAGCAAGCTACCATAGCACTTCTGTAGAGCATTACATGAGCTTGCAAACAAGTTGCTCAATAGGGAGAAGCATAAGATGAAATATCTTTCCACGGATTGCATAAGTGCTGGGTGATGCTCTGTTCTTTGTGGGAATGGTGCTCAATATTTCAGTGTGACAGTCTGAAGCTTAAGATATCCAAAAGCAGTTTGTTACTTTTGAATTGAAATGCTTTGAAAATACCATCTGTAGTACATGCATCTTTTTCTTAATGATGCTTATCTTGTCACTGAGGGCTGGATCAAGTTGCCTTAACACTTTAGGTGACCTGCATATCAGAGATATTGACAGGAGACTAGCAGAAATGTGCTAGGACCCACAGCAGACTTATGTCTTTTTAGAGCAAGTGCCCTAGAAGTCTCTAGGCAATTGAAAGGTGTCTGAGAAATGTTAACTTAAGACAAGTGCATGACAATCTTGTGCACAACCAAAAAGGGAGAATTTGGTTTGGGATTCTGTCATCTTTGCTTTAAAGCAATTCCTTCACTGTTTGATGTAGGTTATTGGCATTTTTTGCTGAGATAAAGAAATGAAACATTTGTGTAAGAAAGAAAATTTAAACTTTTTTTTCTTCTAGTTCACTTAAAACAACTGAAGAAGAAGTGCTGATCAGGATTACAGTTATCAGTTCTTAATTACTTTCAAACAAATTCTGTTCATCATATCTGCCTACTCATACCAAGTGTGCAGACCCTTTGGAAAGGTTTTGTGGACTAGCATGAAATCTAAAAAAAAAAAAAAAAAAAAAAAAGAAATTATCATTTGCCTGCTGTGTATTAATCTTTCCCATTTCTTTTTATGCTGTGAAGTGTGTATTATCTGTTGTCTACTACATGATTTAAAAAAAATAGTTTTGGAGATACAGGTCGTACACTTTATACAGACTCCCTTTAAATTATCTTAAAATTCATATGGTGTCTGATGTCTCTTTTTTAGTAAATAAGCCATAGCATATATTCCATATTACCTTTTCGACATCTGAAAGATAACTGCCATGATTAGTATTACGCTAAAGTTGGACTGCTGTCTTGTGAAAACTATGGTGGAATACTGCTTTTCCTGCCCTGCCAGTGCCTGCCCCTCGGAAGAGAGCACAAGAATGAAATTTTGTATTTGGATCTTTGAGCTAGAACCAAAACAAGCCAATAGAGGCATGGGTTTTGTAGGAACCTTGCAAGGCAGGATTAAATGTCATCCAGTAGTGGTTGAGAATAATCAGCAACTTGATTTGAATTCATGGAGTAAACCAAAAAATTGCCTCTACACATTTCATGGATCAAACTAGAAGGAATGTAAGCTGTGTGACTGACTTTTTCCAGGCCTTCTGCTGAGACTTCTGCAAATTCAGCAAAAAGAGATATATCGTTACTTTTTTAACATGGGGTCAAGAAGATAATTAACTGAAAGTGGAATAATAAGAGCAATCAACATGTGCTAAAATGGAAAAAAAAAAAAAAAAAACACAAAGCAAAGAAATCAGGGCATGCCTTTAATTAGGCTGCTAGAACTACTGTGAATTGTTGAAATATCCTGTTGAATGGTTGAGAAAGTCAAGGTGGAAATCACAGGCATAGAGCCTGTCATGGAAAAGTGGCACAGAAGATACGGTGGACTTTGTCAGAAAGCTCCTGCCTTTAATCTACACTTTTTATAGCTAAACTAAAAGCTTAAAATCTGGAGAAAAGTATGCTGATGTAAACACAGCCTTGAATATTTCATGTAATACACACAGGAGAAACAAACTGACCAGGTACATCCAGGAGCAAGGTACTAAGACAAGCACCCTAATGTGTTGTTGAATCTATCAGTACAACAGAGATCTGAAACTTCTGAATGCGTTTTTTCTGAATGCATTTTTTCTGAAACTTCTGATGCGATTCCAGAAACTAGGGGTATGCTGGTACCAGTTTGAGTTCCTCAACAACGCTGTGACCTTTTCTTCCCAATCTAGAGCACTTTTTGCAGACCACACTTATGTCATCCAAACTGTGACTGGCACATTCCCAATTTAGCTGCAAGATGCCGTTTGCATCAGGTCCTCTGGCATCATTGGAAACTTGACCTATGTAGAAATTGGTCTGCATTTTACTGTGTTTTTCTGCTCAACTCTGAGATTGTCTTCCTCTTGCTCAGTTCTTTGTCGCTAACATTCACATTGCTGCTCACTGTGCTGCTCAATTTAGATTACCATCGGGAGAAATAATTGTGGCTCCCATTGCAAGCTTTTGGAGATTGTGGTCGAAGTATTTGTCTTTTGGGCTGTTCCTGTGCATGTAGACAGAGGCTTTGGAAGGCCCTTTGAAATACCTACTCATACGCAAAACTTCATGATAATGGATCACTGCAGGTACTTGATACAGAAATGCAAGCATCTCTGATAGGTTTTGTTAACCTGATAAAAGGTGTTGATGTTGACCTAATCTGAATTGCAGATCTGAAAAGTGGAACAAGAAGCACAGCAGTAGGATCACATCATTTTGTAGTCACAGGAGAACCAGTGGTAATAGCCCAGAATTTCTGCAGGTGAGAGCAGACATTTCAGGATGTGAAGGGCTTCCTCTGCCCTCAGCTGTCAGAGCATGGGGAGGAGCCCAGCATCAGGCAGAATTGGCTGTTGCTGCCGTTTGAAGCTGGATGACCAGTTCTAGTGCAGGTGGCTTGTCAACTGCACGCTGGGATAGTAGAGCTTTGCAAGTTGTGATGAGATACCTGTCAACAGATTGTGGATGAATGTAGGCCATCACTTGCCCTCATGCTGTTGCAGACTCTAAACGTCTGATATTATTTCAGGAACATCTAGCAATATGCCCTCCTAAAACAGCCAGCAAATCTGTTAACCAGAAGGACAGTGTCAGGGTGCTGGCAGGGGACTAACAATTCAGCAAGGACAGAAATAAGCTAAACAACAGAAATAATTTTATAGTAATTGAGATACAGAAGTGATCCAACCAGGAATGAAAAACACAAGAAAAGCAATTTGCAAAAAACAACCCCCCAAACAAATTAACAGTGAAAGCACCAAACTTCAAATAAGCTAGAAATAAACAACAAAAAAAATGCAATTCAATACAAAAGGGGCAGTCCATAAGCAAGTGATATGTAAATTGCAATTTTAAAAATAAACATCTCTGTGGAGTTTACATATGCAAGAAAATTCACACTAGGGACTACAGTGCCTTAAGTGCAGCAAAACCAAACAAACAACAATTTGAAATGCAGCTTTCAGAAAGTTAGTTGTTCATGCTGAGAGTACCGCAGGACAGGGGTTTCAGATGCAGTTAAAAGCTATAAGTAACATCAGTGATCTGTCTTTCCCAAAACCTCCACTGGTTTTACTCTTAATTTTTCCCAGCCTCTGCTGGCCGATGTTGTGTGGCCTGCAATAGGAGACAAGGGGGAAGGGGATGGTTCCTTCCATCTATCTGTCCTCCCGTGACAAATCTCCACAGGATAGCTCAATGCTCCAGGTGAGGGATTCTGGCAGAGTGAGGGTTGTCAGGCATCAGTCTGCTAGAGACAGGGAGTGAGAAATATGTCCAAAAAGGCCTGCTTCTGCTGAGGGACAAGGATCAGGTTGGCCATGGCTTCAACAACTCCCAGCAGCTGGAGAGAAATTTCTCATCAGGACAGTGGTAGTTTGGAGGAAGAGGACTTAAGTCTTGGAGAATTTCTGTGCAAAGACCATGATTCCCATCTCTTTAAGGTGGAGGAGGGATGTGGTGTGTGTGCTCCAACAGTGTTTGAGAAGCCTGGTGACTTCACAGCACGTGTATGACCTGAGGATCTGGTGGGTTGCCCTGGTGATCCTGTACAGTTTGTCCTGCTATAAACTGACTTACCAGGTTGAGTTTGTGATGCATTAAAATTTTACCTCTCAGGAGTGCACCACAAACACTGGTAATTTTGTTTAATTGGAAAGCACCTTTTAATCATCTTTGCTTGTCCCATCATCCCCAGTACAAAACTGCCGCAGTACAAGTTTTGGTGCAAAACTCGCATGGACTTTGCTGAGGGCGGAAAAACCAAGCCATTACCCTGTAATGATTGCCCTGAATTGTGCTCAGTAAGGGACCTCCTGGCAGAAGTCACTAACTCCCTCTGTGTAGGAAACTTTGCATTAACTAGATGCTAGCTACTTACAGTCCAGATGCTTTTTGCCTTGAAGCTGCAAAGCAATCGTATAAAACTGTTGTCTAATGGCAGGGTGTAGCAGGGGTTTCATAGCACAAGGTCATTGCTGAGAATTCCAGGCTTAGGTATGGGTTTTGGCCCCTGTGCACTTGTACAATCATTTAATGTATTTTAGCTTTAAAGCTTGATCTGCCTAATCCAAAGTCCTGCTAAACTCTGCAAAATTGCCATATGTATATGCATATTCCATATGATTCACCGTGAAGTCACATGCAGCGGTGCTCCTCAGGCTGTCCGACAGAGTACTTGCAGCTTATTTTTGCTGCTGAGGTTTGTAAGAGCCAGCACTGACTCGGTTGAGATCTGAAGATGACAATGGGCTAAACAGTGAACAGGGGTTATGTATCTCAGTGTTGATCCTGTGCAGTAGAAAGGAGGGCAATGTAAATGATTTGGAGGATCGGTTACAGGTCTGTCACAGGCAGTGTTGCTGTGAGCGTGCTCATCCTTACAAGAACACACAAGGGAGAATGAAAGTCAGGGGTGGCTGTCACAAATTCACAAAGGCTTCTTTGTTTGAGACTGGCTGTTTAGCCTAGGGTAGCAGGTCAGGATATAAGGGTGATTTGATATAAGATGTGCTTGAAATATCAAATCTTAGCTTCATACAAAATCAGGAATGTTGGAATAGAGATGTTTGTTTATTTGTAGATTTTTTTTCTAACAAAGCAATCACTAGCGAAGACTTGCTAAGAGAAGTAGAAACGTGTTATACCTTGGCTGAACACTTGTTTCTTGATAAATAACAAGAGCTCATTTGTGGACCAGGTTCAGGATAGCTGTTGCATGGAGGGTGATTACAGTCATCCCTTTGGCGGGCAAGTGCTATATGACCCACAAGGCAGGTTTCTCCCTGCACTTTCTCATCAGGAAGTAGCTCTGGTTTGATGCACTGGCTCTAAGCAGATCATGGTGTCAGAAGCTGGTGGGTCATGTGCTGACCTGAACGTCTTCTGGTTGATACCCACCATTCCTGCTTTTCCCATGAGGGTTTCCTACTGGGGGACTTTCACTGGTTGTGAATGGGAAAAAAGCTCTAGGGTGAGTTTTTGAGGGTTAGAAGAACAGGTTGGCATTTCTTGGGTTGTTCTTTTATTTCCATTTTTCTCCTCCCTGCATCCTAGAGTTGTGAAATAAATGCATATCAGGTCTGCAAAGAAGTAAACTTTCATGGGGGTTTTTTTCATGTTTGTTACTTCCATGAGAAATGACCATATGCTGTTGGGGGAAAAAGTTGTTGAGGATGCACAGTGCTGTCATGGTTTAACCCCAGCCAGCAACTAAGCACCACACAGCCACTCCCTTGCTCCCCCCTGGTGGGATGGGGGAGAGAATGGGAAGGGTAAAAGTGAGAAAACTCGTAAAGGTAAAGCAAAAGCCACGCACACAAGCAAAGCAAAACAAGGAATTAATTCACTACTTCTCATGGGCAGGCAGGTGTTCAGCCATCTCCAGGAAAGCAGGGTTCCATGAGCATAATGGTTACTTGGGAAGACAAACGCCATCGCTCCAAATGTCCCCCTTTTCCTTCTTCTTCCCCCAGCTTTATATGCTGAGCGTGATGTCACATGGTATGGGATATCCCTTTGGTCAGCTGGGGTCAGCTGTCCCAGCCGTGTCCCCTCCCAGCTTCTTGTGCACCCCCAGCCTCCTCGCTGGTGGGGTGGGGTGGGGTGAGGAGCAGAAAAGGCCTTGGCTCTGTGTGAGCCCTGCTCAGCAGTAACTAAAACACCCCTGTGTTATCAACACTGTTTTTGGCACAAATCCAAAACACAGCCTCATACTAGCTACTGTGAAGAAAATTTACTCTACCCCAGCCAAAACCAGCACATTCTCCACCCCTTATTCCATACCATTTATGTCGTACTCAGGTTCCACACTATGCAATACATCCTCATTAACCACCACACCCCTTCCCATTCTTTGATACAGATAACACAGATAACATTCCCCTAGTCTATGGACCACCCCTGTAAAATGTCTGTAAAATTTCCACAAATGTCCACTGAGTTCATTTAATCCATGACTTTGGGCTCCATCTCTTATGGTGGTCACTCAGGACAGGAGAGGTGCTGTGTTGTGTGGAGTTACTGGGCACCAAACCCAGCTCAGGTCAGGTCACTACTGTACTTGCACTGCTTCTTGTAAGGCTTGTCCTCCATTGGTTCAGGTGCTTCCTGCTATAGTAATTCCTGTAACATGCAACTCAAATCCCGGGTTACAACAATTTAAAGGTATTTCCATTACAGTCTCCACCCCTGGTCCCTTTGGACCAGACCATTGGGTTTAACATTGCAATGAACTCCTCCCCTTGCCCCTGCTCCAGCTTGGACTTACCCACAGACTGCAGTCCCTTAGTGGTGTTCCTGCTCCAAGTGGAGCCTCATCTGTGAGCCACAGTCTCTCCAGGGGTGTACCTGCTGTGGCATGGACTTACCCACAGCCACAGTCGCTTTGAGGTGCACCTGTTCCAGCGTGGCCTTCTCCATGGGCCACAATGCCTTCAGAGATAGACCTGCTCCAGCATGGCCTTACCCACAGCTGCAGTCCCTTCAGAAGTAAACCTGCTCCAACATGGGCCTATCCATGGCCATACACTTTGAGGTGCTCCAGGATGACCTCATGCACAGCCACTGATGCTTCGAGGTGTATCTGCTGCAGCATGGACTTATCCTTGGGCCACAAGCCCTTCAGAGGTATACCTGCTGCGGCACAGACGTAACCACGGCCACAGACACTTCGAGATGTACCTGCTCTGGTGTGGACTTATTCATGGCAACAGGCACTTTGGGGTGTCCTGCTCCCACATGGACTCATCCACAGGTCACAGTCCCTTTGACTCGAGTTCACACTGGAGTTCCAGCCTGACCAGTACAGCAGCACAGAAACAGCAGCGATGCCCTGGCCATCTGCCAGCCCAGGCGCATGGCCTTTGCTGTTATCAACATGTTCCCAGGCACAGCACAGTAAGATGATCAGTAGTACAGCAGCACAGCAAGCAGTGAAACCAAAAAGCAGCCACTAACAAGCACTAGACTCTAATATACAGTGAGGCAAGCAAGCCCCGGGGCAAGTACAGGAGCTTGCCAATTAATAGCTGAACAGCAATAACAGCTATAAATTCGATCTAGCACGTTCCAGTCAAACCTGTCATTATCTCAACCCTTCGAGGCCCATATTGGGCGCCAAAAAGGACTGTCGTGCTTTAACGCCAGCCGGCAACTAAGCCCCACCCAGCCGCTCGCTCACTCCCACCGGTGGGATGGGGGAGAGAATGGGAAGGGTAAAAAGTGAGAAAATCATGGGTTGAGATAAAGACAGTTTAATAGGGAAAGCAAAAGCCACGCACGCAAGCAAAGCGAAACAAGGAATTCATTCCCTACTTCCCATGGGCAGGCAGGTGTTCAGCCATCCTCAGGAAAGCAGGGCTCCATCACACATAACGGGTACTCGGGAAGACAGACGCCATCACTCCGAATGTCCCCCCCTTCCTTCTTCTTCCCCAGCTTTATATGCTGACCATGACACCATATGGAACAGCCCTTTGGTCAGCTGGGGTCAGCTGTCCCAGCCGTGTCCCCTCCCAGCTTCTTGTGCACCCCCAGCCTCCTCGCTGGTGGGGTGGGGTGAGGAGCAGAAAAGGCCTTGGCTCTGGGTGAGCCCTGCTCAACAGTAACGAAAACAGCCCTGGGTTACCAGCACTGTTTCCAGCACAAATCCACAACACAGCCCCGTACTAGCTACTGTGAAGAAAATTAACTCTATCCCAGCCAAAACCAGCACAGGAGCTTAACACTTGAACAAATGTTTAACACTACAGTTTTAATGCTGATAAAATAACTTTGCTAAACATTGATGACTCACTACCTAATTTTATATCAACCAAAGTTCTGAAGAGTCTGGTCCACAAACAGATCTTTCAGATACTGAATTATCGAAGAGAAGAACCTAGATTGGTTGCTGAGATAGCAATTTCTTGAAATAAAAGCTTAATTTGATACTGTTATACTTTTAAATAAAGCTAGCTGTTCTTGATACGGTTCATAAGTAATACAGGTCTTGATGCTAAGGATGAAGGGATCTATTCACTACCAAATTTTTTTCTTATTGTAGAAATTAACAAACAGAAGTTTCCAGTATTCAGAGTATAATTTAATGTATTTTCTTTTCATTCTTTCTTGATGCTGGATTCACTGTGTTCCTTTTAGTTAGCTTTATCAGCTTCCTAACTGGAGCTTATTAAATGTTACTTCAATAAAATGAGCTATATTTATTTCACAGGATGTTCATGTTGGCAGCTGCCTGCATGCATTCAATTCAGTGCTCCTCTGAGCATTACACTGAGACTTCCATAAAAGCTCATGTTATTTGAACACAGGAAAAGGGATCCCTCAAATGAAACTTGATTTGATCAATCTGTGAACTATGAAGGACCACACACGACGGTGTGGTTGTATTTCTTAGCATTCCCTTAATTACAGGGTACCCATTCTTCTTTCATGAAAATGCCAAAGGCTTCCTTACCCCCTTTTTTTCCACTTGGCTGCCCTGTGTATAGTCTTTGTAACGCTAAACCCATATTTACGTAGAAGTCTGTGCATTTAAGAGAATGTGGACACAGTTACAGATATGTGAAGAGACTCACAAAGCTTTTAAAATATTTATGGATGTAATTTCTGTTTCTTGCTCAGACCAGCCCTTTTCTTTTGGTATGCACCAAATGTCAGTGTGCCTCATTTCTGCAACGCAAGTTTGTGATTCGGCCTTATTTTTCTAAGTTTCTGAATTCTTACCCAAATAACTTGGTTTGATTTTAAGGTGTATTTGTTGGTTTGGTCAGTTCTTCCTGCCCACGTAAAATTAATGTTCCCTCTGTCCCCTGTAACTGCTCTTTCTCTTTTCTGAGTATTGTAAAGCATATCAAATCATTGCATCATTTCCCAGATTTTGCTTTTCCTGTCTGGGTGAGACTGCCTACAGGAAGAATATTTCCGAGATTTCAGAGTTTTAAAAAATGCTACATTGAACATATGAGATGAGCTGAATCCATAATTGCTGGAGCTCTTATTGGTTCTTTGAATTTATATAAACACTTACAGAAAGTTTGTTAAGATCTAGGTGCATTCCCAGCAGCAGAGGTATTCTTACATGCCTTATTTCCCTGAAAAGTGAATGCTTGAATGGTGTTATGACTTTACTTTTGTTTGGAGAAAGGGAGGTATTGTTTGTTTTGTTTTATATCATGCATACCAAAGTGCATTTGCTGTTGACAGTCAAAACAGGCCTTCCTACCCACTAGCTCTGTGAAGTAAATTTGGAATTTTCATTTTATGCATTATTAACAGCAATATTCATATAATTGGGGATGGAGAAATGCTCCAGTAATTGCAAACTGAAACCTTTTCTTACAACTGTAGTAGTTCTACAGTAGAAGAAGTGAAATAAATGTATGTAGTAAGTAATTTTGAGGACAGTAGTTTATTGTGCTCAATAGTGAGTTTATTATGAAAAATTGCATTCTTTGTTTCTAGAGTGGATTTTTTTTTATATTTTATATTGAAAGCGAGAGATGTATTGCATCAGTGCAATGTATTACCTCATTTGCAGCTGTGTTCTAACATACTACTTTTACATCTTTTTGTTTACAACATTTTACTTAATTTTCTTTTGCAGTATAAAGAAATGTAAAAATTATTACGAAGTCCTTGGGGTGTCAAAGGATGCAGGCGAAGAAGACCTAAAGAAGGCTTATAGAAAACTTGCTTTGAAATTCCACCCAGACAAAAACCACGCGCCTGGAGCAACAGAGGCTTTTAAAAGTAAAATACCATTTTTACTTAAAATTTATTTTATGATTAAACTTTGTCCGATTAAAGGAAATTCATCTGCATTGGTCAGTTGTCTTTTTACAAAATTGTCAATGTGGTGTTTTGTAGCTAATATTAAACTGACATTTTTATCCAAGAAAATGTTTGACCTTTATTATCTTAATATATACCTAGAAGTATAGATAAATAATGTGGGCTTTTGCAGTAGGGTTTGGTTTCAGAAGATTGACTGTAATTTTCAGATACAGGGAGCAAATACTTGATCTGTGAAATCCAATTGCACTTTTTTACTGTTGTTGACTTAATGTAGTCAATTGAATCTTACTATCTTGAATCTTTACTATACTTGAGCTTGAAAAAACCAAAGTAATACTTGCTAGCAAATGCAGTTTTTACTGAATCATGTGCCACGCTAAGTTACCTTTTCCTTAGAATTCCTTGTATTTGTGTCGTTTTACTACTTTTTCCACACAAAAACACTTGGGTTCAAACATGGCCTTATTAATAGTTGCCTTTGACCATTTCTTAGGTAAAGTTTACAGTCTGACTTGACCTGATCTAAGGCTGCCAAGCTTAGCCCTGCACAAGGAAAATTGTTGAGAAAAAGCTTTTTAAAGAAAACTACACCTTCATCTCAGACACAGATGAAGAAAAATGTGAATCTGTAAGAAATGATCATGCATAAATAAACAATCTGATTGTGGTACATCTCTTTTATTTTTTTCCTGTGTGAGGTTTACATGCAGACATTTGAAAAAATCAGTTCAATAAAACTCTTAAATTGGGGGAGGGAAAAAAAAGAAAATAAAAGTCCTGAGCAAGACTTCTGATACAGACTTTAAGGGGTAATTATAATAATATATTAACAATTCCAGATGAAAAGTAGATAGAACATAGCAGAAAAGTTGATTGCTAATGATTATTTTAATGCAGCACATACGTGATGGCTTTATCTAAAAAAGATATTATTCTTATAAAATTGCCTCCAGCCCTATGAATAAAATAATTCTTCATTGTTAATAGCATTTTAAATAATCTTTAAAATGTAGGAAATCAGTTTCTTATTATTTAATCTTTTATTTAACATTAGCACTTTGTACAAGTTTGATTTCTTTGGCTTAGTTTCACTTTCTGGTTCTTAACTAGATGAGTAAAGGAACAGAAAATTTTGTAGGGGAATCTTGTTGACTAAAAATTATTTAATGAAATCTAGCATTTTTCTTGCATAGAAATTACTGTAATCTTTTTGTATGGCTGAGTAAATTTATGATTTAGTTTGCCTTTAAAGGTGTCTGATGAGTTTCTAACATCCAGCTGAGAAAAGGAGTTTCATAGTAATAGCTATTATTTCATAATAATGCTTTATTTTAAGGAAAGGTCACATTAGAAAACAGAATTGAGTCTGATGTTAGGCAAGGTACTTACTTAGATCTTGAGCTACCTAGTACTACTCTTGTATTAAGCAGTCTCCCTGAGGTTATATTTTAGAGTAAAAAGTTTGTGCAAATATAATCACTTTTAATCTCTTGGAATCTCTTTTACCAACCTCATCAAAAATCTTTCCTTTGAAACTTTTGAGCAGTTTTTTTCATTTTTTATGTCCTTTATTTAAAGAAAATTATATTTGAATCAAATCTGTTGTGAATTAGCATCAAATAATCAAAAGCAAATAACAAATAGTCAAAAAAGATTGCTGACTGTACCATGACAGTATGGTGTCTTCACTTTATGTGCAGTCCCCATATTTATGTCTCCCTAAATTCTTAATTGTTGGGAAAATCGAAATTTTTACTACCAATTTTATCCTCGTGCTGAGTACAGAGGAACCTTGTAGCAATATTTGTTGTCAGTAGTGTATATCATGCTCTTAATGCAAATTACCAGGCTTCATTTCTTCAGGTTTTCTCCTCCACTTAAAGGAATTGCTAATGATTATTTCTGAGGGCATCTTAAGAGGCACATAGCTAAGACTCATAAACTTTTTTTTAGGTTGGATAATGTTGAAAACATTAATTATGCAAAGCCATAGTCTTATTTGCCTGTGTTAAGGTTATAGTGTTGCACCTTTCATGAACTTTTGATCACTGATGGCTTTTCGACACTGAAAAACATAGTCCCTCTGCCTTGTGTTGGTTGGCTGCAGAAGAAGCCTTTTGTTGGAGAGGCCTGGAGGAGAGGGAAGAAAGGAAAGCAGAAAGGGTTTAATGAAGATATGACTGAGTGAAGATTGTTTATCGAGTGCCAATAGAAATTTTCCTTCAATCTGCAAGAGCTGTATGTCTATGCGGAGCAGCTAGGGTCAAAGCTTGTAAAGTCAGCATGCTCACCTAACTCAGTTTTTCCCTTTCTACTGTCAAAATTGAAGTTGTTCATTTGTGATAATGTAGCGTGAATGGGGACAAGCATCCAGGCCAGGCACTCCAAACACTGAGGTTGTATTGAAAACCTTGGGAACACACGTGTTCCTGTCATGCACACATGTTGTACTCTTCATGTTACGTCATGCAAAACTTTGTGCTATTAAAGTAATCCATAAAATATCTTGAGAAGAATATAAAAAAATACATTCACACTCTTGTAGACAATAAAGTTGATGCATTTGAAGAAGTTACCTCTTCCTAAATGAAACCAAAGAAAACCTACTGAGCCTATGATGTTTTTAAGCTAGGCTGCTAGAGCAAACTGAACTTTGCAATTACCCCACTTCAAAGCTTTCTTTCTAATGCTTGATGCTTTTTTTGTAATTGCAGTGAGAGAGAACATTTCCACAGGTGTAGGTGTTCCCTAGAAAAAGGATCAAAGCTCTCCTGCCTTCTGCTTAGTTCAACAGATAAAAGCCCTTTGAATAGCATTGGTGGGAAACTTTGTGGAAGCTATGCTAAGAAAATTAGAGATGTTTCTGGACCTTGTTGTACTATAGTTGATTTGTAACATACAGTAAAGGGCATAATTCGCTGCCTATTCTTGACTTTGAAATTGCAATATTCATGCTGGAATAGCTCTTATCTTTCATTTATGGGAGTTGTCTTTTATTCCTTGCTTCAGAAATCGGAAATGCGTATGCTGTGCTGAGTAATCCAGAAAAACGAAAGCAGTATGACCTTACAGGCAGTGAAGAGCAAACATGCAGTCACCCTAGCAACGGTAGATTCAACTTCCATAGAGGGTGTGAGGCAGATATTACTCCAGAGGATCTATTCAACATGTTTTTTGGAGGGGCCTTTCCAACAGGTATTTGTATATATCAGTATAATCACTGGGATACAGTGGTACTGCCCAGAGTGGCATTAGAGTTTGTGACATTGTAAAACAGTAAAATTACTCCAACCCGCCTCAGACCCCAACTCTTTAATCTGCATCACAGTTTATTTTTCCCCTAAGTGCTGCTAAATCCCAAAAATGTGAGTTCAGTTCTTTGGGGTTACTGCAGTGATTCTGCGGTACATGAAATAACAAATCAGTTGTCTTAGAGCTTAAAATATTTATTTTAAACTTTGAAATTGTAAGATATCTTAAAGTTATTTTATGTGTCATTGTGCCATAATGTGAAATGCTTTATGTTGTTCCTTCTGCATTGACCTCTAAATAGGTTTTTTACGTGATTTAAATGTGGATATTTCTTTCCTTAGGTAGTGTACATTCATTTTCTAATGGTCGTGCTGGCTACAGTCATCCTAATCAGCACCGTCAGAGCGGACATGAGAGGGAGGAAGAGAGGGGTGATGTAAGTTTAATCACCATTGACTTTAAACTGTGGATTGTGAAATTTGCTGGTAGTAGCTTTCAGTGATATGACTGTACAGGAGCTCTGTACTGTAGAGGAGGATTTGTACTTGCCAGTTACATATTTTAAAACTTTGGCAGGTGGTCATCTTACTGATTGGTAAATAGACATGCAAATTGGAGAAGATAATAGCCTGGTTTTGTAAATCTATTGTTCTATGTCACTGTCTTACTAGTGACTGGTAGTATTAGCCTAAATATGCCACTAATTCTGGTCACTAATCCTTGTCTACATTAAAAAACTTATTTGGGCTGAGGTAAGAAATGTACTTAAGGCTCAATATTCATCTATATGAATTATATATAGTCCTGTATAATTATATATCACTGTATAGATGAGACCAAATCATGGTGTACAACATAACTGAACCAGCTCTTCATTTGGTAATTACTTGTGGCTACATGCTAACCCATGAACTCTTGCAGCTTGAGCACTCTGAATATTGTGTATGCATTGGAAAGTTAAGATAACACCACAGTGTTTGCAGGTTTGTAGTTACAGTTTTCCTAGCAGCTTTTGATGTTTAAAGCAGAAAGTCATGCTTAGCATTAAATCTTGTCAAGTTTACCTGTTTACTTGATGCTGGTTTATTAAATACCTGAATCTGTTTTGTTCCTTAGGGAGGTTTCTCTATGTTCATTCAGCTGATGCCTATTATTGTGTTGATCCTCGTCTCCTTGTTGAGCCAGCTGATGGTATCTAACCCTCCTTATGCCTTATACCCAAGATCGTAAGTAATGCTTGATTACATTAGCTTAAAAGAGAGGGGAGGACGTTGTAATCACCCTCTCCCACTTAGAAGCATTATAGAGAGCCTTCCATTAGTTGGTCCTTGATTTCCCACAGTGAGGAGGAAGGAAGGTATAGATGAAGCAGAACAAAACTTTAAAGTTAGTCCTAGGAACATGCTGTGAGAATGTAAAGGAGAAAAGAGGTCAGCAATACCTGCAGTTTAGGAGGTCTTCTAATACAAGGCAGCGGGTCCATGCAATGTAGCATGTTGCAAAGGTGTTTGCATCTCCAGCATATTTAATTGAATCCTGAAACCTGCTAAGTCTCATTATTCTTTTAGGGGTCATCTGTGCTTGTAGCAAGTGAAGTACTTGAAAGCAACTTTCTCATCCTTACCTAAGTTTTGAACTAGGTGACGGCTGAGGAAATTGTCTATTCTTTGCTTCATTCTATGTGATAGTAAAATAGTTTATCTTCGTTTTCTTGCAAAGAATTCTACTAGTGAAGCTTACCTGTTTTGTACAGTAGGATATATAAACCCTTTTTCCTTGAGAGAAATAAATAACTTTAATCAAGCATGCAACTAGCTAGTAGACTTAGCCCACTCGCCACAACTGTTTTAAAGGTCCTTAGTTCCTTGCAGAGCTCTCAGCCCCACAACAGAAAGGTTTCTTTTCTCCTCTCTTATTTTTCAGAGTTCTTTATTTCTGGAGTGTGATGTTTTTCCCTTCTCCAACTAAGCTGTGTGATGCTTATAAACACTTCTCTGCCAAAATGTTTGCAGACAATCTTTGATTTTTAATCCACAGAATGCCAGCAGGAAAATGGATTTGTCAGGGCTGGCAGAAAACACTTTAAAATGGAGATGCCTGTACTGGGTTGCTACAGAATAGTGACCTGCTTTTCTTTCTGTTGAGTTTAAATGTAATTTTCTATTACCAAAGCTTATATTTGACTAAAGAGGTATGAAACGAGTGTCTTACTGAAGTGGGGTTTTTTTCAAGATCAACGGCTTAAGCAGCAGATGTTTAATGTTCAGGTAAATGTAGTAATTCTATTCTCTGGCAGATTAGACAGCCATTCATTTCATTACTTGTCTTGAAATGGCAAATTCAGTGATGTGCTGTTCTTCTGTAATAGCAATATTTTTTAAATCAAATAAATATCTAGTCTCTCTCTTCCCCTTCCCTCCTTTTTTGCAGAAGTACAGGGCAGACCATAAAAATGCAGACAGAAAACTTGCATGTCGTTTATTATGTCAACAAGGACTTTAGAAATGAATACAAAGGAGTGTCATTACAGAAAGTGGAAAAGAGCGTGGAAGAGGATTATGTGTCCAACATTCGTAATAACTGTTGGAAGGAAAGGCAACAAAGTAAGTTTGGTGATATGTGTAATTTCATGAAAGCATGCATTACTATAAAAAAAGATTGCCTCAGGCAAGAATGAAGGGCTTGTATTACCTGAATGAGAAAGCAAGTGTAAGGTTCCCTACTGCTTCTCACTTCTAAAAGTGTCACTGAATTTCTATGTTTTACTCAGTGACCTAACAACCATCTGCAAATCATCAGCAATTTTAACCTGCTACTCTACTACCTGTGGCCATTTCTCAGAAAATTAAAGGCTACAGTGAATTGATAATGAGCAAGAAATTGCTCTAAGTTAAGGACAAAAGCTAAATTTCTGATCTCTTCCACATTATTTTATCATGGCAATATCTTGTTTCCCCAGGTGCTTTTATATAAATAAATAAATAAAACAAAAGCTTACATAGGTGTTTGCAGAGAAGGAAAAAAATAATCTGCCTTGGATCACAGTACATACAAACACTGCTTTTCCAGGTGACCAAGGACACGCAGCATGTCCTGTAAAACATCGTAAGCTGGAATTCAGTGCTTAATCTTTTGCTAGTGCTGAATAATTTTTCTCCCTGGACTTGGTAACTTGGCTATATCAGGCCTTAAAAACAGGTCTTATTTTAGTTTACCATCTATTTTTCTAATTTAATGTTATACAAGGAGCTATTTTCTTTCAGAAGCCTAGAATTCAGTGTTAAAGCATAAAAATACTGAATAGCCTCGGCCATCTCCAAATCATCATCAATTTTAACCTGTTATTCTATTATCTGTGACCATTTCATGAGCCTTTCATGGTCTGTGAGAACAGCGCTCCTACAATGACATCAGTGTTGAAACCAGATGGTTTCAGCTTCTCAGCTGGTAAACTTCAGTAATAGCTTACTGGATAAATAATTTGTTCATGAACTGTCAGTAAACTGACCAGAAGGAAACAGAATGCTCTTCTCTGAGTGAAATCATGTGTTCCTGCACAACTTTACTCTCTGCAGTCCAGTGGTGCCAAGCCTTTCAGCTGAGATGGCTCCTTAGCTTCTCCCAGTTGTAAAAGACAGCCTAGCATCACAGCTAGTCAAATGCCTGAATGGGGCTGCACGCATTCATTACAGTTGGCCTGTCGTATACAAATACAAACTGCGTGGCCCATGCATAGCAGGCCCAATGCTTCCTGGAGGCTTTATGCTCCTTGCTCGTGAGTACACGTTGCTTATGCGTAAGAAAATCTCTACGGTTTTACAAATTGCCCACAAGAAAGAACTGCAGGCAGAAAACTGTGCTGATGGGTCACATGTGTGGAAGAGAAACACCAGTACTTTGGGGGGAAAACTTTCAGATTATTGCCCAGAGTACTAGATTTGATCAGAATAATTTTTCCCAGATTTTTCAAATAGACGAAAGCATCAGAGAATTTTGGGGTATAATTCATAAGCAAATATAAAAAACTCTTGCATTTTTCCAGCTAGGTTGTCCTTTGATCATCTTGAAACGTTTGAATATGTTCACTCTTCATGAAATGAATACCTAATTTTTCATCTACAAGTGGTTGCTAGATGAATGATTGGTAATCTTATAATAAAATAGTTTACAAAAATGATCGTGGTTGTTAACAAAAAATTAAAGACAAGATATAATCCAGCACAATAAAAAGAGGACATATTATTTGTACATTTTTTCAGCGGAGTGTAGATCTGGAAGGATAGTTTGCTTTTATTGACCTAGTCATTACACTTGGATTTACTGGCATGTTATATTTGTGTCTCCTGTAATATATTTACTGTCTAAATATCTTTGAAAAGGTTTGTGCAATTTCCACCTGGAGAGGGAAAGAGGAGAAGGAATACCTTTCCCATTTTTCATCATTTATTCTTGATGTGCTTACTTTTTTAAGCATGAACAGAGTCCTGGACAATGCAAAGAGGCCCACGATTCCATATGTACACATTTACTGGAAAAAATGTGATGACTTAGAGAAACATCTGACCCTAGTATAAAGAAGAAAAATAACCCAAAGGTGGTGACTGTCATATTGTTTGCTATTTGCAATTTATCAGGTAGTGAAAACTACCCAAATTGATTTTGAGAAAGCGGCCCCTAATAGATTTTCCCTATTTATAGAAACAGCTGATTTTGCGGTTTTAAGGATTCAAAATACCTGTTGTGTGTTGGATCTCCTTGACAGTAAAAATCTTGCCAGTGTTGATTGACATTTAAGAATGCCTTGCTAATCCATTCTGAGTTGAAGGGCTGAAAAAGATTTTATAGAATTAAAATGCTCAGCAATGTCAAGCTATTGAACACCAGTATAATAGAGAGAGCTCTTTTATTAATACCTCGGAACACTGGCAGTCTGAAGCAGCATCAGTTGAAGTAATGGGCTTAACATTCAGAATTGACTTTTGGGCACAGACAAGACACTAGAGCTGTCAATAATATTATGCAAGACCACTGAGTGTGGCCTATATTCGTATTGTTTAATGAGGTCTGACAGAAGTAGTGGGGGGTTTTTTGTTTGTTTTTCTTTTTTTATCAGGTACTGCTGTGTGAAGTATGAGGGTGCAGGAAGGCTGTTTCCCTGCTCAAAAAGATGAAATGCTTGTGAAGATCCAGCAAAGGGAATCTGTAGCAGTGCTGTTTAGGTGGTGTCTGTGGGTAGTTAGAACAGACAGAAGGAAAAAAGGGTGAGGATTAAACCTGAGGTGTTTTGGACAGCTCTGAGAAGAAATGTATCATGTGCAAAGCATTCGGTTTTTAACCTGAAAAATCTTTTCTCTTTTTTTCATTAAAGAAACAGACTTACTTTATGCAGCAAAAGTATATCGAGATGACCGTCTCCGAAAGAAAGCAGACTCCATGTCCATGGACAACTGCAAAGAATTAGAACGGCTGACCAGCCTCTATCGAGGAGGATGAACTACAATTATACACATACATCTTTACGTATGCTGTTATCTCTCTTGTAAATTAAGAAGAGATTTAGTTTCACCGTGAATGCTGGAAAAGAGGGGTGGATGTAAAACTCTACTGTATAGCTGTTTCCAGAAACCCTATGCTGAAATATCATTTAATGGCTTCTTTACCTACTGTGAAATATAGGTAACTTTAATTGTCTAGATTTTACTTCAAAGCTTCTGTGAATTCTTTCACCAGAGAGAATAGCTCAGAAAGGATGCTATACTTGTAGAGACTTAGTCATAGTGGTTCTCCTCTAACATATTTGCCATGTAAATATCTGTGGAAAGAACACTTTGTGTATATACGAGTTAAATGACTTTCTATTTAAAATCTCAGAAATTTAGTTCCATACAACATTTTGTCTCACTGATGGAATAAATAGTATGATTACATCACTCCTATTCAGATGTCAAGTGTGTGGAGTTGAAACAAGAATTTTTAATATTTTATCTCTAACTCTATGTCAAATCTTCTAGGTTTACCAGCTTAGAGGAACTTGGTATTTTTAAATATAATGGCATATATTCCTAAATATCTGTTGGGGTATATTGATCTGGTGTAGAGTAGCAGTTAGCTGTTGTAGTTTTTTAGCGTTTCTAAGCAATGCTGAGAAAACTAAGAACTACGCTAATCTCTTTTCAAAGTAAATATTTGCAAATGCTGTACAGACCATTATAAGCATTGCTTTTAGTACTTGCAACAGTTTACAGCAGCTCTACCATTTGGTATTCCAGTAGTAGTAAGTCCATACGTATGGTTAAAATGCATCCATAGCTTCCTTAATTTTCACTGGAAAGGTAGAGGAAAACATGCAATAGTAAAATCTTAAAGCTCAAAAAAAAAAAAAAAAGGCAACCTAATTTTTTTCCTGGGAGGCTTCCATTTTCTTACTGTTTTTTTATTTCAAGCTAGGTCCCAACACTGATTCCTCAATGGGCACCACAAGTGGAACAGGGAAATATTGCTGAGGACAAGCTATGTGCCTTTCAACACTTTTGCCAACTATTTAAATGCTTTGCTAGTTTGCAGTATGCTCCTATGGCCAGAGCCGTATGTCCTGGGGCGGAAGAGGTAGGGTATGTGTTTCTCTGGACCAGAATGTTGCTGGACTGACTTCCTAGAAATGAGCAAACATACTGTTCGGCTCCTACATACAAGACCACGTAACTCAGTGGCCGGTACGTGGAAACTATATGTAGCCACACCTGCTGATGCACAGAGGTGTTTTGAAGCAGCTAAGTACAATGTACTTAAAGTTTATTGAAAGTGGGTTGAAAATGTTTTTGGGTTCAGTAGCTGATGTTTTTACATTTTAACAGTGCTATGCAGGAGAATGTTTCTTCTATTTGAGAATGCCACGTGGCCTGTAACAAGGGCAGTATTTTTTGTTTGAGAAAACTGCTATCTTTGAACAATGTTATCAGTTTATGTGGAGCCAGGTTCTCCTCCTAAACTGAAAGTTTAAATACGTGACTGACTTCATTGGAATTCCTTCTGATCTAGAGCAGAATTTGACTTTAGAAATATGCTAAATGCTATTGCTCTAAGTGACCCAGAAATCATTTTGCATATATACCTTTTCTAAACTGTCCCACTGGAAATGTCCTCTATTGAATTGGTGTAACATGAGAGGGACTAGCTGCAGGCTTTTAACTAAGCAGCCAAACCAGCATTCAAGGTGGACACCAAAGCTTGAGGCACAAAGCAGAACCAAAAGCTGCTGAAACAAACAAACAAAAAAGGGTTGCTGTACTGGATGTCCTTACTAAGATTATAGGAAAAGTGTGCAGAAGTAATGGAAAGGCACCCAAATGTTGAAGTTTGCAATAGAAATTTCTGGAGAAAACGTGATTCCCCGGTTTTTGTAACTGTCCAGAATGTATTGTAATTATACTAATGAAAACAAACTATCAAAGTACATATTGGTACTCCTGTGTCTTCTTAATAGAAGAAAATTGTTCCAAAGGCTTTAACAAGTACTCAGGCTTTCCCATTCACAAATAAGTCTGAGCTTGCAGGTGATCTTTTAGTTAAGGGGAAAAAGGATTCAGCACACATTTGTCAAATAACCGGAACAGTGAAGTCAGAGTGAAGAGATGGTCTTAGCAAAGCTGCTTATAATAATCGGATGGGTTATGTCTGCCCGCAGTTACTTCGGCTGCAGCTGAGAAGCAGGTAAATGGACGGATGTTGAGCTGTGTTAGGTTGGTTAGATTGCTATCAGTATCTCAGCAAACTGGAGTAACACAGTGGCTGTGTCCTATGGCAACGCAGATGTCCCAGCAGTTTAAAAGCGAGACCTACGCTGCTACATTTCATTGGATTATCCATTGTAATTGCCATTTTCAAAGGAGGAAACAATTAATATGTTTACAGTGCTGGAAAAATGCTACTTAGCATTTAACATTAAGTAGTTGCACACTTTGAAATATGCAGTAGTGTGCAGAAGGATGCTCTTATTTCCTGTAGCATAAAGATCAACCTGCTTTAAATATGGCCTGCAAACATTCTTTTAATATTCCACGTGGGTGTTTCTCTCCTCGTGATTGTTACTTTTTTCTGAAGTCTGAAGGTTTTTTCTTCAGAAATGTCATTATCTTCCCTGGTTTTGTTGAAGGAATCTGCTGGAAAGTTCAGAACGAATTTTCTTATGAGCAAGATGCTAATTGAAGAGGGTGGAGTACTTGAATCTTTTCAGATGACCTTTCTTCAGAAGGTGAAGTTCTCATTAAAATAAGATATTGGAAAGAAAAGGGAAAAACAAAACCAGTTTTGAGCAGCCCGACTAAAAATCCCTCAACTTTCCCAGCTACCTAGAATTAACTCCTTACTCTTTTCATTTAGTCATTACCTGTATTTAATCTAGAACTAAAGATAGCACAAGCATGGGTTCTTGATTTCTCCTTTAAAAAAGCAAGCAGGAAAGTGCTGCAAAAAGTCAAAAATCTTGGCATGACGCTTTGACGTAGCATAATTAAAAATGGAGATGATTTGCATCTGCTGAAATACAACATCGGTATGTGTTCTATTTATGGAGCATCCTGAGTCACAAGCGAGTTCAGTGTTCACATCTGATGAACACTTCCCTACAAGTTCTCTAACTGTTTAGGTAAAACAAGATTAAATTTGAATTTTTTACTTTTTTTAAACAGTCTTGATACTTTTACAGGTTTCCAAGAAAAGGTAGAACATTATAGTCACTAAAATGTAACAGATGCATTTAAATAGGCAGCAGAGACAACTTTAAATTATATACATTTTTAATATCATTTTGTAATGAATGCTGCAAAAAGGATTAAAACGGGAGGCCAAGAACATGTTTTTTTAAGGTTGTTTGGTCCATAAATTTCATTCATCCCCTAAACAGTTGTTATTCTTTCTTCTTGTAGATCTGTCAAAGGGAGCAGAAAGAAAATGTAATAGTAAGAGCAAACATTTTGTTTTAAAAAAATCAGTTAATATACAAATTCCTGAAGCTGTAACTTTAAAAAGTACTAGCTTCCCAGTTGTCTGAATCTGTCTAAAAATAAATAAAATAAAAAAAAATAAACCGAGTGCAGTCAGTTTTACCAGAGGAAGCTTGGTCATAACGATCCATGGCGATTGGCAGTCAGAAGCCCTGGTGCTGTATCCTCCATCTACTAACAATTTACTGCAACCTTGCAAGCGCCACCGATCTCTGTGTGTTGCTTTCCCCATGCTCCTTTGTAAAGCAGTGTGTGGAGAAAAAGTACCGTGTAACAAATGTAAAATTTTGTGCCATATTTGCCATATGATCAAGATACTTTCAGGAGCAAACAGTACAAATGTAATAAATACAGGAAAGAAATACGCCATTGTAAACCCTCCTCCCCATACTTCTCTTCTCCAGGATAACTGTGAGACTTCTCAGTCTGGAGGAACTAGGTCTGAGTGTCAAGATTTCTCTGGATTTTTAGAAATAATATTAAAATACAATGTTTCGTTATGATGTTATCCTTCATGCAGAACGTGCTTTTCCCATCAGTACTGGTTTGCTCTGTGTATAGAAAGGCTGTCATTGGAACTGGAGACAAAATTCCCATTAATATTAGCCACACAGGAGCCATCCCATAGATACTTTTGCATAGCTTTCAGTCATACTCAATGTGACAGGGAAACAAGTAAAATTGATCACCAAGCATCATGCCTACAAATTTTAAAAAGCTAGTTGCATTTTTAAACATTTTTAGTGTATGATAGGGAATATTTTAATAAATGAGTGGACCAAGGTTGCCCCAGGTAGCATTTTCAAAATGCTAACAGAAGCTCACACAAGAATTTTGTGGGGATCTCTTTAGGTATCCCTCTAGTATGACCAAGTCCTTATCAAATTGCTGTGTCTGCATGGCTTGGATTGAGAAGGAGGTATGGATTCTCAATATTCAAATAAATTTGCCCTTTTGGATGAGCTTTTCCTGTGTTACTTGCAAAAAAGTGGCTTATCTCTGGCTGTTTCGAGCTTTTTTACAATTTCACCAGACGTATGCATTCAGTAACAGTAGCAATTTTCAGGTGAGCATCTTTCTTTTTTATTTTAATTAAGGTCCAGCATTGGCATCTAAGCAAAATCTTCAGGTATCACCAGTGCTCGGCACGTAGCAGCTCTTTTTTAGAGAAGCAGCACTGTTACGGGCTGAGCAGGGTCGGGTTTTCTTGCCGTCTACCACTAGCGCCCTGGATTCCGCTACAAGACTTTCCAGACAGACACACGGTTACATTGTTACCCTGTGGGCATCTACTGGATGAATCTCTTTTATTTCTTCACCTTAGCTGTTAAATTGTTAGCTTGCAGGTCCATGGCTCGATGGACTAGATCCAAAAGTATGGGTGCGTTTATGGGAAACGAGCATCACTGGAGGAGTAAAACTAGGTGTAAATGTACTCGGCAGAAGGGTTGGGGTTTTTTTCGTTCCTTCAACTTAAATTCTGTGGGTTTTTTTTTCTCCGAGACTGTGCTGCCGTTGCCCCAGCGGTGCCCAAAACCGCATGAGCCAAAGCCTCACCTGTCAGAGGGGAAGCGCCTGCGTGGGGCCACCGAAGAGCACAAGGCTCCCCTCCCCTGGCTAGCTCCGCGGTTGCCATTGACTCGCTGCTCCTGCCCAGCAGGCAACGGGCCACGACGGCTGCCTCCCCGCCGCTCCTGCCGGCTGCGGCAGGCCCAGGCCCAGGCCCAGGCCCAGGCCCCGGCGGCAGGGCGGAGCCCCTGTAGCAGAAAGCCTGCCCTCCGAGTGTGCGTGCCGGCCTGGTGTGCGTGGAGCCGGCGGGACGAGGCCTCTCGCGGCAATCTCCGAGGGGAATTCGGTAAGCCTCGGGGAGAAACCCCGGCAGCTCGGGCTCCCCTCTCAGCCCCGCTGTCGCCCTTAGCGACAGGAACTAATGCCGGCGTGTGCCATCGCTCCCAAGCACGGCCTGAGAGAACGCCCTACGTTAAGCATTACGCACAGCGTGGCCTTCGAAGCGCAGAGCGCGGCCTCCGCCGGCAGCCCAAAGAAGGCCGCGGCCCCGCCAGGCGCTCTGCCCGCCCTCTCGCTCGCCCCTTCGGCCCCGCCGCCGGCGGGACCGATCTGGCGCTGCCCGGGCGGAGAGGGCGGCGGAGAGGGAAGCACTTCCGGGTTCGGGAGGGTGGCGCGCCGTCATGTGACAGAGGCTTAAAGGGGAAGCGGCGCCTGCGGCGGAGCCGTGCGGGTGGGTGCCGAGGGCAGGGGCAGCGCGCGGTGCGCTGGCCGCGCGGACAGGTAGGGCGGGGCGGGCAGTACCCCCCACCCCCGGTGCGACGGTGGTCTCGGCCCAACCGCTCTCCCTTCCCGGGGCGGGCGGAGGGTGGCCTCTACCATGGCAGCAGGGCGGGGGGAGGCGGCCGGGCCTCAGGGAGGGAGCGCGCCCGCCCGCCGCTCTCCTTCTTCGCGGCGGGGGCCGCTCCCGCCGCGCCGCGGGTGACCGGGCGCCCTCTCGTCTCGCAGGCCCGCGGAGGTGGCGGCGGCAGCGCCGGCAGGCCCCCAGCCATGGCCGACGTAAGTGCGGCTCCGTGGGGCGGTTGGGCGGCGGTTGGGGCGCGGGCGGCGGCCTCGGCCGGAGGCCTCGGGGGAGCGCCGGGGGGCGAGCGTCGGGCCGGGTACGTCCGGGGCGGCGGGGGGATCGGGGCCTGCTGGGAAGGGAGAGCCGCCCCGGAGCGGGCGGCGGCGCTGCCCCGGGCCTGCGGGGGAGCGGGGCGCTCCCTCCGCCCGGTTTCTGTGGGAGATGAGTAACGTGCCGCCGTCTCTGCCCGCAGGACCTGAAGAGGTTTCTCTACAAGAAGCTGCCGAGGTAACCGGCGCGGGGGCGCGGCGGGCCCGGCCCGGCCCTGCGGCGGGGGAGCGGCGGCTGCGGGCTGTGCGCGCTGCCCCCGCCCCGCCGGAGCCGAGCCGAGCCCGCAGCTGGGGGTGGCCGGGCGGCGGGGCTGGCAGTGAAGTCGCTTTGAAACGACAAAGGCGATTATCTGAACCCTGCCGGGCTGCAGGGAGCTGCTCGTTGCCAGCCCCCTTCGCTGTTACAGGAGTCGGCTAACCCGGTACGCCCGTTGTGGTGTTCAAATGGGCTGGAAGTCCCTTAAGATGAAGACAGCTGACCCTCTCACTCGCTTGTTTGAAAGGAAGCGAAGTGCGCTCATGAAGCGTGCTCCTCGTGTCGTAATGAGGAGTGGAAAAATCATTCCTCGTGACTCGGTTGCCTAATCCTTGATAATTCCCTTCTCGGTAACTGCTGGTTACTAGCAGCGTTAAACAGCTACAGTCTGAGACACCGTGCAAACAAGGTGAAGCTGGCACTCACTGAGTGAGGACAAGACGCAAAGGCTCGTGCTTGAGTAACGAAACTGGATTGGTAGCATCAGCCCTCTTTCTGAAGCTAAAAGTTCTGTGTGGTTTTCAGTAGTTTCATTTTGTATTTCTCTTTTTACTGCTCCAAGAGACCACCTGTACTAAAGAGAAGTCCCTTTCAGTTAAATATTACATTAGTGAAGGCATCAATTTTTTCCATATTTCCCCCTTCCTTGCACATTTATTTAGGAAAAAAGGTCTTTGCTACTAATTACTCTGCTTTTAAAATGGTGTCTCTTCTTTTTTTTTTTTTTTTTTCCAGCGTGGAAGGTCTTCATGCTATTGTAGTCTCAGATAGAGATGGTGTGCCCGTTATCAAAGGTAACTTCAGCTTCTCTGTGTCCTGCAACCAAAATCCTGACTGAACAGCAGGGGGTGGAAAAGTGCAGCAGAGTCTTCTCTGGTGATGCCCGAATGTCCAAAACTGAAGAACTAAATTAGACTTTTACTTCAAGTTCAGTAGTTGGTTATGTACATCTTAAATTTATCCTTTTGTTCATGTATGTGCAATGTCCCCAATAATTGTAGGCCACAGAAATATTCCTCAGCGAATAGGGTTGGAGTGGTGTAAGGTGCTTGTATCTTCAAGTCACTTGCAGGCTGATACAAAGTACTAGAGAGAGATTATTGGTATTCTCTTGGCTTGGCTGGTCTGTGCTCAGAAGCAATTGCATCTGACTTTTACACACATTACTTAATTTTGTTTGCTTTTTGGTACTGTAGTTTTTATCATATCTTTCAGTCTTTAAGATGTTTTTATGTTGTAAACTAGTTTAAGAGTACTGAAGAGTACTGGTTCGAGTACTGCAGTTTGTTTGTTTGGGTTTTTTTAATGTCCCAAAGTATTTAAACACCTAGCAGAACTTGCACATCTTCACCTGTTTTCATTCAAGTCACTCTGCTCCAGTAATCAGTTCAAAGGCTGGAATCGGTGCAGACAGCGAGGGACACAGAACCAAAGTGACATCAGCACAGGCTGTGCATTGTAAAGGAAAAGACTGTTTCTTAAGCATGCTAGGGAGGACGCTGGTATAACAAGCATTGATCATGTACAGATTATTAAATGATGTCCTGCTCATGAAGATTGTCCTGTACTCGTCATGGAAGGATGTTAAGATGTGTTATGTGTTCCCAAACACCAGATCTGCTTTTGGCAGAGCACTAAGCTGGATAAGGAGTTGTGATGCAGTCATAGATACCATGTAAAAATAAGAATTTTCTGGTTTTATTCCAGTTGCCAATGATAATGCTCCAGAACATGCACTGCGACCTGGCTTTCTGTCCACCTTTGCCCTTGCCACAGATCAGGGCAGTAAACTAGGACTTTCTAAAAACAAAAGTATCATCTGCTACTACAATACGTACCAGGTGAGTAGCCTCATTGTGGCCTGTTCTCAGTCACCAGAGCTGTTCCTGAGCAAGGGAGATGTGGTTTAAACTCTGCTAGATTTCCACTTGGCTGTAATTGAAGTATTTGTGGTTTATTTATTACACTGTTTAAGTGGCTAAGCTAAACTCTTGCACTATTTATTAAGCTTCTCTTATATTTCTTAAAATGGAGATTTACTGGTTGAAAATGGTGAATTTTTCTGAACAGGCAGTAATCGGGAATTTGCAGCAGGCGCTGCTCGTATGGCCTTCAGAATCTGTTAAGTAGGGTTTATATTCTCTTTTACGAACAATACTTGTTTATAATTAGTGACACCTGAAGTTAAATAAGCATGTGCAGCCTACTTCATAGCTGATCTTGCTGTCAGTATGACTTTGAGGTAAGAAAGCTTTGAAATACCACTCACATTTTTTTTTTTTTTTACAAACTGGCTATTTGTGTCCTGAAATCCACCATCTACTAAGTTTCTGCTCCTTCTCAAGTTCTAGTGGTCTTGAGAGCTTTTTATTATGGCTGCAGTAAACTGGCCAGCTATTTAGCCTGTAGTATCTAGCTTTGTTTGGAAAATAAATGGGTGGATGAGTTAGTTCACACACATTGAGTGCATTGCTTTGATTCTCTTGATGCTATTAGCTTATTGTTGTGCTCAAGATTCCAATTCCCTGTTAATGGCAGAGGAGATACTATTCAATGTATAGCAGTAGTTTAAAACAATAAACCTGCCTGCCCTCATGGTACCTGTGGAGGGTGTGGTCTCCATGGTGTACTCTGCTGTGTTTGCAGCTGAGTTAGACTTCAGGCGGATAACACTGCAGAACACAGGAGGGAGGGGAAGGCCAGGCTTTCCACGTGCAGCTTCTGTACTGTGGTGTGAGTTCTGTTGGTGTTTTTAACCATGGACCTTATGAAATGGATACACTGAAAAGTCGGCTCTGTGGCTCTTGCTCCGGCTTGTCCTTTAAACTGAGGCGGCTGCTTGTTTCAGGATTTATGTGGCAGAGCTCTGACATCCAACATGTGTTAGCTGCTGACTGAACACTGTTCTCTCTCCCTGCAGGTGGTGCAGTTCAATCGCTTACCTTTGGTAGTAAGTTTCATTGCTAGCAGCAATGCCAATACCGGTATGTCTTCAGATGTATTTTAAATGTTGCAGTATTTTAAGGCCCAAGTGTTTAAATAATTGAAAACAAATTACCCAAATTTACTTCAAGGTATATTAACTTTGCTCCTGCTATGAATTTTGTCAGCGTATTGTGAAGGGGAGAAGGGGAAGGTGTGAGTAAAAATTCATAGATTTTAGGTGACTTGCTGAAGTTGTTATTCTGTTAAAGCGTATTTCTCCTGTGATTAACCTTACCCTTGCTACGTGAGAGTGTTCACTGCACCGGCAGTGATTGTACTGTACAAACAAGTTGTTCAGTCTCTTTCTGTCAGTTCCAAGTTATGTTCTGCAGTAACATGTCATCTCAGTTCTGTGGGGTGGGGAAATCCTTCAGTGAGGCACCTGGCCTTGCTCGCGAGGGCATCGGCTAATGAGAGTAAGAGCAAAAGGCATTAATTCTTGCACAGCTGCTTGGGCCTCGGTAGCTGTGGGAAGCAGCAAGGCGACAGTGGAGGCAAGCAGCAGCACAGGGGAGAGCTGTGCTGCATGGTGTGCGCCCCTGCTGGTGCCGGGGCTGCAGGCAGCCTGCCCTGGGGGTGCTGCCCGCTATTCCTGTGGAGAGTGAGTAGCTCCAGTGAAATGTTTCATGTTTTGGAAGACACTGCCTGTGACTGGGGAGGGGAGGGAGCTGCAGGGACTGGAGAGAGGCTTCTCAGTTACATCGGTTGATGGGATGTTCTGTCTCTTCTCTCTTTCCAGGGCTGATTGTAAGTTTAGAGAAGGAGCTCACACCCCTGTTTGAAGAACTGAGGCAGGTTGTTGAAGTTTCTTAACGTGATGGTATAGCCGGAGCGCAGCATCCCTCTGCAGCCCAGTGGACAGAAAGATTCAATAATCCTCAGTCAAATAACACGTCTCAGAAGAAATACCACAGCTCCTTAGTATACTAAGTAAGAGTAAATTGTACATAGTACTGAATCTGAAATGATCTACTAGTGTGTTGTAGATGGATGTTACTTTAGGCCATGCTTCTTGTATTGTGCAGTACTGGAGAGACCACCAAAATAGCTCCCATGGAGTTTAGCTCAGCCAGCTGAGCCTGATCGGCACGATGCTGTTGGCTCAAATGAGCAACCCACAGATCTCTTGCTTTACAGGGAACCGGGCACGCGGTGGGGTTTATCCTCAGGCCAGCTACCACGACGCGTTGGAAAGCAGATCAGTTGTATAGTGTTATCAAAGACGTGGTTGAAAGAGTATTGTGAGAGCAAGTTTACTAGCAGTGATGTGTCAGTACAATCAATAAATATCCCAGCTTTCTTATGCGGGTGATACTTTGGCAAGGGAATGCTACTAATCTGGGTGCTAGCTGCCTCCTGCTTCCACTAAGAAGAAAGTTATTTCTATGAAAGCTGTTGCTTTAGGGGTTTTCCTGATGCCCAGATAAAAGCACCCGAACAACGTCTCACTTCTTCATGGGGTTTTTGTGTAACATGGTTGTGAAGATCTCATGTCTCATAGTCTTTGTGTGGGTTCATTGCTGGTGACACTCTCAGCTCATTTACCCTTAGGTTTTCCTAAGTAAATAAATATGAATAAAATACAGTATTTTTAAATGACAGAGCCTGGTCCGTTCTTCTGTTGCAGCATAATACCCTACAACACATCAGCTTTTCTGGGGAGAAAACGGGTCTCTTAACTGTTTGTAAATGTACAAAATCCAGGAGTTTACAGGCTGAAAACAAACCAGTGTCTCTCAGCTGGGTGATAAGGATGTGGAAGTTAGTGCTGACTGGCTTCCTATTGCTGGGTATTGATCCTGTGTTCTTCCCGCCCCCTCCCTCCCATATTCCCCTTGTGATGACTGCAGTGTAGACTTCCAGTGCTAAAAGCAAGCACTGCTGGTTTAAGGGAGAGCTCTTGGCAGGTCTCTGCCTCAGGCTGGGAAAGGGGGTGCCACTGCCCCTCACTTATACCTCACCCACCTTCAACATCAGGCAGGATGGGGGGAAACGGGGGTGCTGGACATGACTGGGAGCTCTTGGCTCAAAAGCACTCTTGGAGATTAAAAGTTGTCAGTCAACCCTTTTGCATTTAGACTGAGCTCCTGCCTTGAGCTTTCTATTGCTGGTCATTACAAAAGCAGCTGGAAACTGAGCCCCAAGGCGTCCCTGTGTGTATTTCTGGCAAAAAGCATTTGTGTTCTATCTAAGCCTACTCTTGCTCTTCGCTTCTGTTCAATTTGTCTGTTTGTGAGACAGCCCTCGGCTGGCCTAGGAAGCAATTCCTTTTACTGGCTTCAGTTGGTGATGCCATGTGCTGAACTTGCTTCTAACATTTTGTAACGCAGCCCGTTCACGTGAAAAAGGGAAGGCTGCTTTTGTGGTTACACTTCAAGCTTCATTTCCAAGCTGTTTTCACAGAACAGTGATGCTGTTAGAGAATATCGTCTCTCTCTTCCCCTTACGCTGCCTCTATCTCACACAAACTCATCAAAGCTTTTTAACTGGAGATGCCAGCTTGTTAAACCACTTCTTTAAGGGAAGAAGGACAAAGCTTTAACAATGGAGTACAGGAATACAGGAGACCCTTGGTAGTTTTATAATGACATTTTATTCAGAAAACAGTCTGTATAAAAATATGTACAAATATTTTGAATTTCTAAGTTGAAATAAGATGCTAATCCTCTGTCCAAATCTAGATTTTCTTTCTTCTTCCAGTATGTCTTTCCCCTCTTCTTCAGTCTTCTCACAGTAAAGGCATCTATTGAACACTGACCTGCTGTGTGAGCAATACTAAGCCCTGTGCCACAGCATTTGCACCGCGGGAGAGGTTTGTGTACACTGTTTCAGCAGAACCTTGACCGTTACACAGGGAGATGGGGGGCCCACGCCTCCAGGAGGAGCAGGATTGCTCAAGGGGTCTGGCAGCTGGGTCAGCCATGGGGTCAGGCCAAGCTGGTCTTGGGACCCTCCAGCATGTCAAACTTTGCTTCCAAAATGTAACATCTATTTTGACTACAGCACCAAAGTACTGGGCTTCCACTTCTCAACTCTGTAGCGAGCCACAACGCTGTTAAATCTATACGAGTCTTCCAAAATATAGATGGAAATTTATATCAGGTTATGTAGAAGATGTATTCTTTTAAATTCTGTTTTTAGGGTACATGGTGCTGCTTGTTTAATTTAAAGCAAGCAGTGCTTAATTCTAAACATAGTTCTGGACAAAAACCTTGTTTTGAGTTCTCTGCGTGAGGAAAAAAACACCAAATCCAGCCTATTTCCAAGGGGGACTGTAAGGGGCCCAACTCATAATGCCGCTAACAATGCTGGTGGCTGCCACAGGCAAAGCTTTCTGCAGAGCCCTGTCACCCACCCTTAGGGTCCCATGGCAGCTCTGTCATACGTGCACCAGGAACCAGCTGCCTGTTTCTGATAATCTCAGTTTGCAAACAAGCATGCTCACATGACACTGCTCGCTGTTACCTATAGATGCTGCATGAAACAAACGTTCACTTATAGCCATCACTGCGGTATAAATCTAAACCATACAAAACCATATTTGACCAGAACTAAGTGTTACTCATCCATCACCTTGAAAAGGGCCTTGAAATATTCTATGGATTGTAATATAGACACTATTTACAAAAATGGAATTACCTCTGTCATTTTTATTTTGGTTTAGAGCCTAAACAGGTAATACAAAAGAAATTATTTAATGTTTCCAGAAAGGACTGGTTTTAAATAACAGGCTCAAGGTTGCAGAATGTGCTGCTAATGGTTAGTTGTGATGGAGCCTGCAATAAATTCTTGAGAGTGCTCTGAATAACCACAAAAGTTTTAAACAGTGTCTACTTCTGTGATTAGTTAACAGGTGTTTGAATTAAGCGCATTACAGGCATACACCACGCACATCAAACCAACACTCTGGGTTTGCAACCGTCTCAACACGTGACTCAACAGCCCGACAGCACTCAGCTGTACGAATCCTTTGTGTGCAGAGCTGGATGCAAGCATCTGTGTGCGGGTATACACACACACGGGTGCCCGCTGTGAGTAATGGAGATATGTGAAACTGCCCTCTTCTAAGCTGTGCCTTCCCCTTGGCAAAGAGGCAATTCCTGCCAATAGAGCAGAAGTATTGGAGGTGCAGCTAGGAACTGAGGGTGTTGTTACGCTGCTCCAGTTGCTTCCGTATTTGTGACTACAACAGAAAGACAATCCATTACTGTTTGTCTGCATGCATGTGGATGTTAGAGACTATGACCAACCCAAATATTGATATTTTTAAGGAAGTAACGTTTTCAAGCCTTTACATTGTTTTCTCATTGCTTCCTTCATGACCCAACACATGCAGTCTGTGCTGATGCTCCATATTGTTTACCATCTACACAATGACAGGTGGACGTAATTTCTTCTTCCTAATGAGTATATGTGTTAAAAGGGCATCCCGAAAATGCTGAAGTGGGTTTGCAGGCATATACATTATGCAAAAACTACATATTCCAGTCTAGTTGGCCTGGAAGCCAGAACAACTACTCCCTTCTTGCAGATACTGAGAACTGTAGCACTTGGGTGCTACAATATTTGGGGGGTTTATGATGGCCGCACCAAGGGTACTGCTGCCTGAGACGTACTGCCACGTAACACTGCACATCATCTTACCAGTTTCCACCGCAGTATTTTAATCCACTCGTCAGCTTCTATTCCAGTTTTTGCGCACAGGTAGTATGTCCTTAGTGGGAACACTAAACTGTAAGTAAACAATTAGAACTTGTTTCTTAAATTGCTAGCACAACTAGTAGCTCTTCCTAAAACTGAACCCAGCTGGCCTGCACCAACAGTTGTTTAGACAGAGCAGGGCAGGGAGGCCTTGCTCCTGTTCAGTCTCCAGGAGGGAGGTTAGCCAAAAACGGTTTACAGTCGGGAGACACTGCCCCAGGCCCATAAGGACAAAAGACCCACATGGGGGCACAGAAGCAGTTACTGTGACCCATAGCAATGTCAACTGGGAACTGGACCGTACCTAAGTTCCATGGGTGTAGGTGATGATTATACATGCTTACAGAATTAGGAAAAGAAATGCCCATTACACATAGGCCCACACCCTTCTTCCTCGCCAAGACAAAAATCTTTTGTCAGCGGTAATTTGGCAAAGTCATGCAGGACTGACAGAGGTTGGCTGACAGAAACAGACTCGTGAGTTAGAGGAAGAGCAGGGTCACAACTGGCAAGGGAGCTTTCAGAAGCACCCAGTGGTTACATTTCAAACTTCCCTAGCTATTTTGACCCTTCCAGCAAGGTGGAGAAAGTACAGCAACTTACCAGAAACAATTGACTCTTTCCTGGGAATAGTCAAATTGCACAGCTGAGCATTCAGTTAAGTCAAGTGCCCGAATCGGTTCTGTGGCCTTGAAAATAAAATGGTTTTAAAATGGGAACACATGAAAACAGAAGATAAGGCTAGCTCAGTTCATCTTCAGTGCATCTAGAGCTCTACAGGCACACTAGGTTTTTCCAGGCATAGGTACAATAGCTGTAACACCATAAAACCAAACGTAACATCAGTGCTAACATGATATGAATTGAGCTAATTGTAAAAAAAACAGGACAGTCAGTTCAGATCTAGACAAACAACAGAGGAGATCTCTACTACAGGAAAGTTTGAGCTAGACGCAGACTGCTGAGGGTTTGATTGATGCATTATAATGTAACTGACACAGCAACAAATCTGGTATCACTTCCAGCTAAGCTTTAGAGAGATAAGGGGATGGTTATAGGTTGTATTAGGCCTAGCCAGCGGTTGGAGATTTAATTAATTCCTAAGTGCTTTAAAAGGATGAAGCTGGGTAGGGAGAAATGCAGAAGCAAAGTTAAAGTAGTGCTTGCAGCAGAAGCGATGAGTCTGGCTGCATGAGCAGTGTGTGTATATCTAAGTTTCTTGTGACAGGCCCAGGAGTGCTCAGGTGCAGGAACACAGACTGTCTGTGTATAACTGCAACCCATCTCCCTGAAGAGTTTCATTCTCCCTAGGTGCGGGAGTTCTTTGATCTGTTTCAGCCTCACACTGTTGAGCACCTCGGCAGAGACAGCTGAAGTAGAAGAACAGCTTGCTCTCTGCCCAAACACCATTAGCTGTTCCCATGGTCCTTCATCAGTTGCTTTCACACCTTTCCTTCCATTTTCCTCTGGCTTAGTGGCTGTTAGTTATACCCTACGCTAGAAGAAAGCCACTTGTGCTGAGGTGTGCTAGCAGATGCCATCCCAGGGCCAGCAGCAAGTTGCTTACCTGTAGGTATCTGCAACCCCACAGCAACAATGGGAGTGCCAGGAGACACCAGAGCTGCTGCCTGGGAGGAGGCCATGTTCCTGACAAAGACACCTTCTCGCCTGGGAAGTCACAAATGCTACTCAAACGTTTGGTGTGCTGCCCTTTGAAATGTTATCCTGGAAACTTAATTCAAGTTGGCTTGAACTGAAACGAAAACTGATGGAAGGCCCCATAAATACATAACTGTTTATAAATGGTAATGTTTGGTGAGAGAGGGCAGTTGTGTCTGCCGTTTTGTTAAAATCTGTTAGATGCTTGAAATAGGGCTTGGCAGAAGTGCAGAGGTAAACAGTTTGGCTGTGTTTATGAAGGAACCCGAACTGGAGGTATTGTAAGGGTGGAAAACTCTAGAGGTATTTCTTATTTGTACTCAGTTTAAGATAGAAATGGAACAGCAACTGTAAGGACACACTGTTTTTCCCAGATGCAGGGGGTTAATCTATGTCAGAGTGCTAGGAAGGAAGACATTTTTAAATGAGTGGTTTTCTATGTATACTGTGTGACCACTTGAAATAAAAGGATGAAATCAAGGAATGCAAAATATACTACTAATATTTGCAGAAATATTTTAATAGCACTGCTGTTAGGTTGTGTGTCAAAGCTACCTATAAAAGCTGTGTTGTGTTGGTAGCTTAAAATCCACTGAAAAAAGCAACCAAAAATTGCCCTGTAAACAACAACTCTATCTAGTAGGTAAGACTGACAGAGCACAGTAAATGTTTTCCAGCTGTAAAACTTACTAACTTTTTCTTGTGGAAGTCATCAGCAAAACTCTGACTTTATTTGAAAGGTCTGACCCCTCTGTGACAGTATGGGAAGCTTTGGCTTGGGAAGCTGTGACACAGATGCAAGAAGCCAGAGATATGAGGAGGCTGCAGCTGCCTCTGTAGAGATTTAAAAGTAGAACTGGTGTTTGTTACTTACTGTCTGGTCTTTGAAATACTTAAGTTCATTCCTATGCAGTGTAAACCATCTTGTCTTCCAGTTCTGAAAGATCAAGAATGGATGGTAATTGTCTTGTGAGAATTTAGTGTAATGCTTCTTAGGAAAGAGAAACCTTTAAAGCTGTTGACTTGCTCTGCTTTACAGTCGTGCCTTGTTGTTGCTCAAAACACAAATTGTACCTCTCTGCAGGGGAGTGCAGGTGGAGCTATTCCAGCTCCGCACTGTCTTTAGCTTCTGTGGGTGACTGCAGAGTGGAAGCAAGGAGCAAGAGTTTTCCTTACCTTGACTATTTTGCCTTGTTTTATCAAATATCCTTCTTTTGTACCAAGCTGTGAAGTAACAAGGAAAGGGATTTGGGTTAGAGACTGAGCTCTGCTTCTATTTCCCACATCCCCCTCTTTGCCTACATCCGGAAAATGGAAGAGCAGCCTGTTCTTGAGGAAACTTCCCACGGCCACTTGCCCTGTCCTTGCTCCTGTGCTCCCCTCACACGGCTGGATCCACCACTAGGGCAAACATGGAGCTGCGCGGGCTCTAAAGGCAATTTCTTAGAGCATGCCTCCCTCAGCAAGCTTCTGGCCTCCATCTTCTCAACCAAACACAGCAAAATAGTTGCAGTTACAGTTTATTTAGTAAAGTTAGATGGCTGCCTCAGTACATGTAACCAGAAGCACCTGGGGTTTAGCTGACAGTGGAATTATCCACAGAAATCTCTCTTGAAATGCAAGCAGGGGCAAAAGTGCTGTTTTACTTAGGCATTCTCTTCTATCAAACAGCCACATGCGCTTGAGAGGAAAAACTTGTTACATTCAATGTGCTTATTGAAAAATTGGTTTTTGAACTGTTTCTCTGCCACCATGAGTGATGCTGGGACCTTATGACTTCTCAGATACTAAAACTCTGTGTAGGGACCTAGTTGTGAGACTGCAGACCTCTGAAAACCAAATTCTTGCCAAGTTAATTACTATTTGCTCTTGAAAAAATATTGCCTTTCTATTGGTTGTATGTGGAAGGCAAATTTCTTTGGAGGTTAAAGCAGAACTCAGCCGTGAAGGGCTGGTTGTGAGACACATCAGAAGTGGTTCTTTTACCAACTTCATTAACCCATATTAATGTAACCCTTCCTCTTTTTCTCAAAAAATATAGTATGTAATTAAAATACTTTCCTCTCTGTTCTGAGCAATACTGTTCTAGAGAAACCACCTGTCTCAGATTATGAGTTACTAGGGTTTTAAAGTCTCTAATTACTGTCCAAGTGAGCCACAGATGTCAGAGCAGGTGGCCCAAATGGATATGAAGATGTTCTCTTGTTTCTCACACCAGTAAGGCGTAGCTTTTAACATGACACAGCTTTTTACTGTGCTCAAAATTACTAGGGCTGAAAGGGTGGAGGCTCTTCTGTCATATCGCTCTATTTTGGGTTTAAGTCTGTGTCAGAATATAGCAAGCCGTCTTTCTGCTTTAAGACAAGGTGATTCTAAAGTAATAAAACCCAAGTGTGAAAATGCCAAAAAAACTTTTGAGTAATGTACCTATCAGGATATAGATACTCTTATTAATACGGTCGTTTGGGGTTCCTTTTCCAAATGTGTCCCTGCCTGTCTTGCACGTCTTTGAATATTTTTTTCAAAAGGTCACTTTTTAACTGACCTAGGAAGTCAGAGATACTCTTTCCTTCCTCCCAGTTAGGAAGGAGGCTGTATATTGCTAACTGGGCAAAATAATTCTAACAAACAAAGAACACTGCGAAAATAGTAAGTAGTAATAAGTTTGTCTGTCAGGACTACTATCCGTTTCCTGTCATCTAATCCTTATATTCACTGAGTGAGACAAAGTGTGGTAAATCCTGTAGCTGTTACTTGGTTTTGCTATTTAGTCTATTCCTCTCCTTACCTGTGGGGAGAGAGAGACTTCCCACTAGCTGTAAAGGATGTTTGGCAAAACAAGGCCTTACTGTGCAACCTGACATACATGTTGTTGCATACAGCCTGATGACTGCTGTCAGAAAGATGTGAGAAGTGTTGTGTTTGTCTTGTGTAGTGTGGGTTTTGTTTGGTTTTGGTTTTTTTTTTTCAAATTCCTGATAATGTTACTACTAAGATGGCGTTCTAAAAGGAAGATAACAGGAGAACGAAAACCTTTCATATATGCTTTGTTTGGATGGTCAGACTCACCTAGGTCAGCTGCAGACAATGTTTTCCCAGTGACAGCATTGAAGGTCTCAGTGACAACAATTGTAAAAGGCTTTATTTGTCATGGGACTGCACTTCACAAGTCTGTGTTTGTTTTGCCTTGGTCGGCAAAGACTTCCTGTATTTATGAACCCATAAAGGGATGAATTACTGGGTTTATTCCATAGCTCACTCCAGCAATCATACTAAACTTGGGCCAGAAGAAGCACCCCTCCCACCAGAACACAACTTACTGAGGGAGCATTTGGAACAAGATCGCTCTCTGTCCTTCCCGTCTGCATTGCTGTGTGAACTCGGACAGACTCATAAATGGAAGGTTCTTCCACTTTCCGTGGGTAGGGATGCTTCAATACAATTAAGGTTCCTGGAGATAAAAAGAGCAGGAGTAAGTCATCTGGTAAGACAGTCTCAGAGAATAACTGGCAGTAGCTGCCTGTTTGTGGAATGGTTAACTTTACCTTTTCCTAAAATTAAAAAGGTGTAAGAGCTAATAACCTCCCCAAGATCTCTGCAACGCTCCCCGTAAGAGGTTTTCCTTGGAAGGGGGCAGGAGTCAGGCCACATCCACATGAGAAAACAATCACATGCTATAAATGACTCTCCCATACCGATAAAAACAGACAAATACTTCTAACATGCATCATCTGAATCGTTTAGACTGTGAAGAGTGTTTTCTACAAAAATCCACCCATGCAAACTACAGAGGGGCACCTGCTGCTGGATTCACCTGCCCAGTCTCGCTTTCGTGTTGCTCAGAGTCCTCAATACCTTGGGCACCCGGATCTTGCCTAAATCCATTCCCTCATCCCTGTACAGTGGGAGTCAATTCTTACAGTCAGTTCTCTGAAAGCAAGAGTGAAAACGCTCTTCGCTTCTTCTAAGCAGTAGATAATTAAACCCCTTCTGCAAAACATGGTAAGTGGTGAAAAGTCAAGACAGCAAAAGAACAGGACCGTCAGACAACCCTCAAAGGCAGGTGTCTCCTGTCCTGCTGGAACCTTCTTTCCAGTCAGGGAGTAACTAGGTAATACAGAACAAACTGAAACACAGATTTCATAGTTACAGCTGAAATGCTGACCTTCACGTGACCTACATTTTCACTGCATTCATGAAGATGTGACTATAGACATTATCACTCCTGTTCACATGCAACTGTGAAAACTGTAAATATATGGTACCTTTTTAAAACCTTTAAACTTACTAGTGCTTGCAGGGAATCACTTGACACATTAAATTCCCTTCCTGCACAGGAGGCTGGCTGGGCGGGTAGGCAGGATGCTAGACTAGACATGAGGTCGTAACAGTCATCCTGGTTTTGCCAACAACCCACTGCTTGCTGCGTAAATCACTTGATCTGTCAGAGCTTCAGATACAGACTTCCTAACAGTAAGCCCACATCAACTTTAACTGTTTTACCATAGCTCTTTCCAGTTAGTAACAGTTTGATTATAGCCATTCTTTGTTCTCCAAATAAGGTCACATTTATTGCATGTTCTCTGCAAAAAGCTGCATTCCCAATAGTGAATCTATTCCACTATTCACAATAGTGAAGAACCTCCTTAAAATAGTAACTGCTACACCATTTAATCTCATTCTTTAAAAATAATCTCACAGCACACCAAATGCTGCTCCATTTGCATTTTATGCTGATATTGTCAGCTCTTAAAGAGGAGGGATGCTAGAATTGGTTAAGAACTTGGACTTGAAACCTACAGGTGATTGACTAATTTAAAAGTGAAATAAAGTTTAAAGTATCTTTTGTAGTGGGAAGAGCTACAAAGGGAAGTGGAAAAATTGTGTTTGAAGTAACCAGCTGAAATCTGTTTGCAGGCACAGGGGGTGTATGCAAATGTGATATATTCAACTTGCAGTAGGTAAACAGTCAAAATCAGTTTAATTCTCTCTGGCCTTGCAGAAAAATAATGCTTTATCATTTAAAATGAAATTGAGAACATGCCCATCACCAGTCTACAGAAACTACTCTTAAGCTGTTGCATAGAATCAGAGTACCATCATCTGCACACCATGGATAAAGAGCCTTGTTGCAGAACTGGTAGGACTAGTTTAACATTTTATACAATATTTGTTTTCTAGTAAGTTCTCCATGTTTTTTTCTCCACAAAAGATACTTGTACAGAATCATCTGGTAACTGTACAAAAGAACTAGTAAAAGCTGCACTGTAGCAAGATTCTTCTTGCATGTTTGTGCATGGTATCTATTTCTAAGGAAGAATGAAAATTAGTCCTGTTGCTGGAAATGTTAGCTTCAAGTGACTTTGGCTTTTTTGTCTGGGTAATGATTTAAAGTTTTTATATGTTTTCAAAATAATTTAGGTAAAAACTGATAAACAAAGCAAACAGGTAAGAATAACATGTTGACCTCATCACTTTGAATAAAGACAATATAGAAATAATGATATTATATTGCTTTAACCTTGTTACTGAATAGATTCAGCTTGCCTGTTCAATAAACCATGTCGCAGAACACAGTAGCCCCAATTTCCTTTTAATTATCTGTAGTTCAAAAGGAAGTGTACACATTACACTGCAGAAAAATAGATGTGAGACCATGTAGCAATTTGGAGTGGCAAATGAAGCTGTAGTAAGCCAAGGTTTATTGGGCTTGAAGCACAAACCTGCAGCTGTCCCAATACAAAAGAACCACTGCGCGCCATGGACCAGTTTGCAGGGGTGCAGGCCTGTGTGTTCAAGTACTCATCAAAGAGAGTCTGGTGTGCCTCTTCAGACACAAAACTACCTCCAGTGAGACAAACTTAAATGGAAGATACTGGAAACCATTACATATTCTATCTCGTGGGTCTCTATCTTATAAAATCCTGTCCATAAGCAAGGAGGAGATGAAAAATGCTATCTTGCTTTACTCTTTCATTCCTGATCTCACAATGTTTCTGTAGCAAATTGTTTGTAAGTATAACAAGGAATAAGAAAAACTGGTCCAACTACTTGCTACTAATGCCTGACCTAAAGGTTGCTTGCTGCTTTCCACTGAAAGGAAGTGTGGCCTAAGAAATCAGACTCTGTTGCTGGCCCTTCTGCCAACCTGCTGTGTGACCCTGTGTTGGGCCAGTCATTCTGCCACTTGTGACACTTGGCTTAGAGTGGGCTCTGATGAGCCCCTACCCACTTTTTGATATAAATTGGTTACCACCCAGGAGACCTTGGGTGGTATCTGAAGGAACATTGCCTGAGTGCTAACTCTCTTTTCCTATCCATGGTAAGGTAAGGTGGAAGGTTTCTTGATGTGATGTTCAAATGGCTTTTCTTATTCTGTAACACATCCAACTTAAAGAGGTTTCACAGAGCCAGCAGAATCTGATTAGGGAGCTTTAAGGCGACAAGTGAGCCCATCATTCAGCAGTGTTGGTCCTGTGCACAGAGATCACATAACACCAATGCCTTGATTACTAATGTCTGTAACACATGCAGTGAAGGAATGGGGAAATACAAGTTTTATATGTCACCTGAAATCTTTACAGGGTTAGGCCTGTGGGTGCATGTCTGATTTCACAGGAAAAATAGCTTACTGGCACAAAAGATACATGTAGGAACTCTGTGTTCAAACCACTCTTAAAAGCAATTTAAAAAGAGAACGCTTTGAAAGATACAAGTGCCATATTGAGTGTACCACTGCATTTTTCTTGGGGAAAAAAAATTTGCAAACCAACCCTTGAATTTAATGCTTGAGTTAAAAGAGCACTGGTGCATATTTAGTGTGTAACATATTACAGTTATTGCATGTGCCAACTATAATTTAACTGGTCTCTTGCATATCTAATTAGTACTACTCTGAGTTATTTGCATACACGTTCTATACAGGATACTGAAGTTTTTGGTGCTGACTTGTACTGACGCATCTTCAACTCTTAGATTTGAAGCTAAACCTAAAACTGGCATTATCATAATAATATGCATCTGTTTCTCCAAGGATTCTGGTCTGGTGGTATTCAACTCACTTGTAGGAATCAAGTTTAATCTTTTGACTCTTAATTCAGGCAGCACATTGGCTGCTAAAGAAGCCTGTGCTTTTCTCTCTCTTTTTCTTAAAAACAAGACAGATCATTGTGATGGCAGATGGCATCAGCAGGCTGATCCACTGTAGACAGAAAGAGAGAGGTAATACAGGCCACAAGCCCTACAGGAAAGAGGAATGTATCACTGTAGACTTCTTCCTTGGATGAAGACTAGTGGAGCCGAACAATTTCAAGTCCCTTTTCCATTTATTCTTATTGGGGAATGTCAACTTCATAGATGAACATTTATTTCCTCACTAAAGACCCTGCTTTAGTTTTGCCCTTTCTGAGAAGGTTCTGTTCCTCCCAGTACATGCATATTTTGAAATGCTTCCTTCTCTCTCTGAGAAATCAAAGGGAGCTCATGTCCCTGGTTAGCAAAAACCCAGTAAGCTTACATGTAGTTTGTCTTCAGAGTACTTGAAAGAGTTTTTGAAGAGGAACATCTTAGATGCCTGAGGTTAATACAAACATGAATTTCTGAAGAGGAACACTTCAGCAGCAGATCTACTTGATAACACATCGGAAGCTCTTTTTACTTAGATCTGTGTGAAGCATGACTACAAATGTGTTCATACAAACATATGGCTCTCCTTACCTGTTTCGCTTCCAATTAAAGGCTGATTTGCAAAATGCATGACTAATTCCTTCAAGCTAGAAAATTCATTAAATCCAAATTTGAATGAAGTTCCTGTATGTTCAACATGGAAGTGTTTCACAGAATCTTTTCCCCTAAAATAAAAAAGGAAAATTTGTCAAGGCATAAATGCCAAAGGCATTTGGCATGTACAACCCTTAAATAGCAGCTTCCACTACAGGAAATCTAGCCCAGATCACAGGCTGACAATCACTGTCCTAGCAGTAATACTACTGCCATTACTGTCGCTCACTAATACTCAACACATCTGAGACTCAGATTTATTAAGAAAAATCTAATTGCTGCTTGACAGGTATGAGATGATGAAAGCCTAGAAAGGCCAAGTAAGTGAAATTAACTCTTGCAGCAATCAGCAAAAAGACTCACAAACGAGGTTTCCAGCCTTCTGTCTAAGCAGGATGATATCCCTTCACTTACTGGGCTTTAGTCTTGATGGTGTACCTATATTACTTGGTATATGTCTTACTTTTCAGGTAACATCCTAATCTCCTTGAAAATGTCTTCTGTTTCTCTTTCAAAAATAGGCTGCCTCCTTTCTGCACCCAAACAGGGATTTAACAACCTAATTTTAGATACCTAAGGCTTTAGAATTTGTCTGCTTTGTCTCTGTACTCAGGTGGATGGTTCCTCTGTGGTGGGCACTGTCAAACATGAACCAGGGTCCTTTGTCTGTTGGGGAAGTAACAGCATGTGTTTATGAAAGCTGATGGTATTTACAGAAGTGTGCAAGGCCTCACTTCCTGGACGGGCAATTATTTTGACTTCAGAAGACAGTGAAGCACTTACTGCAAGTATTTCTCCCGTGAAAAAGTTACTTCTGTTAATGTTACTAGCATCCAAAATAGTCCAGAGAAAATGTTGTCTCAGGAAAAATGTATGTAGCAAAGGTACTGAAAATACGGTGAAGAAAGGGATTTATAGCATCTTTTCCATTGTTTATTGCCACTTCCACAGGGGATTATTATTTCAAACAGGTATTTAAACAAATATTTATCTTTGAACAGTACTCATGATATTGTAGAACATGCCTCTATTGACCTCCCGCATGTTTTGCGCTACAGTCAGCTGAGACACAACGTTTGCGAGCCGAGCGCAGATGCCCTACAGCAGCAAATAGCTGCAGTGACTGCACTGCAATGACAGGGTTTTAATCTTTTCATTTAATTTCACAAGAAATACAATGTTGCAATGAGAACAACGTCTATTTCCTAGTTCCTTTTTAAAGTTGCTAATTTAGCTGGGGGAGGGGATTTCAGGCAATATGTGATCTCTCTTCTTACAGCTGTCAATAAAAACCTCAAGGGATGTATGAGCATTGTTTCCTTTTAAAACAAACTATAATAATGACTGAAATTCCTTGTGAGGCAGAGGCATAAAGTAAAGTAAATGCTATAGAAGACATTTTAGGAGAGAAAGAAAATGACAGCTAGAATTGCTGAAGTTATCCTTTCTACAAAAATGTATCAGAATGAAATTGAATTACTTATTCTAAAAATAAGTTTTAATATTAGTCAAAAAATGGAAAGGATAACTTAGAGTTAAACAAACAGTGGAAAATTACTAAAACATTTTAAAATCAGAATCAGTACTTCAAGGGAGCTGTACCACCAAAAAACTCATGTAACAGAATAAAAGATCAAACTCCAGACAGGGATATTCAGTTCATATGGTAATGCAGTAAGCAACTCTTGTTCCTACATGGAGAGCTCAACAAGAGATTGGAATTGGCCTGAAGTAGACTTTTCTAGGTCTTCTACAGCTAGAATTTGTCAAAGCAGCAAATTTATCTTCATTAACTAACTCTTTAGCTTTTGTTTCCTATTAAAAGAACAACTATTTAAATTTTATTTTATTACAGTAAGTTGTTTCCTGAGTGCCCTTTAAAACTAGCTTCAAGATATATTTTTTTTTTTAAATTGTCTGAGGTAGATTACCTCAAATAATGTTTAGTTACATTTTAAAATCAAAAGATATTAACCAGCAAGACAATGATTCATCTAAAATGACTTTTTTTTAAGGAAAGCTATTACTTATAAATGCTACTATTCTTTTTCCAAGACTTGCACTCAATTCAGTCATTGCTACTCTGAATACTCATTTTGTAACATCACCTTCAGATCTGTCGGGCACCCCCCCAAGCTCCTTGTATAAACGGCTGTCTATAGTGGTAGTAATTTCAGCAGTGTATGTATAGGCACACTTGCTCCTGGGTCTTCTGTCAGAGATGAGTGAAGCAATCAAAATTTGCCTTTTATACCTCTGGGGAACAGGGTATGTGCCAATTGCACTTTCCTCAGTTTCCAAGCGACTACACTTCCAAATTATAACAGCTCCTGGTACTGAATACACAGAAAGTCACAATTTGAAGGGCATATGCTGTGTTGTGATCTGTGTACATCTATTAGAGTTGTGAATAACTGGCATCATTATACTGATCAAAGTGACTTTAGCTTAAAACGTTACTGTGATTCAGCTGAGCTGTGGTCACTAATTCTTCAGAGGCTGTTTGAGGCAGAAATGAGCTTGAATGCACTACCTTAAACTTTCACTGTAGAGGCTTAATATATCATACGGTTGCCAAAGGCTAAGAACGTATTTAGGGTTGGTTACCTCCACTCCACTGACATGCAGTGACTACCTTGTGCGTTTAATGCATATGTCTTTCATGTTGCCTCTCTAAAGTATTGTGGCTTCTCTCCTTCTTGGGAGATTCTTTAAATGTGATTCAGTAGTGAAGTACCCAGGCCAGGCTACCTGTGCTCTATATTGTCTGTGTCCTGAACTGATGTAAATTGCTGTAATTGACTTCAAGGGCCTGACATCTGTTACTTGCGAAATATTGTTCAGATCAGTCATGCATCACTGGCTAAGACTGAGTCTTAGCCCAGAACAGAGGACTAAAACCATCCAGTCAAACACTGGATCGTCCCTCAGAGATGATGGTTCCTATACAGTCATCCAGAAACTGGTGAAGTTAGCACCTATTAACTGGTATATTTACTACTATCCTCATCATAAAACTTTTCTACTCCCATCAGCTGTTTCTTAAACTCTTGTAACTGCCATACAGATTTTTATCATGCAGACTGAAAATCTACAGCGAAACCACAGAATGATGTTTTCCACTAATAAGATTAATTCATAGATTGGAAAAATGAGAGCAATTTTCAAATCCAATCCAAACCTTTTTTTTCTTCTAACAAAATGTCATTCAGCTGGATTACACCATTAGGAATATATTTAAAATAGTCAGAGCCCTAGGAAAAAATCTGCAGGTCATTTCAATGCATGAGACATGCAAACAAACATGGGAGTAAGTGAAGATTTTAAAACTGCTAGCTGTGTGACACTAGATAAATTCACTTCTGTCCATACTCTACCTTACAGAGAGGGAGTACAAATCTTCCCTTTCATTACTCTTCCTCAAGAGATAGCTTCCATCCTGCCCATTGGAAAGCAGAAGCGCTTCTGCTGCATGTCGGGTAAGATTATCATGATACCACCTGGGAAGACACAAGGGGTTAAAGCATCATTTCCTCAGCTCTTAACTGACAGCTTCTGCTGCATTATGGAGCCAAGTTAGAGAAAAAGGAAGGACTGCAACTAACACTGCTACAATTTTGAGTTACCATCCTTCTCACAGGCACACACCAGTTACACAGAACTGTGCCCCTTTCAGCAGCCTCCTTTCAACACACTCAGAAAACTATTTATTTTTTGTTAACTACAAAGTTGTGTACAAAACAGCTGACAGTTTGCTGAATCTAAGAAACCCTGCAAATTCTACTTGCATGAGCAACAAATTACCCAGGTCTGTGCTGATAAGATTAAAGCAATTTTGGGGGGTATGCAGGATCCTTTGTCTATTTTCAGAATCTACTTCCTGACATATCTACAAGCTTTGGTACACTTCCTCTTTTGGGGCAAACAGGCAACACTTAAACTCCTCCCAGACTCTGTATTTCCCACAACTCGGTTCATCTGCACTGCTAAGATCTGCAATTAAACACATCTGCCTAAGCTTATAATTTTCATTTGAAGCATAACCTTTTGGAAGGAACAGAGGAAGGGACCAAAACTAGCTGACAGAATTTGAAGTGAAAATTTAGGAAATCTCGCCACTGTTGCTGCTCGGCCATACATGGTCTGAGCAATCCAGGAAAACATCTAAACACCTGTTTCATTTAACTTCAGTTAAAATTAACTTCATCAATTTTTTAATATGAAAAATTCCACAAGGAATCCACAGAAAAAAAATCCTGCAAAGAAGATCATGAAATGTTGTTTACAGCTTCGTTTCCATCCAGAATGATTCACAATAGAAACACCTGATTTCTTTCAACAGAAAAGGATCTCATTCGAAATGATCCTGAGACCGAACACAAAAAAGAGCCGCAGCTATAAAAGGCTGGAGTGCCAGTCCTGTAAGACATGCTGTGTGCAGATATTAATGATAGTCATATACACACACACCAGAACCTCTGGTGCAGAAGGAGGAGGGGATAGTGCACCCAGGGCACGGCTCTGCAGGGAGCACGCCTCTCCCTTTGCCTATATGCAGAGTGCTGCCGAGTCTCCTTCCCCTTCCTTTAAACTGTGTGTGCCTGTAGTATTGGGGTCAAAGTCTATTATTGTTTCAGCCAGAGAAATACAGTTTGAAAGCAGAAGTGTGATCACAGCACTTTCCGGCATTTGTATCATGGCAGTCTTCAAACTGAAACGAGGTGTAATTGTATACTCTTTCTCCTTATCTGTTCATTGCAAGTTGCCACTAAACTTGGCATCTCACACAAAGTTTTAACTCTGAATTTAGACGGCTGCTATATGAAAGGCCAGCTGGCTGATAAATTGCCTTACGAGAGACTCCAGACTGTTAACCCTGTGGAAGACAAGATCCATGTGAAACTCAATACAGGCAGGGTTTTGCTGGTTTGGCTCTAGAACGTGCTCTGTGGACCATCTACACAGTAGAATAAAATAATGAATATTTAAAGATCATAGTGTCATCTTCTGAAACACCTGTTAGCCAAAATCTGCTTTGGGATTAACTGCCCAAGTAAGTAACAGTCAAAGGTCAGATCTGTCCTGATGCGATGAGGATCATACCAGCATGCACACTTGGCCGGAGCTACAGCTGAGAAGACAACACTGTGTTTTGGGTGGAATTTCATAACACTGTTTCTCTCACTTCTGTGCAAAAGAAACATATATTGAGAAAATCTGTAAGAGGTCATTTTCATAAAGGAGGTGTATTCAGTTTGAGGTTGCTCATAAGTGCGCTGTTACCTTATTTCCAAAAAGCCTTTTACTCAGATGTTAAAAGAAGTCACTTAAATTTAAAAAATGTTGTGTTTAAATCTACTCTCTCTTTACACATAAAAGGCCAGTGAATAATGAAATTTTACCACTATGCCAAAAAAAAAAAAGTCCACCCACTTAATTGGGAAAATAACGTTGTTTTAAATCCTTGCTGACAAGGTTGCACCAGTCTTCTTGCCTAAATATGCTGTCTCAGACAAAAATCCCTCAAATGTTATTATGTTCCTCTTGCTCAGCTTAAAAAGTAGAAGTGGATGTGAGACAGTAATACAGATCTTAGTGCCAAAATGACTGTGTTATACATAGTTATTTTTTTTTTCCTCCTGACTGTCACAGACAGTTCAATTAGTAACAACTGTCAGGTTACTTGGATATTCCACTGTGAAAATGGTCACTCAAAATTTGTTCCAATTGCATGAACACAGGTAAAATTTAAAAATGCTGTGGAAAATTTAGCATTTGCACGCAGACCACCAGGAAGGTAAACAAATATACACCTATGCAAATAGTCTGCTCTCCCAATCAAGCCTGCCTGACGACACAAATACAAGTAAATAGGACTAAAAAGGAATCCCGAACAGCCCTGTGGTTAGACACTACTAGATACACTTCAGTTGAATTTAAGTATGTGTCAGAGGGGGAATCCTGCTATCTATCTTGTTTAGAAAAAATCTTTTAGGCAGTTCTTTGAAATCTGCGGGTAAATCAAGGTGGGAGCAATGGCTCATTCAGCAAGACACTGTAAAGGACAGTCACCTTTAGCTTAAGTTTTGGTCGTCTTCTGAGTGATACCTGGGGGAGGAAACTGTTGATAGAAAACATAATACTATATCTACCTTTTTAAAACAAGAAATTAAGGAAATCAAAAGGCTTTACAAACACCCATCTGTTTGAAGCCCCTAGCAAGTCCTCGAAAAAGCTGAATTGTCTTAACTCTTTCATTTTGAACCATGGTGCATATCTTGCATATTGGGCCATTTCTGAAGGCCCTTCCAAAAGTCATCTTTATTTGACCCAACTTATAGAGTCTTTTATTGACTACAAAAAAATCCAGAAATATCCCCTGTAGTTTGACACTTGTCAGACTGAAAATCACCAGTCGTGTAGAAATTGCCTGGGGTTCCTGATTCAGGTTTCTCTGAAGAAACACAAGAAGATAGAGGAAAGTCCTTCCCTGCTTCAGAGCCACTTCTGCTGGGTGCCCTTGGCCTTGTATGCCTTCCTGTCTCAAATGCGTACATACTTCTGGGAGGTCTTTCTTTTCCAATTATTTCATTTCTCCTACAAAAAAATCCTGCATGCTCCCCTTTTTTGGGTTCCTTATCGTCGATTTGACTAGTGATCTCAGTTTCAGAGTTTATAATTGCTGTCATTTATTCATTCTTGTTACTTTAACTTTGTCCTAAATTACATTAAATCTCTTTATCCCATACGTGTAAGCATGTTTGTGTTGTCAGTGTGTGTTGTTGAAGGACCATTCTACTCTTCCTGCTCTTTGGAGTGAAAGAGTCTGCTGGGCCCATGAAAGCATGTCTTAAGATGGGCACGCAGCCCTAGTGAGATTACCTTTGTTTCTCTTTGGCAAATAAAGCATTTTCAGAAATCACCCTATTCTTTAGATCAGATTGCATTGGTGACAGCGTAGGAAGGGCTTTACTGACATTGCTTTACTGACATGAAGGAGGAGAAAGAAATGAGACACACCGTGCCCCAGAGAACCAAAACTCATCAGAGCACACAACCTTGCCCTAAGGATCTGCCCACCCAGTCACCAGTGGGGTTCCCCCGTGGGGTAAGCCGGTGGCTGCCACAGTACAAGCCATGTCTCTGCTGGCCAGCCGTACCACTGCAGCTGTGTTAATCATCACAACTCCAGAACAGGACACACTTGCGTTAAAATCTCTTCTTTCATTAAGATCTCTGTGTAGTTAATGCAGTGACTAGACCTCCCTATGCAGTGGTGATGATCAGGAGTATGTTACAGCAGTGTTTGGGGTGGGAAGCTCCGACTTCAGGTACGAACATCATCCTCAAAATGTTCATTTGATCTTTTCTTTAACAACTCAAGACATTTCAAAGAAAAATGTTAATGAAATTTCATTTCTATGTCCCCTGCAGATCAGATAGCCCTTAGGTATGGCATCTGTAATTTCTGATAATGCTGTTGACAAAGAAACCATATGGATATTTTGAAAAATATTTCTGCCTGTGTAAATAGAGGCTGGTGAACAAACCTGTAGCTGGCATCAGGTGGATTAACTTTTTAACAATACCGGAATACACAAGGAACACAAACACTCATCTATGGTTAACCCAAGGATGAATGTTGAGTGACTTGGATAATTAATTCTCTTCTCAGACATTTCTATGTGCAAATTGTGTAACACCCAGTAGAAACACCTGTTTTTCTTCCTCATAAAAATTGAAGGTAGCACCAGAAGAGAGCACAGCTAGAAGTTCTCACTACCATTTGTTTTTAGTGTCTGGAGTGCTAACCCTTGAGGTACACCCAGCTATCAGATAAATGCACTAGGCAGAGGTCACACTTATTTTTTGTGTCCTTATCAGATTATGTTCTCAGATAGTTATAGCCTGGATAGAGTTAGAAACTGTGTGCATGTTTGGCTTGCTTTTGTAAAGAATCAGGCAATTCAAAGTTCCTTCTCTGAAGCAGGAAGGAGATTCTCAGTATTCAGCTGGGTGATCTCTCTGCTCCCTTCCCAGAAGCTCCCTCCCCTACCGCAGAAGGTGCAATACTGCTAGTGCTCCTTGGTGCCCATCCCCGCGGAAAGCACCCCGGCTGCCTGAGCTGCAGGAGCCAAGCAGGAACACAGCGGATCTAATTTGTCTCTCATCCACCTCTGAAAGGGAACAGAGATCCACAGAGATAGGGGGAAGACGGTCCAGATATGTTCTCAGTAGGACTTTACTCCAATATTCAGAGCAGTTATTTACCCTGGGTTAGGGGGTTTTTTGGTAGTAGATGTTGGCAGGTTTTGCATTTTTTTTTGTATTAAAAAAATATCTTCTACCACAATGAGTTGAATTTTTTTACACTTTGAAACTATATACTAGCCTCAAAGATGTATTCCCGTTCTTAGGTTAAAGGAGTAGTACACTGTACTGCTTGATGGAGGGAGCGGGAAAGCACTGACTTATCTCCTTGGGCTGGACGCAATGCTCTTCATGTGCCTGTACTCCAAAACTGACTCTACAAAATAGCCTCACTAGTTCTCCGTTCTCTGCATGCTGGATTTCAGCAACTTCCAGATCATACCTGTCAAGTTTGGGTTTTTTTATTTTAACTTTTTTCCTAATATCAAACCCTAGAAGCATTACCTATCATCTGAAGGTCACAAAGTACCTCACATCAGCAAAAGGTAGGTACCTCTGTACATCACATCAGTAAAAGTGAAGTTTTGGCAATGTTTTTAATGGTGCATGAGTTGACAGAACTCTAGAGAACCTACAAAAGAGCAAGAATGCTAAGACAGAAGTTATAGGTGGCATACAACTGTCCTGATTTTGGCTGGGATAGAGTTAATTTTCTTCCTAGTAGCTGGTATAGTGCTGTGTTTTGGATTTTAGTATGAGAATAATATTAATAACACACTGATGGTTTAGTTGTTGCTAAGTAATGTGTACACTAGTCAAGGACCTTATGGCTTCCCATGCTCTGCTGGGCGCATAAGAAACTGGGAGGGTGCACAGCCAGGATAGTTGATCCAAACTGACCAAAGGGCTACTCCATACCATATGACATCATGCCCAGTATATAAACTGGGGGGTGTTGGCCAGGGGGTAGCGATCGCTGCTTGGGGACTGGTTGGGCGTCGGTCAGCAGGTGGTGAGTGGTTGTATCACTTGTTTTTTTCTCATGGGTTTTGTTCCTCTCTCACTCTCTTGTTGTTTCCCTTCTCATTACAGGTTTTTTTGTTGTTGTTCCAATTATTAAACTGTTCTTGTCTCAACCCACGAGTTTTCACAGAATCACAGAATCGTACAGGTTGGAAAAGACCTTTAAGATCATCAAGTCCAAACATAAACCTAACACTACCAAGACCACCACTACACCATGTCCATAAGCACCTCATCCAAACGTCCTTTAAATACCCCCAGGGATGGTGACTCAACCGCTTTACTGGGCAGCTTGTTCCAATGCTTGATAACCCTTTCAGTGAAGTAAAATTTCCTAATATCCAGTCTAAACCTGCCCTGGTGCAACTTGAGGCCATTTCCTCTTGTCCTATCACTTGTTACCTGGGAGAAGAGACCAAACCCCACCTCTCTACAACCTCCTTTCAGGTAGTTGGAGAGAGCAATAAGGTCTCCCCTCAGCCGCTCCTCATAAGACTTCTGCTCTAGACCCTTCACCAGCTTCGTTGCCCTTCTCTGGACACGCTCCAGCACCTCAATGTCTCTCTTGTAGTGAGGGGCCAAAAACTGAACACAGTATTCGAGGTGCGGCCTCACCAGTGCCAAGTACAGGGGCACAATCACTTCCCTACTCCTGCTGGCCACACTATTTTTGATACAAGCCAGGATGCCATTGGCTTTCTTGGCCACCTGGGCACACTGCTGGCTCATATTCAGCCGCCTATCGATCAACACTCCCAGGTCCTTCTCTGCCAGGCAGCTTTCCAGCCACTCTTCCCCAAGCCTGTAGCGTTGCATGGGGTTGTTGTGGCCCAAGTGCAGGACCTCGCACTTAGCCTTGTTGAACCTCATACAATTGGCCCCAGCCCATCGATCCAGCCTGTTAAGGTCCCTCTGCAGAGCCTTCCTCCCCTCAAGGAGATCAGCACTCCCGCACAACTTGGTGTTGTAGATGGGTGTCACATTTGCTAATCTCCAGTCAACAACTTTTGCTCTTCCAATTCTCTTCCCCCATCCCACTGGGGGGGAGGGTGAGGAAGCAGCTGTGTGGTACTTAACTGCCGACTGGGGCTAAACCACAACAACAATCAAAATTGGTATTTATCAGACATCCTTTCAGTGTGTCACACTGGAACACTTAATCACACACCTATGTCAAGTACTTTGTTGGAATACAAGGGTGCCATTTCACAGGAAAAATACTTTAAAAATAGAAATATGAGGAAGTAACATCAGTGTATCCAGCCTTAAAGGTCACGTCTTCTAACTGTAGGCTTTCACTAGTTCAGCTTCTGCTTTTCACTTCTATTTTCTCTCCCCCTTCTCTCAACTGCCTTTGTTCTGATTTTCACCCATTTCTTTTGCCAACTTTCTAGCCATTGTAATTTTGCCCTTGTTTACATTAGAAATATAGATGAAGCAAAAAAATTCTTATGACCATTGCCCTGTCCCAGTCATACAAGTTCCTCAATTCCCCAATTTTATCATCATCTGATCTAGGCTTGTGGCCTAATTCCTCTTCTGTTACTAAAACTAAGCATGAAGTGTATTGTTCAGTCTTACAAATACCATCTGTCATGGTATTGTCAAACCTGGAGCTGGAGGAACAAAAGCTGCGCTGCAAGGGATGACAAAGAGCGCTCAGACTGCAGAAGGAAAAAGGCTACAAAAACTTGTTTCCTCTTGCCCTGTGTTTTTACCTCCAAAAGACAAACAGTGTCGCCCAAGCTATGCTATGTTGGAATGGGAGGTGTGTTACCAGACCAGCCTGTAATTACTCGGATGATGAGATACTCCACATTCTCATCTCTTGTGAAAATAATGTGAACTGCAATGTGGAATTCCCCAAACTCACGTTACACGTGATCAGCTACAGGAGTTTCACACTGCAGTGCACAGGCTGTCCTTTTAGTAGTAACAAGAATAAAGGCAATTGGAAAAAGGGTTGACTCCTGGAAGAGTCAAAGAGACCTTCAAAGAAGAATCACGGTGTCAGTTTCCTTTTCAAGCCAAGATGCTTATGTGTCTTTTGACAAACTTCAGTGCTCCCTTTTAAATATTTTGGTAGATTTAGGGAAGAAGTTAATGAATGAGGTAACACGTTTTTAACAATGTGTTCTGATTTTGATCTTCTTTTTCATTAGGCATTAGTTCCACCTATAAACACCTTGATAATGAAGCTGACAGTAATCTGAATTTTCACTTTGAACTCTTGATTGTTTGACCATTCAAACTCTCCAAATAAATATAAGCCACCATCTCCCATCAGACTGAGCGAAATAGTTAAAAAAAAAAGAAAAAAAGCCAAACCAATCACTCTTGCTTTCTTTTGTTGTGACGTAAAAGGTCAAAAAGTCCATCTTTACAAATACGGAGGCTTTGGGAATAAAATCCAATCTGATAAACAGCTGTAGATATACCTAGATCTTTCAGTGACTGCGATTGTCCCTGATGATAACTGGGATTGTTAAATCTTGATCTTTTTTGTGGCAGATGGGATACCTTTAGATCGGGGTAAAATAAAGATGGGGTTTGTATATATTGATTTTTTTTTTCTCCCTCCCTCCTGCCTTGCTCTCACCAGCTCCAATTTTCTCAGTGTAATTACAGGAGCATTAATCTAGAACAGTCCAGCAAATACCAGGTCCTCCAAACCCAGCAGAGAGTCAAATAGGTTTTACGCTCTACATCCATCTATATTGCTGTCAACTTTCCATTTTGATGACCAGCTGACGTGGTAAACTATGAGGATATCCCGGTACCCAACCTGCTTTCTCTTAAAGAAAAAGTCCTTCCCATTTCATATTTCTTCAAACCTTCTCCAACTTCTTTGATTTTTGCACAGTAAAGCAGAAGCTCTAAAATAAACTGCTTCAAATTCACCCCCAAAGGTATGTGAACGTCAAAATTGCTCCTCATTTGAATGACCCTTGTCTCTGTTGGTCTTTACTCTGGCAATGACATATATTCCTCACCAGAATTGGGTCTCAGTTGTGCTAGATACTATGTCGGGTGTAAGGGGAACTCAGCACTGTGATAGCACCAGGGACGAAGTTTAGGATAAAAAACCCTTGTGGTGGCTGAGAATTTAATGTTATGGTCTGGAGAGTGACACACCTACTGAAGAAGTATTTACATGAAGAGATCTTTTAGACTATGCTTGCAGAATGTTTGCTATGTAAGGACTTCTTTTTCCTCTTTAGAAACAAGAAAAAAAAAGTGGCTTTAGTACTAGCCAAAAAAAAGGGCTTTGTTTAATGATTTGAAGGGAATCTTTGCTTGGCATTGCATATTCATCTTTAGTGCATTTAACTCAACACACTGCCCTGAAGGAGATGCTTAGTATTTTGTGGTAGGGTGAAAAGTTTAGGTTTTCCATTGAAGTGGAAATAAAATAAAGAAGCTAAAGCTTTAAAAATGCATATTTGTAGCCTTCTCATTTGTAGTCTTTCCTTCTCACTGGTACCCCATCAGGTACCACATCAGGCTGCAGTCCTACAAGATCATCTATGAGGACAAACTCCTTGCCAACCAGCGAGGCTGTTTATAAGCACAGGTTACTGGCATAAATCAACTCAGGCCATATAGTTTAAATGAACAGAAGTCTGGTAATTGGGAATCATGTTAGCCACAGCATTTGCAACTCTTTTTTTTTTTTTTCCTGTAGATACTTTTTTAGGATGAGCGTAATCTTACAGATGTAAAGGAAAAGTATACAATGGCCACGCTAGGTACCACTGCAAAGTGACTTTACTTCATTTCATATTTGTCAGATGCTTCAGTAACAGGCATTTCATCAACAGGTTCTTCTGAATATGGGAAAATATCAGCAGTGTAGCGATAGTAAGTCTCTACTCTAGATAGAGTAGTCCAAGTCTTTTGTTGCACTCCAACTTCTCCATTAAGTGAATTAATCACAAAAATAAACTATGAGTTAGTCCTTATCTGTAAGTACTCAGGAAGCAAAAAACCTTTACTTTTTTCACCTATTCCTCTTGAATGCAGAAGTGACATGAGAGCCTTTTTGCTTTGTCGTTATCTTCACTGGCCTTTCTCCTGCATTGTCTCCCCTTCACTTTGCTGCCACCGATCCTTCCCTCTCTGTGCCCACCTGTGCTGCTCCTCCAGCTCACGTTTCTTCTCACCCATGGCAACGCTGCGGGTGAAAAAGTAACTCAAGCCTTCCTCTTGCGAAAAGCAAAAATAACTGGCAGACAAAATGGGCGAGTCACATCGGACAGGGAAAAAGGTCTGTTGCAATCTTTGGCCTTCCTTTTTACTCCTCGGGGTTTGCTTTTGAGTGTGGGTGACGTCCTCATAACGACTGTGAACCGTTCACTGCTCTCACTGCCGAAGCCCGAGGTGCCCTGGGGAACCCTGCTGCCTCCCTGGGGCCCAGCAAGGAGCAGTCAGCATGGCAGCTGGGATGGCAGCCCTCTGGGCCAGGGCCCAGGCCAAGCAACGAGGACATGGCCGAAGGGATGGGGCAGCTCTGCAGCCAGGGAGGACAGGCAGCTCTGAGGACAAGCTCTGGGCTTGGTGCTCCCTTGAGACGCAGGTAAGCGACGTGGCACAAGCTGGGCTCTTCCCGACAGGGGAGGTTTCAATGTCACAGAGCTTCTCTGAGTGAAGCTGTAGCCCCCTGCCTCTAACTCTCCACTACATTTGAAACGCCTGCCTGCGCTCTAGGTTTTCTAACCATTATTTATTTCTCCCACTCACCTGCAGCACGCTAGCAGCCTCTGTACACGGCAGCCTGCCGGCCTCTCAGACCCACCACAGCGACGAGGCGCTGGGCTTCTCTGAGGGGTTGCACACCATGCACGGAGCCCTTCGGCGGGCTCGTTAAAACAAACCCCACTTTATCTTATTCCTCACTTCATTACCAAATTCAGCACCAAGAACCAGCAGCCCCCACCCTGTCAGATCCCGTCGGGCGGCCCGCCACCACCCGAGGGCCGCCATTTCGCGCGGGGACCCCCCCACGCCCCTCAGCCGCACCCGAGGTTGGGCGGGGGCCGCCATTTCGCGCGGGGACCCCCGCGGCGCCGCCGCCCCGACCGCCGCCCCGACCGCCGCTTACCCGAGCGTCTCCAGCTCCTCGTCCAGCGGGGCGGCGGTACGCGGCTCCCGGCACTGGGTCATCGTCCCTCCGCGGGACGACGGCTGCCCGGGGCCGCCTCCGCGGGCCGCTGAGGAAGTGCGCGGACGGGGCGGTGGCACGGCACGTCCCCGGGCGGGTGCCGTCCCGCCTCGCCGCCGCGGAGTACCCCGTTGCGGGGAGGCCCGCCCCGGCCCCGACGGCGAGGAAGCGACCTCGCCCTGGTGCTTGTCGGGGCCCGGTTCCTCAGCAGGTGGTGTCCCCGGTGTGCGCCATGCCTCTCCCATACTGGATATACTTTATTTTATTCCCAGAATAAGTCATATTTCCAGTTACTTTAATCTGTACACCCGCGAAGTTCATATTCTGAAGTGTTTCATGTACGTTCATTTTTCTCTTGCAATGGATGCCCCTCACCTCTTCCGTGTCCACCAAAGTACTCAGTGAGGAAACCTGTGGAGGTTTCTGGGTTAAGGTGAAATCTCTATTCTGTAAGTGTCAGGTGTTAAATGCCGTACCCACCCAACCCTGAGAGTCCCGTGGGCTTTGTAGCTTGCCCCTCCGAGCTCCAAGCTTGCCCTCCGGGGTGTGGTACCGCTGCTGGGGAGGGCTTGCTTTGGAAGCGGGATGCTGCCTGCCCAGGGCCTGCCTCACCATGGCACCCTGACTAACTGTTTTCTATGGCCATCATCATCCTTCTCCGTGCAGACTTTAAAGAGATCATACTGTCTCTCAGAAACAGTAATATGAACATAATGTAAACAATTGCTGAAAAGATACTACCAAACAGGGAATGAAGTTGTATCAGAGGACTGAGCTCTGTGGATGAGAAATTTCTGAGCGGTAGCTGGTGCCTGTCCTTCCAAATGCTTAAATGATTTGCTGCATACTAGAGGTTATTTCTATTCCCCAGTACTTCATGGGCAGTAATTATTATAGGTCTGGCAAATTCTTTACTAAACTTCCTTGACAAAAAGACAGGGCTCCAACGTAACAAAAGAAATAAATGGCAGAATGCTATTTTTCAGTCACACACACTGAAGGTATCCAGTACTGAAAATAAGTTGTTTCCAGAAAAACTCATATTTAAAGAGGCCGGAACAGCTACTTATTTTCTCACAAGCAGTCATACAAACAGCACACTCAGTGTGGAGCTAAGAGTCATTTGGAACAGGCTTGTTAAAAGCCTGCTGCTCCTGCTGGTCTCGGGGAATCAGTTTTGGAAGAGCTTTCCTAGCCTCCCAAATGGGAAAAGCTTCACAGAGTTTCCATATGTCAGATCAGACTGTCCTGCTGTTTGAGCTTCTAATTGTGCTTTCCCTGGCTGCAAGGTGCGCTGCTTCTGTACTTGACTGTTCATCTCAGCAGCCAAACATTCAGTTGCAGATACAGATTTTGCAAATAAGCTGGGGTTTTTTCCTTATTAGGAAAAAATATTTTTTTTTTTAATTAGGGGAAAAAAAAATTTTTTTTCTCTTTCTGAGTTTGTCCCTTCCTCTATCGCTTATTGAAAGTTTGTGATCTGATACTGTCTTTGGTAACCTGATCCTGAAATCCACAACCTTTGGTTAAATAGATGCTTTTTGATGTCTCCAAGGCTTGCTTGTATATGCTGGATAGATTTATTTATTACTGTTCTCCTGTTCTGAAAGCTGTTTTGTTTGTTTTCAGCAGTGCTGAATCCATTCCAGGTTATCTTGTTTGTCTGTGTTATTGAAAGAGGCAGAAAAGTGGTTATCAAAATTTCTGGGTTACAGACGAAAAAGCAGAGAAAGAAAAATTAAGTAAATTCCAAACAATGAAGAGCCACAACTAAATTTCAGTGAATTCTAATTACATCACAAATTGTCTTAAGAGTTCAGCATTGCAGGCTCAAAGGTGGTTTCCAGCCCTTCTGTACCCTATCATGTTTTGTGCACCAGTGTGTTGTGGTGGGAGAGGGTTCCCATCTGGGAGCAGATGCTTCCTCTTACTCTGCACCTGAGAGTGCAACGTTTCCTCTTCGTTCGTAGAAAAAAAATAAAAGCAGAAACTGTGCTCCCGTGCAGCACGGATCAGCCTTCCCTTTAATGAAGACCGCCTGAATTTGAGTTTTTAACATATGTTAGCCACAGGACAGAAAGGCTACAGAATGCCAGCTTTCATTTCCCAAAAGCCAACATACTTTAACGTTGGGGTTTTGGTCCCTTTCCCAAGCGTGAGCATCTGCATCGCAGGACTTCGTGTCCGGTTTGAGCACTGAGCAGAGCAGACCTGTAGATAGCAGCAGTGTTCTAGCGCTTGCTGCTCAGCCCGGAGCACTGCTGAGCACAAAGCACCCCTGAAAGAAACAGCAGAATAAGGTGCCTTTTTGAAAATCGGTGGAGAGTTGGGGTTTCTTCTCATCTCCTCACATCTGTCAGTCATCATAAAGCAAAGTGTGATTTAATTAAAAAAAAAAAAGTCTTGAAGTCCTGCTTGAATAACTGCCCCATCTCATGGGAGAAAAAAAACCAAACCAAAACAAATAAAAAACCACCAAACCCTGTTTTAACTTCAGGTCATGAATAAACAGAAGGAAAACTAAGGCCATCAAAATGGGGAGGGGAAGGCCAATAATGATCGACACATATGTAATTATCCCTTGTCTCCTGTGTCATGCTAGGTTAGTACAGAATGCTGTAATTACCAGCAGACTTAAACTCCACTAAGTGCCTTACATTGCAGCTGCCAGGTCTCTCAGCCTAGCAGGTGCTTTCTTCTAGGACAGCGCATTTGGAGGTGATGTGCCTGTGTTTGGGCAGAAATTGTGGGATCGCTAGGTGAGGTTTTATCGCATGTGCCCTGCAAGTGGTCAGGTCCCAGGATCATGATGGTTCTTCCAGGTTTTCAAGTTTTTACAGAGCAATTGCTTAAAACTATTTGAAAGTTTTAATTTTTTCAGATGGGTGTAATTTTGTACTTGAGTTTCAAGATACATTAATGTAATAAAGGAGAATATGGCTTAGGTAGCCATGCGACTAATAAAGCTGGTAAAGAGACATGATTGCTGCAAAAGTGTAATTAAATAACTCCAGTTACTTGGCAGAACTTGGCAGGAAGGAATTGAAAGTTTAATTTCTTTCCTTTTACCATTTCACTTCACCTTCTAATAATCTGAATAGATTATAGATAGCTGTGAACCACCCAAACAAACCCTAAAGGGAGTGATTTCATCCAAATGAAACTGAAAGGAACAGAAATATCACAAAGCCATCATTAACACTATTGGGATGAGGGCCAGGTTGGGACAGAGCTGTAGCTCATTGTGGGTTTGGAGCTGTGGGATGGGGTTTGGAGCTGCAGAATGGGGTTCGTCACTGCATTGAGCAGCAGTGGGTGCGAGGCAACTGCAGGCATGCTGTGATGGAAAGCCCTCGGCAGCTCCTACAGCTTCACTCTGTGGTCAGCAGGAAAGGTCAGCCCCCCTAGAGCGGAGTGGTCACCTGCAGAGTGCAGGTTTCCTATACAACACAGAGTTGCCAATTTATTCCTTTTAAGATAATTGCATCTGACAATTTTGCAGGGTCCAAGACATCTAATCCCTATTACACTCAGGTATGATCCCAGGGGATACCATGAAACCCACTAAAACAACTACAGAAATCCTTCCACTGTGTTCACACATGGTATACACACTAATATCATCTTTTGCAATTAGCCTGATTCTTCCCTTCTGATTGTGTCACAGATTGTCTTGCAGTGTTTATTGAAAACAATTTTTTTGTTGGAAAACACTTGAAATACTGTATATCAGCATAGTGATAAGTTTTCTTTGCAGATTTTGAGGCACCTGAGGCATGTTTATTTAACATGTTCCCAGTTTCCATGGTCAACACATTTTCAAAATGTGCCAGCTAACCCTATGTTGTCTGCAGTCTATTCAGACAGGAATCACAGAACAGAGATGAGAAGAGGGATGTGAAATTACCCAGGTTCTTAGGGAAAAGGAGCTTGAAGACAAGTTGGGCAAAAGGAAGGGTTGTTCCTTCCGCATTTTCTCCTACAGTTCAGGCTGGGCAGACCCTCTGTACCTGAAGATCGCAGTAGTTGTGTTGCTGTGAAGGCTCATTCCCCAGACTTGGATTAGGACCACATCTCCACCTGGGTACGGCAAGAGATGCAAACAGCCATGTCCTCCCAAGCCTTTGTAGAGTTTCCTCCCAAGTAGGATGGGCACAGCCACATCACATGCGAATATGATTACATATGGGATCCCAGATATATTTATTTAATAATTCAGCTTTTTAAGTCTCTTAACTCTGCCCTTAGTAAAAAAACTCTCATTCCCCATACTCTTAAAGATGTGACTTTTGGGACCAAATATAGTTAGCATTTCCAACCATGTAACACTTTCTCCTCTTGTTTGTTCAGCTGTAGGAAATTCAGCTACCCCTTTAGGGGTAAGTAAAGGAGGATTTTTTTCTGATTTGTGAACTTAAACAGGGACATGGAAATCAGTACAGGAAGTTTCCCTTGATGCTTGTTAATTTTTTCTAGTCCTTGCTTGCTGTGTACATAACCAAGAGCTGGAGCATGTATATTTTGAGATGATAGTGGGAGATTAAATGCTTCTAGTTAGAACAGCTGTGTTACTGCACATGGTTTGGTTTTCACAGATTTAATAATGTGGATAATGATGTGAAGATTATGTGTTCCCAGTTTCAGTTCCACAAGGAAAACTTTCTAGGAATTTTCTCAATCCACTGTTTAACTCACACGTGTGCTTGAAGCCTTCAACATGTTTTTCAGGTCTCCTCAGACACAGCCAAAGTCTATTTAAACGACCAATGTCGTTTTCTCTGTATATACAGTGTGTGTTGCAAATGCTTTTTCTCTCCAGCCAAACCCCAAAATAATCTCAAGAAATAAACACTAACATCTAGGAATTATCTTTAAATGAGAAAATGTGAGTTTCAGTGGCTGTTAGTGGCAGCATGCATGGGGAGGTGGAGGAGAGTGGGTCTTGTTGCCAAAGGCCAGGGTGAGGGGTGTGGATGGGGCCAGGCAGCTCTTCTTGTGGGCCGTGTGGTGCCTTGAGCCAAGTGACCTGCCAGTGGTCAGGTCTCTGTCCAAGAGGCATCATGCTTGGCTGGCAAGTCTGTGCACTGTGACTACCCAGTAATTAAAGATGTAGAGAGGAGGAGGCTCTCCGGACTCCCTCAAATCTGGGTCTGTGCTGTAGCAATCTGGGCTAGGGAGCAGCGTCAGAGTTGGAGACCTGAACATCTTCACACCTGAGGTCCCACCAGGGATTCCTGCTCCTCTCCCACTTGCTTGTGAAGCCAGCCCATAGCTCTGTCCTGCAGCACAGCCCAGGATCCCAGCTCCACATGTGTAATGAGTTATGGCTCCCACCTGACCACAGACTCGGGTTCAGGTCACACTTGGGATTACAGTACCTATCTGACGTGCTTAAACTAGAAACTGCTAGTGGATCCAGAGCACAACTGAACACAGACACCGGTGTCCAACAATATGCAACAAAATTGATGGAGATACAGCATATGCTTTTAGGCTTAGGTAAAATTATCTTAAAATACAGAATGAAACTGTTTAAACTAGAAGGGAGGTTAGGAAAAAAAGCTGACAATAGTTTTACTTGCTGTTTTGTGAAAACTCGGTTTCTTGCGTGATCTTATTACAGCTCATTTATATAAGGGGTTTTTTTGGTTTTGGGTTTTTTTTTTCATTTTGAAATTTGCCACTTTGGCTTTTTGCAGCTTCAAAGTCTAGGTTCAAATAACATGTGAAATATATGCATGCACTATCAAACTTGATAGCCCTGTCACTTTATGCAACTATTTATGGATACAGGGACAAACTTTATGAGTAACACTGAGACCTGAGTAGAAAGGAGCTAGGGAGAAAAATTATTTTACCCAAATAAAATTATGTTACATCAGTATCTCTGAAAACATTTGAATGTTGCATCATTTTGCATTTTATGGCACTGTTGCTGCATAAGCAGGATACTGAGAATCTGGGTCAAAAAGGGTATGTAAGTTACTTTCTGAGGACAATGATTGCAATTGTAGTGCCTTTTCCTTGCTGGGGAAATGTGGGTTAATATGCTGCTCATATCTGTGTAATAGAAACCCAGAAGGCATCTTGCTGGAATTATGGATGCCAGGCATTTTCCAGAGCCTTGTCAAAAGCTCAGTTCATTGCCAGTTGCTAATTTAAAGATATATATGCCCCGTGGTAGTACAATTTTTTTCTAAAATGGATAAGAACCTAACCTTAGACAGGGTGTAGGTGCTTTATGATTAATATTACATGGACCCTAATCGGTTTAATTGGTGTTCAATGCACTGCAAATGCCTGGTATTGATGGCTTCTTCTCTTACCAGAACATGGCATGAATGACCATTTGCAAGCCAGCAGTGGTTTCATCTTCCATTCTGTGTTGAGGCATTTCAGCGACTCTAAAAACCAATACTTTGTCACATTAACACCCAAGACCAGCCACCTATCCGGGTCCGGGTTATAAATAGAGATCCTCTCCAGAAGCCTAGTCTTACCTGAGACATCCATTTGCGAGTGCCGCCAGGCGTGATCCTTGCATGGGCGGTTGCAGTGGATCTCTCCTGCAAAGAGGAGGGAAGAGATGTTGCACATGTTACTGTGCACAGTGCGCTCTCCCAGCTGAAAGAGGTGAGAGCACGTGCTCTGTTGGTTTTGTTAAGCAGAAAGTCGTGCTTGGGTCATCTTTGGAAGACTGCGTGAAAGGAGGACGGGGCAGGGGAGGCAGGCAACCATGCTATGTTCTCCTCCAGAGCCTTTGAAATGCACCAGACTTGTTCTGCCAGGACTGTCACTTTTCTGTGTTTAAACTGCAGATATTGCCCTTTTTTTTGCAAGGCGAGTGCATTCAGCCAAGTAGCACAGTAGGTGGTATTAAAAAATCCCGCATGACCGCGCCGCTTCCCCATAGCTATTTATTGTACCATGGACTACAACAGCTGCACTGGGCTTCCACGTGACATACATGTCTGGTCTGTGCCAACATATCAGTCAGCCCGTCAAGTCCTCTTATTTATGTTGCGACTTTCATAGCAGCAATCTCACTCCGCTTGACATGTTATAATTAGACCTTGAAAACCAGTTCAGATAAACATAACTCAAATGTTAAAAATCTCCAAACTGACTGACATAAACAAGTAAGGTAGCGAGGGGCTGGGGAGTTTGGTTTTGATGTGTCCTTGCCAGCATGTCTTTGGCGTAGTGGTCCAGCTCTGTTTTGAACAAAATACAGCTTTCATGTAGTGGTTTCACTTTGCAGCAAAGAAATGTTTTCCCCTTGGCTAAACTGAAGACAATTAGCTGTGCAAGAAAGGAATTTTGCAGAGTATTTGCAGAGTAGTGGTCGTTGTCTTTGGTTACATTACCTTACAGCAGAGCAGGCTTCACTCATGTTTATCCTTTGCAAAGTTGGTATAGGTCAGACCTTGTCAACGCTGTGGATGTGCTCCAAGTATAGCCACTGATCTAATTTCATTGCAGATAGGCAAAACTAATGAAAAGACAGTTGTATCCCGCAATACAGATGACTGAAATATAGGCTATAATTGAACAAAGAGAGAATTTGCCTATGACCCGAGAATAAACCAGTGAGGATTTTTCTGGTTGAAGAGGAAGAATTAAGGAAATTGAGATTTGAGACACAAACCTGATACTGTAAAGAAAATGGAGGAGACCTTTAGAAACACGGGGGTTGTATTGTTATTATGGACTGGTTTGATTTCAGGAAGTTAAGAATCTCCTCTTTGAACTCAGAAATTCTATTTGCACGTGTATTCAGTCAATGAGTCTGCTTTCTTTCCCAGTCCTGACAGACTTTAAGATGTTATACCTGAAATCAGAATTGTTGCCACCTTTATTTCTTGGCATTTCTCCAATTTTTACATTTAGTGCAAGACACAGGTGGGAGAGGGAGTGGGTTATGTGTGGGCTCCCAGGAAATCCTAAGTTTGAGACAAGAAGTTCATGAGGTGCTAGCTCTCAACATCATTATTTTTAAGAACATTAAAATTTAATGAACTTCTTCCTCACTTTGAAAGCATTTGACAGTCCAGGAGTCTGTTTGCCAGAGGTGGAATAAAAACAAAAACCCATGGTCTGTAATCTATTGGGAAGTGTAATCATGCATAAAGGCAAAAAAATTCCACTTATATCCAGGAAATTTTAGTTATTTAAACTACATTTCTTGTCTATAATAACCCAAATCTTTGGAGCCTTAAAACCACACAGATTGTTACTTCAGCCAGTGCTGGCCAAAGTAAATATGCTATACCCACAGAAAGCATTTTACTAACTGGTGTAAAAATTATATATTGCACACATATAAGTTACTACAAAAAGTATAAGAGCTTCATATACTAAGCAGAAGACTTCCCTGCCATATTTCTGTAGGGACCATAGGATCCTGCCCATGGGAGTTATCCTCGCAGTCCTGAGACCCAAATTCAAGTCACGCTCTAATATAAGCAACGAGCGTAAGCAGCAGAGAAGAGGCTCACTCCAGAGCTGCAGGGGCCCATAGCACTTTACCACATAAATGGTGCTGTTTTACTTGATAGACCCAGAAACGTGCCACCCGAGGGTTTTACAGAGTGTGCCCGTGTCAGACAGAGGTCTGTGAGCTTTCATGCTTGTGGCATGGTTAAAAACTGCACACAAAATCATACCAAATACTGGAGCTACATAGTCAGAAGGCCAGATGAGCTGCGTGGTTTGGTAAGGCCAAGCAACCTGTACCACAGCTGGGAGCAGAACACACATGCTTTCACAAGCGAATCCCTTTCTGTGTTCACTAATGAGAGTCTGCAAAGCACTGGCTTCTGGGAAGGAAATGGTATGGCAATAAAAAGTATTAATGAGATTGAAGCTATTTTTACATTGCTAAAATCAAGCTCAGTTGTTTAGGAAATGCTGCTGAAGTTCATAGTTGTTTTAGTGCAGGTTTAATAGCAGTCCTGGGGCTGACAGAAATAAATTGAAGTCTGTAAATGACAAGTCCATAGAAAAAAACCACTCTGAATAAAAAATGCAGAATTGGTGTAGAGATCTCAGAATAGAGCAAAATGTTTATCTGCTTCAGGTAGTGAGAATTATTTTGACTTCTGTATTGGTTGCAAGTCGTGTCAGAGTGTTTCTGGCAAAGCTGCAGACAAAGAATTTATAGCAATTCAATGTGGATGTAACAAAATGTATAGGCCCGAGAAGCTGGACAGCATTTAATCTGTGGCATATTTTGCAAGTGATAAAAATCCATTTTAATAAGAGATGCATGTTCATAATCACATTCGTCAAAGGAGAGCTGCACATCCAGCATACCTTGGAGATGTCTCACTAGTGTACAAATAGGGATCACACTCAGCATCTCCAGAAAAAAACCTGTGGAGTCAGATGCGGGGGTGGGAGGGCAGTTTAGTTGATGCCAAGAAGGAAAATGTCACTTTGATTCTTTGTCTCCTATCATGGTTACAAAAAATAACCTAGGCAGCAGCAACCCCTCTTAGCACTTTGAAAAACAAGCTTTTGCTTGTCTGGGATTCAAGGTGAAAACTGGGTTTGGAGGTTATGAGCAGTAGGTTCTGCTCACATTTTTATGCTGCTTTGCACTGTAGGGAGCAGGCTCGACTGACTGCTCTGTGCTACCAGCACATAGTTAAGTACTAAGAGTTTCCTTTAGGATCTAAAGTACAGGGAGTATAAACTATCATCCTTGCAAATTAAACAGCCTGCTGTTTAATTTTTCTGTCCTGCTCTTAAATTCCGATTTTCTTTAACATTAGAAATGTACAGAAATACAATACATTGAAGCAGAGCTGTCTCAGGGATGTCCAAGCACAAACACATATGCCACTGGTGAATAACAGCAGCAGGGGAGGAAAGAGGAAATCTTGTCCAGGAGGAGCTGGCACATTCCTGTTACAGTGGGCACTGTCAGGTCCTTCAGACTGATACAGAGCAGATCCTTATCTCCAGGAGTGTACACAAGGGAAACTGCAAGGAAAATAAAGGCTGCATCAGATCTTTCATGATCGAAACCCATGGCTTCAGGGAGCCCTTGTATTGCCAGGCTGATAAATAGATTTTTCTTATTACAGATTTTTTCCTTACGAAGAAGTAGCGTCCACAGCAAAGTTGCTGTGAAAATTGCCTTTGAAGCCTGCTGCAAAAATGGGGAGAAGGTGACTAGTACTGAGATATTTTGGAAAGATATCCTGTACTTGCAGAATATTATTGAGTATGCATTGCGATCAAACCAAAGCAAAGCAAAGGAAGCTGGTGCCGTGGTAGGTTACTGAGAGAAGTGGGCTAAGAAGGAATCCGTCAGAGAGCTCTTCCCAAAAGCTCTCCCACTGTTTGTATGCTGAGAAGCAAGGGCCTCACGTAAAGCTGGGCTTGATTTTGCTTACCTTGGTGATCTTCTGCTAAAGAACTTGGAGTGCCAAATTAGCGAGGAGAGAGGGTCCTTAGCCAGGCTGTTAAGTGAATCAAGCCAGGAGGCACAGCTTGAAAAATGCAGTTCACAAGAAGTAGTGTCCATATGCCCTTCTGAATGAGTGGCCGTGCAAAGAGATGAGTAGTCATTATAGTGCTTTGCAGCAATACCCAAGTTGAATGTTTCTTTTGTAAGAGCAGAAATAGCCCAAATTAGTCAAATGGTAATAATTCCATAAACCATAGACAAGTTTTGCACTGTTAAGTGCATTCCCATGCACTCCTTGATTTCCATTGCTGCAGGTGAAAAGGGGTTCCCAAATCTGATCTCACCCTCCAGAACAGTTCACTCTAGTCTTTCCAGCCTTGCGAAGGGCTCTGAAGGTGTGACGAAAAGTAGTTGCAGAGTATTTAATCTGCGTGCTGGGGTGCTGCTGAGAAGTTCAGCTCCCTGCAGAGTGGTGGAGTCAAAAAATAAACTGTTCTTGTGGGAATCGTAGCAAGTAGGTAGGCTGCTGCATCTGTCACGTTTCTTCAGAAAAAATACAGTATCCTAAGTGGAAAAAGTAGAACAAAGTGCCCTTCCTTCTCTAGCAAGGAGGGGTACTCAAGCATTGCCAGACCAGATGGGAAGAAGCTCCCCTAAGCCAGCTATGTGCTTGCAAATCCCTGCGGGAAATCCTCTGTTTCTATGTGGGATTCTTCCCTGCTTATATTTTATTTCAAAGGTTTCATTTGGGAATAGAGAATTGTAATTTATTTATAGAGAAGAAAGAAGTCAATATGCAAAGCTCATATTTCAAATTCTCACTGATTTCACTGCTGAAAGGTCCTATTCAGAGTCACCTGAAAATACTTGCCTTTAATGTGTGTTGGGAAGAAACTAAGCATATGACTGAGAGATGCACATCCAGGAGTTTTTCTTAAACAACCATTTCCCTCACATTTAAACAGGAATATATTTCGAGCTGCCATCTTAAAAGCCCTGTGCCTGGATTTTTGGGTGAGAACATGAATCTCTCCTCTACTTCTGGCACAGCCACAGGACTGCTGGGGCAAGGCAGTTTCCCTTTGCATGGATTTCCTCATCTGTAAGACAGGGATGACAACTCCAACCTCATCTACTGAGTGCTGCAGGCTGGCAGGCATGAGCCAAATCATCACTTTAGAAAAAATAGTTATGTGTTTATTATACTTTATGTAATAACGCAAAGTGCTGTAGTCGAATACTCAAATGAAGAACCTCATGGGCTCAAGCAAAGCGTGAGAAATAGGCTGTTAAGGGGGGGGGGGGGGGGGAAGAAAAATTCGTTCTTTTAACCTTCCTGACCTCAACTCTGTGGCAACCCGCTGCTGAGGACAGCTGAAGGAGATGCACTGAATCAGCATGTCTCTCAGCTGCTTTGGCCACTCGCCCTCCTCGCCCACTCTTTGGGCTTCCCTGGCTATTGCTCGGTCTGTATTTATACCGCACTCCCCAGATACTGCAGTGGTCGCTGAGGTATAAATACTGCTAGACAGCTATATATCACTCTTGCTGCTGAGAGGCCTGAAGATGGTACAAATACGATTTAGCAATGGGTCTCCCTGGTGGAAGGGAGTGTTTTGGGCTGCTTTGTGACACCATGACTTCTTCCATCGCTGAACTCCCACCTTGGGACTTTGTGCTTGCATATAGTTTGAGGGAAGTTGGGATAAACCTGGGGCAAACCTCTTTCCTTAATGACAGCGTCATTTGGAGCTGAGCCACAATAGACATGAACTGTAAGGCTTGCTGCTCCTATAACATCTTTGCATTGCAGGAGAGCACAGGGCTTCACAGGCCTGATAACACAGCTATTTAGTTTTTGGGCCAAAACCGGCTTCCCTCCAGGTGGTGCAGAGTGCAGGCTTGAGGCAGTCCTGCTTCATCCACCTCTGCTTCTGCAAGCACATGCCTGGGCTTGAGCAGGGAAACCACTTGCAGTCAGCCCAGGAGGGAGGTCATGGGCTGCTGGAGGGGTGATGGTGGTGGTCATGATCAGGGTGGGGGGCTTAAGCAGGGGGTACCCTGCTTTTAGCCACATGGACACTGGTTTTCACACTTGGCAGGTTCAGGGTATGGAGAGATTAGTAGCATAGGAAAGTTTAAACAAGTAAGGTGCACGGTACACGTCTGCTGAGCTTCTCATCTTATTTTGTTTCCTTTTCCAGAAAAAAAACCCAGCATCTTTTTCCGTTATGATACATGTGTGGGTCTTGGAATAGCTTTTTTGAAATGCTCGGACTACTTTAGGTGTCTCTACATAGGAAAACATGTGTAAAACTTGAGTTGAGGAGAAGAAATAATACAGGGTTCTGCTTTAAGCCTCCAGGAGTGTCCCCAAGGGACGTGAGTATAAAACACTGTGGTTTTATTTTGGGGAAAATTTTCAACATCAGAGCTGTCAAACACGAGAATTCAGGAAGCTGATTCTTCTTTTATCAACTAAAAGTCTGACACTCTTTCCTCCCACATCACTAAATTTGTTTGGTTGTTTCTGTTAATTCAGTTGAGCAACTACACAGTGCAGGAAAGGAACAGCAACTATTTTTACTGAAGCTAATTATTTGTTGAAAAAGCTAAAATTTCTTCTGGTCTTTCAATTATGAAGCCAAATCCAAAATTTCAGGAGTCGGTCATCCATTTGTTTTTGCACTGTGACGTCTGCATGGGCAAGTTGGAGAATGCTATTTTAATTTCTGCTCTCTGAGCTCCTTTTTTGGGGGAGGTTAATGAGACGGGCAAATACTATATGCACAGATGAGGGCACTTACTGCTTTGTGAGTAATCCTGAATATAATTTTAATATAGTTTTATGGAGTAAAATAAGTCTAAAGGGAGTACACAGAGAGTAGAGGTAGTAGTGAGAGTTTGTAATTTCTGTGGAGGATATGAAAAAGTCCTGAAACTCTTCCAGGCAATACCTAAAAGCTCATATACTAAGCAATTGCTCTGAACCCCCTCCCTTCCACTTGGGATAACCTTCCAGCTGTCCAGACGAGCCATGAAGGTGGCCTGTCACCTAAGTTTCAAGACCAGATTTAAATTTCTACAGCTGGGGTTAGCACATGATATCTGAAGCCAGAGGAGTGGAAAAATGTAATTGTCCTTCTTGGCAGGGCTTTGTCCGACAGCTATAGTTGCCCAGTTTTTCTCATCACCTAGTCTGGATTTTTTTTGTTTCATTTTTTAACGAGGAGAGAAACACAGATGGGGTTTCAGCTAGCAGTTGTGCTCTTTGTGCAGTTGTCATATCGCAGCATCCTCGCCTCATCCCGGCATCTTGTGAGCAGGAAGAGAAAATAAAGGATGCATACTGCAGACCAAACATACGTGATGTGGTTGATGCTGTTCTTGACTTTGCATCCAGATCTCCGAGCTGCCTTGCTTCGGGCTGTGGAAGATGAGGGGAAGGAATGAGAGGTTCAGAGGGTCACATCCATGTCTTGGGGATTAGCCAAGGACTTCTGGTTTGCCTTTTTAATGAAGGGTGAGCAGCCCTGTTTGCACTGGGCTGCGCTCCTACCTTCTCCCTGAAGGCAGGATAAAACGTACCTTTCGAGTCAAGCCACTGTAAGTCATTCATCGAAAACAGCGCAAGCACCAGCTTTGCCGAGGAGAGGGAAGTGCATTACTCTCTTGCTCTTGCACATAAATTTTCTTAGAAGAAAATACCTGACAGGCGTTTCAAGAGGGTGTCCAGGAAAGAGCAGCGAGCAGGTGCCAGCGTGGGATTCTCCACATTGCTTCCCGACGGTCAGCGGGGCTTGCAGGAGTCTCTCTCTTTCCCTTGCTCCCCAGTAAAGGTTGCACGGGTTGGCATCTACAGAGAGAGCCCAGGGGTTTTTCCTCCCACAGCCCTGCGGAGTCGAGTTGGCTGAAGGGGCGCGTGCTTGGAGAGAAAGAGCAGGAGGAACTGGAATCAAAAAGACTTTTCAGCTCAGTCGCAGTTTTACAGTAGAATACATCTTTTGATTTTAAAAAAAGGTGGTAACATTTTTACCTCTTCTAGCTTCTAATTTTAGCTTTAAAAAAGAGTCTTTTCCCCTAGCTGAAAAACATGAAGACTTTTTTTTCGCATGGAAATATTTTCTTCCAAATGTCTTCCCACTGGTTCTGTTGCTTGCCCAGCGGGCTCACACTTCATCAAGACCCTGCAAACATCTGCAGCCTCGCTGGCTTGCAGGTGGTGCCACTACCTTAAAAACCAACCGCATTTTGAACTGTTAGCGGAGTCCAGGCCTTTTGAAACCAAAAGTAAGGTGTTCTCCTAAGCTTGTGTGGATACACAGCATAAAACAACAAAACCAAAGCCTTTGAGCATTTCTGTGGCACTAAGAAAATAATAGTAGCATGAGAGGAAGTGAAGGAGGTGAGGGCAGAAAATACTCTTCCAAACACACTCCTTTTTCTTACTTTTTTAACTTCTTAACCAACTCTTTCACTGTATTTTAAATGCTTTTACCACTTCCACTCGAAGCAGTAGCAAAGGAGAAAAATTGTTACTGAAAGAAAAATGCAGGCAATGGCATACTTTTTTTTTAAACTAAGCATCAGAAAAGTATTTTGTTCCTCATTACTTTAGAGTAGATAAAATATATCCAATTCTGAAACTGTTGGATAGCAAAATCGCCTGTGATTGGTTTGTGCTTTGAGATACCACTGGGGGAAAAAAGCCTTTGAGATAGCACATGGGGAAAGAGCCTTTAGGTCACTGAAGCTTTCTGAGGTGAGGGGCAGAAATGATGCTCTGGAGATGTGTTTCCGTAACACCAGCAGAGCAAAGGATGAGAGCAGCCCCAGGTACTGAAGCAATGCACCAGCTCGCTCAGGGGAATCGGGTGCTGGAAGCAGATTTTGAGCTGGGGGGGGCACGTGAGGGCAAAGGAAGGCTCAGGTGTTTTTTTTCAGCATAGGACATGCACTGTCAAACTTGCAAGCAAATGGGCAGGAGCCAGACAAGCTAGAGAAAGAGTAATTACAGGGTAGATAGGAACTAAAAGTACTGAAGAAGGAATGATGGAAGAAAGAAAAAACCTGGAGTGGAGAGGTAAGAGGCAGATAGCAAAAAAGAAAGCCCGGAGCCTAGTTGTAGTCCTAGCAAGTACTTTGTCCGGACTGTATTTAAATAGCTTTCAGTATCTGTGGGCCATGGTATAAACAGCTGCTCCTCCTCAAGGCTAATGTCATTGAAGAGAAAAACAAAATGGGAATTTGTAAACACGTGTCAATCTGGGGGTTCGTAATGCAACCCATATGTTAAGAATATCAGATGGATTTGCTTCTGGTTTTGAGTAGGGATTAGTATTACCATTTCCAGAATGGCTGTAGGTAATATATATTTTCATTAGAGTGAGAATAAAAATCTTAGGCTTAGGCTTAATTAAAGTGATAGAGCTCTTTAATCTTAACAGTAAGCATCTCTGGAGCAGTATACAATCTATGGTAGAGAAACTGGGCCTCCACTGCAAATTTGTAGCTTACAAAATGATATTGTATAACAAAGAAGTCCCCGTGTGGGTGCGTACATGTACATGTATCCGAGAGGAGGAAAACACCAGTAGGCAGGGGCCGTGGGAAGCTGTTTGAGGTAGGTACAGGCATACCGGCCTGTCTGCAAGGTACTGCCTGGCTGCTGGGCAGGTAGTAAGCTGGTGGATATTTGGAACATGAGAATTTGCTATTTTTAGAGTTTATGTGTCCAAATGGACTGTGCCTTGGAAAACACAGGGACTACACAAAGCTTTATTGCTTGCACGGTTGGGAAGCAGGGCAGGGATGGTGTTAGCTTAACACGACGTGCAGCACATCATTCTCCATGTTGTGCTGCAGAAGGGCCGGTCTGGGAGGAACAGTCACTTTTAACAGACAGATGCAACCCTATTGCTTTTCTCAATAGCCGAAGCGCGAATGGCTTATCTCTGTTGTTTTATGGGCCGGAGCGAAAGGGTGAAGGATTTCAGAAACGTGAGGGGGCCAGAGGTACTCAGGGTCTATCAGAAGCATGACCTGGAGGCCACTGACAGCCCTTGTGTGGGGGAGGCAGAGGGTGAACACAAGAGGTGTACGATGGCAGGGGGCAAAGCAAGCTGGCAAGACCCTGCTCAGTGCTCGTGACCCTGAGCATCCACCCATGCCGGAGAATTTCATCGTGGGTGGGTGTGACGATGCACAGCAGCACCTCAGCTGCGGTCCTTGCCCTGCAAGAGAAAGCGAGAGTCGGTGTTTGGAGGAACTGTCTCTCTCTGCAGGTCATGTCAACCCAATAGCTGCCAGGTCTGTGCGTCCATCCTCCCAGGTGCCACTGCTGCCGAGCTCCCCAGGATGGGGCTCGTGTGATATTTAGAGAGCAGCGTATCACCTTTCCTCAGAGCTTGGTCTGGCAAGGCACAGGAGGTGATCTAGCAGAGGAATTTCAGCCTCCAAAGCCTGTCTGCCCTGTGGGGGTATTTCTGTTTGGATGAACTGGCGTACAGAAGGGTAATATTAAGTGTTGGCATACATGTAAGCATACATGTTAAAACATCGTAGGAAAATTAAAGTCGGAAGGGGCCTCTGGAGATCATCTAGTCCAACCTCCATCCATAAGGCTGTTGCCCATCATCTGTGCAGCTATCGAGGGCTCTTCTGGGAGTTTTTCAAAACAGTTTTTGTCAGTGCAGTAACTGCATCATAATTATCTCATTACGTAGCCATAAACAGCAAGGATGATGATAAAAATTGGGAGGAACAAGAAGACAAAATGACATCAGAGCTCTTAACTCTGAATCCCCGGCAACATTTGAATTAAACCAGAACTTTGAATCCCTAATGTTACCCACTGAAATGTGCGGGTTTGCATCTAATCTTTTGGTTAAGTATTCAAAATATGTTATGTATTCAAAATTAATTATGTAGTCAGAAAGCATACTTTCTTAATGAGTTAAATAGTGCTTATTCACACTGAATTTGCAGACCTTATTTTCCAAATAGTGAAGAGGATGTGGAAAAATGCTTTTTTTTTTTGTGGGAATAGCGAAAGCATAATTGCAGAACCTTGCACTGTGAATAATGGGATTATTTTTTGAAAGAACAGCCTTTTAAGACAGGAAATGTGAGACAACAGATAGCCAGTACTGACCATGACACAAGAAGAACAAGAAAATATTATTAAGGAGGTCTTGCAGAAATGTCTTTCTTTTGACATAACCCTTCTCTGTTTGTATACACATATATTCACACATCCTTTTCTAAGACTCATGTGTTTGCTGTGTAGTACAAGCTTTGTTGCTGATATAGGAAATGTCTGTGTATTTTTTGTGATTTGTACTCCATTGTCTGTCATGAATCCTATTAATCTGACTGGGATGCTGATACCTGAAGGAGCACATTGCCTTTGTGTGTAGAGCAGCAGGGCTGTGCGGGATCCAGGGCTGAATAATGTCACACGGTTTAATGCAGATGTTAGTGCGGTGAGCAGCTGGAGCCCAGTGGCTGGAGCTGAAGAGGGCTCAGCACGGCACGGCACTGAAAGCAGATTGCAAAAAAAAAAAAGCTTCAGAAAAAATGACCTGAGCAACAACCAGATGTAATTCAGATGAGCCCAGTGCAGACCTTTGTGCCTCCAGTGGCTAATCCACTGCAGAGGTTAACGAGAGATGCCTGCTTGCCTGCTGCACAACTACCCAGAACTGTCACAGCAGGATTGAGCATCCATCCACCTAAATCCCTAATACGGCCCCTGCATCACATGCTTTGATAGCCCTGAGGCCAGCACATCAGTTCCCTTCCCTTCTGCACAGTGCTATTCACCCGACAGGAGAAATGTTAAAAAAAAATAAAACAATCACACTCTAGCAGGGAGCACAAAGTACTCCCCGGGGAGCCAAAAGTGTGGGATAGAAATGTGCCGAGGAGGAGAGGGCTGCAGCCCCACTCCCCCATATTCTCTCTTCCCTGCCCAACACCTCTATCCCAGTGAGTATTTTGCTCCTTAAGAAAGCAGCTAGTTTGAGATGTAAATTAAAGTTTGGATACCTAATAGTGCATCATAGCTCGCTATGTGGCAAGGAAAAATGTAGCCTTCTATTTGGGTAGCTAGCCATTTAAAAAAGCACTGTAGTAAGCTCTGTGATGGTATCAGCAGGTAGCTCTGATTTATGTGTGACATAACCGGTTGTGGTTTCTTCCCGGAGGGATATCTGCATCTAAAAATAAATGTGGCACAGTTTGTGTTTTTGGCAAGATGGCACAGATACTTTTCAAATTACTCTGTTCGCTAGAAAACAATTGCGCTTCGTCCTCTGACGAGCGCCAGCACCTGCTGCCTTCTGAAGTTTATTTGCAGCATGAATCATCAGCGGGGCCTTGAAGTGCCATCAGTCCATGTTAGGCTCTGGAGACCTGGAATGCACAAAGACCTGGCCTTTTATGGACTCTACCTGGAAGCCCATCTTCTGCTGTAGCATCTGGATCTTGGTTTTGTTCCTCACCCTATGTCCCTCCCATGGAATATAACCTACATATCCAAACGATGGAGTGCATGCCGCTGTGGTTGCGGTTTCTGTTCACTCAAGGGCAGTGGGTGCTTCATACGGCTCTACCCATCTAGGTGCTGAGGACCTAGCTTTCCAGCTTGTCATCTCGCTGTGTTGAAGCCAAGCACCAAGCAATCTTTGCCACCCTGTGGTCTCTAAAGGAAATGAATGAAACATGATCACATCCATGATCTAAAAGAGCAGTGAAAGTATATGTCTGTACAAAGACATACAAGCTTTTCTCATCAAAAACATGGTGAAAGCTGGTCTGTCCTGTTACTTTCAGAGGACAATAATGTATGTGTTACATTATTCCCCAAAGTGCCAGTGGCTTTGCAGCCATAATCTGGTCTTTAATTCTTTCTGCATGCATTTCACCATATTCAAAAATTAGTTACAACATAGAGCTATAAGGATCAGAAATGTCTCTACCTCAGAGCTGCAGAAGCTCAATACTTCTAAATGCCCTTGGATGTGAACAACACTGTACAGTAGGCACTAAATGTTATTATAGTAGCATTTACTCAGCTAGATTGGCCTGTTGAACAACAAGGGCATGTTAAGAAATACAGTGGAAGGCAAGTCATGATGTGGCATGGTTTCCCAGGCTGTAGGGAGAAAAGCTGCACAAATTCCACATGTTTGTGTGCCTGTCTGTGGCTGTTTGCATTGGCAGTAAATTCAGGGTTTCCTACGAGTGAAAAGCACACGTGCAAGGGAGCAAGGTGTCGAGATACTAACGTTAACACCAGATAAGCTAGCTCTGGAGTCAGAAGCAATGTAGCCACTGCACCGAAGCACTGTGCTGGAGGTAACTGCCTTGGCTGAGATGTATGTGGTTATAGTCGGATACGGTCCTTGCCTCTGGGGTCTGTGCTGCTGTACAGCAAGGTCATGAGGTGTAGGTATCTGTAAGGATCGAGGGGGTCTCATCCTGCACTGCCTTGCACAGAGTGGGCATGTTCTGGCTGTCCTTGCGTACCTCTCGTTATGCACGCTGTTCCCGTGTCCAAAGCCAGAGCCTCTCAAATAGCTCCCTGAGAGCTGTACATGCACCCTGTGCTCCTGTACTGAGACAAGACAGCTGCAACTCGTCTCTCTTCCCCTTTGCCACCTATGGCAGCGAGGCATGGCTGGCAAGGGTTTAGCTCTCCTTAAAATTCCCAAATGTCTTCTGCCTTGAATGAACGTGACCCATCTAGACCTCGATTAGACGTCTACCGCCCCCGATCCTCTTGTGCATGGCATTTCAATATGATTGACTTAAACCCTGAGGGCTTCAAACCTGCTCTCCCTGACATGGATTAGTGCTGCTAAAATATGGGCACAACAGATGTCTCTTCTGTCCCACAGGTGCCAATCTGCCCCTTAGGTGCCCCTAAGTGCATCTCCCTTCTTGCCATTTAGCAAGGAACTCTGCAAGGTCCCTGCAGACACTGGCCCCATCTCGGAGAACTGCTAAAACTGTGCAGTTAAGCATTAGCTTGTTTAAAATGTGCTTACAGCATGCAGTATTGCAAGAACTTGCCTGTAGAAGGCAAACACCTAAACTGAATTTAAGCCCTAAATTACAGCTGGGAGACAAGAAGGTGTTGGAGAAATCCGTAACAACCTGAATTTCTCTGGGAGTTCCCATGGGGCTATCAGACCAGTTTGAAAAAGTTCAAATAAAGCAAGTTGCCATCCTTACCCAGCAAAAGCAAAAGGAGCCCAGCTTTGCCTCATTGTAGGCAAAAGTAGCCAAGCTTTTGGGCAGAGGTTACTTCTAATGCCTCAGTGGGAAACGGTGCCTTCTGTCTCTTTGTACCATATGGAAAGTTTTAAAGCAACCGAGCAAAGGACTCTAATTTAGGACCAGCACAGCAGAAGGATAGTGACTGGTTGACGAAGGCTACTGAAGCCTCGCTGGGACCTTCTAGCTAGAAATGTTTCATCTGCCCCTTCTCTGTGCCACTGCACGAGCAGACCACATGAAGGACCTAAGCACAGCCTGGCCACGTTCAGGTGAGAGAACAAGACCAGCCACGCTCACAGTCTTCATCGAAATCCACAACCAGGGGTAATTGTGCCGAGTGCCCCACTGCTGGGGTGCACAGGCAACTCCCCTGCTCCTGTGCTTGCTGGTGTTCAAATCGGAACAGGTCCTGCTCCTGTTTATAGATGCAGATGGGTTTTTCTGGATGAAATTCTTGATCGTGGAAATGTGCAGGAAGCTTCACAATCTGAGAAAATTGTATTTTGCCTGAACACAACATAGGCTATTGTGTATTGAGCAGCATCTGCTCCTCAAACCAGCAGAAAAGGCTTATTTTCTTCAACTGGTTCAAACAAAACTGTGGCTTAATTGAAAATTACAAAGGGAGGAACTGGGTCAGATAGATTAAAGCCAAATTTAAATGAAATGTCCTCAGAGCTGCCTGTTTGATGCCTGCAGTCTAGCAGGACGTGTGCCAGGTTTACTCCCATCACTTCACTTTCTCTCCTTGCTGCCTCCATTCCAGCCCCTCAAAGCTTTTGCTGGAGCTCTTCTGTGAGGTTTGGACTCTGATTTTATAGCACCTAGCCCAGCAGGGCACCTGTTCTGCTTAAAACAGCTAAGGTGCTTAATTTTGGAGGTCTGCTAACTTGCCAATTGCTTATCTGATGTGCAGAGATACTACATGAGTTTGATGTGCTGCCATTCAGGTTAATAACCTGTAATAGGTGTGGACAAAAAGGAACAGAAAAACCTATGTGGTGTTTTGCAAAACGCCAAGTCTGCATTTCGGGCATCACAAAACTCGGAGCTATTTGGAGCCAGGATTTTAGCTGGGTGCCTTTAGTTTGGCAGTAAAACTCTTCTCAAATTTCTACTCCTGATCTGGGTCCCAGGGGGTGTTTCAAATTAAATCTTGAAATTCTGAAATTGGGTATCTTGTTCGAGGCTGCCTTCAAGTGCAGGAGGTAATGGATGCTGGTAAAATTAGTTGCTTCTAGCTTAGGGCTCTGTGAATGTCTAATGAAGGTCAGAATATTCTCCCTGATGGTTAGCTGTACTGCTCGTCAGATGTAATGAGAGATTAGTCAAAGCACAGGCTCTGTTCTGCTCCGCATGCTAAACTGAGAGCAGTGAAGGTATTGTACCAGATATTTCCTCCCATCTGGCAGCTCTGAGAGCACGCTCTCTATGGAGAGCTCGCTTTCCATATAGAAAGGTCACATGAACTTCATACTTACTAGATTTTATTAGCCAATTTTTGACATCCTTCCTGATGGCTCTACAGCATGGCTAGCTTGAGCTCTTCATCCTTCATTAGCAGCGATAATGATGTTCATTTTCACTCTTTGCTCCCAGTCGCTACAAAAAAGCCTTGACCCTGTAGTTGCCTGATGACTGCTCAGCCTGTACTACTTACGCTTTTGTGCAACCATGGTGCATATACTTATCCTGCGGATTAAAGCACTCTGAAATGACTTACTGCTTAGACAGTTCACCCTGATCATTAGGCAAGTGTCTTTAGCACCTGTAGGCACTAAACAGGGCTGGCTAAAATAAACCCAACTTCAAAGATAAAACCAATAATTATGCTTTTATACTGACTTAGCTGAAACTTGCCTTGGGAGTATTTTGCAGTCAGAGTCTCACCAAAATGTGCCTTATTTTGAAAGGGATATTTTGTATTTGTACTTTGTACTTACTGTGCATTTTAGCAAAACCCCACAGCTGCATTGTAATTTTGCCATGACAGCGGTGGAATTGGTGCTGTTTTGGTATGTGGGTTAGTTTTCAGTGTCAGCTTTTATTAAAAAATTACCTGTGATTTAATTTGAGAGTAACCAATGGAGGCTCCAAACCAGTACATCTGTCTACACTGTTTTTAAAAATCTGATTAATTTTGAATTTTAAATGTTTGGGATTGGCAATGCAATTAACTTTTAATCTAGTGCCAAGAATTTAACATGTACCTTGTCTGAGGTGTTGCTGTGAATTATTGGCAGCATCACAACCTTTGGCTTGCTTGTTCCGTGCTTCCATGTTTTAAATCAATATTGATCAAACATGGAAGCAGCCTGCAACAGTCAGACTAGAACAGCAATTAGCCTAATGACTGGTGGATCCTCTAGAAAACTTCAACAATTCAGGGCTTTTATTTTTGAGTTTCTGTATTATAGTTTTTTCTAATGCTCTGACTTCTCTAATGGAAATTTTTGCAAGTAACCATTGAAGTACATGGTTGTTCTGAAAACATCTGTTGATCTTTATACAGTGCCTCTATAAATAGCCAGTGCAGCTATTGCATCCTTGTCTTAACGCTTATGTCAGCATTAATGTGACAAAAAAAAAATAAAGTGTCTGTGGAAGATACCAGGTTCTTAAGGCAAAAAAAATCAGATGTCTCACTTCTTCACCTTTCTAGCTTCTACTGAGACGTATTTTAGTCCTGTCCAGCTGACAAGGGATGATGAGGATTATTGCTATGGTACCCTGCACTTAAAATTAGGCTGAGGAGAGCTGTTAAAATGCTGCCTGATCAATACAAATCCAGGCTGGTATGTTGCCATGCTCTTTTGTTTAGAAACTTGAAATCCTTTTCTGCTTTAGGGAGGTGAGATAATGTCCAGCTGGGAGGAAATCTCCATCTTGTGCCTGGTGAAAATGCTGGAGCAGGGCTGCAGGTTGTTCAGCAGGTGAAGTGAGCCTTTGATTCTGCTTTCATGCTGGTGTAAATCTGGGGATATGCTGTAAAGGCAACAGGCCAGTCGCTCCTCTGGTCAAAATGGGAGAAGGTTCGCATTGAACTGATGGCAGGGGCACGGACCCAGATATGAGCCCAGGACCTAGTTTTATTTCTCTAGTTTTGCAAATAAAAAATCAGACAAGCTTTTTGTTAAAAGGACGTTACCTTCTCTCTCTGTGTTTTACTTCTATGTACGCAACCAATTGTATGTTATTTTAAATGTTAATTTTTATTAACAAGTCTGCTCTTTTGTTCTGCCTTGCTGACCAGCCATTACAGCCATAAAGTACTGACAACCACTTTGCAGTAAAGATCAGATAATCTGTATTCTGGTAGGTCAGCTGATCAGTCAGGAAATTATAGGCTTATTCTCTCAGGTGTTATTGATATTCATATCCAGGGAAACACTCTGCACAGGAACAGCAGCAAGGTTATACAATTGCAGAAAACTTTTTAAAGCATTATCAGGAATATTAATAGCTCTGCTGACTTTTCTTATTGCTAATGGTGGGGGGGTTTCCCCCTAAAACAAAGCCACAGTATTAGATTTAAGTCATATACTGTATCATCCTCTGATAAGCACAAAAGAAAAAGCTATTTCATGAATTTTCAGTGTTTTCCTTTTTGACATGTTCTTTTAACACAGGTGCATTTTTAATATGTTCTTACTAAGTATTTTCTCACTACTTCTAATACTTAAATTTATAAACATGATATCTGAAAATAAAACCTGTGCAGAGTGTAGTAGAGGACAAAGATGTCTTCATCTCTTGCAGCAGCGTACTGTGACAGTATTGAATTTTCAGCTACCCAACCATTTCCTGAGTAACAAAGTTTGGGAACCAAACTAATTTGTTAAAAAGGAGAACGTAATGAACTTCCTCCACACTCATACCCAGAGACGTCTCTGCCAAAGCTCAGTGTGACTTGTCTTCAGAGAGCATTAATGCATGTGGGGGCGAGAAAGCTTTTGTACGTGCATCTATGTCTTGTCTGTTTGGCTTTTGTGCCAACTTCAAAGCCATCTGCTCTGGGGTAGAAAAGCCTGCCTAACAGACGAAGGCAGCTGCCATGAAAGTTTTTGCATGCTGATCTCTCAGCTACTTCTCCCGTAACCTTGGATGACCATCTTTTCTAGGTAAAGAGAGAGAACATGAACGTCCGGGTTAGGATCTGATAAATTGTGCCTTTCCCCTAAATATATGTGATTAGTTATATCGCTCCTGGTAAGCAATGGACTAAATTGTGTAACTTGAGAGCCTGGCTGTGTGCATTAGAGATTGGCATTGGTCTGCTCACTCAATCTATGGGCTATACTCTCTCCGTCGCTGCACAGCTCTTCTCGGGTTGCCATCATATCCCCATAACTGCTTTTTGCTATATCTGATCACTAAAAACAACTGTGCAGCCCAAACAGGATATGTGTTAACTAGGGCTTTATCGTCAAGTGGTGCTTGACTTTAGCCTGGATCACTTTAAGTGCTCACAGTCTTCAACGTATTTACAGGAAGAGGTATGGAGGTTTCAGCTGAGAGCAGTGATTTGTCCAAAAAGATCAGCGTGCGCTTCCTTTTATCAGCCAGTGATAGAACATAGTTATTCTGTGTTCTCTGCCTGCTTTATATTCACTTCATATGACTTACTGCATGGAAAGTCAACTGGCTTGGACTGCTGGTGTACCAGAATCAGAACTTTGTGGACTCATCTTTTTCCAGCATGGAGATGAACATGCACTAGTTGAAGACATTTGAACCAGGGCTCAGGAGTTCATTCAAGCTAAATATATCATTGTAGTGCTGTTCAAGGTGTCAGGCACTAAGCTTATATATGACTACTTTTTTCCCCATACAAGCCCACTTGAATGGTTTGACACCATTCACAAAACCAGCCCAAAGCACAAACTGGTTTTCATTTCCTTTCCCTTCAACTACATAGGCTCAGCGAGACCACTGATCCCAGTTCAGATGCAGCTACCCATCTGGCAGATCTTTTTACTGAAACCCAGCAGTGGGTTTCTAGTGCACCACGTACCTCTCTGAGTCCCTAAAAAAGACTCAGGGCAGCAGTCCCTCTGGAAACCCCACTTGCTTTTCCTCATAGATGGGAAGCAAGGCAGTTAAGTTATGGCCAGATGGGGAGGTTTGTGCTACATGCCTTTATGCACCAAAGTGACTCATCTGAAGAAAGAAGCTAATTACCGTAGGCTAATGACAGAGCAACTGGGACTTTAGGTGGGTTGAATTCCCCCTTTGCTGGCTATACAAGGAGCCTGTGCTCCCAGTCTGAGCAGCTCAACCAAGTTCCTGGCACAAAGTTGGATTAATTACAGATCAGTGAACCTCAACATTTGGCCAGAGAGGCATTAAAGTGAAGGAGTCTCCCTGGAGTCTTTTCAGACTTGAAAATTAGGCTGGGAGATTTCTAAGGGCATGTTGCTGGTTTGTTTTGTATCAGATAATTTTGGATTTAGGGGGTTGGAGAGGTTGCTGTTGGTTTTGGTTTTGTTTTCTGCTCTTTAAGGTTTGGGGAAGAGTCTTATTCTAGAAGCATTTTGTCCCATCTGTGCCTCATCCTGGAGGGGTCAGGAAACAGGAATGAAAATACGTAAAGTAATTGTAAAGGGATAAAACTCAGATAAAGTTTCAGTTTTCCAATCTTCTAAAGCATAGAGCACCAGGTGAGAAACAGCTTTTGTGAAAAAATCTGGGCTGTCTTTTTTTTTATTATTTTTAATCTCTTTCACATCGCAAATGCTAAAACAATCAAATAAAATCTCTCTGATGAGGAGCACGTTCTCAGGTTTGGCCCTTGAGGGTCTTCACTGTTGCAGAGGGGACTGTGACGTGGTGATGAGACAAAAAATGCTCACACAAGGATACCTAAAGGTGAGATATCCCAGCCCAACTTAAACCTTTCTGCTTTTGCAGATGAACGAATGGCCAGCATCCCAGCTAGCCAATTTAAAGCTAGCTCAAGTATCTCTGTGCTACATGCTATCCTGCAGCCACAAGCTAATATAGTTGTTACTAGTGTCACTGCATATCAATCTTTTGTGTCATCTAGGCTTGCACTAACAGTATAGGAAAGAAAACAATTACTAGAGTGTGGCCAAATAAAATTCCCAGCTGGTCACTTATTTACTGAACACTTCAGACCTATTTGTTAACTTGAGTTAAGTTCAGCAAATAGTTTAAGTTGGAAAAAGAGGAGGAGAAAGAGTTGTTAGTGTTTAAAGTTTCTGAAACCGGGGGGGGGGGGGGGGGGGGGGGGAGTGTTTTGTTTGCTCAATCTCCATTCACGGGGAGGCTTGGAAACCATTGGACAGGAGGGGAAAGTCTTTCCCTCTGATTTCTCTCAACCTAGAGACTTACCCAAAGCAGAAGATGATCCATGCTCAGTTGCATGATTCCCCAGACATGGTGTGCCAGTGCAGGCGGAGGGATAGGAAGCTGCCTGGCGACTGCAAGAGCCTCTGAGCAGAAGAGTCTTGTTTGGACGAAGAGCGTTGCTCCATGGGGTCGGTTTGGCCCAGGGCTCTGGGGCTGAGGGAAGGGAAACACCCTGCAGCGTCCAGCTGGGCTGTTACAGGGAGCCCATCGCCCAGGCAGGTTTGCATGCCAGCCCTCTTTGCTGAGGAGCTACGTGCAAACGTGCTTCGGTCAGAAAGTGGACAAATACATCAGCGTTTTGGCAGAGTGGTCTCCAAAGCAGCTGGTATTTGCCCCAAATTCATCCTGCCTCATTACTGGAATGAGCAATTTATTAATTGAGAACCTCCATGAAGGCAACACTGGAGGATGAGGTTGGCGCGTGCTGCGGAGGGGGGGATCCACAGGAGGGTGTCGGGGGAGATGTGGTCAGTGTCTGCCTGGCCCGGAGGTCTGAATCACAGGGATTTCCGAGAGCTCATCGCTTCCTGGGAAGCGATCAACACCTCGCAGGATCAGGCCTGCATGCTCGGTGCAGGGAGCCCTACTAAACCCCACGTTCCCGGGTGCTGAAACACCACCTGCGTTTTCAAAATACCGCGGTAAAGAGAAATAGTAGACCTAGTCAGAGAAACTTGGACTGCTTGGAGAAAAGAGAATAGATACATTTTATGTTTAAAATATTCGTATTTTTCCTAAATCACTGTTGACTAAAGGAACTGTGGAAACGCGGAACTATATAAGCAAAAACCTAGCATAGCTGTAGATAGATATTGTATGTTTTACATAACTATAGATAGATATTATGTGATAGCATATCTATAGCTGTGTTTTACATGTTTTACCTATGTGTTTTCCATAGCTATAGATAGATACTGTATGTTTTGAGGCCAAAGCTTGAAATTGCAATTTAAATGAAAATTGCATTATGCTTCAGGATGACAAGAACTTCCCAGCTGATGAAGGATGTGTCCAGGGGCTTGCAGTCTTCTAGGGGGTGAATTGACTCATTGCACAAGGATTAGGACACAGTAAAAAAAAACAGACTGCATGTTGACACTGCTTTTTGAAGAAACAGTATTAAGATGACAGAGATTTTTACATTGCAAATGAAAAAGTACTTGTGCTCTGGTTAGATACACAAGTGCCTATTCTTAGCGTGCACAGCTAAGGTTGCACAGGCTATGCTTTTATGCATCTCTGTTAAAAGTGTACATCTGACTATAAGCTCTTCTGGACAGGTTGTCGTCCTGTACTACAACAGAGAAATGCAGTTTCTCTAAGTTAAAACTGCGTTAAAGTTTGTATAACAGCTCTTACTATTTCTGTTTCTGAGGCTAGCTATTATGAATTGATGTTTTATATATATTTTTGCAAAGTATAGACATTAAAATTTGTATAACTTTCAATTCTATATGCTGCAGAAAAATATGTAAAAATTTTGGAAGATAAGATTACAGAATAATGCTTCACATAAATAACCTTTTCTTACCTCAGTTTTCAGCTGAATGTGGGGGGCTACTTACACAAGTAAGGATTTCTCATCTCAGTGAGATTTGGCAGGATCAAGGACAAAATTCAAAATAAAAAAAAAAGTAGTCCAATTCAAATAAATCCCTTGCTCTAGTATTACTCAGCTTCAGCCAAGCTATCATTTTCCAGCCTCATAAAACTGTCATGTCATTAGCGTTGGGGATGGTCTCCTTATAAACCTGACCTTTACAATGGATTTTACACCTGGGTTTAAAAATCTCATTCTTACTTTCTCCCGCAGTTGCCTCGTGTACTGACTAAAGTGGTTTGTCGGATGGGAGCTGGTTGGATTTATAACTCCTCATTATATAGCCAGCTTCTCACCTGCAATTCTTTAATTTGTAAGCTAAGTGAGCCAGTGGAGAAACATATACAACAGTATGTATGTGACCTTAATTCCGGGCAGGCGGATCGCATGCAGTTCATAATGGTGTTTATTGAGCTCCCCTATATATAGAAACTCCAGCCCGAGTGAGGCTTCACTCCGAGGGCTGCTTGATCCTCCTTTTCATCGCCAGGCAGTGGGAGGCACTTTAGCTGGCTTTTACTGTAAGCCCGGTGAGAAATACCCCCAAGACGTTTGCTGCACGATCTTCAGCTCGGTGACCAAACATAGGCCCCATGGCAGGGAGGTGTGCATAACGACCAGGGATCGCTTTTCACGTGGCCCTCCGAACATTATTTATTGAGCGCTGTGAGCAAATTAATCCCAATCCGATGCTGGCTGCTCTCCAAAGCATGGCAATTTCATGTTACAGTCTCACGATACCAGATTCGCAATTTACTGCTTGGGCGCGCGTTCGTCTGTAGGAGCTCTTCTAGGTCAACAAATTGTTGCCAGAATTCAAAAACCCTCTGCAAAGCAGTTGATTGCATAAAGGGATGGTATTATCCAATATAAAATCCAGCCCGGCTGTTTGCATTTCTAATGCTAAAGTAAGTGAAAAACAATGGTACCGCTTTATGTTTTCATGTGATGGCCCCTGGCCAGTTAAAAATAGATTTAAAAAAAAAAAAAGGTTAAAATAATAAAAATATGTTTCATAAGATCTAGTAATAAAATTAATAAACTAATAAACTATGAGGAAATTAATTAAAATATTAAATATAAGTAATAAAATATATTTTAAACTATAATACAAAACATAATAAAAATATAATAAAATATAATCCGGTTACATTCACATTGCCTCAAGAGATCATTCCTTGTTTTCCCATGTCCAAACACCGTGAACTATGAAGAAGACAGGTTTTGAGCCTGAACCTTTCAGCTCAAGTCTACCTCTATAAATAATCAATTTCATGTAATTTTAATGAATGGCCATAAATCAGCTCTCTTGTCCTCCCACCAGCTTGGCTGATAACACCTCAAGGAAAGGTCACGGTTTCGGGTTTTGTGGCAATCGTCTCCACAGTTCCAATAATCAGATACATCTGCAGTTCTCGGGTTACCCGATAATACTGTACAAAGAATAGGGTCACTGCGGAAAGTTCATTTCCAAAGGCAGGCCCGTGATGGGAGACTTGAGTGAACCCAGCAACCTGGGAGAGGTGGTCCTGTGGAAGAGGGACCTCGAGAGACCTGGGGGAAGGAGCAGCAAAGTTGAGATCAGTCGGTGCAACTTCAGTTCCTGGAGAAATACTAGCATAAATGGGCAAACTGTAGGCCCTTAAAAGGTAACGAACAGATAAATAACAGCCAACGTGAGTTTGATAGGGTTTGTTCTTGATGAGTCCCTCGAGCTTCCTTCTAAAATAGGGCAATGGGCTTTGCAGAGAGAGCAGAAATGGTATTTGGCTTTGGTATGGCATGATAGTCTTCTTTTATCCAGCTAGGGAAGCACTGTGCAGGTGAAATTATGAGGTGAAAAATGACTGCTTGGCTTGTGCTTGAAGGTCAGTTACAAATACTGCATCATTTGTATTAGTAGTGAACTTATGAGTGTCAACACGGTTACATTTGTTCAGTATTTTCATTAGTAACTGGAGGATGAGTGGAAAACGTGCTCGCAGTAGGGCCTGAGCTGAAGGACACGGTCATGCCAACGTGAAAATGGCAGATGTTACTCAGGGGTGTATGAGGAGGACACAAAGTCATCCCTCCCCTCTCCTCACCAGGGGTGAGGCTCCACCTTGCATCTTGTGGCCACTTCTTTGCACTGCACATACAGATGTGCTAAAGAAAGTCCGGAGAGCAGTGATGGGAGATCTAGCAGGTACGTCCCCATGGGTAAAGGTTAAGTGAATTAGGGCTGTTAGGCCTACTGAAAAGGTGGAGAGTGAAGGAAACGCACTGGTCACCCTTAGATATGCAAAAGCTGCAGATAGACAGTGGGAATCATCTCTTCTTCCATCCATGGCAGAAATAATGGCTTTACAGCAAGGAGGAGTCAGATAGACCTGAGGACCATCTTTCTGATGGTATATGGATAATCAGGTACCAGGGGAGATGGCCTGGGGAAGCTGTGAAGTCTTTGCAAGCAGAAATTTGTCAGGACAGGCTGGACAGGCACCTGTCAGGATGTTCATGAAGGCAATAAAGTGTTTATAAATAATGTTATTCAACATGTTCCTGCAGTTTGCATGTGCCATCGCTGTCTACGTGTAATAGCCACCAGAATATTCTCTGGTATCAATGGCATTGTAGACACTGTTTAACCTGACATATGCAAAATTCAGCAAGTATTTAATTTATTTCGTCTGAGTAGCAGACTCCCCATACAAATACATGAACTCATATTTAGACTGTATTTGCAGCACGACTGAAAAGTACCGAAGAAATCTAAGCTCGTTCTGGGATTACGTTCCTGCCTGTTTGTTTTGGCATGAGATTTTGGGGTCTGGAAGAGAAGGATGGGTAGTGAGGGGGAGGATCTGTTTTAAAAATATATGCATCTTCTGCAGACCTTGTAAGGCATCCAGCGGGAGCTGCTTATAGCGAGGGCCGGAGAGAGCTGTGGGCGGGGGGGTTGTTGTTTAACAAGCACTTCAGCCACCAATTCTCACAGGGGCTCAGTTACATGGGAGCACACTGCGGAGCATAAGGCAATGGCCAGAACACGATCCCGTCTCATCCTGGAAGGAAAAGTGGCCTCCCATTTGGAGGGCCACGCCAAGGCCTTTGAATCCTGCAAGCTCAAGCATTCAGGTTAGGGTCTTGAAATCCTCCCAGCTCCGGAGTTTGTTTCCTTTGAAAGGTCTGACTTTCACTAGAAGGGAGAGGTCTGCCAGGAAGGAGCCCACATATGGTTTACATTTGCAGGTTGAGAGTTTAGAAGAGCCCCTCAAGCTCTCCAACAGGCTCAGGATGGAAAAGGAAAGATCCCCTTGGCTGGCGTAGTCATCTCTGTGTGAGAAGGGATTGACCCATCCAGGTGTCGGTTTTTACTTAGTACTTTGTCAGCCAGGCTCTTGCTAAATCCCAGAAGAGACACCATTTTAGTGCAAGTTACAAAAATCTCATTTTATTTCCACTTGGGCTTGTTAGAAAGTTTCCATACCAAAGCGCATGTGTGGGTATTGTATTTCCTTTCAATATATCTGGTAGCACTTGGAGATTTATAATGTGTGCCGGGCTTCACTGTTATTGCTAAACCACAAGTCCCCTTCTCTTTTCCCAAAGTAGCTTTCACTCCCTCCTTCTCAGGTCCTGAGGGCAAATCAGGGTGCTGTTTTCAATTTTCCCTTCTCCTTAACACACACATCTAAACTCTAGCCAAGTATTTATTTGCTTTGATTTCAAAGATGTCTACCACAAAGCTCACTTTGACAATGTGCAATGTTATCAAAAAACTACTGAGAGAAAAATTGAATCCAGCAGTATTCAAATGCTATTCAAAAGAGATTAATCAGCCAAAATTAAAGCTTCTTCCTATGACTGTATATCATTCTTCATCTCTCTCTGAACCTATGGAGAAACAAAGTCTTTTGCTGTGTGCACAGAATGCAGCAGAATCCTTCTGCTGTTTCCTTATTTTCTGTGAAAGCCATCATTTCTTTCCATGCGAGAAGCGTAACCTCTCCTGCAGGCCATCTTAGTTACTGGAACCACCTCTGTCTTCTCTGTGGAAATATTTTGATTTTCCTTCTGTATCAGCCTGATTTTATTAACTTTGTCATTTTTATTCCTACTTCAGTTTTTAAAAACTGTGACTCAACACTGTAAGAACTAAAATGTGTAACGCAGTATTAATGTTTCTTAATGTTAATTAACAAATTAATATTTTCCCTTTCCCTAGTCAGAGAAGGCTCAACTAAATCCTTCCCCTCCTGCTATTCCTCCACCAGTTGTTCACTTTTCTGTCCATATCTCAGTTAAAGGAAAAAACCCCTGTGCCTCCTTCTGCATGGTCTCCTATGCAGAGTTTAGTTAGAGTCTCCCTAACCTCATCCTTAATGTCTTTATTGTGCTTTTAAGTGCCTCTTCTCAAATCCCTTTTAAATCCCACTTCCCTGTTACTTCCACGAGTGATGTATTTTAAGGTGCCCAGATAATTCAGCGTATCCGAATTTTTCCCATCACCTTTACCTGTCTGATCTAACCTTGTATTAGCAAAGATCTAACCTTATATTAGCAAAGGGCAGAGCGTGGCTAAACAGTGTGTGTTGTTATTTTTAACAGTAAGAGCTTAAAAGTAGAGTACCTATTATGTTACGAAAGGCATTAAGCATACAGGTTTTGTGCGGTTGTCAGGACAGCTTCAGTAACACTTCATGACAGATTTGGATGCAGAAATCTTAGACATCGGTAGCTTTAGTGAGTGAGAGAGATTTAAAGGTGGAAAACACAAAAGAGTAATTGATGTTAATGAACGCCTCAGCTGAGTATTGCTAGGATGATAGGGATGACATGCTAGTTACTGATATGCAACATTATTAAGTAAAATCACATTGATCTGATTATTAATCAATGGAGCTGTCTTGCCATCGTAGAGCGAGAAATTGCTATTTGCAGGAAGGCATGATGGAGCCACAGTTTTCCTGTGTATTTTTGACTGGGAGCAAAGAAGTCTATCACTTTACTTTTGCTTGCTGTAGGGTTTGTGTGGCAACAGTAATAGATACAGAAAAACTTGAAAAAAAACCCCTCCACACCTTTGCAAAGCTGTTGAAGAACTTTGATCCTTTGTAAGGCAGCCCTACAGGGGAGCAGTCCTGGGGAGTCAGTCCCTGGGTTCAAGCCATGCGCCCAAGCTTTGGATACTATGCATGGGGGTTATTAGGCACCTCCAAAACAGGCTCTGTAAAAGTCGACACTAAGGTAGCTAAGAGGAAAGGCTAAGGAGAAGGAATTAAGCCTAAACCCCCGTGGAATTTTACACTTTGCTCAAGGCCAGACTCGCAGTAAAGCATCTCTGAGGGGCTGGCACCGCGTCAGTGCAGAAATTTCTGATACAAAAAAAAGAGGAGGAAATCCTTCTTATTTTTTCCCCCTCCTGTAACACGCATATAGTGATTAGAGCACTTAAGCTGGATGTTACAGATTCACTTTTTTCAAAGGGCATTAGGATTTGGGTGGCTCTGTACACTTAGCAACCTCTTAGTGCCACGGGAAATACACTGATCTGACTGCCTAAGGCATGCAGGCCTCCAGGGCTAGCCATAACTGAAAGTGGGGACGAACAGGTGTGGATTTTATGTATGTATTTTTGTCATGTGGAGGCTAAATTCCCTGTGGTGGAGACATAGATATGTTATAAACATACATGTATGAATGCTCCATTATGGTCTCAGCCTCAGCTGTGAGAGTCATGGCCTGGTTTTGTAACATTAGGTAGATTCAGTTCAAGATACCACCAAAGGAAAATAGCAGAAAAACCACCTCTGGACCATAGCTGGAAAATAGACCGTGGAAACAGAAAAATAAAGAGTCAAGTTTCGATGCTCGTTTTGGTGGGGATCTTGTCTGGGGATCTTGGCAGGCGTATATGAACAACTGTTACAACTTAAAAAAACCAACACTTTTAATTGTGCAGGTTTTGGGAGCAAAGATCTGATGTATTGTGTATTCTTAATGCAGGAAAACCGAATACTAGAGAGGAGAGTAAGGTGTGAGAGACGGACACCTGAGACCCTGATTTGGGGGATCAGAGGGTGGGGGCAGTGAGAGCGTGGGGTGGAGACCTTGACTGAGGGGAGGCATCTGGTAGAAGAGAGGCAGAGCAGGAGGCAGGGATACTACTGCTGCCAGTGCTCTACCTAAGTACAATGAATGATCAGGGTTTAAAACCTAATATCCCTCTGCATCCCAAGCGTTTGGAAAGGACTGTATTTGAGGATCTAGTCTTGTCCCACTGCCAGTTGAAACCAAGATGTCTCTTTAATAAGATGCTAAAAATATTGTCTTTCTCTAGCAATGTCATGTTTTTGTTACTGATGCTTGGGACAGAGCAGCAAGTCTAAAATGGGAAGGGGGGGGACACAGAAAACCTGGTGAAGTTGTATGCTGATGCCATTTACCACAGCTCTGTGGAGGACTGCACAGTCGTTGCATCTGCAAGGGGAGTTGAAGCTACGTGAACCTGGGCTAAGGAAAGATGAAGGCTGGGTAAGCCTAGCACTCCTGAGAGCTGGTGCCCAGCTTCTCATTAAAAGCACACTGGAAGCAGGACAGCCTCAGCAGGGATGGGAACCAGTTATCCCTGCTGCATGGGGAGAGCTCACTGTGACCTGACTTGCTCCACACCCTCTGAGTTTGGAGGATGTGTCTTTCTGTTAAAGTATCACCTGGTGCTTCAGCAATAGTTTTCATGCTGTCAGTCTGCAACCTAAGAAACTACCACGTATCTATGTAGGGTACTAAGAGCTGGAGCTACCTCACTTGTTTTTGTCCAGGCAGCAAAGAGACCCTTATCCAAAACAGGATATGAAACCTGCCATTGCTGCAGGGACCCTCACAAGCTGCCACTTGGGTTCAGTAAAGGAGGAAGGCCACTTTGCCTGGAGGTTAGTGGGAACACTGCAACCCCATGGGGAGGATGACAGCAGAGCAGCCTTACTGTGGGGTGGGGTGAGGAGCTGGGAGCACAGGGAAACCCTTGTTTTAATGTGGATAGTGCTGGGGAGAGGTCTGGAATAGCGTCTGCTTTGCCTCTTGGTCCCTGCATCCCTGTGGCATCCATGGCAGAACCACACACCGTGCCCCTCATGCCAGTGCATGCAGCTGTAGGGGCACGGATCCTGTCACTTGCTTTGAGGGTTTCCACAACCCTCCCCTACCTAATGTCCAATGTTACCAGCCCAACACCGGCTTGCTCACTCAAGCGCGCGGGTGCTTATTTGTTTGTTAAGCTTTAAATTTAGGCCGTTATCTGCATTGTATACCTGAGGGCTGCTCCTCAACGTTGCTCACTTTCCTCCATTTCCCTCCTTGCTGTTTAACAGCTCGCGTTTTCCTTCCAGGGCTCTGGAGTGATTTTTGGTGTGTCATCTTGGGGACCGCTCAGTAAAGCCCTCCAGCCACCAAAGGTCAGGCGTGCCACAGAAATGCGTATTAATAGGTCTTAGGTGCTGGTTATGTCTAAAATGGGGTTTCCTGGAAAAAGGCAGCTCGGGTCCTCTGGCCGGTGACTCTGGACCGCTGCAAAGGCGTGGGGCCAGGCCAGCATCCATAGGATGCCCCTCTGCAACGCACCTCCTGCAAGTGCGGACACGGGGTTCAGGGGGGTGGTTTAAGGAAGAAAAAAGCTGTTTAGCCACCGCTGCATGTGGGACGAGTGTGCACTTGGTGTAGGTGAGCCTGCGTGCTCAGCCGGTGCCCTGGGAGCTGCCTCTTCCAGCCGGTGCCGCCGGCTCCCCGGGGAGCCGGGCAGCAGCAGCATCTTTGCAGGCAGGGGCGGCTCCCGCCTTCCAAGGGGTGTCCGGGCGCCTTTATTCCGGCAAACACAGACGTTTAAAATAGGATTTTGTTCAACCGGCGTAAGTGACGCCGGCTCTATGTATAGTCCGCGCCTGGGACCGGCCAAGTGACGCCCATCTCGGAAAAACCCGGGGCGACGCGAGCCCGTCCTGGGATCCCCCGCAGGGCGACCAGCCACCTCCCCCCGGTGACCAGGCAGGCCTCCGCTGTCCCGCGGCTGGCTGCGGTGCGGTGCGGTGCGGTGCGGGGGGAGCCCGGCCCGGCCCGGCCCGACCCCTCCGCCCCCCGGCGGTGATGCCCGCCCGGGCCGGGAGCCGGCGCGCCGGGCGGAGGAGGGGAGGGAAGGGGAGGGCGGGGGGCGGGCGGCCCGCTGCCCCCCCGTCCCCGCAGCGCTGCCCGTCCCTGCCGGCACGTGCCTGCCCGCCCCCTCGGGCCACTGCCGCGCCCCGACGGCCCCGGCATGGACGCGCCCGGCCAGCCGCCCGCCGGACCCCCAGCCGCCCCCGAGGGCGCGGCGGCGGCCATCGAGGAGGAGGAGGCGGCGGCGGCGGCGTACGTGGAGATCCGCGGCTCGCCGCGGGGGCCGGAGGAGAGCCGCCAGCCGCCCGCGCTGGCCCCGGCCGGCGGCGCGGAGCGAGCGGCCGGTCCCGCACCGGAAAGCGGAGCCGGCGGGAGCGGGGATGTCGGCGGCTCGGCGAGCGGCGGGCCGCCGGGCGGGGCCGCGGGGCCAGCATCCCCGGGCCGCGGGCGGGATCGCCCGCCTTCCCCGGGCGCGGCGGCTGCGGCGGGATGCGGCGCTGAGTCCGGCCCCGGCCCCGGCTCCGGCTCCGGGGGGGCGGCAGGGAGCGGCGGGCCGCCAGAGGTGGGGGGCTGCCCGGAGTCCTCCTCCTCCTCCTGCCCGTCGCCGGTGACCAAGGCGGGAGGCTTTCCCGCAATGGGCGACCCGGTGTCGACGGAGGGCAAAACCTCCTCGTCCTCCTTCGGCTACGAAAGCGAGGAGGACGAGGACGCCGGGCGCAAGGCGGCCCCCCCCGGCGCCCCCCCGAGCATCCCCCCCGGCGGCGGCCGCGACGAGGCGCACTATATCAGCACGCAGGAGATCCAGCTGAGCGAGGTGGACCACGACATGGACTTCGACGCGGGGCTGGCCGCCCGCTGGGACTTCGAGGACAACAACGTGATCTACTCCTTCGTGGACTACGCCTCCTTCGGGAGCGACGAGACCCCGGCGGACACGCCGACGGAGGAGGAGGAGGAGGAGAATAGCTGCTACCTCAGCACGACCACCAGCGACCCCAACAACCAGACGGACAGCATCGACAACACCAGCAGCACCGAGATCGTCAGCCTTACCTCCGAACACGACACCCCCGGCGGGGACAAGCGCGCCAGCTCGGCGGAGAGCCGGTCCAAGCAGCCCGGCCGCCCCGGCGGGAGCCCGGCCGCCCAGCTTCTCCTATCAATCAAAGCCGCTTCCCGGGCTATAAATGAGTCTAGCAACGTGCGCGGAAAGCAAAACATTATTTACGCTGCCAAGCATGAAGGCGACATGAGCCTCCGTGTCCCCGCGGCTCCCGAACGCAATGCGAGTTTAAAACCGGACGCGGTCCGCGACCACGCGAAAAAATTCATCGCGGTCCCCGCGCGGCTGCAGACCCGCTGCGGGGCCGGCAGGGCGGGGGAGCACTCGAGCGGCGCCTCCAGCGCCGTCAGCGAGCTGGACGATGCCGACAAAGAAGTGCGAAACCTGACGGCCAGGGCTTTCCGCAGCCTGGCGTACCCCTACTTCGACACCCTGCGCCCCGGCTCCCGCGCCTCCTCCGCCTCCCTGCCCGACAATGCCCTGGGCATCAACCGCTGGTCCACCTACCTGGACCTCAAGTGCGGCAGCCTGGGGCCGAGAGCCGAGCCCAGCCTGCTGCGCTCCGGCCGGTCGCAGACCAAAGCCCTCGAGTTCGTGGTCAGCAAGCTCGACGGGGAGATCGCCCACGTCGAGGCGCCGCGGCGGCTGCGGGCGGGCTCCCGGGTGGTGACCCTGCTGGACCTCGGCGATGCCCCCGAGGCCGGGCCGCCCCCCGAGGCCGGGCCGCCCCCCGAGGCGGGCGGCGGGGAGCCGCCGGCGGCGGAGGGCGGCGGGGGGGGGTCCAGCAAGAAGTCCAAGTTCGCCTCCAGCCTCCTCAAAAACGTCATCTCCAAGAAGATGCAGCTGGAGCACGAGTTCAAGATGGAGCGGGGCGAGATCACCGACACCTCCTACACCGGGCTGGGCGCCGGCCGGGAGCCGGAGCCCGCCGGCGGCGGCCGGGAGCGGCAGCGGGAGGGAGGGGTGCAGCGGCAGAGCTCCCGGCACTCGGAGGGCGGCTCGGACTGCACCGCGGCCACGGCGGAGGAAGCGGGCGAGGGCGGCGGCGGCGGCCGGTCGCCGGCCTCCAAGGCGTCGACGCCCCGCGAGGGGAGCCGCAGCCTGGACCGAGCGCTGCCGGAGGAGCTGTGCGAGGTGAAGCGCAGCGCCTCGGAGGCCATCAAGGCCACCTTCCTCCGCAGCCAGAACAGCGCCTTCAGGTCCTGGAAGGAGCGGGAGGCGGAAAGGAAGGAGGAGAGGGCGCCCGTCGGCAAGCTGAAGCTCGGCCCCAGGCACGACTGGCGGGCCGACCTGGGCGAGATCTCCGCCGGCAAGTCCACCAAGATGTCCCGCCTGTTCGTCCCCGCCATCCAGCACACCCCCCGGGAGAAGGAGCCCGGCAAGCGGGCGACCAAGTGCTCCGCCGCCGCCGCCTCCTTCTCCTCCTCGCCCCTCGCCGCCAAGCCCAAAGCCCCCGAGATCAAGATCAGCCTGGGCAGCCTGCAGCAGCCCCGCGACGCCGCCTTCAGCATCGCCCAGCTGCTGACGCCGCAGATCGCGGGCCGGCCGCCGGAGGAGGGCAGGGGCCAGCAGCCCAAGCCGCCCAAGGCCGGCGACGGCCCGGACAAGGTGCCGCAGTTCCTGGTGCGCGACGTGAGGGACGGCAAGCACAGAGCCCAGGGGCCCCTCCACCAGGTGCGGGACGTGCGGAAGCTCATCAAAAGCTCCTACAGCTGCGACTCGGGGGATAACAGCAGCGACAAGGGCAGCGTCGCCTCCGACCAGGGCGGCCCGGAGCAGAAGCCCCGGCAGCAGCTGGTCATCGCCGGCGTCCCCAGGTCCCTCTCCCCCGTGGTCATCACCTGCCAGACGGTCGGCCACGCCGGCACCAAGCCCACCGAGGCGGGGGCCAAGGCGGCGGGCAGGGCGCCCGCCTGCCCCCCGGAGGGCACCGTCCTGGTGCACCGCACCTCGGGGAGGCTGCCGGTGGCCACCATCGCCCCCAACAAGAGCGACCCGCGCCAGCCGGCCGTGCTGAAGATCGTCTCCAAATCCGCCGCGCCCTGGCGGCACCAGCCCGCGCCGCCGCCCGCCGAGAGGGGCCGGGGGCCGGAGGAGGACCGGGGGCCGGAGGAGGGCAAGGCGGCGCCGGTGCAAAACGCGCTGGAGAAGCTGACGGCGGCGGTGCGGAGCATGGAGGAGCTGTACAGCTTCAACAAGCGCGAGTGGAAGCGCAAGAGCGACCCGCTGCCCATCACCGACAGCCACGTCCTCTCCCTCATCGCCAGCCAGGAGCGGGGCGCCGGGCCCCGGCCGACCCCCGCCGCCGCCGCCGCTCCCCCCCCGCCGCCGGCGGCCGATAAGGCGGAGGAGCCGTCGGGCAAGGGGCCGGGCGGCGAGCGGCTGCCCCGCCGCCCCCCCAACAACGCCGCCGACAACGTCTCGGCCAAGGCGGCCGCCTTCGAGAGCCTGGCCCGGCAGCGGCAGCGCGGCCCGCCGCCCCCCCGCGCCGAGCCCCCCGCCGCCCCCCGCGCCCTCCTCACCCTCCGCGGAGCCGGAGGAGCCGGAGCCGGAGCCCCCGCGCCGGGCAAGCCCCCCTCCGAGGGCGGCCTGCGGGGCCAGGCGGCGCCGCGCTCCCCCCGGCTGCCCGCGGGCGGCGGCGATGCGGAGCGCGGCCCGGACTGCGGGAACTACCTGGCCCTGCCGCTGAAGGCGGCCGCCGAGCCCGGCTCCCCCCCCTCCCCGGTGCCGGTGTCGGGGGCGGGCGGCGGCGTCCGCCCCAGCCCGGCGGCGGCGGCAGCGGCGGCGGCGGCGCTGTGCAGCCTGCAGCCCTTCGGCACCGCCAAGCGCCCCGGCAGCCCCGGGCCCCCGCCCGGACCCCCGCCCGCCGAGGAGCCCCCCGCCGCCGCCCCGCCGCCCGCCGAGGGTCCGCCCGCCGCCCTCTACCGCCCGCCGCTGCCCTTCGCCGCCCTGCCCGGCGCCGCGCCGCCGCCGCTGCTCTGCTTCTCGCCCTCCGTGCCCGCCGCGGCGACAGCGGCCGAGCCTTTCCCGCAGACGCAGCGCAAGGTGCTGCTGGACGTGAGCACCGGGCAGTACTACCTGGTGGACACGCCGGTGCAGCAGCCCCTCAAGCGGCGCCTCTTCGACCCCGAGACCGGGCAGTACGTGGAGGTGCCGGTGCCCCAGCAGCCGGCCGTCGCCCCCGTCCCGCTGCCCCTCTCGCCCCTGGCCCTCAACGCCGGGGCCTACGGCGCCACGTACATGCTCTACCCCGGCCTCCTGCCTGCCGCCACCGTGCTGCCCGCCGGCACCCTGCCGCGCCCGCTGTCGCACCCGGGCAGCGATGCCAGCGCCCCGGCCGAGCCCGGCAGCCCGGCGGCGGCGGCAGAGGCGGCTTTCGCCGAGAGCCCCTACTACGTGGCTACCGGCAAGGGCCCGCCACCGCCGCGGCGGGGGGCAGCCGAGGCGAAGCCGGTCATCAGCATCACAGCGCCAGCCACCGGCCCACGGATCGTCGCGCCGCCCTCCTTCGACGGCACCACCATGCGCTTCGTGGTGGAGCACCGGTGAAGAGCGCGGGTGAGTGGGTGCAGGCCGTTAGGCATGGCGGTCGCCAGTGACGGTTAAGGGCCGACTGGGTTACCCGCCAAATGAGAGCTGTGCCACAGCTTCCCCTCGAGGGGGGTAAGTAACAGGCCCGGGGTCCGCAGGCAGGCCCTCACAAGGACTTAAAATATAGGCATAAGGTAGAAGCGCAAAGGTTACGCATGCCTGTGGGTGCAGTTTGGTATCCCTCGGAGCAGGTAAATACTCCCTGGTTTTTTGGCCCGGAGGCAGTTTCAGTAGAAGCACACCATAGTTGCTTGTCACGCAGCCTATTTGTGCAGCCCCATGGCTGGGGGGCCCCATCTCAGTGGGGTCCCCTTGCTCCTGGTGAGGGGAGTGCTGCTGAGCACCTCCTCCGGACCCACCTTGAGAGCCGTGAAACGACCCCTCTGCCTTGGCAGCGCATCCCCGATTCCTCACCTCTCGCCTCTTCCTCCCAAGGGGAGGAGAGCTCCTGTGTCTCTGCCCTGAACCTCTGCTTCTCCCCATCCCCGGGAAGAGCGGGAGAGGGGTCTGATGGAGGCAAACCCTTATTTTGGGTCCTTCTTGTTAGCGGGACGAGGCAGCGGGATATGTGGGGTAGACCCTGGTGTGCTCACCCAGTGCCATGGGGCTGCTGGCAGGGGCAGGGATGCCTGCAGCTGCCTGCGCTGCAGGAGGGCTCCAGCAGAGCCCGCGGGCACTGCTGCAAATCACGATTTCGCACGGCTACTCCGAGCTTGGCCTGCCGCAGTCCCACCAGTGTCCGGTTACCTAGGGCTGTGACCCAGGGCCAGCCTCCAAATTCAGGGATGCGCGTGCAGGAGCATTGAGTGTCTGGTCTGGAGCAAGGATGAGGGCACGGGGCTGAGCCTATGGCACGTGTCGAAACCAGGGTGCAGGATGTCTTGTGCAAAATAACCAAGGAATGATGAAATTTCCTTTTAAAATACCTGAAATACTAAGAAAGTGTCTTCACGATGGGTGTCACTCCTCCTTTTGACTCTTGCATTAAAACACACAGCTCATTTTTATCAAGTGCAGTATTGGGCAGAGCTACCAAAGGTTTTCCTGGCTTACTGAAGACTCACGGAGTCTGTTCTTGGTGTATATCAAGAGGCAAAGAGAAACAGCATCAACAGTCAGAGGTTTGGGTTTGTCACCAGTTTGCACTGAGTTTTGTTCGGTTGCGTGCTAGAGGGTAAATTTTCTCTTTCAGTGTTTGGGTTCTTTTAATTTGCATCATCTACTACAACATAGTAGATTATTTGTTGAATGAAACCTTACTGAAATGCTTTATACGCTTACTTCTTACCTGCTTGTAAATATTTTCTCTCCAAAATACCATTCTTTTATGCTGGATGTACATTAAGTTGTTTTCATTGCCCCTTACGGGGTCACTCAGGACAGATACTTGATAGAGTATCTAGATAAAATGGCAAAAGCTATTTGATTTTTCTATTTGGTCTATAGGCCAGATTCGGACCGCTAGCACAAGGAATCAGTTGTTTTGTGAGACTTCAGTTTAGAAACTCACTGTTTTTGAAAAGGGTGTTTCTATCTTACAGCAACTATTTAAATGAAAAGCCCTAGCTTCTCGATCTTCTTTCACTCTTTAAAAGTGAAACTCATCATATTTCCTGGCGTGATTCGCCCCTTGTTTCCCAGGGAACCCCCCTCCTGCCATGTCATGCAGCTAACTTGCCTACAGTGCCTGGTGTATCGCTGCCGTGGACGATGCTCTCGGCAAATTGCTCATTGGTGACATTAATAACTGCATCGACGGTCTGCTTTTTTGCATTATGTTGGAGCTCTACCGTTGCGAGGAAGGTGTGAAAGCTGCCCCAAAAGATTGGCGATGCAGAAACTTTTGTACTCATTCCAGAAGGTCATTCAGCAGTTTGAAGACTTCATCTTTTACCATTAATGATGCTAAGGTGCATGTTGTCTAATACAGCCAGGGATGCCCCTCCCTGCCATCTCAGACCTGCTGAGGTAGGTGGCCTCCTGGCATATAATGGATGCGGTGTGGGTTGTTTTTTTTTTTTTTTACCTGTTCTGAAAGTCAGTGAAACAAATAATTTTAACTGCGTGCTGCAAGATGCATTTAGCTTGTCATCAGACTTTGGTTATTCATATAGCTCTCAGTGGAAAATAAGGTATATGCCAGAGGGGAATCGCATCTATAGTCACCGCCTTCATTCCCGTTATTCTATTCTGTCCTTGTACCTACTCGGTATTTTCATTCACCTACATAACTTTCATGTCCCTGTGGATAATTTTTTCTCTTCTTCTCTGTTTTATTACCTACTTTCTTTTTTGTTTCCCCTTCTTTTCCTGTATCTCTTTTGTCTTCCTCTTCCTAATGAAATGCGTGCATTTGCTTGGGGTAGTGTTTTTCCTCTAAAAAGAACAGGAGTCTAATTTCATATGAATCAGAGGGTGAACTGTTGATCATTTTTTCATTCCGATTGCTTTCACATCAGATCAAGGTTTTTTTTGATTGCAGCAATGTTGTGTAGATCCTAAGATGGATTTTAAAACAGACAGATTTCATCACATGATCATGGGGCTTGAATAAAATACTGTCCTTTCAGGTCCCTTTTTTTCACTAGCCAAAATAAGCTGAATGAATGCTCTTTCTTTCCCCTTCCTGGAATGCTTCTCTTCCCCTTCCTGCACTGCGCGTAATATCTTCCTCCCTTCTTTACTCTATTTTTTTCACATCTTCATTCACAAACTGCGTCGCCGTGTCAAGGATGTTCCATCTTGGTCTCTGTCACCTCTTGGAGACCAGCGTGATAGAGCTGACTCGAAGCTTTGGTGGTGGTGCGATGCCTGTGGCACTGTTGGCACCAGATCCTCGGCACGTCTGCTGCTCTTCCGGCACTTCTTTCTGTGGCTGGTGCTCTTTTCTGCATAATCAATGGGATAAAATGGATCCTATCAATTTGGATTCTGGCAAAATCCAAGATGCCATTTCTGAACAATTCTTACTTTTTTGATGTACAGCGAATATTAGAGAATATGTACCTGTTTCTGAGAGGTATCATGAGGTCACTTTTCTCCCTCCTCTTCTTTGCTCACAGTAGTTGGTGAGCTTTTAGCAACATAGTTCTTGCCTGCTGCGCTTCTTCCTTCGTACAGAAAAAAAATGATGCTAATTTTCAGTTCTAGTAAATTTGCCATATCTGCCTGCATCCGAACCTAGACAGCGCCGACCTGTAGTGAGCGGACTGCCTGAAGGGAGCTTGTTCCCAGCCCGAATGACTGAAAATGTGTTTTTAATTTTTGTATCTATTCCCACATTATACTTTGGGGAGCTTCTGCCTTGTGTTAGGTAAATAAATGAGAAAATAACATGTAGCAAAGTAGAAAGTAACTGTAGTAAATTGTACTGCCGATATTAGAAGGATATTTTTCCTTGCTCTGTTCAAACGTGTGCCTAAACTGAAACCACCTTCAGGAATTCATGGGACATGTATTTTTGTGGTGAAAGTAGGCTAAGTCAAATGTGAGCAGTTCTGTCCTGAAAGTACGCAAATACAGTTATTAGTTTAAGTGTTTCTTCCTACTTGCCGTCAGACAATCTATACCTGCCTTTAGAAAGTAATTTTGTGTGGAGAGCATATATGAATTATTTTTCTAAAGGCTCATAAATTGATATTTTTAAACTCTGTTTTAGTTGTGCCCTATTCAGCAAAATGTATATTCTACACGATTAAGTCAAAAAGTTAACTTACAGTGAAATATGCAGTATGTAGGATTTACTTATGCTGATGCCTTCGCCGAGAATTTAGTAAAGCGCCCGTCCGATTTTAGTGGGAAATACAGGAATAGTCCAAGAACTAAAAGGGCTTCAGCATTTGATCTAGTACATCAGTCTACGAATGGAAATAAGCATGAGCTTGTGTTCATATTTGTAGCTACTGAGGAAATGTTTAAATAGTGCTTATAGCCTTGATACCAATGAAAGTTAAGCATAAGCTTAATGACTCTTCTTGCCCAGGATGCTTTCCTGGGCCAGTGTTTAAGTCTTAACTCCACAAATCATGGAGCGCATGATTACGGGTTGTTTCACTTTTGCTTACACCATGCTGGATGCTGTGTTTGTAAGTAAAGTGCTCACGTCTTTAACATAAGTGGATGGATCGCTTAAATCCCGGATGGATCGCTTTGCCCTCTTTCTACCTATGTGCATGGGGTTCCGCAGGACCAGTCCATGGGGAACCGTGGGGTCATAAGGCAGCGCATGTTTCACACCTCGAGCAGCAAGGGTCAGTTCTGCTTAAAAAATAAGCCCGACCACTGACTCCATTTAAAAAGTCGGGTGCTATCATCTGATTCTTGGCAGTAGCTTAAGAAATTAATAGCAAGAATAGTGTGACAACGAAGGAGATACTATGTGCTTCCCTGGAGTATTAAAGATTGCTCTCTAAGAATTGGTTGGGGCAGCTCTCTAAGAATCTACTTTTTATTAATGATGCTTTTATGTTTGTTTTTTTTTTTTTACAGGGATAAGGAAGAAGAATCACGCTCCTTTAATCTGAAATACACTTGGTAACTCTAAACATGCATCCTAAAAACTGCTTCTACAGTTTTCTCATTTTTTTGCTTCATCATACAAAACAAGTGTGTAAGTTTCTTGTTTTCTCCTAAATACCCTCCAGTTTTGGAGTATGCATACATTTAATTGTCTGAGCAACACTAAATTACTGCATTATTTTCCGCAAAGTTGTTTTTATATTGAAGCCAATGTGCAGGCTTTAGGCATTGCCTCTGTGCTGGTGGCTAGCGGTAGTAGTGCCATTACAGCTGTTTGTAAAACACAGGGTGTAAATGCAGCAGTGTTCCAGCGTGGATCGATGCACAGCTTCATCCAGGTCCCTGGAACATGTAGTGATGATCTGGTGCAGCCCTGCAACTCCTTAAAAAAAATAAAGCCCTCAGCTCCCTCCCGTTACAGGAAATGAGGGTGTTCGCCATAGGTTTTGGTGACGAATCGCGGTCAGATGTCTGTTTTGTACTCCGTACTTCTGCACTTGGAATTGCAAACGGAGATATCTGTAGTATTTAGATTATCTTTAGTGTTTATTTTTTGGCATGGTTCAAAATGCATTGTGTAAATTTCAGAAAACACATTTGATTGCTTTTGTTTTTCTTTTGCTCCTCTGTACTGTGTTAAACATCACAAGTTGCCTTAATTATGACAGTGTTTAAACACTGGAAAGCCAGAAATTGAATGTAATATTTTTAGACCCCAGTTCTAAAGGAGAGGACATAATTTATTTTTCTTTAAGACTACAGTCTTTTCTTCCTTAAATTGCAACATTGCTGAAAACACAATCCTAACGATTCCCCTGTGAGAGGAGTTTTTTAATGTTACAGCCCCAATAATATATAGTCATTTCCTTAGCCGTTGTTTGACAGGTTTATCTGAGGGCTACATCTATGCTATCTGTATTTGCTAAGAAAATATTTCTCCTTTGAACAAGAAAATGTAAAACAAGATTACCCAAAATGCAGTGATACGTACGTCCGTATGTCAAACTTTGCTTAAACTGATGATTTTGTTGCCGGCAACCCATTTGTCTCAGTAAAAGAGAATTGTTATCATGACAGTAAAACTAAATTACAATAGTGTGTTCCCTGCCCAATATTTCAGTTCAGTGAAGTGCTTTGGGAAGCCAATAAATGTAAGGTCAAGCCTAAATTATTTAGCATAAAGCTTTCTTGAGGTAACAGGTTGGAAATCTAAAATCTAAATGCAAACCCCAAAAGTCTGTACTTAAGCATTTACCCATAGGCAGGATTTTCCTGCACCTGTTCTCAAGGTTTCCTGCTGCTAAGGAAGTTTCAGGGTTTCCCATTCTTAAAGAAAGCCCCAGGTTTTCATTTCCATGAGTAACTCTCAAGATACAGAGAACTCAGCTACAACTGTCTTTAACCATACATGTGAGATTGTATTTCAATGCAATTTATTTGTTTACAGGCACAAATTGAAATTGCCCTCAGGATGAAATGCACTGCAAGTATACACATAGTGAGTGATTTAACATATATCTTCTCATTTATCTTCATCATTGTGGAAATCCCATGAAAAAATACTATTCTTACCCTTTTTAAAGAGCTTGGCATGCCCAGCTAGAGCATATAGCGTGTAAGCTTAATCCCTGTGCTCTTCGGTTGTACGATCTACAGTTACAAGCTTTAACTTCCTACCGGGATTCGGGCTGAATGCCTCTTAAAGAAAATGAATGCTTCTTCACCGTTTTCATGACTGATAAGTCCGTAGACGTTACGACTAGAGTATCGGTGTTAAACAAAACAGTACTTCGGACTGCAGGACAGTGCAGGTACCAGAGTAGATCGTCCACTGTGACATACACGTGTACGGTACGTACATTATAATACTAGCATCCATGTTTAAAAATGTTTTGTCCTATCTTTTCCTATATCGGTGCTTGGAGCAAAGTTTCACATTGCAGTTTACAAGATATAGGTTTGCACACACAAACTCAGGGTTTACAGTTTCACCCGGTGTACTTGAAAGGAAAAAAATGAGTAGAAAACAAAGTGCCCAGGATTTCAACATGTGTTTGTTGGAGGAAAATTTTGTAGGGGTTTTTTTAATTGCCTGGGGAGACGAAAGCAATGAAATGAGGCAATACCAACAGCTATTTATTTTCTCAGGGGAGATTTCTTCAGTGGAATGTGTCAATTCTAATGTCAAACAGTGTTTGCTTAATTTTGTCTATTACTAAAGAGACTCCATGTTTGCATCAAGGGGTCAGTTTTGCAAGGAGCTTCACTTCACAGACCCAGTCCAGCAAAGCCTTCAGATGCATCTCTAACTTCAAATATCTAAGCAGATTCCTGGGGACTTCAGTGGAAGCCCAGTCTATTTTTTACCCATCAACACAACGCTTTGCTGAACTTGGCCCAGAGCGCTGAGTGCCTTGCAGACCCGAGTCTTGGATTCTTCACTTTTACGTATAAAACCGGAGCTCTGGGCTTGAGTCTAGCCGGACCCAGCAGATAGTGCCATGAAAAGGTCGCCAGAAAAAAATCCGGTAATATGGTGCTCCTCCATGTATACCCAGTGGTGAATTTCTCCAGCTGATGGGGTGATGTGTAACCACATATCTTGGATTAGAGTCAAGCCCTCTGTGTCAGGGTTCACAAGCTGCTAGTATTATATGTTTCACAGTGCAGTCATAGTACGTTACGGCTGAAATTCACCCCGTGTGCAAAGCAGGGCAAAATCCTGTGCACCACTCGAGTTCCCTCCCAGTCCCGCCATCAGGGTTCGGGGTCTGCAACAGCCGGGTGGCCACTTCTGCGTGTTTTAGGTCAGGATCCAACTGAAAGTTTGAGCGGGACTGGAGTGGTGCACGAATGTTGTTCTGGTCTTTTGCGGCAGGGTCGGTTTCACTCAGTTAAATTTAATCCTTGGTGAATCACTTGATGAATGATTTAAAATGTATTTATGGGTTGTGTGGGTTTTTTTTTTTCCCCTTGTCTGCATTCAAAGCTGCCTTTACTCTCTAGTGTTGATGGCCAAAGTGTCATTCCTTATGCTTATAAATTACCATTAACTTGTGGCTACCTGAGAACACATATACTACTTTAAAAATGCTTGTGTTGTTTTCCCCTTTTTCTGTTTTTTTTTCTTTTTTTTCTTTTTTTTCTCTTTTCTTTTTCCTCCCTTTTTTAAGGGGGTGGGTTATCAGTGTAAAGATATTTAAAAGTGCAAATGTGAAGTAAGGATAATGATCGTTAAGAGGATGTGGGTGATATGTCTGATGAGAGAGCAGTGGGCTATAAGGCAAAGGTGAAAATGCTGTGAACGCATTGTGTTGATGATTGTTGCCTGTGGGGGGAAAAAATAAAAAAACAATATATAACTGGAGAAAAATGGACTCTTTGAGCTGCTCTCAATGTAGACGACACTGTGGCAAGTGCGTAGCCGAAGCCCGAAGTGATCCCGCTGCAGGATGCCGTGAGCCTGGGATTGAAGGACAGCGGAGTTGCTCTGAGAATTGCACTAGCAGCGTGTTGCACGTTGGGAACGCTTCAGTACGTCACGACCACGTGAGAACGGACTGTCTGAAACCGCTGAGTACCAAAGTTTGTAACTGAATGAGTTAGCATTTGTCTTATGTTGGGTTTTTTTTTTTTTTGAATGTTATGATAAATAAAATGTATTTTTCAGTAAAAGACACACTGCAAGTAAGCCTGCAGTTCCCTGCTTGGTCGTATTTTTGCGAAGTTACCTTTGCTGTTGTGCAGAACTAAGTGATAACAGAGGCATTATGTGGTTCAACGTGTAAACAGTAACAGAAGAAAAGATTTCATCAGAGAGCAGATCCAAAACCCTGCACTCAGAGCCTCCCTGAGTTTGTGCCAGTGTTGTAAGACTCCTTCTGACCTCATCTCACTGTTTATTTTGCCCTCTTAGGACAAAGGGAAGTTGGGGGCATTGCTTCGTTTGACTCTCTCTGATTTTTTTTTTCCCCCAGATATAACTAAAATGAAAAAAGAACTCCCCAGTTTCAGTGGACTCACTTTGACTGGTATATGGGTTTGGGTATCCAAAGAACTGCATCTTTATCTCTTGTAATGTGTTCAGACAGAGCAATTGTTGGGGTGAATAACTTTTTTCTCCTCATTCTCTATGTTATTTTCATTGTCTAATATTGCGATACGATCAAAAATAGGATCACTTTATTAGTGGATAGCAGCATTGCTTGAATTATTGCTAGGAAAAACCTTTTGCTGCTTTCACATATTCCTTCTACCCTAATGGAGATTGAGTAGCTTTGTGATGTTAAGTGAAGTCCAAATGTTTAAAAAAGCACGAGTCAAACACTGAAAAATCACAAAATGGACTTGAAAACTAAAAGATTAATTTTGCAGTTTAAAAGAACACTTTCATTTCTCAGTTTTCAGTATGTAAGGGGCACGTTATAATGATCTTCCTTTTAATCACGTGCCCTAGATGCTTAAAGGAAAAGAGATTCTCACCTCATTATTTATCTGCAAGTAATACAGTATGAACACATCTGCTGTGAATTTGCCGTATCATTCCAAGGCATGGCTACATGGTCTTCCTACCTTGCTGGCAGCACAAATTTACTGGTAAAACAGTGGTTTGGTATTTGTCTCATTCTCCCTCTCTCTCTTTCTGGATTCTTTGAAATTTGTACCTTAGCATTGCATTTAGGATAGATATCTGCCAATGTATAGTTAGTGATTCCTGTACAGAGATACAACTGGGTTAATTGGCAGACCCAAAAGACTTAAGAGAGGAATGAGAATAGATGTTGAAAGGAAGAATTGGGAAAAGGGGGGAATGAACTGGGGAGAGTGCAGCCATACAGGGCTTAGCTCAACAGGAGCAAGCTGGGTGACCGCAGGAGGTCAAAAGATGACCAAAACAGAACCAAATTAATAGTGGGTGTGTAGAGCGGAGAGAGACACCTTAGATCACTTTGTTCAAACTAGAGGAGTCTGAAATTGCAAAGGGACCTGGGGTTGTCGACAGGAAAATTTGGGAACTGCTCCTTTACTTTTCTCCTAGAAGAGCTCCTGGAGCCTGATTTCAGTGGACCTCTGTAACGAGCTCTTCACAGCACTGCTGGTTTCTCACGATAGATGGACACTTTAAACTGAAACCTCTGCAAAAGAGAGGTCAAAAGTAAATATGCTGGGAGACATGAACTCTAACCTTTCCCTAAGGGGCCCAGTCTTGCAGCCAGTGTTTGTCCAACAGCAATGTGCCTTACACTACAAAACTCCACTGAAACTAAAGTGAGAGAGTTTCCTATGGCACCTTAAAGTAATCTGAAAAGTCAAGTGAACTATTTCTGGGATTCTCAGGGACTGGTGGAGAAAATCGTAACAGGTTCTAAATAGTCTTTAAAACATCACTGGTAGGAATGATGAGACCAAAAGGTAGAAATGCAGCACTTTTTGCCAGGAGGAGCAGGAACAATGCAAAATGAGAAGCAGGTAACTCCCTGATGTCAGATCTAAGCAAGCTATCCAGGATAAAACAAGGTGGTTCTTCTTCTTTCTTCTTCTCCTTCTCCTTCTTTTTATTCTTCCTTCTTTTCTTCTTCTTCTTCTTCAAGCATCTATTTTACAATTGTTATCATATTGGATTGTTAGTATTGAGAACAAGTAATTTGCTTGCCAAACCCAAACTGTATCCCTTGTCTATCCAGCTGTTTCATTTTTGAGGTACCTATCATCTAGTTACCAAATTTGAACCCGACGCTGCAGAATACTGCCTGCCAGCCCAGCTCTGCCCTGCTTTCCATTGACCTCGGCCAGACAAGGCACACAGTTCAAGTTGAAAACATGGTTAAAAACCTTGCTCAACCAGGACTTCTGTTTATTTTGCTATTTTTAACAAATCCCCCTGTGTTCTAAGGTACAATTGCAGCATGCATTATATGAGCTTGTAACTTGTAAAACGTATCCATATGTAAGGACTGCAGTTCCTTCTACGCTGTGTTACTAGGCAAATTCTCTACCAGATGCTCTCAATAAGTTAGAGTTGACTTTATAAGTAACATGTATTCATTGGAAATCTGGGATAAGTATTTTACAAGTTGTTGCATGTGTGTTAACCCTAGCATCTTTTACCAAGTATCAATTAATTTTATTAAAATAATTAAAATGATGATCTTGTTCCCACTAACAAAGGGAAAGGAAGATGCTGTCAGCATGATTGCAGGTTGTTCTGACATCATGCTGATTTACACCCGTGCAGCTCTGGTTGGTAACCATTATTGGTAGGAATGTATTTTACCAGCAGTTATTTACGGTCAGGTGTTACAAAAAAAATGATGTTTAGTCCCCATATCTGCTAACCTGTACTGCACTGATGGCTTAATTCATAGCCTCACGAGGAGGTCTGCCTTCCAAACCATTGATCTTTATATTCCCCTGTGCTTTCTGCACCAGAATATGTTTAGGAGTGGAGTGAGAAACTGAGTCCTGGAATTTGAATATTTTTGGAAGAGAATATGAAAAATACTCTTTAAAAATTAGCACTCCTTGAAAGTTTAAGGGGAAAGTTTCAAAATCTCTTTTGCAAGTGGGTTGCTTTCTGGACTTAGCTGGATTATCATTGCACTGTTCTTTCTGTGGCTTCTGATTAGAAAGGACTGAGCATTTGCTTGCTTCTCTAAACTTCATGTATGAAATATTGTTTAATTGCTACCATTGCTGATTATTTAAAAGTACGCATAACAGCCCTTATTAAAGATGTATGTTGCCTATTTGTAATTACCCCCCACTGATTTGATAAACGCTCATAGTGTTTGCTTTGGTTGTAACCCTAAGTGTGTTTTCACTTCAAATGCAGGCTTAAGCAATGTATTAATTTCACCTTATTTTTAGAAGATTGTCAGTTTTGTTGTTTCCGTAGCTATGGAGACCACGTAAGGAAGCCGCGGCCTTTCATTACCCAGCTGTTGGACTAAACCCCTTCTGGCATCCCCATTATGTCCAGCTGTTAGGGTCAGATAGCTGCAGAAGCAAGTGTATTGCTGCGATACCAGGGGGTATCCACGAGGACGTGTATCACTTCTGACAGAGCAACGTGGGCCTCAAAGGCTCTGTTTGATTTCGTTTCAAGGGATGTTGTCAAAGCTGTGGAAGCCCCAAAATTGCCCTTACAGGCTGGTTGTCCCATTCTGAAAGACTGGTTTTCAATAGTGCAGGTGGGCATATGATTTTCTTCGAACAGCTGAGCCAGTGCTCAGTAATAAAATTTACTCAGCCTGGGCTGAGTAAATAAAAAAGCAAAACACACAGGTCAGTATCTCTGGCAGACTTGATGTATTTGTGTTAAACAGACCTGTTCATTTCACGTGAAAGAGAAGCAAACCTGGTGTCATTGGACAGATACTTGGCAATAGCCGGATTATCTTTCATAATTGGAAAATATTTTACATTATGCTTTTTTAAAAGTGAGCACCGATGTTACATTATTTTTATGTGCCAAAGGGCTCCGTTTTACAGGCACACATTCAGAAGGATCTTAGATTTGATAAATTTAGGAGGGGGTAAGCCTTGCAGTGGGATTGCTGATATCAGACATAGATCATACAGATATGAATTGCATTATCTAGAACCTTTTTATTCTGATTTTGGTTGTGAAGTCATGGGCGAGCCTGGCAGACTGTTGATGCAAATTAGGATGTGGGGTTGAGGTCGTCATCTGTCGATATCTCAATTCTTTACAAGTGAAATAGTGATGATAGCTATTTCTTTGTGCCACTCTTTGTCCACCTTCTATATTTCGGGTGTCAGATCACTGCAGGAGGAGACTGCCTCTTTCTAGGTGTGTGAATACTTAGCTCTGATCTTAATTTTGTTTTATGTGACACAAATAGCAAGTAGTAATAACAAAAGTAAAAGCTTGTCTTCAGTTTCAGTTCCTAAAACAGTAGTGGAGGTGTCAAACAGTGTCTACAAAATAGAGGGTGCAGACTTTGAGTATGGATATTGAGGGGAAGAGACAGCTTTGTGGGAGCCTTGCTGAAAGAAGGAAGACTGTGTTTGGGGAGAAGGAGGGGAGGTTTGGAAGGGAGGAAGGAGAAACTGCTGCTCGTTGAGGAAGGAGGAATGCCTGGGGATGGGGTATTGTGTAAATTCTTCAGGAGAGGAGCGAAAGAGGGAATTTAAGGCTGAGGATCAGGAGCAGGTTTGCCGGCAGTGCTGGCCATGTTATTTTACAAGGTGGTGTCACTGCCAGCAGTGTTGGTATCCCTTTGGCCTTAACTCATTTCTGGTAAGTGTTGACACTGAAGAGGGGCACATAGGTCTTACCTCTCCTCCGGGCAGGGGATTTGGGCAGGCACCTCCAGCACGTGGTGCATCCCGCTTGGGGTCTACACCACCTTCTGGAGATACCTCCATCTCCTGACTAGAGAGGGAGCCCAGGACAAGTGGGTGTCCAACTTACGTTATTGGTTCCTGTGTGGTGGTGAATTAAATGCTTCCTCTTGCCCCTATCAACACCATTCCTTCCCCAACCCAGAAGATAACAGACAAAACCCAAGACTGAAAACAAAACAATTTTTTCACACTGTATTTTTACCTGTTTTATTTATGCTTTGACTAGAAGTGTGTCAGCATTTTCAGGAAAGACAACAAGCAGACTGTTTCATCCCATTGACAGTTTGATTTTTGCAGATTTCTGCACTCTGTTTTTTACAACACAAAAGAATTGGAAATTTTTTTTATTCTTGTAATACATTGTTTTTCACGACAATCTATGAGTTTTTCCTGCCTGTTTTTTGGTTTTTTGAAAAACAATTGTTCCTGGCTTTTTATTTTACTTTTTTTGTGACCAGCACTCACCCACCTTGTCCTATAAAAATTAAATCAGATGGATCATGTCAGAGATCAGCTGACCTGGGATGAGGTATATAGGTATATTTTTTCTTAATCTGCAATGCTGTTGTAGATGTAAAACTTTTTTTTTTTTACAGAGTTCTTATGAAGACACTGCTTGAACAAGCAAAAAGATAGAAGTCATTTTAATCAGAGGACTTCTATGAGTAGTGATTATTTTTTTGCATTGAAAGATGAGCCTAACTTACCTAGAAGAAAATGTTCTGGCTCTGCCCAGAGTTTGCTAGACTGTATATTCAAAATGGATTTTTTTCAGGACCTTTTCCTTCATCATAGTTCAGAATTGCCTTAGTGGGTGCTCATTTTTTGGAATACACCTGCTTTGATTACACACAGGGACAAAAATTTTCAGGAGGCAACCTTGAAGAGCAACCAGTGTTGACTTAACTCTGCTCCTGGTGATAATTACAGAAATTATACCATTGATTTCAATGAGAACAGAACTAAGGCAACTAAGTACTTCTGGAAACGTTACCCCACTTTTTTAATCAATTGTATTTAACTATAGCAGTTAATAAAAAACCCAAAAAGATAAATAATAATAATAATAATCAAGCTCTGGCAGCTTAAAAAAAGGGAAAATCCTTTAAAATCATGTAAAATAAAACCTGCTTTTTTGTAAACAGGCAATACTGAGTAAGCAGGAATTCATGGTCCCATTTAGATGTTAATTGTACTTGAATATTTGAATGAGGATTGGTCATAGGCCTAAAACACCTAAATACATTAAAATATATTCATAAATAATCATTCTTTATACATCATAATTGTTCTTACTGCATGTCAAAAACATGGACTTCTGTATTCCCCAAGAAAGAAAAATGAGGGATTATGTTTGCTTTTGGCACAAAAAAGTAAAAATAAAGAACTAGCACCACCCTTAAGGGAGTGCATGGAATACTACCAAATTGGTCTTTATTTGCCTTAGCTTTTTTTTTTTTTACAAAAGTCTTAAATACAGGTTAATATGTAAACACTATGCACGCACTGAGAGTTTGATCCTGGCCTGTTGAAATGAATGGCAAATTTCCCATTAACTGCAGTAGTGCAAGATCAAGCTCCAAGTTAGTACGGTACGTACAAGCCTAAGTAAGTCATTGAGGGAGCCACGGATTCAGGAAAGCAAAAGCTCGGGTGCTTGTTTCAAAACCAGTTGCTGGAGGAATCAGACTTTGCGCCGAAAACCTTCCTGCACATGTTGGAGTTTTCTTGATGGAGAGGGTATTCATTACCTGCCAACAGTTCTGCTTTCCCTCTCCTTGCAGTGTACCGTCTGCCAGATGGTAGACTTTCATACTTAGTCACGTAACGCCTGTAAAGACACAACATGGTGGTCTGGCATTAGCAAATTTATGCAAAATCTGTACCGGTGAGGCTAGAGAGAAACAGTTTACATACAGATGAGATTACACTTCCACAATGTGTAGGTATAATCAGCGGGTGTTTTAGTATCTGCAGAATAACAGATACTGTTTTCTTAGGATTTCCTGGAGATCCTCAAGTTCTGTAATTCCTCTCAGGCTTACCATCTTTTGGATCAGAAAAGCCTGAATGGAAATCTGGCCCAGGCTCTGCAAATGTTATCGCCCTTATGTCTTAGCAAATAGGGATTAGGAGGGAGTAGTAAACCCAGCTTCTCACACGGCAATGCAATTACTACTCTTTGGCTACTGGAAAGCATCTTTTTTACCTTATTACGCAGTGGTTTAGCTTTCAGGAAAGCTGGTGCCTTAATAAAATATGATAGAACACGATGGTTGCAAGAGCTTAACGCACCAGGTACTTTTGTTGACGCTAGTAAATAGCAGATGATGAAGAAAACTTTCCACTTCAGCTAGTTTATGGCTATGCACTTCCTCTCTCAACAGTCTAAGAGAGAACTACTGCCAGCAAAGTTTCAGGTCACCATTAGAACTGATCCTACACGAGGCAACCAGTGTCCTGCCACTTCAGTTAGTTTAATTGCAAAACCAAATTAGAAAATTGGACTAAAGTGCACGTTTGGAGCAAAGGTCCTTTCTGAATCTCAGGGGTGAGGGACAGGGAAGAATGGGTTAGCAGAGAGGTTGGTGTGTGTAACAGCCTACGCTGTACCTGATTGTGTCAGGCTGAAATTTGGCCTCTGTTGTTAATCTCTCATGGCTGTGAACACCAAAAGTTCCAGATTCAGCAGCTGGCTGGAAGGACGCCTCAGAAATTGTCTGATCTTAGTTCTTACCTGAACGGAGACTCAACTTTGTCCATCTGCATACAGACTAAAAATGGGTACTGTGAAAACTGCACCGTGGAGATGAAGTCCAATGTCGTTTCTACTTCCAAAGTGGTTTCCATACCAGTTTTTACAAAGAAGGAATCCACCTCAGTGTTACCAGCTATAAACATGGCTACCCTGCAAATAAAGTCAGGCATTACAATTAATTCAAAACACATTAAGAAAGAGGAAATTAAATTGCAAACAGTCCTACCACCCATACATAAAAACTGCCCTCAAAGGAGCCTGTTTTTCAGGTAAAGGTATATAAATTCAGGCGAGACCAGTGGGAACTGGTATTACCCAGGTGGAAAGGAAAAGAGAAGAACAAATGTTCTCCCATGCACGTAACTGTTATTTAATGTTAACTCATCTGCAAGGTCTTTTATATTTAAATTCTTCTCATTGGGACTACTGGCGCTCAGGAGCCTGAGCTCTCTACAGCTATAGTGCATGCTGGGAGTATCTCACCGGTTCTTGACGTTGGTTTTGGATTCCCTGTACCACAGGCTGAACTCCATCCCTCCCGAGATGTCGATGGCCAGGCCACCCAGGAACTCCATGCTGGCCCTCGGCCCGGACTGCAGCTGAATCTCCTAGAGCCATCAGAAAGCACAGGTAACCCCCCTGTTACTGACTGCAGACTTCAGTGGTTTCCTTACTCCCTTTTGTACTGCGATCACACCAATTGTCATTTTGCAGGAAAAAAAAGGAATAGAGGGCTTTTCTGAAAGGGTGGACAAAACAACCCTGATGTACCTTGCTCCCTAGAAAACGGGATGAAGCTAAGGCACGGTGCCTTGCATCCTTTCCCTCTCCCCTGTGTGCCAGCTGGCATAATTTCTGCAAGGAGTATCACTGCCAGGAATATCATGGCCTCTGCTTCCAAGAGCTACCAGGCAAGCCTCACGGAGGCTCTGCTGGCAGTCCAGCTAAGTCAGATTAAACTCCTCGCTGGAGCCCCAGCAACGGTGCAGTGCGGTGTGACTTATTCAGCACACCCGAAGGCAGCCCCGTACTGGCAGTAGGATGCAAAGTGCTGCAAGCAGTCGTGCAGTGTGTAGTGGCTCCTAACCCACCGTATGGCAGGAATTACGTCTTCAGTGGCTGGGTGGCCAAACCCATAAGCTAACGCGCCTTAATTGCCACTGTGAATTTGCATTTCATGCATTTTCCATCAGCCATCAAGTGTGCTCATGGCTTCTTGAAACCTCCACGGCTGGACTGGAAACGCATCATGTGGAGTACGTTTCGGAAGTGATAATATAGCTCAGGGTCATGGCAGCTCATTACTTTTAAGTTTTGACATGCAGCCAAGATTTTAAGGTTCACTCAGCTTGGCAATCTAACTCACTTTATATAGTTGTCCTACTTCCCTAAGAACTAGTGGATTAATTCACTGTTTTAAAAGAACCATTAATTTGAGAAAAGTTTATTTTGATCATGTCCCTCACGTACAGGACACTTCCTCGTCTCTGCCAGCTGGTTTTCTCCCTCCTCCCAGGTTTCTGTGCCTGTGGTATTCTCAGCACCTGTAATGCTACGGGCATTTGTAGGATATGTGAATACCCAATTTCCTCCCCCTTTTTGATGTCCAGGCACCTTAGAAGTCTCTCTTTTCTTCTTAGCTGTTCAGTAGCCCAGTGCTTCCAGCTAATGCTGTCCCAAGATTTAAGAAAGAAGTAAGCAGGGACAGTCTGGCTTCCTAATCCCTATAGCAAGGAGCAACATTTAGGAGGTTTTTATTCAGAGCATTAAAGTTTTCCTATTGTAATCGAGGACTTGGATAATTATGATTGCTATATATAGTTACTTCACCTTCTAGGGTAAATAAACAATCTCTGAAACAATCTCCTTGGCAGAACCAACTTGACAGTCGGTTGCTGCTGAAGTGGGCTTGAGATTTAATGTAAGAATGCAGTGGGCTGGCTGTGGCTTATAAATCCAGCACGCCCCCAGCAAGTGTGGTCACATTGTGCTCTGATTTCTTATTTTCACCCAAGTAAAAATCATGGGTTGGAATTGTGGTCTTTCTGAAATCAAAGGGAGTTTTTCTACTGACTGCAATGGGGCAAAGAATACTTTCCTTGTTGGTCTGTTTAGGTGTGGAGATAAAGCTTTTTCTACTTTATTTTACTTTGCTTTTAATTGGGACTGAATTCATGGGTAGCTGTTAATGAGCGAGGAGGTAACAGTATACATTCTGGCAGAGACATGTACACACAACCAGAGGAGTAGATATTTTTAGATGCATTGTCAAATTGCACCTAATAATACTAGAGTAGGCTTGGTTTGCAATGGCTGCACAGTTTAAGGCTTTAAAGGCTACCTAGAATTAAGTCAGGTTTGTCACTGAAACCTGCAGAGAAGCTAAGGAGCACTTGTCTTGTGTTTTACTAGCTCATCTATTTCCTTATTTAGAGCTCAGTCCTGTCCTTCACCTCTTGTGCAAACCCAATCCAGGTTGATGGGAGGTGTAAATCACAGGGACCCAGCCTCCTCAGGAGCAGTATTTTCCTTTCCCTTTCTATTTTAAGCTTTGTATGTCATTTGCAGTGGAAAATGTGATCCGAAAGATCAGAATCGGTAGTTTGCTACTGTTTAAAATGCTGAAACGTGCTATGTTTCAATAAAAACAAGTTTCTTTATGTACTGCGCTGACCATGCTACTGTAATGCAACACAGAGACGGCTGAAACAGGCATTTCTTTGGGAACTGGCTATCTTCCACTGGGGTCTGGCTTTCAAAGGGTTTCTCTGAACTATTAATATAGTGTTTAATTTCTCTGTGCTTCTGGCAGGTGTGTTGCCTAGGAGAAATATTAATACTACTGAACTTTAATGCAGGTGACTTAGGAGTCTCAAAAACAGTTTTATGAGAGCTGTTTATTTTATAGGGGGAATTATAACTTCTGGTCGGTTATTCTTAGCCCTCAAACAACACTGTGAGAATTTGCAATGGCTGTTAAATATACTCTGATTTCAGTTTGAGGAGTTATGTGAGAAAAGATGTTACAAATGGTGGGCGGGAGTGTAAGCTTTAGAAGCAATATTATTAACTTGGAAATCACCTCTCCAAAATGTGCCTATTGTGATTACTGCAGTTGTAAAGTTACTGAAAGGAAGCTATTTTCCAGGGGGAGGGGGTTATTTGGTAGATTTGACAGCACTTTGAGTACAACTCAGTTTTGGTCTTTCTGTGCAAAATGATCCTTATAAACAGTAATAGGAAGCAGAACTTTTCTAATATTTAAAATTCACTTTTCTCAAAATCAGGCTGCAGCAATGCAAAAATTGCAATCCAAATATTATATAAGTTCTTTTCTGACAATTCAGTTGCCCTATTTTTAAGTTTCAGTCTTGGCTTCCAAGCCATCCTTTTGATGTTTGATCTCAACTGCGCTGTCTGTATCTTACGTTTGTTTTTCACCTGCCCTGAAATCACACTGCAGCCAGCTGTGGCACACTGAGTTTTGGTATCATAGAATGAGCACTGTTTCCCATGCCTGGTTTTCTTCTTTGCAAGAAGATAAATCCACATTTGTCTTGGTTGTCTACAGTACGATTTTGTAAAGGGGCTTATGTTCTGGGCAAGTTCTGTCCATGCTGGCCAGGGAAAGTGGAGGTAGTACTCAACTATCAGGCAGCTAGATTCATTATGGCTCTCTTGCACTGTTTTTCCTCAGTTCCAGTGTTATGTCATTCACACTTCCGTTCTGACAGTGTTTTCTGGTACGGTTGTAATCACAGTTCAAGAACTTGATAGGTGAAAGCATTTCTAATGAAGCTTAACTGGGTTATGTGGAAGGGCCCAAACCGTGTTGATATTGCTGTTGACCTGGAACGTAGCTGTAAAACCATTCTTTCTGGTTGTGAACACGCACTTTTGGTTGTGCCCACTGCTTGAGTCCCAAAGAGCTTAGGCAGCAACTGTGCTAGAGGCAACCCAAGAGAGAAAGCAGGGTGGGATCCCATCTCATCACACTGCTGCCCAGGCTTCCAGAGAGTCAGTGGCTGACCACAAATGTTACACCCTGATATTGTTAAAAATATCCCAGCCCTGGTGTGCCCCAGACTTTTGTGAGGCTCTCCAAAGACAAGGAGTGGAGAATCTGCTGGCTGGCAGAGCTCTTGGGGTGCCCGGCCAGCTGATTCAGACAGGGTATGTATGGAGCTTGGTGCATGCACAGCAGTTGGAAATATTTAGTTCTGTAAACACCATGCTCGTATGTTCAGCACTGGACATGATTATCTTTCTCACCTCTGCAGTCTGTTTGTTAAATACGTCATGGTAAAGTTTTTGCCCATAATCTGCGTGTGAACTGTAAAGCATTGTTGGCATGAGCTTTAGTTGGGAAGCCCTCTAGACTTATAATACTGTTATAAAAGGGCTGAGCTGGGTTCAGGATGGGGACAGCTGTCGTGTGCAGAGGGTGTTTCTGTGTAATTTTGATCAGAGTGGATTTTCTCATCATCTGCTTTTGGCATTTTCTTTTGCCAAGAATTAAAGGGGAAAAGTAAAAAGTAAAGTTCTGGCCTGCAGATGTTTCATGAGCTGAGTGCTGCTGTTAAATCCACAAGTTCTAAGGAGATCCCTGCTTGGGAAGAACAAAAATATCAAACCAAATGCTGGCCCTGCACTTTCAGAGAGATGCCTAGATTTTTAGTCCTGCAATAATACATTATTTAGCTGATTATATTTGTATATGAGTCTATATTTAAGCATAAAATTAACAGACCATTTGGGGTGACAGTTGCATAAAAACTGTGTAATCCTCATTTTAATTCCTGGTTTTGCCTAGCAATAAGCATTTGAAATTTGGACCTCTTAGCATTGAAGGTTAGTTACCTGGACAAGTTTGAATGCCAGTGATTTGTTCATTCAGTACCTGACAGTTATTGCCTAATTGGACATAAGGTCTCTGGACAACTTGTGAAGAGGAAAACTTAGGTGGTCACATGGGACAATACTGTATTACAAGAAACCGTGGGACAGGAGGCCATAGCTGATAGCAATATGAGTTTTCTACAGGAAACACAGTTGGATTTGCTTTTATTCAGTGTTACTTTGTTTTCTAGAATGATATGTGTTCTCACCTTTGTTCTAAATTGCTTTTCATGTAATTTCATTCTGTTGTTTAATACCTTTGACTTTTCTATTGCTCCCATAGTAAGAGAAGCCTCTGTAACATTGGTCAGGTTTATCAGCATTGAAAAGAGAGAAAATAAGATGTCCTACAGTAATGGTGTGGGGGAGGGAGCATCTGTGCTTAAGAGACAGAAAAAGAAGCAAACAGTGTGCTATTAGTACCTGTGAGTAATCTGTCAGGAGGATAAGTCCTTTCACCACGTTAATGGGATCTCCAGTTGCTGAGAACATTTTAGACATTAAATCACCGTACCCTTGGAAAAATGTAACTGGCCTGAGTTGGACATCGAACAGAATGGCTGACATGCCAGCAAAGGAGTCCAGGTTTTCCTCGCCTTCATCAGGAGTTGCAGCTATTATGGACTCTAGACCTTGAGCTTCAATCACCACCTAAGAAGCAACGGTGATACAGAATCAATTAAAAAACTCTGCCTGACTCAGGCTGTTAACAACCTACACATTTTCTTAATGTCTAAGAGCCTAACTCTAATTTATGTAGTTGTAGATGAAAAAGTATGAGGCTAAGACTTAAGGGAACTAGGTAGAACAGCTAGAAAAATTGAAAATAAAATAATCTCACAGCATGTTTTTTCCCCTTTAGATGCAGGCAGAATTTGCCCACATGCAGCTCACAATCCCAAGCCTACTTTTCTTTCAAACAAATTTTCCTTTATTCATATAACTATTTTCCACACACATTTGAGAAGAAAACCCAAAGATGTTCCACTGCACAATTTTGTCCTGCAGAAATCTAGGAGGATTATAATATGGAAGGTAGTTGCCAACATTAAGAAAAGGCCAAAACAGAGGCATCTCATTTAAATCTCTTTGATTCGTACATTTGATCTACTCCTTGTATTTCCATCCTGTGTTATACCCAAAACACAGGACTTAATTTTACAAACTCATAAAGCTTTTACTGATTACATCAGATAAACAGTATAGGCTTTAACCAGAGGCAGAACTTGCTATGTGATACAGAACAAAACACCTGTCTTTTGGTTAGGGCAAACATGTGCCTCATTGGCTGTCATGGGTTTCTGTTATTGGCTTGTTCTCTGCCCAGTGCAGCAGACCTCATGGTCTTAAGCATTAGCTGAGTTGATTAGAAGCTGTATGAGGAGGACCACATACTGGCTTAGTTTTTACGTGCAGTGTGGCAGTTACCTGGCTGGCATGAAGTTCAGCATTTCTATCGAAAATACGGATGTTCATGTTACTTCTCCTTAAAATGCCAGAGCCTGAATAGAGGATGTCAAGGCTATATGTGGATGATACATCAGGACCACCTTAATTAAAAAAGAAAGAAGGCACCTGTGACTAAACTAGTGGATTAATCAAATGTTTGGGAATACAAACAGGGTTAAAAGTCAGTTTCATGGTTACATACGTGTAATATAGCCAGAGTAGGCAGAGGAAGAGCCCATCTTGGAAAAGCGATCATAGTTATGAGCACGCATGTCCTTCAGAACTTGCCGAACTGTTTTGCTGTGGTATTTCAAAACAAACAAACAAACAAAAACACAGAGACACAAAAATGTTATGGTAACAAATGTATTACTGTTCTGTAGAAATATCAAATTTGACAGAGGGTGAATTTCCCAGTAGGAAAGAGGGTCTTCAAAACCCTCACATTTTCCCACTAGAAATCTGCCCTAACCCAGCCTTCCTTTTCCAATTTCAGCTACTCCCTGCAGCCATAGAAAGGCAAGTAAAGGTCTTGCTTGAAAATTAATGGTGTTGAGAAGAAGAGATATTTTGATTATTTTCATTTAGTGCTGTGATCTTTAAAATTTTTCTGGTTCACTGGTTCTTAAAATATAAAAGCAAGGGCCCCACTGAGAGAATTAAGACCAACAGATGACATTTCTTACAGTAATGCAAGTTAGATGCCTAATTCTTATTTGTACCTCTGAAAATGTGAACAGCTATTAAATGAATGTCATTGAAATGCAGAGATTTATTCTGAAATATCAATACTTAAAAGTGACACAAAAATCAGGCATCCTTTTATATTCTCCTTCAGTTTTACAGTAGTAATTCATGACAACCTGTGTGTTCTTTGGCTTTCTGCAAAGAAGTAAGGATGAGGTGTATTTATTTATACTGAACTTAAAGTACCTTGAAGGCATTTCAAAGTTGAGTATATCTTGGATCATGGAGAGCATGTACTTGTTCATTTCCAGAGGCAGCTCACCAATGGAGAGCAGGATGTTTTTCACTTCCATGTAGGATGGGTTACTGTTTAAGATGATAGCAGCTGCAGTGGTTCGCACTGTCTTTTCGTGGACTTTACGATTCTGGTGGTATATCCTGTTCATTGTTTCCTTCACCTGGTCAGGAAACCGATTATTCAGTCAGTGCTCACACAGATGACTGAGCAAAGTACAGATTGGAATCTTGTTTATAATATCAGCTTAAGCTAGCTCCATACCTAAGGCTAATACATAAGGATATATTTTCAGCACCCTGTTTTTCATGGTCCTTTTGGAATGTATGAGACATGTATAGCTCAGTGACCACATGGGCAAGTGGGGCATCTGTTATGTTCTCTCAGCCACAGTCCAAATACAGCCCTCCACACTGATTTTCATAGTGGAGCTGTAAGTAAGTAGGAGCACTAAGATCAAAATGCTGAGGCAGCGGTAAGATCAAGAGAGAGATTTCCTTGACTGTTAAGGGAATATGTACTTTTAAAAAAATCCAGAATCTTGCAATTTTAATTTTCTGGATAGTGCCTGTGGTGGCCTCATGTCCCTGAGAAGGTTGTGACACATCTTTCTTACAGATAAGTCCATGGAGAGCCATGTAGCCCCACCGACAGAACGGCCTCTGGCATGTTCATTGCAGAGCAGCACCCTGACAACCTCAGTCACAGCTGCCAGCAGTAGGTATGAAATGAGATGCAGGGTAATGCAGCAGAGGCAGGACCTCGTGTTCCACCATTTTGTATGTCTTCTCTTACTCTTAGAGACTGCAAGGTAAGATGCAGCTATTTTACCCTTCTCTTACTTCACGCATTCTCCCTGGCTATATGAAAGCACAAGAAAGGACAGGGGTTATGCAGGTGCCCAAGTGTTCCTAATGTCTCCTGTACATCACAGAGAAGGCAGTGCTCTCGTGAAGGGAGCCCAGTTTTCCCTGCAGACTGCCTGCCACCTTCCATGGCTGTGTGTGACTCTGGAGCCAAAGGCTGACTAGCACAGGCAGGCTGGGAGCTGGGATTTGGCAAGCAGGAATGTATAAAGTTTTCTGGCTGGAACTGAAGTGTGTATAATAATTCCCTGGAGGTAAAAAAAACATACGTGGGGCATCTTTAAAAAGAGTGGGACTGACAAATGAACTCTGTTAATTTATAGTTTAATACAATCTCTTGCACTTCTTGAGCAGTATATTTTCTTACCTCTTTGGTGAGAAAAGAAGGATCATATCGCTGTAAGGCAGTGGCAGCAACATTGCTGATGGGCCCTTCTTCTGACTCGGCGTACTTCAGAAGCAGTGGAATTGCTTCGGGAAGGAGTGCATTCTTCAGTGCCAGCAGGTACATCCTCACATTGTCATCTTTCTTAGCCTTCTCCAGTCTGCTTAGAATCAGCCTTTTGGCTTCCACAACAGCCTAAAGAAAATCAACAGCATGTTTAAATGGTGATCATAAACCTACCTTTTTCCCTCACAGAAGCAGGAGGGGCAGGGCTGGGTTCTAGCATGTTTTTGTTTCAAAGCATCATTGCGCCGGGTTAGCAAAGGTGTCATTTGTAAACTGTACGTTGATGGCTTCCTTAAAGCATAACCAACGTGACTATAGCTACAGTGACAGCTGGTCCATAGATTTATCATTTGCTAGCTGCTGATTCATTTGCTAGTCCCCAAGCCAGGGACCTCACAGGTCTTACTTGTGTGGTCAACATGTCCCCACAAAAAAAGACAAGGGAAATGTTCTTTACTGCTTCATAACATAATGTTGTAAGAGTGCTTGGCAATTACAAGGGAAGGCAAAAGGGATTCCTAAGGGCCATTCAGGTGCTCTGTGTCTTTTCAGCAGTGTGCTGCAATCCCTAACAGCACAGATCCAGCAGGCTGCAGTGCCTTGTCTGATCATCCTGATCCTCCATCACCAGCACCTACTCAGTCCATGGCCAAGGTGATAGCCTTCCTCCTGGGTTGTTCTGTGCATGTTTGGGGCAGAGCTGAGTACTTGAACCAATGAATTTTCTTCAAAGAGCTGAAATAACCTGAGGTGATTGCAGAGAGTAAATAGATCCTGAGTTTGCCAGTGTTTCTCTGAGGACATGGCTCATGCTTTTGGACAAGTGAGCAAAAGTACTGCTTCTGCTGACAGACTAGGCAGTGAGAAAAAGTTCCGTCAAACAAGGGCAAACTGGGAGAAATCCACAGAAACGGGAAGAGAACAGATTAAAGCCTAAAGCTGACAAAGTAGATGTCATTATTAAAAAAAGAAAAGTCTTCTCTCTATCAAACATAGGAGTTTATGGGCTTATTTTAAAACAGAGGGGAATATGCTTCCTGTGTCTCTCTTGCTCTCCCAGTAACATCAGCAGGGATCATTCACATGTGTTGCAGACCAGAATTTGGCCAGCAGTGAACAGCAGATACTCACTGGAAGCTTGCAACCTTCTCTGTCGCACAGCTTTCTGATGAGCGCTCCCATGACAATGACAAGAGTTTCTCTGATTTCTTCATTTGCGATATCACCCTTAAACTTAGCCTGTTATGCAAAAACAATGCTTTTAGTCTATAAAAATTATGAACGACAGTCTGTAGTGGGCTGAATACCCTCCCTCGTTTCCTGTGAACATTAGTGCAATGCAAAGGCAGTGATGACCACAGTGGCCTGGGCTCAGGCTAAGCAGAGCACTGCTCTATCATTACATATAGTAACTGGCTGCCATTTACCCCTTGAGTTACATTCAGTGTCTCAAATAGTAGATTAATTTTGAAGCTATGTTTAAAAAAAAAAAAGAAGTATTAAATCATTACAGGACTTTGATAAGGCAACAATCAAATAACCCTCAAATCGTTTTGCTAACATTCAGACTTAAGTTTGTTTTCCAAGTAGTAGATACTGATAACATTTTACAAAATAAATAGACTTTCAGCCTGGACCTACTAATTTTTGTTGTTTTCAGGCTATATGCTACTGGCACACTTAAAGGAAACCCTGGAAGGGATAAAGAAAGGAAAATTGGAAACAGCAACAGCTGTTTCTTCTTCCCTTCCCCTTTGACAGGGATGAGGCTGAAGAATATTAAGTCCGTTGTATTTGTATTGTCCTTTGACTTACAGTTAAAGATTTCAGGAGCATTTCACTGGGGTGAGAAGCAAATCCACAGGCATACAGGAATCGCTCCTGCAGGGTGGAAGTGCTTGCATCCTTAAAGTCAAGAAACTCCAGTATGGCCTCCAGTGATGCTGGGGTTTGAGCAGAGGTTACGGCATCCACTACCTGCGGACTACAAAGAAGTGGAAATGAACATATCATTGTAATGAGCTAGAAAATACTGAAAAGACTTTGCTGCATACAGAAAAAAGAAGCTAATGTGCTGAAAGATCTCTTCATTGCAGGTAAGATACAGAATTTTTTACTCTCATTGGAAAAAACCACGTCCTTGAATTCTTCCGCCTCAAAATGGTAGATGAACTCCAGAAATTATTCATATCCATGGATAATAATATTTGAATTTATTCAAATATAGGATCAAAAAAGTATTAAAAAACCAGAACTATCCAGAGTGTCTTAAAAGTTTACAGGACAAGGTAGTAAATGGAAAAAAGTGTTTTATTTCTACACACAGAATGGCAACTACAGAACAGGCTTCTACGCTACCTGAGTTACCCTCAGGTTTATCTCTATTGTTATCAACTGCTATAATTTGTTTGAAAGATCCTGACGGTATGGTAGGACTCAGAAATGCTTTCCAGCTCCCAAGTCTAGGTGCACATGCTGTTCATACCCAAACTCTAATATTAGGACAATATCCAGGGATGAACCATCCCCTTCTTTGCGCAATAGCTTCCATTTGAAGGACTGCTTCCATTTGAAGGAAAACGGGCAAGTCAAGAACAAGTTATAGAGTGTTTCAAAAGAAGCAATCAGGATGAGAAGCTTTGGGTAAGTTACAAAGCATGTTTGCCTTGCATTGTAGATACAATCTTGGTGGCTGAACAGTGTGCTGCAAATATATTATACTACAAAACCAAACACAACTTTACAAAAAGAAAATCCTTTTCCTGTAGATAGTACTGAATACTGGTTTTGCAATGCTAGGACATCACCAGTAGAACTGAATGAAACTCTTTGCATGCAATTTGCCCTTCTGCAGTTTTAAGTAACTTAAACCTTTTGAAAGCTTGTTCATGATGACTTACAGAAGTTCTTTATTTTCACTTCTAATAATCTGCAGTATCTCCTCTTTTGTAGCTTTTCTGATGTTCTGAATGAAGGACAAAAAGCTTCTTGCTGCTTCAGCCTTGGAAAGTTTTTCAGGATACATATGTTCTCTGATGCTCTGCCAGTGTTCAGAAAGCTGTAAAATAATTCACATTATGTCAAACCTCTGAGATCGTAGTTTCATTTCTCAAAATCAGACTTACTAAATGCAGATATGTGGGCCAGTTATTGCTCAAATTAGCTGAAATCCAATGGATTGCTGATTCTTTAGCTAAGTATTATTTAGTTTATGATAACCCAGAACAAATATCTTCGGAACCTTTCTATAGCTCTCTCTCTTCCAGCACTTTAGTATTTTCCTAATAATGTACATTGTCTTAAATGCAATCTATTTTGGAACAAAACATCATTATTTAGACTGTAACTGGAATAAGGTGAATTCTCTCTCTTGCAAATTTACTGCACTTTCTGGTGAATGCAGTGTTTGCCTTCTGTTCTCATTTTCTTCTAAGTAATTTTTTTTTAAGTAGAAGATGCACAATCCCCAGTTCACAAGTTAACAATATTTTTTTAGAAGATGGTAATTTTATAAGTGGCTAGTGTGGAACAGGAGTAAATGTCCCATAAGTAATTCCCCTTTCTTATTCATAAACCTGCATAAGATGGGGAGGGATTTGTGGTTATTGTACAAAATGATAGGTAACATGGTATTAGAACAGGTATCAGCTTCTTCATATGTTGTTGCTGTACTTATTCCACACACCACATTTTTGACCTGAATGAGCCAACATGGTACCAAAGCACCTATATCTGTCCTTCCAGATACACTCCCACAAGAAACTGGTGCAGGTATTTTGACCTTTCGTCTCTCACTTGCCTTTGCCTCTGTTATCTCAAATTATCGAGAACATTCTTTGGTGAAAACTCAGCTGTTCTTCACAGCAGTGTTTACTGCAGTTTTCCGGAGTGGGAAATAACACCAGCACCCATTTGACCTTTACTAAAATACTTCCCCTCTTCATGGGTTTTGTATTAGGCAATAACACTTGAACCTGCCGGCAAATAGAAGTGTCATCCAGCAGTGCAGAGTGCAACTTCCATCAACTGTAATAAACAATAATTAGGCAACAATGATTGAGACATAGGATATTTCCTGGGGATTAATGACCAGCTGGGAGGAGCTCATGTTCTGAAGCACAGATGGGTCTGTTAACCTCAACTGGTGATTAGTGCTTAGCACCAAGGTCAGTATGGCTATTATAAGCTGAAATCGGATAAACATATGGGGCACTTTCTATTCCCCCTGTTGAAGTTGCACCATAACCCGGCAAAAAATTTCTAACCTCATTAATCCTGTATTTTCTTCTGTGCAGAGCCCAGCTGTGTGGGCTGCTCTTAGGCAGCTTAGCCCATACCCTAGAGACAAGCAAGGTGGGACGTGCGAGCTGGAGCCATCTCAAGCAAAAGAGAGTGGAGACCAAGTCTTCCTCTTTGCGGGGATGCTCTAACCATTCAACTGCTACAAGGAGCAGCTGCTGTCTCCTGCAGTGACCATGGCTTTAAAAAACAGCATTGACAGTTGACATTTGCGAGGAGCCTCGTTCTCCTGATGTGAATGTCAGGCAGTTTGGATTGAATACCCCAAGGATTCAGGTGCAGATGCACGCACTTCCGCATGGCAACTCAGCCAAGCTTGGACATGAATGTCTGTCTTTCTGACAGAGAGATCAGACCAGAGATCTTGTGGGCACTCTAGGAAAATTCAAGCCAAACCAAGAGGTCCTAAACTGAGCAGGAGCTGGTTTTGAATGTCAGCTGCTTCACCAGCCTACAAAGATTGGCTGCACAAGACAGAACAAAACCATCTCAATTTCAGAAGGGGCAAGCATCCGTTCCCGTAGGAACCATGAGCATAAAAAAAATGTAAGAGCCATGAGCTCTTCTGAAAAAAGCGTGCTTTGTGATGTCTAAACACAGAAATCTAGGCCTAAATTTAAATGTAAATGTTGGCCATAACCTCACAGAAGCTAGTGCTGCCATCTGTGAAGTAGGGATAGTAATGGTTATTTTACCAAATTCATAAAGATACATATAAGACCTGTTATGATTTAAAAAGGGTTTTGAAAATGTAAAACTGTAGGGCATACCATGTCAGTATGGAATTAATGTATACTATGATATATAAGTACCAAATGTTATGCTGCTGCTTTGGATACAGTGTTCTGTTTATAGACCCCATCTTTTCATAGCAGTTACTGTAAAATACAGTGAGAAAGCAGGACTTCATTCTCATCGTTCCATTAGGTTTATAATGACATAGCTCAGTCCCCAGGCACTGCTCTGGAATTATACCCTATGTTTGTTATCTTGGTCTGGAAATTATCTCTATAACTATTATGACAAACTCGGTTCCAAGTGACAAATTGGTCAGCACAAACCCCAATGGGCAGAGTCAGGGAAAAAGCACCTGTCCCTGCTCTGTTTAAGATCCCTTGATGTTCCCTGCTCAGAACTGCTCCAGCACACATGCAACATCATTATTTCATTTCCCCCAACATGTTTTTTTATCTTCTCTGTGGCTCAACAAGCATTAGACAAGATAAATTATTACAGTGCAATGCTACTTCCAAATAACTAGCACAAGTTCCAATATAGTAAGGTATTTGTGCTCATAAGGAGTATCTCTGGAGGATTAAAATTATGTGTGCTGAATAGAAGCCTTATCTTGCTTATCAAAAACTGACAGAGAATAATAATTTTTAAATTAATGTTCCCATTCACTGCTAAATTCATTCCACAATGGTAACAGCATTAAAACTGTTTGCTAACAATCACTGTAGCAATTGATATTAGTTTATGATGAATAGCATCAGTAAAACGAAAGATGATGTATTTACAGTACCAAGCTCTTAGTAGTCTTTAGATGACTTCAATATACTAAAAAAAGATTTTTCTTTTCCAGAGGAAAAATGAGAACAGTATTGGACTTGCCAAGAATACTAAAGCCCCATTTTATACTTATAAAATACATACAAAGTCTTTTAAATAATAGACTTCCTTCAGAGTCAGGCAGTAAGAAGAGGCTAGATATATTACCAACAAATGTTTAGCCTGCCTAAGGAATGGCTAACCACCTTTAATTTCTAGGAGCAGTTCAGCTCCTCCATGACAGAATTGTTTATAAACACTGGCCAACCATCTTAAAAGTCATTTCCCACTCCATTACCCAGAGGAAATAAGCTCCTGCCAACTCAAGGTTGGCAAAGATGAGAGAAACCAAAAAGGTGTTGTATTTTCTAGTGGTCTTGAGAAATACTGCACTCAATCTTTGAAAGAGAGCAAAAAGGTTGGTACTTTTAAAGGTAGATCTTAAAACACCCTTGTGTGGTGGAGCACCATTGCATCACTGCTGTGCTCCCCACTCTGGGGCACGTTTTACATTGCTATGTTAGACCTCTCCTAGTGGGCTGCTTGGACAGAAACTTCTTTCACACTTCTTCTGCTCAGCTAACCAACCTGACACCCAACGAGCCTGTGTTTACTTACTGAAGGACGCTTTTTGCATTCGGATTTGACTGGCTCTGCTACTAGTGGCACGGCAACGTAACTGGAGTCCAAGGTCTTGATAACACTGGCGACTTGCTTCCCAGCGATCAGTCCAGGGCCAGCTTGTACTGACTTCAGTTCCAGTCTCTGCCTGTGCATCCATACAGTGAAGACACCATTAGAGCTCAACCGTTAGAGCAGAAATGCAGAAATCACGGCAAGAGGAAACAAAAAACCCCTCCACAGACCAAAAATATAGAACACAGACTTACTGAAGTCTCATTTTAAAATGTTCAGAATGTGGCAAGTCTATGGCTTTTTTAAGGTAACAGAAGTATCTGATACCAGCGGAATTACTGCTAGAGGTATATGGCATAAAATGCCTAAATAATAGACTTTCTAAAGTATGGATTTATAGCACCTGGTAAACAGCCTTCAGTAACCATATACATTCTGAAATGTTTCATATATTTGTTCATAAGAAGATCTAGAAAGTGAGATTTTGAAAGTACATTTTTTTAATATCATAATACTAAGGAGATGCCCAAATAATTTATCTTGTATGAGTATTTCCAAACTTTCAGTGTTTTGGAGTCTGGAGTCTAACACAGATCTAGGTTTCACTGTTGTTTCCTTTCTATGCAGCATATTTTGCTTTCTATACTTCTGAACTTTGACATACTAGAAATGGAGATCCATTTGAAGTATTTCTTAAGAAATGAGAGGACACAGAAATGGAACACCTACAGAAGTAACGAGTTGCTTAAAATGTTTTGGCCAATTCTAGCTGTTTCCATTTAATTTCTTATGAATGTCATTATTTATTATTTGCAGTATGGTAGAGCCCTTAATCAAAGTTGGACTAGGTACCATACGGATACAAAAGAGACCTAAATCCTTACCTTGAGAGTTTAGAGCCTTAGATCTTGATGCTATAAGACATACACATATAACCTGACTTGAACCACTAGTTCTGCGTACTATCAAAGACAGTCAAATTGCCCAACTTACTTTGAAACTATTTTGGCACCTGTTTTTCGTCGGTAATTCAGAAGCAAAACATAATTTTCTTCTGCTTTAATGGATTTAATGAAACTGTCTTCCAGCACATAAGTTGTGGCAGATGTGGCTTTTGTACTGGCATCTAAAATCTGAAAATAATTAAAAAATAAACCAGAAAAAGGGCTGATCAATAAACAACAGAATAGGAAAAGAGCTCACAGTTCCACATCGGGGCAAAACTCATAATGAAATAGAGCCAAACGAGGAAAGTGCCTGTGGGTTGACAACATCTCAAGCTAAGCCTACAAACCAGGATCTTCCAGGTTCTCAAGAATTCCTTCTGCAACAAGAAGTCACTCAGTTCTGCACCATGTGTTTCAAATTCAATACATACCAGAAAAAAAAAGAGGGGGGAGGATGGGACAAAGTTATGAGCAGGCTGTAACCGAGAAAATGCTCGGTACCACATTTAGTTAAAAATACACTTTAAATAAGATGAGAAGCTTTTCCAGGGAAATGTTTTGTAAATAAGATTGTCATGTTCACACCTGGGAAGCAAAGCCAGCCACCTTGCTTGATCTGTTTGTAAACAGGATGAAGTCTTTGTGGCAAGTGTGAAAATCAGGAACTCAGTCATAGTGTTGAGGCAGTTTATTAACAGAGCATGTGCTACCTTTCTACTTCTCTGAGCCGAGAAAGGTCAGTTTCTGATGCAGACAATCCCCGTGCCTTCAGCATATGTCCAGCTTGCACTCAGCAGTAACTGCTTACAAAGGCATTTACTAGTAGTGAGGGACCACTAAGGACTTCAGTTACCTCTACAGCACATCTCCTACGTTACACCTGTGCATTAGGGAAGCCTTTAACCTTCCAGGCAAGCCTGACAGGGCTCCACTCAGGAGTTAGCATCTTGCCCAGCATTTATTGTGTACGCTAAATGCTGTGACTCAGCAGCTGGGAAAAAGGTTACAATTTTCACTATGACTGTGACTGTATAGAGTGTTTTCCTCCAAAGAAAAAGAAGCCTCACATTGATTAAAAATTCAGTACAGCCAGGATAAAAGTGCTGTAAATCTGCATAGAAACTAAAATATATTATGGATGAGATTCAAAAATGATGAGAATTGCTGTGCTGCACTTAATGTCAGCTGAGCCAAGGTGGTTGGAGAATCCATTCCCTGTTCTCCCCATGGGTACTACATATGAAATTTCTACTTGTAATACTACAAAATGTACATGTAGAATTTGCTTTCTGTAACGCAAGAAAGGACTTTTGAGAAAATGAATAATAGCTATTAAGGATATATTTTTAAATAGGCAGAACAGATTTTATTTTGTTGAAGAAATCATACCCGGTTGTGGCTGGTAAATCCTTGTTTTTCTATTTCACAGGAGTCCAGGGCTTTTATTTTAGTCACTTGATCTTGCCGCACATGGTAAGTCGTATTGCATTTGCCAGATATGTCCACCTTGAAAAAAAGAGTTAGATTAGGATAATCGCTTGAATTTATCTTTGGGACCCTGGAACACCTTCCAAAGATGAATCATTTTCTCCCCTGTTGGAATCTTTTACATGAGATGCTGCACTGTTTGGGTTTATTTACCAGTTTTGAAGATATCAATGTTTCTAACAACCTGCTTTGGATAGCCAGGAGTACTTTTCATTAGATGGCTATGAAGGAAAGTAACAATGTTTGTTTACACAAAAAGGTTAGGAAACACCTGGCAGTTGGCACTATACTTATGAATTTGAGTTAAATTCCAGCTTCGCTCATGTGGACAGATGTAAAAATTTAACATTGTAACGCAGATTAAATAGATGCAGCTAAACCATTGCTAACTTTGTGTGGATACTCTGTTTGATTTAAAATGGCCTAATCCATTGAATTGAGCTTAGGAATCAACCGACTTTAAACATCAGTATCATCGCTTTTATAGTGACCTGGTTTAAGTTGGTATATTACCAAATTCTGCTAAATTGGTAAGAGCATTTAAAATCAAATGGATTTCACCCATTCTTTATGTTAATTGCAGCAACTTAACTTGTGTCACCAAATACTCAGAAGGCTGTCTTTACATTCCCAACCTCAAATGCGATCAAAGGGCTGATTTCTGTCACACTTCCTTCCTTCTGAAGTCAGCAGGAGCCACAGGTCTACCTTTCAGGGCAGACCAGGCTCTGCCTGTTTCTCTGATGATGATTATCTTGCCAGTAGAGCACCATACCTCACGGGCAGTACCAGAGTGCAGCTGTAGCTGGAAAAGGCTAGCCAGACCTCTTTTAATGTTCTGAGTAAAACCAGGTTCATTTTGATACGAGTAGAAGTTTTGGACCTGTAGAAATAAAAAACAAGTATATAACTAATCTGGTTAAGTGAGAAAGGAATAGTGAGGATCCCCTCTAGAAAAACTCCCTTTATTTTTTCCTGATTGGAAAACTGAATTTGGAACTGTTGTCCTTATTTAAGCAAACTCCAGAGTCTGCAGGGCCTGCCAATAACACTACAAATATATTTCAGGCTTTAGCTGTACCTAAATACTGCTTCAGTGCAGTGAGCATTTTTACTGCCTATTAATTAGACAGAATTTAGAAGGGAAACGGGAAACTACACAATTTCACAAGTCACTCATTTTTGTGCATAATCCTCAGATAATCCCTCTCCACACGCACATAGTATCTGTTGCACTTTAATCACAGATTACAAAAACACAGAATGAATCATAGGTAAATCACAGTTAGAATGATTAAATGATGTGTCAAACAGATCACAACCTTTGTACTTCCTGGGTCAACTCTTATGCTTGAGCCTCTCCTCTGGTAACAAGACTTTGCACCTCCACTTTGCATTCAAGGTGCTTTAAAAGCGCACTTTTTTCAGGAACTGTAAGTACAATCAGTGTGTTATCTCAGGGCAACCCTGGAAAGTGGTATCACTGTGCCAGGGATGAAAGTATCACACCACAGAGAAATCATAAAAGGAGCGTACAGACCCTATTACCTGAGAAAAAGCCCAAGTTTTTAATACTACATCTCAATCTTAGTGTGTGAACTGCTTAATGTACTGGGAGCAGATGTATTTTGACTGTGTTCTTCTGATACCTCTGTCCTCATTTAGGGATTTGTACAGTTGGGAGGGAGTGCTGTCCTGTTTCTTTTTATGTTGTGTAAAACTGATGACAAGGCTGAGTCTGAAAGTTACTGAGCAGGCCTGATAGCAGCTGCAATTCAGTAGGCTGAGCTGGCGGCCAGGGTATGTGCTCAGTGCCTATTTACAGCAGGAGGTAAAGATCCTGCCGGGATAGGGTGTCACAGCCCTCACTCCGCTCTGCAGAAGAGAAAAGGGAGTGTGACCTTCAACCTTCCTCCTTTTTCACTGCCCCATTGCCCACGTCCCACCTGCCCACTTGCTCGGGCTGCAGAGGGGAGAGCGAGGCTCTTGGCCTAATGCTCCTGGCCACAAGCAACGAGAGAATGAAGAAGTGTGGAGAGGAGGCAGGAGCAGCCACAGCTCAAGCCTTGTCGCTCCTTGGCCAGAGCAGCAGGCTGAGCACAAGGGGACAAGTGAGCAGCTCCGCAGGGAACAAGAGAGAGAGATGGATTTACTTGATTCCCTTCCTGAGCAAGACTGGGACCCTGAGAGCTACAAGTGGACACGGGTGCTCCTGCGGTGGGACAGTGCTTTGTTGCTCTCTCAAGGCAAGCTATAAAACCCAGGTACACACTGAGACACATCTGCTCACTGTCCCTTCTCTTCTGATTTCTGGAGACAGTTCCCAGTAGAGGAACAACATGAAAGGCTGTCTCAGTATCAAGCTCATTAACTTGGGACCACTGAAACTGCAGGTGACACTGAAGTAAATAAGCAAGCCAGAGAGGTGGGAAGAGCAGTCATGCTAAAGTATTTGCTAAGGGTTTAAAGTGATTAACACTGTTCCTCACAGACTCAGTATAACCTCTCTCATGACAAACTGTATCTCCTTTTCTGCCTTCAGACCTTGGATAAAATCCTGGTCTCACTGAAGTCAACAGCACAAATCTTATACAGCAGTTATGCATATATCTACATGTGTACCCATATATTTGTGGCCAATCTGCTGTTTAGTTCCATGCTGTATGGTGTTCTCAACGCACAAGAGGCTTGGGCTGGAAGGGCCCCTTGTATAGGTAAATTACAGTCCATTCTAAATTATTGTATTTCATGTAGAAAGATAGGACATGATAGCATATTAAGAACACTGAGAGGATAGTGAATTGGTAAATTCTCCAAGCCTGTAAGAAAAGATTTGTCTCAGGTTTCCTCAGGGGTTGAATTTTAAAAGACAGGGTCTTACTTTTCCACGGACTAGCTCAAGAACTATGGGCCTCTGTAAAGCTTCCAGATATTCTTTCCCGATGATCTTCTCTGTGCTTTTTCCTTTGAAGATGTTTTTAGCAGCTGGACGTTCATTCACATTTTCAACTTGAACATCTCTTATCTAGGAAAGTAAAAGCAGAGAAAATTCATGTCTAGCATTGGCCTGTGGTAGGCTGGATAGACTAAATCACCTAATACATATTTTTTATTTCTTCATTTTTGGTTATGATCATTAATCTTCTGATTACTATGTCTATGTTTTCAAAAGAACCCAGCACTCACCACTGGGGAAATAAGTAGAAGAAAAACTCACCGTAAAGCTAACTACCAAACCCAGTTTCTATTTAGCAAATGTCATGATTTGCAGCTAGAACCGAGGCTTCAGACAGCCTATTGCCCCTCAGGTAGGTGCTTGCACCCCCGTTGTTTGAAGCCGTAGAAGCTGTATGAAGCATTTTCAAAATACAGGAGATATTCTGAAGTTCTGGCTTATGATGTTAGATATATTATTGTGAAGTCTTATTCTATAGGAATCAGCTTCTCGAAGCAGCTGGTTTTAGTTGACAAGACTAGGGAAGAATAAAAATTTAACTCATCTTCTGAAACCAAGTTCTTCAAGATTAGATTAGCAGTTAGATAAATGCAGAAAAGACTGGGCACATTTTAAGTTGTCTGATGGCATTCATTACCGTAATTTTGATCAACTGGTCATCATCATTGTCAGGATTTCTCCATAAGAGGTTGACATCCACACCAGAAGAAAGCCGGTAGCCTGCACTTTTCTGCAGTGATGCTTTTACCCGATCAACATACACTTCAGCTGAGTAAGCAAATTGATATAGCTTGTCATTATTTAAGCTTGGTCCAGTAGTGTGCCCTGTTTGGAAAGCAAAAACAGTGGTTTAGAATTGACTAACTCATATAACCTGTCATTTTCTCTAAAAAACACCTTTAGAAAAATTAAAAATTTAATTGCCAACAAAAGATTTATGGGACTGATCCTGCTACCCTTGATTAGAGAGGCTGTCCCACTGGAGCAGATGGGGTTTTTTGTGATTAAGTTGACACTAATCTCATATATTTAAGATAAGAATGTCCACAAGATCCTTTGTTCTAGCTCTACACTTAAATAAATAACAGTCAAATTCTTTACTTTGGATATGTTAGCATTAGTAATTAATCCAAAATTATTTGCAACTCAAAGTACTGTAATTAATCATGCAATTTGTGTGCTTAGCAATTTGAAATGCACTGATGTAATTTGTGGGAGCCAACAGAAATTGTTCTCTGCATCTCTTGCACGTTTATCGGGAATCTTTCCATTGAAAGCCTTGCCCAGGGGTGACATGAATGTAATGAAGACATTGGGAAAATATTTTTTAGGTTAAATAATTAAGCTGTTGTTCTTTAAACTAAATAATTGTCCCCGTAGCTGTGCCTCTGCTGTTAATTGATGTATTTTAAGGGATATAAAAGCCAAATTCTAGCATAAATGCAACTTGCATACCCAATTTATGGTGCCATTTCCATCTGCATTAACAACTCAGATAGATAGACTGTTCCATAGGGATTCAGTTGCACTGAATTCAGTTAGTGTAAATGAAATCTGTAGTATACAAATGACTTTTATTTTTCCTTTATAAAACTACTTACTACCTCATCCTTTCTCATCTTCTCTTTCTCTGCTCTCATGCACAGCCATGTGGGCAATGTGTGGCACCACTGTCACAACTCTCTACCCAGCCTCAGGCACAGGAATTAAGACCGTGCCCCTAAAATCTGTGGCTAAGGAAAATCAATTTCTTCTTGAATATCCTTTAAATATTTTGTCACGAAGGGTATACATAATATCCCTTTTCACTGCTTTCAAGGGCTTCCCTCCTCTGGTGCAGATGGCTACAAAGGTCTCTTCCACACAAGAAAAATTGATGAAGTCAGTTTGTAGAGGGAAGAGGAAGAGGAAGAGGAAGAGGAAGAGGGAGGGGGAGGGGGAGAGGGGAGGGAAGGGAAGGGAAGGGAAGGGAAGGGAAGGGAAGGGAAGGGAAGGGAAGGGAAGGGAAGGGAAGGGAAGGGAAGGGAAGGGAAGGGAAGGGAAGGGAAGGGAAGGGAAGGGAAGGGAAGGGAAGGGAAGGGAAGGGAAGGGAAGGGAAGGGAAGCTGGCTGTGCACAAAGTGCTGTTACATCTGCAAAGTAAATACACATACAGTGACCTTAGGTGCTATCTGTAAGCAGCACAGCACTAGCCTCTCAGACCTAAATGCTGCACCACTGAATCCATTGGGAATTTCTTCATGGAGTTCAGGAGGCACAGAGCAGAAACAAAAACTTCACAACAGAGTTAATCTACGAAAAGCAAAGTGCTGTCCTCAGGCAGATGCATCTCAGTCTTATGAAAAGTGCAGAGGGAAAAAAAAAAGAAGAAAAATCTATCAAAACATCTCAGGCAAATTCTTAAGCATTCTGTAATGTAATCAGTGTGTTCAAAGTCTCCTGCAGACAATCAACAGGCTATCTTGATTTATGTCGTGTCCCTCAGTGTTTTGTTTGACTCTGCTAAATAAATTTCAAATCACTGCATTGGTAAAAAGGAAAACCAAAGTCTTTTCTTACTTCACTCTCAGATTTTAAATCCCAGTTAGGTAGGTGCACAGTGTAGTTCCAACATGGCTGTATGGATATATTCTGCAGTGCTCAAAGAGTCCCCTTTTCTTAAGGTTTTGCTCGCTTCCTTCCTCTGTTCACTCAGGTGTCATAGCAGTAGGTTAAGGTCAGCTTCAAAGAATGTTTCCCTGAGGAAAACGGCGACCCCACCAAGTTTGGTCTGCAAGTTGCATAAATTGGCAAACCTACACAGAACTGAACTGACTTATGCTTTATGCCAGCTGGAGATGTGGCACAGCAGGTTTGGTAATCCCAGGGGGAGCAGCCTGTTTGTATATGAGAGATCAAAGCTGTGACTATGGATGTTTTTGCAGGGAGACTGAAGCATTAATGTTGGCATGACAGGGCTCTTCTGGTTTTCTATGTCTTGTGTGTCTGCTTCAAAACAAAGTCACCAAGAGGTGTAGAACCCTTCTTTCAGGTTTACTGTGAATTTCCTAGCCAGTTCCCCAATATCCCTCGCCCCTATCAGCTTTGAAGCTACATTGCCCTTGAGAGCAGAGGGTGCTCAGTGCCTGCCCAGAGATGGCTGCGCCTTTCAGGGACACCCCTCGCTCCTTGCAGTACCTCAGAGCTGGTTGCTTCCTGGTTCGAAATGTCCTTCATTTGCAGCAGAAACAGCAGTGCTAATGATTTAGTATTGGCTAAGATTTTACAAACGCCACCCACTAGGTGCTTTCTAAACACAGAAGGTGACACAGTCCCATCTAAAGATAAAAGGTGTGGGAAAAGCATGACCAAGAAAAATGATCTGGGTGCTGACAGACGTGTGTCTTAGTAGTTAAGGTGGATGTTTGTGGTTTTGCTCCCTCTGTCTTTTGAGTTAAAAGCACCTTTCATCTGTCCTCTTCCTTTTCCCACAGCTCAACCCACAGAACTTTTTTCCTTTTGCAAGAGGTCCTTCCCTCTTCCTCCCTTTTAGCATTTGCTTGACCCCACATATGAAAGAGCTGTTCCCTCCTGAAGGAAACAGATGAGCAAATGACGCAGCAGCTTCTTGCAAGTGTCATGGAAGAGATGAATAATTGCAAAGTATTTCTGGGAGCTAGAATAATATTAGGTTCTGAAAGCTTTCACTATTTCATACGTGGAAAACACTGCAGTAGCCAGGGCAGAAGACACCTTTAGCTGCAAGACTGGTGTCACTAATGGAAAAGGGTGAGCCAGCAGTGGATCACGATAAGAGAAGGAGGAGGCAGTATTGAAGGTAGTCCCAAGGAGTTAGCACTTACCCTGCTGGAAATGGGGAAGCCAAGAGAGACAATTGGATAGCATGGTCAGTTTGAGAGGCAAGGGGGATATTGGTGGCCAAAGGACACAGACACAGTGTCACTGCCCAGAACCAGTATTCAAAACAGCATAACTAAATGTTCGTGCCATCTTTCATGAAGAAAACACCAGTTCTATTTAAAAAGGAATATTCCTACACCTTTCTGTTAGAAACTTTTCTTAAAAAAAACCCCTGCCTTTAGAAGCTCTTTCCTTTGTATTCAGCACAGCACTGGGATCCTTGCTGCCTGTATAGCCATTGCCATTTCAGCTGACGGCAACTGTCCCACTGACTGAGAAGGGAGGAGAGATGGACATAAAGACTGCAATCGGCCATGCTCTCTTGGGGTCAGAAGTGCCTGCTTTCAAGGTGGAGTACATAACATATAAATGGTAACATGCCAAGTCTATAATTAAATCATGATACTGTATAATACAGAAGGTTACACTGCATGAGTAGAGACAGCTGTCAAGTCCTGTGCCTTTTATTAATACATATGGCATGCACAGCATGTGCGTCTCTAACTACTTGCTGGCTCTACCTTCATAAATTATATTTGCCACTGTTTCTGATACTGGATAGCTTTAAAAAGCAAAACCCATCCGCTTCTTTGAAAACATTTTTCAAGTGGAACTGCAGTAGGAAACTTTCACATGTGCTGATCTAGCTGACTTATGAAAAGAATATTCCTTCAACGTTTCCAAAAGGCAGCATGGCCTGGTGGAAAGGTAAAACATTCACCCTAATCCCAGCTCTGTCACTGAGGCACTAAGTGGCCTTTGGGCCAGTAATTTAGCTCTCAATCTCTCTGCACAAGAGAGACATGAGACCTGGCAGAGCTGAAGGGAGGACTAACTAATGAGAAAATGCTTGCCCAGTAGCCTGGGGATGTAAAGTGACAAGCAAATATTACTTCACATCAAGAAGGAGCTTTGCTTAATTGATATTAAGAAGAAGCTGGGAAGAGCAGACACCAGCAATGTTGCACGTCAGTATCTAGCCATAAACGTTACTTGGTAGTCTCGTGAAATACACTCACAGATAGAGGAACTGCCTGCAAACTTCTCTGCTTTATAATTCCGGTCGTAAGGGGGTATGGAGGTAGGGAGGAAGGTTGCTGCTCTGTGCTTACACACATATGGTGTCCTGGATCCCCTGCAGGGAGCAGGAGAGCACCCATGAGAGCACCTCTACAGCCTTTTTAACAGTTTAACCTAGGATGGCGTGCCCCCCTGCTCCTGATCATGATGAGGGCATCCTCATTAAAAACTAGGTGTTGGCTCATGTGTTAAGGTTGCTGCTCCTCTAAATTTAATGTCAGGTTGTACGTGAAGGGCCACTACTAAAGACACCTTTCCTTGCTTCATACACTGGCACTGCTGAAGTGCGCAGTCTCCAGATTTCATACCCTTGACCTTTGTCAGGACACCTGAGTAAAGCCCTGCTCCCAGGGCTTGTGCAGACATCCAGGTTTTCATGACTTATTGCAGAGCAAGCTCCCCATGAAATTAATGGGATGCTTGTTACTGACTTTAGTGGTAGCTGAGTCAACTGCTCAGAAGCTGAAACCTGGAGAGCCCTGAGCACTTCCTGGCTCTGCTCCACCAGAGCACTTCTGTGTGTTTAACTTTTGAGAGTGTGAATAGTCCCTTTCAAGTCGGTGCCCCCACAGCATGTCCTGACTAAGCAAGGTCAAGATCCCCAGTCTCCTGGCTTACACCACTGGCCCTGTGCACCTGAAAACATTGCCTCCTCCATCCCCTCTGCTGACATGAATGCTACAAGCACTTAAGCCTTTGTAATTACTAAATGCATTTTGCATTACTCAAGGACAGATGAGTAAAGATGATCGGTTTTGATGCAAAACAGATCTGCATATACACACTGGTTATGCCTTTGCTGAGCCAAAAGCTGAACCAAGCCCGGTACAGACCTACCTTTAACAGAGGCTGAGTAGGTGGAAATGATGCAAAGGAACAGCACGGTAAGAAGAATCATGCTGGACTCCCCTGAGCTCCCAACTGCAGCATGAAGTATGAGAGCCTCCAAGAAGTGAGCTGCTGAGAGTGGAGGGAAGCTTGCAGAGAGAGCTGCCGGGTCGGCCACACTGTTTATCTAGATGTAGTAAAGGTCAGATTCCAAATTCCGCACTCAGGTACTAAGTTCATCAAAGGACTTCCAGTTAATTATTAAGAACTAAGGTAACTGGTGGTTTCTACCCCATTTTATCGATCGCCTCAGCTTTCATTTTTTAATACTGAGCCCACACAGACACATTTCTGAGCCGGGGAACCCACCTCCAGCCCCGGCAGAAGCAGGAGCCACTCCTCCTCTGTCTGAACAAAAGGGCATTCGGGTCTGTTGCTGCCAGGGGCCAGACTCTGACCACCTCGTCCACTGTCTTGTATCAACTCTGTGAGCAACCCCAGAGGCAGATGCTTTTTAATCATCTTCCTGGAAGCAGAAGTATGTGGGATTTGTCAGTGCCATCCCAAAAAGTGATGCTACTTTGTTACAGAGACTCAGATGCAATCTCAGTTCCTGCTATATTGTATCGTACCAAATAAATTATCTTTCTTTCAGCAGCCCCAGCCCATGTATCACATCATTGCAGTGGCAGAGGTTAGAGACTGAAAAGATGAGATAAACCAGCCATTCTGTCCCACCTTGGTGAAGAGTGCCTGCTTGGCTAGGTCTGGGAGTAGGGCAAACCAAGCCCTCCTTTTCACCCCTATTTTCCCCTTTTCTGGTGCTCACTTCACCACCTCCCCTGATAAGCCCCTGGCTGAGTAACCCACGTGCTTCCCTGTTTCCTCTGAGAGTAAATCCCAGGCCATCTCGCACTAAGCCTCTAGGACACAGGGCTCGCTAAAGGACCTGCTTGTCCCTCAGGTGACAGTGGGGCAGTAGGTCATCCCCCACGTTCCTCGGCACCCCCTGGGTGTCACAGCCTGCGAGGGGGCACCCTCTCCCCCAGCATACGAAGCCTCCCTGGCTCTGCAGGGAGGGAGGATCTGGTCCTGCTTGTAGAGGAGGCACACCCATAAGCCATCACCACGCTCTTTCGCTCCACTTCCAGAGGTTGCTTTAACAAGACTGCGAGCTACAAGCACCCCGACTGAACCAATGCCACCCCAGGCTGTGTTTAGCTGCTCCCAACAGGCCATTTCTGCCACCAGCTCCTCTGTATTAATAAGGGATCATAAGGTGAGAACAGCCTTCGCCTTGGGCGGTATAAATGCCTCCTTCGTTGCCTTGTGGTAAAAGAGAAGCCGAGCACCGTGGATGTCAAACGTCGCCCAGCGGTGGGAAACAACAGGTCCATGCCAACACCCCTCACTCACCCTCATCTCTCTGCACCTTGTGGAAGTCCCCCCAGAGCTCTTCATGTGTTGTGTGTGCGTGTGCACGCATGTGGGAGGGAGGAGATTAGTAGGAAATCCTGAGGACTGCTACTGCTTCTCCCCAGTTTGTTGTTATTTATGCTGCTTCCCCAGCGCAGGTTGTGACATGCTTCTGAATTCAAGGGACTGAGGCAGAGGACTCCAGCTGATCCTTTCGCTGTGTTTGGTAAACAAGGACCTTGCCAGGCTTTCTATGCTTTTTTGTAAAAATAAGGATCTGTGTGCAAAACCAACTTTGGCTAGAGAGAGAGCAGAGGTATGGATCCTGCTTTGGAAATGCAACATTCACACTTCACTCACGGGGAGGAGTTGATGTTGGTCTGAAACCTGGAAAAGAGCAATTGTCCTCTTCTTATGCTCTTGGGACACAGGAAATGTATATCTTCCTTGAAATAAAGTTATTTAAAAAAAGGCCTCTCTTAGACACCAGAATATCAGAGGCCAGATCCTCTGCTGAGTGAAATCGGTGTATCTCTTTGGACACCAGTGTAGTTGTGCCAATTATAGGACTAAGGATGTAGCCATGATGTAGAGAAATAGTTTACATATATTTCCACGTGCATATACATATTTACTCCTGTAACGCATACTTGGTATATTCTTCAAACGTCTTAAAAACAGGAGGCCTGAGCGTCACCTCAGTTATGCCCAGAGTAAATCAGCAGTGATTTCCTTGAAATCAAATTACACCAATGAAAGAAGTGTTGCACCCACCAAAGTCCATTACATGCAGAGGTTGCAGCATCAGCCCCTCATGTACGCTTCACGCCATGCTGGCATATGGCTGGGGTCAAAGTATTACTGTTGCTGCACCTTTTCCAGAGTCCAAACTATAAGTCTCATATCTTTATATGACCTAATAAAACTAATGAGATTTCCTCACTTCTTCTGAGGTCAACAAAACGTTTTTGTCTTCTCTTCACAAGTGACAGTCTGAAGATCTTGGTGTTCAACTCAAACTTTCAGCTATGTGCATCGAAATACCCAAGTCCATCTTTGCCCTTCAGCTGGTGCCTGCGTGCCCCAGCTCCTGCTGTTTCGGTGAATAAGACACCCCCCACTTCTGCCACGGGGGGCAGGGGGAGGTAGCCAAGCCACTGGCTAAAGAGTTGTGCGCATCACTCGCATCCTAACCTTCGCCTCAAGAGTGCTGCAATCAGACCTGGCCCACAGAGAGTGATGTCTGTGTCCACACCTGAGCCTCCACAGAGTATCTTTGTTCCTCTCTCCATACTCTGCCTCTTCATCCGCAGTGCTGTTTCTGTAAAAGGCTTCGATACGCAGTTTTGAACTATGGGGTGTTTAGTTTATTCTGTTGCTGGGGAGAACTCACCATTTGAATGAGCATCTTGAAAAGTCATCTTATGGCTCTATCAAAATAATGAAATTCAGTTAGACAGCTCTTTCTCAATATTTGCAACTGCTCAGGTCTTCATTTTGCTTTGTCACCACTTGGCACTTGGCAGACTTCAGAAAACATTGCATTAGCCTCTATCAGTGTCTGAGGACGTAGGGGTCTGGATTAGCAATACTGCCGCTTTGGAAAGTGCAACATGAGAAAACAGATTTATAAATCAAAATGCGTAAGCAGTTTCTTCATTCTAAGAAAAAGCACATCTGAATATCATGTGAATGTGTTAGATGCCTTTTTGCTTTTTTTAAAAAAGCAAGCAAGCAAATGGGTTTCTATCAGTAACTGATCTGCAGCCTTCTAATGACCAAAGGAAAATGAAGGATTCTTCACGGGACAGTGGCACATTTGGACTTGTGTGATGCTGGTGTGTAAAGCTAGATATTAATAATAACACGAGTGAGGTTTTAAATAGACACCAGCAAAAGCAAATGCAAATCTAGCTATTTTTAAAGTAACGCAGGGAATAGGAATCACAAATGAAATCAAATATTATGGCAAATATTAAATACGAACAGCAGTTAAAGGTCAGTGTCCTACTATAGTGACACCATACAGTTTTTTGACTTTAACATAGCCGTAGTAAACCTGAAACCAGCGCTAAAACTGAAAGAGTGTGTATATCTGGAACCAGTGAAACTTGAGATAAACACCGATGCACATGAAAAGGGTATTATGGTAGCACGCACTCGTATGTTTGCTAACTTCGTGTGCCTCATTAGCCAGGGGTGAACAGATATCTACATACTTAGGCTGCCCAAAATATATTTTTCTTATATTATAATCCCAATCTCCAGAACTGACTCCTGTACCAGGGCAGCATTCTTTCATGAAGTTATCTGAAGGTGAAAGAACGTCACCCTTTGTTGAGTATTGACACTAGAGTTTAAAAAGCTAATTGGCGGTGGCTTTTAAAAATCTGAAGCGTGAAGGCGCGTACCCCTTTTTAGGGGGCAGAGGGAGCACAGCATTGCTGGGGGACCTTTGGAGCTAGAAATCTGCTCTGAGGAATGTCACCACTTAAAAATACTTCACTGGCCCCTGTGTGAACTCAGTAGTGTCATCAAAACCATCAGATAAAAATAAAGTTTTCTTACTTTTCGCTCCTCTTAATCCCGTGGAGCCACCACAGCCATAGGCAAGGAGGAGCACAACTTTCCTCATGATTTGCAGCAGGGGCATTTGCCTGCCAGTGGTACTCGGCTGATTTCAAAGCGATCGGCTCATCCGTGTACCTGCCTGCAAGGTCGGGCCCTAAAGGCCCCTAAAGCCTGGCCACGGCACCCACGTCCACCCGCACTCGCTCTGCCGCCACGCTCAGCAGCAGCCATTCACAGCCTTGCCAGCATCTGTTATAAGCAACGATGCAAAAATGAGAAACCCACCCACACCATGACCCATCTTCAAGTGCATGCGTTACGGTTGCAGCTTTTTCTTTTGTTATTTGATTGGAAGCTGTTCCAGGTGCGACCAGACCTGACTCAGAACGCAGCCATCAGTGTAAACCCCCGGTGCCTAGCGGGACCGGAGCGAGAGCGGCTCCCCGCCGGCCTGCGCAACCGGCAGGGACGGGTCCCGCCCTGGCTACCGGCCGGTCTTTGGGCAGGGGAGGAGTACCGCGCCATAACGCGGCCACCCAACGTTTGCGCGCCCTGGCGCCTTGCCCCAGCGCCGGGGCGGTGTCCGTTAGCGGCACGTGACCGCCGCCCGTTGCTCGCCGGGATTTGAAGTCGTGGCGGGCGGGGAGGTGCGCGCGCGTGCGCGCGAGGGGGGGGGGGGGGGCGGTTGTTCCTCCTCCTCCCATCACCCGCCCCCTGCCCATCCCCGGCCTTGCGCGTGGGGCGGCTCGCGGGTACGTTGCAGCCCCCCCTCCCCCCCCCGCTCCCCCGCCGCGTCCGTTACCCCTTGGGGTGTGTGTGGGGGTAGAGCTGGGGTTCAGGCTCGGGGTTCCTCAGGGGAAAGGAAGGGAAAATGGCCGCCTCCCAACAGCCTGGAGAGCGTGACCCCCCTCTCCACGCCGCCGCCCGAAACGCCCGGCTGTCGCTGCCGCCCGTGGGGGGGGGGGGTCACGGCCGCCCCGGGCCCTTGTGGGCGGGAGTGGCCGGTCCTGTTGAGTTATGAGGTACTTCGGCGCGTGAGCAGAAATAACGCCTGTGATTCTATATATAAAATGTGTGTATACATGGATACGTGCATATCTATAGATGTATGCGTGTATATGTATATGCGTCTATATATACATACAGAGATGTATGTATAGAACTCGGTATCTGCGGGGCATGCACGCTGTGGTGGTTGCAGACGCACCTGTGCCACGCAAGGCCGTGCCATTTGGCACCCACGAGCATCTCGACTCCCTGGGCCTTGTGTCTTAATGCCCCCAGACAGGGAAATCGGTGTTAGCTAAAACACTTCTGGTTTTCTGGTGTTTTGTGTGTTTTCTGGCTCTTCTGTTCCAGAATAAGCCAGGGGGGTGTTTTTTCTGCATGTTGGCTCTGTAAATGCAGTGTTCTCCCATGAATTAGTTATCTTTGGAAAACTATGCGGCAGTTGAGCACAGGGGAGCTACTAGTATGAAAAAATAATACTTGCCATTGAAAAGGAGAGTGTATAGTTGTAATTGATTTGAATGCAGAATGTTTTGCTGAGTAACAGTTTAGTCTTTTCACCCCCTTTCTGTGTTTTGTCCACTGACAGTGGCCAGTGTCAGTGGTTGGCCAGTGTCTTTGGTTCTCAGAAAAAATAAAAATTAATTTTGAAAGGGTACATCTTGTTCACACTTGTTTTTCCCCCCAAAAATGGCTTTAGTCTCTTTAAAATTACATTTCTCTAACACGCTGCCGTAGTTATATCGCAAGATACCTATTTAATTATTTGTTTGTGTATTTGAGAATAGTTTGTGTACACATAATAGTACTGCTAATGTTTTTTTCTTTTACATTTAATCCAGTATGATTCCCTACTTTGAAGCAGTTGTGTTTTCATGAAGTTTTTAATTGGAAACTGTTGAATAGCTGCAGATGTAGCAGGCAGAGTGTTAGACATGATCTGAATAGAGGTTTTAATCTCTCTAGTATTTTATGTTACTGTTTGCAGAGGCACTAACCTAGCTTTAAACAAAAAAATGCCATCTCTTACTTATTTTTTTCAGGTTTATGGTAGGTGTAAAGTGATATTTGTTCTAATTGAACTTCTTGTTAATAACACTCATACTATTGTTCTGTTTCTTACAGAATTGGTGAGGGAAAAGCTTGCTTTTAATGAAATGCTTATCACGTGTTGAGAAACAAGTCAGTAAACTCGGCCAAAAGCTAATGTCATCAGAAACGCCAACAGAAAGTCCAGAGGTGCCAACGGAAAATACCATGTCCCCTGAAGTTCCTAATGTGGAAGGAAAGGTGAAGTCAAGTGGCAATCAAGTAGAGAGACAGGAGGCAGGCTCAAACAAGGAAGAATGCCTTGAGCTCATGTCCAAGAGGCAAAGGAAGAAGCTATTAAAGCAGAAACAGTGGGAACAACAGAAAGATCTACGGAGGTATGGTTTGCAAAATAGCTTTCCTGGGATCATGTATAGTATTTAGTGCTAATAATAATAATGTGTCAGCAGAATTTGCGTGTAGATTGCTTTAGCAAATCAAGGCAGTTGAACCAGTTTTCTCCTACGACAGGTTTAAAGCAGTAGTCACAGGCTACTCCGTTTGCGTATGAAGAAGCTATAAAGGTAAGCATCCTCTCTCCATACTAGAAGTGTTCCTCAACTTGAAGAGGATATCTGGAGGGATTCAAACTTGCATGTTTTTGGTTTGTCAGAAGAGAGAAATAACGCGTGGCCTTGTTCCTTTCTCAATGGGCTGTGCCCTCTTTCCCTGGTGCTGTCAGACTTGGTGAATCTTACAAAGACAGTGAATGAAAAAAATTCTTTTGACACTTGAAATGCTGTGCTATAAGTTATGTTGACTTATGATCTGTTAAAATAGTTTTGGAAGATGATGGGCTTCTGTATTATTCTGTTGTTGAGAGAAAGCGTATCTGCAAATGGGCTGATCATGGTTTATCTTTGTCCTGCTGAATGCGAAGTGTTGCTTCCTGAGACAGTGGCTGTTAAAGTTGCTGCCTCTGAAATTTGATCTCCCAACTGCCTGCTCCCATCGGGGGGAACAGGGGGAAGAAACAATTGCTTCAGAAGCCTTTTGAAAAACTGTTCAGTGAAATAGAAGGTAAATTGCCTTCCACATTCTGATTCTGATACTGCAATTTTGGCAATGTTTTTGGTTGTTTCTGTTATGAGACCTGACTTGGAGCACCCTTAAATCCATGAGACTCCCACTACTGACTTCATTGCATTTGTGTCAGATGTCTGTCTTTGTAGGTATATACAGAACTTCACAAAGATGGGGTATGTGTTTCATGCTGGTGTCAGCCTAGCACAAATGCAAGCAACAGGATAAGTTTAAACTACCATAGTCATGGGACAACCACCTTGATCATAGAAGTATGCATTTATGTGCATAATGCATACCTCAGCAGATTTGGCAGCGCTTTTTGAAGATTTATTTGTTTGTTTGTTTATTTAGGCAGAAACGAAAAGAAAAACGCCAGAAAAGAAAACTAGAACGTCAGTCAAAATTGGACTCCAATAATGAAGGGAATGACAGAAAGCGTATGCGAAGGGAAGTTGTTCCTAGTACGCTTCGCCTCATTGTGGACTGCAGCTTTGATGACTTGATGGTGCTAAAGGTAAAAGAAACTTACCCATCACATACAAATGTTGAAAGGTTCCCCAGTGCAGAGCACAAAAACTGGAGAGCAGCTTTCAGAGGAGAGTTAGCATGTTTAAGATTGTGATGACTCCCAGACCTGCTTATGTCAGTTGCTGAATTTTTTAGGGTTTGGAATGTACCTTTATATAAGCTTGCCAAAGTTTTTTTTTGCCTTCATGGAGATGCGGTAAGTTGGTTTGATTCCAAAAACAGGAATATAGAAAGAGTTTGTGCTTCGTGTTCACCATGAAGTTAGATGCAGTTCTGCCTCAAAATGGTTTTGCTAGAGGGGCTGCAAATGCCACATCCAGTTACTTTCTCTTTCAAAGTGGACCTGAGGCTCCTAACCGTGCTAGTAAGTATTTGTGGAAATGAGAATTTTGAGCATTATGAGGATACTGAGCTTTTTCTCTCGGTCACACGAGAGGCAGTTGGGACAGGAGGACACTGTTCAGTCCGTCTCTAAAATTTTAGAATAGATGAAAGAACGGGTGATATGAGAAAGATCAGCATGATACCCAACCACTGGTCAAGATGCTTGGTGTGGTGTTTTGAGATCAAAACAGCTTTAATTCTACAAGGAAAGTAAGTTAGTCTGCAGCCTCCTGTAAGAGTGCAGCCTTTGGTTTCTGAGGCAGACCTCTTCCCTCCCTGTTACCCTGAGCTGTTCTGCCTCTGCCAGACTCCTCGAATTCAAGCTTTCGCAAAGCCCATCTGGCTGCTCGTTGAGTGTAATGCAAATCATGTATAGCACTAATAGAAGCTGGTGCCGCTCACCACAAAATTTTGGGGAAGCTCCAGTTGGCATTTTGGAACTTGGTTCCCTGAGGAGCCCTTCAGCAGTGCCCTAGAAGAGACCAGAGGACCTCCTTGGTAGTTTCAGAGATGCTGGCTGGGCATTTCCTGCTGACCTTCGTCCTTTGTAAAACACGTTTCCTTCCTTGGTCAGGCAGAGCCCCTGTTAGGCCTGGTATAAAACCTGGCACTTCTGCAGGTGTTTAGGAAGAGTGAAGCGTTGTAAGTGAAGATGGTTGTGGCCTTTAGCAATGGGGTTAATTAGACACTTTCTCTAGTGGCTGTAAAAACTTGCATTGCAATATTGTAGTGATAAAGTCTAGTTTACTTGAAATCCTTTGGAGATATCAAAACATTGTCAAAGCACCACATGAATCAAAGCAATATAATGATGTTCATTTTAAAATGGGAACAGTTAGATTTACGAAACACTGCTTTTGGGGCACTGAGAATAAAGCTATGTAATGTACCTTAGAAAAAACATAATTGGCTAAACATCAAGTCAGCTGCATTTTAAGTACTACTAGTTAACTGTTGTCCAAATTGTCAGGTCAAAATGCTGGAGCCAACTCCTAAATATTTGCATTGTTCTGGGGTTCTTCAGGTTAATTATGCATATTTAATTTTCTTCAATATAAACTGTATATTCTCAGGATTTTCGCATGGGTGAAAGACTGAGTATTGTCACAGTGATAAATCTGCTTGATTCCTCAGATTAATTTTGCATATGTTATTACATATAATTAAATCTCAGTGATTTTTGTTTGGTTTGTTTGTTTCCTAGAATAATGCAAATCAAGCACATGCATAGATGTATCTAAATACACTTTTGTGGAAGATGCGCATTTCCTTGTCGGCATAATCCCTTCACAGTGGCTGTTTTTTCTCTCAGGGTCTGATGTCCGCACTCTCTCAGTAGTCACTTTTGCCAGTTAAAAGCTTCCTTTTTTTCTCTTTAGCTTCTGACTGGCTCATGGTAAAGCATTTTGTGGTGGTCTGTCTGAAGGACTATGTAAAAACAAATTGTGTTGTATACAGGATGTTAAGAAGCTTCACAAGCAAATTCAGAGATGTTATGCAGAAAACCGCAAAGCATTTCATCCTGTGCAGGTATGTTTAAACAAACTGAGTGCTGACTGTATTGTCATTACAAAAGCATATGAGAAAGGCAGCTGTGACCCAAGTGGTGAGAACTGTAGTAGAAAAAAAATATTTAAGCTGCCTCTTTTTAATAAGAAAAATTAGTTATATTGTAATAGATTAATTTTCAACCCATATGTTATAAAAATGCCCATATATATGAAGAAATATGTGCATACAGATGAAGAGTGCCAGATACTGGCGTGCCACTAAAATACTGTTGGTAGTCAGTTTTATCTGTGACAGACTGGGAAAAAAAAAAGTGACTGTAAGTGCCTATTTATCTTTTAAATGTGTCACCAACTGTATGAATATGGTCTTAGTACCACTTTCAGCTAAAAAATAATTAAGAGTTTTAGCTAATAGGTAAGGATAGAAGAAGTCTTGTACAGAGAGGAAACAGATAGGCATATTAACATTTCAGTATTTTGTACCTCTTGTTTGTTCTTTTTGAAGTTTTACTTGACCAGCCATGGGGGACAGTTGAAGAGCAACATGAATGAAAATGACAAAGGATGGGTGAACTGGAAGGTGAATAATTGACTATTTCTGTAAAAAGAAAGCTTGATTATAATTGCTAACTAGGTTGTTAGTTGTGAAGGACCTGTGCTTTTTCCACATGGGTATTTCTAAGACATCAGAGCAATAGCATATTAGAAATAGTGTAGCTTTTTGTGCTTTTAATGAATTTAACTTAAATAAGCAAAAGACTGCTTGTCTTGAATCTAGATTTGATTTTTGCTTGAAAAACTCCACACATATCTGTTTTCACCTGTTTTTATTGAACAGATTCCATTCTCTGATACAGTAAGCAAGACTACTTGATTTAGACAGTTCTGACAGTTGTCTGTCTTGACAGTGCTCTTTTTTCCTTGGCAAAAAACAAGACTTTAAAATCATGATGTGATTCTCTTGTGTGAATCTTCACTTCCATTATGCTTCCTCTCAACACTGAAGTGTTCTCTAGAGAAGTAGCTTTTCTTGTGGTCAAACTCGTGATTTTCCTTGCAACTCTCTGCTAAACCAATATTCCAACAACTTCAAATGAAGACCACTTTGCGTAAATAAAAACAGTTCTACTTTCAGCATGTCTTGTGTGACAGCTGCTTTGCAAAAGCATAGCATAAACCTCTCATCAAACAAGTAACGTTAACTAAGCATTTACTCCTGTTTTTGCTTTTTTTAGAAAGGTGGACTTGAAAATTATTTGGATCCCTAGGAGAAATATGGTAACATTTGAAGGGAATCACAAGAACTTAAGGATTTGTAAAGTTCTTCTGGGGTTTCAGAAAATTTCCTGATGATTTTTATGAGTCAGTGCTGTAGGGACTGTGGATTATTTATGCAGAAGTCAGTCTGTGCTCTGCTACGTACTTAAACATGAATGAGGGATGTGGAATGACTGCATACTATTGGATTTATTTTTGCTGGTTCCACCTTGGGTCTGTAAAGTTTACCCAGCAATTCATCAGTTGAATGTAACTTCTTTTAACTACCTTTTTTTGAGGATATCCAAATTAGAACAGAGCACTATAGTGAGCTAATAAAGAAAGAAGACCTAGTATATCTTACCTCAGATTCTCCAGACGTTCTCAGTGAGCTTGATGAGAAGAAAGCCTATGTGATTGGAGGGCTGGTGGATCACAATCACCACAAGGTAACCTGTGGGTCCATTTCTTTACAGCTCTTCCCCCCCCCCCCCCCCCCCCCCCCCCGGGAGGGGGTGGTGGGGTGGGGCACTTTATTTGACATTAATGCTGTTCATGTGTAAACTAACAAATAACAAGAAAACTTCTTCAAAAAAAACTTACTTCAAAAAAATTTTGAAGAAAAGGGGAAAAAAAACTTGTGGCGGTAGCAGTGGCTTGTGTTCCAGAGTGCAGACATGCTAAGCTTTTTAGGATTTTATCTTTTCATTTTAAATATAGGAATGGAATTAATAACACTGCTCAGTTTACTGTGGGCCGTATTTTCAGACAGAAGGGTTTGGTTTCTGTTCATGCAGTTGTGTGTGTGTGTGCGTGCGCTTGTATGTGCACGTGCCCAAATATAGATGAAGAACAGCACTTGAATCTTGGATGTCCTTTTTTAAAAAGTTTGCTTGTCAGGAAAACTTGGCTAAGTAACACACATGCCTCAGGGATCTGGTTCCATACCTGTACGTGGGATCGTGCTGTGTAGACCTGGAATGTCATAGAGAATTCAGCTGGGAAATTAAAGCACTGTTATTGCTTTTCTTCAAAGACACTCCTATGTAATTTCTGGTGACATGCTTTAATATTTCAATGTGATGCTAAAAAAAGGGATGGGTCTTAAGCCTTACCAAATGATACTTCAGTGGTTAGTCCACAGTTAAAGGCTAGGAGGGAGCTAAAGCAGATCCTTTATATAGTCATTATGGTATAAAGTGTTTACACAATTTTAAAGGGTTTTTTTGCTCATCTTGGGCACAGGAGTTGCCAGGTTTAAAAAAGCAAACAAAATTTCTTTATCTTTCTTTACTCTTCCTCTCAAAAAATACCCAGTTACTGCAATCTGAGTAACTTTGTACTTAAGCATAAACTCGCCTTTAAAACAGGCTATGACTGACATGTTCTAGAGCTGCAGCTGCATGAACAAGTTTTATTTACAATCCTTTTGACCATATATCACAGTGTGACATATATTCAAAGTAGTAAGTTTTCCAAAGGTAGCCCTTAAAGCAGGTACTGTCTAACCAGGGTAAGTTTCTTTTTGTAACTATCTTCTAAAGCAAGATCATGGCAGCACTGGCAAAACTCTTGCCAGAAAATTGTACTTGTAGTAATCTGTATGGGCTGATCTGAAATGGTGATTCTCAGTCCCGTTGCTTTGGTGTCTTTCCCACAGGGAGTTACTTACAAAAAAGCTGTAGAGCAGGGAATTGGTCATGCACAGCTCCCGCTTGGAAACTTTGTCAAGATGAACAGTCGGAAAGTGTTAGCCGTCAATCATGGTAAGTTTTAAATCACAAAATAATGACATTATTATAGAATATACCTGCAATATTCAGAATTTGAACCCTCAAAATGTGCATTGTAGTGCAGATACCCAATTCTTATTTTATTATGTTGATATTTCTTGAATCCAGTTGCCTTTGGGATACAGTAATTGCCCTGACCTTTAAATATTTTATGGTTAAATGTAAAGGATGGTGTCTTAGCCACTTAGAAGTGCACCTCCTATTCTGATGACTTGTCCCATGGGTAATTTTGGCATTCTTACCATCCTGGTCTTATTTCCAGGCTTAATGCATAAGTGAGTAAAATGTTGGAAACTATCCCATGTATTTTATCCCAGGGGAGGATAAATGTATGATGTTTTCACCTCTTTGGACAGCTTTGTTCAGCAGTAACTGCTTAGGTACCTGTAGACTTACCTCATTTGGTATCAGCAGTACTCCATCTGCTGAGCTTTCATAACTGTATTTTTACCTGGTTTCCTGGTTCTGATTGAAGTATACAATTGCTTAACAAAGTCTTAAATCTCACTCCTTTTAAACTTTCAGTTTTATTATTAGATTATCTTTCAGTGTCATTAAATAAAAATACATGCAAAATGGAGCTTAGTCAGACCTTTATGGAAATTTTTGAGTTGGTGTCCAAGTCTCTATTTTGCCCCGCTTCAGGTTCTTTTATCTTACCTTGCTTTATTTCAAGTTTATTTTATTCTGTAACACATTACTCGATGAGAACGTTATTTTCTTAAAATGCCATTGATTTATGAGGTGTGTGTTTGCATGATAATAAAGATTATTTAAACGTGGAGGAGAATATAGTATATCACTGGAATTAAAAATTATCAAACCCCATGTATTTGTAAGATTTTTACATGCTTCTAAAACTTGATCTTTAAATGTTGCTTTATATAGGCAAGAATAGGACTTTATGTGTTATTCATCAAAAGTTATGATAGCTATAACTTTCTGCTGGAGTTTTTCTGCAGTAATCTTATACTGACCTCTAGTGTCAACATTTCTGGAGGCTGTCTTCTACATGTTTGAGCACTGTGTATAAATTGGATCACTTACATTGAGGTTTTCACTTACCTGCTTTATGGTCTTGTGCATGTTTCTTGCGCCAGACTTTCAGGCACTGATTTCACTGCAATTTAGTTGCCGAGATTTCATTTCGCGTGAGCTTGTCTTCCCTTGCCCTTCTAAAACGTTTTCAAATTGCAGCTGAAAAGCTCTTAACACAGAGACCCTTTTTAAGGTAAAGATTATACTATAGCAGTATTTTGCTTAAGGTTTTTGGGAAGGAAAATAAACACAACTCCACCACCACCAAAAGCAGAGGTACCTTTAACAGCTATAATTAAGGCTCTGGTGTATATTCTAACCCTAATAGCTTACAACCTAAATCCAAAAAGATGGCTTTCATGGGAGATGCTACTTGGCATGAGTAAAGTAGACAGAATCAAGCTGCCTCTCAAATCTCATATTGTAAATTTTGTGTAGGTGAGAAGGATATTTGCACTGAGGTTTTTGTATTTTGCTGTGAATACATCCACCTCACTGCTTTGTGTAACTGTGTAATTGCTCACCCTTTCTGTTTTGATTTGGTTATTCGGGCCTCTGGGTCCCCACCCTCGGTGCAGAAGCTGAAGCCAGCAGAGTACAGTACAGGGCTTGCCAGATGAGACTGTGGGACCTGCCTGGTCCTTGTGGAACTACTTGTGATAGGCATGAATTTGGAAAGTCCTGTAGAAGAAGAAACTCTTTCTGAACTGCCTTGTCAGTCTTTGAAGCACATTAATTAAATGGGCCCTCTGGTGGTGGGAGATTGAAGGCGTCGTTAACAGCAGAGTTCGCTTGTTGCTTTTTGCTTATTTATTTATTTATAATCCTTCTCTCTTGGGATTGAGTCTCCATATATTTCCACAGGCAGTTCAGTGCCTGCATTGCCATGTTAAAATGGCATGAGGAACACACGTATGTGTGAAATATTTGATGCTAGAAAACAGACAAGGTGTAAGATGCGACTTATTTTTTTTAACTCGATCTGGAATTTTAAAACTTGGAGGATTTGAGATCTGTGTAAAACACTGTATTGCAAAACACAATTGCAAGTGTCGCTGAGAGAGTTTGCTTCCTTCTGTTTGTATCACAGGTTTGTATCACAAGGCTAATACTTTGTAATGTATATTACAGGGACCATATTGCTCCATTCCAGTCTACAATGATGTAAACCAACTGTTCCCACTGCCTTTTTCTGTCCTTGCATAATATTTTTGTTGCTATTGCAGCCCATCATAGAAGCCTCTGTTCTCCTGTGAAAGCCACTCTTTTTTTCCATCAGTTCTGTTTTACTGTGCAGATAAAGGAAGTTCCAAAACAAAAGAGAAGAAACGTGCTCCTTACACTCTTCTTGTCTCTTAAGCCAGCATTTTTGCACAGGTCCTTTCTGCAGTAACTTACAGTGATATTAATATAGTCCTTTGAGAGCTCATACTTTCACAGTACATTTCAGGTGAATAACCTGCTTAGTAAAATGGCCAGCTCTTCAGTATCAGTGTCACAGAGAGCAGCTGGCTGTCCAGTAAACCTGGATCCAGGAAACCTCTAGTAAATGTGACACTACTCTGTAACTTGACTCTCAATGAGTATGAGATCCATGCTGCTCCTCCCTTTCTGAACGCCTGCCTAACTCTCTGTAAGGTTTTTTTTCCCTCCACAGCTCCTTTGATCCCTTCTCATATGTTGTCGCTTGGCATCGAGAACGCTTGTGCTGGGGTGCATTCTTTGAAGTCAGCATTCTCCGGCTGTGTTAGCACTATTCCTGTAGCCCCAAGCTTGAGGAGCCACCTCTCTGTCCCAGATTTGTCATCCAAGTCTGGCTTACTCACCAGCCATAGGGCCTGCTCCTGCCTTCCCTGCTGCTGCCGAGCCACAACCTGTGTTGAGAGGTTTTTGGATAGCCTGGAGTTTTTCTAAATAAGAATTTGCCAATGAATTTTGCATATAATGCAATTTGGAGCTATTGTCAATCAGGGAAAGTTTTGGGAGGTGAAACAGGAGGAGTAGGGTGACTGTATGGTTAGCATAATAGAAACAACAAGAAAAGGTCACAGAACTGGAGACTAATAAGGAATTTTTCCATAAGCTCAGATGGAAATGAAAGAGAAAGCTAATTATAGCAGGTTTAGGAAGACTTTGGGCTGTCCATATGCTAGGGAGGGGACAAAGTCATTGTTCAAGTGCATCCACAGCAGTATTCCTGTCAAACATGAGAAAGCATTAATGCCTGTATAGAAGGCACAGGTGAGACCTGAAGTACTGAGGGGACATTTCTCTCTGTCCCTGAGAGAAATTAATTCGAACTGGAGCCGCTGCAGAAAAGCACTGCTGCAGTAACTGTCTTACAACTGGAAACTCAAAGTGTGCTTGGCTTTAGACTGCAGCAGTAGCAGAATTGCCTTGTCTGCTTCTGCCTGTACTTCATCAGCTTTACTCTGAAGATGCCACCCGAATGCATGTAAACCTCTGTAAAGAGGGATTTGGGAGTGTGTTCCTATCAGCAGTTCACTTATCTCCCTGTAAAAGAGCTGATGGTCTTTCTTGACATTGCAGTGTTTGAGATCATCCTTGCATACCTGGAGAAGAGAGACTGGAAGGAGGCCTTTTTCAGTGTCTTGCCACAGCGGAAAGGGGCTGTTCCTTTGGGAGAAGCCAATGATTCATCCAAACATGCTCCATCTGGAAAAGAAGATGAAGACAGTGACTCGGATGGCAACTAGGCTTCAGAATGAGATGGTGGGAAAGCTGAGACATGCAGTTCATGGGATAAAACTGAGACGCGAAGTAGTTACACTGCAAAGACCATCTGCTGCCCTTGTGATACTGAATTGTCTCCATGCTTGGTAGTTCCACAGTTGGCCCAGAGCTGTTTCTGGACATGAAGGGTAAAGATAAATGCTGTTTTTTACCCTGAAACTTCCATATTAATAGCTTTTTAGAAAAAAATAAATTAATGGCAAATGCAGAATTTTTTGTTTCCCAAGGAAGCTATTTAATTGTTTTTTTAAATATTATTTTTTTTATACATACCAAGTTGAGTGTATTACCCAAGAGCATTAGTAGTTACTATTTTAATGTATGCATTTTTCTCCATTTGTGTTCTGTGTTCTTAAAAGCAGTGAATGACAAGCGTTCCTGTGACCTCAAAACCTGTACCACTAGTGCCTGTTGCAAAGCATGCATGAACACTCAAAACAAACAAACAAAAATTCTAATTTTCCCGAGCATCTCAACAGACAATCACAAGCGACTGAACTACCTTTATCAGCTGAGCCACACTGATTTATATACCGTGTTTAGTTAGCTGGGGTCAGTAGATGAAGTAAGAGTGTGGGGTTAAGCCAGTGCTTTATACTTCAGTTTGAGTGGGATGGATGTCTGCACAAGTGCAAATTGTGTGCCTTGGTTGGTACGTGGTGCACGTTGAGTTGAGGTGACACAGTCACTTTTGATTACTTCTTGATCCTCTTAGCAAAATTTATCACATGGTCTCAGAACAATACCAGGAGACAGGAACTCTTTCTTACAAGGCACTCAGTTTCAGTATACCTGTTTTATCACATGATACTGTATGCATTGTATTGTTTGTCAAATATTTTTCCTTTTAAAAAAAAAAAAAAGTTGTAGTCTCAGTCTTGGCTGGAAGTTCTGATTCAACTTATTTCTAACTGACTTAAGTGCTTTTGCAGAGTACTGAAATGGACACCTTGGAAATGTGGCTTCACTTCACCTGTGAGCCTGCCCCATCCCTTTCTTCTGTAGGGACTGGCAGCTGCAGCTTCTGAACAGTGCAGCTTTCACATAGGTCAGCTGAAGAGCGTAAGAACACGTCATCGTAACTGTTCGTCTTTGCTGAGCTGGAATCAGAGGCCTGATCCAAGTATGACTTAGCTTGTATCCATTTGTATTCCTCCCTCTGTTATTACTGCTTTCAAATGGTGACTAGTCCCTATGGTCTGTAAATGGTTGACAACCAACTAGTTAGGACTTTATACACTCAGTGCACTTCTCCATATTTTTTAAATAACCATAGAAAAGTTTCTTCTGTTAAAAGTATGGATTGTGGTTTGTTGCTCAAGTAATGCAGGGTTTTTTGTTAGGCTTTACAAAGATGGGATTGCTTTTGTTCCAGAAACTAAATCAGCTTTTTCATAAAAGCATTGCTGTTTTTATTTCTGTAACAAGAAGTGCAGCATAAGTATACCCACTGTGTTTTACACTGATTCTCTGATACAAATATGTAAAGCAGTAAAATTACAAGGAGTTACATCTTTACACTTGAGGTTCTGCATGTGAATGCACATAGCACCTATTAAACCTGATCTAAGACTCTTCAGTCTCTCTAAGGTTTTCTTAAGACCATTTCATACACGTGCCTTATTCAGTCAGGCTTGAGAGTGCAAGAGCAGGTCGCATAGACAAACTGGGGACTTTGGAGACATTTTGAAAGGGTCCAAAAGCGTCTTATGGAATTGTTTTGCTGACAAAGCATTTTTTTGGTGTGAAGGAAGTGTGTGGCTTAAAACACAGCCTGTCTTACATCTTCACCAGTGAAATTAGATAAACACACACTCCCATGTACATGCACGTGTTTTTAAATCAAGTGGTTGCAAATCTGAAGCTTACCTGTCTATGGAGAAATAGACGGAAGAAAAAGATGGTCTGGCATGCTGCTCTTGGAAGGCTCCTAGTGCTAACTCCGCAGCTTAGTGATTAGCTGTTGCCTCTTCATGTGCATTGCTTGTCTCGATCACCTGATCTCCCTCTCCTCGCTGGTGCCTTAGCCAGTAATTGCCATTGCTGTTGTTTACCTTTTCTCTGTTTGTGCTAACCTAATTGGGTCATACTAGGCTGAAGTTCATGCCTGTTGTCATGAGCTGTCTCTACAGGGTGCTGTCCTTGGGATGCGTTAACTGGTGAGATGGAGCAGTAAGCAAGAGTCGACTGGGATTTCGATGGGAACAGCCCTCTGACTACTGCTGCCATCCTCAGCCTTTCTAGATGGTTCTGCAACCATCTAGAAAAGGCTGTTCTTGGCAAACCTGGACTCGCACCGGTGAGATTTCTAACCCATTTCTAAATGCTTTAGATGCTTGGCTGTTCATTGGTGGAATCACCAGCACTAGACACGATCATACTAGAGTAAAGTCGTGATTTGCTTGCAGGCAGCAGGCTGCAGCTATGCAGAAGTCCTCAGGGAGAAGTGATGGTTCAAGAAGCCCCGAAGCCCGAAGGGCCATTCTTGCAATGATTTCAATGTAAAGTTATTGATGAAAACAGCTGAATTGGTTGGAGCACATGAAAATCACCCCAGCATCAGATCAAGTGCGAGAAACTGAAACCTGTTTGTGAGAGAGTCTGGGAGAGTAGCTTGTAAAAGCAAGAAGGCTTGTGCTATTTGTGACACCTCCAGTCCCTGCCATGATGCCACAACTCCTCATGACAGACCAGGAATGTGGTAGTCCTGTCTTTCCAGTGTCTTTTTGCAGTGTGGAAGTGGAGGCTGGTAGGATGGCCATTTGCTGACATCCCTGGGAAAAGCATCCCGAGCAGTCTTGGTGGTCTGCTGTATTTCACTCTGATCCTGAAATACGTACTCTGATGTATTTCACATGCTGTGTCTTCCCCCCCCCCCCCCCCCCCCGGCTGTTTCTGTGAAGAAGGGCATGGAATTCCCAAGTAGTACCTCCTACCTCTGCAGCAATGGGCAACTGTTTGAAAACAGTCAAGTGACCAGAAACCTGTACTGTGGGATTTGTGAGAAATCATGGGAGTCTGAGTGTGGCTTTCAAGTTTGTTTAAGTGTAGTGAGGGGCCTCTAGGCATCCTGCATCTGGCATTCGACTTTTCAGTATTTTTAATCTCATATCTTGATGCAGGGAATATCTGTTACTTTTTTTTTTTCCTCTGTTGTTTAATATAAAACTGGTGAGGGGCGGGTTGGGGAAGACAGTTCACCCTGATTAAATTGTGCAGTCTGGGTGTGTGACATGATTTATTTTCTTTGGAGGATGCTGTTAGTGTGTTTCTCCTGGCTTCCTGCCATTGTCAGATAGAACTAAAGTGTTACTTTACTTACCTACAGTGAATAAGTTACAGAGTTGATAATAGTCAATGTTATTCTAATGCATTTTATTCTTTTTCTTAACTGCTTAATGAAATTGTTTTAAATAGCAGCACAGCTACCTGAGCTCAGCTCTTTGTTTTTTTTATTGAAAGCTCTGAAAACTTGCCCATATTTAGTTATCATGATAAAGCGTATAACTCATACTTATTTCTGTATTCACTGCACAATGCAAAGATTTTACATATTTATTGAATGGGCAGATCTGCAGTGACAGGATAACCTCTCTGAAGAAGGACAGAAATAAATACTTGCAGAGGGATATTGGTTTGCAACCTGAGCACTTCACAAAGCATTTAGAAATACTTGACATGGGTGCATGACCATTTAAATTGGTGTACTGTCTGAACCTTCTCAGTAACAGCAGACAGATCCTAAAGACTACAGACTCCCAGCTGTTGGGGGTAGGGACAAGTGATAGTTCAGAAGATGGGGCATCTAATTTTATTAGAGGACATAGAAATGCAGCTGCCTCGCCAGAGTAGTCTTAAGAGTTTCTCCATCCCTGCTGCACCCTGATGTGATTCTAAGAATCTGCTTCAGCTTCTCCTGCTAGAGAATCCAGGTCACTGATAAAGCTGGGAGGTGGGATTAAGGAAGGCGTTGGAGGACACAGCACAACTGAAGCTTAGGGTGAAAACTTGACTGGGCAACATTTGTATTGGGGAATGGCAAAGTTCAGGCTGGATCGACAGGTTACTACCTGAGACACTTCCCAACATAAATGACTTTAATTCTGATCTTGAGATTCACACATTGAACATAACCTTTTTGTCCTTTACTGCTAGGATGGGTGAAGTGCCCTTGAGGGAGCTTTGTTTTCAGACATCTAGCAAATACAGTAACAGATGCTTTGAGAAGGGAAATGACTGAGAAGATGCAATTGATTGTAACTATCCTTGCAAACTATTGCCCTTCTGGCTCTAACATGTTTGCTCAATACCTGTCAGCTTCATGGAGGAAATGTAACCATGCTGTTGAAAGACTGTTAATGTGGTTTCTTTCATTTTGATTCTGTTCAGTAGTGAGCTTCTGAGGCCTCTGAGACATAATTAAGTTTTTCAGGCTCAGCTAATGCAGCATGATGCTGAGAGACAGCTGATAAAAAACACTCAGGACAGAGATTTATATGGAATTAAGGCAATCTGGGTATGGCCCAAAAGCATTTGGTTAAGTATCCAGCCCATTCAATAAGTCATTACCACAGCTCAGTCGGTGTGTGGTCACTCAACCCTGCTGTCTGGTTGCCAGTTCACTTGGTTTCCAGTTTGGTTTCCAGCTGACTTTGTAGTGTTTACACCTAAGACACATGGAAGCAAATTCTAGCTTGCTGTGAGGCAGACATCTGCAGTCACTCTGCAGGCCGGATTTTGAAAATCCAGGTCTTTTTTCTTCCCAGTGCCTTGGGCTTGACATGCATCTTTGCAGATAATGTGTGTGTGCCCCTCTTCTTACCTCAGTATGTCTGTAACTGTAAAGTCAAGTCTGCACACAAGAGCTCTTTCTTTGTGCAGGCCTGGCTGAGTCATGCAAAAAGATGAATCTGATGCCAAAAAGTGTTGCCTCCATCCTTTTTTTCATTTAGCTCACTTCTCATGTACCTATGCAGCATGGTTTGGTTGAATCGCTTGAGGACTAAATATATTGAGCATAAAACTATTTTAACAGGGAGTCTGAACAGGTATCTTTATAATATAAGTGCTAAAATTACATATTTCTGTATGCAAAGGTGAGTGGGAGACACTTCAGTGGCTCTGAATAGGGCGGCCTCCACTGGAAAGGGGATGTCTGTTGTTTGGGGGTGGCTGTGGCACAGGCAAGACTTCCGATAGAGTGTGAAGGCAGGACAGTCTCTTGTTTCCATAGCACTTTCTCAGTTGCAGTTCTTCCTGGGAATAGTGTGTCTGCTTGTGCTGGACCTCTCTTTCTCAGCGTTGAGAGCAAAAGGTGTTCTTTCTCCCTTTCTGGAAAACATTTTGAAAAAGCAAGCTGTACATTATCAGGCTAGGCTTAGAATTATGTTAGATTTGGCTTTGTTCCATATGCAGTTGAGAGTATAGAAGCACATCCACTCTTTAACAAAGAAGCCTCCCTGAACACCACTTTGAAAAGCAGAGATTGTTGCTTTGGAAGTTTCTACTTTTTCCTTCTTGTTCTTATGTAAGATTACTCTTCACCCACTCCTCCAGTAGAATTACAAACAATAGTAAATGCTGGTAGCATTAGACCTGGCATGAATGGCTTTGTTAAAATGATAACATACGTTGGGACTGACTTTTGTTGCCTCTGTGTGCTTCAGAAGGGACACAAAGAGGTGATAGTTGTGTTTCTTGGGAGTGCCAGTATTGTTGGCTTGCCCTGACTGAGTAGAGGATGCAAAAGTGGGCTTTGGTAGCTGAAAAAGTCTGAGAAAGCCTGATTTAGCCTGCAAAGAGTGAAGGAGATGTGTTAGATGAGGGCGAATCCCAGAGTTCATTGGCAGAAGGAGTTTCAGCTTGTGTATAACTTACAGGAGCAGATTTTAGTGAAGAGGTGAAATCAGTACCTCTTGCTGCTATGTTCTTTCTAGCAAGAGGCAGATGCAGTTGTACACGTCCCTCACCTTGCTGTATTTCTGAGTTGCACCAGTTAGGAGAAGATTTACATGAATGTCCATGTCAAGAGAAACCAATTGAGTGGCCGCAAGAAAAGAGGGTCTTGGGTAAGTTCTCTTAGAGAACTTAAATTCAGGTTTTAAATGTCTCTTCTCATATTGTCACTGAATTCAATGATTCTATGATTCTAATTTGGGTCCTGCTGCAGAGGGAAAAGTTAGAGCTTCTGAACATTCACAGTCCCTGTGCTGTTTGGTGACTAGCATCCTAGATACATGGTGTCTTAACATTTATAATTTCCATTACTTACCCTGTTTCATGTTTCAACTTGCCACTGATTCTTTAGCCAAAGACAGACATTCCTTCTTTTTCACTTTCTAAGTGAAAAAGAAAGCATGTCTAACTTTACAACTGGTATAAACTGTGCACTGCAATATACAGGAGGCTTTTCTCAAAGGGGTTTCAAGTGCTCCTAAAACTTTATGATGTTCCGGTGATAACTAAATTTGTATCAAAGAGTGTGGGGTTTTTTGTAGATAGGAGCATTTTTTATTAAGGCTGTGCACGATAAACTTCAATCACAAAGTTGCATTTTTCATGGGAGGAGGAAACAAAAGTTTCTGGTTATGAGGTTTAGCTTATCCTTAATCCTAGCAACCTCACTGCCGATTTTACCTGGACTGATTCATTTCCCCTTCTTGACCTCTCTGAAGAGGAGGGAAAGGCTTTAGCAGACTCAGGCTATTCATGTTCTCTGTTGTACCTTCCTTAGAATTCAGCACACCTTTGTCAGTTGGTTCCGAATAAATCAGACTGGACACAAAGTCTTTCTCTGAAATTTGAAGGCAGCAGAAATTTTATTAAAGTTCCCACTTGCTGATCTGGATGTTTAGGGGTGAATTCAGGAGTTCCCTTACCTCATTTTCAAAGGGCTTAAGGGCATAAGAAAGACACGTTTCATTTTACTTTAGGGAAGTGATTGTGCCCCTGTACTCGGCACTGGTGAGGCCGCACCTCGAATACTGTGTTCGGTTTTGGGCCCCCCACTACAAGAGCAATATTGAGGTGCTGGAGCGTGTGCAGAGAAGGGCAACGAAGCTGGTGAAGGGTCTGGAGCAGAAGTCTGATGAGGAGCGGCTGAGGGAGCTGGGACTGTTTAGCCTGGAGAAAAGGAGGCTGAGGGGAGACCTTATCGCTCTCTACAACTACCTGAAAGGAGGTTGTAGAGAGGTGGGGGTCGGTCTCTTCTCCCAGGTAACAAGTGATAGGACAAGAGGAAATGGCCTCAAGTTGCGCCAGGGGAGGTTTAGACTGGATATTAGGAAATTTTTCTTCACTGAAAGGGTTGTCAAGCATTGGAAGGGGCTGCCCAGGGAAGTGGTTGAGTCGCCATCCCTGGAGGTATTTAAAGGACGTTTGGATGAGGTGCTTAGAGACATGGTGTAGTGGTGGTTTTGGCAGTGTTAGGTTTATGGTTGGACTCGATGATCTTAAAGGTCTTTTCCAACCTATATGATTCTGTGATTCTGTGATTTGCTTTCTGCCTTCCCCTGGCCCACAGCAGCCCAGAGCCCCACTGGGAGAGCACGTTTTTCCACCCTGCACCAATCCTGAGTGCACTGCGGTCTGAGTGACTAATTTCTGTGTACTGTCACCTTACTGCTCAGCACAGCCACAGCTGGGCCAAGCACACTTCACTGGATCCTATTCCTTCCACCTCAGCAACCCCACTCACTTCAGGTCTATGAGAATTTCAGGGTTTTACGTGAATGTACAAGAGCGCGTGCTTTTCAGAATACGTTTGTTACCTTTTTTACTTGCCCTTGTGAACCATTTTTGGATCTCGGTAAGCGAATCTGTCTGCAAAATTTTGCTGAGTTTTTCCACCACCTGGAAGATGTACAGGATAGTTACCATGAAGTAAGAGAAGCTGATTTGCGACAGTTTTTGCATGTGTTTTAGTTTAGCTGTGTGAGTGTGCAGTTTTACAGCTGTGCAAATTGCCCAGCCTAAGATGTCCCATCATTTTTGCCACAGTGTGAGCTAAGGACAGCAGTCTGCAAAAGGTGGTGTTGAGCGAGTGCTGTGTACACAGCACTTCAGAGACACAGGAAGGAAATCCCAAGCAGTGTTTACTACATATAAAGCCCCTTGCGTGTGACATGTAATATTTGCAGGCTGTTTTTTAGAGAACAAGTTTCAGCCCGTGTGCCAGCTGCATTGCTCCCCCAGTGATTGCCAATAGCAACTTCCAGTTAGGTGAAAGTAACTCAAGAGTAAATGCTAAATACAGAAGTCAGTAGACTCCACACTGGGGTGGCGGGGGGAAGGAAATCTGACCAATAAAGTCCCACATGACCCTCGAGAGAAATAAAAATGTGTAACATCATAGGAAGCCATATACTGTAGCACTCATGTCTTACCTTTATTTCATGATCCAGGTAGCTCAGGTCAGAATTCACATTCTCCTGGATGTGAGGACCGTAATGCAAGTTGACGAATGGAGAGGAAGGCTGGGTGAGAGGCGTGATGTGGATTCCCTGTCTATTTGCAGGTTGTGCAGAGGCTTGGAATTGTTTTTTCAAAAGCTGTTCCAAAATAGAAAACAATGTGTAAAGGAATGGCTTGACTCCATTTAAGCAGCAGTTAAAGGCAATGTGAAGTATATGGTTAACGCTAGTCCCCAGCAAGGGTGTGCAGCAGAAAACACATCTAAAACTGTTATTCGGTTGAATATGACCACCTATAGGTTAATTGCATAGGTTAATTGTTACAGTTTCTAATATACCGTCACCGAGAATAATAATAGATATTCATGGCATAATGGGTAGCATTGAATGAGAATGAAGGTGATGCTGGGTAACTACTGATGGAAATCAGATGAGGAAGGGATTAAATGTGGACCTATGGTCTGTTCGCTTTTCCATGATGGGTTTGTAGTGTGCTGCTGAGCCACTACTCTTTCTTTCTCTGTGCGCAGGCTTCACCAGTCTATTAAAGGCCCAGGAATCAAAATGTGATTGGCAGAAGGTTCTGTTTGTAAGTGCAGAGGAAAAGCAAAACGCAGCTAAGAGCTATTAAGAAACGGTAGTTTACTGAGTGTGGGTACATGGCAGTATCTGTCCATTACGTAGTTATTTTGCAGCCAAACCACAGTAAGTACAGTTTGAAGAACTGTGATCTGCATGTATAAGTGAACAGTAAAAATAAAGCATGGTCTTTACTCACCCAGCTCAGGAACAAAAGACCAACATTTAGACAGACCCCCACCCCCCAGTTAAAACAGAAAAGTTAGGAGAAAAGTGAGTCCTTGTTTTAAACATCTTTACTGAAAAACGTCTTCGTAGTGCCCTCTGCTGTCCAGTACCAGTGCAGCAACACTTGCATTCCCTTTTTCTCAAGAGTGTGCAATCCTCCTTGTGATACTGTTTGTAATGGAATATTAACTTAGCCCTCAGCTCTCCTACAGTCGCAATAGAGGAGGCGAGTAATTAGATAGCCTGCAGCATGAGACTAAAGACTTGTTGCAGAAAGAATCTTTTACTGGAATTTATGAACACAGCTGCAAAGTTGGACCTAAACCCCAGCGTGCTGTTTCTACAAAACAGTGTCAGCAAAAGTAAAACTGTTGGCAGTAAGTAATCTAAAGAATCTTTGTGTTGTGAGGGGAGGAGGCTTTTTCCTGTGCTTGTTTTTTGTATAGTGTGACGTTTTTTCTCCAGCAGTTTGAAACAAAATAAATTTTATTCCCATCTTCATTGGGTTTGACCATTTTTCTTGCTAGCGAAGCACAGTGACATTACAGAGCTGAAAGTGATACAGTTACAGCTTAGTTATCACGCTACTTGACAACATCTCCCTTCCAAGCTCTCGTGTTCTACACATGGGATCCTCACATCCCTCTTTTTGGTTCTGCGCTGTCCTCCTTAGCAGTCCAAGACTGTCAATTCAGGTTACAGTGTTGAGAAGTGAGAGAGAGAGTGCCAAAATAAAGAGCTGTGTCTTTTTTTCCCTTACCTTTTCAGATGAAGTAGGGTTATTTTGAATCCTTTCAGGAACATCTGCACGTCCTTCTGGAAATGAACAGGCAGAGTGTTTTCTCAAGTTGAAAAATAAAGGCCATAAGATACACCTTATGTTATATCAGGGCAGGGGGGCGATTTTAATTACAAAAATGCACAAGCCATACTTTAGGTATCTCTAGGGGGGTGTATTTCTTTCCTTTTTTGTTTGCCTTTACTACCTCACATAGTACATTAATGCAATTATTTGCTGAGATGCCTAAGAAAACTGAAGAAAATCCTGGAAAGTGTATTTCATAGATGCATGCTTGTAGTGCTGTGTAACCACTATTGCAGAATGTTGCTTATGGATGGAATAATTGCTGGTAATTGTGAAATTATTAGATGTCTAGTGAGCATATAATCTCTAAAAGCTATGAAGATGCCAGAGTAGTTAGCGGGGAGAAATCTTGTAAGATGCGGTAACTAACACACATAGAAGAAATACTTGCCTTTTAAATGTACGTTCATTGCCCTATGGTCCCTTTACCTGGACCTGAGCTGTGATGACACAGTGCCCTGGCTGAGACCCAGCTGCACCTTTAACAGCTCAGGTTTCTCTTCTGCTGCGTAATATAGTATAGTACAGCAGTTTGGTGCCTCTACTCACGTGTCAGAGACTGTGAAGTGCCTAGCTCACTTTGCATGAAGCCCTTGAGCTTTGGAAGGTAGCAGTTGGCAGATGTGTTGCTTGTGGCATTCCCAGTTAGCACATGTTCTTGATCAGCTGCTTGCTCAGGGATGACTGTGTTGCCAGCAGGTGGGTGTTCTCTTGAAAAGCTGCTTCTTACAACACAGACCAGAGTGTTGTTTAATCCTGTGCAAAAAAACAAAGGATACAGTCTTTACTACAATGAACATGCACAGTTAACTTACCAGGTGATCTCCAAGGAGAGTCTGTGCTGGAAGAATGGAAAACAGAGGTATCAAACCTGAAATTTGTATGTAATAATACAGGGCTTATGGAATGGTGTGTAAACAGTGAATAAACTTGACATACTTGAATAGATGTCAGAGGGCCATAAGCAGTCTGTTACAGAGGATGGTGTCATCAGCCACTGCCTGAACAGTGACGGTGTTCCAGATAAAATCTGGAGAGTGGCCAGGTAGGGTGAAGCACCCTCATTTAGCAATGCCAATCAGGAGATAAGTATCATTCTTCTGCCTCTCTTAAAAAGCTTGTGGTTTTCAATGAGAGTCGCAGCATTTAATGAAGAACTAGAATCCTCCTTTCTTAGCCAGGGTAAAAGGAATTTTATAAACAATCACTATTTTTATCATTAATGTAAGTCAAACTGGATTTAACATGGCAAAGAAGCAGTGCTATTAAGTAGTTGATGAGGATTTTCAGAACCTTGATTCTGGTTAGTTTCTGACATAAGACAAATATTAAGGAGAAAGTAATTACAGCTAAACATTACTCTGCTGAGAGTACAAAGATATCCACCAAATTAATCTGGCTAAGCCATATAAGACTTTGGTCTTTACTGGCTGTGGTCAGCTTCTCTTTTTTTACCAGGCTCTAGAAAAAGAGAGAGATACACACACGAATGCATACTTTATTTTTTATGTGTTCTATATTTTTACTTTAGGTAGATTATATATATATATATATATGCACACGCAGACACACAGAATTGTGTACATTATACGCTAGGTGGTCAATCTGAAAGGAGTCTTGCTTTGTTCCTTCAAAGGCATCCCTTCCAAGATGCAAGAAATTCAGTTTTATTCAGAACTGATTTGGTCCTGCATCACCCTTCATCCCTTATTACAAAAGTTATATCACAGACTCATCAACTACCAATACCAATCCTGATGCAATATCTACTTATTCTAACAGTCCCCAAGGAACTCGGCAGAGATTTTTTTTCCCTTCATGACCCTTCTGTGCCTCTCCATGTATCAGCAATTTTCTTTCACCTGCTGCCAGAAAGATGCCTTTGAGCAAGCATACAGGGTCAACAAAAGCCCATCCCTAGAAGTACTATTTCTTCTGCTGATGCAGATGGTACACTGATTTTGACTGTATTCCTTTCAGGTGTAGGCAGAGTAATCACAGCTAGATCCTGCACGCAGCAGAGCAGCACGGTATTTTTAGAGCACCAGGTTACTCTTATTAAATGCTGCATTGTGTAATATGTTGCTCCTGGAAGGGTACAAGAATTGTTTGGGTGAGAGTGAAATAGAGAAAAAAAATTGTGACAACCTGTCTCTGGCACTTACAGTACACTTGTGAGCACAGAAGGAAAGAGGAAGAAATTATTTTAGCTTGAAATAAATTATTTTAGCTTAAAAGTCCAGACAGTTGTCTTGGTGAAATAGTTTTAGTTGTGCCTTGTAAAGAATTTAGTGCTGCTAACCTTTATGTTGCCAACCTGAGATTACTCATTGCTGAGGACAGGTAAAGATGCTTAGTGGATTGAAATTAAAGTAACGGCTTTTTTTGATGAAATGCTACTCTTAGACAGAAGCAGGAAACAGGAGCAGTGGGTACTTTTGGAACAAAATCGCATTACACTCACATTTCTCTTTGTGTTTGCTAGGACAGTTGTCCAGGCTATCTGTGTGGGCCCTCAACAACTCTTACCTGGTATGTGACAGACCATCCTAGGATGGGGAATGTTCCTGGAGAAGTAGTACTTTCCCCCTGAGCAGCTAGACTGAGAGTAACACCGGTTGTCCTTCCATGTGTTGTGGTTGAACTGAGGTTCATACACTGACTTGAAATTGGTATTTGTTCTGTAACCTTTCATATTCTCTTGTGGAGTGTCTTTCTGCAGAGCAGGTTGGCTCTTCTGCTGATCGCCTGAGGCCAAACGCTGGAGGTAAAGAACATGAACTCAGATAGACTGAAAGTTAGTGGAAACTTCAATTACTGTTTTTCTTGTTATTTTTACCTCTTCCATATACAATTTGGAGAAGCTGTAAGCACAGGAGGGTAGAAGCAAGCTACCTACTGCTCCACTCCTAAGTAGTTACCTCAGGCAACCAATGCTGCTTGTGGGCACTTTCCAGCTGCTTTTATTTCCTTGCAGTTTCTGCTCCGGACCTTAGCCGCTCCTTCCTGTGCATATCTGAGACCCCTTTTTGTAGTAACAGACTCTATTGAAGCAGGGGGAGTGGATTGCCTTCTGACTTGCAACGAGAAGTGCAGGGACAAGTGATGATAGCAAAGGACATGTCCAGGCCTTTTTGGTTTCTGTCTTTACTAAGGGTTGTGTATGCAGAGAGGCAGTCCCATGTCTCTTAGTACTTGGTATCTGTTCTAGATCTTGGGTTTAGAGGTTGAATAATAGACTAGTAGCTGTTATTACCATTAACTTGGGCTTTTTTCCTTTCCTGTAGTAGCAGTCACTAATGTTCATAGTGTTCTTTGCCTCTGGCACTTGCTTAGGATACTCAGCACCGTAACATCTAAGATTGGGAACATCCTAAGAATGGCAGTTTATTGAAGGCACCTTGCAAATGTCACACAGAGGGGTTAGCTAATCTATTTCATGATGATCCAGAATCAAGTTCATCATAAGAAATTCACCTGTAAGAGCTGCGGGCTGTAAGAGCCTGGATGGGCTGAGAATGGAATAAGCATTCGTCAGTTATCTGTTGGGGTCAGGAAGCAGCATATTTTAAGGACTATGTGGAGAGAAGAGGGTTGGGAAAGGACAGGATGTCTTTTTAAGCAACTCTTAATGTTTTGCAAGGTTACATTTTTATTCCATAACTATGTCTCACCAGGGGAAAAACGAGAGTGAACTGACAGATTTTGCAATATGCACAGAAGGTCAACAGATGTGAGGAGGCTTGCCCATCTGAAAACAAAAAGTATAAATTCCAGAGTTGAAGGTCTTGCATTAAGGTCATCCTATGCCCTGACAAACCAACCAAGCAAGGCAAGGTCAGTGTTTGTCAGCTGTGAATCATCACATTTCAGTGCACAAAGAGGCAGGGTGGAAGCTACAGTTCATAGAAATGGTTTGGAGCTTATGGCAAGCTCATCCTTTTTTTTCAAATTTCAAATACCTGTATCTCCTGATATCAAAAGTAAAAATACACATCTTCTGATTTTGATTGTAGTGGATTGATTGAATAATTGACATAATGGAAATGGCTATTTTCTGTAACATCCTGATTGCATTTGTATTTATACAAACAACCTTTATAACTTCAATTAAAAAAAATAATTAATTGGGAGGCTAGCTTTTCCAAAGCCCTATAATTTTTTTAAATGTGTAGTACTTACCATAAAATATTCTCTCCATATGCTTAACATTAAATGCTTACTCAAAATAGTGTATAAAGTAACTTGTAGGAGCAGAAAACACTTTCTTTTTTCTGGGACTTCTGATTTTCTACATAATCCTACTTATGTTTTTATGTTGGCTACCTATAAAGGACTAGCTATATCTAACTGAAGTTTTTAAAAATTACGTTCATGTGGGAGGGTTCTCTTTATTAAATTGTTTAGTGGATTTTCTTTGGTAATCTAAACTGTCTTGTGAAACATACTTTTAGAATCTCACTAGTTATTTAGCAGCCTCAGAGTACTATATACAATAATTGCTGGACAATACATGTTGGGGATTTTAGGGGTGTTACTTTACCAAAATAGCAACTTATGACATTGTTAATATTCAAGTTAGTAAAATTAAATGCAGTGATACCACGAACAATTGGACGTTTGACAGAACTATGTTAGCAGCCAGCACTCATTTTTATATTGTATATAAAATCACACCCAAAATGTTGATTGTCATCGCAGTACTCAACAATACTTAAAGGCTTCCCGTTTCCTTACAAAGAATGCATACAGCAGTTATTTAGAGTAGTCTTATCTGTCTAATCTGACTGTGTTAATGAGCTCTCAAGAAAAAATGTAACTTATGTCATTTATTGCCTTTTCACCAGTTCTCAGTCTATACCCGGAAAGCGTGTAAGTGATGGTGTAATGGACAGAAAGGTCTAACTACCTGAGAAGCAGAGCTGTAGAGGACCTTGTTCTCGGCAGGATGCTAGGACAGCTAGCTAGGTTTGCTAGCTGCAGCAGGTAATGTTCCCCCTGTAGCAGGGATTCACGTCTTTCCTCGGGTAGGGGTCTTCAGCTGAGCGAGTGGCAGCCGGCTTGTCTGCTCTGCCGAGCAGCTGTGGCAGGCACTGGGCTGGTGATGCGGGGAGACTCTAGAACCGCTCTTGTTGACACTTCTGAGCTGCGCACCGCCATGGCAGCAGCACAGCCCTATTTTTTGCCTGTCATTAGCAGAGGGAAAAGCTTGTGTACCTCCAGTTCATCCTTTATGTTTTTAGCACTCTTCCTCTTTAATATTCGTGACCAGAAATAACCTATTTCTGTAGAGAATTAATATTTGCATGTGGACACAGGAAAAAAAGGCTGTGCACAGGACTATAAAATCACCTGACCTTGGGGTTTTGTGTTCAATAAAATTCACAGTTTTGGACAAGATTTTAGGGATGATTTTTTCTAGCGTACAAGTGCAGTGCTACATAGTTTCAGCAGGTGAAATTGTTATCATCAAGTAGGGTTAATGGAGTTAAATGAGTAGGCGTAAAAATGCATTTTCAGGCATTGACCAGTAAGGATCTTAAATGTAGTCACGCGATTGCTGTTTGAATCTAGTAACAGGAAGAAAATCTAGAAACCTACATTGCGATGTGGCCACTGGTTATTGCCAGAGATGTCTCCAATGGTGCTCTGCCCACAAAAATAAGATTCCTGCTACACTGAGGTTGCAACTCCAGTACACTTTTCAGGTCTCCTTACAAATCCTCCAAGTTTACAAGTGTTATTATATAGACTCAGACACTAAGTCACAGGATATTTTGTGTCTCGGTTTCACAGGCTCTTAGTTCCTTACCACTGCTCATATTCCAGAAAGCACAGCTATCAGAGATGACTTTTCCTTCCCTGTGATGGTGGACCAGAATCAGTGCTTTTGGTCCCACCGAGGGGCCATAGCGGTCCATTAGCTTGTGGTCTCCAGGCGCAACTATTTCAGGGCATTATACCTGCAAGTGACTGCTACTCATTTAATTTTTTGTTGGTTTTTTTGGTTTTGCAAGCCATCTTGGGAACAAAGAGGAGGATAAAAGCTTTGTGAGGTCAACAATAAATTAGATTGAAGTTTCTCGTCATGATTTTAAGGTCTTTTGTAGAAAAAATGGGGCACACTCTCTTTCTTTTTGTACTCACCAGAAGTGGGAATATACGGCATTGTCCACAAGAAGTTGGAGAAAAGCAAAAAATGGAAGAAGTGTGAGGAGGCTTTTTTACACTTGGAGGGGGAAAAGAGGAGTGTGACTGGTGTGACTCTGTCATTACGACAAATGTTTGGATAACTTACAGGCTAAGATGCTATTGAATCTTTTCAAGAAGAGAAGGCAGCTGATAGCAGAAGCCTTAAGAAAGGGTCCATGCAGCTGCTAGCTTCTGATCCTGCAGCCCAAAATGGCCTGTTACCGTTTGCTTTGTTGTAAGGCCCATGTAGAGAAGAGGCTGTTGTGAAGGTACAGAGGTAACAGGAAGCATGGGCTGATTTTGAGTTGTCATACGTGGGGACACAAAGTGTCAGTACCCCTAGGGCATGTGTTAAGATGTATATTTTGTTTCTGAAAGCACTTTTATCAATTCTTTTTAAATAAAGCCAGCAAGGTTGGCATGAAATTGTGGATCTACTTCCTCATGAATCCTCTGTGTCTGTGGATGGGGGAAGAGCACAAGAGAGCGAGAGTTAACAGAAAGTACCTGCATCTTTGACACATGTAAGAGACAGTGGGGCATTGTTGAAAGGAGGAATGCAAGAAATTCAAAGGATGTGGAATGGACTGCAAGAAGTCTTTCATACTGCTGTTCAATTAATTTTTGAGTAAACTGTGACAAGAAAATGGCTTCCTGGGGACCACGACTGTCTGCCTACAGAACAGACTGTAAGTTGCAAACTTTGTTTTTCCACCGTACTGCGTTTTTTTACGATTGCTTGGGATTTACAAATAGTTGCTATAAAAGCAACTTAAGCAAATAGCCAGCTGACTTGTTAAAAGGGTGGTGCCATTAAGATCTCACATAGTGCATTATTGTCTTTATCCAAATACAGCAAATGAAAGTGAGGTTCTGGAGCAGCATTTTCCTGAGATGCAGTACAAGGAGCTTAACTTTCTTTGGTAAACTGATGAAAGGGATCATTTGGGAAAACTTCATTTTTTACAAAGCAGAGGGGTAGATTCATTGACTGGGGAATTCAATCTAATTCTGTGACTGGAATTCCTTTGGGGAGGTACTACTGCTGATGCTGCAAGACAACAATTCATAATGTGTTAAATGTTGAAGAGATGATGACATATCTGAAAGGAGAAACGGAGTATGGATGGAGTCAGGTGAAGGGCAGTAGTGTTAGCTGCCAAAGTTATGTGTTCTGTGAGGTTTGAATACTGTATGGTTCCCTTGTTCAGCTCAGCCTGTTGACTTCAGTGGAAGGTGAAAGGATGAAGTATTATTAAGGTATCAGAATCTGCCAGTAATTCTGGCACTTTGCCTTTTCACACTTTCCTTTCCCCAGAGCTGATCCATATTTCTTCCACTATAGTGCTATAAAAATACTAAGATGATTTTTCAGTTTTAAAGGGAATAGCTTTTTTGGACATGTATTTTGTTGCCTGATGAAAAACATTTTCCAAATGTTAATTGAGGTTGAAATTGTGCTTGGGTCCACCAGTTTAGACATAATGGAGGATCTTTAGTTACTCTTGAAACTTATTCTTATCTATCTCTTCACCTCAGTTATCTATACCATCTTGGACCGCTCTCCAGTAGTCTGGGCTCAACGTGAAGTCTTGTTTTCAAAAGCCTAAGTCTCGTGGAAAGCAAGAAAGATTTGGCACATAAGCTAGGTAGATACCTAGGGAAAACTCAGAACTAGATTTGGGGATTTGCACGTGCAGAATATCAAATCCAAGAATTTATGCAATGCCCATCTATATAAGAAAACAGCTAAAACATCTGGCCTTGGCCAGCAGCAGGTCCCTCTTGGAGCCGGCTGGCATTGGCTCTGTCGGGCATGGGGGAAGCTTCTAGCAGCTTCTCACAGAAGCCACCCCTGTAGTCCACCCACTCCAAAACCTTGCCATGCAAACCCAATACTCTATGGCTACAATCTGCTGAGCATGGTCAGTGTTTTATGTCCTTTGCCCAAGCTACAGTCCTCAAGTAAAGACGACCTGGAGTTGCATGAATGGGCCTTTGTTCGCTGCTGACTTCTTCTGGGTGCAAGCTCACCAGCCATTAACAACTCCAACGTCCTTCTTTCTCTTCTGCCTCTGTTGTTAGATTTCACTGGGATCTCCTGAGGTTAAGAAGTCACTGGGGAGAGGATATTAGTGCCACATGTCTAGTTGGACAAAGTGAGATAAAAAGCTGATAAAGGAATTATGTATCTGTCCTGGTTTCGGCTGGGATAGAGTTAATTTTCTTCCTAGTAGCTGGTATAGTGCTGTGTTTTGGATTTAGCATGAGAATAATGTTGATAACACACTGATAGTTTTTTTGTTGCTAAGTAATGCTTACACTAGTCAAGGACTTTTCAGCTTCCCATGCTCTGCTGGGTGCACAAGAAGCTGCGAGGGGACACGGCCAGGACAGCTGACCCCAACTGGCCAAAGGGCTATTCCATACCATATGGCGTCATGCTCAGTATATAAACGGGGGGGAGCTGGCTGGGGGGCAGGGATCGCTGCTCAGGGACCGGCTGGGCATCGGTTGGTAGGTGGTGAGCGGTTGTATCACTTGGTTTTTTTCATGGGTTTTGTTCCTCTCTCACTCTCTTGTTGTTTTCCTTCTCATTACAATTTATTATTATTGCTAATTTTTTTTTCCAATTATTAAACCGTTCTTATCTCAACCCATGAGTTTTCTTACTTTTGCTCTTCTCATTCTCTCCCCCATCCCACTGGGGGGGAGAGGGTGAGCGAGCAGCTGTGTGGTACTTAATTGCCAAGTGGGGCTAAACCACAACAGTATCATATTTTAATTGCATACAATACATAGATAATATGTATTGTATATATGTATTGTAATATTTTGTAATACAATATTATTGTATACAATATTATACAATATTATACAATATTATTGTATTACAATATTGTATTGGAATACAATACATAGATAAGCATAAAGAAAAATTCTCTTCATAGTGAACTGCCCTAAAAGGGGAGAGAATGGGGTCTAGAGATCAGTTAAGTCTTTTCTGGCAAGTATCAGAGCAAAGCATTGAGCCTGAGGGCCTGTGTGAGCAAATCATAAAGGGGCGGCACCGTACTTTCCCTGCGTGCCAGGGCCGCTGTTACACCTCGAACCTGGGCATCTTGAGCAATCTGGCAGAGCAATGCAAATAAAGCAGCTTCTGCAACATAGTTACGCAAGTCGGCTTGTGTTTCACTGGCACCATGTGCAGTCCTTTTTCTTGCCACCTTCTTCCTAAAGACTGTGCCACCTACCCCTGCATAGGCTGCAGACAGGATCCACTGCCCAGCGTTCCCAGTTGGAGGTACCCACTCTGGCCAAAGGAGATGGTTTCCAGATGTCCTAAGCTCCATTCCCTGAAAAAAACATTTCATGGACTTGATGTGTATATTGCTAAAGAGATGAGGGGAATTTTGAGGGGAAAGGAAACATAAAGGGATCAGAGAAGAGACCAATAAGGAAAAGGGATGGGAACTTTAGAAGAAAGGAGGAAAGGAGAAAGATAACTGTCAAGGAACAGACTGGACTAGAAATACTTCGTTGTGATACAAGTTTTTCTAGGAAGTGCAAGTCACTAGGTCTTACCTCCTGAGGCTTTGTAGAACTGTCAGCACATTTACAGGAAGGTAAGTCATGTTGTTTTGGATGTGTTTTGATGCAGAGTACACAGAATATGTCTTTTACCTTGAAGGCCTTACTGGGAGAATTTAGAGGGTTTTTTATATACATTATTTTTGTGTTGACATTTTGTGTTACACTACCACTTTTTTAATTGCACCACACCCCACAAATTTTCAACTTGACATGACAAGGCATCCTCTGTGATAGTGGTATTGCCTACACTTTCCCAGAGGTGCCCAGCCTTCTGCTCTGAGGTCTTCAGCCATCGCTCCACTCTCAGGTCAGAGATGTATGGGTATATGGGGTGTGCAGGGAGTCGGGGAGCAGATTTTCCTTTAGCTGGGAGAGGAATGAGTCTTTTTTGGTTTTTGAGGTTGGCCACCCATATGTGTGGTCTTTCCCAACTGATGTGTCAGGGTTGCAGCATGAGGTCTCTGCTGGCTGGCTGGTGGGAAAAGGGGCTCAGAGCAAGGTGGCTCAGAACAAGCCCATGTTCAAGCAACTTCTTGAGGGAGAATACAAGTTAAACTGGCCAATTTTGTATAACCAAACAATGTATTTTGTCAGCTCATTACTGTAAGCAATATGCAGAAGAAATCATTTGTTACTTCCATCTAGATAAAAACAACGCAGTTAGAGTCATAGTGTCCATGTGTGAGTTTGGCCAACACAAGGCTTATCTGAGGTTCCTCTACCTTATATGTGCCACAAAGACTATACAGTTCAGAAGGTATGCAAGCACAACGTGTAGTATCTGCTATACTGTGAGCAGTCATAGCTTATCTGCAGCATTATCATAAATCAATACATTTATGAAATTAGTTTCCCTATGAACTTTGAGATGACCTTAGCAGGCGAAATTTCTGTGACATCTGTAGATCTCTACTCTCAAGAAGCAGCAAGAGACATTAATTATGACCACTGCTATATAAAGGAAAAATACGTTATTACACTGTAATACACTGTATTACACTGGATGATGTGATTGTTGGAGGCTGTCTCGGGCACAGCGATCACAAAATGATGGTGTTTTTGATTCTTGGAGAAGTCAGGAGGGGAGTCAGCAGAACTGCTACCCCCCAGGAGGACAGCAGGACTTCTGGAGGGCAGACTTTGGCCTGTTCAGGACACTGGTTGACAGAGTCCCTTGGGAAGCAGTCCTGAAGGGCAAAGGGGTCCAGGAAGGCTGGACATTCTTCAAGAAGGAAATCTTAAAGGCGCAGGAGCAGGCCGTCCCCACATGCCGAAAGACAAGCCAGCGGAGAAGACGACCAGCCTGGCTGAACAGAGAGCTTTGGCTGGAACTCGGGAGAAAACAGAGAGTTTAAGACCTTTGGAAGAAGGGGCAGGCAACTCAGGAAGACTACAAGGATGTTGTGAGGTTATGCAGGGAGAAAATTAGAAGGGCCAAAGCCCAACTGGAACTTAACCTGGCTACTGCTGTACAAGACAATAAAAAATGTTTCTATAAATACAATAGCAACAAAAGGAGGCCTAAGGAGAATCTCCGTCCTTTATTGGACGTGAGGGGGAAGCATAGTGACAAAGGATGGGGAAAAGGCTGAGATACCTAATGCCTTCTTTGCCTCAGTCTTTAAAAGTAACACCAGTTGGTTTTGTGGTACCCAGCCCCCGGCGCTGTAAGACAGGGACAAGGAGCAGAATGAAGCCCCCCTAAGCCAAGGAGAAATGGTTAGCGACCTGCTACACCACTTAGACACACACAAGTCTATGGGGCCGGATGGGATCCACCCAAGGGTACTGAGGGAGCTGGCAGAAGCGTTCACCAAGCCACTTTCTGTCATTTACCAGCAGTCCTGGCTAACCGGGGAGGTCCCAGTTGACTGGAGGTTAGCAAATGCGATGCCCATCTACAAGAAGGGCTGGAAGGAGGATCTGGGGAACTACAGGCCTGTCAGCCTGACCTCGGTGCTGGGGAAGCTGATGGAGCAGATCATCTTGAGTGCCATCACATGGGACGTACAGGATAACCAGGTGATCAGGCCCAGTCAGCATGGGTTTATGAAAGGCAGGTCCTGCTTGACCAACTTGATCTCCTTCTATCACAAGGTGACCTGCTTAGTGGCTGAGGGAAAGGCTGTAGATGTTGTCTACCTGAACTTCAGTAAAGCCTTTGACACAGTCTCCCACAGCATTCTCCTGGAGAAGCTGGCGGCTCATGGCTTGGATGGGTGTACTCTTCACTGGGTTAAAAAAACTGCCTGGATGGCCAGGCCCAAAGAGTGGTGGTGAACGGAGTTTACTCCAGTTGGCAGCCGGTCACAAGTGGTGTTCCCCAGGGCTCAGTTTTGGGGCCAGTTCTGTTTAATATCTTTATCAATGATCTGGACAAAGGGATCGAGTGCACCCTCAGTAAGTTTGCAGATGACACCAGGTTGGTCCCTCTACAGAGGGACCTGGACAGGCTGGATCGATGGGCTGGGGCCAACTGCATGAGGTTCAACACGGCCAAGTGCTGGGTCCTGCACTTGGGCCACAGCAACCCCATGCAACGCTACCGGCTTGGGGAAGAGTGGCTGGAAAGCTGCCAGGCAGAAAAGGACCTGGGGGTGTTGGTTGACAGCCACCTGAATATGACCTGGCAGTGTGCCCGGGTGGCCAAGAAAGCCAATGGCATCCTGGCTTGTATCAGAAATAGTGTGGCCAGCAGGACTAGGGAAGTGATCATCCTCTTGTACTCGGCACTGGTGAGGCTGCACCTCGAATACTGTGTTCAGTTTTGGGCCCCCCACTACAAGAGAGACATTGAGGTGCTGGAGCATGTCCAGAGAAGGGCAACGAAGCTGGTGAAGGGTCTGGAGACTTATGGGGAGCGGCTGAGGGAACTGGGGTTGTTTAGCCTGGAGAAAAGGAGGCTGAGGGGAGACCTTACTGCTCTCTACAACTACCTGAAAGGAGGTTGTAGAGAGGTGGGGGTCGGTCTCTTCTCCCAAGTCACAAGCCATAGGACAAGAGGAGATGGCCTCAAGTTGCGCCAGGGGAGGTTTAGATTGGATATTAGGAAAAATTTCTTCACCAAAAGGGTTGTCAAGCATTCGAACAGGCTGCCCAGGGAAGTGGTTGAGTCACCATCCCTGGGGGTATTTAAAAGACGTTTGGATGAGGTGCTGAGGGACATGGTTTAGTGGAGGACTTGGCAGTGCTAGGTTAACAGTTGTACTCCGTGATCTTAAAGGTCTTTTCCAACCTAAATGATTCTGTGATTCTGTGAAAAGTCTTGGGGGGCTGGGGAGAGGAACTTAGTTTCTAAAGAGCAGAGCAGACTGTATGGATGAATACCGTGAGGTCTGCCATTCCCCAGATGGAAGACAGGTCACCATCTGTGGACTCTGTTAGCCTTTTTCTGTAGGAAGCCTCAGGCCAGACTCACCTTTGTGTTCTGTGGGTTTTTGAAATTGTTTAGCAGGGGGTCTTGACCTCTGTTCTTCTAGCCCTGGCCAAACACAGCTCGCGTCCCTGGCAGGCTGGAGTTGAGTCTCAGATCACTAGAACACCCTGCTGTCCCTGAAGTACCTGCCTGAGGTTACATATGTCTACCGCGTCTCTTCCTGTGTACCCCTTCTTAAATTAATTACAGTCGTGCAGGTAAACCTGAGAGACTGCTGTACTTAGTAATTACTAGTCAGATTATATGCAGTATCTTATTTCTTTTTTGCTTGTTTCTGAAGGAAAAATCTTGCTTTCAGAATGCTGGGCATGCTTTGAAAATAGATGAGGCTTGAAAGCCACAGCAAAGGCATGCAGTGCTGACTGCCACCCAATCCCTTGCACCAGGATGTAAGTACATGGGCGCATGAGCATGATGGGGCCTGCAGTTGTGGGTGTTGGTGGAACCAACAGGTCAGGCAATAACTCACAAATTGAGCAGGGTGTTGCACATGGTAAGAAATGTGCATCATCTCGCAGCACTTCTTGCTGACTCAGTGATTTTTGTTTTCCCATCAGCATGATCGGCACGTTGTCCTTGGTCACTGTTCACTGAAAGCCATTCCAACAGATTAATGAGTAGCTGGACTGTAAAACTAAGGAATCAGGAGCAGGTACAGCTGCAGCCAGATGGTGTATGTTTCTGAAGCAGCTTGCACAATAGCATGTTTTAATATATCATCTGAGCTCTTATGAGTGTCACCAAAGTAATTCAGCAAAGCCTTCATGTTCTCACTGTGTCCCTGCTGCTGTGAATTGAAGAGCCACTCTCTCCTTTTCTTTTTGCACCTACAGTGCCACTGAGAGCAGTGGGTTTGGAGGGCAGCCTCCCAGGGAGGTGGAAAGAGGGGACAGCTTCCAGCCAGGGCTTTTGCTTTCTTCTGTGGTGTTGAGGGTAACCATAGGTGGGATGCAAAAAGGGTGGGGAAGAGCCTGACAAAGGAATCAGGAAGACAGAGGTGCTGTAAAGAGTGAGGTTTCAGCAGATGGGTGGGTTATTTTCGTTCTAGCGCTTTGGCTGATAAGGGGTGGGACTCTGAGCTGGGAGGCTTGGCTAAAAGATCAGAGCAGTGTACTTGCAGGAGCACTTCACAAGACTGGCATCCAGCATATTGGACAGGACTTGTGGTATCAGCAACGTGATTGCTTTGCAGCTGACTGAATTCTTGGTGCAAGAAATCAGTGGTGGCAAGATTGGAAACAGACACACCGGTCAACATGAGCACAGCAGGCAAAGTAAGCAAAAGTTTATATTAGAAAAGTTTCTTTGCTGCAGCCGAGTAATGCATTTTTAAATGCAGTTTCTTTGCAGGAGCACTGTAAGTCCTGGTGGTATAGCACAGATGAGCTTTTAGGAGGAAGCTGGTACAGGAGAGCTGCCTTTGCTTGCAGGCCACTGTACTCTCCTAGGAAATGGTTGTTACACTCTTCAAGGCAATAACTTATTTATTTATTTTAAACACTGAGGCAACATAAGATAACAGCACCAGAATAAGAATAACCTCCCCTCACAGTTAGCAAACTCTTTTTAATCTCTGATTGGACAGTTTAAAATATGATACAATGTAGTAAGTGTTCAGATCAATATATTTATCAGCTCTATCAGTTTCCATTCTGAGATCCCACAGTGGTTTAAACTATTTTTAGCTTCTTTATAATTCATATCTATTTGCTTTCTAAAAAAAATAGTTAATATTGTGTTACATTTCAGAGTGTAATCGTGCTGATGTTAGGACAGTCATTAAATTTGAATACGTGTATAACAAGTCTGGAGGTTAAGATAATGAAGATCAAAAGTAACTATCACATGCAATGCAGTACTGAGCTGGGACTGAAATGAGTATTCATGTCTTTGCTAGAAAGTAAGTGACAAGAGAGATGTAGGTTAATACCCCTGCTGAAGACGGTATATGTTGCTTCTTGCACTATCTGAGCGATGCTAACATACACCCAGAGACATGCAAGAGAGGTCGATGGACAGGAACCCAGAGATGGAAAATGACTGAAGGCATGTACCTTGCTGGAATGTGCCTTAAGAAAGTACCAGGATTGTTTGCTGTTACTGCCAGCTGTCTTCACTATTTTAAAACCAAACAAAACAAGAGAAAAAAAAATAATGCTCTCTTTAACTCTGAGATACCACAAGTGCAAAATTAATTGTAGTTCACTTATAGGTGAATTCACTAAGTTCAGTCCTCCGCCCAGCCTTGAACTGAGCATGATAAATGAAGTCTTGTGATGTAACTAAACTGCCTTGTTTTACTTTGTTTATCTTGGACTAATATATGAGTTACCATGGAGTTTACGTGACCAAGCAGCATAATCCTTATGCTTTGTAAAAGGGTGTTTTTCTACACCTACCCTCTCCCTGCTGCAGTAACTTGTAAGGCTGGTAGAACACAGGAGCAGAAAAGAAAACCTTGTGACTCCAGCTAGTGCTTGCCTTAATAGATGAAATGGGTGACAGTGTGCTGGTGGTGCATCTGTGGGATCCTGTTATAGTTGGTAAAAGTTCACAGGGACTCAGCCATCAGAACAATACATAGTTAACCAGTGTCTAATTGTAGGAGAGATTTATTTGTTCTCAGCAATCCCCAGTTCTTGGCTACCTTTTGTCTTATAAACACTACGTATGCTTTGCATGTGCAAGTTGCAAAATCATTATTGTGCTATGTGGGATTCAGTATAAATACATAAGCCTTTTTTTTTTTTAAAGTAAGTTTCCTAGAAAATGTGGCCCTTTAAAATGTGATCTTTGGCCTCACTTGTGAATTTTTTACTAATCACGCTTGCATTTGACACGTGAAACGTTAAATTTAGTGCAAACCTCTCCCGAGTCTGTCTTTTTCAAAGCATTGTGCTCATTCCCAGTTTGGGTCTGGCTGCTGAAAGCGCACTATTTTATTTCATATGTTTGGTATTTCCTAGTAATTATTTTCTTTGTTACCAGTTGACAATTTGTTGATAATTAGACATTATTTCTACTTCTACTTAAAAAGCTTTGATACTAAGAAGTTGCTTTATTTTTTTTTCCTGTGAGAACTTTGCAGCACACCAGTGTTAAGTTGTCCCAGGGTCCCAGTCACGCAGGATACTTGTGCATGTGCTAAACTTCTTGCATCGTGGACTTGATTCGCCTCCGTTTCCCTCTCAAGATAATGCCACCTGAATGCTTGCAGTCAGTAGGACTTAACTGAGTGACTGAGGACTTAATAGAGTGTCACCCACAAGGGTGACCATGGAAAATCATATTCCAGCGCCTGGAGTCATTTAAAGCTCTGGGATGGGCAGAGACCACCAAGGAAGAACAGGAATGAATACAGGGACAGAGAGGCCCCACTACCTTTGAATACGCTAGGAGTGAGCTTGCAGGGTGGAAACTGGGGCTACCTTCTGTCCGAGGGCCTGGGATGAGGAATGGACAATGCTCCTCTCTCTTCTGAGTGCATTTTTCTCTCAGTGGCAGATGATCAGAGGAGCCCAGAGGCCCATCAGCACCTGGACAAAGCCTGCGGACCTAATGGACAAGCTTTAGCCTAACAGACAAAAAAAGCTGTCCTGGGTATTGGGAGTAACCCCACCTGAGTTAAATATCCCTTTTGAGAAGCAAGGTACCTTAGCATGGATAATCTTGCACTAAAGGCACTGTTGCTTCTTCTAGATTACTTCTGCATAGTGCTATGTCATTTTACATAGGTGTCCTCTCAGCCATCACCTCATGCCTGAACTTGGGCTGTAATAAAACATTTATAAACCTGTATGAGGCTCTGAATTCCATTTTTAGGAATTTTGTCAGTTCCCAACACAGGCAGTTCTAGGCAATACAGACTTTATCACAACCTGATATATGGCGTCATTTAGTGTGCCATCTCCAAGAAGACACAGATATACACCAGTAATCCAACATGGCAAAAATAATCCTCCAAGAAAGTTAGAAACAGAGAAGGAGCAATGAGGATGGATGAGGTATCCAGTTGTCCTAGGAGACTATTATACATGTTGCTGAAAATGTCATATGACAGAAATATGAACAAAGTCAGACATGATCTTGGTGGGGGGAAAAGAATGGGCTTACACTGTGCTTTAGCGTTGGCTTTTTTGTTGCGTTTTGGGTTTGGGGGTTTTTTTCCTGTAGTTTTCCCTCTCCTCCCCCAAATATGAGCAGGAATTTCACATGCAAAAATGTAAGAATCTGTCTGTGTGGTGACTTGCAAATGCAAGTGCCATCCCCCTTTTCTTTGCTCTGTTTGCAGGTTATTAAATGCAAAGCAGCAGTAATGTGGGAAGCCAATAAACCGTTTTCTATTGAGGAAGTGGAAGTTGCCCCACCAAAAGCACATGAAGTTCGCATAAAGGTACTAAAAATGAAATTTAAAACAACTGTTATGACTTGCATTCTATCTTGCTGTTTATCAGAATTATTTCTATAGATTTTTGGGATCCAGTTGGAAAACATTCACTAGGTGAGTAGTTACTGTTCAGTGAGCTCCTATGGAACATGCTTCACAGAATCATATAGGTTGGAAAAGACCTTTAAGATCATCGAGTCCAACTGTAAACCTAACACTACCAAGACCACCACTATACCATGTCCCTCAGCACCTCATCCAAACGTCTTTTAAATACCTCCAGGGATGGCAACTCAACCACTTCCCTGGGCAGCCCCTTCCAATGCTTGATAACCCTTTCAGTGAAGAAAAATTTCCTAATATCCAGTCTAAACCTCCCCTGGCGCAACTTGAGGCCATATCCTCTTGTCCTATCGCTTGTTACCTGGGAGAAGAGACCGACCCCCACCTCTCTACAACCTCCTTTCAGGTAGTTGGAGAGAGCAATAAGGTCTCCCCTCAGCCTCCTTTTCTCCAGGCTAAACAACCCCAGTTCCCTCAGCCGCTCCTCATCAGACTTGTGCTCCAGACCCTTCACCAGCTTCGTTGCCCTTCTCTGGACACGCTCCAGCACCTCAATGTCTCTCTTGTAGTGGGGGGCCCAAAACTGAACACAGTATTTGAGGTGCGGCCTCACCAGTGCCGAGTACAGGGGCACAATCACTTCCATACTCCTGCTGGCCACACTATTTTTGATACAAGCTAGGATGCCATTGGCTTTCTTGGCTGCCTGGGCACACTGCCAGGTCATATTCAGGCGGCTGTCAACCAACACCCCCAGGTCCTTTTCTGCCTGGCAGCTTTCCAGCCACTCTTCCCCAAGCCTGTAGCGTTGCATGGGGTTGCTGTGGCCCAAGTGCAGGACCTTGCACTTGGCCTTGTTAAACCTCATACAATTGACCTCGGCCCATCGATCCAGCCTGTCCAGGTCCCTCTGCAGAGCCTTCCTCCCCTCAAGCAGATCAACACTCCCGCCCAACTTGGTGTCATCTGCAAACTTACTGAGGGTGCACTCGATCCCTTCGTCCAGGTCATTGATAAAGATATTAAACAGAACTGGCCCCAACACAGAGCCCTGGGGAACACCGCTTGTGACCGGCCGCCAACTGGAGTAAACTCCATTCACCACCACTCTTTGGGCCCGGCCGTGCAGCGAGTTCTTTACCCAGCGAAGAGTACACCTGTCCAAGCCATGAGCAGCCAGTTTCTCCAGGAGAATGCTGTGAGAAACCGTGTCTAAGGCTTTACTGAAGTCTAGATAGACAACATCCACAGCCTTTCCCTCATCCATTAGGTGGGTCACCTTGTCATAGAAGGAGATCAAGTTGGTCCAGCAGGACCTGCCTTTCCTGAACCCATGCTGGCTGGGCTTGATCCCTTGGTTATCCTCTACATGCCATGTGATAGCACTCAGGATGATCTGCTCCATCAGCTTCCCCAGCACCGAGGTCAGGCTGACAGGCCTGTAGTTCCCCGGGTCCTCCTTCCGGCCCTTCTTGAAGATGGGCGTCACATTAGCTGATCTCCAGTCAGCAGGGACCTCCCCAGTTAGCCAGGTCTCTGGTAAATGATGGAAAGGGGCTTGGTGAGCACATCTGCCTGTTCCTTCAGTACTCTCGGGTGGATCTCATCAGGCCCCATAGACTTGGGAGTGTCTAAGTGGTGCAGCAGGTCACTCACCATTTCCCCCTGGATTATGGGGGCTCCATTCTGGTCCTTGTCCCTGTCTTACAGCGCCGGGGGCTGGGTACCCCAAAACCAACTGGTGTTACTATTAAAGACTGAGGCAAAGAAGGCATTAGGTATCTCAGCCTTTTCCTCATCCTTGGTCACTGTGTTCCCTCCCCCGTCTACTAGGGGCTGGAGATTCTCCTTAGCTCTCCTTTTGCTGCTAATGTATTTGAAGAAGTGGTTTTTGTTGTCTTTTACAGCAGCAGCCAGATTGAGCTCTAGCTCAGCTTTGGCCCTTCTAATTTTCTCCCTGCACAGCCTTGCTACACCTTTGTAGTCCTCCTGAGTTGCCTGCCCCTTCTTCCAGAGGTCGTAGACTCTCCTCTTTTTCCTGAGTTCGAGCCAGAGCTCTCTAGTCAGCCAGGCCGGTCTTCTTCCCCACCGGCTCGTCTTTCGGCACCTGGGGACAGCCCGCTCTTGTGCCTTTAGGACTTCCTCCTTAAAGAATGTCCAGCCTTCCTGGACCCCTTTGCCCATTAGGGCTGCCTCCCAGGGGACTCTCTCGACCAGTCTCCTAAACAGGCCAAAGTCCGCCCTCCGGAAGTCTAAGGTGGCAGTTCTGCTGACCCCCCTCGCCGCTTCTCCGCATATCAAAAACTCTATCATTTCGTGATCACTCTGCCCAAGACAGCCTCCAACCATCACATGGCTCACAAGTCCTTCTCTGTTCCTGAACAACAGGTCCAGCGGGGCACCTTCCCTCGTTGGCTCACTCACCAGCTGTGTCAGGAAGTTATCTGCCACACACTCTAGGAACCTCCTAGACTGTTTCCTCTCTGCTGCATTGTATTTCCAGCAGACATCCGGCAGGTTGAAGTCCCCCACAAGAACAAGGGCTAGTGATCGTGAGGCTCCTCCCAGCTGCTTATAGAATAGTTCATCTCTCTCCTCATCCTGGTTGGGTGGTCTGTAACAGACTCCCACCACAATATCTGCCTTGTTGGCCTTCCCCCTGATTCTTACCCATAGACACTCCACCCTATCATCACCATCATCGAGCTCTAAACTGTCTAGACACTCCCTGACATACAGGGCTACCCCACCACCTCTCCTGCCTTGCCTATCCCTCCTGAAGAGTTTATAGCCATCCATCGCCGCACTCCAGTTGTGCGAGTCATCCCACCATGTTTCCGTGATGGCCACCATATCATAGTTTTCCTGATGTACAATGGCTTCCAACTCCTCCTGCTTGTTGCCCATGCTGCGTGCATTGGTGTAGAGGCACTTCAGCTGGGCTGTCGTCTGTGTCTCCTTCATAGGAGAACACCCCTTGTGTGCTTTGAGGTGTTTCACTGGCATTTCCCTCTTGGCTCCTATTACCTCAGTATCCCCTAGTTCAACTCCGCTCGACTTCGGCTGTGCCCCAGCGTACCCCGCACATCTCGGAGACACAGGTCGAGTGCCCTCGCTGGCACCTGCTCCCTCTAACCGTGGCACGTCATCCCTCAGCTTCCCTCGGGCAAGCCTGATATTAACCCCCTCCCGCTTTGAGTCTAGTTTAAAGCTCTGTCGATGAGCCCCGCAAGTTCCTGAGCAAAGATTCTCTTTCCCCTTTGAGAAAGATGAATCCCATCAGACGCCAGCAAACCCGGTGCTGCGTAGGCCATCCCGTTGTCAAAAAACCGAAATCCATGGCGATGACACCAGCCACGGAGCCATGTGTTACTAGATTGGGTGTCTCTCTTCCTTCTTGTGTCGCTGCCCACAACTGGAAGAAGAGAGGAGAAAATAACCTGTGCTCCAGAGTCCCTTACTAGCCGTCCCAAGGCCCTGAAGTCTCTTTTGATCACCCTGGGACTTCGTGTTGCAGCTTCATCGCCCCCCACATGGAAGAGCAGTAGGGGGTAATAGTCTGAGGGCCATACCAGGCTAGGGAGTATCCTCGTGACATCCTTCACGCGGGCCCCAGGGAGGCAGCAGACTTCCCTAAGAGGAGGGTCCGCCCGGCATATCGGACCCTCGGTTCCCTTCAGAAGGGAATCACCCACAACTATAACCCGTCTTCTCTTCCTCGTGGAGGTGGTGTTAATACGAGAGGTACGTTCTTCTGACCTGGGTGACACCTCTGGTGTAGATAGACTGTCGTCCTCATCCTCCATTGCCTGGCCTGCCACCTGCAGGGCCTCATACCTGTTGTGCAGAGGCACCTGGGGGGGTGAGGCGGGCAGGGAGGGCCTTCGCCTGCTGCCACGAGCGTGGACTCGCCTCCATTCACTCTCCTCCTTTGAGCTGCTGCCTTCAGCCCGGTGGGGGGGGATAGAGGATCCCCTTGATCGTGGGTTCTTACTGGCGGCTGCTGCTGCGCCTGTTCCTGTCTCGGGGGGGGCAGAGCATGGCACCACTAGTCGATCTCTTTCTCAGGCTCCCTGATGCTCCTTAACCTATCTACCTCCTCCCGTAGCTCTGCCACCATGCAGAGCAAATCATCCACCTGGTCGCACCTCACACAGCTGTCCGCACGGCTGCCATGCGTGAACAGCGAGAGGCCCAGGCACTCCCTGCAGCCCGAGACCTGGGTGGCCGCATGTTTTTGTGGGAGCTCCGTCTGGGCAGCCACATCCACTCTGGCGAGCACAGAGGGCATCGCTTTCTGATGAGTGAAGACCATAGCTGAGTTCCTTCTGGAAGGATGGGGACTACCGAATGAACTCACTTCTCACAGTTCCTCTTGAGCTGCTAGGGTGCCTTCGCCTTCCCCACACGCCAACTGCCGCGCCACGCCCTGGTCGCCCGCGCTCCCTGGGAGATGCTCTGGTACGGAAGGGCATTGCCGCCGTCACCCTCGCCCCCGCCCACGCGGACTCAGAGCCGGGCCCTCGTCAGGAGCTCCCGCCTTCCCACTCAGGGGTCGGGCCGCGGCTGCGGTAGCCCTCTCCCTCCGTGCCCCCCCCCCCCTTTTTTTTTTTCCTTTTTCCTCCCTTCCCTGCGCGGTTTTGCCGCGGCTTCGCCGATCCAGCAGCGGTCCCCCGACGCGGTCCTCTGTCTCAGAGCTGCTCGCCTCGGAGGCTTCGCTGAAAAAGCCCTAAATTTGATCATGATGTTCTTTTAAAAAAAAAAAAAGTTTTCAGGGTTAGGGTTTTTGTTTACTAAGACACCTGTGCTTCTAATAGGCTGAAAAAATTACAGTACAAGGCAAAAATCTGAATCTCCTATAGCGTGGAGCAAGAAATTCTCTTCTACTTTATTTGAATCTCTGCCAGGAGATAGCTCAGTAGGGGTGGGAGCTTCCTTTTCTAACTGGGTATTGAGCATCTGTTACATTTCAGGGACTTTCTCAGTGGAATTCAGCAGCTGTTTTCATTTTAGAGCAGTTTCAAGAGTAACACAAGTGAGGAGAGCCCTCTCATGGGGTTGACAAACTCCATTTGTCAGAATAAAAGTTGTAAAGACATACCTGAATGTTTCAAAAGAAATACTGCTGCCCTACCTGCAAGAAAAGGCAAAATGTGATATAAAATACTATGTGTAGCCTACATTTTTGTATCTATAACATATACATTTAAATATATAAATAATATATAATTATAATGTAATTATATATAATATTATATCCTTGTGTAATACATATTTTATATAACATCTATTATATGATATATTGTCATATAATCTAAATATAAGGAATATAAATATATATAATATTTCTATGTTTATAAATAATACATGCTAGTTAATTTATATTTACATAATTTTGTAATATTTCTATAATATTACAACCTTTTTCTATTTATGTATTGATATATAAATATTAGGAATAATTTATTTTATTCTGTTCTTCATACGTAATTGTATTACTGGAACATTGGTTCTGCCAGATAATCAACGAGACTGCCTATAGAGCTCAGTAGCGCATAGCAAACATTCACAAAGGAGCCTTGCTTTGTAGATTAAAGACTAATACAAACCATGAAAATCATGAATCACACAACCAAAAGAGTTTTACCTGTAGATTTACTGTGTGCATATGTGATTTTGGAGGGAAGCAAGTGACTTCTCCAAATATATGACATCATTTCACTTCCGCACATGACATGACATAGTTAAATACTGAAATATTTCTCTCTTTCCTCTAAATCAGATCATGGCCACAGGGATCTGTCGCTCTGATGACCATGTGATAACTGGTGGACTGGTTATGCCTTTTCCAATAATTCTTGGGCATGAAGCAGCTGGTGTTGTGGAGAGTGTTGGGCAGGGAGTAACTTCGATCAAACCAGGTATGAAACAGCACTGAACACAGCCCCTGTGCTGAGTTTCCAGCTCCTGATTAAGTCAAAGATGATTACATGCGTGAGTACTTGTATTGCAGAGGAAAATGTTCCAACTTCTAGTTTTTTCAAGGATACCTTAAAGGACACTACGTGCTGTTTCCATCTTTCTTTGTTCCCAATCTTGATATATTTTCAGATTTTCTATTAAATTTCTTTTGGTTTTGGCAAAAACATCTGCAGTTTGCTTTCCACCTACATAGCGCTTTTCCTGTTATGAGATTAAGAACATAGATTCTTTGCTGTTGGTCGTAGGAGATCAGGTATTAGCTGCAGGTTCTTTAAACACAGTTTACACAGCTAATGTCTCTCAAGAGTAAGGCAAAGGACTTACATGTCAAAGCACTAGACAACATGTCAAAGCACCTTTTAATTCTCCTAACAGCTAAATAATCCATTGACTTGAGTAGACCAGAACTTAGGTCTGTGTGTTCAATTACTTCACTTTAAAAGTATCAGGGCATGACTGGGGTGCCCACCCTGCTGCAGGCTTTGCTTGTGTGCAGCACCAGTGCAGGTGAGTCAGCACTGCTCACTGAGGGCTGGATCGGTCTGAGGACACTCCTCTGGACCAGCTGCTCCTCTCGCTACCCGCTCTTGGAACCACAGTGGGTAGATAGAGAAGTCAGTGACAGATGCTCATCCAACTTTTCATCCAACTGCTGCAAGATGAGGCAGGATTTCTATACACTTTTACCGGACTGAACAAATTCTAACAAGGGCTAAATTATTAAGACAAAATATGCAGTGAACAAAATCTGCATAGAAATGCTCAATTTTATCCAGGCAGTTTGTTACAATACCTAAGTAGTTCACTTTTAACACCTCCGTACTTCCAGTGTCTTTGTTCATACTGGCAACAAGTATGAAGTCTGTCCAAAGAAGGTTGGTATGTATGATAAGAGAAAGTTTTATTAGAGATTTCTGCTTTAACTCCAAACACATATGCATATTGTAAATTTCAGTGATAGCTCTAACTGCTTTTTCTCTTACCTCTGGGTTCATAAATCACTCCGTTGTCTAATTCCAGCTGCCATGTGTTTCCAGGTGAGCTGAAACAGCAGGCCTGAACACACACACGCACAAAATCCCATTTCTCAGATGTTGCTTAATTTACACCTTCAAGTTCTAAAACAAGGCTCCAAGATGTGCAAAGTTTCTTTAGCAGAATGATTACTAAGCCCATGTCACAGTTCTAAGTTAACTGAGGGTCAGGGTAGTGGGGGCATTTCATGTTCTGTAGGCATTTTCTGGTTTTTAGTGGAAATCAAAGATTCCCCTTGACTTTCAACATGTCAAGGATTAGCCACCTTTTAGAACTGCCAAACCACAAATCGATCTGTATTAGGGATTACCTGTTTAGAGATTATTAGGGATTTACCATACATGGTTGCTGTGGAAAATGTGTAGCAGCAAAAAATTGCACTGGGAAGCTATGTGCTACTTTGTTAATCATGTAATTGTGCTAGAGAATTAAGAGATGTTGTCTTAGCTTGTGTGTGTGTCACTGCTCCTCTAACAAATATTTTACCTACCTTTACTCCAATGCAACAGTAATAGGACTGCAAGTAGGAAAGAGATTCAAGAGGGCTGGCAAATTAATGCTTAATTTCCCTTCTTTGTATGCACAGTTTACAGCCCTATTATCTTTGCACTCCAATCTGCTGTCCTAGTGGATGTCAATTTTTATCTCAGTTTCTTTACCTGTGTGTTACTATTTTCCTTTTAAGTAGAAGATGCAATAAACTGCTGAATGAGTACTTCAGGAATGTCAGTAGCTAACACGGTTTTATGACATAGCTCAGACTCAATTCTATGAAAGACAGCAGGAATTTTGCATATCGAAATTAGTTGTCATAACTTTGCCCTAATGATGTCCTTTATAACAGAGAGAGATGGTTTATCTTCCAAGGGCAGCAGACCACCACTTGCACTCCTAGGGCACATTCACCTAGGGATTAAATACACTTGCTTCATGTTTTTACCTGCATGCTGCTTGTTTGCCTTTTTTAATCCTCTGTCATTACTGTTTTATTTCTAGGAGACAAGGTTATTCCACTCTTTGTTCCGCAGTGTGGGGAGTGCAAGAGTTGCTTAAGCACCAAGGGTAATCTGTGCAATAAAAATGAGTGAGTTTTCCTGCATTACCTGCAACCCTTATTTGATTTTTAGTTATACAAAACTGATCACATTCAACAGATTTCACTTGCCATTATTTCTGGTCATCTCTCAAACAGTGTTGGTTCAGGTACTGGATTAATGCCTGATGGCACCACTAGATTCACCTGTAAAGGAAAAGCAATTCACCATTTTATTGGTACAAGTACCTTCACTGAATACACAGTAGTGCATGAATCTGCTGTAGCCAAAATCGATTCTGCTGCTCCTCTGGAAAAAGTTTGTCTAATTGGCTGTGGATTTTCAACTGGCTATGGGGCTGCTGTGCAGACTGCCAAGGTAAGTATCGTGGTGGGTGTTTCTGGTATCTCATGGGGTCTGTCCAGGATTGTGTGGCCTGCAAGCGGGTCATCAGCATGGCAGCCAGGAGGTGTAGACTCTGTTGAGTTCAGGGTGGAAAGAAGATACTAGTTCTTTGGCTACTTCAGTTTCTCTGTCTCTAAGGTACTCGGAAGCCTTCAATTCAAAATCCTGTAAAAATACTTATTACCATCTATTAAGTTTTCTCTCATAGCTTCATCACCCCTAGAAAAATGTTACAACAGAGCTGATTTGTTTTATTGTAACTTAAGTCTAGGAATACATGGAAGCCTATATATGCAACACTCATAATTGGTAGCAATACATGAATGTGACTTTTACAGCTGGCACTGTCTCCAGTGGAGTGACACTACAGATCTTAACACCTTTGGAATATAAAGCATCATTTAAAAAATGTGTCTATAAACCTGAAGCTGAGACGTGTAATGAAAACCTGGTCTCAGAAATGTATTTTAGGGACAATTTATCTTAGTCACATGTAGGATTATAACAGTATAGTTGGCTACTGCACGAGTAGGTATGCATGTGCAAATTCCTTCTCAGCAGGTAATCTCTAAATTACAAGAAGTGGCTTAAGTGAAAACACGTTGATAATAAGAAAATGCATTGTACTTTACCTAGACTGTAACAGTATGCCATGTTTATATGGTTATTATAGGTGGAACCAGGCTCCACCTGTGCCATCTTTGGTCTCGGAGGAGTTGGCCTCTCTGTTGTCATGGGTTGCAAGGCAGCTGGAGCTTCCCGCATCATTGCCGTTGATATCAATAGCGACAAGTTTGCCAAGGCCAAAGAGCTGGGAGCCACAGACTGCGTCAATCCTAAAGATTTCAAGAAGCCTATTCATGAAGTGTTGATCGAAATGACTGGCTGTGGTGTGGACTACTCCTTTGAGGTCATCGGCCGTACCGAAACCATGGTATGCAAGCAAAAGATGTGGTCAAATGAGGCATTAGCTTGTTAGCTCTCTCTTCACTAACCCACTAAGCACCAAGGGTGACGAGCTGAGAGCCACTGGCAAAGTGTCAAGCTAACTTCAAAGTTGTTAAGTCCAGCTATCTGCCACTGAGATGCCAGGACAGAAGCATGCTCAAAAACTTAGGAAAGGGGACTTCAATGTAGTCCGCTGGCCTAACCAGGCGGGCTAAATTTCACATAGCCCCCTATCTGCTTTCCAACAGTGGCTTATCACTAATGACTAAGACAAAATGGGGAAGGAGAACAAAGCTAGGACATACCTAGCCCATGACAGCAGATACAATGGTGTGAGCAGATACAATGGAAGTTGTTTGATGTGCTTGCGCTTACCAAAAATGAATTGCAAGCTGAGCCCTGAGAGGAGAAGGGATTCCGACTTTTGTGCCCCAGTGGCAAACCTTACACGACTCTGGGGTGTCCCTCTGTTTCAAATGCAGGCTGCAGCCTTGGCCTGTTGCCAGTACAACTACGGAGTCAGTGTGATTGTGGGAGTGCCCCCTGCAGCACAGAAGATCACTTTTGACCCTATGCTCCTCTTCACTGGTCGCACCTGGAAAGGGTCTGTCTTTGGAGGTAAGGACTTGGAAAGATGTGGTTTAACTGGCTTGGGAAACTTGTATATCATCTTGAATGAAATGGGATCTATCTAAATTAATTGCTTAGGTCATCCTACTGGAAGGAATATTGGTAGCTATTTTGCTGACAAAGAAGCACAAAGGGAATTAATTATGGGAACTGTTAGTTAATGGTGAGAGGAGAGAGAAAAACAGGGAGGGAGGGGGAAAGAAGGGGGAGAGAAGAAGAGGCAGAGAAAGAGAAAGGAAGAGATAAAAGGATAAAAAATAGAGAAAAAGAGGAGAAAACATAAGAGGAAAAATGAGAAAAAAGAAAGGGAGAGAGAAAGGTAGAAGAAGAGAAAGAAAAGGGGGGGAAGGGGAGGGAGGAGAAGAGATAAAAATAGAGAAGAGAAAAAGAGATAAGGAGAAAGAAAAGGAGAAAGATAAGAGAAAAGGACAAAGGGAGAAAAAGATAAAATGAGGAAAAGATAAGGGGGGGAGGGGGAGAAAAAGAGCAAGAGCAAAGAGGAGAATGAGAGGGATAGAAAGACAGAAAGAGAGGGAAAGAAAAAGAGAACAGGAGAGATGGAGAGTCAGGACCCTAGAGGACATCGGGGGTCAGACCCACCTGATTTCCGCATAGGTCAGACCCCAGCTCAGCCCGTTGCCGGCTGCTGTTAGTCTCTTCCAGGTCTTTCTCTCTTCTGAGCTCTCCCAGCAGAGTCGCACACTCAGCAAGTCCTGCCTCACTCAACACAAAGCTGAAAGCCACAGACAACTTGCTTCCAACAACAGGTTTTCTCACTCATGGAGGAACAACCAGTTCCTCTGATGTGTTCAGTAGACACCTGAATAAAATAGCAGAGACAAATTAGGTTCCTCTGGAAGGGCATCCTCCTAGTTGAGACAGCTTTATCTAATACCGCTTGTAAGAAAAAAACAGACACATTACCCCCCACGACCCCAGTTTTGACCAGACAATCAAGTTTCCAGTTACCAACATGGATATCAGCATTCTGGCTTTTGTACGATGTGTGATTTAGTGGACAATGTATCAATAGACAAGCTGAAACAGTATTTAATGTGGGGGAAAGTTTGAATTCTGTAAAGATTCAAATTTTTACTGGTCTTCTACCAGTAAAGCACTTACTGGGTTTGTCATATGTAGAACAGCTACACTTCATCCCACGTTTCCTGCTGGCACTCTGTGTTACAAAGGTAAAGACATGCTGCAACATTTCATCATGCTATCTACTATAGAAATTTTATCTGGAAATTTAAGCTGCCATGAGTTTTATCTGTTTTCATGAGCATTTAATGTTTCATTATCCATTGTCTGTGGGTTTTTTCAGGCTGGAAGAGTAAAGATTCAGTCCCTAGACTGGTTGCTGACTACATGAAGAAAAAATTTGTTCTGGATCCATTAATAACCCACACACTTCCTTTCACTAAAATCAATGAAGGATTTGATCTGCTAAGGACAGGGAAGAGGTAAACATCGTTGAAGTGTAAGGGTTCTGTATAAATAACCTAAAGGAGCTGTACGGTAACACAGGGTATGACTTCATGGCAGAGAACGGGGAAGGCATCCCACTATGCCCCTTCATCTCACCCAGTGTGTGTCCATGGGTTGCAGGTGTAGTAATAAAGCTAGCAAAGCTTTAGCTTTTGAAATGCAGTGGGCCCTGTCTTTCCTTGCAGAGGAACTTCCAGATTCTACTTTGAGCAGAGACTCTGGGTGGCAGCAGGATAAAAGACTGCATAAATGAGGAAGGCTCTGCCCACTACCCACTGGAAAAGAGCACACAACCAAGGGAGCCTGGGAATGCCAAGCTGTAGAGTGCCAGGGGTTAGCTACAGCGCATCCCAAGAAATGTTTTAGGATAAGGAGCAGGAACACAGAAATAGCCTATGGAAGAGCAACTCACCATTCCTCTGGTGAGTTAGGGAACGGAGTCCCAGTGCAATTAGTCCTAAAGTGACTGGGTAGTCTTCCTTGAACTTTGGAGCTTTTCAAAAAGGAAAGTACTTGGTGTATATATACATTGCAAACTCAGAATTTAGCTCTCGTGCGTTCCTCAAATATTTTGAGAGTTCAGCTCAGACTCTGTTTTCATAGGGTGTTGAAATCAGAAGCGTTGTGTGCCAGAGACATTTGACAAGATTCACCATGGGAATAATTGAAAATTCTGCTGGGCAGAAGTGGGAAATGCATTTGTATATCTTAGTATGTGTGGGGACTACCCTTTTTGAAAGTTCTAGCTGTTTATAACTTCCCCAGTCTGGAGAATTACATTCATGCTTTCTTTCCATTGTCATTTGCTAGCAGTTATTTTTGGTGTTACTAGCTCTAAATATAAAAAGCATGTAACAGAAGAATTTAGCCCCTGAAGTTTGTTCTCAGGTTCTAACTATGCAGCACGCACTTCATTTTTTGACTGTCCTTATTTCAGATGTGCTGTAAATGTTAGTTTTAGATTTTAGTGTAACAAACAGGGGAAAATGGTGAGGACAGAGACACCATCAGCTTTGCTAAAATACTGAGTCAACCTGCAGACAGAAGCATGTTGCAGCTGACCATTTTTACCAAGTGACACACTTCAGTGTTTCAGCCCAGATTAAGCTGTACCATTCAGAGCTTACCCTCAGAGCCATTTGTAACTGGAAGGATGTGTCCAAGCCCCCCTCCAAGGACTTCCCAGGCTGTATTTGGCGATTAATTGCCAGGAGTCCTGGGCGTCATGAGTGAAGGCTTTGCAGTCTTGCATGAATTTTGTTCTCTGCAGCAAGGTTTGCACATCTGCTCTGTCGTTTTGCTGCAAACTGGGGCTGGGGCGGGCAGGGATGAGTACCCCAGTTGACAGCAATAGCCTAGATTTTCAAAGAAAACAGCAGTGTTTTGCTGATGTTAGCCCAGGGGCTTTTCTACAGTCACTAACTTGTCATTTTGTATTGCAGTATTCGCAGTGTCCTGGTGTTTTAGGATTCCCAATTGTTAAGCAGCAGATGGCCCAGCACCAGTACAAACTTCATTATCCTCCAATACAACTGATAAGAAATACAAACCAAGGCATTTCTGAAAGGTCTACCACCACCACCCTTGAATAGAAGGATGAAGCTCAAACCCTAGACTTCAAGCACAGCATTTTTAAATGAAATAATCTTTTTCCTCTTACCGCTTTCTCTTGATTCTTGCTTTAAATCCTCTGTATCGTGCTGCAATTGTCTTTTAATAGCCAGTTATGAATTACCGGACTTGCTGGTGTCACAGGTGTTATGAAAGGTTTGGCTTTTTACAATGTCTTTTAATATGCAATCTTTTCATAAAAGAAAAGTGAAGGAAACTGTTTCTTTGGGCCTTCATAACACTGCAAGCTTAACAGATTTGTGCATGCAGTTCAGCACAGTAATATACATGTGTACATTGTGTACATTATACAAATACAGTATGTATCCATCCTGAATGATTTTAGCATTCCATTACCTGATAGGCAAGGAAATTACTGCAGAGATTAAAATTTATGGTGACCATGTGTTTGAATTAATAATTTCAGTAAATGATATTTAAGTAAATCATAGACTTAGGTACTGGAGACTGTCTCACCACTGGACATTTTACCAAATTAACACTTCCAAGCATTTTATATAAAACTGCTGTGGTGGTGTTCTGTGTTGTGGTTTGGGTTTTTTTCTGCCTTTGTACCTCTTTCTTGGGGATGTTTTAGTTGTTTTATCAGTATGGTTTTAGATCTTTGGCCAATTTATACAAGCGCATTTGATGCTTGGGAAACAATGTGAAGAAATATGAAGGTGCATCAAGTATTGTTATTTGTTTCCATTAACTAAAGGGAGGTTTCTTAACCTTTAAGTGTGAATACAGAGTAAATGGGCAGAAACAGGTGACTGGGAACAGTTTGCAAGAAATCAAACATAAAGCATCTTACTGCTTTCTGTGTTTGTAATGTGGAAACAGGAACAGAGGCTATTTCTATCTCGGCAAACATGGTCAACATTGACTTATCTTTTGAAAGTACTAATCAGAGCTTGCAGGCACTCGTGTGCATGGTAGCTGGGTAAAAGAGCCTGTGAAGTAAGGGGACTGTGTGCTAATGATGACTGACTTGTTTGTGTCAGCAGAAAGAGTCCTTGAGCGGCCCAGCTAGGTTAATAATTTGAGGATAAGTTTACCAAGAGATTATACTTTAACAGAAGAAGATCCTTAAACACATGTGTGTATAATAAACTCAGTTTACACAGCAATTAAGACCCAAACTTCAGTCATTTGTTTCTGTGGGGTTACCTGTACAGTCAAGTCTGAAGATTTTTTTCTGGACCATAAAATAATTCTTTTCAGGTGCAGTTCACTTGAAGAGTTCTGATCTCTTTCAAGGCAGGTTGTGTGTGAACCAACCGTGTAAACTGGATCACTACGCAAAACAGAAGGAGAAGGGGCTTAATTCCACTTAATTGATCTCATCTGTAGTAACATGGATTCAGCAGAAACAAGAGCATAATAATATCTCAATTCTCAGAGTATTCTAACAAAATGTTTTCTGTGGAGGCCAAGCTAGTTTATTGTACCCACTAAGGTGTGTTTAACTCATGACTTAAACAGAAGCCAAGGAAGGCCTGTTTAAACCTAGCTTGTGAGGACAGAAAGGAGGAGTACGGAGAGGTAAAGTATCCTCCCTATGCCAGATACATATTTTTTCCAAGGCATTCCCTATTGCATGACGGGTAGAGAATACACCAGCAGTCTTCAGAGAAGAAGAACAAAGAAATAAAGCTAGGGAATACTGCAGGCCACCTGATCAGGAGAGCTACTGATGAAGCCTTCTTCCTCCAGCTGCAGGAGGCTTCATGCTTGCAGGCTCTTGTCCTACTGGGGGACTTCAAGCACCCCGACATCTGCTGGAAAAGCAGCACGGCGAGCTGTAGGCAATCCAGGAGGCTCCTGGAGTTCATTGAGGATAACTTCTTAACCCAGGTAATAGACACCCCTACCCGAGGGGATGCAATACTGGACCTGATGGTCACCAGTGCAAGTGAGCTCATCAGTGACGTCAAGATTGGAGGCAGCCTAGGCTGCAGCAATCACGCATTGGTGGAGTTCACAGTCCTGAGGGATATGGGACAGGCGAGGAGTATAGTCAGGACCCTAAATTTTAGGAAAGCAAACTTCCAGCTCTTCGAGGAGTTAGTCAGTAGGACCCCCTGGGAAACGGTCCTCAGGGACAGGGGAGCAGAAGAGAGCTGGCAGATCTTTAAGGGTGCTTTTCATAAAGCGCAAGAGCTCTCAGACCCCAGATATAGGAAATCAGACAAGGAAGGGAAGAGACCAGCATGGCTGAGTCAAGACATGCTGGTCAAACTAAAGAGCAAGAAGGAACTGCACAGGTAGTGGAAGCAGGGGCAGGTAACCTGGGAAGAGTATAGAGACGCTGCCCACTTGTGTAGGGATGGGGTCAGGAAGGCCAAGGCGCAGCTGGAGCTGAACTTGGCAAGGGATGCAAAGAATAACAAGAAGGGCTTCTACAGGTGTATCAACCAGAAAAGGAAAGTTAAAGAAAGCGTACCTCCACTGATGAACAAGAATGGTGACCTAGCATCAACAGATGAGAAGAAGGCCGAGGTACTCAACAACTTTTTGCTTCAGTCTTCTCTGGCCACCGCTCTCCTCACCCCTCCCGAGTCAATGGACAACATGTTGGGGACCAGGGGGGTAAAGCCCCTCCCACTGTAAGGGAAGATCAGGTTTGTGACCACCTGAGGAACCTGAACATACATACGTCTATGGGACCTGATGAGATGCATCCCAGAGTCCTGAGGGAATTGCCAGATGTAGCTGCCAAGCCACTCTCCATGATAGTTGAAAAGTCATGGCAGTCAGGTGAAGCCCCTCGTGACTGGAAGAAGGGAAACATTGTGCCCATCTTTAAAAAGGGTAGAAAGGATGACCCTGGAAACTCCCGACCTGTCAGCCTCACCTCTGTGCCTGGGAAGATCATGGAACAGATCCTCCTAGAAGCTATGCTAGAGCACATGGAGGACAGGGAGGTGATTCAAGACAGCCAGCATGGCTTCACCAAGAGCAAGTCCTGCCTGACCAACCTAGTGGCTTTCTGCGATGGAGTTACCACATCAGTGGACAAGGGAAAAGCAATGGGTGGACTGTTCAGTGGATGAGGAATTGGTTGCATGGTCGCATCCAGAGGATAGCGGTCAACGGCTCAATGTCCAGATGGAGATCAGTGACGAGTGGTGTCCCTCAGGGGTCCGTACTGGGACCAGTGCTTTTCAATATTTTCATCAATGACATTGACAGCGAGATCAAGTGCACCCTCAGCAAGTTTGCAGATGACACCAAGCTGAGTGGTGCAGATGACACGCCAGAAGGACGGGATGCCATCCAGAGAGACCTGGACAAGCTGGAGAACTAGTCCCCTGAACACATAAACCTGGCGCCGACGTCTTCCCAAGTGCAGAAGCAGTTCCCAAACCTGAGGGTCACACACGGGGTGCTCATCTAAGCCTGGTCCTCCAACAAGGTCTCGCTCATCCAATCTCCTATAAATCACCTCACCCGATGCCTCAGGAGAAACAGATCTGTGAGAACCAGCAGAGCCTGGGGGAGCGAACCCCCCTCGCAAACTTGGTTACACACGAGTGAAACAAATGTGTCCTTGGAAAAGCCCCCCTTGCTGACACATTGTCCCCTTACTACCCAGGTGAAAACAGCTGCAATACCACAGACAGTTAAGCCTCACTCCAAAAGGGTATGCATGTTTGGCCACCATACCATGTTTTCACTGTCCTTTTTCTCTTCTTTTTAATTTTTAATCCTTTCGCAAATACCTTGGTGTGAACCACTGCCAGGTCAAATGCTACCCCTTGGCAACCAGGGGACCCTGAGGAGTGAATCTCCTCTCTCCACACCTACCGGAAGCCACTGGAGGAGAAAGACCTCGCTGAGCTCTCTGCGCCTTTCAGGCAGGGAGGGCAGGGCATGGCCGAAGGCAGAGCCACCAATAAAAGCCTCCCCGGTGGACTTCTGCCCGCTCCCCGTGGAGTGTGACTGCCGCCCATTGGCACCTCCCTACTGCTATCCAGCTCCTCCACCCAACACTCGCTGTGCTCCTCAGCGTCCGACGCTGGACACAGATTAACCACAGCTCCCCACTCTCTGGCGACGGCCCCGCGCCAGGACTCCCTCCACGCTCCCTGCCTCCCCCTTCAGCTGCGGCCGGCAGCCGCCCAGGAGTGCTCCGGCTCCACGGCTGGGCCATTTCACAACACGGGGCTTCGGCCAGACGGGCGGCAGCTTCCCTCCAGCCTGCTGCAACGACGGCAACAGCTCTGCTGAGACCACATGGCCACTTCTGGAAAAGTAAGAACAACACATTTCCCATCTTCCTTTCCAAGGTGTCCTGCTCTTGGGGAAATATTCTGTAAATGGCTCAGCCTGTGCACTTCTACTGCACACCCTCTTTCCTCTGACGTTACTCCTGTAGCCCATCCGAACCCCTTTGAATTATGTGAGCTTCTGCTTTCATAAAACTGCACGTGTCGGTAGCTGCGTTAGGTAGTCCATTCCTCTCCTGTTCTGCCCAGCAGCTCAGGAATGAAAATACTGAATCGTACCACTCTGAAAAACACCCTCCTGCTCAACCCCACTCTGCATTCCTGCTTTGGCAGGGAAACACAGCTCTTCAGAGGTGCGCTCTTGCCTTGCATTCAACCTTTTCCTTGGCAAAACCCCTTTCAAGCTGCAAGCTGAATTTTGCTGACATCAAACCAGCTCTGGGGTGATCGGCTTGGGGTTTGACAGATGCCACACACAAATCATCCCTTTGGCAAGGGAAAAAATTATCCAGTTGCCAGCCAGACGGGGGCCGTTCCTTTAACCCCTCTTAGGTACCTTCAGCCCAGTATCTTACAAGACAGACAGCAAAGCTCGTAACAGGCATTTCCACTGGTACTAAAAGTGCTGTCCTTCTGGCCTGAAGATACAGAAGCGCGCGCATTGCTGTCAAATCTGCCCAGTAAGCCAGAGTCTCTTTCCTTCAGGGATCTTCTCCATGTCACCCAGCAAAAGTCAGCTTGGAGCTCACTTGGTACTCACGTGGCAAACAGGAGAAGGGCCAGAGCCGTCTTCACCTTCCCCTTAGCAAAGGCCAGGCAGGTCATCAGCGCGGAGTGCTGTTGGGAGGATACCCCCCAGCAGGGCCGGCAGCCTCTCCTGTGCTGCAGCAGCTCGGCCCTGCTGCCCCGGGGTCGCCTCCAGAGCCCTCTCCCACAGACACAAGGCAGGTGGGTTCTTCCAGGTCCACAGTCTCAGGGAAAACACAAGCCTGACCTCCTATGGACTGGTCACTTCATCTTTGCATTTCACACTTCACACTATGCCAGTGTTTACTGAACATCACTTGGCTTCACGTACAGCTGAGCACTCCCGTGTTTCTGCTCTCCCACCACATCCCACCCACCCACCCAGCAAGTCCCCCAGGAAACAGCACAGGACAGTTGTGTAGCTCCAGCAGCGCGTGCTCCAGTGTGCAGAGACACGCACTGTGCAGCTGTTCTAGGTGATTGTAAGACGACCGTCCCCAACCATGTGCCAAAGGCAAGCGTTCCCATGCAGCGTAAATCCCTTTGTTGCTTCCAGGTTATCAGATGCAGAGCTGCTGTCGCCTGGGCCGTGGGCAAACCGCTCTCTGTTGAGGAGGTGGAGGTTGCACCTCCTAAGGCAGGCGAAGTCCGTATCAAGGTAAAAACACGTTTCACTATTTTTTTTCTGCCTCGTGGGAATTGCTCTTCTTGTGGTTATACCTTGAATATACCTGTCAGGGATCTGTGTCCACTGATAGGCCCTAATTGTCCAGAGCAGCCCAGTGAAAATTAGTTCCAAAAACTGGGTTAAACAGAGGCCAGACCATTTCTAAAGCTCATCTGCTCTTTCCTCTCCAGATTGTGGCCACAGGCATCTGTCGCACAGATGACCACATTTTGGAAGGCTGCTTTCCTAACGTGGATTTCCCAGTCATCCCAGGCCACGAAGGAGCTGGGATTGTGGAAAGCATTGGAGAAGGAGTGACCTCTGTGAAACCAGGTAAGACACACACACAAACACATGCCCAGGAGTCAGCTCTCAAAGCGGATGAGACTGCCCAGAGCTCAGAAATTCCCCCCTGCTCCTGTATCAGTGGCTCAAAACCCGGGTGCACACTCATTGCACTGGACTGTCACATACACTTTCCTGGTCTATTCCCCCTGCACATGAGCAGGGCTCTGAGCATCTCCTCCTGGCAGAGAAAGCAGAGGGTTCATGGTAGGATGCTGCCATCGGAAAGCTCAGCAGAGGTGCTCCAACAGGCAGCACCCTCAGGGCCTGCTGAGTGAGAGGCACCTAACAGGGATCTGCTTTGTTGCAGGAGACAAAGTCATCCCCCTTTGCCTTCCACAGTGTGGGGAATGCAGCTTCTGCCTGAATCCCGAATCCAACTACTGCCTGAAGTGCCAGTGAGTTTGTTTCTTCTTCCCCTACACTTGAATGCTGTCGGCTGTGTGCCAACAAGTCCGACAACCAAACGGGTGCTTTACTTGATGAATAACAAATGCATGCACCTCCCAACAGTGTCTCTGAACCACAAAACCTGCTGCCTGACAAGACCAGCCGGTTCACTTGCAAAGGGAAGCAGATCCACCACTTCCTGTGGGCCAGCACCTTTGCAGAATACACCGTGATTCCGGAGTACGCTGTTGCCAAGATAGATGCTGCGGCACCTCTGGACAAAGTCTGCTTGCTTGGCTGTGGGTTTCCCACAGGCTATGGGGCTGCCATCAACACTGCCAAGGTTGGTATTCAGGCGTGTCATGCACAAGCACCCCATGGCTGCCCTTGCACCCTCACCAACCCCGTGCAACAGAAAGCTCCTCACACTAGAGACTCACAGGGCCCCATGTTGTGCAGGTAAAACCAGGCTCCACCTGCGCCGTCTTCGGCGTCGGAGGAGTTGGCCTCTCCGTTGTCATGGGCTGCAAGGTGGCTGGAGCTTCCCGCATCATTGCCGTTGATATCAACAAGGACAAGTTTGCCAAGGCGAAGGAGCTGGGAGCCACCGACTGCATCAGTCCTCAGGACTTCAAGAAGCCCATCCAGGAGGTGCTCACTGAGATGACTGGCCACGGTGTGGACTACTCCTTTGAGGTTATCGGGCATGCAGATACCATGGTAGGTGGCATTTCAGCACGTGTCCTCCCTCCCAGCTCATTCACAGGCTCCCATCAGGGCAAAATTCACCCCGGCAGGCGGTTCTTTGCCTGCTGCCTGCACTGCCCAGAAAGGCATCTTTGCCCAGAAAGGCAGTCTGTTGGCTTTGGGAGAAAATGACGTACGAGTCTCAGGACAGGCACTGACCTCTCCATGTCTGCTGCACAAAGGAGTATGTGTTTTCAGATTACCAGGGAGGGGCAGACGACTGCACAGAAAGAATGCTTTTCTGACAAACTCATCAGTGCATTCTCTAATTCACCTGCCTGTCCCATCAGACTGCTGCCCTGGCCTCCTGCAATATGAACACTGGTGTCTGTGTGATGGTTGGGGTACCAGCTTCTGGTTCAGTGATTTCCATCGATCCTATGCTTCTGCTGTCTGGGCGTACATGGAAGGGGACTCTGCTCGGAGGTATGAAACTCAAGAAAACATTTTCGACATTTCCATCTTTTCCTTTCTTGGTAGTTCCCAAATCATAGAATCACAGAATGGTTTGGGTTGGAAGGGACCTTCAAAGATCATCTAATCAAACCCCTCTGGTGTGCACAGAGACATCTTGCACCAGAACAGGTTGCTCAAAGCCTCGTCCAACCTGACCTTGAACACTTCCAGTGATGGCACATCCACAACTTCTCTCTTCCAGTGTCTCACCACCCTCATCATAAAAAATTTCCTCCTTGTGTCCAATCCAAATCTACCCTCTTTCAGTTTAAAAACATTGCCCCTTGTCCTGTCACTACAAGTCTTTGTAAAATGTCTCTCTCCATCTTTCTTATAAGCCCCCTTTAAGCATTGAAAGCCCACAATAAGGTCTCCCCAGAGCCTACTCTTCTCCAGGCTGAACAACCCCAGCTCTCTCAGCCTTTCTTCACAGGAGAGGTGTTCCAGCCCTTTGACCATTTTTATGGCCCTCCTCCGGACCCACTCTAAGAGGTCCATGTCTTTCTTGTGTTGGGGGCCCCAGAGCTGGACACAGTGCTCCAAGTGGGGTCCCATAAGAGTGGAGTAGAAGGGAGGAATGACCTCCTTCGACCTGCTGGCCATGCTTCTTTTTATGCAGCCTAGGACATGATTGGCTTTCAGGGCTGCAAGCGCACATTTCCTGCTCACGTCCAATTTTTAACCCACCAGTATCCCCAAGTCCTTCTCTGCAGGGCTGCTCTTAATCCATTCATCCTCCACTCTATACTGATACTGGGGATTGCCCCAACCCAGGTGCAGGACCTTGCAGTTGGCCTTGTTGAACTTCATGAGGTTCCCATGGGCCCACTCCTCAAGCCTGCCAATGTCCCTCTGGATGCATCTCTTCCCTCAGTTGCACCGCTCAGCTTGGTGTCATCTGCAAACTTGCTGAGGGTGCACTCAATCCCACTGTGTATGTCACTGAGGCAGTTATTAAACAGTATTTGTCCCAGTACAGACCCCTGAGGAACACCACTCCTTACTGGTTTCCACTTGGACATTGAGCCATTGAGTCTTTGGATGGGGCCACCCAGCCAATTCCTTATCCATCTAAGAGTCCACCCGTCAAACCTCTATCTCTCCAAATTAGTGGCAAGAATGTTGTGGGGGACTGTATCAGAGGCCTTACAGAAGTCAGGTAGATGACATCTATAGCTCTTCCCTTGTCCACTGATGCAGTCACTCCATCATAGAAGGCCGCTAGGTTACTCAGGCATGATTTGCCCTTGGTGAGCCATGTCACCTCCCTTTCTTCCATATGTTTTGATATCTCTTCCAGGAGGACCTCTTCCATGATCTTACCAGGCACGGAGGTGAGGCTGACCTGTCAGTAGTTGCCAGGGTCCTTCTTTCACCCTTTTTAAAAATGGGTGTGATGTTTCCTTTTCTCCAGTCACTGGGGGCTAACTCCCACAACTTTTTAAATGTGATGGAGGATGGCATGACAACTACCTCAGCCAATTCCCTCAGGACTGTGGGATGGATCTCATTGGGTCCCATGGACTTATGTATGTTCAGGTTCCTGAGGTGGTCTCGAACCTGATCTTCACTTCTGATGAGCGGGACTTCATTCCCACAGACCCTGCCTTGAGGTTCAGGGACTTGAGAGATGTGGGAAGAGAGATTACCACTGAAAACTGAGGCAAAAAAATTGTTGAGTACCTCAGCCTTCTCCATGTCGGTTGTCACTAGTGTGTCTGTGGAACAGGTACCTTTCAGTGCATATGAATAACTCCCTTGAAAATGAGTTTTCCCATCTGAGCTATGTCCTCAGCTGTAGGACAAAAGATACTTTTCCTCATAGTCGTTATTCACTAACCTCTTGGTCACCAAGAATATGTCAAGCTTGGCAATGTCCCAGAAATCCTCTTTGAGAGGGCTTCCCAGAAAAAAATACCCACTACTAAACAGGAGCACTGCATTTCCACTGTATAGATAGTCATGAAACATGCTAATAAACCTGTAACTATTTCATACAGTTCAACACACACAACTGCCTACACTAACTGGGGACTAAAACAAGGACAAAACCACTCTCCTCCCAAGGAGAGGAAAATTTCTCACAAGATAAAGGCACCAGTGCTGGTCGTTCAGTCCTGACCCTACAGGATGCGTAGGAAGATCATAAATGTCTCACAAAAGCAATTCCTTGTTGCCCCACTAACACCTTCCTGTTGCACCTTGCTCTCTCCTTCCACTACAGGACTCTTCTTCCCTCTCGCACTCTCTTGCTTTCTCTCGTCCCCGCCCCTCTGTCACACATGTACCGGCTACCTGGCCTTTCAGGGGTGGCCACTCTCACACACACTCATCTGAACCCCCAGCAATTGATCTCAGCTTGCATTTCACTGCAATGTAAGTCCTTCTGTCTTATGCCAGAGGAGGGGCTGGTGCACCTCAAGGATCTTCTCACTCCCTCCGGCTATACTCCCAGCTGAAAGAAGGGACCCTCTCACATTTGTGGCCTCATCCTATTAATTTTGATACATTCCAAGAAGTAGCTACCATGCTTTACAAGGGCACAGCCTCAAGTATGTTTTAGAGGTCAGCATGGCCTGGTAGAGGGGACAAGCCCTTGGTCGGCTCTGATATTCTGCTCAGAGATATTCTGCTACACTGTTGGCACCAGCAAACTCTACAAACATTACCTAACAAAATAGCATTTCTCTGATTATTCACTGCAGGTGCTTTCTCCCATTTCTAGGTTGGAAGATGAGAGATTCTATCCCCAAATTAGTTTCCAGCTATTTGGAGAAGAAATTCAACTCAGACTTGCTGATCACGCACACGCTGCCGATCGCTAAAGTGAACGAGGGATTTGAGTTGTTACGTGCAGGGAAAAGGTGAGACCCTGACTAGCAGGAGTGAGGTACAGCAAACGCCGCCTCCACCTAAAATTCAAACAGCCCAAACACTCTGGCAGGCAGAGCATGCAATACTGCCTTCTCAAAAAGCATCTGAGCCTTCTGTGGAAGCAGGGCCCAGAGCCATGTGTCGGGAGGGTCTGCCATAATCCAGAAGGAAGAGCCCGCACTCAGCACAGGGAACCCTCCTGCTCATGGTTCAGCTCAGCAGAGATCCCATGGTCCCAGCACTGCACTGAAGCCAGCACAGACCCTCAGACACCACAGCTCAGGGCACTGTTTGAAAGCACAGGACAGGCAAAGGAGAATGAGGAGTAAGGGGCATCCTTGGTGACAACAGCATAAAAGCCAAAGGAAGGAAGAATGTATCTTACAGTGGCAGCACAAGAGCTTTGGGGAGGGACAAGGTGCCTTAGCTCCTGAAGGGTTCCCTTCAGCAGGGTTTTGAAGGCTGCCCCGTTGCTGCACGTCTTACGCAGCTGAGTTAGGAAGAGACTGAATGAGAAAGGCAGCGGCGGTCCTCAGGCACACCTGCCTGCCCCGCTGCCTGCTCCTGAACACCTGCAGCCACAGCACCTGTAACTTCTCCCTTCCTTTCCACTTTTCAGTGTTCGCAGCGTCCTGCTCTTTTGAAGGACACAGCTGTGGCAGGCCAAGTGGAGGGACCAGAGCAGGAGACCACCTCCCTTCTTGCCCAGCACCTCACTTTGTGGGGTGCAAGGAGACAAGAACAAGGAACTCGCCAATGCTGGTGCCGCTGCCAGCGCTCCCATGCCTGGCCAAGACCCAGAAGGACACCTCTCCCGAGAAAACACTTTTACCAATAAAGGGTTTCGGTCAAACTCATCCCATGCAGTACACTCAATCAACAGAGGTCCCACGGGGCAGGAGGAGCTCTTCCTCATACTGCAGGCCCTTCCATCACACCCCTTGTCTCAGCAGCAAACAACTGCCTTTGCCCCCTCCGCTGCTGCTGCTGCTTCCCACCTTCACCCACCTTACAGACTTATGCCCACGCGTCTCTGCCCCCGTCTCAGCCGGGTGAATGCTGTAACCTCAACCAAAGTACAGCAGGGAAAACACAGCTGCTGCTGCTGCTGTTCTCTGGTCTCCCTCGCAGGACCAAAATGTGTTTTGCTACATGAGGTTATCCTCAGGTAAAACCTGTCACTCCAGCCCCTCCATTTAAACATGAGGTTTTCTTATCACAGTACTTTGTCCTATTCTCTACTAATTTTCCCTTCTTCAGTTCATATTTGTCCTCTTTAGATCCTCTGGCCTCCTCAGCTCAGTCTGGTGGCTTCTCTCCTGATCTAGTTTTGTTCTTGGTAACAACCTCAGAGAAGTTTACAGATTGGAACCAGGAAGAGAAATTACAAGTGCATTTATTCCCACGACATGTAAATGTGAGTGCTAGCGGTACTGTGCCTAGACTTTCAGAAAGTAAAAAGCAAAATTCCTCCTTACATGGCAGGAGTGCAATTCTATAGGAGCTACCAGGATCACAACCGGTCTGGCAACCAAATTTGTTCTGTGCACAAAAAGGAAATGCAAGGATGTGATCCTTATGGGTCCCTTCCAACATGAGATATTCTAGGATTCTATGATAGCGTGGACTCAAAGTTAGCAATTGCTGTGAGATTCCTGTTCTCTATTTCTAACACTTTTTTTTTCCCTCAGCCATTCTCCCTCACTAGGGTGAATAGAATCAATTGTATGTGTTTAATAGACCTTTATCGATATTTTTGTTATATCTCTTCAATGCATAATATTTCAGGGTGGATCTAACTCTCACATTCCTTACCTCATTTGCCTCCTCCCCCTTCCACTTTGTACAAGGTATACAATATTTTTGTCCTAATGGAAATTAAAGCAACAGGGCACCTTAAAGAATAGTGAATTATCAATCTTGCTAACAAATGCAAAGCCATACCTGCTAGGATATGATCTAGTTTGTTCTTCATAGTAGAAATGCAAAGATTGTCTCTGAAACTGGTGCCCAGTTACATTGAAGACAAAAAATTAACACTGAGGCATTAAAAAGGCATTAATATCTGCTTTTGTCTTTTAATTGAAAATTATTGAAGGGTGTGAACTACTGCAGGCAGGGGAAAAGATAAGATTTGTACTTAGCCCTCGTAAGTGCATTTCAGTCTATTCCACAAAGTGATTTCTGTCAAGTATTCTTCCATTTTTCCACCAGTTTGATACCGACAGGAAACGAACATAATACACAAAGGGGGCCAGAACACTGACTACCACGATGAAGACAAAGACCTTGAGGCCTGTGCCTATCTGTACAAACACCTGACCTAACAGATCAGTTATTAAAACTTGCCTGATACGCAAACACACATAGCAAGTCAGGATATGAAAAACTGTTGAATGCAGATACACAGTATCTGTCATTAAAAAGTTAATCCTTAAATCCATGCCTACTGACATACAAGTTTGATTTTATTTTCCCTCTATTAAGTGGATAAGAAAAAAAACATCCTCCTTTTTTTAAGGTATACACAAAGCTGCACAGCAACAGCATCTCAGTATCAACTCCCCCCCACATTCACATACATTTCAAATGTTTTGCAGAGATGCCAGCTACCCATAGCACTTCACAACTGCAAGCAGGGCAGTCAGCAATTCTGAAATCTATGCTGTCTTCACATCAATGTTGGATTTGCAAGTTTGATGGAGGAGAACATCACATGGATGTTTTAAGGAAAAACAATATTACACATTTGAAAGACCTTTTTACAACCATTTTGTAGGCTATAAGCTCAACAGCAAAGACTGGACATGTCCTAAGAGGCATGAAATACCAGTGCATGTAGCACTGTTCACATTTATGTCCTTATGTGTGAGATGAAAACATAAGCCATATGTATGGAATGCTATCTAGGACGCAGTTGAATGATTTCATTACCTGTCACAGTATTTGTAAAATTCATTGTTTTAAACTTCAAACAGTAGCAACCACATGGGATATCAGCCATACAGCATTTGTCCTCTGGAATTGCTCTCCAACTCTTGCACAATGTAGAAAATTGAATGGTAGTCAAAACCAACTAAAATAAGGCTCAAAAGCTGTGTAAAGTGGGTCTGTCTGAACAGCTTAAAGAATATTTTTGTTTTCAGCTAAGCACTTAAACATCAGTCCACTTTCAAAGTGGAGTGAAGATTGCAAAGCACATGAAAGCAACTAATCCTGGAGAAGAACCACATCTTTGCTCCACCAAATCTGGTGAGTGAACTGACAGGATAACAGGCATGAATGACATTTGAATCACCTGTAGAGCTGGGTGTCCTAAGCATGAGTCTAGAGAGTAATGCCTTCCTGATTCATGAATGCTGCATTTTTTTCTGATCAGGGCTAATCGTTTTTGCATCCTAAGGTTAACAGATGTCTTCGCATTTTAAAAAATATTAATATTAGTATATCTATCATTTTGTTCAGCAGCTAAAGAGTTGAGTTCTGCTCACTACAGCACTCTAAATGGTTCCTGATGCAAGAAGGGTTTTTGTGTCATTATTGGTAGTCTTCTAGAAAATCATCCCATTCCTTAAGTATATAAAAATGTCCTGTCAGCCACACAGAAGAAGGATTACCTTCTAGTGGACAGGCCTTTTCTAGTCTATCATTTCCATCTAGACTAGAGCTGTTGGGATCACGAAGGTCCTCAAGGCTGAATTAGGCATGTGGAAACTTACTTTCATTACAGACCACACAAATTTTTGCACAGCAGGCCCAGGAATGGGAGAGGGACTGCCAGAAGGATGAACTGGCTTTCAGTGCTGGGCTAAGCAGTTAAGGATGAAGAAAAAGGGAAGCATGGAGCAGAGAGGTATGGAGAGAACACGGGTCTAAAGGGAGGAAGGATACAACACCTGAGCAAAGATTTTTATTTTAAGTTGAAAAGAGCTCTCATTGCTTTTTCTAAGAACACACAACATTTCAAAGCTATAATCAATATATGGCATTTGACATGCTGTGATCAACTTCACATGTGTGACTAGGAAAAATTGATTCTCTTTACTGGCATTTAACCATATCATCTCCATTTTCAACCTCTTTGTCCATGACCCTTCTGTTCCTTTTATCAGTCTCTCCTTGGCAGCAGCTTAAAGTTGAGTATATGATAAGTCTAGTGATTCTTGCTGGTTGCCAAACTACACATACCAACCATGTGCATTCAATATTCTAACGTGTGGCATTTCTTTCCAGAGTAGCAATGGGAAGGACACATTGCTCTTTGGAGTGGTTTCCATTATTTAGCTTATCTGTTTCAGCTACAATTCTATTTTAATCAATTCTACTGCTCAGTTTCTTTGAAATAACAAAAAAGACCATGTCTTCTAGAATATAAATGCAGACTCAGCAGTCTAAAACTAGCATCAATAAAACAGCTGTAGATTTATGTGAGATATATTTTAACCCAGATAAATATTTACTACTCTCTCCTAGCAGTTTATATGGGCAACGAGCCCATGTATGAGATTGCAAAAATCAAAAGGAAACAAATGGGTTTGCTCCATAACATATACATGAAGCTTCGGAGTATCAAACATTGTTCTCATACTGTTAGAGGTGAATGTAGAGAGCACCCAGCTCTGAACAGACCATCACTTACACTATTTTTGTTTTCTGTTTGAGTATTTGTGACTCTGTACTGTTTTCTTATACTTGAGAGATGACAGTCACACACCATTTCTCATCGTGTCCCCTTTCCAGGTCTTTCACATTGTAGAAGTAACACAAACACAAACTTCAATCAATCTTTGCTCCTAGAACCATGTAAACTAGCACTATGTAAATGTAGTATATTATCTGAATAATCCTTTGGCATTTATTTTAAGTCAAATACTCTGAGCTCTGACTTATACAGATGTTATGATAGCCACACAGCAGGGGATATCAATATTTTAAATACAACCTACTTCCCATAAAAATCCAGTACATCATAAGATGGTTGTCATTTACACCACCACTTTAGAGAAACTGATGGTGATGTGCACTTCTAGCAATATAATTTACATCAATGAAATGGTAAGCAAATAAATCTCTTATGATGCTGATCAAATGTGTGTTTTTGTAACATCCTACAAGTTTTTTTAAAAACCACAATCCACTGTGCATAAAATAACAAAACAAGACTATTAAAGTAATGAACTCATCTGAAAACAAGAGCTCAGATGGTTCTTGAGAGACCATGTAGATTAGCTTTTTTCCCAGTGCAGGATCAACTCTCTGTATCATTCCTGAGAAGTAACTTGTGCTCAAAGGCCTCCAGTGATGATCTATTCCATTACCTTTTCAAACTGTATCATACTGTTGAAGTTAACCTTCTCAGAGAGACTAAATCTCCTGCTCAACCTTACAGCTACTTTTTATGTTTCTGAAGACTGTTACTATGTCTACTCTCACCCTTCCCACTGTGAAGCATTACTTCTCCTCTTGTCAACTGTATTCTTGTTTCCACAGCCACTATGATGTTCGCCTTTCCTCTACCCCCAAATAGCAGGGTATCACTAACTCACATTCACTTTGTCATCCACTATTCTTTGCAGACATTTTTTTTCTGCAGGACTGCTTTTGACTTGTCACTTGCCATCCTACGCTGACCACTACACTCAATCGCATCCCAGGTCTTTAAAAGCATTCCCCCAAACTGTCAGGATCATTTTCTAATCCTTCAGTGTCCTTTCAGTGTCCTTGGCACCCTCCTGCTATCTGCACATTTAATGAGTGTACTCTACTCCACCATGAAAATCATGTAGTAGAGCTGACTCTACTATGGATTGTGCCCAACAATTGTGCCCAATTTAGGGAGAGGAAAACATGAAATACATTTCATAATAGGATGTTGATCTATTTTTTTGTTTTAGGCAATATACTGTGGACTGAATTTCTCAAATTTGCCTAGTAAAATACAAAAGGAGAAATATTTTTTCCACTATTCTATTTACACCCCAAACAGAAAGATTGTACCATGTTATGTCCCCTTGTGGAATATACTCGAATTTATTTTTTTAAATAGTTCCACTAAAATACTGTCTGGAAATATAAGATCAATGACATTTTCTAGCATAAACTTATACTTTGCTGCAATCCCAAAGTCCCTCAGCAAAAAAACCCCAGATGTCACTGAAGCGGCATCAACTTCAGCAGGCAGAGAAAACTTGGCCATTGTATCTCACTCAGTACTTTTTTGATCCAGTGAGCCTCTCTCCAATGTTTAATTTCCAGTTCACTGGATTAGTGATAAGTGGCAAAAGATTCAATATAGATTGGACAGTGGAGCACTCAAAGAGTGTTTCTCCAGAAAGACTTCTGTCATGGCTCCCATGGGGACCGTCAGGAGCCTGCAGTTACGGGTGAGACTAGGAAAAAGAAAACCTCATTGCAGACAACACCCATCACGTTGAGTGCCTGTTCTACAGTAACACTGCAAATTGTCAGTCTCTTCTCAGGGAATCTGTTGCTCAGCCACAACTTATTGACTGGAGTACTGCAGATTGCTCAACCATAGTTTGGTGTTCTGGAGATCATCTACCAATCTTGTTACTGAATTTCCAATCTCTTTAGCACAGTCAAGGATTTTAAAACTACTGCTCCCTATGCATAATATTCTTCCCTGAAACTGGAGGGTGATATGAGAGAGCAAAAGTTATACCTCTGCACCACTGCAGAAAGGAAACAGATTCCTTCCGTGAAACAAGTCAGGGCATCTGAATTTCTCTGTGCACATGTAGAGATGAAATGATGATTTCCTCCTAGAGGCTTGGGAATCTTAGATCAAATAATCAACTTGCTAATTTTTGTCATGCTTTATAAACCAACAGTCTATTAAAGAAAAGAAGAAAAAAAAGGCCTTTTTAAATTGGCAAATTATTTACCATAACTACATTGACTCTGAGCAGCAAGTAGGGACTTTGGTGAAGTTGCAGCATGGATATATTTTTTTTATATATATCTATGTATAGTACATATATATCATGTATATCTATGTTTAAGTTTGTGGAAAGCATGTCTTGATTTTGCACCATCATACACTGTGATGGAAACATTGGCTGGAACAATTTAGTTACTTCATTGTCAGATTTGGAAACATGCCTGGCTATGAGTATACTGTGCACAGAGCCAGAATGTAAGTTCTTTATATCCATGTACATGTGTAGAAAACACCCTTCCACAGCAAAATCACATGCCAGAAGCAGTATCTGGTTGAGAAAACTTAATGGAGTTTATCCTCCAACTCTTTTGGTGTTGACACCCCTCCCATGCCTCATAGTTAGCACCACTGCCTGACCCTGTCTTTTCTTTCCTAATATGAACTTCTCTAGCACCTCTATCCCCCATTCTTCCTGCTCTGCTTTTAGAGCCAGGGACTGCTCACAATATCAGACTCAAGACATCCTCAAAACTCTGCCTCAAGCATCTCTGTTTGTGAAAGCTCCTAGTTCTCATAAATTCATTTCAGAGTCTCCTACAGGAGACGAAAAGCCTGCTTGGGGCATCCAACTCATAAACAAGAAGTCAATAATTACAAGTGTACACAGTATCTCTGTTTCACATAAATTATTTATAGAACAGTGCCACAGAAACAGCCACCTCATCTGTTTTACAATGGAAAACCTTGGAACTGCCCGCTAGAATGAGTACAGCTCTCAGTATCATTGTTTACATTTTATTTGTATATAACACATTTTTCCCCTGCAGAACAGGCAGCAGAATCCCTTTGCCATGCCTATTATGAAATACAGAAGTTGGCAAGCCTGGCTGGAAACACAGTTTTCATGCTCCAAGTGAACTGGAAGAAAAACATCTCCCAGAGACAGAAAAAATTCCCTTGTTTACCCAGCACCATTACCAGGCAGCACTAACAATGTCAGTATGGAAACTGAAGCAAATTATATCCAACTTACGTATACTGTGCATGGATGACTCGTGTTGTAGCTCCTGACAGGACTGCAGATACGGCTCTAACCATATCACGTTCAGACAGACCCTTCTGTGTTTCAGTTTGTGCCCATTGCCTCTGGTCCTGTCACGGGGCACCACTGGCTCTGTCCTCTTTGCACCCTCCCTCCAGGTATTTGTACACATGGATGAGATTCCCTGAGCCTTCTCTTCTCTGTGCTGAACAGTCCCACGTCCCTCAGCCTTTCCTCATGGGAGAGATGCTCCAGGCTGCTAATCATCTTTGTGGTCCTTTGCTGGACTTTCTTCAATATGTCCATGTCCCTGTTTTACTGGGGAGCCCAGAACTGGACCCAGCACTCCAGGTGTGGCCTCACCATTGCTGAGTAGAGGGCAAGGATGCCCTTGACCTCTGACAATCAGATTTTGAAACATGCCTGGCTATGAGTATACTGTGCACAGAGCCAGAATGTAAGTTCTTTATATCCATGTACATGTGTAGAAAACACCCTTCCACAGCAAAATCACATGCCAGAAGCAGTATCTGGTTGAGAAAACTTAATGGAGTTTATCCTCCAACTCTTTTGGTGTTGACACCCCTCCCATTGGTCAATCCCAATCTGATTGACCCCCTTCCCTCGACCTCTGACAATACTTCTAATGCAGCCCGGGACACCATTAGCCGCCTTTGCCGCAAGGGCACATTGCTGGCTCATGCTTGACTTAGTGTCCGCCAGGACCCCCAGGTCTTTTTCTACAAAGATGCTTTCCAGTTGGGTGGCCCCCAGCATGTACTGGTGCATAGGGTTCTTCCTCCCCAGGTGGAGGACTTGGCACTTCCTCTTGTTGAACCCAATAAGACAAAGGACAGCATGTCTTTTCAAACGTAAGAAATAGCAATTTCCCTTTAGCTCTCATTTAGAGACTTTGGCATCCAGTATTTGAAGTGAATCCAAGGGAAATAAAGAGAAACTCACACTGCAAGTACCTTTTTCAATTACTCTGGAAAAACTATGAACCACAACGCTTTACTGAAGCATTACTCTTTTCCTATAATGCCAGATTCTAGTGTTAGCCATACAGTTAATCTGGTGTGAGATCAGACTTTGGTCCACAGTCATTGGTATTAAAACATCTTCTTCCACAGTTTTAGTGAAACGTGAAGGTGCGTATTGTAGAAATTAACCAGTTACAGCTAATGCGATAAATACACAGAATACAGAAATTACACAAAGCAGCTCACTTAGCTAGGTTAGTTATTACATAAAGCAGGCAAACTACAGAAATGTTTCAATAATTTATCTCTTGCACAGACATGTTAGCTTGCGTTTTCAGTTGAGACTAAATATCATGATGAACAACAAGTAAAGAAATTCTGGATAACCATGTTCAAGGACAATGAATTCAAACTGGAAGAGATGCAAAGGCATGCTACTGGCAGGGCCAAAGAAAAGAAAGCCACAGTGATAAAAGAAACTATCAGCGTGTGGCTTACCCAAGTCTAACAAAAGGGAGGGTAAAAGGATATGGCTACCTTCCAAAAATAAATTAAGGGTATAAACACTAAACAAGGGAAAACCATTTTGCGGTAACTGACATTGTTTGCACAGGAACAAGTGGGGAAAAGTAGCCTAGAAATTAAAAGTAGACTAATCAGATCAAACTATTGTAAATAATCTTAATGGCAGTAAACCCCCCTATTTTTAATACAGAACATGACATGTTTATGATAAAGTGCTACATGATACAGTTCCTACAGCAGCAAAGGAATAGACTCAGATTTATTGCAACTGCATCTTACATTCAAATAGAGCATTTCATATAAGAAATCTATCCAGCCCCTCAGGCACATCATTTGGTGCACAACACTCATACAGAGATTTGCTGCTGTTCTAGGCACTGCTCCGTTCATCCTATCCTGCCTAAACAGCTGTGCAGGATGACACATCTCTGGGGCACATGTGTCACAGTGAAGGTCTCTGCTGATTCCTGTGAGTTCAGAATGGAAATATACTAAGCACATACTTATTTCTCCTAATTTCCTTTCCTTCCTTCTGTATTTGCTGTGTGATCAAAGTTTTACGAAGCCTTAAGTAAAAAGAAGTCTAGCAACCATCTAGATAATTAGCAGAGCAGAAGCAACTTTCCTGTCAACAACCAATTAATTTTTATACCTGTGAATAATCCCTTGCATGAAGACTTTTAATGCAACTGGCTTTCTCCAGAGGTGGCAGTTGCTCTGAGAGCACCCAGGCACCTTGCCATACAAGCAACACTTCATAAGGAACAGAATTAAAAAGAAAAGCATTAAGAGCAATTACTCACTGACTGACTTAGTTAGATGTGACTGACTTACTAAGATACTCTCACTCTGACTTACTAAAATACTCTCACCAAAATCTGTATTTAAAAATACACTTGTTAACATGACCAATATCTAAGCCATTCATCTGGATTATGTTCTGCAGCAAACAAGCCAAATTGCAACATCTTGGTAATATTTTTACTTGAATTGGATTTTCTGCTGCAACACTTAAGACTGCTTGGTTTGGATACTTGCTACTGATTGTTAAAGACAGTAAGAAGTCAATTATAGTCCTACTCTGGATCAGATAGTTTACAGAACAAGATGAGGCAGTGTCAACTAAATTCCTGATCAGATCAGCACATATTCTGATCAATTCTCACCATATGCCGGGAAAAAATAAAGTCTTTAAAGAAAGCAATATCATGTGATGGTACAACATGGTCTTACAGCACAGATAAAACATGGCAGAAATGTAAGGATGCTGTTATCTTCATACACAAGTTGCATGAAATATAAAAACGGTCACCAATTTCAGTAGGAAATTATATGCATTTGATACTTGCAGGTACAAAACCCCCTAGTTTCCTTATATAATTCCTCACTTTCCTTATATAATTCCTCACAAGTATTAGGTCCTGGGCTAATAACCTTTTTTTCAGAATTCTCAATTTCATATTTTGACCTGTACCTTAGAGATACTCAGTTACCCTCATTTTTGTTTTACTTGGAGGTAACATTCCTTTTTCTCAGTGAAAGGGTCAACATTTCAAAGACGTGTCAGTAAGAACATTACTAGTAGCTTTATGCCAGTACTAAACTGATAATATTACCCAAGTCATATTACCCAAAGTTTGCACAAACTGAGATGGGAGCCATAGTCTGGAACAAACGCAGCACAAATTTGCTTTGAACATAATTAAACATTTGCAATAAAGGCTGGTTATCTCTTGAAAACATCCTTTGTAATAAACCTGCTGAGAGATTTTCTGCTCCATAGGGTTTAATAAATGCAGGAAGGGTCTTCCTTTGTTTTAATTTTGGCAAGAATTATAGGAATGTACTTATTTTTGTTTTGGCTTTCTTCACATCCTTTGGGCTTTGCATGCTAATGCAAGACAAAAAGTCTTCTGTTGTACTGTAAAACTGTTATTCTGTAAAACAGAATATCTGTTTTAGTAAACAGATGTGTTTCAATAGAAATGCATATAATTTTTAGCATCTTCTCTTTTTTATCACCAGAATAGTATTAATGGCATCTCTTGTCAGCCAGTATTTTGCTATTCAAATCTCTGTAGTTCCTTTTCTTGCTTTGAGCAAGAATTCATCCCCTTTAGCAACTAAGCACTGAGGCATGTATTTATGTACTTTATCCATGTATAGTTGGTGATAAGCAGAAGATAATGTGTTTTGGCTTTCAGATGCAAAATTTCTGTTTTCATTATGTTACATCTGTGTTTATTTACTGAACCAGTGCTAAAGCTTTTCTGTGGACTTAAGTAAGTTTCTTGAAGGCGTCCAAGGTATGTATGTCCCAAACATTAATTCCTAAAGAAATCATGGAGATTTTTACAAATCTTTAGATTATTAAAAACCCTGTGATAAAAGAGAGCTTGGTTACAATGGCACAGTCTGAATTTCTCAGGTGAAATCTTACTGAGAAACTCAGTTCAAATGGAGAAAACTGTAACTGGCACCTAACTTGCAGCAAAAATGACCTTTTCTCTGTTCTGAACGAAATAAAACAATAAAAATAATAATTTATCAGCAACACAATAGAACTTACTCACGTTACAGTGTTATACTAATGCCTCCAGTAGCAATTTTTAGAAATTTGGTTGATGTATTGTAATTTCTTTTGCATTTTTGAGGGATTTAGACTAAATATTTTGTTTGGTACAGTACTGCCACAAACGATCACTGAGTTAAGTTCAGCTCCAAAACAGGACATACACGGAGTTTAGATACTTGCATTCAAAAGCAACATCCAAAAAACCCTTTTATTCCCTAATAGGCTGGGGCATCTAACTTCAGTATGCCCTGTTCCAGTTTTGATCTGACAATTCCCAGGTTTGCACTTTCTCCAGAACTGCCCCAGTTCCACAGGTTCTTCCACTGACTCTGACAAAGCATTTCTCTACCAATGCGATGTCGCACAGTAGTCCTACATAGGAACTGCCAGTCCTCGTCCAAGACCAAGAGGGCATCGTGCTAGGCACTCTGAATACTGAATAAAAACGTATCCCCTGCCCTACAGAATTGTACTGGGTCTGGCTGGGATGGAGTTAACTTTCTTCATAGCAGCCCATATGGTGCTGTGTTTTGCAGTTGTGACCAAAACAGTGTTGGTAAGACATCAATGTTCTAGCTACTGCTGAGCAGTGCTTGCGCAGCGTCAAGGCTTCTCCGTTTCTCACTCTGCTCCCTGCAGCAAGCGGGCTGGGGTGGGCAAATGGCTGGAAGGGAGTACTTCTGGGACAGCTGACCTGGATTCACCAGAGGGATACTCTGTGCCATTATAATGTCATGCTCAGCAATAAAAACCAGGAGGTAGTCTTTCCAAGGTAACTGTTGCTCAGAGACTGGCTAGGCATCAGTCTCCTCATGGGAAGTGGTAAGAGATTGCCTTTGCATCACTGGTTGTTTGGTTTGGTTTTTTTTCCCTTAGATTTATTAACTATAAGCACACATGTTCATTAATTGGGTAAGCTTGCTCTTGCAGTTCACAGACACTGAAAACTGAGAATCCGTTACAGTTTTGTGTAAATAACCTTCGAGAATATTATTAGGGCTGTTCCTGGTAAAGGAGCATATGTGAAGGGACCCAAGATAGTATATAATACCCAGTGACTTATGGATACTGGACTGCACATTCCACATAGATCATTACCAAACACATTGTTTATTTAAATATTCTGTCAGCAATGTGTAGAGGGATGCAGTGTAAGTAGCCTTCATTTTAAATTACTTTAAGATCTTACCATAATTCATTCCAAAAGTGATTTATTTTTTTCTCCTAGGAACCTCCGAAACTAAATTTACAACTCAGAAAATCTGCAAATCTTCTACTTGAAAATAAGAGTAACAAAATGACGCATGCTTCAAGAATCTAAATCTAATTCTAAATAATCTTTTGTATCCAGGAGAAAGAAACACAGAAAAACAATTTGGAAAGATACAAAAGAAAAAGTAGGTGTAAAAAAGGATATGTGTTCTGTTTAAAATGTAGATTCCTTCATGACAGTGTTTCAGCAGTTAGTATACTTAGTAGAGGCTTGAAATTTCTGGAAGTGATTATCAGAACAAGGTCATTATAAGGGTCTCCCATTTGCCTCCCAGTTTCTCAAAACACTGGATACAAAAAGATGCAATAAAGCATTCAGACTTGCAGTTTATTAGGAGTGAATACAACAAAGAACGTTTTTATTTTCAGAGTGTAACTGGATATGTAAGAGCATTTAATGTATTAAATATCCTCTTTCCAGAATATTACTGAAGTCACTTGGGTTGTCATCTTACCAAGCAAAAACAAAATGATGTGATACTTAAAATAAAAAAATATACAAAGCTTTATAATTTAGTTGACTCCTTACAAATCAGCAATTTGTGGAGTAACACTTGACTGCTACCACAGCAATGAAGGTATCCTGACCAAACACTGCTTTTTAACTGAAACTCAGCAAAGACAACCAAAAAATACCACCAGCACAGATCTGCCATTTAACTTAGTTCTGGTGCTTTTCTTCTGTTCAGCAGGTATCCCTCAAAACCAGTGGATTGTGGGGGCATGTTTTATACAGGATTCAGAGTATTCAGGTTATTAATATTACTGTATCAGCATGTTAGTGCTCAGTATGGTGGGTATATTTAACCTGGACAGGTACAGAATACTCAGCAGGAATTAGGCACTTGAGAGATGTTATATATTCAATTAATTTCCTGTACTCATGAAACATTCATCAATCTGATTTAATAGTTTTTGTGAAATATGTATGTGGCTGATAAGGCAAGAAAAGCATCAGAAAAGAAAGTGTGACCACTGGCTTGAAGTAGGGAATCAGGCAGAAAATCAGGCAGGTGTCTAACCTTGGATCAAATTGTTTTTTCTTGTAACCTTATTTATTAATTAAATTTAGTTTGTTCTCTGCTAACAGAACTTGGTTTTATGGATTTTGTTGCAGGTTGGAAGAGCGTGGAGAGTGTACCAAAGCTGGTGTCTGACTATACAGCAAAGAAATTTTATTTGCATGCATTGGTGTCATATACATTGCCATTTGACAAAAATCAATGATGCTTTTCACCTTATGATTGCAGGAAAGAGGTGTTACCAAGAAATCAAATCTACATTATACTGTTCATGAGGCATATTTTAATCATAGAAGCTGGATATTTTGTTGTCCTATCTTATAAGTCTATCATTTTGGATGCATTTAAAAAGAAAAGAGAAAAAAAAAGATGCATCCTTGAATGGTCCAAGAAAACCTCATTCCTGCCACTAATTCATTTTTAAAAAAGAAAATTAATGTGCAGTCAATAAGGCTATGTATTTCCACAGCGTTAGGTACCCGGTGCTGAATCTTTCTGAGGAAAGCGAACACACACCAAAGTCTGTATTCCACATTCAAACTGAAGTATGCGTCTGGGCCTTTAGGCAACAGTAAGAGAGTTTCAAGAGGAGTTAGCCTACAGAACCTAGGGCTTTGTACATCTACATCCCAGCTGACTGCAGTAACTTTGAGCAAACTTCTTCCTTGCTGGAAAAGCTTAACTGCTGAACTATATAACCATCATAAAGTGACAGGATAGAGTGATAAAATTTTCAGCTTATATAATAGAAAATATGTAGGATTGGAGAAGACACAAGAAGCATGGGGTGGGAGAATCATTTAACAGTTGACAGAGGTCTCTTTATTGAAGGATGTTTGAAAATACTTTGTCTTCACAAATGTTCATGTCATACTCTCCTTTAGTGTGACTTTTCTGTGTCAAGGACAGTTTAGAAAAGAGCAAGGGAAGAAAACTTCCCCAAATTTCTCTTCAGCATGAGGACAGTTTCTACGGGGATACAAAAAAGCTACTGAGCCAACCAATTAAACTATCACTTTCACAGCCTGCCAAAGGAGAGCAGTTCTGCTAAGCTGAGGAACAGCCCACAGCGATAGGATTTCTTGAAGCTCTCACAGAACAGGAACGTCTAAAGACAATAAGTGAATACTATGCATATCCAAGTTCCATATACCGATGTTTTGTGTTTGTGGGTTGGGCTTTTTTCTTAAGTTTGAAACAAACTTTTACGTGGTTGATTTTCTTTATTGCAGCAATCAAACTGTCCTTGTTTTCTAAGGATTGATCTCAAATTTTTAAGACTCTCACTTGAACTTAAGCCTTATTTTTCACAGAATCACAGAATTGTATAGGTTGGAAAAGACCTTTAAGATCATCGAGTCCAACCATAAACCTAACACTACCAAGACCACCACTATACCATGTCCATAAGCACCTCATCCAAACGTCTTTTAAATACCTCCAGGGATGGCGACTCAACCACTTCCCTGGGCAGCCCCTTCCAATGCTTGATAACCCTTTCAGTGAAGTAAAATTTCCTAATATCCAGTCTAAACCTCCCCTGGCGCAACTTGAGGCCATTTCCTCTTGTCCTATCACTTGTTACCTGGGAGAAGAGACCGACCCCCACCTCTCTACAACCTCCTTTCAGGTAGTTGGAGAGAGCAATAAGGTCTCCCCTCAGCCTCCTTTTCTCCAGGCTAAACAACCCCAGTTCCCTCAGCTGCTCCTCATAAGACTTCTGCTCTAGACCCTTCACCAGCTTCATTGCCCTTCTCTGGACACGCTCCAGCACCTCAATGTCTCTCTTGTAGTGGGGGGCCCAAAACTGAACACAGTATTCAAGGTGCGGCCTCACCAGTGCCGAGTACAGGGGCACGATCATTTCCCTAGTCCTGCTGGCCACACTATTTTTGATACAAGCCAGGATGCCATTGGCTTTCTTGGCCGCCTGGGCACACTGCTGGCTCATATTCAGGCGGCTGTCAACCAACACCCCCAGGTCCTTCTCTGCCAGGCAGCTTTCCAGCCACTCTTCCCCAAGCCTGTAGCGTTGCATGGGGTTGCTGTGGCCCAAGTGCAGGACCTTGCACTTGGCCTTGTTAAACCTCATACAATTGACCTCGGCCCATCGATCCAGCCTGTCCAGGTCCCTCTGCAGAGCCTTCCTACCCTCAAGCAGATCAACACTCCCGCCCAACTTGGTGTCATCTGCAAACTTACTGAGGGTGCACTCGATCCCTTCGTCCAGGTCATTGATAAAGATGTTAAACAGAACTGGCCCCAACACAGAGCCCTGGGGAACACCGCTTGTGACTGGCCGCCAACTGGAGTAAACTCCATTCACCACCACTCTTTGGGCCCGGCCATCCAGCCGGTATCATTTTTGGCCGGTATCATTATTTAACAAATTGATTTAATAATTAATAATTAATAAATATGTATTAAGAATTCATATGTATTTAAGAAAGTGCAGCTCACACAAATATGGAATGGTTAGTATTGAAATGAAATAAGGAACACTAGCTAGTACTATATTATTTGAAGCTTATTATATAAAGGAGTAGATAACTTTCGTATTACCATGTAACATTTATACACGCATACATGGATGTGGTTTCATTTTTGCAAATGCTGTTGTACTTTTAATATATTTCCAGCACCAAGTCCCACAGAATATTACAGCACAACTGTGCAAAATCTTCCCCAGAGAACAGGATTGCCACTGTGAGCAGGTCATTCTGCTAAACAGACCCTTCTTTCAGTGCTGAACATTGGACCCATAACACTATAATGCCTTTTGACCTCTTTTTGAGCAACTCTTATCCCAGCCCATAGCCCTTTGAACTTCTGGAAACCCCTCAGCATCATCAGCAATTACACAGCACATCATGAACACAAAAATGAGTTATCAAAGGTTAATAAATTGCATCTTGTCTGCCAATTTACAGTAACTTCTTTACATAGAACTCATGTTGCCCTGCTATAAAAGTCACCTATAATTCTCTGAACTACTTTTTAAGCATAAAACAATAAGACTGCAGGTAATAACACCAAAATAACTCGTTAGATGTTTTAATTGAGTTCTAGCACTTCTGTACCAAGAAAACACTACAAGAGGTTCCTCCCAATAAACAATATGTTTCCCTAATACCGCATGTGCGTCTGCACAGCCTTAATTTTATACAAGTGACAAGTCTCAAAAAAAGTAATCAATTAGCCTAGTAACTCTGTAGTAAATATAAATACATAAATAGATTTGTGCAGCATTGGGAGAAAAAAAATCTTTTTCTTTTTGAAAAAAATCTAAACCTAGATGAAACAAAATTTGATTGCTATAAAATAACTCCCTTAAGTCAATTGTAACTTGCACTTTACCAATTAATTTGAACTGTTGCTATGTGAAAAATTGTGTAAGTACTTCTGAGCAGTGACAAGTTCTGCCATTATAGCAGTGCCACCTGGCAGTTACCTTTCACTGCTTTCTCTGCATACTGCCGATCAACTTCTGAACATGCTGGAAGAGGTGGATTTCTGCACAGCTCAAGCATCTGCCTGCAGCAGACATCCATTGCCGAGGTTTGCCCTGTGCACAGCAGTGTGTGTGGGCACACACGTGTGCAGCTGCCAGCTCCACAGAATGTTCTGCCATCCTCATTGCTAAGCTCTGCTACAAGCCACGACATGACGCGTGCCAGTGGGAAGCTGTTCAGCTGCCCTTTCCTCGAGCCTGTGAATGCACTACAGCTAACTTTCCGATAACCTGGAGATTCTCCTGCCCCTTTGATAACCATCACTAACTGGGCAGGACTTCAAATTTCAGTGGATAATTAGGGAGCTCCTTGAATTCTGCTTGATTCCTAAAACATCACTGGTTTCACAGCTGACCAAGTAATTACGTTTGAAAGACTAGCAAAGACATTTATATGTACCAGAAGAAAATGCTGTGAAGTGCAAGCAAGGAGGTGCCAGCATAACCCTCCACCCACTTTTATCTTTAAAATTTCCCTTGCATAGTTAGTTTAATATTAACATATTAGAATCAGCACATAAAAGATCAGCTTTTTGTGTTTAATTTGATTTTCAATGAAAGCAAATACCTGAGACCATTTAATCACAAACCTCCACAAATTACTTATTTCCATGTCTAAAATATTAAAAATCTTTCAGTATCCCAGCCTCATGTGCCTCTACTGCAAAACTGTCATGGTCACTTTCATATCTATTCTATATCTACTTCAATATTCTACTACTATTTTGAATACCTCTAATTAACATGGGCCTTTGTTTTGAAAAGTTATTTTACTTTAGTATACTTTAGTATTATACCAGGATTAATTAGTGAGTACTAGGATTAATTAGTGAATTTATTCCTAAAGTTTTTCCCTTGAAGCCAACCATTTCTTGAAATACTGGATAATATTTTAAATTTAGATTTGTATTTACAAAACCAGAATATTTTAATTAACAAAGAATTATCCAAATAAATATCAACCAGCTTTGAACATTTTAAATTAAAACAATCTTGAAATGTTTCCATCTTTCAACCAGCTATATTTGTACTTTAAAGAAATAAATTGATGCTGATTTGAAGAATAACAAGAATTTCTAATTTTTCTGAATGCTACACAAGTATTATCCTCCAGTACTTCATATGAAAATGTAGGAAAGCTTAAATCAGAATTCAAAAGGATGGTTTTGAGAGCAATGCCCACAAAAAGACTCCTATACTCAAGCAACCACAGCTGAAACCTGTGCACAGGTTATCCCAGGCTTAACAGGGTTGTTCTAATGAATTATATCTATCAAAACTACTTAAACTACATTGGTTTCATTTGGGAGATCATATTAATAGGAGAAAAATTACCTGTGGGTCAATGTAGCACCATTTCTGTTTGGGAAAAATAAACCAGGTGTTTGTGTGAATGCATTTCAGTTTCGCCTAAGGGCAGGCATGTCAATCCCTCCAGCCTCCCTATGCCTTGCCAATCTGTTCACCAGTGTGTGAGGTTGCAGCCAGCAGTTACAGCACCTAACCATCACCTCCTAGTTCTGATGCTGGCATCCAGCCAGCTTCTGCTGTTGGCACTCAGACTGCCCCAGGATGAGCATCCTGGCAAATCACTTGCATCTTCTTTCAGCATATACTGGCTGCCAAGCTTGCAAGTGACTTCTTGCTCTGCATCTTCTTGTATTTCAAAGTCAAACTAAGGTACAGAAAACCCTCACTAAAAACTAATGCCTCCAGGATAGGCACAATAATATAATTAAAAGAAAAAAGAAAAAAAAAAAAGGGAAAAAGAAAAAAAAAGGTAATGCAGACCCCTAGTTATTTTGGGCTTTTCCCCCACTGTCCACACAGAACAGAGAACATCTTCCAAGCAAAAACACGATTGTCAGGCCTCTCTCCCACATGCTCACAGTGCTTCCAAGCCCTCTTCTTCTCTCAGTCTAAACTAATGTTTCTGATTAGCACATAACATCTGCTAGAACAACACACCAAAACCAACCCAATGTAAAAACCACAGTAGCACTAGGAGCCCTCACCTACAGAACTGTCCTACATAAAGCTGAAACACACATGACAAAGCATAGACAGTTCAGTCAAGAGCACAGTCTGATGACTTGATTTACTTGCACTGTACTGAGAACAGAAAGAAAGTTGCAAAACCACTTACCATGTCCAGGGGCTTCCAATAGTACACAGCAACACTGGAGACAGCACCAGAGAGCTGCAAGGGAAGGAAAAATGAAAAACTGAACCACTTTAATCTCTCAAATTGAACAATGAGCATTAAGGAGTTAGGATTTCTGTATTTGTGCTTTTGTCTACCAGAATCAGTACCTGCAGTTTCCAGAATGTCAGATACTAACAAAAGCTGAGCATCTGCAGAGTTTAGCTAGACATAAAATGTTTTGAGTCTTTTTGGAAGCACTGACAAACCGGGCATGACCAAGAGTATGAAATTCACAGGAGAGGTTGGCAGAGCTGAATTTAACCAAGGAAAAGGACAAGGCCTGCTTTGATTTCAGCTACAAGGTTTTAGCGGTAGCCAGTGAACACACACTGAAGTACTTAATGGAAAGCCTCAAGAAGGCCATGGGGCAGGCAGCCTGATCACACATCCTTTCATTCCTTCTCAACACCTTTCACCATATGTGAAACCTATACAGCACTTTCACTTCCCAAATTATGTTCCAGCTAGGTGTCAGCTTTCCTGAGCCTACAGGTCTAATTTGTCATTTTAGTTACATTATTAAATGTTATGTTATTTTTACATTATTTATTAAATGCTATAGTTGTTTAAGTTGTGTTATTAAAGTTTATTTTTCCCCAAGCTGGTGCTGTTGTCTAACTGTGGTATTTGCTGAGCTTTGTTAGCATGTCACTGGAAAATAAAAATTCCATTTCTTACTGAGGGGGACTTAGTTACACCCTGCAATTCCTCAAGCACCAGCACCTCTCGTGTAAAATCCCACAGCCTGTGGCAGAACTGTTCACCTGATCTTACACAACCACGTCCGCAGATCTCACAAGAAGACCTTCCTACCCTGCCTGGAGAAAGAAGGTTCTTCAGAAAATGAAACAACAGCGTGAGCAGGTTAACGATCCCATCTTGTAGCAATACCCCCTTTGCTTCAAAGACTGCCAGATGGGATCCCAAGGGCCCCAGCCAAAACTTCCATCTCACTGCAGACCCCTTAGCCTTCCCTGGAAAGGGGCTGCCTTCTCCCTGTTTGAAGCACACCGCTGCCCAGTAAAGCCTCCACCACTATGGTTTAGCCAGCCGAGTATAGATTCAGGTGCGAAGGACCCACCCTGGAGACATGAGGAAGCTCCCACCTGTGTGCCGGTGAGATACAGGAGGTACCAAGCGGGAATGCACGTACATGCACACGCTGCAGCCTTCAGGGAGCAGTGCAGAAGGGGTCAGTTACACCCCATTACTCGGGAAGGAGGCTGGACAACCTGGTGTCGGCAGGATCAGGGGACTAGACCCAATACCCAGGACAACGGGTCTGTTCCCTCACAGGCAGAATAATGTAAATCTGCCTGCCGGGCTGACGTTGTCAGACGTTGATGCAGCCGTCGGAAGCCACAAAACCAGCCACATGGCAATGCAGCACCGGGGGAAGCCGTGAGAAAACGGCCAGGTCCTCGCACGTACCGAGGTTTGCAAGAAGAAAAGCGCTGCAAGGGGTTTGTAACCTCCTGCGGGCGCTCCTGCCCTGCCATCCCGGCGAGGAATGAGGGAGAGAAGGAGCCAGCCCCCTCACGAAGCTCCCCGGCCCGGCACCCTCACCGCCTCCCCTCCCCAACAGCCGCCTCCCCTCCCGCCACACACCGCCTACAGCCCTCGCGCCGCCCGCCCCAGGGGGCCGAAGCACGCATGCGCGCGGGCGGGAGAGGCGGGCTTCCTTTCCTCTTCCCTTTCCCTTTCCCTTTCCCTTTCCCCTTTCGTCGGGCAGCGGCAGACGCGCGCGATGGCCAGCGGGGTGAGGCGGCTCGCGTGCGCGGAGGCGCCGGGTGCGCGCGGTGGAGTCTTCCCCGGGGCGCGCGGAGGGGCCCGCGCGGCGCCTGCACGGGGGAGGCCGAGGCCGAGGCTGAGGGGGAGGCTGAGGCTGAGGCGGGCCCTGCCCTGCCCCCTGCCCTGCCCCGCATCGGCGCCCTGCGGCCACGGCGCCGGTGACCGGACGTGCTGGGAGGCTTTCCGGAGCCAGGGGTTGCGGGCCCTTGCTGATGTGTGTGCTCCCGCCCGGACGCTGCAGGGCGAGCGTGCAGCGCTAGCGAAATTCGGGGCGCAGGGCTTGGCCTGGCGTCTCCTGGCTCCTGTCCTACGCGTACAAGGTGTGCGGCACAAATCAGTGCCGTTACTTGCGCGTGGGAGGCGCCTGCTGTAAGAATTTGCAGGGTTAGGAACAAAACTACACGCATTGCTCCCCGCCGTGTGTTATAATCAACCACTGTGCACGTTTTCTGGGTCTGAGGGTTCTGCTTATGTGCTTAAGACTGTTCGTTAGTCACAGTGTTGGAAGAACGAGCAGAAGACCTTGAGCTTTCATGGTTTCCTATGGGCTTCGGACAGATGTGACTTCAAAAGGGCTGGAGCACCTCTCCTACAGGACAGGCTGAGAGTTGGGGTTGTTCAGCCTGCAGAAGAGAAGGCTGCGGGGAGACCTTATAGCAGCCTTCCAGTACTTAAAGGGGGCCTACAGGAAAGACAGGGACAGACTTTTTAGCAAGGCTTGTTGTGACAGGACAAGGAGCAATGGTTTTAAACTAAGGGAGGGCAGATTTAGACTGGATTTAAGAAAGAAATTTTTTGCAATGAGGGTGGTGAGGCAGTGGAACAGGTTGCCCAGAGAGGTAGTGGAGCCCCATCCCTGGAGACATTGAAGGTCAGGTTGGATGGGGCTCTGAGCAACCTGATCTAGTTAAAGATATCCCTGCTCTTGCAGGGGAGGTTGGACGAGATGGCCTGTAAAGGTCCCTCCCAATCCAAAGCATTCTGTGATTCTACGGTAAGCTTGAAGGAAGGGAAAAACACCACTTTGCAGACGGGGCTGGGAAGGTGTTGGATTTTCAGTGCACGTTCCGTTGCCACAAGGCAGTAAGGAGCATACTCATCATGTCAGCTGAGATGGGTGGGCTTGGGGGAAATAGTCAAGCACAGTTCACCCTGTGTGTTTTCTTCCTGTAACTGTTTAGTGGGAGAAGAAAGAATGGGTGTGTGTTTGGGACAATGCCACTTCACGGTGAGTGCGATCCTTGAGGCCGCTCTCCAGCAGCGTTGCCAGTCCATTTTCAGTAGAGCTGGACCCTGCTTGCTCTCAAAACCATTGCCTGGCAAGTTTGCTGCATGGCTTTCAAAATGGCATGATAGTCCAAACTTACTTAATACTGCTTTAATTTCTGTGCAGCAGTTCAGTGCCCTGGGTCTGAGCAGGCTGGGTGGTCTCCGTTGTCCAGACACTGGAGGCTTGTCCAGGCCATCAGCAGTTCCAGAGAGGACAGGGCAGATTCTGTCACTGCCAAGAGCTCGATTTCATCTTGAGTGAGATGGCTGATCGTGTGTGTAGTTACAAGCAACTCAACAGTTCTGCTCCTGTGCTAATATATTAATAGAGAAAATGAAGAACTGGTGACAGTTGGGTTTTTTTCCAGTTGTTGGCTTCAAGATTTTCAGCAAAGCAACAGTGGAAAGCTTTGAATATCGAAAGGTCAGAAGATGGGACTTTTCTGATACCCACTCTGAATAGTCCAGGGGCCTTTATGGCTTTGTGAGTTGACTGCTCTTTCAAAAGCCAGCTTCTTTAACAACTTCTGATTCAGAAACTTTTATTATTTCAAAATATACTTCCTGATGTGTAATGTTAGTTTTAGGAAGATCAGAATTTATCCCATAAGGAGACTTTTCTTTTCTGCCTTCTTTAATCCTGTGCTTAAATAAGCATGTGGAAATTCAGATTTTAGGAATGCACAGTCTCCTTTGTGAGAACAAGTGACTTCGTGGGGGGAGGATGAGGGATGGATTGAAAACCAGTAAATGATTGACTGAATGATGGCTCCTCTTGCACTTTGTGCCTTGAATTTAGATTTTCTGGCAAAATCTTTGGTACATTTAGAGATTATGACTGAATGCGCATACTGTGAATCCATGGTTAGTTACTATGTCACATTCGGTGCATTATATATATTACCCTGGTAATAAAAAGCAGAGCAAGGGGAATTCACGGTTCTGGGTTAAGGGTGTTTCTATCCAATCTAGGCCCCTGCTGGCTGTAGGAATGGGTACGTGTTTTGTGTTATAAAGCTTCCGGCCCTTTAGGGTTGGCAGTATTTATTTTAGCAAGTTTAAGCCAAGGTAAACATCTGCAGTTCTGCTTGTACAGGTACAGCGAGGGTGTTAACTGGCTCTGGCAAAGTCCGATACTGTTCATTGTACAACAAAAGTACTACGGGAAGTCATAAACTACCCATTATTTTCTCCTGTACACACAGGTGATGAATCAGACCTGGCAAGCTCAACAAGTGGTCTTGGTGCTGTTATTTCTTCCAGGCAGTGAAATCTCAAAAAGGCTGGATGACTGCATGTCTGGTCTTGGGAATTTGTATTAATCCCCTTCCAGTGATTCCACGGGAACACCACAGCTAGTTTGAATGCACAAAATATCATTTTCTCACATCAGTTTATATTGCATACTATGAAATGCTTCATATTTCCAACTGTCATAGCAATGGCTTAGACCTTGTTTGCATGGAAGAAAATCAGTGCAAGTCTTCTGGTATAACTGAGTTATTCCAAAATACATGGACGCTATTCTTGAGTAGATTGCAAAGGGATCTGTTCCAAAGCAGTCTAGTCTGCAATAGTATTCCTCGTCAGGTTTTATGTAGATAAGGTCTGGAATTTGATTTCGGAACTGGTCTGTGTGTCCTGCAGGAAGCTATTGCAGATCACATTTGCTGAAAGACGTTGTCTGTCAGAAAGCAAAATTCAGATTTGATACCCTGCCCATTTTATCCTGAAGGATAGACCCAGAGTCATGCTTTGTAAAACTGACATCTAAGGGTACTCCACATGCTTACCCTTGCAGCACCCAAAGCTGCTCTGGATTGTATGGCTATAATGCCTGCTGATTTCCTCAGTCAGTTGTGCCTATGTACCTGTTGATAGGATTGGGTTTACGGATCCACAGATCCTGCTCTTTCATCCAGGCTCTGCACCATTTGGCTTGAAAAGCTTCTGGGAGGTATAGGTGTGGTTGCAGAGCAGGATTTGTCATGGTGAGAGCAGTGAATGAACACTTGCTAAAAGTAATCCATGCAGGCTCTGCAGAGGTGCTAGTGCACAACAACTCGCTGACAATATAGCAAAATCTCTCTGGTCCCTATGCATCACTGGAGGGCTTTGCACGTCAGCTGCATGCACGCACATCTCCTTGCCAAAACTGTACTCAGCACCATCCTGATAAGGAACAAGAAATTCACTCTTGATGGGGTCTCAGACCATTATGTGACCACCAGTTTGCTTTCTGAAATTTTTTAACTTGGAACACTCTGTGCTCAAGGAACACATCTCAAATAAATGCCAGTCTCTTATTTTAAACCACCATTTTTATTATGCAATCTTTCCATTCCTGTTGCTCATTTCACTGCAGTATTTGAGTATCTCCTAAGCACTCCTGGGTTTATTATATTTTTTGCTCAATAAGAGAATGACATCCAAATTTCAGATCTTGGTTTACTCATTATTATTTAGCTTCCTGAAAGCAAATGTAGGGCAATTAAACCTTTGTGTTGAAACTACGAATTTCAGATCTGGGATTCTTTCCAAAAGCCAGTAGTGTTTCTCTCATTTTCTCACTTGGCTGAACAAGAATTATTTTAAATGAACCACACAACAGATGTCCTCTTTTTTTGTTGTTGTTGTCTTTTAGGTGATTAAATGCAAGGCTGCTGTTGCCTGGGAGGCAGGTAAACCTCTCTCTCTTGAGGAGGTGGAGGTTGCTCCACCAAAAGCTCATGAAGTTCGTATCAAGGTAATTAAATGAATCGTTAGCTGTATGCATTGTATTTTGGGAGACAAAGTATTAAAGCTGAACAGTCTGTTTACCAACAGAAGAAATGTTGAATGGATAGCATTAGTTCATTAGTATCTCAGGTGGCTTTACAAAGAAGAAAATTATGGTATTTAGATCATCTGTTTATGAAAAACAGTTTTAATTTCTACTTGTCTCACTTCACAGTCTGGTCTAAAGATCATGGCTAGTCTTGGGGATCAATTCCAGTTGTTACAGACCAAGCTCCCTCAAAACATTGGAACTAGGAACACCTTTGATCTTGTTTGAAGGGCAGCAGCTTGTGACCTGTTGCAGCTGTGTAACACAGTGGATTTTAACTTCAGTCAGGCCATAAGTTACTGGCTGCTGAGCTGTGCGATTGGTCTCTTGGATTCCCCATACCCAAGTTTCTGATTTGATCAGGACTTTCCAGTAGCCCATATCTGCCAAAAAGGTGAAATTTATCTCTCTGGATAAATCTCTGTGTGGTCCTTAAGACTTAAAATGGATTTATGCAGTACTGAGAGTTCTGTGTGGTCTCTCTGGTCATTTTACCTTTGAGAGACTGACTGACTTCAAATCTGAGATGCCAAGCTACTTTGAGATGACTTGGAGTACTGATATCTAGCTGTAGGAAACCAGGTGTCATCTTCTACCTGTTTCAACATCAGAATTTAGTTGATGGAAATGAGAAAAGATGTACTATCATGACTTCACTTTTTCAAAATAAGAAAAAGTGCCTTGCCTTGGCACTCCTGTGCCTTGCCAGGAGTGAAAGTATGTTGGCCGTATCACAAACGCTGCCAGGATTGGCAAATTTGTCCCAGCAATTGTTCTGAATTTCTGACCAAAGGGAAATATTTAGCTCTGTGCTACTATTCTGTTCTTTAAGGTGCCTCAGATTATATATTTCTTCACAGATAGTTGCCACTGCTGTCTGTCACACTGATGCCTATACTCTGAGTGGTGCTGATCCTGAAGGATGTTTCCCTGTGATCTTGGGTCACGAAGGAGCAGGAATTGTCGAGAGTGTTGGGGAAGGAGTAACAAAAGTAAAGCCGGGTAAGAAAATATCTACAAGTTTTCTGCCTTCCTTAAAAGTATTACTTTACTAGAAGGTCAGCTGTCAAATTGGGCCGCTGAAATGCTATATTGCAGGAGTTAATATAATGTCTTATTATGGGGTGTATGCCTGTGTAGATTTCTCTTGTCTGTGAGATACAACAGTAATGTATTCAATGTGCTCTTGGTTTAATGCTTGAAAGAGCCTAGCATAACCAACTTCTTACTTGAAATTGGATCAATATAGTTAGAAGAGGGTTCTTTTTCAAATTATAGTAGTTACCTGTTGGTTTAATTAAAGGGCTTAAAAATGTTTAATCATGTTGTTCACTGTTGATTTGGGGTTTTGTTTTACAGTAACATTCCTGTTTGTTCTGAAATGATGAACTTATGATCAGCTGTCTGCTCAGACATGAGAAAAGTCTTTTATCTAGCACTCTATAAACAATGCTACTCTATACCATAAACCATTTTAAATACACAAAGAAGTCTTTACATGAACACAGGCTCACATAAAAACCATGAAAATTGAGTAACTTCAGTTTTTTCCTAATCCCTTGCTTGACTTGATAACTAGCCACAAAATATTTTTTTTTTTTTTTTTTTTAGGGGACACTGTTATCCCTCTATATATCCCCCAGTGTGGGGAGTGCAAGTTCTGTAAGAATCCTAAAACAAATCTGTGCCAGAAGATAAGGTCTGTATGCTTTTTATTTTGACACACAGTATAGTATTTGTTCAATGTATACCTGTTCTAGTTATCAAAAGTAATTGACAGGAGTTATCTTTGAAGAATAAATCTCTTGATGCATCATTTGATGACTCGGAAAGTAGGTGTTTTAGGGAGTCAGTTATGCACTGCTTTCCATTCTTCCTTAAAATTTCTTTTCTTTTTTGCCCTTAAATAAATCTGTTTCTCTGTTTTCATGTATGTGAAGGTGTAAACTGCTAGATTGTATCCACAGCTTTGAAAACATAAATGCTGACTCCATATTTAATCCATACTTAAGGGAAGCACTTCAGGGAATTTAGCTCTTGGGAGCCAACACCAAAGCTGTCAAGTGGTACAGAATTATACAGAAAGCTCTTTTTTCCTTAACACCTGCTTCCCAGCTAAATTTCCAACTCCCATTCTGGAAAAGAATTCTCCCAAACCCAAACAAAAATCCCAGTGACGTAATTGACAGGTGCTATTCCAGGGAAGCGTAATGAAGGAGGTGAAGACAGCAGTGTGGTACCGTGGCACGAGCATCTAGCATTGGTACCTAACAAGATCAACATGTTGATAAAACTCCATTTCTTTCAGTGCTTCTATGGAGGAATTAACAGCATGAAGCTTTAGGAGTTTAGCATCTGAACTCCTGGGTTTCTGTGAACTCCTGGGTTTATTGAAATGATTAAAAAATAACAGTGCAAGTATGCAACTGCATCTCTGTGCTACTCAACGGATACTGTCTGGTGATAGTATTTACTGCTTAGGACTCTGACTGTACTTTCCTGTCTTTGCCTTAAGAATTACTCAAGGGAAAGGAGTCATGCCTGATGGTACCAGCAGATTCACCTGCAAAGGAAAGCAGATTTACCACTTCATGGGAACTAGCACCTTCTCCGAGTATACTGTGGTGGCTGATATCTCAGTAGCCAAGATAGATGCTGCAGCACCTCTCGATAAAGTGTGCCTGCTGGGTTGTGGCATCTCTACTGGCTATGGGGCTGCTGTTAACACTGCTAAGGTAAAGGCTGTGGTTGCCTCTGCCTTTTCTCTGTAACTATATCTGAGCCAAAGTACACAGATAGTTTAGGGACTAGATTAGGACTGTAAATATGATGTACCAAACTTCTTTCTTCCTCTTCAACTGATGAAGCTTAGCTAAGAATTCCTGACTTCTCCATAAAGGCCAGATCAGGTTAGAAGAACCTGATGCCCTTTAGAGGAAATCCAGGTAGAAGATTCTGCATCCCTTTTGAAACCAGCTATATACAAATTATTCTTCCAATTCATCTTAATCTTGCCGCAAGTCATTCTGATAGTTTGAAGCTCAGGGTGAGACAGAGCTGGTAGGTGAGTGTGCATGAGTCTAGGGCAGGTTATGGGAGTCGAGTCTTTGGGCAAAAAGAAAAGCTTAGTACCTAAAGAGCTTTTGGATGAAATTTCTGTATAGTTTCCCTTATCTAAGTGATGAAGTCTCATAGCCATATATATTTGCTTCCATGTTTCCTTCATTACAGACTTCTTAACCTGTGTTTCCCACTTACGTGGAAGGATGAATTTTCTCGGTGTTGCTCATGGCTCTTTTCCTATTCCTAGGTGGAACCTGGCTCTACGTGTGCTGTCTTTGGTTTAGGAGGAGTTGGGCTGGCAGTTATTATGGGCTGTAAAATAGCAGGAGCATCCCGGATCATTGGCATCGACTTGAACAAGGATAAGTATGCCAAAGCCAAAGATTTTGGAGCTACTGAGTGCATTAGCCCTCAAGACTTCAAGAAGCCCATACAGGAGGTGCTGGTTGAGATGACCGATGGTGGTGTAGACTACTCATTTGAGTGCATTGGTAATGTTGGAGTCATGGTGAGTGTTTGCGTAACAGTAGTACGCAGAGGGAGGGGATAGCTAGCTGCCACTTAGTCGTTTAGCTAAATAGCGAAATGAGCTGCTTTCTTGTTACAGAAAACATGCCATACTAATTTATTTATGTTTTCAATAGTAATGATAACTGCTATGACTAAAAGGGCCAATTTACACCCAATCCTAATTACGTAATGAAAGCAGATGCTGCTACTTAGGTTGAAAATGGCACTTATAATTTACAAACTTTTTTCCTTCAGGGGAGTTATTTGAAATCCCAAGTTTTCATATGTTGACAGTTGGAAAATTAACAAAACCCACATAAAATATATTGTACAATGAACAGTAAAATCTCAGGGACCACTCAGTATTTCCCTAATTCCTCAAATAATGAATTTAACCTTTGGAAATGCAGAAGTATTACTGAATGTAAGGCTAGGTTTTCAGGAATTACAACAGCATTCCTGTCAGTAACATGGTCTAGATTGTTTCTGATTACAGTTTATCCCAACTCCCAGTGGGAGTTCAGAGTGACTTCTCTGGAAGCCAGATGGGATATAAAAAGAGCGAAGTGAATCTTTAACAGTATGAGGAGTCTGAACCAATGGAAAATTTAATGTAATTTTCAGTGTATTTATTGTTCCTTAAATACTAATGTGGTGATTCATTAACTGGGGGAAAGGAAGTGCAACCTGTGCCAGTCTAGGCAGCATAAACATTAGCAATAAACGCTCTGCTTTGTCCTATCCATCTGTGAAGAGGGCTGCCTTGGAAGCCTGCCACAAAGGCTGGGGAGTCAGTGTGATAGTTGGAGTAGCTGCTGCTGGTCAGGAGATCTCCACACGGCCATTCCAGCTAGTAACTGGGCGGACATGGAAAGGGACCGCATTTGGAGGTAACTCTCTTTTGGTATGGGGATAAAAATAACTTACTGTGGGTTCAAGTTGAGAAGAACACACTGCCTTGCTTTTGCTTGTGCAAGAAATGTACTACTGACAGGCTATTCATAAATGCTGTGTTGACTTTTAAGATAAAGATTTTAAAATCTGATATTCCTACAGACAGGCTACAAATAAACACATTGGTATGATATCTTGCATATATTTTGAAGAGAGAATATAACTATATGCTATTGAGTACTAAAGGAGTGGTACAGAGGGATTGCTTCATCACTTCTGGAAGGTTTGGTTCAGTGTGGTCCGGTGAAAGGACCTAGTCTTTGGGGAGATGGGAACTCACATAAACATGTTTGTGTTGCTTAATCACTAAGCAAATTGTAGGGCTAACATGGGAATGTGCTATAAAGAGCTTTAAAATAAAAAGCAACAAGTACTTGATATACATTTTCTGCTGTCAGACCAAAAAAAAACGTTGAGACTTTTACAGCTACTGATAACTTGGGGATTCAGTAATTGCTGAAGTTCATGGAAGTATCCAAACTTGATGTTATTATTACACTGCCTTTTTTCCAAGTAATACAAAACTTAGTTGGGTTATAAAGATACATAGAAGGGCTGATAGAGATGCCTCATGCATGCTTTCCTAGGGGAGGGCTGTTGTTACGTTGAATGCTGAAATACCTAGTGAAAGGTTAGTGCACATACACGTGTGGATAACGTGTGCTCTTGCCAGACTTAGCTGTCCTCTTGCATTCCTTACTGCCTGTGTAGAACAGGAGGGACAAACATGTCACTGATCTCAGTTCTTTTTCATATTTATTACACAAGTACTCATGTAAGAGTTGTATTTTTTTCTTTCTCTCTGTATTCTGAGGTGGGTGGAAAGGGGAAAAACAAATGCATGCTTTCTGTCTTTCAGGCTGGAAGAGCGTAGACAATGTACCAAAACTGGTGACTGACTATATGTCCAAAAAGATCAAGGTTGATGAATTTGTGACTCACACCCTGCCTTTTGACAAAATTAATGAGGCTTTTGAGCTGATGCACACAGGAAAGAGGTAATGTTCATAATACTGAAAGGTGTAGAAGACATTTCTTGATGAGACACTGTCAAAATATAGGTTCCCTGCCCACTGTCATGTTTTAAACAGGGAGGATAAAGGCTGACATATACTGTGTATATTCATTCTAAGATAAATACATTTTCTCTGAGCTTCTAGGCATGTGCCAAAACACAGGCAGAGAGTAAAAACCAAGCAACAACATATAAGGGAAATACAGTTTCTGCTTTTATTAAGATAAATGGCAATTTGGACTGTTCCTACTGCAGACTTAGGCCATAGTTATATTAAATTTCCTAGTGAGGCCCAACTTCACTGCATATTGAAGTGGCCCTACTTGCTGGTAAAAAACCTGCTGGATGCGTGATGAGCCTTGCTGCCCTTATAGCAGTATACTTTGCAAGTAGTGATCAGCCTGCAAAAGCAGTGCACAGTAGGGTATTCTTATCAGAGGATATATTGGGTGATGCTTGTAAAGCCCTGTATAGATAAGGGCATGGATGTGCTTGAGGGAAAATAGGGACCAGCATGGGGACACTGTGGCAGAACTTGTATCTGCAGGTTAAAATCTAACGCAGGAAAGGGGAGAGGATTAGACAGTTTTAGCCTGAGGTGTGTTAAAGCTTGTCCTGCTGTGTCTTTTCAAGAGCAGGCCTCTTTTAAATGAGTTTTAATGAGATGTTCTGTAATTTTTTGGAAATTCAGAGACCCTTAATGAGAGAGCTACCAGTGCCTCTAAGAGTAGAAACCAGCTTATTTAGCAGACTAGGTCACATACTTTTTAAGAACATGTTTTGAATGAAGGGAAGAATCAGCAGGTGGACAAGAGGAAAAACTGGAGAGATGTCCTAGTAAAAAAGGAAATATTTTCCTGCATATTTGCACTAATGCAGGCAACTCTGTTTATCCGTATTTAGGTTCATCTGCAGATGGATAAATAGTTACCAGCATAATCTCAAGAAACCATCATGGTCTTTGTACTTGATCTCAATCCATACTGATGTATTGTATATAATTTTCTCAAAAGTAATAACTGTATCTGCTTTATCTCATATGTATTCCTATTTTTGATAAGTCAGTTAACAGTAACTGCATTTGTACTTTATACAACTGGAAACACTGGATCTATGCAAATTTCATCTGGCAGTTGATCCCCTTTCCCAGTTGCAAACTTCAGTATAATTTCAGTGCTTTACTCCTACATGAGTATGTCCTATGAAAGTAATAATGAAATTTACTTAAAATTCTCTAAGTAGCCAAAAGAGGGAATGCCTATAAATATTAATGTTCCTGATCAATATTCTTGGCTAGTCACTGAAAACTGACACTCATGTAGTTTGAAAAAGCTTCCATTTTGAGTATCTTATTGGGGGAGAGACTAAAAAAACCCAAAGATAACGAGCATTACTAACCCGTTTTTAACCATGATTTTTGATAAACATTATAGGCATAAGCATAACTTACAAGAGTAAGCATTGGCATAAGCATTCTTACAAGAGACAGAAGTTAAGTTAAAGTATGTCTCAGCAATGAAAGGGAGGGGAGAAAATGGACTTCTTAGTAACTTTTTTTTTCTTTTCCATTTTAAGCATTCGAACTGTCCTAAAGCTTTAGAGCCAAATGCGGACCTTCCAGTTGGCCAGCAACATGGTAACTGTCCTTTTATAATGGAATTTCTGATAGAGGGTAGAATCAAGCAAACGAAAACTCACTGGGACTAGGAAGACTATGTATTTTAGGGTGAGCATTCTGAATATTAAGTAACAAAAAAATCAGTAACCACTGAATAGCGTTATGTAATTAGCACTGGTTGTGGAACTTCTATTTCTGTACTTGTTCTTTAAATTCAATAGTGCCTAACTCAATCAATCTACTTAATAAAAGCTTATTTCTAAACACAGTGTTGGAATTATTGAGCATTAAGACTGTGACTATGACTGCCATATCTTACTGTTTTCCTCTCGTGATTTTACAGTATGTGTGTACATGACAGAGGAAGAGCATTCTTCAGAGTCAGTAGCAAATGATGTGCGATTCATTACACTAGGCAGTTTGCTAAGCACAGCTGGGTTGAGAAGCAGCATTGATGTGCTGTAACTGTACTGAGAGAGTGGCAAGAACTCCAACAGCTGTCAAGCTTCTGAGGCTGTTCTAGGACTACGAAGGATGTATCATCCAGCTCTACCTTGAAGTCCCTGTAGAGCAGAGTGCACTTGGATGTATGACCTAAGTGTCCAGGTGTACCCATGTTCACTTGGGAAGTCCATATTCTGCCTTATTTCCTATTTGGCTCGTTACAGTAGCTGTAGGCAGGCCTGTTGTAAAGATGATAGCATAGACTACTCTAGCCACTTGCCCTAGTGGTGTCCTCCAAGACTTCGGTAGCAGAGTTTTGTCATTTCTTTAAACTTACTGGCAAGCCAACACTGCAAAAACAAACAGCATGGGATTGTTACCTCTATTTAGTCAGAAACAAGATCATGTCATTGAATCAGGGAATGTTACTATTAGAGCAACAGTCTGCTCTTGAGGGGTGCAGGGGACCAACAGTAAAGAGCATTGTGTGATGAGGGGTTCAGGGTTTTGTGGGATTTTGTTTGTTGGAGCAGGAAGGGTTAAGTCTTAATTTTGGCATTGCAGGGGTTTTTTTCTTAACTATAGTTGAAATGATCTGACTGGATAAAATTTCTTCGAATTGAAACCTGGAAGCAGTGCCACAGGTCCAGAAAAACACAGAGGAACAGCAAAAACCAGACTGCAAAGCAGAGGCAGAAAGGCTACCCAGTTAAAGAAAGGTTTTTATGTATATAAAAAGTCAGTGCTTTTCAGTGAACCAACAACACTGATTAAGAGAGAAGTTTCGTGTTTTAAGGGAGCCTGGTCAAAACAACTGTTACAGAGAACTCTGAATGCAAACAGTAATCTTACTAGAAGAAATTCCTTCTCACCACTAACAACTACCTTACCCCAAGACACTCCTATACAACTGGGACAATTACATCTTTCCCATTTGTTATTGGAAAGATATCCCTAGAGCATTCTAAAAATAGTTGAGGTAGCTGCATTTCTAATTTGATCAGACAGAGTAAACAACAAAGTTAACTCCTGTGAATGTCATAAGAATTGGATTTTAAGCATCTGGAAGAAATAAAAAGTGAATTTGTACCAGGAAAGTGAGCCCCTCCAACACAGGAGTGAAGTGATTCTCAGTACCTTGTCACTCCAGAAATGCTGGATGAACATTACAGAATTCAGTAGAAAACTTGGTGTTAAGCCGTTCCAGCAAGAGAACTCTAGAACTACAAGATGGTATCAACAGAATATTAGCTCAACATCTTAGCAAAACTACCCCCCAACTGGATCGACCAGATTTAAAATATTTATACTATAACAGTTGTTCCTCTAGGCTGCATAGACTAGATCAAGATCATACAATCATGCTGTCTGCATTACATTATTATGTTAGAGAATCTGCATCTTGGAGTGTTTGTGGAAAGCCAGTCTTGTAATACCAGGGTAAGTCAACAACAGACATTTAATGGTACCAGAGTGCTCAGGTCAAAGACTTACAGCTTCTTCCCAGCCTGAAGAACTGATGTCCTAGCCCTTACGTAGCAGAGTTTTCAGACTACTTTGTCCTGCAAAGCAGTGGATTGAATGGAGCATGTTTGAAGTAGTCTCTTTGAAGTTGCTCAGCTAACAAAGGGACTCAAACACAAGAGCTTGTACCCTATTCTTGGTGATGAAGGTACTGTATTGAACTGTACCATCTTGACAACTGTAAGGACTTCAATGGACAAAAAGTTTCCACCAAATGACTGTACATGAAATGTGTATGTATTCTGCTGGCTGTCATGTAAAAGATGCAGCTTGCCCCCTCATGCTGTTACTTTTATTCAACATTAGCTATCAAATCTTCTTTCCTAAATATTCATGTTCAAACAGCATGAAGAGTTTCCACACTCTCTTATATGATAGTAACAGGAAAATACTTTAAGAGATTGTTAAGAGATTGACTAATTGCAAGATTGTGTTTTTGGCAAAAGTGTATACAATTTCTAAAATTTCATTAGAAAGTAGATTTAAATTGTTTTGGTTTTTTTTTTAGTGGATAGAAACTTGTGTAAGAATCAAAAAGAGGTAATTTCCCAAATCCAGTCAGCACAAGCCTAATAGGCCATGTTCAAGCAAAGTTACAGCTAGATAGGTGAAAAAATAGCCTTTCACAGTATTTTTATTTAATAAGTTTTGTTCTCCAGGCTGATCTGCTATTTCACATTGAAAGAACTGGTACAGATGCTGACTAAGCTTTCCATTTGTTTAAAAATACTGTAGTAGTATGAACTCAGTATGAACAGTTTTCATGCTGTGATTTCAATTTATAGGCAGAAATGCATAGCATCATAGATTACTTCTATTAAAAACATGCAGTGTCAAATTTGGTTGTATTGGTGCAAGGACAAAGAGGTATTCAAGTGGCACATGTGCAGGTTTAAGGGTGAATTTTAACTGGTTGCATGGATCTACCAGTAGTAGTGCAAGTACAAGTAGTAGTAGCATCTACCACAAGTGCAAGCAAACCTGGATATAATTGAGAATGCTATGCCTGGTTTTGGATCACAAAAAAAAAAAAGTTATTTCTGTTAAAAGCAGCTGCAACTTTTATTTTATAGACCAAAAATGAAGCCCCCCCTCATACACACACATATAGAAAAGGCAAGACCGTTGTAACCATTCAAGTGAATGATATGGTGGGCAAACCTCCAGGACAGTCATCTCCTCAATACATTACATCTCATTCAACACAGGTAATTCCACTCAAGTACTACAGTCTGTTTTGTTAAAATCTATATACACACACGCACGCATACGCACACACACACGTTCTATATGCATCATTTCAGGTCACTTTACTGCATAATTAAAAATAATAATAAAGGTAATGAAAACATCGTAATGATACTCTTACAGCAACAGAGGTCTGAGGCACTCAGGGCAGAGAAGACATTTTCTGGCAAATTTGGTATTTGTAGTACACATGAATCCAGTTCTATGAAGCACTAACCCCTTTCCCCCACCTAAATTCTGCAGTGCCAAGGGGAGCCAAAGGTATGCAGTACCTCATATGCTTGGGTCTAATGTGGCAACAAATTCACCAGACACCTTGTAAAAGGTGTATTTTATGCCCATGATTGTATGATTTAATGTCTGCATTGGTTTAACTATTTCTTGCATTACAGTGGTGTAAGATAAGTCTGCAATGGGGTCAGAAAAATTTTTCATTACAATTTAGAAGAAAAAATAAATTCCCTCAGCAGAGACACCAAAGATGATGGAAAAGAAGTGGGCATGGGAAAAGAAAGGGTAGAGAGAAGAGAGGCTTAATCAATCCACACTCCTTAACATGACAGTTTCCAGCTCATCATGACCCATTAACAGAAAATACAGGGGTATATATACTAACATTGCCCACTCTATATGCAGTCTGAGGAACAAAGATCCGTTTTCATAGCTGCCTCCCTAAGACTTTCCAAAAGCATGAAACCAACTTAACTGAGGGGGAAAAAATGACCTGTTTAAAAATTACCAAAAGAAACGAACACAGCATTGAAGGTATTTCATTTTCTCACACCCAGACTTGTTTTCAGATATATACTCGTTTCACTGTAAGTCTTGCAAATCCCATAGCTACTGCGGATGTACCTTTAAAAAAATGCCCCACAGTTAACACACGCAGGGATCCCATGAATCGTGGGATCTTTTTGGTTCTTGTTTCATTCCTTTACCTAGGCAAGTCTGATAACATCAGCTTCACCAAGCTTTTGGAGCAGGAGACTGCCTGCACATACTGCTTCACCGAGAAGCAGCTTATTTCAGGGAGCTGCATGTAAGACAGAATTTATTAATTTTCCCTGTAGGAAGCCCATACTATCAAATCTCCAGCAAGAGAAACAAGTCCTGCCATTAACACAGTGTGTCACCCACAGTCACAATCACCACAGAGGCCATCAGCAGAGAGATGGAGACAGAATTAAAGGTAAGGGTAGCCTATTCTTGGCAACATGCATGTCTTTCTCCCTTCTGTCCCCTTCTCAACAGATAAACAAACAAGGGCCAGCCCATTAGAACAGTATCTGCAGAAGCAGGAGCAAGTCTTTGGAACTAGAAATGCTTAAAATCTCAGGTGCCACTCACATACCAAGAGAGACAGGGCACACTGAAGTGGTGAAAAAAACCTGGATCCCAAAATATCAAGTCCCAGTGGGAAAGGTTACCCACACTTTTCTAGCTAATATCATGGCAGCAACAGAAGCAATTGTGGGTCTAATTGGAAGAAGGGGGCTAAAGAGATAATTGAAGAAAAAAGAAAAATATAGCGTGAGTGTTGCAGGTAGGAGGAAAGCAGGAAATTATTTAAATTCTTCTCTGCTTTTCCAGACATTGGGTCAGGTTCTTCAAGATATTCCTCTTATCTACAATCACTGAGAACAAAGTAAATGATGAAATCTCTCTATTCTGTACTCTTAAAAAAATGCATAGTACAGAGACAAAAAAAATATATATGTATCTTTCAGATCCACCTGCTCAGTCTAGACTATCACTGGGACATGAAATGGGGACGAATACTATCCAGCCGCCGGGTTAAGATCTCACAGCCTGTATCAGTGACCAGAAGCGTGTGTTCAAACTGGGCAGATCGCTTTCCATCTCTTGTTACCGCAGTCCAACCATCAGGCCATGTTTCATCTTGCCAACCACCTAAAAACATAAATGATGACTTTTTGACTGTTTTTAAGTAACAGATATCAGTTCCCCAAAGAGAAACGAAAAATCTATCAACTATACAGACTAGAACCAGCATCCTATTCCATCACTACTTAATAGTAAACAAGAGTAAACATTTTACTCTATTGCTAAGTTGCTCACCTTCACAGATCATTGGTTCAATTGTAAATACATGACCTGGCTTCATGACTCCAACTGCCTTATTTTCTGCAATAAAATAAACACTCAAGTTAGAAAAAGTGATCCCATCTTAGTAAATTAATGAATCCTTGTCCTAGAAGAATACAGCAGGAATACTGTAAAGTCAGAAAAGCCCTTCAGAGATGACCCGTTCACTTGTCCATTTTTAATTCTACATTAGGATTTCCCTTGGTTCTTTCCTTCTCTCCCTCCTCCAACACCACAATATTACTCAAGGAGCTTAAAATTAATTGCTGTCTTTCTCTCCAACAACTGGAGTTCAACTCCAGTTCTATAAAAACACGGAATAAATGTAATACAGGAATTTCTGCAGACTTCTATGATGAAAAACTTCATTAAAAAAACCCCGATAAAAATAAGAAGCACTTAAGATAGTCAGAGAAGGCTTGAAACCTCTTAATTTGTTTCCACTGAACCATTAGCTCCAATAAATTGTCAAAATATAATAGCGGTTAACTAATCCCATGATTCCATTTATGAAAGACACATTGCCCTCCTCATTACTCTGGGTAATGAGGTCATAGCAGAGTCAGGGTGATAATGCTGTATTTCTTTAGCTCAACTAGAAAAAAAAAAAAAAAATGTGAAGTTCCCAACAGCCAGGAAAGATAGAAATTTCCTTTTTCTTGGACTGCATTTTACAGAATCACAGAATCACACAGGTTAGAAAAGACCTGTAAGGTCGAGTCCAACTGTAAACCTAACACTACCAAGACCACCACTATACCATGTCCATAAGCACCTCATCCAAACGTCTTTTAAATACTTCCAGGGATGGTGACTCAACCACTTCCCTGGGCAGCCTGTTCCAATGCTTGAAAGTTTAAATTGAATTTTAATTGGTATAAAATGCCCTCCATCTCCAAAACATCCAGATTTTCTTCATTTTACATGATAAAATGTAAATACCAGGAATTGACACCCTTCTACCCTGTCATTAACAGATCTTCTCTGTTTTCTGAAAAAATAACTTAGGGAAATGATGACATGAAAAGTCAGGGATTGCTAGATCATAATCTACAACTATAACCTGTGTTAAAGCTCATTAGGAGATGGGAAGATGGAGGCATCTGTCAGGTCTGAGGAAATAAATGTCCTATCAGCTGAAGTGGGTGTGAACTGTTAATCACTGCATCATGATACTCATTCTATCCTCAGTTGTCCACTGGCACTTAAGTGTCTCTCCTTTGCCTCTGTGGATACTGTTTCTTAGTCCTGCTGGCAAAAATTGTCATGGGGACATTGCCATTTCCAAAAACTAAAGCTGAGAACCTGCTGGGGAAAGGGTTGTTCCTCCTCTGCCACACACTACAAAGAGGTTTCCAGGAACACCAGATCACAACACTCAAATGAAGAAAAGGGAAACATAACAGGATCCAGATTCAGGCACAGCACCTGACCATACCATTCAAAAAGCCTTTTATTTACATCTGGAAATGGCAGTAAGTTTTTACTTAGACCTTCTAAGGATAGAAATATTTGCCCATTCATGTCAGACAAGGATATGTAAGGGATTACTTGGGAATTCAGGCAAAAACACTGAGCACTTACCCAGTACAGATGAGACCTAACACTAACCATTAGTGTAGGCACAGATTGTCTCAGTATATAATATATTCACCTTATTTAGGTTCATAAAGCATGCTATGCTCCAGAGTTTAGAAAAAAATTATTTCACATGTGCAAAAATGCTAACTTGATGGCTGTCAGGCAACATGCTACTTTATTAGAATATAAGCAAGAAGTAAATTGGGTGCATTCATTGCAAACCACTTCTTGTCTACAGGACAACCCAAAGGGAATCAATACTCACTGGCATAATGTGGCACATTAGGGGCTGTATGGAAAAGTTTATGGATTCCGTGCCCACAGTAGCTCCGAACAACTGAAAATCCATTTGCCTGAGCGTGTTTCTGAATAATGTTTCCCAGTTCTCTGTACCGAACACCAGGTTTTACTGCAAAATTAAAGAGATACAGATGGAAATTTATAGAGCTTTCTTTCAACATAACTAACCATCAAACACCATTCAGACTAATATCTCTGTAGCATTCGTGGCTTGTATGGCCATCTGTTCTAGTGTGCAACTTCCTATGATCACTTAATCCACCAAGTATATAAATGAGTGCAATAACATGACAGAGGGAGGAAACAGTCTCATATAAAAGAGAAAATGAGAGGGAAAGAAGAAAACTTCACAAGAACACTACTTTCTTCCTTTCATGGATGTAAGTGCTCATATATTAAAAGGATGTTGAAGTTTGAAATTAAAGACAACAAAAGACTTTCAAAGTACTTGGTAACTTCTCATACCCAGAGTTGTAGTGCTTCTTTCAATGAATGTATGAACTATATTTGAATATACACTTATCTTTCTGCTACTATGTGAAAAGTGCACACAAATAAAGAGGAAAAATGATTATACGTGAAGGACCAAGAAGGGAAAAAAAGACAAAACAGGTATCTCTACTCTTAGACAAGATTTTTAGTGGCAATGCTACAGCAAATAAGAATGTTCATATGCAGGACTAACTTTTTTCACAATCCTTTTAAGAAGCCTTAAAAGATAGTTTGAAACAGATTAAAATGGTGTGGGAAAATTCACTTTGAGCACTTGGACAAGGGAGTAATACCACCATAAAAGCAACAATGCCTCATCCATCAGCTCATGAAGATGCATACCAAAAGCAACCTTGAGCCACTAGAAAGAAAAAAGAATGTAAACACTATTTCAAGATCATTCACAACTCCCTGAATACATGCTGTTCCTTCAGGAGCCAGACCTTGTGTGGTTATGTGGAGCCATCTTAAGCAGAGTTCACATACATAGCTAAAACTTTACATGAAGCAAGCCATTTAGTTCAATTCTCTGCTAATGTAAACAACAACTTAAATCAGTTAGCTGAATTTACAGAAAATAACAAGAAATTTAGATTACTGGAATGTGCATGCGTTTTCCAAAACACAAAAGAGACATGATGGGGAAGAGGAAAAGTTAATCTGTTGGTTTTGTGCTAAATAGTTGTGAAGTAGTACCATCTCCTTCGGGCCTGACAATACCAAGCAACTCATCTCAATGCAGCAAGGAGCCCCCTGCTTCTCTCTCTCATACAACTCTCCTAGTTAGAGCTCCGCTGGTTCAATGCCAAGAAATTAAGATTACTTAAACAGGGCAGAGGCAACCCTTTTTAACAGCTGAGACACTTGCTGCCAAAATTCCTACTAGCAGGCAATGTCTAAAACCCATTAAAAATCTGTTACAGCATCTAAAAAGTTGGTAAAGAAAAGTTACACTGAGCATTTAAATCTCATTATAATGAACACAAAGGTGAATTTCTGTCATAGTTTACACAGCAAAGCCAGGATATGAAAGATAAGAGACAACACATATAACATTTGCTATAAAAATAAAGTACAGGAGCAAAGATAAAGCAAATGACCACTTTGTTTTTCAGAGCTATTTTTCAGCTCTGAAAAACAAAGTGGTCATTTCAGAATAGTAATCCCACATAAATAGGTAATCTACATTCTTCACAGCTCAACTCTGCAGTATTTTCTTGATCACACAACGGATATGCAAGACATCGTTCATACGGATTTTTATCTTTTCAGCTTGGCTACGCTATCTCCAAATTATTAACCAAAGTAAGTTTGTTATAATTTTTTTTTTTTTCATTTACTTTTGATTAAATGCAAGTTTAAAGCCTTCATATATAGCACCTTAAACTTCAGTCTTGAAGTTTAGCCTCTAGGCCATGAAGTAAGTAAATTTTATTGGGGATTTTAAGAAGCTGCAGGGTATAAAAGATACAGATGATACAAATATTTCCAGGGACTTGGGAGATTTTTGTTTTGTTTTCTGTTTGTCTAAGAGAACTTAGTATACTGCTTTGTGAATGAAGTTGAACATGACATTACCTACCTACCTTTGTATCTCATTGTATGTCTCAATGAAGCTGTCCTGAGTTATATCTAAGGAACATAATTAAAGTTCTGTGGGTAGTGAAGGATATGAATCTGTCTTCTCTGGCGCATTCCCACAGTTGGAAATCAAGAGCTCATAATTAGCTTTATGAAATAACCATCAGGTTTGGCAGGGGTAAAGAGATAGTTTAAGTGTTCAAACAGTGCTTTATCTCATCAGTTCATTGTGCAACACCACACAGATTATAAAAGTAGGAAGCCATACTTTGGTTTTCCAAAACACTTTGTTCTTCACGTTCTCTAAACTACTCAGATCAAGGATGTCTTATTCATCTACCTAACAGTCTGAAAAGGCTGTTTCCATGTAAATATCATCATGTGTTGATCAGCTCAGCATCAATTACATTTTCCTTGTCAACCCACATTTCAAATAGAAGTTGCAACCACCACCCACAGAACTGTGCCATTTGAAGAATCACTGTATTATACAATATACATCATCTGCTGGTGACACACACTAACTTCTGTGTTCTACAACAGAAGTCACTCCCGGGTAATAGCAAATATGAGCACTCTTGTTTGAGAACCAAAACCACAATGCTTCAGGCCCTAGCCAAAGGGTTTACCTGCATCGATGGCTTGCATTAGGCACTCATAAGTTGTTTGGACAAGCCTCCTTGCACCCTCATCAACTTCTCCAACATAAAATGTCTCGTTCAGATCTCCATGGTAGCCATTACGATAGACAGTAATATCCACTGCAAAGAATACCAAACATATTGTTATATTAGCATTGTATTTCTCACTTCTTGTCTCTTGATTTGTGAAAGGAAAAACACATGTAAAAATGTAGTATTGTAATTGTGAAGTTATAAGATTACTTTGGAAGAATTCCAGATGTAAACTCTTCCAGAAGAATCAATTTTCACATGCTTATCCTGTAGATTCTATAGAATTAATAAGATAGTGTTTCCACTGGTCAATGGTTTGATTTAATTAAAAAGAAAAAAAAAAGAAAAAAAAGAAGGTAAAAAACCCCACACCAATGCAACACAGACACAGCAAGCTTACGATTAGTTTCCTAGCTAAATATAAAAACAGGAAAGAGAAGCTCTTTGCTCCACAGTGATTTACCTCATTAAAATATTTTCTTAGAATTAATTCCAGCACTAATAGGGGAAAATTAAATGTAAAAAGGTATGTAATCATGTTTTAACCCATATTTTAACTTCAATAATCTCTATGCACATTTAGAATAAGTCACACCTTTGCAAAAATTGTAATGCCAAAACCCATTGCTTCCAGCTAAAAAGGTAAAATTTATTGAACATTAAATACACAGCAACTTTCCAATAGTGTTCCTGACTAAGAAAAATACACCAAATGACTTAAAACTTTTTCTTTTTTCTTTCAAATGAAAGAATTTAAACATTCGGTATCAGGCAAATGGCAAGAATGAGAAGGGCATGCTTAAACAACCGAGGTTTAGAAGAACATAATAAGAGTTGAGAATTATGTTGCAGCAAAACTCTAACTTGTTTGCTTTGTGTAGAAAGTTGGTTGTAAACTAAAAGTGATAACTCATTCTTGAAAAATAGCAGCATAAGTAGTTTTAATGAGGAAAAAATGGTTTTTAGTTTAACTCATTCCAAAAAAAGATATGCCTTTTTGGATTAAGAACATCCATACAAGATGCTTGTTGCAAATAGTCCTTTTACAAAACATAGGAACAGGCCTGCCAGTTTAGACATAGCTGTCATCTATTCCAGTATCCTGTCTCTCATAGCAGACGAGTAAAAAATTAAAACCTGTCATCATATAGTCATTATATATAGTAAACACATGCAAAATAGTCTAGATTTGTATATCAAGTTGACTTCCTGTGGTAGAATGGGTACTTTTGTGTTTAACAGACTTTGTCAGTAGTCTGATAGGTCTAATAGCTGCTAAAGTACCAAAACCACTAGAATAGTTATTGAACTGCTATTCATGAAGAAATCCACATGCAGACCCCCTCACAGGTAAAGAGTCATGAAGGAAGCTATACTGAGCAATAAATACTTTAGGAATATGGTATATGAGCAGCTTAGAGAGACCAGTAGAACCTTGACAGGAAAACACGGGAAAAAACACATTGCTGTCAACAGCAAATCTGTACTGCTGGCAAACATTTAAGAATGAAATTAACACCGCACGAAAACAATACTGCCTGTTGTGGATACACGCATGTGCAGGGTTACACTATACTCACTGCATGATTGCATGGGAGTACTGGAATACTTTGACCAGTGTACACATGTAGTAACATAACAGGACTGTACGGAAACCAGCACCCTGGTAACTTAGCCAGGTAAGTTTCTTGTGAACTGTATATCAGAGCTCCTTAGCGCAGTGTCCAGACTACTTGCTGCAAAGAGGCTATCTCTATAGGCCACATGATTACAAGACTTTCTCTTGACGCTGCCAGATTTGGCCGGAACATCTCACTTTGCAGAGAGATCAGCTTTGCTTAAGAATCTGCTCCCAGGGAACAGTATGATAACAAAACGTTATGATGCCCTGCTCAGAGCAGGGGGTTGGACTAGACATCGCCTGCCAATACCTTCTGACTGATGTTTTCCTGTGATTCTAAAAACCTGTTTTGGACTCTGACATGGCCACCTTTTGCTTCCAGCAGGCTAAAAAGTTTTAAGTAAAGAGGAAGATGAGCACTTCCCTCTATTGTTCACCAGGCATATTCCCTCCAAAGTACTTTTTCTATCTCCTCCTTTGTACCCTGTTTTGTTCCTTCTTTTAACAAGGCTTTTGAGCCACTACCTTACCAAAAGGAAGCCTACAAGACTTAGAAGCCTTTTGAGCCCATGGGGAATGCACGTTCAATCCACAAGATGTGGACCTTTTGCAACAAGACCTACTTGGCTACAAAAGAGTAAACTAGTTCTTCCTCATCAAAAAAAAGCAGAAGGCTCAAAGCTTGAGCAAGTGCAGTCAGGGCAGAGATGTGAACAAAGGTATGACTAAACCCTCTTATAAAAGGTGTTTTCTAGTGCTGAGGTACAGTCTTGGCATGCAAATATTGGAGAGGTAAGGCACCATGTAGATGAAGCCAACCTAGTAAGCTTAACTGGGCTTCTTAGTTTAGACTCCAGCAATGCCAGAAAAGCTGGCAACAATAGAGAGTTGTGCAAAGGCATCATCTTTGAAATTAAAAAAAGATAAAGGAGCTTTGGCCAAATGGTTCCATGTATGCTACAGCTCAGAGCTATCAGTCAGACCAAACCTGAGCTAGAAAGGGGCAGCAATCATGAGGCTTGTTCTGAAAAGGCTGGTACCCACAGCACTTGAGCTGCAAATTAGTAGCTATTATTGCACGTTAATATATGTCAAATATCTGACAATCTAAAAGGGTTCCAACCTGCTTCTAGAGGTAGGCCAAACCTTAGGATATGCTGGGTATTTACTTATGGTTAAGAGAAAAGCAAACCAATGCAATAAACAAAGGTGCAATGTTTGTACAAAACAAATGTCATTAATTTTTACTGCCAAACCAAGAAGAAATGAATGACAAAACAAAAAACAGTCAAGTAATTTATAAAAGTAGCCCTCACCACCCAAGAAGGCATAAGTACCTTGAGTACCATGAACAAAAAGCAGCTGGTACTGTTAGGCTGTGAGATGCTCAAAAAAAAGGGTATGTTTTTTAATATGCACCTATACAACACCTCACCATTAGCATCCTTTACAGTCATCATAATCGTCATGTCCGTAGCAAAATCTTAAGGAGCTAGAGCCATCTAATTAAAAATTCACACAGAACTAATCCAGTTGAATAATTCAATATACATTTTATTCACTATTTATACAGTCTGGAACAACTGGAACCTCGCCCACAAGTAGAATACTCAGGCACTATATTAATGCACAGACCAGGGTAGAAGAATTATAAAGCTCTTTAAGTGGACCAAACTTTTGAAATTATTTTATTAAATAAACTCATTAATTTAAATATGTAAAGAGCAGAGGTTAATTGGTAAACAGGAACAAAAGCCTCTCTCTTAAGAAGCTGTTCCAATCATGTTGCCTGCTAGTGAAACCTCACCTTACTGCACGGTTTAACTGGATAGAAGGTAGAAATGTTGAATGTTAATTTTCATAGCACTTACCATTAACAATATCTCCCTCCTGCAATGGCCTCCTGTCAGGAATTCCATGACAGATCACTTCATTCACTGACGTACAACACGACTTAGGGAAATTATAATAATTCAGAGGGGAAGGATAGCAATTCCTTGCAATACAAGCCTAATTTAGAAAATACAATTTACACTTTACATTAGTAAGTTTTGTACAAAGAAAAAAGGTATGCACAACACCTTTACAATAAGAATGACAGGTTGAAAAGCAGTGACTCTTGAAAATAAGATTCTTCAAGCATTTTTTGGCATTACAGTATTTTGTTATGCTTTGCATTTCTTACTGGGAAGAAAGTAGAGCTACTTTAATTTTGTTTCTACTCAGTTTTATGTTCAACTATCAATGCTGAAATATTCAGGTTTAAAACAACGCATGGCAATATTTATTCAGTTAAAAGTCCAGCCATTTTCAATGACTGTTTTTAAGCACCTGGTCTAAGACTTTAAGTATTTTTGCAAAACACACAAGCTAGACAAAATAACATTTAGCACCACTCTTTCACCCCTAGCTTTAAAACCTGAAGCTGCTTCCTTTGCACTCACTCTAATAACCTTTTTGGGATTTTTGCAAAACTGACACATACATTTTATATATACTTACCTATACATATACATACACACACACACACACACACACACACACAGTGACATACTGAGCAATTCTGGAAAAATAATACTGTGTTAACTTTTTTTTATTTTAAAAAATAATACTGTTTTAAAACTGCAAAGTACCAATTAGGGATATCGGTCAGTATTAACCATCTGCCATGCAAAAGTTTCCAAAAACTGCTGAGGAAGGATAACACCATTTTAACTACTAGTTGCTCATATTAGACATTATGCATAAGCAAATAATTTAATGTTTAATGCACTTCAACAGAAACGTCCGGCCTAATCAAACCAGAGTAAGTTCCTTACAATCTTAGGTCTACAGCTGCAAATGCAGATAAAAAGAACAGCAACCAGAAAGCACTCTAACAAACTTAACTATACTAAAATTGTTGCCTTCCCTACAGTGCACACAAGTATCCTCAATTATCAGTTTATATGCCTTATAGAGAAGACAGCAAAGAAAAAGAAAAATTACACAATTCAAGTATCTATGAATAGTTAAGCCAGGAAAATACTTGAACATGCATTTAAAATACTTCGCTGGATTGTGGCTTTAGTTTGCCTGACTGCATCAAACATCTTGTTTCAATTCTCTCTCAGGCTCCTCAGTTCTGATTCCCAATCATAAAGAGTTAAACTTTCTCCTCTGTACGTCTTAAGCAACAACACAAAGCACAAAAACTCCATGGCCTACATATGATGTTCTTTATATAATGGTATCTGTGGAGCAAAAAGGGTTTAGAAGAAAGAAAATTATGTGTCGTTAAGCGAGAAAACAGGTCAAGAAACTTAGAGGGAATCTGAAGCTGGAAATCATGGAAGGAGCTCATACACAGAGAGGCCGAGGAGTTCCTAACTCATTTTGAATCTACCATTGCACTGTAACGTATTTCTAACATCTGCACTACCCACTAGCTTCAAATTGGCAAACAGTTCAAAATAAAGAAAAGGAATTAATGCAACAAAGAAAACCACACAACAATCATTCAAAAATAAAGAGAGAGAAGAAAGCACTTATAAACACCAGAAGAACAATAAAATAACCTTACTAAATGGACAGCATGATCAATTTCTTCAGTAGTTACACCTGCTTTCACCATCATGGCAGCAACATCCAATACTTCTCTAGCAAGCTGCAAATGAAACACAAGTACTGATTTAAAATAAGACTGGGACTACTCCCTAGAATATTAGCAACCCATTTTCTACAGCTACACCGAGATTGCTGGGAAAGCTGGGTAGACGGGCTCTAGAAAGACTTCGAGATGTCTACAGGTTGTATTACTAAGCTACCTCTGTGAGATTTGAAAATACCCCAATTAAGATTTGGACCACAATTTCCCTGAAGTTTATAACTTAAATCAGACTACCTAAATACATTTCAAAGTTTGACTTTATGCACAAGGAAGTGATTACAATTGAACAGCTCTTTTTCAAAAATTGTTAGGGATGGGGCTCTTTGGCTTTTTAGTTTTTAGTTAGTACTAACTCTAGCAGAGGAAAAAGTTCTGTTCTCATTTACGCACTATAAAATATATTCTTAATGGTCACAACACTTCAGCCACAGATTATCTCACTAGTAACAACAAAGCCAGAAAACAGATAAGTCATCTTTCTGCTTGCAAAATAGTTTACTGTGAATTGGAAATCACAAGGAGAGAAAAAGCAAGAAAATACCAAATTTCCCAAACTATTTTTCAGTGCTCAAAGGTGATCAAAAGTTTGTACTCTCAAATGTGCTGTCACAAACTGGTAAAATCACTATAGATTTTTAAAGAATAAAGGCACTTCAGAACAAAACCCAAAACCCCCTTACCCTACACACTACTCGCATTCCTTCTATATCTTCAGATGAGAGTATTTTTATTTGAGAGGTTCCTTTTAAAGCCTGTTCTGATTCAGACATTCCTGAAAAGAAAAAAGGGGGAGGAGAAAAAAAAAAGAAATAAAAACCCCATGTTATTTAGAGGAGTGATTGCTACACATGTCCAATCAAGGAACTTACTTAGCTTACCAATGGCAATAAAAGTACATACTTTCTCACCACAGACTAAAGTAATGAACCCACCAAGTCATAGCATTATTATCATCATCCAGATTAATTTGAATTTATAAGCCTTCCACAATATTGTAATGCCCACATGTGCTCAGGATGCCTGTTCACTTACTGCATAAAACCATCATGTCCAGTTAGTCAAAACACAACCTTGTAAATCAGATTTACAAGGAAATTATTTTATTCAGAGAAAAGTTTTTTTTTTTTTAGCTGCTTGGAGATAATAAATAGTAATAAATAATATTCTAAAAGAGCCATAAAGGATTATATAAGCTTGTGAATATCTCTAGTTATACTATTGCAATAATCAGCTGATAAAAACATGTAAATTCTCCCTATCAAATTCTGTGCAAGCTCAGTTTTATAGTTGAACAACCCCCTAAAAGACAGTATTTTGTGTTTTTTAAATATTTACATTCTGTAAAGAATAACTAAAGAATGGCTGAAGATTTAAAAATAATTCTAACAGACCTTATAGCAGCTTTTTTGGGAAATGCAAAGCACCAATACTGATACAAGAAGGGGAAAATACCAAACCAGACCAATAAGCAAGTAATTTTGAATGTATTCCCTCTGTATCCAAAAATAGCTGGAATTCATATATCAGTTTTCTTTTGAGGGTTGCTTACTGCCGTTTTGTTTGGTTTTGTTATTTTATAACACATTTCCAACAGATACACTGATGTCACTGAGAACGGCTTAGCAGAATTCACCTGTGACAGCCAACCTATTGCTGTTTGTTATGAAGTTAACCACAGGACTAAGACTTGCATGTTTTTTTTCTTTTCTTTCCTGAACACCTTTGGAAGATAACACATTACAAACTTTGAACTTCCAAAAAATACTTGTAACCATTATTTCTGAAAAATCAGTAAGTTAATGTGGGGGAAGAAGAGGTGGAGTGAGAAGAACAGATAAAAAGATGTTCCCTTCTCCAGTATCTCCTTCATGCTTTAAAGGCTTTTTCAATTAAAAGAAGAATAGAAAACAAACATAACACTTCATAATTGTGATTTGTTTCAAGTTACCTAGCGGGTGATCAGCATAATCTGGTCTCTGAATATAACTTGGCACCGGTCTTGTTGGCGTCTAGATAAACCATAGTCAAAGGGGTTAGGTTGCAAGAATACTTATAGTCACAAAAACAGAGACTCATGCAGCAAAATTAAATACAGTGAAATATGGCTAATTCCACTTACAAAAATTTGTGAAGTATGCAAAAAAACTCCAAAACAGTTTCAATTTTCATTTCTCAAAGATTCTCCTATTACTCTTTATTGCTTTCATATTATACAACCTCTAGTAGACACCTTCACAGCTTTGTAAAAAATCAAACTTTTATGGGTCAAGTAAACGAAACTGGTTTTATAACATATAACATATTATCCCTGTTACATTGTAGTGTTTATTCTGCTGCTTTCCAGACTGCAAATGCACTGGTTCCAAATACATCCTTCCTCTCTCTGGTTATTAGTGCCTATTAGCAAGATTGTTATGTCTAATCATCACCCTAGTCATTAGCACTTTATTATAGTTTCACTTGCATCAATCCTACAGCAGTCAGAAGACACACAAGCAAACGTTCAGCGATAACACTACTAAATTACTTGGCCAGTGACATATCCAAAACACCCCTTCTCCAATGACACTAACAAACACACGTGGGCTCAGTCTCGGTTAATCTGTTCCTGATGAGCCTGTAACAGATGGAGAAGACTATAGAGAGGATGCCACAGGGGCAGCATTTCTAGCACAAGCCAATTAGAAAAGACACATGTAAATACAATGCCATTATTCCCGTAAAAACTTTGGCTTATTCCATGTACAAACTTGTACCAATTTAAAAATACAGCTATACTAAGGTCATCTTCTAAACCCACCCTTCACAGCTGAAGAGTTACTGACCTCCGTTATTCTTCACCATTCCAGTGCTGAAGATTACTATAGCCTCTGTTCCTTCAGCAGAGCTGTTCACCAGCTTACTCACCAGGTTGTTTCAAACCATTTATGTAAAATAATATAAAACCATTTATTTAAATTCTAAATTAATTCACCTGAGTTTTTCTGAAACAGACTGCTCCATTATTGGTGAGAACAGTAAACAGCTAGGAGAAGACATCATCTGAACTAGCAGCAGCTTTTTGGAGAATAAATGTCAAAATGTACAGCCAAAAGGTATGAGCTGAGGCCTGTTACTGATGCATGTTACCTCACATGCACTTCCTTCATTTTAAATATACCAAGAGATAGATCAAGTTAAATCAAAATGAACCACAACATGTCCTTGCCATCAGGTTCAGATTGTTTAAGAAGCTCTCCTCTCTCAACTAAAATGTGGAAGGTAATCAGGTCAGGACTGGTCCATTAGTTGCTACAGAATGTAGCAGTGCTGGAGTACAGCTATTGCTTACCAGTGGATAGTGTGGCCTGAGTTTACCAGTATATCGATAGCCAGACCAGGGATTTGTGTTAACGTCACCTTCCAGGGTCCAAGAGGAAACTTCACGCTTAGCTTTTTCATCTTCTGAAAAGACAAAGAAAAAAAAAAAATTGCAGCAGCAAAATCAGTCCCACTAAGGATAAGAACTGAGGGGTCCAAGAAGTATATAAGTATAGATTTGACTCTTCCTGGCATTTTAGATACTGATATATGAAAGTATAAGTACCAGTTATCATTTTGTATTGCCCTTAAGTTTTTCACATTCAAAATTCACATCCTGCCAACTCCATCTTTATTCAATAGCAAACTGGGGAATGTCAGGGCAGCAGTACTGAATGCACTATTTAAGCTGTTCTTCATTTGTAGTTCTAAAACATAGTTCTGCGCTTGTTTTCATTCTTGGGAAAAAGCATATTTCTACAGAAACACTCATTATCCCTTCAGTTAACACTCTTGCACTGTAGATGAATGTTCCTTTTCTGTGATTTCTCTTAGCATTTGGTGACAGAAATGACCTGGGGTGGGAAGGAGGGTATCCAACTGTTGGTTTCAATATATGGAGTCTGCTGCCCCTCCAGATCTGATGGAGAGAGTGCAGCTGCTGCTACTTCCACATTTCAGGACAGGCAGTGCGTGCACTTTACAAGATGGTCCCAATCTGCTGGAGGTTCCCAGCTGTCTCAACTTTGTGAAATTCACCTCTGATGTGGTCCAGTGACTGACTTCATTCACAAATAACACTATCAGTCCTAACAGGGCAGATTGAATGTGTTTATATAAAGGATTGAAGCAAGTAGATCGTGACCATTACCAAAAGAAAAAAATATTTACTCTGAAAGAAGAGGCAAGGGTTAAGAAAAAGCACAGTAGCATTAATTTTTAACTCATAACCTGATAACTTAAGTTTGTTTTCTCTTTTTATATCTCACAAGAATAAAGAGATGGCAAAAGGTCTGCCATAGCAAGACCTAACGTGAGTTCCTCAGAGTCTCTGTGGCTGACATCTGAGCCATCTGCTTCCATGATGTTTAGATGAACCACTGAGAAATAATAACTTAAAAATCCGAAGTTTTAATGAAGCGATATTTTGGATTCCCTTGAGAAGCTTCAGTAGCTTGTTGCATTGAGGTCTGGAAGGCTATCACAACCAAGCCAGCTCAGCTTGGGCCCAGCAGTTATCCAGGAAGCCAACAAGATCATGGATTTAGTGGAATCACAAAAAAATTTGCTGTCAGATAAACAACAGCCTTAGAAGACTGCACCAGAGGATTACTAGAACTACTAACAAAGACAGTTTCATATCCATGCAAGTACAAAGTAATAGGACACAGAATGCAAGTGTGAACTATGGAGACCCCTACACTGGGAAGGCAGAAAGAAGGAAAACATTTCTCATTGTCTGTGCTACTCCAACCTATTAACCATGCAACATTTATCATGGAAAAAGGAGTTTTATTGGGTTTTAGGAAAGGAGGAGGAGGTAAATTACTTGAGGATTTGAATTTCTGCCATGCCACTTACTTTTTAATCCCACCTCCCTTTTAAGCAGGGCTTGATGAAGATGGGCAGGGGATGGGGGGGAGAAGGCAAGGGTAGCAGAACTGGGGTCTACTGTCTTTTTGTTTGGTTGGTTTTAAACTCATGGATTATTTTTACTACTCAGGTAAGGGAGAATCTACTAGTGTACTAGTATTTCTGTGCTAGAGCTACCAGCTGTAACTAAGGCATACAGATACTCTTATTACCTTCAACTAAACTCAGCAAAATCCTAGCTATGATACATCCTCCCATCAATGGCTGCATCACTGCACAAAATCATTTTCCTTTTCTTTTTTTCCCCAAAGGGGTACACCCCAAATGTACAGAATAGCTGCACTCTGACTGGCTCGCTTACATCCCAGCAAGCGTCTAATCACGAAGACTTCACAAGAACCTTTTCCGCTTTACTGCCTTTTACTACATTAGACATCAATGAACAAGCCTGGCAATGCCTTATAATAATGGTTTATTTTTCTCCTTGCCCTTTATTTCACCATCCCTCTTTCTTTGTTCATATACCTGGCAATGTAGCTCAAGGAATACTTCATACAAATAGAAAAGGGAACAGAAACAAAGATTTCTGTACCACTGTCTCTGGAATTTTACATAGATCTTTAGATTACCAGGAACTGGAGAAGATTTCAGATATGCAGAATCCAGTGCCAGACATCTTGGAAAAATCCACACCATTCTTAAACACAGAATCACAGAACAGCTGAGGTTGGAAGGCACCTCTGGAGGTCATCTGGTCCAACCCCCTGCTCAAGCAGTGCCACCTACAGCTGGCTGCACAGGACAAAAATTCAAAACAATATTAAAACAGATTTTAAAAAACGTACTTACTTGCTTTCTTGTGTAATAACTTGTGAGTGGCCCAGCTTCCCTTAAAGCATTCCTAGAATTGCAAACAAAAAATATATATACACGTTTTAAGCAGTGTTATCCTGGACAGACATGCCATCCCCACAAAATAGAGAAACAACTGTATTTTAAAAGAAAACTATAAGACTGATTTTATTAACCCTTATAGCAACATGCAGTAAATGCTACTGTAACTGCTAGTCTTAACAACAGAAAATACTACATTCAACAGCTTATGACCCAGAACAGACAGAAAGCATAGCCACACAGATGCACCCACCACAGTGAAACACACTGATCTAATCCTAGCTACTAAATATTGTCCCCTTATCATTTTAATGAGTAACTAAATGCCATGGTTGCTCCGGGTTGGCTGAAACACATAGTCTATCTCCATACCAGATCTTACAGCATTGCAGTGGGCAGTATGGTCCTCCCTTGGCTCCTCCAAGAAGCCATATCCTCCTCCTAAGTGCATCCTTTCTGCCTCCTTCCCCAGCATAGGAAAGCAACAGAGGCCAATCAGCACGATCACAGGGGAACAAATGAAATAGATTAAAGGAGGGGCGAAGTGAGGGCTACTGAATGGAAATAGGAAATGAAAAAAAAAAAGTTGAAATGGAAATCAAGAAAAGAGTGACTGTGAAGGAGTTTGTTTTTTTCTCTTCTTCCCAAGCACAAATAGAGCAGTTCATGCAATGAACAATGAATCAGCGAAGGGGCAGATGGAAATGGCTGGCAGCTGGAGAAGAATAAAGAAAGACTAAGATGAAGGAGAGACATGAAAAAAGGAGAGATTTAAGTAGAAAAGCTGCAGAAGGCAGCATTAAAGGTGATCCTTTAAGGTGCTAATTAGGAAATTACTTGGTTTTGTAGTAGAAAGTCTAATTCAATGGCTACATGCACTCAAAACAACCATTAGGAAACAGCTAATTCCAATCATTTACAGTAACAGCTGAATTTCTGAAGAAAGAGGCAGGAAGCAAACTGTTTTCCTTTATAAGGAAAGACTAATGCTGAATCATCATTGTGAAACTACCATCCAGAGCCAACAACCAATTCAACCTCATGTATACAACACTCAACCAGTCCAAGACAACAGATCTGTAAACTAAGCCCAGCATATAACATTCTACCCCTGCTTCGTGGTTGCTATTGAGCAGTCTTAACTGTCTACTCCTGTAGACATCTCCCCATTTTCTCATTAGTCTTGGAACTGGTAGTTATCAAATTGTATCCACAAGACCACAGTGAAGCGGTGCACAAGTATGCCTACGTTCAAAGAGACCCTGTTGCATGCTACTTCCCTCATTACCAAAACCAGTTGTTTGTCATCTTCTCCTACGCCATATACTTGAAGTCGCCACATTCTCTGGACTGGCACTCAACATGCCATGGTGCTACATAGTGGCCTGGGCAACAAGAGGCTTTGAAACCAACACTAAGATTACCAGAGAGAATGTCTTTTTGAAAAAGCAGTGGAAGGTTTTATTGTCACACTTGTATAACCCGCTGCATACACAGACCTTTGCGCTGCACTATTATCTGTTTTCTGTTAGAGAGCTGGGAGAAAAGGAGCAGGTTTTAACTGAGGCCTATTTTAAGAAAAAAATAAAAAAGCTAAAAACCGTATTTCAAGGACACTTAGAAGCACCAGTATGGTTTTAATTCCCTTTTAAACACCAGGCCTCTGTTCTGCAGCAGAAGAAGGATTACACAACTAAGAGCAGCTACCAAGTCTGCCAATCTAGAATCTACTCCTTGGGATATAAAGGAGCATTTGGGGAATGAAGACATACATCAGCTGTGGTAATTACTGGCTGTAGTTCATTCTTTCCTTCCCCATGAAACTTTGGGGTGTATCCTCCAATGCCATTCTTTTCTCCAACGCCAACAGTCTTTCCTCTTTGCCAGCCCATAACCAGAAAACACCAGGCAAACACCACACCGCTGGCAGTATCATAACCTGACAGGCTGCATTTTGGCTTTTTATTTTCTGCAGCTGTAAACAACTTAAGAGGATCCTGCATAAGGCTGCCATATGTATGAGTCTTCCCAAACATGTTTCCCAGATTTTGCTTGTCCTCTATTTCCAGAGGAACAGCAGCTCCGTCAGAACTACTACAGCATAGCTCCAAACAAGCTGCTGTACACCAGGACATCCCAGACACTTGCACTATATGCACATCAATCAACCGCAACACATACACACAGCAAGTCCAAAGCATTTTTGTAAGCACAGGCTATTACACATGCAGGGTACAATCAATGAATATCTCTGTCTTGGTCTGACACTTTTGGAAGGCACTCAAAGGATATGATGCACATCCACCTACAACCAATGTATTTTGTGTAGGATCAGTCATATGCTTCCTGTAAGCACCGGACTTACCGGGTACACAACAAACTATTTATATTCAACAACTTACTGCACAAGCACTACATTGCACATGCCTGCAGAGTTCTGCCTTGGCAATTCCAGATAAAAATATGGCAGCTGTCATCTCACAGGTTGGAGAATCATAGATCTGGCGACAAAGCACTACCAATGTACCACTGCATATTGCAAACACCCTCACCTTCTACACAGCAGAATTCCTGACAAGCCATGGAAGAAAGCCACTCTTTCTCTCCATCTGGGCCACTTTCTGGAGAATTTTCTGGAGAAAATTCTGCTTTTCGCTGAGCCTTCTCTGCTGAGCCTTCTCCTGAGACATTTACTTCAATCTTCCTATTATCATTCCTGCCTCTAATGATTCTTCCATGTTCCTATGCCATATACAGACCAGAATAGAAAATTTTCAATGATTAAATAAACAAAATCCAGGAAAAAATATCCAGGGTGATTTTTAATATTAAAATGAAGAAATTAAAGAATTTTTTTCTGATACAGTTAAGAAAGGAACACATGACCTCGCATGGCTATATTTGAAAACATTAATTAGCTTCAGAGGGAAAGTACACAGGAATAGTATGAATTTGGCTTCAAGTTTCTTGGAAGACTTTGTGGATTTCATTTCAAACGCTATATTATCCGTTAGTGTGTCTGATATTAATATCCCACCCTTCTCACCTAAAGCATTTTTCTTTTTATTGCATGCATTTTTTTATATAGCAATCAAGACAGACTTGGAAACACTGAAGAAGACTGTACGAGAGGTCAAATGTATGGGGGGAAAAAAAAAAGGCAGGGGGTGGAGGGGTAATCCTCAATTTGTTTAGAGCAATCTTGGGTACAACTATTCTATCAGCAAGAAAAATACAACTGTGATTTTTAGACAGAGGCCGTCAACATATTTAAACCTTTAACAACACTTCGGGCTTCAAGGCATTCTTAAGCCAATCCGACTGATTCTGAGTTTAGACACAAGCTCAACCCAGCGTTTACCAGAACCTGTGCATTTACCAAAAGGTAACTAAAGGTACAATCAGCATTACGATCCAGAAAGGTTCCTCTTGGATCACCTCGTGGAAGCCATGTTATTTCTCTAAATGATTTTTACCTGAAGGACTCAGCCCAACCTCTATTTAATGGTTGAAATATTGACAGAATCATGCAGCATAGCAGAATTTGGTTTACAGTGGAGTGCATTTTCACTATGAACACAATGATCACTACCAAATACTTTAGGCTTTTTTTTTTTTTAATCAGCCATTGAAAGAACAAAACAAAACCCTTTAAAACAGTTACTGAGCTACTTAGCAAGGATTTTTTTTTTTCTATGTTTATTGTCATCTTTACAGTAATAACAGGGAGCTTCTTATTCTTTCCGTTCATGTATCCATGCAACCTGATTAAGAGGTAGAAAAGCACAGCCAACTGCAAATTCCAGAGGAGAAAAGGGTGCTAAATCAACCAAGATTAGGATATAACTACACTGCAAACCTCTGTATAGCACAGACATAACCAAACTAGCTTTAAATAAGCTACCCAAGTACAGGAAGCTATGCAGACATCACAACACCAAATTAAAGGCATATTCATCGATTGTGTTTCTGAACTGCCTTTGCAAGGTAGCAGCTCATTTAAAGTTAGCTCTGCCAACTCTCCATCAGCAATTTCCAGCCTTAAGGCTGGCATTCTTCTTCAGGCTGCCCTTCACCTTCAGGTGCTACTGCTTTATACCACCTGGCATTTGACACTGTAAATACACCTATCAGCAGGTACACAAAAACCACCCCACTGTACAGTTACTGAGAACTCCATTTCATGTTCAACTTCCACAAAATTACCCCTCTCTATCCACTGTGCTCATCATTGAAATCCACTGTGATGAATTTCCAAAAATACCTATTCTACAGAAAAAAAAAAAAAAAAAAGACAGCTAGAATCAAGACTGTGGGGACAGACTGGCTGTCTCTGCATGTCATTATACCATGAATTGTAATAGGCAAACATCTAGGAAACAGTGCCAAGCAGTACACTCTATTTAAAAATATTCTGAGCAATTTTTTTTAATAGAATTTTAAAATGTCCTTTGGAGTGTAAAATTGTCTTGGGCTTAATCTGAGATCATGTAGTTTTGCTTAATGAGAACTCGTTTTTAACCAAACCACCTTGAAGGTATGCAAAACAGAAGACAAAAAAAGCTTAAGTACAGCATTTTAGCTTAAGAAAAATTTCAGGTTATCAGTGATATATATATATTTAATACAGTACAGGTTGACCATACATTTTATCCATAAATACAAGTATGTTGAGGAATACAATTGTTAATACATTTGATGTTAAAATAAAACAGTTGTCTCTCTTTAGCATGCTGAACCCTGTTCTTCTAGGTGTGGTACAAGCCCACAGAGACAGCCTCTGGCCTGAAAAACTCAGTACAAAATTCCCAAACTAGCCTAAGCAGCATACGTGACTAGTCAGTTTTTCAGAAGAGCTGAATATGTGTTTTCAGATTTGAATCCAAGGGAAGCACCTACATGCAGCACCTTGGTATCAGCAACATTGGCTTTCTCCATCATCTAAAGCCCGATCTCACCCAGAGGCTCCTGGGTCCCACAAGACAAAGCTCTTCCTTTGAGGAAGGGACTGCATTTTGCAACTCTTCAGATTTACAGACATATACAAGTGATTTTTGAGAATAGCAAAGGAACAACGGACCAGAGAAATTCAAACTGGACCATCCTTTCAGTATATTGAACACTAGCTCAGAAAGCCTCCTATAGGAGTCTGAAGTTTTACTTTCAGAAAGTTATGAGGGCCCAGCATTTGTGTCTCAACAATAACCAGGCATTTACCACAGACACAGGTATTTATGGTGATTTATAGGCAATTAAAAACGTTGGCTTCCTGGTGAAGGGAATCCGCCAAAAGATCTTCTAGAAGGCAGTATCTGCAGAGTGCCATTTATACCAAAAGAAACCCATATGTGTTGCAGTTGGATCCAAGCAGCAGGTTCTAGCCTATTTTAGGCACAGCAAAGAACAGTGAACCAAGAATGAAATATGTCACTTACGTCCCACGGTCTGACACGAGAGAGGACAAAAAATAGTTTCATCCAGGTCCACTGCTCCCCGCTCCCCACCCCCAACACACTGAAGGTGAAAGGAAACAGTGAAGTGGGGGACAGAACACTACCACTCTTCTCTTCAGGACCACAATTTTTCACAAATTACTGTGACCTTGAGTATCCAAAGCTGTCAAGGGTCCAGGTCTGAGTATCAGTGAAAATGTGCCTCCCAGAAAGGAGTTAATCAGTATACAAACCCACTGAGAAAACAGAGCAGCATTTCTTTGCTGTCACTGGAATTTAACAACTCATACCCCACCTCAAATGGAAAGAGCCCCGCTGGTGGGTATCCACCATTGATGAGAGAGATGCTGCTGTCTACTCTACAGTTCAGATAAATCGTTTCCCTTCAAGCACCTAAGTCACATGTTTCAACCACTGCTCACATGTGGCAGCTTCACCATGTCACAGTCTCACTTTTGACACTATTAACCAGATCACTTGATATACCCGGGCCTCTTTGGGACTGACAACACACAGGCACACAAAGCAAGAAGGGGTAACCATTCTCCTTGAATAAGTTAGGACTACTCTTCTGATAGCAATCTGTGGCCTCCACCTCTCTGAGAAAAAAAAAAAAAAATGCAGCCCAGGCCACTGACTTTAATAAGAGAATGTTTCCAGTATGTGGCTAGAAATAGATATTCCTGAATTTGGCTGGAGAAGTGCCCCCACACCAGCACCCAGTCCACACCACAAAAAAAAAAAAAAAAAAAAAAAAAAGACTACTCTGTTTCATCCAAGACACTTACACAGATATAAGTAGTATGAGAGAGGAAGTTTTCATGAAAGCAACACAAAATTATTAATAAGAGCTCAATTTACAGTTAGAAGGCTCATATAAAATTGGTAACTGGAGATCTGAAGAACAGTTACTACTTTCCCTCTGTTCATCATTCAGCAGCTCGTAGAAAGCATAGAAGAAATGTAAATTGTTTGTGCATTTAAACACAAACTGTTTATATATACTACATATAATTTACACACAAGTGACGTATCTATAAAGGCAGATTTCACAATAGCAAATTCATCTTAGTAAGAGGAATCACATGCTTGAGATGTGATGCTGGGCATCTGTGTTACTTCCACATTCAGAAGATACAGTGAGATACAATAATTCAGTCTAAGATGATAAACACATGCAACACTGTAGTAAGTATCTACAAAAGAGAAAGCAAGACAGTGAAAGTAGGTAGCTGGCAGTGACAGTACCTGATTTACTAGCCTAAATGAAGATCTTATTAAAGGTTACCTAACAGTAGACAGAATCCCTCAGCAGAATATTCCCCCTCATTACACCCTGGAGTGAAAGAAAAAAAAATAATGCAGGGGTTCAACACACCTCCTCAGAGCTCCTCCACTGCTAAAAGCCATCTTTACTGCATCTCCATTACCAGTTCAAAACCTCCCTGCTAGGCCAGAACTGAGCTGCCTTGGCCCCTTTTCCACCCATGACCCACAAGCACAACCATTATTCAACAGCTGTACCCAGTTTCCAAGGTGCATACACCCAGAGATGAAACAGTGTTGGCACAAGGGAATTTCAAAGGATGTCAAATTACTTCAGAGTAAACGTTTTCAGGGCATGTTGTTGAGACATACTCTTTTTGATGCAGAAAGGGGAAAAAAAATAAATGACCAAAATAATGCCCTTTCTTGAGGAAAGGAGAAACACAAATGCTAAATCCACTGGGGAAATCACTGTCTTGATACAATCTACTTGAAACGTTCACTTCAATTCTCTATGTGCAATGACGAAAAATAACGTTTAATCAATCTCCTCACTATACTGAGATTCTCAGTCCTATACCACCTATCCCACCAATTTCTTAACAAATTGTATGTTACTACTTATAATCCAAACACATTGCTCCATACTGGTTACCTTTCTACTACAGTAGTTCATGCTTTTCTATTGTTTATTCTTAGCATTGGAGAAAATAAACTCCTACAAATTTGGTTTTAGCTCTGATTGGAGTTTTGGCTGTATGAACAAGTCATCATAGGCTTCCAAGCAAATTAATTAACTTAGCGTGCATGTCCGTACAGATGCTCTTACCCCTCAGAGAGACGCCAGGTTGCTTGTCACTCCCATCCTGCCCTCAGCCCAAAGTAAGCGCCTGCATACCTGTAGCTAACACCGCTGCATACAATAAGGATGGGTTGACTTTACAGCTATGCCAAACTGGGTCACAACGGGCAAGCCTGCTCTTCTGCAGCACGCTCTTGAAGCACTGGTGTTTTCTGATCCTGCAGTGCACAGCTTTGGGAAGCTAAACTAGCAGAAAATTTAATGCAACTGCTTTTTCTCCATTAAAAGAAAACCCTAAAAACCCCAGAAGTGGCTCACCAAAGAACAAGGGCCAGCTACCCAAGGGGTAGAAACCTTCATCCTTGGAGGGAAGGAATAGGACTGTGCCAGCCATAACGCAGGCTGTGCTGCGAGGTGGAATAACATCCTAGGTCTACTCACTAGCTTATCTAACAGTTATTTATGCATGTAATACCACAATGGAAAGAAAACCACCAAAGAGAGAACTTTGGAAAAGTTTTACAAATGCTAACCAGTCCAATACTGTCAGCTGAAACTTGCTAGAAGTTCAGAAAAAATTTCCTGGCTTTTAAGACTCCTTTGCCTATCACGTGCGTATTTGAACAGACAGCCAGATTGTCAGCGGCACCTCACCTACCCTCCTGACGGTGCTCGCAAGACACCAGCGGAGCACTGCAGTGAGTCTCCTCCATCGCACACACTGGATGATGGGGAGAGCTGGAACCTGGGGGCAGCCTGTGCTGGGCCCCACACAAGGGGGGCTGAAGGTCCTTGCTGCAGGTTGAACACAGGGACTCTTCTCTCAGTGAGTGACATTTTTTGCACATCTTTGAAAACAGGCTGCCGTTAATTTCCTTCTCTCTTCTGTAACATGTTTAAGCCCCAAAACCTTCAAAGCACCTTTCACACGGGGAATAACTATGCTTACCTACTTTACTGATCAGGACAGTGAGGCACAGTGAGGAGGAACAACACACCCAAGGTCACTCAGAAGTAAGACAACTGGGATTCCCAGTTCAGTATTTTATTTCCTAGGCAGGACACCTTTACAAGCATGTAGTTAGTTATCCAGCAGCCCATTTTAACAAGCTAATAGATATTTCTAGTCATTCCCCTTTTACCTTACAACAGCAGCAGATACTTCAAAAGAATGAAACTTAATACATAGATAACAAGAATCTCTGCATCCTATATAAAATTAACTGAGTTGGGGATGGGACAGAGAGGAGTGAAGATGTTACTAGGACTTCTCACACAGGCTTGTTTGGTCTGTTTAACAAATGGTTTTGGCATCGCCAACTAGTATTTGTATATGCTGAAGACGCATTTATAATGAGTTTTACATCAGACATGTCAAAACGGGTAGTAAAATGCAGAGCAAATCCTACAAACCAGCTGTAAGCACCGCATGGGAACTAGAGACACAGAATCATCACAACAATTTTGAGTTGCAGTCAATGTAATTTAGCATTGACTCCCAGCATCTGGCACCAGAGACTTCAGGGGAAAGTACCAGAAACCATGCAGTGGGTGTGTTACATGCACATGGGAAGGTTTCCCCTAGTCCCTATGCAAACCATAATGACCAGTTTACATCCTGACTCAGAAAAAAAAATTGTCCAATTAGTAAGTTAGCCTAGCTGATGTGACTGAATGATTTTATTAAATATATCTACAAAACTGCAATGATTTTACCCTGAATTATAATTCTGACAATGAAGTTCACCATTAATCTCTAAATGGAACACGCACTTCCTCACTGACGTTGACAGAAATTACACATACAACGTGTTCAAAGTATTAGGCTATGTATTTTACTGTGCATTTTAGAGTTATTAAAAAACCAGCCAAACAAACAAAATACCCCACTCAACAGCCATCAAACAGTCCTTTCTATTTAAATTAAGAACCAAACGATATTACCGCTGTGGTAATAAGTGAGGAGAGCTGAGGCCTAGAGAATATGTTTAACAGGAGTTGACGGCTGTATGACAACTGGCCTAACCTGAATCTCCTTGTTCGGTACCTTTAAAGTAAAATATCTACGGACATTAAGGGAAAAAAAAAAAAGAAGAGCACCAAATTAATTATTCTCCCAAAAGCTCATATTTAAAGGAAACAGAAAATCTCTTTTCAGAGCAACAAGTCTCCCGATGTTTATCAAAGCCAAGCAACTCCAGAGCCAGAGCTGATGCAGACACAGACATGCACACGCTGGAATTTGATGAGCACGTCTCATTCTGTCCCACTAAGCCCTTTTTTTTTTTTTCTTGGGGGCGGGGGGCACCCAAACCTTCAGGCAGAGAAAAGAACGTGCACCCCCTCACGACCGCTCCGGCTGCTCTGCAGCAATCAAGCCCCGCATCACCCCTAGCCACGAGGAGCAGAGGGGCTCCCACCCCACCCGTGACCGACCCGGCACCCCCCCAGGCTCCAACTCCCCCCCGTGCGGGGGCACCTTCCCCGGGGACAAACGGCGGACCCTCCTCCCCGAAGCTCGCAGGGGCCTGACCCCGGGAACGAAGGGCCGGGCCCGGGCGGCCGGGGGCAGGCGAGAGGAGCTGGCTCCTCCGCCTCGCCTCACGCCCGGAGCCCGGCCCCGCGCTCGCACAGCGGTCCCACTTGCTGACTGGAAATCTCATCTCGGTCCCTCCCGTATTCCCTCTCTGAGAAAGGAGAACGCTCCCCGGAGCACGGCAGCGCTACGAGCAGCCCGCGAGAGAAAAACCCGGCCCGCAGCGTGGGGACGGGCGGGCTCCCAGAGGAGCCCGCCGGGCAGGCGAGCGGGGAGGGAAGGGGAGCCGAGCCGCCGGCAGGGCGGAGGCCTCACCTGAGAGCAGAAGTAGGAACCCTGGATGCCCAGCTTGAGGCAGGTCGGGCACTGCAGCTTGGCCTCGCTACTGCAGCCGGCCGTCTCGCAGACGCGGGTCTCCACCGCCGCCATGCTGCCGGGCTGCCACAGGCGCGGCGCGGCGAGCGGCGGGGGAGGAGCCGCCGCCCGGAGGTGCCGCCGGCTGGGGCGGGCGGGGAGACGAGGGGAGGAGCGGCGCGGAGCGGCCCTAGGGCCGCTCCGCGCCGCTCCTCCCCTCGTCTCCCCGCCCTCCCTCCGCGCAGACGCGGGGCGAGGCGGGGGAGCGGCGGCGGGAGCCGCAGGTGCCCTTCAGGAGCGGTAACTTCCCGGATCTGGCCGAGAGGAGAGCTGGGGACGCGGGCGGCCTGCTGACAGGAAAACCCTGCCGGCGGGCGGCAGAGGTGAGAGGAGAAGCCAGACCTCCTAATTCCCCGTCTCCTGGCTTCATCCGTTTGGCACGCTGTTGATCAATTCATTGGTAAAAGGTGTTCAAGATATTGTTTTTCTTTCTTGTGGCTATTACTCAGCAAGATCCTAATATGCATGTATGGCGCGCAGGATGTTTCGTGTGGTTTCGCTTGAGATGTGCGCTGGAGTTAACTGCCTTCGTCTCCATCTGCCAGGAAGAAGGAAGTTCGTTGCCTTCAGCGCTCGTGTTTTCCATCAGGGAGGCTAATATCTCAAATTTGTCATCATACCCTCTTTATTATGGAGTGAGGTGTTGGTCTGTAGGGCTGTCTGTGTAGTTTATAATAATTCTTTTGCTCTGTTTTTAGCTCTCATTTGGGGGGCTGGGGGAAACCATCACAAATTCAATATTCAGTAAGGCAGTAACTAAAATCAGAAAAACAGGCTGCAGAGTCACAGTGGCATTATCAGAGGAAGGATGCTAATTTTCTTCCTGGAAAGAGAAAGATTAGATACCAATGATCTGTCATTAAAATAAGTGTGATTAATACATATGTTATATTTCTCCCATTTACATGGGTTGATCTCGAAAAAACTACTGCCTGTGCCTGTAAAGCTAACGGTGCTTACATTCTCTGAGTATTGATGTCAAAGCTATTGTCAATATGTACTAAAACATCGCTAACTTAATATCACTGCAACACACTTTTCGCTGGTTCGTAAGTCAAGAGGCAGTTGCTTTTAAAAAGAACACGGAGAGATGCCTATTGAGTAGGAGAATAGCTGCAAAAGACTTCAGAGCACATGTTTGCCAGATCCAGCCGTGAGTGCTGGGATCCCACTCCTTGTTTAAATCTCAGTTGTCTTCCCACTAGCTGGCAGGCACAGCCTATGATTTCAGTCAGAACTTTGCAGGATTGGATTCTCTCTTCCTGCTTCAATGTCATTGACTTCAATGAAACTACACCAATCCTTATTCTGATCTTAGTACACAAAATATTCTCCTCATTTTCTGGCATCCAGATAACTCCCTGGAAAGTGCGATTCAAAATCCGAACTGTAATCTCCATGTTTTCTGCAACTGTGTTCTATGCTCTGTGGTCTTCTGGCCCCATCTTTAATTAAAAAATATTTTTATATCTCCTAGGCTTAGAGGTTAAGTGAAAATTTCCACTTACTAACTCCAGAACAGAAAAGCATACATCTATTCTTTTGTCAGAATAAGTGTATTCATACAAACATACTCACTATCTTATGACAATGTAATTGGTAAAAAGTGGCTAAGTAGCCCAGCTGATTAGGGGACCAAGGCAACAGATAATAAAGTATCTGATCCTGGTTTGTTGTGTGATAAACACTTTCACTAGCATGGTCAAACAACAGAAGGAATTTGATGCCATGCTATTAGTGAAGTGTAACTGCAGGTGGACACCTGTCTTTCTGACAGTTCTCACCTTCATTTCGCTAGTATTGATCATACTCGTGTCCGCCTTTTGTTTGTAGAAAGAGAATACTGTGAGAGTGAATTAGGAAACATTTCAAGGATGCTTGTAAAATGCAAAGATTACAACTATTATTTTCTTCAACGAGTGAAAATAGCTATGTATTGATTCATGCAGCTCATGCTGTGACAGCATTTAGGTCCAAATTCTGAAGACAGGCAACGAATTGCCAACCAACATCATGAAATATCTTTAAAGGACACATTCACAGACTGTGATTTTACATATTCCAAATCCAAATCATTATTAAAGGCTTGGTTTACCCTTCTTAAAGCAAAATGTTACTGAACAGGCAGAATCACTCCTAAATGATCCATGTTGCTAGCAGGTATTGTACTGTGTACAGCCCATGAAAAATCAGTGCTCCTTTTCCAAGTATCCAACAAATCAAGCTATCAAGCAATGGCAGGACATGTACCTTCGAACACTTTAGTTGCCGCTTTGTGCCATTTAAAGAACCCTAAGGAGCTGTAGACATCATTTACCTGGTTAAGCAGGATTTACAAGTACTTGGTGTCCCTAGCATGGTATAAAAAACCTGAAGCATACTGGTTGATCTAGTCCAGTGTCTTCTGCTCAAATGTCATCATCTGCTTCTTGATGAGATTTCGGTATAATCATCATTAATAATTTAGGATACTTTACTAAATTTTATGAGTATTTAATTCACATTTACTTTGATGTCTGAGTATAATTTTACAATTTATTCCTATTTGGGTCTTTCAGTATACTTACTAGGACAATGTCAGTATATGTTTGTGCTCATTTTGTAGTGGTTGACAATGATGCAGGTTAGAAAAAAAGAGGACTCCCATTGTAACTAGTAGACAGGGTTCCTTCTGTTACTCAGTTTCTTTTATTTGCTGCATTTCTGAAGTGCAAAATAAAAGCATGCTGTTTCCCTTGCTTACCTGGAGAAGCCAGGGATGCATATATTAATTAAACAATTTAAAAATATATGTAATTTAAAGAACAGTGAGCCCCCTAATTGAGGAATTAACAAACTTGCTTACTTGCCCTCTTCACTGTGTGGAAAGAACACAGACTGCATTTGCGGATCAACCTAGAATAACAAACTCTGAAAGATTTGACCTAAGACTTTTTTTGTTGTTGTGATGGTTTTTACTTTTAAACAGCCCTATATTATCATCCCCATAGTAAGAATTATGTGGATTCTGTGGTATTTCAATGCTTTTGTTTTCCAATTTGGCCTTGAATTTCTGATTTGATAAGTGAACCCATTCACGCCTCCTGGAGGTCCATCCACTGCCATTTCCCATTATCTGGTGGCACACTCATTCTGACCAGGGAAGTTCACTGACCTTTGCTGTGACCTTCCCTGAGTGGAGCTCTTTTTTCTCTGTCTGGCTTTTCATGTCACTTTCTAGCTGCCTGTCCCCCTGTGTCACAGACAAACGCACGGAGAGGCGCATGAGTCAGAAATTTTATAGCCCATTCATGATCCTTGATTTATGTCAATGCTGTATTCCTGCTGTCCTCCCAACTTCTCCAAAGTGATGCAAGACTGGGAGTGCGTGAGGTTAGCAAACAAGGACAGAAGGAGAGGTCAGCAATGTCTCATGGGTCAGATAGCTGCTGCAAAAAAGCTAGAGCAGCTGGCAGCTAAGACAGCTGCTAGTTAGAAAGAAAATGGCCACTGAATTTGACATTACTTAATTAAGAGAGTGCCTTAGCTCATGTTCCCCCTCCTCACTTTGCTTCTGTACATTGCAGTAGTGGGGGTTGGGCAATCACACTTTCCCAGTGAAGCTCTTGGGTATAGTAGCTGTCTTCTGTTCGGGCTCACTGAAGACACAATTAAATGCCTCTTTGTTTAGCGATAACTGAAACAATGCAAAAATGCCACCCAGGAGCTAGACCACATGCAAATGTGCACTATTGTGGCTTGGCCAGATGGTACAGGCACTTACTGAGATTCTCGTCCCAAATGCAACAGTTACATAGATTGTGTGTGTCTGTATGTGCGTGTAAAAAAGAGAAACTGCAAAACCATCACAAACGCACACAAAGACAAACGTCTCAAAGATGGCCAAAAAAAGCATGTAGCGTGATCTTAAAAAATAAAAGTGAAAGAGAGCCCTTGTAGGAAACAGTACCCAGAAGAAAAGACAAACCTGTGGTCAAAGCAAAATAGTCTTACTATGGCCAGAGAAAAAAAAGACTTTATAAACATCCTTTGTAAATGAACAGAGTTACATTAAAGAAATACCTGTCTCCATTTTTCCTCTTTAAAGAAAAATGATGTGGGGTTTCAAAGTCTGTCTAATTCTGTAAGTCAAAAGAGGTTGCAATATATTGTAAGCCCCTGCATCACTCTTATTCCTTCCATTGGTGGAGATACGAACTAAACTACTGAACAGCCTACTTACAGCCACAGTTCAGGCTGGAGCAGGCTTATTCAAAGCTAATTCCAAGCGTGCTTTCTCTAGTTGTGGTGGAAAGGAAGATCCTGCACATTCTTTTGTTTTGTTTTGCTTGTTCAAGCCGCGCTGCCTCTTGCAGCATATGTGTTAATATAGTGGATCAAAATTTCTGCTATGATTTAAGAGCGGTTCTCTCTGAATTCAAGAACGCTCTTCCAGTATCCAAGAAACTTAGAATTTTCCAATATACGCATATGAAGCTGGTTGTTTATCATGGGACAAGAACAAAGGAAAACAAGCTGCATCTTTTTAAACAAAATGGTATTTTATAAAAAACATTCCTATTTAACCAATAAGTTGCAAGTTTTAAAGAAAGAAACTCCACCGCTTGTACTATTTGAAAAAATCCATGAATGGGTCTAGAGGTGATAAAAAATTTTTATTCTTTACTATGGAAACAAAATAAAAGTCATAGAGTGAAGTTCTGGCTCCATGAATTCAATGGGAATGTCACTGATATCAACAGGGATTTCACCTAGGTTTTGTCATCAAAGTCAAAGCCATAAAAAAATAAGACATAGTACTAGTACAATAATAACAGTGTTTTCTTTCCACTTTAGACATCCTGGACAATACTATGAGACATTAAAAATTCTTTTTATTTTCATTTTAGTTGCTTTTTGATTTCAAAATCAAACTAAGATGATCAGATTTTTAATTACATAAAACACAATTATTCTAAAAGTGTTATATTGCTGAAGTGAGTGATCTGCTGCATTTCCACTCAAATCAGTGAGATAGAGGTGTGCAGATCAATTAGAGCTTATACTTGCGCATCTCTGACTTTGATGCTGCACTTTGCAGAATGAAACAGATGTTCCTAACAACTACTTAAAGTCACACTGAAAACTGATAGAGCTCTAAAGTGTGCGAGGATTACTGAAGAAGAGATACTCAACATTTCTTTACTTCAGACCCTTCTTTTTTTCCACTATAACTTCAAAAGGTGTGATTTTGTGGATGTGTCTATGATACCTCTTTGCCTTCTATCTTGATTTTCCTTTTAGTTTGAAGATTATGTCACTTGCAAGGCAGCCACATCACTTCTGAGGATCTTGCTTATGAGTGTCAGTGACTCGAAGAAAAGATTACAGTAGCTCATAATCCTCTCATTGCTGTTATAAGTTCTTGGATACCTTCTGATGTCATCTTTAGAGGCTTTGTGCCTCTGTAACTCAACAAATCAAAGAAAAACATGTACGAAATCACAACACATGCTTACTTCCTATTTGCGTGGTAATAAGGTAGGCCATGTTCTGAACTCAGGTGTACTATATTCATCTATCTTATTACACATTTTTAGTAAGCATACCTGTCTCATAGGGGACTTTATGCTGTTATCCCTGTATTGCATAAGAAAAATGAAATAACCAAATGCTATATGACATTCAGTATCATTTGGTGGTTAACACTTACTCACAGTTCTGCTCAGCAAGATGACACTCAAAGCTATAAAATGTAGGTCTGTACACTTGGTTCACTGAGAATAAAACCACAAAGTTAAACGCAGAAGAAGCTGAAGATAAAATGATCAGGGAGGAAGAGGATTCTGGATAGATTATCTTTATTTATGTTAAGAGACTTAAAGGCAGGATTAAAACAGGCAGTCAAAGAACGTGCATGGTTGCCAAACAAGTAAAATGGAATATCAGATCCATCTGGCAGTGTATTAGGCAAATAAATAGGAAGGCTTATTAATTACTGTATTCACATTAAGCAGTCTGTAAAGAATTACTAGGAACCAAATTTTATAAAATAGATAAAATGAAGAGTATGTCACCAGACAAAAAATAATGCTTCTGCATGTATTGACCTACTTTCTGAATGTACAAATTTAATAGATTATGTTCTTATTTTGCCATCATAACATGGTTTAACATTATAGAGCATAAGGAGAAATATTTTCTTTCTTAATTTCTGTTTTATCACTGGGAAGATATGTCCCAGTTCTTTTATTGTGAAAACTTTTTCGGTATTTATTTTATAAAACCATTATAAAAGGTTAAGAAATTAAATATATTTTTGTTATGTTTTCCTTTAGAGACATCAGGTGGCAGATAAAACATTAACTTTATTGAACACTCTGCCTTTGTTAAATAAAAATCAAATTGTAACACTAAAATGAATTCTATGGCAGAAAAAATACAGCAGAAAATTTACTGTTCCAATACATTTTCATTATAACCAATGGCCATTCAGTGATCTACAAACAAATATAGTAGAAGGCAGCTTTATTCCATCTCCTAGTAGTAAAGAAACAACAAATATGATACCCTGCACCACCCTGTTGGAAACTATGGCCTCTCTTCAGGATTGTGTACTGACACTGCCAGTAATAGATGCTTTTTATTAAAACATTCACATATCCATCCCCTGTCTGGAGTCCTATAAAAATCCCGAAGTCCTGAAGTGAAGCCATTTGCCTGAGTACTATAAGCCTTTCCCGGTCCTTTTTCTGCTGGCACAGTGTATCTGTGGATGTGGATTTACTTGTACCTCTATAAACATTCTTCCAGTAACAGTCTTGCGGTACCACAGCCCCCATAGGAGTAGCTGAGCCAGGCAACATTTTAGTCAGTGTTGGCCAGATTTCAGAGCGACGGGAAGTTCACCTCCCCTTGAAACCATTTTGGTTTTGGAAAAGCTACGCTTTAAATCAAATCCAATTAACAAACTTATTAGAAATCAAATAATATTTGCATAGGTTAACATGTCAAGCCTAAAGAGGGGGATTTTAGAGGAGTACAAATAATTACTGACTTCTTCCATAATTAACCAACCCAATATTGGGTCTGGTTTACTAATAGTGAAATGCCAAGGAGGATCAAGTTGATCAGCAAGGGCAGGAAATACAGCAGGAACAGGACACTTTGTTGCATGGAACAGCTTGCTAGAAAGCGCACAAGAAGATAGACAGCTTTTGACTTCACCCTGAGTAGCATTTTCAGGATCTGGTTTGAAATCTCGTATTAGAAGAGCCATTCTGTGACAGCTGCCTTACCATACTTTGATGCAGTATCATTACAGGAGCAGCAGCAGCCAAAATATTCAGCAAATTTGTCCTCAGTTTCAAGAAGAGGAACTATGTAAAAATAAGAGAGTTTGTTAAAAAGTAACTTTAAAAGTGCAGCTAAATTAAATGCTTGGATGCAGCAAGGAAGCTATTTTAAGATGCACATTTTAGAAACTTAAGGACTATATGCACTTGGATTATTAAGGAAAGCTTGAGAATGGGCAAAAGGGAGACAGCACAGGTGAACAACAGGCTAAAGGAGGTTGTTAGAACCAAGAAGCTTTCTTTAAAAAAGATGAAGTAATACTGAAATTTAAAAAAATAGAAAAAACCCCACATATTCTTGCAGATTAAATGTAAGAAAACAGTTAGACTGGGTCCCACCCGAAGGAATCAAAGCTAATAATCTTTCTTCAATCCTTAGGAACAGGAAGCCTTCCAGAAGTCTGCTGGACTAATTGATAACCATGGTATTAACAGGAGTACTCAAAGGAAACAAGGCCATTGCAGAGAAGTTCATAAACTATTTGAGTCAGTGTTCATCAGCGGATATCCTGGAAATGGAAGGGATTTTGAAGAGAGAATGGATGAAACTGATAAAATGAACAGTAAGAAACCACTAGGACCAGATGGAAATTGCTAAGAGGTGCGTGTAACTACACTTTTAAAATTGCACCGATACCCGGTGTCTGCAGGATGACAAATGACATGTCATTTTTTAAAAAGAGCTCCATGGAAGACAGGGTGCCTGACGGGCTGAGACAGGAAGTCTGCTCTCTCTGCCTTGCAAGTCAGTAGAAACTATGGTGGGCAGTAGAACTGGTGGACACCCGGATAAATATGATCTGCTTGGAAGAGTCAACATGACTTTTGTAGTGGGAAATTCTGCCTTACGAATGTACTGAATTCCCTGAAGAGTCAACCTACATGTGGAGAAAAGTGGCTTATAAATTGTAGGTACTTCCAAGTACCTACTATAGTACCTACAGTATAGTACCTACAGTAGAGTACCATAGTTGTAGGTACTATAAGTTGTACTTACTTCCAAGGGGTAACTCATCTGCTTGGAGCAGATAAAGGAATACATACCTGTCAGAAGCATCTAGAATATTTTCCACTCACACATTTCTCTCCTAAACAGCTGTTTCTCTCACCTCTTCTCCACGCCCTCCTTAGATACCTTAAGACTTAGTGCTGAATAAAGTGTATCTCAATCCCTCTGTCACCTCCCTTAACTTCCTCTGTTTTCAGGAACGTAACTTCTTACATCTTTTCTGTCATGAGATGAGCAATACTGTCCTGACTCTGGAAAGTGATTTCAAGGAAGAGAGCTTTAAAGGGTAACTTTCTAGGGGGAATTAAAAGCATTTTAACCACCAGAATTACAAACTGTCTGTTCCTCATGCTGTGCCTCCATTTCTAGGTCACCCTGAAGAGGGGATACTGCATGAATGTGCAGGAATGAACCTAGTCTCAAAGCCTGAAAACACCCTGCTTGCTAACGAACTCCTTAGCAGGTAAAGCAGAATGGATGTGTGCAGATCCCCTACCAGGCTGTCTGTGTCAGGAACATTTCAGAAGGAAAATGAAATGCCTCTCTCCAGAGGCTCACAGGAATTCTGCACAGCTACAGCCTTTTCTCATGGAACCAACTTAGAGCTCAAATGTACTGTTATCCTTCTTGTACTGTTGTATTTCTACTGTTCATCTGATCAGGTGTCATTTTTGCTCATGAATAGCAGTCTCAAGTATCAGATCCACTATACTGCTTTAAAGATCTTATTTCTTAAAATAGCTCCATTTAATTTTTAGACCCTTTTTGTAAATTAGGAGTGCTGTGGCAATTCAGATACCCTTTACAGCCTTCCGATCTCCTGTGGAACCATGAAAAATTTCAGCTGTGGTAGGTCTCATTTTGTGCTTGATTTCTGCAGGGCTGCACCCTGCTATTTGCACACAGCAAAGCGATCATTTTCTTCCATAGTGGCTGGAATAAATTTCTCAGCACTTCTAATTCATTTAATCGAGAGCCAAGAGCTAGGGAAAATGTAGCTGCTGCAACCCCTGTAGTTTTTATTATAGTCAGAAATATAATTCTAACTGGTGGTGGAAAGAGACTGAGTCAGCTGAAGCAGTGCAGCAAAACATCAGCAGTGTCAAGGCCTCTTGGTTTTAAAATGACAGCCCTTCTATCTATGTCTTTTCATCTCTTTGAGAGGGCTCCACCTTTCAGCATTCTGCATTTTGAGATATTATCATCTCAGTAAATAGGAACAGACATGATCTCCTAGAAACATAGCTTTTTAGTAAACTAGCTTTAGAGTTGTTACTGACACACAAATGCTGAATTTAAGTCTGCCTCTCTACTTTCAGATACATCCTGACCAAGGGAAGAAGACACATCTGCATGGCAGTTCGTGCGCAGGCATGACAGCAGATAAAACCCAAAATGTTGCGTGGCCACCAAGTGGCAGACATTTGGCTAGAGGACAGTGTGCCCAGGTGAGCCTCGCAGTGCCTTAAACTGCCAGACAGGCTTAGGAATACAGTGTCCCCTGTGCTCAGGAGGGTGGGAGCTGACAGTGTCTGGAGCTGTCCTTAGGAGAAGCAGTGCCCATGCAGCCCTTGTACAGACATGTCCTTAGAGCCAAGTACAATTCTTGACGCTCTGAAGTATTGGGGAGAGTCTGTTTTGTGCCAGACAGAGAGACATGCCTAACAGTTGTGAGTTTCTGTGCCTCAGTTGCCAACAACCGAAGCACTAAGCTGGTAGTGTTGTACACCTGTGTGGGCCCAGCCTGTGCACCCTGGCTGTGTTGTATTTCTGTACTGGGAAGAGGTCTGGCTGGGTATTACCTTCTTCTGCTCCCCGTGGTACACGAAGGAAATGGGGGCATGTGAGCTAAGAGGGATCTGCAGCACGCTTTGAGCAGGTCCCCGCTGTAGAGGATTGGACCAGGTTCCAGGGCTTGGCAATTTGCTCATAACATTCAAAGCTTCAGCACACTTAATTGTCGAACCTGTCTAATCCTTCCTTGGCTGGAGAGCACCTCTCCCTTCCCTTCTCCCATGCGCCTCAAGCGAGCCCTACTGACAGGCCTGGGAAGTCGGACAGGGTGGCTGAGGGTAGCGTGGGTTTCCATGTTTGCATCCTTTCACAAGCAAAAGGAGGTCTTAGGCGGGCTGGGTCTACCTCTGCTGACAGATGCCTTCCCGCAGAGCTGGGATAGGGAAGGGAAGAGACGGGAGGTGCCTCTCACTTTTCTCTCATCCTATGAATTCACACAATCACGGAATCGTATAGGTTGGAAAAGACCTTTAAGATCATCGAGTCCAACCATAAACCTAACACTACCAAGACCACCACTACGCCATGTACTCCTATTTCCCGGTGCAGGGAAGGCATCCCACCTGCTGGCTTTGTTCACTGCTGTCCCATACCTCCCTGCAAGAAGTCCAGCCGTACCCAGACACCGGCAGCCTCACGCTTTGGACGCGCCGACGTTCCCGACACCAAACTGCAGCTGCCTCCTGGCCGTTAGTTTTGAGAAGCAGCGGGTTTCTCCGCTTGCTACCCTTTTGTCTCCTGGTGAGTCCAGATCACCGGCTGCCTCTCGGTCCAGTCCGAGTACCAGGTCAATTAAATGCGGAGTCGGCAAAATACCAAGGTGAATGAAACAAATAAAGCGCATGGTCTGAAACACTGGACTCGTCTGCGGTGAATGATGCATTTAAATGGGTGCTCGGGCGCCCGGCGGCTTTCCCTGCGGAACAGCAGGCAGCCGAAACCACCCCTCCCGGGCCGCCCCCTCCTGCACGGGCAAACGGAACGGGCCCCGTACCGGGTGTCCAGGGGAACAGGAGGGCTGTGAAGCGGTGCGTGAGGCGCCGGGCACCCTCCGTGTGCTCGCAGGTGTCCCGCTCGGCACCCCGGGAGGCCGGGGCCACCCCGCCGCTCCCCGCCGCGGCCGCCAGGGGTCCCCGCCCCCGGCGCTGCCCGCCTCTTCCTCCCCACATGACGGCTCCCGGCCTCCCCCGCGCTCGGCGACTACAGCTCCCGGCAGGCGCTGCGCCCCGCCCGGGGCCCGAAGGCCGGCCCCTCCCCTCCCCCTCCCAAACGGCCGCCGGGCTCACGTGACCGCCGGGCGGCCAACCGGGTTTGAACCTGCGTTTTTTATCCGCCCCTTCCCCTCCCCGCAGCGCTTCTGCGATCAGATCGATCTAAGATGGCGACGGTGGAACCGGTGAGTGTTTCATTCCCTTCTCCCGCCCGCCTTCCTCTCCCTTCCGCCGCCGCCGCCTCCTTCTCCTTCTCGAGCCGCGGCTCCCCCGGCCGCGGCGGGCGAGGGGGCGGCGGGCACCTGGCCGGGCGGGAGGCGGATGGGCGCCGGGGCGCGGGCGGCGAGGCCGGCGAGGAGCGCACGCACGCACGCAGGGGGACGGAGCGGGGGGAGGGGGAGCGGGAGGCGCCGGCCTGCGCGGCGGGAGGGGGAGGCGGGGGGCTGTGCCGGTGCCGCCGCACGGGTGCGGGGGGCGCCGGGCCGGGCCGGCGGCGACCCAGGTGGGCGGTAGAGGGGCGGGGGCAGGGCCCGGCGGGCGGGAGCGAGGCCGGCGGCGCTGGCTGCTGCCGCCGCGGCGCCCATTGTGCCGCGCCCCGCCCGCGGCCCCCGCCGCCCGGCCCGGCCTAGCCTGGCCCGGCCGCCCCCGCGGCGCTGCGGCAGGGGGGGACGCCGGGGCCGGAAGGCGCGGCGAGGAGCAGCCCTGGGCGGCGGCGAGCCGGCCCGGCCGCCTGGCGGGCGGCTCTTCGCCGCGCTCGGCGCATGTGGCGCGGTGGGGGTGGCCATGTTGCTTTCCGCCGGGAGAGGCCGGTGGGTTAGACTTGCCGGTCACCGAGGGGGCGGCTCGTCCTCGCCGGGCGGCGAGCGGCCGCCTGGCAGGCGGGGAGGGGTGAAGGTCTAGCTTCGCGGCAGCCAGAGCTGGCGGTGAGAGGCCTTGCGGTTCGGAGGCGCGGGGTCGCTAACCTGGGGTGAGGATCTGTAAGTTAGCAGATGCGCTGCTCGGGAGGCTGGCAGCTGAAACAAGAACACGGTGTGACTGGTAAGACTCGGGGCGTGTTGCAAACGAAGTCGGCTTTTTTCGGTTATGTCATCTTTCTGGATTAAAATGATATTTTTATTCAAGTTTTTTTATAGTTTTCATGATAATTAAGTACTCTTTTTCTTCTTCTAGGTATTGAGTTATGTTTGTGATGATATGCTCTATTTTATAAACATTGTCCTAGCCTGCTCTTCCGTAAAGAACTGAAGCAGCTGAAAGTGGTCTGAGTATAGTTGTTACTCTAATCCCATATGCTTGTGTATCGTGAGGAGTGGACAGCAGAAGACTGTGTATTAGGGCTCCAAGACAATGAGAAACTTAAGGCAGGCCAGTTTCTTGCTGCTGCTTTCCCACTATGAATAAATAGCCAGTGTGTACTTTGGGGAGGCTTTGTAACATTCAGACAAAAAGTGTTTTACACTTGAAAACCACTTCACTGTTTTTAAATAAAGATTAATTTTACCCTTTTGTGTAAGGGACATTGATTCTCATATTATGATTTTCTTCCATGAACAAAAAAACCCCCACCTTTACTTACAAGGAAGAGATTGAAATTGGTTGGCATTTATAAATTGCTTGACTAGCAGTTCTGAACAAGAATGTCAGTTGTTAAGGCGGTGAGCTGGACCACCAGCAGCACCCTTCCCATGTTCTCCAGCCACAGTGTTAAACACTTGTTTTCCCATCCAGAAGATGATCTCTGACCTGTGGCCCACATATCTGAAGATGAGAGGTTCCTGTCAGCTCAATGTTTTGTGATGACCGTGGAGCTTAGCAGGGGTTGTGGTAAATAATTTGTAATACTGATGGCCATTGGAAATTGAAATTACTCTAAGGGCTTAGGTTTGTGGCTTTCTTGGCTGTGGTGCTGGCGTAAGCATGTCTCTGCACCATTCTCTCCATTGTTCTTGCATAAGCATGAGGTTGCATGTTGAGCTAGATCTGGGGCGTAATTTAGCCAAAAATAAACAATTGATTTTGCCATGCCACTTCACAGCAAGATTGGCTTCCCAGATCCAGTTCACCATGCAGTGACAAAAAGCTGTCAGTAAAAGTGGAAGATAGGGCAGTGCTCACAACAGTTTAAGTAAAGCTGCTGTTGAATGTTCTGCCATAGTTGGAATATGTTTGACTTCAGGAAAGAAATATCAGCTATGCTTGCTTATTTTCAAATTTATTTAAATAATAAAATTTTTGTTTATTGTCCTTTTAGGTGGCTCACACTTCTCCTACCTAAGCTTAAAGTTAGACTTGCGTAGTGAGTGAGGTCATAGGCACTTAATGTTGCAGAAATACTATGTGCTTTTCAATGGAACAATTTAATTGTATGTGTGGTTAAGGACTGGATTACTTCTTGATCATAGAGAAGCTTTTCTGTTGCTGACCTTCAAAATCTGGACCTAGGTTTGTAGAGGTGCCATCTGTGATGCTTCCCTAGTGTCAAAATGTGTCTCGGGAAATGCAAAACACAACTGAATGGGTCTTTTTTTAAATGTAGGCTCCTACTAAAATCAGTGAAGTTTCCAGTACTTCCATGCTCTCAAATGTAACATACATTTTTAGTCTTGTTAAGAGGCTGGAAAAAAATGTTTGAAACACTTTAAACTCAAGTTTCAATATTCCTAGAGTACTGTAAAGAGTCCCATGGAAGTTGCTAGGAAAAGCAAGATTATTCTAAGTAAATATAGACCTGTTGCACAGGTGTTTACTTCTCCACTGCAGGGGAAACTTAAGCCTCTGCAACGTTGACAGGTTAAAACTGTTTTTCTTGTGCTATCCAGGTTGTTTTTCTTTTAAGACTGTTCTAGATTAATTTGTGAGAATATGCAGAAGTTTGTCCTGTTAAGAGTGTGCTCATATTGTAGCCTTCGAGGATTAAATGTGATCAGATAATGCTGCAAAAGTCCACAAAGTCAACAACAAAACCAATAGTAATGCTTTAGTAAACAGTAGTTTACCAAAGGTGACTTTAAAATGTAGCCACACAAAGCTTGTACCTTCTAGGTGCGTATAAATTGTGTGGAAGTAACTTACATGTGAGCATCTGATCCCTCATCATTCAAATTGGAAATGGACATCATGGTGTGCTTTTTTTGCTTCATGACAGTTATTGTTGACAATTGACAATTGCACTTGTGCACATGCAATTCTTGTGAATTTAACTCTGAATTTTAAGATACATGGGTGAATTCAGTTACGTGTAATTTGAAAAATGCTTGTTTAAACAGCTAACCATCAATAGGTAGGACTCAATGTTCTTTAAATGAAACAGCGTTATCTCAAGGGGTTACAAACATAGTGGTGTAGGGCCTTGAAATTCTGGAAGGTTCAAAGTAGCTCCTAAAATTCAAGGTAGGCTGAAAGGTATTTTGTATTATTAACAGACAGCATGTAAATTAAGTGCAGGCTATGTTCAACTTTAGACTTACTCTTATTACTAGGTATTTCTGCTGTAATATAGTCAGTGACCTGCTATGGTTGAAATCAGTATTCAGCTGTAGTATTGTGAACACAGTTGCTTGCTCACTGCATTTTTCTGAAATGATGCAGGATAAATGTATCTTGCATGCTGTTTAATAATTGAGAATGTCTATCATAAACTTGCAAACTGTAAATTACATTTCTGACTGAATACAAAGCTTCCTCTAAGAGGAGGATGATGTTGGACAACTTGCAAATTTTTTGAGATAAACATTTTTCTGAAAGCAATTTTTAAAAATTACATTTCATGCAGTGTATAAAATGTCAAGCTTATTTCAAGGGAATGCATAAAAATAGCATATGAGACTGAGTTGTTTCATTTACTGGCACTACCTGCAGGTGTGGAGGTATATGGGAAATTTTGATGAGAAAATGTGACCCTTTTGGCAGCTTTGTAAAGATCAGTGTGAATTTTGAGGGGATAAAGAGGAGAATCAAATAAGAGAGGTTGGTAGAGAGCCTGCCTTGTGAAAGAAAAATGCAGATTTTATAAGTGAATTAAGACTTTCCTCAAACAAATTTGTCTTTCACTTTTCAAATATTCTAAAGTCATGGTTAAACATAAGTTTAGAGGCTATTTTTAACCTAGAAACTTCAAGCAGTCACTCATTTCTTTAAGTCCTAAAACCTATTCCTGTTTAAAATGTTCACGTTATGAAGGTACTAAGTGTGTGATCTACAGATTTAATTGTGCTATGTAATACAAGTGTTCTGTTAGCTGCCTGAAAGTGGCAGTTGTCCTTGATTCTTATATAGTGGATGTGAGGCAGAAAAATTTTAACTGTTTAAAAGTAATCTTTTTCTAAATGTGCAGAGCAGTTGCTTAAATGAATGATCTTTTAAATAGTGGTCAGTTTTTCTCATGTTCAGTGCTGTTTATCAAAGTAGCTTGTGTACATTACATGCTTTACAATAATGGAGCATACCAGTAGTATGTCCAGTAGTTTATCTTTTTGGTTGAAGACTGACCTCTTGAGCATCCATACATTATACAATTTTGTTTTAAATTCTTTTCTGAAGATTCAATGTGTCTTAATTTTTCAGCTGATGTAAAATGCTATCCTCGGTTGTACGAGTGGCTCAATATACTTGTAGTAATTTGGAGTGTGCGGGGACGTCAGAGGTGTTTTGTCCCTTGAGTCATCTGAACTGTTCTCCTCAGCAGTTTTGGGAAGTTTTTGTTTTCTTGTCTGAGTGCCTTAGAACTAACACCATGTTAGATGTGGGAAGTCATCCCATGGGCAGATTTCATGTTCCAGTAGCAAAGGCAGCAGCAGACTACAGGCTGGGGTGAGAAGTGGTAGCACAAGGGCAGCCTGCTTAGGCAGCTATGAAAAAAACACATACATAGTGAAGTATTTTGATATACCTTGTAACTTGTTTGCTAATTCTAGTCATAAGGTTGTGAGTTAAATGTTGAAAATCTGATGGGTACTTTCAAGTGTATGCCACTCGTTTTTTCAGAAGTCAAAAGGGCTGTAAATATTATTTGCATCTTTTAAAACCTGAGATTATATTTCCTAAAAAAGCAAACCAGTGTGCCCCTCTGACCCTGGAGGAGGTGTGTGACTCCTCTACTTCAATCTTTTGTTCCTGTCCTCCTGTACATGTGTTGCACTTCTGTTCTAATTTGGTGGGATGTCACTCAGTTAAAATCATGTCCCACGTTTGTGTTCTAATAGTGAATGCCTTTCTAAAAATCTGTGGTGGTCTAAGCAATAATGTATGCAGTTAGGATAGTTGCTCTGTATTAGGCCTTGTTACGTCATGCCTAGAAAATTTTTCTCTGTCCTGGTGTCTGGAAAGCTATTTAACACAGTTTAATTGGTAACAGGTGGCTATTGGTACCTCTCTTCCAGTTGGTATTACACATACTTTGGACAATTTTTACCTCTGTATATAAATTCCTCAGAGCTGCGTATTGGATCATCATTTGGTTTGTTTTCTTACAGCACATAATACTTGCTTGTGGGTGGGTTTAAATCCTTTTTTTGTCCAGAATATTTTGAAATAAATAGCTCTTGATTTTGTGCCTTGTGAATTGTTATCCTAACTGTAGTGTAGTAGCAGTTACCTGCAAGAAGCATAAGGACCAGCAGATAGTTGACATGTTTTTTCCCTAGACATCTGCTAACTGGGATGTGCACTTTCCTCATTGTGTAGGAAACCCTAAACAAGAAGGTGGAAACTCTCAAATGTAACTTATTTTGGTTTAATGCAAGAAGACTTTGGAAGCCTCTTCCACGAATTGATTCTGTTAATTTTCACCAAGAATGCAGAATAGTGCTAGGTTATGTCCTTTTGGGACAAAAATGTTGTGCTCTCTCAACTGGACTTCCTCAACAACTTCTGTAGACAATTAGATGACATGAATGTGGTCTGGGCAGCACCTGGAAACACTTGGTGAAACCTCGTCAAGCTAGTTGTTCTCTTCAATAGCCAAACCTGATTAAGCAGTTTTTACTGTAAGTGCTATTTGTTTCCTGTCCGGGTGACATGCACGCCTTCCTTTGATATGTTGGTCATTATGTGCTGTGGAGAAAGAACAAATAACACCAATTAAATCTGCAAGTTTCAGAATCCAAGTAACGTGCAGATAGGCACAGTCATTAAATGCTGACTAGGCAAATGTTTCATGGACTTCTGCAAGCCGATTCCTACATCAAAAAACCATGTGGGTAGTGAATAAATGTCACTTTTAATTACGTGCTGCCTTGTGTATGAGGAGTAGGATTGGCAATGTGAAGCTTTCCAGTTTATCTGGTAATACTGCCCTATTTTATTACATCTATTTTAAAAGCAACAAACCCAGTGGTGGCTTAGTTTAATAGTAGACGCAAAGTCAATTTTAGGTTAAAGAATGCATTAGTTATGAGCAATAGTAAAGTACTGTGAAGGATTTTAAATTTAGTAGTCCAGAAACTGCTTGTGGAGACAGTCTGACTTAAGTAAGTTAATAGTGTAGCAATTTCAAGATTTCGAGGTGTGAATTGGTAGAATGTGTACAATATCACTTTAATTCATATTGTATTTATAGAATCTTTTAAAATCTGCATGCTTGTGGTTTGGTGTAGAATTTCAGTAGCTGGAAAGAGGCTGGATACAAGAAATGGACTTTGAATGCCAATTAGTGAACTTACTTTGTATTTGACTAATAATGAAAAGTGCTTTGCTATACAAATACTTTAGCTTGGTGGTCAGAATAGTGAGATAAAGGTAAGATGAAAGGAAATGGGAGGCGATATGATTAATCAGCCAAAAATGAAAATGGTCCTTTTTCTGTTTTTCTTGGTGGCAGTGGGAAATAAAAGGTAGTGAAAACAAGCTGCTTTAGGCTTCTGTGTGAGACCTGCCAGAAAACTGTTTTGTGGTAGAAAGCCCTGCTTCCAACTTTATACCTTTTTCCAGGTTTATTCTGGTGTGTACAGCTCTACCTGTCCTTGATGGGCAGCCTGGTGCTGTAAAAAAAAAAATAAAAATCTGGCTGGGTTAGTTTGAGGGGAGTGGTGTAATCCTGGGTCAAGATCATAGTTAGCTGGGCCTTGCAGGCGACTTGTCATGTACTGTTTTTGACAGGAGCTTGAAATAATAGTTAGTCTGAGTTTCATTAATGCTGGGTAGCTTTCAGAATATCTTAAGGGACTTGTTGTTGTGGTGACTTAACTAAAATGTTTGTGCTGAGTCAGATGTCTTATGTTTGGCCAGAAATGGACTTTCAAGTAGTTATGTGAAGAGTGACCATCATTATACTGGGCAGGTGTTGAGGCTCATTGCATTTTTTTAGTTGTCTGAAGGTGCTACCTTAATCCTTTCTGATGTTGTCTTGTATTAGAAGTTATGAAATGGCATAGCCCTGTGTGTGCTTAGTAGTTTGGTATTGATTCTTTCAGTTTATATGGTTATGATACTTCTGGAAGACTGACCAAGGAGACTTTAGGATTAGCTCTTTGTACACTGAAAGATATTTGAGCAAATGTGAATGAGATTCTTAACTGAAGTTATTTTTTGAAATACTCTGCATTCGTCAAGAGTGAGTCTATTTGATGTAAAAATCTTTAGTGTAATAGCATTTGTAAATCAATTGTAAATATTAGATGTCACAACTGCAGAGCATTGTGAATGAAAGCAAGCTTTATCACAAAACCTAGTGCGTAGTTTACTTCCAAAATATCAACAAGGTTTTCCTTGTATGCTCATTGTATTTGCACATGTAATATTTCTAACTCTTCTAGTTAGAAGCCTCTGAAGGGGCAACACTTAAACTGTAGTTGTCTATACTTGGCTTTTTGTAGTATAATGATAACTTGGATGAGGAAATATTGAAATACTTCCTTAGTGTATTTTTCAGCTTTTGTGCGTTGACCATCTTAATTTTTGTTCTGTGGGGTTCTTATATGTGATTAAAGGGAAAGATGTATATTTGATCCCATCAACTTAAAAATAAACAGGACTAACACTAGAAATGTTATTCTAGATAGAATTTTGAAGCACTTACTAAGCTTTTTGAATGTCTGTTTAGCTTTTTATAGTATTACACTGAAGGAGATTTGACAGATTGTTCAACACTGCTTCTGAGGTTTTGAAAGTGATGTTCCCCATTAGGGAATCTTCAGAAAGCATTTAGTTTTATTAAGAGGCAGGAAATTGTACTGCCTGCCCCTTGTACTGTGTAAATCAAAGCACTGTCCTAGTTGTCACTGGCCCTGTTAGGCCTTTGCATTTCAGTCTTTTCACTGTGAATGTGGCAGCATATGAAAGCATTCTTAAATGTGATGTAAATTAGCTTTCAAACTGAGATTTTTTTCTAGGTGAGCTGTTAAACTAAAGCATACTTAATGATTTTCAAGCATAAAGGTGTAACTTCTGTGAAATAAAACATAATATGCTTAATTATGATAAATATATTGATAATGAAAAGAAAATCCCTGTTAAGACAGATCTTTAGGTGTTATCAGAAGAGTTTGCCAGCTGGGACTGTGAAGGTTAAATGGTGTGTGTTTTATCACTTCAAATCCATTCCACTTTTCAGCAGCTTTGGTGATGATAAACTGAGTAACATGGAAGTCTGGAGTAAACTGTTCCATTAATTAGGTGGCTTGCCATTACTTAATCCACCCCTACACTGCCTTGTTCTCTTAATACCACAAAGTTTAAATTAATTTTTAAGTACTACTTTTGTATTGCTGCATTTAGGAATGTCTAGAGTCTTTGGGTCTGCTGTAGTTAGTATTTGTTTGTATTACTGTAGTGCTTTTTCTTTCACAGGGTCAGCTGTACTGTCATTTTTGTTAGCTGTAGGAATTCAGGTCTAGTCCTCATTCCTTGTCTCTCTAATATTCTAGCATGGATTGCAGATTAGGGGGAGATGGTGGTAACTGGCGGGGACACTTGGCCTCACAATAAAGCTTTGTGTTCCCTGGTTTGAAGGAATGGCATTAGAATTTCAAACCTGACACAGTGGCTTCTCGAACTGAATGACAAGCTTGAGGGGGTTTGCATGCAAAGGGAATATATTATTTTGCTTCTTTGTGGTAAAGTATATTTGACATCTCTAGCACTGTCTCTGGAGATTTGAAAAAAATAATACTTGGAATCAGTCTAATCTGTGGTAAGCCTGTGTAATTACATCTCTTTCAGTTTGAAATTTGAGACCTGATACGTGTTTAAATTCTGCTGTTTGGTGCCTGAAGCTTTGTTAGTAGCAATGTTGCAAATATAAAGATAACTACTTACTGGTTTGGTTTCTAGCTGCTTGTAATAGCTGATTTCAGACCTGAGAATTATGGGCATGTCTCCTACTTGTAATAACAGATTTTTCTAAATAAACAGAGCCTGTACATCTGTTTCCAATGATGCTTTGTCAGAAACTGATAAAAAAATCATTTTCCTTCTGAAATTATCCTGGAAATTAATTTTTAGATGTGTGTATTCTAGATAACATAGCATATTATGTAATTCTGAAATAACTCTCAGAACTGTTTCAAAATAAGATATGTTAAGTAAATGTTTCTGGAAACAACTGACACAGGAAGCAAATCACTGAACAGCAGAATGTGAATTCCTGCAGTTAGTATTTATTGTAGGACTTGCTCAGATGTTGAAGAATAAAGGGATGCAGATTATGCTTCCATGATGTGATTTGGGCCCCTAATCCAAGATGAATTAGAGGAACTCTTAGCTTCAGCCTTCTGAAAGTTACTTCAAAGAACTAAATTACTTCAATAAAAATTGAGAAGGAACGTATTAATAACTCCTTTCTTCAAACAGGAAACCACTCCCAACCCTCAGCCTTCAGAAGAGGAGAAAACCGAGCCAGCGCCTAGTCAGGAGGTTGCCAGCCCTGAACAGTATATTAAGCATCCACTACAAAACAGGTAAATAGTACAGAAGCATGATTGTAATTTTGCTAAAGATAGAAAAATGCCTGTGGCTTTAGAGCACTCTTGTTTACCTTATGTTTTCTAGCAGCATTTTGAGTGTTCCCATTTTTTTGAAGATTTTTGCAGGGAGGTTGCAGAGGAAATAGAATCTGATCTGTTGTAATTCAGAGACTTTTCATATAGTGTTGTTACAGAAGCTGAAAATCTTTGCAAATTTTCATAATGCAGCCAGGTAATTGGAAAGAGCATGGCTTTGCTTTTAGTTGGAGGCAAGCAGAGCTTCTGTTGCTTTTGTCTGGTGTGTTTTAAGAGACTGACACTGAGATGAAGTTGCTGCCAAGCAGAACTGGAAAACCTTCCATTCTGCCTTGTACTTGGGCAGTTCCGGTGCCAGTGGTAAAGACTTCTCATTCTTACTTCTTGTCAGAGTCTTACTCCTTCATATCTTACCATTTTTTTTCTCCTGTTTGGAACTGAAAGTAGTAGAAGCTGTGTTAATCAGCCAAAGAGCTTATTAGACTTGATCGTATGAGTGGTTGGTGTCTACAGTAATGTTTTCATTATCTGTAGGAAGCACAGCAGAAGAAACCTTGTAAAGTTCAAATGCACACATTTGTACCAATGTGTCACTAAGAAAAAACTGTAGGGCACTTAAATGTTCCTGTTTAACAAGAAAAACATGGAGCAGTAGTTAAAAGTATAGTTAAGAAAAGTTGTCGAAAAATCAAAGCCCTCTTACTAAATTCTGTGTTCAGTGTGCAAAAACAGGTATGTTCTAAAAGCTACTACTCAGCTTTTTACTGAGCTATAGAGACAATGAGGACTTTACCAAGAAGCTTTGTACTAGAAAACCTTGACTTGAACTACCTTTCTGCAATGAAGGTATAAGCTTACAGGTTGAATTCCTTTAAATGTGCACAAAAGTTACTCCAGCAGCATATGTACACTTCAAAAAGAGCACCTAGGAAGTAATTTTCTCCAAGTGAGCTGAAGAGCTGATGTGGTGTGCTCAGTACTTAATGTTGGTAGGTAGGTGCTTCCCCAAAGTGAACCTCTTACCAAGTGGCACCTTACTCTTTTTCTGAGTTCTGAGCAAGTGTGGAAAACCCCTCTGCACTGTAGTGCTATGCTGTGTGCATCCCATTTTTCCCCTGTTGTCTTTCTTTCAACTTCCATCCTTCCTTTTTTTCCTGTGAACACTTTAAGTTGGTGCTGACACTCCCTTACGAGTGGTAGTGGGGCTATTACTGGAAAATAGTAAACTTTTAAAACAAGGCTTGAAATGTCAGGAAAGGTCTCAAAACAATAGATTGACACCTGAGGACTTAAAGTACTCTGCTGTGAGAAGGTAAATCTACTCTAGTGCTAACCTGAGTGAAACTATCGGAATGAAAAATAAGCCTGTTTTCTTAAATGCCTCATCAGGTATCCTGTTCCAGCATTTTAAATTATACTTTTTAGATCCAGAAGGGAGCATCTTTGTGTGAAATGTTCAATTTATAATATGTGTTGAGATCTGTACTCAGCGGAGATAATGATGAAGAAAATTGGATGGAAAATTTTTCATTTAGTCTTGGCTTTATATATGCGGATTTAAAAACTTGAAACAGTTAAAGTTGGTGGGTTTTTTAAGGTTGTTGCCATTAGTAAGCTTAATGCAGCTTCCCTTTTAAAATTTATGCTCTCCTAGTATGTGACTGCTTGGGAAACTTTCATGTCCTGTATAGCTTTGGTGTGATATAATTAGCTTTTGTAACCTTTACAAGAAAATTACTGGAAAGGGAGCTGTGCTCCTAGTTTGAATAGTTGGTATTGTTTTAGACCATAATCAGTTATTTGTGGTAGGGGATTGCAGTTTAGCAGTGGCAGCAAGGAGAAGCATCTGAGGCTTAGAGGTTTAGAGTCTTAGAAATGTTACAAAATTATTTAAAATATTTACCTAAACGGATTGATCAAGTCTGCCATGATTCTTGTAATGGGAACACAAATATTGTTGATCTGCAAAGTTGGATTTGAGAACTGAGTTTCACATGTAGCTTATTGATGAAAACTGATGTCCATGCTGATAATATGTTAAGTTCTGCAATTAGTTTGGGTATAACAATACAAATCATGAATTATATTTTTAATATACTTTAATTTCTAGATGCTGTTATTTTATTTTGTTTTCCTTTAGATGGGCACTCTGGTTTTTTAAAAATGACAAGAGCAAAACTTGGCAAGCAAATCTTCGTCTTATCTCAAAGTTTGATACTGTTGAAGATTTTTGGGCGTAAGTAAAGACTTTTCAATCTGCGTAATAATCCTGGTGTATGTTGGCAAGGCTTATGCCAAAGTAAAAAAAAGTGCTCCATTAACTGCAACTTTTTGGGTGTAATATGAATTATTTGCAAAACTGAAGGTGAGGTCTACACCATTTTTCAGAATATGGTAGAATGTAACCTTTGAAGAAAATGTGATTGGAGAATTTTTTCATACTTTAAATGCACATTGTCTTGCTGCTAACACTGCAACACTGCTTATATTCATATGTACATGACATACATGTAGAAAATTGTACTTGTGCAGTAGCTGCCTCATAGTAACATGAATTTGTAAGTTCTTGTAGCCAACTGATTGTTGCTTCCTCAGCCCCAAATTTTGCTAGTTGATTAAATTCTCAGATAGCTGGCCCACTTCAGATATTCAAAAGTGTCTGAATCTGGAGCTTAGTACTTGGGAGATTGATGCAGTTTAATGGCATGTGTGAAAAGTTCATTAGGGGTTACAGAAGAAACTACCTTAATTTTAAATCGAAGGTCTGCAAAAGTGGTTAGGCTCAAACAGCAAGAACAAAGCCTTTGAAGGTAGGCCTGTGGTTTCCGAACACTTGCTTCAGTCAAATTCAGGTGGCTTACTTGGAAGATTTTGCCTGCTGTAATGATGAAATATGGAGAAAATGCAAATGGCATGAAATTGAGGGTGAAAAAATGCATTATATGTTTGATCTTAGTGTTTCATGCTACATTGAGTGATAGGGTTCTTCTTTTGGATGTGATAAGTAAGGGAGAGGTGGTGTCTCTTTGTGGAATAATGAGACCTATCAGTGACCCATTAGCACCAACAGGAAAGAAATAAAGATACTGAGAAAGTTGAACAACTATTTATCAGTGCAGTTGTCAGGGAGGGGAATAGGATTCTGTGCTTGTAGCCAGCTTTCCCATTCCTACTGTGGGGGTGACTGATGGTTGAATAAGCAGTAGTTTGCAGTCTTGGGGTATGTGGTAGGAGGCTAAATTGTTTGAAGCTCACTATTAAAGTTGGTTAAGGGTAAGCTTTTTGAGCTCCTATAACCAAGATAGTCTGGGTAATTAAGTGCTTAATCTAGATGTCTGCAGTCAAGGTATAAATTGGTCACAAGCAATTGAGAAGGTTGGAGTGGGAAATAGGTGTGTTCTGTGGAAAAAATATTGTTAAGGTAAACTTAAAGGAAGGAAGGTGATAAATCTGTAACTGGCTTCGTAAATTCCTATGCCTGATTTCTAATTGTTAGAACATCTCAGTAATTAATTTTCCTTTTCGGTGCTGGACCATGCCTGAATGTTAGTTGGTCTTGGACTCCAGGTTACTGTGGTATGTGCAGGCCTTTTTCTGAAGTCTGACCTTAACAGTGCAGGAAAAAAAGCATCTATTTTCTTGCTAGAGGAGACAGTATGTACTCCTTTGATTTTTTTTTTTTCCTCTGAATTGCATAGTTGTAAATTTAATTCGGAGTATATATTTTATATTTTGTTGTTTGTCATCTCTTCTTGTCTTTTGAGTCCTTATTTCAATTTGAATTATCAGGCCTACCTCCTTCATCCCTAGAGTATTGTATTAAATAACAAAGTTGAATATTTCTCCTAAAACCTCTCTCTGCAGAGAGTAGCCTTAGAAATATACATACATGGAATAAGGATAATTGTTTATATGTACAGAATACACATGCACACAGAACTTGTTGCCATGAAACTTCAGTGAGTTATGTTTCTAATATCTTTGTTAGAACTAGGTATAAAAGAAGCACTGGTATTTCTGGAAAATACTATTGTGTAGGAATCCAGCAAGTGTTTATAAACCAGTTTCCATTTTCCTTTAAGCCTGGAACAGCTTAAAGCTAATGCTTTTATACTTCTGAAAAATACTTGGGAAATAAGGTTGCTTCTGAAAAATTTAATGCTTTTTAAATTTTGTATTTTATTTGGTCATATGTCTTAAATTCTTTAAGAAATTTGTACCTCAAAATAATGCTTAGTTTTTAATCCTGCTTTTTTCCCTCCAATAGTTTATACAACCATATCCAGCTCTCTAGTAATTTAATGCCTGGTTGTGACTACTCGCTCTTTAAGGTATGCTTGCTAACCTTTTTTCTTTCTTCAGTTATGGATGTTGATGGATGGTTTCCTGACTAGGAAAGATGCTGTCCAAGTATTTCACTTTAGATATTTAGGAACATGGTTGGGAATGTCCTAAAGGAGTTAATTTTTTTAGGAAGTCCTAAACACGTGCCCTCTGAAAATGAGGCTGTCACTAGTTCTGAAAATGCAAGTACTTGCTTTAACACACTTCACAGAAAGTACACTTTAATCTGTTGCTATGTTTGTCTTCATTCTATGTTTGAGATGCTTGTGCAAATAATTAAATCTCAATTTTTACAATATGAAAGATTTTCCAGCCCTGTCATTTGGTGTGACATGAAATGAGTTAAAATGTCTGAGTTCTGTGGGAGGCTGCAGTGTTCTCCAGTATTCTTTGAGCACTACTAGCCAGATGCACAATGCTCCTATAATTTTTTACACCACCAGTTACATGCCATATTAATTATGTATGTAATAGAAAATTGTACCCAATGCTGACACTTAAAGCATGCTGAAGAAGTGTTCAGACTAGTGAATAGGAAATGTTGATGAGAAAGTGTACATGAAATCGTGCCTTGGCTGGAGTGGTGATTTGACCTGGAGCTCTAAATTAAATCCTAAACTCTCCAAAGCACTTCTAACATACAGCTTCCTTTCTGGATTCAAATACCTGAATAATCCCCTAAGTACTGGTGCCTGGTTCCTCCTTTGCTTATCAAACATAGCTACTGGCTGGGACTCCTCAGTAGATTGTGTACATAGTTTGTAAACCTTAGCAGCTTTAGGTAGTGAAGAGGTGGTGATGATTGGGTTTGGGAAGGTAACGATATTTTAGGTGACTGAGAAACCTTAGTAGGAAACTTTAAGAAGCTGTAGGCCCTTCAGAGGTTAGGATCTCTATGGGTCATGCTTGGCTTTTTTTGCATGAATCCTAAATTTGTGGTTTAAGTATGTGTATCTATGCTGTGTTTGCATATCGTCAATCAGCAATAATTTAATTATTTAAATGCATGGAACAGGTACAGAATTGGCAGCTATTGCAGGCTTCTGAGCGATCTCTTGCTGTTGTCCTTCAGTCATGACCTCGTAAGAGTGCCTCTTAAAGGTGATGAAGTAGTTTGAGCTCTGCAGCTGCCAGTGAGGGTGTTAAATTTAAGTGAGCTGACACCACTCTGTCCTGCATGTTGAACACTTAATTAGTTTTCAGCCAAAGTTTTGTAGTGTGGCTTTCTTAATAGACATTTCTTAAGCAAATTTCTCTGTCTAGACAGTTACCTGCTTTTTTAATGACGACTTTCCTGAAGTGCAGCATAGCTGGTGGATATGGGAGTGGCAGCTAGCCGCTTTGCTGGATCAGCACATCCAGTGTCATTTAATTCAGTACAGGGCCATTGGTAAAGCATGTAGCAGAATGCAACTTGCTTCTAAATGGTGTGTTGATTTTTGTGGCCCTGGCAATTAAAACCCTCTTATTCTCACCTTGTTTGTGCAGGAAGTCATTGAGAGAGACTGCCAAAGGTGTCTGTTTCAGTGAAGTAATCTATATGCATAAGCAAAGCACTTGGCCAATGTTGCAATGAGTCCAAGACTTAAAATAAGGACTCCAGAATGTAGCTGCTAATTTTATCTGGTTTCATACGAGGCAAAGTGGATGTTTGACTTCGCCTGTTCCCACAGCTTTTTATGTAATGTTGTGTAGCCAAGACTTTTGCCAGGGCTGTGGTTTTTCTGTAGAAATAACAATTCATTAGAGAAAGTTCACTTTTTAAGCTGTTTTGGAACTTTGGTATTGGTATGAGACAGTATTTCTGAACAGGTATGTACCTTAAACTGTACACTTTTTTCTTAAGTTGCTATTTCAGTTATCACTGGTGTTTTGGTTATTCTTTAGGAAAAATACAGATCAAGTCTGATTTAACTTCTGAACGTTCTTTGCAGGATGGGATTGAACCCATGTGGGAAGATGAAAAAAACAAGCGAGGAGGACGATGGCTAATTACACTAAACAAACAGCAGAGACGAAGTGACCTTGATCGCTTCTGGCTAGAGACAGTAAGCACTATGGCCTTACAAGTTGCAACTGAAGAATCTTGCATTTGTATTATTTTAACTGGTGTGTTCTTTCTGTGTGCCACACTAGACTTCTAACTTCCTGGCAGCACAGTGTCCTGTAAGTTTTTATTGACAGGCTGTGTTTGAAATGTGGTTTTTCAATAGCGATGCTCAATGTAGTTGTATTCTGTTGAATACTTTCTTATAATGGGCAGCAATAGAGATAACTCTACAGGACAGGTTAACCTTTTTGTGTGGAATGTACAGAATAGCTATTGAAAATAATACTTTGTCTTGAATTTGACTCCCAAATTTAACTGCTTAAATGTAAGAGTATTTGTAAAACAAATTGTTACAAGTGAATTGTTTTCAGGTTTTGGTCTTACTGAAACAAGGGAGTTTCAGATTTATTTTTATTCTTTCTGTAGTTAACACTAGGATAGGCAAGTAATAGCACAATCTTCCTGTGCACTATAAAAATACTTTTTTCCATTGCTGTTATCTTTTTTTGGAATAGATTTTTTGGATGGTAAATATACTTCTAGAGATTATGTGGGTTGCATTAAATGTGTTGTAGAAAAGGATACAACTGTACTGTCTAGGAACTGATGCAGAATAGTCTAAAAGTCTAGTCTGATCTGGGTTTTAGGGGCATGGATTGCAGGCAGTACAATGCAAAGCAATCTTATGAAATCTCTGATCTTTTTTCCCCTGCTTGTATGAGAGGCAAGAAGTATTGCACCCCTTAAAGGGAGAAATGGCCTTCAGGATCAAAGCAGAGGTGTCCAAAATACCAGAGCTATTAGGATCTTTCCTAGACACTGTAGTGATTTGAAGAAAGGATGATGAGCACTATACTACTAGGCAATATGACTGCACATGAGTAAATAAATGTCTTGCTGTGGGCATTTGCCTCTCCCCCTAAATGCCTATATGAGTCCTTCTGACTCTTAATAACCATTACATATGGATTGGAAACATGGTAGATAGTCCATGTAGACTTAAGGCTAGAGGGCTCTGCTTTTTGTTTAGCAGCAAGCAATGGCACAGAGCCCAAATACCCAGGTGACTGGGATATGTGCTCTAAAACAACCCTGTCACTTCCAATTCCAGTAATTATTTGTAACCAGCTTTCTCCAATAAAAATCAAAACCTCTTCCTTTATCACTCCCCTTTGGAACAAATTTTTGATATAATCTGATGATCTTAACTGTAAGCTAAACATCATTTGAGAATACTTTTTTCCCCTGTTGTGCAGCATTCATGAAGAATGTACTTGACTGTAGTGTTTACTGAGTGTGGTAGTCATCTTTGCATGTATATGTACTAAGGCTGTTGATCAATATTTTGAATGTTTATGTGTGGTTTAAACTTAAATACTTATGGCTTTCATTACTCAAGTGAATGTGTGCATCCTGCAATTGGGTGTAACATTTAAAGTGTGTGTAGTTATACCTGATTTATTCAGTAGCACACTTTGTCCTTTTTGTATTTCCTTGATGAAGTCAGCCCTTGCAGCTCTCATGGGTACTGAAAGACCTGCTTTGTTCAAAAAGTTGCAAGTGTGTTGAATTTCCAAATGTTATAAGTGATTCTGGAAAATTATGGCAGTGTGTGTAATGTACTATGCAAGTGAAGTAAACAAGTGTCCATTTGGAGACTTAATACTTCAGTGTGCACAAGGATTTTTAATTCAGCATGGACCAGATGCATCTCTTAACTACAAGAAGTTCTCAGTTTTGTATATCTAAAAATTGCTTGTTTTACAAGTTGCAAGTTGTAGATTTTAAAAAACACTTCCACAGTTAGCATGTTGTAGAGGGATGTGACCTAACTCAATCTGATGTTCCTGAAGTGTACCATCTTTGTCAATTCCAAGCTTCACCATTAGAAATCTGGGGGGGGAGAATATTGTATTACTTGTACACTTGTATTGTTGCACTCGCATTACACACTGTTCAGGATGACTGATTCCCACTTTAGAGTATGTGGGAACTCTGAAACTTCTGGAGTGTGCCAATAGGAAGTAACACTTCATTAGGTAGCTTTTTTCATCTAAGTTGCAGACTGATTTGCCTCTGAATTGATGTACTTCAGAATTGAAGTTGGATCTTACGTAGCTGACATTGCCCAAATAGCTCTTCACAGGCTCTTCCTAGATAATGAATGTAAACACTTAAAATTTCATATTTGTCTACCTGTGTTAAACATACTTTAGAAAGAAGAATAAATTCCTTTAATTCTTACCTGGTTTGGGAGGATGGGGTGGGAGGCAACACTATGTAAATGATCAACTGTCAGAACTTGCAGCTGCTGGGATAGGAGGAGAGATGGAAAACTCAAAATAGGAGGAAGAAACCCTACTACAACTGAGTTTACCTTCACTTGTAACATTTGGAACTTCAAGAAGATACTGCTATAAACAGAAAATGATTGCTCTATGGCAAGCGGCTGTAAGCAGTAAATGTAGTATTCCTCAAAGTCCTTTGGGTACACTGAGTGTTTGCCTGTGGAGCAGGATTCTGACTTTGAACTGCCACTTTTAATAGTTAATCTTTGTTTTGTAGCTGCTGTGCCTTATTGGGGAGTCGTTTGATGACTACAGTGATGATGTATGTGGTGCTGTTGTTAATGTTAGAACTAAGGGTGATAAAATAGCAATATGGACAACTGAATGTGAAAACAGGGATGCTGTTACGCATATAGGGTAAGTAATGTGATTGGTGTCTTGAGTATATGAAGTGTAACAATGCCTTTAAAGCCAGGTAACTTAATAGAGAACGCACTTCAGGCAAATGTAGCCTGTGCAGAGCTGTATCCCTGTGTATGTGGTTGTAAGTTCAAGTAACTCAGTGCCAAATTATTTGCATTATTGTGTATTTTTTTGTATGGGCTTCTGTTTAACTTCTTTGCACTGTTGCACTGCTGCATTATGTTCACTGTACTTTAGAAATAATAAAGAATTGAACACAGATCTTGGCACAAGATTTGCCTCATTTCTCAATGAGGCATTGTAATGAATACTTGTAGATAGTGTAGATTCTGTTGCAGCATGCCAGTTTGTACAGTGGGTAGCCCGTAACAGACTGTTGGTAAGACTTTTCTCAGGGAAAGTGATGCTTACAAATAAGAGAAGAAAGGCATCGTAAATCTTAAGCTCACAAAGATGTACTTACATTTGAAAAAAGCTGGACAGTGACGTGCTGTGAAGCTCTACAGACGTTTTCCTACATTTTTGTCTCTGTTTAAGTGCAAATCAAACAATAATGCTGAGTTTCATGGATTATTTGACATGTGTAATAGCATGTTGTGATCTTCATTCCAGTAAGCAACAGTAGTCATCTCAGATTATCATGTGTTTCTACTATGGAAATGCATGTTGTGCTCTACTATTTAGCAATACTTGCTAAAGCTAGTGGATTCCTTATGCTGTAGTATTGATGCTTCAGAATTACCTGCTGTTAAATTCAGTCATTGTAGGCCACTTAACCTATGCAAACCAATGAAAATATTTATCTTCCCAGCTTAGCACGTCTGTCTTGGGCCAAATGTTAACTGTCAGGCATAGTAGCTTACTAACATTTTTCACTTATTAGGTAGCTTTCTTTAACGCGTTCCTTATTTGGGCCTTTATGAATCTGGTGGGGTCTGCCTTGTACTAACAATTTCATTATACAATCATGTTCAGACTTGAAAGGTAAGTAGTTAACAGTAGACAAACAGATCTGCAGTACACATCTGCTAATAGAGAATAACCTTACATCAAACCTAGTAGGCACCAGAGTGTGTTTTTAGAATGGTGTTAACCATTAGCTAAGGAGCTAAGGTGTCTCCATTAGAGAACTAACTGTAAAAAGTTAAGATTTTGCAAACTGACAATGACGAAGGTAAGTTATGTCAACTGTGTGCTGTTGTGTTGCCACAACTCCAAAGACAATACAGCAAGCTTTTATTTAACAGTTAAAATTGGGGTAAGCTATGGTCCTGTAAACTGCTCCATTATGATTAGGGTAAGTTAAAAAACCAACTTTATATAGTTTTGTTAACAATCTGCAGTTGAACAGGCTTGTTCTGTGGTTTAGTCAGAGCTTGCAGCCTGGCACCATTAGTGGCTTGCATCTCAGTCATCCTCTATCCTAAGGAACACAGTATGTGTGTGTAAAGGGGGTGCTGCTGCTTCTTTTAAGTCATAAAATCTAAGCTGATTTTTCTTAAAAAAAAAAAAACACCAAAAATGGGTAGCTGCCCATGACCAGTACCATAATGAATTGGGGGGGCCTGCTTGATATCAATATTTAAAGAAAAGACAGCAAGTCTGTGCAACTGAGGTGTGTGGTGATAAAAACTGACTGTTCCAGGGAATTGCTGTTTTATTTGGTTCAGGTGACTTTATCATCTCAGTAGTTCTGAAATTGTGGACCATGACTTCTTCATAGCTGTTTTGTTTCTATATGTGGGAATATAGCTTGCTGATATTAATGATATTCACGTGAATGCAGTAGAATCCCTGTGTTCTACATTTAGGTAGGCCTGTGAATTTTTTTTTTTGGCAAGAGCTTGTCCTATTTAATATGGTAAGTCATTGTTCATACAGAACTGTAAGCTGATTTTAGATGCAATAAGCTAGAAAAATCCTGTTTCAAGGCCTTTATTCATACTTTATAAATTGTTTCTAAATAGGCAACTATTTGTCATGAATATGTCAGCAGATCTTAAAAGCAGGTGTCCTGTTACTGATTCCTTCCTAAGGGCTTTGCTTAAACTGTTCTATTTCTTTTCTCCAGGAGAGTATACAAGGAAAGATTAGGACTTCCTCCAAAGATAGTGATTGGTTATCAGTCCCATGCAGACACAGCTACTAAGAGCGGCTCCACCACTAAAAATAGGTTTGTTGTTTAAGAAGACACCTTCTGAGTATTCTTTCATAGGAGACTGCGTCAAGCAATCGAGATTTGGGAGCTGAACCAAAGCCTCTTCAGAAGCAGAGTGGACTACGTTTAAATTTGATTTCCATCTAAGTGTTGCTAAGATTTGTGAGAAGTCTCATTCGCCTTTGTCTTGTACTTCTGTGTTCAATTTTTTCTATTTTGGCTGAAGTAACCATTACCAATCAGAATTTTAGTACACTTCACCCCCCCAATCCATAAATGTTTTTCTGGCCCACTCTGTAATAGCTTGGTAGAAACATTACTATTACGAAAAATACCCATTTGTTTATCCATGGTATTCAGAAAAGAAGTTGCATTTCTGTACCTGCAGGAAATTACTCTGTGTTACATTTGCATTGTATGCAGTAACATTTTGCTGGTTTGGAAAAGAGTATGGTGCATACAGTTTTCTAGCAATTTTCTTATACAGCATCATCTTTGCTGTAACCTATGCTGATGGCTGCTAGATTAATTTATTTGTTTTCCCTATTTGATAACATTAGTGATATTTTGATTTCAGTTGTTTTTGCTCATGTAACATTTGGTGAAGAATCTGGGAATATGACAAAGGTGGAATAAACATTAATTTTGTGCATTCTTTGGTAATTTTTTGGTTTTTTTGTAACATCAAAGCTTTGCTACAAATTTATGCATTTCAGTCAAATCAGTGATCTGTTTGTGTGATTTCCTAAACATAATTGTGGATTTTTTTAATGTAACACCATAATTTACATTCCTTACTAGAAATAGTATGTCTGTTTTTGTATCTTATGCTGTATTTTAACACTTTGTATTACTTAGGTTATTTTGCTTTGGTTAAAATGGCTCAAGTAGAAAAGCGGTCCCATTCATATTAAGACAGTGTACAAAACTGTAAATAAAATGTGTACAGTGAATTGTCTTTTAGACAACTAGATTTGTCCTTTTATTTCTCCATCTATACAGCAAGTATTTGTACTTCTTGTGACAAGGCAGTCTCTACTGTGGCTTCTATTGTAGTGTCTTCCAAGAAAGATAAAGTCTGGAGCCTATAGTCTGAAACTTTTAATAAATCTATTAGATAGCACCCTAAATCAAAGTGAAATTATATTGATGTGGCTACTGTTTTTTCTTAGTGGTTGGACTAATTGATGATGGTTTGCATTGTTTCTTTTGACTTTGGTTTATGCCAACCAAGAAATTCGAGGGTACATAGAAAGCTGTCTCATTTCAGGTAGGAATTACACTAAGAGTGCTGAAGTGAGTGATTCTACTTTAAGTATATAATTCCTATAGGAAGTACAAGTAAAGCGCACTAGAGACATGGCTACAAAATAAAAGTATATGAGGATCTAGATAGTCTGCTATTATGTATGTCTTACAATGAAATGAAACTTTCATTGGCTTGAAAGTTGCTGTAGGAGCTGTAAGTTTTCTTGACTTGCAGGATTGGGGGAAAATTTTGAAGTCTGTTGAGTTAACTTCTCGTTTTAAGCACCATGTGAGAGGCTTTTTCTTTCTACTCTTTAATAGAGCATGCAGCAAAATCAATGCTTTATTGCCAGTTTCTTATTTTTTAGTGTGATGTACTTTAAGATCTTGCCAGGGCTATATAGCCTTTCTTCAGTTAAACTTAAAGGCAGATGCTTATTGGGGTTTTGATCTTTGTGATAACTCCTTAAAGCAAGTTTAGTCACTGTAGCAGTGAAGCTTCAGTTGAATCAGGCTTTTAAATCTGCCTGATTAAGGCACTGCAGTGTTTCTATGTGCCGAGATAGACCTGAATACTTGCACATTTTAAGAAATGTGTGTTGTAAATAGCGTGTCAGACTGTACCAAAAAGGTGTTACATTAACTTCTGGATTGTTCTTATGTCTGTTCAATAGAAACACTTACAGTAGGCATCTATATCTAATGATACTATGCCTTCAGTATTGGTCATTAACCAGGATAGATGTTGGATGCAGAGAGCTATTAGGCTGCTTGTATGCTGGTTTCTCTGGATTCTGGTGTAACTGGTTGCCTGCCCTGATTCTGCAGGTGTGCAAAGCAAGTTGAGTTTGTTCGATAGGACTGCTCATAGTAGAATATAGCAGTCCCTGCCTGTTTTCCAGCTTACTGCTTCAGCTCATCATCTTTGCAGTTAAAGTAAGCTTTTTGAACTAAATTCCTCTAAAGTATTTCTGTTCTATATCATCAGCCTCAAGATGAGTAGTGTTTATGAAGGCTTTGATATTTCTGAATAAACCAGTAATGCTTGTATGCATGGGAAGGCAAAGATGAATCAGTTTCTTGAGTGGTAACATTAGATTGTCTATATGTATGTAATTTGGGAGTGCTGGGGCAAGGCTGACTAAAATGAGTAATTCAGAAACATGGGTAGTGCTGTCCTCTTGTAAAGAGCGTTGAGTTTAAACTGAGTGCTGTTGTGAGAAGTATATAGTATTGGTTTTGTTAGATTTCACTACAAGACTGACTGGAATATTGTTCAGGGTAGCAGCATTTTGTTCATCTAGAAAGGTGATAGGGATTTTTTTGGTGTGATCTCGGGTTTTTGAGCCAGAGCCTATTTAAGCAGCCAACGGACTTGCACTGTAATAGGAAAACTTTCAGTAAGTTGATTTGAGGCTTTTCACTGCTCAAATAACAATCGCTATGTTTCTAAAAGACTTGAGTGAAAATTAAATGACATACTTGCTTTATCAAATATATAACCTATGCCTTTTAATTCTTCACTAGAAGAAGCAAGTGACCATGAACCTAGTTTTCTCCAACTTGCAAATCACTTTGTGCTGCATACTGATGTTCTTCTGATTATAATGGTGTAGTTTGTATTCTTACACTATGGGACAAAGCTGAGAGCTCTCCATTCTGCGTATTAATAAAACAGCCACAGGCTCATGAGGAAAAACCAGTAAACATTCACATTTAAGTATCTAGTTTTGGTACAAAATATTCAGTGTTGTTAAACTTCCAGCTAAGTGGGTAGCCATTGTCAATGTGTGGTTTTAGTAAGCCTGAGAAGACTAATGAATAAATGTCTGAAGCATCTATTCAGAAGTGGTTTTACATGGTACAAAACCAGCAGAGCAAGGAAAGAAAGCAGAAACTTTCTGTGTTCAAAGAGGTGTAAGAATGTGCCAAAATATAGCCTGGGAAGAAGGTAAAGATGAGGAATATTTGTGAATTAACAGCTTCTGGGTGTACTGTAAGTCTTGGGCTGTGCAATGCTTTTCACTGTTGCTTTCCGTTTGTCCTGCTGCTCTGCCACTGTCTTGTGTTTCAGCCTGTCTCTAGCTCAGGAAACTTAAGTTTCAATGTTACCCAAATTGTGGGAACTTGGAATAGTAGCTTTTAGCAAAGCTTGGACTGAGCTCAAAACTTCCACCTAATGGAATCTTTTCCTACAGAAATGCTTGGAAAAAACACTCTGGACTCCATGGGACCCTTACTGAAAGCAAAAAAAGCATTGCATTTCAGCCTAGAAAAGGGACATGGATCTTCCCTTTGATATGTGACCTCCCTTGTTTCCAAGAAGCTTTACTTTTGAGTCTGGGCCTGATGGCTTTAAAACTAGATTTTAAGAACATCCTGCACTGAAGTACTAAACCAAATAGTTGAGCTTAATAGTTAAACCCATAGAGCTTTCAGACTGTCTAGTGCTTCACTTCTAGATGACTTTGCCCTCTTAAGAACAGTCAGTGGTTTCTGCATGTTTTTTGTGAGTAGGTTTTAGGTCTTGCAGTAAATCTTTTATGCAGAATTTGTGCCTTTTCACATTGGGCAAGAAACAGACAAATGAAAATGACATCACCAGTAAGGAAGCAGTTTATATTTGTTTCACTTTGAGACATTTCATACCTGTCTATCCAAACTAGACTTGGAGAGCAGGAGTGCAGAAGCATATTAGCAAGCAGTGTGGAACCAGTCCCAGCTGTCGAATGCATCTGCTGGACCTCTCCATTATCATTTCAAAGCTCCAGAAGCTGTTAAATCTTGAAGACTTTCCATATTGATCTCTTTGCAGGACACTCGTCACTGTAGCTGCTTGAACAGACTTTCTGCCTTTTAGCTCTTAAAGCTTTGTATTCCACCAGAACTTGTTTTCAGGCATCCAGCTCTGGCACTGCAGCAAAGCCTTTAATAAGCACTTAAATTCCTTCCCCTGTGACAAAAACCACAGTCACTTCTGCTCTTGCCTGGTGGCTGCCTGGCACTTTCCCAAAAGACTGTAGAATGCCCTGCTAGCCTTCCTATTTTGAAATAAAGCAGGTTGTGATGTCCAGAGCTAAATGTGAATTGTGGCTGAGCACATGATGATTGTTATGCTTCCTAGCATTAACTTATTTTGTGTGATGCCTTAAATGTAAAAACATCCTAGCTGAAGTCAGTCTGTTGGTATCAGTTTGCCTGCTAACCAAACATAACTCAGATTTTTTTTTTTATTCCCTGCTAGTACTGAGCCTGTGACAAGCTTAGCTGTGAATTCGTGGGGTTTATGACTGGCTGTGCTTTTTCCCCATTTCCATTTTTCTAAATCCTGATACTTTCCAAGCCTTATTAAAACATGTTTAATAAAGGGAAAAATTACACTGAGTCTAGTCACTGCTTTTTTGGTCACTATGATACCATGGAGAATTCCAGGTGTTGCTAAACCCAGATAAAGACTGTGTGTGACTTCTTTGGCATAATAATCTGCTTATAGGGTTTTCACTTTTATATCTCTAGCCATGTAAGTATGATAATAGTGAAAATGATACTTGAAAGCATGTGTGTGAATATATCATATATAAAGCAAAAATGACTCATCTATTTTTTCTATTTTTTTCAAAGTAGAAAACAACTTGTTATTTCTAAAAGGTTTCTTTGGATGACTTTCTGTAATGAATTATTGGAATTTGCTTACAATAAGTAGTTTAGATCAATCTTTTTTCCTTATGTTGTGCCTACTAATGTTATCGAGGAATTGGAGCCAACCTTGTAGGTAAGGTTTGGTGTTCTTTGAAGTAAAGCTAGTTTTTGAGCCTTATATTCCTCCGTATGTACAGGGTAGTTATCCTAGTGCATCTCACCCTGAGCCATACAAATACGCAGAAAGTATAATGGGAAATGGAAGGTACTACTTTATTTCTGTAGCTTGAATGAAAATAAAGCTTCTGAGGAACTGAACGTCTCAGCTTCTTGACTCTGTACGGGGTGTAGAGAAATGCAAATCAAAGATGAGTAAGGTACTGCTTTGAAATGTGTTCACTCTTCAGTTTGGAGTTTGTGTGTAGTTAGGGCTTCTGCAGCTCACCCACAGATCAGCCTTGTTCTAAACAAAACTTACCTAGTGTGATTGCAGAAATACTGCTGACTGCTCTTGTTTACCACAGTTTCCCTAGTAGGAAAGAGCAGTCTAAATATGTTTGTATAGTGGTACCAGCTAGCAGAAAATTGCAGGTGATCTCCTAATTGGAGCTCCTGTCTTCCAGTTGTGCCACCCCATTGATGTTAAACACCAGGAGACAGTACCTTGAACTTGCAGGAGGGGTTTTAGTCTGTTTATGCTATCCATTAAGGGGCTTTAAGGCTAGAAAGAAACTGTCTCTGTAGGTATGTCATTGCACAGCTGTACACTTAATACTGGAGATTTTTTTGGATACAAGAGTAGATGTTTGACTCTGCTGTAAACTGATTTCAGTACAATGGCCTCAGTTCATCTCATGTGTTTGAAATGGGAGTGTTCCTGTCTGCTGCGGAAATCATGACTGCTGACTTCCAGAGGTGGAGATGCTATATCAAAGGTTCCCTGGACCTGGAAAATTCATCTTTGAGTTCATTCCCTAAAGGCAAGGGAGAAATATCCGCGGGCTGCCATCTGGGGACAGATGTATTCCAGACTGGTTGGGTAAAAAATAAAAAGCTTAAAGTCCTCTTAAGTCATTCTTAATTTATCAGTAGAGGTGTATCTTTCCTGTACACACAAACTGGGGGGTGGGGATAAAGGGCAGAACTGAGATTTGATTTTTCTCAGGCTGTGAGGGTTGTTCAAAGGTATTTCAGGGAGAAATAAAAATTGAAGGTGAGATTCAAGCACCAACAGGTTTAGCTGAAAAGCAATGTCATTCTAAGGTCAATTCCCTTTGTTGCAAGGAACTGGTATTCCTTTATTGCAAAATTAGACCTAAATCCTCAAATTAATGTTATCTAAAGTTTGTGAATGTGACTTTAGGTCATTTTACCTTCATTAAACTGGGGATTTACCAATGTTTTGGGGGGTTGTAATAATGGTGCGGACTAGTCATAATCTGTATCACCAGTGAACTCTTTTGGGAGTGGATTGAAAAAAAAAAAAATCCTGCTTAGATATAGATGACTTCTTAAGCAGCACATGGTTCTTTCACATTTGTATGAAATGTGAAAATGATGAAAAATGAAGAATTGGCTTTTTCTAACAGTTTTGATGCTTTTCCTTGGTCATTGTTTCCTTGTAGATGGGGTGCTGTTTAGACATCCCCCTGCAGTTGTGCAGCAGTGTGTGCAGTGGGTCTTTCCCTGCAGTGGGAGTGCTGGTCCTTGCTGAGGGGATACCCTGATCAAGACGCATCTCTCAGCAGCTGGAAGCTGGTTGTATTTGGTAAGCTTTTGCTCTGGGTGCTGTCAGTTACCTTCAGTAAGCTCCAGGATTGAGAGATGAGGTTTTCAGTTCTGCCCTCTGAGGTAATCTCCTCCAACTATACTTGTATTGCAGTGTAAAAACATGCTCCCGGTTCTGGGGCACCTGATGTTACTGCACTAACCCTGTCACTTGCGTGGTGGTTAATATTGTGATACAATCCAGAATGAGTATTCATATGACATTCTAGGTGTTCTGCCAGAACACGATTAATTCGGAACTGAACACAACCCCAACAACCTTTCCTCATTTGTGCTTTTGAGGCTACGTCTTAATTGCACTGAAGCACATGGTTTAGGGTCATCTCTAGTAAAATTACCTAGAGGCAACTCGGTCCTACTCCTCGTCTCTTTTATAGTTTCTCTAGGTTTGAACAACAGAGACTTGGCTCTTCTGAAATGCTGTAGTGTACATACCTTCATTATATTGGTGAGTTTCAACTATAGCCTAGGTCTGCCTTCCTGCCCACTAGAGGAAGCAGTTAGTGGAATTTGCAGCAGAATTGGCATGTGTCAGGAAGGGAATAAAATGCTTGGGCTGTGTGAGCTGTTTGCAGTGAGATCATTTGCTGGCTGTCCTGTTCCCGGCTGCTGTGCCTTGCAGTGCTGGGCCTCGAGTTAGTAAGGAGGTTTGTACAGGCACTTGACTATGCTTGAGTATACTTCTGGCTTACAAAGCACGGTTTCTTCCCCATGTTGTGTCAATTTTGAGAGGCTTTATTTTTGCCTATTTTATAACAGTTTCTAAGGATTTCCCCAGCATTGCTGAGCTGTGCTCAATGATAATTGTATTGGCAACACCAGAGCACTAAAACGTTTGAACAGTTCTTGAACAGCATGCTGGTTAATTCACCTGCATGCAGGCTGGGCTGGCTGCAGCTGGGCTTGGCTCGCTTGGGAGGGAAGAGAGAAGAGATTCCTAGCTGCCTGGTGCATCTATTTAAGTTTTTTTCCAAAACTGAGCTGTGACATTAAAATGGAGAATGCAGGTAGTTATGATAGCCTTTCAGTTGTGCCCATGAATATCTCCTCGGGGGGGTGGCCAACAGCAGATAGAGGAGGAGCAGAGGCTTACAGGAGTGTGCCAAAGGACAGTGAAACTATTACTGTGTAGTGACTGAGCTGCTGGGGCAGTGGAACAGCTCCTGCTGATCTAAGAGATCAACCCAAAATGCTATTAAAAGCTGTAGGTTTTGTCCTAAACATTACAATTCCTCCTTTCTGTAGGTCTGAGCCTAAATACCTCAGAACTTTAACCTTCCAAGGAAACATTTCATACCTTGCTCTGCATGTTTCAGAGGCTAGTATAGGCTGTGCTTTTACGATTGGCCCCATTTTGTTAAAGTAGCCATGAGCTGTTTGCGTGAGATGAGCACGGCTCTGTCTTGCACAAGGGGAGCTGCGTGTAGAGCGTGTTTGCGCCAGGCAGAGTGCCTCAAGCGCTGGCCTTTTCCCAGCTGCCTTTGTTGTGCACTTTCTCTTCAGGTAGTCTTTCGCTTAGTTAAAATACAGCTGCTGGGCTGTAAGTATAAAAAGTCCTTTACTGGACGTAAAGTTTCGAAACAGCTCAGAGGCATAGCATGTGTGAGCTGTTCCATACCTTGTAATAGCATTAGCGGATGGGTGACTCATACTGTAGTTTTTGTGCCAGAGTATTCAGCAAGCGAGTATCATCCCAACATTAATTCCAGTGAGGAAAAAAGTATTAATGATGGTGATGAAGACAAATTGAAGGCAGCTGAGCCAAAGCATTTCCCTGGGCCTTGGGCAGATGCTGAACCTGAAATCAGACACGATAGAGATTGTGAACAAGTTTTACAACTCATCCTCAATTGGCATCAAATCCTTTTGATAACAGCAGCTGCTCTGTGAGGTGACTTGTGCATGTAACAGTTTTATCAGTTGCTTACCTTAATGCAAGATTTCAGGTTTTTCTGATTCGCCCCATGCTGCTTCCTTACTAAAGCAGACAGGAATCAGTTTGTGATATGGTTTTGTTGGACAAGGCAGTTCATATTTTCCAGGTCGTAGTCTGAGCTCTCCCTTGAGCTTGAGACAATTGACTGTAAAGGCCTTTTAACTGCAGAAGACTAAATGGGTGGGGGGCAATGAGCTTGCAGTTCTGTGCAGCAAAGTCCCTGTGTAAACATCAGTACTCAACCAGAAAAGAAAAGGCTTTTGCTCTCTGGACAGAGCTTGCCTCAGCATTAGTGCAATGTGCTCCTCAGGTGTTAGCAGATGGCTCTTGGGTGATGTGAAAGTAGGAAAGGCAGAGAAAAACAAGTTCCTGTGACTCCCTGATATTCTGCCTAAGTTCATCCAGATCTTCATGTCTGTGTGGGGAGTGCTGGGGTAGAAAATACAATCCATGGGCTTCCCTACCTGTCTTCTGTCGGTGTCCTTGTGATATTTTACAGAGGGAGAATTCAATTGAGTTTGAGATCTTGTAGAAGGGGAAACAATTCAAATAAGCTGCTACTTAAACCTTTTGTTTCGGTCATTTAGTGAGACCTAGGGATTACTTTTTTTTTTTGCAAATATCAGTGAACACTGACAACTGAGTTCTTTTTTTTCCAGTAATTTCAGCCCTGTGGCTTCAAGTTCATTTTGTCTGTTCCTACCACATTGTTACCCATGCAGAAAACAGTTGTTGACAGCTTAAAAAACTTAGCCTGTTGGTTGTTTTTTTTTCTTTCAGCAAAGTTCCTTTTGTGCTTTGTCATTAAGCAACATGGGGACAGTCCATTGTGATCTAGATTTTGCTGCAGAGGCTATAAAAAGGGGTGGGGATAGGAGCGTGTGGATTAAGAATTTTGCCCCGGATAAAGGAACTCCTCAGTGGCACAAAACTGGCGGATATTAGGAACATCTAGCAGGATGATGTGCTCCCACAGAGAGACAGTATGCCAGCAGCACAGGTTAGAACAGCTCCAGTCCAGCTGGGCTGCAAACTCCCTCTCCAACTCCAGTGCCATCCCTGGCTTTTGGGCATCCTCCCTTCTGTGCACAAAGCAGAGCTGAGCTGCTGAGGGAATATGGCCATGTATTTCCCTGCAGTAGGCTGTGGATCGCACACAAAGGAGTGTTTGAGAGCTTCACCAGGTGCATGTATCCTTTCCAGATATGCTCTGGAAAGGCTTAACAGCTGGGCCTGTTCCCACCTCCTTCCTGGCTGAAGTGATTGGATACTAATTCCAATACTTGCAAGAGCACATTTTCCAGGTGCTGGCCTCCAGCTATCATCTGCCTGCATGCAGTAATAAAATATTAACATAGGAAAAATTCAGGTGGTAAACATGTGGAGGTAGATGTTTTGCACTACGGCAGTAGGCAGCATGTCCCAAATGGAACTCCACTAAAAAATACAGGTGAAGCAAGGTACAGCACCTTGCCTTTTCCTGACAGTTGGCATTGCGTTCATCTGTCACGTGTTTAGGATCACATAAAACCTTCACTGTGTTTTCCTGTACAGCTGTTCATATCTGCCCTGGCAAGAGGGACTTAAACAACACATTTGGAAAAATCAATAAACTTCAGCTGCAGGGGGATGTGGCATAAGGTGAATTTTGCACTGAGCCCTTTAGAGAGCTTGTTTCTTTTATCTAGTGGTGTGAAATGTGCAAGAGGAAAATAGCTGTTACAGAAAATGTTCTTGTGCCTTGCAACAGTCCAAAGCAGCAAGAAAGGCCATAGTTACAGCAGTTGTCTGTAGCTGTCCTGATTAGAAAGGTAACTCTTAAACCATGGTAGATGTTTTTGAAAGTGTTGATATGTTTTCAGCATTCAGTTTGTGACTGTTGTCCTCTTGGACTGAAGGGAGAGCAAAAACATGATATTTTTGTCCATATAGTTAATTGCTATCTATTACTATGGGTTGTGGTATAAGTAGGAAAAATGAACTACATGTAACTATAACACTGGACTGGGCTGACAGGAATTTTCTCTCATTAAACTCATGTTCCATAGACTAAAATGTCACTAAAAAGGGGATACGCTTTACTTTTTTCCATGTGGTGAAATCCAGGGCCTGTTCATTCTTTGGGGACAGTTTAGAAAACAAAAAAAATCCCCCAAACGCAGGAGTTTCACTACTCCTAGTAGAGCTACAAAAAAGATACTTTATTACTTAGAGCATTCCACACAGAAAATTGCTTTTCTGGCTCACTCTGGAGCCAGGAGATCTGCTGTTTGCCTTCCTTTGTTACATACTGTATTCGTGACCATGCTTACTTTAAACTTGGGGCTGACAGCAAAGGTGTCCTCCTATCAACTGACTTGGCTAAAATATTGACCTAACTTTGTGTACTGTTTCCAACAGTGACTAATGACAGATGATTAGAAAACAGCTTAAGAAATTAGGGATCTGTAGTGTGATCTTTCTTCTGGGACACCTTGTCGACTTTTGGCAAAAAAACCCCTGCACCTAGACCATCATGTTTAATAGCTACTGGTTGATCTGCCTCTGTTAATTTGGCGAGTCCCTTTCTGAACGAATTTATAGTATTGGTCTTAGATGTTCTCATGGCAATTGAATTTCCAGCATAGCGATGCATTGCAAGAAGGCATCTGTATCATCCTCCATAGTAGCTTCCCACAAACAAACCCGTCTCAGATTGAGCCTCCTCTTCCAATTCCAGCTGGTGGCAGACATCCCAGAACTACCACTTAACAAAAGAAGGTGGAGATATTAATCTTTGCTTTAGCTTTTTTTTTAAAACTATGCTCTCTCTACCAATCCTGTTTACAGCTTAGTTTGCATCTCCCCTTCTGTTGGGTTGTTCAGTTGCTGAGTACTGGAAATCTGGTTAACAACTTAATTTCTTCCACCTAGGACAATGCAAACCATACAGTTGCAGTATGTAAATAAGTCTTGCAATTTAGAAGACTGTGCCTTAAAAAGAATGGAAGTACAGAAGCAGAAAATCTGATTTCAAATTAGAAGAAGCAACTCTTTCTGGTAATGAGCAGCACTTTTCCGAAACGGTACCAGCTGCCCCCCTCCAAGTCCACCTCGCTTCATAAAGAGGACCAGGTTTGTTTCAAATGCAAGCCCTATTTTTTGACTCTGGTAATAGTTGGATCATTAAGTCCAGATTTCACTTGGCAGAGCTGTCCATAGTTAACTTTGCTGTTGCTGCTAAGTCCTCTTTCAGTTAAAAATAAGCAAATTCGATTGGTGTATACTTGCAAAGGAACCTTCTCTCCTCTGCTTGTGCCTGTTGCGTTAGCCGTTTTCAAACAGCCCCATGTGTTCTTGATTACTTTGGGAACCTTGTGTCGCGAATGAATGGAATGCACCTCACTCAAAAGAGAGCAGCAGCAATATGTTTTATTGTAGAATAATAATTTGACAGGGTTCAATAAATTTGATGGAATTTAACAAAGTTTAACAGTGATTTACCAAGGTTCAATAAGTTTGATGGCAAGGTTCACTTTATTAATTACTGCATGGAAGAAACATACAAAGGATAATTGAGTTAGAATTGAGTTAGAATGATCCACACAGAGATCGGAGATGAAAAGGGTAAGGAAGACCCTGCTGTTGAGTCATGAGGTTCAGGGTGGACCCCCTTGCTTTCTAAACTCCTGATGGAGCTTAGGTGCGGCTAGGTCCAATCTTAGTCTCAGCCTTGGACAATGGTTTATGTCTAATGGAATTATCTATACAAAGTATAGTAATTAATATTTAATACCTACATGGATTAGTAATGTTTCATTAGCATTAATTCAGCATGCTATCAGTCACTTACCGAGGATCTGTCGCAAGTAAGGGATCTCTCTGCCTTGGGCAAGGAAGGATCTCTCAGGTAAGGAATCTCAAACCTTGAGGTGTCCCTGCTCAAGGAAGAGTCACCTGGCGTGCAGTCCACCTGCAATTCAGGGAGAGCTCAAATTGGACTTATCCAAAGATCTGCCTTTGGTAAAAGGTCTCTCTGCCTTGAGGAGGAACCTTGAGAGGCATCCCAGCTCAAGGGGAGATCACCACCACACAGCCACGCTGCCTAGCAGGGAGAGCTCAAAGGCGGCTCACTTAGGCTGCCATATTTATGGAATAAAGGGGTTGGCTCGTAGTCAAATCACATGCGATGGAAATGTAGGCATGAGACTCCTTATACCCACAACTTTGTTCCTTGATAAATGAGTCTTGGAAAAGCCACCCGCTATTCATGTGTTAATTGCATGATCCATGATCCGGGTGTTCCAAGCTCACATGCATCAATGCTCACTGTGTCACTCTGCTCCTTTGTGCGTTTTCAGATAACAGATTGAAACTAGAGTAGTTCTTGGCCTGGCTACGGTTCAGGCCTTTGCCTCCTTTGGAGCCTGTACCAAACTACTGCTAGTTTGGTTAAGGGGTCGAGTGCACCCGTCGCATCTTGTGACCTAATAAATGAAACAGCCATAAACAAAGCCAGCTTAATTTCAAAATTTCCATTTTGCCATGGAAAGTCAGCGCTGGCTGGCTCAACGCTGTTGTCAAACAGAAGAGGTACAGGAGAGAGATGACTCATCGTGTACACTCATCTTTCTCTGTCACGGCGATGGAGCTTTAGATGTTCCTCTCTCTCTGTCTCTGGGCTCTGCAGACCAGGAACTGCACCAACCTGACCCATGCCTGGGTGCAGGGCAGGTTCACTTTGAAGCATGAGGTATATTTCCATGGGGGTGACTCCCCGGGTGAGCACATGCCTGTGTCTTCATGCTGCCTTCTTCCAGAGTTCAGGCTCTTGCTCCATAAAAAGCACTTCACGGGCTCTTCAGGTAGCTACAGTAGCTCTTTCTTTTAAAGCTGACCTTCAAAGGAATAAATGCTGTCAGCTGGATCCCGTTTTGTCTGCTTTGTGCTATATGAAGAAAGGCTGAAGTGAGAGAGATGTTTGAGGATGTCCTGATTTTTTTTTTTTCCTGCTTGCTCTTCACGTCACCAATTAAGATCTTGTGTATCATGGATGACAGAGTGGCAGACCTGGAAATGTAGCGGAAGTGTGAATTCACAAGAGTAAAAATTGGATCTGCTTGAGGGGAAGGGTCTTTTTTTCTTTTCTTTGATTGTTCTAGAATAAATTAAATCATGGTGAAGATTGCAAAAAGGAAGGAACTACTGTTAATGATAAATAGTAATATGTACAAACTCCTCAGTTTCTCATAAATACTCATTTTACTTTTTAGGGAATCTGACCTGTTACTGGCACCTGAATTTCAGGTGCATAAAGTTTCCATGTTTGAGAGAGTCTGTGTCTGCAAAGGAGTAAAAGCCTCACCCTGGTCTCCTATGTAGAAGTGTTAATTTTTCTCTGCCAAAGAAATGTCTTATCAGACTTTGATGTATTGTGTTGCCTCCTGAAAAACTTAACTCCTTCCTAGACAAATTTAGCTGAAGATAGAAATACTTCCAAAACCAATTGTTCTTTATTTGTGCACAAGCTTTACCAATAAGGGAAGTTTCATGAATGTCCCTCATCTTGCCTCCATAAAATTAACTTTCACACATCTTTACTGTAATCTATTAATAAAACTTTTCTTAAGCTTACAAAAATACCAGCCAATCCACATAATAGCTTCTTTAATATACATTTTTTACATTCCAAGGGTAAGGGGATGCAAATCTTTCAAGAAATGATAGAAGACAAGCTCAAATAACAGAAAATTCCAGCTATAATCTACTTTCCTTTGAAAAAAGTAGGGTGGGGGAAGACTTTAAGATTTATACATACACCAAGTTTGCATTTTATTTCAGTCCTCGTATTTAATTGAAGTAACCGTACTTGTGTTATGGACCTAGATGTAATGCATAGGCTGTGTTTTGTGTCTCTATCTTAAAGTTTCTTAAAGAGAGACCTGTAACGTAGTGGTAAACTGTGTGCATGAGATTCAAAAGCTAAATGTGGAAACTGGATGTGACTGCTGCTGAGTCATGCTGACAGCTCAGCCTGGTTAGCTTTAACAAAGGTTCAAAGAGGAACAGGGCATCTTTTTGATCAAGGAGGTAGGACTGAAGAAGGCTTCTGATCCTTAGGTTTCTGGTACTGTAAGTAGGGCTTTGGCTTTTTGACTCTGTGCGTAACATCTTATTAAAACAATCATCTGAACTGTTCCTTTGCTGTCAGGTATCACTGAAGGTATAAACAAATTTTCATTGACTTCAGGGATTGTGCCCAAAGTGCATGGCTTGTTGTTGCTCTATAATTTTCCGTAAATGTGATTAGGCATTCTTGCACTGGAGGCTGCCGTTGCTGCTAAGGGACTCTGGGAACACGTATAATATACTACTTAAATGTGAGTATACTGTGAATGGATGAGCTCATTTTCTTCTTGCAACCAGTCGGGTTAAAACTCAGTCATGCCCATGGAAAGCCAATGGAAAAGGGACATGAAATCACAAGACAAAAGTATTTTTTCCCACAAGCAATTGTTTGTGGTATCTGTCACAGGATGGCCTTCTGTAAATGTACATCTGCCATAGGAAATGGCTCCATGAAAAAGTTACATAGTGACAGATGTTCCATGTCTTTAGGTGGTTTACCCAAGGGGGGAAGGACGTGCTTCCTATTCTCTGACTTTATGGATACACATTTGGTCGGGGAAAAAAATGTTATTAGTGTGTGATAGTTCATATCCTATCAAGGATAGAGCTGTTCGCACTTTTGGTATGAGTCACACTGGCACTAAGCACTGCATGGTGCCAGTCAGTTGTTTCATCCTGTTAGCTCTTGTTAAAAATACAGCTGGCTTGCTCTCTCACTTACCTTGTATTAGTTATCTTGCCTTAGATGATATAAACTAAGATCACACCTTTTCTCACAACCAAAGGCAAGGCCCACTTTTACAGTGCACATGGCTCCTGCCAGTCTGGGCCCGTACAGCAGATAATGGATCTGATCTGCAGTCGCTGTCAGTATTATTTTGTGGAAGTCCGGGTTTCAAACTTACCTGGCTGCCTGACGCTACCAGGCCTCCCTTTGGATTTACTCATTGGATCTGACTTCAGCTTTATTTGCCACTAGGCTTGTTTTACTGTTCCAAGTAAGGGTTAGCCCCTTGCTAGAGCAGAACATGTGGTATTTGTCAGAAAGAGACAGCTTTAAGGCTGCCAGATAACCTGACCAGCCTGCTGCTCTGCAAACAATTTTGTGGGCCCTGCTGATAACGATAAAGCAACTGCACTGAAGACAATTAGAAGCTGCTGATGTCTGTAGGGGAGCAAGGCTCCCAGTGGCAGACTAGTGCTGCTCCGGCATACGACTATCCCTAAAGAAAAGCACTTACAAACTTATGAACATTTATAGTATCTTGTTACTGATGATGGCACCCACCTGCAGTTTTTCCGCTGTCACTGTATGTCATCAAGCCCCAGATGCTCATTATTTCATTCTCATCAGAATCACTGCTTTGGTGTGCAAGCCTGTAAGAAACCCTCCATGGCTGTTTGCCGCAAACTGAACGATACCAAGCTCCTTCCAGACCAGTCTGGGTGATGCTTACCAAAGGGTTACTCATATAGGCCTTGCCTGCACTAGAAAAGGTGTCCACCCCTAGTATGAGGCATCAGGACTGAGTGCAGCTGGATCCATGGATCTGCTGGTTCCATTAACTCTGTTCAGTCTGTATTAGAAACTGATTTTAAGCCTTGCAGGATTAACATAAGCTTTTTCATTTAGGGATTATATAGACCTATAAGGTCATGCTGGTGCCATTTTGCTAGTACTCATGCCATTTAAAAATTGCGTTGTAGATCAAATTCGAAGGACCTCAAGTATTTTAAGGCTGTCATTCAATCTTGTACAGGTGGGCCAAGTTTATCTGGTATGTATCTATAATGAAAGCCCTGAGAAGAGCAGAGATCTGTTTTCTCATTACAATGACAGCAATAGAGAAGCTATGGCTTAAGTTAAATCTGTCAGGTTTCACCACTGCAGGGAGGTAAGGAAAGCAACGCCTTCATCCTCCCAGCAAACCATGCAAATAGAAAAGCAAAGATTACAAAGCAGAAGAGGCTGAAGGAAGGATCCGAGTCTAAGGAGGAGACAGCTCAGAACAGGTCAAACAGAGAAGCACTGAGTGTCCTGCAAATAATTGCTGTGATGAAGCATGGGAAGGCATAAAAGCAATCTGAAAATCTGAGTATTTGCCATCTGCAGAAAGAGAGAAGGGGAATCAGAATGCAGGTATTGCTCTCTTCTCCTGGCTCTATTGCCAGAGGGCCAAGACAGGTAATGGTTGCAGATGAAGCTGCTACCTTCCCCTGTCTTCAGAGGATGTGGCCAACCTAGCAGCCTCCTTGCATTGCTTTCATTTCAGTACAGCTCTGCTCCTCACACCACATTCTTTTAGAAGATCTGTGGACTGTTATTGCCTGCCCTTGCCTTTCCCCGGTGTAATTTTTGCAGGAGGAATGGATCAGTTTTGCTTGACATGACTTTGATGTCTGCTGCCTTTAAATCAGCTTCAACTGATGTGAGACTCGGGTGGTGGCAGCTGGGAGACTGCTTAGCTTCAAGCATGGCTGGAGTTGTTCTGTGACCTGAACAAGAAGGTGAACGTACTTTGCTCTCTGGGTGGCAGAATGCCATGCATTAAGGGGGACAGAAAATACGTATGTGGGAGGAAGCCCTTACTCAAACAGTTAATACACCTAAATGTGAAGAAAGAAGATTTGGTGTCAAAGTACATCTGTTGCCCATGGTTTGATGCAGTCAGCATGGCATGTATTGCTAAACCTTTGTGCCAGCTGTTGTGGGCACCTAAGTTTCCATGATTTTTTGCTGGCTGCTGCTGCTTTTGAAATTTGCTGCTTCTGACATGCAGGAATATTTTTTTTAATGTGTGAGTGAGCCTGCAGGACGGGAGTGTTGATAGCACACAGCTGACCACGCTGTGCTGAGAGCTTTAGTGCAGCGGAATTTCAACTCCTGGCTGCAATGGTAGTTAGAAAGAAAAAGGATCAAACTGGACAGCTCTCATCAAGTCCTCTGATTCATAATTCCTAAAAAGATTCTCATCCTAGTCTACTTTCCTTTGCTATGTAAAGGAAAACATACATACTTCTCCCTTTGTATTTAGAGAGCAGGCATGGATTAGGCTTACTAAGCAATAATCAGCTTTCACTGGTTTAAAATTAACTAAAACAGCGCTATTTTTTTTTCTCTCAGCTGGTGTCAGCAGGGTTCAGAAGGTGTCTGGAGGAGGTGTCTCAGGCTTTTGTGGCAGGGTGAAGAGAGAAATGACCTGCAGCAAGCTCTTTCCATTGCCAGAGGCATGGTGTCACGTCCACGCTGGATGAGTTTTCCTGGCCTAGCCTCCCAGCTGCCAGGATGGCTGTATGGGAGAGGTGAAGTCTGGGCTGCGGTGGGAGGGAGGGAGGGAGGGAGGGAGAGGTGTCATCCTGGTGGGGATGGGAAAGCACGTCCTAGAGCAGGTGTCCTGTGCTACTGTCTGCCATCCTCAACCTATTCCCCTAAAGAGAATGTCCTGTCGGTGCTCTCCTTCCCTCTCCTATACCGTGCTGACAGTGAGCTATTTATTTTGAGTTGTAATTGAAACATGTATGTTGGGGATTTTAAGCCCCTGCCCATTGCAGTGGGTAAGGACACTGAGAGGCCTTTGCCGCCTTCGTTTCCTTCACTTTCCCGCTAACGTGCTAAGAGCTTCAACGTTTCTGACAGAGGATGCTGTACCGTAGCTAGACTGAGTGTTTCTCGGTCCTGCTGAAGGCTTGCACTATGATCTCACCCTTACCCCACAAGCCCATGAAGAAGAAACACGGTCTACGTGACCTGACCCTTTGTCAGTGTGTCCTTTTAGCTCTGTGTAACCATGTTCGTATCATAGCCCATGGGCTCCGTGTGCCAGCAAAAGGAGGCTGGAGCCTGTGTGTGCCCCAACACAGCTGCTCTGTGGGGCTAAGATTGTTTGATCTTACTTTGTCTCCCCTAATTAAATTGTTTTATTTTGGGTTTGTGTCTGGGGTGGGGGTGTTTTTTAACATGCCTACTATCTGGAACCCTGTAGTGTAACTTTAGTGTGTATCTCCAGGCTCATGTCACACTGGGTTTGGATTTGGTTTCCCCTTTCTCCCCCTTCTTCTCCCCCCCTTCTTCTCCCCCCCTTCTTCTCCCCCCCTTCTTCTCCCCCCCTTCTTCTCCCCCCCTTCTTCAGCAGAGCAACAGCTAAAGTTTTCCCTTTCCCACTATTGAGCAGTTGGACCAGTGACCACCCCCACCCCACCCCCCGCCCAAATCACAACTGAGATACACTTTCCATGTTAAAACAGCAATTGTGTAATAGTTTACAGCATAGCACAGAGCTGTGCCTAGCAGGCAACACTCGCATTCTCAGTTTCTTCTGTTGGCCAAGTCATGCTGGGAGATGTAACATAAGGCTGAAAACCTCCACAGGGTGTGGAAGGCCTGTCTGTGTGTGAAGCATCTTTGAATGTCCTCTTAGACAGCACTGAATAGTAGAAGGCTATTTTCCTTTTCTAGCATTAGGGGGAGCACAGCTGTTAAGAGAAAGAGACTACATGGTAAAAAAAATAAGATACAAACAGTAAAAGAAGTTCTGAACCTTATGAGTCCAATTTAAACCCTGTCCCTACATTATGGTCTGTTTATAATCCCCGTGCCACCAGTAACAAAGCTTCTGCAGATACCCAAGATCATAGGACCCTGCTCTCAGAGACACCAGGCAAAGAGGAGGAGTGGAAACAGACAGTCTGATAATTTTTCAGTCACTTAGAAAGAAGCAAATATAACTGAGTGGCATTAGCAATTGTTGAAACCTTGTTTAGCATTCTAGAGGCCTTGTTGACAACAGCACTACAACAGCCATTCAGGAATGCTATTACACCACCAGGAATGTCTCTGAGATGTTGCATTTTATAGACTATACTCTCGTTTTAGCTTCCAGTGGCGTAATTGGTGATTGTACACAGGGCCTTGGCTACAGAGGAAAATATTCTTATCTTGATCTAAGCCCTTGGCTCTGCAGATTGGTTTTTGTTTTGTACTTTGGTAGGAGTGTTGCCCAATAAGCTGTGTGGTAAAACCTCTCCACCCCCAGCCAAAATCGCAAAACTCCTGTTGACTTGCTCAGAGCTGGGATTTCACGTGTGGGCTCAAAGTCCGTAGGCCTATGTAATTCCTCTGCCTCTACCTCTGCTGGCTTGTGCTTGCTTCCTCCACTCACGAGAAGTAGCTTATTGATCAGTTCTCTTTAAACCTGTAAGGATACTTCCTGGCTACTCTTGTGAGCAAGGCTAGCAGAATCAGTCCCTGTGTGCATAAAAGATACCAGATAATGACATTTAGGCCAAATATTCTATCAAGGATATTTTATTTCATATGTTTTCCCACAACTCAGCACATACTTTAATCATTGGAATGGACAGTCTGATTGATTGCTTGGCTGATTCCCCTAGATTCAACACCTAAAAATAAGTGTTTAAAAGTTACATAATCTTGGAGCGAAGGCTGCTTCCTGCATGTTCTTTGGAAGCCAGAAGTCCAAGTTGGGGCTTGCTGCTTTGTGGGAGAGCAGAGCAGATCCTCTGAGAGCTGGCAAGAATGTGCCAGACTTGGTTTCTAAAGAGAGAGCACGAGGAAGCATGGTAGTTTGGTTCAGGTCTTTCCAGTGATGTCATCAGCTGGCTTTTGTTGGTGTTACTGGCTTGGTTCTATCAGGTTCACAGGAACAGGTCAGCATCCATGCATCTCAAGCCAGCCCATTCTGCACACATTCCATTTGCTTCTTTAGGAATATACTGATGTTAGTATCGCCAAGAGAAGTGAAGGACAAAGTGATTAAGAAGAATGATTCCTTTCAACGGAAGAGTCTGGGATACCCAAAACAGGCATGCATGGGTGGCAAACAATGGTACTGCTACCTGCAGGAAGACTATGCAAGAAAGACAAATAGTAACTGGTATGTGTGGATCCTTCCTCGGTAGTATTACTCAAGAGGAAGTTTCTATGAGACTTGGGGTGTTTGCAGTGCTTCCAGAAGCCAGAGAAGGAGAAGTGGGAGAGAACTGGAAAGGGATTAAAGAGGGAAGAATCCTGCGAAGGGCAGGAAAGAAGGTCAGAAAGAGAAAACCTTTGAAGCTCACCCTAAGAAGGGCACGAAGGGAACACATGCCCCAGAGTGACAGTGCCATGAAAGCTACAACAGAAATCACCAGTGGGAAGGGATACTCTTCTTTCCCCCTCCTTTTTTTTTTTTTAATTTAGTTCAAAAGGATGGCAGGAGCATGAGGCAAACTGTTATTTATGTAGCGGGGAAGAGACACACATGAGGACATCTGTTTTAAGGAGCTGCTTCAAAAATAACCACAGGAGTGTGTTTGCAGAGCACAGCAGGCAACCTGCAGAGTAGCAGAAAGTAAGACAGCAGTGGTGCTCTGAGTGCAGACAGCCCCAAATGGCTGCAGGATTTTGTACATTTGTACTCATTGCCAGACCACCCCACCCTGACCTCAGTGGGTGTTTTACAAATTGAAGGAGGTGCTGTTTCCATATTTTCTGCCCAAAAACATTGATCCCTTCTCTGTTGCTCTCCTTCCTGGCTCCTTTTTCTTAAGTCAGCAGCTTTCAAATTCCAGTTTCAAGTCTTTAAAAAAACCCCCTGTTTCAATGAATATCCAAAACGTATGGCAGAGGAATGCAGATTTGGATACTACTCCATCCCAAAGATGAGGCCCTGTTCACCTGGAAAAAAGGAAAAGCAGACTGAGAGATTTTGAAGCAGGATGCTTGTGTCTAGCATTCTGCCCTAGCCTCTTACTGACTGCTGAGTACAGGAACACGCAGCAAACCTGGCCACTGATCTACTGAGATGCTGTAAGAAAATCCATTACAGCTTACCTGTTGCCTCAGCTTCCCAGCAGGTAAAACAGAGAAGTAAAAAGCACAGCTTTTCTGCTCATTTTCCTTCTAAAGTCTGTGGTCTCAGACAGCTCTGAAAGTGTTGTGGTGTAGGATTCAACACAAATATCAGGTGTGATCCATCAGTGAAATGAGAGGTGCAAAGCCAGATGGCATGAGGCAGCCATCCCACTGGGGAACACAATGTTGCAGGCACTGGGCAGTTAATTTCTCCTGTTAGCCAGGTGAGAGAGCATGTTTGGTAAAGACCAGATGAAATATGAGCATAATTGCTCATAGGGAGACTCAACCTCTCCATGGCCAAACACTCCTTAGAACAGAACTCTGACAAAACATTCATGATGAATTTGCATCCCTGTCTACTTTCCACTTTTTGGTAGGAGAATCAATGGCAAATACCACTTCAAAACAGCAACCAGATACGCCTCCCTCCCTGCTTTTTTAGCTATCCACTGTAGGTAGCAGAAACATTATGCAAATAGAAGTGAGAGTTTGAGATATAGTAGCTGATACCACTCTAGTAGGAAACAGCTGTATTTCTTCTATGCTAGTGGCTGTCAGCAAGTAACACTGACTGAGCTGACTTCAAATATCCCCTAGCTCAAGGGAAGCATTATCCTCTGTAGTCCCTCCAGTACTGTGTTTTCTGATAAAGAACAAATGTGTCTGCTAAAATCAGTTCATGCTTCAGTAACTACTTAGAACGAAACTTGTTTTCAGTTATGAAAATTCTCACTTACAGCACAAAGTAACTATTTGGAGTTTCACAGAATTATTCCATATTTACCTGGCTACGGCTGGTATAACCGTGAGTGTACTTCGGCCAGTGTTTTGTAGCTGAGTACAACCTGCAATGCAGTTTCATGTGTCTGTAAGCCAAGAACGGGATGTGCTTTGGACAAAATTTGATATTTCAAAAGAGTTCAGTAGCAGTCAAAATAGCTTGGAGTAAAATGTTGCAATAAGGTATTTAATATCATGCTGTTACTCCATAGGTTAACAAACGTAGATGGAAATCAATTCCTTGTCACTATGTAAGAGAGGCAGTATCTTTAATCTTGGTTGTTGTAAGTAAAGCACTTACATCCATAGTTGGGTAAACAGATAATTGGCTTTATGTTTTTACTGAGGTTCAATTCATGTTGAAACTAATGGTCATTTAATGTCCAGACTGCTTAGGCTATCCCACTGGATACATCTTCTCTGTGCCTAAGCAAGTTGCATACTAGGCCCAGTAGGACTTGCATCTGACCACTTTCAAGGAGATGTGGGCTTCTAAGCACTTGAGATTGCTTTTGGAATGGGAGCTCTGGCATACTGGGCTGAATAGTGAGAGGTATTCAGGCATAAACATTGTTATGTTTTTTATTCTTTCCTTGAAGTATTATTTCATGGTTTACTGTTTTGATCTCTCTTCAGGCCTTGCCAAGATTAAGCTTTTTCTAGTAGTTTGTACCCATATAGAAAATATAAAACAGTTCACTCTCAATAAATTTGGTAGGTAGGTGTTTTATCCCAGCTTGGACTAAGCAGATGGCTTTCTTTGTGTAGCTGTTTGATTGTGTCATTCTTGTTTCATTTGTGACAATTCGGCTTACACCTCTCTTTTCCTTGTGTGAAATGGGACCTGAGTGTATTGCACCATTCTGTTGTGCATAGCCTCTGGACATGCTGTTCTCTGCTATGGAACTATGGAAAACTGCCCCAAATTTTTCCTGAATACTGCTGTGCAGGTGCAGGCAGGGTGGCACGTGCAAGCTCGTGAGGACACAGATATATTCTGAAAAAAAGACTGTCTGAATAAGCACTGTAAGCAGGCAACTGTAAGCAAGTGTACTTCTACAGTGTACAACACTTCTACAGTGTACAGCAGGCTCTTCCTTGTCAACCTCGCAAAAGCTGACCTTGTGTTTGATATGGTTACTTCTCCTGCCAACCTTTCTCCCAATTTGGCTGCGGGGTCCTACGCACCTTAGCTTGGTCCCTAGATATCTCACTGCTGCCGAGTCCTGCACCTGTCAAAATTTGGGAAATGTCCCTTTCTCCCTCTACGGAGCAGATGGAGGCCCTGTGAGCATCCCCATGGAAAGCAAACATCAGCAGGCTGCACGTCAGGGTAATTTACCACTAGATGGCTGGACCTCCTTTTTGTCCAGCTCTCGGTTTTGTTCCCGGATCAGAGTGACAGTGCTTAAAGCAGAACAATGGACTCGTTGTAAGCTCTCTGCCCACCCCCTTTACAGCTTAACATTTTTAAACAGCTGATGCTTTTAGTAAATTTACCTTTATGATGAATAGTTCAATCTTTTCAAACATACTGAAAGGCCTGTGCTAGTATCTAAGAAAATGATAGATGTTTTGCAAGACAAAAAGAAAAAGCTCCCTACTCCTGTTCTTTTTTTTCATTCCATTACACATGCAATATAACTTCCATTGAGTCTTTTATTTCATAGGCATATGCATCAGTGTGACACATTTAACAGTTCATCGGTCAGACTGGGATACAGCATAATAAAGTCCTGACAAGTCGTGACATAGCAGCCACATATTTTGGTCTGATGAATTTGTAAAATTTGTAAAACTTTTAGACACTGACATTTCTGTCACTGTGCTTTGGTGCAGAAATGTCTGTCCTGAGCAAAATTAGCTTTCCTTCAAGAAAAATTATTTTGCTCATGGTCAGTTTCTTCATAAAGGTTAATACTTCTGGGTGAAGAACATCAACTTTCTTGATGACTGCAGACTGATACATTATACAGAGCAAGGCAGCCTACTTCAAAAGGCAGATGTTCTCCTGCCTGAAAGCAGACAAGAGGAATATACAAAGCATGCATCTGTTTCTTGAAGATAGCACTTTTTTTCCCTTAGTCTCCTCTCCACATTTTCAGATCCACTATTTGTATTTACTGGGTCCACATTGTGTGTTTATAGATATATTTGTATCCTTGAGTTTGAAACAACTGAGAGGTACATTTTTAAATTAAAATTACTTTAGTAATTTTAGTTGCAACACTAGCATTTTGTGCTTGCCACTTGCGGGAACAAGGAGGAGACGTAGTCCCTGCCTCCAAGGTAGTATAATCTAAAACATCAAACCTGGAAATCTCAGGGCACCCTAACAGCTTTGTGAGAAGCTGAAGATATGCTGAAGATGTGCCTAAAGATGGTGGTACATGAAATGGTAAGATGGAGATGAATCTAGAAATAGGTCTGGGGTAGGATTTCGTTTGTTTTCCAAATATTGTCTCAGGTATCAGTCACTCACAGTTCCATTTTCTTAAAGCACTATGACAGCAAAAAAAGCTGATGGTGTAATTACTGTGGTAGAAGAAGAGCAGGAAATTAAAATGAACTCCACCCATCCAAACTCACAGAGAAACAGAGGTAGTGAAGCATGCAGCAAATGACTAGCCTCTGAAAAAACAGACTTCAAAAGTAATTGTTCAACCCAACAAGAATATCGGTCACCACTCTGTTCTCATCTGCAGGAAGGTTTCCGGTTTTGTTAATGTAACAGGAGAGAGTAAGAAAGGCTTGGAAATTTCCACTTACTGGACTTGCAAACAAGTGAATTGTATATTTTTCTGAAGTGCCTTCCTTTTAAAGGTGCCTGAAGGGTAATATGTGCAGGTTATTTATGAAATGTAACCTTGCACTTGGAAGTAGTCCAGAAACAAAGTCTGGACCCAGTTTACTTGCTCTTTGAACTCTTCAAAATACTGGAGTTCCCAAGTAAGTAGAGTAATCGTGTGGCTAGCTTGAGTCTTATCTTCTGCTACTTGATCCTGTCACAAATGGCATGCTCCCACTGAGCAGAGAGGACTATCTGCCAAAGATGTAGCATTACTACAGGCATCGTGTATTTCTCCCATAACACTATGGGAAGTAAAAAGCCCTAACAAGACAGCGTGGTTTTGTAATGACTCTAGTGCTGCTATTTTATGCCTTTTGGAAATGTTTAAAAAAATGTATTTTATTTACCTTGTTCCTAAGCAGGTCCACCGATATAAACTATACAGAATATTGCTGTAAAATACCTGTTCACTAGTGCTATTAAAAGTGCTGTTGGCTGTGGCAGCTGTCTTTGCGTAACATCTGAGAAATCAAAAGTGTCAATACCAAAGGTAAAGGAAACTCTGGTATCTTTGATCCTGCTTTGTGGTAACTGTTGTCAGATGTGACTAGAGAAGGTGCGTATGAAGAACCAGACACAAAATTGTGAGGAAATCAGGCTAAACATATCAACCACCTTCCTTTGGGATTACCAGCTCACTTGCAGAACTCTTGTACAGTCCTAATAAACTATTAGAGGCCCTGGATACACTCTGTCATGTAGTCTGACAGACAGGAGACACCCATGTCACAGCAAAGATGGCAGCCCTTTTGCCACTGCTATTGCCATAGCTCAGATGAGCAAGCATGTTCCTGCCAGAGGTTCGGAGGTGGTTCCCCGCAGCTGGACTGCACTGCAGATCTGGGGCCTCCTCCAGCAGGTGCTCACTCCCTTGAGCACCTCATCACTCTCCCCAGAGGATTTTGGATCAATTCTCTGCTGTGAAGGCAATGACATAGAGTCCATTCAGATCACAGCATCTCTACAGCCATTTGAATGAAAAAACCATGGAAAAAGCGTTGCTTGGATTTAAAATGAGAGCTTCTTGCACAGTCGGCTTTTCCTACTCTGTTCTCAGCAAGATGATTTAAGGCCCCACCTGCACAGAGGTCTGGGGGCTGAACTCTTGCCCAGGCTGGCCAAATATCTACTCCGACGCCTTTTAGCTCAACTCTTGGCTAGGCCATGGCTGAAATCTTTTCTAAAAGCTGGGCTCCGAGATTAATTGGTCTGCTAGCCTCCCCTCACGCCACTCTGCAACTTGCATTTAAAGCCTACAACAAGCAGATTTGCAGTCTTGCGCTCTCTCATCCTACCTCCTGCTTCCACTCCCTGACCTTCTGACAGGTTTACAGATCTGCCTGGAAAGAGATGCCAGACTGATTCCTGAGGGACTCTTCATGCGGACAACTCTGATCCAGGCTCCCAGGAAAAACAAAAATCTGCACAGGAGGAGGGATGGGGGAAGCTCAGGTGGCTTAGCGCTGAGTAAAGGAAACCCTTGAAGGGAAACATACTCAAAGATTACTTAAAATGGTGGATTTGCAGAAAATCTTCTCACCATTAAAAACACACTCAGAGGAAATCCTCACTCTCCTGAGTGCTGTTACAGAGTAAACACCATATGTTAAACCTCTGAGCTGTGAAGCGAGGGTGTCCTGTGTTACTTGATGAAGAATGGCTGAGAGCAACTCAGAGGGCCTTGAAAAAACTAATGGACCTTAACTTAAGAAAATCATATGGTGCTCCACCATAGGATAAACACTGGTTGTCCTTTTGGACAGAGCATCGTCAAGAATTACACCAGAACTTTCAGGTATACACAAGCAATACTCTGTGGTTGGGAAGGGACCAGTTTCCAAATTTGCAGAGTTTGACCAGTGCCTTTAGCAATACAAAGTCAGAAGGATAAATTTGGCACCTACTGGAGTCTGAGTTTATATCCATATTAACGACCATGGTCCTGTAGCACCAGTAACGAAAGTGGAGGTGACTGCCCATATTCTGATTGTAGCCACCCCTAATTCAGGGCTGCAAATCTGTGTCTCTTTTGTAGAATAATGCATATGTTTTATCCCATTAAGCCCCTGTGTATAAAATGGTTGTAAGCAGTACCTTATAGTTAATGCACTTTGGAGCCAGTTTGAATGCAAGAGCGTTTGAACCACACCTGCAGTCACTGTGTGACAGTGAGCTATGGCGCAGGTACGTCATACTATTCCTGCCTCACTGTTGTATAGACTTGTCAGAGGAATGAATAAGAAAGAGCTCTGTACAAATCTCCACAACAGGGGCTTGCTGAGGCACTACACTACAGAAACAGAGCTGCGTTTCTGAATGTTTGCCCCAAGCAGCACCATGGTGCAGCTGCAGCCCCAGCTGCTCCTTTGCCTTTGACCGCGCAGTGTGAGGGAGGAAGCATGCCACCACTCCCACCCCTTCCCCTCACAAGCGGCAGAGGTAGCAGCTCCTGGCTCCAGGTGCCTGTCACAAAAAAATACCTCTTCCTTCTCTCACAGGAAAGAAATAGCAGGGTGTATTATTCTTCCCTACGCTTTCAAAGTAGCATTTCTGGCACTAACGGTCTGCATATCTCATTTTGCACGTTTGCTCCAAAGGGACTTCTGAGGCTGCGTCTTCATGTCTATCTGCTTAGACCGCTGCAAGACTTGTCTGGGCTCATCTTGAACAAAACAGCTTGCAGACTGCAATCAGTAGAGCTCGGCTGAGTAGACTTCGTGACCATTATTGCTGATACTTGGTAGTTCTCTTTAAGTAATTTGCATCCTGGTTAGTAGCTCTCATCATCTTTGTTCCAAAACCTGCCAAATGCTGGTAGGAACTGGAGTGAATACAACTTGCAGTTTCTTTATATAGTTATTCTTCCTTTAAGAACACATGAAGTAACAGATCCTTACACCAAAAGTACAGCATTTAGAGAAAGAAAATTAAGGCTCAGATACACATTCTCTTGAGAAAGTAAAATCAGACATAATGCAATTGGTTATCGGTTATTATTTGGTATGCCTTAGCTTCAGATTCTGGCCCCTAACTCTGTAAATGTATAGACATGCTTAATGCTCTGTGAATCATCCGAACAACAACGTTGTTGTTATCAGATTATAATGATGTTGGGTTGGTCCTACAAGAGGATATTGCTATCCAGTATTGAGAGCTAAGTTTCATACTGAAAAAGCAGCTCAATACTCACCAGAAAGCCACTAACCAGTGTTAGCCATAACAGTAATTAGTCAGTACTTGCACTTGTGAATTAATTGAAAAGATTTGTGTTATTCTTGTGGGAAGCTGAAGTCACGTTCACAGCTGGGGCATGGCATGCAATTCCACCAAGGCCAATACAACTTGTATCACCACTTGAGTTTGGTCCTATGAAATTCTTATCTCAGAACTCCTTTTAAACCTAAAAAACTCCCCCTCATCAGTGGTCACTCATTTGCTAAGTAGAAAACAGTGTGTTTTCATGGTTGCAGAACTATCAAATGAACACAAATGGCATTACAAGCTAGTATGATATTTAAATTGAAAAATATTCTGAGGTAGATAATACCTCTGACTCTGTAAATCTTGTATGTCAGAAAGCTCTATGGCTTCCCTATGGAAAAATACTGCTAGCCTATGTATTTCAACTAAAATGAAGTGTCTAGGAAATAACTAGACTTAGGGACACAGACATTGAACTTTTCTTAGACCGCAAATCTTTATCTCACTAAATGTGGCACGTGGTGAGATTAGCAATGTGATAACTCATGGAACTACAGTCTTCAATGTGCTGCTTAGCCATTTCTCATCTCGAGTCACTCAGGCTTGCATTTCTTTTCCCCTGTAAAATGTCAAATAATTCATAGATCAAAAAACAGGAGCTGACGCAGAGGTGCTGGATCTAGGAAATGATTGAATTGAGGAACTGGGATGAGAGCTCTTCACTTGGTGGGAAGTAAGAATTTCAGAGTCCACAACTTTTAAGATACAAACTTCTCAAACTTCTTGCACTGACTAGCATTAGACTTGGCCAGTCTTTGGTCAGAAGTCATCCATGGATATCTAAATCTTAGAGATAGGAAGTAGATTTAGTCATTCGGATGGGACTTTTTCTCCAATGTCAATAGTAAATCAAAGTGTCGTCTAGTGTTACAAAGCATTGTGCTACTAGAAACATGGCTTTGTCATTGAAATACTGTCCATTAGTACTTCTGTGACTAGTCAGATGAATTATAAACTAACAGAATTTGAATAACTGTCTTGCCATACTGCAAGGAAAGGTAATATTGCTCCTGCTTAGTATTGCCTCAGGCTTTTGTGCCAAAACATCACACTGGAACTCAGTGTGACAGTGAATTTAAAGTGCTGCCACAGTCATCTTGCTCAGCTTCCAGACCTAGGTGGCCAAAGCATGTAAGAAGCGATCCACAAGAGATGGCACAAAGCCAAAGGATGGGGGTTTTTTTATCCCTGTTTGTTTAGGACAAGAGACAAAATGTGTTTGTAAACCACAGAGGCTGCTGCAGGTGCAAAGGACTCTGTTCCAGCTGGCATTCTGAAAGATCAATTACCTACATCAAAGCTGTTCTGCTGCCTTTGCTGTCTGGTTGCTCATTTCTGAGGCTGCACAGGAACCGTACACACAAAGTGGATTAAAAAGAGCAGGGTTCAATACCCTCTTCAAGTGAGCAGTCTAACCGTTAACACCAGACGTCCTAAGTTCCCCTTAAGCTGATCAGATGATGGGGCAATGTGAAATGCTTTTGACTTTAAAATGACCCTTTGCAATGATAATACTATTTTTGATTGAGAAAGCAAGTGAAGTCATGTAATATGATGCTATTAATTGATGTAGGTTGCATTTCTTTTCAAGTTGTTGATTGGGAATGAATGGATTAATAGGTAAACCATCTGAGATTGTTACTGAATTTACCGTAATAAATATTACTCTGCAATATTTTCCTGTTGCCTGTGAAGCATTAAAATGCTACAGGGTGCCAACACGTGGTGTTAGTAGGGTGTTATGACAGTAATATTATAAATGTTTGTACAGGTTGTCACCAATATTTGAAGCCACTTGTAAAAACAGCACCTTAATATAATACATTATTACCATACCCTACTGTAAGCGGTGATGTGCTTTTACTCATTGATACAGAACCTAGGCATTACTAATTATTCACCCTTTTCTACCCTCTTCCCATGGATGGTGTTGCAAAGACACACTGTTAACCATACCCTACCAACAGACACAAGGATAACGTTCATGTGGTAAACTACACAGTCCTAGTTAAATTGTATAGATGTGTTGCATTAATTTCTCATTTACCAATAATTTTGCTACCAATAATGCTTATTTTCATGGATCCCTTTCAGCAGATGCTTTTTCTTCTCAACATCTACCAGACCTGACAGAGAAATATTCCCTTCTCTCTCAAAAAAGACACACCACCAAGGCCCCATAACAAGCATGAAGTGATCTTGAACCAAAGACTATCTGTTGTAGTTCCAACAGTATCATACTTTTGAAGTGTGTTATCTTGCAACCTTGTGGAGATGGAAAATGTAAGAAGTCTTCCATCTTTTGAATTAAAAGTATTGCCCTTATAGCTGGACCAGGAAATTCTGAAGACTTGAAACACTGAAATGGTGATATTCTTCAGCAAAGAAATGCTATTAATTATTCTGTTAATGCCAGACCACGTGGACTCTGAATCCGAAACACTGAACGAATACAACTAAGCCACTAACTTCACAGTTGGCAGGTTCAATATAAATTCAGAGTATGTTAAAATACAAACTCTAGAAAACATTGTAAAATAGTCCTGTGCCTGTAATGCATATGAGTTCATGTGGGAGGTGATCTGAAGGCACCCATTCAGAACAACCTCCACAGTACAATTACAGTCTTGCTCCTTCTCATTACAGCAGCCAACCTAGAACCATGCTGCTCTCCTGGCTTTTCTCCCGGTGCATGCTATGGAGCGCTGTCCTCTGTTCCCTCACACCAGCCAGGTGTTATTCCTCACTGCCTCGGCGTTGGCCGGCCTGTGTCATCCCCCAGCCGTCGGAGACAGGGAGCCCCCCGGCCTGGCACCTCTGGGTTTTATGCAACGCCACAGCTGGGGCAACCCGCCGGGGACTTCGCCGAGGAAGGTGTCGCAGGAAGAAAGAATGAAAGAAACCCGTAAAGAAGAGACGGGCTCGTCGCATACCGTTACGCCTCACGGGCACCCCACACAAAATGAACTGCATTTACCTCAGCGCTGACAGGTGCGGCCCCTGACACCCCCCCCCCCCGCCCCCGCCCCGTCGGCAGGCTCCCCCCGCCGGGGCTGTCCCCAACGGCCGCTCCAACGGCCACCCTGAGGGCCGCCGGCCCCGTTACGTAACTGAGGCGGCAACAGCAGCAGCAGCCAGGCCGCCCTCCGCCCTCGCCGCCGCAGACAAAGGCCGGCGGACACAGCCCCACTGCCATCAGCCCCGTGGGAGCCACCCCACGGCCGCCCCTCTCGCCAGCCCCCCCACCCGCCGGGCCGCGCACCGCACCGCTGAGACACGCCACGGAGGAGGGGGGGCAGGTAGAGGAGGGGGCGCCGCAGAGCCGCCCCCGCCCCGCCCCCAGGGCGCCTCGGGCCGGCGGCCGCGCAGTTGGATTGGCGGGGCGCGACGCCAATCACGCCGCCGGGGCGACCAGTGGCGCTCCTTTCCCCGCCCCCCCGCGGGGCGGGGCGCGCGCGCGGCGGCCGTTGTCGCTGTGGGGGCGGGGGAGGGCGGGAGCGCAGCGCGAGAGGGTTCGGGGCAGCTCGCGGCTCCGGCAGGGCAGCGCCGTGCCGGGCTGTGGCGGCGGCGAGCCCCGCGCCTCTGCCCGGGCGCCTCCTTCCCCAGCGGCCGCCCCTCTCCTGCGCTCTCCCCCCCCCTCCCGCTGCGAATAGCCGGGGCCTCCTCCATGCGGGAGAAGAGGAGGAGGAGGAGGTGGGAGCTGCTCGCCGGCCATCCCCGGCGCCCGGCAAGTCGGAGCCGACCCGCCGCCGCGCCGCTCCTGCCGCCGCGCCGCTCCTGCCGCATCTCCCCACGGCGCGCAGCCGGTGCTGAGACCTGCTCGCCGCGCCGCCCCCAGCCCCCCTCCTCCTAGTCCCGTCCCCCCCCCCCCATTTTTTTTTTTCTTCATTTTTCTCCCCTTTGATTCTCACCCTGGCTGCGAGCAAAGTGTCTTCATGAGCGCAGAGGATGTCCGGGAAGCACTACAAGGGGCCTGAAGTCAGTTGTTGCATCAAGTATTTCATCTTCGGCTTCAATGTCATTTTCTGGGTAAGTGGGCCGGTTGCACGGCGCTTCGTGCCTTCCTCTGCCGCCGCCTTCTCCTCCTCCTCCTCCTCCCCCGCCGCCGCTCCCGGGCTGGGCACGGCCAGAAATGAAAACTGAGGGACGTGTAAAAGCGGAGCCCGGGGTCGTGCGTGACAGTTAGGCGCGAGGCCGGCCGTTGGGGGTTTGAATAGGGCTTTCAGGGCGCTCGAGGCCGGGGGTGCCGCCGTCTCAGCCTCCCCCCTGCAGCCGCCTCCCGCCCGCCCGGCTCCGGGTAGCCCTTCCCTGGGCAAGTTGGCGTGCTGCATTCCTGCACCTTCGGAGGCTGCTGATTCCTCTTCCCCTCCGGCCCTCCCAGTTGTTTTTGTTGTAGGTGCGAAGAAGGTTTCTTGCCCCCTTTTTTTTTTCCTTTTTTCCTCCTCCCTCCTTTCTTCACCCTTGTCTGCTTTGTGGTGGGGGAGGGAGCGGCTAGGCACCCAGGCCTGGAGAACGAATTGATGTGCATGTTTTCGTGCTGATATCCCCGTTAAATAAAAATAATAATAATAAAAAAATCACAGCTCAAGTTCTCTGAACAGTGCTGTTTAAGGCAATGATTACACAATGACGAGGTTGTGTACGGCACGGGTTTATTATGATTAACTATTACCACGTAGTAGTAGTAGCAATAATAGGATGGAGGAGGGAGGAAACGGTATTCCCACCCATCCCTAAAGTGCAAGCCCATGGAAGGCTTGGTTGGGCATTTGCAGGGATTCCTGGCTGTGCTGCTTCATCTCCTGACTGCACAGTATCTTGTTGCACCATTCTAGCACTGGATATAGAGTAGGCAGAACTGTATCATGAAATGTAACCTGCATATAATAGTATTTCTAGCATCTTCTCAGTGTGTTGGATTTGAAAGAGAAGCAGCTGGTTTTGGATGTATATGCCAAATTTCATAACCACAGAGGGAGGGGGTGAGCATTCTCACACACATGTAAATGATGAGGTTTTATCACTGCATAGAATGTTAAAGTTGGGTGAAGGCTTTTACATGTACAGTCCCCCTCTTTTCATGAGATATTCCATTTAGCAATGAGAAACATGCACAAACCCAGGTAGGATGAATGTGTTTTTGAGGGGCTTTGAAGGCAAGTTGAGTACATATCTGGTATAGTGGCTTCTTTGGATTGGAAAGGTGAAATGGGGGAAAAAAACACCTTGAAGTTTTATGGATGAAGGTGGGGAAGAACAGAGGAGAGAAACCTTCTAACCAGTACTGTACTTGTGATTATCAAGTGAGGTGAGAGTGATTGGTGAGAATAGAGGAGGGTGATTACGTGGCTAGCAGGTATTCGTAGCTAACCTTGTGTCTGTGTTCCTGGAAAGTAAAGATGCCTGAAGAGAATTTTTTTGAAGGATCGGAGTTTTGATTAATTACACTTTTATAGTGAAATACCTTTCCTTAATCAAGAAAGTAAGCTGTTAGAGTGAAGTTGACTGCAGTTTTATGTCAATGTTTACTTGGCCAAAGACCGACCTCTGGAGATGAGTGGTTGCAAGCTTTGTAGTATTCTGACACTACGGTAGCTGTTTTTATTGTACTGTTCGCTCAGTTTTTAGTGGTCGAATTTGCCATGGCTCTTTTCACTTGTCTGTTTTTTCATTTTGATTCCCCTGGGCATATGTTGCTGTGTACACAGATGTTTTCCAGCAAGGAACAGAGTAGTGTGAAGAACACTTGTGTGCTGTGTCCTTGGACTAAAAAAGGGAGACTATGGTGAAATATACGTAAATGTGTTATCTGGCTCCTTCAGGAGCCAGTCTGTAAGAAGCTCTACACCCTGTATTTCCTTCATTTTATTCTCTGAAGGTTAACGTGCGGATGGTGCAAGTGAGGAAGCGGTATCTTTTAGGTATTTTGTGGCTAGTCGTTTTCTTATTCCTGTGCTGTTGAGGCTGATGCAGTGTAGCTTTTGCATGATGGCAGATGTTCTTCTGTTGTAACTGAATGGGTTAAAGGATATCTTGCTAGGCCAACTAGGCTTTATACTGTGGAATGCTAATCTGAAGACCTGAGTAGGTTACCCACTCTGCCGTTTGCTTGATGTGTGGCCCTTGCTTACAGATTTCCCCTTTTGCAAAATGCTAATTGTCTGATTTGTGTCCTTGGCTAAACTTCTTGAAATCCACAGAGACAAAACACTTCTATAAGAGTTTAGTCATTTTTTCAGAATATTGTAATCTCATTATGAGGAAGCCTGCATTTATTACCATGTCTCTCATGATTTGGAGTGAAAACATAGGCAGTTACTCTTGTAGAATACATTTTAATGTTGTTTTTACTGAATTAATAGCAAACCCTTCAATAGTCTATCATGAAACTGGGCCAGAAAAGCTATAAATGAAAATTGCAAGTTTGGTTGGCCATTCACAGAAAGTGATAATAAAAAATAGCCACTAACATAGTCATTGTAAATAGATTGAAATGATGAAGTGGTCATCGTATTAACCCCATGAAGCTCTGCAGGGATCTTGCAAACATGGAGATATGTAGAACACCTTTGTTAAAACTTCTACCTGAGCATTATTATATAGTGGTTTTAACACAACCTTTTAAAACTTTAATGTAAACAAATGGGAAAATACTCTCTCTTCTGCATCATAAACCAATGGACTAAAAATAAAGAGAACTGAGTTGGAAGAGTAATGGTTTTGACAAGAAAATTGTCAGTGCCTTGAATAGAGGAATATTATAGATCTGCCGAAATTATGTGGGGAATGATTGTACATGCTACTTAAACTGAAGATATTACAAAAAATGGGAGGCTTTGTATGCCACAGAATATGGGCAAAATAAATTATCAGATCTTTTTGTCAATTTTTTGGTTTTGTGCTGGTCTGTTATTTCTTTCCTTGAAAAACACAACTGAATTATTAGAACAATGAATATGGGGAAGTTGCACTCTAATGCTGTTTAGTTGTAACTAAAGCTGACAGCGTGCCCTTTAGGAGATAGCACTCAGTCTTGCACCACCCCAGATAAAGTGTTCTTGTCTATGTGTTTCATACTGTTGTACAAGACGATATTATCTGCTGAGTCGGTGCATAATTAATGTTCTAGGTATATTTGCAAGCTTAATTTTTTCAGAAATTCAGTATTAAAGTTGGTAAATATGCTGGAAGTGTTTATTCAGAAAAAATTATTTTATGAGATCACAATGCTCTCGTGGAAGAGGAAAGCTCATTTGGCACTCGCCAAAGTAAGATTTAGGAACTGAGACCAAATAGGCACAAATACATCTAAATCAAAATTTAGAACTCAATATTATGTTTCCCTTTCCTTTGCTCATCTGACATTCTTCTGCCGGTTGTTTGTTAGGGCGCATGCCTGGGCTTTAACTTAGCTAGCATAATGCCTGTGTGAAAGCACCATGTTATGTTTGCTACCTTTCTAGGCTAGTGGAATAGACAGTGCTTTTTTATGAGCCTTTATGTCTTTGTCTAGGTAAACCATAATGTAATCTGATTTAGATGAGAGCTGCAGCCATAATATAAGGTAACAGAAAACATTTTTCTGTACTTAAAGAAAGCAAACAAACAATGCCTCCTCCCCACCTTCCCCCTTAGACTTCCATGTAGAATGATGTCAAAGGTACAATGCAAAAAGTAGAAGTAGGCCACCCGGCTTCCCAAAAGGCCAGAACCATTTCCACTTCTTTCCCCTTCTACTTTTGCAAGACAGTTTTAAGCTGACTTTTAGTTCCAAGAACTGTTTTAAATTGCTCTCTGTGCTTTATTATACTTGATGGAAACTGTGGATATATACTATTGCTTAACTCTGAATTTCAACCCACACTTGATTCCACTGACCCTAGCCTCATTGGAAAGATGTATAGAAAGCATTGACACCTCAGACAGAAACCTTTGCTTTACCTGATGATTCACTGCAAGTTGTGAGATATGCTGCAATTATGATACATCAGAATATTACAAGTCATAATTTGTGTTTTAATTTGCTTGGCATCTGCTGGTTTTGATGGCAACCATATGGGAGTCTAAACAGTCTTCTGAATTACAGGAAGATAGTGGAAAGAAAACTGTATAAGGTTATACAAGTGTGTTACGGGAAAAGTGTTGGAAAAATGCACTGACCTTTAAGGGACAACAAATAGACTGTTTATTAAATTTTGTATATTGTTGATAGTTTGTTTTCAAAGGGGCAGAAGATCATTTTCGGATGTCAGCTGGTTTTCAGATATCCACAAGGAAGTTTTGGTTATGCAATTTTCCCTTGCCACAGTGGTTAAAAAAAAAAAAAAAATCAATGTGAAGCTTGTTCCATGCAATTTTCAAATGTGTTCTGTAGCATTTGATATTTAAAAAATTGCATTGGGAAGATGCCCTTGTATTGGAAGTGGAAGCATTCTGTTTGCTCTCCCCCCGTTTTATGATCAAATGATTTTTTTTTTTTTTTTAAATTTCTTAGTAGCACAGATAACTTAGCATTTCACAAGTGGTCTCACCAGAAACAGAGCAATAGCAAGAACAGAACTTGTCTTGGGAAAATACACAACTGTTTTGTAACCGTGCAAGGCAGTGATGTACATATCGATGAAATAGATGCATTGTTGTGAGGTTGGGATTCCTGAATTCCTCAGTGTCTCTTTCAGCAGATGTAGCCCCCGTCTTTTAAATGCATATAAAAATACAGTAACTCTGCTGGCTCCAGGGGACTTGCTTCAGATTTGTAGAGGTCATTCTTGGAATAAAAATTTTCCTTGCCTTGCCTTCCCTTGTAACTTTGTGGCAGGCTGTATCATTGGTTGTACAAAAAGAAATAGATGAGGAACATGGATGAAGCTGTTTCCTTTCTCCTAAGTATTTGTTTTGCCAAAACTAGGTTTTTGTAAATATGGTGTTTTAAGCTATGTGATGTTTCTAGTTTATAAAAGATCGAAGAAGTATAAGGGCACAAGAACTAGAAAAAACTAATTGTGATTAATTGTGTGACTTCTCATGTTTGATGTCAACATACTTCAAGTGAATATTATTGGAACTTTCAAATGCAGCTTACATACTTCTCTTCTGTGTTAAAGATTAATTTGGTAAATGTATTTACCAGTCTTCCACCTCAATTGAATTGTCATAGTTAGTTTTATGTGGTTGTAAATCTGTCTCAAAGTATGAAGAGTTAATTTTGAATCTTTAGTGTCCCAATCAGAGAAAAGCTGATGCATGTGAATGGCACCCAGAGTACAGAATACTTCCGCGGGTGAAACATTTTATGAATATTTGTATGTGCGAAAACAAGTTATCATTGGTCCTAGTCCCATCCCCCTTGTTGCATGTTGATAATGTTTTCTTAATAAAGGCAACAGATCTGTGTTTTGTAACATTGAATTTGGAGGTAGACGTGCTACCTTAATTCAGTAAGATGGTCTTTCCATGATAAACTCTTTGGTGTATTTATTGTGTATGTACATATTCAACTACAGTGTATGATGTAATAGGCACACAGGGAAAGCAAGCATGAGCTATACTGGGGCAGAAAGGCTTTTTTTCCAAACGGGAACCCAGAAAACATGTTTTTTGGGAAAAAAAAAATATCAGGTAGTAGTGCAATAGATGTAGGGTAATTTTCAAACAGAAAATGTGGGGGAGAAGGCTGTTTGGTTTGTGGGGTGTTTTTTTGTTGTTTGTGTGTGGGGAGTGGAAAGAAGAAAAATGTAAGGAACTTCTCTGTCCTCTTAGTGGACAGGAGTTTGAAAGTATGTTTGTAATCTGTTCTTAAAGAACACTCTCTAAGACCTAGTTCCATAGATTACAATAATCCTACTTCTTAGCAAACTTTAATTTATTCTTTATTCCTTAAACTCTGTAAGACGCAATAGTTAATGATTAGTAGTGGATAAGAAACTTGGGCTTACAGTTAGTGAAACTATACTTCCTTTTCTTTTGAGCCCCATTCCTACAAATAGCCTTCTTGTTGAAAATGCATTATAAACTGGTTTTGGCACTAGGGCTACTACAAGTTATACATTTGGAGCAAGAAGCTGATGTGTTGTTAAATGCTCAGTCTAGGTACTTCAACAGTTTATACTCCATTAACCAAGGGCAGTAACCTGTGAAGATTTGCTATAAGCATTTAGGATATAATGTTTTGCTTCCAATTAAAACTGGAGGTAAGAGAGAGTATTTTTGACCCAAAGACATCTCCTGACCTAATTCTGCCAGTTAGGGAATTCCAATCTTGAACTATAGTGCTGTAGGATAGAATCAGCCTTCATACTTTGCTTTGCCCAAAATATGCAGCACATTTCTCAAATGCATGGCTAGTAGCCTGTCAACAGGACTCTAATTGTTTTATTGATGGAGGCAGGAACAAGGAGCTGAACAGCTCGTGAAGTAACCCAGCTCTGTTAGTGATGACCCAGAAGTCACTGTCAGCATTAACCATTAAACTGCCTTCCAGTATGGTAATTTTTTTAACTCTTCTAAATATCTGACTTTTTCGTTAGCTAGCATTTCATAGTGACTTTGTACTCTTGTACCAGTTTCCATATTTTTTTTGCATTAAAAATTAGCAAATATTGTTGCAATGCAATAAAGAAAGAATTAAACCAAAAAAGCTTATCTGTTTTTACCAATATACTGAATTGCATTCCACTACAGTTTTACAGTGCAAAATCCAGGAAAACATAGATTATTCTTTACTGGTTTGAGGCCTAATTTGTTTCTTTTCCATTGTATTATTGTGCGAGTTTGGAAAACATCCCGTTTTTTGTGATTGTGCTGCTGCTCCTGCCAAAAAATATCCTCCCTCATGGATCACAGTGGATATAGATTTCCACTGATTTCAGCAGGACTTTGTACAGGTATAAGGATTGGTATGGGTGGATGTCACTGTTGGCACAGTGCTCTGTGTAGCTGCTTCTGTAAGGTACACAAAGATCTAGAGCAGTCCAGCCTTCCCCTTACACTGGCATTTAAAAATGTCACTAACACATGGAGGCTTGCAGTCAGGGATGCTTGATTTGGTATCAAACTCTGACTCAGTGTGGTCTCATATAACCTCCAGATGGCCTGACTTGCGGAGATGCTAAAAACAGTCAGATCCTACTCCTTTAGCTGTATAAAATAAATGAGGCAAATGGCAGTAGCGGTATTTATTTATTTTAATACGTATCAATCCCCACATTAGATTCTTCAGCTAATGTTTCAACTTTTCCAGTCGCTTTCCTCTGGACAGCATTTAGAATAAGTATTTCAGCACACACAGAGGATGTTATGAATGAACTGTCAATTTCCCACAGAACTGGGAAAAATCAATATGCCTCTTCTAGGCCCTGAAAATCCCTCTGCTCCTAGTGAAGGCTCCGTTACATCAAATATTATTGACAATCATTTCAAGCAAAGTTCCTGATGTGTGGTGATAGATTTTTATTTTTATTTTTTTTCTTTTTGCAACAAGGCAAATACATATTATGAAAATAGTTTGTATACCTATTCTGTACCCATTGCCATCTGGTTTTCTCGACAGTAAAACTACTTACGGAAAAATCAAAGAATTGTAGGAACTTCTCCCTAAATATGTTCTCTTTCTCCTCGATAGGCAAGTAAAATTATTTCTAAATGTGTTTGGTGCTTCTTTGTAGTATTGTATTCAAAGAAAGAATTAAAAGGAGACTAGATGCCTTTAAACATATGAAATATTTTTGGTTCATAGAGGCTTTTGTTTTGTTTTCCTGAATATAGTGTTAATGAGTGAAGACCTGATTATGTCTGCTGTCATATCTCCAGTAGGCTACTGTTACAGGGTAATGAGTATGATATAAATGAGACTGCAAGGATGCTTGAAATAATTCAGCCTACTGGGTGTTTCCTAGTGTTAGTTGCTTACAATTAATGAGAGTCCAGCTTAATTTACTTTGATTTAGGGGCAAATCTTCCATGACGTGGAGCATTATTTTATGTCAGGACTTTCTTTCTCTGTGTCAAGAGGGCAGACTCTCTCAACTGAGCTCTGGTGCCCCAAGGAAAGGTGCAGCAGCACCACGTGTGGGGTGTCACCCCTAGCAGATCCACCTGATATCTGTCATTTTGTCAGAGCCTGCATCACAGGTTCTCCCTGTTGGACACCTTTGCTTTATGTACCCATGCGCAGGGCATATACTTACCTTTCTGAGGCTAGGTTCTCTGTGCTTCCTTCTCACTGAATTGCATCTCTTCTGCTGCGTTCTGTTTTCTAACCAGCTGTGATTAAAAAGAGCTTGAAGGGGGTTCTCTCTGTGCTGTAAATGGTTTATATATAAAAGCAGAGACACCAAGGAAAAAAGTTCACAGATAATGTATGGCAAAGGTTTTGTTGCTTCATGCCATGCTTCAATTAACTGTGTTACCTTGTGGAAGAATCCTCTCTTAAGTTTGTCTTTGCAATGCCATGTGGTTAGAGTGTTTCAGGCTGGAGAACAGAATTTGGAAAATATGACAGTTCAAAACATTGGGTCCTACCAGCTAACGAGGAAGAGGGTCGGCAAGTATCCTGGGCCAGTCTGAGCTGCGAGTATACTGGGGTGTTACACTGTCCACAAAGCAAGGGTTTCAGATTTTTTAATTTTAGTTTTTGCCACTGAAATATAAAAACAGAAGGGTTCCTTTTTCCATGTGGGTAAAAGATAACATTTCATAGAAGTTGTCTTCCTGACTGCCAGTTTACATGGGTATATGTCTAAAGGAGTAAGTGTGAATTCAGTCAGCCCAACAACAATTAAATAATTAAATATATAATTAAAATAATTAGAAGAGGAAAAAATTTTTAAAATTAGAAGCCCTGTTTTCCAAGGAGTTATGTAATTCATGTCTAGTTGAAAATTCAGCCATATGACTTATGCGAAGGCTATAAAATATTTACATATAAATATAAAATATGTATGATTGCAGTTAATAAATAACTAAGATCTAGTTTTAAATCAATATTGCTTGATATCGCAAACATCCTCTTGTTTCTTTCTCTTTCTGTGGGCATGCAGGGGGATGTGCAGTCTTGCTGCTTTCCTAATAGTGTAACTGAATTTTTTCTCCTCTCCGAATGACTGGGAGGACTTGTCTACATAGCAGGGCCACTTCCTTGGTTATGGCAGTGGTTTCATGACTGGTTTTGGTGTGCTGCCTTGCAAATTCTGGTGTCAAAATGAGAGCAGAGGGCTGCAAATGGCTGAGGCTGGCACAAGGCTGCAGAACTAAATATGTTAGTACAGCTTCAGTAGACTGATAGCAGCCAGTTACCAGATCTGACTGAGAACTCTCTCATCTGGGTCAATTTCTATTGACTTGCTGTTTGGCTGCAAGAATGAAGCATGGGACTGTCTCCTCCTTTCCCTGTATAGATCAACTTAAAGTGATTGTACAAGCATGGCCTGTTTCAACTCTGGGTAAAGTGGTTTTGGACTGTGGAGTACGTAGAGGCATCAGACATGATGCTGTCTTAATAAGTAGATCAGTCTGGTGGGGACTATTATGTAGACATATGTACTGCTTGGGATGCTCCTGCGCTGCACTTCGATCTTCTCTATTTTAGTAAGATTTATAGGTGTTATCTGTTTTCTCCTAATCACTCAGTGATGTTGGAGAAAGAAAGAGCAGTGGTAATCTACCAAGTTTGTTGTAATGTGAACTTAATTTGAACTTCAACTGAAGCGGACAGCTCCATCATCTACCTCTCTGGTTTCTTTTCCTTCCCATAAATGTTATTCCAAACACCATGCCACTCCCTGTAATGAGGTACTTCATTGGAGTGGCCCACTGGAAGGGGTGGCAAATGATCTCGGAAGAGAGTTTGTCATGATTATCCATCCCCAAGTAGTATCCTTTTTGATGTCTTTGTTGCAAACAAAGGTTAGTATGCATTTAATGTTGGAAATATATATTATGCATTCATAGTTTATATATGTATGTGTATATAGAATAATGCTGTTTTAAAAAAAAAATTAATTCCTGACTTGCTAGAGCAGAAGTTCATTGACTTATGTGCCTAAAAGCAGGACTTGAAGAGACTGGAAAACCATCTAACTACTGTAACATGGAAAGTAGGCCTTTTTGCACTGATCATCCTCTGGCTGTATTCCATTGTTCTGCTGCTGCTGGGAGCTCTGGCATGGTCACCAGTAGTGTTCCCACTTCAGCTACGCAGGGGTGAGTGGTTTAAAAACATTGCTTTCTTTTACATGTAAGCAGTCTCCTTCCTCGTACGAGATGTCCTGTTATTTTGAAGATAGGCAAAACCGCTGCCTGGGTAGTCTAAAGGTTTGTAGTGGCATCTAAATCAATGTTTTATTCTGCAGGATCTTTTCCATGCAAGTAACTAGTGTGTTTGACTCGAACACAAGCCAATTACATTTTTACATGGTTTATGTCCTTGCTGGCCTCTGCTCTTCTTTATTTTTCCTAAACTCTTATACCTGTGGGAGAGGAAGTAGCTCCTGAGCAGATGCAGTTAATAGCTTTGCATATTAAAGAAGACCAATACCAGTCTTCATGAGACTGATACTGAAGGGTTCTTGCCACTGTAGCAGATGAATGAGTTGTGGCTCCCATCTGGCTGTTTTTTGTCTTCTGTTGGAGATACTCTCCAATGCCCCATAGATTCATGACCCTATCAGCTGTTCTGCAGAGCTGCTAACCTCTGACAGAGGCAAAAGGACAGCTGTGGGCAACAGTAGCTTTTGCCTTCAACTTTCCCCATCCCAGAACTTTGTGCGTGGGTGGGATTTCCAGTAAACTCACTATCATCCAGTATTTCATATATTATTTTAAATGTCATGCCTAATAAATGACAGTGATGATATACTCAACTCCACTGTTACTTGCAGCTTTCTTGTCAATAGCAGCTGATTTCTACCTGGAAAAATTACCATGCCTCTTGTAAATACCTGATTCTTGTTAGTTTTGCCCTCCTTTCTGTTTGTGCTCTTCTCCAGCTTGCAGAGGCTATTCTCTCTGTTCCATTCTCCAAGGTAGCTGTTTTTATGTCTTGCTATGTGTCTGTGCCTGTTCTTATTTCTGTCACCTGGAATTGAAAGCTCAGCTGGGTTCTGTGCTCTTAGCCCACAGGAGCCCCTGCATGGTCACTGCCATGCTCTGAGAAGGCCTTCTACAGGGGCGGTTTGCTGGCTCTGTTACTGCAGTCCAGCCACCAGTCCACAGGAAAGTGGGAAGGAGAAGTGAAAAAGCCAGCACTCGCTTGTTTTGTACCATTTTATAAGGCACTTGTTCCTGCTTGACAAACAACTTTTTTCCATAAACGTGCCTTTTTTCAGTCTGATGCACAAGCATCTCCTTTTGAAACAGCAAGCCTCAGTGTTGATGTAAGACCTCCCAAATAACACCTGCAGAGATAATCCTTCTTTAGGTGATGTGTCAAACTATAAGGTTGGTGAATATCAAAACTGTACATGCAACTCTGGCTCTGGTGTAACGAATTTCACATTTAGCTTCATAAACAATTGTTGCAAGACTGAGCCATGTGGAATCAGGTGAGGTGTAATGGATGGGGCTATGAGAGACTGGCACGATCAGCAAAGATTTGAGGGATGTGCTGTGTCTCCTGTTTGAACCACATGGAAGGCTTGTTGCTCTTGAAGTGCGGGGTCTTAGTGATGTTACTTGAGGCTGGAGTACAGGACTGAAATTAAAAGAGGCTGGTGGTTGGTTTCTGCTATACTGGTTGTTGTTGTTGCTATACTAATTAGACGCATACTGTAAAGTCCAAAGTATTTTAAGTTGAGAGTTGGTGGGACTCCTTTTTTGGTTGTTATTTCTGCTATATTCTGTTGTTTCTGCTATATTCTGGTTGTTGTTTCTGCTATACTAATTAGACACATACTGTAAAGTCCAAAGTATTTTGAGAGTTGGTGGGACTCCTTTTTTGTGTGTCTTTGGAGACTTATCAGAACTTCAGTGAGTACTGCTATTTGTTTAAATCTCCTTAGTTTACTAGGGTCAGATCTTAATTTACTCTAAAAGGCTACCTTGTTCCAATCTGCCACTGTAACGTGTCCTTGAAATGACTACAGATGACACTTATAGAGCAAGGTAGAACAATTTTGGTGTAGCTGTGTTGTCAAAATTGTTCATGTAAGTAGGATTAGTCTTCTAGCTTGAGGCGTTTGAAGGCCTTTGTAAGTTGGAAGGACGGACTTTGCTTTGTGGGGTGGGATTGGACTTCTGTATAAATGGTGGAGAGAAGAGAAACCTGTAACCTTTCACAGAAAGAGCAGGAGTGGAATACACCACTTGTTCATAAAGCGGAAGGTATTTAACTTTGAGAATGTAATCTTCTAAAAGTGAGAAGGTAGTCATATTTTGTATGAATAAAACCTGCCTTGTTTTCTATTCCATCTCCATGTTGCCTTCTGGGTAGATATTCTTCTGCAGTTATTGTTATCAAAGTGCCACTTTAGGAGCTCTCTTGTCATTATTTCACTCTGTTTTGTTAATAGAACTTTAGTTTAAAAACTCTTCAGCTTGAAAAAAAAAAACAGAAGAAGGCAAACCAAAACAAACATGTACATAAAGATGTTTCAGAATTCACAGAAAACAAACTGTGGATCAATTATTAAGTGCCTTCCCTCTCCCTCATCCACTTCCTGATGTAGTATTAATTTTGAATGAGCCCCCTGCATAGCTTGCCTTCATCCACTTAGGGTATAGAGCACAAAGGCTTTCAGCACTGTAAATGCTTGGGCTCTTGTTACAGGCCTCTGCATAAGAGCAGCTCCTGTTGGCTTCAATGGGAATCACTTGGTGGCAGCTGCATAATTGGTTTTCAAGCAATGTCTTGTGAAAAAAAAAAAAAAGGAAAAAAAAAAAGGGGGGGTGGGTGGGAAAGCCCAAAGAGGTCCCCCAAACAAAACACTGAAAAGACTTTCAAAAGAGCTAGAGCAATTACTTCAGTTGCCTAAGTAGCTAAGAGCTGACAAAAAGGGTGATAACCAAAAGGTCTAACCAAAAAACTCTGGCAGAGAACAGTGGAGCCTATCAGGCAGTGTTTCTGCTAGTTTGTGCCTCAGAATAAGCATCCTGTCTGACCATTTTGATCCTTTAAATGAAAACTTCCCCTCAATAATAGGAGCTATATGTGACTCTGATACTTGTAGCATTGAGAAAATTTAGCTGTTGAAGCATGCTGAGTTCATCCACAGCAGACAATTGTGACTGTGTTCTCTCTAGTTGTAGAGTAGTGGTGTGCTTGCATGAAATAGCTTTACATGTGCTGAAATATCACTTAGCAGTGGTTTCTGCAGGCTATGTGCTTGCCACCGGTCTGGGCAGCAGGCTGGTCACCACTGTCGTTTTTTATAACTAGCGATGCGTAGTACTGTATTGAGTACTGAGTTCTGCTTTTGCCAGGCATGTCTGTATTGAGTACTGAGTTCTGCTTTTGCCAGGCATGTACGTAATAGCAGCAACTTAATGATAAATCTGTGTCCGATGGAGCTACTAATGCTCATCTGTTAAGTACCACTACTTATGTGGTCTACCATTGGCCACGTAAGAAATCACCACATTTTATTAATGGCTTCTGAACTTTAACAACATCTTAGGCTAAAGATAATGGCTTTTACATGAAATACGTTCTATTACTGCTAACGGTGTCTTATTGAGTAAGCTAGTGTGGTAGATAAAAGAATTTCTGCAAACAAAGCATAAAAGAAGCTATGTATATAAATCAAGCTTGAAAATCAGTTTATAGTTGAATGGACACTGAACATCTCGGACTAGTTTTGTTTAATGTTTTCATGATTGATAGAGAAAAGGTAAAAACAGTCTGTCTAAATGCAGAACTTGATGAATATTGCATTTATTTTCTACTGTTAGATTGTTCCAGCAGTTTGTGGTAATGCGCTATGAGTAGATAGTTATAGTCTGTGCTAATACTAATGGTTTCAATACTATTAAAAGTAAACAGCAAAAACCACCTTTCCTTTTGCCTTTAAGGAAGACTTTAAAGAAAAGTAAAACTGATTCTTATTGATAGCTTTAAAAAAAAAAAAGGCAAGATTAACATCCTCTGCTTTTAGACTCATCATATCACCAAGGGAGATGAAGAACTACTTTGAGTTATTGCACTGAATCCTTAATTTGCTAGGTTGTCATGTACCTTCGAATACAACATTAACCTACGGAGCCAAAAATTGCTCCGAGGTTTTGGAGGAGATATACTGAGCCTTGCCTTTTGACTAGATTCAGTGCGAGGGAGTTGCCTAAGGGAAAGAATCCTGCTCTTTTTTTTTTTTTCTCTAGTGTGTGAAGAAACAATATATCAATGCACCTACAACTCTATTAAACAAGTTGAAGATAAGTTTTAATGGTAAGGAATTGAAGAAATGTTTCTTTGAAGATTGTGTAGTCTCGATTGCTGTTAGCTTTGTGCATGTTGACAACTTCTAAATACCTAGGACACTTTTTTTAATATTAGTGAGCTGTGTTCTGTATGGTGTGAAAGATGTGATAAAAAGGCATCTTTTTGAATATTCTTTAATTTCCAGCTGGGGTCCCATGCAATTCAAAGGTAGTTTGGAGGTTTGATGGTTTTGTCTAAGAGGGCATTTCAAGATGGTGTCTTTGCCAGCAAAACCAGATTAAAACTGTTTGCCAGCGTGCAGCGTAAGATATGGCTTCATAAACCAATGAGGGGCTGGTGAAGAGTGACATGGGAGGAAAATGGCTCCACTCAGGTGAGGATGTGACCGGGGGAACTCGGTAGACCATTTTGCTACTGAAACACCTAACTGGTTTAGCTGCCTTGAGTTAAAGCTGTGTGTTTTTTTGCGAGTGCTGTCCATGTCAAACACCAACCCTGCAATTAATATTTGGCATAACTAGTCATTTCAATGGACAGACCAAATCTGAAAAAAACCACTGTAGGCTGAACAATGTATTGTCCCTTGGAAATATTTAATCTTAATTAGCTCTTAAGTCTGTGGATGTGTTGTCATTTCCCTATTGTTTTCAAGGTCTAATACCTTTGATCAACCCCAGGCTGAGTTAGGAAAGCCTAAGCAGTGAAAGGTATGTTGAAATCTGCAGAGCTCAGTTACTACAGAAGTTATGGAAACTAAATGGTTAATACAGATAAAGATGTCTGGTATGACCCAGTATGAGTTTGCCTGGAACGGTATTTCTGCTGTACTTTACTGAAGGGTGGTAAAGGCGTGCTCTTTTCTTTCTCCCTTGAGCTTTGGGGTGAATGTGTAAGCGTCTAATGAAAATTATTCTTTCTGACTTAACCTGAGATAATGTTCAAAATGAGAATAGGGTGAGGTTATGAAATTGTTGTTTGTGAAAAGTTCATAACAAACTATAATCATCGGTAAAGAAACTGAGAGCAAAAGGAGTAACACTGTAACTGACTATTGGAAATAATTTTGTGAGCTTTATTAAAGGTGGCTCTGAAATTTTCAAGAAATTATGTTGCTTTAATATGTAGAAGAATTAAAACATTCATTTAAATTCAGATACAGTTACACTAATAAATCAATGTTTTGTCTTTAATAAGGGGCACTTTGCATTTAAAATAAAAGGGAGTGTTCTTGGATTTGGATACAATGCAAGAATGAAAACTTGCACAGGGCTGGACAGAAAGTTGTTTTGAAGTTTTTATGGGTGATGTGCTGTGAGGTGTTCTATTCGAGCTCCTCCTCTTCTCTCTCTGACATCCAATATTACATTTGGTTTGAAGCATTTCCTGATATAGAAAGGAACTAAAACAAGGCGACACTGTCGTGCTGTCCTCGACGCTGAGGACAAGGCAGTCCTCAAAGAACATTTTTTAGAAATGCAACAAAGAGAACATACCAGTGATCATACTGGACCAGACAAAAGGTCTGTTTAAGGTAAATATCCTTAGAACAGTGGCCAATGGTAGGCAGCTGGTGAAAATTGTAAGAACAAGGCATGTAGATAGTGATAATTCTTAGGGAATATGCTCTGAATCCTCAGCCTTTCAGAGCCAGAATTAGGAGCTTTGTACTTGGAGTCCCTAGATGGATTTTTCTTTGTGAATTTGTCTGGTTGGTCCTTGAATCTCTAACTTTCTGAGGTACATGAAATCCAGTTGTTAGTTGTACCTTTTCCCTCTTAGTTTTGGCTTGCTTTTGGGAGAGGTGTGTGGAGTTCCAACTGGCATGCAATAAAGCATTCTGCAGCTTGGAGTCAATTAACTTTCATGTTCATCTGCTTAGCTTCTGTGAAACCACAATGAAAACCCTGCATCTGAAGAATGTAGTTTGAAACACCTTTTCTCTGTTCCCTGCCATACCCTGCCCCTGACTTTTTCACACAATACTATTAAGAAACAGATTTTGGATACTTTCCTTTTCAGTAGTTCAGATGGTTGAATTACAAATGTTAGAGGCGTGTAAAGTCAAGTAAGTGTACCAGTCCAAGGGAACTACAGCTGGATGTCACAGATGAAAAAGCTTGCTGCCGGGAAGAGGGAGCTGTAAGTTTCCAGATGGTGACCTAGTTGGATCTTTACACAGCTCCTCCAATTATAATGAATTAACCATTTTCAGCCCAGGCCATGTTTAACAGCAAGGTATGTAGTTGGCAGTTTTTATGGAGGATTGCAATTGCCTGCAGTTCTGTCCTTTTTCGTCCTCTCTTCCCCTTGCCTCCCAAAAGGAAGAAAAAAGCAAGCCTACACCCCAAAAGTTCTTACTTAATTCTGCCATTGGTTACGGTCGATCCTTATTCAGTAATAAAATAGTATATGAGGGATGAGAATTCTGTGATGGGCAGGTGAATCTGAAGGGTGTTCTCAGGCAGGCACTAGATTATGCCTCCCTTTGATTACTGTCTTAGAAGACTCTAGCAGTTAGCTTTAACTTAAAAGCTCCAATGTAGCGTTTGCCCATTATTTTGGAAGGAAAGGTGGAAAGTTCCTTGCTCATCTGGGCCCTGAGAAAGTCCATAAGCAAATCTGTGGCTTTTGGGGAGAGCTGCCTACTGCCTAGGCTGTCCCTGAAACAGAGACCAATGTTGTGCTAAGAGTATGATCTTGAGGGGTTGCATAAGGTAAGTCAGTGGCCAGACAGTACAGTGGAGTCATCAGTGCTGTATAAGCATGATGTCCCTAAATTGCTAAGGTTGTATTGTAGCCCAAGCAAATTCTTTAATCAAGACAAATTTATAGAAGTCATCTTATGTTACATCTGACAAGAGACTCTTCTTGTTTACTTGCATAATAGTCATGGGAAGGGAGGAAGAACATAAGTGGCATGGATGACTACTACTATTTACTGGCTGACAAAGAGAAGATGAAATAGGCAAGATAGCGATGTAACCTGATGGTATGATTCTGGCCAAAGAATGTCAGATCCTTTAAAGCTAGCTGACTGTGCAGAAGCAGAAGATACACTTCAGATTTAAGCTAGTTTACTAGGCTTGGGAAAAAAAAATAAATAAGCTTACAGAGTTCTAAGACCTTTTGTTTTACTAAGAAATAATAGAGTGCTTCTAAATCCCTTTGTAAGTCCTTGTTCCCAGGGCCCAGGTCCATGATCTGATCACATTGGGAATTGGATTTCCAGGTAAACAACTTCTTAGTCTAAATTCCTGTTGCTATAGGAAATCTTCCAAAAAAAAAAACTATAGGCCTGAGAAAACAGTAGCTGTTCATCCTGAAATCTGTTTTATTTGCTGCATGGTGATCCGTTTTAGAAGTACTTCAATGAAAACTTGGACAATGGAACAAAACACTTTAAGGCTTAACATTTAAAGGCGTGTTATTTTGTTTGGTTGATAGTTTTAGTTTTCTTAAGTTTTTGGGGGTGTGGTTTTGTGGTGTTTTTTTTTGGGGGGGGGGGGTGTTAATTTTTTGTTTTGTTATAGATATGTGAAGTAATTGGATTAGTTAATGTTTTCTTGGCAGCAGCAGAGAGTTGTTCCCTCTCTGCCCGGCGCTTGGTGCTTGCTGTATAACTGTGTTCTGCATTGTGTCTCAATCTTTGATACGATAGATTCTGCTGAATGAGAAACAAACCCATCCTGCAAACTGGATTGAATGCTTTAGACTAGGTATAATCTCAAAGGTGTAATTGCTAGAAAAATTGGTTCCTACTAGCATTAATAAAATCCAATGTGAGCAGTGTATGTTAGGATGTTTATTTTTTTATATATACAGGTGTGCTTGTGTGTGTATATATATAACTTTTTTTTCCCTGGTTCTGTTTTTCCACTTCTGCTCTATATCAATACTGCTGAGGCACGTTGGAGAGGACAGCTTTTGCTCTTGCCAACCAGAATCCGTTTTTGCAGTGAGGGGTCCCTGCTGGGGAAATCTTTTCCTGCTATCTTTCTTCTCTCCACAGGGTAGCAGGCATAAGGACTGCCCTCCTGTCTGCTCTGCTGACAGCCATGCGTTCTCTGGTCTTGCTGCAGCAGCTGCTGCTCCTCAGCCTGACTGAGAGAGCATAAATTAAAATACAAAGGTCTCCTGTGGCCACTCTTGGCTGACACTGCAATGGCAGATCAGGCTTTCCTACATCATCTTCACTTGACTTTCTTCTTTTTCTCAAGAATTTCCTCTGCATTTGTATCAGTCACATTCTTTTACCACTGGGCTGAATAGGAGCAGCAATCCAGTCACTCCAAATGTTTTATGTACTTGAGTGACTAGAGCAGTTTGGGGAGAAAAGAATTAGCAATGTGGGTTTCATCAGAAGCTCAAGTCTTTTTCCTTTTTATACTGCCTGGAGAAAAGGGACTATTTTTGTGCTTTTTATGGCTGCTGAAGATACAGGGCTAATTCCTGTTCTCGTCTCCCCATGAAGGCAGGCAGAGTGTTAGAAACAGCAGAACCATTGTGTTGCCATTGTGTGCATGTGACTGAGGGCACAGCAGTGAGTGGAGTGTTTTCCCTTTCTTGAATCTTGATGTCTTACAATGTTCATATAGGGGGCCTTTAACTCCCAGAGGGCGGAGAGGGAGATACTTGGTGGTGGGATGGAAGGCCACAAAATTGGCTATGTAGATTTCCTGACCTAACTGTGTATGTGTTTTTTTGGGGGGGGGTTTATTTTGTTTTTACCCTGTATGTCTGACATAGCAGATGTTCTTTGGCTCAATGTGCTTATATGTGAGGCCACTTCCTTGTAGGTGATATGTGGTGGTGATGTCAATGATTATTAATCTTTTTATTAAAGTAACAATGCCCACCTCTTCTCTGCTTTTTCCTGCTCTAGGCCCCACAGGCTGATTTGGCTTATATTGGGCATCAGCATTTGACTCATGCTAATGGTGTTGAATGTTCTTCTTTAAGGGTGACTGCTTGCATCCTTGCTAGTCCTCTTATCTATCTTATCTATTTCAGCCAGAGCCTGAATTCCAACATCTTTGTGGAAAAATAAAACTGACTAATATTTTGTTTGTTTGTTGTGGGTTTTTTTTTTTTTTAACCCTGCCTGAAATGCCTCCCCCCCCCCGGAATGGGAAAGTCTTTATTAAACTTGCATCCCTTTGTGTTGTAGCTTCTGTCATGATGGATTTCTCGTCAGGGCATCGTCAGAGTTAGAAGGCAGGCCTAAGGAAAAGCATTTCAGTAAACGGTTCATCTTTAGTCCCTGAAAATCATGTAAGACATGAGAAACTGTTCCTCTGTGTTTACATTTATGTACTTGTCAGCTAGTCCTCAGTGCAGGGTTAGTCTGGTCCTTTACTCATCTGATCCACTGCTCTCTAGATTATGGATATGGAGGTTCTCCATGATTTGTGGAATGGCTCAATGGTTTCTCTTTAATGTAGATGTGTTTTGGCTTCAAATGCAAACCTCCACAGCAATGCAACCATCTTTCTGACTTAATCAGATTGCCTCTTGGAAAATAGTTTAAAAACCATAATTTGAGTGTAAATTTACTGATACTTCTTTATGTGAATTTGACATCCTCTTTTAATTTTCAGCAGAGCATGTTAAGTCATGAAGGCTTTTCCAGCTGTTTCATTTTCTTTCTTCAAAACTGAAGTCTTTTCAAGTTGAGTGTACTTTTTCCCCCACAGTCCTCTTCTGGCATGTAATTGTGAGCTTTAAGTTCTGACTGGGTCATTTAGGGCATTTAATAAAAGTATTGGTCTGATTATTTGCATCTTCTGAGTGGGTTCTGGAGGGAACAGTCTCGACAATGTTTTTGTAGAGCTCTTTCTTTAATGAAGCTAAGTGTGGCCATCAAATTATTGTTTTGTAAGGAATTATTTAGGCCTTAGCTGGGCAAAGATAGACTTAAAGCACTTAGAGAGTCTTACTTGAAATCAGTGGCACTGCCTTTGTGTACTGTGGAAAAAGGGTCCTAATTTGCAAAGGCTTAGTTTAGAGGAAAGAGAATTTGATAAAACTTTCAAAAGTAGCGTAAGCTGTGGCCATCATCAAAAGTGGCTTCAGGCTGGTGGAGGCTGATAAGAATTTCTCATTGCTAATACAGCACACTGAAGTCCATGCTGAATGTTAATCAGCGATTTCTAAATCATATAAGTGCTCTTTGAAAACTTGTCCTGTTTTTAAGTTTTTCCTTAAAAGTATCATAGTAATTAAGGAAATTGTATAAGCATATAGTAATGTTTGGAAATAATCATGGGACCAACCATGGAATTGCTGTTCTGTCTACCAATTGGACTTAAAAAGAACAAAATGCCATTACTACCTTTGTAATCAGATTTATTTTAATGTCTTTGGACGAAATACCTCTGGATTCAACTGCTGAGTGCTTTAACTGCTTCCTTGCTGCTTAATGAAACACTGGCCTTACCAGACTGCCTGCTAATTGGGTAGCTGCTTCTTGGGGCTTGTTTTTTTCCTCCCTGTATATTAGGTATCTGGAACATCTTCAGTAATGCCTAATGCAGATGCATGCAGTAATGAGATGCAAGAGGAGCAGGGTTAACATCCCTGTATCTTTAATCACAGTTTTCATGTGTGGTGCTTCAGACAGACAGAATCAAAAGGTCCCCTGCTTTAAACTTGACACTCAAGTGAACATTTTTCCAAGACCAGTGGGAAAAATGTTCCCTCCTCCCCGCTTTGGGTGAACCGTCTTACTAATTAAAAAGAAAAAAGAGCCCACCCTGAAAAAAAGTTCTTTCGCACTACCTTCTTTAGCCTTTAACTTTTAAAAAATGAATTACTCTTACAGCAGATTTCACTTATGATGGTAAATTGAAACTTATATGCAATAACCAGCGGTCAGAATGGAATTATCCTACTGTTAGGTTAGGTGAGGAGGACTATAATGGGACTGGTGACTCCTTGCCCACAGGGAGAGTGGGAGAATTCACTGAAGGGATCTGAATGGTGTTCAGGATCAAGCTGTTATTGTGTTTCTTTGTCTAATTCCCCAAATCTGGAAGCAATGAACAAATGCCAGTGGTAATTCAAATAACTCTCCTGAATGAATACATACGCTATCCCGTTTTGTCATACTTAATAGTATTCTACATTGTGAAAACCTAAAAACAAAACACGCCTAAGCTTAGAACTGTTTTATCCACAGTTGTGTTACATTAAAATGTCTTGATTTATATAATTGACTTCATAGTTTTGGAGAGAGGGAAGCAGCAGGACAGGGACTTGCTCATGCTGCTCCTTCTATCATGCTCATTAGGCAACTGAAAGCTGCTTTGGTGGTGGGGCAAGAGGATAACATTGTACAATTTACTTGCACATGAAAGCAAACAAACGCACACATGGTGAAAAATGTATGTGTTGGGGTTTTTTTCAGTAAATTTAGTGCTATTAACAGGTGCCAGATGAATAGTCCTGTAAGCTAGCATCCTGTATTTTCATGTCACATACAGCAGGATGAGTGGGAAAGCAAGTGTCCATGCAGCATCCTTGCTGAGGAGCAGTGGCAGGGTCCTTCTGGTAACCCCACCCCAACTGGTACAAACGATAGTGGGTCTGTGATGTGAGCTTGCCAACTAGTGCTTGGATGGAGTAACTTGGTCTTTCTTTGTTAGCTGCTTTTCTGGAGAGTTGCTGTTGTAAAAGCATGTTGACTCTTTTTTCCTTTTTTTTTTTTTTTCTTTTTTTCTTTAAAATGGTAAACCTTCCCATGGAGAGAATGAGAAGTATTCTGTGCACTGATTTGCTGTTTGTGGCGACGTAAAGGAATATAAAGTTCTGCTTAATTCTGATCAGCCCAAGAATATTTTGGTAGAAAGAGTCCAGGGTGTGGTGAGATACCCAAAAAGGTTGCTGAGGACTCGTAAATTTAATTGCAGCAGTTGTACCATTCCTGTCAGCTGATGGTGCTCACTTCTTTTTTGGTTCTGAAATTGTATCATCTTTGAATGCATTTTTGTGAACCGCTGTTGCTTGACTTTCTTGTGGGTTCAGAAGATCGGCTTTTGTGTAGAGCTTCTCCCTGTCCTTCCCTGGCTGATTAAATAAATAACATTTCCCTGAAGTTTTGGCATACCTTTGTGTTATCTTTTAAAGGTGAGGAAGAGGAGTGAACAGCATATCTGCATCCTCTTCCTGTTTAATACCATAACTAACAAAACAGACGTCAAGAGTTCATGAGGGCACCTTTGATGTTGGTGCTAGTCTCTTCTGCAGGCTAGAAAATCAGCAAACAGGAACAGTACCTGAAGTACTTGGTAGACAGTAATTGCCTACTGTCACACTGTGATTTGCAAAGACTGTAGAAGCAATATAAATAGCACTGGTGGTGGTTTTTTTTTCCCTTTCATGCAATATTTTTTCCACCCTCAGTGATGACCAGCACACTTTTGTTACAGCTCCCTGTCTAATACGAGCTGAAGAGACTCTTTTAGCAGTAGCTCAGTGTCAGAGAGGGGGTGCATAGCTACAGTGTAGAATTCATTATTCTGTGAACTGATACTGGTATGATTCAACTGACAGTTTTTAAGCTAGTTGGTGTGGCCCTTTCACAACATAAGATACTTTGTTCATTTAATACTGTGCTAGTGATTGCCATGCTTTCAAACAGGCTGATCATGAGATTTTGAGGTTTGTGACACTTGGTTTGGGTTGACTGCACTAGCCTATATTTCCTGTGGATACTAGTGCAGGTGCCATAATAATATAAATAATTATGCTTTTCCTTCTGACCCAGCATATTCTTGAAATGTCATTCCAAGTGTAATAATGAAGAGCAAGTTACTAACAATATTCTGTTGTGCTTATGCACAGCTTTGTTTTCTTCTCTGAAATAAGAATTCCTTGGAAGCCAGTAGGAATTGGGGGGCTTTTTAAGAAAGAATGGGGCATGCAACTGCTGGGGTTTTGGTTGTGGTTTGTTTGGTTTTTTTTTTGTTTGTTTGTTTTGTTTGGGGTTGGGTTTTGGTTGGTTTGGAGGTTTTTTTGTTTGTTTTGTTTTGAGACTGACCTGCTCACCTGTCCCTGGACCCTCTCCATTTTCTTGTGGGAGCTTGGGAAACAACTGCTGATATATTACCTTCAGGACATTGAAAAGTATGGTTCAAAAGGGTAGTTTGCTCTGTTGTTTCCCCTACTTCCTACTGCAGTGAGGCTTGGCCTGGTCTGTGTGTTAAGAAGCCAATTACTCTAAGACTGGAGCTCTCGTATGGGCTATAGATGAGCACAGTGGAAACTTGCCTAGAATTTGGTAAGGTTTTGGACTGGAATAATAGGCTTTGGTTTGGTGTGACTTGCTGTTGGCAATGCTTTGCTCAGAATTTGATAGGCTATGCAGAGAGCTGGCTAGTTAGAATACATTTGCATTAAGAATATTTTTTTGGCATTGAAAAAACAGGTATTTTCATGTTGTAAGTAAAGGACTTCCTTGCTGATCTTGCATTTCTTCCTAAAAGCCAGTGTACTTCAGAGGTGCCTGTGGAAAACTAAAGATCATTTAGTTTTGAGCAGTTACTGAAAAACTAATCCTGTACTCCAAAATATAATGAGTTGTGGATTCTTCGCCATGTTGAGTGAAATATGGCTGGTGTGACCTAGTTTATTTGCATATTTAAACATACTGGATACTTTTTGTCTTTTTTTTTGGTTGTTTCCTAGGAAACAAATGCCCTGGTATAGTAGAGAACAGCTATTGTATGGAGACTGCTGCCTGTCTGAAGCATTGTTCTTTTGTAGGTGGAAGGCTTTAAAGGGGAAAGAGCTGGAGTTTTCAAAAACATCTCTATTAACCAAAATAGCGCAAGGGTATGTTTAACACTGCTGTGCGACTCCTAAATGTATTTATATTTTCTTCAGTAGGAGTATCTGTGTTGTAATGGCTTGTCTAGTAAAACTGGTATATATGCTCCCATTCAAGGCATATGAAAATAAACTGAATGAATAACTAATAAATGATTGTTTCTGTCATCCTTGCTGAGCACTATGCAGATGCATATTTCTAAAAGTGTTTTATTTTGAATTATCTGGAATGGAAACAATAATGCAGATTTTGAGGTTAGAGTGAACTTCAGGAAATGGTATTTATGTTAGTGGAGTAGGTCAAGACAGGGGTGGGAAACCTTTTTTAAATGTAAAAATTGCCTTCAATTTGTCATGCTGCTGTAGGTTTTTTTTGTGGGTTTTTTTGTGTGTGTTTGGTTTTTTTACCTTTTAGCCCAATGTTTATTGTTGCAACATTAAAAGAAATAGGTGTAATTGTTGCAATGTTGATTTTGAAGCTGCAGTGTTGGGAATGGCTTTGGGATTGGTAGTGCTGAATTTTACTGAGTGGTGAAAGAAAACTCAACAGAAACTGGCTCAATGGTTGAACTGGCTGGTTAACTAATGAGAATGGTGGGGGGAGTGATGTTGAGTTTTCAGAATACTGAGCAATTGGAGGAGAAAGCATAAGGCAGATCTGTGAGCTTTTGGTAGTGTGTGACAAAGAGGGATGAGTTCTTAGCTTTGAAAGCACTGCACAGTTCCCCTTTGGTCTTTCTACACCAGCTTCAAAAACTGTCATGTAGGGACCAGTCAGCAATGGTGCAGGTAACTTAAAGCTGTATCTCTTGTAATTTGTGACTTTGTTGTTTCTGAGCTGCTTGAACTGAGCAATGTAGCATATGGTGTCAGTCTCTTGAGTACATACGTCACTGATGCCTGAGTTGTGTGCTGCAAGCGGTATGGTTTGTATGGCTCTGTGGCTGTGGCTTGCTGTGGGTGGGTGATCCTGCCCCCATGTGTGTGCAGGTGCTTAAGGAGATGAAGAGCTTGTTTGCATCTTCACAATTTGATAGTTCATTTCTTTCTTGCTGCTGTTTCAGGTCTTGGTAGCTGTTCTTCTGATCATTTTCCTTTTCTCTTGGTCTGCAGTGCATTGAGAAGGGAACAGTGGCAGGACGAGAGAAATCAATGTAGCTCCATGATTCCCTGCTAGAGCTTTATTTTGCACCACTTTATTCAGCCCCTTCCTGAGGGAAGGACAGGTAGCTAACAGTAGTAGTGTATGATCGTGAGCCTTCTAGAAAGGTGAGCAAAATAAGGGGATGTGCTAGGGAATGGAGCTTGGTTCATTTGCTATTACTTTTGGGTTTGGAGTCCAGCAGAGCTAATACTTTGTCCATATTTGCCAGTAATATGGATATAATGCATACTTACTGCCTTTCCTAAGGGTTATAACTTTCAAAAGGCTAAGCACCTTTTGATAACCAACTTCAGTGAAGGCACATATAAGACTGAAAATCTTGCTAAAGTGTGGGGGTTGGTTTGTTTGGTTTTGTTTGTTTGGGTTTTTTTTTTTTAGTAAAATTGTGACGTTTTGAAAGTAAGACTGTGCCTTCAGTGCAAGGACTGGGGGTAAAGGGAGAGTGAAGCAGAGTGAAGACCTAGCCAAGTACATCTCCAACAGTCTAGAAGTGCATCCACCTGGCAGTGGCAAGGCGTTCTAGATCATAAAGCCACTAATCTGTGATGCTGGGCTGCTGCTGGAGGCTGGAGAGAGCTCTTTTGAGCTCTGCCAGGAGGGGGGGTTGCTCTTTTGTGGCTGCTGCCTCAGCTATTACTGGTTATTACAGTTGCACAGAGTATGAAGGTGGTGAACTGCAGAGCTTTTGGTCTAGCTCTGAGCAAGTACAGTCACAGCTCTGTGAAAGTTCACTGTTGCAAGGACATATGACGTGCATCAATGTTTATGTGTGACCTGGTGAAGTTCAGACCACTACTATATGTCATTTGGGACGCTTCTACCCATTCCTAAGTTTTATTCACAAATTTTTCCTGATTAGTGTTGGGAAAGTGGCAGTACAGTCATCTTCGTACTGCTTTACAAAGCCCAAGGTATCCAAGGTTATGATAGAATCATTTAGCATCGAGTCCAACTGTAAACCTAACACTGCCAAGTCCACTGCTAAACCATGTCCCTAAATGCCACATCTACACTATCCTTTCTGGTGGATTCCTAAGACAGCATATTTTGTGAAGGAAAGAAAATAATGATTTTTCTTAAGAAAAAGCTCTTTTTGGGGTTAAGGGCAGATTCAGATTCTGTGTGGTGAGTTCTGCAGATGAATCAGATGGTGGTCTCCCCAGGTGGTCATGTGACTTATCAAGTGGTTTTGCCTAGTGGAAAGAAAATAGGTAACTGACATTGCTCTGGATGTTCAATACCACCATCAGCTGCTGTTCACAAGTACCTGGTCCTACTTGTACTTGATCAAAAAGATGGCTGACTGCTAGTAATGAAAGATACTACAAGTGTTTTGAGCTCTTCACATGCCAACTTTGCTGAATTGAGACTACATTATGCCACTGCACCTCTTCACTCGTTACCAGTGAACATGGTCAAGTTGAAACCAAATTTTAAGACGCAAGCATTATTTTTAGAATCCCTCCAAGTAACTGATTCAAGTTCTTGTAAAAGCAGCTGTACCTGATGTGATCTTGACCTCTTGCAACAGCTGTGTGCCAGTGGAACCCTTGATCTTGTTGGCTGACTTTGTGCACATCAAATAAGGTTTTCTCAACAGCTAGACTCAATAGTAGGCAAACAACTTCAGGTTTCAACACAAAACATAAAAAGCCTCTAGTTCTTACACAGTTAAGACATCTAAAGTAGTTTTTCAGCTCTAAGGTCTGGAGAGAGGGAGAGAAAAAAATAGATCTCTGTGTCATAGATCTCTTGAAGTAGTAAAATATCTAGATTAAATGGCCAAAGCCAGTTAGCTATTTCTGAACTGTCCTTTTGTATAATAAATACTCAGCATGGGAATGAAGAAACCATTCATGAGAAGTCGCTGGTTAGCTTCCTGTTCCCACTGACTGTGGGAGAGTATTGGGGAGAACTCTGTGTCTTGATTATTCAGCTATTAACACCCATGGATGCATCAACTAGAACTGCGAAAATGGAGAGGCAAAGCATCTGGCAGGGAGGATCTTTCTTGCTATTCCAGCTGAGATTAAGTTAAAGACTGTGAGCAGTGACTGTGGCAAATTTTGCAGCATGCCATGTCAACAATAAGAGTCTCTGTTCCATAGGTACATTAGTTAACACTGTTACAAGCTGTTTTCTTTTAAAATGCTCAGTCCCATCCTCTCCCCAAACCCAGTGCTTGCCTCTATTGCCTTTCTCCTGGTCACTTTTTGAGAGAAGGTAGAAGGAGGTTGTGGTGACCAAAGTGACAGTTGTAAATAGGGCTGTAACCTCTGTCTCTGCATTAAGCAGTCCCATCCGTTGGATCTTTAATACTTTATTTCTTTTGTTTCACTTACTTAGTGTGGGTTTTCTTAATAGTATGTGCCATGCAGATCCATTGCTGCTCTCAGAGCATTTATATGCAAGTATAAAAACTCCAAAGTGTAGTGTATATGAGGTGCTTGTGTAAAGCAGTATTTGATTGTGTATATGAATGCAAAGTAAAGGCACTCTCTGCTGTGGAACAACCAAATGTGTCACAGCAAGATCTCAACTGTTGTAGAAAATACACGTGGAAATATTTTAAGAGTTCATTACATAACTAGAGCATCTGGTTATTGTTATTTGAATCAATTCTCATAATAAAAGCCAAAAACCTGTAGAGGAGTTGTCCTTGTATGTTAGAGTCATCCTAGCTATTCTACAGTGCTGTGTAAATCTCAGAGCATCTCTGATACAGCATTAGGGTACTTTACACTAATATGAAAGTTACAGCTGAATTAGTTTTACTATGCTTTTCGTCATATATTTAATGACATGAGCATAGGAAATTTTATCCAACTTTTTTTTTTTTCTTTTTTTTAAAGTAGTTCAGCTTTGAAATCTGAGCTACATCTCTGATTAGGAAGGGGCAGATGTGTACATAAAGCAGCAGTCACTCCTAATGTCATTCCACCTTGGTGGCTATATTGCAGAATGATTTCCCTTTGCTTTCCCTTCTGTTTGTTACCTACTGTAGATTGATAAGGAGAACCAAAATGGATTTCTGCAGGCTGTTTCCATGATCTGTATTCCTAGCCTACATCCATAGGGACCATGGAGAAGCAAGCTGGACACTTAGAAATGTGGAAAAAGGGTATTATAGCATAATCACAGGGAGTTTCTGAAGTCTGTTAGGATTTCTCACCACTGATAAACTTAGCTTTTCTTTAAGGTTTTGGAAACCAGGTGTTCTGAGGAAATGAAACTGGTGGCCAGCTGAAAGAGCAGTGTCAAGCAGTGGCTGCTGCTGTCCCAGGTTGATGTAAACTGGCACTGGTGATATGGGAATGTATTCTCAGAATAGCTGTAGAGTTAGTGGGGTCCCATGGCATGGAGTGAATTGCATGTAGCAGTGCCTACTGGAAAAAGATTGCTTTCCTCACTGGGGTTCCCTTTAGGGTGTTGAAGGGCTTTGAGACATGGTGGTGGTATGAGAAGCAGAAAATAAGGACTTTTCTCAAGTGTGCTGATTCACTTTGTTTTCTTCAGCACTGATGACTGTGATCTGTTGATCAAAACTTTAGCTGTGCTAAGTGCTGTGTGTGCAAAATAAATGCTTGAGTGTTGCATCTGGATCATTGTCAAGTATGTTTTACTCCCTACAGAATAGATCTGCAAGACAGCAATGAGGCGTGAATGACATGCCTGCTGCTTTAATTCAAAGTACTTTGTTTTTAGGACACTTAAATTGCAAATCTTTGTATAGTAATACTGTTTTCTCCGGTGCTTCCAGTTACGTTCAGTAACTCCTTGCAGAGCAAAAATAACTCCTTGCAGAGAAATTCTGCCCTCTTTAATGATGCTTAGTTTGTTTTGAGGAGCATCCTTACATTCAGAAAGATTTCAGTGAGTTTCAGCTAGGTGTAATATGAAGCGACTGGCTGTCTTGGTGGCAGATTCTGGTAGGTGACACTGTTAATTGTACTGGCACAAATGTTGGTTTGGCAGCTCTCTAAACTCAAATGGTGAAATGATATAGGTTGCAAACATACATAAAGCGTTTTTGTTTTTGTCTTACTTTGTTTGCTTTAAAAACTACATTAATTCATAGTTCCAGTTTAGAGAAGAGCTAAAGAAAGAGTAGTGCTAGTGCCTTGAGGAAGAAGCGGCCTCTGTCCCAGGCTGGAACAGGAATGAGCAATGGAGGGAAGATCTGAGGCTTAAGATCTGTTGTTGATGAAAAATTATTTGCATAACCATAGATTAAACCCTGCCTAGAGAGGACATCAGTATGTGCACGTATGTGACTTTTGAAAGGAAAATTGGGATCAACTGTAAGAGAATGTAGTGGAGCTGCTCTGTGTTGTTGTCACAGTTTTCTGCTTGTAAGCTAAAGGCAATGGTGCAGTGAATTTGAAGTGGTAGAAACTTAAAAAGGCTTCTTTTGCATGCAGATGTGATAATTGGTGGATGTTTGACAAGTTTATTGAAGATTGTGGTTTTTAATGGGAATACCAAATCTATTTTGCTTCAGTTGCTTTTTAGCTACCCGTAGTTCCTGCTTGTTGTCAGTTGTGTTTTTCACGCCATTTAATGCAAATTGCTTGCTGCAGGACTACATAACCCCTTTTTCCCTCGAGTAAATTGCTGTATATTAGTATAATTATACAATGAGCTTTCATTTTGTTGCTTGCTTCATTTCAGTAGATCAGCAGTTCTCCATAGCATGTAAATCTCTGCTCTTCAGCATTGTTTTGCAGCCTGCTTTGAGCTTTTTCACGTGACCTGCATTTTTACTTTATACCTTAGAAACACAATTGAGTGATTGCCTTGCAGAGTAACATGTGTGGTTTGGGTTATTTTGACCTGAAATTTCTGGGGAATTTTTTTTAGGATTGCATTACTGCTTGAGTTTTCTTTTTCTTTGCACAGTGACTAGTTGCATGTATACTGAATGGGGTAGGGCAGGAAGGTCCTCCTACTTCTATACCACATTATCCTTAGCAGCATTGCAAGGAAGAGAGAATTGGTTTTTTGAATTTACTGCAGTGTAGATTACATTATCAGCATGTAGTCATGATCATAGAATCACAGAATGGTTTGGGCTGGGAGAGACCTTTAAAGATCATCTAGTCCAAGCCCCCCACCATAAGCAGAGACATCTTCTGATGATGGGGCATCCACAGCTTCTCTGGGCAACCTGTTCCAGTGTCTCACTACCCTTAGTGATGAATGATAGCTTTGTAATAGTAAGAAAGAAATTGATGTAGTAGTTGAGAATAACCTGCCCTGCATTCTCATATAAAATGTGAGATCACACACCCTGAAAGAAGCAAATAGGTGATGCGCTTGGAGATCTAGATAGACCCATACAGTGTTTAGCTGGCACAGTTTTTGACAGCTAAATGTGGCAATGTGGTTGTCTGCTGGTAACTTGGAAGGTTAATGCTGGTTCTTGAGTAGTGCCAATGTTTACCTCATCACCTGTTCTGATAAAGTATGTAGTACATGAATTAAATGCATGAACATTGGCAAGAGAAACTCTACATAGCTGGTGCGCAGCCCTTGCACTTTTATTAGCTCTTTGAGTGGGATGGGGCACCCAAACCTACTGATGATGATGTACTATCTTTCTGTTCTGCCTGTAGTTTGAGCGTAGGGTGGTTGATGTTTGTTTGTGCTCACTCGTGAGTCACTCCCTTCCAGTGCTTCCTTGATTAGCTTCAAACACTGCATTCCTGCCCTGTTCTTAGGGATGTGCTTTTCCTGCAAGGACTTGGAATGAAATATGACCCTATGCTCTTGAAACAGCAGATGGAAAACTTATTGTTGCAAAGGTTCTTTTGCAGCTAGTTCATCCGTGATCTTGAGTTCCTCTTCAGATATGGTTAGGTATACTTTTCTTTACCTGCAAAGCTCTCCTGTAACCCTCGTTAACCACTCTTAGTTGTTCATGCTTTTGGCAGACCTCAAGGAAAGAAGCAGCACTGCTGGGAAGAGTGATGTAGTGGAACTTGTTTTTCATATACAAGAGCAGCAGAGCTACCTGCATGTGAAAAAGCCAGTACTCTTGCTTTTATAGTGAATGGGTTGTTCTAATCGGCTGGAGTGAGACCTTCTTATCTTAATATTTTCTCCCAGAAGCTGTACTTCTGAGTCTGCTAGAAGTTGCTGTATTGTGGGAGACGTACTGGCACTGAGGCTATTGAAAGCCTAGTTTACATGACAGCATAATAATAAATTTAGGTGAATGCTTTTAAAACCTTTCACAAAAGCTGAGATTCAACGCTGTAATTTTTTTCTTGGGTTGTGTTTCAAAGAAATTGTTTTCCACCTTCTTTGAATAATCTGTAGGGAAAGAAAGCAATTTGAAGATCAACAAACAGGTGCTGATCAAAATACATTTATAGCAGTTAGTGATAAAGAAGTAATCTTTTTCTAACAATGGATTTGTTGCTGAATCTAAGTTTTGTTCCCCAGTATTTATTTACTTGAGATTATTTTATTCATATATTGGTAATATTGCTGTGCTCCAGTCCTGTGCTTATTGATCGAGTTGGAGTGTATGTATCAGCACTGAAGATTGAGCTTTTTGTACAAAGGTCATGCAGCATCCATTTCCTTATCTCCGTGAGGGGAGCTGACCCAAGCTGGCAGTCCCTGGACTCCTCTGCCACTGCTTTGCTATACTGTGACAACTCTGTGGCTGGGGAGAGGCAGCAGCAGCAGGCAGGGGAATAGACTTTCCTGAATTCCCCTCCTCACGCAACAGTTTCTGTTCCAGAGGCTTTGCTTTATGGACTTCATGTGACTGTAACTGAGAATGAAGCCTACAAGGAATGTGATTTGAAAAACTGAAGTTCAGCAAGTTTGAGGATCATTCATTAGTTGAAAAACTTTTCCAAATGGTTGTATGCTGCACATTATACCCTAAGTAGAGATGGCTGTTGCTCTGGATAGTGTGTCTAGTGCTGTGGTTCTTAATTCAGCTAGTAACCAAAGGGGAGGTTAACTTAAAATATCTTAGAAGTGATGCATTTTCAGAAAGCGATCAACATGGGGAAACTTAGCATTAATAGCAAAGGTGTTTGAAAAAAGTGTGTTGGTTTGCAGATGATCTTGTCTCTGGGGTTTTGGGTGTGGAGGTTTTTTTGCTTTGTAAGTAGGCAGCTCGTTGGCAAGTGGAATTATTTTAGCCCTTTAGGTTCAGTATTATAAAGTATTGTAAATGTCTGCTTTGTATCTGAGTTCTTAAGATGTAACACTGTGAAACAATTTGCTGGATGCCCTGGATGTGCAGCTATTCCCACTGCCCCCCAGCCACAGTACTATTGATAGAACCATAAACACTTAATATATAATCAGTTTGGATGATGAAACTCTGCCTGGTTACTTTGCCGTTAGATATTGAAGAGCTCTAACCAGGGGATGCTGAAGGTTGGAGAGGATTTGAAAAACTTACACAACTCCTGCCTTCCTCTTTACTCACTTTTTGAGTGGTGAAATGCAAAACAATTACAAGGTTATTTGGATCTGGGAAGAGAGAAAGAATTCATGGAGGCTTGCCAGAAGCATCTCTTAATAGGGTAGATTTCTTGATAGCAGACTGATCAGTTGGTCCCTTCCATGCTGCCCAATGCCATAAAATAAAGAGTCTCTTGGGGCCAAGTGTCCCAGCGCAGAGCTCGGACTGATTTAATTGGGCTGATGTCTGGGGATTGCCATGAAGGAACACATCTCCACAGCTTGGAGGTGGGGGAGGATAAAAGAGCCACTCTAGCTCCCTTTACCACCCAGCTGTGTAGTTGACACAGCAAGACTTGCTGGACTGCAGCAGGAAAGGTGAGGTGAGCACTGTATGGTCTTATGCCACCTCGTGCCAGTAACAGAAACTATAGTGTTGTGAGTTGATCAGTGTTGGATGGAAAGCACTACAGGTAGCCTGAGAGTGCCTGAATGTGCCTTGCTCACCCAGCCGCTGCAGGCTCAGTGCCCAGACAGCTCCTGCTCCATCCTTGGGTTGTGCACTTGTAATTTCCTTTTGTTCCTGCAGAACAAAAACAGGCTGAGTGCTGTTGCCACACACAGTGTCCTTCCTTCTCAGTTGAGTGGAATGCTACTTTTAAAAATACTTACTAATCATGTATGTGGCTACACAGAGTAAGCGCTGTGTAATTCTCAGACCTTCACAAGCTGGTGGCTTGTGAAGATAATTTTCCCCAGTACTGGTTAGCATGTGTGGCTCTGTATAAGACACACTTCATAACTCTTAGCTAAAGGCTCCAGTGCTGGAATCAAGTTACTGTTGTTTCTTCTCATTTATATAATTTTAGTGCATTGCATTGCACACTTTTGTTTAAAGGCTTATAGCCAATTTTCTTTATGAGGCTTAAATTTGGAGGACTTGTCATCAGTTCTAACATGTTAATGATTCAAGTATAGTGCCCAATCAACAGTTTACTCAATTTTTAATTAAGATTATTTTATATGTGGCAGGTTTTTTAATTGCCAGTCATCACTTTAAAAAATGGTCATTCTGCAATTTTTTTTTAAAAATGAAATCTGATTACTTTGGTTGTACAATTTCTGAGGTTATTGCTTCTTCTGTAAGCACTTGGAAAGAGGGACAGCCCACTTCAGATAATTGTGTTGTAACTGCCCTAGTGGCTATGACAAATTGTATCAACTCTCCTGCACTTATGGGAAAAAATGAAATATAAACATAGACTTCATGCAAAGGTCTGGCTTTATTTGATAAAATGTGGTTTGATTTGAACTTCTTGTCAGCAGCACTATTAACTTCATGTTTTGATGCATAGTCTGTTTCTGAGGGCTCTTGACTTCCAAACTACATGCAGGTATGGGTAAAGGATTCTATTTAATATTTGATATCGTATGTGATCTTGCTTCTGGAGAGTTCAGCCAGCTCTTCATTGCAGTTCCTTGATTCAACCACTAATTTTGTTTTGGCTTTTTTTTTTTTTACACTGGTATCTCAAAATAGCAAGGCATATGTAAACAGTCAGCATAATTTGTGACTACTTAAAACTGGGTTTTTCTGTGGGGGAGGAGGGATATATTGAATTGTGCAAAATCTTGGTCCTGTACCATCCTCTTACCAGTGGGCTGGAAGATGGCATTTCTGTGTGACAATTCTTGTACCACTACTCAAACAGTAATCTTCAAACTTTGCTGACCTGCTGGCAAGAATACAGAGGAAGTAAGGTGCTAAATATGTTATTCCCTCCTCCTTCCTCTCTAATAATTCTGAAACCCTGTAGCCCACATCTGCAATATTTATTGGGAGGAAAATGAGTATACACCTTTGACTATGAGCAGCGTTGGGAGTTGTTACTATTAACACCTTGCCGAAAGGGATGGAGTAGGAACCTGTTGCAGAGGATCTTGTTTTATAGACAGGAACTTCTTGAGCAGTTGAAGTTCTGAGTTGTCCTCTTCCAGAACTTGAAAAAGAGAGGAGGGGAAAAAGACAAAAAGCTAAGAATAACTGAAGCATCCCTTAATACTTCAGATCATAGCTCTGTTGCCAAAGGAAAGCTGCAGCAAAGCAATGGGCAAAGCTATGTATGATGAGTTAGGGAGAGGTCTACACCCTTGAGTTATTGGTTGAACATGGGAGGAGGTGGCCTGGCTTTCAAAAGAAATTGCTAGCAGAGCACTACTTGATACTTGGCTCTGACGTGTTCCCAATGATATGAATAGACTTATGTTGCAGCACGTAAGCAGGATGAGAATGTGAATCTACTACAGCAGTTGGTGAAAACAACATATGTTTAATTTTATGAAGACTTAAAGACAGATGGTGACCCATAGGATAATTATATAACAGCCAAAATTCTCTTGACAAATCTTTTTATAATAGCTGTGATAATTACTCATAAGTAGCCAGTCATTTAAGTCTTTTTCTGTTTCATAAATAGTACAGGGATCTAGTTTAGCCTCGTATAAACTCTTGGGTGAATTTGTTCTTTAGTCTAGGTTATTTTTTTTTTTTTCACTTGCCTTGTTATCTGTAGTCTTCCCTTGCTCTCAACAAAAGGCCCAACTGATGTGTGCTTCTGTCCAATCAAGTGAAATAAAGCTGAAAATGTCACCTCTCCCTTACATCTGCCTCTTTCAGGGTTATTTTATTTGCCCGCATGGAGTCCCTGTGTTTTACTCCTCCCAGCCTCTGTCTGAAGGGATTAACATTCCCCTAAGAAATTGGTTACTGCATGTTGCTGTGTAGTTTGCCTTGGACGAATGGAGTACAGAATTAAGATCTGTTTTCTGGGAACTGCTGGCTTTCATCCAAGACTTTACCCCCCTTTTTTCAGCTGTCATCTTGGCTGTTTCTTGCATGACTCTTGAGTGGACTGGGAATTTGTGCAGATTGCTGGAAGAGAGCTTTTAGGACTGGGAATGAGCTGGACAACTACTTCTGAGGCACCAGTGTAGCAGCCTTTGAAACACCAGTGGCCCTGATTGATCCGACATCAAGATGAACTGCCTGCTAGCAAGGACAGTTGCCTTTTGTTGAGGATTTTCAGGGGTGGATTTAACAATGTCCTTTCTTCCCTCTCTAAGTCCAGGCCTTTCAGTATCCAGTAGCTCATAACCCATCTGCCTTCTGTGTCCGAAGGGCAATTTGCCAGCTCCCTACAAGCCACAGGTTGCTCCTTGACTGGCATCATCTTAGGGGGAAGGGACAGAGAGAAGCTTTTTTTTCTGGCTTGTTACTTGTATCATGTTAATGCTGATTCTGCTTTGTCTGGTGATGGTAATATGCAGGGCAGGGATTCAGATACAGGTGATGTTAAGTAGGGTGGCCAAGATTAAGGAGTTGTTAAAGTGGGGAGGGACAGAATTCTGCTAACACAGTATTTTAAGTGATGCTAACCAAAAATAGAAGCATATATTGAGCACCGGCCAATTTATCTGCAAAGTGTGCTTCTTATTTAAAGGCCTCTTTGTGTGAAGCTGTATCCCTGCTTTCCCCAAAGGAAGCATTGATAGCTTCCTTGCTAGCCATGGACCTATACCAATCAAAACAGATTAGGGTTTGAAGAAGTAATTATAGGAAATATAGCAGCAGAAGTACTTCAGTAAATGCCACTACAGTTTCTCAGCTGGAGAAGTACTAATATTGAGTTCCTTTGGGACACCACACTTTCTTCTCAGTGGTAGATGAGTCAGTCTGGCCCTTGACAATTTTACTTGAGTAAGTTACAAGGAAGTTCCTCATAGCAAGAGCAGCTCAGGACTGCAAAGTAGTAGAGGGAGCTTGTGTTAGCCAGGTCATTACTCTCTGAAAATGAGTGACTCATGTGACCCTATGCACAGAGTAACTTTCTTTCATGCTGTTTTACAACAGCAGGAGCCCTAAACAAATCCTCTGGAGCAGTCAGCTGGAAGCTGATCAAAGGCTTCTGCTTGCTGGGGCTGTATCTGTCCAGGCAAGGATCCCGGAAACCGTGTATGCACCTATGAAAGCACAGTGAGGGAAAGTATTCTGGTGTTTTGGGGTAGGGGGAAGAGGCTCTTTGGTAACCTTTGTAGGCTACCAAATTAAACCATTTCAGTAATAAAAAATTAAGGAAGATTTCCCTTTCTAAGGTCAACCAGCTTACTAAGAATCTATTAATGAAGAAATGCCAATTTATTAGTTTACCAAAAAAGTGTCTAATTTTTATTTTTATTTATTTTTAGGGGAAAGCATTCCCCTAAATTCCTTGTTGTTCCAATATGGAATTGTTTGGTTGGCTGGTAACATGGTTAAGTTCCTCGCTCTGTCTGCAGAACAGATTCAGATCAGATTCAGCCTCTGGCTCAGACGAATTGAGAAATTAATCAGAACAAGATCTCTAGCATCCTAAGCAAGCAACTGGACTCTTGATTTACTCTGTGGTGATAACTTTCATGATTATCCATCAAATAAACTTGTTGATTTCTTGATTGGGAAGGGAAACCTTTTGTTAAGTTGCTAGCATCTTTGCAGGATAGTAAAATGTCTTATTTTCCAGGTCTAATGTATTTTTTGCTTTAAAACTTTAAAATGTTCTTTTACATCATCCATTTGAATTTTTAGCTCATTTCTACAGTCTGTCTGACAGTGTATGACCTGACTGTTAACTGTAGAATCATTCTGAATCAGCAATGTCAGCTACTCATGAGATAGTAGCAGGATGCTGTCTTTGCTCACCTGTGTAAGACAGCATAGCTGCTTTTAATGCAGTTGACCAGTGGATTACCCTTGAAGCCCTCTGAATGCTTGCTAGTTGGCATAGAGTTCCTTCTTGCTTCAGAACTCCTGGCCATAGAATTGTAGTTTCTCATGATGGGTCTCAGCTTCTCTATTCATCAGCACCCTGACTTCTTTCCTCGCCGCCAGTGCTCAGTGTGGTTTGTCTTGCTTGTTTTTATTTGCATCTATTAAAAGCAGACTGATAGTGGGTGTTTAATATACATACTCAAAGATTAAAAATTGTATTCTGTGGAAAGGCAGGGAGATTTCAGTCCTGGGCCTAAATTATTTTGTATGCCATTTTTCCCTGTCCCCGTCCCCCCCCCCCCCGTCCCCCCTTTATTGTCAGGACTGGGGTTTTATTGAGCATCTGTTCAGTGGTATTCCAAGGTGATCAAAATCAGTATTTCTAAACCAATGGTATAAATAACTGCATTCCCTTTATAATGGAGAGCTGCTCCTGATCTTTTTTCCGTGTCCTACTTCACTTCAGCCTGTTAAAATGACTCCAATGTTCTCAGTCTTGTCCTTCTTTTATAGGGAGATCTGGCTCCTGGTTGGACAAATGAGTACACAAATCTTGCATTAAAATCTCATAGTCTTTTTTTTTTTTTTTTGCACATCTTACGTGAAGCACATTTAGGAATGAGATGTATTTTGTTCTGTATTTGATCAGCTGGTCATTCTGTAACTTGCTTAAATACTGTTTGTATATAAATCAAGTTGCAAAGGCACATAGTTTATATTTGTGAGACTACATGCATGCTTGTTGACTTGTTTGTTTTTGGGAATAGTTGGAACACTTGTTTTGGTTATTCACCCTAAAGAATTCCCGAATTACTGTTGGATTTTTTGCCTGTCCAGTGTCTTAGTGTCATGCATTGTAATTTGTATTATTTGCTCTGAGACACCTGTGGCTGGGCGTAGGACACCTCTGATCAGCAGAAATCATTGTTACTCTTCTGACTCAGTTTACAGACCCTGCTGCAAGACCCGGGAGTGCAATAGGATCACTAGGGATCCAGCAACCAGGAACCTCTTCCCAGAACTTCTAGACATGAGCTCTCTGCTCTTACCGCTTTCATGTCAATGAGCTTTTAACACAAAATGGAAATTGCACCTCTTCTCTTGTTGCTTAACATGTTACACATACTGATTACATGCTTATTAATTATTTAGGTATTGTACATGTCCTATAAAGAGCTTTGTGATGCTAAGACAGGCATTACTTATGCTGGCAATTGTTTGCCTTTCTTGAGATGTGCTATACGAGTTCAAGAGAAGGTTGATCTCTTAGACATAACAAGATTGCTTTCTTATCTGTTAATAAAAACATCGGCTCCCCAGTAAGATGGAGTGATAAAATACAGTCACAGCAAGGTGACTTCTGACGTTGCCAGTGCAAGCCTTGAAAAATACCAAGGCTCCAAGATATGAGACTTGATTTTTAGTCATAATTTAAGCTAATATTGTGAGAATATTTAAGTCATATTTAAGTCAGAAAACTGACTTAAATATGACTTAAATTTAGTCATAATTTAAGCTAATATTATGAGTATTTGGACTACTAATTTTTATCTTTTTCTTTGCCTATGAAAACTGATGAGCCAAGCAAAACTGAGACTCTCAAGTAATGAATAACAAGTTAGCTAGAGCTAACAATAATGAGTAGCTAGAGCTTTGTGGAAAAACATAATTATTACGAGGTCCATAAAACACCTTCAAGAGTTGATGCCTCTGTTTTGAGGGTTTTCATTTTCTACTACTGAGACCTGAGGAAAGGCTTTAAGGCTTCAAGTAGTATTCCTCCTTGTTAATCAAAAAAAGTTGCATGGTGATGACCTGAAGGAGTAGAATGCCAGTCTCTTTCTCAATAGGTAGGAAACCCCACTGACATTTCTGCTGAGCAGATGGAGATGCATTTGTTTCTTACGTGAAGAATAGGAGTCAGATAAAGTGCAAACTGATACAAGTTTTTGTTTCCTTTTCTGGAATAGCATGGGAAGATATCACTCCTCTTCCTCTTAAAAGGTTCTTGGGCATTAAGTCCTGTCTGGAAAGGTGCTATTATTATTGCCACTATTCAGAGACTTGCAAATTCTCATTAATGAATGTTGGAATAGCCTGACCTATGCTAAATAACGCATACATCTGTATGTATATAAATATACATATGTATATGTACATATACACATATATGAGCACACATTTTTTTAGTTGCTTAATATCACAGAAATTCCTCAGCACTTATTATTCTTGCATTTTTTTCAACCTGTTTTGCTTTGCCCTTGGGCCAGGGTATGAAATGGGTTTTTTTCTTTATAAATTGTCTTTTTCATTCAAGTGAAGGGAAAATCCTGATCATTGTTATAAATGGAACTGTAATAGGCATCTGTTGTGTTTGCGAGTTATCTTTTCAATTTTTTCTGGTAATTTAAATGTGACTTTTTGTAATGTAACCTTCCTAATGGAAGTGGGGACTGCATGCAAAAGAAAGGAATTAGGGGATAAAGCAGTGATATGTTACATAAATATTACAGTTCAATTTTATTTGCATCTTATGTGGTCCTTAAAAATTGAGACTATATTCTGTTGATCCTTTTCGAGGGAATAGCTGAAGAGAGTTAGTTTATGATGTTGATATTACGGTGATGAGTGTGACGGTTGCTAGCATTTTGCAATAGCATATTCTCTCAGATTTCTCCAATTGGTGCAGCTTCTTTGCCTCTTTTTAGCAGTAGGAGTCAGATCTTTTTAAAAAAAAAAATCTCTGCTACTACAAGGCAAACTGCACTAATATTTATTCTATTCTAGACCATTGTATTGTGTGGAAGGTACAAGGTTCATGAGAAAAAGCTTATAAATGGCAGGTAGTTGGGATGTGATTTACACCCCATGAAAATCTATTTAACAAATTTAGGCCTTTAGTGCCCATGATTCTTAAGCAGATCTATTGTCTGTCACAGTTGGAGAACAGAGGCACTTACATCGTCAGGAAGATGCTAGTTTGGAGGAGAGGACTAGCTCCCTTTCCAAGCTGGGGACAAAAGCAGGATCGTCAGATTTCTCAAAAGTGATCTTTTGCAGCATGGTAAAAATTTATTAAGTCTTTTATAGTGAGGAAAAAATATACAAACTTAAACAATAACACTGAGAGTGTTGAGGTGTAAAGGTTTATTATCCTTAGTGTATACTGCTAAATTTGGGGTCTTACATTAGTCTCTTCAGTTTGTACTGTTTTGTCTCACTCACAAAACCTTTCAATACATTCAACTTGTTCTTGCCACAAGAAAAAAAAGCTTTCAGCTCAGAAGCAAAGTGTGTATTCATTGAAGGTGTGGGAGATGGGGTGAGAGATGACAAAATAATTACAATGACAGCTTGTAAGTTGGTCTGTAGTAGCTTTGGCTGTAACTTATTTTTAAAAGGTTTTTTTGCAGTATTTGCCTTTCTAGAATTGTTAACCCCATCTTATAGCTTGTCACTTGAATCTTGGAAAGATGCAAAAAAGATTTTAAAGCCATATCAACTTCTCTTATTCTTTTGTTGATACTTGATAACACAAAACTGCTAATAGATTGATTTGATTGAGGTCTCTAAAGAAAGCTTATTGAGAGGTCGGGAACAAATCATCCCCCTGTGCAGGAGGGCTAAGAATTTAAGGGAAGGGATGTTTAGCTAAGCAAGGAGTTTTAATGAACTCAAATGTAAAAAGACAGGAGAAATAGAAGCAAGGACAGGCAAGACAGAAGGTGCATCAAAGCATCAAGAAGGCCAAAGCCTAGCTGCAGTGCAAACTAGCTAGGGACATAAAGGTTAACAAGAGGGCCTCTACAAATATACCAGTAGCAAAAGAAAGTTCAGTGAAAACATGGGTCTGTTGTTGAATAGGGAGGCAACTTAGTAATGGATCATACCGGGAAGGCCGAAGTACTCTGTTTTTGGCCTCAGGAAGGCAATAGGACAGGGACTAATCAGAGAAGCTGAAGTGTTTTATTGTCCTCCTATTTAGAAAACTTTACTTGATATCTCGTCTGAATCCTTCTTGATTAAATATCAGCCTATTGCTGTTTGTGTTGTGAACACAGACTACAGGTTATTCCTCCTTTATGCAATGGTTAAAGGCTATTACCAGTTTGCTGTCCTTTGTGTTTGTAAAGAAAGATCCTAAGCCTGTTCATTCTTTTTAGGCCAGCAATCATTTCTTTGCTTTCTTAGCTACTCTAAATAATCCATGTCTTTGTAGAAGTTAAGTGCCTAAAACTAGATGTAACACCCAGCTAAGCCTTACAGGGACTAAATATAGTGTAAGGGTTACTCTCTGTATTTTGCAAGCTATATTGCTTCATTTTTAAGCTCCTGTATGAAGCTTGTGGTTTTTGTGTAGTAGCTTTTTATTGTTGGCTCATTCAACTTACAGTTTACCACAGGTTTTTAAAACTCTTATTGCTATTTTTAATCTTTAATTTTTTTAATTATGCCCTCTCAGTAAGGAAGTAGTGCATGACTCTGGATTTGCCACAGAGCTACACAGTTATTTGTGGCTGGAATTATTGTGGAATATTTGGCTGGAATATTGGCTGGTATATTGTGGCTGGAATTGCAGCAGTGCTTTGCTGTTGCTATCCTGGGGTAAGGAATACTATGGGAAGTGGGGGATCCTCCTGAGAAATGTGTAAGTGCTATATATGTGTGTGTGTGTATATCTATCTATCTGGGACCCCGAAGTCTGGTCAGAATTTACTTGCAATGAGAGTCTTAACAAGCAACAGCCATTTGAATAATCCTGTATTAGATCCTTTTCTGTGAGGAATTGTCACGTGCTCAGTCATTCTCTGCACCGCACTTCTGCACTTGACTGTGTCAGCTTTTGAGTAGCTCCTTGTACTTTGTCTCCACTGAATGGATGATTTCATTCTGTCTAGATCTTTGTACTCTGTTATGAAGTCTCATTCTAACTGCCATAGGAAAACTTAATAAATCTGCTGTTTTCCTTTATCCTGGTTGTTTACAAAAATACTGAATGATACTAGACATAGAACAGGCATCTGGAAACTTGTCATCCTTCCATTTTGGCAGGGAGGTATTGGTAATTACTTGCTTAATTAGCTTTTTCTCCTTATTCCCACTGTTGTCCTAGTAGATTCACTAAAACTACTTTCCCCAAACTTGATTATAAGAGTGCCTTAATTCAAATTCCTGCAAAATGCTCAAGACTAGTTAGTCTTGCTGGAGGTAATGGGGCCCGGAAGAGGTACAAGAGAACTTGTGGGTGGATATTGCTGTAAGAATAGGACTTTTACTTTGTATGTTGATATTAATCAAAATAGTTTCAATTGCACAGCTGCAGCCTCTGTGTCCTCAGGGAAACTTTTCTGATCAAAATGCAGCAGTTGTAGGAACACCTAAAGTGCACAATGAAAGTGCAGTATTGGGGCATGAAATAAGAATAGTCTTCCTAACGTCTGTCAGGTCTTAGTCTATAAAGAATACAAAGACAGCTGTCAGATTTATTTATCTTTTTTTTTTTTCCTAGTTATATTTGCCCTCCTCTGAAAAGAGGAAAAGAAGCTGCTGTTCATTATTTTATTTGCTTCAGAGCCATTATTGATTTTGGAAATTTGATAAATATCTGAATAAATGGTTACTCTTGCTTTTTCAAGTGGAGCAAGGCTTGGCAGAGGTTTTCCTTGGTACATGGCAAACATGATAGAGCTGGTCATCAGGAGCCTGTGTTTTGATTGTGGTCTGTAAGCTGAGAACCAGCAGCAGGAGCTTAAAATCCCTTTCTTTTTTTCCTTTACCTACTGATTCCCAAAAATGCTTTAAAGGACTGTAAAGAAAAAAAAAAAGTAAGAATATTTAAGGAGAAGCTTTCAAGCTTTTCAAAATTATTGAGTGTTATTTCATGTATCTGATACGCTTTAACTACCCTGCCAATTTTGATGTAAAATTTACTTGTATGTCTTGTGATTACTGACAATCCATGGGAAGCAGTAAAAGTGAATGAGCAGAGTCGATGTTTTGGAAGTGTAACTTACTTTTTGTTAATAAATAAAAAACCTACCCAAACAAAACCCCAGCCTTCAACATAAAGAGACCAAGAACATTCTAACTTGAAATTATCCTTTAAACACTTTAACCATTGGGACTGCACAGCAAATATTCTGTTAAAATGATATGAAATTAGTAGTAGCTGCTTAAAGATGGTAATTCGTGTGGAAAACTCTAGGTAGATCTGTTTTTCAGTCTTCATTGCTAATATTGTCAGAGAACATTAAAGAATGAACATTTTGTCACTGAACAGTAAATTCATAGGATGTCATGTTGCAGGGCATGGATGGTCATTAATTTTTTTGTTTGTTTGTTTCTCTGGAGGAGCAGATTAAAGCTGGTTGCTGCCTAAAGGCATATTGGGACAAGTTTCTGTTCTTGTTTGTTGGGTTTTTTGTTTGTTTTTAAAATAATCTGATGCAATGAATGCAATCTGCAGTGGAAATGAAATGGAAGAAAACTGCTGTCCCAGGGCAGGGATTTTGTTCCAAACCTGATTTCATAGTCCAGTTTCTCCTCTTCTGAGAACTGGGTGGACGTGCAAAACGGATGAGGAAATGTGGAACAGACAAGATAATGGGTAGCTAGTACTGCCACAAAGAGAAATGTTAACAGGAGCTTCTGCACAATTTTAGGGGTTTTCTTTTCTTTTGTTTTCGCATTGTTGCTGGTGTCTTTTCACTGACTTGTCTTGGTTCCATCTGTGATCTTAGCTCCTACCAGCTTGGAGTTCCCTGTTTTTTATTTGTGATGCCTAAGGGTGGCAAAAATACAAGGGGCAGTTCTCGGTCTAGTCAGCACTTCAGGTTACTCAGGCAAGGGCAGGGACATGCAGCTTGTAGCAAACAAGCTTAGTGCCCTTGCTCTCTTAGGATCCTCTGTGGCATTATTAGACTTAATCATTTTGATCCCAAATGTACTTTAATTAGCACAGGCAAGGAGAAAAGGAACTAGACAGCGCAAGTCACATAAACCCCCTCTATCCTGCTTTTTATGTTTTGCTTTATTTTTCTTTTCCCTGTCCTTTGACTCTCAGGCTTTTATTGAGAAAAAAGAAACATGTCTGGCTTTGTCAGGCAAGGTAATTGCATCTTTTAAAGTATAGCTGTCTGCTGTGACTAAAAGGTATCAAAACAGCTTTTAATGTCCTGATGCTGATGGAAGTTTGTCAGGAGTGAATGGTTGATAAGGCTGCTGTTAGGTTTATTTTCTAGCAGCATTTAAGACAGGCCACTAGAAAAGATGGGCCTCTTCATTTCTCTTGCATCTCCTCTGGGTTTTTCCTAAATCTTTTTATCATGTGACAACAGTGCCACTCCATTACAGCTGCATCTATCTCCCTTTTCCCTCCTTCCGTATTGTCTTTTAGACTTCTTAAAATCTATCAAACAGTGGATTTTTAACCCATTGTAATAGTGTATGGCTAAAACCAAGTGAGTATTAGCAGTATTGTTAAAATGAAACCTTTGCTAAATGCTTTTTCACATGCTGTTTTCTTTCTTGTATGTTCAGTATGTTAAAGTGGAAGTGAACCACCAATAATCTGTCGTAAAACCCCAAATCCAGTCTTGTTTAATTGAACAATAAGAAACCAGTGTTTCATGAACACTTTTACCCTTGCTGAGCCTGAGAAACTACTCTTTTTTTGCCTATACAATAGGGATGGTATTGTACTCAACCATCAGCTTTGAGACAGGCCTTGTCCTGAAGAATTCAGTCTATTTAGACAAGACAAAAGACGATAGGAAAAACTGAGGCACAGAAGGGGCGTGACCTGTGCAGGGTCTTGTTGCAGGTCAGTGACAAAACGATGGCAAGAACTCGGGTGTTGTAGCTGCTGTCTCATTGCCGGGTCAGCCAGCACTCACTGTGGGCTGCTACTTCCCAGGCACTCTTGATATTCAACTTGGGACCTGTGTGCTGAAGGTCGTGCTTCCCATCGACTTCATGGTGGTGATGCTGTCATTTCTATTCTTTTGGTTCATCATCTAATGTATAGCTTCAGGTCTTTTGGTCTTGTTTCTAAACTTCTTCATAAATTTGAAGACTAATTCGGAATGATTGAAAGTTGATTTGTAGAAGTATTTTACACCAGATTATAATAAGCAGGTTATTAAGCTGTCATGGTCTATCGTGTCTGTGGGACTTGAGAGACCTTTAATCAACAGATTATGGAAACTACATGGCAAACAGTCTAGTATGTCAATAAAAGTTCATGACCTTGGGAAACACTAATAAAAGTTCCTGATTCGGGTTACTACTGCTAAAAAAGAAAAAAGGTTTATATATGTTTTTGCAGTTGTTTTTATTGTAAGGTCAGTGAAAGGTGAAGAAAACAATATCTTGTAGTTCAGGCCCAAGGCTTTTTATCAGGAACTGTAGCATTGCACTGCTGCCAATATTCAATTTTGCTAAGCTTGCAACAGTTTCCATATGTTGTAATCCTCTTTTTGGTGATTTCATCTTCCAAAGTTGTTTCAAGATCCTTTGACATAATAAGGATTTAAACAGTATGAGTGTAGTTTTAAGCATTTGCTTGTTTAATGGTAGTGAACTCTTACACTTTATGTACAGTATAAGCACTGTACAGAAGTTGCAGTTTAACTGCATGCGTCTTTGCACATGTAATACTGAGTAGCTCTTTGTAATGTGTTAGATGGTCTTAAATAAAAATAGAGAATCCTCATCTATACATCAAAACAAAATGCATTTTGCTCATCAGCCTTCTCCCATTTGAAGGCACGAGAACAGCTAAATTAGAGAAACTTCAGAGCCTTTCTCTAAAAACAGCAGTTCCCCCCCCCCCCCCCCCCAAGCTCAGTGCTCTGGGACTGAGGTAGGTTGTGATACGCAACCCAGAGCTGAAAGGAGCTCCTGGATTGCGTGTGAGGTGTAGCAGCTTGGGTGCAGAATACAAGTACAGATGGCCACAGTTGCTATAGCTCCCCTGGAATTTCAGCAGCAGTCTCTTGTCCTTATGCGGTTGCCATCTTCTGTGTTTCATACTACAGTGAAAATTAAAACAAATGTTTGGAAACAACAACTCTCAAACAGAAGAAGCTATGGCCTTGGTCCTGGATGTCTATAACTGACCATAAAAAGAAAATAAACCCAACAGAACTGACCGTGCTCCTTTGTGTTAAATAAATTCTCTACTTAGGATTTACAGAAGAAGAAATTAATCATAGCTTGAAGTTTATTTTTTTTCTCATGTTCTTTAAACTCGTTGCAAGTGCTGAGATGCCTGTGCTACTCTTATTTTGAAGGGAAATATATTTACTATTTATTGGTGTAATCCCCAGTTAACTGAATTTGGTGGACGGGTAAAATTTTCATAATGAAAAGGATTACAAATTAATAGCGATAGATAATACTTTTGAATATTGTGTTAAGCATTCTAAATGTTAAATGGAACATGGGAACACAAAATAGGCTTATTTTTAGTTCTCTTCTTCATTCAGCCAAACATAAATTGATTAGATACTGTACTCCTTGGCTTATAGTGGTTTTGTCTTTCACACCAGAACCTTAGCTGTAACTTTGTAAGAGGGCTTGTCAGAGTTGGTCGTTTCAGTGATAGCATAAAACAATTTTATATATATATATATATATAAGTGTTAGGCATTACACTTTAGGTAACTTTTCAGGAGAAATATTATACCTGTTAGATGTTTTTCTATGATTTCTAAAATATAGTAAAAGATCTGATTACCATAAGCTCTTTTTTTTTTCTCTCTATAATGACACAAATCTATTGCTCCTAATCCCTCTTTGTGGAAAATCTATGGGATTAAAAAAAATACTATACAATTTCACTGAAGTGGGTCCTATTTTTTGTAATTTGATGTAAGGATATACTCTATTCATTCAGTAATAATTCAGTGAAGAATTCCCCTTGCTAATTCAATAAACAATTCTTGATCCTTATTAATTATTGTCCAAGTTGCAGCCTTCCTTTTGTGGAATGGAATTGAGCAATTGCTAGGAAATGTCAGTGGAAATGAGTTTATCTGTGCTGAGTGACACACAGCTTGGTCAAAGAGTGGTCACTGAAAAGTGGATTAGGGATAATTTGACTTGTGTAAAAACGTTGGTTACTTTGAGCTCGCACACATGCTTCTGGCAAAACTCTTGCTCTTGTGTAAACGGAGAGGTGACGAGGACCTGAGGTTGCTTCTGTATAAACATTTTCTTGGCACATCTTTTTCAGTAGAAGAACCCGGTTGATGTTGGCTCTTGGGGTAAAAAAATTTTACCTCCATAAGGAATTTTTTTTTTCTATGCAAAATGAACAGCAGTAGCCTTATATAGCTGTCTTTCTACAATTTGAATGGTAACAGTTTATACAGTTTGGTTGTAAAGGTGTTCCTCAGCGCCCTTTCTTAAAGGCATGGAAGGGATAGATGAGGGACCACTGGTTAAACTGTATCAGGTTTGATAACATGACAATGTTACGGGATTTTTATTCTTTTAATAATGAAAGAAGTTTCTAATGTGCAAATTCAGGGTAAAAATCCAAAAGCAAAAACTGTGGCACTTATTTTTTTTTAAAAATAACTTATTTCTAAATCATGAAATGGACTGTACTGCATATAAAGTCAGGAAGGCATTGATTGCTTATGCAGCCTACTAAAATGCACTATCTCAGAAAATGAAGGGCATCCAAGATACTGCTTTGGTACTGGTAGGTGTCATGCAGGACTTGTGGCAGACCATGCTGGTCTTGAGCAGCAGCACAGATGCCTACACATTGGCAGTCTTACCGTGGGTGTGGAAAAATGGAAGCACATCATTTCTTGAGGAACAGGGCCAAGCTCAGGGTCTTGCTCAGTGTAGAAGTCACTCAGCACAGCTCACTTCTTCAACTTTTAAAAACAGATACTATCTCTTTCAGTGGTATCTTTAATTTCATTTTGCAAGTTGTGACAGGGCAGCATGTTAACTTTTGTTATGAAATGAGGTATCTTCCTAATGAGGACTTACCTGGCTGCTTACCATGCAGCTTACCATGCTGTGTGTTGTAGTTGCTAAGAATAGCAGTAGTTTAGTGTAATTCCAAGGGGACTTCTTCAGATGGGCAATTTTCAAGTTCACTGAACACAGGAAGAAAAATCCCAATTTTTGAGTTTAACTGCAGTGTAAATATTAGGAAGAACTCAGAGCTACACACTATAAAGAAAAGAAAGGAAAAAAGGGAAGGGGGGAAGGAGAGAGTCTGAAGTACAGGAAGTAGGTTTTTTTATTAGCGTCTGATTATATTTTGTCTTTTAGAGCCAGAGAAATATTCTGACCAATATGAAAAATCTTATTCCTACAAAAATGTACCAAAGTTCTGATTTTTCATTTACTAATATCTCTCACTAACTTGGAAGACTGTGTATCAGGGAGGAGAACTTTTGTAGAAAGTTCTAAGTGCATGCATGTGGTCAGTATATACATATATATATATATATATGTGTGTGTGTGATGATTTTATCTGTATTATTGTCTTTCTTGTATATATCTGGAATAATGGGATGGCTGGATTACTCAGCCCTTGGTGATGAGATTTGGAAGAGTGAATTAAGTAGAAAGTATATGCCAGAGCTTAAGCTGAGCTCTTAATTGTATTGCTTCTGTCAGTTGAGATTGACCCATGGAGCAGCTGTCCTCTGGTGCAAACTTCCAGTGTTTTCAGCCCTGATTTATGGAAAGGCTGCATAGCAATATAGTGAAGTGGCAAAAAAAACCCCTTTGCTCCAGTGTATAGGACAAGCTATTGGGGAGCTTAGGGTCTTTGGTTTTGCTCCCACAGTTATTGGTGATTCATATGGCAGAAGTAGGAAGAGCACCAGGGTCTCTGTTTAAGTATGTGCTACATTGATCAGTGAAATTGTTGAGAAAGAAATTGATGTATTTAATAAGTATATATGAGTATTTTCTTATGACTCAAACTGGATCAAATTATTTCATATTTACTGGGAGCCAAGAACTGAAAGAATTATTGAACTGATGAAAAGAAGGGAATCTGTATACATGATGCATCCTTTTTTCTCCAGGAAAATTGTGATCTGTAAGATGCCTTAATCCTGCAAGGGGGATAACCATGTAAAAAAGTAAACTGGACTGATGCACTCCATGAGAGAATACAAAAATACAGGTAGCTATTCTCAGATGGAGAGGTGAAACCATTTCAGTTGCAAAACTGATTGCTTGCATTTTATAGTGACAAAGCAGAAGATCTAGTAAGGCTGGTAGGCATTCTCATTAAAATTTGGCTTTCTAAAATAAAAACTATTTTTAAAGAGGAGATGCAGCAGGTGGCTTCAAATACAGTGGTAGTATTTTTAGCCTGCTGATTTTGTGATACAAATGGATGGCATCTGAATTAAGGAAAGCTTACCGGTTTACCATTATGTTCTTTTGGTCCCGTCCCTTCTCGGTTTAACTACATATCTGGTAATAAATTGATTCTCTTAAGTCAGCTACTGTGGACATTAGCAATAATTATGGGGAGAATTTTCAAAAGCTTCCAGTAGTTTTCCACTACCATTAAAGTCAAAAGGGAAATCGGAGAGAATTGTGCCACAGTGTGGTATGTTTGTATCCCAATTGTTGTACATCCTCTGCCTGGAGAACTAATGATTCCTAATTTTTTCCTAATTTTTTCCAACATTAAAAAAAAATTTAAAACATTTTTTTCTGTTCTATTTTATACCTCTAGATTCATAATAGATGCAGCGTCTTATGGGGACAGACAGTTGGCTCAGCCAGCAGCCAAAACCAATCTCTCTTAGTCACTGGAAACATTGTGGAGTGTGGGCTTTCTCCTTCTGCTGCTTCTTTCACAGCTCCAGCCTCCACACGGCCTTGTGGCTGATCAGAAGCTCTTTGTTTGTGCATATATGTGATTATGTTGGTTGAGAGTGCAGGGGCTCATTTTACAAAATGGGGCTTGTAAGTTCCTGTAGCACATCCTCAGAGATCCACGTCTTGTCAGGAGTTGTGTAGGAGAGGCAAGAGTAGGAGCACCGAACAAGTCGGTGATAGACTACACTGACAATGTAGAAAGCTATGGGATAGATGATTTGTCCTGCATTGTTATATAAACATCGTATATATTGGTTGTAATGGCAGGGCAGGGAAGCGACCCCTTTCCTTAATTTGGGGCATATCACTTCCACACATACATAGTTTTTTCCTTCTGCTCTGCCTGAGGCAAGAGCTGGTAGTGCTAATTACTGTATTAACTGAAGGAAAAACGAAAAGCTATTAGTGACTTCTCTTGGTCTTCATGCACACTGTTCCCCTTTCTCTCTCTCTTTGATGCCCTGAGAGTGACTGCTGTACAGTGTAATTGCTTGATTCGGTGCATCAAGAAAGAGGATCTGACGCGCCACCCTGCACTTGTTTGTTCTCTGCCCATTTGGCAGTGACAAACACCAAGCAGAGGTCATGTGAGTGCAGCCAGAATAGTGTGGCAGCGCTGGGAACGCAGTTACGTTACACTGGGCTCCTTTCATTTTTCTGTGTGAACAGGGGTCTACACTGTAACAAACGTCATGGAACTAATTTGTGATTTTTATGGAGACGCATCTAAATGGCACACACTGAGGAACCCCACCTGAAGCTGGAAACGCAGGGTGTTGTGCTTTCAGGGCAGGTGGGAAGGGCTGACCACGGATGGTCGAATGAAGGTTCGAATGAAAGAGTATCAGTGAGAGTGACTTTGTTTGGGGCAAAGCAATTATGGGCCTGATCCTAGAACACCCTGCACCTGCTGTTTGTATGACACAATGATCACAGATGATCTACCAGGGAGACCTAGGTTTCACAGTCACACAAGGAGCTGTTGAAGACATGATCCCTAATAAAAAAAACCTGACACCTTAAAAAGTTAGGGGTGTCATCTTGTATGCTTCTGTGTGTTTGGATTTAAGTGTATACTCACTGGGATGCCTTGTCTCCCTAGCATTGTTGAGGCTGAAGTCTAGTTAATGAACCTGCAATTTTATGCTAAGAGGCTCACCTGCATACTAAGTGTTATGGGTCCATGTACAAAAATCCCGAGAACCCAGTTTCATTGCTGAGTATTGCTGGGGCACAGTGGGGTCTCATACAGGAGTTGTAATGTGTGCTATAACTCAATACGGTTGGACACTGCCAGTGCCAGCATTGGTGTGGCATTTGAAAGAAGAGCCTGCAATCATTTAGTGGGCTACAGCCATGCTAGTGGTGCTGGCCATTTTAGACCTTTGTAGAGATATGGAACTGAGGGAAGCTTATAGAAAGCAATTACATTCTTTCTGAGAATGTTTTATTAAATGTCACAAAATCTTATTTTGCTTTTCTGCATATTCTATCAACTTGCTAGCTCACAGACTGATGCATAGAATTCCAAGGCTGTCTTCTGTTGTGTTTCCAGTGAATAAATTTTCAGCTTATAGCAGATATTTTTCTTAGACTTTAAGTATATGATACTGTGTTTGGATTGTTAAATTCTATTCCATCTGTATGTCCCATATGTTCAGCCCTCCTACTGCTCCAGTTTGTTTGTGGTCACCTTTCTTCACTATGTGAAGGAAAGGACATGAGGTACTAGTGAAGGATTCTTGCTGATAGCTCCACAGTCGTGGTGACAGTTTGTACAGTTGTGTATTACTGAAGACGTTTTCTCTCACTCTTCCTCTGGGTAGCCTAGTGCAGGATTAATTGCCGTATTTGTACAGCAGGGGAGGACCAAATTTAAAGGTCTTTTACTGTCTCCTGATGTTTCAGCTCAAATGAAGAAATATCTAAAAGTATGCAAATACAATTAAGGAAAATAATTCATGCTCTAAAAAGTTTCTTATGTCCTTGTAGTGGACGAACAACAACACAGGTTAATGGGGAAGTTTCCCAGGCAGAAGTGTTTTGAGGTAGAAGAGGAGGCAAGCAGAGCATTTTGGATTTTCCTGGGCATGTTAGTCGAGATACAAATAGCTTCAGTTGTTTCAAAAAGAGGTCAGTAGATGAAATTATTGAGAAACAGGAAAAAGATGTTTGATGTTGCTTTTCCTTGCTCAATTAATTTTTTGGGGTTTACTTTGTTTGCATTTACTTCTTGAGAGTTTAGAAGTGGCTTCCAAAAGTACTTGCTCTTAAACAAAAGCAGAGTTGAAAGCTGGAGGAGCTATGTTAAGAGCGGTTGCCTTTCCAAATCCTTCTCTGGGAAAGCATGCCATTGCCGTTCAAGTTGTCTCCTCTCCTGTTGCCTGTCATGGTTAGTGGCTGGAAAGTGAAACTCTGGCACTATTGCCTTTGGGTAAAACTTAAGCAATGTTTTTCAGATAAGGGAAAAACTTCAGTAATGTTTTTCAGATAAATTGTTTTTTTTCTATGTAGTGTTATGCTTGCACTTTTGTGCTGCAAAATGTTTATTTTCTCTGCTAGCTTGGATTAAATAATCCAAGGGAGGTGTTGAACTTGGTTTAGCACTTTGATGCTGCACACTTTTTCCTTTACACTTAGGCTCAAGTTTTTACTCCTGCTCTACCAGGGCACCTTCTTTACATTGGTGTTTTTAGCAGGAATTAATTGTCTCTGGTTAGCAGCTGAGATGCACCTTCTTTGCTGTGTAAATGCATCATTAGAATAAACTGTTATGTGTAGTGTGGAGTTACTCCTTTAGAAGATGAAGCCTTTTAAGGATTGTTAAGAAAATTTCCTTTTTTGTGATTTTTGCCTTTGTTTCCATCACAGGTTTGTTAGAGCACACATTACTTGATCTCCTTCTATCCTTGACTTTAAGATTGGTGATGAGAAGTCTGCTATCGGGGGTGGTCAGGAGGCTTTCTGAGCCCCTCAGTCTGACAGAGGTCTGCTTTACTCAGTTTGTGCCCTAATGCATTGCTATTGTGTAATGTGCCCAAAGCAACACTGTTCCAACCAGATCTTGTGGGACTCTTAAAGGCAGAGTTCTCCATAGTCGTGTTAGCTTCCAGTTGATCAAGCCAAAATGTAGTGGGTTTTGCCTGGAAGGCTGGAGTTGAGAGTCTGTGGATTGCAGAGGTCCCTTCTAAGATTCTGTGTAGGGCAACGGTTCCATGGGAAACAGCTGAAGTTGTTTAAATTGGTTTTACTGCTGGCACTCAATAGTAAAAACTAAGTGCTTTCTTTTCTTCTCTTTTATAACAATGTATAGCTGGGCATGGAAACGCAGTATTGATATTTTTATGATTAAATGGCTGCTCTGTGCTGCTTGTATACCTTGTGCCTTGAAACCCTTCTGGGGCTGAGCAGAAAGTAAGAAAATACTTCTCCTACATAAGGAGGAGTTGCAGTTACTGGGCCAAGTTAAAAAGATGACTGAATGCAGAAAGTTAAACCAAATCCAGTTCTCTGTGCATGGTTATTAGGTTTTTTTGTGATGTTGTTGCATGGTGGGGTTTTTTTTGTTTGTTTGGTTTGTTGGTTTTTGTTGTTTGGTTTGTGGGACCCTGTTTGGAAACTGAGGTGTGACATGAAGACTTTATTTTTAATATCATTCCAGTGTTTCCACGGCTCTCTTAGAAATGGTCTTGAGGTACTGTCCTCCTTGGTAATGACTATCTACAAGTAAATAAGGTGGGATCTTAAAAGTAGAGTGGCTGCTCTTACAGATAAGGGAAAAAATGAGATTATCTGGTTGGCACGTGCACTCTCTTGCAAGTCATCTTCGCAATACCAGAACACCACCTTCATCCTGGAAGAGTGGTAGGCAAAGACTGACTGACTGCAAGAGGACAGCTATGCAGCAGAAGGATCTTTAGTGAGGCAGCGTCATTTGCTTTTTATAGCTTTTCTCTTAGGGAGCCATCTGTATGTACTACAGCTACATTTCCACATCCCTCAAAATTTTCTAATCCTTGTTCTCCTGATATGTGTCGACAAGAGGGATCAGCTATTAGTGTTTGTGCAAACCGGAGAAGTGTAACAGTAGGCAAAGGTAATGGACTCGTCAGGAGCTATAGTTTACGGAAATAACATAGTTCAAAGTGCAATAAAATTGGGAATAAAAGTTTGTGCTTAGCAAATTAGCATTTTATATGATCTAGGTGATATTGCTAATACTGTTGGTCAAGCTGAAATTATATGAGAAGAATAGGCTCTGACGCAGTGAACTGGAAATCTTGCAATATAGTTCTGTTTCTTCAATGCATTTATTCTCAAAAGAAGTTTAACACCCTCAAATTAAATTGCAGCGATAGCATTGTATACATCTCTATAGCGGTGCTTTTGATGCTGTCTAGAAACTAGAGAAAGGGTCAGCAGTCTGTTTCATTTAGACAAGCAACTGTTTTATAGCTGCTTTTTTTTCCACTGCCAAACTGTGGAACTTTTGCCTAGGAATAAAACCTTCAGGTAAATAGCATTGTGACCTCCAGTTTGTTCCATGTCACTTTTGTTGTCTTATTGCAGAAATGACAAATTGATGCCAACTCCTGCAAATTTTACTTTTCTTGGAAATTAGATATCTTGTAGTATAAAATAGCTAATAAAGCATTGGTTAATTTTGACATGAGTAAAAATTTGGCTTAATTTTGTGAATAACCTTGTGTAGTCTACATCAGAGGCATATACAGTAGCTTCTAGGGTTAGTAGGAAGCAATGCATTGCAAGACAAAATGCAGGGCTGAATGACCTTATTGTCTGGAACAGAATTTTTCGAAGCTCTGGTCCACAGACCTTCTGGTGCCTCTGGAAGCTGCGCTAAGAGGTCCACAGAACCATTTTTAATACATATCTTGAATTTTTTAGTTCTGGACAGTTACAGCATAGTACACAGGAAATGTTGAGGGTTGACAGTAGCTAAAAACTCTGTGTTTAGAGACATTTCCCTCTATTGCAAGGACTACAAGGTGCAAAACGATAAAGAATTTTGTTCAGTATTTACAGAACATGGGTCTTGTAATTTGGCTTTGTGCATCTGGATTGCTGATAGTAATTGTGCATGGGTATTGGAAAATAATTTTGATATCTGTCTAATTAGTGCTTTGGCTTTATTTCTTTTCCCTACATCTCCAAAAAAACGAGGTATGCACAGGCTGGTATGACTTTTGAGGTTATGCTTTTGTTTGTGTTGACAAAGTAGTACTGGTCTCTGTATGCTCTTGTCTGCATCTTTGTAAAGTGAAGAGTTACTAGTCTGTCAAATAACTCTTATATAAACCTCCCACAGCCCCTCTTGTGTCCCTTTCTTCCCTCCATTCCCCAAATGGTCGGTGCAGTGACGATTAGAAGTTGATTTATTTTATATGTTAACATATGCCATATGTGTGTGTATTTGCCATTACAGAGTTTATAGTTCTGAGTCGGATTTGATCTGGGGAGAGGTGTGATAGGCTGTACAGTGACACCACATTGGGGTTAGGATTTTGGATACCTGAGCTTGGCTTCTGGCACATGATTAAATTGCAGTGAATCACTTCCTATCTTTTCAAGCTATGATTTCTTCATATATGTGGTACCAGTTTCTTTGTAAATGGCTTTGAACACCTTACTGTGGGGGACTCCTAAAAAAGAAACAGGAGTGAGCATTTGGTGAAAGTAAGAGGCAATAAACTATTGTAGAATTTGCTGGAAAAAGTTCTGTGTGCACTTGCAGGTTGCGTGTGTGTTCACAGTTTGCTCTGTGTTCACACTCTTTTCTGTGCTGGTTGGGTTTGTTTTGTTGTTGGTTTTTTGTTTTTGCTTTTTTAAGTAGAAGGAGAGCCAGATTAAACTGTTTGGCCCAGGTAGGTTTGTCTGTCTGTAAAGCTGGTGGTGTTCACTTAGTGTGCCTCTGTATCCTGACTGGTTCAGTCTTTCATGCCTCCCTCATCCTCCACATGCGTCTGCTTCTCTGTGAAGCAAAGAGAATGGATCTCTCGAGTATAGTCCATTGAAACAGTCTGGGATGTGGCAGCTTGTGTAGCTGGGATAGAAGATCTTGGGACTCCCTCTCTGTGGGCTACGAGCACAGCTAGGAGCTGAGACTGCTTTCCAAAAAGGAAATGCTGAGCATTCAGAGTATCATGCTGCGTTGACAAGCCTAACCTGTTTGTGTTTCCTGGCTCTGCACTCTTTATGTTCTCAGCTACTTAAATCAATTGTGTAGGCAATGTAATTGCCCATGTTACTAAGGAAAAAGATTAGCTCAGATCCTTTCTCTTTGCTGTATCAAATGCCTGAATTAGATGTTACAACTTCACTGCTTGTAGCTGAAATAAGTGAGCATTTGTGTATCAGTTTCATAACGTGAATTTCATATATGCTCTGTTCTGTGGGGGGGTTTTGTGTGTGTGTTATTTTTTTTATTTTATTTTATTTAAACTTCTGCTTTTAATGGAACAGTAGCGTCAGGAAAAGAATGTGAACAAGAGTCATGGTGGGGCTGCACCTAAACAGCCTGAAGCTCAGGTAGAGTGGTTTGGGACAAATGAGATCGGCATAGCAGCAAGTGGAGGAGAGCCGGAGGAAGTCTTGCTGTCTTCTGGGGTAGGAAGCTACTAGCCCTGAGCAGCAAGACAGACATGGAAAATGACCCATTTGCAATACTGCTTCCAGACGCTTTGCTTCACCTCAGCTTGAAGCAGAACATGCTCTTTGCCTTCATACTTTTTCTTACTTGGAGGCCAGAATGAGAAGACTTATGTCTTTGCATTGTCAAATTGGCTAAGAGAAATGATTAGCGTACTGATATAGGATGTGGAATTCAGGTTTGGTTTTTTTCCAGTTCTCATTTTCATTTTGCACTTTCCTGCTGCTTCTGGTTGTGTGTTAAGCCCATACTGTTTTCATACATTGCTACAGCACCGCTTACATAATTTTTGGATGGTTTTAAAAATAGAAACTGACTTCAGGCAGAGAAGCTGCAGTGGAAAGGACTGAGCCAGAGATGGAATGGTATTGATGAGGAGAACAAGGCTGGATAGATAGGAAAAGTGGAGGGACACGGAGCACTTAATGTAGCTCAGAAGTGAAGGCAGGGAAAGAGACCCATGGAGAGGTGTGTGCAGCAGAATTTCTCAGTCTTCCCGCATAGTCTTTTGGACTCAGGGAGAGCAGAGAAAGAGAGGATGGTGAAACAAAGACCAACAGAGAGTGTAAAGAAGAGTAGAAGAGAAGGGATAGGATCTGTGCGAGATGAGTGTACCAAAGTGACAGTGAATGGTGATGTTACTTCAACTTTGTAGGCTTTTTAAATGTTTCTGTGCAGTAGCGGTGGGCTATTTACCTTAAAGGTCTTTGATTTTTTGTATGGGGAGGAAGGTACTGGTTTTAGGGTATTAGCTAGATCTCATAGAAAAAAAATCTTTAAACTCTCAAAGCTTTTATTGAAGAATTTTATGAAGTGACTGCTATGTATAAGTTCTGCGTGCTTTAAAAAAATCTGCTGCAAATAAAGTATTTTATTTAGACAGCAGGACCTGAGTTTAGAAAGTCTCGTTGTGAACTTGGAAAGAGTTAAATTTATTTTATCTAGGCTTGAGGGGAGTTGTTTTTCAAAAGTTGGAGCAGGGGAAATAGGGTCTAATTCATCCTCCTTTTTCTGTTTTCCAGTATATCAATTTCTGTGGACAAGAGGAGAGGGACTTCAGTCTTTAGGGACTCTTGCTCCAAGCTGATTGGCAGTGCTTACAATTGCACCACCAGAAAGCAATAAAATAAATACATAGAGCAACAGTAACAGAAAGCAGATGTCTTGCTTTTGCAATTAAAGAACTGGAAAAGGCAATAAGAAAATAATGGCAACTGACTGTGCATTGCGGGGCGGGGGGAGTATATGTCTTGCTTGCTTGTCAGACAAAACGGAAGACCCCATACTGGTGAAAATGAAAGATACATTAACAGCCACAGTACCTTGCTTTGAAAATTGGGGTTATAAGTGCTTAATTTTTCATTAGAAAGTATCTTACTAAGAGTCCTGCAAGATGGAGCAGACAGCTTTTGTCATTGTGTTCCTGGGTCTGTTTTTCTACTTTGGATGATTCTATAAAATCAGTTGTGTCTCTGATTCAGCTGAGCAAAATGTGTGGAAACTGGGATCTTTTTTCTTCCACGTGTGTGCATTTTGTTTCAGGAGGGAAAAGGTATTACTGAGACAGTTATCTGTGAAATATAGTTTAATTTTTTTTTTAAAGCTGCACATAAAATGGAAATAGATTTGACGTCTTTTGGTCTATATTCAGTCTATATCTGAATGTTGCTGTGAACTAAATGGTAATTAGTCACCTACACAGCATCTTCATTCACTGACTGTAGTACGTGGAGTTTTCCTGCTGGTAATGTCTCAAGGCAAACAAGAAATGGGCTTTAGGAGAATGTATTCTTTGTAAGCATTAGCATAAATATGTAAAGTTGTATGTATGCTTTGAGCAGTTTGGCTTTCCCATGGTCACTGTGTGTGTTTAGCCACATGAAAATGAAATGCTATAAACAGCTTGTGTTGAGAATCAAAAAGTTACTGGAACTGGGGTGAATGGAAGAAGGAACAGGGCAGACTTCTGGTACCTTCCTTCTCTGTGACACTGGTCCAGGCGAAAGCTGGAGAGTTGAGAGGATGTCCTATTTGTTTCATTTGAAAGAATGATAACTGACTTATTTGAAGCAGAGTCCACATCAATGGCATGAAGGGAAGAAGAAAACTGTGTGAAACTTCCTTTTAATTTTTGTTTTTGGTGCCCTTTCTCTGTCAGGGCTACTTAAAAACAAACAAGCAACAAAACCAACAACAAAATCCTTTGTGCTCTGACACAGACGTTAAGCTCCTTTTTGCCCTGGCTTAAAAAGCAAAAAGACTGATTTGGCATAAAATACTTTAAAGAAAGCAGCATGCATTCTGACTTTGAAATATCTCTGAGTGAGTCTGAGCACAGAGTGCTGCAGAGGAAGTGCTTAGGGAAAAATTGTTCATCTGGGGTTTGAGAGTCAGTTAGGAACTTGTCAGTGCTGCTTTATATATGTACAAAGCTCAGACATCCTGTGTTTTCCTGATTGATTGTATTTCAGGATGTGAAATATTTCACTTCATGTTGTCCCCATCACTGCTGTGCTTGTCAGTAAAATACTGTACCTTGTGTTCCCATGCTGTGCTGGCTTGAATCACACAGAAGGAAATCTCGCTCTTTAAATAACCTACAGCATATTGCCACGGAAGAAATGCTGAAGTGCCCATAGGAATCCTGATAGTCTCCTTGCTAACACTGTGGGCAGAGTTCTTGTGGCAGCTCAAAGCAAGGGCAGGTGGGAGGTTTTCACACTGCCTAAATACAGGGCTCAAAAAAAAAAAAAAAGCTCTTGCGAGGAAGCTCTGGTTCTGAACTCTGACAATTTTGACGTAATTCTGCTAGTGCATTCGTATTGTTGTGCTGAAGGTGAAATTAGGTGGCTGCACTATAGTTCCTTCTCACACAAGTCTTTAATGTATCTACACATGGACGTACACTGGTTTATGCACATGACACATTAATAAACCTTTTACTGCTTGGCCCGCAGCTGCTGTACTTTTGGTTGAAAACTGGTGCCAAGTTATTTAAGAATGTCAGCTGAGATGAAGAATTTAGTATGTGAAGTAAGATCTGATCACTCTACAATTAAGCTTGTCTCTCTCTCTAGCTTTTCCTAGTATTTGCATTAGTATTTACCACAGCACCCTTTAAATGAAATTCTTTGCTCTATGATGCTGTATCCCTAGCAACAAAGAATAATTTTCCTCCATGCAGGCGAGACTGGGAATAAGATATGTGCATCTTGAAACACTTATTGATCAATCCACTTCTGAAAACTGCATGTGAACTTTACAAGTAGGGCAACAGTACAAGTACTGCTACACATTCTACTCTTAAATACATATGATCTTTATAGAAGAGAAATTTGAACACATTTGTTTGATGTTTGTGAATAGAAAACCTATGGCTGAGAAAGTACTACTATGCAAGTTTTTTTGTAAGGCTGTAATACTCCAGAGGAATGTTTTAATATTCTCCTGACAATTATTATTTAAAAAAGAAAAGTATCAAGATTTTACAAGCTCTGCCCCAGATCCGGTGACCATTTATAGTCAGGTCTTACTAGATGTCTGTGGAGAATTGAGACTGTTTTTCTCTGTAGAGTGTTTTGTAGATAATGAGGCAAACTTCCACCTTTTTATTACTCATTGGAATAATTTAATGGATGCAAATGAAATTTTCCAGACTTAACTGAGATGATGTGTATGCAATCTCACCCTCTCCCCACGTGCTTCAGATGTGAAGAGATTTTCTTTCTGGTTACAAGCAAGCAGAACAAGACTGTCTTGGACACATCTGCAGAAGGGCTGCAAGATAAGCAGGATATGCATCCTGTTTTACTTCTGGTTTGAACAGCAAAAATACGAAGGGATTTTTGCTAAGCACTTTCAACTTTTTTTAGGCTACGCAAGAGTTTCTTTCATAATTGTCAAGAAAATCCAAAGTTAATCCTGGTGAGAGGTGTAAGTCTCCTCATGAACATCTGTCTTCTGCCAGTGGGGATTACTGAGAACATTCCTGTGTGCTTCATAGCAGGCTGTGTTTGTGCAAGGGTGAGCCTTTCTAGGGCATGATTGTAGGGGGTTAGGTCAGTGGTCTGCCTAACTCAGTATTTTGTCTCAAGTAATGCAAGTAGAGTTTGTCCAAGGAAAGAGGCATTTAAGCAACAAAGCATGCATACAATGATCTCTTCCTGATTATAATTCCCAATGAGCAACAGTGTAAAAACTTCCTGAGCCAGAAGCTGTATCAAAATCACTTTTCAATAGCTATTAATCCCTTCATTAATTTATCTAATCTTTTTTTGTGAATGCCATTAAGCTTTTCCACAGCATCCTGTGGTAAAGAGTTCGTGATTCCATCCTGAACCTTTTTCTCCTAATGGATCTTGTCTGCTATTCCTGTTTCATCAGCTGCTCAAAAGGCAACTGGACAGAGATTTCTGTTTTGGGATATGGAGAGGACTGAGCACCATGTAATTCTTTGATCTTCTTGAAAACTCCCAGAACTCAGTTTCCTGTTTTTTCTTGACAGGCTTGCCGGAAGCTTGACAATCTCAGTTTTTTAGGTACTTCAGCTTAGTATAGTACAGTCTCATTACCCAATCTGTAAATTGAGATGAGCTCGGCCTGGCTTGAGACCGGTATAGTCCACCATAAGTAACCTTTTGCAACCCATGAGGTAATCTTACCCTTAAGTCTCAACTTCTGGTGAAGGATCAGGACACTTGACTGGATTAAATTTAATAAAGCTAGTGGATCTGAGCCAGACTTGCAGCTGATGTGTATGGCTGTTAAGTTATATTGGTATGCACTGATCAAATTCTTTAATTCTAGTTTTCCACGCTTATTCTGTTCAAAACCATATTAAGCTATTCGCAAAACATAATGTTTTGTACCTCTCTACAAATAACAATTTGCCGCTTCCAAATGGAGCTTATGGATTTTTATAATAATATAGCTTTTTTCCCCTCACTCCTGTTCTTTCAACCTTGGTGTCTTTGGCTGTGTAAGAAAGAAGGAAAGGAGCCTGTTACTGCAAAAAAGAACTTAACTGCATTTGTCTGAAAGTGATTTGGAAACTTGTACAACTTTATCTCAAGTTTCAAATAATCACTGCAGTCAGGAGGATTACACACACTTTTCTGGCAAGCTTTATAACCATAGAAAAATAGCCATCTCAATACAGGTAAGATGACCTTTTTTGGCTCATGTGGTGTATCACAGGAGGCTGTACTGACATTCTCAAATCCATCTTTTGTACTTTATAGACAAGGCTGCTGAAATAACAGACTTTCTTGACCAGCAGTTCTGGTTTTCCATCTAGGAAAAAATTCCATTTATCTTGTATTAAAATACAGCTAAGCCTGCGACAGTTCCCTTTGAAGAATACTGGCTTGTAGCATTCTTTAAATTTAGTCATGACTCTTCAAGTCAAAAAGGAGAGTTTCATTCCCAGCTAATATAGATGGGCTTCTGGGTGAGCTGGCTGGTGTAGTATGCATGGTCATTTGGTCAGCTGGCAAAGCACACTTGGAAGTGTAAGTCAGAGAGACGCGAGGGGTGCTGGGGAACTTCAGGGTATTGCAGTGAGCATATTCCACTTGATACTGAGTTATGCTTTACAGATCTTCTTGTAGTATAAAGCTAAAATTGCCACTAAAAAAAAAAGTGAGTATAAGGAAGAAGGAATCTTGCTTTGAAGCTGTTGTCCACTTCTGGGAAAGCTTTTTAAGCTGATTTTTCTGCCTCCTCCCACTTTTCAACAGAAAAACACTTTTGTCCTGTTTTGCAAAAGAAAAATCATTAGGATACTTAACTGTTTACACAAGTCTTAAGAGAAAGCATACTATGTGCCAAAATAAATCTGTACGCTGCAGTGTGGAGTAACCACAAAGAAAAGCAGAGTTTGATGTTAGAGGAACGTTCCGTTACATGCCCTGAAAGTAGAGTGAATATAGTTTTCTTTTTAGCCAGCACTTGGTTTTTAAAAACTAAGTTTAAAAAACAGAGATGAAAGTTGGACAGATGGGCATTTAGAGATGTGCTCGGACACCTACTACATGTTTTTTAAACAATCTACATGATTGGTACTGTGTCATGCCAAATATGGAGCAGTGATGTTGGGAGACAGGGTGCTTATTCTGCCTGTTCTGCTTGTTTCACTGATCCTTAGTGTGGGTTTTGTATGGAAACCCTGTAGTATTTGGAGGGAAACTACGCACTCTAAATTATTCAGTGGAAAGGAGAATACAGGGATATAACAAAATCATAGGTGCTGTTCCCTTTTCCATCATGGGGGAAAGATACTGTCTTTTGAGTTTGGTGCTTTGGAGTCCCTTGGAGGAGAAAGTGACCGTAACTTCTTTTATGAAATACAGAAGCATTCAGTATCAGGTTATAAAATGTTGGCTTCAGGGTTTTTAAAAATTCTTACTCTTTTAGATCAGTATTGTTTTCATTACATTTTTCCCCCCAGAAATCATGGTTTATATTATATTTAAACAGGTTTCTGTGGACAACATTGCTAAAAATGATAGTACATGTGTATCTAGGGCTTTCTTTTAATCAGTTTCTCTTGCTGGGAGAGAGCTGCGAGGACAGTTGTTTTGTGCAGGTGGTGGTAATACAGTAAAATAATTGTTGCTTGACTGTGGAGTTTGCTTTGAGTCTGACAAACTCAAAAAGAACCTTAAGTGCTTGATGCTGAGAGAGTGACACTTATTGCACCTGCTATTCCTATGTGGAACATCACTGAATGAGCTGTGCAAGTTTTAAATTCCTCCAGTTACAACGGTTGAGTTGTAAATTAAACAACTACACACATATTTTAAAACTCAGTAAGCCCCACAGTCCTGATAAAATTGATTCTCCAATAGAGAGGATGAGTCAATATGTATGTTTAAAAAAAAAAAAATCTGTAAATTTATAGTTCCTGCTCTGATATGTATTTTTTTTTTTCTTTAGTTCCTTGGCATAGCATTTCTTGGGATTGGATTGTGGGCTTGGAATGAAAAGGTAAGTTGAATATAGCACCAAACTCCATGTTTTTCCTCTTTCTCTCTCTTTTTCTGATGAAATATTAGAGTAGTAATATGCTGCACAGTTTATGTGTCCACACACATTTTCTACTGAAACAAAATCAAGCCCCTCTGTCAAATAAAACCTTGGCTCGGCTCACCTAGAGGAAGATCCTTGGCATCTTTCCCAAGAATGCCTTGGCAAGAAATCATGGCTGACACTTGCACATAAAGTAACCATTTCAATCCATGCACGCTCAAGCTGCAGCTCAGATACTAGTACACTTTCCTGAAGGCAGTATTGGCAGTGTGTGTCTGCTGCATGTGTCCCCAGGAATGGAGAGGGAGCCTACGTGTCTCAGAGGGCAGCTTCCTGAAAATAAGCCTCCTTGGCTTTGCCTTAACATAGCACACTAACTACTGTTCCTCTTAAATAAAAAATAAAAAAAAAAAAAAACCAAACCCAAACCAAAATGAACCCCGAAAACCAAGCCAAAGCTGAGACAGAATAACTGTTGGTTTTTCTTGTGCAAATAAAACTGTCCATTGGAACACTCTCTGTTGCAAGACTGTAAAATCAACTTGGAAATGGGAAGAAAGGGGGGTGCAGAAAGAGAAAACATTTGTGAACCAGAGCCTAATTTTTAGTTTGCTTGCTGCAGAAGTTGGGAAGAAGATAAAATGTCGAGACATAATATACAAAACAAGTCAGTATGTGTTGGGTTACTGGATGAACAGTTTGGCTTGCTAAAAGACAACAGCTAAAATTAAAGCCGGAGGTTCCTTTTCTTCTTTGTTTAAAAGATTGAAAATAATAAAACCTGGCTGATAACAATGGTGCTATGATATTCAGTTACATAATGGTTTTTTTCTTCTTTTAATGGAAAACACTAAGTTACACATTGACGTTCGCTTAAGGCATAATTACTGGAGCTTGCAGCAGAACAAATAACACATTGGAAGCACTGGAGTTTTGCCACTTAAAAATTCAGGACAAATTTTGCTGGTTCAGAATTGAGTTGTTAACTTACATTCTAATTGCTTTGTGCATGTGCCTTGGATGTATATAATCACAAATAGTAATGGAATATTAGTTAACTCACACTGTATACACCCGCATATATATATGTATATTTACGTACCATATGATACTCGTGTTGGATGGCTTTAATAGGTTTGGAGAGAGATGCTATGATTTTTTTTCATTCAGCAAAGATGTAAAAACATGTTATATTTAATACTCTGAGCATACTCACAGAGCTTATACCTATGTCTCAGCCCCAGCGAAGAACTTTATTTTGGAGTGGCTTTCTAGAAGAGATTGTAACATTTTTGTATCGTTTCAGTAGGTAACGCAAATGATTCCTCTTTAGAATGAATGAGCAGGTAAAGGGAAAACAATTATAGTTTTGTGTTTGAAGTCTAAAATATACTAGTCTTACAGCTAGAGGGTGTTCTGGCAGAATAATGGTTTGTTAGGTTTTATATATTTTCTATATGGGAAAGCACACACACACACACCCACTAGGAAAAATGCATTCAATTCATAATTGCTAATAGCCAGAAGCCAAAGCTCATGTTTTTACTTGAGATTTGGACATCTGTTATCAAGTCATCTCAAACCATTTTTAATCAGATCCTGAAAGTGGGAGAAAATGCCATCTTCTTTTTAAGACAAGCAAATAAAACCAGCTAGAGCAGTGTAATATGCATTAGCTCAGGCTCCATATGTAGTAGGTTTTTCTATAGAAATGAATAAATAAAATACTGTTTATTGTTTTAAAGCACAGGTCTTTTCTTGAAAATGAGCATCTCTTCCCAGCTTCTCTAACTGTTGTGTCCTGCAGTGCTTAGTGTGGACTGTTTCAGTTCATGGTTGTATCAACCAAAATGTAGTATAGGTATAGGTGAACTGCAGAGCTCTTGAGCACAAACAGATTTGATTTTTGTAGCAGGAATTATGGAAAAATGGACTTGTGTCAAGCCAATTTAAGACCTTTCTTTCACTCGGGTCTCTAGAGGATAAGCAATGCCCAGAAGCTGCAGTCAGCAAGATCAAGTTCCAGATACTCATAGGCCCCATGCAACTTAGTGAGGGGCAGATCAGTTACATCCCAGACAGAGTTCTTGCTGTAGTTGGGGAGTTGGAGGTGAAGGCCAAGTAGGTGAAGCCTAAGACTTGAGAGATCTGTAACTTAACTGTAAAGCACTTCTCTAGCTAGACTGCTTCTTGCCTGAAGCTGGCCTGGCATTATGGGCTGTTGTAATGGTATACTGTAGGACAGCAAAGCAGCTTTGCAAAGAAGGACCTGGGGGTCCTGGTGTACACGAAGTCGAACATGAGCCAGCACTGTGCCCTTGCAATAAAGAAGGCTAATGGTGTCCTAGGCTGTATTAGGAGTGTTGCCAGCAGGTTGAGGGAGAGGATTCTTCCCCTCTACTCAGTACTGGTGAGGCCACATCTGGGCCAGTTCTGGGCCCCCCAGTACAAGAGAGACACTGGCATATTGGAGAGTCCAGCAAAGGGCTGCCTAGATGACTAAGGGACTGGAGCATCTCTCCTACAAGGAAGGGCTGAGAGAGCTAGTACTGTTTAGCCTGGAGAACAGCAGGCTCAGGGGAATCTTAATGTGTATAAATACCTGAACGGAGAATGCAAAAAGGATGGAGCCAGGCTCTTTTCAGTGGTGTGCAGCAACAGAGGCAATGGGCACAAACTGAAACACAAGAAGTTCCCTCTGAACATCAGGAAACACTTTTTTTTACTCTGAGGGTGACTGAGCACTGGTGCAGTTTGCCCAGAGATGATGTGGAGTCTCCGTCTTTGGAGATATTCAAAAACAGTCTGGACATGGTCCTAGGCAGCCAGGTCTAGGTGACCAGATGACCTCCAGAACCATTCTGTGAACACTGCTGCTGTCCCAATGAACTAAGTCTTTATCAGAGTTGAACTTGGTGCTGCTATTGTATAATGTGTAAAGATAAATTTGTAAGTTGTGGTTTTTTTGCAGGACTGGGTCTTCAGAAGGACTCCTCTACTGTAAACTGACTTGGTGGTGGGGAAGATTTTGATTTACTTCTATCTTGAATTGTGTGGCTTTATATCCAGCTGTGTTGTTCTATAACCCGGCCATCAACTTGTATACATTTTTGCTGCTTCATAGAATCTTTTTAAGATAAAAAGATAGTGTGCCAGGCCACATTAAAAATGCAAGACGTAAAGAACTAATCCACATTTTACAGGAGTCCTGTTTGCTGCCGGCTAGAAACAGTTTGGGGTAGATTCATGGGTTTGGTGGCTAGTTTCTCTTTTTTGCTGAGTTGACTTGAATTCTCCCCTTTAAACTTTGTTGTAAAGAAGGGAAAAAGCACACTATACACTCTCATGACCTTCCTTACAGCCTTTGCAGGGAGGCAAAAGAGCTCATTTGTCAAATAGGCAATAGAATTGGCTTTGACAGCCAGTCAGCCAGCCCTAAACAAAAACTGGGCAATTAGCATTCTGAGTCATGAACCTGAAAGAGAGCTGGGGGGAGGGGTGGGGGCAATAAACTCAGAGGATGAATAAAGCTATCTATACATGGATACACTATATAGCTCACAATCTCGCAGTGTTTTCAGGCACACTACACTTGGGCTTGTACCATAAAAAAGTTCATCCATGGCAGCTGATTTCCACACACCCCCTGAACAGTGGCATGAACATTGTTAATGTATAGTCTGTACTAAGCCCAAGCAACTTATACTACCTTTGCTCAGCAGCAAGGGAAAAATGTTTATATTTCACTGGCTTTTTTAATCACTTCAAGTCATTTCTTCTGTTGACTTTTCAAAAATAAACTAGACTTGTACAAAATGTCTATTTCACTCCTTGGTTGTATATATTATCTAATGTGGTCTTAAGGCTCATTGGGAGTGTTCATGGTATGATGCCAGTAGGTACTTGAGAAAATAATCTTCCTGGTTCTCTGACTACCTGCAGGAGATGTATATTCAAGAGTAGTGAGACTAAGTGATGAATTGCTATTATGTCTTCTGAGACCTTATAAGACTGTCCATGGATAGAGAGTTTTTAGAAAGAAAGCACTGTGGTTTTGGGGTGTACTTTAAGTAGGAGGCAGCAAAGGTAGAGATACTGAAGTGGGGGAAAAATCTGCAGATCCTTGCAAAATTTGTCGATTAGACTTAGTTCATGTATAAGGTTGACTGAAATGAAGAGGGAGAAGTGGAAGAGGTTGATTATGTGCATAAGTTTGGTTTCTAGGCTTTTGTTAAATCAGTGTAACTAGAAGACACTCCAGCTCAGAAGTCAAGTTGTGCGTAGTTTGGAGTACCAGTATGGTACCTCTGTGTGCCAGCATAGTATTCTCACTGAGCAGGAGCTCTAAATATGGATCTCAAGTTTTAAGCTAGACTTTTACATGTTGATATAAGGTGATTTAGGCCTGCTTTGGTGTTCTGGGACAGGCCAAACTCCCTACATAGAAACAGTCACAATTTGTCAGACCAAGTCTGTCTCTTCTTGCCCTGAAATGAAAACTACAGTTGTTTTCAGGAAAAAATTCTTACTACTTTTACTGTCCCAGGGAGTGGCAGACATCAGGAGGGAGTAATACACTAGTCACTCCATAATTGTTGTGCATACATGTCTATCACATAGTTCTTTTAAAAACAGTTGCCGACAAGGAAACCGTGTGCATATCCTTTGGGTCCTTATGGGCTGAAGGATACCCAAAGCATATATCTTGCTTCTAAGCCAGGACTCTGTGTGTAGATTTTACAGAACTGGGGAGGAGAGAGAGGGATAATAATATTCGCTGTGATATTTAATTTAAATTTCAGTACTTAAAGATGCATTATCTAAACAGGCTCTTAAATCATTTTACTAGTGTTCCAACACATTGTAAATATTAATCCTGAAAAATGTAAAAATCTGTATTTTGCATGTATTTATGCCAGTTATTCACCTATTGAACTCTGCTTTGTCATGACAAGAAAGCTAGGCTAGTTCTTCTCCTTCACTAGACACTTGAAAAATAAAGTTCTGCTATTGCTGTTTGCTGAGGGGAAATGCAAAACCAACAAAAACCAAGGAAGTAAGATTTGTAAACATCCCCCACCTAGTTTTTTGCCTGCAGAGACAAAATTCTGGAGTGGAATTAATTTGGCATGTTTCAATGACTATTGTTCTGTTCCCCATGCTCATTCAGATGCACAGCATGGAGAAACTGCATGGATTTTATGACTAACAAAGCAGAGAGACATTTTTCCATTTTAAAATCATGCATTTGGAAATAGTTTTATTTCCCATCACCCCCATGTGTTCCTGTTTGCCTGTGATTCTAAGTCCTTCAGACGAGCTTGTGGAAAGGTTTGCAGAGAAGAAATGTTTTGGAAGATCTTGTATTGTTGAATCTTTTTCTGACCATCTGCTTCTTTTGTCCCTCCAGTAATGGGATTCTGCAGCAGAGAAGGCTTTTTCCCATCTTGGAGGAAATGGAAAAGAAACAGCTGATTTCTCCCATCCTAGTGGTGTTGGTTTCTTCTTCTTACTTTTTTAATGGCCCTCTGGGATGTTGTTTGTCTTGGGGACTGTTGTGTTGAGTCCTGTTCTTTTACATGTACTCCCATAGGCCAAATTCCATACACTTTCACAGCGTATCACCTCTTTGTTCCCTAGGATGATGATTCTCCTAAGTGGTCTCTGACTCAAGATGCCTTGAATTTTCATTACTGGGTCAGCTTTTCAAAATTGCTGCTGCCTAGAGTGTTTTCACTTGGAACCATTCTCTCTTGCCCTGCAGTATGCTACTGTGCCTGTGAAATCAGCTCTTCCAGAGAGAAGCAATGGTCTAGCAAGCTTCTAGGAACATTTCTGAGACGTGAACGTGGTGGTGGATTCTCTAAACTAACCACAGCCACAGATGGTCTGGAAATCTCACTAGTTTGTTAATGCACTTGTGAGTCCCTTCTTTTTGGCCTCACTAGGAACCAGGAACACAATCAGATTGTATAGGTGTGCCAACACTGGGGCACCGCTCCAACCAAGATGTCTGTGTTGGAGAACATTCTGGGGAAATTAAAGTAACTTTAGTGTTCAGCATGCAAAGGCTATGTCTGCTAAATGCAAGTAGTGTGGACCAGTAGGAGAGGAAATGGTGCTGAAGACCCAACTTGCACACTCTACAGGTTTTGAAAGGTTTGAGTTTTTTCTTCAGCCTAGTTCTAGTTTGATCTCATGGACTGAATGCCTGCTAGTGGTTGGAACACGAGTTATGTTCCAGGAGCACATCTTCATTTGTAAGTAATCTAGTCTGTGTGCTCTGAGACTGTTCCCTGGTGTGAACTGAAGCATATCTTGTGTGCGATCCCTTTAAATGGATGGACTCCTGGATCTGACCTGAAATGCTAAAGTAGATGTGCACCAAAGGTGGGAGCTGGAGTCAGACATATGTCTCAAAAGTAGTACAAATTGTCCTCATGATCTTAAAGAGTACAAGATGGAGAAGGGGTGAGGGGTGCACCCTTATTGCTCTTCTAAGTGACTATTGGTTCCTTATTCTTTATTGATGGGATAAAGGCAAACAATTATGCAGCTATAATATCAGCAGGGGTCTTCTCGAATTACTGTCTTCAAGACCAGCATTTCTCCTTTGCCTTGTTCTCCCTTAAGTTAGGCATGAAATCCAGCTTGTAGGGTAGAGGGCTCTGGCCATGGCAAAAAAAGGACATGACAACAGAGGATGTGTCGCTGGATTCAGGCGTCTCTCATAGACTAGTTTTCTGCCTGTGCTGACATACCATAAGGAAAAGACTCCAGTTTTGTAGGAGCTTCTGGTGGGCCTGGTTTGGTTATCTCATGTTTCTTGGTGTGGTGGAAGGCACCACCAATGCCTCTTCCCCCCCACCCTTTTGTTGGAGAAAAGAGCAGGTCCCACTGTTTCACTTGACTTCCTCTCCTGAATTTTGGGGTGAGGTAGGAATATGAGGTCAGTCTTTCCTGTTCTATGCCTACATCATTGTATCCTACTGATTGAAGTGAAGTACATTTCACAAATAAAGGAACTTTTCATAACTTCACCGTTATTGATTTTACTTCAGTTATGGATGATGCTTTTGTTGCTTCACTACCCCAAACAAATTTTGACTTGTGATGGATTAAGAGGTTAAATAACCCAGGCGATGTAACGTACAGCAGGCAATTGAGAATGGGGTAACAGAGCAAACAGATGAGCTGGAGATCAGCCAGGGAACATGTCCTACTGGCTCTCCTTGTGGGACTACAGCAGAGCCCTGGGTTGACGCCATTGTGAGAAGAAAAGTATTAGAGTATGTAGCTTTGCACAAACAAAGTGTTTACTGCCAAATAAAGATTACACGCATGCTTAAACTACCAAGAAAGTGATGTGCATCTACCCCAGAAAAATAACCGTACTTCCAAAATGAGAATATGGGTTTAGGAAAAAATGTATTTCCTCCTTTCAGATGCTAAAGCATCAGTAGTACTTGCAACTATTTAACAATAAAGGTTGGAGTAGACTACTGCAGTAGTGTTGCTGAGAAGAATACTTTGCATTTGTAGAAAGCCTGACTTTAAAGGATTTAGAGATGGTTTTTTTAGGTCTTGCAAGAGATCGGTCGACAAACAGTCACTATATATTCTGTGACTGACTGATCAGCCTGAAGATTCAGAGTGTGTCACTGGAGGATGCAGTGTTACAGTATGAGATTCCTGATCCTCTGCTCAAGCACCTCTGGAAACATTACCTTCTGCTTTTGGCTAAAGATGGGATGAAGACAGAATTGGTCACTACCAGGCATTTGTACATCTCTGCCAAACTTTCCCCAGAAGTAGCCATTACAGCCAAAAAATACTGAATGGCATTATAGAAACTTGCGGTGAATAGGAAAAGTATGTGCCTATAGGCACATGTATATTTAGTTGGACTGTATATTTAGTTTTTCTTAACAGTATAAAGTGAGATAAGTTCCCGGTCATTGCTCTGCTGCTTGAAGCAAAATATGCTTTTCTTTAAAGTATTGCACCACTGTCTCTTCAGAGAGTTTATCTGTAAGTGTCCAGAAAAAAACAAGACTGGAAAACCGTATTTCAGCAGTAAGCAGCAATCTTCTATCAGACTACCTCTGTGCATCTCTAGTTGCAATCACAGAGCATTGCCTGTGTTTGTCATTCCTGCTGCTAGCTATTGTTTTATTGCCAAAGCCTCTCTGAAGATTGTATATCCTGAGATGTCTCTCCAGAATACTGATAACTTGGGATTCATATGCACAGAGCACACAGAGTACAAATGAGAATTATGCAGTATGTGCTTTGTGCTGTCAGGATGTATTATTTGGGGTTTATCCAAGCTAGGCTTATGATTGCCATATGTGGACTAGCAAAAGATGCACATAAAGGTGCTTTCCAAGGACAGCAAACAATGACAGATAAAGCTTGTATTGTTCTATTTCGGTACATGTCAGATCATAGCTACCCTGAGGATTTGGAGCCTGGAGGAGACCAAGAGATTAGATAAGTGACTTGCTGGGTGACAGGCCAACATGTGGCGTGCCAGGGTGCTAAGAGCCTGGCAGTGCTAGAAAATCAAGTAAGGTGGGAAAGGACACGATCAGAAAGGCATTATACAACTGATTCACTAGATTTTATTGTCATCAACTTAATTGGGAGTGTGACAAAATGCAAAGTGGTGTATTTCTTCTCACTAACACTTCTTTATGTTATGACTAGCTTCTCTAAGAGCACTGTCCACAAATGTGAGCTGAATTTCACTTGGATTTCTTTTCATTTAAATTTTACTGCTTTCATATGGAAAGAACTTGTTTAAACATAGTAATTTGCTGTGGGGTTTTGGGGGGGGGGGGGTGTTTGGTTTTTGTTTGTTTTTAAAGAAAGTGTCGTATGAAGAGAGGCTTAAATGACTGTTCATCCTTCTTGGATATCTTTTTGAAGTAAAATAATTATAATACAAAGGCAACATCGTTTCTCCAGTGACTGTTTTCTTACTGTACTACACTACAGTCCATTAATTCCAAAATCAGCTAATGTTAAAAGAAATGAGTAGTAGTATTTGCTTTAAGGCAGAATTCCTTCTCATCTTATGGTATCTATATAGACACATAGAAAGGACTTAAAAACTTTGTGAAGAAGTCACTTTAGCAGTCTTTTTCCCTTTGCGCAGAGCTCATGTTTTCTGACTTGCATATGGCCAAGGCCATGACTTTTTCAAAGGTTTGTGTGTTATTGGATTATACTGTTTATTTTGCTTGTCATTCTTAGCCAGAAAGTTATGTCTTTGATTTCTTTTTGATGACAAATGTAATGAAGCAAAAGTAGTGGAAAACTTTTGCACAAGTTGATTTAAGTGTTCATGATGGATAAGCGTTCATTTCAGCCTGGCTCGTACCATCTCATCAATAGTCAGTTAGAAAAAGGGACATGCGAACCGGTCTGCTTTGATAGCAATACTGGCTCTGAGCAGCGTTGTGTTATATCATGCCTTATGTCTATTTTTGTCTTTTTAATGAATGACAATAAGACTAGTACTATATGTAATGTAGGAGGAAAGTGATGAATGTGATGATTTTTTAAAAAAAAAAATTTTTTTTTTCCATCCCTCTCTGTCAGGCGATAGCCTTCTGTAGTAGGAGGGAGACGAATCTGGTTTGAGAAAGTCATTCATGCTGTTAGTTTATTGTTTGTACTTTAGGATTGGGTTGTAGTCAGGTTTTTCTTTTGCTTTTAGCATGCTGGCCTTTTCCAAGGCTCCTTGCTGTGTGCATTGGAGAAATTCACGTGCATATTTTATACAGTCTGTTGTCTGCAGAATTAAAAAGCTTTGAGTACTGTCTTCATTTACTATTTGCTCAATGTCAGTTTTGCTTGGGAAACTGTGGAAGTGGTTGCAGACTATGTGGAGTACTGTATTAGAGATACTGGTTACATGACTATTTATATGTTCTGGGTGGTCCAAACTGAGTATATATATATACAAAAAAGAAATTACAGATCTAAAGCCACAGTTGTGAACAGTCATCTGTTAACAATGTTACTAACAACTTTTGGAAATGAGGTTAGGATAACTTCCTTCAAAATTATTGCTGTTTTGGGACTATTTCAAAGAAGCAAGGGGGATATGAACAGGGAAAAGGAAAAGGTTGAAGAACTTAATAATTCTGCAAATAAGGAGCTGTAAAGGTAAAGGTCTATATTGTTGCTTCAAGCCACAGCTTCATTCAGGAGTTAGTAGGGAAAACTTAGTAGTTAGTAGTCCAGAGCACTCAGCCTGGGTTCAGGCTTCTTTAAGAAACACACAGAGAAATATCTGCTGCAGCAGTGTGCTTTGCATTGACCTATAGTACTGGGGAGGTGAATGAAGAAATAGTGATACTTCAGCTTTTTTGCTGCCGAAAGGGTTTAGGAAACTGTAACTGTTCCTGTGCAAACTCACTGGAATAAGGAAGACTTTGTACTTGCTTCTTGATATGACCCATCTGTTCAACATCAGCCAAACTCTGATTAGAATGTGTTCAAAAAAATAAAATAGTTCCTCAAGATTACTGGCATCACAACCTAAGCTTTGCTTCTAAGGGGGTAATGGCATTACAAGCAGACTGTGCTGACTGTCATATCTAAAACACAGCATGTGTGGTTTACCATATGATAGGTCTAACCTAAGTTAGTGCAAACCATCTCCCAAGACAAGTCCTTAAACTGCCTTATGTACTACTAAGAGACTTAACATTGCTTTCAAATTTTTCCTGCTAACTGATTAGTCAGTAGCTGTACTGTATTTATATAATGAGTTTTTGGCACTGTAGATGCCTGAAGTTGAATTGGCCAGGTATCTAGTTTGTCAAAATTTGGTGTAAAATTCATTGTTGCAAGATGCTGCAATGTAGGAGCTCACTTCTAATTTCTGTCAATTGTTGTAAATACTGAGCATAAATGCTAAATTCAAGGTGGTGGTCTTGCTATTGACTGCTTTTTCTGTCATAATGTGTAACTGTGTGTTTACATAACGTATATGATACCTAAAATGCATCTCAGCATGGGTAATAAGATTGAGTTAAGTTTTGCTCAAATATCTGTTCTGACTTTTGGGCAGACTAATTCTCATAGCTACAGAAGCAGCAAAATGCCCTGTGGGTTTCTCGCAGAGGACTCTAGAAGCACATTTTGTTGTTCATTCCACATGTTGATTCAGAAATATTGTACATAATTGCCCTTTTTATCTCTTTTTGAATGCAAAGATTTTCTTAATTGTGTTTTATAGCTGTACTGCAGAACATTTATTTGCTGTAGTCTTCTACCTTTTTAAAATGAAAAATGAAAGCAGAATTTGTACAACTGAAAGCTGAACATACTTGTTATCCCTTGGCATTGTTTCTTTCCCAGGGAGTGCTGTCCAATATCTCCTCCATCACAGACCTTGGAGGCTTTGATCCAGTTTGGCTCTTCCTAGTGGTAGGAGGAGTTATGTTCATTTTGGGATTTGCAGGATGTATTGGAGCTTTGCGAGAAAATACCTTCCTTCTCAAATTTGTAAGTAGCCCTTGCAACTGTAGCATTCATCAGTTACGTAGCATAAGTCGTTCTCTGTTCGTGCTTAACTGTGTAAAGATTTTAAAATGTCTTTTGGGGAGCAGAAGGTGTTATCTGATGTGAGAGTGCTGTTCTGTGAATTGCTTTTGCTTAAATGTTAACACTTTACAGCTCTTCAGTCTCTGGTGCTTACTGGTTGTTGTTTGTTTTTTTTTTTTTTTTTTAAGGTTCGAAACTATTGATAGTAAGAATTGTAAGGGAACTACTGCTTTTCATATGGATATAGCCTAACGTTTTGCTTTCCTGTCATGAAAAGAGATAAATTTCTGTTAAGAATCTGCATGTTGAACTTCAGGTCCATAACAAGCTGCCTATGAAATATGAGGAATGTAGATACACCACTGAATGTGACCCTTGTGATTTCTGCTGTGCAAGTGCCCCTCATGGTACAGCGGACGTAGGACTGTTATAAGGGGTTGCTAGCTGATATCCTCAGTTCTGTACCATTTAGCTAATTTGAAAAGGCTTCATTGCTTATTGTCAGTGCTGGGGCCTGAGAGCGAGAAAGGGAGGAGAATGTGCCCAGGATAGGTAAAGAAAATAGAAGTTGTCGTCTTGAACTCTGGGCTGGATGGTTAGTTGGGAAAGGAGCTGCTGATATACAAACATGCCTCAGTATTCAAAATCCCCTTTAGCTAAGTAGCCTGGTTCTGTTTTTTGAAAGCCCTCCTCCTGTGAGCTTTGACGATGAAGATAATAGTTATCATGTTCCATTTTAGATAAATTTAAGATTTGTAATAAAAATTCAAGATTCTTTCCTCCGCCACCCCAACTTCCAGAGGTGGGCCCAGCCTGGGCAGTAGTTGTCTTCATAATAATTAACTGTTAATATATACACGAAAAGGCTTCCAGTGAAACAACTGCCTTCAAGTGACATATTTGGCTCCCACAGACATGTTGTATAAAGGGGAGGAGGCAATTGAGAGTTACAGTTCTTGAGGTATTTATAAAGCACCTTGGAATAGGTTTTGTCTTGCTTAAAAAAAAAAGGGGGGGGGGGGAGGAAGAAGCTATTGTAACGCTTTTTTCTCCTCTTTCTTGCTTCTCTTGGCTTGCCTAAAATGAATCCATTTGTTGTAGCAGAAATAGCTTCCTATACAGCAGCTGCAGGAGAAATTAAAAATGCATCTGAACAAACACAGAGAGCATATTAAAATGAAACTCAAAGGCGCAGTTGCAAAAGGGATGGAATTCCAGTATATGAGGACCCCTGTGTGTTTTAAAACAGTGTAGACTCAGTGGAGATGCTTAGAGAAAGTGGCAGATCATTAGTAATGCCTTTGGCATCCATTGCATTTGCATTAATCATAACAGCCTCATTTGTTTTTAATGTGGATGTGAGTCATTCCATAGACATTCCACTCTGACTTAGTCATTAATTATTTTCTGCTGTTACCAATTTTTGCTTTACCAATGAGGGTGTCTAAAGAAAAAGTCACTTAGAAAGCATTTCACTGGCTCTGTTGGTTGTTTATGCCTTTGAAAATGTAAGTGCCTACATAGAAATTTGAATTTTCAGAGGGCCCTACAGGTGGTGAGTAGTCATGTCTTGAAATTTACAGTGAATTCTCTTGGACCTCTTTGAAAATCCCAGTGAAATGTCCAAACTTTGAATTTGTTGGCATTTTTGTTATTTGTTAGACTGGAATTAAGATTCCTGTACTACAGCCCAAATTAAAAATGGTGTATTTTTAAATTAAAATTTCCTGTGTGCTGGAATAGCTTGAACTTGCACTGAACAGATAAAGCCCTAACACTGAACATAATTGTGAGCCTTGAAAAATAAATTTTTGGTCATAAAGCAAAATAATTTTAACCTTTTTCTTTTTCTTCATAGTTTTCTGTGTTTCTTGGAATTATTTTCTTCTTGGAGCTCACTGCTGGTGTTCTAGCATTTGTTTTCAAAGACTGGATAAAGGACCAGCTGTATTTCTTTATAAACAACAACATCAGAGCATACCGAGATGACATTGATTTGCAAAACCTCATAGACTTCACACAGGAATATGTAAGTTGGATTACGTTTATTTTTTTGTAAATCTTACTTTAAAGAAATACCTACTCTATTTTTTACTTCCCATCTGTTTGGTTTCTTCAAGGAACAACAGAAATATTCTAGCATATAATACTTTTGAGTGTATATATACACATGTATATTTCTCTTTACAGAACTTCTACAAACACACAGCACCTGTGAAAAGTGGCGTATTTGTTGATGTATGACTGAGCAAAACAAGGTGGAGAGTTGGGGTGACTTACTTTTTAACACTTCAGAGATACTGTGTCAAATCTACAAGTTAGCCATCAGTGTCTTGTGTTCAGTTTTTTTGAGCATATTCCATATGCGTATGAAGATATTTTAGGGTTCTTGGGGGGGGGGGAGGGGTGTTCAAAATATTTTATTGTAGGAGCTATCACATCTGTTTAAAAAAATAATCGTTTCCTAAGCTTAACTTGGTTCTGAGATGAATGTTGGTGTAGTTTTAGCAACGTTAGAGGTGCTACACCACACTGCAGAGTTGCAGAGATGTTTAGCTGGTCTGAGTGAAACTACAATGTTACTTCTTTTTAAGTAGACTTAATGCAGTTAGCCTAATGAAGTGGGCAACTCCTAAAGTTCTCATAAGAAATCTCTAAATGACGCTACATCTGCACTTGGGAGGGCAGGGTGAAGCCAGACACGCACACACTTGTGCGGGGTTAAGCTCTGTAATTTATCAGTGTGCGTAAAGGAGTCTTGTGCTGGCTTTTGCACACAAGTCATTTTGCCAGTACCTTCTTGCTCCAGTGCTCAATTCTGGCCTGTGTTGATGAACTCCTCTTTGAATTTGTCTGTGTGTAGCTAACATGGTTAAGTGTTGGTTGAAATCATGCTTAATTGCAGAATGTACAAAAATTAGTGAAATAATTTAATTCAGTGTTTGATTTGCTTCTATATGCCTTGGGGGGAAAAAATGACGAGTGAGTAAGTAACAGGATGTGGATCCTTGCACTGGTTTGAATCTTGTCCAGTTGGGCGAAGGTTAGAGGTCACCACAGTCTGAAAGCAGTGGTCCACTTCTATGCAACCAAAAGGCTACAGTCCAATTTTGCAGACACTACATAAAACTTGCTCTCCTAACTGGATTAGCAATCTTAGCAGATAAGTCACAGACAGCATGAGTCTGGAGAGCAAGCTACTTTTTCAACTAGTAGAGATAATGCTTGAAGACAACATGTTCAGGTATTGCAGAGGGAACTGTGCTACATCTAGAAAGAGAGAGTTGCTATTCCAATGCTTTTAAAAATGTGGTTTGTTTGGGTTTTTTTAAATTTTTTTTTTTTTAAGTTGACATAGATGGATTCATTGGGCTAGCTCCTTAAATGCTGTAAACTGCCAGTGCTCCACTGATCTCCAGTCCATTCTTTGTATGTTCAGCAAGTTTTACCAATTCTTTGTGTGTTCAGCATGTTTTGCCAGAGACTAAGCCTGCCATTTGGCATATTTACTTTTTGAAGGATTCTGGCTGCCTTCATTAAGGATGTTATTTGTGCAATGTGTGATGCTCAGGAAACAATGTGTTCATACTGTCTGATGTACAGCCAGGCAAAGATTCCCCCAGATTGGCAAAAAGAATAGCTATACCAGTGTAGCCCTCAGAGCTGATTAGTTTTGTTGAGAACCCGGTGCACATGAGACTGTCCAGACTATCATACTCTTGGCTTTACTGTCCCTGGGGCCTGAGCTTGTAGGCCTGTGCAACTCTGTGGTGTTGTGTAGGCTTATCAGCTCACTCCATGGGTTTCTCTCCAGAGCGCAGCATTGCAGGGTGTGAACATAACTTTAATCACATGATAATTTTAGAACAACTTACAGGTTTGGAAAGGTCTTTTTTTAAAAAAAACCAAAACCATACCAGAGGGAATCTCAGATTTTGTTTTGAAAGCTGGAGGGAAACTGGCAGTGATGATGCATGTTACTAATGCTGAGATTTGTTTGTTCTGAAAGTCAAGAAGCTCTCTTTTCTTTGTTCTAGTGGCAGTGCTGTGGGGCTTTTGGAGCTGATGACTGGAACCTTAATATTTACTTCAATTGCACAGATTCCAACGCAAGTCGGGAGCGCTGTGGTGTGCCATTCTCTTGCTGCACTAAAGACCCTGCCGTAAGTAACAGTCAAGAGGGTAGAATGGGTCTGCCGTTCCATTTTTAAATAACTCTGTAAGATTCCACCCCCCCCCCACCCCCCCCACCCCCCCCCGGAAGTCATGCATGATCATTACCTTCTTGCCAACCTGCTTTTTTTTTCCTTTTTGTACTTGCAGCTCAGCTTAACTGCTAACTTTTCTGCAGTCAGCAAAAATCCTGAGCTAACTTAAGTCTTCATTGTATGCTGTTTGCTGCTTTTCATTACAATGAGAGAACCATGGGCTTGGCTCAACATACATATTAATTTTAGCAAGTATAAAAAGCAGAAGCCCTTAATGAGTTGAAGGATATGAGCTTTCAATTGAATATTATCAGGATATTTCATTCACTGCCTTAAAGAACAGCAACTCTAAGATCAGACACTCTAAAGCAGGTATCACTCATTATTTAATGCAGTGTCCAGAGTCTGCAGCCAGTTTGACCCAGTTTGTGCTAGGTACAGTAACGAATGACAGTCTGTGCCCTGAAGAACTGACATATGTTTGCATTAGAATCTTGAGTCAGGTATAGACATCTTTACATGCTCTCTTTTTCCCTTTAAAATCACTGCTTGTCTTACAGTCACCTGAGATCAGACTTGAAAGGTCAGAAATTGTTTGAGGGAACAGCTTTTTGGTAAATTTTCATGTCTTTTTTAAATAGTTATAGTTCTGGATCATCAAGCACAAAATGTTGGAGCCATGCATTACTAGTACGGACATGATCAAGAATGAAGGGTAAAGTGTAGGGAAGCAGTCCACTGGCAGTGAAAGGTTTGGAATAGGGATGGGTGTGTGCATGGAAACTGTTACGTGGCTAACACTGCATACATTTGACTTTCATATAGCTTAAAAGAAGCAGCCTGTGAGTGCTTGTATTATCTAGTAGTTCAGCTGTGGCTTTTTCTCCACCTGGAGTGACTTATAGTTCCTTGAATGTGTGAGTCTGTAGCACTGACTAAAGTTAGGCAAGTTGCCAACAGGCACCTCAGGTGTTTCCTGCTTTGCTGATGCAATGCAGTTGCTGCTCCCGGCATCCAGTCACTACTGCTGCTCTCCCCCTCTCCTGATAAAGCACTGCCACTTGCACGAGCTGCATTCTGGTTCCTCTGCAGTGAACATGTCTTCATAGTAGTTTGAATCTTTCTCACAAACATTGCTGAAAATGTTTTAATGAAATATTAAAACAAAATGTAGGTTAGGCTCAAGCATTACATTATGCTTAGGATTCCCCCTACTGTTTGCCTATCTGTCCACTCACCCACACAGAGAGGTCATCACAACCCAGTTTTAAAAATATAGTGACAGCAGCACAAGGTAATCCTATAAATACATAATCCATGCTAAAATTATCTCTCTCTCTTTGTGTGTATATGGTTACGCAGTTTCTTAGGGGGTAATGCAGCAACTGGAAATTTAAAGATAAGTATTATTCTTATTATAGGGAAGCAACACGCTTAATTGCCTTTAAAATAAAGACTAAAAATAATATTTCTAAAAATATTAGAAGTCATGCATATAATGGATATAACTGTAACCAAGCTGTGACTGGCTCAATTGCAGTGATAAACACAGGTTTATTCTGTGGGAAAGCAAATTGGTCCCTTTTGGAATTAGGATGCAGTGTTGGACTGATGCAAAAAGTTATGTGGATGCTTTATTGAACAGGACTGACTTTTAGTTTAGCTTTTAGTTTAGCTTGAATCAGGAAGTGGTAAGTTCAAGGTAGGCCAAAATAAGTCTCCTTTAAAATGAATTTGAACTCCTGTAGTTCACTTTGCTGTAGTTTAGCAGGTTGAAATGTTCCAAATTCCTGTACAGGCAAGGCCTAGAAAAGTTGATTTATTTCCATTTCATTGTTCACGCTTTCTTTTGGTTGACAAATTCCAAGGCTAAAGGCAGAAGACACTGATGATAAAGCAAGTAGGCATTCAGTACAAAGAAGAAAGCTTAAGATCCCTCTGTTGGAATCTTACGTACTTTTACAGCCTTGAAGTGTGTGGCACTGTTATATTTTTAGATCCTGGAACAAAAGCATTCATCTCATTAAAAGATACAAATTGCTCAAATCTTAAAGGTCCAATGAGGGAATCCAGCTTGGGCAATGGACAGGATGCAACCTGTTGATGTAATTCCTGTAAAGTGAGGAAACACTTAAAGGAGCTTTAACTGCTGATAGGAGGAGATATCTTTTTCTGTATGGCTGCTTTTTAAAATCTATTTCTCTGCTGGCTGCCTTTCTCACTTCCCGCAATTTGATTAAATAATGGTGTTCAGTACACCTAACTAAGACTGGCTGATTTTCTCACTTCTTTGAGTACTTCCTTCTTCTGCTCACTATTATTATATGAGCCAGTAACTTAATATTTTGCTGCCATTGTGGCTGACACCAAAAGTAGTTGCTTTGTTTTATTGCTCTGAAATAACTGTATACAGAGTATTCAGCTGCTTCAGCTGGGTAGCACTTTTTCACTAGGAAAAGTCTGCCACAGCCTATTTTATTACCTGTGCTTTGGGAGTACTAAAGCAGAGGCAGTAGGAAAAAACCCCTCCTTTTCCATTGGTATCAAGCTCCTGTAAGAAAGAACCGACAGTAAGAACGCGTTACCCCATCTCTTCTTTTTCCTCACTAGTTTTTGGAAAGGAACTAGGCAGTGTATATATTTCTACAGACATTCTCAGTAAGAGTTTGCAGCTTCTACAACAGAACTGCCCCTTCTCACCTCTTCACACTGCACAGACTGAACCCTGAAAATGTTAACAGTAGTCTTGGCATATTTTTCAGTATAGACAAAACCTTTTCAGCAGAAGGTTCTTTCACTTAAAATAGATGTTCCCTAATCCCTTTACTTTGACTTCTGAATGTTTGCATCTGGAACATGATGTTCACCCAGGTGGAAGGCTGGTTTTCTCAGCTTGGTGCCCTGAGAGCTGAAAATATTTTTTGACTGCGTGCTTTTGTTTGTTGCAAATAACTAATGGCACTGAATGGAAGAAGCAATATGGTAACCAAAGTTAGGGTGATTGTCTTATTACATACAGGACCAACTTTGGGGAGCTGGGAGAGGGTGTTTGGGAGACACTTCATTGATTGCCTCTCTTCTCTCTCTCTCTCTCTTCCCCACCCCTGCCTCTAGGAAGATGTTATTAATACTCAGTGTGGCTACGATGCAAGGCAAAAACCAGTAAGTGGGGTTTTTTTGTTTGTTTTTAAATGTGGTATCTTAAGGATCTGAATCCCTCTTGCAAGAGCAGGTTATTCTACTGGTGGGATAGTTGAATGTAATTATCTCTGTTTTCTTCCTTCTTCTCCTTGGCAGGAAGTTGATCAGCAGATTGTTATCTACACTAAAGGCTGTGTCCCTCAGTTTGAGAAATGGTTGCAGGACAATCTTACCATAGTTGCTGGTATATTCATTGGGATAGCGTTACTGCAGGTAAATATCACGTTCCCTGTAATGAGTTACACAGAAGAACAACAGATAAATAGAATATATGAGGGGGAACTGTATATGAGAACTGGAAATAAAGTGTCAGTTGCACTTAGATATATAACATCTGTAGGTTTTAGTGAGGGGAGCTAAATGCATGAGGCTTTCTTTGTGTTTAATCTTTATCTGTAGGGATGCGTGTTTTTCTTTTCAACTGTCTGCAGGTCAAAACTAACATTCTGTTTTAGATAAAGATTAGATAAGAGATTTTTAAGCCTGTGAAGACCTACTGTTTCTGATGGTGCTTAAATGAGCAGCAAAAAGCCTTTACAGTTGCTTTTGGGAAGCAAGTCTAGAACTGTTCAATTTGTCGGAACCCAGTGGCGCTATAAAAATACTGGGGTTACAGGAGTATTTTGATATTCTTCCTTCTTCCAACACTTACTGTTAATTTGATTTCTAACTTTCTGTTGCTTGTTTTCCTATCAAAGTTCTGTATAACCTAAGGAGTTTGCCTTTGTGAAAGGAGTTGTCCAATGCTCCAAATGAATAAACTGTTGTCTTTTCCAGATATTTGGGATATGCTTAGCCCAGAATTTGGTTAGTGACATTGAGGCTGTCAGAGCCAGCTGGTAAAACTGCTGAAGTAACTACAACAAGACACTGGACAACTGAAACCCTCTGAAACCTCCAGTGTGTCGCTTCGACACCAAGCTGTATGGACATGGGTGACAGGGAAGCCTTCTCTCCCAAGTAGTCTCAAATCTAAGTTCCTGATATTGCAGTGAACTCGTGTTTCTTTGGGGTGGGGGAGAGAAGAGTGGGCTATTTAAAATCTGCTGCTCACTGACAATTTCTTTCTTTTAAACCACCAGTTTGAAAGCTGTTGAGCCGTGAATCTCTACTGTATTCTTGATCCTGAGTTACAAGTGGACACTTTTTTAAAATTGGTGTATTCAGTGGGACAGAGTTGCATCGTTGTAGTCTGTGGATATGCTGTTTATTCTTCGTGTCATGAGCTCTTCGATAGCTGCCAAATATTCCTGAGATGGTCTCTCTCCTCACCACTCTGTAAAGGAACAATCTTCTTGTTTTCACAGCTAAACATAGCTACAGGCCTAAACCCATCAAGCAGGAAGCAACTTTCTATGCATCTATTGTACAGTAAAAGAAATTGTTTTTAAAACAAGGGAAAATTTTTTTTACACAAGCTTCCAGCCATCTCCCTGTAGTACTTTGAGGTTGGAATCAGCAAGCTCACAGGGAGAATTGCCTAATTTTATCAACATCTTTCTTCCTTCTCCACCCTTGTATGAAGGGAAAGGAGTTTTATATTTGACAAACAAGGGTTGTAGAGCCTTTGGTTGCTGCCATACCTTAGGACATCAGTCTCTTAAGGCAAGGGTGGGATATAACTGTATAAATGTATGAAAGCAGTGTGGATGTTGGGTCCAAGTGAATAATATTATTCAAAGAATTAATTATATATTAACTTAAAAAAATCAAAACATATGTATCTGATATGGCTAAATCTTTTGTTTCTCTGGAATTTAGTGTAACCTAATGTATTTAGGGATCTCACTAATATTAGTGCTTTGATATACTTGTGCAGGACTTCTTTTAAGATAATTCCTTGGTCTAATCCTAGCTAAGGCTTTGGTCTTTCTTTTTTTCTTTTTTTCTTTAATTCTTTTTACTTGCATGAGCTGTGCAGTAAGAATCTGTGACACTCCAGTGCTTTAAATCTGTGCATATGTTTTAATACAGTCTAATCCAAACTTATTTATTGGTAAATGCATGTGATTATGGAAAGATCATATCCCATTCCCTTGGAAGTTGGAGAGAACAGCTTTTGCCAGAGTAAATGCTTACCTCCAGTGAACAAATCCTTGCTATGGAGATGTGTCTCCCTTTGTTGTTCTAAATGCAACAAAAAGCTTTCTTGAAGCAATGGAATAAAAATTTTAAAATGGAAGCACGTATTAGGATCAGCCAAGACAGACTCTTTTGAATTTGACAAAAGTGAGTAGAATTTGGAATAAAGCACAAATGGTGGAAGAAGAATTAGGTCAGACTCCATCCAGCTTAGAGTTTTTGATTCATTCTTCTTCACTAATAATAGTGAATTTACAAACCTGACCATGGCTTGGGTAGTTTTATTGCACTTTGTATAAATTTAGCTTGTGGTATGACCCTTCTCAGTATCTGCAGAACCAGTCCCGAAAGCTGTGAGCTCTCAGCTCCAGCTTTGGTCAGACAGTGGCAAAGGGCGTGTAGCACCTCTTTGTAAGAGCTTAGCATCTTTCTGAGATGAGTTTCCTAAAATGCAGTACGTGGAGTAGAAGAGATGAATGCATTGCTTTCAAAGCTTCCCTGTTCTGGGGCTTCCCTGTTCTGGGGGATGGATAGAAGGCTGGTCTGACAACCTATTAAGGTCCTTTCTGGTCCTATAACTCTTAAACATGTGAGCATATGTACCTTGCACATTTTGCCTTTCTGTGCTTTAGTCGGCAGTGTTTTTTTTTCCTCTCTGAAGGCGGTGGTAGGCACACCGGCACTCCAGAGATGTCTCAGACAGTCCTGTTGTCCTCCTGTCTTTGAGCATTACCTCATCCTCTTCTGGTTAACTCCCACTGGCTGGCTCTGAATCAGGCAGCCTCCATATCCTTTGGTATCTGCTGTTAAAGGCCAGCCATGACTCAGAGTAATTTTTTTTTTAAAGCTTTTGAAAGCAATTATAATTCACTGTCCTTAATAAAGTTGGTTCCACCTCACCACAGTGTTATGTTTTTCTTAGCCACTCCTCAACTTGAGGAGTTACTGGTGTTTGTTTCCCTCCAAAGGGACACACCATTTTTCCTGATAGCAGCAGGACAGACAGATCATCAGCACCAGTGTTGCTGCACTGAGACAAAATGGTGTGGGGAGAAATCAGGGAAGCGTGGTTGAGGAAATAACCCCTCCACCCAAGAGCCTTGAATGTGACCCAGCGCTTTGGTTTGGAGAAAAAGAAAAAAAGCCTATATTACAGAAACGTTCCTTGTTGCCACTGATCTTGAATACTGCTGCTGTGGGCTCCTGAAGACAACTTCATTCTTCTACTTGAATTTCTGCGGTTGTACTGTATTGGCCTTCTGTCTTGTCACGCTGTTCTCTGAGTTCCAGTCTGCTGGACGTGCTGTTGGCAGTGTCAGACTGATAGGAAGGTAAACGCTCTGAGGTGAGCAAATCTTGTTCTCACTACTTGCATGTGTACACACAAATGTGCAACACTTCTGCTGAGTCCCAGAATGACTGACTGTTCTTATAAAAACCACTAAATAACTTATTTTTCTAGAGCTTCTCTTTATTGCTGCAGATGCTGATCCTCCCTCCTTTCCCGCTCCCAAGAGATGCTCTTATTTTCCTCATTTTTGCAGTTGTTTGATGGATGCATACTGAATGTTCAGGATTAGCCGTCTATATTGCACATTTAAATCCCACAGTTTTTGTCTACAGATCGGGTAAGATGTCCTAGAAATGCCCTATAGGCATTTCAGCAGCTTAGGTGTCCAGTTTGGAAAGCTTGTGGGATGCCTTGGAAATCAATCTATTATTGTCAGAGCCCGCCAAATGCAAGCAAGCTTTCTTCCAGAAAACTTTGTGGAAACTTCAGGTGAGCTGCAACTAGAGTGCAACTGCTGGCTACATGGGCTCATTTTCTAAAGCAATAAGATATGGCAGGCGGTATGACTTCTTGGCAGTTTCTAGCCTGCCTGGTGTGGTGGTGGGGTAGATGTGAGTTCAGAGCTCAGTCTAATTATCTTTAATGTGCAGTAGTTGTTCAGAAATCTGTTGGCAGGCTTACGCCCTTGTGGAGCGTGAAACAGCTCTGCGTGCTGGGCGATTCGTACGGGATGGTGGCATACTAACGAGAGGTCTGGTAGCTTCAGCAGTAGCCCTGGCTTTAAAGCCATTTCCAAATTCCCCACTGAGCCCTGCCAAAGGGCGTCACAGGCCTTGCTCCTCTGCTTTCTAAATACTCCCCATATTCGCAGGCCTTTCTGTTGTTTGCTCTTTTTTTTTTTTTTTTTTTAATGAATAGCCTAGTGGACAAAAGTTTGATTTGTCTCTGTGTGTCTGTTTCAGTCGCAGTAGGATCTCTTTGCTTCAAAATACGTAATTTTGATTGTGCCCCTTAGAGTTTGAAGCTGTGGAGATGCTTGCTCAAGTGTACTCTGTCCTGACAGCCGCCTTCTCTCCCCTTTGAGAGAGATGCTAATAGTTCTGGCGTGTAAATAGTGTTTGAAATGTAAATAGTAGCATGCAGATTAAATGATTCTTGCACACGACTGCTTTTCACCCTTAAAGTGTTTTATTATAGATATGGAAGGTGTTCACCGTGAGAGTTTGCTGGTGGAAGCTGAGCGGTGGCTCAGGCTTTCCCTCTCCCCGGAGGAGAGGACAGGAGGCGGCAGTGCTTTAACCGCCTGCCCTCTAGTGCCCACCCAGCGGGCCTGCAGCAGGCACCGGCGGAGGGAAAACCCGGCCAGCCATTCGGCTCTGGCTGGCAGCAGGACCTCCCTTGCCTTTTCCCTTTGCTCCTTGGCATTAGAACAGCATTAGACTGTAAAATGGAGGGTCGGAGTCAGCACCCCCTACCAGTTACGGGCGGTTGCCATCGCTTGCGGCAGGACTAAACATGGTGCTATAAGAACTGTCCTGGACGTTAATCTGTTTTTTTACTACTTTACAGATGCCCTTGGTAAAATTGATTCTGGTTAACAGTGTTGGTTAAAAGAGAAACTCTGGTGTGAATTTTTGATTCTGTTTCCCTTCTTGCTGTGTGTGCCTTTTGGGTGCATTGAAATGGCAGTTCTGCAAATACCTAGGAAGGAGATTAGATCTCAACAGGTGTCAAGCACTGTTGAAGGTTGCAGTTCCTCCCTCCCATTTTTGTTTTCTCTCTGAAGCTTTTTCAGATATCTGTAATTGGTCATGAAACTGTCTAAAGCAAACAAAATAAAACTACCCTGTTGGATCTACTAGCTACCAAATTTTGCCACTTGAAGAAAAAAAAAAAAATCTGTCTCCCTTAACATGCAGTATAAAAATAAACGTTGTGACTACTAGTGTGCACCAGGCAGCACTGCTAGCTGTCTTTTGTGTTTCGGCAATATAAATGTGTTAATAAAAAGCTCCATCCGTATGTGTGTTCATGTTCATGCTGTGTACGTAGTAGAGATGGACCTGATACTACCTTGAGCGCCGGGGAGATTGGGATTTGGGTTTTGTGACTCAGACCCGTCTCTGATACGTATATTCCAGATTAGTTCCAGCTGAATGTCTCTCTGGTTTGTCCTGGGGTGTACGGCAAGGTGTCAATATTTACCCTTTGTGTATCATTCCTTTTTATACAAATGTATTCTCTTGTGTTCCTTTTTTTTATCCATTGTAAAATTGATTGTAAAAGCCAGCTACACTTACTGATTGAAAGTATTGCTATAACAGAACTGCATGCCCAGTAGAGTTTGACTTGAACTTTAGTTTTCTGATTTCGGACTGGTTACCTTCAATCTAGGAGAAAAGCATAGATCAGGTGCATAATGTATTACTTGTCATCTTTAGCATTAGACTGTGGTATTGTATCACATGCTGATCTCAATGGATGTAACTGGAGTCTACTAGGAAGTTAATGCAGCTTCCTGGTAATTCGTTTTAAGCTATTGAAAGTGGTCTTGATCATGCTACTTGTGTTCTTGGGTTTTTGTTTTTTAATAGAGGCATTTTTTAGGAATGTTTTAATACACTTATGATGGACAATACAATAGTTTTAATAGTTGTGCAGTATTCTGTATTTACTTGAAGTAAATGATTTTATATGCAATTTGTTAGATAATTACAGTTTTATAAATAAAATTGCGTGAAATATGATGTTGTGAATGTGTACTCTTGATGTGGCACTTAACATTAACGGTACAAAGACACGTTCATGCAAAATTCCTCCAGGAGAAGACCCCTTGCCTGTCCTCCCCCAGACTAACAGGGAAATAAATCCCCAAGTCTCTCATATACAATGTAGAACATTGTGTTCTAATTAAGTCACAAAACACATTATCATGCCGCCACCAGCTGCCCTTAAATGAATAATAAGCTAATACGTGAGGAGATCCCGTATCTACTGTCAACTGTTGTCAAAGTCTCTGGCTAACGAACATGCTCTGCTTCTTTCTGACAGGTCGTTGGTGTTCCTCAGACTGCTGTGGCTGCTGGTTAGTACAACGGTTGGAGCTCTCCCCATAATCATTTTAGTGACCCTGAAGTGTTCAGAAGTTGCTGCTTTGCAGGGAGCAGCACAAAGGAGATTTGTCATGACTTAAACTTTGGCAAAGGGAGGTGGGAATTTCACTTTTCTAAGTGCAACGTGTCCTTAAACAGAAGTAGTGAGAGCTGGCTTATTTTATTGTGCAGGTAAAAATGGGTAATGATGTCTTGTGCTTGTTTAGACAGAGGAGGAAGCAGCCCAGTTTTTTAGTATTTCAAAAACTGTAGAGCAAGCTAATCCAATTCAATATCTCAAACCTACAGTTCTGTCCACAAAACACCACCGTGATTGACTTAAAAGCACATCTCTGTATCTAAATTGAAGTCCAGTGCCTTTTGCATATTTCAGGCATATACATTTATTTTGCCAAGTTCAGATAAGAATGCAAATGTGGAGGCCTTAGTTGGAGGGGAGGGAAGAACAAAAGTCAACCAAAAAGAAGCAAAGTCGAGGGCATTGCCTAAATCTTTGTAACATGCAATAGATGTGATGCACTTGGATAAGCCGTTTTCATGATGGAGGGGGAGACTAGGAGTGGCTACCTGCATTGTGTCAACCTCTTAACAGACTTGCATACTGTTTTTTGAAGTTGTAGCTAGTTACCATTTCTATGACTTTTGAAACAAATTGCTTTTTCTAGGTCTCGTGGTCTCATTTGACCAATGGGTCCTCTGGATCCAAGGCCCATATTGTTGGGGTTTGTGCCTTTCCCAAAGTGAAACTTTTCCTTGTATTTCCACACTGTGAAATGTGAAAACGTGTGCTTTTTACCTTCCTGACTGGTGTGATGCTAGGTCTTGCAAAAGTCATACAGAGGCAGACAAGTGGAACACACTGGGGAGTTACTGCCTGCCCTGCGTAGTGCGGCAGCAGTGATGGTTTTAGCTTGGTTTGCTGTGGCAGTAGGCAAATGAAAAGGCCCGATGTCTGGCATCACTGTCATAAAAATAGTCGAGCAGCAGATGTCAGGCTTTGCTTGGATGTCAAGCTTTGCTATCTACTAAACATCTAATCAGAACTATTGTCACAATTTCAATTCAGTTGACTTCAGTCAAGTCAGTAGTGAAATGCACGTGCTAGTAATGTCCTTAGATCCCGTTTTGCTTATTAAAAGAGGCTCAAGAGGATAAATTATTTACCAGCTACATAGAAATGACCTGCAGGCTGCACAGAACAGCACAGCATTTGTGTGGATAGGTGCAGTCTCTTCAGTTACCTCCTTCCACTGTGACATACACCTGTCTTTGCCCTTATGCAGACTTTCCTTCTGTGTATAGGCTTAGCACAGATTTTATGTAGAAACATAAGTCCCTTGATACTCGATCCAGGGAAACCATCTGAAGCAGAAGGATATCAGCATTGGCCTTTGTTTGTGCTTGCTGTGACAGTAGTATCCCTAATTAAAATGTGGTGATAAGGATATGGCTGATGCTTAACCTGAGGTCCCACTAGACAACCAGGTGAATGGGAATTTTGTTGGTGTCACAGCTTTTGTTATGAGCAGCTTGTGTGAGCAATTGCAGTTTATACCGATGTCAAAAGGAACAGTCTCTTTCTAGAACCAGGTAAGTCATGGATAACTGGTCTTCCAAATCTATTTTGGGATCTTTTTAAATTGATGGAAGTTATTTCCTGAGAGAACTTGGGCTCGCGTGGGTCCACTATGAACTGTGATTGCAGACATGCTGGTTACGTTCAGCAGTGCAGAGGTTCTGTGTTATTCGGTGCCTGATGTCACGGGGTCCTGGTCTGTGTTCACAGCTCTACACTCTGTTAGTGCCTTTATTGCACTATTACTAGCAAATGCCTTTTGAATGTTTTTTTTCAATAAGAGGCTGTTGTACAGTTTAGTGTTAGAGGCTTTTCCTCTGTGTTTCTGGCACTGGATTAAATGGACGTGGAACCTCTGCTGTGTGAATACTCCCATAGTATCCGCTGTGTTTTGGTACAGTCTCGGAGCTTTAACTGACTATTTGAGGCAAGTTTCTTTTCATACCCAATCCTTGTGTACGCAATCCCTTTCCCATCATGACTGGCATCTTCCCATCACAGTGTCTGCGGGACAGCCAGTGGTTTCATGGAGCTGGGAAGTGAATTTAGGAAGGTTAAAAGCAGTGTGTTTACAACCAGGTGGCATAGGATCGCATGGGTGCTTGGCCTCTGGGTTTGCCTCTTCTGCTGATAAACAAGGAGACTGAAACTTCTGAGGCTGGCACTTCAGCACTGGGAGTGCTGAATTAACTTTTAAAATGTTACAGATCTTATGGTAATTGTGCGTTGTGGGCTCGATCAAGCTAGACAATGGTATTGCACAGTCAAAAATAACATGTGCTGGCTTGCTGGAAACTGCTATCCCAACTGCTCCCTGTTTTGCCAGAGTCGTCTGCTGGTTTGCTTGCTGGCACGTTACAAACCTACAAAAGAGCAGCTGTGAGACAAGATGCTTAAACTGGCAATTTCCCAACTCCTTTACCTAGGAAAGGAGAAAAAGGAAGGCTCTTGCATGCTGCATTTCTCACTTGATGGGGTTCTGTTGAAAAGTTGCTGCAAGATATGCCTTTAAAAATCCATCTACAAAAAAACCCCCAACAAACAAAAACCCAGTCCCAAGCAAGCCTGAGAGCACTCATATACCCACATGGCTTTATGGGATAAGGATTGTATGGTGTATTCCTGTTAAAACGCACGATTGTTAAACCACACAGTGCCTCTGTGTGAGCGTACACGGTGAAAGCAGTTGGAATTGTTGCCTTTGTATGCGCTCAACTGAAAGGCAGTGATTGCATTGGGGCCAGAGCCTAGAACGAAAAGGGCTCTTCACCAGTGCATGGTGGTGCAGTCGCGGCTTCTGCGTGTGAATACAAAAAAGGACAAACCGCAGGATAAAGTGAGAGCACTGAAATTTTTATTTGTTACCTCTAGGTACCACGAGTTTGACATTAATAGGCAAGACCAGTGAATGAGCAGCAGTACATTGCATTCAAACCTGAATCTCCAAAGCACCAAAAATGGAGCTAGATTTACTTCTTAATCCTATAGTCAGCACACTAGCCTGGACTTGCTGCGTCTTGTATTGTCCCTAATTTAGTAGTACATTGTTATGCAGTTAGGGGGCATGAGGAGAGAGTCATTGTGTAGTACCACTTCTACATCATCATAGGACTACAACATGCACATTCTACTATGTGGCCCAAGCAACAAGAATACAAGTAGAACAGTTACGGGTGGAGACAGGTTCATGTTAACACCACCTATGAATTTGTAGAAACCTTTTTGGACGGGTACCTACAGCAGTTCATCAATTTGTGTGGGAACATTACACGCATGCACGAGTGATACAGTGGAAAACATAGCAGGAGCGGCAGCAGGACGGAGGACAAAGGTGAAATCTGTGATGGGATGCATTGGAAACAAGACCTTTCTCAGCTTTCTACAGCAAGTCTCTGCTCTGTTAGCGAGGCCTGCTGGGCAACAGTTTTGTTCTCATGGCTGCGGAGTTTTGATATGACTTCTAGAAACGCCATGCTCTGCACTTCCTTTTGAAGAGGTTCTGGAAAAAGAAATATTAAAAGAAACGGTGCTTTGTATGAGATGGGCAAAAGAACAGAAAAGCTTGGTGAGTGTGAGAAACTTTTCTACTGAACCCTGTACACACATAAGCACACAAATGTGTGTGTATGCATAACCTTTTTATTTACTTTTTTTAATTGCTTTTGAGGATGGAGACAAAACTCTCCAGGGCCTGGGAGACTCCACAGATTTCAGGCAGAGATGAAGGATGAAGCTGCTGCATAGCAGTTAAGACAATCCACCTGGATTGCCTTCCAAAACAGATGCTTAGGAAGTAATTTTAGTGAAAATATTTTTCTGCTTTATTCCTTAAACTAGCCTGACCAAGTGAGCTTCCCTTGAAAGGTTCACTACGTCCTCGTTTGTCTGTATCAAATCAGCTCTGATTGTTTGTGTGGTGGTGTGAAGTGGGTGAGATGGTTTCTTTAATGGATGTGTCACCACTTGGCCACTGTTAGCTGTCCGTTCACAGTTCAGCTCTGAAGTTAATACAAATACAACACGTGGCGCATTGCTCGAGGCGGTGCATATGTATACAGCACCCTAGGTTTTACTCAAAACTGTGAGATGCTGTTTTACAATTCTGATCCTGGATTGCACTGTACTTTGTTCCTTATTAACTAAGGAAAGGTTGGGAACAACGCGTAAAACTGAGCAATTTTTTTTAAAAAAAGTTGAGTTTTCTCAAAGCCCTGTACTCTAGATATCTCACAGTTGAGATCCAAAGCAGTTGGTTTTGTTTCATGCCCTGTTCAGGCTGCTCTAGTGAACTCCTACTCGGTAACAAACACCTACATACATTTTTTTGCTTCCCAGGTGCTGCTGGGGGCCTAATCCCTGAGCTTCCCAGGAGAAATCCCAACCACCTGTTTGAGATTAGCTGTGCTGTGTGCTATGCACATTTACTTTTTTTTTAATAGCAAACTTTGACATTTGTTTCCCTTCCTACCTACTTTCTTGTTCACATGTTTTCAGTTTTCTTGCAGTTTAACCCCTACTGTGTAAGAGCTGGGAACTCTCACACTGTGGTGCACCTGGGAACCTGCATATACAGAGCGGTGTCAGTGAAGCTGTTGGGGTGGTTATGCTGTGTAAGCGCTTCCTGCTCTCCTCCTCCTTCTGAGATATCATCGTGTTTAAGCAGGTGTTACTGAACTGAATTTCAGGAATTTACTGTGCTTTACAGTGGTTGAATACTTCTGCTTAACATCCAGATTCCTGTGAGCCTGGAGACCCTCACACACAGAAGTGACTGTGCTAGCTATGAATGCTCTGTTTTTGCTGATTCTTGGTTACATGTTTCCATTTTCCATTGTCCTCATTTTTCCCTCTTTCCATCCATTCACTCAGTTGCAAGAGCAACTTCCAGATGGCAAAAATCATATATAAATATGTATTTACTGCTTAACACACAGCTGTTGGCAATATCAAGTTAAATGTCATGCCAGATGCAGTGTAACAAAGGATAGTAACAACAGCAGTCACTGGAGAATTAAACTTACCAATAATTAAACCAGTGCAACCATGGTCTTTATGGAACTATACTGGAGTCAATTACTTGAAAATGGCTATGCAGGTCTGTTTACAGTAGAATACAGAAACATGTAAATATAAATGCTCACTGTGTGGAGACAGTGGTGAAAGTAAGTTAGAGGCAACAGAGCTGGGAGAGATGTATTAGAGATGATATTTTAGTATTTTCACGTGTAAAGAGCAGACTTGGCTCTTTGACCCCCCCGCCCTCGTTTAAGATAGTTTAAAAAAAAAAAAAAGTTAAAAGTTAATACCAGGGTTGCTCAGTTGTTACTCTCGTGTACTCGCTAATTTTACACAGATCTGATCATTGGGAATCAGGGCTGAACACTGGGTCACAGGGCTGAACACTAACTTTACAGCTGCGTATTGCAATCATGGGCTGTCTGTTCCCTGTGAGCCAGGGAGCAGGCTAAGACACCTCATGTCTAGGCAAAGGTTACAGTGTGGTGGCAGACTGAACTCTGCCAGTTGGGTAACCCTTAAAAAACCCCCAAGACAAGACTGCTCCTTGCTCTGGTTGAATAGAGAGACCGGTATTTGATTTTACATAACTCTGTCAATCCTGCAGGTGACAAGACTCAGGGAAGGGAAAATGCTAGTGTCAGGCAGAATTTCTGAGGGTGATTATTTTAGTTGGAAGCAGTGGGAATACACACAAGAAAATCACAGTGAGGCTGAGGGGGAACCTCTGCAGAAAGGCTTCTGCTCTAAAATAGTCGGATAATCCCAAGCACAAAATGGCTTAAGAAGGTTGTGAATAACAACTAAATTACATGTCTTAACATTAAAGTGAATGCTTACTGGGAGCTGAGACTTGTTAGCAAATTTTGAGCACAATCTTTGTACATTGAGATGCATATACTACTCTAAAAACAAATATTTGCTCCTTTAAGATGGCAGTAATACAGCATTCACTCACATGGATGTACAGGTCACCAGAGTTACACTTACAGTAGGCACAGCGAACTCTGTTGGGGGGGGAGGGGGAGCAGCTTTGTTTACAGAGACAGCACAGACTTAGCTATGATAACTTTTAATCAATTCAGTTGAATTGCTGTAAACTCATCTCTGGAGAACCTTCAAATGTTTCACACTTGGCAAGTTGGGTGCAGACAGGCTCTGAGTTTCCACCTTTCTGTACTTAATCCAGTTCTTTGTCATCTTAGTTGTCTGTGCATTTTGGAAACCTTTATGGAATGAAATTTGCTCTCCTTCCACAGAGTAAATACTTCTTAAAGAACTGAATGAAAGAAATGTAGCGACTTCTTGAAACCTCAGCTGGAAATCCAATTTCTCCACGATACCTTGCTCTTATTTTTTTGTTTATTTGGTTTTTTGTTTGCCCCCACACAGGTGGGAAGTTGCAGTATCAAACCATAGTCTGCTACACCATCCTCAAAACAGTCTGACCTTTAGCAGAGGGTCAGCTCAGAAAGATTAGACTTTACAGTGTCCAGTACTGACTGACATGTGTTAGAGCATGTCCTCCTCATCTTTCAAAGCACCCATGAACACTACTGCCTGCTGGGCCGAGCATGTGAGGGCTGCTGAGGGAAGGACTCTTCCTAGTGAGGTAAGTGTGAGGATCCCTCCTAAAGCAGGATTAGAGCCTACGTGCTGTACTAAGTACTCATTTGTGTGCACATGTGTCCTTGCTAATATTACCTGTATCTTTATTTGTTTCCTACCATTCTTGTAGGAATTTAAAACTACAAGTGAGGAGGCTCCTTGCAAAAAATTCCACTGAATTTTACTTGACTAAGTTGACCAATAAAAAAAAAGCCATCACACATCTATTATGGGGAACTTGCAGCTGAAGGGGAAAATACAGTTCTTGTTATCTGCATATTTGCAAAGTTTTAAATGCCTTTCATTTCTCTTCTGTCACTTGAAGTTTGAGCTAGCTGCATCCTGCTGAAGCCAGAGTCCAATTTCTGCAGTTAATATCCAAAACTGAGTTAACAGCCTCTTTCTTGACACTATAAAAAAACACTATAAATAAAGTGTCATAGTAAATGGAACTGTTCTGTGTACATTCATTGTGAACAGAGAACCAGTCTCAGAGTGTGTTTGCACACATTCTATGTTCAGGCTAAAAGGGAGAACTAAGTTTAAATACATAAATCGCTTAGGAAAGCAGCCCCTCCTGAATACTTACCAGATCCTATAAGGGCACAGATCAGCACCATGGAGTTGTATTTTATTTCTGGAGCACTCCTGTCATCTGAGAGCAGTCTGTGTAGAATCTGAACAAGCTGAGCATTTTCAAGATCCTTTTCAGCAGTGACTGAAATACAAGTGAAAAATTTGTAAATCTGGAAGTGCATCTTTGATGCTTCCGTCTGCTAGCCATTTATTGAAACATGGATCTCTCACCATAGTGCAAGTGGTGCGTGGTATGTAACTCATTGACATAAAACTGAAGCACGTATTAGATGGTATGATGATAGGAATCACAGCTCTTGCTATAAAAATATAAAATAGCCTAACTGCTTGAAAGGACAATCACAGAGTTAAAATCCAGTCTTAAATGTGCAGTGAGCTGATGGAAAAGCCACGAGGGATTCTAGCGATTTAGGCCAACACCTGCAATATTTCAGCTTTCAAGACTTCCATTGCCTGAATTTGCTTTTGGAAATTTTGTCTGAGTAAATACAGATGGTGTAATTCTTGATTCCATGGTAGAGGGAACTCGGGGGTCCATTGTAAAGGCTGTGAAAAACTTTTCAGATCAGAGTTTCCTCTGTATTTTTATAAGAAACATTATATACTGAATTCAGGCTTGAAGCCTCCAAAATGTCTGACGACAAGACAAAGAAGGGTTAGACAATTCATGTGATTAGGAACATTCTTCCTTTTAATTAAAACAATTCCCTGATGCCTTGGCAGCAATTTGGAAGTTGAACATAGCATTCCTCTAGTACACGATGGCAAGAGATGAAATCAAGAGCAAAAATATGTAATGTTGCTTTAGTTCGTTACCTTAGTTAATAAGCAAGCAAATAGGATAAACAAAACCTCTGTTGGGCACTTACCTTTTTGTTTAGTAAGCTGAGGTACTACAAAGGCAGGTCAAGACATGTAATCATTTCTGCCTTCATATGGCAACTCTTGCACCTATTTCTGTGGACCTTAATAAAGACATTTTGGGCGCATCATCCAGCCCTGTATGTATTCTCTAGCTCTCACTAATTAGGTAAGTGAAAGCTTTACTTTGATAAGCCCTCTCAAAAGGGGATTCACCATTCCAGTGTAGGAATGTAGTCAGGTCATACAGTCTCTGCTCTAAAGTACAATTTTCTTAACTGTTAGCCTTTTGGGTTTTACCCAAAATCTGAAAGTTATGTGCGAGGGCCTTTCTAGATCATGTGATCACCTACCAGAATGATGGGGCAGACACTGTATTACCAGCAAACTCCAGTTTTCTGCATAACCTTACTGCCTGCCTACGTCTGCATGAACGTCATGTATTTCCGTGCTACTGAAAGGCAGGTGGAAGGAGGAGGCTTTTCTACATTGCAAAAGAAACTTGCACAACTCTCCCTCTACAACTTCTCTTGGCCACGGACTGGAAAGCAAACAGGTAGAGTTAACCGCTGGGATACTCACCTAACTCTAAAGCTGCTATTAATGCCAGCGCAATGAGAGCTTCGTTTTGCATTATTACATGTTCACTGGTTGCCATGGTTACTAAATGCTTGATGCCACCACTCTGTACAATGGTCCTAATTACATCCTAAAATAAATAACATAGAAATGAAAGACTTCTGCATTGCATACAAACTGTACTAAATAACAAAATTGTCAAGGATGCTATGTTATCTTTGGGTAAGGATACTCATTGGCTTTATGCACATATAGTCACTTTATACATAAATGTACATACATGTGGGCCTCTAAATTATCTGCTGTTACTCTGCAATTATAAGATCCAACCTGTTAAACCAAGCCAGTTAACCACATGATTAAGACACACGTAACTAACTCTTTTCCAGGTTATACTGTGTAACTCAAGTTCTCATGGTGTGCCATCAATCGCCCAACGAGTCCACTTTGCTACATTTGAGCTCAGCTGGTGTTCAAAGATGATTAGTTTTCCTTTCTTTGCATTGTGATGTTCAGAGCATCTTATCAAAAGCACCCAACAAACCATATATTTGGGATAAGGAGACACAAGAATATAGTTTTAATAAAGTTACCAAATCCTTCATCTCTCTCCATGAATTTTCAGCGTTTCCGAGAGGTGAGATCACAAGTATTTGACCTTACTATGTAACAGAAATGATGTACTTGGAATGAAAACGCTGACTGGGTTAAATGGCTTTAAAGCAGTTTAAAATGGCTTTAAAGCAGTTTAAAAATACACGCAGCTGGGATTCTGTTTTCAAGTCTAAAATTTGATCCAACTTACATATGTAACAAAGTATGAATAAAGACTTCTGGTGTCTGCAGGTCTTTGATTACTTGTTAATTATGATTTAAAAAGTGACTTTGCACCTAATGTTTTTCACCATTATATGACCCGAAAATACTTGCAAAATGTTTCCCTGAAAATCTGGTAACTTGGCATGCTGAAGGGAAACGGTTCAAGGAAACGTGGTTTGGTTTTTATTATTTATTTGTTCTGTGGGTGCACAAAGCTTTGAAATAGAAGTTACTTCTTGAAATAAGAATCTGATTTAAATTTTTAATCACTGTGTTGAATTTCCATTTAAAGCACACATCCCTTTCTAACTCCAGCCACAAGCCAAAACTCATTAACTGATACATGTATGTTCCAGTGCTTGCACAGGCTATGCAGTGACATTCTTTATGCAAGGAAACAGATGCAATATGATCATAATTCTTGAAAACGGAAATATTTTTAGATAATCATACTGAAGATGCCAGTGGCACAAGTCATAGCCTAATGACTCGAGAATTTAACATTTAAAACCTGCTTTTTCTGAATGACATAATGTATGCAGGGATGTAAGTATTTTTATATTTTTCCTTACTTGCAATGATGTGTTTTATTATTTGCGATTTTTGTGGTGGAACTTCAAAGTAGTTTTCAGACTTCATGGAATAATCTGGGAACTGCTAATTTCCATTTGAATTGGTGTGGAATTTTGGCTATATAAACCTTGTGAATCAATCAGCACCTTTGACATTAAAATTTTGTATTTTGTAGGTGCACATCACCCTCTAAAAGGCAGTACCAAATAGACAGAAGAGATGACAGCAGTCAGGTTTGGTGCTAGTGTGGCTTAACTCACTCAATTTTTTTAGAATGAGACATAAGTTTTCTAAACTACTGTCACCTTTGTAAATATTACCCCAAATCCTTTAAAATTAAAAACTGAATTCAAATCTAATGTGCTGTAAAGAACCATATAGTTGTACTCGTATTCAAACCTAGAGGGCAGTAAAAGCATTAAAATCCCCCCACCCTCTCAGCTCTGTTTTCCTCTTCCAGTCAAGTTTCCTCTATGAGTACATAAACCACACAAAAGTTCATCTGTGATAATTCTGTTAACTTCTGTATTAATATCTATTTGATGCCATCAAAAATGTCTCTATATTTAGGATTGAATTCTGTTCCCCTGTAGAGTACTGATAAAAACCTGCATCTGTGGTGGCGTATGGCATCTACGCATGCATCTTGTGGACTGTGTGGGGAGGGTGTAGAAAAAATGAGAACTCAGAAAAAATGAAACCTGATCAGTTTTAGTGGCTGAAAATAAAATGGAGAATGGGCATTAGAAAGAGACAGTAATATTAGAAATCAGCAAAGATTTAAATCTCTCTAAGTCCTGTTGGTTTGTTTCTGGAGCGGCTCAGTACAGATCAGGTCCACAATTACGTTTTTCACTTTGCAAATGCCATGCATGAATGAAGAGGTCACTGTTAAGGTCCGAGTTGTCCAAATCACACTTGCTATTTAAGCTCACTCATGCAGCCTGTGTTCATATCAGTGAACACACGAAATTAAGTGACGTCTGAGCCTGAAATAGCTTGTTTCCAGAGGAGATGCTTTTGTCCCTTCTAAGGCTACGTTTCGCCTAATACTCTCCTGAGCAAGGACTGTAGACTTGGACTGCTTATGTAAAGGTATTTGGTTGATGCGAAGGTGATGGGAGGGACAGAACTCATCTGTCCCACAGTTTCTCTTAATGTCATACCTTTTGCCATGTACAAGCAAGCTTCTGTTAGAATTTGGAATAAATGAGCATTTCTAATGATCTGTTAGAATCTTAAAACTCTGAAATACGCTATACGAAGAGTAGGGAGACAGACTATTTCTGGATCTCAATTTTATATAAATATATAGCAAGATCATAACAATTGAGTGCAATGATTCTTCATATATAGTATCATTAAAATGTAGAAAATATGGCATGCTGAACTTCTACAGGATACAATACAAATAAAAATGAGTCAAGGCTTAGCCACATGAATCCTAACGGTGTTCCTTCAACTGGCCTGCCACTCTGAAATTGTTTTGCTTTAATTTTTTTTTAACTACTTAGTTCCAGTAAGCATTTAAACCTGTTGCTTGTGTCTGACTAGCAGGTCCCAGAGGCAGAGGAGGTGTAACGTGAATTAAGCAACGTGGCTCTCCAGAAGGATTACATACTGGAGGCCGCGGCTACCAATACCAAGTGCAGAGGTTACTCTTAGTTCTTACAAGCTGACCTTTTTCACCACTAACTTACTTTTGATTTGCTGTGTCGTATAAGTGCAGAAAGTAGTCTGTTGGACTCTCCCATCACACCTGCATGATCCTTGGCTTCACACCACTCCACCAATCGTTCCACCAGTTTTACATTTTTGCCCAGCTGTTCAGCTGCTTCTGCTACATGATGCGGGAGCCAACAACACAACAAAAAAGTTGTCACTTTTTTAAGCAAGTGCTAGAAAAATAAGCTGAAGGTTACTAACTAGAAGGAGTTCGTTAAGTAGAACTTCTCTAGCTCGCGCTAACAGTGGGAAAAGTCTAGGTTGCGTGGAAGCAAGTCAAAATGGAAACAAAATACAGAAAAACATTCATAATCCAGTTTTTGAAAACAACTTATCAGCCCAGTTAATGAGGCTTGTGCATCGATTAACAATAGGGAAAATACAGGTGATGTCACGCTCCCAGCTGAGCTAGCTCAAAAATTCAAAAGCAGAAGGGACCACTGCCAGAAGGGGAGCACTGTTGTCAGATTAGGTTTTATAGACTGTAAGTCACATAGGTTTCTTCAATGAATTTCTATTTGATATCTAATAGCTTTGCTAGAACTTGAATGGATCTTTTGAAAAAATCTGCAGGCCTGGGTCAAAAATAAATACTTGGCTAATTTATCTCATTAACTACTTGTGGTTTTTAGCAGACTTCTGATTTTACAAATCCTCATCCTGGAACAAGCTGTTAAACTAAAAGGTGCTTGTTCATTTTGAAATGGCAGTTTATCAATTAACAAGTGCATTAGTCTGTTCCAAGGAGCTAGGTACAGCCAGGAAATGCAGTAAGTGAACAGCAAAACAGGAGTGGTAGCTTAAAACACTCACGCCTCATTACATACTCGTAATGTGACAGTGTAGGAGAGTTCTGAAGTACAAAAGTAAATAAGCATTTGACACCTATTCTGAGGGTCCCTGGTAGTCAATTTAGGAGTTCTGAAAAAAAAAATCAACCCACATTCCTCTCCCTTTGCATATGTATTAGATTTATTCCAAGACTTCAGGAATAAAATTTTTAAAAACCCTCTGCTTTCCTCTTGTAAGAATCTTGGCAGCATATCACAGACCAAACCAAAGAGAATCACTTAACATAGAGAACAGTTTATTTTTACCTTGTGCATCTATTAACATTCTTAATGTTCCCAGTAGCTTGAATTGAACAGGGGGCATCTCCGATCTGAGAAATTTCAATACAGCTTCTGCAACACCAGCTGATAGCATCTTAGCCTTATTTACGACTGCATGAATAAAGAACAGGAATGATCTCAAGAACATTTCTGGAAGATGCAATTTATTTCTAAGATGGTCTTGAAGCAAATTTTCAGACACAGTTTGAAAAATAGCTTGTGAACACAGACTTCAGGAACCTGAGTGTGCGCTTACAATACTGCATTCTGGAAAAATGTCATGGTTGCGAAGACACAGGTGTGAAATGAAGTGCTTTTTCCTAGCATGCACGTCTAATTTCCAGTGTTCAGCCTGAGCATAAACTGAAGGCTAGACTTTTCCCCCTTGGTCTAGGAAAGGCGTCTTCCACAAAATGCATGAAGCAGAAGCCCAGGCTAGTACTTGCACTCCAAAATATGAGGAAACTCCTCTGATTCCCAACATCACTCTTCTGGCTCACATAGGCAAAGGAGCTACAGCATCCAATTAGCAGAAGAACCCCTTACCCAGTTCCAATACTTTATACAAACAACACTGTGGCCTGACATGCCTGGAGCCTGTAGTCCTTGTAGTGCCCCTCCAAACTCTCATCCCCTCCACTAGTCTAAGTTCTCCACCTTCATGGAGCTCTCTGAAATATATGTAAGGTGCAAACTTGGTCCAATATTGTACTTAGAAAAAAGTACTTATTTCATAGTCAAAGTAGTGTTTAACAAGCAGTTCATCACCGAGGCCAGTTATTACTTGCTCATTTTTCTATGACAATGTACATTAAATCTTATGTAGGTCTCTGGCAGACATCCTTGAGCATAGGCCACAGGGAAGCTTGCTGACTGACGGAAGTTAATAGAATTACTCACCTGAGAAAGGTAAGCAAATGGCGTACCGTTAAAGCTGCATGGGTTTAGTTACGTATGCATGATCATTTTTAGAAAGTGATTGTTTGTCAAAACTGAAAATTGTAAAATAAGGTTAAATGGATGAAAGACTTATTTTTGGCTTGGTACAAGAAAGCACACACAAGTATTACAGCCTTGCTTTGTTTTTATGTGCATGTGCTCTGCCTTTTATGCTTGGGCAATCAAAACTCATGTAAATTAGGTTATTAAAAATGACAAAATTAGCATTCAGTTCATTGCCTACAAACAGTAGCTAATTGCAATAGGCTGGCTATTCTAACAGTCTGCCTCCAGCTCCAATTTGTGAATTGTCAAAGCCTGAGGAAGTTACAGTAAGATGCAGTGTTTCAACAAAGTGGGCACTGCTCTCTGGTGGGGACCCTCAGCTGTGAAAGAGATCCCAAATGAAACAAACAAACAAAAGAAATGCAGTGCTCTGGACAGAAAGGATTGAGAAATCATATCCGAGGCCGCCTCAGCTCCCTGCCTGTTACAGAGCTGCCCTTTCCTTAGTGGGGGATGATACTGTGGGATCAAAGTGGCAAAGGATGGTCAATAGGCCTGTGATGTACTCAATACTGCTGGTCACAACTGCTGTGCAAAAGACATAAAAGCAATGATGGGCCTGAATGAAAAGCAGCAGCCTGACGTGCCTCTAGGGCTGTCAGTCAGTTCTCCCACCCTCATCCCCTGGGGCTGTGCAGGGGGAGAACAGAAGTTCACCTTTAGGTAATTAGCAATGCAAAGCGAGGCTTACCAGGAATAGCCAGGTTTCTGAGAGCACTCAGTGCAGCGTGCTGCACAGTTACATTTCCATCCTCCACATGTCTGTCTAGCAGATCCATCAGCTTTTGAACTATGCCATTATCCACCATATGGATGCAGTTTCCGTCTGTGTGAGATGAGACACGTTACTTGTGAATGGAAGATTATTACTCAGATTTTTATAAGAGCTTTTTAAGAATAGAAGGGTTATTTCCTTGCTCCTTTCTAGATTTTATTGTTGAGAATTTGACCACCATCATCAATGGGAATTGTAGTGCTCATGACAAATTTAGAAGAGTGATATAAGAAACACTGAAGAAGGCAGAAATCCCCTATACCACTCTACAAATGTGAAACAGTATTTTTGAAGTAGGCTTAATGCTTTTCAGGATTGTAAAGTATAAAACTACTGATGTTGCTGTATAGCTCAATACTAGCTTTACCATGACATGCAGTTTTTGTCTGTAGCTGTACGGACAGAGCATAATAGAAGGGCACAGATAAATTAACATAAGCTATTATGGCATATTCTTACCATTTCTGGCAAAATTTGCAATAGCCAATGCTCCTGCAAGCTGTAGCTGATGGCTATTGGAAGGAATCCATGAAAGTACTCTTTGGAACACACTGCCTTTTCCTCCTTCAAATAACTTTTGCATGGATTCATCTGGGGTAAAAAGCATAGACAGTCAGCAAGCCAGAGAAGTGTTTGTTAGGGAAAATTCTTCTCTTTATATCTGTGAAGCTCTGCTGGCTTCACTAAAATTAATCCAGTCCTGCAATGGGATGAGAGACAAAATCTGACCCATTAAATGTTAACTAGCAGGTAGCAGGTCCTCTAGGTTATTTAGAAAATTAATAAACAGTAAAATTCAGCAGCCAAACGGCATTACAGGTATCTGCTGCTGCTTTGCAGAAAGTAGTGACACACTGTACTTACCTCCAAGCAATAATAAAACCATAAGATCAGAAGCTGTTTTAAGCTCTGCAATATCCTCCTCTTTGTCACTGTCCACGGTCTTCTGGACGATCTCAAGTAAGCACTCCACCAAGCCTGCTTCAACCAGCTGCAGTTTAATGACATCTGAAGAATAGCACGGATAATAGGAGTCAGGATCATGTCTTTAAATACATGTATTGTACATACATGCAGGACAGACTGTGAAAAGAAGTAGTGATGTCAATGGTTTCACTGACAGCTTGTGTAGATAAAACTGCAATTTTTAACTTTTAAATTCTCAGGGCCAACTTCTGTTATTCCAGGTGCTGCCAGGTGCTTCCCTGGCTCTGGACTGCCTTTAGAGCACAACTATATGCTGAAGCTGTATGGCGCTGCTCTTCACTTCTCAAAAATGAGGATATTTCTCTACAGCAAACTTCTGGCATCTCAGTCATCACGAAGCAGACTCATAAGGACTGTGCCGTGTTTGGGCTTTCAAAAGACTTTTAGCTGCGTTGCAGAACAAACTTAGGGTTTCTTCCTCTGTTTCATGTATGGAAGAGCTACTGACTTCACTGAGACATGCAAGTATAAAATATAGAATTTTTGGATGAAATCTCAGAGCAAGTAATCACCGAAACTGATGAGGCAAACTCATTTCTTAGTTGTTATTGGCAACAAGGCTCAACAGAGAAGGTGATAAACATGTTTTTCAGGTGGTGAAATAGGACTTGGGAGCAATATTTTTTCTGTTGTATCTACAACACAATCTTTAACAGATTTTTCCCTGTGAACTTGGAGCTGGGAATCTCCTTCACATGACGAAACTCCCTTTCTGTTAAGTGGGAATGGCAGGTCATCTGATGCTGTGTTATGTCTTTTCGTTATGTGAAAGTGATTCTGGTAGTTTTTGCGTGCTGATTTTAGAAAGCACAGTCACAAACCTTTGCAGAAATGTGCAAACAAATGGATTTCTCTTAGCTTTCTGCATGAAATGGTGTTTTAACAACAAGGAGTTTAACCCAAGTTAAAATATTTTTAAAGGCCAAAGCTTTGGAAATATTTTTTTCATATAGTTTACAAGTGACAGTTGGGTGAGGAGAAGTGTTCTACCTCTGGTGAAGGATGTGACTGACTCCCATTTTCCTGTTGTCACTAGGCTTTTTGCCTGAGTGAAATTCATTGTTCCTCTAAGAGCAGCTGACCTTCTCATGAACTTTGTTAGGGAATGCAAAATATCCAGTTGGGATTTCTTTAAATAGGTACTTTTGCACTGAGGTTCTTTAAAAAATAGAGAGTTCCCTCAGTTACAGAATACCAGGTTGCAGGTGTGCTGTGATTTGAAATATAAATTGCTACATCGGTGTCCTTAAGAAGAAAACAAAACAAAACCTCAAAAAAACCCAACCACCAAAACCCAGACTCTGCAAATACTTCATTTAGATGTTTTTACCTGCTGACCTATTGCTATTTATCTACAATCAAAAGCACCTAAACAGTACCAGCACAGTGAGCTCACTTAAGTATGCCTTTAATCTACAGTGGAAGAGTTCAGCTGACTACCTCATAACATGCAAGCACCTGAGTTATGTTCAGCAGCAGTACACTTATCAAATTTTATTGTGACTATAAAACATAGTCTAAGAAAAATTAAGCATTTGAACGGAAATATGTCAAACTTGCAAAAGGTTGGAACCAATTCTGTGTCAGTCTCCAAGGACGGAACTATCTTAGAGCAACTTGTTAGTTATTATGTAATAAATGAATATATTTTGGCAAAATGTGCATTTTTAGAACTGAAAAAAGGAATCCGTCTTTACATACCACTTAAAAGACAAAATAACTTTTTAAATTGAAGTAAAAATTTGTCTTGATTTATACTATGTAAAACAGACACAGAGTGTGTGTGTACAACAGAGTAGGATAAAACCTAAATCTTTAGAGTTTACAATTCTATCTAATAATTTATTCCATTCAAACAAGCTTTAATGCTGAGGTGATTAAAACAAGGTTATAGAGCCATCAAATACTGTGATGTCTTCCATACTCAGAACTGCTTCCCACTTCAGTCCAGCTCCACCTGTTAATTCATTTCTTCATTTCCCTTACAGGCAGATGGTAGATTATACAAACTACCCAGAACTCATCTGGGAGGAACATCCCGGAGGGGTGACTGGGCACACATCACTGCCCGCTCTGGCTTGAGCAGTGAATGAAACTCAAGTCACCTGGGGCTACCATAATATACACCAACAAACTCCCAAATTAAATGTATGTGATCTCTCAATGAACAGTAGGGGAGAGCGTCCAGCTCTTAGCTCTGCAATTAACATGCCCCTTGCAAAAATACTGTCCTGGTTTCAGCTGAGATAGAGTTAATTTGTCGTCACGTCCATAGGAAATGGAACTGCCAGTGGTTCTGTGATCCCAGGAAATGACATAATGACTGATGTCCTGGTGATGTAATGGACTATGAACACTTGAGCCAGCATTTTGCAGACAAATGTTGTAAAGCCCTCTAAAAAGCAGCTTTTGATATTCCCACTGGAGGGAAATAAAATATAACATAGTCATATACAGAGTGAATCAGAGATGCAATTAGCATCAACAATTTCTTGGCTCCTGTCATATGCTCAGACAATTAAGACCTATTCACTTCATATGAAACTGTCATCACAAGGATCAACCATGGCGGCTTCCGAATGAGGCAGCCAGTTACTCTGCATTTAGTGCCTGCAAAAGACACTGATATACCAAAATACATATAAGGGAATGAATACAAAATAGTGTAAGAAAAAAACCCAAATTCTCACCATTTTCTGCCAGGGGAGCCAAAACTTCAAAAATCATCTCTTTTTTATCATGCTCTATTTGCTTCTTGAACAGTTTCACAAGCTCTTCAGCAATGTTTGTGTAGGCAAACTGCTCTTTACTTGACTCTGTGAAGCAAAAGGGAAAATTCAGTATCAAGTAAACAAACCACATCAAAAGGTAGGACTATTTTTTTTCTCTTTATTACCAGGTTTATTCAGTAAGATGACTAATAGCGCTTTTCACAGACAAGAACAATAGACTCATGCTTGTCACTAAATGAAAAGAAAAATGTCTAACACTTTAAGATAAATGTACTGACCTGAATTAATGATGATTAAGGCTGTTAAAAATATATAAATATATGATCAAGGCTGTTGGGGCTGTTTCTGCCCAACACAATGTAAAGGTAGCTATAGAAACAGTAACATTACAAAAATATATATTAAGTCTTTGATTCCCCTCAGCTTAACAGGAAGACCAACAGATTATATACTCCATTTTCTATGGGAGAGATGAAGAGTTGTACTTAATGCTTTAATATTTACACAGTTTCATGATGGTGACGTTTCCTTTGAAATCTGCGCATGACTGTTGCAGGGCCATTTCATACTACACAGATAGCATAAAGCAGCTTTACAGATGGGCTAGCTTGCTACCAGGAGGTTAGCCAGCAGATAACGGTTCTTCAAATGTAGATTCAACAAAAGCATCTCTTACTCCATTGCCTGCATCTTATTCCTCCTCACTGGCAGTATTACAGGAGATGCAGGTGGTAGGGCTGGTGTTCTGCATTCTCCAGTTGCCACCTCCTGAGGGCCATCTGTAGTTAGGAAACCTTCCAGCACCTTTGCTACTGCTCTAATGGATGGTTAGGGATTATTTTAATGTAGAATTGACCCCAAGGGCTGGGGAAAAGCATGAACTGCAGCCTTAGACCCTTTCATGCACATCCCGTTATTGTTTTCTCTCAATATGCACCAACTGCATAGCATATTCTAAGTGGATTTTTGACCTTTCTAGTATTTTTAAAAGCAGAACCATCACTCTCTTTATTGGGTTTTTGCCCTGCTTTGACACAGAATAAGAGTTCATATAACGCTTCTCAAGGGATCTGTGGAATGCAGTTGTCTCTTAAGTGATGAAAAATGACAACCTGACAATAAAATTCCCTGAAGTTACAAGCCAAAAATAAAATATTACAGTTACAATGTGATTGACTAAGCTATTGCTTAAGGGAGATTAAAGTATTACAAGCTAAATTAATTTTGTGCCAATCTTAAAGAACGAGCACCTTTTCAGCATATGGGAACAGGAAGGGAAGCAGCTGCTGTTAAGCTTCTTTCCCATGGTTCTTATTACTCAACTGGACAAAGCTGAATCTTTCCAAAGAGGGAAAGGAAATGTAGTTCTTGGTGAAGATACCATTTATTATATTTAATATCCTTATGGTTTTAGTTGCATTTTAGCACTAGAATTTCCAGTATACGAGTCGTATTATACTTTCTGCTGTGGAGACACAATACATAGCGCCTATCTTGAAGATCTCTGATCTATTAATTTCTTTAGTGCTGTTTTGATGGCTCTTTCTGTTGTTTTGTTAAGTAGACTTGTCTGCTATAAGCAAAGGTATTATGCGTGTGATCAGACTACACTAGGTAATGTGATATTCTCTCTGGCCTTGAAATCTATGAACTTAGGACAGTTGTGAATAACTTCAGGCCACCAAATAGTACAAACGCATAGATATATTTTTCATACTTTGAACTGCTGAATCTTCTTAGAAATACAGGTTATCATAACTGCTATATTATTGTACTCCAGTGCAAAAAAACTCATAAGACTAAAATTTCACTGAATAGGTTAGCAAAAGAACAGCAGCAATGTAAACTACAAGTGATAATAAAACGCAGGCCCTTGTTAGTTTACACCCTGTTGGTTTACACTTTGTGGAATTCCAATGAAAACTAATCCACTTGCAAAGACATTGGATCAAAGCAGGACCACAAACTTCAATTTAAATGAAGCTGTAACTAAACTTGCTAAAAATAACATCTACAGCTTAGTAGTATTCATTATTTAAACAGGCAAGTATTTAGTCTAGAACATGTTAAAAGTCTACACCTAAAAGAATATTGTATAGGGAGATTTATGAATTGTGCCTGCCTCAGTTTTATTCAGTGATTTCCATGAGCTAAATTTAATCCCAATATAACTTTGTGGAGCTACACCAGGATACATCATTTATATTATTAATAAATAATTCACAGTTAAGTAGCAGCGCTCAGGAAATAGTTTAGATGATTTAAAATGTGCTTAGTTACATTGAAGAATGTTAACATAAAACATAAGGTTGTACTAAGTACCCAAATAAATGTCAGTTACTTAAGGGGAAAAAAAGAGACAACTATAGATTTTAGAGACAATAAGCAGAAATTGCTTGCTTTAAATTTTGAGTGTACCAAAAGGAACGGAACAAGCATCAGTGCAAGGCTTTTTTTAGTCTTAAGATTTAATTTTACAAAAACTGGATGTAACTTTGAGATGAATATTGTGGACTTACCAAGTTCTGCTAAATTGCCAAATGCAACAAGGCACATCTCTGTCAGAGCTGCATTTTGGCAATGAATACCCAACAATTTCACTAATGTAGGAATAACACCCATATTGATAAGCTGTGACTGCAGGGTATCTACATAAAGAGAAAGTACAACAGTGAGTTAGCATTTCTGTTTGTAGTACTATTCTTTAAACCAAAAAAGCATTTTTCACACAGAGCAGCTTCTAGGCTAAGCAGCATTAAAATGTCTGTCTCCTCTACTCTTCTACACTAGGATCTGGTCCAGACTTGAGATACGGACTCCTAATTCCCCCTGCCCTTGGCAATGGGACGTATTCCCAGAAATATTCCCTCCTGATATAGTCATAGGCTATAGTGGATTACGCAGCTACTGACAATTTTGTGGTTATCAGGTTCCTAATACATGTTGGGCTTGATTCTGAGCTCACTGAGACTAGCTGACTGAAATAAAACAAAACTACGTCAGTGAAATAATTATTTATCTGAGAGCATGTTCCTATATACTGTTTTCCCTTAAAGATCAAAACTGGAAAATTAAAATTAGAATGAATATAAACTGGCACTGAAATAAATGAAAAGTTTTATAAACACAGGAAGTCACAATGTAGATTATGAGGAGCTTGAGAAAAAAGAAAGTTTAATAAAGACAAAAAAATGGAAGGTTTAAGAAAAGTCCTTAGAAGCCATTCTGATAATTTCTTGCACAGGATGAAAGTTTATAGTATTTACAAGTAAGAAAGTTATTGCTCCTAGATGTCTGCAAATAGAAAGATGCTTTGATGGTTAGGCAGAAACATGATTGTTTTGAAGGATTATTTATAACAATATTTTCTCTTACACATTTTACCTTTAACATAGCAAAGAAGAAAAACATTGTTTCACAGTTGAATAGAATGAAGCAGACATGAACATACCAGATGTTGTTTAGCAATTTTCCTAAGCATCTTTTTTCCTTTGTTTCTAAGCCTTTTAACTACGTTTAAATGTTACAGACTCAAAAGACAAGGATCCAAAGCCCAGTGAATTCAAGAGAACTGTTATTACTTTATTTAGCTTTGGGTCAAGACCTACAGGAGAATTCATTATTTTTTTTAAGGAATTCATTCTGAGCAACTGACATCAGTTGGGAGTTTTTATATCTGTGAAATGAGAGACATAAAAATTGCAGATTTTTACAGGGAGATAAAAACATAGTGCAACTTAAGTCTAGCAAATTTAGTATCATCTCATGCTCTTGGAAAACTCTTTGCCTTCAAGATTCTGCCAAGTGTGTTTGAAATTTTCATATAATAAAAATTATGAAAATATTCTGGAATGTTTAATTCATTTATATTCAGTTTAAAATACTTTTATACTAATTATCAATTTGGTACCCTAAGTAACTAAATGGCATGGTTATTACAGGCTATTGGAGATGAGCAGGAATCCTTATGGCTTGACAGCTTTAATAAAACTGTATTACTTACCAGTAACTGAATTTCCTGTTGGGGAGGGGGGGCAGGGGGCGGAGAGGCGGGTTTACCTCTTCCACAGATTCGTGGTCTTTAGAGAAATTTATGAGAACGTCGTGTCAGACATCAAAGAGCTGCTGAAGTTGTCAAATTTCAGGTAAGTACAAATTGCACTAGCGCATGCATTGAATGCCATTTTACCTCTGGCAGATGTGAGTCACTACTATACCCTCCTACTTCATTCCAAACTGACTGTAAAAATCTATCTCTGAATAGGAAAATTGGCGAGGGGGGAGCTGGAATGCTTTTGTGGAGAAAATGATTGTGTAGGAGAACTCAAGTTACTGGTAAATAATCTGGTTTTGTCCTTGGTTTGTGATTGTCCCCTGCAGACACTTAAAGATTCTGAAGGAAAAATGGTAGTCATGGAGAGTAGGAGAACAAAGACACAAACCACAAATGCCATAGAAAATTATGTGGAAAGAAATTGCTTTGTTACCAGACTATGCCTTTAGTCACTCTAAAATCACTTTATCCAACTGTAATGGACAGAGAGACAATTAATCTCTATGGGCTTCATTTGGCAAAGCATTCTGACATCAAAAACATAAACTGTCTATTTTGAGCAGGGTTTTTTTCCTGCTGTCTCTTTCTTAATACGAAATATATAAAAAGTGCAGAGGAGAAGACAAGTGGAAAAAGAGAAACCATATCCACCTTTGAAAGGAAACAGGAATCTTAAGAGCCAAATAGAAGGATATATTGTTGTTCAAGATAGCATGGAGCGCACTGATTAAAGGGCCTCTAGAATTCCCAAGTAGGAAAAAAGGAAAAAAGAAAATATACCAAGAAAGAACAACTGTACTGGGTCAGAAGTCAGGTATTATACCTGACTCCATACCAGTCTCATTTCCCTGGAGTAGAAGGACGGCACCTGAGTACAGGAATGGTCTACAGTGGTAGGAATGGGATTACAAGAATTGCCAATAAGGTAAATATTGATGCCTTAACTGCAGTAAGCGAAAGGATAAATTTTCTCCTCTGCCAAAGACGGGACAACCCTGAGTCACAAAGCTGCACAGGAGGCAAAACCTTTGAAAGTAAAAGGCTGCCAGCAGCTATTTGCTATGTTTATATTTAAGCCTGGGCTTGCCATACAAATTCTGAACTTGTCATTTACATCTGTCCTTACCACCAATAGGAGGCCCTCTCTCTAGTAAATACAAGAGCAAAGTCTATTAAGAAGATGTTTAAGAGAAAAGTATTAGGCTTCTCACTGGTATGGAGACCTACAGCACTTTTTAGTTCAGAGAAATTAAAAACATCTAAGTGGTTCAGTCTTAGCTGAAGGGACTGAGAGGAGTTCTCAGGGTCTCCTATGAAAGACTGCAGACCGGGTAACTTGGAATAACTGCGTATGTCAGCCTTTCATTGCAGGAAGTGTTAAGGCCCTACTAGAGCAGGAGACAAATTCAGGGGAAACGTGCATCCTACAAGCAGTTGCCTGACACAGGACTAAAGTGAGCCACGAAGCCAGGCAACGTCATGTCTCAGGGTGAAACAACATGTCTATCAGCTTCCTAAGCAGAACTTTGTGCATAGTGAGCAGGAAGCATGAAAAACTGAATGCCTCTTCTGAATTTATGACTTAAAGCCACAAAATAAATTCTCTCAAATTTTACGCTGCTATCACATGTTGCACTAGTAAGATGCCTCTGTGTTCTCTTGGGGTGAAAAGCACTGACAGTGATGCTGTACAGATGCATATACAGGTAGATAAAAGGCAATCAATACATGCGCCAGCACAAAGAATTACCTACCTAAAACTTGAATTTCAATGGCTCCATGTCCTTCGGTGACACACATGGAAACTCCAAAAAGTAAGATCTGGGGAGAATATCCCAAATTGAGAACTTTATTGGGGGCATTTGAGTTTAAAAAGCTGATTTTGGACAGAATTTCAGAAAACAACTAGTCATTTTGTGTTTCATCAGTAACCGTGATTATAATGCCAAAGGAAAACTTGTTTTGTACAAATTGGTGGCATAATTTCATACCCTAGAGAAACCTGCTTGCAATCCTCACATCTATGTTAAATCATCATATAACATGTAAGTGATGGTATTGATTGTCTCACTATCACTAGAAACATACTTTTTATCTGCTTTTACATGCTTTATGTTACTTTGCATTTGTATATTTAGGTCTTGAAAGCATGCTAGACATCTTTAGCTGTGATGTAAATGAAACAAAAACCACGGCAAGCATGAAAATTAACAAAGGTTAAGTCTTAGAAGGAAGCATTACTGAAACATTGCTGTTAGACCATAATAATGGTGCCATAAATCTCCCTTTCATTTCTTGTCTATTTACATTGCTTCTGCAGATGGTAAACAGTGCAAATCAGTCCCCAACATTCATTCCAGTCGCTAAGAGTTTTGTGAGAATAAGAAAGGCTTGGCAGTTGTATGATTTAACATCAGAATGTTACATTTTACAAAGGCACTGAAGGAAAGACAACCTTGACAGACTGAAGTTTATTATGAAATGAGATGAGGAAGCAATCTATAAGCATAATTATTTTTATCTACATATATAAGTCCATATATATATAAATATATGTATACTTTCACACATGCATACTGTATCCAGTTAACTTTTGGTCTCCAATTTGACTACCTAGTAAGCCAATTGGCTTAGTTCTTCCATCATTTCTGCATTTCTTTAAAAATGCTTTCATGGTTTGTTTTATAAATCTCAAGAGACAATTAGCTACCTTATAGACTGATCCCATTACCTTGTAAGTAGTCTTGGCTCACAGGATTATGAGATCTGCAGAATAACTACTCATGTTACTAACTCTTTTATGTGAGTGTTTGCATATGATTATTAGTTTTATTAGATAAGTTATTAGTTTTTCAGTCTTTATCCAAGCCTGCTTTGCCTCTTGCTCTTAAGCAGATTCATAGCTACACAGAGACTATATGTAATGATAGCAGTCTTCAGAATGGGAGAAGCACAACAACATACTGAACCCACTGAAAGGTGCCAAACAGCAGCTTTAAGCATGGGTATATACCCCAAATAAAGTTTGCATAGCTTGACAAAGAAAGAATTATTATAGGTTTTTGTCAAGACTTGCTTCTTTTGGGATTAAGCTATGAGCAAAAACATTCACAAACATGTGTGACACATTTGTTTCATTCCTAGCCATACCTGCAACTTTGCATTTTAAGAACTAATAATGGAAAGCAGGGTTGAGCTATTTGTGTTTGATTGAATTTGGGTAGTAAAATATGATTATGACAGAGAGGGTCAAGATAATCTGGGCTGAAGGCAAAGGGATGTGTCCCATCAGGAAAAGCCTCTGATTTCTAGCAACGCAATTAAAAATCAACACTTTTTTTAAATCAGCTTAGAAGAACTGCAAGAGATGCCAAAGCTGAGTTTGTTCTGTTAACATTGTAGCGACTAAAGAAATGATAAGATACCGAGGAGGCAAAGGCAGAATTGAGAGAGAGCAGGCAAAAATGATTCCTGAGCACAAGCAGATGGCACAAGAACCTTGTAAAAGGAATCTTAGTTTTAAAGCGTAGACAACAGTGTTATGAATGGAGTTACAATTGCAAGCTGAGTGTCCAGAATTGGGACGAGATACAAGACTGCTCCTTAATTTGCTCTGTTTAGGAAAAGAAAATATTACTCGTAGCTGCTCTTTAGTTGTCATTTTACAAAAACTCATGTGTGATAAATCCCTATGCTAATTCAAAAACTTGAAGTACTCAAGAATGAGTCTCTCATGTTAAAAAAAATAAGGTAGTTGATAGCTATTAAAAATAAAGTAGTAGCTATTGGAAAATGAGGGCAATTAGTTGACTGGGAATGATGAACTGTTTAAAATCAAATAAAACAATTTATGTACTCTTTGCTCATGAAATGCTAAGGATTAGAAAATATTAGGGTGTTCACAGATAATTAGATGCAACTAAGAACCAAATGTGCCGTAATCATCCTTATCTGGATAGCTAGTGCAACTTAAAATGAGTGTGAGTCATTAAAAGAGGTAAAGAAATCTTCGAAGTCCCCACCTGTAATTTTGTAACATAGCATGCTAAGCAGGAAAAGATTACAGAAACAAGCACAGAGAAGGTAGAAGTGCTATTTCAAAGACTGAAAGACTTCCTTCTTACATTTCCAATGTTTTTTCTTTTATTTTTGTCCAATTTGTTTCCATAACTACTGACAAAGCAATCTGGGACTCTAGGTTGCAATCCCATACTCTTCGTGCTTCAGCAAAACCAATACAGTGTTTATCTTCTTTCTAAGTAACATGGGATCAAGCCTTTGCAAGTAAATCCTGAAAGTGGTATCTGCTAATCTGTGAGCACAATTAACTGTCAGGACAATCTGAGTTTTCATGTTTAACAGGTCAGCAAAGAAACACATTTACTCATAATATTATCCACCTGATTCTGCAATGCATGGAAGCAAGTGGTTGTCTTGGGCTTAGATTTGACATTGACTTGTCCTGAAAATCTATGATTGTCCGTAGGTGATATTTTTAGAGCAGTTCACAACTATGGTCCAATTGTACTTGTGGCTCTTAAAACAAAAAACTGGCAAGACAGGCCAATTACCTGTCTCTCCATGCGCATGCTGCAGGTATGGTCACTGAGTTTTCCTCTAAAAAGTTAATCCTCTAACTTCTCATTTTTTTTAAATATTGATTTGGCAGATTATTTGGGGTTTAATTCAGTGGTTTCCCCAGTCAGTGGGCAAATTCACAATGGAAATACAGGATACAGGTCTTACACAGCATACCCATGGGTGCTGGGCCAAACAAGAGCTGGGTCCCTACCAAAAGGCCCTTTCTCATGGAGACCACCAAGTATGTGGTGGTAGGACAGGATGGTGGTGTGCATCCAGATCCAGGAGCTGGGAATACTCCTGCACTTCTCACTGCTGACATTGCTTCAGTGGCTCCTGTGAATATTGTGTCAGTTCGTTAGTTTGTGCGAGATGAAAGATGTCATTTAGCAGAGTGGAGGGCAGCTAGTGAATCCCCCTAGTTGTCACTGAACTACACAACTGCTTTATTGATTGCATCAGAATAAACTATTTTACTAGATGGAATGAATCATTTATTCAATGTTCCTAACAGTTAAACTGTTCAGAAGCTGCTTGTTTGGGAGATTTATCTCATAATTAGTTTTCCTAGGGAAGATCTGCTGGGAGCTGGGTCACTGAAGCAAAACTGATACAGTATCTCTACACAGCGCTTTTGGATTGGTCTGTCTTGAGCTACCAAATATACTGGATGCTTATTAGTCTTAATTAATCCAGAGGATTCTGGTAGTTTAGAGGTGAGAATATCTATTTGTTCCAAATATTTTAACAAATAAAGAAAATATGGAGTTAACACTATGACATGTAATAAAATGTGACACTCATGCAGACATCAAGCAAAACAGTTCCTGAAAAGTATAGGAAATAAAGGAACTAGAAAATTGCTATTTGGAGAAGAAGGAAGAAGTAGCGTAAACAAGTATTCTTAGGTAATACTAGGAAAAGAGGAGAAAAAAGAATGTAAGAACAAGAGAAAGAGATGAGACACATACAGCAGTGATATTTGGGGGTGGATAAGTAACAGTAAGAGCGAGAGCTCCAGAGAGATGGCACAAAAAACACACAAGGAAACTATGCTAGAAGAGATGATAAAGCAGATTAAAAATTTATACAGTAAAGGTAAAAAAAAAAGCCTATGGATCATCCTGAAAAGTAGAAGAGTTTCAGGGACATAGGTTTGGAAACTGAGTTACATCAAGTGATAACTTTAAGGAAATGGTAAGCAGCTAATAAAGAAGTTATTTCTTCCTAAGATAAAACACTACGATTCAGGAAATAGGCATGATTGAAGAAACAATGTGATTAGCTAACTACATTTGCAGTCCGTGCCATTACAAGTCAGGAGAACAGCCTCTCTTTAGCTTTCCTCATTTATCCCAATTTTCCTAGAGATTCAAATTTTGAAAAACTTGGAAATGTGTGAATGCTGTGAAATATGCTTTGGCATATTACCATGCTTGTGTGCAAAAGCAAACTATGTACTAAAATATCAGTTCGTTTGTACAACTAGTGTAGAATACTATTTTCTTACCCTCAGTGGTCAAGGATTTCTCATTTAAGGTACTATCTTGTGTTTTTGTCCCACCCCTAAACATCTCCATTTAATGGGATAAAGAACATAAACTCATAATTTGTAGACACAGAAGAGTGTTGAACATACACATAAATTATTCCCCATTTATGTTAGAAGAAATTAATGTGGTTTTATATACATTTCACAAGGAGAAAAATTATTAAGGAAAACTGTTTGGCATATATACCCCTAAACCATCAACAAGACAACACCGCATGCCTGTGACAAATTAGTCTTATGGTGTTGTTTGATACTAAATGAAAAAGAGAGGACTTAATGTAGCCTTCTAATTTACTTCTGTAAATCTGTTTTTTCCTAAGGTGTATGATACATCTCCATGTATGGCTTTTAGACAAAGAAGTAAATTCCAGATGTTGATTTAAAACTTTATATGATATGCTATATGGAATTGCATCAGGAAGATATCTAGTATTTTTGGGAACATAAGTTTACTGAAACAGAAAATTATATGTGTGAATTGAGGTACTTTATCTTTTCAGAATAACTTCGTGTTAGTATCCACAATGTAAACCTACAGCTGACTTTAACTGTCATGTTTTTTGATGGGGTTGTTCTCCTGGTAGACATAAAGCAAATTTTCGGTGTTGTTTACCATTCTCATTGCTATAGTTCATCAGCATGCCACAAAAGACAGTCAAGAGCTTCTCACTGGCTGGATCTGTTTTACTGCACAGTGACCTTATATGGTCTACTACAATATGTGCACCACCTGCACGGTCAACTGCGTTCCTGCCCTCATCTGTAAAACAAAGAGTTACATTAAAAAAAAATGAAACCAAAACCCACCATAGAGTCCCGAACATAACAGTAATCATACAAAACGAAGTTTTTAAACAGAGTGAAGTCATTCCTCCAGTGTTGTCAAATTCATCTAGAGAGGTGCTTGAGGGCCAGCTTTTAGTGCAACAGAGCTAGGGAAGTGAAAACACCTACAACAAAAGGGATTAACCACCTGGCACTAATACCTTTGTAAAGAAGTTCAGTGTTTGAGGCAGAGCTGCTGGAGCCGATAAATGATATCCTGAAGATACACTGGGTTTTGCCAGAGGGAAGTTCTGAGCACTTTACAAAGCCTAGTCCACACACCCTTGTGGACCAGGTAAATTACTCTTGCTGTTATGCAGATCGAGAAATTGAAATACAGAAAATAAATTGCTTAGGTTACTTAAAAACAAAATGGGGAATAAAACGGACAAAGCAGACAGAGGTACTAGTTCACGGTCACGAATTCTGTTCATGCACTCGCTCTGCCACACAGCATGTTCTTTGTACTTCTATACCTGAAATTTAATACCACTATCAGATTCTTTTTGTATAGCTAAAAGAAAAATTCACTCTGCATCTATAATAGACTACAATGTTTTGAGGTTTCGTAAATAACACACCATAATCTTTGTATGGAACTCTTTCTGTATAACAAATCAGATTTGATGTATCAGTGTAGGAATAAAGGAAAAATTGGCCGCCTATTACAGTAATCGACAATACCACTTCCTTTCCCAGCAGGCAATCAGCAACAGACAACAGTCAATAACCTAAATTCCAGGGCTTCCCAAAGGAGAGATTTCCAAGTGAGTTACAGTTGGAATCAACTGGAAAATCTAGATGAAACCAAAACCTTGGGGGGAAAATCACTAAAGCAAAAGTTTTGCACAGTAAGAAAAAAACCCCCTCTCCTCAATTTCTTAATGGCCCCAAAGCTAATCTCTTCTTTCCCTTGTTATTCACCAATCATCACTCCTCTCTCTCCCCATCATACATGGAGGTCAAGCTACGAAGTTTTCCTAATTCTGCAGCATATCTAGTATGAAAACCAAGGTTGTCCACATTTATAACGTGATCTTTCACTAGAAGTGTTCCAGAGCTCTGCAAAAAGAAGTTTCTAAATCTTCCAAGTCTTGTTAATACTATTTATGAGGCATATATACCACTTACATACTATAGATATATAAAAGGATTATAAGTATTTTATATACACCTACACTATATATATTCATAAATATGAATATGCATATCTATATGAGGGGTATATATATAGGGACTTCAGATAATTTGCTGAGTGGAGCTGAAGGAGGAAGGGCAATTCTTGGTGGATCTTAACTATTAAATTTATTACCAAAGTAATAAGTGTTTTGCAGAATAACTGAGATACATGCAACAGAGGAAAAAGGTCACTGCCATGACTGTCTCCACCTTAGACTCGATCAGGACATCAGGGGACTGTGTTTCACTGCAGGTATGTACATTCCATTTTGAAAAAGGAGAAACTAGAATCTGTTTACAGTCAAACAAATTCAAGGTAAGATTCTGTGTCAGGAGGAACGACTATAAAAAAAGGAGAAATATAAAAAAAATAAGTCTTTTGCATCCTTGATGCAGTGACAAACATAGGCATAATGCTGGAATGAAAGAAAGTCCTACACCAAAACATAGTGAGTGAGACAATATAGTCAGGTGTTCAGATTCAGTGCTTACGTTTACCAAATCAGCAGAGAAAAAACCCAAACTTGGCTGGAATATTCCAGCATCCTTTTATGTATCCTCTTCTCCTATTTTTCATTAAAAAGTTATACAAATACTTAATTTTGTATTTGACTCACCTGTTTTGTGAGTCAAAACAGGTGTGCAAAATGAAACTGAATCATTGATCCTGGATCAGATGGACTGAATGTGGTCCTCAAATTACTATAATGCAATTGAAATCAACAAACTAAACCCATGATAAAATTAAGCTTGAGATAAGAATCAGGTGTCAAGCTTGTTCCCGCATATGGAACTGCAGATAAAATATGTAAGCAAAGAATAATATAAAGGTAGAGTCGGGTGAGGGTTTGGAAGCAAGGGTTAAAACCCCAAAAAACAGTTACAAGCCAAGTTCCTCACCTGGATGGAATCTGGCACAACTCCACTGAAAATAACTGCGTGATAGTATCTTACAACAAATGAAAATCTAACTCATATCCTTTTACTTCCATTCTCTCTGGTTTATCAAAGAAGTTATATATCAAAAACTGCTGTACCTTTAAGTACATAATAGTCTCTCACTTCAAATACATGACAAAAGCCTTATCCACACAATATTTTTGTTAGGTAGATAGATAATCAGCTTCCGCTGTACAGACAGCAAAAGCAAGGCAGAAAGATTCAGAAACAAATCTCACTCCAAGAAATGTCTCTCTGTCTCTATAGTATACTCAAAAAGTTAGGGTAAAATGAACGTCAGGATCCCTCCCAAGTAGGTGGCAGGCTATAAGTGCCAGACTTTCATATGACTACATAGGCTAGTAGATTTGTAAAGGAGATGCTTTAATTGAGTTTGTTGCTCCGCCTCTTCCCCATCCTAGAGCTCACCCTGCCTACCTGCTTCTCTGCCCTAGGCAGCTGGGTGAAGAACAGACCTGGGCGAGTGCTATAATTAGGATCTCCTGGTGCTGCCTTCTTCTGCCCAACAGGATTAACTCAGCTCATTAGTGCAGGGCCACGAAGAATCCTGTACTACATGTAGGAGCAAAATTCTGAAGGTCCTGACTACTCACTCCAAGCTCAGGCTATGACACCCCATTGCACCCCCAAGCAAAAAGTGTATTTCTGACTCAGAAGGCTCCATGTACTTATTACCAACTCGCTTCTCCCTGCTCTGTCGCTAAGAAACAGATTTTGCACGCAAGAATACTCACCGGACTCCAAATCATTTACAGTCAAAACAAGACCACAGCACGTTGCTGTGTCTTGTTCTCAATCCAACTATTACCTTGCAGTGCAGTAGCTCTGTGAACTCCCACACTTAACGTGCTTCCAGCCTCCCAGAAGCTGTGCTGAAATTTTTTCCTGTGACCTTTTTAAATAAACATTTGCTATTCCTAAGAGATCAGTGATTGAACAGTTTAATGAAAGCATTCACATTTCTGCTTAAAAATGCTTCATTACAGCTACAAAGGGCAATGCTGTTGTATAGCTTTTTTTTTTAAGTACATGTAATACTGTTTAAAGATGACAGAATGACAACAACCCAAGAGACCAGAGGGATTTTTTCCTACAAAATGTACAGTAAGATTTATTACAGAATGAGTTATTACTTCCACAATGTTCTTTAGCCCAATGCAATGCAACCATCTCTAAAAATTAGTACAGTCTCTTTTTCTATCCCGAGTTGCTCACAGGAGTTTTATGCAAAACTGGGCTTTAACGTGGATTATCAAATTACTGTGACTGCTCACATTCCCCCTATGAACAGAGTCTTGTCAACTTTCCCCGTGGCTCAGCCATGCCTGCTCCAATGGATGCCCAAGTCAACGACCAAAATTTTTTTAGTACATATAATTGATAGGTCTTTAAAATGCAGCCCTTAGAGCAGTTTCAATTTGCTTTCCCCAAGATGTGTTTGCATAACTTTCCCTTGAGTTTTCTTCCCCGGTTTACTAAACCCTAAAACAAACCACAAACCCTAAAACAAGTCCTAAAAGGTTAACAGAAAACAGGAATTAAAGTGACAGCTTAAAGTATGAAAACAATGTAAAGCATAAGCTATACACAGTCAATGAGTGATTTCTAAAACACATGCACCAATACTTTGATTTTTGTCACCACTGTAAGGTTATTATTTCTGGAAATATAGTTACCTCAGGCAAAGGGCTGTGCCATAGTATAGTAGATATCAGAAAACAATTTTGCAAATAGCTCACCTAGTGCTCTTTAATCTAAACCTTAAATTAGCTTTGTTATTTTCATACTGGGCCCTTTTTTAATATAAAGTTTAAGCTCTGTGAATTCGAGTGACATTAAAGGAGCAGATGCATCTCATAAAGATTGGGACAAAACCATTTCTTATTAATGTTCTATTAGGATACAGAGCTGTGTCTTCACAAGAAAAAAACAGCACAGTTTCAGACAGTTCTGAAAACTCATGTTTTACCCATTTTTTATTTAAATTTTAAAATATATTGGTCTGGTTCCTCTATTATTCCAGACTTTTCTCTTTGTCATCTCTAATATTTAAACTACAGTTTAGAAGTCATTTGTACTTCAGAAATGATCCTGGTCCTGCAAAGATGCACACCGTTATTTAAGTGTGTATATGGCGAGTAAACCCACAGGCTGGTAAAAATTAGGTAGGTATCTACAATTCTGGTGATGATGGCATCACAGCTAGTTAAATAACGACTAAGTAAAAGCATAGAAAATTACGTTCAGCATAGTGATGTACGGAATGGTTGTTTGAAAGCTTTTTCTCACAAAAAAGGTAAGGTATGAACACTCTGTATTACCTTTGCCTACCATATCTTTACAACATGATGGCCACAGTGCCACTGCTTTCCAAACAGTTCTTTGCTAATTCTTTGTTACTGTATTTTCATTCTGAAATGTGAATTTTATGTTTCACAATACAATTTCATATGTAATGATACCTTTCTCCAATTCATGTGCTACAAAAGTTTACTGGTGTAAATAGTTGCATTGGTATAAATGGTGCAAGTCAGTGAGGGAAAGGATGATTTGTATGATCAAGGTCCCTGATTTCCATAAACCAAGCTGCCAAGACAGCAGCTTTTGGTGACAGGGAAAAAATATAGTATTTATTTTAAAATTCTTTTACTCTGCAATTGGGTGTAATGATCAAATAATTTAAATGACATACTGCCATTTTACTTTCAGTGCTCCATCTTTATTGCATTTGGCTCCAATCCTGCATTCTTTTTGACCAAAATATTGCTTAGGTTACATCAGTGATTTATGGATAACATTTTTTTTAATTATTATTATGTTAAAGATGAACTATTTTACAGTAGCCCAAAGGGGGGAGGGGAGGGAAGGGTTCTTTCTACATGTTCTATTTTTATTTTCCTCTATTTTTTAGTTAGGTCCTCTTTGCATGGTTTTTGTACTGAGGCATTCATCTGCTCCTGCTGCTTATTCTTTCACCTGAAGTCATAAAATTTTGTGATATCAAACTGGCTGCTGCAGAGGAAATTATGATGTGACATAGAAAATTATGACCATGCATGGGGAAAAAACAGCAGGAGTAGAACTCCAAAGGAAGAAAGGTCTGCTTACATGTTTTCTCCTTATTAAGAAAATAGAAAGAGAAAACATTCAAAAAACACTGTTAGAGGCAAACCCTTAGCTAGCGTAAACCACGTTATCCATGTAGACATTAGGAAAAACACTGCCACTTACATAAACTGGGAGTTTACCCTTTTTTCCCCATCTGAACACTGTAAAGATAAAACTTTTAATGCAATGCTGTCATTCAGTTTTAGTACTTGGCCCTACTTTTTATCTTGAATCTGTTTGTGTATGCTTTTAAATCACTGGATTCTGGACCCTGTCAATTGTTTGACTGCAAGACTACAGACTACAACCCTGTTACAGAACACAGAGCTGCATTGCATTAATTTTATTTTTTGAAGGAAAGTAAGCTTCATGTAATTATATTACACTATTATTGTTTGCTGCTTTTTCCATGTCTTCTGTGTCTTCTGTCTTTCCATGTCTACAAGGGACAGGACACAGCAATACTGTATTTTGAGATTCATGTTTTAACAATTTGAAAGATATTTTTGGGGATTGCTCTGTCTATCTTGTACTGAAATTTCCTTTCTCTTTATTTAATTCCTTCAGGAATTATAAGACTCTGATTACCAGAAGTACAGTTTTGTTTTATTTGCTTATTGATTAAAATCAATCAATATAGATTTAAAATTTTTGCTTTATGAAGAAGAAATAATTTTGAATTAGTCACGCTTGCTTCAGAAATAAACAGAACAGTCTTGTAATCAGTTCATCTTAAATTGCTGGCAACTATCCTTAGCCCTAACTCCAGCTGCATCGAGGGTATTGTCTCATAAGTTATTCTTTCAGAAATTATTGCTAAAATAGTAAATATGGAAACAGTAAACTAGAAATGCTAACAGAACGCTGCCTTTTAATATAGTGCCTTCAAGGACTGAAAATATGTAGCATTGATCTTTTTGGATAAAACTGTTGCCAGCATATTTGCTGGCTAATGACAACTGATGCAGCAGCGTACTGGCCCTCTTATGCAACTGGTTTATTCTAACAAACACAATTTTAAAATGTTGTATCCTAATGGAGATCTAGTGGTATTTTTGGTAGACTCCTTATAATATGTTCAATGTGTGGACCACAGGATATTAACGCCAACAAGCCCTAATCTCTCTCATGAGTATCATGGGATTTCTTTTGTCTACAGTCAGGAATTTGGCAGAACGTTTGAAGGGATGGGTAAATGTGCCAGTATTGCAATCTCCCTAATGTTATGCTGAGGTAGCAGTCAAATGCAAGCCAAATTCAACCCCACAATTTAATTGCAATAAAATTTGCTTATTTTTCATATTCCTCTTATGTCGGATACATACGAGAAAAATCACCTGTTTCTGTTCTCAGACAAAAGAACAGTGATGAGTTTACTCTTCAAGACTTTTCAATACTTCACTTCCAGTCAAATTCTACTAGCGGACCTGAGATTTCAGTATAACAGCAGAAATGTTTTTATCAACAACAAGACATAAAGTACTACTAGTCTCAGTATTGGCAGGTGATTTGTTCTGGATTCTAAGGAGATTTTAGTTTTAAAATGTAGTAATTTCCACTACTGAATTCTATTTGAAAATAAAGAAGCTAAACAGTATGAAAAAGTTCTAGTAGATATATAAGAATCAGGTAAAGGCCCTCAGAGCTGAATGTAGCACTTCCCTCTGCCTTCCTTTCCATGTGCAATATGCTTACAACAGATTCTTCAGTTGATTTTATAACTCTATGCAACTCCTTAGTAATTCCATTACAGTCAAACAAATTACTCTAGGTTTATGAGAGCATAAGTCAGAGCTGAAGCCAGCCTACGCTTATTATTTCATACAGCATAAAATAAATCATGGAATCCAATTATACAGTAAAACATCAGACCATTTTTTTACACTGGTAAACAGGTATTCATAGCATCTCATGCTATTAAAAGAATAAACCTGCATGCAGCAATTAATTTAGAACTTTTACTCCCAGGCCTTGAGTGCAATGTTGTCTCTCAGCTTCAAACTCTCAGAGAAGGAGGGTGTGAACTGAGCACGGCATGGTCACAGTCTGGTGCAGAGCAGGGGCGTTCTGCTGGGTGCTGCTGAACGCAGCTTGGCAAGAGGCTTAGCCTGGTATTGTGTGAGAGTGGTACTGCTAGCTGAAGGAGCTCGAAGGAGCTGTGGGTCTCCACCAAAGTGGCCAGAGGAGCAGTCTCAGAAACTGTGTAACCCTTGGGGATTTGGAGTAGGTTGGGAAAAGCCCAAGAAGCAAAAAACAAAACCAAACCAAAAAACCCCTCCATAAAGCGTCTTTGTGGAACCTACTAGGCCCCGGGAAGAAAGAAAATTATTCAGAGAAGTGACAAAGTAACAAGTGGACCTGGGATCTTGGAAAAGCTGGGGTGAATCTTGGGTTTGGGGTCAGTGCTATCCTTGCCCCAAATCATGAAGCCTAGGGGGAGTGAGAGGACCTGGCCTTCTAAAGCAACTCCAAGCAGCAGCGTGTGGGCTATTGCTTGTTAGGGTGCAGTCTGCATGGAGGAGCTGACCTGTAGAAGATTCTTGTATCTGAAAGGTTGTAGGATACAGCCTGAGAAAGACCAGCAAAGTGTTTTGTTTTAGGAAATCTTTTACCTCCTTAGCAGAAGGCAATCCACCGACTTGACCGGAGGGCAACTAGCAATGCACTACGACTGCAGAACAGCCTGCACTCAAGAGGCCAGGTGGTGCCAAGATGTGGGTGATAAACTGGACACTGTCTCAGGTAAGTGACTCTCTTTTCAGGGAAATGTGAATGCTGTTGTAGATAGGGTATTCAAGGCATCCACCCTAACTCCTCAGGCCATTCTGCTGACTGGGCAACTAACCAGACACACAGCAGCCTCAGAATCAAGGAGGCTCAAAGACCAACCTTGTTCATACACACTGACACCTCATGTGACAGGAACACAGCTTTGTTATTGCTAATGCTAACCATCTTGCTATTATCTGTAGTTTTACCTAACTCTTTCCTCACCGTCTTTTATCAAATACTTAAGCTGCATCTTCCTCTGGTGGGCACTGTCTCTTGATTATATTAGTGTACAAACAATATTATAAAACCCCTCTAACTAAATATAGCCCTGGTCCCCTGGCTGAGACATTCAAGAGCTTCACTGCATTAAGGGATAGATTTTACTAACATAGTTCTTTGCCAATAATGTCCAACTTCTGTTTCTGAGAGTTGCACAGCATTCCTTAGATATGAACACAACAAATGTAACTGAATTTAGGTGGTTTGCCTGTTGTATGTTAACTCTATGCTGTTATTGCACTGTATGAAATGCAGTATAAAATCAGATGTCTGTGTAGCTATCATATAAACTGCTAAAAGGCTTGGCCCGTGCAATATATGCATGGTGCACACGGTGTTGCAAAAATCTACAGAAGTGGATCTGAGAGTATAACAAAATTATATTCTGTGTTATTATTTAAGAAGCTATGCTTATATAATTAGACTGTATTAAAACACAAAGTTAAAAGGGGAAGAACGATGGCTGCAAGCTTAACAAAAAAAATTAATAAACACTCACTTCCCAATTATACATAAGCAATGCTTAGCAAGATGCTAGCAGATTCTTTCTTCTGTTTTCCATGGTAATTCAGTTGACGTTTTCTACCATTGCTGATTTAGTGACATTTGATATTTCTAGTCACAAATAATGCCTACTTTTCTAAATAAAGTAGAATAAGCTAGACACTTTGGCCATGTCTAGACACTCAACTAACAAGCTTTGTTTTCTGAGGGGTTTGAAAGCAACAACACATGACTGTGCAGTTATCTATAAATATGAACAATTTCAAATATCTTAAAAGGCAAAGTGAAAAAAGATATGAAAAGGAAGGTTGAATTGAAAGGAGAAGGAGAAGCTACATATCTTGTGTTGTTCACTTATTGTTACTGAAATTCTAAAAGTTTTTCTTCCTGATAAGGAATCTTTTCTAGTCTTCATAAATATTAGGAGAATTCCAAGTTTTTCCCTTTCTTACTTTGTTTAGCTTTGAAGTATGAAGAAATAGCTCAATCCTTAACCAAAGTTTGCATCCTTAACTTGCTTTTAGGGTGGCAGCAAGATCTAGTGAATAAAGCAGGATTTCTTTCCAAGTCTGCTCATGACCTTCTTTAAGACCCTGGAAACACCTTACATCTCTTTCTTTTTTTTTTTTCTTTTTTTTTTTTTTTTTAGATTTCCTTGTTGCCTGTGGCTTCTATTTTCACTGTAAATTAAGCAGGTGTCTCTCAGTGTGTTGGAATATGAGCAATACACAAACTTTAAAGACTGTGAATGAAATGCTGGAGGGGGAGAAAGTAAGGAATCAGAAAAAAACCTGCTCTGTTTCTTAGATTTTATTTTCTTTGTACCTGTACTGACAGAATTCTGATCTACTTATTCTGCCTATTCAAATAATCTTCCTGGAAAAAACAGGAAGGGGAAAAATATTTGCACTGCAGAAAATAAGCAGGACCTATCACACGTATACTCTAAAACAGAAAATCAGGCCTCATACCTTCATCTTAAAGAAGGGAAAAGTTGCAAATCTATGGCAATTTGGTTTTGGTTCTTTTTTTCAAATTATTTTTCCCCCCATGTGGGCTTCTGATAAGTTTTGGCTTAAGTCATGAGAATTTTGCCACTTGTTTCAGCAGAGTTAATATTTAGAATGTAAATTTTAAAAAGAGTAACAGCCTGAGAATGAGAATTCATGTTTTTCATATCACCTCTTGAATGGCTCTTTCTGATGCTCTAGGAAGATTTCCTCATCATTCTGATTCCATTTAGACCAGCTATAAAATAAGTAAATTAGAATAATATTGTTTAACAGCTTCCTAAGAAGATTCATGATTAATTGCTGATAAGTACTAAATATTACTGTGAAAGTATGTGTTGGCATGCATATGGTACGCTTAGTTTCTAGCTGATGCAATACTTGTGCTGCAGAGGCTTGGAAAAAATCCTGCATTATCAAGGACTTCTAACTTAAAAATGCTATAGTTTTCTAAGACTCTGCAACGCCTTAGAGAGGACAGATATAAAGGTAAAAGACTGTTACTGTACAATTAAAAACTAGAATTTTAATTCTCCGTAAGCTGTTGGAAACAATCAGTTTTCAAGCAACAAGTTTAAGCCTCTGATCTCAATTTCATGATAATGCTTGGGAAACAGCTTAGTAGGTGGCATTTGTGTTTGGTAGGATCTAGTACAATGAAAAGTGAAAGATTGTGGTAAGATGCTGCCTGGCTGCATGAATCAGGGTGACCTTCATAAAAATGATTAGCCAGTAGCATGCTGTTATCAACACCAGTTGTGTTCTAGGATTCTGCTGGTTTTCCATATGGTACTGAAAAAGGTTATGCCATTTTTTGAAGAAAAATGAATTTTACTTCTTTCCAGTATGTTTAATTCTTAAGCGCCTGGTTTTCTGCTTTAGATCCTGAAATTAACCTCATCTCCTGAGAGGAGATGTACGTAACTGTGCAATTGAGTAGTTTCTTATTTTTGTACTTAGCCTTTCTTGGCAGATCTCTGCACAAGGTCTGTACATCCTTATATAGGGTATATAGGATGGGCAGCTGAGTATACAGAATTTATGGCACGTGTAAGATCTTTTTAACAAGAAGTGGTATCATGTTCATGGTCTGGTGTTAAGACTGGGATCAAGAGAGATCTGGGTCTATGTGAAAGGCCACATTGCTGAAATTCAACGAGGAGTCATGCCATCAATACAAGTAAGACTGGGTAGATAACAAAGAAATGTACAGCTTGGGAAATGAGAAAAGGATCCAGTAAATTTCCAGCAGAAAAAGGTAGATAAGCAGATGTCAGAGGAGAGTCTTTACAGAATGAGTTGGCGTTTTTAGTTTCTTTCCAATTCTATAGCTGTTTATATCATGAAGTATGGTTGGTGAGAATATGTACCCAGCCTGGTGGTTTCATGAAGAAACAAGGTTGTGGATGCGTGCAAAAAGCAATAGCTTTGAGATTCCCCAAGGAGCTCTCTAAGCACTATCGTTAATGTGAATATTATGGAAGGGCAGAATGGGAAATTTTTCATTTCCCTTACAAGATACATGGAGAGCTTATTTCCCTTTGATAGCTTTCAGAATATGTGGATGCTCTAAACTGCAAGAAGGAATTATTTTCTAATGGGTAAGAGTCTAATGTAATCTCAACCAAAGTCAATCAGAATGACTCCTTCTGTCTGTGTGGCTACTGAATCAGGCTCTAAATACCCTAGCCTTTCACTTCCTCTTATAATTATCACTTTTATAGTATAATTATAATAGCTTCTATAGTCTGCTCAATGGTACATAAAAACACAGGAAAATAGTTTGTGATTCAGTTCAAAACTGAAGTGTGTAACAAACTACCTGTGGAAAGATCACTGGGATTAAGATAGCATGTGCATCACAAACTTAATGATAAAAAATATTGTGAGGCTATTATCTGCTAAGAAAATACTGCTATTTTAATATAGCATCATCTTCCATTAAAATTCTTGACTAAAATTTATCTGGTTGGCCTGATCTTTTATCTATACAAACAGCATTGGTGTGGGGGGTGTCAGAGTAGGACAAAGACCTGGCTACAGACAGGTTTTGTCTTTTTCCCGCATTCTCATGTGGGTCTTGCAAGAAGGCAGGCCTAACTTGAAAACTGTGGTCTCAGTCTCCCTGTCCCCCAAGCACTCAATCTGCCACATGATTCAAGTCACCAGAGTCTTCCCAGTCTATTGAGAAAGAAGCCAGCAGAGAGAGCTAAGGCGTGTACTAGCCATCAGCCTGTTCATTAAGTGATCCCAAGCTGCAATTCGGATAATGCTGTTCTTTAACTTAATATTCCAACTGCCAGAGCTGATGGTAGCAAATCATTTTTAGGCTTTATCTACAGGCGAATTAACCATTCTGCTCTGACTTAAGACATTGCTTTTTGTAGCAAGAATCATGTTATGTTAAACATGACCTTTCACAAACAATGGAGATGAGATCTTCATGTTGCATGTGGAACCAAGGGGCAGGGGGAACTTAGAAGAGTTTTGGAGGTATGCCCTATTCATCTGTAACACCCCTAAATGAACAAACTTACTAAAGAAACGGCACTAGGTAGAATGGCGGGGGGGCTGGAAAGACAGACAGTAGAAAAGTAGCTATAGTTTGATTCATGGATAAAGAGTGGTGAAGCAGCTAGAAGGACAGATCTTATGCTCTGACTGGACAATGCCTAGGAATTTAGCTTTGATTATAAGTGAAAAAACATAACTGGTGGTTAAAAGGAATGAGTGGGCTAGGAGCTTTGTATCTAGTAAAATAGTTCAGACAAAATTCTGTCCCTGAGTGAGGCTGAGGAATCCGTTGTCTGGGGATACGGAAGTACAAGCAGCTGTAGTTGGTACAGGCTGTAGGTACAGTGGGGGAGAAAGCAGGAGGGAGAGGAGGAGAGATCACGTCTCTATTTCTTTGCTTTGCACTTTCTGCTTTGACGAAAATTTGGGGGCCGAGGTGTATGTGGCGTTTACTAGATAAAGCATGTAGAACAATTACAAGCTGTACAGGAACATACAGTAATGTATCTGTTCTTAAATTGTAGGACAGTACTGAACAGTCTGCATACTGTGATTAGTTAAATTCATTGCTTCTGACTTAAAATCTTTTTGGCTGCCTCAATTGTTTCTTTCATCTCTGCATACAAGAGGAAGGCTGGGAGACTAGAAGCCTCATCAGTACTAACAAAGCTTCCTTCTACTCTGCTTTGCAATTATATTTGCCTGTATTCTTGATGTTCAGAGACTCAGATAAAGCAGATCTCTTCACAATGTAAACGCTTTAAAAAGGATGCTCTCAAGGCTACTTGGGATAAATTTCACCTATTTTTTCCTCTTTAACTGTTTACGAAATGCATTTAATTCTTTGTATTTTCTTTCATGCTCAAACAGGTGATTCAGTATTATTTTAGGGGGCTAACAAACACAGACAAGCACCCAGACAATAAGACTGTGCATGTGTACCTCAAACTTAGAGAAGAAAATCTGTCTGTAAGTCAACAGGTTTTCATTTCATGTCTTCTGTGAGGAGATGAATCTTTTCAGTAAGGTCTCTGGCCAGTAAGTGTGTAGTTCCCCTTTTACCTTGTGGAAGGTACTAAACCTCTCCCAGCATTGGGACTTAGCCATGAATTACCTTTCCACAGCAGCCGTGTTCCAGGAGTAGCCCCTCCTGAACTTACATGGAAATGGTCTTTCCTTCATGCAGCAACTCTAGGATCTCTGAACTGAGAAACCACGGCCATTTTCATTTAATCAAGAAAAAAATTCAGGCAATCCTTCTCCTCTGCAAGGCCACTTTTAAGGGGCCTTCCCTGTAGGAAAAGCCATTTGTCCCGCAACTTTCATCCTGTGCCATGCAGACTTCTCTCAAAAATAGAGACCTGATTAACTCCTTTTTGCACAAACTATCACTAAACAAAGTGATGCATGCTTGCTAGGATGAAATACAGGATAATTGGGGCTTTCAATAAATAGAAATGTTGCTATGAGCCATTCAATATGGGCTTAGATTTCATAATTTCAGCCTAACATAGATTTAGGACTTAAAGACCTTCCTCATTACTGCATGTTGTAATTACATGGGCTGTAGAAGTGAAAAACCGCTCATGTATATGGTAAAATACAGTTACTGATGTATTTCAAGTTCCTATATGAGTCCCAGTTATCAGAAGGGTAACAGCTGTTTTTGTCTCAATCGAAAAGAAAAAGACTATCAACACATAACAACATTTTTTATTAGAACTATTGGACTCCAGACCTTGTCTTTGTTATACTTTAAAGCTCTTAGTTAGGGAAAAATAATACTCATCGATGAAAATTTATTAAATTTTATAGTAATAAACATATTGAAAGTATTCATCCTAAATAAGAATTTAGGATAGGTTACATAACTATATAATCATTACACATTAAGATAACATACAAAATAAAGTCAGATAGGGTGGATGTGATAAATAAGCACTGTAAATAGCCTCTTCCGCTCAAATCCAAGATGCTAATCTTGATTTTCATGACATTTTATTACACTTTATTCATTAATCTTATTCAAATACACAGGGAAGGTAGTGACTGTCCTCCCACAGGAGCACAGCAACACATGGTATACAGAACACATCACTGCCTACTGTAGATTTTTATCAGTGCCGGCTTTGCTCCACAGAAGGGCAACACAAGGCATGTAATGCAGCTTTTCTGTACTGGATAAACCCTGCACTGTAAAAGCCAGCAGTAGTCCACAATACCTGAATACTACAAAAAAACATTTTTGTGTGTCCTTATTGTATTTCATGAAAAAATGTGGGTTGAACAACAGTGACATGAATAGTTATGTAGATTTTACTTATATGAAATAAACCAGTGCCACCTGGGAGTGAGCTTTATATCACATATGACCCTGAAATAAAATGTAGTCAATACATTATGTTATAGAAAGCTCAACGGCTTCTACTTGAAGTTTCCATGGAGAAGCAGCTGTTCAGTTGATTGGTCACCTTAAAGAAAATCCTAAATGAAAGAATTATACATTAACATCCTCAAGCAGTAGTTGTCTGTAAATGCAAATGCCAGCATGGAAAATCTGATTAACTTCCCTGAGGTCACAGGCAAGGTAATTTAAAACAATATAAAATGTAAATTTCCAAACTAGGATGAAAAAAAGTAGCAAGGAGAAAGGCTACCAATAATTCCGTTTTTTCAACAGACAGTATTCAGAACAGCAAAACTTTTAGTAAATGCAACACATAGTACAAAGACAACTTCTTGCCATATGAAATAAGTCACTAACTCTCAAGATAACAAAATGCTTTTACAATTTCATCTCACTTCCCATCTGCAGACATCCATAGGCTTCTAATTCCTTCATGTGTATAGAAAGACGTTCCTGGTGTCTCTGCTTCTGTACCATATTTATCATGCACTGGCTTTTATCAAAATATTTAAAGTAAGAGATAATGAGGCTGCATTTTCAAAACACTGCAACCACTGGTTTGGTTTTGCGAATGACACATCCATGCATGTAATCAGCACATGGAGTCACAATTGCATTTCAAAACTCAATTGCTTGGCAGTGCAAAGTTTACTGTGCCCACAAAAAGCTAAAAAACCTCCCCCACCTCCCCACCCCCAACCTCTGACTACCAAAAATACCAATATGTAATCTTGGAGCAATTGATTGCCCACATAAGAATTCTAAGAATCAGCAACATAGCTCAGGCATCATTTCAGCCACATATGTAGGTCTGCACAGCTTTGAGACTGGTAGAATATGAATATTCCCTTCTGACTCTGGGTATTCCCTTCTGAGACATTCTATTTGAGGAAAAATTAACTGTTCAGGCCTCTGTGTATGTAGCACCTGCTCTCTGAAAACCTAGCTCATTATGTTTAAAAAAAAAACAAACCTAGGATCACAAATCTTTTCTGTTCTTATATCCAGTTGTATCACAATGTTGAAACAGTTTTTTTAATCTATCTGTCACAAAAGCATAATGCAAGTGTGACGTTCCATTGTCTCATACAATCAGAGGAGTTGTGTGGTAAATAAAAATCAAGAAAGGAGGAAAATGACCCCCCAGTACACAATATACAGAACACCAAAACATTCCCCTCCCTCCTACAACAGCATCTACAAAATATGGCATATTTCAACACTCACGGCTATCGTAGCATATATTGCCCAGGGCACGTCCTGTTTGAAGCAATACTTCCTGGTCTTTGCAGTTTAACAGCTGCACCAAAGGAGGGATCAACCCAGCATCCACGCATGGGTTCCGCATAAATTCTGCAAATAATGCAAAGCCTGTTAAAGCAAGCTGGCTATTTTCAGTTTCATCCGTTCTAGTTACACTGGCATTGCAACTGGGCCTTTTGTGAGAATAAACATATGCATAGACAAACAATGTAAGTTCTCGTGCAAGTTTCTAGTGAATAAGCCCAAGTCAGGATTTGGGTTTATGTTCTTTCCATTATTCATTAATTCAGAAGGAATTAGGAGTATTTAATTGACTTCCATGGAAACTAATTTAACATAGCTCAGACTGAGCATGTTTTTAGCACCACTAAAGAAGTGCTGAAAAGAACAGTGAATTCACAACCTTTTTCTCCACACCAACAAATTGAACATAAATTAAAATTACTAAATAACACAAAAGATGATGTAAAACTAGTATTCATACTCCAAAATGAGCAGCATTTTTTACTCTCTATTCCCTTAATTAGAAGTCCTGAAAAGCTTTTGCTTTAAAAAAAATTTAAAAAGGAATTAAAGCTAAGTAACAGGCTCTTTATTTGGAAGGCAAGGAAAGAAAAGAAAGAAAGAATGAGAAATACAAGAGAGATTATGTGAGCCCAAAGGCCTGTACCTTTCCACAGTCTAACTGATTCCCACCACAGGAGGAAAGCTAGAGGACCCAGCCACTGGGAAGCTCTCTGCCTTTCTGTCTTTCCTTCCTGCTATGTCCCCCAGTTACAGAGAACCAAAATATTAGTTCACATCCATGCAAGTCATAGGTAGAGAATTATCCTGGTGTCAGAGACATAAAGGACAGGTCTCCAGAAGGAGCCATAGTTAGACAGGCACTGTGCTGCACATTTTACAAGGGAAGTTTACAGAAGCAACCACCTGATTCACCAATGGTGTTACTTAATAGTTTACTACAGAGCACCCTTCAGAGATGTGGCATTGTAACAGGCAAAAGGTCAATACATTTTTGATTTGTTGTGATTGCAAATTATGCCTCTTCCTGATCCTAGACTATGTTGGATCTTCCAAAACCAGCTTACCTTTGTGTTACTTAGTCATTTATGAGACAGAATGAACCAAGGTGTACAATCCCCATAGAAAGAGATGAGAAAGTTTTCTGATTCTGGATCAACTCAATGCCAATGACTCATGCCAATAATTCAAAGATTTCATACAATGCTTGAAGGACAAATACATCTTCTTAAATACTCCCTTTGTTGCACATATTACAATGTTCTTGATGTTTCTGTAGCTACGAAATCTTGTATCTTTTGTAGTTAATCTTGAGTATTGTTTTAGCTAAAGAAATAATTGTCATAGAGGTAAGCAATCCTCATGTGATGATAAACTTTGATATATCAACAAATAGATGAAGTAGAATCAGCAATATCGATACACTTGCACAGGTTCAACAGAAGATAGTAGTCAGCACAATTGACCCACCTTCCTAAGATACTGTAACGTTTTAAGACTGTAGACTGATGCTATACTGTGATAAACAGTGATGGATACCATCACAATGAACAGAGCAAATATCAGATACATCTGTTCTTTAAAATTGGTCTTGCCGTGTCCTTGTAACTTTTTATCTTTTTCTTTATCACCCACTTCCATCTTCATCTCAACATTTATTTACTAAATGTATTATGTTCCTCCCTCTTTCTTTTCTGTCCCCTCAGCCTCTTCCTCTCTTAATTGCCTATAAAACCTCTTCTCTGTTCCTCAGCTTCTCCCTGCATCACGTTCTTTTACACTCACTCATTTACCAAAGTCAGATTTTTTTTTCTCCTATTCTGTGACAGGAAATGGAACTTGTTCTCTTTTAGAAGACTGAGAGGTCTCAGTCTGTTCTGTTGTATGTTTAGGTTCTTGCTCATGTGGTGAAAAGGAGTAAGAAACATTTCCTCTACCCCACCTCCATTTGGAGTGAACAGAAGCTTTTGGTCTCCCATTCAGCAACACAATAATTAGGCAATATGCTGAGCAAACTTGTACTTATCAAGGTCATGTAAGGGCAAGAAGTAAAAGAAATGGTGCCACATATAGCAAAATAGATCTGTGAGACAGCAACAAAAATGTGGTAACTGCAACTACATTTGCAGATGATACTATATAGAAGTAACAGAAGAAAGAGAAGGTAATCAAGAACAGAATCATTTAGAAGGTTTCCACTAACCTGGTGGGGAAATGAAGCAGATCCTTTGAAGGAAACAGTGAAGAATCGCTTAAGAAGTTAAGAGGAGAACGACTGAGGACAGAGTAACATAAACCAAAAGAGGACAAGACTTCAAAAGAAAAATGTAATTGTGTTGTAGTATTACAGATTGTGAAGACGATGTTCTCATTCCTACACCTGGCACAGAGGAGACTAAAGACTTCAGAAGAGGGTTTAAGAGGTCCACAGTGGGGAAAGAAACTCAACGTAGCAAGTGCATCTGAGCCTTCAGTACGCTCACAGTTGAAAGGGAAATGGCTGTAGCTGGAGAGACAAGAGTGACTAAAGAGAGTTTTGTGTGTTTGGATATTTAAAATGGGAAAGAATAACATGAGCTTATGTTGGGAGGAGAAAGATTCATGTGAGCTGGAGAGGTGAAACAGAGCAAGAGCACAAAGAGGTGAAAAGGAGTTCAAACACGACAAAACCACTAAGGCAAGTAGAGGGATTTGATGTGATCAGATGTGTGTGTGGAGGACCAGATGAGGGGAATGAGAAAGGAAAACAAGAAGTGGGGAAGAAAAAGATGCTCTTTTATCAGTAAAGCCCAGATTCAGTCAGAGGCACTACTCTCAGCTCTGCCAGTGCTGCATGGCATGACCATAGGGAAATCAGTTCAATTGCCTGGCTTTAATGCTTACTATCTGTAGGATGTTGATAACACAAATTTCTCAAAGTGTGCTGAAGCTTGTTGAAAAAAGGTGCAGTATAAGCGTGAAACACTTGTATTCTTATGTAAGAGGACAAAGAAAACAGAATTCAAATGAGGTGTTCCCTGCTATCCTGCTTAAACAACTATTTCAATAGTTAGCATCCAAAGAGAAACACCCAGCTCATCTCAGTCTTGAAAGCACTGAGCACCTAAATAATTTCTGAATACCTTCACTTTAACCTTGGCTGCCAGAGGTCCCATTTACACCTGCTAATAACCCTAAGAAAAAGACAAAAGCTATTTTGTATGATGAACTAGGTAAAATGCCAGTTCTTCTGAAAAGTGTACTCATAACAGCAATTTAAAAGCTGGCAGGGAAAAGGATATATTAGAAACTATTCAGAGATTTCAAGTATTAATTCAGATTTGAAAGATACTGGCTAAAATGCTCTGTAAGAGAATCTTGCAGGAAACAATGCATAGTAATCAGGTAAGCTACTGTAAACATTGTTTTTATTCTTAGCTTTCCCCCTTCTGAGATAGGAGCTTAAAGGACTAACTGTGAGGATACACAGTTGACTGAAATATTCTAAACATACTTATGAATTTATTAAGTACAGAAAAAGCATGTTGCATGAATCTCTATCATTCTGAAACATTTCTAAGTTTAAATTTCTATGTTTACATTTTTTACTGGCTATTTATCTAAATAATTTTAAAACTTAAAAACTAACAAAGTATATCGTCTTTTCTTGTTAATGTTGTTTCTGAATATCCTTATATAGCATTGTCTCAAAATCAGTGAATTGGGTGGAGGAGGTCACACAAGGGCTATCAGTAAGAAGCTGTAGTATTGTGATTACAAAGAAAAGGTGGAAGGGGAATGTGGAAATAGTCAGCAATAATGTAGCCCCTTCTCTCAACAGGCATCAGCATGAGAGTTTACAGAGGGAGGAAAATACGGCTGCCAGGCCCGCATGCGGACAGCAGTTAAGAGGCATCCTACTTTTCTCTGCCTGGCCTCTGGGGAAGGAAAGTGCAAAATGCAATCTGTGCCTCTTTGGCTGGGACAGCAGTAAGTGGAGGAGTGAGAAAAGTCAGCCACAAACCTCCTCTACCCTCGTCACAAGGTCTGCCAGTAGCACCTGCCTGCAGATATGAGGCCATTTTTTGAGCTCAAAGGTATGCAGGGTATTGGGTGAGCTTTAAGATAATTCTTTCTAAAGAAAAAAATTTAAATAGTTTTAGATTAACTCCTACATTATATGACTGTATGTATATGATACATACCAAAATGGACCCCTGATTCTCATTTGGGATCTTGGGCTCTTACTCTAATACATATAATGTTCTTTAGGTAGGAGTAACTGGTTTTGGTGTGGTATCAGAGGCCTCATAATGGTAATAATGTTATCACAAACCTCAGACCAAAGAAACAATCTACTATCCCTTAACCACCTGTATACATACTACTGTTGTAATTACATGCACTACGTGTAACTGGATGCACAAATGATGCACATCTTTTTTTTCTATATCCGTTTCATAAAGCCAGTGCTGTGCTACTTCTGCCCAATAAATTATAGTACTTATCGTCTTAAAAACTAAATAGCATGAAAGTAAGGACTAAAAAAATTCCAGCAGCCAAATGCTGTTTTGATTGTATTAAAAAGTAGAGAAACAAAATTTGACAAAACCAAAAGAGTGAAAGGGAGGTATATGAAAGGTGCCTAATCTACAAAATGAAAACATAAATGAAGTAAAACATACTGACAAGTGAGGTGAAAAACTGAAGATGTTCCAGCAGAAAAGTTCTTGTAGAAAACCTCACCATTTCTGGCTACTTCTGCTATGATGTTAGCTACTTTTGCTGTGCAGGAAGATTGTGGCGTCAACAGACTCGCAAACACCTGAAGAACTCCACTTTTCTGGATTTTTTCACTTGTCTCCGTATCTGAAAAACATATCACACAAAAATGACTTGTGCATCAGCTTCCTTTGGGGAAGAAAAGAAAGAAAAGCAGAAGTTAAGTCTTCTCAAAGGTAATTATTAAAGTACTTATTTTCCCATATAAGAAGCCAACTGCTATTTCAGTGATCATATTTATTTTATATGATGTGCTCATAGAACTTAATACTTTGCCATTCCTAATCAATCGACCTTTATAAGGTGACTCTGTGTTATATAAGTAAATACAGATACATACTCATGCATACATAGGGAAACTACTGGAGAGACTGGTAGAAAGACTAAAGATCATGGAGTGATATGCAGCATCCTAAAATACTATGTAAAAATCAAGGAACAGTACTCTGAAGTGATGAATTATTGGCAACGTTCAAGGACTGATGGGGGGAAGTCCTTACAGCTGAGGGCACAGGTTAATGCAGTGTAGGAGTCAGAAACTGGAGAAGAGGGAGAGCTAAGCAGATCCTGGTCTAGACTCCTCTTAACGCTCAGCTTGAATATCTTCTATGTTATTCTGCTAAGCTATAGTAGCTCCAGTATAGTCTCAGTAGAAGGGAAAGGGAAAAATAACACTGAGTTTCTTGTAGTAGAGATCAAAGATTCAGGATAAAACTTTTCCTCTTTCTGCCTGCAGTAGAGAGGAATTGTGCAGCTGCTCCACAACAGGGCCCCACCTAGCATTGCTGGCCAACAGCTGTGTCACAAACTGAAAATTAACAGTGATTCAACCGCTATTAAAGATAAGGTACTAGATGCTAAAACATATTTTGCTAATGCTTTCAAAGACAGCTTATTTGAAACTAATATTAATGTGACATACAATATGATTAGATGGCAGCTATCACTTCAGAAAGCAGCGTGACTCTTTAAGCCATTCATAATGGAAGTTACTTGCATTCTCCAAAGATGGCTGGGAGATGCTCTAATAGATGACTTTTGCAAAGCAAACCAAATCCAACTAAATGCAAGTCTGTTGTTTGACAACCCTGTCTCACAGGGGCATTTTTAAGCACTACAACGTGCACAAACCTCCTCACATAACTTAAAATAAAAGCTTTACAGTAAGTGCAAGTTAAAATTTAAAAAAAATAGCTAAAGCTTGCCAGTAATGGTGAGAAACAGATGTAGACATTTCAGAGTTGAGAAGACAGGCCTCTGAGCACCACTTGCTGCAGTTTCTTAGAAGCACCCTTACTCTGGTGTAAGAGCTATCAAGACAGTCAGGCTGGGCAGCAACAGTAATAATAAATGGATTTTGGTTTTATATAGTATCTTTCAAATCTGGGAGAAAAGGGAGGGATATTATATACTCTTGAACAGCAAAAGAGGAGCCTTAAACTAATAGAATAGTTTTTTCAAGACAACTTTCTCTGTTTTCCTGTTTACTAAACAAGTAAATGCATATTTTGTGCACCACAACTAGCTAGTCTTCTAGAGCAGCAGTTTGCAACCACTCTTTAGCTGTGCTTCACCTGTGAATTGGTAATGGCATGTCACTGGGCTCACCACTTGCTCCCTCCTCCTCCACCTCCTCCACCCCCTCTTCCCCATTCTCAGGGCTGCAATTGATTTTTGACTTGTGGCAGCTCCAGGACAACCCCTGCTGCCTCCAAGCATGGGAGAGATCCACGTGAGCTGACCCTGAACAGAAGCCAGCGCAAGCGTTGCAGAGGTGACTTACATGGGTTTTGTGGCTCACATACAGTATGTACATGCTTCAGTGGCTGGGAGCCAGGTGACAGAAAGTGGACTAAAAGGAGAGAACTTCAAGTCTGGATTGGAGTTATGCCTCTCTATTTCTGTATTTAATTCCATCTTGGGATGTTGGCCTTTGGCTAGGACTACTTACCTACAACATGTCAGTGATGACATCCGATTACAAACAGGTTAGGTATAAAATGAAGATTGACTAATTTCAACATATCATGCATAATATAAGGGCTAATTATTATTAACCTGTTTGCAATCTAGTTAACTGCAATTTTTGAAATGCACTGAGAAACCCTCTCAGAAGATATAATGTAAAGGAGCTTATGGCTTATTTGGAAGCTTTTGTAAATTCTGACATATAGCATATACTTAGTAGATACATTCTCCCATGGATATATACAGATGAAAGAAGAGTTTGAATTCAGAGAAAACCATGTCGGGACTAAAGACTAGTCCAGACATCTTAGCTGTCTATTAAAGAAGAGATCCTCCTTCTCCCTTAAGTTCAAAACTTGAAAGTACAGAATTCAAAATTGAAAATGTAGATATCTGTGAACCTGTATTAGTAGGCAGGAGACACTAATGCATTTTCTCCTGCCATGCTGCTGAGATATACAGTATCCAGTCTTATTTTTATGATTTGTAGTTTGCTGGACTCATTACTGTGCAAAGCATAAATTATATAAATAGAACAAAATATATCCTGCAGGAAGTGGGAAAATAAAATTAAATGCTTCTCCAGGCCAGTTGTGTGTAGCAGTTATGCACTGATGTATTTTATTAAGATAAGCAAGTGAGCACCAATAAAAGCACAGGGCTTAACAGACCTGTTGGAAATTGGGAAATCAGCTAGCTGGGATCACATAGATGAAAACAGACCACTGACTTTTTTTCTAACTCTTAAGCAGTACAGGAGGCACACCTGCATATACTCTCCCCTTCAAACCAGCATCCCACTGGTTTTTGTTACCCAGGCTGAGTACCAGTGTCAAACTTTTGCTAGTCACAAAAGAGGGAAGACTGATTAATTTGACCAGCAGCGAGTGTAGCTCTCCTGTCACTGGGCAGGGACACCCCTACCTCCCCCCTACACTGACTGAGTGCTCAAGCATAGTTGTTTGTGGGGAAAAGCACATTACTCTGTCATCAGGCAGAAGAACAGCTAACTATGCAGCTCACAGTGCTCTCTGAGGCATTTTTGCCAGTAATTGCCTTGGGTGTAAAAAATGCCATGGGATGCTTCAGCTTGTCTGCTCCAAGTCTACTTAAGCCCTGCTCTTCCTCTGCAGAACATTTACAATTTACACTTGGTGTAATATATAAATTAATCCAGTGTCAAAATAGAGATATGACAGTATGACATTAAATCTTTGCAGGTAGTTTATAGTACATCCTCCATATAAGGCATCCTAAGGGAATGTGCAAATAAAATTACTGTTACATCCTCATGCGGCATTACTCTAAATTGTCCTGGTTTGTATCTGCAGAATAAATCCTTTTTTTTTTCAGGGATTCTATGTTCAGCACATTAAAGTCCTAATAAAGAAGGTGGGCAAAAAAAGAAAGTGCTGAAATATACAAATTAATCTCTTAAACCATATGTAATTGGCAGACATTTTAAGTTATAGAAAATCAGTCTTTTTGGCGGGCTTTTGAAATGCTTACACAAGGAAGGGTATTTTAATTGGTACAAGATGTCTTTATATATAAACCTAAAATTGCCTTGTTAAATCTAGCATTTTTGCTCAGTATTTTTTATATTCTTTTATAGGAGGAGGGCTTAACAGGCAAATGATGCACAGGGCTACCCTGTAGAAATTGGGAAGTCCAAACGAAGATCTTCAGCCACCCTTCACTTGTCTGAGGAGTCAACTGTACGCTCAGTTCAGGCAGTAAGTGTTGAAATACATGGCTGTAGAAGAAAATACCAAGTTGGAGGGTTTGAAGATGATTTCAGCACAGCTGTAGGTATATAAGCAGTTTGGCTGTTTCTTAGAAGTGCCCAAATGGGACAATTACTTCATGGCTATTTGCAAAACATGAGTGAGCTAAGGGTCTTGTGTGTGACTCTGTGCACATGTATGTGTGCAGTTCTAGACCCTGTTCTGCAGGATGCACTGAAGGTATAACTGTGGCAGGTGGGGACTGCAGCTGCAGACAGCACTGAAAAGCAAATAACTGCCCTAAATCAAGCCAAGATTTTCTGGCTTGATTTGTTTTTTCCTCTTGCAACTAGAGAGTGGCATGGTTGTTAGGGCAGGGGCTTTAGGAAGCATGGATTTAGAGTGCCCACCCATTAAGGCCCATGCACCTCTGTCTCTTTTTTGCTCAGCTTCATATAACACGAGTCTTGTATAAATGCATAAAAGGCAAAGGGACATAGATGGGGCAGAAATGAAGGAAAGTGTGTGTGGCATTATTCTTTCGGAGAGGACAATGAAGGGTCATGTTTATGTAGCAGTATTTTTGCTGTGATTGCAAAAACCATGATTTGGTTTTCCTTCTGCAGAACCTAAGACTGGAAGATCACACACCAATGTTGCCAAAGGGCTGGTGCCCATACCACTGCCTGGGCCTAGGAGTAACAGTTTGGGGTTTGCTGAGAATTAGAAATTGCTAATGGCTTTAGCATAGGTAACCCTCAATTCTTGCCTTTATTTGTTCTCTTCAGAGGGTGGAGAAGGCCTGCCTGGCTTCCTGTCTGCGTGTGTATGCACGAAAAGAGGTATTATTTGTTAAGGATATGAATCTGCTTCATGCTAGTTTCATTCTGGGCTTCCTAGTAAATCATTAGAGGCTAAATTATTTTGAAAACTTATTTCAGTTGTTGTCTTTTGAATTGCTATTTCAATGTATTGTCAATTGTAGTTGGAGCAAGTAAAACCAAAAGTTTCTCTAGGAAAGAAAGATCTAGGCAAAATCTCCTCCACATAATCTCCTTCCATGCTTTCTATGATGGAGAAAAAGGAGATTATAGCCAACATTAATCACATGCTAAAAAGTTGGCTTATGCTTATCATTTTAACTACTTTAGCAGAATTGCATCCCCTTTCAAATCTATTCAATTTGTCTCTTAAGGAAACCTAATAATCTAGGTAGCCTGATGTTAGGGTGCCACACCTCAAAATCCTTTTGCTATATGTGATGTCCAGATTTCAAATGCTTTATTTTAAAGCCTGATTTTCAGTCTGCATGCACTAACCCACCTGTAGAGCACCCGCTGCCCCCTATCTTAAAGCAAAGAAACTGTAGGACTGTAATAATGCTGCTTTAGAAACAGCCCTTTTGCACACAGTATAATACAGTGATGTGCCATGGCAGCATAATTGGGGGAAAAAACCTCTAAGGTTAAACCTGCAGCTTTAGATGTCTCTTTATATCACTAGATATCAAGGCAAAGGGCATGTTAGACCACACAGTGCCAAAATCTTATTAATGTCATAGCTGGGTGATTAAAATGTCAATATCCTTGCTTTTCATGATTTTTGCAGTGCCTGAAGTCAGAATAATAAAGGGTGTGGGCAGCAAGTTCTTTACTGCCATAGATCAGAGCTGGAGAGCTGAGCACTGTGGCTATCAGAGTGCTTAATTAAGTAGCAGAAATCACTGTAGGAAAAAAATCCAATGAGTGTCTCAAAATTCTACACTCTCTCTCCTCTCAGCTCTATTTCCTGTAAAATTTCACTCCTCTCTAGTCACTCTTTTCTCCTCTCTGCATCATTTTGAGGGAAGGGAAGGGAAGGGAAGGGAAGGGAAGGGAAGGGAAGGGAAGGGAAGGGAAGGGAAGGGAAGGGAAGGGAAGGGAAGGGAAGGGAAGGGAAGGGAAGGGAAGGGAAGGGAAGGGAAGGGAAGGGAAGGGAAGGGAAGGGAAGGGAAGGGAAGGGAAGGGAAGGGAAGGGAAGGGAAGGGAAGGGAAGGGAAGGGAAGGGAAGGGAAGGGAAGGGAAGGGAAGGGAAGGGAAGGGAAGGTCAAGGCATATCTGTCAGAAGTGCTACTACTTTGCCCTTGCTAGCAGAAAGAAAACTACAGGTTCACCGTTCCCATTCTCTACAAACAATGAGTTTAAGCTACACTATTAGATGTAACCCAACAGTAGTGAAGGCTAGCACTGCAATAATTCCCATGTTGTGGAGCTTTACATGAGAAATGAGGCACACCACAGAACTGTAAATGAGCAGCTTTGTGAATGTCCTCCTTATTAAGCCAACTGTGCTTGCAATGTACTCTTGAAAAACGTATTTCTAGCTGCAAAGATGTTTTATAAACCTCCTGAAACTACTGCAGAAAATTACCTTGGCTTTATAATGTTCCTCCTACATGTACTCTCATCAGAAAGAGAAAGATGAACACATGAATAAATAATGATGAGCCACATATATCATGAAAGGAACCTTCCATCTGGTCTTTCAGAAGGCAGATGGGAGGAGAATGAAGGGAGCAAGTGATATCTTTCTAACTGGCACATCCTCCTAACCACCACAGTAAAAAAGGTTCACGTGACCAAGAGCAAGTATTGATGCTCTCTCCATATACGGCCTCCCTCAAGAAGCATTGTCTCTCTCTCCATAGCCTCCTACTGTATTTTCCAAACCACAAAATGGAGATTTTAGTCTGACTACAAGAGCACAAAAAGTGGGTTGTAAAGAACCTCAGTGAACAAATGATGTGCTCTCATGCAACAAAGAATGCACCACTGATAAGGAGGCTTTTGCTTAACATACCTTAGCCAAAAAGACTGTTCCAATTATCAAGAGTTGTTTTTACAGAAAAAAAAAAAATCTAATAATATTTTATATATAGAAATAAATGTATAAATATAACTTCCTTTTGGCATGCTCCTCCTCACATGGGGAAATCCCCACAAATACAATCTGCTTTCTCAACCTATCCTTCAAACTAGACCCCTACGAGGCAGGGAGGGAGGATTCTCCCTTAGCTATGTGAATGTTTCCGATGTGGTGTTTGCTCTGTTCTGTCTCTGCCAGCAGCAACAGGGCAACTTCAATTCCTATTTTTAATGAAGAAACAGAGATAGTGCACAGATGTTTGTAATTAAAATCTCAGCTCTAACAAGGAAGGAAGGACAGATGGAGAGACAGTTTCATCAACCAACTAGCTGCAAGATTCCCACTGATTAAATTCTCCAAAAGCTATATCCAAAGAACAGAAGTGAATTTCAGGATGAGACCCACCCCTTGAATAGCCTGTTGCAGGTACCAGTGAAGTAATTTAATAAAAATACATGCCAGCTTTCCCTTCAATGAAGAAATATGCACATCAATACTTCCACAGATATGTCACAGCACAAGGCAGAATATTCAAGTTAGGCAGCTCGGAACCCCTGAGTTCCTGAACTGGATCTAGTTTAGAGCCCTGACGCATAGTTTGGTGAATTTATCTGAGCCATTAGTTCCCCTCCTCCCCCTTTCTGACTCACCCCCTGCAGGAGGTAACCACTTTGGTAGCATAGTTGCTGAGTTTGATATTAGTGCCTGTCCTGGTTTCAGTTGAGATAGAGTTAATTTTCTTCGTAGTGGCTGGTATGGGGCTATGTTTTGGATTTGTGCTGAAGACAGTGTTGATAATACAGAGATGTTTTAGTTGCTGCTGTACTAGTCAAGGACTTTTCAGCTTCCCGTGCTCTGCCAGGTGCAGAAGAAGCTGGGAGGGGACACAGCCAGGATTGTTGATCCAAACTGACCAAAGGGCTATTCCATACCATATGACGTCATGCTCAGTATATAAAGCTGGGGAAGAAGAAGGAAGGGGGGACATTTGGAGTGATGGCGTTTGTCTTCCCAAGTAACCGTTACGCGTGATGGAGCCCTGCTTTCCTGGAGATGGCTGAACACCTGCCTGACCATGGGAAGTAGTGAATGAATTCCTTGTTTTGCTTTGCTTGTGCGCGCGGCTTTTGCTTTCCCTATTAAACTGTTTTTATCTCAACCCTCAAGTTTTCTTACTTTTGCTCTTCCGATTCTCTCCCCCATCCCACCGAGGGGGAGTGAGCGAGCGGCTGCGTGGTGCTTAGTTGCCGGCTGGGGCTAAACCACGACAGTCCTTTTTGGCGCCCAACGTGGGGCTCGAGGGTTTGAGATAATGACAGATTTGATTGGAATGTGCCAGATAGAATTTATAGCTGTTATTGCTGTTTAGCTATTAATCAGCAGGCTTCTGTGCTTGCCATAGGCTTGCTTGCCTTACTGTATGTTAGAGCCTAGGGCTCGTTAGTGGCTGTTTTTTGCTTTCACTGCTTGCCGTGCTGCTGTACTGCTGATCACCTTACTCTGCTGTGCCTGGGAACACTTTGATAACAGCAATGGCCTTGCGCCTGGGCTGGCAGATGGCCAGGGCATCGCTGCTGTTTCTGTGCTGCTGTACTGGACAGGCTGGAACTCCGCTGTGAACTCGAGTCGAAGGGACTGTGACCTGTGGATGAATCCACGTGGGAGCGGGACACCCTGAGCCACCCCGAAGCGTCTGTGCCCATGGATTAGCCCATGCCAGAGCAGGTATATCTTGAAACGTCTGTGGCCATGGTTATGTCTGTGCCACAGCAGGTATAGCTCTGAAGGGATTGTGGTCCAAGGATAAGTCCACGCTGGATAAGGTGCACCTCGAAGCATCTGTGGCTGTGAATGAAGTCCATGCTGCAGCAGGTACACCTCGAAGCATCTGTGGCTGTGGATAAAGTCCATGCTGCAGTAGGTATACCTCGAAGCATCTGTGGCTGTGGACGAAGTCTATGCTGCAGCAGGTACACCTTGAAGCATCAGTGGCTGTGCATGAGGCCATGTTGGAGCAAGTTTACTTCTGAAGGTACTGCATTCTGTGGATAAGTCCAAGCTGGAGCAGGGGCAAGGGGAGGGCTTCATTGCAATGTTAAACCTGATGATCTGTCTAAAGGGACCAGGGGTGGAGATTGTAATGGAAATACCTTTAAATTGTTGTATCCCGGGATTTGAGTTGCGTGTTGTGGGAATTACTATAGCAGGAACCCCTTGTTGCTAGCCAGGCTAGGAGCAAGGGGAGGAGTTCATTGCAATGTTAAACCCTGTAACCTGGCCCAAAAGGACCAGGGGTGGACATTGTAATAGATATACCTTTAAATTGTTGTAACCCATGATTTGAGTTGCATGTTATAGGAATTACTACAGCTGGAACCACCTGAACAAATGGAGGAGAAGTCTTACAAGAAGCAGTGCAAGTGCAGCAGTGACCTGACCTGAGCTGGCTTTGGTGCCCAATAACTCCAAGAAACACACCACCTCTCCTGTCCTGAGTAACAACCATAAGAGATGGAGCCCAAAGTCATGGACTAAATGAACTCAGTGGACATTTTGTAGACATTTATGGACATTTTACAGAGATTTTACAGGGGTGGTCCATAGACTAAGGGAATGATATGTGTGTATTATATCAAAGGATGGGAAGGGTGATGGTGGGTAATGAGAATGTATTGAATAGTGTGAGACCTGGGCATGACGTAAATGGTATGGAATAAGGGGTGGATACTGTCCTGGTTTCAGTTGAGATAGAGTTAATTTTCTTCGTAGTGGCTGGTATGGGGCTATGTTTTGGATTTGTGCTGAAGACAGTGTTGATAATACAGAGATGTTTTAGTTGCTGCTGTACTAGTCAAGGACTTTTCAGCTTCCCGTGCTCTGCCAGGTGCAGAAGAAGCTGGGAGGGGACACAGCCAGGATTGTTGATCCAAACTGACCAAAGGGCTATTCCATACCATATGACGTCATGCTCAGTATATAAAGCTGGGGAAGAAGAAGGAAGGGGGGACATTTGGAGTGATGGCGTTTGTCTTCCCAAGTAACCGTTACGCGTGATGGAGCCCTGCTTTCCTGGAGATGGCTGAACACCTGCCTGACCATGGGAAGTAGTGAATGAATTCCTTGTTTTGCTTTGCTTGTGCGCGCGGCTTTTGCTTTCCCTATTAAACTGTTTTTATCTCAACCCTCAAGTTTTCTTACTTTTGCTCTTCCGATTCTCTCCCCCATCCCACCGAGGGGGAGTGAGCGAGCGGCTGCGTGGTGCTTAGTTGCCGGCTGGGGCTAAACCACGACAGTGCCTCAGCTGCCGAGTTCGTTGTCTGGCATCTTAGTTCAAATGTCATCCACTAGCATCTTCACATTTATACTCAGCCTGTGTGGACATTTTAATCTGCCTCCTCTGTTACTTGTACTAACTAGACTTATTACAGGACTGTGGGTAAAGCCTTAAGTGTCCTCATGCTTTAGTTTTTCAATCTGTATAACAGAAATACTAGGCCCATAGTGTAAAATCCTTTTTCCAAATTCAATTTAGTTTAAAAATCAAATCAGATTTGAAAGCTGCACATTATATATGTGGGAAATGTTTCCTGTTCCTTTTAAGCAATCTCTTAAGAGTGCTCTCAAGCAAGCTCAAATGCCTGCTGTAAAATTCTGCCCAGTGCTTATTGGAAGGGTATGTCTACATACAAAGGCATTTTTTAGCTACTGATGTTTTTAAAAAGTTTTGCTGCCAAAGTAGCTTAAGGAAAAGCTAATCTGTAAGTCATAAGGGACTGGGACAAAACTAAGAATGACATTTCAGACCTGAATTTATGAATTACATGATCTCTAAATACAATTTTTTGTAAAAAACAGGCCTTTTCCTTTGCTTCTGTATTGCATTTCAAAAATGCGATCTAAAAAGAAATTTTTCAATTCTATTATCTGGAACTGCTATTCACTGATGCCTTCTGAGAAGAAAAAAGATATAATATTTAATCTTTATTTGGCACATTGTATATTCAATGAATAGCACTTGAAATTTAACACTTGGATAAACATCATTTAACTATCTGGCACTAACTAAATACATCACTATTAAGAGGAATTTATGTAAAATATAATCTCACTAAGCATCAGTGATTACCATTCAGTATCATTAGGGTATGCCAGTTTACTGGGAGACAGTCCAATAAAAAGCAGACACCTTGATTTAGTATGTTCCAATTAAATAGGTATACTGTAATAATATATTAGATATAGCACTTATGATGAAACACTTCTGGATTTTGTGTATACAGTGCCATGAAAAGGCAACAGCTTCATGAGCTAAGATGCAACAAACATCCTTCTTCAGCAAAAAGAAGGAACACTTTATAACACAGTATTTGAGCCAAAACTCCCTCTTACAAAATATCCATCAGGATCCCCAACTTTCAGAAAGGCATTTGACTAGAAATCTTCTCAGGTAAACTTAATGGACTGCAATGAGCTTAATTGGCTGAGCTGGCCCAATTCAATTTGAACCTCTGGCTCTGCTACAAGAGATTGTCTGCATCAGAGGCAGACTAGAAATTCTTGCTTGTATGAGTACGCTGGTCTAAGATGCGGGACTTTGGTTTGACAGCTTCCTACCAGCACACCCTTACTGCTGATGCAGCTATACTGCCAAAAGCTACAAAAATAAGAAAAGTCTGTTTTGCTGGTAATGTTACTTTCTGAGGGATGTGGTGTAAGGTATTGTAGCAAAGGAATGTTTTAGCCAGTAGAAACTGCATCTGTACTAAGATGGTTTCCATCCTCACTAGTGAAAAGCAGGCCTAAGCCTTCCCTAGCAGCAGAATATAAAACCTTCCTCCGGGTTTTATGTACTATCTTCGTTTTCTCACCAAAACTATCTCTCTATATGAAAATGTTCCTGTCAAAGATTTTTTCCTCTGTAATCTATTATCATGATTTATGTGAGCATAAGACTTGATTTTATGCATACAAGCCAATCAAAATGATTTTTGGTCATGCAAAATATTCCCAATTATGTTAAATGTTATATTAATTTCTACTAATATAGATGTTGTAAAACATAATTCAATGGCAAAAGCTAAATGCTTAGGTCATGCTTTTTCCTTTAATTTTATAGCTTTATACTCCCCATCAAGAAAAACAGGTTTATATGGCACTCAGCAAAGACAGTATACTAAGAAATAAACTGGAAATACACCTTTGAAGGAAGAACATTTTCCTTGACACCTACTGTCATATGAGAATAAAGACTGATGGTGACCCAAAACAAAGGAATTGCTAAAAGAGGCCGTACGTATTTTGGCTCTGAACATGCAAATGCTTCGCCATGTATATAGCTTTATACATGCAAATATACCTCTTGAGCTCGGTGGGACTACCAGAACATAAGAGTCTATGTCCTTAAAGGTAAGAATATATGTAAAATGTTGGCAGAATCAGGACCTTTTTTTATATTCCTTTTACTGATTTTATTTGTGCTCTAAAAGTGTGCTGCAGTAACATACTGAGCTAAAGCAACAGAGATTCTGAGGATTCTGAGTGTAAGCAGTTGTTGTAGAAGGCAGTGGGAATTATGAAGATATGGCATCCATTGCTGCTTAGGTATCTGCATTGAGCTTGTTGTTTTCTTTCAAAAATTTTATCTTTAAATCTGTTCCTCCCTCCTCCCATTTCGCTCCTTCCTCTAAAAAAATCTTATGCACTACTTTCTTCCTTTGTTACTCATCCACTTAGCTTAATTTCTTCTTTTTTAATTTCTATTCCCTCTCCCTCCCTTGGTTTGAGTAGACGTTAAATACATTATCCCTGCACCACTGAAGTCCAAAGAAGCCGGATCAAGATTTAGCAGCTGCTAAACAGACACCAGTTCACATCTCCAATACACAAAGAAAATGAGTTGTACAAGGTACTATGGGTAGCTCAGTGCTACTCTTAATATTTTTGTAGTTTCCAAGACAAACCAGGAATAATAAAGTAGTAAAATCTTTGTCACAGGCTAAGGCCACCATCTTCTTAAAGAATACTTTAATCTCAGCAGATAACTATAGATTTCAGTAGACAATTAACAATAATACTGTTTTGGTTTTGTCTTTTTGGAGGAGGATGTTCTAGCTTTCATCTGCATATTTCCTTTTCATGGATATACACCATAAATGTCTGTGGCTTGTTTGAATGTTCAGGCAGGGACACTTACATATCAGGACTAACATGCAGGCCTGTGTCTGAGTATATATCCATGGGTGGCCTCCTCTTCCTTCTAAGATCACAGGTGGGTGACATATACTAGGGGTAACTGGAGGGCAGACCTGAGAAGGATGAAAAATCCACCTGGAAGAGAGACTGCTGCTATGAAGAAAGGGAGATGCTAAAGATCAAAGAAGATTGAGAGAGCAGGAAAATGCTATTTGTCATTGGACTTAATTCTACTAGTTATCAGTTGGTTTAATAGGCACTGATCCAATTGGTACCATTGTCTACCCACTTGCTTGTGCTATGCTACCTTGATGTGCTTGTGCACTGGCTTGTGTTGTTACAGCTTACTTGTTAGTAATGTGTATTAAATCTGTGGGGATGCTGAGTGTTCTTTTTTTTCTTTATATGAAACAACAGTAGCCAGAAGTTAATCCTGCATGTGAAGGTCAGAATAGGGCCTATAGATGGTTACTGTTTTGTTTTAAGCTATAATGCTGTACAAGCATTCAGAGTCATGAAAGCATTGTTACTTGGTCACAATCTACATGAAATGATTGTCACCTCATTTTACTCTTACACCTCATTTTACTCTTACTCTGCTCAAACAGTCTTTTCAAAACAGAGAAAGTTTAGTTTGGTGATGTTTAAGGACACGTTTGCTTGAGCAAGCTGTGAAATGTGGAGTTTTTTCTCCATGCTTCAGCAAGGGGAAGGAGTAAGCTTAAAACGTCTAGCCAGTGGGAAAAAATGAAAGTGATTTCAGGTAATGTTTATACCTTAGAAGAACTCTGCTAGGACAAAAGGTTCTACAACTTAATTTTTTCTGTTTTTGGGGTGGGAGGGTAGCACGTCTTTTACTTTCATACTAATGTGTGAGAGGATCACAGAAACAAAAGATGAAATGACTATTGCTTAATTCTGTGTGTACTAAAGAGGTACAAGATTTCACTGAAATCAGATGGCACTCTCATGTACTAAATTTAAGCAGATAGCCGCTTACCTGACTCTGCAATGAATACCTAAGAGTATGTACACCGAACTGTCAAAAATGTCCAAAAAGGAAATAGATAAAAATAGGTAAAACTCTCATTTTTTTCATAAATCAAAGGCATTAATAGCAACAATAATACATTTAAAAATTTCAGAGAAGCAGATTTTTTTTTTTAGTTGAGCCCTGAATTTAACAATTACAAAACATTATCTCTAAATTCTTCATTATTTTTCTGCCCCGATAGAGGAATTGGAAGTTCCATCTTCTATGGCCAGCAAAGATCAGAAAAAGGAACATCAAGTATAGGAAGAGTATGAATACTAACTAAATTCAACAACATATGGAAGCCACAGCTATAAAGAACAGAATAAAATGAAGAATTTCCAACTCAAATATAACCTCTCTGTTAACATATGGTTGCGAGAACTGGAAATCCACCAAAACATTAAAGACAGGAAACTAGATGCCTTTGAAAGCAAGTGCCTACAGAAGATTCAGGGCATTGGATGGAAAGTTTCATCACTGATGAAGGAATGTGAGAAATCTGCAGTCTCTGCAGAAATCCAACATTTTCTTAAGCACTCCAGATGCTAACACATCCTCCTCTGTGATGCCATCAAATGGGAACCAACATGTTTCAGAAAACCCACTGGTGACTTTCAAGAGAAAACCTGAACAGAAGCTTTAGGTAGGAGGGCTGAGCTCATGATCTCAACACCGTAAAGCTGAAACAGCAGGAAGTGATGGCAAAGGCTTGCTAGCAATTGCCCGGGAAGTTTGTAACATAATGTTATTTTCTCTGATACAACACACTGAGTATTTTCAAAACAAAACAAAACATGGCTACAGTATATAGACAAAACATGTTTTGGGGCAAAAAAAAATAGCATAAAGAAACTGCATTCATTATGGGGAGAAAAATGACATGCCAAAGAAGCCTTAGAATAATGCTGAAATTTCCAATTTCAAACATGAATTTAAAATTTTCATGTGTCATCTGATGGTTCCTTGAATTACCAGGTATCAGCATAGCTCAACAAATAGAAAACAGGGCATCTTAGCCAACCATATCTTCAAGGTAAAGTGTATTATTTTAAACCTTCTTCTTTGAACTGTAAGAGCTTTCAAAAATTTCTAAATCCCTTTCAAAATTGGGGCCCTGCCCTTTCACTTAAGCTTATCTTCATTGGTGTGATTTTGCTTAACCATTTTTACACACAAACTTGTAAACTCATACTCTTAGCCTCCTGAAAAGTATATGTAAAAAAAATGTTTCAAATGCATGTGCTAGCCTTTGAACTTCAATTACAGGTCAGACATTTTTCAGAGCCAGGTGCTGAAGGCTGGGATTAGCAGGCATTTTCAGCCTCTTACACTGAGTATATCAGAGCCAAAAATAACCTTCTCAGCAGATTTTCAGATTTCTCATCTGTCAAAACTGGGTTATTTATGTCTGCTATAACCTCTTGTATCTGAAATGCAGCATGTCTGGACTAGCAATAACTTTTTTGTTGTTGTTACTGCAATAATTATGTCCCAGAAGGCCTGTGGTTTAAAAGAAAACCTCTATTTCCTTCTTATTTTCTTTTTCTCAGGCAGTCCTTTCTTGTGGATCTCTATTTGAGGATCTTAGGATAACTGCACTTTTTGATAAGCAAAATATTTGAGACTGCTCTTAATAGGTAGAAATCTGTATATGTTGATATAAAATGATGGCCAATATTGTTTTCTGTTGTATTTCCCTATACAATACAATTAACCTATTGGTCCCAAAATCCAATAGTACATACCTGTATTTTTGTTTGGGTGTGAGATAGAAAATAAAGCATTTACTACTTCTTTCCAGAAATGTAAGTGTACAATCTTTCAAAATACTTTTCTCCAGCATGTAAGTGCTTTACACATTCTTTTGACAAGTTTTTTTTTTAAATAGATTCCAAGCTGCAAAGCATATGTTAAGCTATCATATTTTTCTCTGTTAATTTAGCCTGCCATTGATTAAGGCTTAAATTGAAAATATCTGAGCCAATAAAATCCTAAATGGATGAAGTTGTATCCGTTGTCTCACAGATCTTTTTCTACATACAACCTGTTCAGTTCTAACTACTATGTTCTTTGAATTATGATAGTAAAACATGTAACATTGTTCTTTTAGAACAAAATTCTTGAAACAAATACTTGTTTTCTTTTTCACAAGATAGGTTTTGGTTCCAAAATAGAAAGTAACCTGAGCTTGTAACATTTGGCTGGTTTTTATTGTTAAAAAAAAAATAAAATTCAGTAATACACCAAGTCTAATGATGCCACTGGAGCTGGTGTTTAATACTGTCATTTTTCTACAGTATTTGCACTGAGAATTTCTGTTGCTCAGGAACGCAAATATGCCTCCCTTGCATCTTTAGCATAACTTTCAGTACCACTTGTATGTAGGGGAAGAATGAGATTTCAGAGAATGTTCCTCTGTAAGTTGTCATTAAAAAAAACCCCACAAAATACCTTTGAATTCCAAAGTTGCTAAATATGACAGAAACTTAGCAAAAATATCAGAGCAAATATACAGCTTTCATAACTATGGCTAAGACCTCGAGGTAGACGGCTGTGGGCTGCAGGTAAGTATGCAACATTTGTGTGTTGGTCAGAGGGCAGCCTGAAGCCCAGGGCCAGGGAACTCGCTCACCCTTCTGCAGTGAGCACAGGGAGGTGACACAACTGCATTTCTCTGAGAAAAATGCATCCAGATTCACCTACCAGAGCTCTCCTTCGCCCCAATTTCCTCTTTACACACATTATTATAAAGCAGCTACAAGATAAGCTGTTTAATACTCTAGCCCATTTGCAGAGAAAATCACTCTGGTTTCTAAAAAGTCTCAAATTATAATGTAAGGAATTCTGACATATTAAACACAAAATTAAATTTCATTTTGCAATGCATAGTTAATCTCAGAGGTTTTTTAAGCTGAATCAAAAAAAAGCTGCAGAACCTCAGAATCATATTCTCTGACAAAGTAATTCCTTGGTTTTTGCCTTTTCTCATTGTTATGAATATTCTACTCTTCATATTACTGTAAACAGTCTGCTTCCAGATCGGCAAAATTCTTTCTTGACAGTAATACAACAAACCACATCTATATAGAAAGAATCCAAGTTCTATGGAGCAGACAATGGAGTAATTTGTTTTAATATATAGCTTTTAAAAGGAAACACACACGATATATGAATTTCACCTCCTGATTCAGTAGAAGACAGTATTTCATTCAGTGCATGGCTGACTATTTCTTTGCTGCTAACATTGCTTATGGATCATGCACCACAGCCTTCCTTTAAAAATCTAAATTACGGAAAGTTTAGTATCTAGAGATGGTGAACACTGGTGGGTGGACAGAGATCAAGCATTCATGTTTTCCTTTCAGAATTAAGGTGGACAGAATCTCATCTTATGTGAATGAGGTAGATCCACAGAGGTGAAAGGAGCTGTGCTGATTTACATTAGCTGGGAATCTAGACTAATGTTACTGCATGTCTTCATTACTGCAGGCCTTATGGGTGCAAAGTCCCCAGCTATGCCAGTTGACTTCACTGGGAATGCTGAAGGAAGTCCACACAAAATGAGGTATGTTCTTATTATTCTAAAGCATTTCTAATGCATGCTTATCTCTTAATCCTCTGTCATTGTTGCCTCTTTCATTCCGAAGTCCTCAGTTTTATCTAGTATCTCAAGCTAGTCCATATATGACTGGCCTCAGCCAGAAGTGCTGATGACAGATAAGAACTAAAATATCTGCATAAATAGGAATATATGTCTCTCCATCCAATGTCTCCTAAAGAAACCATCTGTGCAGGATTTTCAGACCTGGGTCTCAGACGTGAAGGGCTATACAACTATCTCTCTAGACAAATAGTAGCTAAATCCATTTGAATTTGGCTTGCCAAATATTTACCAGCAGTTATCAAATTCAGCAAACTATTTGATTAACCCTTGCTTAGTATAGCACGTGTGTGTGCACACACCTTAATTAGATTGGTGTGACAAATGCCAGAATAGCTTGTAAAGCCCGACAGGAGGTATCATGTTCCAGGGCACTACAGCCTGTCTGGGATTATCAAAAGATGAGCTGTCAGGAGGAGTGTGAAAAACAAAAGAAAAAGCAGCAGATTACATAAAAAGACATTAAAAGCTACACTATTCATCATATCTTTTCCATCCCTTTCTATATGGTAGACAATACGGGAAGAAAGTAGTTTGTAATGTTTTAACATAATGAAAAGTTAAAAGATTGTATGCAAAGTAAATGGAACTATAATTGTCACTGTATTGTTAGAGACTAAGGAATTTAACTTATGTTTCTGCAGCAACCACAACCCTATGCTGCATGCATGCAGTCAGCAATTAAAGGCAGTGTAATGCTCTCTGAAACATTCATATGTACATGCAATATGCCCAAATTGAAGTTGTGGAAATGATTATTTCCTTTGTTAAAAATCTAAAGTTGTATTAACACTGGGTTTAACTGCTATTTTTGGCTAGCAGTAGATGGGAGTGGGTTGCATCAGTGCATTAGTAATATATTAAAATTTATATAAGATAAAATAATATTTTTATCTCCAAGTCCTAATGAAGTGAATAAAACTTTAAGTTCTGTGACTTACGATACCACCGTGAACTCCCAATGAAATCATAGTCCTATAAAATTCTCTTAAAATAAACTCTATTCCTTGCATGGCTTATTTTTCTAGTGTTACTCTAATATGATGATTTACTAAACTATAATCAGAAGGTATACTTCATTAATATAATCATACACACGGGAATATACTAAAGGAGAGCAGAATAATAATTTGAGAAATCTTATTTAAATTATTTCTGTGTTACAATTAACATGTAGTTTTATATCAACAATCTTATTTCTAATTATTATTATATAATAATTTATACACAGACACAGAGGTACAGTGTGTATCCCATATCTATATGATATCATATATACATCATATATATGTTAATACACACTGTAACTAAAAATCAATCCATCAGTAAAATCCATATTAAGTTGCTAACTGGATAGATGAGAACTATGAGAAAGGACATTCATTGGTTTTTTGGTCAAAGGAAGGACAGTCATAATATATTGGTAGCCCAATAATAACTCGGAGACTGCAGCATTTAGAAAGCTGATTCTGTATCTGTATGTTGAATCAATCTATTACACGCAATTCATGTCTTAATCTCTGAAGTCTTTTGAATGTACTGCTGTTCTGACAAATTTATTCCAAAACTGAAACCTGTCTTCTATGAGGATTTTTTTTTTCCAAATCATCAAACTATCTTGAGAACTACAGCCTGTTGCCCAAAGAGACTCAGCAAAACTTAGGTATCGAAATGTCTAATTCACTTGAAAGGGAATTGATATACAGGCTCCTAAATCACCAGCAAGCTGTTGAAAAAACTGTCCCATGTAACCCATCTAATGTTCAGTGAGTTTAGTTGCCCTCAGTCTTGGGCTACTGAAAATATGTGGGGATGTATATTATATGGCAGCTCAGCAGGGTTATATTCATGTTACTGACTTACGCGCAAAGAACATGGTAAATGCTGGAGGGATTATAGCTAAATTTTTTAAACCTACCCAAAAGAGAGGGGTCAAAATCCTAATAATCTGCTTATCTGATCTGGCAGCTACAAGACTACAAGAGAAAAGATTTTGGAAGGAAGAGCAAAGCCCTAGACTGAGATGGAAGAGAGTAATCTGGTTGCAAGAAAGCATTGGTAAGTTTGGTGTACATTAGTCAAAATTATTTTGCATCTGCCAAACTTGTTCTGTGACATAGCTATACGACCTTCATAGGCAAAATTATAAACTCTGTTATTTACACTAAGTATTTTGTCATTTTTCATACCATCTTCTTTTTAATACTTATCATTTAAGTATTAGACTTAAAGTACTGGAAATACCAAATCCAACTGGAAGTTGGATTAAAGTTTTAGATGTACCTCATAAATAAACCCATAAGAAAAATTATTCAGCATCTTCAAAAAATGGGTTGATCTAAACACCAAGTATTTTAGTATTTCCTGGCTGACATCTCCTTGCAAAATAATCAGAATTAAAAACCCACTACCATTAAATGCAGAGACTGTTATAATCCATATTTGACTTGATATGGATGGTGCTTATATTCTATTGTGAAAAACCCCATGAAGTATTTTACACCAACTAAGCCAAAAGGCTGTGATCTATAGAATACCATCACAGGAAAGAAACAAGTATGTACTTTTGAGTGTACTGATATTTACAAAGGACTAACATTTTTTTTAAATAAAGACTTTCTAGTCATGGCTTGTATCTATCCTGACAAGTTTTTCGACCTGAAATTGTACACAGATTTTTCTTCTGCCACCATCTGAAGCGCTAAGAAAGTTAAACTCAGAAAAGTCTTATAAGCTGTCACCTTCATTTACAATACCTTTCTGCCTACTGCGAGTGGGGACACATTTTCTACAGCTTTTGGTGGAAAAGACATCTTGTTCCATTCTTAAGTTATTTTTGTTCTCATACCACGTGTCAAATTTGGACCATCTCTAGATATCCAGCCTATTTCTGCTAATTGAAACTACTGGAAATAAGAAATATATGATCATAAGTATGAGGAAAAACACATTCCAAATAGGAAACCATGCTCTTTTAACCAGAATTAGCAAGCTGCTCCCATATCCCTCTCCCCATCCTATTAGTTTATTTGTCCATCCCTGTTCTTTGTTTCTTGAGTGATCAATTGGAAAAGTAATCATGCTACTTCATCATATTGGAAAAAGGACTAGACTATAGCTGTTTCAAATATCCAGGTATTTACTGTCACTGTCTTCAATGCTACCTAAATGTTACAGATTTATGGGTTAAAAAACCCGAAACCCAGAACAGCCAATCCAGCAGCCTACTGCTGGAGTCAGTCTTTCTGCCACATTTTACTACCTCCATTTTACTTCACTGATCTCATTATACGATTTTAAATTTGAAAGGTCCATACAACTTACTGTTTTGTGCCAGAGCTTGAAGCAGACAGTCCAAGCATCCCTCGAAGCTATCTGCTGTGCTGTCAGTGGTTGTTATCTTCAGCTTTTTCAGGGCATCACTTAGATTATCTGCTTGGTAAACACAAAGAAAAGAGAAATCAGTGTCCTCATCAATATGGTAACAGCATTATAGCTTTGAATGTAAACAGTTACTGTAAAGTAAACAAGATCCTGTATCAATGAAGAAGGCATGTATGGTCTGTATTCTGAGGATACAAAAAGCCAGGAGTCAAAGGTTATAGATGAAATTAAACTTTTCAAATTTAAATATACATTTATCATTCTGCATCTGAGAACAGGATGACAGGAGGCACTTTATGAAATGCCACTGAACAGCAGTTTAGCCATCAATATTTTCTCAGCCTAGTTGGTGCAGAAAACCAGCAGCCGTTTCTTTGCTTCTGTCCCTGTGTGTGGGAAAAAAATATGATGGAAATAAGCACATCTTGAATTTTTTCATCAATAAAGGGAAAGTAATTGAAAATGCCATTTTCTGCATGCTGTGTAGGCTTCCATCTTGGCTATACATTCACAGATTCCTAGTGCTAACCTTATAGCCTTTTAAGTATTAGGCCACTTTCCACCGCAATGTTACAAGCACCATTGTTTATATGAACTGTGTTAACTCTTTAAATTCAACTGATCCATAAAAACATAAGGCATCTTCTAGAAATAAGAAAGTTCTGTCGTGGATTTCAGATAATTAAATAACTCTTCCCTCTTTAAAAAAAAAAAAAAAAACCAAAACCACCCAAACCACATGATATAAATCTCAACAGATGCACACTTCTTCCCATAAAAGTTGGGGTAATATGGCTGCTACCATTTTGAGTATTCTGTCTATTCATGAGCAAGGTATAAGCATTAGCAGCTGCAGCCTGAGTCTCTTTGGTTTGCCCGCTGATGACTAACCTCACTCTGAATGGACTATCCTTTTAAAAAATGAGTGCTGATTCAGTTTCCATGCCAACTCTGTCAGTAAGCAGAAAGTGTTACTCAAAACAACTAATGTTAAATAGTGTCTGGATGTCTCTTGTTCCCCAGTGACTCATCAAAAAGCCTTGACCCAAGCCCTACAGAACCGTAGGTACAGTTTCTTTGCAATTTATCACTGGTATCTTCTGAGCCTGAAAGGCAGCCAGCGCTGACTTAGAGCTTCACACCAATGTAAGAAGCCCCCTTCATAGGCAAGCGGGCAGCTGCTGTGCTTTGCCTCCTCTTCACTTGCCCACATACCGGATGGTGCAAAGGAAAGGAGGCATGGCAAGAATGTCCCTTTATTTGTCTTTGAGGCACTGGCTGCCCAGTGGAGACACAGCAGGCATCCCATGAAGAGGGTGGAATCTCAATCCTCCTGGAGCTGCTCTGCTTCTCAGCCAAAGCTGTGGCTTTTGTCCCACCTCCATTTTTTATTAGCATATGCTTTTGTAGCCCAGTATCCCATATAGATAAAGGTAAGATGCTTCATTCTTTAAGTGCTCAGTATTTAGGTATGAAATTCATCATGAAATTGTTTATCAGGCAGTTAGTTTGTCTACTGAGTAATGAACATGTTCTTAGCTACACTATAGCCAGGAATCCCATTACTCCTAAATGCAGAGCGCTAGCAGCCCGCAGGCAACTCTGTAAAAGCCTTTGGGGCAGCTGCACTTGGCTGCGCTCCTTGAGATCTCAAACCTGCCTCCCTACCACCTCTTCTCGCTATGCTGAACTGACACCTCCTGGAACAAGCTACCAAGAAAAAAAAAATATATTATCATTTTCCTGTGTACTGACTTATATTACTGTCTAGCAGGCTTACTGCAGCACATGTATTGAATGACACTTAACCAACAGAAGAGCTGAACATGCACTGCAAAGTGTCATTGCTTAAATAAATTATTCAGGAAATATCACTGGAATTTGTCAAAAGACACAGGTGCAGGGTACCCAATGACCAGCCCAGTAGTACAATTTAACATTGTGCACTCCACCTCCTCTTGTACTTTCCTCACCCACCTCCCTCTCATGTTACTCTCTTCAGTTTTCTGCTAATATAGCACTAATTCTCTTCCATCCTACAGGCATCTCATCTCCCTGTATAGTCACACACTTAGCTTTGAAACTGTAGCAACCATTTATAGTAAGAGGAATAAATCTACTATATATATAAAAAACAGGGGTTCCCACAATCTGGGAAAGAAGAAAATGCATAGGTAAGAAATTCACCTTCGCACCAGATTTTGCAGACCACGGAGAGAGGCTATTGTTACCGGAGAGCAGACCCAGACTTTATTTCTCTCTTATTGCCTCTTCTACCTTGCGTATGCCCAGTAAATCACAAGTTCCCACTTATTATTTCATTTTACTGTGCAAAGAGATGAGTGCTTCACCTCAAATACTTGTAATTTCTTCCACTTCGTGCCACATCAGATCCTGCGATAGAGTTAGGAAGGTCTCCCCAGTCTTTTTTCCTACCTCCCTTTTCTGCTCAGTGCCATGTTAATTTTTTCTGGGGAAAGCCTGCTATTTTAATACTATACAGTTGCATATGATATGCAGAATGATGCATTTTGGGCAAAATTTTCAAGTGTGACTATCCAAATATTCAATTCCCTAGGACAAACAACTCAATTTTTCATGGTACCGAGCATGTGCACATCCCACTGACATACATGGACATTTAACTTCAACTTTAGACACACACTTCAAGAATCAATGGACATGTGCAGCAATGGTATGCCATGTTACTCTTAAAATGTCTTACAAAACCATGTTGCAATATGTGCCAAATTGCCATTTCACTAGATATGATGGGATACTATAAGTACTTTTAAAATAATAATAGAAAGTAAATTAGAAACCATATGCATAAAGTCTGTTTCTAAAATGAATTACAATAATCCTTGATTTTCTAAGAAGCCTACAACTCTAAACTTACTGCAGCTTGAGACTTCCTCCTTCTGTGCAAAAGAAGAAAATGTAAGTAGGAATACTGTAGAAACACCAGACCTCTTGACACAATGTCAGAAGGCCACAGGCACAGAGGAAAAAACCACCCTTCAGGAAAGACTTTATTTGCCCACGTTGATTCTTTCTGTCAAAGCCGGTCTCCTTTCTAAACAGGGTCAATATCTTGAAAGAGATACATTTACTTCTGAAACCTGAGAATCTCAGACCCATGCAAAGACATCTTAAACAGATTCAGAGGTTTTGGGTTTTTTTTTTTTTTCTTTTTCTGTTCTGAAAAGAACAAAACCTTACATTTGGAGATGACACTGACAGTGATATTCAGAGAGGAAGGGCTGTAGTGTTCCAGCAGGCTCTCACCATATAATCACACAAGGCTTCCTGACTTCTGCAGTTTCACAGTTGCCCCGAACCTCTCATTTAGTGAAGAAGCTACAGATGCTTGTCTTCCATGTACAAAACCCCCGTTGTTTTCTTGTGATCAGCTCCTGCTTACCTTTCTGTCTCTTTCTCTCTTTCTATAGAAGCTGTTTCCAGTAGGCTTGTTACTGCATAGGCTGATCAGATTCTCAGAGATAAAACCCGTGGGATAAAAACAACATAAGGAATCTTTTTGGCTGAGTGTCAGGGAAACATGAATAAGTAGATTTTTGTCAATATGCAAGGTCACGTGAAAGCTCACATTAGTTCAGAAGGTCTACGGGAGCAAGATCAGGATGGTAAAGGTAAAAATAAGGATAGTAATGTTCCCTATGGCATAGTTGCTCAGCAGTCTGGTATCAGGTCGTGAGTTTGTAAGGCATCAAGTCAGAAGCTTAACAGAAGTATCAACTATTTTGTTGATGATCCCAAGCACAGGGAGTCACTCATACTTACACCTGGCTTAACAGATGGCTTTCAGAAGAATTAGTTCTCTTATCTGGACAGAAAGCCCTGAATCGCACAGACCTTAATCCCGTATATCCTAACAACACAAACTGGTAAGTCAGGAAGTGGATGGAGTCTTGGCAAGAGCTGTCAGACCTGACTGGCCCATTCCACCTCCTGTTGCATTTTGTTTTCCCCTGATAACTACTCCTGCACAAACACTCATAAAAATGAGGTGGTTTAAATACTATAGTACCCCATGTTGCTTTTGGTGGAACAGCATTACTACTATCTCTCGCAAACTTTTGCTCTCTCTTGTGCAGGCATTTTTACAGAGAAAGATAGTCAGAAACTAACATAAGTGAATGCTTTAATATTCCATTTCATTTCACTGTACCCTTTTTTCTGAGAGCTCTTCTGTGACTCATTCGTATTTTCAATCACTAATTTGTTTTATACAGAAGAACTGTTCTTTCATCTTGTACAAATTTGGTAGTTGATCAACCTTGTTTAGCGTCGGGGCCACAACGCTGGCTAGACTGCAAAGTTTTACAAGGTACCCAATAGTGTACCTAGGGATGCAGCTTCTGTGGACAAGAACCAACTTGCTAATTTTGCCTTGAGTTCACAGCATCTTCATCCAAACCACAGAAAAAGTCAAGGCACACAAAAAAGCCATCTTCTAAGGCTGACATTAAAAAAATTATTTAGAATGTTTTAGCTGAGTATTTAGATGGATAGCTTTTGTCTGGACAGTTTATTTTTATATATTTTGTGATCTTTTTTCAGTATTCATATTTTCTTAAAAAATGAGACTTTGTTTGAACATATTCACATTTTCTGTATCTTTTGATTGGCACCTAGTATACTGTTGTTACATTATACATGCAACTTAACAGATAAAGAATTCAAAATTAACAGATATTGAAATGGGACGTACTGAAATAGGCTGATCAGATAAGAAAAGAAGTTCAAGCAGTTCTGCTATTACAGGGATGGTGGCTGTATTAGCCTCAAGGCCTTTTGAGTCTGTTTCACTGCCTCTCAGGAAACAATGAGACATCAAACTGAGCAGAAGGAATGATGTGCCATTTTATCGGTCTCCTTGTGTTATAATGGCGTAAATGTCTTAAAAATTTAAGTGTGTATGTCTACATGGACTGGACTTCAGAAATCACCTAGTTTTCTTGTACAGACTTTAACTTCCTAGAATTTCAGTACAAACTAACCTATATGGAAAATCCACCACTGACTCACCACAGTTGTTTTTGACTAAAAGTGTATTCTGAGGTTATATTATTTGAGAACCTAGGAACTGACACAAAGATCAGACACGTAATTGATTTAGGCCAGCATCCAGCTCCCAAGCTATCCTTACCCCATGCTCTTCATTTGTGTTTGTACCCTAATACAGACCCCACGGCACCAGCAGAGGACTCCATGCACAACCATATTCAGTGGTGCCTGAGGAGCCCTGTAGTGTATAACACCTACCTTGCAAGTCGTTGCCCCAGCCTTGATAACCTCCGATGGGTGGGGATGGGAGGTGGGGGTGGTTTGTTGATCCTGAAGCTGACTGCCTGAAGAGTAGGCATATTTGGCCTGAATTACTTTTTGCAGAAGGAAGGCCAGCAGCTGGTGTGATCTGTAGCATGCCTTTGGTCTTTAATGACCCCAGATGCCCCTTCCTCAATGAAAGCATAGAAGACTGGCCCAAAATTATCAGAGCCCATTAGTTCCCAGAACGTTGAATAAGCTGGCAGGAATGCACAGGATGGGTCCTTCTTGAATCTATATAAGGAAAAGCTAAGACGCTTACCCTTGGATACCTTGTCAGAAGATACCTAGTCCCATACAACAGTTTATCTACCTAGACACGCAAAATACCCAGAATATACACAGTTTATTGAGGACAAAAGAACTTTGTCCTCATGTTTAGGCCATTGCCAAAAAATACTCCCTCCCCTCCTTACTTCGCAGCAGCTGCCCTCAAGTGCTCCTCAGCATACAGTGTTTTCTGTCAAACCACCCAAATCTGTCATTAGAAGCGACTCTCTGTTCTTAGCTGAGCCAGGAAATTTTGAAACTTGGCATCTGATCAGGAGGTAGATATATGCTGTCAGAGGCTGGTGGTAAAGAATTAATTTTTGATAGGTAATGCCAAGAGAAACTTAGCTGGCTATTGTCTCCTAAAAATAATAAAATTAACAGTGCTCCTCTAATAGCAGAGAAAGTCCAGTGTGACTCAATGGATTCCCACAGCATTTTACTCTTCTCAGGAATGACAAACAGATGGGCCTGGCTGCGAGCAGGTCCTTGCGAATGTGGTGTTTTACATGCTGCCAGGACACAGCTGGGACAACCCTGATGTGAACCACATCTGACATACTCACAGACTGGATTAGCAATTGCCTGGCACAGACAGGAGATAGATCTGCACGTGCTACGTGAACCTGTGCTCCATCTTGCTTCTCTGCTACACAATGGCATTGCAGGCCAGAGCAGGGAGACAGAGGTGCTGGCCAACAAAGTAAGCAATTGCCCTTTTTCCTTACCAGGCCCTCTCATGCCTGGTTGCTGTGGAAATTTAGGCTACCTGAGATTACAGACTCTGGTCTGCAGGCGTCGTTCAGTCAGCAATGTCAGAGAAGGATCTCCAGGCACAGAGAAACACATCTTAGAAAGCTGACAAACGGGCATGGATGCTGTAGCCATGCTGGTTATATCTGCAGGTGGCTCTTTTCACTTAGCATCGCTTGAGCAAGATGCTTTTGCCTGCACGGGTGCTCTTGCACGTAACCTTTCCAATTGACGACCTGGCATAGGATTCCTGTTTGGTTCTTAGGGATGTTCCTTCTGTGAGTTATGCCACCACTGGAAAGGGCAGTCTGAAAGCATCCCTGTTCCCTGGAGTCTCTGGAGAGACGCATCATCTCTCCAGGGCAGATGGATGTAGCATGAGCTGCAAGGTGCTGCTCTGCTGCCCTGCAAGATGTGTGCTGCCAGCCGGGGGCTATCCCCAGCAGGAGGTCATCTAAACTGCCTGAGAATGCACAACCAGGAGACCTGGTAAGGACAGACCAGACCAAATGGTCTATGACAATTCAAAGGTCAACAGCTTTGTTGGGAAATGAACAGGAAATAGAAAACTCTTTTGCCACTGTAAAATGATTACTATGCACTCACATTTTTAATACTGCATACAACTCTAGGCACCTCATGCTGTAAATGACGTGCTGCAGAACTAGAAAAGGCACAGAATATGGCTGAGCAAAGGTAAGGAACAACTGCTCCTCAAGAAGTTAAATAGGCAAGGACTCTTAACTTTGGGGAAAAAAAAAAAGACTGAGGGTAAAAAATGATCTAGATGTATGGAATCATGAATAGGACTAAGGTAATGAAAAGAAAGCTACTATTTACTGTTTCTCGTAACACAACAACTAGAATACCAAAATGAAATTATAAAGCAACAAACTTAAAGAGGAGAAAGTATATTTTCACACCACATGTAATTAAACTGTGGAACTGTTAAGAGGCTAGAACTATAAACAGATTCATTTAATTTAGTCAATTAGAAAAAAAATCATAAGGAAACTAAAGCCCATGCATAGCTATCAATACTATGATGTGCATAAAACTTCTGGATTAGGAAGTTTCTAAATGTCAGATTACTGGAAGTTGGGAGAATACCACCCTGTACTTGCTTATCTCCTGTCCCTGCCCTGCCCAAGTGTTTTCCCAGACATCAGCTACTGGTTATTCACTGTCAGAAACAGGACAATTGGGTGCACTGACTTTTGGCTACAGGTGGCCGCATTGTCACAATGCGCCTCAGTTCTCTGGTTCACCAAGAAAAGAAGATGACCAAATCTCCACAGATGTGTTTGGACTTTACTGGGCCATCTGTTTGGATCCAGCAAGCTGGAAAAGATTTTGGGTTCTGTGGTTTCTCCACAGCCAGTAAGGTAATTCCTGTGTTATCAGCTGCATCTTTGGTGCTGAACAGGTCCTGAGGCTGATCCTGGCCCTAAACCAGATTAACACTTAAATCCATGAACCCAGACATCTTAATCAGGTAGGAACTTTTTCTTTTTTTTAACAGAAATCCTGCTTGTTTGTTTCTGTCCTACCATGTTCATTGAGGTGGTTTAACTTTTTTTTTCCCCCAGCTGATTTTACTAGTTCTAGGGAAATACTGATAGATCATTAACTGCAACCTGTTTTTAACTTAGGTACATTTGCTCTACTTTTCTAGCATAGTAACTAATTTTAATGAGAGTGCCTATTTTTGTCAACAGTTCAGCTGCTTCATTCTTAAACACTTTCTGAATCTTAGATATATACCATCTGGTCTTAGAGACTTGTTACTCTTTCATTTATCCATTTGCTTCAGCATCTGTTCTTCTGACACCTCGATCACTCATGGAGCTTCATTTTCATTACCTGAAAATACTAACACACTATGACCTCATTGCCACCTGAGCAGTAAGCTACCTAATTATTTTTAGTAATTATGAGGTCAGTCCATACATGCTAACAACTACTTAGTCAGTTTGTATTTAAAATCAGGATAGAAACCTAAACAAAGCAGCATCAGCCAGCATTGAGTTCACTTGGAATCTCTTGCCAATGCAAAATTTTCATTTTGCTGTAGAATTTTGGTTAATTTTAAGCAAAAAGAGTGGTGTGGGTTTTGGTTTTTTTTTTTTTTACTACTTCTGAACTCTTTCAATAACATGTCCGTAAGTAGAATTAAAAGGATCAACCCTAAAGATAACCAGAAACAGACATCAGCTAAAATGACTTTTTTCTTGTTTTCTGGTGGTTTTTTTTTTTTTTTTTTTTGCCTTGGGGCAACTGGAGATCTTTGAAAATAATTTTGCATATTATTTTTACTGTAGTCACAGATAAACAATAGATATTAATACAAACATATTTACACTATTGCAAAGTATGTTGATCTGTAGCTCCTGTAATTAGTTTCTGCATGCTAATGATCCTTTCCCTATTACTTAAATCCTGAGTAGCAAAGGCTAGACTATAAGAACGACATTTCAGAAGATTTTGCAGAATCTTGGAAGATTTTTGTTCCTTCCCTAGGAAAATGTGGTATAGATTTAGGTATCTTTATATTTCATAATTAAACACTGAAGATCTGGAATTATCTTAAGGTCCAAAGAAACTGATCAAAATTCAGTGAAATCCATGTAACAACTTTTACAGATTTACAAAAAGCCCTAAAAGGTCTTGCTTAAAAAAGGTCCTAAAAGAAGGATGAAATAGACTTTTTTCATAAATGAAAAAGAAATATATTGTTTGATAAAGAGAATCTGTACTGGATGAATTTCATTTTAAAATCAGCTAATGATAGAAAAAGTAATTATTTCAACTAAAGAAGACATATGGTTCTCAGTTTATAGAAAGATCTTTTCTGGTACTCTATTACTAGGAGTAGTAGACAAAATCATATACAAGATGGCTACCAATTTGTAAAGAATTACATTGAATTGACAGACAACTGCACATTTTATTTTCATATAGTTTATTTTCTCTAGGTGCCTGATCTTCACTGAGCCACATTACGAAAACCCAGGAGACATGCAGAGCATAATAGAAAATACTAATTGGGACTTCTGATAGACAAAAGCCTTTTACATTCTCACTGGGTCCTTAGTGAGCAAGAAGCACACAACATTGTCTGCAATGAAAACTGAATCCACTTCAGTGGCTTTATGCAATGCTCCGTTATAAAACTGATAATAAAGCAGGTCAGATGCCTGTTTTATCCTAAGTGATGTGTTGTATCAAGATTAGTCAAATTTCAGAGAAAAATGGTTTGGGTGCTGAATGGAAGAAAAATGTCTTATTGTCTCTACGCTAAGCAATACATAATTTTCCTCTGTGTCCTCTGGTTTAATTCTCACATATTCATATTATTCTTTTTATAAATATATTAATTTCATAAATTCATGCATATCACAGTTAATTTCTTCAGGGTCACCCTACTGAACAGATCTTACCCTTTTCCCTTACTTTTTAGAAAGTTTTTTTAAAGACAATCTTTAAGTGATTTCTCTCTCCAGATTACTATTCAGGGTATTTGCATTTCTGGAAAGTAGCATCAGAATTTTGAATATAGAGGAAAATCAAAGTTCATTGTAGCAATTTTCCCATATGGGGGAAAAGGCTAAGGCAGGGCAGGGCACCTGCCCTGTGTCTTTACAAAATAGAAATGTCCTTTGACACTTCAGCTATTGCCAGCAATAACACAGAAAGAAAAGCTGCAAGATAGTCAAAAGCCTAACTTTAGCATCTTGGGAGTTTGTGTAGTTCTTATCTGCCCACTTAGGTTACATGGAGTCTCTAAACCTCTTCCAAGGAAATCTGTACAGGTAATGTAGCGCAGAAGTAGCCATCTTCCTAACTCTCCTACTGTATTTATATGAAAAAAGTACTAACTCATCTGGTACTGAAGAGATCACACCATTAATAGAAATAACAGCTCAGGCATAGATGTGTATCAAAAACAAATGAAAATTATAAAATGTATATCACAACCTAAACCTTCAAATAGCAAGTCCTCTTAAGGCTCAACTTTTTAATATCCTGAGAATATAGGTAATGCAGGAGGCAAATATCTGTGCATCATGGTGTATATGGATTTTTCTAACTCTGTGTAACTGGCTAACAAAACCACAATGTTATTTAATAGATAACATGTTCTCGCATTGACAGATTGTATCAAAACCTACTACTAGCCATGCTGTGTAGAAGCACTAAGGTCAAGGGCATTGCTGCCTCTAGACAAATGCACTGAACAGGTTGTTTAGAAAAAAGAAGGGAAACACACAATTAAGGATTTGAAAGCACATTCTGTAAGCGCACCATTGTGCACCTCTGCTTGCTGGGTGTGATGGGTATTACACTCCTTCTTCCTCCTGCCTCCCATAGGTCTGATCTGCGGCAATATAGTATGTGACAGCTCATGTGAAGAATTCTTGGGAGCTGAAGCTCAGGCTGCAGGTATCCTTTCTTTCAGCACTGCTGGTGCCCCTATCAATCCCTGCTGAAGGACAAGAGAGTGGCCACCAAGAAGTAAGTAGGTTTCTTCTAGGATTTAAGCTACTACAGGCTGCAATGAACTGGCTTCATGAAAGAGCCAACCAGCTGGCCACTGTATGTAGCCACAGCACTCGGTTCACAAAAGACAACAGCCTCTTTCTGTTCTCAACCAGATTCTGACTTTTTAGCCCAAACTATGGAAATGAATTGTTCAGTTTGGTGGCCTCCCACACCAGCATCCTAGAACAGTTAAAATTATGCAATTCCCACAATTGTCACAATATTATCATGTCTTAGCTGGTATTTCTCCAAAGGCATTACCCTCAGTGAGTCGCAAATACTTGAGAATTTCAGGTTTCATTTCTCAATATACATTTTTTAACCCTCACGTTTGGAAGAAAAACAACTTGAAAATATAAACTGGATATTACGAGTAAACAGAAACAACCCAAAGGCTTATCCTTTACAAAATAATGACTTTTCAAGCCAATCTCAATGATTTTTTTTATGTTTTGCTCATAATTTGGCATTCTCAAGTTTCACTGATTCCCCCCTCCCCCCCCCCCCCCCAGTTATACACGTACTTGTCACGGTTTCCTTAAGTTGGTTAGATTTAAACAAATACTACTACTAATGTAATCCTCCAAATAAGTAAAATACATATCTGTGCAAAAGTTGCATGTATTCCATCTTATAAGATCTCCATAACTCCTTTATCTTAGAGGCAGGTGTGTATACACACACAAACACATATAGTATATACATACACTACTGCAAACAAAAAATTGCTAGAGTGATGTTAGGTTGCATAGTCAAGTATTAAAAACACAGAAAGTTCCAGAATTCAATTCAACCTACAGGTGTTTGACCCTGTAAAGTATGTGCCATACAACATAGTGCATGCCAAGATGAATGAATGATGAATACTGTTTTTTCCAAGGGATCCCTATCTCTTTCAGGACAAATGTTTTGTCAAAGAACAGCTACTTAATGTCTTCTCTTATACTCCTTCTTGGCATGTGGTTCTAGTCTTATTTACCAGATACTATTAAAAAATCCTTTTCTGAAGGATTACTTCCTTTCTCATTGGCAATTATGAAGTTAGTATCATTACATTATGTCATAGTGTTTCAAAGATATTAATGTACTTGTTTTCCCAGGGTATTTATAAGGTAAGATGGATTCAATATACTATGTGAGTGAATGGGAGAACTGAAACATAGAAAACAAAGTCAAAAGTGTTTGTGTGGTAATTTGGGGTTTCCAACATGAGACAGCTCCTGATTTTCAGGTTCCAGAGTTAGTGCACATTCTGGGTTCCTTTGGAGTCTTCAGATGCAGATATGAATTATCCTCAGCACTTCTATAAAGCAGACCGCAACACATCATGGGTAGGTATCACGAAAGCATGTGATATGATAAGAGATTACCAGGGATGTATTTGGTTTAAAAAATTGCCTACCATATTTTCCTACAGGAACTATGCGTTATGGGTGACAAGAGGATCCAGTTCTTTGTAGGAACATTCAACTACTAACTGTCAGACCGACTCTTCTCTATACATGCCCACCCCTCCTTAATTTATGACATGGCTTCCAAGTACTACAACATAAGAGGTAGGGTCCTTGAGGCAATAGAAGGTCTCCGTCACCAGATTATCCTGGATTACTGCCCACCCTATGCACAGAATGAAAAAAATTCTGCGGGGAAAAACAACAGGACCAAAATAATCTCTTAAATGACTACTGATACTTCAAACAATAGTCCAAACCTGTTTCTTGCTAATGCTAAAACAAAAACCCACCAAGCAAATTAAAATGGACAGCCTAAAGCAGACACTTGGCATAGAATATAGCTCTTCCTGAAGAGTCAGTAAATGACTGAAACAGGATCTTGTAAATAAAGGGGTAACCTTAATATCAATCAATGCTACTATTCCCTACAATGATATATTACATATAAATAGACAACCATACAGAGCAGGAGTATAGAAAAGAAAAGCTTATGTGTGCATGCACGCGCACACACACATACACGCAACTAGCAGGGCTTGCATCTCTTTACTGGCTCTTTTTTTCATTCATATTTGCTGTTTAATTATGTTCCGTTGTCCTCTTTCTTTTCCCTTCCTCTTCTGCTCCTCCAGATGCTTTCTGCCTGAAGCATTTTTAATGTAGCAAGCAAGAGACACTTTGTGAAGTCAAGATAGCAAGAACAGAGAAAAGGTGGTAGAAAACAAACAGAAGAAAATTAATCTACAGAAATAGTACAGTCTAGAAACAGCACATTTAAAACTGTCAGCTCTCTCAGCTTAATCTTTTCTTTGAGATGATCTTCACCTATGCTACTGCATATAACCTTTTCTGACCGTACCTCCTCTGAAAGTCTTGGTCCTAACGTGATTCAAGTTAACTGACTACAGATGGCAAATGCTAATCTAGACATTACACAAATAAGTAAGAGGAAAACACTTTCCTAAAATGTTTTTGAATTTTTCTTTATCTTTATATTAGAACAAACACTGATTTAATATATATAATATCAGAACAAACACTGGGGGGTTTTTTCCTCGCACAATTTAATGGGGCTCCCAATTCTTTACACTTTTTCCAAGTTGTGTGCAAAATATAGCTTGTTAAGCAATAAAATAGCACATATTAATGCCAGAAGTTAGTCTGAATGGACACTTGCAGGATGTTATAATGTAGGACAATGATTTAGATTTGAAGTATACATTCCTAATCTATATAATAAGGTTAATGTACTGTCAGTTTTTTCAATAAATAAGTTAAAATTACTTTTTCCTCTTGTAATGATACTGGGCCTATCATCTTCTCCTACATGAAAGGTATAACCTGGGGCTTTAATAAAAATAAAATAAATACATAAATAAATGAAAATCAGGCAATACAAGGCTGAGGATACAAAGTTTCAGGACTGGCAACAGCATTGAAGAAGCAGCTGAGAAAAACTCCCATTGACTTCAACAAGCTCTGGATCTGGTCTTTGGCCTACACTATGCAAGTTAAGTACATTTGAATTATACAATATAAGTCCACAGTACAATATCTGTCATAACTATACTTATGCTACCAGTTTGAGTTATTGAACAAATACAGGATCTGATTCTGTACAAAGCCCTCAGGCTCATCTTTCACCAGCAACAGTGAGAATTTTGCCTGAATAAGATACGCAGGCTCAAAATTAGTACTGCTAACTCTAATTGTATGTCACATCACTGTTCTTTGTGAAGCCTCAGGTAAGTCAGACGCTACAAAATACTAATCTGTAACAGCACGTTTCTAGCTATCATGAGTTCCCTGAAAACCTTGAATATGGAAAGGAAGCACTTAAAAGGCACAGGGCAAACAATGAGTCTACAGCATGTTAAAGATTTTGTTTCTTTGCTTCTTAAGCTGTCTGGTTTGAAGGTCATCCTGCGATTTACTAGAGACAATGGAGATTTTCAGTTTTCAGTTATTTCTTACTGACAATAAACCCATGATGATGCCAGAAAAGGAGGATTCACATAAATTCACGTGGTTTTGTATGTTTACCAGAGTCCTTAAATGGAAATCTGACATCACTACTGTCAGTGGTTATTGATGTCAGAAATCAAGGTTATTTTAATACTTAGATATGTTTTGTTCTCTCTTACAAAAATACATTATTTAAGTCTGTTTATTAAAAAGCCTGTTTCTAAATTCTGCTTTTAATATGACTACTCATTGTGTATATAAAAACATCTTTTTAAAATTCACTAAAAAGTTGTGATATTTAAATTACCATACATCTCATATCTCTTTTCTTACCCACCCTACAGAAATGACAACCTCTAAAGCAGTCAACATCTTTGCATTAAGGGAAAGTATACGTGTAATTTTGCGTAGTAGGAAAAAGTATCAAGCTTTCTGACACATTCTCTACAAGCGTTTCAAATATAGTAAGTTAAGAAACAAAATCTCAGCCCTTGTCCTGTTGAGTGTTAATAAAATTCCATCTGGTCACTTAGGAGCTGTGCCAACATTACCACACAAAGAGCCTTTGAGCCGTTTGAATGTTCAAGAGTCATTTGACAGCTTTTTTATTTACCTTTTTTTTTTTGGTCAAATACGAACCTAATAGTCTACAGATGGCTAGGTTCTAACAAGTTTACTTTCACGTAAACTTGAAACTAACCTTGAAAGTAAACCGCTGAGGTTTTGCTTTGGGTTGCTGCTTAGGTTTATATATTTTTTCTAACATTTAGGATTGTTCAATCTACTGCTGCTCCAAGTTCCTTATTAGGCAAATACAAAGTGAAAGTGAAAACCTGGTGCATAGTTGTTCTAAAACTGCAAACATAGTAAGAATCTGCTCAGGGCCAACAGAATAGGAGTAGGTACAGGGAGTTAAAGTCACAGTAGACAGCAAGTTAGTAATGTTCAGTGACAAAAATCTTCACAGGGGAAACAAATCTCAAGAACTGCTCTGAGCAATGAGAGAGATTTCAGCAACAGATGGGTACTACACTCAGTATATACTAAGTATATATCTTTTAGTGCCAAAATAAGTTATGGATTTATTTTCTAGTCACTGTGCTAAAATATGTGTATTTAATAGAGAAAAATAAATTCCACACTGTAATTTATATTCAAATTTGCCTTTGAAAACCAAAATTGGTTTGCCAAAAAAACCACCCCCAATCAAAAAAAAACCCCAACTTTCTGAGTGACCTGATGTAGCTTCAAAGTTAGCTCAGCCTGGCACAGGAGGCTGTATTAGGTGACCTCTGATGTCCCTAATGACTTAATTTTTCATGTGATGCTATGAGTCTATCTGATAAGGTATTATCGTCATAAACACATAGCACTGAATTGCTTGGCCTAGTCTATGGCCTTCAACGCAAACCAGCTACTAAAATAATCATAGTAATAGCCAAATTATCAGGGAGGATTCACCATGTTGCAAGACTGGCAGAGGTAATCTAGGTGATCCACTTCTGCACTATATTGAGTCAAAAGAGACAGGTAAAACAACACTGAATGCTCCACCAGACTCTCTGCTAGAGGACCAATTGTCTGGGATGTGAGAAATACACAGTGAGAGAAAAATGCTATTTCATTTATAAGAAGTGGTTTAGTAACACTCCCTCCTCATTCCTATCCCTCAACACCTTTTAACTGAATCAAGTATCAAATCTGTAAATTAATGGGATTAATTTATATCTTAAATCTCTGTAGGATTAGCACTCAGAGACAGACAAGGGCCCGATTCTGTCACTACTTATCTGTGAGTAACTTTTTCATTCTTACTGGAGTATTTTTGTAAGTAGTCTTCCACGTGTGCATAAACACTTGGAGGTCCTAACATGCAATGAGATACCAAAGGGAATAAAACTGTAAAAATATAGACTATTTTTATTGTTGTTTTAATTAATTTGTGGGCAATTCAACAAAATGGAGTTTTGGAAAGGATTTGAAGAGAAAGATCTTTGCTTTGACATTCACTTTCAACTCTTGGCTGTGGACTTAATTAAAACTAGCTACTCCACTCTCCAAAGCCGTAACATATATGACTAGGACCCAAAAAGCAATCTACTACAGAAAATAAAATAGGCCTGAGCAGCGGAAAAATAGCAACTAATCTAGGAAAAGCTGTGAAGCTTTACGGAAAGGCTATAAGAGACCTAATAACAGAACATAACGATGTTTCCACATGTTCTATAATTACTCACTTAGTGCTACATTTTTAAAGGTATCTTGGCAGATTAAATGAAGTTGTGATTGAAAATTAACAATGTATGTAATCTGCTTTTGTACTCCTGGTCTGAAATCTTAAATTCTTATCAGTTAATAACTTTTCTTTATTTTGCTACTGTCTTTTTGCATGTGATTACGGGATACAAATTGTTGTACCTACCTGCAAATGCATACTGTTCTAGAAGGAAGTCTGGACTTTGAGCAGCTTTCTGAACAGTAAGCCCTTTAAAAACTCTTAAAATACGGAGACTTGAATTTCCCAGTCCTTTTCCAAGCTAAGAAATGGTTTTGTTTGCTGGATCTTCAAGCAGCTAGTTTTAAACTCAAGGTTGATCAGAGCACACTCTTAGCAACCCATTTTCTCCTGGTCCAGCTACTGACTTGAGTTTCTCTGTGGCAGCTTCTACCATGTTGTCCTGTGCTGATATAGTTCCCTTAGCATGTTAGCTCTGTGAGAAACCTCTGATGCCTGACACAGAACGTAACATTAGACATTGAAAGACTGAGGGCTCACACAACGCACTTCAACAAAACGTTAGCAAGGAGATTAAATATTTATCCTGATACAATTATAAAGGTCACTTTATAATTCTGTTCTTTTACATTTTATGTAGAATATAAGTATAAAATAATACATCTATCACTGGTAAAATAAAGCTTAAAAACAAATTTAAAAAGTCATAAATGAAATTAGCTTAGTTGTTCCTAATTAAAAAGACATAAGACATTCTGTTGTGCAACAACACTCATGCAAGTTCCATTTTCCTTCTTGACAACAAGATACATATCCTAAACCAGCCAATCTACTACACTTGTCCCCACAGTTATCTTTTTATGGAAGCATGCAGTTTTCCCCCAATTTTCTATCCCAGCAGAAAATTGAGAGTTGCAGCCTCTGCATCTTGTCAGATGGGGGGACTTCACAATGATGTCCCAATGGGCACATATTCCTTAGATTTGAAGTCTTAACGGTGGTTTATGCTGTTCTCCAGGGAACTTTCAAAATTTGCATTTAATTGTTTTTATTTAATTTTCCCAAAAATTACAAAAAAATTCACTACTTTCAATTACAAGCTACATGATAATTACAAACTATCCATGAAAGCTTTCAGTCCTGGAAATATACCGTTTGAATTTGATGAGCGTGTGCAAAAAAGTTCATAATGTAAGTGACCTGCTATTTGTGCTATTGTTTGGTTTTCAGTCAAAGTCTGTTAGAAAGATATCAGCTGCAAATCTAATACGTGATGCTACACCCCTTTATTTACAAACATCTTACAATTAAAAATTCATATGGTGGTAAGTACTTGTTTGCCTGTATTCTCCTACTAAAGTTACTTCTGGCAAAACATTTTTATCCCAAGGAAGGAAGGGAAGGAAAGACTATAACATAAGAGTAAGACTTTTCTCCTGAAAACACAATTGTTAAAACCTGTAATTCAAAAATTTCCTTTAACCACAGAAGGGCTGATAGAAGTGTGACAGTCTCCTCATGCCTTGGAGAAAAAAGCTTTTAATATTCTCTAGTGTCATTGAAGGATACAAAGGAAATTAAGTCAATCCTGGAAAGCACTGCTTCTTGGCTGGTGAGACTGTCTGATGCCACTAGTCCTTCAATTTAGCAGTTTAGCACAAATTACTAAGATGGCCCCAAATCAACAATATGCACTTTGCAGGCAGACTGTGGTGCCCACATATTGTAAATTGAAGATTGGGTCATCAGTATCATTCCTCTATAAGCTTTTAGGGCCAAAACGCAATCTAGAGTTTGTTTTTAAAAGTATCATGTACTGCCTTAAACCTGGTGTTACTAAGATTAGTAGACATCTGTGGTTAATCCCTCTAGTGATAAATATTTACCTATTAATGCAGTTATTTGCTCTCACTTAAGAATGCATAGGACGTAGAGCATCAATAAAAACACTGCAGTGACAGGATCGGCTTAGATGCTCTCTAGAGGAAAAGGATTCAATTGAGTTTTCCTGTAAGACTGACATAAAACTGCATAATCAGATGGCAAATTAAAATGGTCACAAGATGCTTAGTATAAACCCATTTTAAAGAAAGGTTTCCACAAAATACACTAGTATTCTGCATGACTGCTGCAGTTATAAGTTATCATTAACCTCTGCACAGCATTTAAGAGCTTTATTTAGTAAAAATTATACAACAGTGACAGTGCAGTAAACATGGTACTGATGTTCTGAGGCAGCACGTTACAGTATGTATGCACAGCTGGGTAAATCATAATCCAAATGTTATAGGCCTCAAGCATTACTTCAAACCACTGTAATGAAGATTTGAATGAGTGAGAAGATGCAATACGTATCCACTGAAAATACGTTTTTGGAGAGAGAAAATCTGACAGTGCAAATCAGGGGAAAAAATCTCCAAAAGAAAAGGCTACCTTATATGTCTTAAAGCTCATGACTCTTAATTAAACTATTAATCCCCCATTCTGCAATCAGCTGTGTTTGGACAACATCCTCCAAAAAAGTGAAATGCTCCCAAGACACATGTATTTGTAGGAAGCTCAATAAAAAAGGCAACCAAGACTTTTTTTCCTCAAAAAGAAATGTATTTTAAAAAGACAAAAGATTTCTGCAAAATTCCACTTGTTACGTTAAATTGCAAGTCATTTGCTTCCTCCACAAGCAGGATCTGAGCGTGTTGCAAAGTGGAGGAGTGCTTTGCTTTCACTACTTAACCATCTCTCAGACTAAGTAAAGAGTCATACCAACAGAATCTGAAAGGAGTCAGGCTCTGCATACAATCTGCAGGTCTCAAGAATGAAGGGCAGAGCTAATAGCAGATAGGGAGGACTAACAAGTCCTTGGGATATGTTTCATTCACAAGGGATGCAAGGTTCTGTGACAACTGGATACAGTTGCAAATGTTATGGCCCTCAAATCAAGAATGTGAACTGTACTCTCAAAGACATTTATCCCTCTGATGACCAAGCAGATCTTGACTGACCCTTAAATCACAGGGGAGGAAAAAAAAAAAAATCAGGTTTATACAGGGAGATGGCTCTAGGAAGCCTACCTCCCATGGTCCCATTCAGCTGTCACCAAATTCTGGAGAAATTTAACCTTTTTTCCTTTGAAGTTCCACATGCATGCAGCTTAAGCCCAAATCCAGAACCCTCCTAGTCCTCTCAGGCAGCTTAATAACCAAATTCATGTATTAGCCTTACCGGGATCTCTGAGGGAGCGACTCTTCTTCGCCCTTCTTTGAATGTGACCCGTACACACAGGCAACATAGAAATTCTTGGAGAAAGGCACTAGCGTCCAATAGAAAATAGATGGCAAAAACATGAAAGTTCCTTTTGCATATTAGCCTAAACATGAAAATAAACCAAATGCTATCCTCTACCTGAAAGGATTTAAACACCATTTCCCAGAAACATACTCAAATCAGATTTTTATATTTTTCATGTGAGGACTGAAACACCTTCTACCTCTTCTGTTGAGTTATATTTTATATTAAGCAGTCATTGCATAAAACAAACCAGAAGTCACAGGAAAAAGTGCTGGAACTAAACACCTCCACCTTTTAATAGACATAGCTTGACTAATAGGCTATGAACACATACTGCTATTAGGCCTGGTTTTCTGGTCTGTTTGAGGGCGCAGCTTCAATTTCAGCCAGAGAAAAAGCCTGGATTGTTCTCTTTCCGGTGTAAACGTGTGCCTAGCCTAAGGACGGTGAAGGTGGTAACCCAGTTGCGCGTCTTCCTCCATTCACATTTGAAAAGAAGGAGGAATGAAGGTTCAGACTTTCATAGAAAAGGTGCAGGCATCCACCTCTAAGAAATAATTCCAGGCCCTGGGCTTAAGGCAGAAACTGTCCTAATCAGAAAATGGTATGCATATTAATTATGGGTGGTTTCCTGCTGAGCTCAGTAGTTGATCCTACTCTGAACTCTCCAGGTACTGTTTATTTAGAGAGCCAAAACTCTTGGCTCAGGTTTCTGAATGCCACACCGGGAACCAGCATTTAAAACCCAGAGCATGTGTGTAAAGCAGTCTGTCCCTAACCATGTGTCTACAGAGAAACTTCCACTGCAGTAAGTCAGTAAGTCTTTCAGGATATTCATGTTATTTATTTTATGCCACTTTCAATCATTGTCTCAGAACTGTATCACTGTTAACTGCAGTTGTGCTGTTACACTGGTCTATAATGTCAGTAAACTACCCAACACAGACAGACTCTTAGAAGGACTGAGCTACTGATCGACTGCCAGTCCTTTTGCCATTAAGGCTGAAAGATGCAGTGATACTTCAGAAGGCAGAGATGCAGAGAACAGAAGTCAAAACCCAGCATGATTTTCTGAGTGGTGATTTCCTGACCAACTCCTGCATATAACAAGGATGCTGCAGCCTTTAGCATAACTGAGTGCACTGAGGAGTTATTTATGGATTGCTTGACAGTCAAGAGACACTAAGAATCTTTGCAACAGTCTGTCAATACTTTGAAAAACTCCAACAATGTGCCCTAGCTCATCCTCCACTAGACATCTTGCATCAACATTAAGGAACAGCACAGTCCTCTCTATCACGTTTATAGCGTTTGTGCCAAGGAAATTCCTCTCGGTCAGCATATATAACTCCCACAGATGCCAGCCACAAAGGGACCACAGTTCAGGAAAGAATCTCTCCTATTAAGTCTTCCAATTATGTTTTTTCTGAAACTTTATTTTCTCAATTATAATTGGTCCCTTGGAAGTGGAAGGAAGGGGAAGTGGAGAAAAGAATAGTTCAGAAGTTGTCACATGATACAGGGGGAAAGCTTAAGAGACACATTTCATGGAATAAACGTGCGGATTATGCACAAGCCAAAAGCTGCTGTCAATTTTAACTACTGTTGATATGCTGAGGTTTTAATGAAATGAGGAAAAGACCAGGATGCTTCTGTATCAGCAGGCATAGATCAGTGCAGCTTTGTTGCTAGCCATATTCCATTTACGTCCAGAAGCTGCGTATAGGAACAGAAATTTGAAAAAGCATTATCAGATTTAATATCCTTCCTCTCCATTTTATTAACACACAAAAGCCTCATATGGAATGTTATTGAGGTAATATTAATTAATACAGTCAGCAATTGATCCTTAAAGCAATATTTATCAGGAAAATTGCTAATGTTTCAGCTGTAAGCACAAGATAAAAAGAAGTCTTTCTCCTTCCTCATGTCCCATTGAAATAGGCAGCTAGGCACAATGAGTAGTAGTTTGGTAACTGTTGTTAATTCCAAATCCCCTATAAATCCAGCAGATGACAGGACATGCATAGCTCCTTCTACATCTCATCTAGACATCAGGCCTTCTTAGTCTAAGAACTCCCCTGTTCTACGTCAGCACTTTCCATGTGTAATCAGGGCTGGACTCCTCTAAGGGAAAGATTACAGGGAGGCCCAGGAGTGAGAACTAACAAAGTCTACTAGCACTGAAGAATCTAAAATATCCCAGGGAAATGCATGTCTGTGCATTGCCACCCTTTTATACTGAAGTTTGTCTTCCCTGTGAGTAGGATCCACTGTGATAATCCCTTGAAAAACAGTGCAGTTATGTCCCACTAGAGAAGTATTAAATGCCTCTGTCAAAAGGAATTATTCTCTGATCTAGTTGAGCAAAAGTTTTGATTGTCCTATTTCAGGTCTACACCATAGGTGCTCTAGAGGGATAAAAATAGTGGCAGATGCTACCAAATAACTCTGCTAGTGTAGACTCATCTACCTTGGAAAAGCTTCCTTTTGCTCCAGGTTGATAAAAATTTATTACCAAAGCTGGGCAAAAAAAAAAAATTAAAAAATAATAATACACAAGCGCAATGTGTTGGGATAAATGAACCTAATTTAGGTAGGGGCTTTTACCTCTATAGTTAAGTCAGATATGGGCCATGACAGACAGATTGTGGCTATGACTAAACTGGGGGACTCGGGAGAGCTTCTAAGTATGCATTCTGGCTCATCAAATTCCATGTCAGAGAAAGCTCAAGGTATGCACTGTCCCCTGCTTAGCTGGGAAGGAAACTAGACATGCAGACAAAGTGGGAGCTAAGGCATGCTCAGTAGAGCTCTCATGAGAATGACTGGGAGACCTGGACCCAATGGTTCCCCCATTAATTGCTCCTGCAAGTCAATCTCAATGCATTTCTATCAGCTAAGTAAGTAATGTAGCACAGAAAAAGCTGAAATCCCATTTATGCTGCACCTGAGAATCCAGATTTCATCATCAACGTGATTCTGCAGCATTAAGTCTGTTGGGTGTGTAAAAATTAAGGTTTGCCATCCTCTATTCACTTGCATTAAATGATTTCCAGTAACCCGTGTTCGCTTGCAACTGCAAATGCTAGTTTAACAAACACTCCTAGACATTTTTTCAAGTATACAGACTTTTCTAGTTTTTCTAGAGTCACAGATATGAAGTGTTTATCATTGCTTTACTTAGTATCAGGAAGCCAAATGTGAGTCTACACAGCCCTATATGGACTGGTTAAACTGCAGATTTTGAGTATGCATTTTGTGTTTGAAAACATTACGGCCTGAAGGTAGATATGCATTTATAATCTTTTGCAGACAACACCACATTTGGGGGAACGGCTGACATACCAAATAGCAATCCAGAGGCTCCTTTCAGAAACTTGAGGACTGGATCAACAGAAGTCTCATGAAGTTCAACATGGATAAGCACCAAGTTCTGCAGCTAAGGCAGAATAACCCCAAGCATCAATGCAGGCTGGGAACAAACTGTTGAAAAGACCTGGGGGTTACACTGGATGCCAAGTAAAACATGAGGCAGCAGCATGCTCTCAAGGTAAATAAAGCAAACTGTATATTGGTTATATTAGGAGCGTGGCCAGCAGATCAAGGCTCTGGCAAGAATTTGTGTCCCAAAATTCTTTGTCTGGTTCTGGGTGTCCCAGATCAAGAAGGATACTGAAAAACTGGAGAGAGTATAGGACAGGGCTACCAAGACGGGCATGTGCCCATGACACATGACATGTAAGGAGAGGTTGGGGGCTTCTTTAGTCTGGCAAAGAGGAGGCTAAGGGGGGCCTGCAGCTACCTGAAGGGATGTTACAAAGACTACAGAGGCTTCAAGTAGTAGTTAGACAAAGTCATAGTTGACCTGGTTCTAGTGTTGGCAACAGTCCTGCTTCAAAATCCTCTCAAATGACAGTTTTGTATTTCTTCTATGATTCCATGAATCTGTTCAAATTTCAGCTCAAAACACCGTCACTGTTTCTACCACAGGGCTTACTACAGTGCCTCCAAGTAGGACATGCTTATTACAGGTACATCTAAGTCTTGCTGTGTAACAAAATGTAACTGCTTGGTATTACTAAAAATTAGCAGAGCACAGATTGGAAAAATTCTGATCTGACTATTTCTGCTATCTAACTCTTACATAACAAATCTTTTCCTTTTCTTTCCAAACAGGTAAGTATCCTTTTGTTCTACAAAACATGTAGCAGTTTCGGGCTCAAGAATAAAAATCTTCAAACACAGGTAAGAGAAGACTCCTTTGTATGTATAAAATTATTGCCTTTCTCTTGCTAATATATTGTTAGTTTTCATTGTGAGATTCTTGTCTTGCGTTTACTCAACAGCGTATGTATTTTTGGTACTGCTTAAATTCCCACATATAAGATGACAGACTGTGATTGTAAAATATCATGGCGATTAAGTCTTACTATTGGGAAAAAGCAACTTGTTGAGTATGATGCAAAACTATCTTGATTTGGCAAGTCCTTCATATTATTCCAGAACGTTCTGAGCACAACTTTGAAGAACAGAGAAGGTGGACTCCCTTTCACTGTGGTCTTCAGTTGTAAAGGCAAACAAAAAGAGCTTGAATGAGCCTTGCTTTCTGTAGCAATATTTTAATACTGAGGAAAGATTATTAATTTTTTCTATCTCTGAAAAGAAAAAAAAAAGATTGAAAATGTGAATTCTGGTTAAACATATCTCAAAATTTGTGAGATGACAGTGTACATGACACAAATGGAAGTACCACAGAGGTGATTTTGTGAACTGTTTACTAGTAGAACTACAAAAGTATATTAACTCTCCACATTCCTATTAAAACAAGTGGTTAGGAACTTCTGAGCCTATTAATTGTTAGGAGATGATATGTATATAATGAAGTAATTATCAAAATGCCCAGAAACTTTACATTTTGAGGTGAATAAGGAGTTTTGGTCTGAACACAGGCCCTTTGAAAATGCTGGTTTTAATTCTAGCTGTCATTATGACAACTTTTGTACCTTGATATCTCTTTTAATGATGCAGTGTCACACTAGAAAACCAAATTTTAGTAGCAAATGTTTTCACATATATCGAACCAATCTCTTTTGCACAGCGTGCCTTTCATTTTTTAGGCTACTTGTTTACTTTCACTTTTCAGAGTTCAAGGTAAAAAAATCTAGTTTTCACTTATTTCCTATTTTCCTATCTGTATCAATACCAGCCTTCTGCAATACATTAAGTCCTGCATGAGGATGGGAGTAGAGAGGAAGACACCTTTTTACAATCTACTGTCTCGGTCTTGTTGTTTTCATTTTTTTAAAGAAACAGATTGGGGGGTGGGAGAAGGGCTAAATTTGAGTTTGGTGTATTTCTGTGCTTCACTTTTCATGTAGTTAAACAAAATATTATCTTCACCCTCTCACTTAAAAGGCTATTGAGATGAATTCATGTTTATAGATCTCTCTGAAGTTTTTTTAATGATAGAGCTCAGTGCTCTTATCTTTTCAGTAACTGTCTGTTTGTCACCCATGGCCAGCACATCTACTTTTTCTTTCTAATGCATGAGAAGTCAGATTTCCTCATCTGTGTCTGACATCATGATACACTGAACTGACTAGTCTTTCGAGAATACAACTCCTAATTCCCTTGTGCTGCAAATTCTCCAAACATCTGCAGCTTTTTCTGGCTTCCACAGCTGTGAGTCACTGCAGTCTCAAAACAGTATGCAGATCTTAAAACCATTAATTCTACTAAACCATGATGAGTATTTAAAAATGAGACTTCTTCAAGTCATGTCAAATATGAAGGCACCATGGGCATCATTTTATTACCCATCACTGTATTACCCATTATCCTATGGTCATTTATGCCCAGGCAGAATATAAAAGCTACAATTTGGGCCCAATTACCACCTTAAATCAAATTTGCAGTCACTTTAAGCATAATACAGGGCAATGGGGAACTGAGGCCATAATCTGACTACACAGAGGCTTCAGCAGCAAAGCTGGTTGCAACAGATTACCTTTTCTAAATGCTCTGCAACCAGGTCACTTTAAGCACAGTAATCATTTAAAACTACAACACACACTTAAACCTGTCATTCGATAGAGTTTGCTGTATTCAATTTAAAGAAGTAATGTCTCAGCACTGAATAAAAAGTTTTACTTTCATTAAATTAATGCCTCTTCATAAGCTCTGTGGTCTTTCATGTCAGGTCTGTAGGTCTTTCATGTCAAAGCAACCAGACTATCTTGTCTGATGGTTTTACGTTACCCTTAGATTGCATTAGATGAAGCAGCAGAAACCTCTAGAATGAAAAGATTCAGATGATATGTGGAATTCTGGGGACAAATTAGTTCCACAAATACAGAGCAGAATAGTACGCTCGTGTAACAAGCAGAATTTGGCTTCTAAATTTGCACTGACCCTCTGAAGGTGTTAGAATATAACACCGAAGTCCAACACATCCTACATGATCAAAGCCTAACAAGTACAGAATCTTTTACTGTTATATAAATACAATATAACCAACAATCAAAAACCTATTCTGATTGTTCTTTGAGAGGCCAACAATTAAGTGTTAAAATGAAAATTGTTAAAACAAAAATATTTTCATTCCAAATTGTGACCAAAATCAGAAGAGGTCTGTTTTGTTACAACAGCTGCTTTTGGAAGAAGTACATGAGTCTGGAGAGAAGAAAGAAGGAAAAAAATCAGAAGCTTGCAAGAATTCCTGAATTTTCAAGTTTGATATCTAATCCTTGATCTCAGAGTTACATCTCTGTCTGCCCAAATGGAGTCTAATCTTAATCTGCAAGCAGGCTCCTCAGCATATTTCTGATTGTAAGAAATAAATTCCTGGTAATGGGAAAAAAAAAATTAATAGGCTCATCTATTTATTTTTAAGACATAAAAAGGGTCAAACAGAAAAGCCTGTGTTTCAAAAAACCTGCCAAAGACTAAGTCATTTTGTAAAATGTGCCTATTAACCAGCTTTCAAAAAATCCGGCAAGTTCTTTATGTACAGCCAAAAATGCTGTTTTGTTGATGACCATTTCTGATTTTAGAAAAGAAAAGAGTTTAGTTTAAATAGTTGCTAAGTATGCTGGCTTCGAAGTGACACCTTGCTGTTGTGATCACTGAAGTACAGAAAACTGTTCAGAATTGGAAGAGCTAAGTAGGCTAAAAACAATCCAGTAGTCCACAGCTGTTGCTTTTTATCAGAAAGCCTATTTAATATCAATTTAAAGAAAAACAGAAAAACAGGCCACCCCTTGCTAACATGAAGTGCTGTATTATCTAGGGCATTTCTCTCTCCAGCCATCTGTTTTGAACTGGGTACATGCACTGAACTCAAATTTTATGTTCACCAGAGAACTCTTCCAGTCTCTTCCAGAGACTGTATAAGAAGTCTCAAGCTCTACCTTGTTCTCAACAGCCAAAAAAAGAACTGTGATGCCTTCACCGTCCTCATAAAGGGAGAAGTTATGGCCTTCATAAAGATAAACAAGCAATTCAGATAATTTCTGGGATGAAGATGCATTCTGAAGAAGTGTATTGAATTGCTTTTTGTTTCTCTCCACCATTGTTGCCTTCGAAGCATTAAGTGTCCACACTCTAATATATGTGTCATTAGAAGCATAATGTGTAGCAGTCTTGCGAAGAGGGATTCCTAACATTTTCTGGGAATATCAGGAAGCATCGAAAGCCATCATCTAATGGCTACAGAGTGAGTTTCTGAAGCCGATTTCTGAAAACATAATTTTTCTTTCTCCCTATGCTGCTACAAGATAGAACAAAGGTCACCATATGTATATTAATCGCTTATGACACTGTGCTTACTATTCCTTTTACAGGAGGACGTTCTAATATGATGATCTCCATGTTAAATTGGTTTCTTCTTTGATATAACAAATTATATAAACTATATAATTCCATCAATTTTTAAGAAAAATCAAGTTCACCAAATAATTTTCTTTATCATAGGATATGGCTCTTCATTTGGCAAGTTCCTTCAGATACTATAAAAGACATTTTAACAGTGTTTCTGATGGTCAAAATCAGTCCAATGTCTGCCATTTTTCCCCCAACTGTATAAACTAGAGAGCCAATATTACTAAATCTTCAAAGGATGGGGTGATGCATGCCATTTTATATGGTTTCACCAAAGCAGGGCAGTTTAAGCTCTGCTACAGCTGAGTCAGAAAACCAGGATCCCAGTGACTTCAGTGGTACTCCGTGTGGGCTTTGTGTGGGCACAAGAATGCTGTACAAATAGCTTTTACATGAATAGGGCCCAATTCTGTATGATTTCTTTCCTACGAGATGCATTCTTTCATATATTCTCACTTATTGTACAAGTACATTAGACAAAACTGAAGCATGATTTTAAACTGGTTGTAAATAACTGATGTTTAACTGAAGAAAAAAATCACTTCAGCTCTTCAAATTGGAGTGGACCACCAGTTTTTCAATTCTTTCCCTAACAAAGATAGTGGAAAGGGTAGATGATGGAAGAAGCTGTCAGATATTTAATTAATAAAGACAGAACCAGAGGAGAGAGAGTGGGAGATGGGAGGAAAGACAGAAAAGAACAGGCAACTGGAGGAGGTAGAGAGGAAGAAGATGTTATAGAAAACCGGGCAACGAAATAAAGAAGCCTGAAGGAATAGGATGGCTGTGGAAGAGAGTGCAAAGAGTAGGAAAGGATTCTTAGGTAAAATAGAAAAGACGTGAAGAAAATAAGTACATTGTGATATCAGATAGACACATGTTTTTTGCCTGGAAAGTGCACACTGTATTTTGGGCACTGCTACATGTAAATGTATTGATTAGTATCTTTGATTGGACTGAAGCACTATCTTGCTGTAAATAGGTGATGAATTTTTATTGCTAAGGTTTAAAAACAAACAAACAAACAGAAACTCTGAACCTGCTTGGTTCCTGTCAGCAATCCCTTATGTACATGTTCCATCTCTTTCCCTCAATCGTCAACATTTCCCTGCATTTCCCCTAATTTCATATGGCAGGAACCAGCATGTCTGTATATTCTCCCTGAGCTTTGTGGAGAACCAGGTAAGAAAGGGGAATGCCCAACAGGTTCTGCAGGATGAGAGCAAATGTATTTGTATAGCATATACACGCTATACAATAGCGTGTATATGCTATATATGCTATATATGCTATACAATAGCATAATATACAAGCATATTAATGGATTTCTAAATTCATTTAATCATACCAGACATTTTTACAATGAATGTGTTCACAGACCAGTGTTCTGTTGTGGTTGGCCTTTTCCCCCCCCTCCTTAGAACAACGTCCTGATCCTAAAAGTAGTTCAACACATAAGCATGTGAGAGGAAGGAGGAAAAATAATGGCTACTAGTTACTTAGGGGAGAGGAAAAAAAAGAAAGGTAAGTGTGGAAATACCTCATAACTGTTCATTGCTGCTGCCACTCCTCTTGATAGTCATGTCCACTCACTTGCATTTGCTCTTAAACTGCTCACTGAAGTTCAGGAGGAGTGTCTTAGGTATTTGTATAACAGGGTCCTAACATGACCAGCAATCTACTGACTTCCAGTGTGCACACTGGAAGATTGCTGAAGGAAGTGGTCAGAGATATGAAGATACTATTACCAAGTACACTGGACTCAGAAGACTGACTTCAGTCAGTTCCTCCAGAGGCCCAGAAGGGGTAAGTTAAACATTCTGTGGACAGGGAAGATTTAAATAAGAAAGATGTGTACAGTCCTGCTTTGGTTTTAAAACCCTTTTCTCTTCCCATGCTTTGCTCCTGCTGTCAAGATAAAACAGCATTTTGATTTAAGGAAATTGTTCCAAAGCCTTCATGTAGCACAAGTAGCTATTTGGCAGTACTGAACTCAAGTTATGCCTGCAGGGTACTGGGTGCTATTGACTGTGAGCACAATGGGATTTCTCCCTAGAGAAGGGATACGGGAATAAACTTAGCAAGGCTAGAGAAAGGAACGGGTGTGCTACTGGCCCTGTAAATAGTGACATATACTTGTGAGGTTGCATTTAAGGCTAGAAATGTCAAAATAGTCCCATTAATTTAAGTCACTAGACTGTCATGTCCAACATCAAAGACAGGAAGTGTTTCTAAATACACTCCCAAGAGGAGTTACTAGCTGCCAGAGAGCAGGCCACCCTCAGCAACACACAGACCTCCCCAGACAAACGCTCCACTCACCCTGGAGACCATAAAGGCTTGCAGGTGGTCTGTTTTACGGTTTTTGATATTTATGTTAAATATCTAGGCTAGCAGAATTTTCAGCTTTCATCCACCAAATGTCACAGAATTAATCCTTATGGTACAATGCAATTTCAGTTTCCAGTCTGGCTATAATTAAGGGCAAAAGGGATAGAACGGAGTTTGTAAAGTGCTGGGTATGAATGACAGACTTCTCTTCCAATTGTAGACTTCTACTGTATGGAAGATAGGATGACAGAAGGATGAGTATTCTGTTACATCTGGGGGGTTTTTTGGACAGGTGTATTCTAGAGGTAAAGACATTTACTGAAAGGTGAAGAATGCACTAAGAATAGGGTTTTTAACTGCAGGTTTTGTGCCCTAATGCTCCCATATTAGTATATCAGGAAGGCCATAAAAATGCACAGGCGGCTGACAGTGAATATGCAAACTCAAGACTGCCAGGAGACACTGAGCTGTCACCTCCCCAGGTCTCTCAAACACAGGCTTGTTCCCCACAGGCTCACTGGCAGCCCTGACAAATTTCTCCAAGGTTTTGTTCAATCCTCATCATGTCATCCATCCTATACTGCTTAGCTGCTCTCCTCCATGAATCTCAAGTCTTCTCACTCAGTCTCCATCTCTCTATCCAGTCTTACTAAGCACATTTGCAGAGCACAGGCAGTAAGCCTGAAAGAAAGGCTGCTATTCACCATGTGAATTTAAGCACCTGCTTAACTGGATTTAATCAGATACTGAAATGACTTGTCAAATCCGAGTCAACTGATAGGAAGGGTCAACAAAAAAATTAAAATTATAATAATATAATAATATATAAATTAATTTTGCATATTTCTTCAAAATTATTGTGTCTGTCAGGCTGGCAAGTATCAGTGGATGGAACCAACTGATGAACTTAAACAACACTGATTAACTTTCATGAATCTCCCCGAGCTATCACTTACACAATGAATAGCTCAGTGTTTTAATAAAAGCTCAGAACTGACTTATGCCTCAGATGTTCCTATAATACATGACTAGGAAGCAGTAAGCTTGTAAGAGCTGTGAAATATGAGGAAAATGGGACCTAATATTGAAATGGATCACTTAAAATATTTCCTTTGCAAAAGTGTGATTTTTTTTTTTATTATTTTCCCTGATTTTTAAATGTGTAAATGTGATTTTTATAAGAGGTTTGTGTCTAACCTAGAAATGGAAAGCATGAAATAAAAGCACTTAATTTATTTTAAACTGCAAATTTTAACACAACTTTGTACAGGCATCTACATTGTCTCAGTTTATGCATATTTTGAATTTCAACTACTTCAGACACATACACATTTATTTCCTGACATTTCTTATCAGAATTTATGAAGAAGATGTATCTGAACATGCTTTAAGTCAGAGATTTTCTAAGACACATGCCTTGCCAGCACACACTTATACTTGTACAGTTAAGGTATGCGGTATTTATTTGCGGGTCCCAAAGCATCCTGCACTAAATTCTGTCCTCTATCTGGAATTAAATGAAGAGCAGTTATCTAGTTTATAGATTTGACAAACTCTTCTGGATAGCTGCCAACTTTGTAATCTACTTGAGCTACAGATTAAGAATGGTACGAGATCACCAGGGTTTCTGTATAACTTCAAAGCTCCCTAAACTAGAACCGCGCAACTCTCAGGCTGAACAAACGTCACCAGGCTGTGTGCACAGCTTTGAGGCTCCTTGAACCACAGCCATTTGTTTCAGAGAGTTTACAAATTCTATTAGGCATATCTGGAGCGCTGTAAATTCTAATACGCATCAGCTATTTTTTGCACTAAAAGGAACTTCAACATTCCAAAGTCCATGGCTTTTCACTATCATTTTACTCTACCAAAACCAATTTTGTTTGGTTGCCATTATGTTAAAATTTGTAAGTAGAAACAATTTTCTAGACCACATTTAACAAAAAGAAGCCCTGGGAGATTGTTCTTGCAGTGAAAACTGCTCCTTATAAAATCCCTTACTAGGAAAAGCTCCTTGTCCAATTAAAATTCAAACTGTCATTAAAAAAATCTTTTCCATTAGTTGGAGAACTCATATCAACATTTGAAGACTCCTAATTTCCAGAAGTTTAGATGTAGTTCCTAATCTATTTTAACCTGGAAACAAGTTAGAATCTGAAACGTAATGCCTCCAACAGTATAAAGACAGCAGGGATGGTTGTTTCCTTGAATACACAGCATGCGAACAGACCCTGGTGGACCAGTCAACAGTGGAAAGAGGGTTTTCTATTACATAAGTGACTGGGTCACTATCTAGTGTCCCTTTGTCATCCTAAGATATGAACTACATCCTGCGACACAGTTAAGAAGGGATAGCCACCAATCTCCTTGACAGATGCCATAGATGAATCTCCATAGCTTTCTCTCCTGTCAAACAGTGATGACATTATTTTCCCCTTTAATGAACAAATGCTAGTTTATGTTAATCTCTTTTTTTTTTTTTTACATATTTATAAATAATTAAATTCTCAGAACTTCCAGAAATAAATCAGATTTACTTGAGGAAGATGGCAAATTATAATGAGTCTTCTCAAGGACTGTCAGCAGCAGCCCAATGGTACTACAAAAAAAAGAGGGTAAAAATTATCTGATTTTATTTACATTTATACCCCAACTATTTTCTTAACTTTTTTTTTTTGGGGGGGGGGGGGGGGGGGGAAACGGGGACAGGCAGGGGACACACAGAGTAGAGCTCCTAATTTCCTTCTCCTATTCCTATCCTCTGTTGTTCCATTCATCCATCTATTATCCCTGTCTTTCCTCTGCTTCTAGTATTTCTCTCCCTCCACACATTTCCCTTAAGGGATTTTTGTTCCCTTCTATTCTTGCCTCTCGTCTTGGTAGCTTTCTCATTTCCATTATTACTGCTTTGTTTCCTTCAGGTTTCAGCTGTTCTTTTGCTTTTTCTCCTTCCACTTTTATTTTGATGCTACAGAAAGCCAGATGTTCCTCACAGACTTCTGAAACTACCTCTGAATATTCTGTTCTCAGGAAACATACTGTGAATGAAGCCCTTAACCTAAAGCTAAAGACAAAATTAGTTGCTTTCAGTCTCACATAATAACAAAAGATCACAAATATTGGCCTGAACACAGGACCAGTATTCATTAAGGAAGGTCAGTCAGAAGTAACCTAACCTCTCTGGCTGCTTCAGACGCACACTTCGAGGAACATTACTGAAGCAAAGGAGATGCACTATAAAAGCGGTTTCCTCCGTGTTTGTGTTTTAAAGACAAGACTTTTGCCAAAATCAGTCTCGTTTTTAGGAAATGTTAATACAACATTTTATACTGCCTTAAATTGGTGTATTCTGGCTGGCTAGAACTAATATGCTGGTGTTGTTAGAAGTCTCATTGTTTTAGCAAAAACTTTAAAAGAATTTAAAATTATCTTTTTGTGCAATTGATATATCTCTTTTCCAAACAGTTTATTAGGTTATCTTGCATCTCTTGCAAGAAAACTAGCAAAAGAGCTCTGAAGATGGAAGACTTCTTTTCATTAGCTTTCATCCCTCTCATGTCTGAGGCTACCGATTACATTTTTTAATAAAAAGCAGGCAAGTTTATTCCTATCTTCCCAACAGCAATATTGCACACAGCCACGCCTGAAGCTTCACACCCTCCTGCCTCCTTTATGTCATGAACCAATGCCCTGAAGACAGGCAGTGGCTTGTTACACCCTGATCTGTGGTTCAGTTTGGATTTCGTATTTGACAACCACCATGCTGACCCCAAAACTTGATACATAGTTGCACGTGGTAATTCTTCAGGGAAACTGGGAGAGAAAATTGAGTATATTGGGAGGAGAAGGGCAATATAAATCTTTGTTCTGACAACAGTGTAGCTAAATGGACAGTACTTAAATAAATCCATCTATGTTATAGCCTGTGTACCTTATATATCTTGTCATTGTGCTATTACTGCTAGGTATTGTAAAGAGTCTAGCAGGTTGCTTTTGCAGTTTGTTGCCCAACTAAGCACCTAAGCATGTATTAAGCTTCATCAGAGCAGAGGCTGCCTTCTGTTTCCTGCTAACAAAACCAGTACTCCCAAAATGGAAGAATATTTTTATGACCTTTAACTATTACAGACCATAACACCAACACTTTAAACAAACTGATATGTGCCATAAAAAAAAAAAAAGTGATCTGTATTTGTATTCTGCTTACAAACTCTCATACATGGTGTTTCTCCATCTTTTGGGGCCAATGGATTACTGTGAGTGGTCAACATGTAACCAAGTTCCTGATTTTTATTTTATTAATTTACATCTGTGGAATAACTGCAGCCTGCTTACAATAAACTCCGTGGGCCACTGCTCTAAAATAGAAATATTTTCTTGGATACAGCGTGTTTGCATGAGTATACCAGTTGTGCTTTTCGAGGTTAAAACCAAGAACTGACTGGGGAAAGGGGCCATTCATTATGAAAGTGAAGCATTACATTAGTAACTAAAAACTAAAAACCTGTAATTGTTCTTATAAAAACAGAAGTAAAGTACTGGGGGTGCCCATGTCACCTCAAGTATTCAAAGTGCTCTACTGCCTGGAGTACTTAAGGCAACTTGCCGCTTGAAGGCAAAAGTTGAATCTTATTTAAACTGTACTCAGACACAACTTTCAAAACTATAAACACAAGCAACAAAAATGATCGTTTTGTAAAGAACTGATACTAATGAGAGGAAATCACTATCCTCTAGGCGGAAACAACTGCCATGAGAATGTCTTCACAGGAACACACACTTGGAACCAGAGTGGCAGCAGAGATATTTCTGTACAGTAAAGATAATGCAGATCCATGTATACATAATAAGTCTTTTTAACAACAGAAATCTTTTGAGTGGAGTTAGAACATAGCTCCTTGGGTTTCCATTTTCTATCATTAGTATACAAACCAGCTAATACCATACCAACCTTCATAAATTCAGAATAGACCATATGTTTAACTATAAGACATTACTGCAGTCTCTGCCACAAACGCTTGTTTGTTGAGCATGATTTACAGAATGATATACAAGCTACAGGAAGAACAAATTCATCCTTGATTTAATTCTAAGGATTTTCAGCTTTTATTCAATGCGTTACCAAAAAGAATACTATAAACTGCATGAGGGAAGCTAGTGCACAGATTGTATGAGCTTAAACATAGAGCTTAAACATGGAAAGTCATTATTAGTTGCTAGCCAAGGTGAAACTGATTTCAGTCTTTGCCACTTGCTCCTTGGAGCAACAAGATCTCCTGCAGAGGCTACTTAGAGTTTGCCTTGATTTTAAAGACAGTGGAATCAGGCCCTGATATGTGAAGAAAGGGGGGGTGGGGGGGGGCGGGAAGGTTCCTCTGTATTTTCCCAAGCAATCTCTCTTATAGACGGGGGAATTATGGACGGGTGCTGATAGATTCTACAGGAAAATTATTTTAGTCTTCCTGAAAATAATTACAACCACTCTTACTTATGCAGCGAGCTGTAGCAGATTCTCAAACTGTTTACAAACTTGCCTGCAACTGACACGTAGTCTCATCTAAAAAGGAGCGCTGCGCCGATTCTGCACCAGCTTTTCTGAACAGCTTTTAGCTGGTGCCCTGAAGTTTTTATTTTTGGAAGCTAAAACAGAGTTAGCTACAACTAGACTTTGACCAGAACGATGAGATTAATAGTCCTACTTTGTGAATGGAGACAGGAGACATATGCAAACTAAATCCTGGTGTGTCTTGTCTTTTCCACCCACATGAAAAGAGAGACCCTCACTATATCGTTATAGTTTACCTAATTCTGATAAAATCTGATAGTTATTCCTCATGCCTGACCCTGGCACCTTGTAATTTTAACCATTCTCCAAAGGTTCTCCATTGCTTTAAAGGAGTTAAATAAGTACTTATCCTCATTTCACAATCAGAAAAACTGAGGCACTGCAACCACTTCTTGCCGTGGAAACTTCTAGTTAAAAGTGAAAGATATGTGCGATCTGCAAAGAAACTACTGATATACCTAAGGCCACAGGAAGTGCTGATGTCAAACCCCCAAGCCAAATTCAGGAACTGCCACCTTTTTACCCTGGTTGTGAACCACAGCTCCTTGCCCTCCGGATCTGCAACCTAGATCCCACCATCACATTTGGCAGGCTGGCTGGGTCTTTGGCAGCTCAAGGGAGGCACTCCTTACCCATCTCTGGGATCTACGCTACAGCCAGATTTCTGGGAAATCTGTTTTATGGCGGCTGTTTAATACTGGGAGAGCTGTAGTTTGTGCAAGAGGAAGAGGTGGAGAAGGCAAGAGAAATTCACTGAGCACTTTGTAAGGAAAAATCAAATACCATACTTCCTAAATTCACATGACATTTGTTGGAAGCTCCATGCAAGTGGCAAACTACTTAATTTACAATCTTAAGATAAAAAAGGCAGAGGTAATATGGCTGCATTTGTAGGCATGAGTAATGCTCTTTCTAAAAGCCAGAGAAATACGAGGGTCCTTGTGTCTTCCACAAACAATGAATGGAGATTATAAAATAATCTCCTAAATGTATTACCCCAACCGTCTCCATTATGCAAACAGTAACCGGGAAAGCGTCCTGGGGGTGCCTTATATAACTCCTTGCTCTGAACCTCCCTTCGCACTCGGGGAATTTATCTTTCCTCTAACCCACTTTGAATTGAGACTCAGGACCGCGAGTGCCGTGCGGGGAGCACCACGGGGCTGACCAGCCAGGCGCCGGGCCGGGGCAGAGCCAGCAGGCGGGGCCGGCCGCCAGCAGCACAGGAGCCGCGGAAACATTGCGCTGCAGGGGCAGAGGCCGGGCAGTGGCCACGGCAACGCTGGAGGGGGTCGGCGGAGGCCCGCTGCCGCCCCGACCCTCCTCCCGGGCTGAGGCGCGGAGGGGAGGAAGGTGGCCGACAAGGAAGTTGCACCAGTCGCCTCTCCCCGCCCGCCGGAGACGAGCGGGAGGTGGCAGGGGCTACACAGCGCGGATCTGGCGCGACTTACCCATGGTGCCGCCGCAGCCTCGGCCTCCTCCTTCCCCTCCTGCTGCTGCTAGCGTCGCCTCTCCGCTAGCGCGGAGGGAGGCGCGGGAGGCGTGTGCGCGGAGCGGGGCGGGCGCGGCAGCGGCGCGGAGCCTGCGTGCGGCGCGACTATGAGTCAGGGTAGCACATCCGGGCAAGGCCGCCTGAGAGACACCCCGCCCGCCCGGTGGCACCCTGCCGCCGCCCGCCGCCGCGGAAGGGCGGGCAGCCGCGGAGGGAGGAGGCGGTGCGGGGCCGGCGGCAGCGCCCCCGGCCGGGAAGGAGGGAGCTGAGGGGCGGATCCCCGCGGGGGGCGGTGGCTCCCGCCCCTCGCCGCAGCCCCGGTCCTCCTTTGTTAGAGGGGCTGGGGTGGGGCCGCCCTCTGGGCCGGGCGGTGGCATGGCGGTGAGGGAGTGAGGGGCGCCGGTCTGACCGTTAGTAACGGCTGCGAGCGCGCGGCGTGGTGACACAGACATACACACACTCCCCTCGTGCTGTGGGCGCCTGAGGCCGTTCTTCTGTTTTCCCGCCGCCCCACACCTGTCCAGGTCCTCTGGGGAGAAGGGGCTGAGGTTTTACCTACGGGGCGGCGGGAGGGATTCTTCCGCGCTGCTGACCGTCATTAAGTGCTTTGTGGAAGGCAGGCCGCCTCGGCTGCGGCTTGCGGTCGGGGCTGTTGGCTGGTGAGGGAGAGCGCGGCTACAGACCGAGTTAAGCAGTGGGGCAACGGGCGCCGAGAGGGCCACGCCCGGGTGCGCGGTCGCTGGGCGGGCAGGCAGCCGTCTCTTCGAAGTTCCTGCAAAAGCCCAGGCCCCCCCGAGGCTCCCTCCCCGCAGCCGTCCAGCAGCCCCCCGCCGCGGGGTCGGGGCGCAAGCCGGATGTACCGGGGGCGTGGGGTGGCTTAAAAATGGGGAGCGTAGCGTTTACATTCGTATTTACGAATATGGGCTCAACTTAAAGAGGAGCATTTTGCAGGAGGAAGGGATTGAGGTGGATGGAAAAGCGGTTTTCAGGTGGGCTGTGTGGGGAAGAGAATCAGTGAAGGAAACCGCCAGGTGAAGCCCAATTGCTCTGCATTTTGCTGAACCAACGTTATGAGTTTTACACCCAAAACTGAAAGGCTTCTGCACAAGGTAGTTATGTGTGGAAGGCATTTCTTTTTAACAAGAAAATGAATCTCTGTATTCAGTGTTTGCCCTTCCTTTCTGCCCTGGGATACTCAGTCTCTATAACATAGGGAACAATGAGGAAATGTGCTGTTACAGTCCTCTCTTGTTACAGCGCTTTCACTGGGAACCATTTTGGGGGGGAGGGGGTGAAATTAATTGAGTAGCTGCTCTTGTAGCATTTTTACTTTTTCCAAATCTTTCCATATTTATGTATTCACAAGTTTACCTGAGTACATCCTGAAGTATCGTTAAATAGAGTAGGACCCGAGAGTATGATAGAGGGTCTTGCTTGCTCTATAGAAATGGATAGGCCAGGGACAATTCAGATGAGTGATGCAAAAAGAAGTTGCAGATGAGTCGGCCCCTGCAGTGGCCTCACAAGTGACACCAGTAGTCCTTTTCACCAGCAGTCAGCAGCTGCCAGGGGTTTCCTCTCTGGAAGAGGTCCCGGGAGCTTTCATGCCTGTAAAAGGGCAGTGTGAGATGACAAGCAAAGAATAATTCATCAGTCCTTCTGTGGAGTACAGACTGAACATGTTTGGGTTTGTCCATTTACTTTGGTGTAGCCCTGTGATTCACCAACTCTTTCCTTAGGACATCAGCAGAATTTTGCAGTTGACTTCAGCAGGGTTAACCACTGTCCCAGTATGCAGAACTTGACACTGAAGATATGTAATTTTATGATCAGCTGATACTGAAAATTAATATGTTTTTACAGTGGCTAGACAACTTTTGTTACTCTTTTCATTGCACTGTGACTGCAGAAAATTCAAGCCAGGATATGTTGGTTTTTTAACTGCAGGGTTTGTCTAATTCAGTACCTAATAAAATACAGGGATTCTTAAATGAGTCTAAGTGGTGAAAAGTTGTATTTTTCTGCTTTCATCTATTTTTAAATCTTGCCTGAAATTCAGCTTTGTCCTATATTTTTGCCTCCTTATTTCTTTTGCTCAGCAATAAATTTTGCTTTGGCTTTATAACTGTGTCCCAAATGTTTCCTCTACTCGTGTGGGGAAAAAGGCAGTGAAATTCTGTTCTCACTGATCCCTCTCCTCTGATCATGGAGGAGACACTCCACATATTATTCCATATTATTTCCCACTTGGATACCTGGGATAAATCAGAGCAATCTGTAAAATGCATGTGTTTCACAAGTTTACTTCCATGTCCTAATTGAAATGCACACATATATCTTTGCAAGACCCACAAAGGTAAGACTGTTACCTGCTCCAAGAGAGGATTTTGAGGACAGTGACTTCTAAAGAGTTCTGCTTTCAAAGAAATTGCCAGAAAGAGGCCTGGCACTACAGAATGTCTTTGATTATAATTGTTTTTAGTGGATCCAAAAGAACTGTGCAAAGCTAGGGAGACTTTTTGATCTTTTGACTGAATACTTATTAATTCTAGGAGAGAAAGAGAAAGCTCCAAAGGAGCTGAGGACTTGTTTTTTGTCAATCTCTCAATTAGGTAAAAGTTTACAACAGAACAAAGGGGCTGTTGTAAAAAAAATCTAAATAAAGCCCTGCCATTCTTGCTGTTGAATGCAAGATCCTGTGTGTATGGCTACTCATGGTATAGCACAAAATGGAGAGGAGTCTTCATGAGAGGAATTTCCATCTCCAAGAGACTATACGGAAGAGCTTTGGGCCATCAGGCTTTAGATACCATATCTATAGAAGATAATATGCAAAATCAGTGTGCTGAATTTTTTAAAGTGATTAGCACCTGTGGAGTGTGGTGCAGTGATGCCTGTGAGAATATCTTATTAAAAACAATGAAAAGATGATGTTCTTGATGTATTCATGAAGGAAAAAAGTATTTTAAAAACAACTTTTTAAGGAAACCTGGGAACTAGAAGCAATGCATTAAGTTACCAGTGACGTTTGCAATAGAAGTTGGGAAGAAACCTGTACAAGCACATTCTGTGGATTTCAGGGGATGTTTAATTTCACCAGCAGGGAAGAGAATGAAAGATTCTTTCATAAAAATATCCTTTAGAACAGCTTATGAGATCACTGCTTGTTTCTTCACTTGTAATGCAGCTGTGAAAATTGAGTTGTAGACTACAGAAATTACGAAGTTATTAACAAGTGCTGTCTCTGCACTCCCAAACACTATGTCTGATGTCCTGCAAGAAAACGGAAAATTGGGTAAGTCACCTTCCAGTGCTTACTACTTCATGAATTTTCTTTTTCATATCTTGCATCAGTTTCAAATTCTCAGCACATCTCCTCACCCCTGACATAGCAACTCCTTGAAAATCTTCTCACATACATTCTATCATTTAATTTGGCACAAAGGCGCATGTAAGGAATATATTTTTAATTGCCTCTGTACTGATTTTAGAAACCTACATGACCAAAAGGAGGATGTTGGGATGCTCGAATACATAGGGAAACATGATATGGTACAGAAACTTAGTGGATTTGGATCATCTGATGGGAATAGGCTGTCACAACGTTTTCCATTAGTAAGGAAGGGCAAAGAAAGCAGAAGTGTAGGTAGCGTTTTACCCCTTGTTTCCTATTAGAGGCATAGACAACCCTCCAAGTCCTGGCACCTTGAGAAATTTAAGTTTTCATAGAACTAGAGGTGGAATAGTGCAGGGCTATCTGTGAACTTGCACACGGAAAACAGGACAAGCTACTTCTTGAGAACTTCCTGTGATATGTGAATGGGAAGACAGCAAAGTATGCACAGGAAAAGAGTATTGCCAGGGATGACTTGATGTCCTTCTCCCTGAGAGTAAGCTGCCTCACATTTTCCATGGGATAAGAGCAGTTAATAATACAGAAGTGAACACCTGACCTTGTTCTATGATAACTCATTCATGTTCCCATATCCGGTGTGTAAGTATTCATGATAAAGCCTTTCTGGTAAGTGCTGGAAGCTGAAATTAGAAAACTCCAACCTTGACATAAAGTACAACTTTCTAGCTGTGAGTGCAATTTAAATACCAGAATGGCTGACCTGGGAAAGTGAAATCTGAGAAACTCATGCGTTTTTTGTATCTCTCAATCCCAAGCTTTCAAAAAGCAAAGCTTTAATCTGGCTGAAGGAAAAATCTGTGTGTGCTATGTTTGAGTGTGTATGCGTTGTGTGTCATGCTAAAAGATTGCAGTAACCCTTTCTGGCCTGAAAATTTGGGATTTTTTGAATGACCAATATCTCCTGCTTTCTTCCTGGGTATTGGGGAGAGTAAAAATGGCACATGATACTTGGTATGTTCATAACACATAAAGACAGTAGCTATAGGCTAGTCTCACATTCTAGAGCTGAAGGAGGTTTACCGCATAGTCAGGAAGGAATTTCTTCCTTCTTCCCCTCAAATGTAACTGGGCAGTTGTATTATTTTTTTGTTTGCTTGCTAGTTTTTTTTTTATTTATTGTGGCTTTCCTACAGCCCTCAAGAAGAGATAGGAGAGCAACTGGAGGGAAAAATTTCTCCAACGTTATTTTGTGTGTATAAAAACTACCTGGATGACCTAGCCACAAGATGGCTTGGGAAAGACTTTGCTTCCAGGTGATATTGGTAGGGGCCTTGCCTATATTTGCCTTTCCCTGCACTATGGGAGGTGGTTTGCCAGCTGGACTCTCTGTATAAATCTCACCTAACCAGTATCCAGTCATGCAGCTGTCTTGGATATGACAACTTGGTGGTTCCTGTTCCTCAGTGGTGGTACACAGTCAAATTTGACTAAATCCTATTAGGGCTCAGGTGAATAAAGTCAGACTAATCTATGGACCATCTACGTTAAATTTATTGACCTGTGATACACAGGTGACCTAATGGCCCCTGCTGGCATTATGCTTAAGGAAGTGATTCAAGACATCTGTGAGAAAAAAGTAGGAAAGGATGAACTAGCTTTCTTTTTTATATCCCTTAAAGACAAGTGAGAACTTAACTTTCCTCAGCCAATTTAAATACCATAAAATGAAAGATGTTAAAATATTCACCAGAAAGGGGTTTTGTCTGCAGACATATTCAGCTGTTCTGTAAGTATATTCTTTCCAATATTGACTGGCTATCATCACCTGATTTTAGTCATTTTGCTGCTTAAGCTAGAGGAATGTGAAATAAATTGGAAAAACCCCTTTTTATAGATTCACACCACTATTTCTGAGTAAATGCTAATACATATTCACATTCTTGGGTAAAGGTTTATTTTGGAGTTGTTAGATGTACAAAGCAATTATACAGTGCTCTTTATTTTTAATTGTATACCTTTAGTATATCTCATTTGTGTAAATCGCATGTTTTTGGACTTAACCCAGTGAAGTGCATGTAGCCATGGCAGTTTGCTATGGTGTGTTTTATTTAAGTGCTATGAAGCATTTTATATTAAAATGTTATAATTTATTACCATATAAATAACTACTCTTCTAGTGAGACAGTTATGTCCTATTTGTTTTTCTGCTTCCATCAATTTCTCTACTTTGGTGCAAATAAAACTAAGCCTCATAAGTAACTTCTAATTTGTAAAAACAGCTTCTGACTTGATAGTACTCACAGAGATAATTTGAGTTCTATCTAAGCAATAATAATTGTGAGAGCGAAGCTGTAGCTGAGTAAGGCCAGCGTGCTCAGCTGTTGGTGATACAGAAACTAAAAGATTATAATACAAGGAAAAGGACATTTTAGGGGACAGTTACAAAAAAGACATTGTTTGAAATCCCACCTTTTTATACTTCCTAGGTGGTACAGGCAAGTTACTTTGGCCTGTGATTGTATGTCCATGAGGACAGCCTTTCGGCAACTGATGGATAAGAATCTATCTATTGTTCATTGTATGTATTCTGACAGAATCAAATAGAAAAAAAAAAATCCAAGAAAAAACCCCACCTTGCTTTAGCACATAGTATATCCCTCAGTGCCACGTTCGATACTGCAGTGCTTTAATAACATCAGTAAGCTCTCAGAATTTAAATAAGATAGTACAGAGATGTGTACGCCAGCCTTTCTTATTTAAATCTTTCTGCCCTTTTTCAACCTTGCAAGCCAGTAAGCTTGTGCTTCCCCAGGACTCTTTAACTCTTTCTCTATTTTGACTCCATTTGCTTTGTCCCTGTCAGGAAATAATTTTGCCATACTGGACAACTGAACTAATTCTGACTGAGGTTAATAAATGAATAACTTATTAGCCAGCTGACTCTCTTCAGAGGAATTTGCAACTCTGGGCCAGTGTCTTGCTGCATTATTGCCCACAATGTGCTAGTGTTACATTAATCTGGAGAAAGGAATATCCAGCTGCCTGGACTGTGTCCTTTTAAAGCCTGTCTTCAGTTCAAGCAGATGAAATATGAACTCTCTGGTTTATTTAACTTTTGGCTCTTCAGTACAGGAATTTAAGCTATATCTTAAGGTAGCAAAAATTATTTAGTGCGTATATATGCAGGACCCTGTGTGTTTTGTGGTTCCAACTGTAAAACTGGCTATAGGTTTAATTGAATTTCAGAAACAGAACTTTCACTAAATATATACATATCTGTATCTTCACATATATTTAATATGTATATGTCTATATATGCACATAAATATATATACATGCATAGATATTTCTGGGATATCTTAAAAATATAAATCAAGTATGAACTGAAAAAAAAGTCTTTTCACATTTGTGGAAGTCTGAAATAATACCTCTGAATATCACAGACAAAATCCTTAGGCTTTAATTTTTCAACGTTATAGAATTTGGCATTTTCCCAAATATGTTACAGTCTTCACATTCCTGTTAATGCACCATTTTGCTGCAGCTGCATGCCCCCTTTTTTTTCTTTTTTTTTCTTTCTTCCCCTTGAGCTACTGCAACCCATATTTCTCTGATTGCATTCCACAACATAAATAATTAGTTGCACCCTGTTGTCCTGGGTCTTGGAGGAAGAGCCCACTTTGCAACCAGGCAGCTCTAGGTATAACCTGATGATTTGAAGTAATTTTTTTGAGTTGTCATTTTTCTCAGGCAAGCTCTCAAAACTCATACTGTATTTGAGATACTGCAAGAAAATTAGCCTGTAATAACATCTGTGATTTCTGTAGCTGAAAGCATGCAGGTGGGCAAATCTGAGAAGAAAACTGAATTTTCAGATAGATGTTGAGCTCTGGTCTGATCTGCTTGCTCTCAAGCTTCTTTTCCTTGTATTTCCTTCTACCATGCAGCTCAGGAGGCTGGGGTGGAATAGCAACTTATGCTGTGAAAGTGATTAATGCGTAACAGCAAAGGCAGGGGGGTGTGTGTGTTGGTGTGTGTAAAAGGTGCATGATGGAGCAATTAACTGTAAGTCCTGCTTCAGGCAATGAAGATGCTGGTGTTCATGAAAGGATTAGCAAGTGTGTCTCTCAGTTTTGTTAGTTGTGAATTTTGCCGCCTTTTTATCTTTTTTGTGTTGAAATCTAGGTACCAGCAATGATATTGCTAGGAAAAACCCCATCCATTGTAGCATCAAGAATGAATTATAGCAATTCTAGAGAAAGATGGTGTCTTCCAAAACTAGAATTAGGGAAAATCTGCACCTAGGTACCAGCAGTGAGGTCATTATCTTTTCTGACTATTGTAGCGAGCTCTTGGCAAGCTTGCCTGTTCACTGAGGCTGAGAATTTCAGAAAGGCAATTCTGAGGCATTCAAATGCCCACAAGAGCTGCTCTCAGGATGTTGAAACATTTTGCTCTGTCTGTAACTACTTGATAAGTTAACTCTAGATGTTCGATTCTTCAGATTTCTTGGGATTTGCATCCACAGAAGGCTTGATATCTCAAAATGTTTGTGTCAGTTTCTCCTTCCTTAATGTAATTTCCTTTTCCCTAAAAAAATTTATTAATCTACGTACAGTAGCAGGAGAGCTCAAAAGTATACAGTAGCAGGAGAGCTCAAAAGTTGTGAAATGTGCTAATTTTAACTGTCTCCCACAAAACATTACTAAAACAACTTCACTAAGCCAGGTTCCCCGCTTCTTATTGTTTGCCTTTGTCAGGTTTGGTCCATGTAAAAAACCAAACATAATGATATTCCAGGCCCAAACAAATTTATTTACTTTCCCTAGTGGGACTGGAAATACAGAAGTAGTATTGTTTAAAAAAAAAAAAATCTTGCCTTTGGGGACAGGTTCAGTTGCCTCTAAGTTCTTTGGGTTGTACACAAGACTTGTCTTCCTTGAGAAAGACTGAGATTTCAGTACAACAGGCAGACAAATAATACAGGGCATCAGGATTGCTGATGAATGTGAAAGAGAAAAGGTGTTGATTAGTCTACAGTCTTTAAGATGGTACTTGAAAGGCTGGTTTCTTGAGGGTGGTTGGACTTGATGGATGAGGATTCCAAGTATACGACAGCAGCTTGATAGCAGATGCAGCAGTCAGACCAGGAAGGGACTAAGGAATAAGAAAGACTATAGGACTGTGAAGAGTTTACGTTTGTATAATGAAATTACACTTGAGATAAAGAAATAAGATTATTATCTATTATACTCAAGTAGTGAGGGAAAGCTGAGATCTGATGCATCAGGAGGAAAGAAGGCAATAGAGAGATTAAAAAAAATCTGATGTTTATATTGCATGATGGAAAAGATTTGTGGTCAGCAGTAGTGTTCTGACATGTAGGGAAAGCTGCCAAGCTAGAAGATGTCCAGGCTATAGCAGCAGCAAGAGAGAATCAGATCATAGACAGAATTGGATGCCCAGTGCAATTAGAAATTAAGAGATCCTTTACTATTTCCATGTTTTCACTATCTACTGAACAAGCTACCAAATCCAAAAAGAAAATAAAATATAAATTAAAAAGAAATCAAATCCAGACTGTGGAATCATTTAAGGATTATTTCCATCAGCGTTTTAGGCCAAACTCTGGGTTATTCCTCATTGTATGGAAGCCTCAAAATTGGCATAACACAAGACGGTGCAAGAATGGGAAGTTTCACTGTTCTTTTCCTTACTGTGAAGAATACTGTGGGACAGATGTGAGTCTGTGACAGACTCATATTCTGAGTCCATGTGATGAAATTCAGCCCTCATTTTCCAGCAACTGTACAGGTGTGCTCCCAATGTTTGGGACATTCCTGAATATGCTGAGCATGCTCATTTGCTAGCATAGATGCAGCCTATGTATTGTACAAGTAGTGCATACACTTGTGTTCAGTCTCTCTAAAAGCTGTTAGATCCACACTTTTTCTACTAATGGGTATTAATATACTGTTTTTACTCACAGGCTTTCTAATTTTGAAGCTTAGAGCTGATTGGAAGTTGCCCTATTTTAGTGCTGCATATGTATGTCAGCATATTTTTCCCACCACTGCTGTTAATTTACCCTGTCAGGCATTGTGACAAACTGCGAGACCTTGCAGGTACTTGTCGTGTCTGGAAACTTTATCCATAGCAGCGCAAGTGGGGGCGGAAATCGCAACAAAGGTAATTGCCTTGTATCTTGATCTTCAGGCAATGGAGGTTGCTCTTAGGAGTGATTTCCCTTGGGGGAGAATGGGGAAGGTAGGAGCCGAAGCCTGCAGTGCTGACTTGGTGCACTCTGAACGGTTTTTGACATGGTGAGGAGGGCTGCTGCAGCAGCAGCATAGGACTTGCAATCTGTAAGAGGAAACGCAGCCCATCAACAACACACGGGGCCCAAACTGAAGCTGGGGGAGAGATGATGGGTGGGAGAGCATATAAAGAAGAAGGTTTTAAAATGGACGTTTTATAAGAGGTATGTTTTCTTTAGCCTTATAAAGACATTTCCAATTTTAAATGGCAGTTTTCCATACTGGAGTATGGAAAACTATGCCTTTCCTAGCTCTATGTTATGGCCCTGACCTCCCCATCACCCCAAATGATACTGTGGTTTGCCTGTTGATAGTTCCTGTATAAAAAAATTGATGACACCTCACTTGATGTTAGCCTGCATTCAGGGACACCCACATATGTACCCATATCTCAGTATTTTTAGTTATAAGGACCTCTGGAACTGAAAGCAGAACACTTGTCTCTTGCAGGCCAACAACGAATTGAGAGGCCTTTGAAAAATTAGCTTTGAAGTCTTAAACTTCTTGCTGCAGGGCTGACCGCAGCTGTGCTTCTTGCACTTCCTGATGGCAAGGACTGCATGGATGCTTAAGAGAAAGAAGAGGTTTCAAGGAATCTCACTGCTGCTTTGTATTACTGAATTTTGATTTCTGACCTTGCATTTAAGGTTAGACACAATACGGTCCTTTTTCTTTGTGTATGAAACCGGTAACTAGCCAAGCTTTAAATTTAAAAATATTCTAAATCTCTTAAAGATATCTGGTACTCTCAACTAACAGTACCCAAAACTGTTTTATCTTCACAAACCTGATTAATAAACAATTAACAGGAGAAAATTAAAAAATAATAAAAAGTCATGAACCAGTATGGTTAAAATGGCTGTTTGCTTCCCTGTTTGCTTTGATACATTTGTCCTGCATGAATCTTTACAGACTGTTTTATTATACAAAGTTTTCTAAGCTCCTGTGAATGTTATCTTAAACGGAGGCCCCAGTGAGAAAGCTGCTTAGTGAAAGCACATTTCTCTCCTTTCTTGGGTTTGCATTAGTGATGATGAGTTTCTCATGGAGCTTTCGGAGCTCTTGCCAGAAAGATAAGGCTATCGTTTCTTTGCTATTGCCATTCATTATAGTCGCTGCTGCTTGGTGATGTGCCAAGAATAGTTCAGGGATTAGCTGGAGCTGGGCCTATGGGTACACCTGTGTATTCATGCTAATTATATGAAAATAGTGGACTTGGAATTGTAATCCACATGTACTACGAAGTATGTGCAAATGTGTATGCTTTGTATCTGCAAATTACACAGATATGTAGGTCTGAAAAGTCTGGCAACTCCTCCAATGCAAAACACTTGCTTGAAATTGCTCAATTAGAGAGCTATGCCTGCATCAGTATGTAGAGACAACTTTTTTTTCTTCTTCTACTGTCCCCTATATATTGTATTTTTCCTAGTTCACCTTCTCCAGAGAGATTCTGTAGGGCTATGTATTTTGTAGGGAAGCCTCTTCCCTTTTCTCTTTGTGCTTGTCTAACTCCAGGCGACCTCTGCCTCTCCCCCTGGACTAACGATGAGAACTGTGGCTTAATCTAAGCAGCTCTGTGTTCTGACAACATCAATGCACACCAAAGTCTAAGCTGAGCCTCCTAGATCCCATATGGGCTCATGCATACATGCCTGTGGGATCTGATGCTATCAAAATTCAGCATTACAAATGGCTTATCTACATAAAATATCTGGAAGTGAGAGCAAACAATAACTAGTGAATGGACTATTCAGATGGGAGAAGTTAATGATTAGTGCTTGATAGTACAGCCTGATAAATTGGAAGGCTTGAAAATAAAACGTCTATGGGTGGTTTTACAAGAGGGAACAAACCTAAATAACCGGAGTCTTCAACAACTGTACCTTTTGCCTCAGAGTTTCACTGCAGTATTTAATCCACTTTCCCCTGATATCTTACTTTACCAGATTAGAAGCATTGTTAAGATGGATGATATTTACTTGCAAGAGAGAGGGCCTAAAATAAGGGGATACTGCACTATTGTTCCTCGTAGGCTTTTGGACCCAGGTCTTTATTCTTAGACTGAAAAATTCTACTGTTCCTTAGGCTTCTTATTTTAATGGGAGTTTAGTGTTGTGCAGGGCAGGTAGGATATAATCGCTTCAAAATGAACAAACACATTTCAGATACAATATTTAGCAGAAATTAAACATTTCCAGAGTTTCAAACTTTGGGGAGCTGGAACTGCCTCTCCAACAGCACTGGTATCTTCCTAAGGGTCAGGCTTCTGTTGTCAAAAAGATGATGAGTCAAACCCTGCTAACTGGCTTTATAAAACTCTGAGCTCTAGGAATTCTGCTGTTGTGGACATTTTTGCAGAGCTTTTTATTTCCCAGGCAAAAACTCATTTGCATTGTGGTATTGTTATGTGTTTTCCTTTGATCTCCTACTTTGGATTTCTAAGGCTGAGTGATATTTTTTTTCCTTGCAAATTTGCATTGCCCCAGGATATGAGAGGTTTGTTTGAACTCATTTAATTGGCCAGTGATGTGAAAAATGATTGTTTTCTATATTGGAAATGAGTTCAAGTAACCCCTTCATGGAGTCCTTACAACCTACTGTAACTTCCTGTGCATTTCTACTGACTTAGGATTATCTCATCTGGAAGGAGAATGAACACTTCTAATCTTTTCCACGTTTGCAGACGTTAATTTTGGGTTTACAAGACATCACCATAAAAATATAGAAAGTCAAAAGATAATTAGCCACGCTCTTCAGTGTTCTTATTTCAGTGAAAATGAGACAATTCCAATTAAATCAAAGGAGATAATTCCAATAGATATGATGTGCCTAAGAATAAAATTGCTTTTTTACATTTGTTTTCATGCTGGTTTATATTGTAAACTTGGTGAGGTTACCTTTTATTTACACAGAGGCTATATTTTATGGGGTGTTGTTGGACAAGAAGAAAATAATTTCTTTTTACCCTTTGAAAAGCCTGGATGCAAGAATCTGACCTGAAGTGTATAAAAGCTGCATGACTGATCTTCAAAAAGAATATGCTTTATTAACATATTTTTATTAGCATTTATGACACGGTAGAATTGCTTGTTGATTTTTAGAATGTTAGAGAAGGAAACTAAAATTGTATATGTTATAATTTCAGTATAAAATGCCAAATTTAAATACTATAAACTGTTTCTCCTATCAACCTTATCAACAATCCTACGTTTCCAGCCATCTCTTTTTGTCCTGCCCCACTGCAGAGTCCTCCCCCATAACATTTTACTCTACTCACGGTTGCCAAGCCCTGCAACCAGAGATTGCGTATCTCCTTTTAGTCCTATTTAGGAGGAACTTGTCTGTACCTTGAAGGTGGGGGGGTCTTATCTTGAGATTATGAGGAAAAGATGGTAATTTACTTAGCTTCCGTGCTGCTCAGAATCATCAGCTCCTGCTTTTCTCCCCCCTGCCCTTCTCAGCTCCTAATTTAAACAATGTAAAAGAAATGTGTGCGTTGGTGTTTTTTTGTTTGTTTTCTTTTTTTTTAAATAAGTTTTCTGGTACAGCTGGTCTGCGTGATCCTAAGCAATTTAACCAATGTGCTCAGAGAAGAGTGGACACGTAGATTTGCTGTTGGATCTCATGTAGCAGTGTTATAAACTCATTACTGAAGATTGAAACTTGTAATTGCTAAGTGACGGGGCCCTTATGAGGCATGTGGGTACATGCATTATGGTACAATTGCTGTCTTGTTATTTGTGATTACTACGCCTTTAAAATTGTATGTTTTTATTGAAAATAATAATTAATCTTGCATCCTATTCTTCAGTGCAGATGTTGAATTATAGTAGTATCATCTGTATAAAACTCTTTAGTAAGAAATGTGACCATGTTTCATCATGTAGTTTTAAATTTCTGTAATGCATGTTAGCTATAGGAAAAAATGTCATAAACAAAACAGTGATGAACAAGTCTGAGGAACAGGAATTATTCTTAACTACTGAAATCTATAGAGAACTTATGCTATTTCACTACATAATGTAGAGCTAAAGTATTAAGATGACAGGGATGGCCACTGTTTATTGCTCTAAATTTTACCTTCTATAACTCATCAAAGTAATTTGTATTGTATGTATTTGGTCGGTTCTACTGCTCTTGGTGGTCTTGAATATAATCCCCTTGCAAGGGGTGGCTATTGCCTGGTTGCCATGCAAAGGCACACATCAAATATGTTATTTTAGAGCGGTTAGCATAGTTCTGCAAAATGTTCAGCAGACGTTCTGTATAATAGAATTAACTTGTCATGCTTGGGCTTTCCAGAGTGAAATTCCAGATTGAAACTGAGACTGTCATTTGCATCACATCACAGACAGTGCAAGAAAATAGTCAAAGAAAAAAGAATAGACAGACTGCGTTCCAGGCATTTTGTGCTGTCTGCTTCTATTTTAGAGTGAATGTGCACCATAGGTAGAAGTATCCAGACTGGGAGGGATGTACACAATACACTATTTCCAGTTAATTTTCTTCTAAGGAAAATCCAGATGTATAGGTTCAGGTTATCAAATCTTTCATGTTCCATTTCTCAGAGTTTAATGAATAAGAAATATTCCAGCAAACACACACAAGATTTTTCTTCTGTAAATGATGTATTTTTGGAACTATCTAAAATAAATGGTTGCAGAAGATGTATAGGAGGCTAGCCTGCAAGCTGTCTCAAGGATGACCTCCTTTCAAATATTCGCAGCTTGCGAGCTCTCCTACGTATCCAGCAACAGATTCAGCAAACTTTTTGTACGTAATCCCTAGTAAAACTTCCCAATTTTTGATTTCAATAACCGATTTACTGATTTTTATACTTCTGCAAGCTTCTTTTTAAGTTAATACCACATGTAATATGTGTTTGAAATTAAACATACCTGTTTGTGTTCTCACTTCTTCTATTAGTGTTCTAAATCTATTAAGTCCTTTAATTAATTAGAACGTGATTTTTGTCTTTGCTTTTTATGTAAGTGCTGCATTCTTTCCTGATGTACCACATAAAGTATCTTTTTGAAATTGAGAGTTGGAGGTAAACAAGATGTGAAATATGACTACAAGCTCATGAAACCCAGCAAAATACTGATTGTTCTCATATTTGTCCTTGGCTAAAGAGGAAATATGAGAAAACAGCTACCACAGAATACCAGTTCAATGCAAGTTCCTGGTGTGGATAGGTTACATTCACACCCTTGTGTGTTCCAGAATAGATTCCCTCTGCAGACAAGCCCTCAGATCAGTTGACAGGAATGATGTTTCATCAATGGATGTATGCGTATCTTAATTAAGGGTACACGTTGTTGGAGCTGACAGGAATGTCAGGCTCTTTAGATTCCCAGAAATACTCTAAGCCTGACAGATACGAAGCCAGCATTTGCTAAGTGCATTCAGATAATTTTTCACAAAAGATGAGTCATTCTTCTTCTTATGTGAATTAGTACCAATCCCATAATCAGCATCTGAATTTTCCCTTTCTCTGAGATTTTTTTTTTTTTGGTAATGCTTTACAATTCAGAGACAGAGCTGTATATATTACACTACCTAACAAACACTTAAATGCAAGAGTATGCCATGCTTTTGAGACTTACATAGAATTTTATCTCATTTACAAAAACTCACTAAAGGCTTAAGTGTTATCAAGGACATATACTGAGATGCAAATGTATCTCTCGGAAGAAATTTTGTTATTTTTCTGGGCAGAGACACAATAACTATCAAAGCATGATTAAATCTTGGAAAATATAAAGTGTTCTGTAGCTGAGGGAAAGGGGGTTTGTCCTGGTCCTTCTAGGTGCTTCATTTAAGTTATATCTTACCCAAACCTTTGAAGACCAGATCCTAATATTGTGTGGTGCTATGAGTAGTTACTCTGGTCTAGTAGATAAAGATACGATTTTTTTTTTTAATATAAAACTGGCATACTGATAAAATGGCTTCCACACAAGGGATTTTATGAGGAAGATACACTTTAAACATGTATAACTATCAGTAGAAATCACCTTTATGCAGACATCAGTGTGTCAGTAAAATAGGTATTGTTTAACTATATCAATTGCATCTTAGTATGTAAACCCACTTTTCTTTCTAGAATTTGGTTCAAGTAGTCATTTAGGTCAGAGCTGCACTACGAGGTTTTGCTGGCAATGCTGTTGTTACTTTTATTTAATAGTCGATAGCCACTGATTTCCTTTAATCTTTTATTCATAATAATAATCCTTTTCTTTGTATACAGTTGCCAATAAAATAGTCTTTCAAGTAAAAGACCCTGGAAGTCTGAGATCTACCTGCTGGAGCAGGAATAGATACTAATGAGCTCAGTGAGGGAAATAGACTTGTGCCTCATGAGAGATTGTCAGAGAAATTAAATGGACTGGGCATGAGGTTTTAGGCACAGGCAGGGCATAATTGCAGCCCTCAGACAGCACTGAGGAAATGCTTTGAATACGACAGCTAGGACTGAGAAGGAAAATGATCTAAAGGATCCCAAGCACTCTGGTACTAATGATAATGAAGACAATTTTCAGAATACGTGGAAGGTAATTGCTGAAATCAAGTATTTGTCCTGGTATGAACAATGGTTGCAAGTTAAATAATTGTGTAACAGTTCAGTTGTGTCAGTACTAAGTACAGTTTATTATTTACCAGTTCAGTGTGTGTTTTCTGCCAATATTAATTTTGATTAAGGGCATTAGAACTGCATGTTGCCCTGGCATAAGTACAAAAACACATACACAGGAGGATTCTATCTCTTTTGCTGCAGTTGGTCCTTAGTTAAAGCAGCACAAAATCTGTGTGGACAAGCCAGAAATGAAAAACAAGTGTAAATAAACATCACCAAAAAAAAAGGAGGAAAAAAAAATTAATTTCAAAATGCAGCATGAAATTCTTACTGAGCCTGCTTGCATTAACCTGATCCATTAGCAACAAAGGGCTAAATGAGCAGAAAGTGGTAAAGAACAACTGCTTAAGTCTTTTCAGTCTTGCTATTTTAATGAAACAAGGGAATAAATATGGGCTGGGTTTTGCACTTCTTTCAATCTAGCCTGTAATCAAGGATCTGCTTTTTTCTTTTGCAATAAACAGCATGGGGTTTAAGAGACTTCAAGTAAGAAGGACATGCGCATTAATCCAGGGCTTCATCTCCTGTTAGGTGGTCAAATATACGCATCCTTAATAATGTCTCCTCTTCAGCATCTCATAGGTCTCTTGATCTTTTTCCAACATGAAATTTTAAGCTGTAAGATGTCTCTTATTGGTGAGATCTTATTTAGGATCTCTATATAATTATGATTACCCATGTTCAGGAAAGGCATACTCAAATTTGCCTTACAGGAAAATGGTGTACATATCTTAAAAATGGAGTATGACCTGCTGTGTAGTCTGAAAATGCAGGCTCAAAGACCACATGTTTGTTGTCTATGAGTGAGGTGAGATAAAAATCAGAGATGAAGAAAAATAGAATTAAACCAGGGATGGCATATGGACATAGGAGCATAGCCTGTTTGCTAATTAATCTAGGCAGGACAGAAGAAGAAGCTATTTAATTAAAAGAAAAATAAGATTCTGGAACAGCCTTCTGAATAGTTGAAGTACCTGACTGGTTTCAAGATGGAGACAGATGTGTTTGTGAGCATGACTAACAGTGTTACAAAAGGTGGAAGTTTATTGCTTTCTTCAATTTTCAATCAGTCCCTAAACTTTAAGCCAACTTAAAGCTTCATTTGCCAGTTTGGTAATACCTAAATTGTCTCCATCTGCACTGTTGGGTATAGATGCCAATTAGCAAACACATCAGTTAATCTGAAACTGTGGTCATTCAATCCATGCCAATTCTAGAAGCAACTATTTATCAACATCAGAAAGGTGAGCTCCTCAGTTGCTGAGTGGTTTGGAGTTTGTAGTATTATAGAACTAACGAGCAACTAGAGTTCAATTAGTTTCTTCTAACACCTAATAATATTTTGTGGCACTGATCCAGACTCATCTGGACAAGAGCTAGTCCTTGGACTAGTGCAATTTTCATTCCTATCTGGGCATGCTGTTAGTTCAGTGTTGTGGGGTTTTTTGTTTGTTTTTTCTCAAGATTTATCTGACACCAAACAAAAATGAGCAGCTGCTGCTTTGTGCCAGACAGGAGGTACGAAGCAGCCCTACAGCTGCCTTAACAGTAGCATTGCAGCACAGGCATGATGCAGAGCTCACGTAATGACTCCTCAGCTACCAGAAGAGAGGGTGTGGGCAGGTAAAGAAGGTGTGGATGTATCATGGTAACTTTGGGCTATTAGCTTGGCCTGCTGAAGCCCTCCACAGCTAGCCTACTGCTCAGGTGCTATGTTAATGACAGACAGACAGAAGACAGGCATTTAACAGTCGGACAATAGTGGGCCTTGCTAACCCTGTCTGTGTTCTTCATTAACCTTTAAGGGCTATAATATGTGAAACAATAAAAGTGCTATCCAAGGCATTAAACCTACACAGAGACCCTATAGTTTTCTCCGTTAGATGTAGGCTAAATTTCGACATGCTGGTGTCACAGAGTTTCCAGGAAGGAAATTTGTAAGGTAATATTCCCAGTAAGCACAAACAGAAGGTGCTGGGTGCAGTGAGAGTTGACCAAAAGATGAAGTCCAAGAAATGAGACATAAGAACTAGAGATTTTGCAAAATGAATTAAGGTAGCATTGGAGGTCTCCCAGAAGGGACTGGGAGATTATTTGTCAGAGGAGATTAAAAACTCTGTTAGCCTTGCAGTTAAAAGTGACTGTAGAAGCCAAGTCACAGAGCTCTTGGTCTGTAAGAGCAAGACAGATTGATGAGGTGCCCAGTGACCTGACTGTCATGACCCAGAAAGTTTTCCAGGAAATAGAGGAGACATGGAAACTGCTGGCCAACTTGGAAAATGCTGAGATAAGATGCTGTAAGTAGTGAAGGAACTGAATAACTAGCTCGCAAAGAAAGAAAAAGATTTCGGGCCATAGCAGGATCTAGCTTTCTGGGTAAGACGTTTTGAACATTCAAAGGATTTGGGTAAGAAAGGATATTTTTCCATCCTGCTCCTATTTTACACCCTATTCATAATCTGCAGAAGGCAGAGGCAAGAAATTGGATTGCTTCAGTTTAAATGATGTTATCTTTGAAGAGAATACTCCTTGTGATGATTATTTGACTGTAATGGACAAAAAGAGGGATTTCAGTAGACAGCTTAAGTGACTAACCTCAGAGTGCTGCAGAATTTACCTGCAGGAAAAGAAATCTCATCATCCACAGCTTAAACGAATCTGTAATATGCACCTTAGAACTACTCATCCATCTCAGTTGGTCAAGAGACACTTGAGCACTAAAAGGCAGAAAAAATAAATTTCATCTGAACTGTTAAAGGTATGAGATGGTATTTGTTCCTTACATAGCCAAAAGCCCTTGAGGCATTCTAGAGTAGATTGGTAGTGTGCCAATTCATTGGAATTTAAGGCTAAAGATTAAAAGCCCCAGCAGAAGACAAAAAAACTGCTAGTGAGACTACTAAAGGAGAGTGCTTGGTCTGTATGAATACTGATGTGATGTGGCCTTGTTTGAGAGAGTCTGGCAGTCAGTATTCTTTAATACCTAGACTAGTAGAGTAATTTATAAAATAGTTGGAAATCTAGTCGGAAGGAATCCAAAATGTTATAACAGTATCTAAGGTTCTGTTGACTAAATTCTTCATTGCACTTGGGGTTCTGAATTACAAATATTTAATTCTAAGTAGGTTAAAAAAAAAAGACAATTTAGCCATTCTAGCACTTTCCTCAAGTCAACAGAAAAATAAAAGGATGTGAATCTGTTAACTACTGTTACTTTTGATGGCATGCTCAACTGTCAACAGCATGCTAGAATATAATCTCTTACACAGTCTGCTCTCAACTTCTGAGAGCAGTAAAGAACTAGTATAACTTTGTGAATGAAAAAACTTGGCTAATTCAGGTATTGAGGGTCCCAACATAGAGACCTAAGAATGTTGCAGGGTTGGCAAAGAGCCAAAGCTTGAAGCCTTGCCCAAGTCTCCTCTTGTTTTTTACCAGTCAATTCAGGGGCATGAATTGCCCTAAAAAGAGCTTATTAGCCTGGTTGTAGTGTTGGGTCTAAGGTGACTGCATGCATTTGCACTGTGCTGCACCTGATGTGTAAAGCCTTTTATACAGCATAGAGCCCTGAGGAGCATGCCGCTTAGGCATGCGACAAGAAATTAGCTTGGGCAAAGCCAGACTTAAGAGCTCTCATTCCATGATTGCACTGCTGAATGCATACCAACCTAGAAAAACTTCTTCTCTAGAGTTCAGTTTCTATTTGGGAGCAGGTTGAAGGCTGCTTTCATGTCTCTGATGAGATGATAATGTTAGGTTGCATGAGGAGGTGCTGGAAGCCTAGGTGCTGGTTGCATGAGGAGGTGCTGGAAGCCCACCACATTCTGGTGATTTAGAGAAGGAAGGAGGCATATGGGAGAGGAAGCTGGAAGGTGTTGCAGGGTCTGAGAGCTCCCTGATTCACTGTGTATAAGGTCAAAGCTGAAATAGCCTTTGGGCACTTGAGATCATGCAGCAGCTAAAACTGTCCGTGCAAGTTCAGTATGAGATCATTAACACGAATATTGTACACAGTCAATAGGATGCCTGTCAGGTGGCTTCTACAGTTTTAAGGCAAGCAGTAACATTTAATGAATTGTGATATAATATGCATGGTTTATACACTAGCCTTTCAGTTTCCAGAGGTTTTGCAAAAGGCCAAATGAATCGGAGTAGTACATACTTCACAAACTGATTTAGTAGTTATGGGCTAGAATTGCAAGGCAGGGGAGGACACCGCATTACGCAGGAGCAGGCACTTGGAAGCAATTGTGGACTTCGTTCAAGATAATGCATGGACTAGTCATCCTTCCTAAAAGCTAAATGGAAAAGACAGTCAAATTACTTTATTGAATAAGAAAGCTAAAAACTCAAAAGTCTTTGCCCAGGATCCTGTGCCATGAATGCATGAGTGGGAGGAAGTGAAACTTAATTCAAGAAGAAAACAGACTCGGACAGGCTAGTTGCAGCTGTGGTTGTCCATGGTAAGTTAGACACAGAAGGTAACCAGAAATCAGAAAAAGTAAACAAGAAGTAGAGGAGAAGTCATGAGCATGAATGCATATTTAATTGCTCAGACATTCCAGGATTAATGTGTCCTCTCCTTTTTACCCAATGTTTAAAATTACTCTCTTTTTATGCTTGAATTTGAAAAGACTTTATATTTTCTTGTTTTTTGTTTTTTTGTTTTTTTTTTTTTTTTTTTAACAAAATGAAGCAGAACTAATTTGGATATGTTTGTGAAGATGACTGTAGAAATCCATACATTTTACTGAAAACTAAATAAGTGAAACAAATCCAATAGCTGTAGGTATGATTTAAGATTGAAATATAAAACTCTAGAAGAATCCAGAAAGGTTTTTATCGTATGAAGTCAGGAACCCTGAAAAAATATGTATTTTGTAGAAAACATTAATAATTCAGAAAATATTTATAAAAGGTTGCTCTCATGTCAGAGGAAATATTTACCTAATATATTTTTTCAAGCATTACAATAGAAGTGCACAATGTTGCTTAGCATTTTGGGAACAGTCATTACTTCTGGAAAGTGCTGATAGGCGTAATCAGTCATTCCTCAGATTTTACATTTAAACTGTCTGTATAACAGTGTGGTTTAAAACAAGAAAAACTTTCCCTTTCCATCAGCAACCTTCAGGCATGTAGGTTAGAGATCTTAAATTCTGTGTCACTGCTGTGTCTTCATCTTTGTTTACAAAGCAGGTATTTTAGCAGCATATAGAGTCTAGCTAAGATCAAGGTGCTAGATACTGCACAAATGCATCGTAATAATCCATTCCCTGAAGAATTTACATTTCTAAAGGTGGAAAGGAGGACATAACATATTTACATGTAATTTATGTGTATATATATTAGCGGAATAGCAAAGGAGATTGTTTGGCAAGTGTTCTGTTAGATCACAGTGTATTACAGTTTTATTTCTACATTTGTTAATATTGAAGAATGGTTTGTCTGGGAGACAGCTGAGCTAAACTGGAAGACAAAAGGAGGATTTAGACTTTATTTCCCAGGGGAAGGGGAGGGATGGAAGTAAGTGTGGGCAGGGCAACACTTAGGAGCTCAGAGGAACGATGTCAGCCTTTTGCCGTTCCACTGGGTTCACCCCAGTGCTATTTCCATTTTCCTGCCCGCTCTAATAGAGACTCTTTTACCATTAGATGTGCACATGGCTGCTAGCTGGAACACACCAAAAGCTTTTAGAGCCTCACAAGCTCTTGTTCGCGGTGAACAGGCGAGTTGTGCTGGCTTGCTGTTTCTTTCCTATTACTTTAAAAAAAAAAAAACACAAAAAAAATTCTAATGTAACTTTTGCCTGTACTTAAGGACTGAATTACGAAATGGCATTACACACTTGCAAATGGAAATGAGAAGCCCAGAATTTACAAGTGAGGTGGGAGAGGGATGCATCCACAGGAAAAGGAGTCTCCTAAAGTGCTGTCTGCATATTAGAGTGGGGGAAAAAAAGCTTAGGGAATGCTGCTCTGGAGCCTATAGCGCCTGCTGTTTAAAATGCCTACATTGCTTGCCTCTGAGCTCACAATACAGCTGGCATGCTATCAAATATCCAAAAGGGTATTAGCAGTGGGATTTTAGTAAAAGCCTCTGTGTTTAATAACCAGTGCTGGTTTTATTTAAACTTATCCAGCACTAAGTAGAGGGGAAGAACCTAACAAAAACCCAATTGTGCACATCTTTCTCTTATTTCAGTATGTACATGTCTTTGTAGAGCAAGGCTTTTCTGATGCAAATATTGTTCCTAGAGATAGTTCACATCTTTCCAGCTTACTGCTCCAACTAGTTTTTCAGTTTTGTGGTCTTTCACATTTTTTTTGGTCTCCTTTTTCTTCTTGTAATCACTTTGTGTTTAGCTTTTGACCCTCCCTTTTCCCTTCACCCCTGGAGTGCTGATCTAACTTCTAAAAGCTTTGAGAAATATATATCCATGAAGTCCTTTTGCCTTGACCCCTTCCTGACTGCTGCTGGAAGTGCAGTTCTATGTGGCATCTGTATATTTCCACCTGTACTTATAGTTACCATAGAAACCGGCCACAGGCTGCGTAAAGCCACTGATGAGGCAAGGAGGAAGGGATAAGCCTTTTAGTTCCTAAAATAGAATGGTAAGTGTAGGCTGAGAACGAATCTCACTCTAATTGTCCAGGATGCACACCCAGCAAAGTATGAATTCTGGTGGTGCTGTATAGTAGCATTCAAATAATATTTATTATTCAAGGAAATGTATGCATTGCTCCAGCCCAGCTGTTCTTCTCTCACTGCCATGGGGGGGGTCATCATGTTCCCAAACTGACCTGTGACTGGGTGAGCTGTTATGGCAGCTGGTAAAGTTTTTGTGCCATAAAATACCTCAGAGTCACAACAGTTGAAACAGAAAGGTTGTAGGATGCTTTGATCTTATTTTAATAGGGGGAACTCTTCCTCTCCTTTGCATTTGCACTTGTGCAAGAGAATTTTTTGGCCTGGTGAACAAGACTGAATTCAGCTTGCTTCAGTTCTGAGACAAAATTCAATTTTTCCTTTGAAAAGAGGTGATACTAATTTTTCTGCAGCTTTAGAGTCTGGGTTATTGTTTTCAGCTGGGCAATGTGAATGTTAAGCACAGGTATTCTGCTCTGATAGCAATCTATAGAGATGGTGTGAATGATCACATAACGTGTGAGTCAAAGACATAGGCTGGTGAAAGCTGCAGCTGGGCAAACCTGCAGCTGGTAAATGTAGCAGAAACTCATCTGACATCCAAGCTTAGCCTCAGCAATCCGTTTTGCTTCTGAACGTGGGTGGGATTTTGGGTGGCATTGAAGCAATACCACTGTGTGCCCAGAACACTGAGGAGCTGGAAGCTTGAGTCCCTCTCCTTCCATCTCCTGTCTTGCTCTCAGGTTTAAGTTTCTCCAGTGGTAAGACGTTATGAGGAAGATGCCCATTTTGCTGGATTTTCTAAAGCCTCAGTTTGGTAACTTCGATTTAACAGGAGACAGGACTTTGTTATCTAGGACTTTGGGGATGCCCATTTAGCAGAAGGGTTAACGAACAAAATGTTCTATATACTTCACTGATTTCTTGATGGAAGGTGATGAAGGGCTTTGATGATGGGCAAGAATGGCCCATGCACCATATATACTTACAATGTATGCTGCAGGCAGAAATGGGCAAGCACAACTTACTCTTAAAGCCAACCTGAAGTTATGTGACTGTACCACTATGGTCCCGAGCTGAAGCTAACACTGAAATGTCAGGAGGGCTTGTTAGGGCTGGTGTGATGCTGACTACAACCACATGGCTTTGGCCAGTGCAGAATATGGACAAAACTGCTGAGTCTGCTGATTTGTCTCACTGTCAGTTTATGATGCTGCTTTTTTCCGAGCCAGGCAGCTGTTTACTGGCAACTGGAGTAAGAGCACTGCGCTCTCAGTTCCCACAAGCTGCTGAACAGTTGTCAAGGGGAAGCTAACTGCCATTAACTACTTTCCCTGACTGCATTTGAATTGTAAACAACTTTGTATTCAGTTACCGGTTCTTTGCAACTGCTGATGCTAGATCCTGGTCTCATTTATAACAACTAATTTGGAATTACACATTGATTTAATCACACTTGCTTTTCACTTAATAGCATCACCGATGAGACAAGACTGACTTCTCCCTTGCCCCCAATACTATTCAACCTTGCTGAAGTCTTAAATAATATATTTGTGTAGCCTCCATGGTATACTTCAGTGGGTCTTATTCAACCTCTTTGTGCCTAATAAAACTCAGTGATAGTTGTATTTGCCAGAATAGATTTATTTTTCTTTTGGAATGACTATGTTTTTAACATAATAATGAAAAAAGTTTTTAATAAATTCTAACATACTAAATAAAATATATTAAAAAGGTGTTTTTTAAATATCACTGTATCTGATCTGTAAGATTATGGAACTTAACTTGAAAAAGAAGCTTCTCAGCTGCCAAGTGAAAAAATACCACCAGTTTATTAACAAAGGAAAATATGTTACAGATGAGATTACTCTGGTGCCATATATATATCAGCGGTATGTGTTCACTTATCCACTTCCTAATGACAACAACAGATAGAACATACTAAATTCAGCTAGCTGTGTAGATTATGCTGTTTTAAGTAGTTTTATTTTGAGAAGTGTCTGCTTGCCACAGTCTCGGACACCACTAAGCATATTTTTTTCCCTACTAAATACAACTCCAGGTCCAGTACTTTTTATCAGAGACTCCATGGTTTATAGTCACAGATTGCTATTCTCTCATCACGTGGGCATTATTAGAAATTAACAAAAAGCCCTGCAATTCTTTCTTTCATATGCATGGCTGAATACAGAGGGTATAACTAGAAACTTTGAGCTACTAAAAATATATCCATGGCCCATAGCGCTCACTGTTCTGCTTCTTGAGATAGCTGATGGAATTTGTTTCTAAAGGACCAAGCCTGCTATAATGATGTTCTGCAGCAGAAGATGGTTGTTCTTAATGAAGCCAGCTTTTAACCAGCTCCTGTCAAGAGACGTTGGATTGATAGCAAAGGTAGATAGATGCATGCACTACAGATGTTAACAAAAAATACTAAGCGGTTAGAGTAAAGACAACTTTATGCATTCTAAACCATTTTATCTGTAATAATCACCCTTTTGGAGAGGAGAATTGTAATATATAATGTGTTTATATTACATGGTGTGAAAGCTCAGAACTTCTCCTGAATCACAGTTGCAATATAATGCTCTTATTTATAATATCCTCTTCTTTAAAACAAGCAAAGAAAACCCAAAAAACCACTTCTTTAGCTTTTTTCCCCTGTTTAGAAATCCAATATTCAGCTTCAGTACGTAATGCAACATGCTACCTTTCTCAATCTACAGCATGTCTTGAATGTTGTGCAATTGTTTCTGACATATTGTGGCAGTATGAAGTGCAAATCCAGGACCATATTTACCAATGCAACTTGTTTATTTTTAAAATTATTGTGGTGATGGCATTGGCATTTTTTCATCTGCAGAAGTCTTTGTATTCATGTGTATGGACTGTACTTGAGGATTTAATCCTGGATTTGGTGTTTTGGATGCAACTGAAATATATATAAATAATGATAAATAGAAAACATGCATGAAGAATTAGAGGACAGTATTGGAACTAGGGAAAAAAATTGGAACAACAAGTATGTCTTTATATCAGAGCTCTCCTCAGCCAGACCAGTGTTCCCTTTTATCCAAACGTTCTATGTACAATTTGTCCATGCAGTAACCCAATTGGTGCAGTGGTTTCAGCTGCAACTTGCTGCCTGTATAGCTATTTGGAAATGAGAAAAGGAAATGAATCAACAAATCTCACAGTAGATTGGAAGATGATAATGTGAGCAGAGTGAGGTCTGAGCCACAGAAAGAACCCTGGTGGAAAACTATGGTTAGATATTCTCACATGATGGGCTTTAAAAATGAAACAGATGCAGAATTTGCAGCAGAATGTAGAAAGAAATGCTAGGGTAAGGAGAATCATCTCTTGGGAATATTCCCAACAGAAAGACATCTGGCCTGGGATTAGAAATCTGGACTATTTCATCTGAATTATCTTGAAACATTTATAATTTATCCTCTTGGTGATCTTCAGCTTCCCTGCTCACTGTTTCTTTTGTAATAAGCCCATTTTTCCTTTCTCTCCCCCCCCCCCTTTTTTTTTTTTGTAAAATGTAGTCCTCTCTCACTGCTACATTGTCTTTAACCAGTACCTTTGTATAGTGTAATTCAGACTAGATGAATTTCAGAGTCTAAATGATCTTAGGTGCATCAGAAATAAGAGCAGAGCATTATTAAAGCACCTTTTCACGCTGCTTGGGCAACTCTTTTCTTTTAAATATATTTAATGCTTTGTATTTTGAATATTTACATTTTTATTTTAAAAGTGTCTATTTACATTGTTTAATTTCTACAAGTTTCATGAAAACCTCTTCACTAGGAAGCTTTCCTTCATGTCTAATGGCTTTGTCTCTCATACTGCATTTTAAGCCTGGGACTTCTCATGTGAACCACCCCAAAATACATATATTCCCCCCCCCCCCGGTATTTTGGCAAACTGCTTATCTGCTAGTTTCATGTTGTGAAATGTTTTTTTTATGGGGATGCCTGTGTGAGTCTTCTAAATTTTCTTTGGAGATGTAAAACACATCTATTTTTATTGGCTTCCTCTCCTTACAAGATTTTATACTACAGCAATTTCTTTCCAACCTCAGATAGGAATATATGACTACATCCAATTCAAATAGGGATGATATCAGAAAAAGAGAGGAGCAGAAGCCTGCAGTTTTTGCTGCATGAAGCCCGCTCCAGAAATGATTAGAGAAGCAGAGACTCCTGTATACTGAATGCGGGTATTGGCCCAGTGGTCACTGTCAGGTCCTGGGTTAGAGGCCCATACTCGGGTGACCTCTGATCCTTGTCATGCATATTTAAGACATCGCTTATGTGAGAGCTCCATCAGCATTTCACATACACAACCTGAATAAAAATAATGAATACTTTACCTAAACAGGAAGAATATCACTTATTATAGAAGAGTTTCATTATTGATTTCCACTTGTAGCAGCTTTTTAAAGTGACCCTGTAATTCTGGAATGGCTGTTGATGAAGTATGATTTCTTAAGGTGAATAGATAGTACGGTATGGATATGTTTAATCTCAGAGCTGTAGTAGCCTGAAGATATTTATAAATACTTTTTTTGGTGAAAGTACTGGAAATTTGAAAGCTTTCTGCTGCATCATGTTTGCAATGGTGAAATGGGCAGAGTTCAGTTATACCGCATATAACCTGAGGAAAATTGGGGAAATGCGCCATCTAGAGCTACCTCTGTAGTATTTCTTTTCTTGTCGTTGTGTGTTTCTTTTTTTAATGTCTTTTCTACAAAGCTATTGTTGAAAACCATATCAAGAAATTCTGCCTGTTAGTACCAATGAACGTGAGTAAATATTTTAAACTTTGTGTATATTGCCATTTTTTTCACATATGCAGGCCTAATGTTAAGGAAAAAAATAATTCTATTGAGAATTAAATCCCTATTGAGTTTAAATTTTATTAGCGTATTTTTAGTTTTTCAGGTTGGGGGCTAAATTAGCTGCCTGCACAGCCAGCTGTGGTCACGAGGAATCTGCACCAGTTTTATACAAATGCTCTGTGTGAATGTAAGATGTTCTCAGAAAGGCTGAGGTATGTTTAAATAGGAGACTCGGAACCTTAACATGCCCTCAGTAAATACAATTCTAATAAAAGGTATAGGTTGATGGAAACAACAGGGTGTGAATGTGTCCTGGTTTCAGCTGGGATATAGAGTTAATTTTCTTCCTAGTAGCTGGTGTAGTGCTGTGTCTTGGATTTAGTATGAGAATAATGATGATAGCAACTACTAAAACATCAATGTGTTAAGTAATGTTTGCACCAGTCAAGGACTTTTCAGTTTCCCATGGTCTGCCAGGTGCACAAGAAGCTGGGAGAGGGCACAGCCAGGACAGCTGACCCAAACTGGCCAAAGGGCTATTCCATACCATATGGCGTCATGCTCAGTATATAAACTGGGAGGAGTTGGCTGGAGAGCAGCGATCGCTGCTCGGGGACGGGCTGGGCATCAGTCAGTGGGTGGTGAGCGGTTGCATCACTTGTTTTTTTGTTGTTGTTGTTTTCTCTGTCTCTCGTTGTTTTCCTTTTCATTACAATTTATTATTGTTGTTGTTTTAATTATTAAACTGTTCTTATCCCAGCCCACAAGTCTTCTTGCTTTTACTCTTCAGATTCTCTCCCCCATCCGACTGGGGAGGCAGGGGAGGGTGAGTGAGCGGCTGTGTCGTGCTTAGTTGCTGACTGAAGCTAAATCACAACAGAATGATTGCCTGCTTGGAGGTAATGATTGCAGAATAATTACCTGCTTTACCTATGCTCGTCCTTTTTCAGCAATGGGAAATACCTGATGTATCATCTCCCATCTGAATGCACACGTCAAGGGAGAAAACGTGCTCCTTCATTGGTCTTCCCGCATTTCTTTGTGGTTTGAGAGGATGTACAAAGATGTGGTATCAAGTGTCTTCAGAAAATCACCTGTACTCTTTGGTTGTAAGCTTGGTGCAAAGAAACAAGACATGTAGCTGCTTCTGGGGTCCAAGCAGAAAGAGGACACGTTTGAAGAGAGAGCTGCATTTTGAAAGCAAACATTGAGGCCAGTCATCAGCAGTTTGGAAATCAGCACTACGTATGGACAAAAGGCTAGAAACTATGCATGTAGCTCAGTCGCTGTGGTGTGGGAGCAAAAAGTTATGTGATCAGCATTTGTCACTTGAGAGTTTTTGGGAAACAAAGATGGAAACAGCACAACATGTAATAATAATTATTAGCAATAATCATTCCAGGGCCTAGTTTAGCCTTGTTTAGTATACTTGTTTATTTCCAGGGCCTAGTTTAGCCCCAGCTTGCTGGAGGAAAGCTTTGCTGCCTGTTTTTGAGACGTTACTTATTTCCCAAATGTCTGTGTTGTCTCCTCACCTCTCCTACAGTTTCTGTAGGATAGGGGTAGTGTAGCTGAGGGCTTCCCACTATTATTACTACTCCCTAGTCATTAAGGAGGACACAGAACCGGGTTAGGACCCAGTAAAATAAACAGAATGAGGCCGTTCAAAAGCACCATCACCATACATGTTTCTGGTTTACCGTGACTCTGGGAGGAGACTGAATGGTAGCAGCCACTACTGCAGGATGAACGTGAAAAAAAGCTCTGCTGCAGGCCAAGTACCACTTTAACGGATGAAGCAATGAAATGGGAGGGAGTAACTCCTTTATGAGCATGCTTCCTCAGAGCCTGACTCGGTGCCTGGGGAAAGCCGCTACGGCCCGGGTCGGGACAGGCGGCGGCCGCCACCTGCCGTGCTACGGCCCCCGAGCTGTGAAGACCTTCACCGCAAAACCGTAAGGCCCGACCGCGGGAGGCGGGGCGGGGAGGCTGGGGTGGGGAAGAGGGAAAGAAGGCGGTAGCAGTCGCAGCCCCCGGCTGAGGAGCGGCGCTGCCCGGCGGGGCCGCCACCGGCCCTCGCTGCGACGGCGACGGGCGGGACCGGCTCCTGCGGGGGGCCTGGCCTCTCTCGCCTGGGGCTGGAGACGCGGCGAACGGCAGGCAATGGCGGAGGGCGGGCGCCTGGCAGTCTCCCCTCCTCTCCGCTGTGGGCCAAGCCCCTGCGGCTCGGCGGGCAGCCGCTTTCCTCACAGTGTCCGCCCTCTCCGCCGCAGTGCCCGCAGCTGAGCGCTACGGTTACCGGTCCCGTACGGAGCGGCCTCTCGGCTCCTACGTGCCCGAGCGGGGGGCGGCTCTGGCCGTGCCTGCTCCCAGCCGCCTGCGTGCAAGCGGCGCTCGGCCCTTCCGAGGGGCACGAGCGCGGCCGCGGGGCCGAGTGCAGCAGCGCGGAGGGACCGCGCCGGCCCCTGAGGCGCATTACTGGCGCCTGCGCAGAGAGAGGGTCGACTCTTCAATTTGTTAGGCGCGTAGAGGGCTGAACGTAATAAAAACATACGTGAAGAAGCAGTAATACGTTTCGTTAGCCGCCAACGGGCGGGGCGTGAACGGGAGAGATGTTAAGGCGGTGCAGAGCTAGTGATTTGAGAGGTGCCTCTGAGTTTGTAACGCATAGCTCGACGCTGCGCAGTTTCTCAACAGTGTGAATGTACCTGTGCTCCATTTTTCAGCGAGATTGTCTCAGGTATTTACCTTAGCTTGGAGATCACCATCCTTTGCATAAAAAGCATAAAAGCATATTTTTTTCCCCCTCCCACTAGGCTGCACTCTAGTGAAGTAGGTGTGCCCTTTTAGAGTAGTGAGGTAATAGTATCTTTTCTTTAAGGTTAAAAATTAAGAAGTCTAGCACGGCCTAAAGTAGAAGTGAATCTCAGATAGAAGTTAGTGTACAGTGAGGTATAAATATGTTTTACTGTGAATGTTATTTTGTGACTAGACTGTGAATGTTACAAGAATATCTCTTTGTAAGAAGGTTTTCTTATTTTTTTTTTTTGTTATGAAGACTAAGATGATGTAGTTTAGCATATAAATAATATGATAGTATGAAGCCAGTTCAATTTTTCCATCTCCACTAAGCCTTAAAATGACTTGAGAACTTTTCAATGACTTACCTATTTGTAGCACATGCACTTTTCTATTTGGTTGCATTAACTTTTTTTTTTTCCCCAGAGCTCTGTGTATTTCTAAAAATATTACCAAAACATACAAATATTGGTCCTTTCCCTATCCTCAGATCTGCAACTACTAGGATAAGTGGTGAGTCTATGTACTGCTTTAAACCCCATTACAGCAGATTACTTAGAAAGCCGTTCTGAAAGTATAGTATTCTTTGCTTTCCAGTAACAGTGGGATTAAAGATACAGTTTATAAGCATAAAAACACTGAAGTCCATAAGACTCATATTTAGGGTTAAGTGAGAAATTTTATGCTTTAAATCAATTTTAAAAGTTTTAAGATTTTTACTTTGGCTTACTGAAATGAAATATCAACAATGGTCAAAAGTATATAAAACAATGATATATTCTTTTCTTGGTTTCTTTTGCCTTTACTTCGATATTGCTGCAGTTTAGAAATAAAGTGACAAGTAGTTTGAAAACTGCTCCAGTGACCCTGAAGATAGTAATGCATTTGAGCACAATAAAATCTCTGCTGAAAATAAACTGGCAGTTAGGCATTGCTTTACTCACAGAGAAACAGATTCAATCTTAAAATTGTTTTCAGTGTGCTTTTATTGATCCAATGCTTTTTACTTACTGTATTTATTAGGGTACATGATCATAATGATCCCAGTTTAAAATATTTAAGTTCTGTAGCAATTTTAGGAGTAAACAATAGGGGAGGGTGGAGTTGGAGATTAGCCATCTCCATACATCTTTTAGCATCTAAAGTTTGAAACCTTGTTCTTAGGATGCCAACAATCAGCAGTATTCATATAACAGATCTGAATAGAATAACCTCTTCCTACAAGTAAGTTGGCCAACAATGGAAGAAAATACAGGAAGATACTATTTGTTATGATTATTATTTAATCTCATGTATCCTCTCTGTTTCCCCTAGTTTCTTCTTTTTTTCTGTAGTAAGATTCTTATAATGTAGCCCCTGAAGGTGAATGCTATCTGATGTTTAAAAACCTCAGTTTTCCCTTCGTCTTTTTAGGTAGTTGTCATATTTCCTAAACTTTTTTGTTGTTGTTGTTTGTGGTGTTTTTTTTGTTTGTGTGTGGGTTTTGTTTTGTGTTTTTTTTTTTTTACTTATTTGAAGTTACAGATTGTGCTGTAGCTAAAAATGTCTTTGTAGCCTAATGAACTAACAAGACAACAGCTTCTAAAGGAAAAGAGTTGTGCATTAGTTTTGTTAAATACTTGTCTCCGAAAGAGAAAAGTGAATTCAGTTGATGTTGAGAGCAAAGGTAGAGACCTTCCCAAGGTGGGCAGATTTTTACTGCTTTATTTTACACATACATTTATTGTTAAATAATAATAACAGAACGGAGAACTTGTAGTTTGATTGAATGATGTTATTTTCTGTATGTTTAGTAGTTGTTTTTGTTGATTAATGTTGTGTTTACTGAACTAGAAATGTAACAGTTTGAAGATTTTGCAGGTCTGGGATCATGTCATCTTAATCCGTGCATGAGAGCGAGCAGGAGATTGGCAGGCCTTATGGCTGAGGTGTTCATGCTTCCCATGAGAACATATAACCCAACTGTGCATTAGGACCTTATTGCTTAAACTGGGACTAGGGGCAAAAGTGGCATGTGTACAAGATTACAGAATTTGACATGGCATATGGTCTTGTTAGTGAAGTTGTAGAAACCTCAAATAAAGATAGAACAGATGTTAATAAAACTCATTAGGCAAACAGGCAGCTGAACTAAGTATTCATGCTTTTTTCTAGGTGTTGTAAATGTAAAAAATAGGAAGAGAACTGGACTGCTCAGTTTTAGAGACATAAAATATACCAGAAACCGGTGGAAAGAAAACAATCAACTGGTCTTTGTCAGTATACAAATTCTTTAAGAGCAACAGCATATTTTGTGTTAGTTGCAGTTAGTTGCAGTAAAACAAAACAAATCCCCAAACCCAAACAAACTATTCCTACCTGAGTCCCCTTAAAGTCATATACAAGTAAGTTGGTATTTTGTCAACAACAATTTTAAACTGAACTGAAATTCCATCTCTCAGTAGCAGAATACAATGCTAGACTGGTAGGAGTGGTGGCGTAGCAAGGATGATCAGGAGGCCTGTGGTGACAAAAACAGAATTACGGGGAAGGTTTTGGTTACCCCTCTACACTTTGAGTTGGGATCTCATCAGGCTTGGCAGTGTGCTGAGAGTGGGCCAGCACTCTTTAGACACAATAAAGAAGTGATCTGTGGATTGCAGAAGAGGAGAGCCAATTTTGACCTTCTGAGCAGCATGTTTCAGAATGTTACTACTGTCTAGCTAGTCTCGGAGTGGCCATAAAGTACTTAAATTTTGCATCCTTGAAAGAACAGAAAAAAACTAGTAGCAAATGGTAAGTGTGTTTAATTTCAAAAAAGGGAATTATGTAGAATGATAAAGCTTTTCACAAAGAAGTGGAAGGGCTTAGCCAAATGGGTGAAATGCTTGCAAGTGGCATGGACTCTGTTAACAAAAATTATACTAGAATTGTAGGGCAAATACCTGTCACTTATCAGCTGGATTCTAGAGCAATTAAAACAAACTAGTGTACACAAAATCTGGGTAAAATTATGTATTGAGAGTAAGATGAAACTCTTAAAGTCACAAATTGAATATAAAAAGACAATAGGGCAGGTCAAAATGATTATGAGGAATGAGTTTTCAAAGAAATAGAAACTACTAAGAATCCTTGTACAAATACATCACAGGTAGGAAGCCTGCTGGAGAATTTACAGGGCAAACAGCGGATCCTTTTACAGGTATAAAAGGATTATCCAAAGAAAACAAAGGAAAAAAGATGAAAGCTGAATGTTGTCCTTGTTGACTGGAAAAGAGCTGAAGGAGGTTCCCACAGTGCAGTCTCTCTTTGTATGTGTTTTGGAGGAGCTTTCTTAGAATTGGGTTGTTGGAAGAAGAAATTGCCAAGATAAGATCCCTGAGCAAGATTGTGTTCACCAAAGAGTTTTAATGAAACTCATGTATGAAACCACTGACTGACTAACCATGGTGTGCAAACTATTACTTACAGTTTTGTTAGTACTGAGAGAACGGGTGGTGGTGTACATGACACATTTTTGAAGAGTTTTAGCAGAAACATTGGGAACTGTGGGGCTGGTAAGTTTGGCTTCTGTGTGAAGTCATTTGGTGGAATTTACGTGGTAAAGGATAGAGCTGTAGGCATGTGGATAAGATTGATATAATGGGAAAGACTCTGTGCAATTTGTAAGGTGCCGTACAAACCTATTACAGGTCTTTGAAAGGGCCAATAAACAAGCAGGAATTTTGATTTAATTGATGTATTCTACAAGAGTTTACAGAAAGACTTTGAATGGTGTCACCAAATGAGTTTAAAGAAATTGAACTTCCATGTATCAAGGTTTAGTAATTGTCAATAAACAGAAAACAAGATGAGAAATAATTGCTGGCTTTCTTATGTAAGGGAGTCTCACAGGAATTTGTTCTAGGGTCTCTGCTATCTAATATCCCATAAGTGATCTGGAAAAAAGTGATGAGCAAGGTGGTAAAGTTTGCTCACTGCACTGATTTATTCAAGGTAGTAAAAATGAAATCTTGTTACAAAGAGCTGAACAAAGACTTTGTGATACTGCATGATGGAGTGACAAAATGGCATGGGAGATTCAGTGCAGGTAAATGAGCTTGGGAAAGCCAATCTTAATTTTCCACATTAAAACCAAGGATGCTGAAATTACATATGGCACAAGAGAGATCTTAAAATTATAACACTTCATTTGAAGCAAATGCTAGCTCAAAGCACAGTAGCAGTCAGGGAAAAAAAAAGGCAACTAGACTATTAGGAATTATTAGACAAGGGATAGAAAACAAACCATAAAACCTTATTATGCCCTTGCATAAATGCCATAGTTTGCCTGCAGATTCATTGTTACGTGAAGTTCTGGTTACCCCTCTCTGAAAGTGTATTACAAAATTAAAATGCATACAGGCATGATCATAGATATGAAAAGACATTTTCTTAAGGAGTCATTAGATAGATTAGGGTTCTTCATCCCGGAAGAGTTACAACCAAGATGATAGAAGCCTATGTAGTGTTGACTTTCATAGAACAGATGGATGAGAAGTGACTGTTTATGATTTCTTTTTTCTTCCTAATGCAAAAAAGGAGGGGTATCATGTGAAATTATTCAGTGGAATGTTCAGAACAAAATGGTACATAGTTATGTGGTCAAAGATTAGACAAATTGGTGGAAGCAGAATTTCTGAAAAGGTATTAAATGTACTTTTGTAGGAAGTTCTTTAGCTGCAGATTGCTAGAATCTGGCAGTGAGTATTAGGAGAAATATTGCCGCATGCTTACCCTTCTACGGCCGATCAGCAAGCAAGATGGTAATACTGGGCAAGGTGGATGTGTAGTTTGATCCAATGTTGTCATTCTTGTGTTTTTATGTGATGGGAACAAAATGTGGCAGAGACTGCAGCAGGTGTTTGTATACCTCCTGGTACAGCTGCTGTGCATGCAGCAGGGGAGGCTGCCACCGTGGCTGCTGCATGGTGGTTTCCCCCTCTCCTGCTCTGGAACCTGACCTGCCTGTTGCAATTGTGTGAGGTCTCAAAGCTGGAGGGGGGCTATGGTTTTAAGTTGGTGCCACATAGACTGCTGGTATTTTAGCTAGGGAGCATGAAGCGGGGATCAGGTGAAAAAATCAGAATTGGGCATGACTCTTGTGCCTGTTCTCCTTGGAATGCAGAAGTCTGATCTTCCTAATGCTTTCTTGAGTACTTCTAGGCATTGTAGGGAGAGTTTTTAACTTTTTTCTTTTTCCCCCCCCTCCTGTCTGCTAGCAAAGATAAATGTGTGGGAGCAGTGTCTCTCACTACTGGGAGCTGATCAGGGATGCTGTTTGCCTGAGGCAGTACTTCTTATTAATCTTAGAGTGATGCTTATAACTTGAAATGGAACCCATCTTTAGATGTATAATTAAGTCCTTATGTCAAGAACAAAAATGTAAATTTAGCTTTTTAAGCTTTAATATGCAGGGTAAACTTTATACAACAAGAGCATAGCATGACTGAAGTAGTATCAGTGCCAGCAGCTACGAAATACATAAAACAATGCAACTATGGAAAGAGTTAGACTGTCTAAAGCATGGGGCTAACCGACAGTGAAAAAGTCCATGTTATAGTTGTGTATGTCATCTAGTGTACTTACTTTTAGTGGTGTTTTTTTTTTTCTTACTGTACAATCATTTAGGACAGGCCAACTGCTATATACGTTCCCAAGTGGGAAAAGGTGATAATGCTGTTTGTTGCATTAAATTTTTTACTAGAATGATGAAATCACAGTCATAGAGTATCATAAAGCGTCTTTACTGCTCTTCCTTGTTTATCTTCTTTTTCCTGAATCTTCTTCCAGCTTAAGCTATAATGGAAAAAGATCAAATAACTCATTAAGTAATGATGTTCCATATGAGAACCTTTACTCTGTTTTTAGGCATAATAGTTTGAAATTAGTGATGTAATTGGACACTTATCTTTGCCACTTCTATTTGATTGTTGGTTGTTCATTGTGGAAGTTGTGGATCACTGTTGTGTTTTTATGAGAGTGTAGCGGTGAGAACAATATGCTACAAAAGGTGGCAGATGGCAGGCTTTGCAGAATGGCATCTTTTCTTCATGTTTCAACTGAGATACATCATGTTATGTACTTCTATTAATTTAATCTTGTGCTACACTGTTTTCCATCACACCTGCCATAATACTGCATAAATAATGTGTTACGATGCGAGATATCATTGGTCAAAAATAAAGCAAGCTGTATCTGAAAACTTACATTTAGTAAAGATGCTAATTTTAAAAGTATGCAGAAACTGCATTTTCAATCTTGACAGTTACAGTAGCAGCACTGTTTTCCATCACACATGCCATAATACTGCATAAATAATGTGTTACGATGCAAGATATCATTGGTCAAAAATAAAGTAAGGTATATCTGAAAATTTACGTTTAGTAAAGATGCTAATTTTAAAAGTATGCAGAAAATGCATTTTCAATGCTTGACAGTTACAGTAGCAGCACTAATGATGAAGTTGTTTTGGAAATCTAAGGTTTTCCTCACAGTTCTTGTCTTATGTCCCATTTAGAGTAGTAGGAAGTCAAGTACTTCAGTCTTGTTTTCTAATTAATTTTCTTGGCAAATGATCACATTTTTTCCTGATGTCTACAACAGGCTATCTCTACTGTCTTAAGAATTACCATGGAGCTCACTTGTAAAACCATATAAATCTTCCAGAATGTATTTAAAAAAAAAAAAAAGAATGCTGTAGCTTCTTAGATATTAAGAAGACCACAGTCTTTTAGTTCTAGTTTGATGTACTTAAGTATAGAGGTTTCTGTACATAAAGCTCAATTATAACTAAAATGTTTAGGACACTAAAATGTTTGAAGTGAAGGAACTGATGCTGATTAGATTACTGGTTAGAACCTGGCTTGCTGAGGTCTTCATCAATGGCAGGGTCTTTACCATTATAGAGTAAATAGTGAAATTGTGCTTTTGGTTTTTACTCTACAGTTTTATTCATTATTTTACTTTATTGAAACTCTTTGGGATACGGACTAGAATACGTCAGAATTTTGGAAACAGTAATTCATTGGAGGATGCAGATGAGAAATAATGATTTTTAGCTTCTTTGTGTGATGATTTTTCCTAATTGAAATCAAGTAAAACAACTTTGAAAAAAGTAATAATTATCTACAGTGCTTTAATGTTACTGGCCACAGTGTGGTGTTTTTGTGTGGTGTGGTTTTTTTTTTTTTTTTCTTTTTAATAGATGCATCTAGGTATCAGAATTATTTTAATAAAGTTGTTATCAGGTTTGTAGTTAATTCATGGTAATGTGTTTGGTTTTCTTTTTTTAAATATATTTTAGAACATCAAAGGTGGCAAGAGTCTGCCAAATAAGAGAAGTGCTTCAGAGATCAACGCAATTACTCCAGGACCTGGCAGCTATAACCAAGCTCCTACAATAGAGTTGGCTAGAAATAGCAAAAAACAGAGAGAGTCTAGAGAGCATAGTCAGGTGGTATGCTAATTTTAAATGTCTGTGTAATGTTAATTCCCTTTTTAAAAAATCATCAAGTGTATTACTGAACACTTGTGATGATGTTTTGTTATGCTAGTATTGTGAAAAGCATTTTTGCCATGCCAAGTGCAAAAATGATTGAACATTTGCACATTCAAGCTTGTGTCCACAGTAAGCAAACCCCACTTTTTTTTTTTTAAACCAGTTTTTAAATATACTGAAATGTACTTTGCTTTGTATGTCATCTGTAACCCAACAGATTCAAACAAAAATCTAGCCATTAATGCTAATTTATAAAGAAGTTATTGAACTTTATGGAGAAATGGATTTTGGGAGTTTAATTTGCAGTAGATATGGAAGCTAAATAAGTGGCTGACATTTTTCATATTACTAAATGGCAGGTAGGGCCAGGATACTGATACCATCTAGTGGTTACAAATGCCCTAATGCTGTCAGGCATTCTTGAATATGATGGAGAAACCAGAAGGCAACATTGCCATTTTTCAGTGGGCTTAGAGCGAATATTAGTAATCCTATTAGCCATACCCCTCCACAGTTTAATTGGTTTATGCTTGTGCAACAATGTGACACAGGTAACTAAAATTGATGTCATTTGTTTGTGCATGTGATGTTATAAAGTTACCACTGTTGTGGGATTACCTATTGGTTCTGTAGCATTCTAAGATCTTGCACCTGCAACTGTAAAGTGAAAGTGTGGGGTTTTTTTTTTTGTTGGGGTGTGGGTTTTTTGTGTGGTGTTTTTTTTTTTTTTTTTTAATATTGTAGGGCATTTGGTTACCCAGTTTAGATGTCCATTTTCAGTTTATTTACTGTGAGTAAAGATGTGTGGATAACCTATTTTAAAATGTATATATATTTTAAATATAGCTTTATTTTTTTTTTAAAAGTGGGGTTTTTTTATTATTTTTTTTAGAGTGAGCTGTATACTTCCTAAAAATCTGCCAAAAGGAGGATGATCCCTCTATTCCTTCTCCTGGTCAGGCTTTTGGATATGAGGAAGGTGAGGATGGCACTCTTATAAAACAGTACCCACCTCAGAGACGTAACACTGGGTCCAGCTTACATTCAGATACTATTTGTAAGTAACTTTTAATAGCTCCCACATCACTGAAGATAAAGCAATGAAATAATGTGGTGGTTTTTTTTTTTTTAAATTAAAAAAAACCCAAACAAATACACCCTTCCCCCCCAACAACCACAAAAGATTGTCCTGTTCTATTTTCTCCTAGAATAACAAAAATAAAACTGGTACCACTAGATTCTTGACTCTGTAGTAGGATGTTTCTGGAGGATATGGACACAAATGTAATGAAGTGTCATGCAGTGCCTGCTTCACTATAGCTAAAGGACTAGGAAAAAACCTGCACCTCTGAGAGAGAGTTATCACTTCCTTTTCTGCTTGGACAGAGAAATAATGTAAAAGCATACAATAATTCTGCAAGTGATACTACAGAAGCTTAGGGCATAGAGGCTGCAAAGAAACCTGCTTATGCTTTTTTACAGTCTTTACTTTTTTAAAATAACAAAACTATGAGAAAAGTGATTCAAAGAATTCAAGTATGTCTTTTTTTTTTTTTTTTTAAATCACAGGAAAAACAACTAGATTGAAAGAATGTGATTCTAATATAGTACATAACCTGAGTGCTACCCTAAAAATACATCTTTGTCACTGTTTTGTTTTTATTTGCAAATATTGCAGATAAATTTCCTGGGTTTTGGCAAAATTTTTTTCTTAACTGGAGGTCACAAAAAATTTCAAAAGAAAGATTTCCCCCCCCCCCCCCCCCCCTTTACTCCCTTCATAAGAATGGGAGTAAAATATAAAATACAAGTAAGTATATATATAATACATATGAAACAAATATTCTTTTAAAGCCATGCAGTTCTTTGATAGTGCTTTCTAAAGTACAGGGGGACTATTGCAGAAAACTCTTGAAGTTCTAGTATTTCATGTAAGATTTCAGTATGTGAGACCTGTTGAATCAAAGACATTCTTGAATTCTTCAATAAATTTTCTCATAATTTTGTTATTTTAGGAAAGTAATGACTTAAGTAATGAGCTTTGATAGTTCTGCTGTGTTTTCAGGATCTTAATAAGTTGTGTTATTTGTAATTATTCTCAAAGTATCAGACATTACAGTAAAATCTGGTAGCTTTAATATTAAAAGTATGAGTCCCAAATCTAAAGCATCTGGCAAAGAAATGTGCCTGCTGAGTAGTTTTTATCACTGATAGGTTTTTGGCTGCAGTATTTCCATTTCCTGTTTATAAAGTTTATCTCATCATTCTTGACATTTTTGTCTTTTAATTAAAAGGGTATCATTATAGGTCAGGATAGTGATGTATTAATTTTTTTTTTTTTCCAGAAGGTACTTGGAATTTAATTGTGTGACTCCTGCTAACAGAATAGTTGACAGATCTAGATCAGTCTGTGGCAAAAAAATGCGAATTTTGAAGTGTGTAGATTACGACTTTATTTTTACTCTGAAGTCTTTTTGTACTGTCTGTATTTTTTAGTTCTAGCTCAGCTTACTGCTTATTCAAATAATTAATGATGTTTTTAAAAAATTTCATACCGTTAAATCACTTGTAGAGCTGAAAGGTTGTAAATCTACTATCAAATCTACCTTGCAAAAAGAGATGTTCTTTTAATTATGAGATGACTTTTACAGATTAGCTGTTCTACTTTAAAACCATTCTGAGACATGATGGATTCAAATTCTGTCACGTGGGTTATAACTCTTGTGTTCTGTTGCGAGATGTAAATTTTTACAATATTGTAGTAAACAGTGTGTTCTTTAATGTTTCTGTCACATCTTCTCGAACAAATTGCAGATTAAAGATGTCTTCCATTTGAAAGGCCTTAATGGCTACTGTTCGCTGTTCCTTATTACAGATGATTCTGAAGTAGCAACATCAGCTATATATAGCACTTATGACAAAGGGGATGCTTGAGCAATACTAATTGCATAGAGTGAAGTATAGTTCATAATTACCCACAATAAAAAAGAGAATAATTAATTACTACTTTTTGGTTACTATTTTCCCCTGTAATTATTTATCCAGGAAGTGCATTAGGGGGCAGCAGAGTCATTTAGTTGATCCAGTTTGCAACCATTTCTAAGTATTTCATGCTAGCACTTCAGTGTTCAGCATTTTTGTTAGGAATCACATTTTCTGTGAACGCTGTTGCGCAAATATAAGGCAAGGCATCACGTTTCTAAACACTGAATAAGCAAAATGAATAGTCTACAGGTAATCATATGTAGAATCTGTGTAGTTATCTGTAATTTTTATAGTTCTACAAATGGAGAACTAAGGCAAGGAGATTAAATGGTATACTGAAAAGGTGTTTGGGAATGTGAGAATTTCAATCTGAAGTAAGCTTCTGATTTCTAGATTTGGATGATTTCATGTAGTATTTTAGCTACCTGTTTGCTTTATCTTTTAGCAAGGAAGAGATAAAAGATCAAGAGAACTCATAGAATGCACAACTGAAGTTTTTATTCAAAATTTTTATTTCTTTTACATAATTTATTCAGAAACAATTTTTGAATTCTAGATTTAACTGATCGTGTTAAAAGACACCTTTTCATGAGAATTTAAAATGTTTTTGTGTTTTAAGGAATGTTGACCATTTCACTGTCAAAATCTAACAACTGGAGTATTTTGTTCTGTATTCTGGTGTGAGTGCACAAGCATTTCAGAACTCTTTGCATCCATACAGAACTCTCCACCAAATTCCTTTGTAAATACCAACTATTACTGTTATAGAAGAAATGTTATCAAATACTGGTACAATGGAGCTTAAAGAAACTGTGTAAGAAGAGCAGAAAACTTCTGTCAGATCTGGGGTCCTAGAGACTCTAAGATATCTTGATCTTTCACCATGACAGCTTTCATTTAATTTGTTTTCAAGACGTGGTATTTAAAGAAGGTTGGCTACTTCTGAGGTAGTAAAAAAAAAAATCATAGAAGTCGTTAAGGACTTGGATTTTAATTTGTCTACTATATTTATATCTTGAATTTGTTGGAAAAAATAAGACTTTTGAGGACAAAGAGGAGCTTTGTTTCTGTCTGTTAAGGGAAATAATGAATACCTTCATGGGAAAAGATAGGCATCTTTCAAGAGTGTCATTATTAGTTTCTGTTTAAGTAACTGACCCATAACCAGAGCAAAGTGTTTGAGTGTCTCAGTACTTTTCTAAGTCCAGTCCTTACGGTAGATTATCTTAGCAGTTATTCCCCTATCTCTAACTACTATTCTTTATTATGAATATGTTACAGAAATTTTGTAGTATGGTCCTGTTTGGTTTTGATTTGTCTGTGTTTCTTGTTTAGTTCCTCTTAGTTCCTCTTGGTTTCTGGTCAGAGGTTTTTTTTTTTTGGCATCTTGGATTTCATTGCATTGTTTTAGTTGGGTTTTGGACTTGGATACAGCATAGAAATACTGGTCACAGTTTGAAATTATACCTTTAAAGTAGCCAAAACTAAGGGTTAGAGGGGAAAACGTTTAAGTGATTCATTGGAGGCTATTCATTCATAAGTTGAACCTCTAGTTCTGTATCTATTTGTTGGTTTTAATAAAATATTTTATTTTTCTTCATATATTTCTGATTCTGCTGTGCGCAGATGTAATCGTGCCTGAGTCTTGTCATCCTCCTTTTTCACTTAGAATCGGACAATTTTTCATTAGTTCTAAGGACTTGTTTGCAAGGTTATACTTCATAGCAGAAAACCCTGCTGCAGATGCATGTTTCTCTTAATACTTATTATGGGATCAGTGGGATCAGTTAATACTTTGTGTGTGGATATATATGAGCAATAATAGCCATCAAGTGTATCAGGGACACATATCAACAACATAAAACGAAAGCATTATGTTCCTCAGGAGAGAAAGGGCTTTCAAATACTCTGAAAACAATTCTGTCTTCTGGGGTTTTTGACAGTGCTTTCTTGTTAGCAAAAAATACCTGATTATTTGTTTAATATAAACTTGCTTAAATAAAAACAGTACATAAGCTTTAATAATTTATGAGTGTTCACAGTTAAAATATTATAGCACAACAAGAAACAACATGAAAAACAGATACGATACCTAAGTTCTTAAGTGGATAATAAACTATTTTGAGTGTTCTTTCAGCACTTGCAACAGCTGTTTTGGCCTTGTCTTTTCCTTAGAGAAGTGACAGAGTCTGTGTAGTAATTGTTGGGTTGAATCTTTATTTTTATTTACACAACCACTATTTTTAGGTCAGAGCTCCCTCACTGGGCCTCAAAGCCCAATCCACTCATCTAATGTTCCTCAAGTTGCTGCTTTTTTCTTACTACGGGTATATATTTTGCATAAGCAATGAATTCCCAAAGCACATTTTCACTGTCAAGCAAAGGTAGGCCTCAGTCCAGCAAAGCACTTAACTATGTATTTAACTATTAACATGTAACTGTTGCATTTAACTGCAGTAGGACTGCTTACATATTTTAAGCTATGGACTTACTGAAGTGCTTTAGTGGGTTGGTGCCTGCATGTAATGCCAAGGAAGAGCAACAAATTTGCATTATGTTACAGAGCTAGGCCCTCTGATACAGATACAGATCTGCAAAGTCTTCAATTAAAAAAAAATAAATCCTATTTTATAATGCAAATATTTTAGCTATTTAAACATATGCACTCTATAAATATCACAGTTCAAAAAAACAGTTGTTCATTTTCACTTGCTCTTATGGTGAGTATTACGATGCTTTGATAGATTGGCAGTTGCTTTAAAAACGTGTAAGGACTGGTGTATCGGGCTGGGACCTAGGGAGCTCTGCAGACTTAAGGCTGCTTGCCCATAAAATGTGGTTTGGAGGGAGAGCTGGAGGAAGTGAATAATTCTGTGGCAAAAAGTGAGAAAATGGAGTGTTTGAACAGAGCAGCAGTATCAAGAGGTCTATGCTGAGAGGAATTCCCTTTGTTTAAATGTTATAACCCTCAATGGTATAATTGTGTTAGGGAGTTTGTGATACATTGTGCTGGGAAAGATGAAAAATATGCAGATAGGGTTCTTTTTGAAAGGTGTCTTATTTAAAAAAATAATTAAAAAACCAAACCATTGACAATTGTTATGCTAGAGGTTAGTGAGGTGGCTATAAAGGCTACATAAGCACTGTATGTATGTTATACATCTGCATACATCTTCAGGCAACTGGATCTTGGGTCTTACTCAAGCTGTTTCATCAACACACATAAAGTTTTAGGTAGTATTTCAGAATATGAAAAATACGTCCTTTTAAAACAGCATGTGTAATCAGCCTAAGTCTGCTTTACAGAGTTGGGTATTCAAACTAAAGGGTACTGCTGGAGTCTGACACTGATATATTAGCTAATGTTGGTAACATGCTGGGAACTACCTGTGTGCTGTAACACTGGAAAGCAGTCCATTAGTGCCTGAATTAATGCACTCAGGGACTTTTAATTCTTCACAGAATCTATTTCCATATTTAATTACGGGAAAGTCATAGAAAAAAGTTACAAAGCACCTTCTTCATCCATTTCATTGTCAACGGGAGTGGCGACCAGTAATTCTTTTTCAAGTTATATTGCAGTGTTCACTTAAAATAATGCAGCTCCTTGCTGAGTTTGCTCCAATTAAGCCATATTTTATTTGCTAATGACTTACCAAGTTGACAATGACCTTGAAGTTGGTATTGTCAACACTTCTTGGCATAAAGAGCTAGATGATTTAGAGTTATTAAGAGTGCATCAATTTATTCTTCAGTCTTTGTCAGTATTTTTAAAAAGCTTTTTAATTCCATTATAGATAGGATACTTTACCTGAATAATGTACAGGTTAGTAAGTTAAGTAACAGTTAATTTATATTGTTTTTACTGCAGATTTTAAAGACTGTATATATAAGGCAACACTTTTATTGTTCTTGAGTTTGAAAAAATTTACAAAACTGGGTCATCTTTACAATTGAGTAGCTTTAATCACTACAAATGCAATTTATTATTGTTACATTTCTGTTGGCTGTAAGTCGCTTATATAAATACATTTATAAATATTTAGATACTGAATTTCACTGTTTCAGAAGTTATACTTTATCATAGTCTAATTTATTTCACTGTATGTTAAAAAAGGGTGCTAGTATAATTGAACAGAATAAGATGTTAATTCTTTATGAATGCTTCTTGGTAACTTAAAATGAAGATGAATAATAAAATTACATTTATATAGTTTAGAAATGTTTAGAACCTCATAATTACAGTTTAGTAATAACACAAAACACCTGTGCCTTTAGATGTAATTTACAGTGGGCTACTTTGAATGTTTTAGGCAATTGCAATATTTAACACAAATGAGTGCAGTAACGAACTCTGTTTTGTCACTAAAAATGTTCCTGAACTTCTCAATTTGTTGTTTTTATCATTTCTCCTTTTGGAAGCTGATGTTGCATGTCATCTTAATCTAGATGCATACATAATCATACTGCCAATTCATGCACATTATTTGCTGGGAACTATCATTAATTCCTGTTTCCTCACATTTTTATATTAAATCATACCTATCTTCAAGGGAAAAAAAAGAAAGAACCTTGGTGAGTTTAGAAGGAAGTAGATATCACTACTTTAAAAAATATTGTATATTAAGGTGCACGTTCTGATTTGATGCATTTAATTGTATTATATTTTACTTGTTAAGAATATCGTTCCATATGCTGAAAATACTACTTGCTGCATGCCATTTTAAAAACAGTGATCAAACTACCATCTTTTCTCAAGCAGATCTTTTAGGAGTATACTCCTTTTGTTTTGCCTTCAAGATTTGAGTTACTGTGCCATTAAAATTGACTTTAATGGAGTCATCATTATGTGCATATACCGTAACTGAGAAACTGTATGATCTAATTACTGTAACCCGTTTCTTTCTTAACCCTAAATCTCTGTTCTCGATTTCTACATCATGCCTGATAAAATATCACACAGGCTTTGGGCTGTTCAATCTAGAGATTGTGAGGTGCCTAAGAACTTTCGCCTATTGAAATGTTGAATAATAGTGTGTGTGTGTGTGTATGTATATATATATAAACACATATATATAGCTTCCTAGGGAGTAGCAAGCACAGATTTCAGTTCAAGATACACGATCGTATACCTAAGTTTAAGTATACAAATTATTATTATTATCTCTTTGTATTAAAAATGCCTTTTAAAATCACTTTTCAATTTTACAGTAAATAAATGGTGCTGAGCACTCTTCTGTAGTTGTTAGAATATGGCTAGAAACGCCAGTGATCTGATTGGATGACATATTTCTATAGCAAAGTTTTCTTTCATATTATTTTTATTTGGAAACATATACTCATTTGAATTAGCAAGGGATTGGAATAAATAATTTTCCTGAAGACTACATAGTGTGACTAGTGTTTTAAAAGCAGAGATCACTTCTAATGTTTTGTTCAGGATTTCAGTTTTTCATCAGAAAGTCCTCGCTCCTCAGTGCAGTCAGCTGTGGTATTTGAAGTTGCTCATAATTTTGAAATGTTTTTTCAATCATGTAAGGCTCACTACTTTGTAAGTAGGGTACATCTACAAAAAAGCAGCATCTGTGTAAAATGAGAGAATGACTATGACTTTTTGTTTGTTTTGTGGTGGTTTTTTTTTAATTTGAATTTGCAAAACACGGAAGATTTTATACCTTGTGGAAATACATACTTTTCATTATAACAGAGACTAATAGTATGGTATTAAAAATGTTTAATATATGTTTCTAAATGTACTACTCTTGTTCTATGTAAAGCTCATTTACTTGTCAAGTGTTGCCCCCAGAAAAGAGAGGCAAACATGTACAGATTAAATCATCTCATAGTAAGATGACAGTCTGCATATTTTATTCTCCTTAACAGGCCTTTATATTTTTACAGTTTATTATTAGTATTTTAATCTCATTCCTCTAGACATACAAGCTGACTTCTCTTTTTTAGAGCTGACGTCCCTCTGAGTGGGATTCAGTTTGGAGTTCATTTCACATTTTTAGCTGCCAGAGAAATTAAGTCTAACCGATGCGAGGTTGCTATCGGCTCAACATTTTCCCAGATCATAGAGGATATGTTGGAGACCGGGGCCATCCAACTCTTGAAGACCCCCACCAGTATGGTTAGAATGTACAAGACTTTTCCTGCTGTGCAAAGGTTCTGTTCTATTAATAATAATATCATGCTATTCCTTTATTAGTATCATAATAAAATGTAGGTAATTCTACAAAATTAACCATACAAAAAATTGAATATGCTTATCCTTATTATAGACTTAAAAATAAATTAGATTTCTACAGGATCTAATCTGTCACAATTTAAACTAATTTTAAAAAGTCCATTCTGTACATATCTGGACAATAATAATTTTTTTCTTTTGCGCATTAAACCAGTAGTAAATAGTGCCTTACAGAGCCACTTGATGGTGCTGTCACCCTTTTACTCTGAAAATTCAGTTTGACTCTTATGCTTCCTTTATAACGATCATCTTAAACTGCTTTAAATGGTGAAGGAGAAGGAATTGTACAAGCAAGGAAAAGATTTTTGTTTTCCTTTCTTTTTCTTTTCTTTTCTTTTTTCTTTCTTGCCAGGAAAAGTTAATATGTTAAGAAAGAAATCTGTAAGCCTGTGAATTTTTATAGTGAGAATGTATACACTGGGTGTAGAGATGATACACATGTGTAAAAAAAGGAATCTAATGTGAGGAAGACACTAACTGATATTTTCAGCATTCTGAAGTTATTTGTGCATAATGAAGGAAAAATATGACTGAGTTGTTTTTCTGAGATGGGACTGACTCCAATGCTAAAATTATTGAATTATAAAAACATGCATGCTTATCCTGCGTGCACATTCTGTTAATGGTAGCAAAGTGTTTCCTTTCAAAGTACTACAAAGATGATGCTCTCTGAACAGAAGCTGAGTATGGATGGCCAGTCTTATTCCCAGTTTGTGGCCCCTCAAGCATGTTCTCTCTGTGGTCCATACCTCAGATTTGTTAGAAATCATGTAAAAATTGCTATGAATTATGTTGATAGGTTTAGAATTAGTGAGTCAAATTTTAGATACATAATGTATTTGCTGAACTGGTTGTTTTCGGATCTCTAAAGACACATTGAGTCTACAGGCCATGTTAATTCAGTTTGTGTGGTGTATTTAGCATGGTTTTGATTCTTTAAGCAAGTAATAATTCAATTTGGAGAGTGACTTCGGGTAGGTGAGATAATATTATGTCTGTGAGGTATTTTTCATTGGTATTTCTTTGTACCATCCTAGTAAAAGCAGCTTTTGCTGGGGAACATGCATATCCTAGTTAGTTCTTCATTAGGAGTCTCTGATTTTTCACTTTTTTAATCATAAAAATATTTTTATTTTTGAGTTGAGGGTTTGCACTGAACTTTCTGGATTAAAGTACTCTACCTATCGATTTTCACCTATAAGCTCTGCTACAAATTCCAATAGTTTACTGTTTGTGTTTTGCATTATTTTAACTAATGCAGTGTGACCGTTAATAGTCTAGACTGAATTTCATATTTATATATATATATAGACTGAATTTCATATTTATATATATATATAGACTGAATTTCATATTTATATATATATATGCATAGAGTTGAACATGAAGCTGAAAAGTTAGTAATGAAGTGAAAGCATATATTTGTACAGACCTTTGTGAGTCAAAGTAGGTGCGTTCTATCCAGCTTCGTACATTTCCTTCGGCCATTTACAACTCATGACTACTATATAAATGTATTCATGTTGGAAACCAGCAATTTAGGCCTCAGCTTGGGGAGGGGGGTGAAGTAGGACACAAGCACATGGTAGAACAAAATGACATTATATGAACATAAAATTTTGAAACTTTTTGATATACCTAATGTTCAGGGAACTGTTGCTTCTGGTCTACCTTGCATAAAATCTATTGAATAGAACATAACTGGATGTGCATTTGACAGCTTGAAAGATGAATATGTAGATGTGTGCAGAAAGTGTAAGTGGACAGATGAGTGGTCCATTGAGCAAGGTTGTAAGAGCTGAGGTCTGTAACTGCTTGATGTGGACAATGATAATCTGAATTTTGTTATATTTGCCATTGTTATGCATTCTGGTCTATATTTTATGCATATCTGGTCTATATTCTGGTCTATATAGTCTGAAGCTAAATTTTTAATCAGTACTTTCTTTTCTATGGCGATCATCACTGCATTTCTGGCAGAGATATCTGTGCTCCGCTTGATGTGTTGTGTATGACTTGGGAAGCAGCTCTGTGTAGGAATTAAAGTGAAAAATCTAATTTGAATACATGAGAAAACATTTAAAAAAAATTATTTCGACAGTGAAATATGCTGTCTGGAATCACAAGCTACCTACCTGCTGGACTGTACTGGAGTTGTAAATCCTCAAAGCTCTCTTAGGTGATAACTGAAGTTATTGTTCTCTGTAGTTTCAGCATTACCCATCACAATGTCCATTAGTGAAACAAACCAATGTTATTGGGGAATTGTTAGCTTCACAACTGCTATTTGTAGAGAACAGTGAGACTGAGCGGGTTGAGGGTGGAGATCGTGTGAGTCAGGAAATGAGGTGAAAACCTGCTTGGAGGCCTTTGCAATGTAATAAAATTAAACCACTGCGTGGTTTATATTGTAATTATGGTATATCTAGCAAAAAACCTCCCTCTGTATAAGATTTGCTATGAGCATGTAAGTAATGTTTATACTTTATTTTTGGCTGGTAGCTATTATATATTTTAGCTGTGCTTTGTAGATAGGGCAAAAATGTGGCCAAGAAATTGGAAGATTCTTCAACTTAAATTTTTTTTTTCTTCCCTTTACATTAGAATGTTACTTATTCTGCCCTGAAATATAAAGCAATACATTTTAGTAATTTAACTGGAAAACGCTGTGAGTTTAAACCTCAAGAAGGGCCAGGACCTGGGCAATATGATGTAACTCAGTAAATAACAATATGCCAGGATCTTTTTTTAATCTGTTTATTCGAAAATTATGTTTATTCTTTAGAATTATTTTGTTATATTTTTCAGTTTTATCTGCATTATACTAATGTACTTTAATTGTCTTATATGTTTAGCCTTTCTGTTTGCAGCAGTCAGGCTCATTTGCTGTTCCTGAGCTCTGACACTTCATGAAGACTTTCCTTTCACATATGCAGACATTTATGCTTGTTTCACTGGAAACGTAATCCTTACAGTTATTAATTTTGCTGTGGTTTCAGCGCAGTGAACACATTTTTAAAGGTTTATTTTACTGAAAGCCAATTTACTTTATACTTGACGGCTTGTAAAAAAAATGGTCTACTTTCAGTAACATGGTTGAGCTTTTGACTCATCTGCCACACTTGATAGCCTTTTTGCACATTAGAATGTGCTTTGAGGAAAGTGTTCCTGAATATCAATCAGCTCAGCTCTCCTGAGCCCCTTGGCCATTCAGAGCCATGCCCTGTGGGATACAGTCAAGCAGATCCCTGAGCAAGTCAAAGCTAGGAGAGATGCTTTGCCAGGATTGTTACTGATGAAAAAGGATGAATTCTTTGGGGATGTGAAGGTCAAAGTGATGGTGGAATTTAAGATCCTGAGAGAAGTGTGCAAGGTAAATAGTGAAATTAATATTTATTTGACTAATCCTTAATTTAGCCTCTTCTCTTGACTTCCAAATGGTTCATCGTCAGAAAGGATGTAGGGAAGTATTTTTCCTAGTTGAGCTTATAGCCTTGTATTAAGAGGAAGGCACCTCATTTGTGTCTGTAACTTCCTGTAGAGGTGCTCATTAAGATACCGTAGACTATATATTTCTACTACTGTACAAGTGCTCATTAAGATACTAGAAAATGTGGGTATGACCATTACTTCCTCCTCTGTGTGTCTTACGAGTATAAATGACTGGCTCTAATTTCTTTTAAAAACAACAACAAAAAAAAGACTTTGGGTTTCAGATTGTGCATCCTATTCTCAAACTGAAATAGGAAGTTAGTATGAAAAGTTTGGGAAAGACAAGATTTTAGCATCTCTTTCAGTGACTCTGCTGGCTGGCTTAAGAAGCAATATGATCAATATGCTGCCTGATGTCAATTGTGTTTGTAGGCAAGTAACAATCTGTGTCTGTTATAAAAGGCACTTAAGCATGTAACTCTGGCCTGTAAATTCCAAGCCTATGACTGCAGAGCATTGCTGGTTTGCATCTTTGTGATTCTGATCTTAAATGCCTAAATCGCCGATTCGTGGTATAGGCTCTTAAGCCTTGTAGATGCTTTTGTTTTATGTAATGTTAGTTAAGGTTGACGTTTGTGCCTGAACAGATGGGTTTCTACATGTATTTCAGAGGTCTGGGTCTATGGAACTTTTGAATAAAGTTAAAAATAAAGATTACTTATGTCCATATACTTAAGTAATCAGCTGATTAAGGCCCAAGTTTGCAGACTGTAAGTTCATTAGAAGTTGGAGAGAGAAATTAAAAAATAAATTAAAAATAAACTTCAGCATTTGTTATCTGTAGCCTGGTTGGTCTTAATTTGCTGTGCAAGCATCTGTCATGGTTAAAATCCTTTCCAGTGTCTTGGCCAGAGTTATTGGAATGTCATTTGAAGTTGTCATAAAAAGTATTTGTGTATTTAAAGTGATTTCCTTTGAAGTCTTTTTCCTAAAATTAGTCATAAAAGGGCTCTCTAGAGAGTTGCTGCTACCAAGAGAGTTTTCAAAATTTGTGATATAGATAGGTCTGTTTTGGCTAATTTCAGTGTTAAGTCTCATAATTATAGTTAGAGCATCATAACTCACTTGAAACTTTGTTTTACATGTGTTAGGGTAACATATATCAAAAATTGTGTTGTCTTTTTTGTATGCTTTTTATTTTTTTTCCATTGAGTGGTTGTTAGAGTCATCCTGTGATAATAACTACATGATTTTGCCATTATTGAAACATGATTTGTGTTGCTTCTTTGGGTTTACAGCATAATTGTACAATACTGTGGGACCCCTCCCATTAGTGAGTAATCTAGGCTTTCATTAGTTATTGCAAACAGCAGCTGTTTGTAATAGGAGAATAGGCTTTCACTAAATGTATTTAGATAAGCATTTAAAAATGAAGACTCATAAATCTTTCCTTTAACTTCCTAAAGGGAAACTGCACTGCATTATGAAAACGTCAACAACAAAAAAGAAGGCAAGAAAAAATATGAACTCTTCATCCCACGGTACCATGAAGTAATAGAATTACAGGAAGAAAAGGAGGTAAAGGCACTTCAGCTTTTTCCTACTATTTGAAAACTAATTTATACCTGGATTTCAGGTGTAAGGCTCTTACATGCAGGATGAAAAAAACACTGCAGCTGATATTGAAAATGAAAAAAACTAGTTAAGAATGAAAATTCATGAGCTTTTTTTTTTCCTCCTCTCCTGCTTCACTGTGAGTCCTGTGAAATAATTTAAGAGCATAAGCTTTTTATACTTTGTAGAAATTGTGAAGCTGAGTATTTTCACACACTTTTGGAATGGTATGTCAAAATTGAAATCAAATGAATCATAATCATAATTCCTCTCAGAATTCATCAAGATTGAATAAATATACATCAAAATATATTTAGAATAAATTACCTGTGCTATTGTTTTGGTTTAAAGTATGTTTTAAACTGAATAAATGGAATATTTCAGATGTTTTAGGTAACATGGCAGAATTTTGGAGCCTTTAGGCATGCATGCAGAGAGAAGGCTTAAGCTACAGGCAAGTGCTTTAACTTCTATATATTTTTTTCTTATGTAAAAATACTTTCTTTTTTTACATTTGTTTTGTATATTTATATTTTTAGAGATCATGCTTAAAAAAAATTAAAAATCAATGCTTCACCAGATCCAACTGCATTTTTTCTTTTGACTGAGTTTTCCGTGTCTCCATCAAAATGTTTGAGGCATGAAGCCTCTTGTCATTGTACGTTCTTAGTTTTTTTTCTACTTTCACTCAGTGTCAGTATAAAGAATTGCAAGGTAAATGGGATAGATACTACCAGTTTGAGGTGATAAGTGATAGAAGTACACCAAGCATCGTTTTTCAAAGTTGTGAGCACTAGGAGTAACTAATTGGATTTTCATTAAACAAGTAACTGCCATTACTGGATCAAAGGACAGAAACATTTATAGTTTTGAGAGAAAGCTGCAAATAATTAATATTGTGCCTGTGAAAAGTTTTGTTAAAATTAAAGGAACTTAAACTTAAGTTTAGCTATGGGACTTCTGAAATTTGAAAATCTTTGTATGTAGATGCAAAGCTGAGGAAAAAAAATATTATTTTTAGCACACAACCTTTCAGCTGAAGGCTATTATAACTAAGACTGTTGTATCACTATACAGAGAATCCTGAAACTATTTGTTTTAGTATAGCATAAACTTGCAAAAGCTGTCTGATGAGATATCTTGAAATAATGAGGTTGTCTTGCCAATATTTACTGCAAACCACGGTTTCTTATTTGGAATATTCTCAGGTGATAATTAATGAGGAAGTTAATACCGTATCTCACACAAAGGCCAAAGGACCAAGCAGTGACATGAATGGGTGGAACTGCATTAGTGGGAGGCAGCTGTTCTCTTGGCATATGATCAGACATGTGCCATGCTAAGAGGTCTAAATGTGAGATTGTACCTTCTTAACTCTTTTATGCTTCATCCCTTAACTCCTAATAAACTAGTTCAGTCTTCCTTGGGTGTGTAAAGCTGCCCTTGATGTAAGAGGAATACAGAAACAATGACATAAAGGGATACACAGAAGGGTGTAAAAAAGAGAATAGTTGAGAGAACCTAGCACTCCTTTTACTGAGGAAGAAGCAGTGCAGAAAACTAGATAGATTCAGGAAAGAGCGGAAAACTTGTGTTTGTAGGCAGGAAGTGATAAAAAAAGAAAAGATGACTGTTTTTGCATGTTGGTAGAGGCAGAGAATGTGTGGTTTGTGGGGGTTTTTTGTTTGTTTTGTGTTTTTTTTTTTTTTCTTATCTGGCTTTAAAGTTCAGTAAAGAATTGATGAATGTTGCTTCATATTTTCAAATTACATGAAATGTCTGATGACAATATTCTCTTCAGGTTTCTGTTAAGTACTAATGCATAAAAATTTATTAGAAAAATAAAATTATCAGATAAAAGATGCGTTAAGTGAGAATTAAAGTTGAGAGTACATCCCAGTAATTTAAGTTGATGAACAGTGTGTTGTAATTACCTTAAAGAGATTTCAGTTCTTTAGGGTATGGAAAGCACAACTAACCAGGTAAAAAGCATCTTTTTGTCCTTAGCTAGGATGATACACACAGTTAAAGGGGATTTGTGGGAAATAGTCATATGAACAGTTAGCTGAACTCAGCCCTGTGCTTTGGGATTGAATGCAGTAACTGGAAACCTTAGTCTTGCAACCGAATTTAACTCTGAGCTTTCGGATTGGATTTGCTGGTGACCAGGAAAGATTACATGCTAATCTATGCTTTTTCTATTGCAAAGCCATTCATAACACTTACTTTCCTGTGGATCCACAGATTTCTGAGAAGACTTGAACTTACAATGCAGCCTATTAATCAGAACAGTATCTTTCCACAGTACTCCTCCTCACAAAGCTGGTGAGAATTTAGGTTCATTCTAATTTAGGTTCACAAATATTAAAATGTTCAGCTGTAACTGTATTTGTCATAGTGTCCCTTCTGGGGAAGACAAGGGTTTTCTAAATGACCTTATTGAGAGTTTTCATGTCTTAAAATATTTGGATTTTTTTTAAGTGGCACTTTTAAATCAGGATTTCCAGGGGTTAGAATGTTTGGTTTTGGTGTAATATCTGTCTGATGCATTTTAATTGAATTTTTTTTTTAGGGTCAACAGTCATTCTCCCCTGCCTCCTTTTTTCATGTAGAAATTTGTAGAAGTAGTTTTATGAGTAAATAATAAAAGGAGACAGTGAAGTTTGTGGGATTGGTCCGTGATTTTAGAATGTGATTACTGCTAACTATAAGTTTGTATGATGATCTTGTTTCATCATGAACTGCTTTTTTAAGGAAAAAAAAATTCAAATTTTAAAGGAACTGGATCTTTTAGCCAAAGCAGATACAAAATAAAATAGGACTGTTGGGGAGGGAAAAGGTCATCAACGGGTAACATTGTAACAGTCTTGCTGAAAGTGCAGGAAAAAATCTCTGAAAGTATGAAGGGACTTGTAAATTTTGCTTTGCTTATATTTAAAGTGAAAAGTTAATGAAATCAAGCAAACACACACCAACTGTAGAAAGCTTTACAGTATCTTCTATCTACTCATCTTCTTGCTTTGTCTGGCTCTCTGTTCAGGGTGTTACTGTGAGCAAAGAAAATCAGATGTATTTAAAAAGAGCAGACAACAGTTTTTTTTTTTTTCTTTAATACATACCCAATACAAAAAAGATTTTTTTGGGAAAAAGTAAATAGGACTTTAAAAAAAAATTGGTTTATGAATATACTTTAATGTATTTTGCAGTTCTAAGAATAGGTACAACTATTACATGCAAAGTATTTATCTGCTATGTTTCTGAAAATTTGTAATTCTGGTACTTATACTGAAGTTAATTGCAGTTGTGCATCATGATTACATGATGAAATGGGGCTACATAATGCCATGAAACAGGATCTTGTGACATAGTATAGAAAAATAATAGAAATTTAGGGGAACAAAGACGGTCTGCGTTCCATTGCAGTGTATGACAGAATTGGTAGCATCCTAGTGGGATTGCTGGCTTGTAGTAACTACCTGACTTCAGTTCTTTAAGGTGAAATAGTTGCAAATGTATTGCCTTGACTTTTTTTAAGCTTCAGTAAAAATAGGCTAGGTATTTCTGAAGAAGAATTAAGAAAGATACAGGTAGTTTACCCTTGTTAAATAGTGTTTCTTTGAAGACCACTACCATGTTTCAAAGCCTAGAGTTGAGCTTGGCAGAGAATGCGTTGTCCCAGCAAACACCCCTTCTGATGTGGCTGAATTAAAAGCTCCGGAGAAGTGGTGTTATAAAATACCAGGTTAGAGCTTGTCAGTAAGCTGCTGCAGAAATCTTTGAACATGCCACTTGCTTCATGCTAGCTTCAGTATTGCACTGAAGATAGCCTGGTTCCACAGAGCCAGTTATGCAGAGCCCTTCCCCATAAACAGAGTTAGCGCCCCAGGTAGAGGAATGAGTGGTTATTGCAAACTTTGGTCACTGAAACCATGTGCAGGACTGAGAGAGCAGAGGCGCACAAGCTGGCTATGCCAGAGGATTTCTGTGTAGTGTTAGGTAAAATAAGTACTTATGTACAGAATGTAAATAAAACTTCAATAGATAACTAGTTTTGGCATTTTATGAGGTATAAATGATTTATTTGCATTACAGGAAGGTAATCATTATGTAATGAAGCAGGTATGTACCTGTTTATTGTGGGTACTTCAATCAATATGTGAATAGCTTGCTGATTCTAACATATTTATAGCCAATTTTTTGTATTGTTAAAGATGTACTTAATATAGAGTACTATGACCTTGGAATCTGTGAAGTAGCTTATAAATTCAAAAGCATGTGCAGGCTGTTCTTAAACTGGGAAGCAGGAAAGGAAGCAAGGGGCTCATACCATTTCAGAAAAGGGGAGGAGTTGATCTAAAAATGTGAAGCATTGATCTGAATACTTTTAAAAATTTACTACATTCCCATTTTGTGGGGAGAAGTCCATAAAACTGTTTCTTCAATTATATTAGTATCATTAAGATACTTTATCTTAGGAAAGTTAAGATTTTAAAGATACTTCATGTAATAACTTCCACTAAACAAGTGCAAAATAGTATTTTCTTGAATAATTTCAGAGAAAGGACTGGAGAGCCAGGTTTCACGTGGTAGTGCTACTAATATAGTATCAACAAAAATGAGCACAGCTTCTCACTTTCTTATTTCTTCCTTTATACTGATGACTTTTAGATAGCTTTGTTCCGAATACCTTGAAGAATGCCAAGGAACAACAGTCCCTTAAGCTGAATGTGTGTCAAAATTGTAGCATTGTTGTGAAAAAGGGAAATGCCAGATGCCATATTAGGATGCATACAGAGAAGTATAGCCTGCAAGGCACGTGAAATAATTCTTGCTAGCTGTGCTACACAGAGCAGACTTTATCTGGAGTATGGTGTCATATCTAGCGTATTTACAGTAAAAAATGTGGAGTCCAATCAGAGCCAGTTCAGAGGAAAATAATGAGACTAATGAAAGATTTGGAGAATGTTCCTAGATAGAAAAAATAAATTAGCTGTATTAGTTAATGTAAAGAACAAAGGGGGACTTACTGTAGTAATCTTCAACTATGCAAAAACTTGCTGAAGAGAGATGGCAAGATAATAAACCACACAAATAATGTGGTTTCTAAATCCATCTATAATCAAGATGAGAAGAGAAAAGCTTTGGCCTAGTGTAGATTTGTGTAAATGTGCTTCTTTTGAAAGAGTTGTTATAAAAGGCTTGTAAATTTGATCAACTTCTGTTCTCCATGCAGATTTTGGCTGGATTTTTTTCAGACTCAGATTTCTGGAAGGTTTTAGTAGAATAGATTCCTTTATTTTTGACAACAAAGAACATTTCAGGTGAGGAGGGTTATACTTTGTCAATAGCAAAAACGAAAGCAAATTCTGACTTTGTATTTGATTAGCTCTAATGCCTGAATAGAAAATGATTAAAAACTTGAAGCTTGTTGTCAGTTCAGTTCCCATTTCATTACTGTGTTTATGCATATGTATGTATTGAACTTGCAACGTATACATAGTCCTATGAAATTTGGGACATCCTGAGGTTAAAAATATATTTGCTTGCTGTACTAAGTAAAACAACACTACTGACTCTGTGTTGGAGATATTTACTAGACTGGCAAAAGATACATCTGATTCATTTTCTCAAAATAAAATAATGGAAAAAAAGTAGGAGCTTGTGGATGTACTATGTTACTATTGGTGACCCAAGTTAATGATCTTCCTCCGGATCTTGAAGATGGGCATCTTTGAGAAAGCAGGGTAGGATATGTGTAACAACTTCTTCTATGTGAGTTGAGGATAGAATGTAAGGAAATAAAGCAAGATTTGGAAAGAGCATTTTCTCCTCCCCCATCATATGTGTAACTAGTTGATCACTAGCTGCGTCCTTTGAACCATCGCTTGTTTTCAGATGATGTGTGAACATACGTATCGGAAGTTTTGTACATGGTACAAAACTTCCTTTATCAGTCTTCCTTTTTAAAATATCTACAGGTTTTACCTCGGAATTATACATTTCAATCAGTTTGCAAGTTAATCTGAACCTGTGAATATTAACAGCAATTTTCCCTAAGCAGTCCTAACCTTCAGTGCTTGTTTAATGGCTATGCTGCACTATTAAGTACACAACAGCATCTTTTTTTACTTGGGAGTCTGTCTTTTCTGCAAACAGAATGACGCATGAGTGAAGCATGCATATGTAGGGAAATGAGATTCTGTCTAAAAGACCTTTTAAAAAAAAGTGTGATGATGGGAGGACTTAATTGGTAGGCACTATTAGACTTCCATGTACTGTCATCTTTAATTTTAACAGGTAGGAATGTCTTCTCTGTATGGACTATAAGTTTTTAAAGCTACACTCTACTTTCTCAATTGTAATTACACATTTAAAGGAAAGTGGATATTATGGATAAAAATAGAACACACATTAATGTGTGCCTAACAACCAGATTTTACTGGAATTGTAAGTCTGTCTCATTAATAAATTGCAGGTCCTCAATAGCCAAGTGAGCTAACTGAAAAACAAAGCAGTCCCCTTCAGAATGTTCTGTACACATGCTATTATGATGATATTAACACTTGAGTTTCTTTTTAAATGCTAACAGCATATTTCTAGGTTGTGAGAGCTTTTATTTGCCAATGACATTGTGAATAATCCCATGAGTATGCAATTACTTTGGTTTTGCTGCACTTCACCTATGTTTGGTACCCATCACGCCCAGAGGTTTCTTTTGTGGGTGGTTTTTTTTTTTTTTTCCTTCTCCCCTAACCTCACTACTGTTTGTTTGTTCTCATAGGATAAATCAGTGAAATCCTCTGTTATAAATCAGTCGACCATATATAGTTAGTTTCATCTTGTACATAGTGTTAGTAGCTTCTTGCAAAAGAGAATTCTCAGGATCATATAGGCTGGAAGTTACTGGATTTTGAAGAGCTTCTGTTGCCTCAGGCAAAAGACTGAGGCTGCTTAATCATTTCAGTTCTGGGAACAACAGTAAATCATCTGTGAATTTAAATCAGTTTGAAAAGGTAACTTACACTGGAGTCTCTCTTGGCATATATTAGGCAAAACTGCAATTTATACCCCCACAGAGTAGGCATAAATTTCTTTATATTTACTAGAAATCATTGCTTATATGCAAGGTAAGTTTTTGAGTGTCACTGACTCATTAGTTTTATATAGATTTTTTTAAAATATGGATGAAAAAACAGGTTCCATACATACACAAGATTAACAACAAATATTTCCAATTCTGTTCAAAAATAGCATTGTGATTTAAAAGTTGAAAAGGCTGTTTTTTGTCTTATAATGCTGAGAATTAAAAGTTGTTTGGTGTTACCTTTTTGTTTATCAAAACTTTGAGAGTTTTTACTACGTTATGACTTGGATAAAAATGACATGACTTCTATCTATCAAGCCAAAAATTCACCTTTGTTTTTAGCCTAGGATAAGGATGTAACAATACTCTTTACCTCTCAAATACATTTTATCCTAAAATGGAAGTGCCTCCCCCCTCCATCTCCCATCCTTCCCTGTATGAATGTATTGAGCCTTGCAAAATGAATGTGCTGGGATCCTGATGTTCAGTTTACAGTTAGGAATGTAGAGGCCTAATGAGGTTACAGGGCATATTAAGGGTTATTCAACAGGTGAGCATGGCAAGGAATAAAATGTTGTCTTCTGGTAAGGATGTCTTCCTCATTTTTATGAGACCAGCTACTGATGCAACATGTTATTGGTTTAATGTTACTACAGGATTGGTGTTTTGATATACCATTACCTGGTATATCTGGTAAAGAATCTTTCCCAGTGGGTGATTTGCAGCACTTAGTATATTTGGGTTTCCTATCTCCTGTTAGTAGAGTTACATCAGAAATTAAGTTGGTGGATTCTTTTGTAGTGTTTTGAAAATAAATGAATTAATTCTAAAAGCAAGAGATCTACTTCTCCTCAAAAGCTGTTACATAAAAATACTCCTTTCTGTTTTTAACTTTACATATAATTTTGTTACTTCTCTATTCTTTTGGATAGTGCTGTGACTTTGCTTTGTTGCAGCTGTTTACTAACAAAATCTTGGTGAATCCTGGCAGATGGTAATGTTCTCTGCAGGTTTCACCCCACACTAGCTCAAAGTCATAACATTTTTCACTACAGGGTGGTTTTGTTTTGGGGTTTTTTTGTGTTTGTTTTTTTTCTTTCCTTTTTCTCTAGAGACGCTTCCCTGAGTCAAATCCTCACTAGCTTCTGTGGTAATCATTATTTTAAAAAGAAAAAAAAAAATCTATTAACTTGTAGTCTGTGTGAATGGAGTTTACTGTAAAAAGTTCTTTCCTGTACTACTGTCAGATTGTAGTATTTAGAAAATATGAATAAATGTAGAGTTTTGTAACTGCTAGCTATTTCCTTTCAGATTTTTGGTTTTACTGTTAGTGTCAGAGGTCATGTGTTTATAAATTACTATGAATATTGGGAACTTTTATTTCTCTGGGCAATGGAAGCAATGAATTTCTCATAGGATCTTTGTTTCAGCTTTTCGGGTTATTTCCGGTTGTCCAAAGAAAAATAATAGAAGCTTTTTTTTTTTTTTTTTTTAAATGGGAGAAGCAACATTAAAGTAAGTGTGTGTGTGTGTATTAGGGAATGTGACAGCGATATCCTAGTAAGACTAATGATTACCTGAAATACTTGTCTTTGCTTTTGAAGCTTAACCCTTTTGCTCATCAATCAGTCAGCAGTGGCAGGTAGTGACCATTAGGTGGATTCATTAGCACCCTGCAGCCTTCTTGTACAGGGTGACCCACATCTGTCTTCATTAGAAGTTTGCTACTTGCCAGTAGTGAACAGATGGGTCATTATAGCCTACATTGCCCTCTGGGCATACCTGGAGGACGGGCAAAGTCGTCTGATACAGGACACAGATGCATATTTACTTCATAGAAATTGGGCAAGATATTTTTGATAAGTCTAATAACATTAGGCCTTTTCCTCAGACTAGCTAACTTATACTTAGTGGTTTTATTTTTATTATTATGTATTCTGTCTGATGCCAGCTTTGAGAATGTGAAAGTATGGCTAAAACAGAGATTTGATTATTGATGACCATTTCTTAAAAAAATATTATGGAGTATAACCTATAGCAATGCTGAACTGTTAATCAGTATTTTCGTTCGAACTCTAGGTGCCAGTTTCACCATATCATTTTCTTTTTCTACAACTGGAATATTTTCTGTACAAATTAAGATTTTTTTTTTTTTTTTGAAAGAATTCTGTGAAGTAAAGTTGAAGATAATGCATTCATAATCCTGTTGCCAGGAGAGGAAAGTAAAAGCCTTGTTTCCTTATTGCTTCAGCATTGCTGTTTATGCTGCATGAGTTTAAATCCTGTTCTACACCATGGTTGAAAATATTTTTGAAAAAAAAAAAACAAAACCAAAACCAACCAACAACTATGTATCAATTACTCACTACAGGTTGCCTTCTTTCAAAACTTTGGAGTAGTTAAGCATGTATTTTCAATGTTAGTGGTGTTATAATTGATATTCCACTTCAGTGCTTTTTCGAGACAATTCCTTTAGTCACTGAGTTTAATGTAAAGCACTCTTAAATGTGAGGTAAACTGATTTCAGCTAGAGAGCCTGATTATGACACTAGCTTTTCCCCTGGGAAGTTCTCCCGAATGGAACAAGAACTATCTTTACCAGTGAAGAAAGGCACCCCTTTCCACTTCAAGAAGGTGTCACTGAATTAAAAACAAACAAACAAACCAAATAAGGTGTTCTTCTCTCCTTTACTGGACAAACCTTACCATTCATTTAAGTGTAATTATTATAAAGGGACTTTAAGTATTATAAAAGGATTTTTGTTTCTTTAGCTTTTTGTAACAAGTTGTCATCCACCTAGAAGTTGTTTGCTGTATTGAAATAAGTATGTTGTTTCTCTCTTCATAATTTAGAACAGATACTATTTTTGTCCAGTTCTTTTTCTACTGTTGAGTGAATATTTTTTTATAAACTGTATTTCTTTTATTAAACTTTTGTGATACTTTATTTCTGTATGAAAATGTTCATTCCATGTGAATGTGTGTAAATATATGCTTTGTTGTAAGTGGTGTGACACTTGAAGAAGAATTTAAAGGCAAAAGTATTTTGGAGCTCGTGCGTGTTTTAGTAACAAATGGAGACCATTCTCCTTAGGAAGGTATGACCTTGTCCCCTAGTTACGTTTCATGTAAGAAGAATTGTCTATTCTGTTTATACTTTAAAAAAAAAACAACCAACTGAAAATAATGTGGTCATCTTCTTTGGCTAAAAACCAGGAACAACTTTCGTTGAATAGATTTTAGAATAGAATAGATTTTGTGTATTTAGTGAAAAATACCATTAGTGAGGTTGTCAGAAGTAATACACTCACGAATGATAAAACTGTAATGTTTGAAGTTGTATGTACAACAGATGAATTGGACAGCAAACAAAAAACATGCTTTCTACTTGCAGTAGAGATGATTTATGATAGTTAATTCTGCTTGGCACATGGAAGGGAGCATTAATAGTTTGTCTTGTGAGAAGTGCAATATCTTGTTGCTGTTGCTATATTTTATCATTTTTTTCGGTTGAGATATATTTTGCTGTTGTGCATGATAAAAAGGTGGCAGAAGCTTGTTGCTGTAACTTAAGGAAAATACTAAAATTTATTCCTCCTCTCAGTTTTTGAGAAATAGCATACTGTGTTAGCATGTTCTATGTATTTATGATCTCAGATTACCCAGCAGTAAAGATCACATACAGCATCCATCTAGAATATTTGCATGTATTTACATTGTTTACAGAAGCCATTAAAATGGTCTGAGAGACTTTGATTTAGGATTGCCCAGGTTAACCTCAATATGGCCTTGTTGTATCTATAGTTTGTGATACAATCTTTAATTACACGATGACACTGTGTTTTCTACAGGATCTTGCTTTAGGGTATACAGAATAGATAGCGTTCACTGAGTGAAGTGTTTTTTCTTTATTTCTTTATTACCTTCCTCATTCTGCGTGAACTCCATGCTATATATTGCACCTTCTCTTTACCATGTTCTGAAATGCAGGTGATTAATTTCCTTTCTACCATTGATCTGCTGCTTGTTGTAGAGGTTTTTTAACCTCTCTACAAGCATAAAATGTGCTATCTTTCTTTGACTCCCAGTCATGTTCATTCTCACTGCTGCTGTCCTTTTGTTCTTTTTTTTTTTTTTTGTAACTTGCATTGCACCTTTTTCATTCTTACACCCATTGTGTGTCTCTGATCCTCTGTTCTCTCATTAAAAACTGTTTTGTTTTGGTTTTTTTCCTTAAAACAGCCAGCTTTCCTCATATAGGCCAAAATTACATGAGTCATTTTCATTCTGCTGCTTAACTTTGAATATGTGAAAATGGATATGCTCTTTTGAAACTTCTCTATGTTGAGTAAAACCACTGATTCTGTGTTATGATGTCTTAATATCACTAGAAAGAATGGCAGTGTTTTGCTCCTGTGTTGATGACATGAATAATTTTACATTTAGCACCTGAAAATGGAAGCATGGTGGTTCATAGTTAAGGAATAGTGGAATGATAAATACTTTTCAAGTGGCTTCATAATGGCATGTTCAAATGCAGAGTTACCTTTCAGTGTTTAAGAAATGGAAAAATCACATATTCTGTGAAGATACCTGTATTTGACAAACAACACTGATTTTAAATGACTGTTTGATACAGTTCTGTTAATTATTGTTTACATCAGCAGAACTCTTTTTATGCATTGTAGAATTAGCAACAGTAATTACTAAATTTTTTTAAAAGTCTACATTTTGCCTTTATATCCAGTGATTATTTGAAAAATAGATACAGGAATTTGGAGGCAAACTGAAGGCTTTGTAATGATGCTTGATAGAACCTGAAATGCATCAGTATTAACAGTAAAACTGTAATGAATATAGTTACTAAAGCTAATAATTATGTATTAATGAACTTTCTATTGTGTCATAAATAGTAGACCCTAGTCATTTTCAGATGGTGATTATTTGAAACTGAAAGTCATCAGACAACTTGCTTTATCTTGTACACTGTTATTTGTCAGTTTATACAAGTACATGCTCCTAAGACCTCCTGGAAAAGATGTTGTCATATGAATACTGTTTGCTGCCATTTAATTTCTTCTATCATTGTTTCATTGAGTTCTCTCTCAGATTTGATAGGGTGACATAATGTGTTAGATAACAGCACTTGCATGTTCAAATGAACTACCACTGTCATGTTTATATGTTTGATCTGCCATGTATCAGTATCTTATCTTTTTTTACTTGTTTATGCAGTTTTTTTATTGCATGCTATTTTTGGTCAAGAAATATGCTCCAGATGTGGTGTTCTTGAAGTGTTGTATCATTGTTCTGAGTGGCACTCTGCCTATTACAATTTTATGTTGCATTATGGTCTTATTCAGACTTCTTTTTCTTTAAATGAGGAAAAATGATTTATCAGCTTCCTGAAAATTCTCTTACGTCTGCATAAAACTTCTTTTTTTTTTTTTTTTTTTTTTCCTTCTATTTGAATACTCTCCTTGTGACAAAAAATTACCTGAATCTGTACAAGGACGATCTGTTTCAGTTCAGGTTCCTTGCATATTAGATTTGTGGTACAGTATTCTGAAGATGTTTGGTAGATTAAATTACATCTCCTGCCAATGATTGTACTGACTAGTCTTGTTTGGCCATCTCCTCCCACTGTCCAGTCTTCTATCGTCCCCTATCAAGGCTACCTATTGTTTGTACTGCCCTAATGAGACCCTCTTGTGGAATTCATGTTCTGGCCTGTAATCTTGTCTTGATTCAAACTGCTTTTTCTTTTAATATGGTGGACTTGCTTATTTACAAGCAGGCTTCTAAATGATCTGTGACCTGAATTTTCATAGATACCCTTTCATGTTGAGAAACCCATGTGGTGAACAGATACTGTTAAGGGAAATGGACTTCATGTATCTCCGTGTGTGCGTGTGTGTTTGGTGGGGTTTTTTTGTTGTTGAAGTGGAACATTTTGACTGTAGGATCTTAAAGAAGACAACACACAAAATGAAAAAGCTTTGATGTGTTTTGTGCAGAAATCTATGACCTTATTTGTCTCTGCAGTGTATTCTGTGGGACAGCAAGCAGAGTGACTATCCATCAGGTTCATGACCAAACTTTATCCAAACACAAATAACTGTATGTTTTCTTCACAAGAATGTTGTTAGATTTAGTTAATTTTGTACCTAGATAAAATGTGAAAAGTACAATACAAGTATTAATGCAGTTATCAACACACTTCTTATTAAATTTAAAATGTGATATTATAAGTATTAACTGAAGAGCATCAGCAAAAGTATAATTTTGCTGATAAATTAATGCTGCTTTGCAGATCATTCAGTATGGCTGCTTGATCTTCTTTTCATCGGATTACCTTTTTGAATTTCAACAGGTAGTGGGGTGACCTTTTAAGACAGCTATTTATTCATTGGAAGTGGGGGGCATATGAACTAGCACTCTTTAATGAACTAGCACTCTAGGAATTTATGAGAATTTGTACTCCACAATGGCTGGTGCCAGTCTGTATAGTGTGAAGTTGTTATTGTGGAAATAATGCCATCATATCTATGATGGCATAAAAGTAAACATTAATAAAAATATATCTTACAGTGAGGAAACAATCTTGTGTTTAACATAGTTTTAAAGCCATACTCTATTGCGTACCTATATAGATCCTTGTGGAGACTGTCTGATGGTCTTCTCTATGAAAACTGTTGAGGGAAGAAAATGGGGGGGGTCTACTCAGAGCGATAGGAAGAGAGATACAACACTGCAATTTGCTATCAGTTATAATCCTTTACTGGGTGGCTTGATTAGACATAAAAAAATTATGCAAGGAAATAATTTTCTTAAGTGGGACCTTTCAGAATTAGTGTTACTTCAAAACCAATTCATTTTCATGCCTGATGTTTATAGCTTAAATGCAGATCAACAAATTTGACCCTTTTAAAAAGATTGCTATAATTTAGCTTCATTAACTATTTTCAGCATGATATTAATTAGAATATGCAAGTTAGTTGAGCTATTTGGAGATTAAATTCATTTGATGGAGGCAGTATTGATACGAGGTAATACTGGTAATACTATTTAATATCATTTCTCAAGAAGAGATTGTTTATTATATAAAGAAATCTTAATAGAAGTAGCTTTTGATATCTGCAGCTATGTTGTAATTCATATCAAAGCTTCTCAAAAACTGGAATATCAGAGGCCAAGAAAAATCTGTGATATGCTAATACAGCAAATTTTTGATACTTGTAAACTTTTAGTCTGGTTTGGGAGGTAGGGAGGTTTTGACCAATTTGTCTTTAAGCATTATGCCTTAGTACTCACCAGCTGCTGAGAGTGACCCTCCAAAGAACATAGACACAACTTTTGTTGTTTCTGGACAGGGCAGATAGGAAAGTGGTATTAATCTGCTTTTGCTGCTTTTATATTACTCAGAAGTGAAGCTTGGTTGCTCCCTGTCTAAAAAGAGCTAGCTAAATTGTACCATCTGGTGATCAGAGGATGCATTTAGTTGGACATAAGTGAGGTGTTCCCTCCTGTGACTCTTCCCACTCCAAAAAGTATTTTAGCATAGCACTGGCTGTGCTTACATTAATATGGCAGAAGCATGAGAAATTCGCTTCCTATCAAGAGAGTAAAGTTTGACAATTTAACTTGTGTTTTTTAAGGTCCTGAAATACTGGTTAGATGCGTTGGCTTGATCATGATTGGAACTTGGACTTCATGCAGGCAATCTAAGTACTTTATCCAATCCTTATTGAATCAGTAGGAAAAGTTCCATTACTTAATGGAAGTTGGACTACTTTGTCTTTATTTGATAATAACATGTGTCTTAACCACAAACAGAACAAATCACTTGAGTATTTAAATAGTGCAAGACTTGCACTGTGCATTTGTAAACACATGGTTTATGGAAATTAGTGTACTACCTGGAAAAAAATTAGAAATACTCTGTCTGGTGCAAAGAGAAATATAGATTGAATGAGAGAGAGATCTGGGAGGATCCCCTGTTTACAATTTTTGAAAATGCATTGAATGAAGACACTTTGAACTTGAGCTTTTCTCTAGTCAATGCATAAAATAAGTGTAAGGGGATAAGGACTTGCAAAAAGCCTGTTGTGTACAATAAAACATCCAGGAGCCAGAAAGTGACAGGACTGTTTTAAATATAAAAATGCTACCACTTTCAGGGTTCTGTGCTTTGATGTATCAGGCAGTAAATGAAGAAAGGGGGGGGGGGGGGAAAGGTAGACTGTGATATGGGCTGTTTAATCTATGTGTAAGAGATGGCCGAACTCTGGATTAAGCTAAGTCTAAGTCCAGAATAAGTCTAATAAGTGGATCTATATGGATGAGAGAGAAGCCATAATTTGTTGTACAAATTGATTTATCAATTACTTTAAAGCATAAATTGCCTACATAAATAATGCTCTATGCTCAAATAATAAAGATTTTATTGTGAAGTGCTTAAGTTTGAACTAGTTGTAACTAGTTAATACCATCAACAAAAAAGCAGAAGCCTGAACAAAGTTCTTTCAGTGCTGTAATACTGAACTCTGCTCTGAGATATGCCTATGTAAATGAGGCACAAATATGTTGAGAGGTTGCTGAGAAGTAATTGTGTGAAGACTCTTTTGAACCTCATCTCTCTCTGAGTTGCTAGATACACTTGAGCAACTGGGGAAAAACGCTTACAACTGCTGTGCAGTTTAACTTTATCATGTGCATAGTGAATCTCACTTTAGCAAGTACAAATGGATGCAGTGTGTATATATAGTAGTCCACACGGCCTAAGTGGTTTTTGGATCAGGATTTTGTTTTAGTGTATTTGCTAATACTTAAGGACAACTAATTTGATAGTACTTTAGACCTTTAAAAACACTTCTCCAGTCAGCAGAGCTCCAACAGACTTTTTGAAGTAAATTTAAGGTAGCTTGCTTTTGTCTACATTTGCATTTATACACTTTTCAGCAACAGTTCAGCTGTACGTGGCACTGACATTGTCTTGAGCTGATTTACATTTCTTAGTATAGAAAATATTAAAGGCTCAGAGTATTGTAAAAGCCATTAATACCAAAACTGACATCTGGCAGTTCTTAGAGCAAAAAGATACAGAATTTCAATTTCTAGTTCTGTCAGTGTGATGTATTTTGGGAACTATCACTTTGGAGAGAAAATGTTTTCAAGTTCTAGGACAACAGAATGGTACAGATCTACAAACAAGTAGAAATAACGTGCTTAAATGAACATCATCATAGTGTGGAACATGATTTTCACAGTAGGCAGTATTTACACATTAGGGAAAAGTAATTTTCACAAAATAGTGTGAAATTTGTAATGATTTACATCTTAAGAGGTGTGCTTTTTTAAATGATGGCATCTCGTTAAGTCTGCAGATGTAATATTTGGTGCTTTAGTTGCCACAATAAAGACTTCCATACCACAAAAAAAAAAAAAAGTATTAAAATCTCAGTGGCTGGTGAGATATTTTCAAATCTTAATATGCACTTTTATAGCTTTGAATGTGATCATTCCATCTTTGCCTTTAACACTTTCCTTTTTTCCCTGGTTCTTACAAAACTATTGTTCCATACTTCCTGTAACAAGCATTTCAAGAAATATGATATAGTTGACTATACTACTTCATGGTGGAATTTTATACGGACTTCTTGACCTTGATAATGTGAATCTGTTTATATCAATAAAGTGACTTCTTATCTTGAAAATTGTCAGTTATGTCTGATGGGATCCATTAACATAAAATTACTTCATTGTTTCAATTTCAATGTCTTTTAGCTTAGCTTTTAAAAAAGTATATTCTGACTGGAAATAAACTTGGAATTGTATGACGGCTGCAGTTTATATAATTTGAAAAAATTTTTTTTTAGACTTTCAGAATAACATGTTGCTTGGCTGAAATTTTCCATTCTTAGATTCTGCCCACAACTGAAATAATGTTTTATCAAAAAAAGCTGTCATGGTCTGTTCTGTGTGGTGGTTTGTGTTTTGGTGTTTTTTTTTTTTTTTTTTTTTGTGTGTGTGTGTATAAAAGTGAAGTAAATTGGTGATTTACCATTTTAAAGCAATTATAAGATACTTTTTGACACATAACTTCAAAAATAGATGAATGTTAGCTCTTTAAAATGAGCTGGTTACATAGACATAACTCTACTAATTGCTTGACTAGCTCTATTCCAGTATTCCAATTGTTGCTGATTCTTTTTTTTTTTTTTTTTTTTAACCAGTGGCTGTCTAAAGGAAAATGAATGAGTGATTTGTGAGCACAGGAGGCTAGACACAGGATTACATCTGATTTACTGAATTTTTCATGGGGAAACTCTGGGGACCCTCCAGTTTGTGCGTGGGAGAACTGCATGTTTAACTATCCCCACTGGTAAATATTCACATCTGAGGCATCCATGAGCATCTTTCTTGGCTTTTTAAGCATTGCTAAGTCCAAGATTGGTAGTCAGGAGTAAGTTCTTTGGCAGCAAGTTTCTAAACTACGTGACAATGGTAAAAGACTTGATTGAGATTATTAGTTTCACTAAGAAACATTATTATTGTAGGCTCCCAGATCGTACCTGTAGTCTACACAGTTTTGCATCATTTATTGCATTCCTAAAATCTGAATATGAGGAAAGAAGAAGCAAAGGAACACTGTACATACTTTCACAAGAAATGGTCATCTTGCAAAGGCATGTGGATTGGCACCTTCTCTGGCTGGGGGAATTCTGAGCATCTGTCTTGCGTATCAGATTCTCCATCAAAAAGGAGTACAAATGAGCAACACATCTTGAAGAACTTTTCTTTTTCATTAACGTTACCTGGCCATGCTTTGCATTCTCATGTGGAGTATTTAGTAACATATATTTAACAAGTAAAAGATTTATCAAGCTATAACATACTAAAACAAAAGAGCAATGACTGAACAAGGTAGAATCATCTAATGTAGTTGGTGTTCTTCGAAATAAAGTAACTTTTTAATTTTCTGACTGTAAAGTTTTTGAGGTAACATTAATGCAGCTACACTGTAACTGTTATAGATAAACATTTTTTTTCTTATAAGATAGGTAATATTACCATGTGCCAATGGACTTAATAAGAAAAATGGGTTTCAAATAATGAAATATACTGACTACAAACAGACAACTTCCAGGATAATGATGCAGTAGGATTTAAACACTCTTTAAGTAAAGCAAGCGGTTGTGTGTTGTCAAGAATAGGTGTCTTTTCAGGATTACTTCTTTTTTTTTTTTTTTTTTTTTCCAGAACTAGTGTCTGACTGCAAGTTAAATTTAAGTTAGTGTAGCTATAAGAAAGCATAGCTATGTAAAGGTATATATATATATATTTTTTTTTAATCACCCTTATTTACCCTTATCTTTTATTTTTTAAGTATATACTTCTGCTATCTCAGGTTGAGTCAGCTGATTTTTATCCAGTAGGTAAACTCTTGAGGAAGACTTTCTTATGTCATTGTATTTCCATTAATTGATACTTGTATTGGGTATGTGTGGCAGGGTTTTGGTAGCAGGGTGGGGAGGCTGCAGATGTGGCCTCTGTGGGAAGAGGCCAGGGACTGCATCCTGCTAGACACAGCCATTTCCAGATGGCTCTGCAATGGATCCACCACATGACAGAGCTGAGCCCATCAGCCAGGTTGGTGCCTCTGTGAAAACATACTTAAGAAAAGGCAGAAAATGTCAGACGGGCAAAGGAGGAGGGAACAAAAAGAGTGAGAAACAGCAGAGAAGGAGGTGCTCCAGGCATCAGAGCAGATTTTGCCCTGCAGCCTGTGGAGAACCCATGCTGGAGCAGATAGATATTCCAGAAGGACTGTAGCCCACGCAGAGTCCATGCTGGAGCAGCTTTTCCTTGACAAGAGCTGTGGCCTGTGGAGGGCCCATGCTGGACCAGACTTTCTGAAGGACTGTAGCCTGTGGGGAATCCATGCTGGATTAGAGGAAAAGTGTGAAAAGGAAGGAGTGGAGGAGAGAAACCAACGTGTAACTCCTATCCCCTCATGCCACTTTGGGGTGAGTAGAGGAGTCTGGATGAAGGAGCGAAGTTGGGAGGAAAGGAGGTGTTTTAATGTTTGCCTTTTTGTTTCTCACTCCCTGAATCTATTTTAATTGGCAATAAAGTAAAGTTAATTTTCCCCAAGCTGAGTCTGCTTTGCCCATAATGGTAATTGCTAAGTAATCTCCCTGTCTTTATCTTGACCTACCTGCTTTTTCATTCTATTTTCTCCTCTTGTCCCTTTAAACCAAAATAAAGATTCTGCATGTGCAAATTAATAGTTTTCTTGGTTTAGTTTGAAGTGATCTATATAGGAAATGCTGAACCACAAAATTGAGGTTATGGAAAACACGGTGCTCTTCAAATTAATTCTGTGCTTTCTATTTCCTGCCCAATATTTTTTTTGATGCTGATCCTTAGTGGGACTTGTCCTGCGTTCCCTATACATCGTTACTGACAAATAGACAAAAGTTCAGGGTGTTGTAGGTAAGAGAAACTAAAAATGATCAAAATATTCTCATTCTTAGGATGTAGCTATATGGTATATGTCCTTTGTCAGTCATTCCTGACGCTATGCAGCAGTTGGTGGCTTTGTTGCTTGCCAGACCTGTTAGTAGCTTCACTGAGCCATGGGCTTGGAGCTTGCAAGCTGTCAGCAGGACTCGCATTTCTTCCTCAACCTACCAGGCAAGGTGAGGCTGTGCTGGGGACTGGGGACTTGCAAGGTCCTCGCAAGACTGAAAGTAGATTATCTCAGATCATCCCCGCTTGATGGGCTCTTCTTGGAGAGACTGCTTTGGCACAAAGGCTTCCTCTGTCCCCACCAGTCTTGGAGGAGCTGCAAGTTCTGCATCTGCCACTGGGACTATTTATGTCAAACAGATTGTAAGCATTTATGTGTATACTTGTCTTGAGTGCATTCGATCGGTGTTTTGTTGAAGTATTTGTATACATTCTTGGGGAGGAAATAAACGTCTTGTGGATAACTTGTAAACCAGTTTCAGTGATCTGTTTTGCTTAAGTTTAGGATTAAATCTACATTAAGGTTCCTGTTTCTTCATTCAAATAGGGATGAAAATGCTTTCAAGTATAAGTTAAGTTATTAAGAATTTACTTCAGTAATCCATATACAGACATTCCAGATTTTTAGATTCAAGGCAGTGTAAATATACAATAGATTTTTCTGCTATACAAAATAAATGTATTATAATTCATGGTTGAACTGGTTCAATGTTCTTATACTTCCAAAAGATACAGTTACACTTCCTGTAAGGAAAAAAAAAAAAATCATTCAAGTAAAAGCACTGGTATGACTGTCTGATTTGTATTTCTACCACTGTTTATAATTCTATTAATAGGTATCTGTCAATCATTAAAAAAGCTGTAAGCAAAATCTGCAGTTTCTTTCATGTTTTGCTTGTCTTACAGCATACAATAAAAACAGTTTCTGAACTCTCACGAAGTCTATAGCTGATAGCAAACGTAATTGTGTGCTTAAATAGCCCTAAATTTGTTTGTCTGATATGTGTTCCCACCCATTCTAGACTACAAAATACTCTGCTAGTTCAAGTATTCTGTTTCCTGATAAATGATTCAATAGGACAGCTTGTATTTTAATGATATCAGTTTAATGAAAGGGTAAAAATATGAGAATGAATATTAAAATCTGTGAAACTTAATTAATTGTAATCATATCTTTTTATAGCAGAGTTGCCCAGAACAAAATTAATTCTTGGTCTACTGTAGTGAATAACTTGCATACAGCAGTTTTCTCTACTCTTTGTAAAAAAACCTATTGTAATATAAAGAGATCTTACTAGATGGAGTAAAAATTTAGTAAATGCATAGTACTAAAATAAAACATGCTGTTTTTTAAAATTTAGGAAAATGGCTGATATATTAGTATTTTATTATAAGCAATATCTCTACATTAATTTACAACATTGTGTTTATTATTGATTGAAATTTTTTTTTTTTTCTGAGAAGGCTGAGATCCTATTAAGTGTCTAATATAACATTGTGTTTTACATACTTGTACAGGCTTTGTTGTCTGTAAAATTAGTAGAGTTCTGAAATTGTAAAATGAAGAAAAGTGTGTCCTTTTTTTTTTTTTTTTACTTGCACCTTCTAAGTTAACTTTCTATCTTGGAGACTGGACATAGTTTCATATCCCATGATTGGGTAGACTTTTTAGCAATGAAGATACTGATCTTTATTGCTATGTTTTTGCAGTGTGGGAGAGAACATTGTAAGAGTGCTATATCATCAGCAGTAGTTGATGTTGCTTGTTAGTATTCACTACAAATAGTAGTAATCATTTTTTCTCCAAATTAAAGGAAAAGCAAATGATTATACAATAAATGTTACAATTTCTGGAATACTTTTTCATAGATTTCAATATCTAGCTGGGAACCTAATGGGTCTTAGGGTTTGTAGGTGGAGTGGAAAAGTTGCATGTGCATTATTAACCTGAGCCTGTGTAACTTAACAAGAGGTAAAATGTTTCAGCTCCCACCTGCATGAAGTATTTTAGGTAATGGGTGCATTAGGACTATGAGTGAAGTACTCTCAGTTGAACTAGTATTATTATTATCCAGGTATCTTCCAAACATATTTCCTCTTGAGTTGCTGGAAATGGCTTTGAATGCCAGTTGTAAGCTCTGACATTTTTAACAGAGGAGTGGCTAGGCTGACAGGAATGCATATACGGAGCTCGTATTGTTCTTTTGCTGCTCTTCAAATTCAGAACTGTTGTGATACAGTCAAGCTAAGAAGATGACAAATTAGCACAGCTGTGTGCATAAACACTTGATTAAATACTATCTTTTGTTAGATTTAAAAAAAATTGTTGGCATGTACTGTTGCAATTTGTGTACAATTTATAGAATACTTGTGATTTAGTCTTGCTCTGGAGGTTTTTGTTTTTATTTTTATTCCACGTACATAATTTTAAGGACAGTGTCTTTCATTTTACTATTGCAGATCAACTCTAAAGTTGTTTTTCTGTCTTCTTTAGCCATGTGATCTCTGTACGAGGCTTGCTTGATCTAAAGCTGTTTGACTTCTAATAAATTCCTGGTTTTGCTTGTGTAGGACAGATTTTTTTCTGAAACACAGAATATGTGGTAACTCAGGTTAATGTAAATTTATGTTGCAATGGCATGAGGATGTTTTGCAGATGCAAAATCTCTGCAGTTGTGTAAGATGGAAAGAATGTACTATGAATTAGACAATCAACCACCAGTTACAGGTCACAAAAAACCACTAGAGTGTTCTGTTCTAATAGCATTTTTCCTTTTATTGAACGTGTAATACTACAGTAATTTAGGAAAATGCTGAGCTGGTAGAAGATCCATACCAAAAATACTTTAAACAACCAGCATTTACTTAAAATTGTACTTAAATACGATTTATTGTTCTTTTTGTATGAGAAGAAGCACCTGTGTTTATGCTCTCACTTCTGTAGACTCAAAAAATAGTGATGATAACGGCAGTGTTTTAGAAACCTCTGCATGTGCCAATACCTTGTCAGCATGCAAGACAGACACTGGTTGTTAAAAGTGAAATAATTTTGGATTAATTTATTCTACCTGCACTGCACAATGTTTTGTCTATAAATTACCTCATGAAATATGATTTGATATTGCAGGAATTTGTATTATATAGCATGGAGGTGGTTAGAAAAATTGCCCTTTTATTTGATGTTCAAATATAGAGATTTATTATTAATTTATTTTGTTACATTTATATTCTAATAAAACAAGCAGTGCTCTTCTGCAGGATTACTGTGTTTCACAAGTTCTGACCTTGTTTTCTCCAAAGCAAAACAGATTCATGCAGGCTATGTGTAGTCTTTAATACAAATCTTGCACGAGCAAAAATTGCTGTGTTATTGTCTTGGTTCACGTAGGATCGCGTAGTATATTTCTGTCTGCGCTACGAAGCGCGATACCTCATTTGAATGCTTTGAACTATGGAGAAAATGTGAGAAAGTCTTAGAACTTTCCATTAAACCTTAGTTTTGCTGTAAAGTGTTCAAATAAGGGAGTCAAACTACGAACTGGAAAATTTTAGTAAGTAAAACGTAATCGTAGTTTTGTGGTTATATTTGTAAATAATGAAATACGAAAGTGATTTACTTGGCAACATACTTAAAACTTATACTGTGTTGGGAAGGGAGTTATTGCCTGTGGCAAAGGTACTAAGCTCCTTTAGAGAATAACATAGTCACAGAATATACACTTTTATAACACCTTGGAGAGGTCTCAAGACTCCATAGCCCCCACATCCTCCAATTGACTGGTGGATGAAATGTATGTAAGAGTTCACTTTTAACTTCACATGAAGTTTATACATACATTAAGCAGTTGTTGTCTCACATATATGTATAGACAGTTATGACATGAGTTATGTTTTTTTTTTCAGGGTTTTCCAGGACCTGGGCAATATGAAATGAAAAGTCAGTTTCAGAAGAGGGAAAACAGTCCAAAGTAAGCCATATATGTTTTTCTTTCTTCACTCTTAAATATTATAATAACCTGAATAATACAACGGTAAGATAACTGTCAAGAAATAATAATTGTAGTGTTCTGTGACTGCTTAATTAATTGTTTCTGTGTGGTTTTGCATTGTTTAGTCTAACTACTGAAGTTTGAGATCTATATGAATACACCTCAGACATAAAAGTATTTGCGGACCAAATATGGGGGTTCATGTATATGCTTGAAAACTCTCATGTAAATGAGAAATTTGAATCTCAGGTTATTCCACATGCAATGCATGGAGGAGGTTTCACAGGCATTTCAGTGGTTATAAATTTGATTCAGGTAATGCATAATACTTAGGTGTGTGCTCTGAAAGCATGATGGCAGAAATAAGTGAAATCTTTTTTGAGTATGTAAACCAGTGTAACATGTATGGTGTATGCACTTATAGTGGGTACTGTTGCATATTCAAAGGAGATTTTCACTGAAGTGTAGGTCAGGTGCTGGATTTCATCATGTCTGAGGTGTTTACTCCTTTTCTGAAGCACAAAAGATATTTGAAAGTATTTTTAATTTATATATATGTGCGTGTGTGTGTATGCATATCTATATATACATGTGTGTGTCACTAAACTAACTGATGGCTTTCAGTTGATAGTGATTCAAGGTGATGTTTTCACCACTCTTATGACTAAATGTGAGAAACAACTTCTAAAATTATCAGGAAATACTCAGCAAATAAGAAGCTGGCTATATGCATATGCTGGAGTATAGCTTAGAACAAACCTTTCCTTCTCATCTCTCCTTGTTATTGCTCCAAAGGCCTATTTTCCTCCCCTCCCTCTGTATTTCTCTTCAGCAGCATGAGATATTTGCCCCAGTTTTTGAGACAAAACCTGATTTTGTCTCTATCAATTAGATTATCTTTCTGGGTTTTTTTAAATTCTTATTCAATAATAATGTATTCTGAAACTATAGCTGGGTAAGCATATGTCTGGCTTTTCTTAAACACTTTCAGTAAATTTCTCTTCAGAAAGTTACTGGTTTGAGTTATCAGGCCATCAAGGCAGTTCTTCTTTTCTCACAATTTATATTCAACTAAAATTTGCTGTATGATTTTTACATGGTTAACTTTAAATTCCAAAATAATCCATGTCATAGTTATGTTATATAGAACCAGGCTTTGAATAGCTTATAGCTTCTAAATTTTAGCAACTTTAAAGGTTCCCCCCCCAGCTTTATACTTCAGAAGCTTTTATTTCCTGAAAATAAATATCACAAGGAAAAAAAAGCAAGGTTGAATACTCAAATGAAACAGTCTAAAACCAAGTGTGCATACCTAAATTGTTTTACCTGTTTTTTCTGTGATGGTGAGCACAAGTGAATGTAGGTAAACTTCATGTTTGCATTGGTGACTAAAAATGCTTTCATGGAGGAATATTAGTTCTTATCATGTGTTTTGAATAGGATCTTAAAAGTCGTGTGACTTAGGAGTACATTGGTGTTCAGTGAGACTTTTTTTGCTTAGTTTACATCTAATTATAGTAAATTCAGTTGGCCAGGGGTTGTGCTCCATACCAATGATAAATCTCAGGCACCAAGGTATTAAATCTGTTTTTTTCCGTGCAGTTAAAAGGACAACTTATGATTATGAAGTTAAGTAAATGTTAGAGAAGAAATGGCAAAAAAAAAAAAAATTGGTGGTGAATTAGACATTTTATGAGTTGTTTTTGGAATAACAATTTTTGAGGCTCTTCAGCTTTCCTACTTATACTTTTGTTGCATAGTCTTTCTGTTCTTTGTCACAACTTCCCTATCTCTACTTCAAAATAATAATCCGTTTAAAATGTTATTCACTACTTGCTTTAATGTGTCATAGAGTCTTATATTGCAACCTGGTTCTGTCTAAATCATCATCTACTGAAGGGAAGCATTTAAGAACATGATTAATTCTAAGCATTGTAAAGTTCCACTGCTAGAGTTCCATGTTTATGTTGAATCACAGCTGAAAGCAAAATATATTATCATCTGATTATATTCACAGATGAATAGCCTATTGTTTTTGAAATATATAAACTTAAATTGTTAGTCCTTCTGCCCTGACTTCTAAGAGAATCATGTCATTCATCATTGCTCCTATTTGAATACTTAAATCTAATTTGATTCAAGTATAGAATACAAAGACATAGTTTAACATGCTAAAATGTGAGAAATGTGATTAGAAAGTGGATAAGTTAGGAAGGTAAGATAAAGATCACAGTAACTGGATAATTAACAATTTTTAAAAACCTAGAGCATCATATATATTTACAATAACCCCCTGTATCCTCTTTAGCAGTAAGAAGAGCCTTAAAACCAGCACAAATTTTTACCTCAGTGTTCAACATAAAGATCTGTTTCCTACAAAGATTAAGCTGCTATAAAAGAATAAATCTGGAGGTTGGAGGATGTTTTGTCCCTTTCCATTTGCCACGCTTAATCAGTAAATGCTTTATTGTTTAGGGGCTAAGTTTGTGCTACGCTGCTGATGTCTGAGGGGATCTCATTCTCTGATCATTAAAACCATGACCATTGCTCCCTCTCATACCTGGTTTTCCCCATCCATAGAAATCAAGATGGTGGTTTGTGCCCAGTCACATCAGGATGAGGAATCAGTGTGCAGGTAAGGAATGTGCTTTGACCCCAAAGTGTAGAAACACATGTATCTCACACTGTAGATTTTTTTTCTTGAATGAGTTGTTCTTCATATTAGTAATTTAGCTCTCTGTGGTCCTGCAGTATAACTTTTTACTAGCTTTCATATGCTTGCACGTGTAACAAAATATCCCTTGGAATATTGACCTCTAGATCTCGCAGCTAGGATCCTATTCCTTCAGCTAAAAGAGTCTACTCTGTTAGGCTGTATTTTTTGTGCTGGTGCCGAAGTTAGAAAAAGAGCCACAATAAAGTTTACTTCCCTTTACAGCACAGTTTCATGATTAGCATTTAAGTCCTCTTTAGGTATATATTAAATTCCTTTACCTCCTGTTTTATCTCTTTGTTACAGATTCCCTATAATAAATGATGCATTTAGATTTTAACATAGAATAATTGTTCTGCAATTTTAAAGTATGGCTACAAATACCCTGACACACGATTCAATGTGTTTCTCATAAAGTAGTTTTAAGGAGAAGAGAAGAAACTAAGCAAAGTTTAACAATCTTGCAGAACACACTAGTGGCTAGCATTGTCACCTGTGCTTTTCTTTGAAAAGTTCTTGGTCAAGAGTATATTATTTTGCAGCCAGAAGATGCATCTAGGGACTCCCTTCAATTTTATAGAAATATACTTCTACACATCTACTCAAAGAGAAACTTCACTAGGTGATAATCCCACCTCCATTTGTAGAAAAATAATTAATCATGGCATTTTCAACTCCACTTACAATGATAAAATGTAATACAACATTGTCTGATTTAACAGTGGTAATTTTATGCCATACTTTTGGTTTATCAGAATCCTCGGTACTGCTTTCTGCTTACGGTATTTATAGATATTCTATTATTCATTCAAGTATGTTTTTGACACAATAAAATCAATTTTCAAATGTACTCCTCCCTTTTCTGTACATTGTACTTTATAACATTTTGCAGAAGGAAGAATACATTTGATGACTTTATTTAAATAAAGATGTAAAATTTAGCTAAGAAATAAAAAGAATTGAATTACAAAATTACTATTTTCCTCGATTGTCAGATGGTTAAGGTGTTCTGCCATTCATTCTCTCACAGATTCTTTGTTATCAAATATATTATGTGACCATCCGAGAATCCTTCTAAAAGGCAAAAGGATGCATTTTGCCAAATAGATTAGCTGCCAGGATAGATTTTTCTGAGTGTTGCAAAAATGGAAATAAGTGAGTTCCCCCAGGTGTTAATCAGCCAAACTAAACTGCTCACTTATATTATCATGGCAATTAATTGTAGATATATTTAGAGATGACACTTGTTTAATAAAGGGCAGAACAGTACACTGAAGATACTTCATGTTTGCAGGCCTATATAATAAAACCAGTTGCTAGCAAAGACTGATGATTCCTGTCTTCATTTTGAAAATTTTTACTTAGCCTTTCAGGACAACGGAGCATACACATCTAACTAATGTGCATACACACAGATATCTGGTTCACTGATTGATTGAAGTAGACTGCTAAGGAGTTCTGAGCCTTAATGTAAAAATCTCTTTAAGCCAAAAACGTGCCTAAAGAATTAAAAAGAATAAGATGTCTGCAGTTAACATTTTAAAATTTCAATATTGGGAAATAGTATTCAATATTATTAAAATATTTCAAAATTTAAAAGTATTTTTTACAAGCGGTAATCTGAGGATTACTGTTTTTTGTTCTTTCTTCACTAAGATCTTTGTATACAACCTTCTTGGAAGGAAAAAAAAGTTGCATAAAAGTTGTGAGTAGTAGAAGGATATAAATAAGGAAGGATACATTCTTCTAAGTCAACTTCACCCTTCCCTACAGCAGTTGTATATCTGTTTAGCTGTTTAAGAGTGAAGGTACAAATGTTAAAATGAAATTTGGAGGTTTTTTCTCTTCAGTTTTTGACCTCTTCTGATTCTTGTAGTAGGTGTTTACTTTTGCAACTATTACATAGATGTTCTCTATAAAATACACAAGTTGAGAAATACAACTAAGTTGCTGTTTCTGTAATAACCATAGTGCTTTAATTTTCAAGAGTTTTATTATTCAATTTTTTATTACTATAACTTGTGCTCTTAATTTTACAATATAATGTAAAACTTGCCTGATATGTAGAGAGTATGTGAAACCAGCGTTATACTTTGAAATTAACTTTAGATCATTAGTTCTAATGTTAACAGGATTTATATAAATTAAAACTATAAAAGACAATTTTACATGAGTTATTTTTAAAAGACTAACATTTCTCTGTGCTCTAGAACTTTCTGGTCAAAGAAAATACTGGAAAAACTGCAGAAGCCAGTATCTGCCTTGTCAATAACAGAAAGAACAACAGCAATTGCCATGCTATGAAAACTTCCCAGATTACTGTAATTCCTTTATTGTTTTTAAATTATTGAATGAAAAAGGTTGGTGGGGCCAAATTCTTGTGCATCTTAGCTCAGCTGAATTAAACAATTATTCTTGAAGAATGTCCAACACTCTTATGTTATCTACTCAATGATATCTGCGAGAATAACATCTTGCAAAATGCATGAAACTGTGAAGTACTTCTAAAAATACTTTCTTTTTCATTTTTTGTGATATTGTGTGGTGTGGTGTTTTTTTTTTTTTTTTCTAACCACTGTTGCACATTGATCAGGTTTTTAGAACAGTGGGATCATAAGGTCCTTTTCCGAACAATTGATTCCTTACAATTGATTTAGAATGCAGCATTGCACTTGTGTAGTTGCACCTTCTGGCATGGCATTGCATTTGTTAACACAGCATGTTATTGGCTTCCATTCTGCAGTCCTTTCATCTGTCTCCACTTAATCTCTACAGGTTGCTTCAGCATCCCCTCAATATGGAATTGTCTTTATTTCTAACACTTACAAATTGTTTTCCTGTTCTAGATGATTAAAATACATTAAGTATCTTTATATTCTGCACTATCAGCAGTCCTGGATAGCAAATATGAAAAGGTAATAGTGGGTAGATTACTAGTTGTGAGGAATCATAAGTCATTGGTACATCTGAAGGAAATAATGGAAACTTGGATGAGTTGTGAATGTGTAGGTCACTGGAAACTCTCGGGTTTCTAGGGAAGGCTTTATGGGCAAGAACCATTGGTTCTGGTCCTGTGGGGCCCAACTGTTATTCTCCTGAAAGGAATAGGAAGCCATGTAGCAGGGCAGAGAAGGCCATCTTGGGGAAATTGAAGTTTTTTAATTTCTCAGCTGCCTATTGTCTGAAACAACGTCTACCTTGGGTAGCTGCTGTGAGGTTATTTGTCCAATTATTCTAATAAACAGCAGTACTGAAATTTTGGTCACAAAATAAAGATAGCTCTGGTAATTTGAATCAAATATCAGTTGGAATCCAAATACATGCTCTAGCTGCAGCACTGTTGCTATTTTTTTCTTAAAATATGTCAATACTTAGATCATATTAATCATGAAAACTGCGTATTTTTATGCAGATATTTTCCAGGAAGGAAACAGATTTCTGCTTTGAGATTTTGATTGTTACTGTGAAAGTGAGAAACAAAATAATTTTAGAATGATGAATAATACCTTGGCCTTTTGGGGGTGTGTGGGGAAGCATATTTTGAATAGACCATTAGAAATGCATTTTTCTCTCACTTCTCGCTGCCATACCTGTTTGCCAGCCAAGAAACTGAAAGATTAGCTTCCTTTTTGACTAATTTTGGATATGACAGCTTCAGTATACTCACTTATTAATCAGAAAAATTATTTTACTGCATGAGAAACAATGAATCACTTTCTTGTGTCGTATTTTATTATTGATTGAATTTTGTAGGGGTGACATTCTAGTACTTTTTTGTATCCCAGACTTTTAACAGACAGCTTACTTGTATTTATACTTTGAACAGCTGCATAAAAATGAAGTGTCTGGAGTACTGGGTTTGCATGGCAAGGTTTTGGTAGCGGGTGGGCTACAGGGGTGGCTTCTGTGAGAAGCTGCTAGAAGCTTCCCCCATGTCTGACAGACCCAATGCCAGCCGGCTCCAAGAGGGACCCACTGCTGGCCAAGGCTGAGCCCATCAGCGATGCTGGTAGCGCCTCTAGGATAATATATTTTAGAAGTGGAAAAAGAAAACTGCGCAACTGCAGCCAGAGAGAGTAGAGAGAATATGTGAGAGGAACAGCTCGGCAGACACCAAGGCCAGTGAAGAAGGAGAAGGAGGAGGTGCTCCAGGCACCGGAGCAGAGATTCCCCTGCAGCCTGTGGTGAAGACCATGGTGAGGCAGGCTGTCCCCCTGTAGCCCATGGAGGTTAACAGTGGAGCAGATATCCACCTGCAGCCCGTGGAAGACCCCACACCGGAGCAGGTGGATGCCTGAAGAAGGCTGTGACCCTGTGGGAAGCCTGTGCTGGAGCAGGCTCCTGGCAGGACCTGTGGACCCGTGGAGAAAGGAGCCCATGCTGGAGCAGGTTTCCTGGCAGGACTTGTGACCCCGTGGGGGACCCACGTTGGAGCAGTCTGTTCCTGAAGGACTGCACCCTGTGGAAAGGACACATGGAAAAGACCCACACTGGAGCAGTTTGTGAAGAACTGCAGCCTGTAGGAAGGACCCATGTTGGAGAAGTTCGTGGAGGGCTGTCTCCTGTGGGAGGGACCCCATGCTGGAGCAGGGGAAGAGTGTGAGGTGGAAGGAGCAGCAGAGACAACATGTGATGAACTGTCCACAACCCCTATTCCCCGTCCCCCTGTGCCGTGCGGGGGGGAAGAGGTAGAGAAATCGGGAGTGAAGTTAAGTCTGGGAAGAAGGGAGGGGTGGGGGGAGGGTGTTTTAACATTTGGTTTTATTTCTCATTACCCTACTCTGATTTGATTGGCAATAAATTTAAACTAATTTCAAGTCTGTTTTGCCCATGATGGTAATCGGTGAGTAATCTCCCTGTCCTTACCTTGACCCATGAGCGTTTCGTTATATTTTCTCTCCCCCATCCAGCTGAGGAGGGCAGTGATAGAGCGGCTTTGGTGGGCACCTGGTATCCAGCCAGAGTCAAACCCACCACATCTGGCCATATGCAGTGGATAATTTTGTTGGTATTACTGCCATCAGGCAGTAATACCAGATAGTATATCAGGTCTATATAATGAAGTTCAGTGTTGCAACAATAATATTTTTTAATAAAATCATGTTTAAAAACCAATGTCGATAAAGAAATAAACCACTATAATAATAACAGTTTAAAATAAGTATACATGTTAGTACTCCTCATTGATAAATTCTTTATTACATTATTTTGTGAAGGAATGGATATTTGTGAAGGAAGGAATGTGAAGAATGAGCAATAATATTTCAGAACATTATTTCACCCTGTCATTATTGGTATGCACATACAAAAAGAAATTAATAAAATATTATTCTTGGTCTTTTGAAGGGGCAGTGGAGCAAATAATGCCAAATGTAATTAAAATAATATTATGCAAAATTACTCTGTGATATATAAAAATATTCTCTAAATCTCCTTTTTAATTCAGCAAAATATCTACTTCAAACATGATCCTCGTTTTTGTTTAAAAAAAAAATCAAGTGATCTCCTACATATTCTTATGTATTATGAAAATATATAACCCTGTATATGCTGATAGCCTTTGAGGATGACACATGGAAATGTTACTTCTCATTTTCAGCCAAATAATGTAAATCGTAGGGATGAGTTATAGCAGCTGTGGGGATTTGTGCTGCAGGGCCTTCACTCAGCAAATAGTATCTGCATTGTAGATACAAGTTATGCTTGTCTAAGATTATACATGAGGCCATGTTTGTAAGAGGAGGAAAATTATTTTTGTTAGAACAACAGATATAGAGTATGTATGTGTGTGAGGAGATATGAAAGGGGGAACAAAAGCTTTTGAGAGCTTGAGCCCTTCTTCAGGTGACGTTTAAAGAAATATTTTTCCAGGATGGTCCCATTAAGAATTACTTTTGTACCTGAAAACTCACCTCATTTCTCCAGTTTAAATGAACGACTCTAGTAAAAGGAGCTCTTTGTATGAGTTTTGTGGTCCCAACAGAATGCTAAGCCTATTGAGTGCATAGGCTATTAAAATGAATAGGATTACTCATAAAGTGAAGCACACTGAAGGGCTCTCTTGGATAGGACTTCAGAGTCTGCGTGTTACTCTTTGCCAATAATCTACTTCTAAGTTTCATCAGCTGCAAATTTTTTGTGAATCATGTTGCCTTCTGAAACCGAATCACATCCTTCCTGCATATGTCATGGGCATACTTGCATCCGCTAGCTTACAGGGCAAGTGAGATAATTATAGTTTAGCTTATAACTGGAGGTAACCTGTAGAAAGAGAATAGATTTGTGACTGTTCAATGCATCACACCTGTGTCTATGAAACATGCATGCTTTTTATCTCTGTGTCTATTTTGGAGCTATTTAGAAAGGACAGTTCTCTTCACAATGCTTTCAGCAAACTAAAAATTAATCCAGTTATTAAAATCTACCATGGATAAGAAGAAAGCTTCTGTAAAGTATGAACTATAAAATAAGCTGAAGATGGCAGGTTTAATCCACTATGAAGCTGTAATCATATAAACTGCTGGTAGACTGCCATTAAGCTATTCATAGTATGCAATACTCCTAAAGAGGACTTAATTAAATATAGTCTTTTATGGCCACTAATACACCAGTATAGTGTACTGCTGATTCTGTCCTTTAATCTTTCAATTTCCATGCACCTGAAATATACTGAGATTGATTAATAAAAATTGCTTGGATTAGAAAAAAAGTAAAATAAATTCTTTAGAAAGTGTTAAAACATTTAAATCCATAGAGTTATTTTGTTTCAGTGATGTGGATACATTTTATTGTTTATATGTCTAAATGTCTGTCAAATCTATGTAACACGATATGAAGATGTATTAGTAGGCTGAAGATATGCATTTACATTTTTTCTGTGTAGCTGATGTTAATGTTTTTGGGAGGTAGGGAATAAGCCTCTCACTTGTCTTTTACAGTATCCTCCATGATTCCTTTTCTGTTTCACTGAAATGGGAAAAAAAAAATCAAACCCAAATCCTCCCTCTCTATCCTTGATAGACCTAAACTTACAGGAAATGGAAAAAAAAATTTAACAGAATTCAGTAGTGACTTTCGATATATGTTTTAGATAGTAAACGTTAAAAGCATTTACAAGGTGTTATACCTAATTTAAAACTATTTTATTACTTTACTTTTAGAAGGCCCTATAAACGGAACGATAAAAACTTTGTATTGTATTGTCCCTTAAAATTAAATCTTACATGATGTTATTTATATATGCCTATTCTTCTTTCGATAACACACTATTTTATGTTTTCATCAACACTGAAAACTTTATTTTAATGTATTCAAGTGTTGCATTTCTCACTGCTGGAAGTCTGCCTTTAGGGAACTGGAATAAACATCTGAGTTATCTAAATGTGAGGGGTATGGTAAGACTGATCACTACCAACATGTGCATTAGTCCTAATAAAGCTTTTTAATGCTAAGATCTCTTCCAGAGAGCGCCATCTAGAAATCCAGATAATTGAAATAGGGATCCCAGTTGCTCAGAAATGTCTTGAAGCTTTGTATTCTCTTTCTGAGTAATCCTCTAGTAAGATTTCTTTAGCATCTTAAAACCAATTGTAATTTTTTCATTGTCTTTGGTTGGCTTTATCTTAGAACTACTTTAGTTAGAAAAACTAACAAGATAACTTTAGGTATGACAGTGTATGTTGTAATAAAACTGTAATTAGTATTTGAAAATAGTCAACACACTTTTTTTTTTTTAATGTAGTGCAAAAATAACATTCTAGTTACCACTTTATGGAGTTAGTGGCCTGATTTGAATTAAGCAACAGTAGGAATTGAAGCGCTCTAGAGGATACTCTGAATTAGTAGTGGAGTTGAAGTCTGAAAATGCAGAACAACATAGTTTTGCAGAACTCTGATTTTAGAGTGCTTGATTAAATCAAGCAGTATGCTAAACTCTCTTTCTTGTGCAAATAAATAAGGGATAAAATAAAAAAGTGACAGAACAAATTACCAGAAATGAAGCAAAGGCTGATAAAGGGTTTTAAAGGAGAAAGAGAGAAGAGTGTGTAGTGAGGAAATATTCTAGACATGTAGAATAGCTTAATATAAGACTCAGCCTTAGGGATGAAATGAGATTGGAGAAAAAGAAAGAAAAGGAAGTCAGGAAAAAAATTGGACTTGATTTACTGAAAAACAGGAAGGAAGCAAGTGATGAAAAACAGAGAGTTACATGATTCTAGTAGCACTGTTTGGATCACATTTAATCATGAATCTGAAAGAAGGCAGGTGTAGGAATGGTGCTAATAATGATCAAGAACATAGGCGGAATGTAAAATATTGTTGAATTTTTTGTCATTTGGAATTTCAGCTCTTTTACTAATGGAGAAACAGAATGCCAAGTGGTGTTTTTAAAAATGTTTTTCCTGTGGCAATATGGGAAGATTTTAACCATTCTGAGTGTGAAATATGCACGTGCAAAATGGGAGTAAATACAATCCTGAAAACACTATGGTTTTTTAGTGGTGTTACTACTTTTTTATGTTAGTAAAATCCTTGTTTTATTAAAAATAACTGTTCTGTAACTTGAACTTTATTTCATTTTCAGGTGAATGCACGTGAAATGTTAGAGTATTAAAACCAAGGAGAATAGAAAGTCTCTAGCATTTTGAGTGATTTAGTAACTGGATTGCTTCTAGCTCTGTTCTCTCTGTAAGTGTGTCTTGCGTAAGCAGTTAAGTGGCTTCTATTTAAAGGCTAAATAATTTTTAGTATATTGTCAGAATTATAGCTTTCATACTGAATTGTTAATAGAACCACTTTGGAGCCATATTAAAACTAGTGCACACCATGTGCCCCAGTTAAATGAAGAGCTAAGACTTGCTGGGTTATTTTGTGTAATTCTGGGTTGCTATCAAAAGTTTTAATTTAGATTGTAAACCTACAATACAGAGATTCCAGTTCAGTCTTTTGTATGATGTCTCTGTCTTCAAACAGGTTATGGATGTTTTCATTGCTTAAAGTGTAGCCAGTTATAGTATGAAAAATAAAAAACTGGTTACAGTTGGCAGTGGCAATTTTCCCATCTTTTGCTATTGTTTAAGCATTTTCTTAGTGTTACATTGAATGCTTAAACTGTTTCCTGTTTTTACACAATTTTTTAATTGAAAAAGACACAACAAAACACTTTGGCCTAATAGATGAGAAAATAAAACCAATAAATTTATGATAAGAGTATTGGTTTGAAAAATGGCAATTATGATACACATTTCAAAATCAATATGCAGAAATAAATATTTGCTTATTTTTTATAATTGTACTTTATTTACTGTGTGCATACTTACTACCAGCCAATTAAGTAGTAAGGACTGATGTTTGAAAGGTGATTGCCAAGAGGAAAGTGGGCAGAGTAGCTAAGAAAAATGATTTGCAGGCAACTAGCTTATTCATAGCTGAAGTGGATCTAGCATAATGAAGGTAGTAGTGTGGGGAGGATAAATAGTTGAGGTGTCATACCCTATATATGGCATGGTATCTGCTGTGTTAGGCTTGTTTCTGGAATATGCGAAGGAGGAATGCTTTTCTCCCTGGTCCAGAGGCACTTTTTGTTGTAGGAAGTTAGGGAACCCAGAGAAGATCCTGCTAAGAAAAAGCTGTCACCTGATTTCCTCTGAAGACCACATGTGAAGAGAAACTAGAGATGCTGGATGAAATACCTGTTCCTGAATGAAAACAAAGTTAAAGATGGACAGGAGCTTAGGGCCAACAGAGGAGAAAATTCCTTGGAGGTGTCAGTTCACTCAGAACATTTTAATACAAATGACTTCAGCTGGAGCAGCTGCAGGTAGAGCTAGAATGGATAAGAAACTCCCTAACTGAAGTATTACCCTAGAGCTGTAACATGTTCAGTGGAGATGTAAATCCAGTAAGTGGACGTGTTCAGTGTAAATACAGAACGAAAACTGAACTACATCATGAGATGTGCTAAACCTGGTGTGAGTGTTTACTACCAAAGCACTTGCAGCGGGGGCTGAAAAGCAGCATCTTAGGCAAGTGAAAGACATGCTATCCCTTCCAGACATTTTCCTCATTTTTCCTTCCCTGTAATTCTGTGGAAAAAGACGTGTATTCTAGGAAAGAAACATGTACATTTCAAGCTGAATTATGCATGTAGGTTAATTTTTTTCCTTTCTTCCGCTGTTCTTAACTATCACTTTCCACTTGAGAGCAAGTACTCCATCAGGCTGGTGTGTTATGACTTGGGGAGTGTCCCAGGTTCACTGTGTATTGCTTTTCAGTTGCAGGAGTACACAGTTCAACTTCATTATCTACTCCACCTCTGTTACTCTGTATTAAAGCTATATTCCTGCCCCCTTCAAGAAAAGCAGTCCCATTAAAATGACACTTAAACTGGCTGTTTGAGGTTTAAAATTTTGTTAGGTAGGGTTAATAAACATTTCCATTGTCTGGCATTTATGATACTGGTAATTTCTTGAGACTACAGTGCTTTGAAAACACATGGTGTATAAGCACTAGAACAATAGTAAAGCCAAGTGCAGCTGAGGCTTTCTGCTTACTAAGGTATTTAGCTGCTGGAAATTTTTGCATGATTTCATGTGGGATTTTAAAATTCATTTTAAGAGATAAATTACTCCATTAACTTTACAATAGGTAGCTATTATTTTATGCTCATCTAATGCTGTGATACCATATGGCAATGGAGATCTGTGAGCCTCTAAATGCTTTACATTTATTGTTATCATCTTGTAGTAAATTATATTTCTGGAAAGTAGCACTTCTTATGTAGCTACTATGATCATATTTAGATACTGTCATTTCTTTCCAGCCTTTATTTTTGAAAAATCTGTGGTCAGTTTGCTTTTGGGAAATTGCGTGCATTAACCCTGTTACACAAAAATAACGTATGTTTTTCCCAGGCACTCCGTGTGTCATGCACAAAGAGTGTCCTTAGTCAGTGCTATTGATGGTTTCATTTTTATATATGTTAGTTTTACAATAAAAAGCAACTTTCTATCATTTGTACAAATTTTTTGTCTTCCTTCTTACAGTAGCATCTTTGGAGATGGTCTTCTGCAAAAATGCAGTAGTTCTATGCATTGAGGATTAAAAAAAGGCCAACTCTGGATTTGAGTATCTCTAAGAAATGTTAATTCATGCCCAAGGTCCTTTGTCACTTTAATTTGTATTTAAGATGAATTCTGTTTTACGAAGTTGACTTCTGAGTTGTAGAAGTTAAGTTGTCAGATTTGGAATGGGATTTTTATACTTGAAAGAATAAATGTTATTTAAACACAATTTTTTGCAGTTCCTATATTCTCTTAGTAACAAATGTACTTTATTGTAACCAACACATTGCATAAACAGTATCCCAAAAGCCCTTTGCTGTCTTTACAGTCCAGACCACAAAAAGTTAACCTGCTGTGTAGATGGCCAGCCGTGAATGCCAGCTTTATGATTCTCATACATACCTGCTGTTTAAATGTTAAGTTTAGTAACATAAAACGTTTTGTGTCATGTTGATTAATTGAAAGATATCAGCTGATAAAATCACTGCACTGAAGTCAGAAATTTCATACCTTCTGTTTTGCTTGACAACAAAATCTTAAGAAATAATGTGATAAAGCAGCTTTCTACTGGCTCATCACCCTTGTATGTATAAAAAAAGTGGATGGATTTCCTGATAAAAGTAGAATGCTGTTAACTAACACTTTGTCAGAAGTACAAATCATGCAGAAATAGAGAACTCCTAGGCTTTTAGACTACAGATGGATTAAATACTGCTATATCTTCTGTAAGTGTAGAACCTGGCCTTACCATGATATCGATACAATCTGTGTGCATGGGAAACAGTGAATAAACAGGTTTTGAGACATGTCTGAATACCTGAGCAAAGTGAGAAAATGACAAGGGAAGAAAAGTTTCCTAGTTTAGTAAAAACTGAAATAAAACTTTAAGCAAGCTAGGTATAGTCTTTTGATCCAGTGGATTATCAAAACTTTGTGCATAGTACAGTAACAATGATAGATGTATATCCTCAGTTGCATTTGTTTCATCACATGAAGTTAGATCACAGAAGCAGCAATGTGTACACATAGTAATTTTAATAGAACTTAGCCAACTCCTATAACTGTTACCATTGTCCACAACTGAAGAAGAAAAGACTAGTCTTTCTTTTAAAGTAATGTAATAATGTAATAATTTCTTATAGTGGCACCAGATACCTGCCTTTACAGATTTTGTTTTAGCTGAAAAGTTTGTGAGAGATCTTGATAATTATTATTGCTTATTTTGGTCAGTTGCATCTTCTAGCCATTTTAATAATGTTTACATTTTTGTTCCAGTACCTGCTTTAATGCTTCATTTTTATGAAAACTGAGATAGCAGCTTCTTAGAGATACTATCTCATGTGAGTAGAGGAATATCATGCTCAGTAAGGTGGCAGTTGTTTGAGAAGTAAGCCTTAGATTTTATTTCTGAGAATGAATTCTTTTTCAGGCTTTTGGTACTTCTGAAAGTATTGAAGAAAAACAGTCTGATTTTTCCCTAATGTATCCTTAATGTAGAAGTTTGTGTGTGTTTGATCAACCTCTGAAAATTTTGGTTTCATTCACAGAATCACAGAATCGTATAGGTTGGAAAAGACCTTTAAGACCATCGAGTCCAACCATAAACCTAACACTACCAAGACCACCACTCTACCATGTCCACAAGCACCTCATCCAAACGTCTTTTAAATACCTCCAGGGATGGCGACTCAACCACTTCCCTGGGCAGCCTGTTCCAATGCTTGATAACCCTCTCGGTGAAGTAATATCCAGTCTAAACCTCCCCTGGTGCAACTTGAGGCCATTTCCTCTCATCCTATCACTTGTTACCTGGGAGAAGAGACCGACCCCCACCTCTCTACAACCTCCTTTCAGGTAGTTGGAGAGAGCAATAAGGTCTCCCCTCAGCCTCCTTTTCTCCAGGCTAAACAACCCCAGTTCCCTCAGCTGCTCCTCATAAGACTTCTGCTCCAGACCCTTCACCAGCTTCGTTGCCCTTCTCTGGACACGCTCCAGCACCTCAATGTCTCTCTTGTAGTGGGGGGCCCAAAACTGAACACAGTATTCAAGGTGCGGCCTCACCAGTGCCAAGTACAGGGGCACAATCACTTCCCTACTCCTGCTGCCCACACTATTTTTGATACAAGCCAGGATGCCATTGGCTTTCTTGGCCACCTGGGCACACTGCTGGCTTGCATTCAGGCGGCTGTCAACCAACACCCCCAGGTCCTTTTCTGCCAGGCAGCTTTCCAGCCACTCTTCCCCAAGCCTGTAGCGTTGCATGGGGTTGCTGTGGCCCAAGTGCAGGACCTTGCACTTGGCCTTGTTGAACCTCATACAATTGACCTCGGCCTAGCCATCCAGCCTGTCCAGGTCCTTCTGCAGAGCCTGCCAACCCTCCAGCAGATCAACACTCCCGCCCAACTTGGTGTCATCTGCAAACTTACTGAGGGTACACTCGATCCCTTCATCCAGATCATTGATAAAGATATTAAACAGAACTGGCCCCAACACAGAGCCCTGGGGAACACCGCTTGTGACCGTCCACCAACTGGAGTAAACTCCATTCACCACCACTCTTTGGGCCCGGCCGTCCAGCCAGTTCTTAATCCAGCGAAGAGTACACCCGTCCAAGCCATGAGCAGCCAGTTTCTCCAGGAGAATGCTTTGGGAAACCGTGTCTAAGGCTTTACTGAGGTCTAGATAGACAACATCCACAGCCTTCCCCTCATCCATTAGGCAGGTCACCTTGTCATAGAAGGAGATCAGGTTGGTCAAGCAGGACCTGCCTTTCCTGAACCCATGCTGGCTGGGCTTGATCCCTTGGTTATCCTCTACATGCCGTGTGATAGCACTCAGGATGATCTGCTCCATCAGCTTCCCCAGCACCGAGGTCAGGCTGACAGGCCTGTAGTTCCCCGGGTCCTCCTTCCGGCCCTTCTTGAAGATGGGCGTCACATTAGCTGGGACCTCCAGTCAGCAGGGACCTCCCCAGTTAGCCAGGACTGCTGGTAAATGATGGAAAGGGGCTTGGTGAGCACATCTGCCAGTTCCTTCAGTACTCTCGGGTGGATCTCATCAGGCCCCATAGACTTCGTCTATTCAGACACGGTAATGGTGGGTTTCTTTTCACACTTCTTTTTTTTTTCTTTTAACATTATTGTCTCTTGTAGTTTTTGAGCATTGGAATATTCCTCCTATATGTACTTTTTTACAATGGATTGTCTTGTTTTAAATATTCTTTAAATATTTTGAATTTAGTACTCTGTGAGAAGATGAACTGTTTATGGATAGGTATTTTTAAATGGGAATTGAACTGTATTGATTTGAAAATAAAATTTCATCAGAGTCTTTTCCAACCACCTATTTCTCATTAAAAAAAAATAAGGACCTACTCTTCAGTTAGTGTTTCTTTTTGTTATGTCATCTTATTCTTAGCAAGGAAGTTATAATTAGAAACCATTCATAGGAGCAGTTTTGGATTTGACTTGTGACATCCTGTTATAGAATGTAGTATAACTACGTAAGAAAGACTCTTATATAAGCTGTATGCATCAAAAATCAGGGAAGGAAAAATGGGTACGTTTAATCCTACTTAAGCCTTCAAAGGGATGGGAGCATAATAAGCAGAACTTTAAATTTATGTTTAGGTGGTTGCAATCTAATTATGTATATGAGAAAATAAAAAAGCAATTATCGTTATTGCAATAATAACACTAAAAAATAACATGTTTTATGCTCATTTCAGTGAGCACGAGTGCATCAACTGTTAGGGCTAAACCATTGTTTTTTCATACCAAGCTGAGTAGCGAAGTCCTGGCAATATGGACTCATTGAGGACTATATGGAAGAAATGTTCCTTACTGGCTACTGCTCTTACATGTTGTATCTTGATCAAAAGAGTAAGAAATTCACATTCCTAGTTCCCAAGTAGTTACAAGACATCTGGACTATCTTGTTGTCATGGAACAAGAAGCAAAATTTTTTTTTTATGAACCTTTTTGTGTTTCTAATTTAAAGACTATTTTTCTGGTAAGTACTAATCATTTTGGCACGTACTAATCAGTTGTGAGAGAATCAAGTGAAAGCTGCAATAAAAGGTATTATTTATTTTAGTCGAGTTTTTAGCTGGTCTTTCCAACTTTCATCACTAATGAGGTAAGTAGAGTGAGAAGAAGCACCCATGTGACTCTAAAAATAGTAGCTGTGAAAACCGGGGTAATTATTTTCAAATGGAATACGATGAAAAATTAGTAATCAACTATATAACCCCTTTTTCAGTGTTTTTCAAAATGTTCAGGCATGATATTTTTCTTTCTGGACAATACTTTCTCTAAGATCTGTTTTTGCTTTCTGTATCTTTATAAAGAACCTTTTGATCTGAACATCAGTACATGAAAAGGAAGTGAAAAATAATGATCTGTTTCTGTACTTAAACACATGCCAGTCTTTATGAAAAAAATCTGCTGCAACATTTATAGCATTGAGAATTTGGCATGTGCCTCTAGCATCCAGCTGCTTAAGTTCCTCACATCTTGCTGTTTAGAAAGTCAATTTATTTTTTAGAGAACTTATGTTCTTATACAGATAAATTCGAGACTATCACAAAACGAGACACAGTAATCAATTTAAGCTCAGCAGTTGCCTGTTATTAATTGCCATTTACACACATTTAAATGCAAAGCTCATGGTAGTTCTGATTCATAAAATGTTAAAGATATTTTTAATAGGGAAAAAGTCTTGAACTCTGTATGTGGCAATAAGAATTTGCATTGCTTCTCAGGTAGGCATCTTACAATTCTATAAAGTTTTCCTCTCAACACAGGCTCATTATTGTGTCTTTGAAAGATAACTGGGAAGATATTTCCGGATTTGCTTATAGTGTGTATATTTAATACAGAATATTGAGCAATAAGTTGTAAGAAAATGAGGTAATTTGACTAAAACATGGTCTTTAATGTGTTTTCATTTATGTTCATCCTTAGATAGCATTAACTGGTAATAATGATAGATTCTGTGGGTTTCTGAGTTCTTGCTTTGATGTGCTAGCATTATTCACAGAAGGTCCATGCAGTTCCTAGCTGCATAATCTCGTATTTGGAGATGTCACTGAGACATACTCATATACTTCTGCAACTAACACTTATTCTGGCATTAGTATATGGACAATTTGTGCATTTTGTTAGCACAAAGAAAGAATTTCAGAAAACATAATAAACAGAAAGCAACTTGCTCCAACTTTCTAATTGCTTGTTATCAAGACAAAATGTTACCTGTATGAATGTGTATATATAATATGTTATATAATATTATATATTTTATATAATTATATAATAAAAATAATATATAATTATTATATAATTATATATATAACACACATATATATAATGTTATTGAAACTTAAATGTCAAATTTATATAGTGTTCAGATCATAAAGTCTGACTTTCCTTGGTTCATCCAGAACTACACTATAAACGAGGCCAGTGAAATTTGCTTCAGAAGGTTTCAAAAGGCATCAGGATACTGGATCCAAATACAACCTGCGTGAACTGCAATTAATCATTTCTTCTTGTGTTTAGATTTTAAATGGACAGTATGTTGCTATTTTATAACAAAATAAAAGTTGGAAACATGAATAATTGTGTTTTAAATTCAAAGAGTAATCAATTTTATCATTCATTGAGCCAGTGATTTATTTCAGAAACTGCTTGGAGATGCTTGCAACAGCGTCTGGACAGATTCTAGTGATCCCATACAGGCAGTTAACAAACAGTAATGAGATGTTGCCAAGGTAAAAGCATTGTAGTGTAAGCATAATAAGGCCGTTGCAGAGCTGATAGTCTGAGAGAAGTTGTTTCCTTATCCTTTGAAAAATTATAGTGAAAAGTGCAATTTCAGGTGAACTCAGTAAGATTAATTTGATCAAAGGAGTAAAATTCTAGCACCAGGAGTCTGTAATCAGACTGGCATTTATTCATTGACATTTATTGCCACTCAACAGCAGGTAAGTACAGAGCTAAGACTTAGAACAAATTCACGCTATCAACAGACAGTATACTACAGTTATATCATTTGGAGTAAGTGGAATTTTTCAGATTATTTTTACTGTGGCTTAACCAAACTTTTCCTTGAAGAAATGCTTTTGTCTCTTGACTGTCTTTTCTCTTGGTTATATCAGGTGGTTTAGGAAGAGGCAAGATATTGTCTCTTTCTAAAAATCTTGCATCATATCCGTCAACCACAGCAACATTACAGTTCCACAGTTTTGTTTTTAACATTTGAATAGGTTTAAAAGCAAAAGGAGGGAAAATCTTTGAAAGCAAAACTGTAGCAAAATATTCATTAATGTAAAAGCTCTAAATCCATGCAGTATGCTTTCTGCCTACACATGAACATGTGAACAGCTGGGCCCGGTCTGTTTAGTTCAGTGTCGTGCTCCTAACAGTGGTCAGTATATGTTTGGCCAATATATGCTAAAATAGATGTGGAAAAAACATAAGGCAAAAAGAGAATGAAAACTCTCTTGATATAGCTCTTAATTACTTTTAATTATTTACATATGCATACACACAGTGAGAATATGAATCTTTCCATACAAGAGGATTTCCACTTACCATATTAATATGGTTGTTAACATTATTTGGTGGCAAAATTAATTTCTTGTGTTCCAGTTTCAAATTTATAGTAATTATAACTTTGTGGGCTGAGTATGAACTGATATTAATATGTAATAAAGTGACAATTATACATTAAAATGTAGTGGCAGGAAAATCTCTGAGCAAAAGAATGAGCATGATAAAGGCATAGACAGCTGAATGATAAGAAAACTCTCGTATACCAGGTTTTTCTGGGATAGCATGCTCTGTTGATTCAAAAGAATGTATCCAAGAATACAGTTACTATAGATGTTGCAGGTGATGTCCAATTTAATCAATTTATTCATTTATGTATTTATTTTTAGATGAATTGGATCTCATCTATAGTGGGGGTAAATGGATGTGTTCCATTATCTTCTGTAGAGGCAAATCTAACTAGTATCTTCACAAGCCTTCTGCAAATTTGTTTGTTGTTTGCAAGTTGCATCTTAAGGGAAATCTTTTACTTATTAATTCTCCCATGTTACTGCATGCTGTAATGATGTAGACAAGTATGCCTAATTTTGAATTCTTTTCAAAAAGCTTCTGAGCAATGTGTCTCCTAAAACTTACCATAAAACTGTATTGTTATGAGTTGAATTTGGAAAGCTTCTATTTATCAATTGCTTTGCAGCAAGGTCTTGCAGAGACTTTAACTTTTTTTTTGGTAGGCTGCTGTTGCTTTTTTTTGTTTGTTTTGTTTGTACCCCGAAGCCTTAGAAATCCCATTGCATTGTACAAATATCAAAAGACAGCAATTTCTGGAATGAAGTTACATGCATGCTCAAATGGGTTTAAGAAGTTGAATTAACAAGCAAAAAGAAGGGATGATGAGTAGTGACAAAATGTATTGGCTAGATACTGCATGTGCACAGCTTTACCTAGGTTAGGTTCAGTTTTCTGAGCAGACTGTTAGGACTAGAAGGTCAAAATGGCCACTCCTGGCTGGTCACAATTAAAATCTGATGAATGGTTCATCACACAGAACTGTAGTGTTTTTTTAATTGACAGAAAAATACTAAAATGCATTTCAGCAGATTAGATGAATAATACTTGAGTATTCAGGTAGGTTTTTACCATGGAATTATGAAAGAAATGGTTTGTTTTGGAATAGAATCCGTCTTTGGATGCTTTCATGTTCTGAAAAGGATTTGCAGCTATCTATTCACAAGATACTTCCATCCTCTGCCAGTTTTTTAATGATCTCAGAGATCTTGCAGCTTAAACACCCTTCTAATAAAAAGAAGGAGTCTCCTTGCATCTTTTTTCTTCCCTTTGTAGACACTACTTTTCTTTGTAATGTGATGTATCTCAAGGTCTGAAGTAGCTCAGATTGATCTGTTGGGCAAGCTGATGAGTCAATTTTTCTTTGCACAGACCAAATCTTAAGCACCTCAAATAGGGACTTTTTTAATATGGTGAGGACACATTTTGAATGTGTGGATGATGAAAGAGAAAGGAATAAAGTGCCAATGATTTGGCTGACTTCCTTGTAGCCTAAAGGCTATATAAAAATAACTCTTGTTTTTTTAAAGTACGTCAAGAATGCCTTGAATGAAGTAAATGGCAACTGTATGTCTTTGTAAGAGCATGAAATTTGCCATATGGCTATAGAAAGCTAGTTACCAAACTTTGGGTAGTTCTAAAATACTGGGTATTTTCAAAACTATTTTCACAGTACAGATGCTGTGACAGTAGAGCATTAGGAGTGTATATAGTGCTGTGATGCGTTTGCTTGTCACTCAGATTTTTTGGATGTGTTGTTGCCGCAGCAGCACTTACATCCTTTTCCAGATAGTGCTGTTATCACAGACACCTTCCCTATCACTTAAATGCATGTGTGCTAAGATTTTTGTGATAAAAACAATGATGTCTAAAATTTTTGTTACCCTTAAGTCCACTGAAAAATAAACATTTTTTTTCTTTATGAATGTATTCAAGAAACACAGAATTCTACTATAATAATGTCTATATAAATATATTTCTATTATATATGTGTGTGTATGTATATGAAGGATGTATCTAGCTTATATAAGCTACTGTTCTATAAATTTGCTATTGAAAAACCAAGTTTGTATCTGGGTCATTAAAATGCAAAAATCAGTTTGAAACCTGTAAGGTCTGATGATGGTTTTAGATCTTTAGACATAATCAGATGACAGTTACCTTACTTGGTTTCTTTATTTTTATTTTCTTAAAGCCATTTCTAAGTAGCTTTATTGCCAATTTTAAAGGAAGATAGTTTCTTTTATCACCAAGGTAGAAGACTGTGAAAAAATTGGGTTTTTGAGGAAAGGCTGACAGAACCTTAACTATAGCAGGAACTAGCAGGTGTCACTATAAAAAAAAATGGTGATTGAGAATGATGGGTATAAATAGATGAGCCATTTTAGTCATTTGCCTTTGAAAGCAGTTTAATAATTCCATGCTGAGTCCCCTTTCAACAAATTTAATGAAAATCAGCATGGTGTTGTGGCAGTTACTATTGGATTCTTTTACCATCTTCTTGTGTTTCATGGTGTGAGAGATTAAAATAGCATCTAATAAGCTGCATTAACGGTTCTACATTCCTCATCTGAGGCACAACTGCATACAATTCCTCCTCCTCTGGAGGGTGCCCCTGTTTTTCTGTTCATTGTTACTATGCCTAGGAACTAAGAATTGCTAAATAGCAATTTTGTGGCTTTATTCCCTATTCATTATGGTTGTCAGTGTGGAGCTACTCTGAGGCATTCTGAGCAGGAAGTAATGATTTGATTTGCAGCCTACTGTGAAAATTTATTAATGTGAATGGACCCTTCTGAAATTCTACTTGATGAGCGTAAGAATAATAGATGCCTGTATCAATGCTGTTATCTATTGATTTCCATAGATATAAGACAGAGCAATATTTTAAGCTTGGAAAACATTCTTACCCAAATGTGAGTAACTTAAAAGTATTTTCCTCGTGTATTTCGTCTTTGCATTTAGGATCAATAATCAAACTATGTGTTTATTACAATGCTTAGAGAACTATGCAATTTCAAGGGAGTTCAATACAGTTCAGCTGCTGGGTACTTTGTATAACTTAATTATTTTTACACTTTATGGTTTCCAGTAAGTTCACAGAGTCTAGTATAGCAAAGCACAAAAAATGGTGACTGCATTTTTAGGGACTGTTTTAGAGATACCGTTTGTGTTTTCTTGTGAAGTGTCAGTGTACTGTTGGGCCAGTGGGAGAGACTTCAGTTCTTCTTGGATTCAAGGTACAGTGTCTATAGAGTGTTCTCATGTTCTCAGTCTTTTTAAGTTTGGGAACTGCTGTTGCTGTTTAAAAAATAAAAGAAAAAGTTAGTTATAGTGGAAGGGCGATTGAGTTGAATATTTAAACTGTCTATCTGTGCATAAAATATACAGACAATATATTTTAAATTAGATGCTCCTTCTCTAGCAAATAATGGAAGTTTTAAACTAACCTTGAAACTTATATGCCTTGGGCTTGACCAGGAAAGATGTCTGGAAGGAACATAGACTTGTTGATTTCCGCAATATAGACAATTAAAAAAATAATTCTATACCATTTACTTCCTAAGTACAGGAAGTCTCACTTCTTGATTTATTTATTTTACATCTCAGTTCATGTTTCCTTCTCAGCAATAGTTTGGTCATATATTCCTGTGGGTATAGTCTCAAAGCCTTCCTGATCCTCTGGATTTCTACACTGAGACTCTGGTTTCTCAAAAATCCTGTTCTGCACTTTCACCAGGTCTCCAAAATGGTCTCAGATCCTGCAGGCCTCTGCATTAACTGTACTGTTCATTTTGCTGAGCTTCTGGGACTTAACTGGAACAGATGGTTTATGGTAGTGTCTAGCAACAAATGAGTCTTTACAGAATCTTCAGATGTAAAAATAGTCCAGCTAGAGGTTTTCCTTACCACAACATGTACATAAAATGACATTAATTCACCATATTACCTTTAATTTTCTACATGATATCAGTGTCCAGTTCCCTGTCTTCTCCCCTGCCCCAGCAGTTGCAGTCCTCTGACTTTCTCATCTGCAGTGTAGTTTTCGTTACTTTTTGCAAGCATGAAGGGCTATGGGAAAGAATGTGGGAAAGACTGGACGTTTTTTATATATACATATTTTTTACCAGTTTGTTAATCCCAGATTACTATTGTAAAACACAGGGGATTTTTTTGGTTTGTGGGTTTTTTTTGTTTTGTGTTTTTTTTTTTTTGGGGGGGGCGTGAGGGGTGTGTCTGATACTGCTTTGAAAAAGTGGGGTGGGTTTTTTTGTTTGTTTAAATTATGAATTCAGTGAAATAAATTTCTGTAAGCAGGTGCTGCGGTACAGCATGTGCAAATGCATCTACTACAGTAACAATCTGTTAATGGGCATTGTTTCTATATGTTTTTCCTCTAATATCCAATCAAAATAGAAGCTTTGCTTGTAGAGGAAATGGCCTTTACTTTCTTTGCCCCTTAAAGACTAGAGAAAATGATTAATACTTCCTTATGAAATTTCCTGTTCATTTAAGCTGGTTGTGGCATATTTGAGAAATACTGTCTTGAGTAATTCTTTTGAAATGAATGTGAAAACCTATTAAACTAGGCACAAAAACTATAAACTGTAGAATATTTTATGAAACTGAAACATAGTTTTCTGGAAAAAGAAATATTTATTTGAACCTGCAAATGAAATGAAACAGCCCCCCCCCCCTTATTAAAAATAGTATTATAGTGCCATATAAAGAATTGTAGAGGATATGAAAGAGGAGGGTTGGGGGATAACAAAGATTTTAAAAAGCCGTTTGAAAATAAATGCAGCATACCGTAGATGTCTTGCTTTTTCAGAATACGGAGATGTTGTCTTTTTATTTCAAATGTAATCTTTTGTTCTTAATTTTTTTCTGAATAAGAGTTTACATATCGATTCTTGAAATCAGATGTAGTTTTTAGTTCAAGGAAGAGGGAGTTTTGACAGCATTAGTGTGGAATGACTATGTTTTCAATGAACAGTGAGCATGTGCTAAGCAACTGATATGTTTTAATGGTTACCAGGTTAAAGCAGAGCAGAACAAAACAAAAAGGCAAGGATGGTCACGCTGTCTAGAGAAATTTTATTTGCAGTTGTAATTGTCAATTACCTTTTGTATGAGGGTAATGGTGAAACTTCCGTTGGCTTCAGTAGGTTATGAGTTTCATTTAACAAAAATAAAATATCAAGAACCTTTCTGAAGACTTTACATTTCTTTCTAATCTGATAAAATAGGGAGTGGCTTTCTACTCATGACGGAGTCAAGAGAAATAAGACTATGACCCTTGCTGAGAGTTGCATTACAGGAGCAATGAAAGCTTAATTGTATGTGGAGTACCAGTAGTGTAGAATGTAAATGTGGTGGTGCTGCTGGGTGGTAGCTTTAGAAAGGCGCAGGGAAAAATAGTACTGATTTATTTTATGTTAAAATAAAGGCTCCTTGGGAAATAAGATGCATATTGCTGTATTATTTGAAGAACATACATTAAAGTAGTCCTGATTCTTTTCTTACTAGTGGCAATAAAAATGAAATCAAACCTAGACTTTGAGATTTCTGAACTATTTTTTTCCTTATGCAGCTAACAAATACTGCTCTGAACCATGTGACTAGGATGGTCTCTGCTTCCAGTGGGTTAGACAAAGACCAACAGACAAGGGACTGAAATTTTAATTTGTTTTTGTCACTTAGCTCAGGATCATCAAAAGTTTTGAAACACCTTAATACTTTGAAGAAATGAATCTAATTGCTTCAATTTTTTTTTTCATATTTTCTCAAAATTTCTTTGTGCCTTAGATTTATCTCTTAAAGAATAATATTTAATGACTTTATACTAAGCTGTTTATATTAATTAATAGATGCACAGTGGTTTGGAAATGAAGAGGTTTATGTAAAGTATTATTCAGGCTAACAATAGAGCATTCTGCCCAAAAGGATCATTTGGCCAGGTGTATGTTAGACTATAACTGCTTAATATTCCTGTAACCACAAACTTGAATTGTGTCAGGGCAAGCCCAGCTGAGCATTCACTAGCTGGGCAGCTGACTTGTTAATTCTTTCATTTTTTTAACAAGTAGTGAAAATGGTTGGAAATGGAAGGTCTGAAGAGCATCCGGTGAACAAATCAATGGAAGCTTTATCTACTCTTCTGATAGTAGGAAGATTTCAGAATCCTTTCTGTCCTGGCAAACTCATTTACATAAAGAAATATCAGGGACTTTGTGTTTTAGACCTAATTTTCCTGTGCGTGCTAGGTATATATTATTGTCTGTTTCATTTATTATTATTTTTATTTAGGGGAAGGCAGATTATTACAACCCTAGAGGACTGGACTGTAGTGGTATCTGTCTTGGCTGCAATATATATTGCATCTTCACCATTAATAAGCAATTGATTTTGAAGTTAATTGTTGATATTGATGGATATCCTACACTGATTTCTTGATAGGTTTTACTGAGTGTTGGTTGTCATCAGAAGGAACCTTTGTTTCACGCCAGATGCAGCGTAGCATAAATCAACTTGGACAGATGTCATTAATACCCCATAACTTGAGTAACAATGAACAAATCTTCTGAGTCTACAGAGACTGTTGTGCACTGCAGAGATTTTTGCCACCTGACACTTGAACATTTTGCATCACAAATCATTTGAAAATAGCTTTAATCAAGACATGTCTTCCATATGTTTCTGTCCTCTCCTCTCCCCACCCCTTGCCTCTTGTCATATGATAAAGCAGGCCAGACTATAGGACTTCAAAGAACAGCTTTGGTCCTGTTTCTACATTCAAATAGAAAGTATATTTATTTCATAATAGAAATACTTTGAAACACTGCAGATGCAGATTTACTCTAAATTAGATGTTTACATAACACATTTTCAAGGAACATTTCATAATTCATTTCTTCTTTTACATGAGTAACACCAAATTTAATTAGAATGTTCTGTTTTGTTAGATACTTAGAAACGACCAAGATATAGATGTGTATAGACTTGGTCAGGCATAGGGGAGTTAGGTTCAGATGTTCTGTGATTCGATAAGTTCTTGAGGAAGCAATGGCGATACTAAAACCTTTTCTTCCCTTCTGAGAGGTATTGGGTGTCCATGTCCATTTTTTTGCAGCAGGGGGGCTGCAGGGGTGAGGAGTGACCAGGGGCTGTCCTGTGCCAGACATAGTTGGTTCCAGCTGGCTCTGTAATGGGCCCAGCACAGGGCACAGGTGAGCGGCAGAGAGAAGCTGATATGGACTGTCTGCGGCCCATCATTCCCCATCCCTCTGCGCTGCTCAGGGTGGGGAGGTGGTAGAGGGGTCGGGAATGAAGGAGTGAAGTTGAGCCTAGGAAAAAGGGAAGTAAAGGGAAGACGTTGTTTTAATTTGGTCTTTGTTTCTCACCGTCAAGGTCTATTTTAATTGGTAATAAATTAATTTTCCACAGGTCAAGTGTATTTTGCCTGTGACAGTAACTGATAAGTGATCTCCCTGACTTTATCTCAACCCATGACCTTTTTTCATGGTTTTTTATGTTATTTTCTCCCCCTGTCTGTTGAGGAGGGGGAGTGGGAGAACAGCTGGGTGGGTGTCTGGCAGCTGGCTGAGGTCAACCCTCCGCATGAAGCTATCCCTGAAAGTAGTGCTTACCTGTGGAGACCTTCATACTGTTGTCTTTAAACTTAAGATGGCTAGTAGCTCATTGAATAATCAGACCTTAAAATATTGTGCTATCACTTCTTCCATAATCTTCTTTATAGTATCTGAAAAGACTGCTAATTAGTTACTACTAATTGTATACTTTACCTTAACATTTTTTAAATGTCTGGATTCTGAATCTGTGAATAGTTCTGATTCTGTATGGCTTAAAGGTCTGTTTCAAAACCTGTTGAAATCAATGAAAGTCATTGAATTGATTTGGGTCAGATGTAGGTCAGGGTCTGAGATATTTACTTGGTGTTGTTGCATAGGAAACTTTCATAACTTTTTGTTTCTTAATTCTTTGCTATGATTCTCTAAATAGTATATATTCATACAAGATTTTTGATTATTTGGTCAACATCATTGTACAGTTATGTTTAACCTATGAAATTTCATTATAGTATTTTAAATTTTTTCAGAAGTTTATGCTTTTCCTTGGAAATTGAAATTAGAAACTAAGGCTTCTAAGTATCTCAAACCTGCTGATGTGTATCTGTACATTTATATACTATTATATATTTATAAAGCAGTTAGATTTCCCTTTAGATGAAACTGCATCTGGATCCTGATTTTTGGCTGATTACTGAATCACTTTGTACTTGTTCTTGTCTAAGAAACAGGAGGGAAAGAGTATAATACTATGATATACTCTTCACTTAGAAGTTTCTCATTGCAAGTGAGAAATTGTTCCAGTTCTATGATTTGGTTTGCTGCAAAAGAAAGTAATAACTTAAGAGTTAACACTATCTATTACCGAGACAAGCAGAATACTGAGAAAATGCCTGCACTTAGTTAACTAAAAAAAGGGAGAAATTAAGTAAAAAGAGATTTTTTTCTGCGATAATTATCTTTGAAGTGAGGTTATATGTTTGATTCAGAAATGTCAGGTTTTCAAGGAATAAAAGTGCATACTGAGCTGTATATACACTATAGAATTGCTTTTATAGGACCATACAAAGGCAAATAATAACAAGCTTTTTGTTATTTACTTGTATGGGAAAGATAGAGTCCTTTTAATAATATATTTACTTTTGCCCTTTGCATTTTCACAGTTTATGTTATGACCGGAACAAAATATTTCAAAGCAGCTTCTTGTTGAGTACATTTTTCAGAACTACTTCTCATAGTTTGCATTTTGTACAGCAGAAGAGGTAATTAATTAATTAAATTTTTATTTCTTCTTCACATCAATTCAGTGTGTTTTGAGGAGTAAAGTTTACAAAAGCTCTATGATAATCGACGCACATCTCCCTGTTCACTTCCCCATGCCCCATGACAATTGGTGCTGATTCCTTCTGAAAATAGAGATGACAAATCTGTGTCTAATAGCCTAGACTAATGACAAAGTGGTAAATAACATTTTGTCAATCTTAAGAAAAGATTTCTTTCCCTTTAAAAATGTTCTTAAAGCATTGCAACATAGTAGAGTGCATAAATGATAAAGTGTGTATGCATCTGAATGATATGATATTTGACAATAGTAAACAGAATACCTCTAGGAAGAGTTAAGGTAGATGTGTATTTTGATGATATATGGCTTACATAAAGACTTTTCTTTCAAAGACTAGCATATGCTATTTACTAAATGAAAAGACCCAAACAGTACTGAGAACTTTCACAGTTTTTTAAAAGCACATATATCAACTGCCTACCCATGTGTACAAATACCTTAATCTGTATACATGACATTCAGATTTCTATTAAATTGTGTTACGGTTTTGTAACTTAGGAATTAGGAATTGAGCCACTGAGATATAACATTTTCTTGTACCTTTGAAATATTAAAAGATTACTTCTATAGATTTTGAAATTAACTAGCCATTGTTTGATGGACTCTGAATAGTTGATGGAATTGACAATATTTGTACTTTCTACTTGCATGTCCTAAATATTATAGCCAGATTTTTTCTGTTTCCTTTTGATGTATTAAGCTATAGATTCACAATGACTGTGATAGAGACATTTAAAAATTATGCAATAAATAATGCAACAGACAATTTAGTTCAATCCTGCAAAAGACATGGTAAAAGTCAGAAGTAACTTTTCAGTATGACAGTTCCTCAATAATATTAATGAGTGATATAGTCCTGTATAAGGTGCCTCATCTTTTTATGTCTTATATAGAGATTAGTAAAATTGCATTATATTCTGAATCAAATTGAATTACAATTACATGACAGTCCTTATGCATTTAGGTATTTGAAATTGATTTGAAAACTACAAGGGAATATGATTATATTTTTAAAGGATCTTTCACTGAAGAATTTCTGTCCCTTAGAGAGTATTGCATATCATGAACTTTCCCATCAACCTGTTGTGTCTGTTGCCCAGTGGAAATGGACAGCCACGTCAAAATGTGCAAGGTAACTAGGAACCATCAGCCACCTAAGACAGGAACAGGAAGTCTTTTTTCGGTTATACGAATAATGAACATGTGAGGTGCTTGGTGTGGAGATGAATAAAGATGATGGCATCTATTGGATTTGTCAGCTTCCAGCTCTTCTGTGTATTAAGCAAAAAATGAGAATAAAATGTAGAAACATATGGACCTGAGATAAAAGAGGAAAAGTAAAAAGAGAGAAAGGCCTTTTAACTTACGTGCTTTGATGCTTTCTTGTCTTGGTCCTCCTGGCATGTGGTGTGTTTACAGATGGTTCAAAACCAGTACACCAAAAGGCAGGGCATAGGGACTAAGGATACTTCATCTTTTATTGCGATGTAGTCACTTAGAAGCTTGTCAGATCATCTGTACGGGCTATGTAGAGGGTTCTCAGTGGGGAGTATTCCATTTCCGTTGTCAAAAATTATTACAGTCATCTCGCTTATCAAGCCATAGACAAATGGGAAATGTTGTGTTAGCGTATAACCTTTATCTAAGGACTTCGAAAGTTGCAAAAATGGCAGACTCTGAGGACAGTGTGCTCCTGAAATGGAGTTTTAGGACTTGAAATACAAAGCAACAAGCTTTTGGCCTCATTTTACAAAATGTGGTTTGGCCATATACAGTAATTGTAAATGTGCACCTCTGAACGTTCCTGTGTAAAAGCATCAAAATTGTCTTAGTTTATGTAATCTTAGTCCCAGTTCCACTATAGTGAAACAAATTCATTGCTTTATATGAGGTTGGGTTTCACTTGTATTTATTTATCACTTATTTATTTATTTGTAGTGTCAATATTATTATTTTATATTGGGTTTGATGTCATATTCAGTATGCCATTTAAGAAATTTACAGCTGTTAATTATTTTCCTGAGAAATTGCTTTTCTTACTTTTTATGAAAAGTGAACAAGTCTGTTCATTGGAGGGGGGACTGGAGCCCGTGTGTCCCTGTCTCCAAGGTTGGTGCTGTAACTACCAGGCTTAATGAGTATCCATGTGTTGCTACGTAGGCCGAGATAAACTTTGTAGCTCTTCTGTGTGGGTTAGGAAGAATGAATGAGAGATAGCCAAGGTTGGCTGTGTAGTTATGAGAAGCAGAAGTCTATGACCCAGAAAGTCCCAGCAGAAACTCAGCATTGCCTCCCCAAAACTATAAAAAGGCAGCGCCTGGGACCAGCAGTGGGATTTGTCTGAGTTGAAGCTTGAAGACACTGTCTGCCTTAAAGAAGCCCTAAGGACTGTTTGGCCAGCTGATCACTTGGGACTCATGTAAGACTGTGTAGGTGCATGTGTAGGTAGGGATTGGGTGCTTTCCATACAAACTAAATCAAATGTGCCTTGTATCTGAATAGTTACTAACAACTGCATTTTGAACACTGTGGAGGAGCATTAAGAGAGGCAACTGAGGTCAGCTCCTTACCAGTATAATTTATAGCTTACTACTTGCAAGAAAATGCAACATCAGATTCTTCTCTGGCAACTGGTAAAGTCCTAAGCACGAAATGTTGAGTAAAAAGGAAAGGAGGTGGACAGTGAGGGCTGTATGAGTCTATCTCTTTGTTTCCTTATGTTGTGTTAAAATTTTTTGAAGACAAACCATAACACATCAAGTAGGATAAAACGCCTTCCTAGAAGCATCACTCTGGTACAGATTCTCCCAAACTTTCTGTATATCACCTCAGAAGAGAAGGAATTGCTGGGTTACTTCTTTTGGAACACAGGAATGCCTGCCTGAATACTGTATTTGGATCCAAGACTGATTTGTACTTGATGGAAAAACCCAAACCACAATTCTGAAGTTGGTGAAATCAGTTGAAAAGATGGTTTCTGAATGCTTTCTGAGGATTATTAAATGTTTGTCATGAATAGAAGTGACATTGGGAGATGTTTTTTTTTTCTTCTTCTTTTTTTCCCCCCTGAAAGAAGCCTGAATGAATGTCTGAAATTCTGCTGAAGAATGGATCTCCAGTTTGCACCAGCTGCCTTTCTGTTGCACCTCAGGATTCATTTTTTCAGGCCTTCCTTTTCCTCCACAGCCTATGGAGAGAGAGCATAGGTACTATGAACTCAAAGGAACTGTAATTACATTGGCAGCATGACACAGGAAGAGAAGATCTAAGTGCTTCTAGTTCTGGTCATTCTAAGTCAGGAGCTTTTATATTAGCAGAGCATGAAGATGGCACATTCACAGATATTCTTTTATCTAGTAACATTGGAGTTTATTTCTGGGACAGAAGCATTTATACTTGCTTGAAGAGAGAAAAATCAGTTCTGCTGAAGCCCAGTAGATCTTCCAATACAAAGCATTATGTGCTATTAGTTTGAACAGGCAGAAGTATTTTTACTTGAAGTAAAAAAGACTGACCTGTTTGCTATTTCAGTTATGCTAACCTTTTGTTGCACCTCTATAATTAGCACATAAATAGAATTTGAAAGACCTTCTAAAAAAAGTAATAAATTGTTACATACTTTATGTAGTAGACATTTGTGTATTATGCTTTGTAGATGCATCTGTTTGAATGTCTCCATGAGATTCCAAATGACTGTTAGCTAGCTGACTGGCTGGTTAAGTGAGATGCCTGGTTTATCAAAATCCTTTTGTTTCAGTTCTCCTCAGAGAAGGAATTTTCTGTTCACATCTGTTGTAAGCTGGATAGAGTTGGTGAAGAGAAAATTATGATATGTCAGTTGCAGTTGAGATCATCAAGGTCTTTCTTTAGAGTGATTATTTTTATTTCATTGGTAGCTAAGTTTGTTAAGAAAGAAGCATTATTCAGGCTATTTCTGCTCTCATGTATGCCTGTTAGTCAGCCAAGATGCGTTTTCCCTCAATTTACTTCACTCAAACAATATACAATTTGGAATAACAATGCTAAAAAGAAAATAACTTCAAGATAAGAGAGTTCCCAAACTTTTCTTTTGGTATTTCTGTTTTTTTTAGCCTTGACAATACTCATAACCTCTACTAGAAAAATTCCTAAGCAGGGGAAAAAAAAAAATCACAAATGCAGAACAGATTCTTCTAAATACTAAAATTCTTGCTTGTAATAGAGGAAAAAGACTTAACGCTTAGTGAAAATCATATACTGTTGAGCAACAAAGTGTACCTTTAATATGAGGGGCAATGTGTTAAGGATGTTAATGATACAGCGTGATCCATATTTTCTCCCTCTCTTTTTTTAAGTTAGCTTTTTTTGTCTATGTACCTATAAATTGCACACAGCAATTATCTATCATATTATGATTTATATGTCAATCAAAAGAATAACATCTAGCCTTGAGTAATGATCAGCCTTTCTCTGACTGTGTGCCATTATGGCTTTGTTATTAGTAATGTTTTCATGTCTTTATATAGATGTTACTTTTAACCTAGAATCAGATCTTTTCTAACATAGCTTGTTTTCTGAAGTCTGAGTGGTATGCTGATGAGACTGGCACACTACACAACTGCAAACCATTGGAAAAACATAGTTGTACTATAAAGTGGCTTTTAAAAATTTACGCAAATTACCTGATTGTAGATGTTTGTAGAAAATTGGTTTTGTATTTCAGGATGGAAGTACTCCAGTTTCATTTACTGTGTATGTCTAAAAAGTGTGTTCTGTTTTACTTAAAATTTTCCCAGTCTGGTCTCTGCCTGAATATGACTTAAAAAAATCTTGTGCAAAACATTTAGTGTAGTTCTAAATGGAGAGAAAAGAGCTTACTTTTTTCCATTAAAAGGACTTTGGACTCCTTTTTAGCACTTCCTGTAGTACAAATGACTGAGGGGTGGCAACTTCAAATTCAACTGAGTATTAATCCTTTTTCAGAGAAGATCCTTTGTATTCCACTGAAAATGGATATGATTTAACCAATTCATAAACCTTTAGAAATTACTTTTTGCAAAATCACATACTGTTTATTAGTACTTTCATAGTGCTTTTGGCAGCATTCAGAACGTAGAATGAACTCTACTGAAAAACATATCACAAACCTTCAATAAAGCAGGTGAGAAAGCATGACTATATTCACTGTAGATGTTAGTAAAAATTAAATTCCCTCTCTCCTTTTGGATAACACCTTAGCTTTGGATTAATGTCATTTAAAGTAGTGGCTTTAAAACAAGACAGCTCTTACCTTGTAAGAGTGGAAGAGTTACCTGGTTTGTTATGATGTAAAGGCTGCACACCTCTCAAGATTTATTGTATTGTTTGTTTAGCTTGGAATGACTTGTCTATCTGTATCTGGTCCTGTCCCACTCCTCATAAAACTAGTTTTCCTACTGGGTCCTCCTGCCTTTAAACTATTTCAGCGTCTGTGTTTTCTTGTTTAAAATATTATATTATTAATAGCAGTCATTTCTTTCCAACAGGGACTCCTTAGTCATTCACCTCCAAACTAAGGGTATATTCAGGTGGCTTGCACTTCACCATGCTGTCAGATGATTCTGGGTTGAAGATGTTTCTAGTCAATAGGAAATTTCTAGTCAGTTTGGAAATTATAAATTCACAAAGTCTAAACTCCATTTTCCTTAATCATTTTGGCATACATTTATTGGAAATACTTCTCTTGACTTTGGTTGCAGCAGAAGGTGATTATTCCCTTTTGATATCATTGTAAACCTTTTAACAGACTTTCATTGGCCTCAGATAAGACTGGAATTACCTTGTCCACTATTAATGATGTTCCTCCAAAAAGGAAACATTGTAGTAAGACAATGGACAAAAATACTAAGTGATGTCTTAATGTAGGAGTTAGTCATATGAGGGAGTTTAGGTCATTATTATGTTTTAGTGTGGGTCCTTTTTCAAGCTATTTTGTAAAAACTGGATAGGAATTTTGCATTTTGGAACAAAAGTTAGAAATCAAACGTCGTTGTGTGAATTGGCCAGACTAGTTCAGGGAATACTTCTGGTCCATTTCTTCCTCATTTCAGAGAGATCGTTTACTGAATTTCCCTCAACTAGTTAAAAGCTAGTTCTTTTTTTCTGTTTCCCTTCCCCCCCCCCCCCCCCCCTGTAAAGTAAATGAAATACTATGTGTGTGATAGAAGTTCTGACTCTGAATGGAAGTCAGAAAAGTGAAGACTTTTAGACACTTACAATATGACTTTGCAAATAAGGTGGTGAATAAAGCTTTAATTCCACTACTAGTTGTATTTTAATAACTACTTCATTCAGTTTGGCCCAGCACAATATTTGTAACTGGTATAAAGAAATTTTCAAGTGACAGGTGAAGAAAAGGAAACTTAGAAGGAAGTATATGAATGGTTAAGTGTCTGACATGCAACAGGACATTTCTTATTTTCAGGTTCTTGTTCCCTGGAGAAGTGAGAAAGTAAACGCAAGTCTAGCAGCCTTCACGATTAGGCTATATTCCACCCATTATGATGTGGTCCTGATAGACATGTCATTCCAGCTCCTTTATGATGATTTTCCCCATATATGTGACTTTTCGCTTAGTGAAACATGAACAGATTCAAATTACTAATCATATGTCACCAATATGCCTGTGACATAATGGCAATTTCTGTGTTTTATTTGTATAACAGGTGTTTTCATTTAGCACAAATGAGACTGTGACTTCAGAGCTCGTCTGCTTGGAAACATGTTGGATAGATAATAATTATTTTTCCAGCAAATGAAGGGAGAAGTTGAGAAGGCTGAAAGAGTTATAAAAGGCTAGTAATCCACTCTTTTCTTTACATTTCATGTTATGTGCAACTTTGTGAAATTTAAGGAAGAGACTTCTGAAACCAGTGTCTCTGAGAATGGGCAAACCAACTAAAAAAAAAAAAAAAAGGCTGGGAAATAAAAACCACAGGAAAATTATTTTTTAAAATGCCCCAAGCTGTGCCTCATTCTCTTACTTATCCTGTTTCACTGTGATGGTAATATTTGAGAAAAACTCAGAGAACATTTGACTAGGTCTGTTATATAAACTGAAAGCACAGAAATTTCCAGAAGCAAAACTGATTACATTCTTAAAAATGCACACTCTCTGGATAACTTCCAAATGTAAGATGCTCTGTCAGTTACTGTGCCTGATTTGCAAGACATAAAAATTACACTGCATGAAAAGTGAACTTGATTTTGCAGTACATGGAATATGTGCAATTTGCCAGTTGCCTCATTTTTTTTTTAATGTGGTATTGATTAATATTTTTTTTAAACTTCTGCATTGTGCTTAGATCATTTTGAGAAACGTATATGGTAGCAAAAATTTCTTCTGAAGTAATAAGGCTGAAATGTCATGCTGGAGTACAGCAATTAATGGACTTTTTGTTTAAGTTATGTTGCTGGCTAGTGTATTCTGAACCAAGAAATTTTAAATTCTCATACATGGAAGCTTAACACTTTTCATGGATTTTTGAAGAGATGCTCATGTGGTGAAAATGTTTTTGTTTATCCATTTACAGAATATTCTGTATATAAATAATGATCTCCCTCATTTCACCAGCATGCTGCAACAAATGTTTGTTTACAGGGAAATAGTATTTCCTAAAGCCAGGGGTCTATGCCTATTGCTTTGCTAGCATCTGTGTTCTGGGTTGGAGGCCTGGGTTAATGCATATACCTTTGGCTTGTATTAAGAGTAGTGTGTGTCTTCCTGGCATAATGCAGTGCTGCATTCAATATCTTCAGCTCTGGGCAGACTACACGGAATAGGTCAACACTATGCAGGGAATCTGGCTCAGGTGCCAAAAGTCTTGCTTATTACAGATTTTCATTACTTTGTGTGCAGATGTGACTAAACTGACTCTGGGTCTGGAGTTAAACTGTATGGCATTCAACTGGGAATCTGTTTACTGTCCTCCACTGCTTGGTGCGTATTGCACTTCTTCAAAGGAAAAGAGCTCATACTTTGTGGACAGTGAAATTGTGTGGAGCAGCCAACACATTGGAGGTAGGAATGCCATTGAGAAGGACTGTGACAGGCTGACAGAGATGACGGCAACCTCATGAAGTTCAGCAAAGGCAAATGTAAAGTCCTGCATCTGGGATGGACTAACCCCATGTGACAGTAGAGTTGAGGTTGACCTGCTAGAAAGCAGCTTTGCAGAGAAGGACGTTGGTGGTCCAGCTGGACAAGTTTATTGGCATGCCTTTGTGGTGATGAAGACTAATCATGTAGTGGTCTACATTAATAAGTATGTAGCCAGCAGGTCAAGGCAGTCTCCCTTCATTTAGTTCTTGCAACACTGCATCTGGAGTATTTTGTCTGATGTGGAGATTCCCAGTACAAGCGAAACACTGATGTATTAGAGAGAGTCCAGCAGGATGGTTATGGGGGAGGAGCATGTGGTGCATGAGGTGGTTGGCAGAGCAGAGTAACTTTAGAATGGATGGAGAAGGATAAAGGCATCTTCTTGCAGTCATCCACTATTTAAAGGGAGGGAGGGGTGTTGGAGCATTGAGCCAGACTCTTCACAGAGGGACACAGACTCAAACTGCAGGAAGGAAAATTCTGCTTAGATGTAAGGACAAAATTTATCACCATGAGAGTGATGCAGCATTGGAGCAGGCTGGTCAGAGAGGCAGTGGGACCTCCATCCTTGGAGATTTCAGAACCTGATACAACTCTGAGCACCTTGATCTAACTGTGAAGGCAGCTCTGCTTTGGGTCAGAGGTGGGAATAGATGACTTTAGGACGTTCGTTCCAACCTAAATTATTCCATTTGAGTGCTGCTTCCCAAGGTAAAAAGGAATTTTGTTTGCTATTATATCTGCAGCTGCTGGACATTCATCTGACGCTTGTTTTGTGCTTTACCCATTGGACTGATATGTTTAAGCTCCCGAAGACCTGCTAAGAGTCCTAGTACCAATGTATCAGGTAGTAAATTAACTTGCCTTTTCTCTTGAGTTCTAATCTTGGAACTGGTCTAGGAAATTACCATTTACCTCTCTAGAAACAAGTGGTGATTGCAGCATAAAACACACAAATATATATAGATTTTGGAAAAGCTGGCAAAACAATCATGTTTTCCTTTAAGTAGGACAAGCAGTATAAATCTGGGTGTGGAAAAATATAAAAAAAAGTGTTCATTTTTTTAACGCTTCTGAGTATTCTTTGGCCTCAGAGGCTTCCTTAGGGGCTTCCCTTTCCATATATAATTTTTTTAATCTAAAATGGAGAATCTTTCCTTTTGCTGCTGTCTTCTTTTTAGCTGAAAGATTTCCTTTTTTCTTCTGTTCTGTCAACACTTGATTTTTCTCTCCTAATCTTTTTGAATTCTAAAACCTGGCTCTGGCACTTTGTCCTGCTTTTAAGAGTGTAGTTTGTAAATTTGTCTAAGGTGGTAACGGTCTTTTACTTGTCACTAGAGGTTATGTATTATGTAGTCAGCTGTGTCAACTTAAAATTTGGTTTATTTCATTTTTTTGTTTCTACCTGTTTTCATTTCCCATATATTAGACTATGCATGGCTGCATGATTGCTAGTACTAGTAAGGGAAGAGGTAGGAACAAGTAGATGATTGGGGAGGGATGTGGAGGAAGGCACCTCTGGAGATCACGTGGCCCAACACCCCTCTGTTCAAACTTGGGTCAACTATATCAGGTGGTTGAGGGATATCTCCAGTTGGGTGTTGAATATCTCCAGGGGTGGAGACTTCACAACTACTTTGGGCAGCCTGTGTTTGACCACCCTCACAGTAAAAGAAACAAACAAAACCCCAAACAAAGGACCAAACCCAAACAAAACAAAACAAACTCTAAACAAAACAGCCTCCCCCAACATTTCTTATGTTTAAATAGAATTTCCTGTATTTTAAGATATGCCTATTGCCTCCTGGCCTGTCACTTGATACCACTGAGAAGAGTCTAGCACTATCTTCTTTAATCCCTCATATCAGATATTTATATACTGCGATAAGATCCCCTTGAGTCTTTTCTTCTCCAGGCTGAACAACCCCAGCTCTCTCAGCCTCTCCTCATATGACAGATGCTCCAGTCCCTTAATAATCTTTGTGCCAGCTCCTCTTTCTGCCAAGCTGCTTTCCAGCCAATTAGCCCCCAGTCTGTACTGGTGCATGAGGTTATTCCTCCCGATATGCAGGACTTTGCGTTTCCTATTGTTGAACTTCAGTAGATTCCTGTCAGCACTTTTCTCCAGCCTGTCCAGGTCCTTCTGAATGGCAGCATGGCTGTCAAGTATATCAGCCACTCCTGATTTTGTGTCATCTGCAGACTTGCTGAAGGTGCGCTCTGTCCCATCTTCCATGTTGTTAATGGAAGATGTTAAACAGTATTGGTCCAGTATTGACCTTGGGCAACCCTGCTAGTGACTGGCCTCCAGCTGGACTTTGTGATGCTGATCACAACCCTTTGAGCCTGGCAGTTCAGGCAGTTTTCAATCTTTAATGGCCAATCTATTCATAGATGTGAAAGCATTACTTACTGTCTTCATAATGTAAAAAAGGAAGTCTGCCAATATACAGGTTCACAAAGATCATTTGGCAAGTGCCTCAATGGAATCCATTTACTGATATGAACATTATACATGCTTCATGTGAAAATATTGATGGGACTTTCTTCTGCCTTGCAGGTTTGTTAAGGAGTTGGGAATGTGCAATAGGTATGCCCTTTAGCTTTTGCATTCTTTTATTATTTCCCTGATTGATCTCTAACATTAAGCGCTCACATGCTGAAATATTTGAGCTGTGAGACAACTGTCATCTAGTCAGAGAAAGATTATGTTATTTCAGAGAACATCTGCTCTCAGAAAGGATATATATATAGACAGAATTATTGTACACACGGAGTAAATTCTAACTTATTCCTGTAGATTTAGTAAAAATACATGGTTTTCTTTGTGAGTGTACAATAAGTAGTATTAGCTGATAACTGCATCATAGCACCTGTGACACACAAGTAGAGAAAGATAGCTTTTCTTCCTTGAAGCTGTAAAGAGGTTCTGCAGCTGAAAAGTCCAGATTAAACTTGTTTAACGTGTTTGTTCCTTCCCTTTGGTCGTTGCTCAAAAGTATTATCTTCTGGATCGTAGCAGTGGTTACTGTGGAAGCTGTAATGTCAGAAACATGGAATTATGCCTTTTTGTAGAGTAGGGGTCAATATAAATTTAAAGGGGAAGATTTTCCTTAAAAAAACGCCCCTAAAAATAAAAATTTCATGATACAAATACAACAAAAGGAAATAAAAATGCAAAGTAAAAAAATTGCAGTTAAACGTAAGTTTTAATGTCCACAGGGAAACTCTGGCTATTAAACTGTTAGATTTTGGTGTGCAAAACTTCAAATATCAGTCTAGATTTATTATCATCATTATTCATACTTATGTTGCTTTGATGTTGATTAAATTATTAATACTGGAAAACAGCACTAAGGGTTTAAAATTATGAAAGAGTAAGTGCTTTAGCTTTATTGAGATTATTAAACCTGAATTAAGCAGGTTCGTCTTGTAAAATAAAGATAACTCCCAAATTAGAATGACATGAGTTGTTCAGTTAAATGCTATGAAATAAATACACAAAGTATATTTACTTCCTTATTATATATAAGTTTTACAACTTTTAAAAATGGTGAACTTAGAAAAGTAAGGACGATCCTACTGCCAGTCATTCACAGCGTGCCTATGCAGGCTACGCCAGGAAGAAGAGCACTGGGCCACTGTGGCTTGCCCAGACACTCTTTGAAGAATACTCTTTGCAAATGGGGGTGTGCGTGTGTGAACACACCTCCCTACCCCTATGTACAGGTGTGTTTCAGAAAGCATGTGAGTTGTTTCTCTGTGTTGGATGATTAGCATGAAGAATGAACAGACTGATACGTGTAACCCCTTAAAATCTTGCTAGCAATAGCACTAAAATCAGGCATTGTTTTTAATAGACACTGCATGTAAAGTAGGAAGCTCTTGCTGCCTCCCAGTATTACAAGGTTATTCTGACACCAGGTGAAAGCGTGAGCAAATGACCAAGCTTGTTTTCCTGGTTTCTTTATTTCAAGTGTATATCAAGGCATAAAATCTGTCTAGTACTAGTGTATATGTGCAGATCTCACTATGTTAGCTCATTCTGGGTCCCAGGTTAGGTACTTTATTAGGCATAAGGGGAAGAGAGAGACCCTACCTGCTGGGGTGTATGGATCTTTGTCTCATCTGTCAAACCTTACTGTCTTCTAGGCCAATGCAAAATGTATTTTCTGTCATGAGCTTGTCCTTCACCATAGTTCAAGATGCACAATTCTGTTACATTCTGTTCCTAAGGATTTCCCTTTGCCTGTAATTGATTACTTTGAACTCCGCCCCAAGGGAGATTATCAGATTGCCTCATCTCCTAGTGTTGCAGTCTGCTTCACCACAGACCTAAAAAAAAATAACCGAGACTAGAGAACTGCCTATATAAAGCCTCTAGATTTTTTGCATTATTCAGTCATACCACTTCCCTGAGACCCTCCCTCATCCTTGTCTTGAAGACGGTCCTTCATGCTTGTCCTCTCATCTTGCCAGTTAATATTTGAAAATTGTTTTGACAAGCCTAAATGTTGATTTGGCTTATAAGGTGTACCACTTGGAAATAGATGGTAAGAACCAAATACAGATCCAGAGTGTTAGTTTTGATCTCTACCATTCCTGGTATCACAAAAGATAGGAGCTTGAAACTTCTCTTATTCTTTAATAACAGGTCCTCTTCTGTCACTTTATTGATACTAGTTAGGCTAAATTTAGACCAGGATAACGTATATGTCATCTTCTCTGGGGAGGTTTTCTTTGGTTTGCTTTTTCCAGTAATTTTTTGGGAAAATGGGAGTATGTGCTTAGCAGATTTCATAATGAAAAGTGGTATCAAGTAAGTCTAGTGATAGTGAGTCTTCAGTTACTATACTGAATTTTGCTTCATAGCTTTACAAGTGATTTTACATCATTTTACATCAATGATTTGAAAATCATTGCATTAGGAATCACCATAGGTCCATATTAGGCTGGATTTATCATGAGAAGTATTTTATCTTTTGTTCTATACATGTCTTGTACAGCACAGAATACATGGCAGATACTAAGTGGGACAGACAGAAAATGAAGTACTGCACTACACCAAAGTCTCTCTTTGTCACAGAGAAAAAAAAATGGAATCTTCATCAAAATATCATTATGTTTCTAGACACAGTCCTAGAATAAATTACTTCAGGTAACAAATAGAATTTATCTTTAAAATTAATTGAACATATCACATGGAGGTAGTTTTGTCCACTTTTTTCAATGACTACAAGCAGTACCTTTGATATAAAAGTCAGTGTTCTGTGAAAACTAATTATTTCTTCTCTTTGCTTGTTGGATTGTAATAGTGTGCACTCAGAAACACTGCAGAGTTTTTAAAACAGTTCAGTTCTTTGATTATTCCCTTGTGTGCATCCTGAAGTTTTATGAGGATTTTTGTTAAGTTAATCAGTCTTTTCTTAGAGAAAACTCCTTTTGTACTAAATTATAGTCTTATTTTAAATCATGTTGGTTTCCCTCTTCTGGTATTCTGTATTTACACTACTGGGGAAAAAAAAAATTAATCGGTTCAATTTGACTCAGTGTGTTTAAAACACCTTTGAAACTACTTTCAGTATTAAAATCAAGATTAACATAGTATATTCACAGAATTAAATGTTATAGTACAATAGGTCAAAATTACCTTGATTCCTTTATAGGTTTGGTTCTTCTATTTTTCATACCTTAGTAGACTTAGTAGGGGAAAGGTCTTGATCTGCCGTCTTAATTTTTGTCCATGAATTAAAGGATTCTTGTTTATATCCTTAGGACATTTCTGTATACAACTACTATTAGGTTCCCTGTAACTACAAACCCACTTGTAATATCTGTTGCTAGACCTTTATATTTTTGTAGGGTCCATGCCAAGAGAGAGAAACCAATGTAAAAGTAAGCAGTAGTCAATTATTTTTTAAAATATTTACTCTTTAAAAAGCAGTTCTACGTGCAAAATTTATTAAGGGAGAATCAATCATACAAAAAGAAATCAGAGAGAATACATTATTTCATCGTTCAGATTGTGACATTTTACATTTTTGACGTGAAATGAAAGTCTAGAAAAAGCTGTATTGTCACTTGCAAAAAAGAGAGTGCAGGTGTTATAGAAAAGCTTTTCATCTATAATTTACACTTAGTCTAAAACTCTGTACTAAAATTTCTAGAAATAGTAACACCCTTGCTGGTAAAATATTTTTTTCTTTAACATAGTTTAAGGGCTTTGGCTAAGTTTGTTTGTTTGTTCTGTGTCAATGTGCTCCTCCTACTTCCTCCAGATGTTTTGTTCAACTTAAACACAAGAAAAAGTGTTAGTCTCAAAATACATTTCTACTGTGATCATGAATATTGGAGCCAGATAGCAGAGAAAGAGGCTTCTAGTCCCTCACTGTAGTAAAGGATACGGTGCAAATTCACTCCTTACTAGAGAAAAATCAACAAAGCAGAGAGGTTTTATGAATTCCTAGCTATAGGAATAGCTTCAATTGGAGTGTTCACTTATTAGACATCAAATAATTCAACCATGAAACATGAAGCTATAGGAAACAGAGTATCATTAGTTCTGTTGCTTATGGAACAATTTGTCTTTATAATATATTGAAATAATTTGTTCATGAAGTACTAAAATATGAAATTGAAGAATATAAATTAGGAGAAGCAAAAGGGAAAACTGAAGAGAATGAAAATGATTCAAAATCATGCACAAATGGAACATATATGTAAGAATTATGTTTACTTTCAAAAAGTGTTATTTGTTTTTGAATTATTACTTATTCATAGCTTTCAGTATAAAAATACTTTAATGAAAATGGGTCTCAGGATATGGGCCTGTTCTCCACGAGCAGGAAGTCCATAAATATTGCATTCCAAGTTTTGTGTATTTAAATATTCTCAACATTTCCTTTTGATATGTAATGATGTTCTACTTCTGTTTTCAGTAGCATTGCATCTACTGAACATCCTGAACACTTGCTGTTGCACTGTAGTTTGGAGTACTTCAAAAGCATAAAATTGTGAGGTGAATCTGCTGATCATCCCTAGTTTCTTCACTTTGGTTCAGAGCACAGTGTATTATCCGAGTACTTGAATACCTTGGATACTTTTTGAAAAAAAAACCCCTAAACTGCAAGTATTCTCCAGCTAACAATGGACAACCTGTTCACAGGCCTGGGTTAGAACAAGTCGTATAACTGTAGTAAGTCTTAAAAGGAAGGTCCTTTTTTGTGGCACTTCAGCAATTTTTTTTCATATTAGAGATGTCTGTGAAACATTTCTGCATCCATAAGTAAACATCTAGATGGGTCTACCATTTTATCTATCATTAGGGAGTTGTAGAAGAAAATTTATAGAGCTTTTTTTCTGAGGCTGTAAAAAACAGTGGAAGGTATTTTTATATTGATTCACCATCCAACAGAAGATAGAGGAAGGTTGCTTTGACATTTTTGCCAGCAGTGGATTCAAACTAGAGGGAGAAATAAGTGGACAGAGGGATTAGCACTTCTACCCATTGAAAGAATGTTATAGGTTTTGCGACTATGTGGACAGGTTCCATGTCTTGCTGCTTTTAAAAAGAAGAATGGCTTTTTAGTCATAACTGTAGGAGTCTGCTTGGTAAAAGTCATATGAACTCAACCCAGCTAAATGACTTTGGAAATTCCTTGAGTCAGGGATACTTTAGGAAGCCATGACCTCCCTGTGTTGAGCTCTAGGGTGATACACAGAGCCATGACTGTGTAGAGAAGGTTTGGTGGCTGGTTTGCTGGAGCTGAGGGTTTAGTATAAGTGGGTCAAGGACAGCCTGGATGTGGGCTCTAGGAAAAGCAGTGGCTTGCTGTAAAGTTACATGAAGAGGAATGGGACTATAGAAGGTTGTAGGGCCTGTGTCAGGGAACTGTTGGGCTCCTTAGGCTGTGAGAAGATAGGGATGAGAAAGAGATAGTGAAAAATCAGTACTAGAATTAAAGGAGAATCTACTTCTTAGGCTCAGCTCCTCAGCAGTGCTGCCTGGGTCAGGGGCAAATACCGTTTTCTTTTCTCTGCTGAGTCCCAGCCCACAGCTGCATTTTAATGGATGGGATCTGCACATGCAACTCCACTGCTGCAACGAACTGCAGTGAAGGAAGAGAAGCTTGTAAATTCAGCCCAGTGCTGTGTCTCCTGTCTCCCAGGTGGTGAATAAGAGGATACGGGTTACTGAATTATCACTAGCCAAACAGTAGAGCAATGTTCCTGCACTGTTAACACTAAGTTGGACTGTTGACAGCGGCTCAGAAGGCAGACTTGTGTGTAAAACTATCAGAACTATCACTGCAGACGCTCTTGTTCATTGGAAATCCTTCATTCAAATATTGTCTCAGTCCTTTCCTATTTACTTGATAAAGTCCAATTAGACCACAGCATGCAATGATACAGCTATAGTGTGCTGTTCTTTGTTTGTACATTGTTTAAACCTCAGTTAAGTAGCAAATTAAGAATAAAGAGGAAAAAAATCTTTACATTTGGGAAGATACTTTACCAGATGAATGAAATTAAACAATTTACCAGTTTCTTTTGGATGAGGAAGCTTTCTCTACCTCTTCCAAATTTTGAGATTTTAGGAGCCTGTAGAGTTAAGTAAACAAAACGTAGTTAAGGACTGTGATGCTAATCTTGTAAGAACAGGCTTGTGGAGTTGTCCCCAAAGTGATATAAAAGTGATCAGTTGATGATAAAACATTTTGAAATAATGAGGCTTTTGAGTGTAATCATGTAATCAGGAATTCTAAGAGTTGCTGGCTGTTAGAGCAAAGTGCCAGCAATGTATTATAGAATGAACTAATCCAACAGGACAAGTAAAGCTGAAGATTCATAATGGGATTATTATTGTAGTCTATTGTCTAATATTTATGAAGATAATTCAGTGCTCACTTAAGCTCTTCAAAGTGCATTAGAACTTCTAAAATAGCTGCAATGTCAACAATCTGCTTAAAAATCTCAATTTTTCCAATATTATGTATGCATATCTAGCACATTTCAGGCTGTGAAAGCATTGTGTTTTGTCTCTATGGTATTACAGAAATCACCACAATTTTCTGATCATAAGTTGTTATATTGAGTCTTACAAGTTGTAGTCTTGAGTTTTAGAAAATGTTTTTTGCTAGATTCTTGGATTCTGCTTCAACTGCTTTCACTGGTTATCAGCTTGAAGGACAAAAAGATGTGGCTGACTTGACTGTCCCTTTTGTGTGAACCTAAGCAGTGCTGAGAAAGGGTTGTTCTTGACCATCAGTGTTGGCAGAAATTTAATGGAGCAGAGCTTCACCCACACTGCTCCACAGATCCTCAGCTGCCATCTTCTTCCATTTGCATCATAGTTAGTAATGCTGAGAAGAGTTTTAAGGTTATTCCAAGGCATGAAGCAGCAAATATGTAAAGAAGGAGTAAAGACCCTCCACAAAACCTTGTAGAAAGAACTAAACCCACTTTTTTTTTTTTTTTTAAAGATTTTGAAAATCATAATATCATAGAAAAATTTAAGTTGGAAGGTACCTCCTAAGGTCATCTATTCCCACCTCTGACCCAAAGCAGAGCTGCCTTCATGGTTAGATCAAGTTGCACAGGACTGTGTCAAGTTCTGAAAATCTGTCCTTTTTCTGGTGCAGCTGAATATACAGTTAACCTTCATTGCTGTAATAGTACACTCTTGATAAAAAATACTTTATTTTCTAGCCACCTTGCCAAATCCACTGCTGGGGCAATAGTCTCTGATTTTAGTGATTCACACACATGCCATGAATCATATAGGTGGTATGACTCTAAGAGTCATCTAAGAAAGATGTAATTGTGGAGAGGAGTGAAGAAACGTTTAGGAAATAAGAATGTGTGGACTCCAATTAGGCAGAGAGGTGTTAAGGAATGCACAAGGGTTTTTGGGTATAGCAGGAAACAGTCTATGGGGAAACATAGCCAAAATTATGGTGGTTTTGTTAAAGTGAGTGGAATAGTATCACAGGGATAATTTGTACAATGAAATAATGTATTTTTAATAAGCTTTGCCATATTATCCCATTCTTTAGAGAGCAGTGGCTGTTCAGATGGCTATTAAACTATGATATCATTTTAAAATTAAATTATAGGAGAATGTCTAAAATATACAAGATTAATGTGTTTCAGTGAAAATAATACGGAAAAAATCAAATATGATAGGGTGAATGTAAATTACAGAGATGTTTTAGATACAATGTATCACTTATGTGTTCAAAACAAATCATTAGTCATATTTAGATGGATACTTTTCATTTCAAGCTTGTATTGTGCAAATGTTCTATATTCACTGCATCTTCATTTTACATTAAGCACGTCACTGTTTCCTGTTTTTCTGCTTCTTAATGAAACACTTTTAGAGCCATTAGCCTGGCACTGACTTGGTATAACTACATGTGGTAGATTTTTTAGGTATTAAAAATTGATTTCCAGAATGTACTGTGCAATGTCATGTACGTTTTCAGTGTGTATTATGTGCATCTTTAAATCTATAGCATTTTTCTTTTCCATGTGTTCTGCAGAAGTAACAGGGATGGCAAATCTGAATTTACTTGCTGGAAGTTTTAAATTTTACATCTGGTGTGAGATCTGCTAATCCCATTTAAATGTAATGATAAGACAAGGGGTGATGGCTTTAAACTGAAAGAGGGTAGATTTAGATTAGATACAAGGAAGAAATTCTTCACTATGAGGGTGGTGAGGCACTGGCACAGGTTGCCCAGAGAAGTTGTGGATGCCCCATCCCTAGAAGTGTTCAAGGCCAGGTTGGATGGGGCTTTGTGCAACGTGGTCTAGTGGAAGGTTTCCCTGCCCATGGCAGGAGGGCTGGAACTAGATGATCTTTGAGGTCCCTTCCAACCCAAACCATTCTATGATTCTATTTAAATCTGTGATAAGAGGAAAAAAAATTCAGATATTTTTCATACCAGAAAAAAGTTAACACTCACACTCTCAGCACACCAATATTTTCATCTCCCTTGTTCTTGCGCCCCTTATATAAGTCTCTAATAATTTCCTCAGTGTGGCTGTTGTGTTGTGTTTTTTTTTTTTTCTTTTTTTTTTCCTCCCTTTATTTATATTTGGGGTCCTCTTTCTTCCTTTTACGTACTCTACAGTGATTGTATGCGTGATAAGTATGTCTTGTTATTCTTCTCTTAGGCTGGTCTTGATTTTATCATCCCTGGATGACAAATGCCACAGCTGCTCTTGGGAAAATGTCTTATCTGACATTATTTGAAAGACAAAGCAATGGAAAAGTGCAATGTATCAAAAGACAGCTGCTGCTTCTACTAATTCAGGGTAGTTCTTTTCTACCTAGGGTTTTTTTATTTTTTTAAAGCTGCTGCTCAGTGTTGTTGCTCCTGCTGCCTTTGCCCCTGCCACCACCAGCAAGCAAAGCTCTAGTTGTGTCTGCTGTTTCTGGGCTGGATCACACTTGAGTCTGCTGGGTGGGATCTGCATTCATTACAGAACACAACTCACTGCGTGGCCATGTCCTTAAGGGACCCCTATGCCCCCTTAACAGTCGCTTTTAATACTGTAAGGAACTGACACTGCCTGATTTTTATGTCCGAAGCCCATTGAACAGTTGCCTGTTTAAGAGTGTAGGAAGCCACTGTTTTCTTCTGAGTGGTATGTTTTCCCTCTCTTTCTGGTAGGTAGCCTTCATTTTATTATCTGTTTCTCAAAGAAAACTTGCATTTAAGCAAATACTTTAAATCCCACATGAAGATGAAAGTCTCACTAAGAATTGTCACATTACTTATAAATACTACTCAGTAAACAGGGTATGCTTATATGAGGAAGGACTCCAGGGAGAAATTGGGAAGGGAAAGGTGATGCACCAGAATGTGAGAGGAGACAGTCTTAGCATGTCTGAACAGCTTTAAGACTGAAGGTGTTTTGCCTCTTGCTGGCTACAAGAGTATGTCTTAAGGGATCAGTTTTTTTCCCTTTGACATTCATGGGAGCTTTATCCCATAATTGGTTATACCATGCTCTGTATTTGGCGTATTTCATATTGCATAGGTTTGGTAGAAATTTTTCTTTGCCCATTGCTGAGTACAAAAAGCAGAAGAAACCACAAGCTAAATTAAAATCTGTTAAATGCAAACCTGACTTAAACCTATGAACTGGTGGTCGGTTGATATAGTTATGTGAGATCTGCAGCTGTACTGAGATTTATATATGAATTTTGGTCATATCAATTTTAAACAGGTATTTTTGTTTTATGTTTATAATGTTAATTTTCTACAGACAGCTGATACTAAGCAAAGGAAATTGCAAACTTTGAACTGACAGATGAGTTTAGGAAAAAGAGTGTAATGTGTGAGTCCAAAACCAAAGAGTAACTGTTTATTTTGTTGAAGGATTTAGTAGGTTTTTTAATAGACAAACCACAAAGATTAAAAAAAAAATTGACTCCACCAAATAAACTATACAATGTAGCGTACAACTCCTTTAGTTGCAGTATGTGGTTCTCAACCTACACAGTGTGAATAAAAATCAAGTTGAACAAAAGTCTCTCTTTGTTTTAAGATTATTTTAATTTCTCACTTGATTTATTGTATTTTTTCATGTCTGAAATAAAATAAAACAATTTAAGTATAAAAAATTGTTTTTCTTTGGATGGGGAGGGGGAAAACAGAAAAGCTTTGGACAGTGCTTCAAGCGATTTGTTTTTCCCATGAAGTAATATTTTGGTTTTATGATAAATATACCTGTAGATGATGACATCATTCCATTTTCCAAATGTAATACTAGAGAAATTGCATTAGCAATGCAATGTTATAATAGCATTTATGTTTACAGCAAAATTCTCTCAGTTGTTTAGAAATTCCCCTAATTTAAATATTGGCAAGGAGTGCTATGCATAATGATGTATGAACCGTTTTCTGGTGACAGGAGGTGATGATTTGCAGTGATTGATCATAGGAAAATATCTCTGGTTAACTTCAAGATGTGTTTAATCTGTGGCTGAGCTAAAACCTTTCCCAGAGGCAGGTACCTTTGAAAAATGGCACTGCAAGGAGAAGCTGACCTAAGTCTCAATTCTGGGAAGCGTGGGGGGGAGAGTTAAAGGTATGTGATAGGAGATCCAGGGAGTAAGAAAATACACCTTGTCCCAGGGCAACTGCTGATATGTACAGTAGCTACTGTGACCCCTCCCCTGCCAAAGTACTGTTGAACTCTGCTACCACTAGTAACGATAACTGGGCACATTCGTTGGCAATGGTTTCCTTCTGTGTCCCCCAGTGGAATATAATTCATGGCATTAAGGATGTATGCCTAGCTAAAGTCAAAGACTGATTTCAAGTTCTGAGTGTGTAATGCTATAATGAGAATGGATATGACAAATCCTTTTGAATAAAACCTTTGAGTTTCTAAAATCTGGACAAGAGATATTCTGAGTTGAGTACCACTAAAAATAATGCTGGGCCATTGCTTATGAAAAACCTCATTGATGAGGGGCTACTAATTATGCTGTCTTCAGAGATTTCAGTTAGCAACTATGGTATTTGTAAGAATACCACATGGCCATTTATAAAGGTAGTCATAACTTGTGAAAATATAAATTTGACATGGAGTCAACAGCACAGACCCAAATAAGGAACAAAAGTTGTATTTAGATAATGTAAAATGATGTGAGATTCATTTCTCTATTAATTGTTAGCTGATTCCATACTTCTATATTTATTTCAAAGGTAGTTCTTATAAAAATAATGCCTATGAAAGGAAATACCCCCCCCCCCCCCCCATTTGTCTGAAATGTAGGTTTCTTTGGAACTGAAATGAAGTGTAGTAGTACTTGGGAGGTATTCTCAGCTTGTTTAGCTTTTCTATATGGTTGGATCATAACGATCATAACAGTTATCATTAAGTATATTAGAAAGACACTGTAAAGCCTAAAGATTGGGTTTCATCTATGACAGCTTTTGTGCTATACTGAAGTTGGAAACGTTTTTCCTTAAGGCTTTGAAGATGTCAGTGGAAACAATTTATTCTTTAAATTAAAAGGAGCAGAGAAGGCAAGAATTAAGAAGTCTGGGAAAGGAAATGAAGATCCTTCATTTCACAGAACTGAAGCCAAAGAATAGATATTAATGAGCAGGTTTTGGGGGGTCAATTAATTTGATTCAATCAACTTAAAATTATTAATGGCATAGTTTTAAAAACTGTTGAAGGGATTTTAAAAAACAGGGTCAGAATGGGACAGATCATAGAATACCAGCATAGCATGAATATGTAATACCTGTTTTCCCAAAGGGAATCTTCAGAGTTACTCATCAGTAAATATAATTTAAATACCCTCTCAAATATTGCTAAAGTAATAGGGCAGTCATTTTTAAGAACATAAAAATGTATGCTAATGTGTTAATAATGGGGGTTAAACAAGAGGAAATTGTTCCAATTTACTGTGCCTGGCATTAAAATACTGACATTTACCTGCAATTAATGTTACTGCAGTATTTAAGGCCCGCCTCATATTTAGCAGCAAGAATGCAGCAGCAATGTTAGTTTCTTGTATATGGTAAAGATCAATATTTGAATGCTATACTTTGTGATTTAATTTAATTTTTAAAAGGTAGAAAATGGAAAAGATTTCCATAGTTTATCCTGACCTTAGTAAAACATTAAAATAGATCTAATGATATTCCCAGAGAGACACTGTAGAAATGTAGATTAGATGTGCATGATAGCAATTTGCGTATCCAGTTTGTAAACTAGACAGAAAATATTGCTATTGGTTTATTCCCAAATCTGAAGGATTGAGATTAGTTGTGGAATAATTTGCCAAAACTCTAAAGCTCAGATTTCCACCTATTCTCCTTTTCCTCAGGTATTTTTCTTTCAATATTTTCTTCTCCAAAAGTACTGTCATTTCCCTTCTGGCAGGATGGGGAAGAAGTTGGTTCAAGAGCTCTTGTAGTATTCAGCTGCTGAGAACTCCTCAATTTGAGCAAGTCTTATTTGTCCAATACTGAATTATTGACATCATTGAAATCAAGAACAAAACCAAAGTTTCTTTCAGTGGTAGCTGTTAGCACAAAGTCCTTCATACTGAAATATCTGGCCTGTGTTACTCTTTTCATAACAGTTGTGGCAAACTAAAAAAGCTCTAATTATGGTTATAATTCAAATGGCATAAGCATTTATACTTCCATAGGATGTTCTTTAAGTTTATTCTGGTATCAATGATTTTTTTGAAATCTGGCAAATGGCTACTCTTGATTAATATGAGGACAACAGTTCTCTTCCACCAGCTTTGAAATTTTGCAGACACTTGGGTGCATTAAGAAATTCTAAATGACATTCCAGTTTGAAAAATTCAAACTTGCAATAGCTGTCATATTTGAATTAAATAGAAAATGAACACTGAAGAGCCTATGCTGTATGATACTTCCTACCAAATTTTTAATGCACATCTCAGTATATAGTCAATTCTGTACAAGTCATATCTGGAGACCTAAACAGTAAAAACAATGTTGATCCATTGTTGTTTATTGATGCTTTATAAATGTGTTACAAAGCTACAAAAATTAAGGGGGAGGGAATTCAAAGTCACATCTGTTTTTCAAGTTCTTGAGCCATTTTCTCATGTGTATTACCTTTCCCCTCATGTCTATATTGGAAGGAATAATGTCATTTCTTAATATGCATCCTGAATTGCAGAATACTTCCTATATTTCTAAACTATAGCCCTGTTATTTAGTCTTCTAAAAGTGGACTTACTGTTTGTCTGTGAAAAGAACTCTATTGCGTATTGTATATTGTGAGTGTAAGCTATGCCAGTATGTCTTCAGATGTGAATACATTTATTCCAGAAAACAGTACTCATGTTTTCCCACTTCGAGCCCCGTCACCTACTGCTGCCCTGAGAGGGAAGATGTGCGTAGCACGCCCACAGCCTGGCTCTCCAGGTGTGCATCCTGACCACAGCCTAGTGCCCTGCCAGGCAGGAGAAGTAAACACGCCAGCTAGGTTTATTATTTTTATACTGGACAAGCCAATAGACCTTTGTTACTATAGTAGTTACTTTCTAGGTTTTTCCAAACAAAGCATATAAAACAAGTGAGGAAAAATAGTAAGATTTTCTGTATTTTCAGCAAAAATTCATTCAGAATTCAACTGTACCACTAGAGTTGCAGGTACTGATCCTGCTCTTACCTCCTTCCCTGATCTGCAGCCAGAGACACCATCTAATGCTTTTCTACATTTTACAAGTATTGGTTAGTGCATTAAATGTTAGCTATTTAATTGCACTGTGTTTTATTTGTGATACAATTCTAACAAAAGACTGCAATTTATTTTTTTACTCATATTAAAAGTAATGGGGCAAAACAGCTATTAAAAGACATTATCCAGCTCCAGTGGCTTAAAAAATTAGTTTTTCTCTAACATATTACAAGGTGATTGTGAAATATAGGTATGCAGGTTCCCATATTAGTAATGGACATATGCATATGCTTACTTTTAATTTGCTTTTCTACTTCAGCACATTCTTTTCAAAGGAGAAAATTCAAAATGTGCACTATTAACAACTTGCCAATCAGTGTTCTTACAGCTGTTTTTAGTTAAGCTAAGCAGGATACATTCATGCCAAAAGACCATAGAAGTCTTACCTGGATGCAGTTTTAGATGATTATGGTGAAGTGTCTTCTTCGGTTTCCATGTCACCACTGCGTATTCAAACATTTCCAAACATTATGTTTTCTGACACCTGTATTAGAGCCATCATATTAAAAATGAATTGGCTTAACTTCTCTCTACTTTCTTCTTAAAATTAGGCATTTTAAAACAAATTTTAAAAATGCTGTAGAAGGGAACTGAGAATAATTTGTTAATTTGGAGCATAAATGTCACAAGTATTCCTTATCCGTTTTTTAAAAATCCACTGCTGCTGTTCTAACTTGCATTCAGAACCTTTCTAATTTCAGTGATTTCTGAAAATATTTGACCCCTAATGAGTTTTAAAATATAGATCTGGAATCTTGGTGGACAATGGCAACTCCCATTGTATAAAAGAGAGGTTGTATTCAGCAAATGAAGCTATTTGACCAACACCCTGAATAGGAAAGAATATTTTTGGATAAATGAGTCAGGGTTTTTTGAATGTGCCATATCAATTTATAGACCATGCAATCTAAAAATAGAAAAAGTGGGAGAACAGATCAAGGAATCAGATGGAATATATAAGTAAAGTGATTAGGATAATCATTGGCATCTACCTGTTAGTAAAACATAATTATGTATTTTCACCATTATTTTACAACGGAAAAATGCTAGTCTTAAATAAAATAATTGCTTTCCTTCATTACATTTTTTTCTTTTTGCTCTTTAACAAGGATTTCCATTGTCAGAAAGCACTTGGCAACAGTTGGTAGTGCAGAGATTAAATTTTCATCCTAACTCCTGGTAATTTGCATTCAAAAGTTGGTTAGTGTAAGTGTAATATTGAAAAGAAAATGATATTGTAAGTGTAATAACTATCGTTGGAGGTTAGTCTATTCTCAACTGTTGTAAAAGGTCCTAGAAAGCTTCATTTGTGTAGTTACCTTAAAATTGCAAGATACTTCACTACATGAAGATATTGCTTATGATAAATAATTTGCTCTGTGCAACGTCAGCAGCATTGCTGATCAGCAGATTTGATCTTATCTTATAATTCAGATACACCTGGATACTTTTTCATAAAATGCTGCTCACCTTTCATGAAAGCAAATCTGTTAAATAATCAGCTCAAGGACATAAAACCAATAAAAATGGTATAAATAAAAATTCTAATGCTTTTTCATGGTTTCATGATTATCGAACAGATATGAGATCAATTCTCTAACTCATGGTGCAATCAACTTGTCTACAGGAAGGCCAACTAATTTCTAAATGGGATGCTGTTCAAGGGTTTACACTAGTAAAGGGCAACATAAACTCTTTGAGTATTCAGTGAATTGTGATTGCTTGTATTGCTTCCGAATTAAGGCTGCCAGAAATATGTTGATGGATTTTATGCAAAATGAAGCTTGTAATCAGCTGAAATAACATCAGACTAGGTAGCAGCAAAATGAAATGCCCCACACTTTCATTTTCCTAAAATTTAGGAGAAAATAAGTACAAAAGAATAAAATATCTGTAAAACTGGTGTGAACTGTACCATTTCAAAGGAGCATCCTTCTAGGAACTTAATGTGTGGTGTTATATCCTGTCAGCTGTAAAAAACCCACAGACATACAACAAAATCTCAGGGGGAAAAAACCCCCAAACCCTGCCTCTTGTAAGCATCACTATTTTTAGTTCCTGGGAACTCCATGGAAAGGGTGAACTACTTCTGTTGCTTCTGATGCCTTTCTAAGTGAACGCAAATTTCTAAAATGGTATTCAACTGGCATTTAAAATTTGATCCAGATTCCTAATCAACAACATCTGGTATCTGGTGAATGAAGTAAATAGACAGCTCTTATTGACTTGAGTGATCTTTGGAGTGGATCCTCAGGTTGTAAATTATGCGGGGTTGGTTTTTTTTCCTCCTTTTTTTGCTTATTGTAGGTAGATACTGGGAACACCTTAAAGGAAGATTGTAAATGTATTTTTGGTTATTTTCATACTTCTATTATTACTGAACTGTGTGGAGTCTCTGACAATGAGAGAAACTAGTTTAGCTAGATGTAGTGAAGTGCATATGGCAGCTTCACGAGCTGGACAGCTGCATTCTTTCTCTTTATAGCATGAGTTTGTATACTTGTGGATGTACCTGTACACGGCATTATTAACTGAAGAAGATTTAACAATACATGTAAAAACCTCTCTTTATGTCCATCTCTTAATGGAGATCCTTTAGACAGCTTACTATAATCTGTTATTCTAAAAGTGTAGTCATTTTGAAACACTGTCTGATAGTGTAATTGACAAACCAGTTATGTGAACCAGAGGTTATTCTCTGGGTTAGGGTGTAGTTTCTTTTTTGGTGGAAGTTTAGCTTCTGGGAGAAGACGTGTACGTTGATGCTATGGTGTGAGATAGAGGTAAATACTGAAAACTTCCAGTCGCATGAGCGCTATGGTTGGATAACTTCTTAAAGGCAGAAAACTAGCTGTTTGAATTCATCCCTAGAGGCATTTTCCCAAAGCTTTGTCCTTATTTTAAGGGATTTTGGAAGAAATTAATCTATTTTTTATCAACAATATTAAAAGTGGTGTGCTACACTAACTTGGTGTGCTGTATTGCTGATGTCCTCCCCCTCAGAAGATAACCTTTGTTAGTTCATCCTAGTATTCATTAATACATTCATTAATTCATTAATATCTGTTTATTTTCTTAGTTCCATGTACTGTTTGAGCTGTGATGAAACTTTATGAGTGTTTCACAGTGAAATAAATCTTTCCTGAGTGTCTTGGTCTACTTCTGTTCTGGCAGCAAGTGAGGTTTTGATTGTTCAGCTCAGAAAACCGGCTAGAGAGTGCTTCTACTTCCTTCCGCTTGGCACTGGTGGCTTACTGTCCCTTGAAAAGCAGTGAAGTGGATGATAGTGTATCATCCTAACACCTGTCCCAGAACTGAATTAAGACATTTCCAGGGTAACACAGAAGCTGCAAATCACTTCCATGTCCTGCCTTTTATGCATAGCCTTTGTTTCCTGTTCTTTCTGATATTACTTTACCATACTAGACCACTTGCAACCTTTTCCATTCTGAGACTACTCTACAGTTTTCTCAAATTAGGAGGGTCCCTTCTTCAGAATTACACTAGACCATCCTGTTCTTGGGTAGCTGTCTTTGTATATGATGAAGATATCTTTTTCTGTACTTTTGTGAGAATTTCTGGTCCATCATTGCAAATTATTTTTGATAGAGAGAATTCTATCTATCACTGCTGGATTAAATTGCAATTTTCCTTTAATATATGGTGGAACCAGTTGTCTTCTGCCAAGTAAGGAATTACTGTCCCTTGTAAAACTTTCCTTTAGTTATTAATGTACTTGCAGTAACTCTGTACTGTGTTAAAATATTTCTCTGTATAACTTTGAAACAATGATCCACTCCATATGTTCTTTTGGGAAACTCTTTTGCTTACTGTCTTTCTCAGTGCTTGAACTACTGCCACATTGATGGTGATCTTCTCTGGACTCATTACCTCTGTGTGTTTTGTCAGTGCATGCAGTTTGTTTCTTTCTCTTCTAGGATACTTACAGGCTTATGAAAAATCCTAATTCTAGGTTCTGAAGTTCATGGGAAAATCAAAGAATGAATGGTGATAAATTCTTTAATTCTTTCTCATGTTAGACTCAGGAAAAGACTGTCTACAGTGGATGAGTAGCTGCCTTTCACATGGAAAGTTTAGGTGATATGGGCGTTGTAAGCCTTAAGACTGGAAATGTTTTGTCCCGATGCTTTTAGTGATGCACTGTCATCTGCAGTCATGCCTATAAGTGGTGCAATTGGAGCTATTCATGGTGAAAGTTGTTCCAAATGATGATTAAAGCTGGAAGCTTGTGACCCTGCATAATCTTTTTTTATAACTGTATTTCCGAGTCCTTGGTTTTAATAATCTGTTATACAATATCTGAATGTGCATTTAAAGCTGTACTGCATTCAGTTACTCAAACGCAAGTTCTTTACTTTTTTTTATTTCCTTAAGGAGGCATGCATATAAAACATTACTGAATTTATATGAGACAGTAATTCTCTTACGTCTGTGTTTGTGGCAGACAAATCCCCATATTTCTCCTTCATATGTTATTTGTGACTATAGGATTGGTCTGTGGGGATCTCTGCAGAACATTTGACATTTTGAAAGAAGCCCTCAATGTCAACACTTCATTTTTCTCCAGGCTTCTGGGATTTGGAGGTCTCCAGATGTTTGTTAGGTGCGTTATCATGTACTCCTGTGTTGAAATCCATTTCCATTGACATGTGGATAGACTGGTGGTTTGGAACTCTGTCAGTGTTTACTTCGTGGTTTTTCTGACTTAGGTGCAGAACATGTTAAATTTTAAGCACTGAAATAATGTAAGGATGTACTTATCTGACTTTATCGGATTATGTCTGGAAAGTTTTGCACATGAGGTTAACAAAGGATCATCTTTTCAGATTGGTTTGAACTAACCTCATATTTGGGCCTCGTTAGGCTGTGCAATCCATTGGCTAGTGGTGGGAGAAAGAGAAGACAAAGCTGGAAAAAACCCAAAACAAATCCATGTCTCTTCCCAGCTGTAGCATCTATTGTATTTTTCCTTTTTTGCTTCTATAGGGCTTCTAAGTCATTGCATGAGTTCTCTGAGCTGCCTGAAGAAGAGCCTGAATCTTTAGGCTTTTGCAATTGGAAATTCAGGAGGCATGCCTATGTCCTTGCTTTTCTTCATTTCTACATTAGCGTTGTCTTTTGTAACAAATGGTGACTTGCTAGTATGCTTGTTTATATGTATACATAAAAAATCCTGCATAATTTTTGCATTGTGTTCCATATGCTTCGAAGAGATAGGATGGTACATTTTTGACATGTAGTCTTTGTTTGGTTGAAGGTGATATAATTCAGATCTAGTGTGGACCACCAAGATTTGATGGTGTGGGAGGGTTTTTTTGGGGAGGGGAAGGGCAGGGCTTGGGGTTTATTTGTTTGTTTGGGGTTTGTTTGTGTCTTGTGGGGTTTTTTTGGTTTTTTGTTTGTTTGTTTGTTTTTTAGTTTTTTTGGTTTTTTTTTGTTGGGGTGTGTGTGGTGGTTGTGGTTTTTTTCTTTCTTTCTCTTTTTTTTTTTTTTTACTGGATATGTTGCTGTAGTATGTTTTCCATTGGTAACATGATGCTTGGAGGATATCTGTGTAACATGGACTTTGTTTACAGGGGTGTACTGAATTGCACCTATCTAGATTCTAGTATTACTTGTCTTTCTAACACGGGGAAAAAAAAAATCTGTTAGAGCTATTAAGAGAGTCAAGAAGTACTTCAGCCACATTATCTGGCTCTTGGAGTATGTCTACAGGTTACCACTAAGACTGTTTTCTTATTCTCAGAAATAAGTTTCTTCATTTTATGTTCTCCATTTCACATTCTTCGATTCTGAAAGGGACATTATCAACCAGTTACTTGTTGGGGGTTACCAGTGGGGACTAATAGTCCTTTGTGGGTTTGTTTTTAAGGAAGAAATCACAAAGATGGATTTTGCAATATAGTTTGTTTTGTAAAAACCCTTTCATTTACTTAAGTGAGGAGCAAGGTTTCAACACAGTACAATTTCAAAATAGGTGGAGATTCTGGAAAGCCACCTATGTATTCAGTGGACCTCACAAATCACCCTGTTGCATAGAGCTGCCCCTGTATTTCACTGGGCTACTCTGCCTTGCATCCTTTAGCTAAGGGCCAGGATTTGGCCAAATTTTTCAGTTGGTTTTGAGTATAGTAGTAAATTTTGCAGTAATCTTTCATGGGAACTAAATCACTAGTGAAATAAACTCTTGGGAGCAGATAACTTGATCTTTCATTGCCTCATATGTGATTCAAGAAGTCTGTATTAGTTGCTGTTGTCCATTATTCTGGAATCTTTCTTTGTTTAATTCATGGTAAGATGAACATTGCCCCCACTAAAGAAGCCAGGCAAACTCAAAACCTGGGTTTATTTAATAGCATGTAAAATATTTGTCAAGGGATTATATGTATTTCAAGTCAATCTAAATAATTTTTGACAACTCTAAAATTGTATTTGCTACAAGGAGAGAAAATGGTACTATATAAAATCGTAACATCACAGTAGAGTAGTGGAGAGATTATAGTTGTACAGTAAGTCATTTTATTTCTTTGTAAATGATAGTCACTGTACAGTATCACTTTCTGAACTGTGTTTTCCACTCAAGTTATTTTGTAAGGATTAAATTAAAATCATTCCAGGGTACATGCTTTCAGAGATTGTAACCGTTCCTATTTATTTGAAATATACCATGACTTTCTTAACAGTGAAAGAAAAAGTTCAAAAGACAGTTTTCCACCTCATTGCTTCTTTTCATAACAGTACTCATACTTCAACTGCAGGATTTTATTGAATACAAATTGAAGTGAACCTATGTCAAAGTGGAAATATCAAAATCATACAGCAGCGCTATGCTTTGCTCTTTTCAAGTGGGGGTAAATGTACCACTGTGATTTCTTAGAACTCAGGCAGAAGGTTTGTGAGTAATAGCTGTATTTAAAGTACTATGAATGTATAGTGCTTTCTCTACATAAATCTTTTCCAGTGAATGAGTTTTACTTGCTTCTGAAGTAGCGGACTCAAATGTGACAATCTGTCTGACCTTTCACAGGAAAATGGGAAGCTTTGGGAAGTTGAAAATGTCTAGCTCTCCATTCCTAGAGATGACCAAATGAACACATTTACTTTGTGTCATCACTAAGAGAAGTAAAAATAAATATAAATATGGTTGTAGGCCATGTAGGGATACTTATGTGGCAGGTTTCTGTTTCCTTCCCTTATGCAACATACTTGAGTAATAGGATCTTTTAAACTAAAATTCAGTTTAGTGTTTTCATTCAGGAGTTAGCTCACATTTCTGAACAGCTTAGAATGCCAATATTGTACTAACTGGTTGGTGGATGGCACAGACCTTGACACGTCTGCAGGAATTTTTTCAGCACTTTGAAGCCATCTGTTCATGTGTAGAATACAAGGAATTTCAGAGTGAATCATCAGTCATTGCTATCTGGAAGTACAGAGCAGAGCTCAGAAAAGTGTTTCATAAGATAGTCAAATTGAATCATAGAATCATAGAATGGTTTGGGTTGGAAGGGACCTTGAAGATCATCTAGTTCCAACCCCCCTGCCATGGGCAGGGACACCTTCCACTAGACCATGTTGTGCAAAGCCCCATCCAACCTGCTTGAACGCTTCCAGGGATGGAGCATCCACAGCTTCTGTGGGCAACCTGTTCCAATGCCTCACCACCCTCATAGTGAAGAATTTCTTCCTTATATCTAATCTAAATCAAACTTCTTTCAGTTTAAAGCCATTACCCCTTGTCCTATCACTACGTGCCCTTGTAAAAAGTCCCTCTCCAGCTTTCCTGCAGGCCCCCTTCAGGTACTGGAAGGCTGCTATAAGGTCTCCCCGGAGCCTTCTCTTCTCCAGGCTGAACAACCCCAACTCTCTCAGCCTGTCTTCATAAGAGAGGTGCTCCAGCCCTCTGATCATCTTTGTGGCCTTCCTCTGGACTCGCTCCAACAGGTCCATGCCCTTCTTATGTTGGGGGCCCCAGAGCTGAACGCAGTACTCCAGGCGGGATCTCACCAGAGCGGAGTAGAGGGGGAGAATCGCCTCCCTCGACCTGCTGGCCACACTTCTTTTGATGCAGCCCAGGGTATCGTTGGCTTTCTGGGCTGCAAGTGCACATTGCCGGGTCATGTTGAGCTTCTCATCCACCAACACCCCCAAGTCCTTCTCCTCAGGGCTGTTCTCAATCCATTCTCTGCCCAGCCTGTATTGGCATTGCCCTGACCCACATGCAGGACCTTGCACTTGGCCTTGTTGAACTTCATGAGGTTTGCACAGGCCCACCTCTCAAGCCTGTCAAGGTCCCTCCGGATGGCATCCCTTCCCTCCAGTGTGTCGACTGCACCACACAGCTTGGTGTCATCAGCAAACTTGCTGAGGGTGCACTCCATCCCACTGTCCGTGTTGCCGACAAAGATGTTAAACAGTGCCGGTCCCAATACCAACCCCTGAGGAATGCCACTCGTCACTGGTCTCCACTTGGACATCGAGCCGTTGACCACAACTCTTTGAGTGCAACCATCCAGCCAATTCCTTATCCACCGAGTGGTCCATCTGTCAAATCCATGTCTCTCCAATTTAGAGACAAGGATGTCCTACAGGACAGTGTCAAATACTTTGCAGAAGTCCATGTAGATGATGTCAGTTGCTCTTCCCTTATCCACCAATGCTGTAACCCCATTGTAGAAGGCCACCAAATTTGTCAGGCAGAATTTGCCCTTAGTGAAGCCATGTTGGCTGTCACCAATCACCTTGTTATTTTCCATGTGCCTTAGCATAGCTTCCAGGAGTATCTGCTCCATGATCTTGCCGGGCACAGTGGTAAGACTGACTGGCCTGTAGTTCCCCGCGTCTTCCTTTCTTTCCTTTTTAAAAATGGGGTTATGTTTCCCCTTTTCCAGTCAGTGGGAACTTCACCGGACTGCCACGACTTCTCAAATATGACGGATAGTGCTTAGCAACTGCATCCACCAGTTCCCTCAGGACCTGCAGATGCATCTCATCAGGTCCCATGGACTTGTGCACCTCGAAGTCCTGGATGAGATCAGAACTCTTCTTTTGGAATTCCTAGTCTATATGAGAAACAACTTCTAATGTTTTTTCCTAGGTAGTATTGTATGTATCCAAGGTTAATTTTATCAGCTTTTGCTATGCACCCAGGTTCTATATTTGTACCTGGAATTTCTTGTAATTGCATTTAGTTAGAGAAATCACAAAACCTTTTACATCACAATAAAACATCAATATTTTTCTTAAGTAATTATCCAAATGATTACAATATTAACTAACTCTTCTTCTAACACCAGTTCTATGACAATTCAATGTTACTTTATAATACTGCAGGAGCACTTAGTCATTCTTAGTTTTTGTTTCTAACGTGGATTTAGCTTTTAAATACAGAGCGTTCTTAATCCCATGGTTATTTATTTTTACTAATTCTATATAATTAAACAAAATATATGTGATGATTATTCTCTTTAAACAGTGCTACATATTTTTTATTCCAGTGGAAGAAGGATGGGGTTTTTTGTTTGGTTTTTTTTGTTTGTTTTTTTTTTCTTAGACAAACGTTTATTATACACTGATGTAACTTTGCAATGCTCATCTGTTTCTTCTTTTGAAAACCATCTTTTAATCTAACATCAAGAAGCTCAGAGCAGCCTCTGAGCTCTTGAAAAGCATGACTTTATCTTTACAAAAGCATATTTTGAAGAAGCCTTTTCTTTATGAAGGGAACAAAAGGAAAATGAATTAGGAAAACAATATTCTCCAAACTTGCAAATGTTATGCATGGAGGACTTCTGATATATTTTCCTTTTTGTTGGTTAGCAATGCTATTTACAACAATAAGAATAAAAAGACTATTATTCATCAAAACAGTTATTTTTGCTTCTTTGGTGGTGTACTCATAGCTGATTACATGAAATGGCAGAATAAAGAGCACAATTTCTCTCCCCTATAGAGCTCTGTTCTTTTTTTTTTAACAAGATTAATGACAGATATGCTATCAGCTAAGTAATTAAAGTTTCTTTCAGAAGGGTGTAGAAGTAAAACAAAACTATGAGCATCTAAGAAAGATAATTCCATATTTGATTTGGAAAAAAATTTACATCAGTGAATGGCTTCCAATCAGATGGTGATAAAATACCCCAACAGAATTAAGTTGTTGACATACTTTTTCTGAAGTATGCTTTTACTGATTTTTTCTTACTAAATTAGGCTAATCAAGCAGAAGGAAAATGTATGCTTAATTTATGTGCAAGGCAATGCACAATATGTGTACCATTTCTAATAAATACAAAATATGACTGGTTAAGCTTATAAGACAATAGCATATACATTTCAGTCATAAACACTGTATTCTGCATGAAGTTTGTTTGATAAACTACTAAATCTCTGCTTTTCAGATACTCAACCTGATACGTCTTTATAGTGGAGTTACTGATTCCCTTCAAAAGACCTTTATTTCCACCTATGTCAGAGGGAAATACAAAAACATTTTTCTGTAGAAAATCCTATTTTCATTTGATGGAAGAAGTTTACATGATCAGCTTCTAAAACTTTAACCTCAACTGGATTTGTCTACTTTACCAAATATTTTACCTTGAAAATATTAGTAGTTTAATGTGTATATTTTGAAAAGGAGATGAGTCAGGAAATCAGCATATTTTGGAATTTAAGATCTTGTGTAAGGAATGCTTTTTTTTATCCAGGGCTGTGTTTATTTGTAGTAGCCTTCACTTTGAAGGCCTGAGTATGAAATACTGAGCAATTCCTGCATATTTACGGCCACTGTCAACTTCTTTTCAGATTGGTGACAGATATTTAGTTACTTCAGAGGAGCTGGAAAAGGAATCCAGAGAGGATCCTATATTGAAAATTACCTATCTTCAAGAACAGGTCATATGAAGAAGTGTCTGTAGGATTGGTCTATTATATTTATGATTAGGTTAATAATTCTCATATGACAAACATGGATTGAAGAATGCATAGGAAGAAAAAAATTCTAAAACTCAGTGGGGGAGGACTTTATAGGTTAAATTAGATATTTTAAAAACAATCTATAGAAGCAAGAATCCACATATAAAAGGCAGTGGATAGGAAGACAATTTTGTGTATGTCTTCTAGTCTTTCTAGCTGCTTTGAGCTTTATCTATTAAAAAATCTTTCCTAGTTTTTATGCATATAAAACTTGGGGAGGGGTAGGTTTGGGGACAAAAGGAGAATTTAGAAGCTTTTTTTTGACTGTCTTTGAGTAACTCCTTAGGAATAAATCTTGAAATATTTGTGTCTAAGCTCTAATATACACAGTACCCTTGCACATTTTCTTATGAACACAACATTTATTTTTCAGCAATTCTCTGAATTTTTCATTGTTCTATCAGATAACACACAGTCTCTAAGTTCCCCATGCAACAGAGACAATCAATGAGCAATTAAACACACAAATTGATATCTTGGGTAATTTGTTATTTTCCATAATCAGCTCCCGATCAGGAAATCACAGTAGAAAAAACTCTTGTTGTTTTCTGGCTCTATTGACATTCCCTGTTATTCACTCATTCTGGAATTCTTCCCACATATGACACTTTAATATCTCCAATCCACTTTTGTTGGAATCTTGAAGTATACGTTACTTTTACAATTGTAGTTTTGCCCTATGGTTTTCTCAACTGGCAGCTTTCCAAAACCTAGCTTTTAACTTTGTTTCAAACATACAGGTTATATGAGCTTATACTGATTCAAAATCAGATCTTTCCTGGTATTTGCCCTCTTCCAAAGTCCAATTTGGTTTTGCCCTTGTATATCCACAGTCTGTCACTGGTTTCCAGATTGTTCTTCTCTGCACTTTCTATCATACAGAATAATCTCCATCTGAACTTCAGCTCCTCATAAATTTTATGAACAGCTAAAATGCTGTTTTTAATCTTTTCTTATTTTATTTCTCTGCGGCTACTTATTTAACTTTGTGTTGCTTGAAATAACTCTGATAAGCTTTTCTAAGTTAAAAATGCTGTGCCAAAGAAAATATTGTATTTATGTGTCCTGTGCTAATCAGCATATTTAGCATAGAAGCCTTTGCCTTGAAAATTCTGTACTGCTACAGGTAGATAAGATGGTGTCTGTGGGTGTTCAGCTTTCCCATTCTGTTTTCTATCTTTGCTTACACTAATGATGAAAACAGTTTGAAGTCAATGCTAGAAATAACATCAAAATGCATTTGCATTGTCAGATCAAATAACAGTTTCTTAAACGTGCAGCCCTTCTTCTTGTAATCAAATGGCTACTGCAGCAAGACTCAATACTGTCTGTAGTCTGAGAAAAGCAAGATGGCATTATTTGAGAGGAATTTATGTGTGAGATCAAAGCTAAGAAACAAAGAACAAAGGATACATATAAGTGATTTTTATTTTCTTTTGATAAAAATAACATTGAGGTTATTGAATACATTAAAAAGAAAACTAAGAATTACCAACATATGTTTCTATATTGTACTGAAAGCATGAGAATTATTGAATGAAGGAGAGAAATGTTTACATCACTTAAGATCACAAAGATGTTTGTTATGTGGAATTAGAAGAAGTCTGAGAAGCTTTAATTTCATAAAATAAAGAAAACTTGAAAGAAGTTCTTAAGGATATTTTTCCATGTTTTAAAGCTTTTTTTTCTTTACATAATCAATATCATACTGTTTGTGATTTTGCTATACAGAAAAATAAAGTGTATACATACATATTTCTTCTAATTGATAAGGAGTATTTAGAATCCTGTGGGAAACTTTATTTGTCTGAAAGGATTAGACTGGCCCTTTGTAATTTGATTTCAAAGTTACTAATTAAATTCACAACAGAAAATGTCTGTCAGTATTGCAAAAGATATAGTATAGCTATAAAAGTTTTATTATTTTATTCATGTGGAATAAAGATCAATAGAAGAAAGATTTTACCAACTTCAGAAAATCATTACCATCTTTTTTTTCTTAATTGCGATTGATTTCAGGACTAGAAGAGTTCATGTGACGGTGTCACAGACAACAGAGTTTCCTGGAATCTGTTTCCATTTCAGATTCCAGTACCTGTGTTAATGTAGATCATCTTCTTAAGGAAAAATTGCAGTACGTCGATGAAAAATTTCAAGTGATTTATCTCGGTAAGTTATTTCAGGGATCACTTATATTCATTGCCACAATAATCTTATCTCTTTAGTCTGAATGTGTCTTGCTTTAGCGTTTGTTTTTCCACTTTTTGTGTTTTGTTTGGTCCCATCCCACCCCCCCACCCCGTTTCCGTGCTTGTCTCTTTGCCTGCTGAAGTACGGTAACCTCTACTAACTTACCCATCTTAGGAAGCTATTACAGTTCATAGTCTGTGATCATGTCTCAATTTAACTCTCATATATTAAGTCCTTTAGGTTTTGGCATAAGATTTGTTTTTCAGTCCTTCAGCTGTTCTCATTCCCCTGCCTGTCCCCTGAACCTTCACCGATCTATCAACACATTCATTGAATTCTGGACTCCAGAATGTCACAGTGTCTAGCTAGGGGATATTCCAGTGTCTACTATTAATATAACAGGACTTGTGTATCCTTGCTTCCTGTTTGTCTGCCAGACATATCTAGGGGTCTTCAGCGTAACTCTCAGTTTATCAAATATGACTTTTGGGGAGACACTATTTTGAGGAGATAACCCTCATGATTATAAGCACAATGCAGTTCTTTTTAATTCTATGAATTTTATGAATGTCTGTAATAAAGACCACGTTATTGTCTTGTGCCCATTTGGTCTAGATGCTTGTCACCTTGCTGTTTAATCTGAGATAATGGTCTACTGAAGACAACAAATTTTTTTTTCACTCTTTCTTAGTTCATGGTTTCAGATTTATGCTGAAAAAAAGTTCATTCTGTCTGCTCCTGCTTATTACCTAACAGTTTACCATTGTTTTATAGAAAAAAAACCCTGAGGTGTTTCTTTGTTTTGTGTCACTTTGTGCCCTGTTTATTTTGGAATCTTGGTATTGTACTAGGGGACTGCTTATTTGTTGACCCTTCTTATCCTCCCCTTTTATTATTAGCTTGCTCCCATGGTGTTGCAGCTGTGCAGCATGCCATCCCACTCGAGTTTCTTTCTTGTCTGGTAGCTTTCTGTTCTGTTAATTTTTGTTCTTGGCCACCATTTCATTTCCTACTTCAATATGAGCTTTCAGAAGTTGTGAGGTTCTTTACTGTTTGGTCTGTCTGATATTCAGTATCAGTCCTTGTCCTTCAAATGATAAAGCTACTTACAGTAAAGCACTGCTTACAAAGGAATTCCTTTCTAGAATGAGACAGAAAAGAAAATTTTACCCATCAGGTGCAGCTAGAAACCACTACTGCAGCATCTGTCTTAACAGTGCTGATCCACAGAACTGTATGTGGAAGTATCTTAAACTTTTCTGTTACTTATGTTCATGTTCAGGCTCTAGCTTGAGACACCTAACCGTTGCACTTTGAGTTGTTCAGCCAAATGTGTCCCTTGCTAGACTGTGTAAACTTCAGAGAGAGTAAAGATATAATGTGCATCTCATTATGCTCCTCAGATTAACTATATTTACATCTAATCCCATCAGACTTTATCTGTTAGACTTTATCTTATCTGGTTCACCGAAAGTATTAATAATAAAGTTTCATTGTTTGCCTTACTGTCAAGATACTTTAAAAAAACCTCAGATGGATGAATGCAGACAGAATTCGTAATAAATTAGATGGTTAAATTACTTTGTGATGGAGATACCTGTTCAAGGATATTTTCATTGGTTCGCACTTCAACTAGAGGGACTAGTAATGTGGTTAGAACTACAAACTACATAATGTTATTTAAAGTTTGATCCAGCATTACTTTCTAGTATATATAAGATTATCTTTAGATTCACCTCCTTTATAAGAAAGATGTACTTGAAAATCAAAGCAAACAGTTTGTAGGTCTTTCTACAGTCTGTATTTTCTTAATGTGATGTCTCACCTAATCATAGTCTTAAATTTATGCCCAAATCAGTATTACAAGGAATTTAGAAGTGCTCTTTGCAGTGCTTATGGTTAAGCATGCATGTAAGTCTCCTCGGGATTTGTATGTTTATCTTTGCAGGTTCTTCTGTTTAGAGATTAAAATGGAAACTTCTAATGCAAAGAGACAGTCATACTGGTAAAAGTATTCTGCAGAGATGTAACTTCCTTTCTGAATTGTTCAGACATGGTGAGGCAGAGAGCTTTGTGGTCATCCAGTGTCACTAAGAAGAGTCAAAATCTAAAGTTTATGCATAATTACTCTTTGGATATACAGGCTAGAGTATTCCTTCTTCAGAAGTCGTGAGCTGAAACAGGAAGGAACAATATTCCTTTGGAAAATTACTACACTACATTGTAAAGACTAGGTTATAATATTGGTACTATATATTACCCTATTGTTCTTTCACAGTTATGTGGAGATATTTTTTAATTTCTTTGTAATTTGGGATCATTACCAGAATGTATATGCAGCTTGAAAATGAAAAAATAATGTTAAGTTTAAATACATATACCAGTAAAGATCCAAACTCAGCCTTTAGTGAGGTGGAACAGGGAAGTTGTCGCAGAGCATGTACTTATATTGCTTAAAATCTGCAAGGGGAATTCAAGCTCTGCTAACTTAGTAGTGAGATTCTGTACATCTGAGGTGTTGGCAGGTAAAATAGAAAGGCAGGAGGGAATAATTTCAAAAGATAGTCAGAGAGCAGTAAAAGCATCAAGAAAATGTGAACACTGATTCTACTTTCCTTTTAAAAGCCTCATTCAGAGATTAATTTTTTTTATGGAACCTTCCTTTAGAAATAAACAGTTTTACTTTGGATAGAATTAAATTGTTATCAAGGGCAGAATTTTGGAATGAAGATGGCACTGTGTCTTAAAACATCTCAAATTTAAATTCTAGTCTTCACTTTTAACACAATGAGCAAGGACAATACCATTAACTTTTCTTAACATCAGATCTCTGTTCTAATTCTGCTGCTGAAAGAACCTTACTTTAAGTGGATGTATGCTTTGTTCCACTAATGATTCTTTAGACTTGACAATAGTGAAGGGAAGGGAATCCTTGCTCATTTTTTTCCTCTCTGTTACATATCCCATTAGCAGCCTCAGCTTTTGAAACAATTTCTTACATTAGTAAACTATATGATTAATCTGAAAAATCTAAATCTGAAAATCTGATGCTACCTTGGAATTTTTTCTAGTGTGTGTGTGTATATATATATATATATGTATATATATATATATATATAAATTATATGATATCCAAACCTGAGAATTAGATTTGTGGTAGTTAATGAATGGGGGAAAAAGATACTGATTTAATAACAGAGAATAACAAATAAGAAAATGCTACTTTTTCTGTGTGAGAATCATGTTATGGCAAACATCAAATAAATTTTGTGTTTCATGTCTAAAGGAGAAGAAACTGTTTTATAACCTTTCTGAATCTCTAAATTTCTTTTTAAGTAGTTTGGTTCTCCCTTACTGATAGACGAATATTGTCTTGGAAGCCTCTAAGAACCTGCTTTGTGTCCTTCTGGTATTTTCCTTTGCTATATTAATAAATGAGGGAAACCACCTGTGTCAAGTATTAGTCTAAAGAACGTTACCTGTCTAAGAATCAGTAAGAGCATGAGGGTGCTTGATCCACTCAAAGCTTCTTAAAAAGGCAAAAAATCAAAGTGGCTCAAAACTATTACTTTTGTAGATGTTTTGTAGTTTTCCTCTTTAGTTATATAGTTTTACTTTTCCTTCACCTACTAATTTTCTCCAAAGCAAGAGCAGTGCAGAGTTTTAAAAAATGTGTATTGTAAACTTTGATGAAAAGTGATACAAAAGTTTTGGCTTCCTAGTCTCACATTGACTCTTTTTGAAACAACGGAAATATTCCTTATCTGTAAATACTTTGCTTCCAGGCTCTTGAAGCATTATTTTGATCACATTTATTCTCTTCTATATAGTTTATTTTAATTGCTGTATGTGAATATACTGATTCTTACCATCTAGGTTCATATGGATCCTGTCTGTTTGTATGCAAGGTGATTTGCATTTTGTTTAATAGTCAAAGCTCCAGTCCAAATTTACATAATAACTAAACTGCTGATGAGATAAAAGTTGTTATTAAGGCAATTTCACATTATCCTAATATTCTTAAGCTTTTCTGGATAGTTTCAGAATTTCACATTTCTCCACACAATAACAATGAGGATTTTTATTTTTTTTCATTCCTTATTACTGCAGTGTTTTTTTGGCGATTAAGATACTTCGAAGTTTGTACTATACAAGTATGCAGATACAAGTTAAATATTTCTTAATTTGTAAATACTCTGGAAGTTTTAAGCAAACAAAATCTGAGATTTGCAGATACAAAAAGTAAAAGATGAAAACCAAACTGACTTCACTGGTTCTTCCTAATCTTTCTTTCAACCTCTCTGTCTCCAGACAGCCTGATTTAAAGCTTGCAGAAGTATTGCCATGCAATTTAAGTGGGCTTTGAATGATGTATCAATTCAGCTGCAGATTGTCATTGGAATAATTGGAGCTGTACTAATTAACTTGGTGTTTCCCAGCCTCCTTGCAATTGCTTAGTCTTTCTTATGTTTGATTTAAACCTCGTTGGATTCCACCTCCAAAATTCAGTTTCGCATAGTCTTATAGGCCTCTACTGTGTCTCTGTGAGTGTGCGTGTATGTTCGCCTTGTTGCTCTTGTGCCTGACAGCTCTCAAAATGTCATCCTCACCTGAGTTCATCCACAGGCAGCTAAAATCTGGCATTATTACCTCTTTGATTTATTTTCTTTTAACTGCTTAATGAGGCACTTGAAACACTGCCCAGATAAGCTATGCTCTATGCTGACATTCTTTTTCTTCAAGTTCTTCTAAGATTTTGCTCCTTTTAAGCAGTTTGTTTGCTAAGATGTATTAATAACTTTGTCAAACTCACAGTAATGAAGACATACTGTGAGTATGTCACAGCTGCTTCATGGATAGGCCACATCTTAGTTTAATTATGAAGAAGGAATCTGCAAGACTTAGAGTTTGGACTTGAGAATCAGAAAGAAACGAGCATCAAAGAAAGTGTTTAATCCTCTTAGGGACAAGTAAGATGATGATATTGTCTGTCATGTTGGAAAATGTTCCAGAGACTAAAAGCTAGGTTTTACAAGTCTTCACAAGGTGGCAAAATTTATCAGTAAAAATATGTTAGAGAGAGACCAAAATTTAGTTTTCTTAGGAAGATCTTATCTGGCATAGAGAGGCAGTTTTTTATTCATTGGCTAGACATAGAAATCGAGTCTGCATTAATAGATGATAATACCTGGAGCTAAGGTGTACAGAGACAGACAAGAAGGACAACAGCAGCAGAGTCCTGTGGAGAAACTTGTAGTAGAGAAAGATGTTATTCTAAGGTCCTTATGCAAAAGTTAGGTGGTGTTAACTTTTCTCCAAATATGACAGTGAGCCTTGAGACCCTGACTTTAATTTCATTAAAGACTATTATTCTAATCAGAGTTTATTTCTCCTGAAGAATATCTCTGAAATCATTTAATATTGTCTTCCATGTAATTTTTTTGCAGTGCTGAATACAGCCTAGCATATTATTTTTCTACTTTAAGGATCTATCTAACATTTCCCTTTCTATTCCTTAGAGAAAATACGGCTTTGTACTTTTTTAGACATGGTAATGGATGGGATTGTGGAAATCTCAGTACTGTAAGATCTGCCTTTGCAAATCATCTAGCTTAGTGATGAAACAGCATACTGTGCTATGGCCTGGGGCCTCACTCCTTTCAGTTCTCCTCCTTCTTTTATAGCCAGTGAGTCCAGCGTCACTTCTGTGCCCTTGAATATACATTTGGACTTAATTTCTGTTCACTATTAAGATACATCTTATTCCTTTAGCTTTGTGCGCGTGAAGTCACCACCATTTAGCACAGAAGTGCTGAACAAAGTCTGAGGAACGAGCAAGCATCTTGCATAGTTGCCTTCACCTGCTGCTTCCCACCCTCCCAGCTGTGAAGTTTCCCCAGCATATTACTGTTACCACATCCTCAGCAGGTTTATTGAATAGCTAATCTGGGTGGAAATACAGTGCTCTGTAGTGATAATGCCCTGCTTTTCACAATCTGACTGAAGTGGGTTAGAGATGAATAGATAGTGCCTTGTGTGGCATAAACTTCTAAGGAAGAACTAACAGAAAGGAGGCGAACAAAAGGAATTAAACTCTGAAATTAAACTTTGCTTTTGAAACGATGGTGGTTATTTGTCCTAATTGGAATGCCATGTTTGGTTTAGGGGCAGCCTAGAGGCTTTGCATTCTGTCCCTGTAGTTTCCGTTGATTTCTCATGGTAGCTCTTCTGTATTTCATAACCCTTGTTTAGCAAGGTCTAAACCTATTCCGCTGTGTGGTAGGTAAATATCACATTTTACAGATGAAGCAGAAGAAAATCAGAGGATTCTTGTCAGGACAGAACAATTCTGTGCTCCATTTATCTCCTGTTCCAAAATGGTCTTGGATAGACTTGGTAGTGTGCACGATAAAACAGTCCAGAGATTAGTGGAAATGGCAGTAGAGATTTTATGTCATCAAAGTGCACAAAACTGACGTTATGCCTTTTAGGTTATGACTAACCTACTAAGCTTCTGTACTTAGAACAATTGCTTTATATCTGTTCTTGGTGTGTCAGCCTTAAACAAAACTCTTTTTGGCATTATGGAATAATTTAGGGATGGGAGACTTACAAACCAGGGTTGGAGTTACCACATGGGTGCTTATGTCACGTAACTGCAATACAGCTGTATGGTTTTTTTCTTTATATATTATTGCATGGCACTTTAACATGTACATGTGTGTGTTTATCAAAAATCCTTGAGGCCTGTTGCTTTCAGCAGAGAAGGGACTTGCAATCTGAGGGATAATGGATTGGACTTTAGTTTGTCAGCTGCTAGATACTTGAGTCTCTTACTTTTTTGCATGAATTTGGGATTAATATACATAATTCTCCTCATCAAATTTGAGGATGTTAACACAATATTCATTTTCCTGACTCTGAAAGTTTAAAATTAAGTTTAGTTTTGTTGCTTTTAAGTGTTGCTAGAAGTGATTCATTGTCATTTGATTCTTGGAAGCTGGAGGAACACAAAACAATATTAGAATAATAATGCGTCATTACTGTTTCCTAAATCTGCTGCATTACACAGACTTAAAAGAAAAATACCCTTATTTTATGAAAGTATAAAAAAAACAAGAAAGAAGGAAGAAAAGACAGTGACCATTGCAGAAAGAGTATTTAATTACTTTGTGACAAGTGAAGAATTATTTAATAAGGAAAACTAAAGAAGATGCTTAAGAAGACCTGCTAAACCAAGGATGACATAATTTGCCTTGAAAATGGATTCAGACATCAAATTAATACTAAAAAGAAAAACTGATATGTTTAAGGATAAACTATTGAAGATCTGACCTGTTGAAGCCATTTATTTCTCCTGGTAATTTTTTTTTTCTTGTAATATTTTCTGGAGTGAACTTAGCCTTTTCAAAAAGTTGGTAGTAGAGGGAATATTATGGTTTCATTCTTTAGTACAGTAACCTTTACTACTTTTCTAAAGTATGGTTCTTAAATCTGCATGCATGCTAACAATTGTGCTGTACTAAAAGCTCTATCACAGTGCCTTAAAGAGTATTATGTTTCATATTATGAATTATAAATGTTTAACTGTCTGTATTTACTACATAAAAATATTAAAACAATAATTATTCAAATAAATAGAATTATTTTGTGTATATGCAAAAATGTTGCTATATTTAAGTGGATTATTGGTACTGGTCTTGCAGCAGCGTTCTTCCTCTTTACGTGCAAGCTTACCTCTTATGTACTTACAGACCTCTGTATCTAAGATAGCTATAATGGGTAAGCTCTGTTCCTGAACAATAGCAGATAAACAGTTTTGGCTAGCAACATGCAGGAGGCATGCTTATTAAAAGATACTATTAAACAGCTTTGCCTAGAAGGTGAAAGCAAATCAGCTGAGTCTTGTTGGTAGCAGTGATTTAGACAAAGCTGTGGAATGAAAAAAACACAGTAGAAGTGACCCAGGTTGGTGCTAAATGGGTATAAAGTCATTGTATGTATTTGTAAAATTTTAATCTGCAAATTGTCAATTGATGTTTAAAAAATAAATCTTTTTTTTAGAGAGTAATTTGTGAAATCACAAGTAATTTGTGAAATTTTTATTAAATGCCCATGCTTTTGACAAAACAATGACAAGAACTCTCAATGAAACTGATATGAAAGACATTATTCTTTCTATGTGATATAGGAAAAAGTGGTACATTGCTTCATTCAGAAATGCTTAATTAATGGAGCTACATTAGTTAATGCTTCTTTAATGGGGCTGCATTTCAAGTGCATCTATAGAATGAAGGAACGATGACAAACTGGATCAAAAAGTGTTTGTGTGAGTGGCAAGAAGGATGTTTTTAGTTGACCTCTGTGTTTGGTTCTATACACACTGATCTCAAAGATGTGATTGAAGAAAGGTAACTCTATAACTGGAATGGAAAGGGTCATTATTCAAGGAGATCTGGCAGGATTACTGTAATTTGAGAAAGAAGTTATAGCTCTGTAAGAATAATGTTTGGCCTAAAGGACTGTATATACACACAGTGAACAGATGAAATACACAACTTTTTCTGAAGTGTTTGAGCAGTCTATCCACAGAAGTTTATGAAATAAATTTCCCATTGTGGTACACATGCCAAACTCAAGCTCTGACAGACTGCTTTGCAGGAAAGGAAATAGTCAGCAGCCTATCTCCTTCTTCAACTATGACTATGAATTCAAGGCACTTGGTGAAAGCAGTGCCTCTCACTATCAGTACATGTGTTAGTGCTGTGTGTGATGTAGTGACTGATGATGATTTGAATTTTATGTAAAATGATTCTATAATTTTATTCTATACTTTAAAAAGAATGTATTCAGTAGTGCCAGTTCTATGTGATTATCACATAGAAAATCTTTATTTTTTTCATTCACTTTTGAACTGGTTATCTTATGCTGCAGGTAATTCAAGTAAACATATTCAAGGACATTTTGTAATTTCAGCACATATAGGTTTTCTGAAGTATGGGTTATACAGATAAAATATAATTTTTACCTTTCTGGACACACTGTGAATATTGTTTTTCTTCCCAGGCTTTTAGTTTTATAGGGGTTGCTAATATTTTGGGACTATTTAAAAAGGTGTAGTGTTTAATTTTCTTTCTACTGGGATGTGTGTTTCATAGATAGTAGAGATTCCCAGAGCATCAATTATCCACTCATTATGCACCAAAGTGAAATTTTAGCTGTTAATTTTCTCTTATATAAACCAGAGTTGTCTTTAACAATTTTTAATTTTCTTCTATTTTCATATAGCAGTCCCATTAAAATCATACAAGTGTAACTAGATATTTTGCCCTAAGGTAAAGATGTATTATTATTTCTTTTTCTACTTTGAAAAATATTGTGGAGCTTGAAAGTAAAACAGCCCTCACAGAAACAAACAAGTAAAAAAACCATGAAAAGTATCAAGTTTGAAGATAGCACTTCTAATCTGGGCTCAGATTTGAGAAAATCTGTGGCAGATTTTCTCAAATTTTCTCAGATTTTTCAAATTTCAGATTTGACAAAAGCTGTGTATGTCAGGAAGTTACTCAAGATTATTATGATAAAGGAGGTTATATAAGGGAAGATTTTGCAAACCTAACGATCAGCTCGGTCCATTAACAAAAAGGAAAATGTTTTCTCACAAATTTTAAAACTGAAGGTGATGATGGTGATTGTCTCTTTGCCATACCAAGTGTTTTTCACTATCCTAAGAATAAATTATGTCCAGTTTCTTTCACTGAGTATAATAAGCTGAGTTCTCATTCACATGTGCCAAATGAGCGTGCAAGTGAGAGAACTACACACAGCAAAACTGTATCAGGTCTTGACCTCTTTACTGAGAATAACAGAGATAAAGCTTACTTTTGATCTTGCCATATTGCTTAGGAATAATTGGCTAGGGGATACGCAGAACTTGCTGAAGTGACTTTTGTGTTTCTCCTAATCTCCAGTTACAAATTGTACAAGTAGTTGTAGTCACTTTGCTGTTTGCTACCATGTTCAGACAGTTCCTGATGGAGGTTTCTAACCTGTATTAAAGGACAGAGAGCTGCAGCATTACTTCCAGCAAATCTCTTCAGTCTCTCTCTGTTGTGCCTGTTTCACTTCTCCTTCCTTTCCCCCTTAACTTCCTTTTTAGTCTTTTTTTCACCTGCCCTGAGGATTCAAGTCTTAAATCAGAAATGGAATAAACTGTGTTGTAAATTGATAGCTATTTTGTGGTTCTGACAGCTACTTGCAAGTGTAAGAGAATGACTGTGGGACACAGGCCCTTCCTCAGGTCTGAGAGAAACACCAAATTTCAAAGCAAAATACAGTGTGCAAGCAATTGCTTTGGATGTAATTGGCTATGCATCAGATCATGTCAAAGGAAAGGTACCTGTCACCTGTGGAGGGGAGAAAATTTTGATGAGAGGAAGAGATAGAAAGAAGGGATGCGAGGGTTATTTAATAGGGAAAAAGAAGACAGATTATAGGAAGTTAATGGAGAAGAGGAAGGTTGAGTTACGTCATAACAGCAGTCCCTCTATGGCGTCTATGGTGTTTGGTATAGAATAAGAGTTATCATTTTCTTTTTCTAGCTTCATTTTTGAAAGGAATTCTAATCTTTTAGAGGATTTGAGAGAGAGAGATCTCAAAGAAGTAACTGGTCTATAAAAATATACTCCCATGTGTTACTTGATGTTTTTAAGTTTTATTGATTATCTGAGTTAGTTCGTTCTGGTTTGTGGAATTTGTTTTTTGTTTGCTTAGCTATGGGTTAGAACTGGATTAAGTCTACTACATTTCAGGAAATGCAAGAGTAAAATCTTGGGTGTTTGGTTATTCTGTTTTAGGGAGTATTTATCACGACTTTTTGGAAGTGTATTAGCAGATTTACATTTCCCACTCAATCACAGTTTGATTCATTTGGTGCTTTCCAGACTTTGGGGAATTTGCATCTAATGATGAGTTCAGTTAAGCTTGGGAGCATTTGAAGGCTAGGAGGCATCATTCTGGTATGATTTCTTTCTGCCAGTGTAGATCATAATGGTTTAATGATTTGTTGTATAAATGTCTTGGTAGGGTAGTATGTGACAACTGGGATTACATGATTTGTATTTTGGTTTTGTATTAAAGAAAATGATTTCATTTTAATTGATAGGTTTTTTTTAAAAAAAAACCCCACCAATGTATTTCTTAGAGTAATATCGTTCTTGAATAAAGGTCCATTTTGGTGGGTCTCATAGGTGCTCTTTCCAGAGCAAACGTGGTAACATGAGTGCACATAGCTGTGTATTGACGATTGTTTGAGGCTGACTTTGGATGGTGACTGGTTCAATGGAATAAGTTGTGTTTGTGGATATTCTGTATGTGACAATTTTGAAGTTGGCACTTTGGATGGTCATCACAGTGTCTAGAAAAATTATATTGGTGTAGGCATAGTCCAGAGTTAGCCTGATGGAAGTATAATACTTACTTAGTTCATGGTGGAAATCAGTGATAAAGTACAGGCTTCTGGTGCAAATGGTGGAAACACATGTGTCCCACAGGTTTATCGAAGGTTTGGTGATGCAGTTACTTTAAATCTCTTCTTCAGCATGTCTCCTGAGAAAAGCAGTATATTTTGGGATTGTATCAGTGTATTATGTGTTGGTTATTAAATGTTATTTCTTAAAAGATTGTTGTGGGTTAAGTAGGAATGTGTATCTCCGGAGTGAACTGTGAACATTTTGTCTTGCTCTCATGAGTACTCCTGGTAGGCCATGATGCCATCATGGGCTGGGAGGCTGGCACACAGACTGGTGGTGGCATTCTTGCTGCCCTGAAGGGTGGAAAGATGGGTTATGTTGCATAACTTTTCAGGAGAAATTGGATATATGTTGGAGAAAATTTCCTCTTTGGATTATGAAAGAATGTCTTTAAGGATGGTTTTGATGATCTAATAATTTCTTCAAGGGGTTCCCATAGTGACACATTAGTGGACCTGCCAGGATTCTCGTCCTTCATGGTCTGGATAGCATATGTAATATCCCTGTGGTGGGAGGGGGAAAAGAAAGATATTTTTTTTTCATTTTATTTTTTTTTTAAGTTTATGGAGAAGTGATTAAACTGTGATTGTCAAGTTAAATAATTATGTAGGTCTGTCTTTGTAGTTCGTAGTAGGAACTGTCAGAGAGTAGCTTGTTAGCCTTGTAAATGCGGTCTTAATGCTTAAGTCACTATAGCTTGTGCTCTGTCTGCAGGTCTAACTGCTGAGTTTTGGATGTTAAAACCTGCATAGATTTCTTTTATGTGAGAGAGGGAGAAAACATGAGTGGTTGTGTATTTTGTTGAGCACATCACTTGATTTCCTAATGTAAAGATCCCAGATATGATTGCATTGTGTATGGCATGTGCAATATTTATTTGTGGTGATCTCTTTTTGGGGCGTTGTCATGATGGGAAGTTCTGCCTAATTGATGATGGAATGATTTTTCTAAAAGTTAGTCAATGAAAAAAATTATCTAATTCCCACATTGATATGTTGTTTAGATGCTTCTTGGAGCCACAGGTGTTTACAGAGGCAGAGTGTTCTTGTATAGCAGTAATTTGGTTAGGCTGATAATTGGAAAATTGAATGGTACCTCCATCCATATGCTGAATAGTGATAGTTATATATTAGTGATGCTCCTTCTCATGCGGTCATCTTGCTGTTGAGATAGTTATTGTCACTGCCATTGTTTTCTGGTGCTGAATGGCTGACACTGAGCAATTCTGATGTTGGCTAAATTGTAGGTTTTCCACAAGTGTTGGGATTGCTCTCTGTGAATTTGTTGGAATGTATATGGTTTTCTTCTTCTGCTTGATCTCTTCTAGAATTAGTTAGGTGAAGGAGATGATTTCTGAGCTTTTTCTGGTTTTTTGGATATTTGCAAAGTGTCTGGAGTTAGGCCAGATTGGCAGAGGGCTGAAGACATAGTACTCTGGGGATGATAGAGTGTTTCTTTTATAAGCTTATGAATACAGTGTCACAGTTAGCATTCATGTTATTTCCAACCCAAATGGCAAATTTCAATATATTCCATGTTTTACTGGCCCAGTTGTAATTGTTGGTGCAAGTTGTTAGGCAAGGAAAGGTGTTTTGGTAATATCGTTTGTTAGACTAAGGAATAAAATTGGAAATAATAGAGAAAAATGATACCACTTAGTCTAGTACAAATATGTCTATCTACAAATGTTATAACTAAAATCAACAAAAAATGGCTATACTTTCCTGCTTCTTTTTGGTTTTGAGGATTCAAGTGGTATGGTTTGGAATATTAATTAACCATTACTTCCGTACATTTAAGCCATTCATTGCAAGCAGAGTGACAAAATTGTTTTTAAGTTGACTGCTAGATAATTAAATAATTAATTAAATCATATGTCCTGTGACATCAGTATCAATTTCTAATCTGCTTTACTTGAAGTGAGCATAAAATTGGTTGTAGTAGGTTAATTAAATCCAGGATGGATCTGTATTTTATATACTCTGTTTCAGAAAAGAAGGTATATAAATACTGTATCATACTTGTATATTATTAAATACTGTATCATACTTGTATATTATTTTGACTTCATAAAAGTTTAATAAAATAATACTCATACACAGGTATGTTGGTGTATGTTTATCATATATTTTTGGTTCCAGATCATGATTTTATCTAGGAAACAGAGCTTATGAAGTCTATTTTTTTGCATAGATAGTCCATTGAAAACCTCTAATGAATCCAGTTGTATTAACGTCAGTTGTTCTGGGTCATCCAGTAATTTTTCTGATTTTGAGAAAACTTGAAATAGACGTTTCTTTAACATGCCGATTTATATTACATGCTAAGATACAAAGCAGTAGTCCTGACATACACCAATGTGAATCTCAAGTAGGAGTCATCCTCCCTATCTAGAAGGACTGAAATATTCAGAATGACTTTTTTTTTACCATCTTCGTCTTATATCTAGAGCTTAAAATTAGTGTTGAAAAAGTAATTGGTGTTGAGCAGCTTGTAGGTTCTAAGCAACTGGGAGGTATGACATTAGTTCAAGGCATAAAGAGACCACAGTCTTTGAAAAATACATCCTTTAATAATGTTATGAATGCTATTGTTGGCAGATTTCAACAGCAGCAAGTTAAATAGCTGTGGCCTTTCTAATAGTGTCACTGTAGTCAAAAGGTTTTGAGGGAGTATGGGATAATTTGATCAATGAAAAGGTCAAAGAAGAGGTGCATTGGGGGAAACCTTTAGGGTTTTTTTTTTTAATATCACTTGAATGGAAATTAACACATAATTTTAGAGATTGACTTGAGTGGTATGAGTGCTATGAAGTTAAATATGCTATAATTGCTTCTTACTGATGTTATTTTGATTTATTATACCCATTAAGGAAATTTTCTTGTTCTTTTGTTCTTTTTATTCTTTTTGTACCACTGATATTGGAAGCAGAGGTAGAGATAGTTCAAAATTTGACTGAAAGCATTATTGGCAAATGCCCCATTTTTAAGGTGTCACTATGAATTCATAAATTATAAGATTTGACAGTAAAACCATGTTTCTTGAAGTCCTTCTTAAAATACAGTAGCTACTGAGTTGGCTGTCCTTTGTGAGAGCTAATCTGTAATTCAGGATAAGATTATGTCTGGAATTACTAATTCAGCAAGATCCAGAAGCTCAGTGACAATATAATAAATCTGTTAAATATTCAATTTTTATTTAGGAAGTGAAGGATTGAAATAGAGAAAAATATATGCTTAAATAAGATGATGAAATTGAGGAGTCTTTGTGTTGCTTGCATTAAAAATACCTTTTTATAGTTTCACAGAAATAACATTGACATTCAGATCTTATAGTTGCGGTGTGACTAGTAATTTTCAGTAATTTCGTTTTGTAGGTATCATTCCCCATATTTGAGTGCACTGTTGCAACTGAACAAGTGTATATCTGTATATAAGTTAAGGAGTGAGAGGTCGCTGTGGTGGGCATGTTTGGAAGATAGATTAATCAGGCCCGTTTCAAATTTCAGAGCACCCCTTTGCTTGACTGACGTTCATTAGCAATACTATTTGTGCTAATGGTTAGCTCTTACTCATTATCAATCATTATCGCTAAGTATTTAAACAGATGATCCTTAACGATCATATCCCACATTAGCTGTGCGTGTACAGTCCCACGGAGTGGATGCTGTGTCATCAGCGTTGGTGGCTGTGGTCTGCACTGGTCTCAAGTCGCTGAGGCTGAGGGACCAGGCTCCAGCCCTCTTTGATAAAGGGAGCTGAGGCTGAAGGGCGACCTTTTTCTTCCCCATTTTTGAACACTAATCATTGTTTTATGCTCCTTACCTGCTCTTCAAAAGAAAAGGGAAAGGATTTGATCTGCTCCAAGCAGTTCGTCTCATCTTGTTTTTGGGACTGGGACTTGTTCTGGCACCATCACACACGTTCCCTGCCTGTTGTACATCCTTTGTTGCCGGTTTTACTGCTTGCACGTTTCCTATTCCTGTTTTGCAACAACACCGCAAGTCTCCATCTGACCATGTGTACTTATATGTTGTTTATATACATTTGCTCGGCTATATTAGAAAGTGCTCATATGTTGTTACTGGTTATCCATTAGCAATGTTACAGAATACTTACATACTGTCACTAGTTGTTAGTTTAGCGTGCTTGTGTTGGGATTCAAGTCAAGCAAATAATAACATCCTGCTTAGTTTACTTCCATCTCATAGACGCAGCAAGCCTCTTTTCTGGCTACGGCACACTGAGGTATTTTTGTCTTGGAACTGGGACTAAAAGTAGTAGAGGGGGGAATTTTCTGGTTCTGCTGAATGAGGTTCCCAAGGTACTCAACAGGATTCCACAGAAATGGGATTTATTTAAAATTATGTATTCAGAGAATGGGTTTTGGGGTAGTTGGCTGAAAATCTGGAATAAAAAAAGATATTTTCATTTGTCTTTCCAAAGATATGATAGTGCAGTGTCAAACTTTCTGTGCCTATCTCCCCTTAAGTATAGTTTACATGAGTTCATCTTCTGGGAAGGAAAATAATCATGGGCTTGCAGGAGTAAGAAGAGCCAGTATTTAAAATTTTGACATCTGGGCTAGCCTTCAGCTATTCAAGGCTCTAAATGTGGGGGATTGGCATTAAATTATTTCCTGCTTTTCTTTGTGGTATTTACTGTATGTTTCAGTTGAGTTATCTAACATTTTTTATTTCAATGAAACAGATTTTAGACTATTGACATCTTATTTATAGGCAGGAAGGGTTTGGGTTTTTTTTGTTTGGTTGGGTTTTTTTAAACAAAAAGCAGGCACTGGATCCAAGTTGGGATTTTCAGCCATGAAATCAAGTTTTCTCAGAGGTTGCCTTATTCTTTGAAGATTCATATTCTTAGAATAAAAATGTACAATCTTGATCTTTTCCCACATCCTTATGTTCATAACTAAAAAAAAAAAAAAAGAAGGAAATAATTTAAAATTGCCAGTAGGAAAATGAGCATAAAATTGCATTGTAGCATGAGAATACACTTCTTTATAAGGAAACAGTAGATTTACAATTACAAGTTGCTCCTAAGGAAGGATAAATGCATTTTATATTACAAATTGGCATGGGAAATAATGTGGTATCGGCTCTCATCTAAGTGCAGAACTCACCAATTCCCTTCTAGGCTTGAACAAATATTACATGAGTGAGGGGTCTTGTAAAACGTTATGTTTTGAAATAGATTTCATTAAGGGTTTCTAGTGATAATTTATTTTTTCCTTTTATGCCTATGTCTCTTCTCATACTAAGAATGGATAGCTTATTTGCATATAAATAGATTTTAGTATTTGCTGAAGCAGAGACCTAATATGTTTCTCTTTTTTTCCATGGACATGGTTAAATAAGATAGAATATTGCAGTGATCAGCAGTCACGAACTATAATTTTCTTGGTCAAAACTCTTTAGAGTGCATTAACTGTGACACTTTTGTGAAGACCTCAGAGTTTAGATATCAGTTACAGTATCAAAACCATGAAACACCTTTTGCTTCTATCAAGGTGTTTTTCATGCTATCTCAGAAATATTTACTGATAGATACCAAAACTGGTGGCTCTTTGGGTACCCGTTCTTAATTAGTACTTTGGTGTGTTTTCTTGCCATTTCTAATCTAGTAGTATGTGAATATTTTTATAATGCAAACGTCATACTGCAAATGAATATAATTTAGTTGTCTTTTCTTTTTCTGGATTATAATGATCTCATGGCTCTAACCACTTTTCCTTAAATTGGAGATATGCATTAAACAGAAACCTTTCATGGTATCACTCTGATACACTGCAAAACAAATACATTTTACTTGTACTCCATTAAGAATATGTGAAACCAGAGATCACTCTTGAGACTGACTTCTGTTTACTAAAAATAACGGTCAAATAAGATTTGAGTAGATCAGTTTTTGAACTCTAAAAAACTCTCACAAAAAATACAAGGCTGCTTTCCAGATTCAGATGTGTCTTCCGGAAAGATGAATGGAAGAAGCTAGTCTGTACCACGGTATTACCCCAGACCTAGACGTAAAAGTAAACTCCAGGCTTACACTTCAGATGCCGCTAGTTATTCAGTAGCTGCTACTTCAAATATGCTGCCTCTAAACCAAGTTCTAGCTGTACAGTTCTTTAAAAGACTGGGAGAGAGAGAAACTGAGTGCCTCAACAAATTTAGTCAATGCTTCTGGTACGCTGACTGTCTGAGCATGCAAGCAGCTTAATTTTATGTATACACGTACCTGATACGGAGAAAAATGCGCGTGAACGCGCTTCTGTACGTGTGCGGGTAAGCACATGACTTAACGGCAAACGCGCTGCTGGCGGAGAGTTTTGAGGTCGGTGCCTGTAAGGTGCTGTTACCGGCAGAGGTCACTCGGGGCACAGTGAACAATTGCTTCATCTTTTAAGGAAGACACGAACTTCAGTATGTGCTGTGGGACACCTACTGAAAAGCGTGCCTCTTCCAAAGCACGCCAGCGGCCTTCCCTTGCTTTTGCTTTTCTTCACATCTCTGTTGCTGCATGTATTGGGGATAAAAGGTCAAACATCTGAAAAACACAGGGATGCATACGAGGAAGTAGTCGGCAAACTGCTGGGCTGTAAGGGTACTTATTTTTTACTATGCTTTATAAAGCACCACAATAAATATGTAATGTTTATTTCATATATTACTTTACCACAAAGAGGTAGCTTTCTATGGGCTCGCCGAGTTTCTTGAACGAAGTTTCATCCATCACCATCAATTAATACTTACTTTTTAAAAAGGTCAGTAAATAGTAACGATTAGCTGGAATTTATGATATGACATACTTTTTTCCCTCTGCATGATGACTTTGTAAATGGTGTTCTCTTAACAGATTTTCTTGTTATGTATATTTAATTATATCTAACACTTTTAGTTACAAAATACATTTTTAAAATAGATTTTATTCCTATCACTGCTGTTTTAAGGCAGCTTTTTGAGAAGAAGAATAATATATCCCCATGCAATCTGAATACAGTGAGTTGTGCAGTGTAACTGAGAATATAATGTAGCCTGCTGTGACGAAAGGGTACGCTGCAGAATCTTTTTTTATTTGATCGTGATGCGTAAGCAGAAAATGCCCATCATGCTGTCAGAGCGCAGAGACTGACAGATATTTGTGAACTGAACAGAAGCAGTTGAAAGCTGATAAAAGTGGAAACTGATGTTGCAGTTTAATTCACTTTTCTAAATAGAATTTCCCTTAAAGCCACCATCAAAATCAAAATAAGAATGAAGAATCAAAGTTACATATACTGCAGTTGTCATGAATGAAATTGTTTTAAATATGACGTCTTTCCTGAATACCAAATGGAAAACCTGTGTCCAGTTGTCAGTCCGCCCACAAAAGCTCAGTTATCACCTATCTGAAGAAAATATGTAGGGTTTTTAATGTAACTGTAGGACTGGTTAGAGGATTGTGTAAGTCACTGTGGAAGGGTTTGTCAAACCATTTAACATCAGAATATTGTACAGTACCTAGGTCAAATATAGGAAAATAAATTATTTCAGTGTTGTTAATGCTATTTTTTGTGTTCTTTTTTTCTTTAAACGCATATTCCTGGAGGCTATGTGATTTCTTTTGGGACATTCACAGGAGTCCACAGAATTTAAGCTCATACACAATTGAGTGGAAAAATTAAATAAGGAGGAGATAAGGAATAAACCTAATAAGCTTTTATCTATATGTATGTCTTGTGGTTTTCTACAGCTTGCATCTTTACCCAATGTATAACAACTTCGAAAGCCAAAAGAACTATCTGACCTTAGAGGTACCTCCTATTTAATTTAAGCTTTTAGGATTAGTCATAAGATAGCTGGGAAGGAGCTTACTACTGGTGAGAGTACTTGCTTTCCCTTTTCTTTGTCCTATTGCCTTTTTTGCTTGGATGTCTTGGTCATATAGTTCAAAATTCCTGAAATTGCAAGCAATTGTAAAGAATGAAATTTTAAGAATCACATCAGTAGATACTTGTACTCCTCTGCATCTGATGAATGTATCTGATATTCAAAGAAACAGAAGTGGTGTAGTTCTTGAGCAATTCAGCGGGAAATGTTGGATTTCAGTCCTTTTTGAAACCGGACAAATACAAATACATATATGTATCTCGTATAATACCAACAGTTAGGCACTCTAGGGAAAAGTTAAAAGAAAAGGATCATGTTCTGAGAATGTTATGGGCTAGGGATGTATTCATACACATGATGCTGCAGTTACTGGTAAACTTGCATCTTTTGTGTTTTTAAGTAGATAATAGTAAGAATTTTTCCATTTTTACTATAGAAACTACCCACTGAATGGTACAATAACTTCTTCATTATCTATAATATAAAAGTATCTTATCCTTTCTCCAATACATTTGTCGTCGGTGAGCTAATAATATGATTCAGAAACATGCAAATAATTTACATTAAAAATACAAAATTCTCATGTCCTTAATCAGATTAGCCCCATAAAATTATTTTGATTCATATATATGTATGGTTCAATTGTATCCAACTACAGTTCCACGCACTGAAAGAAGTAACGGTCTACAATGCATTTATATGCTCCAGGCACTAAAATGAAAACAGAAAAGTGTTTTATTTTCATTAAATGTTTCCCACCAGAGATTCAAGAGCCTCCTAGGTTCATAAGTCTCTGCTTTTGATTCCCCTCCCCTTTCTCTGTCCGGACAGTTCCACTATAATGGCAGCCCAAAGAGTGTTCCAGTACTTAAGTAGTCAATGAGCTTAACTGGTTTACAGAAGTGGTACTGTGGTTTAGTGGATATTGCCTTTCGGCTTTTGGAATCTGTCTTCCACTACTTGCAAAATTGTGCTGTGTGGAAAAATGATCTTGCTGCTATGGTTCTAGAAAACAGGGTATGAAACCTCTCGCCTACTGCTGTTTAGAAACCTACACCATAAAAATGTATTTTTATATCTACATTTCCCCACTATTTGTATCTGCATTCATCTAGAGCTTAGCATAATGCCTCTTCTTTGCATTAATAATTACAACATAATTGGAGTAACCAGACCCCATAAATATATTTACTTTCACAACCCAAACAGAGAATGGTAAAAGATCAGCTTTGCAGCACGCTTAGAGGATTGACAAGTTGAGGCTCCAGACAAAGACTGTTCTTTCAGCAGCTTGTTCTTATTACATGCCTCCCATCTTCTTAACCTAGGGTATTATGTCATAAGCTACAAAAGGATCCCTTAGATAAGGATATAAAACTTTAACCTTGAAATGAGAAAGCTTACTGGTATAGTCACAAATTACAGAATTATCCTTTGTAAAACACAACAGCCCATTTACTGCCTTTGGCTTCTTAGTAGTAGAAAATCTTACAAAACTTTAATCTTGACGTGACAAACGTGAATAAGTGTTGTAAAGTCCTTGTCCAAATGGGAAAAGAAAACATTCATTCGTTTTCTCAGGAATGGGTAGATGAAAGTTCCCCTGCCTTCATCTTTTGCCTGAGCATCTCATAGTCTTGTAGAACCTAAGATTAGGACCCAAATGATGCGGGAGGTGAAGGGACCCTCTTGGCTGGTGTGTTGGGCCCTGCATCCCACCCTCATCTCAGAAGAAGGGACTTGAGCAGCAGTATGCAGAACAGTGTCACTGATAGGAACGAGAGGGAGGAGAAGCTGGAATAGAAGACAATGTTGCTATATATCAGTCATTAAAGAAAGGATCTATTACACACAGTGCAGCGGGAACTTTCTAACAAAATTACACATTGGAAAAGATGCAGGCTATATGTACGGATGTAGGGACTAAGGCTGAGGAGAGAGAATCTGCCCAGATTCCTAATGTCTACTTGAGTGAAGACATTGCCATGAATTATCTGTATAGTTGTGATTTTTTAAATAGAGAAATAGCCTTAAATGAAACAGAGCCTTCAGTGTCTTTGCTGTGTTGGGGTTTTTTTCCCATGCAGATAACGGCTGTGAACTCTGCCTCTTCTACCTGTCTGACTTAATCACATGCAGCTGAGACCAATTAAAAGCACTTGTAGATGTAAAAGCTGCTCTGTTACAGTGACAGTTTTCTTGAATGAGGGGAATGAGGGTAACAGTCTTTTGTCTAATAAGGTTGTAGTTCAAATAAAATATCTTAAAATTCCGGAAGTGTGTGGTCCTTCCATGGCCTAGCAGCACTAAGTTTGTTCAGCTATGTAGGCTCTCACTTATTTGAGAAGCAGAGAAAAAACTGCTGTTAGTGGCTTGGTAAGCAGAGTGATCTGGGAGCATGAATCCTAATAATTCTATTTACGGCTCCAAATTGAACTTGGAGCCTGCTATGTTATTTTCTGAACTGTTGTTCAAGCAATTAATTTCATTATTGTCCAGTAATGTTTTTTGAACAAATCATCTACCTAGTTGAAGGGATTAATGTAGCCCCAACTGCATCCTAACAAACAGCTTCAGGTTTAAGTATTTAAAATTATTTTTGTGCTCTGTTTTTCTTGTAGGACAAAATGAGGAGGTTTGGTTTTTGGTTTTTTTTTGTTTTTTTTTGTTTTTTTTTTTTTTTAGATTTTGGAGCTGTTTCATATTCATTGTACTTGAAACATTCAGCCGTTCTTCCTGTAACACTCTGAATGTTTATAGCTCTGAAACAATTAATGTAATTTCCTTATTGTAAACAAAAATCAGATCACACAAGTCCAGTCAAGTCTGGTACAGTCTCTTCTGTATCTGTTCACATGCAATATTTTACTTTGCATATTTCTTCATGTTTTATTAAAATATAGATTAGTTAGTAATAAGTCTTTGATATTTTTATCCAATCTTTCTGTTTTTATCCAATACCTCACTGACAGAAGTATTGGAAGAATAATAAACCTTCTGCTTCTTAGATGGGAATATATTATCTCTATTATATATTCATTTTCCCATTTCTTGCTGCTGCATCAGAGTTCGGGGGAAGGAAGATCAGAATATATCAAAAACATAACTTTTCAAAACTCCTATATGAAATTACACTTTATTGTATGTCCTCCAATATACCTTTTTATGCCTCAGCACTCATTCACAGTAGATTTTTCTAGCTTATATAAAATGTTGTAAAAGTAGCTACCAGTAATGTAGAGGAACAAGTGAATAATATGTGGATAACAAATTCTTTTCTCATTGCAAAGACAAATTCATGCTTCTGATCTAGTTTGGATTGTAAATCTCTTATTTGTGAAAGCAATAATTCTCCAGACCTCTTCTAATGTAGTAAAATGCTCAGACTGTGAAGCCAGAAGCACAGATTTTCATTTTAAATTACCCATTCCTCATGTTCTCTGCTGTTTTTGCCCTGTAGCATTGGTTGACATTTCATAGAGACTGAGCTACCATAAGGCTGGAAAGTATATAATTATAAGAATCACCGGCTTTTTTGATTTTTCCCATCATATACCAATCAGAATGCAGACATACTTTTCATAGGTATTTAATTTCTAATGAGAAGTTTTTATTCTTCATTGACCTGTGATTAAAGTGTGGCATTTTAGTAAATAAATGGAAGATACTTTCTACATAATTCAGCTCAGAAGTTATGCTTGAGAGGCTATGCAGGTCTTTGACCTGTATCATGTGAGTGGCAGCATAAGTAATTGAGAATATATTCTTAGATAAAAACTGTATAGTACAGAAAATGCTTAATGTTTTAAAGCAGGTATAACGTAGGAATCGAAAAAGATTACATCAAGCAGCTTGTCAAATTACGTTTTTGTATTACTCAATACAGTGAGAGTGGTTTAAAATATAATAAAGTGAATGAATTAAGTAGTTAATTATAATTGTTTTACAGTATTAAAAGCTATACACATGCTTTGAGAAAGGAGATTTTTTTTTTTAAAGTAAGCTCACAACAAATGCTAGGAGCAGAAAACTTATTAGGTATCAAACCACAGATGAATAGTTTTCAAAACTAGTTCACTAGAAAATGTGTGTTCATGTGCTATGAACTTAAGCAGACCTTGATTGTAAGATGGTGCCTATTTTTCTTTCCATTCAGATTAGCCATGGTCTAGACACACAGTTCCTAATAAATGAGATTCTGATCCTGTTCTAATAGACTTCGTTGTTTGATTGAACCCTGCGTGCAGTCATTTCCTGGGCACTGTCTAGGAAAAATACTCACTTTATTTTTTATCTTAGCAGTGCATGGGAGCCCTGGTCAAGGCTCTGTTGTGCTAGTTGCTGTACAAATAGACAAGGTAAAGATCACTGAGAACACAAATGTTACACATCTGGGCTTGGGTAGAGATCAGAGTAAAAGGGAGAATACATCCACAGTGAAATTCCAGATTGATATTGGCAAAGTGCAAATTATAAAAGGATGATTTCCCATCTAGTGATTCTTATGTAGCGATCTCCCACTTTTACGGTTAAAATTAAACTACCCGTAAAGCTCCTGTCCTCCATTAATTAGAAACTGTAAAAAACCCCACCCATTCCACAGTAAAGGTAGAGACAGTCACTTGGAAACGTGGCATGAAGTGTTTTGCATTTATGCTTGGTAACACAGTATTTGAATAGGAAAAGGAGCGTATGACTCAACATCTATTCAGGTGTACTCATAAACATATTTAATATTTCTCAGAAGCTGGAAGGCTACAGAGTGCATGCACTCAACTAAGTATGAAAAGAAAAAGAACCTGTGAAAAGGGTTATTGTTTGGCTACCAGATAAGGAGAAGCTAAGCTATATTTTTACAACTCATGTTTTGAAGTGAATGTTATCAGCCTCATCCATAAAATTAATAAAATCTTTGTTGTGAAAGCTTTTAGAGCTCAGTTTGGCATTTTTCTCCTCGTTTCTGTTTTCTGTTGGTCATACCAAGCTTGTAATTTCAATGTATGTTAGGTGCACAAAGGTACTATGAGCACCTAACTCCTGTACCCTGCTTTGATATTCTCAGTATAGATGGTTTAGAAAGAAAGGATTTTCAGCTCAGTTCTGTGTTTAATTAATAAAGTCCATCCTGACTACTATTAAAAGCATATGATGCTCAACAGCTGAGTAAACAGATTTTGATCTTTTTGTACTGTAACAATGTTTTCTACAATTTTTAAAAATAATTATAAGAATGTATTTGAAAGAAGGGAGTAAAGTATTTAACTTTTAAGATTGCTATCTTGAAATGCTTACTCAGTGTACCTTCCTAGCTTTTTACTACATTGTCATCAGCTCTGAGAATTCCAGTAGGGTTTGGTTATCTGGGTTTTGATTGACCATTTTTTTTTAATAGGCTTTTGGGAAACACACCTCTTCTATATATTTTCAAATACTGTTTGTTTTTTGGGGTTTTTTGTTTGTTTGTTTGTTTTGGGGGAGATGGTGGTGGTGGCTTTTTTTTTTAAGAAAATATATATCTATATGCAGAATCAGAATTTTACCCTAATGGTATTGTAATAATAATAAAAAAAACCCTGAAGTATTCACAGCGTTTTGGAAAATACAGCAACAAAATTACAAACATAAAGAAAGTAAGGAAATCTTCCTTCTTTCAGCAGTGGTGCTATCCAAAGTCATTGTAGGCACATAGGGATACAGCAGTTAATTTTCATATGGTCATTCTTAACATACTTACTGAGGCCTTGTGTAAGCTAATAAACCAGTATGATTGAGCAAGGAGAACTTTTAACTGGGGGTAAAATGGTGGAAAATCTCCTAGACAAGACTTGGAGACTTCAACTGATCTAAGAAAGATTAGACTGAGGTTACCACAAACTGTTTTGCACAGGTGTGCTATGCTGAATTATTCAACACAGATGGAGCTGCAGTAGCGAGGAATGTATGGATTTCCTTTTTGATGATGAAGACATGGACTGAAAAAAAACCCAACCCCAACATCTCAAACCTATTAGTTCCCATTGTGATTCTGCAAACTCATAATCCCTAATGTCCTGTCAAGATATCGCATGGTTCTTACTGTTTTACTCTTATCACATTTGGTCCCTTGTATGTTAGCTAATCTGTGGCCAGAAATGGCAGAGCCGCTACAGAATGGAGACTGGACTAGCACCTCTCACCCAATAATTCGTCTACAACAAAGCTAAGCCATTTTGTCAGGATGCTGTGAGTATGTCTATACTACTTCACAATAGCATCTTCCAGAAGATTTAAATGCATGGTCTGTTTCTGATACTATTGCAAATATTATTTTTAAAAGGTTAAATACCCTACTAACGCATTTTTCCCCAAAAGATAGTTAAGAGGTGTGTCTATTTACAGAACTAGATGAGGAAATGTTTCAGACCTAAAACAAAACAAAACAACCTCCCCCAAAACAAAGTTATTAATTTAATAATTTCATTACTACTCCCTTCTAATTGTACAGGTCTTGGGGCATACAATCCTGTGACGAAGTCCGATTCCCACATTTCTGCATCTGTTCCCAAAGTGGAGCGTTTTAAGGAACGACGAAAGACCAGTGCTGTCCCTGGAGCGTACCAGGTTTGTCAGTACAGCCATTATTAGACATGTATTGGGGCTGACTTTCTCTGAACACAGCTAGACTGATAATTTTGTACTCTGAATTTGCCTGATGTAAATGCAAGCCAACACCATTTTTGGGCTCGGTCTACATGTAGATATAATATCATACCAAAGAATTACTTATAAGTAATGGTTTATGTAATTAATGATTTATCCTGAAAAAAGCAGGTGAGACGCTATAGTCAGTAGAAACCTAGGCCTTTAGTGACCTTTGCTTTTAAAAAGCTTGTAACTGCAGTTTCATTTAAAACAGTAAATCTGCTCGTAGCTGCAGTTTCACTTAAACCACTTCAAAATATCAGGTCCTTTGCAGTTCCATAAAGTACTTTTAAAATGTACAACTTCTGAAATATTTTACAGATACAAAAAGTAGAAAATTATTGTTTCAGCTAGAGATAATGAATTTTAGGATTTTTTTTCATTTTAATTTGCAAACTTTTAATAAAATATACTCTTCAATTTGCATATGCTCTCTGATATTTTAATTTTAAGTGAAATTAGCTATGCCAAGCAGATAGGCATTTGTTGAATTTTAAATACTGCTTCCCTTTAACCTGGCAGTATGGGAGCAAGTCTGTCAGTCCTTTTCTTAACGGATTGGGGTGAAAAATCTATATGATCTAGATGGTAATTTTGTTTAGTTTCTTGAATGTGGAACATTTGCTGCCTTCAATAGAGGCAGCACTAATCTGATCATTTTTCTGTCATCTGGTTTTGCGGAAGTGGTAAAATCTGGAGAAGTTTGACAAACCTATATGGAATCCAATGTGTTAAACTACGTGTATTTAAGAAATGCTATGGTATAAAATGTAAAAATATTTTTATTTAGCTTGTAAATATTATTACTATGTATAACAGTTTATTGACATACAGTTAAAGTGGGTCCCCATTGTGAGAAGATTAGAAATACACTTCTTTCTAAGCTTGCTGACTAATGCAGTATGGCATACTTGCACGTGCGAAAATTACACTTACATTAGGCAAGTGTTCAGAATAAGCTGGAATAATGTTTACAGCGAATTTCAGAGTAAAAGAAGCTGCTTTCTTTTATGGGAAATTTTAATGACGGGTGCATAAATCTAACAACAAAACTGTAAGAACTGTTCTGGCCTTTCTGTTTACTAAGTGTCTTATTTTCATGTGAGATATTATAAGTGACCGAAATTTTGGGATGAGGTCATATCGATTGAGTTGAAGTTTTAACTTCATCTTAAATTGTATATATTTTTACATCCTATATTCATCACAGTAGAAGGATTGATTCTGGATAATACAAAATTGCAGGTAATACGGAAGTGATTTATACCTTGTGTCGTGGAAACCAACATAGTGTCTAAAACTCAGTATCGTAATTACTATTTCTAGATCTAAATAGTGCAACATCAAACATGTTGTCTTCCTATTTCTATTTCCTTTTTAAGTATAATGGCAATGATCGCTTATTGTATTGCAAAACTCTGTTTTATTTGTACGGTTTATATACTAAATTTGTGGGTAAGATTTTTTTTTGAAGTAGTTCATATGTTATAGTATATTCATAGGTAAGATGATAGGTAGCATTCACACCTCCTTGTTGTTTTAACTCCTGTTTGTTTTAACTGTGAACACTAGTGTATTTATATTTATACTACTATATATGTGGTAGAGCTTTGTTGAAAGACTAGATTTCTGTGGGAAACTTTCTGTTTACGATACAAGGTTACAATCAAGGATACAATGCAAGACCTCAGAAACCTCACTGCAGAAGAAAAAGGTACAAACACAGAAACTGTCAGGTCATATAATGTGTATGCACTCTGAAAGCCGGACCATAGAGAGGAAAAAGGGTAAGGAAACCCTTTGAAGAGAAATGGTTAGTCTTCACTAGGTGGAGATGAGCCTAGCACTCCTGTCACCTAAACACCGGAAATGAAAATTAAATTTTTCTGGTAATTTAGCCTATCTCAGTGTGAAGATCATCTAGAAAATGGAGTTTATTTATCCTCATAAGAGAAAGAATTAGTGAGTTACCTGTTAACCTTGCTGACATAGTCTTTGCAGTTCAGGCATGCTATAGCTCCTCCTTTGCTTGTGGGTTTAACCAGCAGAAGATTTGGGATTCCAGTAGGCATTCTTGGTTTTTACTGTGGGCTCCCATATGTATTTTTGTATATGTTCACCAACCCTTGGGCTTTGGAAAGTCATGCTTACCTTTGTACCTTTCTCCTTTCCCAGCTTGTACGCTATCTCTGCAAGGCATTACATTGTCCTGCGTATCCATAGTCTTAAACACCAAGTGGTGTTTAAGAATACCAAGTGGTGTTTAAGACACGAAGTGGTGTTTAAGACAGGCTGACAGTCACAACAGTCAGGGTAAGAGCTCACTAAGTGAGGGCATTTGAGAAGGGAAACTGGCCTAACTGGCTGAGAGACAGAGCGTTTCAGTTTACTTAAGGAAAAACAAATAATTTGTTTACGTGCAGTAATAAGCTTCTAGGGGATGAATTGCAGGCTGAATGACTATTTGTTTCAATGCTGAATGGGGTGATCCATTCCATATCTTTCATCATGCTGGATTCCTGGCAGAACAAGCTTTTTGCGTGTTCCAGGGCTTTCCTAGGTCACAATGAATAAATGTTATTTTTCAGATACTTCAGAGGTTTTCTGCTGATGGAAAAAACACCATCAGGAAAATAGAAATTTGTAGTTACTTTAAGGAATGCCGGCTGTAGACAGAATTTATTGAGCAGCTTTTGCACTCAGATCAATACTGTAGTGCTGTTGACTTCAGCAAAGCTATCTTGTTTTATGCTAACTGGATGCCTGATGTTATGTTTCTGTTTTAAACTTTTCTGACAGTAACTAAACATTGGTTCTGATATTATTTTTCTATCTGAGTGCTCATCCCTTTGCCATATTAAAACCCCCCCAATTTACAGAATACATGCAGATTTTGACAATTTTTATCCTAATTTGGAAACATTTTTATCTTTCATTAACAGTAGCTTTCATAACTGCTTATGGCAATTTAAATGAAATAGTTTTTTTCCTCCACTTGACTAAGTTACCCAATAATTAGCCTTAGTATGGTCATCTTAATTACTGGTATAGTGGAGTTCATCAAGATGTTCTGATTGATTCTTCTGCATTGATTGGTTAGGATCACTGACTTGGAGCAAATGTAATGTTGTGTAATGCTGTTAAACAAAAGTAGTCAACTTGTGTTGTCTGTTCATCATTTGTTTCAGATACTATAGGCAATTAATAAAGCAATAGCTGTAGTAATTGCAATGCAGAATTAAATATCCCTAGAATATAACAACAGAACAAAATAATTTGTATTATTATTGTGAAGTTGCTAGCCGTTACTTAGTTTTAAGTGTAAGAAGCATCTTATTCAAAATTCTGTGCCAGAATTTAATATACTCTAAAAGCTTTATTGGTCCTCCAATTCTTTGCGATAACTCTGTTGGGAGAAAAAGCATTGTAGACTGAGAAACACCTCATGCAAACCAGTTCTGAGTTCTGTGGCTGGAGAAAGCAAATGGAGCTTATCATATGTATATAGATAGAGTTCAGTACAAGTCCATATTTTTCATTACTTGTGAATATCATGGATGTGACATTGCTCATGACTAAGGTGTGAGAGAACATCAAGAATGAAACAGAATTCAAATTTCTATTTGAACTTCAATTAATAATTTCATATTCTTTCCCCTTGTAGTCTTCAAATCTTAATTGTGAATAATTTGAGGCAGAGGAAAAGGAAGATTGGAAAAAGGAGGATTTTCTTACTGATTTATCCATAACTGTAAGTGACCTTTTCACAAGTAGAGGATACTATTTGACAAAGTAAGCAAATAAAGTAGAAGTTCCTATCTTTAAAAAAAAGGAGCAAGAGGCAGTTCCTCTTGGAAATCTGGTATTTATTTTTTGTTGACCTGAGGGAAGCATACATTTAGCTTAATTATGTACTACACAAGCCATTAATGCTCTTTGTGCAAATCAGAGGACTCAAACTTTTACAGCAGCATTCATAACATTTAGGGAGCTACCCAACAACAGTAATTCAATCACTTTGCATCTGTTTGTATTTTGAGAACAAAGAGTGCTTTCCTTTTATTTAAGTGAAAAAAATCAATGTGATTTTTCCCCCTTTTAAGGGAAGAATAGTACTGAGTAAGTTTTCAAAGCCTACAGAGGGTTGGGGAGGGGGGTTCTTTGGTATTTTGCTTTAATGAAAGTTCCATAGTTAGAATTCCCCTTTGATTTGATAATGTACACAAGCCTTTTATCCTGTTCTAAGAAACGTAATTATTTGTATCGTGTCCTTAATTAATAAGTTTGTGTTTACGTACCACTTCTGAAAGGAAGCATATTTACTTAAGTGCCCATGTTTAGACTTATCAAGCTGTATTTAGGCATGATTTAAACAAAGCAAATGCAACCCCCCAAAACAAAATAGCAAAACTGTATTGCATGCACTCTGTTTCCTTTATTAACTATTTTACATAATGTTTGTAAAGAATGCAACTGAATTTTCTTGACAAGCCTGAAGTTAATTGTTCTAGCGAGGATTACCGTTGGGATAACCTTTGGTACCAGCTCATAAAAATACTTCTGGAGAGCAATAGTTTTCTTTCCAAATGCATGAAAATTGATTAAATAGTAAGCGGTTTCCTGTAAAATTCAGAAGGATGGATACACTGAAATGATTCATGGGGATTTCCCTTTTTTTTGTTCACTGAAATGTATTGATACAAGTATAAGCGTAAACATTATTGTACTCAAAATTAAGGTTGTCTCATTGGAATTTGTAGAATGACTAGAGAATTGATTAATAGGCAAAACGAACAGTCAAGCCATGGGACTTCAGGGAAAAAAACAGCATGGCTGATACATTGAAGATACATTTAATAATTTGGACAGAGAAGAACTGAATCTTGCATGTAATTTGGAGGAAACTATTGTTTTTTAAACAAGTATGACTCTAGGAGGAATGCAGATTTAAAGATTATAGCCAGACCATAAGCCAAATGTTTGGAAGGTGATTTTTTTTTTTTTCTTTATTTAAAACCTTGCTGAAAATTAATGCTATTACGTGTAGTAAGTTTTCAAGAAACCATCTGAGATTTGGTCCTGGAGGAAGAGAGAAGTGGGAAATAGAGACATCTGTTGTTATAGGCTTAGGGCTGATTGATCAGCTCACATAGGAAAGAGGTAAAGAAGCGAGGACTGATAGAATGCCATGGAGAGCAGAGAGAGAAGTATCTTGATGACTACAGTGAAAGAGCACAAAAAAGAAAGCAAAGGAAGTACCTGGAAAATTTGATCAATAATGTTAAAAAACCCTTAACGATTGAGGAGTTTCACAATAGAAGAATCTCTGTATCTTGCCTATTAAGTGATTATTAAAATATAGGTTAGATGCAAACAAGTGGATGACATTTCAGCCAGCAGGGACTATAAAAATGGCCATACTGGTTCAGACCAGTGGTCCATGCAGCTGAGTATCCTTCCTGTGGCAATAACAAAATACACAGATATATTGACCCAGCTCTAGAGCAGAGGGTGAGCTCCTCAGCTTTCTCTATTTCTCTATAACTCTGACTTGGTGTCAGAAATGAGAGTAACCTGGGAGAGAATGGTTTGGACAGAATCAAAGGAAGCACTGGATGGATACTGAAAGAAAACTGTGGTAGGCAGATCTGTTTGAAAAGAGAAAAAAGTTTACTTGGTATTAGTTGATCCATGTAACAATATATTTGATCCATGATATTATTTATAGTTGAATATTACTTTAAATGCTGTATTGCTTTTTTGAAAAGATTTTTTTTTTATAAGAATTCTTAGAGCCTTTTACTCTGTTGTCTTTAGTTTCCTTGGTAACTGATCATTTTTAGTTATTTACATGTTCGCTCCTGTTACTTAAACAAGCTTCTGTATTTTTACCTTTGTATTGCAGAATAACAAAAAACCAAGGCAATGGGAATACGAGCAAAAGCATAGCGTTTGCATTATTTTTCATTAGAAAAGAGCCTTTACTTGTTTGATGTATTACTATAGACTTTGAGGCGGTATTTCAAAAAAAGGACTACAAAATGTAATCCTCGGTAAATAAAACCTGTTTTTTTAATGCGGAAGATTTTAAAACACTTAAAATATGCTTTGAGAACAGCAGGATTTTGTTTATGTCACTTCATCCAACACTGAAGTGCTGTTTTTTCTTTTGGGTAGAATATATATGCCTTTAACAAGTATATTAGATACTAGTTTAGAATAATAATTAATATGTTTTATCCACTGTAACCTCACGGATAATTTTGATGAAATATATTGCTCGCTGTTTAACACAGAATTTACTTGGGACATCAGGGTGCAAATCCTAACTCTTATGCAAGGGACAATCTCTTTTGTAGTCTAACAGTATAAGTAGTATATCTGAAACTACCAATAGAATATTAATACATACTGTTGGGTACTTGGTTTTGCTTTTTATTTGACTTCCGATATGGCATAGTAAATCTGATTCTAGTGTATTATTGTTCGTCTCATTGGAACCGTAAAGTATGTGGTTTATCTCTCAGTACTGGGCTATAGCTCTGCTTCAGGCTGAATCAGAAGGGGACAGGAAACTGATATGAAATATTTTTTTCTGTAGCACTTGGCTGAAGTATTTCAATTCAAGTTTGAATTCCAGCAGAATTGCATTACAAAGTTTTTATCAGCAGCTATCAGGAAGCATATTCTTAAAAGTTTTATTTTCTCCTCTCTTTAATATTAAACTGATAAAATTATACAGTATTCAAAAATGCATGCCTTTGCATTAGAGCCAGGCTCCCACGAAAGCGATGTTGTGTATTTATTGTCACCTGCAAAGGGCAGGCTGTGAGGTCAGATTGTGCTGGAACTAATGATTATGGAGGACTTGCACTTTGTGGACTTTAAAAAATGGCCAGCAGGTTTTAGAAATAGGCTTTAATGGCATTCAATGTATAATCTCTACATTTGAAATAAATTAAAATAACATTTCCAATCCATCATTATGTTTAATTAGATTCACAACAGAAGGTTTTCCACAACAGATAAACTCTGTAAACTGGTGACATTTTAGTTTTTGTACTGCTGCAAAATTAGGTTGCCTCAGTGAAGGGCTGTGATTTTTTAATGGAAATTATGTAATCTTGCTACTATGGGTCAATTGATTTTGGCTTCAAATTAGTTTGAATAAGGATTATAACAATATAACAATGACTATATTGCTCTGTATCAAGATTTTAAAGATGAGTAAGTGGGGTAGTTGCTGAGACTCAGGAAAGTAATACAACTGGCAGATCATATACACCAGCTGAGAGCCCATGTGTTGTGCAAGTGAGTAATATGTAATGTGATTCACTGTTACACTGGATATGCTGTGGAGGGTTGTGATTTATGCACGGTGACTGGTGCTGCTCAGTGTTATTCATGAAACTGAGACTGCAATGATGCTTTGCTAATGTCTGCACTTTCATATGCCCTGTAAGAATAGCTGTACTGGGCTAGATCAAAGGTTTGTGGCTCAGAATCCCTTCTCTGGCAGTTGTTAAAAGGAGATAATCTAAGGAAGCATGTAAACCTGGGACAAGTAAAGAGCAGTACTTGTATGAATAACTCTCCCAACATTCAACAATTTGCATCTCAAGGAGACTGGAAGTGTATTTCTGTGTATTTCTTTGAGTAAACTTGAAATGGGTTTCTCCTTCATTAGGCTGTCTAACCTTGTTTTGAACCCGTGTGAACTTCTTGTAGCTACAACATCTTGCAGAAGGGAGTTCTGCAGCTTAATGATGTTATATGAACAATTCCCTTCTTTAATCACTTTGAAATTCGTTAGCTTCAGTAGCTGCTCCTTAGGTCCTTTATTGGAAGAAGCAATATGCTACTGCTCCCTACCCAATCTCCACATGCCTCTCATGATTTTATAGACCTCTACTACAGCAGTGCTATAATTGTGCCTCAGTTGATTTTTTTTTTTTTTTCCTTCTTCTTTTTTTCCCCCCTTTTATGTAGAAGAGTCCTAGCATGCTTAGTGATGGTTGTTACATGTCTTTGGTCACCCTTGCTGCCCTTCTCTGAAATTCTTCCAGTTTTGTACGTCAGTAATCCTGAAAAATAACAGGAAATAAAATGGTCCAAAATTTGTCCTGCTGCAGAGCATGCTCATAAATTTTATCTAATCTTTTAGGGCATGTGGCATTGCTGTTGGCAAGTTGTGCTTGGGAATTTTTGTGGACATCTGTCTCTGCAGTACTAACCTGTTTCAGTATTAGCCTCAGACAATTGCCTGTAAGTTTCAGGGTTGCAACTATCATAGCAAGACTTTCATAGCTGTGCTTTCGCAAAAGGACTGCTTTGCAAAGTTGGGGTCTTTCCATGTGTTGGAATGGGACATACAACAGTTGCTGTCGATGATGTGATAAGGAAACCTTTATACAAAATCCGCTTGGTTTCTAACCCAGAATATACCAATACAAAAGAGAAACAGTATTATCAGTGGTCTGGAGAAACGTTTACAGAATACACTTTTTTTTTTTTAATATACATAATTATCACGTTTTTCCACTATCTTTCTGTGGAAAAAGCACTGCATCTAACAAGTAGTGGAGGACTAAACTGTTGAAATTATACTGTAACTTATAAATGGGACAAAATTAACCACGGTAGTATTATACTCAAGTCATCAGTTGTTGTTTTCTGTGATTAAATTGGTCTCATAACTATAACTGGTTCTGCATCATCTGCTAAGAAAACAGTAGAGTTATTAAAAAACAATAAAAGCCTTGGCACTTTGTCCAGTAGTTTAACACATTTAACTATTTAGGTTTTAAACTATCTTAGTAGGAATTCCCATTCTTTAGATTTTGTTTTTAAAAGTAACCTTCAGTGACTAGTTATTTAGACAACATACCTAGTCAAAATTTAAAGCGTTCTTTTGGAAAATAGGCAACTCCCCCTGCATTTGTAGTGGGGTGGGGGATGCCTTATACAGTAACATAATAAATATACTGCCTTTATTATCAATTATTGAACATGTAATTTTTCCTCTTCTGTTGTAGTAAATCTTTGCATATATGGGGGTCTGTATTCTAAACAGAAATGATCAGTCTGCTGCATATAAAATTACCGTATACTATAATACTATTTAGTAATTTCTGTAGTCTTTGACTTTCCCATGTTTTGTATTGTCAAAACTGCTGCAATGATCCACGGTTCATTCTGTCTAGTCTTGTGACCTCACTGTACCGAACACAAGCATTAACAACAATCTTTGTATGAAAGTTTTGAGGGCTCTCAAAAATTAATAGTTAATTTTAATAATTCTGAATGTTTATTGGCAGTATTTGGAGGTGTTGTGGTTTAGCCCCAATTGGCAATTAAGTACCACACAGCCGCTTGCTCACTCTCCCCGCCCCCGGTGGGATGGGGGAGAGAATCGGAAGAGTAAAAGTAAGAAAACTCGTGGGTTGAGATAAGAACACTTTAATAATTGGAACAACAACAACAACAAATTGTAATAAGAAGGAAAATAACAAGAGAGCGAGAGAGGAACGAAACCCAGGAAAAAAACTAAGTGATACAACCGCTCACCACCCCCTGACCAATGCCCAGCCGGTCCTGAGCAGTGATCCCTGCCCCCTGGCCACCCCCCCCCCCCAGTTTCTATACTGAGCATGACGCCACATGGTATGGCATAGCCCTTTGGCCAGTTGGGGTCAGCTGTCCTGGCTGTGCCCCCTCCCAGCTTCTTGTGCACCTGGCAGAGCATGGGAAGCTGAAAAGTCCTTGACTAGTATAAGCACTTCTTAGTTACAACTAAAACATCAGTGTCTTATCACATTATTCTCATGCTAAATGCAAAACACAGCACTATACCAGCTCCTAGGAAGAAAATTAACTCTGTCCCAGCCAAAACCAGGACAGGAGGTTATATCCAGTCTTCACTCCATGACAACACTTTACTTACCCATGTGTACTGGTTTTCCTAATAATCTCATAAAAGGCATAATGATAAAAGCTTTTGAAAGATCCACATAAATTGTGTCCACTGGTTTTCCTTAGTCTGTGTTTTGTTTGGCATCCTCAAAATGATCTATTAGTACAAAACAGCACACTACATGATTACAGAACTCATGTTGCTTTGTCCCTGTTGTATTGGATTTTTTGAATTCTGTTTTAACTCTTCTGAACCTAATGCTGAAGTAGTCAGCATTTACAGTCTCTAATTCTCAGGTTACTTTTAGTGCCTTAAAAAAAAAAAAAGGCATGAAAGAAAGAGGCCCATCTGTTTCTCTGGTAGAACTAGGGACTGGGAGTAAAACCTTTTAATTTTTAAATAATTTTTATACTTGCACACTAATTAGACATTTTGTTCTATGACAGTATTCCTATGTATTAAAGTGAGGGCAACAAAATAAGCAAATGAAAAAAGCTTGAAAGAAAGCATTTAGCTGTCATTAAATCTATGCTTAAGTATTTTATTTAATTGAATGGATAGCGCCATCTTTCCATGTTTTGTATGTTCTTAAAGGGTATGAAAACATGCACAGGTAAACAGGCATATGAAAGGATGTTGGAACATCAGTAACAGTGGAAGGGAGGTATCTAACTCTTGCTCAGGTCAATAGCAAAGTTCCTATTGATTTCAGAAGGTGTAATGTATTACTGTTTCCATAGCAGCATGACTCTTCCTTTAATGGAAGTGTAATGTCAGAGAGTCAGCAACCTGAGCCTCCGCAGTCGTTACAGCTCACGAGGTTGTGGACCTTATGGTGTGTATAAGCAAACCTGTGTTGGAGAGAATTCTTCTCGGGCTTGCATGTTTTTGTTATTTACATCACAAAATATGACAGAAAAGTTCCTGAGTAGCAGTTATCCGTTTCAGGCACTACTGTAGCAACACATAGGTTTCATGCTGAGAGGTGCTGAGTGCATTCAGTAAGAATCCACTGGCTCTTTTGGAGTTCCAAAGGCAGTCAGACCTAGTCTAACTTGACTGCCCAGTCTAACTTGACTTCAGAGACTTCCTAGAAAGTCAGCAGAGATGTAGAAGTACCTAAGACGCCAATCTATCCCACATGTGCGTTTATTTTAGTCAGGATGAGACATCCATCCATTGCAGTGGCACAAGTGTCTCCATTGACTGCAGAACCAGTGTACAACTGGTTTGGATCAGACATCCAATTTATTTTTACACAGGTAAGGTTAGATTAGGTGATGACACTCCGTGTTCCTGAGTAATTTCTGAAGAGCATTATTTTTAATTTTATAAAAATTGTAAGCTACTCTTATCTCTGTAGGCTGTGTGATCTCTGCTATTATTAAAATTAAATAATACATATACATTTACTATACTTGTATATATAACCCCTCTCCCAAATGTTGGGATTGACAAAAACGCATGCCTAAACAGTAAGTTTATGGTTTTTGTATGGAATGTGTGGGTTTTGCTGGAATGTGTGGAGTGCCTGCATGAAACTTTACTGTGAATAAAGCTCAGGTCACTTCAGCAGAGATTTCCCTGAGTAAAAATTCAAGGCCTAAACCTAAATTCTTTACATCTGTAATCACTGTCCTTCTTAAAATGTGAAAGTTGAACAATGAGTACGTATGTCCTTACAGAGGTAAAATGTGACCAACAGAGTCAGCAGTTTTTAAATTGTCATTGATGGAAGTGCAAAGATAGAGATTCATTGTAAGCTTGAGTGAGCAGGTTGGACGGTAGAAATGTCATATCACTTTTGAGGGTGCCCTCAGTATTGGTGTGCTTTATATCAAAATGCTGGCCTAGGCAGTCTAAAGTTCAGCAATTTCCTTCAAAAGCTAAAACTCTTATTTTTAAGGCAAGTGCCTTACTTTCAAGTAGTTTAATCTAGTAGATTTGCTCTGTGTTGTTAGGATACAGCCTATCCTGTTAGGATTACAGCTGAAGGTTGCAAGGACTACGAGAAATATTATGACATTACATTTTGGGTAAAGAGCTTCAGTGGATTTTAAAAACAGGATCTGCTTAAAAATGTATTTTTACATAGTAGCGCTCTATGAAATAATTTCCTTGTTAAAATGGAAACAGCATAAAAATGTGCTATTTGTTCACATTTTACCTTGGATATTTGACTCTTGGCAGATTACAACAGCTTCTGGGGTATGAATGTGGTGAACAGTGAACCTCTGCCCTTCCAGAAATACTTGTTTTAATTGGCTGACAGATCCACGTCTGGATGCAAAATTAACTGCTTCAAGCCCAGGTTGCTTCCTACATGATGTAGTGGTTACATACCCTATATTGAAAATTGGAATTTTAAATGATCCCTGGAGGGGCTAAAATACATACCAATGCAACTACAAGACTTAATTAAAATCTGCCTTCAACCACTCATAAACACTGTTAAATTAGGTTTAGACAGATGGGACAAATTATTATTATCATTATCATTATGGGAAAAGACACTATCGTGAAAATGAACATTCTCCCTTGTCTCATCTCCATTTGTAAACCCCGTGCCAATAGAAATCCCCAAGCTAAACTTCTCTGTAATAAATAACTTGTCAGTAAAAGTTTATGGGATTGCAACCGCACAACAAAAGATCTATTATTTAAAGAAAAAAAAAAGTTCACAAAGAAGGGAGGATTAAATTTCCCAAATCTTGTCAAAACTTATCATATCATAATTGCTACAAAGGCATCTCAAAATTACAGGAAAACTTAGCAATGGCCTTCGTTGAAAAAGAATACAAAGGAGGCGTTGCCTCCTTTCTTACCAAAGAAAACAGGATTCATTATTAAGACCCAGATTTTTCAGCTGACTGTGACTCTTCACAGTGTTGCCAGTGCAAGGCAGATCTGGTTGCTGTTTTGCTTCAGAGTCTTTTTCAGACTGTGGAGCCATACTAGAATGGAAGGCTTTCATGATTCCCCTATGTTTTAGGCACAAAGTGAAACAAGGCATAATCCTGAAAATCTGTTTACAGTCTCTGATAGCAAACAGGTGTAAAGACCCTTTAACTGTAGTAGTCCCATGAATACTGGAAAGTCAAAAGGGTGTGGGGAACCTTCCTTTTTACCACAGAAATTTTTGGCCATATTGATATGAGGGTTGTTAGCAGCCAGAGCTGTCCTGCTACTATGAATTACCGCAAGGGGATTGAGACTGCAAAGATTTACAGAACTATTAGGGGAGTGCAAACGTATTTTGTACACACACACATATAGATATACACACAGATCTACGTACTTGGCAAAAATGAGTTTTAAGATGCTTTATCTTTGCCTTAGAGCTTTGGATTTATTCAGTACTTCACTGTGCATTCAGTATCATAACAAAGAAACCTGTATGTGGCTGGAGGGAGGAGGTAGTTGCTTGCTCCCCTTTAGTCATTAGCTGTAGTCAAGGTGCCTTTCAGGAAGAAGGGATGACAGATCGGTAACGTCCCCGCTATCAGATCCACTGGCATGGGATGCACTTGTCGGGGGACAGCAGGAGACAGAGTGCACAGGGATACAGGTGCAGCTTTTCCAGCGCAATAGTAAGATGAATGCACCTATTGTCACCGCTCCTCTGCTTTTCCATTGCCATTAGTATGACAGTGCTGTAATTGATTACCTGACATAAGACCTGTTTTGAAATTTTTCTCTTTTTGAAGCTGTCCTTTGAGCTTTTCAACAGTGTATAGTTATCTACTCTGTCAATACATTGGTCTTTATAGTTCTAGCTGTTCTATCCTGGTAGTGGCAGAAAATTTTACATACTTGTAACAAAAGGAGGTAATATTTACGTTTGATAGCTATGTTAATGGTTGTGCACGGCAATGGTCTGTTAGGTAATAATAGCGAGGGTCAGGAAGATATTTATCAGGGTAAGGAGAATTGTCAATATAATTTAACTCATCAATTTACTGTAGCAACAGACTTTGCATGCTAAAGCTCTTTATTTTACTTAAATGTTTCCCTCTGGATGCACTATCCAAAATGAAAAAGAAGGAGTTCACTAGTTCTGCTTGAGACGATGCTACATATCATAGATCATCACTATGCATTACACAAATTAAGTGCACTGGACTCGAGAGCAATCCATAACAGAATGGCCAGATTATGAAAAACTCATTTTGCTTCCATTCTAATAACTGCCTGAAAAATATTGAATCCTTCAGAAGCTATTGGGAAATATTTTCGAATGTAATTGTTTTTAGGCTTTACTTTATAACAACTCATCATCTCATCAATACACCACATTGGGGAATATATCACGAGAAATATTGTAAAGCGCTTCTGTAGTGTCTACAAAATATTGCCATATTTCCAATACAAACTATCCTCTTCGCTCAGTAAGGTATTCTCCTACCTTGGCTGGTGTTAGTGGCAGTTGCAAGTATTGATGAAAATGTATTTGGGTTTTGATTTGAGATTTATTTTATTTACTACTCTTTTTAATGTGATGCTTGCTTTCTTAAGGCAAGCTGGAAAAGAAATGCTTGCTTAGCTCGCTAGCTTATTGGTAGCCATGTGTTTTATGGGGAAAGGTGACCATTTAACCCATGCTGAGACTTGTTTACAAGCTTGCACTCAGCAAATCAGTTTCTAAATGTATAAGGAATTTTGTATATTCCCATTCCTGGGACATGCTCCAGCAAATTTAAAGACGGGATAGTGCAGATTTAGCTTTAAGACTTTTCGATTCTAGTTTAAATCAGATAAATGAAAGAAAATCCTCCATCAAAGTAGAGGGCAGCTTTTTAGATGGATGTGGACGGAAGAATATGTGGACTCTCATCTTTTGAATCTATGATTTTATGGAAGTGTTCACATGCTAAAATTACGCAAGGTTGTTCAATTATTTTTTTATCCCTCAAAGAATATGGAGAAAAAATATCTGTAAGAAACAGAAAACTGCTATCACAAAACCCTGCAATAATCAATGTGAGAAACTGGATGATGTAATGTTTAGATGAAATTTTACCACAAAGATAATAATGCTATGATAATTTCCTATGTTCAGAAATAACTACAATCAGTCAAAGAGATATTAAGTCTTTTATGTTGTATTTACTCCCAAGCATGATATTTGATGAAATTTTCAGAGGAAGACAAAGTTCATAATTGTGTGCTTAATGAAATTCCTAATATGGCTAATGATACTTTCTTTTTATGTTATTCCAAAGAGCCACATGAACCCTGGTCATGAATAGCTTTGATTTATGACAGCAGTCATATTTATAATGCTTGTTAGTCATTCAGAATTGTTTGTTTGGGCAAACTGTTAATGTCAAACTAGTATAATTTTATTGATGTAATTATTTCTTTCATTATAGCAGTGCCTCCAAGCATTTCTATAGTTAGAGTTATATTAGCATTCTGTTCTAAAACCTGTATTTCAAGGATTTATAAATTAGCAGTAAAAACTTGCTCCAAGCTAAATCTTGATATATATAGAGTGAAGCATGCATATAGTTTTGGAAAAGTTTCAGAGCTCTTTTTTTTTTTCCCGACGATACTGTTACTTCTGAGAGGTGGGCAGAAAGCCTGGAAGAAAGGTATCAACAACAGTATGCTTATACATATGGAGTTGAGGAAATGGTTTTCAGCTTTGAAAGGAGGGAATATTATTTTAATCTAAATCCTTAACTTAGCCCTTTGTAATATTTGTTTTCTCTTATGTGTTGAGGCAGATAATGCTAGCTGATGTGTTTTACTTTTGATGGTGGTCATTCAAAAAGGATCACGGCAGGCTCAGAGTTGTGGAAGTTAAGTTTCATCCATGTGCTGCCATCTGAAAAGCTGGATCTGAAGCCATGAAGGTGTCTTATCGTTCAAAAGGTCAGTGTCTGGGTAGAGCTGTTACTGATAACTGTGCGAAGAAACGCGTGTAAATAAAGAACAGTATAAAAACTGTAATGTGATGCCACATTCGGCAGACATAATACACATTCTCAAGTTTCGTATGATAAAGAAAGGAGAAAATACCCAATTCTGTCAAGTGTTGCGCTTCTTTTAGTTAAATCCTGTAACTGAAGCATGTTGCATACCTCAGGGGATATTAGTTCAGGAAACACAGTGAATGAATTTCATTTATATGTGTAATTTTGTGAAATCATAGGTGTAGTTTTTGAAAACAGATTCACACTTAATAGTATCTTTTGCATTAGTTAGCCATTTCTGAATACTGTACATTTCAGTACAAGGAGGTCAGTAAGTTGGGGGTCACTTTGCAAAATGAAGGGGAACTCTGCAGCATCTCCATACGCAAGACACTCTTTTCACACGTGACACCCATGACATATATCCTTTTTGCTTATTTTACTGATCTGTGTTATTTTATTGATCTGTGTTATTTTACTACAAGTATCTGTTGATTTGTTGCATTTTGAAAATGTTTTGAAAAGTGATTGACAACAGCACTGTGAGGGCCTATGTTGGTCATTTCTCAGTCATTTCCAGAGCGAATGTGCTAAACTTAGTGTAAGAACAGGTTGGCTGGTTTCTAATTTGCTATCCCTTGGAATTACCTCTGGTATGAGAGACAAGTTGCCTTTTCTACATCGTCCAGTGGAAAACTGTCAGTGATGGAAGTTCTGCAGGCCACGTTTCGCCCCTGCTTTATCTCCTCCTGTTCTGTGGGTGCAGCATGTTATTATTGCTTGCAGTCCGACATTTCATTCTTAACATCACCCAAAAAGCAAGGTAACATGGTGGCGTGCAGTAACTATGGTGGGAAATATGGTCAGTAAAGTACACTGTCATTCCTAATTTTGCTTCCAGTATGATCCAACCCTTCTGATACCTCTTTGGAAGCTCATGCATTTTACTGTAAGCAGTCTTTTTCAGTGTTTGCAAGATTAGGTCACAGTTCCCACGATTGCCTTGTGTTATTCCCTCGTCTCTTTTGGCTGCGCTATGGTGTTGAAGTGTTTTAGAAGGTAAAGTTTTGGCTGCTCTGGGAAAACTGGGTAGCAATTTTCCTTATTTTAACACCGAGAATGGCACACTTGGCAACTGCTGATTTTTGCTGAAAAGGACAATTTGTGTGGGTGATTCAGAATAGCTGTGTCCTGTGCTGTTTTCCTCTCCAAGACTGAATTTGTAAAGGTCTGTGCTAGGAGACTGTTAGCTAATGTATCCTAATGTCATGATGAACCTCGTCTTCCCTAATAGCTTTCTGGGGATACAAAGAGCTGTAGCAGGCTGTTTTAGGGTCTGCTAAGCACCAAGACCGTCGTGGGTATATGGTTGGAAAGACAAGTGGCTTAAAACTGTTTTCCACTGTCAACGGAGATTGACTTCTGCACTCTTCTGTCAGAGCTGAGGGTGGACCAGGAGCACTGGTATACCTGCTGTAGCTTAAGACAGTAGCTCTAATATGCATAGTGGATTGGTTAAATGGTTGCTTTGATTCCTCACTAAAGAGGCAATAGCAACTCCTGAGAAAAAAGATATGCATCATGTTGAGAAAGTTTCTTTTCAGTTTTGTTATTGTCTATTCTGCCTGCTGTCTGACAAGCTTGATATGTGCCAAAACCCAGCATGCCCACTGGTGGGAAGATTATCATCACCCAGATATAATAAAAAGCTTCTAGAAAAGTGCCTCTAATGATGGGCTGCTTTTCTGGCACTGACAGGGATTTCTATTTATTTTAGCAACACCCGCTAGCACCACTGTAGCTAAAGGCCTGTTAGCATTTTCATTAGAAATTCATTTCAGGACTTTATAACTCAGCTGGAAAATTTGCTTTGAACTCAAGAGCTGCATAGAAGACTTTTAGAGAAACTGTTTTTTATTTTCTTGTATTTTTGCATTGAGCATAAGCAAGCTATTTAGTCAATAATAAATAAATAGGGAAAACCAAAACATGCTAGCTACTAAGAATTTCACTCAGGAAAACACGTAGTATGTGTTTGATGTCATCATCTGAAAATTAGAACTGTGTATAAGTACTTGTTGAATCTGGGCTGAGTGCTGTGGTGTTTAACCCCATGGAATTATATTCGTTATGAGCAGTAAAAATGTGCTAAAAGGCACAAATGTGAGGCATTTGTCTACGTTTCCACCTCAGAAGCACATGTGACTGTGAGTTTAGCAGTTATAATTTCTGATTTTGAATATTACAATGACTGTTCATAAGTAACGGTCACATTTTATTTCAGATCCTGACTGACTGCTTTGTTCTCGGCGGTCAAACATGTTATCTCAAATGACTTGATACATTTTTTTTTTTCCTTATATTCACTGGGAGGTAAACAGACACTTGCTTCTGGAAGTCTTAATATCACATACAACATTACTATTATACCTATCTGAAATTTCAAAATAATACTCAGATACCTTTTATTATTAAAAGCAATTTAAATTGATACAGTTCTCTTAATACTCAAGGAGAAGAACATTATATATGAATCTATTTGCTTTACTAGGTACTTAGATCTGTTTGGTTGTGCAGAGTAAACTCAGCTTAAATGATAAACAAATACGAAACTAATTGTGTGATTGAATGATTCAGTGAAAAATGAATTTGGATTTAATATGAGGATAAAGTCAGCAAAAATATATTCCTATGGAAGACCTGTCTATATGTAAATAGGACATTGGGACTCTATAAAAAATAACAGATATGCAATATGATGATTGTGTGTAATTTATGTGTAATTTATTTGTGAACAAGCATTTACAGCTTCTGATTAATATTTTAAATTTCTTTAATATATAAACATTTTCATTGGATTTTCCACCAAATCTGCTTATTAATATGTAGAATTTGGTTGACAGTATTATTGACAAAAATCTGTGGCATGCTTACAGTATTTAGATGATGCCTAGAGTGAAAACAGCCATATGAAAGTCTAGCTAGAATAGGCTAAGACCAAATATATTTATTGTTCCTGATGATGACACTGATAGAGACAATTCACATGACAGTGTTTAAAACCTGTAATTTTTTTATATATACAACCACAAACACGTCAGACGAGATCATCTTGGTGTTATAGTGGAGATGAAAAGGCTTCTTCATTCAGACACGTAATCAGGGGAAAGTTGCAGCCTTCCCCTCTGTTTCAATAAGCAGCAATACAGTATGTATTTTATTCATGTCCATAGAAGAATTTCTCTTGACTTCAGCCAAAACTGAGTCTGGCATTTCAAACAGGCATTTCAAGCATGTGACATTCTCACCGTGTAGACGAGTATGTTCAAACGCCATGTATCCTGACGTGTGACCCTCTACACTCTTTCTGGGCCAGTAAGAGAACGCTCTTGAACAATGAGCTTTTGCATTTGTAGAGTGATAGATTAGAAATAAAATCAATATTGGTCATTAAAAGAGAACAAACACCCCCAGCTACTTTTCAGGATGGTGTTTGCTGATGCATTACCAAAGCTATTTGGTCGATGAAAAAGACAGTTACATAAAGAGGTTTTTAGTAAATACTTTTCTATACGCACTTACTGCATTAAGTGAGATTTATTTTGTATGTGCTATTGAAATTTGCAATAACATAAATGGCTCAAAAATCTTATATTTAAGTAGTGCCTCTCGACAGCTTCTTGAAATGTTATGCATTAAAACCTTTTAACTGATGGAAAAATATTGCCTTCATGTTGCCATCGTGTAATCACAGCAAAAATAATTTTAAAGTAAAGGTCATGTGTAGAAACAAAAGAACTTACAAACAATTTAAGAGAATCTGACTCCTTAAAGCGTTGAAATTTTTTAAGGTTTAAACAAACATGTTGCTCAAGTTAGAGAGAGAACAAGGTTAAGAAAAGGTAGACCATTAAGAGATTTTTCTCTAAATTTTTAGCTGTGTTGTACAGCTTATACCAAAATGGTCACACATTGATGGGTCCCACTGTGCCACCAGCTTCCAAAGTGTGAACACCTTTTAAAACTGATTGGTATGTACATCGCATTCGTGTTGTTTCCATTAGATCTTGGAAAATGGCTGCCACTTCTGACATTGTGTTTTCTCTGTGGAGGTCTTGTGCTTTCTTACAGTAGTAAGTAATGACTACTGTATTTGGAAGAGGGCACTGGAGACTTGATTCTCTTATATGGGCATGCTGTGGGGATTAAAAATTCCCGCCGGGATCCAGAGATGGGAGCGTTTGCTAATGACTTCCCTGAGAGGAAGCAGTGCTCCTTTTGAATTGCTACCTTCCCCACCCACCGGTCATCAAGGAGAGTTATAATTTTCATGCTTTCTGAGGGATGAGGACACTTAATGTGTTTCAGTAGCATAGCTGTCAAGGCATGTTCCTGGAAGGCACATTCTTTAGCTTTAATTAAAGTGTAGAGAGATTAATTGTTTTCAGGAGAAACCAATATAATGGTGTGCATTGACCTCTTGTACAACCCAGGCCACAGAACTTCGCAATAATTCTCACATTCTGCTCTTAACTTCTGGCCGAGGAAAGCGTGCCTCTCAATTTGAAGTCTGTTGATGATGAACAGTTCACGTACATCTTTAGATAAACTGTTCTCGTTGTTCATTATCTTCACTGTTAATTCATTTTCGGTCTAATTTGTTTAGCTTAGTTCTGGCCTTTAGACCTTATCATGTCTTCACCTACTCATATCAGAAATCTGGTCCCTACTAAAGTACTTTCACACCCTGACCAAATCACCTCTGAGTCTCCCCTTTGATGAATGAAATAGAATTTTCTATGTTTCCCATTGAGACAGATATACCCTATGGATTTTTAAATTTTTTTTTTAGAGTATGGTTGGACAAAATCAAACTGAGGTTCTTCAGATAACTTAAACATTGTTTGGAATATGAGAAATTGAAAAATCCTAGTGTTTTACATATTTTAAATATAATTTGTTTTCCTGACTGTTGATTATATTTTCTCTGGAAGTGTTTGTGTGTGAGGCGGAAAGCAAATATAATAACATGGTATCTATTATAATAGTTCTTTTAGAAGTTACTCCCATCTGTCCTTTGAAACTTAGGACTTACTAATTTCATAAACGAAGACTGCACAATACCTTAAGAGAGAAGGTGAAGGAAGACATGGAGCTGAGTTCTGAGGTGCTAAAGATGACCAGAAAGCTGGCTATAGGATAGCAGCTTGGGTTTGTAATCACTTTTCAGATTACAAATGAAACAAACCAAACCAAACAGAAATAACTTCTTTTTGAATGTTGTACTGAAATAATTTGCTTCGAGACATCTATTTTCAGATTCTTTCCTCTCCTTTCACTCCAATCAGACCTAATGTGGAAACTGAGATGCAGAAAAGCTGTTCTATTACAGCACACTTATCAAAAATATTCCTGGCAGTCCTACTGGATGGGACACAAATACTCAGACATAAAACCGTGCATACGCAGGGGCTAACATTGCAGGTCTTCTGATAAGGGCTGCTAGGAACTTTAATCGTCCAAAATGAATAGAATGTTTCTGTCTGTTCCTACAACAATAGCTTCTCTCCGAGCCCCTAAAGTCATTTAAAGGATGGGTCCAGCACTAATTTACATTGGCTTTTTTTGAGTTAGTAACATTTCTTTCTTCAGGGAGAAGGATTTTGATTGTAATTTTAAACATTGAATAAATCCACCTCTTAGTGACTTGTAATGTTGATACATCATAGGATGAAAGCCCTGGTTAGGCACTGGCTGCAGTAGTTTCCAGTATTGAGCCTTAAAATTTTATTTGTGTCCCAGGAAAGAGGGATGTCTTTCTCCATGAATTCAGGAAATATAAATTTCATTTGAGATCACTGTCTGACATAGGAATCTTTAAGACTTCAGAGGTCAAATATGGCTAAATAAAATTGGCTTAGTTTTACGAAAACAACCTTTTTTTGTTCTTACTATGACCGATTCATTTTATTAAATAAAAAAATGGCAAATAATTCTTTTAAAAAGGAAACAGGAATTTCTCTTAGATCTTAAGAAAACAATAGGATATTTTTACAGATACCTCCTAATGTTTAAAATGATTCAAATTTTAAAAGTACACACAGCTGTTTAGCTGTAACATCTTTTGTCAGTTTTCACAGCCACAGACATCCTACTGAAATAGCTGTGCACGTGCAAGTTTGGTTTGAATTTATGTATCAGGATCTGTATTAGTGTTTTGTTTTTAATGGAGCAGGCAATATTCTGTACATATTTATGTGTGACATTTTTATTTATCATTTAAGTAAAAAAGCCTCTGCTATTCCCTGTCATGACCTCCTTGATTTGTCTTCAAAACACAATTCACGCAAATAACAAGTCTAGCAAAATTTCATTTACAAAGACAAAAGCTATTTCTTAATACATATGTTCTAGTGTAATGCATTTCATTCATGTGTCATCCATATATGCTAGAAGCTACTGAAGTGAAGAAGTATGGTTTCAGCCTCAAAAAGCTCAGCTTCGAATGTTAATATGCTAAGAAATGCAAATAAGTGATGCATGAAAAGGAGAAAGTAGAAGGTGACAAACAAACTGCTAGTAATGCTGGTTGAATAACTGTGTAGGCAGTATCAAACCTACGTATTCTTAAGAGGAAATGGCAAATTACTTTCTTACAAGACATTAACCTTCTCCACTAGCATTGAGTCAGTCGCCGTTCCATTGAGGAAAATACTTGGACCTAAGAAAAGGTTTCTGTTGCAAAACGTTTCCACTATATTAAACATCAGAGTAAACTGAATTCAGAGAAACTTGCAATTTCTACTCAGAACTTGAGGTAATTTATGTGTTACTTCTTTAAAACCTGCAAAGTAAGGTTTGCAAGAGTTTCGCTCCTGGTAGCAAGAGTAAACAACTTTGTTGGTTTTACACAAAGTGAGGTAGAATACAATTTGCTCAGTCTTGATTTTGAAGATATGCAGGTCTAGCACTAATAAAAAGTGAGAGCAACTTACTTTCGTCAATAGAGGAAGCAGATATGAGCTTTAATAAACAAACAGAGCACATATATTGATTAAAAGGTAAAATGTTTATGTAGCCCTTTTCAGAAGGGAATGGCAGTTTGGTGTTGTGTCTCTGTAATTAAGACAACAAAGCAGTGGTTATATCTGCAGATTTCTGCTCCATCATCTTTGTAAGCAGAGCTGTCACATGCAATGGAGTGATACATGCCAGACCTCCCTGGACTATGAAGGGCTCTTTTTTTTTTTTTTCCCCCTCATTCACTGCAGCAGGATCTGAAATAACTAACCTGAAGTGCTTTGATTATTTCACTTTTTTTTTGCCATAATGGAAATTGGTGTACAGCTGTTTTGTACCTGCTATGGCATATGAAAAACAAATTAACCACTTTATTGTCTCACATTCTGAAATGTTTCTTTCAACCTTCTTCTCCTTCACCCTTCAGTATTATTTCAGCTTTTAAAAGAATATAAATCATTATAATACTATTATCAATTGAAAAGCATTCATCATGAACCCACAGTATCATGTGCCATTGTATCCTACTGTATGATTATTTATAATATAGAATTATAATCGAATTCATCTTGGAATCTATTTAATTTCATCATAGGTAATTCATAGGATTCAGAAGGTTAGTCCTTATAAATGTCAATACTATTTGCAGTGACAAATATTTTGGATGCCTCATTTTTCAATGTAATATAATTGAAAACATTCATCTGGTCCACCAGATTTTCCAAATATTAGCAAATTTAAATGCTCCTAAATATTAAAAACTGAACAGTAACTCCAAGGCAGGTTTCCCTGTTCAGTTCACCTTTAGTTTTACATGTAAGTTTTATTATGGCCTTCAAACAGGTGCATGAACTGCAAAAGGTAAGGAAGTGAACTGTTCACAATTAGATAACTGTTTAAAGAAGGAGTTAAGCAGGAAACTCATTTTTCAGCTCTGATGAGAAGGGATTTCTTTTTGTTTTGTTCTGTAAATGGGACCACTCGGCAGAATGTCCTCCAGCTCTTTTGAGATGAAATTTTAAAAAATTCTGTAGAAACTTAATGTGTGCGTGTTTTAAACCTAATGAAATTGTGCATTGTTAACCCTACCTAACATTTTCGTTTCTTTTGTTTCATAACCTATGTCCAAATCCTGTTCACCTCTATATTAATCTGCTTTTATCACTGCTGAATTTTTTTTTTTAAATGAAGGCTACTGTTTGTGTTCTATTCAGTTCATCTTGTTGAAACAGAAGTATTGCATTAGAGGGTCTTTGATAATAAATGCTTTCTCACTAACTTTCAGATGTTCTTTCATCACTGATCTCTAGAACTGCTTAATTGCTTTAAGCATCACAACTCGTTACTTGTAAAAGAAAATAACTGAAATCTAATCAAGCCCTTTTAAGTGAAAATTATTTTTTAATTATATGAGCTTGTACTTGCCATTACGCAGCAGTTGGTTCAATGTCTTTTTGGCACAAACAAACACAGATACTCTCCAATGAGTTCTCTAGCTCAACTTATACCTTGGCCAGTGCAGGCATCATCTGAAGCTGCTGCCAGCTTAGCTGCCAGAAGATCTCCCTTGCGACTGTGCAGCTCTGTCATACTCTACTACAATTGCTAGCAACTGGCCATAAGCTTTGCAAACTCAGTGCAAGGCCTCAGGACTGATGCTTGTCAGACTTGCTCTCTCTAAACTTTTCTTGACCTCCTTGCAGCTTTGCTGTAGTTGCTTTAGCTGTGGCAGCAATTTCTCTAATTGACCAGGTGTCTGTGGCTAACTTGCTTTACTTTTTAAAAAAATCTTTGTACGGTATGACAATAGTTTCTTATAGATAGCTGGAACAAGATATTGTTTTGTGTAGAATGAGATATTTATTATCTAACATAATGATATAGTGTAGAAAAATACAGTCCTGGTATGATAGCGGAGGCCTGGGGATGGATACACTGTAGAAGAGTACAGGATGCATTGAAGAGGAGTACTGGTGTGGGATGATAAGAGATGAGGCACAGGCTTGGCACTGCAGACCCCACAGCTATAAATGAATCACTTATGGTCAGTTAAAGAAATGAAGACGTGGAACTGGACAAAACTGGTTTTAGGGGTAACAAGGAGAACAAATAAAAAGTGTCTCGCCTACATAAAAGCCACCGTATGTGTAAATTCAGGTGATGATAAGCAGCCGTAGCATCCCCCATTGCCAACATCAGAATGACACCACTTGCCTTAGGACCCATAGGAAGCGTGAGCTTAATGTCAGGAAAAGGAATTCTGCGTGTAATAATTTTAACTGTATTATTATTAAAACTTTCTTGAATAGAAACATTTTTTCTCTTTTGCTGATAATAATTACATGTGTACTCATAATGACTCTTGGATTAGATGCTTAAAATTTCTATACTAATGACATATTAGATTATTATACTAATGATCAATTCTTGGCTTTATATATAAGGCACGTTTTTTCTCTCCCCATAAACAAGATTTTGAGCATAATGCTCTGCAGTAGTCAACATCCATTTCTGTCTCAGACCTTGACAGATTCCAAAAACCTCCATCTTCTAAGTACTGAGAGGCAAAACTGTATATCTGTCTTACAGAAGAGATTTAATCAGAGTGAATAAATGACCTATCCTCAGATGAGCATTTAAGGAGGAGAAGTTCATCAGCTATGCTTCATTATTTATTCTTCTTAGACTTTAGTCATTAACCTACCAATGTTGTTTTTGAATTCTCCTGGTTAAGTCAAGTGTTTCAGTTCCCTTAAAAGGAGCAAAAGATTTAACGGTCCAGGCTATTCACATACGTAAGTATGAATTTTACAAGCACTATTCTGGGTGTATTTGTTTTCTCACTAGCAGCCAGCCTTCTCCCTGAAGACTATCAGTCCTATTCTTATATTTAGATGGTGGCATGATGACTCAGCAAGCAACACTAATTTAGCGTTGTTTGTCCTGAAGCAATATTGTGAAGCTATTGGATCAGCTTGTATCTGATACTTATTTAAAAATGATTCATATGGAGCGTCAGCAGGTATCTGATCAGATCTCACTTTGGATAGGATGGCTACTCCCAAAAGATGAAATGTGTTTTTATACAAATAAGTAGATTACGGCTATGGCCAATGCAGTTCCTTTACTGAAGGATCATCACTGAGTCTGCACAACTGAAGCACACTTCTCAAAGTCTTCCTTTTACAGGGACAAGCTCCAGGCTTTCATTTAGACCATCTTGATCTATGCCAATATGACAGACTGTGGCCAAAGTTTTCAAAAGTGAAATCTAAAGTAAGATGAGATGATACTTAACACCAGATAAGTGGTCTGAATTTTTCCATCTGCTTTTACTTGAAAATTCATATTAACTAGGATAAGAGCTTCTTGAGTTACAGTTCAAGTAATATAGAGATTTTCCATCTACAGACACTTAATCAATTTGGTGAAGTAAATGACTTATTTGTTAACTTTGCTTCCTATTTATAGTTGGTGGGGCTTCTGTCACTGCTATTACCTGTGGGATCTTCTAGCCTGGAATTGCTAGGAATTGAAATAAATCACTGTAAAAGCCACCTTGGAGAATGCACAATAGTTTTCTCTTAATGCCTGTGATTGTGTTAAAAGATTTTAGTGAAAACAGTCTGCCCTAGAGAAACCCAAACGTACCACTGGTATGTAGGGTGAATTCTAGAGAATTTAAAGTGGGTGATGAACTGCTGTCAAAGGTCCAGAAAGGTAAAAAACAAGAGAAATCACTGCTTAGCAAAACTGGGCACTTTCTGTAGCACAAAGGTGTTGACTGACTTAATGTTTGTGATGCTTTATAGCTGGGGATGATGCAGAACTATCACTCAGTGAGGAGCTCTGTGAAGGGTTTGCCCAGGTTCATCTAGTGTCTTTACAGAATGGTACAAATGCAGCAGGACTGACTTAAGTGTTTGGATTTATGTGCCCTTGGCCTTGTGCAGCTGTGCACAGAGAGAAAATGTATTGCATCAACCCCACGTCCTCATGCAATGGTAAGCACCAATTGTTCCTATGCACTTGGTATAGGAGATGCACAATTGTGTATGTAGTCTTTCTTGCCAGTGATATACAAAAGGACCAGGTTTCTAATAGTAAGTATGTCCTTGTTTTTTAGAGTACTTTGATAGGTAAGAAGAGTGTGATATAGTGCTGCTGACTATTTACACTGATTTTATTTTTTTCCAAATAAAAGGCAATCAAAATAATTTTCTTAAAATGGCAAACCGGATCTGCTAAAAGTGGAAACAAGAATATTTTGTTGTTGTTGTTTAATTCATGCTAATGCCTGCTATGGTAGCTGTATGATATAGACCCAGTTCTTACTCAGAGGTCCTTTCCACATTCACACTTATAAAATCAAGTTACTCAAGCAGCAGTGCTTCAAAACTTGCTGTTCCTCAGATTGGCCCATCTGAACTTAAAGCTCTTTACAGAGGCTTAACCTTTAAATGACACCCTTCCATCTAAGTCCAGTAATAGACTCTAGAGGATTTTGTAAAGGAGAGTTAACGTGCTGCCCATCTTTTCTGTAATGGCTGAATAATTGCAGTCTTTGCCCATGAACTGAAATATCTGATTCAGTTCTCTCCTGAGCAATCTCCACATTAGTGGTAACTTTGCGTCTCCTTATGTGTTCTACTAAAGTTATGAAGGAAAAACTGTGCCAGAAAAGAGACTATGAAAGGAGGAACATGATTCTGTACCCTGGTGATTAGAGCACTTACCTAGAAAAGAGGAGCCCTGCAATTAATTCCCTGGTCTCAGGATTGTTAATGAGTTTCACCCTGTGACTGCTTAATGTAAAGAACAGAAGCAACTCCTAAGCTGTGCTGTCAGCAGTACCTAAAATAGCTCCTTTAGAATTAGCCATGATGTTACTTTGATACAGCCTTGTATTTTGCAAAATAGACATACCCGCAGCTTATGAAAGCCCTGTCTATACTTGTCAATTAAGTGGCAAAGAGTTGCTGGAGCTAGTAGCAGTTTTCCTTCCTAGAATACTGAAAACAGTATAAACACTTGGGAGACAGACTTACTAGTTCAGATGCAGTGTCATGCTAATATTGCTGCGCTACTTTCTACACAGCATTGCTGTATATTGTGTAGACAAAGAATCTTACTGGGCTATTTGTGCTGTACTCCTCAGTGTACACGCTCCTAAAGAGCCAGTCCTGAGGACTGCTAACAACCCTCATTCTTTATTAACTTCAGCATAGGTTGATTGTCAGTTTAATGTTCACTGTGGACAAATTAGAACATTTAAACAACCTGTTCCTGATTTTTCTCAATTAGATTGTTTCATGAAATATTTTCACTGCCGAACTCCTCCTTTTAACAAATGTGTTTTCCCTAGACTAAAATTCTGAAGGTGGATACAATATTTTCATACACATGTAAATCCTTGCCTCCGTGATTTTTCCTTCTTTTTGCAGATTTGTGACTAGAAAATAGCTGAAAATTCTACAGTCTAAAAAAACTTGATGGATAAGAAAATAGATTTTTTTTCGAATATATTTCAAAAAGTTATTCTGTTCTTTTGTAAATAAAACCCCCAAGTCTTAAAAGTGGACATCAAATGGTTTTCTTTCAGTATAAGTTCATGCTGCCTTGTACTGGAAGATAAAGCCAAGTTACTTTCACCATTTATTATTTTTAACTTTTGAGGATGGAAGAAGTGGATGGGTTTCATTGGTTAGACCTGACCCAAGCCAGGGAAAAATAAATGAGTGAAGGAGTGGTGTATCATCTGGTGAATTTAATAATTTCTTTTAAAGAAGAGGAGTCTCTAACTTCTTGGTACCGTGTCAGCTTTCACATTTTGATGAAAGTGAACCATGAAACAAAAGGATAAAGAAGAGCTGTATTCAATAGTCGTGACTTGTTCCTTCACAAATATTTTTTCCACCCCTATTAAAGTATAGAAGAAAATATAGAAGAAAAAAGGCAATTGATTGGCAGATTGAAAGACTTCAGAGATTTTTACCTCTTTGACACAACACTGCATTATGTACAAAGCATTCAGGAAAATATCTTTTGCTTTTGTGTTTCATTCTAGGATGCCTTTTTGAAGGATATGTAATCTTTTGAAAGCTGACTTTCATTTGTTTGCAATATTACTCTGCTGACTTTTCCCATGATCAGTTACATCCCAAAATATAAAAGGTCATGTAGTCAAAGGGATAATGAAGTGGAAAATAACAAGAATGCCTTAAACTCTTTCCTTAGAAGGGAGATGTAAGGCACACGTTGGGTAAAAATCATGCCTGTAAGGAGGAAAACAGTGTGAGTGATAGCATTGATGCAGTATTTTGCCTTTATATTTGCTGTTTGTGTGGGTGAATATGAAACAATAAGATTCAGATAGAACATGGATGTTTATGTCAGTTTGTAGAAAAGTGGCATCATATGGAGTACTTTAAAAAGCACTAGGTTTGCAGGTAGGTCTAGTTCCATCTCATGGTAACAAGAGTCTTTTCAAAAAGTCCATGAGATGTAGCAGCTCTTTCACTTTAGTCTGTGTTGGTGCCCTTATTAATTTTTCTGTTCCCTTTTTTCTTTATTATAAAGTATATTTGCATGAAAATGTTTGCTTTGCAGCTTCTGCAGTTTAGTCCCTGTATGAAGAGCCCTGGCTGTATGATACCATTGCAATTTCCATAACAATAATTTGTAACATTGAAAGAAAGGATATTGGATTAATTTGAGAGAGTCATTCCTAAGAAGGTAAAATTCCTAAGAAGGTTACATTTTTCCTCCTCTGCACTTATTTCTGTTCTAAAAAATACTTTTCAAATTCCTACATCCTGCGTTTTCCACCAGAAAGCCATTGATTTGAAACTAAAATAATTTACAATCACAGTTTGACCCAAAAAAGAACTCCTCCAGTTCTCAAGCTTCCCGTGCAAAAAGTTTTTATTTATGTTGCCCTGCTCTCTCTTTTCATAAAATGTGTAGATCATTTTAAGTCATAGGTTTTCCCTGTTCCTTCTACATAACCCATGTGATTTGTTTCTCTTAACAGCCATGATTCTGCAAGTGATTGCCCATGAAGTCTTTGCCAGACTTTATTACTCTGTGTGTAGTAATATAGTAGTGCTCTAAATCATGTTTCTGAAGTAAGAAGACTTATGTGGATTTTTTTTCAGAGGGTTTGTGGCTTTCCTGCAGTTTAGAGGGATATGAGCTTCTTTTGTGGTCAGTCAATCCAAAGAACATTTCTTGAAAAAATAAACTCCCATTTTCAAATAGAGAAAAGCAAAAAATAGATGGTGTAGCGTACTAAACAAGCACACTAAATACAGCCTTTAGAGAGAAACTGAGGCCAGAAAAAACTGCTACCTGCTGAATTTCTCAATGAAAAAGCAAAGATCTCTCATGTTAATGTCTGATGGTTGCTTGTGGAAAAGTGAACTATGCTGTATTTTGCAAAAAGAAATTGGGGACATTCTTACTCATGTCTGGTAATTTCTCTTGGTAATAATAATGGATTAATTTAAATTTAACTACTATTTTTAATTCTCAGGCTTAAAAAGGATGGTATTCTAGTGCAAGCTCACTTTCAGTTTTTGAGGCAGCTACACTTTCTAGACATGATCATGTAGTTCATCTTACAGCTACATCTCGATCAGTGTTCTTCTGTTTGTCAGGATTAGTCTTGAAAAAAGCCGGGCTCATCGTTGGGATTGACACAGATTTTTGTCAGGTGCTCACATGGAAAAAGGAGCCATCTTTTTTTTTCAGGGTTGAAATAAGATCCAATTATTCATTATATCAATGTGTAGACAATATGTGATACCTAAAATACAATATTGTGGACTTTTGTGTCACTCAAAAAGGGATCAAATATTGAATGTTCTGCCTGCAGGAAAGAGAATACCTAGGCATTGTTGTGGTACATTTTCTGGACAGTTTTTTTCTCACTAAGAAACCATACAGAGAAAGGGAAGATATTCCTATTCAAAGACTGGATTAAGGTTCAGAAGTTTCTTAGTCACAGCCCTTTTATTTCTAAAGTGCTTTTGCTTGCTTAGCCCTCCAAGAATACTCAGGTGAGGCAGGCCATTAAGAATAGTTAGTAAGACCCGCATGAGCCATATAATGCTAGTAACTGACTCCCACAGTAATCTCTGACGTGTTTTGGAAGATGTTCTGATTTAGTTACAGACAAAATCTGAAGAATTCTCCATATCTTTCTGGACCTAGACTGGATTCTCATTTTTAAGGATGAAGCAAAAAAGAGAGGTATTTTTAAATCTTCTGGTGTGAAAGGTATTTCAGTTTCAAAACTGTGTAAAGTAGTACTAAAATTAAATGAAAGAAGTCTGAATACGTGCGTTTCAGTGCCAGACAGCCTCCAGATTTATTCCACAAGAGATATGGCAGTTTTGAAGGCGCGTGGTTGAATTAATGATTTCTGTAAAGCACTTTGAGCACTTTATGCTTTTACACAGTAGTATTTTTGAGGCACAGAATGTAGTCACAGACTTGCGCTCTTAGGGAAAGCGGTTTTGCTGTGAAAATCTTCATTGCTTACTAGAATGACATTCTGTCTTAAGTAAATTTATTTTCACACGTCTATGCTTTCCACTGTCCTTTAGTGAAGTGTGTGGATTTTCATTCAAATGATTGCCCATACGTACGTTCCACTGCTGGTGTAAGTGTGCAGCTGTCTATTTATGCTCAGAGTCTTTGCCCAGCAAACATGTGTCTGGAGATTATCAGTGCTCGTAGGGCAGAGTGCATCAGCTGTACTTAACTTTTCTGTCAACTATCTGTTGCCTCAAAATGTAGTTTCTTATTGTCTGAATTTAGGAAACTTATATTTCTTTGGAGTTTTAGTAAATTATTGCTAGATACTGTTGCAATGTTGAAGTCTCTTGCCTTTCAAAACTGCCTCACAGCTACAGGTACCTGTCCAAGTGCTTGTCTCTTGCAATCAAAGCATCATGGACAAGAGCTCATAATGCCTAAAGAAATCTTATATCACTGGCTTTGTTCTGTCTGCAAGAGAAAGCCCAGTTTCAGATTTATCTCCAGGGTGTATCTATGGGGGGGAAGGCTGAGGTCAAAAGTCCCAGGGTCATTTGAGCAGTCTTCAAAACCTCAAAGCGTACAAGCTCTACAGTTCTGTTTTGCAGAGCACCAGCTTATACGATGGATGTAGCTACCCCGTCCTGCTTTGACAAGGTAGAGAGCAGGGGGAGTTCCTGAAACACCCTTCCTTGACTGTAAGGACTGACATCGATGACACAAGAGCCTCTCCCCTACTCCCAAGTCTCTGTTCCATAAACCTTTACGGAGGCCTTCTGAGCTCTTGACTTTTGCTTCAGCTGGGTGAGATGATGTGGCCTTCACCAAAGCCATGGTATCCATCTGACTCACGAAAATATAGCCTTGCTGGGATAACTGAACTCCAAATGAAAAATACCAATCTTGCATTCTGAAGTTGTGCTGGACACGCAGCACTTTTTGACCCTTGGACATTATAGTCCTCTCGATTACCACCAAATCAATCTGTTTGAGAGTAGCAGGAGAACCCATGTTTTTCAAAGGGTTGGTAGCTCAAATAATGAGTTTACCCACCCTCTTTTGCTGTAAAATGTGACTCTAGTTACTCCATGAAACATTTTCAATCTTCAGAGTGACTGCTGCTGTCCTTTCTAAGACTGCTTTCTCTGTTCACTGAGTTGAGGTGACTTGGCTCACGACCTCACATCACAGTACCTCAAAACACAGTAACTGAGCCACCGAATCCTTAGATTCCCCTTTCATAAGGTACTATTTACTGTAGTACATATTTTTTGCTATTTTATTGATCGCAACTATTATAATACTCCATGGGTTTAGACTTTTCAAGGAGTTTGAGAGAATAAAATGCAGTATTACTGGCTACATGCTATGCTTTTGGCTCCTTTGAAAATTATTTTGGATTGGAATTCAAAATGAGAATAAACTGATAATGTAAATTCCTGACTGCAGCCATTTCCTTCTAATACTGAAGGTGCTCAGCAACTCTTAGGATACGATTTTTAGGGAGGTTAGGGGAGACATCAAGATAATCTTGATTGGTGCTGCCATCGTGCATTAAAGATGAAAAAGTTGATGAAGAGTATTAACAAGAAGTGATGAACAACTGACGTGTGTTTATCCTAACAGAACTGGATCCAGGATCTTCCATTGATGGTAGCAGTGGTGATGTTTATTGTGTAACTACAACAGATCTTTTTACTCCTATAACATGTAATGAAATAATACAGTAAAAATTTGTAATCCCTGCCTATGCTGTGGCTTTTAGTGCTCTGTCCCCTGTAAAGTTGCATGAGGAGAAAATTAAAGATCCTGTCTTTGTTAGACTAGGCAGTGCAACAATGCAGATGATTCCAGAAATTTAAAAGAAGAAAATAAAAAAGCAGAATCATTCCTAAATACATAAAAACCTGTGTAAATTTTGTATTTGCTGTATAACATTTCTCCATACCTCAAAGGATATCTAGATAAACTAAGAGCAGTTCAGTTCTCTTTCATTGGAAAGGCACTGTTGTTAAGTAATATTTTGAATTAACTGAAATGCTGAAGAAGGTTTCTAATCATCAACCATCTGAAAAGGTTTTTCACAATGTATCCCCCTGTTTTTTGGCATATATTAACTTGCAAAACACTTGTGAAAAACTTGGAAAAGTGGTTTTTGTATTTTCAGTAAGACATTGTGTATTCTTAAGGAAGGAATGCTGGAATTTATAATGTTAAAACCAAAGCCTAAAATTAGTAATGTAATGGTTGACTGTTGCCGTATGTATACTGATTATCATTTTCTAATGATTCGTTCCTTTTCCTCTTTCCGGTTACTTATAGTTAGCTTGACAGAAGTATAAATCAAATTGTCCGTATGGAGGTTATAATTTGTTGTTCTTAAAATGTCAAGATTTATGAAAAATAAATGATTATGGTGTTCTAAATTGTAACACAACTTCTTTAATTTGCTTTGTATAATTTCCTCTTCTATATCTTATTGTGGAATATATCTGCAGAGTATCCTTAAGGCATGAGTCTCTCGATTTGAGTTCTTATATTTTTGAGGGCTGGAAAAAGAGGGGTTTTGTCACTTTTTTTCTTATATCAGACCATTGCATCTTTTTTCTTAGTTCTATTACTAACTGAGAGGAAAAAAGTCAAAAGATACATATTCTGCTTTTCTCACAGTGCATAGTCTTGCACTGTCAAAAATGTCACAGGTTAATGGTACAACTGAGCTCCATTTATCTTCTTCTGACAGCTCGCCCAACCTCATACATCTAGCAACAACATCCCTCCTAAAGTAAGTGACATTTTTAGCCTTTGTTCTTTTCGTATGGGCCTGTTAAAAGGATTTACAGTAATTCTACACTGAGTTTATAATACGTCATTTCTTATTATATGGAATTACAGTGGAGAAATTTTAGGTTAATTTAGTTCCATAGAATAATTAATACACTGTTGAAAATTAAAGTCTCACCTTAGAAATCTGAAATTACAGGAATGGTACAGTGCCATGGATTTTGTGAAAAATGATGGTATGTATTTTTAATTTTACAACCTTTCTATTACACTTGTTTAATTATTTATGGAAGCTAAAAAAGACCAGCATGTGGTAGACAGCGACCTAATTTTATCCTCAAAAAAAGTGTGATTCCTAACCAGTGGTTACTTATTGATGACTTATAAAATGTATCCAAAGATTTTTGCTGGAGTAAGTTTTATAAAGCCAGGGCTAACTAAAATCTGAATATTTAATGTTTAAAAAATTAGGTTGTTTCATTAAACATGTTAAATTTGACTATTGTGTCTTTATAGGCAATAGCAATATAAAAGCAAAGTGAAAGCCCTCTCAAACTTGTCACATTTTCAGATGCTTGATTAAATTAAATTTAATAGACTTAGATATCGTCTTTAACTTTGGATGGCAGAAACAGTTGGGATTTTTAGTCTTGACTTAGAAGAAGCAGCAGTTGAAATCACATGGTGTTTCAAATGCTTTCTTCTCAGTTTGGATAAATTGGGTGTTTGATACAAAGAGGGATATTTGTCTTTTATGATCTGGGTACAGTGCAGCTTTATTGAATTCTGTGGAGAATAGAACAGAATAGAATAGTTCAGTTGGAAGGGACCTACAATGATCATCTAGTCCAACTCAAAGACTGTAGTCTTTTGAGTATGCCTGGGCAGGAGTTATGTGTTTGGGGCACATCCACTCCCCTCTTAAAAATTCAATTCTTCATTTGTAGATTTGAAATAATAATTATTTCCTTCGTGAAAGATCTGAAAGCTTCTCAAAAAAGGCATATCTGCTTATAATATTTCTTTTTTGCTCTCCCCATATTTATAATAAAGCAGACTACATAATTTGCTCCCCTGAGGAAGGGATCATTCCAAGACTATTCTGTAACAAATCTGAAAAACATAAGAATATTCCCCTCATCATATTTACAATACCTGGACCAAGTTCTGTATGATGTCTTCTGGATCAATGCATTTTTATTAGAAAATATTTACTATTAATTTACAATAACCATCCTTTGTGTTTCCACATTATTTCATAATGTTTCAGTATTATTTCATAGAAAGGGTAAAGTTAATGACATTTCTTTATCAGTTTAAAGTTTCAGGAAATGGTTTACATTTGATAAGGTTCAATATATATTTCAGCACAGCTAATATGAGCATCCAGGAGCAAAGAATGAAAGTAAGGGACACTGTCTTCGAAAATACAGTTCACTGGGGAAGAAAACAAAACCATAACCCTCAACAACGACCCATCACTACAGAGCACTTCATCCATCTCTCCCCAAAAACCAAGCAACCAACCAACACCTCCTCCTTAAAGATTCATTTTGAACTTTTACAGAAATACTATGGCTAAAAAGGCTAATGTGTGGGCAGGGGTGGTGTGGTGATTTTTTTGGTTTGGTTTTGTTTTGTTTTGTTTTTACTAAAAAGTTGTTATATCTAAAAGTCGACATGGGAATTTGATCTTTTCTATGTATGCAGCGTTAACAAGCTTGAAATAGAACATTAATAAGCTTAATAGTAGATATGAGCTTCGTGTCCCATTTCAAGAAAGATGAAAGCATACTGGGATGGATCCAGGGGATAACGACATAATACAGAAACTTGTGAAAAACAGATTTTGTGAGTCTTAAGGAAGAACAGTCCGAGAGTCCACTGTGTGATCAGATGCCACTACTTAGGAACTTGAAAATCAGAATAGTTACCTTTAAAAAGACATTATTTTTCTGCTAACCTGAATGGAACTGAGAATAAACTGAGAATAGGGGGAAAAGGAATGCAGTATATATGTCAGAAGTCAGGAGATGGTAGTTTCTGGCTTTCCCGGAGTCTGCCAATCCACCTTCTGATAAGAAGAGTTAAAATACATAGTAGCAATATAAGTGTAAGCATAAATAAAACCACTAGCATTGCTTGGCTGGAGTTTATTCCCTACAATCAACAATGACAGATGAAGGAAGATAACACCAGTCTTCAAGATGATGTCAGCTTTTCAATGTATTTTAAAGTAATTTATGTTGTTTGCTAAAAATTGAGCTACTTTTTCTTCAGTCAATCGTTGCTAATAGATTTCTAACATAATGGAAGTTTTATGACAATGGCTCAAGTTTCTTCAGTTATAATGTTGTAGCAGATTGACATATGGTAATAATAACCAAAATTATTTTATTTCAGCATTAATAGTAGTTCTAAGAGATTAATAAATCAAATGAAATAGGCTCTTTGAGTTGTTGCATTTTGCACAAAGGTGTCTATTACAAATAGTGCTGCTCTATCATCTATGTATTTCACAGGAAGTTATTGTGAGGATATTTTGTACACGCTGAAACTCATGCTCTAAAATTTTCTTCTTTGGTGACTTAAATCTTTATTTTAGGATATAAAAATAATAATTATTTTATATTAATTTCTGTGGATTATGGGGTCCTGCCAACTGTAGTTAATACAAGAATAATTAGAGTACAATTCACATTCACCACAAGTATTAACAGAGCACATTTTAATAAAATGACTAGATAAAATTAATGTTTAAATTAATGAGTTTATGCAGCGATAAATGTATTTTTTTCAGTAGCATTGGTGAGTATTTTTTTCCCTTCCCAAATGTTTTTTTCTTTTGTATGCTAATCACACAGCCATCTATCAACATCATATTGTGAACATTTCTTTAATTTTTTTCTTTTAATTGCTTGAATGGCATCACCTGCAACTAGCTGTCAAATTGAATGAGTAGATTCCTTCCAGAGTGGGTATTTATGCTCTGTCAGTGTCAAGCTGCCCCAGGTAGACTCTTACCATTTAGAATCAGAAGGAGCTTAACTACGTTGCTATGCAAGTTTTACTGGCATGTAAATAGTTTAAATATTATTGATTATTTTAACGATGGAGTTTCAATCAGAAGTTGATTTAATATATGTGTTTAGTATCTGACACAAACAAATATATAATAACCATGAAAATAACCTCTGACGCAAATTCATTTTAAAACAGTTTATTAGAAAATGGTTAAAACTATGCATGTATAAATGTATCCATTGTGTTTCATAGAATCATAGAATCTACTCCTTGCTCCTCGCAGGACTACCTAAAACTAAATCATATGACTAAGAGTCTCGTCCAGACGCTCCTTGAACTCTGACAGGCAGAACTCTGACAGCTTCAGATAATCATTGCAATAATTTACTGATTACCTTAACATGAAAACCTCTTTGTCATTTTAGGTGATCTGACCTCTGTCATTTTGAAGGATTTTGATGGCAGGGAGGGTTTCATTTGTCTCAGCACTGGTGAGGCCACACCAGGAGCACTGTGCCCAGTTCTGAGCTCCCTACTGCAAGAGAGACGCGGACATAATAGAGAGTCCAGCGCAGGGCCACGGAGGTGACTAATGACTGGAGCATCTCTCATACAAGGAAAGGCTGAGAGAGCTGGGGCTGTTCATCCCAGAGAAGAGAAGGCTCAGGGGGATCTCATCTATGTGTAGAAATACCTGAAGGGAGGGTGCAAAGAGAATGGAGCAAGGCTCTTTTCAGTGGCGCGCAGTGACAGGACCAGAGGTAATGGGCACAAACTGAAACACAGGAGAGTCCATCTGAACATTGGAAAACACTTTTTCACTGTGGGTGTGTGCTGGTTTTGGCTGGGATAGAGTTAATTTTCTTCATATTTTGAGAATATGTTTTGCATTTGTGCTGAAAACAGCGTTGATAACACAGGGATGTTTTCGTTACTGCTGAGCAGTGCTTACACAGAGTCAAGGCCTTTTCTGCTCCTCACCCCACCCCACCAGCGAGGAGGCTGGGGGTGCACAAGAAGCTGGGAGGGGACACGGCTGGGACAGCTGACCCCAGCTGACCAAAGGGCTGTTCCATACTATATTCATACTCATGAGTATTCCATACTCATGTCATGCTCAGCATATAAAGCTGGGGGAAGAAGAAGGAAGAGGGACATATGGAGTGATGGCGTTTATCTTCCCAAGTAACCATTACGCGTGATGGAGCCCTGCTTTCCTGGAGATGGCTGAACACCTGCCTGCCCATGGGAAGTAGTGAATGAAAACCTTCTTTTGCTTTTCTTGCGTGCATGGCTTTTGCTTTCCCTGTTAAACTGTCTTTATCTCAACCCATGATTTTCTCACTTTTACCCTTCCCATTCTCTCCCCCATCCCACCGGTGGGAGTGAGCGAGCAGCTGGGTGGGGCTTAGTTGCCAGCTGGGGTTAAACCACGACAGTCCTTTTTGGTGCCCAACATGGGCCTCGAAGGGTTCAAGATAACGAAAGGTTTGACTGGAATGTGCTAGATCAAATTTATAGCTGTTATTGCTGTTCAGCTATTAATCGACAGGATCCTGTGCTTGCCCCGGGGCTTGCTTGCCTCACTGTATATTAGAGTCTAATGCTTGTTAGTGGCTGCTTTTTGCTTTCACTGCTTGCTGTGCTGCTGTACTGCTGATCATCTGGCTCCACTGTGCCTGGGAACCTGTTGATAACAGCAATGTCCACATGCCTGGGCTGGCAGACGGCCAGGGCATCGCTGTTTCTGTGCTGCTGCTGTACTGGTCAGGCTGGAACTCCAGTGTGAACTTGAGTCAAAGGGACTGTGACCTGTGGATGAGTCCACGCGGGAGCAGGACACCCCGAAGCATCTGTGGCCGTGAATAAGTCCACACCAGAGCAGGTACATCTCGAAGTGTCTGTGTCTGTGGTTACGTCTGTGCCGCAGCAGGTATACCTCTGAAGGGCTTGTGGCCCAAGGATGAGTCCACGCTAGAGAAGGTACACCTCGAAGTATCTGTGGCTGTGGATAAGTCCATGCTGCAGCAGGTACACCTTGAAGCATCAGTGGCTGTGCATGAGAGCACCTCAAAGCCTGTGGGCATGGATAAGCCCATGACAGAGCAGGTACATGCCTGGAGGGACTGCAGCCATGGGTAAGGCCATGCTGGAGCAGCTCTATCTCTGAAGGCATTGTGGCCCATGGATAAGGCCATGCTGGAACAAGTGCACCTCAAAGTGACTGTGGCTGTGGGTAAGTCCATGCCACCCCTGGAGAGACTGTGGCTCACAGATGAGGCTCCACTTGGAGCAGGAACACCACTAAGGGACTGCAGTCTGTGGGTAAGTCCAAGCTGGAGCAGGGGCAAGGGGAGGAGTTCATTGCAATGTTAAACCCAATGGTCTGGTCCAAAGGGACCAGGGGTGGAGACTGTAATGGAAATACCTTTAAATTGTAACCCGGGATTTGAGTTGCATGTTATGGGAATTACTATAGCAGGAACCCCTTGTTGGTAGCCAGGCTAGGAGCAAGGGGAGGAGTTCATTGCAATGTTAAACACTATAACCTGGCCCAAAGGGACCAGGGGTGGAGATTGTAATGGATGTACCTTTAAACTGTTGTAACCCATGATTTGAGTTGCATGTTATAGGAATTACTATAGCAGGAACCACCCAAACTGGTGGTGGACAAGCCTTACAAGAAGGAGTGCAAGTGCAGCAGTAACCTGACCTGAGCTGGGTTTGGTGCCCAATAACTGCACACAACACAGCACCTCTCCTGTCCTGAGTGACCACCATAAGAGATGAAGCCCAAAGTCATGGATTAAATGAACTCAGTGGACATTTTGTGGACATTTGTGGACATCTTACAGGCATTTTATGGACATTTTATAGAGGTGGTCCATAGACTAAGGGAATTATATCTGTGTATTATATCAAAGCATGGGAAGGGAGGTGGTGGTTGATGAGGTTGTATTGGATAGTGTGGGACCTGACAGTGACATAAATGGTATGGAATAAGGAGTGGAGAATGTGCTGCTTTTGGCTGGGATAGGGTTAATTTTCTTCACAGTAGCTAGTATGGGGCTATGTTTTGGATTTGTGCTGAAAACAGTGTTGATAACACAGGGGTGTTTTCGTTACTGCTGAGCAGTGCTTACACAGAGCCAAGGCCTTTTCTGCTTCTCACCCCACCCCACCAGCGAGGAGGCTGGGAGTGCACAAGAAGCTGGGAGGGGACACGGCTGGGACAGCTGACCCCAGCTGACCAAAGGGCTGTTCCACACCATACAGCGTCATGCTCAGCATATAAAGCTGGGGGAAGAAGAAGGAAGGAGGGGACATATGGAGTGATGGCATTTGCCTTCCCAAGTAACCGTTACGCTGATGGAGCCCTGCTTTCCTGGAGATGGCTGAGCACCTGCCTGGTGATGGGAAGGAGTGAATTAATTCCTTATTTTTCTTTGCTTGTGTGTGTGTCTTTTGCTTTACCTATTAAACTGTCCTTATCTCAACGCAGGAATATTCTCACTTTTACTCTTCCGATTCTCTCCCCCGTCCCACTGAGTGGAGTCAGTGAGTGGCTGTATGAGGCTTAGTTGCCGGCTGGGTTTAAACCATGACAGGGTGTGACTGAGCACTGGCACAGGTTGCCCAGGGAGGTTGTGGAGTCTCCATTCTTGGAGATATTAAAAAGCCATCTGGACGTGGTCCTGGACAGCTGGCTTTAGGTGGCCCTGCTTGAGCAGGTGGGTTGGACCAGATGACCTCCAGAAGTCCCTTGCAACCCCAACCATTCTGTGATTTCTTACAGATGCAAGATGGGCTGTTTAATGTGCTGAATATCAAAATAGTGGGTCTGATTTTAGCCTGATACAAATGTGTCTACAATACTGAGCTATTCTAGGTTTACTTTAGCATAACTGAGACTACCCTAACTTGCCCACAGCTATCTGGCAGGCCAATGGCACAGCATAAATAAAACCAAAGTCCTTGTAGTTCCATCTGCTTTCTTCAAAAATGTATCAATAAGAGAAGTGCATCAAATATCCTGGTTTTGTTCTTTGACAACAGAAGTCTTCTCCAGAATGATATATTCCTTCTCAGTCTTTGGAATTCATTTGCTTGGTGGATTTTGTTGGCTTTTTATTTGTCCTGTATAACTTGAGGTCACCACAGTTTCTTCCCTTGGCTTCAGTCTTTGTGGATTTATTCTGCCACAGGAACATATTTTGAAGGGCAAAGTATCTTGGGGAAGGAGTGAAGGACAGTAGGTGTGAGGTAGATCTATGGTCCTTTCAGAAATGCTGCATTGACTAATTGCTCTATGTAACAGTTTCACAGAACCTAATTAGTTTCTGTACATAATACATATAGTAGAGGAAGAAGATTTGCAGGTATTAAAATGCAGACATTTCTCACTCAGTGGCAGAACAGACTATCTTAGACATTACAGAAGAATTTTAAAACTGTAGATGAGAACATTGTCATTAATGAAAGCTGAAATTTAGCCAAGAAAATGGAATAAACATTTTTATTCTTGGAAAAACCCTTATATCTGACTACTTAGAAAAATCAGATGTACTTCTCTTTCAAAGTACTTGAAGTTCTTTAATTCTTTTTAGCATAACAGACCCATCATGTGAACACTGCATAGAAGGATCAGTTTGGCACTAAGTGAGTGAAAGGAATATTTCTGAAATGAAGTGCCAATGCATATTGTAGTTTATACTAATCCTTCCTGGCTACACAAGATCAAATTTTCAAGGGTATTTTTTTTCTTTTTTCCTGTAGAATGGGTGAGTTTGATTGTTTGTACACTAAGTCATTTGATTACACTACTCTGCTTTTTCCTTACACTTCTCATTTTCCTGCAGAACATACCTCTATTATTACAGAATATCAATCTTCACAGAAATTTCCCATGTGTTTTTATTTTGTTTTGTAGAGTTGAGCTTTTGTTATGGTATCATGTCACAAATAAGCATTTTTTACTAGTGTTTGGGCTCTGTATTAAAAGCTCGGTAGTATGCTACTCTACACTTCATCTTACTCTGAGAAGCAGAGGGATCGTATTGCACTGTGAAAGCAAAGGAAACTAAATAGTTGAGCTCCCCTGTTTGTTTGATATTGTGCCATTTTTTAAGTATCCCTTGAAGATAGGTTTTGCAGGTCAATCCACGCAGACCCGTTGCCATCTGAAGTGACTGATGTTGTTATTGTTTCTCATCTTAATCAACTGAGCCAGTCATCCATAGTGATGCAGTAATAGAAATCTCTTGTAGATATTTATACCAGAGTCATTTATTAATGTATGCAAGTATAAATTCATACAAAGTGTAAGTAAATGGAGGTGTTAACATTAAAGAGTTAGCCAGTTGGGGGGAGCTTGCTGAGTGAAGGCCAGTCAAGCGTAGAAGATAACAGCTGGTCAGCTAATACAGCTATTGCAGCTTCAAAGAAGGGTGGGAGAGAGGAGGGAGGTCAAAATCTTTTCCTGAATGTGTTTGAGGTAAGTAGGTTTGGGCAGAGGGAGACTGAGTCCTATTGGGATTTCTGGAGAATCCCCCCAAGGGGTATAACTATAAAATCTTGTTCACTAGATCAGGGTTTCCTCTGTGGTATGAACTGGAGATGTAGGACATGCAGGAGGAGGTAGTTCTTGGTTAGGGGATGCAGGGAAGAAAAAAGATCAAAACAACTGAATACAAGCAGAGATTTCTAACTTGACTTCCAGTTCCAATCTCGATGTAAATAAACTAACCCTGATTTTTCATTCATTTCTTCACATACCTCTTTTATAAAGCATTTTTAACTGTTCTGCCTATTTTGGGTGTTGAAAGTAAATATTTTTATTTTAATCTGGTTTTAGATTAGGTGATTTCAGTGTACTGTCTGACATCAGTGCATTCCTAACATGACTGATGAAACTAAACATTGGGCTACCAGAACACTGCAACAAGGACCCAGCTCCTCAGTCCACTCACAGGCACCTGGAGGGTAAGAGAGTATGCCTAACGTTTCACAGGCCACTTTTGATTGCAGGTACTATGGGGTTAGGAAAGGAAAAAATGGCATTGTTGAAGCATGAGTGTCCTGAGGAAGTTTTTGACAACTCCCAAAAACATGGTTTCAAGAAAGGCAAACTCTCACAATACTATTGATTTTCAAAAGCTACGTGCAGTTACTGGACACATTAAAGGCTGCACCTGGTTTTGGCAAGGTTGATCTGAGAAATTCTGGTTTAGGAAATGTGTGAGAGGTAAGTGACCTTTTCACTGTTTTTCCCATTGCAGTTTTTCTAAGTGCTTCATTAGTAAACGTATCCACGTTCGTCTTGAGCAATCTGGAGTCTCGTAACCATGTTGTTGCAAGCCTTTACAGCATCACATGAGAGGGCAGTAATACTGGCAGGGAAGGAAAGAAATAGTGTTCGCTAGGAAGAATGGGCTGAGCTTTGGGGCTGATGGCGGCATGTGCTGAGAGGACAGCTAATGTGCAGCTATCTTCTTTCTGTACCTTTCCATTCCTCTTGGTGTGCCTAGTATGTCCAGGGCTATTAAAAGGGAACATTCGTGTGCTTTGTGGAAAACAGCTGTGGCTGCTGTTTTATGAGGTTGGTTTGGTTCCCAACTCTGTACGACAGTACTAGGAATCATAACAGTTTGGCCCATTATTTTTTGCCAGCAGAATAGCCTAGCAACACATACTTAAATTGCTATCAGTTCAGTTTGCTAACTTGTCCTCTGTTGATTTGGCAGAGATCACCAATAAACAGGATACTGTTGTCTTTTTAACTGTTTGAAAAAAATCCCTGTATGTAGATACCTAGAGCTGGAATAGAAGTTTCTACCAAAGTGAGATCTCCAGAGGGCTGCACAGTCTTGCTAGGCACGAGGGAAGTAGGTGCAGGGGGGATGTAGGTTGTCTTTTGTGTGATAGTGTAATGGTTAAAGAGAACACTCACCTAGAAGCAAGTACCTCCATTTCCTAGCACCCAAGGGAGGCAAGAAGGGGAAGGGAGACTCACTTAAAGTACACCACTGTACTGAGAAGAATGCCAGATAAATGGGATATAGACTAAGTAAGGGGACAGGACAATGTACAAGAGCACTGCCTGGCTGAAGGAAATCCTGGGTTTGTAGTCCCTGCTCCAAAATTATTTGTAGGATATTTTTAAATTTGTTTTTTAACGCAATTGCTAAAAACATAAATACTCTTGAGACAGGGACAAAATCCAGCTTTACCATTTCCTGGTCAAATTCTTTATTTAAATGCTTTTCTATAATTGCAAACAAGCTTACCACTGCTTGTCAGCACCTCTTGCTCCTTCTCTCATCATTGGAGCCTTTTCACTGCAAAGGCATGCCTAAGGCCAAAATTGCAGAAAATAGTGTTGCAGTCTTGTGTGTGTACCTAATTTGTGGCTTTTAGCTTCCCGTCAGCTGACTTAATGCCTTCTTCCCTGCCAGTGCCCTGCGCTGAATCACATTTTTAAATGTCCACCTTTCCTTATTCATTGCACTGACAGTGCAATCGTCAAGTCTGCATATGTGCATCTCATTTTGGACCTTCACCTAGTGCTGAGAACCTAGAAGTGGTGGCACTTAGTGTTAATTGAATGTGATAGGAACATTAACATCAGGCAAGTTCACGTCTTTCTAATGTTACTTGAGAGGCCATTATTGTTATTGATTATGATCAAATGTCCCATTGCCAATGCTGAAAAATTGTTGTAATTTGCAGCTGCTGAATATATATGAGGAAAAAAATGTTTCTAGTTATTCACTTAGGAAGACAGTACAGTGATTGTCTAATAAGGTTTTTTCCCTCTATAACAGTACTAAAACATAATGTCAATGAGTCAAAGTCAGAAGTTATGATTTGTCAAGTGAATGAAGTGTGGACATAAACATATGAAATTGTGCAGTAATGTTACTGGTTGAATAACTTTCCAGTTCTCTTTGAATCCTTTACACAGCTGTGCAAAAGTCTGATTTTTCTCTATAGGAATTACTTGCTTCTTTCCAGTGTTTGGGGTTTTTTGTTGTTTTTGTTTGGTTTTTTTAAAGTGTATTCAACCATTTTTGGGTTATTTTTAGAAGAAATTAAAATTCCATTCAGACTTGAATGAGTTGATGTCATTTTACAATCTGAAAAATGTCTCCTTTAAAAATATAGACTGTTTAAATATGTTTTTTAGGATGTGAAATAAATTGTGAAATCATCTAACTGAGAGTGAGAGAGCTTGATTTTTTTCATCATTTGTCTTATTATAGAAATAATGATTTAATATATATAGGCTATGATCTCTTACGACTAAGGAACAGTCTTCACAAATTTTGATGTTTTTATTATATTGGAAATAAAACCATCCACTAAGTGATTCAGAAGTATATTATCTTTTATTATGTGGCTCTTTCAGTATTGTCCATAAAACAAGGTAACCATTGAGGCGGTGTATTGCTACTCCAAGCCTGACCTGCAGTTTTGTTTCCCCGCTGATAATTATTGTACGTACATTGCAAACCTAAAAGAACTGTGTTTCTTGCTAGATTATGTGGATATATATGAATAGGAGGAAGTGCATAGTGCAGGATGGCCTTGGGATGGCTACTGAATGTCTCCTATAGAATCTTGACTTTTCTCAGATTCCAAGTTAATGAAGCTAAACCTGTAGTAATTGCTTTCATAACATGATTAATGGTGGCATATTTGGGCAGTTGGGCTGTGACCCAGCAAAACACTTAAGCACATGCTTATCTTTAAACATGTGAGTAGTTTTGGGGAATAGTAGTTTCACTGCTAGGCCCCGTTTTTGCCTTGGAGCGCTTTGCTGTATTTGGCTTTGGATAAATAAAGAAGCTAAATTCTTGAAAATGCTCTAGTCTTAATTACAAAATATGTTTTAGTCATGCATTTGACAAGTTTTAATTAAAGTAGTTTTATATAAATTATATGACACCTGATTTATGTACCCAGTATACATTTATGTGCTTAGAATTTATCACAATGTCTTTTCAGTATATAAATGTTATTGTATTTATGTTCTGTAAAAGCAATGAAGTAATAATATTATCCTATAATAACATTTCATTTTGCTGTTAAGTCTTTGAAGAGTGTAGTGAAGTTTTCAGGGGTTTTGGTGAAATACTGCACATCTGGAAAACAGATTAATGTTTTCTGCATATGTAATGAAAGTCTAGGTATTTAGCTTGGGCTAATATCCCACAGAATTAGTTCATCATTCTGCTGTAGATGTAAATGAATACTAAATCAGTATTGGAAATGCAATAGAGATCAGTATAGGGAAACTATAGTTAGTACTAAAGTTAGTACTAAACTAGAGTTAGTGCTAAACTGTGCTGAGCCAAAAGCACTGTTTCATATCTTGTTTTGTGCCACCTTGAAACAAATATATGTTCCTTTTCCGCAAGAAGTGTTTTTTCTGAAACCTGAGTATCTGGTTTGTAGGCATTCCAATAAAAAACCCAAACACAAAGAAATTGCTGGTTTAGGCTGTGAAAATACTTCCTGAATTTCATCTTGAGGGATTATTTTGGATTTGACTACTGAAAGAAACTTTTTTAAGAGCTAAAACTGTAGACACAGGCGACTGTTCCATTACCATGGAATATATTGGCATCAGACAGTTCTTTGGAAATGCAGATATCTGGATCAGCAGTAAGAGTTATTCAAGCAGAATAAATTTCAGAATGCTTAGATTTTGGGTGGGAATTTCAGCAGTGATATTTACTTCGGCATAATGTACCATGGCAAATTATTCAGATTCATTCAAAAAAGCAATGACTATGTCTATTTAAATTCTCATGTATAGTGTAACACAGTTTTATGTTGTATGTGTGCTATTTTCTACTATTACTTAAGGGATAATAATTAATCAGTTAATAACTGGGAAGGTTACAGAAATAACAGTAAATGAAAGAATTTGTAAAATTATGAACTGCTCTGTTTTGCTGAGGTGCAGTCAAAAGTTAGGCAGCTGTAGAAGTGTCCTGCTGCACTGACAGCAGAGGTGGTCTGCCTCATATGGCACTTCCAGGACTGATAATATAGTTATTAACACTAATTATGTTAGAACATATAGTTATTAACACTTCTGGTAAGATGTTGCATACTCTTTCCAGGCAGCAATGTTGGCCATACTAGTTGCATAGAACTGAGATGCTTCCTTCTCCCTGTCCTTCTGGAGCCCTTTTCCTGTGTAAGTACAGAGACAGATATAACAGCGTGGGAAAGCATAATGGGCTTCCTCAAAACCATGCTAAAAATCAGGCTGGGAATTGCATTTGGATTTCCAAAGCTCCCCCCCAAGATCATAATCTTCCTATGAGCCACCCAGCACAAAAGGGAACAGACAGAATGCCTGGCATATCTGGGGATCATTTCATCACACTGCTACAACCATTCTTCCTACACCATAAAATCTACATGTATAATATGGCAACCTTATATTAGCCTTATTGCATATTAGATACGTCAGTTGTCTCCCTGCTGGCTGTCCTTAATTTTCTGTTACTCTGATTGTCTCCAAAATACCACTGAAAATATCGTTTTCTGTCCATGGCACTTTGACACTTGCCCTTTGTGCCTCTGGGCTTCTGTATCACATCTATACTAACTTGAGCCTTCTTTGATGTAGTGCTCTCCCTCACTTGTTTTCATTAGATCCTCGATGACCCTAATTGGATATTCTGTTCCTAAACCTGTGTTTATTCATATAAACTAACAACAACAAAACCAACAATAAATTAGAGATTAAAATTAATGTAGTTCTCTGGTATTTGTAACCCATAAAACATGCATAAAGAAAAAAGTATCCTTTCTTCTTGTTTTGCCCTTATCAGTGACGTGACATTTGTAGTCCATATACTGTCTGTAAAGTAGATTGTACGCTTTATGGCTTGTCCTCAGACTTGCAACAGGTTTTTAATTTATATGCAGAGAAGGACAAAAACCCCAGACCTAGATAAGCAGTTTAAAAAAAAAGGCTGAAACATAGCAACTCAGTGACGAAAGACGGAAGAAATTTACTGAGGGGGAAAACTTTAATTAATTTCTGATATGGATGAGGAGCTGACAGACCTGCCTAAGTATTCAGTTGGTGTGCTTGTACTTCTTTGTACATGGAGGATGTAGACCATAGCCTTCAGCAGAAGCTGAATGGTGGTGAGTTGGGGTTTGAAGAGCCCATAGAGAAAAGAATTGAAAAAAAATAAAGATAAAATGAGCATGGGACATATTCATCAAAAGGAACAAGAGTATACAATAAAGAAGTTTTGTTTGTCATTTGACCAAGAATAGTCATGTGGTGTTTTAAGATCTATATAATCAAAGACAATTATTTAAATCAAACAATTTCAAGTGAAAAATAAAATCTGAATGGTTCCTCAAGTGTATGTATAGATCACATTGATCACACATGCTTGCAATTTCATAATGAGGATTTTTCATTTCATATGCAGCTTTAATTCCAGTCATGTTTCTAAATAGGATCTGATACTTTTGCTATGGCACTAATACATCTTATCTGGGATTTTGGTAGAAGCAGTATAGCGCAAACACCATTTCCATGTATATCTCTCGTATTTGGGTCATTTATTTTATTTGTGATTTCAACACAGTTATGTTTTCTACCATATAGTTAAAATTATGCAAAAAGTTTTTGCTACTGTTATGCTAAAGAGCTGCTTGCCTGTTGCACACAGATTTATTTACAGCTAGTGGCTGTCCTAGTTAGCTGATACTTCTACAGCCTGTCATTTACTCCAGCCATCCCTCATGTGTGATGATTTCATCTGAGAAATTATCTTCTGAATTCAATGACATTACATAAGTGCAAAAATATATAAGTATCTAATATTATTTGATCAGATAAAATCAATATGGACACCTACTTTTCATCCATTGCTAGATGGTTATGAACTAAAATCCCATAATAGATGAGTATTTTATATATTGCAAAAGATGCAGAGACCCATTTCTTACATGCCAGAGGCATTGCTTCTGTTAAGTTAAAAATGGGGCTGGCTTTGTGTTATTTTCACTTTTCAGTCATATTCAGTTTAGCTAGGCTTGATGATGTTCTGATTGGAACTGAAACTGTATGTTGTGCACTAGATACTCCCTTCTGCAGAGGGTCACTGTGGCATCGAGTTTATGTTTTAGAATTATGATATATGTGTTCTTATGCTCATTTTAGCTCAACATGCTGGCCTCCTTACTCTATTCCAGATTGAGTAGCTTTTTGGTCTGCTGCTTAGTTTCTGGAAATTTAAAGAGGAAAGGTAAAGGAAAGAATAAAAGCCGTTTCTTGTCATTAACTGGGTATTTCTATGTGCATTTTTCCTTTTAGAGACATTCAAATCACCTTAGAAATTTCCTTCCAGAATTGGATTGAAAGCATTTTAACATGCATATGTTTAAACTGCATGCATTGATATTAATGCTGCAGATGAAAGTAGTTTTAAATGATTATGGTTGATATAGGTAGTCAAAGAATTTTGTATAGAGATGGTGCATAACGAAGAGCTGACTAAAAATGAAGTTATGATATTTGTGGCTTGAACTACAAGAGGACCTGGTGGTTTCTTCGCAAAATCTGCCTGCAACACAGAGAAAGAGTTTGGCTTATACATTCAGGAAAAGAGGTCACAGACTTTTCCCAATCAGTTCTAGATCACTGGGCCATAGGTTCAGATTAGATATAGTTACATAATAGAAGAATAAGATGGGTCTGTGCTTGAACACAATTACTAGTAAGGGAAGCACCTAATGTTGATACAGTTTTGAAGTTAAGATACCAAGTAGTCTACACCTCAAAAATTTTCGAAAGGCTAGATTGCTTCTACAACATTGAGACAGATACACTACTTATGAATTTGACAGTATACATTTACAGTACACCATTGGTATACAAAGCTTGTATTTATCATGGAAAAGATACAGAAGTGTAGCTGTCTCCATTAATATTATAATAGTCAGATTCTACCATTGGTCTCATATTTGACAGTGCTCTTCTAGAACAGGTCTTGCATTAATATGCTCCTCAGGAGCAGTAAAAAAAAAAAAGTAGTTTGTCCTTAGATTTTTGAAGACCAGCACCTCTGACTGTGATTAAAAAAAGTTGGTAGTGTTTTTGGAAAAATAAGATGTAAATCTTCCCTGATTACTTTTGACCAAATACTTCCCTCCTCCAACGCATGTTATGTTTTTTGGAAATTAGTGCGGTTTGAACACTCATGATAGATTTCTTGCCCTGGTTCTGCGCAGCATGATTTCATGCTGCATTTTTATAAAAAAGCTTGCTCTTCCCTGCAAAGGTTGAAGAGTGCCAATTCCGGCATCCTTCTTCTGCTCTCCAGCTTTCTTCAGAAAAAGTTATTCAGCTCGTGTAGTTCACAAGCTGTCCCAGGCATTCCCCTGTTCAGGACAAATATCTGTGCCTGAGGTTTTCCAGTCTGGGGTCTGAGAACTCTGTCAATAGAGTTTGCTAAGAGTTTTGAACCAGGGCAACCTTCTGAGAACACCATAGGAAAGGAATTTATGACACAGCAGACTTCTTAATTGAGACATCCGTCATCTTTTAGAGTCCTATTTGTTGCTTTTTACTGCAGCCCATACCATTTTACACTTGGGCATGCAGTAGATGCCAGATTTTTAATATATATTTTATATGTTGTAATGTACCCCAACTTTCACATCTCTGCAGAGTTTGACCCTCAGGCATCTTAAAGTATTGAGACTCATGGATGGAGTATATTGCACATGTGGGAAATATTTTTTATTAGAGGCAAATAGCCATAATTACTGCTTTATCTATCTTTTTAATTCCCTTTTAAAACTCAGAGTGATAAATGTGGCAATTTCTCGATGTTTAAAATCTAAATGAAAGTGTTTAAATACATACTTTATAAGAGTTTAAAAAGATCAGTACAACAGCTAAGGGCCAAGGTAAAAGTATAACCTTTCAGGAAAAAATGCACGCAGATAAAGACAACAATTACATGGTAATTTTTATCTAAAGGCTTTTGAATAACTTGCAATTTTTACCTCATTTTTACAGAGTTGCTTTCCTTGCTACTTTCCTGTTAAATGTGTTGGTACCTCAAATAATTTGCACACTTGCTTCCCTTGCTACTATCTTACTAAATGTTTTGGTCTCATAAAATTTGTTCCATTATTCATACATAGCACCAAATATTAAGTATTATAATTTATTTTAGCCTTTGACTGTCTTTTTAAGCTCTAGCGTTTTGAAATTTTAATTTAATCTCAAGTTGAATATCAATTGTATTTGGCTTCTTGGGTAAAAGCTCTTCTGATGGCTACTTTATTTTTCCACCTTCAGTACTTAGGAGTTTAACATAGGGAGGAGCAGTGAAGTACTTTGATTTGTTTTGCTGTGTAAAGATTTTATAGCAAATGTTTAATGGGTCGCTATTGACATTACTAATTGCTATAGCAACAGAAAGTTTTATCAGTCACTCTTTTTCTTGCTTCTGTCCTGTATTTCTATGAAGATGCTACTTAAGAAAGCTTAGAATGACTAGGATGCTCTCTGCAGTTTCCTTTCCACTGCATTTTGACATAAATCCCACGTATAGTCCCGTATGACTTTCATGCTTATGTTTTCCACTGTATCAGACTGCTAGAATGCGTGCCATGTATAATCAGTGATGTATTTGTTATAGCTGCATACTTAGGGAAGTTTATTTTTATTCCACAACTTATATACAAGTTCTCCAACTCCCTGGAGAGATTTAACACTTTTATGGGATCCAAATCCCATAAAAGAGAGAGGAAATCTAACTGTGGAACTGTTAATCTTTCTATCCAGGAAAAAGGTGAAGTCTGTAGTATTTCTTTATGTTACCTTTGTTGCCCAACACAGCATGATTTAATAACTGCTTTTCTCTCAATAGGTCTTGTTTTAAGAAAAAAAAAGTTCAGTGGCCTCTATTTTCTCTTTACCTGATATATAGAATTACGTTAGGCAACTTTGCCTTGTTTTTTTCTGTACCACCCTTCCTAGAGAGTTCTGTAAATCCCTAAACTAGCAGATCCTTTTTCTTTAGCTGAGGTACAGCTACATTAGTGTTTTTCAATCTTTCTGACATCCTAAAGGTCTAAAAGACCTTTATGGGGCATGGGAAGGAGGAAATAGTCATTGCTGTGTAAGTGAAAGTCATAAGAATATCTGTAACACACTTCAAGTTTATAATCTGAGATATCAATTAGTAATTGGGCTCCACTGTGTTTGGTCAAATCCTGTCAGATAAAAACTACAAACATACAATTTCATAAATTTGCTTTCTGGGACTTCTACAATTAGTTGGTTGCTTTAGTAACCAGAGTTTGATGACTGTACTAGATTGTTGTTAGCCCAGTAGCCTATGTTGATTTGATCTTAATTCCTGTTGGCATGTAGAGTGGATTCTGAATTAAGCATTTATTTGAAGTTTTATAGTTTAACATAGGTTGAACTTGACCGTCATCTAATTTACCAAATGAAAGCCCAGTAATTTTATGCTACAAAAGCAGAAAAATGCACAAGGGAAGAGAAAAATATAAAATAATAAAATAAATAAAATTATTTATTATTTCTAAAGAAATTAATAGAAGCTTATTATTTCTAAAGCAATTAATAGAAGAAAGCGGTTCATTTTGTTATTTATGTAATTCTTAAGTTCCTGAAAATATCATTTGATGCTTTGTGATTATTGTAGCAATTCAACAGAAACCCTTTCCTGCCCTTAAGGAACAGAATATTATATTAAAGTAGAAATTCTGTATATTAGGCACTATGATTTACAGATTTATATCAAGATATAAATCATATGTACTCTGAAATTCTCATTTCTTGACCTTAAACACAATGTTTTCCTTTTAGTAGTTTAAATATTTTAAAGACTCCTTACACTAATCCAAGGGTTAGTGTAAGAATATTTACTGCAAGTGAGTATTAGATTAATAAATTCAATTTTTTAAATTAAATGATTACTTGTCTACAGAATAAGAAGATCTATTAGTAAGAGCTATTTTAGGAGATCCCCAAAGATTGCCTTCTGGAAAGAAATGGTTTATGTATTTTGAAGATTTTACAGTTCTTATTACTGCATCTGCTTGTTTTTCTGAAAAGTATGATATAAAACTATTAATCTCAAAATTTTGGAGCTGATTTTCTGGAAAATGTCAACATATTTCAATTCTTGCAGTTCAAAATACACCTTCATCCTTTCTCAGGAAGAATTCCTGCTTTTTAGCTCTAAGACTGTCTGATTACATACCAAATCTATGTATTGTAGCGAGAATTTTGAGTACTCAGCACTCATTAAGTTTTATTTTGTAGACTTGGGAGTGAATTTTTCCTGAACAGCTACTGAGTAAATGAAGAGAGAATCCTTGGGAAAGTTTCTAGGTCTATAATTTTCCACAGAAGAGGTCTGTAAATTAACCAATACTTCTGGATTTCAAACTTTTTTCTTTACTGGTAGTTTTCAAGATTTTCTTTTTTCATATTTCGGGGTGTGCGGGGGGGGCGGGGGGAGGGGCTCAATCACATTTGTGGCATTTTATGCAAACATCAGACAAGTAACAAAAACGCTGATGATATCTCCAGATATTGGTCCAGATGTTTGTTCAGCATTTGAAAAACTTAGACCTTGTTTCACCACTCCTGTCTTCCGTTTGCTTTGGAAATAAACCAAGCCAAAGTGAGAAGCGAGTTCCCTGGTTCAGGTGGCAAAGTCTGAGAAGAGACCACATGCAGTGTCTTGCTCATGCAGATTCAGAGGGACTTGACATATTTTTCTGCTTAATTCACAGAATATTATTTCTGGTTCTCTGGTTTATTAAAGCCTTTTACCATTGAGAGAGCAGCAAGGTAATGCAGATTGTGTGAATTCAGGTGAAGAGTGTTTTCAATAGCCTACAAATCATAAAATATAATTTTCTCTTCTAGTTCCTAGTTCATAACACTAAATGGTTTAGAAAATTGTATTAGGTAATTTTCTCTAGTGCATTTGATGTAAATTGCACTAATATTGTGAAGTGCTTTTGTTTAACATAATTCTTTGTAAGTTAGATAAATGAAGGTTTGTGAAGGATGGAATTAGATGAAGCTCATTATGATGAACAAGATCATATTAAATATGGTTAATTCGTTGTACTAGCGGTGCCAAGCCAAGTAACTTCACCATTCCTTGTAAGACTGGTTTTGCTTGTCTATGCATTGAAGGAAATTTCTTCAGTCATGTAAGCATCATCTAACATGTTTTTTCCTTGAACCTCACAAAATTGTTATTATTAGCCAGTGATGGTTCCTATGAACATAATGATGGTCTTGCACATTTTTTAGTTTTGAAAAATAAGAGGAGACCAGAGAGTGAGATCGTAAAGGAAAACATATATGGGCTTTGTGACTTCTGCATTATGATCACTGGCCATGGGCACTAGACTTGTCATGTGGTCTGAAACGCAGACCGTGTCCACCTTTGGCCTGCTTTGTTGTAAGGAAGAAAAAGTACTTTTCCATTTGCCAGTCCCCTTGAATGGTAAATGGTAGTGGAACCGCAATTCGTTTGTGGTCTAAATTGGGTGCAAGTGTTACCAGTTCTTATGCTTACAACATGTGAAGGCACAAAAGGGGAAGAAAACGTGGCTTTGAGTTAATTTAATATCCTTTCTGGTTCCTTAACTGCTCTAAGCAGATTCAGTAGACGTTAGGTACACTGAGTACATACATAGAAACTGTTAATGGTAATGAGTTTCCTTTAATGATGAACTTAAAATTTGGGATTCCTACTGTTTCTAAAGCAGTGGTTAATTTACAAAAAATTCTGTTATTCTTTTTGTGTGATCCTTACAATAAAGGATTGCTGGAATTTAATGGGACTATAGAAGTATTAGAACAAGGCAGATCACATAATTTACTGCACTTGAGAACTGTTTGAAGTTCAGCACTACGTGTTAATTGGTAACTGCAACCAGAGTAACAAAGAGTAAGTTTCTGAATTTTTTTATCTTTCTGTAAGTGGAACCTCCAGAGAGGAGAGGGAAAAAAACCCACATAAATTAAAGCAGTTTCTTAGGGCTGGACTTGATAACTGTAATACAAAAAGTCTTTTCTAGCAGAATTCTGTAGTAGCACGTGTACAGTGGTGTTTCACTCTAACTTCAAACATAGACTTTTGTCGTAGAAGTATGAAGTTGAATTTAGGTCTGAATAAAAGGAAACTGCAAACTTTTTTTACTATGGATCTTATATTTTTCATATACTTTTACCTGGTAGGCATATGAGACCAACTGGATAATACTTGCCGTAGAACCTTAATTTCTTTGCTTTTGAGAATGAATCCTACTTTGTTTAGAGAAGGTGCTGCACAAGCATTTCCTAGTGGGGGAAGGATCTGTTTTAAAAATCGAGCAATTTTTCTTCCTGACTTCCTGGTATATCAACAAAGAACACATTCAGTCCATCTTGTAATGTCATATCAAAATTCAGCTGTCCACGAGTTAAGGATGCTGCCTTCCCATGCAGCAGGGCAGTACCCCCAGCTGGGAGGCATCATTCACCAGGCACAGTTTATAATAGGCCTGAAGAGGCCCATGGCCTCCTTTTATGAGCTAGTTGTGCAACTGAATGGCCACGAGAACATAATGCTACATCAACTGAGTGACAATCGTAATAGAGGAGATACTGTTAAGTGGTCAGGGTAGATATCTGAGGAAGGATGACCAACATTTAGTGCATGGCATAGCATTTAGACTTCTGTCACTCAAATAACCGGATTTCTTCCTTATCCAGTCCTTGGCCACTGAAGCCAAAGTAGCCACTTGTATTCAAAATGATTGTGTAAAATAATTGAACAATTAATTGATAATTAGAATGGAACCAATTAGTAAAGTGAACAATTAATTCAACAAGTGCTTGACATGTGAAACATTTCTTCTATCCTTTTGCCTTAATATAAAATATTACTTACATATTCTAATAACTTCTGAAAATATTTTAATTGTCCAGAATAATAAATCTTGAAGAAAATGGGTCATACTGATCATGAACCTTCACACTCTTTTTTTCTGCTGAAAATGAAAGTCTCAGAAAAACTAAATCGGAAGATCATTTTTCAGAAAGCAGTAGGAGGTGATGTGTATCTCAACAAGAGTTTTGACTTTGGTCTGCTGGCCTTCATATTTTCAATTCCTTTTTACGGTTTAATGTTAAATCATTCTTTAAATTATTTTTTTTGTATGCTGGTGTCAGATGCACTCTCATAATGTCTAGTCACAAGTGATACTGTTGTTACCCTTAGAAATAAATATTTTGGTATTAAATAGAATTTAAAATAGACGTCATCTATATTAGTTTACAGACTGTAAGTAAGGGTCTGCAACCAAATCATGAAAGCCAAGCGACTGGTTAGTCTGTGAAGTGAAGGACATCCCCAAATCAGAGGCAAGTCTGTGAACACCCATCAGATCATGGTTAGAAGGTGGCAACTGCGAAAGGTTCAGTGCACCTTTCAGGGCCGGGCCTCTGGGGATGTGAGGGTTAGGAAGGAGGTGCCCTTTATCATACCATCCCTTGCACAGATTTGTTGAGTGTCACCATGTTGAAATCAGCTTCTGATGAATCATCGTACTGTTCAGTTGCTCGCTGTCCCTTTGACCTGGTAGACTGGTTTCAGACTCGGAAATTGTGTATTTTGGTAACTTTTTGTTACTTTGACTTCGCTCTAAGTGAATTTGCTGTCACTGTAATCCTGCAGTTTTTCCTTCCTCTGGCTTCTGCCATGGAATCCAGTCATTAAATTGGATCTTGTGTGTTTGTGGTCATCTTTGTGTTTAGTCATTTTCTACAAGATTATTTTTATTATGATTCATTAACTGCATGTTAGTTCATAAATTGTTCCCTCTATTTTATAAAGTAGGGATGTGTATGTTCACAAGGGACTAGAACAAAAAGAGGAGTAGTTGAATTACTGGTATGGAAATAAGAAATATTCATGAGAAAGCAGAAAGTAATTGCAGTCTTCATGAACAAGCAATTCATGTGACGCCGCAGTAGCCCTACATCCGTAATTCATTATGTTTCTAAATTATCACAAGACAAGGTTTTAAAAAATTGGCTGACAAAATATATTAATATACATCAGTAGATTCAACCTGAATACCAAGGAGTGGTAGGGAATACACTTTTGCCCAAAATACAAAAAGAAGCACAACATGAAATTTGCAGAAAAGATAATTGCAGAATTGAACACACTTTTTTTCTTTAAGAGTAGTTTGAGATTGGTCTGCATATGCCCTTTTTAAATACTGTCGATGTAAAGTCAGCTCTGAGTTCATGAAGCATTTGCTGAAGGCAGCTGATGATTTATGCATGTCCTGTTTGCTTCATTAAGCATTTTTTATGCATGTTTCTGAAGACAGAATGCTGGACTAGATGGACCACTGATGTGCTGTATTATGGTAATTACATTCTCCATTTTCCTTCCTACGTACCGCTTTTTAGTCACAGTTTCCATTTGTTAAAAAAATACCTATCCATTTGATACAAGCTATTAAGTTTAGTTCTTTTTTTTACTGGTTTACTAACTTCTACTCTTTGTTACAGCAGAACAAATTTTTCCTGGAGAGTATGATTAAATTCTGAAAAGAGACTCTCTAATAGATCTTCATATTCTGTGCTTATTACCTATAGATGATTTTCAGTATGAATTTTGGCTAGATTAATAACAAGTCTGATGAAATCTGGTGTTGTTTACCAGGACGTCATTCTGAAGTCATAGTTATTTGTGCAAATACAAGCTCTTAATTGTTACTAGTTCTTAATTTTCTGGTTTTGAAAAACTTTTTTCAGTATTTCTAATTCATTTCCTCTAATGTATATTAATTATTATAATAGAATAAGAAGTCATATTGGAGTTTTTTTGGCTCTCCAGAACATTCTTATGGTTCAGTTTGCTTGAGGTTTGTGCAGTTGTTACATGCAGTGTCTGTAATGGTAGCCAGCTTATTATAAAAAAAAGCTAATTAATGAAAGTGTAAAACCTGGGTAGTTTTTTTTTTTTCTTTTGCTGTATTTTGTATTTATAATCTTTTTTTAGTATCCTCAGCTTTAGGATAATGATGTGTGTTTTACATGTATAACTTTCAAGCAAATACTCACTTTTCTTAAAAAGCATAGTCATCAAATTCAAATATTTATTTGTCAGAGTTTTGGGGATTTTTCTAAGCTGTCAGATTAATTTTTTTCCTGTCTCTGAAAGATAACTTCCAATCTGCGTCATTGTTCTGGTGTTTCTTTCTGCGCAGATGTTGAGTACTCCATTTACACATTTGTGTTTCTGTTTCAAATCGGAAGCATTTCTTTTGCAGATGATGAAGCGATTGACTGCTGTCTAGCACATGTTGAGAATCTGTACATAACAAGGCATCTTGATTAAATTTTAATGGAATAGTACACATAATAAATGGTAATTTTAAAATTGTTTTGTATTAATTAAGTAACTATGTCACCTACAGTATGTGGGAGATGACTTTTTGGATAGCAATTCTATTAGATAATAATACATCGAATGTCATCACGTATCAGAGGGCAAGTAGTCTGACAAATAGGGGTGACATATGAATCTCCTTGAGAGTTAGCGTGAGGTCCTGTTTTACTTTTCATGTTATGAGGGGCACATACAGAGTCCTGAACCTTCAACTTTCACAGATAGATTTGGTGTCTAATTACCACAATGTCTTTGGCTTTCTCGGGCAGTGTCTGTAGGTGTTATACTACTTCTACTCAGTGCTCAGAGGAATCCATGTAAGAAGTATTATGTTCATGGGGCAGCTTGGCAGAGTTGTCAAAATTTTACCTAAAAAATCTAAATCAATGGAGGGGATGGTGGTTTATAATAGCTTCCCCTCAGCTGTGCTTGACTGGTATTTAATCTGGTAGGGAAAATGTACTTTTCTATTCATAGCATATTTTCTCCACCAAATTTCAAATCTCCTGTGAGCAATGGCATCATTTGAACTTCTTAAAAAATAAGTAGAACCTTTTAAATAAGTGAAGCAATCTATATTTCAATCCCTTCATAGTTCCTCCCAGAATATTTTTCTTGGCAATGACTTGGCATACTGGAATACATAAATTACATAGTGGTGTTTATGATGTACTCACAAAGATGAGGCTGATGACTCAGATGCTGTCATATGTATTCCACGGGATTTTGCAGATTTTGGCAAAATAATTAAACTTCCTAATAACCTATAATTTTTTTTCTCTGTAAGCAGGCACTGCTTTCATGGAGATTTATAATGCCATAAATATTAATATGTTTTTTTCAGGATTGTAAATAATGGTTTGCTTCTTAAAAGCTAGTAATATAGATTTTAGCAGAATTGTAGCTTCTGTAAAATAATGCTGTCATGCCTTCAATTTACCATATATCTGATGATTTCTTCAATATCAGAATTGGTAATTAGGTTCAGCTAAATGGCAAATAGGGAGTGACATGTGAAGCGCCTTGAGAGTTAGTGTTGAGGTACTGTGCATCCCCATGCCATTATATCTATCCACATCCAGAGAAGCACATATTCTTAATCTGTGTTTGGCAGTCAGCTATTATATACAGTACAAAACAGTCTTAATAATGTAACAGTAAACTTCTTCTTTTAGCACCTCCTAGTAGGTAGCAGAGGTTCTTTTTCAGATTATTTCGGTATTTTATAGAGACTCCTGAAATTAATTAGACAACATTTTCAGCAACTGAGAAACTTAGTGAATCTGAAGGTTACATTCTTTACATGCCTGCCTATACATTTGTATATGCCTTTACAGCAGGCCTATACATTTCTAAAGATGTTTTGTGTTACTATACTGTGTTCCACAGGTATAATTATTCCACTGGAATAATTAACTCTGAGCCAAGTTTGGGCATTCTAGGGAAAGGTATTGGCTATCTTTCAGGGAGGAAATGAAAGCAGTTATCTATGTTATTTAGTTAACAAATCATATAGTCCTATGGGAATATTTTCTATCCTGAATATAGTGTCATTTATTTGTAGCCTAAAACTGTGATTAAAATGTTTTTCTATGTATACTTAATTGCCTTCTTGAATTGAAAGCTGTTTTTTTTTTCCTCCCCAGAACTGATTAAAAGCACACCTTTAATAAGAGTATTACTGTAATATGAATATGGGGAATTTTCACACAATCTATGGAATAGAAAACTGAAGAAGCTTCAGTTTCATTATGCGCAAAGATATTTTCTGACACCTAGAATTTCTTAATTCCACATTTAGAAATCTCATTAATCATATAATGTACTTTTTCCATAAAGAACCACTTCTTGCAGTGTTTACTCAGAAATTCCCATTATATTAAAGAGATTTTTATCTAAGTATAGGTAAGAAATGTTGACCCTAATGTTTTTATCTTAAGCTTTTGGGTTTCTCCAAATAAAGTATCTTTTGTTTAAAAGTTCAAAGCCCATTCTTTTATGAACGTACAGGAAATCCTTTCTAGTAGGTGCAACAACAAACTAAAATTGATGTATACCAGAAGAGACAATTTGTTTTGCATATATTCAGGTTATTAAGTTACAACTTTCATCTTACATTTCCATTAATATTTTGGTAGAAAAAACCCTATAAGAATATGTAGACCTCATGAAAGACTACAGAATAAAACCTGTTCTGAATACATATCTTTCATATAAAGTTGTAAACAATTGCTAGTGGAAATAATGTTTAAGTGTGGCATTTTTAAGAAGCACACTTACACAAGAATTCAGAATGGGTGAAATTTACTTTTATGAAAGGAACCAACTAAAGTGTTTCAAATCACTTAAAGCTCAATTAAACTCTGTTATGAGAGTCTGAGTGGAATTATATGTGAATTTTATTCATTACTATTTTACACTGGTTGATTAACTATTGAAATACTCTGTCTAATTGTCATGTCCAATACTGAGAAAAAGTGTTAATGATCTTTGAAAAGATTCCTAAAAAAAGCCTAAAAAATAATTAGGACTTGAGTTACTCAGTCTCTTTCTTTTAATCAAAGGCAGGATAATCATAGCAGACCGCACATATGTCTGTAAAAGCTAGGTCCACTGAAGGATTGAGGTATCTAAAGATGGCTTGCCTGAAATGAAAGCAACTAATGACAAAATTACAGTCCCACGAAATCTTTGCTACCGTGTCACCGCTTAACTCCGGTTGTTCCTAAATTCACCGGGAGCTTCTTCCCTGTGTGGGTTGCAGTTCTACCCGTGCCATGCCTTCTCCACGTGCCCCAAGCTGCTCATGCTGAGCGGCTCAGCACTTAGCATAGCCTGGCTGCTGTCACAGACTTGTCACTTCTCCATCCTGGTCTTCAGAAAGACCCAGATACATGCATGCAAGGTTTATGAATTGTCTTCCCTCCTAATGCAGGAGTCTTATTCTCAGGTCCACGCATACACAATCTATGATCTAATGCAATTTCGACATTTCAATGGAGGCCTAGAAAATCATCAAATATTTAGGATCTGCTGGTAATGCTCGACTATGTGGCAATTAACATATACGTTTGACATGTAAAATTGCAGGTAACTTTCATTTAATTTACAACTCTTAGAGGTTGCCATCTTCCAAAAGAAAGAAAACATTGTGTTTCTGTCCTTGAAAAAGTAGATACAAAAATTTTGTTTAGGACAATCATTTAAGTGGTTATTGTTTTCATGTGATTTTCAGGATCACTTGGAATCCAATTATATGAAATATTTTGAATTTCCCATATCTCAAATGCATTCTTAAGTTATTTTGTCCATGTCCATTTTTTTGTAACCTAGAGAAGTCACATTCATGTTTTTTTCTGAACAGACCGAGTGACGTTTTGGTCACAAAGATGTAATTTGCATCTGTGTTGAATTGTAGTTAGCTTCATGGTTTCTCATTAGCAGTAGACACACATCAGTTAATGTCTATCCCAATAGTTGTATTTGGGTGCATGAGAAAACATATATATGTGTGTGTATGTCTAGTTGTTTGCAAGTATGTTCAATATTTGGGGTTTCATTTGTATATACAGATACATGTTGTATGTTTTATATAGTAATCACATATCCGTAACCTACCCAGATTCACATGCTGGTATTTCGCATTTGGAATCACAAATAGGTTGACTTGAACACGGTGTTGTCTGTTGCTTCTTAGCATACAGGTGAATTACAAACTACAGCTAGGAAGCTATATTTGCTAGGAAATTTCCATAGGAAGCTGTGCATGCCTGTCTATGCGTCTTTGCGTCTAACTTAAGTTTGGATATATTTTCTATTCTTAAGCAACTATGGCTTTTATATGGGCTGATATTTCACATAGAGGTGGAAAAGATGACTTTGTAAGCAAGGATGTGCAAAGATAAAAGGAAGAAAACTTTATTAAATGTCTGAAATTAAAGGTAGAAACATACTCTGTGTATTCTGGAGGCTTTGTTTAGGAAACTTTGTTTCATTTTATTCTGACTATTGGGCTATAACGGTAAAGTTTGATATCATAGTTCAGTAAAGTCCAATGTAACTGTACAAGCTGTTTTGCAAACTAGATGAATTTTGAGTGTCTAAAATTGTCTGTGACGCCAATTTATTTACTTTAAAGAATAAGGTAGTGAGGCTAATGCAGAAGTTAAACTACTGATGACTTTGGATATTTTAGTACCAACTGATTCCACAGAAAAAGCTGCCACTAATCCTATGTGAGACTTAGGATTCTCAGAAGCCAGGGCTAGGTTTCTGTGGCCGTCATGTGGATAGGTGTATGCAAAGGTGAAAAAGTGAATGGTCATAAACATGTAAGGGAGATTATTTGGTAAGCAGGCTCTGCCAAGCCTGAGTTCTTTCAGTGGTTGCCTCTATTGCAGTTATACCATAGCCAGACAAACAATTCTTGGTCCCTGTCATGTCACTTCAGCTAGAGGATATATGTGTTAGGACTATGAAGCTCACACTTGCTTCATATATCCATTAAAAAAAATACTGTGTGTTTAATAATGTGATTTAAAACCAATGCCTTTGAAAGAAATTGTGCATGGCACATGTTCGTCAGTATGAATTGGATCTTTTGCTTCTCTGGCCACTTTTAGAGAGATTTGATTTGTCTGAAGTTGAATCAAGGCTTTGGTATGTGAAACCTGGAAGATACATTTTTTTAAATTTTACATAGAATCGCTTTTTCTAAACAGGTAGGTAGTCAATTTGTTCAACTGCTTTTAGAGATAACAAGGCAAAACTCTATTATCCACCTCAAGTTTGTAACCTCTCCTTCCTCATTTTTTAATATGAAAAAATTATCTGTTGCCGTAGCTACTGTTCTGAACATTAAATTTGCACAGGATCAACAATGCATCAAATACTAGAACTGAGATAGGTACCATTGTTTTCCTTGTAGGTATGGGGTAAAAAATAGGCAGGAGAGGGAGTGTGGCAGAAAATCTGTGTATATAACTTAGACTTCCATGTCACAAACTGCTTTGGTCTTGCCAGAAACCTGAGGCAAATTCTCCCCTACTCTCAACTCCTCCCGAGTTGTATTTCAGTACATTGATCAGATAGGAAGGTGCAAAGATATGTGAATTTTGTTCACTATACCTTTAGACTATATCCAGCACAGACCTTTTCAAAGTTATTCTCATTAACTTGTGGTGCCAAGAACCCTTTTTGTTGCAAAGATGCTACCAGCGTCCCGATGTGTGTCAGCTGAGAAAGGGGGGAGCCTTGGGAACCATTGCAGTCACTGCAACGCCCATACGGAGCAAGAAAATACTGTGGGGAAGACTGGGATGCTGTTGCACTTCCTTTGTACTTCCAGAGTGAAATGGAAATCTAGGGGAGCGGGAGGAAAACTTCCAGTCCCTGGTGTGGATTGTTCACCTGAAACACAGTGTTATTTAAGTTTCTGTTATGAACGACCTGTTGTTTGTTATTAGAACTGCAGTAACTGATCTTTCCTCATTATTGTTTTTGCATATGAAATGAGCTGTATTTACTGGTTTCCCCCAGGCTGTTGTTTCAGTCATTCTGCTTATTTTGTTACATACTTATGAAATCTTTATGAAAGAGGAATGCAGTACATTAGGCATTATATAAATGTCTTGCTTCTGCAAAGAAGCTTTCCGGAGAGACCATGTGTTGCTCAAGTTTCTTGTGTTTACTTTATATAGGCAAAGAAACTCTGTAGTATACCCTTTTCTTCCCCCTTTTTCTTCTGGGGATTCTTTTACTAGTGGCTCTGGACTTTCCCAATAGTTTGTACTGATTTAAGATTTATTCTTGTGAAACAAAGCATTGCTAGAAATGGAATGAACCATTCTTTCTACTGCCTTGGCTCCAGTTTTAGATTAGCGCCTGATAGATGGATTTGTATGTCAGGGGTTTATGTTCTGTGATGTCAGAATACATAATTTGAAAATTAAAAAACATGTTTATCTGTGTGCAGTTCATATGTCTTAGCCTTCACAGAGTGAGTAGTCCAGAGCTTGACCCACATCCTGGCTGCTGTGAAGATTTATGATGTGCTATAGAAAAGAGCGCTTTATGATATAACTCTTAAAATTGTGTTAAAAAGAAATTGCCATTGTTGAAAGGGAGAAATCTAAACAAAGGCGCTTGTACTAACTCCAGAAGTGATACATCTGAATCCTTTTTAAATGTGTGGAGTTGAAACTCTATATTTCATTCATGCAGGGCAGGTTAATTTATCTATAAACACTTTTTACATTGGCTTGTCTAAAGTTGTTTTTAAAATTATCTGTCTCTATGCGATGTTGTTACTTTTAAACATACTTGAAAAAGCCCACTACAGTAGTAAAGTCATCTCTTCCCTAACATTGCGCCCTTTTATCATAATCCACAGTATAAAATGCATATGTAAATCTTTATTCTCTGTTTCTATACTTGTTTATTCTCATCTGACACGTGCTGGAACTGCTTTCTGTGTTTCTAACTGAAGACAATGTTTGTATGTTTCTAGGTGAGCAACGCTTCTGTTCATTTTGATGTGTTTCGGTGTTGTATAATTCAAAGGCTTTTCTTTCATTTTGGCTTTTCAAACTTAAAGTACTTCAACTGAACTTGGATACAACCTCGACATTTCTGATATATTTTCTTGTCTGCTTCCCTAATTAAAAAAATATATCAAAACATGTTAGCATGATACTTCATGGCTATCTTACCTCCTATCAATTGGATTTGCTTTAACCTAAATCTTCACATTAAAGGGGTCCAGGTTAAGGAAGTAGTTAATTCTTCTGTGGTGTTGTACTAAGCTATACATAATTTTCATTTTACATATTTCATTTCCTATGTAGTAGGAAGTTGTTATGCTTTCTAAATAGTCTGATGTAATTGAGCAACTTTAAGATCGCTGTCAATTGTGTCTCTTAAGAAAGCAACTTAATTTTGGGTAACCAAGAGCTTTCTTGTTTTGGCCAGTTGTTTTTAATTTGTCCTGAAAATACATTTTCTTCCCAGGGGAGCTTTGATTTGTTTTCAGGAGCATATGCCTGTTAAGTTGCCATTGAGATACAGAAATATTATTTCTAACTCTGTTTTGTATGAGTCTCTGTCATCACAGCATGATGTCATCAGAAGAATTTTTTTTTTAATACTTTTTATGAAGTTGGAAAGAGCACTTTGCAGATTTTCACTTTTGCTGGTTTAGTTCGGGGGAACGATAGGCCCACAAATGGAGTAAGTTTATGACATTCAAATATTAATTCTTTCTTGAAAGCAGCTTTGTTTATGGGACTAGTGATAGGATTACAGGTTGGTCATTCCGCAGAGGCTGAATGCTGAGTACAGCTAGCATATTCAGCCCGTGCAGAGCAATAGTCAATACTGTACTGTTATAGTGCATTACGTTAGAATCAGTTTCCATGTTATGAGAGAACCCAGTGTACTGGGTGTAGCTACAAAGCATTTAATTGGTAGAGAAATACCACTGGGTATCTTCTTCTGCTTCAAATATCTCGTTATTTAAAGCACCCAGTTCTGGTGGGAGAAGGGCATGGCTAACAAAACATCTATATTTATGGATGTATGTATTTATATATTCATAGGTAGTGTCTGAGTGTTCCATCATATCATAGCTGATGTGTAGCATTGGTTAATTTGGCTAAACTGGCTGGTTATTCCTAACAGGTAAAAAGTTGTCTATGGAATTAAATTACATTTAAACCTAAAATTTCTGTATGCTGTAGAGAGAGAAGGGAAAACTTTTTTTTTTAATCCCCCCACAAGGCCCTCTGGGATTTTTTTTTAAATAGTATACTATTTATTAAAGCAATCTTTTCTTAGTTGCTGTCCTTCCTAATCAGTGTTCAAATATTCTTGTCTTGGCAGAATAGAAGTAAATATTGCTGTCAAATTCGCTTTGTCCTTATGACAACAATGAAAAACGTGAAACATATGAAGAAACATATATCAAACTGACAAGGTGGAAGCTAGAATTTCTTAATAGGAACAACAGAAATACAGCTCTAGCATGCTTCTGAAATACATTAGTACCTTTTAGGTAATAAATCATACTAAGGAACTTCCTAGTCTTAAAGATTTTCTGTGCTCTTTTAACTGTTTTTCTAGAAGAATTATAATTGTGCTATTTTACTGAAAATAACCTGCCACTAAATTCAGTATTTATGAAAGATATGATTGAAAATCAGCAGACTTTTAAATATTTATGAATCAGTTAAAATATCACCCATATTATTGCTGTTTATTTCAGATTATAAAATAAACTGCAGTGATTTAAAATGTGTCTTTGGCTAAATATAGAAATAGTTTATGGCTGTAAACAATTAACAGCCAAGTGTTGATGTCCTTAATCAGCTCTTGTTCTTGCAAAACACCGACTTAGCTTTAGGTATGGTGATTTGAAAATATGTTTTCCTAAAGGAGTTAACTATTTACCTGCTGAAAATGGTTATACTAACAGTATCATATATGAGTTTAAGGAAGGCTATTTCTTGGCCTGGCGTTTGCGGACTGGGCTGTGAAAGAAAAAGTGGACTGTTAGAGCTGGGTCTTAGGCAGGAAGGGAAGTGTTCAGGACATGTTTCAACAACATAAATAAGTCAACAGACCATGAGGCAATGAGTTGTCAAGACAGTGATGGTCCCTAGTTCCAAGTGAAGGAAGGACAGCTGAGGAGTTTTGGTATTAAGGTACTTGATCCATTGAACCAGTTTATTAAACAATACATGTGGGGGTGAAAGAGTGTTTTCAGATGAAAAGAGGAAGTAATGTTCAGCATTCTTAATTTGTAATTCAGAGTAATACTTATCTTAGGAAAAATAAACCTGATTGAGAAAGAATAAAGTAAAATGATTTGTGATGGCAAAGATCTTTTTTCCAGATAATGTTCCATGCTCTCACTAATTTACTTTAGGAGACATCTGTGATAATTGAGGAAATCCAGAAATGCATTTTGTTCTGAGTTTCAAAGGTTCTAAACACAAGACTCAGGATTCATTACTACCATCTGCTGCCTCCTAAATGGCTTTGAAAATTTGCATCCTTTTTACTAAACGCTAATGAGATTTTAACATTTTTCTCTGTGAAAGAACTGAACTGAGCAAACCTAGTACTTTTTACCCTGATTCTCTTAACCTCTTTTTATTGAAACAGAATTGTTTGATAGTATCAGCCATCATTTTCACATAATTGCCTTTTTCATTCATGCTTGTTTTCTCTGACAGTATACATAGCAGACAATCCTTGACTCAATGTTTTTGTAGTTTCTTAATTACGCACTGTCAATGCTGAATGAATGTTTTAAGAGTGTCTGAGTATCTACATACTCTTTTGTCACCTTTCTTAACTTTGCATGTCATATTGAAGACTCCTAGTAATTACTGTAATAGTACTTCAGAGAAGTTATGTCAGCCTGCACATACCATTAATGCATTAATGTGTCAAAACGGCAGTGAATGACACAGCTCTCGGCAATCTTAAAAGCTACTAATGGTAGCCCAACTCAGAGGAATTGATTTGTAAGCAACACTAAAGCTATAAAACTTTCGTCCTGATATATGGCTTCACAAAGTCTTTTTCTATCATCCACCTTATTTTTAGTGCATGAGTAACAGCTGTTTGAATAAAGTAACAATCCGTAAGGCCAAAACGCTCCATGCTATCCATGCTAGGGTATTACTGCTAGAGGAAAGGTAGCAGAATGACAGAATAGTGAAAAGAATTTGGTTGTCAACATTGAAAAAGAAAATCCCCAATACTGCACTGTTTCTCCAGCAATAATCTGGAGTAACGGAAAAGATGAGAGGAGTACATCTTGACTTAAATTTTAATGAGTGAGATGGGACTCTAATGTGAACTATATTTATGCAATTGTAACAAAAGGCATTTAGTAACTGGAATGATAAATAACTGATAGTTAACATTAAAACAGGGAAGAAAAAACAACAAAAATACCTGGGGCAATGGGATGGTGATACAGGTACAGGGAAAACAGTTTTCTAATGGCTCTTGGGTTAACCTTTCTATGGAGCACCCACTTCAGCAGCCTAGAATTCAGGATAGTTTGCTGTTACCTGAGTGCACACAGGGGAAAGAGAGAGAGCATGAGAGAGGTGGCCCCTTTCAGAGAAGGACAGAAGGGGTTACAGCTGCAAAAGGTTTGAGGTATGTCATTTCTAAAAGATAACACATTCAGAAATGTGTCTCATGATTCCTACATCTACATGTTATGTGTGGATATGAGACCATTTTTACCTTCCTGAATAGGGCATGCAGTTTAACTTTCCTGAAGATAATTTTATCAAAAATCCATGTGCATTTATCACAAACAAGGGGGGAAACTATTTGGAAGTTTCATATCAAATGTCAGTATGCAACTAAAATCCTGGCTGTGCTGATGTCAGTGGGAGCTGTGTTATCAACTTCAATGAAACCAGAATTTGCTTTATATATTCAGGCATATCTTATCTCCCTGCAGAAGTGAGGGCTGGAAGGAAGGAAGATGAATTACTAGAAATGAAAAATAAACAAAAAGCAGCATAGGGCAGGTGATGAGAGAGCAGGTTAGTTTAAATGGAGTGAGAGACAAAGAAATGAGAAAAAAGAACAGAAATAAGATTAGGCAAAGGAAGGCTGAGGGGAGAAGAAGGAATGAAGAAGCATTATAAAAGAGTTTCCTAACATTCATAATAGTAAGTTGAAAAGTTTAGGATCTTTGATCAACATAGTAAAATGTTCTTTCTGTACAGTGTCTGGATAGCAACAAGCCATTGACAGACACAGCCATTAACCTGGAGTTACTCTAAGGGCTCTCCTGTTTAATGAAATATGCAATTTGAACTGGGAGGTGGTGGGGGGAAGATAGGGGGGACTATTCTGAGCAACCATCTCTTTGTGACTCCAATAATATTCTTCACCTGCCTGCCATAACAGCTGGGAAATTGTGCTAGCAAGCCAGAAGTACTTTCTACTACTTCACTGAAGAGCCAACTGCCAAATAAAAATTACGTAATAATAATTTTAATTAGTGAAAAGAAGGGGAAAGAACTAGTTGCTGAAAGCCAGAAAAGAAACTCTTCAGCCTTTGTTTTCCTTTCTTTTCTCTTCAGGTATTTTCCTTGTAGTCGTGGTGGCCTGAGGGCATAGGCAGATTTATAGGCACCTTTTATTAGAGTGATTAGTGTTGTGTGGGAAAAAGAAAGAGACAAACTTTTGAGGAAGCCTAGGGAAAAAAAAAGGTCCTTATGTATCCAGAAACTTGTCTACTTTTTTGTCTTGAAAGTGTCCATTCTGTGTTTAGGAACTTGATGTCCTCTCCCCCTTACCTGCTTTTGATGGGGATATATGGAAAAAAAGGTTATTTAAAAAAAAAATAAAAAATCCAGACATTTGATCTTTCCTACCTGTGCAATTAGTCACTGTGATTTTCTGGTGCTAGAGCCGATCTCCATCTCAGCAAAGGCTGACAATGACCAGCAAGATACACAGACTGTATTTTATGCCTAGGAAGTTTTTTGTTGTTGTTTTTAAGATGCTTGATAAAACTCTCCGTAAAGGGAGGTTTGTCATAAGTTTTGTCAACACCTAGACTTTTAAAGTAAAAATGGGCCATGAAAAGTTTGTGGAAAATAAGGTATAAGTAAACTTGATTAAAAGGTGTATTGCAAACACAAACTACTTTGGTAGTCATCCATGCTATGTTTAGCAAATTGCTGTCATATTACTTTTAATGGTAATATGAAACATCAAAACATCAAAACCAGAACTGTTTATAATTCATAAGTTCAAGTGTGAGCTCTCCCATGTGTTATACCCACTCTGTAGACTTTTTATTTTTCTGGGTATTTTCAATTAAGTGTACAATATAATAGTGTTAAGTGTTATGCCTCTCTTAAAAATTACTAATTTAATCTTTGAATCCAAGGTAATTTTAGTTAAAGTCTTAGATTTTTTGAGGAAAAAAATAAAAAGAATTTATGTGTTACTCTTACAAGCATCATATGAAAATCTTCAATCTAAGATCTAGCAAACATCTTTTTCAGCTTATCAAGACCCATATCTTTTTTTTTAACTATTTTTCATGCCCTAAAACTTGCTCACACAGAGGAATGCTGTTTCATAGGATTAATTTAAAAAAATACACTGAGTGCCATGCTAGAGCATGAATCCACAATGGACAAGTTTTAAAATGACAGAAAGAAACCTTAAATAATCTTTTGGATTTGCAAGGATAAAGTGACTGAAATGTTCTCTTGGGAGGATTATTAAGTAATGCTAAATATCTTAACAGAAATTACTCTTTTTTTTATTATGTGTGGAGCATTAATGATTGTTGTGTCATTAAGATGGATTATCTTCTGTGTGAGATGGATGCCATAATTCTCAGTATTTAGGAACTTAATACGTAACGTGAATCAAGCTCGTAACATGAATCCAGAGCATTGTGCTGTCTGGAAACAGTCTTTATAGATAGAAGTGCTGTGTGGTAGCTGTCCCAAAGATGCTGATTACTCTTACTACTGCATTGCCCTTGCCTTAAATAGTTTATTTGCTTAATCATTTAGTTGTTTTTTTGCCATAATTCCTTTTTCAGCAAAAGTTATCCCAGTATTTCCACTCTGTCCTTGGCACACTTGATAATATTTACTGTCATAGCAGGCAGATAGGTCAAATGAAAACATTTAGCTTTGTACAGAAACGCATTCCTTCACAGTGGGAAATATATTTTGTTCAATACTTCCTGCCACCAGAACTCGTGTAGACATCGATGTACAGGTACTTAGGCTTTTTTTCTTTTTCCTGCCAAATGCCATGACACAATATATAGCCTAAAAATGGTTTTGGTTTTAAACAGAAAATATTTTTATTGACTGGCATAACTGAACAACCTCAAACTCTGGGAAGATTTAGATCCTATTGTAACTGAAGGCCATTTCTACAGGAGAGGTTTGAAAAAGACAGACATCAAAGGTCAAAAATCTAGACCTAAACTTTACGACCAGCCGTATTCTTGGTTTTACTGTTTTTCAGAGTTTTACAGAGTTTTTCAAAGCAATTAATTTATCGAAAATCCGTAACAGCATCCTTCTAGCTGTTGAAGTATATTCTGGGCCTCTGACAGCCATACGTTTGCCTGGGGTGAAAAGTGCATTCACGTCAGCTGTCCTCAGCTCCAAGGAGCAGCCAGTTATCCTTGTGATATCGTTAGCTACAAATTCTGAATCAGCACCTATCCTGGCCAGGGTCCACCTGGGGGTTGCTTCCTGCAAGCCGGTCAAGCTTACGGTTGCTTTCTGTTGTCTTTAAGTCATCTTCATATTGTGACTTCACTTAGCTAATGAGTATTTTATTCTAAAGAATTGTATCGAGATGCAGTTATTTCAAATAGCTAGAGCAAAGGCTTCATTTCTTATTGCCATTAAAACCAAAAGCTATCAGCAAAAAGGCACTTCGGGAAGTACAAATCCAAGATATGAAACTTTTATTGCATTTATGTAAATTTTCTTCTGAAACGCTTAAAAATTTCTTTGCAAGGTTAGAGAGACCTGGAGACAGCAAATTGTTTTAAACCACTTATAATTCATGCAGGTGAGGTAGGCTTTTTGCCAGAAACTTTTTTTTCCCCTTTTCAGAAAAACGTCCTGGTAACTTCAATCCATTGAAGTGTGGCATTACTTTGATGCTGAATTATTAGGAGAATATTGTAAAAGAGCGAAAGTTGATGCAGAAAATAAACATACACTGAGAAGACTATAAAATGTTTAATAGAGCTACTGTCGCAATTGTACTTAATGGTTCTTAAATAATAGCGCAAACATTACAGTACCTCCGAGTCTTCAGAAATATGCATTTCATTAAATAGGCTTTTATAATCAGTTGGGACATAATGATTTCTTCTACGCAGTTTTTATTATGAACAAAATGAATTGTAGCTTACTGCTTTAGTCCTTCCATTTCAGAAAGGCAGGTGAGGCACCAGCTACACGCTACATGTAAAATACAAATCCTTCCATTTGCTTAAATTCCATCTTGGTGTAAAATGTATGTCACTCAAAGAAGTAGTGTAATATTGTAGAAATACTGCAGTGTCATAAACGTTGTAATACGTTGTGAACAAGTGCTTTAAAGTACTTCAGTAACTGTAAAGTATAATCTGAGAGAATGAAAAATGAGTAGTTTAACTGCGATGTGTTAAAATGCTTTAACTCATCAGCCAAAATACTTTCATACTTGTAAGAATTTTTTGAGCATCTAGAATAATGACATGCCAATATATCTTTTTTAAATCACATTTGCTATATGGATGCTTTCTGAAATTTTTTGGAAGATAAGAAGTGCTGTACATATAGCATAATGTGATGTGTCTAATATAAAGACTAACCATCTGTTTTGTTTACTTCATCTTTTTCTTGCCTTCTTTTTAGTACTAGGAAATGCATGGTCCTGATCTGTAACTGCCCTGGTCCTTTCACTTCATTACAAGCATAATGGTGCCATGATTTCCCAAAGTCCAAGGAGCTGTGCATAGTGGCCAAACAGTGGGTTGGCCTACTTGGACAGCAGGCTAGTCCTGTGTATGGAAGAAATGCTCATACCATGAAGGTACTAGTAGCTGAAATGTTCTCTTTGTCCATCAGCTTAATCTAAGATCATGCTACTTTTCTTCACTGGACAGACATTATCTGAAAGGCAGTTTCTGCTACAGAGTGTGCAGGGTCTTCTGTTGGTGGATGGAATATGCTGAGCTGGTCATTCTTGGTAATCATCTGTTGTGGTTCAACCCCAGCTGGCAACACAGGCACTCGCTCACTCGCCCCTGGTGGGATGGGGGAGAGAATCAGAAGGGTAAAAGTGAGAAAACTCGTGGGTTGAGATAAAGACAGTTTAATAGGTAAAGCAAAAGCTGTGCACGCAAGCAAAGCAAAACAAGGAATTCATTCACTCCTTCCCATGGGCAGGCAGGTGCTCAGCCATCTCCAGGAAAGCAGGGCTCCATCACGCATAACGGTTACTTGGGAAGGCAAATGCCATCACTCCATATGTCCCCCCCTTCCTTCTTCTTCCCCCAGCTTTATATGCTGAGCATGACGCTATATGGTGTGGAACAGCCCTTTGGTCAGTTGGGGTCAGCTGTCCCAGCCGTGTCCCCTCCCAGCTTCTTGTGCACCCCCAGCCTCCTCGCTGGTGGGGTGGGGTGAGGAGCAGAAAACGCCTTGACTCTGTGTGAGCCCTGCTCAGCAATAACGAAAACATCCCTGTGTTACCAGCACTGTTTCCAGCAGAAATCCAAAAGGCAGCCCCGTACTAGCTACTGTGAAGAAAATGAACCCTATCCCAGCCAAAACCAGCACGTCATCCAGTGTCTTACCTTTGCAGAATGTTTGCCTGATCTCTGAGCTTACCAGTTGTGATTACTTCTGGTGGAAACTCAGCAGTCCAGTGAAATGTTCCTCACATCATTCAGACTAAAATGTCTTTGAACTGCTTTTTAAAAAAAGTATTTTTTACTGCTCAGACTTCTAGTTTGGCTTATTATCAACTTTCAGGATCACTTTTTCTCCTCGATGGATCTTCTACTGAATATATATATTCAGGACAAAAGTTACACTGTATTTACAATGGATTTGGAATTCTGCATATGAAACTAGTTTGTCTTAGCTTTCCATATGCTTGCTAATTAAAGACATTTTAAAGTGATGTTATACACTGAATTACAGGTTGTGTACTAACCTGTTTTGAAGCCATGTGATCGTATATGCTTAAATGATTTGTATTGTCAAAAGTACAAGAACTTTTGCTCGGCATAAAAGCTGTACCTGTTGTATAAATCACTACATAAATATGTATAAAATTGTGTTTAGCTATTATGAACTTCTGAAACTTTTTCTGTTATTCTTGAATGTTAGAAGGAATGGCAATGATAAAATCTCTAATGTCTAATCAGTTTATAGAATTTGTCTCTGAAACTGTTGCAACCATTAAGATTTTTTATCAGCGAGGGAGAATATGCTTGGTTTTCCAGTTAGGGTTATAGGGCTATAACCCTAGATTTTCAAATTTCTATTGAAGAGAAGCACTCTTTGGAAGACATTTCAAAGTTCATTATTATTTCTTAACATTTTAAAAATTCTTAAAATGCATAATACAGCATAACTTCATCAGGCTGTTTTCTAAATCAAACAATAAGAAAGTTGCAATTGTATAGTAAAATCTGTTCTGCTTTCTTAAAACCATTCTTCTCTAAATATGAGAGAACATGTCAGAAAATGAAAAAAAAACCATTTAAAATTCTGAATCTATATGCTCCTCAGTTCTGGATTCCCTTTGGAATTTCTCTATCTTATACCTACAAATTATGGCAGTCTGCAATAAGAAAAATAGACACCTTTTATGAAGAGTCTCACAGCTATCAGTAGGGTTAAAAACCACTCTACTACATTTTGCCTTGGCTCATATTTTGCCTCAATCTTTTGTACTACTCACTTCATATTTTAAATAAAAAAGCAAGAGAATATAAAAAGAGAGAAGAAAAAAAATGTCAAGCAGGAAAATGTTTGAGAAAAACAGTAAATGACTGATGTGCATAACTGTTCTGGGAAATAGCATAAGGAATTTGAGATATGGAGGAGGAGAATAATAAGTTTAACGGCAGAGTGTTGTCGTGGTTTAACCTCAGCAGGCAACTGAGCACCACGCAGCCGCTTGTTCACCCTTCCTCCCGGTGGGATGGGGGAGAGAATCTGAAGAGCAAAAGTAAGAAAACTCATGGACTGAGATAAGGAGAGTTTAATAATTGAAATAAAATCTAATAATAATAACAACAACAACAATAGTAATAATAAATTGTAATGAAAAGGAAAACAACGAGAGAGAGAGAAACAAAACCCAGGAAAAAAAACCCCAAGTGATTCAACCACTCACCACCCACCGACCGATGCCCAGCCCATCCCCAAGCAGCGATCCCTGCCCCCCAGCCAACTCCCCCAGTTTCTATACTGAGCATGACGCCATATGGTATGGCATAGCCCTTTGGCCAGTTGGGGTCAGCTGTCCTGGCTGGGCCCCCTCCCCTCCCAGCTTCTTGTGCACCTGGCAGAGCATGGGAAGCTGAAAAGTCCTTGCCTAGTGTAAGCACTGCTTAGCTACACCTAAAACATCAGTGTGCTATCAACATTATTCTCATCCTAAATGCAAACACAGCACTATACCAGCTACTAGGAAGAAAATTAACTCTATCCCAGCCGAAACCAGAAAAGTGTCTGGGAGGATCATTCAGAAAGGATACTAGACTAGCAAAGCATGCCTATCACTGCTCTATACAGCACAATACCTGAAGACTTCAGGTCTTCTTCAGTCCTGAAGGCTGTGTATTAAATACATTATAGTCATTTTCTATGACTGTATATATACATGCGTAAGAAGAAAATTCTTAGATGTTCTGTACCATATACAAAATATATTTTTTGATTGGGATATCCTGTAAAGATCTCGTTAATTTCTATTAAAAATGTTAGATCCCCTTATGTGTAATTGAAAACTCCCAGGTACGTGAGTGACCATGTGGGATCCATGGATTATCTCCTCATAGAATAGCGTTCCATCTTATTTTTCCGTTTAGTAACTGTTTTCTGACTGTTACATTTGTAGGTATTGGGTAAAGACTGTCTGTCTGCTCTTTTGGATACTCAATCATATAAATTCTTATTGCTGAGGATATTGCTTGCTGTTCTGAGTATACCCCGTCATAGTTACGGGATTTGGCTCTAAGCTTCTGGTTGATAGTAATCCCAGTGTTGTACCTATGCATTCAAGGGGGGGGTGGGTGATGTCTACATTAATAGCTTCATACCCTTTCTGTCTATCCCTGCTTAAGTAACCTTAGCATATTCCTAAAGAGGACACTATGGGCCAGATCCTGTCGTGTACAGCATGTACATTATCATACAGTACAGGAGTGGAGAGCTTTCAGGACCCCTCAAAAATTGGTTCTTTCAGTCTTTCATTGGAAAGAATACCTTGTTTTCTATTCAAGAGATACCTCTCTATCCTTCTGCCTACATTTAAGAAAATCCAAGTGGGGGCTTGTTTCACAGTTCTGGGTTTTAAAATAGCTGTAAGCTCTTCTGTTATCTTGGAGGCACTGACAATGTTACAGGATGCTGTTAACAGCATGCAGTTGCAGGAGTTGTAATGAATGTATGCTTTCTGTCAGACATTCAAATATGCATAGTTCCTTTTGAGAAAAACACAAGTTCTCCTTTTTTTTTTTTTTTTTAAGGAGAGAGAGTTGCTTTACTAATGAACTGATGTCTGAAAAAAATTCTTGTAATGTCTTTGGTAGATAACACTAACATGTTACAAACAGTTGGACCACACTCGGTGCACTGCAGGTGAATCGGGTCACTATTATGATGTTTATGAGATACTCGGTTAAACTTTACAGATATGCAGCATGCATAAGTGCAAAAGGTCATTATACATATATATATATAAAATTCCAAATAGAGAGGTCATTTTTCTTCTCAGACCACCAGTTTCCTTTGGCGGCCCCCTGAGCCTACCATATATTTTACCTTGTAACCGTGGCAGTGCAATAATTCTCAAGTTGAACCTTTTCAGGGAACACAGCTTAAGTTTAACCAGCAGCAGGAAGCATCTGACTGAAGGGCAAATCATGTTTTTCTGGAGATGGGATGCATGCTGTGTAATTCTGAGTTCAGTGTGGGTCTAGGGGGGGGACAAGTTTAATAAATTCCTTCCCAGAGGCAGCTTGTTTTCTGCTGCCTGGAGTTACAATAAGCATTTTGTTCGACTGCTAAACTTCATTCTTTAAAAATGCACAGAACTTAATTGTTAAACTCAAATAAAAAATGCTAATAATTTTTCTACTGCTCTCCTGGTAGCCCATGCTGATTTAAAAGTTTGCATCATTGTCATCAAAAAGGAAATGTTACTTGAATATTTTTACTAATATTTAAAAACTGTGAGAGTGAAATACAAACAGAAAATTAAGGTATTAATGTGTGAAAGAGGAAAGTTATCATTATGTTTAAAACACATTCTGATGGGTTGTAGATCCATATCTCTACAGCTCACTCAGCCCTTAAATTGACTGTCATACTGTATGCATCATGTACTATCTATTCAGTAAAAATTGTAAAGGGATGACATGATAATGCTTGTGAGTTGTATTATTCTATGCACTCTGCATCTATTCATTTTGCCTATTCAAAATTTATAATATTGCGGGGTTTTTTTATAACACTTCAACTAGTTTGTCCCAGAACACTGAAAGACTGTACAAGCATACAGAGAACCATTTGTGTACAAGAGGCAATTACTCTTTTTTACTGGGACTGTTTCAATATTGTGAGTTACAGAGCTGTGCAGACATCAGCTGCTCTTCCATGAAAATAACTCTTATTTAAAATGCAGCAAGAGAGAACTACCTGAAAACATATTTCCCTCCTTCGTTCTGCTATGCATTTGGCCTTGATCCAGCTTACATATAAATTAAATTGGTTGTTTTCAAGTAATTTATTTTTGATCATATTTGTGTGCCTGACTGAAAATAACAGTTTGCTTGCCTGATAATAACAGTAACTTGCTTATGCTCACTGCTGTCCTGGAAGATAAAGTTGTGACTGGACTTGATTTATCTATGGGCAGTTATACCTTCCTGAACTAAGGGTCTGTGCCTGGCTCATTTATTAATGGTATATTAACATTAACCATTTATTAATGCTCAGAGCAAGGATCTTTTGGAATGTTTTACAGCAAAATAGGAGGGCATACATCATTGTCATTTAGCCCTGTGTGAATAAATATTTTGTGATACCATAACTTTGGGAATGTAGCCTTGTAGGTTTTTGCATGCCTTCAGAGTTTTTGTGTGCATTGGAGTAATATTGTGTAGCTGGATTTAAACACAGATGTTAGAGAGATGTTGGTAGCAAAAATCTTCTTTTTCCAAGGAAACTGGAAAAGTGCTTTTTGCAGTGAGTGTTTATTTGCAGTGAATATTTGCAGTGAAGTAGTATGAGCTTTATTGAAGTTAGAATGATGAATTTCATGTTTGGCTTTTTTTTTTCTTTTTTGGATGTAATATGCAAAACATAGCTGTTAGAAGAATTGGTTTATTACCAAATCATTACATGAAAAATTTTAAATGTTCATATTTACTGATGAGAAAGCTATTTCTTTTGTTTGTTTGTGCTGTTACTTTAATCTGTTTAATGAGTCAAAGCATTAAAATTAACCTAGTGGCTAGGCATCTAGTGGCATCTAATTAAAATTAACCTAGTGGCAGTTGGAAAAACAAAGCAAGTTTCTGAAAGATAATACCAGTACAGAAATGGACTTCTAATACTGCTTGTTGCTCTAGAGGGCAAAATAAATTTTAAAATTTTATGGGCTTATAAGAAAACATTAGTGAGGATTCACTTCCTAGCTTTTTACTGTAGTGTTAATTATTGGCTATGGTCAGCAATTACTGCATGAAAATGTTCAATTATTTGCAAATCATACAGCAAGCCAAGTTCTGTCCCACAGAATACTTTCTTTTAAACTCTTTCCATCCTATTTACAGTAAAATCCTGTACACTTATGTCTGGTCTGAGATGTCTTCAAGGCGAGTATATTTTTTCATGAATGTAAGCATTTTGAGATTAAATATGGGGAGACAACAGTTTGAGCTGAAATTTCTAGGAATTAGAGGTATTTCTTTTTCAAAGCAGAACATTTGCTACAATTGTATTTTTTTCTTGAGGCAGATTCCTGGGGTGGATTGTTACCTTAAAGCACCAGGTTTTCACTAGTTAAGAATTTTTTTAAATGTTTTCCTTAATATACGTAGTAAGCATTTCCTTCCCTGCGTCTTTTAAAAGCGTTAGAACTTTAATTGCTTTCCCTATTTAATAATAGCTTGTTCATTTTCTTGTTTATGTAGGAAGAAAGGCAAGATGTGGACAATGTGGTTTAATTGCACTGCAATATCATTAACTTATCTGGGAACGCTGCTGGGAAATGAATCGTGCAGCGTGGGTCATCGTTCTTTCATCGATTACTTGTGCTTGTTCAGGGATTATGCTGCCAGCCTTCTTCTTACTAACTTTGCTCCAAGTAGTTCCTGAGACCCTGCTGAATTAGGGTTAAGCTCTTCCTGGTTAAAGCAGATTGTCTTCCTGTTGTAATAAATACTGAAGGTTTTGGTTTCCTTGTTACTCAAAATTTCCAACTCCAGTTTATGGGAGAGCTCAACCCTCTTATGAACTGAAAATTTCACTGGACACTTGCCAGGATGTAACAATTTAAGTCGTACCTTCTCTACCTTCTTATCTTGCAAACAGAGTACAATCAGCTGTGAAAATAATATTTTCGTTCCCGTAGTAATTTTGAAGTCCCAAAGGAAACTAAATCAGTGCCCAGATCACATAGGTCCTACCGTCACCAATAGATGTAGGGTGCAAAATGCTGATTTGCAGGAAGATTATGTGTGATCGCAGGCACATCTGCAGTGAACTGTAATGAGTCCCCTTGCTCCCACTGTACAGCTTCCAGGTGAGTTTAGTAGATGTTAGCGGCTGAGGGAGCTGGGATTGTTTAGCCTGGAGAAAAGGAGGCTGAGGGGAGACCTTATTGCTCTCTAGAACTACCTGAAAGGAGGTTGTAGAGAGGTGGGGGTCGGTCTCTTCTCCCAGGTAACAAGTGATAGGACAAGAGGAAATGGCCTCAAGTTGCGCCAGGGGAGGTTTAGACTGGATATTAGGAAATTTTTCTTCACTGAAAGGGTTATCAAGCATTGGAAGGGGCTGCCCAGGGAAGTGGTTGAGTTGCCATCCCTGGAGGTATTTAAAGGACGTTTGGATGAGGTGCTTGTGGACATGGTGTAGTGGTGGTCTTGGCAGTGTTAGGTTTACGGTTGGACTCGATGATCTTATAGGTCTTTTCCAACCTATACGATTCTGTGATTCTGTGATTCCTGACATCTGCTGACAGCTTCTTCCTTCCAGCAATGTAATTCTTTCATGGTACTTGTTATAGATGGTCCTCCCCTTCATTTTGTGATTTTTCTCTTTAAATATGGTACCATCTAAAACTTTTCATGATACACAGTGATGACAACGATTGTTTTGTAATCCAGCATATTTTTAAAATGGCAGTTAGTAATTTTATAGATGTGCAACCTGGATATCATAAGGGGAAAATATGAAGTAAAGGTTTTCAGTGTTTTTTGTGAAACTGTGGCACAGCTAGAATGCCAGATGAAACAATTTCAGAAACATCCCATATTAACATTGTAGCAGAGTGCTTTTTGTAGGTCATTAAACGAACATGTCTAATACTGCATATGCCATTCTCTTATTTTTCTAGAGAATTAAATACTCAATGTGATGTATTTTTTTTTAACTATAGTTCTGCATGTGTATGAGAAGACAATTTCAAGAAGCGTACCCAGACAGCTCTTCAGTCAGAAAGTGGTGAGCTTTATGATGCTTCTTCATTCCTGTGAAGGTTTTTTTCACATTTTTGTACCAGAGGAGCACCTTCTTTTTTTCCCAGAGGACTTTTGCCTTGGTGAAAATGACATTCTGAGCCTTAAGAACTCATGTAATTTCAGGTAGCATTTCTGATAGGCAGAACCTAGGCTCTGACTGTCCTGAAGTTAAAAACCAAGAATATATTACAAGCTCTGGTATTTGAAGGGTCCTAAAAAAGTATTGTCCTCATCTGTAGACATGTCACATTGCTGAAGGACTGAAGTTTTGTCTAATTCAGACATGCTCTCCTGGTGCTCAGAGGTGGACTTTTAGCTAACTAGACATGAGATGAAATGCTCCTTGTAAATGCTCTTGTGTGAAGATTTACTAGCAGTGAAAAACCCAGTGCTTCTACCAGGGGTCCCAGCTAACTAACTGCAGTTGCATGTCTTCTTGTAGGGCTCGACCTTTGAAAGTATAAGGCCCAGTCTTTTGGGAACTGGCCTTGGGGTGATTTTTGTTCTGAAGAGAGCAAAGTCTGTTTATACAAATTTTATAAACACACATGTTTCTGTCTGGGTTCTTGGTTAGAATCTAGAAGTTCCTGGCTCCCCAAAACTGTAGCGTGTTTGCTGGAAAGATATTCAATGTCTCAGAAGTGTGGTATTTTTTGAATGTAAAACAGCAGAGTTTTGCTCTACGGGATGCTGCTTTTAACAGATATCTATCCGCATCCAACCTGAAGCTACCTGCATACATGCTAGGATTATATGACTATTTCCAAAGAAGTCATTCTGCTGTTCTAACTGTTCCTCTGAGGTGCTGGATTTTTGGGTGTTTCTGGGTAGCTGATTTGCACTTGGAATTAGTCTGGATTGGGAAATGCATCTGCTTGTGCCTTATCTATAGGATAAGTTCTCTAGCAAAATGGCAGGTGTGAGCTCATCTGCTTCCAACATATTTGCAGAGAAGCAAAGCTGGTGCCTATGTTCACCCAAATGATAATGCTAAGAATGAGCATTAATTAAAAAAGATGGGTTTCACACTTACTGTGAGAGAAATGGATGGCTGAAATGGGTTGAGAAATGGATGTGCTTACGAACCATTCATTCTCTTGTATATGTAGGAAGAAAGGCAAGATGTGAAGAGAGTGGGGAACAGCTTTCCAAGGTACCTTCTTGTGAAATTTGAAAGACCCAAGTGGATTTCAGTTTTCACTCTTTCAGGACATAATCCTATCAGTACTAAATCCAGAGCAGATGCTCATTTCAGGAGTGTGGAGTTTCTGTTTCTTTTAATTAATGCTTTTCAGCTCTTCCTTTTGAAGCCTGAAGCCTTCCTAGTCTTCTCAAGAGAATCTGCTAAGTTTGTACCTTGAAGGATAGAATAAGGTTATTTTCTGGCTCTTGTTCTGTGAACGTGTTGCTTCTGCAGAGTTCTGGCTCTTCTTACCCTGAATTTTTAGAATTACCCCTCCAATCCTTCCTGTTTTCTATGACATTAAGAGACAAGATTGTCTACACTTAGTTTCAGAAAGTTGTAGCTGAAAAGAATATTTAGGTACCCTGGAAAACGTTCACTGCTTCCAGCAGTGCAGCAGTATGTGGTCAGTGAGGGAGGAGAGAATCTGCTAATGCAGAACCAATAGTTGTGATAGAAACATCATTTATTTCTTCAAATAGGCACAAAAACACAAATTCGCAATAAAATTGCAATATGTGTGGTCAATATTGATTAGATATTTCTGTCTCCAGGTAACCATTTTCCTGAAGAGATGTGTCTGTGAGATAAAGAGTATTATCTAAAATAATCTAGTGGTATTTATAGGTGTTCATTTATTGAACAGAAGGGGAAAGCAGTTAGAAAAAAAATACCTCAGTTGAGTTTGAAAACACATTGGCCCAAATTTAACTTTCCATTTATATAAATGAAGGCTAATGAGGAAGGCATTCATCTGTACTTGAAGGTCAGATTCAGACTGGTTTTAACTGCAAAGGCAGTGGGGTAATAAATATTAATACAATGCATCCTTTGCTTGACTTGTTAAAAATTTCACTGAGGAAAATGTTTAACACAATTTAAATGTCAGATATCAAAGCATTTTCCTTTTTTTTTCATTTTTTGTATCCGCAAAGATTGCAAACCCTAGGGCTTAATTTCAGAGAGGTTACTGGTTGCATATTTCTGAATTTTCATGGGCTGATTTTTCATCGGGGTCATTTTAACAAGAACGTAGAATGCAAACCTAGAGGACCAAATAAAGGTCTTAATGTAGATTTAGAGTTCACTGACAGTCTTTAGTATTAACTTACTCGGCTTATGGTAGTTCAGGTCAGTTCAGGTTAGACAAAGCACTTCCTTGTATATAGTCTCTTAAGAGTTAAAAAATGCATTAAAATACTGGTTCTAATTAATATTAAACACTTGAATAAAAATGTTCTTGGTATTTGTATCAGTAATTTTCAGTTGTAAGTTGTTATTCACTGTTTTCCACATTAGATCAATGTTTATGATCAAATTCCAAAATTATGGACACCATTGGAAGTGGACATCATCCACTCTGAACTTCTCAATCCAATACACGTCATATGAGGCTTTGATCAGAGAGAGCAGTTATAATTGCTTGTCCATGTAAACCTTTCCTACTTCCCTAAGAGTTTGTCCCAAATTTCTCAGTCATACTCAGCATTAATACAATTTGTTGTCTTTGAGTTTAATTATACTCCAGACTGATTTCATGCAGGCAGCAACAGAGCATAATTATTCTGCCTTACTAATATAATACCTCACTTGTGCCATCTGCAAAATAAATGTAGGGATACTTGCCCAGTTTTTAAAATATCTGGAGATCCTTAGTTGCAAGATGCAGTATGATTTTGAATTATGTTGGCTAGTTTTAAAATTATTCTCAGCCATCCCATTTTGATTTTATTACTTACTACAAGGACAGATATAAAATAAAACATCTAACAACATTTTTGTTTACTAGGCTCTTTACACTACTTACTGACCCATTGCTTTATTTTGGGTTGGGTTTTTTTGTTTATGCTGAGTATAAGTAGATAATCACATTAAAAATGGCTCTTATGCCTATTATTTTCTATCTCAGCCCAATCATAAAATCCCAAATCTTTGACTTGAGCAGTGACAGCATGCTGCAGAAGACACATTTATCTTTCTGTAAACGGGATGCATTTTTATGTTCACTTCCAATGCTAATGAACTCCACTGTATACCATGTAGCCCACAGAAGACTTGTAAAATTATCTCTAAATACTCAAGAACACTTGATAATCTAACCAGCGGCAGAGTCTAGCCATTTAGCGCCATAAAAAGAATTAGTCTCCTTAAGTCAAAGAAAATTTGTCATTTTTAGAGTCTATGAAGAGGTAATTTTGCTGAACCAAGTTCACCTATAACCAGAAGTTTGAATTTAGTGTTAAGACTGAATGTTGATTGCCAGGCTATACAGCTACAAAGGAGAGTTAATAAGGAACAGCTTTCAAAGGCTGGAGTGATACATTTAAATCTCAGGAGGAAAAAATCTGTGTGAGTGTACACAGTAATTATATACTGGTTGTATAGAATCAGAAATAAAAATAAAGTAGTATAAAGAAGTAGGTGAGAACATTTTCAAGATATACTTAATGCATAATAAATGCAATTTCAGTAAAGTAGAATTTGATTTGCACATAAAAACCAGTTAGCCTGTATTTTCATTTAAAGTTGTAGAAAATATTCAAAATGAGAACACCTCCATGAATTTTGGTTGGGCTATGTTTTGTCTCTGAAGTTTTAAGTGAAATGTAATGTGTACTAAGCCATGGTTCTCTACAGAAGCATTGCCGTTTCTGATGATTTTGGATTCACAAACCCTGCACTTTGTACAGTGTTCCAGTGCAAACCAACCACAAAAAAATCTCCTATTCAACACAATTGCAGTTGATAAGTGATCAACATACAGTTACACAGCCCAGCCCATATTTAGCAATGTGGCCTTGAATGAAAATTGGTGTAAAAAGTTGCTGATAGACAGACTACAGGAGTTCAAAGCTTAAAGTCTTCCCAATGAACATGTTGAAATAAATTCATAGGTGTTCCCGAACTAGTCATTTGGTCCAATGCCTATACAGCAGCTTACAGTATAATTCTGATTTCCTCTTGCTGTTCAGTTAATATTCACAAATAGTGATATGAACACATGACTGCTTGGTTACTTTATGAGAAGGGATCTTTCCCATTAGTTCTTTTTTAAAATTTATTTTCCTCATTAGTTTGTGGGTTTTTTTTCTTCATTAGTGCTGTCTTTTTGAATATCACCACTGATCGTCTCTCCTTTCCATTTATTCCTCTTATATTCTAAGTCTCATGTTTTTTCATACAGCCTTCCAGATTCCTTCCTGGGAACAAGTAACCATCAGTGCAGAACTTTTGCCGCTTTAAGACTTCCTTCTTTCCCACTTACTTGCTTTACCCCTTTTTATTGTTAACTGCATTTCTTTTTCATTCTGCTTTCTGATCTCACTTCTTGCCTCTTCCTGGCCATCTTTTTACTGGCATAATCAAAGTCCTCAGAAATACACAGTATCAGCCCCTGGCTGTACTGTGACTTCCTCATGCTTCTCCAGGATGAGGAGCACCCTGTGTTCCTCATTTACTTTTGTGACAGTGCTTCCTTTTCTCTCTCCCCCTTACTTCAGTATCTACATAGGGAACAGACGGTTCCCTAAAAACCTGGTTTAGGAATGCAGTCATTGAATAATGAACACCAAATGTCTGAAGTCATCAGTATAAAGAAACATTTGCAAATGACATGGATGCTGAAATGTGTTTTCATAAACTATTAATAGGACAATTACAAATAACAATGAGTCACATCATGGGTGATTCACTGACAGAAAGAAGACCTGCAAATGTTAAATCATTCTTCACAAACACATTCTGCAGACCATATTTCTGACTTGTGATTTGCAAGGTAATTTTAGCTTTCTCCAAAACTTGAAAAATTGAAAGTAATATGGAAAGATGCATCTGCCTCAGTTTAGAGTTCCTATTGGGCTTTCTCCTGCCAAAACAGTGTAAAGTGGTTTAAGAGTAAAAAGAATTAAAGAACTTGAGAGTAAAAAAGAATCAAGCCCTTTTTTCTGCATCCTCTGAATATCTTGCATATATAATGCAGTAGTGCCATTTGATTTAGCTGTAGCCATGTATTTATCTTTTTTAGTGCACTTCTCTTACCTGGCCATTTAACTGACTGTTTACGTACTAATTTGTCCTCGTGGTCTCCAGAATGTCCTGCTATAGCCCCTCAAGCTCATTCCCACCAACCCCTTTTCCACCCATACAATTCCTCTAATATTTTTTTAAAGAACATGACAATCAATTCAGAAAGTCAATTCAGAACATCTATTTAATCTATTATAACTGTTTTTTCACCCTTTTTCCTGGTTTTGGCCAGGATAGAGTTAATTTTCTTCATAGTAGCTACTATGGGGCTATGTTTTGGGTTTGTGCTGAAAACAGTGTTGATAATATAGAGATGTTTTAGTTGTTGCTAAGCAGTGTTTATACTAAATCAAGACCTTTTCAGCTTCCCATGCTCTGCCAGGTGCACAAGAAGTTGGGAGGGGACACGGCTGGGACAGCTGACCCCAATGGACCAAAGGGCTATTCCACACCACATCATATAATGCTCAGCATATAAAGCTGGGGGAAGAAGAAGGAAGGGGGGGACATGCGGAGTGATGGCGTTTGTCTTCCCAAGTACCTGTTACGCATGATGGAGCCCTGCTTTCCTGGAGATGGCTGAACACCTGCCTGCCCATGGGAAGTAGTGAATTAATTCCTTGCTTTGCTTTGCTTGCGTGCGTGGCTTTTGCGTTCCCTATTAAACTGTCTTTATCTCAACCCACGAGTTTTCTCATTTGTACTCTTCTGATTCTCTCCCCCATCTCATGGGGGGGTGAGTGAGCGAGTGGCTGTGTGGGGCTTAGTTGCCGGCTGGGGTTAAACCACAACAACCTTTAAGAGTCTTTCCTTGAAATGTCTATTTAAAGCTATTATTTTTTCTGTAGTTCATTATAATTCTGGGATATGATGCCTTTGTGATAAAAATATAAATAGCACCTGACGAGCAGAGGTAGACATTTGAAATATCTATAGAGATTTTAATTTAACTTCACAAACCTGAGAGCTCCTCATGTAAATGTGTATTGGCACAAGTACTCCTTATATACATTATTTGTTGAAGCACTTGTGGAAATAAAAGGTACACTTAGGAGTAACATTCTGCAAAACAGAGCCCTTAATTAGTTTTATACATAATAAAGCCATTGTAAATTCTATATTAATTTAACGTGTGTAATCCTTTTATGGTATGCAGTCAGGAAATAATCTCAGTAGTTGATGAAGATCTTTGTTAAGTAGTTGATTACAGGATATGAACTTATAAATACGGAAGACTTTACACCCAGCTCAGAAATATTAAAATAAACTATATTGCAAGCCCAGTAGTGTTTTCAAAGGCCATAGGTACAGTGTTTTATAGTAAAAATAGATCTTGAGTGATGGAGACAAACAGTATCTGCTTACAGGGCCTTAGAGATGTGTGTATTTACAAACTATAGTTATATATGCCTCTATTTACTTATCAGTAAAGATGTTGTATGTAAGTTTGTATGCTGCCATGTATTATATGTTTGCATTAAAAGATTGCTAATTCAGTGGATGGACTCTTTGCAATATAATCTTTTTCCTGGCTTTGCATCTGTACTACCTTCAATTAAATAAGAGAGTTGGAGTCTCCACTTATTCTTTCATCAAAAGGACCATCACTCTACCAGTATAAGATGTTGGAGGACCATCAGCATCTCACCAGGATAACCAGTAGAGGGGCTACAGGGAAAGAGAATAGGGAGTGCCATGGGTGGCTGTCAATACTACCAGCTGCATTACTTTCAGTAATGGGTAGAGGAAAGGCCATGTTTTTTGTCGTGTTTTGTTTCTAGAGTCCCAGTCATAAAAATGGAAGTGTGATTACAGCCAGCCACTTGAACGTGAGGAAATAAAAGCTGTAAAACTGCTTGCTAGTAAGTAGGCTTGAAAATGACAAAATGGTGATAGTTGAAGCAGGAACATATCTTTAAAGGAAGGATTATTAAGAAAAGTATCTTCAAATAAATTTAAAAAAGTCAGAGATTGCTATATATTTATGCGGCTGAGAAATACTAGAAAAATGCTATTGTCGTTTGTCCAGCAAAAAATGTTTTTTAACAGGAGTCTGAAAAACAACATTAACTAAATCTTTCCTCATATTCCTGAGATTTTTTTCCTCTCATCTTTGGGGATTCAAAGATTTAATTGAATTTGTTCTTTTTTTATTATTATTTTTCATTTTTTACTTAATACAGACATTTTGCTTTATTACAAATTCTTTTTATCACAAGCCTTTTGCCTGCAAAAGATTTTTTATATAGCAGCAGATAAAAAATTCTTTTACTGCTTTACTGTGCAATTGGATTCACCTTCTTCAGAGAATTATTGCATTTAATATAATCAATGATGGGAGCTAAGTAACATAACCTGACATAAATACATGGTGAGACCATTGAGTACTATTTGTTATTGTGTTGATCCCCTAACTATTTGTTACAGGGTTGATCCCCTGTAAAAAGTAGAAATGAAGCTAGATATTCAAGGGACAGGATAGATCAGAGGACTGGTAATGTAATCCAAGTCTTTTCACCTCCAGGTCACTGGTTCACATCTGTCAGGTTGGTAGTGACTAAAATTCATTACCATCTAATGGTTGGTCAGTGGCCTATGTAAAATGAGTTGCTGATCTTAGTCAAGTTACTACTGGAAAGGTGTTGATATCACAAGAAACACCGTAACTGGCACCTTTTCTGATTGATAATCCTTTTAATGGGGCCAAGCACTCAATTGTCAGAGAGATGAGGCTTTGTTCCTAGCATGCTCTAAAGGTTCGTTGTTTCTTCTTAACAGTGGAGGTATTTCCATTTCACAGCAAATAAAAAAACCCCTGTATATAATGTTTTAGTGTTGTGTGTGTGACCTCTGGGCCATGCTGTTACTGTCTTGACTACTTCAATATGAGAGAAAAATACGAATGTACACGCACGGCTTATAGCCTTTAAGGAAATTCCTTAGGGAGGTAGGAAGGATGTTTAGGGCCTAATCCTGCAGTAGTTTGCTACTTCATACTTTCCAGGTCCTCTGTGCTCCTACACAATCCTGCAATGACTAAGTCATGGCTTTCTCTAACTTATTTTTTTTTCTTGTCTGCAGTTTTCTGACAAAAATACAGTAATCTTCTTTCCAGCTTTGTCATGTTTTCTCATGTTTCCTTCAGAAACATTTACCATTTTGAGTATTCTCCTAAAGCTTGTTCTATGGGAGCTCTCTCCTTTTCTTTTTTCCTCCCCTTTCCCTTTCCCAACTGTAAAATTTGAGGGTGATTTGCTGAAGCTATCATGTCTGCCATTTGTAGCTGAATTACATATTTCTACTTTTAATTACTGTACGTACATACAGAGGCACAGCCATGGTAGGGAAAAAGCTGATAAGCTACATGGAGACAGCAAGGCAGCACGCTGATATACTCAGGTCTGAGTTCATTTCACAGGCACGTCTAGATATTGCAGGACGGCAGGAGGCTTTAAGGATACTGCAAAAGCAGTGGGCTTTCTTCTGTTGGGGAGGGAAGTATCATGCACCATTTTTCACTCTTCACTAGAATATTGCTGGCAGACTATATTTTGCTTTCCCTTCTCATGGGGAAAGTCACCGTGAGAATAGCACCTATCTGGAAGGTTGGTTACAGTGTTTGCAGATTACATTTTAATTCAGGTAATGAATGTTCAGACAGTGGCTGCTAAGGAAAGGTCTTGACTATCAGTCCTGTGTATCAGCAGTTTCCAGAATGCTTTAACTTTATATTCTAAAGCTTAAAGGTATGTTCACTTTAAAGTTGTTGGTTTCCACACTCTATATAATCTTTTAATTACATGGTTAATCAAAGCAATAAGTAAATATAAGGAATTAAAAAGTTGTTTAAAATCTGAACCATAAATGCAAAATTATTTTTTTTCTTGGAAGGTAGTATTTTCCAAAGTACTACTTTTTCGGTGTCTTTTTTTTTTTCTTTTTCACTTTTCCTTTGAAAAAAATATCATTCTTCTTTATCGTTCATTCTAGCCTACATATCCACTAACTCATGCTTGAAGCATCACCACTGGCATTCAGGGTTTTCAAAGAAGATTCCTTTGCCAGGGTCCTGAATACATATTTAGATACATAAATATATGGTATCTGAGTTTCAGAGATACCGAGCTTCTCCATTTTCCAGCACTATTTAAAAATTGACAATTTAATATCCAGAGCAGCACAGTATAATAAGTAGTAATACCTAAGGTGAGCAGTGTTTAGTGTTTCTCCCTACAGAAGCATTGGTAATGTGTGTGTGTACAAAGGATATAGGTGTTCCCTTCTGCTCAGCACTTTGCCAAGAAATGATAAAATCAAGATTATTGTAGAGTTTTGTATTGTCTGCGCCAACTCCTGATCCAGCTGCTGTATTTATAACATGGTACTTTTATGTTTGTATATCCACAGCTAAGCCCATTGCTCAAGGACACCAGCCTCGAGAGAACATTTAATGTTACTTTCCAGAATCCTAATGCCACTCAGAGGAAAAGTACTTTTGCAAAAATGAGGCAGTCTGTCATGATCCCCTCTGTGTCTACTCAGGAAATCTATGATGGTGAGTATTACTATATTGCTAGAAACCTTAAAAATTCAAAATAGATTATTGTCTTTTCTGGCATATTGTCCAAAGTAGAAATATACTCACTCTTATTTTGTTTGTCTGAGTAGGCAGTGAGTGCCTTTATTCTGTATGGTGGAGAAACAAGTAATGTACTCACAATTCCACACCTGTGCATTCATATCTGCGCTCAGAGGGAATGATATTTGGTTAAATACGTTTTAAAATTAATTTCAGAGCAGAATCCTTTGCTCTTAGCTAAAACAAATTATAATTGTTGCAGGCATGGGTTAAAACATCTATTTAATTTCCATTTGTTTTCAAATACGTGTTTTCTTTCTGTGGATGTATGTTGGAGGAACTGAAAAGGAGGAACTATATTACATACAGACGAAATATAGATGGCAGGCTTCTCCACAGGCCATTTTTTCTCTCTAAGAAATAGGGCAATGAACTCTCTGTGTTGTACTCCATTACTGTGGAAACAATTATGTTTATGAAGGCTATATTCTGAATTTATTAGAAAAGCAGACAAGTGAAACTGAAATTCAAGAAACATTTAATTTAAACAGGCTAAAATAACATTAAAGAATGTTTAGAAAACTGACTTAACCACTGAAAACTCATTATTTACCTCCAACTACCACATACAACCAGTACTGCAGAGAAAATGCAATATTAATTTTTGTCTGAGGTTCCATGTTAGAAAATGTTGACTTTAATACTTGCTTCCCAGACAACAAAATTTTCTCCTAGTAGTGTCTGTTAGCATACTGTTAGGTTTCTTAAACTGCAGCATACTGTTAGGTTTCTTAAACTGCTTTAGACTGAAATATATCTTTCTTCTGCCCTATCAGAATCCTGTGGGACAGCAAAGGCATATCAAATCTATATTTTCTACTTTTTTTTAAAGAGTTTGGATATATTGATACTAATTATGTCTCCTCTTCACCCAAATTAATTGGAAATATTTCCTTATTTACTTACCAATTTACAAAACTTTTTTTTTTTTTAAGGTAACTTGGTTAGCCCATCCTGTCTTTATTATTGCTAAAAATCCACATTGCGTTTCCAACTGATTCTAACTAAGAAAAGAATTGAATTATTTCTGTAACTTTTCATCTCATGTCTGCAAATCTCAGTGGCTATGAGCTGCAGTCAGCATCACTGGCCTGTCAGCTGAACCTCAGATTGATGTAACTTATGTTCCTGGCATCAAACGAATGTAACTGCATATTGAGGAACCACAAGGAAAGACAGTGAGCACCTGGGGTTTGTTAAAGGCTGTAAATGGGTGTGAATAGGAGAAGGTGACTATGAGTTTAAGATTCTGGATATCAAGGTACGTTGTGAATACATCCAAAGTGACCAATTAACCTTTAATCTTTTAAACTACAATAAAGATTTTGTTTTAAATCTCTCCTCTGAATAATTGTCTCACAGTTCCTTCAGCAGTAGTAGTTCTGCTCAAAACTGTTGACTACAGGACATATCATTCAAGTTAACATCTCTGCTTTGTGAGCCACCATACACATTCTGCTAAGTTTAGGCTGGCTAGTAATTGCAAGTAAAGATTTACAGCCAAGCCTAATACACATAGATCTTGATATGGTTCACTAATTACCTACCGTAGCTGGATAAATCTCTTGGATGCAATTTGACCTTAAAGAATTTTCTTTATGATGAGCTAGAGAGGATTTGAAAACATTTCTTCAATTCAGGTTAAGAAGAGTTACATTTAATGAATCATCTTTTTCTTTTTTCTGTTTCACACAGGATTTAATCCAGCATTAGTACATTACTGACAGAGACATGCTGAAAGCTCCTTCCACAGGAGAAATTCCTTTCATGGTGATCTCCCCCAGCTGCTCAAAATAGCTGTTTTTGTAGCTTCCTGATAAAGGAAAATTGTTCTTGCAAGAATTTTTCCCTGCTCTAAACTTCTTCCTTCTTATCAGACATCTGGTCTTCCTTACTGGATACCATACTCCTCTATTCTCACAGTACAAACAAAAATACAAGCATTAGATTTTTCTCCTAATTCTTTTCCAAGTAACCCAGAAATTGTGCAACTTTATAATTCTGCACAATGTGGAAATATTTTCTCTCTGTCTTCAGTATGGGGAATTAATTTACAGCCAGACTGACCCAACAGAGCTGAAAAGTCTGTCATAGACACAGAAAAGAAGAAAGGAAAACCTGTATTGTTCTTTCCATGGTTGATGTCTGTACAGCCTTTAAGCAGAGGAAATGCTTCCTTTGTCCCTTCCCTTTGAAGCTGGGAGGATGGTCCCCAGCATCCCTAGAGCCCCTGCGAGGATTTTGCATCTTGCAGAGCAGATTGAGGTACCAAGTTTTCCATATCAGATTCTGTACTTCTGTGATTTATTCAGCCACCCACCTGCCCACCTTTCCTTGGAATTACGCTGATAACATTCATAAGTAGGTTTTACTCTACTAAATGATGGCATACCCCATATCCCTGGTGAATCAAAAAACCCCCACATGTTTTGCTTCCCCGCCCTCTCAAGGGAGAGCACCCAGCCAACTGAGGGAGCTCCGCTGTTGTAGGAACCAGGGTCTACAGCAGTGTCTTTGGAAGGTGAGACCTACAAATACCATTACTTGGCTATAGGCAAAGACTTTCTTGCTATTAAAACCATGTTCATCCCTGATGACAAATACAATCAAGGTGAAGGGAAAGGTACCTTCACAAAGAACTACAGGCATCATCTTCCTAAACTGGGCAAGCAAGGTAAACCCAAAGGGGAGAATAGTGGAGTCATTACTTACTGTTACTCATTTATTTCACTGTGTTTCTTAAAGAGGAGTAGAAAGTAGAAATAGTAGAAAACGATTGATTATGATGGTGGATAATGACAGGAATAGCCTTTACTATTGTGCCATGCCAAGTAATGGCCTGCTATTGCTCCCAACTTTACTTCCAGCATAGTTTTCCTTGTGTTTTACAAAATACTAAACTTAAAATATGGCATTGTGTACTGAATAAAAGCGGAATCAGGCTTCAGATGGCTTTTCATTTGTGCAATCCTCAGATAGTGGCTGCTCAAATATTGGAATTTAAATAATTAAAAAACAAGCAAACAAACAAAATAAACCATAGTAATTTGGAAATCCAGGCAGTGTCTTTTCAGGATTTGTTACCTCACAAATTTCCAGTACTGGAAAAATCTCAAAATGGTGTCCCTGGAATAAGAGAATTCTCAGACTGCCAAAACTATATGACATTTATCTCTAACTCTGATGTTTTGTACAATATTATATCTTTAAAGTATCATTGGCCATATAATTTCTTATTTTGATTTTCTAGATTAAAGCAAGTCCTAGATTTCACGTGTGAGGAATTTTCTCTGAATGTCTTATTCAAAGAATACTAAAAGCTCTATATCTGAAAGATACTTTTTTTTTTCTCTCTTTTCCCTCCCATATTATATGAACATGGAAGTAAACATACTAAATATTTAGACTGAAAACACTATCCAATAACTCACACCCTCTACAGTATTTCTTTTAAATAGATAGCAATTGGAAAAAGTAATTGAGAATATTTTTTATGGAATACACTGAGAGGATGACCTAGATAATGTAGCTTAATAAGTTTTCTCCATCTTTATTGTCACTGGTACCGCTCCTTAGAGGTGCTGGAGGCATTAGGATGAACAATTGAAAGCAAGAGGAAAAAAGCTTAACCATCTAACCATGAAAAAACCCAGAGTATTCTGGAATGAGGCACACCCACAAGACAGATGGTAAGTGCTAACATGTAATACATAAATGATTGCTCCATATCTTTTCATATTGATATTTGACCAGTGGGATAGAACCAAGAAAAAAAGAAACCTTGAAAAAATAAGAACTTTTGAAAATGGAAAATATATTTTCTGTTAATTCTGACTAATAATTTTGAGTGCAGATGTAAAACTGATTTTATGTGGGTGCTGAATAGAGGTAAACTGCAAGTCTTAGCAAAACGCTGGAAGCTAACTACCAATGAAAAAGCATTCTGCAATATATCATTGCAATGCTCAGCAATAAAGTGTCTTAAATTCACTGTAGCCATTGATAACTCCTTTTTATCACAACCTAATAAAGTCAGTGCTTAGCTACTAGAACTCTTCCTACTACAAAGTCATTCTCAGCAATCGTAGCTCTGTAAAATTCATGGCGCAAAATGATTCATGAACTCCCTTCTTTTAACCAGCACAGTCAAAATGGGAACAAAGCTCTACAGGCATGGAAACATGTTTTGAAACTGTTTTGAAAGTAAAGCATTGCTGAAAAAAAATTATCTTTTCTCTCTAAAAGAAAAAAAAGAGCTGTATGAAGATAAGTACTGTATTTATAAGGTAACTAAGCAACACCCAGCATAGCACAGTCATCATAGTCTATTGGATATCTGTAGCTCTTAGGGTGAAAAATATTCTAATCAACCAAATTGGTTTGGAATAACTCATTTTGGGTTTGTCCTGCTTCACTAATCTGGAACATGTTTCTTTGAAGTGTTGAGCATACCTGACTTGATTGTAGACACTTACTAAACACCAGAAAAAAGAAGCAACACACAAATTTCTTAGTACAGCAGCTCCCATTGGTGTTAATAATAGTATCTAGTGTTGTGATGTTGGAAGATAAAGTATTTTGTTGTAAAATCTGTGCTAAGACTTAAGGGACCTGTATGATCATCCCATTTATTTTAATAAGAGCTGGTATCATTATATAAAATATTAGAATAATTAACTGCCATGCAGAATTAATAACTCATTATAAAGTTTAAATATATCAGCTACTTCTGCTTTTTTATTTCCAGAAAAGTATCCTGACTGGCAATACTCAAAGCAAGCTCTTGGTGTGTTTCCCGTCAGTGACGGTTTTCCCCTTGCTACGGTGACTGCATTTGAAAGTTCAGAATGGAGCAATGCAGGCGACATATTGCAAAAGAATAGGTTAAAAAAAAAAAAAAGAAAAAAGAAAGAAATTACATATGCAATTGCCCATTTGCTTGCCCGTTTGTCTTTTGTGGCTAAAGTGATAAAAAGGGCATGTGAGCGTTGGTGGTATGTAAGTGGCAGGAGGACAGCCTTGAGACATTTTCATACGTGCATGGCAGATGCAGCGAAAATACCTGTGGGAATCACAGTGTGCAATGGTCCACAACAATCTTGCTGTTGCCCAGTGACAGAACTGAGTAAGCGCTTCCTGATTTGAGGTGACATTTAGGGTGGACTGGTCTTTACCCATTAACCTAGAGGGCTCTTCCCGGGTAAGAAATACGACAGGGTGCTCAGCAGCTAAGCAACCTTGCAGCCCTTCAGATGGTAAATCAAGGTTTGATTTTCTTTGCTGAATAGGCATGTGGTCTCGCTGTGCCTTCTCCCTGCAGTTTTAAGTCTGCAGGGGGAAATACGCGCAAGCCCCGGTTGTACATACGAACAAGACACAGTGTATACAAAGCATGTTGTATGCAAAGCTTTGAATTTAACGTGTGGGTTGAGAGCTGGAGCCCATGGTGCTGGTTGTTGCCTCAGCAGATGCAGCTCTTTTCAATTAAGTTTATGAGCAAGTATAACTTCTTACATCATTAAAAGATCCCAAGGAGTTTCTCACTCCATGGTGGTACACTGGATACTGTGTTTTGACTGGAAGCTATCCTTTCAATTCCTCTGCAATTGCCTTTTTTTTTTTCCTTTTTCTTCTTACTCCCTCTTTGGAGCTTCAAGTACACAGTTGGGTTTCTGGCATGAATGTGAAAATCTCTTTCTATTAAGTCACAGCTACCATAGAATCTCTTTGAGGATTTTTCAGGTAGTCCAACAGAAGAAGAAGAAGAATAAGAATAAGAATTTTTGTTCATGCTGTATTTTTTGTCAGCCGGACTTAACAGAGTAGCATTTTTTTCCTTTCTTTTTTTTTTAATTAAAGTTTTAAAACAAAGAGCAAGTACAAGCTACAGCTCATATTTACTAATACCTTGGAAAAATTTGCAAGGTAAGATAATAATTAATCTGCTTGATCAATTAAATTCCCGTCTGTTGAATGTGGAGAGAGTCATATTCTTCTGCTTCAGTATTTGGAAGGCACTGAAGAGAACAGAGTACAGCACTGTGTTTTATGGCCCTTGAGAGATACTGGCACACTACGGAGAAATTAAGATGTTTTATGGAAACCAGCTCTGACTAGTGAGTGTGATGATGCTACGGTTATAGTTGTATCCACCCGTATATCTTTTCAATTCCTTTAAAAAAACCCAGTGGTCACAGTTACAAATTGGAAAGATTCATTTTCTGGAGGGGCAAAACTGAGTCAGTCCATTTCTGAGAGGCTTCCCCTCCGACAAGGGAAAATGCTGCCCTTCAAGCAGTTTTTGTGCAGCAATCGTCCTGTAAATTTGGGGCAGTGACAGGACCTGTGGGTAATGGGCTCAGGAGTCTGAAGCCCAATGCTGCGCACCCCCATGGATGTGGCCAAAATAATAACCAGTTGGTCTGGAGGGCTGCCTGGTTCCCCAGGAGCTCGGCTGTCTGTTCTCCATTGCCCCGTGCAAGGTATGGGCCAACAGTGCATTCCCTTCACATGGCAGCTGAAGGTGTTTGTGATGGATTTCTCTCTTTACTTGTAAAAAAAAAAAAAAAACACAAAACCCCCCACCCATTGTACAGAGCCAGAGTAAATAGCCAAAAAGTTGAGGGAGAGGGGAGGGAGTTGGAGTAGACATCCTGACCTTGCAACAGCCGCAGCACTTTGGTTGAGCTTTGATACTGATTTTCAAGGGCTTTTTTCTGAACCTTCAATTGTTAAAAATTGGCCAGTCCACAGAAGCAAGGATTATAGCTCGGTTTTTGTTCCAACTTTCTGCTCTTAGTGACAAAAGAGCTGGGGGGATTGTTTTAAAGGTAATCCCTGAGCACTTATCTTTGGCCTCCAGATAGCACAGGCTGTTGCTGAGCAAGCAACCAGCTACGATGTGTAAAACATATTCATTAGAAGTACTGACAGGCTGCAGTTTAGCTCTGACCTCGTGATTAACAGTAGAAAGCAAGAGGTTTGTGTGGGGGGTGAAGTTCTAATCTCCACCCAGGAGCTGCATGAGTAAATCCTGTTAGAAAGAAAAGGATCTGAGCACATGCATTTCACACATCAGTTTGACAATGTCCCCGTTAAACACTTCGTCTGAACGATGTCAAACCACAATGCTGGTAAATTTAAAACAAAATAATGTGTGTCGCACTACCTTTCACACAAAATTGCGTTCAGAGATTTTATTTTTAGTTTGAAATGGCTTAGATATAATTTTAGAAGAATCTAGGTTTATTGGGGATTAATAATTCAAATCCTTCTCTCCTATATTTAACTTTCTTTACTGCTGAATTTTAAAAAATTGTAGTGAGTTGCCATGTCACCAGTTGTGGGGGCAAAGGCAGTTCCTAGAGGTGCTGTATTTTTAGCCCCTAATAAAGGGGGATTTTTCCTTCCGAGGTTTTTTGTTGTTTTGGTTTGGTTTTGGTTTTTTTTTTTTTGAAGAGAACAGTCAGGACAATGCCGGAAATTCTACTACTGAAAAGTCAATAAACAATCTGAGCAATTCAGGATGCTGATGCCTTTGTCCCAAGACATGACTTTCAGCTTGTTCAAGAGTGTTTTAATTCTACAGCTAAGACCAAAAGCCTGAGTCCTCTTATATCTACATCTTTTCCAGATTTTTCTCCTATTAGTAATAGTAGCATTTTAATACTAGGAAATCTGCTGCAAAGTTACTTATGACCTTAGTTTTGAACAGTTATGGAATTTGGGGTTTTACCCAGTTTGCCTTTTTTCCCCCCTTTGTGTAGCAAAGTGTTGTTATAATGAGTTTAATTAAGTGAAAATAGATGTTGGCTTACAATGTTAGGAAAGGTTGCTATGCGCCAATAAATCATAATTAAATGTATTTAGTGTAATAGTGGGAGTCATTCACAGTCAAGTTGCTTGTAACAAATGTTAATTGTTTCCTTAAATGACAAGCCCTTCCAATTATAAAGAAAAGAAACAAAAAGCCCAGTTTTGCTAACTAACAGGATGTTTACATTACAAAGAATATCAGCGTTTTATTCATGAGCAGTTATTTAATATGGTAAAAAGGTACTATCTGGGGTGCCTGGAGGGGTTTGAATGTGCCTTATTTTAGTGAAAAATAGTTGTGGTTGTTTTGGTGAAGCGTAGTTATGGTTAGGGCAGTGATGTCTGGTGAAATGTAGAGAAGAAGCCCCAGGGAAAACTTTGTGGCTGAACTGTATAGGACAAAGCACTTTGAATATGGACTACGTGAACTCTGCTCATTATGAGGTAAGAATAAGACTTTTAGGGCTCAAATGTGTAATTTAGAAGCATGCAGTGAGCACATGTGTGTAAGACAATGGGATTATTCAGATGAGAAAGTACCACGCTGTTGCAGGTACAGTGAACCATATTTTAAAAAACAACCAACATTTTGTTGTGTGCCGTTTGTGCTGACGGTCTGTGCTTACACACATGCTTTTAAATACTGTTTTTGTACACGTCAAAACATTTATACAGAAGAACTCCCTGTCCTGTCTGTAAATGTGAGGAAGCCTTTTGGGGGAGAATGTACTTTTCTGTGTGTTTGGAGAACATGTACCACATACTGGGGCATTGCCGTAATTAGTGCAAGGAAGGACAATAACCCCTGCATACTCAATTTTCATTTTTCTCTGGAAGATGCTATGCCATAGCTCCTTCCCCCTCACCACCACCCCTATGCACACATACTTTTCTGAAGCCCAAAGGACTGATCATTAGAGCCAAAAGGAAGGGCGCAATTCTGCTTTCACGGCAGTCGGTCAGAACAGCGTCAGCGTCTCTGATGGCATTGATTTAAACTTAGACTTTGGGGACCTGCATTAACAGAGGAGAAATGCTGCATGTGCAAGTGTTGCAGGGAAAAGAAATAAAGACATGAGAGTTCAATATTGTAACATTTGGATTCTTCTGAGTCCTATTTACACACAAGGTAAAAGAAAGGCTTCAGTGTGGAACTCTGTCATTATTAAACTAACCATGTAAAATTAGAATTATTTTATTTATTTCTCCATTTGTTGGTCTTAGTTCCTCCAGTCTTCACAATAAACAATTCTGGGAGAGAGGGATTAGAAGCAGCTGCAGGCCTCCGTGTGATCTGAAGGGCACAGTAGGAGTATAAGGAATTTAAATATCATTCATTTTCTTTTCCTTTGCTCCTCTTCCCCCCGCCTTCCACATGCCATTCTGCATGGGAAACAATCAGTCATTCAGAGCCATGGACAATGACCCCCTACCTTTCGCAGCCCGTATCCAAAAATCCCTTGGCAAAGCAGACCTGGACTCCAGCTAGCTCAGCACTGCTGGAAGTCACATTCTGCGCTGTTGGACGCTAGGATTCATGAATCACAGGCTTGCACTGTACACTGACTACCTTCAATCAGTTGTCAGAAACACTGGCTGACCACTGCCTGAGCACTCTATATACTTCCACTTTTGTTTTAACGCCTTTTCAGTTTTCACAATGAGCCTGTGCAACCTCACTGGAATCAAGTTCCTTTCTGATTAAAATGTCTTTTCTTTAAACCCAGCTTTGCAGCAGGGATGCAGCCTGAAGGGCGCAGCATGGCCAGGTTACGCTTCTGGTGATTGATACAACTTCACTTCCTTGATGATTATCCCAAATAAATCTCATTGGTATTTTCAGCCATGATGTAGATGCCCTTTACATCCATATAAATCTTCAGGGCAAGGAGAAAATTAGCCAAGTCCAGACATTGATCTTGTGAGGTAAATTCTACCTAGGCAGCAGGGGCTCCATTGATAAACAATGAAGCAATGCAGATAACTTACCAGCTTACTTTTAATCAATGCAGCTTCTCACAATGTATTATTCCAGCAGTGGGTCTAAATCACTGTGCACTATAAGAGTTGTTTTCAAAACCTTTTAATCTAATTGGAAAATCTTCCTTTCTACTGGTAATAAACACTCACTAAACTGTCTACACCTAATTGAGCTGTAGTAATTTATGTGAGCTCCCCACTGCTTTTTCTTCCTTTAATCAGACAGACTGCTTTATGTCTTTAACTAATGAAACCTAAGACTTCGCCAAGTAGATTTGATCAAATGTCACTACTGAATAAATCTTCATTAACACTGACATGTCCCACATCCTCCCCATGTCCCAATTCATCATTAACTCAGAGCAACATCATCATAGAAAGGTGATGGCCACTACTTTATTTACGTATATAATCAAGCAGTAGTCATCAATGTCACACCAAATAAGAACGTGAAAAGACAATTTATTGGAGCTTTTTGTCAGGGCTTAATAATAGTAACTGCAGTGATGCTTTTTTCCTAGAAAGCAGATCTCAGTACCCTAGACGTGCTAGAAATGCCACCAGCTGCCACGTACGTTCATAAAAAGCTTTTCCTGTTGTAATAGCTATTCAGATCGGTCCTTCCCCTTGTATACATACATATTACTCCCCACCCAGCAGTGTCTTTCAGAGGTACTCAAGCTGTCTTAGGTAACAGGAGCTGTACAACTGCTTACCACAGGAGTATCAATGATCCAGACGTATGTTACCTAGCACAAACCCTTGCTAGTATTGCTGGATACTAACCAAAGCAGCAACTGTCGTTACTAAAGAGAATAGTAAAAGGCGGTACTCCTGTGTCTGCTCAGGGAGACAATGAGGGAATTGCCCAGAGGAGGCCAATATCAACCAGAATTAAAGTTATGAGGGAAAGAGAAGCAAACCGGTCCTCTGTGATGCAAAACAAAAAACTTGATGGTGCAAGAAATATTTATTTGAACCAATGAGAAGTCAATGTTAAACGTTATAACAGAATTAGTGGCAGGCAAAGGTACTGGGACATCTAAAGATGCCCGTGGGTACCAAATAAAATGACAAAAATGTCATTTTTGGATTTCCCCCATTGACTGACATGACTTTTTTACACATAAAAACGGCCAGAGGTGCCAAAGGAAATGCTCAGAATACCAGTTGTAGGTATTTCAATGTGCTCTCTGCATTAATGCCCCTTATAAAATTGATTCTGCACTACCTTTCACAGGAAAGTCAGTGGGAATTAAGCCTTTAGAAAGTCTTTGTGTGGCTTGTCAAACATTTAGCAAGTGGTAAAAAAAAAAGTTAGGAATGTGAATACTGGTACTTTTGTGGGAATTGGGATGAGTGCTGAAAGATGAGTTGGGAAATGTATATTGAAATGGAGCTGGGGGACAGGGGCTGTGATGACAAAGACTTTAAGTTGGTAAACTGGACAACAGGCAGCCAAGGAGCAGCTCATCATGGCCAGTGATAAGGTCAGATAGGTTGCAAGAGAAGATAATTTTGGCAGTAGAGTTTGTCAGAGGTCTGGTGGCTGGCAGGTAATGAAGGCAGGACAAAGATGTTGGCAGACAGGCAGGCACCCACCCGCACATACTTAGTTTTGCAGAAAAAAATGAAATGTGCTGTAATTTTGAAGACAGAATAGACTGACATCTGACCTGGCTTGATGTTTTCCTTCAAAACCTTCCTGAGCAATGGTTTTGCAGAGTGCATGCACTGATTGAATTGTACCTGCTAAACTCTCCAAATATTTTCCGTCTGCAGCAGCTACTGGTAATAGCTATCTTAACTGTCTATATGTGTGCATGTGTGAGCGTGTAGTGTGTCTGAATCTATTTTTCATAAACACTGTATGTGAGTGCCCTTCTAAGAAGCCCTCTGGTCCCTTCTACTGTCAACATTTTTTAATTGCATGGAGTGACAACAATTGAGTCAAGGTGAAGAAAGAGGAGGCAGGACAAGGATGGATAAACCAATATTTTTATACCATGAGATGGAGAGTAAAGGAAAACTTGAGATGCAAGAGAGAGTGCATTTAGATTTTCTTTAGGCCTTTGTTGGCTATTTGCAACGTTTATAACTATTCATTGATTCCCAAGGTTAATATTAGCCTCTGGAATGTGTTTAACAATCATTGTTTGGCCTTCCATCCTAGGCAAAATATATAAAATAAGTGTAAGTCATAGATTACTTTGGAGAATAGCTGGAGCCTGGCCAGAATTTTGTTTGTCAAGGGAAGATTTTAGCTAGAGATAGCTCTGTTCACTGGCATTCCTGAGGGTTTTATATTGGGTAGCTCTAATGTTGGAAGATAAAAGGAAAAATCATAGGAGATTATTCATATTATAGGGATTACTTATGTTCTGTGTTTCTTTAATCATGAGAAATAATATCAGTTCTGTTGTACAAAAATACTCTTGACTGTGGAAGGAACATTGTCTAAAAGGTGAAAATGAAAGTATATTTGCTGAGTACACTTGGAAAGGCAGGAACAGGTAGAGATTTTAAAGAGAAATACCTGCTAGCCTGTGGTTAATACTATTCATTTGTTAGACTGAATATAACACCTACATCTATCAAGTATATTTTAGAAGAGCTTGATATCTATCAAGTGTATTCCAAAACTGCATAATTTTAACATGGAAATCATTTTGCCCTGATGTAGATACAGTGACTTGGGTTTTGAAAGCACTGTTGACTAGTGTTATATTTTAGCCTGGCATGCTGCATGTCTCAATAGCTAACGTTTTGTGTTGGCGAGAAAGGATGTGGGTGGATCCTCTAATCAGTGCTGAGTAAGAGTAGCTACGTGGTCTGTCAAAGAAAAAAAATTACTTCCAGAACTGCTGCAGCAACTGCAGAAGTCCTAAAGCTTTGGAAGGCTCCATGACTGGAAGATACATGATATAGATATACACACGCTTCTGTGTGCATGTGCATACATAACTTTGCATAATGACTGATGTTAGAGCCCTGTGTTACACTTATTCCACTATGAGAAAGGAGGAATAAGAAAGGAAATTACCTTGCCTTCAGATACCTGGTGTACGCATACATGCCAGTTAAAAAAAAGTGTATGTATGTGTAGCTTCTGAGAAACAGACATCACAGAATTCCATTCATACATAATTAATCTTTCTGGGCTATCATCTCATTTTTAAAGAGGGCATCCAGCATACCCATTAAAAAATGCATGTGATCCATTTGGGCCAATTGCCTGCCAGTCACTGCTTTTCCTTCTTTTCTTTTCTTCTGGTTTAGCCTACTGAATGTGAAAAAGATGCTCTGATCAACTTGAGTATGTGTGCAAACAGAATCAGAGAATAGAGCATGTTTTACAGCTTATGCTGTGCTGCTGGAAACCTGGAACCTGTAGGTCAATGGCACCATTTTATTTCTTTTTCAATGATGGAAGAGAGAAAAGGATGAACTACAAGATGATCAAAAAGCATTTTTCCACTGCTGCTCCTTGATATACTATTCTCTGTAATATAAATGCTATAATAAATCATACTTTCTGTTTGTTCCATGTCTTGGGGTCAATGTTCAGCACACTTTATGGAACTAGCTTTTTTAATTTTGTTTCAATGAAAGCCTGTGAATATGCTCCAGCCAGCTTATCTGATTGTTTGTTCTGCTCAGCTAAGCAAACCATGCAAGTGTAACCTTAACTAAATTATCTGCTGCAAGTCTATACTGGTGTCATTCCAGTAGAGACTCCTCCATCTGTTTCATTTTACTTCCTTTCTTGTATCTTTTTCCCACTCATTGTTCGTTAGAAGTGGTTCAAAACAAACATAGTCATAAAAAGAAGTTTTATACAGTTTCTCCCACCAAGCATCTCTGATCTAAATGCCAAAACACTTTAAAGTCAAAGAATAGGGTTTCCTGACCTAAAGTGAATTTATTAAAACAAGCAGTGTTCTTGGCCTTCAAGTAGTCTCCGTTCAGATTAATAGAATGAAAGGATTACTGATTTTAGACACACATATCTAACTGTCAGCTATTTTCCCTAATTTTAAAGAACTGGACATGAGATGTTACTAAAGCTCTGGTTCTGATGAAGAATAATTGTAACAAGTAGTTCACTTCCTTAATTGGACTTCTTAAATCTCAGCCACTAGGAATAAACTGTGGGCAGATTGCTTGGAAAGAAGAGCTGAATGGTGAGACTGTGAAGACTGGAAAGATGGAGAAACCAATTTCAAAAAGAATTATACAGCTACAAGAACTTACTTAACGTATTCTATTTCTCTTGAGTTTCTGAGTTTCTGAACCACTCTGAGAATCCTATGCTAAATATTTTGGGGACTGAGTATGAGAAGGGATTCCCAGCTGGCCTGTGAGACTGATGGATTGAAAAGCTACAACTGACCAATCACCAGACAGTCCTCTTGGAGACCAGACCTTAGCAAGAAGTATTCTGACAAGTATGAAAGAACACTTCTCTTTGATAAGGCATATCATCAACCCAACAAGATACAGATAGGTAGGTGAAAATTTGCAGGACATTTTTGCAACATATCCCACCGTTTTGTTTTTCCCGTTGTCATGTCATGCCCTCAGCTCAACTTTTTGTATTTTGCTTTCCATGATGGTATGGAAAAAAGCAAACTCAATTTCAAAGGATTCAAGATTATGAGATGCTTGTTTTCCCACTCAAAACAGTCTCATTTGGCTAAGAGTCTTCCTTGCCAATGAATCTTTAAAACAAGCCTTGCTGAATCAGGGAATACTGTTATTTAAAACCTTCCCTCATCCTCACTGAGAAAGTCAGCGGATGAGAGGATACCTGCCTGGAGTTATAGATGTGTCTGTCTGATTAAGAAGAAATATCAATCCCATTTCATGGAATTGTAATTTCTCAAGATAAGATGCAGATACACGTGCATAGCCTGGGTCTAAACAATTACATGAAGATACTTTACCTCTTCCTTTCCTTCTGTTGTTGTTTAACCCCAGACGGCAACTAAGCCCCACACAGCCACTCACTTGCTCACCCCTGGTGGGATGGGAGAGAGAATCAGAAGAGTAAAAGTGAGAAAACTTGTGGGTTGAGATAAAGACAGTTTAATAGGCAAAGCAAAAGCCGCACACACAAGCAAAGCAAAACAAGGAATTCATTCACTCCTTCCCATCGGCAGGCAGGTGCTCAGCCATCTCCAGGAAAGCAGGGCTCCATCACGCGTAATGGTTACTTGGGAAGACAAACGCCATCACTCCATGTATCCCCCCCTTCCTTCTTCTTCCCCCAGCTTTATATGCCGAGTGTGATGTCACATGGTATGGAATAGCCCTTGGTCCGCTGGGGTCAGCTGTCCCTGCCGTGTCCCCTCCCAGCTTCTTGTGCACCCCCAGCCTCCTCGCTGGTGGGGTGGGGTGAGGAGCAGAAAAGGCCTTGACTCTGTGTAAGCACTGCTCAGCAACAATGAAAACATCCCTGTGTTATCAACACTGCTTTCAGTACAAATCCAAAACATAGCCCTGTACTAGCTACTGTGAAAAAAATTAACTCTGTCCTAGCCAAAACCAGCACTCCAGTGAAAAACTTCTCAATACTTTCTAGAACTGCAGGATTACTTCTTTTAAGCAGAAACAGAATGAAGAATAAATCCAATAATGTTATATTGTCTTAAAAGTGAAGCAAAATTCACATCTCTAATCTCTCTCAAAAAGATTTTCCTTATCAAAGTTAATTTCTAGTGAGACTTTAGATAAAAGTTAATTTGTGTTTATTAGTTAACTAATGCTATGCTTGTCTGTTTTGCAAAATCAGAGATAAGATCCAAAATTTTTCATATTCATGAGCTGCCATGAACAATGTTTGCTTTGTCATATGGTAGAAAGAGAAAGTAACTGCTAGGCTTAGATCCATGTCTGAACCAATTTGAAGAGGCTGGTCATACCAATCGGTGCAATGGTTTGGTTCAATATATAGATATCTGTTGTGAACATCTAAACCTGGATGGCAGATTTTTTGTGTTGTAAGCAGTGGTTTAAGATCCATTTGGAGCAAGATAAAGACATAATAATCAGTAATCTTTTAAACAGAAATTTTTATGTGGTACAATTAGTACTGAGAAGTGACCTCTGAAAAAGTTTGGAAGTTGTTCTTAGTTCAGGTATCAAAGTCTAAAAAGATTTTATAAAGTTTGCCTAAATAAGCCAAATCTTTTAATTCTGTCAAATTTTCTCAGAGAATAGTCTTTTTCAGAATATTTTTTGAAACTCTTTTTCAAAGTTGAATTGAACATATGATTAGCAGATTTCCTTCTCCACTGTTTTGGTCTTTCTTATTTCATTACCTAATTTAAAGTCTGCTGAAATCAATGGGTTCCTTCCCATTCAGGATAATGTGTTTTGCTCTGGAATTCTCATGAATGATGAAATCATCAATTCATTTATTTTTTAAGGAGTTTTAAAAAAATTTTTAAATTAAAAATTTTTACAAATAGAACCACTAGTGTTTTAGGTGGGGTTTTGTATTATTTTCTAATGCTGTGCTCTATACTTACTCTCTTATCCCTAGATATTAAACTTTCACAAGGAAGACACTTGCCATATCCAGTTTTATATTTATTATTAGTATGGGAAGAGTATATATCTCTTTTCACTTTGCTTTCCCCAGTAAAGTGTATATTCTGCTGAAAACGGTGCCATTAAGCTCTAAGCAGAAAATATGACTAACTGTTTATGTTTCACACGAATATAGTTACAGAGGGTAATAGGGCATCTCCCTGCAAAATCTAACTTTGCAAAATCTAGCTTTTTTTTTCTAGATCAATAAACTGGAAGAAATATTTACTGTACCAATTTACACTTAAACTTATAAATACTGTTTAACATCTAAAATTAATTTTTGTTACTGTTTCAAAGCTGATTAATTTGCTTGTAATGTAGTTTTTCCCTATTGCATTATACTCATACACTTCTGTTGCAGAAGGCAAGCTAGCCCTCCTGTAATTAGTAAGCATTAGCAATATCTTACAGTGGGAGAAAGAAGCCCAGCTGCCAACTTTTCAGTGGGATAACTACACTTCAGAGTGCATCAGTCTGTAGTCGACGTGTGCTTTCTAAGGAAACTTCATCTGCATAGGTAAATATGAAATCAACATTTAAATTGAGTGAAAGATTGAGTAGAAGATAGAGTGATGATTGACAGATGTAAAAGCATTTTAATTGTGAAAATTATTGGTGTTAAAGGGATCTTCCATTTGCCAGAGAAAAGTCATAATAAGCTGGAAATTACAGGTGAGCTAGTCTGATTGAAAGGTAGCACCTATCTGTCGCAGTAAGAGCAGCACAAACTACTAAAGCGGTAGTCTACTGACTGCATAAACAAGGCATTCTCTGTTCTTGGTCTTTCAGGTGAAGGCTCAAGGTGCAATACGTCTCTCATACCTTTACATGTCTAAATAACAAACATCCTCACTTACCTAGACTGCCTTTATAGTCAATGGGCAAGAATGGCCACTTCCATCCAGTGATTCACCTGACAGGTTATCCTTGAATGAGATGAGTCATGCTTCAGATGTGCCTCTCCAAGTGTCTAAATTTGGCTGAGATTAATCTTGCCCAAATGCCTTCTGTGAAACATAGTTCAGTAGTGCTCGGGCAGCTGAAGTCAGAGCTGGGCTGGTGGACAAATTCTCCAGCCCAGCTGACCCTCCAAGGCTGCTACTGAAGGAAGACCATCAGGCCTGCGTGACCTTAAACTCTGCGAAGTGCCAGAATTTGAGATCATACACCCTAAAGTGCTCCCTTTTTGCTTTTTATAAAGTGCTTAAGAAAATCACTGTGTCTTTTCTATCTACAAATCAAGCAAGACTTGTCCAGATTTACCATACTCATAGATGTTGATGTCCTCAGTATATAGGTATAGTTAAGAAGAAAGAAAGTTAGTACCAAAGTAAATTATATATATCATAAAAATTATAGAAGAGAACATAAATATAAAATTGAGAAAATTTACTGGGTAAGTGGAAGGCTTCAGTTTTTATGTTCCCACATTATATATCATTACAATTCTATCCAGCTGTTCATTCCTTGAAACTTGGTTAAAATGCTGTATTTAAAGATTTATGGACTAGTTTCCTTACAAATATAGTATATAATTATCTGTGACTTACAGGCAGACTATGACAAAACTGAATCACTGTCATTTGTGCTTTGGAAATAAAAGGTCACGCTATATTTGTATTTGCTTGAGTTTATGGTATCCTGAACACATGAATTTGATAAAACACGGTGCGATAGTATTTTGTGAAAATCACAGAATACCCTGAAACCAAATGTCAGTGATCAGCTGTTCTTTGGGAATTGCAAGAATTTGCAATCAGCTATATTTTTTTTCTCTGAGTCCCTGTGTGTCCATTTTGTGTCAGTTCCTGGGGATACCTAGGTGTCATAAAAGGATAGATCTGTGTTATTTACAGACTTCACAAGTAAACTAAAAATATAGAAGTGATTGGGTTTTTTTCCTACATAAAATGTAGCTGAGTTGTAAAACATGTCGAGTGAAGATGATGTTTTTGTTCCATATAAATTCCCACAACAATAAGCATAATGGATCCTAATCCATAGCTCAGATTAATAAGTTGACAGCACGGGAAATGTAATGGTTTTTCCTCTCATGTGTTGAATGCTGCCTTCTGACTTTCCTTCTTTTCTTTTTCCTTAGGGTTTTATATTTTTTCACATCAGTAGTTATCTCTTGAGTTACTTTTGTAATGAACACATGCTCTCTTTACCTACACATTAGTGCAATAGCAGCAGCTCAATAGCTTCTTATGGTAAAGGTGGGTTATGCAGTGGATCTTAACAAAACTGGGCCCTGGGTATCCAGTAGCTGAACTGCACAAGACCAAATGAACCCCAGGTTACAGCTAGTGCTGAAGAAGATGCCCGTAATGCAGAAAATATCTAGTCTGTCACATAAGGAAGCCTGCTTTGGGAGCTCTGAATATTTTTAATTTGGTTGAGTGGTCTTTTCCAGTCAAACTGCCAAAGAGGAAACCAGGTCATGGTGGTCATGCTTTTGCACTGTACCTCCAGCCTTTTGAAATGTTGAAAAATTTTCAGCTGCTCAGTTTTTATCTTGAATTGATCAAATTCATGCCATGGAGTACCTCCAAGCGGTTCTCATTCCCTTGCTCCTTTCTTCCCCCAACTCCAGTCTCAAGATATCCTCAATCACTCACTGATTCTCAGCTTATGCATTAGGGCCTGAAATACTGAACTGAAGCTGGAGAGATAAAAATAGCAATCCCCTGTCATTTACCAGCCTGGCAGGCCTCCCAGCCGGCCTTGTACAGATTGCTCTTCTGGCCTGTGCTTTGAGTGTGTCTCATGCAGTAATGACATCAGGGCACCCTTGGCATGGCTATGCTTGGCTACTATGAAGAATGCTTTTACTGACAGTGTGTGACATGAATCAGAATCACACCGTCCTACTTAAGGACTGGCATGGTTGGCCACCATTTCACGGACCCTCTGCTCTAATCATCTCTCGACATCCTTTCTTTTCACTCTACCATGGTTTCTTGTCCCTTAGCACCAGAGGCTGGGCCAGCCACCCCCAGTCATAGGTTTTTCCCTCTTTCCAGGAATATGTAGGCACATGAACATGGCAGTCTTCTGGCCTCTTAAGACACAGTGGCATACATGTATTCATCATCTTCCTTACCAAATGGATATATCAAAGTGACTACTGCCATTGCCACCTTGAAATTTGCCTTCTCTTGGCATTTCCTCCCCTACTTGTTCATAACTCCCTGCTGCCAGTCATTATTGCTGTCACAGACATCGCAGCTGAATGAAGCACAAACCTAAACCTCGACATCTTTGTTATTGGAGAGGATAACTAGCAATAGCACCAGCTGCAGAAATCTATAGCTTCTTCACTGCTTTTTGGAGGCATATCCCACTGTTCTGGAAACAACAGGAAACAAGTTTTCCACTTCAGGAACCATATGCAGCTGCATTCTTGCTTGTGGGACCACTGCCAGGCTCCAGCCTATGCTGCCTCTTAGTACAGCTTGCTCACAAAAGTCATCCAGGAGGTCGGTACACACACGCATGTGCACACAGACCAAAGACAGACAACCCCAAATACCATCCCAATGGTGTTGTAGGGATTTTTTCTGAAGTTTCTTCCAAGGCTGTTGCTGAGTACAGAAGGCTGGTCCATGGACCTTGCTGCTGAGGAGCTGCCCACAAATATTGCCTCAGTGCACTGAGGGCAACGTCTCATGTTGTGCTGGCTAAGTGGATGGCGAGATGCAGTGCAGTACGGCATGTGACACAAACAGCATGTCCCATGTGATTTTGCCAGATCTGAGTTTCATTCGTAATCAAAAAGTAACCCAACATTGCTCACATCCTGTATTAATGATAATGGAATGCCATAAAATTTGTATAATACTCCTTTTTTTTCCTTTTTCTATCAAATTTGTGTAATACTTCTTATTATCTCACAAGAGCTTAATGAACTTTACAGGATTAATGGGTGGAACCCCAAGCTAGTGTAAATTTTGATCATTCAGCTGAAGTAAAAAAGCTACTTTGCTTTTCTGCATCTGATCTAATCCATTTTAAGGCACTGTATTTACTTAAGAGGAAAACACATAGCATTGACCAGACTTATGAATGATCTCTTCATGTAAGGCCACTTTAAAAGGCTCTTATAAAAAAAGCAAAGTGCTGTTCTTATTCCTTGTAATTATTATGTTTTAAGTGTAGGATCTCAGGAACTGTGAAATTTTGCTATCACAGATACTACGTGAAAGCCTGATTACTTAATGCATACTGCCACGGAGGGATTCCTCCCGTTATTGCAGAATATGACGGCATGAGTGAAATGAGAGGATGACTGATGCAGAAGAGGAATGGACATAGCTTGGGTAGTAAGCCTTGGTTCTTGAAAATAATTGTCAGCTGGGTTGATTTTTGTCTTTGGTGAGTAATGGCTTCAGTGCCTTGGCCGGTTTCCTAAAACCATTCAGCAGGCATCCCTGGAAAGTGCCTCTTTAATCCAAGTCTTTTCTTCTCATCTGCAGACTGCCTCAGGATAAGTCTCAGTTGGTTGTGGTTTGGGGGCCCTGGGTAAAAGTGTTCAGTGTAGGGAGGCTTTGTGCAAGACAGATGGCTCTTATTAGAGATCTTTGCATTACAAATCGAGGGTAACTGATCACATGATGGGGGGTCTTGCTCTCGCTTTCTCCTTCCAGGCAGGTGTCCTTCGTATGGAGGTAGGCTCTCAGGCTCTTTCTGCAGCCAAAAGCACGGAAAAGTTACAGGAAACATGCTGCCCCTTTGGGGTACCTGTGATACAGTCTGACCCAGTATTTTGGTCAGGAGCACAGGATAGTAGCTTGTCCCTAAGGAGTTTAAGGTAAAATGAGGCAAAGAAAACTGCTAAGAGGACAAAACCGCCATGTCCATCCATCCATGCTGAGTTTGATTAATTGTCAGCAGTAATTTAACCAGGAGAAAAGTTGTTATCTATACTTCAATCTCTCTAATGAAGAGAGTGGCTTTATAACAATATCCTGTATTTTGGGGAAACAGTATTTTATTGCAATTCCACAAAGAGGGTTTTATGAGGAGGTAAGTGGAGCAAACACCATTTTGCTAAACACCAAATGGTGTTTAGCAAACACCATTTCTATGGAGTGGCAGTACTTACTAAACAATTAATCAGCTTTTATACAGTCTGCTTTTCTCCATTTTGTTGCATTTCCTTTTTTTTTACTACTGGATGTTTGATCAAAGTTAAAGAGACAAGTTTCGGGTTTGGTGCCAACGCGCCGTGGTTCAGCTCATGGCTGTGGCTCTGCAGCATGAAATGCTGCTGATATCCTCAGAATCAATATATCCCTTGGATAACATGGCTTTCCAGATTTTAATCTAGTTGGGCAGAGTCTCAGTGTGTCTGTCTCTCCTTGCTGGTACTGATCGCAGCACAATTAGCCCCAGCAGATGGGAATTATGGTCACCACTTGTGGCTGATGCACAGTTATAAAGCATTATGGAAAAGGGCTAGGAGGCATAATGATAAAGATCAAATTGGGATTTTGTCCTATTTGCTGCCTTCTGTGGGGACAAAGTGTGTAGAATGACTTGTGAAGCAAACAGAGAGTAAAGGCTGTTGCCAGGTGTGTTCTCGTCTTACAGCTCAGGTGATACACTGGAAGCTACCATATAGCATTACTATATATTCAATATATGAAAATGCATTAAAGCCTTTTTTCGGTGGTTGTTGTGAACAGTTTTTGCCACTCTTTTGCATGCAAGTTCAAACCAGGACACTGACTCTGGCCCTTATAAATTTCAAGAATTTCAGAGCTGAATTGAAACATTACAGCTTGGTCCTGTCTGTATCTGTCTGTACCTTGCCTACAGCAGAGGGTATCAAGTTTTCTCCTTTATGCTATTCTTCTCCTTAAACCCTAGGCAATATATACAACAATGTAAGCTTTAGAAAGTCATTCTCCTATTTTGCCTGATCCCTAATTACTTCAACCTGCAGTGAAATGTCAGTCTATCTAATTATCTGGTTACTTCTCTCCTGGGTCCAATATAGCCTGCAGGTGTGCATGGTAATGTGGTTTGCAGGTCTGACTGACCTAGTGCACCTTCCATTTATTAGACCGGCCTTTTGCAAAGTTGGTCAAACCCCTTGTGTCTTCAAGACACTGTTATTAATTTGAACTCCATCAGACAAGGCTAGATCTGAAACTTTAGCAGACTACAGGGAATTGTGAGAGTAAGGCTAGAGAATCTTATCTAGATCTAGAAAGAATGTGTCCAATTAACTACATAAATTTTAGGCTTTTGGGCTTTTTTCAAAATATCTGAGCAATCTTATTCTGAATTCTCTGTTTTAATTGATTCTGTGGAATTAATGTAGAAAAGAGAACTTACTGCTTTGTTACTCCTGTTGTAGCAATGTTGTATACCTGTAAGGGGTCTCTTGGTATGTTTGCCTTTTAATCTCTTGTTCTTTTAGAGTTTTATTTTTTTTAAAAAAACTTGCTCCTAAACCAACAGCTCTACACTGTCCTTATTTTAATACCTCTCAGTAATAAATAGAGTAACTGCATTTAAACCAGCTAAAACTGCTAAAAATGCATCAGGCCCTAACAGGAGCCTAAGCCTGTTCAGTTTAGGCTTGAGAAGCAGCTCTGTGTAATGAATAAAATGAATAGGGAAGAGATGTTTCCAAATGTCTCTCCAGTTTTATGTTTGCACAGTGAATTCCTTGGAGGCCTATTATTATGTGCAGGAAGAGGTATGCTGTGAAGATCCAATAGTTGATATACGCTCCATGTACTACAAGAATTAGTCTGCACAAGCGTGCTGAAGAGCTGGGACCTGTGGTAAATGAACGCAGCTCGAGCCTGTTGAAATGTTTGAGGATTCAAAAGTGCTGTATTAAACTTGAAAGGACGGGAAAATATCTCTGCACTTCCTAATTTTGACCAGAAGAGGAAGTGGAAGTACTATCATGAAAAATACCATTCCTACAATAGTTTTCAGCTGGCTGAGAGTACAGTATAGCTTGTTGTGCAATTCTACACCCTCAAAATTTAGTGAATCTTTGTGTAGAAAGCTTTTCTAAGCCTCCAAAGCATGGATAATTTCTTATATAGCATTCTCAATAATACATAGACATAGGTACATGGCATATACCATCTCAATAATACATAAATAAAAATTGAAACAGGAAAGAAGACCACAAAAGCTAATAATTAAAGGAGATCATGAAAGCTAATAATTTTGTGTCCTCTGCAAAATCTTTTGTTGTGGGAGCCAAAACATTTACCTGATCAATTCAAGTGAGTATGCTTAAATTTAATAATCCAATTTAAACAATCAAGGAATCAGGTGTCCAGTTCTCAGTGAATGTCTATATGATTTTTTGATCTGTATAGGGACTTCTGAAATTCCCAGTCCCAATCGGATAATTAATATCTAACATATTACTGTTCCAAACTGTGTCAGAAATTACTTTGTTCCTGTACAAAATACTACACTCCTTAGATTTTTAAACAAAACATTTTTCTGTTCGTCAGAATTTCATCATAAACCCTGGATTTTTTTTTAATTGGAAAAACTGGAAAAAATGATACCCCAAAGCATTATTATAGACAACATTTCATCAAACTGAGATTTTAGTTTTTTTCCTTGCGTATCTTATTATAGTCTCCAGTCCAATTCTCTGATCAGCCCTACTCATTTTGGAAGGCAAAAGAATGTGGGAAAGCTACAAGCATAAAATCAGAGGCTGTCTGAATATTAGTATTTCTTGTCTAATACTGATAGTGCATCATGCAGCAGTGTAATACTAGGAATTATATAATAGGTTTGAAACTCAGGGCAGAGATGTTTTATAAGAGGTGAATCCCATATGACAAGGGTAACCATTTCACTTTAAGCATTTTTGCTGCATTTGAAATGAATAGCTGCTTACTTAGGGAAAGGAATAATACATTATTTATTCTCTAACATGATGCCACTGTCTGTGCAATGAAAACCTCCAACCAAATTGACATGGGTAGCTGGAACAGTGGGGTGGGCACAGGCTAAGAGCATCATATTCATTACAAATTTAGACTGTAAGATAACACCTTCCCAATGAGAAAAGCTGCTGAGAAACTGGCCTTTATTCATGGGCCTCATGAGTCAATATGCAGCAGTGATGTATCATGCTCATTTAGGGAAATGATGTGCTGTGAAAACGCATTATTTTAAAGAGCAAGAGAGTGGATTGAAACAAGTATACGCCATAAGGAAGCTCAAATCTCTCATGATGTATGCTGATTTTCGGGTGGTCCCCATTTGCATGGCTGTTTAAGCAAGCACTCTAAATGGAAATGCACTTGACATTTTTGTGACTAGCTGTAATCAAACAGCATTAGAATTCAGCTGATCTCACAGAAGATGATTAAACAAATTTTTTGTTCATTCCCAGTTGCTTTTAATGGGAAAATGGAGGGAGAAGACATGTTGATGAAAATGATCCCAGATGGAAAACAGTGTCTTAAAATGAGCTTGGAGAGGAATGCCAACTTCCCCCCCACACCACCCTTTCCTAATGCAAGAATCCCATCACTGTATTATGTTAATAACCACAGGAGCCAGCATTCACCTATGACTGTCAGGCACTCTTACAGAATAAATATTCAGTGAAAAGCCTTGAGTTTTACCCTTACAGTGACAGTGTGCTGGGTGCTAGAGGAGCGGAAAGTAACTACTGGTTTTCAGAGTGGCTGTATTCACACTTTTCATATAGTGAGCATAAACTCTGCTACCTGGTAGCACACTTACTCTCTCAGTCCATAATATTTAAAGCACTGTGTGCCTTTCAGCATCCACAAAACTCGTTATTGCAGTATATGAATAACTTCTATATAGAGTCCAGCATCTGCTATAAAACGCCAACTGGACTTTCTAAAAGTTAAAAATCCTGGCCTTGGGCTACAGAAGTGTTTGGGTCTCTTGTACAGTACTTTGGGAGATCTGTTTATTTTTCTGGGCATTCATTTACTTCAGTGAGTGGTTTTTGCTGTTGTTAATACCAGTGGGATCCCAGAGGGTGAATGTCATCCTTGTTACGCTGGGAAGGCAGTATGACAGAAGGAGGTTTTGCAGGGTTTTCTGAAGGCAGAGTTGACGTGCAACAAGTCTCCTCTGGGGCTGTGGCTGTAGCATCCCTGCAGCTGGCAACACCTGGCTCCCAGCTCCGCTGCTGCCGGAGCACTGTCATCTGCCTTGTCCCAGAGGCGGCAGCTGTCCTGGCAGCTCATGGGGCAAAATTCAGTCTGCAGTGTAGAGAGACTGATCTGGTCGTGGTCGAGATGTTTAGGACAAAGACTTATTTCCGAATCGATTGATGGCTGCGAGCTGTGTACGTGTGTGTGTGTTTGGGGGCGTTGGAGCAGGGGTTTGACATACTCACAGACATCAAAAGCCAGAGAAGCTGCACAAGGGCGATGGAAACCGTTAGCAAGTTAGCTCTGGGTGGAAACACATGAGGGCACAGTAACCAGAACAGATGCACATTTTTTTTATTTAGGAGAAATAACCTCCACCCTTTGCATGCCAGCAACAGCCTTTGGAGCAAGGACTGAGGGAGGAGACTGGGACTTGAGCTGCCTGTAGGACCGAGCAGAAGCCAGGCAAGTCGGAGGGCCAGGGCAAGACCAGCAGCGGGGGCTGAAGTCCCTATTGAAGCACCTGGAGAGTGGGGCCAAGTGCAGCCCTGAGGGGTTATAAATAGGTGTGCCACAGGCCCACCCAGGGCTTGCACCCTGGTGAGAGCTATCGCAGCTTCATTTGCAGGGAGTCTTGGTGCTTGGGGTCCCTGCGGGGCAGCTGCGAGGGCAGGAACAGTCCCCTCAAGAACAGGGGGGCTGAACAGGCCTGAAAAGGGCTGTGGTCTCAGGAGGAAGGTGGGACAGGACGGGCTGCCTCTTGGGGGATGGTGGACACTTGCTAGGCCGAAGCCACGATCCCCCCCAGTGAAATGAGGCGGTGGTGAGGTGCGGGCTGCCCCATGCCCCTGCAGGTGCTGTGGCGGGGAGCCTGGGCTCGCTCCTGCCTGGGCAGTAGCAGGGCGGCAGTGCTGCCCATGTGAGCCCCTGGCTGCATCTCTGAGCCCCCGTTGCTCTACTGCTGCTAGAAATGCCTGAAATAATGCTTTTCTCTGGCTGAACTCAGAAGCCGGTTATTCATAAAGATGATCAAGGGGGAGAAATGGGTCTTTCACCTGCCCCCTCCAGAGCATGGTTTTCACAGGCCTTCAGGAGATCTCTGAGGTAACAAAATGCCCCCCCACCCCGCCAAAGGCTCCCACAGAAAGAAAAGGACTTTGAAATCTGCTCTGTGAGCACATGAATGGGCAGCTGTCACAGCTAGTTTCAGTGCTCCTGGTGAGGAGGAAAGTGTTTTGGGAGGATAGCTCTTTGTTTAGCTACAGCCAGGAAAGACTTGCTTCTCACAAAAATAAGAAAACAACCTGTTAGCTGGTCAGAGATCTCCCAAGCTTGGGGTTTGTAAAGTTTAATTCTACCCCGTGCTAGACAAGACCAGTTTCCTGTCACAAAACCAAACACCTTACCTTGGTGAGAGACGGGCTCTCCGCCCCTCTGAGCCGGGGTCAGCTTCCCGCCCCTGCGGGGGACAGTGGCTGGGGAGGTGAAGCGTTTGTGTCGGGTCTGAACTGGAAGCTGAAGGGGAGGAGCAGCAGACTCACAAAAAAGAAGGCCTTGCTTATGTACGTGCCAGGGTCTCCCAGCTCAGGGGAAGCTCAGAGGCAGGAGATCATGCCTTCCTTGAAGGCAAGTCACCATCAGTCAGATTCCCTGCGGTGTTTTGCTGAGGTTACCACTAGTGCCGAACCACCTCGTGGTTCCCCAAAGGACTGAGTGAAAGCTATTTATTTCTGCAACAGATGCAGCTATACCTGCCTGGACAATATTGATATAATTATCTTAAATTATTTTTTTAAATGCTAGTCCTGCCTACTACCCTGTTGCCAGCACTGGTTACTTTATCAAATGCTGCTGTTCGGTTGCCACCTCCAAATGCTGGCTGATTTGGTTGGAGCTGTTCTGGTTTCCAAGAGTTTTCTCCAGTTTGTAGGAAAATATGGTGTACTTTTTTTCTCTTTTTTTTAGCATTCCATTTTCTTGTTGCTGTTCTTTAAAGATAAATGAGTATTTTATGGTAAATTATGAAATGTCTATTATTCACCTCAGCTCCCAGAACAGCTTCAGAAATGTCACTCTATTCTCTCAGGATGGATATGCTGTAGCAGTAATCGTTTGCATTTATATAGCACTTGTCATCACAGAAACTCTAAGCACTTAGCAACTTTCACTAATTTTATATATATTCATTGGAGCTATAGAACTTATGCTGGAAGATCCTCGTCAAAAGTTCCATTGAAATCAGCGGAGTGTCGCATGATCACCAGAGTCAGATCTGATTACAGTTTTGCGGACCCTGATATCCAAATGTGTACAGCTCCTCTGTGAAGCAAGTACTGAATATCTCATCACTCTTCATGTTGCTGTTAGGGAAATCGAGTTGCAGCATGCTCACACAGCAAATCTCAATTTACATAGTGTCTGTAGCAGAACTGGGACCAGAATTTTTCATCTTTACTCTTCAGACTGTTGCTTCAGCTGCACAACTTCTTTGTGCTTTATTTGGGTAAGACATTTAGAAAAAACAAGCATTTACTTAATCTGATATTTGTATTTTGCCCATATTTGGAGGATCAGATTCTAGTGTCCTTCTCTACTCTCCTGATGAGACTGCACAGGTCTCCTCAACTTTGTTAGGACTGAATGAATGTCAGTGAAGGCAGACAGTAGTCCTTTGTAATTATTAATAAACGTGTTACCTTCCCAAAAGATTAGGAGTCCATCAGGCAATTATGTGGCTGGGGAAGCTTGTGTTATATACCCAGCAGAAAACAATCCTTCCATTGGAGCTGTTCTGGTCCAGACTGTGCTTAGACAGTGTGGGGTCTGTAATGATTAAAACGGATCTATGAAAAAAGCTTGCAGTGTATGCAATACTAGTTTTGACTAGTCTGACTTCATTTTGGGTAGGAAGCAACTGCTAAATGAGGTTAACATGGAAGAAGATGAGTAAGTGTATGTTTTATATCAAGTCTTTTAGCAGAGGCAGAGATCATTTCCATGTTGTCAGAGCCCAGATAATTCCCTGTATATTGAGTATCATTGTTTTGAAGTTGACATATATTAAAAAAAATGTATTTAAGCTAATACTTGAAAAAATGAAACATTATGTCAACGTTGACTGATCCTTTTCTCCCTGGTCAGTGTAGTTCTATTGCCACCCTGAGAAGAGCTGAGGAAGTTTCTTTTTTCATCTTCTACATGTTTTATATCTGCTGTGTTTAAGAGTATTATCTATCCTTATCTGCTCCCCACTTCTCTCTTTTTGTTACACAACTATTTTTTTCTAAAGACTTTTTTCTGAAAAACAACTTTCTTGTCCAAGATGTGCCACTTGATATAAAATCTAACATACAACAGAACAACTTCCTCAGTAACAACCCTTTTTTGTTTATGATGGAGAAGCATAACTATTCTGTGCACTGTAACATGCAATGTCTCTTTCTGAGTATCTGCTTTTTGTAATCTCTGTGAAGAAACCTAATAGTGTGCATATCTTCTTCATCAATGTGACTATCATTTGAATCTTTGGCCTGTCATGTTTTTTTTTTCTTTCTTTTGCCATGATTTTACACAGAAGAGTCCAGTAAGTCTTACCAATGAACCTATTGTTCCAAGATCAGTGGTTGTCTCTCTGAAACTAGTGCTGTTACTACAGTACTGTATACTTCCTTCACTTTTGAGGTTCAGCGTATGCATTAGTATTAGAAGACCTGAATTGCTTTGGCAAATAGTCACAGAGCCTAGAGATTTTGAGAGAAAAGTGTTAACCATGCTTTGCAGAAACTGTACTTGTGTTTGTATTATTTAGTGTGCTATGGAAGATTTGAGTTCTCTTAATGAGAAAGGGCTAAGCTCCCTTTAACATGAGGCAAAGGGGCAGTAGCATGCATCTGGGAAGTTACCACAAAACAACCGAGGCAAAGCAATTTGTTTCCGTGTGGTGCTATTTTGCATATCAAAGCCTTCAAAAAATACTGCAAAAAGGCAAATAACACACATAGGTGATTATGATAGATGGTACAGCAGTCTCCCCTCTGAAATGTTTTTAGAAATGTAGATAGATTAAAACTTTTCCTTCAGAAGTCATTGTTTATTTCTTCTCCAAAGAGATTGACCACTTTTCCTAATTAAAAAACTGGTTCTTCTATGTAGATATGCAAATTTTCCCCTCTCTTTTGGGCTAGAAACTTCAAGGAAGTATAGCTTTATCTAAATGTGGGACAAAACTCCAGTTTGCATGCTTCAGTGCAGTATGCATCTTTCACAGACTTTGCATCCTATATCAATCTGTGTATTTGAAAACATACATGACAAATTTCTCCCTAGCTCCTTTATGTCGCTTTTTACTGAGTCTCAACTGAGACCAGATACAACAGTAATGAACTCTTTTGGGGTGGGTTTTTCCTGGCATACTGCAGCACTCTGCATTTCAGTGGCCCTGGTAACCTTGCCCCCAGTGCTTCATTGAAGATGCAACTGCAATTTTTTTCAGCAAGGGTTCTTGAACTTGCATGACGCCAAGCAGAGTTTTGAGCAATGTCAATTTAATGATGATAACAGTGAAAGAAAAAATATGCAGCTCTTGAGGCTCCTTTCAGGAGAGAAGGATGTACTATGGCCCCCTACTGGGGAGACTTGGGGGGAAAAAAAGAAGCAAATAAAATGGTTTTCAAAATCCATGTTGTACACTTGTACACACATGAAAAGCCTGAAGTGACTGGTAATCCTCATGGATGAGCAGTTGTGCTACACTATGCCCTTTCATATACTGCATTGGGAAAAACATGAGTTGATCATTTCCATATGGAAATTCCCTGACTATGCAAGGTCATTGTGAAAGATAAAATGCACACAACCAGAGGGCACTGGAAAACTCATGTATCTGTCCAGTTGTTTAAATCGCCAATGCTCTAAAGAAGCCAGTGGTATTACAGTAGTTGCCACAAGCTGGAAGAATGGCTATGAAATCTTTCTCATTGAGCTTTCCTCTTGAAACCTGGCATGATTCTGTACTGACTGGAAGCTGCTGTTATTTAATAGTTTAGATGCAAGGAGGTGGTGAAAAACTATGCCCCTCGGTACTGAAGAAGGTTTGCTCCTCTAGTGGTTGAGGATTTTGGTGAGGCACAATAGGGAAGTGCGTTCTGCTGCTGACTGTGTGGCACCTATTATTTAGGAAAGGGAGGGTGTTGGACATCTAGGTTTTCTTTCTGAACCTCTTCTGTATGGTGTAGTCCCTTCCATAAAAAAGGGGTTGCATGGAGTGTCAAGATGAATGTTAATTACCTCCCCTGTGAAGGGGATCAGTGTGAGGAGCAGCAGGTTGCGTTAGCAAGGCCATAAGTCTCCTGTGAAGCAACTTTGCTGGCGCCATCACACTCCATTGAGGGAATCCAAATAGGGACTGTTTGCAGAAGTGTTGAACTTGCAAAAAAGTTTCCCAGATTGTTAGTGTTTGCCAACAAATCTCTCTTGTTTTTGTAATTTAGTAACAGCTGCTGTCTTCATTATCACTTCTCTTATTGCAGGCCTTTATCTGAGTGATACTGCATAACAATTTGCTCTACAGCTCTGAAAAATATCTGTGCGAAGCAGAGCTCTGGATGGTAGTGGCTCATGTCAATTTTAAAACAGAAATAGCACTTTTAATTAAAGCAGACTTACGAAGATTGCAGTACATACTAAATATCTACTAAAGGCATATTTTCTATTCAGGATAAATCACTGTTCTGTTGCCAGTGTTTGAAATATCCTGATAGAGGGTGCTGGTGCTTTATTTTAACATCTAAAAATGGGTCAGCTTCACTTGCCTTTGTTTTTAAACCTCACCAGGTTTTTTTGTGTTGATAATAAACCCTAAAGAAAAGGCTGGATTTTGCCCTTGTTTTGTAATGAAGTGTGTTAGGATCAAGTCCTGCAACAACATCTTAAAAAAAAAAGATCATGTTTGCTGGGCTGCTCTTTTAAGGGAGCTGTTACAACTCAGTGTTTCTGTTAGGAAATGAAATGGCCTGTAATTGTCATAGTCTGTGACTGGAGGGATCAGCAAGTGAAGGAAGAAGCAGAGAGATGTAGAACATGAAGACATGCTGATCTTAATATCCTTGGCCTCTAGTTTGAGAAGACAAAAAGGAAGAACAGAATAGCCCTGTAGAAATGCCTAGCCTACGTTTTCTTTTTTTCATTGTGGGGAAAAACAGAAGTGAAAATTACTACAGACTGCATAAAAGAAAAGATAGTGCCTGTTGGTTTCTTGTGCTGGTTTGGAGGAGGAGGAACAGCACTGCCTCTGAGCGGCTTCCAGGTGGAATTTGATTCAGGTACATGGTCCCGTCTGGAGCGATCATGAGTGCAAGGGAACCACTGAGGCGGCCCAATCCATTAGGGAGGGTGTGGCCAGTTTGTTTTTGCTGAGCGTAGCCAAATGCTGAAGTCTGTAGGAAGGTCATGATCCTTTCTCATTCCAGTTCTCTCCTGCCAGTTTCCCCTCCATATTTTCCTATGGTAACATAACACCAGAGGTCATATGTCCCTTTACTACAAGAAAAGTAAGGATTTGATGATAGACCTGTAGGTGGTTACTGTGACCAGTCACTCCAGCAAGACAAGAAGCTACATACAGACTTTCTTGAGCATGGTTTAGGACTGTGGATTGAAATTCCACAGGAACTAGGACCAATACAAACCAAAGCACCTTCTGTGCTAAGTGAAAAGTGCACATTTGACCTTGTCTTTCCTAACATAACATTTAGCAGTCTGTGTATGTCTAATAAAACAAAACAAAACAAAACAAAACACTGCACATATTTCTACCCCTGGGGAGGGGATGAGGACATGAACACTTGACAAATGTTAGTCATGTCACTTCATGAACTGCTGGAAAGCACTTAGGTGCTCCAGTGATGAGCGTGGACATAAGACCTTAATAGAAGAGAATGGAATAGAAAATTGACAGTTGTTTTCCATTCCAATTATTCCTGGGTCTAAAATATAGATAGCCCATGAAAGTACATTCCTGAGGAAAGGCACAAACCATCTACAAACAATGTGACAAAAGCTTTTTCCACTCTATTGCTAGGACTGAACATTTGCTTGTCACTCTCCCTGCTGCAATGAGTTGTGGCATAGATGCATCCACTGGGAAGTGTGATTATGAGGGTAACGCGTCTCCTATCAGCTTGCATCATCTTGCTGATGTGCCCCACCAGGATGCATGTGAAGCTAGTTCATTTTCACACCTGAATCCCCTGAGGTGATCACAGACTGCATTTAGAATGCAATGTGAAGAAGGGTATTAAGACTTGAGACTTTGAATGCAGGAGTCCAAAGGCTTCTGCTGCTGCCAGAGAGGATTTTTCATTAGCTGTCAGCAGCACTGCCTTGTGTCTTGTAAAAGATTGAGGAGAAAGAGACCAATTGAACATATAAGCAGTTATGACGCCCTGTGGCACAGGTGATCAGCATTATTATGAAAGCTGTAGTATTATCTTGGAGCTAGTGATAAGTGAATACTGTATCTCGTTTGGTTGCAGAGTCAGTGTAAAAAAGTAAAACTTAGAATATTTTTCTCGAAGTGAAAACTTTGAAAAATGTAGTTTCAGGGTGATCTGAAATGATTTGTTTGTTCCTGAATCAGTGGCTGGTTCCTGTTCAGCTTAACAGGGAACTACAGAACATTTTGCTCTGTAGGTGAGCTTTTTCTCCTCTACAATCTGAAGATCAGTTGCTTCTCCAGTATCTGTAATGTCAAAGATCTGGAATGGATACTTTGGCTTATCACTGGTGGTTAGGCAGTTCTGAACGGAACTCAATTTCCTCTGCCAAATGAAGTGGTGCAAAGTAATAATGGGCTTTGGATGCAAAGACTAGTTCTGTGATAATTCATAATTTATATGAGCTGTTACAAATACTCCTGAACTGAAAAATCTAAGTGCAAGCTCCTTGCCTGTTTTGATAGAGTATTTTCTCATATTTGATAGTTCTGGGGAAATGTTTTGGATATGTATGCCACCTTTAATTTTTTGGATTTACTTGCACTACTGTTATCACATTTCAGCTAAGTTATCTCTCATGCAGCTTTAGCTTCTACACTGCTTAATGCGACATTCTGCCTGTATTTTTAATAGTTACTTTTAAAAGCAAGAGATTATACTAGTCTCCACCCTGCTCCAAAAAACCTTTTCTTGTAAATGAACATCTCTTGCAGCTACTGATTAAAGACAACTACAGCCTCAACTGACACCCTCCCCCCCCCGAAATTAGAAAGATAAATCCCAGCTTTAGAAAAACTTAACTAGTACAGCAAGCTATAGAAACCATAGGCATAAGCTTAACAAAGGAAATTACTAATAGCGTTCTTTGCTATATCTTAGGAGGACGTGGAACTTCAGGAAATGCAAGACACTCAGCTATGTAGAAGTTGGATGCTCTCCCAAAAGCTGAATAAATCACTTGAGTAGGAACCATCTTTATATCATCAAAAGTACAGCTTGGTTTTGGTGGGTTTTTTGTGGTTAGGTTTTGTGGATTTTTTTTTTTTTTTTTTTCCCCAAAAAATCCCTAGATTCTTTTGGCAGCAACACTTCCTGGATTGGGAAACGGAAATTATTCATAGGCTTGGAACCATTGTCATCTCTTCAGATGCTTAGTGTCCCAAAAAGGTTGTTTCAGCAATTGCAAATAGTGACTAGTGAGGATTAGGGAGGGTATTCTATCTGAATCCTTTTATGAATTGCCAGAATGTGCTTTGTATGTGCTGTTTAAGATTTATCTGATCTGACTATAATGTGAAAGCTGCCCCTCCAAAATTGCGATGGGGGCATGGAGCGGGAATTGTGATGGGGGCATGGCTTTTGTGTGAAGCCAGCAGAAATACGCTGTGCAAACTTGGAAACTCCAGGGAAATCTCCTATATGGGCACAGACTATCTAACAAATGGTGGTGTGGCTCTTCATATGCCAAACTCACTTGCCAGTGCATGAAGAAGGGATAGAGATTAGCTCCTGGTTTTGATGTAGGTTTTAGACACAGGGAAGGATGTGGGTTAATATCTTGAAAAGACATATTAACATACAAAATAGATGAAAATGAAATCACAAAAACATTTATTCCTTTCTGCTAGTGGCTCCTGGCTTGGATTCAGGCAACTGGACAATGAAAGAGGAAGCAGACTGCACATCTTGACTTTTCTCCAGCACTCAGGTACTGGTCAACAAAGTCTCTAGCTGTAATATTGTGGACATTTTTTATGCAAATGCTTGCATGTTTGTCTTGGGAATTAAGAGTCATCCAAAACACGTTTTTTGGTGACTTCACAGGAACCTTGCATTAAAGCACTCTGGTGTTCTGTTGGATAGGACTAGGATACATTGAAATATCGCCACCCAGTCAGTGCAGTCCAAAGACTTTGTCTTCAGTAGAGCCAACAGAAGGGATCACATTCCCTTAGGTAGCCACTATACCTCAGCTGGCTCAGTGGTATTTATTTGTGGCTGGAGCAAGGGGATTCGCCGTCCTTGGATTGGAGTCTTTGTTGTGGAGAGCCCTGCCAGATACACTAAGCACTTTAAATATCTGAGCAGATGCCTCCTGGAAGCTCTGCCACCAGTGTCAGTCAGGAATCTTATTCCTTTCCTTATGAAATCTAGACTTACTTTATTTATCGTCTCTGAGAAATGTTGTATCTCCCTGAGATTCTGCTGCTGAGTTGCTGCGTTTCTTAAAGATTTGCTCTTTTTCCTTCATCAGTTTAACTTCATGGTAATGCCATTTCACAAAATGTTGATACAGCTCTGCTTTCCCTTTTCTCCTGCTCTTTTCTGTCAAACACCCCCATTCTGTCCTTTAAATTTCTCCCAGGTCCCAGCTTTTTCCACATTCCTGCTTTGCCCTGTCTCATTAGGTATCCCTCACCCTTTGCACTTTTCAGGCCATCATTACTCACTTCAAAGACATTACTGAGTCCTGAGAAATGTGTAATAGAGGGAAATTTATAGAGAAGGAGAGGGGAAATAGGACCTTTGGCTGGCTCTCTGCTTTTTTATTAACAAATACCCTTTGGTAATGAAGACTTCAAGGGGGCTTCATTAGGGTTTAAGAAGAGAACAGCATGAAAGTTAATTACCTGGAGCCAAGAATCTGTATTTTCCCTTCAGCAGTCCAGTACTATGCTTTAAAGGCAATCAATGGAGAGTTGTCTGGCAAACATTCAATCTTTCCTTGAAATGTTCAGTGTAATTAGAGCCTCTCCTGTCTGTCATGAGAAGACAAATTGTTTGTGGACTGTTAGCGGTTGAGTACTGTAGTATGCCTTCAACCTTTATCATAATTATATTACCAATATTCATGGAAATTTCCCAAACTGAGAAATGGGAACTTATTACTAAGCTAATTGCTTGGTAATGAATTGCTGCTGTTCATGGGAAAATACACTATTTTTTTCCCTTCATTTTCTTTAGGGTCCTCAGTATTTGCAATGCAAATACAAACCAACTTAGAAGCTTTCTGTAAAAAGAGTCATCTATCCCATGGTTGGGGCTAATTTTTTTTTTCCTAACTGGGCCTATGAAACACTGTGGAGGGGAAAAAAAAAAAAAGACAATCCAACTCTGTCCAAAATTAACTGGTTGGAGAGACACAAAGATGTCATTAGTTTCACCGAAGATACTGTCAGCTGCTTCTGGGAAAAATGACTTTGGAGTTTTTCTTTGCTGATACTTTGTTGGTGCTTTAAAGCCATTATGCCTTTGTGTGTCACTCTTGCCTGATAACTATAAGTCATAATGTGATTGCTATAATGCAAAGGCATACTGTAGCCTCAGTCCAGGAAGAATGCTAGCAGACATGCATATGTGTGTCAGATGGAGATGTGGTCTAAGAGTTGATTTGGGTTTAGGGATCAGTAATAAATGCTTAATCATTTTTGGAGTGTCTCAGTAGTGATAATTCTTGTCACTGCAAGCCTTTGAAAAAAGATAAAGAAGTTTGACTCAAACAGACAGTTAATGATATTGAATAGGAAAATAAGTGAACAGATGAGTCAGTTCTGTTTGCTTTGTCACTTTCAAAGCAGCCACTGTTTTATAACATTCAGTCATTACATAGTGTGTGTGTGGAGTTACAAGAACAATTTTTAATATAGAAGGCTGACCAAGTTCAGAGTCAGCTGTGGATGAAGTAAATTGTCTGTAAAGCAGGATACTTAGCATGCTAGGAGAAGAAGAAAGCGTATCTCTAGGCCAAGTTGACCAGGAAGTTTTGGATGAGGTGCCAAACATGCAAACTGCAGTTCCGTTGCCTCCTTCCAAAGGAGCGGGGGGGGGGGGGAATACTATTTAAATATTGCGGCTTTCAGTGAGGCTGCAGCTATCTATGCCAGCTGAGGGTCTAACCAAAAATATCCAGCTGCATTGTGATATTTCATTCTATAAAGCATTAAACAGAGTAATAGCAATGCCTTCCTATTTAGTACATTAGATCAAGTAGACTGGGACATAGGACTTGGTATGTTTGGTTTTCACTACCTCTGTAGTGCTGTCTTGTATGCTAAATTTCATCCTGATGGTGTGCAATAACTTATGGAATGGAACAGGACATGCTGGTTGCCTACCTTAAAGAAAAAAGGTGCATGTTTCTGTGCATTGCTGCTAAGTAACTGATCTACATCACATGTTTCTTATCATAATATACCTACTTATTATTAGCCTCTTATTTCTGTTTTGGAGCACATCTCTGATAGAGTGACTCTTCTCAGTTTGGAATAAGACCCGTTTCACTATTCCCCTCCTTGGGCTGATTTACATCCAAGCCATTATATTTTGTGTGCCACGTGCTGTTCAGAGCAAGCATGTTTAAGCTCTATTGTACTGACATGCAGCCTTTCGATCAGTTTTCCAGTTATGGCAACTTCTCTTTTCATAAAGCTTTCCACATAAATGTGCTTTGCTCCTTCTCTTACCCTGTTCTGTGTCCTGCTGCAGTATGCTGTCCCTGGCTTCTCTCTTGTTGTTCCCCTTAGTGGGCAGTGTTCCTTGATTAAAACATCTTTTGTTTTCTTCCCTGCTGTTTTTTGACCGCTTCTTTTCTATTATATTCTCCAGAGTTTTGCTTGCCTTTTTTTGTTTTCTGTCTGGCTAGCCTATATTGACTTTCTTGGATATTAAAGATGCTTAAAAGCAGTTTGAGAAACATATTCAGAACTCTTAATTTCCTAAATGGTGTTGTCAGCTTTCTTTTCTGCACTCAGACAGTTCCTATCCCCTGTGGAGGCTGAAAGCATGGGACTGCCTTGGTGTGGGGTGGTTTTGTTTTTTTTTGGGTTTTTTTTTTGTTTGTTTGTTTTGGTTTGGGTTTTTTTTTAAATATGACTTGCAAACTGGTTAGATATTATTGCAGAGCAATCCATGCATAAGTATAAGGTAAAGCCTTGACAGATCCCTGTGCAAGGGGTACACAAAATGATGGCCACTTCACAAGGGCCATGGTAGGAAACTGAATACCTCTCAGACTCTGGTCAGAGTCTTCAGCCAACTTTCATGTCCTAACCTGACTCAGGGTAGGATTTCTGTTGCTGGGACGTGGTGCTGAGGTCTGTGTTGGCTTTCTGGGCTTTCTCAGTGAACCTGATCCAGAAGACCCAAGGCAGAAATAGTGTGTTAATCATGGAGAGAGAAATGGTGTTAGAGCTGGCAATAGAGCGCAGTAATCCTTTGCTTGCAGCTCTGTGGCTAGCCTTCCAAAAGTGTTGCTTCCCATGTTAGACTTGTCCTTTGGTATGTCTTGGTACTGCAGTGGCTGATGTAACTCAGCCTATTGGTATTTGGAGTGTGAATTTTAAAACAGCTATTGAGACAGCATCCAGCAAATAGGCCACAGGAAAACTGAGGGATTCACAGACCCAAGCTGTCTGCATCCTAACGAGGATGGACTACGAATAATTTTGTATTTTAAGGAAAAAGCTAGGCGATTAAGATTATATCCTTCATAAGAAAGCAGTCTAAGAAATTATCCTTTACAGACAGCAGGCGTGATTGACCTTGGTATAAAAAAAATTCCCTACACCAGGGGGTGGGTTTGGATTTGTGCAATGTACGAAGGCTGTCTCTGTGTAGTGGGAGAACATGCCAGAGTCTCGCTGCCAGGAGACATATATGCTGTATGTCTTGCCTAGATCACTGGGGAAATCAAACAAACTGACCTACTCGGTAGCACATCCACAGGTGCTGTGTGTGGCAGCTCTCTTCCCTTTCTGGCTATGGCAGTAGTTAGTGTGGGCAAGCCAATCGCTCTAGGTCGTACAAGTCAAATTAGCATGTAAGCATGTTTTACAAAAGGTGCAACACTAGCAGGCTGCACATAAACAGCTCAAGTGCTTCAAACTGATTTTGTGAAGTAATCTGGATGACAGTGAGATTTTTAGATACCGGTACAATGAAAGGGTGTAGACATTGTCCCTGTTTGTTTTCAAAAGTTTGGTCTTTTAATGAATAATATATAGTCACTTTCTTCATATTCTGCTCTGTTCTGTGTACTCAAATTATCTGGGATGTTTCCTCAGTCTTTGCCTTTAAAAAATATTGTGACATTGAACAATGCCTGATCTGTGCAGGACTGCAGCCATAGCTTGTGCCCAGATTCTGTTTCATATGTGTCTGTAGTTATAATTGTGTGCTCCTTGTTGCTTGTTAGTCTGCCTTTTTGGACAATTGCTTCCCATTGATACTAAGTAGGAATGCTCAGACTGACCTGTCTTGTTACTAAGTGCCAAGGAAAAGGGTATGCGTAAAATGACTTCTGTAGCTCCAAGCAGGAGCTAACACTTGCACCGGTACCACATCATTGCACTTTTTTTTTTTTTCTTGAGTGCCTGCTTGATGAATGCCTTCCAACAGCACCAGTTTTATAAGACCTGGCTGTGGCTTGGAAAGAACAATGCTGGAGCCCTTAACATTTTTCTCGATAGTGAAAATTTGAGGACTTTATAAAATGGTGTGGATAACTCAGTTCAGGAGAAATATGTGAAATATCAGTATCACAAATCATTATTTAAAGAGACAGTGATTATGACAAAAACTCATTTGTACCTGAAATACTGTAGTAAGATGTGCTGGTTTCAGATGATGTTTGACGACAGTGGCATATGAACAAATGTATGTCTAGGGACTAATGTATAGTAGAAGTTCTTCCTATTACATGTTTGATCTCATCTAAATCTATTTGTAAAGATCTTTTAGGAAATATTTCCTGTAACTCAAATCTGCTGTGCTCTTCTGCTAGGAGTCAGTGAAAAGGCAATTGATGTCCTGTGCAGAGTGATGATCACAGAGCACAAATGAATGCCGTGAGTGTGATGTCATTTGTCTCGCAGTCTGAAGCAGGCGACACCGAGCGCAGAAAAGCTGAGCTACGTGGAAGGCATTGGGGCTGAGGGAAGACAGTGGGTTGTTCTGAAGTGGATGCTTCATTCATTTCCTTACTCATAGAAGGACTTTGAGATTTTCAGAAGTGTGAAGGGAATCCTGTCACTGCATTTATGTTAACTACGATGGATGCTTGTGTCCAAGACATGATGATTGCTCAGATCCTTTGTACCTCTCTACCCCTAACTCTCAAATAAAAATTGTGGTTTTGGGAGGTTTCATAAACACCACCAAAGTGGCAGAGAGCAACTCAAGTCCCTGTAGCAGTTCTGCTACTGATTGCTGTGCTGTATCTGCCTCGTTCCTAGTGTATCCAACTTTTTCATCTGTTTTCCGCCTTGCACTCAGATATCTGAACTCTGGTACAGTTTTGAAGTATGAAAAGCATCTGTGATTTTGGAACTTGTGGGATGGTTTGAATATTTGAGTGTTCTTTCTACAGTTTTCAGTGTCATTAAAATATTTATGGACTTTTAGAGGGCAAATTTACCTGCATGAAGAATCTGCAGGCATTGGCAGCAAAGATAACAAGTGAATTGGCTTATCCAAAATTAGCCAGATTTTGTTTTGACATGCTAGAGGCAGCATATCAATACCAAGTCTAGACATTGTAAGGTAGACTTTTTAAAAAGTTTTGACATGTGACTGAGTTTGGTCTATCAGTTGTAACTCATGATTCATATTGTTCTTGTGACCATGCTATTCAGAGGCTTGTTGTATGATTGTATCTTAAAACCTCTCCTGTTTTCTGTTAAGCAGGACTTTCAGGATGTTATTGGCATTGGCATTTTTTTTGGAGTTTTCCTTGATAAGGTCACATCTGGTGAGAGGAAGTGCCTTGCTGTTGAAACCCCAAGATCAGTAAATAGCCTATTGATTATCAGACCATTAATAATATGCAAACACTTGCATTTTTTTTTTCTGTGGGCTGATAAGAGTTAAAGGCTTAACTTTTTATTCCCTTTAAAGTAGCTGACTCAAAAGTAAGGCATGCTGACCATGTAAACTGACATAAGTGTCACATCCACCACCAGCCCTGAGGGATAAGTTAATAGCTTTTATTTATGATACATAGCTCCTCATCAGCATCCAAACTTTTTCATGTGGGAAAGCATACACCTTCTAGGTGAAAGTTAGCCTTTAAAACTACATTTGTAGGGGCAGATTTTTTTCGTGTGAAGTTAGGTAAAATGTCTGGAATAACTAGTAGTGGTTCAACCACTAAAATGCAGCAACAAATAGACTTACACCCTATATGAAAATTGTTTGATGGATCTTTCCTCCTTGTCTACATCTGATCTGCAGATACAGATGTTTCTTCTCTATAACCTCCCACGTTTCTTGCTAGGCTGAAAATTCTTTGGGAAAAATCTTTATCTTGTCTGTCTAGCTTCAGTTAATGATTATTCCTGTTTCTAAAGGTAGTGCTTTTTGCTTTGTTTTTAATATTGTGTTCTGAGAGGCTGCAGAGACATACCTAAGAGACATAATTAAAATGTTTAGCTACGGTATGTCTTGGTTTAGATTAACTAGCCTTTTGCATGTAATACACTACAAATGAAGAACAGTACTTTTTTCATGCTCTATTCTCCCTCCCTCTCTCCTTACTCCCCCCATCAGCAAGGAAAAGTTTGCAGCCTATGTATCTTGAAGTATCCCTCGTGGTGCCTTTGTAAGCAGCATCTTAAAGGTTACTCCTAGAGCCTGTCTAAATGTTACCAGCTCTTTAGGGAGAGTGACAAAGATACCCACTAGTGTGGAGTTGAAATCTTTTAAATCTTTTAGGTCTGGTAAACCTTCTGATAATAAATAAGAAATACTTTTCCTCTAATGTTTCATTTTATGCTTTAAAGTGCACCTGCTCACCTGTGCTTTACAAGCAAAATTAAACATTAACAGCTTCTCATTAGTATTATAAGCCTTTTGGGAACATCAAGTTTCAGGAAAAATTATTTACATCAGTCTGTGGATGAGTTTTCAAAATCACAGAGGGTGACTGGCTCAGGAGAACAGTATAAGAAAGTGCAGCTTTGGCTTCTTGGTTTGAATCGGGAGCAGCTGAAATTTTGTAATCTTAAGTGGATGCCTAAATTTACAAATCAAAATTTAGAAACTTGGAGTTGTAGAAACAAGCCTGTGATAGCAGGCAGTACTGATAATCTTGATTGGAGTGGGTGGTGATCTGCATCACCTGGTCAGGTATTTTCCTAAGGACACCTGGGTAGATGAAGGAATTGAGGCCATCTGAGCTGAGCATCCCCAGAAGGCAGGACTGGGAAGGGGCTGGATTGGTGAATGCCATGGGGTGAGCAGTTATATTGCTTGGCTAGGACATGTAATGCAGGACTGTTCATGGGTGTTGCACACCCTCTGAGGAGGCTGCAAGTGTTGCACAATGAATCCTGCAGCTAGTGATATTTCTTTTGCAATGTTTCAAATTTATGTAGGATTTTCAAGGAATGTAAACATGCATTGTGCTCTTGCATGTCCTTTCAGATTGGAATTGCTCTGAGTGGTGTTACCTCATAAAATGCTCGCTAATGGCTTTTGTTTCTGGCTAATTGGGTGAACTTCATTTACAACACATGTAGCTATAAATAGTACAAATTTTCAATGAATGTAGCCATGATTTTTTGAGGGTGTAAGTGCTAGCATTACATTTCTGGCTATGCAATTCTGCTGCTGTTCAAGCATTTAGGCACATAAATGCCATCACATGCGTTTTATTTCAACAAGACTACAAAGTTGCATCACTAACAAGAGAAACAAGATTTAAAGAGCAAGCCCAAACCCATCACAAATGCTAAAATGGTGTAACTTTAAAGTATGCTTATTAGATGGCTTATCTTAAAATTGACTTTTCAATATGTCTGTGGCTAATCGTAATTTTGTTGCCACAACTGTGAAAATCATCCCATGACTTCCCACCAGTATAAGTAGAAGCTTCTTGATTTCTGAACCTATGTGTTGAGTCGCTTGTGTCCTGAAATGTGCAAGCTTACCAGGGTTAAGTGACCAAATCCAGGAATGAGTTTGGCTAGAGATTTTGGCAACTCAGTTGTGTTTGTATGTGTATGAGTGTATGCTCTGAGGTTTTTGTCAGTCTGTATAATCATTTAGATTAGCTGAGACCCCTGAACAGCTGCATTGGGTGATTTCCCTTCAGAGCTAAACACTGTTTATGTGTAGAGCCTCATTTCCCACCTTTTCTCATGGGTAAGATGTATAATTTTGGGGGAAATAATGGAATCTGGGAACATAAGTGCATGGATCTAGATAATGAGAAAAGGCTATGCTGTGAATGGAGCATTTATGGTGTAACTGGATGGGACTCAGCAGAACTGGAGCATGCAGCTCTTGTTGCCATGCTCCTGTAGGCCCTTCTGACATTCCTGACCATAACTGCTGCTCATGGGCAGAACTGACTGGTAGCTGGTCCTGCCATAGTCTCTCACTAATGGGATGTAACTAGTGACCTTGATAGGAGGCTTGCAATGTCAGCTTTTTGTTTCCTAGGTAAAAATTTTAGGAGCCCCGAGCTGCCCCTCTGAGCTTTGTTTGATTAGATAACCAGTGTTGGTTTGCTCTCTGAAGGTCGGCAGAGCATTACCCTCTTACCTCCATCTCTCCTTTCCCTGTTATTGAGGACCTGGTGGCTACCACAGCAGAAAAAAGTCTTGCTCTGCTTCTATAAGCAGCTGGGAGAAGCCTCACGATCACTAGCCCTTGTTCTTGTGGGGGACTTCAACCTGCCAGATGTCTGCTGGAAATACAATACAGCAGAGAGGAAACAGTCTAGGAGGTTCCTAGAGCGTGTGGCAGATAACTTCCTGACACAGCTGGTGAGTGAGCCAACTAGGGAAGGTGCCCCGCTGGACCTCTTGTTCACCGACAGAGAAGGACTTGTGAGCCATGTGATGGCTGGAGGCTGTCTTGGGCAGAGTGATCACAAAATGATAGAGTTTTTGATACGCGGAGAAGCGGCGAGGGGGGTCAGCAAAACTGCCACCTTAGACTTCTGGAGGGCGGACTTCGGCCTGTTTAGGAGACTGGTTGAGAGAGTCCCCTGGGAGGCAGCCCTAATGGGCAAAGGAGTCCAGGAAGGCTGGACATTCTTTAAGGAGGAAGTCCTAAAGGTGCAAGAGCGGGCTGTCCCCAGGTGCCAAAAGACGAGCCGGCGGGGAAGAAGACCGGCCTGGCTGACTAGAGAGCTCTGGCTCGAACTCAGGAAAAAGAGGAGAGTCTACGACCTCTGGAAGAAGGGGCAGGCAACTCAGGAGGACTACAAAGGTGTAGCAAGGCTGTGCAGGGAGAAAATTAGAAGGGCCATAGCTGAGCTAGAGCTCAATCTGGCTGCTGCTGTAAAAGACAACAAAAAACACTTCTTCAAATACATTAGCAGCAAAAGGAGAGCTAAGGAGAATCTCCAGCCCCTAGTAGACGGGGGAGGGAACACAGTGACCAAGGATGAGGAAAAGGCTGAGGTACTTAATGCTGCCTTTGCCTCAGTCTTTAATAGCAGGGCCAATTGTTCTCTGGGTACCCAGCCCCTGGAGTTGGAAGATAGGGACAGGGACCAGAATGGAGCCCCCATAATCCAGGGGCAAATGGTGAGTGACCTGCTGCACCACTTAGACACTCCCAAGTCTATGGGGCCTGATGAGATCCACCCGAGAGTACTGAAGGAACTGGCAGATGTGCTCACCAAGCCCCTTTCCATCATTTACCAGCAGTCCTGGCTAACTGCGGAGGTCCCTGCTGACTGGAGGTCCCAGCTAATGTGATGCTCATCTTCAAGAAGGGCCGGAAGGAGGATCCAGGGAACTACAGGCCTGTCAGCCTGACCTCGGTGCTGGGGAAGCTGATGGAGCAGATCATCCTGAGTGCTATCACACGGCATGTAGAGAATAACCAAGGGATCAAGCCCAGCCAGCATGGGTTCAGGAAAGGCAGGTCCTGCTTGACCAACCTGATCTCCTTCTACGACAAGGTGACCTGCCTAGTACATGAGGGAAAGGCTGTGGATGTTGTCTATCTAGACTTCAGTAAAGCCTTTGACACGGTTTCCCACAGCATTCTCTTGGAGAAACTGGCTGCTCATGGCTTGGACAGGTGAACTCTTCACTGGATTAAGAACTGGCTGGATGGCCAGGCCCAAAGAATGGTGGTGAATGGAGTTTACTCCAGTTGGCGGCCGGTCACAAGCGGTGTTCCCCAGGGCTCTGTGTTGGGGCCAGTTCTGTTTAATATCTTTATCAATGATCTGGATGAAGGGATCGAGTGCACCCTCAGTAAGTTTTCAGATGACACCAAGTTGTGTGGGAGTGTTGATCTGCTTGAGGGTAGGAAGGCTCTGCAGAGGGACCTGGACAGGCTGGATCGATGGGCCGAGGTCAATTGTATGAGGTTTAACAAGGCCAAGTGCAAGGTCCTGCACTTGGGCCACAGCAACCCCATGCAACGCTACAGGCTTGGGGAAGAGTGTCTGGAAAGCTGCCTGGCAGAGAAGGACCTGGGAGTGTTGGTTGACAGCCAGCTGAATATGAGCCAGCAGTGTGCCCAGGTGGCCAAGAAAGCCGATGACATCCTGGCTTGTATCAAAAATAGTGTGGCCAGCAGGACTAGGGAAGTGATCGTGCCCCTGTACTCGGCACTGGTGAGGCTGCACCTTGAATACTGTGTTCAGTTTTGGGCCCTCCCCTACAAGAGAGACATTGAGGTGCTGGAGCGTGTCCAGAGGAGGGCAACGAAGCTGGTGAAGGGTCTGGAGCAGAAGTCTTATGAGGAGCAGCTGAGGGAACTGGGGTTGTTTAGCCTGGAGAAAAGGAGGCTGAGGGGAGACCTTATTGCTCTCTCCAACTACCTGAAAGGAGGCTGTAGAGAGGTGGGGGTCGGTCTCTTCTCCCAGGTAACAAGTGATAGGACAAGAGGAAATGGCCTCAAGTTGTGCCAGGGGAGGTTTAGACTGGATATTAGGAAATTTTACTTCACTGAAAGGGTTATCAAGCATTGGAAGGGGCTGCCCAGGGCAGTGGTTGAGTTGCCATCCCTGGAGGTATTTAAAGGACGTTTGGATGAGGTGCTGAGGGACATGGTATATTGGTGGTCTTGGTAGTGTTAGGTTTACGGTTGGACTCGATGATCTTAAAGGTCTTTTCCAACCTATACGATTCTGTGATTCTCTGATTCTGTAAAAGGGTATTTTTAGGAGAGGGCTTTGTATGTCACCAATAGGACTATGAAGGTAAAAGCTGAGATAATATACAAGGGGTTCTCTGTACATTGTGGCATCCTCTTTCTCCCATCATAGAATGCTTTGGATTGGAAGGAACCTTTACAGGTCACCTAGTCCAACCCCCCTGCAAGAGCAGGGACATCTTTAACTAGATCAGGTTGCTTAGAGCCCTGTCCAACCTGACCTTGAATGTTTCCAGGGATGGGGCCTCCACTGCCTCTCTGGGCAACCTGTTCCAGTGCCTCACCACCCTCATTGCAAAAAATTTTTCTTAAATCCAGTCTAAAGCTGCCCTCCCTTAGTTTAAAACCATTGCTCCTTGTCCTGTCACAACAAGCCTTGCTAAAAAGTCTGTTCCCATCTTTCTTATAGGCCCCCTTTAAGTACTGGAAGGCTGCTACAAGGTGTCCCCGCAGCTTTCTCTTCTCCAGGCTGAACAACCCCAACTCTCTCAGCCTGTCCTCATAGGAGAGGTGCTCCAGCCCTCAGATTATTTTCGTGGCCCTCCTCTGGACCCGCTCCAACAGGTCCATGTCCTTCTTGTGCTGAGGGCTCCAGAGCTGGAAGCAGTACTCCAGGTGGGGTCTCACCAGAGCAGAGTAGAGGGGCAGAATCACGTCCCTCGACCTGCTGGCCACGCTTCTTTTGATGCAGCCCAGGATACAGTTGGCCTTCTGGGCTGCGAGTGCACATTGTTGGCTCATGTCCAGCTTTTCATCCACCAGTACCCCCAAGTCCTTTTCCGCAGGGCTGCTCTCGATCACATCATCCCCCAGCCTGTATTGAAACCAAGGATTGCCCCGACCCAGGTGTAGGACCCTGCACTTGGCCTTGTTGAACCTGTTCACACAGGCCCACTTCTGCAGCTTGTCCAGGACCCTCTGGATGACATCCCATCCTTCTGGCATGTCAACTGTGCCACTCAGCTTGGTGTCATCTGCAAACTTGCTGAGGGTGCACTTGATCTTGCTGTCAATGTCATTGATGAAAATATTGAACAGCACTGGTCCCAGTACGGACCCCTGAGGGACACCACTCGTCACTGATCTCCATCTGGACATTGAGCCGTTGACTGCTATCCTCTGGATGCGACCATGCAACCAATTCCTCATCCACTGAACAGTCCACCCATCAAATCCATATCTCTCCAATTTAGAGAGAAGGATGTTGTGGGGGACCACGTCAAAGGCTTTACAGAAGTCCAGATAGACGACATCCATTGCTTTTCCCTTGTCCACTGATGTGGTAACTCCATCGTAGAAAGCCACTAGGTTTGTCAGGCAGGACTTGCTCTTGGTAAAGCCATGTTGGCTGTCTTGAATCGCCTCCATGTGCTCTAGCATAGCTTCTAGGAGGATCTGTTCCATGATCTTCCCAGGCACAGAGGTGAGGCTGACAGGTCGGGAGTTTCCAGGGTCATCCTTTCTACCCTTTTTAAAGATGGGCACAATGTTTCCCTTCTTCCAGTCACGAGGGGCTTCACCTGACTGCCATGACTTTTCAACTATCATGGAGAGTGGCTTGGCAGCTACATCTGCCAATTCCCTCAGGACTCTGGGATGCATCTTATCAGGTCCCATAGACGTATGTATGTTCAGGTTCCTCAGGTGGTCACAAACCTGATCTTCCCTTACAGTGGGAGGGGCTTTACCCCCCTGGTCCCCAACATGTTGTCCATTGACTCAGGAGGGGTGAGGAGAGCGGTGGCCAGAGAAGACTGAAGCAAAAAGTTGTTGAGTACCTCAGCCTTCTTCTCATCTGTTGATGCTAGGTCACCATTCTTGTTCATCAGTGGAGGTACGCTTTCTTTAACTTTCCTTTTCTGGTTGATATACCTGTAGAAGCCCTTCTTGTTATTCTTTGCATCCCTTGCCAAGTTCAGCTCCAGCTGCGCCTTGGCCTTCCTGACCCCATCCCTACACAAGTGGGCAGCGTCTCTATACTCTTCCCAGGTTACCTGCCCCTGCTTTCACTACCTGTGCAGTTCCTTCTTGCTCTTTAGTTTGACCAGCATGTCTTGACTCAGCCATGCTGGTCTCTTCCCTTCCTTGTCTGATTTCCTATATCTGGGGGCTGAGAGCTCTTGTGCTTTATGGAAAGCACCCTTAAAGATCTGCCAGCTCTGTTCTGCTCCCCTGTCCCTGAAGACCGTTTCCCAGGGGGTCCTACTGACTAACTCCTCGAAGAGCTGGAAGTTTGCTTTCCTAAAATTTAGGGTCCTGACTATACTCCTCGCCTGTCCCATATCCCTCAGGACTGTGAACTCCACCAATGCGTGATTGCTGCAGCCTAGGCTGCCTCCAATCTTGATGTCACTGATGAGCTCACTTGCATTGGTGACCATCAGGTCCAGTATTGCATCCCCTCGGGTAGGGGTGTCTATTACCTGGGTTAAGAAGTTATCCTCAATGCACTCCAGGAGTCTCCTGGATTGCCTACAGCTCGCCGTGCTACTTTTCCAGCAGATGTTGGGGTGGCTGAAGTCCCCCAGTAGGACAAGAGCTTGCGAGCGTGAAGCCTCCTGCAGCTGGAGGAAGAAGGCTTCATCAGTAGCTCTCCTGATCAGGCAGCCTGTAATAGACACCAACTACGAGATTCCCTTTGTTGCCTCGGTCTCTAATTCTTACCCATAAGCTTTCGACCTACTCGTGACTATTCTTCAGGGACAGCTCTTCACACTCTATCCATTTCTTGATATAGAGGGCAACCCCTCTGCCCCTCCTTCCCCACCTGTCCCTTCTGAATAGCCTGTAGCCATCGATAGCCACACTCCAGTCATGGGATTCGTCCCACCAGGTTTCAGTAATGGCAGTCAGGTCATAGCTTTCTAGCAGCATGGTAGCTTCCAACTCCTCCTGTTTGTTGCCCGTGCTGCGTGCATTCGTGTGGAGACACTTCATCTGGGCTGTTGGCCATGTCACCTTCCTAGTGGAACACCCCTTATTTCCCTTAAGGTGTTCCACAGAAGTTTCCTTGTTGGCTCCTACTACCTCAGAAGCCCCCAGCTCATCTCCGCAAGACTTTGACTCTGGTGCAGTGTCCCCAGCACATCCCTGGGCAACAGGTTAAGAGCCTATACTAGCACCCTGTCCCTCTAACCATCGTGTGTCCTCCTGCGGCTTGCTGCAGGTGAGCCTGATGTGTTCCCCCTCCCGCTTCACATCTAGTTTAAAGCCCTGTCAATGAGCCCTGCAAGCTTCTGGGCAAAGACCCTCTTTCCCCTTTGAGAAACGTAGCTCCCATTTGGGAGCTCCCATCAAGCCTGGTGCCATGTAGGCCACCCTGTTGTCAAAAACCCCAAAATTGTGATGTGGACACCAGCCATGGAGCCATGTATTAATAGGCTGGGTCCACCTCTTCCTTCCGATGTCACTGCCTGCAACTGGAAGGAGGGAGGAAACTCTGATTTTGCCAAATTCCCACTTCCTTCTATTTCAGAAAAAACTCCCCTCCTCATATGGAAAAAATCCTATGTGGGGAAAAATAACCACTGAGTGTAGCAGATATAAACTAATAATTGCTCTCTGAGGATGATATTTTGGGTCTTCTTGATGCTACTGCATTGTATCGAATAGGTAGTTGGTGATGAGTAGCACCATTGAGTAGGTGTGACCCTTAGGAAGCAGGAGAATATTCAGTGCTTGAATATCACACTTGTTGTCTCTTCATATACTGACTAGTTTTCAGAGAACCTAGCAGTTTCCTGTGGCCTTGTTGAGAGTAGCACAGGTTTTTCAGTCAGCTGTCTCCACTCGTACACATACAATACCTTTGGAGCACATCTGGCAAGCACAAATCCATTTTCTGATGTGAAAAGCATTATTTTAACAATACTCCACGCAAAGGAGTGTGTTATACATGAACCCATTTGTTTGAAAATAAAGGGCATGGACAGAAGAAAAAAGTTGTGCCATTTAAATTTGTATGCTCTCTTCAGAGTCTGTTCTGGATTTTTCACCACGTGGAATATCTTGCCTAGAGTTCAAATTGAATTGCACCAAAATGTAGTGAAAACTCTATTACAGCCATGGGAATCACAAAGTGAACCGTGCTACTAAGCAAACTGAATTTCGAAAGATGAGTGCCAAATTAATCTCTGACACAGGTCTTCTGAATCTACCTTAGACATCTCATATACATTACACTAGTAAAGCAAAGTATTTTAAATAAATCTGAGCTGTGTCAGACTTGCAGGTTTCTAACATGAGAAAGTAAAAATTAGGTTATTTTTCCCATGTCTTTATGAAAGTTTCTTCTTTTTTCTTTTTTCTATTTTTTTTTTAAATGGCATCTCTATATTTGTCTTACTCTTTCCCTGCTAATATTTTAGAGACAGTTGAATGCTCAAGAGGGAAATTAGTTGTTGGAGGCTTTGAAATACTGTACATGCTTTCACTGCAAATATATTATCATTAAGTCTACAATGGCTATTTTTTATCTAGGAATTGTCTGTATCAATCTTCAAAGAGCCTATCATATGTAAAAGTATATTAAGCAACCGTTTATGTATTGATTCAAAAATACATCTCACACAGAAAAGTTTTCATATTCTCTTTTTTCCCCCAGCTATACACATCTGATACTTGCATTCGATCAAATACTGTACAGAACTCTACATTAAAATTAAGAAGACTTGGTCCAGTCTGGGGTAGCAATCTTATTTCTAACTGACTTTTAGGATATTTTCCTTTATTACTAAAAAAAATAGAAATTTCTAAGACATTTCTAAGATATTTTCTTAGAAAAATTCCTGGTGTTTTGAAGGCAAGAAATGGCTATGGGACCTTGCTGAAACTCTTAGGAGTTCTACTTTTTTCCCCCTCTGATTAGCTGGTCAATCAAGAGATTTATCTTTTTGATTCATATTGATTTGATATCTCTTTTTTTCTGATGCTTGCCTTGCAGTGACATAATGCTTTGGTTTTACAAAATGCAACAGAATCTTGACCAAATCAACATGACGTTTTAAAAGATCATTAGAAAAAAAAGCTGGAATAAAAACACCATAAAGATTTTTTTTGTCAAAGGAAATGTTCTTTTGTTTACATTCCCCTATCTCTGGGTTAGTTTGGTTCATACCAAAACATAGCCATGGTCATGTCTTCCAATCCTATATGCTGCATTAACATTTAGGAGTGGAGTGATTTCTCTGATCATTTTCGTGAGCTGGCAACACTTCCCGCTGAGGCAGAACGCTTTTGCAATCTCAACTGCAGATCAAGTCTTCTTTCTCCAGATCCCTATGGAACATTTCTGTGGAATTTCATTGTAGGAATTTGAGTGCCTGTTACTTCAAAGGCATTTCCAGCATCTAAGTATTGTCTCCCAATCAAGAGCCTGATTTTTTTTTTTTTCCCTGCAAAATTTTACACTTTAAATTCAATGGAATTCTTTGCATTTCTATTTTATGGCTGCTGGATGTTTCCATAATAGTAACAGTGAGCAGCAGAGAATAGAAATCTGATGCACCATCATTTTGAAAGCATGCTGGCTGCACAGCTTCTGTTCTAATTTGCTGGTAGTCCTGAGCCTGTCCAGAGATAGTAATCCTTTACCAATTAGGTTTCATGGGGTTGAGATGAGTTTGTGGTCAGGTATATAAATGAAAATTATGATGTCTGGTAAAGGTCAGAGCCGCAGAAAACCCAAGGGAGTGTTGTTTATGGCTCCAAAGCAGTTTAAATACTGTGATTTAGCTTAACTGATATGATTCACAGAGGGTCATCAGAAGGAAAGAAAAAAAAAAGCAAGAGGTGCTAAATTAAATGAGCTGTGACCATCTGTTCTTATACTGGTGCAGAAAGTGGAATTAAGTTTAGAGATACATTGGTGTAATTGGTAAGGACAGCATTTCAAATCTGGTATTGGAAATTACATTGGAGCTGCTGTAAAAAGAGGAAAAAATTGTGATTTGAGATAAACAGGCTACTCTCACAATCAGTCTAATCACACATCCTGGTGCTTGAAGCCTTACTCTCATCTCCTTTTGAGAGTCACTGTTAATAGCTGCATTTAAAATGGAGGGGAGGGGGTGTGTGGAAGTGCATGTTTTGAACTCTGGTTTTGGGCCTACCACTGCATTTCATCTTTTTAAACAGTTTGGTAAACCTGGTGTGGAAGGTTGTGCACTGCTTTGTCTTGTACAGCATCCAGCAATGTCCCTTCTTAGCAGTATACACGGCAAGGAAAATAATACTTTGATTGTAGCATATCACAGATCATGATATGAAAAAAATTGTAGCAAGATGTGCCTTATTTCTGTAGCTATATTTTGACAATTAATGCAAATAGAGTAACTGCATACTTGACCAATTTCTTTGCAAAAGAGCTACTTGGCATGAATATTACTATTATTACTATGAATGTACTTTTTTTTTTTTTCTGAATGGAAATGATGAAAAATGACGTTTAGATGGTTGGTGCATTTGCTGATTAACACACAGACATCCTGGGAAGATGCACCATGTTGATGATGATTTATACTAGGGTAGTAAGATTACTTAATACTGCTCCGTTAAAAAAAAAAAAAACACCACAAAAACCACCACAAAAAGCCTAAAAAAAAAAAATAAAAATCACACTATAATTTCTAATTGGACTTGAAAATGATTGACTAAGAAGGTCTGTGAAACTATAAATAGTTAGAGATCAACATAATCTGTTTCAATATCAAACATATAACACTGGAAGTAAATAGTATGTCGCAATGGTTATGAGGTTTTCTACATGGTCATATTGTATGCTAGCTATTGTATGGAGATACAGTGAATAAGGGAAGCTTATTTGGCTTGATGTAGAAAGCTGAGACAGGTCTGTTTTTTCCACATCCCACTGTCCAGTATTCTGCAGTTGTTCTGAATTTAGAATTTCCTTTGAGGTTTTTAAATAAGATTGCTAGATAGACCCAAAGGAAACCATTAATCTTTGAAAGAGGCTTTTTGGTTTTTCTTTTCTTGGAATAAATTGTGTAGTCACATATGTCTCTGTCAGATATGGATCACATCAAAATTTGCTGAATCTCTTAATGACAATTCCAAGATTTTTCAGTTTTTAAAAATTTGTTTTGGGTGAAAAGTACAGTATAATTATATATTATGTAATTATAACAATAATCATAACAATATAATTATATATATTGTTATGATAAGGGTTCATTCTTTAAAAATCTTGAAATATTCCCTTATCTGTACTATCAAAGGAACTTGACACTCTCTACAAATGTGCATACATTAGCTGAATAGGATGAGGGACAACACACGCTGCTTTGAAAGAGAGATTAAACTTAACAAAGACTTACTCCACAGAGTGGGCAAGTGAGAGGCACCAAAATCCCCACTGCCTCTTTCATTTGCAGTCGGTAAGAATGTTTACAGAATGACATCAGTTGAAAAACGTATGTCTTGGCAGCAGCAATTATCTGCTGTATGCAAACACTAAAAGTATTTGGGGGAAATACTACTGCAAATCCCCACTCTGAGTTGGCTGGATGTTAACTTTTCCTGTGCTTCTGCTTGTGGGTCAGTGATGTGCTTCTCGGGTGCAGTCTGCAAAAAGCCAAAATCTGCCTGAGCAGAAGAGACCAGCAACTCCATTGCAGTCCATCAGTCTTTAGAGAAAACATAAGTTTTCTGTGAATGCCTCTCAGAGGTCTGTTAAGAGTCTCTGAATCATAGAGGTTGTGACATGATGGTGATATACTTGCATTGATCACTTGACTGTGGCTCAAGGGGAAAGCAATCCTTCTTACTTCGACCTTTGCCCATGCTCTCTGGAAAGGGGACAGCAAGGAGGGAGGGTGCATTCGAGATTCCCTACTCTTTCCCTCCTGCTTCCCTCCTGCTGACAGCACGTGCAGGGATCAGGCTTGAATTAAGTGCCATGGGTCTCCCCAAATGTAAAACTGTTTCTTGAATGCAACCCCACTTGCAAACGCACCAGTCTGTCATGCCTGTGTCCAATGCTTTCCCCTTCTGTCAGCGCTGTGACATTGGGTCGGATTTGCCATCTGCTGCCTGCAGTCAGAACGGCTGCAGCTGGCAGATGCAAAGGCTTAGGACAGTTTCACCCTTGTATTCATGCACCCAGAGGTATGGGGAAACCTGAGGAGAACGTGCTGTGTTAGTGCTCTATACTAGTGGGAAAACTGCCTGCAAAAAATGTACCAATACAGGTGGTGTTGTCTGGTCTAAACCTGTCTCCTCTGTAGAGAAAGGGCGGGAAAAACCAAAAGTCTACAATTTCAATAAATGACCTTTATTCTAGGCAGGTGGCTTACTGGTTAGAGTGGTCCTAGTAACAGCAGGCACAAAAGGCAGCATTTGGAAGTGAGAACAGAGAAATGTTTATTCTCTTTCCTTGCCCAAAGCAGGTTATGCTGGATAAAATAGCCAGTTGTTCTGCAGCTTAGACCTAGGATAGTACAGAAAATTAAGCCCAAACTTCATAGCAGCGTAAGGAGATGTTCAGGTCCTGTGAGGGAAGAAGTGAGAGAGACTAAACTTAGGGGCCCTGCTATCTTGTGCAAGCCTAGTAATGAATTTATGAGGGGGCGCAAGCTGGTAGTTTCTGGTATTATACCATATTCTCAGTTAGCGTTTCAGAGACTCAAAATTCTTTCAAACTTTATTTTGAGGGATAGAAACAGCACATATTGCCCCTTCTTCCACTTCTGGATATGGAAGAGGGGAAAAAAAAAGAGCGCTTTATTTGGTCACTCTTACATTCTTACATCAGGTCTTCCTCTGCAAACATAGTACTTCTCTAATTCATAACTTGACCTGCCTGGAGCTGAGTGGTTTCAGAGGTAGGAGAAGCACTCAAATATTCTGAAATTACCTTTATACCACTTTTCTTTTCAGAGTTATACCAAGCACTCTGAGCACTGCTTGTGATCTGGGCCAAGCTGTCTTTTCCAGCTCCAATTACTCTCATTTTTATTATATGCAAACACATCTTCTTTCAGTTGCCAGGTGAAATCCCCACTATAAATCAATATTCCTTGGTGGCAGGACTTTCCAATCCACCTGTGGAAATACTGGGGGTTTGGGGTTTGTTTGTTTGTTTATATGTTTTTTTCTTTCCTAGGAGTGAATTGATATTCCTTGAGGTACAGAAGACAGGCAGCAAATAATGGCTTTGCTTGGAAGCTGCAACACAATCCTGGTTACAGCTGTGTTGTGTTTTAGAAAGGAAATGGTAAACTGTAGGTAATAGTGCTCTCTGCTCTTCTCCCTTGGCAAAAACAGGTAAGAGCACTAGAGATGTCAGAGGAGACATGGTTAACAAAAAACCTTGTGCTTGAAATTTATTAACTGTCTAAACTTTTTTTATCAATGGTTACATTATTTTTTTCATTAACTTTGTTGCAAACTCTGAAAAGACCAGCCACAGTGTGCGTGTGGAAATGCAGTTAAAAACAAATTGTTTTGCATGTAGGAGAAACCAGATTCTTGCTTTTCACTGATGAGCTCTTTTTAATTTTCTAGTACAAGGTCTTATATAGAGTTTCCCATGTCACTTCATAAACCAGTAACTTTTAAATATATATTTAATTCAGTACTTATAAAAACTTCATGTTAGTCCCTACTTTCCTGTTGTTACAGAACTCAAACACTGAATGTAGACAAACTTCCAATTTCCCTTCTAATTGCCTTTGGAAGATTAATCCATTGTAATATCAGGATGAAAAAAGAGTTAGCACTGGAACAAAATAACTGGCAAAAAAAAAATCCTCAGAAGGGGATGTAGTAACATAAAAAATGTTTCAGTGGTGTAGCTGCATGTAATTTGGATGATGCTGTTACAGCCTTAGGTATGTACATTCCAGTCTGTCAAAGTTTCCTGGGAACCAGCAAAGTTCCCTGTGCTAGAAATGCAGCACAGCCAGAACAACTCTAGGTATTTCTTCTCCTTCTCAGTGTTATCCACTTCTTGATACCGCTTCCCAGCAGACATAGAATTGCCTCTAAATTAATGGTATCTTGGACTTCTAGGCTAATTTCCTTGTATCTTTTGCTCAGTACCACGTATGGTATACAAAACCAGACTTGCGAGAGTTATTTCCTTCTCTTTAGCAAGAGGATGAGGTGCTGGTTTTGAGGAATAGGCCAGAGACACTGGTATGTTCAGAAACAACCAGCTTGCTTTTCCTCAGCTGGTGAGATGCATTCTGAGGATGGAAAGAAAGGTAGGAGACATCTCTGAAGACAGGATGGCTGGGCAGTATTTTTGACAGGAGGTAGATAAGACAGATAAGTTAGTCAAAAATCCTGTTTGCTTACTATGTTTAAGGGCCGTTCTCTGGGTCCTAGCTTACAGGAGCTTGTAATGCCTGTCCGGCCACGCTTGCATGGGTGCTAATATATTCCTACAATATTTGCCTGCACAGGGTGTAACACAGTAGTCCTGGTATGAAATCTACATTTTGTATATTATTGCTTACACTGACTATCTGAAACAAGGATAGGATAGCTAGAAAAGATGAAGAAAGACACATTTTTCCTTTCATCCTTCCTGTCTGTTCTTCCTGATCTTTTTAGATAACCAATGCAGGTTAACAACATATCACAATATGGTGCTTAATCAGCTTTTATTGTTTTCACTTGCTTTTCACTTAAATTTGGTCCATCCCAGCCATTAAAATAATGATTTGTCTGGTTTTAAAATAGTAACTTCTAAAACATCTTGACTTCTTTTTAACCGCTTCTTGGTTATGATGATTGTTGGATCTTCCCTGTGGACAGGAAAAGCTATGAGCTAGTGGAAAATGCTGTGGTTCCCTGTCATGTGATTCCAGGGTTTTACATTCTATATTCTTTTGCGTATTATTTAATGTATACACACACATACGTATATATACACAAAAGTTGCAGGAGTTGGCCTAATGGGATAGAGACTTACATTTCAAATTTAAATACCAGTGAATTGGTTCTCTAATTAGGAAATAAGACCAACTGGGGATGGGTGGATCCATGTCTAAAGGGACATACTGGACTTCAGTGTGATCTCTCTTTTTAACTAGTTCAATGGGTATACACACGGACGTGTACATAGAAAGCATCTTTTATAATCACAGAAAGCTGGTTAAACTTTTTCTCCTCATATTTCCTCTCTGTAAGAATAACATGCAGTAACTGCTTGGCGTCATATTTCTCAGGCGGTTTCTACCTCCAGAAAATGATTTATTAACTAGAGTTCAGCTGCTTTTTGCTTTTGTTGCTGTTGACAAAAGGCATGTTTAAGCATGTCAAATTGGCTTAATGCAGTGGACAAAAATGATGGCTAAGAGTAGCAGAACTTGCTGCCAACACATATTTCTTCTTTGTACTATTTATAAGGAATAGTTAATCTGACCTCAAAGAAAAGAAGCATATGCTCCACCAGATAAGGTGCTAGAGATGAATGAATCTGTCTGCTATGGAGCATTTGTTGGAATAAGAGAGAGAATATAAAAAAAATGGAGCATGAGGGAAGGAAGACTTAGCCAGCCAAGTTCCAGAAGGAAAAAAGTGAAGTAAATCTGGGAAGTGACAAAAATAGTGGAATGAAAGAAGAAAGGGTGGATTAATGAGAGGGAAGGTAAAGAGGCAGGTATGTTGGCAGTCAGCACTTCCTCTAGGGCTTCGCTTCTTGTTTTGCCCTCGATAGTAGTTCTGGATTGTGGCTTGAGCAGTGTGGGTCTTCTAAAGAACTGGGCTAAAATCCAGTAGTGCTACTTGAGGGGAATAGTTTTGTAATTGTATAACACTAATAGACGGCTCTGTCAATAGGATCTCCTGGCCTCAGTAGTACATACAGATACATGCACATTTTTCAAATGGATTATTAATTTTTATTTTAGTCCAGTGCTAAATACACAGAAGATAGAAAAATTATCTGGCTGGCTAGAAGCTTGAGATAAAGTGTAGGTTTTTACAAAGGAGGAAATTAAAAATGAGAAAAGCATAAACAGAAAAGAAAGAGGAGAAAATGAATCTGAAACACAAATCTGGGTGGCTGTGTAGAGGCAGCATTTCATATCCAGGCTGCTGGCTTCAGTCTCCTTCAAAGGCAGTGGTAAAGATAAAGGAGTAAGATGATAGTGTTGATGGACCTGATATCTGGACATTGGAACCTGATCTGAATGTCAGTTTCTTTTAAGCAGACTGCCTCTAATTTCTGTCGTGTATTTCTGGTATGCCTTGTGTCCTACAATGGACCCGGGGAAGTGGTGATATTTGGACTTTATATACATGAGCAAGGTTTTTCCTTTTGTCTCTGCATTTTAACTGTTTTCTCTGCTTTTACTATGAGAGAATCACTGTGAACATTCGGTATTTTCAATTAATTCTATTCTGACCGGGTATGTTTTTTCTCCAAATGGTAAATTTTGGTTACCAATAGCTTGTAAATATGACTTTTTGATTATATTAACATGTTGCAGTTACATATTGAGTTTTGGTGATTGATCTTGTCAATAAATTTATTTGCAAAAATAGTTACCAAAAAACCCCCTTAAAATTAGTGTAGGGCTGAAGCTGAATGCACAAACTTGCATTTGTACTTATTTGAAAATTTGGCTGAATATTTGTAGCTTCGTTGTGTTGTTCAGCTTCTGAGTGAAAGCTGCGGCCACACATGATCACTCAGTCACCTGTATAAGAGATATGAACATAGCAGTGCATGTAAGTGACTTTTGCTCAGTATCGCAACATATAACACTGTCACTAACAGTGGCGGTGGACATCTCCCTGGAGTGCTGAGGGCTGGGTGGCCACCCTGTTCTCCATGGCAGGACTGACTGCCGATGCACTGGGAAGGGACCACATGGGAGGCTCTTCTCTCCATCACACAGAGGGTACATCCCTTGGTTGTTTGCATCTCTCCTAATGGTTGTGGTTTTAATTCTGGATGCACTTAATGCAGTCTGTAAGGAACTGGCCTGTTTCAAATCTGCACTGGTCTTTCCTTTTTCTGCCTTTTTCCCCCAGTAATTCTGCTAATATTTTGGGAGCTTTTGGGAGCTAAAATTTCAGCCCTTCCACAAATACCAAAGGTAAGAAATCAGCAAACTAAGTGTAAACATAAATTTAATTTTGAAGTAGTGTGCAGGTAATACTGAAGTCAGCAGTGCTGTTCGGGTGGTTAAACTTTTAAGTACTTCACCAGTGGTAGGAAGTAAAGCCAATAAAATAGGCTTTTTGTCTACCTAGAAAGCGAGCTGGGTAACTTCCACAAAATGGAATCAAGACCTTCTTTTTGAAGTGGGCTAGTGAATGTCTTCTGGACAGGAATCTGTTAGTGAAGAGGAGAGAGCTGCACCATAACTGAAATAGTGGGCTCTCTAGCCCACCCTGGCTGGCTGTGGGTCGTCTGCAAATCACGGTCACTGTGATATTAACAACGAAATCAATCAAAGCAAAAGACCAACAAGGCAATAAAAAGAATTTGTTGATATCAGCAATGAGCTTGGGTCAGTCCCTGAGGATGGTGCAGCCTGAGGCTAAGCCAGAATTAAATGTTTTTGTGTTTAATAGATTTTCTCTTTTCTTGTTTTCTACTGGATATGCTACCATGGCACATAGTTGGCAGCTGCGACCAGACTATGGTTAAACAAACTAACATTTAAGGAGAAGAAAAATTGCACTGGAAGACAGACACAAACAGTCAGACTTGCTGACGGGCAGATGTCACTATAAAACCTCTCACTCAATGATTGGCATCAGCAGCTAAACTGCCCAAAGCCAATTGATAAGTGAGAAGGAGTAGATAGCAATGCTTGCCTGCCAGTATGGGGCTGCATGTTTCAACACTATCTAGGGAGGAAAAAGGAAGAGACCCCTGATTTTTGCTGACACTAACATTTAACTTTCACCTAGTTTGGTATTAAAACAATTAATATTGGTAATTAAGGCATTAGAAAATCAAGAAACACCCATTGTTAAGACTGGTACTTGATATGATAGGAATTTGTAGAATAGTTAATGGCACTCAAATGGTATTTCTTGCAAATTCAAATTTGAATTTAGCTCTGAAAATAGCAACAAAAACTACAACATGCAATATGCTAGAATTTCAGGGTGATCTTACTCAGCTAAAACTTTTTCTACTGGTGATTATTGGCAGGCAAAATGCTTGTTAAATTACAAATTTAAGTATCGCATTGTGTCTGCGGACAACTACTCTGGCATCCCAGTGACAGCATTTTCTGTGTCAAAAAGGTGCTTGTTCAAAAACAGGGACTGAATTTAGTAAAATCTGGGTCAGTATGTAAAATGTAGCTTAGCTAAAGTTGGAGTGGAAACTGATGTGACTATGCCACTATCTGATTTTTCAATTGTGTGGCTGCATGATGCTGCAACTTTTTATATGCAAGCATCCAGTTGTTGCTATTTGGGTTATGGGATAGATGGAAAAATGAAGAAGAATAAATATAAATAAAAATAAATAAAAATAAAAAAAATAAAATAAAAGCAGTAAGTTGTTCTAAATTGACTTGGCACTGCTAACTCAAAGTCCTTGTGCCTTTTCTTTGCTAAAATTATCTGTATAGCCATCTCAGATTTGTTATATCATGACTGAGGCAAATCATGCACTTGTGGCAGAAGTGGCCTTGGCTGAGATACCATTAACTGAAGCTCCTGTGGCTCATAAGATCTTTAGTCACAGCATCTGACTGTAGGAAGAGACTTTTTATGAGGTAAATCCTCTTGCTTTGTATAACTTCATCAGCTTGCAGTGAAGAAGCAATGGGGTTGTCTCCAACAGTGGGAGAATGGCATCCCAAATGTATCTCTACTCCCCCAGCCAATATTAAGGTATGCAATGCAGAAAGGTATGAGTGTATACTTATTTTCATAATTATGCATAGTCTTGGATTAAAATTATTTTACTATTTTCAAGGGAAAGATAAACAAATGTCTCTTTTTCTGCTTTCTCACTTCAGAAAACGAGAACACAATCTGATGCACATATTTTAGGCCAGTCCTCACGGACATGAATCTTTCCTTTGAGGAAAGGCTCAGTTTGCTTGCACAGTTTTTCAGCAAAGGTAAAGAGAGAAAGGTGAATTTCTAAAACAGCACAGAGACGTGCCCGTCTTGCTGTGTCCCTCCCTTCACTATGGAAGGTCTGCCTAAACCTCTAGTAGACCTTCAGTAGACTATTTGGTCACTGATTTGTCCCCAGTCTAGTTTTTTTTTTCTGCTCTGTATCTTTGGTTTTGGCTTTTGCAGGCAATACAACCTTTCTTAAAAACAAAATGACCCCCCTAAACATGGCAACTCTGATGAGGAATGCTTTTTCTGAAGCCAGTTTTCTTTCTTTTTTTTTAATCTCCCCCTCTGCCCCTCCCCCCCCCCCCCAGTTTCCCAGCTGGCAGACCTGGCATGGTGACATGGTGCGTCAGATTGCATCAGTCACATTGTCCTCTGTGACATCCTGTCTCAGAAGTAGATGTGACTGATGAGAGGTGATGGTGTCACATCACAACTGAGGCCTCAGCTGGAGAAGTTTGAGCAATTCACTCGACCACCATTAAAAGGGACACGGGATGGAGGAGCCAAGTGCTGTCTTATATCCCTCCCTTGCTCTCTGGTCTCTTTCACACTGCATGTTTTGCTAGCTGTGTCACCCAAGTTAGCCTGGATCAAGAGTTGTTGTAGCTGAAGAAGTTTTGAAGACATGTAGAAAGGAGCTCTGTAAAATCAATGGCATACATTTATCTGTGGGCAACTGTAGTTGCTCTGAGTCTGATGAACTCTGTTGCCATACTCTCAACATTGTCCTAACTAATTACAGCCATCACGTTGTGAGCTATTCCTTACAATCAGGAAAATGAACTAAAAAGCTCATGAGCTTCCCTTAGGTGCTGTCAGAGGTCCGCAGCTTGCTAATGTCACTAAATAGTGACAGGCAGCTCTGGCTTGTTCCTGCGTAAAAAGGAGAAGTATGTGTTGCAGAGCTGCAAAAGCAAAGGTCTGAAACAATGATAGCCCTTGTTAACCTTCCAATTGTATCTAAAATAAATAGCTGAGATTCCCTAGCTGTCTGCAATATCTATTTGTGCTCGCCTGCAGCAGCTGTAGGAAGTACTCTCCCTACTGTATATTGCAGATACATTTTCTGTAAAAGGGTGTCAGTAGTGCTCTGAGCAGTGTTAGGCAGGATGGGTTTCACCAGTCAGATGAGCTTTACCTTTTCAGAGGAGTGTTTGCTTTCCAAACTATGTTTATCAGCTGCTTTTCTGATTGACAGCATTACAGCGCTCATTGGCAAGTTCCCCATGTTGAAAAAAACATTATTCTGCAAATCACCTAATAAAGCTGTGGATCTTTTTTTCCTTGTATATCACTGGTAAATAAGACAATTTTAAGAATAGGAAGGCAGCATAGTACTTCTTACTGCTAGGAGAAACTGGATGAATAGTTATTTTTATATTCCTGAATCATGACCCTGGCTGAAAATTCTCCCCATCCTCAAGTCCAAACACAGCATTTAACTTGGAGTTTCCTTTAGCTTGACAGCTACTTTTCCTTCTCCTCTTTTCAGCTCCTTCATTTATGCCTGTAAAATAAAATGCTTCCCATTTTCTACCTCTTCCTTTGTTTTGATGCTTTTCTGGGCCATGATTTTGGTTTTGGTGCACATGTTTTTTTCATTTTAAAATGCCTTAAATTTTTTTTTCCCCTTTTCTCTCATACCTTTATTTTAACCTTTTTATAATTAGTTCTTCCTTTCTTATGACCATTTAATTCTTCCTTGATTTCATTGCTGTTGTTTTCTGTCTCCAACTCTGCTTTTACCCCCCCACCCCCCCCTTTGCTGCCCAGTATTTATATAGAAATTTGAAATAATTTAGTTAGGAAGGGCGCTCTGGAGGTTATCAAATGCTGTCCCCCAGAGTGAAACGCACTCTAGAGTTCCATGAAGCATCATTTTATTCATTTGTTTCTCCTTTTGTACATGTACATGTGTATTTGCAAGCCCATGGTATAGCCAGGAGCAGTATGAGGTCTGGAGAGTTAGTCTGTCTTTGGTCTCTTTCCATCTCTGCCCTGGTGCCTCTTCAGACCCTCCTGGCCTTCTGGTCATCCTCTTTCTGTTGTTCCAAAAACATTTCTTCCAGTCCTGCAGCAGCTTTCCCAGGTCCTTGGTCCTTTTCCCTGCGCACATGAAGTGCTGCGCTGATGAGAAAGCTGAAATAGCCTGGGTCCCAGAGCTTTCCACCAAACGCCTTTCCTGCCTTTCTCCCCCGCCCCTTTCTTCAAGCCTTCTCTAGTTACAGTTTATCTCTGTATTCTGGAAGGAGATGAGCTGTCTTTTTTTGCCCATATTTCCCAAATACCTCCCCATTTATGAAAAGAAAGTCAGTCTTTGCTTCTGCCTCTCTGCCTTAGCTCTTGCTGGCTGCTGAGCTATTCACAGTCTGGAGAGACAGAGAGAGGTGTTTCCTTACGAAAATACTCCTGGAAGCTGGTGCATCTCTGTGACACGCACTAGGCTGACTAAACTACTGTGAGGATGGGTTTATTGAATTACACTGTCAAATTACTACAGCAGGCTCAGCTGATAAAGACTTCATAGCTCAGAAGCTCTTGTAAACAGTACTTGCTGTGATGAGTGTTGCTGGTTTTGACGTTTTCTCTTAGACTAACCCTGGGATGCACTTGCGCGTTGGCAGGTTTCATGTAGGAATCTGCCTGGTATGACTGGGTTTGTTGTGCTTGCACGGTCAAGCAAGCTGAAGCAATAGTGTTCGTCCTTCTTTTAAGAAACTGAAGGGAAATGTCCATATGTTGTCTGATGTTGCTCTTTCCTCATCTCCTCCCTAAGTGCTGTTTCTCATTTTTCCAGGACTCTGACAATTTCTTTTCCCAGGAAAACATGCCTTGTAGCTTACTGGGCACTGCAGAGTCTCAGGTTAACAGAGCGGAGCAGGGGAAGACACACCAGCGTATTCCAGTGCTGATTTTTTTCTTTTGTCCTGCTTTTCCATATCCACATGTATTTATGAGCCTATGTTACAGATACCAGCAGGCTCCACTGTTGAGAGCCAGACTGTCTTTGATCTGTTCTCTGGGAAGTACTCTTGGGAGATGGGTGAGGATGCGGCGTGGGGCAGTCCTGGGGCTTGCTAGGGAGGAGATGTGGTAGGCCTGCGCAGTCAGCAAGCAGTTTGGAGAGCGAGGGTCTGTAGGTAGGATATCAGTCTCTCTCTCCAGTCTGCAGCTTCTGTTTTCTGCTTGACTGCACTCACCACCTTCCTACTGCCCCTCAGGGAATTGCCCTCTTATTACCACAATTACAATCTGTACACATTTCATTAAACTAATATCGCTTCGCACAGGCTTTCTCCACCGAAGTGCACAGCTGGAAGCCCATTTCTTTTCCTCAGCTTAAACACTTTGACAGGTTAAGAAAGCTATTATGGCTGAATAACAGGTGTTGCAAAACAATGTGCATTTGATGTTTAAATGAGAGAGCTTCTTTATTGACTGCCTTTATTGCAGCGAAGACTCTCCTTTTTCAAGATGACTGGATTTTTATTGGTTTTACTGCTTTTTAAAGTGTATTCTGTTGTTTCAGAATAGGTCCGGAGTGACTCTCTGCAGTTATTTGTTATTCTGATGTCTTTTTTTATTTGCACTTTTTTGCTGCCTTATCCAGGTGAAGGATACCAGTGCTAAAGAGAAAAAAATTATTTTGTCTCTGCCTCACGCCAGTACTAAGTGCTTCTTGTTCCTGGGCAGCTCCTGGTGCAGCTATAAGCCATTCTGCTTCATTACTTTGCTTATTATTTCTAACCAGACTTGATTCATTTCCCACCTATCTGCATAGCAGCCTATATATATAGCAGTTTATATATTTAAGTTATAGCTGGGCTTTAGAATGGTTTGCAGAGATTTTCAGAACATTGCAGGAGACCTGGGCGTACACTGTTTACTGGCTTCCGGTGGCCCAAATCAATCACATTTGGGAATCTCAGAGTTTGTGTTTAGTCTGTGGTGCTATGCGATATGATTAATATGGTGTGTTCACAGACAAGTAGCGTGGCCCTGTAAAAGAAGTCTTGAGAAAAGACTTCTCTTGAGAAAAGACTAGCGTGGCCCTTGTAAAAGAAGAAGTGAGAATCAGGAATTCAATGCAATGTGACATTTAATTAAAAACAACCAATATATTGTAACTGAAAAAAATATTAAAAAGATAAAAAGAGGAAAAGTTAGATTTCTCGACATTAAAAATCAAAGTCCTCTCTAAGAAAAATAAATTAATTCCTGAGTAATCTCCCCATCATCTTCCCCCAAGCTCCCCACCTGGCACTCAGGCTGAATTTTAGTAAAGCTTTCTGCAGGCAGGATGGCACTTTCTCTCCCACTCCCACAAGTAGATTTTGCCTAATGCAAGCAGTTTAAAGAAGGACCAGGACAAAAGGACCAACTGTGTGTAGTAGTAGAGTAAGGACACTGTGGTTATGGCCTCATATTTCTTTTCTGTCCTACTACCTATTTTGTCTTCCAAAATTGCAAAAGAGTAAATTAATAATGTGACATTTCAGCAGCCAGAAGTTTGGAGGGGCTAAAAACTTATGTTGGGAAGGAGGAGAAAAATCTGTTCAAGCCAGCTTAATTCTTGTGAAATCTTTTCCCTGCCTGTAATTCCTACCACAAATTAGGTACTGATGCAAGGTCTGGCACACTGAGAAGGGAGGGAGAGCAGCCATCTGTTTTGGGGGAACTGGGTGCAGTACTGGGGAAATCTCACCGGAGGTCTAGCTAGCTGGCTGTATTACACCATTTTTTCTTACATGACTGATGTGAAAGCCATGTGAATTATGTGCAACACCAAGCTGCAAGTAGAAGGAAAATTGTGTGTAGATGAAGAAGAAGGTGGGAAAGCAAGTAGCTGTCACCACCACCATATATTTTTCACAGTAGGCAATAAATTACTTTTGTGATCCTCTGCAAAATTACCTGTAATAGAGGAATTAGCTGTTTCTCATTATTATGTAGATATTTGGTATATTTAAATTTCTGACAATGATGAAGAAAAGTGAAATGCTAATTAGCACATAATTTTTCTAGAAATTACTCTGTCCACAACTGAGGAAGCCTGTCAGGAAGTTGTCAAGAGAGAATTGTGCTGTTTCTTTTGTTGCCTCTTTTTTCTCCCATGTTTCACAAGTCAGCTCCTGAATGTTAGCAGTTTCAGCTGTTGCCATCCTGCATGTTCAAAAGCTTGTTTCTCAATGCATGTGTAGTTGTCTTCAGTGCACCTAACATATAACCTAGTCCTTACAGGGTACATTAACAAAAAGGAGAATTTTTGCACACCTAATGGAACTGTGCTCTGTTTGGAGTAACTTCTCTGAACACACTAGAGCTTATCTAGACTCATAATGATGTGAGTGAGTCTAGGTTATGTTTCTTCTTCTCCCCTTACTTCTAAATAAAAACAAACCAATCTTTTCCTCTGAGCTAAAATCATATTTACTGTTTGGCTATTTTTGCTTTCTGAAAATACAAAGCCACCATGGTGATCTGCAGTTACCAGCTGCTCCTTCCATTTATTCTATATTGGAAAGGGCAGGAGCTAGGATCAAGAGAGTCAGGAGGCTAATGAGTTTCCAGCTACTCCTTCCTCTCTCAACCTGTCTTGTCCGTGCAATGTAGCTTCAAGACGAGCAGGGGAGATGCTCAGGCCAGGAGCCCAGAGCAGAGGAGTGGCTTGCTCTGTGGACATGGCTCTTCAAGGGAAGGATGTCTGAATTCACACAGGAAGGAGAGTTGGATGGGGATGAGGCAGCAAGAATGAAGATGGTGGCTGTGTGTTAGTGGAGGGGCAGCAATATATGGGAAGGAGAGAAGGTAGCATGTGTATGTGTGCATGTTTGTATTGCAGACTGTGAAGAGAAAGAAGGGTAAAGGGACAAAAAATTAGGAGGCAGGCTCTGGCTTTTGAAAAAAGCAAAGAAATAGTAATTAGAATTAAACTAGCAGCTAATAAAGAAAAAATATAGGGGGAGGGGAAGGATATGTTATTCTATATAGGGAATGAAGGAGAGACAAAGGGAGAGGACTAGAATGAATCGAATGAAGGCAATCAATTAGGAAATGTATATTGTTATATGGCTTTCATTTGTATTTGTTTCTCTCATGGCTGGCTGGAAAGAGCAAATTATAGTAGAAGAGATGACCGGAATGGTATAAACAAAATGTTGATAAGAAAATACTGTAAATATGGGTACTTGCAAACAAAGTAAAAAAGATCAAAGTATCTCAGCAGGAGCTTGGGAAAGACTTTACAGTGGGAAGGAAAAGAAATGGTAATTCCAACATTAGCTTTTTAAAATGTCTCTGTTTCTTTGGTTTTTTTTTTAATACTTATGCCACTATTTTTCTTCAACTTTCTCCCCTTCCCCATCATAATTTTTGATTCTGCCACAGGTCTCAGATCTCTTGACCAGTAGGGTTTTTTTCCCCCCCCTTTCAAAACACTTCCCAACTTGGATTACAGCCACGTGCCCTTTGACTTGTATCTCCAGCATCTTCTGGGAAGTCTGGAATTGCTCTTCTTGTTGACACGCTTCTCGGTGTAATGGAACCTTCTCTGCAGTTTCCATTTCATACACTTATTCCCTTTGTTAACGCCCTTTTCTCTGACCCTGTCATTCCTGTATGTCTCATCACGTGCCTTTTTGGCTTTTGCTGTTTGCTGTGAGAAAGTGAATTGTGGTCAGGTGGTGTGTACCTGCACCTCTGCTTCTTTAAAGCACTTGTTCCACGAGTCAGCTGTGCCTGCAGTGACCCACAGGTACTTGCACTGTTTTTCGGTTTGGTTTGTTTTCTGTCGGAGAGAGCAAACTCTGTGACTGGTGAAGGTCTGGAAGCAGGTTGCTTGTCTTGTGGCCAACAGGGTAACAGGAGTGAGAGGGTGAGTGGGCTTCAGGCTACTCGCAGTTGCCATGGGCAGGGGGTGGGTGCAATGAAACAGAAAACATTTCTGTGTCAGGGGATGGAGCATCAGAATTTCCCCTACTTTTACCTACAGGCCACACAAGGATATTTGCAGGTACAGGCATATTTAAACTCCAGGTAACACATGGAGGGGCTGAGGTTGGGTTTTTGAGCTGAGTCAGTTAATTTGACAGCATATAGCCAAATACAGAGTCTTGTGTCCAGGTTGATACATAAATTGTAAAAAGTAGCAACCATCACATGCAGATGGCCTAACTCTGAGCTCTGTATCCCAGTGCACAGCTGATGTATGGGAAAGAAGAATCAGGCCTTGAACTCACAGAGCTGAGAAAAGGAAATCCATGGATTCATCAGTGGGATTTTCTGTGTCAGCACCCAGAGATAGGTACCCCCAGAAGTATGGTTTTTTTATCATTAGAATGCTGTCCAAAACAAGGGTTTGCTGACAGCCTCAGCTGCTACCACGTAGGAATTAAATGTCTCGGGATCCTTCATAATCATTCTAGTCAAGGCTTGGAGAAAAAAATTGTTGCTCATAAAAAGAATCTCCTACGGGCCTTCAACCTTAATAAGCTTGTGTATGGAATTATAAATTTATAAGCATCATAAAATTATAATGGAAAATCAGTAAAAATACTACTTAAAACTTTTTTTCACCTTGCTTGCAAAATCCTTTCCATAAGAGAGAAAATGTGGTTCTGTCGGGCTTTGCTAGGCATGTAGATCCCTCATGTATCTGTAGGCTGAGATCAAGATAATTGAGAAGCAGAGAACTGAATACTGACTGAGAAGTTTGGTAAAGGGTTTATGTATTCTTTACCCTCTAATGTCAAACAAAATTCAGTAGCAGTTGAAAGCTGGTAATGTTTGATACCCGATGTGAAATGAAGTAGTGGATTCAGTTCAGTATCTGGTCATCCAATATAAACACAAAATGCAGATGGACTGAGGGGATGCAAAGCCTTGTGGACATCTGCTCTGGATCGCAGGTGGCTGTCCTGTGACTTATACATTTGTCCTGGTCAAATAGGAAAGTGCTCCTCAAAAAGGCAAATTGAAGGTGTTTAAATGTGTTTTATTCAGCCAGATGTATGTAACTTTTATACATTTCCTGGGAACAGAAGAGTACTCAAGGTTTAGTAGTTTATGTAACAGGAGCATGCAAGTTGCATACAGTCATGGACACTGAAGTTTAAAATAGCTTCTTAAACATTAGAAGGCAGAGTGCTGTGGAGTAAATGTGTTTCACAAATCAGGCTGTAAAATCTTTAATGGTGAATGAAATGCATGAATATCATGATCTGACATCTTTAGATTACATTCCTTAGAACATACTCATTATGTGGATGTTTCTTGCTGTTGATATAAAGGTGTGTGCAGGCATGTGTCAGTATATTTCTGTGTAGACAAGCAAAATCCAACTTCGGGTTTTTTGGGGTTGATCTCAGGCATGTTGCCTTTTTGTTTTAGATGAGACGTACTGCTCAGAAGCTGTAAGGGAAGATCCTCTTGGAGCACAGATAGTTTATGTAAGTTTGGAAATTTCCTGCTAAAGAGCCTTTAAATTAAACTTTAACATGCCTGGAGAAGAACAATACTCAGAACTGTAGTCACCAACTCTCATCTTCTTCCTTTGTGAATCACCATGCCAGGAGCGCATAGTGATTCTTTTGGATTCATTATTGTCTTTTGCCTCTGTCTAGTCTCAAAATGTGCGTTATCCCACATGCTAAAAGGAGAAGCAGAAATGCTGCCCACTGTTAGAACTCAAGAAAAAAATATTTAAAGCTTCAGGTAACAGTTCTGAAGAAATTCTGAAGAATGGAAATTCTTTAAATTGTCTAAAATATTCACTGGGATAGAATTTAGGATTTTGGCTGTAGATGATTGTCAGGAAGAAATAAAAAAGTACTGTGAAAGTCACCTGCTTTTTCTAACACTATTTGACATTTACGAAAGGAGAAATGAGCTTTGTGGTGGAAGTACCGAAATGTACTTTGGTTATCAAGTTTTTCGCACTCTCCCACAAACTTCCAGTGGAACTTTATAAATGGCTGTCCTGGTTTTCGCTGGGATAGAATTAATTTTCTTCCTAGTAGCTGGTATAGTGCTGTGTTTTGAATTGAGTATGAGAATAATGTTGATAGCACACTGATGTTTTAGTTGTTGCTAAGTGGTATTTACACTGGTCAAGGACTTTTCAGCTTCCCGTGCTCTGCCAGGTGCACAAGAAGCCAGGAGGGGGCCCAGCCAGGACAGCTGACCCCAACTGGCCAAAGGGCTATTCCATACCATATGGCGTCATGCTCAGTATAGAAACTGGGGGGAGCTGTCCGGGGAGCAGCGATCGCTGCTCGGGGACGGGCTGGGCATCGGTCAGTGGGTGGTGAGCGGTTGTATCACTTCCCCCCCCCCCTCGGGTTTTGTTCCCCTCTCTCTCTCTCTCTCGTTATTTTCCTTTTCATTACAGTTTATCATTATTATTATTTTATTTCAATTATTAAAGTGTTCTTATCTCAACCCACGAGTTTTCTTACTTGTGCTTTTGCAATTCTCTCCTCCATCCTATTGGGAGGGGGGAGGGTGAGCGAGCAGGTTTGTGGTGCTTAGTTGCTGACTGGGGTTAAACCACAACAATGGCTTTAATCTTTTTTTTTTTTTTCCCCTGCTTTATTAATATCTGCCTGCTTCTGTTATCACACTGTAAAATGGGGAAAATGTTACTTCTATGACACTTGCATATCTCTTTTGAGCTACAAGCTTTTAAAACAGGCATTTTCTTTCAATTTGTTTTTGCAGCACGTTGGGGACTAGGTACAAGTTGGATTTTTGGCACTGAAACAATAACTAAATATTTTCTTAGATTTGTATATTTAAACAGACCAATAACATCTTCTGAACAGGACCAAATGCAAAGATGTGTGCATGTCAGGAAAGGAATACATTAGAGGAATCTGCATTTTTAATACAAGTTTAAATAAAAATAAAAGAGTCTATACATTAAACGGTATGTAAAACATCAAGCTCTCTGCCTTTTATTATTGTGAGATTGAACACCCCTGATGGTAAATTACACATGATAAATTTGTCAGGAAATTAAAACACTGAATAGTGGGCAACACAGTGCTATCAGAAGAATCTTCTGTCCAGTGGGAACATTGGCACTAGCAAAAGGATACCTGTGATAATATATAATTTTAATTGGACTGTGTCATGACAGGCTGAGCAGATGCCAAAAAAAAGCCTAGGAAAAAAATAATATGAAAGGAAGGCAAGGTAATGACTATATCTATATATCTTCCCATTTCCTTTAAACTAACTGACAGTTTTTAATCTCTTTAAAATGTTTTCTGTTCTAGATTTTCTTTTTTTTCTTTTTTTTTTTTTTTTTTTAGGATGCAACATCGCAGTATCTTCTATGATCAGTACAGGGTCCTCTGATGAGGAACTAGGTAAAGGTGGAGAAAGAGTGCAGTGCTCCCATGGAAGAGGAGGTGGAAAGGGGCTGCCATAGGATTTCTCCTTGAGGAATCTCCTGTTAAACTTCCAGTGTCATAGGCAACTATGTGCAAAAGGGTGCACAAAACTTCAGTGCAAAGGCATAAGTTAAAATCTCTATGTGTAAAATCTCTACGTGGAAGTCACAGGCAGTCTTAAACAAACAAACAAAACAACCACCCTGTATAATCACTTTTGAGCTCTGATGGTCTTTGCCTCGTAGACAAGGGACCTGAGGTGTAAGCACCAGCCTCAGCTATTAGTTCAAACCTGCATGCAGAAGCCCCTGGGGCTGAATCCCACACCTCAAGGACTGGGGAGCTAAACCCAGCCTAATCTTGCAGGAAGGTTCAGTGAGAAATTTTTTCAGAGCTCCTACCCTTGTTTCCATTCCCATGCAGCAACCACAAGACACTTCCACCTTGTTTCTCTTTTATAGACTGTTCAGCCTACTCAGATGAGACCCAAAGTCCATCTGATGCTCTCTTTGAGTCAAACCTGAATTCAGAACAGATTTTCTTCTGTTCTGCTTTTGTGAGCATGCATCGCTCTTGATGCATGTCACTTGGTCAGAAACCGCACAAGAACAAAGAAAAACAATTTTGTCTTTTTCTGCTTTCACACAGTATAAACTAATAACTTCAGCAAAAAGCTTTGTCTATGGAGTACACATTGAGAATATAATCACTTTATTGTATACTCTGTCCTGCAAGGTGCTGCAACTCATATCCTGTCCACCAAAATATGTATGCCTGTTGATTTGAAAGCTTGAGCTTCATTGTTTGTTATGTTGGACTAGGATCAAGTTTTGTGTCTGTAAGTTGAGCATAACTACTTAAAAAGGAGCCCTGCTTTATCAGTCATTGTGCGAGTCATGTCTGTCGGTTCTGGTGAGGGTAGTTGTTTCTGTTCCAGGTTAAGGAAATGAACAGGTACATTACTGTATTGAGAGCTTGTTGAACTAAAATAATAATAATAAAAAAAAATCAGATGTTCTGGAGCCCCAGGAAATGGATTAGAGGATGTAATATGGTATAAAAAAAATTTCTAGTATTTGGGGGTTTTTCCCAAAGTAAAATATATGTAATTTTGGTAGTTGCAATATTTTTAATTGATGTGTTTATTTCGTTTTGAGGCTCGACATTAGGCAAACATAACTTGAGGCACTTAAAACATCATACCATAATGCAGAGTAATTGAAACAAGGAAAGCCAGAGTAATTGAAACAAGGAAAGCCAAACAGCAATAATAATAAAACTTAAATTATTGATGGAAACTCATGAAAAAATCTTCAGATACACTTCTGTGTTGATTAACACGAGACCCTTTTTGAAGCAATATCAGAAGTAACTTTGAGAATTTGACCCTAGGGCTTGAAAACATATCTGTTACAGGGTCAGCTTCTTCCTTCAAAAGTGCATGCATTATGTGCATTATTCAGGAAAAATTAGTGCTAAGGAGAGGGGAAAACAAATTAAAACCATAGTTTCAGACTCTGGCACCACAGAGAAGGGAGGCAGGAGGTGTGGGAGTCTTCTGCCTTGCACTCTGGTAAAATTGACCCTTTTCTGTGAGAGAATCTCTCCTCTTTCTCATCAAGCTCCCAGCTGCCTGGGAGCATCTTCTCTTGGCTCCTTGTAAGCTTCCTGCAGTGAGGGTGCCATCACCTCTCAGAGGACTCATGTCTCTCAGTCAAACTCTGTATGTGTGTGTATATATATGTGTATACATATATATACACTTTTAATTCTTCAAAGTTGCAAAAGAGGCTCTTCCCCCTTACATTAATTTCTCCTTGCCAGCCTCTAGCAGTAGTCTTTGAGATTTCTGATAACCTTGTCGATACTGTGCTGTTAGCCGCTGTTGTTTCTAGCTTTTAACAGTGGTCTGTTATGCAGGAATAACTTCTTGAACACAGGTGCTGTTGACTTTTCTGTCGCAGTGGCAAGAACATCTGGTTTATTGAGTGATCTGATCTTTTCAAAGGTTCAAGGGAAAAAAACCAAATAGGGCACTCGGCCCAGTGGAAGTCTGGAGAGGCTGGAAAAGCTTATGGTGTGCCTACGCTCACCTATAGCCACTTCAGGTTTGTCTGTGGGTTGCAGGTAGGGTGTGAGTGTTAAGCTGTGAACAAATGCTGAGGATGTGGCCCTGGGTTTCTACACTTCCACTTAACTCAAATGGTTATGAATCACTTGGGCTTTGTTTCAAAAAGTTCTTTAAGAACAAAAAAGGAGTCTTTTTCACTAAATACAAAACACTGCAAAAAGCGTCCTTAGAATCATTCAATGTAATGAAAAAAGCAAACCAGAGTTGCATGGCGGTGTTTGATCTCGGCGAAGCTGGCAGGAGAGGTGTGGAGGGTGAGAGGGCTGCGCGTGACCAACTGCAGTGTTTCTGCCTCCCCCTCAAGCAGCATGTGGCAGGTTACCCTTGGCGGCCGTGAGCCCTCTGCCACAACACTTATTTTAAAACGATTGTTTCGCTCGGACCAGATACTGCGGCACAAGTGCAGGTCCCTTGTTGGTGCCACATTCAATTAAAAGGACACAGACGAGGCACTCGGGGGGGTCTGTGGCACCCTGTCCAATCTCATCACTCAACAGAGCAACCTTGGGGGCTGATCCACCGTTCAGCCCTACTGTCAGGCGACCCAAACATGTTGCCATCCTGGGGTGGCTTGGTGCCCCGTCCCCGTGCCAGGGCAGCGTATGGCAGCACTGCGAGGGGCGGCTGCGGCAGGGCTGGCAGCTGGCCGGAGTGCGGGGGGGGCAGGCGGCGCCGGCCCCATTGCAGTTGGGGTAGCAGTGAGGTATGACCGCCGTGATGAGCTTGCAGATGTCATTTTCCACGCTACCGGTTACGGTGTGTGACAGACACCTAGCGCTGTTGCAGAGCCGGGCACGGCTTTAGGAATGGGTGCAACAGCCCGAGGACTTGTCTAAAATCGATTCTTCTGCAGAAAACCATGTGTTGAGGATGGTGCATCTGCATGCATGCAGGGAATGAGCCTTCCAACTTTTCTGCTTATCCTTTCTCATTTCTTGTCTTTTTCTTTTTTGCCCCCTGCCAATTACATCCCACTTATTCAAAACTCATCTCAGAAAGTGGCCGTGTGAGCCAAGATGCTTCCTGCTGATACACACAGTGGGCTAACGCTGATGAGTTGAGCTCTCTCCTGTGCTTATTGTTTCAGATTGGTGTAGAAAATTTAAAAGTGACTGGTTAACATCATGTCAAGTTAGGGAGAATTAGGATGACTTAGATGGGGTGAATGTGACAGTTATTTTAGAAATTATTTTGTTTGTCAGCAAACTGAAATTCAGAGCAGAAATATGCACGAGTAACTCTTAAAGAGTTTGTGATAAGGAGTGAAAACAGAGGGGAAAAAAACTGATAGTGAACATTGAGAACAATTTTCTTAGCTTTCTAAGCTTTGAAGAGTTTAAAATCAGGTTAAGATGTGAATTTTTGGCTATACTTCAAGTCATTGGGTTGACTGGTATGATTGCCATGACATCCGTTACTGTTACATGGCACAGTCATCAGATTAAATTCCAGAAAATCTTGTTTGAAAGGTTTCCTTTCAAAAGTACAAAAAAAACCCCAACTGTAAAAACAAAACAAAAAGCACTGCTTCCTGATTTTAACAGAAAGAACAGAGACTTTTCCATGGATAAAGAGATGTGCTGTGCTTTTTTTTTTTTTTGTAATTGGTGATTTATAATGATATCTGTGGTCACTGTTGGGAAGGTAGAATGAACATATTGTAATTTATTACTAGAGCTGGCAATTGAAATTTAGACTGTATTTCAGGATTTCTAACCTGTGCCAGTAACTTGACAATATTAACTCTATTAGAAGCACTGTGCATCGTAGTACCTGCCTATCAAATGTGCATATTTTGTTGTCTTTACCTTATTTTGGAATACTCTTAGCTTTAATTATCTTACTATAAAGTTATTTGAGATCCACAAATGAAATAATTTTGGAAGCATTTTAAAAGGCTGCACAGTGCCTGGTCAATCACATAAAAAATGACCATGAAGAGACAATTCTTCAATACTCAGCCAGTGTTCAGCAGAATTTATTGTGTTAATCTTAAATGATTTTTAATTAAATGAGTTTGCAAGTTCCAGTGTATGTATAGTGTACAATAAGAGCAATGACACTTTTTTAGAAGAAACTGTTGTTGGGAAAATACATAAGATAAAGTATGATGAGCATCTGAAAATATGTTCTGGTAATATTCTCCAATTCAGAAAACTTAACTTGCTTGGGAATTAAGTTTTTGGAAAAGAAAAGTATTTTTTCATGTTTTATAACATGAAAACATAAACCAGTTATTAGTGATTTGTTTTTTTAAACTTTTTTTTTTTTTAAAGGGACTAGATTTTCCTTTAGCCCTTTACTCCCAGTGGAACGGGAACATGGAAAGCATCTTTGGCCACAGTGATTAAAACCAAGGAATTCCAGGTTAGGATAAAAAAGAATGTATGTTTGGATCACTTTGTGTTCCTGAAATACTGTTGCTCTCTCTGTAGATATCTATCTTTTTGCTGTCTCCTACCACCTACTGCATTGCAAATTGCTCTCAACCTATGAAAATGAAGTGTCCTGGAAACAAGAATATGAGACTGAATTCTTCTTTGGGCAAAAAGTGTAAACCCAGTTATAGTGTACTGAAGTCCTGTTTGGTTAACTTAGCAGGAGAATAGGCTCACTAGGTCATTTTCACAGACAAAGATTTTCACTGTAAAATATTTGAAAGCATCTTAGCAGGAGAGATCTCAATGGGTTTCCTAAGAAACAGGTTTCTCTGTTCTCAGGCTTTTTTTTTTTTTTTTTTTCCCCTTCTCCCTGAGGGGAAGATAGGGGGTTGCTGATGTGGACATAACTCATGACACTAAAATCAGAAGTTGGGTCTGCTTTGCAGTTTTGTAACAGTTCTTAACATTATTCTTTTCAGGTGGGCTTTTGGTGGGGCAAGAACATCGACATCTAACAAACCAAGAGTTGTTTACTTTGGATGTACTCTGTGTGTCTGCTTTGGATGGGAACTGGCACTAGCTCTACCATTTTTATCTCTTACTGTACAAACTATAGCAGAAAGCTGCTGGCGCATCATCCATGTTTGTAGCCAGACTGGCAAAACCACCTCATTCAGCCCATGGGTTAATGGGAGGCAGCAAATAAGTTCACTGATTCTCCAGTCTGGTGGCTTATCCACAGAATGCCTCTCCCCTCAGGAAGGGTTTTTAGCTTTTCGTTCCTATGAGATTAGGATTTTCTTAAATAAAAAGTCCTGACTATTTTCTTGCTGGGGAAACATTTACTATCTATAGTGAAGCAAAACTCCACCATGAAGCATTTGAAGTTTAGGACAGGAGTGTGCTCATTTCAAGTAAGTGCTAATGATACAGTACAGCACTGAGTCTAAACAAGAACTCTCTTTCTGTTGCCTTTATGGTATTCTTTAAACACAGAAATCCTTAATAGTGTTACATTAGTCACATTGTATCCTTCCAAATTGTCCAATTCTAAAGACGTTTAGTACTACATCATTTGATAGATGATGCAGAACATTCCTGATGTAAAATTGACAGCGTAATTCACTTGAAGGGCATATATTGGTATTACATTATGAAAACCCTGAGTTTCACAACGTGGTGTTATCACTGCTGTGGAAACCACTGGCTGCTGTGCCTGCTTCTCTAAGGAGCAGAGAAACCTTGCCCTTGGGTAAAGTAAATGCAAATGTGGAAAAAAGAAGAAAAAAATAAAAAAGAGGGGGGGGCGGCAAATCCAAACAAAACATCCCCAAAGCCCAACATATTTGTTCAGTGATTCTATTTTGGGCATGGGCACACTTCATATATTTTAACTGATTGTGATTATTTCTGTAATTGACTGCCTATAATGGCTGCTTCACCAGTATCTGCTGAAATGATGCAAGAGTGCAAAACCAAATCCCAGAGTGAAGTGTCCTTGACTTGCAGACTGTTGATCCTGAAGCTTCCTGACTTACTTCCCTTCCTGTTGGTATGATCGTGTCATTTGGGAGAAAAGCAGGGATGGCCAAAATGCATCCTAGGGGCAAAAAGCCTAAGCTTGAGTGATACTGAACCCTTGCAACTTCCTGCAAAACCTGCAGCGCCTTCCCCAATGTACTCATCATTTTGCAGCATCAGGCACCAACTGTGGGTATGTTCACTGCCGTCTACAGCGAGAACTTGATGCCCTTATAATGTGATACACATGAGGCTGCAGACTGCACTCTCTGTCGGCCCTCTGTAAAGAAATCCCCCGTATTGGTCAGGAGTCAAACCAGGAACAAAAGGGGGGCTTTCAGAAGTAGTGAAGTAATAAGACCCTAAATAATAGGAGTGAGTGCAATACAGACAGCTTTTTTATCTCTCTGGGAAATGTTGAAATGCCAGTTTCACTCTTTTAGTGCTTGTATGAAGCATTGAAGACAATTTTGGCATCAATTTTGTCTCCATTCTGTACAAACTCAAATGCTTCTCTTCTCTCCACCTCTCTACTCATCATTCATCCATCCACATATACATGGTACCCCTGCACCCACTTTTCCCTTTTACACATCCTTCTGTTCATTCAGTGCTCTATTTTAACCCATCACACAACTAATAAGAAAAGTATAACAAATGATATGTAGAGCAGAGGCATTTTGGATATCCCACACTACTTCAGAGTATATGCACTAGATGAATTTTTCATGTATTTTCAAAGTTTTCTTTTCAGCTGTCAGGATGAGATGTATGGGTTCGTAGTACTCCCTGCTGCTCTGATGCAAATGCTGTAGCTGGGGAGTGCTAGGTGGGGAGCTCTGGTTAATAATCTGGGTTGTTGTCTTAGATTGAAGAGAACTTAAATTCAAAAGAGAGCTGGATACTCTTTTTCTAGATTAGACAGAGTTGAACATAACACAGTGAAATACACAGTCGTATTGCAACGATACCATATTCCAGTCCTGAAATACCAAGGAGATTCTTCACACCAGTTCTACAGCTGGGAGAATTGAGGAATGTAATGTTACAGAGGCATTTCCTCCCTTTGAGGAGATGAAGGTCAAATAATAGCTCTCCCACAAAGTAAGAATATAAGTATGTCATGAAAATACCGTGTAGTAGTCAGATGGGGTACACTATGGAGAATTTTGGCTTTTTTTTCCCCTCTTTTTTTTTTCCCCCTGAAGAAAATAATTCTTTAAAAAGTGTGACTATGGTAAAAACTCACTGTATAGGTTGGTAAAATTTTATACCTCACAGAATGTGTGAGTATGGAGAGTACATTATCTACTGCAATATACATTACTACTACATACTACAATAGATTGAAAAATAGAAAATTGATATTCTAATATAGTTTCATGTCAAGGAATTAGAAACGGAGAATTTGGCCCCTTGCTATCTTGTCATAGGGAACGAGACATTCCAGGCACAAAACTCGGTACTTTCAGTTGCTGTGTGATAGATAACTTATAGTCATTCTGCCTCTGTGGGCAAACACAGTGATATGTTTCTCTGCAGCAATGTAGTTGTGCATAGCTCTGAGCAAAACACAGTGGGAAGTGAAATGAGTACAAAGTACCAAAGGCAGATTACCGTAAGCTCAGCAAATACAATATGTATCTAGTCAAGAAATAAATATTCAAGAAGTGGCAGAAATGATCAATATGGATGGCCAGGGAAATACAGGAGGAAATCGAGGCCAGGAGAAATGCAGCCAAGACATCTATAATTTATATTTTTTTTTTTAAATGTTTTGCCAAGAAAATCCCACTGAGAGCTAACATCTCATTTCCAAGAAATCCCTTAGGATAAATCAGAAGTGTTAGCTCTGAAAGAGAAGGTATAGGAGGCAAAAGAAAAAAGGTAAGGAAATGATCAAGAAAGCTGAGATCGAAAATGAAAGGAAAATTACATGGGACATGAATATGAATAATAAATGGTTATACAAATGTAAAGTATAAGGAGCAAGAGGTTGATGGGAGAGACTGCAGGCCCTGTGGGGGAATACTGAAAGGAAACTTATGACAGAGGATGTGGATATTTCTATGAAACAGAATGACTTCTTAAAATCAATGTTCACTAGGCAAATTGGCAGGGAGGCTTGGAGGGGTGAATCAGAAACACGATTTTAAGCGTCTTGCTGGGTAGTTGGGAAGATAACTTCTTCCACACAACTTTAAACTTTCAAGTAGTAGTAAGTGATGAAAACAGAGGAAGTTGTGAAACTTACTGAAAGATTTTTGGCTTTATCTTGCTTCTAAGTAGAAACAATAATGAACAAAACTCCAGTTCTGGGAAACCTCTTTACATCAGGAGGATCTAAAATCCTGGTGGAGAGCAGGGTAGGGGTATTATAACTGGGATTCAAATGAATAATTTAGGACAAGTTGATTTATTTTTTTGATATATTTCATTTTAAAAACAGTTTTGGAGCTGGGCTGGAAGAATACTGGATCTGTGGAATATTGGCATTGGGGATACAGAGAGATTTGATCCAAGCCTTAGATCAAAATTGTCAGTACTTGCAGTGTTTCTTCTACAACCACGGCCCAGAATTATAGATGTTTTCCTATTGATCCTATAGAATGGATAAGACATCAATAAATCTTGTACAAATGTCAACTGGGTCTCAAGATATTAAAGGACAGTAGCAAACAGATGAAATTGTAGAATTTAGAGGGCTTTTAAGTGTGATGCAAGCCTATATACCCTTGCATCCAGGAAGCTGAAGATAGACAGTTAAAATTAAATATCTAACTTGGTTATTTCAGCACTGAAGTTGGCTAAATTTCAGATTTATGTTCCACAAGTACAAGATCCAGAAGCTAATTAGACTTGCTGGTTGTACAGCATTAGAGTAAATGAAGCCACATTATTTAAGTGCCTTAATAGAGATGCAGAAGTCAAATTCTAGTCGTACTGTAAAAAACCAAACTGGTCCAGATACTTATAGTACAAGACATAAAATAGCTGGTGTCGGTGGGCTTTGCCGTTATTAGGTTTTCCAGTTGTTAATAAGTTTGATTAGAGCACAGATGGTTCATTTTCTGAAGGATTTTGAAAGATAAAACCTTAGTCTCATTCTATATAAAAAAATTTCTGCATACAGAATTTTCTCTCACGGAAAACTGGAGTGGTGGATGTAGTCAAGTGCATATTTACAGGTTATTTAAAATGTTCTATTGCAGACAGAAGAGTTTCAAATTTGACTTTATTTTCCATTACGTAAACAGAAATTGAAGTGAAAATTCATTTTAAAAAAGATTGTCTTTTTTCATGTAAAATAATAATTTTACAATACTCTGTGGTTATACATTTCCTGTTTTCCCTCCTGTTGCACTCCTGGTTTTCCCATAAAATTTTGACTGTTGTCTTGATTTTTATGAAGCAGTTTATCTTTGATGTAATAACAGACTTCTGTAGAGTGTGGTTTAATCAAAATATATCCACTTGGTTCTCACAGATTTCTCTTTAATCCCTAAAGCTTTGACCCTCTCATGTGACAAACTGCTGATTTGCTATAGAATTTGAACTCTTGAAAACCTTCAATTCTTGGGAGAGATATTGGCCAAGCAGGTAATTTAACTGCCAACATTGTGATCATAATGGTGACCCACTGAGAATAATAGATTGGTTATCTGCTAATTCAAGATAAATAAGATTTCTTTTAGCTCTACTGGTGATATCAGAGCTTAAAGAAAAAGTGACTTTTTTTTTCTGTTTTCTTTAGAGAGAGTGTGTGTCTATGTGTAGGAGTAGGAAAAAGTGAGATTCCTCTAGTCTTGATCAGTTATCAGTTGACTGTGAATTCATTGTGATGTAATGCTTATAGCTGGCAAAGAATTAAAGGATAAATGAGAAAATGGCATATGTGCACATGTAAACTTTGAATTAGGAAAGATTCAAGCCACTAATTAAAATAAAGTTAGGGAAAAGCTGGGCAGATACAGACTGGTCAGGGAGTCAGTGTGGGTTAATGAAAGGGAGGTTGTGCTTCACATATCCGATTAACTTCTCCGAGAAGGAGAGATGGTCAATGAGACTTGACAGGGGTAAAGAAAAAGATATAATGTATTGTGACTTCAGGAAAGCTCTGTGACTCAGTACCACCCAAAAGGCAAGTACATTTCATTAGCCAGTATGGGATTGATGGTGGAATTAGTCACTGGATACAAAAGGGGTTGAGAGTTTGGATCACAGTGAGTAGCAAACTGCTATTCACTGGTTAACAAGAAGTGATGAATGAACAACTGTAGAATTGGTGTCCAGACTGGGTCAGCTTTCAGTACAAGAGAGAGAACTATAAGCAGAGCAGACAATGAAGCATTAACACTTGTAGTAAACAATAATCTCGGCCTAAACAATTCTCATCAGTGAATTAAAGGACCCTGGCTAAATTAGAGCCTAATTAAAAAGTAGCTTATTTTACTAACATAGTGAATTATAAACTAATGAAAATTGTGTGTTTAACAAAAAAAGAGAGAGAAATAAAAGGCATTTTCTTTAAATGAACTCAAGCTACAAGTCACACTGGGTCTGAAAGTTGTGTTAAAAGAAGATAACATCTTAGCTGGAATATTAGAGGTGTTCAGCCCCAGTACACACAGGTCTTAATGATTATGTACCTTGAAATAGTAATAGCAGATTTAAAAGGTTGCACAGCATTTGGATTCCTGTGCTCCAGGAAATACTGAAGAACTGAAGAACATGAAGTGTGAAACTGGGTCAATGCCTTTTTTTTTTTGAGATTATCTTAGGGTATATGCAGGCACAGCAATTACACTTGTTGTTGGACACTGATATGCAGCTCTTGGGAAGGTGTGAGATATGCAGCTCTTGGGAGGGTGCAAAGTGGTTGTGTCTACATGGGTTAGTGCAGAACCCCTCATCTGAGAAAAAGAGAGGGTATTGAAAAATATGGTGCAGGTTAGTATTCCTCTAAAAGATTACGTGGATTGTCAGTCAAAATGCATTGGAAAATCTGTGTGAACTAAGGCTTACTTCTCTCCTCTGCACATTGGATGCTTACGTTCAACTGCTGGCTTTCTTTACCAGTGCAGTAGCTTTGTGCCGAAGTTGTATTCTGGATGGACAACAGGCCCAAGACTTTTGTCTCTTTGCCCTGTTGTGATATTGAGATTATGCTTCCAGCAATATGTGTAAATTAGGGGTGAGATTTTTCTAAGCATTCACAATTGATTTATCTGTGTTCCTTACTGGAAGACAGTGGTACAATTCCCTTTGACTTGAATGGGAGAAAAGGAGTCAGTACTGCATAGTTCTGAAAATCCAACACTAATGCCTTTCCTCTTGCCTTTGGCCATATATATATGCAAAATCTGTTGACTGATTTCCATGAGAGTTATGCATATGTAATCAAGGGCAAAATTGGCTACAAAACCTATAGAAGTGAGGCAGACCTAGGGGCAAAAAAACCCAGAAACCTCAGTCTGATGTTCCTCTGTGAGTCTTTTATTAAAAACACCAATACATACAGCTTCCAAAGAGATTAATAACTATAGAGAACGAGATGTATACAAGGTAGTATTTCTGCACTTTGTCTGTACTGCTGTGAAAGCTGCGTCCCTAAATGAAACCCTTCAGCCTAACAAAGTTTTCCTTTCATGTTTGCACGGTAAAACCATATTCCAGTGAATTATGCTTAGCTTGGCTGGAGGGTGGGCACATTAGTATTGATCTTCGGATAGCCAGAGAAGCCTGTTTTGAGGCTTTGCAAAGTACTTAAGATGATTATCTGTTCTACTGTGGAGTAAGTTGCCCTACAGTATGACCTCTCAGTTTGAGAAGCTTGCTATTGTGTCTTAATTGACTTGTGCTCTGGAGATTTGAGAAAATAAAATAAAAGAAAGCATTCTTCTCAGAAAAAGTATCATGTATTGCATGGCTTGGATGCAGAATTTCCAGATGTAGCAAAGTCCAGCGAGAGCCTGTTACCAGCAGGCGTCTCACAGTGTCTGAAAGCAAAGCTTGAAGCATTTTAATTGAATCCTACAGAGACTGGTAAGCTTCTCTTTCTCAGTTTAGTGAAGACATCTTGTTTCTTAAGTGATATTTTTCCTTTCTGTAATCAAGTAATTATTAGGCTAGTTGCTCTCTCTCTTTCTCTCTCATTTCCCCCCTTGTTCCTGAGTGCTCCTATTTTCTCATTCAGATCAATGCTGGTACAGCAGTGACTGCTGCTGCATACCAGGCTTGAATAGCTGCAGGCGCTAGAGTCCTGATTTCCTACTGTGCTGGCTATTTCTCCCATCTGTGTCTCCTTGCCTTGTGCTCACAGCTAGTTCTCCAGCAAGACCTAAAACATGTCCCGAGCCCTGAATATTCAGCTTGGCCTCCATTTTGGGAAGCATGTGTTTTGTGCTTAAAACACTCAGGAGAACACAAATTAATACCTGGGGAAAAATTATAGGCATGATTCATCTGTTGAATTGGACTCTGAGACAGATGCTTTTATTCAAAATCTGAATCATGTCTAGAGTGTCTGGAAATATTACCTGAGAGCTTGATTAATAGGAGGCAAGCACCAAATGGTGTTAGAACCGTTGTATCATTACTAATATATGGAAGCCCGCAAACCTGTTGATTATTATTCAGAAATTGGTGTGACTGCAAGACTAGAATCATTGGCTTTTTGTTCTGTAAAATAGCATATCACCAGTTGGACTACAAATTTTGCACAGTGTTGGGGGTTGTTTTAGCATAAATAGTACTTTGTCTGGAGAAACAGATTTATAATAAATACTGTTTTGTCTATAGTATTATTTCGGTTGAAAAACATTTACATTGCTTATTTCAGAATCAGATTCACATCCCCAGTTGCAGCACCGTATGGCAAAAATAGCTTCTGCCTTCTGTGGTGCTGATGTGGTCATAAACAGCTGTAAATAAATTAAAAAAAAAAAAGATTCTCAGTACTCAGAACTGGAATATCTTTTGCTTTAGGTACAGTGTTTTAAGTGATTAAAACTAAACATAACTTTATAAATACTAACATTAAAAAAATCTTAAATAGATTTCCCCCCCCCCCCCCCCCCCTTGCATACTAATGATTTTAAAATGAATTAGGGAAGAGGCAAATTACCCCAGATAAATGTTTCTGCTTCTGGTTAGATTGATACAGTGTGAGACCTGAAAAACCTTAGAATGCTCTATCTATCAAGAACAAAATTTTTTAATTTAAAGGAAATATGAAGGCATTTAAACTAATTATGGAGGAAAAGACTACCAAACTGCAGTCATACAGTCGTAAGACTGTGTTTGAAAAAGCAAGGAAATTAAGATAACTGTTTGAATTCTTCACTTGCCCACATGGGCAAGGATGAGTTGGCTGCCCAGACTGGGTTTTGAAGCTAGCCAGAACACTGCATTAGACTGAAAGAAATCCCATTCAAGTGAAAGAAAGAAATGCAGACAGACAAGGACCTACCTTCCTGTGCCTGGTGAACTATCTTAAGGTTGGATTTTAAACCTGTTTTGTAACTCTAGATTAGATTTAGGATTCTTAAATATTCAGTAAAAAATACTGAAGTGAGCACATCTCTCTAAAACAATTTTTCCAGCACCAGTTTGCTATCAGACTCCAGTGATATCCAAGTGTACCATCAGATTTCCAGGATAGTCTTGGGAGAAGGCAGTGACGTAACCTTGGACAGCAATATTCAGCAATCTGTTTCTGCCATTGCCTTATGCCTATTTACTTTGTAGAATTCTTAGAATTTTCTTGATTTAATTCTAAGTGTAAAACAAACAAACAAACAAAAAACGCCGCCAGCCTTTAAACAGAAATAATTTAGGTGTGGTGAGGATTTCTTAGAGAAGACAAGTTTTTGTCGGAGAATACAGTCAAAGCTCAGACTTTTGGTGTAACTATGCCAACTGATTTAACTTTAGTTCGGAATGGCATTTTTAGATCTGAGACTAATTTTCATCGGTCAAATATGGGCATCGACACCCCCTCCCCCTGCCCCGAATTTTTGAGCTTGGTAACTGGATTTTAGTTTGGGGGTAAAATATAAAACTGTAGTTGTGATTCTGTCACTTGCCCCACCAGTCGTGGTCCACATGTCAGACATAGGGAATTTCCCTTGTGGTTCCTGGGCTGAAAGGGAACACAAATGTGAATATGAGTTTCCCATAGGCAAGGCAAGTTGTCTTACCTATGAAGCTGATAGCTACAGAAGGAGGTGTGGGTTTTTGTTTGTTTCGATTTGCTTTGTGGAAAACTTTCAGGTGTCTTACATTCTTTCAAAGATCTGTAGCTAAATTGTTTCCTGCATAGAGGAGCAAAAGGTGTCAGAAGATGAATTAAGTATCTAATTTAGGTCTTAAAAAGTTACAGTGGTAACTATCAGATGGAGATGGGAGATAAACAATTAGGCATTTTGTTTCTAGCGATCCTATGGCCTCAGTACAAATTTATGCAAGATGGGAATAGCAATTCTTAGTAACTTTAGATTTGACGAAAAAGTTCAGACATGCAGAACTTGTTAGAGCTTGGAGTCTTAAAGCCTGCTTAAACTGATGGTCACCATCATGGCTTTGTTAAAAGGAAGTTTTGTAATATTGAAATTTGCCTAACAATAGTTGTCACACAGTTGTGGCGTAATTAAAATTTGTGAATACTGGAGATCTGATTGTGTGTCGTATCTTGTACATTTATCATGATTTTCTTATCTGGCTCAAACCTTCTGTGCTGATGCTTTTTTTTTTAATTTGTTTTTTGTTTGGGTTTTTTTTAGAGCCTTCTGGAAATTTCCAGTGGCTGGCACATAGTCTTAGAGAAGACTAGAACTTGGATGAGGCATGAAAGCACAAATAATAATGCACATGCTGCTTTCTATTTTAAGTAATTTGCTAGAATTAAGAAAGCTGATAAATTAATTAGCACTTCTGATTTTTGCTGACTACACTATTTGTCATCAGGGATATTGCTGGAGTTACGGCTGAAAATTGCTAATTATAGCTTCTATTTGCTTTTGTAATTTATGTTTTGCTACAGATGTATTTTTCTTTCTTTCTTTCTTTTTTTTCCCCTCCCAAAATATTCAGTCTGTTCTTGATTTTTAATCAGTGTTTATGATATAAAGATTTAATTTGGGGTATAAAGTAATTTCATCCCCTAAGTTTTCCAAAACCTGCTTTTACCAGTACTAAGGTCATTGCTTAGGTAGGAGAAGGTTCCTACAAGTGTATTTGGGTTTTATGGAAAAGAAAATGATGCCTACCATCTTTCTCCAACATTTTTTGGTGTTTGGAGGCATTTCCAAAATTGAACTAAAAATAAGATTCTTGAGGAAGTAATTATTAACCTTTTCAGTCTTCACATTTGATCAAGGTTTAAATCTGGTTGGCTAAAGGTTTAACTGATTAAGGGTACTTTTTTTTTTTTTTTTTTTTTTGCCCATATTCACCAGAAACCCCACGTACCTGAAATCTCCTGAGGAAGTTTGCTCTCAAGACAACCGTCTCTTGGGACCAAGAGATTAAGGAAGTTTCAGGTATTTGGATGTTTATGTGGATAACGAGAATAATGAGAACTACGCTTCAGGCTAATAGAAATGCTGGATGTGATGTTAAACATCATGCCTAATGCTTAAGATGATTTAGAGATAAGGATGTACCGGATACATTGGCTCATGCAAGCCATCTACTGAGATGTCTGACCTTGTGTGGCGTGCTTTTGCTTTGAACGTTGTCCGTGTCAAAGCCAGATGGACTGAACCGTAGGTCCTTGTCTACAGCACTGCACCTTAGCATCTGCCCATTTGCTGGGAGAAATCTGTGTTTCCTGTTTTGGATCAGCTCGACTCTCCAGGGTGAAAGAAGCCTCCAGAAGAGGAGTGCTAATAATAAATGCAATTAATTATGTCAAGAATGCAGGCAAACCTAGAAAAATGGCATCCTGTACTGTTCAGAAAACCCTTCCCATCAGCACTAAGTCAGATGTTCTGAAGCCTTCTGAACTGGACAGTGGTTAATTTGTGTATTTTCTGTTACTGATTAGAGAACAAAAGCAATGTAGATACAACTTAGAGTCTTCTCAGTAGTAATGGTGTCACAGAAGTCATGATAGGGGGTTGGAGTGGTCAGAATGTGTTGGCAAAGATCAGAGCTTGTCAATGAAAGCTCATTAACATAACAGAAATCTATCTTAGGTTCTTTTTTTTACGCAACTGAATTGTCGCTTCAGCATCTGTGTCCTAGGAGCTTCCTGAAAATAGTTCAGCCCTAATTCTTCCATGTGGCACTCCTTTGGCCTGATTATAGAGAGGAAGAAATCACATTTGCATTTAAAGAATGTCATCATCTCGTTTTTTTCACCTCACTTATATTCTTTTCATAAACATCCTTCCGTACCATTGGTTATCAGTAAGAAAACCCATCTTGTTTATTTGGAATTTCTGTGCATATCCCAGCCTGTGTTTGTGTTCTCATTTTTTCCCATTCAGAAGCAGTCTCTGCTTACTGTACATCTGTTGCAAAAGAAAAGATGACAAAGTGGTTTATATATCAGTTTGATTTATAGATAAAGACTTAAATGATAACATGGTAAAGCAGACAAAACCTGCAAAAAAACCTGGCAGATGAGATGCATTAAATGAAAGAGTGGCTATAAACAGCTCAGATGACATGTGTGTGTACCAGCATTGTCATCAGCATGCATGAATTTCAGTGGAGAGGCTGCTATAGTAAGATGTGTGCAAGCTGATGACTTGAAGAATTTTTTTTTTCTTTTTCTTTCCCTCCAACTGAGGAGACATTTGCCAGGAGTCTATGAAGTAAAATCTCTGTAGCAAATCATAAGAATTTGTTTCTTTTCATGTCTCTATGATACAAGCAGGAACATGACAAGACGCCACCACCTCCCCCCCCCCATCCTTAAGAAGAGAGTCTTTGTTTGGTGCTTGGTGTTATGGGTGTGAGACTGAAGTTCAGTGAAAGGCCCTGTTTGTTTGTTCTCTGCTTCCACTTCTCTTTGACGTTGTGAAGCTGCTGATCAAGGCAGGCATCTCCGCCTCTCCCCATCACACCTGAAGACATGATGTCTTTTCCTATTAAGCGGTGGGGGAGGCTTGTGTGGATCAGTATCTCACTACTCCTCTGTGAAATGTTGCCTCTGGACGTTAGATGAGCAGTGAGTCTTAACTGACAGGGTTAGAAAGGAGGCTAGTGCAATTCAGGTATGGGAAGGCTGCTGTTATATCCCACCAAAGCCTTCTCTTCTCCAGCCTGGACAAATCTGCTTTCCTCAGCCTTTCCTTACAGGGCAAGTGCTTCAACCCCTGGAACCATCTTGCTGGTCTTCTGCTGAATGTGTTCCAGTTGTGTGTAAGTTCATTATCTTCTGGAAACCTGGTGAAGATCTCCACAACACGGAGTGTTCTCCTGCATGCAGTTAGGTGGGTTGACTGCACAAATCTGAGCTTAGATGGTCACCGTCTGAGTAAAGCCACACCCGTTCTTCACAGTTACTTATTTTTGCACATGCATTGTTGGCACAACTTCAGATCAGACCCCACAATGGTGTATATTTTGGGAAACAGCAAATGGTCCATTTTCAGTAAAAGCTTTGCAAGTACGAACTGAGTACTGATTTTCCTGCACCTCTGTACTACCTTCCCTTTGCAGATGAAGAAACTGGAGGCAGACAAATCATAGATAAGAAGTAGACAGCTGCAGAGGCAGTGCGAATCAGAGCTGGAGTAAGAGCTTGGCTGTTCAGTAACCCTACTCCTGTGATCACACTTATAAACTCCTCTCTCTTAAAAGTTAGTTTGTTACACATTCACAGCAATCTTACTTGCTGAAGCCTAACTACACAGTAGACTTTCACATCTAAAGAAAGCAGTGAGGTGCCTTGTATCCATAACTCAGATACTTTGAATTTTTGGCCTTACTTCATTGCCAGCAAATCCTGAAGGAATGTAATTTCCTAGCCATTTGCTCAGCATATTGAGGACAACCCCTGTTCTCGTGGTGGCAGGCAGCTCTGTGCTTGCATCTGAAGGGTCTCAAAAACCAGTTTTTCTTTTTACTGCGTCATCCATGGTGTAGCCCGGGAGATATTCTCTGGCTGTGCCTGTCAGGAGGTATACTCTCATCGGCTGGAGCATGGACTGTCCAGCCACTGGGATACCTGCTGTCTCCTGCTGGAGCATGGCTGGAGCACTCATTTAGGATGTGAAAGACTGGCTAAAAGCCTTGATCACCTAATCTTGGAGCAGTGATTTGAACCCAGCTCTCCCAACCATAAGAAAACACTAGCTCCTAAAAAGACAAGAAATTTTCAGGAAGGCTTTTCTTTATTTCTTCTGGAGAAGCTCTTTCACTGTGTATCTAACATAGGCAAATCTTCAACATCTGGAAAAATGGAGGGCAAAAATAACCAAGAGAATTGTAGGTAATTCAGGGACTGAGGAGTGTACTGGTGCTTTATTCTGCCATGCTGACTCTGCAATGGATGGCACAGGTCCAGCAAGACTTTTTAGCTTCATCTGAAGGGCAGACAGCCCAGATCTGGGCTTGGTCTATGTAAAATCTCTCTGCGTCATCCTGCGTATGACTGTGGTCTAGTTTCTGGAAGGCAATGTACTGGAGCTGCCTCTGCCGTGCCTTGAGTTAGGTCCAGAGGTCTTACTGACTTGGGTCAATGCCTGCAAGCAGTTTAGCTATGCTCACACAGTGCCTTAATTAGCTAGTAAGTCTGCAGATCTGGGCTGGCTGTAGTGGAGCTGGGCCTGCCCTCTCTGCATTCATGACGTGCTTAATAATCTGGAGGCAGAGTGCTTGGATAGAGGTGAGATGCCTGTGTATTAATTAGGCCAGAGGGAAAGAGAGGGAATGACCCTGTACTGCTGCTGTTTAGAGCACTCACCTGGAAGAAAACAGGATGTGTTTCCAAAGAATGTGGCAGTATTTCCTACAAGGATAGGTAAGAAGATCCACTAACACTTTTTGGATGCAGGAAATCACTTTTGATGCAAAGGGGTGAACTCTGCGAGCAGGCACATAGCTGGGAATTTCTTGTGGAATTAAAACCAAAATCTGAGTGAGGATTCATCCCTCTCCTCAGCATTTCCTAATGTTAGTTCAAAGCAATTCACCATCTTTCCCCCTACCTGAATCCCACTCTCAGGTATTTCTCCCTTTTCCATTCCTTCTCCCATCCATTGTAATAAGTAGCCTCAGTACGTAGCATCCAAAGCCATCAAACCTTTGCCATCGCACTGCTGAGCCTAAGGTTCCTATGTGGTTCATATAGCTTCACTGAAGCAACGTTTGGTTATAGTACTTGTGAGGCCTCATCAAACTTGGGCATTTCTTCTGTAAGGTCCCGAGCAGAATGTCTAAAAATGACAAAGTGCAGGAGATCCCCTGTTTATGCAGTCTAACAAACCAATGGGGAAATGGCTTATGATCTGATAGAAATTTCGGTGTTTACCATTGCAAAACCACCTGCATGGTGAGAAAGCTTCCCTTTCATCTGCCTACATTTTCTCTACAGCTGTGACTGTATAGCTGATTATTTTTTTTCTTTTCTTTTTTTTTTTTTTTTTGGCTAACTGTGGCAGGTATATGTCCCAAATGGGATTCAAGTCCTGTTGTGCTGTGCTGTATGTTACTGCATAGTATAAGAAAGTCCCTGATCTAAATCACTTAGTTTAAGAGACAAGGCAGACACATGGTGGGTGACAGGAAACAGGAACAGAAGTAAATTATTTATTGAGAAATATTGGTTTTCGTTGGTCCCTCTGCCCTCTCCTCTTACAGGCACACTATTTATAGAAGGATGGAGGGAATTTGAAGTGAATCCCCTCACTGGGAGTTTTGGGCCCAGCATATCAGCAAAAGCTGAGATATTGTCTCCCTTTGTCTCTGAAATAATCATGCAATGCTAGAAATGGAAGCAGTGGTACTGGTGGCAACTCTTGTACTAGAGTTTGAAGGGGCAATATTTGAAGTGACTAGGATATTTGATTTTCAAAAGGAAGAGTAAACATGAAAATTCTTTCTTTTTATGTTCTACGAGTTTCAGCAGAGAGAGGGAATTTAATTGCATCTCCTGTACTCTATTCTTTGGTAGTTTTCCCTTAATGACATTTCGTTGTCTTTGTGTTTCTCAGAATTGCCACAAAAAGAAACTTCTATTATTTGAAAATATCTTTTTATTATCTGTTATTTCATACAGAATGCTATTTAAAAGTAGTTAGGAAATATGACTGTGGAATATATTAAGAAAAGAGGTGGGAAAAGTAGAAGTGTCATTCAGCATTTTTAACGAGATAATATACTCTTCTTTCTTCCTTCTTTTTTACTCTATGAAACACACTAATCATCCTAAACAGAGTGAAGAACTGTCTTCTAGTTTTCCTGTGGATCCTTTTGAATAGGGTTTTTTGGTTGGTTGGGTTTTTTTTAGTTACTTGTCACTGCTTCTGCAGAGCACTTGCAAGTATTGTTTCTCAAATATGAGTGCTCAGGACTGCTGGCTCACAAATTAACAGTAATTCACACACAAACATGTGCAAAAACCACCCCCAACAGCAACCACCAGCAAAAATAGAAGATTTGGGCAGATCACAACAGTTCTGTCCAGTGTTACAAAATGTAAAATAGCTGGCTTAAAGATTCTTTAGTCTTTGTCTTCCCTCTGCAGACTTCTATGGCTGTCCTCTGCCCACAGGGATCAGAGGATAACTCAGGTTGGAAAGGACCTCAGGAGATCTCCAGTCTAACCTCCTGCTCAAAGCAGGGTCAGCTGTGGAGTCAGGCCAGGTTGCTCAGAGATTTATCCTCTTGGGTTTTGAAAACCTGCAAGGCTGGGGGTGGCACAGCCTGCCTGGGCAACCTGTGCCACTGCTTGAATGTCCTCATGAAGAAAATGTTTTTCTTTCTAACCAGTCCAACCCTCCCTACGCTCAGTTTAAATTCTGTTGCCCAATGTGACACACCTTGGTGTGACAAGAATCATAGTTTTGGTGGCAGAGGGGCTGGGAATTAATTAACCTACTGTGTGCTTTATTTTCCTTACTTTGCTTCCCTGTGCAACACTTTCTTCATTTATAAAATAGGAGTAATGAACCCACATGTCTTAGTAAAAAATAATAAAAAAAATACAGATAGGCAGCAGGAAAAGCACCGGCTTTAGCCTGAGGTTGATTCTCTGCTTATAGCTACACTGAATTAATTGTGATTACTCAGTGAGATAATTCTGCAGCCCTAGGGAAAGGAAGAAAGAGGAGGACAGGAAAGTGGGAAATGTATAGTGCTCTCTTGCTTTATTTGCAAAACAAAGTCAACGGAGTACTAATTAGTGTTGAGGGTTATTGCATATTGCATGTCAGAGATACCTTCACTGTACTTTGCATATACTTTCAGTAATTAAAACCTGCAAAGGAAGATGTTGCTTATATGTCCCTTCTCTTGCAGGACGATCATGACGAACCTTAGCAGCCATCAGGCAACGTAGCATAAAGCAATGACAACCTCATCTTAAAGGAACCTCTGTGGATTTCCATGTGTCACTTGTTAAGCAAGTGATTGGAGCTGTATTTCTCAAGGATGAGGAATTTTAAGAGTGCAATAATTTGCCACCAGCCCAATGTAATTGTACAACATAGGCAGGACTAGAGTGAAACAGTAAATTAAGGAAATGAAGAAGAAAAATTCTGTTTCTTTCAGTTTGTTTTGGAGAAAATGATGTGAAGTATTTTAATATTTTTGTGTTGCAAGTCTGCATGGCTTTTGAATCTCAGTGTTGGAAGCTGTTTTTACAGCCCAGTGCTGCTTCTCTTTCTCTAATGGTTTGAAAATGACCTAATATAAGGGAAAAAGGTGGGACTAATATGAGCATAACTGATCTGTCATACTACAGAAAAATAAGCTTATTTGCATTTGTATATTACAAATAAGTGTTTAATGGAATACTGTGAGGTAATTATTATGAGCTCTCCAGTGTTACCAATAGCTATGAAACATGCTTATGACTCTATGTAATTTCCTGTGCTGTGACTTGTCCCAGTGAAATCAGCAAATCTAATCCTAGCAGGTTAGGCACATGCACATGCCTTTTCAGAATCAGGGCCTGTGCGAGGAAAGTGCAGCATGGCTTGCTCCTGAGTTGGGAACTCTGGAGTCTCCTACTGGGTCTTTGTGCTGGACCTCAGCCTCCTAATACAGCTAGTTGAAGCTTTTTTTTTTTTTTCCTTTTTGTCTTCTGCACCACCCCCCTGCCCCAGCTATTCTGCCCAGCTGTCCCTATTTCTGTCAGCACAAGCTGCTGGAGCTGTCTCCGCCTGCTCCCAGAGCTGGCTGGCCGTGGAGTCAGGCAACCTTGAAAGGCAAACCCTAGAGAAGGGAAGAGGAGGAGAGTGGATGCTTGAGGATAAGCCAGAAAATATCCCTAAAAAAAAGGGATTTATGTATATGCACAGTTAGTTTTTGTTTCAACTGAAGAAACTTTTTTTTTTCCAAAATGTGAAATATTTTGTGGGAAGGAAATTGACTTTTCTGAGTTAGCTGTGTGTTAATTACCCAAAGTAAAAATTAATAAGTATTAATCACATCCACCTTCTGCAAAGTGTTTGGTGCATCTTGGAGACTTTCAAATGTTGACCAGCAAGTTTTGCTGTAGAAAAAGCATGGCCATGGCTTGCACAGGATATGTGATGATTAGTTTGAGAGATGGTATGGTCCATGGAGAGGGGAGAGATGTATCTCACAGCACTGGTCTGTCTCTGAAGTGCACTGCTCCTTTCCTGTCTCACCTTGGTAAATTACTCGGGTTCTCTGGGCCTCACTTAAGCTTGACTATAAAATGGAAATAGTAGTCACTTAATGTCCCTGTTCACACAGGACATCTGTGAAGTAACACTCATTATACTACATGAAGTTCCATAAGTTATTAGAACTTGGCATTCAGCAGAAGCAGGGGGGGAAAAAAAACCCAAAAGGCTCTTCCAATATGTGTTCTCCACATAGAAGGCATTTCAGTGGAGAGTAAAAGAGATGAAGGATGCCTAGGGCTTGTGAGTTCAGAAGAATTTGGAGGGACCCGGTGGCTCTTTGTGAAGCTACCTTTCCTTATGGAAGTCACCTTTATTGTTAGATTTCTTTAGTTATGTACTTAGCATGTGCACAAGGAAACAAACATTTTTGACCAGATAGAGTTGATTTTGTGTAAACTTTACATGGACTTATATCCCTGCTAGTTTCCAAACCCTCTGGTTAGAAAAATGTAGTGCTCCTTGTCTAAATCCTTTCAGTTGTAAACAAATGGGATACAATCTTAGCTCAGTTTTTGAGCCAAAGGGGATGAAATAAGGGGGAAGGGGCTTCAGCAGTCTTAATCTGGGCTGGAATATAATAAAGAATTCAAAAGGCTTTATAGTACCAGTACAAAACCATCTCTCAGTCATGGTAATTCGTAAGTGATTAAGAGAAATTAATTTTCCACAGGAATGTGTATACTTCTTCACATGATAAAGAAAATGTAAAGAAATGTAACCATGCTTATATTTGACAGTCTCCAATCACTAAAAGTCTGCCAAGCTTCCAGTATGAGTTAATATATGTAAGTTGTAGTCCAAGGTGGTATTTTTGAGTTTGAATGCTTGAGAGTTTATTGGGCAAGAGGAGCTCATTGGACCTTATAACAAGCGTATCCTATTGCACTTCAGATCAAAAAGATTTAGAGACGTAGGCTTTGTTGTTAGATAAAAATAAAAATAAATGGCCAATTGAGCTCATGGACCAATTGTTTCTAGAGCACTCATCACAAAAGAAGAACGTGTCTTCTGTTCCCAGCAAGTTACTGCACTTTATGGTCTATTTCATTGCATCATAAATGTTATAATGACCAACTGTGCCAAGACAGTAAAGGTATGTGACTTGTAGCTGCGGTACCTATTTCAGATGGAACAGGAGAAGGGAAGGGTTTGTCTCCAACTTAGATAGCACTGGCTTCATACAAGCCAAATATTTGACATCTCAGAATTTTTTTTGCCAATTAATTCCTCTTTTCCAACTTACTTATATTTTAGAAATACAGTCAGTAAACAGGTTGCCTTGTTTATAATAGAGACAATTTTTTGCACATTGCCAATATTTCTGCATTTAAAGTAATGTGTACTGTATTTATTGCTAATACTAAAATGCTTCCATAGAAAAACAGTGCTGCTTTATTTAAAGTAGTTTAAAGCTCCCTGTTCATTTAAAGCGTGCTCTAATATGGTAGGTAGAATAAATCTATATCCTTGGTTGTTGAGCTTTAGGATGCTTCTTTATCTCTTAGTTTTTCCATGTGGAGGATTGAGTCTGTTGTCATAGTGTTTTGGGGATCTACAGACAGAAGTGCTGTACACATGTGAAAAATGTAAGTGATAATTTCCTAGTTCCGACTTTTCATTGACATTTTTGTTTCAGGTTGCAGTGTGCAAGATACAATTGCATCTTTTTGCCTATTTAAGTTAACTCAGCCTTGTTGCACTTTGCTGGCTTTGACTATGTATTACATAAGCATCCAGCAGGGCAGCTTACTTCTGATGCCAAAATCCGACCAGTGAAGAGATAAGACAGTACAGAAGCACGAGTTAGAATGCTTCAGTCTGTTTCTCTGTCTGCATAACACTGGATAAAGTCTCTTAAAGGATAAAATCACTTCAGATATTAGTTCTACAGTAAGGAGGAAAAAATAAAAGGGCAAAATATCTTTGAGAGAGTACAAATACTGACCCAGCCTCATTTCAGATTCCTGTGCTGGCAGTAGAACACATATATGATGAGGAAACAAAAGTGGACTTATGAAGGTGGTGATGAAGGTTCATCAATTAACTGCAACTTTTACATAGAGAATATGTTACAAAATTAACCTGGCAAACAGCTGTAGGGCAGAAGAAAAATTTTTTGCAAGTAAGGCAATGGGGAAAGGCAAAGATGTGGAGAACATGGGGAATGACATCTATGGAAGCACTACTCTCCTACATCAGCTTTTTTTCACTTCTGAAGAGTGGAGGTTAGTTAGCATCCTTGTTCCGCATAGCTGAGGACACCTTGTGCAGGGCCTTTTAGTACCTTCAAATTCAATTACTGTTCATGGTAAATGATACCCTTATTTGTGCTCTAGTTAATATGTAGTGCCAAGATATTTTACAGCATGAAGGCATATTCTGGGCACATCATTGTGTGGTTATTTTTTAAAAGAGTTTATTTTTTAGTGGGATTCATACCTGTAAGTTTACCTCACTTGGAAGTCTCTTAACCGGAAGATGCTCAACTGCTTTGTAGGTGCTTTTTTGCCACTGTTTGGCCTTTCTTACTTGTCCTTCTAAGATGTACTTATTCAGTTTTCTTCTTTATATAATTTGAAACATTTTAAAACTTTTGGCCATTTCTCAAATGCAGGATTGGGACTGTCTTGTTTCATCTCGGTAAAATAATATTTAATATTTGGAAGTGAAAAAGATATGAATATAATATCTGTGACATGGAAACTGCAAAAATTGAATCTAAAACTGTAACATTGTTATTAATGGGCTATATTATGATATATTTGCTCTTAAATCCAAGGCATGAAATAGATATGATATTCTTCTCCCATTCCTTATTACTCTTCCACAAACTAGCAATTCACTCTGTTTCAGCTTGGCACAGAGATTAAAAAGCTATGATGCAGTCCACGTTTGGGCTGTTCATTAGCTGAAACAAAGATGAATATTCATTATTTCCTCTTTTATATAACAAAATAGTTATGGAAGTAGTTCCTGTAGCAGGTTTTATGCTTAATAAAAATTAAGTCAATGAGGGAATAGCATTAGCCAAAAATACACTGAAAATATGGTTGTGTTAGGTCTCTCTTACCTTAAAAGCTTGATAACAGGAGTGGGCTGATGAAGCATCTCTGCTAGTTATTCAAGGTTTTCTGTGGAAATAGATCAGTTACTTCTGAAGAACAAGAAGTGAACTGTACTGGAAAGTAATGACATTGTTTATTTTTCTGTGATACTTATGACAAAACAAACATTTCTTTTGAAATGATAAATGGTAAAATTAACTTTTCATCAGAAAAGAGAAAGCTGAGTTCTATTTGCATTTTTGGTAATGGAAAGGCAATTACTTTGCGTTCAAAGCAAAAAAAGTCTAAAAAAGTTGAAATGGTGCCTCTCATTTTTCTAATGAGTGAAATGAAAAAGTAAAGCAGACCTTTACTGAGAACATTTGGTTTATAAATCTCATGAAAAGAGAAGTGTTTCAGAAGAAAATTATCAAGCAGTTCAAATAAGAAGTTTGGATAACGATGTGTGAAGCGGTTGAAAGAAACTGGAAGCCTTAAGGACAGGCTGTTCCTGAATCTCCTCTGAAAACTTAGACTCAAACTTTTTGTAGTTGATGTTATACTTGTGGTTTCTATTGGGATTTGATTAAGAGGTGTTACTAATATGATAACATATGCTGCTTTTCCTTAGAATTCCCATCTAGTTTTGAAGATCTAAGGAGTGGTAATTTGTTTGCAGGAAACTAATGTTTGGTGAGACCACTGATGGGGGTATGGGAGGAAGAGAAAAACATTTTCAACTGAAAGAAGAGAACCCCAAAATTTTGGAATGCTCTGTCCAATAAATAGTACTTTTGCTTCCATCTGCTCTTATCAGCTTGCCTTAAGAATCTGACATGACTGTAAAGCAGGGCACAGGGACAACTTCCCATGCCAGTAATGAGGGCGTAACCTAAAGTATACCTTCTGAATTGGTGAAGGCAATAGGAATTTCTAGTAGCAGAGGAAGGCACTTGTTCCAAAATGATCTGTTCTGATATGTAAAGCCATTGTTTTAAATAGAAATTATTTGCATCCTTGAAGCTCCTTAATAAAAGGAGTGGGGTGTTTATTTAAATTTCAGTAAGTCTGAACCCTGAATCATTTGCACTGTAAGATGCACGAGCTGTTACCTGCATGCTCAGATTCTTACAGGACTTTCAGTCCTTGCTTCCTTCTATATATTCTTCTTGGTTAATACGGTTTCAGTGAGAAAGAAAATCAATTTATTTATTATTTTAGTGTTTTCCGTGGAGGATTTATGCAGTATTGTATACAGCACACAATACAGTCTATGGAAAAAGAATCAAATTACAGTATCTCTTGTTTCCTAGGCACTGTTCCATCTCCCAAATAAATGAATAATATGGCAGAGCAGAGTCTTCCTAATCTGTACTCAGAGGAGAAACTGCAGATTTGATTAGTGAGATTTGAAGACTGCCCACCTGTGGATAGCGTTATGGTGGGTGGGAGCAGGGAATTTTTCAACTCAGAAGCTTTTTCTGATACAAAATGACCTTTTGTCAACATTACTGGGCAGAAATCTTTCTCTGTCTGCTCCTGGACTGCTCACCTTGAAGCCTGTTAGTGCTTTCATGCTGATTATGAAATGGCCAGGGTCTCCTGCCTGCTACTCCAGCACAGGCAGAAGATTTGCCATGTTGATGGTTATCATCATCGACCCTCCAAAGAAAAAACACCTTCCTTCCCAAAGCCACACCAGTGACTGGATGAGGGAGGGTTGTGAAATATGGTGTTCCCCCTTGAGGGGGGAAGGCAGCCTCCCTGGAAACATGGTAGCACAGCCGGGAAGCTGCTGTGCAACCAAATGCCCGTGTTTGGGGCAGGTTTGCAGAAGATCAGTTTGTCCACGTTGGGGGCTTCTGTCTCCGTGTGTGTGTCATCCCCTGTTGTTCTGTATCAGAATGTGGTAACCACTTGAGTAATGCAACATCACTGAGGCAAAAGCAGTAATCTTATCTGACGGTAGTGCCTGCAGCCATCAAACCTTGTATTTGTGCCTCAAGAACTAAGCACAGTTGGGCTTAGTCACTGTTAATTAGAATTACAGCGAGGGTTCTTCACCTGCGATAGTAGTACTTGACTACACTGCGTTCAACTGGGAGGTGAAATATTGAGCATTGTTATCAAGCTTGGTTTTAATGCGCTTTCCAAACTGTCAGCCTTTAGAAAGGTGATAGGTGGAGAAAAATGATAGGTGTTGGTAAGGGATTACTCAGATTATCTATAAAAGGAATGAAATTATGATTTCATATCAAACCATTGCCAAAAACATCACTACCCTTTTCACCCATCCAGTGAAAGTGAACTTTGTCTTTTTAGAAACAGGAAACATGAATCTTCCATCCCATGAAAAAAAAAAAAAAAAGATCCTGCCAGCAGCTAGACCAGCTGCATACCACAAATTTTGGGTTTTGTTAATGATTATGAAATGTAACAAAGACAACAAAGAGAAAATAGCTTTTTCAGTAATGAAAGGATGCTTTTTTTCTTACCATGTACTTATATACTGATATACTTGCAGCTGTGATACGTTTTGCAAAATTGCCACAGTTTGCAAGAAACAAAGCAGAATGAATAGCATGCTTGGGTACTGCAACACTGAGAATCAACAAATTGCTTATAAAAAGATGTACCTAGGAAAGGATTTCATTTTTACTAGCAGTAACATTTGAAGAGCTTCCTCCATTGAATAAAAATTGCAGTTTAGTTAAATGAAGGTTAGGTAGCTGGTATGCTGTGGCCTCTGTCTGTTGCTATGAGCTGTTTCCCCATGCTCTCTTACCCGTTATATTGTGTGGGTCTCTTTTCTTACACTTGTGTTGCAAACTGCTTGGGACAAGAACCACAATTTTTGTGTGTCTGTAATATAGCTTGCAGGGGGTGGTGGTCCAGCATTATCATAATTTTTTGGTTATAATTTATAATTGAGTAGTGTTATCACTGTTGAATTATCACAGTTATAAAGCAACAGTTTTTGTGTAACACGCTTCCCTCCTACCGGTAGTAAAAAGTAAGCTAAAATGACTTTAATTAAACTTAACAGATGTTTTCAAGTTAGGCTGCTAGTCAGTAATAATCTTACAGTATACTGCATATATCTGCAGAAGAATATATGATAGTTCATCCTAAATCACGTACATCACAAACCAGCAAATTTCAAATGATTAATGGGAGCTGCACCCAATAACATTGCAGCAGTAAGCATAGGAAAAATTTGGTGAACTTTGGGGAAAGAGTGGGCAGAGATCTTATAATGTATCCCAGAGGAGACCAACAGGGTCCTTTTGGTTTTAGGAGAAATATTCATTAGGATTAAATAGCAGAAATAAGTTCTAGATTATATTACTCTTCCAATACCTCTTTTTAAATTCTTTGTTAATAAAAATAGGGAATTGCCTTTTTTTATTAGCAGAGTGTCTTGAAAGATACACACCTGTGAAATGGCACAGAAGCTGTGGGGAGACTGAATCACATATTCTGTTTTGGGTTTTTATTTTTTTGAGCAAGATGTAGGGGTTTCTAATTGTGCTATTAGTCCAGCAAGATGATGCCCTGTACTGAAACTCTTATATGTTTGTTAGAAATTGTCATGTCCCAGAATATTACTTAGTACAGTAAAACCACCTCAGATGGAAGATGAGGCTTTTAGGAGTTTGATCTCTTTGTTTCTTGGCATCTGTTTACATTTTTCTGCATTTCTCAGGTACAAATACATCTGTGTAACCAGCCATGCATACTTCTAATTTCTTAATGTATACAAAAAGTAGAATTGTTCTCAGTCCTAATGCTTTTGGAGAAGTAGATGTTAACATGACTCAGGCATACATTGAATTTGTAGCTGCAAAATAAGGAAGAAAATGTGTTCCATTCCAGCGTTTTGTGAGCCATAGGTAAAAGCTGAGTAGAAACCTTATTTAAATTGAGCTATAATATTTTATTGCTCTAGGAATTTCTGCTCTTTCATCCAGCCTTGGATGCCATTTTTTTGAAATAAAGGCTTTTACAGTCAAATTTGTGGTTCATGTACATCAATCTGGCTTAATCATTTGAAAAACAGTCCTTTAAAATAACCATGTAATTAGACTTTTACAACTAAGGGTGTTAGTGATTATCAGCAAATGGCATTGACTTCAATAGGCCATCAGTTCAAATAATTGTTTTCAAAGGAAATTAAGTGTTTAAGCTCTCTAAAAGGATTTTTTTTTCTTTAAAAGTCGTTCTCCAGATTGTTAGAGTTATCCCAGGTGAAAAGCAAACTAGGTATTCATCTGAATCACGTTATCAGCTGAGTGAATGCGTAACCCAAGCCCTGTCCTATGCACCCAGCTGAACCAGACCGCCTCAGTTCAGGTTACTGTTAAGCTCAGCAGATGTTTCTACATAATGAGGAGGTGGTTGAAGGGAGTAGGATATTTATAGCTGCATGACAGTCTGGGCTGACTCTCTAATGGAGAGAAAACTTGTGGGAGTCTGCTTGTAAACTAGTGGTTTTACCTTGGCCAGAAGGCAGACACATTGCCCAGCTGCCAAGTAGCATCACTGTATTTGACAAAGATGATCCCATACAGAAAATGCAGAGGCACAGCTGTGCTTGGGATGGTTATGAGAGCTGAGCAATGACACTGTTTTCTAACCTGGGTGGTGTGTGTTCAGAGCAGCAGCCTGAGAAGGAAAGGCTGAGCTCAGTTATGAGCATTTCAGCAGACAACTTGCTCTGCCCTTACTGCTTTATCTTCTCTCTTGAGAGTTTAAACTTGCAGGGACTTTGTACTTGAATTCATTCCTCCTTTTGGCACTTTGGTGTTTTCTGCCACAGTTGCTGGGAGCTCCTTGAGATTTCCCAGCCTCTTTTATCAGAGGTCTGCACGCAGGCTGGCACTTGGCTGCTCTACATGCTATTCTGAAGGCTGTGGCGTAACGGATAGGAAAGCTAGCAAGCACTGAACTTTTTGGAGTAGCAGACTACATAAATTATTCTGTGCAGATACATCTAAAAATATTATTTTGAAATAGAAGTGAAATTTTTTTTCAAGTTATCAACCATTTATAGACTGTAGATAGCTTAAATAGCCAAGTAAAAATTTGTTGTGAATATAAACAAATTTAATAAAAATGAACCTTTTAAGCCAAGAATATAATGCAAGTCATCCCACTCTTATGAACTAATTTAGTTTTCATGAATTGCAATTTTAGAGTGAAAAAACTCATTCATGAAAGATCTCTGAGTAGCTGTAGAACCAGGAGCTGGAAGGGAGGCAAACACATCTTTAATGTTTTAAGAAAGAGCTAAGGAAGAATTACAAAAACTTGGAGCATAAGTCTCAGAGCTCAGTGGTATACATAGTGTAGAAATTAATTTTTAAAGTGGCCATCAGTCATTTAGACAAATATGAAGACTGAGCCAGCATATTTCCACAAAAGCTGAATTTTTCTTGATGAATCTGGCTAAGAAAAGACTCACAAAAATTGTAGACGTAATGCAGAGGACATACAGATAGTTATCATCTGTGTGGGTCTGGAAAATACCTTTAACGCAGTGCCATGGTCTGCACAGGATTATTCATAAAGCACGTATGAAAGTCGTGTTTCTTAAGGATCAAAATCTCACTGTGTGATAGAAATCACAGCTCAGTGCTGAAAGATTAGGATTGTCTCTTGGAAAAGGTAGTATCAAAGGCTTGGAGACTAATGCTGCTCATGTTCATGCCATGCACAAATATCTTGGAGAAAGACTTACTGGTGTTGTGCTGAATTTTGACACGGAGTGTGCTTTCAATCCCGCTCTGTTATAACAAAGGCATAGACCTTCAGGAAGGTTGATCTGTGAATTCTGCTGGCTTTTTAGATGAAACTACAGGAATCTGTGAAGTTTTGATGTACAACTCTGAGGTCAGCTGACAAGCCAACACTGAGAATGAGGAAGTCCTTAAAGGATCAGCGTGAAAGTTGTTGGGGTGCCAGGAGAAGATGGGTTGCCTGCTGCAGACCGCATTCTGTTTGCCTGGGGAAACACTGCAGACCAAAAAGTGGTCCAAGGAGAAAGTGACCAAGTAACGTCACAGAATGATACAATGGGCACCTGGTGAGCCTGTGTGCGCTGAAGAGTGGTCCGATGGATAAAAACCAGCATGTGATTGCCCCTGTGGGTCAAGGGAAGGGGATCCTGACTGTTGCACCGCTTAGGAGACTTGCTGGAAGTCATGCCCTGGGCCTGAACACCCCAGGGGGGTCATGAGGAGGGAGGTGTCCTACCCTCCCTGCTGGAAACAATCCTAGGATGTCCCAGATGAGAGCCTAGCACCTGAAGAAAGCTGTCTGCTCATTTCCCTGGGTCATCATGTGTATGGACTGATAACTCTGTGTGTGCACCAAACTGTAGGAGTGCATAGGAATGTTGTCTGTTCTTTAGTCTGTCCTGATGAAAGGTATTTTAAACCCTAATTTAGCCCATGATAGCTAACTTCACAGGCTGTATGTCAACAGAAGATGTCAAGATAAAGTGCTGGATTCAGAGAGAAGTGAATAGGTTAACGGCATGAACAGATAAACTTGTCTTTGTTTTAAATCAGTCAGGTCATATGGCAACAGTCTAAAAACAGACATCACTACGTGTATACACATAACGAGGAGATGTTCCAGATATCACCACTGTATCAAGAGGACAATTGCAAGGTGTGAAGCAGTGTTGAGATTGTGGTGAGGCCAAGACTGAAAGAGGATGGTGGACGTTAATATGTACAAATATGGCTCTAAAGCTCAATGCCAACAGAAATATGTATCTTCTTTTACAAAGGCTGGCATTTGTCCATCTTTCCATTCCAATTTCTGTTTGCTACTCCTTGAATTTGAGGCAACAGAAGTAATATGCTAAACAGCCACTTTATGTCTCTCTCTTTTAATTCCCTGCCTCTTAGTTAGCTTTCTGAGACTCAGACTCTACTTCCCCTAATTTTGGATAATTTAAGCTGAACTTCCAAACTGAAATCCCTTTGCTTGTGGTAAGAGTGGGGATCCCCTCTTTCTTCAATGAGCAAAACAAATATTTTGATTGCATTGCAAATACAACAAAGAAGAAGGCAGGCATAATTTACGATCACCTGAGCTCTACCAAATTTCATATATCCATATCATTAGAAATACCCAGGTAATACTACTAGAGTTTGTGCTGCTCTTCCTCATCAGTTGGTAAACCCCAAACTGCACTGTAGTGGACTACACTACAGTGAACTACTACTCCACTGTAGTGGACAAGCAAGTACTCTTGCCTTCTGATGTTAGCTGTCATTTGTTATCCACTTACCTTATCTTTCTGGAGTTTCCCTGTTGTTTGTAGCTTTTATATTCTTCTGACATCTTTTCCAACAGAAGTGTTTCTGTAACACGCTCTTCACATTTCTCTTGTTGCGTCTAGTGCCTGTCATAAATGAGAACATGAATGCTCAGGCTCTTAATGATGGCTTTGAGCTGTAACTATTTAATAATAAAAAGCTTTATGTGTTATTAGTGCTCTTATAGCGTGGTGCTGGGAATGACATAGATTAGATGAAAACATTTTCTATTGAAGACATACTCCCAGAACAGGTGTCTTGTAACAACCAGTCATGTCCTATGACCCTTCACGACTTTGTTCCAGCCCAAGGACTTGGTATTCACATAACAAAAGCAAGGTGGGCCTTTTGGAAGCTTTAGCTACATTATTAGCAGAAATAAATAAGACTTTCATTACAATTTTTTTTTTTTAAATAAGCATATGATGCAAAAAATTTTAGAATGAGTTATTTATTCTGAGGGTGGCCGTTGATATTTTGTTAAGCATAAGTTTCTATTCTGTATCATACCTGGAAGGAAGCTACTGTCTTTCTCCAAATCTGCAATGTGAGATTTAGTTAACATACCCTTGTAAAGATCTGCTTCTGCAATGGTTTACAAAACTATGATTCAAGCTTTTATATCTCTGGATTAATTTCTTATTGTCTTCCACAGAGGAGGAAAAATCCCTTCTTTTTATAGCTCATTCATTTTTACATTTCCTACTGTGTCATACCCCTCTCTATTAACACAAAGACTCTTTTTATTTTATATGCCTGTAAAAAGCAGCAGGCTTCTGTCTTAATCAGTGGTGTCTAGGTTCATTGCTGGAGGGCCTAGGTCATTAGTAATAAAGGTCATTACTTGATGTTTTCAACACACAGAGACTTTCAGATGATCCCTCCCTCCCTCATTTAATCTCCCAGTGACTAGAAACAGGCCTGGCCTCATGTTATTAAAGTTATTTTATTTCATTAAAGAATAAACTGGCGAACTCCTGGAAACAAAAGCTCTATAATTGTGGTGGTGTGTGCACAATAGATGCAAAGGTATGACAGAGCACACAAGACCTGAAAGCTGAGGCATGGGGGAAGAGAAGCAAGTGCCTGCTATCAGATTCACTGCAGGTTCCTTCAAGGGGCTGAATCAAATGCTGAAGGAAAATCCCACGGAGCCCTAAGGCTGCCATGTCATGCCTGCCCTCATTACCTTACATCTTAGCCTCCTCTGATTCCTAGCATCCTAATTGAAAAGACACTTTGTAGTAAAAAGCTGTGTTTGAATCACTTTGAAAGCCAAGCTCCTCTGGTATTTTTCCCAGCAAATGTTTTTCTCGGATCTTTGAGCTTATTAAACAAAATGATCTTCTGAAGCTTCTTGGAGTGCGGGCATAACTCTGCTGCCCCTGAATAAGGGCAAAAATAGCAAATTCTAAATGCAGTGTTTTGTCCAGGGTTTTAATCAGCCTGGCGTCTGAATGTTAACTCATCTCTCATGTTTTCCTTCCCCTTCTTATTTCAGATTCCATCATTATCCCCTCTGTCTCCACAATTAAACAAATGACATGTATTTAGCGGAGGATTTGGTTTGGTTTTTGGTTGCTTGTGTCTTTGTTGTGGTTTGGTTTTTTTGTTTGTTTTGTTTTTGTTTTTTGTTTGGGGTTTTTTTTCATTAAGAAGAATGTATTTAAAAAAAAAAAAAAGAAAAAACAACTTAGGTGTTTTGTTTGTACAGAGATGGGAATTTTGGGAAACAAAGTTCTGTCATTAAAGAGCTTTCAGATGCCCTCCCCGGAGGGAAAAAGGTATTTATAGATGGATCTGGTTGAAGTCCCATTCTTCCAATTTTCATTCAGTAAGAGCAAGATGAGAGAAGAGAATGCAAATCTAATTCTGTTTTTTTATCGTCATCCCCCTGCTGCATCTGTTTTGCAGTGCACAGAGAAGTGTGTGTCCATAGTTCATTGGCGAATGCAGATTCTCTCCTGAAGTGTGTGCCATGTGAGGTTTTCCTGAGAGTTATTAAAATACTTCTGAGGAGGGATTTTGGGAGGTGGCAAGTTAAATGTGTTTAACTTGAGCCAAGGGTCAGATTTAAAGGGCAAAGGGTGACCCAAGGCAAGCACTAATAACTCTTAAAGTCTACATTCATTAAACTTTTGGACAAATTTTAAATTTATTTGGCCACCTGTGTCACTGCTAGGTATTCTCCAGCTTTTCAAATGGCTTTCTTTCCTGAGAGGAACACAGTTAAAGAGGAATCTTGCATAAGCTGATCCCACTCCATTTTACTTCAGCCACCACTTTCCTCAGTGCTGGGCCATGCCTGCCAGCCTATAGCACTTTTCTCCTGGGCCATCAGGGCAGACCCCCTCCTGCATTTCCACTTATAATCCAGTTCTTTTAGAAAAATTGTAACTGAAAAATGCTCATTGGAAGAATAACAAAAGGAATTGTCAGATAGACATGTGAAAGGAAGATAAACGTCAACTCTAATGACTTCCAAGACAATAAATGTTTTGTCAATTTAAAGCCCCCTTGCTTCTTCCATGGCTAGCTTTTAAAGTATTGCTTCATAAATTGAATTCTTGGGCATACAAGCAGTTTCTAAAGATCAATGATAAATCGTAAACAGTTACACTTTGAAGAAAGCTTTCTTTCTTTATTAAGAAACACGGTAGTATTCACAATTGCTCCATTATTGCTTAGTACGTTCAGCGGCTGGCCTTTAATAAGACTTAGTAGTGATGGTTTCCACATGTATACTTAGGGACCTTGAAAAAGCTTATAAATGGAAAACCTTGCAGCGCTGCGCTGAGGTAGTTTGGTGTCCTCATTGTGCACATGGGTCAGCTGTGGCAGAGAGATAATAAATGACCTTCTCTGTTTCATATGACATTCTGTTTGCCAATTTAAAGGTCTTTGCTCATCCCAGATTTCAGTACTTCATTTAATCTTTAACGTGCCAGTTTTATAGACGGGCGAAGTTAAGTGCTCAGTGGAACATGAGTCTTGGAAAACTCTGTATCAGTCCAACAGAAAGCACAACATTAATTTGAAATGGTCTGATCCACGTAATGTGTGACTGTTCTGCACTGACTTGAAGCTAGAGGAATGAAGCAAAGCGAATTAAGTGAAGTACTTCTTATGGGGATCTTTTTTTTTTTTTTTTTTTTTGCATGCCTGAACTTGATATGGGAGAGTAACCATTCTCCCTAGGAATTGCAGAGGATATGATTTTTAAGAGCTAGATTTCTGAAGACTCTTCAAAACAAAGCAAGAAGTTAATTTCTTTGTCCCAAAACACAGAGGTGCTTATTCATTGCAGTGTTACTCTGTTCTGTGGCACATAATTTCATTGAATGGAAGCATGTAGTGTAGAATAGCCCTGTGGTATTCATTTTTTAAAATATAATCATTTGTAGAATTAGTATAATTTGAATGATTTCTTATTGGCTTATGTTACCACTTTTCTCTGCAATTAGATTTTGTCTTGTTTTATGGAATGCTTATTTGCTTTATATACTTGGGTTCATTAATATGAAATAAATTTAAAATAAAGTGTAAAATTATGTGGATATTAAAAACAGAATACATTTTTATCATCTGCGTGCATCCGACTGCCACCAAACCAGGAAAGCAAAGAGAATATCACTACTGAAGACATATTTCATAAACAAGAACCCACCATTTATTTGTATAGATATTTATAACAGAATAATCCCAATTTTATTTTAAAATTATGAATTAATGCGCATTTCCTCCAGGAATAAGAAAATAATGAAAAATCCTATGTATATTGAAAACAGAGTTATTTCTAATTATATACGGTTCTAATGATTCAGTAGATGCATTTAAAAAAAAATACTTGAAGGTTGTTAGTCATGATTAAAACTAAACTGGCTTTAACAATCCCATGAAAATCTAGATCTATTAGAAGAAAAATAAATCACTTAAGTAGAGTGTGAGCTGCTGCCCTTAGGTGAATCTGTAAGTGTAATAAAGCGAAGTTCAGAGGAGGAAGCTGAAGAGGATAGAATTACGTGGATTACGAGAGAAAAGTTTCTTTTGACAGGAGCAGCCTCTGTGCACAGGGACCAGCAAGAAGCCCACCAGCATGGGTGCTGGATTCAATAAAGCTGTAGTAAACTGTATGATGGGGAAAAATCCTGCACCAGCAGGATGATCTAACTCTAATATCTTTTTTTCAACACTGCATGATGCTCGCAGAAAGGTAACTAACTCAAAAATAACAGGGAACTTGTAGTAAGCGATACCTGGAAAGATTATTATTTAGAGTAATGCAGGAAGTGTTTGCTGTGGGTGTAAAACTGGCTGCTCAGGTAAAGCTTTTAACAAGCATTAGTGCCTGTTAAATCATATAATCATTTACCTCTGGTTGCTTAGGTCAAACTGTATCCTTCCACAAAAACATAAAAGCCAATTGATGCATGTTAGGCTGTAGCACTTAGGCTGTGTGTTGTTTTTCAGAAAGCCATTGGATTTTTTGCCTTTGAAATGCACTGGTTGGTGTTGCAATACCTCATTAAAGCTGGCTGCTGCAGGAGAGTTCCTTGCATTTACTTACAGGCTTGCAAGGTTTCTTCTGATACAGCTTCTGATTATTCTGGCTGAAAAGGACAACAAATATAAGAAATGTGCCCAAATCACACTTACATTGCCTAACCCAGTGAGTTGAAAGGTATCACTAACGTGCTACTGTTGCATTCATTTTCATGAGGCTGGTTGGATGCAATCAAAGTTTTCTGTGTTGCAGGAAAGATGGAGACTCTTGACTTAAAGATATTTAAGGGTTTAACCTTGCACCATTTTCCTGGCTGATAACTGCTTGTTGGATGCCTATCAGATCAGAAAAATATGCTAGTGTATACTGTTGTGGACCACTATCATCATAACCATAGTATTACCATGGAGCTTAGCAGGCACTGTGGTGCAGGCTCTCAGATCACTTGGAGCATCTAATTCCCACTGATATAAAAAAAAAGACCTTTTGTCCAAGTTCCTCAGCAGAGCTGATTCTTTGTGAAAACAGTTGGTAGTAAACTAGGTTCTTGTAGTATACAACCCTTCATGATTGATCATGGCCTTAAAACAGATTTTCACTGGAACTTGTATTTATCCAAACTTAGAAACTACTAGTATTGCCTCAGCTGCTGAGCAGGGTTAAAATGAACATCAGGACGTAGAACTGAAATAACCATGTAATCCAGCTGGATTTTGGGGTGGGTTTTAGGACCTGATCCAGAACTCCCAGTTCACATTAGTAGACTTTGATTCACATCTGTTACTAGGGGAGGAACAAATGTAAATTGTGAAATGTTTTTCTCCTCCTTTCTCTGCTCTCCCCCTGCACTTAAAGTTTTGCCCTTATTAGGTTATTGTTCTACCATATGACTGCTCTACCATTAACAAGCACTAGCTCTCTTCAGAACTAATGAGCAGGGAGGACTTAGAAAGAGAAGTGAAGCAATGAAGATCACGTTAATGAAATCCATCTCCAGAGCTGTTACAGGCTTCAACAAGAATGTGAATAAATTGGGGCTCAGGACTCTGGAGTGTAAGAAGCTGTAAAAATGTGATATTTCTATTTTCTTTAGGAGGTACCATTACATTCTTAATTACTCTGAATACACAGTTTAGGAAACATTATTCTGTTGTGATCCCAATAGGGAATACCCTATATAATTTCTCACAAACTCTTTTTGTGACTGGCATGTTTTGCTTTTTTCCTTCTAAGCCATGTGTCTTTTTGCTAGGCTTTCAGCAAATGCTAAATACTAAATACGAAAGGAGGGAAATACTAAATTTCACTCCATCTCTAACATGTAGGTGGAGACTTTTTTTGTTTTCTTTTTAAACTCCTCCAAATTGAAACAGGGAAGAATATGGCTTTATGAAATAAACCTAAGATGCAGCTTAGATTCTAATTTATGTTAATAAAGAAGGGAAAAGGAGCAGCACATTTTAAAAATAGGGATTTATTTATATTAAATTTGTATTAAATTAAATTTATATTAAAATAATTAATGTCTGCAAGTTGAACCATTTGAATATGTAGATGACTATGATATCCTGCAGAATACATCATCTGTTTAAATATCTTGATAAATTACTAGTGTCTGCCAACTGAGGATGGATGGTATGATTAAAGCCAGCATTTAATTAGGAAAACTCTGAATGTCTGCAAATGAAAAAAACCCAACATAAGCCCTAGACCATCAAAATTTTGTTCCCTTATCCTGGACTATTTCTGTTTTGTTAATACAAAAGCCAGAAAACAGATAAAATTTTAAAAAAGTCTGTGAAGAAAAGACCAAAACTTTTAAGTCCACTTTTAAGCCTCTCTGAATCTGTTGAAGCTGTGTGGGGCACAGAGGGGAGCAAGATTGTTGATGTATTGGTGGGGACATCTCATAGGCTCAAGTGTCACTCACAGCAGGTGGCAGCTGACAGACATGAGTGCTTACAGGAATATTTGGGCTGAATGGATCAAACTGTCACTGTTGTACCTATTAATATTGCACATCTCAGTACTCTGGTAAATAATTGCATGTAGTAGATGTAAGTTGAGAATATATTGGTTTAAAAGCAGGATCTTAATACAGATAAGTTATCCTTAATAGGCCTTTTGAAAACATTAGACTTAAGCAATGTAGAATTTTCTAATTTTTTGCAGCTTTGTTGTTTGTATGTTGATGTATGAAGCCATGATGAACTAGGTGGCCAAGCTAGTAGTATTCTAACACCTTTCTCTTAGGACCAAGGCTATCTGGACAGTTAGGACTGAAAATAGCAGAGGTGATATAAATTTAATTAGAGCCTCAGAATCTTCAGAATCCAGTAAAATACCATTCTCTCTCCCACATGCTGCCTCTCAATTTAAAATAAATAAATAAATAAAACACTAGCTGGCAGGAGGTGGAAGCCAGCTCTGTGTTAGATATATAATTTGGAAAATAGAAACATATGTTTCTTGAAAATTCAACAAGTAGCAGATGCATTCATTCCCAGTAGGTTTTGTAGCTGTTTTTCTTCTCCCCCCTGTTTTTTTCTGCTTACAAGATTTAGGACTATGTATAGTGAAATGTATTTTCTTGGTAGATTTGAGGCTATGCTGTGGTTGCTTGCTATCTCAGTAGTCACCAGTCCAAGGTTTGTACTCTAATCAGGTGAAATATGAACTTTCTTTTGGTCCATTTATTAGTTCCAAGTTATCTCTCCTGTGCTATTAAAAGTTTGCTTTCAGTATAGCTAACTAAAAGGGCAGTAGTATAGGGTTTAAAAACAGAATGTTCCTAAAAGATTTTGGGGCAGGTGCAGAAAGGAAACTCACACAGTCATCAAGTTCAAGAATTGTATTTGAAATAAATGAAATATATAACTTACAACAAAGTTTTATCCACTTTGAATTTCTGGAGGAATCATAAATCACATTACCTGTACCCAGATGACAGTAAGAATCTGTTATTAATGTTCAGCCCAGGTTCCAGCAGGGGAAGAGTTTAGCACAAACCATACCATAATAAGTGGTATTTCTTTAGAAGAACATTTAGATTTTCTGAAATGGTCTCTGGACTTGGTAAAATTCAAATGGCTACGTCAGAATGACATCAATTAGAAATGCAGGCACTAGCCATACTGTGTTTGTCTGGTTTTTATTTTTGGCAGAGAGGGAAGCAGAGGGAAGAAAGGAGCTGTTTGTTAGTTTATTCAATCAAGCAGTTTGAGTGGTTTCAGGAGAATTTTGAATGGCAGCCAGCACTTTGCAAATTATTATTATTATTATTCCAACATTACTTACTTCTGAAGTGAATGCTATCACGCTTCTATTATACAATATGTACACTGTTTTATTTCAGATCACAGCAGTGCGCTACTTGAGAATGTAATCTTTTGGGAGATGTTTTTGCTTTGAGAGTAAAGCTGCATATGGCTACAACATTTATTTCATACCATAAGTGTTTGTGTGTCTGTATGCTGTGCAAAATGGCTTTCCACATTAAAATGACAGATTTGACCCTCTGTGTTTATGCCATAAACAAAGCAAGTCTGACATAGAAAACAGTGTTTGTCTAGTCAAACCCAAGACAGCTTCTGTGTAGTTTAACTTATGGTGAGAGTATTTCTGCATATTCTATAACAAGGATTATTTCTGGTTTCAGTGGAATAAAAAGAAAGGACAGAGGAACAGGAAGCCATTCTAGGATGTTGAGACAGACCAAGATAAGTTTCTTGAATGCAACCAGCTTGGCTTTGGCTACCTGTAGAAGTGGATGGCACCTCCCAGGGTTCATTTGTCAGTCCTGTCAAGCTGTGTTGGCATGAAGACTGTGAGTGCCATGAAGGAGAGAACTGGAAATGGTAGGAAGAGGCTTGAAAGCAATAGAGGGAAAGAAAGGAAACCAAATTTTAAAAAAATAAAATTAAACAACTGAAGAGAAGCGTTATTTGGAATATCTACTGATTTTACATAATGCCTAGTAGGGACTTTCCATGGAAAATGTGTAGCAAAACCATGGTATTCAGTGAATCCAATGATCGGCAAAGTAAAGTAGTAGATATATAGAGCTCCGCTCCTAAACATTATAGTAACTTGCATTAGTCAAATACCTAGATGAATAGGGAAGAAATAGAGCTGTTATGGGAATCCAAAGGAAAAAAGCAAGATTCAATGCCAGAATGTAGTGTACTTTATGTTAAATATCTGTAAAGGATATGAAATGTAGGACAGTCGGCAGCTGAATAATGTAACAGAGGAGGAGTACTGAGATAGCACACATTTCAGAGTCATAAATATGACTGAGATATGCTTGAAGTACCTTTTATAACTCTTGTCTGCTTTTTTTTTCTTGACAAAATATTTTTCCTTTTCAAGAGGCAGAAACATTCATGAAAAAGTTTCATTTCCCTCAAGAATATAACTTTATAAGTACACAAATTCTCTCTTGTTTCTAGGAGTTTTTTCCCTCTCCTATTTGAATATCAAACTGAAAGGGAGTAGGAAAAAAATTTTAAAAAATATAAAAGCAATGGAAATGTTTTTCCATTTTCAAAATGTTTTTGTTTACTCAAAATCCTCCAGGGAAAAATATGAGTGAAATTAAGTTTTGGCTTAGTTAAAAAGTTTTGTTTTGGTTTCAAATTTGTACTAGTCATTTCAGTCCTCCTTTGAGTAATTCTTTTCAGCTTACTTGTCTAGGAAAAAAAGAAATCATAGCAAATTTTTCTTTTCTCTTACTGGATACAGTATGCCTGTCACAAAAGATGTAGTAGTGTTCTTGGAGAAAAAAACAGAAGTAAGGAACAATTATATCATTAATTACCCATGTAGGCAGTCACAAAAAGAATCTCTGAAGTTAGGAAGACCAAGAGATATATAGATGTATATACGTAGATATATATATGTATATATGTTTGCGTTTATGGTAATAAGTAACAGATTTTAGATGTTGAACGTTAGGCTGTGCTTCTGCTTTCAGTTAGGTTTTCCAACTGCTTGAAGGAATCATAACTTATTTACGCAGTGGTAGTGCATGGGAGCATGAGTCATGGACCATGGTCAGACTGTGCTGGGTGAAATATAGGTAGAAAAAAAAAAGATGACTCGAGCACTTTTCTTAGACAGATTTTTTGATTATTTATACACATTGGTGGTTTTCTTAGAGAGTTGGAAATGTAATGTAATTTCTGGATCAGTTCGCTGGAAACAAAGCCATGTGGGCAGATTGCTGTGTCTTTGTAGCCTTTGACTGAATTGGACTGAAATCTGCGCAGGTGTAAGCAATTGCAGGATCTGGCTTTTGCAGTTAGGACTAAAAATACCTAGTCTGAGTGATTCAGAGATTATTGTTAATCTACTTATGAATTAATATTTCGAGGTGCTTATAACATTAGAAAGGGAGAATTGTTTCATAGAACAGTAAAACCGAAGACTTTCTCAATGGAGATAGACTAGCGCTCTGAATTTAGATTAGGATGCAAATCTATTTTTAAACGTTCTGAGCTGTGAGGTTACGGTATGGGACTGTAACACTAAGTACATGGAGACGCTGTAATGACAGGAGCGGCTGAAGTGACCGCACAGTCTCTAAACAACGAATGTATGCTCTAATTTTTCAGCGCCCTCAGTGTTCCGCTTTCACTCAGCATCAGAAAGAGTTTCTCCCAATGCAAATACTGGTTAAAAAGCAAGGGGGTCAACAGACAACCTCACTGTTTTCCTAAATGAAAAAAATAAAAAGGTGCAGTAGCAGCAATCACTGAAAAAGTAGCAGAAAAGCTTTGGCAGCACTGGCTGATCTGTAAACTGTTTAGAGAGATTGGTAAAAATGGAGTAAGAAGATGTAAAAAGGGTTTAAGTATTTATAATGACAACAGCTGAGTGTTGTGAGAATGCAGCATGAAAACAGCCTCTGCTTCTAGATGATAAGTAAATGGGTGATGAGGTTCAGCAGCGGCACAGAAACAGCCAACTGGCCAATACAGGGTTTGCCCTCATGGAGACAGTGACCCAACATAACCTGTGGGAGAACAAGCTTCTCCATCCAGCTTGTCTACCCAGAACTGCATGGCAGCTCAGAGGGAATAGCAGTTGCTATTGCTGCAACTGTGCTGGCACCCAAAGTCGTTGGCTTGTCACTGATACCTGTACTAGCATCATAAGGCTGACGAAGTCTTCATCTGTCTTTCAAGTTAATATTTTTACTAATAGTGCTGAATAATTATAGCCATCTCTAAATGACTGATATGCCAGGAGATATCTGTAAAAGTGGGTTTTCCATTGTCTACCTGGGCTCATTAGGGTGCCTGATCCACTCAAACCTGACCTCCTCCTGTTTGAAGAGCTGTCTTGAAACGGGCTCTCCTCCAGAAGCTCTGTTTGACATGGGCTGGCTCAGTTTGCAGAGTTGTCCCCATTTCACCTCTGGTGGCTCTTCTCTGAACCCACAAGTTTATAGCAGACCTATCACCCCCAATTCAGCACCTCTTTCCTCTAATCTTCAGAAGATTTCCCGTCCTCCTCCTCCACTATTTCTTGAAAGGCTAAAGAAAGAGAAGAGTCTCAGTGTTTGGTAATAAAACACGTTAGATGCTTCTCTTTATTCCTTTCAGAAGGAGTTCAAGGACTGAGGGTTGCAAAGACTGATAGGTACAATATAAACATAGATGACAGGCAAGAAGGAAGCATCAGTTACAAAGGGCTGTGGGGTTTTCATAACGTTTGTCACTAAATGTAAGAACCTTCATATTATTTATTAGCTTCCCTCCTCCCTTTTTTCCCTCTCCTCCTGAGGGAAAAAAGTGTGATCTGATCATTTTAAGAAGCTGTTGCTTTTGGAAAGGATGCTAAGAACTCCCATGGGCTGCATTCTCATAGCAAGGGAGTTGCGTGTGCTAGGTGAAAGGCTGACCCTAAAATAAAGGGTTATTTCCTTTTCTTAAGTTTAAAAAATATTTTTTCAGTGGAAGTTGACAGATTAAAAATGAAATAAATGAGTTACCTCTGGCAGTCTTGCAGTTCACCTTGGATGCATATGTGCACTCAGTTTTGCTTACCACTCTCTCTCCTTCCCTCCCTCCCTCCTTTCCAGCCTTCCTTTGTCGCTGACTTCAGGCCTTGCAGTTCACCAGGCTTGTTCCCTTTCAAGGACACTGCAACACAATAAAGATATTGGGCAATGTTTCTATAGGGTATACATTTTTATCTGGCTTCACAGAAAGAGCAAAGCATGTGAGAAATGCATGGAAGTAATTGTTAAGTTCAGAGAAAGCTGATCTGACTAATTTACAGGGCATGAAATGTTTGAACGTTGGAGGGGAAACAATAAAACAAACAGGATTTTCTGCCAGCAGCAGGTTGCTTTGCCAACTCTGGTACGCAGGTGCAGGTGCCTGTTTCCAAGCTCCTGACCATTAGAGGCTGAATTACCAGAGCGGTGAGAGATATAGTCTGCAGACAGCGGAGTTACAGCTGCAACACTGACAAAACTGTTCTGCCAGCCAATGCAGGAAACTGCCTGGACATTTTCATAAAAGGAAACCTTTTCCAGCTATCTCCTTAAAAGTTGGATTGAAGGAACGAATTCAGCAGTTAGAGGGAATGGAACAGTAAGGGAACGTTACTGAAATCAAGAAAAAAAGAGATGTTCCTCCAGGCTTGTTCTAGTTCTGCAAAAGCTGAGATTTTCTATCACTTTTTTTCTCAGGTACAGAGGCAGTATGGAAAGTATGCTAAAGAGATTGTGGGTGTGTGGGAAACCCCATAAAGAGAAAGAAGCTTTTGTTTTAACTCCTTTTCATTCCTCTAGTTAATTTTTTATTTTATTTAAGAGAAGTAAGACTCCCAAATGAGGATCCTGGAGGCAAAAAGGGCACACCACCATGCTCGTGCCTTCTGGCTTGCCTGTACTTCTTGGCTTTCAAATTTTGTTTCTTTAAGAAAATGGACTTGTTAAAAAAATATAAATCAAATTGCCTTTAGCAATTAAGTTTCTCATCATTGACATCATTGACTTCATGGTTTGATAGGTGATGCTCCTGATGGGGGAAGATGTGGATGGCACTGGATTCTGTGGCAGAAGGGAAGAGTGCAGGAGATTACTTGCCAGTTCACTTGATTTTTACCTGATGATTTACAAGGTATGTAAATGAGGAGACAACCACAGAAGGTACGTTTAATGGCATCTTAATGCATCATGGAATTTACGACAGGGCATGAATAGCTTGTGCACTCAACTGTTGGAAGCAGATGCTGCTATAATTCTACTTAATACTTAGAAGCAAAGTAAAGCATATTGTTTTTTGTACAAATGTTTATGAAACATTAATAAGAATAACACGCGCCATTCAATGCTGAACATATAATGTGAAATCCTCTCTTATAAATATTTATGAGGGTGACATTTTGGTTCACTGTATAAAATGATTTCAAGTAGCACTTCTGAGATTCTCCGTTGTTTTTTCCCATCTTAGTCATACCAGTATCCTAAAAAGAAAGGTAGAGTGGAAAGGAGTCAGTCACATAAATATCTAATGTAAGAGCTGATTTCAGTTAGGAAAAGACTTACACTTGCTTGTGTAGTAGAACAGGATATTTAGCAGTTTGAAACCAAGACTTTTCACTTGTAATGCAAGTTTGTTGCTACTGTTATGAGAGGAATTAGTTAGCTTCATTAAATCTGATGGCATGTATATATAGATTCTAGATTGTTTTGTGATGGCCCTTGTCTTCCATAAAATGAACTCTGGCAAAATATGCAGTTTTCTACAGATAATTGAAATGTTTGAATCAGTTGTTGAATATTATTCGTTCTGTGTTTTTCAAGGGGTGCAGTATATTTGCAACAAAAGCCTTTGTCCCCTTTTCTGTACAGATTTGATTTACTGATTGCAAAAATTATAGTCTTTCTTTATCTTTTAACTAGAATGACAAGGCTTTCAATCATGTTATTTTCATTAGGGTAGCAGCCTTTCAATCCACACCTCTGACAATTTTGACAATGATACTTAGCAGCCAACAAAATGTTATGGTAACTTTTCCAGTGTAAATGGGAGATTCAAGCTGTGCAAACCTTTTTTAAATTATTATTATTTTTTATTTTTTCCCCAGCTTTAAATCTTTCTTAATTGTTAAATATCCCGTACTATTTAGGGTCTGGTATTTCATAATATCTTGAAATGGACAGAAAATATTAAGGTTTTGATAGAAATTGTAGCCACATCTTTATTTTACACAAGGAATTTACTCTTTGAAAATTTTTACGCTAAATCTTAAACTTCTTTAAGAACATCGGAAGTGGTTCAGTGAAGTTGCATGTAGTAGAAGGTATGCTATTTATGAGCTTCAAATGAACCACAACAAAAAATCTGAGGTTTGAATGAGCATCTTAGTACAACGCCTTTGGGAGACATCTCCAGAGATCCTTAAAACACTTGGGCAAAGCGAAAAGTCTAGTGGAGCTTGTTGCACAGAGATCTGCCAGGATCCATTCTAAACATTGTAAATCTTGACGATTTGAACTGTTTGAAAATTGGGCTTTTCTGTCCTTGGAAAAATCTGAACTTCTGGTGAAAAATCAAACCCTCATTTTCTGGTATTAATCCTTAGTATTTGTATTTGGGATTGCTGTCATGATATCTCAGAGGATTCTTATTTTAGTGCCTCTTGCCTCCATTTATCTATATTGTTTATGCCCCCCCAGCCAACTTACATGTTCCAGAAGGCATCACAGTCTTTCCTTAAAGCATCTAGCACCTACTGAAGAATGAAGGTATGGGGTAATTCATCTCTAACTGCTTTGAAACACTCCAGTGACATGTCTGAATCCAAATATTTTTATTTCCCAGATATTGTTTTGATGGAAAAATGTGGAAAGCAGACACTTAAATTTAGTTGAACTGACAGTTTCCTGTCAGTTTGTTTTTGTGGAAAAGCACATAGGTGCTGCTGCTGGCAACTTCCCTGCTAAGCTCCTGGTTGGAAACGGGGAAGCTCAGACTGCATTTCTAGTGGTAGTAAATAATTTTGTGTGAAGAATTAACCCAGGAAGGAAGTAAAGCCCAGGTTGTCTTCCTGTCAGGGTAGTTGTGGAGCTACTAACATACAGAGTTTTCCTTGTCTACTTAGTTGAGTGGAAATGCCACTAAAATTGAAAGTCGTAACTCAGCACTATGATATGTAAGTTCTCTGGCTTTAAATGTAGTTTCATTAGGGAATCTATACAGTGTTGGCTAAAGTGAATACTGACTTAGTGATACTATATAATGAAATTATATTTCAGAAAGGACTGACTTTTGCACTTTAATTTAGGAGTGTTTCTGAAAGAGAATGAAATTTCTAACTTAGTGTGGTGCAAAAGATAAAATTAGGCACATTTCAAATACACAAGAGGGAAACTCTTTAAAAAAAGCAGCTGAGTCATGTTTTATACACTTGTCCAACAAGTATTTAAATGCTAGTTTCTTTATTGTTTCCTGTGATTTAATATTAAATTATTTGTTTGCCACTAGGAGTGTGAAAATGCCCTAAAAACAAGTAATTCCATGTTAGTTACAAAAAAGCATACAATGGAAGTTATGATTTGGCACTCACAGGGGATTTGAGAGGTTAGGGCAATTGACGTAACATATTTTCCTTCTTTGATTGTAAAGATCTCATTCTCTAATCTCATGAAGCTCAGCTGTGATATGAGGTGCTTTTGAACCACTTTTTGAATCAGTCTACCTCTGTTGAAATCGGACTGAATTTTTTATTTTCTTTGTTCTTTTTACTTTTTATTTCTTTTTCTTTATTCTCCGCTTCTTCCTCTTTCTCTTCTTTTCTCCTGGTGGGGGTTGGGGAAGAGGGACAAGTCAATGTGGTTAGTTAGTTTACTGTAGCCATAATAATGTGAGAGCTCGATTAAATTTAATTAAACAGGTTTAATGACCAAAATGTTAATGCTGTACCAGTTTATTATTAAGTTCAAGCCTTAATGTGATTATTTTTACTATTTAATTCAAGGCTGTTGCTACAAGCCTTCAGTCTGCTTGAATATGCAGTTGATGGGGCAAATTATCTTGATTATAGAACCCCCTTGAAAATGAAGAATATCCACCAATATTTATGGGCCTTGCACTGAGTTTCAATAGCGTACCTGTAATCAGGATCTGACTCATTCCCACAAAAAGAGTTTGAATGATCCAGCGTGGAGGAGAAAAGCATTGTGTAGGTCCTGGCTGCATGGCATGCTCTTTATGGTGTGTGTGTAATAAGCGAAATTCAATTACTTGGCAATGTAGTCAGTTTACCATTCTACAGAGTCCAAAACAAAGAAGCTCAAAATTATAAGAAAGGAATAATAAAGCCCAAAGCAACATTCACTCTCAAATAATTATTGTTCTCATTAACTCTTATTGAGTTCTGCAAATGGTATTAACATGCTGATATGGTAATGCTGTGAATATATTCCATTAGCAGGATATACCTGCTAAGAAAATTAACACACTCTTGCTTCTAGGTAGACTGTTATAATTTCTGTTACTTTCCTGTTAAATTCTTAAAAAAAAAAAAAAAGAAAGAAAAAAGAAAAGGAAAAGGTGCAATTAAATATTTATTAATTATTTAATATATAAACCATTTATAAGGAATTATTTGAAAAGGTCCAAATTTTTTTATAGCACTGTGGGTGCCTTGTTTCTATTTTACTTGCCTGGTTAAAGTAAAAGGCAGGTTGCATTTCTTGCTTTTGGAGACATTTGGAAATCAGATGTCCCAAGAGGTGCAGAGGTAATGAGTGAGAGGGATGTTCAAGGTGCTCTATTACACTCCTCACAGCATTTTCACATGGGATGTCCAAGGACCAGAGGAGAAGGGCAATATTGCTCCAGGAAGCTATGGGCTAGGAGAGGTATCACGGCATTTACAGTCCTAGAGGATAGATCACCCTGTAAGCAGAAACACAGACAAAAAGCAGCAGGGTTGGGGAGCTGCCCCCATCTTTGATGGCTCTGAGTTGGGTTTGGTTCTGGTCACCCAGCTTCTGTGTGGTTCTGTCTCATCAATGCCAGTTAAGTAAATCTCACACTTCTTACAGTGTTATTTATGTGCTAGCAGCGTGATTTTTCTTTTACTATTATGCCTGTTAACTCTTTTTATTATAGGTGCATGTTATAGAGGGTGGGTAGCAACTAACTCAAACTGCTTTTCTATGCATGGTGTGTGTGCTGGTTTTGCATCAATTTATTTGAAAACTCATAATTAAAGCAACACAGCCTTGTAGTGTAGAGTTAAAAATGTTAGTTTTTAAATGTTCGTATTAGTTTAGACTGTATTAGTGTCCGATGTTATCAAAAGCCTAAATCCTTCACAAAAAGAAAACAAGTAGCTAGTAATGGATATTATGCCAGTTTGGTTTTTAGATAAGCATTTAGGTGTTTGGAAGATTATCTAATATTATACCAGGTTTAGGGGCCTTTTCCTGATCACCAAATGTGCCTTTCAAATACTCCTAGAACCAGAAAATATATACTTTAGTGTTACCAAGACATCCTTCTCTACCCCCAGTCATTTGAGGTCTTAAATGGACTACAGGTTGCCTCTTGTCTGCCATGCAGAGTTGAGTATAGTCTTCTGACATGTTAGAGCTACAAAATTGGGTTAGAAATCTTCCTAGAACAGGCTGAAAGCTTTTTATATATCTGAAGCTTTTCTGTTTCTCATCAGATAAAGAAAGCCAATGCAGCAACAACCTCTGTTGTAAAATAATACAGCTTTGACTTCCAAAACTATGGTCAAAAGATTCAAAAGATTCTGGACTTACGGTGTTTCTGTAGTCCTAACCCAAACCAGAAGGTTGTGCATTTGCTCATATATGTACACTGACAGATCACTTGAGACAGGAAAATTATCCAACCCATATTATACCTGCAGAAAAATTTCTGATCCAAGTAGATCTTGTTTTGGGCAAGATTTCAACTTGTTATTTATCAGATTACATTTGACTTTTTCACAATATAAATAGACTGAAAAAAAGGTGTGTCCACATTCCTGACATATTTTCCTGGGCTTGCAGGATCTGTCAGAGAGCACTTTTTGCTGCTAATTTTTCTGGCAGGCAGAATGTAACTGTTATCAACCTTGGGTAACAGAACTTTGGATCACCTAGTCTCTTGGCTGAAATGAGATCTCTTCCTTTTTTTTTTTGTCTTGATATTGCTATGTCAGAATTGTTTTATTGAGTGCGATACATTATTTGTAAATAACCCAGCAAATGTGATTTGGCATACTGAAGTTTCTACTGGTTTCCTCTCTCCATTGCTTTCTGTAACTGATAGACAAAATGAATCAACTAGTTAATTCTATGGGTTTTTTTCTAAATTCTCTGAAGATTTTTGCATACCCTGAGTAGAATTTGCCAACATTTTTCAAGTTTCAGTTATCTATGATAATATTCAAGTAAGATGTACATTGTACTGTGTGGTTAGAGAATACTTTCAGAAAGAAAGGAGAAAGAGGAAAAGGTGCTTTTCCTCTTGAATTTTTATTTACAGCACCAAAGTGAGTGCCAACACATCCTCTTTCAGCTATTCCAAATCAGATCCAAATGCTTAGGACAGCGAGTGAATCCAAATTCTTCCAAGGGCTATGAATTTTAGTGCAAATGTGAATTATATGTAATGGAGTTGGCTTCAAGGGAGCTGTAAAAATCTCTCTTATGAGACAAAGCCAGTGCTGATCTGTCTTTGACTATAACTTCAATAGCAGACTACAGTCTACTAGCTTCAGTCAAATACTGATCTTATATCTGGGAAAGCAAGAGCATATTGTCAGCTTGAGGCAAGAGGTTTTAGCTGTTCACTTGCCATTAGGAGGAGATATATAGCTAAACCAAAAGCACCGCCAGTTTGAATAACTTCTGAAAATAATCTCGGAATATTGAAAATCTATCACTTTTTTCGGATGCTTTTCTCTGATCAGTTGATATTCCCATTTGTGTGGAAGCAGGAAGTTGGCTGTGCCATTTGTAAAGAAACAGCTAGATTACAAAAGTCCAGCTTTCATCTTTCTTTAGGTAAATGCTCAGGATATAAAAATGTCTTTGGCAGATAAAAGTAAGAGCCAATGCGTGACATTTTAATCCAAACGGGACCTATAAGATTATCTGGTTTGATTATCTGCATGATACAGTCCAGAAAAACTCATGCAGTAATTTGGACTTTTGAAACAGTTTTGCAATAAATATAGAAAGTGGTCTTGGAAACAACATGGATTTGACTGCATCTAGCTAAAGGCACATGCTACATGCTAAAGTTCATAAAGCTTAAGAGCAAAAGGGACCCCTGAGGCTGTGTGGGTCAATTTGAGTTCTTTCAGGTAGCCAGTTATGTTTTTCATGCAGCTACCTTGAGTGTGTCCAAAATATATTGGTTTTTTGCTAAAGATTGTCTTCCAGAAAGTTATCAGATCTTGATCCGAATTTGTCATTTTGTCATCACTTCCTCTGGTAATTTGTTTCAGTGGTTGATCCTCTCTCATTAAAAGCCTGTGCATAATTTCTAGTAGGGTATTGGGATGGAGGTAGGAGTGGGAATGACTCAGACTTTTGGTTTGAAGCTGCTTCCTTCTGTTCAATGTAATTCAAGGTTTATTAGGCCAAAGAAGAACAATGTCTACAATCTACTGGATAACCATGGGCTGTAACTATTGAGGCTCGGGCCAAAAGGACTTTTATTCCTGTTCTAATATCTGAGTGATTTTTTTGTCCCATGCTGTGTAATAATATATAACAATGGCTAGAGGAGGGATTGGAATTGAGAAGTCTCCAGATTAAGGTTTAATTTAGGCTGAATAGTCCTATTCAGTCTTGCTCTCACTGTCTTAAAACTCGATTTTATTTTATATATATATATATATACACACACACACATATATAATAGAAAGACACACACACACACTCATACACACATATATATATGTTTTAAGAAAGAGTTGAGCAGTTTCAGGAAAAGGAGTTGACTGCATCCTGTCCAGCCTTCTGGGAAATGAGAAATATTTGTTGGGGAAGCCACAATTCCTCTGGCACCTGGAAAGTTTTAATGTCAAAAGCAAAGATATCTAGGGATTGTACAGGCTTAGATGATCAGTGACAGGGGAATTTGAGAAGCAGTTTTGGAATTAGGGCACCACAGTGGGAATTAGGTTGGATTTAGGCAACCATCTCCTTAATGTAGCTGTAGGCTCTTTGTGGATAAAGTTATGTAGCTATGGGTGGGGAATTTAAGTGCAAAATTCCTATGATTCTTAGTAATAAGAGAGAGGAAGGAATAAAGCATATGCTTCAGGGCATACCTATGAGAGCTAAGAGGCTTTGGAAGCACTCTGAGGCCTATTTAAAATTATCTACTGTCACAGTTTATATCTGTAGACTGGATTATTACATGTATGTATGTAGTGAGATTTTTTTATATGCATTTGTGTGTAGTTGCTTGATACGAACACACAAATCTGTGCTGGATGCATGAACAGGTACAGAGACAATTCTAAACCAGTACCAGAAAATTGTTTTTCCTAAAAATTGACCCCCACGTGTTTCAATTTTAATGCAGTGAAGACCTAATTCAAACTTATGTCTGTCAATGGGAAGATTCTCATTGGCTTAAATGGGCTTTTAATGAGACTCCCAAATGCCTGGGGAAAAAGTGCTTTAATTTGGTAAAGAAATTTCAGCATCAAGGACTCACTTAACCAGAGGAATTTTATCTTCACTCAGACTCATTACATTGTTCTGTCGTTAATAATCACAGTGCAAAGTAATTGAATTTGTGATGGTATTACATGGGTCTGTGTCTAGTCCAAAACGTGAGTGCAAGACTTTTTCTCTTGGTTTGATTTGGCTCCCATCGCTAGACACAGTGAGCAGTTTTATTGTGCTATTTGTCAGAGAGTGATGAATTGCTATTACTTAACAGGTGAACTGTGCCATACTGAAAATGAATGTGGGGAGGAGCAAGTGCACATCTCAGATTACATGCTCTATTATGTAAATTACAGGTGGTAGGTGGCAAGAGTCCTACAAAATGGATGGGTTGGCTAAATCATGCCAGTACTTCTTTGTAATGCATACCAAGAAGAATCATCCATAAAACAGGAAGCTCTAAGTTTCCAGGTGTGCTTGATACTTGCTTTCTCTTAAATGAAAGAATCAAATCTGATTGAAAATATCTGAATGTAAAGAATTACCTCCTACATTCAGCTCGGTGGAGAGGAGAAGGAAATACATTGTTTTCTTGGCTAGTTTTTTATTCTTATTAGCAAACCGGAAAGTTTTATTCCACGTTGTATAAACAATCTGAATCAATTTCACACTAAGCAGTCTTTACAGATCCAAACAATATCCTAAACCTGTATATATTAAATACCTATATATCTCTCTATGTGTGCATGTATTTATTATTGAATTGGTGACATTTTAAAAAGCAGAATCTTTCAAAACATTCTGAAGATATTCTGAAGAGATTATGCAAAATTTTATGTAGGTAGAAAAACAGTCTCTTTTAGAGCCACCTACTTAGTCTCTTTTACTACTATTTCTTCTACGACTGCTGTATTTGCTTTTATTTACTTAAAAGCTGACTTACTGAATAGCTTCATGTGATGTGCATCTTACTATTTTGTGGGCCTCAAGAGGGTTCAGCAGCCCAGAGGTCTTATTTCAACTTGTTTCAGTTGAACACTTGTAATATGAGATATTCAATCTTAAATAGTAGATAGCAACAGTGAGTAGCTGCCATCTCAATTCAAGAAATAATGAAAGCTCTGGGAAATAAGAGATCAAAAGTTTCTAAGAACGAAGCAATGTTAGTACATGGTTAATGAAACTAGCAGCTTATTCTAGCTGCTTGGATATATACCCCCCGAGTTCTATAATTGGTATTTATATTTTCCAGACCAGTAATTAAATTTCTGAAGCTTTATGCATAAAGCTAATAAAATTATCACACAGAGCATATTTGAAGGCCTTTCAAGCTATCCATTATTATGCTGAGTAAGCTTGTGCCACAGTAAACGGGCACTGCTCATGACCTGTGGTTGTCCAGCACCTACGAAGAGCAGACTGAATTCATATTGGAGGCAGACCTGAGGAAGTGTCGGCATCTGCATGTAAAAGATACTTCCTTTACTCTCTGTGCAAAGTATAACTCATATAATTTTTGTTAGGAAGACACTTCACCGTCAAGCCTGCAGTAACATTCAAATGCAGTACTAAACCCATGCTGCCATTAGTTAGACAACTAAATTCTGCTGTTGTTTTACTGGTGTAAATTGAAATAACTTCAGGATAAAACACATAAGCATTCTTGATTTACAATGAATTAAGTATATAATGGAGGAAAATGGTATTTCCAGTAGCTAAATTCAGTAAGCAAACATAATGGTAAAAGTAATTGGTGCAAAACTATTTTGATGCTGATTAATGCACACAAACAGGAAGATGAGCATTATAGCTTGCAGATTGTTCTCTGGCTTCATACGGATAGTCAAGCGGTCAATAAACAGAGTTGTCTAATTTGGATTCTGTACAAAGTATCAGAGAAAACACCAAATGATTTGTTCAGTTGGAGCAGAGAACATTGAATGCAAATGTTGGTCTTTTTCTAGTTTTCTTGTTTTCCATTATATTGCTATGTGTCTCACTGTAAATGAAAAAAATATTGCTGAAAATATTTGGTGACTTCTTCCTTCAGATTCTTCTACAAAAGTGAAATTGGGCACTAGAGGAAAAGGTGGGCAGTAGTATTTTCCTCATGAAATTATTTTTATCTAGGGAATGTCTGTGAAGAAACTTTTATGTGTTTCAGTGCAGAATGTAATAATTTTGACTGAAAAAATGTAATAGTAAATATGAAGTGGTAGAATATGTCATGAGTTTTCTTTCAAGCAATTATGACACAGCCCACAAAGCAATAACAATATTTTGAACTTCTGCAAAACTTTCTTTGTCGGCTTCTCAGTCAGGGAAACGTACACAGTGAAAATGGATTTCTATAGGTCTCAGTGCCAGAACAGGAGGGGGCTGTCTGGATTATGCCTTGGGAACGATGGAAGCTGACTTAGCTTAATTGAATTTTACAATAGAATAAACCTAACCAGGGTAGAAAAGCAGGCATCTGGCTGGGAAGCTGAGAGTTGAAGTTTTATATAAGGAGAGGATAGCTCAAAACAATGACCTTTCTGCTTGTAGGTCTTGCTGCTGTTCTTGATCACTGGGTGGCTTGCTGCCTTTTGGCAGTCTGTCTTGAGGGGTTCTTACATTATTATAACCCTATTAGAATGATCTTTGGTGTGTCAATGACTTCTGTTTTATGATAAAGTAGGCTAATGAAAAGTTAAAAAAAGAAAAAAAACTTCTGTGGTAGCTGAAATACTCTTGTATATAACTGGGAGGGAGTGAAATTTAGCTCTTACTGAAAGCAACGGTGGCATTAATCTAAAATCTTGTTGTTAAATTTAAAGATCCAGAAATCTTGATAGGGTTTCATATTTTAACTTGAAAATACACAGCATAGCAGCATGTCTTACAAATGGTGAAGAAATAATATTCAGGAGTTCTTCCCCCCCCAGAAGCATGTCCTAATTCAAGATCTTGGTGTGCAGCTATTAGTAACCTTCATCCTCATTTTTGGATGAAAAAATGTGCGTGTTACCTTGGTTCAGAATGTTAAAAAATGGGTGCTGAGAAGACAAGAGGAAAGAAACTGTTGATCTGGGGATAGCAAGTAATGCTGGCATATTGTGGAGGTGATAATATTCTTAGCAGACAGTACTTACCTTCAGTTTTCTCAGTAAGCTCTAATACATTTGTATTACCAGGTAAATCCTGCTTAGGCTTGCAGCTGCTTTAAAAAAATTCCCTTTTTCAGTAATCACCTGCCAGCTGGGATGGAATTTGATCCTTTTCTTATATCTGGAGACCTCACTTTCTGCTTGTTTTTTAAGAACTGAGTTGCAGTGCTTGTGAGTTTATGTGGATAAAGTGGGAGTTACTTGGTCACATGAGCGTGAATGACGGAAGCTTCATGGACTCCACTGTTTCGCCTCCTCATTTGTGCTTCCTAATGGCCATCAGCACCTTGGACAGCGATTCCTACCTTCGCGCTCTGCGCGGAGACGGTCCCTGTTCGTATCGTCTCTACAAGACGGGAGCTAAGAGCACGTGGGACGCTTGAGCAGAGTCTTTAAAGGATGTGACAAAGTAGCCTGAGGAAGTGGTGGTACTTATGGCAGCAAATTTCTGCTTTGGTTAATAGAGAGAGAAAATGCTGTGGTTTTTATTTGGTCTTACAGATATTTCCTCTTTTTTTTGGAGGGATCCTACTTTAATGCCTTGGAAAGGGCAGAAACAGTTTTTTGGGCTCAAAGCACAGCCCGTGGTGATCCTCCTCCTGCTTCTCAGGCCATGCACAAACACAGAGAAGGATGGAAGAAACTGTTTTCCCCTGCAGTCAGTTCTCTGCCAGCAGTGTGCAGGGGATCCTGCAGGCAGGGGAACACCTTTGACTCCCCATGAAGGCAAAGGCAACAGCATTTGCACTGTCACTCCGTGAAATCAGGAAGGGTAAGAGTTAGAGCTGCAGCACCAATATAAGGACTTGCTGGGTAGATAAGTTAACCTTCTCTGGAAGGAATGAACTCATTAGCATAAAAAAAGAAGCTATATACTTCAGCTGTTTTGGAGGTAGATTTTGACGGTGCCCTAAAAAAAACCTTGAATGAAGGTCAAGTTTAAGCACAAGAGACTCTGAAACAAGCAGGAGAATTTGAGATGCTAAAAAACAATGAGGAGGAAAAAAGCTGGTCCAGCTATTGCAAGATTGTGTTGCATCATTAATGCAGAGACTGTATATTGCCTCCTCCGAGTATGATGTGCCAAATGGAAACAGTTGTGTAAGTATAGCCAGCTGCTTGTGCTGGCCTGCAATTTGTTGGATGACTCTGCTTAAGTTTCATTAGCTTATACTAAGGGGGAAAAAGGAAAGGATTTGTATGATATGTATGCTAGTGTGTCTTAGTGTGCAAAGATTAATCTAGCTGGCAGGGACATGATGATACAGTGGAACAGTTGTTTTCTGCTATTTGAAATATTTTTAGAAGTGCACAGGTGGGTTTATCTAAGGAAAATAAATCTCATTATGTTTTTTTTATTCGTTTCAGATGACCATGAGATTGAGACTTTGATGACAAACTCCTAGTTCTAGTTTTTGCTCTCTGTTCAAATGTGGTTTTTTTTTTTTTTTAATTTTTTCCCAGGTTGTCCAGATTTTACAGAAAAGTCTGTTTCTGTTAGAAAAAACCTTTAAAAGGGTAACCACTTCGCTTAGAATTGGCTAACCTTTTCCATAGTGCTGCAGCAAATACATGATGAGAGATTGTGTCCTTTGTTTCAAAAGCGCTTCATTTGCTATGAAAAAAAGATAAACAACCAAAACTTGCAGAAAAAGGAGTACAGCATTATTGCTGATTCACAACACCTAGTGCAGCAGCGAGAGCCAAGGGATCTCTGCTAAAGCCAGTAAAGAAACCATTTGCCAAGTGATGTTGGCTCATTTTGTGTTCAGGATGCTGAGCACAGGTGCCTCTGGAAAGGTGCACAGTGTCCTTTATATGATTCTCTCTTGATGTTAGAGAAATCTGCTTGTTTTTCCTTTAACTTTAAGCCACTGCTTGCAGTGAAAAATAAAAAAAAAAATTTAGGAAGTTAATTAAAAAAGAAAAAGCAAAGAAAAGCTGAATGGTACCTAATTTCAATTCTTCACTTCTTTCATTTATTTTGAGCTCCTAAAAAAGCCTCCTTCCTTTCAGGATGAGTCCATGCCATGTTATTATATTCCTATTGGTAGTATAGGAGGAAGTGTCCTTTTTAATAGGACAATCTGTCCTTTCTGGAAAGAGAGATTATAAGCAGAACTGTATATGAATGACTGAAGAGGGGAAAAAAATAATAAATTAAAATGGCAGATTTTCTTATGATTTTTACTTTTTCCCCTGAAACTGTTGACTTCAGCTTTAAAGAGTGCAGCATTTTGACAGCCAGGAGCTAATTTGCAATTTTTCCTCTGAATTCTAGTTTCAAATGAATTTTCCTGCCCCACCCCTTCCAATGAAATGAAATAAATCTCAAGCTGACAAATTTTACTGTGTGCATCCACTAGAGCTCCTCTCTGATTTCATGGATTTTGGACAAAATGACAAAAAAAAAAAAAGCATAAAGTAGAAATACTGCTATATACCAAAATGCTCCATGTCAGGGACTTTCAGTAAAGCTTTGTTAGTTTCTGCCCCAGGATCTGTAATTTCTAGTTGGAGTCATGGATTTGTTGTACAGTCACAACCTGTAAATGCTAAATATTTTTCAAATAAAATTTTCAATACAGAAAACTATAAAAAGACTGGAAAAACTAGGCTGCAGCCTAAATAAACCTTTATTTTCTTTAGACAGAAGTTGAAGTTAAGGATACATAGGCAAAAAAATCTAAGCTTGGATTACACAATTTTTCGTCCAAAAGAAAACATTAAGTATAAAAGACAATTGTTCCTCCTATCCATTGGGTAAGTTTACATGAAAGTTTTATTGTAATTCATTCCCTTCAGTACACTTTAGTATGTTCTATTAGTTAAAACTGCACTGTTATTAACATTACTTTTCTAATTTCTTTTGCTTTAAGTTACTTAGGAAAGTAAACATTTTATGAAGTCTAATTTTTTACTTAGAAACAGATTTTAGGTAATGATAAATCAAACTCTACATATCCCTGCCTGAAAACGGTTGCAGTTTGTTTGGCTTTGCACTTTACAGGTCTTATTTAGTGCTTTGTCATGGAAATATGGACAATATCTCAGCTAGATTTTGTTGTCACATTTTTTGCTTTGCGTGGGTCTTGGGATGAACATCACTTGTTAATAATTAAAGCAACATAGCATGAATTAAGAAATCAATTCTTTCCCCTGGCTGCACAGTTGACTTTCCCAGTGATATCTGGAGAACTGTTTAGTCTCTGTGTGCTTTAGTTTCCTCTGTTGATTTCTGGCCGCTTCTTATACATGTGATGAAAAGTGGGAGAGGGAAGCCCTGAATCAAAGGACTCTGACATTCAATAGAAACAGAGAAGAGAGATTGTGGTTCTGATTTCTGAATATTGTAAAAGTTTCATTTTCATTTCAATGCAGGACTAAAAAAAAAAAAAAACCACAACCAAAAAAGTCAGAAATTCAGAAATTGTTTAAAAAAAAAGGCAAGGGACAAATAAAAGCTATTGTTGTCCAAACAATTCTAAAGTGGTATTTCACATAGTCACTAAAAGATTTTAGGCAAAGATATCTGAAATTGAAATATTATAATACTTGAATGGAAAGCCCCATAGAGATGGTTGTCAGAAAATAAGAAGTATTTCTGTTACCTCTGTTGCTGCTATATCTTGCCTTACCCAGTCAGCCTTTGGAAGCAGTGATACCTTTGTGAAGCAAACTGAAAATATAGGATTGACATTCCAGATGAATATTTTCTCAGATTTTTCAGAGGGCAGCCTTCTGTAATGGAGATCATTAGTGGAGATCCTCTTCCTGTCACACTTTCATTGCTAATCCCAGATAGTTCAGGGTTGGTTTATAAACTGAAACATGAAGGCTTACAAGATAGCTTGCATAATTGTGAATGGTCTTCATGCTAGTCATATAAGAAGTGAGTTCTCTCTTTAATAAATAGGCACTTCTCTTACCAACTGATTTGAATTTTGTATGTATTTTTAAAAGAAAAAATAAGCTGCCACTTGCAGAAAATTGAGTGCTAAATTTGAAATGTCATTTTAAAATTCAGACTACTGTGATCTGACTGATAACATTTCCTGAGTTTTTGGTTTTGTATTCTTTCATCTCGCTCAGGAAATACATATATGTGCCATCTGCCATGTTTTGTATGTGCAAATCAATTTCTGGATGACTGTATACATAAGGGGGCATTTTCTCACCTTATAAATATCTGGGTAGCAAAATTATATGGCGTCCATGTGAGTGGACTGTAGATATCAGCACTCAGCTTAAATTGTACCTGCCTACGTCAGACTAGCACAAGGGCTAGGGCAATAAGACACAGTAGCGTTGTATCTGTCTTGACCTGTCCCTTTGCACAAGAATTAGTTTCAGTTCATTTGTTCTTACACTTGGATCTGAGCTGTTTTAACGCTTGACCACTGATGAGTTTTGGGATGGTGTCTGGAGGGGTTGTGGACCTCTGCAGTATAGTTCTTCCTTACTCTTTCTCACCAGAAATACAAATTACCCCAGGATGTTCATTAGCTTTTATGTAAAGTGGTAGATTGTAAGGCGGTTTGATTATGTAGTGTTTTAAATGTGTTTTTATGTATGTCATTAAAAGGCAAGGAATAAGGATATTCAGAATGAGATGAATAGTTGTCCTGCCTGGTGGACCACCAGTTCAGCAGCATGAAGCACAGGTGCCCCAGTGTTTTCTGGGAGTGCTTTTGGTACAGTTAGACCTTATTATCAATTTGGGGACTCAAACAGCTGTACTTAAGATTTTACTGCTTTGAGCAGAAAATTTTCTTTAGGCCTCACACTAACAGTTTTCATCATGGTGGCAGGATATGTAGGATATTGCTGTCAGCAGGCAGCATGTATTCAGTTAGCTTTCAATTGGACTTCTCCATGTCTAAAGATTCATTAATGCTTATCCCCCTCGGATATCATTCTCCAGCAGTTTAACACTACCCAGAATGGCTTTCATCCCCTGTGCCGAGCTTCCTGGGATTGCTGCTTGCTGCTTCAGTTCTTTTATAGGCTCTTTGCAGCATGCCCCAGTTCTGGTTGCATGGGTTTCCATCTCATCGACCTTCCTTAATAGCTGCTCGTATTTGTTACCCAGTCCAGCTGCAGCAAACGTTGGATGGGTTTTCATTGCTTTTTCCAACAAGGCAGTACGTGTTGAAATTGCGGGCTAAGGGATCTGCTGAAACACACCGCTTTTGGTTACAGATGACCGCTCAGCAGGCCAGCTGCTGGGGCTGCACCACTTGGTGTGTAGGGAAAAATATCCTGCTACCATTTTGTTTTGACGTTTTTTGAGTCTCTAGTGTACTTGTCATTCACCAGCAAGTATGCTTTGTGTTGCCTTTGTGCTATTAATACAGTAGCAATAGCCACTTGGAGATCCACTGAAGTGCAACCACTTCTGCTGGCAATCCCCTGCATTTCCCTTTAAATTACCGTCCTCCTGCTGTGATTTACTTGCTGCCATCAGACTTTTATACAAAGACTGGGACAAAATAAGATTTTTTAATGTCACCCTGTGGAATTATTCTGGAGGAAAACCAGTGTTTGTGAGACTTTAATCACTGACTTATGAGACACCTTTTAAGCAGGTATGCTCCAGTGGTCCCAGGTCTCAGCTTTTTGGTGTTAATGTGAAACTGCAACAACTTTATTTAAATTAATAGAGTGGTTCTAGATTACCAAGAGTGTCATTGGGACCAAATTATTCTTCGATTGATTCAGCACTATTATTCATGAATATTTATTTTAATATGAGATCAAAGTCAGTCCTTTGTATCCTTATAAAAAGTATGAGGAATTTATGGACAGATATGATCTGTGCCCTTCAGTTAGGCTCTGATGAAAGACAAAAGAATTCACTTCAGACTAGTTCATCTGGATCTGTTCCAAAAATGTGGTTTTTTTTTTTCTCCTTTAGGCTGTGATCTTCCAGTTGGTGGGATTCTGCCCCAGTAGGTAGTAGCTCTGTCATTTCTCTTAGCATAAAAAAAGACAAAGCCAAAACCCAAGCCCTCTAGTTTATTTTAACAAAAAGGATAATTATAAAAAAAATATTAACATGTAACTAAGAAGAGCTTTCCCATGTTGTACAGCTCAAGGGCTGTTTATTACATTATTCTTAAATGATTATTTTGCCTTACAGTGCCTGACAGAAGTGAATTTTATTCTTGGAAAATACCAAAGTTGCTCAAGAGTAGGCTTCTGTTTTGAAAAATTGAATTATGGAATATAGCTGCTTTTGGTCTTGATTATCAGCAACTTAAAAGAAGAGGGTGAGGAAAAATAAAAAATAACTCATCTCAACTTTCACCAGGCTGTATTTAGATCTTGCCAAGTTAGACATGAATGTTTATCAGTATGTTTTGGTACTTGCTCTGGATCCAGTAAAAGGAGACTTTTTTTGACTTCTTTTTATGGCATTACTGTCTGGAATGCTCTCTGTTCTCTGTTGAGACCTCACATTCCCAATATGCCAAGTTTTTCTCCCTGAGACCTGCCTCCCTTCACCTGTGAGTGCTTCCTTGAGTGCTCCTATGTCACTGCCATGACCCAGTTTGGTTGAGGGGGCATCTCCTCTGTGGTGAGCTCTTTCAGGAGGGAAAACAGGGGAGAGAGGGCCACCAAACCCCCAGATCCAGGTTATCTATTTGAAATAGATGCAAACATGGAAATGACAGGGTCAGTACATTCATAGACTGGACACAGCCATTAATAATAAGAAAATGTGCGAATTATTATCTGCCCCAATTTCAGTATCTGGATAAAAAATGCTGTATTTAAAGAGCATTTGTTTTATCAAGAGATAATACTACAAAATAAGAGCACCTTTCAGGGTTGTCAATGCAACTAATATCCCTTTCATACACTTTAGGACTGAAACTGTCAGGTATGATGCTAGAAGCTTATTACAACACTTTTCCCTTGTGTGTGTTGTAGCTCGATGCTTTCAATGTGGATAATTATTTGTATAAAAATATTTCTTAAAACACTTAGAATGTTGTGTATATGATTGTCATCTGCAAAAGTTTGGTGTCTTCTTTGAAAAGAATATGTGTGTTTTAACGACCAGAAGATATGCTACTGTTTGTGAAATCTAGACTAAGAGAGGAAGGGTGCGAAATTTATTTACAAGGAAAAAAAAAAATTGTTTACTTTCACCTGATAGTGTTACTGTTCTATAGCCAGTTTCTAATAGCATATTCAGGTAAAATTTTTCTGGAATTTTGACAGTAGGAATTTGAGAAAACAGGTATCTCAGGTTTGTTCAAACACTATGTTTTTGTTGCTTTTGGCAGCTATGTTAGTAAGATTATGGGGTTAGATGTGTTTGTTTCCAAATCCAAGTTTTCCTCCTAGTTTTTCAATAATATTTGAAATACCTTATTGTTAGAACTAAAGAAAAGCTGAAAAAACTATTTGTAACCAATCAGGCACAGTTTTATATGTTAAGTATTAGGATTTCAGGGGATTGAATTTTTGGAGGAATTTCATCTAGATTTGCAAATGACTTCTGCAGAAAACACAAATTTAGGAAAGGCAAAGTGCATAATTTTGGCCATTTTGGAATGAAATGTCTAAGATGTTTCAAAATCACTTTAAATTGCCAAAATGTAACTCCAGTAGTCTTAAGAACCCTAATATGAAACTAAATAGTTGGGTTTGGACTGAACAATATATTTAATTGAAATCCATATAAAAGACGTGTTTCCTCTCAAAAAAAAAAAAATCTATCATTTTTAATTTTGGCCACTTGTTCAACAGTTCTGTTTACAAGTCCTTTTTATTCCTTTTTGCCAATGTTCATAGCTATTTGTTTTCATTCTTGTTAATTCTTTTAAAAAAATACTTCTTTGAGCAAATGGTAGAAGCAGGTAAGTGGCATCCGCTAGATGCATAGACCACTGTTTAATTCTCAGTCCTAGAAAGTTTGTTAAAGTTAAAAAAAAAAAAAAAAAAAAAAAGAAAGAAACAGGAGTTTGAGATGTTAGAAAAGTAAGTTATTCAGCTGAAATCAGTTAGGAGGGGAAAAAAATTGTATATATCACCATTATCATTAAAACCAAAACCAAGCCCCTTTATTATCTCAATCACGTATCTTTTTAAGAACTTAAAGAATCACTGAGAGCAGTCAGTGATGGGGAAAGGGATAAGACACGTATTGTGTGAAGCCTGTGCAATTCAGTTTGCAGCCTAGTGTTCCTGTTATTTGTCTCCTAATAAATCTAAGAGAAGGTAATAATGTCCAATGCTATAGCTGTACATCAGTAAATTGTAATTGTTTTAGTTCTTATGGTTTGTCTGTCAGCAAATATTGCAGGAAAGTCTGAATGATCTTCAGTTTATAAGTGAATTCCTATTAAGTAAAGAGTTTATGGGCATGCAACAGATGATTACAGGAGTGGAGAAGCAGTATCTTACTGCTTCTAATGCCGAATGAGCTATTATCAAGGATAGTCTGAGTGCGTCTGCGTGTTTTGGAAGTTGTGGAGCATGCACATCTATGGCAGCAGCTCCCTCCATCAGAGCTTCCTTGCAGGTGATGCCAAGAACTTATTTCCTGTTGCTAAGATGAGGGCAGGTCATCTGCCTTTCTGTGACATTCACTGTTTCAATAGTAATATAAAATGTTCTCAGACTGAAATATAAAATAAACTATCTTACTGTTGGTTTACTTAGTTTAAAAGATGTTTCCTGGTGCATTACGTTTAGGAGTGGTAAGATCTTGATAATACTGCTCATGATAAAACTTGCACTTATTTCAATAAGTGGGATAAGACTGTTGAAATATATCCTGTGGGAAAACTTAGTATTAGCATCCCATCACTTAAATGACAGAAGTCTTATATAAATATCATGACGCATTTTTAAAAAAAAAAAAAAAAAAGGATGTAGCTTCAATTTCTAGATTATTACAATAAAACTGAGTAATAAAAGCAACTCCTTTTCCTCCAGGAGTGTAAAAAAGGAGTGAGCAGAGTAGGTTTGTTCAAGGAGTAGGTTAATACTTTTAGGAATGGATTCCCAGAACAGTATTCTGAAGGGAAGGAAGGCATTGCTCTGACATCCTTAAGGCAGGTACCTAAGCTCTGGAGAGGTGAGATTTCTTGAGCACCTGTATGGTTAGTATTTCCTAGTAGCTAGTTCTAGGTAACTGCCTGCCCTCTATGTGCATATTTTGGATGATCTTTCATGCCGTGTAATAGATGCTTAACCCTAGAAATTAGAGTTTTTTTCAGTCTTGAGCTTCTCTGCTGTGCCACCTCACTAGAAACTTCCTGAATCCCTCACTGGAACCAGTCCACACGCAGAGAAAAATATTGCTCTCCCCATCATCTGTACAATGCGTGCATATTTTCTCTGTCTGTCTCTCTCTTGCAAGCTCACACACAAATTAAATTTTAATTATGAAACTGTATTGGGCATCGAATCAAAATGCTAGCTACTAAACCACAGACAACAGCAATAATCGCTCCTGCCCAACTATCCCTAGTCCCTTGCGAACAATTGGGCCATTTACTACTCTACTAGTCTAAACAATTGTACTGTAATAGCTGAAGTGAAACATTGCCACATAACTCAAGGTGCTTGCTTTTTCTAGTGTCTTCAAGGCATTCAGCTCAACGTGATATAAAAAAATTCTAGCTGGACTACAAAAAGATGAAAAATGTAGGAGAACTTGCTGTGTGCTCTGTGAGGTGCTGATCATAAATTAGATTTTACAGTATTATGTTGTACAAACTAGCCATTAACATTGAAAGCAGTTATTGCCTAGGAAGCAAGGCCAAATTGGTTTATTATTATTATTTTTTAATGCACACCTGGTATAGAATTTTTTTTTGGTATGCAGTTTCATCCTGTTCCTTAAAAATTGAGTTCTCCTCCTCATCCCTCCCACCACTATGTTTTCCTCCTGGAATTCTGAGGATAAATCCAGAGGAGCTGTTGTAAGGAGAGACTGAAAATTACTGATGCTGAGATGTGGTTGAACTGGAGAAACAGGTTTGCTGGACCAGGATCTGGTCTTCATTAGGATGACAGAAAACAAGAACAGCTGCTGATTTCAGTGGAGCTATTCTGTGTTTCCACTGATGTACAGAAGCAGCAGAATAAAGCCTAGTCACAGCCCTAGGATCTTCATTCCTATGGTACTACTTGCTGTATCTCCAAATTTTCCTCTGGATAAATAAACAATGACAGGTGGAGATAGTAGGCCAGAGATACTAAGTAACTTCCTTTGGAAGAAACTGGATTTAGGATCCACTTGGGCACTGATGAGCTGAATGTATCTTACCGATGGAGAAAAAAAACTAGAAAAAAACTTAGAGAAGCAGGATCCAGCAAGAACTGGGCAGGGGAAGGAACAAGCAAAACCCTTTCACCCCTCGTTTTTTTGGCTTGTTGCATGCCTGTCCTGCCAAGTCAGGGATCTTCATAGTCCCTTTCGTTTTCAGGAAACACACCCTTGTACCAGTGCAAATGTTGCTGCTGAGTCTGTGAAGGCAGGTTCAAAGCCTTGTGCAATGATGTTGCCCTGAAATTGAGGGCTGTGCAAACAAATGGAGGAGAGGAAAAACACTGCAAAAGGCAGACTTGCACATAGGCTCAAATGCTACAGCACTTTCTAGATGCTTACTCAGTTAATACTGCTCTGGCAATACCCAGCCCTCCAACAGCCCCAGCAAAACAGAGTCATCCACTGCTCCAAATGTGCCTGTAAGTACGTAGGGTGCTTTCTCTCCTTTTCCACTCTTACCCTCAGCTATTTTGTGTCTCAAGGACCAGGCAGGTCAGAAGGCATGGTGCTTTGGTCTAGACCTACTCATAAAAACATCAAAAGAGTTAGGTTTTAATCTGCTGCTGCTGACTCTCAGCCCTGTCATATTGCTTTTCTTCCTGGTGTGTTTCCGAAACAACAACATAAAGTATTTCTTGGAGAGTAGGTTCAAGAAGTAACTAATGCTCAGGTTCATTAGGAAGTGTGTTTGTGAGCACTTTGTAGGAGCAAGCTTCAGTTCTTTCCATAACCCTTGATGAGCATTTTTAGTCTTAATTTTATTTTTCACAAATGCATCCTGTGAGTAAAATTTGCGACTTAATTTGAAATTGCATTGTGTTCTGTCATTTTCAGTCCATTCCCCTACTTTTCCAGCTTTCATGTTTCTGATAGATTTATGGGGAAAAAAAGGCTTTTGCAATGAGGATTTCACTCATCTCTGTTTATTCTCCACTAATGCAAAAAATAGAAACATAATAACCACTCTCTTCTCCTATGAGATGTCTGGTTTATTTAATGGATTTTGTCATCAATATAATTTCATAAATTACTTTAATTCCCCACATGTATTTCCAGCATGTAGTTAATGTCAGCCTGGGAAATATTACCTTAATAGTTTCCATGACTGAAAAGTTGATTTATTTATTGCAACACTCAAGTTCTACAGAAATGAATGTTTCTCTCTTTTTGACTTTTTGCTATTGAAATTACAGAAACATATTTAATTTTTTAAAAAAGAGGAAAAATAAAAGGGCAGAGAGCCAGCCAGGGCTCCATGATGAACTAGGCCACTTAGAATGGGCTTTTTCGAGAGGCTTGTGAAAAAATGTTCAAATAGGAGCCTTGAATTGACCTTATTTTCCTATTGGTTACTGTGCTTTCCAGATTAAAAACTGGTTTTTTTTATTGAAATTGAAAAGTGCCAAACATTGAACTTGCTTTGTAAGACACACATCAAGAGAGAAAACATTTCAGTGCAGTGACATGACCTGACATTTTAAAGCAGATAATAAATGACACCTTGTCAATGCCACCAATTTATTACTCCTTCTCTTGTACCTCTGTGTCACAGAGGGATACCACATTCTTTTTAATCATGGGCCCATGTTAAACAAATTTTTACCAGAAAAGAATATAAAATGCCCCTAGTTGTTTCCCGCTCGCTGACCTCCCAGCCATCCCACTGTAACGTATAAAGACAAAGGCTGTGTTAAATTTTTCATTATTTTATTCAATTTCTGATCCAATTACATGAGGGTCTTCCATCACTAACATGAATGTATATGTTATAACGTCAGCTGCTGCACATTAATCAGGCCTTTTTTTTATTCAGTGGACACTGGTGCTAAATCATCTCACTGAAAAAAGTGGGACAAGAAAGAGATGCAAATGAATAAGAAGGAAACTCCTTTTTGTGCAATTACAGCAGGAAATCATTAGAGTGGGTGGCCCTCCAATCAAGCCCCCAAAGACCTGGAAATGCACTGAGTTGTTGTACATCTTTCATTTTCACCTAATTAAAACAAAAAGAGATGCTTCTTCCTGTGGCTTCACTTTTCACTACTTCTTATAAGCCTGCATCAACCACTTGAACTGTGGTTGGGATGCTGATCTTGTTTAATTCTTGTAATGAATATGCCAGTAAGCTGAAAATGTTTGGTGTTATTAAGGTTGATTTCTGGAAATGTGACAGAAAAAAGACTTCTACTGGGGTGCATGTCTCTCTCATTGGAATTTGGAGTGTTATCTTGGTTACTGTGCAATTTTATGGGTGAATGAGAGTTAGGCTTTCAGATGGCAAATACATAATAGCTTCTAAATTGGATATTTCATTTATTTCATTGAACAGGGAGAATAAGATCCCCCATGTGATTTATGCCTCTTAAGGGCCCTGGTATCAAATTCAGGTCAGAGTTTAAGATTATACTCATGATTAGCACTGATAGGCATAAGCACCCTAGAAGCTAGAGCATTGGGTGATTTTCCTGGGTCTTCAGAGTCAGGACTAGGGGTGCCTTATGTGGAGGGAACCAAAAGGTTCAAGAGCACAAAGTCATATTGGGTTGTGCAGACCCTTGAACTTGCAGCAAAGCCTGGTGTCAGAAAAGGTGAACGTGTTTTCTCAGGTTTTGGTATGGTTGCCTAGGTATCTGGAAGGTCACGGTTAGCTTGAACAGCTCTGTAGCTTTAGGAATATAAATGTTTGCTGGAATTTCACATGACTTGGAGAGAGTGGCTGTTTACAGAGACATTGTCTTCTCTTTCCCCTTTGATGGTCCATGGATTGAAATTAACTTTAATTTTAGAGTTACATTTGTGGTGGTTAGGAAATCTTCTGTGTGCAGCATCTTCTCAAGAAATCTTTTAACACAAAACGTATCGCATTTCAGGACTAGTAAGTTTTCTTTTGGTTTTCTTTTGGTTAGTTTGTTTGTTTGTTGTTTTGTTTTGTTTTCCCCTGATATTAATTTAGCATTAAGTCTGTGATAGGAAAGAATACAGTTTGCATTGTATAATGTATATATCTCATAATTGTTGGCTGCATATTTGAAACCTTTTCCATAATAATTGGAAAAAAATTATGTGGATGTGACATACAGCAGAAAATAAGTGGGGGGACTTGACCTGTTTTTCAGCCTTTGAAGTGCTTGTGTTTATTTTTTTTTACTTTTTGAACTACCCAAGAAAGTCTCTAGTCAAAGAGTCATTAAAACCAATAGACACTTGGCTTCACTGAAACCAATACAAGATTGTTAAGAAACAAGACCATTTGGACTTTCATGTTTAAATAGCGGAGTTTTATTCTTTCATGGATCAGACACCTTCCGTGGTTAAAAGTATCATGGCTTTTAAAATACAGTTTATGATTTCTTTTATTTCTTCTGCATAATGCAAACACCTTAACTGGCACAGTAAATGCAGACATTTTAAATTTATGGTGTATTTGATTTCAATCAGCTGTATCAGACAACAGCTCTGTATTACATTGCAGCATAAATAAGTATATATGCAATATGGTAGTTTATACTTAGACAACAAATTATAGGCATACATTTAAAATAAAATCAAATCTAAAGTCAAGCAACGGGAATGAAAGGCAGAGTTATGCTTTTTATTTTTTTTTTCTAGCTAAAGGTGAAATCCAGGGTTATTGACTCCAGGGTGGCTTTTACCTCGGGGATAGCATGGCCCTTTTTCACCAGAATTTTAAAGACCTTCATACAGTCTTTGTTATCTTGTCTTGATGATGACTTGCAGTGGCAGCATATCACAACAGAGGTAACTGCAAATCTCCTGCAAACTTGTTACAACACCTAAGTTACACCATGTAAAAGCTTCTTACAGCATCATACATGCTGCCAGGACATAACTATATATTTTTAAGTAGTGGTCAAAGTTATTGCAGAGTTCTCATGCTGTCAGGCACTTGTGCTAGAGCCCTCAGTGGGAAGTTTGCTGGCTATCCCCAGGCTTGCAGAGACAGGAATGGGGCAGTTTGGACTGAGTGCAAGAAGAAGCTTGAAGCAGGAATTTACAATGACCTTCTCAAAGCAATGCCCATTTTTTTTCTGTTGTCCAGTGTATAACAACTATATATTTTCGTCTTTTAATATTATCTTGGTAATGTAAAAACAAGAGTACATGTTCCTTAATACCTTTCCCTTAAACCCCTCTTTTGTCTTATGTGAGTAGACAGGTACACATGTATGCATGTACAAACATGCACCTACTATAAAAATTTATTGTTGAGATACCCACCAGCTTAACAGTATTGTAGCCACCACGTTTTCAATGTATTAGAAATTATCTTGGAATGTATGAACTAAGGCAACTGCTGTGATTACAGCTTAGTTGTATTTTTATTCAGAGGAACAAATTGAATTTTTCTTCAGTGGTACCTCCAGGCGTGGTTCCTAGGACATTCTGTAAATGAAGCATCATTGCAAGAGGGCATTTTTTAATGGTTTCTTCCAAAATGGATGGTATTTCTGAAGGAGAAAAGAAAGTGTATGACTCTGATTTCACACTACTTTTGTATATTGTCTCCCCAGCAATACTGTAGCCTGCTGTCATGGATGTATCACTTGAAGTTCTTGTCCTGCATTGTAAAATAACGTCTTCTGGGAGAGTAGAGGGGATATTAGTTTCCAAATCTTCTTTAAAATTAAGGCTGTTTTGGCTCAGGTTCTGGTCAAATATCTCTTGATATATTTTGCTCTAATTGCATCCCATTTCAAAAGGCAGTTTAAGTCACTCCCCAAAAACTCCTGTCAGGAACTACTGACAATATTTCTTTACCCTCTTAAATGACTTAAGCGTTACAGTCGATCTGGTGAAGTAGTACTTGTACTTAGCTTGTAAAATGCTATGTATCACCTGAATGAAAGTCATTATATCATCCAAACTAGGTGTTATTACAATATCATGACTTGCTCCAGAGTGCTTTTTCCCCTCATTCATAGCAAACTTTGGCTGCGGTGTGTCCCATGAATCCTAGGACTGGTACTTGATGGGGAAGTCAGTCAGCACTGTTTCCTGCTTTCTTAACACTGTCTCTGTAAAGTAGGACAAATGTAGCTTGATCACCTTCAAGCTGGCATGTTGGTGTGCCAACAACCAGGAGAGAGGTTGCAAGGATGGAGTGCAGCATCAGATAGATGTGACCTGTTGGGAGTGACCGTGGATGACTGGCTGGTTTAGACTGCTTAAAGAGAATTAATATTTAACAATTGAATTATCTGTGTCACTCATTCCTTCAGCTTTGTTGGTTTAGAAGAAATACTAGTGGATGATGGCACTGTGGTATATTTAGTGGGAGGTACACTGAGTGAAAGAGTTAAAAGACTCTACAGCTATGTTGCAAAAATAACACAAAGATAGATATAAAAAAGAATGAGTTGTCTTATAAAGAAATAACGTTTCTCTAAGTCTGCCATCCTTAGTGTATTAGGGAGTAATATCTATGATACAGATGTAATATGGTATATGAGTTTCCACATTTGGCTAAGCCTTCTACACAAGTAAATGTCCCTAGTGCAGCTTAGCCTGGCCTGCTAAGGATAAGAATGAGTGACTGAAATAAATAACTTTTTCTTCTTTCCGAGTAACAGCTTTCTGGCAGCCTCGGTAAGAGTGCAGCCAGAAATGTACGCAGGTTGGGGCTTCTCATCACAAAACTGAAATTAACAGATTAGATGAGATTCAGAAGAGGACAGCTAAAATGCAGATAAACTAACGTTCAATTATATCTAGTATAACAGACAGATGTGGTTACAGTCCAGTGTGGTGGGGGTAAAAGAAGAGTGTTGGGAAATACAGTGCAAACTTACATAATATGTGCAGTATTTTGTAGTAATAAAATTTTTATACACTTTGTCAAAGAGAGAGCTTTTCTGTCTTCAGTAAGCTTTGACTTGAGCATTATTTAATCAAAAGTAGGTAAGAAGCATATCCCTGTAACTTAAGTACCTTTACTAGAAAGCATAAGGAGGACTTGTTTAATAATGGTGGCCGAATTAGGAGTTGAAGCTTCAAGAACAATAAAGGGAAGGAGAAAGCTTTTTTAATTTTTTTTTTAATAATTGGTAAAACTGAATGGCAATTCAAAATAGAAATTGTTAGAAACAGAAGAAAATTTCCTGAAGACAGTGACCTTCAGGCAAGATACCATGATCTGATTGGCACTGCTGTCAATCCAGGATCATTTTGCTGAAGCCTGGAGTTATCCTGACTGGTAATGGGAAGAAAAATCTGTCATCAGGAGATTTATTCTGCAGAATAGCCAGGATAATAAAATCAGCTGCATAGTGAGAACTCAGCATTTTTGTTACGGGAAACTTCTAAAACAGCCAAGGTAAAATCCCATTGATCTTAGCACTAAGTAGAAATCACGGTGGAATACAAAAATCTGAACTCACTTCAGGGCCATGGTTTTGATGTCCTCTCAAATGTCACCTTTTTTGTGAACTGCGCGTACGTTCTATTTAACAACCCCACTTTGTGCTTTTTTGTCTTCGCACTTCATCCTTATCAGCTTCTAACAACACTACTTCACATGCGGCTTTATCAAGTTTCCCAAAGCATTGTCACTGGAAATCTTTGCGGACCTACAGCTTCCAATTTGCCTGCATTCGTGTTTTGGTATCCTATTAAACCAAATCTAGTTTCTGCCACAGCAGCATAGGCCTCTTACACAAACAGTCAAAACTTCCAGAAGATAGGCTGAAATCAATGATTACAACAGAAAAAAGTCCATATTGTTTATATGACTAATAGCACCATGTTAAATATGGTAACCTAGATAGGGAAATGAGAAGGCAGGATAATTTGAGTATTACAAGCAGCACATCAAAACCTTGAAGTCCACAGAGGGTACATTCAGGACCCATTTTCTCCTGTCAGGAGATATCAGAAATTTTTTTGTCAATTTTGGTGACATTTATACCAGTATAAAATTGTGTAAGGGAAAAATTCAGTGTCTGGTTTCTAGAGATTAAAGAGAAAATATTACAGTAGTCTCCTGTGCCATTTCTGAATGCAGGTCTACCACGTACACTGCTCCAGATATCTTCAACTGAGCTCACACACATGCAACTTGGGAGGGTGGGAGGTCACCCTTTCTGCAAAGCCTCTTACTGAGGGGATCTCGTTAATCCATATAGCCTGGTTCAAACTAATTAGGATGGATACGGACACTGTAAAGAGAAAAATAGACCACCTGTCCTTGAGAAATCCCTAGGGACACGGCAGTGGAGAGATAGCTGCACAATTGCTGACTCTGAGGAAGGATCTGCAACAGACTGCATAGAGTGTTGTTTCCAGCACCTTCTGGCATACCTTATGAAAAGCAATGGCTCTCAACTTTTAAAGGTGAACTGCAAGAGCAAAGCAAAAATTAAACCTAATTAAGCACCAGTTTCTGTGCTCAGCTCTTCCTCTGAAAAGGCAATGTGGGAAAGTCAGAAGGGAAGGACACCATAAGCCCCTTATTTGAAAAATTTTTTTACTCCCATGGACCCTTCTCGGGCTCTGTTTGCTTCCCTGACAGGTGATCATTCAACAATATAAATACTGTGGGGATTTTGTTTGGTTTTTTTTTAATTGCAGTGAGTGCAAACTATAGTCTTGGTTTTTATTTTTTTTAATACATATATTTTTATTTTTATCACTTAGGAAGAAGAAAGGAGGCACAGCAGTTTATCTAGCCAGTTCTTGCTCTGAATTCTTCTGAGCAAGGCAGGGTTTGAACCCAAGATTTTAAAAAGAAAGGATAATTTCATGAAACTTGCATAATTCTCTGAGGGGAGAGATGTTTTCTATAGTTCCTGAGTTCTCATTAGCCAGTTCTTGATGATGTGGCCTCGGAAAGAAAACTAAAAAATTCCTAATACCCCAAAGCCACACTCTGCCCCCAATATAAAAAAAAATATAGAGAGGATATCTGCACTCTGTAGATCCCTCTAAGCATGGATCTGCAGGGCAAAATACGCACAAAATACACGGATGTCTCCTGGCTGTCAGGGAGACGTGGGATGGACAGCCTTGGCCTGAGGCTGGGGGAGTCCTGCGCAGGGAGTCGGGGCTGCTCATGGTGATGGAGGGTGTCTGCTGGTTCTTGTTTCTCCTGGTTTTGACAGCCTCAGCTCTGGATGGGGATGTGACCAGATCATGGCATGCTCCTGTCCTCACCCTCCTCCGCCACTCAGCCAGAGAGCGTTGCAGCTTTGTACAAGGACATTGACCTGAGGATAAGAAAGCACACAGCCCCAGTCTGTACCATGTCATAGTCCTACAGGCAGCTGGAATGTCCCCACAGCTGTGAACAAAGGAAGCTCCACACCATGCACCTTCTCTGTAGCCTGTAATGGTCTCATAAAACAAACAAACAAAAAAACTCAACTGGAAAAAGAAGAGTGTATAACTCAAATGAAATTGATATTTTTAAGTCTTTCACCTTTATGCAGAGAGTGGCCTGGCTTTCCAAGACCGCACAGTAGTATATTAAATATTCTGAGTGGTTCAGCACTTCTCTGAAGATCAGGGTCTTTTGCTGTGTGGCCAATGAGAAACATAAATTCACTAATTACCTTTGGAAATCTTGGTCAAAGCCTGAAGAACTTTTAAAAATGGTTATAATTCAAAATTTATTTTCTTCTTTTATAGTTTTGTCCTTCCTTACTTCAGCATAAGCAAAGCTGCAAGAGGGATCATGCAGATCACCACTGCAGTTTACAGGTATAAATTTTCTCAGAACCACCTTCATCTCCACTGTACTTTAGGCATCTCCACTGCTCTAATCTCAGTATTCTTGGTGAAAATGAGAAGTTGCTATCCTGATCCACAGCTGATATAATTTTCACAGCTCCTTTAAACTCACTGCCACTATATCAGTCGATGTTGTTTGGGCCATAAGGACTCAAGAGCGAGTTATCCAGTGATAGTCTCAGAAATTGTCTTTTAGTCAGCAAGCAGAATCTGTAGCATCTAATTATCACATGAGCACAGATCATTTGATCAATGCTATAGCACCGTGTAGTAGAAGTTAGTGAAGCCAGTGTACCATGGATCAGCACAAACCAAAAGAACTTAAGAAGACTAGTTTTGCAGAAATAACACTTTTCATGTGCAAAGCAGCACATGTTGTCTAACAAAAGGTCAGAAAGAGACAAGGAGTGGAAGAATATTAGATGTATACATTTTAAATATAGATGAGAATGTAGAAAATGTGACTTGATATGAGATTTTTCTTCAAAATCTTACAAGTAATTCTTCTGTGTTTTACATAAGCAAATTCTTAAATATTATGCAAAATGCCACTGCTCTTCACAACTAAATTGTTGATGAAAAGCAAACACAACTGTGCAATTTGAAGTCTGAAGTGCAAACAGATGTTGCTTTTGAATGAACTTCCATTGCTTAACCACTGGCTCTAGTTATTGCCATCTAAAGAGGAAGATTAAGCAACTTTGCATGCTGTGGATGCTGGCTGTCAATCTGCAGCATGCAAAGGAAATTGTAGCTAATCCTTAAAAGGCAGTTCCTCTAAATGCAATGGGTGGACTCAATTTTTAAATGCAATTTGGCTGCAAGTTGCCTTTGGAAACGCCTTTTTTTTTTCCTTAGCTAGGAGACTATGCTAACTCCCCATGTTAAAAATGGAAAACATAAGGTGGGATAGATACTTTAACCCAAATCACTGTTGTACTGTGATTTCCTGATCAAAATGCCCCAGAAACACATTTCTGCCCCATACTTGTTTCCTTGTTATCAAGCAGAGTCCTGCACTTGCAGAGCTCTCGTACACGCCTGCAGCTGGGCAGGGCAGTCTGGCAGTGGGACAAGCCCTAATTCAGAGAGGGTAGAAGTGCATGGTGAGAAGATGGAGTGGCTTGGGTGCTGCTGAAATGCCAAAATCTTTGCTTAGAATAATTGCTTCCTGAATTATTAGAATTCAGGATTATTAGAATTAGAATTATTGCAGGCGTATCTAAAACTCTAAATTTTGCCAAGATGTGGGAGCTCTCAAAGATGGCTTTAAGCTGACTTTGCCCTTATTTTACTGCCCTTCTGCTGTGTCAGCAGATCTTGGATGCAACCAGTCATCTGACCTAAAGCACTTATTTGTAATTAGGTGTCAAAAATAAAGTGATAACAGCAGTCTAATTCCAGTGAGTCTGTCTACCTGAAATGCAAATCTCTCTCCATTTGAGTAATTAAGCTATGAAATTTAGAGTGCTCAAAGCCTTTGATGTTTTGAAGTAATTAGCAATATGGGGAAAGATACTGCTTTCTGCAAGTACCAACAGCTGATTTGTAATAAAACCAATGCGTTTGGTTTTCTGTTATTAACTAAGTTGTATTATTCATTATTTACCAGTATTTTGCCAGCTGCCAGCATTTGTAAAAATGTTTGTGTAGCCCAAATGCTCTGCAAAGATGAGCACAAACTGTTCGAGTCATTAATTACTGTTTACATGACTGTAGCATGTAGGAATTGATCCTCATCATGTAACAGAGCCCTATCATGCAAGGAGCTGTGCAAACCAAACCAAAATTGTTTCAAATTTGATAGCAGGCAATACTGAATAATGAACAAAAAAATATTCAGTAAAGAATTTTAAACATCAAATCCTCTGTTGTTTGTATTTTTATGGGATTGTGGTAAAAAGCTGCCTGTTCAGAATCGCATGAAGACATGCATACCCTCAGTGACTGTTAGGTAGTTTGCAAGCTGTTGTATATTGTATTCCTGGATTGGTGCACAAAGTGCTTGGAGAAAACAAGCTGGTTTCCTTCCTTGGACACCAAAGTGGTAGACAGGGTCTGCTGGATACTGGGCACAGAGAAAGGGAGCAGAGGTGGTTGGTCAGGAGAGGGAGTGTATCCAGGTTTGGGGGTGTCATGGAGGGTAGCAAACAAGGGACAGGAGAGGATTAACCCAGCTGCAGGATTGCATTGCTTGTTGGGATTTTTACATTTAAGTTATTCACATCAGAAAATGTACATTTGTCCAGCCCAGGCGGTTTCTCCATTGAGTTTTGTCAGGTGCCTGCAGCAGGGTGAGTGTCTGCGAGAAGCCATATGCACTGGGAAATATTTAGCACTCTTTCTTTCTCCGGCTTAATAAAATGCAAACTCCTACCCCTACAACTCTGATGTATGTTCCAGCATTGTCTTTAAAAGATGTTTCTTCATACCAGCTGGACTGGTGTGCTTAATGCTCGTAGTTCTCGTACAGGGGTATGGGAGCTGCTGGTTTAGCCTCAAACTTGCCACACTTTCATCTGGAGAGCTTCTACAGGCTCATCTGGAAAGCTAACTGGCCTGGGAGCATACATTTCTTACTTTCATTTTCCTCCGTGTAAAGTATTTGTTGCTTGTGGAAGTAGGAATCATTCATTTGATTGGTTGTGGGTTTTATTATTCCGATTATTTTATAAACAGCTTTTAATGATCACAGGCCATTAGCAGTCTGCAGGCTAACAACAGAGTGATACCGAGTTCAGCTCCTGCAAAGGCTGCATGTTAGCCATCCCTGCCTGGTCTTTGTCTAACTTGTTCTTAAAATCCTGCAAAAAATGGACCTTCCACATCTTCTCTGGGGGACCTATCTGGTATTTAGCTACCACTTCATGACATAAACTGGGGGTAGTAGGCTTATGTAATACACAGGACAATAAATGCTAAACTTTTAACTGAAGAATAAACAAGCTGTTGTAAAATATTTGGCAAGGTTACTGAAGAGTAAAAAGACATATTCTGAGCTGTTTATGAGGTGTTTTGTGAACTAATTAATTTGTATGTTGATGCTGCTATCTAACACTGAAACGTGCATGTTTAGATAGGGATTGGGGCCAGTGAAACATGTTTCTGATCAATCACAGCGAAGCTTAAACTTGTTTGTGAAAAATATGAATTGAGGCTGTTTATAAACCTATTCATAAATGCTGGGTATGGATTGGATTTGAGTGACTTTTATGAAAAGGTATGTGCTTTACTCATTTCTCACTTTTTTGCATTATTTTGAAAACAAAATCAGAAAATGCAAGTTTTGCAGTGTTTCAGTAATAGAAATGGTATTTTAATTAGCAGTCTAGTGAACTGATTCTGGAAATAGCATGTGCCCTTTTAGTGTAGATAGGCAGGGGTGAGGAATAAGTGAGTATCATTTATACCACAGATCTTTCAAGGATTTCCATACGGTCCTGACTGTGAGCATAAAAGGTTGCTCATAGTGTGGTCTGTGTGCTTAAGTCAAGCAGGTGCACAAATCCTTCAGCATTTGTAAATCTAATGGATCAAAATATTCTCTTACTATCAGAGTATTTCAATCCTGAAATAGCTGCAGAATATCCTGATACATTTTTGATATTATACATCATGTGCATACAATGCCACTTAGAGATACAAACGGTGTCCATACTGCACTGTTACGGTAATAGTTACTTTGTGTGATTGCTAGCAACATGGATGGGAACAGAATAACAGGCTTGGAGATGCTTCACAGGATGACAGATAATGAGGAAAGTTGAGAGGGAGCTTTCCAGATGACAACTAAATCACAATTTCTTCACTCCTTCCTCTTCTCCCCAGTACCCCAGCATCAAGCTCTTCACAGGTTTTAGAGGTTTTTTAAAATTAAAATAACACATTCATACAAAAGCAAAGGTATTGCACACCTGAAACTGTGCTTCTGATTATATCTGCAGGTGCAACATTAGTGCCTAAAGATGGCTATTTGCATACCCAGCTCTAGAGTTCAGATGCAAATCAAGCTCAGTTTATTTGCACACATTTCATAATCTTCCTTATTTAGTTCATGGACCGGGCTCTGTAAACACTATGATATCTACAGTACTTATTCTTCTGATGCTTTTCTTCCAAGGTGAGTGTCTGGCTCCCTGGTATATGAGCTTGGAGCACACTGTGAGTTTTGAAGAATCAAACCAGTTTGAGAATCGCTGATGAGATACTGGAGGTAAATAATGACTTTTCGTATTATATTTTGCTGCTGTTCAGGTGAAGTTTAGTTACTTTACTTTTGCAATAAACAAACTGAGATTATTCTTTTCTATCCAAAAACAATGCTGCTATCTATGCTGTGGGCAAAGCTCTCACATGTAGGCTGAGTTTATTTTCAGAGATGTAAATCTATTGTTTAAATGGGTGATGTGTTAAAAGATACAGGTGGCCTGTGAATCCTCAAAGTAAGGAGTAGGCACTTGAGAGGTTTTAAACTCCTGAATGATAAAGAAGAGTTATAAATAGTGGCTTGTAGCAGTATTAAAAAGCTTCACCTACATAGAAACCGGGGCAATATTTACAGCAAGTAATAAATATTTGTAATTGTTATGTGGTGCTTTTCAAATGATATTTCATGTCTAGTTTTATTTTGAGTTATTTTTTAAAACTTCAGTTCCTCATGAAAACAAGTTGTATAGCTTATGGTATTACTCCAGGAAAATGATTTCCATAAATAAAGCAAGAGGCAATAGAAGGGAACATATATAAAGATTAATGCATCAGACTTTTAGGCTTACACTGGCTAACAATAATTTCTGAGACTTAAGTTATTGGGAAGGAAATCTCTCATATGGAAACAGGCAACAAATCCAAAACTACCTGAGCAGCATGGGCAATTTACTTTCCTTCCACTTAAAGAATTGTATTTTTATAGCCATTTTCTCTGAGCTTATTGATTTCATATGCAATTTTGTCCAAAGACAGAAAGCAGCTAGATTTAGCACACAAATGGATGTAGACAGCAATTAATGCTTGTGCTGTTTGTCCGCCTAATGCAGCCGGTGAGAACTGCTGTGGGCTTCCCTGCACAGGATGGGAAGGGGAACATTCCCTTCCCAGGAAACTGCGTGGGGAGGTGACCAGGCAGCCATGGAGGTGGGGCACCGGAAAGGCAATGGCAGATCTGGTCCTTCTGATTTGGTCAAGATAAGAGATGCATGTATAGAGACAGGCAGTTAATATCGCCTTCTTTAAAAAGAGAAAAGTCACAATCAGATGCAACTGGAAAATGACACTTTACCTTCTATCGCTTTCAAATTAATTTCCATTGAATTAAGTGTGGAACAAATAGGTGAAGAAAATGTCAGAGAATGTAAAGTCAACTTGCTAGTTAAAGGCAGTTAACAACCTTGCCATTAAGTCCTAGCTGCTGAAAAAAACAAACAAAAACTCCAACATAAGCTTGATCCCAATTAACATCTGTAGCACGTAGGAACCAAATGCCATCAGTTTCTTTTAGAAATTTCAGTTTCATTTCTTAATACGGAGAAAATAACAACACGGTTCATTAGGAATTGGCTTAGACTCACTTTAGACAAAACTACATGGAGAATAGGGGCCTAAATTACTAATATATTATTATATCATCCTTAAATAATGTAAAGATCACAGAACAATAAATAATAATATCAGAAAAACAAAATTAGAAAATTCATTAGGATCTTTCTTTAAAAACCAAGAAAAAAAATGAATTCAAATTTGGGGCAAAAATTTAGCTCAATTTTTATTTCATTCTAGCTTATACCTCTTTGTTACAAAGGACCAAAACAACCTGTAAAACAAGATTCAAATGTTTGGAAGGTATTGCCAGTTAATGAACTGATGCTGTTTTGCAATGTAGCATGATGCAATTGTATCATCTAAGGTGCATTTTATCAGTACAGCAGACCTAGAAGAGGCTTTTCTACAAACTCATTACATATTATACAAACCACACATTACTGAGATTCTCTTACTGTACCTAGAAAAAACAGATGTCAATGCTGCAGCTCTGCAGATTGGAAAATGCTAATTATTTAATGACATCCAGCGCCAGTGAATGAGCCAGTAATGATCACTCTCTTTTGTTTTCCATTTAAAAAACATATTCGGTATAGTTGGCAATCATCAAAACAAGCCAGAATCAAAAGTGACATCTCAACGCTTCCAATTATGAACAAGCTACACACATTTTAAAACACCAGTCTGGAAATACTGGAGACCAGGTGCAACCTTTCACCTTTCAGATCTACCTACTTTAAATCCTGTCTTGATTTCTGCTGCCTTCCTATTTCCTTTGTCACTGCATGGTGATCCCTGTCAATGGGTAATAATCCAGTGTATTGTATCTCGCAGGCTAAAGAAGCATAGTAGATTAGATAGGTTATGGGTCCCACACGACATACCTTATTAACTTCAAACGAAACTGACAGGGTAAACTGATGATCAGAAATCCTTACAAGAATGTGTGGTTAGAAAGAAATCATGAAGGACAATCAGGAAATTCAGATATTCACAGTGAATTTCAACACTGTAAAATACACAATTTCAGAACTGATGCCTCAATATTCTCAGGAACCTGATTTCTCATTTTTGCTCTCCTTGTTTCTGCCAGAGCTGCTTCGCATCTTGTGTTATTTTGGGAACAAGGGGTGGGGGTTTCTAAGGACTTCAGGAAGCCTTCATCCATGGCTCACAGTTTGTGCAGCCTCTGTTTACAGTTTGCAGGTGAAAACATTGCCAATTTGCAGCACGGAACTTTGGTTCATATTCGATTACAACAAATGCACTTTGTACAGAGCGTAATGACACTAACGTCTTTGGCTAGCACATAGCATCACAGAGGGTCGTTCTGCAGGCGGCCGACTACCTGCTCTGAGGCATCGAGTCCCTGAGCACGCTGCAGAATTGAGCCTCTAATGAGGCATGCCTTTTGCATGCTTTTTCAAAGTAAACCACTGTTTGTCTGCAAAGTGTAAGGAAGACAGGCAGGAGCCAGACATGGTGCAATTAGAGAACAGTTTTGAAACGTGTGTCTTGTGTTGTGAGCAGTGACATTGTAAGACTTTTCATTCCAGAGAGTATGACATCCTGAGCTCTGACTTTTACAGGGCATCAGTGCAAGGGGCACAGTGTGTGTAGCTCCTGCTGCTTGAACTGCCTCTAGGACCCCTAAGGCTCTTCTAATTTATTCAAGGGTCTGTGCAGCTGGCTTTGCCTTCTTGCACCCATTCCACACACTCAGGAACCCACAGTTCCTGAAATGATTACAATCTTTGTATGTGGAAGGTGACTCTCTGGCCTTGCACATGCACACAATTGCCAAAGCAGCACTGGTGAGCAGCACTATGGGACAGAGTGTGTGCCAGCAGAAATCACAGCAATGAGGGAATGCAACAGCTCTGAAATAAGACACAGGAAGGTTTTAGTTTGCAGAGGAGTCTGGTAGAGAAAAGCATCCTTCTGGCATAGACTACAGAGACAATTCCTGTTATGGCCTGGTGGATACACTTGACAGAAAATACATTGTCTAGCAAGACAACTGTATATAGTGTTTCCTGCAGACCCCAAGGGTTCTGTGAAAAATCATTCCTAGATTTGGAACTTTATAGTAGAGAAATATCAAAGTTAGTATGAGTGAAGGATTTTTGTCCTCACCTGGATGTGACATATGAAAAGGGATAGCATGTTTAATTTGTACTCATATCCAGTACTGCTGTTCCAATATTTTATATTTGTGTATATTTGGCTTTCTTCTAATGAAGGAAACCAAATGCATATTGACTCTTTGAAATGCCTATTGTCCTGATATGAAGGCTCTTGTCACTGTGCTAAAAGATGCTTGAAATACCTCTCGTGATAGCTATCAGAATAATAAATTCTGAGGTTTTGATACCCATAATCCTTTTCTAAAAGAAATCAGAGAGCTTTTGCAATTTTTCTCTGATAAAGCTCATCAATCATACTGGTCTCAACTGTATAATCTCTCATTATTGCATTGTGAATTTATTTCCTATAGCACCATTGCTTCTTAGTGTTTTGCATATGCACTCTCTGTCCCTAGAAGATTTATGCACTTTGGTCTTGACCTTCACAATAGGGTAACAGGTATTGAAATAAAATTATTTTAAGTAAACATCAGAAGTCACTGTGTGCCATTTATCAATTGGGAGTCAGATAAGGCAGGAGTTCAGAGGGTTGTAAATTGTTTTTAAGCTTGCAGTAAAGTAACAAACCATATTATACATATGAATGGTTCACCTATGTGAATATCAGACAAGTGCCTTGACCAGACAAAGGAGAGCATGCCTATCCTATGTGTTACAGTTCAAGGGGCATCTTTAACCAAAGCAAAAATTAGGATTCTCTACAAATCATTGTTTCTTTTAGGAAATAAGACAAGTTTCAACTCAGTTTACAGTTATATTTCTTGAGAGGTGAAAGGGAGGTATGACCTAGTTTGGCTGCAATCTCTTTACCCAAAAACCCAGTCAGAACTGCTTTTCCAACTGTGTAACTATCTCAAGGTTTATTGAGAAATTTAGCGAACCTTGTGCATTTGCAGGTGCTGGTAGCATCAGCTGGATTTCTAGGCTCTAACTTAAGCCTTATTCTTTCTTGGATACAATGATTTCAATATGCACGTGTGGTGGGTAAACCTCGGCCAGCAGCCAGACTGTTACCAGACCCAGCCACTCTGTTACTCCCCCTCTTCAATAGGGTAAGGTAAGGAAATATGATTGAAAACCCATGGGTCGAAATAAAGACAGTTACCAATTACCATCATGGGCAAAACAGACTCAACTTAGGGAAAATGAATTTAATTTATTGCCAATTAAAATAGACTTAGCTAGTGAGAACCAAAGGCAAAATTAAAACAACATCTTACCCCCCTCCTGCTTTTTTCCAGGCTCAGCTTCACTCCTTCATTCCCAGTCTTCTACCTCCCCCCGCCAAACAGTGCAGGGGGATGGGGAGTGGGCAGTTGTGGTCAGTCCATGATAGCTTCTTTTTTGCTGCTCCTTCCTCCTCACACTGTTCCACTGCTCTGGCGTGGGTTCTCCATGGGCAGCAGTCCTTCAGGAAAGACCTGCTCCAGTGTGGTCTCTTCCTTCAGGGAATATCCACCTGCTCTGGCATGGGTCTTCCATGGGTAGCAGTCCTTCAGAATAAACCTGCTCCAGCACGAGCTCTTCCTTCAGAGAATATCCACCTGCTCCAGCATGGGTCCTCCTTGGGCAGCAGTGTGGATACCAGTGTGTTCTCTCCAGAGGCTGCAGGGGAATTTCTGCAGCAGATATTTATGTTGTTGGGAGTTGCACTTCTAAACAGGCTTTCACACGAGCCGTATGGAAAGAGCCACTGTACCTGTGCAGGAGTCAGCACAGCAGAGCAGCTGGAGCTCAGGTGCAGAAAGAGCAGATGTATTTCAGGGTCACTCAGAGCCAGGGTGTATCATTAAAGCACTGGCTCCTTTTAGGCAGGAATAGGATATTTTTAAGTGTTTTATTCCTGCCACAGTGGAGGTTGATGTTTCTCTGCCTACAGCACATTCTTTGCAGTCACTTATTGCAGTTAATTTTGCTAACGTTGCTGAGCTTTGTTTTCAGATCGGCTTGTGGGGTTATGTTGAACACCCTACCATTAACAGTCTTGCCCTAAAGCCCACTGCAAACATTACCAGCCTGTCTGGAAATGTGTTTGGCCGGGATGCATAAACCCAGTGCGCTGGTCAGGAGGCTGCTTTTGGCCTTAGCGTCTGCTTTTTTCCCTCTTCCTTTTTTATCTCCTCTTAAGTCACTTTACCCCGAAGCACTGCTCCATCCTCAGTGATGCCACCTTTAATTACAAACTATTAGTGATGTATTTTTCCAACTCTGTAGTTCAGATGATTAAGCACCACACTCTTAAAGTCAAGTTTCTCTGCCGTACAAGGCAGTGGGTTTTGTACTTGATCATGGACTAAGGGCCAGATACAGAAACCCTCTGTCTGAAGCCATATGTCTTTATTTCTGGACAGTTTGTAAGATTAAATCACATATAAATATTTGCTTACTCTGCCACTTGATTAATGCACTGTAAGCAGATTTAGAAACATGTTTTGTATAGGTTTTCCAAGAGCTGCTTAATATGTGTACTTTTGAAAGTACTTGCCCGTTAGATTGAATGTACACAAAATAAATCATCCAAACAGTGATTAAAAAGAAAGCATATTTGGCCATCATATCATATAATTAAGACCAAACATTTCTGTAGACTTGCTGGACTATGGCAGATGAAAAGAGCAATTCCTACCTTAACAGCTCACAAAAGTGCAATCATGGTAGTGAAAGATCAGATGGATATCATGTAGGTAATGTGCCTTGTCAGTAGCTATGGTATACTGTGTAATGGAGGTGGTTTCAAGAGGTTCTCCATCTTGTTATGCTACTACTAATGCACTGACGTGATCCTTTCTCAGAAGTGATGAAGAGGCACCTAAAGCCAGCCTGCTGCTGGGAAGCTCTTTATGGTTCCCAAGGACACTACATATAGTGAGACACATAGCAAGACATTATTAGGTTTGCATGGAAGATTCAGTTTGGATAAATGCTCCCTGATGAAAGTACCCTGAATGTATCTGCCTTGTAGATCAGAATTTCAGTAGTCTTTGAGAAATGATTACTTGTTCCCTTGTGCTACAGTGACAGAGTCCCAAAGGAAGAGCTGGTCAATGCCCATTGTGCATTGCACTTGCTTGCTTTTGCTTTTTCTTTCTTTTCCCCCAAAAGCTGTAAACCTGTAATGTCCTCTTTTACAGAATCCAATTTGTGCCCTGCTATAAGGGGCACTATCTCATTAATCAGTGAAAGCAGAAACAATACGTCAAGCTCATAAAAAAGTATGGATCTGACTTGCTAACAATTGGAGCTCTCTTGACAAATAAGACATACAGTGTTTCTCAAGGCCTTTGAGAAAAAGCCACCAAATGTAATTAAGGATCTGGCATGGATGCTTTTATACTGTATGTGGTACAGTGCTGGCTGCACAAAGAAGACTTTCTGTGTATTATCAATGCAAGTTACCTCAATAACTGTTATTGTACATGGAGAGGCTCTTGAAAGGCTTCTCAGCTCCAGTGGGTGTTGAGGATGTTCAGGACTTCAGAGGGCAATAGGAAACAGAAGGTTCATTTGATTTAGGTATTCCTTTATTTACAAATAAGGACATGGAATAAACCATACCTGAATACAGTCGAGACAAGTATGCAAAGATGGAAGAACTGAGCTGAAGCATATAGTGTATGTATTGTTTTAGGGCCCTGGCCTCCTCTCTTATCTATTTTTGAACACTCCATATTGTACATATCTCGGTGGCTTTCTAAGACCCTTTCTGTCACACCCATTTTTATGATGTTTTATTTTTACACTTCAACGTAACACGCTGACTGTTATCCCAACTGCACTGATTCATAAGAAGTGGATAAGTCCCAAAAACTGTTCCAAAGGCTGTGAAATTAAAAATATTGAAGTAAAATGAGTGAAGTTTTCCTACCAACTTTGGGCCAGCTATAAAAATAGCCAGAGTTCTTCAGCCAGCTTTAGAAGTAGTCGAGGGAGATGGGAGAAGTTTTCGGACAAAATTTGGCTGCTATAGCTCTCCTAATTGTAGGATTTTTTCTTCCTTTTTCCCCAATTCATTATGTCATTCCAGTCTGCACAGCTAGGTAATGCCATAGTTGTAGATATTATTGACTGCCGTGATTATTCAATATATATTATGTGTTCAATTTTGCAATTTTTGTTCCATTTTCTTCTTTCCCTTACTGCAGGTATAACATGGTTCTCACTGTTTGAATCTGACTTTTCATATCATATTCTCAGTTGCTCACAATCCTTTGAAGGTGTTTTGTATCTATAAGTCAACTAGGAAATGGTTAAGCTATATAACTTTTGAACTTTTTTCTGTGAAGATAGCATTTCACCTGATTTTTTGTGTGATCAGAAGTAGGTTGTGAAACTTATTTGGTATTTCTGTCAATGTATAGGTCTACATCATACCTCAGTCACTGCAGAGGGCTTTTCCTCTCCTAAGTCACACTGAGTTACTGAAGAAAAAGGGCTACATTTAGATCTTATTTGATTGAAGGCATAAGTCTCAATTATTTTAATTCTTCCTGCCCTAATAAATGATAATAGACCTTCCAGAAGTACATCATGGCAAGCTGACAGTCATATTCTCCCACCTAGGTCCTATGTGATACCTCACTTGTTTTGTACAATAGTTAGAAATATGGTGGTCCACTTTGGACAACTGAAGAATTGGCATTATCTTTTACCCAAATAAATCAAAGGTAATAAGTACTAATATTTCTTTGTATCCTTTTAACCTTATCCTTTATTTTTGCAGCATGCCCTAAAGGCTTTTCTGTGAGAATGAGGAACTATGCGTGGCTCTTGCTTCTCTTCAAATGAGTCCTTGGTAATTACTGGATCGGTTTTGCTGGCATAGAGTGCGATGTCAGCAATGGACCAAGTGCAATACAAGGACGTTGGGCAAGAAAACTTCAGTTTAGATGGGATAAATAGGACAAGTTTTTGATGTAATGAATGGGCAGTGGTCTGCAAAATAGAGCCTTAAGGTGGCATTCACAAATAGTTCACAATAGTTCATTCATTATTCTTCACCTTTTCAGTTCTGCCTCCAAACTGAATATATTCAGTACCCAAATTTACAGCTTTGGAAAGTATGGATAGTCCTGCATGATATTTGGCACTATCTCATGTATATACCTGAAATAGTAGGGCTCTATAAATAATAACCTATGCTGCTACCTCAGCATGTCAGTTCATTAATGAGACACATGTGACAGTCCCACATGCTTTACAGAGCGTGTCTAGAAGGAACATCTTCTTGTCAGCACAGCAAAAATATCTGCGTCTTCCAGCAATGTGAGTCTGCTCCAGCCAGGCACTATTTCAAAGACTGGAACCCGGGAAAAGATTGTGTTTCTAAACAAAACACATCCAAAACAATCACCTCCTTTGAGATTCTGTTGAGCCATGTTGTGCTGTCACATCAAGCTGCTGACAAATCTTGTTACGTCAGATAATGTCTGATATGACCGAAAAACAACCTTATACAACATATGCTAACAGGACTGGATTATATGTCTTTTGTCTTTTGTTTTTTCCCCAAAAGAGAATGTGCTGTCTCTAAGACTGCTGCGTGCTCACTCGTCTAGCCTTCATTTATCTGTAAAACACTCAGAGTGGTCACACATTCTCAAGGATGCTGGGCTTCTCTTTTGTTTATTTATCCTTTCATTCTGAGCATCTAGTTTAGTTTTATTTTCTTTTTTCTTTTTAAAGCTTTTATTAAGTAGCAGTATCAAAGATCTGTGGCTGAAAGATGACAAATCCTCTGAGAATGTACTAGAGGGGAATTGCGGGATACTTGCAGTGTGAGGCTGACAGAGTATCTCTCCAGGATGCATTGTGAGTGGGACATGGTGCTGGCACTCATATTGTGTGGCGTTTTTTTAAAGTTGAGGAAGAACAATGACAGGCATCTAATTACACTTTTTGAACAACACAGGCCAAAGCACCTTTAATATTTGCATGTCCAAAAGTTTGAGTTAACTTCTTTCTTTCATTCCAGATATTAATTAAAATTAAAGACCCCAAGTAATGGGGCGACCCATCTGTACAACCTGTTCCTATGTACCTTCCATGTTCACTTAAAACTGTTGTGCATTTCATTCCCACCTTAATTTCCCCATTGCCAACATCATGCATAAAAAACGTGTGGGCATCTTTTCATTCTTCTTCTGGTACTTAAGACTTCAATGTTCATAGTTTAAATGTGTTTTGTGTGCAGCCATTGAGGGATAGAAATCAATTTTTATTTTTAGTGGAAACAGAGATGCTAGGAATGAAATAATTACAGCAGTTGGAGGCTTTATGAAAAATCCCTAAATCATGAGACTTGCATTAAAGGTGAAAAAAATCGCATCAGTTAAAAGCACTGAAATTTATGTAGCTTCTGTTCCCATCCACTGGCAACATCTTGCAGTGTCTTCTTTTATTAGCTTGAAGAAACGTCTGGTGTCCTATTTTTTTTTCCCCTGTAAGTATTTGTAAACCTCAGTGGATCATTTTGTAATCTTCTCATGGATAAACTAATTAAATCAAGGATCTCTGGTTTCTAGACTTGTCACTTGACTGATGTTAAGCAATAGCTGCATTCAGAATCACCTCAAAGCTCTTGCATGTGTGCAATTGTCCCAGCGGTCCCAGGAAGCACAAGAACTAATACAATCACACCCAAACTGCACAGGCACAGAAAGTCTAACACATCCTGGCTGCCCTCACCTGGCTCAGGTCACTTGGACAGGGCTAGTAAGTTGGCGACACCATGTTCAGGTAGATTTTAGAGAAACTCTTCACATGATCTGGCAAGATAAAGGACAGCCCAACAAATATCCCATTTTGTGATTCATCTGTTATGGTGTTAACCGCAAGCAGCCTAGCTTCTGTCTTTCTGAGCAAGCCATCGCTTACTGTAAACCAAGTACACTTTTAATGAAACTCAGCACAATACATTCAGTAGTTTCATCAGTCTTTCATGTAATCCATTAGGTTCAGTTGAGCTAATCGTACCAGGCGTCTCTCCTAACACGCTATTTTTTTTCTTCGTATTGCATAGGATACTAGTGTCAGTGTAAAAGCAGTCCTTCAGCATGGGATAAAATTTCGCTGCGCTTCAAAATTTTGTTGCGACAGTGGGTAAATCATGTAGTAATTTTGTGCCTCAGGTCTTCATCTGTAAGATGGTAATACTTTTGCTGCTATGGGATGGGAGGGAGTATTGTGAGCATAAACCCGTAAGTACTTGGAATGTAATGGGATATTGCAATTAGAGATGCTAGGAAAGATCTTACTGATAACAAGTGGAGAATCCTTGCTAGAGATACAAAAAATGTGAGGTCTGAATTCAGATTTAACAGGACAAAGCAAAACAGCTTTGAAAAGTAGCTTGTTTTTTTTTTTCTTTGTGCTGGGCAAAACTGCATACACAGCCAGGAATAAAATGAATGGGTCATAGTGATATTGTGCACTTCATATCTCCTTAGACACTAAGCTTGGATGAAGTTGTTTTAAGGGGGCAAGCTCAGCCCTACTCTTCCCAGCCTGTGTTAAAACTTTGAATAATGCACAGCTTTGTTGAAAGTTTCAATGAATTTAAGGTTTCCTTACAAATTTTTTTCATGAGTTTAATCAATGGGTCAAACCACAAGATGGAGTTTGTGCAGTTTGTCAGTGAGACTTGTGCTTTGGTTGGATGCCAGTGTTGTCAAATTCATTTAATGCTGTGTTATAAGAAGGATATTAACGTTCACACTTCCAGTTCCAGGTTAGCAATGGCAGACGTTAAGAGAAATTGCAGTAAAATATACTGTGCTAGGAAAAATGAAATAAAAACTTTTGGTTCAGGAGTTAGCCAGGATGGAATGCACCACGTTTGCTGGGAAATGATATATGAGGTGGAGCTGAAATGTCCCAAATTTATTTTATTACTCCTTGGAACTGTCTTTGTTTAAAGTCCCTAATTTGTGCATAAATGTTTTGTTTCAGAGAGAAAGCGAGAAGGGGGGAAACGATGTGACAGGTTTAATTACATTTAAGAGAATACAGAGGAGATCAAAGCCAAAGAGATAAAAGCTGCAGCTACTGTATGGGCTGGAAATTTCTTCTGAATCATAAACACCCTTAAGTATAGTGCTTCAGAGGCAGCCGCCCTGAATTCAGGACAGAGTCACAGCTGAAATGGAAATCCTCTATTACAGTGTTTTATGACCTGCATTGGCTGCTGTTGGCAAGCCCCGTACTTACACAGGCACCAAAATGTCTGGGAGCATTCACGAGAAAACAGTAAACCAAACAGTGCCGCCTAGGTCAGCGGCTCTAAAATAACCCCCCACGGGCTGTATTGCTGTGAACTGTTTGCAGAGATGGCAGTTGACTGTGGGCCAAGAAAAATCAATCTTGTATCAACAGATGTAATCAGAACCCCTATGGTGGTAATGACTCTGTCACAGTTTTCATTAGCTGGGAATGCTTTAGCTTTGGGAGGAATGGGTTTCCTCCCCACCACTGCCTTTTTATTGGTGCTATATGATCTATTACCAAACCAAAGTTATCAAACTGCTGCATCTCCTTTCTGAAAGCCAATACTTAATAAAGGGAACATAAGCCAAAGTAAGATGCTGCCAATATTTTAAGCAAAGGTCCATCTCTGCAGTTTTTGTTTCTGTTGGTTTGCCCTAAATCCACTAATCCTATGCTCTGCTTTCCTCAAAGCGTTGCTGCTGTATTTGCCCTCTTTGGAGAAAGAAAAACCCAGAAGCCCCACACTGCTCCCTGGGAAGCTGCTCACCCCTCTGTCCCCCGCACCTCTGCACCCTGAACCTCCAGACCCAGTGCTCCTTCATCTCAAGTTTCTAATGGAAATTTCTTGTCTTCTTGAAGAAGTGCATGGTAAGATGTCTGTTGCCTCTGCTACCAAGACCTATGATAAAAAGGAAAAAGGTATTAGGTTGCCTTGGGCTTGGGGGCATTTGGTTGAATGGAAAGAGCAAGTATTTTTCTTGGGGGGTAGAAGTCAGGTACTCGGTGTGATCCTTTTGCTTTTTCAGGGGGTGGTATCTGTTGTTGGTGCATGTAAATGAGTAAAGCTGCTGTGAGAAACAAGGTGGTAGTCAATGTTGCTGAAGGACTGTTGGAAGTAACTCACCTCTGAGCTCCTCTCCAGGCTCTTTCTTTTCTCCTCTGCCAGTTTTCAGACACAGGGTAGTTCAGGTGGCTTAGCCACTTCTCTGTACATCTGAAAAGCCCAGTCAAGAGGATGAAATAAAAATGCTTATAATTCTCATAGTTCAGTCCCAAACTTGTAGAAGTCTTCACACTAGCAAGCAGGTGTGCATGTATTTTTTTTTTCCTGCTAATGTTTATACATACATATATTGTAAATATGCATCCCTAGTAAGTGCTATCACATCCATACCATTCATGCAGTCACTTGAAATCTATACACCAAGACTGAATGTCTTTTTTTCACACAGCAGGCTATACTCAACAGGAGTAATGGTATTGCTGCAGAAGCTATTCACATAGCTTACTGGGCACTGGGGGCTTATAACTAGCCATTTAAAAAGTCCTGGATGCTTCTGGGAATTATTTGCATGTGTGGGCAGTGAGAAGAGGGTGTCAGAGCTGCACGGAGCACACCGGTGCACGCAGGTACAACAGCTCACATAAACTGCCACATCAAGGCTACTGCACATAGGCTTATTGATTGGTTATTGCAGATTAGACCAGCTCATCTGAAGCATAATGAAACTGCGTTACATTGAAGGATAAGCTTGCAAACCTGTTTGTAGTGGTGCCAGTGGAGTCTGCGTCAGAATCTACCGCTTGCCCGCTCAGGTAGTGATAAACAGAGTTTGTTGCAAACTGGCCAGGGAAAACCCGGGGTAGAGTAGATGACCATAGGTGTTCTGATCTGGCACTCTTTTCACATAGGAGAGAATGATTTAATGTGTATAAATTTGGGTCAAGGTTTGCCCAACTCTCCCCAAAATTCAGTTCTTGTCCAGAATGTTCTACGCTGCTTCTCAAAGGCATTTTTTTGCTATTCGTGTTTATGCCCAGGGGAACTATCCAATCATTTGAGCATAGATAACTGGGCAGGAAAAAAGGGATCAATCTTTGTGATATTTTTAGTAGTACTTATTTACTGCAGTCATCCTAGAGATAGGCTGTTATATGGCATATCAATACTGCTGGTTGTGAAGAATGTGAAGGTGCATGAAAATGAAAGCTCTAGTTTTATGAAGTAGAACTGATAGGGATCACTTCCAGTATCAGACAAGAACATTTTTTACACATGATATTGGAAAACATTGAACAGAACTTCAGAAGCCTGTAGTACTTTTAATGTAGCTTTTCCAGACACTATTAGATAAAAAGCTGTGTGCACACACTTTGAGTGGCAAAATACATACTGCAACCATATCGTAGATAAAAAGTGTGTGTATGAACGAACGCAATATATCAAACCACTTTGTTTCCACAAGGAGACTGTCCACATTTTTATAAGAGGATTTTTTTTTTTGATTACCTGTATCTAAACAACTGAAAAAAGCAGATAGTCTTTTGAATAGCGTAGGGCACAATTCATACACACAGAGCATACTTTCATATGTACACCTAGTTCATACACATTGGATAACTTCTGCAGCTCCAACTTTACATAGCAATGTTACTAAAGCCATTAGACATGGCTTACAACTTCAAAACATTTTAGCATCTCTGAAGCCCACACAATTTTTCTTAAAGCTGTGTGAAAAAACACATTTTCACAGTCCCTTTGGGGTTAACCTTCTGTAATCAATACATGCTTTTTCCCTGCCTCTCCGCTCACTGACAGCATCAAGAAGGCTAAGGGTTTGGCTTTGTGTCAAATTTAGGAAAGACTTACCCTTTTTTTCAGAAGGTATCAGAGGAGGTAGAATGATATTTCCAAGTTCTTTCCAATGCCAAAAATCCCCTTTCTCAAGTACCTTACTGGCCATAGGACGGGAGATAAGAGAAAGCCTGAAGTGTGGGGCTTCAGAGCAAGTGCCAGCAGAAGGCTCCATGGGACTGCCTGGGCTTGGCATTTTTCATTCCCAAGTCCGCCAGGGCACATACTCCAGTATTAAATCTAAAGCCCTTAAACCTCCTTAAGACTGCCCAGCTGTTTTGCAGGCACAGTCTCAAAGACTTAAAAGTCATGGTGTACAATGGGGATTTTATAGCAAAAATGAGATCCAAGCCAAGCCTTCAGTGGCTTGAATGCATGGATATGCTACAGGAGATTTCTAAGAAGCAACACATGCTGCAGAAAATTCTCCTGAATACAAGTAGATAGGAATGAAATCTGTGCATCGTTGTATACTTTTTCACCTCTATTATAAGAGATCCATTAATCATATTTCCTAAAAACAAAGAGAGCACATAGAGAGCTAAAAACAACTGGAAGTGTTTTCCTAAAAACAAAGAGAGCACATACATATTTCCTCACAAAGGCAAGAACTTCTGAAATAAGGTATCCCTGCCACACTCCATCCACTGACAGTGGGAAAATTTCTAGTAAATCTTTTTCCTCCACTGTATCCTTACAATCTTCTGTAAAGCCTTTGACGTGGTCTCCCACAACATCCTTCTCTCTAAATGGATTCGATGGGTGGACTATTCAGTGGATGAGGAATTGGTTGCATGGTCGCATCCAGAGGGTAGCAGGCAACAGCTCAATGTCCAGATGGAGATCAGTGACGAGTGGTGTCCCTCATTGGGACCAGTGCTGTTCAATATTTTCATCAATGACATTGACAGCAAGATCGAGTGCACCCTCAGCAAGTTTGCAGATGACACCAAGCTGAGTGGTGCAGTTGACATGCCAGAAGGATGGGATGTCATCCAGAGGGTCCTGGACAAGCTGGAGAAGTGGGCCTGTGTGAACATCATGAGGTTCAACAAGGCCAAGTGCAGGGTCCTACACCTGGGTCAGGGCAATCCTCGATTTCAATACAGGCCGGGGGATGATGTGATTGAGAGCAGCCCTGCGGAAAAGGACTTGGGGGTACTGGTGGATGAAAAGCTGGACATGAGCCAACACACTCACAGCCCAGAAGGCCAACTGTATCCTGGGCTGCATCAAAAGAAGCGTGGCCAGCAGGTCGAGGGAGGTGATTCTGTCCCTCTACTCTGCTCTGGTGAGACCTCCCCTGGAAGACTGCTTCCAGCTGTGGAGCCCTCAGCACAAGAAGGACATGGAGCTGTTAGAGTGAGTCCAGAGGAGGGCCACGAAAATAACCTGAGGGCTGGAGCACCTCTCCTACGAGGACAGGCTGAGAGAGTTGGGGTTGTTCAGCCTGGAGGAGAGAAGGCTGCAGGGACACCTTGTAGCAGCCTTCCAGTACTTAAAGGGGCCCTATAAGAAAGATGGGAACAGACTTTTTAGCAAGGCCTATTGTGACAGGACAAGGAGCAATGGTTTTAAACTAAGGGAGGGCAGATTTAGGCTGGATTTAAGAAAGAAATTTTTTACAATGAGGGTGGTGAGGCAGTGGAACAGGTTGCCCAGAGAGGCAGTGGAGACCCCATCCCTGGAAACATTCAGGGTCAGGTTGGATGGGGCTCTGAGCAACCTGATCTAGTTAGAGATGTCCCTGCTCTTGCAGGGGGGTTGGACTAGGTGACCTGTAAAGGTCCCCTCCAATCCAAAGCATTCTGTGATTCTATGAATCTACATAATGGGACCCTACTCCTAAATGTTTAAAATCCATACTCCAAAAGAGCTGAACAAATTAATGTCTGGACGTATTGCAAATACTTTTTGTTTTTCCCCTAAAACAATGGTGTAAAAATGGTATTATATATTTAAGAAAATGGTTTTAGTTCAATGGCATTTCTCACACAGAAATTGTTTCAACAAAGTTTCCAGCCACTGTAAAGGAAGAGGTGAATACTTAAAGAAAAAAAAAGCACAAGTCCTCCAATTAACCAGTGGAATTACAGCTAAAGCAAGAAAACCTTTGTTTAAATAGATGCTGTCACAGCAACAGATCATTAAGTATAAACAACAGTACCTTTTTGTTTGCAAAGTTTTCTGTTAGTTTGTCCTGGTCATCACATATGTTATTGTGCATACAACTATGTCCTCTGATTTCATGCCAGAGGCAATAATGCATGTTCAGGGTTGGCCAGAACTGGTGCTAGTGAAGGGGATGGTGTGTGTGTATGGGGAAAGGCAATGCCAGCTTTAGGACTAAATCAAAAAACCTACAGTTTTTATGCATGAAAAAACCATGATAGATGCATGATTTTCACAAGAGAATTAACTGCTAATACAACATCAGATCATCATCTTTATGTAGATTAGGAGCTGCAGATGGCTTTCCACCCATCTTTACAGCATTCTGGTTCAGTTGTAGCAATATTTTGCATTCTTGGCTAGACAGTATAACATAATGTCATGCCGAAATGCCGCAGATTTTATTACTACTAATAATAGTTAATTAATTTATATTATAGATGAATTAACTCATACACTTCAAACAGTATACAAGTACTTACCGCAATGGGGCAGCTTCACCATGTCTTTTTGTTTTAACATGTCTATCCTTCACTGTGCTGTGCAGGGGTACCCATCACGTAGGCAAAAGTACAATTCCCTGGTGGTTAATGAGGGTGTAAGGGTTGATGTAGTCCTCTTCTAAGCAAATGCCTCAGCACAACATCATGGATCATGTATCTTAAATTTTGTTATTGGGAATAATCTCTTCTGGTTTTGGTAGTGTGCAAGCAATGAGGGACGGATGCTGGTTTATGTTGATGGCTGTGCTGCCTGCTCTACTTAATCCTGGACTATGAAGTTTTGGGGTAGTAAGTATTAGAGCCACACACAGGTTCCCCCGGGGATAACACCTATGGGCTAATAAACAGTGTAAATAATAAATATGCTACCTGATGACTTTCTAGTAATGAAATTAATGCCACTTTAAGAAAGAAAAAGACAAAACTAGCATGCAGTGCAAAGCAAGAAGGTCTTTCCTAGCTTTCCCCGGAGAATGAGCTTTATCCTGTGTGTTCTGCTGGATCTTTGAGAAACTACACAAAGCACTCCTGGTAAATCCTGAGAAGCTTATATAGGCTTTCAAAAGGTCTCTTTCTCTGATAAGGAAGCCAATAGTTATCACAGTCCTGATATGGGTATAACACAGAAGAAAAAGAGTCTTCGCTATACCTAAAGTCCTTCAGATACAAAATCATTTCAGAATTCACTGAAGAATGAAGTCTGGCAGCAAGCAAATTATTTGCAGATTTTTCAGAGTCATTGGGGCCTCTTGAGTAGATGCTTAGAGCATCTGAGCGCCTTTAGGAATATGTATTACTTGAGACAGAGGGTAGCCGCTGCAGGCAGCTGAATAATACTGATTCTGTTTTAAAATACAGGTGTTTTTATCATGTGAGCCAGTTCTCTGGCCATACATTTAGAACTGCTATTGGACTAGGAATGCCACATTAATGACTACAAAGGGATTCACTTTTACTGTAGGAGAAGACTTTACTGGTGTAGCCATTTCCAATGTTTTCCAGTCTCTGTTACAGAGCAGTGTGAGGTGGATCATGACCGTGAGGACAGTATGTGTTCAAGGTATTGCAACACTGTGCCGCAATCTGAGTGCGCTGTAGGTAACTTGAACATCTGTCTTAAGGCGCTAACAAATTATCTGAGTCTCCATGATCATGGTTTTAATGAAATCCCTAAATCTTCTCTGTACGACCGCGGGAAAGCATTACCATTACAAACACACAGAACAGATTCACAGATTTATTTGTGAGTGTCATAATTTTCTTTTTTCTTTAGAAAGCTGGTCTTTGGCAGTCCTAACATTCTCCATGGTTTAATTTTTAAGGCAAATCTTCCTATAGTTCTCCTGCTCTAGCTGTAACAATTCAAAGTAGTGATTAAACAGACATCTCCTGCTTGCTAAGACTCTTCTGTGATACGTTCTGGGACTGAATGCCATTCTATTTTTAAATGTTGGCCTAGTACATGGCAATAAATTAAATCTGAGAAATGCAGTAATGTGAAAATGAAAAAAAGTTTTCTAATTGAAATAGAATAGGTAAAGCAAAAGGCTATTTTTGCACTCTCAGTAGCAAACAATTAAAGGTATTTAATATGAGAGAAAAACACATAGATTTTGGAGTGTATTATAAGAATCTACACTTGAGTGTTTGTGGTGGACACAGAAAGACACATTTGTGATATTATTCATAGTTCCAAATGTTTCCTTGAAAAATGTTTTATTTCTTTAGTTACATTTAAAGCAATAATGTTAAAAGACTGAATCACTACTTGCACAAAAATTTCTGTAGGAATAGTTGCAATCATTGATATATCCAGTTATCTCATTAGCAGTCAGATAACAGTTCCAGATGAAGACGAGGCACCAGAGCTGCAGTTGGAAAAAAAATTATTACTTATAAGAACATGTCACAAAGTAATCCTTAAAAGTGCTGAAAATTCAGGAAACTTCTAGATATACATGACCTACAAGTATCAGCCATGTTATAGATGTATATATGTTTTGGATAATAGGAAGGGAGATGAGTATCGAGTCAGCACTAACAAAGAGGTAAAACACATTTGGGGGGGCCTTCACTTCTAGTGCTGCTGATGTAGCATCTTGGCAGGTTAGCACTGACAAGAAGTACTAGACTTGTTATTTCATGTCCCAGCATTGTTAGAATGAGAAAATGTATCTGTGCGCATGTGTTTGTATATAAAAATATATAAATATATATAAAAGAATTAACCCCCTGGAAAAAAATAATGATTGCATTAGAGTGTTTTACTCCCACAGTGTTACCCAAGTAATCAGACGGTTCAGTAGCAATACTGAAGTTTCTTTGAACTCGTCATTAGCCCTTCTCATTTGACATTCCCAGCAATTAACCCCTGTGCCCTGAGCCAGAGCCTCACAGTGAGTGACACAGAGACATCACCGCCAGCCCTAAAGCTACTTCTGCCAAGGACTCTGGAAGTGGTGTGCCTGAGTCTGGGTGTCGTGGTGGTCAGGGCTCAGGATCCTGGCTCTGTCATTAACCTGCAGCACAACCTTTCAGCTGGGTGGTTCAGCTCCCAGTACTGCCCCCCAGTACTGCCCTCGCCTTTCCCACCTGTGTCTGCCTTGCCCGTTTAGATGGTGGGTTTGCTTGTGGGCATGCTCATGTTGCCGTACCGGCGGGTACGTGCACTGTGCTATACTACTATACTAGGCTCCTTGCTTGTCAGGGCCTGCATCTGGTAATGCAACAAGAAGGGAGAACTTGTGACACCCTTTTCCGAGCTATACTTTTATCTCCTGAATTATTTACATTTAGTTATACATCCGTAAATATGGGAACATCTACAATACCATGCAATAAAGAAGAAAGAAGTGTGAATTGTTCACTGACACCTGAAGCTCAGTTAATCTTTGCTCCTTCAGACTGGGCTGCTAATACTTCCCAGCTAGTGCTGGTGAAGTTGGGCACTTACCTGTGCAGTTAGATAAGGAGAGGTATATTGTTCATTAATTCATGAAAAGCTTGCCAGTTTTACAACTTGGGAAGCAGGCCTTTAAGGGAACTGCAACTAAACATTTGTGAAGGACAACATGTACTCTCCTCAAGTTCAGTTTGAGCGTGGTGGCAAGGTCTAGGGACAATAAGGAGGAGGTTTCTCTGTTGTCACAACAGCAACTTGAGCACCATCAGAGACAGCAGCAGATGTTCAGCCTCCTTTGTTTACTGATGTGCACAGCAAAGCCTCATCCAGTCCTTTAAAATGCCTGCTGCAATGCTTCCAAAGAAAGTACTGTCTAGGAGAACTATTGCTAATGTTTTGCCTTCCCAAGAACCTTACTTCAACTTCTTATATTATATTTATATTTTATATTATTATTTAATTAATTTTATAAAAATTCACTGGCTTAAAGGCTGGTAAATAAGAGGATTATGGATAATGGGAAAATAATTGTTTGCTTCACCTGATTGCCATGAAGGTAAATGAACTGAATGCACAGACTATGAAGCACCTGAAATACAGATTCTGATTTTTCTGTTTGTGCCCATTAATGCCAATAGCAAGTGAAGGCTCAAAACTAGCTCTGGGGCAGCAGTGCTGATATAAATTGCCTCATTTCAGTAAAGAGCACAACTAATGAAAGTCAGTCACAGTTACTGTTTTGTTTTGTTAGTGAGCTTTCTATCCAACTAACAATTCTTCATTTATTTTCTGCTTTCAATTATCTTGTTAACTTGTGGTTTCCTTTTTTTAATAGATATTCCTGTCTTCTTTACCCAGGCTATTTGTACTTTTTTAAGGTCTCCCACTGCTCAATGCTTACATTATTCCTCATAAACTTCTTAAAACAGAGTGCCCTTTTCTATTTGGCTTTAACAGGGTTGAATGTCAATTGTAGTTTTTCTTCTGTTTCATAAATACATCCCATTTTATTGAAGGTTCCCAGCAACAGAGAGAAACCCAAACCAAAGTCCTTGGTGAATGTTGCATTCCTCAGATGCAGATATTTTGCTTGCTTGGTTAACTGTGACAAGTCTGCCATTCTAAACCATCACTCTCTACCTTTAACACACAAATAGATAAGATTAAAACAGAGTAAAGTAACATAAGATGAAGCAAAAAAACTTTCTTGACCACAGGAAAACTAGCAACATTTCCAGATTTTAGCACTGCTGACCAGAAGCATTTTGGTTTTGTGCAGTTTTACTGCACTGTGGGGAAAGTTGCCTACTTGAACCCTGCACGTTTAAATGATCCATGATTAAGCCTACCTGAAACATTCATACTGAGATTAAGGTATTAAAGGTATGAACAGCCACAAAGATATGGCTGCTCTTATGCTTTTTATGTTTTTACTGACTTTGAATTTGATTATCTTTTATGGCATCTGAACCCCTTAATGGGTATGTTTTTGTCACCATGTATGTTCTCAGCAAAATCATGTAAATGTGTAAGCAGGCCCAGATGGGTATGTAATCGTCCATGACGATCCAGAACATCTTTCTGATACTTGAGCCTGTTGTCACTAAGCAACATAATAGAAGGCAGAGCAGTGGTTCATAAAAGCACCAAACTGCATCCTGATACCAAAGAGGTACAGGGTGCCGTGGTTAAAATAGAAACGGAACATGCACTTTTGTCCAGTACGTCCTCGGAACCTGTCATGTGCAATTTCTCCCTGGAGGTGAGGAACAAAGTGCTCGTTCTTTCTTTGAGGGGATTTGTTTGCCTTTCGCTGAATGTTTTGAGGATAGCTAATAGTTTGCAAATGCCTGGGATCTAGGGATTGTGAGTAACAATTAATTTTCTGGAGCAGCCTTCTAGTAAAGAGAGAAGAAAGCTAAGACATCTAGTTGATGTTACAATGATTCTTGATGTATTTATGCATGTTATGTATATTTAATTATGGCAGTAGGGACCTGGATTCAACGAGCAAATCCCTGAGTTCTGTATTGGAAGGGTTTCCTTTACCTTAAATTTTGTATATTTGAATTGTTATTTCTGTGCCTTGCTTTTCAACAACAAGTAGAAGGAGAAACATAAGGAGATACAGGCTAAGTCATTACCAATTACATCTTCAAATTAAACTTGGGATACCTGAAAGTTTGGGGACATTTACTGATACAGGAATATAGCTAAATCTCACCACATAAAGCTCACAGGAAAAAGCTATTCTCAGAACCTTACCATAAGCGATATCCTTGAGATTTGCATCTCTTTTCAAAGAAGATTCATATGACATTTGGAACATCTTTTAAGCTTTTGGAGTATTATCTGACATGAGGGCTGGAATGAGCTGAGAAATAGGAGTCACGAATCTTTTCCCAGCCCTTGCACTGACTTGCTGTATGACCTTGAGCAAGTGGCTCAGGCAAACACTTGAGGAGCTCTCTCTGATCTTGTGTTCTTTGACTGTTGTTTGTTCGCTTGTTTATCTAGACAATCTTCTTTTCAGGTATAAGTTACGAAAGGAAAGGAAAAGGAAACCACTGGTGTTTAACGCCATTAGCAGCCCAACTGCATGGGACTCCAACCAACAGTATTTAAGAAATGCTGCATTAAACTGTATGCTTCAGTTATGCCATCTCTAAAAGGGGGAAAATAATGTGGATACTAAACTGCTCATGGTTTGCAAATGAAAAAATCTCTCTGCACAAAAGCAAAATTTTATTTTATTTTAGGATTTCTGACTTCTGTGCATAACTCAGGGAATCTTCACATTTTCATGAATGACAAATCTATCTTCTATTTTGCCTCCTATGAAAGGGAAAACTTTGGCATGCTCAAGTATGCCTTAAAGGCAATGCTGCCTTTGGGATCTCACATTAACATAATGATAAATGTGCTGTGTATTGCTTGAAAATGCTATGTGCCAACGTGTCAGAATATGTTTTCCCTGCACACCTCTCGATTAGCATCTTATTTACATATTGGCAGGAAAAGGATTCTGAGAAAGACCTACAAAATAAAGTGTGTTTTAATATGGTCTTCTCTAAGACCAAAGTATTAGTTCCAAAAGCAGTTATCTGCTGGCATGTCTTTCAGAAGTAGTGGGGATGAGTTACACATTTTGAAGTACTGAACCCATGTGTTTTCAGCAAATAGTAGTAGTGGTGATACATTTTTCCATCTTATACTAGTGTTGAATTTACTGTATAATTCAGACTCAAGGCATACCCTGGACAAAACTGCTTCCCCCCATTCCCTGATCTGTCACAGGAAGTTTAGCTTTTATAATGATGAGTCCACTACATTTGGTTAAAGACAAAAATATCTAACTTTAGTGGAATTTATCATTGGTTTCATCCTTTTTGGCTGCCAAGTAGTATGAAAATGTGGAGGAAAACAGTGGAAGCTTCACCACTAGTAATTTGTTTCTTGTTGCTTTTGCTTGAGTCATAGTATTGATTATTCTTTGCCATAAGATTATTGGTTTGTTTTTAAAAAAAAATAATTTCCACAGGTTATCTCATCATCCTGCATTTCCAGTAACTCACACTATTCAGCAGCTCCATGTTCTAGATATCTATTTTAGCAGTGGCAAGCATGACAATATGTATGCAGTAAAAAAACCACTGAAATGATAGTTGCTGTTCCTTCTATATAAATTAAAGATACTGTTGACATTGTAATTTATACTTGTGCAGTGCTTATAAATCCTTGTTATTAGAACCCCTTCAGGCTAGGGACTGTATGAGTGCATCATAAAAACACTCTATCCTATTGAACTGAGTCAAAATAAATTTCAAGATACAATGCACAGAAAACATAAACAGGTAGGAACCTGCAAAGAATGCATGGCCAAAATGATGATGAGGATAATACCACATTCATAGACTAAACATTTTTGTAGCATTATGGAAAAATAAGTGTATATTTTCACATCTGAGGATAGATGTGAAAGAAGTTAATGAAGTAGCCTTAGGTAAGGGAGACATTTTCAGGAAGATGCTGCCCATGTAAGACATCCTTTATCAAAACTGGTGAAAAGAATGCTGTAGCACTTGAGATGTGAAGCGATCAGAGCAGATGAGCCTATTAGACATTCAGAGAAGCAAAAAAGATTGTATCTTAGAGCTGCTATTGTGGTTTAGGGACAAAAAAATCCTAAACTCTTCTCTGAAGCAGACATAGCCTGGATGCCGTGCATAGAGATGGTGTAAAAAGAGCGTGGGAAGAAGGAGGGAGGTATTGGTCACCATCTTCTGGACATGGCATAGCAGAGCTTGAAGAGAAAGATTAGATATTCCAATTTGGTCTTTCTGAGTTTAAGATGAAAACTAGAAAAAAGTGATGTCAGGGGGACAAACTAAAATTTCAGTTTAGAGGAAAGACAGCTCAAGAATGGAGATGCAGGTTTCTGAAGCATTAGAATAGAGCTGGTAGATTAATATGTGTTTTCATTGACTTTTACAAATGGCTCTGAGCATAGAGTTGGTTCAGGCTATGATAAATATTATTTTGAATGTTACAATATAATGCACAGTAAACTAATATCCCCTCAAGCAATGAATGTAAATACAGTTGTTGATATTATATTTCTGGAGGTTATGTTATTTTAATCAGCTCTAGAGAGGACTATCTGTGGGAAGTGCCCCTCTGATCTTGAATGTTACTGGCTCCTACTGGTAACCGTGATGTCTGAAACGAGAATAGTTCAGTTCAGAAAATCTGGAAAGCTGCCAGATCCAGCTGAACTCAGTGGATCAAATTCTGCTGTTTTTACACATGAGCAGCTGTGTTGACTTCATTAGGGTCTCATGTGTATAACAGAATACTTTCTTCTAATATGATTATATCAGGAAACTGGGATTCAGCTGTATCTAATTTATTATTGCATTAGGTATCAGTTTGCCCACATCATACCTGTCAATAACATTTCAAAATAAAAAAAGTAATAACGCCTGGAAAGAAAGTAACTTTAGTAGACAGCTGATGGCTTTGGAAAATGAAATAGATTAAACACACAAAAGAAGTGAAAAACTGATAAAAATGTCAAAGCAAAGAGCCAGGGCCAGACCATGAGGCTTAACATCTCTGCTGCCCTATTGCTGATGGCCTGACTTAACAGCATGCTGAAGAATTTTAAATGCAGTAATAGCTTAAATAGGGTCATTATAGACTGCAGGTGGGATTTTTCAAGCACAAGTTGAGCACTGTCCCCAGTCCTTGATGTCTTAGCTTTGACTTTTAGTAGGTGCACAGGTGGGCCAACCCTGGTATTTCTGAAACGACTCTGAGAAGCTGAAGCTGGGGTGTATGTTTCCAGCCATGCAGATGTGTTTTCTACCTCGTGTTGTGCTTCTGTAGTTTCTGTGCAAGCTTAATCTAGACAGCCAGTCTAGGTAGATGGACTCTCATCTTGCGTCATTAACAGGGCTGAGAACTCAACTTCAAGGAGTTCTTGCAAGAGCTGTTTTAAATTGATTATTGTGCTGTTCAGAGGCTCGAGTTACACAGCGCTCATTAGTGACAACTGAGGCACTGAATAAAGCAGACCTGTCAGACTTCCTGCCTTTGAAAAGACTGATAAATTAGTCTGGGCAGAGTGCCACACTAGTCTGGTTATATTACTCGCAGTACCTGAACTAGCTCAGAGGGAGCTAGCTTGGGTATCCCTTCACGAGAGGATAGTGTGCCATCCAGATGTCCCCCATGCAGACAAACAGTTAATAATGTTTTGAATTGGCTTTGCTTGCTCTGCTTCAATTAAAGCATTCTGGTAACTCCAAATAATAGGCTAAAAGTGTCAGCTTTTGCTTTTTTTTGGTGGCTGTGCTCTGAGGGAGGCCAGTGATGCTAACCTACTGCAGTGCAAATGGTGGGTGGCCTTTAACCTTTCCAGCTGGCACTGCCATTACTCAGTCAGGTTCCTCCTGAGGTGCTCTCGTTTGTCTTCTGGCCTTGGGGGCTAGCGTGAGTGTAGTGCTGTCTCAGGGGAGCACAAGCTGGGGGTTGTGGACCCAGCCTGTGTCAGCTAATGCAGACCGTGACATTGAGGGAAGAGAAGAAAGGGCAGAGTCGTCTTGCGGCTCTCTCTTTCTGTGCCAGACTCCAGCTGGACCCAGAAAGGGGCCATCACAGCTGAGCTGATGTAAAAGCTGTAGGACGCATTTACTCATCTTTCCAATGACACTGTATCTCCAGAAATGTTATAAAAATGTTAGCAACAGGTTAGTCATAGATTTCTAATTTGACCAGAAAGTGTACATATTAATTCACCCAGACAACTCTAAGATAACCAAGTGAAATATGTACTGGAAATACAGTTTCTCAGAAATTGTTTTCCCTTCCAACCTGTACTTTATTATATATTTTTCTCGCCTTCTATGTCAAGATACAATCAAAATATTTCACAGTAATATCTTTCTATTTTTTCTCCCCTAAAATGTGAGTGAAAGAAGAATCAGAGAGGACAAACTGTCTAGTAACTTCAGTATGGGCCAGTGGTTTGGATGAGCACAAGTTTGCACCAAGGCAGATAAATAACAGCTACTTTATACAGAGCAGAACATCCTCAAAAGGAGAGACCTGCCCCCCTCACAGAAGAGCATTCAGACAGGGGGCTGGCCTTGAAAGCTTAGGCTCAGTCAAGTGGTAAGAGAACTTGAAAACTGGTTTCCCATTTTCCAAGGAAATGCTCGTCCTGTGCACCTGTTTGGGCTGGGTGAGGTCAAATTGGGAGCATGTTGATCAGTTGGCATTTTCTGACAATAATTAGCATGTTAGGAAATACCTCAGTGAAGCTATAGGAAGCATGATGGAACATCATCCAGCAACCTTTTGCTCTTGATATACATGTATAATGTTCATGGTACTGGAGAAATAAATGAAGAAGTATAGGTAAAATTGACATCAGCCCTCTGTAGCTTCCTGGATCTCTGGTCAACCTGGCCCTTATCAAACAACGTTTAAGGCATAAATTTGATCTTGCTGATAATCAGTGAAGTAAGTCTAGGGACTTATTTATGTAACAGAATAAAACCAAGTTCCATCATATTTAAACATCCCCGTTGTTTAGTTTGGAGCTACAGCTGGGGAATTTTAGAAACCTGGGTAATTTTCCCCAGGAGCCCTTGACCAAGTGCTCATGTGGCTGCTCTGTGTGGATGGGGAGGAAGGGTGTTAGAGAACACCTGCAGGGTTATTGCAACCTCTTACAACAATATTCACCCAGGAAGGAGGCAGAATTTAACTCTCTGCTAAAGCGGGCTTTTTGTACTACTCCTAATGACTCAGTGGAGACTTACGAGACTCTTACCAAATGCTGCTAAATCAAATTTTCCACTTCAGCAACTTATTCAACCAGAGGGAATTCTGTCTGCAGTACAATTGAAAGTATTCTTGCTCAGAAAATAGAAATCATTGATTACCCTGCATTTGTGAAGGCATTGTTCTTCATCCTGCCCAATGGTCTGTGCTTTGAATAATCCTTCATGATTGCTACTGAATAAGTCAGTATTGCAAAAGTATCAAGCAGGGAATGGATTATTCTTATAAACATTCTGTCAGATGCAGTTGTTGGCACAAAGGCTGGGTAAAAACAACTAAGACTCCCTATTAAAATGATACCATGTGCATTGATCTAGAATTAGCGGGGTTCACTAGTCAGCTTTTAAGGCACTCTTGATAAGCAATACTCTCCCATTTATGAGTAATGTGTATAAAGAAAGAAAAAAACCTTAGTGGAGGGAAGAAAATTCACCCGGGCAGCTTGTAAAAACACTTGACAATGTATCTGTGAAAATAAAAAAAGCAACCCTCTGTTTCAGGACAAACTAATGAGTTAGGTTTGTTCATCATGCTCCAGTGCAAATATCCAATAATCAAATGTTCCCTCACCACTGTGCTGATCCTTCTTCCCTCCCAGAAAATCCTGCCATGTTTCCGTTTCGGTGGACAGCACGACCCCAAAATGGAGGCATCCCTCCAGTGGCTGGTCCTACTCTGTTCCCTCATCCTGCTATACATATTTCAGAAAGTAGGGTCCCATCATATTTTACTCTGCTTATCCTCCATGCTGTGAGGTTATCTGTAACAGCTCTTTCTGGGAAATACTCAGTCAATATCACCTCACAAAGTGAAGTTCAGCATAGTATTCCTGTTACTTGTTATTGCCATAGTTCTTTCGAGCCCCAGGAAGTGTCCAACACCATGTTGCATTTGGTACTCCACAAACATCCCTTGAGCATTTCCATCTCTACAGAATGAGCATCCTTTCCCCGTCTATCATTTAGTTAGTGACAGAGAGGATTTTAAGTTCGTGTATGTTAAATGGCTCCTAAAGCATCATTAAGAAATTCTGAGTAAGAAAGCTTTGGTCAACAAAGTTTTTCCTATCACTAAAATCCTCATGGCCACCAAAAGCTGAATGGCTCTTTCATCTCTATTTATCTGACACTGTGGATAAACAGTTCATGCAGCTAAAGCAGCTGTGACCATTCCTTGCTCTCTTCATTCTTGCTCTGACCATTCTTGCCCCTTAGGAAGGGGCAAACAACTTCTTACCTTCTCAGAGGCTTACATTATTATTTATATTTATGTTACAGCCATACCTAGACCTTCAGGTCAATAAGGCACTGTTGGCCAAAGCATTATGCAAACAGTGGCAAAAATACAACGCCCCACCCTGAAAAGCCTATATCCCAGGACGTGTGACATGCAGAAGGCAGAGAAGGCTGAAGTCAAATTCATTATACATCTTGCACTCATTTACAACTTTTCTGCTCATTATAAATCCACAGAAGAAGTGTTGAGACTCCCCATCTGTGCCTTAAGATATTAGACAGGGCCTGAGGATGCATCTGGAAGATGAGATTGCAGTGACAACTGCAGGGACATTGCAGGCTGGAGGGGCTGTGAGAGGCGCGAATGGCCAGGAGCTGTGTGCGTGAGGTGCTTGGAGGGGGGAGGTTGTGTTAGGTGGAAGCCAGAGGGCAACAGCCGCACCCCTGAAGCGTAAGGCTCGAGGGGGAGCCAGCACTGCCTGCAGCCTTGGGCACTGCAGGGTGGTGGGGGCCAAGCCGCAGCCTCCTCCCCACTCACTGCAGGCCTGCTAGCTCTCGACATCGCGTCCAAAACAGCATCATCTTAAAGGCTGTGCTGGTGGGTTTTAGCTGAGACCAATGTCTTCGGCAGCTATGGAGGGTGGCTGGTGATTGAGGTTCTCCTCTGCATTCAGAATATTCCTGGCAGACTTTACAGAGAATACGGAGGCAGATGTGGCCTGGAAAAGTTCAGCCTTCCTCAAAATATTCAGATAAGAATTCAGATTTGAAGAGCTTATCCAAAAGGAAGCCTCAAAGCTCCTGTGGCTAGCCTCTGTCCAATAATATACATATATTTTTTTCAGTTTCTCTTCAAATAATGTGCTGTTCTTACAGAAAGGATTTCAGCACAAAGACAAAAGTGATCCAGATATCACAGCCTGATACACTCTCCCTTCCAAAAGGAAGCTTTTTTGCTAGGGGGGCAGGTGTCTAAGACACATAGCAAAAATAATGCTAGCTGCAATTCAGTCTAAAACACAGTCACACATTCAACAATAGGTGGTTTAGCAAGTGCATGAAATTACAGATGTACCTGTTAGGTTTTACAGTAATTGGCAGATGCTGCACTGAACAAGATACAACAAAATGCAAGATAAGAGATTAAAAAGCCTTAATGTACAAGGATCCCATTTCATGCCATTTTTATGCTGGTGTTGCATATTATGCTGGATGGTGTTGTATGTTATGCTGGATGCCATGCAGTGTGTCTAAATGTTGTTATCTACCCTATAACTTAAAATAATGGTTCAGTGCAAGTCTCAAAAATGTTAAGCTAGTCAAGGGCATTTTAGTTTTCAATTTGTGCTCTCCCAACAATTCTCATTTTAACTCTTAGTAGCAAATACTTTCTGCCTCAGAGGAGCTGCAGCTATCTCTAAGTGGCAAAAATTGTAAGCTTTGTTGTAAATGAAGCATGGGATACACTGTCAATACAAGCTGTCCAAAACAAAATGAGAGCATTTAAATATTTTATGATTTTTTCCAATGTTCTATCAGAGATTGAACACTGGAATGAGTCTTAAGTGAGAGCAACTTACCAGATGAAGAGCATAATGAATGTCTTTCATAAAAATGAATATTTAAACAGTGTGGTTGGTTGTATTATAATTGTTCAACCTCAATACAATCACGATGTTTCACTATTCTTTCCTCCAGTACAGTTCTAATCTGAATATTATATATATAAACTGTACTGAATAGGAATCCCTCAGGCATGGAACCATCTCTTAGAAATGCAACTCTTTGGTCAGTTGGGATGGTTAATCCAGCCTCATTCTGTGAGTACCAAATGTATATATATATATGTGTGGTTTAATATAATTTAATATAATACAATAACATATATGTATTTTAATCCCAAATCCAGAGAAATCAGTAGTAAAACTCCTATTGCCTATTGCCTTCAGTGGAGATTGGCTCTTATGCCCCCAAGACATTTTAAAATAACGCTGACTCTTTTGAGAATTTAATATTGCTATTAGCTTACCTTGGTTCAGTATTTTAACATAGACAAGATTTTGGATGCTAAATCAACAGAGCAGTGTAATCCACTCTTGAAACTGTCGTGCCAAATTTACCAAGAGGAAAATATCAGTAGGCTGCTCCAGCATGGACCTGCACCTGCATGTTCCTTCATGCCCCTGCACCATTTCACTAAAGAAAAAAGAAAGTTTAGTGGACATTCACTGAGCGTGGCCATGCAGGGGTGTGTGTGTATACAGTGTCTCTCCCCCCCCCGCCCCCGGAAAGCCTATTGCAGGCAACAGAAATACTGCTACAAATTTCAGTGAGGCTCTACTGGAGAACTAAATCAGTATGTAAGGTCAGCTGGGAACATTTAGCAGCAAATTTAGTTACCAAATCTTTCTTTTTAAGTATCAGCTACCTTCCCATTCAGCAGAACTTTTGCAGTCTTTTGTTAAACCAGCAGCATATTTATCCTTCTGAGGTATCTTATTAACTGTTTTTTGAGGACCATCTTGTTTAAACAGTTTTTGCAGTTACAGGTCAAACTTGGTGCTGAAGTCAGAAATCTGTGTCTGTGCACGTTAGGTGTAAACCCTCCCTGTATGTACGAAGGATACCAATGTGGGGTATCTTTCTGTTCGGTGTGGATGGCTGAATGAGTGGGAATAGAGGAACTATGCTAAGAAACTGTTTTTTCTGACCTCCAGAAAAAATACAATGGCACGGCACCTCTGGGCTCCTTCAACTCCTACCTCCCCAGAAGGGAACAATCATCACCATTAATATTATTGAGTGTATCATGAGATTTAACATTTTGAGTGCAGAAATACACTGGACACTATATTTGTCCACTGTTAGTCAGCAAGGTATATTGAGGGAGAGAGGAATGAAGAAAGCAGAATGGGGTTATTTTTTGATGAAGATAGTGTTTCAGCTTCATTTCATTCACATGGAATAACCTAAGCAAGTTTTTGGAAGGAAGGTGGAACAGGATTTTGCTGGTTTGGAGCTAGTTAATTTGAACCAATTCTGTTGCACTTGGTCCGCATTTACTAGAAGCATGCTGCATGTCATTGAAACCTCTTTTATATTTGCCTCTCTACATTTTCAAGATTTCAATGTAATTTAAAGGATTACAATTTCGTTCTGGGTTAGCACATGAATTTCTTGTTTGGTGAACACAGTAGTAGATTGGGAGAGGAACACACAAGTGGAACATTTAAATTAACTGAAACACATCTGAAAATATGTAAGCCAGTTAGTTAAGACAAAAAAAAATCCCCAAAGTCTATCAGTTTAGGCTTTTCTTCTTAGAAAAATTTTATTGCAATGAAATCTCTGTAAGAACTAATCCCTAGTACTGAACATGGCATTTTATTTCATTTAATTGATTTTCTTTATTGCAGCCAAGTTGATAAAAGATTGAAAATCATCTATTGTATATGCATAAATACCTTAAGAATCCTTTTTAATATGCATACCAATTAGCTTATTAACAAATTCAGACTACAAAATCACACTTTGAGATGCGATTCCAGCTATTTGCATAAGAACTAATCACCTCAACCCGTGTACCAAAAGAAGGGGCAAGATTATTAGCACATCTGTCTGCATTTATAGCACACCTACTGCCATGGTTATGTGTAGTTTTCTTTGGTTATTCATGACTGAAGCATAGAGCAGTGCCATTGCTGTATCATGGCATCAGAGAAATCAGCAAAATCTAGGTCTCGCTAGAGCATTTTCCATTTTTATCTCTTAACTAATGCTTTGCCAAGGCTCGTCCTATGTTGACAATGGTGTTACATTGAACAAGGCAGCACCATAAAACCTGCAGGCCCCTACAAGGCAAGAGTAACATTTCATAAAGTCATCCTTATGAAATATTCTTTGGCTTCTCCATAAATTTCATGACGTGCTCCTGCAAAGCGTTCAGAGCCTTTCAGCTCCCCATGGCTCCAGCAAAAGACAAGAATTTCTCAGCTCTTGGAAGGATTATGCTCATGTGGACCCTGCAGTCAGGAAACTCCTATGCTTCACTAGTGCATTTAATTGCCCCCAGACAGAGTTTTTACTCTCTGCCATGAATACAGTCCTTTAAATGCACTTGACAGCGGGCAGTGTGAAAAGCCTTTTTTCGTCCCGTGCATTAAAAGTGACTGAGTGAGTAACACGAGTGGAAGAATGAAGCACTACCATGTGTGAACAGTGAGGAGATACATAGCAAAAAGCAAGAGTGAATTTTGGTGCAGATTAAGAGAGATGTGTGATGAAGATAAGTGATGGCAAGAGAGGAGAGAGAGGTGGAAAGTTAAAGGACGTAATAGAATTTCCTTAAAAACAGTCAAGGGAAACTGAAGTCCATGCCCAAAGGAGCTATCAGATGAGAAAAAAATGACCATCTGTGACCCAGAGGACATTAAACAGGCAGCTACAGAACTCTCCATAGGTAGGACACCTAGCATGAATGAAGGATTGCTGCAGCAATTATAAAATGAATTTATGATTGATTTATGAAGTTGTATATATTCTTCTGCTAGTAAAGCATTTTATTAGATCCTTACCTTGTAAAGGCAAATATGCTAAATTTTAGCCAAGGACCCTCTTGCTCTACTTTCTCTTATTTTATCTATGGTAGATGTTGTTTCACATCTAACTCTTAACACTTCTGACAGCCTGAAAGCATGCTAAATAAGCAAAACAGTTATTTGTTTTTAGATATGATAATTGCTTATCTGCTTGAGCAGATCAAGTTAGAAGTCACTGGACAGTAGAAACAAATTCTTGTTGGATTCAGATTTAACACTGCAAATCTGATTCTTCCACCTGAATTCTTACCAGGTGTAATTTTAGACTTGAAATAACTGTTTTTACCTCCCCAAGTCCTTCAGCTCATGTTTCACTGAATAGTTCTTACTGTCTGGTCACTTTAACAATCAGTTTGATAACCACCCTTTTTATCTATAGTAATAAAGTTATATTTTCATGTCAAATGATCTTATTCCATGGAATGAAGATTTTAAATTCATTATGTAACACAGGTCTTAATTTTTATTTATTGTTTCTACGTGTTTTATTTTTATAGCTATTTGGACTTACTATATTGAGTCAAATCCTTGGCAAATATAAACTGCTATATGTCTAAGGAAGCTATGGAGGTGAACCTATTTAAACCAGTTAAGGATCTGGCCTTTATTTCTTGACATCAAGACCAGATCATTGACTTCACAAGTGTACATCAGCACACGCGTGCGCACACACACACACACGCTTCCTATGCTATCACAGTGCAAGGCTGATGTGCTTTTACAGAATCATTCTCAAGAATTACACATGTGTAGCTGTGGCTGTTCATTCTTTTCCTTTTGACTGTGGATTTACTCAGAATCCAGCTCTGTCCCTGCTGCCATTTGAAATTTCAGGATTTTCTAACTTCAGGATAATCTACAGGACTAGCAACAACAAAGCATGAGGAAGAGCTTAACAAACAAACAAGTAATAATTAAAGAACACACACCAAGAACCAGCATGTGGACAAATCCCAAACCAGTAACTGATTGAAAGGGACTCCGTGTTTATTTTGACAGCCATATCCATTAGCATTTGGGGATGAGGAGTTTTAAGTTTCAACAGATGCCCTGAAAAGCAGGGAGACTGGGGAATTATTTGAATTTGAAGTACAGCAACAGGCCACTGTTCTACTAAATGGCTATCAGAGTGATTTATTACAAACTGAGGTACAACGTACAAATAACTTTAGAGTGTTACAAGAGACAGAGGTATCAGAGAAATGCTTATCTTGGTGTCATGGATACCTCCCTAGACCACCCTCAACACCTCTTCCAAGCACACCCCCAGACTTACAACAGGGCAGTGTTGGGTAGCAACATCCCCCTTTGTCTGGGTACCCAGTCGTGTATAGTCTGTATTCATGCTGCGGTTAATACCCTTTACACACACACATGCACCATTTGTCCCTGAGTTATGTGGTACACCTGGGCTAGCTAACATCAGAAAAGGTCTTCAAGTGCAACCCTATAATACAGGTGGTATCACTCCTTTAATTCCAAAAGCAGTTGAAAGGATTAAAGGCAAAGGATTGCCTTCCTGAGGTCTGAGAGACAGGACCCATTAATTTTACTTTTGCTGCTTGAAACCAGGAGTGATGCAAGGGATCTGAAACAAGGTGTATATTGTATTATAACTATGTCATGTTACCCTGAGTGACAAGGTAATATCCACACACAGGTGGGGTTTCTGGACAAATACACCTACAGCATGCTCTGACCATTAAACTGAGTTTTTGCAGGTTTGATCATATGATGAATCTCACTGTGATTTTTTATGGCCCCATCAAACAGAGAAAGCAGGATCATGTTTGTATTGCATCTGTATAACTCATTTTATACCAGCTTTATTAAGACTGTGGTACCATAACTTCTCAAATTTTTTCCTGCTGTCATCTAATAATACAAGTTTCCATAGCTCATAAATTCAAAACAACAAACTACTTCTAAACTTTTAGAAGATAAAAGTAGAGAAACAAGCACAAAGCCTGGCACTTCTTTTTTCCTAATATTTGTTGCCTAGGTTTTCCGAAAACCCAGATAAAAGGGTTTCCTTAAGAATGCACTTCAATATGCAATTCAGGACCATAGAGTCAGTCATGTAAATTTAAAAAAGCAGCCTACTATATTACTGTGTGTACGAATCAGTGTAGGCTGCAGTCCCTTGGCAGGTTTCCAGTGTAGCCCTTGATGCCAGTTTTGGAAACCCGCTGTGTACGTGTTTCAGAGCCCAGGAACCGACTGTGGACACTGATTTCCTCCCACCTACAGAGTCACCTGCTGAGCTTGGTCTCTCGTTACTCCCCAAAATAAAACAAATGTCCTGCAGCACCCCACCAAGGAGCATCATCGCTAACATGTAGACAGCACTTGCCTAATTACCTGTCACCACTTCTACACATTTTGTTTTTTCTGCTCATATGGGACAAATACTCACGGCAGTTTTGGTGATACAGGACCAAGTGCTGGAGTGGGACCTGCTCTTCAGAGTCATTCGTGCTGGTTACTGAATAGACGTCAGAAGGCAACATCATTTGGCTGTTTCTGACCTGCAATAGATTGCTACTTGCGACCCTTTTTATGCCATTATCCATCTCCTGAGCCATCTGGCCCCTGTTGCAAGATACCTGCAGATGTATTAATAAACCAATCTAATAGAGCTGTACATATGAAATATACAGCAGAAGCAGCTGGTTGGTGTTTGTTGTGAGCTTTCTATTTTTCCCTAATGTTTCAGCCACTGTAATTTAAAGTCCTAAGCCAGCTCCTTCAAGGAAAAGAACAGGTTTTTTTCCTCATCTACCCACAAAACAAAATAAATTCATCTTTCATAAAAGAAGGCTGTCATTGAAAAGGAAGTTATAATCAGCGTAAATGTCATTTTCCTCCTTGGAGTGGAAACTGTAGGTTTAGCCCTTGAACAGCATTGTCAGTTCATCTTATTATAATATACCCCCCTGACAGCTCTCATATTAATTGCACCAGATTGCTTGCAGTGTGCTCATTTGTTTGTTTTCTCTTAACTGAGAACAATGTGAATGACTTTCAGAAAACTTTATTTCATTTCAGATACAAGTGGGGTCAGCGGGAAACAAAACATATCTTAAAAGACTTTAAATTGTAGACTACTAATTTTAATGATCAAACTAGTGCTCTTTGGGATAGTGCTTATGAATTTCTCAAAGTGGGCCTACAGATGTAAAGCCATATAAACCAACATATAGGAAAATCTGGCTGTACACAAATAAATAGAATAAACAAAATTTATTCTATAGATCTATCCAAATCTATTCCAATTTTGAATTTTTCAGCTGTTTAGACAGGTGGTTTTAAGCTCAGACTATTTCTGTATAAAAATAAAGGAAAAACTGACAGTTTCAAATTGGTGACAACACGTTTTAAACTGGGATTAACAAAAGGCTTTTAAGGGATTCTTTTAAGTCAATTACATAAATTCTTTTTTAAGCACCTGACTGCATTAGGCTCTGCTGAAATTTGAATCTTTAGGTGTATTAGTCTTAGGTGAATTAGTTGTCCCAAAATTCTGTTCTAAGTAAGGTTACTATCTTATGTTAAAAAATTAAATTAAGTTCACTCATAGATTTTTTTCTGTTTATCTGACTTGATAGTTACTGTCTTGAGGGTTAATGTCTAATAACTTGTTCTCTTACATGTATTTTATAACTCAAACCACAATGTGTGGACTAATAGATGTCACAGTGCTTGAAAAAGGTGGCTTTTTGTTTTTTCTTTTCCATCACTGATGTCCCCCGTCCTTGTTCCCCATCTGTTTCCAAAGTGCTCTCTCATCACCAACTGCAAGCTGCTAGTAAGGGCCTGCAGTAACCGTGCCTACAGATCTGCACCATCCTGCCCAGCTGTCTGGGTTGGCCAATCCAAGAATTCAACCACATCCTCATACGGGAGACCTTTGCCAGACTGCCAGCTCCCCAGATGCATGAGAGGGCTCAGGAACTACCATTAAAAAACAAAATACTATCCTTAGGGTGCACCTGAAAAATATCTGGGGAAAAAAGAACCAAACCACCCTCACACACATCACCCCCCACACTGTCCAAGCTAGGTTTTTTTAATCTTGACTGAATGGCTGTTTCAGCTTATCACACCTGGTAGCTACTGATCTAATTACACCAGCATTCAAAACACAATTTAAAGATTAAGAGAAAAGTGCAGATAGGGGATAAAAAAAAAACCAGTGAATTGCTAACACCAGCAATTAAAGTCCAAAAAGCTGAAAACAGAGTCAGTCAGTCAGTTGTGGTAGTTTGGCGCTGGGGTAGGAAATAAAAAAGCTATCTGTGGAAAATAAAACCCAAAAAAGGGGGCAAAAAACCTCTAAACAAAATGTAAAATGCTACCTGGGGCAGGTAGCAAGTATTTGCAGGTATTTAAAGCAAAATTAAATCCCCTCCCCTCCCTTTATAAGCTCAGTTGCACTGCTTAAACCTCACAGAACATTATCTTGCAGTTTTAAAGATGACTTGCAGAAGTCTCTCTACTGGGCCTACACAAAGATACTAGCAAAAAAAAATTAACTACACAGAATGGACCACTTTACTTTCAACTAAAAACCATGAAAGATCATAAGGAACTGGTAGATGAGTTGTGGAGTAAATAGCAATAATTCTACATATCCAAGGATAACCCTGTTTATCAAAGCCATTAGCTAATTTTCAGGGAGAAAAATAGCAGCTGCCCCAAGAGCCTCAAGTATATCAAAGATGTCCTTTTTTGCTCCCTACACTCAGTATCTCAGTTCTGAACTCCTTTTTCTCTTTTTCAAGTACCTTTAAGTTTTATTAATCAAACCTCTGCCCTGTGATCATCAGAAGCGACGCACAGCAAAGCATACGTAGGCTCAGTACAATCCCTTTTGATTTCGGTTGTTGTAATGCAGGACAGGAAGCCCTGTTACCTACCCATTGCTCCACGTTCCTCTGAAAACATGCACCAGCCCAATACATGAGTTTTCTGAAAACCTTTTTACTCATTCCTCTTTCCTGTGCACATACTGGTGTTCCCCAGAAAAACGTGCTCAACGTGGTTCCCATTACTCATGTATATTTTGTCTTCTCTGTCTAGTGATTTCAAATTGCTATAAGCCATCCTTGTAACTGTTCAGATTTATGCCCACCGAAGCCTCATCTCCATCTGTTTCAGTGATTACACTTAAGAGGGTCAAGTTGGATGTGAGCCATAATCCCAGAGGTGGAAAACCAACGCTTTACACACTAAATCTGTTGTCATCTTTGTCCCAGTGCAGTGGATAAAAGGATACAAACCAGAATCACTTCTGAGCCAGGTAACTGTAAAAGGTCTTCACTAGAGATATGCAGAAGCCTATTTGGTGGGTGAAGTGCACTTTCGGCACCTGTCAATAATGTACGTGGCCATCTAGTGAAATGAGCTTACATTTTTCTCAAAGGAGAAAAGCACTTCAAACACGCTTCTGAAGTACAAGGATGAAGTGAAAAAGAAAAACCTGTAGTATAATTTGTATGCATATTAGAGAAACATGAATGACATAAAGGAGTGCCTCTCTTCTCTGAGAGAGACACAGGATGCACATTTAACTGAACAATACAGTTACCACAAACTTTATTTTCCTCAATCTATCCCATTATAGACTAGTCTGCACAGTGCCGGGAAAAACACGAGGCACTCTCCTTTATTCTAATACTTCTCTATAAACACATTAGGTTTAGCCTCTATTTCACCCAGACATTTCATACATATTTTCTTCTGTACCATGAGAAGAAGCTGTGGATAGATGTTGAGGGGAGAATTTACTCTACTGTATGCAGATACATGAGGCAAGCCCTTAAGCGCTCCTTGCTAATGAAATAGGGATTTGTTGTCTACCAGTCAGTGTAGAAAAGCATTATTGCCTCTAATTTGTAGGGAGAAATTGTGGGGCTCCAAGAGGCGAGGCGATTTGTCCCGGGTCATCAACTAACCAGGGGCTGAGCCTCAGAGAGAGGGAGGGTGCCCTTTCAGCCCCGGGCTATCGCACACGGGACTCTCCATCACAGCTGCCCCAGTCAAGAAGTGTTATCGAGAAAGGGAAAACTAAGGGGCCAGGAGGCCACTGGATAGGACAAAGAAATCAATCCCTTCTCAGCTCTCCTAGAGAACTATTGGCTTTTTATTTTTTTCTCAGGCAAGTATGACTTACATGCACTGGAATTCATTAAAGGTAATTGAGTTAAGTCAATTTGTTATCCAAATAATACTTAAGTAACAGTGTCCTAAAAATGAAAATGCATCCTGTCACTCCAGTGCAACTTCAGAAACCAGCCTGAAGTGATTTATTCCTCCCCAGTTGTGTTGCTAGAGGTGGCTGCAAACACTTTGCAGAGCAACATACAATTACCTTTGTGTTCTTAATGATGCAGGGGACATAAGCTGACAGACCATTTGTGGTGCTTGCAAGGTCATGCCAGTTAATTAGGAGCAGTCCATGCTGGGATGGGGCACATTGAGCAAGTGGCTCCTTAATGTGACACAATCCAGTAGTACTTGATAGTTGATTAAAGTGGATATCATCAGTAGTCCCTGGATCAATCTTCCTTTCTAGTGGACATTGCATTTTATATGTACATTACTGTGAAATGTTTCAAGGAAGATAAGCAGTGTAATTAAGCATCATATTATGAGTGAAATATAATTTGCATTTCTCTTAAGATACGTACTGCTATCAATTCAGTCACTGATTCGAATTTTCTAAAAACTGTAGATGTTTATCATAACAATGTTTCCCATGATATACTATTTTTGCTCAAGCACTTTGACAGGGAAGACAAAGATGTCTCTCTCTCTCTCTAGTTAGAAAATCCCTGAGAAACTTAAAGATAGCAACTTTCCCATGATCACACTCTTCCAAGATGAGGGAAATCTTGGAATGTAAGGAAGTGGCTTAGTTTGAAGATTATGAACTAATTATATATTTTTTTTCCTTTTCAGGATCCTGACACAGCTTAGAAAGTCCTTCAAAGCCCTTGAAAGTCATGGCCAAAACCAGTGTTACAAGCAACTTAGAGACACTAGAGTGCAGTTTTTGAACTTCTTGCCAGAAGCAAATATCAATTTTGAAATCTGGGTTGTTCTTAGGGGACTGTCTCCCACAGAACCATACGTTACACAATACTTGCTTTTCTGCTGATAAGGAACACTTAAGGTTTTTTTTTCTCCCTTTTTCTCCAGTCCAGTATGAAAAGTTGAGCATTGCAGAGCAGAAGCGCAGGTGCAAGCCCCTTTCACATGCTCACAAATTCAGCCCAGGCTTCTTAAATCGGGTCCGTGGCAAGAGGAGTCTGGCTTTAAGTCGTGGTCTGAATATGACAAAACTCTTTGGAGAAACATTATTGCCTCTGACCCTGAACCCTAACCTTCACTAGATTCACGTCATGTGAAATCCAAGACCAACAAAAACCAGCATAGCTTATTCTGAATAATCTTTAACTTTAATTTAAGGTTGCCTGTCTTGCCTGCCTTAATTTTCATTGTTCTCCTTCACAGGATTACAATGTAAAGTCAGTGAAATCTCACCCTGCCATTAGATGTGCTGAATTTCTGTCCTATGAGTAAAAAAGGACAGGCAGAAACAGGCAGAAATAGCACCACTGTAGCACAGCCCCCTCCAATAGACATGATGATAGAAAAATCAAGTTACTTAACCTCACTCCTGTGTTTAGTCACAGTCCTGATAATACTGATCAGAAAAAAACCTAGTAACATTTAAAACTGATTTTAAAAGACACTTCCAGGTTCAAACACCTCTGAAACTTTGAGGAAACACTGCATCTAAGTATTCCAACTCATGCACAGCCCTAAGGATATATTCCCCACCAGCAGTGCTGCACAGCTCAAAAACCTAAACAGAGATGCTATTAGGCCATTTACACAATGTTTTTCTTTGTTAACACTTTCAGACGCATGGCTGAAAAGTACATTAAGTATGAGCTGTACATTTTCTTTATCATTGAGCAAATACAGACCAATATACGTGCCCTAGCTTACGTAGACTTGTGTTAAAGTGTTGCATAGTTCTGTCATGCCATAATCCATCAGAGTTACCTGCCTCTGAAGCAGCAATTACCAATTCAAGTTCCAAAATGTTCTTGGCCTGAAAGTCACTCACAGGTAACATTGCAGCTAAAGACGTACCCGCATATTTCTTTGTTATTGTGTTTCAGGACATGAAAGACCACCTATTACAGAAAAAAATAAATCCTGAAATATATACAGTTATCTTATTTTTGTTTTGTTTCTGTACGACCATCTGATATGTTATCAATGAACACGTCGGTAGAGGTTTCTTTCCCTTGTCAGTCTTGTTGGAAATGAAACACTGAGAAGGACAGGTGATCATGTGTGTGTGTGTATGTCTGCATGTATGTTAGAGGAAAGTGGTGGGGGGGCTAATGGGTAGCAAAGGGGTGGAAAGGGAAAGGACATGGCTTGTCTCCTGTTCTTTGATTTGAGCCTTCTTCATCCCATGGATCAGTGGTCCACAGCAAGCAGCTGCAGCTGGTGCTGCTTGGCAGCACGCGCTCTGCAGGCACTGGCTCAGCAGGGCTTCTGCAAGGGGCTTTCTTTGTCTAGTCACTCACTTTACGGGCTTAACACCTACTGTCACTCATTCCCCTTCCTCTTATTTAAATAAGTGGTTTTATTACAGATACAAGCATAAATATATATTCTCTCGCACATGCACATTCACATGGGGAAGGAAACCAGCAGGACTGAACTCATCCTCGATGGAAGTCTGCTTACTTCAAAGCATTTATTCCCACAGACACACACAAGTAAAAGAGGATCAGGCCTATCTGTCTTCAGTAAGTTCATTCAGATGAATAGAAAAATGCCATAGTCTAAAATAGAGATCATCTTTAACTCTCCTGCAAGTTATCATGGTCTGATCAGCAACAGTGGCAAAGAAAAAAAAAATCAGACTTTGGGAGGGGTCTGGAGAATGTAAACCCACAATCTGTTTTCACTTTGAAAGAGAATTACTAAACTAACGAGAAGCAGCTGATTTTCAATGCCACTTACACTTTGGATTCAGTAAAGTCACAGAAAGTATAAATGCAAAGCACAACTTGTCCCTGAGATGCTGAGTGCTTGGTACAGCAGGAGAGCAAGAGAGTTGTAGGCTTGCAACAAAAAACCCCTAAGTCTTTTCTTACTCTTGGTCAACAGAAGGTAAACTGCAAGAGAACAGGAGAAACTGCACTTGGGGAAAGGGTAAAAGAAATGATGCTTACTTATTTAAAAGCCTCTTACACCCACATAATAAACAAGGTCAGCATTCACAGTTCCTGCACAGCAGTAAGTGACTGCACAAGATACACAGCAATGGAGAATCACACCCAGCAGCAGTGGATGGTTTAACTGGTGTAGGAACCAGTACAACAGATCGAGGGGAGGAAGCCACTTCCCTGGGCTTCCAGCTGTCCATGCCGTCCTCAGCACAAGGCTGGCAGCCATGGCAGGTGCTCAAAGATGCAGATCTGCTTCAGTATCTACACTAGACTGCTGCAAGGACATGCAACTACAGGGGTGTGGGTTTGCCTTACTTACAGTGCTTGGTTTGGGGTTTTTCTTTCCTTATTGAGATTCAGGCAACGAAATTAAAACCACAGAATGAGCTAAACTCATGCCTGGCCTGTGGATAGGCTTGTCCTGATGAGTTTCTGTAACGTGCCAAATGATCTCACCAGCCTAACCTTGTTCAGTCTACACAGATAATTATGCTTGTTAGAAGAGACAAATCCTAAAATATGCCTGTTCTATCCTTGTCTTTTCCTGGATATTTTGAGTTGTGCTCACCGCACTTCCCTCAACCTTTGGCCCTTCCACCCCAGGAGCTCCTGTAAATACAATTTTACCCTTGGCATACGACATCTCTGCAGCTAGTAGCACATCCCTCTGTTTATCCTAAGTCCCCAGATCACATTGTAGAAGAAAATACGAAAGGATCTGTTAAACGTGGAAGCAGAACATGTAATTTGGTTAAGAAACAGTAATATGTAGAATTATGGCAGTAGCTTGCTTCCTTAGCCATTGGTGACACACAGGACTTGGCCACACCAGGAACCACAGCCCTTCCGCCCTCCTCGATATCGACACCCCCTGAAGCATCTGAGCTGGGAGGGACAGAGAGGGAGACGCAGAGACCTTTGTGGCAATTTGCCTTACCCAAGCTCTCAATTACTTTGTGGAGGTAACTTCCTTACCCCTCTCTCCTAGCTATGAAGGGATAAGAGGCCAACAAGGCCTTAGGGCATCAGTTTGGTGTCTAATGGCAAGAAGGATGAAAGTCAGCCATATAAAACTTCTTAAAGTTCAAATTAGTTTTTCATTTGACTGCTTTAATCTTAGCTTTTGCTATAGATCTCAAGTTTCTATTATGTTTCATTACAAAGCTTCAACTTCATAATCATCACAACTAAGCTGAAAGGTGGACAACAGACAGCAGATAAAATTGAGCCCACATAAGAGAAAGATCTTATTGCATGAGAAAATATTCAAAGAATTTGGATTCAAGGTATCTCTTCCTAGGCAGTGAATACCAACCATTTATTGATTCAGTTTGTGCCTATTTAGATTCCTGAAACTAAATTCTTACATGGCAACCTTTGTGAATTATGATTTCTATCTCCAGTTGGCAAGGGACTCCTATCTGATGAATAATAACATGGCTTCAGTTATTCATTCCTTGATCATCGCTCAGTTGGACTACAACCATACAATATATCCTTAGCAACACAAACTACTTCAAGCATATCAAGCTTGTCTTCTGCTTATGGCAGGCCATAAAATTGTGAATCATTATATCTTGATCTTTATCTACAATCAATATATAATAACATTACATACATATATCCCCCACAAAGTATGAAAAAAAATCCCTTAAACCTTCCTGTAAGACACTCCACTGCCCATGCTTTTGCTCTGAGAAGAGACAAAACATCCTATAACAAGGTGTTTAGCCATGTTTCTTTACACTGTGCTGTTCCAGTCGAGCATTAAGAGCATAATTTTTAAAAAGAAATCCAAGTTTCCTCTCTGCATTCTACAGCACCAGACTGATGAAGGCTCAGGGGATTAAAAAATACACAGCTCTTAAAGGCTTGCACCTATAGCCTGTAGGCTGAGGTAGAAACCAGAGGCCCATGGTTTTTTTATATTAAACATACAAGGCCTGGGTCCCTCACTCCCTCAGATAATATATGCTGATGGACTTACTCATGCAAATGTCTCTGCTTTGCAGAGGTGAGAAGACAAGGAGAAGCAGGAGCTCAACGGAGGCTTTCCTTTTGTTCAGAACAGGTAGTATTACGTTCACTGTGCAGCTACTGCAAATACATCACTTGTCATGAGCCAAGGGAACAATTTTCATGGTTTTGCACCAAGAAGGTCTCAGCATGGCATTGAATTCAGAATATATTCATGACTCGTCAAAAGTCCATCAGCAATCACTAACAATGATTTCCAAGTAAGATATTTTCAATAACCTGCAGGATAATTCACTCTGGCTGCGCAGACCTGTACAGCCCTCCTCTTCCACTCCCAGGAACCAATAATTCTCTTATTTTCTTCCCTGGCAAAGGATGAAAGGAAACAGCAGATGTTTTAACCTTGCGAATTCAGGCAAAATAGTATTAAAAGTACATCAACATATTGCGATTTTTGGACTCCTTGGAAAAGTTGCATGGATGTACAGAATTCACGGCTGCACTGCTGTGCCAGAGCCACACATCTCAGTTGCACGCTGGGAGCTCATGGATTACATTTCGGCAACGGTGACTGCAAAGGGGTTGCCTGCATGTTGCATAGTAAGCTTTCCTTCCTGGTGTTGCGACAGCAAGCATGAAGGCCAATGCGACAAAAGATGACAGCAGGTAGCAGGAGATCAAGCCAGTCAACCTGCTGCTCTGCACATTCTTACCCCAAAATCACTATTGCCAAGGGACTGAATGGCTCAGATGAGAGGTGATAGGATACAGCTACTATTTTGTCCCCCACTAAAAATCTATTTGAAGGTCTGTAATCAAATTTTTAAAAAGCCCAAACCCTTTTGTCTTCGAGAGGACCACTTGCTGTGTTTGAGAATACGTTAATTTAAAGCAGAACAAATCAAAGGAAGGTGAAAAAGGTGAAATGAAAAGGTTAAAATATCTTCCTACTCAAATAGTAGTCCATTATGCCTCCCAGCCAGGTTGGTTTTTTTCCTTTTTTTAAAAAACTTGTATCTTTTGAAAACAATGCACAGTTTGACTGGATCATGTATCAACACTGAAAATCATAAGAGTTTCTTTTGATTATTTTGTGAGAAATGAGTTGAAATTCATTGGAGGAAATAATATGGCATGTTATAGAATAGGTTTTTGGATTAAATCTATTTGGGTCCTTACAGACCTTTGAGTTATAAAATATATTGGATGAACCGCAGCCTGCGATCTGAGGAGAGTTGCTTACCACTGGTAAAGTATTGCAGAAGTAAATCAATCACAGGCTGACTTATTTTCTTTTTTTCTCCTATAACTTTCATAACTATTAGGAAAGCATACAAACTGAACTTTAAAGCAATTCATTTTTTTCTCCAAAACTTCAAAAGTAATTTTAGTTTAAAAAACAAGAAAACAAAAGGAAAACAAGTTTTAAAATCTCAGAGGCTGTTGTGAAAAGGGACTGCTGTCCTCCAGCCAGCTCTATTATGCACTAGACAAAGGAATACAGCTTGCTCTGCCATACCTATATTGATTTTGCAGCTAGAAAAATATAAAAACATGCTTCAAGCAGATAAACTCTATGTAGAAAAAAGGATTAAATAAAACCACAACATCTAGTATCCTGACTGTAGGTGTACTTTAAATTCAAAGTCACCAATAAGAATGTACAAGTTAAAAAAATGCTAAGAAATTAATCAAGAAGTTACAAAAAATGAAATCTCTGGTGTACTGGATACTGAGGGACTGCTGGAGAACCCACCGCTTCGTGATGTTACTTTACAGGTAATTAGTGCAATATTGATAAACAGGAGCCTCGAGTCCCATGTTCCCCTTCCCCTTCCTTTTTCTTTTTTTCCTCCTTACTGCAAAGATACAATACACAAACAGGCAATCACCCAAATGGCACTGGTTATAAAATGGAAATACATACATATATATAATTGTTAATTAGTTCTATAACTAAAACCCATCTGTATGCTTGCATAGCTACCTGGGGCATGATGATTCCCCTACAGCTAAGCAGGAGGAAGGAGATATTTGAGGCAGATTTCACTGTTGGGGAATTCTCCAACTGGTTTATGTTGTCACATATTGTGTACAGTTGTATACAGCCGGGGATCTGCTGCTGAGGAGGCAGAGTCATCTCCTTGGGGAGGCAGAGGAGCAGATCACAAGTAGAGAGGGGATTCCCAGCATTTCAAAGTCCTGAGGAAACCAGGGTAAAAATGATTCACCCTGTGTTTTATTTGCATTTTTAAAATGCTTTTTCCTTACAAATTGAGTATTCCATAAAAAAACCCCTGCTGGCCGTGAATTCAGATGCCCATGAAGAAAGGAGCAGTCCCTACAGAGAAGAGCCTTGCTCCTGCTGGGAGTCTTGTGCACCCCAAGGACGAGACGGGGACACTCTCCAGCAGCACCAGCACATGTCCAGGGCAGAGTAATCCTAAATCCAGTCCTTACAAAGGGGCTGCAGAAGAATCTCTTCTATATGCTAGAAATCTTATCAGTCAGAAGAAAGAAGCGTCCAGTAGGCAGTTTGTTCTTTGGCTGTTTAAGAAATGTTCACAAGATCATGAAACATATTATGGATTACAAGCAATATACAGATTACATTTTACAACAGATATTAGGTAACTATTATTGATGTTACTACAGTCTTATCTACCCACATTTCAGAAACCCTGTCTCACATTTTAGAACATCTGCTTTTAAACCTGCCCTTGCAGTGTTTCAACAAAACAAGCAGTGCTTGCTGTAGGTATTTTTTTTTTTCCAGTGCATCTCTATGCCTGAGAATTAACTATTCCTAAACTATCAAGTCAAGGCAATGTCTTTTTATATCTACATATATGCATAATAGCTGCACATAGAATAGTCCATAGTGCATAATCCGAAGGCTGATAGCTCCTGTAATGCGCAGAGCGCTGGTGAAATAGCTCCCCGGAGTAGTCTAACCTCTGTCAAGTACATTCCACACAAACCACTACTGAAAAAGGCTTTTTCATTTTCACATATTTTAAGTAAGATAATAATAAAATTATTTTTGCATTGCAAAATGGATTAATAGCTTAAATTAGATGCTGGATGTAATCAAACCCTTCTCCTCCTCCCTGCCAGGTGTGTCTCAGCCACCCCGCAAGCTATACCCCCCATAGGAAACTCAGGGGACTCAGTACCATCAAAGGCCGTGCTCATACCGACTTCACGGAGACTGTGCCACTGTCCTGCAGCCGAAAACCTGGCGTAGACCCTTCCCCCTCAAACTCCCACCAACAAAAGCTCTCTCCTGCTTTATTTCCTCCTCATGCCTTCTGTCAAACACACCTCTAGTCCCCATCAGGAGAGGAACGGGGTTTCACAAATGCCGTTTTTAAGTGTCACAGATATTAAAAACCCAACATAGGGCTTGACCTGCGTCTTGCGCGCCCACTGCATGGAGGGGGTGGAGGGAGGGGTATAATCTCTCAGTCATAAAAAAGCCTTTCCTTGTTTGAACCAGCTAAAAAGTGATGTCTGCTGACATCCCAGGTTTTTAGCCAGTCTAGTATATATCTGACTAACCACAGTGGAGTGCCAGTTTGAAGACCATGGATGAGATTTCTATTTTATCACAAACTCCTTTGCTGCCAATCATTTCAGTTCAGCATTCAGAGGACAGTGAGAAGACTTCTGGAAATTGGCAACTGTGCATTAGTAAAAAAAAACGAGAAAGGGGAGTCAAAGAAATAATGTGTGGGAAAAAATGTAAAAAAAAAATAAATCTAGTTTTCTTAGAAAAATACAGAACATTACATCAGGAGACTAAAGGTATGGTAAATATTGAGTCAGGTGTAAAGTGTGAACAATCCCTGTGTATATTTTGCAGACTTGCTAATAAACATATCAGAGAAGTCTAATGTAAATTATAGGACTCGAGTCCAAATTTTGGATTTTAAAGTTTTCAGAGAAATGAAACTTAGACTACCTCTGTAGCCATAGTGCCAATATCAGCTGTTGAGTTTTCGTAGAAATGTAAGCCAGGGAATGCGTGTGGTTCATGTAATGTACCTGCAGTTTTTGTGAGGCCATTATTTCTTTTTCCTTGCAGACCATTCTACCTCTCTGCAAACAAACAGGGAGTGGCCACAGAATTACCTGATTTTTTTTTTTTTTTTAACAAAGTCCATGCTAAACAAGCAAAAAGTAATCAGGTGCACTATGAGCACAGCACAGTTAACCTTGGAAAAAATGTTAGTCTACAGCCACCCAAAGCTGCTATACTCTTCAGCCTCAGATTACAGTTTTGCTAAAATAAATCTACTGTAAATACTCAAATAATGTGTGCAAGTGCCAAGAGTGAGACTGCTGATGTATTACAGTAACAGACCGCTGCCACTGTCAGCCAGTCAATCTGGACTCCTACCCATTAAAAAGTTTCCATGGAAATAAAAGGTAACGATGCCACTACTGCATTAGAGATTTTTAATTATTTCCAATACTTAGCCATCTTTAGCAATGCTCAGATTATGTTTGAATATGTGAACCTACGGCATTTGTGAATCTCAAGTCAAGTCTTTTGGGACCCAGTCTTGCAGAAGGCTAGGGAGGATGAAGAACTTTTCACTCTCAAGTCTATGAGAAGCTTGTCTGGAAAAATAAGACTGTGTGCTGGTGGTGCTTTCAATTTAGGTTTATCAACCTGTTATAGCCCAGACAGGTGGGATCAAAGGTTACAGAAGACCGATGGCAGAATGATCAATAACACTAAGGTGACACTAACGAGAGTATCTTCTGCAAGTATGCAGTAGATCTTTTATTCCCATGGGTGCCCAAATATAAAGAAGAGGTAATTAATCCCTATATTAACTAGCAATTGTTTACAACACACAGAGAAGCAAAGGGGCACCTTGTCAGCAGGAAAACATTTGCTGAGAATAATGGACCGTAATGCTGGAGATCTGGTCGGGATTGCTTGGCTACTCTGCCCAGACCACACAGGGAAGCTTTTTCAAGTTTTGATCTCATTGGAGCACTATTTTTTTCTCCGGTGTTGTGATGAAAAGCCTCCTTTGGCTGTACTGGCTGTGAAGCTTGATTTGAAGTCTGACATGGACCTGAAGTCACACAAAAGAAGCAGGACCAAGCTTTCAACTGTTACGGTCAGTGGGAGGGAATCAAATACCCTGGTCTTGCAGCAAAAGAGAGCTATTAGGTTGCAGGTTGAAAGCTACGGGTTGAAGGTTTTAAACTCTTGTTCTGACTAATACGTTCCTGTCTTGCCAGAAAAGACATTGTTGAATTTGTAGCACCTGTGTATGCCCCAGGAATAAAAAGCACATCAGTTTGTTTTAGAAATGCAAAACAGATTTCAGAAGACTAGGAGGAAAAAGTGCGTCTCTCTTCATGCAAGCAAGACACATTGAAAACTGTCCTCTGAACATCGACAACTCTGTCTTATGCATTAACAAATCTAAAATATTGGAAGACAATCCTGAACCCATATTCAATTCCTAAGTATGTGATCAGACTTTAAAGATATTTAGCCATTTTATTCATGTATCTGACTTTAAAAAATTGTGCAGAAGTTCCGGATGGCAGTAGCTTGCACAGCAAAAGAAGTAGTTTTCACATTCAAATAATGCACACATGGTTTTCTGATTTTTAATATTGCTTTATACAATAGTGCAATTCATCATGAAAACTTTACTCAAGTGAATTCACAGCTGACTTCTTGTCAGACACTAAAAAGTCTGTACTGCATTCATTTAAAGTTTTTTAAACAGAGGTCCATGGAAAAAAAAAGTTTGGGTTTTTTTTTTTTCCCCTTCCCAGTCCATTTTGCCTCAGGTTGTATATGTTTTTGAGCAACAATTTAGAAAAATATACATGCACACAGGCTCAAGCAAGAATCCAGTCAAGGTATATGAAAGACAAAGGATAGACAGCCTTCTACAAAACATGCCTTCCATCTCAGTGTTTCACACATGTGCAAAGGAGAGTCAAGAGGAGGATATCACTGGCCCTAAAGATAGCTGTACTGTGAAAGGACTTCTTTGACTTTCAGGAAACTTTAGAGAGACCTAAAATTAGCCCCTTCTCTGTAACTCACGATTTCCAAAAAGCTCTCAGGAAGAACATAAGATCCCAGCAGCCTGCTGGCTTAGCAGCTTTATCATCTTTTACTTCCTATTGCAACATTTTCCCTTTCCACTTACCCTGTCAGTCCTGGCTTTATGCTTGGCAGGAATCAGACATTCAAGGACAGTTGACTTCTATATATTTAGGCATATGCAATAAGATGCTGTTTACAGAGCACATGCACAAGGATTGTTTCTTTGAAGGAAGGTGCCCAAATACCAGAGTCCATCAACCAGCCCAGGTGTTCAGCCCCTGACTCCCCATGATATGTAGATTCTCATTTACAAATGATCTCAATCTCATTTACATACCTGAGTATCACTTCATTTACATCTTGAACATCTTCTCAGTGGAACTGCATTAGCAGGTCTCAAAACATAGCCCAGCCTTCTACTAGCAAGCTGGTTTCGGGTCTCTTCAACTGCAGCTAAAGCCACTTTCCTTTACCTAAGCTGCACATCTGGCCTGAGCGTTAAACACTCCTCAACCTGCAGCAGTCCAGCAGCACTGAGCAGTGACTTGGTTTGTCTGGAATTGCGATAGTTTCTGAAAAACTGCATAATCTTGAGTGACATCCTACTCTCATAACCATGTCAGTGCTACAACATTCAACAATATAAAAGCCATATGGAAAATGATGTGGGCAACTCTTCTTAAATTGGGGTGTCTCCCTTATCTCAATAAAAAATAGCAAATTTAAATTACAATTCTTAAAGTGGGATTCCTTTGAAATGTTTGCACATATTCAGGATACCAAGATCACCTACTGTACAAAATTTGAAGCATATATATTTCTATACTGCCTTTGACAAAGAGCAGTTTAAGATGGCAGTAACAGTACAGGGAATAAATACATCAGCTGTGTGTGTGTGTGTGTGTGTGACCAAGACAACACAAACTGAAGAATAAAATGAATGTGAAAATTTCAAATTGATTGACTGGTTAGAAATGTCTGCCTCATTTCTACCTGGAATTCCCCCTGACAGCTTCTGCATCATACAACAGCCACGACCCAGAAGTGCCTATTAAAGAGGCAAACATTTGGGCCTGAGAAGCACTCACAGGACAAAAAGGGCAATTTTGCTTGCCATTGGCACCCGTCACAAACATGCTTGTTTTATCAGAAATGTCTAGGCACCTGAGAAGAGCTCGCTGGCTCATTTAAAGATTGCAATGCAAATGCTGAACACCACAAATCAAATACCAGTCACTGAATGGGAGACAAATTCGCTACGTGTTGGGATGAGAAGGATGGAGAACAGCACATCAGGTCACCTCTACCATCAGAGGCAGCACCATAAGGAATACTCAGCTATCTATAACCATCATGGTCTAATGGACGCCAAGAAATAAAACAGAAAAAACAGCTTGAAACACACCTATAGGCAAAATTGAGTATCAGATCCTATCACATGACGTTTTGTGTAAGAGGGAAATGACAATTTTGACAACCACATGTTTCAGTTTTGTGGAGAAATGAGAAGCAAGTTCTTGGGTAGGATGCAGAACAGACAGGACAGATGGGGCAGTGAGGTATTTGGACACCTATCCTCGCCCTTCACACATCAGGTGTCTGAAGCTGTGCATGATAATGAAAGCAGCCTGCATCGCCAGAGTCCACTAACTGATCCTGAAGACTAAGGTTATGCGCCTTCTGAGCAGCGTCCCCCATTGAGCAATCACTTCTGGAAATCTGAGCCCACGTGCACGTTTTGTGAGTCAGGTAGCATGTATGCTGTTTATTGCTCCTAGCAAAGTAATCTTGCTCACCCTTAAATGATACATGGTGCGCCACTTAAGACGCTGGTCTCCTGCCATTTGGAAAAGAAAGAGCTCACATTACAAATGACTACCCCTGCTAAATCTTTTTCCTCAACACCCTTCTCCCCGGTTTCAGAGTCCATCGGCAATAATTATTAATTATTCCTACTTTGTCTTCCTCTTCATCACACTAATACATGTCATCTCATTGCCAGAAAGCATGAATCTAGAAATGTCAAAGGAGCATTAAAATCGCAGCTTTAAAACATATACAACGTTGATTCATATTAAGAGGGCTTCTGGCATACTGAAAAGCTACTTGTAGACTTTGGCCACTTCAAATCATAAACGAGCAGGAAAGTTACATAAAAACAGTTAATATTAGATTAAGTGGTAGCAAGATTGGGAAACTTTCTCTGGAAAAGCTTTGAAATTCATTTTAATCAAAGTTATGACTTACTACAAAGGAAAGGCAGATTTGGGAAATTATGGTTCTTGCCAAAAAAGGCATAAAGGAAGTATCAAGTGATCACCTATTTCAAAATGGGTCATTATGCACTTTCTGAATTTTTAAAAAAGTAACATTTTCACAGAATGTTACATACCATATAGCTGAAGCTCCTGCAGCTTCTTTGAATTACATATACAGTTTCATACTCCCTATCCTGTCAAAAGAAACAGAAAGAAACTAAAGTTTCCAAAAGAGACCATAAAGTCTTTATTTACAGCTTGTGATGAAGTGAGAAGGAGCAACAGAATTTAGGCTTTGACAATTTTGAAAACAGGTAGTGTGAAAAAAAAAGAAAGTTCGGAGCCTTTAGCTTTTCCCTCTGAGAACTGCAAAGAGCCCCGTAGCTGATTAGGGATGGGATATTAAATTAGCATCTGACATGTAAAATAAGAATAGCAACTCCAGGTTACCTATGGGGTGTCAAGATTAATTAGTGAATGTTTGCACTCTGCCTTGAAGATGTAAGACACTGTATAAGTGCTAAGTATTACTACGAAGAGGAACTTTCAAACCTTGGTAAGTTCAGTTTACATAGTTGAAATGACTTTATATTTACCGGTGTTTGCCACCATCTAACTGCAACAAATGAAACCTTAGCTATCTTAAAGGCAAAAAGATGATGATATTTTGCAAACTATTGATAATAACATAGTGCAAGGCAGAATAGCCCAAGAAAATATTAGTACCTATTAATCAGGTCGAAGGCCCCTAGTGTGTTACATTCTCTTAAACATAATTTGTGCTTGTTTAAGACTTTTTAGCCATGGAAAAAAGAAAAAAGAAAGAGCAGAAATAATTAAAACTTACATTCATTTCTATCCTTTTAAAAATCAAATAAAGGAAATGCTGGAAAAACCTCAGCCTGACGTGTCCAGCCCTAACCCTGTTTAAGTCAGTAACAAAACTCTACTGACAGCAGCGCAGAAGGGTTTCACCCAATGCATCAATTCTTTTTTAGCATAACTCTACTGAAGAAAAGTGAGTTATGCTAGATAGCTCAGGCGATTTGGAAAACAGCACGAACACTGAGGTGACAAAGGCAGCTGATGGTACTCGTTTGCCCAAGGTAGTAAAAAAGAAAAGCAGCTGCGTAAAGGTGCAGAAAGACCTCTGGCACTGACTGGCAGATGAAAGGGCTGGAGACATTGAATGTAGATAAAGGTATAGTAGCTTACATGAGGAAAAACAATTTTAACTCTATATACACAAAAATGGGCTCGGATCTGACAGTTACCTGTCTAGGAAAGAGATCTTGCTGTTAGATAGTTCTATGAAATACCACTTTGGGGGGAAAAAAGTTGTGAACTGTTACAACAGGAAAAAGAACCAGAGAACACTGCCTGCTCCGATACCAGCTCGTAGCTCACCTGCCTCGTGATTACTTTGCTACTGTCGCAGTCTACCCCTCCACTAAAACACACAGAGGAAACAAAGCAACACAAAAGAGCAATAAGGATGGTAAGAGACATGGATCCCTGTAAGGAACTAACAGAACCCCGCAGCCTAGAAAAATCCAACTCTGAAGCTCATGATAAAGGTGTAAAAAATGCCGAGAATCATGAGGTGTATTCCCGGGGATCAGAGATTCATGAATAAATTTAGTACAATGAACGGTGGCACCAAAATGAATTTAGCAGGTAAGCAGGCAGCAGCAGATGCTGCTTCGCACTCCGCATAACCAGGCAGTGGCATATATTTCCACAGGGTGTCACAGGAACAAAAAGCAACATATCCACATTGGTTATAAGACTAATAACAACAAAATAAAGTCCGTCGAGGGATATCACAGAAAGATACTAACTTCTTGCTCAGGGAATCCCCAAGTTACACATTTGCCTCCTTTTGTGCTCCTCCCTGACCTGTTGCCACCGGCCACTACCCGCATGGCTCTCGCTGCGCAGACTCCCGTCACAGCTGCTATGCTGAGCTGCTGCTCATGCGTCTTGCCGAGTTGCTCGTCGATGTTTAACAGGGGGACAGAGGCTTATGGTGCAGCTCCACTCACATGCCCTGCTCTGCCCCGACCCAGACACCAGCTGACGCCAGGGTGGCATGGGCAGCGCTGCCTCACTTTGGGGAAAAGAGGGGAAATGCCACAAAGAGCTGCCCCTGAATGACCTGGCAGAAGTGGGGGTGGTCGAGGCAGCAGGGGAATTTAGGGGTACAGGTCAAGGACATCAGGGGATCCTCTAGTGGGAGGACAAAGGACCCAAACCATCCACCACTGGCATTTGGAGCGTGACTTGCTGGCAGAGGGCGCAAGCACCTCCATCAGCACGCGCAGGGGGTCTCGGGGCAGCCCAAGGCAGCAAGCTGCCCTGCTGCTGCGCTTGGGCCGTGAGGAGGCAGCAGGAGGTAAGTATGGACGTGGATGAGGACTTGGTGGCCCTTTTTGGCACGGCTGCCAGGGGCTGGGGGAAGAGTCTGGGGGGACCCTTGGGATGCACATGCCTGTACCACTGGATGATGGTGCTTCTGAGAGGCTCTTACCTGTTTCTCTTCCTGTGGTGGCGGTGACGGCTGGCACAGCAGCAGGAGAGGGGCTGGTGGGCAGGGCTTCTCGTCCCGTGCGTAGGCATGCTTGGCACCAAGCCCATGGGCAGGATATTCTAGAAGAAAGCTGAATAAAGCCAAAGAAAAGCAGGTTCAGTGAGGTAAAGCAAGCATCACCTCCTTGGGCTGCCACAAGCAGGGCTGGTAGGAGCGAGCTGCTAGAAAGGGAAGATAGGGGATGCACCCGGACCCCTCTCCCCGCTGACCTGCCCCAGCAGGGGGGCGAGGGGCTGCGGCAAAAGGCCCAGGGGCACCCTGCTTTGGACCTCCTGCCCCTGCTCTGCTGTGCAGGGGCTGCTCCGTCGGGCCAGGGTGGGTCACGCTGGGCCGCGGTGGTGCTGGGTGCTGCTGCGGCCCACATGGTGCCTTGGGGAGGGGGCCGCGGCTCGGGGAGCTGCTGAAGCAGGGGGACTCCCTCCTGCCCAGCTGTGCCCCCTCCCAGCCTGCAAAGAAAGCTACTACTGCCGCGTATTTTCCCCAAAAGCCACCCGGCTGGACCGGCCTGACTCGCTGGTGCTCGCCGCTCCTCATCCAGGCGGGTAACTCCCGTCGGCCCCAAGGCAACCCGCAGCAGGCTTCCCATCCTGCCCAGCCCTGCTGAACAAGTGACAGGCAGAAATCACGTCGGTGTGAACGCGGTTCCCGACACAGTGCAAAGCACAGGCAGCATACTTAGGCAAGCAGCAGAAACATGACAAGATGCGCAGGGGCAGACCCATAAGTCCATTGGAAGTGGATCATTAACCTCAAGGCCTTTTCACAAGCTAACACATACAGAAATTAGGAGCACCCGTATTTGAAATTATAACAGATACATTTTGTTCCAAAATCCTTGTTTTTTTCCTTTTACTGAGCACCTAAGAAACTTCAGTAAAAAGCTGAATAAAGGTGTGCCTTTATGCCAAACCACCAGATGTGGGGGCTTTCTCCGTTATTGTGAAGGAGAGAGGGGAAGGACTTTTCTTGAGAGATCCTTCTGTGGTCCTACAGGGCAGGGTCTTGTGACCTCAGGGATTACGCCAAAACAAAATCTCTTTGTTTTGCACATAAAGACTTTTTCTTCTTCTTTTTTTCTTCTTTTTTTTTTTCTCCCCTTTTTTTCTTAAAGACCTCACAGAGATGGTGCACTTTTCAGATTCAGGTATTGTTTTAAATTACTATTTTACAAATGCAGCTTTAGTGTTTCTACTGTGAACATTCCAATCACAGTACCCGCAAGAAAAGCCTTGGTTTAGGAATGAAGAGAAATCCATAAATATCCACATATATGCTGCTAGTTCACTTATTGCTTGCTTTTTATCTGGACCAGCTATCTAAAAAAAATAATTAAAAAATTGGTCTGAATATATGTTGTGCTGGAGTACGACGGCATTCTTTTCAAACAGACCTTTTGTTCGGTTTGGTTTTTCCTGCTGACAGGACGCCCCATTTTTGGGAAGGCAATCTGCTTTTCGACTGCTGCTCTCCTCGGAGAAGGTACGGCAAGGTGGCTGGGAGGTAACGTCCTTGCGTGCATGCAGCTGTCGGCAGGAATCGCCAGCGTCTGGTGAAGCACAAAATGGAGAGGGAGAATCGTGGGTGAATTTCTGGCTTCCTTCTGTCTAATTGTGTTTTAATGATTTAACTACTAGTTATGTTGCCCATCAGCTGCCCTCCACGGCAAAACAGGCCCCGTGAATCAGGCACATCATCTCAGCAGGACACGGTTGTTTATAAAACTGAAATACATAATTTAATAATAATTTAGGCCAGATCCTCAGCTGATGCAAACACGCATAGTCTCACTGAAGTCAGTCAATCTATTCTGACTGGCTTTAGGTGAGGAGCTGTCTATCTGTTCATAAACATCATAGAAAAGAGCCTTTATTTATGCACTATTGCAAGGGCAGGAAAATCCCACACTGCCCCTGGCTTGTCTTGCTGCGTGCCAGAGTTTCTCAGAGCTCTGAGCTAATTTGAGGAAAGACAATTAGAGAAAGTGTCATAGCTGCAAAAGGATCTGTAATTCATCACCTGCAAAACAAGGGTAGTCAAGACTGAAAAATGCATGAGCTCTTCTGAGTTTTTTGAGCCACTGGAGCAGTGGCTCCCAGCAGCGCATATCCCGATCGCCTCCCTCCCTCCCGGGTTAGCAGCAGCGGGCTGTGAGCAGAGCTCTTTCTCTGCAGAGATTCTGCATCCTTTCTGCATCCTTTGCACAACAGCGTAGTTTTTCTAGCAGCCTTCCTGACACCCATTTAGAGCGTTTTAATGTCAAGGTCAGCCTCCTGGGAGGTGACACATGTGGGTGTCTAAAATCCTTGTGCAGGGATCATATTGGACCCGGATCTCCATCTTCCTGATTTGGTAACCCCTAGCACCAGTCTCACTTCAGAAGCCTTTGAGGGCTACTAACCCAGCTAAGCCGATCCAGCAGGCGCACTTGGGCCCTACCTGCTGGAATGAGCTCCGCGGGGAGAAACGTGAAGCACCGTGCCTGGAAAGCAACTCGCTCGCACGCACGCTTGGTGCTGGGAGTCAGTCTGGTTGGGACTGCTGAGACGATGCCAAGGAGCAAACCCAGGCACCTGAGGAACAGTAAAGTGCAGAAGCGAGTCCCTCCTCAGACCCCCAAATGCCCCCGCTACCAGCTGAGCAAAGAGACCTCAGGGTAGCAGTTGAGACTTAGGTCTCAAAATCCATTTTTGTAGGTTTTTTGACCGTCATTTTTGACAGTGGAAATTATTACTAATTTAGGCCTGAATCATTACATATGTTTAGATGCCCAGCTCCAGAAATTTTTCTGACCTGAACCTAGATTTGAACCACATATTGTGTTATATTCCACAAAAGATTTCTAGGCATTTTTAACCCAGTCTTTGTTGCTAAGTTAACGGCATGGCAGAAAGACTACACTGAGAACGCTTTCTGAGCAGTTACTTCCAAATGAGATAATGCCACATCAGCTGCAATTGCTATAAGAAAGAGACCTTGGAGAGAAGTTATTAAATGAGAAGAAGCACACCTGTGACAACGGTTTTTTGTGCGGGTTTTTTTTTTTTTAAAACAATATTGGTCTTTCATCCTTGAAAACAAAAAAGCCTATGCTGTCATCATTTCAGGTACATATTCAAAGCAGGGATTACATTTTTAAGCACAAGAATGAGTGGAAATCAAGGAGAAAGTGGGCTGCAGAAAATACTATGTGCTCTAATGCCATCTACTTGCACTTGCCGAAGTACAGCAGGCTGTACCATCAATCAATGGGATCAATGTGATGGTATGCCCCAGGGCGTGCCATGTCTGGCAGATGTTCTGAGGACAATCTCAGCCTCTCTCAGTGTTGTGTACTGCTCAACAGATCTGTTTGTGAAAGCTTAAGGCTCAGTCTATTACATTATTAAACCCAAAAATATCTTCTTATGCGTGGCATACACAAAAGGCACCGTGAGAGAGAGCTTTGGAAATAGTCAATGAGAAAAGAGATCAAGGCAAAACCACCACAACTCAACAACACGCTGTCTGCCCCACCTAAGAGCCCCCAAGCCCTGGCAATGTAGAGACAAGAATTTGAAGGGAAAATAAGAAGGGTACGTATTCCCTGATGACCGTAGAAGCAATGCCTTTCTCAGACCGGATATACATGGTAGATGATGTGGAGATGAGAAAAACTCATCCTGTTTTAAGAAAGGTGATTGGTATAGCTTGCGAACATAAGGTGGCAATGGTAAGCACCGAGCTTGTTAGTGGGTAAGGAGTCTAATCTTTTTTCTTGTGGGGTAAGTTTTGAAGACCTTTTTCAGAGAAAGCTCTCACTGGCATATTAACGTTTTCACCATTAGACTCAATTGACCTGACTCTGGTCTAGGTAGTAGATGTGAGAGTCAGAAGAAACCCCTCCTGGATGAATGTAGCAGGAAGGTTGAACACGGTAGCCAACGCAAGTGGTTAAATGAAACCACACGCGCTCAGAAATATTGTTTATGCTTCTGATAGTACCTCTTTTGAACTACAGCTCGGCTGATGTTTGAAGTAAAGCTAATGACACCTTTCTGATATAAGGAAGTATCTGTGTCAGTGATGCTGCACCTATTTTTGTGAAAATTAATAGTGACACAACTGAGCTTCACAGCTTGGAAAGCTGTGATTTTTCCCTTTAGTGTCCAGAAAGGTGTTAAAACAGACTTAACTAGTCTCATTTTTAAAGTAGCTATTTTGTGGTAAGCAGTCCCCTTTAAATGAAAGTCATAAATTGTGCATGTGCTCCTGCTGGCTATTAGCTTCTAGTTAGTAGATTCTGAATTACCTTCCCAGAGTGAAATGCTTATGTGAGTCACAGTTCATAATATTGCTTATTCAGCTACCTCTGTGTAATTTGAACTAATTGAGTTAAGTAATAGTGTCACAGGACTTTGGAGCAGACAGTTTCTGCTCTGGCTGTAGCTCCTTGTCATCAATTATCAACTCACACTAATCACTATTACTGTCAAAACTGACATCAGTGTATGGCAGTATTTATCCTACTCCTCGTTCTTATTTCAAAAGGCTCATTTACATATGGTATCTATTTTCTGCATTCATACCTCATTCCCATTATTCAAAGTGTTCCCACCGCCCCCATTCTGTCCTTTCCTCTTTCCTGTATTAGCCATAGTCCTCTTTCATTATTATTTTTTAATTTATAGTAGCAATCCCATTATCTTCAGCACTGAACCACAAATGCGGGTTCCCCAGTTGTCTGCTTTCCTCTCCTCCTCCTAACCAGTCATTACCACAACAGGCTTCTTCTCATTCCCTCTTTGGTTGCCTGCTCTGCACAGTTGTCTAATGAAGGTGCTGGAGAGACTCAGAAGCCTCTCAGCAGAGCAGCACTGAACTGCCAAAGTCCGAGGGATCAGCATCATTGGAAATGAGAGAAAGCAATGGCTGATTGTGGCTTTACCTTGCGCTAATCTGCTGAAGCTTTCAAATGTACATGTAGTTGCTGCTGATGATATAGTATCGGAGAAGATTTTACAGCACCAGGATATTGATGCTATAAATAAGACAAAACATTGTTCCTGTTAATGATGAGGCCTAATAAGGAGGAAGACATAAAAAATCTTTCAAGCCTCCATAGTGTTTCTGTGTTTTGTTTATTCTCTTATTTCCTACAGCTCTCTTCAATATTTCATTTCTCTTATGATTCTTTGTTATCACTTTGATACACTTAGATATCTAGTTTTCTTCTAGATCTTATTTCATATTAGACTTCTTTTTCTCCTTCCCATGCCATATTAGCATTATTAGCTTTTCTCATACCTTTCCTGTTCTTCATTCTTTCAACCTCTGTGTTTTTCTGATTCCGCCTTGCTGCATGTCTCTCTAAAGTTGTATGATGCTCTTTTTGCCCCAAAGGCCTTTTCCTTATTGATTTGTTCAGCATCTGATCATTAACTTTTACTAACTCATTACCTATTGTAAATTATTATTATTATTATTATTATTATTATTATTGTTGTTGTTGTTGTTGTTGTTGTTGTTGTTGTTATTGTTAGACTTCCTACTAAGCAGAATAATTTATACTGACATTTTAATAGAATGCAAGTTGAGATTCAGGTGCAAAACCAAATATGTATTCTACAAGTTGAACAGGTTACGCTGCATTTGCCATTGCTGGGACTGCTTCACAGAATAGCCAGTACAAGCATGTAGTATCGCTGTGCTGCTCTTCAGCACACACCACAATTGACTGAGATTTCATGCTAAATGCAATTTCTTTTGCTTACTAGATGACAAAGTGGGCTTCCTTGTGTAAGTTTCAGGAGAACTTTATGGAGTTTAACCTTCCTGCCAAATGCCACTGTGAATATTATGTGGACAGCTAGATTTATTTGGAAAATATGCCATTGCTTCAGGAAGCATTGTAAGAGGAATATTCATCAATGCTTAATTATTTTCCTAATGCAAAAGAGAGGAAGCAGCAGCAAGTCCCAGAATTTTCACGTTAGAGGTAAAAATTCCTGGTTCTGTCAAACAGAAGGGGACAGCAACAAAAAGACGGCACATTGGAGGAAAAATCTCCCTGACCAGGAAAACCAAACATAATATGTTACTTCAGAGCTGATGGCTGACTCCACGTATTTGGGTATACAAGGCTTTCATTTAGGTTACTTATTTCAGAATATAGTCCCTAAACACATGCATAATAACTATAACTTAAACTCCCCCAGCATCAGGATTTAATATTGGGTGAGAACTTGTTTGGCTGAATTTAGAGAATACAATTAGTTGGCCCTATTATGCAAAAATAAAAAACGATCTGAAGAATACCTGAAGAAAATTAAGAATGGTGTAAAGACGACGGTGGTCAGATATGTCACCTGGATTGCCATTTTCTTCCATTAGAGATGCAATGCACGGTATCACAGCTCTCACTAAAGAGACAGGCGATCCACCTTTCTTGAACATCTCATTTTCATTTTAGGGCATGCCCTAAACCACTGCACTTTGTATTTTCAAATCTGGCTTGCAGCCTACACTCTGCTACACCCTCACAGAGGACAGCATCTTTTCCTCTAGTCTTCCCCGTGGGCTTGGGAGGCACTCCTTCCAGCTGAACCATTTGCAATGCACAAGGAGGGTCTGCTGCTGGTAGGATTTTACCAGTATGTGCAGAAATTTCAAGGCCCGACCTTTGCACTGGCACCTGGCTGAACTCATCCCTCCTCAGAGCCTTTGCCTGCGGGCAGGGCTGCGCCGGAGAGCATTTTCTCCTCCGTGCAGCAGCTGGGAAACAACAGACGATGCTACGGCAGTCACGAAGTGCTGCAGTCCTCTCTGCCTGGGCTTTTCAGAAGGAGCGATAGCTGAGGTATACACAGAGAAGTATTTCACAGTGAGCTGTGAAGTTGGAAGAATAAGCCTGTAGTCAATCATGTCCTGCCTGTACTGAAAACAACTGCCTGGGACTCTCACTGGCCTCCTGGCAACATTCCTAATCTCCCTCCATACCTCAATAACTCACCAGCACCCCCAAACCCATGCTGCTCCCACAAAGAGCCCCCTTGCCCTTACACAGCTTCTGCCAGACAGCTTGACAGCATAAGTCTGAACTTTTCTCTACAACAGAAAAAATGCTGTCAATTCTAGCATAAATTATGTCCTGTTCAAGCACTCTATCAAACACTTGGCCATGCGGGTTCTTCCCCAGTGCTACTCCCCCCCCATCCCCTCACGGGGAATTGCTACTAACAGCATTTTTCTAGTTTCTTACCTACTTTTGGTCTTTGAATTTCTCCTGTGGTGCTTTTGCAAACAGTCGGTTTGTAAGAAGCACCACTGACAGGCCCTGCGTCGGTTCTTTCTGAGTATCATGATTTCAAAAGCCTAGACAGAGCTGAAGGAGCCAGCGATAAACCATACAGTCCTGGAGACCAGGCAGGGCCAGCTGTGGACTTTCCTACTAATCAGTGCTGGAAGGGGCAAATGACTTACTTTTCATATAGTGAAATGCAAGAATTGTGTGCCAGTCTTCCCCAAATAAAGCAGTTACATTACACCTACTGATAATTTTTGCTTCCAAAATGACCCTTACGTATCCAGCATAGCTGAAGGAACAGGAGAGAAAAATAACCTGCAACACAGATTGAACAAAAGCTCTGGAGATTTAGTGCATAGCTTGCAGTGTAAAGTGTCCTTTAGCAGCAAAGCCAGCTTAAAATATTCTTGGTTTTATCACCGCTTGGTCCGGCATCTATATTGCTCCGAGAATGCATCCCCCTCAGCGGGCTAACGCAACTTTTAGGGGCATGGACTGAAATCATCCAGATTACAAAAACCCTCAAGGGGGGGGGGAAAAGACAACAAGAAAACTGGTGCAAAAATGTCATTTAGTGAGTGTTCATCTAGCTCCCCTCTTTTTGGGGTGTTATGACACGAAATTCTTCTGAAAAATGCTTTGTGATCTACTGATAGCTATTGTGCAAGTGTTCTGTTAGTTAAAGACTCTCCTTGAGACCCGCATTCTGTGCGGGTAGGCTTTTGTAAATGACTCGAGAGTAGCATGACTCCGGTAACCAAGTATTAGTTTTCCCATCTGCACACGGGGAAAAAGAGGAAATTAGGCAAGTCGTTGAAGGCCACAGCGGGAAGCGGTGTCAGGTTTAAGTTTTGAACTCCAGAAGACTGAATAACACATTTGTCTTCAGAGCGCAGGCCTGCATTTCTGTCAATTTATTTGGAAGTCCTGGAATTTCTATGAGTCACTCAGCTCACTCCCCCGTTCACCTTCTCTTTAAACAGCTTTAGATTATACACTTTGTGCCTGCCTGCCTGTTTTCCTTCCCTGTAACGAGATGTAGAGGCACTACTGAAACTCGCAAGCTCCTTCTCAGAAGAAGAACAGCTTGCAGAAGTTTGAAACACGAGTGAAATGTTTAGCAAGCCCCAAATCATTATCTCTGCAACCACAGGTCTAAAGGGCAAGGTTATTATCTGTCTATCGCAAAACGTTTTCATATATATTTAATAGATTTTGTCAATTTGACCAAGTAAGTGTCAGATAATTAGGGCCAGTCGTACAAAAATGTTGCAGCTAATTTCGGTGAATTTTTTTAGCAAGTCGAATGTTGAAGAAGACTAGGCAATACAGAACATTTTTTCCCCCCGTAATTACCCTTTCCTTCGCTACACCTTTGCCACAACTTCATATGGCGTGGAAGGTTGCTTTATTATTTCATCTGTTTCCTGTCACATACTGAACCTTGGCTTACTTAAAATGCCTCCCTTCTGGAAGTGGGGAGGAGAAAAGGGCCTGCTGGAGGTTTTATAGAGATCCGGGCTGACAGGCTAGACACGGGAAAAATAGCACCTGACTGCTAAGATTTAAACTGCAGCAGTCTAGAGGGAGGCCAGCGCGGGGAAAAAAAGTGAGACGCAGCATAAACACAAAACCTGCGCAGCGCGGTGAGTGACAGATAGCAGTGTCAGCCTCGTCCCACATAACAGGAACAAATGCCGCCACGAGGACTTGCCATGGACTTGTAGCAGCCACGTCTGTGCCCGTGTCTGATGGAAGTCTTTGCTTGTCGAGACTGCTATCCATTTTGTTTTTCCAGGGTGACCTCCACAGCACTGATGGTTCCAGCCTGGGCTTGAAACAGTAGTTTTGATACAAAGACCTGTGTAGTTAAATGACATATCATAAAAGAAGGTAATTTATAAGTGTATAATACAAGAGAGGATTATGGATCACTGTACTTCAACAGGAAATTCATGGATATACTTTCCTGACATATCAATTTGGAGCCCATGCCTCCGGATGACTTTTCCCCTCCCTGTTTTTCCTCCAAGCCTGGATGTCCTTTAAAGGGAGCCATAATAAAACTAATTTCTATCATCACCAAGGGCACTGCAGATGAAAAATGAGAATACAAGTTGAAATGAACATAAATATTAGATGCTAAAATATATCACTGTTCAGAATGCAGTAGGGACTGAGCACTGTACAGTCCTGCATATATTCTGCAGCCTGTGACAAAGTCATTTCTGTTTCTTTCAGGAAGATAAATAGGTCGTAGAGTTCAACTGTATTATCAGTTAACATGCGTAGGGTACAAATCTCAATAAGAAAGTAGTGTTTTCTCTTGCTATATCAATCTTTATGGAAACAAATAATCCATAAGAACTTCTAAACTATGAAATGCAAAATGAGCTGCACCTAACCGCAGAATTAGCATTTAGAAACAAGAACCACAAAATCCTGTTACCAAAAAAGGAAAGAAAATGAACGATGAAATTTAAGAGCTTGATTTTCATAATGATTCAGTATAACATGAAGAGAAGCAGTATCAAGTTGTTATTTAGTACCTCTAGGACTGGAGAGTCTTAAATTGCACTCAATGTGAAATGATGGCTATCAGGATTTTCTTGCTTTGGATCTAAAAATAAGGTCTTCTCTTCATATTAATTTTAATTAACATTTAAGTCTGGCTATGGCACTGTGTATGGGCTTGGGTTCCAAAAAAAAAAAAAAAGAAAAAGATTGAGCTGTGATATACATGTTTTGCCAGGGAAGATGTATATAAATTATCTAAAAGGAAAAAATGTGCTTTTAGTCTATCTTACTCAGCTCTCTGCTACAAGTATTCTTCTATGTCTTTTCATAACATGATTTGGAAAAAACACTAAAGAACTTAAAAAGAACATCTGAAAACACTATTTGACCCATAAATGGACCATATAAGTATTTTATGATCTAAATTTACTTAAATGTTTTCTGTGGTATAGCAACATACACAACAGATTGGAAGAAAGAAAGTTTGAAATGAGGATACGAATAGCATAAGTTCCCTATTTCCAAACTCACTATAGTATGAAGAATATTTACATACTTTTGTTTTAATTTGTTTAAGTATAGTTACTCTGGGAGATGTTATCATGTAGGAGAAAATACAACGATAAATATGTTTAGGAAGAAGAGAGACTTTGCAGTATCTTTTTCCTTGTGATTTATTTCACTGATTTCACTATCACTGGAAAGTTTTAGAAAAGGAAGGGGCGTTGAAGATCTGTGCCAGCATCCTCAGATTATCCTAAGGAAAAAAATGGAGAGGGGTTACACACGTAGATGAGTGGTCATGAAGTTCAGCATGACTAGCAATGGCTCTAGGAAGGGCCTTAGTGCATGTATGTATCCGGATGTATATGGATGTATCCAGACTCAGAAATATGGTGAGTGCCCAAGTGCTGAGATCTCAGTAGTTGCTGTCTGAATCATTTGGTACATAAATACATTTAAGAAATCTGGTCTTTTGCATGAGGCAACTAAGTTCTGCCACTGTTTCCTGTGCTGGGTAGTACTTCATATATTTTGGAAGCAGAGAGGATTAGCAGAGTAAAGAAGATAACTGAGGAAAAACAGTCGTAGTAATGTGAAAAAAGGTGCAGATTCTGGCCCATATTTATAGTTTTTAGTGGGCCTGCATGACACATTCAGATGAAATAGGAGCTGACAAACCTTCACCCAAAATTTGCTCTGCTGCCATGTGCAGTCTTGCTTGTGTAGATGATGACTACAGCCTCAGACCCCGTCAGTAATAGCGTGTTCTGCCAGCTCCAAAATTCTTTAAAAATTAGAAGCCTACTCGAGCAGAAATTGAGCAACATGTTTTTAACCTCTAGTCTGTAAAGGTTTTCTGAACAAATCATCTAACCCTACTCTCCAGGTAACATGAGACCCTGGGGGAAAAGGCGTTTGGTAAGGGTCTGGGTGAGAGTATTTTTATACAAAGTAACACACAGTGTTAAAAGTAGGGATAGTAAATTAGGCTAAAAGCAAAATGTGGTAATGGAGAACAATAAATTATGTGACGAAATATGACTATTAATGTGCATAAATTTAGGCATATAGAATAAACCAACCTTAAACCACTGACATACAGCTCAGAACTTCATTGAATTAATTCACGGATATTATGTGAACCTGATCTTTTAGTTTTTAAAGCTGTTCCTAGCTGTAACAAAAATGGAAGGGCTTTCTTTTGTGGATTATTACATTACAAGAGTTAAATGGAAAAATGACTCATAAACTGGTAGCCCGTAAGGAAATTTAAATGGATTGTGGTACGGAAGGTAAATTGTATGCTGTTGTTTGACTTTTTGTAGCAAGAAGAATTCAAGGAAATTAAAAAGTACCCTCAAATCACATTTGAATGGCGGAAATACATTTTGCCATAACAAGTTGTATTCACAACATGTATAGCAAGAAGTTCTTGGAAACATATGCCGCAGCAATGGCAGATGCCAAAAAGCCTTCATTACTGCTATTCATCTATAAACAAAAATCAGCCAGCCTCCTTTGAAATAAAGGAGTATTTAGAAATCATCATTCATCACTAACCGTCATCAACCCAGGTGACTGATAAACTGAGGTTATCTCCAACCGTGTCCAAGGTATAATTACTTGTAAGGTCTTCAGCTGTGATAGTGTCTTGCTCTTCAATAATCTAATAAAATGGCAATTTTAACTGGGTTTGGGTGCGGAAAGAGCTCCAGGCACAGCAATGGTGACCTCCTTGTGGGCACAGGCAGGGAACAACTGAGTGCGCTGATACTTCTGAATCCAAAGGCTCGGCAGCAGTCTCCGAGCATCAGCCAGATGTGGCTGCAGAAGTATGTAGGGAAGCTCTTGAGGAACGCTGGTGCCTATTTCCTGAGGGCCCTCACTGAGCCATGCTAACCTCACCAGGCCCCACGGCAGTGGCATTTCTCAGGAGGCTGCAAACACAAACTCATGCTGACGCTGGGATACCCCAGCAGCTGGTTCCTGACAGGAACACAACAGCACAGAAAACCACCATCTTGGTTCAATAATAAAGACGCTATCTATGCTTCCTTCACCCCTCCCCATTATTGCAGTAACATGAAGAATTTAGCGTTCCTGCTCTACATCTGTGGATGTTTTTCAGCTTGCATTGCCAAAGCAGGGACTTAACAGCGAGGAAGGCTGTTTGCACAAATAATAATAATAAAGAAATCTAGATCAAGCTGTACTGCAGCTTTTATATAGACATGGCAGGTCACGCTCACTCAATGTCTGTCGGGGGTCTGGAGATGTGACTAAGATGATAAAGAGGGTGCAAGGATGCAAGAGGAAGGTCACTAGCTACTGCTGTATCTCCCTAAAAAAAAAAAAAAAAAGAACCCAAAACTGCTGTGTGTGAGAGTAGACATCATTAGGGTTGTAAGTGAATTATAGTTGTGGGTAAGAGAAGGGAGAGGTCCTCATGACAGAGGTAGTTCACGTACAATGTGAACACTGAAACATAATGTTATCCTGTTGATGGTACTCACATAGTCTCCACACTGTTTTCCCTCCAAGCTCCTTGGAGGGAAAGTAAAGTAAATACAAGTAAAATACAAGTAAAAATGTATCAGTATTGACTGATAAGTGGCTCTAGGTAGTAAGCACCTGTATTTTTGAAGAGCAGACCTTGGACTACATTTTCAGATAATTCAATGTCCACATAACATCAACGAAATGCATAGATTACACAGGGTACCCGTGCAGTTCAAGGTATGAAAAAAACCCACAGCAAGCTGGCATCTGGGAAAAATTGTCTTTTGATAACCCAAGCAGGGGGGACACACGAAATACACAGATTTCACAGGAGTACAGATTTTCAGAGTTCTCATTTCTAACTGGCTATCAAGAGCTCTCAGTTTTGAAGAGTTAAGATTTTAACAAAAACTTTAGAAAGACTGAAAAATAACTGTTCATATTCTGCTGTGTGTATAGATATATCCATATTACCTACACAAATGCCTGCAGCTTCTTATGCAAGTAATATGCGAATTAATTTAGCATTGTTGGGATTTGCAATAATTTGTGTGCACTCCTAAATGGAGTGAGGAATAGAAGAATATATCATAACACATTCCTCGTGCCTGCAACAACATGTCAATGTGACAATGTCACTCATTCACATACACATTAATTGGTTTGTATATTCCTAAGTTAAGCACTGACTTTCTAGAGATGAAAATTCAAATATATCTGAAATTTTAATTTGTATACATGTTTCTTATTTTTATTATCTTTACATTTAGGACACCCACTCACCATTCATTACAGAGTTTTATTATGTTCATATAAAAATAGTTTTATCTATATATTTTCAGTCTACCACTAAAAGAATCACAGTTCTTCCACTTATGAGACTCACAGGGCTGCAATGGAACATACAACAGAAGGGAAATCAGTTGATAAATTATTATATTCAGGACCTCACACGAAGAGAAAATAATTTGGTTGACTTCTTAAAGCTCCATTTAACCCTTTTTTACAGTAGCATCCTGAAAAATATATAGGTTCAGTGCATTTCAGAAACCAACTAGTTTTCTAACCAACCACCTCAGACAAGGTAAACGCATACATATATTATTATTTGTAATCCAGTACTCTTGAAAACATCAGTCTCGATGAGTCCTTCACTCTGCACTTCGTATCTGGGTAGTAATAGTTCATCAACAGAAGACTGACAGATATAAACAAACAAGACAGAAAAAATTGTGCCTAGAAAGAGCTTCTGTCCTCTTCATCTCGAATCCATGAGAACTGAGTGATAAAGAGCTGGACACAATAAAAGATTCAGCATTGCAAGGAGGGGTTACAGAGAGCATTTGCCTCTCAGTCCAAAACTGCAATTCAAAATCAGACACCAGCTACCACTTCAACCTGACGAGACCTATGCTCTCCTTAACCTTGAATCCCCTAAGCACTGAGGCTTGCACCTGCGTACGTCTGCTGCTGCTGCTCTCCTCAATCAGAGCAGCGAACTTTGCCTACTCCCTCATTACCAAAAGAATAAAAAAAAAAAAAAAAAAAAAGGGGTTTGGCCATTTCCTTCAGGCTGTGGACCCCAGCTGGACAAAGGTGCAATCTCTGCAATCCCAGGTGAAGCTCCAAACTGACAGAAGGAGTACTTACCCACCATGGAAGTGGTCTTTCTTCATTCCCTCCCTAGCAGCTCTCCCTGTTTGCAGTTCATCTGGTTTGGATCCAACTCCAAGTTGCCCCGCTCCTCCCACGCTTTCTTCAGGGAGTCAAGGCACTTGGCATACGATTCAGCTCTCAGGGGCCAGGACCTGACAATTTAAATATTGAAGATTTGACAGTCAAGTCAAGCTTTTTTTTAATCCTTAAAACAATACCCCGTGATGGATGCTATCTCCTAACTCCTAAAATGATCTTTATGAATATCTTCTTCCTTATATGACCTTCTTTTATCTCAGGTCAGTTCGAGCCTACTTTTTTGCTGAAAACTTTTGGAGTCATTAGTTTTTAGGAAGAAAGACACTTAGAATTTTTTTTAATAGCAACATTATTTTCCAAGTTTTTTCTGCTCACCTCCCTCCAGCTCTGTGTGTCGTTCTGAGCAAAAAATAGAAGGACAAAGATGGAATCCATTCTTAATTTAATTTAGGTAATAAATCATTTTATCACAGTTAAATGGTGAGAATGTGCAGGGGGAGAAAGGCAGCACAGTCCTTTTTTAATCAAATAATAGCTCCCTGCCGGAGCTAGGAAACAAGGTGCACGTCAGAGTCTTGTTCCCAGCTCTTCCACATTACTGGTAGCCTTGTATTTCAGGGTTTGTGCATGGTTACAGTACATGGAGAAATAATTTGCTGTGGTAGCATCTGCTCTGAGCATGGCAGTCACAGAAGGTGAGAATGTCATCGACAGGAGAGGAGACACACATGGCCAAGGACTGGGCTGAAGCTGAAAAGCGAACTCGTGTCCTTGGCAGCGCGAGGAGCGATTTCCCAGAGGACAGGTACTACAGCATGATAAAAATAACAGTTTCATGAAGGATCCTTAAATTCCGGCAAAAGATTATTGGCAAGATGAAATAAAAAAAAAGGCGGCGGGGGGGGCAACTTTCCTGGGTAGAAAACAAGATTGAAATTATACCTGTGGTAGGAGGACTAATTTTGAATTCAGTATGTGACAGCGGATGGCTCCCTGTTGCCTGGCCTGTTTTGAGGCAGATACAGCATGATTTACCTGCTGCTCTAAGCTTGCTGTAAGGACATCTACCCACTTGCAGGAGTCACATGGCTCTGCTTGTCCTTCAGGCATAACATGGTATGCATGCTATTCAGAGATCAGACGCTGCTGAAATCTGACAAATTAGTAGTTTAATTCTGCCAAACTACCCTTGAAGAGACTTTCATTTCATGGAGGAATTTAAAAGGGGTTTGCTGCTTTTGAAATATTTTGTTTGGTTAAGAAAAAAGCCCTTGCTTTTAAACATCTTTGGCTGTACCAGGACACTTAGCAGCTTCTCCAGTGGGTCCTTACCCTCTGCCCAGAAATCATGTGGCTATCAAACTTTAATGCTTTTGTTTTGTTTGTATAGAATTTTTGGCTTTCTCTGAGCACTGCTGTATGCTGAAACAACAGTCATTTTGAACTAAGTATTACTGCAGTTCATTACCGATATGCACACTATGTTCTCACTTATTTTCCTTAAAGCAAACTAAAATATTTAAAATTAATTTAAATTGAAATATGTATTTGCTTTTCACTCATCAAGGGAAAAACCCTCTAAGATAGCCTTCCATTCAAAATAAATTGATTTGTTTTGGAATGCAATGTGTCTGAACCATGGTTGATTTTCCATGCAAAGACTCTAAAATGTCTAGGCAGATTTAACTTGAAAAGTAGTACTCCAAAGCTTTCTGAAAAACTACCTAGTTTATGTCATTGCTCTTCTGCTTCCCAGAGAAGTAGATGAGTCTATAAAGAGAGAAATTGTTAAAAAAACAAACCAAAACATGGTCTAGAGCATGGACTTCTAGAATACAGGCAGCAGACTACTTGCAGCCTGTAAAGCCATATAGGCAGCCTGCAGAATTACTTTTCAGAGGTACTTGTGCTCCTGGACATCAGTATTGCAATAGGGATAAACCAAAGCTCAGGGGCCACCTCGGAAGCAGCCCTTTCTTCAACAAACTTTGAGAACAGCGGCTGAGGAGGAACTGAGAGCTGTTCTTGAAAACCAAAGGTTACTTTTTATGATGCTCAGCGTGCCATGGGGAAGGAGTTAGAGAATTGCTGAGCCAAAGCACCAGTTCGATTCTGAGCAAAGGAGTTTTTCCTGAGTGACTTACCAGATCTGTGAGGTGTACAACAGCTGTCTTAGACAAATATGGGACATTTATGCAATTTGCAATATATGTGCTGCAATCTCACTTCTCACCTGTCAAGGCTAATTCAAACTAAAAAAGTCCTAACAAACTCAGACATGTGGCAGCGATAGCTCATAAGAGTACATCAAAATGGAAAAAGGGGGCCTGATTTTCCTAGCTTTTGGACAGTTATTAATGCCTTTTTATATTTATATAGTATTTAATATAAGCCCACTAGGATCCTAGAGTCAAGCATGATTGATCATTATGAATTATGTATTAATAATGATTAATTGCAATGATTAACTGCTGCTGCTCAAGTCAGTGACAACTATAGTTGTCATTGTTATGTTAATTTGCAACACTGTAAAAAAGATGATGAACTAAATTGACTTCATTTACTTTAACATAACCTATACTCTGTTTTAATTATTGTAAAGTCTGTTCAAACAGTTCTATAAATATCTTGCTGGAAATCATGTCAACCCCCATTCTCCCTGTTCTTATATTATTAGTAGAGCTTGTTTAAATCAAGGTCAAAACATATGTCTTTCTAAGATAATTTATACATAACAATATATTATCCTTTTTTTCTATTATTTAGGAGCTGAAAGGGGAACACAGCTCAATGCAAAATCCTTGAATAGACCCAGCACCAGGAATTACTTGTATTATCAGCCTGGATGAGAACTACCCATGCATTCAACCGAGAGGGAATGGGACGGCTCCTTTAAAAGTCAGATGCTACAGGAAACGAGCCAGTTACCAAAAACTTGAAGTTCTTACTCTGGTAGAAGGTAGCCATTTGGACAAACAAAAATTGTGCATCTGCCCTGTGTCTGCTGATGGTTTCAGAAGGCTGTGGGCCATTAAGGGAAGGGGACATGCACACAGAGGTAGCGTGCTCAGGGACAAGGAGGACTGGTGGTGGGAGGTTAAAGAGTGATGATCCTCAGCAATGCCACCAAACATGGGACAAATGACACAAAATGATGACTTTGGGGATCAGACCACTGTTGTCAGTATAAAGTAGGTCACGCACCATGGTATGAATCAGTAGTGCCTGAGCAGTGGCTACCACATTGAGCATTTGGTGTCTTCTGTGAGGCTGAGCAGCTGTTCTGAAACGACTTTGACATACAATGGGCAATTCCAGGGACAAGGATAACAGGATGAAGAAGATGAGATCCCAAAGTGAAGAGCTCATCAGGACTGGTGTGAACAACAGAAAACATGAAATTTTGCTGGGACTCCTTGCATAAGTGACTCACTCATGTGAATAAGGGCTTGTACAGCTTGTACAGCTCAGAACAAAACAGGGATATTTGAAATGGACAAAAGATGTAGAGTGTTCAACCTGCTTGCAGCACTCCCGTGCGTTGGCTTTCTGCCAAGTCCTGTGTTACCTTCCTCCCTTTCTTGCTGGTTTTCCTTTGGAGAGTACTGACAATGAATGAAAGGGAACAAAAAACCAACCCCTTCTTTCCTATTGTCTCTCTCAGTCTGTTTTTCCACAGAATCCCCAGGAACAGCACAAACACCACACAAGAAAGGCCAGGAACCCCTCACAGCGCTGGAAAACTGTCAGGGGAAGTTCAACCAGTCGTCAAAGCACCAGCAAACCTGCTATAGTGAAATGGAGTTAGCTGCAAAGCTGCCTGGATTCCATGTTTTCCTTGTACCCTTTAAAACATACATAGAAAAAAAGTATTACAGTATGTAAACGGATGTCTATTTTAATCTCCGAATGACAGCTTTTTGCTAGAGGCATACTCAGATTGCTGGTCACAATGGATGCCTTGCGTCCCTGAGAGGATGCAGCATTTGTTAAGCGCAAGTGGAAAGCATGGTCCATAAGATCCCATCTTCATTAAACGAACTGGAAAAGGAAAGTTATTCCAAGTACAGCGTTGTGAGTACAGAAGATGTATGGTTCAATGGCCAGGATACCAGCCTTAAGCATGTGTCACCTTATGTTTCCGTCAGCCTTTACCTACAGCATGGGCGAGGTACTTAGTTTATCTGCCGGGTGGGCTTTTCCTGGCAGCCGGAGGAGAAGAACACTGATAAAGGCATCATCCCTGCTCAACCTGAAACACAGCCTCACCCTGATCCTTTCCTGTCCTCAGCTCCTAACCTGAAAAATGAGGTGGACTTGTTTCCCTGCCTTGCCGGATAGCGAGGGGAAATACCGTACGGACCGGCTGGTCAGAGGGGCTGTGCAAGTGCTCAGCTCCTGCCGGCTCTGACAGCTGGCCACTTCTGGTCAGCACCTTCATAGTACACTGAGCTATTTTGCCTCTTTTTGCCCCCCAAATCATACCAATTGCTCTGGTGGAAATGAGAGCTGAGGTCTCGCAAGAACCCAGCACAGAGCACAGAGGGCAGCAATGAAATTTTGGAGTTGTAGAACAATAACTAAAAAATATCTGCTCAGTAGTTAGGAAATTTTTAAATTTTTTTTCTAAATAACGTTCAGCAAGAAAACAAGAATGGGTATATTTCCTTCTTTTAGCTTTTGTTTATTATGAGCCTAGAGTTTGGACTGCAGCAACATATCTCATTAGCTGAATGCAAAATAATTAAGGACCATCTGAAGATTCATTTCCCAATATCTACAAACTGAAAAATAAAATATAATCATAGAGCTATGAATTAAAAATATAGGCCTATTAACCATATGTTTCAAAACTATTAAGTGTCTGCCCTTCTCATTTGTACTTAGAAGAGAAGTCTATGTTCTGATTCAAATACCCCTAGCTATACTGACTGCAAAATGCCAGCTATAATATTCCATGTACAACTAATCAGAGGTAAAATAAAATAAAAATATTAAGCTAATCATATGCCTTGAAAACCATAACCAGCATTCAACATTTGGCTGGTTGCAAAATGGATTTCGCAGTATTCTCAAATTACAATCAGTTCAGTGAAGGTCACCAGCCAAATTTGAGATTATTGCAATTCCAGTTCCCAAAGACATTTTTTAAATTTTGATTGTGTATGTCACAAACATTTATCAATAAATTTTAGTGGAGGTTTTGTTACATGCATGTAACACAACTGATTATTAGTTTTTAGCGGTAATGGGTAGATTCATAGCCTTTTCCACATTAAGAAAGGTCATGTGTGGTCATATGAAAAAGTGTCAGATGCTTTGTGTAGCCAGGGCTATTAGACCACACAGTGACCCTTTCAAAATTGGAATATAGGAAATGCAGAAACTTCTGCTTGCTCAGGAACAGCCCAAAGCAATGAGATCCGGTGGTTGGCCCAGTGTCAAGCCTATAGTTTATTTCTCATGTTTCTTGATGCCCCAAATTCGGATCTTGCTTCGTAAAGGAATAAATTCTTTCCTGTTATGCCTTCAGGAAGAAATTGCATACTTCTCAGCTGTAATATCTAGCACTTTTGTTTTCTTTAGCCTCCTGCTTTTACAGTATCTTTTTTGCAGGTTGATTTTTTTTTTTCTTTTCATTTGTAACACCTTGATGGTGCTATTTTTGTACAATTATCTGAACCAAGATAGTTTAGCTCTACAGATTATTAATGTTCAGAGCATCTTTTCTAAAGTGCACTAAGAGCTGTTGGCATGCTAAGGGACTGACTACGCACACACACACACACACACACACATATGCAGAAATGTAATTTGAAATCATTGCAGATCCCAGGACTCTCATTTACAAAGGACTCTCATTTACTCTCATTTTCTGCAGTTATAACTTTTCCTCTCAGCCCTTATTAATCAACACTCCCATGGGGATCAAATATCAAAGCCTGACTGCCCTGTCTAAGGCAAACTATCATGTAAATCAGTGGTGTTTGAAGAATAAAACAGGAGAGGTTTAAGTCAGCCAGATGCCTCAAGATCAGGCTTACTAAATTCAGCAGTGCCAGAAGGACAAAGGTTGACAAGGGGTTTTACATCTCCCTAAGTTTTACAACACTGACATGTTTTATTGTGCTTGAAATGCGATGTATTTTTTCTATTGTGGCTTCCAAAATCAGCAAGCATCAGTATTTTGGGAGATGTGAGCACTGTTATATTTATTATTTATTTCTTACTTCTGTCACTGTAGCTTGTGAGAGCTCAAGTCCCGAACCATGACTGTGCTGTACTAGAAACTGTTCAAACATAAGAAAAAAAAAAAAGCTCCTGGACACAAGAAAGCACCACGGTTAGCAAACCGCATGCTTTTCTGATTTGCCACAATTAGGAAGAAATATCATCGACAGGACGGTTCCTATCTTCCACAGACCTTGTAACACATAACTTTGCTGTTCAGTCAACTCTAATGATAACAAGTGTTTTCTTAATCTAGCAGTGCCTTTGTGTAACTTCAGGATGTGACACTATGAACAAAGAGGGCAGAACAGGACACGAGGAGGCTCTGACACGGAGATGTAACACGACTGCTGTCACTGCTCTCACCTAATGCGATAAATAAATCTGGCTAGCATTTCTAGCACCTGCAGCTATCAAACTTCCTCTCCTGTAGTGTAAAATGGTGGGCATACTTAGGCTACGAGACCGTGAGTTTGGCTCATCCCCGCCTACAGCCGCTGGGGTTGGCGTGCCATGGAGCAGGCGTTGCCACGTACCTGGGCGAGGCTCATCACGACGGTGACGCTTGCCCTGAGCTCCGTCCCTCGGCACTTGCGCTGGGGTGCCCAGCTTGCTGCTCCCAGCACGGCGCCCACGTTACACAGGGTGGTTCTGCAGAAGCCAGGTCCCAAACTGCTCCTTCAGCTACACGGAGAATTTATCCTGAGACGAGTTTGTACCAGTGACACCACTGAGGATCCTGAGGATACAAAATATCATTAACATTGCCTTGGATTCTAGAATGCAGCCTGCAGGAAGCATTTCTAGCAGTTTGGTGATTATTAGCAGCTAGAGAATGTTACTGTTTTGCCACTCTGATATTTTTGCTGTCTTTAATGATCTCGCTCTTCTAAGAGTTCCTTGAATTTAAATTTTCAAAACAGAAGATAACTGAGAAGTAATAAAATACATTGTCCAGGGCATTTTTAATGGCCAGGGACCCTATTACCCTGATTCCCTAAAGAATGTTCAGACATATACAATAAATTGTGCTGAATTATATATATTAGAACAATTAATAATGATCTTTAGAGAGTCAAAACATTTCAGAAAGTAGAAGCCTTATCTAGTCAGCTTGTTAATACTTGCATTAGGTTGAAATTAATAACAAACTGCCTGAGGTCTCCTGTGAGCTCTAAAATACAGTATTTAAAAGTAATCTGTTTCCTTGGCAGTTATTTAAAATACCATGACTTTTCAGAATCTAGTTTGCAATACTGCATTAAAACACTTTTTAGATGACTGAAAATGAAAGGACAGCCACTAACATTTTTCTAGTTCTTTGCAATGTTAAAGAGTCGTCTGTTCCCTGTCTTTAACATACACAAATCAGTATTGTGACCGAAGGAGAACAGATTCTCCTCTCTGTGCGTGCACACACATACCGAGGAAGCGCCATACAGGTAACCTTCCTTCTCTTGTGTAACTTAAAGCACATGTTTGTCCCTAAGCTTCAAGCTTTACTTAGTCATTATTATCTCGTTCCAAGCTTTTTTCAAGGTGAAAGTGACTCTTGACATTTGACGACCATTAACACAGTGGTGGCAGTGCTGACTGGCAGGAAACTACAGGGCTGAAATGAGTCTTGTGTCATTCTAGGCAGCTAAAAGAAGTAAATAGGCAGATTTACCCTTGAGTTAAACTGGAAGAAACCAAAATTAAAAAAAAAAAAAAAAAAATTCCTTTCGAAATCTTTTGGGCTATCACTCCCACTGGCCAAACTCTGTTCAGACTGTGTTTTGGCAGAATGGAAATTAGGGGAGGCTTTGGACCTCAGCTTTTATGGGGTCCTTCTCCATTTACCCTAGTCAGAGGACACAATCAGGGTTTGCTTCCAGACACAATAGAACGCACTTTCACGGAAGCCTGAGCACGGTGCAGTGCAAAACCACAGCCTCCCATGGGAAGAAACCTCTCTTTGGACAACTAGGTGTGGATGGAGAGTGTGTCTTCTGGGAGGATTACACCTTTAACGCCTGCTCTCCTCCATCACTAACCTGGCCTCACTTTGTTCATCAGAGCAGAGATGTTGCAAGGACATGGTGATTTCAGAACAGATAATTTTCTGGAAGGAATGAAGAATGAATCATCCCATGAACCTATCCCATGCATACAGGAAAGTAGATGGCTTGCTTTAATATCCCATTGTGAAAAGCCAGCTGCAGTCTAGACAAACACTTGTAGAACGAACAATCTCTCTTTGGTTTCACCCACCTGTAAACCAGCGCACCTTCTCCTTCAGATCAGTTTCCTTAGTCTCTGTGATCACTTCTGTGCTTCCTTGTAGGCAGGTATCAATATTGCTGATGAAATGCATTACAATTAACTGTTGGTAAAGAAACTGAAAGAAACTGAGCCGATGCTGTCCAGTAACTGAGTTATTTTAGTGGCAGTTAGTCACTTATTTTGCCCATATGATTTTCTGAAGGTAGGTGAACTAATTCTTTCACGCAAAGGTACTTTCCATGATAGAAGACCAAGATAAAGGATTGTAAAATCTAAATGGAAATCAGAGCATGTTCAATTTCATAAATTCACTTTTTAAAAATTTTAGGTTATCCTCTATTTTAGCGTGTCTATATTGAGTTTCACCTGTGTATCATTACTAGGCTTCAGAATTTCACAGTAAAGGACTGTGAATTTGCAGCGAGGTGTAAGGGATGTCATTATTACCCTTAGTGAGATGTCAGTAGTCAGCCATAAAGAATGACACATCTATGTACGTTGCTGCATTTCTGAGGGGGCACCAGCCTTCCCTCAGTTTCTATGCTCTTCACCTCAACATCACAAACTGGTACTGCGGATTTTCAGTGCTCAGAAAGCCAGCAGTTAGGTGTTACATATCCCCAAGTCCTGCTAATATCTCATTAGCTTCTAAAGCACAGTAGTTGAATGCAAGAAAGAAAAAATGTAAAAAAATTACCTGATTTACACTCAGTTTGGCAAATTCAAATGCAAAGAGACTTCCCAGGAAAAAAAAAAAAAGGAAGGAATGGCTGCTTAGCATTGGGTCTAATAACCTGTCCTGATGATTGGTAAGGAATATTATATGTTTATATTTGTTTAACTTCCGAGCTAAGCAGAAGCACACCTAGATGATCCTGCCATTGGTACCCAGTTCTAACATCTGAAGACAGCTGGATCAATTAAATCAATGGTAAAGATTACCCCTGTAAAGCACTGTATTTCCAGAGTGTAACTAATGGGAAAGGAAATCATTGGCTTTCAATGAAGAGATACATATGGTTCCTCTTAATTACACTTCATTACCCAAGAGCAGTCCTTGTGAGTGATACAGAGCAAAACAGTATGCAATCAGTTTAATGTTTTATAAGTAAAAAAATCACCGTGGGATATGATGCATACTAGGAGAACATAGCCTTACTGTTATCTTCTCATTTATATTTAATCACTACTGGCCCTTTAAATGATGGGATTTCCTTTCCTCCGTGAATGGATGTCCTTTGATAAGGGGCTACTTAATTAGTGATCAGCAACAGAGAGCATTTTTAGCATTTTGGATAATGCAGTCTTAATCCCAGTCCTTCACAGCTAAAGATGAAAGGCATACTTGAATGGTTGATATTTTTTCTTTATTGGCCAAAACAAAAATCTGGTATAAAGGAAATTTTGGACTGACCAAAAATATTATCTACAGGCAAAAGAAAAAAAAAAAAAGGTTTAAGGATTTCTTGTCTATTGAGCATACTTCAGTTAACTAAGAATGAAGTAGTTTTTTGATAATTTTTAACAGTGTAAAAAATAAGTTGATGAAGATGTAGCAAGACAATTTTGAAAAAGAAAATCAAACCATGTTTTTTTTAATTTTCCATGCTTTTGTAGTTTTTCCCCATTTTTGCCTGATATAATTTTAAAATTAAACAAGGGCTTCACAAATCCTTTTGGTTGACTCACTCTGTGACATTTTTGGTGAATTAAGTCTCAACAGAAAAAGTTCTTCCAATGGTAGGACAAATAATGGGAATTTTGCCATCAGGCTAATGAGAGAGAGGCTGAGCCCTGTATGTGCTTTGCATCCGCTTTTTGGGAAAAAGCCAGAATTGGGCATCAGGTACTTTATTCATTTGTGGACAATAAGACCTTTCACGGTTATATTAGAAGAGCAACAAAACCTGGGAGGAAATAAGCATGTATACTTCAAGCAAAGAGCTCTTTCTGTCTGACAGAAGGCCAGGAAGAAAATTACTCTATGGTTGCACTCTTCTAGTACATGATTTCCTATAATGTCGTCATGCATGTTGCCATTTTTAGAGTCTGAATGGGTCTGATCTGATTTGGCAACTGATATTCTTATGCCCCTAAATGCTTATTTTTAGTCATAAATCACCCATGGATTTAGTGCAATCTGAAAATTACACACTATTACTTAAAAGTTCTTTTGCATCTTAGAAGCAATTTGAAAAAACAGTTTATAGCCTTGGCACTTATGAACCCAGGTTGCAAAACCAAAACTGAGCAGAAGGACCTGATTAAAAAATTCCACTGATTTCAGTGAATATTGAACCAAGTTCCCAAAGAAGCCAGCACATTGAATTTCATTACTTGAATTCTTTCCTACCACTTCTGATAGATGTGTCTGTGGAGGAAGAGAAGTCCTCTAATGAGACCACAGATGTGGTGACTCTCACCTTGGGATACTACAAATCTAATTTTAGTAAAACCTGTCTACCAGTTTTCAAGAACCATAACAGTAAAGAAGTGATGACATTTTTCTTAAGCAAATGGCTGGTTCTGAGATCTTCAACAGTGGTGGTTCCATTAAAATCTTGACATTTACCAGACCTTGGTATTTACCTTTACTGTTTTCTTTTTGTGGTATTCCTATACGGAGAACAGGAAATACTATGATAAATTTAACAAATGTTTGGTGAATGTCAACATTTTAACGATACCCTCTGTTTTCTGAAGTGGAAGGGATTGGAGCTGTCACTTGTGAGGGTAGACAGGTCTGTTATCTGAGAGAGAAACAGCCATTCTGAAGATATTTTTCACATGAAACAGTGCTGAACTAACAGCAAGGGACTGTCTTGGAAGTGTCAGTCCATTCTTAACTCACTCTGTAGTGCCTAGATACTGTCAGAGCACAGTGTAGGATATATGACAGAAAAGTCTTCAAATAACATGCTGATGGGCTCAGCATAAGAAACGGGCGAGACAGATACATATGTTATAATGCAACACCTCAGCGCAACAGAGCTTAGGCTAGTGTTATTTGTCACAGTTAGTTATAAGGAATCTTGCCACTGTGCTTAACAGTTTTCTTTCTGTTTGCTTAACTCACACTTTTGTGCTCTGCTTAAACATTCACAGAAATATACATACATACATATATATGTGTATCTATATATACGTAATGCACATTTTCTTTAAGAGCATCGCCGTAAGACAATGTAAAACACCCAGGCTCATGAGCTCATTACAGTGGCCTATATCATGTTATTAGCTCTTGCCTAAAAACAGCAGCCTGGGCGTGCATGGTGCACTGAGTACACGCAAGGCGCTTCCTCATGCAGGCGTCAGGGATGTCAGCTGGAAATCCGGTCTCCTCACTCAAAGGAGTAAGGTCCCACTCCTACATACCTGTGCATGTTGCACACTTGTGTGTGCACACCCCAGGAAGAGAGGAAAGAGTCCAGCGTCAGTGCCTGTTAGAGACATAAGCCACAAAAAATCGTATTCGTGGTTGGTACCTGCAGCATTTTGCTCCTTTTGGAATTTTCTCTTAGGCAGTGCAGCTCAGTGGCAGATTTAATTTTTCTGAGCACCAAAACCTGACAGCTCCATGACTAGACTTTTACGAGTTGCAGTGGACTGGAAGATCAGAGACATGCCATGCCCTCTGAACACTCTCTTCTTGCTTTTCCTTTACAAGAGCTTTAAAGCTTCCTCCTCATCTTGTGTTGCAGTAACTGCTCTCACTGGTAAGATGGCAAAAGGCAGTAAGGCAAGCGCTTTAGGATAAATCCCCCAATGGTCTTAAGGGTGGAGTCCTTAATCAGTGGAATTTTACATTTCTGAGGTGCCACAGTGGAATTACACTCTTCATCCTAATGGTCACTGTCCCCTTCATAGCTGACAGAGCAGGTCCAGGATCCCTGAAGAAGTAATCAGGCCCCAAGTAATCATGCCCTCTTATCTTTCATAAGCACTCTGGGAGTAGAGTTAGAGACAGCAACAAGGGTTTAGCGGCTGTGGAGCCATTCTCTTTCTGTTTTCTTTCATGGACATATGTACAAATCAGGGAGGACTCCACTGAAGAAGTGGTGCATTTGCTTAGGCATAAAAGCAATGAGAATCTGGCTTTATATGTTCTATTTACTCAGAAAAGTAGTAAACTCTCCCCAGGCATGGAGCTGGGCCAAGCTATGTGGTCCTGGCAAGGCACCACCGTAGAATAAGGAGGGCTAAAATTTGGCTCTAAAAATTTAATCCCAAGGAGTAATTTGATTACTTTTAAATGCTGCTTCGTTTTCAATTATTTTTCTCAGCATGCTCTCCCATCGCCTCCATCCGGAACAGGAGCTGTGCCATTATGTGCCTACGCCTGGCCGGAGAAACATGCAGACCGCTGCTGGGCGGGGGGTAGCAAACCCCCGTCTCCCTGCTCATATGGCACCCGATAAAGGTACCCTCATACTGCCCGGGGCCTCAAGGGACCATGGCTTAGCCGAGATACAGAATAATGCATGAGTAGTCGAGGAATAATCTGCAAACGCTGTCTGTGGCTTTGCCTGCACGGCGCAGTGCAGCGGTGGTTAGAGACCCCCAGGTTGGCTTCTCGCAGCACAGCGCAAGCAGAGCCACGGAGAGCTGCTGGCTCAGGGCCTAGGAACAGTACAACCGCTTTAGTCACATAGCAGCCAGGGTATTGCCTCCTGCTCTGGAGCTTGCCCGCTCAGTGCAGTCATTACCTTACCGTGCTGTATTCTATTACATAGAATAAAAAAAGGGCTGCTGCCGACGCTCTCCTTATCGTCCTTATCAGTGTCTTAAGATGACAGCATGCACTTCTGCAGGCGTTTGCAAGCACTCAGAAGAAGCTGAGAATGCTCAGCACTTTTCCAAAACTTAGAATTTAATGTAAAAGTCAAATATAAATGTAATTGTCTGCATTTTGACACTCAAAGTAGTAGACATTTGTTGACTTAATCGCCCTTAACTCCTCGAACATCAGTGAAAAATGGGTCAGTCTGCAAAGTGGGAATATTAGTGATTCTTCCCGTTTCAGAGTTCTGTTAGATCAGTAATAACTGTGTGTATGGTGATATTTTATACATATAATAAAAAATCAGGACATGTAGAGAAATCCAGTATAATTAAATATTTGAATTTTCAAGTTCTAAAAAGAGATCAAGGAAAACAACACAATTTTTTTTCAGAAAACTACACAAACATTAGTGGGATTTTGATGACCATTTTTAAATACCTTTGCTACCTGAGGATAATGCCTGAAGTTCTAGCCGACAAAAAGGCACAAGAAATACATACGGCAAACTCATACCCTAACTCAGAACTGGGTAGTCAATGTAAGTAAATTGATTTAAAAAAAAAAAACCAACAGCCCACAAAAAAACCTCTGCAGGATGTTCTAGAAAGCCAATATAGTAATATTAAGGTGTCTATCAAAATTTTACAGCTATTGAGTTGCAAACATTTACCTGCATTAATTCACTCAAATCTCACATTGATCTTCACAGAAACTAGTCAAAGATGAACTATGTACCACTGCACTGCAATACTAAAATGTAATTATTGAACCCTCTCGCAACAGACAGTAATTCTCATGTACAGTACGATTTTTGATTTTGACTGCAAAGTCCATAGCACCACTTACACCACCAGTCCTTACACCACCAGTGTAACCTGAAGACCGGCATCCACCCTCTCAGTAAGCCACAAAACAGATACAGCATCCTGTCAAGATAACTTGATAGCTGCTGTGGGAGTTTGATGAAGAATTTAGAGCAATGGAAAACCAACAGAGAACATTTTTTAATGGATTCAAATTAGAGAATCATCAATGATAGACTGAGTTTTTATCAGAGCCCCACAGTGATCAGGTTTTGGCCCTTATGTGTTTAGCAGCTTTATCAATGATCTGGAAGACCAGGGAAAATCATAATCTTTGCTACTGATGATGCCTAAGAATGGGGAAGTGCTAAACCAGAAAAATGGCTGATACAGAAAAAATCACCTGCGAGGTTAGACAAATGAGCAAACACTAAGTGCTGTAACACTAAATGTAAAGCAATACATCCAGGAATATGATGTGTAAGCCACACTTATAGGACATGGGGAGTTTACTTCAGGGACTCTCAAAAGCATTTAGGAATCATAGTGGATAATCAACGGTACGTAAGTGCCTAGTGTGATGCTGCATCCAAAAGAGACAATCAGTCCCTGAAAGAATAAAAAGAAGAATTTCTGTAGGCAACCAGTCTGCAGGCAAGCAGAAGGGAATTATACTAAGTCTGGATTTGGCACTGGCGCTTCATGTTTGGAGGTTTATGCTGAAATATGGTGTCCATGATTCATCAGGGATGTTGATGAATTGGAGAGGGTTCAGAGAAAATCATTGAGGATTCTGATCAGTCAGGATTGGAAAGCAAGCCTTTAAACTCCAGGAAAGCCATGTAGCTAGTTCATCAAAGAGGTTAAGGGGTAACTTGATCAGAGTCTTTAAGTAATATGAAAGAAAACTTTGATAATCAAATTATATAACAATATTCAGGGCTAGAAGTAAAAGTCAGAAACAGAGTAGAAATGAAGTCGACATTTCTACTAATCACAGAAACAATTTAAAAAGAGCTGTTTTAGACACAAATTTAGAAATGTTAACAATAGGCTTGGAGGTTACTCTAAAAGGGTTTCTTTAGTTAACTAAGACAAGAATGAACTCAGGAAAGGTCTGTATTGCATACGAGGTCAGGCTGTTTGATTAAAAATGGTCTTTTCAATTCTCAGAGTCTAAAAATAAGTTATGAGTAAGAAGTTGAAGCCAAGGGAGATCACGTATTCAAAAAGTCAGCATAGTCTAGAATTTGGAACATATCTGCTTCTTAACTAAAGATTTGGGACTTTAGAGGACAACTGTGCTCCTTGCTATCCTCTTTCTCTGTACCAGTGACTCACAGTTCCTACTGACCTACACATTTCTTTAACACTAAGAGATAAGACTTTAAAAACTGCATGCACAAGCTTTCTGTGAGGCTAGCAGTATTGCCCTGGTGACCCACATTCGGTGCGTAATCCCCAGAATGCAGGATATAAGCTCCAGGTCATACTACCGCCATGTACCTGAGCAGCCTGTTCGTTCCCAGTTCCCATTTGTGTACAGGATTCTCAGTCCTAAATATAGCACTTTGCACTGGCCTTTTTTGAACGTCAAGTTATTGATTTCAGTTGCGTGTCACCCTGATTGCAGTTTCACCTGGACCATACTTTCTTAGACTGCTTACCAGAACGATGTGTGGGAATGGGCCAAAAGCCCCACTGAAATGGCGATATATCACATCCTTTGCCTCCTTACAGTACACACTGGAGGTGCAATGCTATTCAACAAGACATTGTTTCAACATGATTTGTTCCTGATAAATGCATGCTTGCTGTGTCTTATTGCTGCAACCCCTCAGCGCTGGAAAGCTCTTTCCACTCTGTTAGGGTACAGAAATTCAGTCTGTTGGTCTCTACTTTTCTTTTTCCTCTATTCCTCATTCCCCTCTTTTTAAAGGTAAGCATTATGTCTCTCCTCTTGCAGACTTCTGGAATTCACCCATCCTTTCAGAGTATTAATCACGACCCAGCAACTGCTCATCCTAATCCCTTAAATACTCCAAGAGTATATTTCAGCAAACCTAATGACTGCAGCACACTAAATGTATCTAAGTATTATTTGACCTGATCTTTGACTATTTGGCCAGAGCTCTTGTCCTCTCATTAATGGCTATTAATCGTATTAGAGCTGCAACCACAATTTCATTCTTTTTTAAGATTAAAAAAAGAAAAAAGCTGAATGTTTCTGTTCCTGCTTCTGTTAGGCAAGAGATTGTATTTTCCTTTGTCTCCTATGAAGGAACTATATTTTTAGAAATTTTGTCTTGCTCCTTATATCCGTCACTAGTTGTAATTCAATTTCTTCCTTAGTCTTTCTGGTCTTGTCTATGCATGCCCATGTATTTTTTTATACTTAGCCTCCAGCACCTTGTTTCTGCTTACGGTTTCTCTTTGATTTTCATGTCATTCAAGAGCACCTGGTGTTGCATTCTGGTCTTTTGCTACAACCACTCTATTTTCTTCATGTTAGGATAGATAGTTTTCTGGTTGGCTTTTTGTGGTTTCTCCCCTAGAATCTTCCAACTCTCCGCTCTGCTTTGTGTTTGAATTCCTCCCTGTACGAACTTGCCAAACAATTTTCTGGGTTTACTGAAGTTCACTGCTATTATCTGACTGTTACCACGATGCATGTAACTCCTCTGACCACTGCTGCATTCAGTCTTCTGTAGGACGCGAGCCATCGATCTCTCACACGAAGCCACCGCTGGCACATCACATCCTCCGACTCTCCCAGAAGTTCCCTCCTGGATGCAGATCTCTGCTAACACACCAGTTCCTCCCTCCCGCCTCTTCCCTTCCTGTGCCTTACTGTCATTCCCCACAGGTATCATCTGCATGGTCTGAACATATACCACTTCAGCTAAATGAGGGACTGTATTTGTATTAGCTCCTGGCAATAGTAGTTTATTAAATTCTGGAAGATCAGCCACTAGAGGGAATCTAACACATCCTGCCAGCACGTTAAGCTCTTTCCCTTTGATCCTTTTCCTCTTACATGGTGGCATTTAGAATGGCTTTATGCATAATGAAAACCTACTTTTACAACCTTTGATAGACAACAACTATTTGAAATGTCTGTTCTCTGCAATGAAAATATCTTTGCTGAACTGCAGCTGCTGTGGGTTATCTGTGAGAGTCTATTTCAGCCCTAAAATGAACACATATTAACTCCCTCTTGCTGTCTCTAGATGCAGTACTGCGCTTCCTAGGGCTCAGTTGTCCAGGCATCCCTGAGGAAGTGACTTTTGCAGAAGTAAAAAACCCAAGTATGTCACAGGCTAGCAATTTTGATTGGTGTGTTTGCATCCTGATGAGTTTACATCTCCTGCTATAAGGGAGAACACGGTAAAAATTGCTGAAGAAGGGGGAGTGTCTGCCGCTGAAAAGAGTGAAAAAACCTCAATGACTTCTTTCAAAACATCCTCCTCCTGCTGAAGACGTTAACGGGGGCGGGGAGGGGGCACAACACACGATGGGGATGGGACATGGACAGACAACTTTGAAAGCTCAGAGTGATTTAAACATTTTTTTTGCCTTGAAAGTGGAAAAAAAAAAAAGAGTGCCCTTTAAGTCCTACTGACATACTGGGGTTGGTAACTAACTGCACCCTGTGGTTTGCATTGCTTTTTTATGTTTTCCTGGTTTTATGGAGTGCTAAATGGCTTAATTACATTTTACTGGTTTATTCTGCTCACTTGCTCATAACCTCATTAATCTGGCACACACCATTTTCTTCCCCAAATGGAGAATACACAATCATTTTCATGTAATAGTATCTCTAGGTACGTGCCACTGTCTGACAGGTATAATGTGGTTTAATTCACTATTTATTAGGAAATTATCAACTCTGCATAAAGGTGCAAGTTGTGAATAAAAAGCATAAACTGGGCAGACTAAGCTCTTTAGCAGCACATCAGGATCCCAACTGATTTAAATACTCGGTGGTGCTGGTGGAGTGGAAAGGATGCACTGGTCAGTCTATTTAATTATCTTTATCTTACTTTTACATGAGGAGATTGCTAGTATTTACCTGGATACTTTTATAAGCCCTAACTGCACACCTTGCAAGCTTGATCCCCCTACTATTTGGTCCGAAGCAGACATTGTGGGGTGTCTGGCTCTTTGCTAAATAAAAAGCAGAGGCGCAGGGACTGCAGAGCCACCTCATCACGCTCTTCACTGCGAGGTAGGTTTTATAAAGCAGAAGAACATTTTCTGACATGCCCAGGCTGATGCATCGTTAGGTTTTGGTGCTGCAAGTAAAGGAAAGGTGACTTGTTTTGACTTATTTTGGCTTATTTTGGGTGAGATATGGCACAATGAAGCAGGCTGAAAGGTCCAACCTCACAGAGATCAAATACAAGACCAGGAGATTTGAGGATGAAATTGAATAGCTTCCTGCCATCGCCCCCATTGCTTTCCCCTGTCCCTAAACAGCATTCACTCATTATTTCGGCTATTTAAATCAAATGGAAATAGGATTTCAGTGTCTGTGAGGAAGGTGAAACAAACAGCTTCTGAAAATCTGTATTTCAAATAAGTGGTCTTGAGTAGAGACAAAAGGACTTGTTTAAATTTGAATGCTGAAAAGAAGGGATGTTCTGTCACATCTCTGATTCCACCTTTGTAAAATGTTCCTACAGGAAAGATGTTGTGAAAACCCACCGGCCATTTCTGCCAATAGAAAAATTCAGTGAGACTTCTCTGGAAGTAAAATGGTACCCATCAAGGGCTTTGGACTTCACTGGAGGTACTCTGTCAGAGTTTTAAGTGATAGCTGTCCCACCTATATCCCTCTATTTTGCAGCAAGAGGGTCTGCAGTTTATAAGCATGTACGACACATGAACAGGGCTTCCACATCGAGTTGTGTGATCAAATGCAGTAATTTAAAGACATTGCTGATGACTTAACATCTCCTAAAAATGTTCTATGTACTACTGTTACAAATAACCCTCAAAGCAATTACAAGTAAAAGTAATGGGAAAATTCCTTCCAAACAGTCTTGCCCTTTTCCTTATCTTTTTTTTTTTCCTGTTTTTTTTGTCTGCAGTGAGCCAGCAGTTCACTGGAAGGCAGTGCTTACCTGAAACAGCTGCCACAGAGACTTGAAATTAAAACTGGAGGTGATCCAAGAAGAGGCAGGGGTGAAGGCAGAGAGGAGCAGGATGGGCAGCAGCTTTTCAAACACAGATGAGGGCAAAAGGACTAGTCATTACACTAAAGAAGCAGGCCTTCTGTTCCAGGAATCTGTCAAAAAACTCTACTTTTTTGTATGAGTCACTGCAAAAAGCCCACAAAGCTGAGAGTGTCCTTTTAAACAAGTCATTGAATCTCAAGTAACAGGTTTGCATTGCATGATTCAAGAGGCAGAGACTATGATAATGAAAAAAATGACCCACTACAGATTTGAAAGACGTGCATCACTCTTTTTAAGCTAACTTTAAAAGAAAAACCATCGCCTTGCTAAATTGTTTTTTTTCTTTCTGATTACTAAATTGATTTCTTCTGCTTTTTTTGTCTTCAGCTATATTCTTCCCTCATCTTTTTCTTCTTTTCCCTTTTTCTTTTAAAACCTTTGATATCATCAAGACTCAGTTTCACATTTTTATTTAACTGTATTATGTCAGAATGAAGCCTGATTTTTTTTTCTTAACGCCTGCACTGTTTGTTAGCTAAGGTCCCAATCCTGCAAACTCATTTGTACAATATAGATCCAACTTCCTGACCCATCAGTGAGATAAACATCCCATGTAAAAAGACTGAAAGACTTGGTTCTGCTCAGTTCACCCATTCATCTGGTAGATTGTTCTATATTCTTTTTACTAAGATGGAACTTAGCTCTAAAATAGTTGCCATGCATATAGGGTTTGCTATTTTCTATGGCAGTTTATCTAAAGCAATAACAATCATAGATGGTTGTCCTTATTGGCTTGAGAAAAGTTGCCTTTAGCTTTCACACAGAGTAACTTCAACTGATAAATTATTTAGAAATAAAAGGGAAAAGAAATAGGGAAAACAATGCAATTAAATGGCTTTATGGCCTTAGTTCTTTTTTAAAAACTAGAACTCCTCCAATTTGAATTCATCACATGTGGTCAAACAGAAAAGTAACTTTTTCCTCTTATTTTTTATTAAAATACTTATTATAAATCAAAGGAATTGCAATAATTCATAATTTAAAACTAAAGCCCACCACATTTGTATCGCTGCAGGAACTAATTTTCCTGCAAGAGCACTCTCGCACAACCAAAACTTCCCAACAACTCCAGTTATAGAGTATTCTAAAACAAAACATGAGAAAGGGATAAAAATCAAAAGGCTCAACACAAGAACAACTATGCTGGGTCAGATAAAAAGTTTATCCAGTGCAGGATCCCATCTCAGCAGCCAACAGTAAGTGCCTGAAGAACAGTATAAGGACAGAGAAGCTTGCAGTGATACTGTCATAGGCTACTCTCTCTGTGATTCAGAGCTTTTGTATTTAATAGCCCTTGACAAATCTCTCGCCAATAAGCTTGCACAGTTGTCCCTTGGACGGATGTAAAATTTTGTTTTGAATTTGCCATCTAACCACTCAGGTTGGTGCATTGTGCTGTAAGACTCAGTGAACAGCTGATCCCTATTTATCCTCTATATGCCCCGTATGATATAATAGACCTCTGAGATATCTTTCCTCAGTCATCCTTCTTCCAAGACAGTGAAGGCAGCACAGAAGAGAAAAGGAAGAAGAAATGGAATGTTATTTCCATGCAAAGTGGCTGCAAATTACTGGCATTCCAGTTAAAGACCCTTTTGTACCACTTGCTGCTGGTGATGCCACTACTGTCAGCGTTGAGAATCTCATACTGTGCTTTATTTAACCCTGGGATGACCCTGAGACTACAGAGGTATCAACGTGTTACTAAAATTAAAAAGCAGCACCTTTTACAGCCTTGCTGGTTACATAAAAAAGTTTGAGAATATAAGTTAGGTGTGTCCTACTACATTGTATACTTGTTTTGCCTACTCAAGGACTACTAAGAACCTCATTTTATTTAACCTGGCCTGACAGTATGAAAGGCCAGAACACAAAGATCAACCCCCTCCATGCAGACACCATCATAGCAAAACACGTTCATGTGCAGGAGGTCAGTTCAGTACTGCTCTCTAATCGTACAACAGGTTGGGGAAAAGTCCATGGTGGGGCATATCCTCCCCGTTTACCTCCTGAAAGGGCCTCTGGAGCAGCCACACCAGGAGATCGTTACATGTCTCCAGAGATACTGAGCTGTTAAAACTGTCCCACTCATCTCTGAACCTCTCCTGTGACCAGGAGTTGTGGCAGTTCCAACACGTAGCATTGGTAGGGAACTTAAAAAAATTACTGACGTCACAGCTGAGTCCAGCCCGCAGATTTTTGTGATATATGCCTTCCCTGAAACCAGGACTCTGTTTTTTCCTGTGGGCCAAACTCATCTTGTCTATAACTCCAGTTTTGCCAGCAGAATTACATCCCAGGATGAACTGAGCAACTTTCAATCAGCAGTTTCACAGCCTTTGGAGAGGCAGACATTATCTTTAGGCACAATCAAAACAAAACAAACAAATCATTTGTTCAGTTTGTGCTTTGTGAGTAATAATTATTATTTCACACGTGCCCTGATACTTTAGGATTATCACTTAATTAGCTAAATATAAATAGAGTAAACAATTGGTGCAAGTCCCACTGGAGTCCGCCCTTGGCTCTGTGATGGATCCCCAAAAGAAAGCCTGGCAACAGGAAAAAGACAGCTCTAACAGCCACCTGCTTTGGATCTGGCATGAGTAGATGGACAGAGGCTTTTAGTCTCTTTCAGGATGCTACCCTGCACAGTGGGGTATTAAAAACAGCAGCTGTGGTGTCAACATGGTTCTTTGGAGTGCTTTCAAGCCTTGTTTCTTCTCCTCAAAACGGGTACATTTCAGGAGCTATAGATTAATTTCAAGTACGCGCATTGTACAAAAGGTTTCCTTTACGCTATATACACTTACAGTAGGATATTATTTTCACATACGTTATGACAGAGTGCAAGCTGCAGATACGCTGTGCTCTTTTCAAAATAAAACAGGCTCCCACGTGTGCAACACTGTCAATACGGGTACGTCCAAAGCCCTCAGCGCAGCAATACCTTGGCCTCCTTTCTGGGGTCTAGGAATATGTTTCCTTGCAAATAGTCATTTGCACAGTTACAGATAAGTGGATTTTAAACAACGTGCAACTAATGTCATTTTCCCCACTGGCCTGTTGCAAATATCCCTACAAGACCAGTGGCTGGTGTATTTAAGGGCACTTCTCTGTGCTTTCCTGGTCTGTGGCAGCCTTAGGGAGTCAGGTCCTCTGACTGCCATTACCCTCTGTCGTGGTTTGAGCTTGAGCAAGCTCAGCAAGCTTGAGCGGCTGAGAGGTCCTCAGCCCTCTGCCTGAGCAGATACCTGCTTTTGCTATTCATTGACCACCGAACTGTGGCCAAAGGTAGGCAGGAAAAAAGATACCCTGTCATTTCTAGCTCTGTAGGCACCCCAGTCCCTGAGAAATAAGGGTAAACCAGGATGCAAAATGGAGCGGAGCTGAATGGGGTGAGGCCGGACCCTTCTGTTTTGCACTGTAGTGCAAAGACAGGTGAAATTCAGTAGTGCCAAATGAGATTTGGCGTTCTTTCTACTCTGTCACTCCATCCAAGGCTGAAGGAATATAAGACCTGTGGGTCGAAATATGTGAGAATATTTGTGCGAGACCCTGTGAAATCAGCCAGACATATTTCTCACCATTTTACAGGACAGAAAGATGGAGGTGTATGGGCACGTAGTCACAGTAATCTAAGCAATTTTCTTAAATCCATCTGCTTACACTAAATGTTATTTTCTATTTGAAAACTTCTTAACATTAAACAAGAAATAAGGGTTACTGAGAGCATTATGTAGAAGTCAGGGCCTTGTAGTGTGAGCCTGAATAAGCAAGCACTTGCAGACTTTCCACGCAGACGTCTGTGCGTGTGCCTGCAAAAGAGATGTGTACATCTTAGTGGCAGATCAGACATCTGCCCGGCTGCGAATCATGTGAATCTTTGGTCTTTTGAACCCACATAATGTCAGCACATAATTCCCCTCATGCAAATGTTTGCAATTTAATTGCAAAAGTCTGGCCCTTGGTATTTTGGGAGTGAGGGATATGACACTCACAGATGTACCAATAATATTGGAGAAGGCAGGAAAAAATGGGGACAGGGAAAACACACAGCAACTTTTAAGTTTTTTACTTTAAGAGACATTCTACAACATCTTTCTACTCCTGTATGAAGAAGCTAGCAACCATAATAGAAATGGATTTTAATTGCCGTGTTCACTGCTTTTTCAGTAGGATGGCAATTTACTTTGTGTGCTGACTAAATGCAGTCTGAATTGATAGGTGCCCTGACAGAAACTGCCAAGATACTAGATCATTCTGCGCAAATATAGGTATTCAAAATTAGATCAGGACATTTTTGTCACTTGCTTTATCTCAAGTTGCTAGGACAGTGCTAATAAAGGGTTTTGAAATCCTCTCTGCAGCACAGCATCTAAATCACAGAACAGTATTTTATTTTCCTTAAATGAGCGATGAATATTAGTCAGCCAGGAGAGCAACACGGCATAGCTCTTGCAAACTCTCCTTCCCCTCTCATACTTCTTTGCTTTACGCACAAAAAGGCACGCAAATGTACAAACGCAGCTATAGAGGAGACGCAAATGCGTGGCTACGAACGCCCGGCGTGCCATTTCCCTCCTGTCTGTGCATCCTTCGCCGGGCAAATGTAAGAGGAGGGTACCGCACCAAGGTCTCGGCTGCCAGTTTCCCTCCTCCGCCAGCTGGGAAGAGCGAGGGCAGGGGCGGAGGAGACGGAGAGGCTGGTCCTCATCTCCCCAGCAACAAACCTGCCACTTGGCTGACGTTCCACTTGACCAGCCTGCCGGGACGGAGAGGAGCCTGTCCGCTCTCTGTGGGGGCCCGCTTCGCTGGTGCAAAACTGAAAATTAAAACCGTGGCAAACTCTCTTCTAAGTAAACGGAATTAAGTAGCAGGCAGGAGCGCCTGGGAGCAGCTTCCTGTGATCAGAGCACTTAGCCGGCATGGCCGCCGATAAGGAAGCTCAGGCGGCACTGCTTTTTATTCTCCCTTTGTGGGCTTGATCTTATTACAGAAAACAAATTTACTAAGCGTGAATTATCGCTAAAATTCTTAATGCTTTGGCAGAGAAGAAAGTCAGATGCAGACGCTAGTCAACACGCACGGCTGTGGGTGAGGATGCTTCTCCTCGGCACGCTGCACTCTCCCAACTTTTGGCTATGAGCTGCTGCGAGAATTATTTCAAAAGACAGGCTGCAGAAAAAGGATCAATTAATCTGCTGAGCGAGTTTTCGAATCCATTCTCAATGCCGCTGATAGCCAGAGACCCCCTCCCTGTGCTTGGTAATTACCCCAATATTTCCTGCACGCTTGTTTAAACGGCTTACACTTGGGCTGCCTGTGAAGAAGAGCTCTCCCTCCGCTGATCTGAGGCAGGGGAGAAAGGCAGCTCGCCTTATCGCTCCGCTTCACTCCATCTGCAGCCAGCGGGGGGGCTGCCTAATCGTCGTCCCTGGGACAGGGGACGAGCTGGCTGGGGGATGCAGATAGATGTGACACCAAAGGAGACTGGGACTTTCCGACCGCGCTGGTGCCGCAGAAAACTCATCATGCTCTCGCCGTTTCAAAGGCGAACGAGGAGCCCCTTTAAACCGGAGGCCTGTCCCTTAATTATACAAATGCAGCGATCAGAGTTATTATCTGTCCTTACAAAGGCCGGAGCTTTAATTGAATGGTGTGTTGCTACCTTTGAGAGAAAGTGTTCAATCCTCCTGGAGAGCAAAGTGGCAGGAGGGGGGGGAATGGGAAAAAAAGAGGGCGAGCGAGAGGAAAAGAGCAAGAGGAAGAGAGATGGTATTTAACAAGCAGGCTGCTTTATATGGAAATGTAATGAATACCGTTGATAAAAAAAGGGAGAGACAAAAGTTGTGAAGTTTCAAGCTGTGAAAGAACTTCAAAGTGTATTCAAATGTCACATTGATTTTTCTTCAAATCTCTAAGTAGTAAGTTTTTCAAAAGAGGAATATGATCCCCTATTTTATCCACTAATGTTTTATCTACAAAAAGGGGAGAAAAAGCACAGTGTTTTCCTTTCACATGATATAATTCCTATATTGGAAGTCTTTATCTTTTTTTCCTAACCAAAGATTTCTTCCGTGTCTTTGAAAACGGTGACGTCTTCACCATATTTGTGTATTGGACGTTAAACTCTGAAGAATTTTGGGTCTGAGACCCTGCTTTACATTGAGATAAATGGCTGCAAGCCATACTATGGTGGGACCTCATTACCACAGTACTCCAAGCCAACGATAGTAAGGCAATACTTCCTTCCCGGGAAAGAAATGATGGCACACCTCTGGGAGCAATCTTCAAAGAGACACGAACCAACAAGGCTTTGTATCATGGTGGTAATATGTCGTCAAAGTAGGACATTAAAATGATGCTAAATATTAAGGCAGTGACACAACCCAATATGAACAATTTAGTTCTAAATCAAAATTGACAGCATGACTATATATCATCTTCAACAGCCTACCACGGATCTAGTCACCAGGAAGAACCCATTTCATGCCCTGAAAAACTGATTACCAGTTGTTTTACATGTCCACCGCTTTCCATGATAGTTTGGTAGAAATTCCAGATAGCACCTCTGAGAAGCAGAGCACAATTAATGCAAAAAATCATTAGAGGGAACAAAAGCCATTTTATGGTAAATTCTGAATATCTACAGCTCTTCTTACAGCCTGAGCTCCTATAGCAATGCAAAGGAGATGCTTATGCAGCACTCACAGTGTAGGGATACTCCGTAAACATGCAAACCTCAAAGGGAGAGGAATGAAAAGAAAACAAATGTATTATATTTCAAGAAATCGTGATTTCTAAGCTGATCTCGAGGTTTTTGAGTGAGTGGTTTCATAGTCTTCCAAAGATAGCTTTCAATCAGAGAAGCTACTTTGGACTTTGATGCTCCTCTGGGAACCCCCTGCATATCAAACAAATTCTGCTGAAGGACGTATAATTATAACACCGGAAGGAAAATGTGAGATAAAAATAAGGATCAAACTCAATCACAATAGTTATATCTTTGTCCCGTGGTGCACTTTGCAGTCCTGGCAATAGGTGTAAACCTCGGCTGCCTCCTGGCCTTGTAGGGGCTGCATCCCCTTGCAGACTGGAGAGAAACCTGGGTGTGAATGGCATAAGGAGCACTCCAGTGCATCTCACTCAGAATAATCAAGGCCTTAGGACTGCATGAAGACCACTAAGCACACCTGCTTCAGGTGACTCACACAAATTGTTATACTTGGCAAAAGAAACTGAAGTCTTTGCTTGGAGAGGTTTTTTCCTCTCTCTCCCCTCCCCCTCCCCCCTTAAGATTTAGCCCTCTCATTGAGAAATCACAGAAATGGAACACATTCTCTTCTTCACCATGTCCAGTTCCCTCGCATGTGGATTTCAGTGCTAATACTATTAAATCCAGGCAGAATACGCTCAGATTTGTGTGGACAGTGGCCTAGAATTTGGATTTGTTACTTCAAGAGATTTGGGCATCAGCTGGTAGTGCGAAGGCTGCTTCAGTCAGCTGCCTAAGATTGCTCCTTTGTGGAGGAATCCTAAACCACGGTGACATAGGGACAGAATCTCAACTATACCTCTGCTTGAGACTCTGTAGCTGTTGCACTTTGTGGAAGGGCAGGCAGGTGTGAAATATAGCAGTGCTATGCCAAAGTACTTGTGAAATAAAGGTTTCTTCAGACAGAGGAAAGCTTTAAGAGTCTGTCTTTCAATGAGTATTTTGAACAGTAAAAAATACTGTTGTAGAATACAGAGTTTGTAGTGAGAAAAAACTGTGGATACATTTCTAGTTAAGTGGATACGAAATTTTTTTCAAAGACTTCATAGCAATCCTTACATGCCCAGGTGGAGTTCTCTGCTCCTTCTGCCGACAGCTTTGAAGTCAAAATCACCACAGTTAAAATTCCTGCTGTAGGAACAGTGCTGGTGCTGGCTCTGGGGCAGCCTTCCAGGATTGTTTGAGAAAAACTTTTGGTGTGGTGAGTATTTGCAAGAATCCCTTCTTCCCCAAGCCCTTGCAGTAGGACTAAAGCAGGCCTTCAGCTATATCCTCCTGGGTCATCTGTAGAAAATAGATCCAGTCCCTCCACACAGGGATTCCAGTGTACTTTCTATGGGGGCTTAGCCTCTATCTAATGCAAATGCAGATGGGATATGTAAGCAGCCTGAGCCAGGGCTGAATGTGTGATGCCTACAAAAGACAAAACGAATGTTAGGAGTGAGGTTTTGCAGATACCCTTGGTGGCTGGTCCTCCTGACATGGATCTAGCAGGACAGGATGGATGGAGCCATCATGAATGGGACCTAAAGAGAGGAAATCCAAATGGACCAAGTAGGCACCACAATGACACAGCAGAAAAGAAACAAATAATTTATCTTTCCCTGTCCAAAGCATTCAGATGAATGAATAATGTTTTTAAAGCTGTCAGTCCTGTTTGGCTTTTTACACAAGTCCCAGCAGCTTTTTGCTGAGTGTGTGCTCCTCTTTGTGTGAGCGCTTTCACTATCTCTGCTCACAGTTCTCTTCCTGTAACTTGCTCATGCAACGCTAATCGGTGAGATTTTCTCAACAGGTGGTTCAAGCCCCAGGAATACCTGCTAAATCTCTAACACAATTGGAGATAAGATCTGAATAATAATAATTGTAATTCTTCATCTCTATAAGGAAATGCCAATTTGTCTTGCTCCTGCTTTGAAATACAAATACCTGCTTCTTAAGAAAACAGAAATATGCCCTTCTTGTGCTACATTTTCAGTTACCTACGAGATAATTCACACAGACTTCATAGGGAGAGGTTTGTTTGTTGTTTAAATTCCACTGATTGAAAATTTATCCAAAGCAGAGCAGGATGCACCGAATTTCCTATGGTTACTGGCTGAGATAAAGGATTCCTTCGGAGGCCATGGAGAAGAAAGGGTTGCCACCAGACCTAGGGACCATTACAAATCTTAACTCGCTCATGCTCCATTTGCAAGGTGTATTTCCTTCACCTTGCCTGTTGTAATGTAAGCACATTGCATTTTAAAGCAAAATAAAAATCTTACCATGACAGACATTACTACCACAGGTTTGGACACCTGGTGTGATAAACTCCTTCCCTGCTGCCTCCTCAGACCTTAGCTCTTGTTAGCGTTGGGAGCCTTCATTTACATTATCCAGCTTAGTAATAGCAAACTCCCCCTCCAATGAACCTCTCTTCTGGAGACTCCTTTCCAGAAGCTTTGTAAAAAATCCAGGAGACTTAGAGCCATTCAGTTATAAATTTTTCTAGACTGGAATTTCCTACACAATTGCAGCTGTTTTTCTTCCAAAGATTTCTGTCACACTGGAGAGCCATTATTTACTCCTGTGGGAGATGCCATGGTTTGGTCTAAAATTATAATAATCTAATACTTGGGCTATAGTTAGATTGTTAGTAGATTTCCTTGAAGCTGAGATTAAGCTCATCAGGCTGCAATTCTTGAAATTGATCTTTTATTCAGTTAAAAAAGAATAATAACTTTTATTCTAAGTACAGGCATCAGGCTGGATTTTCCCTTTTAAAGGGAACAGCTGCTATTTTTAATGATTTATTGCCAGTATCTTCCCTGTTTCGCACTTTATTTCTTTCAGAACCCCCCAATGAATACCATCTGGTTCCAGTGATTTACTACGCTTGCATTTCATGAGCTGCTCCGCGACATCCCAAATTAAGACAAGGAAAATATAGTCTGAGTTTCAGGAAAATCTTTCTGACAGATCTATTAGACTACGGAGTAATCTTTCAGTGGGAGTCTCATTGTCTGAGACATTTATAGCAAGACTGGACAAAGCATTGGTAAAATATACTGCAGGGGACAATTCTGCATTAGCAGAAGGATAGTCTGGATATACGGCTCTGAAATTGAGCCGGTCAGAAAAAATTTTAAGGGAACCATCTTCTGTCAGAAAATACAGTTCTGGCAAAACTTAAAATACTTTGCTAAACTGTGTTGATTTTGCTGAGTATTATTTCAAAGAGAAAAAAAAAAGGGGAGGAATTTTAATGTCAAAGTGTCATATTGTAGTCTTTTCTGAATAAAGAATTTCATTTTTTTCCGTGAAATATTTATTTATCCCATTTCTGTACTACATTCTGAAACAGAAATCTAAATAAATGCAAAATATTTACAATAACCCAAATTTGCTATTCTTCCCTCCAGAACTGTACTTCCTAGAGAAATACTGAAAAGCGTAGTTTTGTTCCAGTCAAAAATGAGAGCAAATAAGAAATATCGTATAGCTTCACCACTGAAAATTGCCTTCCAACACAGTTCTGAAAGTTTTCCATGGCAAATGTCATCTCTTTATGTTCCACATTTATGACACATTTCTCTGCATTGGCTTTTTCCCTATGTCATTTCAATGCTTAGTGCCTCAGTTCCTTCCAGATTAAAAGGAGAATAGGAATGTGCATTTTGCTCTGAGAAGCAGAACTGAAAGGCACTTCATAACAGCTTATATTTTTACTAGTGAGTATCTTTCTCATTCCCTGTGGCTTGGCTTCTTTATTGTCCTCAGGTTGCTTTGCAGTTTGGTTCTGCTTTCACTGATGTGCTTTATCCTTCCAGCTATAATATAATTGGAAATCTTAATCACGGTTCAAATCACTCTAAAGACAGACACGGAGAAGCAGTCCAACTCTGAGGTGGATTGGATATTTTTTCTAAAGCTTGGCTGGTCACAAAAGTTCCTGGAAACCTTTCTGTCCTCTTCAAGAGCAGGAGACAAAATACAGGTTGCTTTTATAAACAAATCAACTTTTGAAAGTGTCAAAGCCCCATATTTATTTTTGAAATCCTGGGATCTGGCCAGTGCTTAATAGCTTTGAAAATTACTGTCCTTAGAAGCAGCAAGTCTCTATTTGAAGACTGCCAGTTGCTTCATCTTTCTGAAGGAAGCAGCTTTCTGAAAGTGTTCTGTTACTCCTTGATCTATGGACCCTATTGGGTCTTCCCCTCCTTTAATTACTATTCGAAGCCTAATATCTTCCACGAAGGAAAACAAGAATCTGCAAAAAGCAAACACACCTGGACTCCCACTTACTTTCCTCCCACAGTGAGTTTCTTTCCCTTTTCTCACAAAAATTCTCTCTTCTGCCATGACGAAAATAATCTCCTGCTACCAGTGGCAAACTACCTTGCTGTCTCTAACCAGCTCTGGATGCTTTCCACACACATCTTGCCTCCTTGGAGAGGATCTGAAAGATAGGAGGGTTTGCTTCTTGCTTTGCGGGATCCATCTGTGTTCCACGGAGCACTGGAAGAGTGAAGCATTCCTGTCCCCGTCTGCAGAACCAAGCCTACAGGCAACTATCACCGTTCAGCGATACCTTAGCAACTATATGATCATACCTTGCAAGGGTAAGGTTGCTAAGGTCCCCTAGCTACCATGCATAGTTTTAAGGATCTTCATCCACTCCTAAACTTTAAAATAGTAGAAGGTGGACACAAGCTGGGCATCTTCTAGCACGGCCTTGTATGTGTATAATAAGCCTCTTCTGCTCCGCATCAAGAGACACAGGCTTTTAACAGGGTATGGAGAAACAAGGTGCTCAGTGGCCCTATTTGACTAGTTTTTAACAAAGAGAAAACTGAGAAATAGCTACCTAGTAGCTCCCACAGGCTTGAGAAAGAAACTCTCCTGAACCCAAGCTGCAGCACAGAAGAGAGAAGGAGATCTCTGGGTTCGTTTACAGGCAGTAACTTTGAGTAATAATGTCCCATGGTTCCTTTGGTGGGAAGTGAGAGAAAAAGGAAAGTCCCGGACAGGCAGTAAGAAGTAGGAAACATGATTTGAAATTTTCTGAAAGATTTCTTGTCATAATGCAAATAGCCACACCAGTCTGCAATGAAACGTTTGTTTCAGCTCCTTCTGTAACATCTGCTGTAGGATTCAAGTCACAAGGACTTAACTGTACTTAACATAACGTAAATGCGCTGCTCTCACACATTCTCGACACACCCCTGGATTGCTTTAGGCAATATTTGAATTCACCACCTATAGCTTTTTTTTCTGTGTATTTTGCACATAGGGGAGAGGTGAAACACATCATTGATATGGGAGTACAAGTACACTGTGCTTGTGTATACTCATGTAAACCTTTTGCATATATGCAGCCAATATTGATTTTGGCCCTTGGTGGGAAAGGAGTGATCCTTTCTGACGGCTCTCTGTCCCCAGAAGGGAGCGGAGCCTTCCCAGCTGCCAGCCAGCTGGTACGTAGCCTGTGGCTATCGAGTGACCTGCAAGGTGTTTACTTTCTGCAGCAGTCTTCATTCCGGTCGTTGGGCATTTTCCTTGCAGTTTTAAAGCCCGAGGTTCAGTGACCACACCGAAAGGGACTCTGTCGGTACGGGGTACAGGAAGGCCTAATCTTCCCCTCAGAGGCTGGGGTGGGGCAGTCCGAGGGACCACCGCCATTTTGAGGGCCTGCTCTGCAGAGAAGACTTTAACTCACATTTCCACATCACGTCCAGCCCTGTGATGGTGGAGCGGTGAACTTGATGCAGGGAGGTATGCTGGATACTGCTTATGCTTTCAGTTTTAACATCGGAATTAAGCAAATAATAACAAAAAATTCTAGTCAAGAATAAATCTATAAATTACTTCTAGCACAAATAGTGCAGTTTGCCCATCATGAAATATCTGTGCATATCTGTGATAAAAATAAAGTGCCATTAACCTGCTCATTTCAATCCCTTCATTCAGCTCCAATATGTGATAATTAGCTTTAACTACTCCTAAGATGTTACTCTTGCTTAATGACCATCCACACACTAAAATGCCTGGAATTTAGTAGCAAACACAGAACAGATTGATCTTCTCAGGACAGGACTGAGCTCATCTGCTGGACAAGCATTTCCACTGCTCTATTGGAAGTAAAATATTTCAGATTCCAGTAGCCTTGCACAATATTTCAATCCTCAGTTAATATCAAGGATTCTTTTTTAAAAAACACGCTTTAAACACACATACATACACATATTCAAATTTGTTGTCCAGAACATGCTAGAAAAAGGACTTCAACACTTCCAGGTTAAATATCATCATATACTGAAATAGTAATGATTAGCAAAGTGCTCAGGCTTACAAGTATCACTGGAGTAAGAGAAGAATAGTTGAAACTATGTCCTAGAAGTTTACTCAATGGATCAGGAAGCATATTCTTATTTCACCTTTGATTTAAAAAGTGTAAATGAAATCACCTGCCACTCTAGTTATGCAAAAGCAAAATTAAGGCAAACATTATCAATCTCTTTGAATCTGTATTAGGAAGGCCAAGTCTCCTGTGAAAACAGTGCTGAAGTATAATTGACCGTGTTACCTTCTAGCTTAAGGGGCTAAGTTATTGCCAGATCAAAGAGGTCAAGTTTTAAATAACAGTGGTTGTTTCAGATCCAGGGAATGCTATTAAAGTTAAAAGCAGTTATAATGCAACTTAATGCCTTTGCCTGTTTTATTTACATTTTATTCCTAGCATGTAACAAAAAGGTTACAGAAAAATAGCCACCTGAAGGCAAAAAGGAATTTCATGATCATTTAACTTTTAATTATTTAGTGTTAGATGGTTAGATTCTGACACTCTTATTCACATTATTGCCTTACTCCATAAATACTTTAACTAATTTTGACTGTAGCATGTCTTTGCCTCCATAAAATCAAGAGGATGGGAATCTGACTTTTAAATTCTGCAGGAAAAAATCACTGCAGTTTATTCTGGATCAGATCTACTGATTGATGTTTTGCTATCACACAGGGAACAAGACAAAATATTTCTAATTCTTCCTTTGGTTAGCAGATGGGTCTTTAGATACATAGCCAACTCGATGAGTGGACACACTGTCAGTAAAGCCTTATCTTTGGACATATACCACTTACCATAAAAGGAATATTTTATTAGCAAGCTATAAATTTCATATTCCATTTCCACTATACAGGAGAGGTGAAAATCAAAGGAGAACATTGCAACCTACCTGCAACTAGCCATTCTATTCACTGATTGTCTATAATGCAAACAGAAAACACAGTGCTCAACAAGTACCGTGCGTAATTCTGCCCTCTTCCCGCTCCTGTAATTCCAACAAATTCTGTGAAGTTACTGCCAGACTACATAAGGGAAAACCAAAGTCAAAAGAACTCCACTATGTATCTTCTTCTGCTGAAGTCAATTAATTTGGAGTGGCAGCATACAAGTAACCTTATTTGTTTTATTTATGAGTTACTTGTCTCAGGTCTCACCTTCTAATAGGAACTTAGGCCGGTGCCTCTAAATACATGGCTTCTTGAAAGTGAATGTTAGTGCTCCTCAGAGATACTGCAATTTGATTTCTGGCTTCAGGTCACAGGACTATCAAGTGAGTTTCTATTTTCTCAGTTTTCTGGGCAAGCAGGTCAGGGGGTCTCCTGTGAGACTGATTAAACCAGACAAAAGTGGATCATGCTCCGGTCTGGATAAAAATACGTGCTTGAGAAGCATAGTGTTAAAAGCTAACATTAGTCCAAATAGTCTCGTGAGTGGAGGGAGAGCTGGAATGTTACCCGCTTACAAGAACATTTTCATTACTATAAATCTGTAGTTTCATCTACACAGAAACACTATAAAATGCCTATTGGAATATTTTCATGCCACATCCAGATTCATTATCCCGTTTTAAAATGAAGCGTTAAAACCGGTGAGGTCATTACGCTATCAGATAATTTAAATGCTCACACTAATTAAAATGATGGCATTATAAAAGAAGAAACCCATCTCATGAGGCTCAAAGGCTCAGAACCAAAATGGGCATTCCAGGTTGCTTGTGGAGAGCTTTTGGGGAGCAGGAATTACACGTCCGTGGCTGCACGCTCCTGTCCTCTCCCCTGAACTGGGCTGCCCTTGCTGCCCTGCAGGCAGTGTAAGCCTAGGGGCGTAGATACTCTTCGCCACCAGGAGAGTCATCTAGGTGCAAGTATAAACACATTTGCAGAAGCTGGTGTCCCAGGCAACAGAGAAATGTTGGCAGCTAAACATTTGCTGTTTTACCTTTTCAGGGGAAGGACAGTCTTTAGAGAAGCCAGCTGCTTCTTGATTTTTACAGTCTCAGTCATGGTAGACACTGGTAAAACCCTGTAGACCACTTCAGATCAGCTGGCTTTTCTGTGACCAGTCTGGATCTTGAATACCTCCTTTAAACATTTTTAGGCACTGTGTGAATTCATTTACCACCAGACACAGAGAAATTTTTTTTTTTCCCAAGTTTTTTTAAAAACTCAGCTATTTTTTCACTAATGTTGGGGTAAAATGGGGAAAAAATGCTAATAAATGTTAAAAGCCCATTAGAAGACTTTCCCAGGTGCACCTAGTGCTACCAGAAGGCAATAAAACAGTTCACACTAAACCCCATGCTAAATTTGATTTTTTGAAAAATTCCAAACTGAGCCTTTTTAGAATGCAAAATTACTTTTGCTCCTCAAAGCATGGTTGACAATAAAAACCGAAGTCTGATACAGCTTTAACATTTGTAAAAATAGTTATTTTACAAATACTTTTGACATACTGATTTTTCAAAATCTACTAAAGGTTATTATGAAATGAGATTTATATATTAAGTGATCTGATTGGCCATTACGACTTAATAGCTAGATATTTACAAAAAAATAATCATGTAGATAATGTAATAATTAGCCTCAACTTCTTAGTTTTACAGAGAAAATAATTTCATTATGGAATTCATTTTTTAAAGCTTCACAGACAGAAAAAAACAAATACAAAAAGGAAAAAGACTCATCAGTTTTTAAATGTATTTTCTTCATGAGAAGTTACTGAAGCAGTACATGAACCAGCCTGTTGCTAGTTTCATGAAAGAAATCATGAGAATGTAGTTCAGACCTTACTTTTCAAAGAGATCATGTTCTGTCTTCTACTCCTTCTTTGATAAATTGTATCAAGAACATAAAAACTGTATTGGTCACGATTGTAAGAGATTAGATTATAAGAGATTTTATAGCTTCATACATGAAAAGGGCTATGGTGTTTCAGAGCAGATTAGAGAGTATGCACAGAAATGATGCAATTTCAAAAACTGAACAGTAGAATTGATTTTCATTGAGTTGAATAAAATTTTAATGGCTGAGATCAGAAATGTAATTTAGTATGTATCAAACTTCATAATGTGGGTTATAAGTAAAGCCACACCTTCCTTAAGGGACAGGTCTAGATGAGTTTCTGATAACTGCTTAAGTAAACTTGAGTTAGGCAGCAAGCAGATTTACTTGAATTAAGAAAGAACCACACACTCTAACATAATGTCTAACTCTGATGCCACTGTATATTAAGCTAGTGCAGAGTGTGGGGAATTTTTCTGGGTGGTTTGGTTTGCTTGTTTTTCAGCAACACATCTAATCTGATACAAATATTGCTGTGGATGCCTTAGAGCTTGTATACATGGAAACATTTTCCCACCAGCTACAGAGCAGACAGAGTTTATTCCCTTAAACCTATGTCAGTATGACTCCTCCAGATGGACTCCAGCCCTGTATAACAAGGAGTGGGTCTGAAGTAATGACTTTGATTAAAAAGCTCTGTTTCATAACCAGCTCTTAAATCACCCACACTCCAGATATTTTTATTATAGAAGGTGTTAGCAGTCATGGGTCAGAGAAAAGGATGGGATCCAGAAAGAGTCAGGAGTCAATTAGACATAAAGATGCTGTTGCAGATGGTGGACTTAAAAGTCTTCCGTGCAATAACAGATATCAAGGAAAAGCATGGGAAAATGCCGTTGTGGTGGATAAGGTTGTAAGATGCAGGAAAGACTAGAAAAAGAGGGAAATATAATTTTAGATGAATCATGGAATCATTAAGCTTGGAAAAGACTTCTAGGATCATCTAGTCCAACCGTCGACCCAACACCTCCATACCTACTAAAGTTGCCTACTAAAAATTAGTAAGCTATCATTTTGATGGGCAGAAAAGAATAACTCAAGAACAGTGACACCGAACTGAAATTTTAATCCTTCCGCTGCGGGAGGGATGAAAGACGACTGGAAGAGAGGAAGAGATACCAGGCAAGGGCTCCATGGAAGCAGAGTAGCAGAGCACATCACTTGCATCAGTTTCTTCTGATTGGATGTCAGAGTATCTCTAGGCCCCCAGACCACAAAAGCTCCAAGTTCCTGGCTTGGGGACACACCTCAGCTGTGTCTGGACTCTACACTAGATCAAGATCCAGGCATGGATCTGACCGCCCTACCACTGAGGCAAGGTGGCAAAGCTGTTGAAAGGGTCCCTGGGTACATACCCCAAAACCAGCCTCAGGGCACGTTATTAGGCATCTTATTTTGAACAAGGTGGGGACCAGGACCCTGTGGCAGACTGTGCTCCTTGACAGCCCCTCTGTGTATTCCCGGCAAAAGACAGTGAGGAAGTTGAAAAAGAAAGCGCTTGAGAAAGCAGCTCAACTTCTGATCTTTAGTTTACCTTGGCCTGCATCCAAGATTCTCAAGGGAAAAATGGTATCTTAAAACTTTAATTCAAAGGCTGCACAGTATTCTCAAATATATTCAGTAAAGGGGATAAAGTCAATATCAACAACATTTAGAAGCACTGTGAGTAGAAATTTGTATGTTCTTTTGAAGTAAGTATATTACCTAAAAAAAGTGTGTCTCTTGCCAATTTCTAACTGAAACATGCCCTAAAAGAGTGAATTTGGGCCCTTTTGAAATGGGGTGACAAAGTTAATCTTTATACAAGTTTCCATTAAGTGATACCATTCCATTTATGGAAATGACAGCAGAGTCTACTTTGTTTGTTTGTTTGCAAACTGTCTTTGGTATTATCTGTCAAACGTCAATTAGACATACTTTGGTATCATATAAAAAGTGTGCATATACACCAACTAAGCAGAAGAGTTAATTAGCTGAAATATGCCAGCTCCATACCAAGGGAACTATGAATATTCATTGGCTCAGTTACACAACAGGTAATCAACTATTCCGTTTATGAATTATGTCAATAGTGCCATCAGTTACTGTGTATTTTCACAGCAAGCGATTTTTAAAAAAATATTCTAAGCTCATAGTTAGGTCTTTTGAGAAGTATACACACACATACATACCATATATATGTATCTAGAAGTATATATATACATATCTCAAATTATTGTGCAGCTTTTGAACACCAGTGCACATTTAAAAACGTGAGAGTGCATGTGCTTCTCGAACCATCAATGTCATACCCTACATGGGGTTCAGCACGTAGAAACTGGACTTGGCAGCTCACACTGAGTGCCGTTCATACACTCAGGACTCGAAGCTGTGAGTACACAGCACCACAAAGCACCACATTTTGTGCAAGCCCACGGGACACTTACGCAACCGGACTCAAGGCATGCAGACTCAGCATTTGTGAGCAAAAATGCTCCTTCAGGCTAAAAGTGGAATAGGGAAGTAGAGCATGGCAGCGGGAAAACCAGTTCTAGTGCAGAAGCGAAGAACTACCCAAATTCAAAAAACAAACCAATCTAAAATTTTGCTTTCCTTGTGGTCAGTCTGTATGGACAGAAGTCATGTCTTTTTTCACCCTTCATTTCATGGAGTTATGATCTAAAAGCAGCTGTATTATCCTACAGGTCTGCTGAAACTTGTCATCATTTACTCCTATATGCTACCACTTATGGTTGTTGTGTTGTGTGTGAAAATGACCACAGAAGATGACACAGAATGAATCCCTACATCTCCCTAGAGCTCATCCGTATTTCTTTGGCATTTTCCCACGATAACCTTTAGTTTTTTCTTACTCAAAGCTCTAGTGGTTAAGAATTAAATTGCTTGTAAGGAGATGCCTTGCATCACTGAACTGTTACAGACAATTACTGAAAGGCCTCTGAAAATTCCCAATGGTGGCCAGTGTATTTCTCCTTCTGTGGGCATCTGCGACGCAGCTTCAGGACTGTGGGAAAAGGGAACATAGCGGAAAGCAGAAGCTGTGCCAGAACCAGAACAAGTTACAACCAAAGGGCTGGTGGGGGTGGGCAAAAATGACCAGGCAAAACCAAACCCTGGTCTATATGTCAATACAACCCCTGTTGCATTGTTAGCTCTCGCATAGGTATGTAAATATTTATTGTTGTTTCTTCCACAGATGAAGGTCACTTGTCTCCATAAATTCTGAACAGGTACATAATCAAATTGTGAATGTTCATTTTAACATTTACCATTATACCAAAACCGCAGTGTTATTAGCATGTTTTATACAGTCTTTACTGCGGACTGCAGAGAGAAATGTTAGCGGGTCTCTCTAAGCTGCAAAAATAACAGTTCTCAGGAAGGATGTAAGTCAGGGTAACTAGTACATTCCCCAAGTATATAATATAAATATTGTATCATTTTTAGGATTCTTTTCAGTTTGTTTGAAGATTAGTGAAATTCAAAGTATGCATAGTATTTCCTTCAGTGGCAGGAATCATTTTGTTTACAAATCATTTTCTTGCATTATGGCAATCAGGGTCTGTTAAACCAGTTACAATTTCCCAAGTCTTGAGGAACAGGAAACAAATAGTATGTAATTATGTAATTGAAAATATTATAGTATATATAGGAGCGGAAATAATTGCCCGGAAGGAAGTTTTAATTCTAGCACTTCTTTAATATTGAGAGATTGCTGTGTATGGGCAGGTCAGAGAAAGAGAGGGGTGTGTGGCATTTCACAGGACTCAGAAAAAACAAGCCATTCCCCTGGCCCTGCTCCTCCTTCACGCTGCCTGACACTGGGCTGTAACTTCACAGGATCACAGACTGGCTGAGGTTGGAGGGACTTCTGGAGGTCATCTGGTCCAACCCCTCTGCTCAAGCAGGGCCACCTAGAGATGGCTGCCCAGGACCACGTCCAGATGGCTTTTGAATATCTCTAAAGATGGAGACTTGCCACATGGGTGCTTGCCGTTTGGGCTAATGGCACAACTGCCAACTGTGTAACACAGTTGTAATCTTATACATGCATCAACGCTGTTAGGAAATGAGAACCATAAATATTTCACGCTAGCAAATGAATGGAGAGAAACAGGAATCAGTTCTGTTGCTGCTGCTTAGTACAGAGGGGTCTAGTGAGTACAGGCACTTTTGCTCATTCCCCCAGACTTTGATCTGTCTCCCTTACGCTTACATAATTTATCCCTTGTAAATCCACAGTCTATACCCAGCCTTTCACAGTCCCTCAGATCCTTGCATCCAGCTTCATTTTCTCTTCTCTTTCAATTTGCTGCTTCCTTGCCCTTAGTATACTCTGACATTCTTTACAGCCAGACACAAATTAGTCACACAGATGTTGTCATGCCCGTGTACCACTGGCTTCTGGCTTTCTTTTTTTTTCGTTGTCCAGTCTTCTTTTCCTTCTGGGTGCTATTTCATCTTTCTCTTTCCCCAGTCCCAGCATTTCATTGATTCCCTGTATGATTCCTGTTCATCTTCTTGTACCATTATTCTCATGTGCGTTTTCCCCATTCATCTAATTCCTGACTTGATTAAATTTTGTCTGACCTACACAAACACCCACATTCAACAAAAACCCAGTCCCAGTCTATCGTAGTTTCTTTTCCTACCTCCTTTTCCTTGAATCCAGTAGCTGATACTTTTTTTCTAACATCTTCTGTGATACCTTGTTCTTAAAAAGATCTCTATCCTGAAGTTAGAAGACATGCAGCATTTTCAAGAACAAATTTCTGATATGCAAGCTTTCAAAAGCTTATAACCTCAGACAGCTTGTCATGTACCACAGCTCTCCATGCCCTCAGTTGCGCTGACACAACTCTTTATTAAGCTACATATTAAACCAGATCACTGAAGCCTCCAAAACGGAAGTGTTTGGCTGATTTGACATTTTTTCCAAGGTATTTGAAGAGAAATATGATCAACATAGAAAATTTCAATCTCCATATCAAAGAAATTAAAGCTTAAAAGCACTTGAGAATGTTATCTTACAGTGCATGATGTTGGACAGCCTTAAATAAAAATCCCCACATGATACCTAGTAAGACAAGGCACAATTTATAAAGTCTTCTCTTTTCTGTTCATTCAACAGTCTTGACTTTGCTGTAAAGCAAATCTACAGTTTAATGGTACAACCTGTAATGTTAGTAATCTCTTGAAATAACTGAGATTAGTGAACATCTACAGAGTGCCTGGTCTGTTGCCACTCAAGGAGTAGCATGAGACCTGTTCCTTTCACAAATACATATTTTTTTGGAGTACGTGCTTGATCTCAAATGACGAGGAAGAGATCATATGCATTTTCTGCTTTCCTGTTTGCACTGAGCAAAATATCATCAAAGTAGAATACAAGCTCTAAGAATTTGTGTTGGGAGGTATTCTGTTTCCCTATCTAACAAAAAAGAATTGTGCACAGTGATCCTGATGGTGTTTGGCCTAGACAAAGCCCCTTAATATTAAGAGATTACTGAGAAAAATAGAAAGGACTTCCAAGACAGGAACATATCACTGCTACATGATCTTACCAAAAAGACCATGTAAGCAATAATTAAAATGCAATTTTTCAAAACGAAAAGATGCAACAGTAATTGCTTTTTTTGCCAAGTCGGGAAAAGCCCTTAAAGACATGAGATAATCCACTGATATGGATGAGAATGCAAAGTATTTGTTTCCTTACAGGCATCTGTTGATCATGGCCAATGAGAAGACTAACCAGTGTATACATCTACCTGTTCTCAAATGCAGATGAATGGTAACTTTATTCTGTCTCAGAAGATCTAAAAACTCAGTAAAATCGATCATTGGATGCAATGATATTCTTGTGATGTTTGTGTTTTCATCAAAACTTCCAAAAAAATTCTCAACAGATAACCAAAACCAAAAGAGGAGAGCATACTGCTGATGTAATAGAAGGAGGTACTGACCAGCCAAGCAATATAAAGAAATATTAATTCTCTAATATTAATTTATACAGGACAGATAAATTATAATGGAAGTTTTTTAAGTATAAAAAAGAACAAACATAAGAAAACCCACCCACCAAAAAAAACAGTAAATAACTAACTCCCTTCCCCTCCACCCCCAAATTCCCACACACATGCTGGTATTTTCCAATTCAAGGTACACCTTGAAGCATCAGTGGCTGTGCATGAGGTCATGCTGGAGCACCTCAAAGCCTGTGGCCATGGATAAGCCCATGACAGAGCAGGTACGCCCCTGGAGGGACTGAAGCCATGGGTAAGGCCATGTTGGAGCAGGTTTACTTCTGAAGGGACTGTAGCTGTGGGTAAGGCCATGCTGGAGCAGGTCTATCTCTGAGGGCCCATTGTGGCCCATGGAGAAGGCCACACTGGAACAGGTGCACCTCAAAGCGACTGTGGCTGTGAATAAGTCCATGCCGCAGCAGGTACACCCCTGGAGAGACTGTGGCTCACAGATGAGGCTCCACTTGGAGCAGGTACGACCTTAAGGGACTGCAGTCTGTGGGTAGTCCAAGGCAGAGCAGGGACAAGGGGAGGAGTTCAACCTGATGGTCTGGTCCAAAGGGACCAGGGGTGAGACTGTAATGGAAATACCTTTAAATTGTATTGTGACCTGGGATTTGAGTTGCATGGTATGGGAATCACTATAGCAGGAACCCCTTGTTGGTAGCCAGGCTAGGAGCAAGGGGAGGAGTTCATTGCAATGTTAAACCCTATAACCGGGTCCAAAGGGACCAGGGGTGGAGACTGTAATGGATGTACCTTTAAACTGTTGTAACCTGTGATTTAAGTTGCATGTTATAGGAATTACTATAGCAGGAAGCGCCTGAACCAAAGGAGGACAAGCCTTACAAGAAGCAGTGCAAGTGCAGCAGTGCAATCTGAGCTGGGTTTGATGCCCAGTAACTCCACACAACACAGCACCTCTCCTGTCTGGAGTGACCACCATAACAAATGGAGCCCAAAGTCATGGACTAAATTAACTCAATGGACATTTGTGGAAATTTTACAGACATTTTACAGGGGTGGTCCATAGACTAAGGGAATGATATCTGTGTATCATATCAAAGCATGGGAAGGGAAGTGGTGCTTAATTAGGTTGTATTGGATAGTCTGTGACCTGAGCATGACGTAAATGGTAGGGAATAAGGGGTGGAGAATGTGCTGGTTTTGGCTGGGATAGGGTTAATTTTCTTCACAGTAGCTAGTATGGGGCTATGTTTTAGATTTGTGCTGAAAAGTGTTGATAATACGGGGATGTTTTCATTATTGCTGAGCAGTGCTGACACAGAGCCAAGGCCTTTTCTGCTCCTCACCCCACCCCACCAGCGAGGAGGCTGGGGGTGCACAAGAAGCTGGGAGGGGACACGGCTGGGACAGCTGACCCCAGCTGACCAAAGGGCTGTTCCACACCATATAATGCCTGCTCAGCATATAAAGCTGGGGGAAGAAGAAGGAAGGGGGGGACATTTGGAGTGATGGCGTTTGTCTTCCCAAGTAACCGTTACGCATGATGGAGCCCTGCTTTCCTGGAGATGGCTGAGCACCTGCCTGCCCATGGGAAGGAGTGAACGAATTCCTTGTTTTACTTTGCTTGCGTGCGCGGTTTTTGCTTTCCCTATTAAACTGTCTTCATCTCAACCCATGAGTTTTCTCACTTTTGTCTTCCGATTCTCTCCCCCTCCCACGGGGGGGTGAGTGAGCGAGCGGCTGTGTGGGGCTTAGTTGCCGGCTGGGGTTAAACCATGACACCAGGTGTTCTAATTTAAACTGGAACAGTAATTTTCACTTAGTAATTTTGTATTTTAAATACTCATTTAACACTGTAAGTACATTTGCAATGAACATCCTACTCATCTTCTGTGTAAGTTACAGAACAGAAGTCATTCACTGTGTGGTAGAGTGCTGTTTTCTAAGCTTTGTCCCAATTTCTCTGTAAACTAGTATGGTACTTCATGCCTGTATTTAAACCAAAGCTGGATTTTGATGAAATGCGATACATAACAGCACAGATGCTTTGCATACTTCCTCTTTCATGTAGCTTCTAGCATTGGGTTCTCCATAATCCTGTACATGTTCAGCCTATTTCAACTGTTTCTCGTCACTTCTCTTTCATCAAGGCTTCTGCCATAACTATTCATCTTAATTTCCCACTCAGCTCTTGTCTCCTTACTCAAATTAATGTCCATTATTTACCTCTCTTGTTGACATTTATGTATCCTCCTTATTAGAAAAAAGGCCTTCCTTTATTTTGGGTTTGGGTGTGTGCAGCAGGTGTGTGGTGGTGTGTGTGAAAGCACACATGCATACGCGCTTGTCTGACTCACCTAGCCCTTTTAGAAATACATGCAGGATCTTGAGAAAAAGCTAGTGGCATATAATAAAAGCATTTTCTTTAAAATATTTCAACCTGCTGTCAGTCTTATCCAGATGATCTTGCTTGGTCAAACAGCATATAGACAGCCCTGTGCTGAAAATACATGCACATGGAAAGAGATACTATAATCTGAAAATCAGTTGTAAGAAAGACAACTGGATCAAAGCAGGATTAAAATTTCTAACAGACAGATAAGGCTAGCATAATAGGATCACCAAATAGTTTCCCACCCTTTTTCTGTGGAGTGTAGCATGTGATTATTTTATTTTGTTTTTCTTGCAGACACCCTTTTGCTATTACATGGTATTTAACAAATACTTCTTTAGTGCCTGCTTGGAGTTCAGTGAAAAAGGAGATTAATGGATAAAGGTCTGAGACTAGACATAAACAATCTGTTCCATACTTTGGAAACTGTAGTTCAATGGATGTATTTAGACAAGCATTTTTATAATAAAAAGACGTTTTACCAGTGTCGTACTGGCATCACTGTATGAATGTGAAATAAAAGAATTTAAATTGAAGAGGAAATATTGTTAATGAGGAAGAACATGCTTTCTTGCTGAGTTGAAAGTTGACTCTCCCATTACAGAGTATCACAAATGTGCTGAAATGAATCCCAAGTAATGCCTCTCTGTGATTATTACAGTCATTTAATTCACCCTTTCTGTCAGGTCTTTTCCTCCTATTAGGAATTATTAATAACTCACGTATAATTTCACACTGCTTACCTTTTCTACAAGGTTGGCTGATCTGCATATCAGCTTCTAACTAAAATCCTTACACTGTTGAAGGGAAAGAAAAAGAAATTTCCTTCAACTGCACAGTGACTTGTTTACAGACTAAATATATATTCTAATCAGATCCCTACAGTGAAAAATATATTTTAATATCAAAAGGCATAAAGTAATAAAGGTTGAACTTGAACCACGTAGGTACACCTGGAATATAATGTAGGGTCTGGAATGGAATATATGGAACATAACGTAGTCCTGTAGTGGGCTGAGTCAAAAAAGAGCCTCAGGAATCTGTGCACTTGAGGCTAAATCTAGGGATATGGTTAAAGAGGGAGAAAGCTAGATATAAGTCCAATTTTGTTTTGTTTTTATTTTAATACACTTCCAAGGTAAAGGCTTTAAGGATCATTTTGGAAAAGCTTGCCTCTAAATTATACTACCTCAAAATTAAAAATGGTATCAAAAGAGAAGCTGGACAATAGCCGACTGCCCAATTTTTGTTCCCAGTCAGAACTGCCAATGAAGTACACTTAGTTTTGGGATGTGCCTTTAGTGGCATCCAGAAATAACCCAACTGTAAGAAGGATTTCAGAATATCTTTCCTGCCCAAAACATTTTTCATATTAGACTAATTCCACCAAATGGTTGGCTCAAAAAATCTGAACATTGAAGAAAATTAGGTTGGATCCAAATGCTGATCCTTAAAATTTAGCAATGCTAGAATGGCAGATTTTGTTTCTCTAGCAGGGACACTAAGCTGAGATGTAGGGCTGAGGGGCTGGCACGGCTGGTCTACAGTTGGTCGGGTGTGTAGCTTTTCCCTGCTGTGGGACAGGGGTGCTAGTATTCTGACCTATTGGGTCACACTGACTGCTCATTACTGTTCAGATACAAAGTAGATGGACACAAAGAGATAGGAAAAGTATAGTAGGTAACATTTATACTAATCAGTGCGTATCTCTACTGAGCCTGAAATGTGGATGAGCTCTAACATCAGCAGGTGACCCTGCAGCTATTTTGCTGTGTCATTACCGGCAATATCCACAGAAAAGTATTATCTAAGGTAAGATTTATGGAGATAAAGAAAAGGAGTTTAATACATAGAGGAAAATATACTCAAAACTTGTAGAAAATACAGAACGTCTCCTAAACAGCTACTTCATAAAATGTGAATAAGAGTTCTATTTCCACTTAGTAGAACACAATTCATATAAATGTTCTGGCAAAAAGTCAAATTTCCTGGAAAGGAAAATGAATATGGACTCTGCATATGCCCAAATGTACTTCCAGTAGCAGTAGCACCTTAACTGATTCTGATCCACTTGGAAAATTCATCTTCATATGAAATTATTTTTATTGATCGTGAAAGTCACTCCCAAGCTGCCTTTCTGCTCTCCTTTATGTCAATGCAATGCCATTCAATTGAGCAGAGTTGAACAGAGAGCAGAATTGGGCCCCCAATGCCCAATCCAGGAAGAGGGAGACTTACAGCTCATCTGTCAGTATGACATTTCCTATCCTCAGGCATACGAATATGGTTCTGACTGTAACTCTAGGCAAAAAAGAACTCGAGGAGAATATTTTTAAGTTTATATTTGTCTGATGCCTGAGACAACTTTGTGAAAAAGTGATTTGTTTACCACTAGACATAAATTCAGGCTGGATCATGAATCAGTTTTACCAGACTCCAGGTACGGGATTTTGCTAGATACAATCTTCCTGCAGCTTTCATCTATGAAGTTCATTGAAAAATAAAAATTAATTCTGGATTATTTTGTTGGTCTGATATGAAACCCCTGCTTCAGGGTGTTTCTTTTTAGAAAGCAAACATTTTCCCAGGTAAGTGAGCAGATGCAATGCGGTGATATTTTGTAATCTAGATATAAAGCATACCGTAGTATCTGTGAAGCCATCCTTATGTGACTAGCGGCAGACAGCAATTTTTAACATATTTTTCTAATAGTAATGTTAAGGTTGTAGCTTGCTTCAGGCATGTGTATAGGCTGGCATTAGCATGCTAAGGCAGCATGAGCTGGCGTTGATGCTGAAAGGCAGCATCCTGCTCTCACCTTGCCCTGGGCCAATTACTCCTCTGCCTCCCTGTTTCCTGTGCCATGCAAAGAACCAGAGTGAGCAACTGGCTTGGGTTAAAACTCAGAAAAAGATGAAAAATAGTCTTAACCCAGAGCAGCTCCTCAGCTTAATTCACAACGAAGGCTCAGGAGTATTTGTCTGACACAGAGGAAGCGTGGGGCAACACCAGCCACAGGTTCAGTGGCAGTGCTGGTGTCTGGTGGCCCAAAGTGTGTGTGCATCACTCGCCCCAGTGCCAGCAGAAGGCATGTCCCCCTTTCTACTTCCATCCCTTGTGACTGCATCAAAACCTTCCACATCGAAACGGAGTAATTCAAAGCATGTAACGGTCTTTCCAAGTCTGCAAACCAGAAAACAACAAAGAAATGTGAACTGTTTCTAGTCACCATAGTGATGCACTGCTTGAAACCCAACAACACAATAATAATAATAGTTTATATGACCTGTCTCAGAAATAACTTGCAGATTTATCGCAATCCTGTGTGCCAGTCGGGTAACTGAACACACATATGGACAATCCACGCAATGTAACCACAGTCCTGATTTTCCTGCTAATTCACAACATAGCAATAGCATTAGTAGCCCATATTATAAGAACTACAGAAAACTAGATAATTCTGCCAGCAAATCTGGGGGCACAGAGAAGGTGGAGGACAGGGAAATGGGAAGATATAGAAGCCTGTTTTTCTGTAAATGTCTCTCTAGTAAAAGACCCGATGATTTTTCTTGATAAATATGTTATTCCTCTCCATTTAAATTCTCTCTCACACCCTCTAAACATTTCTTATTGCCACATCTGTTCTATGCCAATGCCTCTTGAAAACTAACCTCATCCTCCTGTTCTCCAGACACCTCCATGCCTCCCGCAGCTTGTGTACCACACAGGGATCTCCTTTCTGAGTCCTCCCAGGCCCTCTGTGAGCTCCCATGCCCGCAATGTCCCGCTTAACTTTAGTTTGTCTCCTTTTGTCATTGTCTTTTTTATTTTAACATAAATTTTATTTTAACAACTATTTTAACATAAGTTAATCAGGATCTCTCCTACAGTTTTCTCAAATCCTCATGTCTCGACCTCCTGAGCTCCTCTCCCACCCCATCCCAGTGAGCTGCTTAGCTGCTCCAAGGTGGTGATGGAGAGTGCCCAGGGCTGCCTGGGTGACCCCACACATCCCCTTCCTGCTCACTCAGTTGCCCTTCCTCCTTCCACAGGTAAGACTGCGAAAAGGAAAAGTGCAGAGAGAAGGTGGGAGGAGGACATAACTACCCTACAGAGCTCAGCCTGGGACATGTCCTCACATCCTGTAATATAATCACGCCAACAGGGAATAGCTATGTTCTACACAAAATATTTCTGTAAACCTCCTATTTTTTATCGGCGGAAGAGTGGCGGGGAAGATCAAAAAGAGCCGAAACACTAACTCTGTTGTGAAGACTCGGCACACAGACCACAAGAAAAAATGTCCTGCAGTTTGTCTCTTTGCAGAATGCTTTGACAAACACTGCTTTTTATAAACCTTGTCTAACATATTTCATAGAATTCTTTTGAAAATGACTCATTTGGCCTTTACATTAAAAAGAAAAACCCCAAACCAACTGCAAAGGCTATATTTTAGCAGTGTCTATTGCAATCTAGTTTTTATTCCTGTAGTATAAACTGTAGAGCTAAAGCTGTATGTATCCCTCAATATCCCAGACAACCCTTGCTATTCTTTTTCTTTCTACCAAAATCATTGCTACTTCTTGCATAATTTTTTTTTTAAAAAAAGGTTTTCTTGTTACATGGAAAATGTAATAGTTTCAACTTTAGTCACAGAACAATTTGGATCTCTAGCAGCTCATGTAACCCGTTCCTTTGCACTAGGTAAGCACAAATTTAATTATCTATAAGAGCTTCTGATAGCTGGGTCTAACTTGCTTATTTCCATTGAAATAATTTCCCAAACTCCTGTGATAATTTGCCTCACCCCTCTACTTGGTAAAGTTTGTTTTTCTTGGGTTTTTTTCCTTCAAAGGTTAAGATGATGACTTTTTCCCCTCTTTATTGTCCTTTACTTAACTATAGGGGTTTTTTGCATGCCAGCATTTCAGTTTTCTTTCCTTCCTTTCATCTCTTATCATGCGTTACTTTTCTCCAAACTGTACCTCAGCAAAAAGAGATGCTGAAAGAAAGATAGTAAGGATACTGAAAAAAAACCCAAAACAATAACTGAAACTAATTACTGTTATCAATGCTTTGGATTAGGAATTACTGTAGGAAAGAAAGTGTAGTTTCATCTGATTCTCTTCTCTCAGCCAGATTCTGTCATGCTTGCTTGGGTTGAGGATTACTTTCCTATTCACGCGATCTCATTGAAATTAGCAGGATTAACAGTGCAGCAAATATTTCTCATACTGAAAAAGGTGGCAGAATCTAGTCTTGAATGATTTTCATAAATCATAACCCACAGTGGTTCAGTAGATTATTTACCCCTAAACTGAAATATTTGTATTAGACAGGTATTTGCTTCCAAAATTGTGGATCACCTTCAAGGAACTGTCTACCTTTTATTAGCACCCTACACCAAAAAATACCGCTTTTGCTCTCTAGCCTATGACTCTGATATGCAGAGACACTTTAATTGCTCTGCATTCCTGAGTAATCATTTTATGATGGGTTTATTGCCACCTCTCCCTTATCAGGGCATGGCACTGTTACAGACCCTAGTGATAAATTACCCTTTAGAGAGGGAGAAGACAGTGCCACTTTAACAAGTGCAATAAAGCACTTTTTATACTGGGAGAGTTCAGTGCATTTCCCATTCATCATACACTCTCAGTGATTTTACACAGATTTTACACTGTTGATTAGCTCATTAGTGGGGTTAATTGGATACATTAACTGGCAGAATTACAGCTTGACTATGAACCAGAGGCTGCAGCATTATAAATGACAGACAAACTACAGACATGCATGGCCAGCCTGAGGGAAGTTCTTCTCTTTGATTAACTTTCATTAGGTTTTAATTCTTCCCCTTCTACTTCTATAATTGACTCTGCCTGAATATTTACTATAGCACGAAATGAATAAGGGGATAGATTACATGAAGCTGCATTTTCCATGGCCGTCTGTCCTGATGTCGCAAATATTCAGAATATGATGACTAGAAAATGAGCAGTAAGACTGTGAATAGTTAGGCCTTACAACTAAAGTGTATAAGCAGTTAAATCCTAGCTGCTACCACATATCCTGCTAGAAAATAGTGCCCACAGTTGCACATTTGGGGCCCAGCCCTGTTCCCTGCACATAGCCAGAATTTTACAGATGGATTAGTGTGACATAAAAAGATAGGAAATGTTTGTTGTCTGTGGGAAGCAGAATGGAGCCTCTGAGCAGCTATCTGCTTAGCCTAAATTTTGCACTAGTTTCTGCAGCTGCTGGGATGATGTTGGAGTCTCAGTTGTTACATCTCACAGATGCCCAAAGGATTCCCCAATAATTTTGTACGCAGATTATTTTTCTGTCAGGGTAATATGGTTTTGAATGACGTTGGCTAATAATTATAGAAGTTTAAAATTTAGTGATTTATTGTAAGCAAATGATTTGGTAGCTATATCAGTGTTTTTACACTGGTTTTCTCATAGCTAGTTCTGGCCACATGAACCAAGGTTTTTCCACTTCGGGTATTTAATTTTGTCTGCTAAGCACCCAAACTTCTTTCAGTTTGAATACCTCAGAAGGTCAAACGGGAAGAAACTGTGTCTGCTTCATCCTCTGTCCCTCCTCCATCCCAACCAAAAACCATTGCTTCCTCCTCCTAACGACACTGTATGCCAGTGGGCGGCAGCTTGGGGCAGATGCAGCGTACAGAGCCACCTTTGACCACCCCGTTTCTCTCCTGCTAGAAGCTCTCCCTGCATTTGCACACTCTTCCCAGTTTTACAGGTAATATCTCCAAATGCTGTTGTTAATCAAAGCATTTATTTCACAAGTTCTGGACACCTCCTTGTGCATTCGCTATAGGTGTCATTTTGTTTCATACACCATATTTCTTAGGGGTAAGAGATACAGATATGAACAAGCATATGTCCATATGCCCAAGAGAGTATTTGCACATGAAAATATAAGAGAAAGTAATGCCTAAATCTGTTGAGCGCACAGCTGAAAATGTGTAGTGGGACCTGAGGCAAACTCATTTGACTACCCAAGCAGGGATTACTTTTTAATAGCTCTCTGTGCCTTTTTAGGCCAAAGCTCTTAGTGGGATTTTGTCACAGCGTTTTTGTTTTTTCAGGTATGCCTGCAATGGTCAGCTAAGATTATTGGTTGTTTTACTAGGATGGCAGAAAGAATATTTTAGTTACTGAGTTTGAGCTAATTAGTATGCACAGTTGAGTTTGTGACCTTCATTTTCACTTTGGCTTGCCCATCTGGAAGGGAATATGTTCCTTGGTCTTTTTTATTGAATGGGTCTGATTTCCATCACTGTACATTATCTTAACTTTTCTCATTTCAGTAAGATAGGCTTTGGGAAGATAGCCATTTATTTTGCTTAGCTTCTATTTAAGGCCTCTTTCATTTGCCTTTTAATTTCTCTGTTAAATAATGCTAGCGTTGGATTGCTACCTGTCTCTGAGTTTTTTGTGTCTCTTCTGGATAGACAACACTTAGTCGTGAGTCGTAACAACATCAAAGGACTCTGGTATATTCCCTCTTAACTACCTATAAAACAGTACTTTCCAAATTATGTTATTATCTACAACAAAGTAACTACAAGCAATTTGAAAACTGAGGATGAAATCTGTGGGTTGTAAAAGCCATGCCTACATCGGCGTGAAGAAAAGTAGTTTTGTTGTTGATTTTGTTCCAGTATCTCCAGTTTTTGAAGCTGAATCACCACCTTATACTCAAGAGACAACTACATTTTTTCTGAAATAAGGTCCTTAATAAAGAGGATTCTAGACTTTGGAGGTAAACAATTTATTAATTCAGCCCTGAAAGCACGGCAGGATAAAAGCAAATCAACAGCAAGATGGACATTTTTCTTCCTAATAGGTGGTTTCTTACCTTAAAACCAAAGGAGCCGTTCTCAGAAACATCTGAGACGAGAATTTCTTCATATAGCTCTAAGAAAAATATCCTCCCTGTTTCTCCTGTCAATAATTTGGTTCCTTTTGGTCTCGCGGTTTATCCCTTTGGGAACAAGATTATTGTCCCATAAACCAGCAAGCGGTTACTATTATCCCTTAATTACTAGTAATGGTGTGAAACTGAAAAGTAATATTGCGTGGCTTGTAATACGAGTGTTATTATGCACTGCACTTACTGACAGGGAGATTGATTCTAGGTCTGTTTCAGTGCTGCCAGAACCAAACGGCTCAGACTGAGATTTGTACTGTCACACACACATCGCTACCCAGACTCTGATGTTTTTACTCACGTCAGGGAGCACTGCTTTGCAAACGGCCCCACCGAAGTGAAAGGAAATGCCAACAGAGTGAGGTAAAGATACTCAGCATAAATAAACATATTTGATCTTGGCCCCGTGTTTGCAAACTCTTCCTCTGGAAATCACGGTAGGCATCAAAGCCAGAAGTAACACGGTGTGACTGCAGAAGTAGGCTTCTGGCTCCCTTCAGCCACAGGCGCAAGAGCGTGCCTTATTGTAAATGCATGAGAAGTGCCCTTCGAGTCAACAAGATTGTTCATGCACCGAGCGCTAGACACGTGTGCAAGCACCTGGATTGTTTGCATAGGCAAACAAGCAAGCTGCTGGAGTTTCAGAGAGCGCCCAGGCACTTTTAGCTCAAAAAAGTCATCACGTTGTTGAGGCTCCTGTGAGCGAGCTGATGAATATTGCTCCCAGTCACCATCTGAACTGAGCACTAGCACGGCGCAGCAGATCTAAGCTCTGCCCTGCTCCCACAGCATTTTCACACTCACGGCTCCCGCATTTACTTAACGATCTGGAAGTTCCTAAACAAACCAAAGGGAAAGCACAAACACAAGAGCTGTTTGCCCTGGTTTCTGGTCAATTAAATGCTCCTTTTCCTAAGACAGGTTTCTTCCCTATTAACTAAGGTTCTTATGCTGGCAAAGTTTAACAGCACCATGCCGGCAAGACGCTGGGCACCAGACCTGAAAGCTCTGTGGCTACAGCTGCTCGGCCAGGTAATTTGGTTCCCCAGTTTGCTCCTCAGTTCCCTGACTGGCCATGCAACATCTATGTTAGTTTTCTTCCCAGCTCTGTTTTGAAATGAACTGACTAGTTATTTACCTTTGAGGCAAATGCAGATGCAATTCTGCACCTGGTGCAATAACAGAAAGGTATCACTCTGGTGGAATACAGCACAGTACTTGCATCATTTTAGATACTCTGAAATTTAAAACTGTTTGACAAAATTGTCTTAAGGTTACAAGGAGTCTGGGGAGACCTGTGAAAGACGGCCAGTGTGGACAACAATTACATTTATATTACTAACATTATTATTATTATATTACTTACATTATTATTATTATTATTATTATTATTATTATTATTATTATTATTATTATATTACTAACATTACAGTGTGGCTTCATGCAAACTGCCTATTGAGGGTAGTCCAAACTCATGCTGGAGATGACTCTAACAACACAATAGTCCCAATAATCCAGGTCCCGTACTTGAGAATGTTACCTGGCCCTGCTTAATTCACTCCTATGGATAGACAGCGCTAAGCGGATAGCTCTGAGCCTCTGCCCTGGGCACAGGGACGCTCACCAGGGCAGATGCCTTTAGTAACCACCTGGTTTAACGTGACTCCTTTCAAAGAAGCTTGCCTGAGTCTCTGTTGTAACCATGGGCAGATGGTCTTTGAGAGTCGTTTTTGGGTTTAAATGTTTATCAGCTAGCTATATGAACAATAATGTATTCAGGTTAAGAACCTCGTGAATAAAAAGCCTGGAATAAAAAGGTAAGTCCCAGGGCCTGGATAAAAAAATTATTAATTTGCTGTTACAATAATAAGTATTTGTTGACTTCAGTCTGATTTACATTTTAAAAGTTCCAGCAAAAAACTTTCAATTCCTTGTGCCAATGGACTTGGAAAAAGGAAATAATTTGATAATATTAAACCTTAATTCTTCTACGGCTGTTGGTTTGGGAGAACTAATTTGTGATTTTACCATGAAAATAAACAGCGTGAAAGGTATAAAACTGGCTAGAATCTGTTGCTAAAAGGAGGAAAAGAATTTGCAGGGAAAGGCTTCACACATAACTGGATGAATAATTACACCAAATAAAACACTGGGAGTCAGCAGAGAATCTACAGATGAAAATGGAAAAAAAAGAACTGATTGACAAAAACAAGCTGTGTCTTTAGGGACAAAATGCTGGAGGTTTTAGTGAGAATTACGAAAGGCAAGCTGAGCTAGAGCAATCGAGTAGATTAAAAGTACCCCCAAAATGTCCTTCAGACACATGCTAAAAGTTAGGGAGGAAAAGCGGGATCTTATGTTAATGAGAAACAGGGTAGAAATTAAAGATAGTGCAGGTATGGATGAAAAAACCCAGACTTAAACATCTCACCTCAGTTTTCTAAAATGACAGTGACATGGGCTACTGGAGACAATTCAGGGTGGCTCTGAATTGAGAAGCCCTGCCAAGACAGGTATAATACGGCCTTGCTTAGATAACAAGAGAAGATCCATTATTCAAGAAAAGAAAGAAAATAACCAGGTATCTGTTGGCCAGAGTTAGCTTCTCAAAATTTTGCAAAGCTGGAGAACAACTTCTGAGGGAAAAACTAAAAAAGAGGTAAATAGAATAAGTATTTACTAAAGGTAGTCTCAGACTAACCTGACACCTTTCTTTGGCATGATAGATGATCTAGGAAAGGGAAGCACAATACAAGTTTGCATCAGTGTATGCAGTGAAGGCTGATGATAAAGTCAAAGTCATATTTAAAAATCATTTGCTTCTTAAATGTCATAGTTTCTATATAGTTATTTATTCTGTTCTGGAAGATCTGAATTATATTTAGTTGGTAGAAAAATTGTAGGAATAGATAATTTGTTCAATAGCAGACTCCTTGTAAGGTGTCCAGTCTTTTTTTGTTGTTGTTGCTGCTTCCTTACATATTTTGCTCTCTAGCTACTCTATGATTCGTATTCCATAATGCAATTTTGGCCACTTTCCTTCCCTCTGAATTGATGTTTCTTTCCATTGCTGTTAGTGAACATGTTATTCAAATTCAAAAGATTATTATATTTCTCCTCTCTCTTGCTCGCTCTTTTTTTTTTAAAGATCAAACCTTATTAACATCCTGGCTCCAATTCCTCCTATTTTTCTGTATGCTTACAGTATGACTTTAAGTTTCACAATGGAAAAAAAAGGCCCCCACTCCCCACAATTTAATTTATCGGGGAAATTTAGTTTCCAACTTCCTGCCTTCCCTTCTCCAGTATCCCAGTTTTTACACCTCATTAATATGATGCACACACACATACAAATATTCTATTACTTTGTTTCTAGACCAAGACACAGACAGTTGTAGCTACTCTTCCTCCATCTCACAATTGCTCTCTCTGTTGTTTTACTACTGTAGAAGTCCCTTGATATTTTGACCACTATAAGGTGTTTTCAAATCGTTCCATAGCCAGCTTTTAAAAGCTATTTTAATAAATTAATATAGGGCAAGTGGCTGGAAATATGAGCCAGGATTATAAATCAGATGACAAAGTATGTTTTTGTGTTAAAAAGGATGGCTTTTATAAGACTTGGTCCTCACAAAAATATAAGTTCCTCTTTAGGTCACATGGAGAGAATATCTACAGTCTGATGATTTTAAAATACTGATCTTCCTACTATGTGCAGGTTTTTGTTTGTGGCTTTTTTTTAAGAACTGGAGCTGTTGTACTTTATTATAAGGTTATGGAATTTATAACCCAGCCTCAGTTAGCCATCAAAGAGGATTCTTTAAAATGAAGGAGTAACAAGGTATACTCTCCATTAGCTTCACATGTCAAGGTTAAGTTGGATGGATGGTGAAGAGAATACACAGAAATTCGTAAACAGCCACGTAGCTATTATTTATGATCTGTGGAAGAGCGCTCTCAGCAGCGAGCACATATTTGGAGCCAGGCATTGCAAGCACAGTTGTACAAAGCAGTCCAGTCCCACCGAGCCCAGCTGGGCAATGCCACACCACACCACCTCTCAGCTGGCTGCTTTCTCTGGCATTTGGAGGGACGGACAGCGTGGTACTGCCCAGCACGCCCTCAGTTTCTTCTCCCTGTGCTGGCCTATGACCTCAGCAGGAATGGCTGGAGGTGACTTACTTACTTTTTCAAATAGCGTGCCCCTGGCCATAGCTTAGCTTTTATTATTTCTGTTGTGAGCTCTGTCATGCCTATCCCCTTGTGCTTCGACCGTTTTGGATTTCAAATAAACCTTCCTTAACCTATGACTACAGAGAATAGAAAAAAGGTTGGTACAAAGTGAACCAACATGATTGCAACAACTAAATTTAAATCCTGCCTACGGATTTCTTAAAAGTTTTGGGTACCACCATGATATCTGTCATGCCTCCTCAGCCAAATCCCAATCCCTTCAGTCTCAGCTGGAAACTGGGGGAATACCTGAATCAGGCAATGACTCCCAAAGTCATCAGCTCCAAGACACAGAGCGGCAAGACAGCGACCCCCTCTTTTGGAAATGTGGCAGTTGTCGCTGACAAGCCTTGAGGTCAGCTTCCTCCCTCCCTTGCCAAGCCAGGGAGGCGACTCCACCTGGGACAGTATCCCTAGGGACAGAGGCGATCTCTCAACTGGACAGAAATGCCACTGACAAAAACATGCTTCCCTGCTTCTGAGACCTTAGCGCGAGAGGGGAGGTGTGACCAGTCTGGCCTGGTGTGAAAGCCCGGACAGGAGAGCAATGAAAGGCGACTGAAAGAGGGCAGAGCTGCATGGTCGTTTTTCCTCATTACAAGCTGGAGCTCGTTTTGCTGGAACATTTCCTGCTCAAGCCTAGTCAACAGAGCAGAGCTGGTCAGAGGTGAATGACAAAACCCTTTAATAGGGATCAGTCTCTCCCGGAGGAGCACAATGCGCAGGGGAAGCCAAAGAACAGGGCAACCCGTTCTCTCTGCATCATGACTTGCAGGTTCAGTTTTCTGCATGTTACCAGAGATATGCCGAAGGAAGAACCTCTGCAAGACCTGAATGCCAGGAGTTTTCAATGACAGGCACTCGTGTGCTCACCCCAAAGCACTGTCATACCTAAATACTAAGCAGTTCTTTCTCTCTCTCTCTCTCAAGTCGTTATTATCAGATCATACCTCTTCGGCAGAGATTATGCAAGACCCTGAAGTCCAGGCTGTGTGTCCCTAGCAGTCACTATTCCCCAACTTTACAAAATATCTTCTGGATAGCTTTTACCAGTGGTTTTCCCCTGGAGTTGTAAATGGAATAACATGTTCCCCAATGGACTCCCAGGAGAGCAACAGCAGTTACTCCACGTGCCTTCTCCTTAAGGGCTGTTGTCCTCAATCATTCTCTCATGTTTAAACAAGTGCACATGTGTACAAATATACAGACAGAGGATGCCTGCCTGAACCCATAAATCTGACTCACCACAATGTAATATAGAGAATAGCAAGTTCTTAACAGGAATATATCAGGTAGTGTTCTTTCCTTCCCAAAAGTGTGGTTCAGAAAACAGATTCAAGTTCAGTTGCACAAAGATATCCAATCAGACACATTTAAAAATCAAGAATGTTACTGCAGCTAATACAGTTATATTACCCAAACTGAATGCTAGTAAAATACAGGTGCACAACTTACCCTCCTTCAGAACTCTGCGGAGACCAAGAAAGAAACTGCCCTTCACAGGAGCAAGATAACGGGTAGGGGAAGGGAGTTGTCTTCCCTTCTGCTAAGCTGCCATTTCCCATTCAAAATTCTTATTTGCAATTTCACACAAAGTGCTCCGTGATGAGTGCTTACTCATCACTATCCAGATTTTGATAGATCCTCACTTATGGTGACAATTATCTGGCTCCACGTACTTGTGTCCCTGATGTCAGTGAAACCACTGATGGCAGACCCTGGTCCTGTGCCTTTTGTTATTAATACTTACACTACGATTTTTGCTGATAAAAAAGTTATTTCAATTATTTGGGGGCATGCTTTCTCTACATTGTATTTTGCACACAGGGCTTTACGCTGACAATCAAGGCAGAGTGTGTCTTTTTATATTTAAAAAAAAAGCAATTCCCTTGAAGATCTTATGGTGCTTGCATATGACGGGGGAGATTTACAGACAAATTATATTTTAGTACGTTCTCACTAGAACTGTAGCTGTTAAGAAATTCAGAAACACTGGGAATATAAATCCAGAAATTTCAAGCAATATGTGGAATGTTGCCAGATTTAGAAACAATCCAATAATGTCATATTTTGGAGGTAAGATATCTGCAGTCTATCAGCATCTTAAAGCTCATAGCTCACATTACTAAGTTCATATTTCATGGAAGTTACACATACATAGATTTCATTTTTGCTACAAAGGTGATGAATTGCAAAAGGAGATGTCACACCAAAACATAAACACAAGCAGAGAAAATGTGTTGCAAAGTTTTACTGTTTCTATAGAATTCCAAGCATCAGCTGTAATGCAAAATTATAGCGCATTATAATGCACTGTGCTTGATATGCACTGTGCTTGATATGCACTGTGCTTGATATGGGACACCTGCTTATCCTGCTTCAAATGTAAAAATTTGGGATATTCATTCTTTCAGTAACCTGAATACAGTCCACTTGCCTTCTGAATCTATGTATAAGCCTATGATTTAGTTAGTATTCAAAATACATGCACTAAATCGAGTAAAGACTACGTGGGAAGTTATATGCAATGGTAACAACACAAGATTCATTAGACACTCACTAGAGCATGATGTGACACAAGGCCATGTAGCTGGACAACCTTAGAAATGACATAGTTGTTCACCTTAGGTAGAAATATAATGTCAAAAGAAACCAACCTAGTTCCTTTTCTCTTTTAATGAGATTTTTACTCTTCTCAGGCAGTACAAATCATCCAGGAAAGTATCTTGATGTAGGACGTCCTCTGATGTTGGCCAGTTTTATGCCATTTATCCTCTCTCCTCTCCAGTCAGCTCTAAAGATGTTCCACAAGAAAAATAAAGATGAAGGAAAACCTAATTGGATCCTGCTATCTGACTAAAAGCTGCAGCAATAAAACAATGCCTTGAATACATGGCTTGCTGAAATAGGTGACCCAGGCACTTTGAATTTATAGCTACATGCGTAGACTGACTTGTGGATAACAAAAACATACATGTAACTAGTCCTTGGCTGGCAGAAAAGGGTCTGGGGAATGCAAGGTGAGAGAGAAGAGGAAAAAATGCAGGAGAAAGGCAGGAAAAGTGCTTAATTTTTAGCTGGCTTTTGACAACAAATGGTAAAATACTGATTACTAATGGTCTTTGGCATGGGAGAGTGGATTGCAGGCTCCCTGCTAAAACTTGTATTTAAGCTGTAGGAATATACATATATATTTAAAGTTAGAGCAAACTGTAGGAGGTATAATACCTTTTTTAACCAGTATAGCCTGTGCTGGTTTTAACTAGTATAAATTACTGCAACTGTGGATATGCTAAGGACTTTAATTATCCATGATATTTTTTGCTCGAAAATCAAATGCAGAAGTGCAGAACAACATAACATCTCCGCAACACTTCATGCCTGTGTATAATGCTTCCCTGAAGGACCTGCCTTCTTTCATCAAAGAAGTCTAGTGTCAGATGTAAGCTGGCACTGCTTCACTGAAAGCAGAGCAGTGGTGCCGATTTACACCAGCTAAGTACATATATTCAAACAGCATCAATTAAAAGTCACAACTTTTGCGACCAGGGAAGGGGAACTTTTTCGCTGAGGAGGCAAGTTTATACTAATGTTGCCCTAGGCAGAGCAGAAAGGTTCTTGGTTTCGAAAGTTTGAAATATTTAAAAACAAAGCAAACTGCAGCACCGCTAATTTTGCTGACGACATTTTTAATAAAAGAACTGAGTCTGACTGTGAGATTGTTGCAAATACTCAAGTATCTAGGTAGAAACATGATTTGCCCTCACTAGTTTAAAGAGGTTTTCTTGGTTGAAGCCTGTGAATGTGATATCCCACAACACAATGCCCACAATGAACCCAGACATATTTCTCTGACAAAAAGAAGACCCAAAAATGCAGCAGTGTATGAGAGAGAATGGAGATTTAATATTGCTGGAGAGACTGTCTGAATGAACTACTTATTATAGAAGGAGATTTAATCTTTCCATTATAAAAAAGTACAGATTACTACATCTTGATGAGCCTACGGTATTCTTACATGGTAGGAGGGAGTAACAGTGTTATCTGCCTTCTTCAGGATTTTGGTAGGAGGAACATGTAGCTTTTTCAGAGCCTCCTCAGTCGAAGGTGCAACAACAGTGACTTCCCCTGTGGCCCCCACATCCGCCAGCTACCTTTTTCTGTTTTGCATCCAACATACAGTGTTACAGCGCAGCTAAGGTGGACACTTCTGCATCCGAAGCCCTACATTAAAATGAATTTGGTTTACAGTTTTAAAACTTACTCTCCAAAAATGCCCTTTATTACTCAAAAAGCCTTTTGCAATTCAAGTCTATGGCTTCCTGAAGCCACATTCTTCAATTCTAAAAATAAAAGAGCACATGCTGTATTTCATCCTGCTAGCCACACACTTGAAGGTGGGCTGGATTCTTTTCTACCTTGGACATCAGGAATGTAAGTCTTAACTAAACGACTGGCTGTTGAATTGTTGCAGTGGTGAGGAGTCCTGCCCGCTTAGTTTTCAAAGTAGTTAATGGTACAATTCAGATTGAAGCAAGTAATCCCTGTAGCTAGTGATGCCTTTCTTAAATTCTGTCTTCACCTACGCTCGTTTTAGATGATTTCTCGCATGTTTATGCATTCTCAGACATAGGCACACACGAGCACACAGTGAGCCACAGCAGATCTGATTACTCTACTACATGGCATGGTGGCAGGATTTAAGGAACCGATGCTGAGGGCCCAGCAGCAAGAGTTATGTCTTGAGAGCGGAAAGAGGTGGAAGGGCATGTCTTCTGAATTGATGCCTATGGCTACACCAGCCATTCTCCCTTCATGGGACTTGGGGTCTCAAGTGCCACAGGACTTATTGTTACCCCATGGCTACAGTAGCAGTTAGTTCTGCCACTGAATCAGGGTCTCTTAAGCAACAGGAGTTATTGCTGCCCCCAGGCTGTAGTAGAGGTCACAGCCTCGACCTGCCAGTGCCGTGCTAAGTGTTGGAGAGAAGTCCTCCTCCTTTCCTGTAGTGTACCTTCAGGGCTCAGATGCCTAGCTGGAGAGTGCATGGGGTTGACAACCTGGCCCTTTAGGTGAGACTATTGAGTTGATTATTCCTTCATATGGCAGGCATCACTTTCTCACATGTCAAATATGTGTCTATGCTATGCTCACTGCTTTGAAAGACTGACTTCATAAAGAAAATAGAACAGTACCTGTTGTTCTATTACAGAAAAGGGAAATCAGGACTCAACTGAAATCATAAGGCACAATTTCTATCACACCTCCAGCTCACAGTGAGTTCAATGGCACTACCTTTGATTTACAAAGACCTAATTTATTGCCTCTATTATACTCTCAGATTATTTTAATGGGGACAGAATATGGCCGAGGAAAACCACATCTCTTACAATTTCATCAAATTTACAGATTCTGTTGAAACATCCATCATTTCTCTGTGCAATTTTCTTCTGTAAGTGAAATGTCAACTATCCTCTTTCTATCACTGAAAAAAATAAATTATTACAAAATGTCTGCAAACCTACTGCCCACCAAGTCAACTGGAATTTTGTCTGAGATGTGAGTAAAGGATCAGGCTCATTATTTGAAAAATTCCTGTTTCAGTGATAGTTAATCAATACCTGTTATGCAACAGACACTGATTTATACACTGCTCAGTTACAGAACCCAAGCCATACAAAATATAGGATGACTTTCATTTGGAAATATAATCTGGATATAGATATCTAATTAAGCAGAATTCACATTAATTCATTATGATGACATGTCAGTAGACATTATCCTCCCATTTGGTTGTAACGGCTATTACCAGCATAATCAGCATATTATTGCTATAAAACACAGAATTTAGCAGCAGGTTTGAATCTTCTGTTCTCTCTTTCTTTAAAGATAAGAGGCCATAAGATATATCCAACGATGATTCTGCGAGTCCAAAAATACATGTCAGAATATTAACATTAACAATATCATAAAAAATGCATACAATAAATTAATTCTCAACCTGCAGGAGAAAAGCCCTTTCCGCGCATGCAGGTAGATTGTAGAGTTAAAACGCTGTAGAGTTTTTAACACCTTGTACAGAAAAAATAAAGCACAGAAAAGCATTAGTCCGATGGAGAATTGCCTTAATTGCTTTGACCCCCAAGGTAAGACATCAGGAACACCTTAAGAGCTAGATATTCAGTACAAACAATGGTGCCCTCAAGCAGAAAGAAGCCTTTTCACTCTGTTGCTTTGATTTCGACCAATGCCTTCAGTGTAATCAACTATGGCAATGTTTAATCTTGCATTTTTACACCTAGATAATACAAATCATCATTACAAACAGAGGAAGATTTGCAATTAATAACTTATTCCTTATACCAGATATAGGCAAGAACAACTTTACACTGCACTCCATAGTTAGAAAAACATACTATAAGCATGTAATATCTGTTTAGATTATAAGAATTAAAAACAAAGTAATAAATGTGCTCAATAAATGTGAAGAGTAATTTTAATCTTGGTTTCAAAAATTTCACCTACAGAAGGTGAAAATTTGACAGAAGTTCATAATAATGTAACCTTGGTGCACTGGATGTGTATTTGTCCTATAGGCTGGTTAATTTATTTTATGCTTGCATACACGTTGTGAGTCAGAGTATATAAAACGTGTATTTAACAAATTCAGTTTCCTCTGCCAAATCAGCCTGTTCCAACTTTCTTTTTCTACCAAATTTTGTATCTGTTTTAAAGACAGGCTCCTTCCTGTCTCTCAGAGGTCATCTTAAAAGCCTCATGTATGTTATTTGGTTTTTCAACTTTGATACGTGGTCTTCTGTTTTATAAAGCTCTTGTTACATGCTCTTTGTCTTTTGCATATCATTTCAGTCTACACTTACTAAGGATCAGAAGTCTCAGACTTGAGCATTTCTGTATGTTTGTAGCTAGAACGCTTCTGATGGTATTTTGTTGTAGAAAATAGCAAGCCCCTGAGTATTTTGAGTCATCAGGAGAAAAAAACACAGTTAAGAATCTCCATAATGTGAACACAGACTTGCAGTTCTGCTCTCCAAATTCCTTAGGCTTTTCATTATGTCATTATAAATTAATAATAACAAAAATGGTGGCGCGAGCTCACCATAGAAATTACAAGTTTAAAACTGTTTTCATGTTTTTGTATAAGCTGGCTGTGATTACATGGGCAAACTGGGGCGATTTGCAGCCAAGCTGTGATGAAGTGCTCAGTTTCCCAGAACAGAGGCTCTTTCTGTGTAGGTGACTGCAGTAAATGTGTATGGGACTGCTCTCCATGGGTGGAATGTACATGTGTACACGAATCTTGAACCCACACCCAGCCCTGCTTCTCTTTCTTGTCTGTGTAATGGATGAGGAGGAGAGAGAAAGAAAATATAATCCCAAATAAAATCTTCTTAATCCTATTTGCGGAAAGTATGGTATTCCCCTTCTTCTCTAGAAGAATTGCTTTTGGCTGATGGGTTCCCACTCTCTTTTGGTTGACAGACTAGCTACCTGATATGCACATTATTTCAAAAGAAGACCACCCCCATTTCTGCCTTTGAGTGTGGGTGACTTGACAGTCAGCAGTGTCAACCTATATCCCCTTACACTTGGGGAAGTGCTGAATCCATGGGATCATTCTCCAGTTGGCATAATGTAAATCCCACATTTCTGTTTTGTACGTCGTATGGGCAGTTATGGTTACATAGTGTATCTATTTGGCGATTGCTGGCACCTAGGATCATGGCATCTCTAATTCAGAAAGGATTTTGGCTTGTATAAAATCAATTCAGGTATGCTATCACATGCTGTGAAGGTAAATAACTGGCTCTGGTGACATACAAAACTTTTTTGTTCATGTAACTATATGGAGAATACATGGTGCATCAGACCTCATCACAGTAACATATCGTAGTTTTCAGAAAGTCAGAAAGTTTTCAGAAAGTTCAGAAAGTTATCTGAAAGTCTTCGTATGCCTTACAGTGGAGGTTATTCCCTTTTACAGATAAGGAAACAGAATCACAGGGAAGTGAATTAACTTTCTGAAGTCACTCATCGTGGGCCAGGAGCAGACTTGGGAAAGAAGGTCCTATCTCCATGACATATTGATTTAAGCAAAATACAGCTGAAATGATTTGGACGAAAGAAATTCTTCCAGAATGATGAAGAGGAAGGGCTAATCTGAATTAATTAAATGCTCTCCTCCAGTGTTCAATGGCCTATTCCCACCTCTATGTGAAAGGACAGGGCTGCTCTGATCAGCTGAGTTCTTAGCTGCACGTATTTGCTTTTTGGCAAGGATCTTCTGTGATGCGGGAAAGCAAAGCTCACTATAGTTGGCAAGAGACCAAAGTCAGGACATGCTGTTCAGCCTTCTAGATTTAAAAAATGGTATCAAAGTGAAATGAGTCACCAGGATAACACAGACTGTACAAATTTAAGTGGTACTCACAGAATGGGAAAGCAATACCCTGGATATTCATCATAGTTGTGTCAAATCTAATGTGCAACAAAATTATGATGAATTCTGGATGACAGATGACAAATCTTTGTGAGCGAATGTGTTCCTGAGGGCAATAGCAATGAACAGAGTGAACAGGCCACAGAAAAGAAAATACATAAATGCATGATCCTGAATGCTAGGAGTTAAGACTTTGCTGCCGGTAAGTCATGCACAAATATATCCAGCTAGAGCTACCCTTGTGGTATGGGTTATGCTGACTTAAGCATAAGCAGGCTACTTCTGCCTACAAAAGCAGGTGAGAAGGGAGGGAAAGAAAGCAGGTAGAGACATAGCTACCTCTTATTACACAAAACAAAGTCACTAAGGGCTCAGTTTAGGCTCCCACACGTGGATATCAAAGTGCCACTTTGACATAGTGCCACCTGTGTTGCTCTAAGATTCTTCATCTGGATTCTGGCTGCCACTTCAGAAGACACAGGTCTCTAGCAGGTCCTATTTCTTTATCTCTCAGCTCCATATGGATGTTATTGCTACACTAGGGAATCTCAAAAAGCACTAGATGCCTTACGTGGAGAAGTGAATTCAGCCCTAAAAATCTCAAATATGAAGTAGGTCAGCAACAGAGCTACTACCAGAAGGAACAGTAAGAAGAAGGGGAGGAATGGATCTCTGATCATCATCCCTAGCATGACTTTCAGGCAGAGAAGCAATGGCCACCACATTAGCTTCATGCAGACATATAATTCAGCACTACCAGTCTTTAAAATCCCAAAGTGCAAGTAGCTACAGCAACTTGTGAGAGATGCTAACTCCATGAATGCTTTTCTTTTTTAATTACACTTATTATAGAATATCTTTTATCCTAAATGGAAAGAAAAGCTGAGGTCATCTCATTCCCACTGTGTGATAAACATTAACAACAGCTGACTTTTTAATGGTGAGTACTTTAGGTCTGAGAGACTTATATGGATGGAGTAGATTTCCTGTATATATTTGAATATATTTGTTCTCACTGAATGAGTATACACACGCTCTCACTCTCTATGAATATATTTTTAATGTCCTTCTACATTTACTACAGCACATGATATAACATTCAGTTTGACCTTTTAAGCTAATCTTTACTCATCAAAATAAAGATATTTTAGACACAGAAAATATCTAAACCTCACCTGTCTTTTGGGTTCACTGTAGTGCCCTGATGCTGTCAAATATATTTTAGAAATGCATAACACATCATTCCAAAAGGAAGGCTACTGTTATCCTGAATGGATACATATGTGGTCAACATCTTCCATTTATGTATTCTAAACTGATCATTATATCTTGTAGCTGAATTCAGGTTATTCTGAATTTTGGCAAGGAAAAAGTAAAATATTATTTAAAAAGAACACTTTGAAAGTGCTTTGCATTACTGAAAGTTAGAAGCTTCACATGGTGTTTAACAACAGGGAAAGGATGGGTAATACATACAAGGCCGTAGATAAAGGAGGACACATAGTCCTCCTAACCACATAGTCTTGGGCCAGTACAAACCAGGCTTCTCCATTTGTCATGCATAAAGCTCCACATGTTTCTCTAATCGGGTTTTCCTTTTTCAGCACTCGAAGCCACCCCTCCTCTCCTGTACTCCCAAAAACCAGAACCAGCAGCGGAGAAACCTTGATGGTGGTAATGCAGGTGCAGGCTGGACTCCCTGTGCTTTTCTCCCCAGCAGTCAGCCCAGACCTGCCCCCAGCAGAGATGGAGAAAACCCCCTCGGCTCCGTTAGCTCTGCTTCAGGATATATGGGACAAACCACATTCATCATAGCTTTTGCTTCCATCTCTCTGCAAACTCAAGCAGATTATCTCAGTACTAGTCACAGGTCAGAGTTTTTTATTCCACCTGTGAATATGAAATATTTACTCCTTAAAAAAAAATCAACTAATATTGCAGGACCATAGGTGTTGGGGCCCTTCCTCAGGACTCCAGTCCCTCTGCCTTAACCATGCTCTGGAAAAATGAGGATTACAGTGTAGGGGAGCAGCATACCTGGTCTTATGCTGGGAGGAAAAATCTTCACCTGCCTTTGCAGTCCAGGGACACTGAACACTGTGTGTGGTTTGCAGGAGTCAATCAGCTCTCAGAAATGGGTTGTAAAAAAGGAAGATTGAAATTCTTCACCTTTGTTTAATTTTCAGCTCCAAAGATTCAGAGCTGAATCCAAAAGAAAAACCATGGATGCAAATGCCCCAATACTACAGGTGCTTTAAGGATTTCTCTCTCACCTGCAAGGTTTTGAAAAGGGATAACTTTCATTTCAGATAGCTGCTCTCTGACACTAGTGTTTTTGGGTATCTCAAACAAGAAAATTTGGAGGATATCTAAAGTATTTTCTCTCTCAAAGTATCTATTTCTAGAAAATATTAAAAGGAAAAAAGTCTAAGGATGCAGAATTAGGCAGCCTGAATGACTGGCAAATGTTCTGATGCTTTTCATAACATTTTAGTTTTGTTGTTCATGGGCACCACAAAAAAAAAAAGGTGGCAATTGATATCAGAATCTTGTGTTTAATTTCCTCCACTTTGCTCACTCTTCCAAAAATTGTTTTAATCTTTGAGATTTTTAAAATTATTATCTGAAAAATATTTCAAGTCCGATTAGCTCATGACCACTAGCATCAAGGAAACCATTCATTTTCAGGTCTGGTTAATTTTAGCTGCATGTATCAGGGAATTTAATGGGCAACTTCTCTAATAATTACAACCTTTATTTTGCAAGTGCATATGCATGCACCTATTTTTAAGCATGTAAATAATACCGTTAAAAACTATAGGACAAGCCACACGTATAATGTTATATGTATACCTGCACCTACAGAGAATGAAACTCAAGCTCATCTCCAGTGAAACATGTTGGGGCCAGGAAAACAGTTATTAATATCTAAAATATTATCCTAATGAATAAATGTATGAGTTTTCTGTTCCCTGTAGTATATTTTTAAGTAGCTCACTTTTTTTTATTGTCATACAGTTCTGAAACTGCTATTTTGGTATCTTTAAGAAAACCCACCCACACTACATTGTTTGTTACACCCATAATCATCAGCACAACACATCTGTCTGATGTTTTTAATGGACTTTGAATGCTGAATTTCTTTACTGGCAAAATATTCCTGTTGAGTGATATTTTTTGTCATGTCTTCAGAAAATACATATTCCATAAAATTAACCAAAGACAACTGGATAAGCGGCGTCAACCTTTAAAACCTTGGAGGGCTAAGAGTTCATGTTGTAGCATAATGGGGAAAAGAGGAAAGCCACACCACTTCTACATTTTTCTTGTTTATAATTACCTAGAAACTGAAGGTTACGCAGGGTATCCTTCATAAAGTGGAAAACATTCTGTGTCACCACAGAGTTTTAATAGGCAACTCATGTTTATTAATAGGGGCACATCTGTTCCAAAGGCTTGCATTATGCAGGTGTCTGTTCCTCTCGTGTTTTTTGATTATACAGTAGGTAATTAGTTAGACATGATTATTTGCAACCCCCATTTGGACCACTTATCACATTATCAAAGGCTTTAGTTTCTAATTATGAAATATGAAACAAAAACCTTAACTTTGCATGTGTATCACTCAAATATATACCTGTTAGAAGGATTCTGAAAAAACCAATGTTCTTTTACTGAAAAAACTAACACCAAAGTAATGCCATTGATGAAAGAGGAACTACTTTTGCTTTACAGCTCTGTGATAGGAAACCATAGCCTTTCCTACTCTTCTTCCTAATAACTACAGGGACCTTAAATAATATTTGGTTACTTAATTCAGGCTTAAAATACAGCTTTTCCAAAATCTATTCGATGAATGTGATAGGCCCAGATCTTAAAGATCACAATTTCTTCTCATGAAACACTTATTTAAGTACCTTCTCTATTCTGACAATTCATGAATCCATTTTGCTATTCCAAAATTTTCTCTCTCCATCTAAACTGAAATCATAGTCAGTCTCTTTGACATCTCTTGCAGTGGTGCAGCTGTTAGTTTAGGCTCAGCATGGCTAGAACAGAAGTACTGTTCTGCCTTTCAGGATTTCCATTTATACCCTCCATCAGAGTGAACAACAGTGTGATGTCTGTTACTGTCACACTTGTCTGGATGTCATTTTTGGTTTGGACCTTTTCCTAAATCTGAAAACACAAAGTTTGCACATTCTTTCTCAGTAATATTGCTAAGATTGTGCCTTCCTTACACATTCATAGAGAGAAAATTATTTCCTGGGAACTTCTGTTTTTGTGTCTTGGCTACTTCAATATCGCTCTCATCAGCAGAAATGCAGTCCTTCCTGGCCAATGTCTATCTTGGGTGTTACCTTAATCTAAATCATCCCACTACCTCTCATTCTTCATATCCGGCTAATCTCCAAGACCTTCCCTTGCCTATTAACTCAGGCTAATCTCAGTGGCCCACTTATTCAAACTGGCATCCTTGTGCGTTCTTGGTGATACCTCTACAATTTGAGAAACCCCCTGTGAAGTCATTTACTCACTGAAATCTCTAAATAATACTCTTAAACTTGAGAAAATTCATGGCAGTATCCAAGCGGTTAGCATATTCACCTTGGTGAGGGACAACCTGTTAGTCTGGTCTCTGCTGAGACTAAGTCCATTTCATGCTTCTTTTTGTCTAACAGAAAATGCATAAACTGTTGAGGCAGGATCCATTATCATCCTTTCATCCTTTGGCCATACTGAAAAGTGCCATGAGTGCGGTTGCTGGGATTTGCTCAGGGACTGTTGCTGTGGAGTAGATTTGCTCTGGGCACACTTAGCAGATAAAGCCAGGCTTCTCAAGTGTCTTTGCTTTTGGGTGCTGTTTCACCTCACATCTGGCATGCAGCAAAGGGGCATCTAAGAGCTTAAGACATTTCTGCATATGTATGGAAACCTTCATTTAGGCTTCTAAAGGTTCTGACAGTTGCTAGTGCAGTGACATTCACATACCTTTTATTTTTGATTTAGAAGTCTAAATTCTGCCTTAACTAGTTATTTTCAGAATATTTTGGATACACCATTTTCAGAAGAGGTATATACACTTTTGAAAAACCTAGCTTCTATGTTCTATTATCACAATTTGAGGCCAAGCCAGGGTCCTCAGTACTTAAAATATAAAACTATGCAAGATGTCCAACAGTTGTTAAAAAGAAACAGTGTCATTCTTCCAGATACTCTGACTCTTTCTTCTCCATATCAGGCATTATCTGCTCATTTGCACGGCCTTTCATTGCATAATTCCATCATACCTCTCATAAACTCTTGGTACCAATTTCAGTTATGCATGTGCTTAAATGAGTACCCTCCTATTTTTCCCCTGGCTGCATCTCAGACTTGGGAGGCCTCTGTGGATACACTTCTCACGAATACATGTACTACAGCAGGACTTTATTTAGAATACTTATGAATCCAGGCATTTCCCATGATGGTTTTTATTCAGGCCACATGGTCACAACTACCAATGTCAATTAATCTTTTAGGGATAATCAGATTCCAAGTTAAAATTAATTTCCTCCCTAATATCCTTCATGGATTCAAGAAGATAAATCTTATTTCTACAATTCATTTCAAAGTGCAAGCAAAATGGTAGAAAAATCAGAGGAGCTGTAAAAGTAACTAGGAACATTATCCTGTCTGAAAGGCAGACTGGAAAAGATTGAACCATTTGATTAATAGCTATAATGCAGAATATGATGGGCATAGTGTCTGGAATAATTAAGCAACAACAGGCAGCAAAATTACAAGAATAAAAGGATAAAACAGAGAAGTCGACTGGCAGGCAAAGCTGTATTTCATGAAACTTCTTTCTTCCTACCCCCACTTCCTTATTATTCTTCCCTGCAAAGTCCCAGGTTTCTTTATCAAACCTTCTGCAATAATTTATTATTGTTATACTGACAGAGTAAATTCCACCACATGCCAGTCATGCCTATAAGTTCAATTAAAATGACAAGACTGACATGCATGGGTAACTTTTGTGCAAAAGGGAAAAGAGAGGCAGCTCTTCAATGAAATTAAATTCCGATACCACTGTTTTGGCAAGGTGTTTCTGCAAGCACAGAAGAAAAATTGTGTTCCTGAGTTTCCATCCCTGGAGACAGTTAACCAATAAAAGCTATAGCTGGGTTTGATTAACTCTGCATGTTTTTCTTGACCTCATTAACAGTCAGCTGATGGATTTCTAGATCAATTTGCATGCAAATGTAAAAGAAAAGGAGTTGTGCTGTAATGTTAAGCTATCCACCTTTCTAGACTCTTCCTCACCTCATTTCATCTTCCTGTAGGCAAAACTGAGCAATGAATGGGCAGGGGAAGTAATGCACCCTCTCTTAAATGTCCTCTTGTCAAGATCCCAGAACAGAATACTTCACATGCTAGTCTTATGGCAGCTTTTCAAGACAGACTTATCCAAGACTTTTCACAAATAGTCTCCCCTTGGCAGTGTGTAGACTGTTCCTCTTTTCATAAACTTGAGGTACACACAAAGGGAAAACAAAATAATACAGTTAGGATCATATTTTTCAATTATGTAAAACAAATTTTTTTTTTTTATATCAGCGTGTGTGCTTCTTTACCCTGTATAGCCTTGGTATCAGTAAAAATACAAGGTCAGCCCCCCCATTTTGCTTATGTCCACTGTCCAGGTTCAACCAACCTTTGTACTGAAGTAGAAGCCAATGTTTGTACAATTAATAAATAAAGATTAAAAAATTCAGGACCCATCTTGTTACATTTTATAATGACAATAGAAAAATGTCCCTTTTCCAGGAATATGTTCTTTTCAGTGTTACTTTCTAATAGTATGTAAACAAATAAAAGAAAGGTACACAGAAGCCAGTAAGATCATCCAGGGTTTAATTTTTGACCAAAAGTTCACATAATTCTGTGATTCATATGATTTTTAAACACAGGACACTAGGACTCATTTATAACTCAGTTTGACTCCTAAGACCTCATATTGACACAGAGATAATAGAGGCAGACAGGGTAAATAGATGAGGGCAGGTAAAGCTGAGGGGGAAAAGTAGGTCCCTAATGCCATATTAATTTGTTTCTAGAAAGTAGGAGCTTACCTATTAGCTACATTAGCAAAGCTTTTACCCACTGGACCAGTGACAAATACCCGCTGTCTTAAACTGGACAATAATACAGTATCTGCATAACGCTGGTGTTCACAAACATGACAACAGAAGAGCACAACATGATGCCATCCACTTGATCTTTTAAACAACAAAAATTGTCATAGATGTCATTTATGTATATATACAGCTCCAAAAATCAAGCCACTTTAGAAGAAAAGGGACTATAGAAAACCTTTATGTTACTAGTTTATTGATCAGCAGATTAGTATATATTATAAATTAGAATATATGTACAAAGTTGTTTTGACTAGCCAAAACACAGCTGTCAGGAAGGTACTGCTGAAAGACCTATCAAAGATAGGCAGCTGGGCAGCACAAGGACAAATGAAATTCACTGGTGAGAAAATGAAGGGTAGCAGAGAATACTTGAGAAAACGCAGACAACCTAGTCACATTAATACGATATGAATGATCTGCAAATGTATTAATAACAACAGACATGGCAGTGTTCCTCTGCCTTGAATACTATGTTCAGCAACACTCTCTCTGTAAACTTATGCAATATGCATAGATAAGTAAGAGAAGTACACTGAATGATCAGAGATATGGATTTTTTACACGGAAAGACTGAAAATCCCTTCTGAAACATTTGACAATGATCTGATCATTAGATCAAGCTTCTGTTAATAATACGGCAAGAAGAGAGCGCAACACCTCTCAGCAGTTTCATTTTGAACTCCTACCAACCTACAAAGTGAACAGTTAGATAAATTAGCAAAAATAGTAACTGTCTGAAATTTCAGTAACTTTTTTTTGGGGGGGAGTCATTTTTATTTCTTATTGTATTTTAATTAGTCCTAATTAAATACACAACTTTTGCCTCAGAAGAGAGTGGAATGACCACCCATTGACTAGTGCAATACTCTAGAAACACTAGCAAATGTTAGGATTCAAATTACTCGGTGGAAAAAGAGTTTGCAGAATGACTTTTCTCAGATGTACCAAGGCCTGAAAAGTCATCTGGTAACTTAAAAGAAAATGAATATAAACTTTCAAACAAGACACCATCAAATGATGGCACTGGAAAAAGCTTAATGGAGTAAGATCATTAGCCTGGCATCTTAGAGTCAACATCACAAGAGAAAGAGGATGTTTGTCATCCCCAGAGCTGAGTCTCGTCAGGATTGATCTGGATTTATGAGCCAGTAAAATAATCCTTCATGATTATCTGTCCTGTTGTTCACCATTACTGCATCTTCAAGGAGGCTGTTTCATTGTGTGCTCTTCATGTCATGCTTAGCTGAAGTATAATTGACTTGAAGACCACCTATACTTACAGCTTATTCATACACAAATTAATGGATGCTGGTAAAGTTGTACATCCATTAAGCAGAGCATTAGCTTTCATGGCATTCATTTATCTATGAAATATACTTTATTTATCATAGTTTTTCTGAAAGCTTGTTTACTAAGAGACCATGCTGGCAGGATATTGCTGCTATCAATGAATTTTATGCCTTAGACATAAAATTTGAAAAATGAAAACTCGTATCATTTGCCTCTTAGTTGGTATGCAATGGTCATAAGCTAATGACTTCTCTAATCTCTTTTCATGAAAAGAACATAGTTAAAAAATTCTGGGTTTGTTCCCCTTCTATTTAAAAAAAAAAAACAATCAACAAAGCTTTGATTAGCTAATTAATAACAGTGATCTTGAAAGTTAGAATAACTTTGATCACATTAAAATACTATGTATTCATTGATACAGAAAGAGGAAAAAGAGCATGAACAATTTTATAACTTGATTGTCAGGAGAAGCAACTGATGAATCCATTTTCCAGCCTTGCTCCAGGTGCTTATTTCATATTCAGGTTCACACCTAGAGCCAGCTTTCAAATTTGGGTAGAGAGAGAAAGTTTTGAATTGAAGACCATCACACTCTGTTATTATTCTAAGCAACAGATTACTCAGTGGCTCATTATCATTATCTTCACAGGGATTTCATTCACTCAGAAAATCCTTCTTCATCAGGTTTCACAGAAAAGATTCACAAAGCAATCTCAGTGTTGAGAATCCTGCTAAGGTTAAGGCACTGGGTCCAGCACTTAGCAGTCTGGCATTTACCAGTGCTTATGCAGGATGTTTGCTACCTCAGGGATAAATAACACTGTAATCTTACTGATGGCTATATGACTTTAGAAATTTAAGTTGTCATCTAGGCTGAAGTCACTAGGCCAGATTCTTTAAGACAGTTAAGCATGACAAAATTAGTGAGATTTTACATTACAGTGCTTCATTTGCGCCTAGAATTTTGCCGAATTTCAAAGCACTGGCCTGAAATTGTCTATATTATTTGTCCACTGCAGGGTGCTTTCTTAGCTTTTACTGTATCAGCAGTTCTCAGAAATGGGAGCAAAGTACTAGCAAGTAAACAATTCGGTGGAGTGACTTTGAAGTGTATGCTCACAAGCTTAATTGTGGACAGCTTGGCTTTCCGATTCAAAGAGTCTTTCATTCCATCATTTTGCAAGTAACTTTTTGCCAAGAGAACATTATGGCTTCTACATAGAACAAAGTATTATGATTCCTATTTAGCCATACTGATCTCAACTCCTAGTCCCTCTAGCAGGCCAGGGAAAGACAGAAGATATGATACATCTTCCTTTTAATACTCTTCTATTCATGTAAAACATTTGAGAGGAAACTCATTAAAATTTTGCATTTGAGAAATGTCAACCAGTGTTTCCACTTGTGTTTGACTGCTGTTACCTTCACACCTTCTTCTGCACTATGCAAAGATATGTAGGACTGAAAGGTTACACTGTAAAGCATTTAATCCTAAATATTTGAATATGAAGAAATTGTACATACACTCTCAATCACTAATTGTTTTTATCTGATTCACTTATCTTCACAATTGTTTCTAAACCAAACAAATTCTCCTTCTCTGTAAATTGTCTTTTGTTTACAAATCAATGCTCTGATTTCACTTGTAAAACCCATGCTTGCACTATACAGAGATGTCTCTACTATCTAGAGACAAAATCACTAGAAAGATCAATCTTTAGAAACATCTCCATCCACGCTGTCAAATTCTAACTTTTCATACTGACTTGAAATAAGTTACAGGCACCAGTTATTTTACTAAATACTCATCATCTTTATTGATAACTACAAGCTCAATGAATTTAGTCAGGAAAAGTATATTTTACACAGGCTTATATGGCATTGAGAGTTTATAGCAGATGTTCTCAATGGATCTGATATATTTTATGCTTTACAATGCTATGTCATATATTCAGTAATATCTTATGGCCAGTATTCTCTAGCTAGAGACCAGAGAGAGACAGATAGGCCTGGTATTGAGGCATTATTATTTAACAAAACAAATCTATTATGTTTGCCTTATTTTAGATTTGTGGAATTACCTCTAAGACTCAAGGACTTAAGTTTGATAGCGCTCTTGTGACCACACAGTAACATGAAATTGTTTAGATATTCAGAGACATCATTTCTTTCATGCCTACACTCCTAGAGTTCATAGAAATGTAAAAACTGACCATCATATTTAGCAACGATTTTGTGCCCTGCAAAGATGGTGTTGACATATTCAGGTGATATTAAAAAAAGTCATGAAATTTGAAAACTAGCTGTGTAGTCTTAAGTTCTGAATTTACTCATGCACATCAAACAGAAACCTGCAGTCCTAAGTCCCTGAAGGGGACCCAAATCAGGCTGCGAGTGAAGCAGCAGTGCTACCCATGCAGACATCAACGCTGCAATAAACTCCACCTCAGCCGGCTGCTAAACTGCTTGTTGTGCTAACCCATCACCCTGATCTGTGCTGCAACCAGTGTCAGTGGCACCGATGTAACACGGTACATTGGAGGAAGGACAAGGATGTGAAACACCCTCTGGCATCCCCGACACCTGTGATCACCCGCTGAGTCAGGCAGCTGGGACCTAGCACTCTCTTTGCCATTACTGTGCCATCTAATTTAAACTCTTCATTCTGTAACTATATATATGTATATACACACACATACACATACAACTGAGTACACTTTTATGTGTATACACATACATACAAATTATGTAACATTAACAAGTGCATATGATGCTTTGATTCATATTTGTTTGCAAACTGGAGCCATTATAGATTTCCTAGAGACAACCATTAAGTTTATTCCACATATGTGGTGGCAAAATGTACTTGTTCAACTATATTTTATGTTGGTTACCAGCAGAGGAAATACCAAACAGATAGTGAGTTTGGACATTATCTCGAGAACAAAGACAGAGGCTCAGTATGCTTTAACTTTGGAACTGTTTTACAAACAGCAAGCACCCCATGGTATTTTCTTGAGTGAATGGTACCTATTTACATCTGCTCTTACTGAGGTCAACAGGAGTTCTACCACTTATTGCAGCATTAGCCCACTGCTGCTGTCTTTGGAAAATGCCATGTGAAATAAATGTGCAAATGATGCAGTAATTTTTAAAGTCCGTATTAAAAAATCCTAAATCCTAAAGGGTATCTGCTCATCCTGTTTATTTTTTCCTTTTAGCTCCTAGAGTTGTGACATGTTTAAATGCATGCAATGGCTGTTTTTCCAGGTAGCTCCTTATAAACATTGCAAAATATTAATGAAGTTGTTAAGAAAGTAAAAGGCACACAACACCAACAGTTATCACGTATTTAATTCACTGCTTTGTTCATTCTTTCCCATTACAAATGTACTAAATGACAATATAATTATAACCTAAAGCTGTTGGTAATTATATGCAAAGTGCTATAATAGCAATGAAACCCTAATGTCGAGAGAGAGAGAGAAAGAGACTGAAGGAAGCCAGAGTCAAAATAACCATTACTCATTGTACTCCTGGGTACCCCCTAAAATTGTTTGATTCTGATGGGTTACCCAACCTGCAAATTACCTGAAAAAAATTCAGGTCAGGTATAGAGAAAACAAATTAATTACCAGGAAATTACTTGCTGGTGTTGAGCCAAGTAGCTCATCAGCATTCAGCACCATTGGAAGAGAGTAGAGTGAAGGAGAAAAATACTGACTTGCATCAGGAGCTGGAAGTGGAGAAGAGCAAAAGGAGAAGTCATTGGAAACTTTCCTTCTAATGCTATCACCTTTCTTCCAGCCAACCTTGACCTCAATGTCCAATGCCAGAGTGTGTGCTACCAGCAGGTCACCATTCTCCTCACCTTCCTCCTGCCTTGGACATGGGCTGCGCTACCTGCAGGAAGCCACCCTCTGGCTTTCCATAGGGCCTGGGGCAAGGCGTCCTGGCAGGGACCATCCCTGCACCTTCTGGTCTCTCGTGAGCCTTAGAGGGTCCCACCTGTCAGAAGAGCTCCTCGATTCCTTTGGCATTTGGAATAATTCTACCAGCAAATCAACCAAGACCATAGACTCAGAGCTAAGACGTATAGTAACGTAGATATCTCTCATCTTAGCTAAACTGATTATTTTCTGGCTAGAAATGAGAACCTGGCTCATACAATTTGTCAAGGGAATGTTTGACTTGTGCTTATTCTGTGTTTGCTGGAATCAGAAAGATACGCCATAGAGCTATTGCTTCATTAGCAGATCAGTAATACGCAGCAGTGTGCTCTAGAGATGGAACTTAACTGAGATAAAGCACATAAAAACTGTAAATTACATGACAGGTGGAATTGGCAGTTTGTGATAGTGAAGTAAAGTCCCTGTTTATCTATAATAAGTACAGTATGCTACAGCTGAATTAGTTAAACTTATACAAATACAGTCAGAAAAGTTACAGCTCCTGCTACCCTGCTTGCTCTTGCAGATTTGCTGCCACGTTTGAATTTCTCCTGCTAAAATATATTTAAAAGAGGAAAAAAAAAAAGAGCGTCCACAACAGAACAGGGCAAAAAGCAGCAAGTGACTCGAAGGTTTCCTTCTGAACTGTCTTTACTGTCTCTGAACTAACTCCTACTGTACTAAGTTATATGACTTAAGGAATTAATATCATCATAAAAATTAAAACCATTTCCAATCCACAGTGCTCGTCTTGTTTTGTGTTCACACAGCCCTAAGCGCAGCACGGTTCTTACTAGTGATGCTCCAAATTCAAGCTCAGGTTCAGGTAATTCAGAGGACAATGCTCAGATGCATGCAGATGCTCCTCTACTTCTCAGCACCCTTTCCCCAGCTGGCAGCCACCAGGCTGAAATAGTCGACTACAAACTGTTTGGGCTTTTCCGACAGCCGGCTGAACCCTGCTGGCTTCTTCCCTCCGTGCACAGGAGCGCTGCATTGCAGCAAGCCCCCTCTCCCCTGTGCTGAGAGCTCACAAAACCCGTCCAGCCTCACCTGTCGAAGGAGTGAATGGCAAAACACTTAAACCCACTTGCTGGCTGTGCCCTGCGCCTCATGCGGCACCTGCCACGTGCGCAGCACCGTGTGTACATCAGATGCAAGGACTTGGCGGGCGGCTTGTAACAATCAGCAGAGAGGGACTGGGGTTGTGCAGCAGCAGACAGTGAGTAAGAAAAGCTCCTAACTCCTTTAGATTGTACGAGTTCCCCACAACGTTGAACAGGGTTATTTTTTTAAAAAACACGGGCCTCAAATTCATGAACGATTTCCAGCTAAAATCACTTTCTGCATTTTAATGGCCAGATATTGATTTGTTTGCCTTTGTGCTCATTTGGTATGGTGCATGGGGTAGAGAAGCTCTGAAATATGTGACCATGAGTGCAAAGCGGCTGTAAAAAATTACTGAGTCTGAAAGGTTGTGACAGATATCTGCTCTGCACTGATTATGTCCTGGATAAATTATTATGTATGATTCATAAATGCTTAAACCAGAAAATACAATTACAGTCATCAACTATGACTTCTTTCATTTTAAGTGTAGATTTTTATCCACTGTTTTTAGCTTAATGAGAAAATATTTTGATAAGCAATAAATTGTACAAAAAAATGCAAATAAAGGACAAAATTATTTTAAGTGATCTGGGCACCTATCCAAAAATGAACACACACAAATAAAAAGACTGCTCTCGAATATGTGTTTGAAAAAGCATGACTCTTCTGATACAAGATATGATTTTATACTTTTTATACCTTTTTACGGTTTCTGGGACGAAGGGATGTTCATTCCTTCAGTTTGTCTGACAACTGACTGCTTACACGTTAACACGACAGAACAAGAAACCGAGCCCCTTCTCCACCTCTCCTCCCAGCGCAGGTATAACACAGGAGCACTGCCCTTGGGGTGGCACCGGTAACGCAGGCACGAAACCTACCGCAGTTCTTGACCCCCCGCCAAGTTTGCCCACAAAAACAGTCACAGTTAGTTCTAATTGCGGCAATGGTGGTTTTGATACCTATCCATTGCATATCCAATACGAGGTAATTATCTTTCGCGCGGGCTGCTGAGCTGCTATCAGCTACTTGTGCATTTAGTCACTGTCAAGCCAGGCTGCCTTTGAGCTAAATTTTCATCTTTCCCTTGATGCAGGTGGACGAGTGCAACCAAACGGGCCGAGTTTTAGACAGCAGGCATTCATACAACTAGAGCGTGTTTGACAGCCAACAACCTCCCCACTGGTGCAGCCCTCTTCCTGCAGCCACATTCCCCCCCACCCTCCTTCTGCCCACTTTCTGACTCCTGCCATCACTCTGCGATGGCCAGAGGAGAGGTGGCAGGAAGTAATGTATTTTGAGAGGTTATTTTCAGTTGTTACCACCACGAAGTCCCCAAGGGACCTAGCCTTCCCGTCCCACCTCTGAGCTGCTCCAAGCCTGTTTTCTGCCTCACGTGGTACTCTCTGTCACTCAGGCATATCAAGCAGTACATGGCAAAAGGCCTAACTCAGCAAACTGCTGTTCATCAGCTGGCTAAGTTACATTGTCAGGGAAAAATTATAGAAGAAATTTGAAACTACCAAAAAAGTCTTGTCCTTCTACTCTCTAGACAACAACTTGGAAATATTAAAATATACTAGCTCAAAGCCACAGCACTTTATAGCTCAGGATAGCCAGAGCGTTTTCTCCAGACCTAATTCTAATGCAACAAGAATGATAAAGAAGAATCACTACAGACTTGTATCTGTGGATATTCTTTCTCATGTGATGCCCTCAGCTCATTTCTCTGTAGATAATCATCCCTTTTTTGAGAGCTGCTAGCAGGGGATGCTTATTGGCATGTTTTGTCACTCTGGTGAATGACTAGCAACTTGGTACGGCGAGACGGCACCACTTGCCTGCTCCTTGGGAAACTTCTGCTAGCCTTGAAAGATGCCGGTGAACTAACAAGAAGAAATATGTGTTATCACCAACCATGCAGGTTAGGCACTCTACTGGATGCCATCAGCGTGTATCTGCAGACAGGTCAGATCAGGTCTAGAAGTGATTCAAGGTAACTTGAAGAAATGAGAGTCAGGAATCAAAAACATGATAAAAGATTCAGGAGATGGGCTATCATGATGAGAGGGCAACAACAGATATCTGAAGACTGAATTGGGACAGTAAGAGGGCAAGCATAGTCATTGCAGAATGAAAATAAATTTACCACTGTAGTCTTGTTCTGTGAGGTACTAAGTGGAAATTTCACTGGATATTCAGATTTGGAAACTCCACCAGCTTTCACATGGGCAAAGAAAGTAATATCTCAGATGACAAGGCATCAGATTTCTACACCTCAGTTAGGTAAATGGAGGCATTTTTCCTCTCTCTTTGTTGTTATTTAACTTTTTTTTCTGGCAGTACAGCTTATAAAGTTGTTGTACAACCAAAACAATTTGCTGGACATTGTGCAACAGTTGTTTTTGCTTAATTCTGTGATTCTTTTGTACATGCAAAGAAAGTACAGATATCGTCTGAATGAGCGAAAATTTTTTGGCTTAAGCTGCTAAAGTAAAGTATAAATAAATAATTAAAAAAAGGAAATACACACGAGATAACAAAGCATGAGTGAAACTTTTCTGACAGTCTCCATTGATCTAACTAGAATACAAAGTCACTGCCAGTTTCTGCAGACTGCTCTGTCAAAGGAACATTTGATACTACAATTATAAAGCAAGGTGGGTGCACCTTTGTTCTTAAAATATTTTACTGAATACTCCAAGTACCCCACCTGAAGTCCTACATCCAGCTCTGGGGCCCCAGCACAAGAAGGACATGGACCGGTTAGAGTGGGTTCAGAGGAGGACCATGAAAATGATCAGAGAGTGGAACACCTCTCCTATGAAGAAAGGCTGAGAAAGTTGGGGTTATTCAGCCTAGAGAAGAGAAGGCTCCAGGGAGACCTTATTGTGGCCTATCAGTATATAAAGGGGGTTTATAAGAAAGACGGGGAGAGGATTTTTACCAGGGCCTGTAGTGACAGGACAAGGGGTAATGGTTTTAAACTAAAAAAGGGTAGATTTAGATTAGATATAAGGAAGAAATTTTTATGATGAGGGTGGTGAGATACTGGAACAGGTTGCCCAGAGAAGTTGTGGATGCCCCATCATCAGAAGTGTTCACTGTCAGATTGATTGGGGCTTTGAGCAACCTGGTCTGCCCATGGCAGGGGGTTGGACTAGATGATCTTTAAAGGCTCCTTCCAACCCAAACCATTCTGTCATTCTACAATTCTAAATATCATAGTAAATGTAATTCCAGATCATCAAAATATAGGTGCAGACCCTACTTTGAAAAGTATGTTAAGATATTGGGGTAAGGCTGTTTTATTTTTCAGAAGAGAAAAGAAAAGTGGTTAACCTATGGTCAACCTAAAACATTTCATTCAACCTGAAATAAAACATCATGTAATAACTTTCAGGTCATTTAACTTCTTTGTCTTTGACTTGAAGCTCCTTCAAATGAAAAGAAAAGCATTTTAATTCCCAGGAGTTTAAAGAGAGATCATTCAGTGCCCCTGAGTGGTGACCACCAGGGTCACTCTTGATGCAAAAGACCTTCCAGTTTATTTTATGAACTGGGACCACAGTCAAATTCCCACCCTCTGCAAAAAACATACATTTCTCTGAACATCGCTTACCTGGGTATTTGGAGGTTTATGGTTTGCCTTTTTGGGGTCACAATGTACATGCTAACACAATGAGACCTTAATTACATAGTCACTTTTGCCTGCAATACGCCCTCCAACTCCAAATCCTGCCCTTCCCCACCCCAATAAAAATCACTTCGGACCTCTCCCCATCTACTTAATCTCGCTCTCTTTCTTATGCACATGTGCTTGTATGTGGGGACACCATTGCAAATCATACGTTTAAGCATCAGCACAATTTATACATGAGTTACAGCGGGGGTTTAACTATGGCCTGAAACAAATTTTGCAGTCAATGTCTAAACTTATGTAAATGAAAAAGTTAGAAAAATGAGGAAAAACTGTTCTAGGTGTAGTGCCCACCACCACCATTGCCTTGGCCAGCTTCAGAGAGTCCTTATAGGAGTTTCTGTATGTAGATGGGATGGGTTCCCTTACCCCCAAAAAGGTGTCTCTCTCTTTGAGCTAATGAAAGCACTCCTGATGCAGCTCCCTGTCCCAAGCTGGAAAAAAACTGGACTTTTTACAGCCTTCCAGACCTGAGCTGCCAGTCAGTCAGCCTTGCACTGGATGATCTCATCACTAGGCAATCATCCATGAAGGCCACTTCTCCTTGAGGATATTCACTTATTGATTAAAGGTATTTCATTTCTGTGGAAGAGTGTTTCACCTGACAACTCTCTTTTGGGTACAAGAAGGCTGCACAAGTCCTTGCTGGACAGAGAAGAGGAAGAGTCTTGGGGGCCAGGAAAAAACAGCAAATTGATTGACAGTAGTATGGGTAGCCCACTTCTGCTTGCTGAATGAGTTTGTAATTGATAAGGTTGAACTCTGGCTAGAAAAGCTGCCTATTTGTTTTTATTGTACATTGTTATTTCTCCTGAAATAACTTGCCTAATAGTACTGCTTTATCTTCTAATTGCTTCTGGGACAGTAAGTAAGTGCATATCAAGAAAAAAAAAAAAAAACAAACCCAAACAACAAAACATCAAGGCAATAGCCCTGAAACTCCTTTTCTGGTGTTGATACTGCTGCAACTTCAAAACAGTACTATTCTATAAACCTCACCTGAAAGAAGAGGTATAATCAAAAAGTGGTACTTTCAGAAAACAGAAAATAAGCATGTATACATGTGGCTGATTCTTTCCCTTTGCAGAGTGATTTCTTATCACTGTAATGAAATTATAAGCAGCGGTCTTTCTTCCAAGATAGAATAATTAAGAATCAATTACATTTTACACTGAAACACTGACTACCCTGTAACCATTATGTAAGTGGGAAGCAGCTATATTGTCATTTTTATGTAGTTACACTGAATTACACAATCATTTCAATGGAGTTATATTGAGAAATTACACAAAAATTTGTTCATATTAAGTCCTGCAACTTAAGGACTCAATGTGAGATAACTGCTCACTTGGAACAGGCTCTAAACCTAATATGTGCAGCCCTGTGACTATGAAGGGAAAGAAACAGTTCCTTAATAAGTCAGAAGTGTTATCATTAGTATCTTTTAATGTAAAGTGGTTACGTGCTAGTGAATTCCTTCAATTACTCTATTATATTGCTGAACAAAAGAAAAGGAACAATTGATAAAAATGTGGTGAAAACTTCATAATATGCAGGAATTAAGAACAGGGCTCAAAAAGCTATCACTGAGTGCATTCAGCTGGTACCTTCAAAATTCGAAAGATACTTAACATTAAATGGGAGAACTTCAAATCACTAATTTAGTTCACAGTGCGCTTCAGGGATTTGAGTAATTTCGTATTTGTATAATGTCTCTATAATGCTGTGAAGTTAAAGTTGAGCAAGGTTTTTAATTTTTACTTGTGGCACAGCGGGATATAAAACACACCTACAGTGAAGCTGTAATAGAAAGTTTCCATTTTTGGCTGATCCAAACCATGAACCTTAGGGCCTGAAAGAATAAAAGGTTCTTACTCAAATGTGGTGCAAAAAATAAACACTTCAAAGGAGAACCCCACCTGAATGCAGCAGAAGGAAGTGTGTGAGTCAGGAGAAGGGGCTGGCTGAATTCATGAAAGAAGCTGACAGGGACAATTTCTTGCCCTACAGGGGACTGATAACTCTGGTAACATTTGAAGATCTGAGACTGATAAATAGGAACCTAACCTGGGCAAGGCTTGCACGTTAATTGTAAAGGATTTCTAAAATATCCCTCAATCCTCCAGCAACCCAGCTATGGAGTTAAGCCTACCTACCAGAGGGGTACAGAAAGAAAGCATTACTGTTTTGAGTAGCAGTAATTGTATTTTCCTCAATAGAAAACTGTCCTGCGTAAGCATAAAGTTTAAAAAATAAATATAGAACCTAAATAATAATTTAAAACACTCATCTTCACACGTAACTTTGCTTTTCTGTTGAGAGCACAGAGGTGCTCAGAAATCTCATCTTTCTAGCAGTGGCTTTGAAAGCTTGTCAAATGCAGATGGAAAGAATGAACAATCTTCTTCATTAGGCACCGTGTATCAGTCACTCTCATCTTCACAAGAAAACAAGATTTTAAGTAACAAGAGCATAAATTTCACTGTTAAAGTTAAATTTCACTGATAAAGTTAATCTAAAATCCTCAATGCCATTGACTGCATCTGCTCTCAAGTTGGTCCCTTCCAGGGTATTTTTTTGCATCAGAGAGTAACCACAACCCTTTGCTCTATTGAGATTATTATTTTGTGCCTGAATCAGATAATGCTGAGGCAAGAGATCAGCTTCTTTCTCATCTAGGAACAATGTCTTCTACCCTGCAGGCTCCAGCAAACTTGCCATTCAGCTTGTCCAAAATAAAAGCAGACTTTATTGGAAAATTCCTTAATTAGTAAGGAAAGTTGGAAAATAAGCGGTAATTACAACAAAACTCGTTTACTTGGACATTATGAAAAGGACTGATAGGGGAGAACAAAGATTTAATTAGAGTTTGGGAATACTACCTGCAATGCTCAGAACTGATTTTTTTTTCTCTTATTTTTAAGGTTGTCTCTGCGAACATGTCTCAAGTCCTGCATAATTTGAGGAAATCGCCCTGCAATATGCCTCATAAATAGGATTCGTTCTCTACTTTCTCTACTGCCCATCCATCTCATGAACAAGGTGACAGCTGATTCATAATGTTACCTTATCAAAGCATTTTGTTTTGATTCATGTGACTGGCCCATTTCAACCTTGCATAATCTAGATGAATGCAAAGATATTCCCGAAGTAATATTTTCCTAAACTGCACACAGAATCGTTATTTTCTTCAACTAATTCAGCTCCACCTATCAGCTTACAAGAGGTCTGTCTGAATATACTAACAAAAAGAAAACCTTGGAAGCTGAATGTCCACGGCCAGTAACACAAAATGACATCACGAGTTTCATAGTGAAGTATGCGTTAGTCATATCTGATGAGATACCCATCGTAAGTATCAAGGTTTCTGAGAGATTTCTAATTTCCCATTTTTGGAAATGGTTTTGAAATTCATTAATGATAAGATGGGATGAGTAAATGGGTAGATAAACTCAGGACTAAATAGCCTGCTCTGAGCTGGTTTATGGCTGACTTTAAAAAAGATACCTTTTCTACAGAGAAGCCCTCCTATGCGAACACAATACTGTTAACTGCTGATAAAGTTCTTAGCAAGCACCACCACTGGCAGTACTTCTGCATTAATGGAAGTCCTCACCATTTTCAATGCAACAAACTTTAAACACACAGTTATGGAAACACTGTTTAAATCTTCACAAACTAGTATTTTTGCCGTTCTCCATTATTTCCATTTTACAGGTGGGAAAATTGTAGGACAGAGAAGCTATGACTCATCTAAAACTGAGTCATATTGACTTTCATCCCTTGGCTTCAATTGACAAAATGTGCTCTGTCCCTTATGTCCCAGAGTAAATCAAAGCAGCTTTTTCATTAAGTTTCAGACATGTCTAGTCCACACTGTTTTCTGCTGGTCATGGAAAACATAATGAAGTAAACTAAGTTTGCACATGCACCAAAGTGACCTCAAAAATTCTCTTTGCTTTTTGTACTCATGAAAGGTATATTGTCAAAAAGATTATATCAAATTTTAAAAATTACCCAAGAGAGTTTCTTTTACATAATAGGGGCCCTGGCATGGAAATTTCCAATAAAAATTTCTGACAGGCTCTTAGCTAAAGGCACTAGCAAAATTCTCTGGTCTGTGAACCTTGACTAATTTGTTGGTACATTTTATGTTCACTTATGTTGTGTACCCTCACTTGATCTCATTGGCATTTGGAACTCTGGTTAAGAAACCGCATAAAGAGCAGTTCAGGCATTTTACCCCTGTCCAAACTATATGACAGTGTCAGCCTCCACATTTGTTATTAGATTTCTATTAGACATCTAACTGCAGTGTCCAGCTTAATATCCTGGCTAAAATGGAGTAATTAAGATTGATATATGGGCTGTAAAATCTTTCATCTTCTTGTGGGTATTAATTAAGTAGAAAACGGTTATACATTTGATCTCATTCATTCAGTCACCACAATACCCATGCAAACAGTATTTTGACTAAATGTGCCTGTGCCTAGTAAAATGTGTTTATGTCCTCACTGTGCTTTGGCTAACTGTAAAGAATTTATTACACTGGCAATGTGGACCTAAGTCTATTGAAAATCTATCCACGCTTTCTGCTCCGTGAAAATGTTTAGAAATATTCCAGTGATGTTTCCTTTCTGCGATACTAGTCGGCCAAAGCCTCTATATTAGCTTTCCTGAGTGATGCAAAACGAGGTCTAAGCCCTTGGTAACCCACAAATCACTTCAAGTCATTTGCTGCTAAATGGATGCATTTGCTAGTGAAGTTGTCCCCAGTTGACTCAGTGGAGATGTCACATAACAGCACTATCTTCAAAGACAATTTCAGCAGCCTTGCTATGCCTATGTGGCATCACTACTCAAGGTCACGAGCAACATTAGTTAACTAGTTATGAGTTTATCCATCATCATGAGCAACTTTTGCCAGATTGCAGCTCATTTAAATGGAGCTTATGTATATTTTAACTGAGCTGCAGTGATGAAAGCAGTTGCAGCGTAGACTGACTCATCATCATTAATCCTGGAGCACTAACATGCAGAATAGCTTTGACTGCAGTTTTGTACTGTGTAGCGCTAATACAGATGTATGAAATAGGGTGGCACCTTGGACCTGCTCCCCTGTCTCCTTACTTGTATTCCTATTCAGTGCCAAGTATAATAAATCTCTAAAATACGAGTTCCTTTATGTTAGGCGGTGTGATAAATAGCTCATCTGCAGGTGTGCAAAGGAGTAGAGGCACAACAGGAGGTGGGGAACCCGAATACCACCCTGCCCCAGCACAGGAGATCATCAGCCCATACAATGAGGCACATTGGCAGGTGGAGAAAGCTCCGTAACACAGGCAGAGGAAAGGAGCCCCTGCCCAAGCACTGCCCAGGGCTGTCCCAAGAGAGCCATCAGCCCTGTGGATCAGGTGGGAAACCCAGGATCATGAGTCAATGGGAGAGGCTCTCTGGAGCACTTCACAGTCTGAGGGGTATGGGGCACATTATGGGATGCAGGCAAGAGCATTATGGGATTGCACAAGACATTATGGGACAAGTGCAGGAAATGAGGGATAAGGGGATAAAAGGGGCCAGTCACCTGTAAGCAGGGTGCTGGTCAGCATGCTTGTCCAGCCATGCCCTCATCAGCACCGTCAGTCCTGTCTTCTTATTAAACTCCGTCTTCCTGGGTGAGGGAAATCCCTATTCTATGTGCAGGTACATGCACGGAGGTCTAAGTGCCAGCCTCTGGACTGAGGACTATGTGTCACTGGGGAGCATGTGTCTGGGCTGCCAGCAACTAAAGGTAGTGAGGGTACGTAAGCCAGTGTGTGACTGCTAGTGAAGACCAAGGCAGACCAGCCAGCAAGTATGATACGTGCGTACAGAAGCCCAGCTGCTGGAGCGGTCCACGTGGTAAATGCGTATGTATTTCCCACTAACAGCTCTTCATCCTGATCAGCCAGAGAGGGGAGCAGGAGGAGGCTGTTGCGGCAGGGTTTTTTTGTGTGAACACTGCGTGTTTCTGTCTGTGTTGATCTGTTCGGCCGCCTCTGTATATGGGTATTTTACAGCTGCCTTTGCACATGTGCCTATTGGGAATACATGCTCAGCCTTGCTACAGGTTGGACCCAGAGCACTGACCTGCGGCTGCCTTGCCTCTATCAGAGGATTGCTGGATTTGGCAACTCCCTAAAACTGTATTGTCTTGTGAAATTATGCGCCATCTATTACAGCTCTGCACTGTAATATCTACGGACAGCGTGTAGTAAGTGACAAGCTAGGCCTCCTTTCCACACCAAACACGCAGACGGCAGTGGACTTCCCTGGAACTCCCACTAAACTCCTTTTCCCACAAGTCTGCAAACACTGCTAGGCAGATTACCACTAGAAGGGCTGTTTTTTCCCCTCTTTCTGATACTATTCCTCCTGTGAAGTACAGTAAACAATACAAACATAAACCAAAAAAGAAAGGGACAGACATAGCCCTAAACAAAATTCTTTTGAAGTTGATGGGACCCCACCTCATCACATTTTAAACAAAAGCTTTAAGCCTCTCTTATAGATGAGCTATTGTCTTTTGGTCTCCTTTTTGATGTTACTGTGAAGTGCCTTGAGGATACTTGATAATAAGGCACTCTATGAGTTGTATTACCTTGTTCTGTATTGCAATGTATTATTAACACCAAACGCCAAATGAATAATGAAAACACAAGCTGGGAAATTACATTTTCTTCTTCCATTGCCTGTTTTAGTCTGATCTAAGCAACTTATTAATTGCCTTCTTTTTGATGGTATGGATTTATGTTTGCTTAATGCAAAAGCATGCATATAGCATCTATCAATACCAGTTACCAATAACAATACCAGTGTCTTTCTTTAAAGGAGGGATCTGAGGTAGACAAGGTTGCTTGCTGAATTTCATGGAAGCTTAAGTATTTTGCGCAAACTGCTAAAAGTAATTTTCTAAAATAAAAAAGTCTGTAAATTAGAATTTTTCATTCTACTTTTGACTAGGAAAAACAGCACAGTTCTCCTATAAATGTAATTTTCTAAAGATGCAAGTCTAGGAAAGCCATCCATAACAGTGTTTTATGCTACAAGTATTGTGCCAAGCAGTTAGTGAAAAACATACTATGAGGACAGAATTTTGGATGCTGTCCCCAAAGAACATTAAAGTTCATCTCCAATTCTAAGCCCAATTTCTTTCATATTTTGCCTTCTCCATCACACTGTGTTATTTAAGACTAATTTATGGCTTCAGGCTGTCAGGTCTTATAGAAATTGGCTGGGTTATTTTGTTATCAAGAATATAAATGCTTTTATTGGAACCAGGATTTCATCCAGGATGTTTCATCTGTAATGTAATTAAGGTGGCAGTTTGGAAAAGCAACGTTTATACCGGAATATATGCAAAAATATTCTCACAAATGCTACTTGTAGAGTTTAAAAGGGTATTGTCACAAACTCACAGAAGATCTCTAGGTTACGGTACTTTTCTTACTGTCCAGCTGCATAACAAGGATATTATAAGCAACACTGGTCCCTGAAAAATGACACTCCTAACTCAGCATTCTGACTTTCAAACACTACACAAAGCACTTTAGCAGCAAAAAATGTCTTCAGCCTGTGTTTGAGTAAGGGAAGAAAAGATCAAATATTTCTATGTATTCCTGACTTGAAGAGGGCATGCCTGGGATGGACCAGCTACCAGGTGATTATTCTTCACACTAGGCAAATGTAAATAACTACTTTACTTACTTACATTAAAATAGAAAGACTACTACTGCTATGCTTAGAAAGAGATGAAAAGAAAAATGCCACTTACAGATAACTAAATATTAATTAATCTTCATAGGATTTTTCTCTGTCTTCCAAATACAAAGTTACCAGACATTATAAATGGGATTCAATCTTCAGGTAAGACACTCTGGGTGATGCTTCTGCTATTGGGAATACTGACCTGGGTATAAGTATGTGCCAATTTCTGTCTGAGATAACAGTCAGGACCTTATTTAACCCTTTCTCCTAGGATTTCCTCTGACTTGCAAACTTCAAACTTAATCAAAGTATCAGGTTGTAACACTTCTCCAAAGACATTCATTTTTCTTTCCATTTTTCATTCTGATTTCCCCCAATATTAGACACACTGATATCCCTTGAATTTGGATAGCTAAAACTATCTCCCATTCAGACATAAGGAAAATTCATTACTGAATTTGGTTGAGTCCAAGGGTACAACCATAAATGACTATTCATTAGTGTCCTCATTAGGAGGGAAATGGGTAGATAACCCAGCTAAATGGCTGAAACATCAGAGTGCAACTTTCTGCTATGAAAAACATACACCTCCAACCATACAAAGTGTAGTTCATAGGAACATATAAAGGGGAATGATGCCTTCAAATCATTGAAAATTCTCAACAGAGGCTAGACATAATCAAAAACATTTGAGCAGCAATACTGGACAGGGGTAACAAACTCGGTTTTCAGGGGACTTGATAGACATGAAATCATGACTAGTGTTTGCACAAAGGGACTTTTGTTCTTCCCCTATCTCCTGCACAACTTGTGCATAAACTGCAGTTTGATCCTTGGAGCTCTCAACTCAACTAGGCAAAGAAAAACTCAGTGGGCGCCTAAGTACTAAAGAGTCTTTCCTTTTCCTGCATAATTCCAAAACATAATAGCTGAAGAGGGAAAACATAGCTTTAAGTTTGAAATATAGACCAGGCAATCAAACAGATCTTCAGATAGCTTCCTAGCTGGGAAAGCTGGCTACAGTCACATTTGTGTGCCATTTGTCTTGGCAGGTCTATTTAGCCATTGCACAACCTTCATGAGACACTCCCTAATTAACTGCTTGACTTTATTTAATTAAGATCACACCTGTAATAACAAACTAGAGAAATTACTGCCTACTTTGACTAGAAAACATTAGGACTGCAACACTTTATTTCTTAAGACGAAAGGGTAAGTCATCGACTCATTTTCACCACACACGAGTAATACCTCATGAGACCACATTCTGAAAATAGCTGCGCTGCTGTAACCTGTAATTAGTTTAGTTATGAGTTTACAAATACATTAGTGAAATTAGAGGGGTTTTTAAAATTTTAACCCAATACTGTGGCTAAAAACACTGCTAGAGAAGAGATCATATAAATTTTATACAGTAAACACTACTTTTATTGATTTGCTTAGACTAGTAATGGTGTTTGGAAAGCTCTCAATTCAGATGCTTCTTGGGGTAGTATATGTCATTTCCTATTGACTAGACATTTTTAAAGTATTCTACAGTAGCTTAAAACTACTGTACAGATATCAATAAAAATTAATAGAGCAAGAGACAGACATCTCAAGAATATATTTGACAAATGCTCTGTAGCATTTTGTAACTACAAGAATTTCCCAAAGTCAGGAAGTGGAGTTAGTTGTCCAGTTCCTATTGAAAGCTGACATCAGGCACCTTTGTCCCTTCGAAAGGTTCTCTTTTAAATAGCCTTGACATCGTTATCTCAGTAATGACAGTTTTAAGTGTAGACTGGGTATGAAATCTAGATCTGCCCTCTTTCTTCTCGGCGTTCGTGACTTGCTACATATTTTTCTTGTAGTGTTGGGCTGAATTCCTTTTAAAGCATGATTAGCAACATATTTTCTCAAAACTCATTGGTGTTCCTGAAGCGAATGGATGGAAGATGATATAAAACTGGTTTCTAACATCATGCATCACACTAATTGTTCTAAAATTTCTGGACTTAGGGACTGGGCAAGCATAGGAATGAGTTTCCTTTTCTTTTCTGGAAGTTCCTGATCCAGGCTGAGACACCAAGGAATGAAATGCAGAGCCAAGCACGTAACATATGTGGTTGGGTTTTGTCTTATATGTGGTTCAAACAGAAGGTGACAACTTGCAGCTGTCTTCCATATATCCATGAATATGTATTCATATATTCAATGGCATTATTCACATACACAAAGTTGACTATTTGCTTAAGCACTACATTAACTTAGAATCCATGTTTGCACAGTCTTTCCATACTCCTAAAGGGCTAAGCTGCAACTGCAAGGCACAATACCTAATTGAATTGCCCAGAATAAAATTTTGGAAAGGGACCTTGTACAATCTTCTGATTTTATGTCTTTCAAGAATTGAAGTTTTATTTCATCACATTCCATGACACAATCCTTATTCTATGTTCTGTTGAAAAAGGTAGCTAAAATATGAAACTGTTACTTCTAATATTGAAGAAGAAAGCATACTTGGCTAATCTATTTGTTGTTGTGGGATAATTGCTGGAGGTGACTTAGAACATCATTATAATACCAAAACACACCTCCATCCCAAAAACTACCCACCTCTAAGGTGCGACCACCCCTTACTGAGCTTGCGCTTTGAATTTTTCCTAGCCTATAAGATGTATGACTAGAGTCACTCAAGCTCTACCCAAAAGGTGAAAGACAGTATAAAATGGCTTAAGAGAAAGAGAACGTTAGGGAAGACACCGTCGCGTACCACTCTGACCTCTGGGATCAGTCGACAGGCTGAACCTCTCTTCACCCCCATCGGGACGCCTTTGGGTAAGATTCGAACACTTGGTTATACCAAGTGCCTCCCCGGGAAACTTAGAAATCTCTTTAGAGTTGCTTTATCATCTCTAATGTGTTTATAGCCGGCAGTGTCACTCATACACTTGGTATTTGCATGTGCTTTGCAGACAGTAAATTTATCACTGGTAATCCAAAGAATCTGTGTATCTGTTGCTCTAATAAACTGCACTCTGTATTAATCTAGCCGTGGTAGTTGTTGAACACGACCAGACTCTTTAAGTGTGGCCGTGATAGTTCATGCAACATGACTAGATTGGAGGTGCAGTGCGTTTAAATTAACGCAGTCGCCTTAACTCTGATGAATGGCTGCATATACAGTCCTTAGAACCAAGTCTGAGACTAAGACTGGACTTAGCCGCACCTAGACTCCTCTCTGAGAAGGAGTTTAGAAAGCAAGGGGGTCCTGTCTGAACCTCGTGACTCAACGGGAGGGTGTCCTCCATCCCCCCCAGCCACTCCTCAGACTCCTATGCGCCAGTAACTCTTAACGCAACAGTTGTATAACTTTACTTAGAGATCAAGATAAATTTGCATTAAATCTGGTTCAAAGTAGACGGCATGTTTATCTAGAGTCAATAGTACTTTCTTTTATTATTATTTTACCTTTTACCTTCAAATTCAATGTCATTCTATGCCATTTTGAGAATTAGGAAGGTCTCCTATTCAAGATCAAGCCAGTATCCTTTATGATCCGGTGAGGTTTTATTTTTCATTTCCAAAACAGACTTTTCTCACTTTAAAACTGCGAATTGACAAAAATATCTTTCCAGTTTGGAATTTTATGATGTTGAAAGGACTTTTTGTAAGAAAAGAAAGCAATATCTCAGTATAACAATGACTGACAAAAAGAGATGGGAAAAGTTCTTCAGAATTCATCCCTATTTTATTTATTAAAATTTAAAATGTTTTTTAAAAAAAAGCATACTCACTGCTTTAGAAGCCGCATTATACAGTGAAATTTCATCAGTATTAAAATAATCATTCCAATGGGAACTTCGGCAGCCAGGTATGACAGAAGTATTTTCATTTTGTTACAGGTAGGATATCACTACCCTTCTCCCAAGCTCAGTCAAATTAGCAATGCTTTGATTATGCACTAAAAGGAATAGCCATTGAACCTGTGTATGGATTTCTGTACTCTAACTCCTCCAAGATCTGCAGAAATTCAATCCAAGATACGATCCATGATATAATGCCAGGTTTTGCAAACGTTTAAGTATGCACATATATTTACTTACATGAGCAAAAACTATGCACGTTTCATTGTTTGCCACATGAGGGATTAGTTTGCATAATTCACACTATGCAATGCGGTACCCTTACTGATTAACGATATTAGGTGATTACCTCAAAAGGATGATAATTTTAATGATGCAGTGTTGTACTGCTTAACTTTTTAAAAATGAGTTCATCACTGGGACACGGCCTAAGAGTACATAGAAAATGAGCAATTTACAACCAAAAAGAAAGAGAATATTAACAGAGAAAAACAGAAGAATGAGGAGTACTACACAGACAGGATTAATTTCAACATCTATTGAGCAATGCTTTTATAAAAGATTATTACCTACATTATTTTAATTCTCCCAAGGTCAAACTGATCCATGAAATCAGTTCTCGTTAGGCATTCTCAAAAGTACCAAAGGGTAGTTTTAAATCACACATCCATTTTCTCCCAAATTTTAAAAGTTTTTCAGAATGGGAATTTAATTCATCAATTAATATTCACAAATTATTTTTAATCCTATTTCAACATACATTTATCAAGATATATACCAAACCCTAGGAAACGAAAAGCTGATTTTAAATCACTTGAGAAAGAAATGGTTTTTTTTTTCAGTCCTTCTTCACTTAGAAAAAGACTCATCTGCGAATTCATCTGCTTTAATTCACAATGCTGGTGCTGAGAGGAGTTTTGGGTTCAGAAGCAGGCAACTAAACAGAGGGGGATGAAAATTAGGACAATATATGTTGAAATTCACAAGAAAATAAATATTTTCAATATCTTTCAAACCTAAAGCTATCAGTTTCAGCCAATATTTTTTTTTGTTTTTCATGAGGAACATATATCTGGCCAGACAATTGTTCCCGATTTCTTAGTCTCTCTCTCTTTCAAAAACATTTTTGTTTACTTTCTTTCTCTGACTTGTTTGCTGCTTTTTTATTAGGCAGAATGTCAGAAAAGATTGATCTTTATTTAACTTTGTAAGAGAGGATGTCACAGTTTGCTTTGTCCTTGACTACTTGTTTATATAACAGATGAAAGAATGTCAAGCAGTAAACCAGAAACCTATTATTATGTTGAGAACCTTAACAGAGATGGACCAAAATATTTTTATTGACACAATCAGTTGCTTCATTGATCAGATGAAAAAATCCTGTACACCCATCCTATGCAGCTAGAGGTCTCAATGAAGTTTGAAGATTGTAAATGCTTCTGGATATCTGCTACCTCAGCAGTGCTCCAAGTTCAGTTTCAGCTCCTCTCAGCACTAGGCCATTTTATGTAAACCTATATCCCTGAAAGTAAGTAAATAAATAAATAAAAGGGCTCAATGTCTTTCCCTATTTACAGGCTTTGCCTTTCTTGCTTCCCTCCCCTCTCTGCACCAGACACCCTCTCTGTTAAATTTCTCCTTTCACCTGGAGATGTCTCCTTTCCAAATGCACAAGTTGAGGTTAATGTGCCTCTCCACCACCAGCCCGGTGCCTTACCATATTCCCCATCTACACTTGAAGCTTACCATGTTAGGGATGCTCTCTTGCATGTTTGCACAGGGACTAGGTTTGGGGAGAGGCTATCAAGGAACAAAGAGTATTTAATAATTCTAGCCTGTCTCCCACGGACATTGTATTGACATAGCTTTATTTTATGTTGTATGGAGACTTCTTCACGAGTGTGGTAGAAATACAGATATGAGAAGATTTATTTCTTATTATTTCAGTAAATTTTAGCAGTTCCAAATGCTCTTGGGGAGCATTTGAAAAACCTGTGTTTGGTTTTAATTATTCCCAGAAATTGTCAGCACAATCATAACAAGTTGGTACATACTGCTTTTTAGGTGCAGTTTTAGATGATCTAAAATTATTAGTGCATTTGAATTGATTTAACGGAATCCACCAAAGAAAAATAATGTGGAGCTCCTAAAGCCAATGAAGGCTGCTTTTGGAGGTGGTTTACCGGCTCAAACTGTTCTTGAACTGGACAAGGAGAAAACTTGTGCTCACATCTCTGACAACACGAGGAGATGTGCGTACTGCAGGGAGGTAAGGAAGAGCAATATTCCTCCCACTACGGATTTTATGACTGATGCCTACTTCTTTGTTCAATGGCAAGAGATATAAAAGAGGTTTAGTCTGGTATTCAGGATGGAAACAAAGGATAACCTATGATCTTTAGCACTTCTCTACATCCATCTACATACTTCAGCAAGTATGAACAGCATCAATATAGGTAAGGTGAGTGTTAGACCCCACAGTTAACAATCACCAAGAAGAATCCTGGCAGTATACATCTGCCATACTATTGCTAGGTCAAACTCTTTCTTATCCAATTTTCCCCTGATGACAGAAAAGCTAGGTGAGGGATGAGTTTGGCCTGTCTGCTTGCATTCATGACAATAGTCTTCAATCACAAATAGGATCTTTTCTCATTTTGTTGTAATGAGTGTTTACCACGCTACAAATTCTGAGTAAACACATAGTTCTTATCAAACCAACAATTCAAAGCACTTATTAACCTCCAAAATGCTCTTACAGCACCAAAATGTAGTGTATGAGTGTAGAATACTAATTTGACAAAGAGGTAAATGGTTCTTTAAATACCAGAAGCATTTATTAAATACTCACATTTCCGAGCCCTGCTGTGACTGAATCACAGAGGACGCACAAATGAACATCTAGATTCAGTCAGGGACTTGCTAGAGTGCTCTTCAGAGATTCAAAATTACTCAGTTAGCCCCTTTCACTATTCTTGTGAAGGTAACCTGGCTCTGAAGTGAAGTTCTAGAAGAAAGTCAGTGTTGGCCCTGTCACGTGGTGGTATCAGGCCACCTTCTCTAAATGCTCCCCTATACAACAGAATGTCTCCTTACCACAGTGCTCTCTCACCCCCAAATAACTTAGAGAAAAGCAAATTGCCATCCTACAACTTGCCTGAAAGTGAGAAAAGAAAGGAAATACTACTGACTTTATGAGGTCTGTTAATGACCTTCCTACAGCAACCTTGATTAACATAGAGAGTGCCTTGGTACTGTGGTGCAATCCACAGTCCCCAGGCCCAAGCCTGTCAGGTTTTGACATGAATGCTCGGCGAGGTCTGACATCTGAATACCTTTCATTACAATTAATACTGGAAATATTTGGGTGACTGAATGCAGCTTAGCACTGCAGTATTCAGCAATCCTTAGCAAACGATTTGCCCATCACAGGACATCCAGCTGAGATGCAGTTGCACCTTGAGTGAAGGTTTCACTATCTTTGTAGATCTCTAAAAGCCTCCCATACTTTTCCCTCTGACAAAGAGACGCAGACTTAACTGCACAGCGACTGCTACTGGTGTGGGGATATCTGCTGATGACCAAGACAGGGCTGCCCTGACAATCTTATATGAAAGAAAAGGGTTATTCTGGGTGGTCTAAGGTTGTCCACAGTCCTGCATGGAGCAACTTCAAAAATCAGTTGACAGTGATGCCTCCCTTTTTTAGTTACTATAAATGACAGTGCCTTGTTGATGAACACACTGAAGCATCAGATACATAGAGAAAAGGAGTGGTACATTTTAAAAGCTGTTTTAATGTCTCCTTATTAAACTCAGTGGGATCTTTACTTTTCTTTCATTCCCGAAGTTGCCTACTTGCAAAATGTAAAATAGCCCGAATAACAGAAGAATCAATTAGAAATAGCACAACACTTCACTGTCCATATTCCGGCAAACCCAGAGCATATTTAACACATGAGAGTTGAAAGTGAGGGAATGAAACGCTATGGACTCTTGATTCTTTAAAAAAAAACACAACACAACTGAACAGTTCTTGAATGAGCCAGCAAACATTTACTAAAAATCAAAGTCTTCTGTAGTTGTCTGTGTTACTGACGTCTTCCCAGCAGAAGGGTGGAGTCCGATCATTTCTCTTCAAGACAGAAATAATGCTTAAAATCAATTGTCGACAGAAACACGAGACTCTTCTTAGAAGGAATTATAGACATTTTAGGGGATAAATTGTCTAGCTGCCCGAGCACTTCGATTTACTTGTCCACCTATATTGAATAAAACCTCATCAGAAACATTTTGGGCCACCAAGAGCAATTGTGCATTCAGCTACATTATCCTACAAGGCCTCGGTTTGCAAGATGCTGTTTGTCCAACAGTAACAAAGATTACCTGCTGATCTCCTGTTTCGGGAAGCCAGTCAGCCTGAGGAATTTGCAGAAAGCAAGCTCAGTGGGGCAGCTGGAGGAGCACAAGCCCTTCAATGGCTTGGCCCAAAGCAGAACCCCACAGCTGGTCTCCCCATGCTCTGGGCACCCCCATTTCAAGCCTGTTGCACCGTCCCACTGCTAACGGCACTGACCTAAGAGTGGGGAGTGCTTGCACAGTGCCTCTCATTTTTAAATGGTTGAATAAACATTACATGGCAGTTAAGTTTTGGAAGAGTGAAGTTTTATTGGACATATACATCTACCTCTCACAGACCCCTCATATTTTGCAGCTGCCCGGCATTCTCGTGAATCAGTAGCAAAATACTTACTGAACATTAGCAACCTTACGGCATATGCACCTTGTGCACAGATGAGACGTACGTGCGCTCTCTCTAGAATATAACTCGTTTTTAAAAAAGGTGCTGACAGTAGGCCTCTTTTATTCACACTTAGCTAGCTAAATAAACAACTAGTTTTACAGTTACTGAGCGTACCTTTGAAAATTAAGGCAGTGAGATGTTTAAGTGCAGATCATGCAGCCAGGCACTCTCTAAACACCAATCATTCGAGCCGTACATATATGTAAGGTGATTTTCTTAATCTCTGTGGACTGCTGCGTCCCCGCCTAACCACAGGCTGCCAAATTTTGCTCTTATTCTCTTACACATCAGGCAAATTATTTTATTCTGGAAGTCAATACATTCAGCTATAACCACCTGAATTAAGAAAACTCACACCATGAAATGCTAGTCTAACTTTACAATTTTGACTATGATTCACCAGTCCAGAAGATAGTAATGTCCATAAAGTTTAGATTAGTTTATGGTCGACTTGAACCTGAAACCTGAATTGGTTTTCACCTCTAAAGTGGGAGTTAAACTACTGGAGTGAAGCCTAAAATGTATCTGCCCTGTTCAGTTACAGAGGCTTGCACCAGGCCAGAAAAGTTGTTGTTTTAATATACAAATGAGAAACATTGCTGCTGAGGGAATAGAAAGACAACCTTGTTTTCTCAAAAAAGAAAAGCAGAGCAAAACAGACCTGAGCACTGCTTCTGCAAAACGTGTGCGTAGTAAGATTTTGAACGGTAAATGACTTCTTCAGAAATAATAGGAGTTTAAAAACTTAATTTTCCCATTAAGTAACTTGATTTTTTTTAAACTTGATTTTACCCACTCAGTAAGCTATCAGTTAAAAAACTACTACAAAACACCCTTAATCCTAATTCACAGCAACTTTAAACATTCCTGCTAAACCATTGGACTGGTATAATGGAATGATACTTATTTAGATGACAAGAAGTGAAATATTTTTTCATTGCAGAGTTACTGTTGGTGTCATTTTTCCTATTTTAAACAAAGTTTGCTAAGTTTAGAAGTTTATGTTTTTTCTTGGCTGTATGTTCAACATCCAGTTTAAAATTTGGACTTCTTCCGATCCTTGAAATTACAGCAAATCTTCATACACTTAGTGCAAGGAGAAAAATTTCATCTTTGTAAAGCAAAGATGGCAGGCATGAAATGTAAGCTAGTTGGGGACTGAGACTTTGTATTAATTATGAACCCCTAATGGAGCAAATGAGGGGTAAGTCCTTGCAATTAATACAGTATACTGGCATACAATAAACATTGTAAGCAAAATAAAAAGCTATAAATAAGACCATATTAGTGGTCCATTCTTTTATGGCATTTGTAATGTGATATAGGACTCTGCTCTGCAAGATACTGTGCGCATATATATATATATATGTATGTGCAATGTGTGTGTGTGTATAAATAAATATATATATATGATGGTTCTTCCTAGAAAGCTTTAAAAACTTCAGTCCTTCACTTACTTTTCAAATACCAATAAACCACTAACATTATATAAATAAACATAAAATGCCTTCCTTTGGCATCAAGATGGATTTCATTTTAGCCTTTTGAGCTATGAGCAAGAAGTCTAACAGAAACTGAATCACAGATTCAGCATTTTTCCTTTTCCGTTTACAAGAACGGTAGCAGACAGAGACAGTGAAGCAGTTGTGCTAAGAGCTTGACATCCACAGCACATGCACTTCCCAGGGTTTTACTTCCTGGCAGCTCTAGCCTGGTCCTGTCAACTGAGAAGCCATCAGCAGCTGCAGCACCAAGTGTGCACCGAGTGCACCCTCAGTAAGTTTGCAGATGACACCAAGTTGTGTGGGAGTGTTGATCTGCTTGAGGGTAGGAAGGCTCTGCAGAGGGACCTGGACAGGCTGGATCGATGGGCCGAGGCCAATTGTATGAGGTTTAACAAGGCCAAGTGCCAGGTCCTGCACTTGGGCCACAGCAACCCCATGCAACGCTACAGGCTTGGGGAAGAGTGGCTGGAAAGCTGCCTGGCGGAAAAGGACCTGGGGGTGTTGGTTGACAGCCGCCTGAATATGAGCCAGCAGTGTGCCCAGGCGGCTAAGAAAGCCAATGGCATCCTGGCTTGTATCAAAAATAGCGTGGCCAGCAGGAGTAGGGAAGTGATCGTGCCCCTGTACTCGGCACTGGTGAGGCCGCACCTCAAATACTGTGTTCAGTTTTGGGCCCCCCACTACAAGAGAGACATTGAGGTGCTGGAGCGTGTCCAGAGAAGGGCAACGAAGCTGGTGAAGGGTCTAGAGCAGAAGTCTTATGAGGAGCGGCTGAGGGAACTGGGGTTGTTTAGCCTGGAGAAAAGGAGGCTGAGGGGAGACCTTATTGCTCTCTTCAACTACCTGAAAGGAGGTTGTAGAGAGGTGGGGGTCGGTCTCTTCTCCCAGGTAACAAGTGATAGGACAAGAGGAAATGGCCTCAAGTTGTGCCAGGGGAGGTTTAGATTGGATATTAGGAAAAATTTCTTCACCGCAAGGGTTGTCAAGCATTGGACTAGGCTGCCCAGGGAAGTGGTTGAGTTCCATCCCTGGAGGTATTTAAAAGACATTTGGATGAGGTGCTTGTGGACATGGTGTAGTGGTGATCTTGGTCTTGGTAGTGTTAGGTTTACAGTTGGACTTGATGATCTTAAAGGTCTTTTCCAACCTACACGATTCTGTGCTCCTGGACTGCATCATCCAGTTCACTTCATCTGAAAGGAAACTGCGATGTGAGACCGCTCCACCGTGCAGCAAAGCGCAGCCGTGGGGATGCTGGGGAGCCCACTTCAAAAGTGCACTTCTGATTCCAACTAAAACGTTACAAGAGATGCACCCTCAATTTCTGCCCAGGCCAAGCACCCTGCTGCCCCTTCTATGCCCTTCCTAAACTAATAGAGCTCCACCTTAAAAATATTAATTGTGCTGCTTCTTCATCTTCTGTTAGAAGGATAATCCAGAACCCCACTATTATGATTTTTAAACTTCATATTTTTATTTAATGGCATTAATTTATGCACATTTTTCTTGTAACTTGTTTTTTCTACCTTTAAAGGTTCTTTGGTACTTGTTTCTCAATTCATTCACACCAACAAATGACATTCTCTTTCAGTGTTTATTTTGCTAGGCCAACAAAGCCACCCCACCTTAGTTTCTTTTTCTTCATTATTCTAGTCTCCTTCTTCACGCCTATTTAAGCCTAAATTCTTCTTTTTTTAATATGCAGGTGCACAGAATGGCACACACAGTATTCCAGATGAACCAGTGAGATATCTACTGATATTACTGGCTCTCCTGGAAAGAGCTTGTCAAAAGTATTTTAGAATTGCATTTGCTTTTTTAATGGCAACATGACAGGAGCAGGTCCTAATCACTGTAGAAGCAACTAGTAGATGCAAATCCTTCTCATCCTTAATAATTTCTGACTAATGAGCTCCCCTGGAAAGGGAGAAATTAAGGAGAAATTCTGCTTATACATTACTGACTATTTAACCTTACACTTTCATTATTATATTTCATGAAATTTTTGTCACTGGGATCACCCAGGTCACCTGGTTCTTTCTGAAAAATACCCAGTTTCTCCTCTGTACTGATGGTACCTTTAACACTGTTTCACCAGCAAACTTCCCCACGTTACCTGACCTCTCAGAGACACTAACATTAGTTCTAACTAATGTACCAACTAACACACCAACATTAAACCAGAACAACTCCTTGATATGTCCTTGAGGAATCAGAGTAGCTAAAGGCTCCTGGCAAACCTCCTCTGCCCCCTTTCAGCATGACGTCTTGTCATTTTAACCAATTTCTTTGCGGACGTATTCAATTTAGATTATTAGCACTAATCTGTATCTCCTCTGGTTTAAGTAACAGTTTCCAAGTCTTAATTGTTCTACTGAACTGTAAACAGTTGAGATCTCCCAGATGTTCTGAATTTCAGAAATCAAAATTACTTCCGTTCTGAAAACAATGGCTCAGCATCCACATCCGTTGAAAATGTCCTTCTCAACCTCTTATTTCTCCTTTTTCCAGTAAAATATTTAACTATTCTACGCCATTAATTGAAATCAAGCTTTTTAAAACTAAAGACATTCTCTTTTCTTCTTTTATTGACAAAGATTAATTTCATCTTCTTCATATTCTTAAGCAGTGATGATGCAATTTCCACCTTTCAAACTATTACAACTTACTATTCAATGGAATAATCTTGAATTACTGCCATTAATTCTTGAATTAAAAGAATAACTGAAATTATTGTAGGAAAGGGAGAATTAGTTATGCTTTTACTGAAGCAAATGAAATTTGCATTATTATGTCAGTGTGACTTCCTAATTTTATTCCTTTATTACTGCCCAGTATACATTTCTGCAGCACAGCAAGAAATGCCTTTGTTTTTCCTGCCACAGCTGACTAAAGCTATCAAGAGACATAACCATTTTCAGCAGAGCTTTATCTTGTACTCCCATGTTCCCATGTTGTGACACTTCTGGGAACAACCGTGACATTTTGCTCAGATTGAAATCATTTTGCTTCTTTTAAGTATTGCTGAACTGTATGGTGATTTTTTCCCTTCTTCATCTTAGTACAGCAATGCCAGACAGTGTCTTGTTTATTACAGAGTAGCATTTCCCTTCTAGGCTACTTCCCGTGGTGATAATAGAACAGTTTTTCAAGTTAGCCATGGAAATACTGCATGATATTGAGAACAATTCAAATAATTGCTCAAAGACTTAGGATTCGGAATTGTATTGCAAATTCTCCCGAGGCTATGTAAAGAATAGAAGCCCCTTTCACTCCAGGGATTTGAAGCTGCTTGTATAGATTTACCTCAACAGACATCACTATTTTCATCAACAGCAATAACAAAGGACAGAAAGAGAGACACACAGACAAATATTAGGAAGTCCCTTCAGGAGGGCTTGCAGATGCTCTGTTTTCATCAGCTTTGTCTCTGTCTTGCTTCGCACTCCCCGTTTCACTTTGCAGAATCGTATCTCAAACAACCAAGGACAAAACTCCTACAGACACGGACGCAGCACTCCAGAAGAATCCCTTGCTTTTGAGCTTTTCAATAATCCCCACATATTTCTTCTCCAGCAAAACAAACTCCTGGCAGAGAAGCGCTGCTGTTGTTCTTTTGCTTTACAAACTTTGAGGGAAATATTTTTTCTAACAGATACAAGCCATGACCCAGAGTTCCATTTTTGTTCTCAGTCTTTCACAGTAGCTTAAAATAGCATTTGACATTTGTAACAGGGTTTTAAAATGCTCTACAGTCCTACTGCTGTAGTCATGATGGTCTAAGGACATAAACAATAAAAGGCTATAGGTATAAGTAGCAAATTTTCTTTGAACAGTTGCTAGAATTTAAAAAACACTGGAGAAGATTTTGGACCTTCTTAATGTCTGAAAAATACACACACATTATAGTGACTAAAAAAACCCACCCAAATTCTGTAATATGTGCTGAAGGATAACAGTGGGAAACACAAATGCCAGTATGACACTAAATAAGAGCTGATTAAAGTTACTGAAGATATAAACTAAGTAAGAGTGGATATTTTAAAGGCCAGGAACAAACAAGAAGAAGGAAATAGAAGAATCTTTGATGGGTCAGAACGTGACTTAGCATAACACTGATTTGACACGGTAGTACATCGTTTCATGATGTAATGAATCATTTGAAATACCATTGCCTGGAGGATTGGATTTTTTCTTTATTCTTGATGGAAAGCAGCATGCGGACATAATTGGAGGATGCAGAGCAGTGCAGTTTAGAAAGATCAGTGGTTAGAGCAACTGTGTTTTGGTTAAGGCTGTTAATTCTAATTCTATTCTTTTCACACTTCAGGGTTTTGTGTTTTGTTTTGGGGCTTTTTTTCTTAAGCCTCTTTCACGTTCATTTGTTTTCATACTTCTTAACTTGCCAGCTATGCAAGCTTTTTCTTTTGGGTTTCCAGAGGGATAAGTGCAAATTATCTGTAATATTTGCAAGTACTCAGATATCCAACAGGCAATTTGGCACACTGCAAGCAGCACCTTCATGTGAATTAGCTCTCTCTCAATTTCCACTCCTTGCCCTCCCTCACAACTAATGGTGGCATATAGGATACATGTTGTTAATATTTCCAACAGAAGCCAAATTGTATCGCTCAGATCAGTGCAATCATTTCCTCACAGGCTGCACAACCTGCTTTCTTTTATAAGCAAATGGCACAGAGATAGAGGCAGCTTATACAAGTGTAAGGAATTCTCTCCTTCTCACTTACACCCCCTTTACTTCCATCTGCCCCAGATCTGGAGATGGATAATACCAAAGCTGATAAGAGATACCCAAGCTGGGCTCAGAGCTTCTTCTGAAGTTAAACACATATAGTGTTATCTGAAATCACAGTGGCTTGTTAGATGAGATAATGTGAAATGATGTAACACATCAGAGGGAGAAAGGAAAACTTTGAGATCAACTATCTGTTGACAACCCCAAAGACAACAATCCCATCACAAAACAACATTACAGATAAAAGCGGAAAGTGCTGCCATGCACTATATATTGTGGACCTGGTGATCACATCAGTCTGTCTGCTTGAATCTTCTTCTGCAAACCTATGAAAGGCTGGGAAATTAATCTTCATTTTCTACTTTTATAAGCATTTGTTTTATCATTAATGACACAAAATGTAAAAAGCTATATGTACAGATAAGGAGAGAAGTATCTAATGAGGCTGTCTGCTGGGGTGAGAGAGATTCCTGGCACATGAAAGAAATATTGAATAGTAACTTAAAGAACTCATTCCTCTTCAAGTGCGGCTTAATAGCCATTTTTTACGGCAGCTCCATTCTCCAAAGCATTTATTTAAAAAAATATATTTATATTGCTAGGTTCTACTTAGGTGATAAATAAGAAAGCTTAACAGAATCAATAATGAATTACAAAATAGCTGCCTTGCTTTACTTAAACTGGACTGCATTATGGCTATGCTCTTTCTCACTTTGGCTTCAATTCATCAAGGTACTGTGGTGGGTTGACCCTGGCTGGACACCAGGTGCCCACCAAAGCTGCTCTATCACTGTCCTCCTCAGCTGGACGGGGGAGAGAACATATAATGAAAGGCTCCTGGGTCGAGATAAGGGCAGGGAGAGATCATTCACCAATTACTGTCACGGGCAAAACAGACTCAACTTGGGGAAATTAATTTATTACCAATCAAATCAGAGTAGGGTAATGAGAAATAAACCCCAAATCATAAAATACCTTCCCCCCACTCCTCCCTTATTCCTGGGCTTAGCTTTACTCCCGATTTCTCTACCCCCTCCTCCCCAGCAGCACAGGGGTTCGGGGAATGGGGGTTGCGGTCAGTTCATCACACGTTGTTTCTGCCACTCCTTCCTCCTCAGGGGGAGGACTCCTCGCGCTCTTCCCCTGCTCCAGCGTGGGGTCCCTCCCACGGGACACAGTTCTCCACAAACTTCTCCAACATGAGCCCTTCCCACGGGCTGCAGTTCTTCACAAACTGCTCCAGCGTGGGTCCCTTCCACGGGGCGCAGTCCTTCAGGAACAGACTGCTCCAACGTGGGTCCCCCACGGGGTCACAAGTCCTGCCAGCAAACCTGCTCCAGCATGGGCTCCTTTCTCCATGGGTCCGCAGGTCCTGCCAGGAGCCTGCTCCAGCACAGGCTTCCCACAGGGTCACAGCCTTCTTCGGGCATCCACCTGCTCCAGCATGGGGTCTTCCATGGGCGGCAGGTGGATATCTGCTCCACCATTAACCTCCATGGGCTGCAGGGGGACAGCCTGCCTCACCATGGTCTTCACCATGGGCTGCAGGGGAATCTCTGCTCCGGTGCCTGGAGCACCTCGTCCTTCTCCTTCTTCACTGGCCTTGGTGTCTGCAGAGCTGTTCCTCTCACATATTCTCTCTCCTCTCTTTGGCTGCAGTTGCGCAGTTTTCTTTTTCCCCTTCTCAACTATGTTATCCCAGAGGTGCTACCAGCGTCGCTGATGGGCTCAGCCTTGGCCAGCAGCGGGTCCCTCTTGGAGCCGGCTGGCATTGGCTCTGTCGGGCATGGGGGAAGCTTCTAGCAGCTTCTCACAGAAGCCACCCCCGTAGCCCCTCCATTACCAAAACCTTGCCTCGCAAACCCAATACAGGTACTTAGCCTAAATTTAAGCACATGATTTGTGCCATTGGCTTAAGGAGGTCTGATGGTCAGACATACGTCCTCCTGCCCAGGTGCTCAAAATTAGACACAACCTTGCATACTCTAGTGAATGGGAACCTGCATGCAGATGGGAATGTCATGGCATATCATATCTGGAGGACACAGACCGTTCTGGATCCAACTTAATTATTTTGATGGCACTTTAAATGGGTTTATACGGTGCTTAGCTAACAAGCATTTAATCCAGAGGTTAAAGAAGGCAGCAACCCTAGAGACTGGGCTTGTAAAGGGCTATAAAGATTTCTGAGGTAGAAAGTCATCTTTAGCCCTAGGGAGTGGACTGTAGAGGGCTGAGGGGGATTTTATTAGCATCTTTAATTAAGCATTTATTTGAGTCCTTTATTTGGCATTGAATCAATTTGTCATTAGTTGTTTTGTTATTTAATTAGTGTGCTTAATTACTGTAAATACTATTAGGGCTAAATCCTGCAAGTTGCTGAGAAATCTCACAACTCCTAGGGATGTCAATTAAAACACAAAACATTTCCCAGGTCTAGAAAAGCGCAGAGAGTTGCTTGTGAGGTACTGCTTATGACAACCATAACGTTAGCGTAAGAAGAATTTTTGGTTCTGGAGTGGCTCAAGTGTCAAGTAACACAGAGGTTGTTAGATGTATGAGGAGCCATTCTGACTACATGAAGTTGATGGAAATTTTCATTTTACTTCATTGGGGCGTTGATTTTGTCCTTAGAAACTGAACCCTCAGAAAAAGACTAAAGCCTCTGACTTTCTTGTTATGGGAGAAAATCATATAAAATTTAGTCAAAGCCATTACTGAAGTAAGACACCGTGCAGGAGGTCACAAGATGGCGTTCTCAAGCTCGTTGGGGCTGCAGGCAGCATTAATTGGAGAATGCAATAACAATTATCCCAGTCTTGTACTAGATTGAAAAATCAAGGGAATCACCCCCCAGCCTAAACGATAAAACAAAAGCTGGTGGTAGAGCAACAGCAACCGTGTTTTTTTTTTTTTTTTTTCTTTTTTTTTCCCTGTCTTCCATTTCTAGGCCTACAAAAGAAATAGGTGATTGGGAAGGATCTTAGCAAGGAAGAGGGTAGCTAGTGCTTTGGAATACAGAGAAAAACCGTGAGAAGAAATAGCATCAAATAACTGAGTAATTGATTCACCACAAACGAAAAATATGTTTTGGGGTTAATAAATATAACCCATGAATTTGGGCAAAAAATGATTTATGGAAAACTGTCTGCATTATTTCATGAAAGGCAAAATATTTCACTATGACATTTTCAAAACAGAGGGGTTTAATTTCTGTTTTGACATGATTTTTCATTTTAATTAAAAATAAAAACCCAAGTAAAACAAAACATTTCAATTTAATTCCCATAATATTTAACTCAAGATTATGTTCCTGTTTTCTTTTTGGTTCAGTGAGGAAAAAGCTAGAGAAAATGTTGTTTCAGAGTAATCCAAACTGAAATTTTTTCACATGTTTTCTTTCCAGCTACTGACCCTAGCAGTATCTATTCCACACAGCTTTCCCCATCACTGCTCTGCTGAGGCTCTTGGCAAAGTGCAGGAAGCGAGAAGAGAGATGATGCACAGACAGGATCCAAACAGTTGAGAGGTCAGAGCAGGGATTTGGGTTCAGGCATAGCTGAAGGGAGGAGAGACCACAGGAAGCATGATGCAAAGCCAAATAAAGTCAGTGGGAGATTCTCCATTGACTTCAGCGGGTGCTGAATTTGAACCAAACAGACAGAGAGGTGTGAAAAATGAACAATGGAGCATGAGGAAGGAAAGGACAGAGACTGATGTGGAGTGGGGGGAAATACCATCTGCTCTACTTGCTGCAGCTCTAGGAAAGTAAGTATATTCTTTTGGCTGTCGATGCAATCTCAACATCCCCCTCTAACTTTGTGAAGTGTAACACTGAGCACATCGGGGAGACATAGGATTTTTCAGCTGATGCTAACAGCACGCTTGCTCAAGCTGGGGAAGCTGTTAATATATAATACGGTACCATTTTCCCATGCATCGACTATAAAATATGTAATCTAAAAGCTTTCACAGAGTTAAGCAGACCAAGCAGATGGACAGGGAAATTAAAAGAAATTGGCAAGGTAGAAAAGATAAATGGTCAACTGAGATTTGAAATGAAGAAGAGAGTCAATGAGGCAGAGAGCCACAGTGAAGCTATTCCAGATGGTAAGGGCTGTGAAGAAGGCAGCTCTCAAAACACTGGTGAAATTCAGACCAAGAGAGGGGCCCAGCGGCAGGGAGGGCATGCAGACTCTGAACCCACCTAATCCTGTGATGACGTTTGGGTCAGAAAAGAGATCACAGCCCAAGAGGAGGACTGCAGTGACTCAGCAGAGGCCAAGCTGCTTCTCTCGGACTGTAAAGCCTCAGCATGTACGTTGCACTGGCCACTCTCTGTCTACTGTTAAGCTGATTGCTGCACCACCTTTACCTCCTGAATCAATGGACAATATCTTTCTACGTGGGAGAATCAGAAAAGGTCAGAACCAGCTGTCCAAATACAAACAACTCTGAATAACAGGAACGTTTAAAACCCAGACTCCTGTGCAGATCCAGCTGTGCAAGCTCTCCCTGTCTGGATCTGAATCCCTTTTCTTCAGAGTGGCTTTCTCCTTTGGCCAAATAGCAAATTGGCCAGACTTTTGCTGTTTCTTGTTCTGTGCTGGCAGAACTACATACAGTTGAACTGTAAGCAGTACACACGGGTTAATATGCTCCAGTGTGTTATCTAGACTGCTACAAAGAGAAAACTACGCCTAGGGATAACAATCACTGAGTTACAAAGGATTTATCAAATGTGTACTGGCTTTAACAACTGCAGATTAGTTGTCCCAGAGCGAGTCCACAGAAGCCATCGGTGTGAATGTTTTTAAGATATTATCCTGAGCAAAGGTGCCTGCTCACAGCCTTTGAGCACCACAAAGCAGAAATTGCCACCTTAAACCTTCTTCAGTGGCCTGCTATATTCCGCAATAAAGCGCAGCACTCTGCTCCAAACCCTCTTCTTTTCATTACCTGTACTGAAGTAATGTTACAGGAATGAGACACTGGGGTCTACTTCTAATTTTTAATACTATTTTTAGAGGTAATCCTAATAAGGTGAAGGGTTATATTGCTGAAGTCCATTGCATCCACTGCACAATTTTACAGCTCCATTTTGTGGTAAGATCCATGTAACTGAACCTTCAACATCAATTTCCTTGATTATAAGTCTGTGTCACTGAGCAAATGGCCATCAAAAGCCCCTCCTCCTACTTCTGATTTCCTGAACTTCAAAATGGAATATTAAGTGCCATTTAGTCACTGACAGCAGCAATACCCCATTTATCAGCCTATTAGGTGCAGCAAGTAACACTAATGGGGGTGAATGTAAAATAACAAAAGCCTAGCACTGACGTTTCTTTCCCCCTGCTGAAAGGGATAATTCAGTAATTACCGAGCATGCCTCATTTAGTAGCCTGGCCAGAGGATAGGAAATGGGTTATTCACAGGATTTCAGGGGGCTAAATTAAGCACCTGCTGTTACATTTTTATCTTCATTGTATCTTTTTGCATATTCTAATGGCCAAATTTCACCACAGGAAGATCTCTTTCAGGACCTTCACACAAGAATCTCAAGATTTTTCATACACACTAAAGTCAGAGCAACGTACCTAAGATACAACCCGTCATTCCCCACACCTTGAGGCTGCTGTGAAACCTGTTGTTTCCAGTCAGTTGGATGAATTTACTATTTTTGTGAAGTGAGCAGTAACACTAAACCTGTGCAATCCATGCCACAACGCACACTGTATAAGGGATCTTCTTTTTATGATGGTTTCCTCAGCAGGAAAGCATACGTGTGCCTCGAAGAGATACTGTACTATGCACAGCAGAGTATTTTGAAATTACCAACCAGATTGTCAGCTACTGTAAATCACTCTGCTTATTTGAAATAGAAGTCCTTTGCCAATTTAAACCATAAATCTATCAAAATATTTATATATTGATATTAAATCTGGTGCTGCAACACCTTTGCGTTTGCTGTCCTACCAAATAGAGCTACTCCTCACACCTCATCCCAATGGACTGAACCTCTTCTCCTTCATTAGGAAATGGTGTCAGAAGACTCCAGGCACACTGAAGTCTGTAGTCTATCAAACCACAAAGATCTCAGCATTACTGCTCAGCATTCAGCAGGGCATTTTAAAGCACCTCTACCAGCTGTCCCTGCTCCAGTGCATATCACAGGGCAGTCTCAGCACAAACTGGATTTATTTTGAATCAAACTAAACTACAATAACGGCTCCAGGGCTTCATCTGATATGCTCCGGTCACTAAAGGGGATTTGTGGGACTGGGGCTAGAACCAGTGTGAAGTGAACCCCCTGAAATACTTACACCATGGATTTGGGGTTCTCGGCTGCAACTTCTTTGCTAAACAAATCTGTTCATATGGGCTGCACTATTTGCTAAAATAGGCGTAGCTTATGTGTACTAAGTCCAAATACTAAATAACAAGTGTAAGTGACAGCAATATGGCAACAGAGAGCCAGGACAGCAGGGAGATGTACCATTTCCCGGAAAAACTTGACTGCAACAAGTATGAAGATTACATGACTACACAAGGATTCAGGCTACTTCCATGTTTGGGCTTGGGTTAAAGAAAATAAATAAAAACATTTAATGAATAAAGGAATTTGCTAGTGTAAGCAGTATTAACACAGGACAGGAGATGTTAATCATCAGCCTTTGATGTCGCATAGTATGGCATCAGGGCCTGGGCATTTTGAACTACAGAGTAGCTCTCGCCTCCAGTTCCCCAGTTTAATCATACAAATTTCTAGAATATCAATTTCCTGCAGACACAGTTTACAGACTTGAATCAATAAGGTAATATTTATTTACAAAAAAAATTAAGTTCCTTTTTTTGGCTGAAAAAGAAATCAGTTACAATAAAAAATGCCTGATTGAGCCTGACTGGCCAGTACTATGGCCAGTATGAAAACTCAGCTGGGCTGTGCATCAGGCCTAAATTTTAAACTTTTGACCTCAAGAGCATTGGATTCTTTGAGCAAAAGCAATTTATGTCAGACTAATTCAATTCCCTTCTGTACAAATACACAGATAATATATCAATGTTTTTTGTGAGATTTAACAATATTCTCATATAAAGTTATACTTATTCTTTCACTTTTTCCCTTTGTAGTTCCACTGTAACAAGTCAAAGTAAAGAGATATATAATAACTTTTTTCTCTCTTCCCTTTGAAATCTTCTTTCAGAGTAAGTACACAAAGAGTTTCTTCTATGTCCCATTTTAAAAAGTAAAAGGTAAGTGAAGGAGTATCTATGCAACAAAATGAAAGCGTGTCTGTAGTATATGAGAGTATTCTGCTAATAAACTTTTAACAAGCATGGATATCAATTCCACAGAACATCTGACAGAGACAAGCAACAAGAATAAAAACTCTCAAGAAGTGCAAAAGAAAGGGAGTCCAGCACTGTGATCCTGATTGTCCACCATTAAAGCGTGCCTTTAAAAGCAGTAAAGTTACAGGAACAATATTTATAATAAAGCACACCTTCAATAAATAATTGCTGTGAGAGTACAATATGAAAAACAAACCTCAACACCACACTGAAGTGGATGAAAGACAATGAATGTTGGATAAACGGACAGACATTACTAACTCATAGATAGCTATTCTAAGGGGATTTTTTGTAGCTTTGCTTTGTAATCGCACAGCCCTCTATAAGAGACATTATGTTCTTTTAATCTTTGCTCTTTCTCATCCTAATTTCCTAATTTTTCAACACTTTCCTGGTTTTGAAGAGTTTACAATTTCTCTGAAGTTAGCCCCATAGAAAATTCCTGACACGTGTAGCCGTCAACACAGTAATGTGATGTGATACATCATCCGAAAGTCTTTACAAAATACAAAAATTCTATTTTCCCTTATTCCTGGCTTTACTCCCTCTACCCTTAGCTCTTCCCTATAGCAAATGCTGAGAACTCCTGCAAATTTTAATTTGCCCTGAAGACAATGATGGTCCAACAAAATAACCGAATGAAACACTGACAGGAGTATTGCTCATGGGGTCCATCGTTCCCAGGACCACATTCTGCAGGAGCTGGCCTGGCTGCGAGGGCCAGATGACAAAGCTCCTGAGCAAGGACTCACGCCTGGGACGCTGGCACTGTGGTAGGGAAAGGAGGTAGTTCACCGAAATGAATGCTCTTCTTTCCCCAGCTCTTCAAATCCATCACCTGAACATCATGATTCCTCTCTCCCTTTTTGCAAGTCCAAAAGGAGAGATAAAATAGTTCTTACAGAAAGATCACACAAATAAAAAGTGGGCATACAAGTAGGTTGTAACCTAATGAACTAACCTTCTACAAAATAAAAGTACATGTACGATTTGGGGGTTCAGAGAGCAACTCTATACTTTCCCTCCCAGCTTGGAGGGAAATCCACATCTTGTTAAGAGTCAATTCTGCCCCGAGTAACACAGGGTTTCTAAAGATTTAGATAATGGCAGAATTGTGAAATTTGGCTATCTGACCTTAAGGATTCAATCACAGTTCAGCAAGAAAGAAAACTCAGTATCCCTTTTCCCTAATACACTCATCATGTTTGCAAACATGTTCACAGTCTCTTTCGTTTCTCCTTCAAGTATTTAAGGAGGAGTTGTTGTACAGCTATACACGATGTATAAATATATATATACAATGTAACTATTGTATATTTGCCACACAAATATGCTTTTTATTTTCCTATATCACTTCATCCCAGAAGAAATTAGGCAAGAGTAGAGTCTCTCACTTTTAGCTTGCAGGCACATATTTTAGCTACTGGCACATATTTGGCTCCTAGGCGTATAATCTAGCTAAGCACAAGACTGCTTCTCATAAGGAAACATAAAGGAAGTGGCACATTAAATAGAGATTTGTATATGGTAGTTTCATTTTAAGAAAGAAAAGCTTACAAGATTTATTAAATGTTTTGTCTTCAATTAGAAAAGAGGTTGATAATATCATCCAGATTCAATCCTGACCTGTTTAAATTTTCTGATTAGCATCTATAGAAATTCAAAGACCGAGGGAGTCAATCAGCTCATATTTTTTCAGAAAAAGCTCTTGTACTGATGCTACAGTTCAGCTTAAAGTAAAGCACAAATACTATTATTATACTTTCTTTTTTTTTCCCTTTTGGTTTCTTGCTTCTTTATAGCGAGTTACCACTGGGTCACATCACAGTCAAGCTTTTATGTTAAGTTATTTCTTAAGTCTCTGTGGAACAAAGATTTCAGTCCAGATATCAAAAAGGTAAAGTGAATATAGAGTTAATTTTCCCCTCTTTTTCTACAGAAATTAGATTTTTAATTCTTTGCTTTCTCCACTGCTAATTAAAAAATAGATATTTAAGAAATATGGCAGTTCACACTTAAACAGCAGTAAGTTGAGTACCTCTTGACTTTGTAATTAGAACACTTTTAGTAGAAAAAGTCCCAAGAACAAACAGAAATAACCCCCCCTACTTTTAATTAAAAACAAACAAACAAACAAACAAACAAACAGACAAAGCCATATTTCTAATTTGAGGACTGCCATCAGTTTGTTTATTTGGGGGCTTTATCCCCAGTTCTGGAAAAAGGCCAATATAATTTATTAAATTTGATATTGTTATAAAGTTATAAAAAGGTTCTCATAACATGTAATGAAAATGACTACACAAATAATAATTTATTTGCTCTTCCAGAGCATTTCCCACGTCCCAGTTCCAAAACACTTAGCAAATATTACACTATAAACCTCGCACCAATACTGTTATCACACTGCATATCACTAGCTCCCGCAACTGCTAGGAAAAGTGCCTGAGGCAGAGAGATGCAACAACTTAGGGGAACAGGGCTCATCAGTACTTCTAAAGACTAAGCAGTATTGAATCTTCATTTGAAAAAGTGCACAAAAACTGTTAATAAGTGGACAAAATTTATTTGGTCTCAGATGTCATAAATAGTATTCACAGTAAACAATCCTTCGAGATCTTAGTTGTGAGAGCACAAGAAAGGGAAGTCTTGCATATTGATGCATTAATACGTCTCATTCCAGTTCATTCACAACATAACGCTTTATTCTAGAAATTCAAACCCTGTTCTTCTTCCAGCTGCAGGTACGACCACTGAAATGAATGGGATCATTCCTCCACATCAGAAAGGGGCAGAATTTGCCTCGCAATAATTAAAGGAATTCTTTTCTTCCAGCCTATCACCACATGCTTCACTTGCAGCAAAGGGACAATGTAATGGTACCAGCTCTTCCCACATTCACCGGCAGAAATCCGCTCATCTCAGAGGGACTGCGACTTGAAGGACTGACCTTTATTATCTGAAATGTCAAACTGTCATAAATTTGCCTGCTCGACTCCCTCCCTCCATAGCTGTGCCAGCTCCTGACCCAGCCTAGTTCTCAGGCACTTCCACATCATTTCTACAAAACACAATTCTGAAAACAGATCAGCGAGTGATGGGGATGAACATGTGGAAATGCGTACAATCTGTAGTGTCCAGAATGAGACTTAATTTCATATTAAGAAATTGAAAATAACATTTCATATTTTGCCTTTTAGCTGGTGAGGAAAACTCTGACTAAATTTTTTCTGGTCTACATTATTTGGCGATAAGACAATGAATTTCAGTCAAAATACAAAGGAAGTGTCTCTGTCTTTCTCCGTCTCATACACAGGCACGTGCGCACACACTTGCATAGTCTTGTCTGAGAAGAAGAGATAGAGGCTGCAGAACAGCCTGATAGCTCTGTTTCATGGCGGCAGCCCAGCATACCAGGCTATTTTTTTACAAGTACCATATAGCCAGTTACCTCCTGTTAAGTGACTTAAACCACTTACGAACTTTTACGTTACTTACTATGGAAATGACACCATATCTTGTAATAACTGTTATGTCACTTCAATTTTGTCAACAACAAAATGAAAGCATTTTGACAAACATTTACAAGAATGCACCTGAACATGAGGAAGCTGATACGCTGCAAGTAAATGTTTACTAAAGTAAATCCAGGAACACACATGCATTCCTATGAGAGACACCAACCTAGCTCACTCCAAAAAATGACCTGACTATGTCACTACCGTATCAGCACGAGCACAGTTGATACCTTCATTTTGTGGACCCACATCTTTAAAGTCTCAGAGGTTGTTTTTTGCCAAATACCTGTTCTTTCATTAGAAACATCAAAAGCTGGCCCCTTCCCCTAAGACTGAGAAGATCCACTGTGCATGAAGAGCTGCAATATTATTATACTTTATATTCCAGTAACAGCAACGAGCCCCAGGAAACATGTCTGCAACATGCAGTACATATGCAGAAAAATATATAGTCACTGCTTGAAAGAGAAAGGAAAATATTCCAGAGGGCCAGCCCAAAACTAACACATTGCACATAGGCTACGCAAGCCTGGAGGCTTCAGGTCCCCTTTTACAAAGGAGTAAATTTCAGCCCAAATGAGTGACTCTCATAAAATAGTACTTCTGCCACTCCACTGGCCTTAGGGTGGTCTTGTTAACTCTGAGAAAGGGGATACTTTTGGTAAGGAAATATTTTGCTATGGGTATGACTGCAGTCATCCGAGAGCAGAAAACCACAGTGTATCATTACAGAGCTCACAGAAAGGAAACAGCAGAGATTTAAATAAGTCAGGCTTGCTTTGATTGATCAGGATATTGCTGAGAATGAGAGGGGATAGATAAAAACTGTAGAACTCTGAATCTAGGTTGAAATGATATCTCTAAGGACAAAATTATATTGAAGCAGGCATTGTGTTTATAAGCTTTCTGTTAAATTCTACACATGGTACTGTTAGATGATGATTCGAAATCAGATATGTTTTCAAGGAAAACTTCAGGAAGGTTATTTTTCATGTAGATTCTCTTGAGGTGTAATCCACAAGGTGTTAAGAAGAAAGGTATTTTACATAACCCACAGGCTTTGCTCCTTTCCAATTAAAGGAAAAGAGATCAGCCGGTGAAAGAAAACTCCAGCGAAAGCCCCAGTGGCACAGCATTACATAGAACCATATCCAAATAGGAAGCCTGGGAAGAAAGGGGACGGTATTTGTGATTTCAGGTACTTCTCTCCCAGTCCTAGAATGAAGATTATGTAGGTTTTCCATGACCTGGACGGTGTTAGCTCTTGCAGTTTTGCTTTTCACCTGGTAGCGTTAATTTCCTAATCCATTCCTGCATTCAGGTCCTATAACATTCTCATTAATCATATGAGATATCCTAGGCAACTAGTTCACTCGGTTTTGGAGCCATACCAAACTTTTACCTCTAGTCGTTACCCCTTCCTTTCCACATAGACGCCTTTCACTGCCTGTTTTAGTTTCCTCCACAAGTTAGACCTAGAGCAGGTCTTACTAGATTTGTACACTCAACAAGCCATAGCTTTTTTTTCTATTTATATGTTTTTTGTAAGCTTTCTGCTGTCATGTAATATCTCTATAGGTTATCATGAAAACTAGAGCATTTTTGTTTGCAACAGACTTTCCAGACTTTAGGAGATATCAACCCTCCTCCAAGTCAAACTAACTTCAGTTGATTTGCCTTTGTCACTTACATCATTTATGTCTCTATAATTGTTAGCGTTGAACTTCCCTAAAGCCCTCATCTCCTTCCTGCTGCAAGTGATTTTGACCCAGATGGGTGGTATTGCTAACAATCTATTCCTGTATTAATATACACCAGGATCTCTACCTTTATTTTTCTCTTTCCTTAAGAAATTGTATCCCCCAGTACCTGTACTGTGAACGCATGTTTCTGTTACCTCATGATAATCAAATTCACATCTTCCACCAGCAATTCTGTTTCTTCCACCTTCTTGCCCATTCTTCTTGCATCGCTACAAAAACAGTTCAGTTGTTTCTGAAACCCAGTCAGGAAACTTCTCTCACTGTGTCTGCCTCATCACAACTCACAGGAAGTACTTTTTTCCCTGATGCTCAACCTTCTACTCTCCAGTTTCTTCACCCTTTGTTATGTCCTTCTTATTTTGCCATCTTTATCTATTTAAGAAGTGTTTCTATCAGCCACATTCAGCTCAACCCCAGAAGGCTACTAGCCCACCTACTGTAGTGGAGTCCGTCAATCCAGAGGAACTCTTCTTCCATGACTGCTTCCCGATGGTCAGACATCCTCAGACTTTCCTCACAGCATTTATGCTTGAGCCATCTGTTCATCTTTGTTGTCTTGCCATGCTTTTGCCCTGCTTCTCTGGGGACTGGAAGGCTTCCAGTGAATGTTACGTACATGGAAATATCATTGCCACCTGGTAGGAAGAAAATGTCTTCCATGCTGCAGATGTTACACCATTTTAAAATGAAGCCATGTTTACAGTGAAGAATATAGGTATCCCACAGCCAAATCTTCATTTCTCCAGTGGCTACTGGGCCAGCTAAATGGGGGCACTTCGCTCTCTGTCCAGCTGCTTTTGTGCAATCCTATCAGAGAGCAAGGCAGAGAAACAAAAATTAAGAAGGATGCTGGCAGCAACACTACTGGAGGAGGAAAGGGCAGATCTAGAACAAGATGCAAATTTTCTGTAATTATTTGCAGGTAACATGTATTTGGTGTTGGAAAAACATACAGCTACTATGACCTTGTTGAGCAGCATAGTGATGTTCTTCTATAGCAGATCTTATAAATGGGAATATGGAATTGGTTAATAAATATCCTCGAGTAAATCCCAGCCAAAGTCAAGTCAGTGGAATTCTTTTCCTTTCATTTAAACACGGCTGGGATTTCACATCCATTATTTAAGTGTATTGCCTTTACAACAGTAAAGAAAGAAACCAAGGGAGACAAAGAGAAGGTGCTTGGAATACTTTCTTATCAGACTCAACAGTCCTGGTTCAGGGGCCTAAGAGTTTTCTGAGCTTAAGGGCTCTTATCTCACTTCATCTTCCTAGTAGCTGGTATAGTGCTGTGTTTTGGATTTTAGTATGAGAATAATATTGATAACACACTGATGTTTTTGTTGTTGCTAAGTAGTGTTTATACTAAGTCAAAGACTTTTCAGCTTCCCATGCTCTGCCAGGTGCACAAAAAGCTGGGAGAGGGCACAGCCAGGACAGCTGACCCCAACTGACCAAAGGGCTATGCCATACCATACGGCGTCATGCCCAGTATATAAACTGGGGGAGGGGGGTTGGCTGAGGGGGCAGCAATCACTGCTCAGGGACTGGCTGGACGTTGGTCGGTGGGTGGTGAGCAGTTGTATCACTTAGTTTTTTTCCTGGGTTTTGTTCCTCTCTCGCTCTCTTGTTGTTTTCCTTCTCATTACAATTTATTATTATTTGTTGTTGTTCCAATTATTAAACTGTTCTTATCTCAACCCACGAGTTTTCTTACTTTTGCTCTTCTGATTCTCTCCCCCATCCCACTGGGGGGAAGCGTGAGTGAGCGGCTGCGTGGTACTTAATTGCCGACTGGGGCTAAACCACAACACACTTAAACCACTTTCATGTAGGAAACTGCCCCACCATTCCGTCCTTATAACTTATCTGACAGAGGATAACATCAGCCTACAGCGACAAAGGGTACTGCAGGCAGCTATAAAGGTGAGAGCAGTTCTGCCACACCCCACCCGCTGATGACAACCCACCCCAAATCCAAAGGGTGATGATGTTCGCAAGATGCTGAGGCTCAGCAGGCTAGCTAGCCCAGCTCAGCACCCTGGCTGCGTGGCTTTTGCTCACCTTGGAGACCAGGCAGAGTACAGACAAGCATGCTGTGCAGGTACCCCTGCCTTGCTTAATTTGCACACTTTAACTTCTTTAGTCAGCAAAGGCACAAGAAAGACCATGCAGATGATCGGAGGTATTCATCCACCTCCATCTGAAGGAAGTCAAAACAGACTGAAACTTTTCAACGGGGACCAGGATGACTAATAAGACACAAGTCTGCAGATTTGTGAATGACAGGTGGAGAAGGTCTTTTGCTTGTTCATAATGTGACAAGCCGAGGGCATTCAAATGAATTCAAAGCAACATTTTCTTATACAGTCCGTAATTAAACTGTGGACTCCACTGCCACAGAATATTTTGGTGGCCAAAAAGCCATGAGAGAAATTCAGGGATGGCAAATAGACTAGCAGTTATTAAACATAGATTAGTGGTTTTAAAACATGGTCTTTTGAATGTAACCTCTGCCACAGGAGCTCAGTAAATCTATCCTTGTTGAAAGACCCAACAAGGGAAGCTCCATTACCGCCTTGTGCCGTTAGATTATTTCTCTAAGCATCTACTTCTAACACTTTTACAGACAAGATGCTGGTCTAAACCAACATGGCAGTCCTTAAACTACACGTTTTCACATCCTCTTTTTTATGCTTTGATATGTAAATTATACCAGTTTAGAGTTCTTTACACACTGCTATTCTGCATAGAAGTATGACAAAAAAGCCTAACAGAATAAAGGCCTGCACTTGTAAGAGGGTCACACTTACATTGCTTTGCACACTACCTTTAAAGCTAACTTATTCTTTACAGGTAATTCCATTTTAAACCTGTTATTTCTTAAAAAACAGATACCTATACAAGAATTGCTGGTGGAAAATACAATCACAAACAAATACAAAGAAATGCCAACATCTTGCCCTGAACATCATTTGTGGTAATGTGTGATGCCACTGACACACAGCATCTTCTCTCCCACTTACTGGAAAGATGAAGGTTTCTTTTATCCCATCATTTCTGTAACTGCTTGAAAGGGTGAGACAGGATCTATTAATCCATTAGTACTTACAGCATCTGGATTCCTACCCCTCAATGCAAGGCAGAAAAAAAGGCTGTTGGTCAAACTGCAGTGTCCTGAATCACTTGCTCAGGTCTGAAGGTACATGTGGTTTTGAAGCCACATGTTAAGTATCACTAAAAAGCCTACTGTAGATTTATTTCTAATGATAGTCTGACATTGTAGTCTGACATTGATAGTCTGACAGTCTGACATTGGCTATGCTTAACTCCTCTAGAACTGGGAAGTAATCAATGAGATCCATAAACTTAAGCAGAGATCTTCTAAATACCTCGAAAAATAATTAGAGCATCTCCTCAACAAAAGTTGTGGGGTATTTTTTTTCCTTTTTTTCCTTTCTTTTCTTCACATGCTAGAACCAATCAGTTGGCTTGTTCAGAATGGGATCTTGGAGTGATTTGTTTCTGAGTTTTACAGTGAGAATATATAAAGTACTGTAGATTTCAATATGAAAATTGGTATTTCATGAAAAAAAACCACCACAAATAAATTAACGAACATTTCAAGCATGCAAAGAATGCAAAGAAAACCCACCCCAAAACCTCAAATGTTTGAAGTGGTATTATACAAATCTTTTCCATTGTTTTTACAAGGCCATAAATTAACATTTTGTTTTCTTAATAGATGGCTTTTCTTACCTATTGAAAGTGGCAGCGCCATACAGATGATTTGTTTCTATTTAGCTGAGCCATTTGTCTCTAAAAATGGGGTGCACATAAACACAGCCTGGTAATTTTCTTATTTGAACCCCCCCTCTATTTTACTATTCAATAAACACTAACCATTTCGTATGAAGTCTACATGGTGCTTAACAGCCGTCTACTGAATACTGCATAATTCAGGTGCAAGGGCCACATTTGCAATGCAGCTGAAGCGCAGTTATATCACAGCGCCGAAGAAAGCTGAGCAACTTGACAACAGCGAGCCATCATTAAGAAGCTGGACGGGGGTTTAATAGCGCAGAGCTGTTCTCTGACTTAATAAATGAACTGCAGTTTTATATGCTGCATGGCCACATTTGTTTCAGTGCTAGGAGATGTGAACAGTGTTTAGATCTATGGGACTATGTCAGCTTCACCACATAAATAAGTGAGACCCTAAAGAGTTGTGCACTTTTATAAGTTCTTGAAGAGCATGTAGCAAGAAAATATAAGCTACCCCAGCCTGAAAAAAATAAAAGACTTTGCTCTAGCTAGTATTTCAAAAGGCGAGCATTTTTCTTTGTATTTACTTCTATCCCCGCAGCTATAATGAATTATTTAAGCAATATCTATATAGTACAGGATTTGTGCTTTTATTTTATTTATTTGTCTATTTTATCACAGGCTACTTACAAGGGCAAGCATGCTGAGTCAACACAGGTGTAAATCACTGCACTTTTACTTTAATCAGTGGAACTAGGCAGACTGACACCCATCACAAAGCTGACCCAATATATTTAGTGCAGAAGAGTTTTTTATTGGATTATTAATAATGGACTTGTTTATTGCTATTTCTCAAGCAACAGGGTTGGCAAGGTGCTCTTCCCTTTTTTTTTTTTTTACCTTCTCATTTCTTTTTAATAGCAATAGAAAACCAAGAAATGCTCAGTGCATCTAACCAATCCCTAGTTTAGCACACAGTGCACACCTTCGGGAAGGACTCTCCAGTAGTCTTAGCACTGTGGAACGTGCTGCAACGTAGAAATCTTCGAGCTAGTTCTGAATGACCACTTGGCACTTGGGAGAGCACTTCACTACACAGAAGTGTCAGCCTGGTTTCTAAAAACAACAAAGTTACATCAGTGCTGCCTTCTGCCAGGAGTAACTGGGTCAGCAAAGCACCCCACCAAGGAGGCCATGTGGTTTCTAGTTCTAGAGGTTGTTTCAGAGCTATGTTGTACCTCTGCATAGTGCTCGCTGTCCCACTTTAAGGTCTAGACCCTCAGCTGACGACTCCATGCCTAGTCGAGAGATCCACATTTGTTAAGTCTCACTTACAAGTTAACTCCATTTATGGACAAAGATCTCTGCGGGCTGTATTTGACCTGAGAGCATTTCTAAGTGTCCATTTTCATTGGATAATAAGGAGTTTCAATAAATTCAATGCTGTCAAATTCCATGATAGAAATGTGATAACTTTTGAAAGAACCTCCATGAGAGAACAAAAAAATGTAAGGCCACACTCTGCGTTGGCAAACCTGCTCTGCAGTGGAAACAAAGCAGAGGAAAGGCTAAAAACATCGTCTAAGTGGCTTGTTTCCAAGATCTAAGGTAATCTGTGAATGACAGTGCTGGCTTCTATCAATACTTGCTTGGCACTAGGAGGCAAAATATGTGGACAGGAGACAGGGCATATGTCCAAAGAGTCACTGCATTCCGGGTAACACTAGCTGGCATGAAAACCCCTTGAAACCATAACTGGCTATTATTGTTTATAGCAGCACTAAGAATAGAGAAGCCACAGACATACAAATCACAGCTGACAGTCTGGTCCCTTACATTGTTTTGTATTGTTTATACAAACGTATTAAACACTATTTGTATAAGTTACACATTTATACAAATGTATTAAAATTTAAAATGCAATAATACTCTTTTCTGTTCAATCCTTTACTTTGAATTAGCGATTGAAGGATCTGAGCCTAGATCAGTGTAATATAAAATATGTAGATCTCCAGGTATCGTTACTGAATGAGCTCAAGTTGTGTGACATTAGTTTATTGTATTGCCATAGCTACCCTTCACTTCCTTGCTGTAACACACGCAGGGGGTCAATAGCCTGGCTTTGGTCATTGCACACGAAATGAATCGTAACTATCTTGCTGATATTTCCAGGTCTGCTGAGACATCTTTCCTTATGTTATGAGTTTTTGGGGCCGGGAACCACACTGTCATTATTGTCTGAGGTCAACGAAGGCCATGATTGCTGCCTAGGTCCTGCAGCGTTTATCCTAAAACAAATTCTGAACTTGAATTCCAGGGTCCTTTGAGGTATGAATTTGTAAGGTATCTGCCTGTCTATGCACCCTTTTCCAATAATAATGTCACACACAAAGCAATTAATGCAGGACTGCTAACAGGTTCAGGTTTGTTGGCTAGTAATATCAGCAATTTATTGTAACTTTGCAGAAGGTTTTATCTTTGAGATAATGGAGCAGGAGTTCAGAGGCAGTCAGAAAGGGAGTCCTGCCTTCACCCAGGCTAATCATTCTGATCTCAACTAGCCTGGCTTACGTTTTTCACTAATGTGAAGTTGGGATCCATGACATTGCTGTTCATTCGGAAAAAACCCTGCAGATTTCAATTTAACATAGTGCATGTTTTAAGGACAGTTCAGGACAGCTGCCTAGTCATTGCATTAGTGAAGTGCCTTTAACTGTAACAAGCAAGAGAAAGTACAAGCGAAAGGGCAGAAAAGCCAGGGTGCCTATTAATTCCATGCTTTCCATTTGATGACATTTTGTAAAATGTGGAACAAAGCTTAAATTCTAGTTATTCGGGACTCCAAGACCAGAAGCAGCTTTTGGCACCTGAAGAGCAGGTTCAGGTCGTATTCATTGGAAGACGCAAAGGCAGAAAAGCAGAAACGCCAAATCCTTGTTCCAGCCAATGCCTTTCCAAATGTTAGGAAACCAAACGTAGTAGCAGGGGCTTAGGCTACTGATATTAAGCCTATATTACGTAGACTCTGACTTTACATGTAGATACACAGTTATATACATATTTCATGACAGTACTTTGATTTAGCTAGATTTAGAGCAAGATCCCAGGGGCTACAAGAAAAAGAGGCTTCTGTGCTGCTGCTAAGACTAATACAGTCATAGTTTATTAATGTAGACAGTAATGCATAATGAAATGTCATTAATTCTCACATGTAATATTGGTTTCTAATTTGAGGAATTGTGTCCAATTATCTGTAGTTTAGTTATTCAGATTTATAACTTTGCAACTCAGAACAAGAAAGTGCTGAATTCTTCTCCATTACCTGAGAAGTCTGAAAAATAAAATACTTGTTTAAAATAAGGGCAGCCTGTATATTTCTCAAGCCTTTCTGCTGTTCTGGATTTATGATTCAGTTTTCCAGGGGAGACACTGAAAAACCATTTGGTAACTTTCACTGCACACCTTATTCAGATCTTTTTCCTTAGTATTAAGGCTTTTATCCATAAAAGGGCATTTTATTTCAGTGCCACTCTTAGGGGCTATTGTTCTGGTGCTCAGAGGCACCTTCCAGAAAAATGTGTCAGGCTTTCTACCAGTTATGAAGGTCACCAAGTTTACGTTTAGTATCTCAGACCATGCCTTTCTATCAAGCAACTAAGGATGTATCAACATAATGTCAGCCAAGCTAGTACCTGTTATTGCCAAGGATCATTTTTTAAAAATGCCCATTGGCATTTCATGTATTCTGCTCCCTACCTGTGTTCAGGGACACTCTGAAGCTCCTCACTGAAATGGCTTAAGAATTGGACCCTTTACATAAAAAAATATAAGTCGTTCCCCATAGAAAACACTGCTGATCTCAGCTGCAAGGCTTCCTCAGCCTGCTCAGCAGGGAAGCATGAAGATGTCAGGTAAACATAATCATGCTATTTGTGGAAAGTGTGAGATGAGAAAGAGGGAGGGTAATGAAGCATAGACAGAGCAATTCCGTTTCCCAGCCTATTTAGGTAGATTGTCTTTCTCTAATTGTTTTTCTCCCTGGAGGTACAAACACAGTGAATTTCGATACCATAAAGTTAAGCTTTATTATTACAGCTTTCAGTTCTTTCACAAAGAAATATGTACTGTATTATAGCAGCGCCTAGTAGCAACGCTATAGTTAAGGATGTGCCAGCAGTTGTGCTACAGAGCTCTATTTTTCCATGAGATTTAAAAACTAGTTTTAGGCTAAAATTAGGCATATAAGGTAGGTGTCTAGATTCATATCAGTTTATGGAAAAAAAATTCCTAGGCATGTTCTTCGGTAATTGTGGATGCTAACAGTCCTTCCAAAAAATAATACCCTGACACAATATCATCTATTACAAAAGGTTGGACAGATACAAGTTAAATGTAACATTTTGCAAGTGTTTAAGTATTGCCCCCAGTGACTTCAATCATTATCTTCAGCATGAAATGCATTTCATCTCAGTGTAGTAAAAGATCTAAATTTTAATGGGCTTTCTCTGGCAGAAGCCAATCCAACAAAGCACATATTTATCTCATTAACGCTTAAATACGTGAACAGTCCATTTGAAACCATTGGGACAAGATTGTTCATCACCTTGCAGGACAGAGTTCAGAAGAAAAAAAAATGCAGGCATATTTTAAAATTCAAGCAGACATTCAAGGACGTAATATTTCTGTGTTCCCTTGCTCTATTTCATAGTGAAAATTAGCAACTTTAATAACTAAAGAGTTTATAAAAAGTCCTTATGCATGCAACAAATACTTGAAGAAAGTTTATTCTAAAAAGTAAGGTCAGTAAGCATGCATTTATACTTAGATGCTAGGTATGCACTTGCCATACAAACGCAAGACACTAATAAAGCAATAAACTTCAAAGTGACAGAGAAGAAAGTGAGCCCCGAATTTAGATGTAACAACTGACAGGAAAGCAAATTAATGACGAAGTAGTAAGACCTAACTCTTATATTGTCTACTTATGACTAGATCTTAAGAGTGCTTTCCAAGCAATTTGACAGCTTTACCCAGATTTCACAGGGAGGGAAAGCAAGGTATATGCAGATTAAGAGATTTAGCCAGGGTCATCCACCAGGCCAATGACAAGAGTGTTAGGAGCAGTAGCCCAGCAGACTGGTACCAGTTCAGGCACTGTTCATACGATGCTTTTTCCTGCAGCGGATGAGCAGTGCGGTTCAGCATGCCTCCCACCCCCAGCAGACTTGGCTGTTTGAGCCACTGATTGTGCAAGGCAGCCTGAACAGGCTGCAGCCTCCTAGTGACCTACCACTCCTCAGCTGCGTCTTGTTAGCCATCTGATCACTCGCTCTTACCTACATGAAATAAGAGTCAAACTGACACTGGCTACTTAGCACCTACCATAAAGTGCAGCAGCCCGCACGGGGGTGGTTACCACAGCAGAAGTGATGCACAACAACTCGCTGTCCTGTGATAAGTTGGCCTAAGTGGTGCGCTCCCCGCACTAAAGCAAGTGCTCCCAGGCTGGCACGGCCCCAGCTGAGCCATCGCTTGCTGGGCACCTGGTTCAGAGCCAGGGCTTGCACACCTGCCTGCGGCCACGGGGCAGGGCAGGAGGGGAGTGGAACTGGGAGCGTGCAGTAGGAGGGAAATGGGCATTTGACGGTCAGGTTCCTAGGGTGGCATACGTGAAAAATACGTAAAAGATGAAAGCATGGGTCTAAGTGCAACAAAATGAAAGCTGAAGGACAAAAGATACCGTGAGTCGCTGGAGAGGTGAGCATGGGCTGAGACGGTGTGCAGAAGGCAGTACAGTTGGAGGGTGTATGATGGCACAGAATGCCACAGCGTCTGGAGACAGGTACAAGGAAATAGCGGTAGGGAGCCTGTAGGGTCAGATCAAAATGCTAATAGATACCGCTATTTAGAGGACTATGCTACAGCATGTAGAGTACTACAAAACCTGGGCTCTTGAGTGTGCAGCAGAGGGAGTCCCCTGAGTGAGCTGACCCTAGATCTCATGAAAAGAGAGTAACAAGACTGTCTCATTAGCTGCAGGTCTTTAATGGTCTAACTATGCATTTGCATTGCATAATGCTAGATCAGAGAAGAATTTTGGCTGTTCTCTCCAAAACTATTATCTTGGGAGGGAGAAGTACTATTTATTTTCTGAAAAAAACTCCAGCAAAAAGGTTTGAGAAACACAGAAAAAGGCTACAGTAGGTGTACGCAGGAAAGAGCAGATCAAAATAAACTATTTCACCGTCTGAGGGACCCTGTCACAAGGACTACACTGTTTCCCAATTCTGAGGTCCCCACTACAGCAAAGTGCCAAAGAGTAAATAGGTTAACAAAGGGTGCCTGGCATTCTACCCCACTGGAAGAGGACATGATGCATTGCCCTAGACATGCTGCCCACCAACGTTTTGCCATTGCTATATTGCTCTGGTGAATGCACCATGTCACGCTTTAACACAAAGATCTTTCAGCTCTTATAAGTGTAAAGCACCTGGAAGCATAAGCATAACCCACAAACAGATAAGAAAAGTGAAAAAAATTTCCACTTTTTTTTTTTACTTAGTTTTCTCAGTAATTGTCTTGTGACCTATGAACTATACCAAAAAAGTTTTTCAGTAACATAATTATATTCAACAAGGGTGTTTGCAGACTGCTAATAACAGAGTCAAGATTTCTGCTGTTTCTGATTTTTTATTTTAGCTCTTGCCTTTCACATTCCCTTTGTCTTACAGCATCTCATTCGCAACCATGAGCAAACAAGTCATTCAGGACTGCATTCACATGGGTAAAAATGCCAAGGAGAAAAGAAACCTTCCCAGTTAAATACTTCTGTGGGTTGGTGGGCTAAAAATATGCAGGATGCTATGCTGCAAATAGTATCATCCAAAAAGATAAAATTCTTTGATTTATGGTTTGCTTTCAACAAGAAACATTGGACCCTTGCAGTACTGATGGATATTTCAGTTGGTTATGTATTAGATATGGATGTCTATGTAAATATATGTATACACATCCTACTACACACCTGAGAGAAAAAATTTGAGTTAAAGAGCTCCAGTCCCCCCCACTCCTCCCAGCTATCCAGTAAAACAATAAGCAGTTGGGCAGGTGGCATACTGTGTATGGGGTGAAACACAAATTTCTGTCGGGAAACAGTATGTGATAACTTTTTACTTATAGGGCACAGAGGGAACACTCAGTTTACGGAGCCAGTTGTCAATACTTGTCTGAATATTTTGATGGTTTTATTTCATTCCCTGCAAGGCAGTGCGCACCAGTGCTGTTGTGGGCTTCACGTAACATCTTTTCCACTGCAGTATGAAATACAACTTTTTTCCTTGTATTTCTACTACTTCCTGCGCTTCTACAGAGGCAGCGGCATTTTACTGCAAAGTATTTTGTATGACACCAGAGCACATCTGCAGTTACTGTAAACTAACACCACTCTTTGAAGTCAACAAAGGCACACCTGTGTATACTAGCTGAAGACCACACATCTTCTATGCTTTCCTTACCATCATGGTAAGAATTACTTCACAGATAACAGAAATCGCTAGACAATTTAACAGGAAATAACCTTACCAGGATACCACTTTTTGAAATATAATTGAGTATTCAGAGAACTTAATTGGAACATTAAAAAGTTACCTCAGTTTTTTATTAATTCTATAAATTTTGTGGAAAAAATACAACCCTCAAACCAATCCATTTTAAAAAGTTAGATAAGAGTTACCATACTCAATGAAACATATTCTCCAGTGATGTCATGGGATGCATAGACTAAAAAATTAATGAGAACGTCATGAGTTAAAAGGGAGTAATTTGAGACTGTCATACTGTGTGTACACTGCCGTGCATTTAAAAAAAAAATACACGCTTGTTTTCTAACCCCATTGACAGGACATAGACCAAAAAATCAGATTAAAGTGGCACTCTGCTCTGACTCTACTGAATCCTAAACCCATGGTAATGTAATGGCAAACAGTGAATAGTTTATGGAAATAACAGGCCAGCACATAGAAGCAAGATTCTGGTCTCTACCTGGTAGACAGTGGTTTTGTAATCAGGAAGAATAATTGCAAGAGGACACCTTTTCTCTTAAGTGCACAGTCATTTGCAAATCTTAAAATGCAGCTCCCGTCAAGCTGCACAGTGCCCATCATGCGCATACTTTTGGCAGCGAGGCGTTTAGACTCATGATTAAGAATGTACAGTTCACTACAAGAAATCAGTCATTTGAATCCAGCAGTGATAAGTATCGATTTTAAACCAATGTGATTTCCTTCTGTATTAAAAAAAAAAAAAGGAAAAAAAGAAACCTCTCCTAGGCTTTTTTCTTCATTGTATCTATGGGAACTGAAAGAAGAATTATGAAAAGGAGGTGATAAAGGTTAGAAAGTTCAGTTCTTAGCTTCCTTCATTTTCCTTGTCTTTTTTCTACTGTGTGTAATTTTTTGGAAAACCTTATTTTGGCCAGTGCAAATCATTTGGTGTGGTACTTTTCACCTGCAGGAAAGAACCACAGGATGATAGTGCAGTAACAAACTAACACGGTACCTTTCCTTTATAAAGGACATTAGTAGAAATAAAAAAGTGCAATTAGATTTTTAATTCTTCAACATTGACTTATAAATGGCAGCTATTAAATACACTAGCATAGGCAATAAAGGAGTGCGCGATACCAAATTAGGTACCTGGCTTTTGTAGCATATTTTTTGTTGCTATGTTTGCTAGTTAGCATCCATTTTCATTTCCCGTTGACATACTTCCCCTCATACTGACTAGAAGCTTTAAATATGTATGTCTTCTACATTTTAGTGATTGTTTCACTTAAAATTACAGTACTGGTTGTGCTGAAAAGTCACTTCTATATAATACTGGAAACAAGTTTCCTAAACAAAATTACAAGTACGAGCAGGTAGAAACTCTGCAGGGATCCTATTTTTTGTGGAGCTGTTTTCAAACTATTCCTATTATTAATTATTGAAGGTGAGGGCTTGCATTTGCACAGATTTTATCTGCCACCAGCTTTGTTTCTTTGATAAGACAACAGAAACTTCCTTTCTTCTAACTTCTATACTTGCTGTTATTAGAAACCACATTTATTATGAGGCTCCACAAAAGCCAAGGGTAAGATGGCTCCATCTATAAATCTAGGGATGTCAGGAAGGGTCACAAAAGCCTGAGTGGTACTTGCCTTCAATAATTCAGGACTTTTCATCCTAAATCCATATGTGAAAAAAATGCCGATTCATCTTATTTTCAGGATTAAAAAAAAAAAACCAAAACCAAACAACAATCAAAACAAAACAGCACAAACTTTTCTCTGTACCTTAATTTAACAGATGAAAACAATATAACATTTCTTACCTACTTAAAATTCACTGAACTTCATGGAAGAAAAGTACAGTTTCACACACTATGCAATATAGAATATTGGAGACAGATTAATTCAAACATTGCAAAGTTGAAACTCATAAAATATTTAGAAAACTCAGAAACAAGAAGGAATAATACCAGCTAATCTGACCTCTTATGCAGTATTAATTACTGTTTAGTGTTACTGTTATTGCTGAGGTGCTTACAGAGTTATCACTCCAGGAAATTACTGAAGGAGGTCTTGATGAAAAATAAGGAATTAATGTATTAAATGCTTTTAAAAATACATAATTGATTAATAGATACAACAGTAATGCTATAAAAGCTATATGCCAGGATCTGAATATCAGTACAGAAAGGCTGAGATGTAATCTAAGACTTATACTTCATTTCAAAAATGAACAATAAACATTTTAAAAATTAATGTAGTGAAACTGGTTTTACAGTTATTTATCCTGCAGAGCAGTTCATATTACCATGAACACAGTAGGTAGTGTAAAAAGAAAAAAAATGCTTTTTTTTTCCCCAAGAGTGCTTCAGAAATGGCACATCCTGTCAGCACTATCATTCATATATCACTGGCATGACCACATTTTACCTCACATTTTATTCTTACAACTTGAAATTGCTGTTTTGCTTCTCCTACCATACAACGCTGTCTAGTTGATGCCCATTAAGGAAACTCAACCTGCGGACACTGACAATTTGTTTAGAAAACTATCAATATTGACAACAAACAGTGTCCAAAGAAATAATACAGGTTTAGTTATTAAAATGGATGATCAATTTCTGGTTTGCCTTAAACAACAGTTTGCATTCATATATGATGTAGCATGAAATAGAAACAGGTGTTGTCACCACAGTTTAGGCCATTGTAGGCACTTGCAGAAATCATAAAAATCAGAAATCAGGCTGGCACAGCTTAGAAATTCTGTATAGGAGAGAAACATTTCCAGAAAAGAGAAAGTTGTTACAAATATATCTAGCACTGGACAGTGGTGTATAGTTTTTTATTGACTCAGTAGGACTTAAGATGTCAAAATAAGTAGTGATTTTACAGAAGAACAGAGTAGGTATTGTGAAAGACACGAGACACTTCAGCATCCATCTCTGGATACTTTAGCTGGGCATCTAAAAATCACAAGATGCGATTTTGGAATTTAAAGGCAAGCTATATAAATTTACAAGGTCTGTCCTAGGAGCAGGGTACTTTTTCTGGTGCCAGCATACATCAAATCCTGTTTTGTAATTAACTACATTATTTTCATATCCTTATCTTGTGAGCGAGCAACAGTAGCTTTCAAAATACTTCAAATAGTGACAAGTAAGTGATTCTACTTGACAGTGCTGTATGGTTTCATACTTCTATTTCTCAGTTGTCAGGTGAGATACTATGTTTCCTTGCAAAGGCTCCAACTTTTTCCTATTATCTGTTTTTAAAAGTACATGCAGTTTGCTCATTATGTGAAGAGATCCTTCAAATAGTGCTGAGTGGGTAGAGGCTCCTTAATAAAGTTACTTTATTAAAAATTTTCCATTAGTTTTAATCTTTAATCCCTGGGGTCAATTTATGTTTATTCATTTCCAGTAAACCTTTGTAGAAATGGTCACAATGACTTCTAGACAAACAACACACATCACCAAAAATTCAGACAGCCTCAGACACAGAAAAGTGACACCATTTGAAATTTTATATGAAGCTTAGATCATTTTTCCATCACAGTTTTAGGACTGCTATACAATTGCCCATCAGATGCTGAACAGCAATGAAAAGACTACAGTGCAGATGACACTACAGCTCTAGTATATGGGGTGTTACACTAAGGTCAGTGCCAAAATAAAGCAATATATTGTTAGCAGTGTTTCTTATTTCACATGTGTGCTGTATTTCAAAATGAGAGTGGTAATCTATATTTGAAATACAGATACAAATCAGCAATATACTCCCTTTGGGTTTGGTTATTTTTTTTTTCCTATGGTGTGCTGCACATGCTCGGCCAACAGAGGAGCTAGTTTAGGTTTTGTAACACAACCAAATAAAAAAATGTTCTGTTTTTTGTGGTTTCAAAGAAAAACAACATGAAATTCATCAAGTTTAATGTAAGGTTTGGCTTAGGTCCCTGATTAACCAAGGTATCAAAAGAAAATCCGTTTCATCAGTTACATAGGTATAACAGTTCAGTAATAATCAAGCTCTATATTTTGGGTGCCACCTGAACCTGAAAGTCACTGTGAACTAGGCTCTCAACTGATGTGAGTCCCGTCAGACCAAAGAGTGTTGCAAAAAATACTGGTAAAAAGTATGTGTGGTCAGTGTGCCAAGTTTGGTTGTTCTGTTTAATTTACCAAACAGTATCTTTTTCCTTGAGGATGGCACATTGAGAATAACATTTTTTTAATCAAGGATTTTCATGCCAGCTCTTTCATAAAGTCTTGATTTTGAAGACAGGCTTGTGTATTTTTGCTGTTTCATAACAGCATCTGCACCAGAGCAATAGCACAATTCACAGACTGCACTGTGCTGCCCATCTGCAAGTGATCAACTTGCAGAGCTGCACTTGTAAGCCTGCAGTTCTCAATGTCCAACAAAATAATCTGCTAGAATTAGGTTTGTTTCTTCTGGTACAGCTTGTTGCACGTTCTTCATATAAAGATAACAACCAGTTCTTCTGTAGTTACACTCATGTCTAGCAAATCTGCATGGGTTTATGACTTTGCCCTCCAACTTACGGTACCTACCTCTGCATGAATACATCTGAGGTTGGTCTTGCCTCCCTTCCAGTGTATTTCATTGCTACCAGTCTCTTCCCTAAGCATGAGGATTCATGACCATACACCTGTATCTCAGTCAACAGCACTCCCACTTGTACTGCTTCAAGTACCATGCTTCCCTTTTTCTTTCTCTTTGCAGCTGATTACACGGAAGGTGAATATCCAGTTCCACTTTAAAGGGATTAAAACTCACACAGGTAACTCCTGGTCTCTGAAGAAAGAGCTGAGAGTAAATAACGGTGGACAATATGCCTCAAATGCAGTCATTTTTTTCTATTGGTGAATGTGGTAAAGGCTTTTATGATTTAATTTATTGCATATTTTAATTTGTTAACTTAATAGTTGCTGTGAATAATTCTAACACTGTATTGCAATATAGCCAGCTATCAAGCTATTAGCCTTTTGATTTCTGTTCCTTGTACCTTTAAGTTTCAAACTCTGTGTGAAAAATTCAAACTATTCTGTGCTGTAGTAAGAAGGAATAGCTAGAAGTCAACCAAATAGAATTGAAATCCATGAGTTTTCTATTTTCACTGAAACACTAAACAAGAAGAATTTAATCCACTTTTTTGGAGTGAAACAGCCATTTAGCTTTGCTGAGCATGATACAAATTGCTGTTTGTCCATATATTCACTTTGCTATTTATTTGATTGTTTTGTAAAGCATTTTGGTACTCCATGGGTAGGAAAATATATCATACAAGACTGAAATTAAATTGTCTGTTCTGTTGAAGATGAAACATTCTCTTAAGTGTTTATCCTGCTACAGACTCAGAGCTGTGTAGAGATAAGCGGGTGTTTTGTAATTACTGAGCTGGAATACTACTGTCAGTTTTATATGTTTAATAATATATCAAATATTTAGATCCATGGGGTGCCATATAAAGACAGAGAAATGAAACACAGACCTCATTAACTAGTGTTTTGTTCTTTACAGGGTCTTGCTACTACCAAATACTGAAACTTGCCTGAAAAGTTCAAATGGCACTTTGTCGCAGAAATCAGCATCTGCAAATGTGTCCACTCTGCTTTAAGCTTTGTTTTTGAAAATCCTTATCTGCCTCTAAATGCTATTGGAGGTTCAGAAGTTGAGAATAAATAATGAAATTGCAGCTGCCTACGGAATTTGAGGAAAGCTATTAAAAATATGCCCAAGTATCAACCTCTTTGTTCTTTCCATTAGTGATGACACTACTTCTTGAGTCAGTGGCTCTTGCAAATGACCTTTATGTGTCAGCAGCAGGAAAATAATGTACTTTGTCTACCTCAATGGATGGCAGTAGAAATACCAATTAGAACTTCGGCAACCTCCTTTGCAGTTATTGCCATCTACTAATTTGGGCACGTGGAGGGCATACGAAACTTTCTTCAGATTTGCACAGCCATAATTTAATTCCTGGTATTCTCTGTTTCTTCCCTGTTTCACCAAAAAGGTGCAGAATGCACCTGCAGAGAGAAGGCTCATGAACCTGCTTTTCTCTGTGCTCTGAAGGCAGACCAACAGGGAAGTGAATTAACTATAGGAATTAATTCATATAGTTTATGAATTTAAGAGCAGAAGGACCTTACCTTTCTGAATTTAGGTTTACAGGATAACCCATAAGATTCACTCTTTCACTCTGCTTAACATGCCTGCAGCACACAGACTAATTAAGAGACAGCAAGAAAAGACACAAATGGAGAAAGCATTATAAGAAAATGACAATTTAGTTCCTTTCTATAGAGGAAAAACATCTAATACCTAAGTAGCCAATTCTTTCATGAAAAATGGTGTATTCCAGCTGATGTGGCCAATATGGTTTGTATGTTTTTCATGGGGTTTACTTATTGCCAAGAGCCCCTACAACATCAGTGAAGAGATTTGACTCCTGCAGAACTGCCACAATAAGTTCCTTACTGGCTTCAGTTTCCCTCCCATACTTTCAGGATACAAAACTGTCCACTCCAAACCTTTAACTTTCTCAAGGATTCAACCACAATTTGAGGTCTGGTCCAATAGTTATTCTTTTGTCAGAAACTTGAATAAATGGTCATACTCTTGAACCATCCTCACTAGAAAGAAAAGGAAATACCATGATAAGTCCCCTGGGGTGGCCAAAAAAAAAAAAAAAAGGATTGCTTCACCGGAGTCAGAATACTGAAGATAAAGATGGATAGCTGCAGGTCAGTCATTAATTCAAACAATGAGAAGAGGAGAGATGCAGTATCTGTCTCCCACTTACCTTCCTCCAAAAATAGTATTCTGTGGAATGATTCTTAAACTCAGTGAACATTCAAAAAAAATAATGTAATACAGAAATGCATAACCGTGGTGGGGTTCAGAGGAAGTAAAAAAAAAAAAGTGGATCTTGGATAAGAGATGTTAATAAAAAACTTGTGGTTTGATTTTGCTATCAGGAAGGAGGAACACAACATGAACCAAACAACATTTTCACAAGTTACAAAGTGACATACAGCTCTGATTCTGACTGAAAGTTAATTCAGAAATCATGGTTAATGACTGAGCTAAGAAAAAGGGAGGCTATAACTAACACAGGAAATGAGTATAAGACTGCTGGCAAAAAAATAATACAAGCAGCAAAGACAATATTCTCCAAAGGCAAGAGTAAAGAGCCATACATAATGCCTTTTACAAGTGTTGAGTTTGCTAGCAGAAACAGGCAAGTCACAAGAGAAGTCTAGTATAAAAATATTTTTCTCAAGTCAGAGGTGTTAGAAAAAGCACCTGGGATCACACAGCCAAATGAACAAGGAGAGTATCTCCAAGCAATGATGGAATGCCAGCTTCCTAAGGTCTTTCTCCAGAAATACTTTCTTAAGTAGCCTTGAACAATTAAGATGCATAATACTGCTGTCAAATTCCAAGTAAATTTCAGGCAGATGAAAACAGAATTTCTGAAGAGCCCTTGATGGCAGCACCAGCTCTAAGTGAGGCAGACCTGAGCTGGCATTCACTGACCCAGGGGTACGTAAACGTTATCTGCTTCACTTCCATAATAGCTACCGCAGCAAGAACTAGATTTTTGGCTGATGAGGTGGGTTCAAGTCACCTAAGGCAAATCACAGGTATTAGGGAAGTGACCATAAAATAGCTGACTGAAAAACTATTAAAATAAATAAAACACTTCCTTTGTCTTCAAAGACCTGTGGACAGCACACCAAGGAAATCTGGACAGTGTTTTGTGAACACTGTTTCAAATTACACGTCGTCCAAGAAAAGACACTCAGGTATTCTATAGTACAGAAGTGATTAGTGTATCCCCTTTACAACCAGCTCAGAAGCATTGGTATTCAATGGCCAGAAAGTGTTATTCTTTATTCATCATTCTCAGAGGAAAAGAGTGCAATGTGTTCCTTTCCCTAAGAAACTGTGCTAAAAAACTGTCATGCTTCCTGGAAGATTTGAGCTAAAACTTCCACCTTATCCCGCAATTCTATAATATTTTTTCATATATATAAGAAGAAATCTGTTGCATATGATCCTTTAATGTGTGTTTTACAATCCTACCAAAATAATAGTCCACTTGACATATATTTCTCCTTGAATAAACTCAATGCATAATTAGATCAATACAACTAGTGCTCAAATGCTGTCCTTAGAAAGCTCAGATTAATCTGTTTCCTTCTTTGTAGCAGAGCAAAGAACAAGTTTAATTGACAGTTATTTTAGCTGCAAAGTTCCATGGGAAACCAATTCCGCAGATAGGAATACACTCTAATTCTTTCTCTTCTCTCACCCAGAATTCCCACTTTTAGTAGTGGATATTGGCAGGGGAAATGGTAATTGAGGACAAAATGCGGTCTGCAGAGAACTGTGAGATATATCATATCATAAATGTAATATTTCCCCACCACCTGTCTCAATTTCTAATGTGCCTGCCCGGCTTTACTCCAGTAGATCTTGGGTACAACAGAGCTACGACACAGGTACTCAGAAAACTGGGTGTACATAATAGCTCCACATGAGCAATGGCTGTTTTAAATTGTTGCTTTAGAGCTGCTGGTTTTGTGACTTAGTGAACGAAGTGGGATTGGCAGGTAATAGGGGAGGAATTTGCATAGGGTCTACAGCATTACTCGTAGCTGTTCTTGCTTGTCAACAGCCTAACTAGCTAAGCAGAAATCTGTTATCAAGACTTCCAGTAAGACTGTAGGTACCAGTGTTGCTCTGAAGTATTGTGCATATACAGGTTTTGAATCATGTTTTTCCACAAGATAATTTCAGTGACCTAGAAAATTGTGCAGTGTGCAGATGACAGAGACACCTTTTAAAAAAAAAACAAAAACAACAAACTAACACAACTTACCAGTATACCAGCAATGCTTTAAATGGAGCATGACTGAGATTAGTGGAAGATAATTTGCCTTTAAGAAGAGAGGAAAATCACTACCATCAAGACTGGAGAGTACTATATAATGGGTTACATCTATAATACAGATTACAGTCTCACAGCAAAACAGAGTGAAGCTTTCCAGTTATTCAATGGAGTACCTCGCATAGCCAAGCCCTGACTTCCTGCACAACAGTGAAAAAAACCTTCCACTTCCAGAAGACATGATTTTTTTTCATATGCACATCAGCATGGGAGAGCTTTGTTTAGCAACATGACTTCCAATTCAAGTGAACTATATTCAAATGAGGGGGTAATATGTGTAAGCCAACTGCAAATCAAGTCTGAGCCTATCCCTCATTAAAGCTGACTTGCTGTCAGCCAGCTGGCAAAGCCCTCAAACTCTGTGTGCCCCAGTTTACCTACCTGTAAGTTGGGTTTTTAATAACACTGTTCTACTGCACACAATGAGACCTCATGAATTACCATGTGTAATGTAGAGGGAAATAAATCATAAATCATTACCTAAAGACTAAGTGCTATTATTCTGAATGTGTACAGTGATCATAACTTGCTTTTATAGACTAGTAAAATCATGAGATCATAGGAATAAATTCAGATTAGCATGTGTCAGAGGGTCACAGAGGACTAGGTAAGGTGACATTCTGGCTTAATCTTCTAAAATGCATTTTTGCATAGCAAAATCTCTTTTAAAAGCATTGCATAAAAAATGGAATATATTTCTTTCCAGATTATGGAAAGTCCTGGTAAAAACAACTTTACCTGAAAAATAGTAATAATTTCAAATATCATTTACTCATATTTTTCAATATAGCTCAGAAAACTCAATAAACTTTGAAGCGTAGAATTAAACACTTGCAACAAGGCTATGAAAAGGGGAATGTTTTATTTCTTTAAATTATGTAAAGAATCGGTTAACCTATCTGTCTTTAGTTTACTACCAATTCTTCAGATGAATATAAATTCAAAGATCTTTCCTCATGTTGTACAGAATGCTTTCCTTCAGAAACCGTGTTGACATGGTGCAACACAGCCACATGATCACAAGCAGGACTTTGGTGTAAATTCCTCCAGGTATAAAAAGGTGATGTGGTTTGGAGAGCATGGAAATAACCTCATAAAGAGAGAAAGTACCATTCAGCAAGGCAGCATTTTGGCCAGACATTCTTGTGAATGACAGCTGCAGATCTGACGCTAAACCCACATACTGGATTAAAGACATTACTGGGATTTCAGCAGAGGACCACAGCCCTGTGAAGAAGGCTGCAATAGTGGTCTAACACTCAATGAAAGTGATGTTGAAGACGCCCTGCCTCTCAGTCGGAGGGGAACATTAAGAAGATGCCTTTCTCCTACTCATTTAGGAGGTGGATGTGAATCAGTAACTAGCCCACTGCAGCAATACCAAAGTGTTTATTTCTAACAAGAGGACTAAAAAGTCCTGTTTGATTCTGACAGATGAGTGGTCATCTGTCATAGTAATGAAGCACTGCTCCAGTGTATATATATATGCATATTTATATCCTCACTAACGCACCTGTAAGCCTGTCCACACTTGCAATTACATTCAGTGCAGGAGTTTAACACTTCCTCAGCATTCTGGAGTTAAATGATAAACTGGGTAGTCAGAATGAGATTTTGTTTTGTTCAAAGACACAGAAAAGTAGCTATCATTGCCCTCTGTTCTTCCCAATTCCAGACGTCTGGGACACTTACACGCACATGCACGTAAATATTTTATTTATGACCAAGCCCATCACGGGAGGTATTGCAGTAGCAGAGTAGGATCTTTGATCATGATCCAGTTGAGCTAAGAACAGTTCCAAACATGAACAAAATGGTCTCTTCCCTGAAGACTTGCAGTTTAATTAAATGTCTGTTTCTCATTAGAGTTCTGCCTCATATTTTGATTTCCTTTTCCAGTTAAGGAACAAATCTTTGCTTGGCCATGTTTAATTACTGAGAAATCAAGCCATCATCTCAAAACACTACTCCTTTTATCGAATAAGGCACTGTATACCTTTTTCTGATATTGACATTTTTCCCCATCTATCAGATTTATAAAATTTCCATTCGACAAACAAGATGGAAACTAAGAATGTATTGATGATGGCATTTGCTTCCCCCTCCCCCCCCCCCCAAAAAAAAAAAAAAAATCAGCAAACAACTAGTAACCTTTCCACAACAGAAGAAGTAGTATTATTTCAGGTCTATCAGACATAGATGAACTACTTTAAACCCTACAATGCAGGAGTCATATTGTGAAGTTCATTTCCAATTTGGCAAGAAGCCTCGCTCTGACTTGAACTTAGAAGTTCTGTTGCCGCTGTTCTTTTGTGTACGTTAGAGGGGGATTTATTAGGGTAGGGAGAAGAGATTTAGTTATAGTCCTTGCCATGGAGTAACTTTGACCATATCACAAAAAAAGTTATATCATAGTATACTAATGTAATACAGGGCTTTTTTCTTTTTTTTTTTTTTTTAATAGGATAAGAAGTGCCTAGGAGGAAGATGGAATATGTGAGCTGAAAAAACAAAACCGATATGTAGTACAGAACAAATGGAGGCAATACTACACAGAACAGATAAGACAGAGCGAAAGAGAGACACATAATTCCAAGGCAAATACAAATGCCCCACATGAAAAGGTTATAAAAGCAAAAGAAAGAACAAGCAACAAAAGAAAACAGTGAGAACAACCACACTCTATTCAGAGATTGGAAAAATCAACAAACAAAAGCAAGCTGGCACAGATTTACAATACCGTAAAATAATTTTTACTGTTTTGAAATAAGTATTTTTGTATCTACAGGAGTAGAAAATGTCAGAAGAAATGTATAAGAATCAAGAATGCACTAATTGTATATTGGTTTGATATAAAAAAAAATTATCAGCAAATGAATGATGTGTCTAAACAGTAGTTTGTTGAAAAGTGTTTAAGCTTAAAATAATGCTAGCCAAATTCTCTGGGAGTGTTTGGGGAAGGTAATCAGAACAACTTTTGATATTAATTTTGATAATTTGCCAGCAAGATGTGAAATATAACAAACTACAACTGAAATACACTGATCTGAAAATACTAAAAGAATGGGTCATTAGCCTGCATGCAAACAAACAGGGACAAAACTGTCAAATTCTCTTATTTCCTTTCATCCTCTTCCCCAGTTCTATTCTAGAGAAAGGATAAAATAAAGAAGATCTAAATCAATTACATGGACATTTGATCACTGATATAAGAAACCATTTTGTTTTTCCAAGCAACTCGAGGGGTTCTGGAAAAATATGAGAAAAATAAAACAACAAAAAAACCCCTAAGTGTGCCAAAAAACTATTTCTCCAGGAGAAGATCATATGCAACTAACATTTATAGTTAATAAAACTGTGTTCCATTGGAACTGTATCGTAATTCATAATAAGCACACAACACTAGTTGTAAAAGAGATTTACAGAGTAGAATTACATCACTTAAAAAAGGTTGTTGCTGAAAAACATTCTGGACACACTACTGATACAGTCAGTAATGGCTGCAGTGGATCTCTCCTACCATATACGTAGCAAAGGTTTGTTTATGTTTAAGAAACAAAATAATCTATATGTTGCAATGACTAGCACTTTAAAACAAAACAGATATTTTTTTTTTTTAAGAGAACATTCTTCCCCAAACAGAAAATAGGGAAAGTGAAGTAAAAATAGAGAGTTGTTGATGCGTATTGCCAAGATGAACAGATATACAATATACAACTCTCATACAAACATTAACTTCCACAAATGTTTTTACCAAAGAATTACTAAAACCCACCCAAATAGATCTATTCAGAGAGACAAGAAAAACACCTTTTATATACATTTATGCAAAACTGTATTACTGCATGTTTGCCAAACACCAAGAACCTCATATAGAAAAAAATTAGGTAATTTCAAAAAAAATAAAATTTGTTTTTCATTGTCCAAAATTATGAATATGTAAATCTGCAAGAACTGCACTGAACAGTCCCAGAAACAATAGACATGAACTAGTATGCACTTCTCTTTTGTTAAGCCTTTAAGAGACACATGATTACCTACAGGATGTTGTCTTGAAGAGTTCTCCATTATCATCCTCATTTTTCTGATTAAATGCTCTCCCCCAGCTGATTTGGTTCATAGTTGTTTTCATCATACTGAATGATGCTTGACATACCTTTCTTACCACCCTGATATCACAAGAGTCACAGACTGCAAGAATAACTGAAGTTGGAAGGTACCTGCGGAGGTCAACAATATGCAAGAAACTAACAGAGAACATGTGCACACAGATACACCTCAAGAAGCCAGAAAACCCCAAAGAAGTGATGGTACTGGCGATGCCTGTGAATCTGAACCAGCCTGAGCCTGCTTAAAATTTCTCAAAAGCGCAAATTCTTCATTGTTTAGAAATACAGCTAAGATGAAAGGTTTTCAGTAGTAGCCAGCAATGATGAAAGTTTAAGGGGAAGACAGTCAGTTCATTAACTATCACTTCCAAAAAAGTAAAGTCATATATCTGGTCCTCAGAGAAGTTCACAAAAAAATTACAAGGATAAATGTGGGATGCCAATGTACACACTCATGGAAAACCAGAAATCAGAGGGAGAAATTCCTGATCCAAATATGAACACCTACTGAATATTTTGACCATGAGAGAGAGAGAGTGCCATGAACTTCACAAATGGAGAAGCGCTGTACTGAAATATTTTGCATGCACGTAAGAGATGTGCGCCAATTAAAAGGAGAAACACCTCTGTATATCGCAACAATAACAACAAAAAAGGGGGGGGGGGGGGGGGGGATCAATACCTTCACCAAAAAGAAAGCACAAGAATTTAAAGATTCAGAGAATAAATGAAAATTTTTTAATCATAAAATGTCAATGAATTAGGTGGAACTCATCTCACCAATTCTTTTCACACATTCTCTGAGCACACATTCAATCCCCATCTCCTGCTACACAGGGATAGAGATATAAATTTAGGCCATCACAGAGATGCAGTGGGAAACATTAGAGTTTTAAAAAGATGCTAAAGGTCAATCCATTCAAGAAATTTATGGAAAATTTGATAATACTGAACTACCCCAACCAATCCCTCACGTTCAGGTCAAATTTCAATTACTGAGAGACCTTTATGTCAGGGAAAAATAATTACCAGTATTGGTTGCATATGCCCTGTCAACATAAATCACAAAAACTGGATATACATGCATCCATCCGCACTTCTCAGGTCTGCAGTTAGAAATCTTTGCATGTACCCTACTCTACTTACATAGCTTAAGGAATGTCCTTGATCCTCCTGCCTGACCACATTAGTTTTACTTGCTCTCTGGACATTTGACCGAAGATTGTACAATTCTGTTCTTCTGGAGAATCTCTTACTTCTCTCTAATGGAATTATGAAAGCTTTTCTCCAGGTCCATAAATGGACTGTTTTTCAGACAGATATATTTAGCCTTCCTTATAATATAATGTGCATAAAGCTTAATGAGGCTGAGAGAGTTGGGGTTGTTAGCCTGGAGAAGAGCAGGCTCCGGGGAGACCTTGCCTTCCAGTACCTGAAGGGGGCCTGCAGGAAAGCTGGAGAGGGACTTTTTACAAGGGCATGTAGTGATAGGACAAGGGGTAATGGCTTTAAACTGAAAGAAGGTAGATTTAGATTAGATACAAGGAAGAAATTCTTCACTGTGAGGGTGGTGAGGCACTGGCACAGGTTGCCCAGAGAAGTTGTGGATGCCCCACCCCTGGAAGTGTTCAAGGTCAGGTTGGATGGGGCTTTGAGCAATGTGGTCTAGTGGAAGGTGTCTCTGCCCATGGCAGGGGGGTTGGAACTAGATGATCTTTGAGGTCCCGTCCAACCCAAACCATTCTATGATTCTATGACAAGAAACTTTCTTCCTTTCTCTTCCTATTTGCCCCCAGGTCCTGCACAGTTTTACTTCATGAAGGAATGGGAAAAGATGGATGCAGAAATTCATGCAGAGGTTTGGTATGTACAACATTTAAATAACATGTAATAAAATCAAATATATAGAAGAATTACTACAGATACAGACAGTTTTTTCTGATTTATGTTTAGTGTTCAACGTACTTTAACCAAAAGTATTAGAAACACACCCCAGGAAATACACAGTATCAGCATGGGACAACACCTTGATTATCACACGTGGCTAAAGAGTACCTGCTGCACATTGGAGGGACCGTAAAGAGAGGCAGATGAAATTACTGCATAAAGGAAAGCAGCCTGGGGGTTGCATCATATGCCAAAAAAGCCTACCCGACAAACAGAGCAGTCACAGGGCTGCTATGCCACTTTTCTTTGAGTCACGCCTTACACCACAGATACGAGAAGTCCCATCCCTGCCCTCTTTAGGGGATCTTTTAACGGCGAAGCGGAAGCCTGCTGGCTGTGGTACTTGCTTTCACTCTAATGTCAGCTGGTGAAGGAACGTGAAGCAGCAGCAACAGGGGAGAACGAGAACTATAGCCTACGCAACTGACCTTCTGGGTGTTTCACAAGAGCCACCACGTTACTTAAGGGAAATACTGGTGGTGTTCTGGTATGAAAGCGTACAAAGAGCTTCCACCATAAATGTCAATTAGAAAGTCACGTCTGTCACATTTGTGTCCAATTTTACTCCCATTTATAGATAAATTTAATGACTAGCATCAAAGAAAGGAAATACACTCATCACAAATTTCGCAGCAGAGAAAGGCTGCATTATAGAAAGAAAGCACATTCCCGCTAGAATCATAATTACAATAAAGGAAATACTCAGGACATCACCTATTAAAATCCAAACATCTTGATGCATAACAAAGGGCAAGTCATGATCACAACATGCTGCTTCTCAGCAACGTTCAGAATTTCTGCCTGATACTCATAAAAACTCCAACAATGATGTCCTGCAACATGTGATACTGTAAGGTTTCCCTTCAAAACTATTAGCTGAAATAAGAGGTGCAAAAGATCCAGAGAAAACTTGCACAGGTGCACAGTTCTCCGCACTCCAAACTTTAACACTAAATAACAGAGACAGCACCAGCTTAGAGGAAACATATGCAATTGCTGCAGACATTACTTATCATCCCTTGCAGGCCAAGGTGCAAAATTACCTCTCAACATTAACTGGTTTGGACAGTTCAAATCTAAAATCCAGTGCAACCGCATGCCACAGTCTAACTTTGGCTGCATAAAACAAAAAGATACTGAATAATCTGAATAAGTCAGGCTTGCACACCACCGTGCAGGAGTAGTTCCTTAAATGTGCTAAAATGAAGATGCAGCTAACTTTCTTACCTGCTAAGAACTGCAAACATCATAGTTTGTTGGTGAAAGCTTATCTTTGATGGGATTTTCCTCCTTCATTAAATAGTCTTATTTATGTATGGTTTGTCAAAACAAACAAATTCCTACAAACAAATCTGGCCCTGAGGAACAGTGCTGGAGGTGTCAATCCTGTTCAGCAGTGAGTGTTACAATCTGCAGAACAGAGCTCCAGGCTAGTTCAAGTCTGCCTGCATTTTCTCAGACTGAAGCCTGAAGGCTTCAGAATTTTTTTCCCTACATCCCAGTTGATAGCCAAAGGTGGATGCCAATGGTGGGGATGTCTGAAGCATTACATTTCTTTATTGTAGTAAGAAATAACATTCTTGATTTTTGTTTGTCCAATATATCTTCTAGTTGGGAAATACAAATATTGTATAAACAAGGGGGCGTTGATCAAAAGTTCTAGACTGGCCTTTCAAGGTATGAGCTCTGTACTTTATATACAGATACTGGTTAGTCTTTTATTACTACTATGTGACAAAGCACGGAATATTCATAAGGAGTTCTTTATCTAGGTGAAGAAAAATAAAATTCTATTTCAGCTTGACATGGATAGAGAATTGCATAGAAACTGTTTTTTCCGCTGGAGTGATCTGCTGTAGGAGTTAGCCATATGCTTTAAATGTGACTGACATGTCTCTGAATTTAATGTGTCACCTGCTGAGTTCAGGATCTGCTGCCTATCTCTCAATGTGTAAAAAATGAATTGCTTCAAAATGATTTATTGCCAGCAAAATAGAATGTGAAAACAACAATAGAAACAGTGCTGTAAAGGCATCCTACATTTAATAGCACTGTTATGATGAGTAAATTATTTCACAAATATAATCAAACATCCTTATTGTGAAACTCCCAGCCTTGGTAAAGCTATTGCACAGTCTAGTATCTGGCTTCCTGATTCATTAAGAGCTAATGCCATTAAGAACATGGAGAAATGTAGCATTAACTCCTTGGGTTCCATTACAGCTTGTAACTCTGTGCTGAAAATACAGGGTTATAATTTCACTACCAATCTGTGGAATTAATCTCTCCACTTTTATCTTTTGCACTTTTTCTTCCTCCCCTGTGGAGTATCTACAGAAGCATCTTTAATAAAGGATTTTTGTTTTCTATTTCTTTCTACAAATGAGTGGCTTGCTTCATAAATCTCATCTGAGTACATGCTAGCAAAGGCTTGATACAAAGAACTATTTTCAAAATATCATGGGTTACCCTTCAAAAATGTTAAAACTATAATAGATTGATATTAATATTTAATATTTTTAATTTTTTAACCTCAGAAAGATTAACATAAATGTTAAAAACGTGTGATAAATGCTGGAGGTAAAAGCTCCAACTCATCAAGAAGTTTAAGCATAAATATAATTGAGCATGTGAATAGTTTTAATACATAAACAAGACTACCATGCTTAAAAGCAGGTTTGAAAGAAAATACATTACATTGCATATTGAATCACACTCAGCTTCTAAAAGCAGCAAGCCAGTAAACTTCCATAAAGTATATTTCATGTCCTTTAAAAACAAAGTGTAAGTGCTTACCTCCCTTTCCAGACCGCATCCATGTCATCCACACCAATGTTACTTGCCAGAGCCATTCCTAGAGCACAAACAGAAGATACTCAAATAAAACTACTGGCTTTGTTTCTTGTCAAGCATCTCACCAAAAACACTATCAGTAATGAAAACAAGTGCTACATATTATTAGGTGTTCCTTGGTTTCCAACATAAACCAGTTTGGTTATTTTTTCTGAGGTCAAGTAGCTCTTTGATTGCTAGGTTGTTAAATGACTCAAGCTTATAGCCAGCATTGCCACTGGGCCCCCCACCTTTCCCTTCGGGTGCCTGCTGTCTCATATTTGGGATTATAATCTCTAAGATTAGCAAAATGTAGTTGGGCCTATAAGAAATCCTGTGAGTTACACACAAGCAAATGGAAATGAGAACAAAGTCTTGAGTTGTTTGGTTTTTTTTTTTTCTTCTAGTAATTACCAATACTTACTTTTTATTTACTTCCAGTAATTACTAATGATGGGGGACATAAGCACTTCCTCTGCGTAAGGCTGATTTTGCTTGAAATGGTTTGTTGCTGTTTGGTTTTACAGGAAACTGAAGTAGTGAGTATGAATGACAGTGGTAGCTTGCCAAGTCACGGTAGGTTATTTTAAACATTGACAAGATCCAGCTTCTTGCCAGCACTTAAATTTATCCACTGCCTTTCAACGTATATTTTTCCCTGTTTTGTGAACATTACCACACTATTCTACCTGCAGAGGAACTCTGACATTTTAATGACAATTAGTCACAGAAACAAGACTGGGACATGGGGAATGAGAAGTAAGGATCTACTTTCTGCAGTATTTATCTCTTTTTTTAAATATGTGCAAAAGTTAGGAGGGAGCCAGCTGCTGGGGTTTTTTTGTGATATTCATGAAACTAATAACGCCTATGGATAAATAGATATTGCGTATGCCCCCAGTATTAGTTAAGGCTTCGAAGTGCAATTGGAATCGCTTTGCAATGCGTAGCACATAGCGATTGTCAAGGTTTACTCTAGAAGACTTCCAATACAGACAAACCAGAACAACAGACCAGTGAAGTGATTTGCCAGTAGTTATGCATAAGGTTAATCGCAGACTTGACCATTCAGTGTTGAACTGAAAGTTAACTGGTTTTGCCAGACCTTAGGTACTACCCAGAGTAGTCTGCCCAGTCACAGACTATTCGTAACCACAAGAGGTACATTCCTTAGCAGAAGTATGTGCTTAAAGGTACGGCTGATTTACAACCACATTTCTACATGACACAGAAAGGAAGTGCTCAGCATAAACAAGAACAGGTATTGGGCAACACGAGTCCAATTTGCATGCAACTCCAAAGTTAACTTCAGGAACAAGCTGTTCATAGCTATACTGGTGGGGATTTTCCTTTCACTTTTATACCTTGAAGGAGAAAGACTGTTCCCAGTCTCTCCCTATTTGAGATTGCGAAGGAATTCCTTAGCAGAATGACAATATGACATTTGCTATGCTGAATGTATTCTCTTAAAGGTACAAAGAAGTCTCTTGTCACATTTGATAAAACATGAAACAAACTTGTTGGATTTATGAATATTATTCTTTTCTTTCTATTATGTATAGGTCACCACGTTGCTCTGAGAATAAAGAACACAGGTCACTGCAATCTGGTTTGGCTGCATGACCTGTTATTGCTCAATCCCTTTTCCCCTCCTACTTCAGTACTACAAAGAAGAAAGGTTACAGTTTGGGAACAGAGCTTTCTGCTTCTTGCACTCAGCTTCAGCTGCTGGAGGTGTAAACATGATGCTTAGTGTAAAATCCCAAGCTTAATCTTCAAAGGTAAATTTAACACATAAAACCCAGGAAAGCTGAAGTTTAGGAGCTAATTTCACCTTCTCGCATTAAAAAGGAGAGGGACTGGAAAAAGTACAGAGGATTTCTTTCCAAACACTGAGTATAATACATACAGTATTAAAAAAAAAAGTGGCTTGGATCTCCAGTGAGCACTCCAGCACTGCATGCACAGAGCAGCAGTGGCTATCCCATGCATATCACTAGCTCCATCACTGTAGAGATACGGCAAAATGACTGACAGTAGGATCCATGCCACATGTCGCTTAGTGGCAATGTCTGTACACGTCATTGCTGAGTGACATGAAGTATGCATAGACAGCTATTGACAGCACTGTTGTACTAGAACAATACTTTTATAGCTGAGCTGCTTCCTCAAATACAGGAATTAGATTAAATACAGGATTTGAAATCAGGTTTTTAGCTTGAGAAGTATATAGTTGTTCCTTTCCCAGCTTCTGCTCTAGGGGAAAGACTCCAGAGCCCACGATTACAGTTAAGTTCTTCACAGTAATTGTAGTTTTGCCATTTCCCTTCTTTGCTGCATTATACCTGGCTCTGAAGTCAAACCCTTTCATTTTGCTCTATTGTTTTTTAACCACTTCAACAAAAAGGAAATTAAAAAAATTAAAATTAGATCTATATTGCCGTCAGAGGAGAGTTTGATGGTCTAGACAGATAAGTCTTTTGCTTACCACTGAGAGGGGACAACATGCTATATCACAGGTATCAAAGCACTGAAGTTTTAAAGGTCTGAAATAACTTCTGTGTTTAGCTTCCATCTCTAACCATGTTGTATTAATGCAGCACTTCCAGCTCATGGAAATCTTGAAAATACATTGAATGTCACAGCAAATTACCAGTAATAGATTTTATAGTTTTTAATAATTATCAATAGAGAAAAGTCCCAAATAAATGTATTATTATATGTACATTTATCAGCATTAATCTTAGAAAGAACTGTAACGTCCAGGTCAGATGCAACTTCTTCACAAGATCTTTTCACTTGGATGTAAAAATACAAAGATATATAGAAGTAGGTGGAAAGGTAGAGATCTACCTGCCTGCCCATCTATTGATGGGTAAACAGACAGGTAGTGTACTCCAGGGGAAAATAACATTCTTCAGAACTGAACAGTCAGATTCTGGAATTGCAGTCAGATATGTGATGAGGGGAAGAAACTGTTGTCTCCTATTATTAAAAAATGGGTAGTAGAGCTAGACTAATTACAGTTATATATTTTCAAGGCATACAAAGACAGAGGCTTCCCAGCTTCGCTTTGTGGAAAGGCTGCCAGCTTAACTATTAATGCATTTTTGAGAAAGGGAAGAGAAAAAGCACATAAAATTACCTCTTGCATCTCCCTGACAGCATGCTCAACCCCAGTGCCCGTCCCACCTTCCTTGTTGGGGGAAGTTGTCTCAGCTCGGTGTGTCAGGGAGCAGCCAGAGCAGCACCGCTCCCTAAGGGGAGGGGAGCCCGGGGCAGGGCAGACAGGGTGCATCCCACAGCACCCAAGCAAGGCAAGCAGCGCAGCCCTGGAGATGGTGGCCAGGTCCCACCAAGAGTCCAGATGATAAGGCAATATCACAGTGATGAGGCGGGTCTGCAGTCAAGATGGGAAGTCAGGCCACAGGATGAGCTCTGGCTCAAGGGGTAGACCAGCACTCACAGGGCACGGCTCAGGAAGAGACCAACAGCCCCAGGCTGAGCTTAAGGAAAGCTCAGGGGGCCGTGGGTGTGGGGAGACCCAGGTGCAGTTGGTCAGAGCCATTAAGGCTTATTAGTGCACTCGGGGCCTCAACTCAGGGCTTCACTGGGTAGAAAAGCTGTACGCCTTTAAAGCCCTGGCCTTGCCGGTGTTAACACTGATATGAAGTGATATGATTTGATGTGCTATATTACTGTGGGGGAGACCCCACGTAAACTATAGAATATGTTAACTCCTTTTCTAAAAATGACTTCTTTTTCTGCAGAAAGGGAATGAGAAGAACTGTACAGACTCGATTTTTGCCATGGTGGCTGCAGATAACTTGTGGGTGGTATTTTGGCAAAGGAAAACATGTTTTGTTAGAAACACAAAATATGGCACTGTATTGCATCTACACACCCAATGATGGAGGCTAGAGATGGAAAAATGTATTAACTCTTTTATTCCACATTTGGATATAAAATGATGGAGTTAGTAAGCCATAAGGTACCATGTTAATACATTTCATATAGGCCCATAGGGTGATTTTGTATATTTTCTAGAAAAAAGATGGACCAAGACACCATCCTTTGACCAGCGCATAAGGAAATAACAAAGCAGAAATTATTAGAGAAGTCCTAAAATTTGAATTAAAAAAAATTTCTCTTTTAGTTTTAGTAATATTAACCATTCACACTAACCCAGTTATTCTGAACTATTTTTTCAAGGAGGAACAAGAAATTCCCTGTGTTTCTTTACAGAAGTAAACTGCATTAATGCTGTATCACTTAAAGACTCTCACAGATGAATAAGAAACTAAACACATGAAACCAATAAATTAAAAAATTTGTGAGATATTTATTGATAAATGGAAATAACAGTAATACTTCAAGATGACATGCTTTTATATTTAGTTTAATAGGCATAAGACTTCTAATAAATGTTATGAAGTCTAATCATTATAACCACGCCAGATGCTGGATTGTACAGGCAAAGTTGGTTTGAATGTGCTGTCACGTTAGACATACTTGCCAATATTAAACAGACTGTGACTACTATCTGTACATTTGTCTCTCTCTAGGGCATTTTTAAGAATTTTTTAATTAGCTTTTGTTTCCAAGCAGTGCTTCCATTTTTCTTGATAAAGCTTTTGTTTTTCCAGGTTTTATTGAATTCAGATTAGGTTACACATTTCCTATAGTCATTACAATAAGAATATGAAGCTTTTAATAATATATGAAAACTAGCAATGACAAGTATCTTACAGTGTTTTCAAATCCGGTTAAGAATGAGATAGTTTAATGGTTACTTTCTTTTATTGTTTTAATTTTGGCACTATCTTGTAGAAACAGTGTTTCTCATTAGAAAATTCAAATAATAGAAGTCTATGAAAAATGAATGAGAGGTTGAGCCGTCATGACAGAAAGCGTATTCCGTAACATAGGTGCTAATCTTAACCCAGTTACTCTACTTTTCATGGTCAAGCTAGAAGGCACTTGTCTGAGAGTTGTGTTTATTTATCCTTTGCTGTATTTGTCTCTATTTGGGAGTAAATATAGATACGCTACGTTAAGATAAGAGTAAGCATATTCCATATGCTGCCAAGAAGATGTAAATCAAGGTGTGGCCAGAATATAGTTTAGCATGATTTCTATCTTCTCTGCACCCCGAGAGCCTATTGTGATTCTCTGAGCCTACTCTGCAAGCTTTGCAAGGGTCTTTGCAAGACCCTTGAGACTCAATCTGCCAGTCTGTACCTATTTGCTTTATTACTTATAGTCAATTTTTCCAATTGACTCCAATTAGGGCAACAAATTCAGTGGTTTTAACGAATTGTTTTATACTAGCAGTCAGATTTAAGTCAGCGGTTAGGAACCAACATGATTTTCAACAAATTAAAGCAACCAAGCAATAGTCATTTACCTTTGCAGATATTAATAGTGGGTTTACAAAGCAACAATATTCACTATTACCTTATAAAAAATGATGTTTATTAATGGCGTCTCATCGCCTTTCACAGCAGGGTTCCTCATCCTATTTTGCCATAATGACTGAGCCAGCATCAGATTTTAAGAACGAATGTTATCATTATTCACTGCAGTACTCCACCGAAGCTTCACTAGAAAGCAATAAAGAACAAAATGTATATTTTAAAGACCCTCATTTTCCCCTAAATGCTTGAATTAAGTTGCAGACTGTGGTGTTCTGAGAATTGAGTTATGTCCTAAAGCAACGCTTCTGAAGAAGTGCATCATGCCTGGAAATTGGGCTCTGATTAGCCTGTGAGTTTTCTAATACAGGCTTCTGATTTTCTGCAACTGTAGCTGCCACTGGATTTTGCATTCTGGCATGGGGATTCTTTCTGTCGCCTGAGAGAATGATGAATAGTTGTCTGAGTAGCTCCGAGCACATACTTATTTCCTCTTCAATAAGAACAACAGTCAATATCGTTTAGGCACAGGAAAGCATCACTACAACACAACAAATCCAAGGAATGCTTTCTTTTTTACTGCTGATTCTAGCTACTAAATTGCAGCTCTTTCACAAGCTTATTTGCATTGCTGCTGTGCTCCAATGAACAGGTATTGCTAAAAAAAGGATGGGCCTTCAAATGCCCTAACATAATAAAGCATGAATTCAAAAGGGGGCACAGTATGTAAAGTACCTGTGAAACCACAGCAGTCCTAAAACTTACAAATCTTTCACTACAATTTGAATCTCATTTTAATGACAGCAACCCAAAAGTCATATCAACAGAATTCAGTGCATGCAAGAAACAGTATGAGACTTGGTTAAAAGATGTTTGGTTTTGTACTGAAAAAAAAAAGTCAATTTATTGGAACTGAGAACTTTGTAGATCTCAGCTCTTTTGATAAATTTCATTACTTTAAACCTCTGTTTGTCTGGAGAAGGAGCTTTAAACTGGTAAATCATCCTGTTTTCACATTTTCAAGATGAAAACCTGGAAGGATAATTAATTGGACATGAACATTCTTGAGAGAGAATGAAATGAGAAGGAAAAAGTTTGAAATTAAAATAAAACACTTTGCAATGGCCTAAATGAAACATTTTTATTTTCAGCTTACAGAAATCTGTGAGATGTTTAATGACTTCTTTTGTTGATATCCCACAGTGTGCTACAGGAAAAAAACCCCTTAACATTTCTTGAAGACTCCGTATCACTACATGGGTGTTACTAGAAATGTGCTTACAGACTTGCATTATATTGGCAAGGTTCACTGTGTTCTTTAATCACAACACATTAGCAAAGCTTTCTTGCTAGTCACCTAAGCCCTGATCCCATGGTCATGGAAGTCTAGGAAAGATCCCATGGCTGAAGGGATTAATGAAGCCCAGAATACTGTACAGAGTACTCTGGAGCCTGAAGTTATTGTATAGCTTTGTATAATACAGCAGTAAGTGTGCGTCTGCTCTTAAATTACCTATTGTGCTAACCAGACATATTTTCTAAATATCATCGCAGTTACCCTACAAGTAAATTCAATCCTGTGAGTATCAAGCAATAATAAAGCTCAGTGACCAGCTTCAAACTTTGTCTTTTTCTGACCATTCTGTGGTGGGAGTCACTAGCCAATGTCTCACAGGATTTAACGGTTCATGATCAGGTATATTGTTGATAAATTGGTAAAAAACATAATTTTCACCACTGCAGCCAACAAAGTGTAGGGTATGACATGGAGTGCAATTGCCCTCCATGTAGCCACAGCCTATGAAAGCTCTATGCTGCTCTCCTTGCGTGGTGCTCCAGTATCTCCTTGCGTGGTGCACCAGCATTTCACCACCTTTGCCCACCTAGAGTGGAGACGCGAATCTATTGCTTTCATCCAGTGCAATATTTATATTTGCAAAAAAAGAAGTTTTAAAATGATGCTACATCCAGGTTAGGGCCACAGAATGGAATGGTGTGCAGAATGGAAATCAGACACAAAAAATTGTGCTTAGGAGCCCCCTCAGCCCGCACGAGAGTAATAGCCGCCTCTAGCCTCAGCAGTTTCTGCTATTCAAGCCATGCCCCAGACAGGGATAGCCTTAGACCTGGTTTCCTCTGCCTACAACCCCCTCCCTGATTTTTAGAGCAGGGCAGCCCTGTCTGGGCTGGGCTGAGCCTACATGGCACAGCAGCACACTAACAGCAGCCTTTTGTGTACCCTAGCAATAAACAGATAAACATGCAAAAAGACCAAGAGATTTACATACCTGCCAAAACCTACTTTCAGGGCTCTGCCTCCTGTGCAGAACTGGGTAATAATGAAGGCAGAGCAAATAATGTATACATTTTCTGTTAATATTGACTTGGATTTTTAAATGAACCCGCTCTGGCTGTTGTTGCACCTGTGTAGGTGTCATTGGAGCCAGTGCTTTCTCAAGCAAAGGGAAAAGACAAAAAGATTAACTTTCTATAGTCCCCCATCCATTAAGATGAGATAGCCTGGAAACTAAGTTGTTTTTCACAGCAACTCCATGTCCCTTGTACACTACAAATTCCCTGTATTTTCACTGGTCACTGATATTCCATTATCAGAACATTGTTATACCACTGCTGTTTACATGTCTGTATTTAGCAGTTTGTAACAACATTAGCTACTGAATATCTAATTAGCAACTAAATGTATTCTCACATAGATGCTTTTTTAAACAGCAACCAAAAAAGGCAAGAAAGAAAAAGAAACGGAAGAAAGGATCATATGTCTGACTTACACCCTCTTTTTAAAAAAGGTTTATTGGTAAGCTAATTAGCACGAGTTCCAGTTTGGGAGTCAGCAACCCTACAATTTGGGATCTAAGGGAAGACGGCACTCTGTAGCCGTAAGTCAGTACAGAGCAGCAGAGAAACAGAGCCCTTCAGCAGGGGTGCGGGAAGTGGCTTCTGAGCATCTGGGAACCTACAGACTGCACACTGCCAAAACAACACTCCTTTGTCAGGACACATTCATCTTCTCCTTTCCCATTCCCCTGCACAGCCACACAGTTTGCTGAATGCCGTACCCAGTGATGCAAGCAGCAGAGTCAAAGCCCTGCATCATGCAGACTCCTTGCTTTTCCCCCCGGAAGGCTGGCCGAGCCCTGGGTACAGCGGGAGGGCGATGAAGCCCAGCCCCAGCTCTCCCAGGCATCAGGCACCGCTGCTCCCCCTTACACAAGTGATAGCTGGGAAGTGGGAAAGACCCCATTTCTTCAGAACTGTACTGTACTGCTGGCTAAAGGCCAGGCAGATCTCAGCAGGGCAGGTGTTTCTTTTTTAGGTCAAATCTTTTCAGGCTTTTTTTGTTTTCTGTTGGAAAGCTCTCCTGCATGCATATCTAGTGCAGCATTTCAAAAGCAATCTCCTAGAAGAAAATATGCTCTTGACATGAAGCAAACTTTACAGTACCCTTTGATATGTCAAATTATATCAGTGAATATCAACTATATTCTCTAAAATACAGCATGTTTTTGATACTTAAAGTTCTTGGCAGAAGTGTGCCAAAGTTGCTATGAACAACTTACTAAAAAATAAAATAATTAAAAGGAGTTTTGTGGCTGTTTTTGCAGGTCTGTCAAGTTTCCTGGCAAATTATCTGTGTACATGAGTTGTTAGGTTACTGAAAGTAAAACATACTCAGCAAACCTAAATCAGTCATATAAAAGACAAAACAATTATTTTATTTTAGGACAGAAGAAAATATAGCTAAGGAAAAGTCTTATTTAATTTCTCCTCCCAGTGGGACCTGGATTGGTTGGGAAGGTGAGCTGGTACAGATACACTGAATTATCTCAATATTAAGCCCAGGCAGGTTGCCATGATTTGATGAGTTTCTCTTACAGAGCTTATCTGTAAAAAATGATGTCATGCTATCCACTACACAGTGCCAGGATTTGTATTAACATTGATTCACCCTTGACGCTGGACAAAGTACTCACAAATATTGAGTTCCTCATGATGACTTTCTCAAGGGTTTATTACTTATTGCTTGACTGGTTGCCACCAAATGATCCCTCATTTGATCATTCTATTTATTATGAAATAATTGACAAGATGGAAAGCAGAACAATGGCACCCTTGTTCACCTATTTCCTCTTCAACCACAATGGTCAATATCCTCTGTCAAAAGGCAGTGGTGGCAGTGACAAGTCAATTGGGCTATTTTAAAAGTTTTAGACAACACCTACTTAGTTTAAGATGAAAGGGAGTCTGTACTCCTCAGATTTCCTCTGATTTTTTTTCTTACTAATGAATACATTTGCACTGGAAAGATTAATGGATTATGTTTTGACACATAATGAAAAGAACTCTCACAGTACAAAAGTATGGAGCTCATCAAGCAACAGCAAAATTTAATTAGTACCTGAGATGTTTAAAATGTAGAACTTCAATTCGTATTTAAAAAAAAAATCCAAAAAATCCCAGCACCTAGCAAGCCCTTACAAAAGTGCATATGACTTAGCTGATTTTCAATGCAGTGAATTTGAAGACTGTTTCAAAAACTCATGTGTTGATCTGCTTCACAGACAAAGTTCATTAACTATAGACCACTATAAGTTGGAAAAACTGAAGTGTATCTCCTTCAGACAAGTCTCAGTGCAACAGAGGCTAAAACCCATCCTCCCATATGATACAGACCTGATGATAACCTGCCTTTCAGTCTTTCTACACATACGAAGAGGATCTAAATCACTATGAAATGAAAAGAGCAGATTTTTTTAATGTACTCTACAACAGTATATATGGATAGCTAGCATGCAAAACAGTACTGTGAGAATAAGCTGGGTCAAAATATAGCAACACGTTGCTACAGCTCAACTGAGAACACAGGGGCTATGCTCATTTACTCCACTTGTGAATTTGGTCTACACAATATATTAACCTAGGACTGTTTCAAACCTCTGTTCAAAAATTCAAGCTCAAGTTGCAGTTTTTCTCCTGTTCTATATTACAGGGAAGTCTTGCTATCCTTTTGTGAACTCAGGGTTGTTGGTTTCTTTCTTATTACTCCTTTTATTTGTTATCATACTTCCTGATTTATTTCATGAAGAAATGGGAGTTCAAAAAGACCTCAAGGTAGGCTGTTGCATCAATAGTTCTGCCCTAAATGGAATTAGGAAGTGATAGGATCTTGCCACAAATTCAATTTCAGCTCTCTCCAGTTGCCAGCTCAGCACTGGGGACCTCCAAATTTTGTTGTGTTTCTCTGCATGCCACAGAGGAAAGCAAAGAGGCCCAAGAGAGAGAGAATTTCATCAGGGGACACAGAAAATCATATCTGTACACTGTGCTGGCTTTCACCAAAAGACACCCAAGATCGATGCAGATGAATCCAAGACTGAATCTAAGGAGGTTTCCTGGGCTCTTTATCTAATTCTTCATTTGAGATTTTGCCTACATTTCACTCCTTTCTTGACATGTATGTCTGGCAGTTAAATATATAGCGCTCTCTGAAATGGGTTTGGAAGTATATTCTTAAAAATACAACATAGCAGAGAAGAAAATTGCTAGCTAGAACCAATAATAGCATTTCCACCACCATAAGCCCTGCTACTGGCTCTTAATTATTACGAGACCTATGTCCAGGCTAAACAGAGCTTTACATTTTTTACACAATGCTGAAATCATGCACTATCCTTTCTCATACCCTTCATTCATGTTTCCATGGCTGGAGGTTTCTAATAATTGCACTTCTACAAGTTGCTAAGAATGGCACCATACTCCGGTTAACATTCACAGAATGGTGCTTAAAAAATAGAACACAAAACATATTTGTGTGTCTGCTACAGTTACTCACTGGAGCTGGAATACCTCTCTAATGGTGCTTGTTAGAAAGAACATTTTTTGGATCTGTTCCAGAAAGTGGTGTGCTAGTGGTTCAACAGATAGTTAAATGAATGCTTTTGTTCCACCTCTAGATAGATTCATAAAATGAATAAATTACTATCAAACTCTCTCTTCTAGGCAGCAGTGCCCCTACTCACATCTCACACTTCGGACAAAAGCAAAGACTGATGCTTCCTATTACTTTTCTGTAGTTAGTTTCTTGTACTAATGGTACAGAATAAATGGAATAAACTTATTCCAGATCTTCCTTCCTATGTGTTGGGAACACATGCAGAAACACTTTTCTCTGATGTCCAGAGGCTTGTTAGACATCTGCATGACACACAACTTCAGTTAAAGAAATACCTTGCTTAAAGCAACACTCTTAAAATCGACCTCTGTTGTGTTTGTGAGGTACTGAGCAGGCTTCAGGCTGTTTTTTGTAGGAGAGTCAATTGTTTTTAATATAATGTAGACACAGGGGAAGAAACTGGTTATAAAAGTGTTAGCAGGGAGCTACAGTGTTTGAATTGACATGTGTTAATAGTTCAAGTTAACCACGATAAAATATTCTGTGGTTACTATTTAATGCATGGAAAGGTCAAAAATCCTTTCATGTGAAACCTGTTGTAGCCTACATCAAAACATAGCGAGAAAGATCAAGGGTCTGATAAAAGCCTGAAGAGCTGTTAGCTGAGGCTTTAATAAAGACCTGCCTCCTGATCTTATTGTCCTGTAAATAGTGTTCATCACAGTGTGGCCTTTTACTTGGCAGGATAAGCAATGATCTTCAACATGACTCGCAAGGGCTTTTTATTTATAGACATCTCTGACTATTAACGTCTAAACCCACCATGCACTGTGTCATGTTCTTCATCATGCATGTAAAAAACAAATAGGCCCACTGTTCAGAGAAAAGCCAGTGTGTGGTATCTGCACAAGGGTTTCCAAAAATAAGTGGCATTACTAAAATGAATTAAAAATGCAATTACTGTCTCTGTAGACATATTTGGCAATGTCTGTATAAATGGAGAAAAACTGTACCAAGCCATGAAAACCATAAGTTAAGTAGAGAAAAGAGACAAAATGGGAGACTGGATGCTGTATAATGGGCAAAAGAAAAGCCCAAGAGATTATTTATTTTAACAGCTGTGTTTTGTAAGTGCCATGGAGCAAGCTATACTTACTGTAGATAGCCCTGAAGGACCTTAGGCCTTTCTGTGGGGGCCTGCCATTTCTTGTCTTTCTTCTCCCCTTTTTTATTGGAAAGGCTGGTTTTCATTTTAAAACCTTGGACTCAAGTAGTTCAGTTCTCCCAAATATCAGGTACAAACTGCACCACTGGATAAAAACAGCAACAACAACAGCAACAACAAATACAGGCAAGGAGCAAGCTGACAACAGTATTACGCAAAGGAATAAAATTTTTCAGTAATAAATCCAGTCGGCGAAAAGGTCTGTAGCTGTACTGTTTGAACTCTGATTATTCGTCGTTAATGAAGTGTGCATATTCCAAATTTAAGAATCAGATTTGTCCATTCAGGTTCACATATGACACCCAGAATAAGAAACACGTGGGTGTCTCACAGACAATGCCAAATAGAGCAAACCCAGCGGGTAGTCAGTCAACTAGCTCAGATATTTCTCAGCTTCCCCTCCGTACACCCCGGACTGCACTGGCATGTGACCCTCTCTGCTAGCAGACTGTGGATGATATTCCACAGCACAAATTTAGCCAGCTCTAAGCAGCACTCCCTTGGAGGGGTCCCGAGCCCTGACTGGCAGGCAGACTTGTCCAGGGGCCCATCGCAGCAGGGAGTTTGCACGAGGCCACTCGCTATTGCAGGCTAAGACAGTTTACTAGACCTGAACTACTCCCCCTTGGTTGGCTTCAGTGCCTGGAAACATTCTCATGGATGCTAAGTTTACATTAACGTGTAGCCCAAGGGCTTGTTTTGTGGCATTGTGAAATTTCCATACAGGCAAGCAAGCAAAAAAAATGAACCATGAAAAAATTAGCCTAATATTTATTTGGTTGTAAATGAAAATCACCATGGTGACACTGCAGTAGGATGATTAAGTCTGACGTCGTGCCTTCTCCTAAATTCTGGTCACTTTGTAAAAACAGTGTGTTCTGTCTTCTGGAGTGAGAGAGCGGCTGTGTGGGGCTTGGTTGCCAGCTGGGGTTAAACCATGACAGTCTCCCACAAATTAAAAAATAAAAGTGCACTGGGCTTCTCCATCCCTGCTTCAGCACAGGTGCCTAACGCTCCACAGAGGAGAGCTTTCCTATTCCAGCTCACCAGCAGGCATAACATGGTGTGAGCTCCCTTGAAATAGAAAAGAGCTGCCAGAAGTTTTGATAAATAAGACTTGTTTCAAAATCCCAAAATTTCTTGAATAGAGTTTCTAGCCTATATGTGAAACTTCTTGTAGATCAAACATCAGCAAAGCAAATTAGGCAGGAATGTAGAAAGAAATATAATCAATAGTTCTTGTTGTGGTTTAACCCCAGCTGGCAACTAAGCCCCACACAGCCGCTCGCTTACTCACCCCCAGTAGGATGGGGGAGAGAATCAGAAGAGTAAAAGTGAGAAAACTCGTGCGTTGAGATAAAGACAGTTTAATAGGGAAAGCTGCACACACAAGCAAAGCAAAACAAGGAATTCGTTCACTCCTTCCCATGGGCAGGCAGGTGCTCAGCCATCTCCAGGAAAGCAGGGCTCCATCACATGTAACAGGTACTTGGGAAGACAAACGCCATCACTCCAAATGTCCCCCCTTCCTTCTTCTTCCCCCAGCTCTATATACTGACCATGACACCCTATGGTGTGGAATATCCCTTTGGTCAGCTGGGGTCAGCTGTCCCAGCTGTGTCCCCTCCCAGCTTCTTGTGCACCCCCAGCCTCCTTGCTGGTGGGGTGGGGTGAGGAGCAGAAAAGGCCCTGGCTCTGTGTAAGCCCTGCTCAGCAATAGCTGAAACATCCCTGGGTTACCAGCACTGCTTCCAGCTCAGATCCAAAACATAGCCCCATACTAGCTACTGTGAAGAAAATTAACTCTATCCCAACCAAAATCAGCACAGGCCTCTTTGGTAAACCCGTGTTTTATCATCCTGTGGTACTCATCTGAAGCCTAGTCACTTCAGAAATCTAACACTTTGCGCATTGTCCAGCTTCTCTATTCTGTACGATAGCCAGGGCATTAAAAGCCTACTGAGGCAACGCTTGACTTCAGCCCAGCACAGACAAACACAGACTGCACAAGAAGGAAGTTCTCATTACTAAAGAGCTGTAGGTCATGCCATTGTCATCACCCTATTTTAGCACTGCTCATTTAAGCAGAGATGTGTTCACTCTCATTGCTTTCTTTCATCTCCTCTTTCTGATGCACAGGAGACTGCCTGATGCAAGATTTTTTATTTCTTTTTTTCTTCTAGGATAACTTCAAAACACCTTCCAAGCAGGTTCCTACACCTCAATTAATTCAAGTTCAGTTGATGACTGCAGTGGAGCTCAGCTAGTCTGAAAATATTGCTGTCATGCACATACTTTGTTTCTGATCTCTGCTCAGCGCTCCAGTCTTGTTCTTCAGAGGACTCACATAGATATAGAGCAATGATTTGAGTAGGTCTGGGTCAGTCCCCAGATGAATGCAAACAGTAGTGTACTGAATAAAGGGGGGCAGTGGCAGCATAGGTAAATATACTACTATAGATGGCATATGTATGGCACGTAAAATCAAACAATATAAAAACAAAGTCAGAGAAGGTCAACTCATCAGAAGAACTGATCCACATATGGTATTAATGACTTGTGGAGAGAGAAAAGGGAACATTCTGCTCCACTTAACTTAAGCAATTCTCTAACAGTTAAAATTACCCCAATGGTATCATAAAGTCATCATTGATTTGTGATCTAAACTCATCTTCCAGTGCCCAGAACATCACTTATTTCTCCATGTCTTCCACTCCTCAGATCCCACAGCTCAGCTCACAACTACTTTGCTCGCACAGTACTTCCTTCTGAGGGAGCGCAGAGAGCGGGTGACCAGTGGGATGTCTGCTGTGGGGGCTACACAAAGTACAATGCAGTGGTGAAGGCTGTAATAAATGCATCAATGAAGGAAAAAAAAAAAAAAGACATGAAAGTGCCTTCAAATCATTGCAGTTGGCATTCCTGTCAATGCTTATCTGTTCATCTGATTGTTATCAGGTTGGGGAAAATTCTGGACAAAAGATAAAGCTTAATCTCTTCATACAGTCTTTCACGGGAATGGAAGCAGTAATATGTGTTATTTTAGGTATAAATTAAGTGGAATGAAATGGTTAAAACCAGATGAAAATCACAGGACAACTGGTCAGTTACAATGTCACTTGCATCAGTTTACTTACTGAATCTTACACAGCATCACTGAATTCAGAGTAGTGATCCACAAGCAGATTTGAATAAACTTGTATCAAAAATACCGAGACACAAAACTGTTAGCAGTATAACACCACATTTATGAATCTCTCATCTATGAAATCCATTCTTTGTTCCAACAGATAAAGGTTTTGGATAATTTTATTTTGAAGGAAAGTGACTTATCAGTGAATAAATCCTTCATCCTCCTTTTATTGGTTTCAGTCATAGCTGCTATCACATCTGATCCCCGGAACCCTTTCTGTACCTACAGCAGAACACTATCTTAAATTGGATATCAAGAGTTACAGAATTATAGTTTTTGTGAATCAAGTTTAAATTGTTTTATTTTTTTCCAGAGCTAAGCACATCTAAGGCAAAAAAAAAAAAAAACACAAACTCACAATGTTCAGAAACAACAACCCTGAAAACAGCAGGAGTTACTGTGTTTAAGCAGTGCTATAGTCCTTGCTTCCTGTAACTTTAGCCCTGAAATGACAGCAAGACATTTTACATATAGCCAACAGTGATATTATATTACTAAACTCCAAAGAATTTGGCAAGTATGAGGAAGACCATTCAGGGCAATGCTAACAACTTCTGCCAAAGCTCACAAGCAGCCCAGGAAGTGTCCCTAGGGCTAAAGAAGGTGGAAAAGGCTTTTGATGATTTCCCAGGTCTTTGATGTTAAGCCACACAGAACTGGATGTGTGTGTTCTCCTCTTTAATGTTACCCAGGAGAAGTGTTTTTCCTACTAACTTTCAGGGCAGTTCCTGAGACCATCTTGTGTGGCACTTTCTCAAATAAAAATTAAAATGAAAGCAATGACAACGTCAGTAATAAGAGAGCATTGAAGACAAAATCCAGAAATCTGTACACATGCTGGGGAACATGCTGTTCAGAAAGTGATTTCATTGGAAAAAGAAAATCCATGTAAGCCCTTGTCAAGTGAGGTACAATCACAGAGCGGATCAGAGGGGAGATGTCATTGTGTTAGGTGGTCAGTCCTGCCCAGGGCAGGCACAGAGAGAGTGTATAAGATCATGGTAATACAGTGATGAACCAGACCGAAACACGTTTAGACTCTCTCCTGCCCAATACCAAAAATAAGACAAGGATTGCAGTTAAGCCCAGAACCTCTCAGCTATAATCTTTCTCTGCCCATACTGTCCTGTTTTGTTACCCTGGTTTCCAGCTTCGGCAGGTTTACGTGATCATGTTCATCGTGTGTCTGTGCATGTGCACGCCTGTCTGCATTTGCATGTGTGTGTTTCTAACTCACAGACCAATTTTAGCTCAGTAGGACAGAACATGAAAGGTCTCAAGGATAAATGAAGTTACACAAGTTTAAATACCATAGGCAGCTGCGTGGAGATGGATGGTCACTGCCCTGCCAGGGGGAAGAACAACAGCCTGATCTTGAGCTCACTGGCCATTAAGGATCCCAAAAATAGGAGTAAAATTTGGTACATGCCCTTACTACACTGAGTTTACTTATTTATGAACCATACCCACAAAGTAAAACCAGGCTTTATTGGTTCCAGTCTCCTCAAAGCATCTTGTTCATGCTGCGTTCTTTTTACTCCATGGAGTAATCCTGAAAAAGGCCTGACGTCTACTGCTGCTTAGTATGAGGGACTGCATCTCAGGCTCAAAAGTGCAAACTGTGAACACTTACAAGAACAAGGTTTTGGGCTCTTGGGAACTATTAAAGTTTGATAAATCTCTGCCAAGGTAAGGAGCTGAATAATCTGGTCATCATTTAATTTCTTTTGTACATGATTGTTGCCTTCATACACTTGCCTCAGAGCAAAACCAACTTGCCTTTCATTAAGGATTAACAAGTCCTGGCCCCACTGAAAAGCCTAGCAAAATTACCTGTGATTGGAATTTCATTCAATGAATCTGAAGGATACTATCCATGTGCAAAAAATGTTTCAATTTTCTTACACATATAACTAGTCTTGCTTCAAAAGGAAATAATACAAGGTTGTAGGGAAAAAAATAAACACACAAAAAAATGATTAAGGTTTTTAATTCTGAACTGTGGATTATTTGATGTTGAAGACAAATTGTGGTTCTTCAGGTTTAGTTGACAACTATAATGCTACTGGATAATAATGAATTTCTTTCTGTTTGAACCAGGTAAAATATGAAATAAAAGCTAGCTTCAAAACAGTCAGTACAATAAGGAGATGATCTAGTAAAAAACACCTCGCTCTTCCGACCAATTTTTTCTACTGATGAAAGTTTATTGTAGACTTACATGCTATACTTAGAAAGTACAATCTTGTTTTCAGAGAAATGGAGTACGTTCTAGACCTACTTACAACACTGGGGGTATGGCTCATGCTTGTTGCATCTGAAAACCCAGCTTTGACAAAAGGTCAGAGGCAAGTAAATGAGTCAGATCCTATGCAGTCTACACTTTCAGAGGGCAGAAAGCAAAACTAAATTTAGAAGACCATTTTTAGTCTCAGCATCTGTGATGCTAAGTCACTTACTGCACTGGAACAGCTTTCCTTGCTCACCTATTGCCTAACCGCTCTCACCGCAGTGCAGCTGGGGTAGCTCCTAACGGCAGTGCGCAGGATGATACAACAACTATCATGCTTTAACTGAGGATTAATTTAGGATGTAATCTCTTCTCTAGATTACAAACAAGTCTGTTGGCCGCATTTCAAGGTGATATGTAAAGGGACACAGGTTATGGAAAAAGCAGTTACAGGGCTCTATATTAAAAAGAGTAAGACTGTGTATCCCCGTGATAGGTAGACTGAAAAGATACGAGACTATGTGACAGCTCTCCCAAACTGTACTCTTCTAAAGTGCAGTGTTACCCTAAATAAATATATCCAAATTCACAGACAAGTAGGTCAACAGTGAAATTTTCCAGGTTTTTTCAGAGCTAGCAGTAAGTTTGATCATCAGGTATATTCTTACTCCCTCCCTCCCTCAGGCCACTGCAACTATTGCAGTGAACAATATAGACAGGATGCTTTTCACTGGAGTGGTAGCGTTTGTAAAGATAAGATATTTGATTTCCGAAACCACACAAGAGTTCTTCTTAATATCAAGCGGTTGGAACGACTAGGCCAGGTGCCAGACTGGGATCTTTGGAGATTTATGTCTTTTCCTCCCCCACAGACAGCAAGAGCTTTTGCAGCCGTCCCCTCGCAATAACCCACTCATTTGTCTCACCAGTTATGGCCAAGAGGCTTCTTCCAAGAGGGAGAACATAGTTCATACTCAATTCGTAATTGACAGTGGCCCTCTCAGATGTTCTGATGAACAAGAGCACTTGTCGTGATCATGGCTCTTGATTAAAAGCAATTCAGCAATAAGAACAAAGCTGACAGCACTAATTTGTTTCATACAAGCCAGACCAAAGCTTATCTTCAATTTCTGCCACACCAGGCCAGATTTAAACTGGCAACAAACCAATAAATGTCTACACTTTAAAATGCCTAAGCCACCCAACTTTATACTGAAGAACACATTTTTATTTGTCTGTAATTATTTATTTTTAAAAAAGGGAAACTACAGATTCTGAAATGCTGTTCTTCCTCCTCTTGATCTATTTTCTACTTTCTGACAGCACAATACCTCTAAAGCAGCTCAGATAGGAAAAGAATAAAGTAAATGGCTTAGGCATTACTTTTTTTTTTTTTTATTTTTTTAATCTTGTCATCATGTCAGGAGTTCTAATAATCACATGCCAGATGCAAAATAATTAGGCCTACGCCTGTTTGTAAGCTGGCGGATAATTGAAGTGATGACAACCCAAAGCTCTTCAATTATAAGAAAAAGGTGGACATATCAACTCAGGAAGGGCTGGATCTATTGCTACACTGAATATTATTCTGGCATATTCATATGACCTAAGGAATTCACCTTCAGCTATCAGCACAGAATCTACATGGTTAGAAGAGGTTTAGTCAGAAAAACTAATAATTCCTGTACGTGTACTGGGTAAAAGGTGCCATAAAGGAACCTGAGAATCCAAGCAAAGCAATTATCAGGGGAAAGGAAAAAGAATCTCCTTCCTCTACTATAAAAACCAAAACAACACTAGCAGAATCAATTGGTACTAGTGGAATCAATCAAGGTCTCCTATAATGTTTGTCTTCATTCTCAAGCTTGCACATGCAGTGCCTGCAAAAGAGCCTGAAGTTTCAAGAAAATTAACTCATTTTGTTTCATTCAGGAAATCTGTTTTCCCTAAGGCTCTACTGAATCCTTTCACTCTCCCTTCCCCCTGCTCCCTCATCTGGGTAGCCACTAGTTCCTTGGCTTATTCTCTGTTGTGCTCATGAGCTCCCCTACCCTTACTCCAAAACTAATCACAAACAGCAAGTTACTCCTAACAATCCCCCAGTCCATTAAGGTCATTCCTGATGTCATTAAGATAGCACTTCTTTATTACTGCCCTCAAAGCATCAGTGCTGATAAGACAGAGCCAGAGGAGGCAGAAAGTGATTCCTCCCATTCACGTTAGCAGCGATTGGCAAGGGAACAGAATTAGACTCAGGGCACAGCTGCCTGGACTGGAATGCTGCAAATAGGAAAAGAGGCTTTTTTCCCTCCTAGCCCCAGCACTGCCTGAACCTCAACGGTGTAATTAATCAGGAAAAAAAAAAACCACAAACCCCCCCACCAACGCTAAAAATGTTCCTCTTCAAACCAAAGAAAATTAACATGAAACGTTAGTAACTTTATCTGTGCAAAGAAATTAAGTCTGATCACTCAATTAAAAATAAATCAGATAACACACTCCAAACTGATTCCAGTGAATTAGTACTCAGGAGTTTCCGATTAATTGCTGCCTGCCAGCCAGAAAACATGTCTTCTGTAGTGTTAATTTTTGTTCAAAAAGAAAACTACACTTCCAAGGAAAACATTTCTTGTGTCTTTAGCAGTGTTATTGGAAGTGTCTTATTACACAAGGTTAAAACAACTGGCATTTTGCACTGCAGAGACAAATCAGATGAGTGAGAGGAGTTGTGGGAGAAGAGGAAAGTGAAAAAGCTGTCTCCTTATCTTGGTATTAAACCATAAAAAGCAATTGAAACTTTAATCGTGTCATCTTTCAAAAAAAAATACTGGGGGGGAATCTTTAAGAGGTACAAATTATTTTTTTCTCATAATAGAGATTACATGATCTGCTTGGATGGACAGAAAAACAACCTAGAATTTCACCAAACTTCGAAATATAGCTATAATTCGCAAACACCGTTACATTTGTCTACAGCATCATTTGCTCAAGACAATAACCTTCACATTACCCCTTTGCAGAAGAAATGGGAATGCTGGATAACATGGCCATAGAGGAGATACACGGTCTATGATGCCTGAAGGCAGGTGTAGAGCTGGACCTAAGATGTAGCCGGAATTAGCACACAGCACAGCTGAGTTCTCAGTGTGCAGCAAATATGAGTGTCTTATTGCTGAGGTTCATTCAACAAACGGTCAGCGAGGACCCTTCCTAGTTAGAAGAAAAGGCCTGATCAAAAGTGTAGGCACAAACCAGGGAGGAAAAATCTTAATCATTCTGGGACAGCTATGAAACCAGCTACTGACACAACAGCCTGCCTTTATGGCAACACAGTTTTAAGTACTCAGATCCACCTTTGTACTGACTGTTCTGGCAAGAAAATAATTCCTTTGGCAGAGCTAAACAAAATAATTTCTATTCTTTCTTGAATAATAACAATACATTACACTGTTATGGTGCTTTATTCTGTCCACAAAATGACTTGCAACATTAGCTAATTCAAAAGCTTGTCCATTGTCACACAGCCAATTCCTACAGCAACGTGGCTGGATTGCATTAAAGGGGTAATCTCTTAGCAGTGCTAGTACTTGTATCCCCAAGTATAGCCTCACTATATAATCAAAATATGCAATACAGTCATCATATAAGATATTTATATACGCAGGCACACTACAGAAAATGTATATTATATAGTAGTTATCTATTTTATAATGGCTATACTTCACCCGTGGCCCAGTGACAAATACATGCCTTTCACATGTACCCATTCTGCTTAATCCACAAATTCAGAATAGGCAAGTTGTTTTTACCAGCCATGCTCCTTACCTTGAAAACATATATATTTCATACAAAGAGGCACTGTGATATTTGTGATAAACACTGTGTGTAACTGCAAACCATCCTGCACTGCACATGTGTGCAAACATTTTCATCAAATATCTGTTTGCACAAATGTGGAAAAGGTTCATGCATGGTGCATTTGTGATTTAAGCTCAACCTGTACCCCAAGTCTCTAAGTAGAGGCAAATATCCCCAGGGTGAACAAGAGTATCTGAACACAGTAACTGCAAAATGATTCTGAAACTTGATGGAAAGGTTCTGGATTCCCCTCCCATCAATTCCTGGCACCATTACCTTCATCCAGAGGAGCTAGCCACAGATTTGACAGGTGGCCATGGGTACTGCATATCAGAAAGATCACATAGAATCGCCATGGCTGTGAATGGATAGTCGTAGCCCTCCTTGGTTCTCAAGTTAGGTGGCAGGATCTGAAAACGTAAGAGAGAGGGAAAAAAAAAGGCATCATTATGAAACCTTTATTGATGCTTCTGACTGATCACAATCTCTTTAATCACTGTTAGAAGGAAAAGCATTTGTTAAAAAGAACACAGAAGTAGGCCCTTCCCTCTCCTCTGTTCCCCCTACTTATAATTTTTAGGAAGGAGATAAGCAATTTTGGATGAAAACTGCCATAGGTCTTCCTGGTCAAAATGAAGGAAGAAGGATGTAGAGCACCTGCGTTAGTAACGGACACTGAACTCCTGACCTCAGTTCTGTCACACTGTCAGACAACCTTTGCTTCAACGTAGTTGCTGCAGATTTACATTAGAGTAAGAGACAAGAAGTGAGCTCAAATGATGAATGCAGAGAAAAAAGAGCAAGGTTGTTCCTCTTTCAGCTTTGTACCTTAACTGCTATTCCAAAGGTAATGTCCCAATCTCTACAGTCGTTCAAAGCCACCACTCTCGACACAAGAAAGCTTCCACAATTTTCCCTTCTCCTCAAACACTCAGCTATCAACTCAAGTCAGTCATTCGCTCCAAAGCCAGAGTTTTTCCATGTTGAACAATAACGTATCAACACATCTAGGACCCATGCACATCTACACTTCATCAGCAAGCACCAGAAGCAGAGAAAAAAAATCTCTGCATTATCAAGGAATAATTCTTTGAAATAAATTGAAATAATTTTAAATTTGGAAAAGAAAAGCATTTATAAAAATCTACCAATATTTGAAAATATCTAGTGTTGGCAGAAGATTGCTTTATGTATTTCCGTTGCTTGTTTTATTCAATGAGGCATTCCAGTCAATTAAAGAAAGGCCTAAGAAATCTCACCCATCTCATAAACAATCACAGACCAAAAAAAGCTTCAAAGCACACCTCTTATTTCTTATGCATCATTCTCACATGCAGGTCCAGTTGCAGACAGTGGAATACAATTCTACAGCTTCTTTTGCTGTCTTCGGTAGCATTTATTGTTAATAATGTTGGAAAGGGATACTTGGTTTTTATGATATTTTAGATTTTCAGTAAAGCATTTGATAGGCACGTTTAATCATGAAGTAATTGTAAACTTGCAAGTTGTTAGCTGAGAATTAAACACATGAGAAGTGGTTCCTTATGCAATTGGACAAGTCTCCTTTCTTAAAGATTTTGAATGTATTTTTGCAGTTCTCACGTGGAAATCTGGCATACCAGCTTTTACCCTTGTTATCTCTAGGCCTATAGCACTCAAGGCATCATATAACATGCAGTGAAAAATGTTAGCTTTGGCCAGACTATTATGTCTATACGCATACTTTACAAGACACTAAAGTGGATCTTATCAGTTAGTAAAGCAAGAACCCTGGAGGCTCAATATTACTGGGAATGTATTGGCAAATGTTTGAGGATGCAGGGCTCAAAGCGGGATCCTTAAGAATCGAAGACAGATGTTCTCCTACCTAAAAGCCAACAGAGAGACCAAATTACTGACAGATGATATCCTTGAAAGCCATAGTAAATAAGTGACAACTGTTCACCAGGAGTGCAGCAACCAGAGGAAGTAGGTTAACCAGTTTGCACATCAGTCGGTCTTAAAAGTACTCTCTATTAATTCTTGTGGTTAAATTCAGATAGTTCTCAGTGGAGATAACACTACTGAACACCTAATTTCTACACTGAAAATTTCCTAAAATGCTTTTGGAAATCTACAGATTTTGTTTGAAAAGGCCACTCTGTAATGCAGAGCAGTGAGTCAACCGTGCCTCCGGTTTGTGAAAAGCAGCTGAACAAAGAAGTGCTTCTTCATACACTCAGGTGCTTTCCATAATAAGATTTCTTAAGAAGAAAAGTCAAATGAAACTTTAGTTGAATTTTGCATAAACATAACATTTCTAGTATTTTGCGTTGTATGAGAAGTGTCTTCTGGAGAGGAAAAAATGTTCTCGCTTAACTGTTCATTAGTTGTGAGGAAATCTGAAAAGGTCAGAACCTCAGCCACGAGTATTGGCTGTCCGGCCAGGCGTGTTGATGCTGCAGGCTGCAGGTTGCATTGAGGTCCCAGAAAGAGATAAAGCCAGTTACTGAGCTTGTTCGGACATCAAAAACAATCTAGCCAGAGCAACAAAGACCTCAGCATGATCTCATTTACTCAGTCCGCCTTTGTTTCTAATATGTGTTTGATGTTTTTTACAGTATTCAAAGGAGCACTACAATAATGAGAAAATAATATCCCATAGCCTTTTTTCTCCTCATGCTGACATTTTAAAGAACACATTGATAATATGACATGATAACCACAGAACCATTAGGCCCAGTTCTGAAGTTCTTACTTGGTTTCTGGTCAGGGAAACAGAGCAATTTCTGAGGTCTGAGGCGTAATGAGTTCAATTCAGCACTTTTTTTTTTTTTTTAAATAAAATATGCTGAACATAAAAACAAGAACAACAAAAGGTTGTGTTGCAAAAGGCTGGCACAAAACTTGATTCTTCCCTCCAGGAATATACATTAAAACATATGCAAAAGCACATGCAAGTCACTCAGTTATTCAAGAACCTTTGCTGTTTATTTGACTCATCTGGAAACAATAACATGAAGGGAAACTTGGTAGAAAACAATGCTTTCTTTCTGCTCGTTCTTTCCACATATCCCTTCTGCCAAAAGAACAGGTGCTGCTGCTCTCCTGGGTGCCGCTGAAAAGCTGGGCTCTGCAGAAATAGTGCTTCCCAGAAAGGACCGGCTGAGCCTTGAGTAAGAAAATGGCTATCTGGCAGGAAGCCCTCCAAAACCAGGGATATGAATGTGGATAATTCTAAAGGATAAAAAGGTAAAAAACATATGCTGGTGCAGCCTGTGGTGAAACCCGTGGATTTAAATGTATGCTTTAGTTATAACAATAATGCAGCTGGGTGTAAGGGCTGCGCCTACGCACAGACACAGCACACTCAGTCATCAGTAGGGCAGCAACGATTGCTCCCCAGCCCATTTCTGCCCAGGTGAGATCCTTGATGGATAGGCAAAGGACCCCTGCCAGGCAGTCCTGGCCTCGCATCATCAGCAGCTGACTGACAGGAACTCCCTGATGGAGAACTCTGGTTCCTGCTCTATATTATGCTCAGATGTATTTATTACTGGATAGGAAGTTTTTTTGTAGAAGTTTAAGATATATTTTCATAACATAATATGTTTTTATAAGATACGTTTTGTACATAGCTTGAGATAGTCAATAGACCACAGAGTGGTCACGTAAGACCACGGGTAGCTGAGTTACGATAATTCACTGGACGACAGTTCAGGGTGTCTCACCTGACCCAGGTGAAGAAGCTATCACAAAGATGTCTGCGATGGAAACCCCCGTGACCATCTAGACAGTGAATGACCCACCTGTTAATGGCATTCCCTATGTGAGTATTAACCTTTGCCGATGATCCTAATAAATCAGTTTCTTTAACTAACAGTCTGTGCATGGGTATCTGTGCAGCATGCCAGCAGAGAAACGAAACAAGCTCAGTCAAGATATGACCCAGATAGTGTATGATATGGAATAGCAGGAGTTTTCCCAGTAGGAGGAGGAAGGTTGTTCAGCTGTTTGAGCTTTAGCTCAAGGCTTAGGAGACTTAGGTTTAATTCCCTGCTCCAGCTATTTCCTTCCTATAGGGTTTCTGGAAATTTTCAAGATAATAAACCTCTAAGTACCTTTAGTATTGGACCCTTAGTTTTCCTGTAACTCAATTCTTCATTTGCACATTGAGTATTATAGTACTTCCTTATCTCATGAGGGTGTTATGAAGGGCAAGTGCACTGAAGACGGTTAGGTGCTTAGGTGGCTGAAATGGTGAGGGCCATGTAAACATCTGGCTCATAATCTTGTAGATGTGGTGCCTGGCTGTGTGACTAGAACATATCCCTCCAACTCATTTCTTCTTCAGAATTGGGAGAATATTTTTCTGCTCCTTTCCAAAGTATATTAAAGCAGCATTCATTAATGCCAAAAGGTGATGAGAAAAATAATGATGAGCAGCTTCTGAAAGCTTATAAATAAACAAAACATACTCTTGTAATCAGGATCTATGATAGCTTTACTATGAAAGGAGACTGTAGACAGGCAGGAGAAGTAAAGCTTGAACTAAAATCCAAAGGAATTAATGGATTTATGTTTTAGGTTCCTTGATATCATGCAGATAAAGAAATAAGGCAGTTTAAGAAAAAGATAAGACCTAAACTGCTCAGTATAAGATTGAGATCTTCTGTGCATGCAGAAGAACAGAACTTTAGGAACCCGGGGAAATCCTGGCCCTAACATTTTTGGGGTTTTAGGTATCTGAAATATTTTAATCATAAATCTTGGCCCCTCAATTCCTCTTGAATCAAACTCTATACTCTTCAATACTTCTGCAGATCTTTAATTCTCTTTACACTTTGACTTCTACAATCCAGGACCTACAAAAGTATTTAGAAATTTAGAAATTGCAGAGAAATTATCACAGAATTTTCAAATGTTTGCAAGAAGATAAAGTGCTAAATCCTACTTGAATCTGCATTTACATTCTAGTCAATGCCTGACCACATAGTTGCATAGCTCAATGCCCTAAAAATCAGATCTGCCATTGAGGTGCATTAGAAAATTTTACCCAAATCATATTGCTATGATTTATTTTGTGCGTCCCTTATCAGTAACAGATGAGTAACTACTGAGAGAATTTCATACAATATGAGTCATCTAGAAGTACTTTGGTATGGGTTTTACTAGAGCTTAAATAATTGAAGGTTATTACTTGTGACTTATTATTTATTTGTGTAACAGTGGTAATGCAAGGCTATAGATTATCCAAAATGAAATACTTATATAAAAAGGAAAATGAAAACCCACAGCTTTTTCATATTTCTGTTTAAGTCACGGTGGGTGATCTACCTTATTAGAGAAAACTGTAGATTGTATCTGCTACATCAGGTAGAACTTCCACCAACCCATCACATCTTCACTCGAAAGTCACCTGACTGCTGTGCCAAAATGTAAAAAGCCTTCAAAAAAAAAGATGTAAAGTAATAGCTATTAGTCTTGATACATCTGATGCATCACTGTGTCAGCTGCTTTCCATTAATAGATGATCTTAAAGAGACGATGTAAAATGTTACATAGATGAGAAAAGCTTGGTACGCTGTCCAAAAGAAATTGCTGATTTGGGAACTTAATTCCCTCCACACTAGAAGGACAGTAGAAAGATTATTGATGCCACTAAATCAAACTCTATGTTAATGATCTGTGTGAGACCAAGGTGAGGGTCAAGCCTATCATTTCTGCAAATTTAAGTTTCCTTTTAAGTAGATTCATTTTTACAGAAAGTGGGGCATCCATTCCATTATCAAGCTGCTGTAAGATGCTTACGGTTGATGTGTTTAGCAAGCGAAATGATTTGTAACAGGAAAAAAAAAGGACATGAAACTCAAGAGAAAATGCGGAGCTGAGAGGTTCATTCACAGATTGTTTTTATGACAACTTTTTCACATTCATTTCCTACTTAATCAGTGGAAGCATGTATTACTGAGCAGCAGCTATGTTCAGCATGGCTGGGAGAATCACCTATGAAGTCTTTTGCTGAATGATATTCTAGGTCAAAATAAGGAAACCATGAGGTGTCATCATTATAATTGAAATGTTTCAGTTCAGATATACTTATTGTCAAACGGAAGACCAAGATCAGGAAGCAAAAATAAAAATACTTATTATTTAAATGTGCAAATCTATCAGTTAAATGCACAGATCACTGTGTAGTTATATACTGTTATTTTGCTATTTTGCAGATAAATATGTAAATGGGTTCCTTTTCTTGTGGACAAATCTCAGTGATTCTGCACCTTGGAGATAGAGATCATTACCTGTTTTCTCAGTATTGACTCATAAAAGCCAATAGCTGGGAAGTATCACATTTTCTATTATCATAATACAGTTTTTCTTTTTTATATAATCCATGCATGGGTCCAAATCGACATTTTTAACATCACCTCAGAACTGAGAATAAGCTTAAACCAATATATTTTTCAGAATGTTCCCAAATGTCTAGTTATTAATACTCTTTATATGCATATTTGACTTTGTGAAGTGAAATCACATCTTCCCGGAATCTATCCAGGATGTTTGCCAAGGACTGTACGTACATCAAGGACAGCATGTCTCACAAGAAGTGCATTTGGTAGCTAAGAGCCCTCAGAAACAATGTTTAGATTCTAAGTGAATTAAACTTTCTCTTAAGACAAAAAAATCTGCCCACAGACTTAGCCCATCAATCACTACTGTACAAGTTAAAAAGAGAAGAGGAAAATGTATTTATTCTTGGAATTCATATTGATTTTCATGCAACGTATGGGATTTTCTGCTATACAAAGCCAAAATGACAAAATTCAGCAACACGTATGTCATAAATCAAGAGAAATAATCAGTGATCTCCAAAATGGCTTTGAAATCACCAGAATGGATAGAAGGCTATTTTCTAGTCTTGGACATTGCCATATATCAGGAATTTCAGTTTAGCTAAAAATTGCCGTGTAATATTCATGTTCTATTTGGGACTTTCCCAAAAGAAATTGATATATTCTTTCTTTTTCTCTTTATAAGCATAAGCTCAGAATCAAAGAACATGAAGATAGAAAATACCAACGAGTTTATACATTCACGCCCATCTCAGTCATGTTAGATTGATCTTTCTTTGGTGTACTGGTCCAGTGTGGTTTTAAAACTCAAACAACATGTTTTACAGCTGAAATTCTAAGGTCTGCTCTGAGATATCCACTTACCATGTAACACTCAGTGGACATTTTCTGTCTTAAGGGGAAATATTCAGTAAGCATAGCACTTTAAAACTTCAAGCTTACAATAGTTCTTTCTAACAAGTATCTCATAATCTCCAGTATATGAAAAATATTTTGACACTATGTTGTACTAATGTTGTAGTCCCATGAATCGTCAATAGTTTTTAATACAAAACAATTGGCGTTGGACAGAAATCTGGCATTAAGTACCTTAAAAGGGTAAGAAAAAGTCACTGGGGTTCTCATTGAAAGTATTTTATTGGAGACAGTCCATAGGTTTCCACCCCTTTAGAACTTGCATCATTTCAGCTATTCATCAAATAATTTCACTGGGGAATTTTACTGTCATTCCTCAGAGCCCCTTGAGTCCTTCCTCCATGTCTCAGACAGTCCTTTGCAAAGACTAGTTTGATAATCAAGGGCCAAATTCTTCAGTGGTTTTCAGCCAGCTCTCTATTTATGCATTGCTAACTTCACTGTAAAGACTGCTAATGTGGACAGTTTTTATAAACTAACTGACACACTGGATTAAATGCATGTATGCAAACCCCATATGTGTATAATAATGTATAATTAGTATTATGAGATATAATTAATGGGCAAACTGAAAACATAAGCAATGGCATATTGAAGTTGTAATGCAGAGACAGAAACTGCCATTTAAACATTTAATATCTACTGTCACTTGCAGCAACTTTTTCCTAGGAAGGTGAAGGATTTGGACTGTTTCATTCACGTGTTGTATCTCCTTTGATAATAACAAGATATTGCTGAAATTATCAACATGTTCTCTTCTGAAAAAAAAAAAAAAAAAAAAGCTGTCTTTCTATCATATCAGAAACTTTATTTTCTCTCAGTTTTCCTGTTACTTCCCAAGAACAAAACCCCAGGGCCAGTTTTCAGAAGGTCTGAACACTTACAACTCCCACCGACTTCAGCTACAATTCTGTTTTGAACACTTCTAAAAACCAGGCCTGCAGCACAATGGTTCTTGCTCCTTATGAAATACACACAGGGATTTCTAATGTTCACACAAAATCTCTGATTTTACAGTATCAGCCTAAAGATTCACATACGAAATCTGTTTACTACAATATTTCCTCGCTCTGAAAGATGAGACCACGCTGCCCACATTTGAATCTATCCCTCCAAGGAGTTTATGAGTTTCATGTCAGAGGTGGAGATAATTACGCTAGGTTTAGAGATAAAACACTAAACAGAAAAAATGAATCATAAGCACTTAATAGCACTGATGCAATTAAAAAACCCCTCCTATTCAGCTGCAATAATATAAGCAATTGCACTCAGCTCTGGGGTTTGCAGAATGCTCATCAGAACATTTTCCCTTTTGTTCTTTGAAGCATACTCACTCACTTAACCTATTAATTTTCTGCCTATTTCCAGAAAGCAGTTAAATATCAGGTGTAACTTTCAATTGCCTCATTGCAATGCATGGTAGTATTTACAGGACAGCTGAAGAGGTATCTGAGTTAGAGAGTGAGGACACAGATGTGGGGGGAAAAAACCAAGAGAAAGCAGAGATGTTCTATGTAAATTGAATCTGCCTGTTGGTGTCTTACAGAAACAATTAAACTAAACAATGTAAAGAAAAATATCTCTAGGGAAATACTTCTCTCCTGGAAAGCTGTTTGAGCATAAAGGACTGCTCTTTCTTCCCCAGACGCAAGCTGCCTATTAAACTAATAGAGCTATAAAATAAAGCGATTGTGTTTGAACAGGTTGTGTGTGTTTAAGGCTGTGGGCTGCAGACTACACACTACCATCACGCCGCACTGAATCTGCTGCCGCATGGAAGAGTTCGGCATGCTCCCCCCTTCCGTATTTCTCCAACGTGATGTATCATTCTAGAGAGGGACTGTCAAACTCTGACAGTGGAAAAGGCATAATGACACAAAGAAGTAATTAGATTGGGATGATTACCACAAAATGATAGTTTTGAAAGGCAAGACAATGAAAAGTGCAGGGAAAAATTATTTGAATCAATAGAATGGTTTCTAAAATGTAATAAACTGGTACCTCTTTGAACAGCTGAGCCATTATATTCATTCCTTTTTCCGTTGCTTGCATAGCCAGATTACCCAGAAGCCCACACTGCCTTTATTTTTGGCAGCAATGCTAAACCAATCAGGTATTTGTTACTTTAAGAGGCTTACATTTTGTCTCGGCTATGATTACGCTCTATCATACTGTATCACATGTTTGTGGTGTTGCTTCCCTCTTGGCAAGCTGAGGACGCTGCCATTTAGCTAGTTCCTAATAAGTAGTAAACCTCCTAAACCTTTTTATTCCCTGCTTGACAATTTACATGAAATTATCATGTAGTACTTCTGTAACGCAGAACTATTTTAATGCAAATTAGGGCTATTATCTAATATCTAGACTTGTTCAACTTAAATAGTATTATTCAGATTAGAGATTCGATTGTCGTGGGTTTTATCTACCTCTCATTGCTAGGCTTGCATATATTTTCATTTGACCTTTTTTGTTTGTTTTTCTGGACTTAAAGAGAAAAATATCACCTTTAATTATGTGAATGGATTTTATTATCATTAATAATGTCTTTGTGGTGAGCTATTATAAAGTATTCACTCACGTGAATCTCACTGTGGAAGTGGCACCCTCTTTCTTTAACACGCTAGCAAATTTCACCTTTACTTACTAAAACAAATAGTATATAAAAATGTAATAACTGCAGCACACTGTTTGCTTTGGATGTTTCACTCCGGCCAGTTACCCGTTTTTATGTGCAACTGCCTTTTCTTCCTCACATTCAGAAGCACAGCACTGACCTCACTGAAATTTTCAATGACATTCAGAAAAATGATAAACATGGTTTTCAGTGGAATAACAAACATCCCGGAAAATTTTCTGTCTAACAAAACTGACATGTAGGTCCTCAGTCACTTGACACTGTCTCTTCAACAACTAATCTTTTTGGTAGAGGGTCTCAAAACTGTATAATTACTCCAGTTAATGGATAAATTGTCCTCATTAAAAATCAGGATTTCTAGCACGAAAGCCAGCTAAATAGAAACACGAAGTCTAGGCTTATTGGCTTTGACACAGAACAATCATCACAATTTCACTGTACAGTCAGCAGAACGGCTCTCCCTGCAAGGATCTCCTGCAGCGGAGATTTCTGGAGGGTTGAATTGCATACCTCCAGAGCAGTAAAACAGTTGAAACAGTCGTGCAGCTATTGCTTCCACATTCAAAAATATTTTTTTAGGGTCCTAAACATTTCCTGTACTTGCAATTAATCTGAGATGGTGTCATCTCAGAAAAGAAGTTCTGCCCAAGCATGATTAATATGTAAAGCCACGTATCTCCACAGTTTAATAGTTTTATGTGAGTTTTATAGTGCAATGCAAGTCAAAATTCCGCATGTGACTTTCATCTACAAACCTGTGCTGTTACAGAATCCTGGTTAACTCCTTATAAGTCCAAGTGGTAAACAATCCCTTCACAATCCCTTCTGGAACATTTCTGTAAAGGACATCTCATTATATTAAGCCAACTTGGCAGAGGCATAGATATTGTTGAGCATTTATTAAAGTGCCTCCTACATTGCTATAGCTGTGCAAAATCTAATTAGAATGGAAGCCAATGTATATAGCCTTATAAATAAAATAAAGTCTTGCAGTAGCGACCTGCTGTCTTTGCACATAATCAGAGCGATCATCTATACAGCAGATGGCTACTTAGCCAGTTGGCTAAGGGTTACAGTACATTTACATTTGTAAAAATAGCTGAGAGTTTGTTAAAATCCTTTCAAATAACTGATTTTCCATGATGTACTTGCCCAATAACATCACTTTAAAGACAGTTTATTGGCTAATTGAAAAGATCAAAAAGGAAATCAAACTGGCTAATTAAGGAGCTGTTGTAATAACACCTTTTTATCTGTTTCCATTTAATATTCCTTGATTTTTACTGTCCTGAAAAAATAATGACACTTCACTGAACATAAAGCTTAACTGCACTGCTGCTCTGGATAATCTTCCAGACATTTAACAGCTTTTTAGCCATATGGACAATGCATATACAGTTAGAAAACAGCTTTTATCCACATACATATGAATTTACAGGGAAATAAAAGGGAAATATGTATCTCGGGAAGTTAAGGGCAAGCATCTGGCAATCCCAGAAAATACATAACTGCTTATTTGTAAACCAGATATATTGGAAGTTATCTTCAAATAATAACGGTAAAAAAATAACACTAAGCATAGATTCATGCATTTATATTCTCTCTATATATAAACACACACAGAGTACAGGAAGGTTGTGGATAGCTCTAAAATTAACTGGTTTTAGCACTGCGGTTAAAAGGGACTCTATCTTTTGATACGCATGAAAATTACAATGTATCCTTCCCAAAATTACCACACTGACTCATTAGGAAATGAATTTGTACAGCATGAATTAGAAATCTGCTAATTCTTTTAGGAATTACAATTAATTAAAATTTATTAATTTAAGATACTTAACACTCAATGCCAGACTAATCTTAGTAACAATAACATTGAAGCTTCAGGCTTCTGATATAGTTAAAATAGAGAAATGTTATAGATAGGCTACATTACAATTTTTCAGAGTTAAGGTCATTTTTACTTCCATTCCTTATCATTCATTGTAACAAAAAGTTATTTATTCACTGCATTCTAAAGGATAAATAGTCGACTCCAAATCATACCGTGAAGGACAGCCTCTACTAAAGTGATTGCCATCTCTTATTCCTCCTCAGTGGGACTGACACCAAAGCTGAGCTCCACTTCTGGCCACTCCGGGAAAGACTGGAGGGCAGCCTCCCCACTCTCGCAGCTCAGGAGACCACTGTGCTCCCTACGTGTATCTTGGTTAGGATGAAATTCACACTGTGCTTTCAGCTCAGCGTCACACCTAAGTCAAACCCAAGGCTGCACAGAAAAAAACTTACAAGATGTAAGTTATGTATCTCCTAGTTATCTCCGCTTCTGAACATGGTGGGCACACATATAGGTGCAATTCCTTGGCCTGCAAGTACAGTGTATATCTTAAATTGCTTTGTAGTGCCATATTGTGGCAAATGTGCAGCATGTTAAGATTGTGATTTCTTTCTGGGAAGGTCCTGGAGTTGTGTGCAGCAGCATACTGTGCTGTAGGGAGACTGTCATGCTTGTCAGATGCGGGGGTAAGGTATGTGGATGCACAGCGTGTAGATTATACACCACACCATGCTTTAGATTGCTCTTGGCCTGTGCTCCACTGAACAGTACAGATACAGCTTTTGACAACACAGGGCACTGCTGACTGATTGCTCTGAAAGGAGTGTGCAAAGAACCATTTTTGAGATGATAACTGCAAAAATGGACCATTCATTTCAAATCTATGATTTCTGAATAGCTATCCACTGAACCTTACTATCACATCTGGGGTGGAGGAGGGGGAGAGGACTGTACATACACTTGCAAAAATGAATGAAGCAGGTGAGAGAAGCAGAAGACTGTTTGCACAGGAAATTCAGGGATGCAAGAAACCGTGTCTATTTGTGGAGATAGGATTGCACAGGAATATGTTCAGGTATACAAATTAAAGAAAGGCAGAAGGGGCAAAAGCCAGGAGCATTTTAAAGCACAGGAGACAGTGAAAAACTAGCCTGGCAAAATGCAGGACTCTCAATCCCGTTAAAATGGCTAGTTTGCACCAGCAGGTTTGTGCACGGAAAACAAAATTAGAATGTATTGTCGAAGCCACAATGCTAAAAAGTTGATGAAAGATTGATACTTCTTATTCCAAATTACTGAAAATATCAGTGGTCACACTGTGTTTGGTTTTCTATGTTATTTTGTGCTTAGGGACACCATTTTTCACCTACGAAGAACCAAAGAAATTCCCCCCAAGAAACTGTGCTAAAGCGAAAGGTGGGGCGAATATACCTATGATTTGGAGTAAAATACAATACTGGGATGTTGTAAGTGTTCTTAAACATGCATTATGACCCCAAAAATTAATCTTTAAGACTAAGCTTAATAGCACTCCAAACAGATCAAGTTAGAAATGTGCTGCAAAGGTTCTGAAATGAGTTGGTACGATAACAAATTCTTCAAAGGAAGAAGAATGAAGAATTTGTGGTCCTTCACAAATGAATGATGAAATTCTTCATCAATGGCACTGTACAGAAGCAATATTTGTGTATTACTTTTTGACTAAATTTTATGTTCCCTTATGTAATTTCTCAGTGTTTATATTCTTTTTCTTTCAATAGACATATTTACCTCTTAGCGATGCTACCCTTCTGGTACTTGAGATAAATGAGAATGGAGAAGAACATCCCACTTACCTGCAGTGGAACAGGAATGTTCATCTTTTCTAAGGCAAATAAAGTTCAAATAAAATGAAAATCTTTTTTCCTCAAATCCCAGATGATTTTTTTCATTGAACTTGATCTGTTCTTTTTTTTTGGTTCTAAAACATTTGAGTAACTTCCTTTCTCTGCCTACCAGCCTAAAACAGGCATTTGTTTTAGACTTGAAACTGGGTCAGGAACTGACAAAATACAGTGATAGGATTACTTTCTTAGCAGTGTCAGCTCAAATACTTTTTAGCTGCTGGGGATCCTTCTTTGCTGAGGGCTACTACACAGGCACTCTGTACTTTCAGTTCCTGTGTGCGGTGGTGCTGGGCACAGTGCTGGTGTATGAGCCTGCCATCCTTGCTTAGTGCAAGAAGAAAACAACTCAGAGAGCTGTTACAGAGGTGATGCTCGGTCAGGTTCTGGTAGAGATGGAAGAGCTTCCCTGTGGAAGAGCAGCCCCTTCCCTGGAGTATTTCCAGCTGGCAGCAAATGAGGAAAATACTGAGAATTCCAAAAGAAAACCTAATCAAGCCTCTCCCCTCCCTCAAATTAATTTTTCCATGTATGCCTACCTCAGAGCAAACCTGCTTCTAAATCACCTTTTCATGTTTTTCATGTTTTCACCCTCCCTCACTATTTCTAAAGGGATTCCTTGCCTCTGAGAATCTCAGTGGAGATCAAACTGCGAACCATCACAACTATTCCAGACTGATCTTCATTTGCCAGCTTTCTTCAACTCTGGGCTACTTCTGAAAGTAAAACCCTTTAGGTATTGCTGGAAAAAGAATTCTTTGTAAAGGTTCATTATTTGCAGGTCTTTGTCCATGAAAATGAGCAGGCTATCTGTGATATTTTTTTCTATACAATTGTTCATTTTAAAAGATTTCAGTATATCAAGTTGAGAGTTACTCAAAATATTTTTAAGACTAAAAGCCTGTCATAATTCTTGACTGCAGTCAGTGAATTACAGTAATTAATAGGCTAGTCACTTCTCATGTTTCACAAATTAATGATAAACAACTTGTAGTATTTCAGATTTTTTTATAGTTACGCCTACATGAGCCAGCACCTGAGGCATTAGTGCTTCATGATATCTTAAGAACAATTACTTGCTATGTGAGAATGGCATTTTATCAATGGCTCTTCCATTAAACCAGCTTTCTGTCTTGTTAATGCCATGGTCTTTTTTTAAGATCTTGACATCATTACAGTATGTCACTACAAAAGAAAATCTTTGATGTTTTTAAATACCAGGGGAATAAATACATATTTCTAGTGGTGATAACTTAGGATTCAAAACTTTCTGCTCCTTATAAGACCTTGAGCTCTCCATAAGACAGATGCAAATACAAACAGAATGTCACTGAGTGCAACCCAAAATTCCAATAATAAAATTGGAATGTTTCATCTCCTGTAAAGGTTATTTATTTAATATTTTGAGATATTCCTGTTGTTTAAGACAATATTATAGTATGCATGGTGTATACATACTACATATTTTCCCTGAATACAGGAAAATGCTCTGCCTTTGAAGTATAGCAATTCCCTGAACATATTAATTATCTCCAAAACCACAACCTGCAAGGCTTTCATCCTGACAAGGATTTGATTGAATAAATGTAATTTGGAGCATTTAAAATTTTATGTGCATTAGAAAAACATGTTTGTTTGTTTGTTTATTTTTCCTGGTGTTTCTGGCAGAAGGTATGATAATTTTCATGATTATTCTAGCATGCAATCACATATATGCTATTTGAATATCATGCGTCAAATGTCTAATAATCTGATCCAATGCATGTTGAAACTAATATGAAGGCTCTTATTAATTTCACTGAACATTAAACATGACCTCATATGTAAAACAGGAGTCAAACCCATTTTTACATTTGCAGAATATGAAAGTTTGAATGACATGGTGAATTGTGACTATGAAATTATTTGATCTCTTCCTGTTTTTCCACCACCTCTGTGTTAAGCAACATACAAAAGTCTTAACAGAACAAAGAGGAGATAGAGGAGAGTTCTTATGCATCTTAGACATAAGATCTCCCTTTTCTTGGCTATTTCATGTGGATGTATGTAATTCAGATTTTTAATGCGAAGTCCTGCCTGTCTGTCTTGGTATTGTATGTCTATGACCTCGAGCCATTAAGAGATATCATATAGCTACTGTGCATTGGAAAGATATGAGAACCCATTAGAAGGAAACAAAATATATACTGTTTTAATTGACTGAAATGTGATGCTCTTGCTACATTAAAAATGAAGCAAAAAATCAAAACCAGAGACAGAAATAATCAGAATGCTGGGGGGGGGGGGAGGAGATTACCTGTTATCAGTACTGCACCATTACAGTATCTTAAAGTCTGTTCCAAGTTATTCACACACAGCCTCAATCATGTTTTTGTTAAATAATTGCAAAACTTCAAATAATTTCAAGAAAGGCAGAGTCATCTACTTTTCTTCAGAAACATTAGTCCATTATTTTCTGTAGGTTCCTGCTGCAACTACCACTTTGTTTTGTACATTGAATGTTCTGGCTGAGCGACTTGAGGACAATTTAAAGTTGCAGGACTGAAACCTTAACATACACCTTTTTGTTTTTTATTAACATTTCTAAGTTAGATTACAAAATTTGGCAAGCTAGCACAGGAAAGTTCAAATCAACACATTTCACAAGGTACAGTTCAAGGATTGGTAGGGCAGGCGAGAGAGAAATCAGGGTAATTTCCAGGATTTCTGTCAGTTTACAGAGCAATCTATGATTAAACAATATTAAATTCAATGCTAACAAACAGCTATGTTGAACGATGGTATTTCTTATCCATCAAGTCTGGGGTACCTTTTCTGCTAAAGGCTGCAAAATTGAAAGTAAAAGACAAGACTGAGACTTCAAAAGAGAGGAGAAACCTGGTAAAATGGATGTGTAGCAAACTTAGAACAAAGTTGCATGAGCATCACCAGTGCTGAGATCTGCTTTGAACCTCTAACAACAGGGCAGAACATCCTCAACCTGCCAGTAAAGAGATTACTTTACTAACTTGAGCCCCACAGATTTTTTATTCTATCTGGGTATCAAACTGTATTGCTTCTATGTATCACATGTAGAAAAGGTTTATTGAGATAAAAAATAGCCTCCTCCAGACAACCGCAGTTTCATTTACTTCAGTTTCTATCAGTAAAACCCATAAAACACGTCTTTGTTTTCACATTAGCTAATTAACATATAACATCATCTTTTCCCTTTTTTTACAAATAGATGCCGTTTGTGCTTCTTTAACTATTCTGTTTTTCTAAAAATAAGACGATAAAATGTCTTTTTCCTTCCTCAGTATGAATGGAAACACATCGCTGAATAGTCAAACTAGACTGGTTTCCTCTGAGCAGATAGCAATATTAACAGCATTTTATAGTCCTTTTAGATGCTTTTCAGTTTTTGGTTTCAGATACTCCTTATTCTGCATTTGAAGAAACTGAGATATGGTGATGATGTGATGTTTAAGAGTTGAACCTCCAGAGCTTTACAGGAATCTCTTTTTTGGTGTATTAATCTCCACATAAATTCTGTAATGTTTAGGCTGCAATTAAGGAATGCACATCTTTGTTGCAAACATAAACATTATCATCCTGACCATTTGACCACCTTTCATCAGCACGCTCAGCACGCTCCACATGGCTTCTTCATATCCATGTTCATTACAAAAAATTAGAAATAGCTTTCGGAAGAGGAGTAGGCAGTTTGATCAATCCTACTCACAGCCTGCAGCCTTCCCTGCTACCTGAGTAAGACAGAACTCTCTTTAGCTTGCGTGAATTAAGGAAAGTAAAATTTAATTACCGTTTAGAAATGTCAATTCCTTCCACATACCAATTGCCAGCAAGAAGTTTATTGGTATTGATGACTATCTATACTCTAGAAATCTTGAATGAGTTCTCATCCACTGGAATGAACTAGTGATATATGTGTTACACAAAGGAAGGCTTATAACCATTTCCATTCTTTCAACCAAATTTGCATTTTGAATAATGTACAATAAAACTTGAAGCTCGTCAATGTGAACACAACAGCAAATCAGAACTTATTTTGGAGATCCCTGGCTGGACTTCTTTGGAATAAATTGCTGAAGACTGTAGTTGATAAGAAATTAAGAAATAAACAACATAAATTAACAAGCAAACAAATAGAAGTCATCCTCACAGATGTCACCTAGCTGATAAAACTTTTACAAACCCTTGAAGAATATTTTTAACACCTTCCCTTACTTGTTTTTTGTTTGTTTATTTTCCTTCTAGGATGCCACGATTAAATAATGGCTCATTTTTAAAGCTTTTTAATTAAGTCAGTGACAGTCTTTTCACCTGTATCAATGGGTTGGGCAGAAGCCAGTTACAATTGAGCTTTTAGCATAAGGCTAGCTTTCACTTTTATTAGGGCTAATTTTAACTAGACGTCTAGGTACTTGTGCTATTTGTAAAGGAAGCACAGATACTCCCCAAACATTTGATCTTGAGTACAGGTGTTTGCTTTTTTATCTTAATGCTTTGTCTTTCTAGGCTGCTCAGGACATGAAGACTGATCTAAGGAACTCCTTCTATTTGAAATACAGATTTTCCACTTTTTGCAGGCATAAGAGGGTGTGCAGAACAAAATGTACTTCTTTGAGAGGACAGAGCAGAGACTGGCTTGCAGAATATGATTCACCAGAAAATCAAAGCTACAATTTTGTGAGAATCTTAGGATATCTGTAAGGGTCCTCCCTTTCTATGATTTTTACAAGTAAAAGGAAATTCCCTTACAAAAGTTTTGTTAAACTAAGAGTTCAATTGAAAATCATTACCATTAAAGATGAGGTGTTTTTAAAAAAATTTAAAAAGGTAAGAAACCATGAAATTAATCTTCAGTTAACCTCAGAAAAAAAGCCTTTAAAAACTAAGACATTAACCACGACAGAGCTAAGCAATCCCACCAACTTAAAGACAAACGACATTTTGACCAGACCGCAGTGCTAAATGAAACGCTGACCCACGCTAAGACAAAGTGGGAAAGATTTTAATACTGCAACTCAGTTTTACATGTCCTCTAGATCCACAGGCTGCCTTATGTGGTTCAGTGCCAAATGTACAGCCGTAGCTGTAAGCTATCAAGTACAGATGACTGCAACAATACATTTCTCAGAGACCTGCTTATCTGAAACAGATAACACAAAAATTGCTCTATTTATCTGCAGAATGTGAGGTGTTTAATATTGCTTATCTTAACTTAAGGCCCATAAATCCACTGTTTTATATGTCAATACTCATATTGCAACCCCCTTCTCAAGTGTCCTCATTCATACATGGCCTTCTGCAAAAACAATCCTCATCCCTCCAAACCAGGTCTAATATGAACAAAGTTGCCTCTTACACCTAACATCTGCTCACCCCTTCCACCTTGGTATATCATTGTAATTATATTACAATAATAATATTGTAATAATATTGTAATTCCTGGTTCAGTTACAACCAAGTGTGGCAACCAACAGAGACTCATCGTTCCTCTTCATTCCATGCTTTCAAGCCATCCATTTATAATTTCTACTTTCGTGCTGGTCCCTGTAGAAGTCTCTGAGGATGTTTTCCTAAAGATAAGAATTGGTAGCTGGGAATCTGATATGGGTGTTAATGACTGGAAGGTATAACATAATGCTGGAAAGGGTTAATGCTGTCTCATTAACCAAGTGACCTCCAGACATTGTCAGTTTGGCCCAGCTGAAGTGATTGATGACTGGAGAGAAGAGGTTAGTAAATATCCTCCAGGTATTTGTGGACAGCATCCTCGCTTACACCCTTTCAAACTTTTCCAGAGAGCGATTGATTTATTGTACAGCTTCGAAAGGAACTTGACAAACTCTTAATCAAGGGATCCTGTATTACCACAAGAACATCAATGCCAGTGTAAAGAAGGACCACCTTTCTCCACCATACTCTTTCTATCCCGTAGTTTTAAATGTTTTAGAAATTTTTTTTCATAACTGAGTATGGGCACGAAGTAACAGGCCTGAAGAAAAATACTGCCTGAAGATGCCAAAGAAATAAATTATTTTGACTCAGAATTTTTTGATCAACAGCTATTTCCCACTTGAGTTCTTTCCTGAAAACTTGTTGGATAAAGGTGAGACATGTACTCTTCCATTCCCCCCACATACACAAAGAAACGTAAATGAGTTTGAGAATAACAGAAAATAAAGCCAGGACATTCATGTGAGTTCAACAGAATTAGGTGAATAGGCTTGTCTATAAATCCTTGTCCAAAGTTAGAGCACTGCAAACAGAAAGCAATTTTTTTACATGCACTATGCATCTGCTTTTCTCCAATGCTGTAAGCTCCGTTTGAGTCCAAGCAAATGCAACAGAGTGTACTTCCTTGGTAAGAACCACCATGATCACTGTGCAGATATTCCTCCCAAAACTTTCCTAGAATTTTTAATCCCTATTTTAAATGTGGGAATACTCACTATCATCCAGAAAGAGCTCTGTATTTTACAGAATAGAAAGATCTCTGTATCTTACAGAATGTCCACATTGGAAAAGTAAATTATAAATTGCCTTCAGCTGGTGAGGGTCAACATGTTTTGTATGAAATCAGCACGCTATGCCTGATTGCACCATTCAAGGAGTGTTTGTTGACATTGAGACATCATACTACTACCTTCATAACCAAACATTTGCACTACATAAAAAGAGAAGAAAAGGACAACATGCTCTAGTATAGTTATATTTGGACCTACTAATGAACATTTATGTTCTGATATCTTGTACCAAGGATTTAGATATTTGCAAATTCATACAATATTATTATTTATTATTTCACATATGTACATATATTTAAAAGCGCATAAGGTTTCAAAACCAGGCACTGTGGTAATTTTCTGCATTTGCTTATGAAAACTTGGTTTTGTTAAATGCAATGAGATGGAAAGAGAGAGAACCAGTTCAGTTACAAAGTAAACTGGTCTGCACTTTAGAAAGCCCTCAATAATTTCAAAGCCTAGGACCTATGTTTCAAGGACATATCACTAACTACTGAAGCAGAATGAAGCATTCTCATTGTGAGGAAAATTTCATGGTAAAAATAGCCTTTGAGTAAGTCACACAACATTAGCAGAATAATTAGTCTTTGACAATTTTCAAGGACAATTCAGAATGACTTATTTTAGAGGTTGGTTCTTTGTTCTTAAATCCAATATGCAGAGGTATAGAATGACCTGTAAGGTACAGCTTTTATTTCCCTTATATTGCAACTGAAATCACCTGTACGCTGAGCTGTTAGAAAGCTCAGGCAAATACAGTATGTTATATTTACAATGAGAATCCTGAAGCTCATTGTCCAACACCACAATCCAGAAGGTTTAACCATAATGTCCTTTTAATACTGACACGCTCTCATATCATCCCCTTCCTGTGATAACACCACCTTGGCTATGTTGGCAGAGCCTGTTGCCTTCCTTACCAAAACTAACACCAAAGCTCTCTGAATATGTTACGTATATTAAAAATTTACTGCAGGGGAGTCACACAAACTGCATCCAAATCTGAAAGTTAAACTACAGCTGACTTTGCTGGACTGCCAGGCACTTTAAGCAGAAACATCACTTCAGGTGTTATAGATTATTCCATTTGGGAATAACAAAGAAGTAGCAGATGCTCTCCAGTACTTCAGAGAGGTATTCTAGTTGAGGTCATTCACTGCAAAATTAGGCATCCTCTTGCGCTGCAAGTTATGCAAAGGCTTCCCTACCTTCCTGAATCAGGACCTTAATAATGATGAAAATACACAAATACCCACAACATAAAGGACATCAATCCTTCCTGCCAAGGGCATTCCAGAGTCTACTCTGGCCTCTCTGGGTTTCTCATATTTTTCCCTGAAAGAAATGATAATGCACAGGTACAGCATTTCTGTTGGTAACATCAAGAGGGATGAGTCTGTCTGCCCTTAGGCTTTACTTTGGGACAACTTGTAGAGACTATTTGATGAGGAATTAGATGCAAAAAATGTCCTTGTCTCAAAAAAGCACTGGCTTATTGGAAAGAATGTAGCCACTTTGCTGCAATACATTCCTTGTATCCTGGCACTCCACTGGAGAAGGGCAATGCCACATGCCCTTTTATCCCCCATTTTTTCCTAGAGCTTAGAAGCAATACCTTATACTGTGTGTCCTCCCAGCCTCAAAGCCAGTGCAGCTATTCTCCAGAGGTTTTCCCCTAAAGAACGTGCTGTGGCACGTTCCTGCATGTTTCCCACAGGTACACAGTTGGGAAAGTGGCCGTGGTCACTTGCAAAAAGGACTGGCTGGTAGTTTTTGACGGTCTGGTGATTCCTAGCTGCTGTGTCCCAGTACAAGTGAGCTCCCGATATCTTCCCTGAGGACCTGGCTTAAGCAGGCCAGGTTCCAGCAGCATAAGGCTGTCTTTTCACCCCTCTAGCTCTGAACTGTGCTACGTGCAGAGCTAGGAGAATCTGGGTCACAGATTTTATACCATGGCATGCCAGGGGGACTTGTTATTTCACTTGTTTGCTCTCAGTGGCAGTCTGATGCAACTTGGCATGCAAAAACATGTGCAATGTCACACTGGCCAGGAAAGTAACACACATCACCCTTGGGTGAATCTGAAAGCCAATGCTTTTCTGATTAAATGCATCAGGCAACATTTTCCCCTCATTTGCACCAGCAAAACTCCACACTCTTCACCAGAGTTCCTTTCGGATGTGTGTGTGGGAGTGCAGGTAAGAAGACAAACTGAGATTTATGATAAAATTTTTCAGCTTATTAGGATCAAGCTTTTCTCAGAAAACTGGGAATTCTGCTCACACACTTAAACTACAATGATCTGCAAAGCTCATATTTAACTTAAATGATTTTTATGCAGTGCAAATTAGTTACAGATTGGGGAGAGAATGAATCAGTGTTTTGAGCTGTTGTGTCTGTGTTTTTCCTGTTGAGTTGATGGGTACTGATTTTCACAGCCTTACAACCTACACTTTGTTACGTCAGGCACTATTATGAGCCTGGACAGCAGCTCGTATTTTTTGTTTTTTATAATGCATAAAGCTTGCAAGGCTCCACTGCTACTACTAATAAGCAGCTTCATAAAATAAAATGACACAGCTGAAGTTAAAATTATGTCCTCTCTCAGAAATTATCAAGCGTTATACATCATAATTCCCCCTAACAAGGAATAAGTTTAACAAATTCAGGGGAACCATTAATACTTGCATAATGCTTTTCAGATTTTTTTATATTAAATCTTTTAATTTTTATGTGATAAAAGTATATGTTAAAAAGTAACTGAGAGAACACCTCTGGCTATAGAAAATTGTTCAGTTTTGAAAGTGTATTGAAACATCTTATTGTGGCCAGCATTAAACTGGACTAATATTTACTTTCTAATATTATACAGTTCTATATAATTTCCAGGTTCTAAGAAGATGTGCTGAGATACTTATTTTGGCATTGGTGAATGCTCCATGAATAAGCTCCAAGAGAAGCCTGGAGCTTGCTTCCCAAGCTGTGTAAAAGCCTCTGCACTGCCACTGTGCTGGGAAAGCTTTTCACTTATTTTTGTACACACCACAGTCTGCTGGCTTCTCCTGTCATGTGCAGATGCTTGTGTCACACAAGTGTAATATATAGCTTTATACACCGGAAAGAAAAAGTCCTATGCAATTTCATTCTTGCTTCATTTTCTTTTGCTAGCAATGGGGTTGCTTTCAGAATCATTAGGAGCATGAGTGGCAGTAGAAGGTAGATAAAATAGGCCAACTAACCATCATTCCCTTGTTGAAAGGTCTTATATCTGAAGTTCCTAGTTCATAACTGAAGAAATAAAGGTCCTGAGGTCAGTATTTACTAGGAGTCAAAATAAATTTAACTGGGGACTGGAGAAGAGCAGCACAGGACCTGCAGCTGATGTTAAAAAATAGGGTGTCCATATTGAAGACAGTCTTTCTCTCTGAGCATGAGAGGCACAGGAAAATACTTTTCAGGACCGCAGAGATTACGATGGCTTGGCTTTTGTCATTTTGTTTTCATTTCTTTATTTTTAACAGTAAATAGAATAGGATTAAAGCATGATAAAAATGGAGTATTAACCAAGCACAGAGCCTCCATCCAATCCATGCATCATCCATGGCATCACAGCTATCACAAGATTCTTAGTTTCAAACTCAAACAGCTGTGGCACTGCTTTCTTTCTCAGGATGTGATGAAAAATTCATAGAAAGACTGCCTAAGTATCATCTTCTCACTTTTCTTTAGCCATGGAAAATGTAACTTTCATTTCTTTTCTTCACATATATTTTCTTTCTTGTTGTATTCTCCCCGATACATCATTCCATTCTGATTAGACTCTTTTCACGTTTTAGCTGCTATCAATTTCATCTCTCATAAGAAAGCTCCAAAGCAATTTCATCTTCTTCATAGCTTTATTTCCCCCTCATTCAGGAAAGCGCACACCACTGAGATGAGCATAAACTGGTCACATTACAGTCAGTGACAAGCTCTGCAGTGCCAAGCACTCACTAACCAGGCTTCCTCTTGACCACTTTTCATCCAGATGGGACAGTTCAATAGAGTGTGTTGGACTGATGACCTTCAATATCAGTGGTTCCTGTGCACAGAGTTCAGCATAACTCCAGCAGTCCCCATCTCTTCTCAACAAAAAGCACTCCTAAAAATGTTTAAACTACTTCTCATCTCCTCCACTTGAGGTTCTTGTTATTTGAAAAGCTAAACTGAATGAAGGAAATCTGTCTGTTCAGTGCCAAAAGTCCAAACTAAGGCTGGTGAAGGAAAGTTGGGATTTCTTAATCCTGTACTTCACAGGGAGCATGAAAAAATATTTTCCATTAGGAGCTTCCTTCAGCCAGGAGCTTTTTTTTTCGTATGTGTATCAATACTTGTTCTCCCTCAGACATTCAAATACAGCAGAAATGTTTTTTGTACAATTTACATTCACTATTATCAAAAGTAATATGAAGACATAACACTGAAGAGTTGGAAAATTTGGCCCTGTGAGCCTGATTAATACCTTCTCAAAGAATACATATTTTATACAGAGGCAGGAACTTATTTCTCCCTAAAACAAGGAAACAAGAGCACTAAATGTCTGAACTCAGACATTTGTTCAGACATTTGCAGTGTCAGGAACACTACCAGCAGAAGAACAGTGGCATCTATGACGTGACTATTTGGGTTCTCTCACTAATTGATTAACCTTTCCCGAACATCTAATACACATTTCTTATATTCACTTTCAAATAAGCAAAGAATTGAGCTTGTTTTGGGACAAGGACAATACGGGAATGTTACTGAATTTGCCTCCTAGTGATTGCTACCTTACCAGATAAAGAAATAAAACTTGGTAACTGTTTTCTAAATACTCCACAAAGACCTTCATTATGAAGGAGAAACTACGAGGGTGTGCTGGTTTTGGCTGGGATAGAGTTAATTTTCTTTATAGTAGCTAGTATGGGACTATGTTTTGGGTTTGTGCTGAAAACAGTGCTGATAATACAGAGATGTTTTAGTTGTTGCTGAGCAGTGCTTATACTAAATCAAGGACTTTTCAGCTTCCCATGTTCTGCCAGGTGCACAAGAAGCTGGGAGGGGACACGGCTGGGACAGCTGACCCCAACTGACCAAAGGGCTGTTCCACACCATATGGCGTCATGCTCAGCATATAAAGCTGGGGGAAGAAGAAGGAAGGGGGGGACTTTTGGAGTGATGGCGTTTGTCTTCCCAAGTAATGGTTACGCGTGATGGAGCCCTGCTTTCCCAGAGATGGCTGAACACCTGCCTGCCCATGGGAAGTAGTGAATTAATTCCTTGCTTTGCTTTGCTTGCGTGCACGGCTTTTGCTTTCCCTATTAAACTGTCTTCATCTCAAACCACGAGTTTTCTCACTTTTACTCTTCTGATTCTCTCCCCCATCCCACTGGGGGGAGTGAGTGAGTGGCCGTGTGGGGCTTAGTTGCCAGCTGGTGTTAAACCACGACAGAGGGATTTGAAACAATGAGCAGGGCTTTATTTTTATGCCAGGTAGTATGGCCTGAGGGAGGAATATGAGTTGTGGATTTGTATGTAGCTTCCTAATGTACAAAAATTGTTACTATTTTCAGTGGAAATCCTATTACAAACTGTGGCTGTTAGTTGCCCACATGCACAGATTAGCTAATACAGCTACATCTGTGTGTGGTGAAATTTTTGTGTGCTGTCATGACAGAAGTATGCATACTTTACACTGATTGCATTATCTGCCATATTGTCTTCTTCAGAACACAGCTGAATAATCTGCAATAACTGGTTGTCAAGTATTTCCCCTCCAGTAGCTAAACTGAACTGTTCTGTTACTGCTTTAGGGATTTAGAGGGAGGGGGGACACTAGATTACTTTTTCTCTTTTAAACTGTATGCTGCTAATGCAAGAGGTAAGAACAGAATCACAGAATCACAGAATCACAGAATCACAGAATCATATAGGTTGGAAAAGACCTTTAAGATCATCGAGTCCAACCATAAACCTAACACTGCCAAGACCACCACTACACCATGTCCCTAAGCACCTCATCCAAACGTCCTTTAAATACCTCCAGGGATGGTGACTCAACCACTTCCCTGGGCAGGCTGTTCCAATGCTTGATAACCCTCTCGGTGAAGAAAAATTTCCTAATATCCAGTCTAAACCTCCCCTGGCGCAACTTGAGGCCATTTCCTCTTGTCCTATCATTTGTTACCTGGGAGAAGAGACCGACCCCCACCTCTCTACAACCTCCTTTCAGGTAGTTGAAGAGAGCAATAAGGTCTCCCCTCAGCCTCCTTTTCTCCAGGCTAAACAGTCCCAGCTCCCTCAGCTGCTCCTCATAAGACTTGTGCTCCAGACCCTTCACCAGCTTCGTTGCCCTTCTCTGGACACGCTCCAGCACCTCAATGTCTCTCTTGTAGTGAGAGGCCCAAAACTGAACACAGTATTCGAGGTGCGGCCTCACCAGTGCCGAGTACAGGGGCATGATTGCTTCCCTACTCCTGCTGGCCACGCTATTTTTGATACAAGCCAGGATGCCATGGGCTTTCTGGGCCACCTGGGCACACTGCTGGCTCATATTCAGCCAGCTGTCAACCAACACCCCCAGGTCCTTTTCTGCCAGGCAGCTTTCCAGCCACTCTTCCCCAAGCCTGTAGCGTTGCATGGGGTTGCTGTGGCCCAAGTGCAGGACCTGGCACTGAGCCTTGTTGAACCTCATACAATTGACCTCGGCCCATCGATCCAGCCTGTCCAGGTCCCTCTGCAGAGCCCGCCTACCCTCCAGCAGATCAACACTCCCGCCCACTTGGTGTCATCTGCAAACTTACTGAGGGTGCACTCGATCCCTTCGTCCAGATCATTGATAAAGATGTTAAACAGAACTGGCCCCAGCACAGAGCCCTGGGGAACACCGCTTGCGACCCAGCCGCCAACTGGAGTAAACTCCATTCACCACCACTCTTTGGGCCCGGCCGTCCAGCCAGTTCTTTACCCAGCGAAGAGTACACCCGTCCAAGCCATGAGCAGCCAGTTTCTCCAGGAGAATGCTGTGGGAGACCGTGTCAAAGGCAAATCAGGGGATGTGGGAGATGATAAAACTGGTACTGCCGCCAAACTCTTTGCACTACTAAAACCGCGCTCTTGGCGTATCGTCCAGGGCGTGAGGCCACGATTCTCAAGCGTGCCATGGAACATGCGCTCATGGGAAGGCAAAAGAGAAGAATCTAGAGTTAGTCTTTTTTCTTTAGCAAGAAAGGCTAAATAATAATAAAAAGAAAATAATATTTTGGCTGTTTTACATTTTATATGGTTGTACCATGTTTCAGATTTAGATTTCATGTAGTTGTAGACATAAAAAAACCCACAAACAACCAAATCTCCTGAAGCACAGAACATTTAGAAGATTCCCTTTTAAAATGTTTAGACTGAGGTTCTGCCCAGAGATTATAAAGGCAAACTTAAAATCAATGCAGAAACATAAAGAATTAAAAGCAAAAATAAAACAAGCTGAATGACCAAAGTGAATGACTCCCTACAGGTTAGAAGCTTGCAAATGAAAAACTAAATATTTCTAAATCACTGTAATTTTCTAGATGCAAAGAATTCTCCTGGTATTTTCATTAATGAAGCATTTCAGAAGGTAAGTGTTCAGGTTGCTATGGTTAAAATGCAATTTCAGGTTGATGATTAGGCGGTTTGTTTGTGTACGTGGCAGGGGGCACTGGGAGTCATGTTTACATTTGAAGTTACAGTTTTTGTAGAGCACTTTGTTACAAAGAAAACAGCATTACTGTAATTGGAACAAAAAGCATCTGTTTTTTTTTTAAACATGATTTTCATATTTTAATAACACAAACAGAAATAAATGTTCAGTCTATCCAGCTGCAACACAGAAGTCATCACACAAATTACTATCTGCCTGATAGCTATCTGTAAAATACCTGTAGCATAAATATCACATTAATTCCCATAAGTGCACAGAAGGGTCTTCTCAGAAGAAAGAAGGGAAACTGGGGAAAAATAGCTTTATCTCTAAAGACAATGAGGTAGCACTAGCCAAACAGTACCAGTAAGGCCACAGTATTCACAGTTACTTCACTTGTACCTTCTTCTCAGATTCATCCAATCCCCATTGGATGATGAACCACTATTGAGATGCTAAAATGTTTATGTATTTCACCACTAAACCAAATCAATACAATTGGTCAAAAAATGTAGTCTGTTAATATAAAAAATGTTTAAAGGAATATGATGGTCTCATTGAAATTTTTGAGGGGACTATGCTAGATGAAACTTGCAATACAGTAAACATATAATTTTGAGATTGTCTTTTATATGACTTATGTTGCAACATTCACCTCCAGGTATTGATTATACCATGATGTTTACTATTGTCTATTCCAGTATACTGTCTCCTATTATTAAAAAGAAATATTTTCCTTATTAAATTGAAATGTGTGACATTAAAATGACGCAACTCGTTTAAAAACTGAACTTTTTCAGACAATGCAAAATGTTAAAATTTTTTCTTTTTATATCAATCCAGAATGAAACATTGGAGACTAGGAATTCCTTTTTAATTTTTATCAGTTAACAGCTGATTAATAAACATACTTGTTTTTTGAAAGAAAGTATGGACATACGGTGCAGCTGGGCATTGAAGTTTTACCAGGACTAGGCTGTTTTAAGAAAAAGCATGTTCTTAGAAATGTATGGAACAAAAAAAATAATGGAAGGAGAAAAAAAATCTAGAGTTCTAGCTTGTATGGTCATCAGATCCCAGATATGGCCAATCCTAATTTTTATTATGATACTGTGCAGCCTGGTATTACTTTGTTAGACCTTCACAGTGCATACAAAATCAAGGTCTACTTAAAGTACAGTGAAATGTGTTTATGTTAATGTAACATTCTAGACATTGGGCACATATCAAAACATCTCTCTCTGTTTTGAAGTCCCATTTTTCCTTTGTTTAAGACTATCTATTTGTTATTTCCCTATCTGCATTCAGGATTTGTTTGTAAATGTTTATGGAGTTGAAATTATTTTTTCCCATAGTGATAAATCCTCCAGCTTACCTTGAGATGTTGGTTATATATATCTGAAGGTCAAGAACCTGAATCTTTACTCTCAACTGAATGCTCTCCTCAAAGTTGTAGCTTTTCATAAAGCAGCAGTGTACACAGAAGGAGCAGCACTTCGGTGCTACTTACAAAAGAATGGGTTTATAGATTGTAATAACAGAATGTAAATATTTGTACCAGAAACCATGGCTCATGCTTTGTTCCCAAACACTTTTAAACTTAATGGCTTAGACAAACCCAATAGCCTAGACAATGCCTGGATATGGTGACTTTCCAGCATTGCTTATACATCTTGGTGTGGAATTAATACATTCTCCTTTCTAACATTCTAGCAACAGCTTTACAGAATTACACGTTAACAGCAAGGATGTCTAGCCAAATGCTAGCAGAAAACCGCTTGAAAGATGCATCCATGTAATTCCACCAAATGGCTGAAAGCCATAGTATCTTTTTGCTATGAGCAGAGAATCATGACTGATACGTGATGCTAGAAAACAGAGCTCTTTGTCTCTTATTCTTATATAAAGCATATAGGTATGTATGTGTGCATGTATAGCGTAAATTTAGTGCATAAAATTGTTAGCCCAAGTACAGCTTCTACCAATAAAACCAGAAGCTATTACCATTTTTTCCTTTTATCCAGTTGATAAACATTCACCCTACCTGACAGAATTATCTCAAGGAAGAAAAATCATGTTTGATTTTTCAGGCTCAGGATTTCCAAACTGCAGTTCCTCACTGAGACTGGCAGACATCCACTGTGGTTTGTGAAGCAGATGACAGAAATGACCATGGGAACAAAAACCAGAACGATTCCCACCACCACCACCACCATCACTGTCCTGTCTAGGTATAAACATACAAACTAGTCTAGAGAAGAGAATTTTACCTAATCCATTGGCAATATTACAAAACATAATTGTACGTTCAACTCCACCACTCAAACATCTTCACCCTGTATTGAGAACTGTGAGCTACATCTGTGCTGCATAAATGTTTCATAGGTCTCAAATGCCACAACTCTCAGATTTTACAGGAAGATGAAGCAGTCTCTATCAAAGCATTAGTTACACATAGGCAAACGTTACCGAGTACAGCAATTTCTTCCTCTTTAGTTATGGGTCACCTCATTTTGGTTTAGAGGAAGTTCACAATCTATTACCCACCATCTAAAATAACACAGATCAGGTTGTCTTAACTTAAAAAAATCTCAGACAGTGCAAACACATGAGAGGGATAAACCGAATGTCAGTGGTTAAATTAATAATTTATATAATAAAGTTAGAGGTGAACTGCAAATCTTTTTACATATTCCCCCAACTTCAACAGCAGATGTTGAGCTGGAAGATAAAGTTGGGCATTCAGCACAAATGAAATGCAAACCCTACTGGTTCTTACGTCCCACAACATCCATTCTGTTAAACTTTCTGCCACAAGTTCTTCTGTGATGCCCCAGTATACATTAAACTGTTATTACCTCAGTAGTGATACCAACCTGAAGCATAAAAGTGACCTTTAAAAGCAGAGATGTCATACAAGTGACACCTTTTAATATTTATTAAAGGCTTAAAATGTATTTTTATATACTCATAATACTGAAGATATAAAAAGTTATTTTTAAACTTGGTAAAAATGTTACTTCCAATTGGAAATAGAGAAAGTCTTTAAAATACATATTTTTATAAAATACATATTTTATAAAATTTTATAAAATATATTTTTATAGCTGACATACTGCATAAGCCATTACAAGATATACTGACTATAAGCACAATTTATTTCAGTACTTGAAAGGGTGAGGGATAGTCTCAAAATATTATTTTAAATACACTTACTCTCCATTGCACCTAAAGTAATTGTATGTGTGTAGTCATTCTTTATTAAGCTTGTAACAAATATAAGCATCATAGATAGATATGTGCATTCTCCCATTACTTTGAAAATACGAATCATTAGAATTAAAAACTATCTTTAAAATATTGTGCACCCCATGATAAACAACCAGTGTGATTAGTTTTCTAAGCACGGCCTGAGTAAGGGAGAGCTGCAGGATCACACTCTTAATTTTCCCGTTTTGAGTTCTTTTTCCACCTTTATGATCACCACCTCCCATAAGAATAAATTTCTTTTAAAATAGGATCTTGATTGTCCAATCCCCTCCCCAGAAATCACCTTAGAATTAATCACAGCTAAGACACACTTTAAAAGGAGCTATAGCTGTGAAATAACAATATTTGGTATTTAATTGACCCATGGAAATAAGACTTTGTTAAAGCTGATTCCATAAAAAGCTGGTTTCAAAGGGCCATGGAAAGCAGATGGATTCTGGGAAGGAATTAAGTGTCTGCTGGTAGGGGGGTGATGGGTTGCTTCATTAATAAAATGTGAACAGCAGGAGGACAGTAATGAATAGGCACCCTAGAACTGGCATACCAAATTTATTCCATCAGGCACGCGCATTCACACACTCTCAAAATGAAAAAAACCTCACCAACCCAACACAGTTTTACTATCCTGACAAGTTGAAGGAGTCTACAAAAGGATTCCTCTAATACCAAAGTAAGTGGTGACTGCATGATAACTTTGAAAGCAGTGGAAAGACCTCTAAATGCTAAGCAACTTTCCCCAACAGGTGGTCCAACTTTTAGGTTGTGTTTCTTCTCAGGCTTAGTTTTCCCAAAATTAACTCTCGCTACACTGATATCCTGTGCAGTATAAAAGACACTTTACTATTTTCCTATGAGCATTCGTGGCACTTGATGGAATGCGACAATATCACGCAAGGAAAATGCAGCAAATTTAAATCCCAATTCAATACGGCAGTTACTTAGTATCCAACCTCAAAGATTGTGCTGCTCTCCCCCCCTCTTTAGCAGAGAAACTTTCTGCCATGATTGAAGATCTCTGACTCGACTACATACTCAGCCTTAGCGATGGTTGTATATGGCAGTTCTTTATTATGGATTATAAAGACCAATAAAAGTTTTATTTAATTAGCCCTCCCAACACATAAGACCTAGATATATGGATCATGTCATACTCTTTTGGAAGGGAGTACAGAAATCCTGAATAGCAAAATATTAGTGTTCAGCCATGAAAAAATGCCCGAAGAGCTCTATAGAGAAAGATAAAAATACATGGGAGGGTTTCAGTAAGCACTGGTGATGAGGGCTGCTTCAAAATGAGCTATATGGTTCCTTTTTAACACACATTAAGGCACATATTTAGTATTGAATATTTATGCAAAAAGTGTCACTTACAGTAACCCTTTTCTTTGCTATACAGTTGCTTCTTGAAGGCTTACCATCTACTAAACTGGTCACACGCCATCCCCACATTTTATGAGATCTCAGGGGTTCATTTATCATGTAAGTTGGTACATTGTGGTCCCACCTTGTAAATTGACGGTAGGTTTCCTTAGCTACAATAGCTTTACACTCCTGGAGGGTCAATTTGATCCCTCAACAGTTAGCCTGACGTTTCTCCCCTACAAGTTGAACACAGTAGGAAAAGACTGCCCAATCTCTTGGAATGAAAAGCCACTGGAAATCACTCTGGGAGCGCCAGCTTATGCAAGAGCATGCATGCTTCCACACCAGAAGATCGCAGGAGGCTCCTCTATTCCAGGAGGCTCCTTGCTCTTGGAATTGGCTTCGCCAGACAAATGCTGAAGGCATAAACATGTAATTGGTGCTTTTTGTGCCGCTGGGTGCTAATGGCTTTCTCACTGCTTCCTCACTAATCTCTTACGGGAGCAGGATAAATTTTAGTGGTATCTGAAGACAATTTTAGTGGTATCTGAGTGGTGTGAGAATCACAGAGTAGTTTTTGTTCTTTGAAGGAATGAATGTATTCATAAGAGAGACCTGAAATAAGCCAATGAATCTGGTTTTGCTATGAAAAGGAAGCTACTTAAAAGGAACTATTTATCTGAACATAGTAAGGAAAGGTGATAAATATCGTGTGAGGGGGTTTATTTTTTTTCTGGTCACCTACATGCTTTCCTGGAGGCATCTTTTTAAAAAGTTTTCATTAATTTAAATTTAAAAAATATTCATTAATTTAAATTTAATTTTCTTTCAGTATTGTTTATGTGTTTCATGATATCACAGTCCGATGTGCAAAGAAAGCAGAAAGGTGTTTGCTGTAGTTTTTTTAAGGGGTTCCCTTTCAGAAATCTTACAGAAATTTTATGGAACCTAACACTTTCCCTCCAGTGGTGTCCCATCCAAACCACTTCGGGTATAAACACTCAAATCTGGGAATTTAAAATACTCTTTCAGAGGCATATCTTAGAGAAGAATATAATGTCATTGAATACCAAGCATATTTCTGCTTCTTCTGCAGAGCTAATGGTAATGGTAAGCTGTCGTTTGCTAAAAACTAGAAGAAGAGGGGCAAGGGAGCAGCTAAACCACTCATTTTTTACATTTGTCAACTGTTTGTTGATATATTTTGCAGTTTTCACTCAGTTCTGCTAATAAGTCTCTAAGAAATCATTACTTTGTGTTACCAAAAGTCTAGATGTGGTCTATTCCTTGGAGTTTGGAAATTGGTGCAGTAATAAAACATACTATGTGTTTTCTCTAGAAATATTGCTACTTCCAAAAGAAGGCCTAAGACAGGGAAAAAGTAGCCTGAAAAAGCACTGCTGCAATTTAATACAAAAGGGCAAAAAGTGCTAAGAGTTAAAGCATCACAAGGAGACTGGTCTTTGAAGTACAATAAAATGGCGGTTTTCCTCTAAATTATTTGAAGCAGAATACCTCAAATCACCCAGTAATCTTCTTACATGAAATCCATTGTAAGATTTTATCACCACTTTATTAACTTAGGCACCCGGTGCTCTTCTGCCCACCACGGAAGAGGCACGGTTAGTATACGGAAGATGGACATGCCTTATTTACCCTAACCTTGCTTTCTACAGTCCTTACTCTCGCGGAGGCAGGATGGACCCTGTTACGTATGGCACAGAGCTTGTGTATGAGGCCTGGCTGTGAAAGGGCAGAGCATCTCCAAAATAAAACCACAGCCTATGCTTACGGATTTCCTTCTCCACCAGTACAACACATTCAAACTTCCATCAACACTGTGGAAGCTGTCGCCTTTGTCCAGGGCCACTTAGAGGCAATGGAGAAGGGAGCTAGCATTGCACCCATGCTCACTGTCCTCCGTAGTGATACTTGTGAGTTAGGGCGAACTTCTAGCAGGTGCAATAACTGCCCTGCAGCTCTACTGCTAATACAACCACAGCTATTAATGGCTTTAAAAGTATTTATTGCAACTTTTAAAATTTGAATCCTTTTTAAAAAGCAAATGAGACTAAAAAAATATTAGCTGGATCTGGAGGATGTTTTTTTTCAACATTAAAAAGGCAATGCTGTGGAAAGCTCTTTAATAATTGCTGCCATTAAATAATAGCTGTAATCCCAGAATTTGCTTCTCTCTTCCCCTCTCTTTAAAATAATGTGCACACTTTTATACCAAAGATTTCTATTTGCATGAGGTACGAAAAACTCTGAATTTTCTTTAAAAACATAATTTTATATTTTCTTCTCCAGTCATTTGGCACATGAACAAATACAGCTAGATTAGCTTAGAACTGGGTTTGCTAAAAATTCACCTCTTATATTCTAGAAAAAATATTTAGAAATGATTAGTTGACAGTGAAAAGGATTCTCATGGTTTAGATTAGCGAGCTTTAAATTAAAATAGAAAAACATTCAATACACAAAAAGAGCATGGTAATTTCTAAATGCAGAATAATTGTACTTAAGGTATTTAAATAAAATTATACATTTTAGATGTACATATGTAAAATATTTTAAAAACTCTTTCATTTGGCATACATACTTATGTATGTGATATTAATGCAGTTTCAACTTTACTTGATGAGGAAGGACTAGTTTCCTTAGATACATATAGTCCCAAATTCCTTCAAAATAGAACTTTTGGAAGGCATTTATGGATCTAAAGTGTATGATTGTTTTGGAGAACTCATTGCAACGATCTGAAACATTGCCCATTACCTCTAATCCTTCCACTGATTTCCTCTCAGAAAAGTCAGGCTCCAGCTCCCCCACACCATCCCATTAGGTAGCTGTAGACAGAAATAAGATCCCTCTTCACCTTCTCGAGGCTGAACAACCCCAGTTCACAGCCTCTCCTCATATGCCTCATGCTGCAGTCTCTCCCTATCTCGGTGGCCCTACACAAGCCTTGCTCCAGTATGTCCCTGTCTGTGTTGTACTGGTGAGCCCAGCACTGGATCTAGTGCTGAGCAGAGGGGAAGGATCCTCTCCCTCAACCTTCCTAATACAGCCAAGAATGCCATTGGCCTTCTCTGCTACAAGGGCACACTGATGATTCCCCTTCAACTTGCTTTCCACAAGGACTCCATGTTTTTTTCTTCCAAGCTGCTTTCCAGCTGTTTGGCCCTCTGCCTGTTCTGCATATATGGGGTTCATCCCATCTATAGGACTTTGCACTCGCCTCTGTTGTACTCCATGAGGTTCCTGTCAGTCCACTTTTTCATCTTGTTTAGGTACTTCTGAATAGCAGCCCTGCTTTCCATGGTACAGACTTCCCACACTCTGCTATCACCTGAAAATCTGCTGGGATACCCCATCCCGTTATCTAGGTTGTTAATAAAGACATGACATAGCCCTGGCCCCAGTACAAGTCCCTGAGGCATGCCACTGATAACTGGCCACCACGTGGACTTTGCACCACTGATCACTGCCCTTTCAGCCCCCTGGTCCAGCCCATTTTTCACCCATCCTGTCATCCACTTTGGTTGGAAGTTGCTTCATGCTACTAAAAATGTGTTTAAGTTCAACAACTGACAACAGTTTTTCCATTTATAGCAATGAAGACTGCAAAATGACTCAAAAGATCATTCCCCAAATCCCCAAATCTCCATATCCCCATTCCTGTGATAAAATCCGAACAACATCATGCAGTGAAATCCCTAGGGATTCCTCATGACTGACAGAAAGTCTTACGATAATAAGGTTCTTCAGGATCATTTGAAATAGATGCTACTATCTAAATATAAATGTACTATCATTATTTCAATGGGCAATCACTGAAGTAAACAGCAACATTTCTATCAACGTGAAGAGCTCCACTGCAGACAGGTGCACATATATTTGCATGTATCTGGAGCACCATGCACTGGCACACTGTTTAGGTTCAATGGAAAGCCAGAAATGGAGGATTTTCAGCATGCAGTTTTCAAATGCTTCAAACTATGTTATGTCTTAAGCAAATGTAAAAGCACTTTTGTTCTTGCTGCAGGCTGAAGAAATAAAACTAAGGTACTTCTGAGTTACCCATATTCAAAGAAACAATCTAAAATGTCTTATAACCTGAAAACATCTTTCTATCTAGTTATGGCTATTCTTAAAGCAGAAGTATGTTTATTAAAATCCTTAGGACTGTCTGGCAATTGAATGTAACAGTAAACATGAATAGTTTCAGGTTGAGATTTCTACAAGAATGTACTTTTGCTTAAAAAATAGATAAGGGAGAGGAAACAAAGTTGGAAAACCAGAAAACAGCAGCTTGTTACAGGTTGGGTACTTACAGGTTATAGCTGCTTGGTGTAAGTATTTCAAAGGTCAAACAGATGGCCATGAAGGAAAACAGCTCCTGTAAATAAATAAGTAAACAAATAGTCTCATACAGTAGAAAGTTAGTGAAGGCAGAAAAGCATCAGAGATGTCTCCAAAACTTCTCCACCATAACCTCAATAAAATACTCGAATACCAAGCACCCAGGTCGTAAGACCTGATTTTCCAAAGCCATTCCCAGTAGGGGATGCTGCTGCTTTAATTTCCTTCACAGAAGCAAACTCAGTTTGACTTTGGGAATCCTCACTTGTACCCCAGCTTCTTTATGTTCCAAGATGTAACTTTCTTTGCTGAACAATGACATCAGTGCTATATAAAATGATGAAAAGATTTGCAAGCTCAGCAGATTCTGTCTACAAAGACAAGGCAGCAGCACACAAGCAGGGAACTGCATGCCATATGGACAGAAGAGCATCACTGAATGTGTTCACTTGCATCAATGCCACTGCACAGCATATGCAAGACCGTTTATACTGTGAAGGCATGGAGAAACATCCTTTTTACACCCCTGGGCAAAGCATCTGAGTCACTATGGAAAATAAGAGTTCCTATAAAGAATTCACATTGAGATATAAAATACAATATACTATTAAGTATGTAAGTAGATTTAATTTTATCAGATAAATGAGACAAAGGAATGTTACAATAAACAGCTTTCTAAAGAGAAGTTCTGTAGCATGTGGTATTCAGGAACCCATCAAGTCTACTTTCCAAAAATGCGTAGTGAGAATGGCAAGAGAGGGGGAGAAGGAAGAAACTCAGAATGGTACTCAGTCTTGACATTCATAAACAGTACAAATCTCAAGTTTCTGGAGCAAACAGGAACTCTGTTATGCCTGGGTATTTTTTCTTCCTAGAGTTCCAAAGCAAGTGTCAGGAATCTAATAGAGAATTACTTTCCTTACGGTATTCCTGCTGGTAGGTGAAACTGGACTAGCTCATAAATTGCAAATCCGCAATGAAGCTCCTAATTTATTTGCATTTATGTTCAGCCCTTAAGGGACTTACTGATACCAAATGCTATAAAACACATCATCATTGTCTCTAAAAAAAATTCCTGCCTTGCCTTCAGTGATAAAAGACAAGACCATCATCCCCTAATTACATATATTATTTCCCAGGTGAAACCTAGCAGATTCTAGCTGCAGAACATAGATCATATTATTTTCATATTAAAGAGGATATAATTTTAAAAAAATAAACCCATATGTGCGTATTAATCTTTCCTCATGAACAGAAACAGGGGAAAAGTTGTGGAGATGTAGATTCTGAATTTGTACAATGGATTAATAGAAAACTTCAACAATATGCATTGATTTGTACTAAAATATGAACAAAATTAATCAGCACAATGACAATAAGAAGCAAGATACAAAGTTGGTGAAAAGAGTAAAGATAAACCATTTGTTTAAAATCAAAAGCTGCTCCTTTCATGTCAAAAATTTTGAGGCTATTTTCACAGGCTTCCATAAAAAAATGAAATATTTCATGAAAAATTTGTTTTTGCATCAAAATCAGATTTAATACAGTTAATATTCCTTCTGTTATTTTTTTAATATATTTATTTTATCCCTCAATGTGGTGAAAATATTAAGGAAAAATAATAGAAATAATCACACTAAAATGAATAATTTTACTCTTAAATTTAAAAATAAAAACAAAAGCCCCAAAAATCGCAGAACTTTTTTTTAATGGGAAATGCCAAATATCAATTTTCTGTTCCAATCTAGAAGTTATTTTTTACATGTTAGAATTCCTGATAAAATGGAAATTCTATTCTCAATTTTTATTAGTTGAAAACAAAGCCAGTACAGCAGAATTTTCCTGAGCTTACTCAGCACAAACATATGGCATTGCTTGTGCCAGGGAGAAATCTTCTTGTTCTTCCTCGCCATCTTGCAGGCTTCATTGTGTAGTCACGAGGTTTTACCTAATCTACCTAATGAATGAAAATGATGCTTTCCTGACAGAGTCGTTATGAAATTCTATACAGTTACCAAAGAAAAGACTTTCCCAATTCAAATCATCATTAGAAAAAAAAATTTGCCTGTTTGAAAAGATGAATTGCATCAAATCCTTGAAAAATGGCTATATTACATTCTGCTAGGAGATTTGCATTGATTGTATGCTATGGTATCTTGCCTGGACACTTGAGGGAGGAAAGCTGTGTGGGGCTGTTATTATGTGCAATGTGTGTTTTGTTCTGGGACAGCTGCAGGTTCTTTATGTCAGATCTGCTGCACCTCTTGATGAGATTGATCCTTGACTAAATAGCACACTGAAGATAATGACTCATGTTTTTTGTCTTTCATATTCCAGTAAATAAATAAAACCCACCAATCATAATAGAAGCCCTGAACCTAGCTGCAATAATGTGAATGGCAAAACATTAATTGATTTGACTAGGGGCAGGATCAGATCTCAGCACAGCCAACTGGTGCAGTCCCAGAAAGGACACTAAATAAAACACCTGCATAGAGCTTATTTGAGCGAATCTCCGATAGTGAAGATTTAGTCTCATTTTTCATGGTCATTCGGGCCTTGAAAAAAATAATAAAATCGGATGGCCAGATGCAATTAGGAAAAAATAACAAACACCATCATACTTAATATTTTCATTACTCCTTTGATTAGAGGATGTGCCTTAATATTCCTTTTTACACAATTAAATGCTTCAGCTTACTATATATTATAAACACTCCACAGTAGATTAAAATTATTATAGCTATTAAGACTTTTAAAAGCATTATGCAAATTCTCTTTTAACTATAAAACTATTTCATACAACCAGAAGCCAGGAAAGATGAGATTAGTTTAACTATAAGGAAAGAACACAATTTTTAAATTATTTTTGTATGTGGCATGTAGCACAATATATGTTCTATTCTTAGTTCAGATGTCAATTTTTTAATCAAGACCAAGACAGCTGCAGTAAACAAGCATCCTATCAAGCAATATTTTTTTGAGATAGCATGAGAAAAAAACTTACATAAAAATCCTGACTGCTCCTAATTAATTATGTAAATAATAAACGCAGGTATGTCTTGTAAACCATACAATTTCACTACTCATTCTCAGTGCTTGACTTTCAATGGTGTTGTAATCCAAGCACTTTCAGACTGTCCATCTGGAGCACGCATGCAGTCAGATAAAGCTATTTACTTGTTTCTAAAGGCCAGCAAACACAACACGTCTCTTTTTGCATTGCCATGATTATTTTACGCAGACACCTCACACTGACTTAAGGTGCTTGGAGACCCTGATTCAGAGGAGACCAAGTAGGAAATTGTTTTCAAGACTCACTAAATGCCAGTCAGTATCTTTTAGGAATCATTAAGCTCTTGGCAACAGAGGAATCTACATCAAACCTTATGCTGCGGTCAGAAAATCAACAGACCAACTTTCAGGGGGCTTAAATAAAGATAAAGGCACCATTCTTATCTCACTCATAAGACAGAAATGAGCCACATGCATTGACCTCATTGATATTTGTTTACATGAAGAATTGTTGACTTAAAATTTTGTGTGAATTATTAGCTCCAGTGCATGAAAATATGTATATTGCCTTACCTGTGACAAAAGCATTTTTCCTCTCAGTGGGTTAATGGCTTGCTAGTAGTTTGGTTAAGCACAGAAAAAGTTACACCTGCTGTACTAAATGGGCATTGCCACTTCCAAAAGATGGTCACATTCCTTGTGTTGGCTGCTGCTGCCTCTAAATTCCACTCTGCAATTTAGCTGGCCAGTTCCCCTCATTAGGTGTGCAGAAAACTAGCCAATAACTGTGAAGAGTTTATCATTAGATAAACTCTAATTCCATTAAGTTTGATTTTCTTCCCTTTAGTCACTCATGTCTTTATGAACCCCTGTTTCCAGAAACCTAAATAGTATATTTTGGATTTATAACTAATTTTGTTTCCACGTTACCATAACGATTTTTTTGAAGTATCTGTCTAATCTATGGGCACTTACTCTGAAGAGGCATGGCCATCCTTAAATGAAGGCAGTGGAAAATTCCTGCCATGTCCTGGAGATTCACAAGCTCTACTTGGAGCCGGGCAACTGGGCGCCTGCTCAAGAACAGTGCTAGTGTTAGTCAGGCAAATAGCCCAGCAACAGGGAAGTAGTAAGATGAGTATCTGAACCTTCAGAGAATTTGCGACACACTTTTTACATTTTGAAACACTTCGGAAATCTAATTTGCCCTGCCGCTGGTGATCATAAAGGAGATTGTTAGTAATTCTAACTGAATGCATTGAGAGGCTTTGGTTCATTTCTAGTACCAAGAAGTATTTGCCTAAGCTCAGAGAGAAAATGAGAATTTTCAAATTGTATCTTGGTGGGCAAGAAAAGTTGAGACTTCATTCTGAAAAAAAATGAAACGTCCCAATCTTTTAACTCTTTCCAGCATCGGAAGTGAAATATTAAAGCAAAGCACAGATGGTATGTACTTTTCACTCAAATTCTTCCAACTCTCTCATAAAGAGAATTTAGTGAATGAAAATCCCTTCAGCTTTCATCCACATCCTTGGCCTCTTCCTGACAGAAGGGATGTCGCACTGGATGCATTTCTTAAGAAGTCAACAACTACTCACGGAGATAAGTGAAAGCTTCTTCTCAGTCTCTGATGAGCAGTATGTGCACCCGTTGGAGATGATGGCCCCAGCTTCATGGAAAAGACCCTCCAAATATATAGAGAGCAGTAAGCAAGAGAGATGGATGAGCGCCAGCCAATGCAGGGCTGGCTAAACACCCTCCTTTAACTGCAGGAGGATGGGAATTAGTAAAAACTAGCATCCTGTTCTAGAAGACGCTATTATCTGTTGCACTTTGCAGCAGCGATGGCAGCAGGCTGCTGCTTCTCAGGAGATCACAGACCAAGCTGACAGCCCTCCCTCCAGTCTGAAAGGGAAGATGACTTATTGCTGTCTGTCTTGACAGCACCCATGGTATTTTTACGTGGTGCTGCCTTTAAGTACAGATGCTGTCTTGAACTAGCACAGATAATGGGTTCAGCTTCAGGTCAACAGAATTATTTCTGTTCTGATAAAAGTCTAATACTCCTACATCTGAGGTTTATGCATGCCAGCATGTCTGCTGCTAGATGTTTCAGGGATTGTGTGGATAGCAGATAGCATGACTTGTATCAGGGATGCCTCAGTAGTGCCATTCTGTTCCTAGCTGAGGTCTGTGTATGTCTCGGTTCTTTGTTTAGCAAAGAGGCTGTTCTACGACTTCATCAAAATGCAGGAGGACAAAATTAAGTTTGCTGAGGATTTACTGAAGCTGTGCTGTTCTCAAACACACAACAGCAAAGAGCCATGTACTGTTGCCACCGCCAGTGCTGCATTTAAGTCTTCTGCTATTGATCCAGCTCTCATAACCTGCACATCATCGGTTGTCTGGTCCCCAGCCCTCCCACGCCAGCACTTGCATGCAACCGCAGTGTGCTTGCAGCTCCTCACACAGCAGAAGACTGACTACTGCATTTTAGTGAAAGAGGTACAGCTATAGGTCTGTTGGCTGGGAGTAGCTATGCCTTGTGAAGCTGAGTAGGGAGTAGCTATGTAGAAGGTGAAGCCTTCTACACAGAGAAATGGCTCATGTCAATGAGTACTTCTTCATACATCCAATAAATACATGTATAATTGTGGGCTTTTATGACTCCTGCTTTTGCCTGATCTGAAAAAGAATCTGAAAAAGTCTGCAAAGCAAAGTTTTTGAACTAAGCTAATGAAACCATGGAAAGCAGTGGTAACAGGAAGATTAACTCTCTACTGGACTTCCTGCCTGCCTGCTTCTCTCATGAGCTAACTTTTTTACAGTGTGTTTTCTCCATGATTGTTTCCTATATATTTTATAGGACCCAATGTCATCACCACTCTGGGACAGCTTTCTGTACCTACCCAGATGACAAAATAGTTGCAATGCTTCCAGCTCTGCAGTGGAAAGTGTCCAAAATCCAGGAGGCTGCCTACCTGTCCGTATCAGGGGGTGGCCTGGCACGATGAGAGTTGCTGATGAACTGCAGACACGGATGGGGCACTGCCTAATCTTTCCCCAGTTTATGTAGTCAAATGAGGTCCAGTAGAGGTGACAGGACAGAGTGTTTTTTTTCCACTTCCCCCACTAGGGATGAATAATTACATCCTCTCCAGAACTAAAAATAATCAAGCACAGTCCCTGAGTAACATGTGTCCCTGGACAGTAGCCTGCAGCTGTAGGGACTCAAGAAAAGCAATTGCATGTACTGTTGCACTAGAGGATGTTCTAAACTCTCCTTCCTCCACAAGTATCATTACTTCTTGAACCTGGAATCAGGGTCAACTGAGTTTTGTGATCCTTTTCAGAGCAATTATCTGCTTGTAGCAAAGCCACATTTGTCTATTACTAGGGTTCATTTTGCAGAATTTCCACAATAATTCCTTGATTGAATAAGCTTCCAGAAGAAGGAAACCTGCTTCTTTTTCTCTTTCTAAAATGGCCGATACAAAGAACACTCTCGTGAGCAACCATCTGCTGTGATCTCCTAGTACAACTAATTGAACTCAGATTTCAGTTCTGAGACAGAGATGTTGGCATTTGAAGTAGAACAATTGTATAAGATGGATCTCTTTTCTTTTTCTTTTCTTTTTTTTTTTTTTTACTTATATAAACTGTTTTCCAGTCCATTTGAATGTTGGGGAACAAACCAGGGCCTTGTGCTGCTGAGTTAAATTCAAGGCCTGATGGCTATCTCCTAAAACAACACTGGCACAGGCCAGCCAGCACAGGAAGACTCCTGTGCTGCGAGACGGAGACAGAAGCTCAAGAGCTATTATTTTCTGTTTTGTCCATAAAAGATGCAATACGCTGTCCTCCTGGGCCATACACAGGCACTATATGAATAGGAACTGTATCAGCAATCAAACCCTGAGAAGCTAAAATATGGCTGCAACTGACTGAGCTAAGCCAAGTGGAAAACAAGATGGCTATACCAAGGAATAAACATACCTGATAACAAAATTTTCCAGCATCAAATCAAACCAAACAAAGCCAAAATTAAACTGGACATTTGAAATGAAACCAATTTGAAAAAATGAGATAAAGCAAAACGTTCCACTCTGTTCTTATTCTAGGTAGACAAAATGTTTGCCAAATATGATGCTACTTAATCACAATACTGAACGTGAACACATCAGCACTTTTTAACAAGAAATTGAATTTATCAGCCTTGTCACCTCACAAGTTCTGTTCATTTGAAACTGCACTACTTGAATACCACTTCTTCTGATTATTTCAGGTAGTCAATCTGAGCTTTACAGCTTGATCTGTGGCCACTGAATTGCACAACACAACTTTTCCAGATATGGAATGAGAATCTGTATGTAGCCTTGTAAGTGGGAGGCTTATAATCCAGTCCTTCTCAGTAACTTTACATCAGGCTTTTAAAACAAATCTCCAGGTTCACCCTTGTCTGCTGTTATCGATTAGCAAACTTGTTTAACATCCTTTTGAAACTAAAATAAATGAGGCACTTCAATAAATAAAGCAATTTCATGCCATGATAACATTGCAAATAAAAAAAAAAAATATCTAGTTATGTGTGTGTCTGTGCGAGAAGGTATGTTAACAGCCTTGACATACTGAAATATATCAAAAAGCAAACCCCTCTATTCTTAGCTCTGATGCAAACACAGACCTGAAGTATGAACCTGTAAATTATTGTATTGACTGAAGAACTGCATGACTTACACCAGATCTGATCAGAGTTACTAATTCACGTTTTGCAGGTTATACTCTTTTATACTTATCACTGTATGTTGTTTATCATATTTATAACAGGATAACATTGACTATTCATATTTAATCTATGATCAAGTATAGCTATAAGAACATTATTACAACATTTGTATCTTTTCCATCCCATTCTTGTTCAGCTGGTTATTTCTACCTAAATGTAATATCATGCACTTACTGAAATAGCCTAACTGTGTTTTTAGATCACGTCTCTACTTTGTAAAGATAATCTGGGAAGTACACCTCTTAGAACATTTTGACAGGTTTCCTAGGATGTGTCAGCTGCACCTGTGAGAAGCATACTTTATTTCATCAGTGATGCCATTAAGAAAAATACTGAATAGCACTGGAATCTGAAGAGATCCCACTGATCTCCACCTATTTTTATGATGCAAGGTTGATAACTGCTATCTGGGAACAGTTTTCCAGCCAGTTTTACACAGAAACTTATAGCAGATTAAAACAGGTTAGGATTCTCAAATTGCTTATAGTAATGTTATGAGAGACAAAATCCCTAGTAAATTTTTAATTTTTTATCTGTTGCTTTTCCTAGCACACAAGGCCTGTCAGCATCCTGTAGTGTAAACAGAATGATTATGGCGCTATTCATTCTTGCAAAAAACATGTTGGGTGTGAATATTCTCCCTCTTATATTCTAGGCAACTACAGATACTTGCTTTTTTGCCTTTTTTTTTCTTTTTTTTCTTAATAGTATATCTGCTTTATTTTAGTTGTCCATCAACTCATCCACCCCACTAACTTCAAAGATAGTTATCTTTCAGATTTCTGAGATCTCATCACCCAGTTTATCAAGCTCAGTGGATTTAAGAGCATCTAAGATGTTCCTAATCTATTCTTCCCTAACTGAAGATCTTGGTGTTGAAATACTAGATCAAAAATGAATAGGAAGATACTCTTTTAGCTCCAGCACTCAGTGGATATATTTCTTACTGAAGGAGCTTTTCTTGGTATTTATCTATCTGTAAGCCTATTCGCAAGCACTGGATATACACATGCACGTACACATGAACACAAATGCAGACCATCCCACAGGATGGAGAAATATTGTTCCTTTTAATGCTGCAGTTATCCCCCATGCTCATCTGACACAGATAACTGCACAAACGTACATGTTGATATTTCACGTTAGTTGTGTAATTTGCATACACTTTTAATAATCAAGAAAATGTGGCTTGCTTAATTAATGTAAGGGAGGTAACTGTCATTCATGATTCCAAAACATTATCCTCTCCATGATGCACTTAAGTATTTTTGTGGTCTTGAGTAATTTCTTGAATTTGCAATTTGGTAATAACCCTGTCATACACTTCAAATGCTAATCTGGCACTGGACTTCAGTTTAGTTATTGTGCTTTCATTTAATGTTGGACATGCACTAGGGTTCTAATTTATACACCTTCTCAGTATGGGCAATTTTTCTTTCTTTTCATATGGAGATCTGAAACGTTTTTTAAAATTAACATGTGTTAAAATTTCACCATAAAAATAAAAATGCAAAGCATATGTGCTTACTAAGATGCAAGGATTTCTTAGAGTTGTTCCTTCATCCAGTTTATAAGGAAACAATAGTGTAGCAGATTAGTGAAGAAAAAGTACATTGAGGAATTGCATAAGTATTCAGTCTTAAGCATCCTGATCACCTGATATCGCCCTGATAATCCATGTCTGATCACCTGAAGGCAACAAGACTAATCAGTGCAGTCCTCTTCTAAGCTTCTGCACTATGTTCCTAGTCCCTGAATATCTGAGGAGGAACCATACTAGCAGGCCTTCACTCAGTTTGTATTCAATGTTTTTATTCATAATGTCATACACATTTGGCACAGAAAGCAGATGGATAGATAACAGGAAGTGTAGAAACCTGCTGTGGATTTCTTTCTTTCCCAGTGCCAGCTGGTTTCTTCAAAACAAAGATCCTTCTAGAAGCAGGTGAATTTCTTCTTTTTTATTCCATCCATTTGTAGAAAGGACAGAAGGTCCTAAAACAGTTCTTGACTATATATATGCAACATTAGTTTCCCAGGTTTTCTTGGAAACGGAGAGGTTAATAAAATGGTTTGGAGGAATGAGGTCTTCTGTCAAGAAGCACAAGTGAATAAGTTTCAGAAAACATTGCCAGGTTATTGAATTGAGGTTCTGAAGGGGAAAAAAAGATACTTTAGAAAGAGTTTCTTTTTATTATAACATCAGGTAGCTATATTTCTGAGGAAACAAAATGCAATAAAATAAAAGAATCAATAATGGAACACATACTGCCTTTCCTTCCCTATATGGATTCACACCCACATTTTTCTTTATGCATCTATACAACTTTATTTGTGTGAAATTTTACTGGTAAAGAAGTGGAAATTTATAATGAGTTGCTTCCCAAAGAATATTACACTTATATTTCTTAATAAAATAAGTGCAAAGATAGCAATTTAAAAAAAAATAAAGTAGGCAAAGAGAAAAGACTAGTACACAGAAGCTTATCAGTATGATTCACAAAGAAACCATGAGAGTTACATAGTGGTGGAAATTCTTCAGAAGGGTCAAACAAGTTGTCCTGGTTTCAGCTGGGATAGAGTTAATTTTCTTCCTAGTAGCTGGTATAGTGCTGTGCTTTGGATTTAGCATGAGAATAACATTGACAACACACTGATGTTTTAGTGGTTGCTAAGGAGTGCTTACACCAGTCAAGAACTTTTCAGCTTCTCATGCCCTGCCAGCGACAAGCTGGGAGAGGGCACAGCCAGGACAGCTGACCCCAACTGGCCAAAGGGCTATTCCATACCATATGATGTCATGCTCAGTATAGAAACTAGGGGAAAAGCTGGCCAGGGGTCCACTGCTCAGGAACTGGTTGGGCATTGGTCGGCAGGTGGTGAGCAATTGCATTATGCATCACTTATTTTGTATATTCTTTTATCATTATTATTATTATTGTTTTCCCTTCCTTTTCTGTCCTATTAAACTGTCTTTATCTCAACCCACAAAAATTTTTTTTTTTTTTTTTTTTATTCTCTCCCCCATCCCACTGGAGGGGGGAGTGAGTGAATGGCTGTGTGGTGTTTAACTGCCTGCTGGGTTAAACCACAACACAAGTACAGAAAACGGTGACGCAGAAAACCACTCAGATATTTAATAAAAGCCATTGACAACTCTAAGGCTGTAAATTTGAACTGAAAAAGTTCATGAGACTATGGGTTTTGATTTTAAAAAAGAAAAACAAAACAGAATTACTTTTGTTTCCTTGTCATAGGCAGACCTTTAATACAGCCAGGTCATACCCTCTCAAAATATTTAGCAAAGCTGTCTGGTTATATTTTCCCTTTCAGGGAATACATGCAGCCATTGAAATTGCTTCTTTTATACTCCAAACAGCCTCCTTGCCAGTAGCACCGCTCCACACTGCCCCTTGTCCTAGTTTCAGCTGGGATAGAGTTAATTTTCTTCCTAGTAGCTGGTACAGTGCTGTGTTTTGAAAATTAACTCTATCCCAGCCGAAACCAGGACACCTTTCACAGCATGTAGGCTTCTTGCTAGGGTCTTGTGTCTGAAGAGGTGGGATCAGCACTGCTCTCTCGCAATTTCATTCTCATCTTCATGGCAGATGTTCTACACCACTTCAGAAAATTGCCTAATCTTCCTCTACTTCTGCTTTTGCCATATGTGAAAAGGGGTGGGTGGGAAGGGAAAATAATAGCCACTTTTGCTGATAAAACACTTAGAATGTTACACATGAGAAGTATCATATGCACGGCAAGTAACTGCAATAAAGAAAGAATTACTATGAATTTTTAAGCACTTGAAGTGCTGTGGGAAAATTTTGCCCCTGATTTTTTTGATGCTATTCATACTTGGATGGTTACTCTTAGGTTCATCATAAAGAGTTTCCTCATGTGTACAAATTTAAAGGACTGTTTTATAGATCATAAAAATATGTACTCAATTACTTCAAATAACACTTGGGGATCTGCATGTAAATGGTGCATAAATTGCTCAATGAATCAAGCCAAAGTCGCTTTCAAAATCAGGAACCTGGGGGTAACCAACATCAACAAACACATATACACAGTTAAGAAGGGAAAGCTTATTACTGCAGAGTAGTTTTCATCTGCGCTGTAAATAAAACAGGGGCTTTAAACAAAGCCACTTCAAACATGCATCTGCAGCAATTCTATTATTAAAACTCGTAGTGGCTCAGGGACAATCAATGTACTTTGTGTCAATATTGTTTTGATTTGCATTACAGTATACTTGTACAGCGTATAGATTTATAAAACAGCTTATTCTCCAATAAGCTTGTTCCCAACAAGCTTACTTAAGCCCCTTATATCATAAGCTGTAAATCAAGGGTTTGACACTGCAGAGCTCTAGTAAACTGACTTCGTGAAGTTGGAATTCTCCTCTTGCCCTCTGACAAGATGTATATTATTGTCATCAAGGCCTCTAAAATGCTTTTAAAATGCCTTTGTACAACGTGTTATATTTATTATGATGCTTTAAAAAAACCCAACAGTTGATTGGGGGCTTATTGGTTTTTGTCTTTTTGGTTCTTACCTTTTGACCCATCAAATTTTAGATTCAAATCCAACTGAAATTCAGTGCAGATTTTTTTCAGTTGATTTCAGTAATAAGTTCAGTCACAAGCTCAATAATGTACAAATCATTACGTTGTACAAGCCCCTGATTGTTTGGGGCTTTTTTTACACCAAAGTCCATTTTAAAGCTTCTGCTAATTTATATGGAAGACACTAAGATCTTAAATCCCAAACCTGGTTCCCACAACCTGACCAGTACAGAAGAAAGAGAAATATAAGTCCCTGTTGGTCTTTACTTCAGAGTAACTACATTACTCTGTCAGTGCATATGGGAAATGCCTCTTGGGGCAGAGAGCTAGCTGCTGGTGGAGCGGCTAGTGAGAATCCGTGTGGTTTGGCCCTCGCTTTGTCTGCCCACTTGTGTTGGGCAGGGTCACTTAGAAGCTCCTGGGGAGCAGCACATGCTGTGGCAAAGGGAGAGCTCACCCCCACCTCAGGCGTCATATTGCTTCTCTGCAGCTGTGAAGCACTGCAGATAACAAGGCCCTAATAGTGCCTTAGCATATGATATTTTTCCTATTGGACCTTTATCAAGCACCCTATACCTGTGGACAACAAAACATTTCTCAAATACTCAAACAGTCTTCAAGGCTCCCCTGAGCGAGATCAGTGAAAGAGGCTCATGAGATTTAAATGGATGTTCTCAGTCACCAACTTATTTGATGGCTGTGCAAGGGGCACAGATTTTATGACATGCTTATAGGATAATTTGTTGATACTTCAATCTGGAGAGCAGAGTAAAAGAGAGAAGATCTACACTGCTTTGAGATAGGGGCTATTGATTTTATGTTCACTATTGCATTATGAGACTACATGAGGAGCAAAGAAACCCAGCGTCTGAATATAAAAAGGAAATACAATTCAGTCAGTATGGAATAAAATAAATATTAGTTCTGTCAACCAACATCATTATAAACTACGCCAATCACTCTACATAGAGCAAGAGGACCCTAAATAGTTTTGACTTCTTGACTGTTTAAGATGGATAATTGCTTCTGAAGGCAAATGAATCAAAAGATGTGCTTTCTACTGTGTACTTTAAATCATTAGTCTCCAGTTTACAAAGACTACCTGACTGACTTACTGCTTCTAATAATGCAGTTCAAAATAGTTCACATTGTGTTTGGGAAGGAAAAGCATTTTATCCCCCAAGTATTCTCTCAGCCTTTACTTCAAGAATATCTCAATACCTTGCACCTGAAAATAAATATACTCTATGCCAATTATGCTAGCAAATGGTGCTTTATATCACATTTTCCAGCCTGCCTTTTCATGCTGCTGTTTATGCATGGAGCAAGTTCCTCATAAACATAAGCAAAGACAATGTATTGTCCTCCTTTAAATTTCTCCTTCTGACTAGTTCCTTTCATGATACCTATTTAAACCAAGAGTGAGTAAGCAGCTTGGATACTGTTCTCATCACGCTGCTCAGGACTCCTGAGTATAACATATACTGTCTCTCTCTCAACAACACAAACCTTATCTTTATATTCAGCTGCTGTCCACCTCTTACTTAGATAGGTCATTGTTTAGGCGAAGCACTAGTATATGTTGTGATACAAAAAGTTTTGATTCTATGAATAGTATCATAAATACTGACAGTAGCAGGAGTTGTAGTAGAAGTAGCAGAAAGAAGAATCATATTAGATCTATCTGATGCAAACTTATTATAATCCCCCCTTTTATAGATGGGCTACTGAAGCACAAAGATGCAATAACTTTCAGAGTTGACTAATGGCAGAGACATAGCTAAAAATACAAGCATTCACTTATGGATGTTTTTCAAATAGTTTTGAAGATTTGGTGATCAAAAAAGTTAAAGCGGTCAAATCTCTTTAACCTAAATATACCAGATCACTGGATTCCTTGGGAGAAAAAGTGAATTGTATTGTTGTCATCAAGCAAAAGACAGCTTTGTCACAATAGGTTGAAGGACTTAACTCTTCAGAGACTACTGTGCCTTTGGAAAGTAGCATGCAGACAGAGACCAAAGAACTATATGGTACACTGTGGGCAATGGAGAGCATCCACCCCTGTGGATGTTATGGAGTGCATCTTCGTGGATGTGTGCTGCGGAGTTATGATGCATCCACTGTCCAGAGGACTGTGCATGTAGCATCTCAGCTTGGAATAAAAGGTAGAGAAACACTGCAGAGAAAGGACAACACTGAAGTACATTTCCATCTGAACTGCAAATATTTCAAATAAGTATGCAAATCAGATAAAAAATGTTTGTGGACAACATCTTAGATCTCTGCTTCTTCAAGCATGTACTCCAGAGAAGCATTTTTGTATAAATTATTTGCTCATGGATGCACCAATACTTCCTGATAGAATTAAGAATTGAATGCAGAAATCTAGACTTCCTGGTCAGCACATTAATCAGCAAACAATGTGTTTTCTTGGCTACCTCACATGTAATATGGTACGGAGAATTCAAACAGGCCAGTGCCTACATCATCAGTTAAACAAAGCCAAATTCTGTTCTTTCATTTAATTCGGAATACTGCAATAAATTCAGTGACATTTCTATGGATTTAAATGCCCCATGCATGAAATCCTGCTAATGCAAAACTCAGCCACAAAACTTTAGACCTCAGAAGGTCTAAGATGTGGCTTTCAGGGTCAGGGCTTAAGTAGGTGACCTCTGTAAACCCTGTACTGGGGTAAATTTTACCTTCAGACTAATCTTTTGTAACAGCCTCATAGAATATAAAGCATATCTCATTTTTATATCCATAGGTCCCTAGTTAGGACAGATCAATTTAACCAGTAATCTTTATACAAAACAAAGATTTTTGACCTTCAAGACAAATATTTCTGCTGCATCTAATGACGTTGCCAGACCACTGACCGGTGACTTTACAGTCCAGAAACAGTTCTCATTTTCAAGCCTCATATGTCCCAACCCAACAAAACATTGTAGTGTTACTGTATGGCTTCCATGCAGAAATTCATGCTTTCCTGTGATTTGAAAGCTTAAATTGCTCCTCTGGTTAAAGTAGACAGCAGTGCTATCTTTATCAAGCTGTTGGTTGCTTCATCCGATTGCCTGAGTCATTGGCAAAATAGCTTGAGGCTAGACAGGTATATTACTCTTTAGAAACAGATGGTGATGCACACAGGAGATTTGAGAAACACACATTCTCAACGCAGCAACGGATCTCTCTAAAAAGAGCTGTCCAATTTATTATGGTTTATACAAAATTTCTGCTATTACCCTCTATTACCCCACCATTAAAAGTACAGTGTTTGGAAACAGGCATCAACACAAAGGAGTTTTATTCTCTGGGAAGCAACATCAACAGAAAAAAATAATAAATTCTCTTCTGTGCAGCAGGTATTTCGGCAGAGATAAATTCAGAAAATTAATGTTGGAGATTAGCATTTGATAAGGAATTTTTTGTCACCAGTGCCTGAAACTCAGTTTTCTGAAGAAGATGCAGTAGCTTGATATTATTTTTTGTATTAACAGCTTGGGGGTGGGGGTAGGAGGAGCAGAGAAAAGAAATGCATTATTGTTGCAACCATTTCCTGATTATTATCTTGCTATTTCATCATCCAGCTATCTACATGCATTTTTCTCATGGTAATAGCGGAACAGATAGCCTATTAAAGATATATCAATATTTCTTTCCAAACCAACTTATTTAAATCAATGAGCATGATATGTCAATGTACCCTAGCACAACATTTGGTATCATAATCACAACATTTCTAATGCCAGCTCTGAAGTTTGAAATTAAGCATCATGTGGCTAAAACTGCTCTTTAATTTTTGTATGAGTAACTAAACTTCATCTTCAAAACAACCGCAGAATCTGGGGGGCACAAGAGACAGCAAAGAAAAGTACTATTCCTATATGTTTGTATTTCAATTTTCACTTTGAATTTTGGACTTCTGTATTTGTGCTTTTATATTTGCTGAGAACTTTAGAGAGAAAGGAAAGTAAATTAGTACCAATTTCCTCTTTAAAAGTGCCAAGATAAAGAAGCATAATGGCATGCAAAGATGTTATTCTTCACATTACTTAAAAAAAGAATCATTTAGATTCTAAAACTAGCAAACAAATAAGCTGGTAACTACCCCTCAAACCCAGCAATGTTCCCAGCATAACCACCTGTCACAACTGAAAATCAGGACTGCTCTACAACTTTATTATTATTACAGATTGATTTAACCTTAGCACTGTAGGTTTGCGGGGGGCTGGGGGGGGAGGCTATAGTAAACTTTGTAGTATATTCAGCACTGGTTTATAGTAAAAATTAATTTAGAATTTAGATAGTAACAATTTAGTAGAATCCGCAACACTTCTGTCTCTCAGCAATTCCTCTTATCGAGGAGATGGAATTCAGACTGGATACCAGCATTTGTTAAGGAAAATACACTGCAGCATTCTCCTGCTTAGAACAGTTTATGTTATTGCCAGCACTAATCCAGTTAGGAACTAAGTACTTGCAATCATTTTTTTTTTGTGTCTATATTTTTCAAGAACTTGTAGTTTATAGCATTAGCCATCTTTACAAAAGATTAAAGAAAGGGTGAGAGATGAAATATGTAATAGCATACAATGGCTTATTCCTCACTGTTGGCCAAACACAGAATTAAAACAAGTAAAGGGAATGCTTACAATTGCTATGAAAACTGAAGTGATGACAGCATTTAATTACCTAGATAGCCACAGAAGATGACATACCCCAGTAATTTTTCAAGATGTGAAGATCTAAATGGAAGAAAACCACCAATACTGGTGGTTTTCTATTTTCTAGTTTCTATTTTCCAACTAAAAAATGATGTACTTGCTTGCTTGCAGCTTTTCCAGAACCCACTGGGTACTACCTATTCTTCAGGAAAGAGAAGATAAACAACATTAAGTATTACAGCTAAGAACAGACTGACTCATCTTTTCCTTTACAAAATACAGGTGACATCATTCCTCCAGCTGCTCAGCACGAGGGAGGTCAGTTGGTGATAATCCTTGCCAAATGTGTCCAATAAGCACAGATGAAGAGTGGAGCCTTCACATCATCATAATCTTTTTCCCTCTGAGCTTGTGCATTCTCTTTTGGATGAACACAGCATGGTCCAGGGCTTCGCATAATTTCAGGGGATATGTCTAGCCAGGAGGAAATGGAGCCAGGCAGCAGCCACTCTCGGTGGCATTGTTCCATGGCAAACTGGTCAATAATCCACCAGAAAATCCACTGAAGTAAATGTTGATTGGAGATGCATTACCTCTAGCTTCTTGGCTTTGCTTACATTAATGTGTGTTCGTTGTGGGCATGCACAGTGAGGGAGTAAACAATTTAAACTAGGCCACTAATGCTACCATGGCTCACGACTGAATTTTCTTGCCAGAGAAAGAAGCCAGACTGCAGCATGAACTGCCTAGAACTCTCTGATTTTGTCCTGAAATTTGCAAGGTGGTAATGAAGATTCCTTGCAGATACTTATGTCAGAAATGCATATGGACATGCTTTGTGGCTCCTGGCCACATTCAAGGATTTGCAGCAAGTCTCTTTCTCCCATCCTGTTAACATGAAAGTGGTTAGATGTATCTTGATGCACAAAAGGGAGCGGGTATGAATCATGGTACTATTAGATACTACATTACTTGTAGTGCATGCATTCAGGAAGTGGGGACTAATTTTATCAAGAAGTTGCAAGGAGGAATACCCTAACTACATGTTCATCAAAAATTAAAAAAAAAAAAAGTCCTTGACTAACTTTCTGGAATGGAAGCACCCTAGGTCAGAAAATCATTACAGATATTTGTGCAAACCTCATTCAATTTCAGGGAAGTACTTTCCATTTATTCTAATAGTCTGCCCATCAAAGTCTTAAATTTGATTGATTTCTTTAAAAAGCAGTTGCACTCCTGATCCACAAGCCACTCATGTCTTCTCAATAGCCAGCTAAGACTAAGCTACATTTATTGGGAAGTTTCCATGTTCAAGGTAAGCACAGAGTAAAAGGTGAGGCAATAGGGAGAAGTAGTCAGTAACAAAGGAGAAAACACATGTAAGTACACTTTATTTAAAATGTGTACAGTGACTAAGGGCCATTCGAGTGCATTGCTCCCATTCAGCTAGAGATCAGATAGGTACCATCTTGTCAGCACAGGAAAAATGCACATTTATTCATCCTTTCTAATCAACTAATATTCTGATTCATTTTCTGCTACCTTCATTGTTCAATAATAGTCTGAACAAATAAGTAGACAATAAAATCTTCTGTGGAAGGCACTAGTCAACTAAGACAGTCCTAGAGAGTGGTGAAATCTACAGGAATCTTCCCCAAGGATTTTTGATTAGTCAAGCCGTATTTCATGCCTTACAGAGGATTTGAAAACATTCCAGTATAGAAGTGAGTAGAAAACACCTACATGTGATTAGGTGGTTGTTTGTTTTTTTTTTTCTCTTTAGAATACCAAAAAAAGCTTCCTAGTGTGGGAAGCTGGTATTTCAACAGAGCATATGAAATATAAATCATATCCATAAAAACCAGTGGTGCCTTTATATCCAGGTACTCATTTACCCTGTGCATCTGAAAATACTGAGGCATGATAATGTCATTTCTCTTTACACATAGTAGTACCTTGTTCCACAAAGTTTCCTATCAAAATTAATCTAGTATCTTGCATATAAGAAACAGACACTGGAAGTGAACACCTTGATCATCAAATCTAGTACTCCACAATGACAAAGGACTAGGCAATAAGTGTTTCATTCAGCTGGCTCTGAAGAACAGCTGCTTTCTATCCTGCTCTGTAGAAATTAGTTCTCACCACTCCATAGCAAACTTACAAAAACTATACACAATAAGATCACAGGCCTCATGAACAACGTCTGAGGTTCCTGAAATAGCAGGGAATGTGTTATATAAAACTCCAAAATGATCCTTGGAGAAGACTGGTCCTCATATTACAGTCAAAAAATAACAATGACACTAGCAGAAATCCCTGCGAACTTCACTTGAGGGGGGAAAATTCAGCTTGACCTCAAATCTGAAGGTAAACTTAATCCTAAACAAGTGAGCAAGACTAAGATATTTTTCTGTGTGATAAGCATGGAAAAGAATCTGGTTTCATGTAATGAAAAAAGTTTTAATCGATACAAGCCAGAATCAACAGTACAGATATATACAAAACAGAACCACAGTTGTGCAAATGGATCGATCATTTCAACTAAACCAAACTGTACTCAGTCGTGCAGGAACGTGTTGTTCTATTTTAATTATACCATAAACTGCACAGGGGAAAAACCTCCCGCTGAAACGAACAGGAAATAAACAGGTGGTGGCCATGTAGGCAATATCTTAAGTAACCTCTTTAACTCCATGCTATTACACATCTCTCTCTCTCTTAATTTTCAAATTTAATACCAATTTTTAGCTAAATAACTTGCATTAGGTCCATAAATGGACAGAGCCTCTCTGCAGCAGCAGTAAGGGAAAAACTTGCCTCCCCCTAGTTTTGTAATAGACATTTTGTAAATACGTTCTTTTCTGACTTTCCTCGCATCCTCCCTCAGCTTTACTTCCTCAGACTGTCACCTCCATCCAAGCCAACTCTGGACTTAAGTGTCTCACTGTCCCTTTGAATGAACTCTTTGGAGTGATCTTATGAGTTGACTGGCCAAGAAGAAATGGATTGTACTTCGCATTGAGTCAGTTCAGGGTAAAATCAGCATAAGTGAATTGAAGGATATTGATACATCTAGGAGAGTCTTCAGGCCCAACTCTAACTTGCACATAATAACTACAGTTTTCATTTCAGAAAACAAGCTCTTCTAGCATTTTCCCTTTTGTTCATAAAAGGATTAAAATCAATGCTGTTAACTTTTTTCCCAGCAACCCATGAGCCTCTGCATTGGGTTCATAAGACTCAGAAGTCTATTGGCATGCTAGGCAAGCATAAAGGTTCCCAGGTTTCTTTGCGGTGTACTTCTTGTTCTACTTTTTCCAGGTCCTTCTCCCTTTTTAGTCATACCTCTGAGCCAAAGATTTTGTGCAAAAAATATCAGGGCAAGTTTTACGCTATTCAGCAAAGATTTTGTCTAATCTTCACACAGAGATCTGCATTCCATGTGTACTTCTCTGTATACAGTCTCCTCTCTTATATCCAGAATCCTATTGAATCCATCTCTACCTGAGAGGGCATTACTACTAACAGGTCAAAGCGTTTCATAAGAGACACTTTCCCCTGGAAATGCCACGGTATTCTTTTTTTGTTTTTAATCATTCTTGTAGTGGCAATAAACTGAATGCAGCTGCACTGAAACAGTAATACTAAACTTTGCATATTTCATAACCGCATGTGTTTAAAAACACCCCCCAATGATATGACTTAAATTCTTACCTATTATAGAAGTCAAAAGTTCTTATCCAATGCTTGATGGAATATTTTTTGCTTTGTTCCTTCAGCTGGGAGTAATCCCATTCCCAGAAATTTTTAGTCAGAAGAGTCATCTATTTGACTCCTCTCCAAAATTTCTCAGGGTATATGACAAGACTTCCCCATGCCGTACAGTGCCACTTTCTGTGAGAAGATGAATTTCTTTTCCGAGGTTGAAGCAACCACAGATTCTAACACCTTAAGCTACTGTTAAAGACTCCTGGAAAATTCTGCTTTATCTCTTTCTTCAAAACTCAGCAGTGTCATTCTTCAAAGACTGATAAAAAGGCCTATTCATTTGTGTAATCATGATTTAATACACTTCAGTATATTCATTGCTCAATAAAGTAAGAGGGAACTGAAGTCCATTCAGTTGCTGTGACCCTTCCTTCAGATTAAGTTCCCCCTGTCTGCTGTGACGATCAAATACACAGTTTCATAAATAGGAATTTTCTTTAAGTCTCACTGTCTCCAATCTTGGAAATACCTTTTCCAGAGTGGACAGATGTTCAACCTTATCTCTGCCTCTTCTAGGAACCTTGCCAATTCTCTCTACTACCATGTTGAAAGATAACTTTCAAAAGATTTTCCATTGCTCTCTAGGAATTTCCAGGTGGTGACAACATTTCACATGGCAAGCTGTTACATTTCAAGTAGCCCTTTCAGAGTTTTACAGAAGTAAATGTCTTCTTGCGTTCCTCCAGTCTCATGCGCTGACAGGGCTTACAACTTGTTGCACTTAATTTTGACCCTACACTGGAGGGTGAGATTAATCATAGGTACCATAGATATTTTTGTCTGATTTAACTAAAGGCAGAAAAAGCACAGCGTATTCAGGAAATTGCATAGGTGACATAATACCCTCAACTCTCAATCTGTATTCAGGGAGCACAGAGAACTGCTCCTGCTCTCAGGAATTTGGCTGGACCTCAACCTGGACACAAACTGTAACCCTTGTCCCTCCCGTCACTTCTTTTTAAAGACAGTGGGTATGTCCAAGGTTTTTCCAGAAGGTTGGCCTTTCACCAGGGTATAATCTGAGAAGTTAATTTCTAATTCTAGTAACCCTTTGTTTGTGCGCTCAGATCAGAGGCATGTTTTGTTTCATTTTGTGAGAACGCAGAGAGCATGAGAGTGCAGCAAACAGACACAGCCAACAGGCACAGCAGTCTGCACAGCAGCCTCTGGGTTCTGCTTTGGGAGTTTCTGGATCTTCTGGGCACAGGGTCCAGGATCATCGGAGAACTTCTGGGAACTGTCTGGGAAACCTGAGGGTGCCTCCTACTGCAAGGTGGGAGAAGGTAAGGGGAGCCACAACAGCGTACATGAGAGGAAGCTCTAGCAGCTTCGAACAAGCTTCGTCAGCTGCCCTTGACTCAGAGTACCTGCAGCCTTTCTTGCAGCTATCCCATGATTAGGGAGGATCAAGGACCCTTTTAGCTGGTGCTAGGGAGAGGCCCATATAACAGCCAGGCCTAGAACAAAGCACTTTGTGCAGAATAATAGGAATTATATTATATATATATATTATATATTATCTATAAAAGAGCTGATTTATTTTCCCTTTTTTTGGTGTTTTGGGGTCTCACCTCCTGGATTTGGGATGGAATTTGGTAACTACCCTTGCTTTTTCAGGCTACGGCAGTTATAATGCTGGACCACTTTAAGTTTACAAACACAAAACAAGTTCCTCTACTTCAGTAGTACCTTTCCTGAGCTTGATTGCTTTCAGCTGCCTTTGCATTCTCCAGGTTGGTTCTACATGCAAATCTTGTAAATTACTCACTGCTGCTTGCACTAGAGTTGCTAATTCTGTTGCTTTGGGGCAGATTAAGTTCCTTTCTGTCAGCAATAATCCCCAAATGCTCCTATCACAACACCACAAACTAATCTATCCTCCACTTTCAAACATCCAAGCAATCAAGCTATATGCCACTAGTTTGACTGGTCATCTCATCTGTAGCAAAAGAATTCTAATCTAATCCTGCAATATATTGCCACCAAACCTCATCATCTGCATCGGATGTCCCTATGTTTCAATCTTCTCAGCCTTTTTTGTACTTACAGTTTTCCAGTCATCACCATTATATAAAAAATAATATGAAGGAATGGTTAATTTAGTGTTTTCCTTCCCTTTGACAGCTTTATAAAGGAATCCTAAACATTCCTTCATAGTATTTGACCAGTTTAGCTGATACACAGTGAACAACTGTACTATATGCTTGTCTTTGTAATGTTTTTGCACCTCACCTTCTACAAAATAATATCTTTAAAAAATAGCTGCATTTGGAACAGTAAGGGTGGCATGCTGTACAGACACACCAGTGCTTCTTTTTAAAGGCTGGACCTTCTCCCCCCAACCTCCTCTTTTTCTGCTTTAGGTTAAAATAAAACCCTCTAATGTTGAAAGCACATGGCTTTTTGTGCTCAGCCATTCGATTACAGTAATTGCATTCTACGTCCCAAAATTCCCCTTTCAGACGCAAAAGCAAATTCTACCTTTTCTTTTGTTTGTTGTTCTAAACTTCAGGTCTTTGCAAACCTTATCCCACAACCAGATGTGTTTCATTTCTAGAATAATTCATAAACTTACAAAGCTAGCTAGTAAGGTTGTTGGGTCCTCTGGGAAGAACACTGATAATGCTGCATAAACCATTATCAGATTAGCATTTCCCAGTGACACAACTGCTTTTCCTCCATCCTCCTTAGATGTGCAATTTATGCAGCAGATGACATAATCATCTTTGGCATATCGTATAGTGTATGCCATATATATATTACAATGTGATAGCATTGGATAGAAAGGTAAGACTACTTACTTCCTTAGCACTACATCTCCTGACTCTAATCATTATAGACATTTGTGTGTTATTTTTATTTTTTTAATAAGGGATACAAAGAGAAGGAAACAAGTCATAACTTACTCTACGTAGTTTACTTTTCAGCTACGTGACACCTGCCCCTTTGTTGTGGTTTAGCCCCAGTTGGCAATTAAGTACCACAGAGCCACTCACTCACCCTCCCCCCACCAGTGGGATGGGGGAGAGAATCGGAAGAGCAAAAGTAAGAAAAAACATGGGTTGAGATAAGAACACTTTAATAACTGGAACAAAATAATAATAATAATAATAATAATAACAACAACAACAATAATAATAATATTGTAATGAGAAGGAAAACAACAAGAGAGCGAGAGAGGGGAACAAAACCCAAGGGGAAAAAAAAACAGTGATACAACCGCTCACCACCCACCAACCGCCGCCCAGCCAGTCCCTGAGCAGCGATCACTGCCCCCAGCCAGCTCCCCCCAGTTTATATACTGGGCATGACGCCATATGGTATGGCATAGCCCTTTGGCCAGTTGGGGTCAGCTGTCCTGGCTGTGCCCTCTCCCAGCTTCTTGTGCACCTGGCAGAGCATGGGAAGCTGAAAAGTCCTTGACTAGTGTAAGCACTGCTTAGCTACACCTAAAACATCAGTGTGCTATCAATATTATTCTCACGCTAAATGCAAACACAGCACTATACCAGCTACTAGGAAGAAAATTAACTCTATCCCAGCCGAAACCAGGACAGTATCCACTCCTTATTCTATACCATCTACATCATGCCCAGGTCCTACCCTTTCTAATACATTCCAATTAATCACCACCACTTTCCCTGTCTTTTGATATATACACACAGATATCATTCCCTTCGTCTATGGGCCATCCCTCTAAAATGTCTGTTGGGTTCATTTAGTCCATGACTTTGGGCTCCATCTGTCATAACAGTCTTTCAGGGCAGGAGAGATGGTGGGTGGTGTTGGATCGTTGGATGCTGAAGCCAGTTCTGGTTCCGTCACTGCTGCACTTTGCTTGGTTTCATCAAAATTCGTTCTTCATTAATCTGGGTGATTCTTACTGAAATACTGTTGATACGGTGTATAGTAACCATAAAAGTGATGACATACAGTATTAAATAGCAATTAACATCATAACATTTAATTCATTGGCTATTCTCACCCAAAATCAAATCCCCTTGAGGTACACATTGGACTTCCCCATCCTTTCGCATTACCCACCAAGTACACCCGGGTCCTTGAGCAAAAGCAATCCCATGGATGGGCTTGCCTTTGCCTGCGGCAGGAGTAACCTAGACTGTCTTCGCCAGCATGTTTTTTATGTGCACTGCAGGGACCTTATCTCCTTCGACAGTGCGTAAAAGTTTTGACTGGGCAGGGCCAGCTCGACTGGCATATCGTCTAGTGTTGACTAACCAGGTGGCCTTTGCTAAATGTGTATGCCAATGTTTGAATGTCCCAGCACCCATTGCTCGCAGTGTAGTCTTTAACAGTCCATTGTATTGTTCAATTTTCCCCGGGGGCTGGTACACAAGAGGGGATGTGATACACCCACTCAATGCCATGCTCTTTGGCCCAAGTGTCTATGAGGTTGTTTTGGAAATGAGTCCCGTTGTCGGACTCAATTCTTTCTGGGGTGCCATGTCGCCATAGGACTTGCTTTTCAAGGCCCAGGGTAGTGTTCCGTGCGGTGGCATGGGGCACGGGATATGTTTCCAGCCATCCAGTGGTTGCTTCCACCATTGTAAGCACATGGCGCTTGCTTTGGTGGGTTTGTGGGAGTGTGATATAATCGATCTGCCAGGCCTCCCCATATTTGTATTTCAGCCATCGCCCTCCATACCACAGAGGCTTTAACTGCTTGGCTTGTTTAATTGCAGCGCATGTTTCACATTCACGGATAACCTGTGCAATAGTGTCCATGGTCAAGTCCACCCCTCGATCATGAGCCCATCTCTATGTTGCATCTCTTCCTTGATGGCCTGAGGTGTCATGGGCCCACCCAGCTATAAGTAATTCACCCTTATGTTGCCAGTCCAGATCCACCTGAGCCACTTCAATCTTAGCAGCCAGATCCACCTGCTGGTTCTTTTGATGTTCCTCAGTGGCCCGACCCTTGGGTACATGAGCATCTACGTGATGTACTTCTACAACCAGGTTCTCCACCTGGGCAGCAATATCTTGCCACAATGCTGCAGCCCAGATGGGTTTGCCTCTGTGCTGCCAGTTGCTCTGCTTCCATTGCTGCAACCACCCCCACAGGGCATTTGCCACCATCCATGAGTCAGTATAGAGACAGAGCATTGGCCGCTTTTCTCATTCAGCAATATCCAAAGCCAGCTGGGTGTCTTTCACCTCTGCAAACTGACTCAATTCACCACCTCCTTCAGCAGTTTCTACAACTTGTCGTATAGGACTCCATACAGCAGCCTTCCTCCTCCAATGCTTTCCTACAATACGACAGGACCCATCAGTGAACAGGGCATATTGCTTCTCATTTTCTGGTAGTTTATTGTACAGTGGGGCCTCCTCAGCATGCGTCACCTCCTCCTCTGGCGATATTCCAAAATCTTTGCCTTCTGGCCAGTCCATGATCACTTCCAAGATTCCTGGGCAATTGGGGTTTCCTATCTGAGCCCGTTGTGTGATCAGTGCGACCCACTTACTCCACGTAGCATCAGTTGCATGATGTGTAGAGGGGACCCTCCCTTTGAACATCCAGCCCAGCACCAGCAGTCGGGGTGCCAGGAGGAGCTGTGCTTCAGTACCAACCACTTCCAAAGCAGCTCGAACCCCTTCCTATGCTGCCAATATCTCTTTTTCAGTTGGAGTATACTGGGCCTTGGATCCTCTGTAACCCCAACTCCAAAACCCTAGGGGTCGACCTCGAGTCTCCCCCGGTGCCAGAGGCTCCAGGTAGGGCCATTCTCCCTGGCTGCGGTGTAGAGCACATTTTTTACAACTTGCCCTGCCCAGACTGGCCCAAAGGCTACTGCATGAACTATCTTCCAATTAATTTGTTCAAAGGCTTGTTGTTGCTCAGGGCCCCATTTGAAATCGTTCTTCTTCCGGGTCACTTGATAGAGAGGGCTTATGATCAGACTGTAATTTGGAATATGCATTCTCCAAAAACCCACAATGCCTAAGGAAGCTTGTGTTTCTTTTTTGCTAGTTGGTGGAGACATGGCTGTTATTTTGTTGATCACATCCATTGGGATCTGACGATGTCCATCTTGCCATTTTATTCCTAAAAACTGGATCTCCTGTGCAGGTCCCTTGACCTCACTTTGTTTTATGGCAAAACTGGCTTTCAGGAGGATTGGGACTATTTTCTTCCCTTTCTCGAAACCTTCTTCTTCTGTGTTGCTCCATACGATGATGTCATCAATGTATTGCAGATGTTCGGGAGCTTCACCCTGTTCTAATGCGGTCTGGATCAGTCCATGGCAAATGGTAGGGTTGTGTTTCCACCCCTGGGGCAATCAATTCCAAGTGTACTGGACGCCCCTCCAAGTGAAAGCGAACTGTGGCCTGCACTCTGCTGCCAAAGGGATTAAGAAAAATGCATTAGCGATATCAGTTGTAGCATACCATTTGGCTGCTTTTGACTCCAGTTCGTATTGCAGTTCCAGCATGTCCGGCACGGCAGCACTCAGGAATGGCGTGACTTCATTCAGGCCACAACAGTCTACTGTTAGTCTCCACCCTCCATTAGACTTTTGCACTGGCCATATGGGACTGTTAAAAGGTGAATGAGTCTTACTGATCACTCCTTGGCTCTCCAGTCAACGAATCAGTTTATGGAAGGGAATCAGGGAGTCTCGGTTGGTGCGATATTGCCTCCGGTGCACCATTGTGGGAGCACCATTGTGGGAGCAACTGGCACCTGTTGTTCTTCAACCCTCAGCAACCCCACAACAGAGGGGTCCTCTGAGAGACCAGGCAAGGTAGACAGTTGTTTAATTTCCTCTGACTCCAAGGCAGCTATACCAAAAGCCCACCGGTACCCTTTTGGGTCCTTGAAATACCCTCTCCTGAGGTAGTCTATGCCAAGGATGCACGGAGCCTCTGGGCCAGTCACAATGGGGTGCTTTTGCCACTCATTCCCAGTTAGGCTCACTTCGGCCTCCAATGTAGTTAACTGTTGGGATCCCCCTGTCACTCCAGGAATACAGATGGGTTCTGCCCCTGTATAGCTTGATGGCATTAGGGTGCACTGTGCACCGGTGTCTACAAGAGCCTTATACTCCTGTGGGTCTGATGTGCCAGGCCATCGAATCCACACAGTCCAGTAAACCCAGTTGTCCCTTTCCTCCACCTGGATGGAGGCAGGGCCCCCCTAGTCCTGGTCATAATATTCATTACCCATTTCTTGTATATATGAGTCAGGAGCTCCTTCACTAAAATCAGGAGTAAGATCAGCCCTTTTACTCTGTCTGGGGAACTGTCCGCTGGAAACCGGAGCAGCAATTTTCCTGGAAGAACCCTCTTTGGTGATTGTTTTTCCTTGCAACTCACATACCCTTGCCTCTAGGGTGGAGGTAGGTTTTCCATCCCACTTCCTCATGTCCTCTCTGTGGTCACGCAGGTAAGACCATAGGGTGCCCCGTGGTGTGTACCCTGTATGTCCTCTCTCGAGCAGAAAACACTGACTCCTAATAGCTGAGACACTGGTCCATACAGGTGGGGAGTAGGACATATCCTCTTTGAATCGTTGGAACTGTTTCTCCACAGCTGAGACAAGGGAGGAATAGATACTTTCTTCATATTCCCGGAGGTTACTAACGACATCATCCACTGTTGGACCTTCTCCATCTTTCCAAGTCAGTATTGCCAATGAGTTGGCACACGACGATGGTGCGTTCCGTACCAACTTCCGCCGTATGGGTCGTGCACTGGACCTCATCTGGATCTTTGGGTGACTGCACATTGTCCAGGTCACCATAAATCACCTCCAACATGGCTAATTCCCTCAGGTACTGGATACCTTTCTCCATGGTGGTCCACTTCCCGGGGTGATATACAACATCTTCCTTGAAGGGATATCTTTCCTTTATAGCTGACAGGAGTCGCCTCCAGAGGCTGAGGGCTGGTGCCCCTTTTCCAATCGCTTTGTCAATGCCCCCTTCTCTCGGATCTCAGCTGTTTAACCTCCTTACCCTCTAATTCCAGGCTACTGGCCCCGCTATCCCAGCATCAGAGCAGCCAGGTGACAATGTTCTCGCCTGGACGATGGCTGAAATCTTTTTGCATATCTCACAGCTCACTCAGGGATAGGGATCGGGTAGTTTCCGTCTCATCCACAAGTTCTTCCTCTTTCTCTCCTTGTGATGGCCCTGCTCTTTCATCTTCCCTTTCTAAACAAGCTGACTTTCACTTCCAGGATTTCTTCTTATGTATAGGAGCGACTGATACTGACACGGGCTGGTTCCCTGGTTGAGCCGCATTATCTGTCGCAGGGGGGGGTTGGAGTGACCACAGTGCCTGTCGCAGAGGGGGCTGGAGTAGCCGCAGTGCCTGTCACAGGGGGGACCGGAGTAGCCACAGTGCCTGTCATTTTGTCACCAGATCCTTGAGGGTTCTGAATAGTGTTGAACAGCACTCGGTAGGCATGGGCCAGGCCCCAGCACATTGCAGTGATTTGTCTCCCTAGAATTGCCAGGGTGACAGCATACTTTTTCCAAATATTCTACCAATTTTTCAGGATTCTGCACTTTTTCAGGGGTGAGGCTCCAAAACACTGGAGGTGCCCACGATCCTAGGCATTTGCCCATGCTGCCCCACACACCTTGCTACTCATAACTATCCGGCCTTGGGGTAGATGTCTGGATGATATTCTTAAATTGCTTAATAATCTCAGACAAAATCAAAACAGTATTCCCAAGCAATACCAATAGATGTATCTTAACTACCCAAGGATGTTCAAGATACTGAAAATTTATTGTAACAAAAGAGGAAACATTGTAGAAGAAAGTAGCGAAGGTGCCATTCTGCATTTCCTCCATAAAAAACCTCTCAGAGGAAGAGGTATAATTGCTAATTGTCTCCATAAGGTGGTACCTGACATACAGTAACGGTTTTAGTACGGCACTTAGGTACCAAAATAAACCCAAGGTCACTGTTTTAATAACAAATCTCACAGGCAAAACATCACCAATTAAAGCAGAGCACAGCAAACTGCAAAAACCAACACCGATCTTTAACATGTACAGCAAAAAAATGAGCATGGTGCAGATCAGGTAAACCAGTATTGAGAACAGATGAATCAATATCGTGGCCCACAACTACTAACAGATCTAAATTCCTTAATACACTCTGGTTAATCTGTTATTATCTCAAACCCTTCGAGCCCTGCATTGGGCATGAAAAAGGACTGTCATGGTTTAGCCCCAGTTGGCAATTAAGTACCACACAGCCACTCATTCACACACACCCACCCCCTGCCCCGGTGGGATGGGGGAGAGAATCGGAAGAGCAAAAGTAAGAAAACTCATGGGTTGAGATAAGAACAGTTTAATAATTGGAACAACAACAACAATAAAAATTGTAATGAGGTTGTAGAGAGGTGAGGGTCGGTCTCTTCTCCCAGGTAACAAGTGATAGGATGAGAGGAAATGGCCTCAAGTTGTGCCAGGGGAGGTTTAGACTGGATATTAGGAAATTTTTCTTCACCGAGAGGGTTATCAAGCATTGGACCAGGCTGCCCAGGGAAGTGGTTGAGTCGCCATCCCTGGAAGTATTTAAAAGACGTTTGGATGAGGAGCTTAGGGACATGGTATAGTGGTGGTCTTGGTAGTGTTAGGTTTACGGTTGGACTCGATGATCTTAAAGGTCTTTTCCAACCTATACGATTCTGTGATTCTGTGATTCCAAGAAGGGAAACAACAAGAGAGTGAGAGAGGAACAAAACCCATGAAAAAAACCAAGTGACACAACCGCTCACCACCCGCTGACCGATGCCCAGCCAGTCCCCAAGCAGCGATCGCTACCCCCTGGCCAACTCCCCCCAGTTTATATACTGGGCATGACACCATATGGTATGGAGTAGCCCTTTGGCCAGTTGGGGTCAGCTGTCCTGGCTGTGCCCCCTCCCAGTTTCTTGTGCACCTGGCAGAGCATGGGAAGCTGAAAAGTCCTTGACTAGTGTAAACATTACTTAGCAACAACTAAAACATCAGCATGTTATCAATATTATTCTCATACTAAAATCCAAAATACAGCACTATACCAGCTACTAGGAAGAAAATTAACTCTATCCCAGCTGAAACCACGACAGACTTCTATTCAGCTATTTACAGAATCAAAATTTTCCATCACTTTTTATCATCACAAGTCACAAGTCTTTCATTCTCTGTTGACACTTACCCATCAATGGATTTTCAACACTGAAAAAAATAGTATTAAACTATATATGCTTCAAAAATACATGTCTGTCCTCTCATAAAGGTGTACGTCCAATTTACAAGCAGTGCACAGAAACAGGAGCTGTGCTTCTGATCTGCACAGACTATACCTGACTTCAGAACCCAAGCCTCAGAAAGGCCATGCAGGAAAGCATGAGGCTATTCTAAAACCCCAGCAGAAGAAGCAGGCTGCCTGGAGCAATTTTTTTCCTTACAGTTCAAGGGATCTGAAAATATTTGCTAAAGACCTGCACGTACACCAGTGCTTCAGGGAATGATGTTCTTCATAATGAAGTCCCTATACATTGAAGGATGTTAAATGCCTTCCAAGCCAGTTGTCATTAGTGTACTATTCAGAACATATGCACACAGAGATTTGTTCAATAAACTGCAGTTACCACACAGCTTCAACTATCTCACTTTCATGCTGCTAGGTAATCCATCAATCCTGGGATTACTCATAATACCCATAATATTCCAAACTTTAGAGTGCTGCCAATGACTACAGTTTTAAAAATAAAAATTGCCAAAATGTTTCCTCTCTTCATCATAAATGAGGACTTTCCCTATAAAATCACACTGGCCTGTGACCAAAGATGGGCAATAACCAGCACTGGAGCAGTGACAGGTTTGAATGCCATTATTTAACAAGACAGCCAGGCTAGAAATGAATGGTATCTGCCAAGACATAACAGTGATTCTCATCTTCCAGCGACACACAGAACCTGCTTCTAGATCTGAAAGATAAACTGAAAAATCAAAAACTAGTTGCTCTCTCACTCATGTATTTCATGTACATATAATAATAAATGTTTAAATCCCGTCTTTTGTATCTTTCTGTCTCTCCCTGCCAGACCTGCTGTAATAAGGGAAATACATTTTAAAAATAGGTAAGGAAAAGGAGCCTCACTAAAACTTTGTAATGCTTCCTAAACATCTATCAAGATTTAATCTGCAAACTCTCTTCTATATGTAAAGCAGAATACACGACTGGGTATGAGGAATTACATGCTACTTTTGGCATATAACACCCAAAACTTAATACTGATAGCCCAATTCATACCCATAGATCTTTCACATTACGCCAAAAGCCTGTAAGAGCTTGTGGGGGCAGAATTACAACTACATGAATGGTAGTCTTCTAGAGAAAATACTGGTTTGGTTCTCAGTTCTTCAAGCTGGCATTTGATGGAGAAACAAATCATTCTTTTGACTATCAAAGGTATTATTTAAAACATAGATATATAGTTTATTCTATAAAGCTGGATGAGATTAAGTATCCTTCAAATACAGAATAAATCAGAGCCTAAATGAGTCCATGGCATTATTGTTATTATTATTATCAATTTTTAAGGGACATAGGTTTTAGTGCAGAAGAATAAGCATACATTGATACGAAAAACTCTTTAATACTTCTATGGAGATCCACAAAGAAAGCAATCGTCTTGAGCAAACAAATAAATACTGCTAAGTAGTACGAGATGCAAATCGGACATTTCAGTTTTTAGGCATTTGGTTTCCCTGCAAAAAATCTGAAATTTACAGCAGAAATCTGTAAAAGTAGGAAACTGCATTTGCTCTAGTTATCAGGATGTGGCAAGTCCTGCTATTTCTGCAAAAGATGTTACTTTAAAGGACTGTAGGTCTTTGTTGCTACAAGAGTACCAGAGAAAATAGAATGAGAACCTTTACACTGCAGTGACTGATGACCAAGAGGATGGTGCACATTGTGTCTATGAGTGGAATGAACAGGAACAACTTTCTCCTGTGTGTTTCCCTTATTTTTCGTTATGCTTGACATTTATGAGACTTATTGTAACTTCTGAACTGCCTACTGCAGTGAGAGGTAGGAGATTAGACTTCACTGTGTTGTATTATGGAGACACAGAAAAAAAAAATGCTTGAGAAATTGGAATGGCCTGGCAATGGTTTGAAGGTTGAGATAGTGTCCTAGATGATGCTGTCAAACAAAATACATGCTGTGTGTACATATCACAGAAGTTTTGCACATAGTGAAAGAAATGCTATATCTTCCTTGTTCTTTTGCTGTGCTGCAATGTCTAATGTTGGAGTGGAAATAGGGCATGACTTGTGCTTGATGTTCCCAGCATGTTTAATGGTACAGCTATTCCCAAGAGTCCACACTTGCCTGGGACTCCAAAGTAGGATACTGCCAGACATAGACAGTTTAGGATCAGTCCCATTACTGTTACAGCTTGCTCAGAATGAAAGTAGAAGAAAAAGTTGGCTTCTGGTTGGCAAATCACATGTTAAAAACTGTCACAGATACTACAGGTAAATTAGGCACTTTTTAATCCTCTCCCTGTTTTTAAAGAGAGCCCTAGCTATATAGGTTCCTTAATGTCAATACAACAGACGAAGTTATGCCAGATTACTTGTTTCACCCATTAACAGAATTGTGGTAACTAAAATGCTTAATTCTTATATCCTTCTTGAACATACCTGAAATTTAGTCTGGATCTAATTCACCTTGATGTAACTACTCAATGTTGCAACACTTGGTCAGGACACAGGAAGGTAGGGCTCATTTTGGACTAGTCGGTGTTTGAGGATTCGTCAAAGACAAATAAACAATAAGTATTACTACTGTAAGCATAAGCTAACAATCAGAGTTCTCGTCTAGTCTGTTAAACTTTATTTAGTGATGCAAGGAACTTGCATTTCATTTCAGGCATGCAGGACTACCTTGCTAGCAACCTCTGACTTGAGCACAGCTTTTCTAGAGAAAGCAAAATAAAAAGCTTTGCCACCAGTCCACCCTTTGTGCTTGGAAGAAGACAGCATTGAGGGAGCTGTGTTTCCAGGGATTGTTCTAAACTGGCCATTTAGGCCAGTCTTCTACTTGCTTGGTGTCACTAGAGCAACTCAAAGCAGTCAGATGCATGACTGGGATCTGAGCCTGCGAGTAACGAATCCTCCTTGGTCTGTGAGAGCCAATTTTCTTGGACAATTTCCTCTGGTATTATTCCTTTCCTCTTTTTCAGTTTGTTTTAAGAGTGCCAAAGTGATGATCTCAATATATTACAAGCCCTTTAGACAACAGTTTCAGGATTACAAAGAATAGTTGAATGACTAGCAGTGGAGCCAAGTATGTCTTGTCCGGTGCTAAATCAACATTTCAGGAATATTTTTTTTCCCCCTGGTGTTACACGTTGAAACGATTCAAGCATTTCATATATGGCAGTATCACCTTAAATCCTCCCTTCTGTTTAGTCTGCTTCCATGTGTACCACTAGACCACTGCTCATACACTATCAACCATACAGGGAAGAATCCCTTAAAATCTGTTTCTTGGTTCCCTTCATGATGATTCTACAGCTTCTTTCCAGTATTGTAGTTGTCATTCTGATAAAAGGGAATCTGTTCTTCTTTATAGCAATATAAATCAGCAATAGGTTTGTTGGCTTGAGTGAAGTGATTCCTCACACCTACGTGTGTGTGGGGAAAAAAAAAATACTTTCATGTTACAGCACTCCATTAAACCATACTTCAGTGTCTCTGCAGAGATCAGGACACACTGGCATTCAGTAAAAGGATAGACAGGGGAAAAAATATCTGAGTGCTGCACCTCTGCTGTGGAGGATTTGGCCCTGCACTAACTCATCAGCAAAAAGGGTGCTGAAAGGGCAATGCCTAGAAATTGTAGACAAATGACAGATTCTTGAAAGAGTCTATTGACTATCACAGTAGCAAGTAAATTCAATAGAAGAACAATATATGATAGGAAAAAAAAGTAGTATTAGCCAAGTATTAATGGAATAAAAAGAGAAGATGGAACTACCATACAAAGGCGAAAATATTTACATCAATATACACTTGCTCTTACATAGGTATAGATGACCAAATAATGTTCTTGTCACTGAACAGGCAGGTGTACTTATATGAGAAGCTGAATGGCTGCATGTTGTGATATAGCATTGAAAAAATGGCTTTCAGCTTGGTTTAAGCTAAAGAAAAGAGAGTAGAAATTATTATGAACTTGACATGTGCTGAAGAAGCAATTTACCATTTTAAGAATCCTTCCCCCTTCTCCTCATCCCCGGTACCTTTCTTCATGCATTCAACATTTCTTACACACTAGGGTGATGCCATTCTTTGGTGAGATGCATGTTCAGTCTTGGTCCAGACATTTTATGTAACTCCTATATGTAACTCTTGTTATGGCAAGACTGCCAAGTTCTTCACTTGAGCATCTCTGTCACTGCCAGGTGAGGAGGGACATAAACAGGAGGGGAGAGGACATTCCATGCACTCTGCAATTTCTGCAGTTGCTAACACAAAAACCTGAGTGTCTCACTTCAAAGGAGACTGTAGCTCCAGGTTTGCGTCAGAAGGGTGGATGCACTGAAAACAAATTAAAATAAGGACTCGCTAGATTTCCTGTCTCCCTGATGTGGTGACAGGTTTTAAAGGTGATGTGCATCTGACTGGAGTCTCAGGTATTCCAGGTTCCTGCCAAAAAAATCCAAAAGTCTGGAAGTCCTAGCCTGCGCATTCATATCAGAATCTGCAAGGCAACTTCATCTTACAGACTCATAAAAACAAGGCTTTCAGGCTTGTGGGAGAGCCTGCCTTATTGGACTGCCTGCATGTTGCAGTTTGGTGAAACCAGCTACCAAACCAGCGAGCTCACAAGTCAGCTGGTCCTGGAAGCCGGACACCCAGAAATGTCTCTGCTCTGGATTAAGACATATGGTGGTCATAATCTTTGCACCTCTCTCCCCTCTATTCACTGGTGAACAGCCTGAACCTAACAAAAGTCAGATTGATGGAGTCCCAAGCAGTACAAGCTGTCCATCTGCTGTCCTTTATATCAATCATCCTTTTTTTTCCCCCCAGTATGTCTACCCCGAATATTTTTCAAAACAATACTGTGTCTTTAGAATCTGCCACCTATTATATCATGCCACTTGTGTGTCGGTGTTTCATTTTATTTTTGTTTTCTTAACACTTCAGCAAAAGCAAAATAATGTATTGTCTTACTAGATACTTTTCCTCCTACAGCAGTGTTCTGGTAATTTATAGAACAGTGAAAAAGCAACTCCCAAGACATTTTATGGAGCAGATCTTCAGCTGATGCAACATGGCTTAGCCCTGCGGGCTTCAGTGAAGCAATATCAATTTACACCAACGGATGGTCTGGCCCTGCTGTAGCTAGTCCATCTTTGAAATAATGCAGCAAGAATCTGAATGCTCACAGCAGAATCAGCAGCATCAAGAGGTGGGGAAGGAAAACCCACATAATCAATCTATGGGAGGCCACAGCTGTGCTGAAGAAAGTCTGAAGGGATCCCCTTATTTTGGGCTTTTCATGCTATGTTCAGCAAGCTGGGCTGCAAAACTGAAAAAAATACTCAATCATGGCTTTCTTAGTTTTAGCACAAGCCCAGCATGGCTGACGTCAACAACTGACTCTAAAGGCTTTGTTAGTTCATGATAGAGGAGGTGCTGGGTGATGATGATGTGCCTTTCGCACTGCCAAAGTGAATGGATCTTATTCCAAGATTTAATACACGGATCTCCCTTACCAAACTCAGCATTCGGTGCTCACAAGCCTTGCTGACCAGGGCAATGGGGGAGCTGCACGCTTTCCATGTCAGCTGAAATAACAACGACAAAGACTTCGTGACTTTTTATTATCCTCCCTTACTTCCTCGACTTTTCAAATTACTTTGCAATCTCATGAAGCCTGATATGTTGTGCTGGTGAGCTACTCAGTGAGTGCAGAAGTGGTGATTTTCCATTGAGTATTACAATTAACAGGCCTACCAGCTCACTGATTCATTAATTCAAAATGAACACATTCTTTCATTCTTTTTTTCTTTTTGGTTGCACATGGTTCATTTCAGAAATATTCCCCTCTGCTTTCAGCAACGTAAGCAAATTAACACCAGAGAGATTCAGAATCTATGAAAATGCATCCTTTGAGCATCTGTTAAGTAGATTTTTGTTATGCCATATAAATGAGGATCAGACCTAGGTCAGGTCAAGCGCTGTGAAGGACATGCTAAACATATCAATTTGCAGCAATCACTAATCTCTGTTGTCTGCATTTTTAAGACACAAAGTAATAGCTTATTCGTCGACCCAACATGTAGAATTATTGATGGAATTAACATCTATAATGGCAAAAGGAGGAAGTCTCCAGATTTTTTTAACTTTTAAATTTTTTTCTCTCATCTGAAAATCTATAGAGGTTTTGCTATTTGCAATTTTTGATGGAAGAGAACAGTGTTAGTAGCATTTGGAAAATACAGCAGGAGTATTCTAAGCACATCCATTAAGAGACACAAGCCTGGAAACCTTTCAAAAAAACAGAAGTTCCTGCTTATCTACATTAGCCTTTGCTTTCTTGCCTCAGCAGGGATGAAGGGGATCAGAATAGATTAGGATGGCTAAGACAGACAGACAGACTGACCAACCAACCAAACTATCTCTCGTCCCCTTCTGTTGAACAGTTGGCAGTCTGCTGTTGTCAGGAGTCTACTTAATGTACAGCAGTGAACCGACACGCACAATGCATTACAGAGACAGCACGCATAACCTCAGTGGAGAAGGCAAAAATCTTGGCCTCACTGGCATTGGCACTCCTGCAGCTTATCGAGACAATGGCTTTTGTTAACTGTTACTTGTACTAGACAGGCAAAGGACAAAGAATAGCTATGCAGAGTAATTTTAAAAAGAAAGAAGCTTCTCTACAGGACTTCGTAAAAGGGTGAGCCATTTCTAAAGTCCTTACGTATTGGTCTCATATCTAAACTGGGAGCACTGGCACTGCTAAACATTAACAAATTAAATTTGTTTCATTATATTAGGACTAACTGTATGATTGTTTTATGGCAGAGACAGCTGTCCCCTAGGATTCTCGCCAAGACAGAGAAATTCCTTTTTTTTCCTTCTAATGCTTAGGTGAATTTCCAGCAAGGGGCAAAAATGAGAGGCTGTGACAACGTGTAGTGCCAGAAAAAGAAAAGGGCAACAAGAGTTGAGTCTCTCAAGGACCAGTCTTCAACCTGATTTCATTTAATCCTTCAATAATGGTCTCAGTCTAAGAAAAAAGACTGTGACAATTAAATGTCTTGATGACAAGATGAAAAAAAAAAAAACCACCCACCCCCCCACATTGAAAAGGCATCATAAGTGTAAGGAATAGGAATAACAGGCAGGAATAGTTGCATGACCTTAAGAAATGGATTAATGAAAGCAAAGTAGTACATTAAGGGACAAAAATCTTCTTCTCTAACTTTGGATCTCATCATAGGAAAGCACCTGCAGAAGAATGAGAGAATTACAGCTGTTGTAGGCAGTCAAGAGCTACCCAAGTGAGAAAGGAAAAGAAAGTGATCTACCTGTATCAAGCAAGGTCCTCTGTAGAGAGCACACCTGAAGCTTCACACTGTGTACAACCTGGAGGTCTAACATCGTGCAAGATCACTTCAGTGAACAAATGGAAGAGAAATCATGAACTGAATTGAGCTTGCTATTTTAAGTTTACACTGGAGAAGTTATAGGTCTTTTATGTACAAACACATCAGGAAGATGAAAAAATGAGTACTTAAGTTAAAGGCAAATACTGGAACAAGGATTGATACATTATCAGGACTTAATAAAGCAGTAGGAACATTAAGACATAGGAACTTAATTCAGTACTTCAGCCTCTTAAGTTTTCAGGAAATGTTTAGGATCACAGCCAGTAGCTACTGTTGTTTGCATGAAAAATTAGGACATTCAAACTTCACTAGTATGCTATTAGGACTGAAAATGAAAAAAAAAAAAAGAAAAAAAGAAAAAAAGAAATGTATTCTATCTGCAAGTGGAAGTTTGGAAACAATCCACAAACACGTTTGCATGTAAAACACAGAAAATCCCTTATTCCCCTCCATGCCAAGAAAGAATTATATTTTAATCAGTACACCAGATTTCCCCACTTTAAAGCACCTTTTCAGTGTTTTCTAAAATCAAGTCTAGAGACCAGTATACAGCTCAGATCACATAAGATTCTGCAGTAAACAGTAAGAAACTGTATGGTGAAACAGGGAAAAGAAGTGTGCTTCATTTAACTGAAATCAATGAAAGCATCTGGGGGAAAATATTTTCATTGACACCTTTACTCAGGCATCCTTAGTGACTCAAACTTTGGGTCAGACCCTGAGATCGCAACTGGAATCAAATTTTATATTAAAATATTGCCTTAAATGCAACTGTTTGTTAAGAAGGGCCTCATTACTGAGAGGATGTTTGTTGTAATTAATGACTTTGTTTTACTTTTGAAAAGAAATTTTATAAACGTTGTTCGGGCAATAATACTTAATGATACATTTCAATTCCATTTTACTTACTTAAATTATAAAACCACAAGGGTCAGTTTTTCATTGCAGAGTTGAAGTAAGTTCCTTCTGAATCACTCAAATCAGCATTTTGCAAGGCATTATCCTCAATTACCTAAATCATTGTTTGACAGGATATTTTTCTAAGGAGACATACATTCTGGTGAAGACTTCACCAGAAAATGAAGAGTCCAGCCAAATGAACAGCATATTTACAAAAAATACTAAACAATGGTACTGAAAAGAACATATAGATATGCTAGCAATTTCCACAACTAGAAAAAGAAGCTGTCTGAAGGAGCTGTGACTAGGAAGTCACCAAATCAGCACTTTCTTTATGGCAGCTTTGGAGAGAGACCCAAATAAATCAGATTTGTCATAACTCTAAATACCATTTGAAATGTCAGCTGGGATTTCGAACTCAGTGTACCACGGCAATGTGTTTGTAAGCCTTGACTGCACTTCACAAGAAGCCTGTTGTTTTCAGAGATCAAGAAGCCATTTTCTGTGGGAGAAATTCTTCAATTTTCTCCAATCATCTTTGTTCTATCTGTTCACATCAGATAAAGATGTTCATTCTGTTCAATCTGAATGTACTTTCTCCTTAACAAACACACTGCTGAGTATGTAAAAGTTGTTCTGTCAGAAGCTGTTTTAAACAATGCTGGCTTTTTACCCATTCGGTTTTCAAAAAACATGGGTGACAGTACAGAGCAGTCATATATCCTGTACCAGCAGGCAGCTCATTTACTTTCCATGTTTTAAAAATGCCCCTTTGCCTTAGAAAAGGTCTCCATTCTTCAAAAGCCCTCTGCTGAAATGTAAGTGGTCGTTCATTTAAAAGAAAGCAAATGGGATGGGATGGGATGGGATGGGATGGGATGGGATGGGATGGGATGGGATGGGATGGGATCTCACAGCAGCTTCTTTATGGCATTTTGTTTTTCAGTCATGAAAATCTGAATGCTTAATCTGAAATAGATTAAAGTCTAATAGAAGAGCCATCAGCAGAAAGCAAGAGTATAAACCACATTGGACTGTATTGGTTCAGAGCACGGTAGCTGCACGTTACCTGACTTACCTGTACCATTGCTCTTCTGAAATCATTCACTCACAGGAAAACCTGTCCACATCATTCATGACCACCAATCCTCAATCCTCAGATGTATACCACAGAAGTCAGGGACTACCCTAAATTAATAAGCCACCAATAAGTAACCAACAAGGCGAAGGCAGCATTGGTTATACATCATTTTCCATCTACTATATGAAGACAGCATAGGGGAAGGGTGAATAATGATCTGACTTGGTTTTGTGGCATGAAAATCCCCCTCAGAGTTAGTCTGCCTTTACGCAGCTATGCCAGATTTAGAATTATATCACTTTCTCAGCACAAAGTAACTGCAGTTCAACAGAGAATCTAAATGTGAAGTAATATCTGAGGTGGCACATTACCTTTTCTCTGACGGTTGGGACAGTTTAGGACATTACATTGTCCTAAACTAAATTATTGCTAATGTAGAGACATCCTGAACCCGTATTCAGGTATCAAAGCCATGTTTCAATTAGAATCACTACAGAACTGATTCTTTTGCTCTGCTTTCAATTCTATGTATATGTATTTTGTCAGTACACCTTTTTCAAGCCATCGATATATTCGTATTGTCTTTGGAAAACTGTATGTTTACAAAGCCTTAGGAACAATCTATTTTACACAAGAGATAAGCCTATTACATAAAGTAATAAATTGCACCTTAACAAAACTCCCAAATGACTCCCAAAGAAACAAAGGGCACCATCACTGAAATTAAAAATTGTCAGTGTCCTCCTCAGTCTTGGAGACCAGAAATATTATTTCCCTGAAAAATCTCACCGCAGCACAGGAATAAATGGTGCAGCCAAATAACTACCCACTCATGTAATCATTTTAAGATAACATTTTCAGATACATTTTCATAATAATGTAAGCCTATGAATTCATTTTTAAAAGAAGGCTTTATCCTTTATACTGAAATAAAGTGAGGAAAGAATTCTTACCTCCTTTTTTCAATCTTGTAACTCTTATAACAAAAGCAATATTAAAAGGACTTTTCTCTGATATTCTTTGGAGAAAGGTATTATTCATTAACCAGTGTGATATATATTGTGACAGGGGAAATGATTCCCTGTTCTGGATTAAAACTCCATCGTGCATGGTGCAAACATTGAGCAAAGAGAATGTGCAATCTATGTAGTGGCAGATACAGACAAGGAAGGCAGCTGGGCATAAATGTACTGTCAAAATGCTCTGCACTGACGAACCAGACCCCAAGTAATTACAGGAAGCATCCTGGGTAATTCAGGAACATTTCAACTTCTCTGCTTCTGCATGCATTTAACTGAAAGGGGTAAGAATTCCTGCAGAAAGTGAGCACTGTACAATAGCAGGAATGGAAAAGAATCATTTACATAGCAGTCCTTTCTCATAGTATCCCGTTCCACATTCCTCTTGTAAATGAGTAATTATTTTACTTTTTTATAATTCTGACAATTACAGAAATGCATCCATTGCTTTTGAAATTTTTATAATCATTCTATCTATATGCATGCACCAAAAAGCATCATACCTACGTAAAAGAGTACAACAGATTGCCTGTGTACAGGTATACACCAAGCATAAGATACACACATGTCCTAGCTACCAGCACTGCATCCAACCATGAAAGAGAGGCCAGACCAACCGTTACATAGAGAAGCCAGATCTGAAAATGCAGAAATTCTTTGGAAGCTCTGCCTAAATTTTAGGAGGGGAGCTCCCAGGCCCATGATAACTGCAGCCATCACATTCAGGGGCAGCTGGTCTTGCAACTTCCCTACTCATATGGCTGTGAAATGTTTTTTTTAAAGCCACTAGGAGTTTAGGTGTGATTTTCAAAAGGCAAAATATGCTACTATGGTGTAATTTCCCCATATAAGGGTTAGCCCACCAGCTGCACTGGCTGAGTATTTAGTGGAAGTAAGAGAGTTAGAGAAGTTAGGGCAGCCAGAACTGGCTTCCATCATAAACCAAGTTCATCTTATCATTTTTTTCACACTAGCATAACACCTGTGATTTTTAGGAAGGTACTTCTGACTTATATTTGTGTAAAGACCTGAGTTAAAATCCAGTAAAGTCTATGGAATCTTAGGAACATCTTTAATGCACATGATAACAGGCTGTAAGTGATAACAGAAGAGCAGCCTTTGTTTATAAATAACATATTGATTCTTTTTTTAACAGTGAGTCAATAGGACAGGAAAACAAATTTTTCAGTAAAATTAATGCCTTTGAGTTAACAACTTAATAGTTTGATATTTTCTTAGAGTATTTCTGTTGAGGATATAAATCATTGGGCTTCATGAGCAGTATGTCAAAGGCTGTTTTTCATCCTGGAATATAGGTTACTCTTTATTTCCGTTACAATGCATTCTCCTCAATCTATACAAATTGTATTTCCCCTTCTCTGTAATTTCAAAAAGGATTTCTCAAAAAAGAACAGGACGGAAGTATTTTACGCTTCAAACCTTATCCATTTCTGAAAATGTTCTAAAAGCCCTAGTAGGAATTCAGTTTTACAGATGTATAGTGTTTCCTAAAAACAATGAAAATGTTGATGTTTCCACAGAAACATCATAAACTTTCCTGGATCCACAAAGGCAGTGTTACATATCAACAGGATAAGACACTCTCAGTTCCATCTATTCAAACACAGCCAACTATTTTTTTAAGATTGCTAACTAAACTGTATTAAAAGCTTACTCGGTACCCTTTGCCAGTAAGTACATTTTCTTAAAAGTATTGTTAAGGCTCTAGAAGTGAACTTAGGAAACTACAACCAGGAGGGACCTTTTGGATCATCAGGTCTTATTCCCTGCTGCTGCAAGGGCACCATGTCAAGTATTATCACTGTAACAAACTTTTCCAGTGCTGTTTTAATTCCAAATTTGCCCCCATCTTCTGCTGGAGAGTTGATAGAAGCTCAGTGCTCTCACCCACCTCTAAACCCAGGGAGCAGCCAGTTCACATCTAGCAGAAGTTTTGTGAACTGATAAGCTTATGAAGAGCCGGAATATCCTTTTGTTACTTTTCAGCCTCTCTTCCAGGTCCTCTAAAAGGTGCTTCAGTTCCTGAATTTCCTTGCCCACGTGTCAAGTACTCCCATACAATCTTTCCAGTAATTTCTTTCTGAGGAAACAGTGCTTTAGCCAGGTTCAGTACATGCTCTCATTCATTTGAAAGCCTGCCTCTTTCTTCTCCTATATAGTATCAAATTTTTATTCCCATCAGTCCATCTTCTCACTGACATAGTATTTTTTGCCATATTCTTATTTTTGCAATTTTCCCTGTCCTATACATTGAAAATACTTATCTCAGCCATCTCTCCCTGCTTCTACATTTCTCAGTAACAGAACCATACTTCGCTGTCTTTCTCTCACTACAATTGGAACAGATACATTTGCTTCTATTTCCTTGGATGTTTCTCCAGCCTTGGCTATTTAAGCTGAAACTGCTACGCTGCATGTCTGCCCAAGTGTGCCCAATTTTTAACTGATTTTTTTTTTAACTCCTGGTATTAAGAGAGGAAATATCTGGTAAATATATAACCAAAAGGAGTACAGAGAAAAGGAATGGCGTGATAGGGATGCATAGAAAGGCCTGGGGAGAAAAAGACTGTTGTCTTACCAAAAGAGAAAGGCTAATCTAGTGGAGAGAGACAAGGAGAGTGTGGGGAGAAGGGAGCCAGACTTTTGGCTGGGCTGTGGAAATGAGGATCTGGATGAGTGAGGTAGCAGAAATGCTTAATGCTGCTGCAGCACACACCTCACAGGGCTTTGAATTGAACCCCAGAGTCCTGCTGCTCTAATCTCAGCAAAAGACTATTAAGTCCCCTAGAAAGTACATGGATCCACGAGTGACTAGATATGGATGGCACCTGAACAGATCTTATCCTCCACCTCACCCCTTGCCCCTTCTGCATCTGATGCATCAGTGAATGGACCTGACCTCTGTACAGCCATACCAAAAGCTGAAAGGGATACAAGCATGGAACTGATGCAAAGGGAGCAGAAATGGGGTTTCAGTTGGAGCAGTGAGGGAGCTGGAGGCTGTGCTGCACAGGGTATATGATTTGGATCTATATATAACATCAGATTAAAAACCCAAGAAAACTCTGAGTTATGAGCCTATAATTCCACCTCGCCAGGGTTCTGGTGGTATATAAAACACTGTGGTAGTTTATGTCACCTGACCCTGCAGTGAAATCAGAGATCCATAATTCACAGTTACCTGCTGGTTTCCTACAATCAGAAATTTTGAAATAAGTTAGTAATGTCATTAACCAAAAACCCCAGCTATTGCTATATCAAAAAGAAGACTGAACTTCTGATTTTAAAAGCAAAACAAAAAATAAAGAATATAGCACAGGAATACTGTATTTCATTCATATTTCCTGTTTTTCCCTCACCTACGCAAAAGTTGGCCAATGTTGATTTTTAGTTAAATTGTATTTAAAAAAAAAAGTTTCATTTCATTCATTAATGCAGGCAGTAACACAGCCTTCATATGATATGATATGTCTTATTCAATATAATAAAATATATAGTTGATAGTGAAATTATTCATAAAATAGATCTATATAAGGATATATAGGCTGTACTGTTTCATTTTGGGGTTGTAATATTGAACTACAGATTCCCTTGTAGGCAAAGCAAAGATCCTGTTCTAATCATAAAGTAGAAGTACACTAAGCAAGATAAAATTAATATTTACTTGCTTGGAAACCAGACATTAAGGATGCTAACACAGCATGCAAAGCTACTACTATGTAAGCACTTTGTAACACTTTAACATTACTAACATAGCCAGAGACAATGCAAGAGCATTTTGTATCACAGCTGAGCTTTTTATACATATAGACATGTATATAAATAATATATAACTGCAAAGGGTTAAAGGGAAACCTGTAGTGTAACTACACCAAAGGGCACGGGAAAACATGTGTAAGCAGTAAAATCTGCAAGGTAAGAATACGATGTAGTACTGGCAGGAAAGATGTATGGTGGAGCCAGAACAGGAACTGTCTCCTTACTCTTTTGAGGAGGAGGTGAGGAGCATAAAACAATGATAAACATTTAAAAATAGGGAAGGAAGGGGTCGCTCTTCAGCTTCAGCTCCCCTCAGAGAGAGCCGGAGCCCAGTCCCTTGGCCTCAGTGACCGAGACCAGTGCAGACCACAGCCCCTAGCACTAATGACACAGCATCCGCTCTGTGGGGCTGAACACACACAGCTAATGTGGGATATGATCGTTAAGGACCATCTGTTTGAATACTTAGTGATAATGATTGACAATGAGTAAGAGCTAACCATTAGCACAAATCGCTAACGAATGTCAGTCAAGCAAAGGGGTGCTGTGAGGTTTACAACTGGCCTGATTCATCCATCTTCCAAGCATGCCCACGGCAGCAACCTCTCACTCCCTGACACAGAGATACGCCCCCAGTCAGTTGCAATGCCCTCCTGACAGTGGAAGATTCATTTTCATGTCCAAACCTGTCACAACAAAAGTTTCCTACCACTCATACTTAGGTTTCCCTTACATTGCTTAAAATTATTTTTTACCCAGGGATGGTCAGACACAAACACACATCCACCAGCTATCTTTATTCCACTCTCGGTTACATTTCTCTCACCTGTTATTGGACATCACTCAAAAAAACTCACCGAGTATTTTGATTCATCTGGTTTGTGCTTTCTTTAGGTAAATATATTAAAGGACATCTTTTCCATCTTCCAATAACACAGTGACAGATAAGCATTAGAGTCAACTGCTGCAGGAGGGAAATGTATTTTCAGTTAACTGCAATAACCACTGTCACTGTGTATCCATTATGACAACCACAATTATTTCCAATTTTTTTCCAGGCTCATGCTCATGTTAACATTACAGGGAAAAAGGTCAGAAACAGACTCTTCAACTTATAATCTGGTTCCAGAGATACCTAAATGCATACCCCAAATTCCTAAGGTGTTACCAACGTACAGTTACTAAAAAAAAATAATAAAAAAAATCATTTTAAACTACAGTTTAAATACCTCCCTTTTACCCATTAGATCATAAGAAAAACATATTACAAGTACAGATGATATCTTTTCAGAGTGCTATATCACCATTTTCAAGATTTCATAGGCAAGAGCTAGTGTGTAATAAAAAACCCCCAGATATGTAGTGTGTTGAAAGCACATTATCTGAAGTTTTCTGAGCTTTATACTATCTAGCCACTGTGTCCTTTATGACAGTTGTGTAAAATGACTGATGCAAAATCATCGAGGAGTTCAGAAAGCATTACAAACTTGTCTGCTTTCCGACAGAGTCCCAGTGTGGTTCAGCAGCATACTTTGCTCATTACCGTAATTACCAATGAAATTTTTGAACCATGAGTTTGGTTACGTGGTTGAAGCAAATAATGGCTTGGGGGTTTTCTTTGCCTGTTTGTGTGTTGGGCTTTTTTAAACAAGTTCCCTCACCTACTGATTGAGGTGACAGGGAGTTAATTTCAATGACCACCAGTAGATGGGTAATTATGTGTGATCTAAAACAATCACAAAACAAACTACACAAGGTACTTCAGTATTTCTCTACTCAGAAAGGTAATAGAGGATTTTTCAGTCAGTTTTCCGCCTGTAATCGCCAGCAGAGAATAACCTTGTGTCGAAGGCCAGTGTTTATTTTCTATCTATGAGGATTTGCTCTTCAGGGAGAGACAGGCCTTTGTGGGAAGTCATGTCTTATCTCTGAAGACAAAATTGTAGCCTTCAACAATGTGCAGTAGGGCAAAAGAAACAGTTTACACAACTTTCTGTATTTTTCAGGGAAAGCCTTTCTGATGGGAAGAAGATTAAGTGACAAGAGCGCATTAAAGGCCAGGGCTAGCTCCAACAGTCTCCTTGCCTACTAAGGCTCTCATACTATTACGACAAATGTATTTTGTTCTGCTCCATTGCAAGCATTTATGTGACTTATGCAAAGCTCAAATTGGTTTACTGTATGTTTTTCCCGTAGTTTTACCAGAAAACATTCTCATGTGAGAAAAGAGAGCCATGAACGTATGGTCCCATCTACTTGTAGATTCAAAGAGCTTATTAAATATGCAAAATTAGTACCCACTAATGTGAGTTTTCTGTCAAGTGAGAATTACTTGTAAGATAAAGAATGTGACATTGATTTATTTTATTTATTTATTTTTTATTCTGTGTTCAGATTCTGTGCAAGAGATCTTCTCTAATTGTGGTTATTTAAATTATCTCAGATTATTATTTGGGGCAACTCCTAACTTAATCCTGATGTAGGCAAAACTCCCATTGATTTCACTGGATTCACTTAAACCCAATTTGACACTAAGTTTGGAGTAGGACACATAAGACAAATAATCAGAATAATGGCAACGTCTGCTGGACCTCAGAGATACAAAATGTGTAAGAATAAACAAGCTTCTACAGTGAGAAAGTATGTAATCCAGCATACAATAAAATTTTTATGCACCTTGTAGGAAAGTACAATTAATAAAACCCTTGATAGATATTTCACATTGTGTATATGTTATAAAGTACTTGGTGATTTTTTAAATTCTATAGGTGAGTTATTTACCACTACACTGACTTACAAACCCTGTAAATTCCTTCTGTATGTCTATTCCTTCTCTATGCATAATTAGTTACTACATAAACTAATTAGCAGTTTACATATCTCTTCCATCATCTAATTCACAAGCCAAAATGCCTTTTCTTTGCCCTAATAATGTCTTTGTAGTAATTTATACACTACAGCTTGTTCCTTTCATGGTTTTTGTTCAAATTGAATATCTACTAGTACCTTTACAGGACTTAAACATACAGCTATTTCTTTGATGATTTTGAGGAAGCTTTTTGACTGTATTATCTAATATTTTTACAAGTTCACTCCTCTACCTAGCTTGTTTCAGGAGGATCCTGGTTCATCTAAATACTTAAATATGCATTTAACTTTAAGTGCATAGTTGAATACTCTTGAAATCAGCTAGTCCTTCTAAATTAAGCAGGAGCTTAAGAACCTTGTTGAATTAGGGTATACGTGCCTTAAGAGGTGCTGAGATAACTACAGTTTCACAAGCAGAAGCTTTGAGGTTTGCTTTTTTTTCTTTTACCTTTTTTTTTAAGGCTCTTATCTGATTGAGATAAATTTTCTGGAATTAGCAGAAATTGTGACACCCATGGTTATTACTTCTGCACATTTTTCACATTCATTATGCTCAATTTGAATAAATCGTGCAGTTAATACTGTATTTCCCTTTATTTATGTGACCAGTTTTCTACAGTAGTCAGGCTTCTTTTCACCTCATACTTGCTATCTGCACATTGGGGACAGAAAGGGGGGGTGGGGGGAAGGCTCCAAACAGAAGATACAGACACTAAACCATAAAGAAACTAAACTGCTCTCACTTGAAACCAGGAAGGGTATCAGTGAACTAAAAGTGAGTAATGAGGAAAGACTGGTATATGCATAAGAGTATATGATTTGGGATGGCACTTATAAGAAAGAAAATGCAAAATTCTTCATCCCTAAACTAAGATAGGTCAGAAGTTGGAAATAAAGAGGAAGTAAAAAACAAATGGAGTGACACTTAAGGAGAACCAGGCAAAGAATCAACGCAGAGGTAAAATGCTAGAAGGCTAAAAATAAAATGGGGGAAGTGGAATATCTATCTCTAAATGAAGACACTGATTTACTAAGCATATCAGAAAATCAGTGACAGAAAAACAATCATTGGAGTACTGTAATGCCATGACAAAATATTCAGTAAAGAAAGAGTAAACCGTGCTGCTGTCAGCATAGATCAACATGTTTATGACAGTCTAGAAGTTAGCCTCATCAATAAGCTAACCATCTCAACAAATACCTGAGAATCTGCATGGATTTAAATTCCAGGCCTAAATAATAAGAATATAATAATGGGTTTGTGTTATTGACTAACCCAGATGATGACCCCAGTGAAAGACCAAGCGTGAGGGCAGAAAATACAACTCTTTGGGGTTACTTCGGTGATCTTCATGTACTCAAGGCAAATGTCACATACACACATTGTAGGGGATGCTCAGCAGAGGCAAAAAATTTTATAGGTCAATGACTGTCCTCCAATGAAGCATCCACCCCTTCTTCTAGTACCTCCTGAGCAAACCTCCACTAGAGAACCTCCATCAGAGAATGTATGGGGCCAACTTTTTTGGTACATAAAGACTGGAAGATGTCAAATGCATCTCCAGCCTTAAACCAGGTTTTTGGGGTAGTGTGGAGGACCATGAGGAGCTACTGGACTGTAAGTCTGGCAAGTATATAAGGCAAATAGGTAGAGGCTATTTATAGTATAGAGATTCATTTACTATATAGTTTTAGTTGACTGTTTAGTTTCTGTTACAGATTTATTGACATTTGATAAATATAGTAAGCTTGGGAAGACTTAGTATGGCTTCTCTAAACAGAAATCCCACCTTACAAACCTCTTGAGAGTTCTTTGAACAGATTTATGCCCATGTGGACAAGGCTGATCCAGGTGATACACTCTACTCAAATTTTAAAGCTATTGTCAAATGTAATGAACAGCTTCCATATGAGGCATGAACAAAGACTGTCCTATCAGGAAAGAAGATGGGGATATAGAAATCTATAAAGTTTTGGATAAAATACAGGCTATCCAATAAGGCAGCAGGAACCAGACTCAAAACAAACAGAAGGAAGTAGTTTCATGCATCAGGCAGTAGATCTCTATAACAAAGGATGGTGTGGGTGCGATAGAACTCAGGAGAAGACTGCAGAAGTAATGAGAAGAAAGATCCAGAGCAGACTACTAATTAAGCAACAAAAGAGTCAGGAAATTTCTGAGCTGAACACAGCTGGAGATTCGGAGAGAATCAGAAAAGTGTACATGATTGCCCTCATTACTTTTCCCTCGGTGCCTGTTTATGGCCACTGTTAGAGACCGCTTACTGGGTTGAACAGACCACCGGTCTGCACCAGCGCAGCCTGTTCTCATGTGGGAAAGGATCAGCACAGCCTAGGCTGCATGGATGCGCCAGCATGTCGGGCAGCCAGCGCTGCCGTGGGGTTCCTCCCCGCCTCCTCTGACGGGAAGGAGTAGGAGTGCTGGTAGAAAGCAGGAGGAAAATGGGTCAGTTTGGCCAGAACAACTAAGTGATGCCCCTCACTGAGGGCATATGGCAAAACCCCATAGAAAACCTTGCATATGCTTCATGAGACAAGCAAAAGATCTTTTTAATTCTAATGAGTAGGAGCAGCTTTTCACAATTACTATTTATTCCATAATTCACTGTTAATAATGCTTGCTGATTTGCATATTAGCAACCACTTCTTCACTAATGGATGTTTTTGTTATTTGACAAGTTGCAGTATTTATTGTCCCTACAGTGAACAAAGAAAATATCAGCAGATACTTTTCCTAATGCAAATACAGAGACATGCCAAAGAAACTAGAAAATAATACACATTTTAAACTGTGATAAGATGAAGTTTTCTCAAAGGTATTTTAATTAACATGTGAACTGCAGTTATAACTAAGTCCATTGCCTTAAAAAATGAGTACCCCAATAATTTCTTTTCCGTAAGTAAAATTTACTTCAGCTGTAATTTATGGTATAACCTTACAGTTCAGCATCTCTCTACTAACCCTCTTCCATCTCGTACTTTTCAGGGGGTTAATTAATTTCATGTCCAAATGACAGCAAAATATTATTTATTTTCATTATTATCACCCTAGTAAGATTAAATTGGTAATCACTTTGATTCTAACCAAAAGCCATAAATATCTCCTTGCCTTCTCTTTTACATTTTATTTTCTATACCATCAGACTGAAGTTGCAACAGCAGACTGGGCTTGCACACTTGGCTGCTTCCCTTCTCCCCAAGCTGAGCAGCAGCTGATTTACTCAGTTGTTTAAACAGACTGGCAGGCTGAGCTACCGCTGGTGTTCAAGTCAGCCTCACCTGTTCAACCTATTGCTGCCAAATTCAAAGGGTTTTTTTCTCATCTTCTTTTTAAATAACACAACGGCAGAATATTGAGCTTGCACATAGCACCACATTAAGTGACAACACACATGCTGGAGGACAGGATTTGCATTGCTGAGAAACTAGAAAAATGGGTTGGGAAAAACAGAATTCAGTTCAGATAGGACCATTTAAAGATATCCTTGGGCAGAAATTATCAGCTGAGGGGGACAAGGAATGAGGCAGCAGTACAGTGGGGTACAGGTTGAACCTAAATCAACACCGTGAGGCCATGGCGTGAGACGAACACCATCGTTGGCTGTGTGAATGCAAACAGCTGCAAGAAACTTCAAATGACTTACTGCACCATCCAGCATCAGCAGTGCTAAATTTAAGCACGGTGCCTTGCTTTGGACATGCTCTACAAGAAAGACGCACATGCACGGAAGGCAGCCTAGAGAAGAGCAAACAAAGTATTCAAAGGCCTAGAGAATATGAACCCAAAGGAAGAGCTGAAAGAACTGGCTTTTAGTCCAGAAAAGCAAAGCCTGAATGGAAGAATGGTAATAGACTGTGAAGGAGTAGTGCAAAAAATAAAAGGGAATGGATTGTTCTTGATATCCGTGAGGGACAGAACAGGGTGCAAAAATGGACTTAAATTGCAGAAAAAAAGATATAAGTACATTTCCAGGAAAGCTTGATATAGACAAGGACAATGAACCAATAGAAGAGCTGATCTGAGAAAGATATAGAGCCTCCATTATCATGTATTTTAAATAAAATGTAGGACAAGCATCTGTCAGCATCTGACAAGCATCTGACCTTATTCTGAGGCAGAGGCTGTAGACTAGATGACTTCTCAAGATTCATCCAGTTCTCTTTTGTGTAAGTAAATGGTTTAATTGGCTAGTCTCCACGTAACAATCTTTCCATAGATACAGATCCTCTGGTTCAAAAGAGGACAGAGAATATAGCCTGGTGATCTTGTAATTTCTTGACCTTGTGATCAGGTGGGAGCCTTGAAACAATCTAAAGTAACCCCTAGGCTCTTTCTAGTTGTGCTAACAGCACTCCTCGAAAAGCATTTTGGCCACAAGAAATTGCAAAAGTTCAGCAAAGTTTTAACCTCAGTTATTCTCCTTTATCAGTGATAATCAACTTTAAACTGCATCTTCCATGCCTTATCCAGAATTAGGGTCCCTCTGCACACCCCAGGTAACGGGTCAAGTGCTTAGAAATTCCCTTACTTGTCTATATTTCTACGGCATCTTATCTCCCAACGTGCTTCACAATGCTATGCGGACATCCTACTCAAACAGAATCAGCTCTGAGCAGAGAAGGCAAATGCCAGTGAAAACTCAGCATGCTGTAGGAAAAGAGCAGAAGAGCAATTCTGGCAATGGCAGGAAGAAAAAGCAAGGCTGGATCTTTGACATGCACAGTGCAGGCACATCCTCATTTGAAGGATGCCATTCAGAAGAATTACTTACTTCTAAATGGATTGCCTGAATATATTGCTCCTCAAACCATGATTATGCACAGTGTAAATATATCCCATTTGAGTTCTCCTAAAACTCTAATGCATAACAGTAGGAAAGCAAACTGCATTTTCTAAATGTCAGAAAAGTTTAATAAAGCCTGAAGAAGGATATGAATGTGCCTATCTTTTACTTGGAGCTGTAATTCGTAGTTATCAATGATGATGTTCATTACTGAAACACAGTGCAATGATTGAAGTACCTAATTCAAACTGTGTGCATTAACTAAAAAATAAATGCAATCATAATTCCATAGGCAGACTCCCTATGCCAGACCCTTAATAAATGTAAATTATCAGCTGAGGATCTGGACCAGCCTTGCTATATCTTCCTCCTAATTTAAAAGAAAATGCCTTTAGTTGTACATAAGAGATACTGATGCTTCTTTTTTAATTAAGCACAGCAGGACTTTTACATTTTTATGGTGCTGCCTAAAAGGATCTCACAGATCAACCTAGTCAAAGATTCCAGACAGCTTATAGAGGACCTGAAGATGGAAAGAGTCATTATGAGTCTAAGATTAGTACTAACGACGATGCCAATGATCGCTGACACTTACAAAAAGAAAAGGAACCTGTCTGTAGTACACATGAAAAGCAAAAAGAGATGCTTGGCAAATATAAATGCTAATGAAAAAACTTACATCTAAATAATGCCTGATGAGTTCATGAATTCAAATTATTTCTCAGAATCTTGTATTAACTATCTTTTAATAGCTTGGTTAGTGCAAGTTCATTTCAAAGCCATCAGAAACTGTTCTCTCTATTCCAGAGCATGCAAGGTTAAGTAATGTCCAGTCCCAACGACTGCCCATCTGACATAGGGTCAGGTAATCTTGTGGTGAAACAATAGCCTGCTAGCACAAAACATACTACAAAGACACATACTTCTCACTTCACTGACCTGTTTATTTACCCAGACTAAGCTCCTGTGAGTGCAGCTTGTCAGAAGAGTAACTGGGCTCACAGGCCCATCAATCAGTCAATCCAAATGGACAGTAAAGCTTATTCTGAAGTTCAGCACAGAAGATTTTGTGAAGAAGCTGTAGGCCCCTGAAATACTTAGAGATGTAAATAAATTCACTGTGATGTCTCTGTGTGTTGCTATGAATAAGTAAAAGGGATACTGTCAAGGTTGTTTGGCTAAGAAATTGTTAGGCACAAAATTTAAAACAAATAAAGCCCACACATGACTTACTGTGTAACCCAGCAAAAACAAGCCTGAGCCAGCTATTGTTTGGTGCTTGCTGCTTTTGTTGTTTTTTGGGGTTTTTTTTTAGGGGGTGGGTGTTCATATTTTGGTTTGTTTTTAAATCCATGACCTTGAGAGAAGTTGGCTTTCCAAATGAATACATTACAGGAATCAGGAAGCCAAGATATATGTGAGGCATTTTTTGGTAGGGCATTTTATTGTTGTTTATCAAAGTTAAATAATAGATGTTGGAAACCAGATCAAATTTAAGCATGTCACTGAAAGAAAAAAAATCAGAGTTCAGTCAGAAGGTATAAACCAATGTGAGTTGTGAGTTTAAGATCTGCTAACCATTCTCTTAAAGCTGTTTTACTTCTGTATTGAGTCAGAGAATTAAAATTAATTATGCTATATTTCAGTGCCCAAAGGTTTTATAAATTTAAAAGGACATCTTTAATCTCTTTCACGGATACCAAAAAGGATACAGAAAACAGTATCTCACCAGGTGTTTATTTTTTTCTTACAGAAGTCAAATATGCGGCCACTGGGTTTCTACGCGCATATCCAGCAATAGAAAATACCTTTTTAAGGAAGCACCAGAGTAACATTAAGAAGCAGAAAATAAAATGATATCTCTATATTTATTTTGACAAACCTACAACAGGACCATTCTGTTTTCTGTCAGAAAAACATAATCCATGAAATGCACTCAGATCCCTTCTCTTTTTCTGGTGTCTTTTAAAGATATTTTTTCATCACAAGCAAAACCCAACCTTATGGAAAATCAACAGCTTCCCCTTTAATATATACTCCTTTGGTTTCTGTTTTGTTCTATTTTGTTTTCCCCAGTGGGGCTTTCAATCTCAACTTAGTCTTCTGTGTTAATCAATTCCAACATCACTATGTGAATTTTTTTTTCCTTTTTTGTCTATCTAAAAATATTGCTCTTTTTATTATCCAAAACCACAAAAAAATATTCCCACCAACACAGAGTAACTAAAAAATGCATATAGGCTATGCTTAATGCATGCGCACATCTTACATTGAGTCTGTTTGTCATTGTCTGGCCTGGTATTTTTCAAATAGCCAGAACAGTACCGTTTAGTGGAAATTCTTCACGGTAGGAGTAGGTTATCTTGTTCATAAACTGAAATATGCACTACAGGAATCTTTATCTAGGTTACGTATTGATTATTTATGTTTTTAAAATTAAAAAAAAAAATCAAGATAGCTTTGTGGTGCTGTTTCACAACAGGAAGATCACTGAATTTCTACTGCTCTGAAGGTTAAGATTGGGGCAATTTTTGTTTTGATCAAAATAACCATCAGCATCTATGGCCTCACATCTAATATTTAAAACCTGATTCTACAAATGTTAATGATATATAAGGCATGCCTTCCTCAGAGACATCTTAGAAATCTAATTCTGTAAACATCAGAGGAGTTTTTGAGTGAATGCTAATGAAGAGATATTGTTAAAATTATTTAAAAGATAGGGGAAAAGGGAGAAGTGTGTGGTTGGAAGATGGTATAAAATCTAATCTCCAAAACTAGTTATGAAAAATTACAGGACAGGCATAGTATTCTGAGCAAAATAAATGCATTGGAAGACAAAACAGAGAACATCCAAAGGCTTCAAAAGAGACTATTAAACCAAAAAAGTATATAACTATTCATAACCAGGAGATTCGGGTCATGGAAGTCTTGGCTGAAATTTCTGGGCATGTGGAAAGCAAGCAAGTGACTTTTAAACCCTACCCACTCTACACAGACAAGTTTGTGGAGGCCTCAGAATAATTTTGTCCCTATTACCATTACTGGAAGCAGGCAGTATGACGGGGATGACCGTAGAGCTGTTCTCATGTATCGTCCAGCCCTCTTCACTGAGCCTGTGCCTGAAGTCTCAGAGAAGGAAAGTTTAGGCTGAAGCTGCACATGGTTTATGCCTCTCCCTCCAGCAATCTCAGCATATTGTATGAGAGTACAGGTGGGTGGTATGGCTAGAGCTTGGATGACACACAGGGGTTCAATCCACCTTCCTAGAAGCGCTGCACCGCACCTGTGTAAAACCATCATCCAGCTCTGAGGTGTGGATCCAAGCCAAGATGAAAATTGAGAAACTAAACTTCCCATGGCTTATACTAAAAATCAGTACAGAATGGCAAAACACAAAGACAGGAAAGCAATACAAGTAGGTGCACAACTGCTTTTTTCAGCAGCTTAAACTCGCAAGGAAAGAATCTGTTTTTTCTAGTGGAAGTTGGCCGTTTTGTGGTCGTGGTGGTGGTGTCCTAATTTGGCTGAAAACTTCCATGTTTGGATGATTCATTATTTGGTGCCTTCCAGAACTGCCATTATGGAAGGAATACATTTTAAACTGAGACAAAAGTGCACATTTAAACATATTGCAAAAGAGGAGCTAAAAGCAGCGCAAAGAGGTTGCTTTAAATTTGCCGTGTCTGACTTAAGCATTGCTTTTTTTGAATAGAACATGTAAGAGATTCAGCTGAGGAACTACTTACAGCCTGATTCATTTCAGAGATAGGACTTAGCCCTACCTATATTCCTTAATTATTTCAGTGCACAGTTGTGGTCAGTCAAACTATATGTGTAAGTGTGCAAACTAACTCTCCGTGCTTATATGAAACATACAGTCTTTATTAGCCAGCAAACTTACTGTAATCCCCTCATAGCTAATTGTTTTGACATCTGTAGGAGGACTGACTCATTATTCCAAAAATACAAGGTTCAGGAGACTATAAAATCCTACTCCCTTATTCTATTTGTGGAGTCAAGGGGGGGAGCTAATTTTCATGTACAGAGAACTAATAACTTCTCACAAGCCCTAGTCCAGGAATTCAGAATATATGTACACATCCCCAACTCTCCCGACCTCCACTCACCCCCCAAAAAAGGAAAAACCTCTGTGAATCTGAAGGATTCTATTTGAACATTTTCCAAAGAAGTGCGCTTTTTTTTCCCCAAAAAATAATAAATATACATTTCTTTCATTTTTTTTCAGTAAAATAATTTCAGGACAACTTTTATTTGTTTTCCCCTTAATTTTCACTTTCACTCCTGAAAAGAAAAAAGAAAAAAAAATATACTTATTACAAAGATCTAGCTTTGGCTCTTTACCTGAAAAACCAACAACTGTACCCTTAGCTAATATGCCCTGATTCCCAGCAAATTATAAGTGATGCAGTTTAAGCGTTCAAGTTTACAACTCTCTTTGTTCTGTTCTCAATTTCTCCCCTCTGCACCAACATCAAACAAATAAGAGAACCCTACACGTTACCTCAACATTTTGCCCTCCTCATACCTAGTACCTTCTTTATGGAAGAAAAGGTAAACCAGCCACCTTTTAAAATTAAGTTCAAATAGGTGACCTAGATCAAGTACGTGAACAGTTTTACGTCTATATTCATGAACTTCTAGAAACTGATACTTGTTTGATCATATTTGATAGGATTAATCTCACTTTCTATTATAAAATGCTATGCATCTATCAAATCTCAGCTAGTTTTCCCTGGTCCCTCCAGAGTCACTCTAGACAGTAAGTCATCCCATCCATGATCCACATGCATTCAAGTTTGGGGTGGTTCTTCTTCTGGTGACTGGAGTTAATAGAGAGTAAGGTACAATTAATTGCTTAGACATTATGCCCAATTTTCAAACTGTTAAGCACCCCGTCAGAGTTTATCCAAATAATCAGGCTTAAGGATTTAGAAGGATATGAGCTCTTTCTTACACTTCAATGACATTGGCTCAGAGCCTGAATATTGCAGAGCATGGAGGACACAACATTAGAGACCATGAAAGTTAAGAAAATAAAATGGTACAAGTTAGTAATACAGGAAGTCAAAACACAGATTCCAGAAGAAGAGAAAGGATTAAGCCATCGCTTCTTGACACAGTCAAGTCAGTTCAAAATCACGATCAGGCTTTACTACCTTTACACAATCCTGAGTGTCGTCTTGAAAAATGGAATAGTTATGAATTATATTCCCAAGCCACAACAGTGAGATTGGAACAAAATGAACCAAGTTATTCAGTCGGAAAGTTTTTTAAAAGATAAACCTAATTTTAAAAAGTTGTTTTGTCTTCTTGTTTGGTGAGATTTTACTTTTCCGTTTGTAATTGGGGCCTGAAACAGTTATAACAACTTACGCCCAAAATACTTTTTATGCAGTGATTTTCACCAAGGTTTATTAGCAACCTTGCAACACACCCCTGTTGAGGTTGGAAGGCAGAGGCTGCTTGTCAAGGGAGGTTTGTTTAATTTGCTGTGCTTTTTTTGCAGACAGCTCAGACTATTTCAAACGAGCATTCAAAGTTCTTACTCAGAGTGAACCAGATCATTAAACTGTGGCTCCCACTGTGCTCACATTTAAGCATGTATATGACTTCACCCACATGAGTAACCCTCTTGACCTCTCTCTGGGATCAGGCATCAGAACTGTATTAGGGTTTGCCTGTCACCAGAATGGGGAATCAACACTAATAGTCTAGTTATGAGCTAAAAGTATATCGCAAAACTTTCAATAAAGAAACTCCAACTTTTATATTGAAAATTAATAGAATTCAGTTTTGTCAAGATTTTTTCTGGGTTAGCATCAGATCTGAGAGAAGCCTGAAATCCTTCCAAGTGAGAATACTTTTTTGACAGCCCATTAATTTAGCCCTGCTCTCTATGTCATTTTGCTTGCCTTTCTGATCACTTCTGAATCACTGTGAAAACGACATTTCAGAGTTATGCGGGAAGGTTTTCAGGGGCACCATACTAAAATAAAGATTATAAAAGGCATAAGAGGAGGACTTGCTGTCTGACGTTGCAGGGTTTACGGTCAAGCTAAATTCACTTATCAATTCCCATCCTATCATCTTTCATTAGTCAGTTCAGTGCAGGGTCTGAACACCTCATGGGCTACTTGTCACAGGGACCAAAAGAGAGATAAGAAATGATGTAAAACTATTTCCCTTGACAGCACAGACACAGATGGAGACTTCATTCTGACCATATTGTCTGCTTTAGTGCCATCCCTAAAGCCATTAACTATCATAATGACGGGGCTCAAGTTATTTATTTCTTCACAATTTCCTGATGTGTTTTGCAGCATTACATCAACATGCTGAGGCCTATGACAAGCCTTTGTGTTTGTCCTTGAAGGCAGCTGCCACATGCAAAATGCTCAATCTAAGGTATTCACTTATCAGCAGAAGTACAAATGGGAGTTAAAACACCAATTCTGTACAGTAACTGATCTAACACAAAACAGAAACGTTACACTCATTTGCTGCATATCTGTGCTTTCTTGTATCAGGGCTTGAGGATTTTTTTTAACCTTTCTGGCATTTTAGTGATGATTAAAACCAGCAGATAACAGTTACTATTACTGATTTATTACAATCTGTTTCACTTCAAATGCTTTTGTGAAAATTATCATACTTCCTGACTTATAGGAAAAATGAAAAATTACTGTTCTCAAAATTACAATTTAATAAAAAATAAAATAAATATATAGTAATGCAGATTGATAAAATTAAGAAATATCCTTTCCACGTTTTCCCCCTGCATTCCTACTCAGACAATATAGAGCTCCCTAATTGTAGAGCTGCAATAAGCAGCTCCCTAACTCAAGATCTGGAAAAGAAATATGTTTAAAGTTGGATATTACAGTAAATTAAGAAACAAGGGGGTGAGTGATATAGGGACTGGCCATGACTACCTAACACCAGCAGTTTGGGTGGAGTTGCTAACAAAGGAGTTTCTCATCTTAGAGAGGACGAAAGGACTGAACAAGGTTTGGCAGAAATGCTATTTCTGACATCAGATTTTCCTAATCTGCTTGTTTGTATCAACTGGACATTTTCTGAAAAAGGAGCTACAAAAGGCCTGGCACAGCTTGCTGACCCTCTGGGTGACAGGGGACACTGATACCCCTGGCCATGCCCTCCTGCTAGGCTGGCACAACAACCTTGAATTTTTCTCAGATTTGACTCCAAAGACACCAACCACGCTAGGCTAATGACTGCTATATACACATTTAGCAAACTTAGCTAAAAGTCACTGCAGTAATTTACAATGCAGCAAGTGGTGTTCAAAACAGCCCAAATAAAAAAAAAAAAAGGAAAGAAAAAAAAAGTAACTTAAGAAGGCACTCTAAATAGCTCTTTTATGAGAACAACATTATTTATCTGCTCTGTGCCAAGGAGTTTCCCACTCCAGCAGGTACCCTAACAGTAGGGAAGCAGAAAAAGCAAGACAGAATTACTAGAGTGATGCATTTTGTATTCTTAACACTTTTATCCCAGGTGTAGTTATGTCAGTTTTTACATGTCAGGCCAAATTCAGCCCTTGGATGCCACTCTCGCAACCGCTGTCATTTCCGATGGGGCTGCGTGCACATCTGCCTCCGCAGGGCAGAGTTTGCCCCTTAGATCAGTGAAGGCCTTTTAGGAGTTGCTTACATACATGCAGCAAATTATGAAAGAGAAGCATCCTAAGGAGTTGTGAAATCCACCCCACCGTTTGTCTGATTTCATTTACTTAGAAACTGGCTAAAATTACCAGTCCCTCCAGTTAGCCTACGTGTGATCCGTGGAGACTCCCCTTCTGCTGTGTTCGACCTCCCCCACGAGAGCAGGTATTCACACCTGTGCTATTCATAGTGCTGCTTGTCAATACAGTGCAGCAACCCAATTTTGATGTAATTGGAATGGTAGCTTTGACGCTCAGAGCTACTGTTCTGCAGAAATTAATAGGGAGACGTTTGGTCCCTGTAATCATAGTGATGTTTATAATTTGCTGCAAAGTAATTCAGCTAATAGGATCTTAACTAGAACAAGCTCCATGGTGAATGCATAGCATGAATGTGAGCATGTGCTGGACTAACAGTTACTTGCAGGTGATAAAACTGCTTGCCAGCTTGAGTGTCATGTAATTTAACAGGATAATTTGCCAAAGTTGTTTGAATCCTGTTATTAAAAAAAAATGAAACATTTAAATACCAGACATACCTAGTCAAAAGGCCTCATTCAGTCAGGTAATTATTGATTTAAACCTCAAGTTACAGAGATACTGTGTAATAGCTGGACAAATTTGTGACAGGGCAACTGACTGTGTGTACATGTGCATGTACACTTACAAGTGTCCCTACACATATGCATGCACATGTACTCACACACAGAGCCCCTCTCTCCCCCCTCTGCAAATAATCCCTAGGGTAGGGACAATGCATTAATTTAAAATAACCTCTTAAAATATGTCCTCATATTTTGTCCACATAAAAAATGTCCCTCATACTAAAAATTATTTTGTGTTCCTACATCCTTTAAAAGGGAAAAAATCTTCTTTTCAGAAAACTGAAGGCAAGAGGCTATAGCTGAGGTTCCTATTTCCACATATTTTTAAAAAGGTTTTAAAAGTCTGTGAAATTTTATCAATAATCACAGCTCACATACCTCCCAAATGAAGACTATAACCCTCTCTTTGCGTTTAGCTTTATGCCTAATTTTATCATTTTGAACTCTGACATCTAGTATCATTTTAGGGCTAGAAGTACTACTGAAAGAAAGGCTTCCACTGGGAAGTTGGGAGTACTTCATTTGCCCTCCAAAGGCCACATATGACAACATTAAACACATGAAAATGAGATGCATGAGGTACTTATGTCTGCTTCATGCAAATAATAATATAATAACCACTAAAAAGCATGGTATATACATTTGCAAATACATATTTCTTTAAGAGGAAAGTTCAGTAGATTAAAACTCTTAGTGATTTATGGTGCATTTCATATGCCCTGTAGAACATCCTATCAATCAGATTCTACTTCCTCTGTGATGTTTGTCATATGCTTTCATCTAATTCTGGAAGAGTACAAGCCAGTCCCTTTGGAAAGCAATAAACTACAAAGACCATATGTTTCTAGTGTATATAACATACCAAACCAAACATGCTAAGTGTTGGCTAGCCCTAGACTTGGTGCATGTGTTGAATCCCAGCCACGAGCCTACTAGCAATGAGATACATCATTTGTACAGTTGCAGAAGTTGCCACTTTTTACATTATTTTCTCTTTTATTGCAGCAGACCGAATGACAGGCAGGGCTGCCAGAGAACAGTAGCTTTTGATTTCACGTCACACGGAAGTTCTCCAGTGCAGAAGTCTGGCACTGAGAGGAACGCTGAATGTGTTTAGTGTTTGGCCTCTTTTTTTCCTCCCATTCTTAGAATATAAAACAAAATAGAATTTCTTCCCTGATAAGAGGAAATGTGAGCTTGTAGCACACAGGCTCTGGAAGGCTTATACATTTTCTGTCACTAGTTGCACCCCTCAGCAGTGAAGTATGGAATAGGTTTTTATAAAGATTAGAATGTAAGTGGGCGTACACCTGTATGGCCAAGCTTATTATTGATAGCTTTCATTTCTGCTCCACTGGTGCATAAAAATGTGTGGCGTCAAAACACCAGTCCAATTTAGTTGACAGGCAACAGCTATATGCCTTTTCAAAGTAGGGGTTTAGAAAAGAAGCTCACACTAAATGAAAAGCTCCTACCTGCTCAACCTCTGTTCAATTAAATGACTGCTTTCACTGCAAATTTTCCTTCAAAATTCCTGTCATTCAGGATTTCTATGCATTTTTACAGCTCTGTATGTGTATATATCCTGGTGCTATGTGAAGAATCACTTTCCACTTCACTGCTGGAAAGAAGACCAGATTTCCAAATGCAAACAGTGAACTCTGAGCCACAGCAGTCTCTTCTGGTGTCCAGGCCACCTCCATGCTTGCCTCTACCTTTCCCCTCTGGAATATTTCTACTGTTGCTGAAGCTATTGTTTCAGGAAGATGCAGTAGGCATCAGTGAGGCTTCACTACATTTTCCTCACTTGGCTAAACCTTGTACCACCATTGTAGGAGTTACAAACAGCAGTTTTCCCCTCAGTCTTCTGCCACTGCCTTCACCATACTATCTGAACACCTTCGACATAAAAAATCAGTATTAAGGTCCCTGGCTGACTTCACACCATTGCTAGCACTCCTTCTTACAAGGATCATAATTTAGGGGAGGGTGTAACTACGTTACCTGCATATACATGCACCTCTCATTTACATCCTCTGCTACCTCATTTGCACATCATCATCACCAATTTGTGCAAAAACACGGCAAGTGAGCATCTTACTAACCACACACAACTGCTCCATAGGTACTTGTGTACTATACGCTAGTCCGTGCATCCACGTGTATTTGTCAAAATTAGGCAATCTGGCTTCAATAACTGTCCAGAATTGTATAGCTCTAGAATCTGTATGCATATAAGCCAATTTTAATAGGGGAAACTACGTAACAAAAAAGGGGTAAACATCTTTTCAATTATACTTCTAACAGCAGTGCAAAAAAAAAAAACCCAACCTCTATCAACTTTTAAAGTGTTTCTTGGAAGAAGCCATGTATTGCTTAGACCTTCTTTTAGTTATAGCAACACATTTTTCTTTGTTTCAGTGATATAACTAGAAATTGCATTAACAGCTGAGAATTTGAAGACGCTTAGGATTTTTTTTTTATTTTAGAACTTTTCTGTTCCTTATTTCTCTATTTTTTAACAGTTGAAGTTAAATTCAGTAACCACTGAACTGACACTGCAAAATTTAGTTCAACAGCAACAACTATTTTTATGATTACTACTTAGAGGCAGAAGTTAACAAGAGGAAAGGGAAACCCCCCCATGTGAGAGAATCTTGAAATAGCTCATCCTCTCCTCAGTGACAGCCACTAGTTCAAATCCCAGTCAGGGATGGGATTTTAGTTAAATCCATTATTTAAAATCCCATTCAGGCCAACAACAACAAAACCATCCCTATCTCCTAGCTACATTTTGTCCAAACTACAAGAAAACTGAGCTTGATAATTTTGTTTCCTTGTGTATCAGTGTGTAAATTTTAAGCAGTAGAGGACCTTTCAAGCAATACCAATCATGTTACTCTAAGCTCAGAAGGAAAGAAAACAGGCAGGAAACATGCTGTTCTGACACAGAGGTGGCATCTTTTCCTGGTATGCTCTAAAGGCAACACAGAGAAGATGTACCACTTACCTGTTTTGGGAATTCATTCAGGAACGCAGTTCCCAAGGCAGGCCAGCAGACATCTATATGCAGACACAAAACCAGCCATCTGTCCTGACCCATTCACCTCGTATAAGTTGAAAGGGGACATCATTTTATATTCCTGTCTTATTTCTCAAGTCATGGAGCAAGAATGCTTATTACTGGCCTTGTCTTTTGGAAAACAAAGATTATACAAGGAGTGATTCTGGATCCAACAGAAAAGAAACCTGGCAAAGCTTTCTGTTTCCACACAGAGCCTTGGGAGATTTGCCCTTCAGTTTCCAAACAGAAGCCTAAACGGTGTTTTTACACTTTCTTTCCATTATTGTCCTCGCCTTACTGATGTGAATAGTGCCACTGAATTAAGTGTCCTCAGTGCGACAGAAAGGAATTGCAAAATGTAACTGTTGGAATATGTTGCTATTCACTTGTGTTTATATATTTTTTTTTTAAAGAAAGATTTGTGTCTTTGTGTCTTAAAAAAAAAAGAAAGAAAGATGATTCCCAGTGGAGTTTTGAAGCATGCCTAATAAGCTGATTTAGTAGCTAACAACTTTGAAAAAAATTGTCATTTAAATGCTCTAAAATAGTTTCTGCTCTCAAAGACTACCAGTATCTGGGGACTCTTTATCATGTTTCTGCCTGCAGATGTAGCTTATCCCAGTTGCTGAAAATGAGAATGGCTAGATGTGAATAAATCAGTGTTTCCACTTATACGAACTTCATGTCTGAAATTAGTGGACAGACCCCAATACCTCCCCCTTCCCCACGCTTATCTTATTTGTGGTTTTGTGGGGGGTTTTTTAAACGACCTATGGGGCTTCTGATCGTCTGTACGTAAAAATGGAAAATGCTAAATGCTGCCAGGTTTCACACAGCATATGTGACTAGCAAACTCTCCCTGTGTTTGACACTTGAATCATTTCATGCTCACTCTGCTTCCCTGCATACACACACAGACACTACCTGCATGGTTGCACATATGCAACCACACAATCATGGAGTGGTAGAGTGGACAATCACGTTTGCTTTGAAGACAGCTTCCCATCAAGTTAGCATATGGTGATAGCATGCTGAGTGACAACTGGATGATTGGTTTCTGGGACAAACTCAAGCTTGCAGCCTGAGAACAACAAAGTAAGAGGTTTTTAGGGAGGTGATGCCCCTGTCTTTGGGAAGACAGCTGCCCAATGCAATCCCCATAAGACTGGAATTGGCAATAGTTTGTGTGCTATTCTTGACTGAAGAGAATAGCACTCTGCAGAACAGATGACTGAACGTGAAATAAGAAGGGGGAAAAAATAAGACAGGAGGGAAGGAAAATAAAAATCCTTATTTCTTTCCTCTGCAGGATATGCAAACAAAACAGATGATTGCTATGGAAGCAAATTAGCACCCTTTCCTGCCACATATTGTTGTTGTCTGGAGTGCTACGTTCTGCCATGTCTTTCTCTCCTCATATAAATATGGTCCTCACCTATTTCCTTTTGCTCAGCTTGTTGGAGTGCTGCACAGGTCTGACATGAAAGTGCCTTTGGCCTCTGTTTTCCAGTTTGTGACACTAGATGTAGGGACAGGGCAAAACACTTAGTGTACTAGCATTTGTCTAAACCTGCTTATCCCTCATTCTCTGACCCTACGAGATTTTGCATTCAGTTCCACTTACTAACCACATGGTAATTTTCACTTAAAAAACAGAGGTAAAAAAGCCCTTCCTCTGTCTCACAAACTTTGCTGCCTGTCTCTTCTCCTCCCATCACTTCCCTTACATTTTCTCTGCCACCTTTTCCTTGTTTTCACTACAACTCCTCACCTCTTCTTCTGCTTCGTTGTTCTTCATCAGCCTTCTCATCCCTCAATCCTTCTGATGAACCTTTATTTCCTTTTCATTTTATCTTCAGAATAAAGATAATCAATAAAAAATTAACACTGCTTAATTGGAGCCCAGATGATAATGGGTCATTCTGGATGAAACACAGAAGACAGTCTTATAGCAGGTGTTTTAACACACTCAGCTCTCTTTCTCAGGTCTGTTTTAATGCTATGTAGCCAAACCAAATAGAATAGGCCCATAATAATATAACTGCCTGCTTCTCTCCTGTAGGTGATATCAGAGGAGGACATGCTTGGAAAGTACAATATTTTCTTCTTTCAGGAATAAAGATATTTCATTTTCAGTTTAAAAAAAAATGCCTGATTTCCCTCTTTTGTATAACAGTTCATCACTTAAGCAACACAAGGTATTAACACAAATTAAATCACATTCTGAGGACAAATTCCTTTCTAATAACATAGTATTCCAAAGCCCATTTTTCTTGTTGCAACGATGCCTTATTTCAATATCTCTCATTTGAAAACAGTACGTCAGAGTGGGACAGCAACCTAATGCTCTCCAGAAAAAACATCTGCACTGAAAACTAACAACCGCACGCTTTAATGTAGACTGACCCAACCAATCCCACTCCATGATACAAATGCCAGTAAACATAGTTTAAGTGAATCGTATAAATCTCCAAGAGATACAGGAAATTGTACATAGGCAATTGTATTATATATAATCTTCTATATAATCCTATTTTATATAGCTTCATTTTATAAAGAACGTTACATATATTAGCTAGAAGAAAGAGACAGACGGTAGGCCAAGATCTGGATTTGGCCTTCACATAGATAAAAAGTGTTGTTTTCATTTCAGAGAGTTATAAATGCTCATTTATCTTAATTTTTAAAGTATTCCTCTGGTAAGGTGGGGACTGTAAAAATCTGATGTCAATTGCTTATTGAAAGCCCTCCTCCCTCTCACTCACATAGAACTCCTCCAGCATCCTACTGACCTTTCTTCTATCTCCACTAACCCCCTGACTATTTCTATTTAAGGCTATTATTTTATAAATGAAAATACATACATCAGTGGCAAGTATACACATGAGCTCCAGAAAGGTTCCAATGCTCAGCATGAGTCTTCCATGGTTTTGGTAGGTGACCTTTGTTTCTGCTGGAGCAAAGGATATAGTTCTAAGTGCTGCAGACCTGTTTTCACTGCAGCATAGTTCAAAGAGCACAATGACAAAAATATATACCTATTAAGAGTTTGTCAGTACAAGATTTTTTCTTAGATGTTTTACTTTCTGCCTAAGGTGAAAGACCTACAGTTAAGTTATCATTGGTTTAGCTAATGGAGCTAGTATCAGATATATACAGAGCAAATGGTTTAATCATTAGAACAGATGCTTCTGAGCTTACAGCCATGGATTTAAACCCCAACTGGGAATTCACCATTAGCCCTATCATTAGCATAAATTGATTGCTCTGATTGGCTAATCACTTAATTAAGAAAGAGATCCTTAATACGGAACCATTTTGGAATAGTTTCTGTAACTACAGGATTTTCTTAGGCACATTCTGTTTAGACTTTAGACTCTACTTGTTACTTGCCATCTATGCGGTTTTCAAAAATCTTGTATTATTATTAATATACCACAGAGTATATTGACTTTCTTCTAATTTTCAAAACTTGTAAAATGAGAAGAATAGATAAAGGATTAATTTTTGCTTAGCTTTCTACACTGATTTCCTCAAATTCTCCAGTGTCATCCCCCAGCACAATTCCAAGCATATTACAAAATAAACTTTCACTATCAGCTCCTTCACTGCCCTTAAAGTCACAAGCTAACATTGCCCTTGAATCACACAAGTGTAGTTCTTGGGTGCAAAGCAGAAGACCTTGTGGTGCCTCATAGAGCAATTAAGCTACCATCTGCATTCCTTACAAGGATTGCCCTAACAGTGATATGAAAGGAGGAGCTGAGTATTCTAGTTAAAGATAATAGATGATACAATATGTTATGCTGGAAAGGTATGAATAAGATATAAGGAAACTGTTTCAAAGGCCAGCCCAGCAATTCTCCGAAAGAATCCCACGGGGTCTGCCGCTTTCCCTCTCCGATGAGCCAGATTAACCGCCTCACTCGGCATCACAAAGTAACTAGTTTAAAACAGCACTTCAAGAGCTTTTTAAAAGCAAGAATTAAGTGAGTCTGTCTCGTTTAATTTCATTTCATGTAAGCGAGCCTCTGAACTGCATTCCTTTGCTCTAACACTGAGCTTGAAGCCTTGCTTGCTGATTAATGCCAAGCTGTTTGAAGTATACTCTTTTCTTATCTAGCACTGTGCAGGCCTCACTACAGCCTGGGGAGACCCGCTGGTAAGTCAGAGCTTGGGGAGATTTTTGTCTGCTCTTCACAGAGGGGGATGGAGGCCAGATAAGCCTCACGCTATAAAACAGAAAACAAAATGAAAACCTGTTGCCAATCCTGAAAAACTTGTTTATATGGAAAACAGGGGGAACACACTGCACTACAACACTGACTTGCTCTGTCTGCCTACTCGCATATGACTTTCACTGCGTTAATGCATTAATGTCCTCTCAATTGAAAATAATCAGGTACCATTACCAAAAACCTTATATTTCTCTTCAGATGTCCTTCTTAATTCTATTTGAGCTTCTGACATAATGTAAATGTGTACAATAATCATTAAAGAAAGGCCAGGAAAGATTTGGTTAGCCTCTAAAAGGGTAGCTATGAAGACCTGCCTTCCCAGACCGTGGGCCAGTTAACTTCACACTCTCTTTCTGATCTTTTCAAATCTACAGATATTATGGATCCCAAGGAAATAAAATTTAAGGTACCTTCACTAAAACATTGGGAGCAACTTAAATACATACACATTTGTACATCGGTGATTATTTCTATTGCCACACAGTTAAGATGGAGTGAGAAAAACGTTCATTGGAAGCACATCCTGGAGGTATCTTGTATTTTCTTTGCTGCTAGAAAGTTACATAAATATCTGACTTTGATAGCATTAAATGAAACTTCATTCTAATAAGATGTTCAAAGCTGATTGGTGTTGGAGCCAAAGAAATGAAAACAATACATAAGCAGTTTTTGTCTTAACTTACTGTGACCGTTTTCTGCAGTCACCAACTGAGAAGAACGGCTCCCTTATCAACAGCATCCACAGAGATCAGTAGATGAAAATACTAAAATTGAAGGTGTTTCCTTGTGACTTTCAGATGAACTTAAAAGAAGGCTGAGAACAGGTAAAAGAGTTCAGGAGCAACACATTCTAATAAGAGTTAGCTGAAGCATGTTTGTCTGTCAGTGCTGTTATGTTCTTTAAAAGGATTGTGAAGCATTAATGGGTGTAAGAGAAAAAAACCCGAACAAAGAAACTCTCTGAGCTAGAAATTGAAAAAGAAATTTAAAAAAAGGAAAAAAAGAGTCTTCTTTTGAACTATACACTAGCAGGAAAGTTTCCATTCAAAAATGCTTATAGCAGGGAAAAGAAAAGAACTTCTGCACTTCCTTGTTGGCAAACATCAACCATGCTTCAGGAAAGCGATATATTGTTTTGCTGACCAGATGAACATTAGGTGGTCTGAATTGTATTAAGGCCTAAGATGACCTAAGATGACCTAAGGCCAAGATAACCTAAGAATAAAGGAGAAACTTTGTATGAAGAGAGACTGTCTTGTCTTAGATGAGCTGGTAAGGTTAGAAAAGAAGATGGGGTGTGGAGGGAAGAAGCAGCAGAATGAACAGAACGGCCCTTAATGAAGCCTTATGAAAATTTCTTTTTTTTTTTTTTTCTTTTTTTTTTTTGCCATTTATTTTTCCCTTTTCTCACTGCTTTAGTCTCCATTGAGTAATTTCAAATTTCTAGTATGAGACTGCTGCTTCTCCTCCTCTCCTGTTCTCCTATTCTTCTCTCCTCATCCCCGTCCCCAGACAACACATACTGCATTTTCATGTACATCACCACTTCGCTACAGATACTAAAGATTATTAGGCTATGACTGTACTTGAAAAATACTTTTTGAGCATGAAGGATATTGACTGAAATGGATTTGCTCTGTTTTTGCATCATGCAGAGCAACCCCACTTTACTGCACTTTTAAAGGGAACATAAATAAGTGGATTGTCCTCCATCTGTATTCACTGCCAGCCTTCAAAAGTTAAATTTGTCAGCGTAAATAGGACTATAACTATAAAAAAAAAAAATTTGGCAACACAAATCGCACTACAGTGTCTTACTACGAAGTAGATTTTAAACAATGCTCAAAAGGCTCAAGAAACATTATCTGCTAACTACGAGCTCCACTGGTGAGCCCAGTGTGCTCTCACCAGCTCTCTTCCCACACAGGTTAGTTCTATCGATATGCTAGTCTGTAGCTGGAAAGATTTCCTAAATACCTTTGAATCAAACAAATAGATGAGAGATCTCATTACCTACCATACTTTTAAGGAGCCTAGCTTTTCAGATGTAATTTCAGCTGTAATTTCAACAGTATAAATCACATGGCAATCTGCACATGAAACCTAATACAAACGCTCATCGTCTTTGACCTTTGTCAAAGACAATTTCCTAAATATCAGTTTTCTTTTGCAGTCTTACATGAAAATAAATGTCTTTCTACTGGTCTTGAGCTCATTAATATAATTAATTCAGTGTTAATCCACTCTATATTAAAAAAAGTGTCATTAATTTGCAATATTAGTTATGCAATGAGCATAGTAAATCACAATGTGTGTTTGAAGGACTGCGTTTCAGCCTTAGATGTAAACTGTTGTTTTCTTAAAGCAAGGCAAAGTTTGGAGAGAGATGTAGTATCTATTGTTAGACTGATAGAGCTGGGGAATAACAACTTTTTCTAAACCTTTAATAGCACTGGAAACCAGCAATTAGATTTGTTTTGTGAAAAGTCTGTAGCAGATGCTTTTAATACAGGCACCTCTTCCTCACATTATAGTTTGGATGCTATATTTGTTTTCAAAACTGACATGCTTTCATGTTCCTACAGATTGTGCCCTGCTTGCTTTTACAGTGTGGTGATTAGAGCATTAGGTGGTATCTTGCATATCTATTACAATCCTACTAAGGGACACATCTCTACCGTGGAACTGGTTTGTTAAAGCAAGAGGCAGAAAGACTGTAAGTATTGTTAGGATTTTCAAGTTTGCTACTGCCAACTACATGGCTTTGTATAAATAACAACCTCTGCTTTTCCAGAATCCTCATCTGTACAGCACAAAAACTGTCTCTATAAAGGAAATACAGATTCTTACAAAGATATCTGTTCCTAATTAAAAAAAAAAAAAAAAACCAAAAAAAAACCCCAACCCAAACAACACCCCCCCCCTCCCCCCCAAACACCAAAGGACATTTCTAAATTATATCATTGTTAGTGGAGACAATTATTATATAAAACAAAACAAATCACACTTCGTGAGCAGAGAGGGAAACAAGCACAGAAGCAAAATACAGATCTGAAACTGAGCTAGACCTCACATTGAGATCAAAGTGACAGAAGCAGTGTTCAAAAGCACCACTTTATCTTTCTGTGACTAAGGAGTTCAATGGTGCACATTCTCAGAGAAGAATACACTTGGTTACCTATACCGTGCATGAAAAACTGCTTCTGAAAAGTCTCTGGAAATCAAGTGATCTCATTAGGCTGATGTTTTCTTATTCATTGGCCACTGCTTTATGATATCAGAATGCACAGCACTGCTTCAGATACTAGAAACAGGGGCGGGGGGGGAATAAATACATTTGCAGGTTTATGTAGGTTTGGGCCTGAATTCAAAAGGAGACTTAGATGCTAACTGCTGACTGCCTCATCGTCTGCTTTTGGGCTAGTCCATGTGGTGGAACCCACGTTCCCTGTGAGACACCTGGATTTCATGTACCTGGCCTGCACAGGTTGAGTGGGCAATTGCCTGGCCAATGAGAAATGCTGTGGACTAAGGATCATGTTATATTTCATCTCCTTGTAATGCTTAAGAATCCTTAAGAATGCTTAAATCCTTCAGGCTGCAAGGAGATATCCTCTCATATTCTCCAGTGCCTTCCAAAATGCTCATACTCCCTCATCTCCTTAAAAATCTAAGAAAAAAATACTATCTTTGGGAACACTCTGTCAGCAGCAATGATGCTGCTGCTCTACTTTATTTTTTTCACCCCACTAGTCCACCTTTTTATATTGTTTACGCTGAAACTGCTCCACTCTACAGAAAAGAATTTAAGATTCATTGTGCCAGAAACAGGAGGAAACTGAGCAGGACTGTGAAGCACTCTGATCAGAGCACTCATGGGCACCAGGCTGACACAAAGATCTCTTTCTGTATTTCATCAAATTACCACTTATTGCAACCTTCAAGAGATCAGAGATCTCTTCCAGATGCGAGTCTTCAAGTGATGCAGATTGCAAAAGCATCTAAGCCTCAGAGTCAGACAGAAGTGGTACAGCTGAGTCTTGGTAACACAGAGATTCCTGAATATCCACACTCAGGATTTTAAAAACAAATCTAACGTATTTCTAAATATGTTATGGGTTCCCAGCTATTATTCTAGGAAAGGTTGTTTCATAGCTATTTATACTAAACATAGGGCAGTTTCCACTTCAAAACTGGGTCTTTCCTCATTAGTGGCCTGCAGCCCTTTCATGATCCTCCAGATTGAAGACACTCCAAGACTCAAAACATTGCTATCCATCTACATTGTCTGACATGGATGGTATACAGGGAAATCTTTTCCTATTCCCCAACCCCCACCCCCAGTTTTTTCCTCATAGGCGTACAAGACCCTGTGCTTTAAACTGAGTCAGATTAAGGAAAAAAACCAAAACAAAACATGTCTTCTCTGCTGAGACGGCACCATTTTCTATTTGTTTGTTAAGTCTGCCCAAGTAATTTTCTACTCTTTTCTCTTGATTTGAAGGATAGCCACTGTGATTGTCTGATCTCCATACGTAATCTCTGTTGCCTCTCACTGTGCATTGGCTTTTAGAAAAAAGCTGCAAGTGTTGAGAAATTAACAGTCTTAAAGAAATTTATGATACGACTAATAACTATTGAGAATAAAAAAGTTGCTATTCTAGTCTGTAACATACACCAGAACATGCATTTAAAAATCTCAATTACTGCTGATTATTGGCTTGTTGAAAATTTCAAGGGACAGCAAGGTCTGAGCCACTTCATCCGCTGTGGTTGTGCATTCTCCTTCCATATGCCAGTCATTAGTTCCATTTCACTTCTAGCCAGGACAGGGCAATGCAAGCTGATCTATGTCATCATGTGATGTGCTTCAAAATGACAGCTCTCTTCAGTGAGAAGCTGATCAAAATTGCAACCACTAAGAAGGGAGTGTTGGAAAGGACACCTAAAGCCAGTGGATTTCTAAGAACTTTGGCGAGGTGCCTGCTCATAGCAAAAGAGGCACCAACAGGCACAAGAAACAGCTGACAACAACAGCTAAATCAGACTTCGGCTCCACAGGATTCAGTCACTGAAAGCCATGGTGGCTTACAAGAGCCTCTGGTGGGAATTTTTAGACAAAAGACCCAAACAGCTTGCAATGTTCTCATTATCTGCAAAACAAAGTGTGTTAATAAGTATGCCAAAATGCTCCCTGTTTCTGAAGTCTGTATGCTGCAGACCTTTCTTCTTTTCATCACTGAAAGTTGGAAAAATATTATCTTTAACAGGCGAGAGAGCTGGGCTGGGCACAAGGGGCGGCTTAATACATAGAACACATCAGCCAAACTAATTTTCATTCTCCCTTGATTTCTTAGACGAAATTTCTTCTATAAACCCGTATCCATGTTATCATATATGGAGTATTAAATGAACTGCATATTACACTAAAATTAAAGATAAATAAGTCTCATGATTCATCATTATGGACTTATTTTGAATAGAGTCAACAATTTCTTGTAACTCGGGTCCTACTGTAATGTTAAAACAGAAATATTGCCTGTGAAAACAAATAGGTATGACCTGTATGTGTATTGCCCCCCAAAAAATCTTAGAGGGAGAGGTGACTCATTGTGAAGAAAATTACAAATAATTAAGATATACGCCTCAATTACTTTTAGGCTTGATCCAAAGACTATTCATGTCAATGGTAGATTTTTGCTGATTTTGAGGAGCCTGATGTGAATACGTCGTGTTCAAAGCTGGCATTTTAACCTCTTTACTTCAATGCAAAGTTATCCAAATATAATTTATGAAGGTTACTCATATCTATTATCAGTATCAAAAGTATCATCATTAATAAGAAAGAAATACACTACAGTAAGTCCATAATCCGAGCACAAAATGTTGGTTACAAATCTGTTTTAGTAATTAACTCAGTATTCTTTAACTAGCTCATATGATGTGATAGATAAACCAGATAAAAACAATGCACTTTCTCCCTATTCCCAAATATGTAAAAATGACTAGCTGGACATGAGCTCCCCCCAAAACCATTAAAAGTTGAAGGTTATGCCATTTGTCAGTGGAAAGGTCATTTCACTAACATTTGGAATCATGTGTCGTGATCTGACATATGACTTAACATCAAAATGATTTGAGCATATTAATGTAGCAATTTTTTCCTCCAGACTAATATAAAGATTAATGATGTGGGTCCAGCTGATGCCATCCTCCTGTACCCATCAGATAAAGAGAATGGAAAAATAAAAATAAACAGGCAAATAATTTTCTAGAAATTCTTATCTGGATATGGACATTTCTAAATCTAGAAATGTGTGCCATCTTTCTCTCTCCCTTTAGGGAGATACAAGGCTCAATGGATGCTGTGGAGTTGAGAAGGAAAGGAATGAAAACTGTATAATACCACACACCTTGCTTTCTATCCTGGCACTCATAGACCATAAATGCCAGCTTCCTGGATTAAAGCAAGAGGTGGATGTTTCAAATGATCTGCAGTGTATCTTACACAGCTCAGAGTATACAGGTTCTCTTACTACCTTGCCAGCTTTTAAGATCTTTCCCAAAGCACTATGAACAGGAAGCTTTACGAAAATACCATTAGGTAAGTCCCCAGCAATATGTAGTCTCAAAAGCAGAATAGTAAAGATTAAAACAGAAGAGAGGAAAAGAGTGCTAAGGTGGAGGGGGTATTTTATGGGCAATGCTTTCTAGAACATTACTTCATTCACTCACCTACATACCTGTTCTGGGCAAGGCAGGAAAGACACTACCTCAATCTATCCAGGAAAGTAAACTGTGATTATGGCAGTTTGTAAAGACTACTGGTTTGTGAATGTTACTTGCATGTAATGTTTCCCCCTCCCTGTCACTAGAAAACAGTTTGGCTGAATTTGCTAAGGTTTTGATTCACTGTAATAAAGATACATTTTATTTAACAAGAAGCCCCAATCCACAAACACTTCACCACACAAACACACAAGATAAACATGAAGTAGTTACACTGAAAAAAAAAGAAGAGTTTTACTTACAGAAGTGAAGGGAAATTCATTCTCAGTGAGCTGCTGAACTAAGATTCAGTGTATGTCCCATTCCTTACTGCATAATACTCATCAAAACTGCCCCCGGGGCAGTTCAAATGACAGAAGCAAGCATAAGATCTCTGCAACTTTCAGAGAAGCTTATTCTCTCAAGTGACATGGGCCGGGACCTGTTATTTAGGCACCCAAATATGCCTGAGAGATGGTCCCTACATATATGAAGTAATAAAAAATGAATTAAATAAACATCCATGCATACAGGATTTTGAAGGAGACATCACAGGCTGGCTGACAGGTAGTCTCAGTTGAAAATAACATGGTTAAAAATTCACGTTTACAAGGAAGTGTGTGTGTGTGTGTGTGTGTGTGTAAACACATAAATAATACACACACTCTCTCTCTCACCATCTTTTTGTTCTTCCTTTTAAATGAACAGTAGACATTGAAAAATCATAATATCCTTCTTACTCATAGCCAAAACCCTAAAATTTTCAGAAATATACCCAGACAGGCTCAAAACACCAAGGAACTTTCATGAACTGTCCATTTCCTAGGCATTCCTACTCACAGAGCGAGAAGTAACTGGGGCTCGGGAGTGCATTCCACACTAGGAAAACTTTGTATCTGAACAGAAAGGTACTGGCTGATGTCATTGTGAAGTCACTCTCAATAATCTTTGAAAGGTCATGAAGACTGGGATAGGTGCTTGAGGATTGCAGGAAAGCAAATGTTACTCCTATCTTCAAAAAGGGCAAGACAGAGGACCCAGGGAACGACCAGCTTCACGTTGATCCTGGGAAGGTGATGAAATAACCAATCATGGAAACCATTTCCAGGCACATGAAGGATGAGAAAGTCATCAGGAATAGTCAGCATGGCTTCACCAAGAGGAAGTCATGCTTGACCAGCTTGATAACCTTCTATGATTAAATGTCTGGCTTGGTAGATGAGGGGACAGTAGTAGATAATCTGTCTTGATTTCAGGAAGCCTTTCAACACTGTCTCCCATAAGATCTTCGTAGAGAAGCTGATGAAGTATAGGCTGGATGAGCAGACATTGAGGTGGACTGCCCAAGGGGTAGTGATCAGTGTCACAAAGTCTAGCTGGAAGCTAGCAAACAGCGGTGTACCCCAGGGGTCAATACTGGGTCCACTTCTGTTCAACATCTTCATTAATGATCTGGTGTGGGGCAGAGTGCACCCTCAGCAAGTTTGCCAATGATACACAACTGGGAGGAGGTGCTGGTACACCTGAGGGTTGTGCTGCCATGCAGAATGACCTCAGCTGACTGGCGAAATGGGCTGACAAGAACCTCATGAAGTTCAACGAGGGGAAATGCAAAGTCCTGCACCTGGAGAAGAACAACCTCATATAACAACCAATATAAGCTGGAGGCCACGCAGCTGGGAAGCAGCTGTGCAGAAGGAGACCTGGGCTCCTGGTGGACACCAAGTTGACCATGAGTCAACAATGTGCCCTTGTGGCAAATAAGGCTAATGGTATCCTGGGCTGCATTAGAGAAAAAGTATTGCCAGCAGGTCGAGAGGTGATCCTTCCGCTCTGCTCAGCACTGGTGAGGTCACACCTGGAGTACAGGGTCCAGTTCTGGGCTCCCCAATTCAAGAGAGACATGGACATAATAGAGTCCAGCAAAGGGCCACAAAGATGACTAGGAGACTGGAGCATCCCTCCTGTGAGGAAAGGCCGAGAGAGCTGGGACTGGTCAGCACAGAGAAGAGAAGGCTCAAGGGGGATCTCATCCACATGTACAAATACCTGAAGGGAGGGTGCAAGGAGGATGGAGCCAGCCTCTTTTCAGTGGTGCCCAGTGATGGGACCAGAGGTAATGGGCACAAACTGAAACACAGGAGGTTCTCTCTGGACATCAGGGAACACTTTTTCACTCTAAGGATGACCGAGCACTGGCACAGGTTGCCCAGAGAGGTGGTGGAGTCTCCCTCTTTGGAGATATTCAAAAGCCATCTGGACGTGGTCCTGGGCAACTAGCTCTAGGTGGCCCTGCTTGAGCAGAGGGTTGGACCAGATGACCTGCTGAGGTCCCTTCCAACCTCAACTATTCTGTGCTTCTGTAGTAGGATAACCACTACTCTCACTTTTTCCCAAGCTGGTGCAAATTAGCTATCTGTACAAAAGTGCCAGTAAAAGAAGCCAAGGAAAGCAGTACTCCATTCCTAACAAGATGAATCCTCTTAGCAGACCATAATATCCAACAGTTTTTCCTTTTTTTCTCATTTTCTCTTTCCTGTTATTTTTATTCTCCCATAAAATCATAAGGAAAACATGATTCATACAGCAACAGATGGTGACAAAAACCCTCTCTCTACACAGGAATGTAGGTGATGTCAGTAGTCATTCATCTCAGCTTAATAGGTTACATTCAGTGCTTCAGTGGAGTAAGGATGAGGATCCATTCCATATAAATTATTGACTTCATATAAGTCACAGCTATATACCTAATATATAAACCAAAGATAACTATAACCCAGGGACAAGATTTTCTAAAATGAGTAGTGATTTTTCATGCTCATCCTGATAAAATTTAAATATGACCAGATATTCAAGACATTGGCGGGGGGTAGGGAGATGTTTAAGATGTCTTTAAAATGTTCCACATTGGAGAAAAAGAAAACATTAGGCATCAAATTTACAATATGCATTTAAAACGGCCAAATAGGCCATTGTGATGTCATTTTAGAAATACACAAAATCCAATTTTTCACTTACCTTGGATAATTCAGTTGCTGGTTTTGGTAGATTTTGCTCCATGGAACATTCTGATTATTTCCACACTTTGTTCTTAACAGTATTTGCATTTGATAGCACCATAGTGGCTTAATCAGGGAACGGGACTTTTCCCGAGAGGGCATTTTGGAAATGCTCATCAAATTCATGTTCCTCACTCAAAACCGAAGAACCATACTCTTCAGTGCAGCTGTATTATCCCTAATAAACACGTTTAGTCACAGCAAGGATCTGATTCCTATGCAGCGTGACTACAAACTACTGGAACGCAAACAGGCAGGAGTAACCAAAAGTTATGGGTCTTTGTTCTAAAGAGCTAGTATCAAAACTTGATTCACCATTATATAAAGACCTGTGTTTGCTCAGGCTTTGCCCTATTAAGACTGTGCAACGTCATCCTAGAAACACTTAAAATTAGTGGCAACTGCTTAGCAATCAAGTGTGTGACATTTTGTTTCTTACAGAACTTTCTCCTTTGACTTTGAAAGAGCCCAGAGAAAGCCAAATGTGTCTTTAATTCTGTACATTATTATAACAACGTAATCTTAGTTTTAACTCTGTCCATAAATATCATAAATATCTTGAATTGTATGCAGAGCTAGTGCTAGTAAATTTGAGAATCTGAGTTATTACTTTAAAGTTATCATGGGATATTGACCATTATGTGTGACCTGATTACACTTCCACATGTGCTTAATTTTACATATATGAGAGTAGTTCTACTGAAGTCAAATGAGCACTTTTTAATATAGATTTAACCACATGCAGAAGCAAACTATTATTTTTCATTTCCTTGTAGGAATTGTATTTCATTATTGGTCCCCAGCTTTGGGCAAATACTTTTAAATGTCCTTGTATGGTGCTATCTGCCTCAAATAATCCCACTAACAGAATGGTTTCTAAACCTACTACTGTTAATGAAATTACTTGGCTTTCTACTAGCCCATAGTGAATTTCAAAAATACTACCATACTGAAACGTGCTTATCTTAAAAAAAAACAAAACAAAAAAACCCCAAAACACTATTTACACAGGACAGAGAGTACCAACAAGCACTGAAACAAGAGAACTGAGAAATAGGAACATATTAACTGCATTGAAAATTTAAACTGCTGATCAAGAAATAGCATAGCTGCCTTTTTCTGGCTATAGATGCCTCAGAGATCAGACCTGCATCATGCGTGATACTGTATAAAATATGCTTACATATTAGAAAACTCTGTTTGTTCTGAGGAATTTACAGTCTTATCAAGCAAGGTAAAAAATGTGAGTGAAACTGAGAAGTGAATTTATTTGCCCTCTCTCACACAGTTCCCCTCTGAACAGTGCCCTGATTCCCAGTCACTGTTCCATAGAGATGGAAAGTACAGCGTTAGTTATTGTAAGATATCTTCATAATATATTTTGTGATCTATACTACCTTTGACTGCTGATTAGATTGTGAAAAACAATCCATGAAAGGGGATGGATGAGAAGCCTAAAGCAACTATAATATGAATCACTGCTTTCTGCAATTTCACTAAAATGGTAACTAAGAGTAGATCATTCATTTGACTGCTGGAATAAGAATTGTTTTTCCCCGCAGTGTATATAGAGAGAGCAATATTAATTTCTGTATGTTTCATAAATATGTACTATATAGAGTAGCATGAAAATAATCTGTTTGGGGGTTTCAATGAAAATTATTTGTACAAAGAGATCCCTAAAGCAAGGTACTTTAAACACCATGGCAAATATTTTACAACTTTGTCTTCATCAAAAAAACCACAAGACATCAAGTTAGTTAACCAGACTCAGGGAGTTTCAATGGGAATTGTTAACTAAACCAGACACCTTCTGCCTGAACAGTACATCATGTACGGAAATAGACGGTTCACAGTCAGAAATGTTTGAGAAAAATATTATATTTACTCATCTTTTCTAAGTCTGAATGGAAACTAACACAGATCTCATTGCCCATGCAGCACATCAAAGAAGGGGCTAGTCACTTTATTCTGCTGTCAGCGATGGCATACAAGGGACAGGCTTGGGGCAACTTCTAACCCCTGTTGGAAATTACTAGCTACTCAGGAGATTAATCCAGATGATGGAAAGATAATCTTCTGTCTTCACACATCTGCATATCCATCTGCACAGCCTCTCAAGATCACACACATTACTGACAAATGCCATAATAATTCTTTCTTTGCCTTACCCTTTATCGCACTTTCACGCCTGATGAACTGCCTATGGCTGGTAGGAAGATTATTTCTATATAAGCAACTAGGCAGAGCTGACTTATTTCATGGGCATTTGTCATTTTTCATCAGAACCACCAGAATGCCCATAAATCTTAGCAGCATAAAACCAGCTATTTTTGTATATGTTATTGGGGCATACAGATTATCAATGGAATCAAAACCCACAGATTATTTCGGTCATTAATAAAAGTCAAAATTAATATAAAAGACCAAGAAATTTCCAGCATTGTCATTTGTTCAGCCATCCCAGTCAGCCAGAACTGGCATTAAACTGGATGGAAAAACAGTTACCAAAATGCATATTTCTAAGATTTTCCAAATCCTTTTAGGACTCTTCACTGAGGAAAAATATAGTCAGCAATTTAAAATCAGTATTCTTTCATTTCAGCCACATAGCAAACATTACCAAATATCGTTTGGCCTCTTAAAACACCTTTACAGATATTAAACCAATTTGACTGAATGAATGATTTTTAATGAATGATTTCTTGAGGTCCTCAATATTTAGCTGCATATTCCCACCACATGTAAAAATTTCTTCTCTCATGTATGTCTCCAAATTTAACTACTGCTGAGATTTTCAGTGCAGCTTGGCATATCTATTGAAATTCAATGGAAGTTAGACATTTGAGCTCTGAAGTTCATTCGGTAAAGCTCAACCTAGAAACCTAAATTCAGGAACCAAAGTTTGGAAACTCTCATTATACTCTCTAAAGAAAAAACATTCCACATTTGTAGACATGTTGACTGACTTTTTTTTTTAATTTTTTTAATTTTTCCGCCACCAAACCACAGGAGAGGCTTTCCAGCAGACAGCACAATATAGATTTGTAGTAATAATCCACCCGAGAGTACTGAAATATCCACCCAAGAGTACTGAAGGAACTGGCAGATGTGCTCACCAAGCCCCTTTCCATCATTTACCAGCAGTCCTGGCTAACTGGGGAGGTCCCAGTTGACTGGAGGTTAGCAAATGTGACACCCATCTTCAAGAAGGGCCGGAAGGAGGACCCGGGGAACTACAGGCCTGTCAGCCTGACCTCAGTACCAGGGAAGCTGATGGAGCAGATCATCCTGAGTGCTATCACACGGCATGTAGAGGATAACCAAGGGATCAAGCCCAGCCAGCATGGGTTTAGGAAAGGCAGGTTCTGCTTGACCAACCTGATCTCCTTCTACGACAAGGTGACCTGCCTAACGGATGAGGGGAAGGCTGTGGATGTTGTCTATCTAGACCTCAGTAAAGCCTTTGACACGGTTTCCCACAGCATTCTCCTGGAGAAACTGGCTGCTCATGGCTTGGACAGGTGTACTCTTCGCTGGGTAAAGAACTGGCTGGATGGCCGGGCCCAAAGAGTGGTGGTGAATGGAGTTTACTCCGGTTGGCGGCTGGGTCGCAAGCGGTGTTCCCCAGGGCTCTGTGCTGGGGCCAGTTCTGTTTAACATCTTTATCAATGATCTGGATGAAGGGATCGAGTGCACCCTGAGTAAGTTTGCAGATGACACAAAGTTGTGTGGGAGTGTTGATCTGCTTGAGGGTAGGAAGGCTCTGCAGAGGGACCTGGACAGGCTGGATCGATGGGCTGGGGCCAATTGTATGAGGTTCAACAAGGCTCAGTGCAAGGTCCTGCACTTGGGCCACAGCAACCCCATGCAATGCTACAGGCTTGGGGAAGAGTGGCTGGAAAGCTGCCTGGCAGAAAAGGACCTGGGGGTGTTGGTTGACAGCCGGCTGAATATGAGCCAGCAGTGTGCCCAGGTGGCCCAGAAAGCCAATGGCATCCTGGCTTGTATCAAAAATAGCGTGGCCAGCAGGACTAGGGAAGCAATCATGCCCCTGTACTCGGCACTGGTGAGGCCGCACCTCGAATACTGTGTTCAGTTTTGGGCCTCCCACTACAAGAGAGACATTGAGGTGCTGGAGCGTGTCCAGAGAAGGGCAATGAAGCTGGTGAAGGGTCTGGAGCAGAAGTCTTATGAGGAGCGGCTGAGGGAACTGGGGTTGTTTAGCCTGGAGAAGCAGAGGCTGAGGGGAGACCTTATTGCTCTCTACAACTACCTGAAAGGAGGTTGGAGAGAGGTGGGGGTCGGTCTCTTCTCCCAGGTAACAAGTGACAGGACGAGAGGAAATGGCCTCAAGTTGTGCCAGGGGAGGTTTAGACTGGATATTAGGAAATTTTACTTCACTGAAAGGGTTATCAAGCATTGGAACAGGCTGCCCAGGGAAGTGGTTGAGTCGCCATCCCTGGAAGTATTTAAAAGACATTTGGATGAGGTGCTTAGGGACATGGTATAGTGGTGGTCTTGGTAGTGTTAGGTTTATGGTTGGACTCGATGATCTTAAAGATCTTTTCCAACCTATACGATTCTGTGATTCTGTGATTCTGTGATTCTAATGTAATCCTACACCACACTGCAAGAACTTGTGGTGACACCATGCCTTAAATAAAGCACAGAGCCTGTTTTCTTTCAGACTAAGTCAAAGCATTAGAGACAGTACAGCCTATTGGCCTGGACTAAACAGATTTGGTGGATTCACTGGGAAAAAAAGTTCCTAAGCAAAGGAAAATAAAAAATTGTCTTTCATAATATTAAACTATACTAAATATCAGCACTAGATGGCTTTTTCTTCTCTTGATTCTCTGATGAAAAACAAGAGACAATACCAGAAGTCATGCATAGTCAGTAACAGAGTATCACAAAAGGAAAATTATATAATTTTAAGACAGAATGACCTTTAAGATGTTTAGTGGCAAAGAACATACTTTAAAATTATAAAGGCAGTGCTTACCAAAAATAGCTTTACATTGTCTTCTGAATAAAGGCATGAAACTAGCTGAGATACGCAAACAGATATGCCCGCATTCTTCCATCTCATGTTTGATTTTCCTAAATAAAAGGTAAGCTTCTAATTCTAATTGCTGTAAACAAACAAACAAACCAAAAATATCCCTTAAGATCATGACTGTCTTATTTGGTGCAGGAATGCAATTGCACAAATTCACAAAGATCCTTTCAGACGAGTTCTGAGATCTCAACTACCTTATTTCAACAGGTGCTAAATCAGATGACAAATAGTTACTTTCATCAGAATATAAGAGAGGAGAGCAAATATCCTATTATAAAATCCAACAGCAGCATTTCTCAAAGCGTAGGGGACTGAGGAGGAAGTAAAAGGATTAAACAGAGGCTACAGAAGATACATTTATGGCAACCTCACAATCTAGCACCTGAATACCTTATGATCTATAATAATCTACCCTTAGAATACCCTTATGAGAGAGAAAAATACCATGTTTCTGATTTTATTATGAATTGAATTTAGATCATCTGAAAGTAAACACAATGCCCTTCACCACCTGCTTATCCTTTACTTGCCAGCTTTAACCTAAGTGGCAGAGGAGCAGTAGGAAGTTACAACAGTATCTTCCTACTGAGGAAGGAAGCTCAGTCTGAAACTACTACTATAAATGCTCTTTTTGATCTCTGGCTTTTTTATCCTTTTAAATGTTGATATTTGTTATCCAGCACTCCTATTTGAAGGAACAGGGTGTGCTGAGGAACAATCACAAAAAAATTCTCAAGAAAATTCCTGAAATGGTGTACAACCTAACTTTGAATCTGGAACTTGCCACTTTTCCTATTAAAAAATATGCTTTGGTTCTTAGAATAAAGTGGAACAGAAACTGAATACTGAGGTATACTAAATGAAGAGGATTCAAAGCCCCAATGGTAGGACTTCCCTCAACCTACCATAACACCTCATCACAGCACTGACAGATAATTCCAAAGCTGCGCTTAATTAAAAAGCTTCCTGAAAAGAAAGACAAGATGCATTACAATGGCTGAAGTTTTGATGTGGGGAACTCACTGTGCCAACAGCATACTCCAGATTACACCAATCAACTTCACAGGCAGAGCATTACGTTCTCACCACCTACAGAAATCAGATGTGTAGGTAAGAATTTAGATAATTCATTTTAAGCTACAAGTTTAAATGAAAAACAATCCTGTAACAGAGAAGTTGAACTTTACATCCCTATATTTTGTTTGTTTTGGCAGTTGATTCATACAAATGGTATATGTATATACATATACTATGCTCTTTTTCTTCTATCAACTAATGAATACTTTGCAGAGTAGTACAATGTGTGGGTCAGTTTACACAACCAAACCAAAGCCTAAGAAATGGCAAAACAAACTTCCTAAGACTTATAAGCTACACAAGAAATACCTTTTCAGAGAGGAACACTTCCTACAAGGATAAAAATCAGGGCTACACCTCTTCTGCCCTGCTTGCCCCCATTGACCGAGTCCTCCTTACATTGCTATCCAAACTCCATTTGTATAGCATCAGAAATTATTGCAAATTAGAACAAGCCTTTTGCAAAGAGCCCACAGACTTCTCCTTTCACAAGAAAACAGGTAATGAAAGACATGAAAATAAGGAAAGTTGCTTCATAATGAGAAGGACTTTATTGTTTTCAACTAAAGGCAGCAATGTAGTGTCAGAGCAGGCAATGAAGCCTCAGCTGAAACTGAAGAGACAGAAAAATTCAGGGGAAAACTGTGGGAAAGATAAAAGCACAGCAGATACACTAGCCATGAACTGAACTCTTCTGAAGAGAAGGTGTGATTATTTCAGCCTCCAAAATGGTTCCTTAAGACACTTAGAAAGAAATAAAAAGATGTTCATAAAATCAAATAGATATTAGAACACATAAATATCTCCATTTTTGTAGAAATAAAAAAAAATAGACGAAGGATAAAGTGTTTGAATGCTTTCAAAATGTTGTGAGAGATAGCAGCTCTTTAAATGCTTTTATTCTATTCAAAGATGCTTTCAAGGTAATAAACTTCTTGTATGCTCTTAGAAGAGCTTAAGTCATTCCCGAAATATACTTGCAAGAAAGAATTCTTCTTCCCCGTTTCATAATTTGAGGAGGAAAAAAAAAAAACAAATTTCTTGAAGTTTGATTTGGCTCATCTCAGACTGCAGTAAGGAATTCTTGCCTATCGTTTTTTAGTTCCCTCTGAGATGGTAAAAGTTTTCTTGATATTGAAATTCCTTCTTGAAGGAAAGATTTAGTTACTTCTGCCATGTCAGAGCATACAGCCAGGAATATCAAGATTTCTGTGATTAAAAAAAGGGGAAGATTATGTTTGTATTTACCTGGATATGACAATGGAGAATCAGTATATCTTCTTGATGACAGCATATTTGAGGCCTTAATTTTTAAATGCACCACGGAAAAAAAAGGCGTGTATGGGCTTGAGGCTGTTGTAGCAGTAGACTACTGTAATTCAAGAAGTTTCAACAGTTGTGATCTGAGGCGCAAGTTTCTGCATTTTGCTCAGGAGGTCGAAACCTGTATCGGTCCAAACACGTACACACACACATTTGGGTTTTCTTCTGCAAATCACAACTGTGTTCAAGGATGATGTGATTTTAGAATATAACATATTGCGCCAGTTTCCAGAATTATTCACTATTAATACCCTCTTGAAGAACGTGTAGAAAGGTTAGCTTATGTCCTGGCAGCATCAGTCTCTTCTCCCTCTGCAGCATACAGGTAGCTGCCATCAAATTAAAGAACAAGATTTTCAGAAGGACCAGTGGTCAAAACTCATGTGGTAAGGAAAGGTGCTGATGTAGTTTTAAACCATTTTAATGCTTCTCTCAATTCTTTATCATCCTGGATATCACGTGAAGCTTTCCCATTCAAAAAATGGTATTTCAGAGAGAAGTATACTTAGGATAGAACAAAACCTGCTAACCACATGGGAAAAGCATCACATCTAATCATAAAGTGTTGTTGGTAAGTTCACTTCCCCTCATGATGTTTACCAAAAGATTTCAAACCTCATTTCTAAATGTGTGTGAAGAGATCCACTATCCTTAAACAATGGAGAGAAAAGAAGAGCCTATAAGAAAAAAAATAACATAATGTATAGCTTGGAATAGAGAGAGAAGACTATGTGTGACACAAGCCACCCATTTTTTAATCTTTCCAAGGCTGGTGTAAATAACAATAACTAGAAAACAAAAGGCAAGTGACAGCATACAAAAATTTCCCATCTGATTTGAAATCCTTCTCTGAAAATTGTTTGTATTGATTTTTTAAGAAATCCAGCAGAAAAATCTCTTACGCTTTTGGGATAGAGATCAATACAGGTACCACAAATCCCTTCAATCATCAGAAGTGAGAGATTTTTGTTGGAATATTATTTATCCTCCTTAATGTAATACACTCACAGAATACATTTATCACATTATTACATTCAAAGATCAGAGCGATGGATAAGAGCACTTTATTCCAGCAAAAGTTTTCTCACTTTATATTCCACCAGCCCGCCATGACTATATTGTTAGCCTGTTCCAGTTAGGGACAGCTTAAAGAGCACAGCAGTATTCTGACTAGTAGACACATAAAAAGCAAATTATTTAGTTGCTAATGGATCTGTTCCAAATGGGACACAGAAATAAATACTGCATCTGCAACACAGTGGGCAAAAACTAAAGATATCCAGTGACTGTTATTTGTATATTTAGGGTTTTCTTCCTTTCCCCAAAGTAACTGACTTGACTTAAAGTTTTAAAACACACTTAAGTCCCTTCGCATAGTGCAACAAGAGAACTTCTGCACATCGTGCAACAAAGCATCAGGCAGAGTTCTGAGCTGGGGACACCTGCAGAGCTCAGCACCTACTTACTCAGGTTTGAAAACAGTACAGTTGTATCCCCCGCTACTCTCCAACTAGTCCTCAGGTGCTTTGGAGCCAGGCATGGCTTTCTACACGGAGCAACCCAGCACTTGTAGATTAGCGTACCTAATGTGAAAGCTTCTGTTTAGTCAATGAATTAATGTCTGTGTTTAAGAGGGGAGGATTAACACGCCCACTATTACACATGAGGAACCAGACTCATGAATGTCTGAATATTCAATCAAATCTATGTTTCCCTTGTAAGTCTGTCCAGAACTGAACTGCTTAAAACCATGGTGAAAGCCAGATATTCTGTAGCCAATACCTTAAAAATAAGAACATAAATCCTTCCTAACAATTAAAAAGTAAAATTAAAAAAAAAAAACCCAAACATGTCCACCGTTTTGGAACTTTTCCACTTCGGACCAACAGTAAAGTCACCACCAATACACATTTAAGTAAAAAATAAAGCCAAATCCCATTTTCATTGAACAGTTTCTTTCTTCACCAAGATGATGCGAATTTTCATCAATGCAGAAAGATGCATCCAGGGAACCTGGAACGAGTCTTTCCATAACTGACTCACCCACATTGACTCCGCACCCCTGCGCAGAGGATTAGCTCATTAGATTTAGACTTTCACTGGTCACCAGATGAGGGGCATAACAAATGACAGACTGCTCTTTCAGTGTACTGAAAATCTAAGATAAATGCTAAACTTTAAGAAATAAAAAATAGTTGAGAGGTTTTGGAAATATTGCATTTGAATCACTTAGTATTTACTTAAAAGATCAATACCACAAACTACTGGGACCCAATAAAACTGATAGTAGTTCAGACATAAGCTTCTTAAAAATCAAATTAAATTCTACAAAATAACAGGCACAATACCTAATCTTTTAAGAAGAAACAGAACCACAGCAGTGCATGTATTATAGCTGCTTCTTTCTATCTGCTTATATCCCAAAACCCCTGGTATCAGTAATAGGAATTCTCTATGTTCTTAGCCAGTAAAGACATTACACAAATGCCTTCAAAGAGCAAAACTTGCATGAGCTAGTCTTACTAGTAATTTTCAGTACTTTAATTAATATATATCACTTTAAAAATTAAGGGAAAAATCAATTCTGGGGCTTTTAGGCTATCAGAAAATGTTGGTTTGCAGGAGGTGCCATAATTTAGTTTATCTAAGCACAGCAAAAATTTATCACCAGGGAAAATGGATTCACATTTGGTCAGATTCTTTTATCTGTTTCTGAAATTTGGACATCCAGTTAACACTGTTCAGACATTTTTATACGAATGTGTATATTAAAAAAAAAAAAAAAGTTCACAAACACTCTGCTATTCACTTCTTTATTTCTGAAAAGTCCAGAAAGAGTCATTATTTAACAAACCTCTAAGAGCTTATTTTTCCATTCACACAACTAGTGTAAGTGCTAGTGAAAGAAAGTTAAACACAAAACTAGTGCTTATGCAAATTGAATGAAGAGAAGCATATAGATACCGTGGAGTGTCACAACTTTTGCTGTTCACAATTGAGGGCTCAGAACTTTGACTATAGATCTGGACTGGCAGATCAAAGTCTAACAAAGAGTATGGCATACAGTCTCAAAACAGTATCTTGAAGACCCAAGCCTTTCATATAAATTAAAAAAAATAAAATAAAATAATCAAGCAGTAATGAAAACTGTACTATAAAACTTCTGCATTTCCCTGCATAATTTTCAAACTAGCTTGAGAGAATGCTGTGCCTGGACATTTGGCATCATGCTGCACAAAGAAAGAATAAATCACAAGACCTTGAAGGCAAAGTGCTACAAGGAGAGTTTTAGGCACTGCAGTTTTTTGGACAGATCAGGCAATACACTGCTTATTTCAAGTGACTGCTCCCCACTGTTGAGCAGCACCCTTGGAGAAGAATATTAACTGTAACTTTATCACATGTAAAGAGAAAGGGATTGTAAAAAGACCATTTTATACTAAATTAATGATATTTCTACTAGCTTGTAAAAAAGACAGTTATTCTAAAAGCTTGCCTTCACAACAGAAAATGTCCCATGAAGCCAGGAATGTAGCTGATCAGTTCAGCCATGGTCAAATTTTAGACTGGGTTTCAATCAACCTTTCAAATTTCAGAAATTCTGAAATGTGTACTTAACCAGAAAGAAACATTTCTAATTGCCCAAATTGGGCCCAAATTCCATTTGTAAGCATCAGTTTCCCTAGCACAGGCATACCAAATTACAGCCTCAGATAAGCAAGTGCAAATTGAAGATTTTTTTTTTTTCAAAATGTGACTAGATAAAAATTATCTGACTTATCCTGACACACTGACTTATCCTCTGATAAGTCAGAGGAACACAGAAACTCAGGCTATAAAATTAATCAAACAAAAGTTAAAGAAACAGAAGAGGTTTAAACTCCCCTAATAAAAATAGTTGCATGGTATGCTCCAGGCAGCTGGATTTATTTCTCTAAAAAAACAAACAAAAAAAACCCCAACCAACCAACCAAAAAAAAACCCCACACCAAACACACACTATTGAAGAACATCACCTGGGTGGATTTGAATGGATCTTGAATTTGAATTGGCTAGGGAGAGGGGCAGAGACAGATAATTCAAACAGAATGGGATTAATTCTGGTGCGATCTTCTGTTAAAGTACTGATCAGATGTACGTCACTTCAACAAAGCAGAAAGTTCTTTAATTTGAATCCTTCTTTTATGTCAGTACTATGATATGGAATAAAGTTGGTTTATTACATATTTCCATCATGACTATCCCTTTGGTATTTGGTATATTATTACTATTTTTAATTACAAGTTTCTGAGTAGAAGTATTTGCCTTGAACTTACAGCTGCCTGAACACCCAAGGTAAATCTATCATGAATTAGTTTGTTATTATTCTCACTACTTACGAGGAGCTTTATTTAAAGCTTACCTACCTGCTCTTAAAAATAAAAACAAGAGAAAGCTATGCTTGTCTTCCTTTCATTTTCCCTTGTAGTCAAACAGAAATGCTGATCACTTTGAAGCTTCTAGCTGCCCCATACAATATGATTGATTCCCTTAACTCTGAACTAATTATGATTTAATTCTCTGTTTAATTGAGTCAAGCATCTTGCATGAACCGTTGAAACCAAACCATATGAAAAATTACATGTGATTCAGCTCTTAATTTTGAAGGTCAAAACTCTGAGGCAGACCTGAATAATGCTGATATTTCTGAGGTGCATTTGAGAAACCATGTTATAGAGTGGCAGAAACAACTTGTTAAGATTTGCCAAGTTAACAGCAGTAACATTCTGTGCAGGGTCTGAGCTGCATGGAAGTCTCCATTCTTGCTAGATAGCAGGGTTTATGGTGCCATGATTTCCCCTGCCACCAATAGGGGTACAGTGGGTGGCTGGGTAGGTGAGAGGGGAGGCGGGCAGGCAAGAAGGAGTAAAGCACAACTTTCCTTTCCACAGACAGACATTGGGAACACAGAGCAAGTAAAGTGCTTGGGAGCATTGTTTGTCCCTGCCACACCAAAGCAAAGAAGGGCTGGTAGCTCTTCTTCACAGAATTCAGAGCACCACTGAACCTTTATTTGAAGGGAAAAAAATAACCTGTTCTGTCTACCAGATACACTGCCATGTCTTAGTCCCAAAGGCGCATCATGTTTCTCAGTATAGCCGTCATCCTCCAAAAACTAAGACCTCTCCTCGGAAACATTTGGCAGCTGAAAAGAATGGGACAACACACACTTCTTTTTGGTTTTAGAAAAAGACACAAACAATGAAAATGTTTTGCATTTATGGAATCTTAGATGCTTAAATACTTCCCAGGTCCTTCTGCCAGCCTGGACAGATTTCAGCCCAGTGAACACAAAGGCTAGAAACTGACAGCCAAGCCACCCATTCCTCTTCCCTCAAATGTTCACTAATTAATTAATTGTGACAACAGTTTCTGAAATCCCTCTAAAACATGTTGGGGGAGGAGAGGCGCACAGGATTGTACTTCTTACCTATCTTCTCTCTCCTCAGGCACAAAAGAAACCCAAAACCACTCACTGAATTTTGGTAATAGCAGTTCTCATTTTCTTTTGCAAGTACAGATTCCTGCTCTGATCTATTAAAAGACTAAAAGACAAATTTATTTCTAACTAGTCCATTGTGTAGACCAAGTGAGGCAAAAACTAATTTCCCTTTTTCTTTTAGAGCCTACCAGGATCTACAGAACCCAGATAACATTCAGATTTTGTGAACAGAAAAAATAAATCCCAGTCTTTAATACACTCTCCTAGCTGTAACAGTCCTAAAGACAAATAATGTATGAAGAAAATACAAGAAGCTAATTCTAAGCTTCACAGAATTACTGCTCGCATTCTCTCTTGCTGTCTCTAGCTCTCGCCCTCTTCCCAAAGCTCCCCCCCCCTTATAAACACAGCAGTAGGAAAGAAGACTTGCAGGGATAAAAAGGCACCACTGTTGAAACTATTATTAAAACACCACAAGGAACACTGAGCCGATCATGGCATCTGAGTAGAGTATGTCTTTGTTTACATACAGGCTAAATTGTTACAAAAAGCATAACAAATCAGCAAAACCAAGACGGAGATGTCTTAGTTCTTCATAGGCTGGAAGATTTTTGTCTAAAATGAAAGAAAAAAAACAGCAGAAAATACTTTTAATTAAAAAAGCTAGTAACCTTCAGATATGGACAAATAAAACATAAAATTTATCTATATTAAGTGAGTTTTGCGGCATCAGTTCATGTCTCTTTATACAACACTCTCCGCAAATTATCAGACTAGAGCTGAAGACAGCATGGAAGTAAGAAGAACGTAAACTTTGGTAATATACAGATTTCACAGTGGGGTAGGGTGCTGCCTCAATGAGAATGGCATTTCTCAATACATGAATGACAACTCCACAATGTTAGAGAAGCACATCTGAATTAACTGGAGCAAAACGCAGATCCTCCCTGTTATTTTGTTAGCCATAGGGAAAAAATTTGATGTCTGCAGGTTCCCTTACTTCTTCCTACTTTTACTCCCTCACCTTCCTTCTGCTCTTTTCCTTCTCCTTTATTCTTCCCACACTGACTAACGTAAGAAAGATGCTGAAAAGAGACTTTAAAATCACAGAAAATGGAAAAACCTAAGCCTTGGAACAGGGCTGACCATAGAAACAAGACCAAGACATTAATTCTTAAGTGTGGGAGGGGAGGGGGAAAACTTTTTGACATATAAAGAAGCAGAGGACCAAAAAGTATTCTATATCTTATTGTACCAAAGAGAAAGTCTCCCCTGATCAGTTTAATATTAGTTCTTCTGGAGGTATTTCTAATTGTAAAAAGGGTACATTGCATAACACATTCTCCTTTAGCTTTTTTCCCGCCCTTGAAAAGACACAGCATTAAAATAGTCTATGAAATTAACCTACTATCAGTGCATGAAGATAATACATGCCTTCAGTGCTAGGTTTTCAATAGCCAGAGTGAACACAAGAACAAAGCACCTTGGCAAAGTAGATGGATGGTGTGACACAACCATGTGAGATCTGCTGCTATGCACACTTGTAGAGAAACCCAATGTACTTGTCTGGCAGCCTGCCCAGCACAGAGGCTCTCATCCTACAGGTGTGATAGACCTCACTTTGGAAGCTAGTATAGCTTTTTTGACAGGATGTAAAGAACAAAACTGTACTTTCCAGATGCTGTGGTTTGAAATTTGAGAGCCTTTATAAATATAATTTTTTTAAATGCCCTAACTTCTAAGAATATTAGAAGCAGAGAGCATGTTCTTCAAGAAACAACCACCAAACAGGCTTAATGTTCAAGTACAGTCTCAAAAGTCATGTCAGGATTAGCTCCCTACTGAGTCATCTTTTTCCCTAAAAATCATTTACCTACTCAGTATAAAACAACAGTGGACAGAATGCAATGCAAATGCAGATTCTGCATTTACTTAGTTCCAGTTCTTTCCTGAAAAGGGCGTAATTCAAGATAAGTTTCTCACATGTGCTAATTCTAGGTCCTGGGCCCCAAAAGTCAAGCATAGGCTCCCCTATCTCATTTCATTCACAACAGGCTGTTACATGTTAAATTAGGCTGTTAAAAAAAGACAACAGGAATTTTACTCATTTGAATTAATGCTGCTTAAAATTGTCAACAAGGCAGGTATTAAAAAAAACCCAACCCTTTTTTGAAGAGAAAAGCACCGGGGCTTTGCAGTTAATGACAACATCAAAAATGGAGGGTGGTACTGAAAGAGAAGTATTCTACTCAAAAGAAAGTGAAGGCTTAGAAATATGATCTCAATGAAGGCTAAATGACAATTTAAAGAAAGAAGCTTGCTAGGCTTAATTTAAACAGATTCTGTAAATATTTGTTGGTATCATGAAATTGTTAATAACAAACCTAATGCATCTGTTCTGTCTTTATGCAGTTACCTAGACTACATTTCTTGACACCACTGTTCTGTAATAACCTCCATCTGCTCTGCTGTGTCTGTCATTTCTTTTGCTGTAACATATTGTGACAGAGGCTTCATTTACCTAAACTTATCTTGGCAACTTGTACTTCATTAAAGATAATCCTGCAAGCATCAGTTAAAGCTTTGTTATCTGGCCATGCATAGCTAAGCTTCATAAATCATTCTTTCACTTTCCGTTTTGCAGCTTCTGGAAAGGTAATATTATTGAATTCAGATCACTGAAATAGAGCAGTACTAAAAAGTTTATTGACCAGCTTTTAGGCACTGAGCTCTGCTTTGAATGCAGACCGTAATATTAGCTAAAGCTTTTGAATTTAAAAGGGATGTCACTAATATGTTTTATACATTGCTATAAATACCGTTTGATGGCAGGCCACTCTAGCAAGCTGCTACTAATCTAGCAGAAACAAAATATTATTAGCATATATTCCCTCCTTCCTTGTCTTTTTTTTTTTTTTTTGTAATCATAGCATCTGCAAATAAAATATTATGTATTCACAGACCTAAGACCTCAATCACAGCTCAGTAGTGCAGACTGCATCTGACAAAGGAGAAGGGAATGTGCAAAGGGACCTTAAACCAACCTTTATGTTTCCATCAGACCAGCCTGGCATTGCACCCGGACAGTATTTGATGCAAGTCACAGCAGCTGTGGAACTGCCAGTCACTAGTACAGTGGTTCCTGGTTTGTAGCACAAGAGAATTAGGTGGGGTTTCTGCCTCCGTCTAGACTCCTATGTAGGAATCATATGACAACCGGCAATATTTACACTGCAGACAGTATTACCTTACGATAAGAATAATTTGTTATTAGAACAAAAATAATGATGACCCCTTTTACTGATGGACAGAGCTATTCTCTTTTGCATCACATTCACAAAAGACCCATGCTGTGCTGGCTGATGAGTCAAATCACAAGTGCTGAGCTATAATAGGGTAGGAGGAAAGGAAGAGGGAAGACTATCTGCCAGACAAACAAAACTTAACACAGAATTACATAAATTCAGATAAAATTCAGCCAATAGTTTTGAATGGATATTTCCTATATGAAAACAATATCCAAACTGTTCATTTTGGCAATATCAAAATACACTGGTTTAACAGTTAAGATTAAAGAGTTGTATTAATTCATAACAGTCTGGGAACCTGAGAGATGAGTAGGATGCTAGTGGCCTGGATTCAGAACTCTTCTCTGATCCACAACAACAATTTGAACTGACATGTCACACTTTCTGTGCATGCGCTGCTGGGCTCCAGGGAATCTGGGGATAGGATTCTCCTGTTTAGCATATTCTAGTTTATCTAAACTAGGCATTTTGTAGCCCAGAGAGACAAGAAAGGACATGAAGGTCATTAAAGACACCCACCCAATCAGTGTGCAACCTAGATTTAATTATCTTTCATAGTTTATAAAAATGCAGTGGTTTAAGCTAGACAGACTATCAGTTCCTTGGAAGTTAGACAACCTCCAATGACGAGGAAAGGATCTGTGTGGGTGATGAATTGCACTTCAATGCAATGAGGTAGTGTCCTAAGCCCTGACCTATCCAAAGACAGCACTGAGAATCCCCCTGTAGTAGCTGCCTTTTGCCCTTAAAATGCCCCCAAAATTGAACTAACTTTTGAATGGATTAAGTCTGAAATGAATAGTTTCAGTTCACCAAATCTACAAAATAATTAGTTTTAAATTAGTCTGAAGCAACATTGCCATAGCTTTCCAATCACAATTCCCACTTCACCTGCTGAGTAAAGTAAGTCTTGATTATTCACACTGGCCCACAAACCACCCATAAACAAAGAGAAGTGGCAGGACAATTTTGAATAAGGTATAATCAGTCCTGAGGACTTATACTCAGAAAACATGCAGCTGCCTAGGACACCATTTCCCCCTTGTTCCAGGCTCTATAAAATAGGCCCAGTATCTAATAGGAACTCTAACGAAATGTTACTAAACTATCAAGCTTGATCTCTTTTCATTCCCATCCCAGCTTAGTGGAGTCTGTAGCCTCTACAAGAAAGTCTACCACTTTGTTAGTGGCTCTTTTTGGTGGAGTCATGACGAGGGGGAAGAAGGAAATGCTGCAAGGACAAGGTTGCCAGCTTGAAAAAAACCTGACTTTTCTGCAGATGGTCACGTATTCCCTATGGATCCTGGATACAGTCTGATCTTGGTGGCTGCAATTGTCTCATGGGATTTTGTATTTAAAATACAAATTATTTCTCTAGCCTGAGGACTACTAGCTATATTGAAGGGGTTTTTATACAAAGATTGTAACAAGTTTTCCTAATCTTAGAATTTGTCTAACAAATTGTAAACTTACTTACAGCTGAGAAATCTGTTATTTGTTCAGATATCAATTTTGTCATCAAATGATGCTTCATTTTAATGAATTATAGCACAAATAATTCCATTTTAACTAAGGGTTTGTTTGGGGGTTTTTTTGCTTTTAAAATGTTTACTCTGCATCAACTACAATTAAGTTCAATCTGCAAGGCAGGTAAAATGAAACTATTATTTTTTATGATCAAGCAAACCATTTTCTGCTGGGGATTTAAAAGCCATTGTTTGTAGCTGCTTAATTATGATCCTTACAGTGGTAATGGAAAAAAAAAGGCAATGGAGATGCTGCCGCACAGAAGGAAGAAACAAGAGTGTTGAAACAAAAATGCAGTCTTAAGGATAATCCAGGGAATAAAGAAGCAATAGACAATCGTATTCAGCCACTAACAACATGCCTCTAATTCAGACCTTGCATGTTATTACAGTAATACTAGCTCTTTATATGACTTTTCACTAGCAGATCCCAAGTTTTTCAGAAATTGCAATACCCATTTGAAGGGGGATGTAATAATTTCCTTTAGACTACAGAGTTAAATCCACAGGAAAATAACTGGGGCCTATCTATAGTTGAGGTCAACAGTCAGACATATTCATAAACCTTTGCCCATGAATAAAAACATCCTAAGAGTCTCTGCGTAGCTGAAGAGTTGCTGAATTCGCATGCCGCCTTCATTTTCACAGCCTGAGAGCAATCGCCCATCAAAACATGTCTTCTCTCACACCTTATCTGCACAACTAGGGCATAAAACTCTGAAAATGGAGAAAGAAGTGGGAAGTTAATGAGCAGAGATAGACTCACTTTGAGGATTTCCTCTTACAGCTCAATACACAATGAATTCAAATCTCTAGATGAACCTCAAGGGAACCAGTTCATTTGTAGCTCCTGCAAACCAAATAATAGGAGTCAATGTATGAGTCGTTCCATACAATCATAACTTGCGAGGCTTATGTAATGTCTGTAAAAGACTTTTTGATCCTCAGGTGAAAGGAGCATGTAAGGGCAAAACATTACTACCTCTAATTATAGCAGAGCTCATACTATACTATTTTTTAAAAATGTAACCTAGAGCTCGATGTTTTTCTATAATTTTACTAGTCTAAAGATGTCTTCTACAAAAATCTTTCCCTAATAAAAACATATAGATATGATTAAATTAATACAGATCCCAGTTGCTAAGCAATTCAGAGAGCCACACAAATATTTTTTTGCTGTAAAGCAGAGTTAAGACAGTAACTATAAAGACATGGATAGTTATCTTATAATCTTCAAATGTATATATTATAAACAAACTGATAGTTTTCCCTGTTATTAAAAGCTGTCTCCTTTCTCATTTTAAATTGCCCATAGCTTTACCAAATTGTGCAAACTACAATTTTACATGCAAAAATCTCTTCTGTAGTGAATTTTTGTTTCATTTATTTTAAAAACTTCAGCCAGAACAAAAATGTTACAGAAAAACAATATTCCCCCCCCCCCCAGCATTTTATTGACCTTGTGTTAAAGAAATTTGAATATTTTTTACTTTTTAAAAAAGGAATTAGAAAACTGACAGTGGAATGAATTCTCCCAGAGATATGCTTCTACACATCCCTGAGAAAGAAGCTGGTGAAGGGTCTGGAGAACAAGCCTTATGAGGAGCGGCTGAGGGAACTGGGGTTGTTTAGCCTGGAGAAAAGGAGGCTGAGGGGAGACCTTATCGCTCTCTACGACTACCTGAAAGGAGGTTGTAGCAAGGTGGGTGTCAGTCTCTTCTCCCAAGTCACAAGCAATAGGACAAGAGGAAATGGCCTCACGTTGTGCCAGGGGAGGTTTAGATTGGATATTAGGAAAAATTTCTTCACCACAAGGGTTGTCAAGCATTGGAAGAGGCTGCCCAGGGAAGTGGTTGAGTCACCATCCCTGGAGGTATTTAAAAGACATATAGACCTGGTGCTTAGGGACATGGTATAGTGGTGGACTTGGCAGTGCTAGGTTCACAGTTGGACTCGATGATCTTAAAGATCTTTTCCAACCTAAATGATTCTACGATTCTATGATTCTACGAAATTCTGCTAAATTACACCAAGTGGTAAAACTTTGGGAAAAAAACCATAGTTTGCACATGCTTAGCAAACATTTGCTGGATCTTTACTGCAGAAGTCTCTGAAGAGTCCAGACTGAACAAAACTTTCCATACAAGTGAGATGTGGGAAACAGTGAATAACTTTTCTCTCCTCTGTTTTCAATGCCCAGTTGACTTAATTCAGGTAGCACGAAAGTGAACACTATTTGAGAGAAACCAAAGTCTAGGGAGGAAGAATGAGACCAGTATTCGAGTGTGGAGAGAGGTGCTGAGCAAGGATGCCACACCTGGGACCTGGAAGGATAGAGCACCATGACACAAACTAAAGCCGGAAAGAGAAACACAAAAGCTCAAAACCCAGGAATGAACAAGAATAATTAAAGAAAGGAGAGGAGCGGAAATAGTGCTAGCTCTATAAGAAAGTTTGGGATAAAAATGGGGGTGGATGAGCAAGAACAGAACTGGAATGAAAAGCCAGGAATCAGGAAGGAAAGAAAAGAAAAAAAAAAAGGAAAAAAAGAAAAAAGAAGAGAGACATGGGAAATGGATTGAAAAGGAAATGTTGACCTTCTGGAGAATCTGAAATGTCAATGGCAGAAGAATGCAGTCCCCTGCAGAACAGAGAAAAAAACCAAACTCTGTTTCCTGTAATTCTGCATTACAAGAACAGAATTTCATTCTCTCTCATATTTCTCAATAAATCTCATTAGTCCTTACCCCTAGTTAGCTATTATCTACAAAATATGACAGACCACTTATGTCATTTGCACTCCCTCAGCTTAAAAGCAGACATCAGTATCTGAGTTTTTGATAGAATGATTCTTTTGCATCCAGTTCACATGGACTTGAGATTCACGTGGTCACATAAACTACAACTTCCCTGGAGTTTTTAGATACATTTCATAATCCAAATAATTTAAGCCACAGTACTGCAAGTTTTTGCTGAAAAACTGAAGTTTTACATGGAAATTCCCACAATCATAACCACTTTCTAATCTGTTTTATATACTATTTTAAACTACATTATCCAGCAAACTTCCTTCTGTGTGAAGCAAACACAATTGTCTGCTACATGTCTTGTTAAAACACATGAAACATGTATCTTGTTGGGGCCGTATGAATGCATCCTAGCAAAAACCGTAATATAAAATCATAGAATGCCTTGGATTGGAAGGGACCTTTACAGGTCACCTAGTCCAACCCCCCTGCAAGAGGAGGGATATCTTTAACTAGATCAGGTTGCTCAGAGCCCCATCCAACCTGACCTTGAATGTCTCCAGGGATGGGGCCTCCACTACCTCTCTGGGCAACCTGTTCCAGTGCCTCACCACCCTCATTGCAAAAAATTTCTTTCTTAAATCCAGTCTAAATCTGCCCTCCCTTCGTTTAAAACCATTGCTCCTTGTCCTGTCACAATAGGCCTTGCTAAAAAGTCTGTTCCCATCTTTCCTATAGGCCCCCTTTAAGTACTGGAAGGCTGCTATAAGGTCTCCCTGCAGCCAGGCATATAATATAATATAAAAGAGTAGAGCTGAAATCCTGAGATCCAAGTCTGTGTATGATTTTCTACCAAATAGATAGGATTACGAAAGTAGTTAACAGGACTTGCAGTAGTTTCTCAATGAGTTTTATGTACCCATCATCAGATTATGTGAAAAATGAACAAATTTTACTTTTGGATAAAAGAGTTATTGGGGTATTCTAAATGCTTAAGGTTCAGGATTCTGTCAGCCAGGAATCAGGAGACTCCAATCAAATTTGTTGGCTCTTATTTCCACAATTTTACAACAGGACCTTTGAATTCAAAATAATTATCCATGGCCCTCTGTAATGATAAATTCTCCTGTTTCAGAAACTATTAATATAAAAATAATTACCAAACAAACAAACAAAATCAACAAAAAAAAACCCAAACCCCACAAACTACAAAACCTGTTGATAATATTTTTCTACTGCATTTGCTTTCCTTGCACCTCTGAGTGATAAATAAACTCTATTTCAGCAACATATGGGCCTGGCAGTCTTACTTAGTTCCTGTTGCTCAAGCATACAAGTTATCTTACATATTCTACCATGAGCAAGCAAAATGGGAAGAGATTCCCCAAAAGTAGTTAAGCACAGAAAGGGGTATCTGATGAACTCTCTGAGAGCATGGTAAGGGTTGTATTTTAGCAGATATGCCAATACTCCTCTCTGAGCACACTGAAGTAAGACCGTGCTTTAAAACCACTGTAAAATTTCTTAGTCAGCCCTCATCTGCAGGGCTTTTGTCTGCACCTTGTTTATAAAGAAAATACACTTTTATAAATCGATGGTAGTAGTGCTCTGATTTTGAATATGTCCAAAAAAATTTCTTTCAAATACGTCTATAAAGCACCAACTGATCTTACAGAGGGTTTAAAATTTTCACTAGCAAGGTAAAAATTACCATTTTAGTCATGAATCAGACTGTCTGCATATCTCAATGAGCCAAATCTACAAATTAGTTTGCGATAGGCTAGCAAAATCATTAAAAACTGTGAGCAAAAGACATCCCAAAAAATCCATTTTGCTAGCTACATAAAAACTATTAAAAGCATCAAGCTCCTTTATGCAAACAGTACAAAATACAGTGGAAGTTGGAAAGACAGTATCACACACACAAGTCGTTGCCTTTAACAGATTCTTCCAGTGTTATTAAACATCCACATTTCTGACAACACTGATTTCATTTTGCATGATAAAAACCCTCTGTGTCATTATCTAATCTTTTTTTAGGCCATTATTAAGTTTTTATAAAGAAACAGATTATCCATAATGTAGCTTTTCATTCATTTGTTGGCCACAAGCAGTTAGTTATAATCATATTGTTGTTACCACAAAGAATTTAATCAAGATCTGTGGTCAGATGATCATGCAGAGTATGATTACTCTGAATGAAAAGAAACAGTAAAAAAAAAAAGAAATCTGCTACTTCCCTGTCCTGTCCCCTCCCTGAAATCAGGTAGAAGGTGCTACCTGCTAAAATTCTGGTCAAGGAGATCCAAAATCTGAGATACTATTACAGTAAACAGCTAATGCATGGGAGAGGAATAGGTGGGGACAGGTCTGGCAAAAAAAAATACAATTGAGTGGTTAGTGATAGGCAGTAATATTTTAGAATAGGAACAGTTTTGGTATCATTTAGCAAGCAGCCACTGACTTGAATGGAGTATGACCCATTTCACATCAGATGCAGGTCTGGCTGATTGGTAAAAACACAGCACAGAAAGTTTGTGTTGAATTCTGCTCTCTTTGCTGCCCTTTGATAACAACGAATGCCAAAACTCATCCTGCCTTGGAAAAAACTTTCCCCAAAAGCATTCCATAGGAGTAACAAAACCCTGACCAAACAGGATGACTGACTTCCTTCCAAAAACACGTAATGTACACACAGTTTGAGGAACAAATATCTCATAGGTCTTCGTCAAGTTTGGAGAGCTCACTGCCTTTTCTACAACAGTGGTCATTCCCAAGGGGACAGGAAGAAGCCCTCCTGGTTAATCTTGTCTGTTGGTACTTAATCACTTCACAGTCCTTACTACACTAGTGCTTTACTCCTCATATACTTAATTTTAACATGGATGGAGGAGCAGGAGTTAAATTATAATTTGTACTAACTTCTGAAACAGCCCTCACTTCTATTCATGGCAAGAATATATGGATAGATATCAGTGCTATGTACTAAGACAAACACTATCTGTTTGTATATGGGCTTCCTTGTGTTCTTGTAATTACTCAGCAGAACAAAAGTTTTCTTCACTGCCATTTGTTTTTTCTGCATTATACTAGTTTTTCTGCATTATACTAGCAAAACAATTTTTTTGAAAAAAGCTTCTTTTGCTTTTTGAATTGTCTCTATAAAATGTATCACTAAAGCAATCCAACACTGTAGGGCAAATGGCAACTGCATGAAATTAATACATTCATTGAAGTTGTTCATACTTGAGAGGTCCCTTCTTTCCATGGAAAAGGGTTAAAAGCATTTAATGGTCTGGGTTAATAATAGTCAAGTTACTGAGTCAATCAAGTGATGAATTGAGAAAAATCATTAATGCTGGATAGAGTACTTGACCTGCTGTTTCAAAGGCAAAAGCTAAAAATGCCTTCCCTTTAAAACACCAAGCAACCTTGAGTGATCTATGCTTATGCGAATGTTTGATTGACACCTGTCCGGTGAGTCAGTATGATGAGTAAGACATTGGCTATTCTCAAACTTGTAAAAAATTATAGAAAAGACACTTTCTCAGTACATTGATAATCAAGGCCAGAATCTTCAGGAAACATCTTTAATTTATTCTCAAGGGAATTTAATAGCCTGCCTTCCAATAGCTTTTTTGAAAATCCCAGATCTACAAGGGTAACTTTTTATCCACATTTATGCTTTAACACACATCTTTAGCAGTGACATCCACATTACCAAAACTGAAATCGCAAAAAAAGAATCAAGGGATTTGTCACTCGCAAACAATTGCAGACAACAATATTTTCTCACTTAAACAGAGGCCCTGCTGTGACCATGGGGGAAGGGATGAGCAGAGATGAGAAAATGTAAGTGTGACCTATGGCATGTTAGGCAGGAGGTGGGCTCTAGTATGCAGAGAGGTTCAGCTGGGAGCCATCTCTGGGAACAGCAGCAGATGTAGAAAAATACTATGGCCAGAAACTCAGCATGGCTGTTTTGCTGGAAATCAAAGCAATGTTATCTCTCAGATTCACTTATAAAGTACACATAGTTTTTGCCCCTGAGTATTCCCATTAAAAAACCAAGAAGTATAAATGTATCACTCCAAAAAAGACAATTTCTGCTTCTTATATCTTTATCTAAAAAGTTTCTACCTATGAAAGGAAAAAAAAGCAGCTCACTTTGGTGCTCAAAGCTTCCTCATGTGTTGAAAAGCTGAGATGCTAACTAAAATACTAGTGTATTAACAAAGACTGTCACTCCATGCTGAAATACGAAATAGACTGAATGATGTCTTTCTAGCTTTAATCTAGGAAAGCACTTGAGCACAAGCACAATTTTAAACCCAACACCATGAATAGTGCCAAAGTCAAAGAGACTGTTCATACACTCAGACATATTTCAGTGCCTTCATGAATTTGGACCCTTGAACTAGTATTAAGTACAGGTATGTGAAGTTGAACTTTCACAGTTCTTAGCTTGGATCTGAAATTTTCTCACTTTGTGGCTTTGGCCTACTCATTTGTATAGGCACCTTCATTTCCGATTACAATAAGGAAAAAAATCTTTGGCTGCATCACCAGAAGTGTATTACTTGAAATTGTTTATATGTTTTGAAGATGAAAGAAACATAATGTCAAAATATGATATTAATGTCATATGTTATTATTAGATCTAATTTAATTCTTATGCCTGAGCCAGAAAGCTTAATATTCTCAATTTATAAACTAAATTATAGTTAGCCACAACTCGATCTAGACTATCATTTAACTTTCTCTTCTGTCTAGGTCTTATATCCTCATCCCTGGAGTACTGGACAGCAATAAATAAAAAAGTCTTGCTGCTTCATTCATAACCACCACTGATGGTATAATCAGAGTTTCAACAAAAATAATTTTAAAAGTTCCACATATTTGCAAAAACCAAATGTTAATGCATGAGTTCTGGAACAACACAAGTAACATGCACCTTTAGGAAACACAAGTGCAATCTATTTCCTTTGGGTCTAGAGAAAACTAATTTTTATATTTATTTTTCTTAAATCACACGTTTTCTTCCTCCACAGATGACAGCTTTTGGTTCTTACATTTTGCTGTGCGTGCCAAACTTTGCGCTATCAAATTGATGAGAACACCTAGTACAAAGCACCAGCAAACATCAATGAGACAGTTATTGGCAGACAGTGTTTTGAAATGCAAATAATTATAACAGTCTATCTTTCCCTCAATCTGTAATTGTAGGGTAGAATGGAGGACAGGTGGGCATTTCGAGCTCTGTTACTGAAATTTTAAAGTGTCTCTCCAGACATGGATTTGGATTGGTGGCTGATGTATCATCTCTTATCTAGAGATATTGAAAAATTCCATAAACAACATGGCCAACATCTTACAAATCTTCTCCCTTGTACTTCTTTTTTTCTATCAGCAGTTAACACAAAGAGTTGTTTCTAATTAAACTACAGTGCAGGGGAAAAAAAAGTAAATGGATGCAGCAAAGAGCTGGACTATTGGATAAACAGAAAGCTTGCCGGAAGAAAGTGAATAGCAGAAAAATGAGGATAAAGGACCCAGGCATACACTGTTCCTAAAAGAAACATAATTACCAAACCACAGGCAGTCTTTGTTTTCCATGAAGTCACCTGTAATTCTAACACTGGCTCAGCAAAAGGACTTCTTTCATTAGAATAACCTGATTTGGACAAATGATAGGGGATCCTTTTAGCTTGGACTTGCCCAATTTTTACAGAGAATTCAGGAACAGCTTAGAGAAAAATTTTAGTATTTCACAAACTGAAGAGACTTGCTGGCCCAACAGCGTAATGTTATTTACGCATTGATCTTGAAATCTAGGACATGAGCTTCTTCATGGACTACTCTAGGAAAAAAAACTTACGCTAATACAGAATTTTCAGCCTGAATTATGTCAGCAGATTCTACATCAAAGAACAAGCAAATCTTTCACAGAAAGTAATTCTTGGAATAATCCATAATATCATGAAGGAGATAAAAGATCACAGTATGCTTAATGGAGTATGTAGGTACCATACTTAACTTTTTGCTCAAGAAACTTAATAACCTCAGGTCAACAAACAAGCAAGATTTTTCCAGAGAGGAAACCTTAACAGGTTTCTCCAGTACTATTTAATATCACTACTCAGCTTCCTGTTTGGCACAGTAATATATAAATCACCTATTTTACAGTGATTATTAAGTGCAGTGTATGTGTGCAAGGACCGACTATGAAGGGGCACACACAAGTACACTGGTAAAAATATCGATCTGTTTTCAGGCATCAGTGTGCAGTGCCTCATGCTCTCACCCAATGCCTGCAGGCATCGTTTCACACATGTACTTGGAAAAACGAGTGAGAAGAATCCACTATGAATTATCTTTTCTATTACCAAATCAAGCTAAGTACCAAGGCAAACGCAACTTTTGGCTCCAGTAGTTTCTCTGAAACAACTGAAGGCTAAGCTTGCACAACAGCTTTGCTGGCTCAGACAACGAGGCCTTGGACAGACATAACTTCCCCATTCACCAGCTGGAGAGTTTTGTTCCTACTGTCAAAAAGGCTAAAATGATAGCTCCTTATTTATTTCAGGCCATATAAACAAACCCAGCTGGTCTGGCCTGAAGCGGGTTAAGAAAAACTACAAAATCTTCATAGGCAGACTACAGGAATGGCAAACTCTACAGAGAGGGGATAAACTTAGCAAGTGGGGAACATTTTCCAGCCACCATGGTTATGTGGGCCTCAATTAACTACAGAGATTAAACCTCCTGATTGCCGCTTGTATATTCTTGGCCACGTAAAGTTCTATCTATATTTGAAACAATTAATTACAAAAATGCCATAAGGCAATCCTCAAAGTCCCACATTCAGTTCAGCCAGCTACGGGCTAAAGTGAACACACACGCACCTAAAGAAAAGATTGCTGATTCTACAGAATGAGCCTCCACCTCTGGGAACAGTGACAACACTGTATACAGAGCAGGAGCTGGCAGTTTCTCAAGTGACATTCAAGTGATCACCATCACTTCCATACTTTCTTACTCCCTCAGCAGGAGTCAACAGCAGCCCAAATTATTTAAAAGGCATAATCACTAGGAAAGGAGGACTGCTGACAAAGAAGATACAAATAAAAGTACCAGTTCTGCTCTCAGATGCTCCAAGAACTATAGGATTGCACAGAGTGTTAGCAGTAGGTCGGTGTAACCATATGGTCTGGCTCTTCTGGGAAATGCTTCATCTCTACTTTAGTCCTCAGAAACATAAGGGGTGATTACATGAGGCCTCCAAATGTACACCATGGTTCACGGAGTCAGTCTTCTAAAGAAACGAGGAGCAAATTAAGTGTCCTCTTGAATTTAATCCCGAAGCTCCTGTATTAGTTATCCTGTGGTTGTAAGGTTCTCTTCCAGACCTTTGTTTCAGTTTTCTAGTCAAAGTATTTTACCAATCTTCAGCAAAATGTTACCTGCTGTTGGGACTGGATAATATTTATAGAGCGCTCAGAGCACTCTGTGATAGCAAGTGCTACTAATACCCATGAAAAGGTAACAAAACTTGCATGTATAAAAACATGCCTTCCCCTCTGGATTGAAGTGAAAAGACACAATGCTAAAACAGGCATAACAGGATTTAACAAGAATACTAACCAGAGGGAAAGAAGACAACAGAAAACTAATGTAAGTCAACCACATGAAAATGGAAAATGCTTTTCCAGCACATTCAAATAAGACAGTTCCAGAATGGTAACACACTGAAAAAAAACCCAACCAAAAACCAAATCAGAGGTCAGACACTTGTAATGGAAGGTGTTCAGATCAGAACTGGAAATCTTGCTCTATTTTGAATGCCAGTGGAGCACGTGATTGAATTTCACTGCTGAACTTCATTATTGGGAGAAAACAGAGCAATCAATGAGTTACAGCTTATCCTCAGTCCAGTTCACAACTAAGGTGTAAATGTTAAGGAAAGATATTTCTATTTGGAAAGTAAAGACTTAGAATCTGGAAGAAGAGTCTGAAGTTTTGGACCATGTGGTTGAGAAATGAGAGGGTTATAAGCAGAACCCACAGAGATATACAAAAGAATAAAAAAAGAAAATACAAATTGGATAGCACTATTTACCACAATTTATAATACTAAAACAAATGGATAGACAGTGATGTTGAACAAAAACAATTTGAAAAGAAGAGGGGGAAAATATTTCTCCACAGCATATAATTAACTGGTGGTGGTTTTCCTGAAGGTATTATTAAGACCAAGAGCTTAGCAAGATTCAAAAAGGATTTAGACATTTATATGCATAATGAGAACATCCACAGCTACATTAGATGAGATTAAAAAAAACACGTGAGATATAAACCTTAATGCTTCAGTGAATAAGTCAACTTCTTGCTGGTGGGCATTAGAAAAAATCTTTCCCAATGGGCAAACTGCTCCAGAATTACCCTTTATGGTGCTTCCTTCACTTACCCTTGAAGCAGCAGGTGCTGAGCACTCAGAGTCAGAATGCCAGAACAGACAGACTTGTTTTGGCCACTTCTACATTTCAAGTAAAAAAAAAAAGGTATTGTTATACAATCCAATTAAGTATGTGTGATAGTAAGCTCACAGAATTTGAAAAGGAGAATAGAGCTTATCTCATAATTTCCTTTAACTGTCATTAACTGTAAGGTTTAAGGCACTGAAGGATGATAGCTTTGGCTTTTACAGAAAATTCTGTTTGTGTATATCTTTCTTTAAAACCATATTTGGCATTTCACACTACCCAAGTAGTGTGAAATGCACTACTACACTACACTACACTACTACACTACACGACAAGTAGTGTGAATTTGGACTACACTTTGCTCCAAGTCTCTGGGCCAAACTCCCTGACAATAGCCAGCCCCACTGTAAAACACCCAAACGAACTCCTCATGTGCTGTGGGTGTTCCTGTCAAGCAAGTAACAGTATGCACCTAAATTCTGCTATCCTGCAGCTTACTACTCACTAAAATGTGACACCAGTCCTCATGACGTGTAACGGGACAGCCTCTTGGTAGCACAACTCAAATTTACCATACTTTTCCGGAAGGCCATGCTTTACCAGGTTTCTTAGTAGCCAGTCCTCCTTCCTTGCAATACAGTAATGCTCTCTCCCACCACATTATTTTCCCACCCCTCCCAAATTTTAATAAATACAAATTCCTTCAAGCTGTCCCAAAAGGCTAAAATCTCTTTTCAACAGCTAATCCAGTTTGTGGGAAAAGCTTAAAATACAACCAAGTTTCTCAAAGAATAACCTGACAACGGGACACTTTGATATTGTATTCTGTCACCTATGCTTAGCCTGGAAAATGCGTGGACTCAACCTCAACACGCCACACTCACATGAAAAGAGCGATCTGTGGAACAAGACAGTCCACTAAAACATCCTGAACCCTCAAGCCTTATTTGCATTAAAAAAACCCAGATGATGAGAAAGGGTTGTAACATGAAGATGGGTTGCAGTCCCCATTTGAGGGACCATTTCTGAATTCTGGCCTATGATCATTTAGTGTAAGACACAGACACAGTTCTCAGAGCAAGGACTGAATTCCCCACAGCTGAGTATCCTAAATATCAGGCTGATAAAACATACTCTCCCCTCAGTGTGAACTAATGCACTGTTAAAGCTGCTCTATTGTTCAGAAAAAGACTTCATGGAAAGACAGAAGACTGTCTCCTAAATTTAACCCTCCCCTCTTACTCCAACCCAGAGATCCAATGATTGGTCCCCTTTCATGAGAAAAAACATGTTTCAAAACCCTACAGCAAGGTGAACTGGCTTTCCCTAAATTCAAGCAAAAGCTTTCAAGGTTGGCTACCTTACGTAAAAGCAAGCATCCCTATCTGGCTGTTTCTTGCAACAGCCATTGCTGCTGTGTTTTGTATAGGATAGAACACTAGATCCCGCAGCTGCCAGTTCATCTCGCTCACCGCATACCCATGAGACCAGGCTCCTCAGAGAATACAGACAGTAGAAGGATTTGACTGCAGACATGAACTGTTTCACTACAAGATGGGATGGCATGGAGCTGCTCGCTGCTGAAGAGATTAAGCAGGTCTAAGACAATCACGGAGAGAAATTCTGGACACTCACAGAGATTTACAAGAACTAATGTACCTAGTGGGCTAGATGAAGGCCTGAGAAACATGTTTTCTGACTTACATGACTAGCTCCCAATTACATTTTCCAGGTATAAATAAACTGACACTTAGCTGTCAGTAACAGAGTGGGAATTCCACTTCCAGAGGTTATGCCAGATCCCAAGTGAAAAGAAACCATCCTTTGTCTGCTACCTTTGCAGAAAAGTCAATGTTTAAATGTTACTGAATTTGAATGCTGATATAAACACACATAAGACCCACTTCGATCCTGTCTGAACACGTGTGTTTGTATTTTCACCATATGCCAAAGATATCTAATTTGAAGGAGGAGAGAAAAAAAAAACAAACTCTTTATTTCTTTTATAAGAAGCTGGCATGCATACAAAATTTGAAATGTTTTATAGATCACATTGTAAATTAATGTAAATAATTCAACATGCAGATTATTCACTGTGCTGAAAATGACTGGCATTTTTTAAGAGTATAAAGAGAACTGCTTGACTAAGGATATCAGCAAATGATATAAAGGCAAAAAAGACTTAGCAACTTCCAGTAAGGTATTTCAGACCATACAGATTGTTCCACATTTGCAATTGTACAGTATGTCAGAGGTTAACACACAGTGCGCAGCACATATTTTGAAGATCTGGTGTTTGCACTTTAAACCAAAAAGATTGCTTTAATTTTTTTAAAACTGAAGTGTTTGAATGTGTACATGACCATATTGCCTGGATTTCACTTCCACTTGGCTCAAGCAATTGTACCATCAGGCATCAGAGGGGTTTTTTTCCCCTGTAGAAAGTTAACAATATAAGAACAAAGCAAACATCTTCACTGACAGCTCAAGGTCATCCCTAGAGACTGCTCTTGCTAAATAAATCTGTGGACATAGTTAGGTAAAAATGCAGTATTTATAGGTGCCAGCTGCATGCAACTAATCACTGGTGCAGACCACCAACTCAAAGGATGCCAAGGGTTTTAAAGTCCAAAATAAGCTCTCATTTTACTTCTGTCTTCATTAAAGAATCTAAGATTTCTTGTACTGTCCTTTATCTCACACTATAATGTACTTCAAAAATTCAAATGAAAACCAAAAAATCCCAATACCTTCCCATTAGATTAACAGTTGATCAGGCAAGAATTATTTTTCTATTTGATCAGACTTAGACAACCACACGTGACTTTCAGTAACGTGCTATGGATTTGTCTATATTTCACTGTGAGCATAAATGACATTTCCCTATATCAGCAGTTAGGAGGTTCCATTAACCCGAGGCTGTAAAAAATACATAACATATACGGGTACAATATACAGTCAGATGGGCTACACTGATGGGCTTCTGTAGCAGATGTCTTTTTCATTTCTCTGAAATAACATAGCTGCTGTTATAGCTAAAATTTGTAATAAAAATGTAGCACACCGCTCAGAGATCTTATCTACCAACCACTACAGTCCAAACAGCCTGGGATACTGGGTGCTCTGAGTCCCTAGCTGAATCCAGATTCAAAGGTTACAGCAAGCTGCTATATTTATAATTGATGACAATACTAATTACAGACATACAGGCACATACACTACCTTCATTTCCCCTTGAGGTGTTAAATATGAATATATAGCCACAAGTTGTTGCATGAGTGTATCCTTATCATATTATTTTTAATGCAGAGGGCATAAAATTCTCATTAACAATAACTGGAGTTAGAAGCTGGAATTCCAGGAAGGATGTGTTGTCTCATTAGATATTAACTAGAAATACTGTAAAATATTGTGTTTATGTACTGTTAGAATTCTAGAGTATTTTTTCCTTTGTGTTTTTTTTCCTCTTTCAAATGAACACCTCTATGAATAAGTCGTTTAGAGCTAAATGAAAGCTCCTGCAATTCTAGAAACCATGTGTGTACTTGTAAGCTCCCCCAAGGATACAGTCTTCCCACTAAACTGTAGAGTTTTAAGAAAACAGCTCTACAGCAACTGCTTCCCTTACTGCACAGGTAATTAATCCCCACCACAGTTTATGCATCTAATAATTCCACCCGTGTCATGTCCTCTCAAAATTCCCACCATGTTGGGGCTCAGAAAATGCTGGTGGAGCTCTGCTTCATGATATGCAAGGGCCTGAAGGTGTCGATACTTCTTGAGTACACACAGGACCACACCATTTCCTCTTCATGCAGGGGAACATGGACAAGCAGGAATAGTTTACTTAAGGATTCGCAACAGAGAAATCAGAAAAACTGCAATTTTCTCCCAGGCAATCCCTCCCAGGAGTCACCCATAAGTGGTTTACAGCTCCATCAGAAAACTGCTTCTGCTGAGAGACCGATTTTTCTGAGTCTCAGAAAACACATGGCATTATACTGGGTATGTCAGGATAAGATCTTCATTAGTGGCTTATGCCTGTCTCCTGAAGTCAATCAAAGCATTTCCAAGGACTGCTTGGAAATAGGGTTATGCCCACTCCAAACATGTTTACAAATTTCACTCCTCAAGATACCCCAAATATGAAAAAAAGGGGAGGAGGTGGAACCCACACAGATTTGGTCATTTATAGTAAGATTCACAAAGGGTTTCTTTAACTCTTCCGCTTGAGACTGCTCTTGTCTGCTACTCACAATTATGAAAGGTGATCCTTCCAGCTGCCACTCCCAACTAAGAGATGGCACATGGTCATTTGTTTTTAAAAAAAAAAAAACAGAACTGCCTTCTTAAATTGATGTTTTTTGTGAATTGGTTGTTTAGCAGTAAAGAAAATCCCAAGGGATGCTTCAGTAATTGATTTGCCAGAGCAAATCTACATAAGGGTACAGAGTTAGTTCAAAATAAACACAGGTGTAGTTAAGAGTTAAGACAAAGAACCTATATCAGTTCTCATTCACTGTTAATCCTACAGTCCTTTCACACAGCAGTTGTTACTTCAGACAATGTATACCTTGTACGCCTTCCAAAGAAACTTTTTTCTATAGGATGGAAAGCATCCTATAGAAAACAAGATAACGGGCAGAGTCCCTTAATGAAAGTAACAGTCACTTGCAAAATTTTGCCACAAAGAACTTAAAAAAACCAACCAAACAAATAAACGCCAACAACAAAAAAAAAACCCCGCTAGAAAGCAGTATCCTCTTATTGCCATTTCATTGCTTGATTGGTCAAAACTGACAGTGCGATTTATCATCTTCACTTCATCTGTTAGGGTTAAACCTTACCAAAATGCTGCAGGACTGCAAAGGACACTACTCCCACCCTCCTCCTCCTTCCATTAACTCACTGATAATTCAGTAAATCTGGCCAGGATATTCCCAAAGGTGCAAGTCCACACCATGGCATTACACCAAATCTTTTGAAAATGTTCTTCCTCCTTTGTGGCAGAACCAAACCTCTATGAAAACACCAAGTTCTTAATATTAAAATCTTGAAGAAAAACAGATAAAAAGGAACTATGTTTATGTGTATGGTAAAAAAATCCCAAACAAAACAAGAAAACAAAACCACGAAAGTCAAGAATAGACACACACATACACACAAAAGAACAAGGGTTCTGGAGGCTTACTGCTCTTCATAACAATGATAAATCTCCCTCTAGACCTGACATTACATTTTGGCACTTAGATTTTATTGCCACTGAAGGGTCTTGCTGCATTTAACAACAGAAGACATGTTTGCAGGATGTACCTCCATCTGCAACTCTGTCACATCCCCGGTAGCTATTCAGTTTAACCCCACAGACTACCAAGTGATTTAGAAATGCTTCTACATTGATTAGCAATACTTCTACATTCTTTCAGCATCTCCTGACTTCAGTAGGCATGGCAAGTTTACAGGGCTTACAGAAGCTGACTTTGCAAGGCAAATCCTTGAAGAGTAAGTACGTTCTGTAAAAGGAGGTATCTTGGCTCTCTTTGCAAAGTCAGCTATTGTGTTTATTTTGACATGTTTCTGTATAGAGTACCAACAGCTCACTTACATTGCCATCAATTCATCAAACGAGTAGTACAGTTACGTGTCCTTCCAGAGTTTCCTGTACAATGCTATGAAACAGAGTATTGTGTCTTTCTCAGCTCAAAGGCAACAGTAGTTTATATCAGATGCAACAAAGTGAAGTAGAGCTGGTCAGCACCTATAGTGTGCGTGTTTTGCCTACCGTAACGAGACATTCTCCAGTCCAGAACTGGCTACTGGCTTCTTTAGACTCAGCAGCCCAGCTTTTCTTGTCTCTTCTGGCCTACATTGAAAAGAGCATCTCCTCACATAGCCCAGGGAGTGCTTAGGACTGTATCTGATTTTTCCATGCAGGAGGAAAAGGAAAATGACACATATTACCTCTCAGCCACCATCCAATAGCCAAGTACAGAATGGTCTTTCCTATACATCTCCATCACAGTTTTAGCGAAAACACCTTCTCATCCATAAAAGCACTAGAGTGATAACACTTTCGTAATCTCTTCCACAGTTTTATAACTGACTGCACTTGCCACGTAAAAGATCTTTTCTTTTAGGAGGTCCTGATACTTATTCCCCACTCAAATTGATAATGCTCCACTCTATCTAATATAAAAATTAGAAGGTGTTTTTTGAAAGAACATTCACATTGTCATCAATAATGTTTATAGATACAGGGATGGAAACAGAATATACAGAACACAAATGTAGCATATACAGTATAATGTTGTACCCTAACATTTCCCACAGACAACTTGCCTCAACTTATGAGAGATAGAGCTCTTTGTAACCCGTCACAATCCAAACATCTTAACACAACTACACGGTCATTTCTAATAAATTGCAGACTCGGCATAACTGATGTGATACCACAGACTTTTGGCTAGCTTTATCATGCTTTGCCAAGTGATCCATTCACATGAGCAAACTGTATTAATGAACAGAAACAAACGTATACCTATAAATGAATGAATTATATTGCTTGAAATTGCAGGTATTTCTGTAAAAGGTTATGTCCTAATTCTCTATTATTTACATACTGAAGGTCCAAAGTGGGGCATTTTCTACATTCTCAGTCCCCAAATTTGCACTCTTAATAACAGTATCATGTTTTCTTTTACAGTGAAAAACAATGCACCAGCTAAAAAATATTTTACAATGATACAATGAAAGTCTCCAAAAACTATGATCAACTGTATTTTTTCCTGCATAAAATAGCCACAATAAAATGTGCAGCGATGCATACATATGGTGTCACATTGATGTTCTTAGCACCATTAATTAGTTAAGAAACAAAAGTAGTATAACACCAAATCTCAAATTGTGCTAGAAACGTCATGTTAATTTAGTATTTACATCCATAATTCCTCTGCTCTGCCAGACTGAGATTTTTGGAAAAAGCAGAGTCTTGTGATGCTCTGTACACAGCACCTAATGCAACAGACCAAGAGTTTATTTGTAGATTCTAGGAAATAACCTAACCATGGCAGCTCTCTGATACACACCCGCTTACCGAAACTTATACACACACATACATAAGTAAAAAACTTGTTTTTTACTCTTCGTTATCTACAATAAACAGTAGCTTAACTGAGCCAGTTTTACTCTGTGCTATCAGCCTGAGGAAACTGAAAAAAACATTACATTACATTACATAGTCATTATTTTGTATAAATAAGTGATAATATTCACCTTTTTACCACCTCAAACACTCACTTTTATTTATTCACATTTACCATAACTACTTCTAAATTCTCCTACATCTCTAATGCAGTTATTATCATAATAATTCTCAAGAGTTAGTCCTAAGTATTCTCTCTATGAAGCAACATCAGAAATACTTGTTAGTTTCTCATGTCTGTGTATTTTGGTCTCCTGGGGACATTCTGCACTTAGTTGTCTGTGGTTCTTAATATCTATTTGCTGGTCGACATTCCTGTATGCTTCTGATCAAAAGCACAGATTTCCACCCCATGACTGCATATGGGTTGTTTTGCACTCACTTTCGTGATTTAATCCTCAGATCTACAATCTCAATTCTATTGATAATACCTGAAGAACAGCATATTCTAGATCTGAACTAAATTTTAGCATTCCCAAGTCTCAGTGGCAGCAGAAAGCCATGGTATTCCAAGTTGCAAGTGAGGTGAAACTTCACCAGGGCGGGGGGGGGGGAGGGAAACACAAAAAAAATCCCAACAAAAACCCCTGACATTCTGTTTCAAACCTGATTTTTTTTATAAACCTCCACCTCCTCCACACTGTAGCAGCAAAGGCTGAATCCACCAGTAGTGGAAAGAGTACATCTTAGAAACACAGGAAATTTTTTACACATCAACCAATACTTTACTAGAGAAGTCCCTAAGGTAGGTCACCAAGAGTTAAAGACCCACCACTTCCAAACCGAGCTGGTTTTGCTTTCTTCCTTCCACTCCCCAAAAAAGGGATGGTTCTGATTCAAAACAAATGGGTTCAAATTTGGTTTTTCTTAAAAATGTTTTTGTAATTGTAGAAATGTGTCAGTATTTTTAAACTTTTTTAAATGTTCCCCATTAAAAGCTACTTAAAATCCTAAATTTTTGCATATTTAGTTCTAAAATGAGAAAACACATGAAAAAGTAACGAAAACAGCTAAGGGGAACATTTAAAAATTATAAAACTGAGCTGGCATTTCCTAAAGGCAATTTTTGGTTTTTAGAATTGCGAATTTTAATCCCAATTCCAGAAAAGAAAACTTTATGAACCTTACATTTTTTCCAGAAGAAAATACTTCCCATCAGGTACATTGATCTGTTCTTTGGGGAGAGAGGAAAAAACTAGGCTTTTCAGAATGCCTGTTGTTGGCCTTTTTTAAAGTGTATATCATTGAGCCATCTTAAAACCATCTCATTGCATGACTGCTCATCCCAGATTCAGCTAAGACTATACATCAGCTCCTGCTAGCCAGTCTGTTCTTCTAGCCTAATCAAAATGTTGAAATACCAGAATCTTGTAAGAAATCTTTGGTTTCAACTTCATACTTGCACTTAGGAGGAGTTAATTAGTTTACAATGTTATGCAAAGGCACACAGTCCTTGGGTTTGGGTATATCTAGAAAACGATGTTGAATGTTTGTACACTTCTATGAAAATCTGCATCCTTGTGACCCCGATCATCTTCTCCATTTTCAGATGCCAGGATGTATTGAAAAGTTTGCTGTTACCATACACTTCCTACAGAAGCTAAGCCTTCTTATACCCCTAAGACATTACAAGTGTTTGCATATTTTACTGAGGGCTAGACAATGTCACTAAGACACAGCCTGGAGCAGCATGTTTCTAAACTGGAGCATTCCACAGGAATGACTGCAAATTAGATAGAGGCAATTCCATCCTGCTTCCCTATTGTCGGAGACAGAAAGTAATTAGCTGCTGGCCTATACCAGCAGCAAATCATTAACCCCTCCTGCCCCTAAACATTAGCTCAGCTGTGCTGGCCACTGAACTGCAAAGAACGGAAATACATCTCTGTCCATCTTCTGCTTCGTCTGCTCCAGAGAATCAGCATACGTGCGCTGTCCTCGGCTCCTGGATATCCAGTCTGGGAAGTCTTCTTGAGAGGACTGGGCAGCATCTGGATTTGCTCAGACCCGATACACAAATCACATCTAGCCCTCAGTGATGGCAAAAGCTTTCCAGAGCTCCAGAAATGGCAAAGTTGCCTGCACGCACACTGTAGTTCCTATATATCATTATACTGTGACAAGTCAGCACATACAAAGAAGGGTATAAAGCCGGAGCAGGATCCAGAGCTGGGTTTTGTCACCACTGTCTTGGATTATCTTTATTATATATCACTCAGCTAGATCAGGTTTTGTTAAATACTGTTTTGGACTCCATCCAATAAAGGCAATGCTTGCCATTTAACCTAGGCTACATGAAGCCATTACAAAAGCCTAACTTTGAGAAGTATTTCATCAAAGTATTTCCTTCAATACTCTTATTACATGTACTTGAAACATATATTGTAAGAGCAATTTTTCTTCACAACTGTCAGCCTAGCACCAAAGTAGGCCAAACACATCCATCTAACTCAATGGGCCAAACATAAAAATGTAGGCCTTCTACAAATGCTTGTAAGAAATTGTGTCTTATCATTTGAAAGATGGAGTCATTGCATTGGCATTACACAGCCTGTGCATTAGATCAGACAGCAAATGAGATATTGATAGAACTATTTTGAACAAGTCAATAAGCTTTCTAATGATTGATAGCTTTGAGCTAACTCTGGTAATATCACTGTCTGCACTTGGAAACTAGAGATTGAAACTGTAATGCAATATTCTCTTTGTGGAATTCATAAGCATAACTCAAATGTAGGCAGTGGCTCCTGTTGAAGGATTTGCATGGGGCTCTTTCTTCATAGAGGAAGGAAAGAATGACAGCAAATTTTACTTGTTTTAATCGTTCCATCGAAAGCCAACCAAAGCAGTATCTCAGAAGATAAGAACAAGGAAGGGAAAGCCATGGGAGAAGCCAAGTTAAATCACTGAGCAAAAGAATAAAGTGAGGAAACAGAACTTCTCCATGAACATTGTGCTTAAAACATCCTGCAGGTTAGTCCCACAGATTTCAGCATAAGTCAGAACAGAGTAAGTTACTGGACACTCCAAGTGAAGAACCAAAATTTTCCCTTAGAATATTTTATGCAGTACAGTCAAAGAGAAAATGTAGCCATTAAGGAGGGGGAAAAAGAGCACAGAAGAAAACATACAGCCAAGACTTTTAAAAGTGATATCAAATAATTATCAATGCAGACCTAAAGTAGCTAGATTTTCAAAGATCACTGGTCTGTACTCTCCCAGAATAAGCTTCTTTCATCTCACAAGGAATCCAATAAAAAGCCACTATTAAAAATATTCCTTACACTTGTAAAAATTTATTTTTGCAGAAGAATGACGAAGGAATTTTAATTCCCTAACCTCCATTTAATAATGACTGAAATTAATGACAGCATGTTTATCTTAAGTTTCCAAGCTGTCAAGCTGATGGTAATGCTCTGAGAAAGCTATAAATCCTGTTTGAATTACAGTTGTTCGTGTACAGTAGTTTCTACTTGGTTATCAACCAAGTTTCCCTTCAATTTCATCCCAGATTGGAGAGGGGAAGAAGGTGAAGGAAGTAGATGGGGAGTCTTTCCTTATCATTTATAAACAATTACTTCCCCTTGCAATCTGATTGAAGTTGATGCTACTGTTCACAGGGGTAGTGGCTCACACTTGCAAGAAGTTTGCAATCCAGCTATTAGTAAAGTAAAATGCAAAAGACATTAAGATTCTCTACAGTGGAGAGAAGGTCCATGAGGATTACTTGATCAAATTAACCGTTAACAGTTTAAAACCTGAGCTGTATCAGACTCCAAGTACGAACATGACTGCAATTGCCACTAAGATCAGCAATGTGTCAGTACACTCAGGCATATCCCCCTTCTGCCCTCTCTGCACCTGATATGGATGCATCCTTGCTCCCTCCTACACAACAGAGCATAAAGGTGCCTGCATAGTTAGGGATCCTCTTTGGAAAACCAACTGTCAGCAGAGGTAGCTCTTCTTTCACTTACTTGGTATTATGCCAGTGCGAGTCCACAATCATCCATAATGCTGCTCTTGGTTTATGCTGACATGCAAGACCAGGATCCATACCTAAAACAAATACAATTCAGCACTTGTAGATTTATTGTCATAATCTACTTAACCAATCCAAAATATTTCCTTCACCACTAGTATTCTGCCCAAAGGAGGCGGTATCCTTCTTCTCTACTGCAGCACTTCAAGTTTTTACATCCCTCTCACTGTTACCTCTGTGCCTTCTCTCTTTGCCATTTTATAACCACTACACCTGAACTATGGTGTCTGGGTAATCAACTCTAATGCAAACTTCATGGTGTCTAGATAGAAAGTGCCCATTTTTAACTTACACTCTTTACGCACATGCAGAAAGCTGCTTGAAATTTTAGTTCACTAAAACAGTACAGTTGCAAGGAGTTCCAACTGCAGAGAGGTGAAGTGGCAGGGTATACAATACAGCAGTGGGATAAGCACATTACATGTAGATAAAGTAATTTAAGAGAAATGGTGAGGACAATAAAGGTTTTGAAAACTAATGTACGCTGTGCTGTTTGTTTATTTTTATTATACTGACTCCTTGATCTAGTACAAACTTAATGAACAAGCAGGCATTGCAGTTTATTAAGGAATCATGTCCTAAGCAAGGAGATAAAAATAGTAAACATTCTTCAAGCTTTCTTCTAACGCCTGCATATCACAACAGAAACACTTGGGGACTATGAGGGATTCTGAAATTAAATAAATAACAAAATTGGCACAGTGGAAAACAAACAGACAGAAACCTACCCAAATGGGCATGTATTTTTCAGATTGAGAGCTGGAAATGATTTTGGCTAAATCTTTGGTTGTTACAAATAATTTAAGATGTCCATCCCCTGTGAGTTGTGTTGACTAATAGTATAAAAGCCTGGCTTTTTACGTTTATTGAAAAGTAGTCCTTCTGTACCTAGTACTAGTCTTGAATTTTGTTTTTAACAAAAAGAGACAGCATGGGAACGAATGATTTGGAAAGTGCAGGGAAAAAAAGATACAACCTATGATTGCTTAGGCTTGTAATGATTTATTCTCCCCCAAAGGATACTGGTGTGCATCTAAATCTGCATTTAGAATGTATGCCACCTAGTGGGAGCAAAAATTTGATCAAAATGTTAAAATATGATCCTCCAAAAAATTTAGCCTGGCACACTGCAAGGTGGAGGGAAATTAGAGCTTGCATTCAATGTTGAAGCACTGTGTTTACAAGCCAAGGCCTTCAAAGGAAAGTGTTTCTGATTGTCCTTTATCTCCTCCTTATTGCAAAACATGAGTAAAAGTTAGTTAAGACCTGTGTATGAAAAGCTACTGTTTGATATCGCTGTGCACTATGTCTATACTGGAAATACAACTGGCTGTAGATAGACTTCACTAGCTCAGGTCAGGTATAATTGTAGCACTGCAGCTCAGTACAAGCTATTTTACTTTTTTTTGACTTGAACTTTGGGAGGAATTAACCAAGTGCAGCAGTTTGGCTAAGCTGCAGCCGTTACAAAAGGAATGGTGTGTCCATCCATAAGAGGCGAGTCTTGCATATATGTGAGCATGAAGGGAGGTGTACATCCGCCCTGAGACATTTCATAGTCTTCATTTCAGCTTCATTTGGTATGTTAGATACAGAATGAGAAAAGGGATGTTCTTGCTCTAAGGTTTGTCAGCAGACTGAAGGGAAATAAACAAGTCTGCTTAGTTTCACAATGGATAGGTAAAAGGCAAAACATTTATATTTCACAATATAAATTTCACAAAACAGATCTATGAAACTCACTAACAAAAGATGCAAGTACATCAAAGACCACCTCAATTCAAGGAAGTCAGACAAGGAACTCAAGACTAAATACTCACAGCTACTTCCAGCCTAGCAAGTCTCCTGAACAGAAAATATCAACAAGGCTAAGAGCGTATGAAGTATCCTTGCCCTAGTCTTACTCTTACTCTTTACAGCAATTATTGGAAAGGGGACTTGTTCTGGTTTCGGCTGGGATAGAGTTAATTTTCTTCCTAGTAGCTGGTATAGTGCTGTGTTTTGCATTTAGCATGAGAATAATGTGATAAGACACTGATGTTTTAGTTGTAACTAAGAAGTGCTTATACTAGTCAAGGACTTTTCAGCTTCCCATGCTCTGCCAGGTACACAAGAAGCTGGGAGGGGGCACAGCCAGGACAGCTGACCCCAACTGGCCAAAGGGCTATTCCATACCATATGGTGTCATGCTCAGTATAGAAACTGGGGGAGTTGGCCAGTGGGCAGCGATCGCTGCTTGGGGACTGGCTGGGCATTGGCCACTGGGTGGTGAGCAATCGCATCGTGCATCACTTGCTTTGTATATTATTTATTATTATTGTTGTTGTTGTTGTTGTTGTTATTATTTCAATTCAATATTTCAATTATTTAAATATTTTATTTCAATTATTAAACTATTCTTATCTCAACTCATGAGTTTTCTCAGTTTTACTCTTCCGATTCTCTCCCCCATCCCACTGGGGAGCAGAGGGGTGTGAGTGAGCGGCTGTGTGGTGCTTAGTTGCTGGCTAGGGTAAAACCATGACAGTACTTTTTGGCGCCCAAAGTGGGGGATGAAGGGTTTGAGATAATAACAGATTAACCAGAGTGTATTAAGGAATTTATATCTGTTAACAGTTGCCAGTCATAATTCTTGATATTAGTTTATCTGATCTGCACCGTGTTCTTTGTTTTTGCTGTACATGTTAAAGATTGGTGTTGGTTTTTGAACTTTGCTGTTCTCTGCAGTGATTAGTGATGTTTTGCCTGGGAGATTTGTTATTAAAACACTGGCCTTGAGCTCAGTCGGTATTTGAGTTTTGTACTGAAGCCATTACTGTACTTCAGGTACCACCTCATGGAGATAATTAGCAATTATACCTCTTCCTCTGAGAGGTTTTTTATGGAGGAAATACAAAATGGCACCTTCGCTGCCTTCTTCTATGTTGTTTCCTCCTTCATCACCATAACTTTTCAGTATCTTGAACATCCTTGGGTAGTTAAGATACTTCTATTGGTATTTCTTACACAAAACTGAAACAATATTTCCAAGGTTAATAAGTAATTCAAGAATATCGTCCAGAGATCTGCCCCAAGGCTGGATAGTTATGAGTGGCAGGGTGTGTGGGACAGCATAAGCAAATGGCTAGGACAGCAGGCACCTCCAGTGTTTTGGAACTTCACCCCTGAACAAGTGCAGAATCCTGAAAAACTAGTAAATTATTTGGAAAAAGTATGCTGTCACCCTGGCAACTCCAGAGAGACACAAATCTCTGCAACATGCTGGGGCCTGGCCCATGCCTACCGAGCCCTGTTCAGTGTTATTCAGAACCCTCAAGGGGAAGAGAAGGCCTCTGGATCTGACGACAAAAGGACAGGCACTGTGGCTACTCCAACCCCGGCTGACAGGCACTGCGGCTACTCCATCCCCAGCAGGAGGCACTGCAGTTACTCCAACCCCCGTGACAGGCACTGCAGCTGAACCAGGGAACCAACCTGTGCCGGTATTAGTTGCCTCTATGCACAGGAAGAAATACACAAGAAGATCAGCTCATTTAGTAAGGGATGAAGATGAACCAGGGCCATCATGAGAAGAGGAGAAGGAAGAGGCAGAACCCATAAATGAGATGGTAACTACCCAATCACTATCCCTGAGTGAGCTGCAAGATATGCAAAAAGATTTCAGCTGTTGTCCAGGCAAGCACGTTTTCACCTGGCTGCTCCAACGCTAGGATAATGGGGCCAGTAGCCTGGAATTGGAGGGTAGGGAAGCCAAGCAGCTGGGATCCCTTTCTAGGGAAGGGGGCATTGACAAAGCGATTGGAAAAGGGGCACAAGCCCTCAGCCTCTGGAGGCAACTACTGTCAGGCATGAAGGAGAGGTATCCCTTCAAGGAAGATGTTGTGTGTCACCCAGGCAAGTGGACCACCATGGAGAGGTATCCAGTACCTGAGGGAATTAGCTGTGCTGGAGGTGATTTATGATGACTTGAACAATGAGCAGTTATCCAAAGATCCAGGTGAAGTCAGGTGCACACGACCCACATGGCGGAAGTTGGTATGGAAGTTGGTATGTGCCAACTCATTGGCAGTAAAGACCTGGAAAGACAGAGAGGAACAACCAGTGGATGAACTGGCTGGCCAACTCTGGCAATATGAAGAAAGTCTCTCTTCCTCCCTACAGGCCTGCATCTCAGCTGTGGAAAAACTGTCCTGGAAGATCCAGCATCTCAAAGAGGATATGTCCTACTCCCCACCTGTACGGACCAGTATCTCAGCCATTAGGAGTAAGCGTCCCTCTGCTCCACAGAGAAGATATAGAGGGTACACACCATGGGCCACCCTGTGGTTTTACCTGTGTGACCATGACGAGGACATGAGTAAGTGGGATGGAAAACCTACCTTGACCCTAGAGGCACAGGTATGTGAGTTGCAAGGAAAAACAGGTATGTGAGTTGCAAGGAAAAACAATTACAAAAGGGCTTTCTTCCAGGAAAATTGCTGCTCCAGTTTCCAGCGAGCAGTTCCCCAGACAGAGTAGAAGGGCTGATTTTACTTCCAATCTTAATAAAGGGATTTTTGATTTGCATTTACAAGAAGTGAGTAACAAATACTACGACCAGGACTAGAGAGGCCCTGCCTCTAGCCACGTGGAGGAAAGGGACAACCGGGTTTACTGGACTGTGTGGATTTGATGGCCTGGCACATGAGATCAACAGGAGTATAAGGCTCTAATAGACACTGGTGCACAGTGTACCCAAGCTATACAGGGGCAGAACCCATCTGTATTTCTGGAGTGACAGGGGGATCCCAACAGCTAACTGTATTGGAGGCTGAAGTGAGCTTAACTGTGAATGAGTGGCAAAAGCACCCCATTGTGACTGGCTGACAGAGACTCCGTGAATCCCTTTCCTAGAGCCATCCCAGGCTCTGTGCATCCTTGGCATAGACTACCTCAGGAGAGGGTAATTCAGGGACCCAAAAGGGTAGCTTTTGGTATAGCTGCTTTGGAGATGGAGGAAATTAAACAGCTGCCTGGTCTCTTGGAGGACCCCTCTGTTGTGGGGTTGCTGAGGGTTGAAGAACAACAGGTGCCAGTTGCTACTACAACGGTGCACTGGCAGCAATATCGCACCAACCGAGACTCCCTGATTCCCATCCATAAACTGATTCGTCGACTGGAGAGCCAAGGATTGATCAGCAAGACTTGCTCACCCTTTAATGGTCCCATAGTGCAAAAGTCTAATGCAGAGTGGAGACTAACAGTAGACTGTTGTGGCCTGAATGAAGTCACGCCACTGTTGAGTGCAGCCATGCTGGACGTGCTAGAACTTCAGTACAAATTAGATTCAAAAGCAGCCAAATGGTATGCTACAATTGATATCGCTAATGCATTTTTCTCAATCTCTTCGACGGCAAAGTGCAGGCCACGGTTTGCTTTCACTTGGATGGGCGTCCAGTACACCTGAAATTGACTGCCCTGGGGTGGAAACACAGCCCTGCCATTTGCCATGGACTCATCCAGACCACACTGGAACAGGGTGAAGCTCCCGAACATCTGCAATACATTGATGACATCATCATATGGAGCAACACAGCAGAAGAAGTTTTTGAGAAAGGGAAGAAAAAAGTCCAAATCCTCCTGAAAGCCGGTTTTCCCATGACACAAAGTAAGGTCAAGGGACCTGCACAGGAGATCCAGTTTTTAGGAATAAAATGGCAAGATTGACATCGTCAGATTCCAATGGATGTGATCAACAAAATAACAGCCATGTCTCCACCAACTAGCAAAAAAGAAACACAAGCTTCCTTAGGCATTGTGGGGTTTTGGAGAATGCATATTCCAAATTACAGTCTGATCATAAGCCCTCTCTATCAAGTGACCCGGAAGAAGAACGATTTCAAATGGGGCCCTGAGCAACAACAAGCCTTTGAACAAAGTAATTGGAAGATAGTTCATGCAGTAGCCTTTGGGCCAGTTTGGGCAGGGCAAGTTGTAAAAAATGTGCTCTACACCGCAGCCAGGGAGAATGGCCCTACCTGGAGCCTCTGGCACCAGGGGAGACTCGAGGTCGACCCCTATGGTTTTGGAGTTGGGGTTACAGAGGATCCGAGGCCCGGTATACTCCAACTGAAAAAGAGATATTGGCAGCATATGAAGGGGTTCGAGCTGCTTTGGAAGTGGTTGGTACTGAAGCACGGCTCCTCCTGGCACCCCGACTGCTGGTGCTGGGCTGGATGTTCAAAGGGAGGGTCCCCTCTACACATCATGCAACTGATGCTACATGGAGTAAGTGGGTCGCACTGATCACACAACGGGCTTGAATAGGAAACCCCAATTGCCCAGGAATCTTGGAAGTGATCATGGACTGGCCAGAAGGCAAAGATTTTGGAATATCGCCAGAGGAGGAGGTGACGCATGCTGAGGAGGCCCCACTGTACAATAAACTACCAGAAAATGAGAAGCAATATGCCCTGTTCACTGATGGGTCCTGTCGTATTGTAGGAAAGCATTGGAGGAGGAAGGCTGCTGTATGGAGTCCTATATGACAAGTTGTAGAAACTGCTGAAGCAGAAGGTGAATCAAGTCAGTTTGCAGAGGTGAAAGACACCCAGCTGGCTTTGGATATTGCTGAATGAGAAAAGCGGCCAATGCTCTGTCTCTATACTGACTCATGGATGGTGGCAAATGCCCTGTGGGGGTGGTTGCAGCAATGGAAGCAGAGCAACTGGCAGCACAGAGGCAAACCCATCTGGGCTGCAGCATTGTGGCAAGATATTGCTGCCCAGGTGGAGAACCTGGTTGTAGAAGTACATCATGTAGATGCTCATGTACCCAAGGGTCGGGCCACTGAGGAACATCAAAACAACCAGCAGGTGGATCTGGCTGCTAAGATTGAAGTGGCTCAGGTGGATCTGGACTGGCAACATAAGGGTGAATTACTTATAGCTGGGTGGGCCCATGACACCTCAGGCCATCAAGGAAGAGATGCAACATAGAGATGGGCTCATGATCGAGGGGTGGACTTGACCATGGACACTATTGCACAGGTTATCCGTAAATGTGAAACATGCGCTGCAATTAAACAAGCCAAGCAGTTATAGCCTCTGTTGTATGGAGGACGATGGCTGAAATACAAATATGGGGAGGCCTGGCAGATCGATTATATCACACTCCCACAAACCCACCAAAGCAAGCGCCATGTGCTTACAATGGTGGAAGCAACCACCGGATGGCTGGAAACATATCCCGTGCCCCATGCCACCGCACGGAACACTACCCTGGGCCTTGAAAAGCAAGTCCTATGGCGACATGGCACCCTAGAAAGAATTGAGTCCGACAACGGGACTCATTTCCAAAACAACCTCATAGACACTTGGGCCAAAGAACATGGCATTGAGTGGGTATATCACATCCCCTCTCATGTACCAGCCCCCGGGGAAAATTGAACAATACAATGGACTGTTAAAGACTACACTGTGAGCAATGGGTGCTGGGACATTCAAACATTGGCATACACATTTAGCAAAGGCCACCTGGTTAGTCAACACTAGGCGATATGCCAGTCGAGCTGGCCCTGCCCAGTCAAAACTCTTATGCACTGTAGAAGGGGATAAAGTCCCTGTAGTTCACGTAAAAAGTACGCTGGGGAAGACAGTCTGGGTTATTCCTGCCTCAGGCAAAAGTAAACCCATCCATGGGATTGCTTTTGCTCAAGGACCTGGGTGCACTTGGCGAATGATGTGGGATGATGGGGAAAGGACAATGTGTACCCCAAGGGGATTTGATTTTGTGTGAAAATAGCCAATGAATTAAATGGTATGATATTAATTGCTATATAACACTATGTATCATCACTTCTATGGTGGCTATATGCCATACCAACAGTATTACAGTAAGAATCACCCAGATTAATGAAGAATAAATTTTGATGAAACCAAGCAAAGTGCAGCAGTGACGGAACCAGAACTGGCTTCAGCATCCAACGATCCAACACCACCCACCATCTCTCCTGCCCTGAAGGACTGTTATGACAGATGGAGCCCAAAGTCATGGACTAAATTAACTCAACAGACATTTTAGAGGGATGGCCTATAGGTTAAGGGAATAATATCAGTATGTACATATCAAAAGACAGGGAAAGTGGTGGTGATTAATTGGAATGTATTGGAAAGTGTAGGACCCGGGCATGACATAGATGGTATAGAATAAGGAAGGGGTGGATACTTTCCTGGTTTCGGCTGGGATAGAGTTAATTTTCTTCCTGGTAGCTGGTATAGTGCTGTATTTTGGATTTTAGTATGAGAATAATATTGATAACATGCTGATGTTTTAGTTGTTGCTAAGTAATGTTTACACTAGTCAAGGACTTTTCAGCTTCCCATGCTCTGCCAGGTGCACAAGAAGCTGGGAGGGGGCACAGCCAGGACAGCTGACCCCAACTAGCCAAAGGGCTATGCCATACCATATGGCGTCATGCTCAGTATAGAAACTGGGGGAGTTGGCCAGGGGGCAGCGATCGCTTCTTGGGGACTGGCTGGGCATTGGCCACCGGGTGGTGAGCAATTGCATTGTGCATCACTTGCTTCGTATATTCTACTACTATTTTATTTTATTTCAATTATTAAACTGTTCTTATCTCAACCCACGAGTATTCTCACTTTTACTGTTCCAATTCTCTCCCCCATCCCACCGGGAAATGCAAGTGAGCAACCAGCTGCGTGGTGCTTAGTTGCCAGCTGGGGTTAAACCATGACAGGACTAGATGGATCTTTGACGTGAACTAGCTCAGAAATTCTTGTTTTATTTTAGGGCAAAATAACTTGTGTATCTAAGCCCTAATTATTTGAGAGTAATAGAGAAATATGAAGCTTTTGCTCAGTAGAGTTCAAAGACATAATGGTCTAATATATGTAGTAAACATATTGGAATATTATTTAAAATTAATGATACAAGGTAATGCACTATAATCTAATTACCTGACCTTTAAAAAAATAAAATTCTGAAAACACAGGAAGTGCCACTACATAATCTCAGCTTCAAATCTAATCAGCTAGTATCATTAGTACAGGCATGGCAAGTAGCGTACATGAGAGGATAAGCGCAAGAGCCTGGAGAAATCTTAGCTCTTAATGCTTCACAGCATGGTCACATCGAGTGCCACCTGCCTGCTTTCAGCTCTCCCCATGAAAGGCCACTGAGCACTATCTTCTGTGAGGAAGCAAGGCCAATACTATTTTCAGGCCAATACTATTTCCCGAGGGGCCAGGTCACACAGAGTTAAAGGCAGAAGAACAAGCCTGTGGGGAACTCCTCTAAAGGCCTGTATGCTTGCACTGCAAAAGGATCCATAAACCTCTCTGGTAACGTGGCAGAGCCTGCGGAAGGGGGACGAAGGGCTCGCACCCCACGCGCATGCAGAGAAAGGCCCCTCCGCGCACACACTCTCCTGTGTGCACGCAGCAAAGGGCAAGGCATAGGCACAGCCTCATTCTGTAACTGTCGCCCCACATCACCAGCTCCTCTCTGCCTGCCTCCCCCCCTCAGCCTTTCCCACCCCTCTGCCTCTAGCCCAGCTCAACTTCAAAAGCATCCCGGTTTGGGTTTTGCTTGTGAACAGTTACTCGAACACAGGAGAAAGTGCTCGAACACTTGCCTGGAGCACAAACGGCACGGAGACGGGTGCAGATTTTATTTTTTCCCTCTCTCTCTCTTCCCCTTACAGGCACACAGGGCGCTTGGCCGGCTCACTGGCAGCCTCCCCTGGAGCAACGCGGCTTGCATGCAGCCAGGCAACCCGCAGGGGCCTCTCGCCGCCCGGGAGGGTCCGACAAGCCCCCTCCCGCGGCTGTCCCGCGGCAGTACCGGCGGCTTCTCGCTGAGGGCTCGCACCTGCAGGCGCGCTGCCTCAGGGAGGCGACGTGGAGGGCCCGTCGCCCTGGCAACGCCACGCGCTTGGGCGGGCGGGGCGCGCGCCCCGCCGGGGGGACCGTTGGTGGCTTCGCGCCGCCGCCCCATCCCGCCCCGCCTGCCGGCCCCCGCCCCGGGGTAGCGCAGCCCCCGGCTGCCTCACGCCGCCGCCCGCGGGGGAGAGCTTCCCTCCTTGTCCCGTCGCCTCACCCTGTCGCCTCGGTGAGACGCTGGCTTCCCGCCTCGGGCGGGCGGCCCTGCGGCGAGGCTGTGCGGGCGGTGGGAAGCGCAGGCCTCGCCAGAACGAGGATTCAGAGGCGCTGCCACCTTTCGTTCTCCTCCCCGAGGCACCAAGCCTGGATTACAGAGGCGGTGGCAGCCCGGACACACCTATCATGGCAGGAGCTGCAGAGGAGGAGTCTGTTACGCTGAGTTTAGGCCTCACCAGGAGCTGGGTGCTGAATCCATAAGGCACTTGTCAGGAGGTAACGCTGTTTGGTTCCCTTTCATGCTCTCGGCGGCATTAAGCGCTTTATTTTTCACAGTTCCTTGGAAGTATTGCAAGCCCCACAGATGTTACTCTGCTTTTTGTCTCTTTTGTTCCTCAAGTAGAAGGGTGCTTTAAAAGAATCTCTGTCCCTTTTAATTAAAGTCAAGGCTATTGGCACTGTGATTTGTCTTACTCTTCTCTCAAGAGAAAACTTCAAAATGACTTCTCTCTGGGCTTTGAGTGCTGGAGAGGATGGCAAAGAGAAGGGAGAAGGCCTTATGCTACTCAAGAATAACTCTGCTTTCAACAAAACCTCTTCATACAATCATATCTGAAATATCTTTGTAGCTGACATCACACGTTTCACTTATGCATGTTGTTTCAGTTTATTCTTTGTGCAACTTCAAACATTCTTCATGTAAGATTTCAAGTGTTGGAGAGAGTAGATGCATTTTTTTATTCATTCTGGTGGTTTTTTTACATGAACTGTCTGACAAATATGAAAGCAATTCACAGTGCATTTCAGTCCTATCAATTTATTACACTCTCCAAAATTTGGTCACAGTCTTTTGTTCAGCTCTATTCTTTTGCCTCAGGGGTAAGAGTCAGTAAACCAAAGCAAGAGACTGTTGCCATTATTTTGGGGCAACTAAAGAAAAGTGAATGGACATATTGTCTCAAGATCTGTGAAGGAAGTAGAAGACATCCTCACCTGTTGCTAGCTCCTCTTGGGAAGAAAACAGACTTTCACAAGCAAAACTGAAATAATAACGATCTGTGTTTAGGTGGTCTGATTTTCAGTAGTGCTGAACGTTCATTGCATTATGCATTGATAATCAGGCTGCTGATCCAAGTAGTAAAACATGAATTTTGGTACCACATTTTAGACCCTGACATTCTAAAATATGATGTGTAGAGCTGGAGAAACAAAGGTGCAGGAGAAATAAGAAAAACACCTGTAACAGTAGAAGGAAGCATCAAGGCTGTTCGTATTATTGTGTTCAGCTTACCAGGGTGTTTTAGAGGAGGCATTGACATCTTCTGCAAATACTGTTTGAGGACACACTTCCAAATCATTGTGTGTTTTACAAAGGAACATTTGTGAAAAGACAGACGCTCTCTGAGAGTGTGCCTTCAGCTAGTAAGCCAGTCTAATACGAAGTTGGGGCCCTCTTCCTGCTTTCTCACATACGTGGTCCCATCTCATCTTCTGGGCTGGCTGTAGGGCTTGTCCGACTCCACAAGGAGCTGTATTTGGGAACCTAACCAGTAGAAAACTATTCATTTTCTGTGGGTTTCCACTTTGGTTCCCTGAGCTGGTTACTGCTCAGTCAAACAAGTGCTGAAGGAAAGGAGGATGGAGGGGAGCAGAACTTCCCATTTGTACAACAGGTTGTTTGGCTGGCTTAGCTTTAAAATGAAACCTTCATACCACAGTAGAAAAAATTGCCTCACCTGGTACAAATCGGTAAAACCCCATGGAAACTCAGTTTTTTCCATCTGTGTTTTTGATCCACTGCATTTCAATTCTAGTTGATCTACTTCCAAGCCAGTACAAGGAAAAGAAAACAGGGAAAAAGCATCACTAAAAATAATGAACTAAAGAATGTGAAGTCAGTTTAGGTCAGCATATCTACATAAACAAAATCAGTTATGGGTGTGTATGATCTCCCTGCAGGCTGGGAACTAGCCAAAAATGATGCTGTTGTCTTGCATTTTTTGCTAAACTAGACTATAAAGCAGGATTACATTTTGGAAGTAAAACCCTGCTACTCTTTGGTAGCTCCTCCCATTCTTTTCCAGCCTCCAAGGTTTTCATGTAACTTAAACTTCAGGCTTACTAAATTTTCAGAATTTGATAAGACTGCTTTGCTAAATCTTCCCTTTAAGTTATTGAAGTGTATTTGAAATGTATTTGTTTTATCTAGCCTTCTATGACCTGTTGCTCATCCATCTCCTTTTGCTAAACATTATTTTCTGAAGAAGAAAAGTAATACCAGTATACCTGGTCACAGTATACTATCAAGAAAAATTTCTTCACAGCTATTTTGGATCTCTGCTGTTTTATGACAACAAATAAAAAAGTGTATGAGGGAAGTTTGATCTGAGTCCACTTAAATTGTAAGAAAAATAATGGCCCATAAAGTGCGTAGAAATGAACAACAAATCTGTTTTCAGTCCTTCTGATGTCTTAACAATATATTTTTCTTCTTTTCCTGGTAAGTTGTTTTCAAATCTAGAGATAAGCTGAAGATGTAAAACTGATACAGAATTTGTGTCTGCATTAAATTCTCAAAATGCTTTTTCAGACACTTAAAACGTTACCCTTTTTCTACTGAAGACTACTATATTGTCACAAAGAGGACAATAGGGCCAAGATCAAATTTAAGAGTAGAAAAGGAAGTGGGTTTAAAATTGATAAAGCACTAGAGATTTGGGGGTGATCTACTTTTGCTATATTAAACAGAACAGAGTATTTTGTAATTGCCAACAAATTGGTTTTATGTTACGATTTCTCTCGCTTTATTAGCGTCATCCTTAAGAAAAAGACTGATTGTCCTCTTATTCTACAGTGGCTACATAAAAAATTAGAGGTGTGGTACCTATTTAGAATATTTAGAATGTTTAATGTTGCTAAGGAAATTTCATGAGGAAACTTCATTTCTGCTTTACTCTGCCACACATTTTCAAAGCTTCATAGAGGGAAGTTTGCATCAGTGGTGCCAAGAAGGCACTAAGTATCGTCAGCTCCCCATAAATTCAATAAAAGCAGTAAGGGCTCCCCAGAGCACCTAGCAACTTAAAGGCTATAGCCCTTAGGCACTGCTGTCATTTACACCTGGAGAATAACGCAGACACATACATGCAGATGTAAAATTGGAGGTCCTTTGTGTCTTTTGTTTTAAAGCATGTTCCTGTTCAAATATGCAATTCTTCTCTCGTGCAGTGCCTTTACCAGTAATGGTGAGTGTATAATGACGCCATTCATACAGCCTCGCTAACAGCTAGATCAATGATACTTGTCATGTGTACCATTTCCTGGGCTGCTTCTTAAAGCTAATTTTGATGATATTACTTGAAAACACACATTTAGCTTTTGGGTTCCTCTTATTGATTTTTGTTTTTCTAAATGTAATGCTTGTTTCACCCTAATATGTAAGTGTTTCTTTAAAGTGGATCTATAATGAGGTAGTTTGGACTGTGTGTCTTACCTCTCTCTGCACACTATTAGTATTAGACTCCCAAGGGCAGTTTGTGCAGTGAACTGCGATAATGAGGTTGATGGTTCATAAAAGGGCTGATGTGACAAATTACTGACCTGTTTTGGAGATTAAGTAACCGTACCTTTGCCAAGGTCTGCATATCAGCTTTTTATTCAGCATAATTCTTGTAGTTGTAAGTCTGGTAGTTGCCTTGTTGAGTGCTCCACGTGCCAAGCCGATCAAGAAAACAGTTGCAAAATGTAATTACTGATGTGATTAGTTGTGCTTCTCCCTAGACAAAACACATTATTCTGTGATTCAGGATCTGCACTGGGTTGAATTTTATGCAGCTTCTTGCAATACTTGAGGTCTTTAGAAGTTCTTCCAGTACCCTACATTTGCAGCTTGAGTTGTGAGAGTATCGGAAGGAGCACATGTTATAAAACTCACTTCCCCATAATACAGATGTCGCCTTTTCACTCCATTAACATATCTGTGACATTTGCTTAATCTGCAGCAGTATCAGTTGGTTATCTACATACAATCAAGTCTTCTCAGAAGCACTCTTTCTTGAGACACCATAGTTTCTCTCAGTAAGTGGGACCTATTTTCTTTTCTCTGATCTTGCTTCTGGTGGTAATACAACAGACCTCTTGATTCATTTTAATATCTCAAGCATTCTGGATCGCTAGTAAAAATGAGTTGTCGTTGTCATCTGTAGGACATCTGTATAGATGTTTTTTAATATAGGTCTATCAACTGGTTTGTAAAGGTAGCCAATAGAAACAACATCCACTATGTATTTTACTTCATTGCTACTTTTGCTGATATTTTTTTAAACTTTTCATTTATGCCTGGGCAAAAAATGGCTCTGTGATATACAATGTGTATTTACATGTGTTCCACAGTAATATATGGTTCTCAGCAGCAAACACAAAAGCTGTTGTCGTACACTTAAAAGTGTGATGATGATGTTTAGTTTGTCATTTTATTTTTGGAACATTCAGCAAACTGAGCTTCATTGTCCTACTGATGTGGCCAACAGAGAGTTTGCATTGATAGTCTTTCCTCATTAGCATTGACACTGTCGGTTGTGCTCACTTTCATCTTTCCCCATAGCTGTTGCTTTGGGTTTTTTGCTACAAGGACTCTCAAGCATTTAAATGAGCACAACTCACTGTTGTCCCCTTTCTGCAGTGGGATTGTAATTTCTGTCCCTCTTGCTGTCTCACATGCATACATTTCCCGAGGAAAAAATGAATTCCATGAAGTATCCTGCATAATTGTCTGTGCCTTTGTGATGTATATAATGATGTGTAACATTATTTTGGAAAGGCTAAAATAATGATCAAAAGTTGAATCCTTGCTGCATGTCTGCTTCGTGTTTTATCAACACAGTTGGCAGGCAGTGGTCACACTCACTTCTGCAATGATATACATCACTCTCTAAACAAGAGGATGTCTTTTGCGGAGCTTATCTCCTACCAGGTGCCGAGAAATAATTGAGGCTTTTTGCACAGATAGCCGTGTTGTGTAGTACCAGAATATCAGCACCAGCATGAAAGTATGACTGCAAACTGCTGGGTAAATGTTGTGGCAATGACAGAATTTGTACTGAAAATGTCATATACAAAGAAGTGCTTTAATTTCCCCAGTACTTTTCACCTTCTCTGTATGCTTTAAACTTTACTACTGAAATTAGTTATTAATGTTTTTTTCCTCGAAAAATTGAAATGTAATCTGAATGATTTTGGAAGTACGGGACTCTGCATACAGTACTCAGTAGGCCTTTGTGATGATGAGAGTAGGCTTACCTAAAATGCAAGACGAGGTCCATTGCCGAAAAGCTGAGCTTCACCATTTCATGTGTTTTACATATGAATGAATTATTTGTGTGTGCCCAGAAAAAGAAGTCTTGTGCTATAAAGAATCATTCTTAAATGTCAGTATTATGAAGCCGGCTTTTGGTTTACCACTTATTTCCAATTTTGATAGCCATCCTCAAAGTCCCAACAACATTCTTCTTTATTTTTATTTATATCAGCTCACAGCTCATGCTCAGAACAACAAAACTCTTCAAAGCACATTTTGCCTACACATGAACATGGTCCACTTGTGAGAAATTCTTTTGAACATAAAACCATGGCCTTATAATTATTTGGTTTTAATAACCAAGTAATCAAGATTGATTTGATATCCAGAGTGTAGCGGTCAATGGATCAATGTCCAAATGGAGATCAGTGATGAGTGGTGTCCCTCAGGGGTCCGTACTGGGACCAGTGCTGTTCAATATTTTCATCAGTGACAGCGAGATCGAGTGCACCCTCAGCAAGTTTGCAGATGACACCAAGCTGAGTGGCGCAGTTGACACACCAGAAGGACAGAATGTCATCCAGAGGGTCCTGGACAAGCTGGAGAAGTGGGCCTGTGTGAACCTCATGAGGTTCAACAAGGCCAAGTGCAGGGTCCTACACCTGGGTCAGGGCAATCCTCAGTTTCAATACAGGCCGGGGGATGATGTGATTGAGAGCAGCCCTGCGGAAAAGGACTTGGGGCTACTGGTGGATGAAAAGCTGGACATGAGCCAACAATGTGCGCTCGCAGCCCAGAAGGCCAACTGTATCCTGGGCTGCATCAAAAGAAGTGTGGCCAGCAGGTCGAGGGAGGTGATTCTGCCCCTCTACTCTGCTCTGGTGAGACCCCACCTGGAGTACTGCTTCCAGCTCTGGAGCCCTCAGCACAAGAAAGACACAGAGCTGTTGGAGCAGGTCCAGAGGAGGGCCACGAAAATGATCCGAGGGCTGGAGCACCTCTCCTACAGGACAGGCTGAGAGAGTTGGGGTTGTTCAGCCTGGAGAAGAGAAGGCTGCAGGGAGACCTTATAGCAGCCTTCCAGTACTAAAAGGGGGCCTATAGGAAAGATAGGAACAGACTTTTTAGCAAGGCCTGTTGTGACAGGACAAGGAGCAATGGTTTTAAACTAAGGGAGGGCAGATTTAGGCTGGATTTAAGAAAGAAATTTTTTACAATGAGGGTGGTGAGGCAGTGGAACAGGTTGCCCAGAGAGGTAGTGGAGGCCCCATCCCTGGAAGCATTCAAGGTCAGGTAGGATGGGGCTCTGAGCAACCTGATCTAGTTAAAGATATCCCTCCTCTTGCAGGGGGGTTGGACTAGGTCCCCTCCAATCCAAAGCATTGTATGTTTCTATGATTTACTCATTTTCTAGGTCTGAAATGATATTAAAAACTCTTTCTTCCAAAATGAGTGTTTTGGAATTCTGCTTCTCATTCAAGATTTGAAGGCAGCTGATATCACTGTTTCCAATGGCTTAAGTCTCCAGTCCATTCTGTATTCTGCTTTTAAGTACATTGAGACAAACCCATCTCTGTCAATAGCCCTGCTTGGAGCAGAGCCTTCCAATTCCAGAACATGTACTAATGAGTATTGCGACATCTGTTGAAGAGATGCAGAGATCATATTTTCTTTGCGGAGACTGTCCACAGTGCTGGGACACAGCAGCATGATCTGTTATGCAGAGGTTTAACAGACCTGCATTACAAACAAAATGTTTACCCATTTTTGTGGGTAAATCGTGATTAGAACAACCCTGGAATTTACTGATATTTTGATCAGAAGCGTGTGTGCTGATAATGTCATAACTGAGTTAAGGGAGCAGCAAAAAGAACTTGTCAATCAAAAATTCAAAAATAGTATTACTTTGATTAAACCTGGTATGCTACGTACATGTTGTATTAACATGCATAGCTCCTATTTCAATAGGAATAATTATGCCAAGACTGATGAATGGCATTTTGTGAAAATGTGTCAGCACCAGAAATACTGGGTATCTGTCATTCAGGGATTCTGCTAGTGCTACTTAAACATTTGAACAGGTATGATAGAAGTAATTTTTTTAATGACAAAAGCTCTTCTTATGATACAAGTTCTAGTAAATGAGGGAACTCTTGAATAGCTTAGCCTTCCACTGACTTGTCTGGGCTCTAGGCTCATAATCAGATTGTTCGCTTACTCTCTTCTTGAAACAAAATTTGTTTTTAGAGAGACTAAAAGTTCACTCAGAAACACTACTAAGAGCAGAGCCCTGTTTTGACTTCCTATCCGGATTAATTATGTCAAACTTCAAACACAGTATTTCATAGAATCATGGAATCATAGAATAGTTTGGGTTAGAAGGGATCTTTAAAGGTCATCTAGTCCAGCCCCCCTGCAGTGAGCAGGGACATCTTCAACTAGATCAGGTTGCTCAGAGCTCCATCCAGCCCTGAATGTTTCCAGGGATGGAGCATCTACCACCTCTCTGGGCAACCTGTTCCAGTGTTTCACCCACACTCATTATAAAAAATGTCTTCCTTATATCTAGTTTATATCTACCCTCTTTTAGTTTAAAACCATTGCCCCTTGTCCTATTGCTACAGGCCCTGCTAAAAAGTTTGTCCCAATCTTTCTTATAAGCCCCCTTTAAAGGCTGCAGTAAGGTGTTCCCAGACCCTTCTCTTCTCCAGGCTGAACAACCCCAACTCTCTCAGCCTGTCCTCATAGGAGAGGTGTTCCATCCCTCTGATCATTTTCGTGGCCCTCCTGTGGACTCGCTCCAACAGCTCCATGGCTTTCCTGTGCTGAGGGCTCCAGAGCTGGAAGCAATACTCCAGGTGGGGTCTCACCAGAGCAGAGTAGAGGGGCAGAATCACCTCCCTCGACCTGCTGGCCACGCTCCTTTTGATGCAGCCCAGGATACAGTTGGCCTTCTCAGCTGCGAGCGCACATTGTTGGCTCATGTCCAGCTTTTCATCTACCAGTACCCCCAAGTCCTTTTCCGCAGGGCTGCTCTCGATCACATCATCCCCCGGCCTGTATTGGAACCAAGGATTGCCCTGACCCAGGTGTAGGACCCTGCACTTGGCCTTGTTGAACCTCATGAGGTTCACAGAGGCTCACTTCTCCAGCTTGTCCAGGACCCTCTGGATGACATTCTGTCCTTCTGGTGTGTCAACTGCGCCACTCAGCTTGGTGTCATCTGCAAACTTGCTGAGGGTGCACTCAATCTCGCTGTCAATGTCACTGATGAAAATATTGAACAGCACTGGTCCCAGTACGGACCCCTGAGGGATACCACTCATTTCATGGGACTTATTTCTGAGTATATATCAGCTTTGCATAAACCTCTCATATTCTTCCCCAATAAATTCCTTTACCTAGTCGAATTGATACAGGGTTACAACTATTAGTAACAGCATTATTATGTGATTCTCTTGATCATATCTTAAGAGTTCAATAGAACATATTATTGCTGTTGTCATGGCAAGAAGATGGGGTGCCTTTCTAGTCCTTCAAAGTCCTTAATTATTTCAATTGGTGTGATTTCATTTGTATAACATGTTTTCCATAACTCCATCAAAATAAAAATTGAAGGGGGCTCGGTATAATGCATGTAGATACATTTTTCTCCTTACAGGATCCAAAAATTCTCAAAAAATTACCAGATTCTCAGTCTCGTAGTTTACTGATTACTTGCAAAGATACATAAAGGTTAAATTAGAGGTCACTCTGATTGGACTCGCTCAGAAAAATATTTTGAATTAAAATGGCAGCAAAAGGTTATAGTATGTGCAACCTGGTCTGTGGTGAAACCTCTGTGACAACATTTCTCATCCATATGCTTGTAAGTCACAGTCCTGCACTGTACAGTAACAAAATTACCCAGAATTACAGAGGAAACCTTTATTTATCAGTATAATATTGTAGACAAATTATTGTGCAGGTGGGAAAATAATTGCCTATGGATATTAAGTATGTATCTACATGTTCATAATGGAGTCTTTATCTTACTCTCTGAAAACCAAGTCCTAACTAGGCAAAGACATAACAAGAAGGTTTCGTTAATGCAAATAATAAATAAAAACAGTTCAAATAAATAGGAACTTTATAGAACGCAGTACCTTCAGGAATTACCCACATTATTTGTATTACTGTTTCACATTAAGTGACAGCTATGAGGTGGCTATTATACAAGATAGGAAAAAAAAAAATTGGTTTTAGTCCAGTACAAAGTTGAAAAAAATCTTGTGATCTTCGTGATGATTTTTATGACATTTCTGACATTAGTATCAGAGAAAGGGAGACCTTCATGTGTAGTTAATCCTGCCAGTTCTCTGCAGCTTTTCATAGTACTTCTGCCTTCTAAATGAGACCCAAACAGTTCTTGGATCTTAACGTAGCAGGGATTCTCACACCAAATGCCTTAAGGCTCCTGCCCACCTTGTCCTCCCTTCACCTTTACCCTTTCCTAAGAAAAAGTATCATGCAATGCCAATTCAATTTGAGACTTTTTCTAAAGCTAAACTAATGTTTGCAATGTGTGGAGTCAGTATCACCCTACAGGTAGCTTTTCACTGTAATATTTCAGACCCTAAACCTAATTATTTTAAATACAGCAAATAAACACCAGTACTTTACACTCAGAAATAACACTCAGAAACAGTGTTAAGGCTGACATGATGATGGTACTCCTGGACTTGATGCAACTCAGCCAAAGTGGGCGTCAGAGCAGTTGAAAGCCAACTGATGCCTGCTGCAGCAAGGTACAGGAGGGCTCAGAGGTGCTGGCAGCACAGAACGTTTTGTGTTTATTTCCTACAGAAAGCAGGCTCTTGTGTCCCTTCAATTTTTAAACCAGCCTGCTCCATCTGGCACAGTCCATGCTTCCAAATAAGGTTCAGCTGTCTGTTGCCTGCATGAGGAAGAATGGAAGAAGGACCCTTAGGAAGAACTTGAAACTGACGTTCCTGTACAAGATGACTAATTTTCCCTGTCAGAATTTTGCCTTAAATGTGGTGCCTGCATTTAGGGGAAGATAGAAATGCTATCATCCAACTATGTCTAAACATTATTGTTTTCACAGATTAGTGCAAATATTTGCCAGGGAATACATACTTCAGATCGTTCTAGGAAAAGGGTAATAGTGTCATGGGGAGGAAAAAAAGAAGGATTTTCCTTAAGCTAATATCTTTTGTGATTTTTAGCATGATAGAAGTACCATAACAGGTCAAAGCCACAGATCTAGATAAATTATCAAATAATATATTGCAGTAAGAGACACTGAGAATAACCAGCAGGCAGCAGAAGATCATATCTGCTAAAAAATAAATTTGGATTTGGATTATACCAAAACCCAAACAGTTATGCTCTTTGTTTTCCTGCTGTAAAGTGTCCTCATTGTCCCTGGGGTCTGAACACTCTTGTTAGTCTTGAAGATCATCATATTCATATGAGGTTGTAAAATCTTGCTGCCGAACTTTTTAAAATCTACGTTGCACTCAGGTGGATATTGTAATTGCAGAATGTGCAAGGGTAAGTAGGTGTATCATGATTTTTATTAGCCATGCTATTCATTATTTGTATACTTCTATCAAGTTGCTTCTTCTTAGTCTGTTCCTTGGACTGATTAGTTCTGTTCTGTACATTTATCTTCCTTTGGAAGTTGTCCATTCTCCTACAAATTTCTATTACCTGTGTTTGGATTTCTTGTATGCCTGCTCTAAAGGGATGGGGACAGAAAATATTACTGTCGATGAAAGCATATAATTGATTTAATGACATATTTTCAATTATTTGCTATCCCAGTCTTTCTGTTTACCTTGTATTTAGCTATTGATGAAAATGGAGTAGGTATTTTTAGTGGTGTCCCAAATGAATTCAAAGTCATTCTTTCCTCACTTACAGGAGATTTACAATCACTAATTATCTATTCAGTATACACAATGCTTTTGTCATAGAATGACAAGAATCACTGTGTTTTATCTCTCCTTTTGACATTCTCTCAGTCTTTTTTTAGGCTTGAGCAACCTAAATATTCTGCTTTCTGCAAATGCTGCCACTTGCATTCTGTTATTAAATAGTGAACGCACAGATTCTGCCGTGACATCTTCAAAAGAGGCATCTAGCTTTCAAAACAGGCATAGAATAACACTTTTTTTCCAGATTATTGTGTTACTATACTTCTTTAGATGGGCAAGAAATGCCCCCCAACAAATGACAAATGATGTAATAGTAAGGATCTGTTGTCAGTGCTTGAAAAGAATACATGATTTTTGACAATCAGAGGGCAATTGGATATTTTTGGAAGTTCTAGTTATACAGCAGTTCTCAGGGGAAAAAAAAAAGAGGGGGGAATATGGTCAGCCTTTGGCACTAAGATAATGTGCCAGAAATCTTAACAAGAACCTATTTAGTGACTTTCTGAAACAAGACATTGTAGATTGAATAAATGATTTAATAAATGCATGAAAACTATGAAACTGACTTTCAAAAATTTTACAAACTCTATCCTAGAGCTGATTAAAATATATCCTTCCTAATCCTCTCCGCATTCTGCATCAGCCCTAAGAGAATGTGAAGATCTCGCCTAGTGCCTCAGAAGAGTCATAGCTTGTGTCCTTTCCTCACTAAACCTTACAGGTTAGGCATCTTGGTTGGATTTCATCTTCCAGATTGGTATTCCTATTTGAAAAGCAGAGGGTGTATATCCTGGGGAACTTGCCCTGAGAAGTGGGACTCTGTGACAATGCAGGAGGCATTTAGCAAATTAAACATATTTGTTTCTGAATGGGTTTGGATCATGACTTTTGGTGATACTAATGTGTTTGAGGTACACCCATTTTGTATCCACAGCAGCTCTACGTGGAATGTCTTATCTACAATGCACCAGATCCATTGTACATGGTGTGCAGAACTTTCCTGTTCCATGTGCCAGGCTGCCAAATTGCCACAATCTGTTAGATAATGGAAAAAAGCAGTTCAGCTGGCAAGTATGGAAACTGGAATGGCTATCCCCAACCTCAGAGATGGTGTGAAATTTAGTTTTGGATTGAAATCTGCATTTGGTACAGAGTCTTGCTTGTAATTTTAGTAAATGTAAAATGTCTAACAAACTTACAGTAATAAACTAAATCACAGTTAGCCCTGTTACACCCCAATCAAACTTTTTAAAGTTTGCTCTTTGAAGAACATATGTCAAACAGTTATAGTAGTCTGATAAATATTTCAGCTACGCATCACACTAGCCAGTAGCTGACAACCTTTTTCCTACACCAGTACTCTGGTTCATTTTCAAAGCAAAGTCATTGACAAAGTCACTAATAAACCTCTGATTTAGTCGTGCAGCTTGCAGTGAAAGCCTCAAGCTGAAGGCTGTGTGTGTATGTAATTTCTTAACTGCTGCTCTGAGCTACAAGCTTTTTCTATCAAGGTAAAATGCATGAAACTAGCTCATAATTCTTCTGTCTGCTTTGTGTTGCTTGAGAGGCTTTAAAGAGCTATAATCAATTTGCCAAACGAATAAAGAACAGCCATGACCCTGCATCATGCGCAACAAAGAATTCACTAGTGAAAATACTGTGCATATATGTAACTCCTCACCTGTTACACAACTGCAGAAGCATCAGGGTCCTTGAAATGATATTGTATGCTGAATAAAGGAGAAAGGTAAGAGATAGCAGTGGATATTTTACTTTTCTGAAGTGAAATCACATATCCAATCTTGAATTGGATATGATAGCAAATGAAACCTAATGGTAAAAGTCCATGCTGATTGACAGGTGCTATGTCTTTTTCCCTGCTCCTAATTTAAGTTTAAAATTGCAAGGCCATATACTGTGGGATTATTTCACATGAAAAATGCTTTATCCAGCCAGTTTACAATTGGGGATTAAGGTTGTAGGTGTGTTTGGCTAAGAAGAAGAGAGAACTACCAATCCGTGTGTTTGGCCTAATTTCTAAAAAAACATATGTTGGAAAGTCATTGTTGGAAAAAACAGCTCAATGAAATTAAGGCTAATTTGGATTTAGTTAGTTAGTTAGTTAGTTATGAAATAATGATCAGCCTATCAAAAATGCTGGCAGAGAAGAGTGAATAACTCCAAGGCTGTGGCTTCCTCCACGTGACGCATCATAAAATAAAGAAAAGCGCAAACCAGCTGCACAAAACCTGTATTTCTAGAGCAGAGCTGTCGTCCTATATGTGTACACTTTTATCCTATCTCAATTACAACCCTTTGTAATGGCCATCAAAGGCTGATTCTACAGCCAGAAGAAGCTCTTTCTCTACACTTATATATCATGTAATACACCCATGATATAACGACCAGGAATTAGGTGGCAAAACCATCTCTGTGTCATAATGAAATTCTCCTATTTTAGGCAAATGCCGTTGCATTGTGCTGCCAAAGAAATAGCTGATAAAGAGGCCTAGGATGTGACAGATTATTAATCACCTTTTATTAGGTGTTCCAAGTGTACTAATGTTATTTATTTATTATTATTTTCTCTCTCTTTTGTCTGTCATGTAAAACTGATAAAATACAGGGGGTTTTGGGTTTGCCCCAAAGTGAAATTCACTGGACACATAACCACCATATAACCCAAACAGTCCTGAATTTTTGCATATATAAAGACTTTTCAGAAATGTCAGTGCCACAAAGAAGAAATAAACAAATTAAATTATTGAGATGCCCACTGCTCTGAGGCTGACCTCAGAGGTTCAGTATCACCTTTCCCCTCACCTTTTTTCACCTTTCAGATTGCTTACAGTGATGTGTAAACTTCTTTCGTAAATCTCTTTTCTATTTTCTTTCAGATATGCTAGTTTCTAAAAATTATTATTTGAGAACGTCTAATTAGCAATCAGATTCATTGGTGCTAGTGCATCCAGGAAGCTGCACATTTCCCTATTAATAAATAGTCAGCAATGATTTTCTGACATCACAAATTAAAACAATTGGAGCTGGGCTATTGCTCAAGTGAAGCATTTTGTTGTCTTGCAAAGCTCCATGGCCTACATATTAGCCCACAATGTTGTTTCCTCCAACCAGACACCTAGCTGTAAAGCAGTCAGTTCAGCTTTATGCATTTAAAAAAAAAAGTAAGTTAAAAAAAAATGTTGAGGGAAATAGCAATTTTGTGACCTTGCCTTTTAATGGGTAATAAAGTTTTAAAATGATAAGCCTAGGACCTACTGGGGCTCTTCCTTGGGTTTATTCTTTCTGGGCAATTACATCAGTGAATAATATACTTGAGTACCTACGCTCGCTAACATCATAATGGCAAGTAAGGGTGTTAACCTAGAGACTCAGCAAGTTTTCAGATCATTACTTATTTCAGAATTTTATCAGTATTTTTGAAAAGTTAGTCATGAAAATGGAGATATTCGGAGGAAGGATTATGAAGAGACAAAGGATGGCATTCTTCTGACCTTTCATAGACCTTAAATAATCTCTTTTTAATGACCAGTATGATTTGGTCTCAAACTTGAAAAACAATTAACCCTGTGGAACTGTAGCCCCTTCGGTTTGTGAGCTTATTTCTCATGTAAAACCACAAAAGACCTGTGTGACTGATCCCTTGCGTGCTGCTTGTACCACACGGGCTCATAAATATGGCCAAAAGCGCTAAAAAAATAGTCTGGTTTTCAGAGTTCAAGATGAAAACAGTGTAATCCTTTGAAGCTGGAATCAATTGACAAACCAGGAGCCAGCTCCTTGAATTGGAGTACATGGGAATGGTGCCACCTATTTGAAAAGGAGCAACACTAGACCCTGAGTAAACAGAAAAGGAAGCTTGCTCAGTTTTCAGTGAAGAACATAGTTCAGGTCATGAGAGTGTGGTTTGGAGTTACAAGCTTTCTTCTAACACTGAACAAGACCCTTTTCTGTTTTATGGCAGAACTCCTACCTAGTAAGCTCCTCCATAGTCCTAATGGAAGGCTGATTAAAATACACAGTATTCTCATTTTCATAGTCTGTTTCAAGTCTGGCCAGACATTGGTGCTATATGATTGCCATGTATTCCAGTATTTTGCATGTCCCAAAGGCAGGGTAACAGTATGTAACATTTTCTAAAACTTCCAAGCGCTAGTGCAGTCTTTATCAGGGAACGGAGTTAGCTCTGGACCAGGGCACTGCTTTAGGTGCAGGCCATAAAAAACAGAGCTTATACTAATCAGAAGGGGGTTCATTGTGATCTACAGATTAAAGGGTACACTTGAAATTTAAAAAAAATGTGGAGCGCTATGATTGGAAATTTCTTATTGGTGATCAATTAGGTAGGAAATTTTTTTTTTTTAATGTTTGGGTTTTTTCCTGCCATGCATTTATCTTTGAACATTCTTCAGATCCGCTTTCACATTTCTGGTGTCCTCTTCTTAATAAGCCTGATAAAATGCCATGAAACAGCCTTCAGCTATCTTTCAATACTTATATTAACTGCAGAAGTTCTTGGAGGCAATGGCCCATCTTCTTTGGGTGCTGTCAAACCATGACTCTGCTAGTTGTTACAAGATGCTACCATTCCTGTCTCATCACCACCCCTGTGCAGACACATGTATGTATCCTTTTCTCCATGCCAGTTGGCAAGTCAAGTGCAGCAAAGAAGTGACTCATGGAAAAAACTGGCAAGGAACCATGCTTAGGGCAGCAGGAGCCATGTGGAGAACAGCTGTGACCTGGCCACAGCAGCTGGGGTCAGGCTCACAATGAAGTTGTGGGAAGAAGAAGAGATGGGAGGGACATGGTGCCAGTACAGCAGGTGAGATCCATTGATCCTGACTGCCAGCTTCTCTGTCTAGCGGAGATTAGATGGGAGAAAGGATGTTCACGGCAGTAGTTTTCAGAGTGTGAGCAACCAGATTTGGAAAAGTATGTTCTGCCTGGCAACTGCAGTGCTTCGTCTTGGTTGACAACTGCCTGATGGTGTGGGACACAGGAATAGTCACTTCCCTGTTCCTCACAAATCTGTCTTTTCCTCTGAAACTTGTACTTTACATATATGTGCATGCATGTATGTGTGTATATATGTGTGTGTATGTATGTATACTTCTACAACTCGGTCTTCTCCATTGGTAGTCAAGAATGGTACCCTGAAAAGTCCTAACCCTGTTCTTCCAAAGAACTGCATAGGAGCAGCATTTTACATTACAGTTCATCTTTTTAACACTCGTGATTTGAATCCCTCCCCTTCTGACAGTCCTTTGCTAGCCAAGTAATTGAGTGGCTATGGAAATGAACTACCAAGGCATGAGCAAAGTATCTTTAGTGCCATCGCTTCATGGCTCTGCCAATGAACTCTACTCATGCTTTCTGTACCTTGGAAGTGTTTTGTGACAGCAGTGGTGGCTGCAATAAATTCAGCACACAGTGTCCCTGCCCTTAGGACCATAAAAATGAGTGAGGAGCAGGAAAAGTTTAGATGTAAAGGTACTGTAACTTTTGAGGGCACTCAAAGACTGGTGGTGTGAGTTTGCTGATGTTTCATTCTATGGTCTTAACCATCAAACTCCCTTCCTTGAGATTTGTTTTGATAAGATGATGTTAATGATGTTCTCTCTGTATTTGCAGCTAGTGAATGTCATCCCCTAGGGAGAGTCCTGATTATCTGTTTTGCACTAGTACACTCAGTACTCCCCATACAGCGAGCCAAAGAGCTTCTGGAAGAGCCTGGTTAACAAGAGTGAATTGTAGCTCTTGTAGCAGATGTAATTGCCAAGGAGCCTTTTGAGGAGAACAGTGTGATTGCTGGTGAAATTAAAGCTTGCCTAACAGTGAAAGGCTGAGAAGTATAATGGAGGTGGTAAAGATTAAAATATTAACAGTTGAGGAGAGTTGGAAGGGATCTCCAGGAAAATCAGATAGCTCCCATCTGCAGCAAGCTCTCCTCAACTAACGCCAGTCCAGCAGGAGAGACCCTCAGCCTGTAAACTCTCTAGGGAAAACTCTACAGGAGACGCAATCTCCAGAAAGGATCTGAGTGTCAAATCCTAACTTAACGAATCCCTTCCTTCCTATGTGGGAGTTATGTTTGCCTAATTGGTAAAGGTAATATGGGGGTGGGTGGGTGGGTGTATATCTTAACAATTTTACAGGGAAAGTTTCAGGAGAATTTCCAGCTGTTCAGCTGCAAAACATCAATACTAGACTGTTTCTTGCTTTCATTCTCTCTCTCTCTTTCTTTCTTTCTTTGGCAAGGGATTTTTATTTTCCCCTTAAGGGTTCATTTACCTATTTACTTAATGCTTTCTCTGACAAGATGGGATGTTTGAAGAAAATGTGTACCTTAGGTTTCATATTTTTAGTAATGCATCTTTTTGTCCAACCTTTTAACCGTATTTTCTACTCTGAGCTGCTACTCTCCCTGTTTTGGTAAGGCCTCACTGCCCTTCTAGTAAGTTCTTATTGCTCAGTGTCTGGTTTCATGACCTGGATAATGTGCATGGCTTTCATAAACAGGAAATATTTCCCACTCTAACAAGTTTTTCCAAGTGACCACAGTTTTAATGCAAAATGTAAAGAAAACATCCTCAGGAAAACTACACAGTTTTAAATCTCATGTTAGGTTTATCCTGTTGACAGGTACCCACAACATTAAAATTCTTTGTTCAAATACCTGTGTTTAGAGTGTGTGGAAGAGCGAGACCATTAAAAGCTGTGTTTATTTGCCACTCAGTATTTACTGGTATTTCATGAATACAATTTTAGGCAATAAAGCTTTTAACTGTAATTGTCTGGGCAGCATGAATAATCAGTAGTGTGTTTTCAAAATGGGTGGTTCCCACATAAGGAAGACTAAAACTGTATGAATAAATTCTTATGGAAAAATTAGGCATAAGTCTGTTTTCGACTGACATGTTAGTCAGTGACACAGTAATAGAAGATTGTGAATTTATTCTGAAGTGGTTATTTGTAATCAGTATTGTACTAATTTTGTTCCTTGCAGATTGTCTACCAGTTCCAGTATAATGGCTGTTTAACAATGTTTCATTTTACATGTTTGGATTTAACTGTGATACATCCTGAATTGATCAGTATTTCCTATGGAGAATTAGGTTTTGTATACCCTATTTCAGCATCCACTCATCCAAGATGTGGCTGTAGTTCAGGTGGAAGAACATCCCCTAGTAAGCAACATATGCAAGAAATTTCAGTACCAACTTCAATTGTCATTCACCCCAGATGCTTAATAGAAGTATCCAGCAGAGCTCTCTTCACATCTTTACTAAAAAAGACCATGTTAATCTCCTATTTTAGGATTGTTTGCAGCATTTGTTATCAATGAACATCAGTTTCTGCAGCAGAGATTAACTATCTCTTCTGGATTACCTAGCATGGCAAGAGTCACATTTCTTTCAGGGGAGCCAGCTTGTTGCAGTTAAGCCTCTTTATCTTTAATGCAACATTCATTAATGCTAGGGTTCTATAGGACCCCATTTTGGGACCCATACTGTTTTGTAATTATGTATTTCCCTTAGGCAGTATCAGATTGGTCTCATTGTTTCCAGTATCTCATGCAGATGATCTTCAGATTTGCCTTTTTCTATTCCATCCTAAACTGAATGCTAACGAGACAGAGTAGTTACTAATTGGTCCATCTCTAGGTCTTTGCACTCCTCACTCATTGCTTCTATAAATAGATGTTCCGTTTTCCCTGTTGCCAAGGCTTGTAGCCTTGGTGATAAAGAAGAAAGGGGAAAAAATTGGGTCCCTGAAAAACAGTAAAGATCTCCTCCTCCTAGGTGAGGGCAAGCAGTTCTAAAGGAGCTGAGCTTCTGTTTCACTGGAGTCCTTACAATGGAACAGATAGGAATAACATTAATACAAAGAATAGATAGCGGTGACTAAAGGGAGACAAAGTGCAATGGAAAAGATGGGCTAACTGCAAATACTGTATACCATCCAAAGAACCATTACAGGCAACGGGATATTTTTGCAGCTAGACAGAGGATATCAGTTTAAAGAAGCATTGCATAGGCCACCATGGCAAATCTGCAGTCTCAAAGGCCTCTAAGCAACAAGTGGAAACATAAATGTGACAGGGAAGGTGGCAGTGCAGTCCTACGTAGTGCAAGATGATAGCAGCTTGACTGTGACATGGAGCTTTTGACACTGTATCAGTTCCAAGCCTTGGAATTGATAGTCACACTTCAGGAAAGATGCAGACCCACTGAAGAGAGTCCAATGCAGAGCAACAACATCGTAGGAACAAAAAGATAGCTATAGCGCATCGAACAGTCCATCTAGTTCAGTGTCTTGTCCCTAACACTAACAAGCAGTGAGTGTTTAGGGAAAGAGTGCAAAAACTAGGCATAGAACAAAATGCCTATTGACGTATTTCCCAGATTTTAGTAAGTTGGAATGTAGGGAATTCCTGAGTTCAAAGGTGTGTCAGCATCGTGCTTTTAGTTGCCATTTTGGTTTATATATTGAATGTAGCTTAATTACTTTTTAAGCCATTTATAATATTTTTATCTACCACATCTTTCAGTGAAGAGTCCCATGGGAAGCTTTGTATCAGTAATGAGGCAATGAAGCACTGAAAGAGATTGGAGCTTATGCTGATCTGTCAGTGTATGTCTTTAAGAACAGGTTAGACAACTGTCTGTCTGGAGTAATACAGGTATAATGTGACTTGGGCAAATGGGTGGAGTGTTTTACCTTTTCATGTTGTTTTGAGCCATACTTTTCTACAACTCTGTGAAAGTGATATCATCCCAGGAAAGAAACCCCTGCTCCCTAAATCCTCTCTCACACAGCCTTTAAAGTCAGTTTATTTGCTGTCTCTTCCCTCTGCTATATCTTGCACTGGTGCCACAGCAGTTTGGACAACAAGGCACATCCTAAACCTTGTCTTATAGATGTAGCACTAAACAGGTACGATTTGCAAAGAGAGCATCTTCACTTGATCAGACACTGCCAGAATTGTATAATTTTGACATTTTGTTCATTGCCACTTAACTCAGGTTGTGAAGCAGAGAACGACAGACCTGCAGATTTAACTGCTGTGTTGGGAAAGATTTCTAGAATTATTCATGAAGGATGAACTTGTTAGCTTGTTAGATAAAAGTCTGTTAAGCAGTAGCCAAGAGCCATGGGTTTATAGAAGTAGATCTTGTCAGAAGCATGTGATAGAATTAATCAAGGAGCAAGTGGGACAAAGAAATTAGAGACCGGGTATGCTATAGATCTGATTGACTTAGATCTGAGTAAGGCTTTGATGAAGTTTCACAGAATAAGTTGATATGCAAATTCAAGGATATTAGAGTCAATGAGAGGATGATGAAATGGATGAAAAACTGGCTGAAGAGAAGAATCCTGAATAAATGGGCACAAACTGACTTAGAGAATAGAAACAACTAAAGGCCCCTGGGTTTGTTCATTTGCCACTTTAAAAACTTCTCCAGGCTTTATTCAGATGCTTACTTGCACTTAGCATATGTCCACTGTTGCAGAAAAATAGCTAGGGAGATGCAATGATGCAATATACTTCTACATCTGAGGAAATTTGCTACTTCCCCCTAAGGAAGAGAGAGAAAAGGAACTTACAGAATGCAATTTCTCTCATTCCAAGGCACAAATATTAAACAGACAAATTCATTTTTAGAAGTGTTTTTTTTCTTTGTGATGAATTATGGGTGACTGGCTCATAGACACAAACATTGTGAGTATCTAAAGTGCAAGCAAGATGAAATTACTCTGGTGCTTCCTTTTTCCCTTATTTATGCCCGTTGTACATCAGTGTAATTGCATTGAATTGCATTACTACCTTAACTCTCCCTTTTGTAGGATTTCCCCCTTACACCACCTTAAAATGCCCACTTTCTCAGGAAGTTTTCCATCTTCAATCTCATCTTGCATTCTTCTTTCAGTTTTTAAAGACTGGAGTGTAAGGACAGTATAGGACCTTACAAAGGTCTGTTGCTCTTAAAAAATTCTCTAGTTCTGGAAAATCTCCTCTCTTCCTTTATAGGGAATAGGTCTCAGAGCCAAACTATAGAAGAGCATCATCTGGTACATAGAGGTTTGGGCTGGCATTCAGTCCTGGGTCAACTATAATTTGCCCTCTGAACAATCAATTTATGCTTTGCCTCAGTGCTCCATGTGTAAAAATGATAATCGCACAGAGATATTTTGTAGACATAATCAGGTAATGAGGCATTTAGCTTTCTGCCATGAGGCAGGAATGCGTTTTAATAAAGAGAATGTATAAATTCTTCCAGGTCTTGGAAGAATCATGCTGTACACTCTTTTATTGGTTTAAAAATGGGGGTGGGAGGTGGGGGGTGTGTGTGTATACATACACATACATGTGTGCCTAAATCCGTTCTAATTTATGTCGGTGAATGAATTCGCAATGGGGCACATTGTAACAGACCTAGTATATATAAAACTAATTTACATTCATCCATAGAAGCAGATACATGATAAAACATATTCAGAGACTTTTTATCCAACCTTTTGTTGTTCATTGGACCTGTCTGAACTGGTTCATCAAAAACTTTTGCTTATGGTGAAGAAGCATTGCTCTGCATTCTGGGAGCTGTGAAACATCATGCTCTTTATCAGAATAGCATGCTAGAGAAGCTGCATGAGAAGTACTGTGATTCCTAGGGACAAGGGATATAGTCTGTCCTCAGTCAATGACAGAGAAACATATGTTAAGATCTGTTTTGGGGGTTTTTTTGCTAAAAGTTCCCATTCTTCAGTATAACTCCATTATCAAAATCAACTGTACAGCACAGACTCAGACAGAACATAAACAGCAGTACTTTAAAACCAGATCTTCCCTGAGGAAGTGTGGATGCCCCGTGAATCCAAAACTGGAACTGAGAATAACATTGGAGCAACTCTGTGGGAAAGCGCAGGCAGGCAGAAAGGAGCAGTGTGGCACTCTTGCATCTTGTATGCCCTTAATTCTACACAAAAAGCCTACAGTTCCCATCCTCTGAAGTACCTAAAAATACTTTGTTCCATTGCAATATGCCATTGCAATGATCTGTCTCCCAGCACAGTCACACATACGTTTTCATTCAGCATGACTTTATTTTCCTCTTTTTTTTCTTCCCCCCAAGATCAAGAGAAACACAGTGTCTTTAAAAGTTGAGGAAGCTTGTAACAATCATTCTGAATTCTGCATTGCATGTGGGTTAATGGGAGCGTTACAAATACAGCAGTCTCATGTTGCTTATGTCCTGCTGCCTTGAATTGGATAGCAGAGTGTCTGCAAGTGTCTACTTTTTTGATCCTCTGGGGTGTCCTGACATGCCTGAACCATCTCATGGTCATTTCCAATTTTATTTAAATAAGTAGCTTGAAAAATAGAAAGCACAAGGAAATACTACATCTTTATTTTTGAAAAGTTTTTGAATGCAAAATTGAATTTCTTCTACTTCTAGATGAGCTGATAATTTGATTTTATTAGATGGTCAATCTTTTTTGCTTTTATTCAGTTGCCTGAGTAATGTAACAAGTGGAATATAGAACTTCTAAGTTAAGGAAATGGTTAATGTTGACAGAGAAATGAGTACTTATTCTGCTAGATACTTCTACTTAGAAGACTTGTTCATGCTGAGTCTGTGATCGTTAGGTCAACGCTCTGTTCCAACAATATGCTAATCAATGCCTTTCCAAACAACAAACTCACAGTTATTTTTCTCCCGTGGGGAAAGTGGAAAATCCTATAAAGCTTTTATTGACTTTAGGCTCTGAGTTTGGAAGCAACTTGGTGAGTCCTGAGCAATGTATCGGCTGAGTTCAGTAGCAAGGGGCTGGTGAGTGAAGAGTTTTGTCCTTTCTAGTAGATGTCACTGCAAGTCAGTAAGAGCTACCACATGGGATTTTTGAGGGACATAAAACAGATTTGACCAGTCAAAAAAAGTCATTAGGCAGCTAGTCCTGTAAATAGCCTGAGTGATTCTTTGTAAAAAAGATTGCATGGTAGTAGCTCTAGCTATGTATTTCCTACTTTCTTCCAAATATGTAATCTGTCAGAAATAAAACAAACATCATCTATTTGGAGAAAAAGGAGGTGTTCATTTGAAAACTGTCCTGAAACCTTTTCCTTCTTTTTTTTCCCTCTCTCTTTTTTTTTTATTTTAAAATCTTGTGGTTCAAAAGGGAAAAGACAAGGTGTCCAGCATAGGCCAGAATGCCTTCACTTACAGAGCTTTGTTCTATGTACAGCCTGCTTTATTCACATTTACAAAAGTCCAAAACCTCACGGTTTCTACTTCATACTGCTTAACACGTGTATGCTCAAAGTACTAAGGAAACAATTCAAGGGCTTAAAGATAAGCATTTAGTGCCATTTTTATGTCAGTTCTGGCTGCCACTCAAAAAAATTTTGGTCCTTCAGCATACTTACCGGGACATATAACATTTAAAATGCTGCTATATGTCTGTATTTAACCCCTGGACCCAACCTTCCAAACAGGCTACTGGCCTTAATTTAATCATTAAATTAAATGTTTTTATTTTCATTTTTTTCCATTTTGTTCACAGGGCTATTTTTATTCAAAACCTGTATGTGGGCTTGCAGTTACCTTGTGAATTCTAGTGTTGGTTCAGCAACAGTCTCAAAGACTTTCTCTTCACTGCCTTTTTTTCCTGATTATTTTTGATTGTTTTGCTCCTGAGGAGTTAGCTCTGAGTTTCCTATGGAAATATCTGAGAAGTCTGTCATTGGTGTTAAACTGAAATAAAAGGATATTTCAAACATCTGTGCAGAATAAAAGATGCCTTGCAAAGAAAGAGGAAAAAAAAAAGATGAAGAGAAATTTCTGTTCCTGGTGCTTTGTTTCAGAAGGTACTATCACAAGCTCTGTCATATATTGTTTTCCTTGTCCCCTAATCAATCAGTGATATCATATGGAGATTTTCAAATCAAAGCCCTAATGTAAATGAATTTCTTAAGGCAAGACTTTAAAGCTACTGTACCTTGTGACTAAATGCCCTTGATCAGTATTTGCCTATGAATCATTATTATAAAGTTAAATCCTAATCACCTGGCTGTAGGGAAACTGATATCTTCCTCCCTCTTTGGGAAGGTAGGGGAAATTGAGGGAGATGGATCAGTTTTTCCATACAAGAGGTGTTTCTACAGGCCAGGAGGCTATGCTGAAATCCCACAATTCAGACATGATCACTTGTTCAATGGATTTGAGTCTGGTTGTTTGGAAATAGCCTGGTGTCTTGAAAAAAGGCTCTCCGGTTTGCTTCTTGGTCCTGTTGGCATTTCCCCAAGACAGTGGTTTGAATGGAAGCCCCTTGCTCTCATGCTTTTTCCTTGAGTTCCCTTGACTTGTGCCCATACAGGATCCTCCATGTCAGTGCTCAGTTCTATACTCTATTTCTCTGTTACGGGGATCAAAATAATTGCCAGTGCTTTGCGCTACTACCTGAGTCATTAGCATTCCTAAAGGCTATGTGAGGGGTGAGGGACACCAATGAATAGGGATTTCCTCCTGAGTAAACTACAGAACTAAACAGATCTGGCCAGTGCTGTCTCATGCAGAGATGGACCACATGCATGGTACTGCAAGCCCTAGCATTTCAGTGTATGAGGATTTACATACCACTTGGGCTAGCTGTTAGCAAATCAAAATCTGTCTAAAAAGACCACAAAATGGATGTTATGTTGCCTATGCTACAACCCATGTTGCTAAGTAATTTGGTTGGACAAGTTTTAATTAATAATAATCACAGCTTGCTAAAGGCAAAGATAATGAAGAGCTTTAAAAGCCATTTGATCTATCACAAGGCAGAAGTACACTTGTAATTTAATATTAGTCATGTAGTTAATAATAATTAATAATTTCACCTTCATAATGGTGGCATTGTTCTCACTTTGCATATGAGGAAACAGTGGCAAAAGCAGGGAAAGCTTTTCAAAGTCAACTAACCATTCATGTAGCTATCAAAAACACTGTCGTAGGGTTTTTATCCCCCAAGCTTACCCATTTTTTATAATTCTGAACTAACATAATAATACTAAAGTGTGAGTCAAAAGTTGGGTATAGTTTGTCTTTCTAAAAATCAGTTCTGAAATCTCAGTTGTTAACACTAAAGAGTATGGTATAGTATTATATAAAGAGATAGGTTTAAAAAATATTGAAAACCTATGCATAACATGGGTTTTTCTGACTTTATTGGTGATTGTTTTATGGCAGCAGCCTACATGGACTGAAATGACAATGCGGCTTTGAATTTTCTTTCCTCTCATAAGGACTTTCTTGAAAATGGGATGTATTACCCCAGAATTTCTAATGGCAAGTGAAATGCTGATAAACAGATAAATCTGAATACCTCCTAAGTCATGCTTTTGTGTTTAGAAGAATTTGGAGAGGGATAACTCTCGTGAGTTGGCAGTAAATGTCCACAGCTTTAAGCTGTAGGTCACCTGTACAAAATCTAGCTCAAATAATAGATACTGTGTTATACCTGCCTGATGGCTGGTTGGCATCTCATCTGATATAAACTGGTGACCTTGATGTACCTGATGGAAAGCTGTCTACTGATGTTAGAATAGTTTTAAAGATTTTAATAGAAAAGTGATAATTTATGAGTAAGAATTATATCGCAAATATGGAAGATTAAAGGAAGTATAGAAAACAGAAGAACCCTACAGTATTTAGATTGATGGAGTAAAAATGTAGTCCATTTCCATAAGAGCAACTTGGTTACACTCATAGAGGAGACATTATAGGCTTGAATCATAAGCTTTGGTTTAAGCTGTAGGGTCTTATAAGAGGTGTCACAGAAACAAAGTGTATGTTTGGCATCAACTTGCCACTGAGTTGCTTATATTAACCAAGAAGTCAAGGAACAAAGTGGCCCAGAGATTAGAAATGTCTGAATGATTTGTCAGAAAGGGCAGAAGAAATAGTGATGAGAAAGCACACAGAAGTTACTGCTGCATGGCATGTGATGTAGTCATACTTTTTCTCCTCCAAAGGCATCAAGTTTATTTTCTTTTACAATGTTAAACTACAGAAAGTCTGCACTTCTACAGAAATTTGGCCATAAGCTGAAACTTTTGGGCACTATCTTAAATATTACCCACTGTAAACCATTCTACTACATAAGTGAAACTACTCTCATAGGGTGCATTTAAGAGTGTAAAGAATTTTTTGCAAGATTGGAAACTTGGACAACATTTTCTGCTCAAAAGAGTTCTGTTTGGTCCTTTTCTCATTTTATATCTGCTCGTTATTACTGTCTGTAATTTAAATGTCACACAAGCTACATCTCAAAAACAATCTTGATTTATAATTAAATAACAGGTGTTATTAATAACTGCTATGCATTTAACAGAGGCCTATGACTAAAGGCCTTTTTTCATCTAATAATGTCAAAGCAAATGTATATCTTTAAGTTACATTCCAACATGTCATAAAAATTTTTCAAAAGCTTCTTTTCTGATATTTAACACTTTTAACTACCCACACATTAAAATGGAAGCAGGAACACAGAAAGCTATGCCAGGGATGGTTTAAGAATTTGACCTGTACTGAGGCATGGGGTATAATAGCTTTGTGTTGTTTTTTTTAAAAATAAAACCTTCCTCAAATTCACTTAGGATTGTATGAGACAGTTAAGTAGACATTGATTTATAGAATTACTTCTTTGTCATGTACAATAGGTTTGTTAATAATAATAGTGTCTCTTCTCTGTTGCATTCATTCTTTGGAAACAACTATATCTACTGAATAGCTCATTCTGAGCTTATTGCTCATTAGGTTTTGGCACCCATTTATGCATGGCCATGAGTTTTCTTCTTCTGGAGCTAATACCAGAATAAATGCTGCTGGGAAACTAGTTTTTATAAGTGGATGTTGTTTGAGTTTGGATACCTAGCAGATGTTTTGTTACACATAAACCACAAAAATTGTTCTGTAGAATTTGGTCTTTAATATACCAAGGGGTCTCTCTATCACATCTGATCCTTTTTTATCATTTTTCAGAGACAGTGTAGCTATGCTATGGATTTCCTCTATGTCATTCTGGAAGGATTTTTAATAAAACAGACCGTGTACAGCCATCAGCAGTAATTATGAAAGCAAAGATTGATCACTACCGATGCTAATTAGTCAGGCTGATAATTAATGGCTGTAGTACACCTACCACGGTTTAAAATGGCAATTATTTCACCAGAGACTAGCACCTCAGCTATGTTATCTCTCAAGTTACAACTGTGCATGACAATATGATGCTAAGAATAAAACGCCTTGTGGCCATGGAATGAACTGAAACAAGCCTTCTTTATGAAGACTATGGTTTTTTCCCAGGCATAAAGTATAAATTACATCTTATTAGAAAAATAATCCAGTGGCATCATAACTTGTGTAAAAGGCCAAATTCTGCCAGCATTTACTAACTGCTATCCCAGTTATTTCTAATTATTTATTTACAGTTGGTTTTACTTCTTTGTTGGAACTTGCAAAGTTACCTGTTTTCCGCTAATACTGATAAATCCGTTTACAAACTTGCTTATTGTAAATGCATGGATTTGAGTTCTCACATTTGACTGGTAAGGACAGCAGCTCTCTTTCTGAAGTGCCAGGTGTCTGTGGTTACATTTACTTGGATCCAAATTGTACCTTATGCCACCCCACATCGATATCTAAATGTCTTCTGTTCACTTACAATTGGAGTACAGTGTTTCATCTTTGCCATCTCCTCTCTCCTTCAAGATACTGGGCCAGCGTTCAAGATCAGGGTCTATGTAGTCCCATCTGGACATAAAAACTAGCCAAGCATACTTTGTTCTTCTGAAAGCTGATATCACAAATAACCACAACTATTCCGTTTCTCGCAGGCAGTAGATTTGCAAATGTTTGCAAGCAGCACAGCTTGTCTCCTCCCCAGTGCCATTTTCCATCCTGGGAGTAGCACTAGCCAAGCTATACCCTTTGCAAATGTAAGCTCTCAATAAAGGGACTATTATTTTAACACAATATATATGTACACATTTGGAGTCTTTCACCTTGAAAGTAAGCATTCGTGCTGGAGGAAATAGAAAAAAAATTGCAGTTTAACCTGCTACTTTACAAGTCCATACAAGCTTAGTGCAAAATAGCTTGGACACTAATCCAGGTTATTCTAACTGAGGGCTGGAGCTCCATTGCTTAAAAGCAAGTCCTTGTAGCTGGAACTTCTAAACATGGAACTGGAGTTACAACTACAAGTTACAGGAGTTTACTTTTAACTGGGGAATAGAGGTGCCTAACATTTTTGGAATAGTGTGAAAATTTGGACCCCATCCCTTTAAGCCACACATGACCTCTTTTCTCTCAATTTTTTATGCATGCTGCTCTTTTGCTATTTATTTAAGAGGTTTGTATATCAAATTCTTGGGAGTTGTTTAAAATCTTGTTGTGGTTTGATATGACTCATTTTATCACATCATCAGTAGCACGGACAGTGGTAGAAAAAAAAGTATCTGTTAGGACTGAGATTTGAGATACAAGCTGAAAGAGGGGGAAAGATTTATTCCGTAAGATAATAGGAATAGGAATGCCTTGGAAAATGGTAACTTCGTGTAGATAGAAGGTTGCAAGTTATTAAAGTGCACAGGGAAGTGAAGGGTAGGAAAAGGAGTTAAGAAGAGAAAACCAGAATATGTATTTATAATCATAAAAAACCAGCAAGAATAAGCATTATTGGAATTGTATAAAGAAAAGGATATTACAGCAGCATCAGCTGTTGTCTTAGCTGTACAGATGTGATATGGGCTTATAGAGCTTTTTTCAAAAAATGACTGGTATTTTCGTCATGAATAAGAATTCAGAAGTTTAAATTGGGATTTTTTAGTTAAATAAACAGTCTATTCCCACAACACCAAAATGAGAACTTTGCAAAGGGAGGTCCCAGCTGTATACAGGGGAAAAAACAACCCATTACAGCCCTCCAAATATGGCAGCATATTGCAGCCTTCACAAATAAGTAGGACTACTGGCATAGCTGGGGGATAGAGGCAGTACCCTGCTTTGCCACACGGTACCTCTTTTGCTGGCTCTTCTTCTCCTTGCGCTTTCCAGAAGGCAGGATGAGTCTCAGAGCACTGCTTGTTTTCCTTTGAGCCCACGGGATTGATTCAAGGTAATTTTACATGGTTTCACAAAGAGAAGGAAAGTGAAATTATTACTTCTTTATAATGTAGCTTCAATAAGCACCACAGTAAAATCAGTAGAGAAGTAAGTAAGGGGTGAAATAATGATAGCAAAAGTACCTAGCCAGGGTTGTTATTTTTGCCCTTCAGGTCAACTGCTTTGGCTCTTTTGTTGTTCATGCTTGCTGACCAATACTCGTAGAGAAGTAAGATAAGGATCTCCCTGCTGGCCTTTGCTCTTTCTGCCTTATCAAACCCCTAGCAAGCACTCCTGTCAGAGGGGTCTCTCAAGCATAAAAGTCTGCTTGGCCCGCTACCAAATCCCGGGGGGGCTGACTGGAGAGAAGGGGATGTCAGGACACTGCTTCAGCTCGCTTCTGCTGAGAAGCAGATCCTTGGAGACAATTGGAACCAAAATAAATTTGAACAGCCTCTAAGGACTAGGCCTACATTACTTCCAGTACACGGTGTTTTAAAACTGCCTTTTCCTCCCACTCTCTGATTCCTGCGACAAGTACAGCTCAGCTGAACAAAGGATCCCGCTCAGTGGGCTGGCCAGAAGGAAGGAAAATAAGAATAAGTGTAAATATACACAGTTTGGGACCCTGCGGTGGTAAGGAGCTGAACTTGATGATGTCCCTTAAGAATCAACCAAATTGTTGCATACAGTAATAACAACAATAGTAGCAGTTGGATTATTTTACATAGTAAAACTTGGATACTATTTAAACAGTTTTTCAGAAAAAAAAACCCTGCAAGTTTTATTGCAAAAATGAAGTAAAATATACTGAATTTGGATGATATTCACATAAAGAAAAATAGAGTAAACAGAAAACTACATATTCCAGAGAATTAATTCTTAATGGGCCTTAAAACTACTACTGGATATTTTAGAAATAAAGCGAGTTAAATCAAAACATAAATTGCCTAGAGTAGAACATAAGTGAAGTTTAGGTGCTAAGGTTCAAAACTGTGATCATGAAAACTCCAGCTTAAATGCTCCTTACACCCAGAGATGCATAAATTCCAGTAGCATGGTACTTCTTGGACAAGTTCCCTACAGCTTTGTCTGTATGTTCCTAGAAATGCAAGAGAGTTAACAGGACACCCAGCTGATACTAACTTTTACCCAATCCCGAGCAGAAGCCAGAAACGACTTCTTTCCAAGCACCCTGAGAGGCTCAATCCAGGAAGCAATCTCAGAATATTTGTAATCTGCACCCAGAACCAGGTTCCCAAATCCAATGATGACTACTAATACTCCTGGTGTGAACCCTGTTTATTTGATTACCAAACACTTAAGAGAATTTATGAAATGGGAGACTTAAAGTTCAGTTCTGCTGGGTGTCTGATCACGTACAAAACTACTTTTCTTCTTCCAAGGTGGAAGATGGATCTTTAGTCACCAGCCGTAGGTAACACTGAACAAGGACATATTTCTCTGTTCTTGTTGAAGTTCCGTTGCAGTATAAAAGCATTTATTAGGTCAGGAGGAAAGAGTAAACTTGAGGATGAATCCACAGCCTGGAACACTTGCCTGAAAAGGGAAACCCAGATCTCAGCCAAAAGACTGTTGGCTCAATTTTGTTTTCTAGGGTCTTCCAAGTAAAATAGTCTTGTGGTTAAAAGAGTCTTTGTGCAAGTAAGTGTTGCTGGTTTGAATCAACTCTAATGGCAAATTTGAAAAGTCTGACATCTGACTGATTTTTTAAAAAAAATATTGTAGCCCTCTCTCCCCAGAAAACCACTCAGCTTTGGAGCCGCATACCATCTGAGTGGACACAGGCACATCTCTGCACTGTAAACAAAGGGGCTGCATTTAAAAGACACAGATTGCTCCCAGCAGCGTTTCTGTTGCCCGTCCTCACGGTGATGGTGTAGGATGCATTTGGCCCTGTGCTTAGCATACTAGTTGTCTTCGAACCTGTTCTGAAAGCTCCCAATCCAAGCACCTAATCTAGTCCTGGATTTCACTAGAAGTTTTTGTGTTGGTTTCATTTAAAATGTGTTACACTGCATGTAAGTTTTTAGAGCTATTGCTGAAAGCATTTTCAAGACAGTGATTTCCTTAATCTGATAGAGGGAGACAATAAAGTCAACCAGCTTAATGATAGGTGAGATAAATCATCTACATATCAATCATGTTATAAGAGATTGTAGCAGCTTTCAAAAGAGGAAGAAGAAAAAAAAAATCCATTTAGGCATTTACCAAATCTTCTTAATATTTCACATGTCAAAATTATTCTCATCATGACCCATAACCTAATCCTTGAATATGCTACTGTTTGGAAAGGAAGGACTACTATTTGTCAGACTTGTGTCTTAAGAGTTGAATTCATGCTTCTCAAGGAAAACCACTCCAACAATCTGCTGTTCCTACAGCGTTTGCAGTTGCTTACGCTTTTCTCCCCACTTCAAGCGTCAAATTGCATGCTTAAATGCAGCTTCCCCACCATAGTGCTCAGATACTCACTCTCCATGATACATAAGATTATACTGAAGAAAAATGAAGATTTCACTTGAGCAAAATCTAAAGAAGGCTGGATTGCTCTTAAGATAGGATGAAGAATAAAAAATTGGACTGAATTAAGGGAAAGATTGGATGTTAGATTTTAAGGACAAAGGACTCTTCTGTTGATGTACATCAACTCTTTTGTTGATGTTAATTGACTTTGGCCACTCTTAACCTGGTAAATGAGAGTAGTGTCTCAGACAGAAAGAACTGCATGAGCAGTAGCCAGTAGCAATATGTTGAGCAGTTTGACAATGTCCAAGATGGGCCAATCCAAGACAGATTGGTCTAGAAATTACAGGAATTTGGACTCTAGAAGTTCTACAATGAAACCAGTAGAAGGAATTTCAGCAAGACTTAACATGCCTTTATTTTTCATTTTATCAGAAGATAAACCTAAGGAACAGAGGTCACTTTTGTTTCACCAAACCCAGTATAAAATCCAACCTGGATATTTTTTTCTTTCTTCATTTTGGTGTTCCCAGTATTCCTGTGCAGTGTCTCACAATGAATATCCTGTTGAAAGACTGCTGCAGCAAGATCTCTTGTCTCCGAGGAGCAAATAACCCTCTGAATTGGTGGGACAAGTACTCTAATTCACTTTGCCTCAACTGATTGCCTTGATCCTCTTGTTTGTTTTTGCCTGGGTTAACTTCTTTTGATACTTTATGCTGTTCATCACTATGGGATTTTAATTAAATTGATATATTAACTGTTTCGTAATTACAGTTGAAGTATCTGTTGTAAATGTCACGCTGCTGTGCTCTCACCCCAGGTCAGCAATGAAAATGAGATGTTGTGCTTCAGTATATTTACCCAAGGAAATTAAAACATAAAATAATTTATGATTTATCATTATCATTAGAGGCATTTATTAAAATTATTTATTACCATGCATCATGTAATGTTTCATAAATGCATAATGTTTTGTGTCTTAGTAGAGAATAAAATAAAAATTGAATGGGGAGATTCAACTTTGGTATCAGTGGTAGCCTTTCTGTGTGGCCACCTACTTAATCTTGCCTTGCCTGCTGGAAATTAGGCCAAAGAAGAGAAGAGGTAACACTAAAAAACAAGTAGGAAGTTTTAACTTTAGGTCATGCCTTAGACTCTCGCTATCCTAAAGTGGAATTGTTAACATGTGTTTGCTTCATAGAGCTACTACAATGAGCAGAGACAAGCTTTTGGGTAATTTAACAATAGCATCATAGAAAAGACTGTGAGGATGCTCGTTCTGTATTCAGCAGAGGATGAAAGTGAGTCTGCTGTACAAGGTGTACATTGACTAGTGAAGAGGAAATTCATAGCCAGTTAAGCAAGTACTTTCAGCTAAATGATGGAAGAATTCTCTAGAAAATACGTAAGTAAATAAATTATTAAAGAAAATATTCTAGTGCAAAATGTGCAGGCAGTCATAATCCCAGTACTTCCTATCTGTTGAAAGCTTTACTTTGCAGGATTAACGTTTCCATGTATAATATATGCATATATTTGACTACATGTTTCACTTAGGAATTACTTCCAAATATAATTTCTAGCTCTATTTCAGAGATTAAATAGGCATGTCACTAGCGCGTGTAATATGGTGGTACAAGATGTGCTAGTTAGCATCATTTCTGAGCAAGATCCCAGCTGAGATTGAAACCACATTATGCAAGACTGCTCATACATATAATTCTGGAGAGTTTAAAATGTAAAAAATTAAAATTAGGAAGGGTGAAGAAGCTGAGTACTATTATTGTCCTTTTAGCTAAGGAATTTAGAAGATCTTAAATACAAAATTAAATTACTTATTCTGGAAGGCATGTAAGGAAGTTATGAACTAACTGAACCCAGCTGTTGAACCAACTGCTTGACTGTGTCTGTGTCTGCCCTATGGGACAGGAAAGGCCCTCATTCCTGGTGAACAGCTTGTCTGTGTCCTGATTTCACACCACAGTCGGGGCTGTCAGTGCAGCATTGCGCATGTGCCCTGCTTTCCTACAGAAAGCCCTCAGCACACGCCGGGAGATGCCTCTGTCTAGGCGATTAAAGGATACAGTCTGCAAGACACACCATAAAGCACACCTGCCACAAAATGCATATACAGCTAGTAGGATCCTCCCTCCTATCTTGTTCTGTTAACACTTACTTGGGGTTCAAAGTCTGCAGTTCTAAGATGGTTAGATGCTTTTTATTGGCACAGCTATTTTGATGTTACGTTCACTGAGGTTGTTAATGATCTTTTACATGCCAAATAATCAATATAAATAGAAGAGGGAAACTCTGAAAGCAATAACCAGCGCTACATCAAAATAATTCACTACATAAATTCCTAAATGTAGAGACTTGTTCTACAGATCATTGTAGTTTCTTGACATCGCTCTACTCCCAGTATAAATACTTCTTATGTTATGGTGTACTATAGATAGAGCAGTGTGTTCAAGTTACTTAAATTTATTAAGTGGGGCAGCTTTTTCAAAATGTCAATTTCTGGCCAAAACACTGACATTTTATGAAAGCTGCCTCAGTTAATAAATGTGTGTATAACCTGAATGGACTGTTCTGCGTGGAGTGCGCTGTAACTGGAGAGAGGACTCTTCATGTAGGACTCAAAACAATTGAAGGACATATGTAGATTGCTATGTTTGAAATGAACATTTTAAATTTCCTTTTTATGTAATTGTATGATCTTATGCATTCAAATGCTTCAGAAATATTTGAAAAGTGTGAGGAAAATGCAGATTAAAACCTCACCCCAGCAAATGCCAAACAGTTGAAAGTGTTAGTGTGATCCTGGCCTCATTTCCACCAACTACCATGGCACAAGGATTTCTTGCTTTGCCCATGAACTGACCTTTAACTTTGATTCCTTGCGTGTCCTTGGACAAGTCATTTAGTTTCCCAGCATCTTGATTTCTTCTTCTGTAAAATTAAAAGATTCATACTTAGTTAATTTTCATGGGCATAATGATGCTTAATTAATATTTATATAAATTTATGAGAGCCTCAGAAAGCATATTCTTAAGGAAGTTATTAATAATCAAAATAAATTGTTTTATTAATTGATGGAGTGGTGCACATGACACAACATTGCTAGGCAAAGGAGAGACACAGCACCCTGGTTAACAGGATTTTAGACTAATCAAATAATTCTTGTAAGGAATTTAACTTGGCTTAGCTATTGTTTCTCCCAGTCAAATTACATCAAAACTGCAAGGAAAACTCATATTCTCTTTCAGCATTGATACATAATGAAAGCCAATGAAAATACTAGATGCCTAGAAAATTCAGATTTCAGTTTACTGGGGAAATATAATTGTGAAAGTCTTGATCAAATAGTAGTCACAACCTGAAAATATGTTTGGCAGAGTTTTGAAACCACAACACTATCAAATTGATTAAAGCTGCACAGTGCTGTGAGTTGGGTGTTACAGTTTAGGACAATTGACTTTGAATTTTGAAGAACACGTTCATATTATCCCCAAACTTAATGTTACTTTAACATCAGGCTTTTGGGGATCTAAAATAGAGTGAAATCAGGACTGGTGAAATCTTTGTTCACTACACAGCACCTTTTATGAGTCCAAAAATTTTATGAGTCCAGCTACGTGTGAAGATCCACTGAATTAATAGCTTTAAGTAGCACAAGAAAACATTTTCTGCCAATAGTTCTGTATTTTTCTCAACACGGAATTTAGCAACAGCTAGTCATTAGAGCACATTGGGCACTCTATATAGACACTGTAGAGGAAAGAGCAGCAAAGTCCTGGAAACAAGCCACCTCCTCTAGTTTTAACATGAACAGTTATTTGAAACACTGTAATCCTTTGTGATTTTCTTCTTATAGGTGCTTGAATCATAACTGTGAGACATTCCTTAGAAGCAGGTCCCTGCCCTCCACCCCTCCATCACTCACCTGGAATAAAGCGTCTGGTTTTTTGAGTTTGGCCTTCTGAAACGCAGCAAACTTGGATCTTTTCAGAGTAGTGGACTGTTTTATCCACAATCCCGTGATTGAACACCTTGAATTTTAACAGCTGACTTCCTGCGCTGCTCCCCCTCAGCCGCTAAAATTGTTTACTCTTTCTTGAAGCTTGTTCCCTTTCGCTGGGCAGACGTGTCAGAGGTCTGCATAGTGCTTTGGCACCTTCCATGAAAAGAGATCTTCATAGTTGTCTCTATAGCAAAGTTGGGCAAGACCGGAACTCTAAGTATGTTTAGATGGATAATATTCTTGCTCACATTTAGGTGTATGAGTGCCATCGTTATTGAATGGAAGAATGCAATGTTTCCTAAAATGATTTTCTTGTTCTGAGTGAATCTGAGTTTTGTTGCTCTGAGTGTAGCTGCTGCACTTTTTTCTGGTTTTGAATGAGTTTCCTTTTCCATATACATTTTCATTGTTTAAAACAAACAGTACTGCTTATTTCCCTCACAATATAATTGCACATTTATGAGCAGTTTAACAACCAGACTGTTCTCACAATGTGTTCAATGAAGGGTAGAAATCAAGAGGTTAAAGCTTTAAGATGTTAAACAATAAAGTAGGAAAACAGTGCAAATAATGTTCTTTCCCTTAGTGACACAGTATCCTTTATTAAAACCCAGAGTTACTATTCATCTGAAAGTTACTTTTATTTCTGTGGCCCCCACTGACATTCCAGAGGCAAGGGAAGAGTTTCTTCATAGACTTTACATACACTTCAGAGCTTTTGCAGAAAGCTTCTTGTAAAAGTAATAAAGAATGTAAACTTGGTGAAGCTGAAGCTGAAGAATATAAACAAACCTGATTTAACCCAACTCTAAAAGAGATCTTTTACATTAGTCTCGCCATTTGATCACTATCACATCAATTATTCACAGGCTGGTCTACTGGGAATATTCAGGTGGAGAAAATGGTGCTGGACTCAAAGTAAGCACTAGAAAACCTGTTTGGCCTGTCCAGAAAGAAAGAAGGAAAGAGCAACCTGACTGAAACTATTCCTCCATGAAACTGGGGGAAAATACAGTAATATGAAGTAGATGAGTCTAATGAAAGAATATCAATTTAGAAAGTAATATTCAATGAGTTATAAAGAAAGAACAAAGAGAAGGTTCTCAGATAGATGTAAAAATTAATAAAAAACTGATGTGGCTTGGAGTCTTTCACAGAGAAATGGAAGAAAACCAAGAATGAAATACAAGTTTTCATTGACATGGAAAAGTACCTGCAGAACTGTACAACATTTCTGGTCTTGTTTAAGTACTTCCTTGAGTAAAATCTAAATATGATCCCCATGCAACTACTCAAAACAGGCACCGAGCCACCACAGGAAAATAGGCTCCCTACTCCTTTCAGTAATTCTGTCATCGGGTCCATTATTTTTCATTCACTGCGCAACTGAGAAAGGAAATTCAGACAGACATCATGTTAGTAATTTCTAAAACTTTCCTCCTATGTGGAAATCATAGTAGTAAATTCATAATGTCTGTGTTGCTTATTTTGAGTAGAAACGTATCTGAGCAACTGTCTTGATCTAACTGCAGGTCTTTGAGTTGATCCAGCTGCAGGTCTCTCAGTTGGTTTCTCTTCTGCAGCCAAAGACTGTGGATCACTTGACTTTGAAGGAAACATGTTGATTTCCATCGGATGGAGTCTGAAAGGCTGTAATAAACATTTATTTTCTCTGAATATTCACCTGAACCAGAAGTAGAAGATTTTGGGTTCTCACAGAAACTGAAAAAGTTTATAGAAGAAAGCAGAAATTTTCCAAAAGTACCTGGAAATACCTGTGCTCATGAGACACTTGTTTACTCTGCAGACACTTAACTGTTGTGAATAAATGGTACACTATTGTTGATAGTTTTGATGCACTCATATATAAAACGAACCTCTTAGTTTATGAAAACTTTTCATGCTTCAGATAGAGTTAATCAATTTTGCAGAATTAAGAATGAAATAAATTATGTGTCATCACCTATAAAAGAAAAATGGTCTTCACACATGAAAGATTCATTCACCAGTCGCTAACACAGTTAACTCCCTGTAAGGTGTTGCCTTAGGCATGAAGATGTGATCAGCACAAAGCAGGGCTCTGGAAGGAAAATATTCTCTTGAAAAGCAAATTGATCATTTCCATCTTGAAGAGCAAGTGGTTCATCACTGGTTATTTCAGCCAATGTTTTATCTTGAAATCTCTCTGTTTAGGCTGTATGGTTATGCCATAAATATCACTGGGGGTATCTAAAACCACTTGGCACATGGTTGTTGCTGTTGCTGAGTCTAAGGAACATCTCTTTCTCATCTTGTTCTTCTGACACAATGAAGTTTTGTGTAGGCTCATTACAGTGTGTAATGAGAGCTGTGCCATTCTCTCATTTCTCCTTCTGTCAAATGGTCTTTTATTTTGGATGATGATATATTATTCCATATACATTCTGATTTCATTCGGGATTCTGTCCTTGGTTTCCTTGCAAGTATTACCATAGCTTTGCTGCTCAAAAGACGGAAACTAAATACAGGATAATGCTGGCAGAATTCAACTGAATAATTTACGATGTCAATTACTCAGAAGAACACACTTTAACAATGTGTTACATGATATCTGGAAAATAATTTTCCACTTTGTAAGGCCATATGACTACAGAAAATCAGAACTAAATTTGCTTCCTCTACAAACCTCAGTAGTACTAAGAGTATATGTTTTGTAAATGACGTCATTTTTTTACTTGTTTATTTTGAGGAATAAAATATTGAAGGTCTAAACAACTTGAAAACAGCTGTTAGAATTTTCTTTATGGTTAACTACAATTGCTGTAAACACACATGCTAGGGCAGACGTGTACCCAAAGTCCTAAATTGTAAAGAAATGGTCAGAAATAGTCAGAGGCATATGCTCAGCTGAGAAAGGCTGTATTACACAGTTCTGCCTGTTGGACTTCACCTACCACTTTCTGCAGCAGCGTAAGCCCATTTACAGCTGTGAAAGCGCCCAACCTGATGGAGAAAAGCAAAGCTCAGATTCTGCTGGACACAGCCAACATGCAGGCTGACATCTGTGAATTATGCGAACAGACGAGCAGAACACAAGCTTGTCCTTATAAGCAGGCTGTATGTTCAGTGTAAGAGGGAACGGAGAAACACTCTTGCCTAATAATTGAATAATAACAACAACAATAATAATAACAACAACAACAATAATAACAATAACAATAATGAGTTTGGAGGGAACTTATTTCCGTGGTGCTTCTCGGGGAGGACTAGTTTGTTTTGGCTTGTCTCTTCAAGTGGAATCATAACTGTGAATTAAAAAATGGCATGCTGAGTTTTAGGAGTGGCTTTTTTGCTGCTTGCCAGAGAAAAGCGGTGGGTAGAGGGCAAGTTGTCATTGATTTTTGAAGCCTGAGTGCGCTTTTCATACCCTGATGCTGAATAGTAAGCAGTGTAATGCTGCTCATGATAGAAAGTTTATGAATAATGCTAATAAATGGAGTGTTCACACTGCTGTTCTCCTTCCCTGACATAACATAGCCACCTGCTCCCTACTTTTGGAAGAAGGTGGTAGAAGATTTAGGAATATGAGAAGCTAATTTATTCATAATAAGAATGTAACTCCACAAGCGTTAGGCTTCTTTTCTTTGTTCAAGTTTCTTTCTAGTTCTGTTTGATAATTTATAATGACTATATTAAATTCTTTATTAAGTTTAATTATTTCAGTAATATTCTTCTGTATGTTATGTTCTACAGTAGTAATAATTAAAATGCTATCACTATTACTTTAGCACCAGTGTGAATGTAGATCTAGATGGTGCTATGTGGAGACAAACATCAGGTCATTATAGTCTTTTTAGTACTTATTTCTTGAAGAAGAAAAAAAATCTATTTTTTTAGAAGAATAGAAGAAAAAACTATTACCATCATAAAACATAAACTGAATTTTTGTAGACCTTAACCACTGAGTCATTTCATAAATTTCCGGACCAGACACAAATGATGACAATTTTATTAATGTGCAAAACATTTGAGAAGCTGTAAAGGGTGTAAATAGCAATACATATGTAACACTAAACTATTACAGAATTTGAATAACTTTTATGTGGTGCTGCCCATCAAAAAGCAGGGCTCACTCCATCAAACCTGATTTCATAAGGACCACCAAAATTAAATCACATGCACAATATACACATGCACAAGTTGCGCTTTTGGGCAGGATTGTTGTCATTCTGGAGCCAATATAAACTCATGGTCTAACTGATCAAACATAGTACACACAGCTCATTTCTACTCTTGATTTTTTCTTATCAATAAGATCTTATTACAAAGAAAGAGAATGAAAAAGCAAACAAGAACTAGAGTTCATGCATGTTTTCACGTCAATGTCTCCTTCCTTATTTCATGGAAAAGGTTGCTTACACACTTAGATATTTCAGCCATAGCTCGATGGTAGGTTTCACTGAGAAGAGACATAATTTATTGCCTATGTTACTATAACGTAATTTTGCAACAAACCACGAAGGATGCGTTGTCATGTCACAGAAAAAGAGTTTGCTTTGTATTCTTCCTTTTGAAACAAACATGACATTAGGCTTTCTCTGCTAACAATTGGGAGTTACTCTGTAGTTGAATTACATTTTCTACTACAATGCCTGAGTCAGCATAATAAATAGGAATTATATATTCCCATTTGTGCATGGAAAAGAGAGTTTAAAAAAGGAACTTTTAAGCAGTACAACTCTTCTTACTTTTTTTTCTCTGTGAATGAAATTCAACATTGTGAAGACTGTATACAAGCCCTAAATATCACGTACGTTCTATTTTGAGAGCTAATGGGGACTTATATAGATCATAGGTTTTGTTTGGACATGGGATTTTACCTGTGTGATGCAAGGCACCTTCAGAAGTCCATAAATGGATTCAATAAATGTTGCTCAGATTAGGCTGAATCTCGGAATGATTTTCTCACTTTCATTATTTTACTGTCCTTTTTGAATGCTGCTTAATAGCCTCTGCCAGGTGTGACTTACTGCTCTTGGACTCACAAACATGATATTGAACAGCAAATTCTTTTCTGTAAACAGATTTCATTAAATGGCAGTTTTTGTCAAAGGCAAATGATACTCCCATAGGAAGACATCCCCAGAGTCCCATAAAAGTTCTCATCTCTCTCCCATCTTTCATGTCAAAAATAACATGCTACTTTTGATATTGTTTAAGCTTTGCTTCCCATCTTTGCCTCTTTTCAGGAGGGGAAACAGGAATACAACAAATGTTCTATTAATAGATACTATTGCTTAGTGCCATTGCTTAGGAAGGCAAGTGCCTGCGTGTTGCAAATTGCAGCCCACACAAAAAATATGGACACTAGGACAAGTACTATTCCTTTAGCTACCATTAATCATGTGGTGTAGCTGAAAAGTTTGTTTCTTTCCATTGCAGACTTACAACTGCCAATACCCACAGAGCCCAGAAAAAAATTATATAAAAATGATAGTGTACAGGAAGTGAACTGTCTTTGATATATTTTGTGAGGTACAGGTGCTCTTGTGAGGAAAGGCAGAAATAAGGTCATATTTCTTACACATAAAACAACATTGTGCATAATATGAGAGGATGAATGAACCTCAAAGGCTTAGAATTAAGGAACTGTTTGGAAAAAGGGTACACAAATTCACATAAGCATCCAACTGTACCGATGCAGCAAAATATGACTGAAAGTCTTGGTAAGAAGGTTTCCTATGGAAGTGTGTGTCATAATTCTTTTTCCGGCCTGGAGGTCCTTCAGTAAAGGCCATAGTATTAGCTGATGTTACGATTAAGGTGAAAGCTACGTTTCAGAAGAGTCATGTTCCATGTGGTTCTGAGATGGTGCGTTGCTGTGGTTTCTGTATTTATGTATCTGGTTGTCTTGAAGTTTCAGTGGAGAAAATTTTGGGAACAACTGTGCTTTCTTGAGGTTGTGTTAAAAAATCGTAATTAAATTTTGCTTTAAGCAACGTAATTTGGGTTTTCATGAGAAAACCTAATTTCTTGAAAGAAATTAGAGGCTGTTTATTGCTTTTCTTCGGTGAAGCACATGCACAGGTGAGGTCAGTTTTCTGCATCATTGCCAATTAGCTTGCAGGTAAAATGGGTATTCCTGACAATTGTCTGGAAGGCCTTCAATTCGTCTATGCCCAGTCACCTGCGATTGCCTATCTCCCAATAGCTCAGCACAGCATTTGCTTTGGTTGGAAGCCTTATGTTATCTCCTTGAAGGGTGGCACTTTTCTCTTACATGAAGCCTGAAGCAAAGTATGCTTGAGGTGAGTGAAGATAGATATGCGTGAATAAAGCCAGCTGCATCTAGAACAATGCAGGAAAAGCCTCTTCCTCTAGAGAGTCTACTGCCAGGACTTTTAGATCACCCATGATATTCCCTCTCACTTCTCTTCAAAGTGATACTGTAGATGAGTAGGATTTCATTGGAAATACAGTACTGTGGTAAATACTGTCACTCATAAGCATAAATATTGCATACAGTTATCAGATATACTGACAAGGACCTCAGAAGTGTGTGTTGTAAGACAATTTTATTGCATGCTAAGCATGAAAACTGTTCTTCACGTGTGCTCCCAAATGTTACAGTGCTCAAAAAAAAGAGGGAGAATGCTATTCATCAAGGGAGATGCTGTTGTTTTGCTACCACTACTGGTATTATAGCTTCAGTGGAAGTTATTCTGGGCTCTGCTGGAACTGGCAGTCTGCAAGTCTCTTAATGGAAGCAAATGATAGACTTCCTAAAGCGACAGTATCATTTCACTAATGTGCAACTAAAAGTATTCAAGTGAAATCTAATAGCTTCTACTTTCCAGAAACATTGTTAAAATAATTGCTCCCTCTTTTTGCAAAGTAATATTTCATGTAGCAGATTGTCTGAAAGGAAGGTAACCTATAACAGAATGTAAATTGCCCAGACAGTACTTTAATAATTCCTGAGTGGTGTAACCAGGTTTCAATGTACCAAGACACTGTGAGCTAAACAGAACCTTCCTGGGGATAATTGATCTCTTTCCCATTGTCCAAAAGGCCATGGGACTCAGCTCCTCTAGCTTATTTTACTAAATTATTCAGTCTGTGCATTTATTTATCTATCATTAAGGCAGCAGTGTGACAGCTTTGTTTTACTCTGATGTTGTCTAATTTTATTTCCATTTTCACACTCTCAAATTTGTGTGTGTGTGTATTTATACACATGAATGCTTGGGTAGTGTGGGTATGAATATATGTATGTATACATATATATGAATCAATGAAGAGAGAATACATGAATAAAATATTAGTGATGTACAATTAAAATATGATTAAAAGCAAAAGTAACATTTGGAAAACACTATATATCTGAGCATATTGCCTTTCTTGGCATAAGCTGTATTTCACAGTATTGTTTACCGTATTTTAATTTTTTTTGCACTTAACAAGCAACGAGGAATAGGAAATATATATGAGACACCACCATAACTTGAGCGTTTGGTGTTGTACACTTCTGTGTACACTTCTGATCAAATGGGCAACAGGTGGTTTTGTGTTTTATTTTTCTGAGTCTTCGTGACTCAAACCTGCTTTGTTTTTTATTAATAAAAGAAGAGCAAAACCACATTTCATTACCTCTATGAATTAAGCAAAATGTCATGCTGTTCTTGATACCTCGTTGCCCCCAAGCATGGTAACCGGCACGCTTGGTCTCTGGCACTTCTCTTTGCTGCTGCCTCAGAAAAGTGGTATAATCAGCAACTCAAGAGTTTTACTGCTAGACCTGAGTCTATTCGGTTCCCACTCCCAGCTGAAACAGGTAGCCGGGGAGTTTAGGGACGAACGAACGAGGTGCGTGGTGTGGGAGGGCCGTGCTCCGCTCACCCCCTCGTGCTGGAGGGCAGCAGTGCTTTCCGAAACTGCTGCCCACTCCCTGCAGTTGCGGTGCACCACGCTCTCTTGCGATCCCTCGCGCTGTGCCGTGGGCAGCAGCCGTCAGCCTGAATACTTAGCACGGTCTGGTTGTACTTCAAAAAGAAGGAGACTGTCTGCTGCAGCTGAGCCCCTGTATTTCACCCAGAGGCAACACGTTTCCTTTGCAGGCTGAACCCTCTGTTGGTTTCCATGTTCTTCAGATTGTCTCCTGCTAGTGACCGTTGCATGGAGAAGAGCAGCGTGTGAGGGCATCTCGGCACATCAAAGTGAGGGCCAGGAAGGGGGGAATAACTTTAAGCCTCTCTAAAGCGAGGGGATCTCCCATTCCTTTCTGATCATATGGCTGTGGGCCTTACAATTGCTGTGTGATTACAGCCTTGCATTAAGCTGACAGTGCAGCTCACTGCCTGAACCTTGAGATTTAACACTCTGCAAGTATTTAACCTCCCTGAAATGCTGACAGCAACATTTGGTTTTAAGGTATATAAGGCCAAATTCTTCCCTCCCGTAATTTCATTTGCTATAGCGAAATTATACCACAGAGAAATTTGTCATGGAAAATCCTAAAATAGCCAACCTTTATGTGCTTAAATCACTAATAACCACTAGACACATAGTGCTGCATGAAATAAATAAATCCCCTTTTCAACCTTCAAAGTGTGTGTCTAACAGGAAAAGTGAGAACCTATAATGTGGCACCATTATACTCAACTGATCTGCTTCCTTTCAGGAGCCAGATTCACATTAGATGGCTTCAGTGCCTTGCGTAAGGTCCTTCCTACTTGGCAGTGTTAGTAGCCCTGCAAAGCCAGCAACATCAGAAGAGTTGCATTTTATTAGTTTTACTCCGAAATGATAGCTTAAATATATATTAGTGTAATATGTGTGTGTGTGTATATTGTTTTCATCCTGTAATTCATTATTAAGAAATTTTACAATTCTATTGCTGTATAATGAAACCTCTATAGTCTCTATCTGTCTCAATCTCAACTACCCCTATGCAATCTCATTGAGAGCACTAGGACAACCCAGATGATTCTGGTCATATAATTAGAAGACAGTGGTGCTCATTGTCTGGTCTGACCAGCAGAGCAATTGCTGGGGAATGCGCACCAGAAATAATCCCATTTAAAGCAGGAGTCATTAGTCCCCTGTGACACCATGGTAGAGAAGGCTTAAGCTACTCTGAAGACAGTTTGAGTTTAAAGTTACTGCAGAGTAAACATCCAGCCCAACGATACCCATTTCCCCCAGGTCACATTTCAGAGTAGGAATGTTCTTTAGAACTAATTGACCCCCATGTGGACATGCTGTAAAGTCCATATATTAAAATAAGTGTTTCTCTGGACTCGGCAAGGCATAAACATGCACTTCATTGGAGCATGTGCCTAAAGTGTCGACTGGGCTTGGGAAACAGGAGCAGATCCAGATTTAAGTGATGGGCAAACCTAGGTACTGAAAAATAAGACGCTCACGTCTTGTGTACTGACCACACAGAAAAGACTTTTTTTCCAATATTTTAAATTCTATTAGCAAACTGGACTTTTACTCTCTTTCCTTTTTTGAGATCATATGTCTACTTGTCAACCAAAACCAATTTCGTGATAAATCTTAAGCAGCAGAGTTCATCTGTCTTTCAATTCTGTATGGGCAGAACAAGTGCAGTCAAGTGTCCACCCTTTGTTCTTTTCCTTGGGTTTTTCATGCAAAAAACCTGGGGGCGGAATTCTTTTACGTTGTTTTATGTCCATCAGTGAACGTGGCCTAGAGGCTGGAATGTGGTGTCTGCAATGTACAGAGTTTGAGTCCCCTGCAACAATATCAATACTGAAGTACTTCTTTTGAAAAATAATTCTTTTTCTGCTCACGTTTGTATAAATTTGTGTTCTTTTCTCTGACTTTTTGCATTGGGTGTGGCATGGATGTGTGTTTTTGAGAAGAGAGAAAGAGAGAGGTTTGAATCTTTAGAAATAAAACCTTGTTACTGGATCATTCTCCACATAATCAACAGAATTGGGACTTTCATTTTCACCTCACAGCTGTAATCATGCCTGAATTTATCTTTTCCATTAAGATGCAGACTGCTTTTATTTGTCTCTTTTTCTCATTTTTCTGCCTATGTGGATGCATGCGTGCACGCATGCGCACACATGTACTTTGTCTTGTCCTCATATGCGTATGTACACACACCCACATGCTACTATAGGTAAGGTACAGTTGAATTTCCCAGTGCACACAGCGGGGCCTCACTCATATATATGCAGTGCATCCCCAGCGTGTTAAACTGCTGGGAGATGTAAGCGAGCTCTACAGGCAGAGTGATGTTGACATTATCTTCTCCTGCACTGAATTGGACCTGTGGTTTTATTCCCCATAGCATAAACCCCACAGAAGCCTGAAGTAATATTCTCTTTATGTTAAACAGTGCATTGCAGTGCGTTCAAGTGATTTTGTGTACAGGCAGTAACAGGAGTCTGGATAAAGAGAAGAAAAGAAGCAGCATTTTGACGCATGATTTTCCTTATTAGTCTCCCAGTAGTTCCCCTTTACATTTCAGAAGCAGCAGCAGGTGTTTGTTTTATTTAACACCTCACTGGACGGGTCCACAGCACGACTTGAGCAAACCGTGTTCCTGCAGTATACGCCAAAGGTGCTCGGCAGTGGCCTTTTACATGTGCGTCTGTGTGTGATGTTGAAGGGGACAGCTTGTTAGAGATGATATCCCATTTAAAACTGGCTCGTCAGGGCAGCATAGTGGGTTTCAACTCTAGTTTGGGATGCTGGCACAAGGCGCTCTCGTGCTACGTTGTTTGCTGCCCTGTTAGACAGTGCTGCTGTCACTGCTGTCCTTCCCTCATTCCTGCAGGTATTGGGGATCTCCAGGGAGCACTATCTTTGTGCGAAGGAGGAATATGACACTGCAGGATGCAACTAGAGCGTTAATGGGTCAGTGAGTGACAGCTGAGCCTTCTCTCTGAGGTATTGAGCTGGCTATCACTGCCAGGAGCACAAGGTCTATACAGTGAAGTGTGCCAATTTAATTTTGTCACATGTGGCCTGGGTTGTACAGATAGGGCTGTTTCTAGAACTCTTTGACAATGCTAAAACTGATTCAGGCCACAATGCAACATTTAAGGATGCTAATTAGAAAATAATTGTGCTGGGTTGTACAGACTTTACCACCGTAATATATCTTAAAGGCCCTTATAGAATGGGAAAGAAGGTATTTTAATGCACTTTACATGCAAAATGAGGCACTAGATTTTGCGATTTGTAACAAAGCGCAGTACAACTGCCATCACCCAGTAAATCAGAAAGCAAAAATAGTTCTTAAGCAGTTAGTATCCTGCTTTATTTGCTAATTAAAATGGGGTTTGGAACTGCTCCTCAGAAATGATTGCTGTAATTAATTCGTTGTTCTTTTGCAGTTCTACCTTCTGTACCATTTGAATGCAAGGCAATCCCTTGTGCTTCTCAAAAGCATGACGGCCAACAGGGCATCCTTCCCTTCCTCAGAACAACAGGCTTTATTGCTTGTCATTGTTTAATAAAATGTCTATTCTATACCAGGGCTAAAAAGTCATCCGCATACACACTACCACAAATCTATTTGCAATAAAATACAAGTATAAACCCACTTTTTTAATTAGCATCAATTTTTTTTTTAATTTATGCAGAATTAAAAGGAAAACAGATGATCGCTTATAAGGCCAGTGACAGATTTTAGCTTTAATTATTTTTTAAAGCTTAATAAAAGATAGTGATTATTGTAATTGCTATTCCTGTCACTGTGATATAATCTTTCATTTTGTGGTTGATGGATGATATTTAAGGTAGTTCCTACAGTTGCCTTTAAAACATTGCCTGCATTGCAATTTTGCATTCCTCAGAGTGCTCGGAAGTTTGAATATGATTCACATCAGTCAGGACAGAGATTTAAGGAGATGTAATTGAAATACTGGTTGTGAGTAGCCTATTCTATTCTATTCTATTCTATTCTATTCTATCCTATTCTATCCTATCCTATCCTATCCTATCCTATCCCATTCTATTCTATCTGATAGAGGTAGCCTTGCATTTTCTCAAACTGATCCTGCTATCTGTGCATATATGTATATTATTCACAGGTTTCAGTGAAGAATTTAATACCACAAAGGCTGTTTGCAAACTGTTGTTTTTAGTGACTTGTTCAACACAGGAAGATGTGTGTTCTATTGCTTGTTCTATTTATTAGAAATTTTGAATGAAGGAAAAAATGAAGAATGGGTCTGCAACTGAAGTTCACTTAAGTCAGTAGAAAAAGAGATTCTAGATGATTTCAAAATCTGTTTGATCAAATCTGTAATACTTACAAGTAGTAGCATGATCCCACAAGTATCACTGGAGTGACCCGTCAGCTTTGTTCAGAAAAGAGGCATGAATCTGTCACGTCTTGTATTATTTGACCAGTTCCACTTACAGTAGCTGACAAGAAAGTTTTACTCTTCAGATTTTCATTGGCAGCACATTTGGAACTAACCTCTGTTTTCTTCAGTAGTGTATAGATGACCATGATTACAGCCTGTCATATTTTAAAGAATTTAGGATATTAAAGATGAAAGGTCCCAAATTCAGTTTTGTGGGGCTTCTTATACCTTCAAGCTAGAGCTAGGTCAGCATAGTGGCTTATGGATTCCATTTTGTGCAATATCTGGATACAAGGTGTTGTGAGTACTATATTAAATATTGGGTAACTGTAATAAAAATCCATTTTTTCAGAAAAACATCTCTATCAGCCCAAACCTCCAAGCTATTGGAAGTTGACCTCTCCATATCTGTTTGGTTGGCCATTAAAAAAAAAAAGTAAATCTGGAAATGACCTCACAGTATCTAGCTACTCTCTGGTTAAGAAATTTCCAGCACAACAGTATTTATTAGCAAATTATAAATCGTGGGAAGGAACTGGCACCTATTTACCTTTCTCTTCTTGCCCATCTGTCTTTTCAACAGCAGTCCAAGATCAAATAGATGCTTTTAAAGTTTTCTTCCTTAAAAAAGGGCAGGCAGACTAAGTGGTGCCTATGGGTCCCATAAGACAAAATCTTCTCTAGGAACAGAGGCAAGGCATAGCCTGTCCCCTCTGTGCAGGGCACTGGGTGCCTCTGGCCTCCTTGCAGAGGGCCTCTTCTCTGCTGGGCACACACTGATTCTTCCTGGGACAAGGTCCTTCCTACCCTTAGGAGCTATGCTCCATCCACTTCTGCGTGTCTCCCACTCTCATCTTGCTCACCTCCATGAGATCCTCATTTCAACCTGGCACTAAACTGTTTATGTTTCCTGTTCCATTTTTTTCCCCCTAATGATTTATTAAATGAATGACCCACATTTTCATAGGAAAGAACCTTGCTGAGTGTTTGCATTTCTCAAATGGCTGCAAGTACTTAGCCTTCAGCCTCATGCTTCACAACATCGTGACTTATTGCTGTAATAGTTATTTTCCATACATCTGGAATATGAGCTTGCATGCTCAAGTCTTCATGCTCCTATACATTTACATGTGCAATTCCTTTGCATTTCCACTCCCACCACCCAGCAGTTTTGTACCTAGGCATTTGCAAAATACTACAATGACAACAACATCTTTTTCAGTTAAGTCTATGTTTTAAAATAGCAAAAGAAAGAGTTCTCGTGATAGCAGTAAGACAAAAAAATTTCCACATGTGATTTGCTTCCTATTTTCACTATATTATTGTCATCCCTAAGTACCTGTCATCTACTCCTGCCTGTCAAAATCTGCTGATTTTCTCTGTTGTCCTTCAACACCTTATTTTAATGGAGAAGGGTTTTCAGAGGTGCTTCCTGATACAAAAAGGAGCTAACACAAGTTTGTTCTTCTGCATAAGCAGCATCTGCTGGTGCTTCTACCTATTAGAACAAATATGTCTGTGGAAAAAGGCAAGAGTGTCTAGAAGGCAAAACACAGTCTTACCAGTCTGAGTACTGATGAGGTATCTCCTGGGACATGTGTGAGATGGAGAGGGGTGGAATGGGAGAGGCTGGTGGTATGGAGAGATAGCTGAAACAAGCAGATGGCTTAAAGGAAGCTGAGAAAGGCTGTTAGCACATAAAGCAGCAGACACTTGGTGATGAATTGCCATTTTGAGATGCTAGCTTTTTCTTCCTTATTTAGCTAACTACTGTTCCGATAATGACTTACATAATAGCTTCTCTGTGAAGACTTGAAGTGTCCTTTAGGTTGAAGGTATCTTTTTTATAGAATGAAAGCACAGACTTGACTTAAAAAATCATTAAGGTCTAATGCAAGGAGAGGAAAAAACTGGGATGAGAGAAAGGTAACCATGCAATTTGCTTCCTTTTCCCTTATTCAGATGAAAGTTATTCATTGCCCTATCAATGGGAAATAAGACCTAGGAGTCCACAGAAGGCAGTCCAAAATGGCCAGGCTGCTCAGGCTGTATCACCTACACCCGTGTCTGAGATGATAGCTCATCCCAGTCCAGCTTTTATGTCCTGGACACAGGCTCTGTATGACCCCTAAATTCTTCCTGTCTTGCTGCTTAAGATGTCTCATTACAGCAGTAGACGTACTCATTACTTCTTGTCTGACTTTGGACAGGTCCTTTAGTTTACTCTTAGCCTTAGTTTCCCTACCTGCAAAATCTTGCTTCCATCACTGGCTGGTCTCAGGGCGGCACGTTTAGGAGATGGCAGCTCATTACAAGTAATTATTAACAACACTCAAGGAGGAAACGTCCTGTTCAAAGCAGGAGACAAACATCGCATTTTGCCATGCCAGCAGAGTGCCAGGCAGGCCCCTCCATCAGGATAGTCCTGCGCAATAAGCTGGTCGCAGGAGAGAGGCCCTTTTCAGTACTTGTCTTCATCAGACAGTATGGGTAACATATGGCAGGTGTGTGCGTGACAGTCGCTGCTTATTTGGACAAGCGGGTACTAAGGCATATGTCAGAAAGCTATGAAACATATGCATCCATGTGACCAGGCCTATGCTGAGTCTTCAGGCAGGGCTTTGTCTCTTGGGTTGTGAAAGACACTCTGGATTAGACCTGAAAAGTGTCCTTCATCATTGTTACCTAACAATGGGGTTCTTCTAGTTTTTAAGAGAACAGTAATGTATTGATGTGTTTCAAGGCAAAAGCGCATGCAGCCCTTGGGATCCAGACAGTACATGCATTGGTTTCATTTTGCTAAATACATTGCTTTAATGTTATTCTATAACATCTATTCATTACTGGTAATGAGCATAGAAATGATGATGAAGATATATCTGCAATTTCCTACTGTACCTGTAAAATATTAGTAATTTAAATGAGGCCATGCAAACTATAAAATTACAGCATCACACACGCTCATTGCAATATGATTGGATTGCCTTTCTAAATGGTTAATCATCAATCCCAATAAAGACAAAGTGTGGGTCTAACTGTTGTCTTGAATCCAATAGCTTAGTTTTATTGCCTCAGTAGCAGCTGTTTAAGTGCCCCTTCCTCTGCCACTCAGTGATGTGATACGCCTTTTCCATAAAGCAAGTCCATCAAACTTGCCAGGATTCTGCTCCAGCCCACCACAAGGGATCCTCTCAGGTTTAGAACTGCACAACTACATTTAAAGGGGCATAAATGAGTAATGAAGGCGTGAGGGTGAGGTCCCCATATTTTCCCTTAACTGAATTAAAATTCAGAACAAACAAAAAAAAATAATATTCATCAACAGTTCTCAAAATCTCTGGCCATCTATAGGCCGTTAGTTCCATGAAGGAAAGACATGACGGGAGAAGAAACATCCTGAGATATAAGAACTCTTTGGAAGTCCCCTGAAAAATATTTAAGTACTAATGAACTCTGGCTGAAGAATTTCCTGCTCTAGCTGGTCATTAACTGCCAGGAAATTCCTGGACTGGACATTATTACTGGTAAATCGTGAAAATATTTAAGAAACAATTAACTTACTAAAAGTTTAAACTGAAAGACAAAAATATAAATGTAAATATGTGTTACCAGGGCCTGGAATTCTATTCAGTTATTAATATTTTCTTAACAGGTGAAGTTTAATAGTAGGCAGGAGCTGTTTCTCTCGAATACCCTGGGTGTGTAAGTGTCATAACTTCTAATGATTGTAATTCTTTTTCCAGTCTCGGTACATTATTTGAACTAAGAAACAGTGACAATGTCTTAAATGGGGAAAAAACCCCACATATGCATATTGAACCTGATCAAAATGAGGGTAAAAAGTGCAAGTTATTTTGCCATTTCCTGATGCAGTTTTTGAAATGGTGCTTATATAACCCATACTCGGGCAAAATTGTGGTTTTTTTCTCACTTTAAATATATTTTTTTGAGTGGAAAATTCACATTTACTTTGATTTAAAATCCACTTCACTGTGGTGGCTGGGAATTTGTAAGCGTGCATACTATGGAAACGTTTCTTTGTAATATCTGGGCCTCTCTCATCCCTGAGTTGATGCAGAATGAAAAATTGCTTCCTCTGTCTTTCATATCAGTTGCAACGGAAAAGGTACTGCTCAGTATGAACACATGGTAGGCACTCTAGAAAGAAGGAACGTGCAAGGAAGTTGTTATGTATTGCATTGGATGCCAAGGCCTTCTCTGGCCATCTAACCGGGAATATAGTTCTGTCCCTGTAGTTCAAAATTTCAAGTTTTCAATGTCCTGCTGTCCTATTTAAGAGGAATTTTAGATATATCTTGGCACATGTCAGGAATATTTTAAACAAGTAAAACATTACTTAAATGGAAAAGGATAGCGTTTATGTATCCTCCTTGACAGTGTAGCTTTAACTGTGCACCTTTTGATTGTGTGCAATAATGAAAGATCTTTAGAGTCCTAGTCTTATGTATTATTTCCCAGCTAACCTAATTTATGAGCAGGTTGCTAATTTACTGTTTGAATGTATACGAAATACAAGTAATACACCGCCAGGGCGATTCCCACAAAATATATTTCTGCTTTGTGTTCTAAAATTAAGATTATTAGTATTCTGTGAGAATAAAATGTAATGTTATTATTTTGTTTTCAGGAGATTTTCACAAACATTTTATGCCACAAGGATAATAGATAGACACATCTCCACTACAGCTACTGTACATATTTTATTATAGTCTTCTATTGGTTTGCATTTTTCAGCCTAGAGTTTTGCAACCTGGATGACCATGGTTATGCTGATGAAGTTGTTAAGCTAATTAATATATAATAAAGTAATAGCTAGGTTTATCTCTGCACTTCCACACTACTGGCATGTAACAAGGGCTGTTTATAAATAAGCATTCAAGCTGAAAAAAAAATAATTCTGTGAACACAAGTCATTTCAGGCAGAAAATAAACTAATGCAGCAAGGTTGATGAAACATGAACCCACCACAGATTTTGGTGTGAATTTAAACTTTCGTCCTGACAGGTTTTATCATTGTCCTTTAGACAAGTGTAAAACAGCACCTGATGAAAATCCACAAAAACAACAGCTCACAGAAACTTCTATAAACACTTTTCCTCTGCTTCAGAAAATGGCTTCATTCAGGGATCAATGAATTTATATGTGCAATTGAGACAAATTCTCATAAATTGAATTTTGAGGTCTCCAGTGGTTACCACAGTATTCCACACATCTATCCTATTCAGCAGACTGCTTAAGTGTATGCTTTAAGACAATGCTTAGGAAGTATCAACATTGCTGGCATGAAAACAATCGATATTTACAATAATTTGCTAAATAAGTGTACTGCTGAATTGGGACATTGACCATACGCTAATATAAATATTTTGAGCCTTTTCTAGACAAATATCTAAGCACAGGACTTTCACCCTGAAATTTAGTGAGTAATTTGAAGAAAATATCTTCCTCTATTTATTAGTCATTTTAATGGGGGAGGGGATGTTAGTTACTCTTTCATAATCATGACATGATTTTGTGAAGTGTGTCTTTTCCAGTACTATTCATCGAATAAGCTCTCCAAATAATTTTGAAAATTTATTCAGAATACCTCATTGCAAATATCAAAAGATATTTCACTATAAATGTCAGTATTACTAAGTTCACGTTTTCTTATTTTCTGGTCTGATTGGAGTCTTTGGTGACATATTACATTTTTTTCTGTTCCCTTGTTCGTTGACTTACTTACAAAAAATGGGTTTTTTTGAGTCTAAGCACTTCGGTTTTGGAATTACTTTCTTTCAAATACTTTTGGAAATTTCAAAAGAAAATATAGTTTCTCTGAATATACTTTCCAGGAAGTTAACATTCTGGAAAAGAAAACTGTCGAAAGTAAGGAGTGAGGTTTGGGTTCATTTTATCAAATCAATAACATATTAATTAATTTTTAAAAAGTATTTGCCTAGCTTCTAGTGGAGTTGTAGCATACTCACTAAATGGACCTAAAACACTTTCAGGCTTGATTATAAATGGGGTTTCATTGTGTTCACTTGCATCGTGTCTGATTTTTATTGTACAGTCCACAAAATCTGCAATCCTGTTTCCATTAGTGTACAACACAGGGACAACCACGTCTTTATTTCTACAAACCTCCTAATTATTAAGAGCCTCATCTTGTTTCAAAGATGGATTTAAGATTAAACTATTTTATGAAAGGCAACATGGGCAAATCTATATCATAGATATAAACCTGTGCTTTAAAAAGTGGATTTCAAATGCGCTGTTGCTATGATTCTCTCTTAACTACTAAATATGTTATTTTCCCAACAGTTATGCCTTCTGCCCAGGGTTATTTTATTTATGGATTATTTGGGAGTTTTTATTCATAGCTATGTCCTAGTTCACAGCAAGAGTAAGTCTTGGAGGGACCATAGGAAAATCATTGAAAACTTCTCCGTATTGATTTTGCACATTTTTGTCCACTTGATAAAGGAAGTACATAAAAGCTTTAGGAAGCAAAGAGGTGCCTACATGTGATCAGAATAGTTGAAATCACAAGAACTAAAGCAATTCCCTGAGTCAAGGGAATATTTTATTAGAATAACACAATGAATTCTATCGGTTGTCTTTAATGAGTTTCTAAATAAGCTTTAATATCCTCTTTAATATAATATAGGTTGATTTGATAGCCAGATTCATGGCATCATTTGGATTAGCAACTACCCGTTTCCCCTAAATTAGGAGCAGTTAGGAAATGAGTTATTAATAGACTGTGTGGAGTAGAAAAAGTATTTTTGTGAACTTTTTTGCACTTTTATTTATTTCACAACTAATAGTAAATTGTCCCATCAAGCAATTGTGTCCTTCCCATTGTGATTCTCCTTTCTAAACAAAATTTGTAAATGTGCAAGTGAGCCCCCTCCTAGTTTTGTATGAGAAGCAGATGTAAACTATGTTTCAGATAGTTTAAAATACTTCTATTGTTTCTAAATGAAAATATTTCGTATTTCTAGCAGATTAGCCTCTTGTACCATTCCTGTTCGTGGAGTTCAATGTCTGTACAAAAAAACTCCAGGGAAACTACTTACCAGGCATTGAAATGCAAATGAGTGAAAGAAAAAGTGGGTTGTAAAACCTTCAAAGCAGCCAAGTGAGTTTGGCCCAGTTTTTAAAGCATATTTACATGACTTTAACCCACAAGTGCCAGTTTTCAGTGTGGAAAATTAAATGTAGGCTCTTTAACCAGTCATTTAAAAAAAATATTCTCCCCGTAGTCTTCTACTACTAAAAATATGTTGGATTTCATTGCCCATCGGGTTCCAAGTTTGAGAACAGCTCAGATTTGGGGACGGGTCCTGTTCAGGATGGACACGCTTACCTGGTCTTTGACTATCCTTATCCTGGGCATTTTAGATCAGTATTTTCCCCTGGAATCCTCCCTGGCTGAACTGAGACTGGCTGATTCTGAGAAGTGTCTTCAGAAAAGAAAATACATTATAAATAATAGTGAACCAACCTCCTCCACCAAAACATTTTTGTCTTTTTCTGAAGGCAGAATTCAGTGTGTCCATGAGATTTTGCAGTTTTATTTGACTGGAAGTGCTTATCATAAAGGTTATGCTGCAAGTTTTCACCCCAAATGCCATTCTACTTTTTTTTCACCTCCTTTCATTATTCTTTTGCGCCCATAATTTTGTGCTTTCCCACTGGGCCGTGTCCGGTGTCCTTTATTGATGCATTTGTTCAGAGCCCTTGAAACTGGGACAGCTGCTGTCTTCCATTGGGTTTTTTTAGGTTTGTTCCCATTAACATTTCATTGCAATACAATGTTATCAGAAGAAAAGCAAGGATGATCTTGTTAATTAAAATGGCATTTTGGATAACCTTAAGGTGATGACAAATGGATAAAAGCCAAGACGTAGTGTAAAGGCTGACATGCTTTACTAGACTTGTCATGTTGTGCTCAAGCTTGGTGATAGAATATGCAAGCTAACTATAGTACTGTCTCAGTTTTAAGTTCAGAATGTCTTACTCTTCTCAGAACATCTATTGTGTCCTGTAATTAAAAATAAGATTTTGTAGCCACAGGGATTCCCTGGAAAAGCTATACTTCTTTTCCGCATATTGCACCTTGAAATATAAGAGCTCCCTCATCTCTGCTGTTGAGGCAGCAAGTGTTTAATCTCTTAATTCTAGAGCAGAAGAAAGCAGAGTGAGCTCCTCCTTCTCATCAGGATTTCCTTTTTGCTCTTCATTTTTCATTGTTTGTCTTAATCTTAAATGTGTCATACAGACTGAAAGTGAATGCTTAGCTCTTAATTTCATTACGATTATGCCATGCTCTCTGAGGTTTAAAGTCGTTCATGCACCATTTGTAAATTTTGCAACCGATGCTGAATGCCAGGCTGTGATGATACCTCAATGGCAGAACTTAAATCATTTCTTTGTAGTAAGTGGGAATCCTTGCATGAACAGCAGTCGGAACTTTAGCTGTAGTGTAGACATATGCTACCCTCTTCCACTTTCTGTTTATTTTTACAAATTTTAAAATATTTTTTCAGTACTGCTATGATTACATCCTGAAGAACCGTTCTAAACAAGAAATTTTCTTTTCATATGTTGTAATAAATCCTTTGAGTTACTGCTCAATTGAAAGTAATGGAGCCCTTTAAAAAACACGTTAATATATATCACAATACCTTTGCTCAGTGCACAAGGGAGCTACAGAAACATATTCAGTGAGCTACTGTAGTGAGTAACAGTTTGTAGGAAAGGGTCTGTATACTTTATGTCTAAGACAAAATGTCTGACTCTGAGTGAAGCATGATGGGCAAGTTAATTTCTGATAGGATGCAGCTTGTGCCACCGGGTCATAGTCTTAATTCAGTGCTGCTGGATGCCTAACCTAGTTTTGCCTCCTGTGGTGGAATTGCTGTCATTTTGGTTTAGGACATCAGAACTACCTTGGGTTTAGGTTTTGGTCAGGAGCTGGTCCACTGATTGCACAGCCACTAATTGGCCAGTGATGCCTTTCTGGTGACGACAGAGCCCTTCATAAACTCTCAGCCCTGCACATCTGTGGTCCCTGTGCCAGGGACTGCAATGAGAGGTGGAAAGGTAGAGTATGTAAATACTTGTACTCTTTATCTGTGTTTTCAATTGCTTTTGAATTTGAAAGCTTAAATAAAAAAATTAAAAATCTTATTTCAAAATAAAAATCTTAACTTTTGATATAATCAAATTTAGTCTGTAGAAAGAAGAACAATGCCAGCCTGTGAAATTCTTGCTTATTGTTTCTGTGCTTCCTCTTTCTTCAGAATCTCCTATAGTTTCTTAGGAGGAGTTAGGAAGCTTCAGTGCCTGTCAGACCTTCAGCTGAGGTCTCTAAACAGTGTCAATTAGATCCAGATAGCCTGATTTTCACCAACCTCTGAGAAATAACCAGGCGGCCTCTTAGTGAAGCCAAGAAAGAGATAGTCTATACTCCCTTGCTGGGCAGTTCTGATGGTGGAGACCACTAGGGGTCTTTCTACAGAGTGTGTTGAAGTTAAAACACCCTGCTCATGATGGCTTTCCAGGGCAATTGTGAGGTTAGTGGAAGCCCTTGCAAATGAGTATTGGGAATCTGTGTATTCTGTGTGAGGTTTCTGGGGGTTTTCAGCTTTTTATCACCTCTTAAAATGAGAGAAGTAAGAAAAGAGGGATTTTCTTCTTTATGTTTTAGAGAGAGATTGTATTTTGCCGTCGTTCTCTAAATGATTATGGATGAATGGATGTAGCAGTACTTATAGTTTATTGACTTTATGTTCAGGTGAATACCTGAATATATTGTTCCAAGAGCTAAATATTGACTTATGCCAACAGTAGTCAATAGCACCATTTTGCATGCTCAGTATTGCACTTCAACAAAAAGAAGCGGTAACAAGGACTGCGCAACTGCATACATTCCTGACACAGGTCTTCATTCAGCTGCTCGTAACTGCCTGGAGACTTAAATCATTCTTGCAAACTTTGAGACATTAACAGGACATGGGAATATGTTTTATCTTCTTTTCCCACTTGTGATTTGTCTTGAGTGGATTTGTTTGCTGTTTCCTGATCCTTTTTTGGCACTTAAATCCTGGAAGAATAATACTTTATATTCTCTAGTTACATTTTAAAAGTTAGATAAGAATTGGGGATTTTTATTGCTATTTGGAAGTTGAATCGATAGGTAGAGTTGTTTCCAGCTCTAGACATGCAATATTCAAGAATTCAGCAAGATTACTGTTTTTAAAAGGAGAATGTTTCTTTAAAACTCCATGAATAATTAATTCTTGGACTGATACTTCATATAGCCATCACATTTCATTAGCATGCAACAACTTTTCATGCCCTGGCAGTAGAACAGCTTTCATTACAGTGGCACTATCATAGAATCATAGAATCGTTTGGATTGGAAAAGACCTTTAAGATCATCAGGTACAACCGTTGACCTAGCACTGCCAACTCCACCACTAAACCATGTCCCAAAGCACCACGTCTACACAGGGTGCTCCAGGGATGGTGACTCAACCACTTCCCTGGGCAGCCTGGTCCAATGCTTGATAACCCTTTCAGTGAAGAAATTTTTCCTAATATCCAGTCTAAACCTCCCCTGGTGCAACTTGAGGCCATTTTCTCTTGTTCTATCGCTTGTTACCTGGGAGAAGAGACCAACACTCACCTCACTACCTCACTACCACTACCTGAACTACCTTTCAGGTAGTTGTAGAGAGCAATAAGGTCTCCCCTCAGCCTCCTTTTCCCCAGGCTAAACAGTCCCAGCTCCCTCAGCCGCTCCTCATAAGACTTCTGCTCTAGACCCTTCCCCAGCTTCATGGCCCTTCTTTGGACACGCTTGGGGGATGCTTGGCTGCATGTTGCTTGGCTGCATGTTGCTTGGCTGCCATTGCTCCTGGCCCTGCCCAGGTCCCATCAGCCGCTGTCGTGCAAGCTGCAGGCTTCTGGTGGGTCTCTCGGCTCTCCCTGAAGTTCCCCCGGCTCGGGAAACCCCGGTGCACTGCGCTGGAGCGCTCTGCTGCTGGTCATGCTGGCACCAGAGCTGCTCGCCTCGGCGACTATTAAACAGTGTTGGTATTCCAAGAAATGAAATATTAGAAACATGTACATTTGCAGAGAGTATTACAAAAAATCTGTTAACACCCATGAAAACAAGGAAACTCAAAGGTAAGACCAAATATGAGGATTTCTGAAATAAGCATAAATACAGGGAAAGCACTGCATTGTTTTGGTACTGCCAGCTGTTCCAAGTCTTTATTATGATATACTCTATTTCTAATCTTGACTGTTTAACTGTGCCCATTCCCCTTTTTAGAAGTAACAGTCTATCCAAAATAACTCCTGAAAACAAATTTTAACTTTGATCAACTAGTATATGAGGCCAAATTCACAGTTCCACTCTCCTTGTCTAAAGTTTTCCAGGGAAAGTATTGGAAAATTACTCCTTTATAAGGCAGGCTGCTCCTTCACGTGAGGATCCATGTGCACATATTTAAACTAAGCCTTTTAATACAAAGCAGCTGAAAGTAAAATATAAACAATGCCATGAAAATGACCAACCCACAAAGCCCTCTAATAGTCTTATCATAAAAATAATCTTAAAATACCATTATTTATTTCTGTTCAATAACTGGGCACCTCTATAGGTTTGTATAACACACGTATTTTCAGTTACATTGTGGACCTGACCCTGATTCCATTCTGTATTTGAAGCTTCCTTTGGAGTAAATTGCATATACAAAACACAGAGCACATAAAAATTTGAGTCCACAAGAATATGTGGCATTAAATAATAACAGTCAGAAACCTGCTTCACTACATTTGATATTTTATCTTCCATACCTGATTGCCTTGTTAATCACTGGTCAGTTACCAATTCCACCGTTTAGTTCACTAGAAATACTTATTATTTTCTGAATGATTGTACTAAAGATATACTTTGCAAAAGTATTGCTCTTAAAGAAATGTTGTATGTCTATTAACCCAAATTTGTGACATTGACTTTGAAAGAGAACTGACGTGAAAGAAAGGAAGTGTTTTCTTATCATGACTGTCACTATTATCCTGTTACGGTACCTCAGCCCTATGAATTTAAATCAGTGAGAAAACGAAACTACAGGAGAAGCTTGGTCTTCCTTCCAGCTTTTATTTTGCTTTATGCGTTGGCCATGTGCTGGCTAAATCACCTTGCATTTATTTAAATGCTTCACAGGTTTTCTCAGTCCTAGATTTTATTTTTTTTTTAATACCAGGAGCTAGAAGGAGAGTCACATCTCTAACGTTTGACCTCTGTTAGCTGCAATAATATGTACCACAGGCCAATGAAGTGAGCTCGTCAAAACTGTCTGTGTGACTAAAATTCCCTCATTAGCTTGTACAAGGAAGGTTACTCCTTGTTCTCTAACTTTTTAGCACTAATTTTCTGTTTGCCTGACTATTTCTCAACAACTAAGGAAAGTATGTGGTTGTAGTAATTGGAGAAAAGGAGAAACCTCCTGCTTCTTTATTGATACAGTCCATTAATGTATATATCTCACCATGCAAAACTTACATTTATTTTTCATAACATCTGAAAGTAAATACATTTTAAGGGGCAGAAGAACAGCAGAGCCTTAGGCAGTGAGCAAAGTAAACATCAGGTGAAAGACAAAAGCCTGGAAGAATTGATTATGCCACTTGGCTGCTCTCCTGAGGAAGATAAAAGAGGCCAGGACATGCTCTGCTACTCCCCGCATGTAGAAGTCAGGCTTGGAAACAATACTCTGACATCTTTGCCATGCAGATAACTCCAGCAGGCAAGTCTGCTGATTTAACTATTCACATTTTGTATTTTTTGTGCCCACTGATTGACAGCTACAGAACACATTCTACCAGCTTGATCTTTGTGTACTGGCTTTAATGAAAAAGAAAGAATTAGGATAGGAAAGGGATGAAATTGAAAAGATAAAGTGATTAAATAAAAGATTAGGATTCCTGAAGACTGGGTATTCTGCCAAGATAATGCAAGGAGAACTTGAGCCAAAGTGTCGGGCTGTATGCACACAGCCAAAGACACTGGAAACTGTACGAACTTCTGCTGTTCAAAGCCTGCCAGGAAATGTAACTGCAAAAGAATAGCACTTTACAGATCCTCAGCACGGCTGGGTTACAAACATGGTGTTACCTATTGTGCCGTAATACCTCCAAGCCAATATATCAAAGGACAGCATGCTGCTTACATTCAGTTCCCATTAAATATAATGTCAGTTAAAACTCACAACATTTCTTGGTACTGTGCTGGATCAAACTGGAGGTACCATGTAATGTTTTGCTGATACAAAGATCTAAATCATTGTCATTATCTGGGAAAGGAAGAACCTGAACTCTATGAGATATGAAGTCCGCCCTCCAACAAGTGGGAAAGAAGGAGCTGCTTTGTGCCAGGAGGTGCTGGTCCATTATGATCCCAGTAAGAAAGACATTAAGACCCTGTAAGTTATCATTTAAAATGCTAGTTATTAGAGGTAACAGTATAAGAAGAGAATAACATAGGTAACCTTATATCCTCTTATATGCTGGGAACCCGAAGTCGAGTTGGCATCAAAATGACCTCTGATCCACGCACCAGGCAGACCCTGTCCATAGAAGAGGTTCTCCCATTTTGGTCATCCGAGCTGTTATAGGATTTTCTTACATGAAAACAACTCTATTCATCATTTCTGCTGTCAAACAGAAAGGATGTTCACACGAGAACTTCTTGCTGCAGTTGTAGCTAAAGGCAAGGCCACGCATGTGGCGTAATCAATGGTACCAAGTAGGAGCTGCCTGCAGGCTTCTCTCTTACAGTGACCTGGCTGAGTTTATCCTGCGACCAAAGGATTTCTGCAGCACAACACAACCTGAAGGCCAGGCTGGGCATGAAGCACAGCACAGCCCTGCACCTACTCAGGCTAACTGCTAGATATGCACTGACTTGCAGCCGTCGCCTGGTTAGGACTGCTGCAGGAGATGGTTTGGTTTTGTTTTAATCTGAACTTTGACACTTTTACAGTTCAGAAAGTAGTGATTCCTGAAATGAATATTGTATTGGGTTTGCGTGGCAAGGTTTTTGAGGGGAAGTACCCTTTACAGCGATCATTCTGCCTATGTCCCATGGCAGCACCGCTCCCCATGACTTCTGTCACCGTGGTCTTCCTTACCCTAGGTGGGCTCTCCAGATCCTCCTGGCTGGAGCAGGAGTCTGGGCACCATTCAGTTTTTATACGTAAAGGAACCTCAGTTAGTTCTCAGGGAATGAGTTCAAGATTAAGCTATTCCAAAGTGCTCCAGTTCTCTACTCTGACACCTGAGAAGAGGAAAATAACAATATCATATTATTTCAATATATTTCATGTCACCAGTTTTCTTAAGAAAAGGAGGAATTTTACGGCTCTGGCATTCTGTCTTCTGAATACGCTTGAGAGATAAACCCTACTTCTGCAAAAATACCGTGTTACATCTGCAAGATCTTCAGGCACATGCAGCAAAACATAAATGTGCACAAACTCCATTTCTTGCATTCAAAATGGAGTTTCAATTATGTTAAGGTAAATCCAGTGCTATAAGAATAAACAGAAAAGCTTATAAAATGGAAGTTATGATCTGTGCATAGGTAGGGAAATTACAAAATACAGTGAGTTCAAAACAAACTCATATGAAAAATTGCACTGAGGGGGAAAGATAATATCAGCTAAGCTACCAATTAAAGATGTTAGTAGATGTAGAAGATGAAAAGTATGAAATGGCCATTATATAGAATAATTGCTGGGAGCCAAATGATAAGAAAGAAATGGGAAATGAAGAGGAGACTCAAAAAATAATAGAGAAAGGGAAAAAAATCTAAGATGGCTACAATTGTGGGATTAGGAAAGAGAAGTATATTAGTAATAAAAATAGTGTCTTTTAATCCAGAGGTAATTTACAAAGAATAAATTTGAATATGTGGTTCTGAACTCAACATGACATCAACAGAATTTGCCTCGCTGCTGCCTTGTAAACACTTGTTATGTGAAATCTGACAGCCAAAAGACATAAAAAACAGCACACTGCCTAGCTGGGAACTGTGGCCGTGGGCACTGGAGCACACTCCTCTGCTTAAGAGCAGTATCACTGGTCTTTGATATGTGTTCCTACAGGGAAGGACTTTAATGTTAAACTTTTCCTCCACAGTCTCACTCCATGTTAGAACATACTAAAGATAAAGGGTGCTGTAGGAAGGTGATTGGTGACCTTGCATTGAATTTAATCTATTAGAGCAGAATTATTTTAGCTGGCATTCATCTTACTGAGAGAATTATTTCTTGGCACTCACTACTGTAGGAACTGAACACATAATGAACATTAATAGATTGTTTTCATCATCATAAGCCTTATGTGAGCTGAGTAAGAATTAGCCCCATTTTGCAGGTGATGAACTAAGCCAAATCCTTCAACATGACGAACGTGTCCTACATAGTGTTGTATGCCCTCAAGTCCCATTGGAATTGCAAAGCAGAGAATACCTCGGAGAAAGCTTTCAGACATCCAAGCATTTTGTTTAAGTGATTTGCTGAAAGTTCTACATGTGTGGCGTTCCTTATTCTCAATTACACTAAAACCATATTACATTAACTGGGCAGGAAGCCAGGGAACACAATCTGAACCCTGCAATACTAACCCAGTGTCTTAACCACAGGATCATACTTTCCCCTTAAAACAGGCACCAAAAAAATCCAGGATTTTTTGCGAAAATGGATGTTGGGATAATGGAATCAGTGGACTTCCCCAGCACAAATGACGGTCTGTCAATGAGAGCAAATGGATAGAAGCAGGAAAGTGGTGTGGGGGGGGGCATGTGTGTGTGTGTGTGTAAGGAAGCAGTAGAAGAAAGGAGTGTCAAGATTGAGAGGGTGTGGAGAAGGTCAGTAATAACAGAAAGTGAGGAGAGACAATACGTTTATTAGTAGTAGTCGTGCATGCAAAGGAGGCCATTATGGGAGTGAGAACAAACACAGCAAATGGTGAGACATGAGTCAATGTATTGCACGTGTTTCAAATGAACAAATCTTCAGTACTTGGTATGTTATTTGTATCCAGACACAGGTAAATCTCTGGAAAAATAAGTCATATGTACCTTAGAACACCACAATAGCTATAAATATAATGCAATTTCCACCAAATGGCGGTTTGGATTATATGTTTATTCTTAATTGTCCTTTATGACTCATGTATTATTTACTTACCATGTTACAGTGTTTATATTGACTAAGTAATTATTAAATGTTGTGATATACTTCTTTATATTGATCCACACTACAGTAACAATTGTGCTTTGGGGTTTGCTTTTTATTTTTTTTATTGTTATTCACAATATTTCCCTCCAGGTTCTCCTGAGTCCTACACAACAGCTTCTAGACAGCTTCTTGAGGGTATACGTGTTAAAAGGATTTCAATGGCTTGGGAATTAACACCTTAAAATCAAAGGGCATTAGACAGAGGCTTTGATCTTGCAGCTTTGTGTTCTACCACCTTCTCCCACTCCTTTTGATCTCCTCCACCTTTGCTGAAGCTAAACTACTGCCCAACAAGCAAACCACAAGTTGTCTAAGAGGGAACACATGTTCTCCTCCCTTAAACCAGTTTATTCTGCAATGTCACTTATATATTCATTTATATTAGATGCTGTTTTGGAGAATTCCTTCCAGCTGCCAGGTGCCACCTCTTCAATGTTATATTCCTCTGTAGGAAGGGAAGATGAACTATATAGGCAAAGGCATAGCCACATGCCTGTTGATGAAAGAAAGGCAAGTTTTCTTGAGAAAGATAACATGTTCTACCAGAACAACTCATATTGCTACTCTCAGACCCACAAGCTCTTCATCAAGTGTGTGAAGTTCTTCTAAATAATTTTTGAAAAATTACTACAATATTGCTAAAATTATAAAGCACAGTGGAAGAAGGCACGGGAAAGGGCTGACACAATTACTCCTGTAAAATTTCCCAAGTTAAAATTATCTGTTGTGTCACCTGGTGTGTCATACACAGTGATCAGAGACTTTCATGGTACAGCATCCTCTGTTCAAAGATAGAGTTGATCCTCACAGATTTGCTGTATCAGATTTTCTGGCAAAAGGACCTTTAGCGGGATTTGTGATCTGTTCAAGCAAATGTCAAGAGCTGTTATTCACCTGCTCACATTCCCCTCTCTAAAGGGAGAACCGACTACCTAAACTTCTCTGGGTCGACCACAGGAGAAGTGATAAAGAGCCAACAGTCTAACAGTGGGGGAGAAAAAAAAGGTGAGCTGATAGACATAGGTCACACACTGGGCTGAACAGCAGCTGAGCTGTCATCCAGTCTATTAATGCTGTACTCACTCACCATAACTTTTACCCTACGTTGGTCATTGGCTACTTATTTTCAATGAGAGAAATACAGTTTGTCAAAATACCAGCTTTTCCTGTTAAAAGTACCCGTCGGATATTTCGCATGTCACCTCTGGAGGGACTGGTCACTTTCTGAGAGCGTGTTGCAAATGCCCCTCTGAAGTGATATGTCTTGCGTAATACCCGCAACCTCTTTATTATTTTTGTACAGCAGAAAAATAGTAAAACATCTTTTAAATAATCCCACTTAAGGTTTAAGCTCAGTGCTGCAGAAAGCTGTCATGATGATTTTGATTTCAGAGTCTGAGAGAATGGGAAAATGACGAAAATTGCTCTGACCTTTATTCCTGGTATAATGGGAGTGGATCATTTCTGCGGTTACTGTATAGACAGCTTTGATGTTTTAGGATGAAACCATAGGATATTATTCACTGTTCACTTTTGAGAAACCATACACACAGCGTAAATGTAACTTGAGTTTAAAGAAAATGGTATGCACACACACAAACACACACACACATGGACACAGATCAGCTCAGGTACTACAGAGAATACCGATGTGCAGTAAATTGGAAGAATTTGATCTCTTACCTGTACATCTTCCCCTGTGTGTTCAGTTTTATTCCCTATGTCCTTTGAGTTGTTTGTTATTTTAACATAGTGCCAGGTATCAGAATACTACAAAAATATTGCAGTGCCTCACCCGAGGGAGAGCACAAGGGTGCACAAGTGGTGGATATAAATCTGGACACACTCAAGACTAAGCATTGCAAGAACAGTAAGGCTTCTGGCAAGTTAGTTTGACTCTCGCAAAATAATTCATACTGGAAAATATGACTAGGATGCTTTTTAGGGACTGCGTTAGCCAAGACTGCGATGCAATGGCAAGAAGACAAAGCTGCGAAGGAGGCTGTATGTGACCAGCTATAGGAATTAGAAGTGAGATTGGCAAGGCAATCATATCATGCATATGAAAAATCTATGAGCACATTGCTGAATACCAGAAAGCAAGGAGCAAAAAAGGCAGAGCAGTGATTCAGTTTCTCTAAGAATTGATATCCATTACTTTTAAAACCTACACAATAGGTCAGGTGCAAAAACAAGGAATGAAACAGTATGATTAAGGCCACCTACAGCCTACAGACCTGCTTACATCCATATGGTGAATTCTCAGCTATGACATTTATTTGTTATTAAGAGCATGCTGTACTGCTGATGTCATCAGATTATTGAGCACTTCCCAGCTAAAATTGGTTGAACATGAAGAAATCCTTAGAAAACTTAATGAAATCCGTAGTTCTCCCCCATACAACATTATTTCAATTGGATTTATTTATTAGCTGGTGTTAATTGGCATAAGGTCAAATATTCAACCCACTTCTGTTATCATTTTAATCTTTAGGAGCCTAAGGACATTACTTAATTGGAATTTCCCTTCAAGTACATTTAATGAAATAACAGGTATGACAAACTAACAACTTGCAAGAAATTTGTGGTATGCTATGCATCCTCTTTGTATTTGGCTGTGTATGCTTTGTTAATAATAATTTCTTTTATTGTCACTGTGTCACACTTCCAAGGACCAGAATTCTAATGTTAAAACATTCTCTAGTCTTCCTCCACTCATTTTAAGAACATGAGTCATGAGAAAACTCCAAAATTCTTAAAACATAAAACAAGAATAGGCAAAAATGACTACATATGTTCCACACGTAATATTCCCAGCAGCTCATGTGTAAAATAGGTTGATTCTCTTGTCTCATCCCATGCTATCAAGAATGACTGGATTGTCTATTTACCATATGAAACAAGAAACAGGTAAGATGTTACGAATCAAAAGGAGATACATAGACAAAAAAGACAGAAATGAAGATAAAGTGTATTTCTCATCTTCCCCATGTCACAATCTCTTACATGTTTCTTACTGGCATTATGAATTGATCTTGAAATTTATTACTTCCAATATTTTTTTACTCAGTGATCAGAGAGAAGTGGCTTTTCCCACTAAAAACAGATGACTCTCTCAGTGGCTGAATTAACGTTTCTGAATACAAAACACTGCATATTACTTGAGCCAGTGAAGTATATTTGACTTAATATTATTCAACAGACTAATTATGGAGAAGATATCCAACCAAATAAACTAAATTAATGGCAAATCTTAAAACTAGGGAGAAATGTTTTCCTTGCATATTTAATCCTGTACTGGATTTGACTTTGGACGGTAACAGAAGCAAATCCTCTAGCTGATCAGGTTCACAGGAAAACAACCCAACCTGAGAACAGGGATCCAAAACCAAAGGACTTGCAAGCTTTGCTGTTGTTACTGATGGACTTCATAAGTTCAGTCAGTTAAACGGCTAAATGAAGGAAGTCACAGCACCTGCTGAGAAGGTTTGAAGAGTTTAAAGATACATCTTGTGAAAAGTTGCTCTACCTTACACTACTTTTTCTAACAGTTATGTAAGGAAAATATCTCCAAGCCTAGCTTTATTATCAAGCCCTGAGATGAAAACAGCCCTGGAAAGTCAAATGTTTCTTTCTCTAGCAAGGATAACACCTCCACAGCTGCTGAAGCCAGGCTCTGTACTTGTACAAACTCACATTCTTTACTTCCTGATAAATGTACTACAATGTATTTTTAAAATATGGTGGTTGGCACAAGAATAATGTGTGAATCTATCTTTTTGTCTCTCTTCAGTGCTACTCTTTGTCCTAATATAAAGGAGAAGTGTAAATCAAGTTTATTTGGGAACCCTGGCTACAGATATAATTACTGGAATCCAGGGCTTCGTGGTTCACAACTAGTTTTTGAAGAGATTGATCACTAGAATGTTTCACTTTGTTGTGTACACCAGGTTACCTGAGGACAGGTCTTACACTATTGTCTAAGAAGTATCAGGACTTAAATATTTTTGAAATAAGAACCAAATTGTTGACACTGCAGGCCTGTTTGGTAGTATGTCTTGGCTATACTATTAGTGCTCCCAGCCTAACTTGGCTTCTTGCACTTGTTCTTCCCTTTCCCCTTCCACGAAGGGCTCCAGTCCCTTCACTTACATTAGCAGAACAGCTGCTCCATCACAACTTTTCCTTTTTTATTATTTTTTAATGTTTTCTTTCATGTATCTGGTTAATGGTGTAGACACACAAATGGTCGAATCGGTAGGATGGGGGAATAGCAATGTGTGACAGCACAGGCAAGAATAAGGAGCACAGAGCATAGCAGGGGAAGGGATCTCTGAAACTGGTTCCCAGCTGGCCTCCTCTGGTTCCCAGTTCTCATTTCCTCTTTGGAGAAGCAAGTGTAGTCTGTGGAAAAATATGACTGTTCCTCATCCAAACTCAGTTATGAGGAGGAACAAACAACAGAGTGATGGCTTAGGGATTCAGGCTCCTGAGGTTACAACGCTTTGCACCCTAGTTAAAGACTGGTCTTAAATGATCATCACTCATCCCTTAGACCTGCATTTAAGTTAAAGAATACTCTTAAATATTTAGTTATTAGTTCATGCGTTTAACACACATTGGAACTGCAGGATCACTATGGGCAGATAGCAAGGAAAGGAGGGGTACAGCTGAACTGCCAATAAATTCACCTCTCCTTACCTGATGGCTGCTACACATTAGCAATGAAGAGATTTTCCTGTTCCACTTCGTGCTTGCAAATAATTTTGTCTAATACTGTATCTATGAAATTATTGAGTACAATGTGTCCTGAAAGGCCATGGCTGAAATCTGCCTCTGAGTAATGCTGTGGAAAAAATTAGAAGAAGATGGGAGAGAAAAGCTCTTTTTTCACCCTCTTTGTTCTGCATTTGTATGAGGATGAAGTAGGCTGCACTGCAGAACAGTAGTTTTGTCACAGAAGATATCTTAGTTGATAAAAAGAAATAACCTTGTCACCTTCTGTATCCTTTGCTGAAGTTAACATTATGTCATTATGCTTCTGGTATTTTACGGTGAGACACTGAGTCAAAATAACATTTCTTTTGTCTTTTTATTTTTTGTCCTCATCCTCGGAGCCTTGAACTCTAGGCATAATGTGGGCCTTGAATTAAACATCTGCTCTCTCTGGATTTTAGGCACTTGCACCTTTACTAGGGACTTCAGCACGGGAGTGTAATCCTGTTCTTGCTAACACTGTTGTAAAGTAGGGATCATTACAATGCAGTCAGTGGGATTACTCTGGTAGAAAAAGGGGGTAAATGGGGCTCTGGATTGTCCACAGACTTTCAGACAATTGGAAAAGATGTTGCAGTATGTCCTCCAATTACTATTAACAAAAGTGCTCTTCCCCACATAGCCATTTTTCTCAAAGTGCCAATTTCTTTTGAGCTCTGCTTCCCATTAAGACTTTTCCTGAATGAGGGCAAATGAGAGTGATGCTTACTTTCATCAGCTGAGCAGTATTGGAGGACCGGCCTTGCTATTACTATGCACTCACAAGCAGCTTAGAAGCAATTGCAACACACTTGGTTGTCTAATTTGAAACTTTGAAAAAAGAAAGAAAAGGTTTTTTAAGGCTCAGCTCAGTAAGAGAATAGCCTGTGTAGCAGCATTTAAAACTTTCAAGTGCTTTTTAGAACAAAACGCTTGAGAAGAATTTTTTCCTCTCTTCTCTTTTCCAGCATCCAGGATCCGGTGCGTTTCACCTGCGAGAATTCATGACAGCAACGGATAACTCAGAGGTAAGGCAAGAACTGCAAGAAAATGCTTTGCCTTGATTGTTATTAACATGCCCAGATTTTACAGCAAAAAGCAGACCTGGTCTTGGTAGGTGGGTGAAGGAGAATGTTCAGATATAGAGACATTAAACTGCAGTGTAAAACAAGCTGTGAGCTTTGAACAGCAATCCAGTCTGGCTGACAAATTAAATAATAAAGTTCTGCACTGAGGCCTCTCGGTGAAGTAATGAATGAAATCCATAGGCTCCTGTCCTTCCCGAGTCTGGGAGAAGCCCTGCTCACGGCCCGTGAGCCAGATCTGACATGGGCACTCAGAGCTACCCCAGTGGTCGGGGTCCTGGCAGTCTGTTTAAACTAAAACAATTTTCATCTCTGTGATATCAAATTTATATCCATTTAGACTCCCTTATATATGCTTACATGAAGAGTAACAGAACCTAATTTAGGCAGTTTTATTAATTACTTCTGAATCAAACTCTGTATCTGTTTTCTAAGGGAAATTAAATAAAGAAGATGTCCTGTTCTTATTTATGAGGGTTTTTCCTCTACCTCAGAAACATGTCCTCTGGCTTATTGTTCCTAAACAGCTTCTCAGAAGAATGCGGGCCAGGAAGCTGTTTACACTGGGATGCACACAGCTCTCTTTACTTACATTTATTTCTTCTGTCAGCATAGAAGCAGCTGCCAGCTGAGGAGTACCCGGCACCAGCCCTCTTGGGCTGGAGTGAAGTGTTTGCTTGCTCTGTACCTCACCCAGCAGAGCCATGTGCAATGGGGAGCGAATACGCATGTAATGGAAAACCTTACAGTTTATTGCAAAGTCTGTGCTTTATCAAATTTAATGCATTTATTGGTACAGTTATTCCAGTATTTCTTCTGCTTATAGGCCAGTTATTCCCCATCCGGTCTTATCAGAATTCATGAACAGTACTGGCTGGAAAAAATTATGATGGACAAATTCTAATACAGTTTTAGTGCTAATATGAAGATGTGCTACTAAAACAAAACAGTTACTATAAATTTATAGGAAATTTTCAATAGAGAATAGTTGAGTCAAAAGGACTGAGACTGAAGCAGTCTGATTTCTAAGTGGCTTTCATTTATTTTAGCAATCGTGCTGAACGTACTGCTATGGCTTAGGTAAATTAAAAATGTTTGTGTGAGAAAATAGTTACTGTTTTGCACCCTTGTGGCTTAAATCCTCTTTGGTAAAAATCTGATGGAAATCTGGAGAAACTTTGAGTGTCTACAGAGATTAAAGCTTTTTCATCAGGAAATCTCAACATGCTACACAAAACCCACAAGTAACAGTTTTGGTTTTAAGAGTTTGCTCAGGCCATATAGTTGCAGATGGGTAGAAGTGAAATCTTCATCTGCAGCTCTATCCACTTGGTATTTTTTCTTCTTACTCTCTTAAATAAGTTCATTATAGGTATTGCACATCTATATGGCATACATTGTATATGTGCTTTTGTGGTTCCTGTCAAGTTTAATCAGTATGAGTAGATTATGTCTCTGTATGATTACAAAGATGATGATCTAGCTTTCATGCAAAAAAATCACACCAAAACCCACCAAAACTCCATCTGGGCCTGCTTGGAAAACCACTGCCTTCACTGGCGCCATTTGAACATGATCAGTTTTTTCCCCTTCCCCTCATCTCTTCTTCTTAACTTAAATTTGAAGGAAATTCCAGTATTTTTATGACAGCTACTGTAGGAATTCGCTTAAAGGAATTCCAATTACAGCGAGCTTCAGGAAAATGTTTTACAGAATCTTACCCTAAAGTTGTGTATGTCACAGCCTCAGCACTTCATCAGAGCTTTTATACATTCTCAGTCAGTGCTGCAGTTTGTGTCTGCATCAGTGATGGGAGCTAGTGTTGGTAGGGGCAGAAGGCAGGGGTGTGCACTCTCAAGGTGCTGCATGGAGCTCCCTTGCTGTTGAGAGGACTCTTAAACTTTTAGTTCTTTGTTCATCAACACGTCGTGTCAGATTGCAGTTTACTTTCAGCCAATGATCTTCATAGGAAAATGAGGTTTCCCCCTTCCTTAAATTGCTTAAGGAGGAGATTTATTTCCTGCTCCTCTAGCTGCATGCAAGCTGTCATCCATCCTTTGCTACAGAAGCGTGTCCAGTCATTCCTCATTGAAGCATTTTATTTGTATTTTTTGCAATGAAAACAGTTTTGCTGAGGCAGTGCTTTGAGATCTTTGCATTGAATCTGTACTATGGTCTCTGGGGATCGTGTCAGTTAAATGTGGACCTATTGCCATAGCAGTTTCTTTATTTTTAGTTCACAAAAACCGTTAAACACTAGTGATATAAGATCATGTACTTGAACAAACCTAAAGTCTTCCCTAACCAGTTCCTATTTACTGCAAAAATAAACTTTTCTAGTAGAACAGGAACATATAATTAAGAACTCCTGAAGTCTAGCTTTAGCATACTACAAACTATCTGACTTTGCAGACAGTCTCCTTAGAAGTAATATGTGGTGATTTGCTTCCTGTTGAAAAAGGAATCGTGCATGAAATAAACCTTACTTTACAATATTTTTCTCAAACAGGAGCCTAATTGAATCTTCCTTCCAGGGCAAATCTAATCTATGATCCTTAGAGATGCAGACTGCATTCTTGCTTCTGAATCTGCATCCCCCCGTGGGTTTTTTTTTTTGTTAGTTCAGTGAAGAAGAATTAAAACCAGAGGACCTTAGTCTCTAGATCTGGTTCACATATGCTCTGACTTGGAAGAAAGGCAATGACAGCAACTCACATCATTGTAGTATTCCCGAAAGCCAGACCTTCCACCAGACTGCACTTCAGCACTGGAGTTCTTGCCTAGACCTTCTCCAGTCCCAAACATGGGCTGATTGCTGCTGATAATTCAGGGCCCAATTCAGAAGCATCAAACTGGGTGCTAAGGGAATTAGCTTGGGAAAATTAAAGAAAGAAAATTAAAAAGTCTCTCCGCAGAGATCACCTCTGTCTTCTTGCTGAAATAGCTTCTATTTCTATATCACGCTATATCTATATAGCGTGATGATATTTGTAGGAGCATCCTTGCTTGCTTCCATGGACCTGGCCTGTTTTATATGATAACCTCATAGGAATCGGGGTTCTGCAGTGTGCAGAAGCTGTGCCGCCATGTCATATTCCTCATCATCTCCTGGGAGTTTTGGTTGCTACCAAGGCAGGGCATGGGAGAGTAAAAGGAGAATGAATGTGTCCTCAGAAGACACCATTACTAAAATACTTCCCTATGCAGAAACTGTGACATGAAAATGTACTGATGAGTTCATTGCTTAGTGGGGCTATTTCTGGGATGTTTACACTCACTTCTTGCTCAGAGCTGTGCCTAGCGTAAGCAACTAGTTTTGAAGGTTTGCTTAAGATAGTAGTGCAGTGTTAAGCAGCGGAAGCATTTTCCTTCGAATATGGCTATACTCCAAAAGAAAGTAGTTCTGAGTAGCTCATTTGTGCAATAAAGCCAGTTGGTAATATGCTTTGGGAGCTGTTTGGATCCAAAGTGGTGTAAGTGGAGGAACATTATCACTGGGAAGTGCTTTCAATGGCAAATGGTCTGTATGAAGTAACAAAAAGAAAGAGATTGTAAGGGAAGTGTAAAGATCAGATTCAAAACCATATTAGAGTAACTCATAGGGCTGTAGCAAAGATCTACATACAGTAGTGTCATGGGGTTCTGTTTGTGTCATGAGCATCCCTGGTAAGCTATAGGACTACAAAGCATGACACTGCCATGACTGAACTGAGAATGAGATACTCATCTTGTAGTTGATAAAGGAGGTATAATAATATCTCATTATAAAAATAATAATTTATAAAATACAGGATGACTTATGTTTTTCCTTCACACACAGAAGGAACAAGAACAGAACGAGAACAACAGTAGTAATCCTAAAGCTTGTTCATTCTCTGAGCAAGAACTAGGTCTTCCAGGCTGTCTAGATCAACAGAAAAAAAAACTGACTGTGAAAACTTGTTTTAAAAATCACTTCTAAATACAGTAAATAGCCAGTGGATTTTTAATAGGTCTGCAAACAAAAGGCAAAAGAAATGTGTAAGACTCGTATATCAGAATATGGGTTGCGTTAATTAAATGAAATCTTTTGTATGCTAGCAATCAGAGACTAGAAAGACATTGTTTTATAGTCAGGCTGTGTGTTGCTGGTACTGTAAAAGCATATTCTCCTGCTAGTAAAAACTTCTGATTGAAATCCTCCATTTTCTAGTACTATTGATTAGCTCTGGTGCATCCTGCAGACTGTTTCTGCTCTTATTTTACGTCTGATAACACCACTGTGATGAATTGTGTTGTGTAGTTCTAAAAATAATAGCAACCCTCAAACAAACATGATCATTTGTGGAACTAGAGAAAGGTGTGCAAGATGGTGATGGCAAGACTGACAGGAGAAGAATTTTGTTCTGAGAAGTTCACTGTGAGGATTTACAAAATGGTTTGTGTGAGCTGAGACAGAAAATATCATGAGATGAGATTTTATCTGAAAATTACATCCAAGCTACTTTTTAATAATTACTTTTTAATGAAAGCTTATTGGCATATCCTTTTATTTTTTTACATTTGGGAAGGAGGAGAAAATGGACAGGAAATTATCTAACTAAAGTAATCCTATACAACTTACATTCCTGCTAAATTATTCCGATGTCTACATCAGGTAGAGAACTCTGGTCATTGATTTAAAAATTGCTTGTAGAAAGTACTGTTTCCAATCTATTCCTTGGAGCCGTGGCACATTAAAAATTATCTGGATCCTCTCTTTAGGACCAGCATGAACAGTATTTACACTTAACTTCTTGACCTCAAAATACAAATCGCAACACACAGACAATATGACATCCATCCCTGCCTTCTCTTAGCTTTTGCAGAACCAGTGTTACAGGGCAGGCAGTCAAATAGTCTGTCCTATACGGGTAGGTAGGCACGGTGCCTCGCATTTTGGTCTGTTGGATGAGAACTGAATCCTGACGAGTAAGTAAGAAGTCAGTGTGTAAAAGTGATGGGACAGTGCACATCTCTTGAGGACAGTGTCATTAGTTTCATGAGCTATCTGGAGTAAAGCTTGTTTACTCTAAACATGTGTCTATGTAAGCTACACTGAATAGGTCTGTACTGCAAACACCAGACTGAACATCAGTGTTTTCCACTTCGTAATGAGCAGAGAAGAGGAGAGTCATATACTTACATTTCTTTTGTTATGTATATTATTTATATGTTTGAAATTACTGTGTGTCCAAGTTTTTGAAACATCTAATAAACTAATTAAATAAATCTAATCCTGTGTGGAGCTATTTTAATATCCTAAATGTCAAACACCCTCCCCCCACAAAAAAAAACGACCCTGACATTTGAGACCTCGTTTTTTTCTTCAAGCTATATGCATGCATATACATATAAGTAGTGGGTTATACTAATATTCCATCTGACTCTAGTATCATATGCATGTAGCTGCATCTTAAATTGCCAGTTTACAGGCCATTGTATCTGTTTTGCAGGTGATTCTTAGCCACTGCTTGTAGGCAAATCTTGCATATAAAACTACTGTAGAAATCTTGCATACTCATTTATTGTGTTGCTTGTATTTTCAATTTGGAAGTAGTAACCCCTGCCTAAGTGGTAATGTCAGCCATTGAGATGATGCTTAGGTAACTAAATAACTCCTCAGTGTTACTGTTATGATGGTGTACATTTTAACAGAAGTAGGTACACTGTAAAGTTATACTTCATGAAGTATATCAACAATACAGACAAAACCTCCACCCTTATTTATTTTTTTTTTATTAAATGTTCTTGAATCAAATAATGTGACAAATCAAACAAATCCCTGAAATAAGGAATTTTAAAAGACAGAGACAGGGGTTAAAAAAAAAGAGAGGGCAGCGCAGCTGGACTTGGACTCATTTATCATATATGGGTTGACAATTACAAATGTGAGACTATATCTTTGCTTTAAGAAAACTTGTCCTCCTTGGTCAGTCTATCAAAGCTGAGATTCATGATTGTTCTGAAACAGGGAAAATAACTTCTGGCAGCAACACCTGGGAAAGAAAAAGTTTCAGATTTCATGGGATTTTAAAACATTCATCTGACTTTTAGTAGATCCACAAAAACGTTAAGTACTAGAGGAAGTCGCAGTAAGTCTCCTCGCTGATATTTGTCTTCGGCTGCTCTGCTCCAGCCACCCATTAGGTTAATGCATACAAAAGCACTGCTAACAAGGCCCAGCTAAGTGCCCCATTTTTTCATGTTAATACAAGAAAGAGGAGTGTCAGAATGTGACAGTCATCTGCTGTAAACTTGCTTGATAAATACATGTACTAGATGGGGAAACTGCAATCAAATTGTGTTATTTTCTAACTAGCTCTGCCAGTTAACCAAGGCACAGTTTGTGCTCCAGCAATAATTCATGGTATGTATTATAACCTGTCATTTACATGGCCTCAGAAAGTCTTTAGGCAAGTCATGTCTGATACGGTAGAGAATCTGAAAAGATTGGGTGGAGGAATCAGCTCTCCTGCAGTCAGTCTGTGATGGGGAACCTCAGCTGAAGAAACCATCTCAGATGGATCCCTGCTGATTACAAGAAGTAGCAGCTACTCCACAGAGATCATCACTCGGTCCCTCTTTTCAGCAGCAGTGATGCCTGGGAACCCTGATGGTCCTTGACATGGGAGAGGACTTTAATGTTGTTGAAATAGCATTGCCTCATGAAAACGTCATGAGGAAATAGGGCAGGGATATGGGGAAACAGGGTAGGGAAAACCTCATATGGTGCAACGAGGAAAGTTCTCTTCAGGAGGATGTTTGCTCTTGGATAGTGTTGAGAAGAAAAAGAGAATAAAAGAATAGGAGAAGCATGTGTAGAGGAAGCACTTGCTATCCAAGGTACTAGAAGAAAAAAGGGAAGGAACTCTGGTTCCTTTAACAGTTCAGAGAAGGTTAAAATCCCAGTCTGCATTCCTGGACCATATCTCATTACACTTAAATGAAGGATGCTATTTACTTTGATAAGAAATACTTGTATCAAAAATTACTTTGGACTTCAACTGTGGAAAGAAAATAATGTGTATAGCCTAGTCAACACCTTACGTGAGTGGACCAGAAGCCCTCAGATAAACATGAAAGCATAAAGAAGACAAAACAAGGTTCTCTGAATAACAAGTTGCAAGGACTGATGTGATATTTAATTTTTTAAAGTCTGCTAAGCTGAAATAACGGAAGGATATAAGTCTGATAATTTTGTGGCACAATTGAGTAGAAAAGCATGAGTTTTGTCAAGTATAATATGCCTGGGAGCTTTCATATTATTCAGATGATGTCAAATGCAGAGCAAACAGCATAAATGCTGAGCTGTGAGAAACTGTGTGTGAATAAATATGTGCCTATCACACTTTAGACATAAAATATTCATATATTTCAATGCTAATTCTTCCCTAACTGGACTGCTTCCTGAAAAAAAAGGATGTTTTTACAGAAAAGTCACTGGCTACGAGTTATACTTAATATTATGGGTACAAACAGTGGCTAGAAACACTAGCTAGCCCTTTTTTAAACTCCATTCTCTTTTAATTGTGAACCTTCACATTACAAGGTGATAATTACAGAAGCAAATTTAGCATGGGGGCAAACAGCATTTTTCCTGCATCGTTGCCTAATAGTGTGGAGCTGGTTGGGATTCAAGTCCAGACCCTGAATTCGCTGGTGACTCAGAAGCAGCTACGGATTAGCGTTTAATAAAGAATAGGTCATCTATGACCAGCTTTAATTGAAAAGGGACAGCCAGAGATAATTTCAAATGTAACACCATGGTTTCTTGCCTGTTTGAAGAAAGAAGAGCTCTCACTTCCTTCAGTGCCCTTAGTGCTGATGGGAAAAGCCCAGCATTTTCAATCCCTCTGATCAGGCCCAAGGGCAATACTAAACCAAAAATTATGTATATATACTATTTTTATTGGATATTTTGGCCATTCGCAGCACTGTGGACTGAGAGAGTTCACCTGTTTGTATGGCAAGTCTGAAGAGAAGAAGCAATTTTAATCAATGCGCAAGCATTGCTTAGCTCCTCTGTCATGCTCCAAGTAAGCACATATGCAATGCAACCATCTAATTCTGTGCCTCTGTTCCTAGATCTGTACCTTTGGAATGATAATCTCCAGGGATAAATAATGGTCTTTAAACTTGTGGGGTACTGTGATAATGGAGTCATACTACAAAGATATCTGTAAAGAGATAGGTGCTCCAAAGCAATCTCTTCCCAGGGAAAACAGCATGCACCCTACTGACACTGCAATTACCTGGCACTGCACAAGCCTGCCTTTGCTTGCTTTTGTGCCTGCTGGATTCCTCTGCCATGTTATTGGTATACACTTACCTCAGCTAGTTCAGTTGTCTCTTCTGTGGCATTCCAAGCAGCAGGTTCCTGGGGCTTTTCCCACCTTCTCAAAAAGACAGCATTGCCTCTCTTGTGAGCTCCCTATTTATTTCTCACTTGGACATTGTATTCCTTGAGTTCTACACAAACCTTGCCTGAGGATATTTTATTGGGTGTTTTCTTTCTCAACCACCCTCCTTATTTTTCATACTCATCTTACAGCTGAATTTTCATTGTGTCTCTGTACAACTCACCACTTGTGGTTCCTGACACACTTTTTACTGCAGTTCCTGACCTCTGAAACTGATTCCCTATAGTTCTTTGCCTCATAAACTCTCCATCTTCTTCCAAATCTCAGCTGAAGATGTACCTTTTAGCACTTGCCTATATCTCTTAATTTTCTCTTTGACTTTTTTATTATATAACCCGCCAATTTTGTTGCTAAACTGCATAAAGTATTTAGGAATACATGGTATATTAACAAAACGGTTATATAAAATACGGCTGAATTGTGTTGGCCAGATTCTTCTTATTCACATTAGTCGGAAAAGAACTCCATCATTTTCCACAGAATTACACAGATACACTCTGGAGTCAGTGAAAGAGACTAGGACACAGTACATTTTATAAGAAGACTTGACAGCAATCCCAGGTGCTATGCAATGCACCAGAGGCTGCTCACCTGCGTGGTGGGCTGCTCTAGATTGAGCAACGAGCTGGTCCAGGATCAGGAAATGGGTATTGCAGCAAAAAGCCATGTTCTAATAAGAAACAAGCCAAGTGAGGGCTTCTGTGAAACAAACCTGGTGCATAAATTCAGCATTTTTCTTCCTGTCTTCAGTGAAAAATCTTCTTTTAGCCCTTGATACTTTATTGTCTGCAGCTTCCTTATGGATACAAAGCATTAGGGTACGAATCTCATATACACAGAAGGAGCAGTAGTCTGTGCTCATCTTGCATCCTTGATCACCTTAGGCCCAGATACAACCTCCAAAGCCACAGGGCCAGCAGAGCTGCAGTAAGGCTTTAAAATCACTTTAAGGTACTTCTATCAAATGAGTTTTCCATGCCCCTGCTCTGAGGCTAAGTCAGAAACCAGAGAGTACATATGCTGTCCCCAGAGGTTGTGTCACTGGCAAAGAAGTCAAGCATTGCTAATTACTGAAGTGCCGTACTGTGTCCTTTGGCTTAAGTAACTAAGGGACTGATCCAAAGAGACCACAGGAATCAGTGGGAATTTTCTTCCATTTACTTCAGCAGGCTTGGGGTCAGGCCTTTGTTACAGTGTTCCAAAACCTGCTTAAATTCACCTCAAGTTTCTGCTGGTCTCGTAAACTCTATCAATTGTTCCCAGATGCACTGTGCAGAAAATAATTTTCCTTTTCTGTGAGATTTCAAATACAAACAGCAAGCAATATGAGAAGTCTGTGGGCAGCTGGTTTGACTTTTGTCCTAGAAACTCCAGACTGGCCATGCATAACCTTTCTTGAATAGAAAAAATAACAATAATTCAAATTGATTTGGATGCGAGCATAGTCAAAAGGATTGAAACTGGCTGAAAAGACCCTGGCTTGGAAGGAACTTCAAACACCACTGAGGACAGAAATAAGAAGAACAGAGAATGAAACTGTGAGCAGGAAATTACAAAATGAAATTCAAACCAGAAAAGAAAAGTTAATAGATCTTCATCCAAATTCTGTCTTCATTTGCACCTTATGTATTTCCTTTGCTCCTGATCTCCTCCTCTCTTACAGGTTTTAAATAGGCCTGATAAGGCCATTGCCTTCAGTAAGGGGGTTGCTGGTTTGCCTCAGTGTCACTGCGAAGTGTATCAGCCTCAAAGACTTTGAGATGACAGCATGCGGTCTGGAAGAACATGCCCGAGTTTCTCACAGTCTTCAGGAAAAACAAATATAAGTGATATTTACATGTTTGTTCCTATATTATCCTTTTTCTCAGGATATGCTGGGAAGGGGACAATTAACATTATACAGTCAAACGGGGATCTGGCATTTCCTAGCGCAGTGAGGGATGTGTCCTAATGAACTTCCAAATAGCCTTGAAATACTGATCCTGAACACGGAAGAGAGAGAGTAGGCAGAGTTGTTAGTGTGACACTGGATGGAAAAGAATTTAAATTTAATATTAGGAGAATTCAAACTAAATATCACTTCCTATCCGAAGGGAAGTGTTTCCCTCGAAATGTGCTAAAAGACCTATTTCTTGAGATGCCTGAGAAGCAGTGGAAGATAAGTAAGTACACTGTAAGAGGCAGTCTTGCCTTGGCAGGAGGAAGAACCAGGTAACCTTAAGGTCATATGTGTCTAAAATGGATCTTGCAATGATTTTAATGCAATGGGTCTAAGATAATGTTGGCAGCTGAATTCATCACTTCACTGGAGGATCAGTACTTATTTGAAAGTGTTCACACAGTGATATATATTTAGAAACCAACAACAGCCTAGTTTCAGCTGCTTGTCACACATGTAGGATGGGTGCTAGATAAAAGTGACATGGATTAAAAAAAAAAAAAAAAAAAAAAAAAGAGGAGAGTTTAAGTATGAGCCACAGAGGCACTATGTTCCGCTCTTCCAAGGAAAGGTCCAGGAGCCAGAAGAATTAGTTGAGTTCTTGTTGAAGTCATTTATTTCAGGGGTTTAATGAAGCCTGGCTACCAAACTTACTTCAGGAAAAAGAAAAAAACAAAGGCAGCTAAGGAGTTAGCCTTCAATTTGCAGTTATAAATTTGAGATGCTATATCTAGGACATGTGGTTAAACAATTAGTAATACAAAATGTATCTGCTTCTATATCTAGTTCATTTTAGATAAAACAATCTATAGCCAAAATTGATTTATGGAATTCAATGAAGCAATTATGATCAGGCCACAAAATATCTATATGCATGAAAATCCAGTGCGTACAAAAGTAATTAGATAAGCCACCAATCCAATACACTGTTAGACATACTGTACAAATACGCGACCTAATTTGTCTGTTGTGCTGGTGTTGAGCAAATGTAAAATAGGATAAATTCAGATCCAATGGCTTGCTATGTGTTTTTTATTCAGACAGGGTTTGCTCTGACTTCATTTGAGTACAGTGGTATACACCTAGTGTCACGGGGAGCAGCAACAATTTACTAATATTTGTTTGCTAGTTTAAACATTTGTTGGTTTGTTAGGATGGACATAAAGATAGAAAGAGGAAGGAAGGAATGAGGGACTGTTTATTTGGGGAAGAAAATGCAGACATACAAACTAAAGGACGAATAGGTAAACACTTCATTCAAGTTGATTTTCACATCCATATACCCCATCACAGTTGTGCCTGGTAAAATCAATACAATTTACTTTTTCTTTTACTAGAAATAGCTGCTTGTTTCTTTTTAAGCTACCACTCTGAAACTGCTTTCTTTCCTGTGTGGTTTTTTTTTTTTTTTCCCCTGGTCTGCATTTGGGGTTGATAATCTTAGGGGTTGAGTAGCATGGACTCGGATGCTGTTCTTCTCAGTCTTAAAAAGCTTGTGTGTCCCATTTTTCCCCTGAAAACAAAAACTCTATCTTTTTAAAATGTTTTTAAGGTTAGGAAGGTTGTGAGGTAAAGGAAGCAATTATGCTAGCCATTTAAATCCATTGATAGACTCTAACTGGCAGGTCTAGCTTGATTGTAGTGACAATGGAAGAGGCAGGAAGGCTCAGCAGACCAGCCTCCCAGTGGAGATGTACACCAAGGAGAGTGTAGGAGACCAAGAGGGACAGACAGTGCCTAGGTAAAATCAGATGCCTCGGTAAAATACAATAGGAAATGTGGGTTTGGTTCAGAAATGAAGAGCAAGTCTTGTTGCTTTTGTTATTGCAGATGCTGCTATTGCTGGGTTTTACATATTCTTCACTCTTTATGCTTTTTTTTATTTTTATTTTTTATTTTCCCAAGAAAAACAGATATATATCACATCCACATCTTGAAATGTGCTGAATTCATAAGCCTCTGAATGACAAAATACATGAAGAAGTCTAACACAAAAGATGAATTGTAAAAAAACAGAATGATGCATAAAAACAGAAAACAGAAGAGTGTAGATTAAAATCCAAGAGGTGTTTATAGAACTGAGTCAACAAATCAGCTTGAACACATTCATACATTTACTTTAGGCCTATCTATAATTCAGTTTCTAGATTGTTTGCCTGAGTATGTAGGGACTGATTGCCCTCTTGCTTGTTTGTTTAAATCGGGAACATCTTCAGTGCATTTACCAATACAGCAGTGACATAATGGAGAGATGAGTCAGTCACAGAAAAAAGTTATATAATGGTATTTAAAAAAGATCTGCCGTAGTTTACTGTGAGTAAAGAATAATTTTTATAAGCTCTTAGCAAAGAGGTGAACAAGTAGAACTGTTGACCAGTTCCTCAGTGGCTCAGTCTTGATCTTTGCTGACGAAAGATCTGCTTGGGGATATCAGTCACTGAAATGAGCACAAGGCAGGAGTTTCTCCCAGTGATGCTATTGACTGGAATTCACGCCGGCCCTGTGCATGCCAGTGAGCGGTCATTTACACGGGATGTGAAAGCCAGAGCCATCCTGTTCTTCTTATTCCTGGAGTCACATGCAAGGCATCTACCGAACCCCTTTTTTGCAGCTTTCCCTTCCAACACTGCTTTCACTTGGTCAAGAAACAGAGGTGAAGCCACTTGATAGCTTTGACCTCTTATAATTATTTGCCAATCTTTTTGGAGCAAGGGAGATCAAATACAGAGAACAGTTCATATTCAGTCCACATGGTTAAACAAAATTAACTTTGGATAATGAATACATTTGAGGAAAACGTGACTTGCATGTGGATAGTCCCACAAACAGGAAATGAGACCAAATCAATTTGATAAATTGCTCCTTGCAAATGAATCATTCAGACCTACTTTTGCAAGCACTGCATTGAGAGCTACCCAGAGCACTTGGTGAGAAGGGGAATAGAGGGACTGTTTCCTGGCAGAAGCGTAAGCAGGATGTCCATCCTACCCTGTCCAAGAACCATCTAATGGTAGCTCCCAGGCAGCTCCCACTATCTCCCAGCTACCGTGGTGCTGATGTCTTTGTACTGGAAAAGGTTTCCACAGTGACCAGGGGACAGCACTGGGAGAGCTGTAGTCCACACCGATGCTCAGGTCACCTTGCAGAGAGCTGTCGGAAAACAAGGCTCCAGTTTTTTCCTGATGAGCTGTTCAGTCTGTGAATTTTGAACACTGTCAGTGTGGAGATCCTCAGCCCTTTACATAGGATTGAACCATACATGTCAGTGGGGAATTTCAGCCTCATTAGCAACTATGTTAGATCAAATTAAACTCCCTGTGAACTGACTAGATCTAGCTCCACTCCTAATGTTGTATTTGTTTTGTTTTATGTTGTATTTATCTAGGCATAGCTACACTGGGGGAAAGAAAGATTCTGGATAGTTAGCTGGGTATGTGAAAGTAAGCTGGCTGTTTTCATGGCTGTAGGATACAGCTGTGAAATAACATGCAGAGGAATAAACTAGATTCCTTAGTGTTGATCTTAGACCTACCCGTGTCTCCTTTATCCATGTATAAAAGAGCCTGATATTTTACAAGAGGCATGAAGAACATGGCAGCTGATGTAGGCTATTAGGCTGCCACGCACTCTTAGGTGTGCTCTGCTGGCTCCCCTGTGGGCAAGTGCTATGACCACAGCTACTCTGTTGGGAGGTAGGAATATATCGGCTCAAAGAGAATTTGATGCAAAATGATTTAACACCATTTCTTAGCTTTCCACTGAATGTAGATACAAAGGTCGGTAGATAAAATTATTGAGTCATTGGTGCTACTAGATGGAGCAATTTTGTCTTTATTTTTCTATCTTTCTGGGGACCCAATCTCTCTTTCTGTCAGATAAGACTGAGAAGATGGACTTTGTATTCCCACATATTAAACGGCAGGGATATTCTGTCTGGAAAATAACAAATCTGTTACTAATAAAGCAAGAAGGAATAGGAGAAACTTGGGAGGACTTAAACGGCAAGTATACTGATAAGCGTAAGTGCTTTTTGCTCAGCAGAGGTAGGTATTGTGTGTGCATATTTGTGGGTGAGAGAGAAATGCTTTCAAAAACACACACATTTTTCAGTGCAGGTAGAATAACAGTTTTTACTCCTGAGAATACTCAGGTGACAGACAAAGTAGTGCTTAAAGAAACTTTTAGCTGAAGTGTTATTTCTACAGCCATTATCAGCTGCACTCCCATGACTAAAATGCATTCCTCCAGAGAGAGAGGAAAGCTAACAGAGCTTCTAGCCAATTCGCAGGAAATCTGTTTTTTCTTCTTCAGAAAGGAGCAGAGGGAATACTAGGTGAAAAAATTAACTTTGTTGAGACCAGATTTTCGGCACACAAGCAGACACAAAACGGACAATTATATAAGAAGTTAAAGCCCCAGTCACACAATGGGGAATCCGAGGCCTCTTGTTTTTCATGGTGTGGTGACATTTGAGACCAGATGAGCACTCGCTCTTTCAGACTACAGCACACGTGGTGAGGTAGTAAAAGTTTTCAGTTGCCAGAACTGTAAATCACTTTAAGGAGTTCTAGTTTTTAATCTTCCCTACTTAAAATGATACCACTTTATGTATTATTAATCAAAGACCAGAATATATTTCTGTTACATGGTCTGTATAAGGATAGCATAGATTCATGATAGATGGAGCCACCCCAAATTTATACCAGTTGACGGTATGACTAACTGAGATAAGAAGTTTCTGTCATCTCTCAGAGAAACAGAGATTATCAAACCCATTTTGCAGATGGAAAAGCAAAGACTTTCACATATATTCTGTAGCAGAGTTTGAAAAACTCTGTTAATTTGCAGGCCCCATTCTATGTCTGCCGTGTCAGGTCTGTAGGTACTCCTCCTCCTCGCTCAATACTATCACTGAGGCCAAAGGGCACAAGGTGCAATTGATAGTTGAAACAAGCACACAAGGAGGTAGCCCACAGCTGAAAATCTCTTCCAGAGACCCCATTGTGCAGTCTTTCTAGTTTCATTCCTCTCTCCTAAGAGTTGTGTAGATTTAAAAATATGTTTCTCAGTTATTTCTGTTTCCTTTTCAGTACAGCATTATAATGTATCATGGAACTCTGTCAGCACAAATCTTTTCCAGCGACATGCCGTAGAGAGACATTGTGAAATGTAGGATAAATAAGAGTTAAAAACTGATCAGTGGAACAAGCTAGTGTCTCCAAATTGCATTTGGTAATTTTAGGTTGCCCCAAAATACCCAGTGAGAGACATATCCTGAAATGTTTTTAAAAAATAATGTTTGTCTGGATTAGAGGATTTTTATCTCATTTATGTTATGTGCAGAAAAAGGCTGACAGTATGAAGAAGTGAGAGGACAAAGACTGTTTTTCAAAGTACAATATGTATTAGCCAGTATCCTATGTGGCGGGTAACTGAATTCACTGCATTGCTTACGGTTGGTCGTTAGCTATAGCCATTAGCCTGGTGTTCTGGAGTGTCGGGGCAGAGGAACAGAAGCACAAACCAGTAAATCCTCTGCACTTCAGAAAGCAGGAAAAAAGTCAGGAGTACATTTTCAGAAATACAGGGGATGGTGGGAAATATTTCTAGCCATGTCAGTGTCTCAAAACAAGCATTCTCCCCAAAATCAGACAAATACGGAAGCGCCGTTTGAAAACGTGCTCTAAGCACTATGCATGTCTATGTCTGCACTGAATATATTGTCACTGTTAGATAAGAAACAGAAAACGCCAGGGGTCAGGAGAGAAACAGCCAGCCTCAGGAGATGATGGGAAGCAGTAAGATTTTGAAACTGACTGTGATTAGTCTTGATATTGAAGGAAAGAGTTAATGTGCAGAATACTTACGTATAGCATATCTAATTCACTGAGATGAACAAATTATCTAGGGTTGAGCTAAAAAGAACCCTAGTTTTAGACTACAAGAGAAAGACCACTGCTTTGAACTACAAGAAGTCAAAAAATTCTGCTTTGAACTACAAAAAGAGGTACCAGTAAGAAGAACCTTGCTTTAGTTGAGCAGCAAAAGAATTCTGCTTTGAAATACAAGTAGGGGAAAAAAAATCCTATCGTATTCTGAGATGAAATGAAGTAAGAAATGCGCTTCCAAAACAAAGACGAAACCTGGGTTTGGGCATTTGAAACAGAACAAAGAGAAACAGCTGTAAATACAGCGGCAGAGTTGTGTTATCTAATGGTCAGCACCTAAGATTGGAAAGAACTTCTGAGTCATGGTTGCTGGTAATTTGGCCTCTCCTTAGCTGCGTTACTTACCTCACTGCTTCACTTGCTCTCTCTGTAAAACATAGCTGACTCTGCTTACTTACCTTGCAGAAGTGGGGATATCTTTTACAGTGCCTTGAAGATGTTAAGCCTTATGTACATGCTAAGTATTGTTATTATACTTCGCTATAGATGATTACAATGCAAGGCGAGAATAAAAGCCTGCTTTAATATAGAAAAGATAAATGAACATTCTAGCTGCAAACAAGAATAGGCAATGTAGAAAAAAATCAAAAGACTGAATAAAAGAAAAAAAAAAGATGGGGAAGAAAGAAAAAAAAAAAGATGGGGAAGAAAGAAGTAAGCAAGAATGCTCTTCCAAGTACATCTGTCATCCATGAAATGGAAATGACTTGGAAATGACTTGCAACAGGGTGAATTTCCACATGGAAATGACTTGCAACAAGGAAAGTGCTGTTTGCTTCCTTCCTGCCAGATGAAGTAGGCCTCTTGCTGTCGCATTGCCATCTGGTGGGGAAGACCGACAGGCTTTCACAGCATGTGCTCTGCAAAGAAGGTTATCCAGGTAGGGCTGCGGCAGGAGCCACCAGTATTGATACCAGAAACGCCGCAGCCTGCAAAGACCATTGCTCAATTGATCGCTCTGCGTGTTCACCATACCGAGGAGACCGACTGTGCTAATCTGAGAGCAAATGCAATACGTAATGGTGCTTCCGCTAATGGGTAGACAGAAGAAAGCTAGTCATGCTGAAGAGTATGTGCTGAGCACTTCGAAAAATAATATATAATTAGGGAGACATATGGGTAAATGAATTGCAAAGACTGGGTCCTTCATCCACTCATCTGTACGCTGTAGCTAGCTCTTTTCTTTAATATTTCCAGTGAAAATAGAGAAATAATGAGACAGAGCATATGTACTTGTACTTCTGTATGCATTAAACAAAGAGTTTGCTTTGGATGGCCTGATAATTATGTCCAGCATAATGAAGATATATGAGGAAAACACAAAATTAACTTTGTCTTGCAAAAAAATCAAAATGTGCTGAATTCGGGGGGTTTTTTTACTCAAGCACACACAACAGAAGAAAGTGAGAATGAAGCTGGCAGGAACAGAAAGGTCCACCTTCTGCAGAATGTTTTGCCATTTCAGAAGTGAATACTAATTGTGGTACAAATTTGTTGCATCTCCAAACAAAGTCAGCTAGTTAAGTCAAACCTTTCCAAAGAAAATGCTGATGTTTGTGGGCTGAAGCATATTTCCAATATGTGACAAGACAAATCAATTGAAACAGGAGTGCACCAGATAAAACTAGATTCCCTGTAGTTAACTTTATCTTCATGAATGAAACTATTAAAGTCAGTCTTGTTCAGGGAGGCCAGATTCTGAGTTCATTTTCACCCGTGTTTGTCAGATCACCTTTGCCGACTCCATTCATCAGTCTTGCAGCAGTAAGGTTTCTGTGGCATCATTCAAAAGCATCAAAACAGAAAGTCCTTCAGATATTGATTCTGCCACTAAGTATTAGGCACACTGCTACATTTGATTTTTATGGATTGTTACCTTCCTCATAGACCTTTCTATTCCAGGTTCCCCTGAGATCGATGAACATGCATGCTAAATAGAACCTATCAAACATTATTCTTCACTCATTTTAAACCATACATTTCAACAAGCAGGATGGAATTCAACATGCCACAAAAAGCTACTAGGGAACTGCAATTCAGCTTCCCGTCAGACCGAGAGCAGGAAGGACTTCTATACTGCCAAAGGACATCCTGCACAGGGAACAACTGTGCCCTTCTAAGCTGCATGGTTGAATCACAAGACACTGGCGTAAACCTGCTCCAGCTTCCTAAATATTTTGCAAAAATGGAGTATGGACCCATTTTCCTCCCGCAGCTTGCGATGACCCTTCTCTCAACACCAAGATGCAGCCTGGAAAGCAAGACCCTAAGCCATCTTCTGGCCAGTGATGAGCTGGTGTGACCTCAAACTCTACCTATGGTGTTGTACCAGCACCAGAACACCAGAACAAACCCTTTGGCTTTCTACAGTTTATATGACTCATTTTAGGGTTTTGTCCTCTGGCTTAAGGGAGCTTAGTGACATTGGGCAGTTTTTTTCCTACACTGATTCAGCTCTGTGGCACACATGTGTTGACTTTCTGAAGCAAAAGAACTGTCGTGTTTCTGAAAGTAGAAGAATGGAGCCCTATAACTTTATCTCAGAACAGGGAAAAATCAGGAGCACCAGAAACTGGGTGCAAGAGAAATGGAGAGACCATAATGCGGGAAGCAGCTGAGTGTTTGTACTAGCAAAGGTCCTTCTGCAAGGATCCCTGTGGTGCTTGGAGCATCTTCCTCTGACTCCTGCTGTTTAGCTAGGCTGAGCACCAATTCTCCAGGCAGTAGACAGAAAAGGGTGAGGACACAGTAAGAAAAGACTGCATTTAGGTTTTTATCGGCGTGGTGAGATGGTCCCATGGAAAGTGAAGCATAGTCCAGAGCAGTCTTTCTCCCTCCTCAGTTTTGGATCAATGCAGGTCTGCTCAGGTCTACCGGTGTGTGGCTTTTTCCTTTGTCGTACCCTGAAGAATCCCTTCTTTCCTTGAATTCTGTTGTGGTGCCTTTTTAGATGGAGGGTTTGGATGGATATGACATTTCAAGTTTTCGTTACCTCAAAGTAATTATCTTTTAGCTTAAAAATCTAGAAATTACTTTAGCTAAAAGTGTATATTAAAATATGAAAGATTGCCAAAATCAGATGATTACTGGAACAGAACTTACTCTCCTCTAGAATAAGTTCTAGACCACTATCCTGGAGGGTAGTTAAGTCTCTGCAGATAATAAAAACTTAAATTCCAGAATATGAAGCTTTGATAATCCCTTCAGTGTGAGGAGATACTTTCTCCCTCCTTTCTGCATGATTTTTATAACATAACATAACGCTGAATTCTGGTTAACTATGTCTCTCAATTCTTGTGGACCATATGGAATTTAAATAATCGGAAAAACAGGTGCCATTCAGCATAGTGTTTTTAGGAATATAGGGCTTGATCCTCCCTTCCAGGTTGACTGTTTCCACCAATTCAAGATGAGAGGAAAGTGGGTGGGAAGCACTATCGAATCAATATTAAATACCCACTGAAGGCATATGACAGCAGTATAAGAAAAAAACTAGCGAAGAATGAACTCTACAGAGTGTACTATAGCCATTGCTTCCCAGGATTGTTATGTAAAATGCAAAGTTATATAGCTGTAGCTATAGATGACATGCAAAATACTTTTCTTAGATCTTTTTCAGCATTCCTGGAACACAGCTAGGGGAAAAAGTGTTATACACGGGTTTTTTCTTCTTTTTTATTTAAGTGCCTATCAATGTGGAAATGTAAAGTGTCTCACAGAAATCATGCTGATATTTGTCTGTGGGCATATTTCACCCCAGCAGGAGTTTAATGAGTACAGTCAAGGGACGAACACGCTAAGACAGTGGGCTCCAAGTCCATGACCTGGCATTACAAGCAATACTGCAGGATAACAATGGGAGAGGCTCAAACATTAAATCGGTCATACCCAGTTCGTTTGAGTTTCAGGTTGTACAGTGAAGAAGCATTTGTTTATCAAGCAAAAATAAATGCCACTGTGACAAGATTGATAATTTAAGTTATAGCAAGATACATTCATCAGCAGTTACAGCTGAAGTACAAGGCAGAAGGCACAAATGATAATGCACTTGCCATTTTCACACTCTTTAGCAATTCCAACTTTTACCTTGCAAACTCTTTATTTCACTTAGTATCTTGCAGGACAGAGCTGTTTATACGACTATTTAATTAAAACCAATTATCATAAAGTGATCCCATTTTCTGCATTGCGGTCCCTTTGCTTTACTTAGGAGTGCTCTGAATTTACATCAGCTTGACAATTAAAGCTCCAAACCAGTTGCAAAAGCCTTTTATATCTGGTTTTCGTTAGTTCATATTAAACGATTCATTGGCTTGATTTTCACTTCAGTGAGCCTTCTCATAAAATCTGCTTAGGCATAATGGTGATATCACATAGGAAGCGAAATGAATTAATACATCAGCAGAAACACTAACTAGAAGGCTATTTTTTTTTCTCACATTTTATTATTTTGCAGATATACTTGTCAGTCACGTGCAAGATATACTGAGACCAAGAGAGTGGGAAAACAGCACTAAGTCAAAAGGATGCTTTGACACTGTATTCTGTGTTCGTTTGCTGAAGCAGGTGTGTAGTCAGCAAATCTCTGCTGAGGGGAATTATTCTTTAGATGGTCTCTTCTTAGTATTATAATGGTGCCACTAAAGCTGCAATAATTAAGGATCTCTCAGCATTTCATTACAAAACCGTATTTTCAAGTGGATATATAAATTGCATATAGAGAAATTTTGCTTCTTGTTCAAATGTCTTCCTAAAATTAGCATTCTGAGTGGGTTCTTAAAAAAACACACATATTAATTTGTTGATAAGAATGACTTAATGAGTATTTAGCTCAGAAAACATGGAGGAACAGCTGTAACCCGATAAGAAGATATGGTTTACTGCCTTCCAGATCTGTGCAAATATTGCATAAAATGTAATGTACAAAATGCCCCTGTACACAGAAGCAGACACTGATCGTCAGAAATATATCTGTTAAGCAGGCAGGGAGCATCCTTGCATTTATAGGTTTTTGATGTTTGGTGGAAGGCCTGTACAGGCTAATTGAAAATACAAATCTGCAAGATCTCATGTATTATGAACCTTATTAAAAGGTTGGAAAAAGAGATTTACAGTGTAGCTTGCCTAAGATGGCAATGAGGAGAAAAGTGCTTCTGACATCCAGTTGCATGCCCAGTCCAATAAACTCTGTTTTGCGCAAATTATCCTCCATATTCTCTTGTATACACTTCAACAAAAGGGGATCATCAGCTGTAGGAGCAACGTGCTGGAAATGTATCTACTGCATAGCTTGTGCATAGCAAGTATGCCAAGTTAGGCTGACATAAGTGAGGGGACATTCTTTGCTGGCTGAGATGCTTTAGCCCGTAACTACGTAGGCTGACAGCTCGATAGTATGGCCAGGCACTCTGGCTTGCAAATGTAGTTTGCCTTCGTGGCAGGCAGTGAAAGCGGAGAGTGACTCAGGCAGGAAAGATCCCAAACTCATCTCCCCTGAACAGCTAGAACAAGCCAAGGTTTTCTTTCTCCAGTTATTATCAGTCTCTTTTCACTCTTTTCCCTTCCACGAGCCTCCTAGTGACAAGATCAAATTGGGACCCTGTTTATAGCATGTGAAACGGTGCGTGTTTGTAAGGGGCTGTCCATGGGTGCACATGGCAATGTCAATAATGTTATTCCCTGTCAGGCTCCATTCTGTTATCTTGGCTTTTCCTTTCTTATGCAAAGCGTGTGTTCACCATGTAGGTGTTAGGCGGGGAAGGATCAGCTGTGTACTTCTGACTTTGCCCACCAAATGCTTTCCACTGCACTGTCACAGGCACTTCTGAGGTCTGAGCTCTGTCTTACACGTGTAAAAGAGCAACAAGTGGCATGCATTTTTTTCCTGCATTTATAAAGGATTCAAAAAAAACCCCAAACGTTTTTAATGTCTTTGCTGCACTGTAGAAGTGTTTATTTAATTTTACTTCAAAAATACCTAAACATTTTTATTTCGGATGTATTCAGTATTTACCCAAAAGACTGAAGCAGCTCTTTTTGGAACAGATAGTGGTATGATCTATAAATAACAGAGGATTAATTAGGTATTTATCCAACAGATGGTCAGTGAATTAAATAATACAGGTTTTAGAAAACTTCATAATTATGTATTTTTGCCTGAGAGCCCAGTTAAATCTGTATAGAACACTAAACATGACAATCTGAAGGATGACATTAAAAGGCAAATGTAAATAACCAGAGCACTGAAGTTCCCTTTCCAGGACTTGTGCAGTTCTACAGCAAATGTCTGCTCCTCCAGTCTTGTTTTGCTGGAGTTACTTCTGATTCATGCCGTATAACTAGGAGCAGACCCACGGATGAACTTTTGTTCTCTATAAATTATGCTGTTCTGCCTTTTTTTTATTTTTGACTTAAATAGTTCTAGCTTACCTGTCAGTTTGTCAGACCATTGACACTAAACTATATTAAACCACAGTTCCTGTTGGAGTTACCCGCTGCATATCTCATACTTGCATAACTGAATCGCTCAAGTTATGTGAAACAAGGCCTGTATGTGGTGGTATATATTAACCTTTTGCGTATTTATCAGGAAAAAATCCAAGATTTAGTCCACTTTCCACATAAGGATACACAAAAAAAGATTGTATGTACAAAATGTTTTGAATCCTAATGCTCAAGTTTAAGAAAGTATCCAGTATTAGGCTTAGGTTTTGACAGCCTGATTCATTATAGTTATTTCCACTTAATTTGAATATTATCTTCTGCATGTCCTCTCCATTTTTCTTTCATATTGCAAAGCCCCATTTTTAAGCAACAGATGAATTTGTGCTACAGTTATGTTCCCTTTACCTGCCCATCCATGTAATCTGACATCTTGAATAGCTGACATCTGAGCCAGATGCTGTCGGAAAGCCAGTCTGTCCCACCTACTGAATGATGGTTGTTTCCCTACTCGAACAAAATGATGATTTTTTTTTCCTGATAAGCAGCCCATATGTATTAAACTAGTAGTTCTAATCCTGACATTACAATTCCATGGAATGGAAAAAGTGGCTTTGTTTTTTCTTGGTCTTGCCTTTTTAATTCACTTTGTAAGCATCCTATTCTCATTTCAGCTATGTAGAGCAAAGGCACCAGTTTACTGCCTCTAAGTCTCTGTATTTCAGTCAGGTTGAGTGTTATCAATACCCACTCTTTTTTTAAATTTTATATTTTACTTAGTACTTCAGGTCCTACAATCATGTGAGACCAGAAGTCATTTTTTATCACAAAAAAAAGAAACAAAAAGGTTTCTATACCTCATAAGTGCAGAAAAAAAGATTTGAATGTGTTATCTGGATATCTGATAAGATTCTGCAAAGAACAAAATGAACTGCAATTGTGTTATGATTTTAAAATCTCACTGCTTTTAAATTAAGCACACGGTATGATTTGATTGAAACCTGATTTCAGTGTTGGCAGAAGGGTTCCTCTGAGTCCTCAGTGGACATGTGTGGGTGCCAGGAAGATCCCCCTTCTGCCACCCATCCCAAGGCTAAGACCATAAAGGTTAGGCTGCCGTTAGGAAGGACAATGATCCAGTCTGTGGTGCCCTCCCACTATCACGATCACTAGCCTCCAAGTAGATGAGAAGAGACATGTCTGCTAAAAATATATGTCTCTTAATAGCTGAAAAGCGAGCAGGAACAATACTGAAATGCCCTCTAGAAACTAAGGGTGGAAAAAGGGCAGAAGGGGGAGGAAGCACAGAAAAAACTGAGAAGAGCTGTACAGAAAAGTCAAAGGGGAAGCAAAGCAGGTGACCTACAAACCAGCTACTACTCTTTGGGAAAGCGGCTTTGACTTGGAAGTCAGAAGAGAAAGCATGACCAGTAGTAGATATGGACTATAGAGTAAATGTGAGCCACCCCTGTTGAGCAGAACCTATAAAGTAAGCCTTTTTTTAGTCAAAAGATTAGGCTAAAATTCTGTTTAGCTTGATACTGCTCACAAAATTTTCTAGGACCAGAGCTAAGGGGTTGTCAGAACTGTTTTTAATTTATTTTTCATTACTTAATTTTTTAGTATTTTTCTGTCCCCTATCAACATTTTTTCCCTTCCAGCAACAAAACAGGATGAGGGAAAGATATACAGAACCAGAAAAATGTTTTGTAAGATTTGAATCCACCTTTTTGTAACCTTTGAGGAAATACTGGAAGATATTGAATAAATATATTTTCCTGAAAATACTTGTAGGGTTTTGCAAAGCCCTGTTGGAGGTAGGATAAATAAATAAATCTGGAACTAAAAAGTCAGGCTGTGCCCTGCCTGACTTTCTACCACATCATCTAAAGCATGGGTGCCACAGTTAATACTGAAAAGTGGAAAGAAGCGTGGATACCGTAGCACTTGCTAACCTTCATTTGGTCTTATGATTTTTCTGTAGAACTATGATAACTTTCTAATTTAACTGAGGGTCTGAACCTACAAAAATGGAGTTGTGGTCTGAAGGGAAGCAATGTGAGCAGTAGCAGGCAGGTAAGAACCCCCTGCAAGTGCCAAATGCAAGGTGAGCTGGGACCACTACCTCTCTTCACACATGTCATCACGCAGATGTCATCTGATAACAATTTACTTAACGCTGTAGAAAGAGGAGGTTTCTCATCTTAATTACACCAGCTCTGAAACAGCACCATGGATTTCATTGAAATTATTGCATAATTAAAGTGGCGACTAATGTAAAGGAGAATAAAGGAGAATATAATCAAGATTCATGTTTTATTACTTCCAGAGACCACACACTGTGGCCTGGGGTTGTCCTGGTTTGTGGAAGTGGAGGAGGAAAATGTGGGCATACAATTGGGACCCCAGGATGGAAAGACAGTGTAGGACAAAGGGAAGGGAGTGGAGACCATGGCATTGATGTTCTGCTTTGGGAGGTGGGACCGATTGTGATATACTACATTATAATGTGGATTATAATATGGAAGATGGAGTAGTCTGAGGATCCGTAGATAAATATAAGTCTATAAATTACATTTCTGTCTAGAAACCTGTGGTTAGTGGCCAAGGAACAGCAATTCACAGCTGGCCAGTGGTGAACAACAGAGGAAGCAAATGAATGAAGAAGTGGTAGCGGCTACGCAGGGGCAGTGATGGCAGAGACAGGAAGCATTCGAGATATGCTCATCGCTATAGAGGAATTCCGTGCTGCGGCCGGAACCGAGACTCAAATAGCCTACACCTAAATTTCTGAAGATTAAATCAGCCCAAAGAGCAAGAGAACCGACTACTCAATGACCCACAATTTACAAAACCAAAACCATGAATAGTTGGTAAAACAGCTTGGGATAAATGAAAACCAACTCCAATCTTTCAGCTCACACCTTAAAAAAACAACCAAGTCACCCTTCTCTGCCATTGGAAATAGTACTTTGGGGGGAAAAAAGGGAACAGTGGAGTATTTAGGAGAAGTATTGGCTGACTGATTTAGGGTTTTTTTGATTGCATTTAATCACAGGAGATGGTCTGGCAGGGAGCTAAAGAGGTCATCTAATCCTTTTCCACATCCACAGAAACATCTTGGTACCAGAAAATATCTATTATATTTGATTTCTGGCTTTCTCAGAACCACTTACTATTAAATAACGTCAGGGAATCTTTTCTTTCTGAATTTCAAGCTGGGGCACAGAGAGACAGAAAATCAAGCAATTGCATTATCTTTTGAAATAGATATAACTTCTTTCAAATAGGGCAGAAATCTACAAAGCAAGGAATAGTCAGGCACTGGAACCTGAACTGTCTCTCCAGTTTGCCCGTTTAATGGATTAAGGGCACACCAAGGTTCATGCCTACCACATGGTTTCTTTCATTACTAAGAACTGCTCTTATCAAGAAAATACTAACATTTACTTAGCACCAGTAATACAAATAGAAAACGGTTTCTGTTCACAGCCCCGCAAGACTGGTTACAGGGCTGTTGTCTCACACGGCCAGCTGAGTGACAGCTTCCAGGATAGGGATGAGTGTGCTGCGGGATAGAGGCAGAGGAGGGATCTTCTTACGCCCTGCAGAGAAGCCCAAAGGGGAATGGGATTTGCTTCTTAAAGTCCAAAAAAGGAAAAAAAAAAAAACCAAACCACCAAACCTGATTATATGTAGATTCTTCATTGTCCAAATAGCTAACAATTTGGTAATATGCCTGCATATTTTTTGTCTGAGTTGAATGCTACTTGGTGTTATTCCTAGGGGAATTTTATCAGTAAAAACATTCTTTCCTGTGCGAGGATTGAGACATCTCTAGGACAGTGATTGCTGAATAGAAGAAAACCAATAGAAACCCACTGACAGCCAAATATAGCATTAATTCATGCCTCCTGAGAGGTAACAAAACATATGTTTTGGTAGCATCAAGTGGTGAGCAGCAGGAGGAAAATTTAAGATCTCCCTTGATTATCTGAGATCTTTCTCCTGTATTAAAACATAACCTTTGTTTTGCCCACTGAGAAATCCTTTTGGCATTTCACAACACCTCTGAGTACCTTGCCCCAAGGCTTTGTAAAACTCCTCCTCCCAGCTAGCTTTGAAATTGTGCAAATTCTGCACAGTGTCTTGGGGAACGGAAATAATTTGTTTGTCCATTTGCGCTTACTGCAGATCAGACGAGGCTCCCCAGTCAGGGCTCTGGGCAGAGTTTTCCTATGCAAATTCCAGCAAAGTGAACATCTTTCGTGCTAAATATTCCTGCACAGTACACATGTTATTCCCCTGTCAAAAACAGTTTGTGCTGAAGTGCCTGGTTGTTGTAAACAGGGAACAAGGAAAATGACTTCGGGGAAGGCTCACACACACACACATCGCTCTGCAATCAGGTCTGATTGAAGCCGTAGGCAAACCAGCAGTTTAAATCTGTCTTTGGAGACTGTAGGCCAAAGAGACCTAAACAGCACAGGAAACTTGAGGCATTAGCCAACAGATGTGGTTTAATTTTGCTACATCTGTTGGCAGATACACAGAACGTGAGAACACAGGATGGCTGATATTAGCAGCCTGGGAGGGGCAAAGCCACAGGCAGTGAAAGCTGAATGTCAGGGACGTGATGCCTGAGGCAGGTGTCTCTGGGCATAAAGTGAACTCTTTCCGTGCAGTCTGCCAGCTTGATAACATTGGTTTCTATAGATGGAAAAGGTATTTCCTCTAGAGACGCTGCAGTCATCTAGCAGGGTACGTCCTGCAGGTACAGTGAGCTGGGAAATAAATTGCTATGGCAAATTAGCAGAGGGTTAAAAAGTTAAAGTCAGCATTTTCAGGATTGCACACAGATTTAGGAGGGCTCAGTTTCTGCATGCTCAGCCTGAGACAAATAATGGCTCAGATGCTAAAGGGCTAACCTCCCCCCCTTAGAAGTTCCACCTTTTCAGGGTTTTCAGCCCTCATAAAAACCAGGCATTAGCTCTTTTGTGTAGTGAATGTCTACAGAATAAGCGTCACTGTCACTACCAGCTTCTGGAAAAAGTCGCTTTCTGTTTCCACCTTTATGCTTTACCTTTGGCACCTCCATCCAGCTAGCCGGGTGTGCTAGTGCAAGTGAGAACTGTGATCTCAAACTCACTTCTATGCTCATTCAGCTGTTGGGGTTTTTTTTTTCCAAATTAACGATAAGCCCTTTTATTTAGGACTCTATTCAAATAGGATTTTCAAAAAGAAAGTGATAATGGATTTTTCATTTTTGAAGTGCCATATGCATTGACTTTTTAATAAGGTCTTCCTGAGCATCTCCTGGTTAGTCTGTTGCTAATTTATTCCTGATTTATGTGCATAATCATTTAAAAAAAGAAGCTATACAAAGACCTTTCACCTTCACCTTGCCCTGGCAGTGAGAAAGCAGCCTTGCATCTGCAGTTTTTTCACCATACCTCTCCACAGTGCCTGACGTCTCCTCGGTTAGATACTTCCTTGAGAGAAGCGTAGGTGTTTGGTATTACTTCTGCCATTTACAGACAAGAGGAAAGGCTCCAGCTCATGCTCACTTTGCACTAGCAACCACTTCAGTAAACTGAGGGCTGTTTGGCAGGCACAGCCATGGGCTGGTGGATACCCAGATTGGCTCTGCCCAACCCAATTCAGTCCCAGAGCAGTAAGGCCATGCTAGCACAGTTAACTCAGTAAGACTAATATAGTTGCCATCTGTAGAAATGCCTGTGCTTGCTGTGAATGAGCGGTACGTGCTGTAGGTCCTTGATACCCTACAGTTATGTCAACATGCCACCCCGCCTGGTGTAAATACCCTGCATCCCTCCTGGTGTGGGGCTAGCTCGTCCAGTAAAGGCTCACATTCTTCATGCCTTCACCATCAACTCAACTTTCTTCCTTCTCCCCAAAAGGACAGTTAATTTAAAACTAAGCATAAATTCATTGTATTAACATAAGTATTTTTATTAAATTATTTCCTGGTAGTTTATTTAAATACAGCTTGAGTATTTTCTACATCATATTGGCAGATACCTGCAAGATTTCCTCCTGTCTTTGAACATGAGCATATGATCATCCTTTCAGAAACAGTGAAATCTTTTTTATGTAGTTCTTCCTTCTTCATCATGTTCTTCCATAGCTTCCTGTATCTGTGAAAGACAGATAGTGTTGTGTATAGGCTTTGTCAGTGCCAAGGAGAGATAGGGAATGGAGGAAGATGAATTAACTGGAGCTCAGTCGAAACAAGACTAAAATTATATCGTTTAAATATTCAGTTTATTTCAGAGGCAGAGAATAGCGACTATCATTGTAGTAAGGCAAGATACATGGAGAGAAATACAGAAAGTATCACTGGTCTTTGCCCAGCATAAATGGCTCTTGCTTGTAAGCTATAAAAATATACATGATATAATCATAGAAACAATTATAAGTTTACCTTCTAAGGGCTGCTAAAATGAATCAGAGCATTTTCTTCAATTTCCCTGAGCCTTCAAGCTGACACTGAAGCTCTTGTGTTGCATTGCTCGTTCAGTCAAATTTCCCAGTGAAGTCAGGGGGGGCTTAAAGCATGAAGGAATACATGACTGGCTCTTCAGAACACATCAATTTTGATGTGAACTGAGAAAAAGACTCCTGCTGCGAATATAACCATTAACCTCGTGCTTTGATACTGACAGGCAGCTGTAGTATTTAGCCACTAGGCAGAGAATGGAGTGGCCACAGCTCTGGGAAGCCAGAGGAGGTGATGAGAGTTAGCGGGGAGCAGCTCGCTGTGCTCAGGTACTGCTGCCCCCCTGGCTCCCCTTCGCTGCGCCCACTGTGCAGGGCCTGATCCCTGCTTGCACCTCACAGGGCAGCGTGGGCAGCTCCTGGTGTTTATGGTCCACAGCTGTGATGGACCCATGTCCCAAAGGGTACTTATGAGTGAGCTTAAAATGGAAAACCAGAAGGCAAATAGCTACTGAGATGAGGAAGAGGTGCTGAGGAAGCCAGAGCCCCTGTCTAGTGGTAGCCAGCATCAATGGGAGTCAGTCCAATAACCTGAAGACAACTGTCCTGGCTCAAATTCAGCTAAGGGCTTTGCAGGGAGCCGGGGTAGACCGCTCAGGGCTTGTATGGGGATATGTAGTGGCTGTGTTTCCCATCGCTTGGAAAATAGATGTTGTTGTGCTCTGCTACAAGCACCGATGGGCTCCAATGAAATTATGAGAAGGAATGAAAGTCAATTTAGAAGGATTCAGAAATGAAAAATGACACAAAGGAGCTCCAGGAATTTGCAAGTAGGAGTGAAATAGAATTGTGTTTGCAGTGCCTGTAATGGAAATGTGTTCCTTTTACACTGGGCTGGTATGAGCTGCTCTCACATAGCCTGCGGCAATTTGGGAGGCCCACTGATGAAGCCGATGTGCTTACAAAAGTGTAAATCCAGTGAGAGAGAAAAACTAGGAGCTATTATTGTGACATACATTCAGAAAGTATATTTACAGTGACTATAAACAAAGATAATTGTTGAATATCGTTGTTCTTGGAAAAGTTTTGCCTGTGCACTGTTTGCCCAAGCAATATCCTGCTTATCATAGGCTGAGTGCTTATTTAATGAAATCAGTTCCTGTTTATCTCCAGCTCCTGATCTATCTGTCTTTCTATCTGTATTGTAATGGTCTGGTTTTGCATTTTCAAGCTAGTCCTGTGCAAGTTTTTCATCTAAGCGCGCTCCTTTTGTTTGTCATTCCTGGGCCTGTTCAGAGGTCCCTCCCAGCTCCAACCTACCAAGGCTTCCTTGTAGGACTCCTTGTGCAGCAGGAAAGGTCGTCAGTATTTCTTACTGAAATAATCTTTTTCTCCTAAGATTCTGTCAAGCTAGACACTTTAAAAGCTATGTTAAACTGACAGAGTTCTCTGGGTTTTGCTCTTCTTTTAATTCCTGTGTTTGACTGATTTATTTCTCTTGTCTGCTCTGTCAGCTTACTGTTTATTCTCCCCTTACTTGCCTTAGACCTGCTGTTTGTCCCCTTGGCATTTTTCAGCTCTCTGCTTTCTTTTCGTGGGCAGGTGTATTATCTAGAGCTGGGACCACAGAGCATACTTCCTCTCGTATCACCCACTTCTGTCTGAATAGTTGACCTTAATTTTCTCAAAATTAAAAAAAAAAAGATCTAGGAGAGTTTTCCCCTCTCCACAGTTTCCAGCTAAGGCTGCAGTGTGTATATTGCAGTGTGGTAACTGGCTTCAGTCCCCTTCTCTCTGTCCCCTTCACATATGAGTTCATATATTTAGGGAAGTGATCGTGCCCCTGTACTCGGCACTGGTGAGGCCGCACCTTGAATACTGTGTTCAGTTTTGGGCCCCCCACTACAAGAGAGACATTGAGGTGCTGGAGCGTGTCCAGAGAAGGGCAACGAAGCTGGTGAAGGGTCTGGAGCAGAAGTCTGATGAGGAGCGGCTGAGGGAACTGGGGTTGTTTAGCCTGGAGAGAAGGAGGCTGAGGGGAGACCTTATCGCTCTCTCCAACTACCTGAAAGGAGGTTGTAGAGAGGTGGGGGTCGGTCTCTTCTCCCAGGTAACAAGTGATAGGACAAGAGGAAATGGCCTCAAGTTGCGCCAGGGGAGGTTTAGACTGGATATTAGGAAATTTTACTTCACTGAAAGGGTTATCAAGCATTGGACCAGGCTGCCCAGGGAAGTGGTTGAGTTGCCATCCCTGGAGGTATTTAAAAGACGTTTGGATGAGGTGCTTAGGGACATGGTATAGTGGTGGTCTTGGCAGTGTTAGGTTTACGGTTGGACTCGATGATCTTAAAGGTCTTTTCCAACCTACACGATTCTGTGATTCTGTGATTCTATACTATTGAGTTTAGCACTCCTTGAGGTAGGACAGCAGGGCCTTTACTATCCCTGTAGAGTGCTGTATTTTAGAGTATAAAGAACAAAACCAACAAGAAAATTGTAATAATAATACAATATTGTAACTGAAATAGGATTGCTATTGGGATTCAAACGGGTGGTCTCCAGATACAACTCAGCTATCACAGGAAAGGATGTTACTGAATGCAAAGGTTTTATTTTTCCCAGCTCAGCACATAGCCAATGTTTCACCAGGATGACAAGAGATGGTGTACTGCAGGGCTTCTTTCACTTAACTGTAAAACCAAGTTTACGACTGCTTATGGTCACTAATGTGTCCTGGCATACTTCCAAGTGTTGGATCATTAACCTTGCTGTCAGAGCTAAAATCCACTTATATAATTAGGTTATCTTTATCTCAAATTTCCACTTGCAGTTTCACTTGGAAAAAAAACCCAACTGTTCTTCCTTCCCTTTCCTTCAGAAAAGAAAACAGCTGTGTGGAGCTGCTGTCAAATAAAGGTGACTTGGCTCTTCCTTTGCCTTTTCCACTTGTTTTTTTAACACAGTAATAGATCTAATCCTTCATCTCCTCACTTCACTCTCTTTGATTTTGTATCTAAATCACAGAATTCCGTTTAATACTTTTTATGTCCTTATTCTGCACCTATGACTATTCCAGAGAGGTGCTAGGCCAGGTGAGTGGTAGCTTTCATGTTTTTTGCTTTCTCCTTAGCTGACTTCTAACCAGACTAAAAGTTATGGAGAGGGGGAAACGTGGTTTGCTATGAGATGCTCTGGGGTTTACCTTTGAAGACAAGGTCAAAGCACCTTTTAGTCTTTGGAAAGGATAACAACAGGGTTTGAGGTAGTTCTTATTGTATGAGAATTTTTATGTGATATTTTTGGTGCCATTTTTCTTTACATTTTTCCTCTTTCTACATAGCACATTCCTCAGTAATTTAGTACTTTCGGTCATCTGTATAATCCTGTACTAGGATCTAATGTGATACTCATAGCTGGAGAGTGCACCCCATTAGGCAAATGAAAAGCTCTGAAGTGCAGACAGGCAGTAGAAGGCACCTCACATGCAATCAGCAGTGTGCATGCTTCCAGGTTTAAATCGCAATTATGATTTGAAACTTGTACCTGTGAAAGCAGCATTGTGAGAGTTTGGAGTATCTGCTCACAAAGATCAGAGGCAAAGTGCGCTAGGAATTTCCTAATGGCCAGTACTTTCAGCTACTGCCAGTGTTAGCATCTGAAAACCCATCTTCATTCTGTCTGGCAGAGATAATTTCATCTGTAACAAAAATTCTAGCAGGGCAAAATCTTTCCTAATTCACATTTTTGCAACTTCATTGCCATCGGATGCCTCAGTTCCCATCACATTTTTTTTCCCTGTATATCCCTGAAGGGATGTAGACAGTCGAACTGCACGGGGGCCATGGAGGCACATCTGGACTGGCAGCTGCAGCTGTGTTAACAGGTTTGTTCTGAACAAGAGCAGAATCCAGCTAAGGCATGCTCTGTGCCAGATCGGCATGACTAGCAAAAATAAGATAGCAGCTAAGACACATTCTTGTCGCTAATTCCCATCAGCTTGTCTCAAAATGCATCCATTCCTACAGTTTGATGGAGGCACACACTTCGGGTACCTGCTCCTCTGATGGGAATTCGGACATCAGTTTGAATGAGGGACTGTTTTCTGCTTCTTTTTTTGCCAGAGCAGAGAAAATGTTTTTAACCACTCCCAAAGCTTTGGTGCTGCTCATTCAGTGTGTTGTTGTTCACGCAAACAGAAGAGGTGATGGCCACGTGAGTTTGCATCTATTTTGGTGTAACCATTTGTATTTGTCTCTCTGCTACAACCCATCCCTTTCAGCTGTGCTGAACAATACGAAGGTGTTCTTCGCAAAGACTATAGGCACGAAAAAAAGCAAAAAACCCAAAAATGTTTTTCCCATGAACCATAACTGAGACTGCCAGCTTTGTAGTCTTCACGGGAAACAAAAGTCAAACCATGGAGGAGGTATGCTGACCAAACCTTTCATAGCTAAAGGGAAGGACGTTCTAAGTCCTATAATGTTGATGTCAAAGTTTTATTAGTGATAGCATTGACGTGCTTTTCTCCTTTTAAGGTATTACAGAAACTATTCTGTATTTAGGACTATCTCAATTATTTGTGAGAAAGAAAACTATATAAAGTAGTATCAATACTTGGATAATAAAGAACTTCACTTCTTTAGATATAATTGGAGTGGAGTATAACCAACAGGAAAATATAGATTGCTTTCATGAATTGCCAGCAAGCAGTAACGTGTACTTTGGTGGTGAAAAATGACATATGAAAGAAGATTAGCCCCATCATATGTTATGCTTCACAAACTATCTCCATGAAAATGCAGAGTTTACTTTCTTCTTTGCTCAAAACCTGTTTTGGGTAGAGATCACTACTGATTTGAAATGTAAATCAAAATTTCCTCATGAATCAGAGGACTTCATTAGTCTTGCATGGCATCGTTCTTTCCAATATGACCTCTGTTGCAAAATGATGTCTCATTCCCATTCTCAGACTGATAGAGTCAGTAATGAAGGAGGAAGGTTGGGCAGCTTTGAAAAAGGTAACTATTTGTCTTGAGTGCTTCTTTCAATATTTTCTGATATGAAAGCAAAAACACATCGGAACCAATTTCCTTGCCTTCTGTCAGTCTGCCTCACTTCCACTAGGTGCAAGTTGTGGGAATTCACTGAACAGAAATGATACTGCTCATCCTGTCCTAAGCAGAGCTCTTACTTCCATTTTAATGTGCTCGCCATGTGAGAGTGTTGCATGGAGTGGAACATCATTTAACATATACCGTATGATATTCTAGTCCCTGATGCCAATGGTGCATCGTTGAATACTAAAATGAACAGAGAACTCAATGTACTATAACATTTTTTTCACAACACTTCTTCCACGGTGTGAAGTCGATTGATGTCTTTGATTAGCCCAATTTTAACATAGAGGATGGTGCAGTTTCTTCTCCATCTTGTCTGGAAATAGTAAAAAATGCAAAGTCTGGTATTTCTAGTTGGTATTTGGTAACTATAGGTACTGCTCCTTTCCTCAACCCCATAATGCACTTGAGGATTTATGTAGTGCAAGGTGAATGCATTCAATAGTAGAAGTAAAATCCATTGTCTCTTCTAAGGAATATGCATGAGCATATATGTAGACAAGCAAATAATTTTATTTCCATTCTGAGAAACCTCCAAATCTAGTGTCAGGATCTAACAGTCTGATTAATTACATTTTAATTCATTTTAATTATATATGTACTAAATAGGCTTCAGTTAAATGTTTTTATTAAATAGAGCTTTTAAAAGTTCAAATAATTCGTATTAGTTTAAATTAAAATGGCAATGAGCATTTTCTAGCAGTAAAATAAAAGTTAAAAACTTTTAATTAAAAGACAGAACTGTAAAAACTCTAAAAAAACCATCCGCTCGAATGATTTCATTATTTATACTAATAGAAAGTCTCAATGGAGTTTTCAAAGATCTCCATAATGAAAAAAAATCTAAATATAATAACCTTTCTTTTCTTTTTTCCACTTTTTTTCATCTAATTCATCCAAATAAAAATAAAATGTAAAGCATTTTGTGAAAAGGGGGTACGCAATCACATTTTATGGCTTACACTTCAATTGGCTTAAAAATAGAGACATCAATGAGACTAGGTTTCTAAGAAGTTTTATCATTAATTTTAATGTTCCCATAAAAGTGAATGAGAAGTTACAGTGTTTTGGTCATCTCAGTAGTTAAACTAATAAAAATACATACTTTTTCAACCATGCATACGATAGTAGTCCCAAATGATTAAAACAGCTGTTGGGAGTTTTTTTCCCAGTTTTCATGCTTTTATTTATTCTTGGAAAATTTCCACTCTAACTATCCTAAATTCACCTCAGCATCAAATGGTAAGGCTCAGAAAGACTTCTCTTTTCAGGGAAGCAAATAAATCACAGTAAAGACAAAAGAATATGTATTTAAATTTATTTTGTTCAGAGCCATGTCAATTTTTAGCTGAAGCAATTCTTTTGGAGAAAAATGTAAATTGGGGGGGATGTATATTCCATTAAGCTTTACTGAATTGTTCCATTAAAAGAATGAAGACAAAAGAAAAAATGTGAATATTTTACTTGGAACTTTTAGAATGTTTTTTTTTAAACAAATATGCTTTATTGTTTTCATTCAAAAATATTTATATTTTGAAGTTTCTCTGCTTTTTCATATTTTTTTTTAAAGTGGTGAAGTCAAAATGGTGTTTTTCCACTGTCCTGATTCATTCTCATCGAACTATTTTGTTTGATCCTCCATTCTTCTTGTTCCCCCTGTAGAAGACCTCAAATCAACAACAATGCGTAAAGAAATAAAATTCTTCTAGTTTCAATCTGAAAAACCACAAGCAAACTAACAAAAAATCCCCCCTTGCAGGTCACTTGAAAGCATTGGAAAATGTGTCTTCTGAAGCTAAACTGAACTAAACCAAACCAGGAATTATTCTCATCATTCTAGTTGTATTGGTTCAGATAGGAAGGAGCATGGGCAACGTCTAACCATACATCAGCTGTGCATGGAGAAAAACACAGAGACTGTACAGATAAATGAGGCCATTTGCTAAAGGCACATGGACTCTTAAGATAAATATTCTCCTTCCGAGTCCAAGCTAGTGTCTCTGAAAGGCATTGCACCGCATGCATGTACTCACTGGCATCCAGGCTGCCTCTGCAGCATCGTGGCACACCGCTTGTTTAGACTAGGTAGAAAGCACCACAAATGTATCTAAATTATTTTATTAGCCAAATGAAACTCCCACAGAATTCAGGAGGCTGTGGATTAGCAATGACCTTGTACGAGAACATTTCTAAATCAAAAGAGAAACAAAAGGCACGTACCAGTCACTCTCAGTTACCTTCCTGTCACTCGCTTCCTCTACGGTGGGTCTGTTCAGCTGCAGCTGGTGCTCCTCCTGCTTCCTCTTTACTGCACATTACCTGAGGCATAAAATCAAGAGATTGGGTATGTCCACGCCACAGTAATAGCAATGACTGCTGCGTGGTGTTGAGATACCCACGTTGACTTCTAAGCAGCTATGCTCGGGCATAGGAAGCAGTCCCGTTACCCTGGCACGTCAGCCCATCCATTCACCCCGTTCCTGTGGCTGCGACTGATGCGTGGACAAATGCTGTGTCTCTCAGCAGTGGAAACAAATCATAATCCTTTCACGCTTAACCTTGATTCTGCCTATTAAAATAGACTTGAAAGCTAATGAAAAAGATATTATAATTTTTTCCGTACTTCATTTCACCACTAAGTCAGGACCTTTAAATGTTCACTGCTAAACAAGGACTTTTTGGAAAACAAGGTGCCAGAAGGTGACCATGGATCTCTGCTCCTAGGTACGAGCCCTGTTAGCTGATAGTAAAGCAAATGAAAGTTAGGTTTTTAAAACAAGAGTAAGCCTGGCTTCTGACGTTAAAGGGAGATGTCAGCTGTTGAATTTGCTCATAGGCCAGCTATTCATGTCAAGGACTGGTCATTCAAACATGCTTTCCCATAAATATCCTATCTGTCCTTTGTAATAAGAGTGAGAAACATAAATACAAGCACAGCAGAATTATCATTATGAGGTAAGAGGGAAAAAGTAGAAAATTTGGAAACTAAGTCATTTAGCATATGTTAATGTGGCCTTTTACTGGAGAGAGTAACAGAGAATTTTGCACAACAGCCACACCTTCCAGAAAAATAAAGATGGTATGTTGGAAGCAAAATCCTTCCAATGTTAATGTTTAATTCCACAAAAGATATTTTTTGCAGATGGCTACTATGTTTTTCCAAGCCATTAATTTACGAATATTATGCATATGCACATTTTTTTCTGTGAGAAAATAAATCATCTAATCTACACAGTATCCGCCCATTCTTACACAAACTAGACATTCACATAGCAATGCGCTGAGCTTGATCAGTTAGACAACTTTTAGGATTTGTCTTTTAATGTATGACCTTGACAAAAAAATAATAATATTGTTTTCTTATACGTGCCAAGCACATGAAAAAACGTATGCACTCGCAGCCTGTTAAAAGGAACAGAAGTTTCACTCTAGAAATTTTGGTGCTTTGTGGTTTGGTGTTTTACTAATAAGAAATGAAAGAAAAAGGACTCCTTGCTAATCTGCTTCTCTGTGTTTCTCTCAAAGTTACACATCTGTTCAATCCCAGTGGAAATAATTTCTTAACTTTATTTTAGTTACTAAGCAAAATTTTACAGCTGACCTACCAAAGGAAATGTAGTCTTGGTTCCCCAAGTCCATTTAAAAAGAGACACAAGGAAAGAAGACTCTGACCTCAGCAGGGCAGGGCACTATGGAATTGGCACAGCAGAATTTCCAAATCTTGCATTAGCATTAGTGCTATCCATTTTTAAACTGTTTCACACTTTGTAGAGCAGAATGCAAAATTTTTACAATTTTAACAATTACTGGTATGAATACTGAGCTGAGGAGTTGTGACGTCCAATAAAGTAAAACATCTATGAGCAGGAAAAGGCTATGTCTAATCCAAGCTGCAAACTCCTATTCATCCAGGTGGACATTCCTATGAAAATCACGGAAAAGGTGTGATCCTAAGCTGTTAAATAAAGGTCATATTTGAAAGTGGGACTTAAAAACCTGAGTCACTTAGGTCTGTATAGAGTCAGACCAAAATATCTTCCAGACACCCATCTCTTAATCTCGCTGTGCCGGATCCTGAAAGCTATTCAGGTTCTTAATTCCCATTGAATCGAACACCTTTGAAGCTCTGTGCATTCTGGCTCCAGCTAGGTCTGGAGGAAATTGCTGTCACACACTGGTGCTGGCTCATATCGTTCCTTCCATAGGTTTTCATAAACTTCCATCTGTACCACAGAGATAGTACCACTTCCTGAGCTTTTGTAAGGCTGTGAATAGAAATGAAGACCTGAGAGAAACTGGTAGTATTGTAATAGAAGTTTTGTCAGTATAGTAAGTGGTCTCTAACACTTTTCCTGAGGATGGACTACTGCAGGTAGTCTTGTTGGCTCTTGTTGGCTTCTGTGCGGCTTGGGATGGTACAAGGTACTATTTTCAATCGGTGTTGGAAATGGTGTGTGACCTTAAATGAAGAGTGATGGGTAGGTACACTGAGAGACTCTCCAAAGCTGTTGAAGGAGAATTGTAGTTTCTACCAAATAAAGAAAGAAAAGATAGAGAGACAGTGAGCTAGACAGACACAGAAGAAAGAAGGCAATTAAAGATAATTTTCCTACACAAAATTGTGCATCTTGCCCATGGACTCCTTGCAGCTAAGCAGAAAAAAATTTGGATAAATAGAAAAATTATGTAGAGGTTCTTTTTGTTTATCAAGAACTCCCCTTCCTTCTGTAGATATTTTGTGCTGAGTTTACAGACATGTTCGTGATGGCCAGTGTCTGTGAAACATTCCATGGAGTAACCTTTCTTTAGCGATTTTCCTTCAAGGCCTATGAGATCTGTTCCTGCTTGCTTTTACTGCACTGCTCTTTTGCTCACTGAAATAATTTGTCCCTGATTTAAATGGAGAAAATAAGTGAGATTTGTTCTTTGTGATCATGACAGAAACATTTAAAGATGAAATGCCTTTAGCTAGTTTGCGATCTAGAGTCTCTGGGTTGGAAAGGGTAAATATGATGGCGACAACTGAGCAATACTTCAGTCTTGACATGACCGCCTCTTCTAGCAATTACAGCAAAGAAACAATATGTTCTTTACCCTTCTAAGCAAACAGTTGTTCATTACTTGCACAAGATGTTGGTTAATAACACTGCCCCTAAAGTAGCCAGAAATTTCCTGCTTTTATTTTATTTTATATTATTGGTGTCTTGGTGTTTTTTTCTCTTTATCCCAAGGCATTAGGTGGATATTTTCATCATGTAGACTGGCTCATTTGTCTCTGTAGCTCTTCCATTCAATGCATGCTCCTGCTGCCTGGCGCATAGCCCTTCAGCCAGCAGAACCAATTAACCTCCCTCTTTTTCTTTAAAAGTGAAAAAAAAACTCTCCTCCCTTTTCTGTGCTTACAATAGGGTTAGCCAAAGTACATATTCACAGCTATAAATATATCTCTTGGAAAACTGTAAGCATGTGCCATGAATTGGATTTATTTTGTCTTGGGAAATCACACTTAATATAAAACTACAGTTTCTGACCTTTTCTTTGTTTTTCATTGTATTACTTATTAGCATAAACTAACATTTATACTCCAGCTAATATCCAAAGAGGTGTTGACATGCTTGTGGATACGTAAGCTTGCCAGATAAATGACAAACCAAAGGGACGTCTTACCCATGCAGTCGCTGCAGTGCATTGCAGAAAAGCAAAATATCCTGCAGGTCAAGGAGGCATTGCAGAATGAACACCATCACCTTGACTGAATACAATCGATCTGCTTGAAAGCACCAACGTGAGCTCAGGAAAAGGTAGTCGCTCTATCAAGACAGGATTGATAAACATTGTTTGAGCCACCTGGGCTTCTTCCAGTTGCAATACCTGTGACAGGGGTGGGGATATACTTTAGTAACCACTGTAGTTGGCAAAAATTACCCCTTGTTCCCACCTAAACCCTAGATGAAACACATGGTTTGTTTTGATTTTTATAAAGGGAAAGGCTTGATTAAATCATTTCTGTTTCCCCAGGGTGTTTGCCAGCTGTAGGTCGGAACCCTTATTAATAAACTGAAAATTTTATGAGAAATATTTGTATGGTTTTGTCTTTATTATTTTATATACCATTTATAATATTTCATGTGTTCTTATTATTTTATTAATTTATGAACTACCTTGAAAGAGGGTGTGATATGTATGGGCTAGCGGCTGCTACAAACATGGTCAAGGCTTCTGCTGACTATTAGGGCCATTCTTCAATTCACTGAGCTCCTTCTACTGCTAGCCTGAAAAGGACCGAAGCTTTGTAAGCGGAGGTAGCACCTGAAGCACAGCTGTGATGGAAAAAAATTGTGAATAAGAGTCAGAGTCAGGAAAGAACACTGTGGTATTTGGCCAGGTATCTAGTCCTCCGTACTTGAAATACCTATGATCCTTCCTAGGAAGGAAAATGCAAAAATCAGATTAAATAGGAAAATGTGACTAATTTTGACACATTCAGTCCCTGTTAAATGCATGTTTGTCACTCATAATGTGAAATTTGTGACTTGACCGCAGTAATGTTCACTTTGTTCTCTGTATTTCAGTCTTCCAGGCACAGATGTTTGGAGCATCTCCATGAACTTCCGCATTCTGAAAGTCACAAGATAATACTTCATAACTCCATCAAGCCCATTTATATAAAATCCCTGGTATCCATTTGATATCACATCATTGCAGCAGTTTCGCACAAACTCATGCATAGTGATCTGTTTAACCAATGTCCCTGTCTTTTGGAACATTGGGACCATTGCCTGTTGGATCAGTGAAGGACAAGAGGATTTTTTGACAACATATGTTGTCCGTGAGTGCTCTACCTAAACCCTCATCAGTCCCACCACATTATGCTGAGTGTGGCAATATGCTAATAGGGACACTCCCTCAGCCACAAGGTAAGCTTCCTGGTAGCCGGCAGTTTCCTCAGTGACTAGCTCTTCCAGGACTTGGCTGAGGAGCACAGGCTGAAGTGTTCCAGTTTCCAAGGCAAACTCCTGAACAAAGCTGTAAGAAGCAGCCATACGTATTCCAATTAGAGGTATGGCCGTGCTAATCCTTGTAGTATCATAGGGCTGTGGCTTCTGCTTGTCCGTGAGGGACTTCTACCCTGCACTTTGGCCTGCACCAACAAAAGCAAGCTGAGAGGAATCATTAGGTCCTTGTTCCTAGGCCTCCCCTTTACTCATCCTGCCTGGTCTTTCTCTGACCATGAGAAATTCTTTATTCGAAGCTTTCTCCTCCCTGAAATCTGTTGCTTCCCAGAGAGCTCATTTTGTTTCCAGAGGTCTCTTACAACACGCAGGCTGGCAATTAAGGGCCAAACTAATATCTACAGTAGCTAACAGAGCTTTAAGGTAGGTGCGTAAGGTAGTCTACAGTAATTGTACCCTGTGTGTGTTTTGGTACCTGCTGTGAATTTAATGTGGAGGTAGGTAATCAAGTACACTGCATTTGGTCATAGGGGAGAGGGGATAGTTCTGCAGAGAGGCTTCTTCACCCAGCTGTGCAGGAGTAGCGTGCAATCTGCGTGTGAGGATGGTGTGGGCAGAACTGAAATATCTCCAGCGTGTTTTGTGCTGCCTAAAGAAATTTAGCAGAGATCTCCCCTTTCCAGACCCCAAATGCTTGAAATATAGGAACTGTGATTAGCTGCATGACAGCAAAGTTGCTTTACTGTTCTTATTACTCTAAGACCTGCTTCTAAGGCTATTTTCTCTCTTCATGAATCCAATAGACCTTTTGGAGCAGTTTTAAACTAGCTAATTGTGTGATGGAGGGAGTTTGTTACAGACCCATTAAAAAATGGGTCATTACCTTCTCACAGTGAGGGAAAAGGGTGGAAGAGGAGAGAAACTATTAAACAGCTTCAGGGTTAAAAATTGAATTGGTTGCTTTTGATCTGGCATAAAACCCAATGTAGGTAACAGAATTCCTGGGAAGAGAGGTGGGGAAATCAAGGAGCACTGATCATTTGTAGTGTCTACTGAATCAGAAGCAACTGTAGCACAGGAATCAAGCCCTGCTGCGCAGGTGTGAAATCGAGAAGTCACACACATCCAAAAATACATTGAATGCATCAGATGCTGCTGTGATTGACCTTATTTAGTGTACATTAGGTTTGTACCCTTGGACAGTAGGTAATGTGTTACAGGCAGTACATAGTCCTGATACCCAGTGTGCAGTCCATTTATTCTTTGCCTCAACAGATTGATTCAATGATTTGCCAGCGCCTCTGATCCAAAAATGGATGATCTTTCTGTCCAAGTCCCAAAGACCCGTGCCCACTTTTGCTTCCATGTGTTCCTTGCAATGTTGTTTCGGATCAGAAGCTTCCCTCTTCACAGATAAAGAAGGAAGTGGCAATTAATTCTGTTGTGAAGTCAAACAAAGAAAATAGAAGACGCAGGGGAAATATGTTTCTCTTTTTATCTTAGTGTATTTTTAAATAAAAATGTCAGTCCTTTCCAACCAACTTTGTCAGTAATCACAAAGGAAAAAACCAACTATTTAAAATATGGCTATTTCCCTCTCATCTCTTTTTATTCACTATTTCTTAAATATTGTTAACAACTTTTGCAATTCAAGAGACAGTCTGAGTGGTGATGCAGAAGAATTTCCAGCTCTGCTTGGTGGGTTGGTTCTGAGATCCAGCTGACCACAGCCAGGCTTTCCATCAGCCCAGCTTCAAGTAATGCAGCCAGGCATGTCCTGCAGGATCAGGCAATTGTTTAGACTTAGTGGAGCTCGGCCCCACTGCTGTCTTGTTCAAAACTCCCATTTGTCCTTGCCCAAAGTGGGCCTGATTTCCCACTTTGCATAACTCCAGGTCACTGTTGCCCCAGTGAAGTAGATGAACTTGCCTTTACATAAGCTGTTAAAAATGACCATGATTTCTGCCACCTACCCTGGGGAAATAGACATAAACCACTGGAAATCAAAATTAATTGGCAAGATGTTCGGAAAGAGCAGGAGCATTCCCGTGAGAAGTGCAGGAATAGCAGCAGCAGATCACCGCCTCCATGTTGTGTCTTCTAACCTGAATCTCTTCCATTAATTGTCTCGCTTCTCGCATAGCAAGAATTTGTCAGCAAAGGAGCAGAGAAAAAAGCTGTCTTACTATGAAAATCTAGTATTTATCATAGCTTTTCCTACAGCACACTTAGCTACTGCTTGCTCAGTGATTAAAACCTCCTGCAAGGGAAACAAAAAATAGTTAGGTTTTATACTTCTTATTGATACTGCATGTGAAGGGTGCCCTGTTAATTACTAGGTATGTGTGAAAGCTCTCTTCGAGTAGAAAAAAGCCATTCCAAGTTCCTCGTTTGTGCCTACCTACAGCACAGTTTCCATCTTGTCCCACTGCTACTTTCACCGCTGCCTGCATATTGCACACCTTTCTTCCTCTAACCCCATCATGCTCTACTCTGCCATTGAAGCAGAAATACATTAAAGTGCTTCTTTATAACCACTGAATGCTTCAGTCGCTTTTCCTTCCACCTTTCTCAGTTCCTTGCGCTGGCAATGCTCCTCCTGCCGGCCCTTTGATGGCTCACACATCACTGTGTCTGTACAGTAGAGCATGGTGAGGCTCTGTCTCCTTTGCAGCCTGTGTTGTAGGCACTTACACTTCCAGGGAGCAGGTGCAGAGTTCTGCCTCTCTTTCAGGTGCTGTTCTGTACTTGCTTAGTATAGGTATAAATGACTACACTGAGCTCAAAGCAGAGGTGGGCCCTGCATATGTAATTGTTAATACCTATTCTTACTTTTGAATCAAAAATGTAGAAAGCTTGTGCAAAAATCTGTTCTTGGAGAGGGAGGGGAAAGCAAAAAGCCTTTCTAGGCTTGCCTCTGCCTGCCTCTCCATACAATTGGCAGGATAGATATTGCCCTGTTTGAACAGAATCTGCTTCAATTCACAGAAAATATTGGTGAGTAGATGATTTTACCGTCCCTAACTTCACTGCTTCTGTTAGCTGAGCACGTGTCATGGTACTGCATCCCTTGCTTGTGAATGCTGAGCCTCACAAGGTGGAATAAAACCTCCCATGTCAGAAGAGCTGTGGAGAGCCTGGTGCCTCAGCATGGCGACTGAGAGAGGTGGGAAGACACGCTCCCCAGGTTCATCCTTTGGGAAGGGAAAAAAGCAATAAATTCTCTTCATTTCTACGTCTGTGGGAGCAGACGAGGAGGGTGAATCAAATGCGGATAAGGGGCAAGGGATGAAGAACTACAGGGCTGCTCTGCAAATTTTTTTTAAAGATTGTAGAAGTGGGAAATGTAAATAAAGACTTCAGACCACAGAGGCCATGCAAGGAGAGGCCCTGCTGGATACTCTGTACAGTGTAACAAGACAGGCTTCACAGTATGATTCAGGCTGTTGTTAAAGAAATGCGGTACCACAGAAATTAAGACAAATTGGAAGCTTACTACAAGTTCATTCCCCAAACATCATCACACTTCTGCTTAACGTTGGATTTAAATGTCTAGCAGTCTCCTTTCATCCCAGCAGCTCGCAGCAGGCAAGGTTTCATCTTGCAAATGCTGTCATCACAACTGGCAGCCTTGCTGACCGCCTTAGCAGAGAGGCCAAGGACTCGTCGATGTTGTGTTAATTTAAATGGAATAAATTGGCCTAAAAAGTCAAAGGCATTAGCACGACCCTGTCACTGTACGCTTAAACAAGGCTCAGGGTTTTGAGCACAGAGACTTTAGCTGAGTCCCATGGCAAAAAGCACCATTAAAAATCTTTTAACTTTCATTAAAGATTCAGAAAAATAAAGAAAAACATTGAAGTCACTGAAATGTAGAGTATTGAGGCTTTCACTCAGCCTTCCTTTAGGCCTTTAGTTATAGAGCTTGGTTTATTTAGAGGAACAGAAAGCAAATATTTAGTCTTAAGTAGGATGAAACTGTGGTTTTGGGGAAAAAAACTGAGTTTGTTGAGATGGTCTAGACTGTTGCCATTAAAGTCCAACCTCAGCTTCCTGAAAACAAACATTTGCAGTCACACAGGAAATGGAGTTTCTGCCACTAATGATGACTCTTCCTTGCACTTCTCAAGTCCCCCGATGGGTGAGGACAGGGACAATCTGAAGCCCACCACAACCGCGTAAGCTTGCAACTCTTTTCTGTGCTATTTAGTACAGGGCTGTTAATGGCTTCACTGGTTACAGAGCCTTAACGGTACTGCAAGGGATTCACTTGACCAGGTAGTCAAAACTGAAGGCAAAAGGGAAATGGAAAGAAATTGAGATTAAAAAGAGAAGCACGTGGTGGGAACACCAGTTCCAGGGGGACTAGCAATGCTCCTCTCCATGGCATATCCTGCTTAGGAGGCTTTCACAGTTGGGACAGCTGAGGTCCAGCAGGGGCTCAGAGCAGCAGTGGTGTAGCTCTGATGGCAGAAATGGTGTCCTTCAGGGTGATACTTCTTCTTCCTGGCAGAGTTGTTCATCAGGAGAACCGCTGACTCAGGAGCTCAGCCCAAGTAGTACTTTGTTCACCGATTACATAGGGAAACAAGTTTCCCTTCTGTTTGCCTGTGTTCCTCAGGCAGGATCTAACGCCATACTTGAGGTTTGTCAGTGCTCTTGGCTGGACTGGTTCTGTGTCTCTCTAAAGTTTCCTAGCTTCACTACAGGTACATATGTAACAGTCTGATCTGGACTCTGTATACCTTAAATAGCTTAATGCACCACTGGAAGAAGTGAGGACACAGGCTGGGCAATTGTGTGCCTTATGGATCTGGCTGAGGCAAAGTCATAGAGCAGCATGGAACAAGCATGCTATGCTGTTTTGGAGATTAATAGAATTTAATTTACCATGCCATCTATTATGAAGGTGCCTCAAGCAGCCAAGCCTGAGCCCTGGTTGTGGTAGGTGTCGTACAGGCGTAGATGACAAGTCTAGCTTGCAGATATTTGATAACACAGCGATAACAATAACTTAAAGTTCCCAGTGGCAAGCCTGCTTCCCATTCTATTTGGTTACTTAAAAAAAAAAAAAGTAAGTCCTGCGGCATGGTGGCCGTGTGTCCTCTGAAGCACCAAAAACAAAGGCTCAGCTGGTTTAGATGGTTTAGTTTAGTTACCTAACAGTAAAAAGGAGTATTCAAAAGAAAGGAAATACAGCTGCCCATGAATGGCTTCCAAAAACACTCGATGGCGTGTTCTCTTACAGTGTACCAGGCAACACTTGCATGCTGTCAGCCAAGGGTAGATATCAATATGGTACCGAAATAAGGGAATCTGTAGAGCTGCTTGAACAGAAAGATCATGCTCTGGAACAAAGGAAGCATGCAAGGCAAAGGACAGAAACAGAAAATAAAAACCTTCTCGCACCTGCAAGGGCAGACATGAAATGTTGCGCATAGGTCTGTACACCTATCTTTGTAGTCACCCAGCTTGCCTGACCCACCTCCACTTATTGTGCCGTTCTCAGCTGCTACAGGGACTCAAGAGTAGCAAAGGGGGGAAAAGAGGGAGTTGCTCCAGATCTGCAAGGGTTAAAGCCTTTAAAACTCAAGAAGTGTTTTCCTGCTACGCTGGGTTCACAGGGACAGGACCTATTTTAAATGTAAAGTTAATTCCACATTACCAAATAAATTAAAGAAGTTTACTTGAACTTAGAAAGGGGGAAATATAACCTGACTCTATCTCCACATGCAATCGGCACTCTTTCCCACGCAAAGGCAGCAGGAGCTCTCCCGAGTGCATTAATAAGCATTTCCCTGCAAGGCATTGTTCTGGAAGGCGGGGAGAGAAAGACTGTTCTCTAAGTAGGAATGGTAGAAATGCAGCAATGCAAACAAACACTGATAATTAAACAACGCATGTACTTGAGCTTTGCAGTGGATTTAAATTATAAAATTGCAAAAATAGTCTGCACGCTTTCTGGGCCTTCACCTGCCACCTGGTAGATCTTGGGAGAGGGCAGCGGAGCATCTCCTGGAGTTCTGGGACAGTGCCAGACTTCAAGATGCTGGAGCTAGTTCTCCATATCTGGCCGTCCTTGTGTCCTTTCAGAGATGGCGCAAGATCAGAAGAGCAGAGCCAGGGTTCAGCTACCAAGCAGAGCATTCAGAGGAGCCCAAGGGCCTCAGACAAGATGGCAGCACCTGCCGAATGCATTCAGTCCCCGAATCCAACCTGCAGTCGTTCAGCGGCAGGATCGGAGCGGGCACTGCACAGCTGAGACAGAAAAATGAGACTTAATTATTTGGAGACCCTTATAACCCAGATGCGCTGTTCCACTAAGCAGAAATCGGTGCCGCTCTGTTCATTATACAGAAACATTCTGTATAGAATGTTTAGAATTTCCTTCATAGGTAGAACTTGATACTTTTTTCTTCTTATTATTATTATTCATTCTCTGCTGCTGTGTAATACTACACTGACATGTCAGGAGCTACTTTATTGCCCCTGAGTTGTTACTTTTCGGTTGTGGATGAGATGAGTCCTGTGTTAGAAAACAGCTTTCCTCCTCCCAAACTGTTTAGTGTAAACAAGACTTTTCTTGCAAGTGTGTGATGTTGTTTAATTGAGGTAAAGTACTGTCTAATTGCACAGATAATGCACAAGCAATAAAAGTAGGAAAATTGCAGGATGGAATTTTTAAGGGTTGGGTTTTTTTTTTACTTTCGCTGTGAACAAAACATATTTTTACACTGATGAGTTTTTAATTAGACACAGCTCCCATTAGCTAAGATTAGGAGCTGGATTACACCTCCTGCATTTTTGAAACACTATATGATGATGAAAAGGATAAGTGAAAAGGAAGAATTAACACAAAAAGTTTCATTGCATCTAGGGATATGCTAAACAACATCTGAGCAAAGATAACTGCCTTCCCTCCACCCCTGCTGATGCGTCTGGGTTTATCAGCAGGAAATGAGAGTGTTTATGTATTGGGAGATATTTGTTTTAAATATTTATAGGGTGCAAACTCCTTGGGCATTTACAGGAGGCTTTGTGAATACATCATTAAGTTTTTTACACAGATGCATTTTGGTGAATCTTTTTGGCATAACGCAAAAAGATTCCTTGCCCAGCCTCTGCATTAACCTTACTGCACTGTCCGGATTAAAAGGAGTAGGAGAGGCAATGACACAGTTACAGATAAATGAGCAGTACCTGGAACACAGGAAAATCTCAATGCGAAGCAAGAGGGTTGAATTACAACACTGGCATTCCTAACATTTCATTCTTCCCTTTACCTCACCGGCGCTTGCACAAACAAGTATATACAAATATGATCCAGAGTGTTTGCTCTGACCCCAAGTGCAGCATAGAGGAGCTTCTGAGTAGCTAGTGATTATAAGACTGACGATAAGGCACTGAGAAGAATCCATCTCCTGTGAATAATCATACAAATATAGTCGTTTCCTTGCCTTGCTTCTCTTTTGACCTCAGATATGTTTCCCTTATTTAGCCTAATAAAGCTGCACAGGGCAGGGAGTTATAGCTGCTTAAAGATAAGCATAAGTCAGCGCTTTAGGATGCAAGGTAGGTATTCTGGATCGTGTCCTTTAGGTTAAGGGCAGTCCATTTCTTGGTGCTTTGGTTAGGTTTTTTTGGAGAGGTATGGACAGGAGGCCACGTGGTTTTCTTTCCCCTCAATCTAAGCAACTGTATGTGATGAAGCACAACCCATGAATTTTCTTTTCCTTTTTGTGTCTAAGGAGAAACAAGAGGGAAAGGTAGAGAGTGTGTTCTTTGTTGCCATAGGTCATAATGAGGTATGTGCTCCCAGATCCTCTGCCAGCTCTTCACCTGTAAAGCAACAGATGAGCCAAAAATTGTTTCCCTCTTTGTGGAACGCCGTTCTGCAGAAATATATGCTGAGCAGCACTTTAACGAGACACAAATACTCTCTCCCACTTGGCATTTCAACATCAGTGATATTTGGGATTCAGAGCTCTGAAATATTCACAGATCTCCTTGTACAACACCTTTGCCATAGGCATGCTAACTAAAGATGCAAAATCTGGCTGGACAGGCTATGCTTCGTGCCCACAGCTGATGAACAGAACGGGTATTTCGGCTGCCAGCTCTCCAATCCCATCTGTTAGGATGCTGCTTATGTGGGTTAGATGTTGGTCAGACCCTTGCCCCTACTCCAGAAATGCCGTGTAGGAAAAGGGTGACAGGTCAGTTTGATTCCAGACTTGCAGTTACTACTTGCAGAAAGCAGCAGGATGTGTATGAGTTGGGATGACTTATGACTGACACCGAATGTAAGACTTCATTAATTAGAAGCTGTATTAATTAGGAAACTTTTTTTTTAAAGTCACCGGGTGCTGTATAACCATGTTATTTTTAACTTTGTTAACTGGAAAAAAATTGAAGCGAGAAGATTATAATTAGCCACGTTTCTGTACTGCATGCCTTCATACACTCTGCCACACCTGTTGACATTTAAGTTCCAAAAAACCTTTTCTAAACAAGACAATAGCCAAATAGCAGATGATGGGAAGGCATGCAGATCATAAGGCTTGTAGATGCCAAAAAGACAGATTGTATGCAGCAGGCACCCTGAAAAAATATTTGGAAAGTCACTTGGTCTCTCTAAGTTTGTGACAGTGAAGCAGCTGTGACAGCTGCTTACAGGCAGCCCCACTGCATCCACTGACACCTGCAGGTAAACTATAAAAGGAGTTAATCAGACGAGACATAATTTGGAGCCTACCAGTCAAAAAGGAATAATCCCAACTGGCCAACCTCAGGGTGCCTAATGCCCTTGTAAAAAGACCAAGGACATCACAAAATATGACTTCCCTATTAAGTTCATTGCAATATCACCTACAGGTCCCACCTGAGACCAGGACTTTGTTGTATAATAGGGTGTACAAATGCAGCCTGTGCAATCAAAAAGCATAGAGTCTACATGAATGAGGCTGACGGTGCCCAGCCACAAAAGGCTGGCCTGATTTGGGTACGTAATACGTAACCTCATTCTCTAGAAGAGAGCAGGGAGTCAAATACGACACCAAGCACAAGGCTGGCTGCTTGGCTCATTGCATCCTGCCTCCTCTTGGTTTGTATGGCTGCTTTTCCTTGTACGGTATGTACTCATAAGTAAAAGCCTGTCTTAGTGCTCTGGATCTGAATGGGGGTGACCATACAAATGTCCATGCTGACTGCAGATCATCTGTCATTCAACCAGAAGACAGCAGACAGCATGTGTTAGGCAAGGGAGAGAGATACTTTAATAGCTCTGAAAGGAGTTCAGTAATTGTTAATTTTGAGATCCGACTCATTCCGTTTCCCTTTAGCTATAACGCTACATTGAGGAAGTGGGATTTATCATAATTACATTTTCACCCTGAGGAGAGAGACCTGGAGGTAATTCTGAACTTCAGTGCTATCTGCTAGGTTCACAGAAGGTTTGGGATTAAATAAGAAAGATCAGGTTTGCACCTTTTGCCACCAGGCTTTGCTGCTACAATGTCAATTTGAGCAAAGTTCCTTCATACAAAGATTGCTTGGAGTCACCATGAACCTCTCTAATGATGGTAGGGTTACAGGTGCCTTTTGTTTGAGAGAGCAACTGTGCTCCTTATTGTGACCAGATAGTAAAAACAACTGGGGGAAATGCATAACGCTCATCTGTGAGAAACCCCTGGACTTCTGCTGAGAAATTGTTCCAAAAAAAGCCCCAAGCACTATTAAAAAAATGGGAGAATGTTTGAAGGCTTAACTCGCCATTTATTGTTTTTATTTTCTCTCCCCGTCCCCCAGTCTTTTTCTTCTCTAACCAAATATCCTTCACCACACAATATATCTTATCTTAGCTCATGGATGTAAACGGTTTTCCTCTTGAAAAGAAACCTCTTGAGTACAAACAGCATAGAGCATGGCAGGAAATACGGCAACTGGTGGTCTCAGTGCCATGGGAAAAAAAAGTAGGTTTTGTCATTTCTGACTTATAGGGCAATTATAAAATTACTTCCAGACATCAGCTGAGATCATCCTCTTCAGCCCATTGTAACTTTGATTCACTTATGTTGTAAAATAAATAAATAAATAAAAATAAGCAAACAAGCAGTAACAGAGTGCACAACCCCATAATCTGTTGCTTCATTAATGCAAGATGTAAATGCTTCTCTTAATCTTCCAGAGCCCAGGAGTACAGGGTGGTGTATCATGAAGACAAAGCAGGGTTACTGAAGGGACACTCTATACACCCTTTTTAACTCAAATGCATTCGGTGCCATTGAACAAAAAGCTTTAATTTATCTCACATGCAAAGCTCTGAACGTATTGCTTGTTTAAGCATGTTGATGCGGACAGTGCAATTACTCAGAGCTGGAACTTCTTTCACTGATGGCTCAACTGCAGGTCACGTCCCGCTGAAGTTGTTGGGAATGAAAGCAGCAAGGAGGTGCTGACTCTCCCCGAGGCCACCGACTTGATGTCCTTATTGATGCCACTTGTTAGTGCACAGAGAAGGCACTCGGCCACATCTGCAGTGCAGCTCTGCTGATGGACATAGGTGCTTCCCAGGTAGGTGCAGGCAGAAAGGAGTCGGCCCAGCACCTTTGGACATCAGGCATCTTAGTTGGATAGTTGGGAAGGTCATTTCAAGCATGGATAATGGGTGAAACCACATTGAACATTTTGCCTCCAGATGCATGTGTAAATTGCACTGGGCTTAATGCAGCTTCATAAGCACACAGCAGAGCAGGATATTTTATAATGCCTGTTGCTGTGATATATAAGCACTTATCTAACTTACTTTAAATGCTGAGCAAGCCAGCTGCAGGCCCTCCAAGGAAGCAAGATTAGCAGGCAGCTTGTTGCCATACCCTCAATGGGAAGCACTTGCTACTGGGAATTCTTGCTACCAAAGCAAGATGATTTCTGTGCAAAAGTCATAGCCAGATCTGGCAGCAGGATATGTATCCTGGGCAGCATACCTTTGGCTATGAATTTTAAATATTTCATAACTTGATTGTATTTTTATTTAGCTTATGCAGCTCTTGTACTTCAGCCATTGCCCTGCTTTGGTGATCTGAAAGAAAAAAATGTAATTGTGCAATGCTGAATGCAGGCTGTACATATATGACCTGTTGCATTCCATAGAAAATAATTGTATTAGAATAGATTTTTGTCCTGCCTCTTTCCCACAGGCAAATTCAGCCTATTTCCCAATTGAGTACATCAATCATTATAACAATCATTTCTAGATCATTTGAGACACTGCTACGTCCATGCTGTGGGAAAAGGAGGAAAATCTTAAGAGGATATTTTCGCAGTTGCTACAGAGCATTTCACCAGTTTTCTGCATTCTAAGCCCATGAAGGAGTATGTATGGGATGGTCCCTGAATTTGAGTTCAGCCCCAGTAATCTTAATGTTGCTCTGCATGGATAGAGGACCTAATCACAAATTTCCACGTGTGCATATGTACTTACAAACCCACTCTATCTTCACAAGCAGTACAACTACACTGCAAACCTCTTCAGTTCGTCCTTACACAATACAATTGGCCATAAGAGGTCTGAGCTGCAAGGCAGTATAGCAAGGCATCCATTTTTTGCTTAAAGAAATGCAAGTCCGGTTCATGTGCCATTGAATTTCAAACAAACAGTTTTAGTCTCCTTGTGTTAACCTGGAAGGAGTTTAGCATCACTGAATGTTTACACAGAGTCAGTGCTCTTCTGAAGTTGCTCCAATGTTTTGAGACACTCTTTAACTTGCATTTTTAAGTTAGATATTTGTATGGCTGCCTTCTGTAATAGGCGTCTCTCATTAACTGTATGAGTGAGAGATCAAGTCCTTTACTTTGAACTATTTAATTTTAAGATTTAATTTTATATATGTCACTGCCTTTAAATTCAGTTAAGGAATAAGAGCTCAGATTATTATTACTGGCAACGTGTTAAACTTTGAGGCACGGATGTGTGATCCTGAAATGCAGTCAGTGTCTTGGGACTGCTTTGATAAGTTCTGAAGACAAAGGTAACTTGTCCACGTGCTTCTCAAATGCGCAGCTTGCCTGCATCCTGGTTAAACTGGTAGGCGAACGCGGCATGACTTGCAGAGGTGCAGCACTGATGTGACAATTTGAATTAATAAGAATTACCCAATACTGTAATATCATTTCTAGGCATCACATGTTCAAAAGCTGCATTTCGAGGAATGATTTAAAAAGCTGACACTGCCAGCAAGTTGAAAGGCAGCTTACATACCAATTCACATCTACCATGTCTGCAACTTAGTATCCATCACATTAGTGTATGCAGACCTCATTCTACAGCTTTAGCCTGGTTATGGTTGAATTGAATAAAGTTTTAATTAGCTCAGAAATAGGGATTGTAATGTTTTGGAAGTGAAAGCATATCTTTTTAATGTTATAAGTTCAGTGTATGCAAATTTACTTACACCACTTTGGGGAAGCAGAATTTAAGTAAGTGCCAAGATAAAGGTCTCTGTTGAAACGCTAGACTCAGACTTTCAGTTGTAGTTGAAACTGTTCAAGGTGGGATAGAGGAGAGGCCATGAATATTAATATGGGCTCTACATTTGACACATGCAAAAAAGAGAACAATTTTTTCCCTTATTTGCCAGAAGTTTTATTGCTGTATGGAAGTACAAGCAAGAAGGTATCCAAACATCTTTGGGCTAAATTGTGTCCTTTTCCTCTTCCTTTTCCTTCACAATAAATTAAGCTGCCTTCATGAAGTCATAAAATACATATTTTTGTGAAAGCCTGGGGCTCTATTAGAAGACTTGCACATACATGGTAATCAAACAGAGTTTTAAAGGGCTATTTAAAAGTGTGTACAGAATGGGATTAATGAAACTAACTGGATTTGCATTTAGCCCAGTTTTGCTGTCAAGTTTTCAGATTTCTGGTTTTGAAGAGAAAACCTTTGTTTTATGCTTAACTACTGGCAGGTAGCACTTCACACGTTATGCAGTAGTAAAAAGATCTACTTTCGTTATGGAGCAGCGGATTATATTTCTTTATTTCTATAATAGTCTTATTGTTACTATTTCCATGGAATTGCTTCCAGAAAAGGCACCACTTAGGTTTTTCCTCTTTTTCCATTCTTTCTTAATCTTTTTTTTTTTTTTGTCCTTTTCTTTCCTTTGCTTCTAGACTTTGACTTCAGATTCTTTTTATAGAGCGAGCAAAGCTGAGCAGGCTTGGCATTCTATTTCGAGTACCATTAAAATGCGTATAAATGTAGTACTCAACCAAAAGTGACAGTAATAGCAGTCCAAATTCACAAGTGTTGCTGTTTTACACTGCCGTCCCAGCTCCCTTGCAATTAAAAAGCACAATAGATAATGTTGGGTGACATACTCTAAATATTTCCATGTGTTTCTGTTTCTTATAATTCTTACACGATTCCCCTCCCTTATAACAGTTAGGTTAGGGATTATTACAGTTATTACTGTACTTTCTGGAAGTATTATGCCAAAATGTATCTCAAATTCAATTCTGTTTAATGTAGGCCATAATCTCAAAAGATATTTAGATGCTGAACTTTGAGGATCTTGGCCCTAGGCATATTGCAGGATGTACACACATGAATAGTAATAACACTAGTCTCATTTCTGAAGTTACTGCATGGTGGGATATATGCAGGATCAGGAGCTAGTGCAAGTGAAATTAATGAAAGTATGCATTAGGACTGTGGTCATAAATCGAGAGGAGCAAATGCAGTACCCTAGAATTGCCTTATTTGGAACACAGCTTGCAGATCTCCTGAAGTTTTCAATAATAATGGTTAAACACAAGACAATTTACCTTTAACACTTAGAATTCCTGGATCTTTGCTTCTTTTGGCTCTCCAGATGACATGACTGGCAGTAATGAGTCTGAGCTGGCAGCTGGAGACTTTCTGCCTCTCTGTAATTTTTATTGGATGATTATTAGAGATAGAAAACTGACAGCCTGGAGCTTCTCCTAATTTACCTCCTCAGAGCAGGTAAAGAATATGCAACAGAGCTGCAAACTTTCCAACTTCTCAGCCCTAATTAACCAGAAATTGAACCAGACACTAACTAAAGCCTAAAGAGGCTGCCCTGACCTCAGTATAAGTCTTAATGCTTGCTCTCACAATAATTTATCTTGCAGAAGAAATCTCAAGAGTGTGTTTTGTGTATTTACAAGCCAGTCCATTTGCTGTTGCAGAGGTGATTTAACTTGCACATTGTCTACTACTTGCGTACCTCTGCAGCGAAGAATGTGCACAACAAATCAGAACATTGTTGTTTATTTAGAGTAGCATCCAGTGTTGCTAATTAGAATTAGATTTTAATTGTCATTCCTAACAGTGTGCTTGAGACACAGGCTAATTCACCCCTCCTTCAGGCAGTGAGATCAACTTCCAACCTTTCTTTCTATGATTTCTAAGGGATAAATGAGTTCTATTTAACATCTAGTTAAGATGCACCCAGACCAAGCATGACCTGAAGAGTCTGGAAGCACAAGACCTTGTGGCTTTAGACTAAAAATGTTCATCCTCAAGTTCCCAAACTCTTGACATTGTTCATTCTCTTTGCGTCATGCCTATTGGCACTTTACGGCTAACGACGAGTACTTCTGTCCCTTGTCTTTGTCTGGGGGGAGCTCACAAAGTTTTGGTAGAAACTGTGGCAAGCATTTCTGTGTGGGCTCTTCTCTAACGGAAATAGGACTTGCCCCAGAGATATTTCATATAGGTTCATCAGATCTTAGTCCAAAATCTATCCAGAAATAAATTTCCAGGACTTTTCATGTGTGCTGGGATTTGCAGAACTGGGTACTTTCCTTTGCCATCAATTTGTACTGGTTTCTGCAGAGGGGTTGAATAGGCTACCAGCAGTCCTCTTAGCCAGTGTTTCTCAGTCTGTTGCAGCTCCCAAAAAGCCTGCAAAAAGGCTGGAAGGGAATTGTGAAGGGTTAGGGAAAAGCAGTATTGGTAGGCAACGCATTTCCTTCACACTGAGAGGGTGAGACATGGTTGTGGTTACTGACTGCGAGTACTTACGTTGGCCAAGGAGCTCTCAGCTGCTTGCCTTCCTGGAGGCACCCAAGTTACTCTAGGGCAAGAGATCAAATGTCTCCGCAAGCAACCAAGGATGACAACTGGTTCCCACCCCACCTTCCTGAAAAAAACTCTGCGATTCTGCTGAGGACTGTGTATGTCAGGGGGACAGACAAAGAAAGATAAGCCACGTGGAGCGCACATCTATAGAAATGTCTGAGGAAAGATTGTAGGCCATCTACATATGTTTTAGGTACTTACACTAAACTTTTCTGGTGTTGGACTGGTTTACAAACATTTAAACAAGGTTTCTAGAAACCGCACCATCGAGGCTGAACCACACTTGATAAATATTGTTGTATTAAGTTTTGGGTTTGTTTGTTTGTTTGTTTGTTTTTGTCCCAATATCTATACAAGGGTAATGGCTCGTTTTTCAATTTCCTAGTGAATTCCTTTTGAATATATGCTCTGTGTGCAGAATCCATCAGCCAAAACAGTCCTTGTTCCAGCAGCAGCCTCAGAGTGCACAAATAACAGAATTACCATCAATAAAATGCATATGGAATTCCTTAAGCTTGTGAACACTTATTTTCCCGCCAGAGGTATACAGTAGTTCATAAGAGTACTAGCAGGAAATTCCGCTTATAAAGAATATTTGTGTCAGTAGCAGATGTAATTAAAGGAATCGCTCTTTGGTTTAATGTTCACCTTTGGCACTAATTCTATTGGGGTTTAAATGTGGAAGGACATAAATATTGTACGTGGGGAAAATAGCATCTCTATTTGCAGACCAGCTGAATTAGAAACCGCAAGCAGTTAGGTGGTCCAGATGAAAACTATTATAGTGAGAGGTGAAAAAGCGAGTATTGTGGCCCTGAGTTTCAAGAAACGCACACACCCGCAGTGATTTGCAGCAATGGCTTTGTAGTTGCACGGCCAATCTGCTAATGCACACGCAACCTTCAGTAGCGATGGAAGGAGTTAGTTCACTAAGTGATATCTGCTGAAGTTCTCAGGAAACCAGTAACAGACAAAGCATGGAAGATTTGTTTCATGTTTTCGTGGATTTTAGGCGACTCTAGACAAATATTAGTTCTCTTCATTGTTATTTTCTCTTCCATTTGCTTTCAGTTTATGCCTCTCAATACTAATCACCTTCACTTGGTATTAATACTTAATAGGAGACAGGAAAAAAGGGGCAGCTCAGCTTCTAGTTCCACCACCAGCTGTGTCTATTTATCAGCGCTTCCAAATGAATCAACTAGATGCAGTGATCTAAAAATGTCTTTTTCCTCCCACCGTAAATCCCCAGACTGGCACAGGTTTCTTAATTATGCCACTCATCAGCAGAGAATAAGCGTGCCACCAATCCGATACCCAAGCAAACTCCTTTCTACAGCACTGTAAAACGTTAGGGGTCTTCCCAGCTAATAATTTTTTCTAGAATTTCGATGCAAAGTACCACATAAATGATCTGCTGTTCTCAAAATTGTTTATATGGTTACATTTGGATGTCTCTAATAATCTTTTCTCAAAAATTACTGGTTGAAAGCAAAGCATGTGACTAAACAGGTCTATCAATACTTTCTATAGTCAGCTGAATGGAAAACTGAAAAGCTCCTTTATTTGGGGGCAGAGAGCCAAACTGCAGTGTAATGTCCCTGTGCAAAACTGTATTGTTAAGTCCAGACTAGGCCTGAGCCTGATCCTGCTCCAAGACACTACACATTGTTTAGTACTTTTCCACGGCACGGAGTTTTACTGGTGGTTTGGAGAAGCACAAATGATTAATGCTGGAGCTGTGGTAAGGAATAAACAGATCTTACTCATACATTATGGAATTGTTGATGTGTGTACTAATTGTGGGCAAACCAGCTAGGAGGATAAACACGGTATTGACTGTAGACTTGCCTCTTGATCCTAAGACCACTATCACTGAAGATCTTAATTCTCTTGTAAACATTAAGCACACATGGTACTCTCAGGGCAGAAGAATGTCCTTAAAAGGGCAACAAAAAGTCTGGACCCATGCCAAAATGGAGTAAGACAACACAGTAGCTCCTTTGCACTCTCTGCAGTCTTTTTTGGAGCTCCACCAGGCACAAAGATCTGGCTAGCTGGATAAAGTCACAGAGCTACCTTCCACCACGTACTCGAAGGCAGTCCCGCTCACAGCACATACTGCTGTCCTGGCACCGCCGTGGAAAGGATGATGAGTAACTGCTGAGGCCAGTCACCAAAGGCTGCGCTGTTAAGACGTGTCTGAACACCCTTAGAGCTGGGACCTCTAAGGTCTTTGTGGATTCTCTGCCTGCCATGACAATGACCCTGGCTGCTACGCTCAGCTGATGGCCTTCCCTTTGCAGAGGATAAAGCAGAACAGGGCCATAGTGCACCCTGCATCACTGTGAGAATCGTTTTCCTTGCAGAGAAAGATGGAAAGCATGTGTGGAGTAAGAGTAAATTTAAGTGGAAAATAAATTCTTTCGGGGGGGGGGGGGGAAGGGGGGAAGAAAAACAAAAAAGGAAAACTGGCTAAAGATGGGGTGAGCTACTTTGCTCTGTGCTCCTGGAGGGATTTTGACAATCCCTCCAAAATGTTAGAGGTGTGGGGAGGGACAAGAATCGTGAAATCTTTTCTTGGCTTGTAACTGTGAATCTTGTCCTAGTTATGATCATATTGTTTATCTGATTCTTCTAAGAAAGAGGGTCTTGCTGCTTATATATAATGTCCTGCTAGTTTTACAGCGTTCCATCCCCTGCAGTCCTCCCACATGCTCATCCTTGTAAACTGTGATCAGTTCTTCATTTTTCTTCTAAAGTAACCAAATCTTCCTTATCAATTATAAATTCAAAGGATAAAAAGTCAGTCAGCAGCCTCCAAAATTCTACTCTTGCTCAGTTCCAATTTATGCCTTCCTCTTCCAGGACATGTTTGAGAGCATGTAGAGCAGGCAGAAAGCATCAGAGGTCTCCAACCGTTAACGAACTTACCACCATTCCCTGTGAATTTTGAGACTGTCCGGTAATGTGCTGTCTCGTCCCCCTCCCATGTCTACTTTCTTCCATTCTGTGCCTTCTATCTTGGTCACCTGATGATTAAAACTTGGTTTTCAAAGGGACCATTAAGCAAGTTGGCATTGTTGCTACTTGGAACAATTTAATTCCAGAGAAGTCGATGAGTGCCCAGGCAGGGCTGTTATGGTCTCACCTTGTCAAAATCGTGTTTTTCCTTTTTCACCTGCTGTGGTCTGGAGAAGGAGGAGCTTTTAGGGATGTAAGTAATTGCTTTTTCTTGCTGGTAACAGGATCAGCAATGTACTGCTTTGTTGGGTCCAAGAAACTGGACTTGACCATATCCAGTTTTTCAGTGGTAAGTTCTTGTTCCACATTTCAGAACTGGTTTTAATAACCTAGAGACTAAATAATGAATGATATTTTAGTTATGAAGGTAAGGTATCCCTTCTCATCTTAGAGTTCATGTTACTCAGAGAGGAAGCAAAAGTCTTATCAAGCCAGTATTGTAATCTGTATCTTATCAGACTGTTGAAGACAGTCTGTGAATAGTTCCAGTTCAGAAAAAGAAAAAAGACAAAAAAACCTGCAACGTTTTATAGAGGATAATGTAGAATATTAAGTTTTTATTAATAGATTACCATCAACTAATTTATGAATGCACACAGAATGAAATGAACTAAGAAATTCAGTGCAAGATACTTTAATCATCTTCAAACACAGACCAACTGAGACATCTAATAAGAGAAAGCATTGTGTGGGGCCACAGCCAAGGGTCCATTTGTTTGATATTACCTTTCAAAATTCAAGACGTTACTCAAAAGAGAAACAATGAATAATAATGTAGGTCTTGAATTAAAGCGGTAATAAACTAGATAGCTGCAGATAACCTGCAACGCTCCCCGGTCAAAATAAGGCCCTTGCTATTATCTTTACAGTAGAGTCCTATAAGTGAAAGGGCACAAAGTTTTTCACATAGAGGACTTATTCCCAAAGGGCCTGAGCTGGTTTCTGTAAATCTCTGTGGAACTTCATCTGAAATAAGAGAAGACCCAGGATAACTACATCTACTCGGGACAAAACTTAAACCTTTTTTTTCAGTGTGTTATGAGAAACGCATGTGGTTGTGGTTAGACTTCAGAAGTAAGAGGAGTCTTCTCTTTATTTTTCAAGTTTTGCTTGATATTATCTGTGTTGCACATGAGGAAATGCGCGGCTGAATTCCTAATAACATCTTCAGACAAAGAAGTCTTAAGGCTGTCAATTTAAATTACTGTAGTGACGCAAACCACATAAGTTACTTTCTAGCATTGAATAACATGCACTTTAAGGAGCTAAAGGTCATACTTAAACCAGGATCACATGTTGTTGTTATGGGCGATTTTTATTTTCATAAACTTTTCGTCTTCAGCTGTGGGGCTGAACATTTTTGTTATTCCATCATTTTTCAGCCTCTGTACAGATAGATAAAACCGAGTATTTCTATGAAAACAAACTAATTATTGCTGAACAGTCAAGAATGTTGTTAATTATTTGACTTAAACAAATCACGCCATTTGTGAAACATTAAGGTCTATTATAAGATGATAATGATAACTACAAGTATTATAACGGCATTTATGGAAAGAATGTTAGAATAAATGTTCTGGAAATGATACAGTTTCTCTTCTATGGTTTTACACAGAACTTTTCTACTCCTTCATCTCTGAATTCATAAGCATTAAATACACACACTGCTTGGAGCACTTCACAAAACAATAAATACATCTCCTCATTTGAATCAATAAAGCTACTTCAGTTAACAAAGACTTCATTCTTGTTGGAGCAATCAAAATCTATATAATGTTTGCTTTGATTACTGTACTGGGATATCTTTTCCCTGTACACTTGGGCTCTAATTGCCCTGCCACCAAGAGGCCAGGAGAAAAAAAGACTGAAAACACACAGCCAGGTTTCCCATTACAGGCACCTACAACAGATTTCCTCCTACTGTCGCACACTGCTCAGGAATTTGAGGGTTTTGCTATGAAAGCTTCTTTCTGTTGGGTAACAAAGATAGTCTGGCTATATGTTGCCGGGAGTAAATGCATTCTAGGAAGGTGCAGCAGAGCAGCTAGTAGGGAGAGTTGCATTTCGAACCCACTGTACAACACAGTAGTTTGTCAAGTTTCAAAATGAAAAAGGAAAAAAAAAACAAAAAAAAAAAAACAAAAAACCCAGGTGAAGCTGTTTGTTTTTGTCGTAGCTGTTTTTTCTCACAAAGTAGTTATAAATGGAAAGGCTGGGGTCATTGCCGTATACTCAAACTCCCATAGTTTGCTTAATGTGATCTGTTTTCACGAAACAGGTCATGCACGAAACTACAAATATATTGAACTATAAAGAAAATCTGTAACAATTAAAAATATTCCATTTTTTATCTAGAAGAAGACAAATGAATGTTATACAGGTCTGTGTGTAAGTTTGATCTTATTGTAGAGCACCAAAATACCATGTTAACGATTAAGTTTCTTGGAAAATGTGTTTCTTCATAGAACCTGCATCTTAAGCATCTTTTGGAGAAAGTTTCCTTATTCTTCCTTTATATTTCTTTCTGTGTGCTATCAGCGTCCTCCCTTAAGAAGTGGTTTAGTAAATACTGTAATTACAATTCTTTCTAATGTCACTTTATGCAAAGTGTATCAGGCAACAGAATCCATAAAATAACAAATGGAGTAAGAGCAGCCCAGCATACACACCTACAGGGAGATCTGGAAACAAAGATCCCAAACTGCAATTATGCCTTTATCTCCCGGTGCGTAAGGCAGGGAGAAAACACGAAGGCAGAGGTGGGCAGCGTGGTAATATTGAGACATCGGAGAGAGGATCCTTGGGACACCAGCAAAGAAATTTGGAGGAAGGCCACCCTGAACTGCACGATCAGAAATTAGTACTCAGTAAATACAACAAAAAACCACTTCATCGGAAACTGATGGGGATAATCCCAGGGCAGAGACTGACATCCGTCAGTCACGTTAATATTCAACTCAGAGATAGATCTGTAGTTACAATGCTACAAAAATAAAAAGCGAGTGGAGAGCGAGAGAGGAACATAACCACGTTGTGCAACAGACTGAGATATTTTTCAACTTATTCACGTCCTTTTGCTCAGCTCGAGCTGGAGCCCTAGGAAACCTGGTGTAGGATGATGTAGTTAACGGGGCCGGACCTAAGAGGGGTTTGTTCCCAGAAAAAAATGCTTAGATAATGAGAAGCCAGGGGACTCTGGCATGTTCCTAAAGCGTTCTGCTGGAGAGCGTGAGCGGCGAAGCAGCGTGGACGTATCACACCTCCCTCTGCTGGGAGCCAGCGCATCGCGCTGCCGCGCAGCCGGAGCTGCCCGCCGACACAGCCAGGGGAACGCTCGCTGCGGATCGTAACAAGTATAAATTGACAGTAGGCCTCACCTTTTGTATTTTCACAGTGGATTTTCAGGCAAAGGAATACAGAGACTCAAACGATCAGGCTTTTTCTTTCTTTTTTTTTTTTTTTTAAAGTGTTACCGAATATTTGTAGATGGGAAATGTTTTGATATCGTATCATGCGACAGGAATAAGGAAAATAGTTTGAATACTGAACTTCAAATGCTCGTGATGAATTGTGCATGAATGAGCTACAGCTCAGGAACTGTTCAGAGAAAATATTCACCGAACAAATGTGAAGAGAGAATAAATAAATAAGAAATCTGTGACCTGTTTACGGATAATTCACGTGAAAGAAAAAGCTCTTTGGATGCATTATTTGGCTGCAGCCGGAGGACACGGATTTCAAAAATGGGCAAGGAGCCTATGTCCCATTGCCATTCAAGAATATGATGCCCCTGACTACTGAAAGTGAAACTTAAACACCTTTGAATTTTTTATCTTTATTCTAGGCATATGAGTCCCCAGCTCCAGCAGCATCCTCTTGCACAAGTTACAACAGGATGTGATGCACAGCAGGATACAACAGGATGACATGCACAGTATCCAGCATGAATACAGGGACAAAATTTGGCCCTACCTTCAAGAGTAATTACTTGAAATGGTCCTTTAAATCAAGAACTTCCTCTTCAGACAGTTTGAAGAGCCAAACTGTTTGAAAGAACGGTGAGGACAACAAAGTTGTTAATTGCCATAAATTTATTCAACAAACAGGAGCTTGTGCACCTCAAAAGGCATCAGGATCACCCATCAGGTGATCACTCCCAGGTGATTCAGTGCATTTTCAGAGTGATGGTTGTTACAAGGTGAAACACTGTTTAAACTGTTTCTGTGGGTAGTAACATGTACGTTGACCCATGGTCTTGCTAATATAATGTCGAGACTGAAAATTTAGCACACTAGTATAGCGCATGAGTATGGATGAGCTTTGGAAGATCTGGTTCCATAAATAAGCAAAGAGAGTAGTGATTTTGGAAGCTGAAACACCATCAGTTGCTTTATTAGATTTCACTAGCTATGAAAGAAATTTTCCTCGGACCACAATTCCACCACAAACAGTCATTCCCAGCGTGAAAAAAACGCTCAGAAGTTTTTACTGGGAATGAGGTTGTGTTGCTCTTGAAATGTAAGATATCAGAAGGGGAGTTTCATTTGCTGATCCACAGTATCACACAAGGCAACCACAGAGGAAGCAACTGCCTATCTAAACTGTGAGAGAAAACTGCCGTACTTGATAGCTTGTGGTAGGTATGTCAGTGAAGTGAGAGGCTTGTCACACACCTGCTTTTTGGATTGCGCTGTGCTGGGCTCTGCCACAAAAAAAAGAGCAGCATGGCAGAGCCTGGGGGAGCGGCACAGCCAAAAGCAGGTGTGCGATATACCTTTCACGGCATGCATGCCACATGCTACCCAGCATTGCAAACAGCTAGCGGAGAAGCTTGCAAAATATAGCCCTCGCTCAAATTCTCCATGCTGCTTTAGGTGTATCTCAGTAGCTGAGAGCATCTTGACTGTCAAACATAATCACCTGACGTGGAGCCTGAATCTGTATCCCTTATTAATGTTTGTGTAGCAAATGAGTCCTCAGGCCGGTTGCCCAGAGGTGACAGTATCCTCCTAGGAATGCAATGCTCAGTGCGAGGATGGGTTACCGAATCTCACTTGTAATTATCAATGCACAGAAGAGATTCCTCGTCTTGTTCAAACCAGCATTGCTCAAGTCCCACGTAACACAGGGACCTTAGCACCTCTGCTCCAAAGTCATTAATCAAATTTTGCAACTCTTTGCAATGGGGCTCGGGGCTCTTTGTTTTTGTACAGTGCCTGCTGCAATGTGGTCCTCAGCTGTGCCACTTTAACAAAAGAAAATATAAATTTCCCTTGAGTTCTGTAATTAGATTAAGGTTTGTATAAATAGCTAGAAATGTAGAGGATCTTAAGGAAACATCTAGAGCAAAACTGGGTACCTATACTACCATTCACAATATTCATTATGAAAGCTGATAGGACTTTTCAAATCCAGTATGCCTTCTAATTGATTGTTTTGCAACTCCAGATGCTTGGGCAATAAAATACACTGAAGTCAAATTCACCAGCTCTGTGCTTTCAAAAACTGCTTGTCAAGAGCTTGAAACTCCTGAGTTGACAGCAGGGGTGAAAAACTTCAAGTATTGATTTAGAACCTAACTTATTTAAAAAGCTCTTTTAGAAAAACAAACAAACCAACCCTTCAGTACACAAGTTACACAGAAACATTAAATGTCACCCTAGATTTTATAGTCACTTACTGTGGGTATCTAATTTGGAGTTGCAATTTCTTGAACTTACCTGAAAAACTAGCTAAAGCAACACCTGTTAGGCTGCTAAATCCACTTTCCAATGCAAACTGTTTGACACGTGATATTTTTGTCTAAGTATGAAAATTGGAGATTAATATTTTCTTCAGATGAGTTTATGAAGGTTATGCAATGATTTTTAAGGACATTAAGGACATTTTTAAGGATTTTTAAGGTGACAAAAAGATAAACTTACATTACATGTACTTTTAGTCTCTAACTTTTCAAACAGCTGGGAAAACACCTCCCCAGCCAGGTTCTATCAGGAAAAAAAAAACACTTTTGGAATTAACCCAGGCAATTTGCACTTTCTAATCCCAAATCCCTGAATTATTTCAGTCCTTTAACTCCTGTGTCGAATCTGAAATTTATTAAGCTGGGCTAATAATTCTGCTTATCTCATAGGGAGAAAGGGCCCTTGAGACAGACTGGCTCCTGAATGGGCAAAATCCAGCGTGGTGGCATTAGGGATGGCCCAGGCACAAGTGTCATTTGTCAGTGCTTGGAGGACGTCTGAGGAAGCTCTGTGATGTAGGCACATGGAGCATCCTTGGATGCCCGCTGTCATGCATAGTGGAGCATAGGAGGATTTGAAAGCTTGTTTTCCAGAGAAGACCCCTATTTAGCTATTTGTTGCTGTTGCTTGAACCATCTTGTCCAGGTCGAGGTGTATCTACTTCCAGTAGAAAACTGATTACCGAGCACCTCAGGCTGCAGTACCCTTGTTCCTCTGTTGTCCACCACATCTTGGGTATTGGGAAAAGACTTGCTTTCTCCCCAAGCCAAGAGCTTGCGGTCCCCATACCATCACTTCTGTCACGGCTGTGAAGCAGCAATGCTCCCGCATGCACCTACTGCAGGGCAGAGAGGCTGACAGCTTGGCAGCCACCAGGGATCCCTGGGTAGGGCTGCAGGGACATCATCTTGAAATTGGGATGGACCTATTTAATGAGGTCACTGAGCTACTAACTAGAAACTAAGCCTGGAACTATAGGTATTACTCCTGGGAAGCCCCAAAACATCAAAAATAAATTAACTCCATTTAATGGAGAAGCAAGCCCTCCCTCCCCCATCCCTCATGGCAGTAGATGAGCCCATCAGCTGCTGCTGCAACGAATACAACTTCCACATGCGACATCTTTCAGGGGTCTCTTTTCTTGCCTCTGCAAAGTTTCCCCTAGCACAGGGGAAACAGTAAATACCCAACAAATGAGACATGCTCCCAACTTACAGAGTTACAACAGAACAGGCGAACAAACATCATATATGGGGGAGCTGCTCTGTTGACTACCAACCTGAGACATAAGGCTAGGGAGCATAAGGTCAGGGATCGATGTGAAGAGTGCATGCAATCAAAAAAGCTCTTGTTTGGGAGCCACATTCTCCTTTGAACGTGGCTACAAGTTGAGAGTTTCCTTTCCACTGCTTATACAGCCTCAGGACTTAACTCGCGGGTTACGGTGGAGCCTTAATGTTTTCTGAACTATGCCATAGTGTTTGAAGTGGACGGGACTTGCCCCCTGAAAAGATGTAGTACAGCCAGGAGATGGAGAGCTGGAGTGCTCTAGCTGGAGAGCACTGCTTAGAGTTACCGGCTAAATCAGCCTGTTGGGCTTGAAACTCGCCCTTCCCGGGACACCTTCCAGGTGTACCCAGGTGCACCGCCCAGAACAAAGTCTGCCCCTTTTTCTTGCTCTGTGCCTGCACAAAAAAAGAAACGTTGCTTTCCTGTCGCGCTGTAGCTTTGCGTCAGCTGCTGTGGAGGAGAACATACCCCCCCCGCCGCCCCCCCCAAACCCCGAGATGGGGACGGTGGGGGTAACTACCTGGGAAGGGCATTAAAGTCAGGGGGCGGGGGACGGAGCCTCCCTGGGGCAGGCAGCTCCTGTGGCCCCTGGGAAACGCTCCTGCAGCATCAGCAGCGCTGCTACGGTTTTCCTGCCGGGGCGGGAGGCAAAGCCAGCGCGTCTGGAAGCTCCCAGCCGCACCTTGCACGCAGCCCTGCTCGGGGGAGCTTCGGGGCTGGAGGAGGCGATGCTCCCTGGAGCACCATGCGGTGGGGAGGGCTGTGGGGCCGCAGCCCCCTGGAATTGGCAAAGCCTGGCGTGAGTAGCTGGGTCGGGCTGGTCCCCGCCGGCGACAGCCTGCCTGGGCTCTGCAAAGGGAAAGGCAACTTTAAAAAACCAAACAACAAAACAAAACAAGCCCCAGAAAGCAACAGTAAAACCCAAGCGAGCACTGGTTGAGCTGCAAACCCGAGATGTGGGCACTGCCATCCCGCCGAGTGAGATTTGGTGGGCGAGTGGTGAGGGCAGAGGCTAATGGAGAGCTTTTTGGGGGGTGTAAGGAGGGTGGGAGGGTAAGGTCTGGCAGGGAGCAACCCCAGCCTTAACAGAGAGACCCTGGGCCGCAAATGGGGAGACGTTCCCCAGGGACGGGGGGGTCCCCGACACCCCTCCTGGTGCTGCCTCTCCCCCTGCCCCCCACCCCCGCTGCTTGCGGGAGCAGAGGGGTGCCCCCGGCCAGCATGGGGCTCCTCCACCCGGCATTCTGTGGCTCCCTAAGGACGGCCCTGGCCCCCCAGAGCCCCGCAGGTGTGTGGGGGTGTCGGGCCCGCAGGAACGGCGTGGGGACGAGAGCCACGGGTGCAGCGGGGCCCGGCCAGCGCAGCCCCGGCTCCCGGGGCTTCTCCCGGCTGCACGGCCCGGGTGGGCTGGGGAGGGGGGGTGTGAGTGCGTGTTTGTGCGTGTGCATGCGTGCACGTGTGTGCACTAGCATCTGCGTGCGAGTGTGCCCGCGGGTGTGCGCGCAGGGGGCGCGGGCGGGGGAGGCGAAAGGGGGCCGGTTCTGCAGCGGGTGGCTCCCAGCCTCCCCCGCCCCCTTCCCTCTGGGTCTGCTCCTCGCTCCGGCTCGCATTTTATCGCAGGCGGCCGGCGCAGCCCCTCTCCCCAGCCCCGGCCCCGGCCCCGGCCCCCGCCCACCCCCGGGGTGGAGGCAGCCGCGCCGAGCCGCCCGCGGGAAGAAGGCAGCGCTCCGCCGGGCTCCGCGCCGCTCCGCGCCCCTCCGCGGGGCCATGCAGCGCCCCTGCCCCCCCGCTACGAGCGCTGCCCCTCGCCCCGCCGCCCCCCGCGCAGCCTGAGCGCCTCGCGGGGGCTCCGCGCCGCTCCGCGCCCCTCCGCGCCCCTCCGCGCCCGGCGGTGGGACGGGGCCGGCGGAGGCAGAGGCGGCACAGGAAAGCTCCGCGGCTCTGCGCGACTCGCCCCCTGCGCCGGCCATGGGGAAGGGGCTGGAGGGGACGGCGGCCCGCTGCGGGCTGGGACTGGGATACCTGCTGCAGACCGTGGTGCTCCCCGCCCTGGCCGTCCTGGGGGCCAGCCGCCCCGGCTCCGCGGCGCAAGGTAAGGCGGGGGGCGGATGGAGAGGGGCCGGGGCGTCCTCCGGGTGCGGGCTGAAAATGCGAATTTATGCCGCGATTTTTTTTCTGTGCGCTGCGTGCAAGCAGCGCCTTCCCCCGCGTGCACGGCCCCCGCCGGGGTCTGGGGGCTCCGGTCGCCCCCGCCGGGTCGGGTCTGTGGTTGCGGAGCCCGGCCGGGACAGGCGTTTCCCTGCCCTCCGTCCTCAAGCGGGGCGCCGAGACCGGAGCGGGGGCTTCGGGCCGAAGGAGCCCCGCCGGCAGCCCTCCGGGCCGGGGGAGCGGCGGCGGTGCGCCCCGGAGGGCTGGCAAGGTGCGTGGGAAAGGCAGGTGCGAGGCGGGTGTCCCTCTGCGGCGGCACAGCCGTGCCCCGGGGCTCTGCAGGCGACGGTCATTCGTGAGCCCCCCATCTCCCCCCCGCGCCCTCCTTCTTCGTGCCTAAAACACGGTACACCCGAGGGGAGTTACCGTGTTTCTTGCTTGTTTTTTCTTCTCTTTTCCCTCCCTTGTCGGGGGTTCTGGAGTACATCTAGATCTGTTTTCCCTGTAGCCCATGTATAAATTCCCCTTTCCAAGTGAAAACGTCTTGCTTCTCCGTGCGTGTTTAGCGATGTCTTGAGAGCATCACAAAGAGCCCTGGCTCAGTGTGTCACCCACCCGGCAGACAGCCACAGCAGGAGGCTTTTGCTCCTGCAAGCTGATGCCGGATAAACTTTCTCGGTGCTTTTCTTCTCTCTTCCCAGGAGTTAGACCTAAAGTGGAAATGGGTGGCTTTTGCTGGGAAATACTTTTCTACAACCTCCTCAGCGCTGGAGCGGGAGAGAGGTTGCTGCTGCATGTGGGCAGAGCTGCGCACAGCAAGGATGTGCGGGTTCATTAAAGCACTTGGAAATCCTGGTTGTATGGTTAACAAGAGAAAAGGAATTTTAGAAGCTGGTTGGTTTTTTTCCCCCCCTCCATATATGCCACCAAGAAATAATAATATGCACCAAAGCTTTGATTTGGAGTTGTTAGCATAATGCAAGTGGAAGAATGCTTGGTTTTCCCCCCATCATCTCTGCGGAGAGGCACTTGAGGCGACTGCACAGATCTGGCCCCGTGCTCTCCCCCAGCCATTACAACGTGCACTCCTCTATGGCCTTTCTGACGGGAGAGCGGTGCTGGTTGCTCTGACTCCCGGTGCCCCTGGCAGGCTTTCGGGAGGCATAGGCTTACTGCTGGTGGGCTGGATGCACTGCACATCATGTCTGTACATGTAATGGTGCTAATTCATTTCCCGCTGATGCTTACTCCATCCTCAGAGTCATGTTTCCTCGCCCATACAGGGCATTTATCGTGCAGGAAGATCAGAAACCTGGTCATGAGAAGGGGGTAGCAGAGAACGAGAGTACAAAAATCCCTTATGCATCGTGTCACGTTTCTTCTGTGTCTTGCGTACCATCGTTTCCTTTCACTGGTCCATTCAATGTTCGAGATCGGACAGGTTTGATGTTATGTATTAAAGGTTTTAATAGTACCATGTGCACGTAGACCTAGATGTCAGTGGGTATATATCAGTCTGTGTAGATGGGGCGGTGCTGAAGAGGAAAGATCTCTCAGGTAGTTGGACCTGGAGCAGAAAGGAGCCTGCCCGCTCTGCTGGCAGGACACGGGTAATTCACATGACAGATGGCCTGAGCGGGGAAGGGAGGATCCCCTGCCTTCGGCTGTTTCGGAGCACGCATTTCGGTGCCACAGGGCATACCCCACGCTTTCAGATGGTTTCTCCTTTCCACGCATAGCCTCCATAACACAACACTGTGGGGCAGAAATGCCACGAGGGGAGAGGAGCCAGAGCCCCTGCGCCTACGCTGCGGAGGGCGGCACGTGTGTGGGACCTGTCACAGGACACAGGTGTGCTCACCTACCCAGAAAGGGACAGAGAGCTCTTCAGCAACGCTTCCCGTTGTGCGGTGTGTGATAAACTTTCACAAGAGTGGAAAATCCAGGGAATGTGGTTGGGATATAGTAATTCATCTTGGACTTGTCTTTCCATGTAGGCTTTTATTTTTATTTCCCATTTGTTAGGACCAGGCACAGAATTTGGGTGCAGACCTGGCTTTGGCATCTTTCCCATAGCTGAGGGATTTTCTGATTGGTGTTTGCTGTGGGGATCTTCATGTATGTGTATGTGGTGCTTCAGTGAGGCAATGAATCAACAGTTTTACTATGCCCTCTTCAGGAAGTTTTCTCATCATATAGCACCGGGCAAAGTTTTCCCTCCATTTTATTTATATGTTTCCAAAAATGCGTGAACACTGAAATGATTCTTACCCACCTTCTTTTTCCAAAGTCATCCTCCATTCAGTCCGTCTCCTTCAAAATGGAAACACCCCTCTAGTCTTTTCAGTTGCGTTCCTTTGAGAGCAATAGAAATAGGACACGTGGAAGTTACACTACAAACAGGACTCGGTCTTCTGATTTTCAGTGAGTCTGGAGCCAGCTGACTTGGTTTTAATTGTGCAAAAAATTTCAATCTTCCTTTGTGATACCTTGAAAAGGAGAAAAAAACTTAAAGTGGTGACTTCATACAGCAAACACATAGTTACGATTTAGTAATGGGAGGAAGGGAAGGGAAAGAGGGCGTGTACATTTTTTCCAGTGCTTGCTGCTAGTATTATTTCTTGTTTTGCTTTTCTTCTCCATTCCCCAACCATCTTCATCTTTTGAAGCAGGCTAAGGAGGCCGTGAGCATTGCTGGGGCTTTTGCTTTCATGCCTTCCTTTTCCATTGCCTCGTGGAAAATAAATTCATTAACTGAGTAGTTGGTGGGCCAACCCCCACACTCCCTAGTAGAGAGATTCATATCGCTGCATCTCAGCATTCTCCTGTGAGCTTCTCAGCAAAGCTAAATACACTTTTTGTTTTATTAGCATTTCTTATCTTCTTATCTGAAGCTGTCTAAGTATTTTTCCGCTGTAATCAGGAGAGAACAGGAAATGGCCACAATGATAGAGACAGCCCTTAATTCTCCAAGTGGGGTGAATGGGGCCAGAGCGATTATCAAGCCAGAATCAACTCTGATCTGGCGTTCGCTGCGTTCATTATACCTCTACAATGAGCTACATCAGAATGAGAATTCAAAGCTCCCAAACTGTGAAAGAGCAACCCCCCTGAACCCAAGCACCTACCCCTGCCCGGCATTTCAGTGCCACCTCCCGTAAGAGCAACTTTTCCTTTGGCTCTTCAGTCGGCAGAGACTGGGTTACTGGGTTTCAGCCCTGGTGCCTCCCTACTTCGCCACCTCCCTCCCCCTTCCATCTTTGGGTATTAAAACTGTTCAAAGAACTGAGGCCCCCACCTTTTTGGGGGGTAGGTGGGTTAAGAGGGAGGGTCAGGCTATCTATCTGTGGTGACAAGCATGGTTCAGACAGCTTTATGGGCTAATAATGATGGCATAAGAGATGGATAGAAAAGCTAAAGGGACTGCATATTAATGAGTTTTTGTTTCAGTTGTTCCTTTACAACAAAAGAGTACATTTTTTTATGCTTAACCCCTCAAACCCAATTACATCAAAGTGATAATTTAAGAAGAAAACTGTAAAAGAGCCATATGTGCAGATATTTGTCTTGCCCCAGCATAGTCTGTGTTAGCAACAGCAGCAGTTTGAAAATGCTTGGTGCGGAAAAAGTGAAATACAACATGTGAATGTACTAACCTTTTGGGGATGCACTTCTTAATTAAATACCTAAACGCATCTTGTTGAAAAAAGGGGGGGAAAGGACTTAATTATCTTGATGCATCAGTGGACCGCTTGTATTTGATCATGTGGGTGTAATAGTATTTGTATTAGTAAAGCGAGGGCCAAGTAGTATTTTGTTGTGAATGGATAAACGCACTCGGAACATTAATTTGTATTAAAGCGATGTGCTCTGGCAGATTTCAGTGATGTGGACAAGTTTGGGCTGGATGTCATAGCCCATACTGGCCCTGAGTAGCGTTTTAGTACTGCAGCAGGCTTCGCTGAAAGCACAGCAGCCACCGGGTTTCCTTTGCTGACTGAGGTGCAATTTAAGCAGGATTAAAATGAAGCGGATGGATCTGTCTGTGGAGGAGGGATTCCTCCCCGGGAACACAGAAGCCAGAATCTGGGCTCCTCTTCCTCCGGCTCCAGTCTCCAGGAGCTGTTGCAACAGTTATGAAAAAAAGTATATACATCAAATACAGCCCCCTTCTGATGGCTTTTCAGCATTACTGTCAGCGTCATTTATTCTTCTGTACAGCAAGAATGCCTGACTGTATCTAAACATTTCCACAATTGCTGTGCATATTTACACTTAATCATTTTATGTGGATCATTCATCACACAACTATTTTTTTTTCTTTTTTTTTCTTTGGTAATGGTCTCACACCCTGATTATTCACTATATTTTGGGACTAGCTTTGTGTGTGACATCCAAAGTCAGAAACAGGAAACAGCATTAACCATATTAAAAAGATTTTCCTAATTTAATTTTCCAAATACAGTACGTCTGAAAACAGGAATACAACTCTGTGCCAAGGCCAGGCAAATCAGTTCCATGGCTGGTCTGCGCAGCAAGAGAGGAGAAAATGTGGATTATATTTATTAGACATTTTCAAGTAAATATCTTGATTTTTGTGCAAGTTGAAGAGTGGTGTTTTGAGGCACAGTCTGTCCAGTTCAGTTGAATAGGGTGCAAAGCAACGGCAGTTCCGGCAGTTCCCATGGAAGGTGAGAGGAGCCCAGGCTGACTAGGACAACAATTGAGTATTTCCGTACAGTATACGACCAGAGTTTTGTCTATATGTAAAATACTAAGAAGAGCTGTACTTTGAAAAGTGAAGCTACATTTATTTCGTGCTACCAGCTAAGTAATCTTGTTTGGAGTAACCCGTTTTGTAGTGTATGGCTACTTTTGTTGCTTTCTGGTGTCTTTCTGGATTTTAAATCATTGGACTTTTGAGGAATCAGTTCTGGTTACTTTTTCGGGAAAAAGGCACAGAAGTTGCTTTTGTAGCTTATCAGAAAAATATATTTTAATTTCTGTTGCAAAGGGGAATTCCTAGGTAAATTTGCATTGCTCAAAGTAGTGAACAGTTTGCTGTGATTCAGTCAAAGAGGATTCGGCTCAATGTGAGTCTCACATTTTCAGATCATTGGTTTGTCATTGAAAACACATCACTGGAGGCTATCTTTGAAATAAAAGTTAATTTAATCGTGGGTGCTCTGCCTATGCAATATGTTTCATATAACACTCTATATGTCACTATAGGAAAATATGGCATTCCCTTTCCCGTTCCCTCTGTCCTCCCTTTCGAGCGGGGAGAGGGCTGTGCTAGTTTGTGAAGTGCACATCTTGTTAGCCACCCAGTGGAGGTATTCAAGTTTAGCAGGCAGCGATCTTGGCATCGGTGCCAATAAAGCAGTAATTACATCGCCTGTCATTTTCATTAGCCATCTTTGCTTTCACGTTCGACTTGGAGGTATAAAACAGCGCAAGCTTTTAAAGCGTAAGTCAAGGATTAAAAGCGAGGAGTAAGAGACGAGCAGTGGTTTTCCAGTTGGCTACAACCTCCATCAACACAGCGGCAGAATAATGTTGTACAGAGGCACAGTTCAGTGGTAACTGCTTCCAAGGACTGAAGGGATGGTGGTGTTTTAAGTGATTTATTGCGTGTGCTCGGTAGAGTCCAGTCTCGGGAGCAGGCGCCCCTGGAGCTTTCCATCATAACATTATCCAAGAGGCGATCTGAAGGAAATGGTATTAAGTCTTCTGGGAGGCAAACTGTATCCAAAGAAAGACTTAATTTGCATAATTTGTAAGCAAGCATTTGAAATTATGCTAAAAGGGAAATGGTTATAAAGAAGCTTACGTCAAACAAATACGAACGACAAAATTCCCCTTAATTGCGCACGTACTTTGTTTCCCTGTGTTTAGTTTAATGGGGTCATCTGCAGATACTCCGACCCCAAACTCCAGCAGTGTGATGGGGAGAGGATTTATTTAGTATTGTCATTGTTTTTGTGATAGGTCTGCTTAAACATTTTGCAGAGCATCGGTTGTGTTTTTTGTATTTAGATTTGTCTTTCTTGGGTAAGGATGTAGCATAAAGCTGACTGTAAGCCGTGGGCGTGCATGGTAGCCAGAGAAGGTAGAAGAAAGCCCCAAACTGTAGTTGTGTTCCAGTTGCTCTCCTCGAGGCTGGCTCTGCTCGTACAAACAACACGCACAAGTGAGGCGCAGCAAGTCAGAGCAGCGGGCAAGAGCTGCCAGAGGTTTCCCAGCTTTCGGCAACCTCAGAGATGCTTGCATACAGCTTTCCCCCTAGGTAGTTATCACTAGAACAGCTTCCTGTTTGCTTTTATAACTCCATCCCAAATCACACGTATGTTAAGTAGGAAACATGGGATTTCCTCCTAATTCATCAAATGCTGGGTTTTAGGGAGTCCCTTTATAGCCTGGCACATTATTATCTAAAAGTTGGGGCTGGGGAAGAAAAGCTTCATGCAAAAATAGTTTCACTTAAAAATGTCCTTTTTATCAACATGGAAAATTTTTTTTGGGAAAAAAAAAAAAGTCCTTTTTGTTTATTTGCTGGGGGGAGGTTGGAAAAAAACATGAAACCTTAATAAAAACCAGAAAGGATTAAGTTATTTTAGTGAAAAGGTCGATAAAGCTTCAAATATTTACTTCACTGGCCAAACTCTTTCTACTTACGCTCTCTGAAAATCTCTTAGGTTTTCAGTGAAAATGAAAAAGTTTAAAGTTGTAAAATCTTCCCACAATAACAGTTTTCATTTCCACTTACATTTTTCCATATATTTCAACCAGCCTAGTGAAAAACCTCACTGTTAAACTTGACTTACAATCCTGGTTAAGCACTGTTAAGGCATATATTTACAGCAATTTCTAGGTCTTGCTCTTCTTTTATTTATTTATTTTTTTATGTCACACTGATTTGACTGTGACGCAGATTGAGATAGAGACCCAGATTCTCTCAGTGGTGCCAGACATGCCCTTAAGGCTGCCAGGGAAGGGCAGGCAATGCTGGATTTAGGTGAGTACCTTGGCTATTCCCCAAATAGGAGCAGTGCTGCTCTAGCTTGCATGACTGTGCAGTAATCCCAGCAAGGTAGGGACATCCCCTGTGTCAGTATGTGATGCTGCAGTGCATCAGCGCCTCCCCAAATTCTCGCTTTCCTTCGTTATGAGTCCTACACAGGCAGGACAGGAAGAGGCAGCCAAGAAGCTATGCATGCTCGTCTCAGCTGGTGATACCTCCCATGGGGGACATCTGCAGTTGCGTCTTTAGGATAGCTTTGCTACACGTTTGCGTTGCTGGAGACAATGGGAGGTCCTCATTTGTCGCGTTGCATTAGCTGTTTAAACTTTAATCCATCTTGCTGGATTGGGAGGACAGCTGTATTTATCTCTATTTGGTGGAGCGATATAAGGGGAATTGCCTAAGGGTGCAGAGCAAACGTGTAAGAAAGCCAAAATGTGAGCTCAAGGCTGTGCCCGAGTGGGAGGGGGTGCCCGAGGCCGTTTGGTGCTCAAGTCCCTCCTCCTTCTTGTCTGACAATCCCAAAGATGGATGCTGTGGAGGGAATGCTATGTTGAAGGCTCTCAGGTTTTTTCCCAATGTCGAATTTGTTGGGTCTCATTAATGGTTTCTTTATATCTGCTGATGTCTAGAAAAATGTGTAAAAGACGAAGGGCAAACCCATATGCGGTTGCTGAGAAATGGGGATGCTTCCTGGAAGCTCTGACTTTACGGTGGCAGGTGGTTCGGGAGGATTCGCTTTGCGCAGTGAAATCGACAGTGTTATCCTGAATTTGGAGGGAGCAAGAGCTGATCCAGCAGATGACTGCAGCACTGTTGTAAATGGAATAAGGATCACTGCCATGGGTTATTTTGTTTCGTTTGGGTTTAGTCTGCAGTTCAGGACTATCTTATTCAGCTGTACTTCATTCATCTGAATGAACAACTTAGGCTCCAAAGGACCCTGTTGCCTTACGAGTCGTAAAAGCTATGAAGTTGCCTAGGCAATTAAATCAGTATCTTTTTTTCTCTTGTTGAGGTAACATTATCAAGAATAATGCTAAGGAGCTCGGGTGGGTTTTGCTGGCCGGGCAACAGCTGAGCACTTTCTTGTTAGGTAGCTCCTGCCAATACCTTTTTAGTTATTTTCAAGAAGTAAAGTAGCTTTATTTCTTAGTCTCATATTGAGTGAGAGGTTGAAATGTTAAGCTCTGTGGATTAACGGTGTATCCTTTGAGAAAAAGGAAAGCTTGCATTTTTCTTGGTCCCCTGAGCGCTGGATGTGATTGTTTGAGAAATCTTGGATTTCATCAGCTAGATACAAGGAAATGTGCAAGTAAGCCTTGAATGATCTGTCGAAAGAGGTTGACTCTATCGCAGCCGTTCTGGAAACTTGTTTGAACTGATAGTTGTTCCCCAGACATTTCTTTGCTTGAATTTAGTGCATTTCACGTCAGGCGGTGAAAAGTGATCACCACAGGATTATTAGTAATTCAAAGCTTCTTCGAGAGCTATCTTCCAACCATAAATTTGCTAAAATAATGGCTGGAACGTGAATTGCTGCACTCTTATGACACGGTGCATTTATTTATTGTTTAAATACATCGCTTGTCTTATCCAGTCCCAACATATGTGGTTATACTGGAAAGTTTACATAGTAAGCGAAAATAATAATATGGTCTCACTGAATGAGGTTAATTGCAGTTCAGTCATACTGAAATCGAGGAATAAGAAGTGGGACAGAATAGCAAGCGAGACTAATTCTGCTCTCACGTGCATTGGATTTACCTACGCTGACTGTAGCGCAGGTAATTACCGGGAGTCATTCAGAGTACAGACATGCACACTGCCTTACTCTGAATTAATTTTCTCTTTCATTAATATATCTCCTCGTTTTGCCAGTTGCTCACCGAGTTAGCACAGATGTGTTCCTCTCACCTTTCCCTACAACATCAACGACTTCCTGCGTCTGCCTGGTTACTCTGCAGCTCTACACATACAAAAGATGAGTGGCCGTGACTAGTGGGGAATAGCCGGGGCTAACAGGGTAACCGTGAGGTGTCCAGACTGAAATTTTGGGTTGTCTGCAGTCAGATGAGGCTATAAAGAAACCTCTGCTGTGCAAGCCTTTATTTTAGGATTAGGACAAAACTCCATGGTGCTTTCGACTAGGAGGAGATAAAGTTTCCCCTGTCACACTCAGTCACTTCAGATGTGGAAATCAGAGTTGATTATGGAAACTAGAAGTCTGTCCAGTTAAGGGATGGGGCTGTAATTAAATGGTGGTGAATGTGCCCTTGTACCAGTGTCGTTCACTGACAATCTCACTGAATTGGCTCATGAACTACTAGTATTCCTTGCTCTAAGCTTTCTGGCCCCAAAGCTGCACTAGTTTTTGGCAAGTCATCATCCCCATTACAAATTCTTTTCATGCAGACGTTGCAAACGTAGCTTTAGGGACTTTCTTTCTGCTTCCTCACCAGTTTCTGAAGGTGAGGGTAACTTTTTCGGTTTCTTGCTCAAATTTTTGCATTTTTGCAGCAATCTTCTTATGCAGCAGATCTCTGCTGGCAAGAATGTGAGTGCTGCTTTTCCTTATCTTCCTCATGTAAAATAGCTGTGCTGTAGCAAATAGGAAGTTCCTAATTTCTTAGTTCCTGAGTAACTAGAAATTTTGTAGCTAGAAACTTCAGTGCTGGGACGTGTCAGTTTACTATTGGTTTCCTTTTGTTTTATTAAATCCCTAGTGCTTATACCAAGGATAGACTTACACTATACAAGGCCAGGTTATGACCACCAACAAATATAGCTCCATTAACTTCAAAGCCAGCACATGTCAGAAGCTGATCTGGTTCTGTGTTAAAAATATGTCGACGTGGTAGAGTGAGACTCTGGGATGGACGGACCTTGATCTCACCTTTTTTGCTGGCAAGTTTTGTTGTGGTGTTGTGGTTTTTTTTTTTTTTAAGCTCAATAATTTGAATAATTTTCTGGCTTTCCATTTTCCTTAGGTGTAGCAATGTGGCTCTTTGCTGTAGAGAGATTATCACAGCGCCCCACTTGAAAACATGTTGGCGAGATTTTTCCAGGTAGATGGTTTTTCTCTTGGGTCAACACCACTGACAGCCAAATGTCACCAACTGTAGGCAGATATCCACATAAATATCTATTACATACAAACGTGTGGCAATTTTCTGCCTCAGCAATCAGTCTTTTTTTAACTGAAGACCTCTACTACTAAAAGCGTGGGCTTCGAAGGCTTGAGTTAGAAATGCAACCTGGTAGCTGGTAACAAAAGCAGTTATTATCCTGGTTTAAGCAGTAGAATGAGAAGTGCCATGTGCCTTTCATGAGTATTGGAAAAGGCAAAATTGTTCGGCTCCTGCTACCTTTTGTCCTTTGCTTGTCCTGCACTATTTCTGTATGCATATTTTTCTCCTTTTTTTTTTTTTGTTGCTAAGTGTTATATATTAATTCTGTGTAGTAAAGCTATTAGATAAAACCTTCCAAATCTTAAAAAAAAAAAAAAAGTCAGTCCTAATTTACTTACTTGCTTTGTAAACATTTCTATCATTTTGCAGTCTCGAGAGGAAAGTCTTAAATTTGCATTTATAAGAAACATTTGCAAAGAAAACTGAATTAAAATGACAAAGTGACATTGCGTGGACTATTCATCTGCTATGTTTTACCGATGAGCTTGTTTTATGAGTACTTGATTTCATTGCAAAGATCCTTTCTCTTAGGGAAATCAATTGATGGCAGTACTTCGATAAAATTTTGCTTTCTGTCTGATTAGTTTCACTGGATTGCTTGGGATTTACTCACTGGAGCAAGACAAGGAAAATGCAGTCTTTTGTCTTTAAAGTTTTATATCCGCTAGTACCAATGCAGAACACATATTTCGCTCGTGGAGGCTGGGCTGAGGTTAAGTTGGTTTTAAAGATAACAGTAGATTCCAGCGTCCTTGCATTTGTTTTCTATTTGGTGACAGTCACTAAATCAGAGGAAGGAATGTTCAAACAACACACTTGAGGAAAAGTGATTTTTATAGAAAGGGCCCATTCCTGCTAATAGCCAGTAACTGCACATAACCCCACTGACATTAAAAGTCCATTAGCTAAGCCCAGTTTAAACAGCAGCTGATGCTATGTCAGCTAAATGTACATTGGAATTTTTCATGTAATGCAGCAATAGCACTTCTGTAATTTTTCTAAAACTATGTACATTAAGGAAAGCAAATGTCATCTGATAGTAGTAAGATGAAGAGTTCACATTAAAGTAGGGGGAATTGTAATCAAACTGAAGTTACCATCTGGTTGCATTAACAAGAAACAAAAATGGTTACAAGAAAAGCAAAGTGTGTCAGGTTTCTGAATTAAAGCTAGATTAGCAAATCTAGCGTACAGGCTTCTGTAACACAGGATAACCACAGAGCTGCTTCTCTGCTTTGTTCTTTATCATTAAATACATTATGACCTTGTTCAAGAAAAGTTTCTACTGAAGGCAGTAAGATGCTTTGCAATGTGGAGCACTGGGTTGCCATGGAAAAAAACAGGTTATTTGCTGGCTATTTAGGAAATATGTCTCATTACAGCAGTGTGAAAACATTTAAACTTGTCAAGATAGTGTTTGTATGCCTATGGCCTTAAATTCTAGTTAACCATTGGTGCAGCAAATAGCATCTACCCATCTCAGTGCATCAAAAAGAGGGTTGAGAGATACGGTGAAAAAATGGTGCATGCTTGGTAAAGGGAAGCGTGACAGGTGATGAACTTGTTATTCATCTTCAAAAGCAACCGGCAGACTGAGGTCCTCCTCCTGTGGTCTTGGGACCCACTGAAGCACAGTTTAGCACCCGGTTTGGCAACCGGTCTAATTCTGAAAAGTCACTTTGAAGTCTGCTTTGAAAATAGATCTTGTGCTACAAAGCCATTGTGGAGACAGGCGAAGGGTTGCTTAGTAAGTTAATGTGAGAGCTGGAAACAGGGGTAATTAGTCGCTTACTGACATGCTCCCAAGTACAGTGAAGTATTACTGTAACCTCCTCCGCCTCCTCTTTGCTATTATCCGTCCATTAGTGAAACCTTGTACAAGTACTGACAGGAGTAGAGCTTAAATGCCTGATGTGGGTAGACATACCCCCTGCAAAAATCTTGCAAACACATCTGGAGGGCTCACTTAAACTCTTAACAAACTGTGTTAGTAGTGCAAAGCTCTCGAATGTGTCATGAGGCTGAACTTGAATTTTTTGTCTTCCCAAGCTGAAGGAGTTGATATCAGTGGCATGCCCAGAGCAGATCGTGTGCTTGCTAACCACAGGGTTTAAGGAGAATAATTCAATTTCATTTTTTTCCCCTTCTGGAACACAACATGTAAACACGTTACTGAACTAAAGCCTGGTTTTAATTACAAGCAGTAACTTTTTCATGTTGACAGATTTTCACATGGAAAGCTTTACTGAAAATGAGAGAAGACCTTTTTGCCATCATTAGTTCTTGCTGCTTAGTGCTTTTATCAAGTACAGTAAAATACTGTTTGTAATTAATTCCAAGTTTATATGGACATGTTTAATATAATTGCCAAACAAAATCCTGTTTACTAACATATTGCTTGTGAAACCAGGCTGAATAATCCGGTCTCTAGCACACATAAATCAGGCAGTAATAACAGTTGTAAATATTTCACAATATACTTGGAGTGCTTTGATTTTAATACTGAATCCACTTTTGAGTTTTAAGGATAAAACATAGGTCAAAAGTGACTTTTCCCATATGTTCTTTCCTATTCTCTTGCACTACTTTGCCTGAAAGTTATTAAAAAAATCATTATTGTATTTGACTATAAAAAAGTAAATACATACACATTCATGAGCTGGGAGAATTATATAATTGAATTATGCTGGAGCTAACAAAATGACGCCGTTCACATTGGCACGGGACAATTGCTCTAATGCAGCCGTGAATATTTTTCATTGGAAAAGGCATTGCAGTGCCAATACTCTTTGTCCTTCTCAAAGTTTTACTCTTTTTATCTGTCTGGATGTCCGTATATTGTATACTAAGCCTGAAACACGTGCATAGAACTGTTAGAAGCAGCTGGTTATGCAGCTAATTCAGGCGCCCAAAGGGCTGTGAAAAGCGAAGGTGACCAGGAGCCAGGTTTGTAGTGGAGTGCTGGGGGACCTACGAGACTGTGTTATGTGCTGGGCCCCCTCTTTCTGCGAAGGCTTTGAGCCTGTATTTAAATTGAAGGAGGAAAAGGAGACCGATAGTCTGTCTACTGCAGAATATTTGAGGTTGCATGAGGCTACTAAACCGTCTTTGAGTTAGGACTGTGCGTGTAGTTTGTCCAGTTCCACGGAAGGCCTTGAAATTTCAGGAAAAGATTTATAATCATCCCTCAAGTCATTTTCCCCTCTCCCAAACAAAGACCTTGAAAAACAGTTGTGTAAAACAAAACATTTTGCAATTTTTGTTTACTTGGGAATGTTCTTTAACCTCTAAAACAAAATAAGAAATAAAATAACCAAAGTACTATTTTGAAAGACAAATTTGAAAAATGTTCACTTTGGGGATTTTTTACCCTCGTTCTGCAGTTGGATTCCCTCACTAAAGTTGACATAAATTTTCAAATGTTTTGGCCATTGCGCTCTCTGAAGAAATTATTAGTCTCCAAAACTGTGCCAGGCTCCTTCATGCATGCTGTCTCCTCCAAGCCGTGAGCCTCTCAAGCTTCGGACCCCACCCCCCAAAATAAAAGGCACAACTAAGAATTTTTATCAGGTAGGCGATAACATTGGGAAATGTTGCAGGAGGTTTTTTTCCTGCCTCCTCGAAGGGCTGAACAAAGCCTGCGGATGTGTTCAGCTCCCCGAGGTGTGTGTCCGTGCAAAGGGAGCCCCTGCGCACAGGACAGACGGAAACTGCAGGGAGTCTCGGTTGCTCCCCTGCACGGGGTGCAGGTGCCCAGGCGTTGGCAGCGGGGGTCTGGAGGGGTGGCCCCTGTGAGGAGGAGGAGGAGGAGGAGGAGGAGGAGGAGGAGGAGGAGGAGGTGCTCCAGGTGCTGGAGCTGAGATCCCCCTGCAGCCCCTGGAGAGCCCAGGCTGGAGCAGGTTTATCGTGAGGGACTGCGGCCCGTGGGAATGACCCACACCAGAGCAGGGGAAAAGCAGTTTAAGTGGCTCAGCAGAGGGTTTTTTTGTAGGAGGCAGATGAAGATCTGTGGCATAACTAGGACACTAAGCTGCCATTAATATTTTCTGAAGTTAGTTGAGGTCATTTATGCAAGCAAAAGCCTGTATCAAGCACAACTTTTGGGATGTTCCCATTGTGTCAGCTCTCAGTGATATGTCCAACTTTAACAGGATTTTCCCAAGGTTTCTGCTGTTACAATATCTAGGCATTTTGGAATTTGGTGGGCTTATACAAATGCATTTCTGACTCCCACGTTATGAAAAGGCTTCTTGTTTGACTAAAAAACTGTACGGACTTTCCAGTGTACTTGCTTCTTTTTCTGTTTCTTCTCTGTGTGCATCTAAAGAAAGATGGTCTGGTTGCTCTTGTCGAAGTTCCTTGTTTTGAGCCATGGACTTTAGCACTTCCATGAAAGTACATTAGTGGGGACTTGTATTTGTCACATTGTCTGTAAGGTCAAAGTTAATCTTAAAACACTATTACTTTTTGTTGGCTACTGAAGTTTAGTTTGAGCAAAGTAACTCTTACCCACAGTGCAAGGTAAAAACTGTTGTATTGCTTGTTTTCTGAAATGTAAATACATCTGAAAAATGTATACCAATACTGGCCTATTTATTATCACTTGTGTGTATTAGAAAACAAATGTACCAGGGAAGGTTTTGCTTAAGGCAGTCCTTAAAAACAAACAAACAAACAACAAAACATTCTCTTTAATGATCAGATTTCATGTAACTTTGCCTTGCTTTTAGATGGTCAGTATTTTAAGATACATCAGTATATTTTGATCAGCATAATAACACGTGGTGTCGTCATCTTGTGATCATTATCAAGCGTCCCTGTCAACATCCTGTGGGCACCTAGGAATACAGAGCTATGATTTGCAAAGGTGTTACTATAAAGTTTGTAGCAGGTTGTGGTCTCTACAGAGATCACAGGGGTTCCTAAATGCAGTACTTTGATTTTGGAAAGCTGAAGTCCCAATTCTCAGTTTTCTGTAGTATGAGAACTTGCACTGAAGTGTGAGTCATTGCTAGAGAACATTGCAGTGCATGAACAATATTAAATTGCTTTGTTATGTGTATGTGCAGGCTGCATCCAGACACTGTCATTGGGAAGTTATTAGTATATATAATTACCTAACCACAAGGAATTTCTGGACTGAAATAACTTATGTAAGCCTACGTGTTTCCTTCCCACAAACCCAGTTTAAAGGCTCATGCAAGTCTCTTGCCAAAGAAATGTCTTACTGACCATGAAATGTTATTTGGGAAGATGCACTTACCTGCAAGGGTAAAGAGCTTACCTGACAATAGCCCTAGCTTCAAAATTCAGTTCTTCTGACTTGTGCTCTGGGTTGTTTATCAGACGCTGGGTTGTTTCCTATTAGGTGATGTGACGTTTAGATTTCAGCTGCTGCCATGATCTAATCGGCAGCATGAGTCTTCCTATAGGAGCCAAAATTATTAACGAGAATTTGTGCAACACTGAATTTTCATGACTTGAGGGCTACCAGGTATCGCTTGTGTGTATGAAAACCAAGTAGTCGTAGCAGTGTAGGTCTGGAATTTGAGAAGGCCAAAGGTGTTTGGATTAGCGAGGAAATGGATACCAGCTGGTTTATTTATGCTTATAAATATATGTAACTGTGTTTAGGTGCACAGGTAAATTGTGTATGCCACTTAGCCCCATCTGTTCCTAATAAATTTCAGCCCACAGGCTCTAAGTTTTGAAACTTCCGATTATGCTTGGATAGGTGAACTTTCTAAGTGGAAGAGCTGGCCTTCACAGAATGTGTTTGCAGCTGAACCTCTCGTTTTGTGTAAACCAACACAGCTTCCCCGAGTTCAGCGAATGCCTCAGTTCTGCACCAGCTGAGGGTTGTTAACAGTTACCATTTCTGTAAGACTGTATTCATGGTGGAGAGATTTTTATCTCGTCTGTTTGGACAGAAAAAATCTCCATGACTCTAAGAATGCTTTTAAAAAAACGGAAAGAGAGGAGCAGACACTGCAAAGTACATCAGAGAGCAATCCCGGTGTTAACAAAGAGATTCTTTGCTGCTAAAATGAGGAGGAAAATGTTTGTATCTTTACAAGATCTTGTCCCATTTAAGAGATCCTAAAGAAAAGATAGGCGTCTAGAATGGCAATTATTGGGTAAAATGCTGGTTTATGACTACAGGTTGTTTTGGGCTTTTTATTTTTTAAAAAGAAAATTTTCTTTGGAAGTTTTTGCAGCCACCCACCACCCCACTGATGCAAAGCCTCTGCAAAGAGTTCGTAATTAAAATGAAAAGGCTGTATGTTCACATTGCCCCGGCTCTCTGCAGTTGTTTGCTCTGAGAACATCACCCTACTTCTGATCAAAACCTGAGATGAACTTTTCTCAGCAGGTCTCTGTACTGTCAAGGCTGTCTTTCTAGCTATGGCAATGACTGCTCACTTTTGATCATCTTAGAGGATATTTACAAAAATAAAACTTGATTTTTCCTCATTGTCTTCTCTCAAAGTAGGCAATGGAAAATTAAAACATACAAAAATTGACCTGTTAGGATTAGCAGTTTCAAATATTAATTAGTAACGGTGGAAGAAATACATTTCTTTGGAGAATTAGGAGTTTTGAATACACTACAGTATTTATTTTTATTTCCCTGGGTGGTAAGACAAATACTGCACTGTGCAGAGGAGTTAAAGCATCCTCTTTTTCCCCAAAATACATGTTTATAAACACAAGGTATAGACTAAACATTCTTTTCTGTGGCATGAAAACTTGGGATGGGAACAAACTTATCTGTGGGATTTGAGGCCGGAGAAAGGCGGTGTTTTGATCCTCCAGCTAAATAAAAAATATGTTTGGGGAGCAGAGTAGTATGTATTTGCTAGCCACTTCAAAACCACAAGACAGACACAAATGCACGCAGGCGGTCTGTTTAAAGCATGTTACCAAAGCATGTTATGCGTGGTGCTACTTGAGGCAAGAAAGGGAAGACAGCGATAAAGAAACCGCTCCATTTTGTTAGGACACCAGCACGCACAAAGCGGACTGGTCCTGCCTAACGTCCCCGAGGGGCCGTGCAGTCGTCTCACACCGGTCGTTGTTTGCAGCCGAGTGGACTGAATGTGGCCCTGACATAAAACAGGGGAAGCGGTTAGGAGACGGGCTGGGAATTACCAGCAGCAGGTGCCCATAAAGAAGTGCCAGAGGAATGTTTGAAGAGGCAAATGCTGCTTTGGGAAAGACCTCAGGATCCTTGCTTCAGGCTGGAAGACGATTTGGTATGAGCTGAGGCAAGCAGGGAGGACGAACTCCTTGAAAACCAAAAGTCACATGAATTTAAGTTTTGGGGTTTTTTTTAAATAAATGTGTCATTATCTATATGAACTAGCTATGATATTGTGGCTGTGAGGCATATTAAGTAACAGAGGTACTTTAAAAACAAGACAAAAAATTAACATTGCCACCAGGTTACCTCTTGTTGTTGTTGTTTGGTTTGACTGGGTTTTTTTATGTGAGGCTGTTCCTTATCCACGTGAGAAATCTTGCAGAAGTGGGAGGAGAGCACTTGGAACCAATTTCTGAATTGGTCTATCTAGCCACTAAAAAAGATATCGGAGGGTCTTTATTATCTTTGAATGCAAGAGGAAACTGTAAAACCAAAGGCAACATAAAATGGGATCCCACAAGCTGTCTGAGTGAGGAATTTGGAGCAAAATAGATGGAAAGTCTCAGTGAAAAGGCCATGGATCAGGCCCTTGTTTTTGAGCGCTAACGCTGCTGCCAGGGCAGAGCCATTTGTTATCAGTGACTCTGCTGTTGGGGTGCTGAGATAGGTGTCATTTTGGTGTGCTTGCTGGGTACGCTAAGCTATAAATTACATAAAAAGAACCAACAAAGTCAATTTAAGCATTGTGGTGTTTCATACCTGTGGAAAAATGTCAAAGGAAAATTTAAAGCAGAAATGGGAGTAAAGGCACAGTTCTGTAAAAATCCTCTCTCTCGCGAGCAGTCCTATTAACCTTTGAAGTGTGACGACACTTCTGCAAGCCTCTGCGTTTCAGTGTGTGAGTGATCCCATGCCTCTAATTTGCCGCTTTGCAAGATTGTGGCCTAAAATGAGTAGTCCCACCAAAGTTTCCCAGTAGGATCAGGAACAGTCCCTTAGGAAGGAGTTCAGAGCAGGAACATAACTTCTCTGAAGAATTCTTAATCTAAACTCCCAATTGCAGGAGCTCTCATCAGAGAAGTTTTGATGATGTCTATTGATTACGTTTCTTTTTTTCGTATCTTAAAGAGTAAATCGAAAGGTCATTTTTTTATATCGGCGTGCAAGGAGTTTTATTGATTCTCTTTTATGAGGCATTAATGAAATCTATAGAAGCCTAACAAGATTGTATAGTTAACCTTGGCAAGATTGCCTGCTCTTTTTACATGTGCAGAAAAGGGAAAATACAATGTTCCATTTTGGCGTTTAAATTACGTGGGAGTGAGTGAATTTCACGGAATCAAATACCTCTTAGCACAGAAAGAGAGCATGATGTATCTATACTAACCCATTAACACCAAAATGTGCTTAGCAAAGATTTTTTGGGAATACTTTGTTTTCCTGCGTAATGGCACCACATATTTATCACTATGAAAACAAGCAGGGAAGTCAATCACTCATTACGTGTGCCAGAAATGCCTTCCACAGTCACAATGGTGGTATGTCAAGAGTCTATCCCACTTTAAAAGAACAGGCAGGATTTATTCTGGAAATGTACCAAAAGGGACCAATCTTTCTCAAAAATATGAAGCTGGGATCAATTTTGCAAAGTTAAAATAAACAGTAGTCACACTTGACCCAGTATATTATGCTAAGAGACGAAGAAAAGTAAAGAGCTGGGGGTATCTATGGATTTGGCTTTGTAGAACATTAAACATGATACATTGGATTAAAAAATTATCCACTAACTTAAAAACTATTCATAATAAAATTTGGGAAGAGTTTTCAATGTATTATTTCATTCCACATTATTTTCTTAAACATATTTTCTTTTTATACCACTTAAATTAATGAAGGCCATCTTGGCTATGCAGTACAAAGCTAATGCCCCCTGAGAAAGGATGCCTTTGCATAGTGAAAGCTCAGATCACGCTCATCAGAAGCTCAGAAGCCTTTGAGCGAATGTTGCGCATTTTTATTTGCAGTAGGAAAAACATATCTGAGAGAGACAAGTATAATTATCTCCATTTTTAGATGGAAACCAGAGGAGCAGGAGGCAGCACTGGGGAGTGAGCAGACACAGGAATTCCCCTCTGGTGGGCTCACAGAAAACATGGAAGTAATTTGTGGTATGAAAATGGCGGGTGTTGCTTGTTTCCATCAAAAGGCCACGGAGAACGTAGGAAGCGGGCGCTGGGTTTTTACACCACACTCTGATTTGTGACCAGCCTAACTGCTGCCGGCCCACCTCGTCTTTGCCGCTCGTCCTCATCAGGTAGTCAGCAAGCTGCTGGTACAGACAAAATTAGGAATGGGGCTCCTAATCCTGTTTTTTGGCTCCATGGACCTGCGGTGAGAACAGCAGCTGGCTGCAGAAGCCTGGTTGGAGGAGCCCTGTTCTGCAGAGCCGTTGGTCCTGCTGTGCCCGTGCCTCTGAGGACCAGCCCCCCCTGGATTGCTCCCTGCCATGGGGTTTTCTCCCTCCTCACCTAAGGGCGCGAGTTTGTAATGACACCCCTCACATGGCTTTTCTGTTATTCACTGCCCTCCTAAGAGCCTCCTTTTCTCCCCATCGGGTGGACGGTCTTCCCAGAGCATTTCTGAGATGGTTTTAGCAGTGAAGGTGAAGGGGTGCAGCTCTACCACTGACCCCGTGCCCCGTGGGGGCTGCGCTCGGGTGGGTGGCTATGCTGGGTTTCACACGAAGGAGCCACGCCGCAATGCTGCATGCTTCAAATCTGCACAGCTGGAAGCCCCTCAGGGTCTTGGTGCAGTTATTCAAGAGAAGTGCCCTCGCTTTGCCCCTGTGTCAGGCACCGGTTGTATTTGGAGAGGGCGGAATGGGCTAGCGATGCTGGTCTGGAGGTGCCGGAGGGGCATCACGTAGCAGGTCAAGACTTTGCCTGTGCCCAGAGGGTGAATGGCTTTGCTTCCTGTTCTGGAGCTCCAGTCTCCTTCAGAGCACTACAAAATGAGGCTGTAAAGAGATACATCCCAAAACACAGAAGTGGTCTTTAGCTTGGCTCTTGCACCTTTATTAGCTGTCATGAAACTGGGGTCTAGATGTTGCAGCATTTCTCAGCTCATAAAACAGGTACAAGTCAATTCTCCTTTTTGTATTTTTTAAGTCGTGTTACGTGTTCTGTTACTGGTTTGGATTTTGCGTAATGACCGTTCAGGCTCTGGTGTTTATGAAATTATGTCTGCACAAGAGGACAGAGATCTGCAGTACTTTAGGCTCTCTTCATTTCCTCCTTTGGAAGATGTATCTAGAAAATCCATTGCTTGGGTCTCCCTGGGTGGGAGCACCCCCAGAAACCAGCTGGAGTAACCTTCTGAGATACTGTAAGAAAACTGCAGGATTACCTGAACAATATGTCTCAAATGCATTGCGGGATGTAAGTGAATCAAAGAGGGACAGGCAGGCATGTTCCCTTTTGTTTTCATGTATAAATAGCACAAAGAATAAGAGTTTGCTTATTGTCCTTTTGATTGAACATTTTGGTTAAACTTCCTTGTAGTTTTGAGATGTCAATACATCAGTAGATTTATATATTTGAAAGTTAAAGACAGATTTTGATGGCTGCTCATATTTAGTTTCTACTTCAGCTAAGCTACTGAATTCTTTTATTTATTGATCAAATGAGCATTTAGGGTTAAAGGATGCCAAGCAGTATTTGGACCCTGGCACTCTAGTAATAATATAAGGAGTAAGGACAATTGTATACGCTATCTCCAGGTACATTTCCAGGCAGTACACTTCCAAGAAGGCAGATGCTCCCAGTTTTGTAACAGAAAACACTGAAAAAAAAGACTGAGAGAGATAACTGGATAGGTGGAGAGACAAAAAGACAAATGGGTGGATGCAAAGCTGAAGAGAGATAGTTGGGATTAATCAATCCTTTGCAAACATAGTACGTGCTCCAGAAAAGGCTACTTTTTCTTCCTGGGAGCGTGCTTGAGAGAGAGCGTGCCGTAAGCGATGGCTTTGGTGGCCAGGCTGGGGGGTAGGAGAGAGGGTGCTGAGCTGTCTAAAAACGCTCCTGCACAGTCCAGCTGACAACAGAAATGAGTGCAAGCAAAGCTGTTTTTAGCTGTCAGTACCTCGCAGCACCAGGCAAAGGTAGGAGCACGTAGCAGTCGGAAGACACATTTGGCCACCGGGGAGTGACGGCCACATTTGCAGTCCAGGTGACTCAGCTTTCTTTGTCCCTGAACCGCGCACGCCAGCCTCTGCGTGCTTGCAGGTGAGCGCACCTTCCAAACGTCTGTGCCGAGTGCTGATGGATGTGTCTATCAGTAAAATAAAAGCTGTTACGAGGCCTTTGCCGCAGATTTTGCTGCCTAGCCCTCCGCCTGGCTTCTGCAGGTTGCCAAGGTGACTGATTTATGATGTGGAAAGGGGGTAACATAATTCAAAGGGGAAAAAACAGCAACTGACCTAAGGGTGCTCCTCTTAAAGCAGTTTCTGGGGCTTCTCCAGCAGGCATTGTGCTTCAACCGTCCCATGGAGGAGTTGGGCAAAATCATTAACCATTTCCGAAATGGTTGCTGGATGGAAATGGTTGCAAATGGTTGCAATTTCCGAAATGGTTGCTGGATGGAAATGGTTGCAAATGGTTGCAATTTCCGAAATGGTTGCTGGATGCGAAATGGTTGCAAATGGTTTCTGGCCCTGCTTGCTGGATGGGCTGCACCTTACCCCTGGCTCCACTGGGTCCTCCCACCCAGCAGTTCCCATCAGTCTGGGAATCCATTAACATTCAGAAGCTCTTACCTGTATTTTGGCATTTATTGCTTTATGGAAGTTAAGAAGTGATGACCCGTGTTACAAGGCTAGCTGTTTTTATCTTTCCTTTGATACTGAGGGCTTCTCTGGACAAGGTGGAGCTGGTGACTTCTCCAGGCTAAATGAGGTTTCTGCCTGCTGCTGAATTTGAGAATATCTTTGTTACTACTTTGTTATGTACCTTTAGGTCCAAATGGGTGTTTGAATCCCAGAAATGGTGATTTCCTGCACAGAAGTACCACTGGGGTACAGTGATACTGGTACCAAATATGCCTTAAGAGGCAAACCACATTCCCCACAAGTTCCGAAGCAGGGGTTAAAGCCTGGGTAGATATATCCTAAGTACTTGCACTCATTTGGCTGGTCTCAGAAAGATGTACTCCCCACAACTACAGCCAAGAAGGCAACATATTTTGGACAAGTGGCCAAAAATCCCTTGCTTTTTGGAAGTGCGGAACAAGAGTTCAAGCTTCATCCAAACCATTATTAGCTACGAAATGGGAGACTGTTGCAGTAGCCTTTCATGTATCCCTGGCTTTCTGGCTGTGATTAACCCCCCACGTGTTTCGCTCAAAAGCATCCCTGCCCATGTACGAACTCCATCATCCCCCCCTTCCTCTCCTTTCCTCTACCAACTTGCGTGCAACTCCTAACAACTTGCGTGTTACGCACAGCCTCCAGGACGCCCCGATGAACAAATCCTGTAGGAACTGCCCCAGGTACTGGTGAGTGGCACTGCTGTAGCGGGTTACGCTTCATGCCTTCGCTGTAAGAAGCTGCGTGACATTCCTGTGGGAGGCCAGGTGAGCCCCACACCTTCTGCAGAAGGTCACACAAAACAAAAATCCCTGGTCTGCAGCAAAGGCAGTACTCTCTTGGTGTGGTGCACAACTTTGCTGTTCAGGCATGAAGGGTTAGTTCTTGGTGGCACTGTAAACTGAATTATGTTCTTGTGATTTGCACTGCAGGGATAGCCTGTGCTAGTCGCTTCTGAAACTGATAGCTGGAGAAACAGGACTTGCTTTTGGCCAAGATACAGCTGGGGTTTTTGGCACACAGCGTATTTCTGCTGCTCGTGTGCAAACAACTAGGCAGGGGTTTCCCGCTGAAGTTCATCCCCTGGTCTTCTCTGAACACATAGTTCAAAAATAACTGAAGCAAAGTATCTCAAAACAACTTATATGTCTTTTTTTGCTGGTTACTTCTTCGGTATTGATTTTACCTGGCACAGGAAGATTTGTGTTCCTTCCTCCTCCCCCCCCCTTCCAAATCAGGAAGCTATATAACCAATGGATATTAGATTATTTCTTCCAAATGCTCTAGTAAGTACTGCACAAAATGAGAGGAGGAGAAGAATCATAGAGTTGCACTCACCTTGGGCTGTCCACCATCTGGCTGTCCTTCAAGTAGCCTGACTAGGACTTCTACACAGAGGCACTCTTATTCTGTCCCTGTACAAAACATTGTTAGGGTTAAAATGGTCAGGACTGCCTTTTACTTGTCTGTTACATTCAAGGTCAGATTATTGAGGAATTTAAACTGCTGATAAAAATAGGGGAAAATGGAGTTGCAGTATTTTATATTGTCCTAAGGACATTCCATTCTCTTTGGTGTAATATTGTAATTTTTAATAGGTGAAGAGTGACTTATACACCACTTACATCTTGCTTAAAACATTCTAGTAGGAATTCAGTGTCAATGAGATTTTGTATAGGTCCTTTGCATAGTTATGAATTAAGCTCAGAAATGTCATTCATTTGCACAGGGTAGGAAAAAGACTAAGATTTTGTTCTGTTCTTAAATGTATTTTATTATGTAGTTTACCACTCTAAATCTTGCTTTGATATTGGGATTATTACACATACTTCTATTGTCTTAAAAAGGCTGTTTTCAAATCTGTCTGTCTGTCTAGCACATAATAAACCTGCTTTGGTCAAGTAATATATGGTGCAGTACTTTAAGTGAAACAGATTTATTTTCAGTATAATTTATACATGCTAGAACAAATGCTTGAGCTGGGAAACTGGAATCATGTATCTAATACAACTGCCCACTTTTGGTGACACGGAGATACTGTGCTTTCCATAACAGTCTTTGTGTCTCTGTGGAATATTTTGAAGCGTTAGATTAGTCAGTCAATTGCGTATTAATAACATACTGAAACTCAAGTATAGGGACAGCACCAGCTTTCTGGAGTGAAAACTGAGCGATGCTTTCTAGCTTTTCTCATACTGTAAAGCCATGTCTCAGTGGCAAAATGGTGGGTTTATGTTCTTTGGAATGTATTAGCACCATTTAAATGGGCATTACGAGAAGTTAAGAAAAGGTAGGCATACTCTGGAAAAGAACTGTGGACTGAACTTTCATAGATACATGCCACGACATAGACAGATGATGTAGCAAGCAGCAATATTTTCTCATTGCTGCCCGTTGGATACGATGTGCAGGAAGTACCAGTTTCCCATTGATCCTTATTCACAAGGCTTCCACTGGGGGCTAATGATACAGGAGTTACATGTGCCTTGCAGTCCCAGAAACTCCATTATTTTTTCTTTTTAAGCCTACAGGAGTGCTGCATCTCCACGGATGAGGGCAAAAATATTTAAAAATGTTCCAAACAAGTGCAGCTTTGTTGTTTCAAGGGAAGGTACGGAAAGGATGCAGCAGAACAGTCAGAGTGTCCGTTGTGGGGAACAACGGACCATACCTGGTACTGGTTTGCGGTTGTGAAATACTAAATGATGCCTTCAGACAACCTGAGTCTCCAAAACATAGTCCAGGACATACCGAGAGGGTGGTCAAACACTGGAACAGGCTTCCTAGAGAGGTTCTCGATACTCTAAGCCTGTCAGTGTTTGAGGCATTTGGACAATGCCCTTAATACTTTGCTTTAACTTTTTGTCAGCCCTGAAGTGTTCAGGTAGTTGGACTAGATGATTGTTGTAGGTCCCTTCCAACTGAACTATTCTATTTTATTCTAACCTTTCCTGTTGGGAGGGGAGCTTTTGGGAGAATGAGGAGAGAAGCATCCGTTCCCGGTTATATACCAGCAAGTTTGGCTGCCTTAATCTCTTGGAGCCATTATGTTAGTTACGTTTGCATATGTACTTTAACTAATCCAGTTCTTGCTAGTTTTCTTGGCATCAACCCCAATACAAGAAAAAAAAAAAAAAGCTACTTTTAAAAAGTGTAGGAAATTCTTCATGTGTGCGTGCTGATACTCAAGGCTTCGTTGGCAAGTTTGGGTTAGTGAAGGGTGCGATGGAAGCCGGACCTGGGAGGCAGAGCTCTCCAGTTATTTTGAGTCTCCAGCCAAAATAGTTCTGCTGTTGGCTTGCTCTCTGACTACAGAAATACGTGCAGGCAACACTGGGGTGTTGTGTAAACTATTTTGTACGTAAACTTGACCAATGAAAATGTGTAATTGAGAACTGGCATTTTTCCTTCCTTTTTTAAAAGACATGCTGCTAGGATTTGCTTTCTGCTTCGTATTTAAATAACATCCATTGTAGCTGTCTGTTCTCACTATTCCCTGAGCATAAAACAAATGAAAGCAATTTAACATGTTAAAGCATGTTAAATTCACTCTAGCATAGCCTCAGCCTTTCCCTCCCATTTCTTCTTTTTCTGACTACGTGAAACAATTCTCAAAAGTTAATCTCTGCCTCGTTCCTCAGCTCCTTCCTCCCCACACTTCTTCCAAATATTCTGGAATTAAACCTGAATCTTTTTGAAGTTTCTAAAACCTTCAGTTAAGTTGCATGCTTTTCATTGTCATATTTTGTTTCTGCACATCATTTTGAAGGACGGTCCTGACAGAGCAGCAGGTTTGCCTCTGGCAGTGGTCCTGGAAGTCAGGAGACCAGCCTATCTCCCAAAAAAACCCACCCCCAGCAACCTTTTTTAAAAGTTTCTGGCTGAATTCTGCAGACTATTTTCAGAAGCTGTCCCAACAGCTATCCAAATATTTCGTTGCTTTTCTGGATGTTGTTGATAAGGTTGATGCTGTCATTAGTTGTAATGCTTTTTATCTCCCAGAGCAAACAGAAGTGTTAATGCGGATTAGCATATTTGTCAGTATGTCACTAGTTTTAATTTCTGTGATTCTTTCAGTCATCCTTGCTACTATTTTTCAGCATCTGGATAAGGTAGTATTGAAATTACTTGCAAATCCTTGAAGTCCGTTGAGTTGTGGTGTGATTGATCATTTGTCTGAAAATTTGTATTAAAAATGTAGTGCCTATCAGAGGGGTGTCAGCAGCACACTTATGATTTACTATCTTCCAGCGCTAGGAAGCAGGAATGGCTCTTAATATCTTGTATGCCTTGCCGGGTGAAATGGTATATTGCCAACACAAAGAGTTTGGGAGTAAAGTGTACATAAAAATTTTCCATGAAAATAATTCTGTGAATACTGGCAAACAGCAAACATAGCTGAATAATATTCAGATCGGATTGTAAATAAAACTAAGAAAAAAATAAGGTGGTATATAAGTTGTAAAGAAGAACGTGATAATTCATTTTTTGCCACTACTTTATCTTCTTGCTGCCATTTTTCAGCGCCAATCAGAATCACTGTGGTTATTTTGAAATGCGCATTTGAGTTACTGGGTTTCGCGAAACATAAATCTGAACAGCTCTGTTATCACCTTTGACTTACACTGCACAAAAGGCAGATTTTTCTTACGAAACAAGTTAAAAGGAACATCGGTAGCCTGGCGCAGGTAGAGTGGAGAAGTTTTGTGAAGTGGGGCTGGTACCTGAAGCGGGGGTGATGGCGCGAAGGGGAGGAAGGACTCCGCAGGGGTCAAACCCTGCCTCCGCAGCAGCCAGTGGAAAGACCTCCATCAGCGTCGGCGGGGACAGGACTTTACCTGGTGCATTCAGGGAACACCAACATGAAGCTACAAGTGAACCAGCCCTGTAAAGGACTTTTTCACGGTGCACTTCTACTTTTAAAAAACCTCCACAACCAAAACATCCATTTCAATGGCAGAGCAGAGTTTGCCTTTCAGAACAAGATGGGGGAGTGCCGATTTTCAGCTTGCTTGACTTTGTACCCCTGAGGGCACAGGAGAAAATCAGAGGAGAGGAGAGACAAAAGCAACTGAAACATGTTAGTCTGCTCTCCGCTCCAGTTGTAAAGACTTCTTCCATCACATTCTGCCTCTACCATCACGCTAGGCATTTTACCTGAATGTACGCTGTTCTTTTATAATTGCAAATACTTCTTTAGAGAAAAATGTCTGAGCATTTAAAGTCTCTCTAAGGGAGAAAAAATTTAAAAAGTAAAATCTGTGAGACTTCACTTAAACCTTTTCTTTTTGAAAGTGGGGGTGGGTGGGTGGAAAAAGTCAGAAGGAGAGAGCGGTTCCTCCCTCCTCAAAGTATCCGCAGGGGTGATGAGCGGTGGGAGGCTGTGCAGCGCTCAACGTATTGGGATTGAGCACACGCTGTGTTTCTTGAGTGACTGTCAGTGGTGACACTCAGCCCGGTGCAAAGGAGCTTAGGCTGTCTATCTCCCCTTTGGAGAACTAGCAGGGCCAGGGAGCCTCCCTCTGGTATTTTATCAGTGCTTGCATGAGGAGTGCCAGCTTATGCTGAGTAACAACACATCCGCTATCTCGCTTGACTTTTTCTTTCCCCTTTAAGTCAAGGAGAATCAGCTCTCAGGGCGTAGATAGCATGCTCTGTGATTACAGCCAATGCAGTCGCTAACATCTTCCAGATGTTTTATAGTCACTTGCATCAGTGAAACAATTGCATTGTTTCACAATGAAATTCCTCTCTTTGTTGCCCATAATTTCTTTTATTCTCAGTTCAATCTATACTCTAATGGATACCTCCTTTATAAGATGTAAATCACTCCATTTTGGTGGTCTGTAACAAACATTTATTGTCTGACAGCTCTACGTGAAGTTAGTGGGATTTTTATAAATCGGCTTCAGTTGAAACAAGATTGAATATGTAGTAAACATTTACCTACAGAAGCCTACTGTCAAACAAGGAATCAGGGAAAGAAGTATTTATTACATGAGATTATATAAACCAGGATATTCCTGTACATAAAGAATAGGGATTTAATTCTTGCAGTCCTGCCTGGCTGCTGAAGTTGGGGAATGAAAGGGGGTTGGGGATTCAGCTGTGAGTGTATGGTAAACGCTTTCGTCTTCAGCTGGAGTCAGTCATTTTCAAGCCCTTCAGTAGGCATAAAGTCTCAAAACTTGGAAGCGGATCTGCATGATTCAGTTGAATAAATGTGTTTGACATTGAAGACAAATATTGTACTCAGTAGAGCAATTTTGAAGTCTAATACTCTCCTCTCCCAACTAATTCTAAGGCTTAATTACTGAATACCAATATTGTATAATTCACAAATAATTCCCTGGCTGCCTTTTGTTCACTTGTGCCTTTAGTACCATATTATCAAATACCAAAAAGATTATCAGATAGCATGACTGGTTTGCAGATGCTCTGCAGTACCAAAAAATATCAAAATGCAATGACTTGCCAATACGCAAAGTGGTGTTCAACTGGCTCTGTAGGAGGATGAAATATTATTCCACTCTTTGGTTTTCCAAGCCTGATTTACATGTAGTAAGAAAATCTTCCCTTCATAATACTATTAATCTTCCAAATTTGAGAGGCAGACAGAATGAGTTTCCTTTGTCTTAATTCAAGAGAATATATGCTTTGCCTGTGTAGCTTACAGATTAGTTACCTGCCATCAAATTACTGTAGCCCTAGGAAATACAAGGAGACCAAGCCTTCCTGCATGGACAGCTTCTGCTTGAGTATAAACAACTGCAGCTCTACTGACTTTACATTGCAGTCTTTCCAGGAGGGCTCCATTTGGTCCACTTTAATAGCTTGAGAAAATACTTGGTTTTTTTACATTAGTTTCTTGAAAAGCCAAGCTGTTCATGTGAGAACTTTTGAGTGTCAGTTTTCAGTTAGTTGAAGTACTGTACACAAAAGGGCATAAAAGCAATATATCTAGCAGTGGAAATTGCTAGAATTGATTTTTGTACCATAAATTGATCTTATTTTTAGCAATAATCATATTACATTATTACATCTAGAGATTTGATAGATGTGTGCCGTTTTTTCTCCCTTTAATGAAAAGGTGTCAGTCAGAAACTTTTAGCGTTCCTGTGCTCAATGTAAAAATAACACTGTGGGAAGGACTGGGATTTTCGCTGTGAATATATATCCCATCATCAGACAGAGCAATTCAAATGTTTCGACTGACAAAGGAAAAGGCCTGAAAATTGAATTGCTACAAAGCCCTTAGAAAGCAGCAGAACGGTTCAGACTTTGCTGGGCACTTACGGTCTCACCTGGTAATTGCCCACCCCCAGGAGAGGAGCTTTCCACCCTTACGATCCTTTAATCTTGGAGAGGTGCAGAAGGCTCCATGGAAGGTCTTTGCTCCTGTTAGTTTGTTAATGTATAAATGAGAATTTTGAATTGAAGCTCAGTTTAGTCATGGCTCTCGAATTCCTCAGGCCAAGCGGTGAGTTCAGAATAGTCCTCATTGTTTTCTGAATTTCTGGCCTAGATCTGTTACTAAAGTGGAGTGTCTTTAATCCCCCTGAAATATCACATATGGCAGCCGCAAGAAGAGTAATACAGTGCTGCCAGCCCGCCTGACAAAGATGGAGTGACGTGGAACTTTCTTTGCATAGACTTTTCTCTCCTGCTTGGCTTTTTGTACTGAAGGAGGTGGCAGCATCTCAAAGTGCTACCCCAAGCATCAGCGATCAGTGAGAACAGCAGCTTGAGTCCTTCCGCATGTGAGTTGCCGCCACATTCAGTGCTAGCAGGGCTGCAAATTCTCTGTCACCAAATGCAAAGCCACACACCCTTTTGAGAAGATTCAAGGCTGTCGGGTGCTAGTCGTGGCTGTGACTGCAGCACGGTGACTTGCACAAGGGGCCGGGGTAGATGAGGAGGTTAGAGAGTGGTAGGACTGAAGATAAAGCTGTTCAAAGCAGTTAACAAGATAAATTATACTGTTTGTACTGTGGTGCGGGGTTGGCAGCCATGGCTTTGCATAGGGGTTCAGTTTCATTTCCCCTAGTACGTGTTTATAGAGGACACGGGCTGTCACGTAGGGAGGAGGAGTCTTCCAGTGCCTTCTGCCATGTGCCCGGGCAGATGGCTACGTCCTCCCACAGTTTTCTAGGGAACTACGGCAGAGCAGCAGAGCTTATTGCAGCACGAAGAGCAGTGGAACAGGGCTTCAGAAATCCCAGACGTGCTCCTGCGCATGCAGAGCAAAAGCGAGGCAACGTGGGCTCAGGAAAACCGCGTAGGCACTGGCTGTGCTGGGCTAAGCCCAGTGCTCAAACGTGGGGAGCAAGTACTGAGTTAACCCTCTGAGAAAGATACACTTTTAATGGTGCTGCTACAGTGTAGAGTGAAAGTGCATCAGTAGGAAGCCTCAGAGAAGCCTTATATTGCTCCTGACCATGTTAAATCTATCTGTGCATGAACAAAAGCCGTTGGTTTCTAGGGCTGCCTATCCATTACCTCAGATGAATGAACGCAAGGGCTGGAGGAGAAGGATGTTAGAGCAGCAATTACATGAGGTTGTATTAAGGAGCCACAGCTGGCCACTTAGCTTTTCATTAGCAACCATCGCTAGGTTCGCGTCAGGAAACCCTAGAAATCTGCCGAGGAAGCCTGAATTAGCAAAATTGTGAGGACAGTGTTGAGATCAGATGTTCAAAGGATTAATTAACTTTTGGAAAAACCACCTGCTGACAGATCCATACTGAGCCTTTGAGACTGCAGGGACTGGACCACCACAGAGCGGGATGTGATCCCGGGGCTACAGTGTGGCTGAAGCCGTAGCCACGTAAGCACCCCTCTGCCCCAGCAGAGCCTGCTGCAGAAGCCAGGCTGCAAATTCAGTTAGAAGTGCTTGAGAAAAATACAGGGCCTGAGCTGGAGTTTGCAGAGATAACGAGGTATAATTTTTGAATGATGAAGGGCGTGCATCAATAGCGAAGCTGGAACAGTGTGTTGAATCCTGCTCACTTGTCTGTTCATTTGTTATTTTGTACTTGTACCCTCTAATGGCTTCATGTCCCCACTTTAACATGAAGATCCTTTTTAACTAGCTGACCTCCAGGAGCTACCATGAAGCTGAGTTCATTAAGCTTTGAAGTTTTCAGCCTCAGCAGAGGCTGAAGACCTACCCGCGTATAAAGCACTGTAGAAGGAGCACAGTGATGTTTTATTAAAGCAACACATGACACAGGTTGATACTCTTGTAGTGCCAGTCCTAGAAATAAATAAATAACCAGAGTTAGTGATTTTCTTTATTTTTTTTAGGGGATTTTGCCCCTTATTTGAGAGAATCATACAATCATTTAGGTTGGAAAGGACCTTTAAGATCATCAAGTCCAACCATTAACCTAGCACTGCCAAGTCCACCACTAAACCATGTCCCTAAGCACCTCATGCAAACATCTTTTAAATACCTCCAGGGATGGCGACTCAACCACTTCCCTGGGCAGCCTGGTCCAATGCTTGATAACCCTTTCAGGGAAGTAAAATTTCCTAATATCCAGTCTAAACCTACCCTGGTGCAACTTGAGGCCATTTCCTCTCGTCCTATCGCTTGTGACTTGGGAGAAGAGACCGACCCCCACCTCTCTACAACCTCCTTTCAGGTAGTTGTAGAGAGCAATGAGGTCTCCCCTCAGCCTCCTTTTCTCCAGGCTAAACAACCCCAGTTCCCTCAGCCGCTCCTCATCAGACTTCTGCTCCAGACCCTTCACCAGCTTCGTTGCCCTTCTCTGGACACGCTCCAGCACCTCAATATCCCTCTTGTAGTGGGGGACCCAAAACTGAACACAGTATTTGAGGTGCAGCCTCACCAGTGCCGAGTACAGGGGCACGATCACTTCCCTACTCCTGCTGGCCACACTATTTCTGATACAAGCCAGGATGCTATTGGCCTTCTGGACCACCTGGGCACACTGCTGGCTCATAGCCAGCCGGTTGTTGACCAACACGCCCAGGTCCTTTTCCGCCAGGCAGCTTTCCAGCCACTCTTCCCCAAGCCTGTAGCGTTGCATGGGGTTGCTGTGGCCCAAGTGCAGGACCTTGCACTGAGCCTTGTTGAACCTCATACAATTGGCCTCAGCCCATCAATCCAGCCTGTCCAGGTCCCTCTGTAAGAAGCACTTAAGAATAGGTGCTAAGAGTACTCTGGTTGCAGAAGACTTCTTCAGCCATTTTCCCTCTGATTCGGTATTACTGCAACGTGTGGGACTCTTACAGCTGTTATTGCTGTATAATGCAATGAGTGACAAACACTACTTAGCATACTGAATGGGGGCACTGTCCCTAGCTTAATCTACCTAATGCCCCCACTGCAAGGTATAAATAGATTAAGAGAGAAAATCCAATAATTTCTCCATTCTCCCACCAGAGCAATACACATTACATGTTCCTTGCCATCTAATTGCATTACATGGCAGGGATGCAATAAACATTTAATGGCAGGCACAGTCATCTGTCACTTCTCTTTAGATTGGTAATGTTCAGTATGATTTACGTGCTTAACACTGTACATTTTCGAGGGGAGAGAAGAAGATATGAGTAACTCACATAAGTAAGTACCACAAAAATGAGTAACCACAAAAGCAGAAGAAGTTCTGCTTTTAGCTGAAAGATTTTCTTTAATTAGTGTTAAGAAAAAGGAAGAGCTTGAGTTCCCAGTGCTCCTGAGGTACCTCAATCCCTCATGAAACCAGGATGGGACTTTAAAAGTCTTAGGTCTGATATACCTCCAATGGTACTTTAGTTTTGCACAGGTATGATGCCACTGAAACGAAACTGGAGTCACACCAGTGAGTTAAGTGTAAATAATTAGAAGTGTTTAGGAAAAATGTTTAAGTCCCACTCTAGCTTGTTACGTAGACATCTTCATAATCAGAGCAAGGTGCGGTGGGTGCTGGGAAGCAACATGGTCTGATGTGTATATTTCAGGACGTAGCAAATGTAATTGATCTAAACAGTGAATCTTCCATTAGCTTCAAGGAGAACAGGGTGATTCCATCACAAAAGTCTGTTAAAAACATGGAGACCATGAAATATATTGTTCATGTTGAACACTTTAATGGAAAAGCTACAAATCCCTGTGGACCTATTAATATCAAATTATATCCCCCCCCCCCCCCCCCCCCGGGTAAGGTGGGGGGAAAAAAAATATAATTTGATATTTCACTTCTCATAAAGCTGCTCTGCTTTGCCTTGTGTAGAGTTTTACCATGTGACGGGTAACACGTTACACATCCAGTGGCAAAACCCAGCTGTTTCTAAACAGGGAGAACAAAAGCTTTCACATACTTTTTCTTGTAGCAGCATTGAGAGCTGTGCTTTTGAATACATAGACCATTGGCTTTATTGAGCAAAGTTAAATGACACTGCTTCAAAAAGTGTCCTCTCCACACCAATGTTTTTCAAATTTACTAGATAGGCATGAAATGGTAAAAAAAAAAAAATCCCAATGTAGGTAAGAAGAAAGCATAAACCAGACACAATAACAAAGTTAGTGTGAATTAGAGCTGTTTTTAAGGCAGATAGGAAGGCACTGGCTTATTCCAGACAGACCACCAGCAAGTGGTCATCTGGTGAAAACTTTCAGCCAGTGTGAATTTGAGCCAAACAGTAGCCTGCAGGTGACAGTCCCTGTAGCCCATTAACAGTCTCTCGAGGCCTGTAATCCTGCAGCTGAGCCCGTTTCTTACTCTTTGTGAGAGCTTGGTTCCCGTTTGCATTTGCTTTGCTGTGCTTGCGGCCTGCAAGCAAATTGGGGAGCAACTGTGCTCTGCTACAGCATTGTGGTTCCCCAGCAGTTCGGCAGTTTCCCTTCTCCGGCTTCTCCTGTTGATCCCGAGAAGGATTGCTCTCAGGTTTTGTCTCTTAATTTTGCTTTGGTACTCTGTGTTTGTAAAGAAAAAGAAGGGGAGCAGGATTTAGTCTTCCTGTCTGTTAGAAAGTCAGAGTTGGGCTTCCTGGGATCTTTCACCAGGGGATGGGACAAGCAGAACAGAAATCCAGCGCTGAACTACGCTGTCCTAAAAAGAGCTCCTAGAAATTGTGCTCAGCAAGGGTGAAACACAGTGTGTGTGCGTGCGCGTGTGCGTTTGTGCGCGTGTGTGTAGATTCACTTATTGATAAACTCACCTTTGTAATTTGCCAGTGATGCTGTTTGGTGCTCTGGGCTTCTGCTAATTTGACAAGGTCACTTCATGTGGCACTATCTGCAATGCAAACAATTACCAAAGGTGGCAAGGCAGCTTTTCTTGTATGAATCACTGAATCACTAAATCATTAACTTCTGTGTCACTGAAAAAGTATCCTAGCTACTGTTGGTGTCCTTCTCAATCAATATCCCCAGACAGAGTATCCATGTCCTTTATCCCCCCCAGGAATGACTAAACCTTTCCAGCAGCTCCGAATCACTCAGCTAATGGGCGCGGGAGCACAGACCTTAATTGTCCCTGACACCAACACAACTGCTTTTCTTCTTTGCATATCAATACTATACATCTCTGTCAGAGCAGAGGCAAATTGAGTTATGAAAATGCTAAGGCTGGTCTCAGAGTACATTACATCAAGTTTGGGGCATACTGACTTGATTCCGCTAACATACCTGGGATTTTAACATCCTTCTGAAAGCAGTTATTTGTCATTCATTGTTGAGGTTGTCTACGTTACGCTGCTCTAAAGTTGCGCGACACAATTTCAGCAGAATCCTTCCGATTTCGAACTTCGGGTATGAATCACTGCCGGACCAAATTTTCACACTGGGAAAGGGAGAAGAGAAAACAGAACACACAGAGCACCGACGGTACCTACGTAAATAATTTTTAAAAAGGCAGTAGTTCGCGATTTCTGTCCCATAAAACACCACGTAAGGTGCTGAGCCCAGGGCTTGGAGGGCAGCGGAGCCGCGCGCCGCCACGCTGCGGTGAGGGCGCCCTCTAGCGGCCCGCCCTAGGGAGCGAGGGACCCGGCTGGGGCGGGGCTGGGGCTGGGGCTGGGGCTGGGGTTGGGGTTGGGGTTCGGGCTGGGGCTCCGGCCCGGCCCCCGGTCTGCCGGGTCCCGCCGGTTCGGGTTTAGGTGCTTGGGCTGGTTCGGGGAGGAAAATGTAATTTTATGCACCCGTTGCTTTGAAAAACATCCAGTTGTGTTGCTAGCCTTCTAATGAAGCTGTAGGACTGCGAAACGTTTTAAACATTTACAGCATTTTAATGCTTCTACTAAATCCCCACGAAACTTCTTCCATAGCAATTAAAAATGAAGATTACAACTATTGCTATCAATCGCTTGCATTCAGTGGATCAGAGATTTTAAAAACCTGGAAAAGATAGTAATGATGGAAGTTTTGATTGTGTTATTTTTGCATGTAGGCTTTGGATGCATTCATGCGGATGTTTTAATTGGAATTTCTAGTCATCTTTAACAGTAAAAAAACAACTCAGAGAGTTATTCCTTTTGTATTTCATGTTCTGTGGTATATCTCGTAACGTTCTAAAAGAAGTTAAGGTACTAACATAGCCATAACAACTGCAAAAGTCCAGGTCTTTTCTTTATGATTTGAGAAATACAGTAATTGGTGGGGCTAGCTACACAGGGCTAGCGAGTGTCGATGCGACTGCTTGACTGATGCACTGAATTTGGGGATGGCAGAGCAGGAATGAGTTCTACACCATCCCTTGCTGTCCACTTGAGCATAAGTACATGCTTTGATTTAATTTTCTACTAATGAGGTAAAATTTTACTTAACTGAAAGGGTTGCAAGGATTACTGCCTGTCTGTGCAATTGGGATTTTGTGGTCTGAGATGTTGGGAGCTTTGTTTTTACAGGTAACAGGTCTTTGAGAAGTCTTCCCATACAACTAATATCAGAATGATATTTTGAAGCTGTATCTATATGGGTACTGTAAATACGTATGTCTTTTTCATCCTGTTTAGTGTAGAACAATGCATGATTTAACCCAAGGCAGCAGCCCCGGTGCCAGCCCCTCCTACCCCTACTGCAGCCAGTGCTGGACCACAAGAAGACTGCTACGGTGGGAGGGTATGGTGCTCCCAAAACACACAGTAGTCTGTATGGTCCCCCCAAATCTGCCCTTTCTCCCCACCCGCCTGGCTCTGTTTCTCTGGAGGCATCTGCATTCGTGGGTGAGTGTGGGAAGATGTCTGCTTTTACATGCTGGCTTGAATATTCAGCTTTGTTGATGGTTTATTATTGTGCTTCAGGCCTTGTTAGAAGTTTTGATAGAAGCATGTGCATATAAATATAGTCATTAACACATTTATTATTTGCAAATTTACACTTAACTTTGGCTATTAAATAAACAAATGGGAACAGCCTGTACCAGTATTAGTAAACTGCCAGAAATATTAATTTCAGTCAGGTCTTGCAGTGATGTAAACTGCTGTAACTGCGTTCAAATCAATGTTACTGTGTGATTTAGAGCAATTTCAAAATCTGGCCACAGTATATATTATTTGTTAATAAATTGGGGAGGGAGTTTTATTTATTCCTTTGAGGATGAACTCAGAGAAGCCTAGATTTAAAAACAAAGTGAAACAACCTGTCATTGATTTTATGTATAATACATATCTCAGCAGCATATACCATAAACCAGTATAAAAATCTCTAGCCCCTGGAAATCTTCTTCTTTTTCTTTTTTTTTTTTTAAAAAAAAAACAAAAATACATATTTGTATAGCATACGAAGTGTGATTCCATCAAAAATAATAACGTTTTTGTACGCTGTTTTCGTACTGTGAGAAGGCATAAAGGACCATGCTGGAGAAGAACAGTGTAGAGGAGCGTTGCGCAGAGGTTACTTAGCAGCCCTGTTGAGCGGCTAGCCCAGAAGGGAAGACCCAAAAGTGGAAGAGTGTGCTTAGGGTGGCTCCTGATGGGACTCTTGTAGGGGTGATGTGTCAGTCCCTGGTCAGTGTGTAGAGAAAGACACTATCTCTTCTGCTCATTTCAGATGTTCTTGGAGATTTTATATATAAATATAAAAATATATTTCTATATATAGACACACACACATATACAATAACGAGGAATGCACAGATTTAGAAAGTAATTTCCATCCTACTGCAGTGAAAATAGAGTTTCTTTATTGGCACCATGTTGATAGTATGCTTTGAACGCAATATTAGCAAATGCTCAAGGCTTTGCCTCCTTAAAGGAAGCAGCTGATTCTTCCCTTTCCACCGCAAGGCAGGGGAAGCGTCACTGTCCCTCTGTTACGGCACGAGGCCCCAGCTTGCACTCGTGTTAAATGTCACAGGCAGTACTCACAGCAGAGCGAGGCTCAGCGTTCAGGAGCTTTAGGGCCACGTGCGTGGACTGCCTTCCCGTCCCGGGAGGAAACCCACTCAGGCCCAGGGCTTGGCAAGGCGGGGGTGAAATGCTTCGACCACCATGGAAGCTGGTGGTCAAAACCTGAAAGTTTCCTGGGAGTTTCATGGCTGTGCAATGCAGGCAGGATCCTGGTTTTACAGGTCTTATCTGTAATGATTTGGGGCTGGAGAGACCGTTGGCTTTTCCAGACCCGCTCTGCCTGGCAGCAAGAGCGCTCTTGTTGTGCTGCACCATCTATCATTACCTATTCATCAGAAGCCGTGAGAGTCAGCTGCTCAGTCCTCTGAGTGTTCTGCTTTCCTTTAATGTATTCCTAAATTGCTTAAAAGTTTATTTGTAGCTGTAATAGCCTGTGCTATCCTAATTTCTGTCTGCATGTTTGTAAAATCATATGTCAGCAGCCATCAACGTTTGAAATCATTGCAACATATTTCAATTATATCCCTTTGATGCTGGTAAAGACTGTTTAAGAATAAAATAACAAGCCTGCACTTAATGCAATCAAAGTTTCCTCAAAACTGGTTTATACCATCATCACTCATTCAGTATGGTTGAAAACATTTTGTATAATGCTGTTAGAGTGACTTGCCAGTGAACAATACAAGTTAATATTGATTTTAATACACACAAATGATTCCTTAAATCCCCAAATGCTTAACGAAAATTTCAGTGTAGTCTTGTAATAGAATTCATGGATGCAAGCTGGATAGCATGCAAAGAACAGTAGATTCTTCCATTCCAGAATACAACCTGATATATGGCATAATTGTTTATCTTACTTACCCTCCAGGTAAACAGATTCATGGCTCCATAAATATTTGGCATGGTCTTCCCCCCCCCCCTCTTTCTTTTTTCCCAAAGAAGATCACAGAAGTGTGTTTTTAAGGCTCTGTCTGCATGGGAAGATTTCATAAACTAATTCCCAGGGTTAGCAGTGATAGGAGTCTTGGTACTGACAATGCTTCATACTCATACCTATTTTTAGCACCATTTCAGTTCACCGTAATGAAAACTAGCTGTGTTGAGTAGCAATGGGGATTTCTCCACCTGACCTCATCCTCTAACCTCGTTTCGACTGTTTTAATTTCTGAGCTCCTATATGAACTGTGTTCCCAACAAGCTAAGGGGTGAGACATGGAGAAGAGAGATCTGTAGTTCATGATGGGGGGAAGTACTAACAGGGTTGGTTGATTAGTTGGGTTTTTTTTTAAATCAGAGACCTGAAAGTGTACTTGCATTGTAAAAACAGAAAGCCAAAGAAGAGGATTAGGTAAACAAAAACATAAAGAAAGAGGGCTCAGAAGGAGATCGGAAGAAGAGGCATGTGAGGGTCATGCCAGGAGGACAGAGATCCCACCTTCAAGTCCAGATCCGCACAGATCAGCTGGGTCAACTGGGAAGGAAGAGCCTCTGCACTCTTTTGGCCCTCAGCCTCCTCGCTGCAGCTGGTGATTTTACAAGATCTATATAAGCTGGAGACTAGTATGTGCAAATAACTCATCTGAGATCGAAAAATCATTTTACTTGTAAGCCACCAAGCAACAGTAGACACTAATACATCTGAGTCACTAGTAAGGTAGGTTGGATTTGAATTAGTGACCTATGGTGAAAAATTCCATATGCGACCGACACTCCCTGGAGAGATGCATTGCCCTTTCCTCTGTGTGGTCATTAAGCAAAAGTTATGTTTTTATCTCTCCAGCTTATGCATTAGGCGCTAAGGGAAGGAAGATATAGAAGGTATACAGAACAAATACCTCACTTAAAACTGTGCAAACTTGCTAATATTCATGCAGCTTTATATTTTCTCAATTTTTGCCTAATTTTTTTGAAGTCAGAGTTTGCTGTGCAAGAGAGACTTGGCACACAGGTTGCAATGTGAAATCGTGACCAAAAAGTAGTTCTTGTTGCTGCATGTTTTTTCTTTTTTCCCCAGCCTGAGAGATACAAAAACATCAAGGGCATACCGATGTTTGAACTACTGATGTCCAGCAAGCACTGTGCCTTAGCTTTGGGCAGCAAAGGAAGCATGAGTGCAGGAACTGTCGGTCTCTCTCTGGTCTGCTTTCACCCTCCTTTCCTTTCTGAAACCTCCATTCCTTCCAAAAGGAAGCGTCCATCACCGCTTCCTTTTGCACTGATTCACGCATAGAGGGTTGTTTCCCCTGCCCAGAGGAACGGGGAGCGTGGCCTTAATGGCTTCATCCCATTGAATTCAGTAGAGTAGATGGCTTTGCATCCCCTGCTGTGTTTAGTTCTCCCGTTGCCACCCTTTCTTCTCCCTGGGGTGCCAAGGGGGGCTGTCAGCTGGGTCAGCAGCGTGGCACACCTCCTCCGTGCACAACGCTCGCGTGGGCACACCCGGGCACACTCACGTGCCACTGCAGCGTGTGCCTTAAAGCACAAACCATTCCGCTCCGAAAATTGCTTTGAGATTGTAAATTGCTTTTTTGATCCTTCGGGATGAGAAGTTCTATATCAGTGTATTATTATTAATGACAAATTATTCTTGAGGCGGTGGGGCTGCTTTGCTTCCTATGGAGCAAATTGAGTAAGCGGTTTCCCATGAGTACGCCCCAAATGTGAGATACCGGCGGATGAGCCTAGCAGCCAGGCAGCCTGATGTTTCACCGCCGTGCGTGCGTTTTGCTCGCTGAAAACGCCGCGAAAGAAGACGCCTCGAAGAGGAGGCGTGCCGTGCCGCTGGTGGCAAGCTTGCAGGCGGCGGGGCTGGTGCCGGCTCCGTGGCTCTCCGGTAGCCTTTGCCAGGAGCTGGCTGTACCAACGCCCTCTTTGAGAGGCTCGCTGAAGTCCCGGCTCGGTGGCTGAAGTGTTTCCACCGTTTGTTTTTCTGGGATCCCTTCCAGTTCCTCTGAATCGGCCTCTTGTTTGCCCGCCTCCCCCGCCCTGTGCACGGGCCTGCGGTGCTCCCCGGGCCTCCGCCGCTCGCTCGCACCGCTTGGCCGGGGGGTTGTTTGGGGCCAACGAATGATTCGGAGTCAAATTTCGGTAACGGACAAGGCGGCCGTTAACTCCATCACCGACTTTCAGCAACAGCCTTGTCTCCTGTTTTTTCTAAAACACTCAGGTTCATTACTGCAAGTTCAAGAAAGAAGAAATAAGCCCCTACGCTGTAATCACTGGCTATGGAGAAGCTTGTTTTTTCTTACCCTGCTGCTGACTTTTAAATATGCAGGATTTATTGTTTTGAAAGATGCCCTGTGCAAAGGCATATTTCAAAAGGTAGAGGGGCTGACAGTGCTTAACGTGTTCTGGCGTTTTGGGAGCACCATTAACAAAGTGAGCTTTGCAAAGATGCATTTCAACCAGGAGCAATAGAGATGTTTAGCGTGATGGATCTGTGGCCAGGCACAAAGTGGGAACAGCTTTGCGCGGGCTCGAGGATGGGAGAAGTGGAGGGATGACAAGTCACGTAATGGCAGATTTGTGCGGCGGTTCTTTTCCTTCTGTTTTTGTAGTAAGTGAGAGGCTACGGCAAACCATTTTGTGCCAGGGAGCCTGTTTTCTGAAAGAAATCCAGACACTGCGGAGAAAAATAGCAAAAACCAGTGGTGAACCACCCCCAGCCACTTCATACCAAGTTTTCAAGGCTGAACTAAAGCCAAAGCATGAAAAGAGTTCTTACTCATTACTCTAATTTCGTGCAAAATGTGTTTGTTTACTAATCTGAGAACAAACAAGTTGAGAAGGCAAAAAAACAAAGAAAAGAAAAGAGGAACTTTTTCTGTCTGCAAAACCTAAAGGGAATGAGGTAGCTGGTGCTTCAGAAAGAGGGGGATGGCTAAGGGCTGGGGCTGGCAAGTGGTGGGTTTATCCAGATCTAGCATGCGGTGGCCCTGCCGCATGGCAAGCACTCCTAGGCGGTCTTGCAACCCAGCTGCTGAGAACAGCTGGCCCAGGAAGAGGATGGCAGGAGCCGCTGGCAGCAGCACCGTCCGAAGGGGGACTTGCAGCCCCCCCGCCCCTGCCTCGAGTCCCCCCTGCAGCTCTGCCAGCTGGGTTCAAAGCAGCTCGTGAAGCTGGCCTTGACGCCAAGGCCACGGGGCTCTGCAAACTTGGCTTAGGTACGTAGAGCCCGTAGTTGCTTACTCATGTTTTCGGAGATAGTGAAGTACTTCTTGGCCCTGTGTGCGCACGTGTCCCTTTTCCGCACCTGCGTGCCTGCCTTTTCCAGGAGTGGGGAGATGGCGAGTTTTTTAATGGTAAGCTGACAATAATCTGATAAGATTGTCCTTCTGGGTATACTTTTCTACCAGTCTGAAAGGAAGTAAGTGCAGTCAGTCCTCTGGAGATCAGGAAAATGTTCTGAACAACAGAAATCTCTTTTTCCCCCCTTTAAAAGAAAAGGGTGAAGATTACAGCAACTGTGGGCTTGGGTTGCTGGGGGTCTGCTGGGGGAGATTTGGTAGGACATTCCTTTGGAGGGCTTTTGTGACAGCTGAAAAATGTCATTTCTCTAAAGAAGTCTAGAAAAATGATAAAAGGAAAGTCCCTTTTACCCAAGCCATTGAGAGGCAGCACTGACAAGAAGAAAAGAGGGTTTAGGTTTTATGCACCCTTTTTTTTCTTTTGCTAAATGTTTGTGTGAATTTTCAAATACATAAACACAAGTTTTTGATCTGGCAAATGCTGGGCTAGGAACTACCCACTCCGTGTCTATGTGTTGGCATGAAACAGGAGGGGAATAATGCGAAGGTAGAGAAGCATTTTCTTTTCCGTAAAGCTGAGAGCCCTTCTCTGAAGAGAGTTCTGTCAGTTCTGCATCTGGGCAGCTTTCCCATCTTCTAGGAGTGGAAGCGTAGGTAAGGTAACCAGGGGAGCAGTTGGGAGCTCTCCTGGATCTGTTCTGAATTGCACAGATGGCAGATCATGATCCCAGGCTCCAATGTAGCCCTGGGTGTGCGTGCGCCGCTGAAAGATGCTAATTCAGAAAGCCGGTGCCGTTCTTTTTAAGAGGTGTTCTTGTGGACAGATGTAAATGATGGAGACAGTAGGGTTCACTGTAGCTGTCATTGTTTGGGACTACCAGTGCAATCAAATATAAACAGGCAGAATCGATGGGATTTTGGTTTTCTAGGCCAGATCCTTGATGGAATTTCTCCTTGAAACCATGGCTTTCAAGGACAAGAGGTAAACACATAGGAAATGCAGCTTGCTGCAAGACGCAATATCATCCCGGAAAAGGTAAATAGAATAAAAAGACTAAACCACACTAACTAGACCACATCTTGACTGTGGTGTTCTTCATTCAGAATGAGCCAGAATTTAATCTCCATTGCAGCAAAACATCCTTAAAAATGTTAGGCTGGCATACAGGTATTTACAGGCTTTGTCAGTAAAATGGAAGAATATAGACCCAAAGAACTGGTTTCATTATTGAAGGCTCTAAACTAGGCCTCAGGGACAACAAAGGGTTCAGATTTGCATGGATGATTTTTTTTTTTTTTTTGAGAACTGACTGCAGTTCAAAGATGGGAGGAGTGGATGGCCAGGGACCTATTCTCTTTTTGTCTCTGCTTTTCTTGATTTAATTTTTTTTGATGAGAGAAAAATAAAGGAACCATTTATCTCTTTTTGCAGAGAACAATTTAATATGACCTAACAAGAGCATTAACAGAATAGAGACTGAAAATGATAACGATAAAGTAGACCACTAGTAATCTATTCACATGGCATTGCGTGTGTGTGTGAGAGTGAGTTTAAAAAAGAGTGAGCTACGCAGTCAGTCTAATTATTAGGAAATTAAGAGCGAAAGGGAAGTCAGGCAGAACTGCTCTACTCGGAGGGAAGCAAACATATGGAATAAGTTGTAGAGCAAAGCTATCAAAACCAATATGTGAGTTGCAGAGAGACAAAGAGGGTGATGTGTTTATTGTGAACAGGGAGGAGGTTCTGAAAACACAGAAACAGATGCAAGTAAGGGGAGGTGAAATAAATTTAAAGGGGATAGACTTGATTCTGTGGGCATAGTGTCCTAGTGTGATGAATTTGTACACACCTATAAGGTAAGGGAGAAATTTATTTTTACATTGAAGTTCCAGTTTAACTGGGTGCTTTTAAAAAATAAAGGAGCACAGAGATGGAAGCCTTCATTTTTCTTGCAGCTACTTTTCAAGGAGTTTCATTTCACATCTACCAGACCATCGTTGGACTCTGGTGACACTGGTTTCGGTGGACCTGGGTAGGGTATTTTATACCAGAGAGTAGGTCCTTGTGCAGGTCAGCCCTTACCTCTGAAGTCAATGGGTGTCCTATTGGGAAAAAAGACGTGCTGATGCTGGTGCTTTGGCAAGACACACAGCAGAAGCAGAAACCATATAAAGAGGGTGTCATCTTCACAGTGCTCTGCATATAGAGGGTTCAGCCCTGTCCCAAGAGACTGGCTCCGCTGGCCTTGGTGAGTGTGCTCAGGTGAGGGGTGGACAGCCTGCACAACTTAGAAATTAAGCATCCTTGTGACACAGGGAATTAATTGGGAATGGGCCCTGCCTTTCCAAGAACTGGTCAGGATGCTTGCTTATTTCCTCCCAGTTTCGGGAAAAGCGTGGGGTTTCTTTAAACAGGAATTTTAATGATCTGAGCACTGCCAGGGAGTCCAGCTTCCAGTCCTTCCTCTCCCTGCAAAATCAGCCTCTTCCAGGAGACAGCTCTGATCGCAAAGATGAGGCTGTTTTGTGAGAAACTGTCCCCTGCCCCCTGGGATCTCCTTTGTGAGGTCTGCCGAAATGAAAAGCAGAAGGACAGATCCTTTGGTCCAAAGTGATAGCGAGAAAGAAAGGAAGCGTGACCTGAGATCCCCTAATTATGGCTCTGAGCACAGAGATCCAAGGCCCGGGGTCTGGTCTTTGCCCCCGTGCCTTTTTTTTCCTTGATCTGAAACAATCCCCTAAGTGTGATAGCTGGTCTGTGGGTATCCTAGCAATGATACGTGCAGCCTGGAAAGAGTGTCTGCTGCTTTGCATCAGAACTCTCCTTATTTTGTGCTTAAATGTCCCACGTAAAGTTAATCTTTGCATCCTCTCTTAGGTCTCAGAAATTCCTGGCTTCTTGACCAAAAAGTCAAGCTCATATTTAAGGTCTCTGATAGATTGTTTACTAATATAATTTAAAAGTGCATAGCGGATAACACAGGGTAGGAAATTTTTCACTTTTAAGATTGTCTTTTTTACAGAGTGATAGCAAATGCCATATTTGAAAAGCTGTAGCCAGCCTTAAGCTGAGAAAAGTCAGCCCTAGTTGTGAGCTGGGCCCAGCCACAGTAGAATTCAGTCTCCCGTCTTCTTTAAAAAAAAATGCCTGTTTCCCAAGAAAAAAAAAATTAATCAATAGTCTGTTTATTTCTACATCTGCTGGAACCATTTTCTATTAGGTGACGTGTGAGCGATGATTAATTAGTTGCTTTTGTTTCAGCTTTAAGGTTTGTGCAAACGACAGTGGGAAGAGGGGGTTTGCGAGCTGGTCTTCTGCCAGGGGTTGTCATTCACATGCTTGACAACTCCATCTCGCTAGAAGGCCATATAATAATGTATTTCAAAATAAAAAGTCAGTTAAGGGGACACTCATCACTTTGAGAGCTTGTTCAAAGCGAGTGTCAGGCATGTAATTCAAGAGCGCTTCAAAGTAGGGCTCCTCAGAGAAGAATTAATAGGAGAGAAGCACAGCCAGTACTCCCTGTGTCCTTCCCTACCTAACTTTTCCTAACGGGAGAGACGCGGCTTTTTGCCTCCATCTCAAAGGCTCCGGGTTCAGCGTTACCAGCCGTGCCTGAGCACCACTGCCTGTTAGCATCGGCGCGGGTTCAGCCGGCCAGCGGTGCCCTTCCTTCTGCGCCACCTTTCCTCGGGCAGAAAGGGACAGCGCTGAGCTCACTCAATGGTATTTTCACGCTTGAAATGGCTCCGTTAATATGACATCAGTGTGAGGTAAGCAGTGGGTCCGGAGTGTGCTTGCCAGCTGGTATCCTGCACTCCCACGGTAAGAAAAGGCAGCAGATGCGGTGATGTGGCTCTGTGGTGCGTGCTGTTGATTTGACAGCAGCAGACGTTGCGTCCCTGAATCACTTGCACGCTTCTGCTTTAGAGCCTGATCTCATTCTTGATGGTCGCCTCACTCTCTCGCACCCACTGCTACAGCTGCCATTCAAAGATGAAGTTTTGGCATCCTGGTACAAACTGATGGTGTTTTGCTATGGCCATGAGATCCCACTCACTAGCCCAGGATCTAGCCACAGTCATGTGAGTGTTAGGAGGGGTACTCGAGTCCTTCAGCAAACTGAGTACTTCTATGTTTTCTGAATAAGAAAACAGGGTGAAACTAGCACACGTTAAATTGCTCTTAATGCTGGTTGAGGATGATTTTATCAGTTCTTGTCTCAGTCTTTAAATTAGTCTTGCCACTTTTTCCATGACATTGCTTTAGACCAATATTAAGACATTATTTCGCTCATCTTGCTGTTTCTGTGCAACATGCCTGCTGTTTTGGGTCTCAGTCTGGGTAGACTCTTCCACTGTTCTATGACAAATGTATGTTTTGGTCTTGCCATGATCTTATCTAACATCTCCATCGATGTCTAGGAGCCAGTGGGAGTTTTAAACCCAACTTCTCTTGATCGTATTAGGAATAGAAATGCATCTTAGACCCATTTCTGCCTTAAGTGGAATGCTGTTTTCTGAAGTTCTTGTCACTTTGGGTCCAGGCACATACTGCATGTCAACGTTGCTGGGCAGAAGACTTCAACGATTGCTGTATGCTATCCCCAAACCAAAATTGTCTGACAACTGCACACAAGAGGATCAAGGTGCTATCAGTGAAACTACAGGTTGTTTTCACCTTTAGATAGCTGGTAAATGAAAATTGCTTTCCAATTTCTCAAAGAGGGAAGTGTTAGAAACTATTAGCTAAAAGCTTTCTGCCTGACAGCATTAATTTCCTATTCATTTCATTAAAGGGACATTTTTGGAGAGACTTGTAAATTACAGCATGCTCCTAGCAGAATAATAGCTTCAGGAAAAACATGTAATAGCTCTCCTTAATCAAAATAAGGGCAAGTTGTTGTTTATCCAGCTGAAGAGCTGGGGATCACTAAAGCTAGATTTCTGTTTTTCACATTAAACAACCGTACATTTTTTGAACTATGTTTTAAGAGAAACATGGGTATATTTCAGTAAAGTACATGCCGATTTGGTTATTTGTTTGTTCTGAACATGTGTTATGCTTCTGTTTCCTTTTTTATTCCTATACCGGTCTCCCTGTCCATGTTCTTCCTTGACTGTGACACGTCAGCCAAAAAGAAGCAACCTCAAACTGTTGGATAAAACAGAATTCTGCCCCTGTGGGATAATGTAGCAGACATTATCATTGTTTAGATAAAAGCTGACAATAAAACCTCCTGCCAGAGCTGAATGATTCTTGTCTTAGTCACGTAATAGATCAGGAGGGAGTTTCTGCTGGCGTTTGTGCCGTGATGCTCAAGATCAGCTCACACTAACTCTACACATGTAAATAATTAACACAAGGTGGAAGGAGATCCAGAATTAGACCACTGATTCTAGTGGGGCTTTTTGGAGAAGGGTGGATGCAAGCTGGCTGGAGATAGCTAGGACTGTGATCTTCAAAGGCATTTAGATACCAAGTCTAGATCCCCATGGATATTTAGAAAACAAAGTTCATTTAAAATTAATATGCCAAAAATTAGATTTTTTTTTCTGTACCATTTTCCTGCTTAGCTTGGTGTCGTGGTTTAACCTCAGCTGGTGACTAAGCACCACACAGCTGCTTGCTCACTCCCCCCGCCCCCCTCCCCGGTGGGATGGGGGAGATAATCGGAAGAGTAAAAGTGAGAACACTCATGGGTTGAGATAAGAACAGTTTAATAATTGAAATGAAATAATAATGATAATAATAATAATATGTAATGAAAAGGAAAATAACAAAAAGAGAGAGAAATAAAACCCAAGAAAGATAAATGATGCAAATGAAAAACAATTGCTCACCACCAACCGGCCGATGCCCAGCCTGTCCCTGAGCAGCAGCCCCCCGGCCAACTCCCCCCAGTTTATATACTGGGCATGATGCCATGTGGTATGGCATAGCCCTTTGGCCAGTTGGGGTCAGCTGTCCTGGCTGTGCCCCCTCCCAGCTTCTTGTGCACCTGGCAGAGCATGGGAAGCTGAAAAGTCCTTGCCTAGTGTAAGCACTGCTTAGCTACACCTAAAACATCAGTGTCTTATCAAGATTATTCTCATGCTAAATCCAAAGCACAGCACTATACCAGCTACTAGGAAGAAAATTAACTGTATCCCAGCCAAAACCAGGACTCTTGGCCTATGTCTGGTTTTAATTGTGTTTTAGTTAGTTTGTACTGTGGAGTTGTGATTCCTCTTGCGTTATCTTCTCGGTGCTTTGCAATTAAGAACGGTTTTATTCTGTGTTCCTGCAGCCTGTAGGTTTAATTAAGCCTCAGAACCTCAGTTTACCACAAAGGGTTTTATATTCATTATAAATAAATAAAATAAAGCAAAGAGAATTTAAATAAAATAGAATAAATGCATTTCTGAAATAACACAGCAATTTAGTAGCTGTAATCCCTTGCTTATTGCTTGTGTACTTATGAGGACTGGCAGCATACTACAGCATATCTTAGTACCTCCCAAAACCTGGGTGCTTGTGCTCTTTCCTAAAAGACTAAGTAAGACGCAGTAAAGCTAGGGGGAAGTTAAATGCATGGAGTTCATTTTTTGGAGTACGTACTGTGTTGGATTTTCAGAAATGCAGGTGATTTCCATTGGTAAATTAGTAGTGTGATGGTTGGGTGGAGGCAGGAAGGGTTATGTGGAGATGGGGCAGGGCCGTGGTATTACCGGTTGCAGACTATCATGAGCACCAGCTTTTCCCTTAAAAAGTCTGACAATGTTTCTAGCCGGTCTGCGTAGGCTCCCCTGGAAAAGGACAAAATAACAGCCCTCTCCGTTTGGACAAAATGAAGACTGAAAAGCATACTCAGTTTGATGTGTACCTCTCAGCTGGCTTCCTTGCTCTGGTCCCAGAAATGTATTTACAGATCGCAGCGTGGCAGGGAGTCGGAGCGAAGAGCTGGGGCCTCTCCATGTCGTGGCAGAGGGCGGGAAACTTGTGATTAGCGCTGCAACAGAACCATACTTTTCAGTGCTAATGGCTGACTTTACTAATAGTGGTGTCGATGCATACGGGGAGGAGCAGAACAAAGAAATAATTGAGAAAACCATAAAGAGCAATAACGTTCCCCAGAAACAGATTTTTTTTTCTTAGATATATGAAGTGTGGCATGCAGTGCTCTTGCCTATATTGCATTCTCCATCTGGCTGGTTACTGAAAGCTCAGATTCTCCTGGGCTTTTCTGAGTTATTTACTTTAATATTCTGCCTTTTATAGAAAAGATTATCTTACAAACTGGATTCTCCATAGTGGATAGATTTTTATGGTTTAATCCTGTTTTTGATATCTAATTCTATTTTTTCCCCTTGAACTTAATATCATTTCCCCTGACACACATACATAAACATGCACACGATTTCATGTCTTTTTTTTTTTTTTTGTGGTAGTGTCTCATGCAGAGATTCTTTTCTTACCACACTTCATTGAGAAATAGCTCCTATGGGATTCAGAGAATTGTTCTATACCTCCAGCTTAGGGACCGAGAAATCCCTGTGCGCCTTGTTCCCTTTAAATGGGGACTACAGCCAAAGCCCGATTAATACAGAGGGAATCCTTCCATTGATTTCAGCTATCTCTTGGTCAGGCTGTCTGTCTTTTATGCTTCATTATCATTATCACTGAGCATATCGTAATACATATATTTATCCTACTACATGCCTGCGAGGTAAGGAAGCAATAGTCTTTCCACTTTATTGATGGGGATTTGAAGTACAGCAAGATGAAGTGCTTGATCTCGCAAGAGACTGAATTCAGTTATTGAAGCCCTGGTTTAGATAAATTCCAACGTATTGTCACCAAAAGGCCCTGCCAAGTGGCTGTAGGTGCTGGTGAAATGTATGTATCCTTTATGCGGATGATGCAGTTCATGCGAAGTAGTGTGGAAACAGTTCTGGGAGCACAGCTTGGGATCCAGGACTAGCCATCCTTCTGGGATGACAGCCTGAAGTGAGAACAGCAAATCTGCTTTCTTTCTCTGTCCCTGCTCTTTTTCTCCTGGGTACGTGCTCCACATTATGCTCAGCGGCATATATGCAATGAGAGTAAAATCCACCCTGCACAGAATATTGCTTGGTGGCTGTAGGACTCTATTGACAGATTGTGGACCTCAGTTGTCTGGAACTGAGCCTGGGTAGTGAATGACCAGTGGCATATTGTTCTGCTTTGTTCCTGTGAGATTTCTTGCAAGACGTTGGCTCTTCAGAAGAGGGTTCAGGGTTGGAAAGCCCTAAGCTGGCAATTATGGGTTTGGGTTTTTTTGTGGTTTTGGGGGTTTTTATTTGAAAGGTAATTAGTTGGTCTCCAGAATGGCTGGTGACAGGATGCTTTGGGTTGCACTGGAGGACGTGCTTAGGATGGGAGGAAGAACATCTTCCAAACTATAGCCAAAGCAAAACAGCTGGAGTCTTGTCGGCCCTGGGATCAAGCCAGGGGCTTTCTCTGTTCTTCCTCTGTCCCACCCATCATGCTCACTGGTACAGCACTGCATTATGCAGTGAAAGACGGATCTCTTCTGGTTTAGGTATTCAATTTTATGGAGGAAAATAATAGGTTTTTTCTTTACTTTTTAAGACAGCCGTGTAAAGGTCCCGTAGTGCCTTAGGCAAATCACTGTGAGATTAAAAGCAGAAAGCTTAGGACTGTGTTTAGTCTTCCCATTAGGCTGAAAGGGGTTTAGATTTCCACCGATTGGCCACTGAACCCTCCCTTCCTCCTTCCCCCCACCAACTCCACTTCTCTGGCCCAGATCAATGTCAGTAGTTAAATGGATCGGTTATTTGAAAGCTGTCTGTTGACCTTTCCTTCATGATTGATTGCATGAAAAGTGCACAGGAGTGTGGCTTCCAGCTAGGCAAGCAGTCACTGCTGACGGCTCTCTTTCACCACTCCCCGTAGCCCACTAGGATTTCCCACAGAGGAATAGGCTGCCTGCAAAGATGCCGGACCAGAGAGTGCTCTCAAATAACCATAATGAAGCTGAAAGCCAGCTCTAGTCTTCCTCAATGGCCGAGAGGAATTATTTATGAAGAGGAGACCAGGGCTGAGTGGTTTACTGGCCTTCAAAACACTTCCTGACCAGAGGTCTGGAATTGGAGAGCCACAAGAGCCCTGGGTGGCAATTGCTTACGGGTGTTGGCAGGTGTCCTACCAAAATCGAGGAAAGAGGACAAAACCAGGGCTCTCTCTGGTGCACACACCAGCATGCACTTGCCATCTCACACACTCGCCATCTCACACACGTGCTGTCCTAGCCTGGAGAAATAATTAACTTTTCTATCTTTCAATATGCATTTGAAATACAAAAACAGCCTGCAGGAGCAGATGCATAGAATTAGTCCTTGTGCACTCTTCTTTCTTATGCTTTCCCAGTCTAAAACTAATGTTGTCAGAGCTTTAATTTGCTTTAAATCTCCTGTAACCAATTCCATGGTAACAGGTTTTGATTTCTGGCATATGGAACATTTTAGTTACTCCCGATTGTTAGCATTATGAATAATAAACCCACCTTTTAACTCTTAAAATAAAGTTTGACAGTGCAGTAAGTGACATTCTGTTTGCACAGAAGCAGAGAATACAAATTACCCTAAATCAGGTAATGGGAAGCTGATGTATGATGATTATGTTGTTTCATCACCCAGTTTTTAGTAGGTTGTGCAGGATCGGTAATTCACTGCATGATCTCCCTTTTAAATCACTTTCTTAATAAACATGTAACAACACTAGCCTGATGTAGGGCACAGCATGACTCTATGCTTAATCTATATTTTACAAACTAGCAATACACTACAAGTAATGAAAAGGTTCATAATGTCAACGCTTGATTCTGGTTATCAGGGAATTGCTCTCTGTAGAGTGTGGGGCGACATGGAGAGCTGGAGAGGAGGGTGAAGCAGACTGAGGATTGGGGTTTCTGCTGATAAATACCACGTACCAAAGCCTAGGCTGGTGCATGAATTGACTATTGTAACCTAGGTTAGTGGTAGATGCCGGGCAATTTGGCAATTGGAAGAAAGGTTGGGTTTTTTTGATGGCAACAATTTGCCATCAACTGGCTTCTCTGTTGCCCATCAGTGCTCTTGAGATCTGGCACCACACGGTGGTCCTGCCAAAGAGTTAGCCTTAACCCTCCACACACAGTGGAGAAAATAGCTTGTGGAGGAGCTCTGAAAAGCACAAGCTGGGAGTGAGGAATGAGTGAGTCTGTTGGAGGCTGAAGAGGACTTGGGAGCCTTAGAGAGGTCAAGAGTGTGATCCTGCTCCCCACAGAGGGAAATATTTGCAGCCTGCTGTATTAATGTTTGGGGCATGGTGTGGTGGAAGGAAGGGCAAACAGAGCTGAAAATGTGAGACCTACCTCCTGCGAACTGCTACCTGTGTAAGAGCCACCCTAAGTTTCAGCTGCTGTAACTCAACACCAGCAGATTAAGAAAATATAGGCCAGGTTTAAGTCTAGGTAAGGCTGCTAGCAGTAGTTTGACTACATTATATGTACGACAACTTTGTATGAAAAAGACACTGATTTCAATGTGATTCCCATGTTCAAACATGGGAATGCAGAGGGCTTGGGAATGGTACTTTGTAGTATTTATAGATGGACTAACTTTGCCCTTCTGGCTGCTGGAGTCTGATTCGGGGTTACCACAACTGGTGTCATGCTGTGTGGGTCCCAACGATGGGGCTGAGCTGGTGGGGCAGAGCTGGAGACAGACACGAGTGCCCGGTTCTACAGCCATCCCCAGCTGCTGGGACAAGGTGGGCAGAGCCAGGCCAGAGCTGTCAGCTCGGAGAAGATCTTCCTGGGCCATTCATGGCTTTAAGGGGCCTCCATATGGCTGAGCACCCAAAAGGGAAATTTTAATAGGGAAAACCCCATGGATCCACCCGAAGGATACTTGTACTAGACTGTGGTTAATGGCATCTCCACGTTCTATCCATTTGGCTCCACTCCTCTTTCAGTTTTCATAAAAGTTGTATATGGTGCTTTTTTGCCTAGCTAAGACATGTAGTTGATGAAATTGACTCCTTCTCTTCTCATGTGCTCCTCCACACAACGTGGGGTTCATTATGGCAAAACTCTCCATTTGCCTTGAACACCCTAGTAATTAATAAATGCCATCAGCGTGCCACCAGTTGCCACTGTTGGCAAGAACTGGTGGAGAGGGTTCACTGTCACTTTCACATCATCCTCTAAATGGCCTAACAAAAGACCAGGGAGAGCTGTTTCAGGGTTAATAAAAGAAATTGTAATTGATAGTAGCTCTTGCTCATCTATCCAGTCAAAACTAATAGCTTTCTTTTTCCTCAGGGGTGAGGGATCAAATGGTGACTTACCAAATCATAAGGAAGTGAGATTATTTCAGGCTCTAAAAAGAGTGTAATCAGGAACAGACAATTTATTTCTTCTCTTGGTGCAAGGTAATTTAAAGTTATTCCTTGTAGTGGGGTGGGGTGGGGGGGAGGAAAACGGAGACAGAAGAGGAACAAAATCAATTTAAAAAAAAAAAAAAAAGTTGGCAGCTAGCCAGCTTGCTTGCAAACCCAGTTTGAACCTAGTGCATGCTCAGTCTGCACAGCTGCATGTTTCCTTGCCCTACTGACTCATCTGGAGTAACTCCATGCACGACGCTTATTTTACTTAGGGTGGCTTGGTTGGGTGAGAGGGGTGTTAGGCAAAGCAAATCCATGGTATTTAAGAAATATTTCTGTAGTTAGAATCAGCAGGAGAGTTGGTGTGTGTTAGAAAGGAGGCTGGCACTTACTCGACCCACTTATTTTGATAAAGATGGAATGGTAACAAAAACCTTCCAGGCACAAAGCTGTTACATTAAGGCCTTGAGGAAGTGGACAACACACTGGATGCTATGAACACTGAGAGGCCTGGACTCATGCAAGACTGGTGCAGAAATGGCTCTGCCTTCCGGCTCAGCTCTTTTACCAAAGTGTTGCGGAGAATCTAGAGGGATAACCTCTAAGTCAGTTTAATGTCCACTGGGAGAGTGCCTTCCTCTTTCCAACAAACTTTCAGGTTTTGTTCCAGTAATTTCCTTTCTTATGTTGTTTTTAAAATAGATACTTTTCTGGAATTAAAAAAGAAACCTATAGGGATGTTCTTCTGTTGCAAAGATGGGATGAGGGCCTTTAATAGGGCTGGAAACTACAGATTTATCAGAGTCTGTAGAATTACATGGTATTTAGAATTACAAAGTTGTTCACGGGAGAATTAAGTTCTCGAGAGTAGCCAGCACCCGTTGTTTTGGGTGCTTGAGCATAACAGGATCGAGTCTCCATTCTGTCTGAGTCAGACCAAAGACTTGAATTTCAGTTTCTACTGAAAAACACCCACTGAGTGTCCTGACTATTGGCTATTGGGTTCATTTCTGAATTGGAACTTGTATCTTTGATCTGAAGAAAGAACTGGCAAAAGCTTCAGAGAAATAAGCTTATTGCATCAAATTGTTTTCATTATGGATACTATGCCAGTTTTCCTTTGGGAGGGAGCAAAAGGAATAAGTCTAAAAATTTCCAACCAACCTAATAAAGAATGAAACAAAATACAGATGTCATATCAGTACCCACTCTCCCTCCCTTCCCCGAGGATCCTTCCATAGCAAAGCTGACATACAATGATGACTCTTTGCAACAAGCGCTGGGGAAAATCCTTATCCCAACCCCGATGTCCTTGCACGGTCCTTCAGACCCAGCGCTAAAGGGAGTCCTTCTGTCTCCCACTGATCTTGCCAGTTAGAGCCCTTGGACAACTTCTGAGTACACGTTTACAGCTCAGGAAAGCAGTTACCTGGGGTCACTGCAGCGCTTTGTTGGTGGGGAGTTATTCCTGAGCAGAGTACTTGATTCCTACAAGGGTCTTGCAGTGTGCCCGAGATAACAGCTCCTTACCTTCAAATAAAAATAGGGTTTATGAAGAATTGTTTTGATAGCTGAACAGAAATGAAGAGGATGCAAAGCTTTGCCCCTTCCTTCCTTCTTCCCACATAGCACAGCTGTCTTCACCTCTCCTTCCCACCCAGCCCTGGGTGCCTGACTGTTCCCAGTGTCGCGGTGCTCCACACCCACGTTTCCACAGGGAGTCCAGCCATCCTTTCCACGGCATCCCCCCACAGCTTTGCACAGGAGTTAGCAGGGCTCATTGGAAGAGCTTTAAACTAGATTTGAAGGGGGAAAGGGATAAAACCAGGCTTGGTAGAGATAAGCCTGGGGGCGGCACACCAATATTTGAGGGACGGTGTGCTAGCAAGGTCCTTTGGTCTGCCGTCTCAGTGGAGGTAGGGGATGGAGATCCATGAGGCAGCAAAGATGAAAGGGCTATGGATCTGTTAGAAACCACGGAAGCGCCTGAGAATGGTCATGTAGGAATTAGGGCGTCTCCCTCCAAAAAGGCGATGGGATCAATAGCCCAACTGAAGTGCATCTACACCAATGCACGCAGCATGGGCAACAAAGAGGAGGAGCTGGAAGCCATTGTGCAGCAGGAAAACTGTGATATAGTTGCCATCAGGGAAACATGGTGGGATGACTCGCACAACTGGAGTGCTGCAATGGATGGCTATAAACTCTTCAGAAGGGATAGGCAAGGCAGGAGAGGCGGTGGGGTAGCCCTGTATGTTAGGGAGTGTTTTGATTGTCTAGAGCTTAATGATGGTGACAATAGGGTGGAGCGTTTATGGGTAAGAATCAGGGGGAAGGCCGACAAGGCAGATATCAATGTGGGAGTCTGTTATAGACCACCCAACCACGATGAAGAGGCAGATGAAATATTTTAGAAGCAGCTGGGAGAAGCCTCACAATCACTAGCCCTTGTTCTTGTGGGGGACTTCAACTTCCCAGATGTCTGCTGGAAATACAATGCAGCAGAGAGGAAACAGTCTAGGAGGTTCCTGGAGTGTGTGGCAGATAACTTCCTGACACAGCTGGTGAGTGAGCCAACGAGGGAAGGCGCCCCGTGGGACCTGTTGGTCCCCAACAGGGAAGGACTTGTGATTGATGTGATGGTCGGAGGCCGTCTTGGGCAGAGTGATCAGAAAATGATAGAGTTTTTGATACGCGGAGAAGTAAGGAGGGGGGTCAGCAGAACTGCTACCTTGGACTTCCAGAGGGCAAACTTTGGCCTGTTTAGGTGACTGGTCGACAGAGTCCTTTGGGAGGCAGTCCTGAAGGGCAAAGGAGTCCAGGAAGGCTGGACATTCTTCAAGAAGGAAATCTTAAAGGCACAGGAGCAGGCCGTCCCCATATGCCAAAAGACGAGCCAGCAGGGAAGAAGACCGGCCTGTCTGAACAGAGAGCTTTGGCTGGAACTCGGGAGAAAAAGGAGAGGTTATGACCTTTGGAAGAAGGGGCAGGCAACTCAGGAGGACTACAAGGATGTCATGAGGCTGTGCAGGGAGAAAATTAGAAGGGCCAAAGCCCACCTAGAACTTAATCTGGCTACTGCTGTAAAAGACAATTAAAAATGTTTCTATAAATACATTAGCAACAAAAGGAGGGCCAAGGAGAATCTCCATCCTTTATTGGATGTGGGGGGAAACATGGTGACAAAGGATGAGGAAAAGGCTGAGGTACTTAATGCCTTCTTTGCCTCAGTCTTTAATAGTGAGACCAGTTGTTCTTGGGGTACCCAGTCCCCTGAGCTGGAAGACAGGGATGGGGAGAAGAATGAAGCCCCCATAAGCCAAGGGGAAATGGTGACCTGCTACACCACTTAGACACACACAAGTCTATGGGGCTGGATAGGATCCACCCAAGGGTACTGAGGGAGCTGGCAGAAGTGTTCACCAAGCCACTTTCCATCCTTTATCAGTAGTCCTGGCTAACTGGGGAGGTCCCAGTTGACTGGAGGTTAGCAAATATGATACCCACCTACAAGAAGGGCCGGAAGGAGGGTCCGGGGAGCTACAGACCTGTCAGTCTGACCTTGGTGCCGGGGAAGGTTATGGAGCAGATCATCTTGAGTGTCATCGTGAGGCACATACGGGACAACCAGGTGATCAGGCCCAGTCAGCATGGGTTTATGAAAGGCAGGTCCTGCTTGGCTAACCTGATCTCCTTCTATCACAAGGTGGCCCGCTTAGTGGATGAGGGAAAGGCTGTGGATGTTGCCTACCTAGACTTTAGTAAAGCCTTTGACACCATTTCCCACAGCATTCTCCTGGAGAAACTGGCTGCTCATGGCTTGGATGGGTGTATGCTTCGCTGCATAAAAAACTGCCTGGATGGCCGGGCCCAAAGAGTGGTGGTGAATGGAGTTTACTCCAGTTGGTGGCCGGTCACAAGCGGTGTTCCCCTGGGCTCTGTGTTGGGGCCAGTCCTGTTTAATACCTTTATCAACGATCTGGATGAGGGGATCGAGTGCACCCTCAGTAAGTTTGCAGATGACACCAAGTTGTGTGGGAGTGTTGATCTGCTTGAGGGTAGGAAGGCTCTGCAGAGGGACCTGGACAGGCTGGATCGATGGGCTGAGGTCAATTGTATGAGGTTTAACAAGGCTCAGTGCCAGGTCCTGCACTTGGGCCACAACAACCCCATGCAACGCTACAGGCTTGGGGAAGAGTGGCTGGAAAGCTGCCCAGCAGAGGACCTGTGGGTGTTGGTCAATAGCCAGCTGAATATGAGCCAGCAGTGTGCCCAGGTGGCCCAGAAGGCCAATAGCATCCTGGCTTGTATCAGAAAATGTGGCCAGCAGGACTAGGGAAGTGGTCTCCCTGTACTTGGCACTGGTGAGGCCGCACCTCGAATACTGTGTTCAGTTTTGGGCCACTCAGTACAAGAAAGGCACTGAGGTGCTGGAGCGTGTCCAAAGAAGGGCAATGAAGCTGGTGAAGGGTCTGGAGCAGAAGTCTTATGAGGAGCGACTGAGGGAACTGGGGTTGTTTAGCCTGGAGAAAAGGAGGCTGAGGGGAGATCTTCTCGCTCCCTACAACTACCTGAAAGGAGGTTGTAGAGAGGTGGGTGTTGGTCTCTTCTCCCAAGTCACAAGCGATAGGACAAGAGGAAATGGCCTCAAGTTGTGCCAGGGGAGGTTTAGATTGGATATTAGGAAAAATTTCTTCACTGAAAGGGTTATCAAGCATTGGACCAGGCTGCCCAGGGAAGTGGTTGAGTCACCATCCCTGGAGGTATTTAAAAGACGTTTGGATGAGGTGCTTAGGGACATGGTTTAGTGGTGGAGTTGCCAGTGCTAGGTTAATGGTTGGACTTGATCTTAAAGGTCTTTTCCAATCTAAACAATTCTATGATTCTAGCTACCTGACTTCTGATAGACTGGGGTGTGAATATGCTTTCCTGTCTGCTGTCAGTGCAAGGATGACACCAGATTTTGCAAACGACCTTTTCATCCCTCAGGGACAGCTCTGGGTCTGGGCTTCAGATTTCAGCAGTTTTATTTCCCAAACAGCCCTTTCCCCATAGGTAGGCAGAAAGCAGTAGGTTGATGGAAGACACACAAGAGCTATTTAACTCCCTGCCAGCTTAGTATAATGGTCTGCACCAGTGTGATGTCTTGAAAAAAAGGGGGAAAATGTCAGGCAGTCTGGTTTGTTTTCATGTAGAGGGAGAAATGGAGGCATTTCGAGAGATCAAGTGATATGTCTAAGGCTGGGCAGGGGGTCTGACCAGAGCTCAGACCTGAATTTACTGTTGCCTGGTCGTGTAACTCAAACTCAAGACTTTTTCTGACCTTTGAATAAAACGTGTTTAAAGCCAAACAGTTACAGTTCTTTCTGGCATGGCTTCTTTCACATCATCCTAGTAAATTCAAGGATATTAGGAAGTTTAAGAACAAACCCAGGTCACAATATCCTGCATTTTCCTGGAGTCTCCTAGTGAATTTTGAGAACATAATTTCTGTTTTATCATGGTGAAAAGTAGTACCTGCAGTGGGTTTATTTCTTTGCAAATGCCAAATCTAATGTTTCAAAGCAAGCTCAAGATGAAATGAAAATGAGAGCAGAAGGGTACATAGCTGTCATTAGCCTTAAGATTGTTTATAAAAACCCAAGATGACCTACAGCTTTAAATGACATTGATTGGCGTACTTTAACTTTGTGCTAATGGACTAATGACTTGCAAAGCTCTGAACATTCAAAGGAAAAAAAAAAAGACTGGCATCTGTGAAAGATGTTGATTGCGATCTGTGGTATTCAGCTGACTTTTCCAATAAGTGTTAAATATGCAGGACACTGCATAGAATTGTAATTGTTGCTATTTAAAAAAAAAAAAATCATCCTCAAGTAACAAAGTCTTTTGCCTTTAGTGCCAGGAATACAACATGTTGAAATGACTACTTCCAACTGTAGCCTCTCGACACTAGAGGTAAACCTTGCTACAATTAAGCAGCACGTAGTGTCTGAACAGTCCTTCTAAATCTTCAGTCTAAAGGAAAGAGTACTGAGAGTATAAAGCTAAAAAAATATGAGAAACCCTCTTCCTCCTCCTGCTGCAGAAGACATACCAACTACCTTTGATGCTTGTTTTCCCCCTTAGATCAGTTGGATGGTTGGGATAAAAGGGAGGGTAGGATTTGCGTTAAATTTCCAGTGTAGTGGGGACTGTTTCTTCTTCTTCTCCTTTTATTATCCTGAGTAAAATGTGCCACTACAAGAATCCTTTTGAGACATGAAATACTGCTGAAAGGTCACTGTTTAGAGCACAGCCAATATAGCACGAGACACTGCTAATCTATCGGTTCTATGATGAATGTGTTGACAAGCAGCTGAATTTTAATAATTAATCATGATAAAACTAAGGCGAGTTAATAATTTAGAGTCTGATAATGGAGAGTAGTGCAACTCCTTGAGTAGGCAGTTTCTGTTAAGCTTCACCTCTGTTAATTTTAACCAAAAGGAGCACTGTCACTTTTAATTATCAACGAGAAGCTCTTGGAGCTGTATGGCTGGCACAGAGGAGGTCAGCTCCAGTAAATGTTAACAGCTCGGAGAGAAAATTCGGGGAGCACATATAAAGTCAGTCTGAAGCTAATCAGCACGGTTGCTTCCTCAAGCTGTACGTATGCTTTGCGTAGTAATGCATTACTGGAGAACAAGTAAGCAAAATGGTAAAAAGGTGAATGGATAGAAAGTAGGTATTTGTCATCCCAAATATGTCAATCATGAAAAGTCAGTGTGAAGCCCTGACCTTACTTACTAGTGGTGGTGGCAGAATTGTCATAATCTCTAATGGAACCAGAGTTTACCCATTTATGTGCATGTTTTCACCAAAATGTTGTGACGACCTGTCCATCATTGCAATTTCCTCCTCTGAAAACATTTTGGATTCCTAAAGACATGAGATGTAGGTACTCACGCTTTAGTCAAGCAAGTTGCCCCTCCAAAACCTTTGTATTCTTTTATTTAAATAGCCCATTTCAACAGAAAGAGGTAAGAGACCTCATGAGATATTTCTCCAAGCGCTGCAAAAATCAGTAGCGGGATATGAGAGGACCTAAATGATGTTCTGATGGAGGGAAGGATGCGTGTGTGGAGGGAAGGGTGCGCGCACCCTGCCCCTGCATCCCTACTCCATGCTGCCCCAGCAGCCGCAATGGGAAGACTGTGGGACTGCCCGTGGTGAGAGCCCCCTGAAACCAGGGAAGGAGGTCTGGGGGATATAAGGCAGGAATTTCAAGGAAGCCAGGCTTCAGCAACTCTGCTTCCGAGGGAATAACTTTTGCTTTTGTGTCCCAACTGATAAATGCATCGTGCTTTCTCAGGGCTGAATATGCCGGTGTAGGGTAGGGCACTGCAGCATGCGCTCCATATAAGATTGCCAGCGTGGCATTAGATGCTGCAGTGCCTGAGCATTGACTTGTGTTTCCCGCTACTTACAGTAGGAAATTCCTGGAATACTGGGACTACTGAGGTACCTATTCAGTTATCAGAAGCATTTGGCAAGTTTCTAAGGGCGGCCACTGTAGCTGAAATGTTATTTTAGTAATTTTACAAAGCTCTTTGATAAACAGAGGTTGACATTTCTAAGGAACCCTGTTCCCTTCACCCTTGTGGCGGTCAGAGTTGGCCAGTGGAGAGGAAACACCTCACATGGTGTGGCTCAGGTTACACAAATCAGATGATTTAACAGACTTTTCAATGTTCGCTGTTTAAATAGCTGTTTTTGTTCCAGGCTTGGCCGAGTTTTCAGAGGGCTGCCCTTCTCCACTAAACTGTCTTGTTTGCAGAAGTTGGCCGTTCGTTTTAAAGACACATTGGCGTGGTTTTAAAAGAAGAAATAATAAAGCGGGGCAGTAAGTAGTTAAAGTATACCATGTGTAATATTCAGAGTTACTTTACTTGGCCTCAGCACTACATCAATGGCAAAAAAATTAACACCAAAAAAATGCATGCAAAGAACGGCTGCTTCTGAGAAGTGCTCTGAGCAGTACCCGCTTGCCACTCTTACGTCTCTGAGTGTGTGATCTTGTCTCTGTTAGTTGTTTGTTTTGGCCAGACTCCAAGGGATTCGTACCACAGGCTGTTTTGTCACTGCAGTTGACATAACTCACAGTTTTTCTCTTTGGTTTTTCACTAGAGATAATCGTATTTGTTGTACTGCGCAGAATAACTTAATCTCACTGTTTGTAGTTTCATGTCATGTTGTGTTGATGTGTGATGAAGGCATGTCCTGTCATGATTTTATGTCATTATATGACAAGACACCTTCCTCATAAATTAACACAATTTGATTAAGTTGCAGCATTGGGTCAAGTTATTCCATTGCAAAGTTTCAGGAGTCCCGGAGACCCAAACTAGTTCAGAACAATAACAAAGCTTTAGGCTGAGCTTGTGGGATGTGAGATACTCCCCATAAAATCAGGAGTGTCCCACGAACTTCTTTGTAGACAACCTTTGCCTCATATCCCAGCCTAAGGCTGTTATTAAAAATGTTCCTGAATTGGCTAGCAAGCACGGGTGATGAAATACATGTGTTTTAGGCATATATTCCTCTAAAGACAAAATTAGCATGTATCTGCACCTGCCACTTTCCAGTCGACTTGAATGAAAAAGGTCCCCAAATGTCAGTCCTTCTTACTCCCTAAATCCATTACGTAGTAGTATGATGTACTGTAGCACTTGTATGGATGTTTGAAGGAATGACAGGATCCAGTTCACCATCTATTCATGGGGATCCATGATCCATAAATCATTACATTTATGTGTAGCAACCTGCTACATAAAGTATGGCACTTAAGGTATGAACAGAGAACGTTACCTGGCAGGAAAAATAGAGCTATGCCTGTTTTATAGTAAATCATAATTAATTGGCCATGTCCTCAATAAAATGTGCCAACATCTCTGAAGTCATATGTGAACCACGTGCAATTATCGACAAATGTCTGCATGAAAGGGTCGGATGTGTTTCACATGCCCTGAGAAGCCCATTTACTTAGCACCAGATTTGAGAGCTAAGTCTATATCTCAAGGGTCACCAAATTCAACCCCCTTATGTTAATGCTATCACCTACTGACTTGATTTATTTGTTGAGGTAATTGCATACGTTATTACTCAATTACCGTAGAATTTTTATTATAATTCACTCATCTATAAATTCCAGGCTAAATTAGACTGCATGTCAGATAATCTTTGTATTTGTTATATCTACAGGAAGAAATAGTTGAATCACATTTTTATATGTGACGATTTGTATCAGCAGTCATCAGCTTCCTTCCTGCGAGCTGGAGAAAGAGTAATATTGCATTCTTTCTTAAAAATACATGCTTTTGAGTTAGATTCCATATATGTGTATAGAAGGTTTTTGAGAATCTTGTAACTTTTTCAAATGTTGAGTATTTTTTGTAGATGACAGAAATCCGCTGAAAGTATAAAATTACCCCCCCCCCCCAGGTTTTCCTTCTTTCCAGTCATTCATCACTTTACAGCATTTAAAATTCTGGAGCTTTTTTTTATTCAGCTTTGTACTTACTACGTAACATCAGTAACTACTTATATCTTCAATACAATCTATGGACAAGAAGACAAATCAAGTCTAGCTTGTTCATGATTTACTGTAAGAGGGCGAGCTATTAGGTTTTGATTTCAGGCCAGCAGAAAGCCCTTGCACTTTAACTATCCCTACCTAGTAAATAATTTTTCTCAAGTCATTCAACCAGTAGATGTAAAAAGTGAGCTCTCTCCTACAACCTCGCATAGTTGTTGAATGGTTAAAATTGCCTCTTGCGTTTTGGCTTTTATTACATTTTAAACAATGGACATCACATTTATTCCTTCCCTAAACAAATGGTGCAATGAAGTAACCTATTCTAGATGACTTAAACAAAAGTAATGACAAGAGAGTTTAGTGTTCAGGAGCTGACAAGCTCGCTTTAGGTTTGAGATGAATCACAGCCACTGGGCGTATATGATAACGTTACTTCTCTGTCTGCTGCACTGGCCTGCAGCTCAGAGGTGATGCTTGGGGATGCACTGCGACCTCATCCCTTGGGCACCTGTGAGACATTCAGATCTTCCTCTATCTAAGGTGGAAACCCACCTTCGTCTGCCTGTCGAAGGAATGACGCGAGAAAAAGAGAAAGGGCCCGATCCTGCGAAGTGCTAAGCATACCCCAAAGTCTTGCATTCCCTCAGCTCCCCAGTGATTAAGATGCTCAGGTTTGTCCATTCTGCATTAGGCACGGCAGCATGGGGAATTCCAAATGCTCATTTCTGTTTTGCTTGTTTCTGTCCACTAGTTGATCCCCAGTTTTTTTGTTTGGTTGCTCTGTGGCAGCCGCAAGGCTGGTGCACTGTATCAGTAAAAAGTAAAACCTGTTACATAAATCAGATAAAGAAAGTATCAGTCAATTCCTTATGGGAGTTTATCTGTTTTAAATTACTTTCATATGACTGACGTTGTGTGCTGAGCTAAGAAGAAAAGAAAGCAAGCTGACAGTACCTCTGGCCATCTTAAGATCCCTTGTAGAGAGTTTAATGCTCCTTTTGAAATCATTGGGAGTTGTCTACTTGGGCTGATGATAAGAGAACAGTGAAGTAAAGACCATGAAGCCGGCAGTGAAAGAAAGTCAGGGTTTTCCTCCTGTGGACTCAGACCTATCGTGGTGTAACTGCCTGCAGCTCACTGCTGGTCACAGGTTGCGCCTGAAATAAACTGGACTTTATGTAGGCTAAAGATGTACTCCCAGCATTTTGGTTTTAAGAGAGATAAGTATGCTTGGGTTTTTGTTTGCCTTTATTTTGCAAAGGTTTTTTAGTTTTGGTTTTTTTTGAGAAAGTGGCAGGGCGGAAAGCATTTCCATATGCTGCAGCATGGAAAATTTGAAACGTAAAACTTGATACTGGTGAATTATTATCATTTGCTGTTTATACTAGAATAGCCAACATGCTGTAGGATCTACCCAGAGATGCCAGGATTCCTCCACTGCAGAGCTCCCCAAATCAGTATAGGCACAGAGAAGACGACACAGGCCAGAGCAGATAAAGAATGTTAAAATGGAAGTCAAGTCTGCCCACTGTAATATGGCACGATTGTTTTTTAAGGGTATTTCATGAGTAATGAAGCTAAACAACTTAGTTTCATTATCCAAGCTGAGATAAATGCAGGGGGAAGACATTTTAATACATCATTTAAGCCTCCATGTGATTTAAGTCTCCAGTCAAGTCATGGTCAGTTCAACACAACAGTATGTTTGTAGGACTTGGACTTTTAAACACAATTAAAACTTCAGTTCCCAAAAGTGCATGAATTCTAAATTTTTGTAAAGGATTGAGTGATTGCACAAATAAAGATGTTTCCCCGTCTAACTAGTTTGGGATCACTGCATATCTTTGGCATGTCCCATCTAGCAAATTTTACAGAGCTTGGACACTCTCACTATGCTCAGAGCTCAAATGAGAGAGGAAGAAGCAAACTGGAGAGTTGCTGGAGTCGCTGGGCTGGCAATACCAGGCAGTTGGCTTCTGGATGCTTGACCATGGTGGAAGGGTGAAAACAAGAATATTTTCTGGCCTGCTGTATGGAGAAAGGCCCTGTCCCTCTAAGGGTATCCTGAAAACAGAACAGGATTGGGGGCAGAGCTGGGAAATTAAGTAGCTCGTGTGGATGTAGGGCTGCAGAAATAATGACCAGTCTGACACGTTCCCAAAGTCAGGCACATGCACTGAGTCATGGCTTTGAGAGGGAAATTGATGCTGGATACGTGTCTTAAGGAATTTTGACTTACCAGCATATCTGATGCAGTGTAAACGGCATTGCTTTAAAATTTCTTTTAGCTACAGTGATCTTAGAGCAATTAAAAAAAAGCCGGTAAGCAGTGAAAGATGACACGAAGAGGGCAGGGCCCTTTGTTGGCCTCTACCTGCCTCTTTCCGGCAGGGCTCTGGTCAAGGGTTTGGCCGGTGGTGTTTACCTTGGTAATGTCCTTTTACATGTCTTATGCTCTTCAACCTGAGTGCTCACTCCAAAGCACCGTTTCTCTTTCCTCCTGTGCGGTGTATGCACAGAGTGAACACGAAAGCTTCAGTGGACCAAATCTGTTCCCACAAGAAGTCAGTGGGGGAACCCGCATTGATATCCATGGAAGTGAGATTCAGCTTAACTTGCTTAATAGATGACATTATCCAGAAGGTAAAACTTTCCATTTTGAGTTCTTTGATAACCCTGTACTAATTACTGCTCATTGATAAGCATCGTGCTGTTCTTCAAGCGGTGAATAGAAAGCAGAAGATGCCATCAGTGTGTAAGATCAAGAGATATGAGAGACATCATAAGGCTATCTATCTGGCTCATTTGCTTGCGTGCCCTCCTAAGATCTCAAAAATCTGCTGCGACTCTGCACTCTGTGGAAAAGCCATAATATGCAAAACAAACATGATGCTGGCAATGCAACATTAAGCGACTGATGATGTTAAGAAATGTACTAATACTCATGTTTGAGGCCGTCTGGTCTGGTTTAGCCCTCCTGAGCCTCTTTAATAGATGTAATACCGTGTATTACACAATGAAGTGCTTTAGGATAAAACTCATCATGTTATCGTTGCTACATTCTGTGAAATTACTATTTTCTGATTTATATTTCCCCTGCCTCTCTCGTCTTCATATGTATGCACGTATGTATGCAATGTATATACATTTTGAAAGAGGATTTTGTATTTCATCTCTCTTGAGAAAATTATTTTCCCTGAAGATGCCTGGTTTTCCCTAATGTGGGCTAGTGGCAACAAGTTAATGAATTTTTGCTTCTTTCTGTAAGAACTTTCACCAGAGACACTTGGAATAGTACGGAATGTAAGTGGAATATAAATTTTACACAGTTGAAATGCCTGCTTTGATGGAAGGGGACAGAATTACGAATGTCAGATATTCCAAACTGTTTTGAGATGACTGGATTCATTTGAAATACAGCATTGATGCAGAGCCTGGGGCTGGATTGATCTTGTTTACCTACTAACATGTTCCTTCCATATTTTGCAGAAATTTGCCCATGCAGAACTGTATGCATTGGGGAGGCAGGTTTGTTTCAGACCTTTCGACTGATTTTCTTTAGAGTAGCTGGTTTGTCAAAAAGAAGGGGGGGGGGGGGAGGGAAGGAAGTGTTGCACTGTTCCTTAAGCTTTAAAAAGGAAGCTCGGGATTCATTTAACCCTTTAAAATGTTTCAATGCCTCAGTCTTCCTGCAGTGTCCCAGTGCAATGTTGCATCACCCGCAAGAAACACTTGGTATTTTTCAGTCCGATATTGTAGAGTTAGCCACGGGACCCAGTGTAAGAGGTAACATCCGTACGGCACGCTGTGGTGCTGTTTCTCGGTTGGGTTTGTTATTTCCCACATTCTGCTGAAAGCATGTCAAAATGGTGCTGCTGCACAGGTTCCTAAATGAAAGAGCTCTTCCCTCTCTCTTACCTCCCACCCTCACCCACACACTCTGCTGGGGGCCTTGGGGTAAAAGGGGAGAGAATGCGAGTTTCCCTGTGACAGCATTGTTTATAATGATTTATTATTTCTATTGCTGTGATCCCTAGAGGCCACATGTAAAGATCGGGGCTTAATTGCACTAGGTGCATTGCAAACACGTGGTAGAAAAAAGCAGGCATCATCCTGAGGACACTTGTTAATAAAACACTCTCGCTGACCACGAGCCAAACAGGTGTGTGAGGTGGATACAAGGGAGAGAAGGTACAAGATAAAACAGAGGAGCAAGTTTGCCGTGTAGTAAATGTATGCAGAACCTAAGGGAAGTGTACTTTACTCAGGTGTCAGGCACTATAATAAATCTTACCAGCCTCTGAAGAAGAGTCAAGACTGAGCAGAGTGGCTGGACCTGGTGCTTGCCGGGAGAGTTAACAAGCCTGGCAATAAAACCCTGGGCAATGATGGCTCTGAAGAGTTAGATTTGCTTTGGAATTTACTTTTATAAAAGCATGACATTTTATGTATAAATAAGATCTATAACCATCTATATAAAAGTAAGGAGTTTTAGTACCTCTGAGAATGACGGACCATATTCTGTATGCTACTGCAGGACAGATCTTGTATTAGGAGTGTAGGATCAGAGCTCAGTGAGTAATTCAATATGCGTTATTTCATAAGCTTTGTCTTTGGTGAGCATAAAATATGATTTTCTTGAATCAGCTTATTATATGACTTCTTTTTTTTCTGCCAGTCTGCTCCTGCCAGACTTACTCTTAGCATTTCCTGGGTCACTAAGCAGTGACCCATTGCCAAACCAGAGGTGCTCTAGCTGGGGTGTGGGAGCACACTCAGCCTGGGGCAGGGAGAGACCAACCCTCTCTACTGTTTCCTGCGAGCATGCCCTTACCATCCTGCCTTGGTTTCTGCTGTGCGAGGACCCACAGCCTCGAGACCATCCTTCTTCTGGGGCTGGCAACGTTGCAGCAGCTTGCGGTGTCCCTGCAAGTGGCCTCTGGGCTCCAGCTGCGGCAGGAGCCAGGAGAGAGAGGGACAAAAAAGGACGGAAGAGTTAGGGAAGGGCAAAAGATTTTTTCTGAAGTCTTTCTTCTGTCTCTTCCTTCTGGAAGGAAACTCTGGGGCATGAGTTATGTTTAAGGGTAGCGCGGATATAGCTGTTGCCTTCAGCAAGAACATGCTGAAAAGCAAACTTGCTGGAATTACACTTTTGCTTATTGCTCCCATGAAGCAGCAGCCTTGTGAACCTGGTGATAAATCACGGTCCAAAGCCCACAGCGATGATGAGGTGAAGTACGGAAAAAACCTGCAAAGGAGAAAGCGAAGACAATGGAGGAGGCATTGATTTGATTTTGATAGCTGCTAAACAAAATGGGCTGACAAAAACCATTAATGCCCCTTTCAGCCACCTCCACGGGTGGTCAGCTGCCAAATAAGAGAGGAGATGGCCGGGGTGACTTATGTGCCGGCTGTAAGACTGATGACTTCTTATGCTTGATGAAGCCAGAGTTGCTTGCTAGTGGATGTCCTGGCATATCAGATAGAGGCCTGGGTGTTTGCTTTCTGACAGGAGACCCTGAAGGAGAGGCAATGAAAGAGCATCGCTTGTAGTGGGCTGGCAACAGTTGGCTGTGGGAAGTGCCTGAGGTCTGCTGCTGCCCCAGGAGGCACAGTAGGATCACCTGAAAATGCCCTGTTCTTGTGCAGGGCACGGCAGCGGGGCACTGCCAGCCCCGGTGCGCCGCAGGGTGTGCTGAAGGTAGTTTTGGCACAAGTCCTTAGTGTAACAATGTCTCCTTGCCGGATTTTTGTGGTGATGTTTAGTGTTAATGGTTTTGTTGCGTGATCAGCCTTCGTTTTCCTACGCAATGAAATTCCGAGATAATCAAGGTACTGCTGCTTGTGTTAAATAGCCCTGAGGAGTGCGGGGCTGTGGGAGGCAGGGGAGCAGGGTGTGGTGGTAGGGCAGGGTAGGGGAATCCTTCTCAGGCAGTAGTGCTTGCAGTGGGTTTATTTGTTAATCTTCCCCCTTCTGGTTTTCCTCCACTCCTCCCCACTCCTCCTCCAGGATCAAAATATTCCTGTTTGGGTCTATGTGCAGTTACAAACTTGCTTTAAGACCATATCTGAGCTCATTCTTTCTCAAAATAGTTTCCACGTTGGCCATGATTAGAGGCGCCATTTGTGTCACTGTTAATCTGTAAAAATTTTTACCAAATCAGTAGGATACTGCTTTGAGATCACGGGGCCATTCTGCACAAACTCAAGTTGTTTCAATAACGGAGAAAGAAAGAGCAGCCGCAAATAGAACATTTTATTATTGCTAATGGCCAACCAAAATGACTAAAACAGGATGCTGGCTACAGCGCTGGTGCTTTCTTCTGTTTTAACATTTCTGTGGCTGGCAACTTGAAAAACACAACTAAATTTTGCAGAAATCAACAGACATTGTTCTGGGATAGAGTTAATTTTCTTCCTAGTAGCTGGTATAGTGCTGTGCTTTGGATTTAGCATGAGAATAATCTTGATAAGACACTGATGGTTTAGTTGTAGCTAAGCAGTGCTTATACTAGTCAAGGACTTTTCATCTTCCCATGCTCTGCCAGGTGCACAAGAAGCTGGGAGGGGGCACAGCCAGGACAGCTGACCCCAACTGGCCAAAGGGCTATGCCATACCATATGGCGTCATGCTCAGTATATAGACTGGGGGGAGTTGGCCAGGGGCCAGCAATCACTGCTCGGGGACTGGCTGAGCGTCAGTCAGTGGGTGGTGAGCAATTGCATTGTGCATCACTCGTTTGGTACATTCTATTATTATTGTTATTGTTGTTGTTGTTATTATTATTATTATTATTATTATTATTATTATTATTATTATTATTATTATTTTATCTTCCTCTGCTGTCCTATTAAACTGTCTTTATTTCAGCCCATGGGTTTTACTTTTTTTCCAATTCTCTCCCCCATCCCACTGGGGGAGAGGGTGAGCAAGCGGCTGTGTGGTGCTTAGTTGCTGACTGGGTTCAAACCACAACAGATAGGAAGTTTGATTGCAATGCAGTAAGATAGCTTAGCTAGTGTTGAAGTGGTGCTCAACTGATGCGCTAAAGGAAGTTTGAAAGAATGGTTTTCCTGTTCATTTTAGCATCGCATTCTTTCACTGGATGTTTTCACGTTATGCACCATGGAAAATTGTTGGCAGTCTGTTCTGTGTGAGTGACAGAGTATCTTAAAATACTGTGGATTTTGACAGCAAGTCAGAGTTGGCTTGTTTGCTTAAGTGGTGGTCAGTGGGCCAGAGACCCAAATTTCAGAGACTCAGTAGCCCTAATGGAAACTTTGTCACTAAACCTCTGCTCTACTTTTAAATGCCCAATTTGTTTCCCATTTCATGTGAAAAAAGATAACCTACTCAAGGTTGCTTGGACAAATTTTCTTTGACTGCAGATGTGTAATGTAGAAGTCTGTAAATTACCAATAGAGGCAAATTAGGTGAGATTGCTGAGTGTTTTCCTAGCTATGTTACCAAATAACCTAACTATGGTTTGTGCCTGACTACTGTGCCCTTCCTTGGCAGCAAAGTTGACTTACAGGGTTTCTCTTTGCTCCCCATCCTTCCTTTTCTCGCTATTACCCACTTCACCAGCTTATTCCCTCTTGCCTGTGCCCACACTAGTGTTTGTGGGGCAGTGCTGTAACCTTATTGACATGATCTGAGTTGAGAAAGAAAGCCTTAGAAGAGATTAAGAGTTGATTTTTTTTTTACCCATTTTGCTTCTCCAATGCAGTTTGTAATAAAACCTCAAAAATTATCAGTGTAACTGGGCAAACAGTGGGCTGTTTTCCCCATCCCCAGGTGATGCAGACAACACTCTCTTAAGCTGCAAATACCACTACTCTAATCTCCCTCCTTTTGATAGTTACCTTTATCCTACCACTCGCCGCGTTATTCTCTTTTCAGTTTCCGTCACCTTCCTTAAGCGTCTGATAAGCAAGCAGCTTCTGCATGTGTACACAATTGCTGGCTTCCAGGACTTTTATTTCCATTACTTGCATCAGGACAACACTAATGAGGTATGAAATCATGCTGGTCGTGAGACATTTTCTAGGCAAATTCTCCTCCAAAATAAGCAGGCATCTGGGTCTGATGGAGCAGTGGAAGTTGCATGGCGCAAGGAGAGCCTTGGAGAGCCATATGTTTGAAGGCTGATGGTGACATTTCTGCTTTTCTTCCTTATATGGTTCATTACTACAGTTTGTTTGTTTTCTTAATTGCTCTCTGTTGCTGAGTCTCTGTGGACTGTAATGTATTTAAAACAATGTGTATGATTCAAGGAAAAGCAAGGGTTTGACTGTCTTGCTATACATACCGATATGTGGGATACTGTGAACTACGAATTTAAGGAACCCACTGTCTGTTGAACTAAATCCTAAACCAGTCGTAACTTAAATCCTTTGTTCTAACTATAATTTAATATTTTGTAGCAGCAGATTTGCTGTATAGCAGTGTAGTGCCCAAGGCACTCGCACAAGATCAGGGCTTACTTGGGTGGACTGCTGCACGCGCCATAGCCGTTCCAGTAGAAAGGAGCTTGCTTTGTCTGAGCAGGCAAAAAGTCTGGAGAGAAGGGAGTATTTTTGTCCTTATTCTGCAGAAGAGGCAGACTGAAAAATTAACAGACTTGCCCGTGATCTCCCAGGGTCTTCACAAATGTGCTGGCAATTGAATCTCCTGAGTCCTGGTACATCATCTTCATCACAAATTCTGAACTAGTCGATAATACGTTTATTTGCCATCCCATAATTGCAGCAGTATTTTGTTGTTAAATACCCTGCAGTGTCATTAAAAACTAGGTTATTTAAGAACTGTAACCAACACGGGCACTTGAGGCATTTCTAAAGGAAATAGTGTGTGAGCCGTTCAATATAACTAACAATAAAGCGAAATACTTGATTACCCAGCAATGCAAACCTGAAATCCTTCCTGAAGTAATCTGGAGAAAGCCTGGCAGTGTCGTACCACCATGGCACGTCCTCCTTACTACTCTGCATAGCACTGTAAAATGGATGCAAAATGAAACACAAGATTAAAATGGAAAAAATCGACTTGGGCTACCTTGATGTGAGTCGAAGAGCGAGAACATGCCCTGGTCGCCTCTGACACCCTGAAACGGAGTGGCATGGCAGAAGAGGAAATCCAGAATGGCAGATTGCAGCTTTGAAATTCCAAATTCAGCATTAAAGGAGATTGAAATGTGGCTGAGCAGGCTGGAGTCCACTGGAGTAATCACCTGCCGCCTTGTTTTCAAAGAAAAGCCCTGAAGAAAGCCACAAGGGTGACCAACAAAGGGGCAGAAAGCTAATTTCCCACCTACCTTTTGTTTTAAATGGTGGTAAACCTGTGACTCCTGTCTGTGACTCCTGGTCCTAGAGGCAGACCACTGCCAGGGAGAGGCTGTGGCTAGAAATTATGTGTTAAGACAGTTTAGGCAAACCAAAAAAAAGTTGCCCCCCCCCCCGCCCCCATCTTCAGATGGGAAAAATCAGATAAAAACACTGCTACTGTATCAAGATCCAAAGAACTGAAGCTAACAAGCTAGGCAAAGGAAAATGGTTAAGATTTAGCCAACAAAAGAAATGTCTATAGATAGTTTTCCGAATCCCAGCTGTTAAAAAAAATTGTGAATTGAGCTGACATATGGATAATGCAGCATTGTTTCTGCTTTCTGGATGGGAATGGTGCTTTTAATTGGGTTTTCAGTACATGTGCTTGCTGTTAGAATTGGGTTTGGATAAACCTGCTGGGAAGTTTGCTTTTAATGTATTGTTTTAGCGATGTTCTTGTTTTCTAACATTCTGGCAAGATCGATATTTAAAGGCTGTGAAAGCACTCAAGTAATTTTATTTACAATTTTGAATGAACATTTTGGGGAACTGTTCTTCTTTTTTAGTTGCCCTTTTTCCCATTTGGTTATCAATATGCAGGAGATAAGAATACAAATCCTGTTCATCTCCTATTGATTTTGGACTAAGTGAGCAATCAGCCCCTGTAACTCTACTCCTCCGCATGCTCAGATAACATCTGTAAAAGCAGAGGTGCAGTAACAGACGTGAAGACCAGATATAGATACACTGCTTTTGCAAGGGAAGCATTTAATAGAAACAGGAAAAATGAAGTGAGTACAGCAAGTAGTTTGGGAAGGCTGCCTGAATTATTTGCGCTCTTGAAAGTGATAGTAACTGAAAACATAATTTCTCTCTAAACCAGTGGGGGAATTCCTCTACATCAAAAACTTGACCGGAGTATATGAAGCGATTAGTGCAAATATACTACAACATTACAGAGCACGAGCATATTTTTTTTTTAATTTTGCGACAATAGAAGAGGCCAAATACCACTATATATTACATTAATGAGATAGATTGCTACTTTTAATGGAGCCTCTGTGCTCTGCACTGCACTGTATGCAGATTTGCTAGTTAATAAGCCCGAACGGTGTTTCTGTTCATGGAAAATGAATCTGAAACGTTTGTCAGATTATCTGTTTGGCATGCCTGACTGGTGTCTGGAGTGGCACTTTGCTAATGTGCTATTACTCAGTGTCATTAACCCGCAGAAGTGATTGAAAGGTGAACTTATATTTGCATCATGCTGCTCAGAACAGGCGGTGCTCTGGATTAATCTGGTGCCCTGTGAAATGGTGCTGCACAGGATAAAACGAACCATGCATCTCAGAAAGTGCATATCCCTAACTCTTGGTAGCTTTTGTTGTTAGAGGAGTGTCCCGTTGTGATTACGGCAAAATGCGGTCACGAAGTTGCTTGTGCGAATGTTTGTTTGTTAGCTGTCTGTTCAACATTATTAGAAATCCAAAATTTTTATAATTCCCGTGAAAAGCTTCCGATTGCTTTACTCATCAGCATTAAAACCACATCAAATATTTTGGCAGCCGCATTATGTATGCATAGCTTTGAAATACTGCATTAAAAAAAAGGGGGGATTGGTCTGAGAAATGCAGAGCTGATTTTTTTTTCTTGTTGATCAAGAAAGTGTATCTGTTTGCATGCAAGTAGATTACTTTCATCCTACAAAGTATTGCCTTCTCCATTGAAAGTGACTAAGTCTTATTTTCTTTCCATAAGCGGAACCGTCATTGTTAGTTTGTTTTGGGTTAAATAACCAGCTGGAGACTGCTTAATGCTTTGCATCTCATGATATTTTTACAAACAATATTCCTTGCAGACAGTTTTTAAGGGAGGTTTACCAAGTAAAAGCCACAGTCTTTTCGTTTAGGTGGATTTTGGAGTTGAAATGGGCTTTGCTATGACCTGTTCAGGCTTGCAAGGAGTTACAAACTCACAAAACAAAAGTTTCTTGCTTATTGAAAATGTAGAAAGACGGGGAGAGAAGGAGACTGGGGTTATTCTGCATCTCTCCTGATCTTTTTGTTTGGTTTTACATCAGTTTGAGGCTTGAAGTAATCAGTCTTCTGGAGTTGTTTGATGTTTTTTCAGTAGTTTTGAAATATTGGTATATTTGTCTATGTAAAAAGGCAAAAAAACCCCCAAACCCATTAGCTCTTTTGTACCATGCTTCACAAAAGACAGAGGAGTGTGACATACTGTGATAATCTCCCTTTGACGTACCCCAGAGTTGGAAATGTTTTCAAATACCCAGTGAACAGGGGTTTTGTTTCCTACATTAGCGGCTCAGGGCTCCCAGTCAGTCTGCAGCCAAAATGCCCACCGCCCCAGCAGGAGTTTTACCCGCATAACCATGTAGTGAGAGCCTGTGCCCAAACAGAACTGAGAAAATTTAGAAAAAAAAAAAGGTGTAAGTGAAGACTGTGACATTAACAAATCATTGCAAAACCGAGTGTAGAGCTGATCTTAAATGAGAGGTGTCACGGTAATAAATGACTTCTGAAAATCGTGGTGACAGGCTAGCGTGTCCGGGATCGGGGTGCGGAGAAGCGCCCGCCGGTGCCGCGTTACGCGCTGCGCTGGGACATTGCTTGTCCCACATCTCTTTAGAAAGATGCCTGTTCTTACCCGTTTTCCTTGTAGTAAGGATTAGTGCGGTCTCCATTTACGCGGTTTAGCCCTTTTTCAGGGACTTGAAAAATAATGGACTTTCTGTTCTTCTCAATTAGCGCTTTATTTTGTTTAATCAGATAGAGATCAGTTTTCTGTGGTCATTCCTTCATAATAATAAAGGCACTGATGAGCCTAATTGTTATAGTAATTAGACCTCAAACCCAGGAGCAGTCACCCCTAAGCTTTATTGTTCAAAAAAGGATAAATGCAGAGCAACCTTGAATGTCTTTCCAGATGTTGATTAGCTGTGTAGCCTAAGTACTGGGATTCTTCTGTGTGTTATTTTTACTGTTATTGGATGGTAAAACAAAGAAAAGAAATCCCAAGGAGTTCATCTACATTGACATGATAGATTACAAGAGCTTCTCCAGGGCATTTGTTCATCACGTATAGATAAATTCAATCTCTCTCTTCTTTTTCTGTAATGGAAAGATTGCTACAATGTGAGAGTTAATTAGCAGAGCTGTTTATGAAAGGGGGGGTGGTTTATAGACACGGATAGATGGATAGATGGATTGATGGATGAATAAATAGATGCTGGGATGATTTTAAGTGTAAAAAAAATCCAAGCATACAGGGGATTGCAGAATTTGGAGTTTGCCCATATTTATAAAAACAAAATTAATACTTGCTGTCAGCACTGGAAAGGCATTTTACGAGAGAGATATTTTTTATTTTTGTGTGTGCACATGTGTTTTTGTTAACTGAAAAGCACCGTCTGGACGTTGTGTAATTCCCTTCATTTGGACATTGTGTAATTCCCTTCACTAACAAGCAAGTCGCTTCATGTCACCCAATGAAAGCAGGAAGCAGAAAAATGAAGGAAAAATAATTATGAAATTTAAGAAATTGTTACAGAGAGCCTGGAGTGGTGGTATAGTCTGTTAGTTGAATTGTTATGTTGATGAAGAAAATATGCATGGTAATGGTATTTGTAAAGAGAAGGCAATGCTATTAATTTTGCCTTTTTTTTTTTTTAAAGACAAAACTGGGTCATATTTCAGGGGTATTTCTTTATTATTTTCTATATTACCCAATTTGGAAAAAATTTACAAACTGCAACGAATACATTTAGTTTTCTGCATTTCACTCGAACGGGGGGTAAGGCAGTGACCTTCTCCTGTCTCCACTTTAATGACTAATACTGGTACAAATCTGAGTAGGTTCAGGCCTTTTCAGTTTCTGATGGGTTTCCATTTCTGGTTTGCATTCACTAAGGAAACATTGTTGTGGACCAGCACAGCACAGCACTCTGCTACTTTGATTTCCATTCCTCTGTTCTGATGTTTATTTCATTTCATTTGATTTTTAAATAAAGCCATTTTTCCAATTTAATTATAAAAAAAATTGAGTAGCTCTTGAAGTTAAGGAGAGAGCTCATGAAATAATTTATTCCCATTTTAACTTCATTTAAGTAAATATATATTTTTAAGAGATGGTTGAAGCCTTTTCATTAGAATATATACATATATGTCTAGGTTTAGCTTAATAATGTGTCTTTGACTCAGAATAGTTTTTCGTTACAAATATAAATGTTAAAAAAATATACAGAAGTCTTAAAAGCACTACAATTATTTGTAAAGTCCATTAGCAGGATGTATATAGATAGCATTCCTTTGGGCTTTAAGAGGGAGAACGCAAGGTTTAAAGTCAAAATGCAACCAAAATTCATTGCTAATGAGCCAGTATACAGTGATATATGTAAACATGTCAGACAAAAGACATTTTGGGATTGCACAGAAATACTTTGAAACTTGCTGTGAGATGAAATATATTTCATAGTTGCCTTATTATCTGTTGATCTGGAAGAGACTGTCTTACTGAACATGAGACCAGCATGTCCCCCAGCCTCACAATTATTTCATTCTGTGATTTAATGCAGAAAATAGTATGACTGTTCATGTGAAAGTAGAAGTACTGCTTAGGAAGGGTCTTCAAGAGGAATGAGGACATTTGTCCAGAATAAGAACCTGTTTGTGCCATTTGCTCTTCCATTGCCCCAGATTTGCTCTTGGGCTTTTGGAGCTCTTCATGCCCTGGGCTGAGGCACACCTCACCCAGAAGCACTGTCTCTCCCCCGAGCGTGCCTTCCTTTGAAATGAACATCCCCCCATGGCTTGCCGCCACTTCCCCTGTTCTTGCTTCTCACAGCAAAGTATTTCTTCAGGAAGGCTGCGAGATGTCCAGCTGCCCATGGGCTTCTCTTCTTACTAAAATGTCGCTCCCAGGTATCCCATGAAGTTTTCCATTTCCTAAAGCTGCCTGCAAGAACACAGTCTGGTCACAAACATACAACATGGCTGTGTACTAACCACTGTCAACAAATTGTGCCAAATCCTCCACGTGCTTTCTATATACAACAGCAGTAAAGTGAGAGTCCTTCCACTGGGATCTCACCACCGATAGACGTTAGTCAGGTTCATAGTGAGCACTTATATGTAGGCCATGTTTTCAAACGTTATCAGTTGAGATCCTTCTCACTAACGAAAGGGAAGACCATGAACCAGTTTTCAAGGCAATAAGCTGGTGAAGCCCACTTAGAGCAAATGTCTCACTATCGCTTGGAAAAATAAAAATGAGATGGGGACTTGTTCCTTTGTCCACGTGAGAAACCACCCATTGCTCCTTCTCCTAAGTGCTCGGGGGGCTCTGCGATTGTTGGATTTTAAATTTTTTATTGTTTTGTTAGCTTAACCTGCAGCTGACCCATACAGATTTCATTCAGAGTGATGCCACTTAGTAGTAATGCATTTTCTGACACCCTGTAGAAATTATGCTGCCGGCATCCCGGTCTGGACCATCAGCCCGGGCGGAGCTTCTGGTGGGCTCATCCCCTGCCGGGGAGCCTTGTACAAGGCTGCTCTTTCATTATTTAGCACCTTGCTTATGGCATCGCGCTTGAACTCTGGAACTTTTCAAGTCCACTTCCCAGGGGTTCAAGGGCAATTATTAACCCCTGCAATGCCAAAAATCTCCTAGAAGCCAAAACCCTATAGGTGCGTGTGGGCATGGCTGGTGTGTATGGGGCGTTCACTTACCGCTTGACAACTTTAAATTAATTTAGCCACCGTCTTCTGTGACTCCCTCAAAGACACCTGTGGGAGTCCCAGCGTGGGGCCAGACCCCACAGGGTCAGCTGTCACCACCCCACACATCCCTTTGCATCCTCCTAGGCATGGGCATAGCCCCCTAAAGGTAAAGCTTCCCTTAGGCTTGACATGACCAGGATTTCACTCCCAATGTCTAATGCCATCATGTATTTAGAGTCCTACGTTGCCTGCAGAAAGAGGTATTTAGTGCAGTTATTTCCAGTGCTTGCCAGTACATGGTACTGGTTTCTTCAAGTGGAGCTTGTAACAATGCCTAAGTGAAGTATGTCTGTTATAACGTAATGAAGGCTAACAAAATAGGCTCATTACCACACTGATTGCTGCTGATATTCACTGCTCAACGCCTTCTTGCAAACGTGATCCTTTAGGAAATCAATTTTAATTAAAAAAAATTCACGACGAGTTAAAATTAATGTTTCTGCTGTGCCTCAGCCTTTGGAAAAACCAAAGGAAGGCAGAATTCAAGTTTTCTTCTAGAACGTGTGAGAAATGAGAATATTTTATCTCATGAAGCAGAAGTTATGGAAAACAACCAAATTCATTAACGTTTTATTTCGAACTTGAAGCTGCAGCTCAGGAAAGCATCAGGCAAGAGAATAATAACGCCAAGAAAAGCTCAGCGACGAACAAGCAGGGTTCTTGTGGTGGCACGTGCTTCCCTGCGGCCGTGTGCAGGTGTGCAGGGAAGGGGAAGCCAGTTGGTGAGCGCTTGTGTTTCAGAAGGACTTTGTGAAGCCACCCTGTGCCTCCTACTTGCTTTTCCCATTCTCCTTGCGAGCAGTGAGACAGCTCTCGTGAGAACTGCATTGCAAAGAGCAGGGAAAGAAAAGCCAGCACCGGTGAGTACTGGTAAAGGCTCCCTGGAACTGCTGGCACGAGCCCCGTGTTTTGGAAGAAGACATCCTTAGGGTCCCCTAGGCAGGTTGTCCAGGTGGACTTTGTCTGTTATTAAGGCAAGGCGTTGCTGGCAGTAGCACAGTGAGGGTCCTGTAAGGTCAAATGGGGAGTCAGGGGCTGTGCGTGGTGCATCACCTATACGAAGGCCCAGCTCAGGCACGGGGGCTGTCTTTGTAGGCTACTCCCGAAAGAAAGAGGCTTAGATATTTTAAAGTGGAGCTGAGTGACTGTCTCAAAAACAAACATGGTAAAAAATGCTTGAATAAAAAGCCAACCCTACACCTGTTTCCCTTGCATCTTTTGGCCCCATCTGTGCAATGGAGAAACATTTCTTTTGTACTCGAATGAGCTGGATGCAGATGGCAGCTACCTATAGTCCCGGTGCAGCCGTACTTTGAGAGCTTTGCATTTTGCTCATTTTTCACACCACGGCTTAAACTCTCTCCTAGGGTAGGCGCTACCTGCCAGGTGGTTGCGGCAAACCACTCTTCCAAGCACGTGGGGCTGATCCAGCCTTCATCTCTGCAGCTGCTCTGTCTGCCCTTCTCAGCGCAACGGGAAGCTAAAGATGTAAATGGTATGGCACCGGCATGAATTTTGTCCTAAATAGAGCTGTACCTCCCTTAGCTTTGTAACTGTGGACTGTGAGTCAAAATAAAATGTGGCAAATGCAAATGAGGAAGGGAAAAAGTGTTAAATTGCTTAAGTGCTAGATCTCGCAAATGGACGTCTGCAGGCTGACAGAGCCCTGCCCTCACATAGAGCTCTGAGGAGCTCTGCAAAAGCAGGACAGGGCATCTCCATGCATCGGCTTGCAGGATTAGGACTGGTATATAAGGGGAGAAAAAAAAGTAGAGCCATAATTTGTCTTACAGGAAGTTACAGTTTGGAAAGGTTCTTCTATAGCAGGTTATCACTGCTTCAGAACTAAGTACCCACATGAAGACACAAAATGATTGCAGTTCCTTTGTTAAAGGGATATTAACTTTTAGTGGATGTGAATTTAATCTAACCTATCTGTTCGCATTAGACAGATCATGCATTATCACTGATGATTACTGGAACTCTGCTTAAGCATTTGAAATTCAGACAGGATGCTATGAAAGTAAAATTGAGTAAGAAATGACCACAGACAAGTGTGAAGCTGACTGTCCTGTCTTCATCAAGAAGGGAAAAAAACATTTTAAGCCTTGAAAAACAAGCTAGGTGATCAGAAAATCTTTCTGGTGTTGATAATCTTCACATGCTTCTACTGTTCGTATGAACTCTAAAATCCAGCATTTTTAACCTCATGAATGTATTCCCCATTCAGTAGCAGGTTTATTTTTCAGCTATTGAGTCTGTTACATAAAATTCATTAGCCAATTGATGGGGAATCAGCTGGGAAAATAAAAATTAATGAAGCCCCTAGCAGGCAGCTCTTCCCCCCATCCCCGACAGACCAACAAAAGGGGAGAGAGAATCAGAAGTTACCCACCTCTGAGTAGTTTTTGTTGTTGGTTTACAAGGTAGCATTTGCACTTTGGTGGCTAAAATCCCTCTGATCAGATCTGCTGTGCCATCCTGTGGCATTTCCCAGGGTCAGCTGGCAGGAACGCTTTGCACTTGTGGTTTATCGCATACACGACTTGCACCACAGTTTTATTAATGCTGTAGACCCAGGTTAGGCGGAGTTTTGAATTAAGAGGGACCTTGAGGGAGAGGAATACTTTTGAGATTGATCATCAGATACTTATATTGCCTTTTTTTTGCTTATTTTGCACTGCAAAAAAGGTTATTTTCCACATTTCAAAATGGGAAAATGAGTCTGGAGTGTCTACTAGAGTGCCCCAACATCGGATGGAGAGACAAATCTCTTTAATTCCATCTTGTTCATGGTTTGCCACAGAAAGCAAACCTCTCCCAATCAGCCAGAATTTTATAGTGTTTATTCTTTGCATAAAATACTTAAATTTTGATTCTTTAGCTCACAGGACTATTCTGAGAATATAATTATTAATATTTATTCATTTAATTGTCTTTCATTAAAACTAACAGCTAACGTTTTAATTTTTAATACTGCTCCTGGTATACCTGGTCCTAGAGGGAAAATAAGGGTGTTCCTGGGAATCTTGTTAAATTTACAGCTGACCTATCCAGTATGAATCATCAGTCTTCAGAGAAATTAGAGGTCCATTTTTGGTACTCCTTTATCTAGGGCTTTGCATCTGCGAGAGGGAGATAGGGGATGTTTAAACACTTACCAGCTCAGTAACTATCTACAGACCATAACTGAAAAGCGCAGTTATAAGTGATGGCCCGGCAGTGGTGAATTTGGTTGCATATGTTGAAGGGGAGAAAGGGATATAGCCCAGTCAGGTCTGCTGGACTGCTGGTAGGTGACTGGAGAAAAAACGATGTATGGATGAAAAGCGTCAACAGGTGGGTTTTGTTCCAAACTGCCTTTCTGAGGATGAGCCAGCTCAAAAAAAAAGATATAACTGAATATTTAAATTGAAATCCAAAGTCCTCTTTGGGTACCCGAGTTCATTAAGCACTTCCTTATCTGAACTGCTTTTGCCAAGCTTTCTCGTGACTTGCTGACACCTCCAGAAGTCCCCCAGAGTCCCTAATGATCAGAGGAGGTCGTGCCATCAGGAGTAATGTGGGAAGCACAAACCAGACCCAGCTATGGACTCCATCCTCCTGCAGTCGGTTGCTGTGGCCTGAGGCATCTCGCAGTGGCCCACCTTCAAGGATGGGTGCTTGGAAAGGGCCATGCCTCTGGAGCAGAGCTTTCCAGCTGTGCCTCCCTTTGAAGCCAGGAGTCCTGCACCTGATCCCTGAAGGTAGTATGGCATCCCTCTGTCGAGTATTTCCTGCCTGCCTTGAGGCAAGGAGGGGCTTCAATGTACATACTCAATGAGAGAAGCTATACAGCTAGTTAATCTTTACTTTGGCATGTCTGAAACTCATGCTGCTGGGGTTGGTTTTCTCTAGTGATTTTGTCTTCAAAATGTGTCAAAGGTGGCAGGAACCCGAGAGGCTCCTTTCAGGGGTTTTTTTTGCTTAACTTTTTAAGAAAAAATGAAGGTGTTGTCTTTTGTTTGTTTTTTTTCCCCTTAGATAAATAACATTAATATTGACAGAAAGGGATCGAGTCTCACAAGTGAATGACTTCTATTTGAGAAATCTCTATGGAAATCCGAGGGCTTAAAACTTACCTCTAAAAGAAACGGAAAGCAAAGCTACAGTATATATGAGGATCAGTTTCTGTATACTTAAGAGTATACATTCCGGTTGTATGTATGAACATGTGTGGATACAACTCACACATTCGTTGACAACTTTCTTCAGTGTGTCAGCTGAAATGTAGCAAAGCTGAACAGAAATGGACGCTGAATTGTTTCCTCACCTTAGAGCTTCTTGTAGGAATAAGGGCCTTGGTCCTGCACCGAGCAGGGACAGCTGCAGGGTACAGTCGACTTGAATGCTGTGATGTGATGCCTTATCCGTATGAACATTAACCTTTATTCGGATTTCAGAATCAGGCCCATATTCCAGCTGTTCCTACAATGTACTCGATGGAGTGTTTTCCTGCTTTCAAACAATCCCGTAGATGGTCTGCAGATGCTCTCGTGCAAGCGCTCAGGGTCACGCAGGTAGAGGTGAGGTGTCCCATCTGCTGCCCTTCGTGTCCCTCCCAGATTACACCGTCCCTGTGCCTCAGGCAATGTCCGGGAGCTCCCACCTCTAGCTGCTCCTCAGGGTCGGCACCGCACCGGAGATGTGGCACTGCTGGTCTCAGAGCTGCAGCGAGCATGCAGGGGATGGGGAGGTTCGTCTCAGGCGGTGGGTGTACGCAGTGGGTACCGGGGGGTTCGTGTAGCCCACCCCTGCGTTTTGCTGGAGAAGACAGAATCCAGCAGTGATGGTGGGCACACAGCTCCCTTTGCATTGCATGGAAATGTTGCCTGTCTTAGACAGATGGCAGGTCAGGTCCTGTACGAAGCAATATTTAAATTACAGGCAATGGAAATGAGTATTCTGACCTTTTTGTAAACTTTTTGCTACTCGCTCTTTTCGTTTTTACTCTTCGTTCACCAGTGATTAAAAAAAAAAAAAAAAAATCCAGCAGAAGGTCTGCGACTGACATTTCCGAGTGAAACAGAGAGTGCAAAATTTCAGTTTGACCCTGGCACTGCAGCTGCTGAAATATTAACGGCATTAAATGCAGGTGAATCGGAAATGTGTGCGCAGGCCAAAGATTCCTCCAGGCGGTTTTCTTGGAGCTCGCCCGCTCCCTGTGTCGCTGCCGCCGGCGGGGAGTCTCCTCCGCTCGCCCAAATGAAGAGTGACAGGGGTGATGAGGATGGTGGTTATTGCAACAGCCTTTCTTTGATAGCAAAAGCTGTCTGTCTGATAAGATTTAACAGGCAGCGCGGGTCGTTCAGGCAATGCAAAGCCATCTCTGGAAAGTGCGTAAGCCAGCTAAGGAAAAACCACGCGTTCTCGCACAGCGCCAGCTGCCACCGCCAAGCCCACGACTGCGGAGGCTTGGGGACACAGGTGCCTTTATTGAGGTGAATCGGGACCTCAGCCTGGGCTGCATTACCCCCCCGGTACCAAGCTTCACCTGCCATGTTCCTACATTTATTAGCCATGGCATGCTGTAGCGGGGGCTGCCCCAGCGCACGCTGCAGTAGCGAGGGAGGGGAGTCCTGTGGCCGCTCTTCCTAGGAATTGCTTGCTTTGATAAACGATCGCAGCTTGAAGCCTAGAAAAGGAAATATTTGATAAATAGAAAAAAAACGCCCAGAGCCGTCTGTCCCAAACAGCGGAGAGGGTGGTGGTGCTACACAGCTGTCAGGCACTAAGCTCCCGTAGCGGCAAGATTTCGGTGGTGTTAGGAGGCGAAATATTTGGAAGCGGGCACTCTCGTGGCTGCCAGAACCATTTAAATTGTTAATTTCCATCAGTGTCATGCCAGCTTTTTCACAGAACTGATTAATGAGGTAAAGCAGTCATTTTGATATTGCCACGTTTAGGTTACTGGAAAATCTGCCGTGACATAAATGGACTTTAAAAAAAGCCAAAATAAAATGAAATGTCCGTAACTATTCCCCCCTCCTCTTTATTCAAACAGAATAAAATGCTAAGAAGGGGATTTAAATTATTTTGTATCTGCCCAAGGCATGAGTTTTACTCATTTCTACTTTTAGGACATGAATAAAACCCATGAGTTTGTTTTCAAAGTTAGTTCTCCATCAAGTTTGTTGTCTGATTTTTCTTTAACTTTCTTTCTGCTCTTTTACCCTGTCATTCTTCCCTCCCCCAACTGCCACCACACACCATCCTTGCTCGCTTTTTTGCAAAGCTGCCAAGAAACTGTGAGCAAATTTAATGTCTGAATAACTGCTCGGTCTCTCAGTGACCTTGAAAAAATTACTTTGCATCATTAAAAATTCATAGAAATGAAATTTTTGTGAGGAGACTGGCACATGCAAAATTAGTACTTGTTGAAATGCAGCTGGAGTAATCCAACCTCGTGAACTTTCAAAATTGTAATTCTTATGAGAGGTAATTGCGGCCACCTTACAACTTGGATCAAGTGTTGCTGTTTGACTTCCTAAAATAATACCAACCTATGCATGATATACCTGTAAGCATGTGCAGTAAGTGCAGGTAAATTTGATACGTAGCTTCTCAGGGACAAAAATGTTTAAAGATTGTTAAGTGCTGATACGACGACGCGTGCTGTAACAGGATGCAATGCCTGAGTGGGATAGTTGGGAAGTAAGTAAGTGATAATGCTTTGCCGCTGTTAATGGGCTGCGTAGAGCTCTTGGCTGCCTATCTGCTCCGTGCCGTTAATTAGCTGTGGTGCCATGAAGTTCAAGCCCCCACCAAACGTGACTTCTTGAACTCTCAGAATTTATCAGTCCAGGTTTTTTCCCCCTTGTGTTGTCCACCTAAGCTCTAAAGCTTCGCTGTGCATTGGCGGGGGGGCGGGGGGAGTGTGTTTGGGTGCTAACCACGTTCTATGTTGTCTCGTTTTCCTGTTATACGTGAAGAGCGTTGCGCCAGGGGAAACCATAATTAAATAATAACCACTGAAGTACAGCATGTAGTAGCAAAGTGCACTTTCCCTTCTTCAGCAATGTGGCAGGATGGAGGCTTTAACAGATGCTGCTTGTTCAGTTCAGGCAAATAAAATGCGATGCTTATGGGGCCTGAGCAGGAGGGATGCTGTCCCCATGACCTGAGCGCACCAGATTGTTCAGCCCTCATGGAGGTAATCACTTAGGGTTTCCGAGTACTGATCAACACCCTTGTGGTCTGGCTCTCTATGTTTGCAGTTTATTCTTTGAAGGCTGCTTGTTCATACAGGAAAGCCCTGCAGTGTATTGGGCGTGATCCCAATTTCATTAATACCAATTGGAGACTTTCCATCTCCTTGCCGGATTTGAGATTTGGGTTCGTTGCATCCACGGGAAAAGAAAGAGATGCCTTTTATGCTTATGATCCACGGAGGCTGTTTTACGCTGTCATAATTTAAAAATCACCAACTTTTGGGGTGATTTCCTGTGGAATTCAGTGCGTGTCACTAAAAGTGTGATGTCCGGGGCTCTCAGGCAGAGCTGGGACCATGCAAAGAAATACTGCAGCCGGCAGCGGCAGTGTTTCGTTATAAGCAGCTGTTGTTTGCCCGGGTCTGAAACTTGCCCATGAGCTCAGTGGGCATGCTGAATACCAGTTGCAGTTCCGTCACCACCCACGCTGCAGTCCATTTTGCTGTCACATCGTAATTAAAAAATCATTGCTCTCAGTAATGTTTGGCACCGTGGCTGAACCTAAGCAGTAAGCAGCTCAGATTGGATGCGACTGAATGAAAAAAGTTTGGCTGCACAGTGTATTTTCTGCCCAAGTCTGTCAGGATAGCAATACAGGCATAATTTCGGGGCCAGCAAGCTCGCTCCTTCTGGATTTTGCTTTGTTCCTGGGCATTTTCCTGCCTTTGTTATACAGTACCTTGTTTTTTTGAACACATCCTGTTGTCTTCCCTAGCGCCTTGCTGCTGGATGCCATTAGCATATATCTGGGCCACCCCTTGTGTAGAGTTGTCCCCAGGTGAAAGCCCTCGTGGTCTGGGATGGAAAGAGACTGCAATTTACTGAGTCCATTATCACCTCCGGACGTGTAGAATGATAATGGAAGTGACAGAGGTGCAGCTGAAAATTGGCTCTTAATATTTTATGTGTTAAAGCTGAGGATTGGAAATCTCACACTGCTCTTCAGGGAAAATGAAGTGTGCGTGTCTTTTTTTCCCCCCTCTCCCCCTCCCATCACATTCAACCATTGGGCAAAACAGCTCTCTTTACACCTACGCATGGTGGAAACACTCTGCTTCAGTAGTGATATTTTAAAAGACAATGGCATGAAATAGTATGCGGAACGACAAGTTATGCTGGACGGTAGTATGGTGCCGTCAGGATCACTGCTGCAGTAAAACTTTGGAGGATGTACGTGCAAGGCTACTTCTTCCTTTCTCCCTTCAAGTTAGGGACAAAACAAAATGTCTGACCTGAAGCAGCATCTTCAAATTGCTTTCCTTCACATCTTGTAGTCTGTAACCTGCGTGGTTTCGTCCCTCTGCTCTAATGCTTGCAAATTATGCTCTTTTATCAAGGCAGCGCCCTTCCCCCTCCTCTGCACATACACACCGAACTATTATTCAAGATTCCTGTTCATCTGTTCACGTGTAATGTGTCATGGATACATAATTTTAAATAGTTTCTTCTTCTAAATGACTTATGCAAATGGCAAATTAGCTTCCTGGCCTTTCACCAAACTCTGTCTGCAGACTTTCCGCGTCTTCTTGGTAGTGATTACAAGCAATATTAGATGAAATTGGTTCTCGCAGCTTGGCTTTATTAATTTCTCGTGTTCTTACATCAGTTAAAACACTTAGGAATGGGTGCTGCCGTGATTCTCATTGACCCAGAGATTTCTTGAGTGCTTTGGAGGACTCCTTCCCTTCTGCTTAGCCTCTCTGTGCAAATGCTAAGACCGGGAGTAAGAGCACTCTATTGAAGGGTATTTCCATGCATACAAAAGGGATTCTGGCTTTCCTTGTGTGCTCTGCATTTTTGAATGAGATGTTCAGCAATGTCTTCATACGTACTGCATCGCTTCCCTTGCAGCGAGTCTCGCAGCAAGCAGACTCATGGGCCACGTGTTGTAGGACACTGATGCAGTTTAATGCCTCCAGTTGGCCTGTATTATAACATCCCCTAAATGTAGTTGCATTCAACTTCATATCATGGGCTGCCTTACTCTGTGCTGTGCATTGTTTCTGCTGTCCTACCCACAACCAGAAATGTTTAAATATTAATGCAAACCACCATTTTGTAGTTGTCATTACCGTAATGGGCTGCGAGTTGAGTAGATAATAGATTAGGCTCAGATTTAGGGAGCCTGGGTGCTAGCCCTGGATTTGCAGAGACTTTGTCTGTCCGTCCAAACGCGTGATTTTTTTCATGACTCGGTTCTTCATTTTTTAATGAGAAGTAAACACACTTTCTCAGTAGAGTTGTTGTGACATAACTGTTACTAATTTGGAGATTGCTCAGCTATGATGCCATTATGACAATGAGAATGCTTAGGAAAAGCCAGTATTACTCATCATTTTACAAACTGGTAAAAGAAAGCCTTGAAAGAACTTCAGCATAAACAAGGCTGAGGCATCGTAGCTCATCATGTTTTTATAGTGTGCCGAACTAATTTCACAGAACGGAAAAGCCACCCCCACCCTCACGCTGTTCCTGCTTCTCTTCTCCGCAGAGACGCGCTGGGATGCTGGGAACACCATTAGCTGTAGCTGGTCGCAACTGGGGTGCAAGAGATAGATGTGCCGGTTTGAGGAGCGGGGAAAATCACCAGGATAATAAACATCTTTTCTTCAGCAGTTCCCTCGTGACTGTTGTGAAAGTTATGGAGGTTTTTTTAATTAAAAATTGTTATTATTGAAATGAGCAACCCTGCATGCCATATGGGTGCAAATAAAATATAAAGTCCAACCTTTCCATACTATTTCTATTCTGCCTTTTTGCTTGTTCTGTATTAAATAAAGAACCAGGGAATCACCCTATTAGGATTTAATTGACTTAACACACGGAAAAAATCCTAACTAAGAACAAGGAGCAAATGTTTCCTCTAATCCCAACAACATTTTATCTGAAATAAAAAAAACCTACCCATATTCAGATTTTGTTATTTAATCACTGTATTTGTTCCCAATTTCTGTGTTTCATGCCAAGCCTACTGCACATAGGCAATGAGTTTTTGTAATGGAAAGCCCTTGTGCAGATGGTCAGAAGGAGCAGTACATTTGCAGGACGTTATGGGAAGTCATAAAAAAATGAAAGAAGATGCTCCAATAGCCTGAGCAAGGTGAGCAGAGAAGAATGGGATGGGAGTCAAAGTGAAACTGGGCAGCTGGAGTCTTAAATCCTTTTTGAGGGTAGTGGAAAGCATTGGCAAGGGGAGGAAGAAAAAATTGAGGAAGATTTTTCTCCATATAAGAGATGGTTGAGATAAAGAGCAAAAAAAGAGCCACAACGTTAAAATGTGGCTCCAGCTCTTCAAACTTCAGGCTATTTGCATCTGGGTTTTGGATTTGTAGTAAGGCCTGCTGAAAATAAAACCATTCAGATGTTTTGCCTTTTGCAAAATACAAATTTGGGGAAGGAGGTAACTTTTTTTTTTTTTTAATGTTTACATCTGCTTTCCAACAGCGATTATTTAAACGTATCTACTGTTTTAGGGTTTTAAAATGTAGGGAGGGAAAATGTAATTTCTTGGCTACCACAATAGATATTTTCCAGAATGGGGAAAAAAATCAAATTATAAAGTATCCTCATGAACAACTGTAGAAAGTTGAGATTCAATGTGGTCTGGTGCACATGGATTCGATTAGCTCAAGATATGAGCACTTGAAATAATGACGAGTAATATTCAACTATTTCAGCAGCCTGACCTTTTTGAGGATGCTGCTAGGTTGCTCATACGTGAGGAGCTTGGCGTAAAGGCACATTCAGTTCTGGCGTCCCACGAGGTACTCGGTCCTGGCTGGAAGCTGTTGCCCAATGCTGTAGGAACAGGCAGGCTCTTGTGGTGGGGCTGTGTCTCTCTCTTGCTTCAGAAAGGTGGAGATGGGTGAGACTGAGCTCTTTTCATTTCAAGGTTTTCTGCTGGCTGATGTCGTTCTTGACGCTTCACAACTTAGGAACATCTGCCCGTGCTGTGGCCTTCCTTGTTACCCAGATGTGATGACCGAGGCAGGGAGAACAGAAGCGGTCAGTTTAATGGCAAGCAGGATGCCGCGGTGGGAGGAAATAAACTCCAGATCGCTGATACGATAAATCTCTGCCTCCTCTCACAGACCACAGCACCTCTGAGACATCTTATTTCAATTCCACGTACTTAGTACTTGCATCAAGTATAAATAGGGCTATTCATGCTTCACTGTCTGGTTGTTATTTTCCCCCTTTTCTTTTTCCAGTTGCTGTAAGAGCAACAAATGACAATATCTTATTTTGGTTAGGTCTTTACAGCTGCACAAAGTGCAGAAGGACTGACCTGAGCAACTTTGCAAGTTAGAATTTTCTGAATGAGCATGAAACCATTTCCTTGACCTTTTTCTTTTTTTATTTTTCTGTTTGACATTAGGTTAATTGTCTAATGTGAGAGAGAGAGAGAGAAGTAAAACAAAAGCCCTGATGAAGGTGGTGGGTGCTTCTTTGCGCTGCAAGACCTAGCATCAAAAGACTTAAGTTACTCAGGTTGGAATGACCTCAGGGAACTAATGGGTTCCCAAAGCAACCACAGCTCATGAATTTTACCACTGACAGTGTGTTGCTTCCTACCTGCTGTATGTTATTCCTTAATTTTAATTTTTTTTTTTAAATATTTCAGTCAGTGAATTAGCAAAGAAAAACAATCTTATGTGATTTAAATGACCAGTTCTTCTAAATTATTTTGTGAATGCTTGTAAGTAACATATATCCCCAAATTCAAGATCAAGCTACAGACTGTTTGCATTTGAAGAAGGGAAGCAAGCAAGGTTGCATGTGAAATCCATTTTAATAACAAATTATTTTGACAAGATTTTGACATGATTTTGCACAAATTAATCATATATTTTTAAAAGTGAATACTCCTTAATAAATAATAGTCTGCTTTTATAATTTGAAGGAACAGATACCATTGCCTGGTGGGAATCAACTAATACTCCTTTTCTACTCACAGTCCATTGGGGGAAGAGATCCTTAGGATTTACAAATAAAGAAGGAGTTGAAAAAGTAAAATACTTGGTATAGATATTTTGTGTAAAGAGACCTATTGATTTAAGGAGAAAATGAGAGAGGGAGAAGAATTCCATTGTAGCAGTTGGCTTTTCAGACACTTCTAGAGCAGATGGCCTAATGGTCTAAGCATCTGCTTTGAACTATCTGCTTTCCCTAGGGCCATCAGCTCCAATTTAGGCAAGCTTCGTTTATACCTTTATTTTCAGAACAGATCATTCGGTCTGACTCTCTGGTTGGTTAGAGGAGGGATTTTTGCCCGAGTAACACCACTGATACTGGCTCAAAGGGTTTCATGCTGTTCACAGGGTAGATTTTTCAGACTTGACCTTAAAAATGGAAGTTCAATTGGCTACGTGTCATTCTTTAAGAGGATATTTGTGCTGCAGAGGGATTTGTCCTGGTGTCATTGTTCAGAATTTCCCTCATGTCCCTACTGCTATGGAACATTTCTTGGATGGATGATGTATTGTTCTTGCTTCTCTTTCATGCTTTGAGTATTTAACTGAAAACCTTGGAAATTACATCTGAATTTGGACGGAAAGCTTTTAGGTAAGAGCAGGTAACTGTGTTCAGAGTGAAAAAAAATCACTTTTATATGGCAAGTAACACAGGAGTGTTGTATCCTCAGTGCGAGTTGCATAGGGTTTTACAAGATAAGGCTTGTTATGTGCCGTGAGTCACATTTACATCTTGCTTTGCTCTCTGCTATCTATCACGCAGAGCGTTCCCTCAGATACATTCTAATAAAACCAAGAGGTATATTTTCTTGTAATAAAGAGGCAAATCTGAAACAACAGTAGGAGAATAGGAGGGCAATGGAAGGGCAGGTTCATTTTGTGATCATTGTGTGAAATTGTTTATGCTATCATGTATTCCTCATTGCTGAAATCGTCTTTCTAACAGATTTCCTGCAAATTTTGTATTATGCTGTGCTACAGCTGGTGACCTATATGCTGTCATCTGCATGGTTTTTTATAGTAAGAATTTGAGTTTGAATTAGTTTTCTTCTCTATTATTTATTGATAGCATGTTTTTAGAAAACCAAGGAGAAAAAAAAAATGAATAACAGGGAGATTTATAAGTCAAATGATGAGAACAGAATTTAGCCTGCTGTATAGTAATTGAGTGGCAAAAACAATTCCCCCTGTTGAAGAGAGATTAATCAAAAGATTAACCAAAACCACTTGCTAACGGCAGTCCTTAGGACAGGCCAGAATATGTAGTAGGCAAAATTAATCCTTCCAAATTGCTAAGAAACTCAGGGACTTCGAGATTTAACCCAGAATGCTGCAGTTAGTAAACCGTTTCCAATCAGTGTCTCAGGTTTTTAATTCTTTTTTGTTTTGTTTTGCTTTGGAAATATAAAATCTCAGCCATGTTCGTGCCAGGGGTCAAACACTTGCCTGGACTGTGGCATCCTTGTGTCCCTCAGTTCCTGCACAAGTTGTCCGGGGCTGGGGCTCCGGACACTGCTCCGAGTTGTGCTGGCTATCTGTTCAATAGAAAATTGGGTGGCCATTGTTGATTTGGGGAGAATTCCTTTAGCTCGTGTCCCATCGGCATCTTTGCCTGTCTCTAGAAGGGATCCCGGAGCAGTTGGTGTAGGCACTACGCTGACGGCTTTTAGCCACTTTAGGTTCTGGCTACATAAGCAAAGGGATCCTTCATTAGTCAGCTGTATTGATTTTATGTTGGCTTTGTACAATAGCAGCCCTACTCAAAAGAGGTCTTACTCCACAGTATTGGATGTCACAGAGCTTTGATGGGGCATTGTGTATCTCTAGGGATGATCAAGGGCTATAATGAAGAGCGTGCCTTATTAAGGGGTGTCTGTGTAGGTTAACTTAATAGGTGACCTGAGCCTTTCTACAGAAATATTTAGTATAAATAATGTCTGCTATGATTAGAATTTAAAATAATCTGCTTCTCAGATCTGGTTCCCGATGGGTTTATTGTGATCAAGGAAAAATTAAGAAAGAAATTAAAAATAAACAATACTGAAAAGATAAATGGGAATCCTGCACAATTCATTTAGTAAATAGTTTTTTCCTCAAGTGCCTTTCAGAGTGCAAGGGAGAAAGAAGCAGCAGAAGGACAAAAGACTTCTGGAAATTTCATCGCAATGTTCTGTTTTCTTCAGGCTCTTTCCTCTGCCAAAGCACACTGAAAATCACAGCAAACTGGGAATGAGGCAGCAGCTTTGTCTTTTTTTGTTTCGTTTTTTCTCTTTGTCTTCATGACTGACATACTCAGTGCTTCACTTTCCAAACTGTCACCTTCCCTCCTCAAACTGCTTTCAAATCCTGTGGAGCTCCTGCGAGGGAGCAGCCATGTCAGATGTGCCCTTCTGCTTCTGACACATCGATGTACACAAAGACCTAGAAGAGGAGTTAATCCCTCCTGCTTTTGCCCCACTTTTCTTTCTCTCAAATTTTCCCAGTCCAAATTTTCCTGGAAGTTGGGTTCTTTTAAGTAAGCAGGGAGCCAAGTAGGGAACCTGAGCTCCATGAACCTTCCAGCCCTGGTGGCTTTGCTCCTGTACCTGGAGTTCAGTCTTGCAACTATCCTGCCACATTTTTGGAAATGACCCACTGACCGGTCGGTACTCCTGCTGCTCCAGGCCCTTCCCACACCAGGACCCGGCGTGTCAGGGAGGACATCTGACACCTTCATGGAGAGCTCTGCTGAACGTTGGCCGGAGACCGCAGCAGTCAGAGGGGCCAAAGAGGGTCTCAAAAACCTCTCCTGAGCTATAGCAGGCAAGGCTAGGAGATACCGCGACACACGGGGGTACGAATAAGATTTCCTTTGCTGTGATAACCAGGATGTTTCTTAACTGTCAAGTGCAGGGGTCCAGAAAGCTGTGGTTCTCCATAGGACTGTGAAATGCAATATAATGGGCTTCCTTGCCTTTAAGAAGTGCTCTGGAGGGTGAGGTAAGGCAGCAAGTATCCTGAGTTTACCATTCCCTTCCCTCTTGCTGAAATTTTTTGTTCCACAGTATCAAATTTCTCTGAGCACATAGAAAATTAGTGTAAAAGTATGGGGTGATTAAAACCAGGCACCAGAACAGTAGGTTCCCATTGATTTTCTGAAGGGTTTTCTTCAGAGTATAATCTAGTAACTCAGTATTTTGCTGTTGCTTACTTTTTGCCACTTTAGAGACCTTTAAAAATGTACTTGTTTGCTGCAAAAATGGATTAATTCTTGTTGAGTAGCCAGTTTTCTTTCTAGGTGATGGCCAAATATAAAATACTTAAGCAAAACTACCATCGTTAATTCTTCATCAGATACTCTGACTCGTTATCACATATTCTGTGTGGGGTTAAATGGGTTCCCATGTTACATATTTTTGCTACAGAAAATGATCGGCATTTTTTTCATCGCTGGTCCCTTCAGTATTTTGAGGGGGCAAAAAAGGAAAACCAAACCAAAGCAGTATTTCTGAGTAGTTAAAGGCTAAAACTGCAGCGCACACAGTCCCATTGCTTTGCCTGGCAGGGCACTCGAACACTGCCGGAGTTTCGGGGTTGGTACTGTTGCAATTTCTGTGTGGTTTCCTTTTAACATACTGCAGTTTTGAGCTCCTGAGGTCCCCTGAGGCTTTATGTGGATTGAGAGAGCCTTAGTTAAGCTTGATTTGATGCAGCACTCTTGGAGCCAAGAGAAAGCAAAGCTTTTGTATTTCCTAAAGAGCGTGTTATCCTCAGAGCACTTAATTTATACCCTCTACTTTTGCCAGTAAAAGAGGCAGTGCTCCTCTGCCCTCCATGGGGCAGTAGCAGGGCTTTATTCCCTTCTGCCTCCCCTGCACATCTGTTTTAACTATAGTTATTTACCTGTATTTGCCTGCAGATCTTGACAAGGATTCTTGTATAAATAAGGTGATAAAAATGAGGTGCAGGAGGATATTTTGCTTTGAGCCTAGTGCATATCTGGAGGCCTATTTTGTCCCGCTGTGCCTGTGCAAAAGGGTATCTCAGAAAGCAAGGGAGAGAAAACGTGCATTACTAAATATGTGATGATGCTTCACAAATAAGAGAAGTGGGAGAAGAGCAAGAAAAACATTATCCACCAATACTGTGATACAGGTAGAAAGTCTTGTAGCTGAGCTGGCAATGTACAGAAAACGTAATCCCCTGTATATTTTCTCAGGCCTAATCTGATGGCCTCTTTTCGCTGCTGAGTGTTGTCCTATTTATTCTTGACCTTGGCCACAACTCATGCAGCAGATACAAGTATGGCATGGCATAATACTCCTGAGGTTCTCAGTCCACATATCAGCTCATAAATATCTTTCTCTGATGCGTGTGGCACAGCCTTAGCAATTGCTAAGCAGAAGCCCCTTGCCAGCAGTGCTGGGGAAGTGGAAGCATGGCTGCCCTGATCACACGCAGGGCAATGTGCTTGTGGAGAGTCTCATGCTATAGTGTTTGACCAAACAGAATATGGTCGTGAGTGCTTTATATGGCAGCAAGCACCCCTCTGCCCAGCACAGGAGATGCTGGAGGCTTGCCGGAGACTCGCCTTTGCTCTGCAGATGTGAACCTGGCACAGTTCCACCAAGGTCAGTGGGCAGACTCGTGATGGGCAGCAAAACATATGAGATGAGAAGCTGCTCCATGCTGTCGGGTGTTATACAGCTCTGTACTTATTTATGCCTACATAGGCCATGGTCCAGCATAAAAGAAATAAGGAGGATGAGATCCAGCGTCCAAGAATACCACAGGGTCTAAGGATACGGAGACAAGACAGCGGCTTAGGAGCGTTTTTTCTGCACCCAGCTGGGCTTTGCTGTGTGGATGTAGAATAGAGGTAGTAGAGCTTTGAAATGCACTTCTTTTTATTCTTAATTTGCATCCTCAGCTTATTTTGTTAGGGATCAATAGTAACCTAATTTCTGTAAATGCTTTCAGTTTTGCCTGGAAAGTCAAGGACCGGTGTGACCTGCAGCACACAGAAGGTGGCAGAGATCTCTGATTACCTGCTGTGTGCAGGGATCAGGCGATTAAGGTTAGATTCAGAGAGGTGTCTCGTGGAGCCGGTGACATGCATCTGATCCTCTTGAGATTTCCACGAAAAGCCATGGCTTGCACCAGTGTGGGGCCATAGATACTGCACAATAGGAGCACATAAGAAGTATGTAAGAATCATAGGATACAGGTGCTCCTTCGTGCCTGGAAATCCAGGGGAGCAAAGCCCCATACCTAGGCAAGGAGATGAGAAAGTAAGGGAGTGTGCAAGCCTTGCATCCATTCTTGCTAGCCAGCTCTTGCGCTCTCCCTCGCGACATCTACGTGCAATACCCAGAACGAGGGGAGCTCCATTTTGACTGTCATATCTAGGCACTGAGTAATACAAGCTATCAGTAGGAAAAATTAAAAACTGTTATGGGATCTTTTTGTGTAATCTGTATAAATCTATCTAGGTGCTGTGTGTTTGCTATGCCTATTACACTCTCATATTTCTGTACTGCGTTTCTGCTGCTTTACACGTCCAAGATAATCCTTTTCTAAAACTGGAGGAAAAAGTGGCACTGACTAGCAAGATAAATCTGATTTACCTGCAGTGCTAACAGAAGTGTTGCAGAGATGTTCTCTGGGAAGAAGAGGGCAAAAGCGTTAAATGCATTTTCCATACAGCAGAGCTCCTTTATTGGTTTCTCTTTTTTTGGTTTGGTTTGTTTTGGTTTCAGTGAGTAAGATCTGCGCGCATTATTAATAGTCAGGAGTACGAGTGAGCTGGCTTTTACCCACAGCCCTGCTGTTATCTCTAACACACAAATAAACTACAGCTAAATTGCAGAATTAATCACATTAAATTTTTGGTCCCTGATAAGCAAAATGCCACTCTATTTTTATTTATTTTGAGCCTGGAAAACAATTTAGCTGAGTTCCTCTGGATGTGCAGTTTGCTTCCATTTCGGCATCCTACGGCATGAGATTAGATCTTATCATTGCTGCTGCATTAGTGTGTCTAAGCAGCACTCCAGTGATTATATCCACCTTCTTCAACTCCACTGCTAAATGAACTGGGACAGAAAAGCTAATTACACCTTTGCCATGGAGGAAGATTTCCCATTATCCAGTCAACATGCCAAAAATTTGGAAGGGCCCAGGCTCCAGTTAAAATTTATAATATTGCTTGATCTGCCAACTGCCTTACCCAGGCCTGCAAGGATTGCTAAACCATGGATCACCAATACCTGCGCTTCAGGAAAGGCTGGAGATGTGGGAACCGAGGAAACTCACTGCTTTTAGCAGAAGGAGGTGAAGGGAGCTATGCTGGAGCTGGGACAAGGATATTTTGGAGGCAGGAAGGAATGCAGCCTAACAAATCATGCAAGTAGCGCTAGGCTCCAAACCTGAAGCCACGTCCTTTATGGGGCATTGGTAGGTTTGCTGTAGTGCAAACCCACTCGGCACTATAAATGTTATAAACCATAGTCATAAAAAATAACAAGTATGTCTGAGGAAACCATGACCTGATTATAAAAAAGCATTCTAGTTTCACTGAATGAACTATTTCCTGAAAGTGATTAACTCGGGTGGAGTAATAAATGAAGTAATAAATCTCTGCATTTGATCCTCTGGGTTTAATCCACGAGACAAGATTTATGACTGGACCCATTAACTCTTGTACTGGGAAAACGCTCTTCATCTCTCATCCGCATGATATTAATTTGGAAGGTTTGCATTCAGACAGATACATCTTAGCTTTCAGTTGAAGTAGGGAAAACTTCTGAGAATATTTCACACTAAAAATATGCAGGATAAGGTCCCAAGAGCAATGCTCTTCTGATGTATGCAGCATTTTGCTGGTTGTTCTGAAAGTAAGCTATGGTCTGACTGAAACCTAAAAACCAGGAAAATCCATGTAAAGCTTCAGTCCATTCTGAATTCATGCTGCTGTTGCCACCTGTGTTGGCTACTCGGGGATCTATTTCTGCACGAGAGAAGACCATATAGACTGCAGTGTATTGTCCTAACAGATGTATTAAGAGCAGAAGGCATTTCACTGTCTCTCTGGGTGTAAACTGGTCTACTGCAGGCATGTTCAGACAATTCAAAGGTCCAGTATACATATTTGTACATTTTAATAGCCTGAACAATCAGAAAGATACTAAAGCATATAGATGCATTATGTAGGAGACTCAGCCAAGCCAAAACACCAGATCTCAACAGATCTGGGATTTCGGGTAGTTCAGCAAGAACTCAAGAGTAAAAATGACCCCATATTTAGGCACTTGTAAGTGCCTACACAACAGCATGATTTGGAAACCTTATAAGGAATCTAGGAACCTCATTTTAAAATATTTTTAGCTCCAGGTCTTGTGTCTGACCCATTCTGTAGCAAAAAGTAATGACTGTCAGAAGAGCTTGCTCTACAGAAGCATTCAGCTACTATTGTACTTCGAAACCTTAGGAGCCACAATCTTAGAGTTTGGCTCTTATGGTATACAGTATCTTTCTTAGAAATTGTATTTCAAGACACTTTCTGTAGTTATAAAATAGCTGCAGAATGATGTGCAATATCAGCTGACAGTGACAGCATCATAGCTAATAAGCGCAAGTGAGATCTCTTTGTTTCTTCCTTGGGCTGTTTGAAAATGGATTTTTAGCTTATGGGGTAAAAAAATAAAAGCTAAATAAAAGATTCACAGGTGAGCTAGAAGCAATATCCCATTTGGGGGTTCTTTTAGTGGAATTAATGCAGAAGAGCCATGCGGTCTGTGTCTCATTATGTAATCCAGTGGTCAAAACTAAGGGGGGGTTCTGTGTATGTATGTATACATATATACATACATATATATATATATATATATATATATATATATATATATATAAAACCACTCACTGCTTCAAGTGAGTGTAAGTGCCTATTTCAGATTGTTACTTCTGACACTAATGGGGAAATAAGTTCCTTTACAGTATGCTTTCAGACACTAATATAATAAGCTTGTTACTATCCACAGCATTCAAAGTCCCTTAACATCAGTGAGAGCTTAATTATAAAATATTACCCCATAATAAGGAGATGCAATGTTTCCTAAGTGTAAACTTTAAGGCTGCTCCAATTACACACTTCCCTGTAGCTGCTTTGGAAAGACACATATCTCTCTGCCTGCTTTCAACAAGCAGAGAAAGGTGTAATCTGTGTAATGGCCTGATCCTGTGCACGCTCAGCTGTACGGGCTGAGTAGTCCATTGACATCAAAGAAAGTCTTTGGAAGATAAAATCTTGGCATCCTATGGCCAGCTAGGATTTCACCTAGGCTCCATAAATTAAAGCAGGTATGTACATTTTTTGCAGATTTTGGACCTTAAGACCAAACACTGCCCTGAGGTAGAGCCCTTTTAAAGTCATTAAGACTGCAAAATGGAGCTGTGCCAGTAAATGTCTGCAGAATAAAGATTTCTTTTTCTTTTTCTTTTTTTTTTTTTTTTAAAGCTGGTGAGGTGGCAAACTGTAAAGGATTGGTTTGGGATGAGTATCTGGAAGGGATTTAAATTAATAAGCTGCACATAAATTTCCACACTTCTTAGTTGATAATTTCTGATGTTCAGTATTAAGTTAAAATGTTCAAAGGGCGTTGGTAGCCAGGGACTCTCTCTCTAGTTCAGAACCCGTATTTGCATGGCTTGCGTGCAGAAATGCTCTTTGCAACCCGTGCCCGACCAGCCCCGCGTGCTTGGCTGTGACTGGAACTGACTTATGTCACCTGGGTTCAACAGCGTTGACGCAGACAACCTTTAAGCTAATGATGGGACATGCTGAATGTCAGGAACTTCTCGGGGCTGCCAATGGGGGGCAACAGTATTATTAAAATTCAGTTTGCCTCTGGACTAATACAAATTGTGTGCTAAAGGAAGGTGTGACGCTCTGCAGACCAATTCGGCCCAGGCTTGTCAGAGGAGGAGGAGGGCCGCGATGGTAAGACAGGTAGCGCCCGCATTGCAGCCATCCACAACCTGATGGTGGACGTAGCTGGGAGAGATGACCTCCCGTTCTTGGGAGTGCTTTTGGAAATGAAGCTTCTGCTGTACCATGCAAAATACCCGCATGCCAAAGTTTCCAACGCACTTTTAACGCTGCTCTGTGTTTTGTGATGCCGTCCTCTGCGCCTGTGTAGCATTGGGTGGGTGGACTGCCCTTCCTCTTTGCATGTAGAGCCCTCACCGACATCGAGGATGTGTCGCCGAGGGCAGCTGTATGTGTGTGAACTGGAAGGGCCACAGTTCGCGTTTTGTTCCCAGATGCCCTCACGGGTACCTAAGCACGCTCTGCTTTTGCTCTTGGTCGGCTGTCAGTTTTGTATGATAATGTAAATGCTCAAATGGTCCTCCATATCTGGTAGATCTGGAGGCAGTTAATTAGCCGAGTACAACCAAAGCAGAAGCAAAAAATAGATTCTCCTCCTCAGAGGTGTTTCTGGAGAGCCAGATGCCTGTCATCTACTGCAGTATCCAAATGCCTGCCTCTAAATACCGGACAAACGTGGGGTGGGTGCCGGTCAGGCAGCGTTGCCGGACACGGGGCGGGTGAGATGACCAGGCTCTCCCGACTGTCACAGCAGCGGAAACACAGAATAACTCCTTCTGCAGCGCTGGGGTTTGCTGGCGGTGTAACTTTGCAGAGTTTAACCCCTGGCCCTGGCTCGTGGGAGCTCCTCCGATGGAATCCCGCCTGCCTTCCCTGTCCAGGAGCGGGGGAGTGCGGTCACCCGTGCTCACGGAGGGGGGAAAACATGCAGGACTCTCGGCAGTGGGTCTGGCCCACGACATCCCCTGGCTCTGTACTTGAGCGACCCATTTCTTACCCTTTGGTTTATTCTTTCAAGCCCTTGCACAGGGGAATAATCTGTTTTCATTTTATTCTTCCGACTCAAATCAACATGACTGCTCACATCAGCTACGTTTACAAGATCAGGCTCCCTGGTTTGTAAAGCTGCACGTAGTTCATCTCTGTTGGTAAACTTCTTACTTGCAAATCTACCCAAGAGAAAATGGTCAGAAAATGTGTTACTGGCTCAGAGACTCACTAATCTACCATTTAATGATGGTTGGAAGGGTTTCTCTATTTTTATATAGAGTGCAGATCGATAAATCTTTAATAAACATCCATTTTTTTAGACAATGCATCTTTTGAGCTAGAGGAATGCTAAATTACCTACAAAGATGAGTTTCAGTACAGAAAAAGAAAAAGAAAAGCTCACATATAAAATTTCAGCCCTGGGAATTTTATGTTTTAATCAGTTTGCTTAATAAAATACAATAAGGCTATTGCAGTTATCAACATGATACTTTTCAGAAATCTGACACTTACAGCTGTCTCATTTATTAATATGAATCACAAAAATAAATGGCAAATACAAAGCATTCAGCTGAAGTTGTGTTAACTCCCAAGATGGCTTTCTTATTCTGTTGCCTCACTAGTTTAAGTTTATAATGACAGCACTGCAGATCTGGTGTCTTTGTACTGAGTTTTTAAATAATCCTTAGAAGAAAGAAAAATCAGGCATCTAACCAATTAAGACTAGGGGTTTGGATTCAGAGTTACAGACACTTCAAAGAAAGCTAAGTTTGCCCAAAAAGACATTTTCCCATGTCACTTTTGGTTCAGATGTGAACTGTGAGATGTATTTGGTAAAAAAAGGCTGTTTGTTTCATATTTAAAAGCCATCTAAACAAGCTTCTGGTTGTAACAATGAGCATCATGTTTAAAAAGTAGTTGTATATATTATAACATAATAAGATAATAAATAATACATGTCTGTCTATAGCTATCTGTCCACCCATCCATCCATCTAGCCATCCATCCATATAAATCCATTCCTTTTAACTGTGAAATTACGAATAGCTCGTTCTCCCTGATATGCTCTATTTTTTCCTAGGAATGATTCTGAACCTAAACCTCAGATTTAAAGGAACTCTTATTTTGGTCAGGCTTGCTTACAAATCTAAATTTTCTGTGTGACACCGAAAACGTCAGTGCGACCAAAATGCAGATCTCCCCTTGCATTCAGCAACGACTTTTTGTGCTTGGCCTTTCTTTTCGGGGAGGAGAGGTCCAGTGATAAACCATTGGCATTTACAATTTGGTACACTTCGCTTGCATGCAGTCTGTGTCAAATAATGCAGGACCATGCCAGGCTTCACTAGCATCCAGGGAATATTTGGGATTATCTAGAAGGGGACCAGGACCGTCCTCTTGTGCAGAAAATGCGTACAGAGGCACAGCCCTGCTCAAGCGGTAGGTCTCTGCGTGAATCCGAGGACCGGGACCTCTTGGGTCCAAATCCCAGCGGTGTCTCCGTAGGCTACAGTGAGCCAAATGGTGTTTTCTGTTATCTGCTGGTGGTGGATAAAAGTCCCCGCCGTCCTCGGTGGGGCCCTAGGAGGCTCAGCAAGCTGTTTGGGGCTTGGGAGGCGGGCGGGGGAGCACGCCTCCCTCGCGGGGAGCATCGCTGCTTTGCATCGAGGCGGCTGCTACCAGCCGCAGGCTCCAAGGATGCCAGTTTTAATAATTGAAAGCTTTGCTCCCCTACACAATTCAGAGCTTTATACCCTCCTCCTATGAAAACTTCCCAGTTCCTTTTGCTGCTGGTAGAACGCCTGTGCCTGCGGGCAGGTGCTGGCCGCCTGCTGCTGCTGGCAGCTGGAAATGAGAATTTCACCGTGGGGCACGGTGAGCGCTGGGGGCGTGCGGGGACTGCAGGGGCTCATCCCTGTGCTGCTTGGTGAGCAGGCAATTCTGCAGGGATGTGCTGGGACAGCCTGGCACAGGCAGCCCCCAGCCCCTGGGAATGGGCACCCCCCATGCAAAGCCCCGACACTGGGCTTTTATGCTCCAGGCTTTTCACGTCCACGTGGGACGTGGGTGATAAATACCCTGACTCTGAGCCGAGTCTTCATCGTTGCAGTGGGGCACCTGCGAGGGAAAGCAGTGGGAGGGCGAGCGCGGCAAGGTGGTAGGGACGCTCTCAGTGCGTCTGCCTTCTCCAGCATGGGGCTGGAAACTGCTGCATGGGGGTCGTTGCAATATCTGGGATATGGCAGGGGTGCTTCCCATGAAAGGAGGGGATGGGCAAGGCAGGGGTGAGGCTGGGGTGGTGGGGAGACAGCAAGAGAAATAGTTGGCACAATGGGATGCGGGCGAGACCAGCCCTGCAGAGCAGTGGTGTTCACACAAGTAACCGTAACTCTTTTTTGGCAGCCTTCGCATCCTCATTATGAATTATTTTAATTTCTTCTGTGGATTTATGAAGCGCCTCTTGTCCTGGTGGCTCAGCACTTATTTACCAAGTTAAACCAAGCAGTAAATTACCTATGCTTGCCTGGGCACAATGGACAATGCGACAGAACTGCAGTTATTGTGTTAGGAAATGAAAATCAGGACAGAAATAAAGAAAATGGGAAGGCTTCTACTGTATTTCCTGCCTTTGCCTTCTGCTAGATCTCCCTGGAGAGAGGAATCTATGCTGGAACTCCTCCTGGAGAAGACCTCTGCTGTCCCCTGGGCTTAAAACTAAGGAGCCCTCCTGGCTAATGGATAAGCACTGATTTTCTTTCTGCTGGATCCTATATACACAGTTGCTTTTTGTGATGGCTCCTAATACTGACATCAAAATGCACCTTCTCCCCAGCAAAGACTGATCCAGCCTGAGAACTTGCTCCATCCATTTATTCTGGCTCCACTTTGTCTTCTGCAGTGGTGTTGCAGTGGGGCTACGTTTCCCCCAGTGATTTGCAGATAGGTCAGGTATTGGCTGGGCACACGGGAGCTTTGCGGCTGGTTCCACAGTTGGCCCTTCTCCATGGAGCCCATTAAAGCTTTTATGCTACAATTTAGGCTAAGAAATTCTATTTTATCAATTTTGTTGTTCTCAAGGTATCACAGTGAACGTCAGATTGAATTATACAAATTAAGTCGGTTTTACTAAGAGCCTGTTAAAGGCTCTGTGCTAATTTTATAACTTAGTTTATAAAGTGCTTCTGCTAACATTGAATTGATTGTAAGTGAAGAGGCAGAGGCTGTTGGGTCTTTCGATACGTTGCTTCTTGGTAGAAGCAACACAGTTGTGGGGTTTAGTTGAGAGCATCAGATAATCATAGTGGGCTCCCAGCATTTGGTCATTTGCAATCCCCATACGTTTTCTGTGCAAACATTTTGCCTTTTCTGATGCTTGTTTTTGCTGACCCTCTCTAGTCAGGAGACAGGGTTCCCTTATTAATCTGTAAATCAGAGGCATTTAATTGCTTCTGCAATTTCAGTATGGGTTTGGTCTTGTTCCAGTGGAAAAAATGTTGCTTTGACCAACCACTGTGATGTCTGTTTTTCCAAGCAGGAGACAGAAGAGGGAGCAGAGATAAGATACAGTCAAACAGAGAATGCCTTTTCTAATTACAAATGGCCCACTCTGTTCTGCTGTGGGCATAAGGCCAAATGTAATACATTACAGAATATAACAATATAACCATATACATGTGTGCTTAATATTAGGGGAAAAAAACACACGTGAACATAGAGTGTCTTCAGTAGAAGGAATATGCATGTTTCTTTGGAATAAACCAGCAGTTTGTAAAAAGGAGAGTTTTCTTCTATCTTTCTGACTAGCTGTAGACTTGGGGCACAGTTACAATGCTGTTTACATTCACAACCATACTCAGATTAATTCGTAATGAAGGCAGATGAAGGCAGGCTCCTCTAAAGACTGGAAAGAGTCCAGAATATGTCAGGAATTTCTGAGACTCTTTCTAGGGTGCACTGCAGCTAATTAAATCCCAGGAATAATTAAAAAAAAAAAAAAAAGAAAAAAAGTAGAGGAAGTGCAAATACAGATTGCAGAACTAACCTCAAGGGTCTTTGCCATTTTTAAGCTGTCTTCACTTGAATCTAATTTTTTGGGGAGGATAACTGCATTTATTTACATTTCTATGTACGTCTGCTTTCTCACAGCGCTGCCTCCAGCTTTGTGTGACGAGCATCCTCAGTGCAGGGCCCAGAGGGCTGCGCACAGATAAGAAGGAGCCAAACAATCCCCGTAGGATGGGCACTGCCGTCCTTCTTCCCTTCCAGCTCTTGGAGTACCTCTGTGCTGGTTAGGCTTTGTGCACTCCATTGGTACCTGAAAACGTTTCTTTTCCACTTCCACACTTCCACTGTGAGTGTCTCATTTGCTCCTCTCCATTTGAAGCTGTCTGAGAGTCCGGGCACACCACTGAGAGTCGTGTAACAAAGTACAATTCAAGAGGTGCGCATACAGGTTAGGCTTTAAGCATGGGAAGACTTAATCTCTTCCTGAGGTTGGCAGCCTGCACTGGAAATCAGCAGGCTCTGGCCAGACTCAAATAAAATGCGAAGAAAGACTCAGGGGGAGTCGAGCATCAGTGTGCAGGGATGCAGGGCAAGATAAGGCTGGGCTGCTCGTCAGAGAAAGTGCTGTCCCCAGGGTGCCTTGAAGGCAAGGTTTGGGGGAGCAGGCAGGGCGCAGCACCCCATGGACCGAGGGAGCTGGGCGATTGCTGTCAGGGCCTTCATCACCCAGGAAAAGCTTGCTCATCCCCCCAGCTACTGCCACTTAAATCGCGCTGCCTTAAATAAACAGAGCGAGGGGGGTTAAAGCTTTTAGCTGTCTTTTCAGAAGGCATTACAAGGAGCTGATAGGGCGGCCGGTGAAAGAGAGAGCTGGTTTGGAGCTAAAGATCCAGGTGGTGCCTGAAAACTGGACTCGTAAGAGATGGCTTCGCGGGAGAGGGTTACTGGAGCAGCCTTGTTGCATGGGGAGACTCACTGGGCTTTCCCACTTGGCTTCTGGTGGGAGCAGGTGGGCTTCAGGGGCTCGCAAAGCGCTTTGCAGAGAAGCCGTCTGCTCTGCCAATGCTCGCAGGTCTGCACTGAGGCTCAGAGGACAGCGGCTGCTGTCTCTTCTGGGCCCCTCTGTTTATTTGCCTTCGGAGAGTCTTTGAAATCCTGCTATATGAAGTCTTGTGTAAATATATTTGAAAAACACCCCACAGTTTAATGGGAATAAAAAGAAACTGCGTTCTGCGTTCCTGCCTTTGCTGAGCTTGTTTCCCACTGAGGAATATGAAGTTGTTTTAAGTAACTAGTAAAGTGGCTGCAAAACTTGAGGAGGAACTACAGGAGGGATGCAGACTTTGAATTTGTAAATCCTTAGGTGTGATCCTGTAGACTGGCTACGGAAATCTGTTTTGGAGTACTTGGGGTGTGCGTACAGGCTGCAGGACTAGGCTCTGTTGTGCTTAATAATGCCAAAGATTTTCTATATGAAGAGATAAATGCAGATAACAAATATTGTGTCAGTAACAAAACTCGAAAGAACCCCAAGAACCCCAGTGCAAAGCTGCAGAGCACCTTTTTTCTCATTTATGCAGGCGCAAGGCTTTGTTCTGAGATCAGACCTTGGTACTGCAATGCCACTCTGTGGAGCTGAAAATCAAAGAGCCGTGTGAGCCATCGGATGAGTGACATGGCTGAATGGCGACTTCATTCAGTGTTCTCAGTTCAAAAGTGGTCTTTTTTCAATCTGCTAATTTTGTTTGTTCTCTACCAGTCAGTTACCATCAAATTCCCAAATATTTTCTGCCTTTACATGTGTATGTGTGCCTATACATTTGTGTAGGCTTAGAATTAAGCTCGAAGGTGGAGTAGACTTATTTCATGATTTTTCTCTTTAAGAGCCATTTTGGGTTTATTTCTTAGTGAAAACATAGATGCTGGGAAGATGCCAGGTTGTCATGTCCCACTAATAACTAGAGGAGCTGCCCTCTAAAACTTCACTTTCATCTTGAAGAATAAGTTCCTGATTTTTCTTTGCTGGAGAAAATGTGGAAAAACTAGCAGATGTAGGGCATATCTGAATGATAGCCAGTGTGGGCTTTTTTTCCCCCATATTCCCTAACCATCTTGTAAATGGAGGGACTTTCCATGCTGCTACCACTGGGACAAAAGCATCTCTGAGCTACCCACGGTCATCAGCCCTTGCCTGCAGCTCACTTGCTCTTGAGTAGCCGTGGGATGTGAGGGCAGTTCCCAGTGTCTGGAAGGGAATGTGATTCGGGGGGTAAAAGAGAGGCCTGGAGCGTGGCTGGCTTTTACGGGGCGCTTGCAGGTTTTGCAGCATTTGGGGTCCTGTTAGAACCACAGCTGCTGGACTGTAGTTCACATTTGTGATTTCTAACCTGCATCGCTGTAGGCAGAAGCTTGACACTGTGACCTTAGGCATGCCAGGGCCATCCCAGAAAAACTGCAAAGGACCTTAAACAGATCCTTTTCCTTTTCCTTTTCCTTTTCCTTTTCCTTTTCCTTTTCCTTTTCCTTTTCCTTTTCCTTTTCCTTTTCCTTTTCCTTTTCCTTTTCCTTTTCCTTTTCCTTTTTTCCTTTTCCTTTTTTCCTTTTCCTTTTTTCCTTTTCCTTTTCCTTTTCCTTTTCCTTTTCCTTTTCCTTTTCTTTTCCTTTTCCTTTTCCTTTTCCTTTTCCTTTTCCTTTTCCTTTTCCTTTTTTCCTTTTCCTTTTCCTTTTCCTTTTCCTTTTCCTTTTCCTTTTCCTTTTCCTTTTCCTTTTCCTTTTCCTTTTCCTTTTCCTTTTCCTTTTCCAGCTTTCACTCTCCTAAGTGATCAGAGCAGGAAGGTTCAATTGTTTTTTTTTTCTCTTGGCAGCATTGTGTCTGGTACAGGTGGAAGAGAAAGGTAGTTGAGCGGTAAGTCGAAAGGAGAGGGGGAGTGCACTCTGCATTCCCAGGGCTGTACTCCTCACCTTCAGGTTCTTGCCAGGAAGGAGGTAGGATGACATTTTGAAGGAGGAGCATTCCAGAGCATCCTTCAGGGAGGCCAGGCTTTTTGCAGTTTTTTTTGTGATGGGCCAGTGCCTTTAGCTGTTGAATCCTGCTAATATATGAGAGATTTTCCCTGAATGCCTTAACTAGATGGTGCCTAGCTGAACCTTACGGTCTGCAAACCATATTTCTTCCAATGCTCCCTGTCTTTTCATGAAAACAAGGCCCTTCTTCTGACATTACGTGATGCTTTTGTTTTATACAGATTACACTGAAATTCTCACTTACGAGGTTATTACAGTTTATAATCCCCTGAAACTCCATTATGAATCCTCTTGTAGTAACAAGTACCTGGCTGTCATGTATGCAAATGCCTTATCTCATGAGAGCAGCTGAGCACAGAGGGTGCCCTTTGCTCAACACTTTAAGGTATGTGCTGAGATTGCTTGTTTCTTTTTGTGTGAGTTTATCCCTGCTCTCCAAGAAATCAATAATGCTTCTATATTTGTCCAGGGGTTTCTGTTGGTTTGCTTAGCTGTGCCAACACAAATCCCAACCAGAAAAGTTACTGAAGCAGGAAGATAAATTTTGACTGGCTGCTACCAGAAATACCTCGTTACTCAAAATTTGTAAGGTATCGTGCTGTATGTGCGATCTGCCTTGGTGATCAGCAGCAGTGTGTACTTTCAAGTAGCTGATTTTGCATCTTAAAAAAAAAAAAACAATTCTTTGTAGTATCCTGCAGTACTTTTAGGTCCTTGGAAACGTACAGTGAGCAGACAGGGCTTTGCTTCGCTGCCTCCCAGCTGAGGGGATCTTGTCATCTTACCAGCAGTAACTTAAAGATCTGAATTTCTTACAAACTGTCCAGTCTGATCTTAGGACTTGATTTGTCTCTAATATCTTCCTGCCTACATTTCTTTTCAGCTAATGGTAGGGGTTGTTCATCTTTCTGCAACACTGGGGAAAAACTGCAAACTTGGAAAACTACCACTTGTCCTTGCTATAGAAGTAATTAAGGAACTTGCTGTATTAACATGCGCAAAGTGAAGCCAGATTGCCTCCTCTCCTGAGACCCTGGGGAGAGAGAGATACTAGGGCTTTATCGTAGGAACACTTGGTCTTCGGCGGGGCTAATTGAACTGTCATAAGCAGTGCATCAGTTAAGACGGTCGGATACATCTCCATTGCGAAATCCGCAACTGACAATGTGGCTTTCTCCGGAGAAAATCCTGGCCTCGCTGCAAGGCCTTTGACTTCGGAGGCAGGGGGGAGGAGAGAAGATTAAAAAGAAGAAAAGGGAAAAAGCAGGGGAGGAAAAAAAAGGCTAGGGCCTAATTGAAGTTAGAAGTGATCTTATTTTAGAGAATGTTTTCTTAACAGAGTGCTGCAACCCTCGGCCTCAGCATTTTGGATTGAATTACTGTTGGTACAGATAAGCTCCATTAGGGCTGTCATTTCCAAAGGAGGCTTTTCCACAGCTGCTACTCTCCCTTCCTCCCCCAAACCTCAGGTACAACGACAAAAACATTAATGTGGGCCAGAGCGGGCCATGAGGATGAACTTTTTATTGCTATGCAAATGCAGGCAATCTAGGAAATGAATATTTCATGCATGCCTCTCTTCACAAGGTGTTTCAATTACAGGCTCCTGGTCCCTCGGCTGGGTGGCTGGCTGCAAGGGCTCTTTTCCTAAGCAGGGTCTTGAACTTATTTTTGTTTCTTGCTGGCTGTTATCTGGGCACCAGTCAGGGGACCGGCGCGTTGTGTCGGGCGGGCTGCCCCGGGGGCTGTTAGCAGTGCTGCGAGAGGAGGGGAGCGTCTGGGTGCGCGCAGCACTACGAGTGCCGCTTCCCGAACCCGTAATGCCGTGTTGCACGCCCTTCCCGGGAAGTCAGCTCGGGAAAGGAAGGTCTGCAACAATTACAGAAGCGGTTGAAATAGCTTTCTCTACACTTCCCTTGCAGGTAGCTAGGCAATGCTACAGACTGATGTACGGCCAAGGTGCGAGTAGGACAAGCTGCCATCCAGCGTGATAACCCTGCTGTGTGTTTGTACAGCACTGAGTAACGCAGGCAGGGCACAGCTCTGGGGTGCTCGTAAGAGTGGTTTGAGCAAAAAGAGCAGGTCTGCTTGGCGCAGGTGAGCATGCACATTTCCTCAGGCTCCCCCAAGGGCACCAGCAAGCCTTGCACCTGCCTTTGAGAGAAACAGACTGTGGTCCCCCGGCACCCGCTGACGGGCAAAACACTAACTGCATCCGCAGCACGGTTTGCTGTGGTCCCCTCGGCTGGGGCTGGCAGTAGGCACGCTGCCCAAAAAGCCTCATGGGCTTGGGAATACCGAGTTACGGCTGGGTCCCGCCCCTCTTCTCTCTTCCTCAGCCACTTTGCAAGGAGCAGCTGCAGTTTCACCTTCACTGAGCCTTGCAGCGTGCCTGCGAGGTGAGTAAATGCTGCTGTACCATTTGTTCGGCAGGCAGGCAGTTGTGAAACGGCCCAGCCAAAGTGACGAAGGACTCAGTAGTGAAGTTCAGATGGGTCTCAGGATTCAACGCTCACTTGCTCTTTTCTTTACCGTGATTTTAATGAACGCTTATCATGACGTATATGCAAGGCAAAAAGCGTGATTTAGTACATACCGCAACCTGAGACCATGCAAGCGGCGTTCTGCTTCAGGTGCGCTCACCCAGAAGGAGTAAGAGCCTCTTAGTGTGTTCAGAGCATTAATAAGCTTAAAGTGGATTTGAAGAAAAGGTAAGAGAATTGTGAATTAAATATTGATCCTGGTATTTCATTGTTGAATTGCAGACATTCAATTGCCCATGGATTATTCTGCCATCGAATCATAGCAGCTAGAGAAAAGCTGTACAATTATCCCATTCATCTCCTTGCCAATGGAAGAGTGTTCCCCACAGTACGTTCTCGTAGTGGTTGAAGTTGATTACTTAATTCCAATTACTGACAGTCTACTAATTGCTTAGGCTGTATTCCAATTTTTGTCAGCCCTCCCATCATGTTAACTCCTTATCTAGAGGTCTGCCCTGCCTTCTGGAGGGGGTTCACATGAGTGGTTTTGAATAGGAACTTTTAAAATAAGCCAAAGCCCCCTTTTCTTTTTTTCTGTATGCCTTCATTTCTGACTGCATGTGTTCTTGATCCACCTGCACTTTATAAAATAAACAGGCAAACTAAAATGCCTCCAAATGAGTAATTTAAGGAGAGCAGACGTGTGTCAGCATTCCCCAGTTGTGATTATTTTCCTTTCAATGTGCCCTGGTCACTAGCCTCCAGCGGATGGCTTTCTGATTTTATATACTTCTAAATAAATTAAGGCAAAATATCTCTGCCAAAATTTCTAGCATGGGTTTCACATAATTTTTTTTCCTTGCCATTAGAGAATTATCCTCCAGCAATCCTTTGTTCCAGAAATTAGTCTTGATGAAAAGGAAATATGAACTTTTTCTGTTACTCAATGGTAAACTCACACCTCAGCCCTTCACCATCTTCTCTATCCTTAAAACTTCCCGGTCTTACCCCAGGCCATTTTGCTGTCAGGGACAAATTAGCTGCGCACTGGTGAACATCAGAGGGCAATGGGCAGTTTTCTGACTGTCCAAATTCCTTTAAATCATTTATTTATTCACTCACACGTTTTTTGGCCAGCAAACGTGTGTGAGCAAGGGTTTCTTGATGGGCCTGGGCAGCCAGAAAGGTACCAGATGGAAAGGCTGGCAGAGACGAGGGTCACGGGAGAGTGAGGATGAGCCTGTGAAGTTTATTTAAAAAAGAAAGCGCTAGTGATGGAGCCAAGGGGTAAAGGCTGGCGTGGGTCTGGGAAGAAGATGAAATGCTTGAAGGTGGATAAAAGGACTTTTCTTCTGCGTGTGTGTGCACTGCGGAAGCAAGTAGTGAAAGGCAGCTGGGGCGAGAGCAGCAGACTGGGAGGATGCTCAGCATCCCTGGGCGGTGCGGGGCTGTGCCCCGCACCATGGGGGGACAGCAGGCACCGAGGGGCCGGTGGGCTGCCTGCACCTGCAGAGCTCATCCGGCCCCCGAGGTGATGTGAGTGTGAAAGGAAGGCTTTGCGGCTCAGAGCAGCATTGGGAAGTCTCCAAAAGGACCGTGGTAAAGAGGCTTAGTTTTGACAGGTGAGGGCATGGCACTCCCAGATGAAGTGACACCAGATAAATGACTGTCATTTTCAACCGCATCTCCGGCGCAGAGTTTTGTGAAGGAAGATTTCCAGGCACAAAGGGAGGAATTTGACTGATGCTGGGGATTGCAGCCAGAAAAGAGTAAGTCAGTAAAAGAAAGTCCACTTTTTGAAGAAGTTTACCGAAGACAGACAACCATGTGAAAGCAAATCTATTAGACTTCCAGGCACATGAAATTAAAGAATTCTGCTCAGTCACGAGATGACACAGAGATGTGTCAAGCTTTCAGCCTGAGAGCTTATAAAATGGCTTAAAGTCTTGGCTTCGCTTTTACTTTGAACATCCCAATTGAGTGCTGGGCGAAAGAATAGCCGGGGAGCAAGCAGGCTGAAAATGAGCCTGTACAGCAGAGCTGCTGCTTTGAAGGTGCGTGGCCTTTCGCTGCCACACAGCTTTATCATCTGAGGCTCGCCAAGTTTTTAACCTGATAAAATGAACTAGGCAAAGGGAAAGGAAAATGCGTGAAGGGAAAATGGTACATCTGTCTGCAGTTTAAGCTGAGCCTCGAGTTCAGGTTACAGAGTGAAGTAAGGTTCACAGGAGTTATTTTAAGATTTCAGTAACTGCGGTCAAGACCATGGTTGCATTTACGACTGGGAGTGTAGAATAACCTGCAGGAAACATTATCTGTCCTGAAGAATACACAGTGTGAGACAGGGATGCTGTATGTTAGCTCAGAGTGTAATATTAAAAGGAGCTATATCTCCCATGATAGTTGCTTACGAAAGGAATGGATTGCCAGTTACTGTAGCTACGCTATGTAACCTCCAAAACAATTCCCACCATCACCTCCAAACAATAGTTTGTGGATTTTTAATCTTCTATTTGATGGTTCACATGGCCATTCTCTCAAAATGTGAATTGTGTCTCCATTGGAGATGGCTATCCAAAGCAAGAAATCATCCTGCTTCTTTCTGCTTACCTTATGTTGGTGTATAGCTTATGGCACATGCACCTGACTGTTCTCGAACCTCAGTATATCCTGTATATTTCTGTCCCTTGCAATATGAGTCTGAACCAAAAAGATGTTAAGATGATGTGGGTGATATGGGCCCCATGGGTCTCACACCTTAGGCAGTTATCTTTAGACATAAAATTTTTGTTTGAATAGCACATAATTTTATACTCACAACTACGGTATTCCATAATTAGGAACTGCTTATGTTTAGGAGATTTTAAAAATTCACTTACTTTCGTTAATTTCCATGCCAATTCTGATGGTAAGACATTTGTGTTTAAACAGATGAAAAAAATTACTACAAAGAAGGGATCAGACGTCCTTCTGTGTTCTCACAGGACAAGGCTGAGGGGGCTGAGATTACAGGAAAGGAGATTTGGGTAGATCTCCTGAAAATCTTTCAAAGGAGAAGAATAATTAAGTACCAGAATAGTTGACTGGAGAAGTGGTCAGGTCTGCGCTGAAGGGGGTTAAAAACTCATTGGACGCATGTCGTAAGCGTGACCTAAATTGAATGGATCTTGCCTGTGGACTGAAGGGTGGCTTCTGTTTTCAGCGATTCCCAAGAATCAGAGAAGAAAGACAGCAGGTCTTACACCAGTTACTACTGTTCTGCCTGGATTTAACTCTCCTTGTCCAGGCTGGGTTGTAGGATTAAAGCGCTGTAAGCCTCCCAAATAGTGCTGTATTTGTGGCTATGCAGTAGTTTGGAAACACAACATAATTGCAAAGAAAGGTCAATGACCTTATTCAGAGTTAAGTGGAAAGATCTATGGTCCAAAGGGGAGTAGGCTTTTGGCAAACAAAAATAGCCAAATTTAGCAAAGCAGAAAAGAATAAATCAGTGGGCAAATGCCCTTCTGTTATCGTTTAAACTGTAATGCTCTTCTCTTTCAAGGTTGCTCTCTAGTTGAACTTAAGCAGTTGCAAACAGAAATTTTAGGACCTCCTTCCCGAATAAATTACAGCTCTGGAAAGCAGGTGCAGATTTACAGAGTGGTGATGAATGACTGCAGAGACCTTGGCACTCCATTAACACTGGCGGGTATAGAGTGTCCTCCCAGATCACACAGTGTGGTTCACAACTCTTCCATCTACTCTTGTGAAGTTTCTTTAAAAAGCAATCAAGCTCCATCCTGGATGGCATGTTGTAATGGACAGGTGGAAGGGGTTACAGAGCTCTAGTCTTGCAGCTCTTCTCCAAGTAGACGTTGCCATCAAGGCAGCTCTGGAAAGAGAACGAGAGGAGGAGGTAATTTCTAGTTCTTTCGCCTTGCTGCAGTTAGCTATTTCACTGTGAAATACTGAAGAAGTGGTTCTGGTGCTTTTGCTAAGAACGCTTTGGGACAAACGCTGATAATCACACATGGCCCATCTGGCTGGTAGGAAGACTTTCCAGCAGCCCAAATGCAGCAGTGCCGTCCTGTGAGCATGGACCTTTGAACTGCTCTGAGCAATTACTGGCTATCAGTTGTGCTACAGAACTGCTAAGCGATCCACGTTGCGTATGAAATTAATATGTGCGGGTGAGAATGGAAAACCAAGCAAGCAAAAGTATGTGTTCAAATGCTTTGCGGTTTTTTCCTCCAGCTTTGCACCTGAAGGAAGGCTTCCTGGAGAGCCAGGACCGGACTGTCAGTTGAGGAAACTGAGGAAGCGTGCCCATGTGTGTGTTTATTTTCAAAACAGCCATCCTTGTTTTGGGTGTTGTTTCCCAGGTAAAACAAGACAAGTGTTCCCTTCCCTGCTGCACACAGCTCTGACAGATTGATGTAGTGTACTCAGGAAGAAAAGAAATGCTTGTCCAAAAGTTATTTCCCATATCTTTAAGAGGAACAAGCCGTATTATTTTCTCCCTTGATTCTCAGCGCTGAAAGCTCTGCCTTTACTCTTTAATAGATGACTGTGTTTGACGAAGGTTTTTGAACTGCCTAAATGGTCGGGTGTCAGAGATCTATAGGCAGCTGGTGTTTGTTTAGTAAATGATGTCCCTGTTATTGTAGTAAAAGACAGGCCTCGGTGGGCTATAAATACACTCTGTTCTCATGCATCATACCTCTGTCCAAAGGTACATTTCAGACCTTTGGTTTTTTGCTCTCCAGTTTCTTTCTTTTTCATTACGTTTCTCCCTCCCTCTCTCCCACCACGTTATTACACTGAAACAAGACCAAACCAAGTAATTCGTGTAATAACCCTTTCAGAAGGAAGCAGAATTTTCTATATGCAACAGTTGCCATTACAATCTTTATTGTTGTCCTTTGCGAACCATCGATGCTCCCATGTTACTTGAATAATGTGACAAAGACGACAATGAACATGTATTTAGTGGATAGCACTATTGCAAAATGCTCCTATCTATCTGCATTAGAAACTGTGAAATGGAAATGGAGGACCTTAATCTATTTTCCAAAGTTGATTGCACGTCTGCATTGTAGAGGGTAAGAAAGGAAACTCTGCTGGTTAGAGAGTGCATGGGATTTTGTGATCAGATGGGTGGCCAGAAGAGAACTTAAACAGCAGTACTCTTTCCTGTCTGTCTCCTCATTTTACTCCTATGATGGTTGTTCTTGTAGATGTAGAGGAATTTTAGGTAATTTACAGGATCAGTAGAGCCCCACCAAGATCCTAAAGCTCACCAAACATTTATTTGAATATCTGAAGCTGTAAGGTCAGAGGAAAAAGTGGCTTTTGGGAGCCATTTTTGTATATATATATATAAAAGTTCATGTTCTTCTGGGTTTCACATACACTGATATAATTGTAAGAATAGCTTGTCTTGTGGTGTCTTTCATTTCTGGTTCTGTTTCGGACTCTAATATGTAGAAGTGGGAGTTCGGTCCAATGCTTGGAAAATACATGAGTGGGGCTTCTGCAGTAAACGGGAGCTAACCTTTCCTTGTCTTGGATACCTCATGGTCATTATTATCTCATGTCAACTGGGTTGTCTCCTCTCTTTTGCCTTGCCCATAACCCAAAGCATCCAGTCTGCTCAGCTGGAAGTGCGGTGTAATTGAGAGTAGAAAGTGCTCTGAACACACCCGACGTACAGGTGGTGCTGGGTGGTACCTTGGAGTCAAATCCATCCTGAATTTGAAAACATCTGAATCCAGGAGGAGAGTGTATTTGAAAGAGGAAAGGAAAATGTAAACACTTTGAACCTTGGAGAGATTCATAGGCTCATCAAACTCCGAGCCCAGACTTTCCAAATAAGAGCAATCTCTGCCCTTAACTCTTTATGCAGTAAAGCTGAACATCTGATATTTCACTTCTGGTGAACAACTGGCAGAAAGCCCAGGAACACAGAGCCTTGAACTGTCCTCCAGTTAACATCTCAAAGTCTCCAGATCTGCGAGTGGAAATTAAGCGTCCCGCAGGATCTGGGCACACCCTTTGGCCAGGTTTAACAAATGCGCTTATGATTTAAAAATCGACTTCAGGTTCAGAATTGCATAGAGTTGCACAAAGAAGTCCTGCCCTGATAGGCAGAGTTACATTTACACTCCTCACCAAAAGGTCACAAGGACAGGAAAGAGTGACATTGCAGGCTTTCTGATACTCTTCTGAATGAAGACAGTAATTTGTTCAGTATGGAGGAGAAGCACAGCCTCCTTTTATTATTATTTTTTCCCTTCAAGCATATCCGGAAGAATTAGAACTGCAATAAAACTGTCCTGATAATGATGCAAATGTGTGAAATTGCAGATATCCTTCAACAACCTTTTGCTCTTAGTTTGTTTCTTTTCAGCTGTCAAGCTGCTGATTTTAAGCCTCCCCTTCCCCTGAACCAACATTTTATTGGGAAAAAAGATATTTTCTCGTTTTTTCCTGGCTTAACTTTCCATTCTCCTCATTGATACTCCAAAGACGAATCTTTGAGGGAACCGAATAATTGGAATCTTCAGGGTACGAATTGTTCATTTTCCACTAAATATGAAACCCATCATGCTGAACTGTGAATACAGCAGGATACACTTAGGAGGTGTATGAAAATGAAAATAAAAGGACACTGATTGAAAGGAGAGGGGAAAAAAAATCATGAAAGTGACATTTCCTCAACTCATCCAAAATATACAAAACTATTTTAACTGCTTTCATAACAGATACCATGCAAAGAGACCCAATTAATTTTATCTCCATGCTGCTATACAATCTGTATAATTCTTTTGGTCACCAAAATGTCTGAGGTACATTATATTATTTATACAGACTTCACTCCTTGGAAAAAGAAATCACATTTAGTCTTTTTTTCTCTTTATCTATGGATTGATCAGCTCCAAATCTTAGCAGGAAAAGAAATGTAAATAATAACAACCTGATAAATTCTGGAAGAAACCTTAAAGACAAAGCATGTTCTCATCAGACAGAGATTGACGTTTAAATAGAGGAGCACATACTGTGTGAATGTAATTGTGTTTAAAGGTATAATGTCTCCTAACTTGGTATATTGAAGAGATGAAGTGCTTTTGCAAGAGGTCGCAGTAGCCTTACAATTTGCATGAGGGTAATGGAGGGAACACTAACAATAGCAAAGGAAGCCCTAATTCCTTGTGTAGTTACAGGGAGCTAAATCCATTTCTACAATTCCTTGAGCCAGACTCACTTTTGGTTTCCGCTGCTGCAAACCAGCAACAGTTTTGTGTATCAGCAAGGAAGGGGACGTGGCCAAGACCCTCAAAGGAAAGTGCTGGTTCAGTTGGGCAGTGGGAAGTGGCAGAAATGTTATGAAACTTCTGTGCAGGAATGCAGGAGGGGGAAGCCAAGGTGCCCTCTGGTTCTAGGAATAGGTACCTTGTTTCCTTTGCAAAGCTAGAGCCAGGTGAGTCCTTGCGTTTTTGTTGTTGATCTTCACTTCAGCTTGTAGTGAACTTTGTGGGCTGCTCAGTATGCCTGAGCTGAACGTATTGATCTACAAGGATGTTGGAGAGGGAAAATGACACAATCTGCAGGAATTCGGTTATGGCAACAAAAATGAGTATAATTGACAGGCTAGCAAGTGGGTACTCAGAGATTTGTTCTCAAGAAATGTCCAAGAGGAAAGATGGATGGGTAGATTGATTTCATAATTAAACGTGAAACTGCCTCGTTTTCTGCTTTCGTTGTCAGCTCAGAAGCCAGCCCCAGTTTGACAAGTGGTTTTCTCCGATTTACAAGGCTTTCAGAACGCTTTGGTGCAGTTTCAGGCAATCTGGGGTTGAATTCAGCTCTATACTGGGGTCTGGATAAATCTGGGTTAGTGTATGATTTCATGCATCTGGTACAGAGAAATCAGCAAATTGCATAACAGTTCTTTTTCTGCATATGGGCTAACGCAGAGAAGAGCCACAGCCAAATACAGCCAGATTTGCAGGGGACTCCAAATGCCAGCTTTGGTATGTGGGCCTATGTTATTTTTTTAATCCCCAAAGACCCAACAGTTGATGCTTTCTGTTTGTTGTCTCATCTGAATGTAAATCACAGTCTAAAAGTTGTTTATGTCCTATAAAGTGAAAGCATGAAAAATAGTCTTGCCTTATTCACTGTATTGAGCCTGCTGAATCCGGAGACCAAGCTATGATCAGCTCACCTTCGGGAGAAAGTCGGTAGGGTACCTGTGGTTATTTGGCATGCGGTAGGTAGGAGAACCATCTGGATCTGCATTTCGAGGTGGAAAAAGTAAATGGCCATAGAAGAAAGGAAAACACCACAACTTTCACTGGCTACAGATTTCAATGGCTCCTTTATATTCAGATGAGAACTGAGAGGGAGTTGAAACCTGATGTGGAGCACCGCTTCTTCTCCAGTTTGCTGCCCAGATAGCCCCGCTGCTCCCTGCCCCTTTCCCCCAGCAGAGCACTGAACTACAGGCTAGCCTGCCTTGCGGGCTTGTTTTTGGAGATAGCAGCATCTTCTCCAGTCTGGCCTGATGTCAACCATATAATAAGTGTGTATTTGTTACAACGTGGGTGGGAAGCCTGTTGGAATATAGAACAGAGAGCCTGCCCTATATTACAGGGTGGGTTTTTTTTTCATTTAACAAATGCTCATTTATCAAGTTGCTGAGGGGAGAGAAACCCAGCTATTTCTGCCTGTGTGCCTGCTAGGATTTAAAAAACACCTTTAAAGGTATAAACAGACTTGAAACCCCAAAGGATTTAAAGACAGACATGAAGCATATGCAAGTTTTTAGAAAGATAAGTAGTTAGCTCCATCCTTATTGTGTTTTTACTGATTCTAGAAAACATCTTAAAGTAGGGGATTTAAAAATGCTTCCTGTATTCCTCTCTATACATTCATCTTTGCATGGTCTGCACATTTCAGGGGGGCTTATTTTGAAATACTGGATTTGGATAGTGCTTCTCCTTTTCCTTATTTTAAGTCATTTTCTTGGCAGTGATTGCACTTAACATCAATGCCTAAACTAATAGGCAGAATGGATGTCACTGGCCCTCATTCTCTTCTCTTTCCCAGTCAAAGGGTAACTGTGAAGTTGAAGTAATTATGTTGGTCTGAAGTTGGCATCAGAGGCTTATGCCTACTAAAAATTATCTTTTGTGTGTTTCTTTTAACATACACTGCTTTTTAGGTTTCTGCTTGCAATACACATACACACAACTACTTGAAGAATCATACGTACTTTTTGTGTCCTCTAGTGACCTTGTTTATGATATAACTATAAAAGAAAAAGCTAGGTTGGTTCCTCTTTGAGGCTATGACTTTGATCATAGGATATTGAATTGTACCTTACTTTATTTTAGAGATTCTGACGAGAACAAAAGTCAGGAAAATTGAGAACAGCAGGGAGGGCCTTTCTATTCAGAGGTAGATTACTTTATCTTTAATCCTCTTCCCTTCCTTGCGCCTGATGCGATATGCACATACGCACATCCATGTGTATATAACTACTTGTACAGTTTAAGTTTCTCTTGCCCTTCCTCAGAGCCAGAAGCATAAATCTTGTTTCTCTAATAAAGGCATTTAAAGCACAAAGTTATGAAAATATTCTCTATATTTCTGTGTTGGGTATGTCACTGGCAGTAGGAAGCATTTATCATCCCTGTCACTTAGTTTCCTTGCTGAAGTCTCTAGGGACAGCAACATTTGGTTTTCTTGAAATTTTCAATAAAGGAAAGGCAAATAATGTCTTTCTCTACTACGCTTTCCCAAGCTTAGCTCCACCGAGGGTGTCTTGCAGGGACAATTAAACCGTGGCATTGCCTGAGTTTCGGTGGACATTGTTATTGCAGCATTTGTCCCCTTCCTGACAAATCGCATTATTCCCGTGGCCACGGACCATTAGTGGGTGCAGGGAAGCCAGGAGGGGATTGCGACTGGCTGCTTGCCCCTGGGCAGAGGCAGCCCCAAGAGCGGACGAGCAGAAGGTGGCCAAAAAGGAGCCCATTTGGGTGCTCTCCTGTACCTCTGAGCTGCCAGCTACTTAGTGCTTAGTGTATCTGATGCCCCCTTCCCTGCTGGGGCTTGCTTCCCTCTTAGCTTTGCAGTGCTGCACCCACTGCCCTCCCTACACCTCCTCCCACCAGGGAGGGGGCCTTTCCCAAGTGCTTCTCTCTCTGCCCGAGCATTTGGCAATAGGCGGATGCTTAAACATCAGCAATGCCTGGAAACCACGCCATTTCGCTGAAATATCCCTTTTTTCTTTGCCTTTTGTGTGGGTTTTTTTTTGGCTTGCTACCTGTTTTAGTTTCAGGCTTTGGCTTCTCTGGCAGCACAGCCAGGAAGGATAGCAGATGTCATGGTCTAGCTCAGGTTTTGAGGTCTGTGCAGCAAAAAATGGCCAGAGCTTTTCGGCCTCACGTCAGGCACTGCAAGGCAGCAGCTGGGCACTGTCTGCGTGGGGCATTGCTGAGACCGTGGCAGCAAATACGTCCTTGACGCTGGTCATTACATTAAATGGAGCTATGCCAGGTGGCAGTTCTCTCTTTGAGACACTAACGTGAGGGGAAGAGGAGAGTATTAAGAGATCAATAATTAAAGCCTTACCTTGACTTGAAATTCTTCCCGTGTTCAGTTCCTGATCCCAAACATTCGGCTACAACATCCCCAAAGAGGCCAGCTTGTCATTCTCACCTAGTCTTTATGTAACTGGCGGTGTTTCCCGCATCCCAGGTGTGATGTGAGTCTCCAGGTCTCTTGCTTAAGCCTTATTCATGGGTTTTTTTCTAATACGGATGTTCCCAATTCACTTTTTGAATTCACGTATAGACAGACGTGATGATGCATTATATATTTCCTACTATGTAGATATTTCTGTTAACCTAAATAGCCTGCTTGGGGAGGGACTGAAGGGAATGATTGTGCTTTGAGAGGTAAACATAAAAGAGTCTCTGGTCTTCTCTCAGATTGCTTTAAAAGCACTGGAGAAAGCTGGTATTTTATCACTTGTAAGGTCCTGTCTGTTTGCTTTCTTTCCTCAGAAATCTTCACCCCAGAAACAGCATGTACGTGGTACTCCCTTCATATGTCTCACCTTCATATGGCACTGCACCTTGGTGAAAATACACTTTTGGTCTGTTAAATAGGCTGATTTAACTTACTCAGTAGTTCAGTTCAGCATCTAGACTTGTAAGCACAGCCGTATTGGTAATTGTTACCATTGGAAAACAGATGCTTCGCTCTCTCAGTGAGGCAGGTAATTTGTTTGATGTTCTTGGTCTCTAGGAATTTTTAGATCTTGTTGGTATTTGTTTGTAGTATTTCCATTTGCTCTGGACAAAACGCGTATGCTAACACACCGATCTTGTGCAAATTTCTGCTGTTAGAATTTTTATAGAGTCCAGGTGGAAGCACGTGAATCAAAGTGGTTAAAGAATTAACGCGTAGCAAGGTTTGTTCCTTCAGTTCTCTTTCTACCTTTGCTGCAGACAATGTGTTATTTAGTACAGGTGCTTCGTTGGGAATCTCAGTACCTTGCAGTAATGATCACTGCAGATAATCAGCCTCTGTCTACACCAGAAAAATTACTGCAATTGGATAACGTAGTTTATCTCTGCTGGGACCCCAGATGAGGCGCGTTAGCATAACTGCACAGCCAGCCAACACACCAGTTTCAAGCACCATCTTGAACCGTGAGATCAGCGAGACGCTGCGGGGCTTGGTAGGGCAGTGGTTGTCAGCCATCTGCCGAGGCTACAGTCCCCACTGCTATTAACAGCACGGGCACTGAATTCCTAAAATATTCCTTCCAGGGACCATAGCCATGGCTAGCAATCCTGCATTCCCAGTCATCTTTATTTATCTGTGAAGCTCTTCTGCTCGCAGAAGGAGGAGCGCTGGCTCCGGTGGCACTGCTCAGCTCTCCTGCACTGTTTTGCCAAACATAGCACGGTGCTTTGTCTTAGCATGCCTAAAACTAAATACTGTGTTATCAACAACTGGATTTTAAAGATCATTTGTTGAGGAAGTGCACCATTTAAAGTTACTGCTTTTACAAAGAAGCCACGTTACACTCTGAAGACTATGCGAGCCTTTAATTTGCTTTGGTGGTTACTAGGTAGGTTTAATTGGGTGCAGCTAACATTTAGACGCACTGATCAGGTCTGAGATTTAGGAATGCACCTTGACTGCATCCCAAATCTTTATTAGAGTAAGATGGTAGCACAGCCCCCAGGCATGCTTCAAGAGCCATAAGCCAGTACCAAATACTAGGCCCTCGTGGAAGCTCCTGCGCAGGCAGAGATGAAGCAGTCCTGAGCTGCCAGTGCGTAGGAGCCCCACGACAGAAGAGGATAAAAGGGGTAAGATGGGGCCAAAGTACGAGACAAGACTGGTCCATGTTTTTCACAGGGAGAGTTTTTTTTGAGGGTTTTGGTTTTTGTTTTGGGGTTGGTTTTTTTTGCTTTTGAGCAAAACCCAAGGCTTGTACTTTTGAGATCTGGATTTGCAGTGCTTTATGCTACATAGATATTAATACAGTACCCATGAGTTAAGATCTTGATCCTAATAGAAACTGTAAGTGCTATATAATGTTCCTCATCTCACTGGTTCAGCTGAATAAAACACAAATAATAGAAATGGCATCTATGATGAAGAGTGAACTTTTAAAATTCTTTTTGGTTTATTTAAGGTTGGTTAATTTGTGCATCCAGTTGTCTCAACAGTCTCTTGGGACTGTTTGTGGGAATAAATGGACTAGTTTTTAATCCCTCAGGTTTTCCTAAGAACATCATTATGTCATTTAAAGCATGAGCAGTATTTATCTTGATGACCTCTTGTTATTTGAGATCAAAGTTAGATAAGAGTTGAAAGTGAATTCAACCTAGGGATCTCATTAAGAAGCCAACTACAATAAGAGTTTCACAGCAGCGTCGTTCTGAAGGTTTCATTTTGGTCCCTCACTGCAGTCTTTCCTTCCAGAAATCCACTTGGCTTGGGGCACTAATTACCACCTTTATGAAGAGCCCTGTCCTCAAAATGCCTGTGCACATGTCTGTGTCTTCTGGCATCACTGTTGTCACCGAAATGAATCAAATTACAAAGACCTAAAGATTTGGCGAATTCTAGCCTTGAGTAAGAAATAATACCTACCTACTTCAAGGCGAGTTGTGAAGGTTTGATAGGGACAGGAAAAATCCTTATTAGTGCTCATATATTATTGGAATTAGTTCATGATCCAGTGTCTTTTTCCTAAGGGATAGGGGTGTGATATTTATATCAGAAAGACATGTGTGAATCTATGCGAGCCTGAAGCTGTACTAGCTTCAGAGTTGCTTTTAAAATATTATACTTCCCTCTCCCCTTTCCGAAGGGTCTCATGAGTCTGTCTGGAGCTAGTACCTCAATGAAGACCATTTTCATTGCCTAATTCAGATTTACTGTAACATATGGTGGTGGTGGTGATGGGGGGGGAGCATCACATTTTGTGAATTAAATTCCAGAGACAGAAATAATTCAGCTTTTTTTGAGGTTAAAGAGTTCTTCCAATGAGTCCTATTTATTACTCACGTTGGTAACAGAGGAAAAAAAAACAACAAAAAACTAACATTCTGCTTTGGTCTGTTGAATATGTCCAGAAAGTTTTCTTTCTAATCCTCTCCCTTTTAATGGATACATCTTGCTGCTTGAAAAAAGCTATTCAAAATACTATGTACAACAAAACCGGAGTATTTTCCCCCAAGTTATTAACTCTTGCCAACCCAGTGGATGCATGAGTTGTAAGAGAGAGCATCTCAAATTACATTAGATGTCTATGTTTAGGCAACTGATTTAAGCCCTTTGTATGGTGATGGCAGCATAATTAATTCATACTATGTAATAAAATATGCATAAGTAATTCATACTGTAATGAAAAGTGACATTCTTATTGTCTAGTGTTAGTAGAAAGACCTGGTACTGAAAAAGACTTCAAGATTCCCTTATGTGTTCACACATATGCAGAATATACAAAAATGTTTGTAGCTTCTTATTGCATTGGGCACATCATCTAATGCAAAAGAAGCACAGTTGCGTTACAAGATATATAATTGACCTCAGCCTTGAAAGCAGTGTTAAAGATGGAAAGTCATCTTACGTTCTGTTTGTAAGCTTATGGTATGAAATAAAATTTGTTGGCAGGTAAGTTTTAAATGGGCGCTCATCGGGGGCTGTGAGAATTGGGAAGATCTATATAGCCAAAGGGAAATAACAAGCTAATGCTGAAGTGTATCAGGAGGAGGAAGCCACAGAAATCAGCAGGTCCCTCAAGATTTAGGGAGTTATCAGAGAAGATAAGAATGTTGCAGATGCTTTTCAAGATTTTCTTTTCCTTGGTCTTTGCTACTGTGAATGATGAATAAATTTGGAGTGGGGGAATTCCAGAAAGTAAAGGTGCAGTGCTTCCTTTGACAGATGTTTCAAAAAAATTTATCTCTATATATGTATTTGTGTGTGTGTGTGTGAAATGGAAGAACTCAGGAAATTAAATGTCAGTAAATCATTGGGACCAGATGGCATTCATCTGAGATTTCCAAAAAACGCAGTAGCAGAGTTACTATAAAAATATGTATAGATTATAACTGAAAACAACCTTATCTATTAAATGAGAACAGTTGTCAATTGAAAAGACTTTTTAAAAGACAAGCATAGTGGCAGGAATGATATTGTGGCCAGAGAATTTAATCTCCATAGTAGGAAAAGAGATGTATGATGTTTTAATAAATTAACATACTATTACTTTTGATGTCCTACAGTCTTTGACTGGCTTAACAAAAATATTTAAAACAATGCAGAAAAAAACCTGTGTTATTAGAACATAGATGTAACATTATTTTTTTTCAAATGTCTTGTTATAAAGTTCTTTCTACGAAGTCTGTTAATTAAATTTGTTAACTAGAGGGTGAGGGTAAAGTTAGATCTGTTCAGAGATTAAGAGAGGGAATTAGATTACCTAGATTACAGATAGGAAAAAAGAATACGAGGACTGATATCTATGCCTCAGCACAGAAGGAGGTTATTAATATGTAGCCGCAGGGTTCAAACCCAGAGCGGGTGTTGTTAAACACATTTAGAGTAGGAGGGGAAGGAAAGAGGTGACTGCTGGCACAACAGGAACTTATTTGTGTAGCGACACAGTGCACTGACAATTCCTAAGAAAGCTAGAAACTTGGGCAATGTAATTCAAGATAGGCAGGTGCAATGAAATGCATACTGGAAAGAAAAAACTTGGCAAGCACTCAGACAAGTTTTGGATTAACCCAAGCCACCCCTAGAGGAGATAAAGGGATGGGAGGTAAAAACCTGTCCCTTCTACATCAAAGCACACCCAAGTCCTTCTAGAATAATTCATCCCCGTGGCTGGAGGGAAGGGAGACAAGCATCAGATGTCGGGGGGTTGTCTGAGGTGGGTACCGCTTGCAGCAGCATCGGACGAGCAGTGCCTGCCTTTTCTTTGCCCCTGTAGTAATGGTACCCATGACTGTGTCTCCTGGAGTGTTTATGCTACACGTCACTTAGCTTTGTGCAGGCATCCGGGCAGCTTCCCTTGCCCATCCCAGTGCCAACAACGAGCATAATTAACTTTACAGAGCAAGCAGCACTGAAGATAGATGGCTAAAGATACCTGTGTGGCAGAGAAAGATGATGAATGGAATAGCGAAATGTTGCACTTCGTTAAGGAGGAGATAATGTTGTCTATTAAACCTTTTCCCCTTTATTAAGGGATTCACTTTCGCTCATTTTATTCTGACAAAAAAAGTAAAAGATAGCAAAGAAAAGAGTGAGGGAAGGTTCACCAAAAATGAGAGGAACGGTAGATAGAAGTAAGAAAAGAGATTTGGCAATGAAGACTCGAAGCTAGGAAATCAGCTTGTCTCCCTTCCTATGCACAAGCTGTAACTAATGATTTGGAGAACATTTCTGAAGGAGGCGCTTGCTGTAAACCCCAGACTAACTGATCCATTTCACTTCAAAGTATATGATAGGGGAAAAGTCTACTTTATCTTCTCTACTCAGGGTAGCAATAAAGTCCTACTCATACTCCTTTCACTTCCAGCAAGAAGTCTGCGTCACTGACATTCTTAAGCCCAGCTTTGCAAAGAAAACATCTAGAGACTGTTTTTTAAAAGCAGGCTGAGATCTGGTTTCCTCCACGGGATCAAAAGGCTGGACTTTTCACAAAACATTTATGGGCATCTCTTCCAAACTCTCAGCATTCAGCTGAATAGGAAGTCTGCCTGTTTAAGAGTTGGATTGATAATTCAGTGTAGTGGGGATAAAGTATTAGCTTCTGTTGTTTGCCAAGAATTTGTATCAGAGCATCCTAAAGGAGCGGGAGAGAAGGCTTCCATGCCTGACGTTACAAAGCTCATCTCCAAAAACAAATATCTCATGGTTTGGAGTTTCAAAAGAGGACATGTTTTATTCCGCAGTGTTCGGAGAATTTGAGAGGGCAGCAGAAGGGGACTTTCTTCCGCTGTGATTATTTTTCTAATTAGACAAAAGCCAACTTTTCTTCCGAAGGAAAGCCTGCCTTCCTTAGCTCCCTCATTTCCTCGCGGAGTGTGCTGTTGCCAGAGCGAGGACTCGCTTCTGAAATCATTGCTACCAATTATACAGTAAAGATAATTCCGCTGAGAAAGTGTAGACCAAACTTATCTCATTAAGACAAAGTCCAGATGCTCCATTTATGTGTGTTTTAAAACCAGCGCAGTAAAGTCTTCCAGATACATATAATTGGCAAGAGAAAGCAGAATACAAAAGGGTAATAGTTCTGCTCTTTTGTTTTAAATTAACAACTGTGGTGTATCGTCTCGTCTCCAAATAGAGATCTGAACAAGGACATGGATTGTGCGGCATGCCAAAAAGACTTCGCGGGCGTAAGTTGCAGGAACAAAAGGAAAGGACTCTGATGGATAGGAGATGCTACGAAGACTCTCTAAGAGAGAGTAACGTTGGAAAGAAATCAAGATGCCAGAAATGTGAGAAATAATGTCAAATTGTCAGCTTCATTATTTTCAGGGATGGAAGGAAAATAAATGCTCTTTTGGGTCTTTGGCAGGGGAGTGTTTCTGTCCATGAGCAGGGGTGGGGAAGACCCTCTCCCAGTTAGCCAGGCTGTCTGAAAGCCCGAGTGGGAGAGGTTGATGATGGACACAGATGCCTTTGTCTCAATTTACAGATACTCAGTAGTACAAATTCCTCTCCTGCCCCCTGGGAGCGAGCTTGCAGGTAATCGAGAGTAACATTTTACACAGGAAGAGGAAAAAAACCTGCATTTAGACAATTCTCATTGGAAAATTGTAGCCCAAGGCTGTAATAAAGATGCCAGTTTCATGAAACTGAAACAGGCTTGGACACACTGAATTATGGAGTAAGGGGAGCCCAGACAATTAATAGTAAAATTGCTCTTAAATATAAATGAGAGTTTAGGATAATGTTTTTGATAATAATCTTTTTGTAATAGCACAATAAAGTGATCTGCACACCTCACCTTGCACAGAAGAGCTCATTTAAATGTGCTCTATTCCCTCAAGACCAGGCTTAGGTAGTCGACGTACACCGTAATGTCGGTCATTATTTCCTGAGCACATCAACAAAGTTTCACTCCATTTATCCTAAGTGCTGAATTTAGCTGGGGGCTCTGCAGGCTCTATATTGCACCGGCATGACCGCGGCTGTAATGTAAAACGATATGCGAGACATAAATGGTGTTGCTGCGGAAGTTCTGCCTCCCTTGGCAGGACATGGCGGAGGAGCCCAGCGCCGTGTCTGGTGGGACACACGCCGCGGCTCGGCACACCCACTGCGGGGCAGGCAATGCTCTTGGCAGGAACAGGAGGAAAAAGCTCATTATGAGGGGTCTGTTTGTAAGGTGAACACCGGCAGACTTTTTTCAGTCTCTTGTTTTGAGTAATCCAAGTAAGGTTTTTAAATGCGTCTCTTGGAAATTATACACTGGAAGATTGCACGTAGCCGCAGCGCAGGAGACGGCGCGGAATTGCTCCCTTATCTGTTGATGTTGGCTTTACAAAAGAGCACGGCAGAAACTACAGCCCCAATCTGTCTCCCAGCGGAGGGCTGCTAGCAACCCAATCTCATGTCTGCTCTGCTTTATAGGGCATTGATTTTCTCTCTTAGGAGCGGAGAAAGCTCTCACTAAAATGAAGGACAAAATCCCTATTGATACTGGTGGAAGTAGAATCCAGCTTTTGTGATTTAAGTGGTGTGCATAAGGAGGGGTCTCTGTCCCAAAGAAGAAAACCTCTAACTTTTTTAAGCTTGGTTGCATTCATCTCACAGGCGATCTGAAACAGGTATTATAAGGATCCCAGTTCCCTTAAGTGCTTTCTGGGGGAAGCGCCAAGTGCACCAAAGCTTCGTGTTATTTCTCTTGCCTCTTGACTAAAAGGGCTGACTCTGATATTTGCAGATGCAGCAAAGAAGAAGCTCCCTTTCATGCTTGGGGGGAGCCTGGTTGTTGCCCAAAAATGCCGCGATTCCCTTCCAGCTGGGGCAGTGCCCTCCGCAGGCTGGAAATCTGGGCTTAATGCTCACACCTGGTCTGGCTGTGGCATCGCTGGTGATGAAGGACAAGTGACACATCCTCGTTACACCATCAGGATGCGCTCTTCTAGGGATAGGGTTAATTGGCTTTTTAGGGCGGTGGGAGGGAAAGGAGGGAAAGTGTGACAGCTGTTTCATTAGACGGGATGTTGAATAAAACAGTTAAGAGGCTGCACCGCCCAGACTTAACCTTCCCTGCCTGCATTTCAAAGCTCAACCGTGAAGTTAGGTCTGAAAAGGCTGATGGGGTGGGGAAGAGGAGGTTCATGTATTTTATTAGAGTCAGCTAAGAAAAAAAAAAAAGCTTTTCTTTTGTGATGACCTGAATTATTCTCTCCTACCATAAATGAAATGACAGCTCACCTGGGAGAAGAGAGAGGGGATTTAAAACCAAATAACGATTCATAAAACCCATTGCCGCAAGATAAATAAGTTTTCAAGAGCATCTAGTGCTAGGCCAGCTTTGTAGCGTACAAAAGCCTTATAGCTGAAAGCCATTAAGTCAATTAATACTGTACAATACATCAGAGCTAGTTCATGCCGACAGAAGGTCAGCTGAAGGGAACGATGCCCTGGTCCAACTGATGGACTTAGCTAAGACGTCGCGTCCCAGGGCACTGTCCCAGCAGCACAGGGCGGGACGTGGATCCTGGCTGAGCAGTCCAGGTTTTTGTGGTTTGCAGCTGGCTACTGCATAGGCTTTTTCGTCCTACTCCTATCTACTGGCGTTTGCTTTCTGCACATTTTCTGGCTTCTAAGCCAGTGTAAATGTCTCTTTGGCAGAAATGTGCACGACCGGTGCCCTATCGGAAGGTGTCTTTAGGGCTTGTCTTCTGAGCTGGGGAGCCATGCTGCTCTGTGTTTTGTGTTCCCAGATACCACCAGGCTCTGCTGTGTTTCACACCGGCGTAAATCCGGAGGAAATCTGTGGCCTATCAGTTTACACTGAGGAGAGAAAGAGACCCACTGCGGCGAGTGCATTGTACAAAATTAAGTAATAAGTCAGTCCAGGTCTCCACTTGGCCTTGTCAAAGGGCAAGCAGAGAGACACGCAGCGGGGAGGTGGGGTGAGGTGGGGGGGTGGCAGGCTCAGTTTGAATGTTTGCCCTTTGAATTAATTCTGGTTGACCTACTTCAGCAATGATTGAAGAATTTTTTATTCAGTTTGCCCTGATCTATCCCCTGGTGAGCGTGCGCTTGTTATTTTTTAATGAAACCATTTTCACAGCCTGTTGTTTTAGGTGTTGCGAATGGAGGAGAGTGAGGTTATTTTTGGGTTTGTATTCTATTTTTTGTTTCTTCAGGGTTCCCACTGCCACGCGGTTGCTTTTAACTGCGTGCACACAGTGCACTCCCCGATCCTCGCTCTCGGCTCAGCAGGATTGTTTTCATAGCAGATAAAAATAGTGTAAAGATATAATCGATGATTAAAAAAAGATTTCTCTTACAGGAGTCATAACCGAATATTTTTGTCTTTCCCTGTGAGTCCTGTGCAAGTAGACTTGAGGAGCGTCTTGCTCTGGCTTTAAACTTCTCTGGAGCATTGGCGTTTGAGCCTTTAGACACAGACTATATGTGGGATGGGCTGCGCTGAAGTAACTGTGAAAAATAGCTGTTTACACTCTGCGATTAGGTCAGACATAAAGGACTTGCCATACTGGATGAGATCACTGTTCCACCTTGTTTTCTGTCCTGAGGAAAGCGTAGCATCTCTCCTCTCCCATCACAGCACGTACATGCACATTCTCCCACCAAGACTGTTTCACTGCAAATGCAGTACCAAATGGTGAGATCCCGAGGCCTCTGCATATTTGGGAAGCTTAACTTCACAAGAATTGCACTTACTCTTCACCACTCTGGAGCTTTTGTTGTACAATGAAAGAGGCTCCAGGGATGACTAATGGCTTAGTGACTGTGCAGATCCAGGGCTAATTGCCTTTTGAAGGTATTGCTTTGGCTCTGAAGTAGCAGGTAAGGTAAACAGCGACTTTTGGGTTTTGTTAGCAATCAATAGCCGCTGCATTTTTATCGCATTAAAAGACAACAGGTTTGGTTTTATTAAGGGACACAAAGGAGGTTTCTTTGTGGCAGTCTGAGACACTCACCTGATGGGCCATTCCTTGGCTCTTTGCTGACAGTCTCAGCTTTCGTTTTGTGGGGCAGGGGTAAGCGGCAGCGAGCATGGAGGTTAAAAAAATTATCTTGGTTCTTTTTGCGTTTTGGATTTTTTTTCTGGCTTAAAGTAATTTCCAGGTTTCTGGCTATGAAAGAAACATGAAAAATGTTAGTTCTAAACAGCAGAAAGTTAAATAAAAAGACCCTCAGTTTGTTAAGTGAATGCTTCTTAGGCAACTGGCATCGATCACAGTTTCAAATATTGATTACTGCCTTAAAAGAAAAATTGACCAAATGCCAGTAACCTTTTTTCAACAAGAAATAAATAATGCTTCTAGAGAGGAATAACATAGTATTGTTATTTGTTGTATCATATCACTGTGATCAGCTACATGAATTAAGGGACACACAAGTTGAAAGGCAAAAAAAAAAAAAAAAGCAGCCTTTATCTTAAACAAAGACATACAGCTTTATTCCTCCTTCTCAATATAACTTCCCAGGAACAGCTTTCATAATGGGACACTATTATCATAACTTTAATCTTGTTTAAATTCAAAATTCTTCCTGCAAGCCTCAAGGCCTAGAGGAAAGACCTTTAGTAAGTTATCTTAAGAAAGCAGATTGCCTGTGAATCACTTCTTAGAGTCTATAAAATCCTTTGTAATTTACAGAACAGCTGTCCATAATAAAACATCAGAAAAACTCTACTTTGAGTCCTTAAACTGAAATAAACACGATGTAGAAAAATACATTATGTGGAACACATTTAGAAAGGTGCAGGTGCCAGCTATAAGCTTTTTACCCCTTTACTGCTAAAAAGTCTTAAGGTAACAGCTTAGAAAAGGATGCCAGATTAAATAACAACCAATAAAAACCCATGAAGGGGCATCAAAATGCTCAAAGATCATCTACTGGGGCTTCTAGAAAAAATGTGACCTCTAATGAATTTGAGGGGGAGAAAATGTTTCTAAATGCAGGTTTTGTTAAATCATTGACCTTCAGATTTTTAAGTTATTCATCTTTTTGCTGTTCTTATAAACAAGTTGCAGGATCTTTTCAAGGTTAAGAGAGGAGTTGCTATAACATGTCAATGTAATGGGTGTTCACTTAGCATATGTTGGCCATGAAGAGGACAAATGGAGCCTTTTCATCCCATGGCTGTTTAGAAAAATAGCATTCATGATACTGATCCCACATAAATGTCTTCATAACTTACAGATATGCTTTTTTGAAATGAAATTTCCCATAAAGTCAGGTGCCAGTTAAAACAATATTGATACCTGTTTCTCTGCCATCTTTGGTCCTTGAAGACCTTAAACTTACTTTGGCATCACAGACCTATCCATAATTTACTGACAGAGTCTAGGACATGGTACAATGGGAAATAAAATAATGGACCTGAAGACAGGGGTTTTTTTAGAGAATAGCTCTTACCTCCATTGGGGACAAAGTTGCTCCTTCTGATGCTCTTTCTGGGATTCTCCAGCGTGGACTGCTGTTTGAATATTTTACCGAGGTCCTCTAAGGAAAACAGCTCAAATTTATTCTGGAGACTTTTTTTCTTTTTTTTTAAAGAACTGCTGCAGCTGGAATGGCAGCTATGGTAAGCCTGCCCACCATGGAAAAAATCTCTTCTTGAAAAGCAAACTGGCAGTTAGCATTCAAGCAAGGCCATGTGGGCTCAGCAGAAACCTTGTATCATGGTACCTGGGAAGGAAAAATTAGGCAACTAGATTTTGGTGGCAAAATTGTTCCAGCCCTCTTTTCATTTTTATACCCCCTGAAGTCTTGTACTTCTTTTCTGACATAGCGACTGGCTGTATACTAACTTCACAGTGATTGGATTGCAATAGGTTTGGACACCTGATGATACGACATGTATAATTCGCAATATGCGATGGCCTTTATATAAAACACAGGGATACTTAAACTATGTCGGCTTGCTTCTGTCTCATCAAATGAGAATGATGAGAGAAAATGGTTGTTATGTCCTTACATAAGGACTTCATGTTATACCTTAACAGAGGCATAGGTTTGTTTCTTCTGCCCACTGTTAATAAATAGATGAGACAGGAAGACATAGTGGATATTCTAGGGATCCCTTAGTTTGCTCAGCACTCATTGAGATTGTTGCAATGAAAAAGCATAGCTTTCTGGAGGGTAGGAGATGTGTGTGCTTAACTAGTTGAAAAAAAAAAGTTTAATCGTATTGCAGAATGACACCAACTCCTTAATTTGAAAAGCAACAAGAAGAAGATCTATTGAGGACAGATTTCAAACCAGCTTTTTACCTGTTTTCTGTTCAAGACCCGTTATCCAAACAGTGGCACTGAGAATGCAGTTGTGGTCTGACCAGAGGAACTATTGTAAGAGCAAAGACTGAATTCAGCAAATGAACTGTGGGTAGAAAGATTTTCATTCTAAGTGAAAAAAAAAAGCTTGGCACACTATATACACCAGCTCCCTGTGACCACTTCCATAGTCCAATGCTCTGGTATAAGTCCCATACCAGTGAGCAAACGGGGAGTGGGAGTAAGGAGGAATGTCACAAGCCACAGGAGTTAAGATAAAAAAAAGAGAGGGAACGTGAACAAAAGGTAGCCTGTGCAACAAACACATCACATGCTTATGCTTAACAAACTAAATAACTTCAATAAGTGATTCATTGAATTGCTTCCCCCGTTAGTATTTCTCATTATTATTTGCCCAGAACCATCTGATCTCAAATCTTCACCTTTATAGTAATTACAACTTAACCTGTTACTTCCTTAAAAGAGTAATAAATTATATTGGATAGGGGCAGGAAAATAATGGGAAAAAAGAATGGGTGATGGGGGAAAAAAAAGAGGTTGGGAAAGGATGCATAGAGTCTGGCCAGAGCTACAGACACGTTTTGTGTCCTCATGTGTGAAAGGATATCCCTAAAGATGGTTCTGCCAGGAAAGATTAAGTCATGCTTGGGAAGAGGGGCTCAATGGTGGGTTTGGCTATTGAAGAAGTGCAGCAACTCTCCTTGGCTTTCAGGATGTTTTTAGCTATCTATTCTTGATAAACACAGGCAGAAAGAGAAGGTTGAAAAGGATATAGCTTCCAGTTGTGATTAGTCCCCTGTACTGATAAAAGGATTCAGGATTGTCATTTGGGGGTTTTAAGTGTTTCATTACCGTTTTCTAAAAAGCATTATGGTTGCTGAATTTTTTCTCTTCTAAACTGGGCAGATTTTGGTGAATGCTGCCCCTGCGCCTGTTCTCCAGCATTATCCTGATAGCAAGCTGATGCTGTGCTCATGGTTGCAGTTCTCCCTGGGGCATATAAGAGGTAGTGCTAAGCAGTTACTTTTTCTAGATCAGTAATATTCACAGTAGCTTGTTTTTATTTTGTTAAATTCAAGCAATTAGTATATCCATCTGACATTCTTCTGACTTTCAAATTAGGTATTTCAGATACGTACCTCCTTTTTGTCCTCTTGGCAGATCTAGCAGTTAAGCTGAATTTGCCAAAAGCTCCACTTATTTAATGACATCGGTGGCAAAAGTTAGCGAAAGCTTTGATGCAGAGGCCCTCAGAGCAGAGAGTTTTCAAGGGGGAAGGGCAACATAGCTTAAGGTAGGTAATCTCTTTTTTGTGCTGGGTACCTGAGCAAAGTCTGCACAGCTTAAAGTTGGCCAGGGCCTGTTGAGTAGGTGGCACGCTGGAGCGACACAAGCTGGAGAACCTGAGATGGCCTCAAAAGGCTATCCATAAACACCCACAGGTGTCTAGAGATGGTCAAAGTGAAGGAGATGAATGATGGGAATGATAGCTCTCCCCCACGCCACCCCGGCTGCAATGCTGTGCAACACAGGAGACGGCCCAGCGTGCCGGGGTGTGATTTGCCCTCCCCTGGCCCGGCGAGGGCTGACTGTGTCAAGGTACCATGTATTTGTTGCTCCCACGCACCCTAAAACTCTGCAGTCTCGGCTGTCAGTTTGTCTTTGCTCAATGGAAAGACAGCAGCCTTCCTCCCTTATCAGGTCATGCAACATCTGTTTCAGTTTATCAGCTAATTTCCTACAAAACTGGGAGGCTTTAGTCTGCTGAAAACGAAGTTTCTGCTATCAACAGCTGCCAGTGGAATGCGCTTTTGTGGAGCATCTCGTGCCTTTGCACGGGACTTGCTCAGCTTCTTAATTAAACCTCTCTGGTCTGGAGAGTGCGCAGAAGGTGTGGAACAGGAGTGGAGCTCACATCAAAGATGTTGTTCACAATTATTTCATATCCAAACTCTGATTTTCCCGTTACAGGTCTGTTGAAATTTTATTTTCCTTCTTTTGTTGGCTCCTGCCACCAACTCAACCACATATTGTGGTTTCCTTCATCTTAACAACTTGCTTTTCCAAAGCCACTGCTTAAGCGAGGCAAAGACTTGCTAATAGGGTTGTTCTAGTAGCTGATCCACTAGCTGTGAGGGAACCACCTTCTTGGGGTGATGTTTAGTGACTCTTGCTGGGATTGGTGATGGACAACTAAAAAGAAGTAAAGCCACCGTGCTGCTCAGGGCGTAAGCTGGAACTATCCGCTCTCGCAAAAAATTCTGCTGGGGTGGTAGCATATCTGCCTTGTATTTCTATTTGTATATATTTCAATGTGGTAAAGTGTCCTCCAACTCAGCAGCTTGAGCAGCACAGCATTAAATTTCCCCGTTGCTGTTATTTTGAAATTTATCAGCTCCTGCATTGCTGCATCCTAAAGTGACAGGTTTAAAATATAGTGTTGTTCTCGTGTCCTCCTTTCCCAGATGCAAAATATCGCTTTCTTTTTGAGCTCCAGTAAGCACATGTACAGAGTAAAATACTGAGCTCTCCTCACCCTCCCATCTGCAGCTTGTTCCCCATATGTTACATTTTAAGATGTAATTTAATAACTAAAGGGAATTAATACATTAAAAAAATTGGGCATTAATTTTTAGTGCTTGTAGAAGGTGCCAGATGGACAAGCGGTGGAGAGGGAAGACCTTTCTTTGTCACCAGGGGCCCTAAAACAGGAGTAGCAGCAGCAGAAAGCTCCTCCCCTTGCCTGTTAATGTGCCTTAGTCTCCCTTCTTAACCAATTGCTTAGCTTTTTCTCAGGATTTGCTCCAGACCCAGGCCGGACTGAATTTTTTGGCTCTTTGGCTGTCTGTCTGTCTGTCTCTCCATCACCCTGCCCCAAGCAGGGGGATCAGCTTAAGACCAGGAGGAGAGGAAAGCAGTGCATTTGGGCAGGACGGTGAAGCCTGTGCTTACTCTTGGGCTGGGAAATGGTTTGTGGACTTGCTGGAAAGGACGAAGGCAGAAGCCGGCAATTACCGAAGCCCTTCTTGGGTGGCTGGTGCTTTTCACAAGGATACAAAGGCAGCTGCAGATAACCAGAACTAGCACTTTAAGCACGTCTAGTCTGCATTGATATAGTCTGTGGTTTGCTGAGATTGCCAGAGTATTATACAGCAGAAGTCTGTTTGAAACCTGGATTTATATAACTAATCCACTAAAATACTATAATGAACAGCGCATTGAGCTTTTAATCAAGAAGTGGTCTTTATGGCTACAAAATCATTGCACAATACTATTATGTAATACAATTGCACACTTACAAAAAAACACAATGGTTCAGTACTGATGGATTTTGCTGTCTTATTTTCCTCTTCCTAAATCTGCTATTCACCAGGTTGCTTGTTTCTCAGAGCATGCTTTTAGGTAACATCATGGGTAAGGCTTGCCATGTTTATTTAAAAATAGGTCACCAACAATATGTAGTCTTCATTGAAAAGTATCTGCATTTGCTTACTGAATATTGAGTATTGGCACTGGTTTTGTACCACAGTAAAGTGAAGCAGGACTCTAGTGAGTTTTGTTCAGCTGTTGAACTGCCTCATAATCGTTGTCAGATTTCATGTATTTTTGATAGAAGTCAACCATTGATCTTAGAAAGCCTGAAGTTTTACAAGAGATTTAGCTAGTCCAGCTGTTAAAATAATGAAAACACAAATGGACAAAATACAATAGATAAAAACGTGGTTTGAGGGTACGCTAGAAAAGCCAACCCCCTTTATCACCCCGGTGCCCCTGCAGCTCATTCTGAGTCGCAGAGCACTGTCAACCAGAAGCTGTGACTGCAAGCATATGTGCTTCATGTACAGGGTAAGGTTTGGAGCTAGGTCAGCTATAGATGAAGCCATTATGTCAGTGGCACACCCCGGGTTATTATTTTTAAATCTTCTTTGATGGAGCTTTTTACACCTACATGACACGGTGAGAATTTTTGTAGCTTTCTCACCAAGCTGTGCAAAGGTAGCTGTGCAAAAAGGGGCAGAACAAACGTATGCGATTGGAGAGGGATTTTTTTCTATTTTAATTTAATATTTGTTGTGGTTAAAAGTAATCAAATTTCAAGTCGATAACAAAGAGCTTATAGCAGCATTTTATGTAAATATACAAAGCTAATAAATGAACAGAACAGTTAATGGAAGTTAATGGAATAATTTTAAATGGATGTGATAAACATAACTGTATAGGTAATAAATTTTCACATTTTTTATGTGTAAGAAAATCTAACTTTTCCCTTCAGGATGATAAATACATGGTTGTACTTACCTGCATCAGTTACTGCCTGATGACGTCTGCCAGGTGACAGCATTCTTGCCGTGGTGCCCAAGCACCTGCCTTGGGTGGCCACAGAAAAATGCCACATCTTGTCGAGGAGCATGTAGAGGCATGTCAGCTTAAGGTAGTTATCCTAAATTAAAAAAAAAGGGAAGTAAATGTTGTCGCGGATGGAGTGAGCGTGCACTTCACTTGCAAGAGAGAAGTAAAAAATAGAGTTTATTGATACAGAATAGGGAGTTAATAAAGTTCAATGCGACAGTATTTTAGCAAGATTCGATGGCAAGGTACACTTGATTATTTACTGCATAGAGGACAGGGTCAGCCAAAACTGTCAGGGAGACCCTCCCATTGAGTCATGAGGTTCCGAAAAGGACCCCCTTGCTTTCTAAACTCCTTCTCAGAGAGGAGTCTAGGTGCGGCTAAATCCAGTCCTAGTCCCAGACTTGGTCAACGGTTTATGTCTAAAGGATTATATGTGCGCAATCAATCCTTTATATCTCTTAGCTAAGATTTCAAAGTTTATCATGCTGTTAGTCACTTACCGAGGAATCTCTCAACCTCGAGGAGTAACCTCGAGAGGCGTCCCTGCTCAAGGGGAGATCCTGGCGTGCAGCCCGCTGCCGTGCAGGAGAGCTCAAAGGGCTCTTGGGCTGCTCACTATTTATGGAGAATAAGATGATTGACCCATAGTCATATTTGCATGCCGACCACAGATTCCAGTTTCTTCAGTGGGCGCATTGCACAATAGCCCTAGGCTATTGTGTTGTTATCAGTCTCCTGAATGCACTTTGAGCCGATGCAGCCATCGTGACCAGATGCATCCATTATGACCACCAGTGGTGGTCATGACCTGAGCAGCGTTGCAGGAGATGAAGGTCGGGGGCGGGGGAAGCACACCATCACAAATGTTCGGGTGGGTAATGAGTACATTTGCCTGCTTTGCGGTACGTGGGGTGTAAGGAACGGAGGTGCTTTAGGCATGGTTAAGTGCAGAGACCACGGCCAGCGGTGTCGGGCACCGCTCGGCACACCCCGGAGACGGATGAGCCGTTTGAGAGTGGGGTTGCCCGCTACCACCAGTAGGAAGCATATTTGGCCAAAGCCGGGCACTTCTGAAAGTCCCTCTTTAGAGTGATTTGCCCGGAGTTACAGGGTACGGCCCGGTCCCGCGGGCGCGTGTAGGGTGCCCCAGAGCCGCCGAGTTTCCCTGAGGCCTGCCCCGTTCCTGGGTGCCTGGCCTGCCCGGCTGTGACCCTCTGTGGGGCCCTCCTCCCCCGGTACGGCCTCTGCCAGGGAAAGCGGGCAGCCTCCTTAATCTGTAAAAATTGCCTCTTGGCTCTGAGGGTGCCTCATGTGGGTCTCTGAATGCTGGCCAAGACAGCAGCTAGCTGCTGCTAAGCTCATCCCCCCTGTATTGCCCCTAGACGTGGGGTCCGTAGCCTGGGGTCCAGCATACGGTTTTGGCCAATCTGTACCCTGCTTTGGTTGCTGCCTGGGATAAATACGTTTAGCAAGTGAAAGCTGCTCCTTTTCCAAGTCACGGTGTTGCGTCTGCACCCTTTATCTGAAAAGGAAGCACCAGACAAAGTAGCAGGGTTTTTAAGTTAAGTTTCTTTTTATTGTCTAATTGTCAAACTACCTGCAGCCCAGCTTTGATGCTATGCCATGTTTTAGAGCGGTTGTGTCGTGCACGCTACGCTCAGTGTTTATCTCCCGTTATCATACCCTGCTGACAAGACAGTGAATAGAAATCGTGGCGAATATGTGACAGGCGATTCGAGGAAGCGTTCGGATGCCCCTAGTAAGTTAATCAGCTTTTGATACCTGCAGACCAACTGTACTAGGGGCCGGAAGACTGATGGCACGATGCCGCAGTAAATTGTTTCTTCTTCGCGGGAAGCGTGCGGCAGCAGCGTCATTTGGACGACGGAGCGTTTGACAGCTAACCCGTCACGCGCGGCACACCCCGCGGGAGCTGCTCGCCCTCCGCTTTGCATGCAGCCAAGCGCTGATGAAGCAGGGGCTAAATAGGAGAATCATTTTCCAGTCAAACAGCAGCGTGGCTATTTATCCCATTGCCGAAAGGGTCTCTGTCAAACCCCGCTGCCTGGAGGACGTTCGCTTGGCATGTTTATTCAAAGCCCTGTGCTTGGCTGGTTATTCTTTATGCATCAGGTGTTGTAGGCTTTTTCTTTAAAAAAAAAAAAAAAAAATGGCCGAGGAGATAGGGAAAATGGTAGAAGTCTTTGCTGATATATGGTCTCATCGCATTCATTAATGCAAGGTGGCAGGATGACAGATATTGGGAAAACTATGGAGGCAGCCATGCAAAGGGATCTTGCCAATATTTAATAAAGGAAAGAGTGATGAGACAAAGAATGTATGTACATGGGCTGACCTGGTTAATCGGTGCTTGGCTTGTCCAGATGTTGGAGTATTCAAGTAGCTTAAAGAGTGACCTGTAACCAGAGTAAACAGTGTTATGCATGTGCTGTTGAGGCATTAATCTGAACTTCCTGAGGGATTTAAAATCTAAAGTAGAACTATGATTTTACAAGTGATGGGGACTGGGATTATCCAGGTCTTAATATAGCTATTTCTTTTTTGTAAAGCACATGATCTCTACTCAGTACAGAAGCACTTATCTTCTAAAAGTGCAGGGAAAATCCTACAAGCGAAGACAAACTCAAACAGTATTATCTGAAAAGGAGGGGAAAAATGCAGTTTTCATACAATAAAATTCCCTGAATTATTTTACATGTCTTTGCATGGATTACGCAGCTTTTACCTTAAATTTATTACTCTACCACTGCAATACTGTGGGTTTTAGCTGTTGGGGTTTTTTAAGTATTTCTTCAAAAATAAAGATAAGACGTAGTTTGAAAAGTGGTAGTTTAGGAGCTTACAGTGGTCAGAGATCAATTCATCTTCCCCCAGTGTTCATTGGCAACTTTTTGCAGACATTTGCAATTTTTCTTTAAGTCCTAAAGTTCTGCAGACAGCTACTTACTTTCTTGCCTAATCCTGTATTTTCTTCACCAAGCACAAATCTTTTGATTAATTGTGTTAAAAAGATCTTTAATTTGCAGTGATATAAATTAAGTGTATTTCTACTGAAATTGATAGGTCTGTTTTAGATGTATACCCGGGCAAATTGGAAGCAGAATTTGGCTCATTATGGCTGTACATATGCACACACTTATTTTTAAAATCTTTCATTATGAGGTTATGTATTACTAACATTTCTGAGACAGTGAGCTCGGATGTCCTGACCACTCAGATTTGCTGATCCAATAACTTTTGGGAATACTCTACCTCCTTTGGTCATCTAGCTTTTCTCCTGGGTATTGTCTCCTTATGCTTTAATACAGCTCTTCTTCAGTTGTGTCTCTCTTGGATCACCGTAGCCAGAGCTCTAACCTTTAGGAAGGTGGCCAGATTCAAGTATGCAAAGTGGTTTTACTTCAGTTGTTAACCCAAATGTGGGTCATTGTCCATGTGCAGAATCAGTGCACATCTTAAAATTCCATCTTAATTTCTGCCCATTCCCAACTGGATGTATATATCAGTATATCCGAGATTGAGTAAAAATTATGAGGGGTCTTTCCAAGTAAAATGGGGAAATCTATGTCATTTTCACCGAGTTATTTCTTGAATCAACTCATGCGTCTCCGAGATTGAATACTTTGGTGTCATGATGCTTGGTCCAATATTACTCAGAGCTCAGGTTTTGCTGTAATAATCGTAGGTTACCAAAGATCTTATGTGATCACCTCACATGCAGTATATGTCTATCAGACCTCATGGAGCTCTGTGAGATCCTTGATTTTGGTGCTTAAAATTTCAGTTCCAAGTACGTAAAGACACTGGAAATAATCCTTCCCTCTAAACTTAGGTTGAAAAATGTAAACCCTAAAACCTGTCCTACTTCCTGTCTTCCCCCATACTCCCTAAAATATGCCTACATGTGAACACATACACCTGCTTCCTTTGCAGAGATGACCCATTTTTGAAGATATATATAAGTGTATGTTTCACTAGGTTTGGTTCTGTGTTTTCTACAAGCAAGACCTAAAGGTTGTATTGGGGTTATGCTACAGATCTAAGACCACAGATCAGCTGTGGGCTCTAGTGGGCTAAATAAAGCTCTAACTTTGCCTAGCCCAGTGCTGGGGAAAGGAAGCATGGGTTTGGTCTGTTGGTTTTGTGTGCCCACTCGCAGGTCAGTAAATTTGGACACTGGATGGCTCATAGCATCAGGATGTGGAGGGTGCTGCTCCATGACTTTGCACTGACAGTCTGTCCCCTCAATATCGCTTTGTTCAAGGTCAGGAGCCAAGAAACGTGCAGGTGGGACGGGTGTAGGGAGCCGGGAGAGACAGACCTCCAGGTCCAAACCTATGTGGGTGGAAGAGAAGAGGGACGAAGGATCAAGGGAAATGACACAACAGCATTAGGGCTAACCGGTTGTGATTTTAGCAGCAGGTTTGCCAGAAAAAGACCAGACCACGTCCTGCATGCTGTCAGTGTCCCCTCTCTTAAGTAATCATCTGCACAGATGACACAAAGTACGCACCATTGGAGACTCGCAGCCAGAACATTTGGTCCCAAGCTCTTCCTAATACATCTCAGTATTTTCTGTAAGAAGTTAATTTTCTTAAATTTGCTTTGTACCAGAAGATAGAAAATTAAGTTCTGTGATTAAATAGTGTCAAGCTTTTCTCAACAGGGATGGGTAAACCATAGTTGTGTAACATAGCAGAGATTCATACTACATTGTACACTGTATGGACCTTTTGGGTTCTGCTTGTGTTAATGACATGTACTTACAGAGACAAATAAAAGGTGCCAGGGAGAATTCTCTTCCGATAATACACTTCTCTGTTAGAGAGATGTTATGTAGCATAATGATACGTGACCATATTGCACATAGCTCCTTTTAGAATTAAAAAAAAACTAAAAAAGGAGTCGGTCCACTGCATCAAAATACCTAGTTGTACACCTTTCTAGTACAGTTAAAGGGCAGCAGTTTATGGACCAACAGTTCCGAATGGATGTGGTGGGAGTTAAGTCTTGCTGCCTTTAACTTCGTAGCTCAAATGAAACAGAACTTTTTAAAATTAGAGTCAGCTGGCAGCCACCTTTGGAGGTTTTCAGAATAAGATCCACATTTGCAGCCATAAATCTTTAGGAAGGTGTCTTCCCTGCTTTACTGTCTTAACTCCATAGCCTATGGCAATTCTTGGTTATGCTGAAGAAGCATGTGATAAAGACCCGAAGGAAGAAAGTTAAGTAGGAATGATGCAACGTTGTCTGTTTCCCGTCTTTGCCACTCTCACTCAAGGGCTCTTGAAGACGTCTTGTTTGGGGGTAGGTATGGAGGAAGAAATGGAGTTACAGTAACTCTTGAGCTGCTTTGTGAGTTCATTTCTCCATCATTTAAGAAACGAGATAGTGGTTTCCACAGAAGCCAAGAATCTGAGGGATATAAACATACTGTTTTAAAACTAATGGTGCACTGTTAACTCATAGGATTGTTTGAGCTGGGAAGATAGCAAGAGTGTATTGAGATACACAATGCAAATCTCTTGTTTTGAAAAAAACAATATGGTGATTTTAAAATGTAGGGCTACATGGTGATTTTTAAAAACAATCAATCAAAACACTTGTTTTCTGGCAACAATGATTCACACAGGTTCTGTAGCAACCTCTAAATGAAATGCTAACATCGGGAAGGCTCTGCACATGCTTCTAGAAGCATTTCAATTTCTCAGACAATGTGACACTTGTGGGTGTTTGGAGGGTTTTTTTTGGGAGGGGGTGGGTTTTTTTAAAGACACAGAAAGGTTTACCCAAACCACGGCTGCATGCTATTTGCTGTGTGTCATAACCTTATCTTCTTAGCAGATTTTCCAATACTGCACAGTGTGCATCTGTGACTGAGACAAAATCAATGCTTATAGATTTAGCTGTGTAATCCTATCGCTTGTCCTCCTAGATATGATTTGAAATGTAAAGTTCGTTAATGTTTAAATGAACTTGAAGGCCTAGGGTCTCTAGAGGAGTTTTCAGTTTCTTAGAGAGTAATCCATTTCTTATCTTTTTTTTCCTACTTGTCACTGTCTGTCTTTTTGTCTCCTTAATCACTGAAGACTCTGGAACACTCAATCATGCCCAAAGTATATATTGAGAGAAAAAAGCAGGAATGCTGCTAATCACGTTACTGATAGCTGCTTAAGCACGTGGAACACTTGAATTCCTCAGTATGAATCAGGGTCAGGAAAAGTGAAACAGGAAGTGAGTAATTGGCTTTTACAGGTTTTGTCATAAAATCAGTTAAAATTCAGTTCCTCCACACTATAGACAACTACTCTTACCTCTTTCAAAAAACACTATGTACTCTTCTACAATACGCTATCTTACCTGTTTTGGCAATAAAGATTTTAATGAAGATGTAGAAAAAAAAGTTGTATTTTATTTTTCTCGTTCTCAGTTTTACTGGAGTATATACAACAATGCCAGGGGTACTTGAGGCAAAAATTCCTGTACAAATTTGTAGAAGAGGGAGGCAAAATAATTTTGGGACTTGTTGCAAATTTGCAACACTCTGCATTTATAACCATCTGTTACTTATTTGGATTGCACTGGTGGGAAGCCAGGCTTGTTCACCTAAGTAAGGAAGTAGACTACTTGGGAGGAGATATTTGGGTAGTTTAAGAACTCACCTGGCATGAGTGCTTGGATGCAGAGATCAATGATTAATTACCTTCGGTCTCTTAAAGCCCAGCCTAACTCTGAGACAAAATGCTGTTTCATTGGGCTGATGTTCTGCACGTTAATGGATTAAACTGTTGTATGGGGCCCTGATTCCTAATGTTTTTCCTGCATGTTCGGTGTCTTCCTACACTTTGTCTCGTGCTTGTCTCCAGGCTGAGCATTATTTTTGAACGAGAGCTGCTCTGAAGTTTGGAAATGGGTTTCATGTAGCAGAGCTGCATTCACCGTCGTTGGCATAGACTGCCAAGCCAAACTGCTGCAAACGTATCAAACTCAGGCTAGGGTTTGTGTTCTTCATGTTTATGGCCTTCGGCGGTTCTGGGGGAAAGTCTGGCTTTGGATTTAGTTTATTCCCATCCCAGTTCTCCTTCCTTCGTTTCCCACCAACTGAAACTCCCTCCACGGTGGCACCTCTGAAAGTGCCTGGGGTGTGTTGGGAGGGACGCCTGCGTGCCTGCCTGCTCACGGGCAGGGGACAGCAGCTACATGTGGAAGTATTTCTCTCGGGTTTCTTCAGCTTGAATCCTCAAACAAACCAGCAAAGAATCAATAAGCTTTTTTTCCTTCTTTTTTTTTAATTTTGAAACCACACTCAGGATTCATTGCCTAAAATGCTTACAAAGTGAATCCTCAAAAGTGTGTTTGTGTGTGTGCATGCACAGGCAGGAGAAACAGTCAAATCATGGTTTTCCCACAAGCCTCAGTATGAGCGGGGCCTTTCAAGGACCCTCAGACCAAATGCAAGGAGGAATCTAAGAAGGATTTTTAAAATGTCATTGTAGGTTGGGGGAAAGGGGGAGACCATCAATGTTTCTTGTCTTAAGACTATTGCCAAGGCAGTTCGTTATTTCTTTTATTTATTTATTTACTTACTTAGCGGGAAGGTAGGATTAACAAGGATTTTAGGATGTGAAATTTGCACTTGGTGATCCCGCAGTAATAACCTGTTCAAGCCTGTGTATATGGAAAGTCTGATACTTCTTCCAGCTTGGTTGTTTTCATTGCCAAAGTAGAGCAGGGTAGGGGCAGCAGAGGTAAGTGTGTTTGATCCAAGTGAAGTGTCTCAAATCATTTACATAACATCTCCGTGCAGCTCCCAGGTGAGACCAAAACTGCAGTAAGATTACTAAAAAAGTGGGGTTTGTCTTTCAGAAAGAGTGTCCTGATAACAGAAGAATCTTGCTTTGAAAATCATTTTCCATGTGGGCTGATGCCTGCTTACATATACACAGCCTGTGGGCTCAGCTTTGATGGGAGGTTTTACACATTGGCACGAATCCAGGCTGACCTTCAGCCCTGGTTGAGCAGCTGAAGCTTGGGGCCGGTGGGCTGCCTGCTCCCACAGAGCAGGGGCTCGTCCTCTCCCGAGGCAGGCAGAGGGGCTGCCGCTGCAGGAGGGAAAAGCAGAGAGATTTTTCTGGTGGCTGCATGAATGGGTGTAAACTCAAGATGATGGTGATCTTGAAGCACTGAAGCTCAGGGGTGGATGATTCTCGTCTGTTGGGGAGGCTCTCTGCAGTTCGCAGCGTGCAGTTCGCAGTGTGCACGTGTGGGAAACGCAGATTTTGGAATCAAGTAGTGAGATCCAATGCATTTTGTTCTGACCAAATGAATTGTACTTTATGATGACAAAAAGCAGTGCAGGGAGCGCTTAACTTGCGTTTTAACTCACCCTGTCAGTGTGCTGATAAGGAGAGAAGGATTTGGGGGACTTTGCAGATGAGGAAAGTAAGGAACATAGGTGTTACAGTTACTTGGGCCATGCCAAGTGGCATTTAGGGGCAGAGGCAAAGTCCAAGGAACTGAAACAGTTACAAGAGGGAGCATTAATGGAAACCAGGGGCTATTGAGTTGCTTGAGGGACTGTAAATTGGACCAGAGGCTCTGTGAGATCAAACAGGTGTCTGTATGCAGTGCTGTTTAGGACTGTGAAAATAATCTATGTTAATAATTGATTGTTCAATTAGTAAAACAAATATTACAAAGTTAGACAGCTTTGTGTGCCAGTGATGACAGGAATATATTTGGCTGCAACCCATTACCAGCCCAAGGCTGAGAAACATTATTCCAAGAAAATCCTGTTTGTTATTCTTCTTGCTTACCCTTTTCTTCCTCCACCACTTATGATGGCATAATACAGGCAGACACTAAGTACATGCAGTGAATAGCATTAGATGAAGATGTAGCTATGCTTATTGCATCGCTGGTAATAACACTAGACAGCATAAAAGGCTCCAGAGCTGTCTAGGCAAGGTGACATCAGAGCCCCAACTTCTTCTGCAGATTTTGAGGAGGAAAAGCAAGCTGGCAGGAATTCTTGCAGAGGGGCACAGAAACAACATCTGCTGCTGTTTTATCTTGTTTGCCCTTGTAATGTCATTACATCCAGAGTGACGGTGTGTTTTGCAGAAGAATGTGGAAACTCTGGTGTAAACAAATGTAACTTTTTGAGAAGCCTTGGAAATGCATGAGTGCAGGTACAGATTACTCCCTTTACAGTGCGAGGCTTTTTTAAAAGATATTTGAAAAAGTTCAAATAAATCCTTTTCTTGGTGGCTTATCTTACAAAACAGTGCATGCAGAGTACTGTTTGTAAGGTAATGTAAGTAATGTAAAGGTTTTCTAAATCAATTGCCAGGAGCTTGCAAATCCCTTATCAGAAGTTACGCAAGAGCTGAACCTCTTCTGGTTACTCTATTCAAATCTATAAAGTTTTTGTACAAGTCTGTATTGGAAGTAACACACCAGTAATCATTCTTCTGATTATTACTAGTAATACGTGGAGTAGCTTTCCTAGAAGAGTCTCAAAGAAATGCGTAACCATTAATTGCTTAAACCTCACTGCGCTCCTGCCAGGTGAGTCTGGTGGGTGTAAAACCGTATTATGACCCTTTTTCAAGGGAAGGCTGCAAGTGAAAGGGGGCAGCTTAATAAATGGATGGAACCAACTTAATAAATGGCTGTGCCCTCTATTTGGCTCTCTCCTTTTGGAAAGCGTGATCTGGTCCCGCAGCCCCGCTAGCTCCGTCAGCACTTTTCAGGCCGCTGCCTGGCCATTTGGGAATTTGAACTTCACGTATTTTTGTCCCTTTGAGTTTTGGGAAAGCAATTAGTAAGTTAGTCTGCTTATTTCCGCAGTGCTCAAGCTATGCAGAAGCACCACGTGCGCGTGTAGGAATGCACACCTCCACCAGCAAGGGCCCATGGCCCGCGGTGTGAGAAGCGTGTTGGCACAGCGGGCTGTAGTTGGGGACATTTGGGGGTAGGTCCAAACCTGCAGCAGCGGGTGTCTTTATTGACATCAGGAGCGAGGAGGCAGAGCTAAGTGTGTTCATGTAACGGAAGTTGGGAAGAAGGTTGTGATTAATAAAGGTAATTATGAAGCTGAATGGGTACAGAGATCACTAAAGCTCATTTTAATAATCCCAGAAGGCTTTGGGTCTTTAAATAATGGCAGTGACAAGAAAGAGTCAAAAATAATGATGCGATAGTGAAAGGCAGTGGTTTGTTTTATTGTAAGAAGCGTTGTACTTAAACTTTCAAAGATTTCATGCTGAAGGAAATGGCACGACAGTTTGGAAGGAAGATGAGGCAGTGATCAGAAGCGGGTCTGCTTTTTTCACTGTTTTGTTCTGGTTTTCTCCCATCTTCCTTCATGTTTTTCTAGACCCTACGCTTGCCAGTGCAGGAAGATTTAATAGGTGTTTGTACAGCATGTTTGGGCTTCGTTCTAATTGTAGTATTCGAACACTACCAGAACAGAACTAATAAACAATAATTATATCAATAATGGAGCCACACAGACACATGTATGAAAGTTTGGAATGCTGCAATAAATCTCAATGAGATTAATTTGTGGGTAAGGTATATAATCAGGCTTATAGTAAATTGCACTGGTTTTCTGATATGTGCCTCTGCTGATCACATAAAAATCCCTGTCACAAGTCTGGCATATAAAATAGCTTTGCTGTACACATTTTTCAATACATATTCTTACATCAGTGCAGCATTAAAACGGACTGTTTTGTGTTACAGATTGCCGTAACTTTGACAAAACAATTTCACAATTCTAAATGAGTTAATAAAAAACAATGGTGACTATATGCAACTCTTTGCATGTTTTGTAGTATTAGAAGTCTTAAGGGGATAGGTGTGGTAGGAGACAGACTGCAAGGAAGTTTGTCAAAGGTGTGATAAATTCTTGTATGCCTCTCAGATTTTAGGGCACGGCTTTCTACTCCACACATAGAGTTCTGCTACTGCTCTCCACGTGTACATTTGTTTAAAAGGGGAATAGATTAACTTGTAAGAGCAGCTGATAGAAGTGGGTCAGCATCTTGGAGTGAGCGTTGGTGGGTTCTCCTTGGGCTTGTGTTCAAGGAGATAGATCAGTGAGGAGAAAGCAGGTAAACGGTCAAAATCATGACAAATAAATTTGTGACATGGTTCTGAAAGTTACATTTGGGTTTGGTTATGAGGGGTTAGCAGATGTCATGTGCCATTGGCATTTATTAGTGAATTTGATGTTGCATCCTTCAGCTTGGCTTGAAGGGAGTTTGCAGAGCTGCACAGGTTATTGATGGCCCGGATGGGAACGAATCTGGTGGGTTTTATGGCAATGTTGCTAGGTCCTGACTTTCTGAAGTGCTACTCTACATTAGCCAAAATGGAGCCTGAACTACCACATAAAGTCCATAACTGTCACTTTCCATCAGTGCCTTTCAGGGAAGGGCTACCGCTGGAGTGATCTCCCAGCCAGTGGCACAGGTACCCCCGTCCCATAAAATATAGGGCCTGGGCAGGGCTTTTCCTTACATGTTTGACTCACGGCACACATGCCGAGTGGCTCTGTGCACAAGCAGGACAATATCATGCGCAAAGACAGATCTGACTGGATTCACTCACTGTGCCAAAATTGTTCGGCATTGGTGAGATGTATTTGCCTGGGACATGAGAGTAACTGAATTGATGTTGGGTCCAACTTCCAAAATCTTTAGGGCACACTGGATCTCTGTACTTGGGTGGTTTTCTATATAATTGCTAGCAAATGGCAAATATGAATACAACTAAGTTGTTACCCTTCTCTTCGCTATACAGTTCATAAGTATGTAAAATGTATATTGAAAAAGCTATTACTAAAGGAAAATTAAACTGGGAAGGCTGTGATAGTCTTGGGAGGGCTGATAGTCTTGTGCTGTATTAGATGAATGCATTGGAGATCACTACTTTGCTGAATCTAAATTGTGCCTCTTAAGTTTAGGTATAGCATATCTCATCTCCTGCAAGTCTATGGTGCTACCCGTGATGTTCTATTGTTTAGCTTAATTTAGGCCTTGAAAACATGGAAGCCAAACACTTAGAAAGCAGCTGTTCATCTGAATGTATTAAGCAATTTACTTTAGGTAATGTAGCCTATAAAATTTTAATTTTGGATTAAATAAACCGTATCCTTCAGCATGATGCTTCTACCTTGATGTTCAGAGAATGAAATATGGGCACATTTAGTGAATTTCTTCTCCAGGATGCTCCAGTGGATAAGGGTCAATAGTTTCCTAATGAAAGCAGTCAATAGCAATTTCTCTTAGTAAGCACAAAGAAATTAGCATTAAACAACAGGCATCAGTGGTGAAAATTTTATGTGATTATGTGGTTGGACTGCTACAGCCTTTAGGAAATAGCTGTAGCAGGTAGCATACTACTACTCAGTAGATAGGAAGCAGCTTAATTATATCCCTGTTGACAGGAGATGCATCATCAAAAAAAGTATGTAAACAAGTTGGCAACAAATGTACAAATATTTGTGTCTATGTGTGCAAAGGTAGGCATGTTTGCTACAGCATTTATTTTATGCATTTTATGTCTCAAGATGTGGAACTAAGCAGATGTTTTGCTGCAGAAGGCAGGCTGAAATGATTTCTTGTCACAGTTCCTTCATGAATACTGTTCTCAACCTAAAACCCGTGTCATTTCTTGCCTCAGTTATTGTGGCAAGATTGCATGTGTTTTACCTGCACTCTTCTAGGGACAAGACCTTCAGCTGGTATTGGGAACTTTTGCTCTCCTGATGGTGATTGAAATGCCAGTTGGAGCTGCTGAAGATCTGGCCCTTCTTTCCTTAGTCTTGGCATAGTGCAGCACTGAAATTATGTAACCTAAAGCACTAACTTAGGCTGTTTTCCTGTATGAAATGAATATTATACTGCAAGTTTCAGATCAAAATCCCACAGATGCCGAAGAGAGTCTCTCCATTGACTGGAGTCACTGGATCTAACCGTGAGAGGGTGCAGGCAGCAATGTTGGTGCAGGTGCAAGTAGCTACAGAGGCTATGATGGGAAATAGTCAACTGTCTCAAACACATCTTGTTTTTAATTTAAAAAATCTGAGCCAAAACATGTGTAGCAATTTTCTAAGGAGAAAAAGGTTGACCTATATCTAGAACGGTTTCATAAACACATGTAAAAATAACCAGCCCTGAGAATCAGTGAACACCTCCAGCCTTTGCTTACTCCTATTTATTCTTGGTATCAAATTAGCTTTTGAATTATGATTCAGAGTCACATGTAGGCTCTGAGATGTAAGAGACAGGAATTCAACAGATTTCATTAATATATGTAGAAAATGTTAATAGCCTGAGAGGCTTGGTTGTATGTTGTTTGTCATCTGTTTGTTTTTAACTCCTTGTTTTTAATGTGGTCCTTCTAAAGCTTTTCTCAATTTTTCACAGTAAAATAGAAGCATCACATGGTCGATACCTAAGTTTGTACAATCTATATCATAGTATTGATTTGGGACAGGTGAGGAACTCAACTATTGGCAGACTGAGGAATGAAGGAGCATTTTTAATATGGCTAAGATGAGGTTGTGCCAAAGGCTCTTTATTCATCCCAATTCCAAAGCAATGCCTCATTGCATCTAAATACCAGCAAGAGAAGCAGAGAGGCTGAGTAAAAACAGGGGAGGATAGCAAGATCTGAGAAACAAGTCTCTTCCAAATGTTGTCCAAGCCTGTACGCTGTGAGGGTGACGCCTGTTTAATGTGCTGCTTTTAAAGACTAGGGTTTTGTCTCTTAAAGTCTTGAGAAAATATCTTAGAATAAAATTAATTTAATAAGCAAAAATGCTTTTTGAATGGCAGGAGAAAAAAATCAGGTATTTTTGTATGGTGGCACAATAAGCAGTCACTTTTTTATTAGTTTCAAAGACCCATGCTTTCATGTTCTTGTTTCTTTGATGAGAAAAGTAGCTTAGCGCTTGTATTATGTCATATACTTTCAGAGCCGTTGTTTGATAGAAAAATTTAAGGCATGGATAGTTTATTGAAGTCTTGATTTTATTCTTGATAGACTACCCAGCAAAGGGTAGACGCCCAGCAAAGGAAATTGTTAGGATAAATTTTTCTTCTGCCTGATTCATTCCACAGTTCCCTTTTCAGAGAGCACAACTTTATTACATATTCAATCTCATTCTCTGCTGTTACACAAAGACTATGCCACAGAGATACACACTGCCTGTCAGAAAAAGCTTTGCTCTTGGCCAGCCATGACTCTATGAATAACCAGGCAGAGAATTACTCATGTCGTTTATCCAGGCGGCGTTGCAATAGCAGCCTGGTTTGGAGGCAGCTCAGACAGAACCGAAACGGTGCGCTGGGCTGCCTGTGCCGCAGGCGTAGGGCAAAAAGTGGTGTTTTGACTTCCGGCTTCACACATCCACACAACCCCATGGTCATCATCGTCATTGCAAGCAGTGTCCAGTTGCTGTTTAATCTAGAGCACAGAGACACCTAGAGCAAAGAGACAAATTGGTATTTATTTCGTCATAAGCCCAGGCTCCTTCAGCAACAGAATTTGCAAGAGCAGTATTATTTATTATTGTTTAAATGACAGTTTTACTAGAAACCCCAACTGGTTGTACGAGGTCTGCGTGACGTGTTGCACCGGCAAAGGACACGAAGGTCACTTGCTACTGGGAAGACTAATTGTGTGCCTCAGTAAGTACAGAACAGTGGTAAATGCTCCCATTTGCATGTACATTCATTGTGTCAGCCCAAATCCTTCAGTCCCAGCCGACTGAAGGGCATACTATTCTGTCATACTGGAATAGCTCATCAGTTGGTACAAGGCAGTGACTTACAGTAGCCGAGAGGTGGATAAAGATTTGTCTGACTCTGCACAAAAGCCCATTTCTGTTGGAGGAATAGGAGATGAACCATTTGAGAACACCAGAGCAAGTCAGTAAAGATGCGCTATATCGTGTAACTATATTTTGGAATAGGACTGGTATTATTTTTTATGGAATAATGGTATACCAAATGAAATTTCATGGAATTCATAGGTATACCATAACACTAGTAGGAGGAAAAGCCTGTGTTAAAATGGAGCAATAGCACAATGTAGATGTCTGTAATTTGGATCGAAACACAGTACAATTATCCCCAATCAAGGATCATAAATGCAGGATATTTGGACTTCAGTTCAGAGATCCATGCTTGTCAAGGTAGGGAAGTGCTCACTGTCCAAATAAGCTTAACTCTCACCACCCCCAGTTAACAACCCTATTATTACGAGTGAAGCATTTAACCTTTCTGGTCCTGGATTAGGTTAAGCTGATCTTGAAGGGTGGTTCTTCTAGGTTTTTCTCCTCTCTGGCTGTGTGATTATGTTGCATTCCCATGCCTCTAGGCTTCCCTTGGACACACACATTCCCACGTGCGCCTACGCTCCCTCTCTCTGCAGTGTCCCCTTCCTCTGCTGGGGCCTCCCACCCCAGAGCTGTAAATGCCTGCTCTCCTTTTTTCAAGACTGCTACCATCTTCCCTTGGTATCAAGAGACCAGTGACAGAGCTGTGCTATGGTGCCCTCTCTCTACATGACCATTTCCTTCATTATTTTCAAAAAAGTGAAGTTGCCTTTTTCAGGAACTAGCTGTAGTCTCAGTTCCCTTGTGAATAATGGGAGATAAATGTTCTCAAAATAGCCACCTATCAGTGGGTAAATTATGACCTTTGTCCCTTTCAGAGCAATAGGAAATTATGGCCATTTGGAAAGATGACAATTCTACATTAAATTCTTTATGGTACAATCATGTGCTCATGCTGGAAAAAAAAAATAAAATAAAAAGAATCACTGGAAAAGTGCTAAAAGGTTCCCTCCCTTCCCACATGCCCAGCTTCTGCGTGCTACTTCAGTGAGTCCCTGGCTATTTCTGACTGCGTAATATCTAGACATACCGCAGCTTACATTTATCTTAGGCACCACTGGTACAAATGCTGTTGAAGATCCAGCATTGCAGATTGTGATGGAAGCTAAATATCCAGGGTCCCAGGTGGACTGGCACACAATGTACTGAAGACAAACCTGTCACTTATTCATCGCTTTTATTATCCAAGCCATAAAGATTAAAGTGGCTCAGTGCCTGCAAATATAATTCAAATTGTGATGTAGACCCAGATTTAACTCAAAGGAATGCATAATGCATCCATCTTATTCCATAATGAGAAGGAAATGGTCTCACACCCACAGGCCAAATTTCTTGAAGGGCTCATTTTAAAATAAACTCATACATTAATCAGTTTATTTTCATTGTCTTGGAAAGAAACGGTTCTTTGATCAAAGTCGTAAGCTCATTATCGCTGGAAGGTCAAGTGTCTTCCTGCTAGAAGCGTAAATACTTTGTTGCATCTGCGCCTAAATTCTGTAATTTTGGGAAGGCTATTGTAGACACGTAGCCATGGCTTTAACTTCAAGGCTAAGCTTGCTCTGTTCTAGATGCAACGTGAACGCAGTGAAAGGTCATCTTTGCCCCTGCAAGGCTTTAAAATATTAAGAGGTAAAATAAGAGTGGAAGGAATAAAGATTACTGCTACGATCCTACGGACTGAATGGCTTGCCCATGGTTACTCAAGTTGTCTGTGGCAGAGCTGGGATTGACCTCGTAAGCCCCGTGTACACATCTGTCATGTAGCTCAGCTTCCTTCCCCTCAGGACTTTGCCACTGGCTTTATGTTATATTGGGCTGGGCTTGTTTTCTGTGTGAGATGTTAAATCTTTCTTTCCATGCCTGGCAGGAGTGCTCTTCACGTTGTCCTCACGTAGGACGTTAAGAGCAGGGGGAAAGCCCATAAGGGACGTGCATCAGGCACAAAGTCTTGCTCCCACCTGACTGGCACATCCTCGCACAGAGAATTGAGATATCATTGCAGCATGGGACACAGCTGTTGGTAGCTGTAATATAGCGTGCTTGCGAATTTCCTGGCAAAACTGATATAGTCAGCACACAGTATGCTTTACAGCAATGATAATCAAATGTTCCATAATGATATATGATTGAAAAATAGTGCTGGCACTCCCGGCCCTGCTCTCGCAGGTTCTTCATATTAATGGACAGCTTTGCCAATTTTCCCTTACCACCGGAGGGGGAATTCATCCAGGCAGCTGGGTTGCGTTTAGTTTTGCAGACCTCAGGGCATACTCAGCTTGCCGTAGAGTGACAGGACCAGCAGCGCCGTACGTTCGCGGGAATATTCCTGAATCATTTCTGAAGTGCACCAGGTACTGGCCGGGGCTATAATGGGGATTGCTGAGAGCTTAGCGCAAGTCACGGCGGGCGCCCGCTTGTACGCATATGTGAAATAGCAGCGGCTGCAGCTAGCACGTGATTCGGGGAGCGCATGAAGACCATCCTCCATCTCCCCTGCTTCTGTCAAAATTCTGCAGGAACTGTTTTCAGCACAGCCACTGGAAAGAAAAATAATAGGCAGCTCGCAGGCTGTGGTGTTATTATTCAGCTGGTATTGACTGGCAGTACCAGGACACTGCAGAACTGCCTTTCTCTAGCTGTCAGCCGATCAGCTGTGACAGCCCTAATAATGGTTATGTCAGGAGGCAAGTAAAGAGATGCCACAAATGGATTGCACGTGTATAATTGCTTCAAAAACAAATCTGTTAATAAAAGGAGATGAGAAAATTGACAGGAAGAAATGGCTTATTGCATGCTAATTTTCTCCAGCTTTCATATTCTCTCTTGCTTTTTTTTTCTTTTTTTTTTTAAATTCAATTGGGTCACTTCTTCTGGGGAGAATCATGGTCAAAAAATTGAACGTGGGAGGAATTCTGTACAATAAATAATTACAATTATGTGTTTTTCCCAACAAGGATCAAGTTCAGGCAGATGGATTTGGCTGAAGAGCTGTTACCTATCTGATGGCTCTTTCAGATTACATTTACCCTGTTACAGTCCTTTGAGTTTATAGGCAAAGGAGAAGAGAAATGGGGTGGCCCAGAGCGCATAAAATCTCTTGGCCTACATGTCTTCAAAGGTCCCATGATGTTGTCGCATCTGCATTATCCCTCTAGAAGAAACAGAAGATGCTGCAACTTCTTGTTCATAGAAATGGCAACATCTACAACAGATGAAAAGGATTTTATTTTCCCAGCCTACAGCCTGTCAAGATCCATGTGGGTGTTCCTCAATTAAGATGCTTTGCCTTCTGCACCGTCTCAGTCAAGTTGCTAGTGTATATAAACAGGGGTATTTATGGAGTGTATAGGACAGGCTAGTATCTATATCTAAGCAGTTGAAACCTGGGTTGTCCCAGAAATAAGATAAGGAAGCCCTGAAGCAGAGGAACAAGAGAAATGAATGGATATGGCTGACGAGACAAGGCTAGAAGTAAATAATTTGGGAAAATTGTACCAAATAATGGGATCAACGCTACTCATGATGAAGGCAATAGTTTTCATGTGACATTAGTGGAAGCAGCTGCAAGACCAATAAATACAAGCTCAAGAATGCCCATTTTGGTGCAAGTTTTTGGTTTTCAGAAGGAAACATTTCGTGACTCTTTCTAAAGAAAAGCATCTCTTTATATAGCTAAATATATCTATATTCCCCAAATATATTTAGACCCCCCAAGTCTCCAAACTGTCAGCTGTAATGTGAGTCATTCTGACTGCTGGAACAGCCGGCACCCCTCCTGAGCTCGGGCCCTATCATGATGCTGATGTACAAATCAAAATCACGTGTACCCTGCTGTAGTTTAATGGTAGAAGAGGTTGGTGTATATGCACTGGGATCTAGATATTCAGGTAGTTTTATGAACTTTGTTGACAAACATTTGTTTAGTTCAGAGTTACAGGCTGAGGTGTACTCTGACTTGCAGAGCGTTGGTGGAAACAACCAACTGGAAAGGACCTGTTTGGAAGAGGTGGGGACAGCAATATGGTTTATTTTTTGGTTTATTTCTGGTCTGAAGTTGCTGAAGATGAAAGTCGTTATTGTAGAAGTCGAATGATACCTGAGAGTTGTGAAGTTAATTTGTGCTCTTGCTGGCTTTCTAATGAACAATTTCTGTTGCATGAATCTTGGCATCTCGATGGGTCACAATTTGCAGCCTCAGCAGAGCCCAGGAGTTAGATTGCTTCAGAGAGAAGGTTTGCTCTTTTAAAGCAGTGTAGTAAAGCTAGACAAACTGCTTTAAAGGAAGAATTAATTTAAAGGCTATAACAAAAATCTCAACTCAAAGTGACAACCCTACCCCTAGAAAAGTTTGTCTAAGTGACGACTAAGGATAAACTAGAAGAGTGAAGACAAGACTGAGATTTCAGAGAAGTGGGTTTGACTCCTGATTCAACCAGTTTCCAGTCTGACAAGGTCCCCGTGCTGTAAACAAAAAAGGAAAAGGAAAAAAAAAGTCTTTGTCTCCAAGATGCATGAGACCACTACTGACAGGGAAATGGACAGGTTCTCTGGCAGGGGGGCAAGATTACTGTGCACTTGCAGAAACTTCTCAATGTGTCCATTTTTGGGTGTTGGAGCAACCAGCCTAGCATTTTTTCTAGTACTTAGTTCATGCTACAAATACAAATTTCAAAAAATGTATCTGGGGAACAGTTATTTTCAGATTTGTAAGGAGATATTAGAAATGGCAAATGATAAGAGCAGTAATACAACCAGGGAAAGTGGGACAAATATGAAGAAAGATGTGAACAATATTCTTTGATGTTATTCATTTAACAAAGATAGAGAAGACTCGTTTCATAGCTGACTGTTGCGATCTGTGCTAAGATAGTTTATGGCTGCATCAGTTTTTACACTTTTCCTCAAGTTGTTTGGGGATGTAGCATTTACAGTACATTTCTTAAATACAACGCGTGCTTCGTATTCATGCTTTCCTTAATCAGACATTCTGCGCCGTGGCTTGGGGTTCAGGAGAGCAGTCACTGCATGAGCTCTCTCCGCTTGAGCAATGAAGAGCACGTTGCTGTACATGACAGCATTTCATCTCTGTAAGGCTGGGGACAGTAACGCACAAGCAGCAGGTGCAGGCATTAATCTCCTTAGCTATCCAGAAATGAACTGTCATGTAAAGCAACTTGTTCTCTGCTGCTGCTGCTGCTACCTAGTCCCCTGTCCTTCTGCGTCCAAGATTACCTTTGCATACATTAAGCATATTCTTGGGATAACGACATTTTCCACCTGGGAGTAGCAGACCGGGGGAATATGAAGCCAGGAGGTGCTGCAGTCCACGGGGCCAGGCACTAGTGGTGGTTGTGGCAAGTATGGAGGCGGTGGGAATGCCGCAGGACATCCCCTTTCCATGCCTGCAGGTCACAGGGTTTGAGGGGTGCTGTGGGGGAGATCCTCAGGACTTGAAGGAAGCTGCCATGTGTGGGGCGGTGGAGAAATGGGCTGGTAATTTGTTATGTCTGAAGCGTGCGCGATACATTAGAATGTGTCCCCGCTACCCTGGCCCATTTGCTGCCCGGCTTATGTGTAAAATAGTCCTTTCCCAGTCGACTTCCAAACCCTTTGGGTTTCTGCTCACCTGGCCAGAGCATAGCCTGTCCTACGTGGGAAGGAGGATCCTGGAAGAGAACAAGTCACTTAAAAACCAGCTCCAGCTGTAAGTGAGTAAATCATGCGGAGCACTCTAACTTCAGCATATTGGCAGAGATTAGCATAATAGTGGGGGTGGTTTTGTGGGGGGACGCAAATTCAGGTTAATTTGCAGTGGTGGGAAGTGCTGTGCTGTGTAGTGTTGGTAGGGTGACAGTGTACTACACATTACCAAACAGCAGAGGTGGACTTGGGAAAGAAGCAGCTCAGCTAATGAGATTTTGTTCATTAACAGGAAGCTACAGCCCAGACTCCCGAGGCAAAATGCTGACTGTCTTGCTCGTACAATACCTGTTTTCAGCTGTGCTATAATGCGTTTTGGCATCAGCGCTGAGTACAGTGGGAATCCAACCAAAATACACCCCTCGCTTTAAGTATTAGCAACGAGCTTCTGAGGTTTCTTGCATACAATTACTACCCAAATGCACAGCTGCTGTTTTAATTTAGATATTAATTTGCTTGTGTGCTGTGATTTTGCCACTTAAAAGGCAACGTGGCTCAGAGAATGAAATGGAACCACTGCAAATGACCATTCTGGTGTAAAACGTTCACATACTATGGCTAATAATTCATGTTATATGTTTTCTACCCTTTCTGCCCCAAACCTTGTACAATCACAGTGTGTGACCTTCTCCCATATATTTACAGATGTTTGATTTAATACTACTGTGCTCCGCTGGTCACAAATTAGAAACCTGCTGAATGAGGCTGCCTAATGTCAAAATGAACTTGTGCTAGTCAAGCCAATTTTGCCAAATGAAGAGCAGAAAAAGCTGTTTAAACTGACTGGAGAACCACTTTAAACTGTACTCTCTGGTTAGACACTAGAATAAAGTGGGATTACCTCTTGCCTTATTTAAATATTAGAATATTATTGCTATTGCATGGATGGATGGATTTTGCATGAATGTCAGTAAAGTAGATCTCTAGTTAATTATTCTGAGAGTTATAAAAGTAGGTACAACTATTTAGGTTTGATGTTGGCTTTTGCGAGATTTCTGCCCTCAATCATTCTCTGTCTCTGCTTCTTGGCTATTGATCTTTATCCATTTGTAACAACATAGGGAGATTCCTGACCAGTCAGGTTTGCTGAACTTGAGGAAAAAAGGATGGGAGGGATGTGGAATTAAAAAAAAAAAGGAGGTAGAGAGCCTAGAGGCAAGAAAGAAGAGGATAAAAATTGAGACTAAAAGATAGGACAGAAAACCCAAGACAAGGGATGAAGGTCAGAGATGAGAAAACAGAAAGTGGGATTGAAGTATGTATGTTTTACGCTCAAATCAGTCAGATAGCTCAGGTCTGTGTTTCTCCTGTGATGGAGTTTATGATCAGGACTCGACAGATTCAGCTGGGGCCGGATATCAGTTTCCTCAGAAATGCTGGGGATGATGGGGAAGGAGATTAGAGCACTGATTCATTGCTCCCCAGCTTCGAGCTGACCTGCTGAGGAGTGCTGAATAAATAAATACGATACAGCAATACAAAACATGTCCAGCAAAGCCTGCAAATTAATTGCATATCCATTATTCCTCTACAATGTTTCTTTTTCTTTATGTTTTGGATTCATTCATTAACATTGCTGTGCTGTCTTTTTGAGTGCAGGTCCATATTTTAAAAATCAAAAGCAAAGGAATCTATTTGCTTCTGGTTAGGGCCAGGGCTCTGGCACAGGCAGCAAAGTTACTTGTGCAGGGAGTTGAGACCTCAAAGATTTGCACTTTTGGACTAGACTGAGATACAGACAAATGCGATTTCTTGGAATAATCTGGGCTATTACTGAACGATACCACTTTCTTTAGACACAAGGGAGTCAATGGCAGGTATAAATGACCACGTCCCAGTACAGGCAATGCACATTTAAGGGCCAGTTTAACGCTGGCTAAACGATACTGTCCTGAGTGCTACACAGTGTGTTAGCACCTGTGGCATCTACAAGACAGAGGTAGATATCTCCCAGCGTTTCTTATCCCTGCTGCTAGAGGTGGTCAAGCTAGAAACACTTTAAGCTGCCTTTTCGCTCTGTTTCTGCATGTGTGCTTTCAGCTACTGAAACTCAATACTGTTATTATCTGACCTATAGTTTCAGAGTGCTGCTGATTTAGTCCAAACCAATTTACAGCACTGAGGAGAAACAGCGCATGTAAGTTGGTAGTGAGTCTTTTGCTTCTCGGGATCTTAAACCCCTCTTCCAGTGGCCTTTTCTGTTGGCATATTAAGAGATATCAGTCCCTGTAGGAACCTGACATTGAAAATGGATGTGGCAGACAAGAAGTTATTTACAGATAAGGAAGGGAAGCGAGTCAGTGTGTGATAGATCCAGGAGTTAAACTTCAGCTGCCTGTCTCTGAACATTGGCACCGTCTGTCTTTCCACAAAACATCAGTGCTGGATCTGTTCTTAGCACTTGCTGGGGATTTCTCTACTTTAACTATCATTGCCGGTCATAACTGTGATTACTGAGTATTCAGAAGGTTTCCTTTTCTTTTTTTTCCCTTGTTTGTTCTTCCTTTCAGTGGCCATGGAGTGAACTTGAAAAGATTTGGAGGCAAAGGGTAGGGTGGTGGCTAGGAGGGGTGACCATGCACTTTGCTGGTACTGGAGTTTTACATGCTGTGATGCAGCAGAAGTCTGATGGCACATGTCAGAGCTTCCCATAGGCACCGCGCATTTGCTCTCTGGTCTCAACAACTTCTGTTTGAACTATCTTGTGTGCTCCTGATGATGGAAAGGGTGGTACTTCACAGGCACTTGGGCCGAAGGTGGAGTTGGAGGTAAAGCAAAGTCAGGAGCCTGCTGCTTCGGGTTGCTCTTTGAATTTTAAGATTTTTTCTTTTAATTGTTAGAGAGTTTGAGAGTAAGAAATCAGCAAGACCTAGGAAATGAGCGTGAATGAAATTAGTCACTGCAGGGGGAAATTTCCAATCTGTAACCAAATACTTCAGACCTTTCGTGGACTCCTGAAATAACTGTGTGGATGCAGACTGTTTCTGTAACTCGTATGAGAGGGACTGTACCGCAGTTTCCCTCTGTGGGCCCTGGGATCCGTCCATCATAGTTTCCAGCTTTAGAAAACGATAGGGTGGGTGTTAATGTCAATGAACTAGCTGCATTCTCCTTCCATCATCTTCATTTGCTGAGTCTACTGATGGTGGGGGTCGAGTGGCAAGAGGAGAGGATGTGCTCTCCTGTAAATAAACGTGTGCTCAAAGACGTACATTGTCCGTGTGTTTCCTCAAATAAGCAGGCTCTGCATGGAGGGTCATAGCCGATTAAATCATCCTGTATGTTTTCAATGTAAATAAGCCTTTCTTGCTTTCATTTTCCCTCAGAGGGAAATCTTTGTATTAAGATTTGGTTGAACACCTTATTATTAGCTTTATTAGTATATATAGTACACACAATCTGTTGTTATTTGCATGAATGCAACCACAATATTCAAGTGGACCCGTGCTTTTCATCTGCTTACAAAGTCTCATGTATTTACAGAACCAATTGCTAGTCAAAATAAATAAATAAATGTCTAAGTCATATTTCTGATCCTAGGCAATAATCTGTCTTCTTCCATCTGGCTCCCTAAATACCTGGGTGCTTAATTCAATAAGAAGATATTTATCTTTTCTTTCCTTTTTCTACTACTTTTAAGGGTTTTTTTCCCCTTTTCCACATCTGGTGCTTAGATTCCTAACTTCCCCCCCTCCCTTTCCCCATCTCCCCAGAAGCGCCTGCTTAGAATTTAGCTAATGGATTTCTAATTCAATTTGGACTTCTGCTGGGATAAATCAGCCTCATACAAAATAATTTATGGTTCTTGAAAAATTGGCTGTGGATGAAATTAGGTAACTAGCACCAGGCAAATAATAATCTCATTAAGATCCATGGAAGAAAGTAGTGAGTAGGTAGATATTCATGAGGACTAATGTTAGTCTCAGAACACCAGTCTCACCAGGATGCCCCTAGCCCGTGGAGAGAGCCCTTCAGAGCACCTAAGGTCAGGCTCCTGCTCCAAATCCTGCTCTTCAACCTCTCCATCGATACAGAGGGAGACCAGTGGCAAAACTTGCATCAGCTCCAAAATAGCCAAACTTTGTTCCCTAATCATTTCATAAACATAGATTTGTTTGTGGTCCCTTGTGTAACTGTTGTTGGCTGTTCAGTAAATGATGCTGACAGGTATTTTGGAGAAGTTTTGAAGGAAGAATCTGAGTACCTAGTTGTTTACTCAGTTCGAAGGTAGTGAATTAGAGTGCTACCTATTAGGCTGCTACATCCATTTTGCAGCTGGGACCCTGAACCTGGCAGAGTAGATTTCCCCAAGGTCGCTCAAGAATATCTATCCCCTGGGTCTCAGCTTGATGCCTTAACTAGGTGGCCGTATGACTGAGTTATTGTTTTAGGTATAGGCAAGTGTCCTGTGTTTCTCTGGGATGGAGTGATCCCACTAACTAGAGTAACTGGCACTTCAGATAGCTCATGAAATCAGGATTCATGACATCCCACTAGATCTCAGTTTTATTAATCATGAGATGTTGGGTCATCACTCTTTGCTGAGAACAATGCTTGCATTGAAAGCATTAGAAATCTGGGAGCAGAGCTCTGCAGCAGTTTTAATAATGGGAAAAGTAAGGATAAAAATAGCCATTCTTGCTGGGACCAAAGGATTGACATTTTAACCCTAACATACTGATGCGAAAGCAAGCTTAATTATTAATATGAAACAACATAAAAAGCTAAGAAAGTATTTGCAAATTCAGTTACAGATCCTCTCTCAAGCTAGCAGTATGGGACTCCTTTCATTGTGCCCTAGCCATCAACAGTACATTGCACACGGATTTATCTATATTAAACCAACTTGTGTTGTGTGATATGATTTACCACTGGCCCTAAAATCCATCTGCCTACGGCTGACGACTCTACCCTGAGCTCTGTCATTGTTTCTAGTACGTGATAAAGCCTTAAGGAATCCTCGCTTGAGAAAAGGCAGGATCAATTCTTCATTTGTTTGTTGTATTTGGGACACCACATTCAGGCTGTTGAAATAGCAATCAGATGAAGAACCTGAGTCTGAACTTTTAATTCTAAAAATACATACAGAGTTAATTATCCTCGGATTTTTCCTGAATTGTATGCTTTGGACTATACCCAGGAAACTTGTTTCCAGTATGTGTTGAGAATATATTTTATGTGCTATAAAATGCATCCTACCATCTAACCACAAAGGTTAAGTTAGGTCTTGTAAAAAGAGATTTTTCATATTATTGTAACAGACACCTACTTTCATGTTCATGTAAATATGGCAGGCTCTGTCCTGTGTGACAAAGAGTGCCTGAAGGGGACTTGAGAATGAATAGGTTTAAGAAAAAGTATTTTAGCCTAAGCCTTGTCCATCTTTAATTAGTTATCAGGGTTAAAGGAAGGGTCAAGAGCCTGGAGCTGCTTCAGGACTAATGTGTCAAAGGAAAGTGAAGCCTAACACTGAAGAGGAAATGATGCTCCTCAGAGGTTTAATAATTTTTTGACCCTGTGTCAACCATTATGACTACTAATGGCAGCTGGGGCAGAAATGTTTCAGATTAGACTTTGCTTTGCAGGTGGTTAGGAGGGGATCCCATGCCATCATACAGACCCCTCGCAAGCTAGAATTCAAAAAGAAAAATGCATTTCAGTTTTACAGGCAGGATGGAAAATCTCATAGTCTGACACTGAAGTTTCTCCACTGTTCATACGTTGCCTTCATATCAGAGAAAACAGAACTAGCAATAATATGCAGCCAAACTGCATGAACTCTACCAGCACAACCATATCTAACAGGAGTTGTGTTGATTTTCTAATTAGATTAAATGCCCGGAGCTCACACTTACGGAATACAGTGCGTGCGCTCAACAAAGTAACACTTACATGTGTACAAAACACTCTGTGCTTTTATTACGTGACAGAGTAAGGGAGATAAAGTTTTGGAGACAGTCTACAACCCACTTTTTTCTTTTAAAGCGTGAATATTTTATTAGTTTTAAACAAATGGAAAGAGAGAGCAACAGGACAAAGGAAAGCAATCTTCCACAGGATAATAATTACCAAGAAATGTCCCTGATGTCATCTGCTGTTTGCACAAGCACTGTAGTTCTGTTTTCAGGTGCTGTACTTTTGATAGACTTGGCACAGTAACTGAGCCAACCTTATCCAGTAGCTCTGTAGAAGCATAACAGCAAAGTTTCCATCAGAATTAATGAAAGTTGTGAAGAGGGATGTGACAGGCGGTCCACAGGACAGGGCGGCAGAGAGACAGGACCTTTGTCTCTTCACTCGACATTTCACACTGTCAGTGCTCGTAAGTCAGCCTCACCCCCCCAATGATTTGCCTCTGTCCTGTTTTATCTATTTATATGGTTAGGCAGCCTCATAATAAATAGCACTTGCAGATTACTGTGTTAGATTTCTTATACTGACAACAAGTATCATAAACCTCATTGCCCAAAGAACAGCTTGGTGTTCTTCATGTACAAAAGAAAGTATTTTCATTGCCTTGTGTGAAATCATACCATGTTCTGGCATTTTCCTACACGGAGTCCAATGCTAACAGGTACCTGTACCATGTCTGGTGTGTTTAGGCAGCAGGGGGTAGTCTGACGGACTTTGTCTCGGGGCAATGGTGAAGTTCTGCATACAGAACCTTAAATGTCATGTCTGTGTGTATACCTGCAATTTTTGTCTTGGATTCACAATGGGATGTATAAAGACGTATCTCTCTCAGAGGCCCGCGAGAATCATTTTGAGGACATGTTTTGTCTTTGGTTTGCTTCTGATCTGATTGATGAAAAAATTGCCATTAGCCTCAAGAGAAGCAGAAACTTTAATTATAATTATGAATTAAATGAACTGGGGGAAGATGTCTTTTCCCCAGACAGTAATGTGTGACTTGCAAGCTGCTTTATAAAGCTGGTACAGTCAGTGTTTTCCTCATCTAGACCTGATTCTCCTTTTCCTTACTCTGATGCAAATCAGATCTGTCTCCACTGGAATTAATTGTTGGTTACCAGCAGTGCAGTCTACCAGGGTAAGCCAGGCAAAATATATTCCAACCATTGACCTGAGAGAAAGAGACGGTGCTATCAAAGCAAGGGAAATGGAGCACAAGCTGATTGCTGTAGGTAACATGGTTGCACAGTGTCCACGTTGGCCATGGCCAGGTGACAACTGCTCACTCTTTCATCTTCCTCTGCCATTGGTTTTACATCTGACCGTGCAGCGTTCACGTGAAAGAGGAGCACGGAGAGAAGCGCACGACGGGAGGGGCCTCCGCTCAGCGCGGTGCTGCCAGCGGGGAGCACCAGCAGCCGCTCGTTCGGCTTCTTCGGCTGTGAAACGTCCCTGCTCTTGAGCCACGGCTCCCAGTCTTAGCAGGCACCCTGTCTAACGCCGGGCCGTGAACTGCTGTTGCAAGGGAAAGCATGGCGTTTTCTTCTCTCTTTCTCCTTTCTGAGAGAGGCTAGTCGAGGTAAGATGGGCATAACGAACACGATTACTATATTAGGCCTTTGGTAGCCTATTTATTTATTTGGCATGTCCAATGTAGTAGGCTTGTCATTGAATAATGGAAGCCTCCTTCCTGAACTCTTTAGTTGAGCCAAAAATTCAGTATTTCAGATATCTTAGATGCCCATCGTCTGGGTTTTAGAAAGGACTCCAGGTTGGCTGACAGTAGATCACGTATTGCTTCCGATGCCTCTGTGGAAGTTGCTTCTTTGGTAGGGGTACGGGACAGGAAAGGATGTGTTTGGGTTTTGTTTGATGTGTGTGTGTTTAGAGGGGGAGACTTTTGCGCAGCAGCCTTCTCATCTATATGTAGCCACTCAGTGGATACATTCCTCATTCTTTTAAGCGTGTGCAAAGCTTGTGTTTAAGCTCCTGGGGATGTGTTGTTAAGCTGAGATCTGCTAGGAGGGTCTTCACTGACCCGTTGCAGGTGCAGGGGAGGTTCATTCCTCTTTGCGGTCTTTATTTATTCTGTTTCTGGACTGAAGTCACCCAAAAAAAGATGAATATTGCATGCCCTTTTGATTTCTCTATCCCTTTTCCCAGACCATGCCTGCACTCTGCTTTCCCTGCTGAAAAGAACATTTCATTTTGTGGGTGCTCAGTAAATTTGAGTCTGAAATTCCCTTGACCTTGTTCCCCTCAGAGTTCAGCAAGGTTCAGCAAGCATCTGGTTTGTGGGCTGCCACAAAACCAAGCCTCGTCTTTAGGCACGTAAAGGCCTGCAGTGAATTCAGCTACAAGCAAGCGGATGCCAGCCTCCCAAGCTGGCCAAATATTATGCTGTTATAAAATTGCAATCTTCCTGGGCTATTTGGTGAAATCTTCCACATTTGAGATGCTGGAGAATAGTGTGTGATTGCCTTATTGCATGCCCACCTTGCAATCAGCTGGAGGTAGGGCTGACAGAGGATGAGTGCTGAGAAAGCCATCCTCCTCCTCCTCTTCCCCCGGGCAGGGCAGGAAAATGTGTTTTCTCTTTCAGGGCATGGGCTATGCTTTGCTGTGCCCATTCTCTGTCCCTGTGCGGTCTCCAGGGCTGAGGCGGGGAAGAGGGGTCCCTCTGACACGGAAACGACTCACTAGTAATTCTTGGAAAAAGTCCTGTTTTCTGTCATTTCTCATTCAACTTGGCCTAATTTTGGATTCATAGCGCCATCGGTCTTATGGGGCTCTAAGGTGGAGGCAGGCTATATGGCATACAGGATTTTTTGCTTCCTTGCTTCCCATTTGGTGGCACTGTGATACCGCGTGCCCTTCCTAGGACCACGGAAAACCCTGTGACCAAAGGACTTCCAGCTGAGCAATTTTCCCTTCCTGAAAATGTGTGCACTGTAAACCAAACCCTTGCCTCCATCCTTATAAGCTGCCTTACCGAGCTAGCACCTGCTGTTAATTTCACAGTAAACAGTACTTGTTGCTCTAGAAAGCTTTTTAATCATAACGTTAAAAAACTGAACAGAAATCCCATCCATACAGTTAACTCCAGCTGCTTTTCTTGCAATGCATGGGGAATGATCTTGCCAAGTGATGGGCATCCAAATGCAAATGGAATTAGCTTTGCAGCCATTCATTTTAAATTGCTCTTGAATCATTCTGAAGTAAATTCCATTTGAGAAGAATTTGCTTCAGGTCTCGCACAAAGAGATAATGGTCCAATATATTATGATCTAAGCAATAATAGTTTAAGTCTCGCAGTTCAGAAATATAGTGAGTTATATGCTGGGTTGATGAGAATTAAAGCTTGATATATAGTAATAAAACTAGTGATCTAGAGATGAATAGATTGGTGTACGGAGCACAATATTTTCCTGCCACAGATTAGAGCGGGGATACTAGTCCATAAAAAGGGAAGTATACCATAAAATCTCCTTTTTCACTTGTTATGCATGAAGAGCTATGGTATGTACAGTTTTACAAACAAATGCATGAAAAGAATAAAGACTGTTGCTAACATCAAAAGGTTCCTGACTTAGGCAAAGATTTGTTTTACCTTAAAAGATAATTGAACTAAAATTAAACTGAAATTCCTATGTGACAGTCCGTGCCAGCTTCTGTTAATGCTGATTTCAGTGACACTTCACCTATTCCTATAGATTTTGCATTTGACTTGCCTTTAAAAAAATACCTGGTTGTCAGATACTACAGAAGGCAAATAAAAGAGCATATCTGTATTTGGCCCAGCAACTAAAATAAAATTTCCAAATTAAATTTATAGATTAAAATGGCTTTTTAAAATTTATTTTCTTAATATGAATGAATTGCATGAGTGAAACCAGTTTAGCGGTACCATTAATCAGGTCTTTTGTCTTGCTAATATAAATCAGTCAATAACAACAGATGGGCTGTACACTTTATTATGTGAAAATAAAGATGAATGCGACGTACTGCAGAAGTAAACTTGCAGCTCGAAGTTACTGAGCACAGAAGGGGATTTGTTACAACAGGGGAGAACGATGCGTGCCTCGTATTTGCATTTGATCAAGGTTGTAAGGGGAACTTGCTGCATGTGACATTGACATAATGATTGGAAATCAAATATGTGAATTTTTAGTGCCTGTTTGTATCTACACTTCCAGATCACTCCCAAATGGTTTAATTGGCTTTTTTCCTCCAGACAGAAGAAAAAATGTCTAACTCCTTAGGACAGTTAAATAAGTGAGATATAAAGTTTACTGCTTTGTTGCGCCGTCAAGAGATGAACATTTTAAATAACCAGTGATAACCGTAAGGAAGATTGAGATCAAAGTCTCAGGCAAGATTTATCATCTTGCACAGAGGTGGAGCACGCAACAAGAGGCGACCCCCATCCAAATTATAGGCCCAGCAGGCCACGTGGTTATAACACAGTCAGCCCCGAGAAACCTAAGACAGAGCTTGGTCTTTGTATGGACAGAGGAATGACCTGTGTTCACCAGAGCTGGTCAGGAGAAACTTTGATGGAAATGTTTATTAGGTTGTTAGAAACTGTGGCCTCATGAAAACACAGATTCATGAGATTGCTTCGGTTTTACCAAAAGTTCGTTTTGTAGAGAATTGCAAAAAATCTCAACACAGTCAAATGTTCTATATTGACTTTTTCAGAGGTAAATGTCTGTGTTGGATTTTTCAGAATACTTTGTTATGTAATTACACTGCCATTATAATTATGCTCGCATGGTGCTGCGAGCATTACAATGAAAGCATAACAGCATATCAGTCTAAAGAAAAAAAATGAAACGCAAGACTTGGATCCAAGATGTGTGTTAAGGTTGATGGTTCAAAACCCTGCCCCAAATCAGCAGCCGAATCGGCCGACTGTCCTAAGCCATGCCGCAGCTGTGCCTGTTGTGATGGGCAAGCCATCACGAGGGGATTTAAGGTTCTTCCTCCTCAACGCATCCTCGTCCCAAGAGGCGAGTATCGCAGCCTGGCACAGGGGACCCGTGGCTGCACATCTTCTCTACCTGTGAACCACCATCCCGTGGCTTCAGCTGGTGGCGGCTGGCGTGCCTGGGCGGGAGGGGAGCAGTGGGTTGCCTCCCCGCAGCAGCTGATCCCATCTCTTTGAGGAATGCAGGGAACACCAAGTGACTTCCCGCTGCGATTCGCACAGGCTGATAAAGCTGCCTGTTACCTTTCAGCGGTGAACAGCAGGAGCTCGGGGCCCTGAATGCTAATGGAGGTAGGACTAGCTTTGCCGTGTGATTGGGGGTTTTTCTGCCAAACACAGAAAAACCCAGTCGTGGTCATATTCTTGGATGCTCCTCTTAAGAATCTGCTCTATACAAAAAACCCTCCAATGTTGCTACTAATAGCAACAGTACGAGGACAGGGATTGAATGAACATACTCCAGTTAAAAAAGCCCAAAAAATCTGTTTTAGCTACTATCTTAAATTTATTCTAAAAGTGCAGATTTTAACTGCCAGTTTCCAGGGACAAGGCAGCCTCTGTGCACTCTGTTTGTGTGACAGTTTGTGAATGGTTTCCATCTATATCCCTAACATTTAAGAGCGGTTCAGATGCCTCTCGATAGCAATGAGAAAGAGTGTGGAAAAATAAAGCTGGGCTTTATTATTGCTTAAGAAGAGTAAGGTGGAATTATAGCAAGAAGCCAGTAAGAAAAGTGGCTTGTACCTGACTGCGGGATGCCAGGCTGGCGGAGAGAAACAGCTATCGCCACAATCAAAACATGAAACTAGGTTGTCGTGTACTGAGCAGTGCTGTGAATCCACTTTAACATAAAAATAATTTAAACTTTAGAAGCAGTTACCTTCAGGAGGGAAAGCCAAAGCCCACACACATTCTCCAGGCTGATTGAAGAAATAATTTTAAACCCCACCTTTTTTCTTTTCTGCAGCTTGCTTATCCTTCCTTTTAGACTTTCTCGTTACAACTTTGATAAGATGCAGTTAATTGGTCAGGCAGCGTAAGTATTGTCTTTGATAATGTGCAGAAATCTAGTGGTGAAAATAAATACATTTGTTCTTCCAGTCACCAGAAATTAGTGAAGCAATACTTGTTTAATTATAAAACATATGTGTGCTTTGTTAGTTTCCATCTGTCTGCTTGCTGATTTGCAATTAAATGACCAGAAGAAAAAGATACATCCTGTGGCAATTCAGGGGAAATGATTCATCTCTAATGTTTCTGTGTTGTGGATGTCTATGGAGCAGTGTGTGCAAGAGGGAGAAGGAGGGAGTGGGGAAGAGGGGGAGATATGGATAGGAGGGGATGAGGAATGCTGAAAAGCCTCTTGCTTCGGTTCAAACATGTTTTGTTGTCGTGAAACCAAGTGTGGACTCCCATTAACTTATTGTAACTCATCTTTCTCTTTGCAAAAAAGTGGGGTGCAAAATGGAGCAAGGAAGAAATACCTAATGGGGAGAGGAAATGGGACTGCAGAAAAAGGAGGCTGGTGTGGTCAGAGTGAAAAGGAAACCACAGAAAAAAAGGAAGGATGGGAAAGGGATAAAAATTAAATTTAATTTGAGTATTCGGACATGATTAGTTGGAGATGGAAATGGGATTGTTATAGTATGTCACAGATTCTCCCTTTGCTAGAAGAATGTCAAGCCTTATTTAGTGGCCCTTTCTTCTATCATTGAACCAGTTCACTTCTATTAACTCTCAGGGAGTGATGCGGTATTGAGTCAGGCCTGTTACTCTTTGTAAAATAAGACACCCAAAAGGGCAGAAGTATTTTTAAATTAATATGAAGGGGAAAAAAAAAATTGGTGAACATACGCTCTCTGCATAAATAGTTCAAGAGGTTCACAAAATCTTTTGCTGTGTAAGGTATTCCCATCACTGATAAAGACGTACAGTCTACCTCCATATAGCTACAGGGATGGGTACCATATTACCTTCTCCCCCATCTCCTTCATCTGTTCCTCTTCTTTCTTGTCTTTCTGCAAAAGCAGTAGCTGGAAGGAGAGCCTTTCGTGCCCCTTGTAATTCTGGACACAGCCTGCACAGGCATGTCTCAGGTACAGGGAGGTAGCTGTCTGACATTTCATCTTCATGAAGACTGGCAGGGAGAAGATAGCCAGCCTTCCACAGTATTTTTAGTTTGATGTTCTGTGGTGTTTTATTGATCATCAGCAGCGTGCGTCACTGTGTGTAATGACAACTGCTTCAGAGGCAGGAAGGGGGAGGTTGAATAAGGCCTTCAGGACTGTCAGCTTGCTGCTGGTGCATCTGCCAGTAGTTGGTGCCCCCCACCCCTTTGCTGCTGGGAGCCTCTTGGATGTTCTTGTGCACTGACGGCAGGTGGAGAGGTGGATGGGAAGGGGGTTATTCTCTGCTGAATTGGTGCTTTCTGATGTGGAAGACTTCCTCTGCAGAAAGGGGTAGAGGGGTTGTAAAGGGGGATTTGTGAAGAGGGAGGGAGAGAGAAAGGAAAGTACGTGTGTTAGGTGTTTTCAGTGTTGCCTCCCTTGCATTGGATTCTTTTCTCCTCCTCCAGACCTCTTACGTCAACTTTATTCATTACCAGCAGCACCAGAGAGGTGCAGAGGTTCCTTATGTCAATAGCATGCGTCCGTGTTGGCCCAAAATGTCACCATCTCCCAGCTGCTCTGCCCCATGTCCCAGCTCCCGATTCCTTTCCGTAGTGAGGACTGCACGGACCAGTGTACAACAAACAAAGTAAATAAAGCAGAGCTTGGCACCTTCATTAGCAGTCTTAGCAAGAGAGTCAGAGTACGAACAAAGAGGCACAGACTGGACTTGCATTTAGTCTTTTGCCCTTAGAGCAGATTTCAAATTGCTCATCTGAAACGAAAGGCGCTATTTCCTATTTGTATCAGCCTCAGCCAATACTAGCTATGTGCATGCACTTGATTAAACAGTGCGATAAGTCACTATTGAAAAGTGTGACCTTGAAGCCTCCAAAAGTTTCTATTATTTCTTTTTACGGTTTTGCAGGCAACTCTCCCAAGCGCTAACATAATGCTTTATTGCTAGTACTGCTGGTGATGATAACAAAGGACCATTCCCAGACATGTGAATGTGCACAACCCTGTCACATCACATAGAGGAAAGAGAGCTCAGGATGTAAAGAACAATTTCTTCTAGTCTGAAAACAGCAGTGCATTGAAGCCTCGGTCTAGGAATGCTCCTAAGATAACATTTTATTCGAAAAGTATGCTCCTTTTGAAATTTTCAGAAAGTGCTTGTGAGTGTTTGCCAGCTGAATTTTGGTTGTTTCATTTGTCCTTTTTGTCTCTTCTCTACAGATGATGATTTTTTTCATGAACTTCCGGAAACTTTTCCGTCTGATCCTCCAGAGCCATTGCCCCACTTCCTCATTGAACCCGAGGAGGCTTACATTGTGAAGAACAAGCCTGTGAATCTGTACTGCAAAGCGAGCCCAGCCACGCAGATCTATTTTAAGTGCAACAGCGAATGGGTTCATCAGAAGGACCATGTGGTGGATGAGAGAGTAGATGAAACCTCTGGTGAGTTTGTGTTATGTCACAGAGGGGTGGGAATTAAAAATCATTAATATCAAGCCCACCGTTGTAACCTAGCAGCTATTTCATATGGCAGCTACTTTTCTTTACTCGTGATACAGCTGTGAATTCTGTATCTAGCATTATTGAACATTAGCTGTCACAGCACAGAGGTGGTGTCTGCATCCAGGTCGGTCAGTAAAACATGATTGTAGAGCACCCTGCCCGAGTTTGAAACAAAAACCCAGGAGAACCGTGCACAAACGAAATGGAATTGCTTTCTCAGCCAGGTCTACTCCCTGTTCACTTCCCCAGGGTCACAAATTCCCAGGGGCGGCACTGTATTGTAGTCACAGACCAAGAACCACATTCTCCCCAAAGTGCCGAAGAGCAATTGGGTTGTTCCTAGAATGATGTTCTCTTGGGGAGATTTGAGAAAAAAAGGAGAAATTTAATCAGCTTCCAGCAAGAAAGAAGGAGAAAGCACACCTGGGCACAGTTTAGAGCAGTGTATTGATCCAGAGCAAACACGTGGCTGTTACTCCATTACACTTTTCTGCCTGGTCCATAGAGCCTGTATGAAGAACTACAGTAGTTTAGCAAGGAAAAGGGGAAAAAAAAAAGAAGCCAAGAGCCTCATCCTTCCTCGGTCAATACCAGAAATCCCACTGACATTCATGGAAGAAAAATAGGACCCTATTAGTACCAAAAGAAAGAAAAAAAGGGTTTAAAAACTTGAGTAATAAACCAGTGTAAATCAAAGATATGATTGTCCCCATTTGGGAAGACTGGTAATCAATAGGGTTTGAGTCACATGCAAGGAGAGAAGCGGGACTTACTGCTGTTTTGATGGCTCTGAGAAATAACTGGATACCAAGCAAGAAGGTACCTTTCATTTGGGAATTACACCACCACTTGGTCTAATTACTTAGAAAAATAACTCCACCAGATGTCTTGGAAATCTCTTGTGAACTGGGTTTTGTTTGTTTCAGCTCATTTATTTGCACAGAGATCAAAAGCATGAGCTTTTAACAGTACTGTGGTGCTCTCAGCTTGAAAAAGAGAAGGTGGGTGTAGGAAGAAAGGCTGTAGAAAAAATCTGTATTAAACTTTGGGCCTGTTTATTTGTGTGTAAGAATTGGCTTTTCCAGCAAGTTGACTGCAGCAGAAAAACTAAGAAAAGAAATTCTTATTACTTAATACATCTTCAATTTCTTTCATCCATGGGAGTCCGCTGAAATGAAGAAGGACAAGCAGGAGGACAGCTATCACTGTGTTAATTTTTTAAGCTTTTATTAACATCAGCATTCAGAAACATGAAAATGTTTCACTTCAGATTAAATTTTTCCCTACAGGTGAAAAATTCCTTCTTTTTTCTCAAAATCTCATTGTAGAAAAACTTCATGATGCCGTAAAGGAAATTGCATTCTACAAGTGTAGAAGGGCAGTCTTGAAAAGAGATGCCTCTGAATATATCAGAGGACAAATGTTTTGCATAACAAACAGCAGCAATTATATGCAAACGAAACCCATATCCAATTAGAGATTAACATAATGTACTGGAGTTTGGGGGGGGGGAGGTGTCAAAAGCTGTGCACATCAGATTATTAGCACAAGAGCCACAAACCCAGTCACACTAATAGCTTGTTAAAATGAAACTGTCATCAGAACCTAAATTTGTCAGTCAACCTGGTCGTTGCCAAAAGGTTGATTAATGCACGTCACGGTTGCAGTGTTTGTGCACCTTCCTGTAAGCAGACTGAGAATCTAGGGCTCATAGCACATAGTTAGTATAGAAATGGGTAAACAATGTATTTAAGGTAGTGGTAAAATAATAGCTTCTTCAAAGCAATGGAAGCTTGGGAAAATATATCCACCGCAGATGGAGCTGGAGAAAAAGTTGTGGGAGACAGTGACAGTGAGGATTCATTCTGGTGCACGAAGAAGGAGGTATTGGCTTTGGCAGCTTGCATCAGTCAGGCTGGCAAAGCCCTTTGACTCTATCTCTTTTGAGGCTATTTTGGTTTCTTTTGCTATTTTTAGCTAGCTCGTGCAGTAGTTGTAACCTCGGGCACAGCAGTAGCGACTGAGCTGCTCAGAGGGTGGTGTAAGGATGGCAGCCCAAGCCTACACTGCTGCTAGCTTCAGGCTTGCAGTTAGAGAGGCTGGAGAGATTGTCCACAAACCAGGTTGGGTCTAGCCTTTACTCGGGTAACCCGGGGCTCAAAGGGATCCCAGTTACACAGTGTTTCTGCGGGGTGAGTTGTGTAATCCCAGCAACTGAAAACTGGGTGCATTCTTCTTTCCTGATATTTTACTGTTCCTAAGGTCTGCTCTGCCTACCTACGAAGAAGAGCACCATGCTGAGGCGGTCTTCTGCTGCTGTTTTTGAACCAGGCTTTTTCCTTCAGTTCTTTAGGTAGAAAAGCAAAGCAAAGGAAAGCAGGACAAACAGACAATAAAATATATGAGAGAAAAAAAGTAAAGGTCACCTGTGCTTTCTTTTCTAAAGGACGGGTGATCAGGAAGAAAGAGGACTAAACCACAGGTGTGATGCTAGCAGTACATCATCCTGGGATTGTAAATGATGCATGAAAGAGAGAAATAGGTTTTGATTTGCAAAAGATTATGTGTTCATGGACTTTGAGCCTGTGCCCAGGAATGAAATCTATGTAGAGATGATTAACTCTTCTTATAAGGCAAATTTGTTTCTGTCATTGATAAAACCAGAGACAACAGCACAGCGATAGCAGTGGCACAAGAGATGGAATGAGAGTGCAGCCGAGCTCTCATTGAAGAGAGCTGCTAGAGAGAAATGTTGAATACATTAAGAAGGTTAATTTTTAAGAGAGGAAAATAAATATTTATCTCTTTTTCCTATGTATATATATTTTTCTTTGTAACAGAGAGAAGGTACAAAATAAGAGTTACAGTTATATGCACTTTGCACTGTGGGATATTTTTAAACAGTAGGTAAAGCATTGCTGTAAAGAACATGCACAGGAACTCTGTGGGAGTTGTTGCCTTCTGGTTGGAGAAGATGAGAACAGTAATAGTGACAGGGTGTTCTAGTACCACTTTATTTAATTAAATTAGCCTGAAGAGAGAGCCTTGCAAAAAAATTTCCAATGATTGAGTCTGAGAAGCCAGGAGCTTTACATAGAAGATCATTACATTCTGTTTTTTAATCCTCAGACTCTCTAGAATTTTTCTTTTTTATGGAAAAAGCTAAGCATTTTCATAAAGAAGTCAAATGGGTGCTTTGAAAATCTTTAGTGCACATCTTTGACTCTTTCATTTCCTATGTACATGAAATACAAGGCAGGGCATGGTCTTTTTTATGTTTTTACTGGAATATTTTCCCATTAATGTGGAAAAATATATGTAAAGAGTAAGAACACTGGTTTTAAAAAACAAAGATGAAAGTTGTTTTGAGGGAACACATTTGATTTTATGGCTGACTGTCATAAAAGATAACATCAATGAAAGTAAAAGGAACCCTGCAGAACTGATGCTTTTGCGGGCAAGAAAATTCCATTGTCACAGGGCAGGAAGCTCAATAGCATCAATAATTGTTAGAGCAATTTGTGCACATTTTCCAAATTACTGTACCTCTGAAAACGACTATGTCAAAAGATTTTATTTTGCATGTGTGCTTTTTATGGAGAAATATTTTCAGACACGCACACACCAGTTCTGCAGTGGTGGGAGAGTTGTGAATGTATAGAAAATCAGCGTCCTGCACCCCTTTCATTTGTCCAGAGGGATTAAATGCTGCTAAATCAAACCCCACATCCCAGCGGTGTACAACGGAGAAAAATCAGGACTATAGGGACCTTGTTTTTGTCTTTTCAATTTGGATATGCATTGTAATAGTTTCTCCGTGACTATTAAGGTGGAATGATCTATAAAACCTCTCTTGCCCTCTGCAATGCCAGCGACATGTTCTTCTTCTCTCTCCTTCAAGCAAGGAGAAAACAACATTCTAAGTGCTAATTAAATAGACATATTGGGCAATTCAGCCGGCATTATTGTTTGCCTACACTTTCTGTCTTCTTTTGCTGGGATGCATAGGGAGAGGAGGGCTCAGGGAGTTTGCTGATGACCTCCTCCATGTTCCCAAATAGCAGCAAGATGGAATAAGGACTCTTGAGCCTGGCCTGAGGCCCCAGCTGAAGCAAAATGAACAGGCTTATCTGTGCAATCTCGGAAGAAAGGCATGCTGAGGGAGGCTCTGTTAAGGAGCAGGTGAAGTCGCCAATCCTTTCTCCCATGCCCTGCCTTCAGAAGCAGCCTCTCAGAAGACCTGATGTCCCCCAGGAGCATCCCCGGTGCCACCCAGCCTTCAGCAAGGAGGATAGGTGGCTCCGAGGACTTTCCCTTCAGCTGCCCCTTCAACTCTCTGCCGCCCCGCAAATCAATGAAAACGATAAAGTTAGAATCTGACTCAGAATAAGATTTTTGTCTGATTAAGAGGGTTTATTGAACTGCACTGAGGTGGATGAATATGCTCTTATTTTCGGACAGAAATCTTAGACTTCTTTGTTTCAGTTTCTTTACATAGCCGCTGCTGTGATTCCTGCACTTACCTCCCACCACTACCTTTCCCCATTAATAAAGTATTTTTGGATGACTTGCAGATTTGATGAAAGGAGACTGAGCTTTTGATGTAGGGTCAGCATTGATCTGGCAAATAGGAGGTTGTTACCTTAAGCAATGGGTTTGGCAGCCTGTCGAGGGAGTAGGTACCCAGCTAGCTAAGTCTTTAATAGATCACCTTCTCAACAGAAAGATCAAAGATTGACGTCTGCCCTTTTGCCTTTAAAACAGCTCTTACAAGATGCTGCAGCCAAGACAGCAGTGGGGAAACCTCCACAGCGACTGTCTCTGCTCTTTTGGCACCACGTCTAGAGGCAGAAAAATCACTTCCAGCACACAGTGCTCTATCGCTTTATCTTCCTCTCTGTGTGTACATCTCACAAAAGCCGTTTATTTTGGTGTTTGTGACACCACGCTTTGGAAGGCTGCATTGCCCTAATGACAAAAGCCCCATCAACTTGTTTGGACGTTGTTTAAGGTGGGACTTTTCATTATACAGCAAAAATCATTATGCAGCCTCTCATTTTGAGCAGCTGTGCTCGTTTGTCTTAGTATTTTTTTATAAATAAGAAAAACTGTCGTTACTTTTTAAATACAACACTTCTTTGAATACCAGGGTTGAAGAACTTAATTTGGGAGCTCAAATATGAAATTCGGGTGCCCCCTGTCCCCATGTAAGCACAGCTCAGGGAGGGGAGTGCAGAGGGGTACTATTTTACTTGTTTTCTGTGACCCACAGATCTTCCTTTCCTTAATGTTCTTTTCCCTCTCTGCACATCTTCCTTCCTTAATCTCTTTTTGCTGCTTCTTGACCTGCTGTAGCCTCCTAATTTTCTGTATTATTTTTCAAGAGTCCAAAAGATAGGGAAAAAAGCTATTTTTCCTGAACAAATGTGGCCAGTTTCCCTATTAACTTCAATAAGGAGATGACGAGGGATGCTAAATGCTGCAGTTATACTTAGCCTGCAATATTTTGACTCTCTGGGGTAGAATACCTTGGGGTTATGTTAGTAAGGGTAGCCACACATCATAAATAAGGATTGTTTTCATTCCACTGTTGTCACAAGTCATTTTATTTTCCCTTTATCATTGGATCAAATCCATTACAAACATCAAGCACCCCAATTCAAAATAATTATTTCTCAGCAACATATTGCCAATTTTAGCTCTGCTCCTTCAGTACTCTGCCCTAATCCAACTCATTTCAAGGAAATGTAAAAATGTGTCTGTGTATCTCTTCCGAAATGCTTCTATTAATAGTTTTGAGATGCGAGTTAGAATTGATACTACAGTCCATTTTCTTTAGTAATTCGAAGCCTGTCCCCTCTTTGGAAGGATGCTGTAAGTGAAACATGTTTGTATGTATGGTCTGGAAGGCTGCAGCTGGTGCAGAAAGGAGCAGACAACTCTGTTTCTCCAAAGAACTGGAATTCTCCAGGGAACTACAAGCCGTTTACTTACATAAAAGTATATGAACAAACCCACAGTTTTTTCCTATTTGACATTTAGGTTGCAGCCATTTTAGATGTCACTGGGGCCATCTTCTCTCTGCCTATCACTCCCCGTGGCCTGGCGGGCAGCTCTCCTGGGGAAGAGGAGCCCCGTGCCCATCGCCGCTGCAAGAGAAGTTCTCTCTTCTTGCAGTTTGCATCTTCAAATGGTCCCTAGCATGCCCAGATCAAGGGAATACCTGACAACAAAGCTGCTGCAGACATTTTTTGCAAGCAGGCAAAGTTTCCACTTTTATCTGGAGTAATTAGTATACTTTGATAGAAAAAGAGCCAGTTTGGAAACTTCAGAAGCAACACACACGCGGAGGCAGAGAATCACCATTTTCTAGGGTATAAATTCAAAATGGTGTTTATTTTTGTTGGAGTGAGTGGAAAAATCACTGAGGGCAGTCCTGACCTAAAGAAGGGAAATAATCTTTTTCTAAACAGAATAAGAACATTGGGCGAGATACTTGCTTCTGGAGGGAAATGTGATTATAGGCAGTACAAAACCACTCCCCAAACCCAGGAAGCTTATCTTTTTGTATAGAAGCCTGCAAAAGACTGGCGGTTTTGAGTTTAGACTCCACTGAGTATAGTATCCACCATGTATAACACACTTATAAAACTTATATTAACATATCATTAATTTCTTCTTTAATCAAACTGTTATATGTGGGGGTTTTGTCCCTATAAGTCTTTGTGGAAGGCTGCTTCTAGCTCTTGCATGTAGACACCTTCTTTACATGTTCACAGCCATTGACACCTGCCTGTTCTGCAAATGCCGTCCTTTCCAGCAGCTCTTTGCCCTGCGGGGGTGCATGCCCCGCCACCTTTACCGACAGCAGCCCTGGACCTCGGGAACCCTCTGCACTCATGCTGCTAAGCTGACTGAGCCGGGCTCTTCCAGCCTCGGCACTTGCCCTATCCTTCAGGGTATTCGGGGATGCTGACAGGGGGGCCCAGAGGGAGCTACTCTTCCTGCAAGTTAATCCTGCTCACGCTCTTCCTGTGAGTAATGATGAGTAATGATGGGAAGGGTCAGTTGCCTATTCCAAATTTTCTGTGGATTCACCAAGTATGTCTGTGCAACTCACTCAACATCTTTGTTGCTTACCTCTGCAAAGTGCTTTGGGACCAAAAGATAAAAGCTTTAGGATATTTATTCATTTCTTATGGCAGTATTAACTTCCTATCTGCAGCTGTTCGCCTAATTGTCCTGAAGATTTCCTGTGGGCTTCTAGAAAAACAAATCTGAGACAGGAAATAAAGTTATTTAGAATAATAAGAAGAGGAATATGGATGCCTAGTGCATTCATCTGAAGCATTTGAGGATACCCCTCTGACTATTTCCAGCCTACACCTTATCTCCCTCCAAGTTTTCCCTTCGTTAAACCCTTTGTTACACACTCGTAACCCCTTTAATTCCCCAAAAGACAACTTCAGACATCAGTCCACCCACCACAGCTTCAGACTAGCCACAGCTTTGCGCAGTAATGCTTCCTTTTTCCATCTGTGTCCCCTGGCTCCTTTGGAGCCGAACGCCCTTTGTGTGGGATCTGGAGCCCCCATGGCGAGGGTGGTCTGGTGCCTGAAAGGCCAATAAATGTCAACTTGTTTTGGAATCGAGTCCCAAAGGATAGTCTCCATCTTGTGTCTGCTGGCCTAAATGGAAAACAACTGTTTTCTGGATACGGGAATGGCGGAAAAGAGCAGCAGAGCCAAGCTCTTGTGTGCTGTCAAACAAAAGCGCTGCAGTCAGTGGCACCCCGGCAGTGCAAGGGCAGGAACACTTGCATCCTATAAATGTAGGGGTTTCAGTTAATTAAATATGAGAATGAGGAGGACTAATAGGTCCATAGTTTCTTTGCGAAAATCCCTGAAAATACTCAGGGAAATGGAAGGTTCAAATTATACCCCACTTTTTCTTTGTTGAGAACAAGGTATAGTGTGATGCAGTCACTGGAAATGTCGTCTAACCCTCTTTAGAGACATTAGGGTCTTGATGACTGTGCAAGACGTTTAAGTGTTGCTGTCCTGAGTCCCTTGAAGTCTGTGTAAGCTTGTATCTCATTTGACTTAGTAGTATCTTCTACTTTTTTCTCCATTAGCTCATTAGACAGTGAAATCATTCTCTGAAAAGAGGTAGAAGAATTCCTATTGCTTAAAACTAGACTGGAGAAATCCTTCTTTTTTTAAAAAAAAAAAGCCATTTATATGGAACAACCGTTGTACATAGATCAGATTTAGCGAGGCTTTTTTCACTATGCGGGTAGGGTACCAAATCATCGCTAACGTGTAAGGGAAAGAGAGGTGGCTGTCACATGCAGCTCTGACCAGTACAGGATCTAATTTTGTGCTGCCTTTGCGGGTTCACCACTTGTATTCATTTTCTCATTCCCATGAATTCCCGATTCGTACATAAATGAGCAGCATGATGTGGTAGGTACCAGCAGGACTGCCATTCACTGGCAAGGTTATGTACAGCTCTTTCTCATCAGGTTTTGATGGGATGCCTTTCACAATTCCTCATAACTTCTCATCCCTCTTCATATTTTGATTGTGAGAGCAGAAAAGGAGTCTTTTGTCAGACTCTTCTGTGTCTCTTCTTCCCCCTGAATACTGATCTTTAGGCCCTCGCAGCCTATTCTATTATTTGCTCCCAGGTTTTGATTTTAGAGAGGACCTCGGTTGCTTGATTGCTGCTTTTGGCTTTCAGTGACTTGTATAATGATGTTTCTGTAATGAGTGCTGACACTGCACCGGGGTCGGTTGCCGTGCCCTCCTCTGAAGAGGAGTAAGGATTGCCAGGCCTGAAGAATAACGATGCCTAGAAGTGGATCAGGTTTGCTTTGGGGTTTAGTTTTAATCCTTTTGTTCTTCAATTAAGGTGGACACCCGTATTGGAATTCAGTCAGAGTGGGTACCCAGGGGGGAAAAAAAAAAAAAAAAAAAAAAGGCAGCCAGCATTACAAGGATACTATTGATGACATTTACTTACATAATGAAAAAGGTCTTTTTTCCATGTTAAAGTCGCATGGATCTGCAGAGCAACTTGCTGGCACCCCTGGTGCCTTGCTGTAGCTGGCAGGGATCATGAGCTGTGCTGTTTCCAGAAACATGTACACACCAAATGACTGCTGTGACCACCGGCCTGCCTTTTCGCACGCCTTCCTGCAATGATTCTTTTATTCGCTACAAACTAAGAAAAATCTCCTGGCGTTCAGGAGCCGGTGTTTTAACTGCTGCCCTGGCACAGCCCTGAAAACACACTGGATGGGGGAGCAGACAGTAAATTCCCAGAGCTTCATCTCTGTCTGGTGAAAGTGACTTTACTTGACAGCACAGTGGACAAAGCTGCTTTGAAAGCAGCTGCTTGCCTTTTTCTTTTTTTCGTTTTCATTTTTTTTTCAAGATACCTAAGTGGGCTGTGAAATGGCATCCCTAGCATGCAGAACAACAACAGCAAAAAATGGTGGGGCTTTTACACTTCTCCCCCAACCTGCTGTTCCTGCACATCGTGGGCTGAAAAATAGGAAAACAACTGCTGAGGAAGGCTCCTGAGTGACCCCTTGTGTCACGTTGCAACGGTCCTTGTTCCCACAATAGCTGCACCAGCCACTGAACTGTGTCATTGCATCAAGTTCACAGAAATAAGGCATTTTCACATTGTCTCTACTTCTCAAAGCCACTCAGAGTGGGTGTGCTACATAAGTAGATGTGCAGATACATATTTTTTGTATATATACACACATACCTATATGTCAGTAAGTCAATAACATAAACAACTTGGTGTATATTTTTATATAAAAATTTACACACAAACCCATTTATTGTTCATTCCCCCCCCCACTATGCAAAGGGAATGTAAACACGCTGTTCAAAATTCAGATGCTCTCGGTTGGCTTCCCAGATGTTTGAAGTTCAATAGATTTTTTTTTTTTTTTCATAATTTCCTCGGCTTCTTCTAGTGAAGTGCTAAACAACCATTATTCCTTTTTGCCTGCACATTGAGATTCATCTGTAGGCTCTAAACTGCCTCAAAAGTGCTTCAATTTTGCATGAGCGCTAAGCTGGGGACTGGGAAGCATTACCCACTGCTGAAGGCCCAGATCATTAGAAAGAGCATGTAGATCCTCTGAACCAGAAATAAAAAGTGCACAGATTTTCTTTGTGAAGTCTCAACTGCAGCTTTAAGTAAAACATGAACCATTGGCACGTTTTTTTTCCTGGCCCTTGAAAAATAAAACCCCAACATATTTTCTCAACTGCACGTGCCTCAACCAAGAGAAGGGAAGATTGGGCTTTGACCCAAAAGCTGCAGCTCCGAAGAGCTCATACTCATGCTTTCCTATGCCCATGACCTCCCTTCTTCCTGCTCCCTGTAAGTAGCACCAGCCTGGCAGAGAATTGCTCGGGTACCGCTGCTCGGGGTTGCTTAGTGTCGGGATGGCTTGGGTCAAGATGCTTCGACTCACATTTGTTTCTGCTCCTAGACCTCAGCCTATGTGAGTTCAGAAATGATGGTGCCCATGGTTGAATGTAAATGTATGCTTGTGGTGAGGTTTTCTTTGGAGTCCTGCTACACTGGATCATGATTATTACTTTTGTATCAGGCAAAAGGAGAAAAGAAAGCGGCAACAATAGGCACACGTTGTTACATGTAGAAGAGAACAATGCATTTTGGAGCAATTTGTGCATATTAACAAAAAATGCCATCAACAAGAAAATAGCCTCCATTAAAAAAAAAGTGGGAGGTGTTTTTCCTTTGTCTGTGAACTGTTTATATGCTGAGAGCAAGCAATCCAATGCTGTTCTAAGGTATTAAATGGCAATAGTTCAAGGCTGGTGTAAGGCAATCAGCTGCCGAGGTTGGCTGGGGGAGGAGATTGCAGAGGGGCTATTTTACCTTCCCCGGGGGGACAAACCCACAGGGCTGTACTGGCCACCTCCACCATGCTGGCAGGGACCAGGGCAGGTGGTTTGTTTTCCACCAGCCTTCAAGAACTCAGTTTTGAAATCTTCCCTGCATCTTACACAACTTGGTCCTTCAGATGTTAATGGGAAAAGAACAAAAAGGCCTTGTTTTCACTAAAAGAAAATAAAACCCAAACAGAATGCATGTTCTTTAATTCCAGTTCAAAGTAAAATCCCTCTGAAGACAGCCCTTTGTAATTTTTGTGTACGTCAGTTAAGAAATAGTAGGGGAGCTGGGATTTTAGCTTAACTCACTACCATTAGCTTGTAATTAGATACCGTAGCTAACTGATGCAAACCAGTGCAAACCTGACATCGGTTTTAAGGCAAACTTGACTTTATTAGGCTGTTGCCTTCATCTGTATTAATTTGAGTTAAGAATGTACCTGTTTCCTAAAGAGAAAGTTACGAAGAGAGCAAAAATAGCTGGAAGCCTTTAATTTAAATATTTAAGCTAATATTTGTGGAAAATTGTTTGTGATCTTCATGCAGTCATTTCATATCACCAGCCAGCCACAATTTAGGGACAAGCAGTACTGAGGCAAAACCAGGTGCATGCAATCACAGCGTGAAGGATTACTGGGTGTTAAAGCTGTTTGCTCTTTTAAACTATCTCTAGCTATCTATCTGTCTATCTATCTTTTGTTAAAATTACAGATACTCTATATAGAAAATAAGCTATAGGCTTATAGTGTGCCGTTATGCAATCATCTCTGTCCCATTAGGATGCACAGAGTACATTTTTTCTCAGCAAGAACTTTAATATTTGAAGCCGTTCTTCTTGTGCATGGCCTATTTATTCATTTTTTAAACACCAAATTCCATAGCTTAAGTACTCTGATATATTTGAGCGGAATAACTCTCTTACTGCAAGGGATCTATCTCTGCAAGAGGGTAAATAAATTTCAGTTCTGACATAGCACTGATTTTATTTTTACCTTTGTAAAAAGGTTATTTCACCAAGTAAAGTGATCAGCCTTCTGCTACAGAGACAGGTAGTTTATAGCACTTGTGATGAACAATTAAATGAATCAGACAGGTCATTCTGGACTATTGGTAAGTAAAAAGATCATCATTCTTGGCTTTGATCAGAACAAGTTTTACCATCAGAGAACAATCTAATGACAAAGGACTGCGTAATGAGAAAGCAATCTGTTTACCTTTTATTAAGTCTATTTATAGTCATACCACTTTGGTGTATGGTCTTGGCCACTTTCATGAAGCAAAAAATATGATGCTGTTTTAAGGATTTTTGGATGAATCTTTGTACGAAATGTAAGACAGATGGGAACTATGAGAACTGAAACTGCTTTCATCCTTTTTGCCAAATACTGTGGAGATAATCCAGCCCCTCCTGAAATTACTGTGAAGCTCCCGTTTTCTTTTTTGGTATCAGGATTCTCCTTCCACCCTCGTCTTGCATTAAAAAGTATGTATCCTTATGTCATTCAAATCTGTCCTGACTGAGCAACATTCATAAAGTATTCCTTCACTCTCCTCTCCTGCTCCTAATAGACAGAAAAAGGAGCTGTGAGTCAGAAAGCATGGACTGTTTCAGACTGGCACTCATTTATTTTAAGACTGAGCAAGGCACCGCATTTTTCTCTATGTCTAGGTTGAGGATCTGAATGGGGACACACGGCGGTTTTCCAAGTTACGTGCCGTATAATGTGATTCTATAGCAACGTGTTGCATGGACGTGCAGAGGAATCCCCCTACTCCAGAGCTGTTTTGCTGCTGACTCCCCAAAGCCTCTTTTACATCATGAAGAAACACTGTCCCTGCCCTCTGTGTCCCCACTGCGCAGCAGGAAGGGAGATTTGGGGGTGCATGCAATCGGGAGAATCTGTGCCTGTCTGAGCAGGGCGGGAGCCGACAGCACTGAACGTCAGGTTTGGGAGGGTGCTCTGAGCACTGATTTCAAGAAATTGAAAGGGTTGCAAGTTACCTGCCTGAAAAGGGGCTGTATTTCCATACTTATTTACAGTGGCTGAGATACACCTGCAATCTATATGCATGTATTACAGCAATGTCTTTTTCCAGACCAGTAGGTCATAAAGTTCCATCTCCTTGAGAAATGTGTTCTGTGACGTATGTGATTACTAATTAATGAAATACCTTTTGGGCAAATGAAAGCACAAAAGCACAGAAATTGTTTGAACTTCTGCTTACAGAGAAAATAAACAATTTATCCATGCAGTTTCTTAGAGTTTGTAAGTGCAGTTCGGTCTTGCAACTAAATAGCTCCTGTTTAGTGTTGTGCCAGAGGGTCAAACACATGCCAATGTAATACTTCCACAACAATTGCTCTATCAAAGTCCTGAGGAATATTTTCACACATGTGGGGTATTAATATCAAATGCCGAACATTTATGGCAGCCAAAATACATCAAAATAATTTCTTGGCAGAACGATGCCCAGTGAGGTGTAGAGACTAACTCTGTGACCTGGACTGACTCCAGGCTGGATAATTACATTTGATTAATTGATAATAATCTTCTGTTTTCAGACATTTACAGTGATCATTTCTTGTCTTGAGCAGTCATATTCAGCTGCAGAACCTTATAAGACATTTTTGTTTCCCTCTAGAAAGAAATGAGTCTGATTGGCTAATCTCCTATTAAAATCATTGGGAAATGTGCTGATTACTTCGGCGGGTGCAATATGGAACCCATGAGTTATTATTGCAGTTACTAATAATCTACCGTAATATCATACAATTACATTACATCTGCATACATTAAAAAAGATAACATTTCTGCCTCTGAAGACCAGATAATCTACCTCACAGTTTGTATAGCCAGCTAAGTTAAGCGCTTGGGGACCATGTGAATGAAGTGTGTCTTTGCTTGATTGTGTTTCTAGGATACAGTTTATAATAAAAGACCATGTATGTAAGGCACAATTCCCTCTTCACCCTTCCTTTTGCTCCAAGAGGGGTAGTAATTTTATTTCGATATATACCATCAGCCAGTGCCTCTCCCCTGTGCTCATTCGGCTGCATATATTAGCAGTAGGCAGACTGAGCAAGGCTCCCTCCGCCTTCTGCCTCTCTCTGCCCACTAATCGCTCATTAGCGTGCAAATACAGAAATAAGTAAAGTTCTGGTTCCTTCCTACTCCCTTTCAGAGCCCAGGTTGTGTAAGTCCCAGAGATACATTTATTTTATTGAAATTAATAACTGTATATGCTGTGCTACTAAATATGTAAAATTGTCACTCATGAAGAACCTGTTTCATTCATGGGACTGGGACATAATCACAGACTGATTATGCCAAATGTCCTGAGCCTTCATGTAAGCCATCCTCCATCCTCAACTGGACAGAAGACTATTACGGGTAAAAGGATATCTTAGACCGGTTTATTTAGTCTCCTAATGGCTACAGGGTTTTGGACCTCTCTTTAAGGAAATTCCATCAATGTAATGTCTTTTTCTGGTGCTAGGTTTAGATAAGTGTATTAAATCTGACTGATCTGTGTGTGTAAATAGCCCCAGCCTTGAGCAACCTCTGTGACATCTTTTATAAGCCAGCAGATCCAGATCTGTATACTCAGGACCCAGAGAGGACAGCAAATATTTTTGGTTTTGTTTTTTTCCTGAGATTTTTTTACTTCCTTGTACTCAAGTTGTAAAACTTCTTACATTGCTTCTCTCTTGGGAATGCTGCAGTTATTCACCAAGATCAGAAAAGAAATGCTTGTGCAGAAAGAGCCCACCAACCTAGGAATGCATTTTTAAGGATCTGTGTTTTTTTCAGTGAACAATCTTAAGATACGATTACTGTTTATTTTGGGGAATTGCTTTAAATTACTTTGATTTTCTGCATTTTCATTTTAAAGCTCCTCTCTTCACAATCTTCTTGTTGCCAGAAGTAGGGTAGTGATAATTAGATCCAATATCTTCACATATCTGTCTTTGTACCCAAGATCCAGATGGGGCTGCAAGAGGCTACAGAAACAGTTCTCGCTTTGTTGAATGCAAATCAAGTTTGGACAGTGCAAGCAAATGCTTTTCCCCGTCACATTCTAGCTATTCATCACAGGGAGAGTACGAGTTAGAAATACTATATAGATGCTCTTTATAGATTTATATGCACTAGAAGGGACCTGTCAAGCATTCTAGCTGCCCACATTTCTGTTATCTCCCTTCAGCTGTGTTTGTTATTGCATTGCTTTAAAATAGGAAGATCCTGACTTCTTGTGGATTGCGCCACCATCTATGTGATTATATTAATTCTGGAAGTGTGCAGCTTACCCAAGTGTTGTAAGAAAACATTTATGCCCATATCTTCACCTGCTGTGTAGCTTAGCCATCTGAGGAACTAGACAGAAAATTTCAATATATTTCTAATAAAGAAGGTAAGGTAGATGAGAGATTCTCTGTGAGAGGGTGACATTTTGTTACTTAGCACTGTGGCAAAGTAGAATTGGCCAATACCAGGTAGGTTATATGCTGCATAAATTACTGCTAATCTCTTAATCTGTCTTGTCCTAAATATATTTAGGCAAAATATAGGGATTCATTGTATAAAGTGACTTCTAATTTTGCACTCAGAGGTTGTGCACTCACCTATAATCACACAATTCGATAAACAGTTGTCTGAACTACAGGCACAGAATGTCACATTGTCTGGAAATGCTGAGACATGGGTTATTTGGCTTCTTTCCTTTTTTGTTTATGACTCCAGCTACTCTTCTTTCATGTGGAAGCAGAAACAGCTTCAACAGGGATAAGATGAAGATCTCTGTTTGAAGTCATCATATGAGGGTTGTCCTGCGCTTGGTGCCCATGTGAGGTGAATAAGCGATACATGCCTGAATGAAAGCAGACAGACTGTACCAGCTCCTCTGTGCAATCCGATGTACACCAGTATGTCAGCTGGTAACAAGGCAGTTGCTATCTGAGGTATCTCAGCAAATTGCATTTTTTGTAATCTAGCCTAGAAAGGGATTTTCTATTAGGGGTTACGTTGAAGTGTGTTAGCAGAAGGAATAGGATTGCAAGTTGGTACAACAAGGGAAACGCATCCCTTTGCGCTTGCCTGAGTCTGAGGCTGGGTGCATGTCAGCTGGTGAGATGTTTCTCCTAAATCGATGTGGCTGTTTGTACAATGAGGTGCCAATGGGTGATGCTGGGAAGGAGTGGTTGAATCAGCTTCGAGTTGGGGACAGTTCTGTTTAATATCTTTATCAATGATCTGGACAAAGGGATTGAGTGCACCCTCAGTAAGTTTGCAGATGACACAAAGTTGTGTGGGAGTGTTGATCTGCTGGAGGGTAGGAAGGCTCTGCAGAGGGACCTGGACAGGCTGGATCGATGGGCTGGGGCCAATTGTATGAGGTTCAACAAGGCTCAGTGCCAGGTCCTGTACTTGGGTCACAGCAACCCCATGCAACGCTACAGGCTTGGGGAAGAGTGGCTGGAAAGCTGCCAGGCAGAAAAGGACCTGGGGGTGTTGGTTGACAGCCGCCTGAATATGAGCCAGCAGTGTGCCCAGGTGGCCCAGAAAGCCAATGGCATCCTGGCTTGTATCAAAAATAGCGTGGCCAGCAGGACTAGGGAAGTGATCGTGCCCCTGTACTCGGCACTGGTGAGGCCGCACCTCGAATACTGTGTTCAGTTTTGGGCCTCTCACTACAAGAGGGATATTGAGGTGCTGGAGCGTGTCCAGAGAAGGGCAACAAAGCTGGTGAAGGGTCTGGAGCAGAAGTCTGATGAGGAGTGGCTGAGGGAACTGGGGTTGTTTAGCCTGGAGAAAAGGAGGCTGAGGGGAGACCTTATCGCTCTCTACAACTACCTGAAAGGAGGTTGTAGAGAGGTGGGGGTCGGTCTCTTCTCCCAGGTAACAAGTGATAGGACAAGAGGAAATGGCCTCAAGTTGAGCCAGGAGAGGTTTAGACTGGATATTAGGAAATTTTACTTCACTGAAAGGGTTATCAAGCATTGGACCAGGCTGCCCAGGGAAGTGGTTGAGTCGCCATCCCTGGAGGTATTTAAAGGACGTTTGGATGAGGTGCTTGGGGACATGGTGTAGTGGTGGTCTTGGTAGTGTTAGGTTTACAGTTGGACTCAATGATCTTAAAGGTCTTTTCCAACCTATACAATTCTGTGATTCTGTGAGTTCTGGCCATGGAGCCTTACATCCCGGATGATCTCATGGTATCATCAACTGGTTTGATACATTTTGAACTCTAGGAAAAATAGTTTGCCTTAGAGACAAAGACACAATGATATTTTTTGCTTGTAAGCAGAAAGAGGTGGCATCTATTTGGTATGTAGAGAAGGTGTGCATCTCTTTGGTCATGGCACAACTGTTGATATTACTCAAAGATCAAAGGCCAAATAACTGTGAATAACCTGAAACCTATCAGTACTTCACGGCTGTCCCAAAAGACATTACCTGTAGTAGCTTGTTATTTTGAATTAGAAAGTATCTCAGGAAGTCAGAGATAAAAAGTTCTGCTTGTGCATTCAGTGGAGCTATTTATTGTATGGTTTTGTATCTTCAACAGACTATCAGAAAACGGCATTTGTGTCCTGAATGTTAAGACTATCTCATAATCATTATTAACCAGTACTGTCATTATGAGCCTGCTTACTTTAGCCCTCGGGTAACAAAGTTCACTGCTCCATCAAGCTCTGTCATAATCAGACTTATTATAAAAACATAATATTGTAACCTTCAAAGGCTCCCTGGGCTAGTGCTGTAAAAACTGGGAATGAACTGAAGTAATCTTTAGGCTAACAGCAGTTGCACTGGGAAAATATACCCATTTTTATGCATGTAATGTACGTGCTCCCTCCCCACCCTCTTCATGCTCTTCTCAACAGGACAAAAGCTATCCCTCAGACCCCTTTTGGAGCCAAATTAGCTCATCAAAGCAGAACAAGTTTATAACACAGTGTTCACTGCATATCAAATGCCCGTGCACCGCTTTGATTTCCATTCTTTGGAGTGCAGTTGCCATATTTTGAGTATTGCATTTCAAGGAGGAAAGCCGTTAAGTGTTTCCCCCAAACTAGCTGATTATTCAATGGCTAAAGACGTCAAGGATAATGAAATAAAAAGGCAGCTAGGCTGTGATAGTCTCTAGCAGGAAAATGCATCTCATTAGAAGGCATTCCCACCAGAGAAGTCTATGGTATTACATGCATGAATTCCTTTCTGCTGTTAAGTTGTTAACCAAGTTTTGGATGCAAACAGCATGCAGCCTCAATGACAGTGCACAAGTGTGTACAAACAGTGATTAATCGTTGGCTCCCTGAATGGAGCCTCTGTGAGGCTGGAGGCAAATCAAAGGGCTGGCCTGGTTTCCAGTGCTTGAGGAATGTGCCGTGCTGTACAACTGAGAACAGTCACATTATGAATATCGCCTTGTAAGCCGTGTGGCAGGAGGCTGAGGGTAGCTGGTCTCCACGGGCTCAAGTCTGCGCCCAGCAGAAGGACCTGCCCTTTGGTGTTTGGTGATGGGGACAAACTAGGCACACTGTGATCCAAGGATCTTTCAGTTGAGTTTCCTGGCAATTCTGGAAGGAAAAAGAAAATCAGTCCCACTACACAAAATATTTGTATGTGAATTTATATATTCAAGGCTGTTTGCGAGAGTGCGTTTTTGAAAAGGCGATGGTGTTTTCTACAGGCAGACACGCATTAGGAGTTTATTGATACTTTGGCATCGTCAACAAAGACCAAATATGCTGACAAGAGGTGTAAGCACTCTCTCCCACCCCCACCCAGTACCTTGGCTGGAATTAATAGTGTTTTGACCATCTTGAGGCAGAGAAAGGGGTTGTGTCAGTATGAAACACAGTGGTTGTCATTAGAAGGTCAACACATTACCAACAATCCTTGCAGTGGTGTCTGAGACACCGCAATATTTCCTTGCACTTAGAAAACGCAAAACAGCTTCCCAACAGAGAGCACCGTGTGGGCAGATATCGGTCTGCTTGGAAGGATAGCGAGTGGGTCTCGCCCATCGTCATCGGTGCGACTGTGGGTTTGGGGGGGTTGCGCTGAGATGCGTTGTGGAGGGCATGGCCAGGGAGACCGCCAGGCACTGAAGTGTATTGCACTGTATTATAAAAATCACCTAAAAATATTACAGTATCTGCAGTATGTATGACAGTAATAGTCCCCAAATGGGCAGCTTGCAATAACGGTACTGCAGCACATATGCCCATCATTACAGAGTATCAGGACATTTTCTACAATGGTAAAACCCATTTTCCTGGGCAGTTCAGTGTCAGAGTAAACAAGTCTTCTCCCTGTGCTGTATCTGTCTGGCAAAAAGAGATGAAATACAGGAGGGCTAAGGGAGTCATATAAATTGAATGACTCTGTGGTTTTATGATATTTGTATGAAAATAAAACTGAGCTGGATCGTCACTTCATGTAAATTGTCCTAGGGACATGGTACAATTTATATCAGCTGAGGTGCTGTTCCTCTTATTTGTCTAACATACATGCAGTATGTCACAAAATTCAAAATCGCAGTGATTAGTTTTTCATTCACCCAATTCTCTTATTATGCAGATGAAGTGTTCCTTTTTTTCCTTCACGTCCTTATGATGGTCCATGTTGCTGAGTAGATACTGGTAGAGAGCTGTAAAGTCTCACAGCAACTTTGCAAGCAGAATTCTGTTCCTACACTTCTTTATTTCTATCTGTAAGCATAACATTGACCAGTGTTACTTGTACCCTGACAGGTCTGATTGTCCGAGAGGTAAGCATTGAGATTTCCCGCCAGCAAGTCGAGGAGCTCTTTGGACCTGAAGATTATTGGTGCCAGTGCGTTGCCTGGAGCTCAGCAGGCACCACCAAGAGCCGGAAAGCCTACGTCCGCATTGCATGTGAGTGTCTTTAGTCTGCGTGTTGAGTTGATGGTGTTTGGGTGAGGAAAAGTGGAGTTTCTGCTGTTTGGGAGAGAGATTTTGTTTCCAACCAGTTAGGCTTTGTATTTCCTGCAGTTATTGATGCATACTAAAATTAAGGCCTTCAGAAGCATTTGTAAGAATTTGAGTTTATCCTGTTCTTAAGACCAAAATCTCATTCTTCTCCTTTGTGTGGGGGTAAAGCATCAAAAACAATATTTCTTCAGTACAGCTGTATGTCTCAAGAAAAGTGTCTGAAGCTAATGAGTAGGAATATTACCAAAGCAAGCTATGAAATGAGGTGACAGCTGTTCCTTTCACAGAAGCACAGAATAGTTGAGGCTGGAAAGGACCTCAGGAGGTCATCTTGTCCAACCCCGCTGCTCAAGCAGGGCCACCTAAAGCCAGTTGCCCGGGACTGATTCCAGATGGCTTTTTAATATCTCCAAGGAGGGAGACCCTACCACCTCTCTGGGCAACCTGTGCCAGTGCTCGGTCACCCTCACAGTGAAAAAGTGTTCCTTGATGTTCAGAGGGAACCTCCTGTGTTTCAGTTTGTGCCGATTGCCTTTGGTCCTGTCACCGGACGCCGGTGAAAAGAGCCTGGCTCCGTCCTCGTTACACCCTCCCTTCAGGTATTTGTACACATGGATGAGATCCCCCTGAGCCTTCTCTTCTCTGTGCTGAACAGTCCCACGTCTCTCAGCCTTTCCTTGTAGGAGATGGTGGTTGTCTTTGTGGCCCTTTGCTGAACTCTCTCCAGTATGTCTGTGTCTCTCTTGGACTGAGGAGCCCAGAACTGGACCCTGTACTCCAGGTGTGGCCTCCCCAGTGCTGAGCAGAGGGCAAGGATCACCTCCCTCGACCTGCTGGCAATACTTTGTCTAATGCAGCCCAGGATACCGTTCGCCTTCTTTGCAGCAAGGGCACATTGCTGACTCATGGTCAACTTGGTGTCCACCAGGACCCCCAGATCCTTTTCTGCAAAGCTGAAAATATATATCTCTCCAATCATATGATAAAGCTGCTCTTCCTTAACAAAGAAAAAAGTGGTTTTGTGTTTAGTGTCTCGTGTAATCAGATTGGTAATACAAGATTGAAAGTGATAATCTCAACCCTAATATTTCATCATTGTTATTCATGGCTACTAACCTCAGTATTTATTTTGAACCATTCCCAGCTTAGACCCCAAGAACACGGGGCAACCAGTTCCCTGAAAACAGTTCTTCGTTTGACTGTACAAATATTTAATGTTCATTAATTTTCAAAGAGGTGCTTTTCTTTGTAATAGAGTAGTCACACTGGGGACTCCCATTTATCTTTCACATGATGAAATCCTGTTTTGTATAATGGGAACAAAATATATCATCCGGAATTGTATCTCTTCCGCTGTTTTCACCTCAGCAAAAACACAGTTTGTGAGAAAAGGTCATTAGAAGCTGTGTTTGCAGCATACTTATATTCCCTGCACTGTGCCTAACAATTTATAATGAGAGAATTATTCCAGCCAAATAAAGCTTTTCACAGACACGTTAGAGGAAGGACTCTCTGTCATTTAAAACTCTCCATTTAGAGCTGAATTCTCCTTTTGTTCTTGCAAAAGTATTATGGGGTTAAATCATTGAAGAGGAGTTACCTTCTGTGTAAATATCCAGATACAGATCTAGGAGGTGCAATTTAAATACCCATTTTTGAATGCTTTCAGTCCAAGTAACTGACTGGAAGTAGAGGACCTGTACTTTTGAGTACAGGACTAGCCTCAGAGAATAATTTCCCCAGGGGTAAGGGGAATTAAAATTATTGTACAGTCTTCCTGCAAAATTAGAAACGCCATTACATATGTGCATAGTGCTTTCCCATGGCAGGAAACTTTTCAACGCTTTGAGCATTTTCTTTTTCTGTACTGAAACAAAAGAGAGCGATTTCAATTTTTTTTTCTTCTAAGCAGTCAGCACTTCAGAGAGGCTTAGAAATGTTTGAACCGGTTTTTTAGATTATGACTCCTAAGTTAACTCATTAAGTAGATTTTCATGTCCTGCCAGTTAGCCCTTGACGGATGACCATTAAATTAATGCAGTTCAGAAGTCTGAGTGTATTTCACTTGATGGTTAAGTAACTTTTGTATACTGCCATACCTATGCATTTAATTTCTATATAACACATAATCATTATACGTGTATGCAAGTTATTTTATATCAATTTACATTTCTTCCCAGGTGTCCAAATTTCTATTGAAGGCACTCATAAAATTTGCTTTTTCTTACCATATTTTGGAGAGAGAGGAACAATCAGTTCAATTCTTTTTTTAGAGTCTTGGTGGGTTTTTTTAAAACAGTCTAATTAAATAAATTCCAGGGAGTTTTATGTGCCTGTAACTCAAACATGGCTTTGTATTTTAGTGAAGTCTTTTTAACCTCTTGTTCCTGAATTTGGGGTTCTTGGGTAGCTGTGACACAGGCAAATCGCTTAGACTCCTTGGGATTAAGGGTCGAAGTGTTAGGCCTTCAAACTGCGGATTTTCAAACAGCAGCAAAACCACGCTCTCTGCAAAACTGTCCATTTCCAATTTCACAGATTTCTGTAAATTTCTCAGGTAACTCAGGCACTTTGGAACTCAAGCATATGATGTGGGGTGCATGCCTCACTTTGTGATGCCATTTGACCTACAAGATCCCTATTTCAAACTTTGGACTCAGATACGCTGATACTCATCTATATTCACAGCCTTGACATCAGAAGACTGAATCTGTACTGGCAATATAATAGTTGTTTCCTATCTAAACTTTAAACACAGCTGGTAAGTCTTCTGATGGCTGCACAGTGTGCCATGAGTCTGGGATGCAAGGTAGGGTCCATGCAGTATTTATTAATCTAGAAAATCAAGGGCGTCCAAAATTCAAGAGGGGCAGAAGAGCCCATCTCTCCAGCTCTGTGCCTGCAGCTATAGTTGCATGTTTGTCACCAATGCAGTCTTCACTTTTAATTGGTACAAAAAGTGAGCACTGACACCTTTGGGAAAGGGGAGGGGTAAATGGAGCATGTAAAGTGCTCTGCTTAAGTTATGTTATTATTTATTTTCATACCTGAACCTGGTGATTTCATCTCGACAGGTACAACTGTAACATAACTAGCCATACCTAGCACATTAAGAAAAGCTTCTCTCCTTCTCCCTCTTCCTCTTCCTCTCCTCCTCCTCATCCTCTTGCTCCTTCTCCTTCTTCTTTTCTCCTTCTCTTTCTCTCTTTTCTCCCTTATGCCCACCGGTCTTATTCTGGAATTATTGTGTCCTCTCAAGGGCTGGAGCTGCACTCCATTAAAATAAACAAAAAAAATAGCATTCAACATCTCTGTTCACTGAGCGTGTAATAGAATTAACTGAAAAGTAATTTGAAAGTGTGAAAAATGTGCATCCTGGAAAAGCAGCTTGTATTTGTTTAATGCAGGGTCAGGCATGTGTCAGAAAGTACATAACAACCTAGTCAATGAAAGTTCTCTCTGAAAATCAATTGCAACATCGCTCCAGCCAAGAGCTTCAGTTATTCAGGAAGGCAGTAATCTATAAATATGGAGTGAAGATGCTGCTGGTTTTCAAAGGCTGCCCAGGCTAGCAATACAAACAGGAAAAGAGTCTGAGTCTAAAGCCAACATCCTGGCTTCTCTAAGTGTTCAGGGCATTTAACAGCATCTCGCCATTGCACTCCTGGATGACGAGTATGCTAGGAAATCACTCCCTCCTGGGCAGGCTGTTTCTGAAAAGGAAGAGAAACAATAGGTGATAGAAACATCACTATTTTCAGCTTTTTTCCCATTTCATGGAATACATCTTCCTGAGGCATTGGTCTCCCCATGAGAACAGAGCTGAGCATTTCATCCTCTTAAAACAGCAGATTTGTTGGGATTAATTTTCACTTTGCCATTCTAGATATCTCAGTAACCACAAAGTAGGGACACCTAATGTATATCTTGGTAGAGCTGGGAAGATATAATTTTCTGAGATATTGGCCTATGAAAGTGCTAAAATGCATTTCCTATTTATTCACACATTTCTTATTTATTCTAGGCACATCGTGTCAGGAGCATAGGAGTCACTAATATGTTTTGATACAGTTTTTCTGCTCAATTAAAAAAATGTTATTTTTGTGGAGGGAGGAAGGAGGAGTTTGGGGTAGCTTTATCTTTGGTTGAAAAAAACCCAAGCCCAATATAAAGTTTTAATGTGAATTTTATGTAACAAGACTGATGTCATTGAACAGATAAAAGCTAACAGGGCAAAATTCCTGTTAAAAGGATGAATGAGGCCTGAGCCTGTGTAACCGAGAGTAGAGTTAAACCCACCGGAAAATACATCTGATAAAGACTAAACAATAGCTGCAGGATTTGACCTAATTTTTAGATCAGATAATAAAGGGGTGGCTAAGACAAATTGCTCTGAGCCCATGTGCATAAAGCAGCCTCACTTTTCATTTGCTCCAGTTTGGTGTTGCTGTAGCATCACTGACTTCATGATGTTAACCCAGGCTGTCCTTCAGAAAAATATAGTAAGAATATAAGCCCTAAATCTGCTGCCTGATTTTGGATTTGTTGAAAACCTGTAAGAAAATCGCAGCTTTCTCGGTAGTTTCTGTTACCTGATCTTTTTTGGTGTAATGAATGTGAATATTCTTTTCCTTTGTTCATTATCTAAAATCAGAATTAAAAAAATAAAATCATTTTAAAAAGCCTTGATATAGTAAGGAACTGCGCTTGTTAATCTTTTGTATAATTTGATATTAGTTTCCTATGTACTTATCTAAAAGCGTTTTTTCCCCCCAGGCATTTTTTCAAAGGAATGTAGCTAATATATACATGTCAGATACTGTATACTGATAAGATAAATGCAGTACAGAAAAGTAGACTAATTCACCTGATGGTTTATCTTTACTTACAAGGGGTATGCAGTCGGACAAAGAAACAGATATGAAAAAAAAGAATCGCAGATTCTTTACTGACACTCGGTTATCTCAGCGTTTAGTACTGGGGCCCATGCTCCGTGTTACATTGCTGCAGTGCCTTTCTTCCCTCTCTTCACACACCTAATCCGAGCAATGCTGTGAGGACATGCTCCTGTAGCCACCAAAGTATTAAAGCACACTGCAATAGATACAACGTTGGGTGGGTGTCGAGATAAGGAGAGAGAGCTGGGAAGGACGTCACTTGAAAATTTTAACAGAAAGGTACATCCAGGATATGCAGTATTAAAAAAATAAAGCAAAAATGTGTTTTGTGCACTTCGATAAGTGTGTCCGAGAGTTAGCAGAGGTAGGACCTTAATTCCTTCCTCGTGTACCTTTTAAGTTGCTACTAATCGATATCTGCTGCTTGTAGTTAATAAAGGGATAACTGAGGCACGTGGTCTTGAGCTGAGATTACTGAAGAGAGAATGGCAGATCACAGAAAGGGCAGCAGAGAAGTTAACTGAGCATTTAACATATTTGATACTACCACTCTGCTTTTGCTCCTGACAGGCATGTTTCTGTAGCACTTCCCAAGTTAGCAGGCGTGACTGACTCCCAAACTTAAGGATGCAGTTGCAACAGTAATAAATACAAATCACATTGCTTTGTAATAAAGGGCTAAGGCTTTATAAATTAAGATGGACTTGACTTCACTGTTAGCATTGCTTAAAAGACAAAAAGAAACTGCTTTACTGAATTTATATGAATTTAATCCCTCAGTAGGAGCCTTGAGAATATCCTACCTATGCTGTCATGCCTAAGGAATTATCATCTTTCAGTAGAGTCTGCTTAGTGCTTGATGGTGAAGCATAGATACAGTCAGGAAGTTCACAAAATTTTGTGTATATTTTGGTAGTGACCAGACAGCTGCGTGAGTCAGATTAGTGTATCAGAAGAGCAACAACAAAATACCATGTTTGTACAAATTATTTTCTAGTTTAGTGTTTCGGTGTGTTGTAAATTCAGTTCTACATATGAATTGCAATGTATACCTGATGTTTCTAATGTCTATCTTTAGTACCTTTAGTATATCTGTCATCTGAAAAGGCTCCTGTTGAGGTTAGGTCATTTGCACTTTACATTTAGATTTATTTGAAAAACAAAAACTTGGGATTTCATCTTCAATCACCAAATGAAATGATGAATAGAATTAAGTTTATAAGTTAGTTTGCAGCTTACAAAGAAAAACAAGAAATATCGAGCTATCAAGTAAAAATATAAAAGGAGGAGAACAGTGCGATCGATGTGCACCTGGGAACCCATCTGCTCGGTGAATTCTTGGTAAAGTTTGCTTGCTTGTATTTTTACAGTTGTATCAATACCAAATGTGTCGAGTGGGTTGTTCTTCATTATAAGCGTAGCTCACATGGAAGCTGTCTTGCAAAAGAATGTTTTGTCTTACCAGGACCTGGCTGAACTAGCTTAGAGCTGAAGAGAGGAGGGGAAAAAATGTTTTTTCTGCAGACGTGCAGGCAGTGAGTCTCCGAGGAGTCGTCAGGGTGCAGCGTTATCCCCAGCTGGCTGAAGATGCCATCGGCAGAATGAGGGGCTGGCAGGTGTGCACCTCCCGTTTGCTCAGGCTGTACGTTCGTAGGCAATAAAAGAGGAGAGAAGGTCCAGGGCTCAGGCAAAGTGTCTTGCGGGTTGTAGCCTGGCAAGCAAAGGGTGTTCCTCACCTCATTCTGTACGTCAGGTCAGCAGAGGTAGCAGCCTGAATCCCCAAAACATGTTGTGCACTTCCAGGAAGTCTGCTGCAGTCCCCATCAGCTGCTCGGCTGTGAAAGCTGATGCTGCTTCTTGTCTTCGTGGGATGGCAGCCCAAGGCCTCGTTCCCTGGGCTGCCAGAGGGCTATGGAGAAGCTCAGCCCAAGCCATGGGCTGCCAGGGATCTTTGGAAAGGGGGAAGCTCCACCGTCCCTGATGTTCCTCTCCAGGCTGAGAAGATGGCTGGGGCAGCCTTGTGGTGCCGCGGCATTTGTCTTTAGGGCTGGCCAGATGTGAAACAGCCCCTCCAGAGACGGAAAGAGCGGCACAGAATTGTGTATTGAGCATAGAGACGGGGTTTGGAGGTGTTGACTTATTTCCTCCATCCTCAGCTCCAGCCGCTGATGCTTGGGCCGGCTGAGAGCACAGCCCTGTCCAGCCGCGATCTCCTCCCGTGAGCAGCAGCACACTGAAGGAGGGCAGGAGGCTTTGGTCAACACCCAGCGTGCGGCTGGTACAGCAGGGGACTCTGCAGGCGAGGTGCCATTGAGAGAGGTTTCAGAGGGATCCCCTGGGTTGCAGAGTGATGACACTCCTGTGACTGTCTCAGTGGAAATCTGGCTTGATCTAATTAACAACAGAGGGCTGGAACCACGCAAGGACAAAATGAAAAAAAAATTGAGTTTTTTGTACCTAACCTTCCCATTACTTACCCACCAGTGCGATTGATGCCTGCACAAAGGTCGTAGACTCAGCTGTGAACAGAAAAGAGAGGCCAAAGTATGCCTGATAGCACATGGTTTCTTACATTTAGAATTGCAATTCAGTCTCTAATGCCTTTTTTGCGGAAAAAGGTGTCTCAACTCCACCCACATCATGGAAAGTGATGGAAGAGGAACAAGCCAGTTTTACAAGTCAAGAAACATTAGTCGTGTTCCTCTAACTCAGCATCAGTCGTCCAAGATTGGGAATAAATGCAGTGAGATGTGTTTTCACAAGCATGTGGATCCTCTGTCATTTTGTAGAACATCCGTGGCATTTTCCCACTCTTTTTCCACAATTATTTTTCTGTTTGGGTATTTCTTATTAGGCTAGGTAAAATTAAAACAGCATTGAATCTTGCCTCTTGAGAACACTCTCAACAGTAGGAGGTAGACTTGAAGTGGAGAGCTTGGCTACCTATTAATCCTCTAATAATGGTTAAAATAATACCAAGCCATTTTCCCTTTTTTTCTAGTGTTTTAATTGCATTTTTTGCTTATTACATGTTTGGTTTTATATGGCTGCCTGTATATACTTACCCATATAAAGCAAGCTATCTTCTATATGGAAATATATACTTCTTGTGAAGGTCTTTTCACATTCTTAAAACCTTATTTCTCTGAAAGCACACACCAAACATACTTCTCTCAATGGGCATAGTTACTATGAAAGCTGGATAGAAAATAATGTGGTTTTTCTTTTTGTGCTCTCAAAGCTAGCTCATTTTTTGAACTGTTTGTTATTGAAGGAAAGTTGACGTTGGAGTTACTAGAAGGAGCACAGAGTCTTTAAGGTCTACCAAGGGCAGAAATTCATCTCTCCCTGACAGGAATGCTGCATTGTTCTGTTTGTTTCTGGTTTACATCTAATTCCTGGCTGACAAGTGTCCGTTTTTCATGCTCATTCATTAGTCACCCTTGCATTAGCACTGCCTTGAAGGCGTCTGGTCTGCCTCTTATCACGTTTCTCAGAAATGATAAAAGATATCCTTAAAGTTTTACCCACCCACCCATCACAGTAAAACCCAGAACAGCAAAGAGACAGAATGCATTTGATTAAAAACAAGAATAGGGTCATTCTTTGCTCTTTCTTAGAAGCTGACAGGTAGAAAAGGAAGTGGGGAAATGCCATGAGTTCCTGTAGAAACTCTTACCTTTAGCAGGTGAAAATGCAACTTCTGAGTGGTTTGTAAGCGAAAAATGCATTAAACGTAAAAGAAAGTCATTTAGCAGTGCATCAAAATTAAGATCTAATGCCCCTCTCCCCAAAAAGCATAGCGATTCAGGAATAAAGCTAACAATATGGTGTACACTGAGATTCTGATTTCCCCTTACACTATTTCAGTTTTATGCTTGTGGAAATTCTCTCATTTCAATGCAGCTCTGAATGCAGCCATCTGTCCTTACCAGAGAGGGTTGTGCAGGAGTATTTCAGGAGTCTTGGAGGAAAGTCTCATCTTAAGTATGCTGTAAATGTGCTGCAATATATGCCACAAGAGCCCCCTCTGAATTTACTAAGACTATACGTTAGTAAAGAAAATAGAGTCTGGCTCAAGGTGGCAGACCAGAATATTAATTCTTCTCCTTGGTTTCTTTTTGTGGAGACAGCCTTGAAGGGAAGTTAGAGGCGGGGGAAAATGCCTGGTGGGGGTGCAGGCTGTCCCCTGAGCCTGGAGGTGACATCCCACCTCCAGCGGGGTGAAATACGTGAGAGAGCTGGTGAGAAAACCAAGACGGACCCGCCAGCATCGCTGCCCACCAGGGCTCGCTCCACTCCGGAGAGACGAGCTGCGGCCGCAGTGTTACCTGTGTCAGGGGAGGAAGACTACTGCTAACGCAGACAGTCAGGGATTATTCTACATTACCAAAACAATAATGGAAAGAAAGTGCAACTGCCTTTCTCTTGTGTCTCTCCCTATTGAAGGTGAGGGTAGAGGAGGCTCGCTCTCAGCGTCGCATTACCAGGGCTGCGGCCGACCCGAGGCTTTAATAATTCACACTGCCTCTTCGCAGACAAAGAGGTCCTGAACCAGAATGGATCAAATGTTTTATTGTTTTGCTTCTTCAGGCATATTTTCTGAAGATTGTTAAAACTTTTCTTTTTTTTTTTTTTTTAAATGGGATGTATTTTATTTGTCTTTCACCGTTCTCTGGGAAGATGTATCCCTTCTGTCCTTGCTTGCAAGCAGTTGTAACTTATATGACACTTTGAAAAAGTGAAAAATGTTATTGAAAATACTCTGCTTGGAAAAGATCCAAAGTCCCTCAGTACATTAACAAGCTCACCCACTCCCGGTCAACAGTGTGAATTTGCCACGATGACTATAATTGTTAAATGGCAAAGGAAGCTGAAGATTGAAGAATTAGAAGGACATTGTTGTTATCCACAGAAATCATACTGCAAGGACCATAGAAAAAAAAGCAGTCGTTTCAAAACCCAGTGCTGCCCCAGCAGGGTGGTTCATGAGAGTTAGAGCAGGTGATGAAGTTGTTTGTTCAGGCCTACTGCTTCTTCATCACTTAAAAAACCATCTTGTTAACTTGTTTGTCTGTTACAACCAGCAAACCTTATGCTTGGTTAGGTAAAACCTGCCCTGCACAGCCACCATCTGTAGCTATTTGTGGGTGGCATGGCTGCAGCGGGAGGTGGTGGGTAGTTCTGGTGAGATAAAGCTGGGAACACGTGGGAGGGAACCAACAGAATCGGTTATAAGAGCTCCCAATCTTGTAAATACACAATTATGTACTTTTTTTTTTTTCCCCACAAATTAGTATCATTTACTCAATAGTATCTAATGGCTCCTTTGAGAACATTACTGTCTATTATGTCAAGGCCCTTACTTAGTGTATTTTTAGTTTGTGGATCATTGACCCGCCCGAATCCAACGGCGCCGTTAAAGCGTCCGCACGCAGCAAGGCTCCGCGGGCAGGGGGAGCTGGGGACCCGCAGGGTTCGTCTCACCTGCCGCAGCCCCACTGCAGCGGTTCCCAGGGGAAAGGGGCTGCTCATACCCAGCAATTCCAGCTGTTGATAATAAAGAGGTTAAAGTGGGATTTTTTTACTGTTATTACACATTTCTAGACTAATGCTGTTTACTTTTGTATGCACTAAAATTTGGGGTTTTTATTTTAAGGCAAGTGCTTTATGAGAGAGGTGATTATCGTGCACGTGAGGCTATGGAGAACTTCAGAGCTCTATTAATGTTTCAGGAAGGTAGGGAAGACAGTAAATCAACGTGTCAAGGAAAAAACTCAGATTATTATCTATCTCATCTGCCTCTACTGTCTCCATCTCTCCATCTCTGAACACCTGAAAGCTATTATTAATGTACTATTTATTACTGTGCTTATATGCTTCTATTACCAGCACGGTAACTTTCTCATTTATCCTCAGCCATGATATTAGAGCATGATACCTCTGTTATAATTGTCTGCACCGTGCACACGTGTGTACCTGTTAGATGCACTAAGGTGTACCTGATGTGGGGGTAATTCTTTTCCTGTGGAAATACCTGTGGAACTAGCAATAATATGATCATATGGGTACTGCTAGCAGTATAACCTGGGTTATTTGCTAACCTAAAGCAAACTGCATAACTGGCGTTATGTGTGCCCAGGATATGTATCAAGCCCACAGGATGTGTTAGGAGCCTAGGCCAAAGGAAGGGGGTTGTGTCCTGAGAAACCCACCAGCTCCTGAAAGAGCTGCTCCTCTCTATGTTTAACATGCAGAAGTACAGCAAGCCAAAACTCAGCATTTTGTCCTTGGAACAACTCCCACCCACAGGGCACCTGGAGGGTTTTGGTTTTACTCAAATTGAGCGGTACAACCCAAGTGTCCCCTGGTTAGCCTGCCAGAGAGGGTGGGATGAAGCTGGTGGGCTGGCGATGCTGGAGCTGGCAAGGCGATGGGAGCTACGTACAGGCATCGGAGACTGACGTAATCTGGCCGGCTGTCTTGCTGTGGTCGCTCTCACATGAACGAGCCTCGCTGGCCTGGAATAACTCCGGTGTGACAAGGATGCTGACAGGCAGAGTTTGGTGAAGCTTGGCATGTCATCCTAAGAAACGATCACTTCCAGATGTTTGCTCCTCCTCTTTGCCATAAGTTATTCCGGTGTTGTAGGTTAAAGCCCCCTTCATCAACAACTGAGGTTAAAATGGTGGCTTTTGTAGTGAGGTAGCTGTGACATTGGCATGTGCTTCCTTTCGACAGAGGGTAAGCCCCAAACAAGCAGACAGCTGGAGGCAGTAATTTCTTATATTGCCATAGTAAGATCTGCCAAAGCTTATCTTTCTGTGCCCGAAACTATGGCCATAAATCCCGTCCCATCAGAGGGGCTGTCGGCATCCCTGCCCTGTGTGCCGGAGGGAGCAGGAATGCCAGCGGTGGGGAGGGAGTGGGGTTTGGGGTCGCTCCTCTCGTGCCTGCGGTGCAGGGCAAGAGCAGAGATGCCTCAGTTTCACTAGGGAAATGCATGGGTTTAAGGATGTTAGACGTTTACCACCTTATCAGCTTAAGTTAAAATCAGCGTCTCCAGCTATGACAGAGCTTTTCCGTGATACAATTAGATTGACATTTAGTTCCAGGTAGTTGAACAACCACGTTTTCCTGATATTGGCTAAGAGACAGAGGTCTTGTGCTATCCGAAGGCGAGTTTCAGAGGAGCTGATATTGGTGGCAGACACCGCATCTCCTTTTCCATCTGTGCATTTGCCTGCCCCAGGTTTTGCCTTTTGGTAGTACGGATGCACTTCCTTGCGGGGTCAGCTGTAAATCAGATCTTGGAGGTAATCTAGATGAAAAACAACTCTTTGGATGGTTTATTTGTAAACTGGTTCAATTCAGTCATTTCTTTTCCAGCACAGCCGCAGGTTATGGCTTCAAATTATGAAATACTTGGCTTTTAAATTGTTCCCATATGACTTGTTTCCAATATGACACAAGTATTTGTGCAACCTCACCGTGAGCTGGCATAGGGAACCGGTCTGACTTCAGAACAAAAAGTAAAATAACAACAACTTTTTTGCAAGGTTTTTCTTAAAGTCAGGCCAGCTCTCTGATGTGTCTTTGAACATGGCCCCATGTCCATTTGCAGCAGGAACCAGCAGCAGGGAGAAATTTCCCCAGTCGTTACTGGGGCTGAATGCTCAGTTCTCCAAAACCCCGTCCTCCCTGGCACAGCAGAGCGGGTGCCAGTCTGTGGCAGAAATACAGAGCCAGTGGTAAGAAGGGAACTTCTCAAGTCCATTTTACCACCAACGCAAAGATATTACAGACGCGTACAAAAAAGCCGGAGTGCACAGCTGTCCAGTATGATGAACTGGTCCGACGTTTGGAGGCGCATTCGATGCCCTCCCTGCCTGCCACATTTCTGTGGTGCTGTGCAGGGATCCAAGCATGGTTCAGCTCCACCTTACGATTATTATTATTATTATTATCTATTTAGTGCTACAGGGATAATGATAGGGTGAAGGCAAATTAGCTAAAGCTGTAAAGTTAATGCTTATAAACTAAAAACACATTAAGTCGCAGCACGAGTACTTTCGTCCATGAGTTTAATGCAACTCAGCTTATGAGCTGTAGTTCTGCAGGTTTATTTAATTTTCCATAACTTTCTTTAGTACTTCACCGGCATAGTTTACCAAACGTAAATTATCTGAAGAACGGACTTGTTTCGCTTTTTGTTCTGTGTCTGGACATGACCTTGCACAGTGAGGCCTTGGATCCTCTCTGGGTTCACATGCTTTACCACAATATAAATAATAAATCCACTATGAAACCTTTGACCGCTTAATGTTGGAATGAAGTGAAAACATGGCCCGGTCTTTTTTAAGTGCTTCACTTTCCAGGGAGCAGAAATGCTATTTTCTCTGTTTAGAAAGATCTCTCGCATTTATGCAGTATGGCAATCAAATGTAATTTAAACGACTAGCTATTAATATTACTAATTCTTTTTCTTCTTCTTCTCCCTCCCCAGATCTCCGGAAAACTTTTGAGCAGGAGCCCTTGGGGAAAGAAGTGTCCCTGGAGCAAGAAGTCCTGCTCCAGTGCCGTCCCCCCGAGGGCATCCCAGTAGCTGAGGTGAGCAGCAACAGCAGTGTCCTGGCACTTGGACATCCTAACTAAGGCCTGATGGGTGGCTAACGGTGCAGTGAGTTAGGGCATGGCATGATGAATGGGTGGTAATGGAGAGCTGACTGACTGCTGCTCACAGACGAGATTGATCGGGAACTGATTAATGGCTTTGGATTATGGTGCCTTGCTGGGCAGAGCTGCAGGCGGTTTGGTTTCAGTTTTTTCTTCCCTTTCAAAAACCACAGTTATATCTGGCATCCAAGGGACACATAGCTGGTGGAGCATATTAATACCAGCCTACTATCTTTCCTTTTCCTTTTAAAGAAAAAAACATTTAACTTATTCTGAGAGGCCCCTTTCAAGCATAGTATAAAGATGTTTCAATTTTTAGTTTGCCAGATTATATTTCCTTCACATGTTTGTGCACGTGCTTGTGCGTGCACCAGCCGGCCAGCTCGGCACAAGGGGATGTACCGTGGTCCAGTACGGGCTCCCAGGTGAAGCAGTGCGAGGCGGGGGCATGTAGGGGATGTGTCTGCCTAATAATCCACCTTCAGGGGCTTATCTGGTTTTCCTACTGTCATTTAAGTAAACCTGGAATGGGTAGCCTGCCCTTCACCTGGCAGGAGCGAGACTACCCTTCAGCAAAATCTGTGCCCGCTGACAGCAGCGGGTGTCCCCGTGAACAGGAGCTTGCCGAAGTGCAGTGCTGGCTCCAGCTTCAGCCTCATTGCTCACGGGAGGGGTGTCTCTGAGTCACAGGGGGGCCTCTGAAATCCTAAATCCGCTGCGGCTGTTAAGAGAAAAATTGATTGCTAATGACGGTAATTCCCCTATCTGAATTCTCCTCGGTTTTCCTCTGCCATGCGCAGAAGAAACTGTTGCCAATTTGCATTAGGGTAAGTTAGACTGTCATGGCTAAGTAGCAAAGTGGTTGTCACTCAGCACTGATGACTGATTTCTCAGGAGATGAAGCTTAAAGTGTTACCTCCCCATCTAACCCAAGTTTAGATTTAAGCGGAATTGCAGAAACGTGTCCACAAACATCAGAAGGAGTAATTAGTATAGAAGATTTTTCCCATTTTCTTTTTCCATAGGCTGTTTTCTTTCCCTGTTAAGAACCCCAAAACTGTAAAGAGCATTTAGGTCTGCCGAGCCAGCTTGCTGACAACTGTAATATTAATCAGGTGGCTTTCCTCAGGAACTTGGCAGCAATCTTTTATTTTCCTTTCTGATGCTTCTTTGCATCAAATCAGCTTGCCATTGTGCCATGACAGGAGTGTGTGCAACAGGATATGTTGTTCAGGCGGTGCAGGGTAGTACTGGGGAACTTCATTACCTTTGCTAGAAGCAGAGATTGATCATGATGGGTAGTTTGTTTGAATGCAGTGTTACAAGCACCTCTGAAATTTCAGCAACCAGTCTGGTTATTCCCTCAGAAAGGCCTGTAATGCCCGGTTGGGCGGCTGGGACCAAACCAGTGTGATTTAACATGATGTGTGGAAGTGATCTCTGAAAAGATCCTCTGTGAGCTGCTCTTATAGTAATTGCACTTTTTCCTACCTTCTCTTATCCGGGCTCATTCTGTCAATAGCCTAGATTCATGACTGTACATTAACTGGCTCTGAATCTTATTTGTACCGTGGTCGGGGCAGACACCAATTAACACTTGGCAGGCTCAGAAATCGTATACTCCCCGTCTGACATTCAAAAGAACCGTTCTCAATGTTGGTTTTTTTCCTCTTCTGACTTTTGAAGTCAGGAGGAGATCAAACACCCAGATTGGACAGCCGCCTAATACAGCCTCTTTGTAGATTCTTTCCAACACTATTAAAAGAACAAAGACCTGAACACTAATGAATATGAATACCTCAATGTGACACTTTATTACAGCCACTTGCTGAAGCTGGTAAGATAAATTTAAAAAAAATGGAAAGATGAAAGGTAACTTGGTGGGTTGAAGGATTACATGATTATTTTAATTTAGAGATGAATGAGTTCCTTGTTTAAGACTTCGTTTATTTGTTCAGAGAAGTTTCTGATATGATGGTACAGGTAACTAAGTAAGAAAGGACTTGGGGAAGGCAGGCAGCAGGCTGAGGTTATTTTCCATCTTGTTGAAAGACTGCTTTGATTCCAGGTAGAGTAGAGTAATGCATATGCTGCAGCTGTGAGCAGCATTTCCAAATGCTTTGGTGAGCATATACCTCAGACTCTTCCTACTCTGGGCACTGTGTTTTGTTTTGGTTTTTTTTCCACTTACTGGCTTCAGAAGTAGTCACTGGATTTAACAGCAAAAGAGAGGAAGAAAAGTTTACGCTGTGAAACTGTACAAAATACACATTCAGTGTAATGTAATGCTGGAGTCCAGAGTCCCAGCACCTTCCCCTTGCTTTTTCTCTTCGATTTTATTCTCCCCTTCATTTTGGTTTTTTTCCTGGTATTTCAAGGCGGTGGGAACAACCACGCTCAGGGATACATTCTGTCCTCTTTTCAGTAGCTGGGGAATTTAGTCTTATAATTCCCAGCATATTTAATTGCAATTAACCGTGTCAAGCTGTTATGGATCAATGCTAGAGCAGTTCTTACTGTTACTGAAAAGCCGAACCACATAGCAGCATATAGCTGCTCCAGAGGGCAAGAAGGACAAAGACGGAGATGGGCAGGCAAAGCTTTTAAGGCAGCACTTACCAGTCCCTCAGATCCACTAGGACATGACGAGCATTAGAGTAGGCTCAGATCACAGCCACTAGAAAAAAAAAAAGCCCAAGATCCAAATAGAAGAAGGTGTGTTAAAATACACCAGCCTCATGGCCTGAGGTCAAATCAAAGTACATCTTGCTTGTTCACTTGGGACAAAGTAAGGAACCAAGGATTTGCTTGGTCTCTGGGAAAACCAGATGAGCTCCTCTGCGGCCGTATACCCCTGCCCACCAGCCCTGCCCAGCGCCGGTGCCAGCTGCACTGTGGCATGCCTCCCCACTCCGCGTTTATAGCTGATACCAGACTGAACCTACCTGCAGGCTCTGAAACACCCGGGTAAATGTTTCGTCTTTTCCTATACATGGCCCAGGCAGGCAGCAGAAGGACCAGCGCAGGTGCTGTTACACTGAGGTTTCCACACATAGCTGAGGACTGAAGGGGCAAACTCACACATTCCTGCTGTGGGGAAAAAAAAAAAAAGGAATGGACACAAGAACAAACAACACCCTGCCCCAGCTCCATGCTTCCCTGCCTTCTGCTTTTCCTCAATGAGGAGAAATAGGATAAGGTGGTGAGATAAGCAGTCTGACCCGCCAGACTCGGTGGGAGCTGCCGGTGCTCAGCGGAAATCAGACAGTTGCGGCTCCCCAGAGCCGCAGTCAACAGAAACATCCATTTCAATTCCACCCTCTTCCGTGTGTGCATTTTTTAAAACCTAACCTGAGAAGGCAGGAAGGATCCCATTCTGCGACGCTCCAACAGTAATGGCAGAGTTACTAGCAATTAACCCCTTAGCTCATTTAATTTGTTCTTTGAAAGATGCCAGCATCGTATTGCACATGATAAAATATAGTTAGAGACACAGAGTCACATCAAATTAGCTCATTGCGATAGGTTATAGATCAAAACATCAATGAGATGTAAGATTGGTTAATATGCCATAAGCTGCCAGACGAACTTTTGCATTGAAATGTATGATTTGCGGCGCCTTTAACAGGGGGATAATTGCTTCTTTAATTATAATTGAGGTGTTTCACAGAGTAGTTTAATTGCAGAACAGGGTGTAACATACAGTTTGGTGACCCAGTTGGGTTTAAAACTGGATGTGATATTTATCCACGTTCATGGCTTTAATTAGGAGCTAGAGCAAGGGGAAAAGCATCCCTGAGTCAAGAGGCAGAAGACGGTGTTTTGCCGAGTTAAGACTACTGTGACACAGACTTTATTCAGCTGCTTTTGCACAGGCAAAAGCTGGCGGAAGCTGGGGACTTCTCCAAATAGGCAGCATCAGGTGGCTGCTCCATCTAATTGATTATTAATACAACCGCTGTTTGCTTTGTTTCATGAGAGCCACTTCATGTTTTGCAGCAGCTATCCCTTAATTGGGAGTTCATGTGTATGCATTTCCATGCAGGTGTGTGTCGCCGAGGCAGTGTTTTATATTCCCATCAGGAAAGTGAGCTCTGTGAGAGGAGAGTAGAGGTGTTTGTGGCCACAAATACTAATTAGCTGGGAAGTGACACTGTACTTTGCGGTGCCTTGCAACGTACAGCAGAACTGCCTTCGGGCGTCAATGGGAGGAAGAGCAGGGAGGGGCAGGCGGGTTTGTGTGCAGGAGGAGCACAGCCCAAAGTGAATGAGGACTGCTCGCTCATTTTGCCCTGGAGAGCCACTGGGTAAGGTCTGGCAAGGCAGGACTCTCCTTCTCCAAAAGTACAGCATAAAGCTCCCCGTAATTGTCAGTGTCTGGTCCCATACATTTCTGTTCCTTTTTACATACTTTCTACACCCCAGTCTACTGGTGGGTGGTCAGGGCACTCTCTTGAGAAGCGTGAGAGGTATGTTACAACCCCCTGCTTGAGGATAGGCTTGCATTTGGGTCTTGTGCTTTCCTGGGAAATACGCTGACTACTGGCTTATTAGGTAGCCTTATTTTTACATTTCCTACCAGTTCATTTCCACAGTGCAGAAACCCAATCGGAGATGTGCAGGTCTTCTTGCAGGACCGAGTTTTCTGAGACCTGAATTTTCTATGGGCTTTATCCCTATACTTTTCCTTTCCAGTGCAGTTCCATTGATGCCGATGTAAGTGAGGGCAGAGCGTGCTCTTAAGTGAATCAAGTCGCTGTATGAGTGGATCTGACCACAGGCAAGGATGATCTGTGGGACTGGAGAACGGTCAGGTTTCTAGTTCCTCCATAAAATATTACAATGGGAGGTTTTCTACAAGAGCGTTGACATGAACCCTGTTAGCTTATCCTCTCTACAGCTTGCTTTTTGCGGCAAAGATGGCTCTGGGATGCTGGTTTAGCTTACACAAACTACCTCTCCTCTTCAGGCTGTGCTCAGAAAGAGCAGCATTTTACCTTACGCATATTTTTGGAAGATACACAGTGTGGCACACAGCTTTTAGCTGCATTTTTTGATGACGTAGATGAGTATTCCTCCCAACTTTCCCCTTAGAGAAGATGGCTCCTCATCCTGTAGATACTATTCGGTACGCCTACAAGATTAGTCCATCAGGTCCTACTTTGACACTGACTGATTCTTGCTCCCTATAGCCAACAGGCCTCGTAGTGCCTGAAGTGTGAGAGTTACCTCCGGCAGGGCTTTGCAGAGCCCCTGGTTCTTACCAGCACCCTCAGTCACCTGGTGATAGCATTTACCTTGGTCAGCTCCTCTGGCAGTAACTTCTTCAGATGCGGTGCTCACCTTAGGCATGAAGCATTATGATGCTCCCATGTTTTAATGGAGGTATTTCCAAAATGCAGTCTGCAGAGTGCATGTCAGCTGTCACTCAAGAGTCATTTGATCATGTTTTGCTGGGTTTTGCTCAGGACTTTCCATTTGCTTCTAGAGCTGATGCTTTTCTTTCACTAAAAAGCGTAACCTGGACAAAATCCTGTATGCCTTTTAAAACTGGTAGGAGGAGTTGTCTGTACAACAACAGGCACTATACAACTTTCAGAGAGAATGGGAGAGGGGCCGTCCTCAGGAACTGCAGCCACCCCCAACATCCTGTTCCCTTATTGAATTTAATGATCCTGAAAAGCGTATAGCTCTGTGCTGTGAAGAATGAGATCCATCCATCCAACCAAAGAACCACAGACATCACATTGGTAACTTGTTTAAAGCTGTTTCCAAACAGAACCCTGCCAGTTGCTTCAGGGACTGTGGAGTCCACATGCCCACGTGGTGCCAAAAGTGCCAACCAACACATGTGAACCACAGGACCTCCAGGTCAAGCCCCTCTTTCAGGTGAGAAAGGAAGCCCAGCAACTCCTGGTGGCCACATGGCAGCCACCGTGGTTTTCGGTTAATAATGCTGTGATCTGGATTTGAATTTGAGGCTCTATGAAATAAAGTTCTCCATCTGCTGCTACCAGTCCACCTCAGCCTTTGAAGTTTCTTCTGTGAGGCTTCACTTCCCCACTGTGCATAAAGCGAAGCTGTAATAGGGCCAGAGACATCCAGCAGCTGTACGTACACCCTGTGTAGATTTTAGTACTCAAGCAGAAAGCTGGATATATGTGCAATTAAGGAAATGTTTCCACAGCAGGAACACAAATTCCCCTTATTGGCAGCAGAAGCACAGTAGCAACAACTGAACAAAATGTCATGGTGGTTTGCATTTGCTGTCTCATTCTCAATATGTGTTTTGCAGTCTCTCATAGCTGTAATTTCAGCCTCTTTGGAGACCACCTTTTTTTTTTTTTCCCCTTTTTTTTTGACCTTAAACGGGTACAAAATGTATTTCCAGCAAGTAGTACATGGAGGACAGCATCCTCTTCAGCAAGCAGTAGCTGGGCTGAAAGTGTACATTTGAAACCAAATCCAAAACTCAAGTAACATTCTTCAAAGAGGCACTCAAGTCTCAAGGTACCTGAAATAGCTGCTGGCTCAATAGCCCATGTGAAAACTGCTGAAGTTCTCTCAGTCTCACTTGGGCATCTTGTACTGTGTCCAAATCAGTAGTTAGCTTCACAAATGTTTTATTCTTACTGGCACGTGTATGTGTGCCCTTACTATCAATATGGTATGGGATGCGTGTCTGTTGTTACAATTCAGGTGAAGCAGGGGAGCTGTGATTTCCCTGTGGCTGTTGGAGGCAATGCGAGCTCAGCAGGGACTGCGGCAAGGCGAGCAGTGCCGCCGTGACCGGTCCGCACAGCTGCGGAGAACATCAGCCGCAACGCCAGCACGGTTGGGGGACCAGATGGAAAGTGATCCTTCCACATCAGCCAGGCATGGGAAAGGCAGGGGTGCAATGGTCTCACCTCCCAGAATCCTAAATCACCTTTTATCGAGGCAAATCTCTCGCTGCTCCCAGCCGTTTGCATCTTGTTTCTTCTGGAGGGTTGCGCTCACAGGCACCGGAAGGCTTTTCTTGTGTCTAGAGGGTAGAAGACTTGCTGTTTTCGGCAGGTGCTCTCCGCTCTGAAGGTGACTCTAGGGCAGGTTGGTGCAGTGGAGGCAATGAGAGACCAGGATCCAGGACTCACACCCTGCTGACTTTCCTCTTGAGATTGCAAGAGACGTAACGAACAACTTGTACGATCAGGAGGGGAGGATCTAGATGAGCTCATATCCCTTTTCCATTCTTGGGTTTCTTTTGGAGCAGATGTGCTTTTGCTCTACCAGATTCTAAAACAGTCATGCATATGCAAGCGTGCCAAGAGATTTAAGCGTCTAGTAATGCTAGTAACTTGGCATGGCTAAATTTGTGTCAGCAATTAGTTTCCGTAATAGGTTTTCCTGCGTTATGTAATCGCTTGTGTGATTTATGTTCGCTGTGTTCATTTAGTCTGCACAGAAGCCTGGCCAGGCTTTGCAAGTCTTAGTCTCTGCATGTGCTACCTTATTTCGGGCTGCTGCTGGAAACATCCTGCAGCAGCACAGGTCTGGCTGCAGCTCCAAGGTGCAGCCGGGGCAGTGATTGTGGGTTTTCTGTTCTTGCTGATGGTCTTGCTTTTCATGTTTGGTGGCATGTGGCAGGTTCCCTCTGTTAATTAGAACAAATGTGCCAATTATGTTAATGTATCTCCCGATACCAATCAGCGAATAATTAGAGACAACACATCTGTCTCTCACTGGGGAGCAGGATGACAGAAAAGACGCTACAAGGTATGTTGCTCTAAATTACAGCCGCCTTGGATCGTCCGCTTCCTCAGCCAGTTGCGGGGACGGCTCAGTCTCGTGGCAGGCTTGCCAGCGCGTTAGCAGCACTGGCTGTGTAGATCCAGCACAGCTGGCAGGAGCCGTGTGCCTCGCTGCTCTGCAAATTATATCCAGAGCACTAAGGAGCTCTGACCAAAAAGTAGCTGACTTTGGGTGTGCTCCACCTTCTCAGCATCTGCAGTCGCTGTGAGTCAGGATTTCATTCACTGTGCTCACACCTTTACAGAGGGGCCTTCTGTTGCTAGTGAGTTTGCCAACATATAACAAAAATACCCTTTTGAGTGGAAAACAAACAAAAAAGAAGAAATGGGGATTTTGTGCCTGCTTTGTTCCAGGGGGTTGGTATGTAAGAAAAAACAGTTGCATGTTGTAATTTTCCATAGCTGTCATCTCCACAAGGGAACACTTACCCCTTCCTTCATGGCAGTATTGTTGCCAATTAAACGATTACTGTTATGATAAGGAAAAACTGATGCCCAGGCTTTTTCTATGTATATGCACAGCCATCTGTACATTTATTAATAACAGTTGGTGGGACGTGCCTGATTTAATTGAATAACTAGGTACCTGTTCAAGAATCGTTGTGACTATAGCTGGTAAATATACATCCTCAATATTTAGGCAAAAATAAACATGTACTCTAGAAACGTCTTCTTCAGAGAGTTGAAGAATGGAGCCATGAGGGCGTGATTTGGTATGACCCTGAAGACAGGCATCTTGTGCGCTTTGAAATGCCCATGGGTATCCTGCTGCCCCTCTGTCTGCTCGGCCGGAGCGGTGCAGGTGTCTGGCACATAAATGTCCGGTGCTTCATCCACCAGCATCTTGCAAGCATGGTGGTTTCCCCAGGGCACCAGTCACCGCTATTCAGGCAGCGGAATTAAATTCAGGATAAGTTTCTGCATTGACTGGATTAACAGCCTACTTCAGCGAGGGGGCTGCGCCTTGGGGAATGACATGGCATCAAAAGAGATCGTTGCTTTTAACTTCTGTAATAACAGTTTGCATACTTGTCATTCATAAATCACACTGTCTCATTCCACTTTGTTCCCTTCTCTTTTGTATTTGACACCTGATCTCTTCCTACTTACGTGACAGAACAACCCTGCTCCCACCTATTCTGGTTACCTCGAAAAAATAAATCTGAGGTTTGGAGGTGCTGAGCACTGCAGTCACCTGCACCAGAAAAAATGAGGCCGTTAGTAACTGAAAATAAGTACCAACAGAAGTCTCATTTACGTGTTGTAGCATGTTTAATTAGTTACCATTTGTACAAGGACTGAGGGAGAAAACACAACCACTGTAGAGGTGTGCTCTTTTTTGTGTTGCTCTACTGATGGCTAAAATGTGTATGAAAGGAGACGCCCGCCTCTTGTCAAATCATCCATCAGTTTCTCCTTTCAGATTTGACGACATTATAGTTTCCAACATGAACAGACTCATGACATCATAAAAACCTGGATGCCAGAAGAAGACTGAATTAGATATATTAAAGAGGTATCTTGTAAAAGAGATGGGGTTTAGACATGCACACACAGTACCGATGTACTGGCAAAACAGATTTTTCAGAAAAAAAGACATCCTGTTGTTCTGCAAACTTAACGTTTTATTGTTAGCAAATTCTGTGAGCCATTAGGTGAAAAGAATCTTTTTCCTAAGAGATTTGGTGAAGAGCCAGAGGCAGTATACTGAATTATACAGAGTGTCTTTTTTTCTGATATTGGCAACTCCTGTTTTCATATCATCTTCAGTGTTTTTGCAGGGATGACAGGGAATTTAATGTTCATAGCTTTAATTTTGTCTAATCAGCTGAGACCCAGACTGAATATGCATGTGTGTGTTTTTGTGGAGAGAGAAAGTGTTGCACAGTACGGTGAAAAGAGAACTGCGTGCTTGAGCACGGAGCCTTGCATAGTGCCGAGGGCTGCTAGAGTATGTGAGTATGTGCTTGGATGGGCATACCAGAAACATTTTGGACTGAGCCTTAGACCATGTAGACTGTAGTCCTGCCCTCACTGACGTCCTGATGTCCTCAATGTGCAGAGCACAGGAGAAGTCCAGGTGGATCTGAAGGATCCGAAGGTGGTACCTACACAGCTGTGGCAGCGCATGTAGCATCTTTTAGAGTCCTGACACAAGGCTGTACTCCATCCCAGAAATAAATAATGATATTAAAAACCAAGAAAGACATTTTTTTTGTGTGAGAAGCAGAGGTTAAGTGGCAGCCTAGCACTGGTGGAGAGGTAAGCTCCTGGCTTGTTTTTCAGTCTGGGATGAATGCAGACTTGGCCGGTGGGTGAGGAAGGAGCTAAATATTGCCATTGACTGGACAGGAATCTGTCTGTCTTGATTATACCCGATACCTATTAGGGTTCAAGAAAGGAGGAAGAACAATTCTAGTCATCCTGGCAAGGAAAACCAGGTTATTGACTAAGAGCTTGTATCTTCCATGGTAAAACATGAATGTTGTAGTGACAGAAACACAGCCTCCAAACTTTTATGTCTCTTTGCTTCCTTCCCTGTTCCTCGCAGACACACATACCCATTTTCACAGCCCTTTTTGCACCACCGATTTTAAGCTACACAGTATCGACAGCTGTGAGGCTACCACATACTGCAGCAATCTGCTGTGGGAGAGGAGGGTTTAAATCCAGCCCTCCTCGGGGCAGTGGCTTTACATTCACTAAGGTGTACGTCTTCGGAAGCAGCTCACACCTGAAGCACAGCCACCCAAACTGGGGTAGGGGAGCTGGAGCTGCTTATAAAGTAGGGCTAAAGACGGGGAGCGGGTGGTGGGCAGCATGAATCCGAGCCCACGTCCGCCAGCGCTGGTCTTGCAGCGTTGAACCAGCTCCGTCTGGGGATGAATCGAGCCCTCTGTGTTTAAAACCAGGAGAGGCCATCGGTTTTCTCCCCACAGCTTGGGGCGGTCTGTACGGCTGTCTTGAGGGTGGGGGCAGGTTCTCTGTTGGTTTTGGGGTATGTCGATGCTCAGGCAGTTCCTCAAATGTCTTTGGGAAAGCGAGGTTTGTGAGAGCAGGTCTTGGCAGTTAGCACCTTGCAGGTCCGGCGGGTTGATTGTGTTTATGTTTTTCTTCCTTTAATTAAATCCTGGGCACAAGCTGAAATGATCCAGTGACGTGAAGGCCCGGCTTTGATCCATCCAGGGCCCCAGTCCCATCCTTCAGAGCATGCTCCGTTCAAATGAAAACAAGCTACTAGATTTGCAGCCAAATGATATTAGGGTGGCTCGCAGCAGTCAGCTGGGGTATAATGGGGTGTTTCTTTAAGAAGGCAATAAAGGGAACATTGTCTGGATTAAAAATCGCATACGAAAATATTTTTCTGTGTAACCAAGGAAATTACGCTTTATTAAAATAAAATATAGCTTACATAAAGAAAAGGGAAAAATAAGCACTGATGTAGTCTTTGTGATTCCCTATTTCCTTGGTAACCGTCTCTATTTTGTTTAATCCTGATTGCAGCAAAACAATAACATGCATGTACACGTGAGTACATGTGTACTTAAAAACATTGGCATGTTTGTAATTTGTCAGTGTGACCTACTCTGGTATAGGGCCTCGTTGTGTTAGGCCCAGGGCAGATACATGCAGGGTTACTGCACTATTAACTGCCTAATTAGACAAGACGTACAAAAGAATGGGTGAGATCTCTGCTGATTTAGGGTTTCTGATGTTGTAAGGGAATTTTCTGTTTGTAGATATGGTCCTAAGGTATCAGCCCTTCCTTATCCCTTGCCTCAGACTCTGAAAACATAGATCAGCTATTTGTCTCTGTACAGTAGCTGGCAGCCTTTGAAAATGCATTGATATTTTCAAGGCAACGCAAGACAGCTGTTGTGTGGATGGGTGGGAGGGAAAGGGGACCTGAAGGAAAGGCTAGGCGTGAAGGGTGTTCTCCTGCATTTCTGCCGTGGTGTTTTATTTCAGTCAGCAGCGTGCCTCAGGTGAGTGCCTCGTGATGTGCCTTGGCTCGTTGCGCTCTCTGGGGTGAGCAATGTGGTGACAGATACTGTGCCCGTTGTGGTGTGACCTGGTGCTGACCCGCTGCCTCCCCTCTGGCCCTTTGAAACCCTAAGGTGGAGTGGCTGAAGAACGAAGAGGTGATTGATCCCGTGGAAGACCGAAATTTTTACATCACCATCGATCACAACCTGATCATTAAGCAAGCCCGGCTTTCTGACACGGCCAATTACACTTGTGTCGCCAAAAACATCGTGGCCAAAAGGAAGAGCACCACAGCGACTGTGATTGTCTATGGTAAGTGATGCCTTGGCTCGCCGCACGTGGATGGATGCATGCTCAAAGCGAGCGGTGGGGCAGGAGGGGGGTGCAGGAGCCTGTATGCAGCTCCTACCGTGGTGAGTGCCCAGCCTGGGCCGCCTGCGCTGCCTGTTGACTTGCAGCCGTACGCAGCGACGGCAGTCAGGGTTCATTACCGAAAATACTCAGAAGTACAGATCCGATGGCTTAGCTTGTTGGTGACAGACGACGGTGTTAAAGGAGGAACAGGGACCTCCACAAACAGCCGGTTGCCTCACTGAAGAGAAGGTGGTTGCTCCCGTTGCCGTAACACACGCTGGCTGGATGCTGCAAGGAGCCATTAGGGCACTTCCTCCAGCAGGAGCATCCAAGGCATTGCTTCCTACCAACGCATTTCACGTTCTTAGTGTTGCTTTTCAGAAATAAGAGTAAAACTGAAAGGAAGTTTGTGCTTCCAGACACTGGTAAGAGTGTCAGAGCACAGCAGAATCTTCCATCTTCTTCTAATTCTTTAAATAAAGTTATTTTTGATGTCTACTACCAAAATATACTCTGATGTCAGGGGCAAAGTAGCAAAGCACTCTGGGACTGCAGTTCATAGGCACACAACCTAGCTTAAAAATAAACATCAGGGGAATACGAAGATGGGATAACATTATTCTGTGTCTGCATCCATAGCCTTGATCTAATATTGAGGATGGCCGTGCTTTGGCTGGGGAGGGGCCGGATGAGATGCCCTCCTGGGGTCTCTTCCAGGCTGTGTTGGACTACAGCTCTGCCCCACCAGTCTGAGCATTTGCCCCTGCAAAGTTACTGCCCCAGTGCATCCCAGGCAGGGGTATCCACCAGAACAAAACCTGCTCTGACGACGTGCCAGCTGACTGTCCTGGTGTTTCTTACAATCAGCTTAATTATAGGATAGACAAGTAGGAAAAAATCCCTATGATTATCCCTAATATTCATTTCATATTCAGGGTAGCAGTTAGATTTAATTGTAAGCAGTTGCTTCCCTGAAGTTACAATGAGGGCCTTTTAGTTCAGTTTTTATAGAAAACCAACTGAATTGAGTTGATTAGCAGTGTTTGTGATATTGAGGGACGGACCGTGCAAGAGCACTGTGGTTTGTAACTGTGATGAATGCAGAAACATAAAGATGTAGGCATACTGCAACTGTTCCTCATACATATACAGCATTTTTTTCGACAGCGCAGTCAAGACACATATGTAGGGGAGCAGCCATTTTTATGGGGTTTGCTAGCAAGTGTTGTGTCATATCACAAACATTTGGGTTTAAGGAATATGAGCAGTTAGTATGTTATCCATACCCTGGCGACGACATTATTACATAGAGCAGCACAGCTCCTTCTTCATCCATCCATCTATCCCAGAAACTGAGGGGGATGAAAAAGAGTCAGCATAAATATCTTCCCAGAGATAAATATCTTCCCAAAGTCCAATAATAAAAATGCATTTAGTGTGAGTTCACTCTGAACAGCTTAAATTTCTGTTATGGAAGGCCTGGGACATTCATATGCACCAGCTATGTCCACAGAGGGGTGAATGAAGTTGTCCTGACATCCTGAAATCACCTTCTGGAAAGAAAGGGAAAGAAAATTCTTAATTTCTAATCAAAGCATGGGGGTCTCTCAGCACGCATAGATGATGGGCATATCTGAGAATGAGCTGGAGTGCGGGTTATCTCCCTTTGGAAGATGGTGCAGCTTTCAGAGTGCAGGCTTCTGGCTGGCAGAGCTGCGGGTGCTCTCTGAACCCGCAGAGATTTTGGCCATACGCACGCCACCAGGTGCTTAGTGCTGGGTCAGGTCGGTTTTCAGGAGAAGGCAGGTCACCTGCCAGCCGTAATAGTCATCAAATCGTGTTTTTCATTCAGCGACAGCATTTCTTTGACTGGTACAATGACTTCTGGCATGCTGTACATTCGGTACGTTGGAGACTTGGGTTTGTGTCTGCTCAGTGTTGCTTCTCGTGCTCTTCCCAGCCATCACTTGTGACTGCTGTTGGAGGCAGCGTGACACAGAGCCAGAGGCGCCTTTGGGCTGCACGGGATGGCTCGCTTTTGCGATCATACTCTTTCTCTCTTGCTTTTCAGTGAACGGAGGCTGGTCTACCTGGACCGAGTGGTCAGTGTGTAACAGCCGATGCGGGAGAGGCTTTCAGAAGCGTACGAGGACCTGCACCAATCCTGCCCCACTCAACGGCGGTGCCTTCTGCGAGGGCCAGAGTGTTCAGAAAATAGCTTGCACCACTCTGTGTCCAGGTTCAGTATGAACAGTACATAGCCCTAGATAAAGAGTTGGTCTGTCACCAGTCATTTCAGGAGAAGACGATTCGTTACAAAAGCCTCCTTCTCTTTATTAATAAATCCAACATTTCAGTGAATGAATATGAAATTACATTACATAAGTAGATAAAATAGTGAGCACATTATATCAAGCAGCAGAGGATTCAGACCCACTTTTGCACACAGTTTGCACTGGTGTCTCAATCCTGGTAATTCAGGGGATTTGGGGGACATTCAGAGCTTCAAATTGTAGGAGGTAAAGGTTGAAAGCTCTGGAAAAGGACTAGAATTTGAATATAGAAAGCAACTGTGATGTAAATATATTTGCAATACCTGTTCAGTCCAGCTGTCACAGCAAGCGGAGCACCTGGGGTGTGGATGTTAAATTTGAGGTACGTGTTTACCTGACTTCAAATACAAAAGACGTTTATACTGGAAAGAGATGTGTATGCGTACCTTTAAAAGGTATTTAAATGTAAACTTCTGAAAAATACAAAACTGCTTGAGGACACGCAAGGTAGTTGGTGGCTTTTCTGTGACAAAAGTTCTGCTGTCTGTCCTATTGTCCAGTGCTTTCCTACCTCTGCAGTCCCACTCAAATCCATGGCAGTAGGGTTGTTTTCAGCTTGTGAAGCTTGGCCATCCAACTCTGGGTCTTAGTGGTGGGTGAAACTTAAAAGCTGAAATTTCGTCTCAGGTTGCTATTTCAAGTGACGGACTCCTGGCTCAGGCTGTGCCACTGGAACCATTTCATAGTTTGTTCTTCAGCTGTTCAATCTTTCAGCTGTTCAAATCTTTTGAAAATCATTTGCGGGATTTTGAAAGGCGCTAAACACATTCCTGATTCTGTTCATGTGAAATAGATCAGTGCCTCTAGATATTTCTTTTAATAGGAAATATTTAACATTAAATATCTTCCTACCAAAGAAGAATTTCTGGCCAAGTTTAACTTTAAACTCTGTGTTAAAAAAGCCAAAAAAAAAAAAAATCACAAATTCACGACTTCTTGTTCATTTTGATGTATACTTTGAGCATAGATAAACTGCTGACAAGTTTATAAAAAGGGGACGAAAGAGCAGAAATGGGGCCAGAGCAGAGAGAAAGCAGAGGGAGAGTGAACGTGCATTTACAGGCCAGAAATAGGACTTTCAGAAGAGCAGACTGACCATCCTTCTGCCTTGCTGGAAATGGCCAGGAGTTGCAGGCTGGCTTGGGCCGAGACGTGCATCGCTCTTGCTTGATCTCACTTTTATGTACCCCCCCTAACAAGTCATGTCCTTTCCTTGTCTCAGTGGATGGCAAGTGGACATCCTGGAGCAAGTGGTCCACCTGCGGCACGGAGTGCACCCACTGGCGCCGGAGGGAGTGCACGGCCCCAGCACCGAAGAACGGAGGGAAGGACTGCGAGGGGCTGGTGCTGCAGTCCAAGAACTGCACCGACGGGCTCTGCATGCAGGGTAAGTGACGCCGTGACGCCTCCGGGCTCTGAGATGTACGTGGCTGCGGAAGAACCTGCAATAGCTGCAGATCAGCATCAATGACCTAAAGTCACAGAATCATTTGTAGGATGGAGAAATGAGTGAATGCAGTTCTCACCAGTCGGGGCACCCCACTCTTCTTCTCTGAAGATAAATGTAATGGTGTCTGAGGTTTATGAAGTTGAGCAGTGAAGAATTAGAGAGTCTCATAACAGAGCCCTCTCCCCCCTGCCCTCCCCACCGAACAGCCCTTCTCTCTAATACCAGCTCAGCATCTGTCCAGGGAAGCTTGACAGTGACTCTTACGGCAATGGAAATGAAAAGTAGAGGGTTTAGGGCAAAGCCAGCATTTTCAAAAGAGTAAACTTGGCAAAGCAGATCAGCTTGTGGCTTCTTTCTGTCAGGAATGGTGGGTGCATGTGTTTCTACATATAATAGTTTTGCCCTTTTTGAATTTGGGGTGCCCTGTAGTAGAAAGAGGTACCTTGTATCTATGCAGCGCCTATGCAAACTTCATATATAGTTATCAGCATGCTGCAGCCTCATGAAGATCAACTCTAACACTGAAGTCTATTCTGCCTGCACCTATTCAAGCCACGGTCCTGCCTTTCTGACTAATAAGAGTGAGAAGTAAAAAAAAGTAGGCTTTTAGTGTGATTCTGACATACACTGACAAACAATTAGTCTTCTCTGCACTCCATCCCTTCTCAAAAATGAGGTCTTCTCTGTTCTGCTGGTGCATTGAAACTTCCTTTCACATTTCGTTAGCGCAATAACCTGAGCCAAAATCCTCACATACACCTCTATCCTGTTCCTTCATCCTGTCTCTCTGCAGTACTTCTCTGTCGAGCCTCAGGTCTCCGTTGCCCAAAGAGTTGTGGCTGTAACTATCCGGTATCTATGTGTCCAGATCATAAAATGCTTTGACTTCTCTCATGAAAAAGGAGTCAGGAATTTTTCTTCTCTGAGGCAGGTTACTTTTGCCTGAAATAGTCACGATGACAGAAAAGTCACACTACTAGCTAATAAATAGGTCTGCTTCTTGAGTAAGTGCCATATAGGTGGCTACTGTGCTGGCAGCAGTCTCTGAGCTACCCTATGGCACAGCATGGCCATTTGCTCTGAGGTTTCCCAGATTTACAAAAGAGGCTTCTTCAGTGTGGCTCGCACAAACACTTTCATCACTTTAAAAACTATTAATCAATGTCAGCAGCCTATAAAGCTGTAATTCCTCAAAACGTTTGTTTTTATGGGGAAGACAGAAAGGGAAGATTCAGAGCTCCTCTCTCTTTCTTTTCTAAAGGTAGAAAAAAAAATAAAAATCCAGCCACATCTTACTGTGTACACCTTGGTGGCTTTTATAGTGGGAAAGCTAACGTACCCCTAGCTCCAGCAGTGTGAATAAGTCATTATGGTAAATTAGGAAGAAAAGATACATTTCCCCATACAGAAGAGCTCTTCACTATTGGATTATATTTAGACAGGTGTATGTCATCTTTGTGTATGTGCATAAAGAGAGGCATTTAAGCAGAAATCTTGTGGAAAAGTAGATATAATGGTACGGCAGAATAAAAGCCCTGTAGGGATCTCATTTATCTGTTGATGGTATATTGCATTTTATTTGTGAAAGTGGATGCTGAGTATAAAGCAGAGGTCTTCAGCGGGAGAGAGGGTGAGGCTGTTGTGAATCCTATTCTGCTTCATATATATGTATATAAAAAATGGTAATGAAAAATATACAGTCACATATTGACCTGCTTGGCTCCAGGGGCTGTGATCATCCTTCAGTGTTGGAATTTAATGGCAGTGTTTTAATGCTGTCTTTATACTTGCGGGGTTTCATATACCTGTAAAACTTACAGTCCTGCTCCCTGATCCATCACTGCTGAGAAGATTGATTTGCCATACTTGTTGGCAGTGTGCCTGCTGCTCTCTCTCTCTCTCCCTCTCTCTCTCTTTCTTTCTTTCTCCTTCTCAGTTTATACAAAACCAATCTGAATACTTACATTTTTGCCGGTGTGGCTCTAGATTCATAGCAAATCTGCCTGCTGAGCTAAGAAGAAACACAGGATTCCTTTCACCCTAAAACACCATGCTTCTTTCCACGTTATTTGAGGCTTGTGGGGACTGGCTTGGCGCTGACATTTCTCCTAGCCTGGGGACCAGTGGATCCACAGCAGACTTTTCCAACGCCTTCATGCCAGTGGGTCTGTCATGGCACAGGTGGCACCGGGGGAGCCACAGCCACCTTTCCTCTGTGGCCATGGCCCTCTGGGAGATGTGTTGGCCAGCTGCTTACCTGCACCATAGCCAAATCCTGCTCCTAGGTGCCCTGGTGCTTCCTCCTTAGTGTCAGTCTTTAGTGAGAGCTTGAAGGTTGACTTTAGCACCGTGAGTGTAGTTGACAGACTGTAGACAGACCCTCTTACCAGGATTCACTAGGCTGTTGCCTTGACAAAAACCCACTTGTAAATATATATCTCTATATCGCTGTACATAAAAGATATCCTGGAGAATGTTGGATTGAATGAGTCTAATTTACAAGCCCTTTCTCTTCCAGTCTATTATTCACTACAGTAGCATCAGCTGGATAAATCAATAAGCTCTTTCATCAGACTGCCCCTGCTCCAGCAAAGAGCAGCAGTCTGCACCACTATTGATTTCTGTGGGGATAAAAACTGTGGAGCTTTCTCCATCCCTTGTAATTACAGGATTTTACACCCAAAGCTGTAGTTTGTGCTTACCACTAACTGTGGCATTTCTCCTGCAATTCTGCTGTCACATTTATTCAGACTAATGATCTTGCTAGTACACACATACACTCCCTTATCCAGTAGTTAGTATTTTTCTGCTAACATGAAGGGATGAACAGTCATTAAACTAGAGAGCCTGCAGAGAGACAGCAGGCTGAATTGAAGAAGAAAAGCAGCTGTAGTGAAAATTTAGGGCGGTCATTACTATTTTAAGTTTCCAAATACACAATATTGCCTAGCAGGTCCCATTATAACAATTTTGTAATTCCCGTAATAGCATTAATATGATCTTCTGGAACAAAATATGCTGTAGGTGTAAGAAGAATTGGCTGGTTACCACCCACACTAGTTGCATTATTGCCTCCATGGTTGCATTATTTCCCATTTGAAGGATGAGTACTGCGGTAAATACTTCAGTGCAAGGAACAACACTTTTAAAGCCACGCACTGCATCTCACAGGGGATCGCTATAAACCGAAACACTGCAATTAGCCCTCCACTCATCCTGCTTAATGACTTTGGTGGGCGTTCTGTGTGGGGACTAAGAAAGCAAAGCACTCCACTGCTGGCTCAAACTTCAGCACAAGTAGTTCCCTTTACTAGATCACAAATATGTTTAAAGCAAATTCCGAGAGGAAGTGTTTTGCTGGGCCCAGTCTGGAATGACTGCGAGATTACGTGTGTGGTACGGAACAGATGCTAAAAGTCCCTGGCGGGCCAAATGCTGCTTTGCATTCTGTGTAAAATGCTGCTGGTAATCAGGAAGGGGTGGACAACCTATGAAGAGAGTTAGCTGTGTTGCATGGTTATGTTGAAGGCTTATTACATGAGTTGTGATGTGCAGCTGTCATGCTCAGAGCATGTCACCTGTGTCCTTTCTGTTGAGGATCTGAAGTGACAGCGTTCAGATCTGTGTTCTCCCTGTCCTGAGTAAATAAGTACAGAAAGTCCGTAGGCGTGAGGTTGGTGCCTGTGCATGCTGATAAAGCTGTTGGTCTTTTCTGAAATCATGCGTGATGCGCAGGGTTGGCACTAGCACGGTCACAGGGAGACAACCAGTGCCCCTTCTTCAGCTCACTCGCAGCTTTAGTAGACCACTGTGGCTTTTCATAAAAGACTGGCTAAGTTGTGCTTTCAATTTTTTCCAAAACACAGGGCTAGCTATCCTACAGCAACAAGGTAATACCAAAGCACATGTTGTCGCTTGAGGACTGTGGATTATATAGTTACATAAATAGTACTGTTGCTCTGTGTAGTGAAAACTGTTCACTTCATACAGTCTCACAATATGGAATACAAATCCGTCATCGAATAAGGCCAAAAGGAAATTTCCACTTGTGACTCATTGCCAAGTGTTGTCAGATCCAGTGTGACTTTTCCTTTGTTGCTTTGGATTTAAATAAATGAGCATGAAAAGACTGAGATGTACTACTATCACTTAAAGAATGGCGGAAAAGATTCAAAACATCTTCACCCGTCATTACAGACAAGACTCTGGACTAACTCTGGGGTCACTTTGGTTCTCTCCCTGCATGTAGCTTAAGTACTTGGAAATTCAAATAGCGGATACACCACTTGAGAAAAAGGCACCTATACATGGTGAAGATGTTATTATCAGACTAGTAATTCCATTCCTTGTTAAAAAAAGGCTGCCTTCTAGTCAAGAGTGGATTGATGTGAAATGATGATGGCAAACCTGTATTTGCCGAGCGCTTTGAAATCCTCATCTGAAAGGCAGTACGAAGTTCCTAAGGTTCCCTCTTACAACGATAATGCCTAAGCGAGTGAAAAAGATGCAGCTTGTCATGCTTGTGCATGAAATGGTTAACTGCTACCCTTTTCCAGTCTCGTGCCTGTTTATACACAGATCTCGAGTACAAAGCAAGATTAACCTGATACAAACATCTCTTTCTTCACGAAACATATATATTCTGCACATGCCCTGCTTGTTTAATGTAACATGCCAGAACCTCTGATGGAATAAGCATTCATTTCCCTTTTTGGCTTGTTTTGAAAGCAGGCATTCAGGGAAGAATTAGAGGGCAGAGCAGTTTGATGAGGACCTCTGGTCCTCCAGAGCAGATTATCGTGCAAAGAGCAGGGGAATGTTTTCCAGACTCCAGGAGGTAAGCAAAGCTCTCTCAGGGGAGACTGCAACAGAAGCCCGTGTGTGCAGAGGAATGAAATAAAACCTTTTATTAAGAGCATGTGGGTCAAGAGAGAACTTCTAATACGTTCAGCCTGTCAGCATAATGATTTAGCCACCTGGCCTGTTTGACTGAGCCCTTGCAGGGGGAGTTTCATTCATTTGAAGAATGCATCTCATCTGTTCCTAGAGGAAGTTTTCTGTAATGTTGTTATTTGATATGATGCGTTATTCTGTTTTTAACCCAACTGCTATGTAATGATGTAGCAGCCAAGGGAGTTTATGCACACATCTCAGAGTTACGACTCATCTTTACTTTTATTGTAGCGACATGAGAAATCCCCAGCTGAGAAGCATCCACACTCTGGTGGGCCCTCTGCAACTGACAGCTCTTGCCTAGAAAACCTACTGCTTGAAGCAGATAAAAGCGCTGAGAGAAAACAGAAGTGCAGAGCCACAAGCAGAACCCAGGACACTGAAAGCACTGTGTCTTACCCCAGTCAGTTCAGAAGAAGTCACCCCCACATTAATTTTAATGAAAGGCAAGTGCTCTAAGATCTCTAGGCTGGTTTGAAAAATCTCGACTAATTCAAAAATATTATAGCCATGCAGAGAGGAGAAAAACCCCAACCTTGTCTGTCTGTAATTTTCATTCTTCTTAATTCCCTTGGGTTTTTCATTTATTCTTCCCTTATTCCTCTGCACATTAAAAAAAAAGAAGTTACTCAGATGAAAGAAAAATGCAAGCTTATAATAAAGTCTGACACATTAACTTCATTGTGGAAAAAGCACCAACCATACAGTGACAATAATGTTCATATTTTCCTTACCATGTACAAAGGTGGGTATATTTCATGATTTTCGCTTTCCTGACAGGGTATCAGGCAGAGTGAGGTTACATGAGCAGCCCAAGGCTCATCAGGGAGTCAGTGACAGGATCAGGAATAAAACTCAGTGCTCTCTATTTCTAAATCTGTGTTCTACATAAAGGACCAACACAAACATTGGCAGCATCGTTAAATGAAAACTTATGTTGGGGAAGGAAGTTTCTATAGTTTGGGAAATGAACACTGAGCTGATCAACTGATTCTGGAGTCTCGGGGATTTTTGTGGTTACAAGCCAGAAAGCCAAAGAATACAAGTTACCTTACCTGTGAGCTTATAGACCTGCCAAAGATTTCGATACGTGTCACTGAACATCAGCAGTCCTAACAGTTTCGATCCCCTCCCAGCTGTCCCTTCCTTCATCTTGTTTTTTGCCATGTGTCCCCTCTTCAGTGCTGCCCCATGTCCTTATTTCAGCTCTCCCTGTAACCTGTTTGCTCTTGTCCCGCTACAATTGCAAAATAAAGCAAACCCCAGGAAGTCTATTTAACATTCAGTCATTGCAAATGTAGAATTTGCAAATACACGATCTAGCACATTGCAATGCTAGACATGCATTTACTTTTGCTGTCAAACATGCATAACAAACCCGATGTTAAGGTTCTGTGCTTCTAAGATACTAAAGACTGACATAAGATTTAGCTGAAAGGTCAAAGTCCTTAACTGTAAAAGATTGCATAATGTCAAAATTGCCTATTCTAATCCACATCAAATTTTAGCAACGAGTTATCCTACTCTTCCATTTTCCCCCATCCCCATATAGATGACATGCGTGTTTAAACTCAGGCAAGACCTTTCTAACAATGTTAACAAAATGTCAGAATCTAATTTAAAATTAAAACATAGTTGCAATCTTAATTATAGAATATCATAAACTCCTGTTCAAGGACAGAACAGGAGAGACTCCCCATTTAACCTACCTGCTCAGGAAAGATCTGAGATAATACCCAAGTAAATAATCAGTCACAAAACCTCAAGCTCCCTGTTTATTAGCCCACCCCGAACATGCCAATAATTAGTCCTTTAGAAGGAAAATAAATTACTGTGCATTATCTCTGGGATGCCTGATATCATATCTGACCTTCAGCATCATTACTGCAGACATGAAGGTCTTCCTTTGGAATAGCAAATATAGGAAGAAGCTGGGCACATTCTGTCTGAGAGTTTTTTGCAGCTCCAGGGACTTCGCTTGTTGTGGTTTTTTTTAAATTTTTAACCACCGCAAATAAGGTATAAGATATCACATCTTCTTCTTTATGTGCTAGGGTTCCAGGGGAGAGAAACAATTAACAGCAATTACAATTCAAAGATTATTGTTAATATTTCTCCTGTGGTAAATCTGCATTAGAAACATGTTAAGTGAACATGAAGTCTTACTAAACAGAATACAGGGTCTACACTAAGGTTGCTCTTGTACCGTTAAGTCTGCCCTGTTGTAGAAAAGGAAATACTGGAAGTTTGTGCAGTCTGGATGGTGGGACCGGCACGAAGCGATTCAAAACTCCAGGATGTCAAATTAAGTCTCCTAAATTCCTTCTCCTAACGTGAGAATATGTGACTGCTTGTCCATCATAGGGACTAGATGGAAACCTATAGCATTGCAATGCATCTGAGTTAACATTTTGACAGCTCTTGAAAGTCTCTTTTGAAAGTTTCTTTTGAAAGCTTTGAGCCTTTGCACCCTGTATTGATCATCTAGAATTTCCTTTAAAAATAATTAATGAAGAAATTCAGCAAGCTGGTGATAGGCTGTAGGATTGCTGAGAGGTAATGGTGAACTAGGTAAGGCAGAAGGAGGCATAAGATGGCAACAGGACTAGTAATGCTAGGTCACTGCTACAGTCACAGCACTGCAAAGACTGCAGGGGCATGTGCCTTTTTCCCTCTTTGTCTCAAAAATGTCTCTTTGTAATGGCATTCAGAATTTAGAATTGCTAGATGTCTCTTCTGAGGAGTGCAGAGTTTTACAAAATTTAAATTTGGGCTGTCTTTGTATTGAGAATGGCATTTTACAGGAAAAGGGAAAGAAACTGAATTTCTAGAACTTGGAATTTGGAAACGGCAGTATATACTAGTTTTTTACCCATTGAGATCCATTGAACAAAACCAAACCAAATTAAAAAAAAAGTTTCTTAACATGATTTGACTCAGACTTTTCAGGATAATTTCTGAGACTGAGACTGATTATAGAAAATTTCAGCCAAACCCAAAGATTTCAAAGAAGATTCTGAGCCACTGGGTCTAGGGAAAGAAGAAGATAACTGAATTAATGCTGAAAAAAAGACCTCATCAGGGGAATTAAGAACAGAGCAATTGGGTGCATGTTGTTTGGGACTGGTATGGGAAAAATGACCAGCTTGCTGGCTTTGAGTTATTAAATTCTGGAACTCACCTGGCGTGTATGTATCACAGAGAAACAAAGGGTTGTTCCAGTAAACTCCCATGTCGCAATGAATGCACCACATACCTACTTTAAATCGTCTAAGAACTGCTTCCTTCACATTTTAGGCATCTACATGTGAGAATTAGTCTCTGTTCATCTGTCCATCGCAGCTCTGTGGTTCAGAGTCTGTCGCCAGCAAGAGCTTATTCCTACTTCATTGTTGCTACACTGGATAAAACCATCAAAATAGAGGAAGAAAGGCAGCAGTTGAATGAGCGCCCTCTTCTTTTCTTATAGGCAATTTAAGGGCATTGACTTGGGAGCCAAAAGGGGGGAAAGTGCTGTTAAAATATATTATGCTCAACCTGTTGAGTTCATTGCAACAGGATGTTCTTGAGACATGTCCTGTGGCTAGGCTTTCAAAAGGTCCACGTAATTACATGACCTTAGCTCCTTTTGAAACTGCTACAGAGAGGGTAAAGTAAAGAGCATTTATAGATTAGAAGCAAGTGGTGCCAGATTAAAATATGATTCATTAAAGAAACAAGCAGTTATGGCGTGCTTTATGCAATCTTCACTTTATTAAATGAAAGTGCATGTCTCCAACTCTCACTGACCTTGGTACAGTCTCAAAATATGTATCATTAACTGTGACCTCAGCAGCTAATGATGTAAAGCAATTTCTTTGCAGGATAATTGTAAATATTTTTGTAAATAGACCTAAACTGTATAAGCCCTAGTAAATAAGTGCCCAGAAAGATCACCTTCAGCTACTCCACCATCTTACCTAGTTACTTGCTGGGAAGAGAGAAAGTAGCTGGGGAAAATACAGATGGAAAACTGGGTATTTTTCTTTCTCTCTTATGTGAATATTTTATCTTCTGCAAGCAACAGAGTAAAATATTTTCATGATCTGATCAATTCACTCTAAAATTGATGTCCATTAATACAAATTCAGCATGACTAGAAAGCTAGCAAAATCTATTAAGGACCAAAAAGGGGAGCCAGTTACAAAGTTCCCTCTGCATGAAGCCGTGACGTAGTGTTTTATACCACAGGGATAAAAGTTGTCTTTAAAATATGCCAGTTTGCAGGCCAAGGCAGTATATTTCCAGGGCTTTCTAGGTAAAATCCAACACAGGATTTCAGGATGCCTATGGTCGTGATACTGAGTTCCCAGTCTGAACACCATGTGTGTGTATATATGCCCATGAATACACTGAGGGGTAGATTCTTCCCCAGCAGAACGAGTGAGCTTAGAAAAGTTATTTTGGTGACTATTTGGTGACACTCTGTTTCAATTTCAGTCTCAAGGGAGTCAGTGCCATAATCTCTGCACAATTATCTTTCATAGGTCTGAGATTCTCCATTCCCAAATGCTTCATTTTCCCCCAGCTTGGCAGAAGGTTTATCTACTCCTCCCAAGGCAAATTGCAGCGGATGAATTCATGCTGTAAAAAGGGTCAGCCTGTCTATTTGTCAAAGCTAACCCCCTGAAGCAGATGATCCCACGCATGCAGATCCGCTGAAGGCCATTCAGCCACAGAGACCCGCCGTTGAGTCTCTTGTGGCCTCTGGCACAAATGTGTTTCCAGAAGGTCAGAGCAAGGCATGTGGGACCAGAATGCTCAGGCTGGACTTACAGTGTTTGAGGATCATCTGCCTTCACTAACTGCACCAAACTAATTAAATGAGCTTCAAAATCTATTTAATTAAATGGACACAATTCCCCAAATCAGTGCAAGTGCGACTGATGCTGAAATTCAGTTAAACTAAATTGATAAAAAGCCTGCTGAAGTCTTTTCGATATACCAACATTGGACTGGTTTATCTTTTCAGTACAATCTGACATATTCACCCTTCTTCACTTTTCCCAGTGTGGTACATCATTATAAAGGTGCTTAAATTACTCTTCGCATGCTTTAAAGAAAGAGAATAGGCAATGCGTACATAATGCACCTTTATAATGATACATCTGCATTTGTACAAAGGATTTGTGCCAATGTAATTATGTTAGTTAAAAAAAGCCCACCTTTAATACTTAATAGAAACACTTCCACAGGGACAAAAAATATATTTACAAGCCTGAAGTGGAATGTAAAGTAGAACGCATGGAGAAACATCAACTTAATTAAAGGCTTTTTAATGAATGCATTTACCGTGCAATTACACTGGTGCAATTTCTGTGTGTTAACCCAAGCCTCCCACTGATTCTCCAGGTATGACATAGGGTGAGGTACTTGTAAAATGAGGGAAATAAATATCCACTTTTGGTAAGCCTCTGAGAGCCTCAAACAGAAGGGACTATGCAAGTGTAAAGTATGACTATTACTATTTTACTCATCCAGCAGTAAGTTACACAACAAAACATCAAAAGCCGCTTTGAAAATGTACATTTCCCAACAAGCTGTAGGAAGAAACTTAAATTACTTTTCTCAAAGCGAGTAGCTCACTGTGAAACCAGCTGCTCCGAGTATGAGTCAGCAGCCTCAGCAGCCTTCCCAGTGTCAAACCCACCAGAACCTTTCTAAATTCACCCTCGTTAAAAATTTTGATGATCCTGGTAGAAGTCCCTCAGGCACTTGCCAAGCAGCACTGTTGATACAAGGAGAAAAGAAAAAAAAAAAACCACAAGGAAAAGATCCCTTTTCAGTGCAGTTACTTTGAAGAGAGGAGGGAAGTCATTCTTCATTATTTCAGTTACTAATCCCAGCAGGTTTGCATCATTATCTGATGAAAATGTCCTGTCTCATTGTTCGAAGGCATAGTCAGAGGGACCAGTGTGAAAGCCAGCTTTCTAAAGCAATACCTGTGCTCTTGTGCTGGGAGCATGGCAATAACCCTACCTCCTGCCCAGCCACCACCACCAGCGCATGGCTGCAAACCTTCCCCTTGCCGCTGCCACTGGAAGAGCACTTCCGTGACAAAGGAGTGTTTAAAAGTAGTTTTATTCTAAAAAGTCCTGCCCAAATGGCAGAAGGCATCTGTAGTTGCCATGTTGGAGTGATCTCCGACAAATGTGCTTAATTTGCAAGTGCAAATGGAGCTGGCGTTTGACCAGCAGACGGCGGGGTGCTGAAAGTCAACCCAAGGTAAGGTCTCTGCTAGCTTCAGCCAGGGAAGCCTGCCCACATACTGCGAGCAGACAGGGTTGTATGACCACCACAGCATAGCTTGTGTAGTGCCATCACCTCAACAAGGACTTTACATCCAGCACGAGTGGCCACCTATCCACCTACAGCCAGGTTGATCAGCTGTGACTCTTGGCTCTCAGCAAAAAATTGGCATGCCCGTGACTCAAACGCATGGCATCTCACTCGGCAGCCCTTAACCCTTCCACCTTGGCCATGCCTTTCTTCTATGTAAAAAACACATGTTTTTCAGGCTGAAAAATGTGTCCTTGCAGACACTTGTGCAAGCCAGGGTGCTTGGTTCAGTTCGCAGCACACACAGGAAAATAAATTCAAGCTCACTTTATTAAGCGTGTTGGTTTGCGAGGCTAATGGAAGCAGCAGGCAGTATCCTCGCCTCATCCTCCCACCTTAATAGATGTGCCTTTGAATACATACACAAAACATTTCTGTTGAAGAAATTGGTGTCACTCTTATGTAGCTGGAAGGATGCTCTCCGTAGTTATCAGTAAGATAATCTATGCAAACTTGCAAGATGCAAATAAGTATTTGTGACAAACAAGGTCTATGAAGAGGTTGCAATAAGGTAAATTTCTTTTAGAGTATTTGAGGACCACATTTGTTTACTTTGCTGAAAAGACTTGAATTTGGATTTCCATTTTCCCAGGAGGAGAAAATGCTTTCAGAAATATCACAGCTAATCCAGTCCTTTGTGCCCATTGAGTGGCAGTTGCTAGATCACTTCAGATGTGGCAGGAATGACGCACAACCTTTAATACAAAACTTGCCAGCTGAAATGCAACGTAAGGAGAGAGGAATAGCCTTTCCAGCTCTGCGTGGGTGAGCTCGAGCTCTGTGGGTGATGCAGGGCTGGGGGTTGTGTGCTGCCCCATGCTGGGTCCCCTGAGAACATGCAGGGGCACATGAAGTGCAGAGAGACGTCCTCAGCTTTCCCAGTGGATTTGAGTACGAGGCAAAAAGGTGTTCAGAGATGCAGCCAGCTTAAATTCCACCTTGCCCTTGTGCCTTGTATTTCCTGCTGGCTGCCTCTTGGTCTCCAGAGACATCTTGCCAAAGGAAATATGGCACATAAGGCTATAGCTGAAGTTGAGGTCGACTAAATATGGGCCTCAGCATTCACCTAGGGAGTAAGTGAGGAGTAACTAAGGTACTGTAAATTCATGCACAGACTTGCTGAGCACTCACTCAAGCCCTCAGAAGTTGCTCGCCTGACTTTTTGTGGCCAGTTACCTGGAGTAGACTAGTAGAAGTAGGAAACAGTTATTACAAAAGATTGAGTATGCATGTTGAGAGTACACATAGGTGAACTTGCCTCAAAGAACCAAATAAATGAATGTAAGAACATAATATTCCTAAAAGCAATTATAAGACTGGAATCATTGCTGTGAAGTAAAGTTTTAAAAAGATATTACAGACAATGTAGTCTGTCCCACGATGTCTCAGAAAAAAATACTATCATCAAAAAGCGGCCCTTCTTGTTCTGGTGTGGTGGGTTGACCCTGGCTGGACACCAGGTGCCCACCAAAGCCACTCTATCATTCCCGCTCCTCAGCTGGACAGGGGAGAGGAAATATAATGAAAAGCTCCTGGGTCGAGGTAAGGGCAGGGAGAGATCATTCACCAATTACTGTCACAGGCAAAACAGATTCAACTTGGAGAAATTAACTTAATTTATTACAAATCAAATCAGAGTAGGGTAATGAGAAATAAAACCAAATCTTAAAACACCTTCTCCCCACCCCTCCCTTCTTCCCAGGCTCAAATTCATTCCCGATTTCTCTACCCCCTCCTCCCCAGCAGCGCAGGGGTTCGGGGAATGGGGGTTGCGGTCAGTTCATCACACGTTGTTTCTGCCACTCCTTCCTCCTCAGGGGGAGGACTCCTCGCGCTCTTCCCCTGCTCCAGCGTGGGGTCCCTCCCACGGGACACAGTTCTCCACAAACTTCTCCAACATGATCCCTTCCCACGGGCTGCAGTTCTTCACGAACTGCTCCAGCGTGGGTCCCTTCCACGGGTGCAGTCCTTCAGGAACAGACTGCTCCAACGTGGGTCCCCCATAGGGTCACAAGTCCTGCCAGCAAACCTGCTCCAGCATGGGCTCCTTTCTCCATGGAGCCACAGGTCCTGCCAGGAGCCTGCTCCAGCACAGGCTTCCCACAGGGTCACAGCCTCCTTCGGGCATCCACCTGCTCCAGCGTGGGGGTCTTCCATGGGCGGCAGGTGGATATCTGCTCCACCATTAACCTCCATGGGCTGCAGGGGGACAGCCTGCCTCACCATGGTCTTCACCACGGGCTGCAGGGGAATCTCTGCTCCGGTGCCTGGAGCACCTCCTCCTTCTCCTTCTTCACTGGCCTTGGTGTCTGCAGAGCTGTTCCTCTCACATATTCTCTCTCCTCTCTCTGGCTGCAGTTGCTGTTGTGCAGGGGGTTTTTGTTTGTTTGTTCTTTGGGTTTTGTTTGGTTTTCTTTTTCCCCTTCTTAGCTAGGTTATCCCAGAGGCACTACCACCGTCACTGATGGGCTCGGCCTTGGCCAGCAGCAGGTCCCTCTTGGAGCCGGCTGGCATTGGCTCTGTCAGGCACGGGGGAAGGTTCTAGCAGCTTCTCACAGAAGCCACCCCTGTAGCCCCCCCACTACCAAAACTTTGCCACGCAAACCTAATACATCTGGTGTTTCAGTTAAGGTAGCATTTACGCGATAGTTAATGTCTGGAAACTTCAGGGGGAGGTATGTCTATACCTGCGATTGGGATAGACTGTATCTTCATTAGCAAGCAGTGCAGCCAAGCAGGAAGAGCTATGTAAAGCACAACAGATGCCAAGCACCCAAACTCAGAATTTCTGGGAGCTAGGGATTATTACTCCAGTCTGCCTGTAATGTGGTCCTGTGCATTAGGAACGTGCCAGGAGTGCATTTTCCCGTTTCATTTCCCCTGCAGGGAGTCCCCAGCTGTGCGAGCTCCTCGCAGTGCGATCCAAGGAGAGGGGGTGACATTCCCTTCAAAAGCACTGAAGGGAAGGTGATGGAGGAGAGGTGCCTTCTGTCTCGCACTGACTCTAATCCCGTCCCTGACAGCGACTCCCTCCCTTACTTTGGATTTGTCATTTACCTTTCCAGCCGGATGGGACTTGGAGCATCTGACTCGTTTCCCGTATGGATGGAAAGCAGCTGGGAGGTGCTTAGTGAGTTCACAGGACTCGTGTGCCAACTAAGCAGCTCCAGCGTGCCGTGCTGTAGGAGATGCAGAAAGAAAAGACAAAGGAAGCGATCTCCCTTATTTACCCGTTCCGAAATACAGCTGTAAATTGTGTTATGATTTTGTCAATATATGGTGCTTGCAAAGATTTCAAATAAATAATGTTATGACCCTAGGGTCTTATTGATTTTGCAATAATTTCGAAGAGAAGCCACTCAGTTTCCCGTTTGCTGACAAATTCTTTGCTCCCTGAGGAATTCCTATTGAACATGTATTAAAGACAGGATAAAATAATTCCCGGGAAATACAGACAGAGGGCTTTGTGCATAGACTCTGCTCAGCGAATGGGTATTTAACCTCTGACCAGTGACGACAGGTCTCCTTTAGCTCTATTAGATCAACAGCAAGCTACTATAATTAAATAAAAAAACTGTTTAGAGCCTCACCGAACATGTCCTGGGAATTAAAGCATATGGCAGGGATCGGGAAAAAAGACTTTCCATATGCTAATGACCCTTGATGTCTGAAATAAATTAGATCCATTAGAGTTTATGCTCAATAAAAGAAAGACTTTAAGCACTCCAAAGTTAGTGACTCGAGACCGATTTTGGCTTAGAAATTCAATCTGCCTGCTTATTAATTCTTAGTAAGGCTCTGGAGGAGACAGGGGATGTAAAATCATAATTCTGTGCTGTATCAGAATTTTAAAGTGCCATCAGTTTCTTTTCCTTCTTCTTTTTAATTAAACCATTTTTCATGCTTCCCTTTTTTGTTTTCCTCATTAATTTGATTTTGTTCCCATTTTTGTTTAATTTCTTTCTTTTTAAGGTTTCATTTATCCTATTTCAACTGAACAGAGAACCCAGAATGAATATGGATTTTCTTGTAAGTTTAATGTTTGATTTTACATTCCTGGATGCTAATTTGATCCTGTTCCTTGGGTCAAGCTTTAGTGTTATGCCAGCTCTGTGTGACTAGGCAAAGAGGGACCTATTCGGCAGAGTAAGTGGCATGCTGCTTGCTTGACAGCAGTCGCAGTGTTTCGCTGTCTGTGGGTTGACACAGAATGATAACGGCCCTTATGCGCAAGGAAAATGGGGGAAGATGCTGCCTCAGAGGCAGAAACTGGAGAGAATGAACCCTCTTCTCATTAAAATTTCCTTAGCAAAGGAAGAAATGTGGTGGAGGGGTAACTTTTCTTTGAGCTGGAACTCGGAGATCTGCTTCCTGAACTGCTGAGGAAAAAAATGTGATGTTTCGAGGCTGGTACCTTGAAGGTCTGGTAGCTAGGAGCTTACAGAGATTGATCAGTCCCTTTCAACATCTGCCAGCTCTCACCTCTGTGCTGGAGGGCAGCCTGGCTTAAATGGCTAGAAGGCAGGGAGCAAAAACATAAAATAAAAATTATTTCATGTTTCAAACTAACAAAAATGGGGTACTAAAAAGTCTGATTTGTTTTTGCAGTTTCTTTTTTCATTACACTAGCTCTAAAACTGGGATTCTTCACTGTATCGAAACACATCAAATTTTGGTCATATATTCAGACCTTTTGGAAAAAAATGTCTAGTGGATAATGATGCTAGAGATTAGCCTGGAATTAGTGCCGAAGATACGGTATAAGCAGCTAGTAGAAATATCATAGCCATTTTCGCACAAGACAGCTCTAATAAATCTGGGTTCCTTTTTGTAAATTACCACATTATTTCTTGCACTTGCTTCAGCTTTTATCCAAATACGGATGTGTTAATGCCAGTGATGAGAATTCAGTGTTTGATTCTCTGCTTTACTAGATTTTTTTTTTTAAAAGGGAAATGGATGGAAAGAAAAATGGCTTGACACGTTATAGTTCAAAAAAAGCAAACTCAAAGATACATCCTGGTATTCCAGGTATTCCATAGAAAATTGACCTTTTGGTTTTTTTGACTTTTTTTTTTTTTATTAAAAAATAAGGCTTCTGAAGTTTAAAAACCCACAAGTTTTTTTTTTTTTGTTATCAGATGAACCACTAAATCCCAATATTATGACACTATGTCACTAAGACATACTACTTTATTTCGTAGAGTAAATTTGCTTCATGCGACTAAGTCTATAACGTGTGTTATGCTTACTACTTCACAGCCTGGGTACTAGATAGATGAACAAGTAGATAGGGAAAGAGTTAGAACACAAGTTAGAGAGAAATCAAAGATAATTTTCCATCGAAAGGGCATAGACCTGTTATACAGCTTTGGAAATGGGTTTTAAATTAACCTATAAAAAAGGTAGTAAATATCTGCGGGAAACGAGAATAATAGAATGCATTTTCTTGAAAGTCCCTGTAAGGAGCACATTTCTTCAAGGTTCCTGGCCTCTCTCCCTCTAGCTGCTCCTGACTCAGATGATGTTGCTCTCTACGTCGGGATCGTCATAGCCGTGATCGTGTGCCTGGCTATTTCTGTGGTTGTGGCCCTGTTTGTCTATCGCAAGAACCACCGTGACTTTGAGTCAGATATTATCGACTCCTCGGCGCTAAATGGGGGATTTCAGCCTGTTAACATCAAGGCTGCAAGGCAAGGTTAGTTGTCATTTCACTCCATGTTGACCAATTCAGGGAGATGCTATAAGGTTATGGTCTCTTGGGCTGCATGAATGATATTCGCTGGATGCTTGTTGGCACTTCATAAAAGGGAGAAAGATTATATCCATTTGTTTCTGATGGTCAAGTGCTCAAAACCCACGTCGGCATTTTTCAGATGTGCTCAAGAGCATAAAGCAGAGGAATTTAACTTCTGAAGAGAGAGCATGAGTGCAAGAGTGAAACACAGAGACATTTATGGAAATACAGGTCCAGCTCAAATTTAAATCAAAGACAAAGCTATGACAGAAACAACGGAGGCAGGATTCATCACAGGAGTGATATTACAGTACAGTAATTCTATCACATCTTCCTCCCCTTTGTTTCACTAATAGCCTTTTTTACTGTGCCCTGTCTCCACAGGCATAAATAGTCATTTAAGAAGTACTGTACTTTCAATAGACAATGTAGAAGAAGAAGTTGCGGTAGAACATCATTTAATAATGAGCATTTTTATCACTGGTGCATAACAGCTTGATTATTTCCAGACTTCATTGGCCAGAAAAAAACACTCTAAAGTTGGTGCTGGCTTTTTCAAGACCCATATCTGGGCTGTACAGTTCCTCTTTTTCTCCCCAAAAGAATAAATCAAAGTAAGAGTTAAGATGACAAGAGAGTTGTCAGGTGGAAGATTGGCAGAACTGTCATTTTCTTTGCTGGGGATACTTTTAAAACAAATCTCCAAAAAGTGTGATGCAGGTACTAATCCCCCACTGCGGGGAGTCGTGGGCATGATGACTTCATAGGTTTGTTCTGTCCTTTATTTCAGGAACACTGTCATTAGGCCAATTAGATAAATTGGTTAATGATTCTCACTTAGCATTTAGGGAGGGAGTTTTAGTTAATAAAACTAGATCTACTGAGTATGGAAAACATCTTGCTCTGAAGCTAAGCATGTCATACTGGAAATCTGAGTGCAGCCTGGAAGAATAATCCCAATGAAAAGTCCTTAGAGCAGAAACGTGCTCTAATTTTGTATGACAATTAGATTCCATAGTGGCTGGGGCAATACAAGCCCTGGGAGTTTGCTGGAGAGATGCATGGAAAAGGAGACCAAGGTCGTTCTGCAAGGACTTTGCGTATTTTAACCTTTGGTATGAAATGCAAAATGCAAAATGCAGAATGCAAACCCGAATCATTACCCAGAAGAAAGCCATCAGAATAGAAAAGTAATACGGTTCTTCCATCTTATCTCCAATGCAGACCTCCTGGCGGTACCACCAGACCTCACTTCTGCTGCAGCCATGTACAGAGGTCCTGTTTACGCCTTGCATGATGTCTCTGATAAAATCCCAATGACCAATTCTCCGATCCTGGACCCGCTGCCCAACCTGAAAATCAAGGTTTATAACACTTCTGGTGCAGTCACTCCCCAGGATGACCTCTCTGACTTCTCCTCCAAGCTGTCCCCACAGATTACACAGTCTCTGCTGGAGAATGAGACCCTGAATATGAAAAACCAGAGCCTTGCTCGGCAAACAGACCCATCGTGCACTGCATTTGGGACCTTCAACTCTTTAGGAGGTCACCTAGTAATTCCTAATTCAGGTAAGTGCTAGCCATGTTGGCTTAAAGGCTCAGTTGTTTTGTGTTTTTAGTTGGAGTTAGCTTGCTTTTATGCAGGAAAAAGCAGGGTCATTCCTGGGACTCTGCCTTTTCTTTGTTTGGAACAAACACATGTTTTTTTCCCCCATTCAGGTCTACCAAGGTACTTCAAGTATTCTTTTCTCAAAGTCCTGGCCACCTTTTTAACAGAATATTGCAGAGCTCTTAGCCACTTTCTGAGACATGTGAGGCTTCAGAGCTTCCCTGTGCGAAGTGAGATTCAGCATCCTTGACCTTTTCCTTTCATGCAGCTCTAGAAAAAGGACTCCAAGCCAGAAAGACTCAATCTTGTCATCACACATAAAAAGGACAAATTAATTAAAAAACAAATTGGTTGTTCCACTTCCAATTCATTGCAGACTGTGTGGTAGTGAAGTAGGACAGCAGAATACTAATTTTTGGAAGGCTTTTTACTGCACACATTACATACCCAAGGAAAATAAGGCCAAAGAGTGTCTTTTCTATATTTCTCTCCTTGTTATACATATTGTTGACTTGTTTTACAACTAGGAAAGAGGGGGACTGAGCAGCAAATGCCTTTTGATGTAATTGCAATGTGCTGCTCAGGCTTTCTCATATGGTACGAGGCCAGGCTGCTGGGGCCCCTTCAAGCCACCCAGGCACCGGGAGGCAGTTTCAGAGCATCCAAGGAGCGCCTGGGCACCCCTGGGAGAGCTCAGCTCTTGCAGCCAGATTTTTTAGGAGAGCCATACTGCTGTTTGGTTCCTAAATGAAGTGTTGACATTGAAAGGAAGTTTAGAGCCTAGATGTTCCCGTGGGTTTGGCATACTGGTGAAGAGCAACATTAACATCTGAAGTGGGGTCGAATCAAATGCATAAAACACTGGATGTGGGGGATATGCAGGCTATACGGTGGTCAGGAGTCCCCCTGCCCAGTTTCTCTGGAGCTCTGAGTCCAGGTAGGACCACAGTATGTGTGAGACCACAACTCCCTGCTGGGATAGCTCAAGGTCTGACAGCTATTCTGCCTTCCTCCTTTACATCTGGCGGTCAGCTCTTGGCCATTTTACAGCACAGTGACCTGACTGAGGAGGAAATGCCTGCCCTTGTCTCTTGCTCCTTTGCTGGATCTTTTCTTGTTTGTTGATGTTATGGAGAAAGCAAAATGCCTAGGTGGCCTGGGACCGAGGTGGTTTGGTCCTTCCAGCATGCAGCCCCACACTGCCCAGGAAGCAGCCAAAAGTGGTCGGTGAGCAGTAGCCCTCCTCTCTGAGCTACCATGGAACAGGGGGCAAAACTAGCTATTAAATTTAAGAACATGAGTGAAAGCTGAACTGCTTAAAGAAATCTGATGCTGACTGCTGAGCAATGTTGAAAATCCATGCTATACAATCCTGGATTTCACATTTCTCTAAGTAGCAGCTGAAGGTAGATATTAATACTCAGGTTTCTTACGCCATGGTGGTGCACGTTGTCAGCAAAGTCTATTAGTCACATTTAAGTCACAGATATTAATATCAATTTGTAAAGAAAAAAATGGTTATTTATTGCTGTAATCCCTTCAAAATGATTAAAATAAGTTTTGTAAAATGTATCAATCTATCTACCGCTACCGTGTATGCCTCCATGCTGCTTCTAGATGTATGTATATCCTCCTAGTGATATGATCAAAGCCCTTCATTTACTCTACGCCTGCCCTGTTACAGCTGATTACATACATGCACAGGTGAGGTTGTAACAGGCCTGTAAAGAAACAAATGTCAGAAGGCATTCATGGGAAACGCTTTCCTAGCTAATCCCTCCCCCTGAAAGCCAGGTATGGGACTGAGCCCCTGTACACCGACACATGGGAGGGCACCAGCGTTACCAAACCATGTATGCTAAAGAGGAGAGACAGGGCCATGTAAAGTTTCTATAAAGCCTCTCTTGTGCATATGTATGTATGTAAATAACCTGCCTGTAGGTTTGTTTTCAGCTATGAGGTAATAACTGTATTAAAAGCCTTGCCACTGGTTCCCAGCTAATCCACATCTGCAACGACAGCTGGCGGAGACGTGTCCAGCAGAGTGAAATAGCTGGCTCGTGTGCCATGTTTGTCGTGTAACAACAGGACCCTCTGCTTCTGGGGAGTTACTTGCTACATTTCTGCAATTGCAGTAATGTAAGAACGGTGTTTTGTAATCAAGTGTGCAGCTAATCATCACTGAAAAGGGCACAGAGCATGTTGGCCCACATTTTTTTCAAGGTTGGATACCTGAATTTTGAGCCACTCTACAGGACTAGGCACATTCAAAATACCAAGAAGCCCAATTTTGTCTCCCTGGTAGTCTAATTAGAAGCTGAGTGTATTAAAGGACAGGATGCCAGTCACAGAAGCCATCTTTCAGAAAACAACTTGTTCTTGTTGCTTCCTGGGACAGTGCTGCACTGCCTTTCTTTCCTGATTTTAATTAAGTAAGAATTGCCTAGGGAGAGATGTCCCATTACAGCTGTTGGAAGTTTTAGTCCGAGTTGTTCATTTTTCCATAATTTTACAAGGTAAGCAGCAGTGTAACCATCTGTCTGCTCTTTAAATAAAATAGAAGGGAAGAAAATCCTCTTCTCCACTCCCCTATTTCAGTGCCAACACACAAGAGGAATAAGAACAGACCAGCTGACCGCCAGAGATGCCCGGGTTGCAGTAAATACTTTTTGTCTTGAGTTGCTGAGGTCATTTAGACTCTGGTGGCGAGGTTGGGTGAAAATCTGGCATCACAGGCTTCATCTTCTGCCTCTCCTGTCATAGGCTCACTTGCCTCTTTTTTCTCAATTTTACCTTTTGTGTCTCTTCTGTTCTGCAGGAGTAAGCTTGCTGATCCCAGCGGGGGCTGTTCCACAAGGGAGAGTCTATGAAATGTATGTGACAGTTCACAGGAAGGAGAACATGAGGTAAGAGACTGCCTTTATTTGCTTGTGCATTAACAGATGGGAAAAATGTGGTAACTAAAGACCTGTGGTAATATGCTTATGCAAAGTCAACTGCATTGAAGCTATTTGCTGACTTGGAGCTAAATGCAAGCAAAGCCAAGGATAAACTTTGCCACAAAACAAGCTCGGACTTTTGCTTTTCTGACTGAGTTGCAATCTGCAGCAAGCCCTCAAGCTGAGGGGATGCTGAATCACAGCCAGAAGCAAGGAAAATGTGCCAGCGTGAGTTTGGTGCGGCAGAGAAGGTGTGAGGTAATCTCTTAATAAAGACCCGTGCTGCAAGGAGAAGGGAGCGGAGGAGCAAGGTGACAAATCGGCTCACCAGAGGGACAGGTGCCTGACCACCTGGCTTGGAAAATCTCCTCTCCTATTATAATGAAAGTGAATTTTTATTTTACCCTTCATGGGCTTGGCTAGTCAGTCCATGCAGTGAAGAGGATGGAGCCAAAGCTTTTGCTGTCCTTCACCCCTCCTTGCTCTGAGGTAGAAGTAAGCAAGCAGTTGTCCTGCTTAGCCCCAGGCATGCCGAGGGCCACCCAGAGCCAATGTTGGGATGACCCCTGTCATTCTCACCTCTTATCTGCATGTGTGGCCAATTCATGTTCTCGATCTTAATGTCTACTGAGTGATCGGGCAGTCTTGGCATAAAAAAAGAGTTTCTGAAAACGCCAAGGTACCGTTTGAAGCAGTTTAGGAAAACCTAATGAAGAGAAAGGTGAGATCTTAGTCTGCAGAATGGGCTCATGTGCACAAAAGCTGAATGGCAGATGCGAATCTAAGCAATCATTACACGGTACTTTGCCGCTTTCCCCTCCTCATAGCTAGATACATTTTTTGGCTCAGCCCCTTAATGGCTTTTATTATGTGCTAAGCCACAGCTGTTTATACACTGCGTGATATTGAACACCAGTCTTTAGCTTGGTAGTCTTTCACCCATGCTAAAGTAATCTGCTTAAAGAAAAAATAAGTAACCCTCCACCCACCCTTTTGCATACATTATTCATTACCTGCTCTTTGAAAATAGCTAATTGCAGCTACAGAAAAAGTGTTTCTGTTCATATCTAGTATTGATTGTATTCCTATTACTTTTGTCTATGTTTTAAAGACGCTTATAAACAGCATTGAAAAAGGACTCTTTCCTGCAGAAGGAAAAAGAAATTAAAATCAGAGGGCATCCCCTGTTATTCAGGTTGCCTCCAAATCTCCCTCTTAAAAATATCTAATTCTTCCCAAAAAAGTTTATCTCATTCCTAGAAGGAGCTATATATATGCAATTAGTTTCTTTCCAGCCAGTTATGGAGGGAATCCCTGCCTCCTTATTTCATGCGGCTGTGGACAACCAATGTCACATGCTAGTCTGATTCATTTTCTTCGAGGGTCATAAGGCCTCCTCTGCGTGCTTTGTGATAGCTGTTACTCAGCAGGGGTTAGAAGGATAGGTTAACCTGTATTGGGAAAAGCATGCTTGGAGCTGTGCTCTGCCAAACTGAGCAAGTGTGCTGAAGTACACCTGCAGAAGTGAACGGAAAGGTGTGAATCTTCACTTGCAATGAAGACTTTCAGAAGTGATTTCTTTCCCTAGGAGAGGAGAGTAGGGAGCGGGCTGCCTTGGCCATCGGGGCCGCAGGGCTCATCCCGTTGCAGTGGTAATCACTTCCTGGGCACACAGACCCCAGCTGCTTATTTGATTTATGGCTTTTCAGCCCCCCTTCAGGCTCTCCATGCCAGGCTTTCCATACTCATGGAAACGAACCACTTCTAGGACATTTAAAATGGAGCTCGTCGGGTGTTGTCTAGGTCACGCAGAACTGAATAGTCACCAAAAAGGGCTCAAACACTGCAGGACTGTAACGTCCTCCCCTGTTACCTGCTCCCTTTCCCCAGGTGCCCAGGAGCAGAAAGGGGTGGGTGGCACCCAGCACCCGGCTGTAACGGTCTCCTGCTGCAGGACTGTGTTACCAGACACTTCACTTTCTGTAGCAGAGCTGCAGCTCGGTCAAAGCCTCTTTTTCTGACTGCATGGGCCACAGATGTTGCTTCATATAATTGGAGTCATGTGGGTACCACAAGTTGGTGTGAAGCATAGTTATTTTTTAAAACGGCTGCTGCACTCTTACAGCATTCCAGCAGAGAGTGATAGTCCACAGTAAGGACTAGCTGCAGACATTCGCTTTTGTGGCCAAGCAGTAACTGGAGTGTGTTCCATAAACCCTGTGAGACCCTGTATTTATTTCCGCGTGCACTGTGTAAATGCGTATGGGTTGAAAAGTCCTGTCGTGTGTTGATGTAGTTTGGAAGGGGACATATAGGAAACTATAAAATGGGTGTTATAATCAGAAATGAAGGCAGGCTCTTTTTCTTGATATACAACCACCACTGAGGCGAGAATGTGGTCCCTGTAGCCTACCCTAAATAGAACCAGTGCAGCAACAGGGGCGCGTACCATCACAGCTCACATATCTCCAGCAACTTAAGATTTAGCTCACACCATTTGTAGAAATATGAAGCGACTTCTGAACAGTCAAGCTGAAACAGGAAATCTGTTATCCCTCAGAGTCCTGCAAATTCCCCTTGTCTTTTCCTTCCTTTGTTTTCCTAATAATACATTTCCCCAGTTCATCTCTGAAACCTGTACTACAGACATTTGAGAGACTTCATAACCCAGTAATATCACTCTTTGTATTGCCTTGCAGATTGGTTAGGAGAGCTTTCCAAGACACTCTCTTTATTCCATTTCATATCCATCAAAGCATGTGAGAGCAGGAGGGTCACCCGAAAAGCATTATCCTTCTGCGGTGAATTAGGGTTCTGATGGCTTGCAATAAATGCCACTTGGAGGCAGTTGTTTTCTCTAAGTGTGTTAGCGTGCTTGTGGCACAGTGGGTTTTCTCTTTTCCTAGACTGATACTCCAGCAGGCTGTTTTTCCTGCACCTGCACTGCAAGCTTATCCTCATTCTGCCTGTTATTCGGAGCAGGATGGATGGCAAGCAGCTACTGGGCTCTGATCCCTGGCTGGTGTGAGAGATTCATGTTGACCTCGTGGAAAGGTCCATGTGCTTTATGAAGTAGCTACAGTGGGGAAAAGGATAGCTATGTGTGTCTAGATATGTGTTTGTGTGTTTGTAGACATACATGCATGTGTGTTTGTATAGCTATACACCTGAAAAACTGACAAGCCTATGAGAATATTTTACAACTATGTGCAGGTTTCTGTCTTGAAGCTCATTGGCTTTTTCAGTGGTGATCAGATGCTCTCTCCCTTAGTCTGGGGAAGTATCACTGACTGAGATTTGCAAGGAGGGTTGCCTTCTTGAGCTGTGGTTTCACCTATAAAATAAACACGTTGTTGTGACCAGTACCTGGCAAGAGCCTGTTCCCATGAGCATCTGTGAGAGCCTCAGTATTACACGATTAAGGATTAAATAGCATGAGTATAAACCTCCAACCTTGAGGATTTTCTTGACTGCCTCGGGTTAAAAAACAAATTTAGCTGTGAGCTAAATTAGTGGAGCTGTGTGCTTCCTTTGGAAACATCTGGCACTGGTCAGTGCTAGACGGGGTCTGGGCCTTGATGGACCACTGGTTTGATCTTGTATGGCAGTTCCCGTGTTCCTGTGTGAACCCCTGCCGAGCTTGCACAGCTGTAGGTGGAGCTACTCTTGCATACTCTAATCAGAGGCAAGAACTGCACTAAATATGGCACCGTGAAGGACACTCCTGTATAATCCATCACACAGGAGATGATGCAAATGAGAGTGGATGTCACCGTGCCCACGAAATGTGACAACCCTAAAGAATGGAGAAAGCAGTGCTCCTGAAGATCTTGATGGAAGACATGCATAAATTGTGCGACTTCCAAATTAGCTACCTTAAAAGAGAGAATAGTCGTGTGAGCCATGGTAGGATTTGGATCAGTGGCTTCACAATGTATGTATAGACTTTATATTAAAGTCACGCAGCTGATCAATGAGTTTGATCCAAGGAGCAATGTTGCCTTTTTCACCAGTAAAGTCTAAGCTTAGTGATGTGAAATAAAAGAAATTGAAGTCTTCCACATCTCATTTCCCCACCTTCCTTCTGTATTTCAGTTGCATAAACAAAATTACTTTGCAACTCCAGAAGACAATTTCATGAAGTGCCAGTCATTATAATTGAAAAATTCAAAATAGAAAAGACCAGAGCATGAGTAAAAGGGGAGGAAAACTTTTCAGATAATTTTCCTTCTAAAGATAGACTAGCAGAAGAACCAGGGTCAGTCAAGAATATTAGGTTTGAAACTTAAGAAGGAACACATACTAAAAATAAAGGCCCAGCAATGAAAGGAGAAATAAAATGTCTTCCCTCTGACTTTTGGCTAAGCTGTGTAGAAGGGTTGCCATCTGTTGCTATGAGTTAGCCATTCCTCTCTCCCTGCTCTGTCCTGTGCTTCCTGAGCTGCTGTGATTGCCTGTAACATCTACGCACGGTGCCAGGGAGCGCAATGTAGGCCCACTGAGGAGCAGAGATTTCTCTAGTTGTGCTCACATCTGCTGTCTGACAGCTACCTTAATGAATATGGTCTGGCTTATTACAGGGAGACGTTTTCGAATGAGTAATCCCATTAAAAACACAAATTTGATTGTGAAGGGACCAGATATAGTGAATAAAAGTTTATTTGCTTTTAAATAAAAGGTGACTGTTCTTGATAAGTGGTGCGGGATGGGACGACATCTAAAAATATCTGAAGACCTTTCAGTTACTGTTAGTGCCTTTTAATAGCAATGCTAAAAAGGGAATTGAATTTCAGTCTCAGTCAGATCTTTGTAAAACAAAACCATCTCTCTTGCCTGCACTGGAGTGACTTCGGAGTCGTACTAGCACAGCTGAATGCCCAGTCCCATCTAGTAAGTCATCCCAAGACTGCTGCCAGCCTAAAGTGAAGCACATGTGGATGGGGTTTTTTGGGGTTTGGGGTTCTTTTTTGGATAAGAGCCTAAAAGTAGGTTCTGGCCCACAGTTTTGAAGATGTCTGCTCAAAGATCTTTCTGCTTTAGAAGAGATAATTCCCTTGCTCTGTATGCTCGCCTGTGCCTGTGTTTGTGCTGGATATCCTGCGATCTATAACACAGAAATCGCAATACTCGATTACAACAGGCACTCGTCTAGGCCAGGATCCTGGCTTTGCTGGTCCTGCATCACCTGCTCTAGGAGAAGGTAGAAAATTGCTCGTAATAAATGACTACACAATAACTGTCTTCAGGGGAATTTGTTGTTTACTAATCCCATCAATTAGTGTTGGGTTTATGCCTTGAAGCAGAAAGATTAATATCTCCTGTATAATATATCTTATCTACTGCATCTGTTTCTGTTCTCATTAGCTATAGTAAGGCATAATCCTTTTGTTTTAAAATGGAAATTAGAAACAGTGAGAAATAAGAAAAGATCTGTCAAGAGATTTTTGTTCCATTTTCCTGTCAGTTGTCACAGGGTACCTCTCTGCTGTACGTGCCATTGTGTGGTTTAGCCTCATTCCTCCGGGTTTCAGGTGTTTATTTCTGAGATCTCGCTGTGGTCCCTAAACACCCTGCTACCTGCAGTCACATTAGAGCTGGATAGGAAAGGGGATATCACCTCAGCGTGCTCTGACATGCCTTGTCCCATACAGCCCCAGAAATCTGATGTGCTTTTTGCTGCTGTGTCACATTACAAGTTGACGCCTGCTGCGTTGCAGTAAGATCACCTGAGATCTTTTTCACTTTATTGCTTTTCTTTGCTACTAAATAACTATGTTTGGAACCTGTTATGCTCTAGAAGCATGAACTGCTGTACAATTGATAGGATTTTATTTCCTACTCATATTTTTACCCTCTCTGGATCTTTTGCATTATTTTCTGGCTCTCATTGTTACTTGCAATAATTCCTTACTTACTGTTATCTGTAAATTTAATGATTGTATTACTATTTGCATTGCCTTCCACATTGTGTGTAGAAATCCTGGCCTCCCAGTAGTCAGGGAGAGGTTCAGCATTGACTTCAACAGAGCTGGGGTTTCACCTATTCAGTGACACTGAATCCTGTTTCACACCACCGGGGAACTTCTCTGCAACTCATTATATCTCAGTTTTTAAAGGCTTAAAGTAGTTAGATCACTTGCAGTCCCCAAATTGGTGGGGAGCTGAGGTGGGTCACTGTATGCATGAGGTGGGTGGTGGAGGAGAGCCATTGGGACCAGCAGTGTTCCATAACTTTATGGTGCTGGACTCAGATGCGTGTCTGGTTGACAACTGGGGGACTGCAAAGTCAACCACCCTCGCAGTTGGCCCGTTTTTCTGCTCTTCACTCATCAGACTGTCTTGTGTCATAAACACCCAGGTCAGGACCATGCATATCTCATCCAGTTGGCAATAAATCTCCTAAGTCCGGTGACAAAGATGCTGTTTACCAACTTGGGGAAAAAATACTAAACCTTTCTATTTTTTTGCATGTCCTTTGTATGCTTGTATCCGCTTCCCCCCTCACTTGCTGACTGTGCAGTCTAGAGTGCCTCCGACTTCATGTTCTGCATCATTTTTTATACTTGTGCTAATCGGATATAAAATGGTGCGGCACAGAATCATGCCCTCCATCAGAGTCCTAAAATTTAACAGCTAACAAAATTTTGTCATGGAGCAGTGACTAAACTTAATTTTACTTTGGGACAACTTTAGGCTGTATGATTTATCAGTACCATATTATTTTAATGGCCTTTTGGCTTTTTTTAACTGCATGCATCAGTGCTCAGATTCTTGTCGATTTTAACTCATTTTTCACCTAAAAGACACTGTATGAATTTTTTTATGGCGATCATGATATATTCCCCCCTATATTCTTTTTGACTGCTGGTTTTGTAATTCAGTCCAAAAAACTATGATAACTTGTATTTTTTTCCTTCATTCTTCATGGGTCAGTAGTCTTTTAGATGAAGTTAGGTTAACCAGATGATTAAGTCTAGATCTTGTCATATCTGTAGCTTTCCAGACAAATACTGTAATTTTGGAAGATCTTATCAAAAGACATTATGTTTTTTGAAATTTCTTGAATTAGACTGTAGGAGAGCGTTCAAATATCGATTAATGCACCAGGTAGATGACCATTAAAAACCACCACCACACTGTGAGTGTTTTTTTAAGCTTCCTGTTGCTTCTTATTAAAAAAAAATGAAGTAAATGAATCTGAAAAAGAAGCAACATTTTAGTCAAAAACTGCCCAATGATTTATTCAGATCATTCTTGCAAGAGAGTGATCCCTGATCTTCTTAAGCTGAATCCAGAGTTCCCTACAGCATGCAAGAGGAGCTGGACTAGGTACTCTATCTGCTAGTGTTTCATTTCTTGTCTGTACTGTTTGTTAGGCTAAAATAACCAGCATAATACATGATAGCTGTCCAGATTGTTATATTTTACATCTTTTTCGAAAGGCAGCTATCGCAGCTGTTTATTTCCAGTCCACGGCTTTTCAGAAACAATTGTTAAGTCATTTAGTAAACTCATCAGTTAATTTCCACAGATGCATATCATCTGGATTTACTGATTTGCATAGATTTAAATTTTTCTATGCCGGACCTTTTTTCCTCAAATGTTACAAAAACCTCCCACAACATTTGTAGCAATAAGAGACACTTTTCAAAAGTGCCTTCGTCCCACTTTGAAAAAGAATTTCCCAAAAGTTTGTCTTTCCTTTTCTGTGGGATTAATGGATTATTCGGGGACAATTAAGGTGAGCAAAATTTGGATATGCCTGTGGACATATCTTTGCAATAGCCAGAACAGGTGCAATAAATTGGGTATCAAAACAGCTTCTGTCCTGATTTGGCCTTCTTGAAAATGTTATCTAAGATTACAGCTACTTTTTTTGCTCTTTCTTTTGGTAAAGGCAAAGACTTGCAGAAATAAACAGTATTTAATGTTGTCTCAACTAATTCCACTGAGACCAATACAGATGTAATTAAAAGTATTTGTAAATGCAACACGGGATTGAACCCTTAGCTGGAGCAGAAGATGGGAGGTCCTGTGGGCAGATCTGGAATTTGTAAGTGCAGAACACATCGAACACTTTTAATCTCCTGCTTGCTGGTTTCTGGATCATGAATTTGTCCTCTGTATTATTTAGGGAGGCAGTTGATGAGGCACATTCAGCTGTATTTGTCATACACCAGATGTCGGGATAGTTAAAGTCACTCATGCTTCCTCTGATTTTAAGCTCCTCAGCAGTTCGTCTGGGATACTTTACACATGCGCACACACGCACATGCATGCACACACGCACACAGACACACACACTTGTTTACAAACTACAGTGAATGCAATGTATCCTGTATATTTCTATGATTTCCCCTGTCACCCATTCCTAGTGACTGGATGCAAGCGTGCTGGACAATACCCATGTTTTTAACCGGACAGCTCCAAGCTATCACTAGAAATCGCAGGCTTTGCAAGTGTTTTGCCCTCTGTGCTATTCCTTACCATCCCTTCGTCCTTTCTCCCCCGCTGCCAGTGATACCTGCTCCCCGCAGGCGTATTTGCAAAAGCCATTCTAGTAGATCTAAATGCCTTTTAAGTAAAATGGAGTATCAGTGGGTTTGGTGATGGCTCCGAACCCAAACTGCACATCTCAGATGCGCTGTATACCACTTACGAGGTTTCAGACGTGCTCATTAGTTCATTCTCTTCCTTTGTTCTCCAATTTTCTCTGTCCAGGCAGTAAATAATTCTCCCATGTGGTGCTTACAAGAGCCACTGCTAGTTTTTGTATGCTGCTAAACAACTGCCAAATGCTGCAGTGACTGCATTTCAGCAGTGGGTGAAATGAAGCCTCTGCATATGGTCTGCAAGGATCCTTCAGAATGGGGGGATGCTCAGCAAGTGTGGTCTATAATTTGCTGCCACCTAAACCTGCATTGGCAAATGAGCGATATTTGGCAAAAAAAAAATCATTTTGGGATTTGGAGGGAAAAAAAACCCCAAACCAAAACCACGCATTCTTTGCTTGCACAATCTTTTCATTTTAAGAGAAGAATTTTTTATTTTTACATACCTGGATGTACCTTTTTGCCTTTTTCAACTCACTTACCGTATCCGTCTTTCTGTCCATGTGTCAGGCCACCTGTAGAAGACAGCCAAACCCTGCTGACACCGGTGGTGAGCTGCGGCCCACCAGGAGCGCTGCTAACCCGGCCAGTCATTTTAACCATGCACCACTGCGCAGAACCCAACATGGAGGACTGGCAGATCCAGCTGAAGCACCAGGCTGCCCAGGGGCCGTGGGAGGTGAGGCTCTGGAGCTTCAGCCTGTGTGCTGACCGCGTGGAGGGTTCGCCGCTAATCCTGCAGCTGCCTTTCTGAACCAGGACGCCTGTATTTCGGGTTTTCTGTGTGAGATGCATGGCTGCTGCGGGCAGGCAGGAGTGCACCGGGTATCTAAGCTGCCCAGTGCCTATACAGAGACGCTGTCTTGGGGCAGTTTGGTGCCTCCTAGTACTGGCTGTTTTCCATGAAAGAGCCTGCATTGCAGGATTTTGACACAAGCTTTTGGTCGTGGCAGAATACTGTGCCGAAGTCATGGGGAGAGGAGGAAGGGAAAAGGCAAAATAAAAAATAATGGCTGAAAATAATTTCTGACTCGATTCTAGAAATAAGAAAATGTTTTTTACAGGGCAGTTTGAACTCCCCTGGTTTATGGTCTGTTTTCAAGAAAGTGAAAATGATGCTGCAAATGAACTCCTGCTTCAGCATCAAGACATCGGCCAGCTTAATAAAATGTATAGGCCTTACTTTTCTTTTCTCTTTCCCTCCTAACATGTTGGTGGAGCATCACTTTGATTCCGTGCATGCAGGCAGGATCCAACTCTGCACCCTGTTAACTCGGGAGCTGCACAAGCGTGGCCGGGCAGTGCAGGCTTGGTGGGAGCCTGGGGCGGTTCCTTGCCAGTAGTGCAGCAGGAGGAGGCCCTGGGGCAGGGTGGCAGAAGGATCCTCCACTGTAACTGGAGCATAAAGTGATGCTTGCAGCAAGGCTGGGCCATCCTGGCAGAGCCTTCCTCTCCAGCTCTGCGCTCCTACGTACCTGCTGCCACCAGTTTGGTCTCACATAATTAATTTGGCAAGGACACCTTCTCCTACCGGTAGGCTTAATGAGGGCAGGGTGGCTTTTGAAGGCAGTTGGGCTGACAGCAGCAAGAGCGCTGTGTCCAGCATTGCCTTCTAAAGGCTCTTGCTTTTGTCCCCTGCCTGTGGCACCGTCTCTTCCTCACGCTGGGAGGGGGAGTGCAGCGAACACGGGTCTGTCTCGCCAACTAATCTGCACCCCACCGGCCTGACTCTTGGCACCGCACATATGTTCCTTATTTGTGTCTGTGTGTTACTGGCACCTCTTCATTTTCTCCCCCCGTCCTCCTCCTGCCCTTGACAGAGCGGTTGCTCCGCTGGCCGTGCACACGCTCTGGTGCCAGCACAGCCTCCACAGCATCCGCAGGGTCCCTGGCCATCGCACGGCGATCTTCTTCCTCCACTCAATTCTGGAGCAGCTCCTCCAAGCTGAGCCCCACATGTGCACGCACACATCCATACGCATACGTGCACACGCACGTGCATGCACGCACACCCCTGCAGCATCGCTCGGGGCCAGCGCCTCCTGCCAGAGCCAGTTGCTGGCGTGGCTGTTGGGGGGGTGCAATCAGCGCTGCAGCACCTTGCCCTCCAGAAGGATCGTGCCACCCCTGCAAACACGGCACGTTTGCCTTTCCTGAGACTAGGGGGCCCCAAGCTTAATGACAAGTTTCAGTTGAGCCCACGCTGCTCAGCTGCCAGATGCGTACGTTGTGCTGCAGACCTGCAAGCAGCAGCGGTGAAAGAGATGAGTTGTGCCGAGCATCATGTGGTGCTTGGTGGCTTTGCAAGAGGCAGCCATCATCCACCGCTGCCTTTTCATTTCTGCTCTCTCTCAAAGCCATTCAAAGCACTTTGTGTTGCGTGCAGGATATTACACGCAGGGTTGAATGGAGAAATTAGCAGGGGAGCTGTTTGCCTTCACGCGCAGGATGGGGAGGTTGTCTGCATTCGGGCTATATGTATTTTTTTCCTTCACCCTGCAGTCTCGTCACGGAGGATTATTCTGACGAAGCAGCAGGTGATATTTCATGTAGATGTGGCATTCGGCCACTGTAGAGGTTACTTCCCTTCCCTGAGTTTTTGTAACTCCTTATTGTCATGCTTAGGAAGTGAAGGGCAGTTACTTCTTCCACACGCCTGTGACTACTGATGTTAAATCATGGTCACCGAATGATGAGTTCTGCAGTATCTTTTTCAATAAAGTATTGGTGATATTTTCATTATTTGCCTAACTCTGCCCAGGGCTTTAAAAGCTGCTGCAGGGCTCAGACGAAAGAGTTACAAGTCTTAGGGGAGTGAGGACAGGAGGAGGTTTGTACTGCCATCATCACCACCAGCACCCCAGAGGAATCATGCACTCCCCGCAGGAGAAAAGCTGGAAGCAGGACTTTTAAATCTTGATTAATCTAAGGTGCAAACAGCAAGGACTTTGTGCATCATCCAGGCTTGAAAGGGGCATTGCTGTCTCAAAGGAGAGCGGCTCTAAGGGGTCGGGAGCTCTAACTTGGCCTCTTTCTCCCTTAGGATGTGGTGGTGGTCGGGGAGGAAAACTTCACCACTCCGTGCTACATCCAGCTGGACCCAGAGGCCTGCCATATCCTGACAGAAACCCTCAGCACGTATGCCTTGGTGGGACAGTCAATCACCAAAGCAGCAGCCAAACGTCTCAAACTGGCCATCTTTGGGCCGCTGTCCTGCTCTTCGCTGGAGTACAGCATCCGCGTCTACTGCCTGGATGACACGCAGGATGCCCTTAAGGTGGTTGTTGCTCTCTCGCTCGCTTTCTCTCTCCCTCTGCAGCTCTCACAGCTATGCAGGCTATGACTGCAGTCATAGCGGTGACTAGACCCTCTGCTCCGTGCATTCCTGCTCCCTGGGTTATTTTTCCAATTAGAGGAAGAGCTTGACAACAAGCTGCTGTTTTACAGTTTAACCCCCACACGCTATAAATTGTCCTTTGCATAGGGATCTCACACTATTTTCTGCCCACCAGTCTTTTTTCCTTTGTTTACCTGTATCATATCCTGAATCCTAAGATTTTTGCATTATTAAAAGGCCATAAGGTACACGGGGCTTCATTCATTATTCATGTATTTTTAATGCTAAGTGCCAGCTCCCCAGAGATGGGGAAACATATAAATGCTTCTTTGTAAATAGTTGATAATGATAAAAGAAGCGTCTGGGCTGTTAATCACTGCCTGCTTTCATACTGCTTTATTACACCTCTTCGCGTGCAGCTTTTTGTGTTGGGAATTCGCAACTAAAATAAACCAAAGCTGTCGCTATCTCTAACTATATAACCTTACTCTCCCTGCGTAATTCTGGCATGCGTACAACCACAAACTCACTACATACAGATGAGGAAACAGATAACCATACTTTCTATTCCTCTTTATAAATACCTGTATTTATATAGATGGTATCTATAATAGATGCACGCATGAAATATGTAGCTCCAACTGCACATGTAAGAATGGAGCTTATTAAAAGGTGGGGTTTTTTTCTTTAATCTTAGCCAGCGCAACTTCCCAAAGGCCTCTTTGCAGCAAAACGAGTTCAAGGCCTGACTCTAAGCAGAGTCGTCCTGGTGCTCTATGTGCTTTTGTTTCCTCAGCTCCACGTGGGAATCATTGGGATTCAAACCCACATGCACTGGCTGGGAGGTGTCTGTGTTTTTCAGAGCAGCCATTTCCATCACTGCAAATGGCACGCTCCTTTTCCCTCCCCGGTACTATGGGATATCAAGGCCTGCCTGCCTAGGCCTTGCTGGGGGGATACTCTTTCGCTATATGTAAGAAAGGCGGTGAAGTATAAGGGTTGAAGCAGGCATACCGTGACTTCAGCATGGTTTTGTCTGTACAGGGCCTGGGAGCTTGGCCTCTGTCAATGCATTGGTGTTATCAGGATTTTAGAAACGATTATTTTCCCCAGTCTGATCTCCCTTTTGTTTTTCCTCTTTAAAAAAAGTGGCAAGGATCTTTTGTAGCGGTCAGGCTTCAAAAGTCCTGATGGTTTTATGCCTGTGCTGCATAATACAATTTTCCACAGGTTTGTCAAGGCCTGAGGTAATAATAAGAGCCTCGGAGGGGCCTTGAACAGACAGCTAACGCAGTCAGAGCTGGGGGAATCCAATTAGGTGTTACTCAAGAGCTGTTGGTTTGTTTCTAATAGACTGTGGGGAGAGCTGTGAGGTAAAGTTAATCCAATTCGGTGCCATAGCAGAAGGGGTCAGGAGAGCCGCTGAGCAACACGGAGGAACCATCTTTCACCTCAGAACCTGCAGCCAACATTTGGGAGAGGAGCAGGCCAGTCCTTGGGCTTCTGCTGCAGGTAGATTGCAAAGCGAGCTTGTAATTTGGTGAGGAAAGGTAAGCAAAGTCAGGCGACCACCATCCCACTCTTACCCACTGCTTTTTTACAGCAAAGTACGTGCATTTTAATTTTCTTCTTTTTGGCACGTGTACCCCAAGACTGGAAGGCCACCCATGGGGTTCAAGACCCAGCTATCTGGTGCTTTACAGGAGGACAAGCACATGTACTTGCTGGCCACAAACTTATGAATGTATCAGTTGCACTTCTCTGGAAATGAAAGGTCTGGGGAAGGAGAAGGTTTAAGAAAAATGAACCTAGTAAACTAGCTGTGCATCATAGAATCGTAGAATCATAGAATGGTTTGGGTTGAAAGGGACCTTGAAGATCATCTAGTTCTAACCCCCCTGCCATGGGCAGGGACACCTTCCACTAGACCAGGCTGTGCAAAGCCCCATCCAACCTGGCCTTGGAACACTTGTGGCTAGGGCATCCACAACTTCTCTGGGCAAGTGCAGACAGCCCTGCCCTCTGATGATCTTCGTGGCCCTCCTCTGGACTTGCTCCAACAGGTCCATGCCCTTCTTATGTTGGAGGCCCCAGAGCTGAACACAGTACTCCAGGTGGGATCTCACCAGAGCGGAGTAGAGGGGGAGAATCGCCTCCCTCATCCTGCTGGTCATGCTTCTTTTGATGTAGCCCAGGATTCGGTTGGCTTCCTGGGCTGCAAGCGCATATTGCCAGGTCATTTTGAGCTTCTCATCAACCAACACCCCCAAGTCCTTCTCCTCAGGGCTGTTCTCAATCCATTCTCCACCCAGCCTGTATTTGTGCTTGGGATTGCCTCGACCCATGTGCAGGACCTCACACTTGGTCTTGTTGAACTTCATGAGGTTTACACAGGCCCACCTCTCAAGCCTGTCAAGGTCCCTCCGGATGGCATCCCTTCCCTCCAGCATGTCGACTGCACCACACAGCTTGGTGTTGTCAGCAAACTTGCTGAGGGTGCACTCAATCCCACTGTCCGTGTCGCCGACAAAGATGTGAAACAGCACCGGTCCCAATACCGACCCCTGAGGAATGCCACTTGTCACTGGTCGCAACTTGGACATCGAGGCACTGACCACGACTCTTTGAGTGTGACCATCCAGACGATTCCTTATCCACCGAATGGTCCATCTGTCAAATCCATGTCTCTCCAATTTAGAGACAAGGATGCCATGCGGGACAGTGTCAAATGCTTTGCACAAGTCCATGTAGATGATGTCAGTTGCTCTTCCCTTATCCACCAATGCTGTAACCCCATTGTAGAAGGCCACCAAATTTGTCAGGCAGAATTTGCCCTTAGTGAAGCCATGTTGGCTTTCACCAATCACCTCCTTATTGTCCATGTGCCTTAGCACAGCTTCCAGGAGGATCTGCTCCATGATCTTGCCGGGCACAGAGGTGAGACTGACTGGCTTGTAGTTCCCTGGGTCTTCCTTTTTTCTCTTTTTAAAAATGGGGGTTATTCCCCTTTTCCAGTCAGTAGGAACTTCACCAGACTGCCACAACTTCTCAAATATGATGGATAGCGGCTTAGCAACTTCATCCACCAGTTCCCTGAGGACCCACAGATGCATCTCATCAGGTCCCATGGACTTGTGCACCTTCAGGTTCCTTAGATGGTCTCGAAGCTGATCTCCTACAGTGGGTGTTTCTTCATTCTCCCAGTCCCTGCCTTTGCCTTCTGTGACTTGGGCAGTGTGGCTTGAGCACTTGCCGGTGAAGACTGAGGCAAAAAAGTCGTTGAGTACTTCAGCCTTCTCCGTATCATGAGTAACCAGGTCTCCCATTTCCTTCTGGAGAAGGCCCACATTTTCCCTAGTCTTCTTTTTATCACCGACGTATCTATAGAAGCTTTTCTTGTTGTCCTTGACATCCCTGGCCAGATTTAATTCTATCAGGGCTTTAGCTTTCTTAACCTGATCCCTGACTGCTCAGACAATTTCTCTGTAGTTCTCCCAGGCTACCTGTCCTTGCTTCCACCCTTGTAGGCTTCCTTTTTGTGTTTGAGTTTGTCCAGGAGCTCCTTGTTCATCCATGCAGGCCTCCTGGTGTTTTTGCCTGACTTCCTCTTTGTTGGGATGCATCGCTCCTGAGCTTGGAGGAGGTGATCCTTGAATATTAACCAGCTTTCTTGGGCCCCTTTGCCCTCCAGGGCTTTATCCCATGGTACTCAAACAAGCAGATCTCTGAAGACACCAAAGTCTGCTCTCCTGAAGTCCAGGGTAGTGAGCTTGCTGTGTGCCCTTCTTGGTGCTCTCAGGATCTTGAACTCCACCATTTCATGGTCACTGCAGCCGAGGCTGCCCTTTTGGCATGCCCCCACTGCAGCCAGTTCCCACCAGCCCCTCTTAGTTGCTGAGAACAAGGTCCAGCATAGCACCTCTCCTCGTTGGCTCCTCTATCACTTGGAGAAGGAAGTTATCATCAATGCATTCCAGTAACCTCCTGGATTGCTTATGCCCTGCTGTGTTGGCCCTCCAACAGACTATCAACAGGTGGTTGAAGTCCTCCATGAGGACCAGGGCTTGTGAATGTGAGGCTGCTTCTATCTGTCTATAGAGAACCTCATCCGCTTGGTCTTCCTGGTCGGGTGGCCTGTAGCAGACCCCCACTATAATGTCACCTGTCTCTGCCCTCCCTTTAATCCTGACCCATAAGCTCTCGGTTGGCTCCTCATCCATCCCCAGGTGGAGCTCCATGCATGCCAGCTGGTCATTGACATAGAGGGTGACACCCCCTCTTCATCTCCCCTGCCTGTCCTTCTAAAGAGCCTGTATCCTTCCATTCCAGCACTCCAGTCATAGGAGCCATCCCACCACGTCTCCATGATGCCAATAAGATCATAGCCTGCAGGCGAGCACATGTCTCTAACTCCTCTTGTTTATTACCCACACTATGTGTGTTTGCATACAGACATTTAAGTTGGGCCCCCGATGAAGCTGACTTACTGGCTGGACTGGCTGGACTTCCTTTGTGCTGCTCCTCAGGTGCTCTCCTGCTGACCTGTGATCCTTCTCCAGGCTCTGGGCATCTGTTGCTGGCACTGGCATCAAACTGGTAGGAGTGGGATGGATTGAGGTTCCCCTCCCCCGGCAACTTTAGTTTAAAGCCCTCTTCACCAGCTTGGCAAGCCTATGACCGAAGATGCTCTTCCCCTTCTCTGACAGATGGAACCCATCAGCCCCCAGTAGACCAGGTTTCTCAAAGTGAGTCTTATAGTCTCGCTTTGTAGCCAAACCCCTGGCTGTGGCACCAGTCCTGTAACCATTTGTTGATTCACCAGATTCGACTGGCCCTTTCAAACCCCTTCCCTTTGACCAGGAGGACTGATGAAAGAACTACCTGCGCTTCAGAGTCCCTTACCGCTCCTCCCAGGGCTCTGTAATCCTTCTTGGTACTCCTCAGGCTGCTCCTGGCTGTATTGCTGGTGCCCACGTGAAACAGCAGCGGGTAATAGTCAGTGGACTGTGCGAGGCTTGGTAGTCTCTGGGTGACATCCCTGATGCGAGCCCCCATTAAGCAGCACACCTCTCTAGAGAGTGCATCAGGTCGGCAAATGGGTGCCTCCGTACCTCTCAGAAGAGAGTCACCTACTACTATCGCCCGTCGCCTTTTCTTAGTTGCGCTGGTTGTTATATAGGGAGCAGGTCAGGCTGTCTTACTTGGCCAGCATCTCTCCTGGTGTGACAGGTCTTTCCTCTTCAGTCTGCAGAGCGGTGAAGCGGTTCTGCCAGGGCACCTCAGGCTTCAGGGGAAGTCTCTTCCTCCTGCTGGTCCTTGCCATTGCAACTGTCCATTCTTCTGCATTATTGGCCCCCCTCCCTTCTGTGTGTGCCGGTGGGGGAGTTTTTGGTTGTTTGGCCATGGGCTGTGGGTCCACTGCAGACTGCACTTGGAACCAGCTCTCTAACTCCTTCTCAGCCTCCCCGATGTTACGCAGCCTTACCACCACCTCCTGCTGCAGGAGGTCCTCCGCCTGGGCACACCTTTTGCAGGCAGGTCTGCCGCCTGTCCCTGCCCCAGGAGAAAGGTCTAGGCACTTCCTGCAGCCTGAGGTCTGCACTGCAGCCTCTCCCTTCAGCAGCTCCATCTGGGTGGAGGCATCGGCCACCTCTGGGGTATGGGGTAGATGGTGCAGACCCCCCAGCCAGAGCTGCAGCCTTTGCTCTCAGACGAGTGCCCACCATTCTGCCTTGAGGGTCAGGTAGGATGAGTGCCCTTGACCTGTGCAGATGCTCACAGAACGGTGCCCAGTTGCTGGGTTATGTGTAAGATGAAAGGGTTGAGCATGGACCGGTGTGTACAAACCGGTGTATACAAACCAGCCCTGTGTGATGGTGTTGTGTAGACTCAAACTATGACTATGTAGAAAGAAAAAAAAGGTTGGGGTGTTTGCTGCATGCTTTCACAACAGCTGGCACCGCAGCAGCCCCAGCCGTGCTGGGAGGACGTCCTTGGCACTGCCATATTGCTGAAGGGAAGGCATTCGCTGGGCAATTACTGCTGGCTGTGGGGGACAAGGCGTGCAGACGGGGCTGGACCAGCAGGTCCTGAGGTTAAAAGTAATTTGGAGAGGGGGGGAAAGTTGTATGCAGCAAGCAAGGCACCAGCTGCAACATCTCGGTGTCTTGGGGCTGGCTGCTCCAGGCAAGGCATGGCAAGGGGAGGGAAGAGCAGCATGAGATGCTCCCACAATGGGATGTCTGAGGTTTGGAAGAGCCTTTGTAGGGGATTATGTGTTTATTTTAATAGGCAACCAAATGCATTCTGTTATTATTTACAACTAGGAATGAGCATGCCATATGCTGAATGTGTCCTAAGAGCCACCAAAGGAAGACAAGCAGTTGCGGTATAAAACACAGTGCTGTATTTATCCAGCAGGCTTTTCCTCTCATCATGCAGTGTAAGCCCTCGCTGCCGAACTGCCGGCACCCGCAGTACAGTAGGGAAGTGTAATGACTTGTCATCAATAAGGGATTGGTTATTGTGGGAAGGGCTTGGCAGGGTTCCTGGAGCAGAGTGGAGGCTCCAGGCTGTGGAGCAGAGTGGGCTCCATGCTGATCATGCATGCAGCATCCTCTGCCCCATAGGGGCCTGAGCCATGGACGGGATGCTCACAAAAATGCTTTTTGGGGAAGGGCGAGGGTAGCTGTGACCTCGAGCACTGGTCTCTTTTTTTAAGGCTTATTTTTGCACTTTGAGGGGGATGCCCAAGCTAGTCTGCTGTAAAAAAAGTAGAAATACAATAATTGTAAAGAAATCCAGCTGCTTTATTCTCATCTGTTTCTTCATGTATGGCTTTGAGATTGAGGTACGTGAGCCATGTGTGGCAGGGGCTGAGCAGCCAGGCATGCAGAAACGGCTGCCTCCCACACCGGGGTTGAGTGAATGATTTCTGGCTGTAGCAGGGTGGCATCCCCCAACCCACCTCGCACTGCACAGTAACTGTCACCAAAAAAAAACAAAAAAAAAGGCGCAACAGGCATGTGATCTTCTCTCAGTTATTTAATGCTTATTTTTCCCTCTAATGAAGAAAGGCAACAGCTTAGACTGAACGCCGTTGCTTGCTTGTGCCCTGTTAACAAGGAAGCCCTTTCCAAATACAGGTTGTGGCTGTCCTGGTGGCGCTGACGATGGAGCGATGCCTTACACAGCTTCCTCTCCTAGGAGGAGCGTAAGGGCATAAGTCCCAGCTCACAGGGGTGGTGAGAGGGAAAGGGGAGGGTGGCCAGAGCCACCTTTGCACAGGGCAAGCAATGCGCAGCTCGGATTTTGGCTCAGGAGGGCATAGAGGCACCAGCCAGTGGAATAAGCACTGCTCTAAATAAAATGCCATATGGCTAGAGCCAGCCTGCAGGTTTGAAGGGCTGTGCAAATCATGGCTCCAAATTAATTCTGAATTAATTAGCTGAGCAGCATGGAAGAAGCACGGGCTGCTTGGCACCCTCCAGTTGGAGCATGTAGAGGGGCTACGGTGACCAAGGGTGGTTACCAAAAGTGGGATATCGAGACTAGACACCCAGATCTGGTGGGTGGGATGGTGCAGCATCACGCTGCCATGTTCTTCCCCACAGCAGTGCAGCTCCCGGGGCAGGCACTGCACGGGCAGGAGCAGTTGTTCGGCCCCCACGCCCCGCGTGCCTGAGAGGTGGTGTCTGCAATTAGCTCACGCAGTGCCACGAGTCATCTTCTGGCCCTTCCAAGGAGGTAATTTGGGCATAATGAAGATCTATAGTAATCAGATAATTACTATCGATTGCTCTTTAGACATCTTGACGAGGTAATTAGGGGGCACTGGAAAGAAGCTGGAACTGATTCATTGGCATAACCTTAATCTAAAAGGTTTCCTGATTTTGTTTTTTTTTCCTCTAATGGCTGATAAACAAACATCATTTTAGCTTCAGTATCTGCCAGGTGCTGCGCTTGCCAGGGTCAGGGGCTTTTCTTGTATGTTAACTAGATCCTGAACGTGATCAATAGTAGCTTGTTTTGTGCTTAGCTAAAATGGAGGCTCTAGTTGGCCTGGGGTAGCATCCTGGTTTCGTATGCCTGTGTACTCTTTGAGTGTGCTCACTCTGTGCATGTCTGGCTTTGGCCGCGTGAGACTGGTTAGTTGGTTGGCTCTTGTAATTAAATGTGACTGAGTTTGGCTGTGTTGGTTTCTAATGGGGCTCATGTAGGTGCTTTTGTACTTGCTTCTTCCATGTGGACTACAATTAGGCTGCTTGTAGGCAATGATCCACAGTGGTCCCATTAGTTACAGGCATATATTTATTTTTAGCTGCAGAAAACGACCAGACTCTTGGCTTACTAGCTTTTAAGTACAAGATCAATATTTCAGTAATCCTGAACTTACGTATTCATATGTACAAAATGCTCCATCACAGTGTCTTGCTCTTGTTTTGATACCATCCTGCTTGACAGTTAGTCTCAGAGTAGGCATCTGCTATCTCCTGTACCGCTCTGTCACAGAGCAGTTTGCCAGGAGGCTTCAAGCTGAAGGACCAGCAGCATGCACAGGTCCCATACCAGCAGGACCTACGCAAATAAGAGCTTCCAAAAGCAAAATAGTAAAGCCACCATTAGATGTCCAGTTTGGTAAGCAATGGAGAAGACTGATATATTTCAGTATTCAAAGACTGCCTGTATGCAAAGTCTTTGCGTTCAATATAATTGCAGGCAATTAAGCTTTCTGCTTATAGTACATGTCAGATAATGCTGTGTCTCCCAAAGGAGACATGGGTGCTTGCATCCCTGCTGGGCTGCTGCTGTATGATGAGGCAAGGGGGTTGGTTACACTCAGATCCACTAGTGCAATTCAGGTTCACAGGGAAACCCAAGTCTGTGCAATGCCTGTGCATTTTTTTTCCTGTACTATATAAGTTACCACATCTACAGCAGCTGATCTTGAGGAATCAGAACACCAGTGTTCTGTCTTGATGAAACCTGACTGCTTTCTTCTTGTTATCACCATACTGCAGGAGGTCCTCCAGCTGGAGCGGCAGATGGGCGGGCAGCTTTTGGAGGAACCCAAGGCTTTGCATTTTAAAGGAAGCACCCACAACCTCCGCCTGTCCATTCATGACATTGCCCACTCTCTCTGGAAGAGCAAACTGCTGGCTAAATACCAGGTGAGCAGCACAAACCATTCACATTGGATCCTAGCGGTGAGGCTTGAAGAAGTACAGTGATACACAGCAGTGTTTAAAAAACACCCAGTGCCAGGCTGCAGTGCCGTGGACATTTTTTTCCCTGGACCATTCCCAGTGACAGTAGCATGGAGCCCATGGTCTCTGGTCATATAGCATCTGCGCCCTGGTCCCACATCCCTCCCTTACTATACTTTTTTTTGCTTTTCTCTTGCAGGAGATTCCCTTTTACCACATCTGGAGTGGGTGCCAGAGGAACCTGCACTGCACCTTCACGCTGGAAAGGTTCAGCCTGAATACCCTGGAGCTGGTGTGCAAACTCTGCGTGCGGCAGGTCGAAGGAGAAGGGCAGATCTTCCAGCTCAACTGCTCCGTCTCAGAGGTAAATGACATCGGTGCGCTTCTCTATCCGACTGCAGGAACTGGGGAGGGCTAAGGAGATATATCCTTTCCCATTGCTACCTGTTTAGTGCTTCCCATTTTCCTCCTGAATTCTGGGATGGACATAAGGGATGGATTAAGTCGTTGTTTTTTATCACCTGTTGCATTTTCCCTTAGTTTCTCTCATCTGGAAGGGAATGTCCCCCCTTCAAAGGAGGGAGGAGGGCAGCTATAGTCTCCCTGCTAGTGCCACCTTTCTGTGTCTATGTGGAGGAGCTCTTTGCCTACCACTTCCTAATGCATCTTGCAAAGCACTGCATGGTCCTGTTTCCTGGCAGTCCACAAGACCATCATGCCTGACATTCCCCTGGAGGGGGAGGAGGGAGAATAGGAAAATGTCATTGCCATATGTTTGCATGAGCCACTCCACTCTGATCCCACGTAATAACTGCTGTGCAAGAGAGAATATGAGATGGTCTAGTTGCAATAGACTTTTGTCCTCAGGTTTTGCTACTGCTACAAATCCTGACTATTATCTCTGACAATTTTTCTTATGACAGCTGACATTTTCCAGTAGAAAAATGATCATAAGTTTTGGAACATCTTTGCTGAAGCTACTTAGCACCTGGAGAATTTTTGCTCCTTGGGGCAGTCAAGCTTAGGGCTGAGACCAAGCAACACATTCAGGTGTGAAGTGGCATTGACTTCAGTGAATGTGCTGGTGACTTTTGTGCCTGGTACACTCGGTGGCTACGAAGAGCAGGCTCTTGGGCAGCAATTGCTGCTGGCTGACTTGGGGAAGGGCTGGCAGACCACAGACAAAAGTTACTTGTGCTGTAGGGCCCCGATGGTGTGCGCCATTACCCATAACATCTGCTTGGTTATTGGGTGTAAAGTTACATATTCAGCTGGGGACTACACAGCGTTGAAGACAGATGGTAAAACAAGTATCATAAACAATTATTGTAATAAGTGCTGCATTGAGGTAATCTCTAATTTAACCTCGCAGAGAAGAGAAAGAACTGAGAGTAACTTTAATGAAATGCAAGTATACACTATAATCATCTTCAGCTGCTTGTGTGTAATAGGGCCTGGTAATGGATTCAGAGGGAACAGAATAATATTCTTGTCTTGTGCTGCGATCCCATCCATCAGGGATGAATAGAGGGAGGGAATAATACCGCCGCTATCAAGGATGCCTACTGCAAAATTGCTCCTCCTGGTTGACATGTAGTGATGTTCCTGAGCCCAAGTGAGGGCAGGAGGACCTTGGGCTGCTAAGGGCTGGCATACAGGGTTGTGTCAACTTTGTTACTAGAAAAAAAACCTAAAACTCAGCTGGTTTGATGACAAAAGTTACCTGGAAGTGTAATAACAGCAACCTGGAAAACGATGTGTATGCCTCTAGAGGTGTAAGAGGAAGGGGTTGTTGCGATAAAGACACCAGACCAGGCATCAGGAAACCTTAGCTGTGGTTCCTCACACTTTCTTCTGGTGTGTTTTGGTCTCTGCTTTCAGATGGTGTCTGGTTTGGCTTGCTTCTGGTGATTTCAAATTGCACACATTATTCCCTTCTTGCGGGGGAGGCAGGCAGCTAGCAGTGAGGCATTGCAGGACCATGCTGGCACCTTTCTTCGTTGCTGGATCTGCCTCTCTGCCTCTGTCACCCTGTGGTAAAAATATAGTAACGCGGTTTCCTGCATCCTCCCTTTATGGGCTTTCTTTTTTGTCCCCTGTAAAAGATGTAAAATTCTGCAGATTAAACTGTCTTATTCTGGCTTTGTACAGTGTCTTCCACTGGGACTTCAAAAATACAAATGCAATGAGGGCCAAAACATGCAAATTTGTGAGGCAAGAGGAAGAGTGAGATAAAGGTCTCCCACCGTTTGTTTTTGAAGCCCCCTTTTTATCTTGTGCTGTCTGTCGGGACTCACCGAAAGAGCCCCAGGGCACCGCCACAGACACCTGGACTCCCTCTGCAGCCATCCTGATGCACCTGGGGCAGCAGGCCACCTCAAGAGCCGGGGCAGCGCTGCCTCAATGTGTCACTTGCGTCCCTTTGCCCAGAATAAAAAGGGAAGGCTGTCCATCTGCGATGCCACCAGTCACCACCACCCTACAGCCGCTTCGGACCTGCCAGCGCGGGCGAGCCTGCAGGCAGCAGCGGTGCCATACAAGTCACGTTGCCGGCTCCCGGGCAGCCGCCGCTGCCAGGCAGTTGGAGGACAGTAGCTCATTGCCTGAAGCGGTGGGGTTGGGGCGGCCGGTCTGCGATGCAGGGCCTTGGCACCCGAGTAGGGATGCCACATTCGGCACTGCTTTGGGCATGTTAACTGAGACATTACAGTGTGGCATAAACCTTCCTTGGTTAGAAATTTCACTGATCGCCTAAAGTGCCATTTCTATATAAAAAAAAAAAAAAGGCATATTTATAGAGTGGAAGAGAATTAATTGCTGTGGATAAAAGAGTGGAGGCAAAAGAGGTTTAATTCTGTTCATTGTTCATGGATACTGGCTCTCCCCTTTCCAACCCTGCGTACTTTTTTGAGGGGGAAACCAAAGACTGTGTGTGACTGTGGGCATCCCCAACAAGCTTCCTGGGGGATTTGCGATGGCAGGTTAAACCAGGCGTTGCCTGGTTTTGAGACAATTTCAGGTTTTACATGGCCTTCCCGACAGCCAGTTTGACACAAAGCAACAAGGCAGCTCACTGAGGAGCAAACAAATTAACATTTAATGACGAGTCTTTTGTACGGGTGTTTCTGGCTGCCCAGGGCTGTGACTTGGGCAGAGGCGGAGATGGAGCAGCTCCCCTGTTTTCTGCCAGCCCAGCCTCAGGCCTGTCATGCTGCAAAGGAGAGCAATTGAGAAGGCAGGTGAGACACATGAGAGGAGACCCAGCCCTGTGTGCCACTTCTTCCCTTGTGTGCTTTGGTAGCTGGAGGTGACAAGTGCTGCGCTTGGGAGGAGAGTCCCCGCTGCACGGTCAGGCGGCCAGGCGGCGTTGATGGGGTTTGGCGGGGCGTTCAGCCACCCTGGAGGACCTCGTCGTTCTTAAGCAAACCCAACCATCCAAATTGACCACCTACCCTTGTCCTACCAGCTACCGAGCCCCTCTTTTTACCTACCTGTGGGTGCTAAATCCTTCCAGGCCAAGGAAGAGATAAAATCCTTGCCCAGAAGAGCCAACCACTTGTTATTCCCAGCGGGGCTACGTTACAACTGTGTCATAGGGAGCCTTGCAACTGGGAGGACCACACTGGAGAGCATCAACCCTGTACCCACAGGGGACAGGCTGGCTTTGGAGGTGACTTTCCCCTTGAAACACTGCTGCCACCGCCGTTGAGCGCAGTGCTGGTCTTGGGGAGGAGGGCCACGGCCGCTCCCCCTGAGCGCGCAAGCTCCATCTATCTCCAGCACAGAGTTAAAGCTGCATGAAAATGAGGGATCAGCTTGTGCCTGGGGCACCGTCTCTCTGTGGCATGCCTGGCATCAGAGACTTTGGAGAGTGTGGGTCCTGTCAAAGGGGTGTCAGCAGCGTGAGCCCGGTGCTGGCTCTGTGTGGGGTGGGGGACTTGGGGGGCTGCCGGGAAGGGGCTCCTGGAGCCAAGCCGGGAAAGCGCTGTTCTGCCCTAGTAGTAGCAATTTGCTCTGAAATGTGTCAAAGTGCCTGATCTTTCATTATCTCCAGTAAGTGATTAATTAAGCTGGGCTCAATTTTGTCCAGCCATACTAATCTTCACCCTCAAAAAGAAAAAAGCAAAAAAAAAATCTGTTGTCTACACAAAGTCAGTTATAAATATTTCTCTTTTTCAGCTAATGTAAACACTTGATTAGCCGAGGGCTGCTTCCCTCTAATGCAAGTAAAAGCACTGAGTCTCAGAGGATATACTTCTACAATCGTCTCTGCACTCAGTAACAAAACTGCTGTATTTTTGTATTTTTTTGCTTTCTTTCCAACTTTAGGAACCTACTGGCATCGATTATCCTCCCATGGACTCAGCAGGCACCATCACCACCATAGTAGGGCCCAGCGCTTTCAGCATCCCCCTCCCGATAAGGCAGAAGCTGTGCAGCAGCCTGGACGCACCCCAGACCAGGGGCCACGACTGGCGGATGCTGGCCCACAAGCTGAAACTGGACAGGTGAGCAAGGCTGCCTGTGTGTGGTCGGGCGGTGAAGCCCCCCAGGAGGGATGTGCAAAAGGGTCCTGGTGAAGATGAATGACAGCAGATGTGTCTACAGACTGGTCAGACTGACCGCACAGGAGATGAGCGCCTTGACAGCACCAGCAATGGGCTGGGCTGAAATCATATAAGTTCAGGTAGCCTTCATACAGCTCAAAAAATGAGTTTCCTTTTGGCTTGTTGCAGGTACCTAAATTATTTTGCTACGAAATCGAGTCCCACTGGGGTGATCCTGGATCTCTGGGAAGCCCAGAATTTCCCTGACGGCAACCTGAGCACGCTGGCGGCGGTTCTTGAAGAAATGGGAAGACACGAAACCGTTGTTTCTTTGGCAGCAGAAGGAAATTACTGATGCAGCTTGGTGTGAACAGGAAGGACAGACACAGGGAGCGGTAATGCTCTGTTATTACAAACGAGAATTGAAGTGAAAACCCAGACCAATGAGTTACACAAGAGACATTTCAGAGAAGAAAGCAAGCAAACAAACAAAAAAAAACCAGCCCTGACCTTCACACATACTCTCCTTGTACATTATCACAGGATCTAAAAGAAATCATGCAAAGTTGTACCTTGAAAATATAAATCAACCTGATGTTCCTCTCGGCTTGGCTGTACACTGCTTGGTACAGGATTTTACAGTTTCCTAGGAAACGCTTTTTATTGCTATCCAGATGTATGGATAAACTTTCTTAACAATCCCAGTTTCTATGGATGTTGTTTACATCAAATTCTGGACAGGGGTAAGGAGACTGTCCATGGCTCTTTATATTTTTTGTTTAAAGCCATTCTAGACAAGGCTATGGACAGTTGGTTGTGGCTATTTCAGCTTATTGGTTTCTGGTGAATTCAGATTTTGGCTACAATTCTGCATATCTATTGCCTCACAATGATCCTCCTGTCATTGTTCTGTTTCCTAGACCTACTTGTAAAAAAAAAAAAAAAAAAAAAAACCAAGAAAATTGTAGTTTAAGAGGTGTGCATCTGGAAAGCAGGTACTCTGGGTGCTAAGCAGGAACACACGTAACATCCCCTTCCTTCCCCCAAGGCAGTCCCACTGAGCCTGTGTGGAGAATAGCTGTAGGACAGTGGGGAATGTAGGATCGGAGTTAATTTTCAATTAACACCCTATCCACCCCTTTGCGATACAAGGGGACCGGATATGCAATTCACAGTGGTTAGGGGGGAAAAAAAAGAAACCCAGAAAAAAATAAAAAAGAGAAGTTGCTATGATAATTATTTACTAATTAGTATCTAGTGCAAGGATTATAATTATTATTATTATTATTATTAACTATTATTACCATTATTACTTTATTTCTAATTTTGTCAGCAGCAGAATGAATCATTCCCATTTTTATGGAACTTGTTGTCCCCTTCCTGAAGGTCTTCTAAGACGCATCCCTCTATATGCTGTCTATCCTTCCCTTCTCCAGCCATCGTACTCCTCCTCCAAAGTCCTCTGCTAGCCCACAAGGGTTGCTCACCTCGTGTTAGCATTGCTGTGCTTCATGCCCAATGCAAAGGTGGTACAAACTGGTGACGCTCTGCTGAAGTCACTGATCTGCACCCGCAAAGGATCCAACCCAGCACCCCCCTCCCTGGGATGTTTTGCATCACCTTGGTGCCTCCAGGTTGCTCCAAGAAGCAATCCTGTCCCGAGGTGGCTGTGAACCAGTGATGGCCTCCCAGTCCAAATACACGTAGCCCACTGGTTCAGATGCAAGCATGTGGAGGCACTGATGTTGACCACCTGATTTGTGCATCCAAGGTGGGCCTCCATATCTCTTGCTTTGCTTTGAAGCCGTCTGAGAGCCAGCAGCTCCTGTTAGCTTCCCACAGAGCCACAGGTACTCACTGAAACCCACCTCCTCCCGTAATGTTTGCAGTGGTCAGGGCTACTAGGAGTCATCTGCTGGGTCATTTCTGGGTGAGATGCGCTCGGCGGATCTTGCTGACCTTGCTGCAGCCAGGGAAGCCTCTGCTGCATGGGCCAGTGTAGGGCGGTAGAGTGGTGAAGTCGAAATCGTGTGTACTGCAGTTTGCTGCCTGCGCGGCGCTCCCTCCGCCGCCTGGGCAGGGCGGTGCGGGTCCTCACTGGCTGACCGGGGTGACGTTTGTCCCTCTCGGCCACGTCCATCTTGGCCACCTCAAACAGGTGAAGCAGCAACCTGGCAAAAGGAGAGAACTCTTGCCTTTTTTGGTTGTCACTGCAAGCATATTTTATTTTCTGCTCAGTGAAAAGACTGACTTTTTGGTACATGACAGCGCATAGGATCACGGTAGTTTTACTGCCAGGCTTGTCTGTCCTCTACTTCTGGTGCAAAGAAGGCTTTCTTCCCCAGCCTGTCCACTCCAGCTTTCCAGCCAGCCGCTGGTTATTGCTGTAGTGCACACACACATGCCCCTGCCTACCTACGTGTTCCCACATCATCTGCTTCCCAAGACTGGAGTTGGTTTGTTTTCTTTTGTGTTTTTGGTTTTGTTTCTCCCTAAGGCTTTCCAGATTGCGCCTTTAAAGGTAACTTTGAAAATGTCATTGGTCAACACGAAAGGAAAATTTCATCTGACCTTTTTCCCATTTGACATTTCCATAGGCTTGGGACTTCTTGTTTTTAATTTCTCAGCTCCCTGACACCAGCGGGGTTTTGATTGACCACTGGGCAGCAATCACAAAGCACTCCCTTTCTCATGAGAGGTAACCCGGCGGTTTACAAACCAGCATTTCAGTCAAAACCGGAGACCAGAGGACATACATTTTAACTTTCAACATCTGTCTGCATTTTGCCCGAGTAAGCCCTGCCTTTTCTGAATGTGCAGATGCCAAGGGCATCCTTTCCACAACCAACCATCTTTTTCACCTTGAGCATCTGATGCAGCCCATTGCAATGCTAATGGAAATCTTGCTTTCAACTTCAGGAGGCTTCAACTGGGGCTTCCAGCTCTGCCCTTTCCCTACATTTTTTACTCACCTTGGAGCTCTAAAATGGCTCTTAAAAGATAAGTCTCAGCTTTTCTCCCTCCTGTGCCATCTTCAGGTGTAGCCAGTTGTACTTAGTTCTTGTTTCTTCCCTCTTCCCGCGCGCCCTTCCTGCGTGACTCCTCTTCCAAGGCAGGTGCATAAGCTGAACTGTCCTTCAGCCCCTTCCCCTCTTCGGCTCAGTCTTTGTTAGCTGATGCCCAGGCTGACCAGTACTCCCGGCTCTCGGCTTTTGCTAGGTGGGCAGCATGTGCACCCTTCTCACTGGGGCCTTGCCAGAAAGTGTCTCGTAGCTGTCTGTATCGCTACGAGTCGATGTTCCTTTTGCCAGCTCTCTGACCTACCCCCGATGCCTCCTTCAAGAAAAACAGTTGAACAACTTTCTTAAAATATTCTGGGGCATTTTCCTTTTACAGCATCACTGTAAAGGGATTTATTGAGAGGAAAAGGCATGCTCTGATTAAGAGGAGCATCCACAGAGGTAGATGGTGGTCAAGAACACCACTAGGGCAGCAGCATTGCCGTCACTAGGAGGTGGAGCTGCTCTTCTTCCATCCCGACTGCTCACAAACCTTCCCTCGCCTGCTGCAATCACAGGCTGGATGGTTTCTCCGTCCCCTGCTCCATTCAGCTTTTGCAGGGTCCCAGTGCGATGCCGAGCCAGCTGCCCCAGCCCTGGCAGGGCAGGGAGAAGGTGCCAGGGACAGGGACATTTTCTCCACAGAGTCACACCTCATCCCAGCAGCTCTGCGCTCGTGCTTTGCCACAGCTGCTCGCAGCAGCTCCCAACCCACCTGATGCTCCCCCTGCATTAATTTTGCTCACAGTTGTTTTCTTTTTTGCCAGGGGTACCATGCTGGCAGGGCGGGCAGCTGGGGAGAGGGCTCTGGGATGGGCTGGTGGTGCACACCCCTCAGCATCCCCATCCTGCTGCCCCAAGGAGGGAGGGTGGGAGGGAAGCAAGTGTGGCCAGATCCGCTCGGGATATTATTTTTGGTGGGAGAAAAACCGGCAGCGGTCCCTCCGCCTGGATTGCGTGGACACAGTGCCATCTCGTGGGGCTGAGCCCTGGCTCCAACATGCCGCCGCCGTGGCGAGCAACATCGCTCGGGAAAAGGCTTTCCCACGGGGCAGCTCTTGAAAAATGGCAAATAAGTTTGGCAGACAGAACCGACTCTTAAGAGTTATTGTAACATTTTATGTCAGGTGAGCACATCTACTTTTTAAAAAAAAGATGGCTGCAGGCTTCTTATCCTCCAGTTATTACTACTTTTTTAAATGCTTATCCTTTTAGTTGTCCACCTTCGGCTATGTGCTGTAGGAGTTTCGCTGCTGTTCGCACCATCTCTTCATTACACGTTGATTGCTAGTGCTATAAATAATATATATATTATATAAATATATATAAAATATCTACTGACTTCAAGGAAAACCTTTCATTTCCAAGTAAGAAACACTATCGGAGGCAGTCCTTTTCACCTGATTTTTCTTCAGTTCTTCTTGTGTTGTGTCCTTGTAAAGGTCGCTGTCAGTGTATAGGGTAAGTTTGGGGTTTGGTTTTCTTCCCCCCCCGAATTTTCTGATCACAGCTGATCCACTGCATCTTGCTAAACAGTGAAGGCCTAAGTGCTGCTTTACTGAATCTCAAAAGTTTTGAGGCAGTGAGGGTCTCTTGAGTCAAGATTTGCTTCCATGGGAGACCGAGACTCTTTTTTTTCTGTATCGCTGGCAGAAATGCAGACACTCGTGAGACATGTTGGAGTCTGGGATGACCACAGAGCAAAACATGTCTGTTCCTTGGGTTTCTTGCTATTTCTGTTGCTTACATATAGAATAAATGTATTTACATGCTGTAAGCCTGTCATCGTGGACAGTGTCCTAATGTCTCGTATTGCTACCTAAAATAGTTTATTTTTGGTTCTCCTTTTCTTCTTGTTTTGGGGGGGTGGGGGGTATGGGGAAGGGAGGGGTGGGGGGGCCCTTAGACCATTGTATGCTCTAGCCAGGTAGTTACCACAGCTCTAAGGTTAATTTTAAACAAGATTATACTGTTGAGGTGTTTTTTTTTTTTTAATCTCATGTCCAGGGCACTTCATAAACTATCTTACTGAGTGTTCAGAAGTCTTTTCAGGTATTATTCTGGCTCTCATCTGGCCATGAAGTAATTAATTGTTTGCAGGCTGGCTTGCTTAATATCAGGCGATGCAAAGATGGGAGTGGTTTGTGAATGAAAACCAAACCTTTGGCCCTTCTCCCACAGGGACTCCAATGAGGTATTGACTTTGGGCTCACCACCTCATCCATTCCTAGCTTGCGTGTGAAACCTTGAGTTCATAAAATGAGCTGCACTGCAGATTTTTAGATGCTGAAGCATGTATCTCAGACGTCCTTTGAAGTGGGAATTTAACAGAAATGCAAAGAGAAAGTGTGTGTGTGTATACATATACAGACAGACAGAGAGGAGAAAATAAAGGTCACCTACTGCTGGAGGCTTTTAGCTCTGATGTTAGTTGTGGGCATCCTCTTATGACCAACTTTTGCTTGGGAAGGTGAAGGTCAAAATTCAGTGCTGTATCATCACTGCAAGGTCAAACAGGCAGTATATCAAGAGGCAACAGAGTAAAAACTGGCAAGGAACTAGAGTTGGACTTGAAAAAAAGCCTCAGAAATGAGCCCTCAAGTCTGGTAGGTCAAGCTCCTCGCTTGAAACAGGAGCATTTTGTTTATTTATGTACTTGTCCTTTAAGCTTGGCACCTGCTCCCTGAAATCTGAAAATCCCTTTATCTGAAAGTCCTTTGATAAGCTCTGCCTGTACAAAAAAGCAATGATAATCCAGAGTTCCCACAAACCTCTATCACTGAATAGGTATTTCACATTTTCTGTGATGCTGGTTAAATGTATTTAATAGTGGTTCAGTCTCCTCGACTGCTTACAGAGAAATTAATTGCTATGTGTGCTGAACCCTGGGCTTGCCCTTTTCTCCGAAAGCATCCCATGCCATGGCATGCGAGTGACTTCTCGATGCCCGTGAAGGAGCGGGATGTACCCAGGCAGGGCCCCCCTGCAGCGGTGAGGTGGCTCTCCGAGCACTGGCACTCTGGTCTCCAGCTGCCGGCTTGCAGCTGGTGGGACAATAGCCCCTAGATGAGAAAAGCTCGCGCAGCCCTGAGAGCTTCTTTGGCTGCTGCCAGCTGGCTCTTGCTATGGCTTGCCAGTAAATTTGGGAGCTTAAACGATATGAATAAAAAGCAAAATCAGTCTGGAAAGTAAGCAAAACTAGAAAGAAGGAGAAGCAAAACGCTCTTCTCCCATAGATCTTGCAAGGCACCTTGCAAAAACACCCCGAGCCACGAGCCAACAACCTACTTTGAAGCGGGGTGCGTAACACAGCTGAGACAGAGAAGTTATGGCATTACCTGGCATTACCATTTTGGCACATCTGTGTGGTGGACTTTTTTGCCAACGTGTGTTCTGTTTGTTAATGTTGAAGAGTGAAAGGAAAAAAAAAAACCACCAAAACGTGGAGATGGTACCTTTGGTACCTTTCTAAAGCAAAGAAGGAGGGCCCATGGGAAATGAAACGTCTGTGCGACCCAGGCCGAGAGGGTTTATTGCGTTTCTCCCTCCTCTTCCCATGTCCCAGCTCTACCAGGGTTCGTTTTCTTTGCTATTCAGATCTGGAGAACTATTTTGGTTTTGATTTCCCTATTGCTGTATCTTCTATGCAATTCCTTTTCTAAAAACTGACTTACTACCAGAGAAGTGCTAGCCATTGCATTATTTGTATTGCTGTACAGTGGAGGTGTGGTTTACTAGTTCTGAGTGTGCCTCTTACCCCCCTCCCTTTTTCTCCTTCCCTCTGTTTGTAAATGCCTGCATTTATTCTGTCAGCCTGACATGTACAAAGTGTAAGAAAGAATTTTTAAACAGGTAATAAATTATATTTATAAGCAACTGGAAAAAAATACACCACTACCTTGTGTTCAATTGTTTAGTTCCTAGAAGCTTGGAAGGAAAGAGGAGCCTTTTATTTAGTTTCTTAAAAAAAAAAAAATCCGCTCAAATGTATCTGCACATAAGAACTCCTTGTGATGTAGTCTCCCTCATAAGACACCATTCATGACATCCACATGCCCATGCAGGCTGTTTCATTGCACTTCACAAATCTTCGTGCCTCTCCCTCCCCATGGGGTTTTACCCCAGCAGCTATGGGAGGATTTGCCCTCAGACAGCTTTCCTGGGGTTTGCATTTCGTGGCCGCAGTCAAAAGTTGAGAAAAGCAACAGGCAAGAAAACACATCCTCAGCTGCTGAGCTCAGCTCCCCTCCTGCATCCAGCCTTTTTGTTACAGAGGGGAGCAACCCACTGGGCGTGACACAAATGCCCGGGAGGCAAACTAAACGCCACTTGGGCAAGGTGATTTTGTCCAGCAATACCTGCTTATGTCCGATTTAGCCAGGTGGATAAAATGCCCAAACACTGAAGTTCACCCATCTCACACCTATCCCCTGCTGTCAGAGATGGTTGTTGTTTCTCACCGGGCTCAGTATTAAACTCTGGTTTCAGGGGGTGCAAGAGGCAATTCCCCAGCATTCTGATTCTCCCAGCCGAGTGGGAAAACAGTCGTCTCTTACAGACAGCCCCTCACCGGCAGGTCAGCCCCGGCCTGAGGAGCTCACCCTGCCCGTGATGGAGGCAATAGGGGGTCTGTGCGCTGCTGGGGCAGCACCATCCCATCTCATGGGGGTGCAGGGCTGCCTGCCAGTCCTCAGGCTCTCCTGCTGTGCCCTGCTGAGGAATGCTCAGCCCTTGCCATCTCATATGCCAGACCCACTGCCTGCCAGCACAGCTACGTGATGTGCTCACTCAGCAGCCCTCCCTGCAAGAGGCAATTCAAGGTTAAGCCAAAGCAGAAGCACTCTGATAGCATACAAAGCCAAATGCATCAAACAGCCCAAAACCCGAGAACATGGCAACAAGTGCATTTGCCAGGTTTGTGAGACCCTCCAGTCTAGCTGGAAAAGGGCAGACCTTTAAAAACCATCTCCTGTACGTTCGGATTCCAGCAAGCTTTTCCCAAGGTGTAAGGTAGCTTTATTTTATTTTATTTTCCTCCCATTGCAAGTCTTAATGCGAACTACATGGCAAGCAGAAGACAACTCAACTGGTCAGGCTGTTCTCCCTAACCACAGGACACCACCGGCTTCTTCATTCTGCAATGAAGGGCATCGCTAACACAAGGCTCCTCCGTTTCCCTGGCTTCTCTACTGAAAACAGGATGTGGGCAATATCTGCCCCTTGGCTCCTGTAATTTATTTGCACTTAACAGGCAGTAATTCTTCGCAGGAGGCCAGGCACGGGCAGCCCTGCAGTGCGGAGGTCCCTTGCGGCTATCGGGGACAGAGCTGGGGACTGGCAGGTCACTGAACCAAGACCTACCACCCTGAGTCCGGATGAAATACTGGGCATTGCTCAAGTACATTGAGCATGGCACAGAGCTGCGGCCAAGCATCAGTGACAGGTTTACGCCAACCAAAAGCCACTGGACCTTTGGCGACATGGAGGGAGAACTATTATTTTTTTTCTTTTATGATTATCTTCTCTGTAATAGGAAGAGGTAGATTATGTATGAAGAGAACTTGGAGCTATGATGTGAATGGAGAATCTGTATCCCAAGGGACACAAGGCATAACTTCTTCAATGGTAACTTTGGCCACCGTGTGGTCCCACAGCTAAAGAGAGCTGAGCTGCAGGCAGGGCTGGTTTCTCTAAAACGAAGATGCCTGCTTCAGACAGAGTCACTGCTTTGACATTTCCTGGAATCTGTCTGCCTTCTCTTCCAGTTTTGTCTTTCTATATACAGCTTTCACAGTAGACAAGCTCTTTTCTGTCCATCCCACTATTCCCACGCTGTCTACACGTATTACCGAACTCGAATTTCCTTTGGTTTCTGACACCCCTCTGGGTTGGGTCTACCGCAGTTGCATTGGCCAAGCGGTTCCCTCCTTATCTTCAGGGACTTTTTCTTTAGGTACCTCACCTATAGCTGTTCTTCCTGAGACTCCTGGAAGTGTCTGCTCCAGTGTTTCTGCGTGTGACGGTGGGACTGCAACTCTCCTTCCCAGGTAGTGAAAGGCACGGTTCAGTGTGTTTCACAAGGAAGCAGAGCTCTGGTTTCTGCAGGGGACAGTAGCGTGACTCTGCCAACCTTGAAGGGAAGCAAAGCAGTCCTGGCATCACCTGCAGCTGCAGAAGATATGGGTAGCTAAGCCTAGCAAAGTGGAGAGGAAAGAAAATGAGACCAGAGCCTAGGACTTCCCCCAAAAGCCATACCTAAAAAGTTAGGGGAAAAAGCAAAGGAACAGAAGGCGGCTGCAGAAACACCTATCTCAGTGACATGCTGGAGAAGGTGCAGCCCAGACGGGCTGTGCTGGACCACCAGATCACCTCCAGCACTGTGCAGCCAAGGAGAACAGAAACAGCCCCAGAACTATGGGATACGGTGACATGCCAGGGACAACATGCAGCAAGCACGGGGCTTCCCCGCCTAGATGTGGCCTGGCCAAGTGACTGTGGAAATGCCACTGGAGAATAACCAGAACGCTCCGCCGCTGACTGCAGACAGCCCGGGGCAAAGCAGGAGGGCTGCAGGGTCTGTGTTAGTCACCAGCAAGACGCGGCTCAAGGGAAAAATGCTGTTTACATACTTCTCTGAAAATAACTGGCACGGTAATTACACATTAGGAAACACTGAGCTGAATGCTGCATGCTGAAATATGGCACTGCAGAACGAGAAGAGAGCTCAGGCCATAAATACAAATACATACAAATATCTCTATGTATGTAGAGATACATACGCTCCGATGTCTCTCAGCACTAAGCAACGCCACGTTTCAGCTGATGGGGTGTATGTAGGCTGCAACTTCTTTTTTCCTGAAGCACAGGGCTGGAAAATCTAGCTTCAGCCTGTGCACAGATTACCTCCTGTACCTCTTGCGCTATTAAAAATAGTAGTCGCAATTCATAAATATGTGGGGGGAAGGAAGGGAAGGGGGGCCCTCACAAAAATATTATGCGAATGCCAAATTTCTATAGATTTACATAATCAGCCACAAAATGCGAGTGACTGCTTTATTAGTGATAACACTATTTTAATTACTATTTCTCTCTTCGCTGAGTTGTGAAAGGGGTGATGCTTTTTTATGCCAGTGGAAGCATATGCAACATCTGACTGTTTACTTGTTTGCTCAGAGGAAAAATCTTACAAAAAATAAAATAAAATGAGGTACGGTCAAAATAATCTAGCTAGGGAAATGAAACCCAAAGGCGGTGCTTTTCAAGCACATGGAAAATAAATAGAAGTAAAAGCAATCTCTTTCATGGGGAGATGGAAACAATTTTATTTGGGGAAATGTTAAAACAACCATATACAATTTGAACAAATACAATGTAACAGTTTGTTCCCCAGGTTTTCTAATTACAGTATTTACAAGTTTAATAAGGCACTGGTTCTCAAAAAAGAACACAAATTAGTTTCCTAGTTTTTACATTGTCAACCTTTTCTTTAATAGAAATAACTTTGTGCTAGAGAAAGGATAGCAGTTGCTAGATGGCATCTCTCTTCCTTTTGGGTTTAGTTTTTTTTTTCCTTCTTCTCTCACTTACCTATGCCATCTTATCTATGCTAATAAGTCACTAAACTAAACTTCCTTCAGTGATTTATATTTGAAAACTGGATTTCCAGACTTGCAAGCACTGAAGCCACAATTATCTCCGCCACTGACTTCCAAGCCCTCATCAATGTGCACTGTGAAACTACCAAAATCTGGAAGTGACATTAAAAGGCCACACCTGGCAAAATAAACGTACCAACCTGTAGTCACTGTACATGCTGAAACCATAATAATTACACGTTAAGTGTCGCAGAAAGTCAACCATGCAGGCGGTAACTCGAATGTCACAGTGCTAGAACAAATGACTTCCAAGCTTGCCTTAGGCTGTTTTCTGGCCTTAGGAATATCCCTTTACGATATCATCGATTACAGCGGGTAGGAGATTTGAGGGCAAAATCTGGTCTTTTGAGTCTTGGGAGAAAATGGGCAGGCACACTAGTTGTACGACTGCAGACCCTTTGCTTTCTCAGAGGTGTGTCTCCATATACATATATATTTATTTTCCTGTATAGCACCATTGCAGTGATTTGTCATTTATGCATTTTCATAAATAAATATTATGTTTTATTTAGTGCTTTACCATCCGTAATAGTTTACTCTTAATCCACACACTGGAGTTATTCCAGACTCCCAACTGAATATATATATATATTTATATATATATATATATATATATATAAAACACACACATAAACTTGAACATTTAACATATACACTTTATATAACCTATCAACCAGTATCTTAGATCCCTTTCTTTTGGACCGAAAAAAGTAAGACTTGTTCAGAAAACCAGCGGCTGGCCTTTTCTCTCCCAACACACTGATGGCAGGTGCTGGGGGCATCGCGTGCCTCACGTCTGCCAGCTGGCAGAGCACCTTCCGAAACGTTTCTGGGGAGAACATTTCTGAGCCTTGATAATAAAAAAGGAAAAAAAAAAAAAAAAAAAGAAAATCTACTTGAGGAATGCAGATGTGAATCACACCTAAACAGGGCAGGGAAGAGGCATCCTGCCGCGTGACCGCTTACCCAGGACGCGCAGGGACTGGGCTCGCAGGTGGGATCGACCCAGCCTGCCCCGACCGCTGCCAAAGTCAGTGGTCCCAGCCGCTTCGTCGGAGCCGAGAAACACCAGTTCCTCGGGGCTGCGATGGTTTTTATGAAAGGGCGTGAAGGCGAAAGGAGTGAGAGTAGAAACCCCGTGGCTCCATTCACTAAGACAAAAAAAAAAAGATTGAGAGAGGCTGGGCTGTCCTCCTCGTTTTGGGCCACAATCTTCAAGCCAAGGCAGCCAAGGAGAGGAGCAAACTCCGCTCTCAGCCATGCAAGCGCAGTGTTTATTGAGGACAGGGGAACCAGCATCGCCCCTCTCGGGGCCAGGGTTCGGTGTACTATTTGCTCTCAAAGATTTTCTTTTTGTATTGCTCGGTATTTTTGGGTACAGGCAGGGAAACTGCACTGTGGAAAAAGCACTCTAATTAACAAAAATCCTCTGATTAAACTTTTTAACACCTATAATCACGGAGGTCTTGCTGGTTCTCTTGAACTTGCGCATTTTTCTCTGTTAGCTTGAAAGTATAAAATGGCAGTTTTTCCAACTAGAAATACCTTCAGGGAGCCGTGAAGCTAAACTCCAATCATACACCTACCACAAATAAATCAGTTTTGTCCAAAAAGGGAAAAAAGAAGCATTACAGAAATGCCGAGGCTAAATCCAGCATGGCAATTATTTCAGTTCTGAAATAGGCTTAGCATAATCAAAGCAGCATTTGTAAGGACTTATTTCAAAATTAAACTGAACGCCATCTAGTAAAACAGGACATAGGCAGGCAAAAAAAGTTAAAAAAATAAATAAAAGAAGGGTAAGAAGGGTAAACCGGTAACTCCCACACAGCTCAGCTTTGATAACCTGATGAAGAACAGAGGCCTTTCCAAAGAAAATACTTCACGGGGAATATTTCACCTCTCATTTCCCCTTCTGCAGTTTTAACGTCGCAGCAGCTGCTGCAGCCCCAGGAAGGAGGAATGGGGAAAGACGGTAAATAGGTTTCCTGTTGCTCTTCTCCTCTAAAAGCGGCTCTTGCTGGGAACCAGGACGCTACGCAGCCCCAGCTTGGCAGCAGAGCCTGTCGCTGCAGCGCGGTGGCTCCCAGAGGCTCTGAGGCTGCTGGAAGGCAGCACAAGCAGATGAAGCTGGAGTCAAACACTTTGGTCTGTGGTGCCTCTCGCTACAGCGGGAGAAGCGCTGGAGGCACCTGCCCGCTGCCGGCCGCGGTGCCTGGCTCTCGCCATGCAGCCAAGTCCCGGGCGCCTTCCCCGTTGGCTTCCTACTGCGGCCAGAGGCACCAGGTCTCCTTATGCTTAAAGAAAAATTACTGCCACCCCAAAAATGGGGATTTTTGAGGTTTTCGCTTTCCCTTAAAAAAGGGAACACAGATTATTATTTTTTTCCAGCTGTGGTTGTAGATGGATACCTCACTTTTACACAGATGAAAGAGCAAGTTAGTAATTTTTCCTCACAAGGAACTTCCTCTTACCCAGCGGGTGCGTACGTAGGTCACAGCAGTTTCAGATTTACCAGTGGATCCAAATGCATACCTCATTTTCACTCACACGCCAAATACTTTATTTTGCAGTGGAGGGGAAAGAAAGACAGAAAGACAGACAGAAAGACAGACAGAAAGACAGACAGAAGAAAGAGAAAAAAGCCAAGAAAAGGAGTACTTTTTTACCATCATCCTGGTACCATACCCATCAGATTTCCTGGAAACGTGAAAAGCTTCTTCAAACAAGCAAGTCACACCGAACCATATGGATACAGCTCCCAGTTACCTTAAACAAAGTACGACCTCCCCTGGGACAGGCCACCCCCAGGAACCCGTGCTAACGATGGCAGGGACGTGACTGGGCTCCATCGCTATACTGAGAACTGCTCACATGGGCAGGGCTATGGAAAGTCGTCCCCGCAGGTAGGTGGCTTTTAAGACGGTTTCCACTACAGCTCCTCTGAGCTGCACAGACCCTCTCTCCTTATTTTTTTTAAACGCTGGAGTGCAATAGTCTCTTTATAAACGAAAAAGTCACTTTGCTTTCATTTTCAGCACAGTTTCTTCCAATTTTTTTTAATGTAACAATATACATCTTTTTTACTTCTAACCAAAAGTTTTATTTTCATAAAATTTAAAGCAGTATCTTTTTAAACAATCAAAATAATAATAATAATAACAATAATAATAATAAAATAGTAAGTGGCTTTCACGGAAAGCAACATGCATAATCTTAAACCAGTTACTAAAACTGTATTTCCCCGTGTAAACAAGGGCAGACAAGCCTCTTCCAATCTTGTATGTCAAAATTCAGCTGATTTTTGCAAAGGATAGTCTCCTCAAAAGCAGTCAAACAACCTTACAGCTGCTCTTAAGCATGACTGCATTCAAGGTACTTATTAGCGGAGACTTTCAATACCTCTTCAGGACTTCTGCCTGCACGAGAAAGTCCGTTTCCGTGGGCCTTCACGAGCTGCCTCTGGCCGAGTCAGAGTTTTATGTCCTGCGACTCTGACATTTTGGCAAGTGTTTTCTTGACCCGCAGGGCTGTGAGCCGGGACGCAGGATTGTGAGCCCAGCACTCCATCATCAGCTTCCCCATCTGCCGTAGGCACTGCAGAGAGAAACGGGAGAGAAAGTCCCACCTGGGTCAGTGGAAGACGAGACTGCAGTTGGTGTCAATGCCAAAAAACTGAAGGGAAAAGGTCTTTTCTAAGGCAACAAAAAAAAAGGCAACATGCTGGCTGGTATCACTTTTCAAGAGCTTTTGTTTTCTGTATATTAAGGATAGTTCTCCAAACATGGCAATTGCTCTTATAATTTACGACAAGTTATAGTCTAGACTTGGCTGTACGCTCCACAAAAGCACTTTTCTTATTTCCCCTTCCCCAAACCTGCGCAGCCTGACCCACACAAGCACAGGTCTGTACAGCGAGCCCTTTGCTGTACAAATGCAGCGGAATTTGCCTTCCTCACCCAGCAACCGGCCCCCGGGGCACAGCCCGGTGTGAGCACAGACCCACAGCTCCTGCCCAGCTGCCCCCGCCAGAAAGCCGCCTGCGAGCACCCGGCTCGGCTCTGCCCTGTCCCGCTCCATCCCCTGCTCGCCTCCGAAACACGGCCAGACCCTCCTCCGGCTCCCAGCAACAACTCTCTTGCTGACAGCATCTCAGCATTGCCTTTGCCATCCTGGAAAAGGAGCATACATCACTGCTCTGCCTCTACCACCTTCTTCCAAACACAAAGCACCACGTAAGCCACCGCAGCCGGGGGATGACCCCGTCAGCCTACGGATCTGCACTGCCTGAAGATTTGCTTGCTACAACAGGAACAGAGACTTTTTCCATCTCATCCAACTTGCTCTCCGTTTTCATGAGGCTCCTGGCCCAGAAGCAGTGCAGACCCTGGAAGGCATTACGCACAAACACTGCCAGCAGCACCCAGACCAGCTTAATACGTTTCAGATTAATGCGGATTTTTATAAATGCGTTTTGGTGATACACAAGGTTTTCTGCACTAGCAAGTTTGCCTCTCATCGCTAGAACGCCTGAAGTGGGGTTACGGATGACGCTAACCAATCAATCAAGAACAGTTACTCCAACGAGCCTCCCCAGTCCTCGGTAGGTGTGGTAGCAGACCAAACACACGCTGCACGCCGCCACACAAAAGCCCTTCCCGGGATCGATACTAACAGCACTTCCTCCAGTGTTTCCACTCCCGGTCTGAAGGCTCAGAGGGATTTGGCTAGGGAGAGCTGAGGCAGGTGAGTCTCGGTTAGATCCTCCCACACTGGCTGTTGCACAAGTCCTCGAGCCTCCCAGGGAGGTTGTTTTATTTTTCCCTCACATTCCCAGATTGCCTACATCTCATGCCGCCTAAATCTTTCATCTACCTGCAGAATATTCATCTACACACTGCTATTCCCAAATGGCAGCTGTCTTCTGTGACTGTAGAAAGCTTTACAGCATTAAACTGTACCAATTAACACGATTAATGACCCCTCCTCCATAGCATCTCGGGAGCAGTCGGCAGGTTTGCCTGCAGTACCTCAACTGTTCATCTCCTGTCCCACGAGCACAACTTCGCTTCGTTACAGGTGCTCAGCAGGGAGAGTTCAGATTCTCCCCCAGCCCTCTCACCTCTTTTTTTTATTCTGGAAAGCATTTTCTGGATCCTACGTCTCCTCTGAAAGGCCACATCTGTAGCCCTCTTTGCTAAAAAGTGAAGAGGTGCATGAGCACTGTCTTCTGTTAGATGTAAAGGGGTGAATGATCGGTGCTCCTTGGTGCAGCCCAGCTACTATGGTCAGTCCTATTGCATATCAATACCGTAAGAGTGAAACTTAGTATCTTGTGCTCGCGTTAGCATAAAATCACAGTAAAATCGTGTTTCCAAGCCTGCACACCTGTGATCACAGAAAAGCTGTATGCTCATTTCATTTCCAAGAGACAGGAGATACTTCTTTAAAAAAAAAAAAGGAAAAAGGTTGGAATTACAGCCCACACATCAGTACACGCTGAAGTAGCTGCCAGTACACCAAGTGCACTACCACTGCACTGCAAAATAATTTCTCTTTCAATATTTTTGGCTAGCCTCTGATTTAATACTATTAATGCTGGGAGCAGAAAGCAAAACGAGTGCAAGAGGAAAACAGAAAGACTAAGAAGGTCTGAGCACAGCCTGCTATCATTGTGGGATCTGGTAGACAGCACACGAGGAACACACTTGCAAATATCGTAGGCTGTGGCCCCTGGGGCTCTGAGACCTTCAGGGGGGATACCCGAGAAGGTCACACTCCTTCCCGAGCCCTGTTACACCGTGACTGGTGCTAGCACCAGTGGTAAAGCTCCTCCTCACTCAAAATGGTGCAGAATTGGGTCAACCTCACTCACTTGCTCTGATTAAAAACACAGGCTGCGTTTTAAGAGGAATGATACCTCATCGCTGCTCCATCTGTTGGGAAACGAAGGGCGGAGTCTCTTGATGCACACAATCTCCCGCATGTCCTCGTACGAGGGGTCGCTGGGCACGAGGTCGTGGTACGGAAGCTGGTATTCCTCAACTATTCCTGAAAGAAGCAATTAGTTGCCCATCACTTGCAGAAGACACCTTCCACTCCCCTCTTTCCCTCTCATTTTATAACAGATTGACCATACTGCTTAACAATTAGATGCACTTCTTAAAATGACTTCCCTGCCCTAGAAGTTTATTCCACGGTCAAGCTCCAATGTAACCATTGCCGTGTAAAGACTGGCCAGGTATCTTAATCCGAAAGCACAGTTACTTGCCAAGTGAGACAGTTTCTACCACTGCTGTCCAGTCCAGCAATCTCCAGAAAGTTATCACAGAAAGAACTACTAGCATAGGGCCCGTATCAGAGTAATTTGGCAGAGAATTAACCTTAGGTCTCCTTCTTATCAGTGGAGCTGGTATATATTAAAAGGCATTTCTGTGACTTTTCAGAGCACGGCAAGGTACCATTCTTTGTGCACAGTGACGATGACAACAATATTACAGATTTTACATCGCATCATTGCAATACACTTTACCAGTTTGTAAACACAGGGATCACGTTGCTCATGAGTGAAATTCAGCTCCTCTAGGGTAAGCATGGAGGAAGCATTCAGCACAATACTGAAGGCTTTAAAGACCCATAAAGTCTGGTGAAGGTAGCGTAGACCCGAGAGAGACATGCTCTACTCTTACTTGCCACCAATCTGGCACGTAACTGCTGCCAAGTCATTTCTCTGCATTTAACTTTCCTCAGTGGCAAAATAGAGGTAATGACACCCATCACTTCTTCACTACACTGAGCTCTACGTGCAGAAAGCACACATAGCCTACGCGTACAAGGATGGATCTATGCCCCGAAACTGCAGCTGGCTGCATTGCTTTGTCTCGGCTGTCCTCACGCTTGAATGCCTGATATCAGAAGGAAATGAGGCACATCACTGGTATGACAACGATGTAATAAGTGCCAATTCCCTCTGGTTTTTTTCTACGTGTCCTGTAAATAGATTATTTATTTTAAATAGTGGCACAGCATATCCCCCAAATTGTTTGTCCTCCTCCTTCTATTTAACTCTAACAAACCAAATAAATCACTATTTTCTTTCTGCTAAAATAGCTGAATACCCCCTGTCCAGCAAAAATGCATTGCCATTGGAAAAGGCCCCCAAATGAGTTCCATATTCCTTCTTCAGTGCAGGCATCCGCCGCCTTCAAACGAGCCATTAAAATACAGTCTAAATCTCTGCTGTTGAAATAGCACTGACTGATGCTTTAAAATAAGTTTCGACAAGAGAAAAGATATTAGGAGAGTTACCTGTATGGTTTATCCACATTCGTTTATTACAGTAAAAACAATTACCCAGAGGAAAGGATGTAATGGAAGATTTGGGTTATAAATGGGGCTCACTGACACAATTAAAAGCGATCTCCCAGCTCTTTACCTCCTGAAACACATCTCCTTGCTATCTCCCAAAGGATGAGTCCAAAACTGTACATATCAGCCATGATGTACGACTGAAAATGATTTCTGTTCAAGCTTTCGTCCAGCACCTCGGGAGGCATATAGCGTTTTGTTCCTACACGGGTATTTGGAGGTATGTCTACCTCGTTTGTATCACTAAAAGAAAAAGAAGGGGAAAAAAGGGCATCAAACATGCAATTAAGTGGCTTGAAAAGAAAGCAATTTACATGGGAGAAGTAGTAAATTCACACCACATCCACTCTCAAACAAGGTCGAAAGTAATGCATAGTCTTAATGGCACAATTCTTCCAAGGAAAGCCTCTTAGCGTGCAGGCAACCCTCCTTAAAAGGCCGGCCCGCCTGAGGCTATGTTAAGCATTCAAATGCAGAACCGCAATGGAGATAAGACTCAACAGGGAAGCTGCAACATTTGTGAGATTGCATTAGCCTGAGCTCTAATGCTGGTGATAACAATCAAATCTTCATTCAGTGCTGTTTTCTTAACGTACTCCACCACCTAATGCTTTAGTCTTAGCAATTAATGGAGGACACTAAATAGCTGGGGCAGTATCACTTAGCTGTAGCAAATCAGATCTGCAAGGAAGACGAGTCTAACTATTTTTCGTGCATGCATTATGTTTGATCTCTCCCAATCTTTATACATCAAGATGTGTAAACACGCAGACGTAAATGTGTAAAAAAAATCTAACCAAATGTGTCATGCCTCACACGTTGACCAGAAGAGACAATGTATATCTAATGGGAAGCAAATTCCCGTTAATTATGTGACTGGATTTATTTTTTTTCTTATTAACTCAAATTCAGCGGTATCAGTTTTAATGTTTTTAGAAGTTTAATATAGGGCATATATTGTGGTTTGCTTAGAAAGGTCTGTTTCCCTTTCTTCACCTTCAAAACGTAAACATTTTAAATGTGATGGATACAACAAAATCTCACAGAATAATTATACAACTTCTTCTGTAATTTTCCTCACCTACAGCAATTTTCTTCACCTACAGTTATGAAAATGACAAAAAAAGCTGAGCCTGAGGTACAACCAGTCACCTACACAGTTGTTAAATCATACATATGCTGGTGGCATTTCTGTATACCTCCAAGAATGTAACATAAATCTAGTGACCTGCACCATCTTGCAATATTTTGAACAAAATGAGAAACGTAGAGAACTTCACTAAACTCATTAGCTTCAGCAGAGCACACCCGTTTCAACTGCTTTTTTCTGTTCCTGGTCATTGCCTGAGAAATGCTGTCTAAGGAAGGATTCAGTATGAAAACAAGCCAAGTATGTAATGTAAATTCCATTTGGACTGTGACAAATACATATTTCACCTTCTTTTATAGCAACACTTGGTAGTTCCTAGCTCTTCTCGGTTCATACCTAAGCAGTGTACTTCTCTGTACTTGCCAGGCAAGGTATACCTGCAAAGGGTGAATTTTTTCCCTGAAACTTTTGCAGCAAATAGTGTATTTCCAAGTTATTGTTTTCTAGGCCCCTGTTCCTCAAAGTAAAAATATTCCTTTCTCATCTCGTAAAGAAAGGTCAGGTTCATAAAGGAAAAGCCTCACCAAGAAAGCGGGTAGATAAGTGAATGGTGAGAAGAGCACATAAAAACTGCTTTTCCTTACACTCTGAATAACTTCAGTTCAAGATTTGTACAGAATTCTTAAAATTTTTTTTGATACTTCAGGGAGCACACAGTTTCAAAGCTGACCTCTGAGAGTAAAACCTTCAGTCTATGGCCACATTTCTGTGCACAGAAAAATCAGAGACGTCGTAACACACGTCTCCACCACCAGGACCACTGCCGAGAGCTCAAGCTCCTTTTGAACGGAGCTGTCAGACAGCAATGACCCCTTTACGAATCCCAGGAGTGTGTGAGTCCTACTTGTCTGCTCTTTCTAAGTTGTTTAAACACACAACCACTTTGTTTAAATCAAATTTAAAAGCCATTTCAAAAATCAAATCTGTACTTCGGCAATTTGATTTGTAGGAAATGAAACAAAAGGCAGCCCAAATGGGGTGCTTTTCAATAAATCCCAATTAGTAACTTGTGCAAATTATTAGTATTATTCTATATAAGTTGTGAGTGAATTATCTTGGGATCAGACAAGCTGAAAGCTGCCGTGACAACTTTACTGACATGCCTTCAACCTGTCAATGCTATGTCCTTTTAGCATGTGGCAGCAATACTCAGGTTGCTATTGGGGGTGAAGTGATGAAAACTCAACTTTTATGCAGATGCAACTAATGTGCTCAATAATTAAACAGCAACTATTTATACACCTGCGTTATGTGTTTATGCAACATCCTCATCTACACAGGTAGCCCCACCTCACATACAGATGAGCATGGCGTGAAAGGTATGCGCATACACTGCAGGTGCTTACCCATTGCTCAATCAAGAACTAAACCAGTGTTTGCGTCTGATTTACCAACTTTCCCTCACCCTCCTCACTTCTACTCACCTGATAAATTTAACAGCCAAGCCCAAATCTGCTATACAGCAGGTGCCGTTCTTTTTCACCAGGATATTCTTACTTTTTAGGTCACGGTGGGCAATAGCAGGTTTGCCCTGAGTACTGAAGATCTCAGTGTGCAGGTGGCACAAGCCACTAACAGAGGAGTAAGCCAATTTTAGCATGGCTTTTGTGTCCAAGGTAGTAGATTTTAGATAATCATAAAGAGAGCCATTCTCATGGTAGTCGGTGATGAGATACAGCTGGGTCCAAGATCCTGTACCTTTAATGTCTGCGGCAATGAATCCTGCAAAAAAAAAAAGAAGATTTTCAAGTTAATACTTCTCAGGGCTTTTTTTTGATTGGACTGTCAGCCACTGCAATCGTTTTATTTTAATAACATATTTAATTTTTTTCCTCTTACTTCCATGCAACTACACCTCACCTCTAGCCGTTAACATATTTTCAGAAAGCCCAGATATGGAAATACAGATGGCAGAAACAGACGTGTGGTGTTTGGAGTAACAGCCCCCAAACCCAATTATTTTTTAACTTTTATTTATGTTTCAGTAATCCTTGAAACATCTTTCTTTTGAAAAGTGCTGGTGGCTAATTGCAGAGCACAGCAGGTAATAAAGCACATAGGAAAGGGCATCAGACAACAGCAAATACAAAATTATTAAACTTAAGAAACCTGTACACTATCAAATAATTCTCTTTAATTTCACTCACCGAGAATATTTTCATGCCTCATCAGGACAGTCTGGTAGATTTCTGTTTCTCTGAACCAGCTGGCCTCCTCCGTGGTAAAAAACACTTTCACAGCTACCTTTTCGCCACGCCACTTTCCCATCCAGACTTCTCCATAGCGACCTTTTCCAATCTGCTTTACCATCTGAATCTGTTTTGCGATGGTCCTTTGAACCTGTGAAATGCCGAGACGGGCGGTTACAACTTGCTCCGCAGAAACCTTCTGCATTCACCTCCCTCCTTCTGCGTCTCCTTCCCGCGCAGCGAGCCCAGCGGAAAGGGGAATACGCAGCCATTGCGACGTGGATTTCAGCAAAGCTCCACAACACGGATGCTCCCCGCTTCCCCAGGATGCAGCGCTGGTGAGGCCATTCCTGCCGCTGTGAAGAAGCCTTTCCATACATTCCCAAAACACGCCGTGGCCTCTCAAGGAAGTAAATCGGTCTGTGTGAAGGAAACGTTTGACTACTAACCTTGAAGTTTTCATTTTCCTGTGGGAGGTCGCCACTTTGCGGAAATTTTTTTTGTTATTTTTGTTAAAACTTTGACAGAAAACACTCCTGGCCACCCCAAACCAAATTCCAAAGGGGTAGGTAACACATTTTTAATTAAAATGGGGATGCTTGTTACATACTCAACACTGTTGACACTCAAGGCTAGGGCTCACAAGAGCCAAAAGCATATCAGCGCTCCAAAACTAGCAAAATTACTGAGAGCAGCTTCCTATCACCTTCCTTGAAAATCCCATGCCTAATAATTTCAAAATATAAATTTGGTGTTAGGAACCTCAACCACTACTTACACAGTTAGAACCCACGTGCCTACATTAATTTTAATCAGCATTACATAGTAATAAAAAGTGAGATTTTTTTCCCAAAGATATGGAAGCAGAGCTTTAAATCTGCCCTTTCTAGTGTCCGTATCAGCTTTGTCAGTGGCCGTACTGTGAACTGATGCTAAAGTCAAACCATTTGTGCAGCTGTAGCATAAGATCAATATACTCAGCAGCATTGCAGAGTTACCCTTCATGAGGATGGCAGACCCCACGTAGCAGACGGACTGATTCTACATTTAACAAGCTTTATGACTACAAAAGATCTCGGACAAATGGAGACTAACATATTCCCATAGGACTGGAGCATGTCTGCAGATCACATATTTCTAAAAGTTCACAATGAAAAACTCAAGTAGATGCTCCAACGCAACCCATTGGTGTTCACGGTTGGCTCAGCCTCACCCTAGCATAACAGGACATTAAAATGTCACCTTCTTGTGCTTCAGCATTGCCACTTCAATCCACAGCTAACGATTTTTGGTTTGTTAGCATTCTCCAAGATTTTGAAAGAAAATAACTTTACAGACTCCAATGCAAGGAGTTTTTCATCTGGCCCAAGCAATTGGCAAAATCTGGACAAGTGCAAATTCAAGGTCTCTCGGTTTTGCCACCATCCATATACAAATTTCAAGCAGTTTATTGCAGCAAGTGTGCACGGTCTGAATCCCTGTGAAATCATATGCATTTCATGTAATCCCAAATATTTTTTGCGATGTTGCCTGACAAAAATGATCAAAACTTGATCTTAAAATAATTTGCTTCCTTTGTTATCCCTGGGAGGTCCAGTGGAAACTACCAGTTTGGTAACGCAGAGCAGGACTGCCACAAGCCCACTGCAGCATGAATGTATGTCCACAGAAGAATCCAAAACCTATTAGGTAAGGTCTATTATAATTTATTTTGTAAATAAATTACTGGCTTTCATATTAGACAATTTAAAGAAGAAAAACATAGTGGCATTTATGCAAAGCTATTTCAAAAGTCCCAGCTTTCTTCTTCTGTCATTTAAACAGAATCCCATTTTTTCAGCCCTGCAATGTATTATTAGACTTCCAAGATGGTGGCCTCAGTACCATTATTTTTGATTAACATCAGTGAAAGCCAAGAACAGAGATTAGCCCTAATTTTTTAAATTGATTTATTCTCTTTTATACTCTCATATAGTGATTGAACAATAGTTATATTACATTGGAATTTTGCTGTAACATTTTGTAATGTCATTTTAGCATTGTTGCTTTCTATTTTGCCCATTTTAAAAATGCATCCTGAACAATAATGCAGTTATATCAAATAACTTAATTTGTGTAAATATATGTAATGGCATCATAAAGTACATGGAATTACAATACTTAATGATGAAAAGTTCCTTATTAAATTACATAATGGCATCATAAAGTACATGGAATTACAATACTTAATGATGAAAAGTTCCTTATTAAATTACATAAAGAAAATGAAAAACACATTTCTGTTATGGGTTTTCAGGTGGCAGAATACTATGTGAAAGGCCTTAACCTGGTTTCCTCTTGCTAGAACTGGTCAAACAATTTCCTATGAACAATTTATTTTATTTTAAGGAATTTAGCCCTTTCATGAATCATAAACTGATTATGATTTCTAAAACAAATTGGTTAATCAAAATTGTTGGATGAACTGATTTCATAAGCATGCTGAATAATGTGTTCATGTGAATTATTTACACTGAGTGGGGTTGGTTTTTTTTTTTTTAATTTCTTTTCAAATCTGTATATTTTGCTGCTTGAGCTCTGTGAGCAGCCAGGTAAGGTTACATGGCCTTTTGTTTCCTCTCCCTGACTGGAGTCAATCCAATTACCGACTATTTTTACTTTCTGCATTCTATTTTTCTGATGTTAAGCTAAATGTGTTCAGCTACTGCAGATGAAAATTCAGACAAACCAACCTTTTGTAACTTCAATATTTTGAACAGACAACTTCATACCTATGGCTGGGATGCAGTCCCTTGAAAAGCGAAATTCATTGGAAGAAAAAGGAGGAAAAAAATATGTAAGGTAGAGACCAAACTGTAATTCAGCAAACTCTTCATACAGACCACTGAAATAAATGTCCCCAGAGTCTAATCTCCTTCCCCAATTTTGCGTGTGGATTCACGGGGGCAACAGCTTCACCTACACTTCTTGCTCTGTCAAGGCCAATGGGGTTCTCCTTGCTTGCACAGACTTGATTGTGCACCCCAGTTTGTTGGCTCAAAGCCTTTATTTACAACTTACTGTGTTTTTTTCTTGGTGTAAAATTTCATTGGCAGCATTTGACCTGCAGCAAACTTTTCTGTCAGAGACACGAACAGGTCAGGAAAAAGAACGCTTGCTGAATGTCAAAGTATCGATAAAATCTCGGTTAATACTTGTTTTTGGTATAATATTTGTACCCATCAGAATAAATGTTCTGCACAGAAGGAAAACATTACTGTTGAGCATAAAGTGACTGTAATAAATTTGCGGCTTACTTTCCTGAAATAATAACTTTGGATGTTTCAGTCTTTGCATAAGAAATAACACAGTTAAAAACAAACTCTTCCACAATAAAGTCTAGAGCATTATTGCCAGGCACTTTCTATATACTTGTTTCAGGCATGGGTCCAGAGGTATTAATCTGTGCGTTTCTAGTGAGCCTGTAGCAGTTGTAGCTGTCTGGGAAATGCAGCAAACATCTATTACCAAGTGCAAGATTCATTATAGCTCTCATTTTTCTTCTCTTCCACAGAAAATCACTACTTAAGGGAAAGTCTGGGAAAAAAATGTATACATTTTCATAGGCAAAGAGAGAGGGGAAAAGAGTGCCTTCAGGAAGAATACTTGGTCCAGTGGCTGCAAAATCTCCAGGCTTGAGAGAGGAGAGAGGAGGACTGGCAGAAGACAGGATGGTTTCTGCTTCACGGAGCACCAGCACAGCTCCGAGAGCTACTAAGCAATGACCCAGCTGGGATGCCACCTCGGCCATTACAGCAGTTAATTAGCAGATGTTAGTTTTCCTGTCCACTGCAAGAGTAGACCTGGGGACGCCAGTAAGACCATAGATCCCGTCTTCAACCAGCTCACTGGGACAGAGGAAGGCATAAAGCACAAGTGGTCACAACCACCGTTGCTCCAGCTTTTTTGTCTCAAGGGCATCCTGAGATGAAGTATCGAGCCATGCACTGCTGCGAGATGCCCCAGAGCACCATCTATCCACATGGGCTGCTGGAAACACATCCTTTCAGAGAAGAATCACCAAGTTCCTTGTGTTTGCTCTACATTATTATATTATTTCTGTCACTGTAACAGGTAGGAGCACCAAGCGCAGACCAAGACCTTGATGTGGCAGGTGTTATGCAAAAAAAAAAAAAACAAAGCAAGAAAAGCAAGAACCCCTCACAATTAAATCAGCTGGAAGCATTCATTAGGAATGGTCCTAAATTGTAAGCATGACCCCTCCCTTTCCATGGCTGCTAGAGAGACATTGGTATGGGATATGACAGAGCTTTCTTAAAGCCTAGACCTAAATGATTACTTTTCTCTCAACAGAGAAAAATGACCGGGGGTTTTCTCTGCTCAGCACCAGTCACAGCACCCACTTGGCAGCTGGGCTTTTTTCCTCAATAGCTATGTTAATTGTCAGAAAATTGGATTTTTAAAAAAGTCACCACTTTATTTAAATGGGACTGTAAGCACTTACTTCTGCCAGAATAAATTGAGTTTAGTCAGATTTTTGCCAACCACTCAGCCTGTTGCTTCATTTTAAGGAATTATAAACCTTCCTGGTTTATTTCTTCTTTAGGGTGTAGAAAAAAGATGTGTGGGCAAAAAATAGATAGATAGTACGTAGTACTTGGAACCTGGACAACATTACGGTAATAGGATCACTACAAACCAATAGGTTTGGGAGACAGGAGGGACATTTCATGTCTGAAAAATGAAAATGGAATCTAACTCATTTTCTCAGAGGCAGTATTTTAAATAAGTAACCTGGCTTTTTTTTTCAGTGCTAAAAAGCAACGATGACCCCCAGAAACAAAAACCCCTGGTGAACAGAACTGTTCTGCCACAGAAGGTAAAACTTCTGCCTTTTCAGCAGGTGAGCTCAGGGGGCTCAGCCATCCTGGAGTCAGTTCAGAAATAATCACAAAGTCCATCCCTGTGCCTTTAGCCTTCGAGATTGCCACACTACAAGGAAAAATAATTCGCTCTTGACTTCTGAATGCAAAGTGAAGTCTGCACATAAAAAGGTCCCAGGTTTGATGAATTACTGTTCCCTTTACATGAAGACAATGTGTCAGTGTTTGAAATGCTATTGTGTGCTGCACATAAAAAGCAAGAAAATAAGACCAGCGGGCCAGATGCTGTCCTGTACGCTGGGTTAAATCCGGATGAATTTCTGTGAGCTCTATCAGCCTGTACTTACCCTATGGTATCTAAAATAAGAAATGAGCCGAGGTAAAAAAAAAAAAAAAAACAAAAACAACAAAACAAACCCTAAGCTTTTTTGGCTTAGTCTACATGAAAAAAAGTCTCCTGCTTCTAAAGCAGCTGTTCTCCAGCTGAAATCCTTGTCATTTCTGGGAGAGGAAAAAAACCTAAAACAACAGCTGAGGACACATAAATATAATTTCTTGTGCCTCATTTTGTCTTCTCCCTCTACTCATTTTTGCCTTTTAAACTTGCATTAAAATAATCCTGCGTCCTTACCAGGAGAGGGAGCCCGGAGCCGCTCCCCGAGCTCTGGGACTGCTCGATCAAATCCTTCAGGGACTCTCCGGGGGGAATGTAGGTCTCGTCCTGCTCCAGCCCGATGCTGTACCGGGGCCTCGTCTCTTGGCGTTTGTATCTGCCGTTGTGCACGAAAGCGAAATTAGCTTTGAATACAATGAGCCCATGTGCAACGAATAATGCACGTCGTCCTTCCCGTCCGCTTCATTTATAGACTCGCAGCTTCCTCTGCTGCCCCGAGGAATACGCTGGACTCCCTGCCCAAAATTGTCTATTTTATTTGTAGCAACTGTTTTCGGCATCAAAACTTTAAGTATAAAACTCAAAGACCGTGCAATCTGGTGTCAGTTTGCAAAGCAGCCAAATGTTTTTCTTTCAGAAACTTAAATATGTTTAAAACACAGACCAAGCAAATACCCAGTTTTATTTTACTGACTGCAGTGGATCTTTTAGGAGCCAGAGGAGGCCAGCTCTTGGGATCTGGGACTATTTAAAAAATGTGACAAATTATTTAAACATAATGTACGTAGATTATGATAACATTCTAGACATATTTACATACATTCCTGTATCCTTCTCTTTTTTATGATCAGTTCTTCATAAACACATTTAGAAGCCTTAGGTTTATTTACCCTATATAAAATTTGTCCTGTGGCTTTCTTAGACTCAGTAAAGAATAATCTATGCCTCTACTTGAATGGCTTTTGAGGATGTTGGGCAAAAGATGCTACATGAAATACATCACACAGGTATACCTGTGACTAGCATGAATCAAATACGCATTTTTTCCTCATCATAAAATTACAGGTTCTCATTTCTTTTTCTTAAGGTCCACTTCAATTTTTTCAAATTCCTAAATATATAAAATGATGAATGTTGGGAGGAACATTAACAAGCTGGTAAAGTATTCCTTATTTACCTGAAGTAGCAGAATATGATGATAAGCACCAGAAGTATACTGCAAACAGTCACCGAGATCAGCAGGGCCTTATGGTGAATGTTTCCTTCAGCAAAGTCTGGGGTTAAAAACAAGGAAGGTGGAAAACTTGGAAAGGGAGGTGGTACAAAGTCAGTATCAAAAGGCACACACGCCTTAAAAAGCGCAGCAAGCACAAGATCGTTTCCTTTCTTTTCTACTGAAGTCCTATGCAAGATATCCCTGGATTCCCCAGGCATTTTATAGAATCATAGAATCATTTAGTTTGGAAAAGACCTTTAAGATCATCGAGTCCAACCATTAACCTAGCACTGCCAAGTCCACCACTACACCATGTCCCTAAGTACCACGTCTACATGTCTTTTAAACACTTCCAGGGATGGTAACTCAACCACTTCCCTGGGCAGCCTGGTCCAATGCTTGACAATCCTTTCGGTGAAGAAATTTTTCCTAATATCCAGTCTAAACCTCCCCTGGCGCCACTTGAGGCCATCTCCTCTCGTTCTATGGCTTGTGACTTGGGAGAAGAGACCGACCCCCACCTCTCTACAACCTCCTTTCAGGTAGTTGTAGAGAGCAATAAGGTCTCCCCTCAGCCTCCTTTTCTCCAGGCTAAACAACCCCAGTTCCCTCAGTCGCTCCTCATAAGATTTGTTCTCCAGACCCTTCACCAGCTTCTATGCCCTTCTTTGGACATGCTCCAGCACCTCATTTTGTCGCTTCCTCTTTGACCCTCACTGACCAGGGCAGAACCAGCACCTCCAAAAGCCTATTTGATGTTTCAGCCCTCACTCAGGCAAAACATTGCCTTGATTTGCAGTTCACTGTTTGGTTCTGAATGAAAAATCAATTAAGACTCGTAGCTCTGTGTCTTAACCTAAGTGATCAGCCAGGACATACAATAATTACTGCCTCTATCTTAAATCACTCTTATTAAGTAGCATCCTATCAAGCAGTTAATATATATTAAAAAAAGAATAATTGCATTTATCCTAGGAGGGAAGACACAGCGGACCATCCAACCCCCAAGAAGGCAAGCCACGAGAGGCCTTGAAAGTACATTTCCATCACTGCAGAATAATCTGTCTCTCAGATCCTGTTTTAAACACCTGAGCAGGAATTTTCTCCTCCATTCGCTCTATAGCAGCCCTGTGTGCCAGCAAGTCCTTCCTATGCTGGTGGGAAAAATTATCCTTCCAGCAGCTATTCTATAAAACACTTGGAAAATGAAATGTGTCAAATAACTTGTAGAAAATGCCGTTACATAAAAACTATTAAAATGTTTCAGTCACTCGTTGCATGGAAGACTCATATTCTCCTTTAAAGTACACCATCAATCTTCAAATTTGTATTCTCAACTCAGGCAAGTGATTCTGACCTTCATGCATGCTCCTCTGCTGAAAAACAAAGAAACCTAGCACTATTCTTCTTTAACCTCCCCCACCACCCAAAGTCTCAAAATTACGGTATTTCAGCATGCAGACACACACACCATCCTCCCAAAGTTGCTATCTGGTATAACGCAAATGAGGACTATGTTTTCTGAAGCTCTCCTAGCCTCACTGTCGTGCATCTTTCACACTAATGTCGAACACACCGTAAAATGCAAGAAATCTATCCGTATTGACTCATCCTGGAACGGCACTATTACGTTTCAGATTTACAAGGGTAATGAGACAAGGAGATTCCTAGGGGACTCTTGGTTTACTGTCAGGCTCTTTTATTTTACAGATCCAGTTTCTCCTTCTGTTTTTGCCCCCAAACTATTTCTTTCCTTCCCCTTTCCACTACAAACAGAGATTACCTACTAACACACCTTTTGATCACACTGGTCATGTTTTAGCCTGCCATTACCTGCTCCGGGAGCATTAACAATGTAAACATTCAAGACACGGCCGATGCCTTTGAAAGGCGACACTGACACGATGTCTATCAGGAAAACACTGGAGCCCATCGTTCTCCCTGCCGCAGCAGATTTCTACCTGGCCTGCCACTCCAAGTGGCCTGCGAGCCGAAACCGAGAGCCCACCGGGGAATCCAGACCTCTCTCGCGAAGGCGACGGCTGCTCGGCAGGGGTAGGGGCTTCGTTTCATGCTTTGTAAGCAGCCTGCGTCGGCCAGCCATCTCCCTCTAAAATGTGTGGTTTGTAACAGTTTAAGAAGTCGCAGCCCACCAGCTGAGGAGGGGACAAACAGAGCACACAGACCATATAGTGGGATTTTATACTTGGGAGAAACCTGGATATCTGTCCACAGCAAGGGTTTTGCCACTTCACAGAACAAGCCACGATGGAAGTTGGGCTTTTGTGCTTAGCAGTAACGAAGCAGAAACGTTGATGTCAGACGCAGAGGGAGCAATTCAGATCTCGCTCATACTTGTGTATGCTAGACATTAAAGCCATAGAAGTCTGCGCATTTACACAGACACAAAGTGTTGCACCACCAGAACTTGTAAAGCATCCATACCATCCATGCTGCCTGTGTGTGTCCGAGTATGTACATTTGGGAGAGGGATGATAAAGATGCTGAAATCTTGAATCAAATTAAACCAAATCATTTTTAGGGTTTAAACGATCCAAACCCTGTGCTCAATGTTTCTAATGGGCTTCTCCCATTCAGATAAGTAAATAAATGCAGCTTGATTTTTCCAGAGGCCAGAAGGCATTTTGGAAGTGCTGTGTAGCTCTCTTAACAAACTTCAGACTGCAACACTGCAAAACTTTTTGGTACCCGAATGCAATTATGTGAAGCAAGTGCAAGGAAAGCATGCAAGACATACATAAAGGAATGTGTCTTGATCTCCGTGCTGGGAGCGGCCCATGCAGACTGCAACAGCAGCGATGTTTATGCTCTTGCAGTAGGTGATGTCCCCCGTGCTGATGAAGTCAGCTAACATAGCTTTAGTAGTGGCTCACTACGCACAGCATGGGCATGCAACTGGCTCTCACAGGAGAGGAGAACAATTTCCATATGTCTTTATATTTATTTGGCTACATATGATGAGAGGCAATACTGATGATAAGTGAGCTATTGTCTCACCTTTCAAATACCTCCTGCATTTGCAAAGCATTTTGGCAGAATTTCATTTGCTTGCTCACTTGAGGACTTCATAAACCCGCTGGCGCGTGGACAACCCAAGATTAAAAGCATGCCCCCGTTCTTATACCAGCACTGTCTGTTCTGCTGAACTGAGCCAGGCTGGTGCTGCTGGAGACCAGCTCTTCTCTCCTCCTACGGCCGTGCTGTTCCCCACAGAGCAGCAGGACAAACCTCCCTTTCCCTGCACCATTTTCAGCACCTCCTTGGCCAGGTGGAGGGATGGGGCAGCTCAGCTGTGAGTCCGCTTAATCACTGGCTCGTGGGCTCCGGGGTGGAGCCTGTGGGGGGTACCACTTGGTGCCAGTTTGCGTGACGTGACGGAGATACTCTGTCCTTTAAGAAGTCCAGCGCTGTGCTTTTCAGTGTTACGCTACTTGGCAACTGCACCATGCCAAGCAGCGGGGTTACGAGAATAAGCAGTAGCTTCCATGGAGGCAGCGAGTGATCACCAGGAGCACAGTGGGGGAGCGCAGAACAAACACGCGGTAGGTTTGGGAAGCTTCTTCACACACCTTGGCTGGCTGATAATAGCGAAGCCCAACAAACGGCACATTAACAGTTCTATGTTGTACGAAACCAGCGGTGCGTGCCCGTGCCAGTGGTGAGCAGTACAGAAAGGGAAAGGTGGCAACAAAAGGAGGATCTCTGGTGATACCAAGCTGCCTCTCAGTTATTCTCCCCTGATTTCCCCCTCCTCCACCACTCGTTCCCCTCACTCTGCCATCCGCGGGACCGTGCTGAGGAGTGCATGGAAAATGCCACCCAGCAGGTTCAAGGGAGAAGTCAGCATATCAAAGGGAGAGGAGGTTCTCCTCCCTCCCCGGGTCCCTCCAGTTCACAATGTTACGGTTATCCGAGTAAAAACTGCAGTGAAATCTGAGGCGTGGAGACTGTGTGCACACATCAAACCCCATCATCCCTCCAATCATTCCCTTGCCCATTCATCACTAGCTCTACAGGCAGGGAGCCAGACACGGTGGCACCACCACTTCTGCTTATATAGGCTCTAAATCAGTAAAGATATATTTCTCCTTTCGACTGGTCTCAGCCTGTGCTTTCGCTGGGATTTCCAGGAATATCTTTTATTGTTTAAAGCAGAGGTGTTGTATCAGACCCAATTATGACTCTCATTTCCTTAATAAGACAGATGTACAGCTGGGACGAGGACTTCATGGTTTCTCTGGGGTATTTTATCCTGCTATTTCTGTACCGAGATGAGCCCAAAACTTAGGCTTAGCTGTTTTTTCTTCCACCTTGCCTAACAAGCCTTGCTTTGACCACTGTTAATACTTCTAGCTCCTGCTTTCATGTATGTGGTCCTCCTTTCTTTTCATGAGGGTGGGTAAAACCCACTTTCCAGCACATGCCAGGTCTGGAAAAGCACTTTGAGAACACAAGTCGCTTGCCTTTGTAGATGTTACCTTGGTGCATAGGTTAATTTGCAGTTCAACAACCTCTGACCTGCAGCTGGACGCTCTCCCTAGAGTCTGTTTCCCATGAGATACGACCTCAGACATAAGTTCATCAGAAGCCAAATTTCTGTTTGTTTTTTAAATGCTGAGGAACATACATATTTTTCATGGAATCCTGGAGGTCATAAGGTTGTTCCTAGAAGCTTGGTTTTAAGTTCATCTTCTCTTTCTTTGTACTTACAGTTTATGTTAAATTTGATATACAATTCTAACAGTACTCAGTCAATCACAGACTAACCTAAACGTTTCCAATAGAAACAATGATCACAGCCATCGTACTGGGCACTGGCAGTAACGTGTATTTGTACACAGTTGCAGTGAGGATCTACAGTTCAAACTATAGCTTTTCTCTGAGCTTTCACATTAGGATACAGCAATGACAAATTAAAACAGGCCTGGCACCAAGAATGACATCTTTACTTAAGGCTTTAATAAAGGTGCTGACTTCAGCCCTGTCCAGCCACATTTAACAAGGCAGCTCCTGAAATGTATTTCCACAATATAATATCAGGATACCGGTAGTGCAGAGCTTATTTCAAACAAAAGTCTTCAGAATATGTTGAGTGAATACATCGCCTTTCATTTGTCCTGCTAAAATAGACAACTTTGCAACACAGAGCAGCTAGAATCCTGTTCCAATTCTATGAAATTTTTCTTTCAACAAATATTCTCTCTACTATTTAATGGGTCTGCCACCACGGCGCCCAAGTGATGCTTTATTTACCCCATATACACACAGAGCAAAACCAACATCAATCCAAACAACTTCTGGCACTACCAAAAGCTTGTTTTATTGCTTTCTGTATAAGCAGCAGATAGTATTGCCAAATAACTAAAATCTTAATAAGGCAGATGTCTAGCATTAGGCATTGGTTCAGTATTTTTAAGTAGTTTTAATGTCGAATAAACTCAGTCCGCAGCAAGAAGAAATCATGGCAGTGTTTTCCAAACTGAAATGATATTTATTGATATACTAAGTAAGTGTGAACAAATATTGACTTCCGTTTGGAGCTCCTCTCTCAGTCCAAAGAACTTTTTAAAATGAAAAAACCAACAAAGTAGTACATAACTCTTATGTTGGAAGTCAGAATTTTATGAGCTTTCACTGACTTAATGGCTTGCTAGTAAACAGTGAAATATTTACATACTACTCTCCATAGGCCTGATTCTGCAGCCCATCTGTGCAGAATTTCATAGGCGTGAAGGGAACAGCTTACATGAGCGAAGGCTTTCTCTGAGCATGCATTTGTGTAAGTATCTGCTGTTTGCGTAATTAAGAGCGCATCTCCACACTGATCTGGATTTTCAACTCAGAATGCCACGATTACAAATTCTCCTGCAACCTTGAACTGACTCTGGCAGACTAAGCTCCATGCTGACCACCACAAATCTTGGCCATTGCTGCCAATGCCAAGAGTTTATCACGGATGAATTTACACTTACTTAGGAATATATTTCTCTAAAATGTATTCTGCAACATCCAGCCAAAATAGTTTTACCAACTTTCAGAACGTGATGTTTAAACAAACAAGCAGAAAAGCTAAAACCTTGCCCCAGAATCTACTAAGTTAATACACGGCCATTTGTTCTCAAATAACAAATAAAAAAAAAAAATAAATCGGTGCATGAATTCTTACTCTACATTCTATTTTCAGCTACATTTTTCAAGTAGAAAATCCGCTTTAGTGACTAGTTATTTTCCTAGTGCTGGATTATCAGGTCTTTTAAATAAGAAGAGCATAATGGACATCAGTCAACTTGAACTGATTGATTAACCACTGCAGACCTGGTCCCAGATGTGTGTGGAGTTATGAACAACAGTAACGCATGTTGCAGGGACTAGAAAGAGGATTCAATTTTATTATCAGGCTAAAAACATAAACAGCAAGAGGCATCCTCTGCCACAACTAACCTAAGTCTTTGGGATGATCACTGACAGCCAGCAGGTCTGTGCTAGGACAATATTGTGCGACTCCAATGCATCTGGTGCTCACTGCATGTATGCAATAGCAATAATAGCGAGTATCAGCAACCATGGGTCAAGGCACCACTCCCCACATGACCTATAGGAATTCAGTGATACTGCTTAATGCAGTTTATCTCTCTAATCATGTGCAGTTGGAGGGGGGTGCTTTGCTTTTGGCTTTGTTTCTTCCTAAGGCACAAAGAGCAACAGTAGGAAAAGGTCAGTTGGGGACTAGATTTACTTGCCCTTACCTCGATTTTTCAGTGGTGGCAGCGTCGGGTGAAGGTGTTTGTTACAGTAATCTTGGCCTGTGCAACATTCAATAGATCTTCTTTGGTGTGGAATAGGAGTGTCCTGCAACAATTTGATAGAAAGCACAGTAATTATCTGTGTTGTAAATATACACGGTCATTCTGGCACCTGCGAGAAAGATGTGCTTGTTAGCTGGACTGCAGTCTGTTACAGATTTCTAGGATGTGTGGAGTAAGGATTTCTGCCACCAAGCATACCCAGCAACATTTCATCTAAATAATTAAGAGATTAATTCACCCCTAACGTATTTCTATTGGTGCCCTAGTGCTGCAGAAGGGACTGATTGACTCTAATGGTGCAAGACAGAACTGTGAAAGTCACATGCATCCATCAGTTAGACTTATGTTACAAAAATAAGTTAACGTGGGTATTCAAAACAGTTTAGCCACAATAATACAGGAATTGCTGTGTGGACTAATTTAGCTGCTGCTTCTGCTCTCATGAGAAGCTGGGTAAAATACCTTACATGGACCTTGATGGTTAGACTGTTCCCTTACTCATGTAAAATCATTTAAGGTTAATGTTAGGAAAGGCAAACACTTCAGAGCCACTTTGCTCCATTGCCCATACCCCTTCCTTTCCTGCAGTGAGATTTGCTCTCCATCAGGTGATCACTGTACTTGAAGGGAATTTCTGGCACAAGAAATCCAAAATCAAAGTGCAAGTGTATGTCAGACATAAAGGTTGCTGCAGTCCATCAAATAACATCCTAACTAACTTTAGCTACCATGGAGACTTCAGGAATTAGACTGCATTTCTGTAAATTCAAACTTCCTCTGAGCGGGAGTGTTACTAGTAATAGCAGTGCAAAACCCAAAAACTTAAGTTATTGTTAGGAGCAGCTATAACATCACCATTCGGGGATATAAATGCACTCCCCTCAGCAATCAATGCGGAGCCACTGCCAAATGAACAGAAGAGAAAAACATGGACACAGTAATGTCTGTTGACTGCACTTTAATTGAGAGCTATCAAAAAGCCAAGCGACACTCTGGCAGCAAATGCTTCCTTACCCGACACTGGAAGTCCGAGCCCTCTAATCCAAGACATCCCTTGGTGACTACATGTCCACCGGACTCATCTTCTTCTATTATGGTGAAGCAGTAGCCATCAGTGCTGAGGATTGGAAAGACTGAATCAGGAAAAGGCTTTGAAGTGGAAAATGTGCCGCTGAATATAGTCTTAAACTCTGTTCTTTGCAAGGCAAATCTGCCATTAACAAATTGACGTAAGGCAGGCTGGAAGACTCAGGCACCCAAGGCAACCTCTCGCAATGCAGTCCAACAGCCGACAGCGCTGCGGACCAGCTCTTGCACACACAAAGGAGGCTCTGCCTTGGAGCTGACACACTTACCTTTCCAACATTTCACAGCTATGAACCCCACTAACAAACATCTCAGTTCTCTGCCTATGGCCATTAGCGTGTTAAGACTTTGGAGACCTATATAAATGCAAGCATCGATGCTACAGCAGGTCTGCCTTGCGTGTGGGAACAAGGCATGGATATTTGCACCATGGTGGAGACCTGAAGAAAGAAACATTTTTGAGATACTAAACATAAAATATTATTAAGAGTGATTTGTGATTCCTGTTTTAACCATATTACAAACTGCAACACTCTTGTGTATGAGTCCTTGAGTTATCATCAACACCCTCCCTAACTGTTTACTTGGGTTATAAGCCTAAAGTGATCCATAACGCTTCCGTTTACAAGAACGTGCACCAGGGAGGACGAGTATACTAACAGATGGCTAGATGGTGCTGGTGATAAATGTTCTTCCTCGATGAAGGTCAAATGCCTGAATGCTATGGAAAGAGGGGGAGGAGGGCACGAACAGGGTGGCTGCATTTTACTAAGACTGCCGTACATTAATTTCTCAGCACTCTGAGGGAGATGCGTAACGTGTAAGAAACACAAATTGACTGATTTGCAGGAAGAGGATCCAAAAATAAAGAAAAAACTCTTTAATATAAGACATTTAAGTCACATAAAAATAAAATATTCTGTTATTTCCCCAGGAAAATAACACTGGTTATTATGTGCAATGAGTATTTTTCAGAAGAGAAGAAACAAACTCGGTTAAAACAAGGAAATAAAAAGAAAAAAGGATTAGAAAATTTAAACACAGCAAGATTTCGGATGATTTGCTCCTTACTCGAACGAAAGGAGAGTCTAACAGAGCAACAACAGCAAAGGCAATGAAGATGTAGGAAACAAGAGGCACAGTTACACATATAAGAGAGAAACACAATTTGTAAGTATTAGCTACACGACAGAGAGATGCTGGATAGGATCATGTCAAACGTTTGCTGTGGCATATTTTTATATTAGTGGTGCAGGGTCTAGCCACAGTAAGCTTATTACTTCAAATAATAATCTATCACGGGTTATTGACTTCTGGATTTGAAAAGTAACCAGTTACACGTTACAAATTACTTTCTCGGAGAAGCAAGCAATGACTTCTACCCTTCTTTGACATTGTGCATACGAGTAAGGCAAAGGAGACGGCAACCCTTCTGGGCAACAACCACCTTGATCTCATTGCTTAAGCTTAAAAGATAGGAACAATAGGATTGCCAAGAAGAGAGACTGTAAGGATCCATTAGAGTAGAATATTAGATTAGATTTTATTTGTTTGCATGGTGCCTTTGATTCAAAGTAATGAGTAAGTTTAACCCAGGGGACAGAGCAACAAAACAATAAATTGCAATCAAGTGAAACACAAAAATGAACTCCACAGCTAACAGTCCCCAGCAAAAACCAAAATGCTCAGTTCACCAAAGGAAAGCAGGGGAAAGAAAAGTCAAATTGTTTGCAAAAGGGAAAAAAGAATCAGGAAAGTCAGCAGTTTTCTTTTTTTTTTCTGACTTGCCATGGGACTCTGATTCTTAGCTCATTTCTGAAAATTAAATTCAGGCTCCTCAAGCACTTTAGTCCCTCTGAAAATTTTACTCCAAATTTAAAAAGACAAACAAAATCAGATTGGATAGAGCAAGAGGGAAAAGTTATAAAGCTCCAACAATAAGGATAAATCATGTTCTTTACAGACAACAGTAATGAAAGAAAAGTGCGAGACAATTAAAAATAGCAGCGCTGGGCAGAATAAACATTGGTACGTCGTCTTCTACCTCTAAGAAAATAATAAGGAATTTTCATGCAATGTAAGAACTCACTATCTTATTGAAAATTTCTCAGGTGTTTGGGCGAGAGGTAAAAGTGACTCTTCTGAAAAGAAAGAAGTATCTTTTACCTGCTTCCCCCCTCCTGCCCCCGACCTCTTTTCCTGGTTCACAGGATGTCAGACGGACATCGTAAGTAAAGGGCAGGGCATACCCCTGCTGTTTTATTGATTACCCTACCTCATACCTGCCTATGGTAGAAATGAAACTGTTCTTACTATTATAACAAGTCAGATAAGTCTGCATCATCTCAATTTTATGTTTGTTTTGGTGACTGCACAAATAGAAACATACGTACATCGCTGATAAATGCAAAGCGATACAAAAACCCCATTCACCACTTCCTAGCAAAAATGTGTAGTATAGAATTAGTATTTTCTTAAACTCTGTAACTTGAATTCTGTGTAATATGATCCTGCAAACGGTGTGTAAAGAAGTAACTGAACCTGATGTTACCGAATACATCCAGGTACACATCCAATAACCTCCTCCACTAAAGCATCACCTTATTAGAGTACGGTGCAGGAGAGTGATAAAATACATTTTGGATGGGATCACTAATAAGCACAGATTTGGTATGTCACATATTTGCCAAGAGTGAATTTTTACAGCCAAGTTAAATGCCAGGAAAATAGAGGGAGTTAATAGCGGAAGCACTGACAGACACTGATGTAGAAGGTGCTGCTACAATTACAGATTACCAGAAAGAAAGAGGAGATCTTAACTGAGACCTTTACTAAATGTCAGAAGAGAGGAACAGAGGCCAACAGCTTCGCAGCTGCTCACACAGATGTCCTCACTGGCCAACAGCCACTTCTCAGAGAAGATGCTATACCTCAGCTACCAAAACTTGACTGCTGAAGATGTCCTGTCCTGCTCTCTGTGTGTGTGACACAGCCAGGGACGGTAATATATAACTTGGAAAAGCAACATCTTTCCCTCGTTCAGTGCCTATCACAAACAGATGGGTTAAATAACTTGATAAAAAGATTCCTTATCTTTAATTTTATTTGCAATTGAATCCATATGAGTATTATTATTTTTGTCCACTCCTCCTCTTTATACTCCTGGTTTTGGTATCAGAAAGAGCTACAGCATCTTTTTATTTCCATCCAACGCAACATGACAAGTTTCTGCACTGTCTTTAAAAATAATTAAAAAATGTTAGATTATATTATGCACACAAACTGGGAAGTTCATATTCTTCTGTAAAGACTGGCTGAAATAATCTAATTCAAAAATTGGCTGGCTCCCAATTTGCATCTAATTCACGTATTTTGCAGCATCCTTCACTTAAGGAAGATGATGAAGGCCAAATTTAGCAAAACACTGTCTTTGGACACCATCCATAAAACAAAGAGTCACTGTAAATGTGTTCAACACAGCCTAATTTTTCAGAAAAAAATAATATAGTTAGCAGCTGTGCATCAGGGAAGTAACATGAAACCAAGTGAGAAGAGCATTACACAGTTGTTGAGCCAGATGCACCTTCAGATGCTTGCACAGCCACTCTGAAGGCAAGGAGAGGCATACAGGTGTACCAAAGCAAAGAAGGTGGCTCACAGTGGGCCACTATTTCTGGCCACACTAGTCTCCAAGATGGTGATGCTGGTCCTACCACGCATGCTCTGCTGCGTATGGTACCTTTGGCTCTCTGGGTGCTCAACAATGACCCTACAACACAGAGAGAAAGGAGGGTACCCAATGCATCCTAGCAGAGCACCTTTTCATGTATCATATATAGGTCTATCAATCAATATTTTTCCTACACTACCTGCCCATACTATTCTCCCAGGACTGAGACATGACCCAGCCCACCAAACGTGTCTTGCATTGTTCTACCAAATCACAAATTAGATCAAACAGTTCTTCCTGACACGTGGGGTCACAATGCAGAAAACAAGCCATTATGCCAATCTGTGAGGGAGAGCCTTAGAAACTGTCCAGGCTAACGATATGAGATTTGACAGGTCTATAGACCTGATAGAACAACTTGGGGCATGGCAATAACACCAAGCATGGGTACCTCTGCATTTTCACCAGGGCTCTCTAGCACCTTTCACTTATGTGCAAAATCCATCTCAGTAGATGCGAGAACAATCAAGAAGCAAATAGTCAAAATAAAGCTACTCATCTTCCTCTATTCCTTTTCCCTTTTTCTTTTATTCTTTTCTTCTGTCTCCAAAATTTAAACACAGACCAAATGTTTTATTTTACTTGACCTTAAGATTACACTGCAGCTGAATTTGTATGATGTAGTTTCTTCTTCAGTGCTAGGATAGACTTAACATGGATATTTGCTGGTTTGAAATTTTTTTTGGTATAAGTAAATACAATATGCAAGAGAAGTCTTAGGTGTTCCAGCACTTTCTGCACAGTGACACCAAAGTACTCCCACACTCTAAAAAACTGAGAGTAATACAACAGGTCTCAATACAGGGAGACTGGACTTGCATTACTATTTAGCTTAAGGTTTATATTAAATACTTAATGGGCAAGCCCCAAACAAAACTAAGAACGAGGAATTTCTGGGGCACAGTTGAAAAGCATGGGAGAGGGACTTTGTGTTTTAGTTTAAACACTTGCGGCGAAGTCACCTGCTGAGCCACTTATGAGACATACAGCCCTGGAAGAGGGGGCAAGGAAAGACTGGAGCTTGCAAGAATTTGTCTCTTTGGTTGACCTTTGGTTTTTTGTTTTAATCATCAAAGGGTACTTAACTGTCTCCGGTACAGCCCTGTATAAGGATTACATTAAAAAATAAAAATAAACATTAAAAAAATTGAAAAGCTAACCTGTAAGATCTCACCATAGTTCCTTTATCAGAAAATGTTCAACTTTACCCTAAAAATTAAAGCTGCTTAAACAAAAAATTGCCTAATTTGGCCCACTGTTGAAGTTGTTTTCCTTCTACATATCAAATTACAAAGAAAATTCAATCCTATCATCTGGAGAACAGGAGAATGAAAATAACATCACTCAAGTGAATTATCACCTCTGGTAACACTGAAAAGGCAACTTAATTATTTTATTGCTTTAGATAACCAAAGCTACCTCAAGGCACAGTTGGGCAGAAACACAATTAAGACCAGTAGGCAACACATAAGAAATTAAACTCTATCAGCCCGATCTTTAAAACTGTCAGCATTTATTTGTGAATGGAAAATAGAGTACAACAAGGCACCTAATCAGCCTCTGCCTTTACTGCAATCCCATTACACTCAAAGCCAATTAAATCTAACACTACTTTTTAAAATATGCAATTAATTATGATTAGACACAACTGCCCGTGCATTCACTTTGTACACACAAAACTTGAAATGGAACAGTAAAACAAGGTCCTGGTTGTGTTCAAAGCAGCTTTGAGCTTCTTTACTGAAAGCCTTTTATGAATTGCACAGATGTTCAGAAAGAAGAATAAAGTTTCAACACGCTGCAGGTTAACACACCCTTTACAAGCAGAGGATTGCAAACCTTCTGCAAAGATCTTAATTGTCAGGGCCCTGAGTGCACTAATGAGCTTCAATTGCTCAGAGTGGCCCCACCTGGGACCCCCCACCCATACACACACCCTGCCCAGGGGCTCCATTTAAGCTCAGGTCTGAGCATTAAACCCCTCCCTGAGTGATAGTACAGGAGTGCTTATCTCCAGCCCCATCTCCTGCCTGGATCCAGGTCACTACTAGCCATGTGAAGGACCACTGAGGGAGCCATCTCTGCCCGTTGTGTTTGGGTACCCTTGGGGAAATGGGGTCCTGGTGGGCGAGGATATGGCTGGGCCCAGCATCACCCTCAGCTCCTGGCTTGGCCCCCTTTCACTGCTCCCTGGCCCTAACCCTCTCTTGATGAGATGACCCTGTAATGGGTCTTCCAAAACTTGTTGTGCTTGTGGATTGCCCCATTTTTTTAAAGCACACTCTAACTAGAGCTACTGCTCTTCTGTTGATATAGAAACCAATCTTCATTTTAAGCTGCAGTGTTATCCTTAGCTCCCTAAAGTATTATTGGACTTAAGCTGCGGAAGTATAAAGAAAGGGAAATTCTGTATAGGAACATAGCAGGCTGTTAGAGGATTTGATACAGATGTGGTTAAAGAATATTGACTTTTAAATTTCTAAAAATACAATTATGGACAGGATTTTAAATGGCCACCAGATGTCCACATTTTTATATAAATGTGCAGACTACTGGTACTACAGGCAGGATCTATACTTTAATAGATAAATACCTGTGGTAGCAGACCAAAATCTTCAGGTGGGATGGCAGACTGCTTTTTATGAGATATTTTTAATGGTGATTGCAATAGGACTAGCTATTTTATTCTGAGAGTTTTAATTTAAACACAGCTGGAAACGCTTTCCCATTGAACTTTCAGAGCCCTCCTTGCTCCTGGGCACAAAAAGGGCTTCCCTGCTTTGGTGAGAGCCCCGGTAGGGACAGTGCCTGATGCTCTCCAGAGCCTAAGCCTGGGCTATGGATGTGCTCAGTGAATTTCCTGGGTGTCAGGGCTTTGCCATGCCCTTGGGTGCCCCAGCACGTGCTGGCTTGTCCCTACGGGGCTGGCAGATCCAAGCTTTGCAGGTCCAAGCACAGCCCAAAGCTTAACAGACTGATAGAGCTGACAAGAGGTTTGATTTTTTTTTTTTTTTAAATATAAAATGTAAAGGGCTTTTAGTGGCTACATCTGAGGGAAGCAGATAATTAATGCAATAACTTAATCTGGAGCAGTTCATTTATTCTTCAGACAAACACACTGCGATCAATACTGCTTGAACTTCAATATGGGGAAACTTCCTTTACAGTGAGGTTCAATGAGAATTCCTGAGTGCTTTAAAACTGTGCCAACACTCGTTCGGGCTAGGATGAAATATAAAAGTTACTGCCTGACTAGTAGGATGATCCCAAAACACAGGGGAAATGAATAATCCCTGCTAACTCGGTTGGTCTTGGTCAAATATTTTGAAACTTGGTCTCAACCCAGCCAGCTAACCGGAGACCTAATAACTACTCTTTCCCAACGGTAAACTTCAGACCCTCTTCTCTCTGTAACATCCCATTTCACTTTCCAGCTGTAATTCCAGCTACGTAGTAGGGAATTTAAGAAGCAAATTATTACAGACTAACAGTTAAAAGCAGATGTAGGGAAAACACAGGGTGTTGTGTCCTTGGTACCTCACTGCAGCTCTCACACCAAGGGAGGGGGAGCCACAGCGATGATCACCATCCTGAAAAGGATTATTGCTGAAAAGCCATGAAGGCAGGGTATTTAATAAAAGTTAAATTTTTTGTTTTATATTACTCCAAACCCTTCAGCAACTCTCCACTGTTGCTCACTGGGCAAGTGGCAAGGTGGATACTGCTCAGGTGACAGCACAGGATAGGAAAGAGGAGTAGCTGTAATGCAAGTCTTTTGACTGCTTCCATTTTCCCAGACAGAAAAGTGATTAATATTTGATGGATAAATTCCAGTTTCAATTATTATTTTGAAGTCTAAATTGGAAAAAAACAATTTTGTCACTCAAGTAAAATATTCAAGCCTGAAATGTGCAAAGATTATGAAGAAAAAGAGGTTATAATTTTGTGGTTTATTATCACTTAACTGCCTATCCTTGGGCATTAACACCTAAAAACAAGTTTGGTATTTGACACTGTAAGGAGGACTCCGAAGAGAGTTTCCTTAAAACATCGCACTGAGGGAAAATGCACAAGTCTATTTTAATAGGATACTTACTCATAGTTCCTGGTAACATGAAAAATACTTAATGTCAATGCTGCCTACAAAGCAATGTGCAACAGCAGGCCTACCTAGCTGGGGTATAAACCTTGTTCAATGGGTTCCGTAACATGGATCCCTTTGTGCTTCCTAATTCATGGATTTAAGCCACCTGCAACTTCCCCGTTCCGGCATGCGTGAGACAGCATGTGTGAAAGCAGTGGCTCTTGCTGGGCGGGAACAGGAAACAGCTGATTCACACTGCGGGGGATCTGCAAATGGCTATCAGAGTGGGGTTTTACAGCTTTTTAAACTGACTGCCATGTGAGAGCAGTTAGGTCTAACTCCTGGCTAGAGGATGGGTTTGAAGGAAGAGGATAGAAAGGGGAAATGGTGTTTACAGCTGCCATCAAAACTTTGATACGCTTCAGCGTGAAACTGCAGGCTGAGCAGAGTTAAGTCAGGCTACAAAACACCACTCAAAAATCCAACAAAGCAATCTATATCTTCAGCAACCTTAGGCTTTCCCCATCTATCTTTTTAATGCGCTGCCTTGAGGAGCTGACACAATGTTAGACTGTCTCACCTCAAACAGCACTGCATACCCAACCGGCATTCCAGCTGGGCTCACGTCCGTGCCCTGCTTTGATGCTTCTCACTACTCCACTAGGCTACAGCTGATGGTGAACATCTCCAGTATCTTACCTGCTCTAAGTAAGCAGAAAAGTTTAAATTCCTCATGTGGAACATGAAGAGCTCAGCCCTACTTTGCTGCAGCTGAAGCAAACTGTACGTGCACCTCAAGCCAAGACAGAGGTGTTTGACCACCACCCTCATTCAATAGCAATAGTATATGTCCAGCAAGAGCTGCTTTTGGGTGGGGGAACAGCAGCTTGGTCCCATCACAGGTACCCTCAGTCACCTCTGCTGCTTCAGGCAGTGTCAGTGCAACACGGACCAAGGCTGAGCCTTCAAGGGGACTGTGCACAGCTGGACGTGCCTCTCCCCCAGGGAGGCAGAAGGATCTGAGGCAGGAGACTTCAACCCAAATGAGAAGTTTGTAGTACTCTAAACACAAAACCAAACAGAAGACTATAGCTAGTATAAGAAAATACTCAACACTTCACTTCAAGAAAAAGATCACTCTCCTTTTAGCACGGAAGCAAGAAAAAAACCAAAGCCTTGAGGACCCACAAAAGATAGCTCAGCTATTGCAAAGACACACACCAAGAGCAGCGTTCTTATAAATGGTGTTCTATAGAGAGTGATTATAAATTTATAAGCATTTACTGACATTTCAATACATCTCCATTAAGTCTTCTCCCATTAACTGCATGCACCTTTCAAAACAAACTCCTACCTTCAGAATATTTCATATGGAAACAATCAATACAAGTATTATCTAAAACTGTAAAGATGTAAACACCCTAACGTAAAAATATAAATGTGTAGCTGATATCTAGGTAAAAATTACCTCTGATTTTTAGACACAATGTATAAACAACTCATTTACATATTACAGCTTAAACAAAAACTGCAACACCCAACTTGGGACTGCTGAGCTACCACAAATAGGTTTTCCCATGTTTCACCACCAAATATACATCCCACAAACCTGCAGGTACTGTTGACTGAGTCCTCGGGACAGTGGTGGTGGCACTGACAGGACAGCTTCTTCTGCGGAGGGGCAGGTGCCGTGCTCTCACCATCTTCTTTTCTGGTGTCCATGCTCAACTTGCCAGAACTTCGCAAGGGCATGTTGTTTAGAAAATTGGCTATAAATATAAGGAGGGGGAAAAAGAAACAGTTCTAGGCTGGATTGCAAGACGTGGAATGAAGGCTTTAAATTATTTCTACCCATCAAAACTTGAGAAAGTTATTTGAGCCGGGTGTTCACTAAAGAGCAGTTTTCTGTAGAAGCCTCTGAAACGGTCACCGTATTTGAGGCTTATTGGGCCTCAGTAGCATTAGATCAAAGGTGTGGATGTTCAAGTTCTGCTGCTGCCAAAGATATATGTTGTGCTTTTCAGATTGCGGAGTACAGCTTTTCTCCTATTGCATTAGGCAGGTCAAATCCTTGGTTACAACTTTGTGCTTTCTTTGTCTCTCTACTTGGCACATATCTACATCCACTGAACCCCATAAAAATGAGTGGGATTTACAGTACTCCAGGCAGAGCAGAACATGGGCATACAATTTAACAAAGATTTAATGGAAAGTGATGTTCTTTCAAGTTCAACAGCACCTTCTGTCACTGAACTGCATAAGCACTACTTCGAAAACAAGGAAAAATAGTTCATTTCTATTTAAAAAAAAACTATAAACAAAGTAAAAGGCAAGAATGTGTTTTAGAATGAACAATGCTGAAATATATGGAGGTGATTACTTCTAAAAATATCAGAGTAGTGAATCTCCATGGAGCTGGTGGAGTACAGCTAGAGATGTTGGTGATGGGCTAGGAGCTGTTTAAGTGACACCACCCCCCCCCCCAGCTCTGCTCATAAATATCAGCTTTCAGTGCTTGTGAATATTTTAAGCCTCAAAGACAAAAATCAGATCAGCATGAAAAGCTTCAACGGGCAGTTTCTCACTTTCCTTTTGCTTCCCTGTAAGAAATCTTACTAAAGGGTCATTTACAAACAGCTGTCTCCAACAGAGTAGCTGAAGAGCAGGCTTGAAATTCTTGATTTACTGTTAAGTCTTTAGAAACAATTGGCATTACTATTATTATTTTGATTGGCTCCTGAACTGCTGCTTTGACTCTAATTAAAATCTTCCCCAAACCTCCATCATCAGGACTGATATATTGTGGAGCTGACAGAAAACTGTATCCTTTTCAGCTCCCTACAGAGAGATGGAGTGGGCAAACAGGCAGAGGTGATGGGAACAAGTAGCTACACTTCAGGGCTTGGATGGCAAGCAACAACTGAGGCGAGAACAGGCTTGAAAGGTCCTTAAGCAGTGAAAGGCTGGAGGAAAAGCAGGGCTGTTCAACCAGCCCATGCCCTTAGGAGGACCAAAGAAGTCCAGTCCATGCTCCTGGGTGCACGGGACCAGCCAGCGCCCTGAGCACAAGTGTGCATGTCATGCCTCCCGGCTGCACACCCCTCCTCTCCTGTGCCAGCTCTGGTAGGAAAGCCCTGCAAATGGACAGGCACTGGCATCAACTGGCAGACACGCTTTAGTTTTCCCCGTTGTAACAAGAGAGATGCAAGCTTGTCCCTAGCAAACTAGGAAAAAGCTGAAACTTGTTAGCTCTGGGAAAAGTGGGGCTTTGCACATAAGAACAGCTCATTTAGAGAAGTGTTAGCTTTTTGAACATCATAGCCCTTCCACTCCTTGCATATTCCTTGCAAAAGAGGTGTATTAATATTAAGGTGATACACATGAAAGTCAATCATTCACCATATCAGGCTATAACACCTATGAAATACAAAACTCATACAGCTTGATCTTTGCTCAGTACCCATGTATTCTACTGAAACCGACTGGATTGTTGATTAGCTCACCTCTTCTTCAAGTCAAACCAGAAAACTAGTTACAAAACATATACAAACAATGGGCTTGCAACCCTTGTGCCCAGCATCAAGATATTAATTGGATTCATGACACAGCTGGATGTCGAAGTCCCATACTGTTTTTACTAACATTTGTTTGGCAAAATTAGAACTAAATGGATTAGTTCACTCAAGATGCATTGTATATCTGTGTACTCATAGCTGTACCTTAAGATGCAGTAGGTGCTTAAATTAAGAAAAAAATGCACTGTTTGTTTTTCATAATTATGATACTTTAAAATGCAGCCTGTGTACAACAAATTAGTATCAACAGATGTTTGCTCCCTGGGTCACAGGATTAGAGATTAAGTAAATTCTCTTTCAATCAGCATTTCTTGTCTGTATTACCTTGTGTGCTAGTTTTGGCTGGGATAGAGTTAATTTTCTTTAGAGTAGCTAGTATGGGGCTATGGTTTGGACTTGTGCTGAAAACAGCGTTGATAACACAGGGATGTTTTTGTTGTTGCTAAGTAGTGCTTATACTAAATCAAGGACTTTTCAGCTTCCCATGCTCTGCCAGGTGCACAAGAAGCTGGGAGGGGGCACAGCTGGAACAGCTGACCCAAACTGACCAAAGGGCTATCCCATACCATATCATGTCATGCTCAGCATATAAAGCTGGGGGAAGAAGAAGGAAGGGGGGGATATTCGGAGTGATGGCATTTGTCTTCCCAAGTAGCCATTACGCGTGATGGAGCCCTGCTTTCCTGGAGGTGGCTGAACACCTGCCTGCCCATGGGAAGCAGTGAATGAATTCCTTGCTTTGCTTGCCTGCACAGCTTTTGTTTTCCCTACTAAACTGTCTTTATCTCAACCCACAAGTTTTCTCACTTTTACTCTTCTGATTCTCTCCCCCATCCCACTGGGGGGGAGTGAGCAAGCGGCTGTGTGGGGCTTAGTGGCCGGCTGGGGTTAAACCACAACACGTTGTTACCACTGAATGGGGAATATTCAACTATTAATACTCCTGTCAAGGATTTTCAGACTTCAAGCTCATGAGGCAACAGAGTGAAATAGTTTGCTCTGTGTATCATTTCCATAGCTCTTTCTACAAGCTATCTACAGTTTCAGCAGAGATCTTTCCTCAGCAAGGAGTGCAAAAACAAAAGCATTTTACAACTAGCACAAAAAAAAGGAAAGGTTTAATTACACATTTGAAAGTACCTGAAGATGTTAAATATAGGCAACTCAATACCTTCCTCATAATACATACAACTGTAGGTCATTCCTTTTTTCAACAAATGTATAAGGCAGTCATACTCCAATGCAATCTTCTGTGCCCATCACTCATCAGGGATGTGATCATGAACAGCTTCTGTAGAACTTGCCATAAACAAAACCAGCTTACATCCCTAGACCTGGTTGTAGGCTTAGTTAAAACAAGACAGGTGGGAGCTGCTGAACTGGAATCAGAAATCTGAAGCACCATCAAAGCATCACAGGTGGCTATTTAGAGATGTAGTTTGGTTTTTAGAAAACTTAGGACAAACAGGCTGGCATTCAAATTTACACTTTCCAAGAGTGTGAAGTAGGGATGTAGCCTAGGGTTTTGCTTTCCACTAATGCCCAGGGTTAAAACTAGTGTAAAATCATTGCAGTTTAGTGTCAAATACATTAAATCAAGTGAAATTAAAAGAGGTAGGAATAAGATACTTTCAATCAGGCCCTTTCTTATCTTCTAAAAAGAAAAACTCTTCTCACTCCATTCTCTTGTTCCTTTCATGCCTTAAATTCCTGGCTGCTAGCTAAAAAGATGGGCAGATCTTTTGCCTCTCACATTCAGGTATCTTACCCTGCAGATGACCATGGAACATGTAAGAACTCTTCTCCCACTCAGAGCTGAGTTTCAACAAGGTCTTTTGACTTCTACGTCTGCTTGGCTTCGGAGCCGAAAGATTTTCAGCAGTCCCTTCCCCAAAATGTAACATGTAGGAAGAAACCCACAAAAGCTTTCCAGTTTGGCAACAAGTTCCTACTGATTTCAGGTGTGAAATGCACAGTTTGGGATGGTGAAAAGCCTACTCCTCTTGCATTTGCTGCTGTGCTGTAACAAGTACATGTTGGTCATGCAGCCCTGGCTCTGTCTAGGGATTAGAAGCCCTTTGGGTTTTGAAAGCTCTCCTAAGGAGCTATGTTCAAGTGCCCTGAATGCAAGGGATTTCAGGCTATTTAAATTTGGCTGCTTCTCTGCTGCAGCCTATTCTGTTGCAGTCTGCTTATGGCCAGCTTCCCATCCCTGATGAACTGAGCACAGCTTGGGACAACTGCAGAAAAACAGTGGTATCAGAAATAAGGTTATTATAGTCTGCTGAGAAACTTACTGACTGCATCAGGGAATTAATCAAAACAGTTGAGAGCCTGAAGGTCACCATCAGACTGGTGTATCTTCATCAAATTCAGTTGATTTTCTCAGCTTATTCCTCTTTTTACACTGAAATTCACCAGCATGTACAAAGCACCTTCCACCACAAGGACAGGCAGGTGGCCTCCAGGGCTTTTATGTCTCTTTGAAGCACTTCTCCTGAGAAATATTTTCCTCTGTAGCACTAGGACCACTCAAAACTGTGATGTGACGGCCTCTGTTATGAATCTCTACCTGAGAACGGGGACTGTGTGCTCAAAAGCAGCATGGTACTGTTGTTTTTTTCCAAATGTGTTAGGGTGTGTCTCTCTCCATGCTTTGCTTCACCTGAGCTCCTTTACAGAAAGGCACATCTACAAAGAAAGATCCTGAAGCCAGGAGAAGGAAAACAAGGAAAATAAAGTGCCGTAAAATGAAAGCATTATCCTGGATGACCATGAGAATGACTAATGTCTAGTCTAAACCCCCACTAACCTCCATGCCAACAAATAATCCTTCTTAGATATATTCTTCCATTTTGCTTCCTGTCCCTCCTAGACGTCACGGTAATCTGAGCACTAAGCTTTTGCATCTAAATACTAACTTTCTCAAGTGGCAAACCCTTTCATGGTTTTTCAGTTTGTTTTGCTATCATTTTTTTAAATGATAGAGAAGTGATCACAGATCCCCACTCCACAATCACAGTGAAGTAACCATCAGGATGAATTATATCTTGGTTTTAAATAATGCTGTTTAATGTTGGTTTAACAGGTCTGTAGACAGTGGTACCTCGCATACAAAAGGAAAATTGCCTATTAAGCTTTGCATTGACTCATGTAGGTGCAAAAAAAAATTTGATCTAGAGAGCCCATCTCTTAGTGTACATTCAGTCCTCAAGCTCTCTACTGTGGCTGCCAATAAGTACTCCAGTCCCTGCCAACTGTAGCCATAGTTATGTGATTTGGACAGGAATTTCTCCACTAGAATCTGGATAAAGCCCAATAACTCATTTCACACTGGCCCACAGCCATCAGATGGTAATGACTTTTGGGCACTGCTCTGATTCAACAAGTCTGGTAATGTAGGAGGTGAAAAGCTCTGTATTCTGTTACTCTCCATTCTGTAGTCCAAATCTTAAGCCATCCTGTTCCCAGAGGATGAATAATTAGCAATAGTTATCTTAACAGATTGATTTCTGTTCCACAGCTGTGTGATTTATGTGCTGTCTATGCAGTGAAAAGGCAGATCTTCCATGACCTTGCAGGGGTTTGTCAGGAGTAAAAGTCAGACTTGCTCCTTCCTGAAACAGATGCTACGGGCCACAAACAAGTCTGTTCAGGAAAAAAAAAAAATATCAGAGTGCTGTGCCCACTCCTCTTTCTACATAGGGTATTTGAAGCCTCAGATTAATACAATACCATCCATTCACATTTTCCCAGGCCAATAACAATGTTTGGCTAGCAACAGCACCCACCGACAGAGAGCAACGTGTACTGCTTCAGAGAAGGTATGCACCTAGGAAGCTTTGCACATCAAGGAACGGCTGTTTCAACTGCTGCTTTGGACTGGAAATTAAGTACGCTCATACAAAAGTGTCTGAACAGTAATTAAAAAAAAAAAAAACCACCCAAACCTCAACAGAAAATCAGTCAACTTGATAAAACTGTTGGATGGAAATTTTAAACCACAAAGTTACTTCATCTATACCCTGCACTAGCCTATACACTTGGTGTGCTTTTCCTCAAATCATACTTTTAACAAAATACGAAACTATCATGCAACACCCTGCTAGAGTTTCCTATGCTATATCATGAACTATAGCCTGATGACTTCCCACCAGGCCAGGGTTATACCATCGACATGATTGTTTTGAGAGAAAGGGAAATAACTAACTGCTAACTCACTGTACTTTACAGTCATCAGATAAAAGAATTTTCATGGGTTATTTTTTGGCAAATAGTCAGCAATGAAAACACAGTACAGTTAAAGAAGTTGACATAAATTACACCTCTTAACTCAGCCTGATCTACTGTGTAAAATAGTCAGGAGGTAACAGTAAAACACTTCTTATTGGTGACAATCATATAACAGAGAAGGAAAAATGGATCATGCTGGATATTCAAGGCTACCATAAAACTCAAGGAAAGGTCAGATGCTGAGACCTGCACATTTTTGATCCAAAACCACAGTAAACAAAATCTGGCATAAAACCACCAGAAAAATGAAAACAACGTGCCTTCCTTTCCAGTGTGTGACTGTATTGCACTAGTGAGCCCAAACGGAGGTTGGTATCAAATGGTGTTTGAAAATAGCTGTACCCTAATACACATCCACTGTAATAAACTGGCATACTAAAAGAACTGTTTGGCTTATGATTTGCTTCAATTCCCACCTATGCTGGATTTCCTGTACACTAAAGCACGTAGAACCTACACATTGCTCCTTCTCATCTGTGTATTTCAAAATTTGGGGTGGTTTTGCTTCTATTCATGATGCAAATAAATAAGGTTTACAATCTGTCAAGGTAGTTTTCTTAAAAACTGTTTCTGTCCATATTCATAGAATTGCCACTGAGTGCCAATATAGCTACATGCACACGGCACTACTTTAAATAATGTATTTATTTTTCAGAAATTGCTTTTGTATTTGGTTTGAAAAGGATAAGCACCCTTCTCCAAAAAGTCTGTTTAAACCATCTTAATCACACATGACATTATTAGCTAAATTAGTTAAGTTCAGTATGGAACATAAGCTGTGACAAAGCCACTGAGACACGACCCTTCAAATTAATACTCATACCATACTACTTGCAACTTAAAAATGCAACGGCTTCTCTGGTATCATAGCCCATGGAAAATCCACATGTAATTTGCTGTCCACCATTATTACATCACAGTCTGAGTGTTACTTTTTCCTGGTTTCCTTTCATTTCTGCTATCCACAGTTAATCTTAGACATATTTTTCATTTGGAAGAAAAAGAGAATTGGCTGGCACATTTTTCATAGCGTGACATAGCATACCAACGGAATAGGAAAAAAAGCACAAAAGAAAGACATCTTTAAAATTTCCAAAGGAAAGTACATGCAAAATGTTTCAGCCTGCTGGCTTGCACTCAGTAAAGTCTACCCCTACCCACTGTAATTCCCCATTAATAAAGAATTTCCCCAATTCTGTCAAATCTCTCACTTAATTCTACCTTCTACAATCCTTTGGTTCCATCTATAAATGTTCCATGACAAAAATAAAAGCTTTTAAAATGTAAGTTTTTAATATTTGAAAAGATTAATGTATTTCACATAATTCTCGCTAAGATATCAACACCTTTTCTTTATTTCTAATCTCTTTTCAAAAGCCACATTTTACACAGCAAAAGTAAAATGAGTTGGAGCTACCACTATTCTTTTCTGAATTGTGTGTTCTTGCACAATTCAAAATGAACAACATTTTGCAAACATTTGTGTAAAGGCACTACTGTTTGATGCACGTATGAGGACAACAGGTAATAAAACTGGAACTGCGAGATGCAAATATTTCAGGAATACTAAGGTGAGATTCAAGGTCAGATCTGAGAATGACTGACTCTTCTGACTTCATCCCCAGAAGGATTTTGAGTCATAACAGAGCATCACTTGAAAAAGAAAAAAAAAGCAGAGGAGATGCAGGTGGAGCTAGATCAGACCTCTTCTGATCTCCCCAAAGTGTTAGTATTTAAGGTTCCACAAAATAATAAGAAAGGGATATTTATTTCAAAGGCACACTGGCCTAGCTTTGTGAGACAACATGCAGAAATCTAAGTTTTACATGGTGGCATTACTTTATACATTGCTTCATTTATCAATTTGGTTCATATTGAGTGCCCACATTTACTTTACAGGATAGCTTCACATAGAAAATAAGCTACTGAATATATACAGCGTACAAAGGCACATTAAGGATAGTCTCATGTCTTCATCAAACTTACAATATTCCTTACCACAGAAAACAAAATCAACTATTTCAGTGAAATTGCTGAAGCATTTTCTTTGAAAGAGGGTGTTTTTATCTCTCATCACTTTTATGTACCTGAGCTTTTTCATCTCCTCCTCAACAGCATCTTGGGAAAATCAAAACTCATGAAACTATGTCAGCCAAGGCTCAGCTGTAAAACCCCATCTCCGATCTATGAGCATGACCTGATCAAAACAGGGGATGGAAGCTCAGGTACAAAGATATGAAACAAGCAGTCTGGATATTAAGCGACAAACAGCAGAGTCTTGTGCCACACGCTTCATTTAGAACATTTTTATGTAAAGAAAGATAGGAAGATTGCTGTTAACATCCAAAGCTAGTTATTTCTGCTTTTAAGCTGCAAATCCCCACATACACTTGCAGTTCCAAGCAGCGAACACCGAATGCCACCATCAGGAGATTATGCAAACATCACTACAAGCAATCTTGAAAGCTCTCCTGAACACTAGCAACAGGGAAAAACAAAAATACAGACAGGAAGCAATGCAATGCGATACCATTACTACTAAACTATGCTTTGCTATCTGATCTTTAGGAAAGCATCAAAGATTGCAATGGGCAAGCTGTAGATTTTTACTTATCATCATTTCAGATGATACTTAGATTGAGGCATTCAGACAATGGCATTAGAAGAAACAGCAATAGGCAGTTTTGACCCTGTGGCACTCTCAGGTATGTTTAATAAATCATTGTCACTCCTGTCCCCTTTTCCAATGAAGAGAAACCCAAGAGCACCATGCCAGTAGTCAAGACCAAAATAGTGCCTGGAAGATAAAAATACCAGCTGGCCATTCGCACCCCAACATCAAAGACTGCACCTGTATATTAAAATATAATTAGCATGTGCACATGCCATGCTTGCGGAAGACAGTGCCAACATTATTCAGAGGTGCCAGTGCCCTTCTAACTGACTGGGTTTGGCTGTTCACGAGTAGATGCGACATATCCCCGGCTCAGCCTAAAGAGCAACCTACTTCATAAATCACAAACTCCTTTCTCAGTCCTGCTACATTGGAGTTGTTCCCTATCACTTCTCATAAGAATAAATTAAACAATGTAGACATTCGCAAAAAAAACCCCAAACCCTGTCATATAGCTATGTTATGGCATAAGCATGCTATATGTTTAATGGCTTTTTTAAAATTTTATGGCCATACATATATAACTTTCTTTAAACTTGGTTTATTGATTAGCTTATCACAAATGCTTCCCAAATCATGGGGATGATGATGCTTCCTACCAACTCCCCTCCCCACTTTTCCTCAAGTGCCTGTCTATCTCCCAGAAGGACAGATTATTTAGTGTCTGAAAAAATCACTAGCATATTTTGATAAATTTTCACGGACGGATGCCATCGGCATCCCTAAATCCCACGTGTTTATGGCACACTCAGCAACTAACTGTTGCTGAATGAAGCGCTCGAGGATCTGCAAGAATTTTTCTTCCTGGAGGCAAATGCCACCCTGCCAGGTCACCAGGCCAAGCAGCGTTTTAAGTAATTGAGCAAGTGACAGTATAAATTCTTGCCCTGTTCAGCTGCCAAGGCAGGGACTGAACTGAACTGACTGCCGCTACTGTTGGCCTCACCACACATGCTGAGTAGGGATTTGAACTGCATGTGTAGAAATCGTAAGCGATGAAGAAGATCTTTGTGTTCGTGAAGGAGGGCTGAGGCACAAATCTTATCTTCTGCAAACATGGCCAAATGCAACAGAAGGTGTCATTGACTCATTCACTTTGACAGAAAACAAATAAATCCATTCAAAGGGGGAGGAAAGCATTGCTATTGCAAACAAAAATTAATTGCATGCATGGAACAACAATAGCCAATTATGCAGACATAAGCACTATGGTTTTCCTCATGTGTTTGAGCAACCTAAAAGCATTTCCCTGTCTGAATGCTTCAGAGCATCTGCTGAGCTCGTGTCTGCGCGGGAAGGAGGTACATGCCACCCGCACCCGGTGACACTGCTGCCAAACCATCAACCGGTCCCTGCTGGCAGGCCACCATGCTTGCCCACCCACTCAGGCCTCTGGAAGAGGAGGAACCAGCCACCAGCCATCAGCCCCACTGGGTTTGCTTGCTTTGTTTTTTTCCAATGTCATATGGATACATCTTCATAACTACACTTCATAAAGCACCTCAAAGTCTAACAAAGAAAAGTGAATTGCAAACACCCTTAAAACTTGTATCCCATGTGCTCTTCTCCTTGATCAGAAGTTTGCAAGAGCTGCATGACCACCTTTCTCTCCTTAGACTCTCTCTACAGAGTATGAAGCAAGAAACAATTCTGGTCAAATGTAAGACTGGGTTTTTTCCAGCACTCAGCCATATATGAACAGCGATGAAAAGTTTTAGGAGAGAAAGTACATTTGTTTTTATTACTTGGCTATTTTTCCAATTACCTAGTATTTAAAATGTATAGAACAGATGCAGCATTTTAATAAGCATTATTGACATACACACGCACTGTATATTGCCAAAGTACCTTTAAAATTAAACAGAAACGTATCTATTGCTAAGGCTAAAACCAGTCCCAGCTCTGTAATTCATTCTCAAAACACAAACCTGGCATCAAAATTGGTCTATTATTGCCAAAACATTTATTTTTAAATTAACTTCAAACCCAAAGATGAATATAAAAGCACATTTCAGGAGAAAAAGAGAAACATCCTTTTAAATTCATTGTCAGGCTGAATGCCAATTACCACGTCTTCTAAAAATCTTTTTCTTTCCTTGTTCCTCACCAAAAAAGGGAATAGGAAATCTTTTGTTTCACCTGCAGTATTTTCTCTGTAAATCTACCATCTCTCTCCTTAAAACTAAACTAACAAAAGTACACCTAAAGGTCTGAAGCAGACCCCTGACAGCGTACAAACTCTGACCCACAGTCCAAGTGAATGAACAGGAAATCTCCAGCATGTTCCCTCGCAAGAACTGAAGCTTCAAACACAAGACGGCGCACGTCACGAGCAGCCAGCTCCCCGCTGCCCCGTGGGGCAGCCCCACATCTCGCCAGCGTGACAATGATGCTGCTTTTTCTTCAGTCACGCATTTCCCTCTTTGACCTTTCTGCAAAACTCACTGAACTTCATTGTGGGTTGTTTTGGTTTTTTTCCTCCCAAAATCTCTGTAGTGTTGTGCTCAAACCAGGCTTTAAATAAATGAAGAGAGGAGGAGGAGAAGAAGAGGAGAAGAAGAGGAGAAGAAGAGGAGAAGAAGAGGAGAAGAAGAGGAGAAGAAGAGGAGAAGAAGAGGAGAAGAAGAGGAGAAGAGGAGAAAGAAAAAAGAAAAAGTAAAGAAGAAGAAAAAGGGGAAAAAGAGGGGGGGGGAAAAAGCAAGTGCTTTGTGAGCTGGAAAGCTAAGCCTTCTACTTACACTGGGTTTCCGCGGGCTTGCTACATCGCTGCCAGATTCCCCGAAGATGCGAGTCATGTGAGGAGGCAGAGGGCGGCTCGGGGGGCTCTGCTAAGCAAACACAGCACCGTACACTGGGCTAATCCTGCACCTGTGGCGTGTTATTCAGCAGTAAAGAAATGTAGTCCAGACTGCCTCTGCCTAATACGGCTCAGCTGTTTTTCTCTGTACTCCCTTTGATTGTAAGCTGGCAAACGATATTATTTCAGCCAGGCGCAAAGCAATATTCAGGCTACGTAGGATATGACAGTAGAAAGGTGGAAGAAAAAAGAAAATCCTGGAATTACAAATAAAACAAAGATTCTGAGCAATACAGATTTTGTAACTATTTCCAGATGGTTAACAGCAGCTTCCAAGGTCAGTATGCGAAATGCACACTGGAGCTGGAGCCTTTTGCTCCCTACCTCCCTTTAATGTGGGTCTACCTGCGATACGGGATACACCACAGCAGCCTGGCTCTCGTTTATCCAGCTCCACACGTGTTTTCCAAAGAGCGCAATCACAAGAAGGTTTCAATGGTTTTTAAGGCTTCTTTCTGTTTACTTTGTAGGCAAAACAAAAAATGCCAATAGAGAACAGACTATTAAAAGAGATGGCATACAACCAGCAATTTGTGGGGTTTTTTCAGAGAAAGAGCCACCAAAGAGGTCGTCAAGTTGCTACCAGGATATATAGGTTTTATCGTAGCATGTCACAAAAAAAGATAGGAAACTTGGTAAAAAGTATATCCAAAGAAGAGCAAAATCTGGTCCTATAATGGAAAGATAGCAAGGAGTTCACCCCAAGGCAGACACACGACCATTGACAGTAATTCATTATCCTGATATTTATCTTACAAGTTGACTAACCACTGTCAAAAAAAATCCATGTAATTGTGATCCGCACAGGTATATAACAAAACAGTATTATTTTTAAAACCCCCACAGATTATTATTTCACGTCCTTGAAATAATTTAGTTGGCTTGTAATTTTAACGCAAGGAAAACTAATCTGGTAATTGACATTTATTCCAGATAACATGGTCATTTAATATATCACACCCCCTTCACATAACACGTAACAACTATAATTTCCATGCTAGTATGTAACTGCTAGAGATTACCTATAGCTACCATTACTAATCAGCTTTTTTTCCCTTCTGATATTAAACTGTAAACATCAGACGTTGCAGTCAGAACATGATGACAGCATTTTGTACTTTAAAGGCTTTTCTCTACAAAATGATACTTCAGTTTCTGCTCCGTCATTACCTAATCTCATTCCACCTTTGGAAACTGGTAATAAAAATAAGAGATATCTGCACATTCAAAATTATGCATCCAATTTCTTGTTGGAAGGTTTGTTGCTGCTGCTGTTTACCAATGGGATTATTTCCAAAGAAATATTTTATGTTTAAGAAAAATGTATGTTTTAGAAGAGCTATATTCCTATGAGAAAATGCTCAAAACTAATCTGGAACTATATAAACTTCCAACTGATTTCATACAAAAGGGCTGACTCTTCAGGATGCTGAGTGAAACCAGTATGATTCCCAGCGAAATAACCAAAGACAGGTATCTGGATATTTCATTTGATCTACAGAGGACAAGGTAAGAAACAAGACTTTATACAAGATGAACATCAAAATAAAAAAGCTGCCTCCAATTTCCTCTTTCAAAACAATTGCATATACTGTCTTTGCTAATACTTATTTCCTTTTTTGGAGCCTTACTCATGCTTTTTTAAAGCTATCCGATACTAGCAGAGGCAACGGTTGAATTTTTCCTCCTCCATACTGTTTGGTCTGTTCCTGCTGGATCACTACTTTAGAGAGCTACTGGTACATACTAACAAGACCATGCGTACCACGTGAAAAAGATACATGACATGCAATCTTCTGCCAACGCAATGCTGTAACATGGTCCGGCTAGAAACTGCTTGAACTGCATGGTGGTGCTCCTGGCAGCCACCACGTTTCTCCTCTTTACCCCTCCGAGGGCATCCTGCTTATTCTACCTCGTGTCTCTTGTAGTCCATTCATGGGAACGTCCAATAAAAACATCTTCAGAGCTGCAAGTAGTGTTTTGAATTTGCTTTCTTTGTATAATGTGGCCTTTGCACTCTATGTGGTGTTACCCAGACTGTGCTCTGTACCAGCCTGCTGTTCTCCACCCAATACAAAGCCCCAAACCTACTTTTAAGATAATGTGAAAGCTCAGAGAAACAATGAAAAACATGGAAGCTGAAGCATAAACAAGACTGATATAAGTTTCTTTAAGTAGGAACAGCTTTCGTATACAGTTCCTTTTACAACCGGTCACCCACCTAAATGTTTACATTTAATTAGCTTTTCAAAACAGTGGACTAGATGGCTGTGGAGACATAGGAATTAGGTACGGAGACTGCTTTGTGTATTACTAGCTAAAATTCACCTAAAGCCAGCAAAAGCTGGATGTTGGATTGCCTATTTGAAACCAGAACCTTGTCCTCGCTGAGATTCTTCAAGGCCAATATCCATCTCACAACACCTACAGTTGCAATTTCCAATGAATACTCTTTTTGAAAGTTAAAAAAGCTCGGGTAAAAGATTGTATGAACAAGTTGACAGAAGTATAGAGGAGTACTAATGCTTAACACCATGAGGCATTGTTGCTACTCATGTTATTTAAATTTCATGGATAAACAAGCAACTTTTGTTCCCAAGGTAATAATAATATACCATTTCTCATGAGTGGTAAATCTACTCCTTTTTTCTTTCTTTCCCCTCTCTCTTCCTGAAGCATGCACTTAACCCTATTACAAAGGAAAGCCTACCACTCTCCATTCAGGAACCAAGCCAAAGGACTTGTCAGGAAAATATAAAAAAGGCATCTTACTTTCATTAATACATTAAAATGTCATAAAAAAGCTCGCCCTAGGACAAAATGCAGTAATTGCCAGCTGCCTAATTATTTTCTCATCCTCCTTCAGCCCCAACACAATGCCTCCGTTAGGCTGGCTGCCAGTGATGTTTGGAACATTAAAAATATCCCCCATTTCTGCAGAGATTTCATGTTGCAAAATGTGCTCTGATGGGCAAAACTGGAGCAAATATAAGAGTAAACTGATATTATTGCCTTCAGATGATGAGGGAAGCAAGACTACTGTGTGCTGTCAACTCACCCTCGGGTCGGTATCCATATTCGTAGAAGAACAGTTCAGCGATAGGAGGTTAGAGGTGGCCGAGGACAAACTTCGGTTCCCAATTAACACTACTGAGCCCCGAAAGCCTTGTCTACCAGGCGCCATGACATACAAACTATCCTCCCACTGCACAGGGCCCTTGCTCTCTGCAGAGTTCAGTGTCTCCTGACTTGCTCAACAGTGTAAGCAGAGGGATCATTAGTTATGACTGGTAGAGTCTAGGAGATAATGTTGACTCTTATTTCAGGAACTATTAAGCTATAAACACTGCTCTGAAAGCCATTTATCTGCATTTTAAGATAAACAGAGAAGCTACTCAATTAAGTAGATTGCAAGAAATAAGCTACAGATGCCGAAGTGAGCAACTTTTAAATTCCAAAAAGGAAGAACTGTGCATTTAATAAGCACAATTTTATACTGCGAAATCACTGACATGGAAGTTCATAAGCAGCATAGCTTAACCACTCCGTGAGGTCTGATGAAGAAACACTAATCAAAGTGTAATTACAAAACAGTTAATTCCAAGTCATGCAAATTACACGCACTTACAATTTGCAAGTTACTACCGCAGATACCAGTTTTGAAGTATAACATTATGAAGTGGCAATCCTTGTAGAGCAGTATTTACATTTTATCTCCACATCGCCACAATTTGAAAATTAGATGCTATCCCAGACCTCTGCAAATGCGATAAATGCCAAAGCTGTCATGCCTGAATCTGCACTTGCTAGGGAGGAACATTCTTACCGAGATAAGCAACAGAGTATGAAATTATTTTCTCGAGTCTTGCCAACTAACCACATTTTTTACTGAATACTATTCATCTATTTGGACATATCTCTATGAGATCTTTAAGATACTACTTTAATAAAATTAAAAAGGAAAAAAAAAAAAAACAACAAACCACCAAAACCCCAAACTACTAAAAAGCATACCCACAAAATAGGTTCCAGTGTCCTTTAAAAAGATGTGAAATACAAGGCATTCTAAGCATCAAGAAAAAGATGGATTTTTTTTTTTTTTTTTTTTTTTTTGTGTCACGAAAATTAAAAACCTGATCCTTCCTCGCACTTTCAGATGCCAGAGCTTTTCAAGCCCGCGCTGAGGTCAGACGGGGAACACGCAGGTGCACCGCGCGTCGGCAGCTGAAAGCTTGCAAGGTTGCGCCGGAATCTGATCCGCGTCCCCCACATTCCTGCAGGCATTATAAACGCTCCCTGAAGGAATATTACCCTAATGCAGACTAATTTTCCACAAACAGCCCCAGCCTCATTAAACCTCTTCTTTATCAGCATTGTTCAAAGCAGTTTTTCTGGTAATATTGCCCACCTAAAAAGAAAAGAAACTTCTTTTATGTTCTCTTCAGTATCATTTCTCCTATTCAGGTCCACTGGCACTACACAATAGATTCAATAAAAATATTCAGTTTCATCATACAGTAGTAATGTCCCAAAGACTATGACACAGATTAAGAGAGAGAGAGGTTCTGTTCTCATAAATAAATATAGAGTAAAGAGACCACTCTCCAAACAGGGTTTGACAGATTTATATGGGTGACATCTCAGCAAGCAGGCAAGCCCAAGTGAATTAACAGGACAGTATTCCTAAAGCAGGTGTTTTCCTGGACCTGCAATTCTTCATGCTCCTGAAGTGGCCTTGCACTCTTCCCTAGACAAATCATTTTGCCTCCAGTGGGACACACAGACTCTGTTCTCTTAACACGAATAGCCATTGCCATTAAAAAGATTTAAAAATTTGAACGTGCTTTCACCTAGCTGTATCGTGGAGACTACCTATGTGATCTTATCCCAGATGCTCTTTGATGCACCTTGCCATCTCCAAATCATTGATGTGAATAATAATGTTCTTTTAAAGCATTTCTGGTTTGCAGATTAAAATCATTATTACAGGACTGGCACAAGAATACCATCTGCAGGCATTTCTTCTTCCCCTGCTCCATCCAGATTGTCCTGAACAGCCTGAAACCCCCAGTACAGCTCAGGATAACAAAATACAGAAAGGAGACACAGCCAGAGGGTATCTGCCTGTCCTAACCACACACTCTAATAACAATCCTGAAACGATAAAACTAGTTGTACCGTAACTTGCTTGTTCTGAGAAAAACAGCAGACCAAACAGTGCTGTATTTTCCAGTGATTCTTCTTCCTGTTGTTCAACGTACAGACACCCAAGAGGGATTGCTAGGAATAAGGACATTGGGAAAAGAAAATGCAGGCAAAAGCACTGGGAGAAGGCAAGCCATGCATCCACAGTCTTTGGCCAGTTCACTTCAAGCTGGTAGGGATTTTTTTAAGGAAACGGATAATAAATAAATAAATAAATAAATATTTTTAAATATTTCTATTATGTATATATTATATACATAAAATATATAAATATATATAAACAAGAAATACGTAAATAAATAACCCATGAGGGCTCTGAACTGGGGGAACAAAGAGTTAGTTACACCGAACAAATCACTGTGAAAATGAAATTTTTGAAAATTGGAAATACTGCTACTATCAATATGATAATACCAATATAAGCAATGTAAGAATGAAAGCTATGGTCCTCATAGCCGCTCTTCACACGTGCACAATGAGCACAAGTCTGTGGAATAACACAGTGATCATATGCATCTAATTATAAAATAAGTGACTTCTTAAATGAAAATGGCTGTTTATGAACAGACTTTGAAAACAAGCCAAAGCAATAGCCCTGCACAAGGAACCAGCTACACCGCCCTCTGGACAGCTCAGTTACAGACCGTAATGCGGAGACGCAATATGCCATACTGTGTAGTGCACGTGCTCCGATGTCCACATGGTGCTAAGCACAGCAAGAATGACTTCTGATGCCCTCCCTACCATGCTGAACAGAAAAATTTAAGTATCGTATTTCACACCATTTATAAAGAAAAATAAAGCAATGTTTCCCATAATTTAGTCTTCTGGTCTTCAAATCACTCGCTCTTCTTTCCCGTTTTCCCTCAACCTACTTTGCTGCATAATGTTTTAAGCATTTAATTTCTTTTACTCAGTGCTTTTTTCCATATGTGTTTGTTTCTTCATGGAGTTTTCTTTTAAATAAACCAAGTAAGTTTCTTTCCAAAAACCCTTTCCCCCGCCACTTACACTCCCCTGGACTGCCTCCCTCTCTCTCTCAGTTGCCTTTCTTCTCTTCGATAACCTGATCCCTCTTCCAGCCCCTCACTCCTCCCACTTTCCAATGATGCTTTGACAAGCTCACTGGTATTTTTCCCCTTTCTTTCTCACTTATTTTCTCCTCACTTCCTGACTGATTTATGTCAAAACCATCTGTCCCCGACTCCTTCCTCAGCCTTTGTGCATCTGCCCCACTTTCACATCCCTTTAAAAGCACATGCCATAGGGACTCCCAATCCCAAACCAGGCACTGCTTGCTCCCAGCTGGCACGTACCTGTATACCCAGCACATGAGCAATGCGACACACTCGGTCCTCTACAGGAGGGCAACGTCCGTACGTCCTTCCCGTTGGTCCTCACACTCCCCCGGGAAGGGAAGCCCTTCTCCCTTCCCAGGTTTCCCCCGGGAAGCACCCCAAAATGACTGCTGCGGACCGGAGCAAGGGCAAGAGGAGCACTGCTACCCCTGAGCAGGAAAAGCAAACTGGAGACAGGCAACAGCCCTCTGACGCGACATGTTGCTTGCCAAGTCGCTAGCTGACACGAGAAGCTGCCTTCTCTTCCTTGATCAAGTTTTTTGGGCTTGTTTTTTTGGGGTTGATACGCTTTTTAGAGAAGACCCAGATAAGAGAACAGAGGCTGCCGTCTACTTATTTCAACGGAGATCCCATCTGAAGTTCACCAAGCTTTCATTAGCCCCTTAAAATTGAATTAGAAACCTTGACTTCAGCAAAAGTCAATGAGAAGTTACAACTAATTCCAACACAATACAATAGTGTGGGTCTTCTAGAGACCTCACATGAAATTGCGAGGAAGTGGCTATGCTCACCGATATGAATTAAAAAAATCAAAATTAGATTCTTTTCTTTCCCTTTTCTTCTTTTTAGCTATTTCAAAGAGATGGAAATTGTCATCCACCTGAAGTTTCATTTTTTTTTAGCTCCAGTCAATCTTTAAAAATACTGCAAGTCATGAGAACAAGGGGCCTACAGCAAATATGTGTTTCAAGCTGAGATGCTGTGTAATTTCAGAGAGAAAGAAAAATATTTTCCCAAGCTTTCAACTTTTCATTTGTATAAAATAGTTTATTTTATAGCTAGGTAAAGATGTAAAATTAAACTTCTTCATTAGGGTAACGTACTGTAACTCACTATAAATACTGTTAACATAACTAAATGCATGAATTGTGCAACATTTTCCATCAGAATATGTAAGGGAATAGATGCCAAATATAGGGTAAAAAAATATAAGTAGTCAGCTTTCTTCCATAAAATAGCAGAATTCTTAAAGAATGTGTTGGTGGTCAAGTCTCTGACAAATAAGAGGTTGTTTCCATGCTACACAGCCCAACTATTGGTCTGATCAACCTTAACTAAGGAATAAGAAAAAGTATTGGGATATTCTTTAAATAAGCACAGGGAGTATTATTTTCCTATAAAGTCATCTAAAATTACTTCCTCACAACTTGTTTTTCTTATTGCTGTTCTTTAAATGCACCACTGCTAAATTAATTCCCTACTCAACTCTGCAACAGAGGAATGATTTTCTAAAGCCCTTTCCTGGGTGGGGACCGTACCGGATAAAACAACCAGTATCACCGAGTTGCAGCCAGATGGAGAAAGTAAAGGGTAAAAACAGTTTTTAAGGATGGATGTGATGACTATAGTCATTCACACACTTTCCCACATGTAATAATTTATATTTCTACACTGCTTTCCTTTCTGAAGTAGCTTCCCCTTGGACTGCAGGTGGTGGACAGAAGTACCATCTCTGTGAGCTAAAGAACCAGGCTGATCTCCATGCCCAGGCTGTGGAAAAATCCTTCAAAAAAGGCCAAGTTTTTTGCCCCAGCTCAGAGTTCGTGTTTTTGCCCTAAGTTACCACCATGCCCAAGGAAACGCTATTAAAAGATTTAGTAATACATTCAGCAGAAAATCAATGTAAACGCTTAAATATGTGTGACATCAGAAAATATGCCAGTTTTAATAATTTTCTTCTGTAAAGGACATCATAGTTAGGTTATAGGTAATTAACTAATCTTCCTGAAAAATTATTTCTTTAGAATACTGCACTTGCAGGTCCGCATATCTGCAACGCCTACTTTGTTCACCAACAAAAATGACACGTAACACAGATGGCACAAACCCAAGAATGCCAATCGGAAATTCAGCTGCAACTATGACTAATGTTTCCCAAATTGATAGCGAGCTACGGTTGTAGGATCCTCTTTAGGAGCTGAGCTGCGAGGCATGCATTCCAGCTGCTGGGTTGTATCAAGAAAAGTAAGAGGGAGTATTACTGGAGGGGGAAAACATCATGGGTACTGTCTGTTAGCTTTATCTTGGAAGTTGGCTTAAAACTGAAGTTTAAAACCCTGACTCCTAACATGAGAAAAACATGAAGCTCAACATCAAGCCTAGAGATTGTGGAAGTGTTGGTAGGCTATACACATTACTTCTGTACTAAATGTTACCCCCCTAACCTCAAAACAAGCAAGAACGAACCTTTTAATAACTTCTCAAAAGAATGAGGTTAATAAATTTATGTTCAGAAAAGTCCAGAATAGACTCTGAGAGAAAAATATATTTTCTTGTACAATCAGCTACATATTTTTGTTACTCAGCAACAGAATTTCTTATGTGAAAATAATTGTCATAAATAAACAAACACGGGAAGCTACACTTAAAGAAGGGCGTCAGATATCCATGAAAAAGTATCCAAAAGAGGAAGAGTTAAATACAAAAATAACTGAATTAGCACTTTATAATTTATTCTACATCCTGCCGGCTGCAGTTTCAGTAGGATGTGATACACTCAGGACAAAAACAACCATACTTCTTCAGTTTTATCCTCAACAGCACTGTTGACGTGAGTTATTAAATTGAGCGGATTCAATTCCAAAGCTGGCTATGTTTCAGGAGAGAACCAGTGATTTCTGCAAACTGTTTGTACATCTCTAATACAGGACATGATCTCAAATCTTTACCCCTTTAAAAATCCTGAAGCTAGAGAATGAAATCCTGGCTTTACTGCAAGCGTTGTTAGTTTTGCCATCACCTCCAATGGGTTTAGGATTTCAAGGCAAGATCTCATATGTGCAGAATTCCTCTTGCTTTCTCTCTGTCAGTTAGAGAAAGTCAATTAAAAAATTTATGTACTGAAGTAATTCCCCTGCTTCTCGCCTAGACCTTAGTTCCCACTGAAAATAAACCAAGTTGTGATGTTAAAAATGAAGGTGAAACCAAGCCCAGCATGCACTGTAATAGATTTACAGGGTCCCTTTTGGATTTCACATTCATTGTTCTGCAGCCCATGAAATACTAGGGAGCCTTGGGAAGAAGTCAAAACCCTTGACTTTAAAACCCCACGCCCATTCAGAAAGAGATTATTAGGAACAACAGTATTCTAACATCGTATTTCTGGTTCCCTTCACTAGTATAAAATGTTTTCAGATTCAGCAATAATATTAATCAAGTGTTTTAAGACCACCTTTTCCTTTCCCTGCAAAATTGCTCCTTCTTAGCACTCTCAGGAGTTTTTGTTTCTGCCAAAGGCAAATTCAGTTTCTGCCCGTAACAATGGTGGCAAAATGGGGCTCAGCACTTCTAGCAAGGACCAGATGTACTTTATATAGAACATAGTATTAGAATAGCTCAAACCAAAATACTGACAAATTAAAAGTGAAAAAACCCATGCTTTTCAGACACGCTTACAAGAAATGAGCATAATCAAATCACCCCGTCTGTATGTTGTATTTCTTACACAAGTCAAAAAAAGTACAGTAAAACAGATTGAAACATAACCACTGAAACATAACCACGAGTCATCCATCTTAGAGATGTGGGGAGAATTGGGGAGAATTACTTATAGAACAGATGGACTAGAAAATTTCCCTTAGAAACATCTTCCTCCCGCCCCCCAAAGAATTTGCCCCTCCTAATTTTTCTGTGTGTCAATACGCTATATCCATTCTTTAATTTGCCCTACAGCAAACATGGATCATCCCACCAGTGTCTCCTTTCCGGCCCTGCCACCCTTTCCAGGAGAAAGTCAGCTCAATACTCCTTTCAACTTGCCTGAGTAGAGGTTCACCAAAATGTCCCAAATGACATCACAGGACTGTCTGACAAGTGGGGGCCAACCTTTCCTCAATAAAGCTAGCCATGAGATTTTAAGAGGCTGACACTCAGTTTCATCTCAATAAAAGGTTTCCAGGGGTTCATTCAAGGAGAACAGAGGGAGGACAATGCGCTCGAGCAATTAGCCCTGCTTACGAACTTCTCAACCCACCCCAGAAATTAGGATATGGACAAAGGACTCCACTTCCACAGTGACCCCAGCACTAGGGAGCTCTTCTTGCCAAAAGAAACACCCCTTTCAAAATTCCTCAGCCAGCAGGGATGTGCAGGTGTTTCCCCCCTCCTAATTTTCTAGGCCATTGGTTGAGGGACCTCTTCATCTTCCAGTCCCAAACCACATGTGCTGGGACTTCCCTAAACTGTAGAGATTATTGTTAAAGGAAAACAAACGATGGAAATTTAAACCTAAATAATCCCCGGAGACCAGATTTATATCTGATTTAAGCTGTAAACAAAGAAAAATTGGAGGTTAGTGGATTTAGGGTAGGTCTCCTCTCCTCTCATTGTAGCTGTCAAAACCCAGTCACCGAAGTTTCTTCCCACATAACTCAGACACATATTTCAGCTATAAAGAATAATTTTCTGGACCCATCTTTCCAAAATATCTAAATATTTCTAAAGCATCTTTCACTCTCCTTTGCCTATGGACACTAGGCAGACAGCTAACATTTAGGCACTAAAGGAGAGGTGACATACATTGTACTCCCATGGTTTGGATATGCTTTTCACTTTTTGCACCTTGTGGTTCATACAGATATGAATTAGAAGCAAATGACTCCTTTCCTGCTTGTGCTTTACAAAGAAAAATAGGACACAAGATCTGAAACGCTCAAACCCCATGTATTGTTTTGACGCCCGTTGCCAAAACCGGACGCAGTGATGCTCTTTGGCCAGCCATGGTCCACCCGACACCAGTAGAAATCTTTTTTCACCACGAAAAGCTGTCTAAAGCACAACCCCTCCACCCTCCCGTTCCAGAGACGCATGTTTTGGGCCGCAGCAGATTTGCTTGTTTCAACTAGCAGCTCCGTGACACAACCCAGAGGCCGAAGGAGATGTAAACTATTTACCCTGCCTCCACATACGTTATTTTTGCAAGCCGGCAGGCCAGCCTCCCTGGGCCATGTTTGTTTATAAGGCAAGTGTTCCCCGCTCCCGCGGGGCGCTCATTGAAGGAGATGCCTGGGAGTTTCTGTTTGAGGAAAGCCACTAAGTGATCTGCACGTCTGGCATGGGAGATGCTTTGTTTAACTTGAAAATAGCTTTGAAAAGTAGTACAGCAAGTGCATTTTCCCTGGAGAACCCGGTGTCACCAATGATGCTGCCATACGAGTAAGAGAAGACACTCACACGGAGGAGTTCGTATCGAAGTATTAAGGCACCTTGAAAAGCAGTCAGTTAAAATTTCCATGGTCTGGTTTCACATGTATGCTGCGTGCTTTACCTCTCTCTCTTTCACTCCCACTTCTGTAATACTTCTCCCTGGATGGTCTGTCTGTCTTGTCTGTTGTCGTTGGGTTTTTCCATTTGTTTGTTTGTTTGTTTTTTTAAAATAAAACAGGGGTGCCCAAGCTTGAGGATGAACACATAAGGAATTTTCATATTTAGTGACTAAACAAAGAATAAAAATTGGAAATAAGCTTAAATAAGCTATGGAAGCTTCCTTCGATAATGTCCCAGCCAACCTGCAAATGTCACTTTGAACACATATTGTTCAGCCCAAAGGATTTAGTTTCTTTTCTAGATTACTAACTGCTTCTTGAAATCATTGTATTTTTGGTTTTGTTGCTTAGAGCCAGGTCAATATTTACACATAAATGTTATTTTGAAAGAAAAATATTTACATTTTACCGGTTGTACTAATTTTCAAAAATCCTGCTTTTATTTAGTTGAACTCTTAGTCAAGTGTAACTCAAATTTGTGAATACTTTGGGCCTAAAACAAAACATTTTTCTGCCGATCTGTACTTTCTTAGGCTTTTTAATGGTTGTAACTTTTTCAACCAGCTCTATCAACTATATCACTTTCCAGTCTTCTAGGAGACAAATTAAGGACAATGATGAAAAAGTTAATTAGGAATTTCCTATTGTATCTATAAATTTTAATAGGATGTTAAGGTCACACATCAGACTGAAAAGAAATACAAGATAAAGCCAAATAAAAGTGCCCCTTTTTTTTTCCAAAAGTAGAAGTGCTAGGGAATTAGCACTTAAAAAATTCACAGGAAGTCACTGTAGACACTTGTCACCATAATAAGGAGATAGTCACTCAAATATCTACAGAGTTATGATAAAAATCTAAAAAAAACCATTTAGATGTGAAAATAAAGTGACATAATGGGTCCTAGTTAAAACAAGTCATCATTCCACCATCCTCCTCTTGGTATTCAAGACTTTGTCACAGTAGGCAGCATACCACTGGGAAACACCCCCATTTCACAAATTCACCTCAAAAGTCTGGTCTCACAAAGATGCCAATGGTTCGTTTAGAAGTAATCCTGGGTTTTAATAAGGCTTAATGCAAACCACTTTTTTTTTTTTTTTCATACGTAAGGAGGCCACAGCTCCACATCAATGGTTAAATCCCAGGGGTGAAAAACAAGGGTTTCAGCCGCAGCTGTGGCCAGCCCAGCCGGATAAAAAGTATCACAGAGGACACACCAAATATTTCCCATGGAGTCATGGAAAAGTGGCATTTTGAGAGGGAGGGAAGTATTCTCTTGTAGCTCTCCTTCGGTGGCAAACCCCACAGTCAATCACTCAAGTCTTTTCAAAACATCCTACTGGGTGAAGGCTGACTTTGCTTCTTTCCATTTACTTCTTAAGAGACAGCAAGGAGGAAAGAAATAACTCGCATAAAATGCAGGTGGGCTGAAAAAATCAGGCTACGTAAGAATCCTGTCTCATCTCCCACTGATGCATTGCAGTGTGCACCATTTCACGCAGCATGCAAACTTCTTAGGGCAGTTCATTTTTGTTTCCACCACAGCTTCACTTCTATTAGGACAGGGCTGCTTGAGTTTAGTATTGAAGGAGACGGTTCAAAATGCCTTTCAAACTGTGTGGCCTTCTGTGCAACATGGCTACAGGCTAATAACGTCTGTGTTTGCTAGTAAAACAACTATAAGCTTTAGCGTCAAATATTAGACAAATTTAGCACTAATTAAATGGCATGAAGTCTCTACTAGACTACAGGACGGCCGTAAGAAAAGCTCTCCAGTTCTGGCAGCGTGCCTTGTCCCTGATTTGGACTTTTAAGGGTAAGTTCAGCATGCTTCACATAGCACACTACTGTTAACAACCGCTCATCACTCCTTTTCTGTCTCCTCTGCTTTCAGCCCACCTAGCAGGGTCGCTATTTAAGCCAATAGAAATAAATTTTTCATTAACATTTTCAGAGTATTAAATACCTTTTCAAGATTAAAATGCATTAGATGTCCAGCATTTGTTTCTATTTTTCAACACTGAGTGTTCAAAATGTCAGTCTTACGCTACTTTCTGTGGAATATTTTGCTGTTAATACAGAAAAAATATTTAGATAGAGTACATGTAAAGTCTATGGAGCAAATCTTAAATAATTGCTACTGACTGCAGTGACTAGTGCTGCAAGAAAACGTAAGGGAATTTATAGGTTTACTTTGAATGGTTTAATATATTATTTTTCATAAACGCTCGCTCCTGAAAATGGGACCAAATTATGCAAGGGTCTTTATTCTCTGAAGAGATCTGTACTTCGCATTACTATGTCCTGCTAGGATAAGACTGTATGAATGTTGTTCCCCACAGGATAATATGAGAAGACTGAAGCCAATCGTAGCAGAATGAGAGTTAAACATTGCCAAAAACCACCTACAAAGAACACCTCTTCATTCACCAGCTCGGACTTTAACCCTCATTTATATAACTTTAAATGCAAGTTAGAACCTGAAAACAGGGGTTTGTAAGTATAATGCTCATAATAATAGCATTATAAATGAAACTTGCTCACGCTGGAAGTGTTTCTGCTTTTGAAAAATAATTCTGTCTGTACTTCAACTTCTTGTTGCCAACTGTGTGAAAAACAGCAGTGAAAGAGCGGAACAGAATGGCTCTGGTTTTTTATTTTGGGAGTTAGTTTCAAGTGTTTGGCAGTGGGATTTACTTCCATGCTCTACAGATCAGAGGCAAAACAGCTATTTGAATTCTTTCTCTGTTACCACCTTTCTGTCACCCAGAAGTTCACCTTTATTCATTAACAGAAGGAAGAGATGGACTATGGAGAGCTGAAATCCGCTCAGTCAAAACTCTGCCTTTTGTTTCTCACAATACACTGGGATTACTTGTATATGAGGGCAGAATGCTGCCCTTCACTGGGATTTTGTACAATAAATACAATCTTTTGTTTTATGATTTTAAAAAAGTTTAAACAAATGATAATTTGGGGCGAGAAACTTCTGAGTCTAAACGGTTGAGCTTTAAATTGTCGTGCATGTCTCTACTATATCTTTTAAAACGAGACTCCAGTTCTCCTATGCACTGACAGAAGCGCAGCCTTCAAGTCAAAAGTCCAGTGCCAGTTCTCATACACTGAATAGATGCTGATGGATACATTTGTGAACAGACACGTTAAAGTGTATAGAAACAGTGAGATATATTACGGGAGGTGCTGAAAATGAAACTCAAAGCTCTGGCATTTCCTTCAGAAGGGATAAAAAAACACAGTGATCTTAGCAAGCATTATTGTGGTGAAAGAACCCAATAGTACGGCTGTGTGAAAAACCCTAGACAAATAATCCTTGGTTCAGTTAAAATTAGATACGCTGCTAAGGCCCCTTTACACTGCTTTGGTAAGAAGACCATTCTCCAGTTCCTGAATAGACTGAAGAGAACTTAGCATTTAATAAGTGTGTTTAGAAGAGTCTTCAAATTATTTAACAGATCATCAAGATATTAGGAGGTCTTCTCCAACTTTCCAAAGCAATTAATGTGCATATATTGAGACCCAGATCTTCCAAGGGAGCATGAATGTTTTTGCATGGGCAGAGATGGGAGATTACATCGCATTCTCTTCTGCATGCTACCTGAATGTGCATACTGTGGATTTGAGTAAAAACCAAGTTTCTGCATTGCTCAGAAAAGTGGCTGGATTGAACTGTGTGTAAATTTACCCTGCAGTGTTTTGTCCCATCTACTGAACGGTAAACAGTCACCTCAGTCATCCTTCCAAGCAAAATCAACAAAGGAGCTAATCCTGATTAGGTCCAACATTGTCTGAATCACATTTATGTTTACCCTGGAAAAACAGGTCACAGAAGTTAATCCAGCCTGCAAAAACATCTAGAACCAGAAAACCTATTAGCCAAAGGACAAGTCATATGCCTCGTCACCTGACACATGCCCAGTCTTAGCAAGAATTTAACCATTGGCAACCTCTTCAACATCCTTCCTTTCCTCTCTCCCCTTTCCTAAGCTGCTCAACAACAACAAAGAACTAGCAACACATAAAGGAAGGTGAATTGCATCCTTGTATCTGAATTGAGATATTAAATAAATAAATTTTGCTGAAGAGTCTTAATATAAGGTCTAAAAGAGGGGAAAGACTCTGTAGGGAGAAGCTTCTGTTAACAGAGTCTTTCCGTGGAAGGTGAACAGGGAAAATGAATCAGAAAAAGCCTTCCAGAAGAGCAGTTCATAAAAGTGAGAGGTTCTCTGTAAGAGCAATCTGAGCAGCCTAAAGTTGATCCAAGGGTGACCAGGTTTTATTTCCCTTCAGGCTTGACCACACATGATACTTTGCTGCTCACAAACCGGCTGGACAAGGAAATCACATGCTGACGGTTTGGGTATCACCAAAATTAAGGTGTCAGTCTTACTCTGAGATCACTCAACTGAAGAATTGTCTTAGCTCATCCAGAAGCGTTTCACTGCTAATGGCCAGCAAGCAATGTTGCTGGCTTGCTCATTTCCTTCTATGAGTATGCCCCAGCACACCTGAATTTTACAGCAGAAATAAAGGAAAATCCGGAACCCTGCTGCTAAACTTACTGCTTATAATAAAATCACTGCAAGATCTTTCTTTGCAGACCTTTTATGGGCCATTTTCCAGGATGAAGCAACAGCTGTCTTTGCCAATCTCCTCACAGGCAAAGAAAATTTTCAAGATTAATTGCTCTGATAGAAAGCAGGAGATTTTTTTTTTTAATTTGCTTTGCCAGTGTTGTTTCTCCTGGAGTCAAGTTTCTGATCCTGGAGGCACTTCCAACTGCGAATTAATTACAGGTTTGATAAACTGCGTACCTGTTGTTCATAGAGATCAGGAGTGGTAAACTTAAAACCCCCTTTTATTTCCTAGAAGTCTGTAAAATTAATTTCCCACTTCTCCAAGTAGGCTAACGTAAGGCAATCACTGATGTCTTCCTATGGTTTGAAGCGTAGCAGAAGGAAACCTCAGCTGTAAATCGGGTTTTGGCAGAGGACAAGGGCCTGAAAACACAGCAACCCTTACAGGGGAAGAGCTTCCAACTAACTGATGAACCGAAGTAGCAGAGCCCATAGTCCAGATTGGTGGGTGCCCTTGCTGCTCAGGATGTCGTCCTTTTTAATTAGGACATTTAACAGATGAATATGGCCAAGAACCAGAATTGCCTGTTCTTGTTTAAGAATAAGCTCTCCACCCAAACAAAGTATTAATGTGTCACTCTGTATAATAAATACATGACTTGCTATACAAAGAAGTATAGTTGAATGGCTTTAGCCTTGTCTCGAACTAATTTATTTTAAGTCTATATATAACAAGTTCCTCTGACAATGAATTGTGTAACGTCTACAAGACAAAAAACGGCACACTTCATTAGCTACAGAAAGACAGGTGGACCAACAGAAACTTCCACTTAGTGCTTTATTGGCTGCCTGCCATGATTTGAATGGGGGCAATTATGAAAAAATTGAACACATGACTTTAATAAGCTTCAATATGGATCGCTGTCTGGTGGAAACAGAGCTTTACAGTAAGTTACTCTGGGTCTAGTCTTTGCTGCTAGGAACAAATGTGTTGTTTCAGATGTCAATCACATATTCTAGGTATTATTTGAAAAGGTTAGTGAGAATACTGACATGTGAAATTGCAGCTGACAAGAAGCAGCCACGGCACTGATTTCCCTCCACGTCTTGTGAGATAGCAGCCTCCCTCCGTGCCGGCGGGGGAGCACCTCCCTGAGCACAACGGGATGTGGCAGCAGCACCCAACTCCAGGAATGCACAGCGAAGAGCAGCTACCGTTGCTGCGGGGGTTCGGCGGCAGCCCCTGCGAGCGGACTCCTCTACTGCGGAGGCAGTTGCTAATACGGTGTTCTCTCCCCATAGCTGAGCACTGAATACTTTCTAGATAAATGAAAACCAATCTTATTAAAAAATTAGGATGGGCATGTCTTGATGCAAAGATGTCCTTCACAGGTTTTACAGTTCAAGCCACCACCTCCAGCATTTGAGTTAGCTATGAATAAGACAGCAAATAAGGCATCACTTCACACTACCCATGAGGATGGGGAGGCATCGCTGCAGCAGTTCATACTTGTTCCACGTTTTGAGAAGTTTAAATGAAAGTTGAGGTTCTCATACACTGAAGGTGGTTGAGGTTCTCAACCACCAAGTGTCCTTCCCAAACAATTCTCTTCCCTCCCCAGCCTAGCACAGCCTGTCTTTTAGAAAAAACTCACTCATGAGTCCCCTCAACGGGACTGCTGTTTCAGCAATAAAGGTCTGCAGGAAACTTCTTCAGGACTGAAGCAGCACGTCGATGTGGGAAGCAGCACGGCATCAGCCCTGTTGCCTGCCTGGCCTACATGCGAGCCACCGAAAGCCAGGCTTGCTGGAGCTGCTCACATGGGAATGTGGGCAGAGAGCCTGACCACAGCAAGAGCAGCAGTGGTCCCAGCACCCCCGTACAAACTCTTCCCATCCCCTAGCAGCACAAGCGGCAGGACGGTTTCTACCCAGTCTCCCGTCCTCACTCCCACCCACCAACTCCAGCTCCTTCCCCTGCCAGCACTGAGGATGCACCAGTCCATCGTGCCTATATTGCTAATAACATCTTTGGTCAGCTCTGTACTACTTCACACATGTTTTTTTACTCTGTGTATACATACATTCATTCAAAATATAACACCCAGCTAACTATTTCATAACAAAGATGCGCTCAAATGGCCAGATCTAGTAGTACATCCCAGGACTGAAGGCTCATATTTCCAGTCCTATGTCACCTGTGACAAGACTGCTAAAGCAATTGCAGATTATTTTATCCCCTTTCAAAAATCAAAAACAAACAAAAAAGGAAAACAGAAAATGCTGCTCCGTTCAGTGAGAAATTCCAGAGAGCTGCATCACCTTGGGAGTGGAAAATAAAAGGAATGTGAGTAATTTTCAGTGGCTTTGTCCTTGAGTAGGACCATGCCACCAGAAACATTTTAATAGCTTAGGATGCTCAGCTACAACATTATCAGAACTGCTCCTCTCCCTGCAAGTTTCTATTTTTCTGAACACCCGTTGCTTCTGCCTACGCTGTTCTTGTCTGCTTTGGTCATCCTCCTTCACGCGCGTTTGAGAGGAGTTGTGCATGGGCACCACGTCCTTTCGTATCTCCAGGCTACTTGTTCTTAAACCGTATGAGTGCATGATTTATAATAATCATACACAATATAGAGTAACTATTGCTATCACTTGGTTACCACTAAGTGATGTTAGTAATGGTAATTTTTACTTTCACAGGTTTCACGTATTTTCAAGTGTTGCCCCAGAAATTATTATATTCTGTAATTTCAACCTGACCCCAAACTACTTCATCTGTAAAAACAGTAACAATTATTAACAACAGGAACAATGTGCACTGATGACAAATCCATATGAGACGTTTCTGACACACCATAAATTCAGTAAGGACAAGTCCAGATAAGGAACAGTCATAATTTGCTGCACAAGTACAACATGAAGAACAACTGGCTAGTCAATAATCTGCAGCATCAGACAGTGGGTCACTGACTTAGTGTGAGACATCAGTGTAATAATTTATGAGAAAGCAGTTACCATATCAGGAGATATCCATAGACTGTTCTCCGTAAGACAGGAGAAACAAGACTCCTGCTCAGGGCTGGGAAGCCTCCTCAAGAGCAGCGTCATGCTTTGGGTAGCATAGCTCCCAGAGGACAAGAACTTGTGAAAAAAAGTCCAGAAAGGCACAACAAGCACCCTCACAAATTTGAAAACAATGAAGGATGAGGAAAGATTATAATGATGAGGTTTGTTTAGTCTAGAGACAAGGGCCACATGGTAACAGCTCTGAGATAAGTAAAAGGTTTCTGCAAAGAGAGATAAAATGTACTCTTGTTCCACGTGCACTTGCACAGGATGGGAAATAAAGGCTGACATTTTAACACTGAGACCTCAGACTTTCAAAAAATCAAGTTTTCTTCGAATGCCTAAGAATGGAAAGAGACTGTCTACAGAGGCACAAGAATAAGCCTCTCTTCCCAAAGGTTTAAAAAACTATTAGACAAATAGTTGTCAGAAATGGCTTAGGTACAGTTATATGTGCCTTCAGGTGGAGGGACAGCCTAGACAACTCAAATTTCCTTCCAGACTTACTTTCCATCACTCTTTACAAATTTACCCCAAAACGCAAATTGGATTCATTCAAAAATTCAATCCAAACCTACTAATTTTTAAAACATCAAAACTGTTTTACTGTACTTTCACTTTCTTACTGAAATTCTAACTTGGCCTAATGAACAAATGAGAAAATAATCTAAAACCAAAATGTTTCAATGTAATGCTCATAAAACATGTATTATGGTGACTCTCTGTATTACCATTAGTTGCCCACCAACCCAAAAGATCCATCTTCCACAAAGATATCAAGATAATAAAGATAATTCCATTACTGGAATTCCAAGATTCCAACAGTATTGTTCCATATTGTAATTCCAAGATTCCAACAATACTGTTCCATATTGCTTCCATTATTGTGTTCACATCAGAATATAAACAGAGGTTGGGTCAGTTATAGTATCAGTCTTGGTGACAGTCTGAAATCCAGACTGTTATCACCAGAGAGAAGAGAAAAAGAAAAAAAGGAAAGCAGCAGTTCTGAAGAAATGCTAAGGAACTTAGGGGGAAATTGTTTTGAAGAGACACTGAAGCTTTGGAAATAATGAGACTACAGTATTTTGCTCTTTCTTTACTCTGGAGAACCAGAATTTGGAGGAAGCCCTAGGCTAAATTAAAACATATTTTTATTACACACCGAACCTGACTCTGAAGTATGTTTCTTTGGTCATGATAGCTTAATTTCAGACGAAAAAAGCAACATTAAAAATTGCTCTGTGACTCTATCCATGTTTCTTAATCTCCTCCGAGATTATTTTTAATGAAGGCAAGAAAACATATTTTGCAAGTAAAATAATCCATACCACATTTGTCTCCAGACCTTTAATTGTCTAATGCAATTTCCCTCGGAAGATGTTCGGTTTCATCTATACAATCTTTTTTCCTCAAAAGACTAATCAATATTTTGAAATATAAAGTTACTTAGTTTATAAACTGCCTTGACTTTTTGAATGAGTCAAACTGAAGTTGTAACAAACAATACAATTTACCGGTTTCCCCCATTCAACGTATGCAATCTCTTGCAAATGGTAGCTTCTGCCAGTTGGGATTTTGGTTGTCAGAGCAGTAAAATTTTGCTTTCCAAAGTTCATTCTTTACACACTGCTGGAGAACTTTGCATTTAGCACAGAATTGCCACGTATGTGCGTGCAACTGAATTGTTAATTTATAGGGGAAGGTGGAAAGCAATATTTTCAGTGTAGAGTGAAAGAAGATATTAAGTAGTCAAACCAACAAGGGCCATGCACGAGAAAGGAGACGGAGAGCACGGTAAAACCAGTCAGCTCTGCTGGACTGAAGCTGCCAGGCAATACCATTTCTTTACTAACAACAATAATGCTCTACGTATAGCCCAGATCCCTAACAGGCAAAAGAATGTTCCACAAAAGGGAGGAAAAATGCTATTTCAAAGAGTTCCCTCATGTCTCTTCTCAGGGAGTTTAAGGAAACAGATACCAAGTGCTCGCAACATTGCAGAAATGTCTTGAATTTCTTTACGGTCTGCATCCACTGAGTTTCAGGGGAAATTTCCAAAGAGGCAGCCCCGGACGCACTGCTGGAGCACGACACACTGCAAGGATGCCGCGTTCAGCTTTGTCCTTTGGGAAGCACACGCAGGTGTTTCAAAGGAATGCTTCGCCTGAGACCTGCCTTTTGATTATTATGGCTTTGGAGACCTTCTGAAAAGAGAGACCTGACAAGGGCACTGAGCTTTGTTTAGAGAACTTAATCCTCATTCTCCCAGCTGCTGACAGGAAAAGGCCATGTTTTGCTTAAGTAAAAAATTCCTTTCTTAGAATCAAGGGATAAAAGTAGTAGAGAATAGCAAACACCCTCCCCAAACAGAGTTAAAACACCCAACAGCTGACTGTTAACAGCAGCAGAAACAGCTTTTTCTATTCTACAATATATATCAAAGTAAAAAATCTCTGCCAGGTGGCATTAGGCATTATAGGGATATGAAAACCATCCAAATAATAAACTGATCCTGTGAGATACTAAGTTCCTCCCTCCTGTCGAAATGAATGGTGCGGAGGGTGCTATGGATGTAACCCGAGCAGTGAATCACACTCCAAAGCCTACAAAGCATAAGCCATTCCAGTGCTATATACTGAGCATTATTTGAAACATTTCCAAAAAGAGAAAAACCCACTGTTCATTTAAACTGAAATTCAGATCTTGGATGCACACATTGCCATGAGCTTTGATTTCCATTACCCCTACAATACTGATAGTGTAAGTCCAAGGAAAAAATTGTTCTAAGTGTTCATAGATTGATTTTTTCCCTTAAAGACCTATATTCTTACCAGTGGCACACAGACCTAGAGACTTCCAAGCATATTTCAATATTACAGGCTTGTAGTAAATATAATTTGAAGCATTACAGCTCATTCCATGAAGCACTTCTAGTAACCTTTTCTTAAACAAAATCTTTACCCATGAGTGGAAGAGTTTCTTTTAGGTATGAGTTTGTTGCTGCTCCTTCAAAAATCTAACCTAGCTTGACCAAGTAATAAACCAGTAAACCCCCCAGGCTGTACTAATTCAGACCCCAGGGACATGCAGAGTTGGATTTCCTGACAACGCCAACTCCAAAGGGAATATGCCAACTCAGCAGGACTTTGCCAGCAGCCTCAGTTCCTGCCTGCCCAAGGCTACAGCAGGCTGTGCAACAGCGGATGATGCACTGTCGTTCATCCCAATACTTGGAAACAGAGGCAGATCTGGTAAAGAGTCAGAATGGGTGGAGAAAACAGACCGAGCTCGACTGAAAAGCTGAGAAAAAGCATTGGAAGTAAAACCGATAAGCCTGACAAGCAGCAGAAGTCAGCTGAGAAACCAGCGCAGTAGGAACTATATAAACGCACTCAAGGAGGGGAACGGGCTTGGGGACAATTGAGTTGGGTGGGAACAAGAGTCACTGGATGCTTCTCTATAGCTAGCTTAGCATGGCACTTTGGTTTACTGAATCTCGTTGCTCCTCTGTGGAAAAATCTTTCTGCAAGGCCCTGGCAAAATGTCCTGTCCCTTCCAAGTGCTAGACTCATGGAGATTTGTAACCTATTATTTGTGCCACTTACTCTGTTCACTCAAGGGAAAGGTTTTGTGCAGTGGATATGCATGGTCATCAGGCTGCACCATGCTCTGGCATGACGGGTGTGTGCGTTATGTGACGGGACTTCTATTTTCCATTTGCTTTTTTCAAGTCTAAGCAATCACCTATAAAACCACAATATGTTAAAAGCACACTTAAAAAAAATCAACTTACCCACCCACTCACTTAGGAGATGGTCGAATTAGTGTTACTTCTGCAGGTTTGTTTAATAAAGGATACTTATTGTTGCCTGTAGAATCCTTTGTCAATTTTTGCCAGACACTTAAAAGGTAGGTAAGGTAAATAACCATAAGTAGAAAAAAATACTAAAAAAGGAAAAAGAAAAGGAATGTTCTCCAAGTAATGCAGCTACATGCTTTGCCATGACATATTTCTCCCAGTGCTACCTGGGTGTGAAGCCAGCAGAAACATCTAAGCCACTCTTTTCTCAGGTGATGCCCAGTTCTTTGCTCCACTTTTCTATGTGCTCAACCTGAAAACCTAGGGTCTCATCGGCAAGCATACTGAGCACTCAAGTACCACTGACATCTGGAAGGCCTTGCTTTACCTTGAGTAGGTAAGTGCCGAAGAATCGAGCCCAAAGTGCCTCAAACCAAGCATGGGGTAGAACGACGGTGTGATTTCACAAGTAGATTTAGCCAACGTCAGAACACACTTCCATTGAAAGAGACAGTCCAATCAAAAATTGGTTTTATTCTGTTTTGGTGGTATTATTTTGCAGTCACATCAGTGATCTGCTCTACCATGCAGCTGCCTAAGTACCAGGGACAAGTGGAGAGAGGGATCAACAGCAAAGAGATACGCACTGCTGCTCGCATGCTAAGTTAGGCTGGTTTAACCCAAATGTGAAACCACAGCCTGGGTGCTGTCTTCTAGCCTGAACTGTCCTCCGCCTCGATGCTCCATCTGCAAAGTGGGGGGACAGATATCTCTTTGTCTAACCATAGGGATTTGTGAAACTAAACTGAAGTTAATGAACGTTCAGATACTGTAATGATGGGTGTCTCAGGAACAAAACGCGAGGAAATGAATAATTATGGCCTCAGCAGGGTTTGCATAGCATGCAGTAAATAAGGCGCTGGTCACACATTGAACAATGCAACTAAAACAAAATACTGAATAGGGACTCATTAAGCAAGTGCTGCCCATCCTTTGGGCTGAAGAAAGCAGGGGTCCACTGGAAAAGCTAATCTGTTATCGTGCAATTAAAGACTGCATAGTAGTGCATACGCACAGAGGTCAAACAAAGGTTGCATGTGCAACATAAATGCAGACATTTTGAATGCAACACTAGTAAGGGTATTTTCATCTGGTTTCGTGCTTGTGTGGCTCTGAATATAAAACTTACCAGGCAGTGTTTATGGACTTGCCATCATTTTAGGTCTATAAATTGTCTTTCTAAATGTCATGTTACTCTCCTTAAGATGTATTAGGTTGGGTGCAGTAAGCGCTTGGTTAAATTCTTTTGTCCAGATCAGGCAGGAGACCAGATTAACAGGCTCAGTTTGGAGTACTGAGGTTGGGACACACACCTTTCCTCCACCGCATCCCCCCTACAGTTCTTGTGATGAGGCCAAAACATGGCTGCCTCCGCTACACGGGTGAAGATCCTGTCTGCGAGACAGGCGAATGAATGACAAAACTCTCCTTGCCATTCTGCAAGGGAAATTTATTCAATGTTATTTTAGATTAAGCTGCCCTGAGAAAAATGATGGGCATGTAACATGGAACTAGCTCGTAGCCCAAGCGGGCTGCCATAGGACCACTCAAATTTTGAAAGCCGTTTGGTCCAGCATATGGAATAGCAACAGTCTGTTGCTGTTTATATATATATACACAAATATTTCTATGGCCTTTGTCACCAGTGGAGACAGCTGCTCCCAATTAATGTTTCTTGTAAACAGCTCTATGGAGTCAGACTGCATTATTATTTCCATTTTGCAGGAGAGAAGGTGAAACAAGAGAGCAGACCAAATTCACAAAGGTACCTTTGTGCCTCACTCCCACTGCAAGCAGCCGAACTTGGTTCAGCCACAGAACTTCTGTGGATCTGGATCCACAAATCAGATGTGCATCTAGGTAGGATTATACTACAAACTTGCAAAATGAACTTAAGATTTTTAACTCCCACTCGGGTTTTACACCTGTAAAAGGTCATTAGGGGACTGAACACAAAATTGCATATTCGGGAAATTGAGCTGTACTATTTCCTTCGGTAAGGTCCTCTTTTCTGTTACTACCAATACAACATTAAACAGACAAGAGAAATTTGGAGAGAGAGAGGGGGAAAAAAAAAAAAAAGAGGGTTTTTCTTAATACCAAATAGTTTCAGTGGTGGGTTTGATGGCTCTTTTTCACGCTGCTTATGACTTGTTTTTCCCCTAATATTGTCTACCCGCTAGAAGAAATAGTATGCCGATAAACACGGAAGATATAAAAATCATTAATGCTGTCATGCATTAAGAAAACTCTTATCATTTTAGCCAACAGTTTCAGAAGCACAAATTTCTATACATCTTTTAGATCTATACAACAATATAATAAAGATTTACAACACCACCTTTAGTTAGCTCTGAAAAATCCTTTTGATGTCAGATGCAAGTGTTAAGCCTAACCACAGGACCAAAGCCCTCCTCTAGCCCTGCGAGTCCGAGTATGGAAGGTGTTTGCCCACTAGCAGAAACGCATCGTTTGGAGAGAAGCGAGAGCAGTATACCATTCACGGGATTTTTTCATCAATTCTCATTTTCTCTATTTGCCCACCGCTCGCCAGCACATCCACGGCAGGGCTGCAGCCCTCCTCCAATGTAACGCCCATCTAACAACTGCCCACCGAAAGCACGAAGGTGCTTCCCAGAAGGGGCAATGTCATCTTAGCGCCAGGACAGGAAAACGTACAGGTGGCAGCATTTGTTCTTAGCAGGTGCTGGTGCCCACGCTTGTAAAGCTACAGATTACGTTCCCTCCTTGCTCTCTGAACGCGCAGAGAACTCTGCAAACATGTCGCTTACAGAACTTGCAGAAAAATTGGAGCTTCTTCACCTATTAAAAACAATGTGTTTCAGAGACCTAATTTATCTTCCCTTCGTTTTACATCAGCTAGGCCTTTATTTCTCTCTGTTACCTAAAATGAACTACTTGTTACAAAAGACAGGATGTACCATGAAGCTGATTTTACCACATTTGTTGGTGGTGGGATGCTACTAGCGCACAAACACGTTTCAAGAGAAATGTGTTTGGCAGCCCCTTCCTGGGGCTAAAAGAAACTTCGTTACAAAGGTTAGATTTTTACATAAACGACAGCCCAGGCACTTTACATGCTTCCACAACCTAGCGGCATTCCATTTTATTTGTTTATGAGACTTAGTTTGCTCTTCTTTGGTGGTACGATTTTGTAATGAAACAAAACATGTACGTGACTCAAGTGCATGTCCACAGAGCTAGAAAGAGTCTAGGCCTTTTTTTTCCCTCCCCAGAGAAAAATTTCTGAGTGACTTATGAAAAAGTTACAATATTATATTTAAAAAACAAAATACCAAAGTAGAATGCCAGTAGATACTCCAGACTGAATCCTCCTCAGGTTGTATAAAGCATAGCATCTCCCTCCCTCCCAGAGACAAGTCAGCTTAAGACAAGCATTAAAAAAAACCTCAAAAACCAAATCACCACACAGTACTGTTAATAACCATCCCCAGCGATAGTGTCAGCTATCACTGACTGCTACTAAAGATAGTGGAGCGATCCCAAACGTTTTGGAGAACCCCATTTTAAAGGGAATTGACCAGTAAAACTATCAGAATATAACTATATTCTCTATCTGTGTTTGCATGGAGACAGTAATCTAAGAGAAATGCAAATTTATGTACATTTAATACAGCCACTACCAAGGAGGAACCATTACACATACCAGCATCTCTATTTCATACAGAGCTGCAGTTCCATACCCAAATTTTCCCACATGAACAAGCCTCTCCCTAGACAGTTTAATCCTCACTGTCCAGCTAAAACGCCTACTGCAACTGTGCTATCCCTATTTGCAGTAAGAAACGTCTCTAAACTTCCTTTATTGCAGCTATAGCTGCAATTTTTCATCTCCCATTTTTTTTTGAAGGGAAGAAATGTTAGTAACAACTTATTTGGACTGAATCAGGTATAAAATTTTACAAAAGCCATAATTAACTGCAGACAATTTTTACCTTCCTTCTTTTTACTGATGCCTTATGGTATGTATTTATTTATTTTCCAATTTATAAGGTAACAAAAATAATAAAGTACATCTTCAGGCAGCCACTAACAACTGAACTGCTAAGAGAACATACAGAAAATTACATTTAACAAATAATAGAGTTTATGAGATGTTCCAGCTCTTTGAAAACGGATCTGAAAGAATGCTCCCAAAGCCTAAATTTATTCACAAAATTGAAGTCAGTAAAGACAGATTCAGAAGGCGGCGACGTTATTTCTTCATCTGTAGCTGTATTTTCAGCCGGTGACTTCCCACAGGCAGCTATCGTTCATTCAACAAAATCTACTCAGTGGCCCTTATTCAAATAGAATATATTTAACAACTTAAATAAAATACTGAGTTTTCATTTGTTCCTCAGTCACAACAGAAAAGAGGTTAGTATAATGCCATATTGACCTAATCAATACGCATTCAGATTTAAGAAGAAAAACGTAGTTTGGTTCAGCTTCCAACAGCTAATTTGCACTGAAAGAACAAATCAGAGCAAGTCCCAAGAGGGCACCGGATTGATGGAGGGACCCAGCTAATCCACCCACCAGAACGGCGGATCTCAGGAGGGCGCCTTCTCGTCAGCCCGATGTCAAATACTTCTACCCTGTACAAAGATGCTGCATAACCTATGCTGAGACATCTTAGTTGGTAAGACCTTCATATATCACACACTGGGCAGCATCTATTTGGGCAGAAGGAACCAAGATAAACTCGGTTACAGCTAACACTTAGGAAAAACATCCTGTGATGCTTGTGCTTGCCTTATATTTCTAATAAAACTGAGTTGCCAAAAGGAGATAAAGCTGACTTACGCACTCTGTCACTGTATGTTCTGTTCCGAGAAGTGTGGGAAATGCTTTTATCTTCATTCCTTACACAGTGTATTTAATTAATAATTAATTTAACTTATTTAATACATCTGTTGCTTGATAGCAACATATGTCAATGTAGAATTAGATTGTTAATCATTACATTTCAAAATAGGATTTTTGTGCTCTTTTCTGCTAAAGGAAAATCTAGCTGGCTGCTGTAAAGGTTCACTCTGTATAGAAGTTGCCACGGTCAGAAAAAAAAAGTTCTCTTACTGCTTAGGCTGACCAGACAAAAAACAGAGCCGCCCATCAAAAGCCTTCAACGGTACCTAACCCAGGTAAAGGAAGAAACTAAGCCCATTTGTTTCTGAAGCTGTGTCACTTATGCTGAATTTCCCAATGCTACTGCACAGTCACCAAGACATTCTGTGGTTGGCAAGAAAGAGAAATTTGCTAGAAACCTCCTGCAAATGAAACCCAGCTGCTTAAGCACAATCCCAGATGTCTCCTGCACCGTGTGGCTTTGATAGATTAAATTGAGCATAAGAAAGAGATGAAATATTTATGAAAATTAAATTTGCAGGATGCATGTCAGTAAGCCTGAAAAACACTTTTTCAAACGAAGACAGGAAACCACATTTTTCACCCAACTGGGTTAGGTTAGGTTACAGCGGTGGTATTCATGGAGCTCCTGAGATGCTTATGTTTCCTGCAGACTGCTTAGCTTTTATTCAAACCACTCATTCCAGAAACAGCAACCGCAAATACTGTCTCTGACACCAGTGTATCAAACATTTATAAACACCACACTCCAATGAAATATTATGTTTTACTCCTTATCCACCAAAAGTTTAGTATTTTGAAGGCTGGGAAAAAGCCCAAATCACATACAGTACTCTGTGTAATGATACCATACCCTGGATACCAAATACTGCTGGAACGAACAAAACCCCCCTGTTCCGCATTTGAGGGAATGCTATCGGATATTTAAGCAAATTAATATATCTGAGACATCTTCAGACCATTTGCTCATCAAAACTTCATACTGGTACTGGCTTCCTCAAAAGAACAGTGAAAGGAAGAGTCAATGTGGTAAAAGAGCAACAGAAAGCATAAATTAATTAAGATAATATTTACAATTAAATGAAGCCATGGAAGCACTAAATACCTCATTTTTTCCAATGATAAACGTCTTGCATAAAATCCCCAAACACAACTAGCTTCTCTCCCTCTCTCCATGCTCCAAGGTCTTGCCTGTCTCAGCAGATCTGTTATCACTATGGTAAGCGTCACTACAGAATATGGTCAGGTTTTCCTTTCCTAGCTGTTCCTACCTTTCATCCCTCTGGAGGCAACCATCTTAAGAAAGGGTGGCACTCTCTTTCAAGGAGCTCTTCTCTCTCTTTTGGGGGATTGAGAAACCCAGAAGAGTTCTTCAGGGAGTTAATCTTTGTGATCATGTAGCACTCAATTACTTCAAAATCCTGCTTGACACAAATAGCCATACAAATACAGAACTAGGACTTAATTCACACAGATGGGGTCTTCTTAGCAAAGCAAAACTAGTACACAAGATTAATATTTATTCTGTGCATTAATAATAGAGGGGCTGCAGCTCTCTGTGTGGCTCACTGAATACTTTTGAAACAGAAATCAAAAGGCCATTAACTTCAGCAGAGCAGGAACAGAGACCAGTCTAACACTTCCCATCGTCCTTGTGCTCCTCGGACGCCTCCCGAGAGCATTACAGGGCCACTGGATGAGCCAGGACAGCAGAGCCGTCCCAAAGGAGATCAGGGCTTTATTTGAAGAAGCACAGCAAGCGACGTTTCCCAAACTCTCTTTCAAAAGAGGAGCAACGAATATCCCATTTCCTTTTCATGGATGTTTATATGCTAAGATTCAAGTACCTTTTATGCTGCTAAGCTAATGCAAAGCCAGATTTCAGCAGAGGAAGAACAATATGCTTTCTTAGCGTGCACGTTTTGAGTTGTATTTACACGAACATGCTGTGTCTGAAGAAACAGTCCAAAAATTTGATGATAGATGATCAGTACCGTCACAACACCATAGTTACTCCACAAAGAGACGTCATCAAAATCAGTAGCATTAGAAAATATCTCCTTACAGTCAGGTTGCAGCGTAAAATGCTAAAAAATAGTAGAGCTGCAAATAGAAGTTAGTAAACAGACGTGACCATCCTTCACCTGGATAACTGAACTGACACACTAGTCCTGTGATTCTTTTAAAGGAGTTAAGCCTCCACTTCTGCAAAGTACTCAAGGAAGAGAGGAGTCCTGTCAGTCTCAAAAGGATCATTTAAGTTTAAAATCATATAGGTGTTTGAAGTAACCTGCTGAGTAAACGCTTCACGGTTACTTTGGCTAACACACGCACATCTAGTTTCAGTCCACTTAAATATTCTGCTTTCTAGCGATGAATCTGGAAGAAAAGGCATTCAAAAATCATACAAGTGGAGCGTTTGCCAAACTGCAAAACAAGTCAGGCCTTCAAACCCAGTATCTCTGTCAAGGCCAGACAGCTGAGGATCTGACACTCAGTGGCTGATAAAACTCCAGTTCAGAACAAGTGGGTGCAAAGTATGCTTCGTGTGTCCTGGGTTGAACCGTACCTCCTAGAAAAACAAGGAGGGAGGGAATAAAGGAAGGAAAGATCCTAGTATTGCTTTCTTCCCTGCAGGTATGATGCTGAGGAGATCAGATTTCGAGCATCTGTGATGCTCACCACAAGCTGCTTTTATTGCTGATTAATAGTGAGAGATTAATAGCTGGGGATGCCGCATAATAGCTGCAGTATAAAACTCTCGAACACACAGTCACAGTTATGCATTTAACAGCTGGGTTCATACTTTCAGTGGATTTTGCCATATGGTAACCAGGATCAGTTTACACTTACAAAATTATTACTTTAAACGCGTGCTGTACAACTGCACCGCATAGCTACCTCTGAACTAACTCAGCCCAAAAGTTACCTATCCTCATCTTTCCCGAATCATCCTTCAGCTTTCAACAAGCCAAACAACGTCAGGTCCAACCTCCTAATTCCCAGCATTTTTAGCTTTAAGCCTCTCGCTGTTAAAACGCATTGAGGAGCAGCAAGTATCAGCGATGGGAAGCGGAGGCCTGGCACTTCGCCAGACAACAACTAGAGCAGCAGGTGAATGTGAATTTTTTTGGATTAAACCAAAGTACAGTACTGCCTGCTAAATCCCTTGAGCAGTGAACTGTATGACAAGTAATTATACCAAAGAATTTTGTTACATCAGGTTTATATATTCACCAGATTGCAACGATAATTAACAATTGCATCTACTCAAAGTCCCTGCGGCTTTGGATCTGTTAATTGTAAAGGCTGATGTGTCGCTCCACAGCATGAGGCTGAAGTATACCAACAGAGAGCACCATAGGCATAAGCATTACACTCCTCCTCAAACATACACCTGGCTCCTGCCCAGTTTTCTCATACTTTCTCCCCCATATTTTTCATGAACGCTACCCTTTTCCATTCAGAAATTCATCTCTGCGATTTCCACATACCGGTTTAGGACAAGCCTGCGACACGGTCGGTGCCTTTTGAAAAGATGCTCGTTTGTGGCCCTGTTTGGGATGCCACCAACGGTAGTATGGGAAGATGGAAAAATCTGTCAAATCAAAATCCTGCCTCTATCTTACACAGGTAAGATCAGCAGGAAAAGCTACGTTTTTTGATAAAGCTCCATTTTTACAGTAATTTAAGGCTTACACGTCATTCCACGTATAGGACTGATACAGCTATACAGTGCCAAATGCAAGGGATTTGGGCCAAAACTACAATTTTGCCCCATACCTCAGCCTCTTATGCAACATTTCTTTCTTTTTTTGAGCTGAACTTTGCTCAGATTATGGGAAAGAAGAGAGTTTTCCAAAAAAAGAAGAGGTGTTTTGGCAAGAAGCACTTTTGTCACCTGTTTCCTTTACAGTACAACCCTCTCATTTGCATCATCGAGCTCAGTTAAGCATTTTTTTCTAAATGTCCACTTAAATTAGCTTTTAGCCTATGTTATTTACGCTTCAGTTTTCAAACAATGATTATCTTTTTTGACTTTGCTTTTGAATGTTTCCTTCAGAAAGGATCTCCTTAAGTCTGAATTCCAGCCTGGAAAATTACCCTCTGTAAGTTTGTAATGCAAGTTGGAAATAGAAAATTGCGCTCAGTCCTAAAGCCTGAACACAAGATCCGCAGTTCAGTCTGACTGAACTGCTCTGCCTTTCCTCCTTACACTTTGATCTCAAGTTTAGAGAAGATTAAATTCAGCCAAAAATACCCCAACCAACAGACAGAGACAAGCAATAGGTTTGTCAAGAACAAACCATGTCAAAAGTATTTAAATTCCCTCTAGGACCAGGTATAGGCCTTGTGGACATAAGACAAGCAAGATTGCACATGAACTGGAGGACAGGTCTAGTATTCAAAAATGTTCTTAAGAAGTTGGAGAAATGATTGGGAGAAGCTGGGGTGCTATTCAGCCGGTATGACAATACACAGTTGGCATAACATAATGCACACACGCAAGCAATTGCACAAATAAAGAAACGCTCAGATCCGAGTTCTGCATTTTGAGGAATATATGGAGAGACTGAAAAATGCACAGCAGAGGTCAGCAGGAGTAACTGGAGACACTCAAGACTGGACAAACAGAACTGGGCTTGAACTGGAGCAAAGAAGACCAGAGTACACTTAAGACACTTTTCTAGAGGTGACAATAGGGAGGCACTGGAACTCATTGCCTGGAAACCTGTGGTCTCCTCATCACTGGAGGAAAGTCAAACATTGGTAACAAACATCGTACGCACATCAGAGGGACTGACTAAACTCTTGGTATTGCCTTTCTGCCCTATAACCAATGCAAATCTGCCATTACATTAATGATATAACTATATTTGATATTAGTAGTCATGAGGAACCATCAGGATCTCCCCAGGCGTATGTACAGGCAAAAGGCGGACTCCACAGGCTAATAATTCATGTACCCACTGTGATCACCCGGCAAGGAAATAGAAGCTTTGAAGCGAAAGAATAGAAGCATCTACTAAGCAAATTTAAGCTAGAATGAATACGGCTTTAGAAAACCTTGCGCTCAGCCTGAGGCACAGACTGAATTACTTAAAAGACATCTTAATTTGATTTTAAGCTCTCTTCTCATAACAACTTCTGGCCTTGAAACTGCCTAGAGCAACGGGACTCTGACCCATAACCCAAAGGGTAGGAGGAAGCAAAATGTTACAGTCACGTAACTTAAAAAGAAAGAAATACATAAAGAATATCATTACACAATGCATAGCTTTACAAGGTTTTTTCCAAGGATTTAGCTCCTAAAATTATCCTAAAGCACTCAGCTTCAATTGTTATCACTTTCTCTTTCTTTATTTGCTGAAAGATTTTGGGCCAGATTCCATCTCGTGTTCAGTATTTGGGAGGAGGACGTGGAGCTGGTGAGAGCACCCGCGGGAACCTGCATGGGCGCTCCCTGGCAAAGATCCCCCAGCACAAGCCTCTTGCCCTCTAAGCAGTGCTGACAAACAGAAATACACAGTCCTCAGAAGAGAAAAAGTCTTGTGCTGGACAAGCCACTACAGTCACATTTCCTAAAAAGCTTGTACAAGCGCTCAAAAATCAAGAAAAGCTTTTACTCCCAACTGCTAGAAGTTGGGAACGTATTTCAAATGCAAACTGTGAACTCATGAGCAGCTGGGTTTCAGATTATGCTACTGGGAATCTCCTACTGACACTTGTAGTTACACTGTTGATAAGACACAATATCTGAGGATCTTATCTTTTGGCATAACTTTTGCATGCTCATCTTTGTGCTTGGAATTCTGCAGAGAGGGAAAAATCTTGGTCTGTTCTGGACAAGAGAAGTTTTCTGTGCATATCTTTCAGCAACCTACTGCATTTCTTCTACAGATCTGCCTAATGCCCCCACAGATGCTCCTAACTCAGAATACACCTGATTTCCTTGAAGGTCATCACACCAAGATTCTCAGTGTCTATAGGAGCATATTATTTTGGCATGGATAACTGAGGATAGCATGGATAACTGAGGATAATCTAAAAACCCCCTTGTTTTTCAAGGGATCACACTTAAAAAAAAGTGTCAAAGCATTTACCCATGAAAATTTTAAAAGGGAACAGAGAAACTGGTAAGACTCAGAAACATTTATGACTCCTGGTTTCAGGGAAGTTGATGCAGCCCCAGCTGCACTCCCCACTTCGGCAGCAGAGGGTGCTGGCAGAATATCGAGGGTCCCTGCAAAAATATCCACAGCTGGTCAGTCAGGTGTGACTGCAATTTGTCCAGAGCATGCACTTCACGCAAGTATCCCTCAGGAAGAACAGCACCAGTGAACGGTTTTAAACTAGGTTTTCAGTATCATCTAAAATCTGTAAGATGGGCTCATCCCACGCAAAATTGTGCGGCGTGCTTGCTCCTATGCCTCATAGACAGCTTCTACAGTCAAGTCTAAAAACGAGGTCAAACATTAGGTATAAGACATCAGTCCAGCGGTTCTTGTGATTCAAGGAGAAAATGATCAACCAAGGATCACAAGCTTGAATCTGAACTGCATGCACCGATACCCTTGGTACAGACTCCTGCAGTCCAACTGCTGCTCTGAGTCCTGCTCTGCAGCTACCATGCTCTCCCCACGCCCAGCTGCTCCCGTGGACACCGTGTCCACTTCCCACCACGTCAAAGCTTTCAGGACAAATGGACTACATGAGTAGCGCTGCTGTTTCTTCTGCTCCTTAGCTTTATCATGTCTTATTAGGAAGCCAGAGTAAAATCATCTCAAGCATCAGAAAAACCCATGGTTGATGCTGAAGGGCTGTAGGTGAGGTCACGTGAAGTTTATCTGTTTAGTTAACGGAACTGACTAATTTATGGGGAGAAAGAAAAACCTTCCTTGCTGTGCGTAATTTTTTTCTCTTTTCAGATGTGATACCCAGCTTGCTAGCTAACTGCTTCACGATGAAAACATCCAAGCCAAAACAATTGAGAGCGTTTCATTAAATTATTTACCACTTTTTAAAAGAGACTAAGCTTAACAGAAAAATGTCTCTTCAACGACAGTAATTGTACAGTTCTTCCAAAGAACATCAGTACGTGAATGAAGAGCACCACTGTAAGCGCATTTATAAACTCCCGAAAACACGCCATCTCACTTACTGCATCCTGAACTTGTTTTCAAATGCGATTGTTGTACGTACGTTTCCAACCCATTAATACATGTTCCTTATTTTCAGTCTCCATAATGAATAAAGCTACCATGCTTCCGCTGTCAATCAAAATTCTGCCTAACTGCAATCTCTGTTTCCTGCTAACTAGTGCCCCCTTTTCTTATTAGCTATGTCAAATTGTTGCTTCTTGATGGGTAAATACGGCGTTTTCACTTATAATTAGCGTGGTGCTTTCCTGTTAAAACCGAAGCATGAGCAAGTTCAGTCTTCCCCCGAAACCAGCGCAACGTTTCTTAGTCTACAGTCACTATGACAAAACCCCTCGCCGCCAAAAGGGGTAAACAGACAAAAGTTACAAAAAGCACAAGCCTAAACCGCTCGCGATTTCTACAGGCAGATTTAACCCAAGGCAGTCGCTTTAAAGGTTTTCTCTCTCGAGCGGCGCGAGCAGCGCTACCGAAGTTGCGCTACCGAGGAGCTGCCGTTTATCCCCCCTCCCTCTGCCTGCCGCTCCCGCAAGCCGAGCGCCCGCGGAGCATCGCCGCGCCCTCGCTCCCAGCAGCCCGGCAGGACCGAGCCGAGCCGTGGGCTCCCGAGCCGTGGGCTCCCAACCCGGCCCCCCGCAGACACCTTCCCGAAGCCCGCTCCCCCGCCCCGCCGCGGCAGCCCTCCCCGCTCACCTCGGGCGTGCAGCCAGAGCAGCGCCAGCAGGGAGAGCCGCCGCGGCCAGCGCCGCTCCTCCCGCCGGCCCATGGCAGCGGCCGCCGGCCCCGGCCGCCTCCTCGCCGCGCCCCCTTCCCCGGCTCCTGCCCCCGGCCGGCTCCGTCAGGCGGCGCGGCAGGGCTGCCGGCGCGCCGGCGGGAGGGAGCCGGGCGAGGGGCGACCCGCCGGCCTGCCCGCCCCGGGGCTCGGCGAGAGCAGGGCTGCCGCGGCGCGGGGCCGCCCGCCCGCTGCCCGGGGGGAGCGGGGAGCCGCCGCCGGCGAGCGACCCCTGGGCTGCCCCTGCGCCGGCTGAGCCCCAGCCCTGCAAGCAGCCGTCCCGTCAAACGGCTCCAGGCTCTCGCACATCAAACGTTGCCTGTGCCTGTGCCTGTGCCTGTGCAGGGACCGCACCGGCGCGCTCGGGAACCGCGGCCCTCGCACGGGCAGAAAGCGCTCGCAAGCAGCAGCGGAGAGGAGAACCGCAGAAAGCCGCGCTTCTGCATGGCATTATTTAAGACGAGGCACCCTCCCTGCAGCACGAACTGCTTTGCACTGGACAACCCTTAGAAACACTTTCTGAGCGGGTGTCATTCTTCAAGTACGACGCGAGCTGCGTCAACATGTGCAGTGCGTGATTTCCCCGTAAGCCTGTTGTTAGTCAATCAGGCATGCACACGGATTTAACTTCACCCCTGATGGTGACACCGCGCACAGCAGTTGTGTCGCTTCTCCGCTGGGTGCACTAAAACAAAGCCACCTCATCTGTGGCTAGGGTTATTCGACTTCTGCGTTAATCGTTTCTTGATACTTGCTCAGCAAAATGTTCTTTTCAACTGATACACCAATTCTGATCTCTTGTCCAGAGAAAGGCCGCTCAGGTAGCGTCAACGGATACAAACCCACAAGACGACCCACCTGCACATCTGCCCCTTAGGATAGGAACAAGTGTTTTGAACAACTGTTACGGCATCAAACAGCAGAACTATGTGGTCTATGCTCTTGAACAAAACACAGGTGAGATCCCTAAAACACTGAATACAGCAATGTAACAGGAAAATTACAGACTTTCACACCACAATAAAAAAGAGACTCACAACTAACCCCTAAGCAAAAAGCCCAAGAGCAGGGGTAAACTAGGTATTTACAAATAAACTCCATATCAATATATAGTCATTATTAATGACAGCACTATTATTTTTATCTATAAGAAAAAGAGAAGTGGGTTTTCTGATTCATTAGCTCGTTTTTGATGATGTTTGCTCAGTTTGGCACTGATACTGGACTGCTGTAGCTAACGGAAGCCTGGCATCACAGTGGGCAAATTCCACTACCATGCTTCGAACAGTATGTTGCTCCAAAAAAGTGTTCTCCCAGAAGCTTTCTGGGGAAGATCCACATCTTTGATGATGCTTAGCGAAATGGAAATCTTGGAAGTGGCCGCCTAGCAGCTGTCATACAACAATTAGTAATAACAGAATAAAATCCAACTTAACGTGACTAAGCGTAATCTGGCCAAAGCATTCGTAAAACAGACCTTGACCAGCTATCATAAAAACGCGATGAGCACTACTCTCGTCTTCCCAGTGATGTGTGGAATTTATTTTTCTTTCCTCATTCTTTTGTTTAAAGCTCTATTACCTGCTTGATTACTACACCATTTTACAATTCCACTGCAATACAGACATACATTTCTATGCACATTATTAGAATACATCATTTATGCCAATATAATTTTTCAGTCTTTCCCGTGTTTTCAGTGCAATATATAGCAAGAAAGTAACATGGCAGTGTCTAAACTATTTATTTTCTAGTATGAGTCCTAATTACAGATTTGCTCCACACATACCAGTTTTCATGGGAAAAATTATCTTAATTCTAAAATTCATATTTAACCTATATGCTGTCTTCAAAAAGCATGCTTGATGTTTCCTTCCCAAGCTCCCATATAAGCACAAAAAAACCACCTTAGAGCAAGGCTTTATCATCTGCTGACACCATTTTAAATGTTTCTATTACTAAAACAAAAAATCCCAAACTGCCACATACCAAGCATCTTTCATCAAACACCACAGAGCAGACCATTCTTCCTACGGCAAACATAGGATGGCACTCCTATGACCTTTTTGACTGCAAGATGCAAGAGTATCATGATTTTGGACACTCGGGACAGACACCACAAGCCCCAGTTGTGTGACCATAAAGGACTGAAAAGGATTAATTCAGAGCTGCAAATGTCTGAATCTGAAAGACTGCCATTAAAAGTATGGGGAAACTAATTGGGATGCTTTAGGATGCCAGTAGAATCAGCACATCAAAAAAAGTTTCTTGTGCAGACTAAAGCAAACATAATTGTTTAAAAATCTGTCTTTAATTCATATTTGTATCTGTCCACAGATGTAACTAGCAGTGCAGTAGCGAGGTCGAAACTCACGGTGGGAAGAACCTCAAATACAACTGGAAAGCTGCACCGTGACGGGGCAATTTAAGTCAACGTGTGCTGGGATGGCCATGGTTAGCTAGTCTGGCTCACTGAAGGAAACCAGAGATCTGCAAGTAGGCACACAAAAGTTAGCTGAGGTAGAGTACCTCTTAAAAGTTACTGGCTTTCATCAGTTCTTTTTCAGTATTAACCACCAGTGCCTAATAGGTATTTGTTTGGGTGTGGATGGCAGGAGGACTCTTTTAGACAAAGAATCAATGATTCATCTCTTTAAATTAGGTTTCCTTGCAAATCCATACAGGATATATGGCTATCAGGTGGTATTCCTCTTTGGGACAGTGGCCAAAAAGAAAGCATAAATTACTTAAACACATCTTGATCGCCTTTTGGATGAAAAAAAAGAAGGGAAAAAAAGTGTGACACGGTTGCTCAAGACACCATGGTCATGGATTTGATGACACGAGAGATTTCCCTCCTGTCCCGTATTCCACTGTTTCTGACCTTAACATGAACAATACCATCCCATGCAGCAGAGCAAAGAGGTGACAGCTCAGTGATGGGAAGCAAAGGAAAGAGGGAGGTTGTTTGCAGATACACATCCTGCTCAGGTTTCTCTCATGTCTTCAGAGTTGAAGGTGTGAGCTGCAACTAAGGAATCTTTGTTATTGTGCATTTTCAATAAGGAGCAGGACGCTCCTGTTGTTATTAGAGCACAAAGCAATATAAATAAGAGAAGCAAGCAATAATGTGCTGTAATTACAGGGTTTGCAGGCAGGCTGTCAGCGTACATGGATGTTCCCCTCAGTCCTGGGGAATACATCAGTATTACACACTTACTCTTATAGAGTATGTAAGCAAGCAAAAGTACTGCAAATTACTGCCTTGATAGGGACGTTATATTTCCAAAAATGGAAAGAAAATTTTCAAGTTATCATAAATGTGGAAAAAATATTTTCACATCATAGAGGATGACATCATTGTTTCCATAGTTGTTAATGTCATCAATGAGGTAACCGTATCTTTGATTTCTTCCTGCTAATTATGCTATTTTCCTATATATTTTGTGTTCTGTAAAAGCTCTTTGCCCATTAAAATCCTTTTCTAAGCAGAAGCACAAATCAAAAAAGTCTAAATTAACAACATTTCATTGCTGCTCTCTTTTTTTTCCTAGTTTAGAAAACAATCCAGTACTTAAACTACAGTCAGTAATATCCACAAATGGACGGCTGTTCCTTCAGACAAAACCTGCTTAGCGATGCTTTCTCCAGGAAAGCTGGCAGAAATGAATTATTTAGGGCACTATTCTCTAATATTTTTACTCGCTTTGTGGTGAAACACAGCATCTCCATTTCTGGAGCACAAACACAAAAAGAATAAAAAGATGCTTTCACTCCACTGTGAAAAACTGAGGCATTCAAACCCAGGGACAGGCAGACAACAAAAGCTGTGACGTGCTTAGAAATCTCTGAAAAGGCTCTTAAAAGGCGCCGGAGAAGCGAGTTGAACCTCTTTTGCCCAAGTTTCTTCCCTCCCGCCCTGCTCCACCCGTGGGGTGCTCCACCAGCAGCCCCGAGAGGAGCAGCGCACCCCAGCCCCTGCCACCGCCTTCCACACAGCCCCCATCCCCCTGCGGCCCGCCTGAAGGGGCCGTCTAGTATTCCAGGCACGTATTCCTCTGGGGTTTGGGTTTTTTTTTCCCCCCAGAGATCTGCCAAAGTTTCCCCTCCCCTCTGTCACCTCCCCGCCTTTTGGAAAGGGTAAAACAGGAGCGAGAAGGGAGCAAATCCCATAGCTTGTCCAAAGCATGCAAGGATGATTTGTGTTCTCACTTATGGGGTATGACTGTCACCGTTGATCTGCTTTCAGGCCTAGATTACATCTGATAAGGGATGACCTTGGTTGAGTATTCACACATTATGCACTCATGGAGAGCATGCTGGACACAAAAGTCCCTCAGATGTTCTGGGCATCAATCACGCTCACAGCATGGAAGCTGCCAAACTTTTTTTCCCTTTAACTCGGGAGAGGAGAGGGTAGGCCAAGACAGACTTAATAAAGTTTAAAGCTGTGCCACAGTATATTTGGGGCCCATTGTCTTCTAAAAGTGTGCTTTTCAACAAATTCTCTACAGTTACCACGGGCAACAACTCGTCTTTAACAAATTGGGGCGGGGGGGCAGACTGTAGGGAGGAGGGAAGGCAAACAAAGGGCTTGCCAGGTCCTTTAGAAAAAAAGCCAACCAACCAAAACCCTTCTCTCTCTTATTCACCACATATTTACAAAACCAAAGTAATTTCTCAAAATCATTCCTAAAAACAAAGTAATTTCAACACATGTCTTAAAACAAATCACATCCTTAAGAACTCATGAACCTGTTGTTCACCACTCGCAAATACTTACACTCGTTACCTCAAGTAATGCGTGCTTTTGTAAGGAATCTATCAGAAACATCACTAACCACTAAAACATTTCATCTGTTGCAATGACTGACACCTCTATTAAAACCTTCCTGATTTCACAAGGATTACAACTAGTTTTATGAACCTTCTGTTTCAGTCTGCACATTTATTTTAAATTATGACAGTCAGGAGGAAATAAGAGCACACAGCAGGTGATACATGTGCTGCTCTGAAATGTACTTGCCAGCAGGGCCCAGCTTAATTTGTAAAGTCTAAATTCTCATACAGTATCATTCTTACAGACAAAACAGACTCTATATACTGCAAACTTTCTTGGAAAGAAACAGCCCAAATAAACCATGATACCGAGCTCTCAAACACCTTCTATTCCCCATATCTGTAGACAACATGATAGGACTCTCAAAAGAAGGTATGATTTGCTAGAACATGCTTGTTAACTCTGAAACCTACTTAGGCCCTGTAAACTTTCTTTCTTCCACAGCTGGGCACTCCAGCAGTAACACTGAGCTAAGGCATTTTTTTCATATCACTGGAAAGAAATGAGTACAAAATGCAAACACTCATCAACCAAAGCCTTGGACAGGATGCCCTGAGGAGTTCAGTGTGTTCTCTCTTTTTCAGTTTTAGATGCTCTCAGTGATTGTTGCTGCAGTTTGGGAGATCAGTTCACAGTATGATGCATCTCATCATGGGGAAGTTCTGCTGCTTTTCCAGAGCTAGTTGGTTGGGTTTTTTCCCTTCCAATTTAAAACCATTTACTTCTCAGTTATATGTCAAAAGTGACTGATCCTTGAGAAAAGGACACTGCCAAGAGAGGTGAAAAGACCTTTGGATTAAACCACGGGAAGCATATATCGAGAAGGAAGTAGTTTTCAGGCACAAGAAGATCTAGTAGCTTCTGATGAAAGGGACAATATCCAAGATGATAGCATGGGGAAACCCACTACCAGTTTCTCTAAATTGTCATTTAAGCCATTCCCAGCGGTAGTTCGGACACTCACTGCCTTCAGGAGGTACATTTCCTAGTGAGGACCTGCTGTGGCTGTGCATCAAGTGTTGCAACATATTCTTTTTAAAATACAAACAGCAAACCATCCATCGCATCGCATGTGGGGATCAGGATATGGTATGCTAACTAAAGGCTGAAATTTAAATCCAAGTGTCCTGTCTATAAAGCCATGTTCAGTCTTAACTGAAGTGTTCATTAGAAAGCTTTTGGCTACACAGCATTTGGATCACAAAGCTTCAAAAAACTAATCATCCTAGTAATAGGATGTAATAGTAATAGTAGTAATAGGTCCTACCCAGCCTCATATGATTGGGTCTGCAGGTTTTCTTCTTGGTTAAAAACTAGCCTATAAACATAAGTTAAAACTTGCAATATTTTGATGAAAATAAATGAATTTCTTTTACCAATATAAGCATGCACACAAACATACACATATAGATGCTCACCCTATTAAAAGTTCGTTTGTTGGTTTCAAATGCATTTCCATATTATAGAATAAAAACACATTTCTCCAACAAGCTGGATCAAAATCTAAATGTGTGAGGGAAGAATGCATCGTTACCTTTACTAAAGCTCCTTGCTAGGCTGACTATACTTCAGTAAGGAACCAGCATCATAAAAGGTGTCTATTTAGGAAAGTTAAAAGAGCTTGGACATGCGTTTGACTTAATAAACCAGAAACAATTATTTATAGTGTTTTGTCATATTCTGCCTGATCTTGCAACGAGAACCTGCACAGACCTTTATGTGGTACTCCAACCAGAAGTTACCCCCACAAACTGGGAGCCACGCAGCCACCATGGGCTCAAACAACTGAGCACCCCACAGCGATATATCTACCGCAACCACCACTACCCACAGTGACTCTATCTACCCAGCTGTTGAGCCAGAGCAGGCTTGCGTCCAGATGTCTCAGACTGCGGCAAAACAAAACGGCACCTAGCTACAAAGGCTAAAGACATCCCCAAAAGGTCACATAACATAGCAATCTCTGCACTGCCACACCGGATCAGACCAACAGCTCAGCTTGTCTGTATTTCTGTCTCCAGTAAAAGGTATTTGCTTTTTATTAATTTTTAATCACAACCTTTTTTAATTTCATTGGGATGTCTCCTGTCTTTTATCGTATAAAAGGTTAAATGGAAGAATCCAATTTGCCTCCTCTTTTTATACCTATTATTTTATCTTCCTTCTTCTGTCCCTTCTTATTGAAGTCCTCTCTAACCAGGCCCCAAATTTTAAATTCCTCACTCCTCTAGGAGATAGTTCACCTTGTATTTTAGTCACCCACCTGTTTCTGCTGCACCTTTTTATCAGCTGAGGTGGCCAGATATGAGCTCAGTGTTCCCAGAGGGATGTGGCCCTCACTGAGCGACACAGTCACTTTCAGAAATCACCTCTATCTGTTGTTTGGAGTCAAATGTTTTATTCACTTTTCTCGCTGTGCAAAGCAGAACATTTAATTGACTTGTTCAAGAAGACAAGAAGGATATTTTTTGTACTCAGAGTTAATTCAACATTCAGGAAATATACCAGGATTTCATATTTGACAATGTGCATTTGGCAAAAATACTTGAACCTGCCTATTGATACCACTTTAGCAAATCTCTCATGGCTGTGCTTGATTCTTTCTGATCTAAGCTAATTCAGATAATTACTTTTTCCCTCTCTGAGGTCACTCTTTCCTCCAAAGCCTAACATATCCAAAACCAATTCCAGAAGTAGCTCATTACTGCCTTCCTAGTTAACATGGCAGGAGCAGTGTGCCTCCCAAATCTCTGTTTCTCCTTTCCCTCTCAATATGCCAAGGAATAAGGCTGCAAGACCACAGAAGAGGAAGACCAACAGAGATGGATGGTTGGGTACAGAGGGGAGGAGAGCAAGGAGAGGGCTGTAACAAATAACATTCACGCTATTTTTTCAGGGCTTTCCTCTCTCGTCTGTATGCATTAGTACAGACATATTTTTGGTGCATGCAGTTTGCATGCCCCCCTTGGCACCCGCACTGCCAAAGGCAGGATGTCATTCTCCCTGGGCAGCACAAACCCCCTGTGCCGGGCAGCCCGCCCGCTCGCCTGCCACGGGCAGAGCTGGCAGCTGCTCTTCAGCCCCTTTCGCCACCTGGGAACCTAAATTTAGCCCTCTGGCCTGGCCAGAAGAAAGCTTTGAAGGGTCGAGGGCAGACGGGCTCGGTCCTATTCTTGGCACGCCGTTAGGGAGCTTAAGCAACACACATGCATCTCTGCGCACGTCCACTCCTGCCTGGTACGTCATTAGTCAAACCGACCGTGTACGTGCTGGGCGAGATTCTTTCGAGCTGGTTGTAACGCTAGCTAACATGCAAATTTGAAAGCGTGAAACATCAAGGTTTAAACCTACATCAATAAGCTACTCTATCATAAATTTTGTCTTCTTTTATAACTGAGAAAAATTATGCTAATGGGTTTTAAGCATGCATAAAAATAACAGGTAATGCTTTTATAATGTACAGCGTTCTCACCAAATAAGTTATGGCAGTGTCTCTTGGTGCAATATCTTATCGGTACAAAATTTTGTATTTCAGAAGTTCCTTTTGCCACACTTTGCATTTCAGCCTCCAAGCTATTCTCCCAAGCAATAAATGGACAAAGACATAGATTTATTCTCCTCCCCACCCCCCAAATGCATGTCTGATGGATTTGGAAAGTGCCCTGCAAGTTCAAGATAGGCATCTACAAAGTAAATCCAACACTAAATGCTTGCAGAGGATATTTTTTTCTTCCATACCTCTTATTTACTGGTTAACAATTTACAGTTGAAATCATTGTTTGCAATCACATTGCTTTATAGGTTGGACTTCACAGCAGATCACTCTGAAGAACCACAGTGGCACACTGGTTTTAAGGTACCCAGGCTTCCAGGGAGGTTAATGCCGTAATATACACCCACTATTTATAACTTTCCTATAATGACAGGTGCACAAAGACCACAGAAGTAACCAAACACACAGAAAGTAAGTGCATTTCATGACTTCAGTATCGCAAAGAGCACAAGCAGTACTTGGCATCAAAATAAATCTCAGCTGTATTTACACGTTTACCACAAGGACATGCTAGAAAAAATAGTAAAAACCCAACCCAACCCAAATGTTACTCCATTGCTACTAAATTCTTTGTATTACAACAGAAGACACGTCCAAACCTCAAAGCAGTCCCTAATTGTGACGTGGACACAATACGACCTCTTTGAGTCACTTCTAACTGGTATGATGAACTTGAAGGCAAGTAGGAGCTTGCATAGTCTACTGGGCTACTGAATTTTGAAGCAGTAATTTCAGTATCGCTTATTTCTGCAATATTATTAAAAATAAAACTACATTTGAAGATATTTGTCTTCAACAGTATCCCTTCTTGGGAGCTACCCAGACGGAGCTCCCACAAAAACATGCGGCCACCCAGGTCTCGGGCTGCAGGGAGTGCCTGGGCCTCTCGCTGTTCACGCATGGCAGCCGTGCAGACAGCTGTGTGAGGTGTGACCAGGTGGATGATTTGCTCTGCACGGTGGCAGAGCTACGGGAGGAGGTAGAAAGGTTAAGGAGCATCAGGGAGCCTGAGAAAGAGATCGACTGGTGGTGCCATGCTCTGCCCCCCCGAGACAGGAACAGGAGCAGCAGCAGCCACCAGTAAGAACCCACGATCAAGGGGATCCTCTATCCCCCCCCGCACTGGGCTGAAGGCAGCAGCTCAAAGGAGGAGAGTGAACGGAGGCGAGTCCACGCTCGTGGCGGCAGGCGAAGGCCCTCCCTGCCCGCCTCACCCCCCCGGTGCCTCTGCACAACAGGTATGAGGCCCTGGAGGTGGCAGGCCAGGCAATGGAGGATGAGGACGACAGTCTATCTACACCAGAGGTGTCACCCAGGTCAGAAAAGCGTACCTCTCGTATTAACACCACCTCCACAAGGAAGAGAAGACAGGTTATAGTTGTGGGCGTCTCCCTTCTGAGGGGAACCAAGGGTCCGATATGCTGGGGGGAACCGAGGGTCCGATATGCCGGACGGACCCTCCTCTTAGGGAAGTCTGCTGCCTCCCTGGGGCCCGCGTGAAGGATGTCACGAGGATACTCCCTAGCCTGGTACGGCCCTCGGACTATTACCCCCTACTGCTCTTCCATGTGGGGGGCGATGAAGCTGCAACACGAAGTCCTAGGGCGATCAAAAGAGACTTCAGGGCCTTGGGATGGCTAGTAAGGGACTCTGGAGCACAGGTTATTTTCTCCTCTTTCCTTCCAGTTGTGGGCAGTGACACTACAAGGAACAGAGACACCCAATCTATCAACTCATGGCTCCGTGGCTGGTGTCATCACCACGGTTTGGGATTTTTTGATAATGGGATGGACTACACAGCACTGGGTTTGCTGGTAATCTGATGGGATTCATCTTTCTCAAAGGGGAAAGAGAATCTTTGCTCAGGAGCTTGCGGGGCTCATCGACAGAGCTTTAAACTAGACTCGAAGGGGGAGGGGGACAATATCAGGCTTGCCCGAGGGAAGCTGAGGGACGACGTGCCATGGTTAGAGGGAGCGGGTGCCAGCGAGGGCACTCGGCCTGTGTCTCTGAGACGTGCGGGGTACGCTGGGGCACAACTGCAGTCGAACAGAGTTGAGCTGGGGGATACTGAGGCAACAGGAGGCAACAGGAGCCAAGAGGGAAATGCCAGTGAAACGCCTCAAAGCACACAAGGGGTGTTCTTCTATAAAGGAGACACGGGTGACAGCCCAGCTGAAGTGCCTCTACACCAATGCATGCGGCATGGGCAACAAGCAGGAGGAGTTGGAAGCCATTGTACATCAGGAAAACTATGATATGGTGGCCATCACGGAAACGTGGTGGGATGACTCGCACAACTGGAGTGCGGCGATGGATGGCTATAAACTCTTCAGGAGGGATAGGCGAGGCAGGAGAAGTGGTGGGGTAGCCCTGTACGTCAGGGAGAGTCTGGATAGTTTAGAGCTCGATGATGGTGATGATAGGGTGGAGTATCTATGGGTCAGAATCAGGGGGAAGGCCAACAAGGCAGATATTGTGGTGGGAGTCTGTTACAGACCCCCCAACCAGGATGAGGAGACAGATGAACTATTCTATAAGCAGCTGAGAGAAGCCTCACGATCACTAGCCCTTGTTCTTGTGGGGGACTTCAACCTGCCGGATGTCTGCTGGAAATACAATACAGCAGAGAGGAAACAGTCTAGGAGGTTCCTAGAGCGTGTGGCAGATAACTTCCTGACACAGCTGGTGAGCGAGCCAACGAGGGAAGGTGCCCCGCTGGACCTCTTGTTCACCGACAGAGAAGGACTTGTGAGCCATGTGATGGCTGGAGGCCGTCTTGGGCAGAGTGATCACGAAATGATAGAGTTTTTGATACGTGGAGAAGCGGCAAGGGGGGTCAGCAGAACTGCCGCCTGGGATTTCTGGAGGGCGGACTTCGGCCTGTTTAGGAGACTGGTCGAGAGAGTCCCCTGGGAGGCAGCCCTAATGGGCAAAGGAGTCCAGGAAGGCTGGACATTCTTTAAGGAGGAAGTCCTAAAGGCACAAGAGGGGGCTGTCCCCAGGTGCCGAAGGACGAGCCGGTGGGGAAGAAGACCGGCCTGGCTGACTAGAGAGCTCTGGCTCGAACTCAGGAAAAAGAGGAGAGTCTACGACCTCTGGAAGAAGGGGCAGGCAACTCGGGAGGACTACAAAGGTGTAGCAAGGCTGTGCAGGGAGAAAATTAGAAGGGCCAAAGCTGAGCTAGAGCTCAATCTGGCTGCTGCTGTAAAAGACAACAAAAAACCACTTCTTCAAATACATTAGCAGCAAAAGGAGAGCTAAGGAGAATCTCCAGCCCCTAGTAGACGGGGGAGGGAACACAGTGACCAAGGATGAGGAAAAGGCTGAGGTACTTAATGCCTTCTTTGCCTCAGTCTTTAATAGCAGGGCCAATTGTTCTCTGGGTACCCAGCCCCTGGAGTTGGAAGATAGGGACGGGGACCAGAATGGAGCCCCCATAATCCAGGGGGAAATGGTGAGTGACCTGCTGCACCACTTAGACACTCCCAAGTCTATGGGGCCTGATGAGATCCACCCGAGAGTACTGAAGGAACTGGCAGATGTGCTCACCAAGCCCCTTTCCATCATTTACCAGCAGTCCTGGCTAACTGGGGAGGTCCCTGCTGACTGAAGATTAGCCAGTGTGACACCCATCTTCAAGAAGGGCCGGAAGGAGGACCCGGGGAACTACAGGCCTGTCCGTCTGAACCTCAGTACCAGGGAAGCTGATGGAGCAGATCATCCTGAGTGCTATCACACGGCATGTAGAGGATAACCAAGGGATCAAGCCCAGCCAGCATGGGTTTAGGAAAGGCAGGCCCTGCTTGACCAACCTGATCTCCTTCTACGACAAGGTGACCCGCCTAGTGGAGGAGGGGAAGGCTGTGGATGTCGTCTATCTAGACCTCAGTAAAGCCTTTGACACGGTCTCCCACAGCATTCTCCTGGAGAAACTGGCTGCTCATGGCTTGGATGGGTGTACTCCTCGCTGGGTAAAGAACTGGCTGGATGGCCAGGCCCAAAGAGTGGTGGTGAATAGAGTTTACTCCAGTTGGTGGACGGTCACAAGCGGTGTTCCCCAGGGCTCTGTGTTGAGGCCAGTTCTGTTTAATATCTTTATCAATGACCTGGACAAAGGGATCAAGTGTGCCCTCAGTAAGTTTGCAGATGACACCAAGTTGTGTGGGAGTGTTGATCTGCTTGAGGGTAGGAAGGCTCTGCAGAGGGACCTGGACAGGCTGGATCGATGGACTGGGGCCAATTGTATGAGGTTCAACAAGGCTCAGTGCCAGGTCCTGTACTTGGGCCACAGCAACCCCATGCAATGCTACAGGCTTGGGGAAGAGTGGCTGGAAAGCTGCCTGGTGGAAAAGGACCTGGGGGTGTTGGTTGACAGCCGGCTGAATATGAGCCAGCAGTGTGCCCAGGTGGCCAAGAAGGCCAACAGCATCCTGGCTTCTATCAGAAATAGCGTGGCCAGCAGGACTAGGAAAGTGATCGTGCCCCTGTACTCGGCACTGGTGAGGCCGCACCTCGAATACTGTGTTCAGTTTTGGGCCCCTTACTACAAGAGACATTGAGGTGCTGGAGCGTGTCCAGAGAAGGGCAATGAAGCTGGTGAAGGGTCTGGAGCAGAAGTCTGATGAGGAGCGGCTGAGGGAACTGGGGTTGTTTAGCCTGGAGAAAACTAGGCTCAGGAGAGACCTCATTGCTCTCCACAACTACCTGAAAGGAGGTTGTAGTGAGGTGGGTGTTAGTCTCTGCTCCCAAGTCACAAGCCATAGGACAAGAGGAAATGGTCTCAAGTTGCGCCGGGGAGGTTTAGACTGGATATTAGGAAATTTTACTTCACTGAAAGGGTTATCAAGCATTGGAGGAGGCTGCCCAGGGAAGTGGTTGAGTCACCATCCCTGGAAGTATTTAAAAGACATTTGGATGAAGTGCTGAGGGACATGGTTTAGTGGTGGTCTTGGTAGCGTTAGGTTTACAGTTGGACTCAATGATCTTAAAGGTCTTTTCCAACCTATACGATTCTGTGATTCTTTTGGTGGAAGGTTTTGTTTGTTTGTGTTTTTTTAGCTAAAATGCATATTAAACCTTAAAAAAACCCCTTGGCTCTGCCTCTTTAAATAAGTAGACAGCTTCTTTAGTCCTTCACATTCCTTCACCTGTCCCCAGTTACACAGCACAGCTGCTTGCGGGTTTAAGATTTTTTTTGTGAAGTAACAGTTCATGATAATCTCATTAAATCCTTTCTAACACTTTCCAGTTCATACAGGATTTCCTTCGCCTGAACGAGTGGAGCAAGGATTGGCTGTTTAAGCAATCTCTGTGCAAAAAAAAAAAAGTCACCGACAGCCCTCCTCACAGAGCGACCCTCAGCAGCCGGAGGGTGCAGGGGAACCAAAGCTTGGCCCCAAGCGAGGAGCTGGAACAAATCCGGAGAGGCAGCAGCTCTCTCCGCTGTCTCTCTCTACAGCTGAAAAAAAGCATTTAAAGCGTAATCCGCAATATCTTCTGTGTGTAAAACAAATCATGCACTCAGTGAGCTCCTTTACCTGTAAATCATTCTGTTTAAATGTAGACAAGTCCCTCTCTCCGCCAGCCTACGAAGTCTTCAAAGGAGCTGGGGAGTTGCGTTTTCCGAGGGAGGCTCCACGACCAGCTTGGCTGCTCAGACATCTCAGCCATTCCCAAGAACGGGAGACAAGCCTCCCCAGGGGGAACAGAGAGAGTGAAACAAAAGAGAGGAAAAAAAGAGGCCTGATTATTTTATAGATATGCCTTCTATCAGATCTTACAAGCCATGCTGTGGGTGTCCTGAAAGCATTTTCAAGGAGAGGGACCTCCACAGAGAAGCCTTGGTGATGAGCAGATGTAAGCGAGACATTGGGAGTGACAGCAAGAAAAGCTGGGATGTCAAACTGCTCTACGAGGAAACGGGAACAATTTTTAGGCTCCATTACAAAACTTTTTATAGCATCAACTGCTTCTATCAAAACAGTTAGTTTTCATTTCACTATACACGGTCTCATCAACTTCAGTTTAATGGGATTTTTCCCTATTTACATGCACTTAAATGGCAAACGCACATTTCCTGCTCCAACTGCCAAAAACTACTTTTTCAACTTGCCTGCCTAAAGCCATCCAAAACGAGCAATGCAAAACGTGTAAGACAGTTTAAAGTCTGTAGAAAGGGCTGGCCAGCTCAGGTATCTGGATAACAAATATTTTTACAGGCCTTTCAGTGGCTTAAATCCAGGACAGCTCTGCAGTGATTTATTTGTCTCCAACAGCTCTAGGGTGGCCTATGTAAAGTTAGCTGGTAACCACAAACCAGGTCCCTAGTGGGTACGTTCCACACCCAGCACAGCAGCAACTGGTGCTCTCTTGCTGAGGGTCGCCGTAGAAAGACCAAGGACTGAGGGGGGGATGTGGGATATCTCATGCCATCGGAAGGAACGAGGCTCAGCAGCAGAGCATTATGCTAGGATTTTGCAGGATCAAAGCACACGTCATCTTATTTAAGCCATAAATGTAGGTGTCGCTTTTTATGATCGCCCTGCTAGCACTTTGAATAAGCATTAAACACAGTTTTTAAGGGTTATGCAGAATTTGTCTTTCAGAAACATACTCCCTTAAGAGCACACAGCGTAAGCTGTTTGCAGTCTGAGTTGCTACTGCAGTTCACATTTTTTTATCTGGCAATGTGAAAATTGTCCCTACATCTCAGTGTGGAAGGGAGAAAATATTAATGGCACGACCTGTGTGTTCACTATTGAGGACAGTTCTGATGTCCGAGACTTCACTGATGAAGACGTTTTGCATAATTGTAACACCTTATTTAAGATAGAATTGGTTGCAAATCTCCATGCATTGAAAGTCTGCACGTCTTGCCACCACCACCTCCTCTGGTGCAGGGCACCATCAGGACACTGCCCTGGCCTGCAGGCTCCAGGTTCATCCATAGAACAAATAGGCTTCTCAAAACCCATGTGAAATATAATTAGTGGTATAAGCCTCATTGGATGGTGCAGGAACATACTTTTTAATTCTTGTATGCTCTTAAAGTGAAGATTGCCAATCAATGAGCTCCCAGCCACTCATTGCAACCGAAATAAGCGCTTGCTCTGGTCAGGAATAACTAGCCCAACAATTATCATACAAGTCTTACAATGGTGAACTCGCCTCAGTCAGTCATTGCTGAAAGGACTGCTCAAGTAAGCCATAATAACGGCTTGGCCCTTGGCAGCTCTGGTACCGTACAAGGAATTTTGCCCAATCTCCGAAAAGCAGCACATGCGTATACCAAACCATACTGACACGTTTATTCCATGAAATCACACTGGGCCGCATGGGCCGCTCGGTGATGTATTAGAGGAGGCTCTTGGGAGCTCATTAAACTTCTGCCACTGAACTCCCCAAATGTAACGGAAGTTGCAATGATTTTTTTTCTTCCTGCCTCCTATGCAACTCCATCCACTTCCACGAAAACATCCAAGCAAGACAGAGGCTAAAGTGTAGCACCTGTAATTTTTGTTTGGCTGGGATGATTCAGTAACATCTGTACACTCAGTTCATGTGCTGATGCAAGTCTGGTATCTTCATTGTCTCTCAATGACCTTAAACCATCAATCAGGCTGTGGTAATTCTCACCCTCTCAGATGAAAGCTAGAAGGTGATGGGAGACTCCCAAATCTAACACAACCAAAAACCCCACAGAAACGCAACTTCTTTTCTTGAACAATTCCCCACTATCTTTAAGAGACATGATTCAGACAGACATTACAGTTTTATGTTGTCGATTCCTATTATATTCACTCAGGTCTAACATAGTAAGTACCTTGTGTCTAGATTCAGTTTTGCCACATTTTTCATTAATTTTGGCTGATCTATTTTTAATATATTCTCTGTATGTACCTTCTTTAAAATGTGCTAATTTAGTTCTCTGGCTGTAGATAATACGTTAATCTCGGCACTTGCAAATATTCAGATGGAAAATAAGAACTAGACACTAGAAGTCACATGCTTATTTAAAACATGTAGCTGGACAGTATCAACATGACACAGGGTTAGTAGATTAAAATTAACCTACAATTCTGTAATATCATCAAATAAATCGCCCTGCTAATAAAAGGAAACACATTTCCATAAGAATACGAGTGGTATCCAAGTAACAATTCCACAATGATACATTTTCAATTAAAGAATTACAATAGGCTCCTCTTATTTTTTCTCCCTAATGTTAGGTTGTAATTCATTATTGTACAGGCAGCTGAATATTAACTTACAGCTTCTGTTCTTTGTCTTTGTAGTAACTAGGAAACGTTTTCAAGGTCAAATCGTGATTTTATTACAAAGATATCTACACACTAAATTTTTGAAGTTGTCTTGTTTTCCTTTATCTGGTTGCTTGTTCTCATCTTTTTTATCAAGATACAGAACTATTAACAAAATCTATGAGAAACTGACTGCCAGACTGACAAGAGTGCAGAGGAGTGGGTAACACAAGAGAAGCAGAAGTAGTTCTATTTACTGCTATTCTGTAACCAAAAAAGGCTCATTTCCTGTAAGACCACAAGACTTGGAAAGCAAACACATGGTTAAAAGAAAGCAGAGCCATTTAACGAGTCAATGTTTGCAGGGGGCAGCCAATTTATTATTTAACTATCCATTTATGGTGACAACCTTTTAAGTGCAAGGGTGTGAAAATTAGATAAAACATGATCTTTAACTATCTTATGTGGTCACTTCATATCATATTCTATCACAACAAATCACTCACTGGTGTTGCTATATGATATTACAAAATGGTCATATTTAATCAAATTACAAGCAAAATACATTACATTCTAAAAATGATTTTTCATATGCAGCTACGTTTCTGTTAATAACGACATTTCTGAGTTTTGCTCAGATTGCATTGATGCCTGAGAGGAAGGAAACAGTGCCCTGTATTGTCAAATTCTCTACTAAGGCTTAGTTTCAGCAATTCAGCATTCATTCCAAATGCTTAAATTCAGTAGTCACTGAATTTAAAGCTTGGAGAAAACCCTATCCTCGGAATCTGAGAAAAGCATTTTTCCTTGAATTTGACAGGAAAAAGAAAAAAAAAAAAGAGAGGTATGGAGAAAGAGAGAATCAAGACATTGTTCCCATTACACAGTATCTGTGGAGGGATTATTTCAAGTTAGAAAGCTACCAAGAAATGCAAAAAAAAAAATCTTACTTGCTGAACGGTAGTTCCTGCTTCCCATGAAAGCCATCTGTTCTGTGTATGTACATGGTTTGAAAGACATTCCCGGGATTGTGTCAAGCCAAAGGAATCCCCACTAGAGTTACAGAAACATAAACTCCCTTTACACTGGCAGGAGAGCTCTAAAATGCAACTCTGAAGACACGTATACCACCACCAGGCTCAGAACCATAACAGTTCTGCTGACATACCAGACGTTACGCGAGATTTTCTCATCTGATATTATATTATGAGAACTGAAACTTTAGCAGGGATAACATTGCAAGACTTTGAATTAGAAATTCTTCAGATGAGTATAAGGCGAGATCTCCACTCCTCTCTATTGCAAAATGGCATCATCACCCTTTCTCCCATTTGCAGCTGACATGAAAAATGCCTGGAAAATATTTTTGAAATAGGATTAATTCCATAACGCAATTTTTGTCATTACTGATTTTAATGGGAGTGAGACACGGTGCAGTTTGAATTATATACTTGTTCCACATTCATTTCCAAACTCTGGAAACAGAGGTCTGAAAACAAAAGTCTAATAATTAATAATCACATAAGAAGGACGATCCTTCCTGTGAGCCTTGCGTTTTCGCAATCCCTTGTCTACTATATGACTGAGTTCAAATTTCAATTATTTTTCCTAGGGAGCAATTAAATACTGCTACCAATGTTAAGCATAAACACAACTCTAACTACAAGCAACGCTCAGATGACCAGCTCAGGTTCAAGGGTTCACTGCACATGAATATCCATAAATACCACTGACAGCCTTAGCAGTATAATGAACTTTGCAGCAACTCATGCAGGCAGTCTACATAATACATGAACATAATGCCCCTAACCTTAAAGCAAGAAACCTCCACAAGCAATTCTGAGCTACTTTTATGGCTGAGACCGTATATTTAAGAACTATTTAAGACAGAGTCCAACCTTGCTTTTTAAATGTTCATGTGTTCATTATTTTTTAAATCATCCTGTAGAATCAGGCAGTAGAACTGAATGAAACACGAGCTGTACGTAAAGATGGTCAGTTCCACTGAATTGTCACACCAATCAGCAGTATATTCTTACCTCCATTCATTTAAGCATGCAACAGTACAAATTAAACACCCTTTGCTTTTTAAGGAAGCACATAATATTTTATCTTTAAGATGTTTACATTTTTTTCTTGCAAACACTGGCCACAGTACCACACAGCCTCCCATAAATAGATATTTCTGGCATCTCTTGAAATATACGCCCCGCTCCCAGCTCCAAAACCAGATCTGTGTTAAAGAAACACTCTCTATTTGAAATCTAGGGAATATGTTTGAAGCATTGGCTTTGCTGCTTTAAGTCCACTACTTATTTTCCTAGTTGCAAAAATGCTGCTTCTCTGCTTCTGGTGGAGCTGCAGCACGAATAATAGAGGAAGCTACTATACAAATCTGTATACTTCGTAAATGCTGCTAACAAAAATGAGCAAATTGAAAATACAGTATATTTTCAATTGACTCCAAGCTTTAGGAACCCTAAGGGTTGATTAAGATGACTTTAAAGAGTTATAAAATAGGAAGATGCATGGTTATTAAGTCAATGGTGATTTTGTAGGTACATACAATGTAACAGCAATGTCCCTTCCTATCTTCTTGATCTAGATCATGGCAGAGATCTTCTTATGAGGTGTTTTTTGCTATTTTTTAAGTCACACAAAGTTATCACATCCATTTCTGTCTCCGCTGAAATGTTATCGCTCCTTAAAAAACACTAGCTAGAGTGAACCATGCGAGACCCCCATCTATTTCGCAGACAAGTCAGCTGGGCTTAGTTTAAACAGCCTTCAGCAGCAGCTTAAGGCAAGATATCCGAGCTTATACCAAAACAGATGAGAAGCACTCAGTGGTCTTGCCACCTCTCTCCAGGAGAAAAGCAGTAATCATCAGCAGATATGCAGTAATGTATTAAGACTAGCACATCTGTTCCAGCAGCAAACATCTGTCTGCATCCTACTTTATCAATGTACTGACCTGGAGTTCAGCACTGTGCGGGAGCTCAGTGTTACTATCTACGATGCCTATCATGAAGACTAAGAATTTCCAGCATAGCTTAGGGGTGCTACAGGGCCCAAATATAAGCTAGAAATTATGACAATTATTTTATTACTAATTTGCTTTCTGATACTTAACATTAGATGAGCAGCCTACTGAAGTTAACAGACCCTTCTGATCTTGAGCTCAGGTTGCATATTGATCACTGGTGACCACCAAATCTCCACAGGCATTTGCTATGGTCTGATCAGCTTTACTAACCTATACACCAGGAGCTCACACATAAATACCACCGCATGTAATGAAAACCTCCTTATTTCCTGTGTGATCCTGGGATGGGAAAAGCATTTCCCAGATTGACCGTGCTGAAAGACAGCTTTTTAAATGTCAGCTTTTTTATTTTTCTGCTCATCAGTTGAGACGTGCTTCTGTGCAGCTTCAGAAGGCTGCTGCACCCACCAACCAACCTGAACCAGAGATGCTAATGCTTTTTGGCCACAACAGGCCTCACCTTCATGCAGAGACACCCAAAAGGCATGTTATTCTTGCAACCGATTCCTCTGTACTATGACAGGCGGAATTCTGTCTTTAGCAAGAGGACAGATGCATGCCTCTCTGAGAGCCCTCGGAAGAGAAGGTGGCAGGGAAGGGACTGCAGTGCACCGGTGCGGTGCCTCTGGCCTGCCCACGCCCACACCGTCCTTGGGAGAGGGAAAAGTGGGGTCTAGATCACGAACCGGGTGACCCAGCCCCTGCCGATCGCTAATTTTAAGTGAAGAATGGGTTTGTAATTCCAGGAAAAAAAAAAAAATCAATCCAGTAGCTGTGCCGTCTGCATTTTCTGTCTCCAGTGTTTGCCTCTTTAATGCTTCAAATTTCTATGGGTGGTTTTGGTAGTCCTTTTAACATATCACCTTACGGCTGATTATGATCTCTTTAAAACCTCTGCAAGGGATTTTCCCCAGATAGACAGGGCAGTAACCACAAGCCTATTCAGTGGCTGCAGTAACATGACGTGAATGGGTTAGTCCCATCTTTTCTTTCTTGTTTGCAAGAGCTATTCAACCATACTCACAAATAGCTTTGTAAAGGGGGACCTGAATGAGGTATTTATCATTCATCTTGGGTTGAAAAGCTCTCTAACCCTGCTAGGACACAGGCTAATATATAGAAAGTAGTGCTGCTTGCTTCCTTCACACCTATAAGCTTGCACAAGTTTATAACACAAGTCTGAAAATTGACATAATGAAATGTAGCTATTTGAATATCCTAATTGCAAATTTACAGGGGATTATTGCAATTCTTTGATAATTCTTAAAACGCTACGAGTGCTTCCCTAAACTTTCTCAGTGACATGAAAATATAGCTTGAAAGCATTTACTATAGTCCTCCTCTGATAACTAAAAGGCCATTATTCCAATTACAGTATTTTGCTTTAGGGTTGATGTGCTACAATGATTAAAATATACAGACTGAGATGGTACTTAATGCATGTGCCTAGGATGCAAATATGGTCTCAAAGCTAGAGGTAAATAGCAAGCTATCTCAAAGGCAACAGAAAGAGGTGGCTAGGGAAGAGCGACGCACCCCATTGAAGAGCACGAGAAAGACTCTAAGAGGCCATGCAGCGGTGCGTGAGTGCAAAAGGCAAGCCATCCGCTGGCCAAGTGGGGTCACTCAGTTGCCAGAGTGGCTATGACCTCAAATCCCAGCCAAATATTGCACAGGCAATAATCCTACAATAACAGTAATGTATACAATAGGCTCCCAGAACTAACTAATGCTGCTTTTAAAAAAAAGAAAAAAATATTTATTCAACTTGTTAAATTCAGGCACACTGAAGAAGTGCTATTTCTCAGAACTGTTACCAAATCAAGATGTTATTTCCATGTTTCTTTAGAGGCAATTGTTTACCTTTTAAAAAAACACTATTTAAAAATACAGTCAAAGTATAAAAGCACAGTCACCATAATGTTTAAAAATTTTACTACAACAAATGGTAGTTTCCAGGTTACATCTTGGTGCTGACAGCTTGCCTGTAGCAGTAAAAAAAAAAAAAAAAAAAAAAAAAGTATGCTAAATAGCCCTAGGATAAAACTGATATACACTGAGAATTTGGATTTAAAACCTTGACAGTTTAGGAGACTCACTCTCCTCCATGAGCCAAACAAATCCAAAATGCGTAGTACTTGCTCAAATACTCATATGTTGCATGATTCAGCATCTCAATCACTTCAGTAACTTGTTAGTCTTGATCTTAATTCTTGATAAGTAGACCCATAAGGCTGCTTGAAAACTCAGATTTTTTCCTTTTTTTTCCCCAAAAACCATTACTGAAGCAACTAATGATAAATTTAAGGGAACTATCCTACAAGACCTTGAATAGTTTCAGCCTCTACTAAGACTTTAAGACACTCAGACCTTAAAAAAAAGACAACAAACAAATAAAAGTTAATAGCTGGCAGTATTAGAGATTCAACTCAATATATATACAGAGCAACAAAAAAGGCATAAGCTTTCACATCTAAGACCTATCATGAATCAGGTCCAGGCAAAAATCAACATGAAATATTGACCTTGGCTGAACATATAACTCCCAGAAGTCGGCACTGGACACTATATATAAGGGAATGTTAGCATTCAAATGGTCAGAGATGATCTTGCAAGAAAGAAGAGTGGAATTTCTACAGTATGAGTCTCTGTAACAGTTGCCCAAATAGATTCATCACCATATCACTTAGCAATATAGTTTCTTGCCAAAAGGATGGTATCTACGATACTACTGTATTTGCCAACTCCAAATATCAGTTTTTGACAAGTCATAATTCCACTACCTGTGAAGTGGAGAAGAAATGATATAAATTAATAATCTACAATGTGATTTGTCACATTTACTGGCTACCTAATTTCCACCAGTTGAGGTCAGTGGCTTTGACAAATAACTTTGTCAGAAAATAGAGAAGTTACCATTTTTTTTGTTCTAAACTGATTTGTAGAATTTTTCATGTAGCTTCTTCTGTGCCTTCCCCATACAACTGTATGAGTCTTTCATACTGCTCAATCTTTTTTACACTACCAATTACTTGTTCAAATACCAATCTTCTATATAATATCTAGCTGATACAATTTTTCCTCTGAACTGCTGAATTTATGGGGCGGGGGAGAATAGAATTTCCTTAATACCCACGTTCTAGACTGCAAGAGGGAAATTGCTCCCAATAAAGGTTTTGGATGACTCTCACCATCCCCTTGTACATCACAAGCCTCAACTTAAAAATAATTATTCACAATCTACACGGGAGACTAAGTAGTGCAATTACATAGGACCATTTGACAGCATTAACTCCTTACTTTCATATCAGCAAAGCCAGATTCTCTGTAGCAAGTACATATAAACCACAGAAATGGACTTACCGTTATAAGGCATCTAGGCAAGAACAGAATCATGTTTCAGATATGGAATTCCTTGTTCCCAGAAGGCATTTAATCCTCTGTGGTATAGTAATTTGTATTCAGTTCCTAGCATTCGTGCAATTCTTTCAAAGACTGCATAGATAGCCTTTGCAACTGAATTGCTATTGTGCTATTGCTAACGTTCAGCAGAAGAGAAGGATTACTTTGGGAGGTACTCAGGTCTTGCCATATTAAAACTTGGACGGGAATTACCATATAGGATGATTCACATTCAAAGCTGGATTTTCACAAATTAAATGCTGCATTTTAGTAGTTTCTACCTCTATTCTACAGAGTAATAGGGAGCAAAAGGTTCATACATGCCTGTGGCAATCTAGAAGTAACTAAGTCTGGAACCAAAAGGACCCTAACTAAACCATGAAACCTCAGACTCTCAAAATAGGAGGCATGGAGGTACCCGAAATGCCACGTCAGTCATCCATATTATTATTATTATTCTATTTTGTGTACATTACATAAATCTCTCAGAAACCCAGCATCATAACTGGAATTGTGAGTCTATTAATTAACACTGCATATACACAGTAGTCACAATGAGGAGGTTGTAAAGAAACCATGAAATTGCCTGGGAATCTGTTGCCTAAAGCCAGAGGGACAGGAATTCAATTAACTCCCCAAATAAGAGAGCTCTTCACATGTCTCGCAAGTTGTTTCAACTCCCCCAGTGTTTTCATTTGGACTCACAAACAAACAGAGCTCAACAAAACCGGTAAGGCTATCAGTATTACGTGAAACGTACTAATAAGGCAGAAGAGTGGGGGGCCCAGACACACCTTTGAAGACACACCTTCACACAATAGCATCTTAATTACTCTTAATTAACAGGAAAAGGAAACACACTGTAGTCACACTTGCAGTACACACCATCTGTAAGGGCTAGATGCTGCTGAGTTGATCCCTAGTTGTTACACTCAATGGCAATTTAGAGAAAAGATTAGTTTGGATCTTTTAAGCTTTTCAAGATTTCAGCTTTTTTTTTTTTCTGGCACTGTACATTGAGGTATTTTTCTGTTTTAAACATCTGCACAGTCTTGTACCTCAAAGGTACAATTTTACAACAGAAAAATCTAACTATTTCTGTGATGCAGACAAATCTGTGGATGCACCTCCAGTTCCAGAAAAGTTTGGGGATTGCTTTTTGCAAAAGTGTTGCAAAAGTTCTTTCGAGTATGAAGCTCATCAAATGCCACAAAACAGAACTGAATTTTCCTCTCCCTTGCCAAGCAGGCATTGCCCGGCCCCCTTTTGGCAAAGGGGCAAACACTGGCCAGACAGCTTATGACTGTAGCAATAAGATCCACATTGCTATACACTAATGCCTATACATTTGGAAAAATGCCTACATCTTTGCAGGCTGGGATTTTCAGGAAAGGTAAAAGCACCCTGCAATCATTTGCACAGTGTTCATTTTATGTTTTCATTCTCATTTAATGGTAAAAGCCCATTCATAGCTTCGGATACTCTCTTAAAAACACCAATGATTTGAACACAAGAATTTCTTCTTTTTTTTTTTCATGCTAGTCTTCAAGCTTTTGGAAATCATGTTTTCAAACTTCTCCCTGACTTGATGAGAACTAGAAACTTCGTTTTGCTTTCTTGCATGAAAGCAGAAATTTTCATTTGATCACTTGAGTGTGGACACTAGGGATATCAGACAAAGAGCAATTATTGGGAGGCTAATGATGAGGTTACAAACACTGGCAGCTCTGTGCATCCATTCAGAGCACTGCAGGAGAATGCTGACAAGTTTGCTTGCTTATCCTTCAATCTCCCATTGAAAATGCTAATTCACTGCCATCTATTAAAAAAAAAAAAAAAAAAGAAATCTTTCAAATAGGACTTTCCAAAACATTCTTCATTGTAACTTCAGGACCTCATCTCTTGCATGTGAGCTGACTTCCCGGGTGTGATGATCACTGACAGGCGACTGGAGTGTTGTTTGACCTTAACTGCTCGCACTGAGCCACCAGCTGCTTTTTCAACAAGAGGGAGGAAGGACAGGACCTCAGGGAGAGACAGCCCAGGAGAGGAACGGGTAAGAAAGGCGGCATGAAACGCACCCTGCATCGCCACGCTGGCTGGCATCGTACAATTCCCAGGTTCTGTAGGTATACAACAGGGATATTCCCACCTATCTGTGTTACTAGTAAGCACACTGCAGGAAAATGAGCTGGATGTGTGCCTTCAGCACAAAATGCAAGCGAACACGTCAAATCTAACAGGGAAAAATACCTGCAACAGGAGAGTCCTAGGGATCTGAGGAAATACGGAGACAGATGCCACTGAAGAAGTGATGGTTTGTGCCACCCTTTTCAAATAAACATAAAGAAGCAATGAGTGCCACTATCAATTCTTCACCTGTCCCATCCTGAACACAGAGGGCATGGTAATGTAATTATACTACTACATAACACCCACTTTTTTTTTTTTTCTTTTTTTAGATTCTAGGCAAGTGTGTGCATTCACATTACTACAAGAGCTTGACAGACTGCTTTAGTGACCTATTGGCAGTTAAATGTTGGCCAAAATTGGGATTCTTATTTCTCCTAGGCTCCAGCATGCCTCCTGTACAGGCACAGGAAAAAAATGGAAAGAATATAGTTTTCCCCTTGAACAGCAGCCAGCAGAAGTGAGCTGTCAGGCCACTGGAGGACATGAGCACATGACATGAAATGTCCTCCATGGCATAGGAAGCCTTCAGCATTTATCCTTCACCTTCTTATCCCTTTAAAGTGTTTGTAAAACAAATCCCGTATTTTGTTCCAACTCCTGCAACTTTCTGTCCTCTGCTCTGGAATGCGAAGACGAGCTAGACAAAACACTAAGGAGGCCCTCGGAGAAGGAGGGGACCTTCAGACCCACGCAGCCTCCTCAAGGATGAAGTTTACAATCCACTTTTGTATTTGCAGTTGGCATGAGCAAGTTTCAATAATTGTAATAAAACACACACTGAAACTGGGTATGTCTTAGCAGAAATTTAAACTTTCAGCTCTCCATTCTGAAATCTGTCCTCAGTGAGCGAGTGTTAAAACTAGCTGACCCTTGCTCATATTGCCTGAACTGACTCGAGTTAAGATAGGCAATGCTTTTGGCATTGGATTTTGTTTGCTTGCTTTAAATTTTTGTCAGGGCCATGGAGATATATGAGCAATGAATTGATAAAACATTACTGTAATGTGTTTCAATGGTTAAATATTTTGTTTTTAACTAAAATAATTTTAATCCTCAATGCACCTTCTGCACTGTTTTTAACTTAAAGTGGGAAGAAATTTTGAAATCTCTTTACAGATAAGTTCTTTGTTTAAAAAAAAAAAAAGAAAAAAAAAAAAAAAGAAAGTGTTTCAAAATAAATGGCTTATGGCTTGGGCAGTGTTAATGAGGCAAGACATTCCCAAAGAGACCGGAGAGTGACAATAGCACACAGACTGTGGTAATGCCACAACTGCAGAACTGCCCCCCAGCAGCGAACGCCTACTGAAGCGAAGCAAAGCCAAGCCGGGGCGGGGGGAGGACAGGACGACACACAACTGTTGCAAGTTCATGCACCCCTATTACAAATTCATTTTAATTAAACAAAGAGATTATACAGACATTGCTGACAGGGATTATCAAAATAGAATGGTGCCACCTGCCCCTTGCAACCCAATTAATTAGTGGAGAATCTGAGGTGCCAATTATCACAAAGGAATAAGAAAGGATCAGTAAACACAGCTCATGGTGAACTTGAAAATTAACTCTTTCAGCTCACAACTGAAGCCCCACAGCCTCACACACAGCCCTGATGCTTCTGCTACAGCCCTCCAACCCACACTGAGAGCACGCAACAGACTTCTGCAGATCAACATTTCCTGGGGTCTTGTGAAGGATGACCACTTCTGCTCTTCCTAAAGTCACCAGTGTAGTTTTAAAAATTATGTTAGGAAATTTAAAATAGCAGATAAAATCATTTAAGTTTGAAAGGGTTCCTCAAAGAAAAAGATGGCCTTCTTACTGTGCTTGAGGTTCGTCAGGAAAATGTAGATCATTTTCCACTCCATACCAGAGAGTTTTTGAGACAGCAAGTCTCTGAGCAGAATTCCAGTTATTGACAGAAATCAGCTAAAAGTTTTAGTTTTCTAGGAAGTAGGTCTGGCTCATACATACTTGCCCTCTTCTCTCGCTCCTTACGTAAGAGGAAGAATAATCTCTTCTCTTTCAAGCCCTTGGGATGTCTCCAGGAGTAAAAGGCTTACTGAGAAGGAAAATAGGAAGGCTCAGCAGCAGTAACTAACTACAAATCTATTTTCTTGGGGAATCCAGCGTCTACCAGAACATTCCAGATACTTCTGGATTTGGATCTATGCAGTGTGAGCTGTCACTAAAGGCACTGCAGTGCCCATAAGGGGAGCCTGCCTTAGCACTTGCACAACAGGCTGATGGTGGCCCTGGAAAGGGAAGAGCTACCGCCATTTGCCCTTCCCTGGTGTAAATCCCATATCACTTTTAGTAGAACTTCCTCCTCCTTCTAGAAGATTCAAAATTGTACCTCCCCTCAATCTGTGGGTTTGCAGCTGTGTCGTAAAGAGGAATCAGTCAGTACTTCACACATGGGGCTTCTGTATTTTTTCCGACCATTGGAGGAAAGACACTGAGTAATGACATTTTCAACTCTACCTCACCAGAAGAGTGATCTGCTGCCTTTTGGGGGAGGCAGTGCTAGCATGTTTTATGCAAACTTGTAATCACAGCTTAACCCTACTTCATGGTTTCCTGAAGGTCATAAAAAACAAATGAACAATCAGATGCAAAATCATAGAATGAAAAAAGGCAACTACTCTCTTTTTTCATTTATTTCCCTGAAATATAATTTCTTTTAGGGAATGTTTACTATCCACTATGTTTATAGTAGATGTTAGGGATAGTTAGTTATAGGAGATGTTATACATCTCCACTATGTATATGGTCATTTTATGGTTACATTGACAGCTACTAAAAGTATGATATAGAATGACAAGCTTGGCTTGTAGAGCTATAAATGCTCAGTACAAAAAGGCTGGGTGAACCTTCAGTTAGCCTAGTGTAAATTCAGTGTTATTCTATTGTCTTTGCTGGATTTGAGTGCCACAGCTGGAATTAAACATCGCTCCCTGGTTTTGTGCTATTTCTTCTTTATTGCATTTGAAATAGAAAAAGAAGTGTTGTACATGACGAAATGTGTCATTAAGTGGCAGCTAGGTGAAAGCTGTATTGATTCAAATGGGAAAAAAATTAATTTCAAAAGTTTGTTTTCACTGTTAACATTGTTCAATACTCCTGTAAATAAAAATGAGAATATGGATATTATAAGCTTGGATAGAAGCACCAGGTAACACAACTGGATTTAAATTAATCACACAACTGTGATTGCATGATACATAATTACTTTCCGTATCTATCTTGAGAACTGCAAAACAAAGGCCAAATACTTCAAAACAACGGCAACCGGTGAAAAACGACAAGTTTTAAAAGCAAATTTGCTTGTAATTCCAAACTCCTCTTCTGTTGCAAGTGCCTGCTTGATCTTTACTCAATGGCTTTATTGTTTTGGGATCAGAAAGTGAGGGCTTCAGCTCTACAATGCACAGTTTGTCACCCTTTGGATAAAGGAGTTGCGAACCAAAGGAGCGGGACATACTTGCATTGAACACAGCGTGCTCTGAAGAGCGGAGCACATGCTGGCAGGACTTGAAAGCCCTGAAATACCAACCAGTCGCACCAGTTAACTTGGTGAGACCTCCGCATACCTGTGGGGTGTGAAAAGGGCCTGGTGCTCATCATTCCGCATCAGGATTGAGTTCATCTTATCAAATGGGCCTTTGAGCGTATTGTGAAGTAATTTACCAACTGAAAAAATCATAACGATTTTCCACTTCATTTACTTCAACAGTAGCTACGTAATGTCAATAGTTTTAAACATTTAATTAGACGCACCACGTGTTTTATGCTCTACTAATTATATAAAATTGTGCTCAATAATTTTCTTCCCATTGAAACAAACCTTAAGCAGCTGTTAAAACACTAATTGGGCGAATGCTTCCATGCCGTGCATTTGACTCGGTGCCAAGCGCGTTCCTCCCGACGGTGAGCAGGGTTTTTCCAATGTCCATGATGGAACCATAAACGCACGTCAATCTCTGCCGTGCCACAGCGCCAAGAGCTAACTCCAAACATTTACTTTGGCCCTCACCTTTGAAAACTAACATAATATATAAAATGCAACAGTTCAGAAAGATGTTTAATTATACTGGACTTTTAATTTTCTCCACTTCCATTTTTACCTCCAAAGAGCAGCTAAATTTGACACAGAGCTTGTCATTTACAATCTCCTATGAAATCAGCACTTTTTATTACATCGGAGCTGCTTCGCAAATGTTATCTTGCAGTACGGTCAAATGGAACCACGCACTGAAACGCGTTGCTGAGCCTGGTAGGGATGAGGCCCTTAGTACTGGGGTATTTTAGGGATATTTTGTTTCTAGAATGTTTAAAACAAGCGTATGAACCACAGTTATACATGTGTATGGTGGCAAGGGATGGGAAACCTTGGCAGGTTTTTTTTTTTCAGTTTTACATGAAAAGAGAATTCAGAGTTTTTATTTGGTTTAGATAGCCTTACGAAAGGGCACACAAGTCTTACCATTGACAAGTTTTTGGTGATCCCAATGGCAGTCTGAATTGAATCAGTACCTCTGAATCTCTCAATTGGCTTCATATGGAGTTTTAACCCTGGATGTAACTCCATTAAAATCAGGTTCTCTTAATTAGGGACTAAATCTGTACAGCTGCAGGCCTAATCCCAGCACTCCTGTGAGGACAGAGGATTGCCAGTAACAGGAATTGTCAGACATGGTTCCTACCTCAGCAGTCCCCCAAACCTGCCTACACCTCTCTGAACTGGGATTTTGGTCCTGACCACATCCTGACGATTCCAGACTCCGCTTCAGGATTTGTGGGCAGGGTTCCTAGAAGAAGCAGCTGCCTACACTGGCCATCTTCAGACACACACGCTTACACTTTTCTCTACATCTATTCTTTGAAATGAGACCCCAGTGGAGAGTACATATATGGTCTAAAATTCAAAAGAAAACAGATTGTTCTCCGTCTTTGACATATTTTGACAAATTTCTAAACATTATCACCTGTGTACGATTGCTGCCTCTACAGCAACAAAAGTATGTATGGCATATTACAAAAAATATATGTCTTATAGTTTTAGTTAATATCAAGTCTTCCCAAATTGTGTTAACTATATTTTTTTTTTTTTTTTTACCATTTCCAACGATTGGTGATCCAACTGACAATGGGTCTTCTAAAATACACTGCACGTGGGGACTTTCTTTTATATATTCTATGTAGAACAATTCATTATATTACTGTTCACAAAATAATTATTTCATTTGAAATAACGATAAATTTACCTTAAAGGCTGTTTATAAACCAACTTCATAGCATTCATTGAAACAAATCTGCAGTTTACAATCCCTTGTTTGTGTGAAGCACTGACTCTGAAAGGGGAATGAATCACACGGCTTTCCACTAAGATATGAAGCCTGCCAACACTTGTAGGACACTTTCCAAAACACTTCTGGAAAATGAAGAGGGACACGTCCTGGCTTCCTTTTCTAGTAGCATTATCATCTATATCAGGTGTACTGTTGAATGTTTTTATTTTTTCACTTGCATGTTCTGAAGTTAGGTACATAACTAAAAAGGGCGCAGTTTTAATCCACATACCACATTGCTGAAAACTGGAAAAATAGATCTGCTTAAAAAAACCCAGAACATAAAAGATGTTGAATTCCCATAGTTCACATTGACCTCATGTACCTGTAACAAAGGGAACAAACATTTTCTTTTTAAAAAAAAAAAAAAAAAGAAAGAAAGAAAGAAAAGAACTAAACATATTTAGTGTCTGGATATAAATTCAGACAGATTTCCTTTTTCTGCCCTGTTATATTACATTGGAAAAACCCTGCCAATGCAACAACAAAAGCCATACACAACCAAGAAACATTTCCAGGGTAAAGAGCAGCGTTTTGCTTGGGTTTTGGAGGTTCCCACAGTTTAGCCCTTTTTTAGTCTATTTTCAGAGGCAGTAATATGCCTGTACAAAGTAGGCAAAGGAAGGTATAGCTGAGGCAGCGTTAATATGAGCCAAATGGTTTTCCTTCTTTCAGACGGTCCCTTCACCTGAGACACAGAGGGTAAATCCCTATCAATAAATTATACTGAGAGGTAATACAAGAACAAATGGAAGCTGTATTAAATGTATCTGCAGATATAATTTCAAGTGCTCTTCCTATACAAACAGGCCTATAACATTTTTCCTAGTAATTAAGATGTCATTGAGTCTCACTATTAAACTCTTGAGTCCCAACACAGAGTTCCCTTTCTGACCTTTTCATTTTACAAATCAAAATAGCAAATCTAGTATTTCTTTTCCCACCTTGCAGAAGAAAACATCTCCATTCAACAGGCTAACTCTAGCAGGCTGATCTAGGAAAATGTCATCTGAACAAGCTTAGTGCCCAAGCACCATTTCTGCAGGACAAACAGTTAACGGTAGACCTTTTTGTGCTGTTAGAGATGAAAATTTAAGTCATCTTTTCATAAATAAGTCAGGCAGTCTCATACTTGTGGAAGGGAGGAATTAATCTACATCACACTTCTGATAAATACTTAAATGAGATGGGCATGGGCACTTGCCGTGGATTTGGAAATTTAAATTAGTACATGATAGCCACTGTGTTTTCTTCTGCTTTTGTGTTGACTTGTTTAACGTACTGTAGGGATGTTACACAGGGATGATGTGTAAGTCTGTAAGTTTAACATCAAGAGTTTAAAAACAAAACCAAAAAAAAAAGAGTATTAGATATGACTTCTATATTCACCACTACAGAAAAGTTACATATCCACAGTATAACACATCAGCCAAGCTAGCACAAGGATTTTCTAATTTTTGCACGCATGAAAAGCTGTGAAGATTCACTCCCTTAAGTGTTCTTCCAGAAAATCATAGCGGAAATTACACTAGTGTGGAACAATTACACTGTACACATGGTGCTCTCTTCTGTAGCCAGTCCCTACACAAGCTCATGGACTGTAACTCAAAGACTCTAGTACGTCTTTCCAACATTCTCATCACACACCATCTGAAGATGTGTTTTAGATGGGATTAGATGACTTCTCAAGGTCCGTTCCAACCTGAACAGTTCTATGATGCCTGCAGAACATTAATAATTACATCAGGTGGCCATAACCTCAGTATCTTTCACACGTAACTCATTTCCTAATTTTTCCTTTTTACTGCAGGAGACTGCTGCACCCACCTGCCTCAGCCCAAATAACTCAATGATTTCTTTTTTATGCATAATGCGCAGCAGAATACAGGGGCTACAGAGTAATTTTCCCTTTCCAGCTTCCGTATTTACTTCATGGAAACTTCTTTTATCAGCCACATTCACATTCTTAGAAATGTGTTTGTTTCAATAAAAATGACTTAGAATTTTATGGAAGTTTAAGGCCAATGACCCAAATCTTATAAATCACTAAAAATATTTTTTCTCATAGAATCTTATGTTGCTTTTTTCTCAGTAGCAAAGAAAGCATCTTACTATAAACAGTTACATTTTTGCCCACACTAAAAATTCTGTATTAAAAATATACTAAATGAGGGACAGATGTTTAAAACAGTGGACCTACAATGAAGTATTAAATATTGCTGGCACAGTGAGTCCTTTGGTACAGTTTAGTCTCTTTTCGCAATAGGCATGTTTTCACAGCTGTAAAAGCACCAGAAATTACTGTCTTTGCTCCAATATTAATATAGAAATCAATGAAAAATACACCAGACTGCTGAACAGATTAGACTATTGTTCATACATTTATTATTAAAATAATTTGATTTTATCAATTAATATTAAATGTTTTGAAGTTGTTCAAGAGGAATAGTGTCACTTTGAAGAGTACATGGATTATCTATGTAAAACCAAACAATTCCACTTTTATCAAAAGAAAATTGCAAGCCTCATTAAGAAATCAAACCTGCTACTTAATTTTATGCTCAATGACAAAGTCCAACCCACAGCAGCACAGAGAAGATGGACGTCTTCAGAGAAGAAGTGATATCATCTTGTGTGATATCACTCCAAACTTGCACTGCGTACACAGTGCTAGGATTAAAGCCCTTTTTCACAGGTACAGGTAGATGGCTTAGAGCTATGGGAGCAAGAAGTGAGACAGGGCAGGGAAGAGCAGATTCTATGGTGCAGTAGATTTTGATATTAATAAACGCTAAACATAAACATGAAGGGCAAAGAGATAACACATACAACAGAATGATAATATTAAAAGCTGCAGACCTTGATCTAGCAACTGCAGGGATGAACTCCACAAATTTATAACCACGGTAGGACCTGCTCACCACTGTACATTAATCTGGTGCTCCCACAGGAGGAAGGGAAGAGCACATGCCATGAGCACTTCATTTTGGATCTCCTGCTACATTAGAGGTTTAATTTCTGTATTCCAGTGTGGTAGCTCAGAGCTCCAAAATCAAACATCACAAGCTCACACTACTGGCCACATTTTTTCTCAGCCTGTTCTCCTTTTACTTGAGCAGTAAGCAAGCTGTGACCATCATAATCCTGATGAAGTGATGCCTACTTAAGTTTGCAGCCCGTCTGGAATAATAGTAATAGGTATGAGATGTCAGCAGCTCAATTTGTTTTAGTGGGTCCTACTTCAAATATCAGTTAGGAACATTAATTCTTGTGACGTGAAACTCTTTTACTACTCAAAGCAATAAGGAGAGGAAATGTTACAAAAATCTACACTTATTGTTACATGAAGTGTGGAGGACTAGCTTGGGCCCTTGAGGGAACCGGGAAAAAATGAATCAAGTGAATGTGTAGGCATCTAATAATCTTTGTTCAAGTTGCTGATGGAGAAGGGATGGGCTGCTGAGGAGAGACAAAGCTTGATTAAAACCTCCAAAGTCCAGAAACACTGTTTCAAAAGCTGGGAAAAAAAACTAGAAGAAAGGGCAGAACAAGACAGAATACGGGCAAGGACTTAGCATGTTGGCCAGACTGATCAACGGACAGGATGCTAGCATATACAGTAATAGAAACAAAATCCCAGAAGGCTTACAGCCCAACAGCACAGCTCCTACTCAGCAAACAAATTCCTCAGACTGGAGACATTTTTTTGGAAGGGGTTTGTATGGCACAAGTATTTCTACTTTCTCCTTGAAGCCCCAAAAACCCAAAACACCACACACACACAAAAAAACCAAACCAAAGATGTCGACGGCCCAAGTGAAACATGATTCTCATCCTCTGGAAAGTCCCTTGTTAACTGTCTTGAGTAGGTCTTTGTTGAGTAGGTCCTACCCAACTGTGAACCCAGAGAATGAAGCTCAAACCCCATGACGTAACTAAGTAATTCTTGCCTTGAAGGGATGCCCACTGCAGTACTCAAGTCACTTGGCACAGGGAGGACTGCTTGCAGTGGCAAGGCCAGTGTTTGCAGGCACTGGCGCTCACAGCCAGACCCACATCTCTGTAAGCATTGCTGCCATGGTGGGAATGTCCCACACAGAGCCCCACCAACGTCACCAGAGTTCCCCCATGCATGGGGTCCCAGCTGTGCATGCCTGGGGACGCAGAGGCACGAAACGGCAATGCTGCCATGGTGGCCAGCACAGCCCAGCACATAAGGAAACAAAGAGAGCCCTCACTCATCTGGTTAGACAAAAAAACCCAGGGGCTATAAAACATGGGGAGGAAGGGGGAAGGGGGGAGTAAAAACAATCTCTGAGTAGAAAAACAGGATAAATTCATTGAATAAATTATTTACTGGAATTATTCACTTAGCTTCAATTACAATCTATCCATTCTATCCACCATCTACATTAAATTATAATAAATTCTTCTATTATAACTTGGCTTCATGCCTGCTGATTTACAATAGCTTATTTATTCAGAAAACAAAAGTCTGATGCTGTGCAACCTTCCACAGGATTTAGACGTGCACACCTGGACAACCCCAAAAGACAGTTTCTTTTTGAGAAACTCATTCCTTTTCTAAATTAGAGAGAGGAGAGTGAGCATATTATATTTAAATTGCTACCAGATATCTCGAACAACATCAAAAAGGCCCAAGATATCAGAATAATCTTAAAACAAAAGTATCCTGCTGCTTTCCTGAAGAGTTTGGCATACGTCCTGTACTGAATACTCAAACGCAGTTCTGAGAATATATACGCTCTCTCCATCCTTCAGCCGTCAGGTCTCTTTACTGAGCAGATGTTTTAGGATTCTTCTGAATGAAAAGTATCTTGTTCTACTTTACCATATCATCTGACATTCACAAAGGGCTGTACTTGAAAATTAATTACACTAGGATGCAGAAAAAAGAAAAAACATGAAAGTTGCTTTTTTATGTAATATACGTAAATAAGTTTCGTTTCCACAGCCACACAGAATGATAATTTATTAGGAATCCCAATCTGCACTGGGATAAAATGAGCAGAGGTTCAAACTAAAAGGTCTAGTTACATTGAGAGAACAGCAGGGGAAGCGTGAAATTAAGTCAAGGGTTTGCAAATGTGAGAACACTGCTTACCTTCCTTCCCTCATTCCCATACTCCTGCAGCCACTATGCCTATAAACTGAATTGATCAGACTGACGCTGTATTTTTAATTCTATATGCACAGTAATTTTTACATCTTCCTTGACTTCAGCACAGCATGTATCATATTATGGAGGAAAAGCAGAAATAAATAAGGAAAAAGGTGAGCAAAACTGACTTTTATGAACCGACTCTATGAACCAACACTACAAAGCAAGAGATAGCCAAGGCCTTACGGGTCTGTTTTACCAGGGGCAGCTGCTGGAGCTGCAGGACATGGGCCAACTTCTACCCATGTGGGCAACTCTGAAGGCACAAGTTAAACCACCTGGGTGGGGGGTGGTTTTGCTCTGAATGGGATAGATTTGTTCTGTCCCTGGCAAAAGATCAAGGACAATACAGAAAATATCAATGCAGGAAAACTCCACCGTAAATTTATATACACGTTTCAAGAACCTGAGAGCACCCTGGATGCAGCCACTTCAGATCCTTAATGACACAACAATCCACGTTTTCGAATCTGCATCTCAGAAAAACCACTAGACATCATACCAATAAGAGGAAACCAGTGTGTACTTTCTCCCTCACTCCTTATAGGAGTAGCACAGGGTTTTATTTTGCTAATAGAAACATGTTCTTCTGTGCTAGAAGCGCTTTTGTAATCCTGAAAACACACTAGCACTACTTCCATGTAGTTTCATTGCTGATGTCTACTACCATTAAAGGGTAAGCATATACTTCAAAACTATAATTCACTTAGGTAGTTACCAGAGCCAGTATTATGTGAATAAGCTTGATATATCTCTGTTCCTAACCTATCAGAAAACAATTTATGGAATCTAATAAATTAAAAATGAATTGTCTCCAGCAACCATATATTTCACAATAAACGTATTCTCTTTGATCACAACTGACTGTGCTATGTTCTAATTAATTTTTATACAGAACTTTGCTATTGCCCCTTAAATAGATTTTATACACAAGACTAATCAGCTAGCATTTTCAGCTGTGCCTTTGTCTTTTCACCTTCCAACCAAGTTAAAAATTCACAGAATTCTAGTATTTACGGCATAGCTTTCTACATATGTGCAATTTCAGTTTATGGAAGCAAAGACCCATATTTCTCCTTCGCTTTCTTGACCCCAACAGGCATATAATAGAGATAAATGCATCCAGATAGCTTAAGGACTTGCCTCTAGACTAGATGACCATGAAAATGAACCCCTCTCTAGCACTCAATTACTTTCTTACCCAGTGAAAAGTACTGGAATTACTCAGTCACTATGTATCCCCTCCACAATCTTCTGAGACAGGAATAGAGCCATTTGATATTGCTGTTTGAAATGGCAGGGTAGCCGGCATGGAGTAGCATTTTGGCCCTATTTCTGCTGGGGTGCTGTAACTTCCCATATGTGAGTATATCTTCCTGTATCAATGACCAGGAACCTGGAAAAACCATCTACGAGCACAATACAAAAATCTCTAGTTCAGACTGGATGGTCTATGCACAGGGTTTTTTATGTATCTGATGTGTAGATTCTGGCACCAGATTTAGGGAAAGAAAATAATGGTAAAGGTGGAGTAGAAGGCATTAGTCGGGGCAGAAAAAGTAAAGGAGGAACGAGGAGGTTGGCCATTGACACTATTTACCTCCTGCTTTGCCACGGGAGCTAGATTCTGTTCACTTGCGGGACTAATATGTAATTAAAAATTCTAATGGTTTAGAAAGAAAGAGAACTCTACTGTCTTGACCAAATCTTCCTCTGTCTTTACACATTCATGTAGAAAGGTCTAAGGCTCTTTGCATGTTTTTGGATAGCACTGTCACTGTCCTTGCTTACAAGTAATAAACTATTCCCATCTACCTACCATTAATCTCTGAAGTGCAATGCAAACACTTAAGCTATGAAAGATACTCTAGTAGATTTTATATGTATGTACATATACGCATATATGTATGTTTTGAAAAGAAAAAAAAAAATGCTTGAGGAAATGAAAAATGCATCCCATAAATTCCAATGAATTCCCAGCGAGAGACACAACAGCAAATTTAGCCTCAGCATCAGGCATTGCTGCACAACACAAAATTCTTGTTGCATACCACGTGGTCTAGAGACACCAGTAAAGCTGGCAGAATATCCATTTAAGAAAAGGTCAGAAAAGTGTCTCTCTAGAGTGGCTAAAGTATACAAGGATCCTGCCTTGGGATACAGCCGTAGGTCAGCTGACCCTTGGAGATCTCTTTCAGCATTTTTCTATGACTCTAAGAATTAGGGTTATGGGGATTTTAAAAACTGGTATTTTAAAAACATTCTTTGCTCTATGGAGGAACTGTGACAAGAGGCATTCTTACACTTTGATATTGCCTTCCTATGGACTGATATTACAATGAATAAGTAGGAATATGCAGAAATTAAATGAACCTTTTGGATTATGGGGTAGGAATTTTTTTTTTTGTACATACAGACCATACAAGACCTTTTATGTAAAATGCTCAAAGATTAAAATAAATTCTGTAATACAGACAGGAAGTCAGTGCAATGGTAACCAAATGGGAGTAATGGGACCCAGGTGGTTGGAATGGGTACAAAAAACCACATAGATGGCCATGTACAGCACAAATTGGAGCCTGGAGATGATTATAACTGGAACCTTCCAAAAGAAAGAATGGCTGTAAACTGTTAACTGTATCAATGCAAACATCTTGGTATCTTACCACTGAGGAACGGGTGGGGAGGAGGGAGTATATAATTTACTTAGCTAATACAACCTGATGTGTTCATGCTGAAACTATATCATATTAAGGAATATATCAGTATAGGGCATCATACGCATATAATTTTAACTCTTGATTAGGATGAGACCTGAGCATAACAGAAGTGGTTCTTTCCACAAGTTGAGATGGAATTTACTTTAAATTTGTGTCAAGGAACAGACAGCCATACTGCTTCAAAAGTCACAGGACAAAATCGTCAGTTTAGTATCATTAACGATAATAAGCAGAATCAGAGGAAGTCCATTATTCAGTACATAAGCTGGTAGGGCAAATACGGGTAAGCTTTAGTAATATAATATAGTTTGGGTCACTGGAATACCTTCATTTACTTATCTACCTCTCTATTCTAAGGCAGACGACTAACATCCCTGTACAAAAAAGGTCATGTACAAAACACATCTAACTGATGAACAAAGCTCTCTTGGATGAAAAATAAATACCTTTAAGAGGTTTTTCATTAAGAGAAAGAATATCCACAATATGGTACAAAACAGTAACAACTAGCCTAAGAGAGAGAGGCAAAAAGGATTTCTGGCATTGGATATATAAGGTTAATGCCCTGAAAGAACATAGGGAGACCTTGCGAGCCCTGACTAGCCCCATTGACAGCAGAAGATACACCGTCAGGGAACTAAGAGCCCATGCCCAGGACTTTGTAGATTTGCATTTTATAAAGGTGTCCTGCAAAACATGCGACACAAGGACAGTATACTGGTTTTAGTACTATTCCACCACTGCAGAAAGATTGAGAAAGTGCACACCATTTTTCTTGCTGCATTTAATAAAGCAGTAGGGCTTGCTCGGCCCCTCTGGTATTCCGTGATAGCTGAAATCTGCTTTTGAGCATATTTTTTAGGAGGAGGGAGTAATTTTTTGGCAGAGGAGGGAAGGAGACAGGGAAGACATTGCTGCTGTATATCATGGTCCAGTCTGAAATCTTTAGAAACACTTTATATGTATACTTCCATATCATACACTGATGAAATATCATTTTGGCATCAGCAGACTAGTGTAGCTACCCTACTAAAGAGCAACGAACCAAAAATTGAACTTACAAAGTCCCAAGTAATGTGGAATTTTTAACTCATTCAAATCTATACTGTCAAAAGAAATAAATATTATTTTCTCCTACTTAGATGACACGTCACCCCAAGAACAAAAAGATTCAAAGTACATATTATTAACAATGTATAGTTTTGGGGGTTACTGTTTTCCATTGTAGGGCCATTCATTTGGGTATATTTCATTGTTTGTTAATCTTTTATCTTTTTTCTTTTCTTTTTTTTTTTTTTTTTTTTTTTGAATGAGAACCAAAGCCTTTGTAGCATGTAGCATAAAAATAAATAAAAAACCGGAAAGGAACAGTGAGGAAGCAATCAGAAATTTGTAAAACCGTACAGAATGTAAACAAAGAAAGAACCAAGTGCTCTGGATGTTAAAAGCAAATGGAAGCACAAGTCACTGTTTCAAGATGGTAACAGAGTAAGACCAAAAACCAGAGCCAACACCATCAGGTTGACCTATAATCTAAAGGCAGACAATGTAGAGGACTTTTTTTTTTTTTAATTAGAAGGTTAAAAATATGATATGTCAAACTTCTGCAAAACAGAAGAACAGAGAAGATGAAGTTAATTCATAACACACAAAATACATCAACATTGTAGATAAAGAACATCCATGTAAGTTTGGTGCCAGTAACCCAGTCAAACCAGTCAATACATTTTCTGATGGTAAACAGCCTGAAAGAGGTGGCTGACCTTTACTGGAGTAAGAGAATAGATCTAAGTAAATCCCATGTGAAAAAGAAATGAAAAACATCTGCTAAGGACACAAATGGTTTGTTGGCTGACGTCAACCATGGGAAAGCTTCCAGTATATCAGCTCTGGGCTTGCCAGCAGGTGTTGCTGCAATTATTCAGAACAATTAGAGGTGATATTTCCAAAAGCACAGACACGACAGAGCCAATAAATAAGGCAAGCACGATACTGTCAACAACCAAAATGTAAGTATTTCTCATAAATCCTTTGAGGACCTGTGCAGCAAAGTATTTTAAAGCCAGCCACCAGGGCCTCAAATTTTACCAGTTGTACCCATGTAAAATAATATCCTCCTCCATGACTGATGTCACTGAAATCCCTGAAACAACCTTATTTCTAAGATACCTCCTGTACTATGGAGTAGAATCTCACCTTGACAAAGAGAAATATAACCTAGAGAGAATATGTCAGATAATATTTTCAGATAGCAATTTATTTATTTTCAATAAGCATGAACTTTCACTAATGTTGAAATTTATTATTACTTAGATTAACTAACTTGATTAGTCTCATTACACTTTTTCCTTTCTCTTTTCCTTTGCAGAAGATTTCCAGTATTTATATTCTTTCACTGTGCCTATGCTCCAGCTTACAAGAAGGCATAAAACTCGGCTCTAATGTTTAGATGTCAGGTTTCTCAATATACTTTGAGTATGACTATAGTACAATATTATCCAGCTGGGCATACTGGCTAGCATTACTTTGTAAATCAACACCAAACACAGCATAAATTTACCTAATCCTAAAATCTCCCCTTTCTTCCCATTAATGAACTGCATCATGCACACGCAACATCATCAGGAGTTTTTAGGGAACTTTCTCAAAATTGTGTCCACCTCATGATATACCCTCCAGCCTGATTTAAACTGCATTCTTAATTCATTCATTATATTAAAAGAAATCAGAGTTTGTTTTAGTTTGGGTTTGTTTTTTTTTTTTAAACCATTCATCTTTCTAACTACCTTGAACTCTACATAAGAAAAAGTCTATTAAAAAACCCAAACTGGACATGATATGACTTGCATCATTTTGAACCATTAAATTACTGCTCACGGAAAGCAACCAAGAAGCGTAATGGCTTCATCACACTGAACTGCACCATGACCCTGCACATCCCTTGATTTGCTGTCTTGCCGTTAGAGTTTTACTGCTGACTTCAGTGGACTCTACATCAAAAGCAAAACACTGTCATTTACATCATGCCCTGCATTTCGTGGAAAACCTGAACTGAAAAGAGATAGCAACTTTCACATCATTTGAGTTCAAGAGCTAGGCTGATGCCCCAAGGCAAATATGCTTGCTTATTGCAATGTTATGTTATGGAGACGTCATCTAGACGCCTGGCCTCAGGACCACACGTCAGTCCCTCCTCCCAGGCACATTTTACAAAGTACTGACTGACTCAGTACAGGTGGAGTAACCACACTGCAGTTCATTTTTCTTTTTTATAATTAATTTCCAATCGTTCATATGCTTAGAGCTGAAGGTTAATTACATGCTCAAGTCAGTTACTCTGAGATTAAATGGCACCAATTCCTTGTGTGCCCAGAATAAGTTACTTAACACACTCTCAGCTTTCATCTTAAAAACATGCACGTTGCTATTTCCCTCCAGGAAAGAAGCATTAACGGAGACTTTCAAAATCTTCTCAGGATGCAAATTGCTATTTCAGTGGTAGATACTACTTTATCCTAAAGAGCTCTGAGGGTGGAAAAAGTTTAGATGCTGCTAACTGGCAGAAATATTCAAAAACCTCCATGAGAGAAAAAAGACCTGGTAGTGCAAATATAGGATGAAAAGTGGTTTGGCAGACGTCACACAATGAAATTCAATATTTATCTTACAATGACTCCAAAGTACATTTTCTTAATCTACAAGTTTAAAACAAACAAACCAAAAAAATAAGAAAACAAGCTGTTCTTCTAACAGCCCGCTTTACAGACCGCACCTGGAGCCTGACCTGAAGTCATGCTGCGTGCTCTCTAGCTCATGTTAGAAAGCAATTAACAATTTTGTTAATGATCGACAAACCAGAATAGAATCCAGCTCATTTTCTCATACTGCTATAGAGCCAATAAAAGTAAAAAGTCATCAGCATTTATTTTTGAACTAAGGAAAGCAGACATATCTTGGAAGACAGACAAATTTTGGATCTCTGGAGAAGGATGATAGCATTTGTACACAGTCATTTTCTGACCATATATGCACTTTACAAACAAGTCTCCTATCCCACAGCATCTTAGCTGGACTTGTTCAAAACTGGGAAAGTGACTGCATTTCAAATAGCATCCCTTTTCCAGCCACATCCAGCGGGTAAGTGATTTCCTTCCCTCAAACTGTTGAAGAGGCCTGCAGAAAAACTCTTTGCCTAACGACAGATGCACAGCTGCGCTCGGTGGCTTAGGAAATAGTACCTGCCATGCCATGCCTGCGCTATTATCATGAAATAGGAAACATCTTTGTTCTAATTAGGTATAAAATAAAGCAAAAACCTTGTACCATAGATGCGTTTCTTCATCTTCTTGGGAAGTAAAGCAGGATGGTTTGAGCGTGCGCGAAACCCTATACTCGGCACTGGTGAGGCCGCACCTCGAATACTGTGTTCAGTTTTGGGCCCCTCACTACAAGAGAGACATTGAGGTGCTGGAGCGTGTCCAGAGAAGGGCAACGAAGCTGGTGAAGGGTCTGGAGCACAAGTCTTATGAGGAGCGGCTGAGGGAGCTGGGGTTGTTTAGCCTGGAGAAAAGGAGGCTGAGGGGAGACCTTATTGCTCTCTACAACTACCTGAAAGGAGGTTGTAGAGAGGTGGGGGTCGGTCTCTTCTCCCAGGTAACAAGCGATAGGACAAGAGGAAATGGCCTCAAGTTGCACCAGGGGAGGTTTAGACTGGATATTAGGAAATTTTTCTTCACTGAAAGGGTTGTCAAGCCTTGGAACAGGCTGCCCAGGGAAGTGGTTGAGTCGCCGTCCCTGGAAGTATTTAAAGGACGTTTGGATGAGGTGCTTAGGGGCATGGTGTAGCGGTGATCTTGGTAGTGTTAGGTTTATGGTTGGACTCGATGATCTTAAAGGTCTTTTCCAACCTATACGATTCTGTGATTCTGTGAAAGCCAGCTAGCGCGCACTGCTGCCTCCCCTCACATGACAGTGCCTTCGGAGGGACAGGCTGCGAAGCCAAACCAGCGCGGCTGAGGGGCCAGGGACACGCGGGAGAAGTGCTCTGACAGCCCCTCTGAACACGGAGGAGAGGGACACCGGGTTTGAACCTGACTTGGCGACTGGCTGAGACCAGGCAGCCCTGAGCCAACGCAAGGGTAGTCCCTTCAAATTCGTTCCATTATCGTGCTGAAAAAACATGAGATAAAAGCTGCTCTCAAGCCCACGGCGACCCTGTGTGCTACGTGTGGAGGAGACAAGCAGCGTGAAGAAGGAATGGAGATGAACATCAGCTGGTGCCTACCTGGCCCCACTCTTACTGGCACAAGATAGCTAAAGGCCATACGCCTGCTAAAGCAACCAGAACTACAACACTACACATGCATCAAACTTATTTGACACGCACTTTTCAGCACAAGGAGAAAGGAATTATCCCAAGTGAAAAACATCCCAAGCGAAGGGCACGGCACAGCATCTCACCTCGCACACTCACCTCCGCAGGTGCCAGGAGCCCCCGGGCAGCTGCTGCTGCCTAACCCTCAGGGCTGCAAAGGGCTGCCCACCAGCTGCACCTACCACCGGCCAGTCCCCAAAGTCGGTGGCCACGAGAGGGTGCCGGCAGAACTGGTTTCCTCCAAGCCAAGGTGACAGCGGGGCTCTGGGCAAAGGCTGGGCAACCCAGCTCCAGGACAGCCTGGGTGCTTGCCTCTGTTAAAGGCTCTCACAGCATCAGGAGGAAGAGTATGTTAGCACACACAAAAAATTAATTAGCAAGAGAAAGGGTTACAAACTCCATAATTCATGGGTCCCACATTAATGATTAGCTAACCAAACTAGCTGCCCAGTTGGTAATTTGATTCATTGGAAAGGAAAAGGCACTCTACGGACCTTGAAAGGTTTTAGCAGAACTGCATGTCCCAGGTCACCCTGCTTCCCCCTGCCTTCACCATCTCATTGTCAAGCTCAATTTGGCAGCAAGGTCCTGACAATAAACACAAAGATACATTTCAAGGTTTGTAGGCAAAACTTGCTGGATGTCACGACGAGCCATTGTAGTGAAGTAAATGAGATGCAGAGATGGAAAGGGTTGGGGTTTTTTTGTTTGTTTAGCAAATGGCATAGCCTTATTCAATTACCACCCTTCATTTATTTCACCTTGATCATTAATTCTTCATATGTACCTATGACTGCTAAAAGTAAGCAGAAAAACATTCGTGGGAAGTTGAAGGATATTATTTATGGCTTAGAGGGAGAAATGAATGGTCTGCTAAACTGTCTAGATGCTGATATGTAATTTTCCAAGTCAAAGCACTGGGACAATGTGCTTGTTAATTAAAAATCACACTTTACACTTACGCTTTCTGAGGTGGGATGAAATACAGTAAATAACTACAATTCACTGGCTTATTTTAATTTTTACAGAAACCATGGTCCCACTTCAGTGCCCTGGCACATAGCACAAAGTCTAAGTAAAGGGTATGCTGACCTTAAGAGAGAGATTTCAAACATATGGCCTGTGGGCCAAGCAACAAATGTGGGCCACAGAGGATTAAGAAAAATCAGAATATTTTGTCCTCTGCTTTGAGAAATGCATTCTTGAGTGCCAGTTTGACATAGGAAGCAACAGGCTGAACACTTTCAATTTACATTTTAGAACATAGAGTAGCTGCCTGGTTCTTCCTCTGCACGGTCACTGTTTGAAGAACTGTTACTTTGTTGAGATCATCCATGTTAAAGTCTGCCCATATTAGCCAATATGAAAGACAGCATCCAAACTAAAAAGCACGTTAAAAGCTCCAGCTCTTTTCCCAGATCCTTCTTTCTGAATAGTCAAGGAGGTTTTGTGCATTTGTAACTCCTAAAGTACGAGAATGTCAATCTAGATCAGATTTCAAGATGTGTCTGGGACTAGCAGTACTCAGTAGTTTAACTCCAAACCACAGAAGTGTTAGCAGTGACGAGATATATATATATATTTTTTTTTTTTTTTTACACAAACATTAAACACTACAAAGAAATTAGAAGCAGCAGTAGACCAAAAAAATCACATCTTTTTTAAAATGGCATGAAAACTTGAGTCTTCTTCATGCTGTTAAGTACTCACATATCATGTCATAGACTAAGATAAACTTGAAAGGACTGTTCACACTGCAAATGCTATTTCTAAACCAACATTAACGAGCGACCACGTGCAATTCTCTGCATTCTTGGCCTGCCTAAATGGGCATTGGTTAAGCGAACAAGTCTTGCTCAAATAAGACTGGACTTCCTGTGTGCGGGGAAAAAGATAAAGGTCAGTGATCAAGGGACTCAGTGCCCACAAATACAGTCTTCTGTAAGCACGTGTTGTTGAATGTGCACCTGCTCTCAGGCTAAGCAGCATTTCTCTCAGACATTAAACACTCTCATATCTATACATAACATTGTTGATGTTAACTAAAGTTTTCTCACCCGTAGGGGAAATTCAATGATAAGAAGCACTTGGTAGGCATTTGCAAATACAAATCAAACTGCAAAATCCAATACTCACTACCCATTCAAGGAGTAAATTCCAATGCCGGTTCAGTTTTTAAATATCCATGGCACTATGCCAATAACATTGCTGCACAGGACACCTGCAGGCAGGGTTCAAAAGTTCTGATTAGGAAGGTTTTCAGGTTAGGAAAAGAATATGCCCAGCTCTAAATTCAAATGTGGAAGAAATAGGAACGACGAAATAACTTCTGGGAGAGATGGGACCCAAACAGGAGCTCACTTGAATATAGAAAGAGCACTGACTCCCAAAACATAAACGGTTTTCTTTGATTGCATAAGCGCATTTTGCCTTTTTTATTTGCTCTCAAGTTTATTACAAAACCTGAAGAGCTCCCAAAGTCATCATCAGCAAGCTATGGTAATGAAAAGATGCAGGTACCACTCTTCTGATACTAAAAAGTATCACAATTGAGGCGACACTGGCATAAAAAGTAAATTTATATGCCCATCTTCCCATCTCTGCATGGGAACATATATTTTTTAAAAAGAACAAAACAATGCAGAGTAAACCAGCTTGAAGATGAAAATAAATACTGCAATGTATATTACTAGGAAACAGTTTGCCCCAAGGTGAAGTCTGAATGGGGGATGGCTTAGTAGAGATGGCCAAGAAATCTGATGGAAAGGAATATTTAAAAACAAAAAAAAAAAAGAAAAAAGAGAGACATTTTACTCTTCAATCTCTTGAAACCAAGATCTTTCAAAAAGATTTCCTCAAAAATCACAGAGGGAAAGAGAGAATATTATTCCAGAATACCTAATAGCCTGCTCTGAATTATAGGATTTGCACACAAAAATCAGTATTTCTTAAGACAGATCACAAGACACAGAATGACTCAATAGCCCAGATGTTAGAAGAGTCACTTACAATATGGGAGATCCAGGTCTGAGTCCTCAGTGCAGTAAGCATCTTAGCATATGTACAAAGAGAAGTAGCCTCGGGTGGAGAGGCTTGAGAAGCTCTCAGTACTTCATAGGCTAGTGCGGGGAGTGCTCAGCTACAGTGTGGGAAATGAGGGCCCACATCCCTGACCCAAATCAGGCAAACCCATGAGAATAAACTTGAATCCTTCACAACTCAGATATGTGCCTTCTCCATCAGGTATCGGCTATTTAACATAATGGTCTTTGTAGTTCTGGTCCTGACTAGAAACTCATTCCCAGATCCAAGACAGTTTTCCCAATTAAAATTTCTTCAAAATTGATGTGTTATAAGATAAGTTCCCATATTGGCATACCACCATTAGAAATAACGTCAGAAATCATGCTCAGCCCCTCTCCCCGCCCTGATAAATCACCGAAACCCCAGGGACTACCTACGTTATTTGTGCAGCATACCTTGTGTAAGGACTCCAAAGAACTACCTTCAACCAAGACATGCACCTATTTACATGTACACATGCATACTGGTTGTTTTTTTTTTTTTTTTTTTTTTAAGTCTATTGCTCCCTTCCTTTTTTCACATGTACTTTTTTGGCTATGCCATAATCTCATTTCCCCCATGAATGCAAAGCATGGATGACGCTGTTGTGTCAACCTGATTACCCGATTCTGATGGGGACTCCTCAAATGGAACATGAGAGCAAGCTAAATAGCAACATGCTAAAACACAAGCTGAAATAGCAAGCTAAAACACAACATGAAAGCAAACGTCCCAGTTTACGCCATCCCTGGAAACGGCGGCGCAGCTGCTAAAGCTGAAGTTATACAATGAGTTTCAAGCTCCAGAATGACAGAGAAAAGGGGCAGGCTGGCTTTTGACATTCAAAAAACCAAAGATAACCCACATCCAGCCCCAAACACAGCATGGTCATGAAAAGACAGAGCCATGCCCACTAATCTATTTCTATGTCTTTGCTCCTGCTCCAATTATTAATGGAGAGAGGGGAACATCACAAAAAAAAGTTATCCCTACTGTCCTTTCCTGTGAAGCCTTCCTAGCCATCAGTTTTGTAAAACTTCTGGAAGACAATTTCAGCCTCCGTCAGGCTGGGATTCATCCCATCCTAGCAGGTAACCATGTGGCAGCTCTCCCAGGCATATTAACAATCGTCAAAAAGCCCCAGCATTAACCCCTGCAACACCCAGTGCTGTTACAATTCCTGCAGACACAAGTGCTAAAGAGGCACCGTGTGACTTTTCTCACCCCAGCCCCAGCAGGTAATTGGAGTTTCCATGGATAATCCCAGCTATCAGAGAGAAAATCTCTGCCTCTACGGTGACCCATTAGCACAGAGTTCACTGATCAGTAGGTTAACGTGCCATTAAAGCATCTCTCTGCGGGGCTTAGGAAGGGTCAAGAAAACTCTATCACAAAGAACAAAAATACCTACAGAGCTCATACGCGGTTATACCAAGATCTTCACAAACAGGTCAAATTCAGAACAGCTGTTCTCTTCCCTGGGGTGAGACCAGCAATAGCTGCAATCCTGACATTATTCTCCACAACTTCCCTTCAATGTCACTTAAATATGCAAAATAGAAAATGTTTTACTAAATTATATGGGAAAGCAAACAACCTACCTCATTGTAAGGTCAGATGGATACCATTCTGCATCAGCTACTCCACAACACTGTACACACTTGCAGTTTACAGTCCCTGGTTATAAGTGAGAGACCTTGTTTTTTTACCTGTTACCAACAGGTCAACCACGTTAACACAGGGTAATGATATACACACAGGCAGTTACTGAAGAACAGTTTATGCTTTGTAAGGACCATGCAAGTTCACCAACGGTAAATCATTTGTATGCCTATAGTAGTAAAAGGCACAGTAATAGTAAAAGACAGTAATAGTAAAAACTGCCAAGGCTGCGATCATCTAGGGATGCACAGTCATAACAATGCAACTATGACGATGTGGACTAATATCTAGTAATCTACTGTGTCCAAATACACCATGCTAAGTCCCTTTTCAACAGCTATACTTTCTCTCGCTTCTTATTAGTTGCCTTTTGGCCAAGATACTGGACAAAAGAACACCCGTATCACCTTCAAACAGAGGCAGAGATAAATTTGGGTAAGGAAGAGGGAAAAAATAGGAGGTTTCAGCTTGCGTTTATCATTTATTCATAAACCCCAAAGAGATGAGACAGTGCTGTCCTCTTAAAAGTCACTGGTTAGAAGGGAGATGATTTCCCCCCCTCCCCCCCCCCCCCAATGGCCTTGTACTGGAATAGATCCATAATGAGAGAATTTCCCAGCAGATTAGTTTTATTAGTGTTAATTGTCCATACAATGCACATTTCTGTCTCGCCTGTTGCATTTCCCAAAGTAGTTTCTTCATGTTTCTAGTGTTTGTGATAACACATGTTCTAACTGAAATGTGGAATATATGATACTCATAGGAAATAATTATCATCATGATCATTAAATACATAACATGTTTTTCTACAGGTTCTCATATAGACTGCTTTTCTTACCTGGAAACCACCACTGTTCTTATCCTTTACTTGGTAAGTCTTAAACTGGTGCATAGTGGCTTACGTTACATGCCCCATGCATGCAAAACTTTGGTGTTAACAAGTCAAGTTAAGGATCTAAAGTGAGCCCTATCTTGCATTTCCTTTTATTTGTTAGTTTGAGTCTCAAGCTTGAAGTTATTTTAACACACTTTTGTTTTCAACACATATTCAGTATGTGTCTAACACCCTCTGGAGTTGCAAGCCACCCTCCCACTCACCCCCCAAAATCTTCAACCAGTGCCAAAGTCTATATTTTCTTAACTTAAAGAAGTAATTCCAGGGCTGTCAACTGATAAATTTCATTCAGGGAAACGCTGTGTTCTTTAAGCAACACATTAATCTTCTCTGAGCTAACCATAGTAAACATCAATGTTGAATTGTACAGATTTCACATGTTGCTGCCAGGAGAGAGTTTTAGAAGAATTATCCCCTTTTTAGGTAACCTGGCTTTTAAAATTACACCCTAGAATATGCAAACAAAGAAGACTAATGAACTCAGCAGCCTGTATGCATTGAGGAGGCTGTTGAAAAAGATATTGTGAGTAATGGAAAAAGGTTCATTTTTCAAAAGCTGTAGGGAGCTGCCTGTGTGAAGGTAGGCAAGGGAGAATCTCTCTTTCACCGTGGTTGTAACAGTTTGCTGTAAACACTCATTTCCCTCCTGTTATCAGGGAATATCCTGCAGGGGTGTGTGTTCTATGTCACCTTGAACAATTCACGAAGGAGGAGGAATTTTTCTCTCGTAATAACCCACTCGCCTCCCCACCATTTTTTTTTAATCTTTTAAACCGTGGTATGCAAGAACATCCATTAACTACTGTCCTGCTCCTCAGAAAACCACGGTTTTCTGTGACAGCAGCAGACAGAAGTTTGAGCAGAACTTCTTGTTTTCTGCTACTAAAAGCAGCGCGTATAGGATAGCAGGCTTGCCATGCAAGTACAACCATCTATACACATCAAGAAATGGATGCTTTAAAACACTACCTAGACATTTCTAATAGATAGTATTTTAAACGACCCGCGCTACTTTCAGTAGTGGAAGTAGGCTGTGTCTTTCTTCACCGATGCTAACTGACCTTTTCAAGCATGTTGCTAAATGAAGAAACAACCTGATATTCCTCCGTAACCGTATACAAAATCCCCGCGCGCGGAACATCCTTACACAGGCTCAGTCGCGACATGCGCTGAGCTCTCGATGCAGTGCCCTCGAAGGGCAGCGAGCTGGCTGGGACACTGGAGGTAAAAGTGACACTAAATCAATTACTTACCCTCAAATGTCTTGTTTTAAATCTGTTGCTTCCACCTGGTCATAACACAAAGCAGGACTGCTATGATTCACCAAGAGAAGATTAAACTTGACAAGGGGGATTTATTTAATGCTGCTTAAATAACAGAAACCTGAAATAAAATTGCCCTCAGTTCAGCCAAGATCTCTCTCGCACTCCCTCTCCGTCTCTCTTTCCAGGACTGCTACGTAGTGGTCTATAAATACTGGCCCCAACACTTGCTCAGTGCTTTCCTTGCCGATGGCACAGGTCGGTGTTACTGTACACCGCGGCATGGCTCAGATGAAGTTCTCAGCTGCTCAGACAAAGCCATGGACTGGCTCCCCACCCCGCCTGCCTGGAAATACCGTGCTGCTGCCAGCTTTACAGATGCTGCGGGCCTTTCCTGCAGGCCCAGATCAGGCACAGAAGGGTAATTATGAGCCCTGTCTGAAAGAAAAAAAAAAATTAAAAAAAATTACAGCTTTCTGCAAGCAGGTGGAAAAATGGGGGAGGGAGCGGGAGGGAGCAGGAGGAAGCACTTCTGTTTCAGCCCCCTTACAGTGCACATCTACATGCCACCTAGCTTTTGTTATAGAATTTAATTCCCAGATAGTGCGAATGTAAAAAAATTCTGCAAAAACATTTTCTATAAAACAAGCTCTCCAAATTGAAGAAGGTGTATGTTTGTCATAGAATTCACGCAAGAGCATTAAGACTATATGGGTATTCGCAGTGTGGTGAAAAATACACATTAACATCGCCTCTCAAAATTTCTGTCAGTAATCAGGTATTTGGTGTCCAAATTAGTATTTCATAATTATGCACAGCATGACAGTAAGCATGAGAAAGCACTGGGGGCAGGAATCCACAGTTCTGCCCTGCCATAAATATGAGTTGCAAAGTTTAAAAATTCTTCCAAAAAGCAGAATTACCATCTCTATGAACTCCCTGAGAAACTGGGGTGTTAAGAGACGGATGCCTTGAAATGGAAAACTGAGGGAAATTGAAAAGAAGATGGCAAGACCGGCACAAACAATTCTGTATTTGATGCATGCCCTCAGTGTACACTGTGGGACAGGCACCACAAATGCAGATAAATGTCCTGCCTTTAATCAAAACCTTAGATGCCATGACTGGGAGTTTTTGCCCAAGTAAAACATAAAACACATCATAACTGCATTAACCACTAAGAGCTACAGGAGTTTGTTTTATCTCAAAATTGGTGTCTTTTTAAGATAGCTTATGACCATGAAATTTTCTTTGCCCTCTGCGATTTCCCCAGGACATTACCTATTCATAAATTTAAGTCTGTTCCAAGGCTTACAGGACCATCAAAGCTTGTGTGATTAAGACAATGCACTTTCTGCAGCCACTGACACAGCCTGGCATAATCCAGCGGCTAGCATCCCTGCACACCTTTGAGGTTACCACCGAGGACACGGCCAGCGCTTACCCACCCCTCTGCAGTTCAGTCAAGTGGAGAAGTTTTAGTAGGAAGTTTGAAACAAAACAGGAATTTAATCTCCTGCATCTACTGAAAGATATGTTAACTCTTACTGCTTTACTTCCACTACTTACATCAATAACAGCTTTTGGAAGTGTTCCTAGTACCTTGTTCACAGAGTTAAGGCTCTCCTTTCATACGATTTATTTATTTTTACTGTACAGCTTGAAAAACTAAGTTTATCATTAGTAATACACCAGTACTGAAGTGGACTTTGTTTAAACGGACACTGTTTATAAAACTTTGGTTTAGAAGCTCTTCATTGATGCCACAGAAACCTTTTGTCTTTAAATGAAAATACATTTTGATGACATGGGTAATTGCTAAGCCTTGGTGAACGGCCAGATGCAAAGTCTTCCAACTAATTTGCTCATTACAAGTTTCTCAGTCATAAAACTTCTGCACATAGCTCTCCTCCTCAATTATGTACATGATAGTTTCATAATATCATTCATCAAACTTTTAAGCTGCCACAAATAAATCCCTGAACAACCAGAAACCAAATAGAGTGGTTTAATAAAACTGAGCAAGCAGCTGAAGTATTTATCATAGCTTTATGTGTAGTATAAGGTCAAAACATATTCTTGGATGTCTACATCTGTAAAACAGAGAATTATCTTAGATTTTTGGAAATGATACAGGAGAAGCCTATAATTTTAACAAAACATGCACATCCCTCTACTTCTGGAAACAAATATGCAGCATCACTTTACCATACCACATCACTAGCATTCCACACAAAAGCAAAAGGAGACATGCAAACAGCAGCAAGAGGAGGATACTAGAAATACTTCTGTTACTGAAGGCCTGGTTTTTAACAATACATTTATTTGACATTGCACATGCAGAGGGGTTACAACACAGGTGATGAAGAACACAAAACCAGCATCACTGACATCAGACGCTACAAAGGCAATGAGCTGACAAAAAATGAGAGCATAACATGCTGGAAAAGCCTGACAGCACTGAGAGGATGAGTGTTGCAGGGGGGCAGGGGAGGAACAGTAGTGTTAGCCGAACAGTCAAGAAAAAAAAAAGTCCTAATTTTTTAACACAATGTCAATAGAACCTCTTAAAATCCACAGACAGCATTAAAATACCTTGTTAGGTCTCATCTGTTGGAAAAGACAAGGAGTTCAGTTTTTGACTCCAAGCAAGTTCATTCAATTCACCAGGACACAAGGTTTTCCCAAATACAAGGTCCATTCTCCACCAATATGGGAACTACAAAGTTTGCCTCAAGTTTGAGAAACACTTTTATCCAATCTCACATTCTTTTTTTTTTTTTTTTTTATACATTGAGACTGCTTATTATCCTGGTTCTTCTCAACCAAAACTTTAGCTCAATACCCCACAAGGATTAAAAGCAAATTATTGTCATTCATCACCTGGTGAATGTCCCCATTCACTTCATTAGTCAAGGGGAAAAAAAAAAAAAAGTCTCCTGTGTCCCATTGTTAGAAATGATAACTTAACATTAAAATATCACAGACAGTGTGTGCATAATGTAGAAGAAGTGGATGCTAATCTGGGTCACCCTAATATTTTCTAGAGTTTCAGAAAGTCTCCAACAAGATTTTCAGTAACAGGAGAGCTTTGGAGGAAATGCCAACTATGCACTTCTGGGTCCTTTCCTACTCCGACCGCTGAAGTTGATGGGACAAACCATGACATGCAAAGTTAAACATGTGCAAGGTTTAGCTGAATCACAGTCTGCAGTTTGTGAAAGGAGAATGATAGCTCAAGAAAAATGTGAATGTATTACTGCTGCTTTTTTGCTTGCATTTTGCATACCCAGCAAGCCTGCAATTTAATACCGAGAGAGTTGTTACTACATCACTTAAGCTCAAAGTCTTAAAATGCAACCAGGTTAGCCCTAAATCTAGATGCTACAACTAATACTAATCAAAGATAATAGGCTTACTTAAAATATGCCAACAGTATCAAATTTTAAAACAGTATTGTAGTTAGATAAGATAATCCCCATGGGACACAGAACTGTGTACAAACAGTATGGACCAGTACAGTTCCAAAATCCCCTTTTAGCAAGATGAATCATATCAAAGTTTCATAATCACCTAGGCTGACTTAAAAAAAGGAAAAACCTGCTGAATGAAGTAACTTGAAAAAAGAAAACCAGTAGTGTGAAAGATTCAAGTTATTTGGGAAGGAAAAAAGGAATGTGTCCATCAGCAAGAAAAGTATTAAGGAAAAAATTATTTCCACTAACGCTATAAAACTGAAAGATTGTAGCAGACACTAAAATCTGAATTGTGCCTAGAAGCCTGGATTTTTGCAACTATAAACTACTTCAAATAATGAAAAATATTCCAAATATTCTGTCTATTTTTAAAAGCATCTCATTCTGTTTTCTTTTATTACATCAGTTATGATACAGTAAATCATGCCAAAAGTTCTGAAACCACAAAATAGCTTTAAAGGTCTGCAAGATTATTTTTAAATCTTTTGAAAACTATCTTAACATATTCTGCCTTTACAAACATTCAAACACCGTATATAAAATCTCATTACCATATGAGAATCTCCATTTGTGTTTTCATGGTACATTGTGTTTTTATTCCCTACAATGAATGAGTGAATTTTATCTTCGCTTAAATGAAGACTTCCACCTTCATTATTCTTGCCAAATAGGGAAAAAAGTCTATGCTAAAAGCCAAACGTAGATTATGACTTGATTCTGTAGGTTCAAAAAGCTCTATGCCTGTAAGGCTTGCAGACTTAAATCTGTCCCAAGTTCTACCAACAGTAGACTTACTCTGTAACTCTCTACCCACCATTATCACACAGGATAGCTCCTGTATTAGTCATGAATAGATCAAATATGACTATTTAGACGTTATACAAACTAACTGCATGTTTACTTGTTTCTGTTTGTGTAATGGACATGTTTTCGTGCTTAGAAAGACTCATGTACTACCAGCTGGTGCTTCTATTCCTACTTTGGGAAACTCTGTGCTTGCTGCTTGGCAGAGATATGGTCATTGTATGAAGGCGGTCACTACAAGGAAAACCATGCAATAAGGAATTTCGATTTTTTTTTATTCCATACTTGGAGATCCTGAACTTTAGCACCCTCAGAGAACTTCATTTTGATTACAGATATCAGATGAGAAACTTAGTAAGTTCACAATAATTCCTAATGATCTCAAAAGCACAATTGCACAGCCTGGCTGTTTTCCCATAAATCTACAGTCTTAAAACTAAGAGGAAACATTGTTTGAACAGGGTAAAATATAAGCATCTAATTCCACACTGCCCTCTGTCCGATCTTGTCACTACCACATCAGGAAAGTCACCAAAAAAAAAAATCAAAGCTAATGGCAGCATTCTTTACAAAAGGAGAAATGGCTATACTAAAGAAAACAAAGCCCTGACTGTCTTCTATAGTCATCAAATATAGCAGAACTAAAAAGAGGCATTGCTTCATTTGACTTCAGTGTTAGATGTAGAAAGTTTTAGCTTGTTTCAGAATTCAGTCTCTCCAGTGAGAGAGTGTAAACTACAAGACTAAATACAGTCGACTGCGACCACCAGTTTCTTCCATTTTCTCAGTGGTCAATACTCATCTGAAGGTTTCTGTTACATTATAGAAATATTTTGCTAGAATCCAACATCTCAGTATTGTATGCAAATTAATCGGTAAAAGATAGGTTATTTGAATTATTTTCAGTATATTTCTACTTCTTGACTCTGTAACTTTAATTTTTTTCCTCCAAAACTCTGAATTTTCCCCCAAATTAGAAACTTAAGGCATCCTATGAAACCATCACAGAATTAAATTTTATCTGTATAGGCAGTAGTTGCATTTCATAGTTTAAAGAAGGAAGTTAACTGAAGATGTATATATTGGAATTAGCTATTGTGTCACACACTGTAAAAAGATGGCTTATGTTCCCTTTTAACTGGAAAGGCAAGACAGAAATCCTCCAGAATTTTTTCTGCTGTTTTCTCTAATTAATGCATGCTTTAGAAACTGAGCGAGCTCTCTGAGCAGATGACTGATGCAGTAAGACCAAATGCTATGGCATTCTGTAGTGTTACCTTTCAACCAGCCAAGAAAAATAAGAAAATAAGCACCCCTGAGGGTTTTCATAATGTAGCAAAAACTTAGACAAACATATACTAACCACACAAGGATAGTAACATCTGTCATCTAGACTAGTGCATTTTCAAATGCAATGTATGTGAACTTGCGGTCATTCTGAGTTTGAGTTCTCGGTCTTCATCATAGCCTACTCTTGTGTACACTGCACAGCGGGAAAGTCTATCAGCTGTGCAGACACTAATGAACATGGCTTCAGTTTGCTTTTATGAAATCCGGAGAATTTAAAGACATTGCTGGAGGCATTCAGTTCTTCCACAGGTTTTGTGACTCAGTACAAAGAGTTATTCAATGTTACACAATGTATACCATCTATAGAATTATGGTAATTATCCTCAATTGTGGAACTGTAAGTTTGAGTCTGAAAGTTAATTTCAAGTAATGTTTCTTCCCCGCAGGAGGTTTCTAACCACTGATACATCTACATAAAATAAGATATCTTGTGAAAGCCACTATCAGGGTGTTTGACAACTAGGGACCTAATTCTGTAATGCTTACCCAATGAATACACACTTTGACTCAGTGCTGTTGTGAGATCCACCAGATAAAGGACCCAACCTCTCACGGTAGGGCCGCTGTCAATTTCTGCAGGGGCAGTCCACTCTCAGGTGACCTGCTCTCTGTCTCTTCAGTGACTAAAAGCCTGTTAAGCCTCTAAGACTGGCCCATATAGCCAACTGGTAGTTTGTCTCAACCCAGCTGAGGACAACTGGACTAACTGCTGATGACAGCTGTGCCATTTGGCTATAGCTATAGACCTCTGTCTTCACACCTGTACCTTGATTTCTGCCCACTATTGTCCCATCTCTCATTCATGCTCCTGACTTCTTACAGGCTTTACCCAATCCTCAGCTATCTTCTAGAATAGGTTCTGATGGTCTTAAGCTCTCTGCTCCTCTCCTTGCCTTCTCTTCTTTCATATACTCACATCTTTGGCTTCTCAGGTTCCTGAGTTCAGCTCAAGTTCAGCTTATCCTGACCATGTTTTCTGGCTCCAAACTTGTTCCACCTTAAGGAGATGGCCTCAACTGCCTTTGGATTCCCCAAGGGGTCAAGGGTTCCTGAGGTTTTTTTCAACAGTTACCTTCTCTCTCTACCTTCCCTGCCGTGACAGGATTTCATCCGGATTTGTAACCAGAAACGTACTGAAGGAACAGAATTTCTCAAAAATCAATCAAGCACTTACCCCAAGCTATTCCTGATTACCATTGCCTACTTTATCAGTATCCCTTTCTGGAAAGTTTTCCTTAAAATCAAATTTCAACCAGTGCAGCACGCTAGGCTCACTATAACCAATAACAGTAAAATCTTCCACCCCATTCCTTAGAAAGGTACAATCTATAGTCATTCACAGCCAAAGAAACTCCATTTATACTAACTCTGATGTACTGACTTATCAATACCAAGAAAGCATATATACAATGTTTGTCCATGCATACATCACAGCCATCTCTCTTTCATATGATGCATTCTTCTTAAGATGTTCGAGTGTGCTTGATCATCACAGAAATTTTAGCAAGAACATAAATAATTCATGGAAGACATCTGCATCTAGAAATAATGAAAGTGAATTATGTTACAAATTTTTAAAGGCAAGGCCTTAGACTCAGTAAGCCAGGAGTCACTCGGCCTGTAATGGTGTCACTTCTTCATTTCAAAGACCACTAAAATTTGTGGAAATTATAGCAGGGATTTTGTCACGCAATAATATAGAACTGTCCAGAAATTGTGAAAATTTATTTCTGCTTCATGGATGCATTTCCTCTCAGGAAAATTAAAATCAACTTAAAACTTTGTGATCTCACACTGAAATAAATGATATCTGTTGGCCTCTTGCCTCCTTTCTCTTTTATGCCCAGACAGATCACATCTGTTCAATTGAAGAGGAAATGGACATGACAGTAATGAACCAATTGGGCAGTGAAGCATACCTTGGGAAGACACCATTAAACACTAGTTGGGAAGCGAAGCTGTTAAGAATAACTCAATCAACCACTTCAAGTTATGTTCATTTTGAAGATGATTAGCAGAGGATACATCACAAGAACAATACTGTTTGCATTCAAAAAGATAATTTCAAAGAGAAACAAATTTATTCTATCACATCCATATTAAGGCTACACTGAAAAGAATTTTTTTTTTTTTTCCAAAGTAGTTACCAACAGCTTCAGTGAAATTTCATGGAGTCTCTATCACTGACTTGGAGAAGAAAAGTAATTGACCCCAAATATTTATTTTCTTGATTTAAATTAAACATCTTATTCTTCTACAGGCTCCAAACTAAATATTACCTTAGGCTAAGTTATAATGAATCAATCACTTCTGTCAAAACCTTGAGAATGTTACAATTAAAAAAAAGCAAAACCACCCCCAGAACTCAAACGAGAAAGTCTAGACTTGCCCCAAGCGACCACTATGTTCAAACTTTGGATTACAACACAACACTTCAGACTTCCCCGTAAATGGGCACTTACATGCCATAGCTAAGGCCATGAAGCTATACTCATGTCTGCAGAACCCCTACTCAGTCTGACCTCTGGGCACGTGCGATGAAGATTGCCAGGAGGGAAGCTCGTAGGAAATAAGTGAGTCAGTTGTTCAAAAACTAACACCAGCTCCCGCAGTCTACACATCTAATTATTCAGCACTTACTTCAACCACCTTTAAAAGCGTATGCAACCCAGCAGCTTCTAACCAAATCAACCCCATTTGAAAAATTCTGTCTGTTTCTTGCCAGAATTCAATCGTGCATCATCTGTCCTGGCACTGCATGGCCATATGCTACCTTAAGGGTGCCACAGAGGAGGCGAAGTAGGACTTCAAACTGCGTTTACCCTTCTGGCTGCCTATATCTGAAATAATACCTTGAAGGTATTGCATAAAAATATGGGAGAAATCAAATGGCTGTCTGATAGACAACACAACATAAATAGATCCCCTGCTTAGTTAAAGTTCTTCCTGTAACGCAGTAACTCTCCGCCAAGCAGAAATGCTCCACATGGGAACACAAGAGCGTCCCGAGGTGGTGCCACTACTGACAAGTAAAAGGTAACTTACCATTGTTACTTTTAACCTGCACTAACTCATTGGCCTCACAATAATAAGAAAAAAAAAATTAAAAAAAAAAAAAATCAATAATCAATTAAGCATTCTGGAGCTGGACTTCACCAGCTCCACACAGTAGCTGCTGTATCATCTTTGGGACCTGCCTCCCCGACCACAGATGTCCATCATGAATGGCTGGTTCCGGCACCAGCCACCTCACTGCCACAGCAGATGCTTCCCAGTGAACTACACAGGCAGAGGAAAGATTTGGTTCATGTCATGCCTTACGTTTAACTTTCATTCAGCATGCAAATTCTAGCATTGAATGTTATACTTCACTAGCGAACAGATAAAGAAACCAGATTTAAAACAACACTTGGGTCACTAATGACAACTTCCAAAATCTTGGAAGGCTGAAGTCAGAGGAGAAAGATTCTGAGTAAACGTAATGGGATGTCTGTGGGTCTAGTCAAAAACATTTTTAGTGAACTGTGGAAAAAGAAGTCGGTGCATACCTGAGCTTTTACGGCCTGAGGTCAAGCATAAGGAATAGTTTTTAACACACCTCATTACAGCAGGATAGCTCTTTACACTTTGCAAAAATTACTTCCTCATCTCTCAAAACCGACGAACAGTAGGGCAATGCCTTAGTGATAGTTTAGTATAATAATGCTCTCTCATTTACTCACTCAGCTGACCCTCATTTGAGACACTAATCTTTAAAAATGAAGTTAGTCAAAATATGTTGTACTCATTTTTTTTAATCTAAAACTAATTTAGCTGTTTAATCAGAGAGTAAATCAAGAGTAATCTTCCAGCTACATCACTGTGCTTCCCAATTCAGAAATGCCATAAGCAACAGAAGCTATGGCTATATAAAAACTTCTAATTGTTTAGATACATATATATACACATCTGTGGAATCATCCATACACCTAATACAAATCAATGTAAGAAATTTGGTTAGAACAGAGATAAAATTCTAGATGGGAAACTCCTTTCTAGCAATTCAGAGCAGTGTATGTGAAACAGTTTTAATTCCACCTGCATTACAAACTCTAATGAAAGGATAATCTTCCTTAAAAAGTGTTCCCTTAAATTTTCCTCCCAAGCTCAAAAATATGAGTTTAGTCATACCTAAAATATCACTGGTTACTTTCAAAGTTTAAAGCATCCTTAACAAGCACCTCAGATATTCATTAAACACAGTACCAATAAAATAGCTATGACGAAGAAAGGGGATTGCAAAATGGAGAGGAAATAACAAAACCACAAAAGGTCCCTTCATTTATGGAAAAGGCCAAAGGATTCTCCACGTTCCTTCAAGTAAAAAAAGCTTTACGATTCTAACAAAATAATTTGGGAGAAAAACCCACAGACAGTACGCTGCACATGGTTGCACACACTGTTCTGTTTCTGGAAGATGAAAACCTAAGTCAACTTCTGTGAAATCTGAACTTCAGGTTCCTGTGATTCTGGGTTTCTAGTTTCTTCTCCCTCACAACCTTAATGATTAGTCTGTTTTTCATTATAAACCCTGATCTCTTCAGCTAACAAATCCATCTCCTCCTTCTCAGGTCTGACAAGCACGATGTACATTTTTAACAGCAGCACTGATCTGAGTTTTACTTAGGTGTGTTGTTTGAGCGTGTGTACAACTGAACCTCAAAAAGGGAACTCTAAAAGGAAGATAATCTCACAGTGTTGTCAGTGCTGAGTGTGAAACTGTTTTAATCAAACATACCTCAAAGAGTAAGTATTTTGAATGCCAGAAGAAGGAATATGTAAAAAGAAACCTATAAACAAACCAATTTTCTTTCTCCTCCTTGAGGATGCCTATTTGAAACTCTGAACAAGTACCGAACATCGCAATGAGACTTTATCATATTTCATCCATCCTTGCATTATGAGCCATTCTAATACTCTTTACTCATCAGAGTGAATTCTATTCAGCTTTAAAGGATTTACCTGTAGGCAGCTCAAAGTAAAACAAAATTTAGATTTTTCAAGTTTGCTGGAGCTCTGTGAGTCCTGCACCGTAAGAGTTGTTAGCTTTTGCTCATGAAGTTAATGGAAAACAGGCCGATTTAATTCCTAATTTATGTTATTTTCTTAAATATGCCCATCCATGACACAGATTTGTCACATCTGAAGAAGTACAACGTGGAAAAAGGGTGCTCACTCAAAGATTATTGCTCTACCACATGGGTGGGCCATGCTGTCACGAAGGCTTTACACATTTATGAACAGCTTTATCCAAACGCCATTTAAAGGTCCAACCTCACAGAACATTGAATCTACTCAGAGTAATCAACAATACACTCAAAAGAGGGATCTGCAGAACCAAATGCTATGTATTTGGCTAAAACAAACATGCAAGAGCATTGCATTCCTTGTAGACTAATGAATGCATGTAAAACGTATGATGATGCATGAACTCACTCTTTATGAGTGTGTCCAGAGGGAACTGCGTCTTAGCTGAAATAGCTTAGAGGGGATGGGGTGAGAAGAGAAGACTGAACATACAGCGGGCCCTGCTAGAGGTCCATTATTAACTGCTCTCCACCGTATTCCCGTTTACGGGCATGCTCTTGCTCTTTCAGCGCAACATTGCTTACCTTTGACTCCAAGGGTCTTTGTTTCCAAGTAATAAATACTTCGGGCTCCAGGGAGCAGACAGGAAGATCATACATGACTCCAAAAAAACCTTTACTGTTGACAGATTATTCTAAGTGCTTATTCATTATTAGCTGAAATGCTATTGACTGCACACTTAATAAATAGCCCATTTGTTCTTTTCAACTGAAGCAATACTGTAACAGGACTTCTGAAGAGAAGACCATTAAAAATATAAAGACATCACACAGCAGGTAATTTGGGGAATGTGGTTTCAGTTTTCTGTTCATGCAGCACAACCAACAAATGCTGCATCAATTAAAATTTCTGCTGCTTGAATAAAAATTTAGTGCAGGCTACTCATACACCCTAAGAATGATCTAGATGTTTTCAAGAAATGAGGCGTTGAGGTACTATAACTACACTAGTGTAGCTTCATAACAAAACAGTGTAATAATTTTCCTCTTCTCTGGACAAAAACGGCAGCCTTGGCTCTGCCAGGGAATAAATGCTGCCCTGAAGCACAAGACAACGAACCAGGTGAAGAGCCTACTTTGCTGCAAACCACCAGCAAGTTGTCAGAGCAACAGCCATACAGCTGAACATTTTTCCGGCTTATTTGTTCTTAAAAGAAGCCTAATTTCATTTAGAACAAGAAAATATTCCCATTTTAAAGTTCTTTTGCTCTAAGTCACTCTATTTAACTATTTTCAGCTACTCACTAAATCATTGTTAATTAATGCACTGCTTTTAAGACCACACTTAATAAACTATGTGCTAGATAACTGTCACTTAATGACTACAAGAAGGAAAACCATCACAATTTCAACTGCTTAAAAGGATTCCAGACAATTAAGAAGTAGACTAGAAGCATATTGTACAGGAGGAAGAGATTAACCGGGAAGGAAGAGACAGAAAGAGAAATATTCAAGACATATGACTGTAGAGTTAAATTAAAAAAGCACCAACCACGCACAGCAGTTAACAGTTAACAATAGTTAATTTGCCAGATTGCCAATAAGAAAAATCAAAACGTGTTTCAGAGCTAATACTTAAGTGATCCATTCCCATGATAAAAGCTACTATATCGTATAGGTAATCTCTTATTAACAGATTAAAAAATCCTGATACAGTAGGATATCCAAAAGTTTGTGATGTATTTGTGTTTTTAAGATGCTTCTGAAAAAAAAAAAATCTTACACAGAGCTTGTACTCAAGCACAGTAAAACAATACTTGTAACAACTGATGAAGGCAAACACATCTATAACAACACTTATTGAGGAATATCTGTTTCTTTATGACTTTGTATGATAGCGTCACTGTAGCACAAATGAGCACAAATTAACTGAACATTATAGTGTCTGAGTTTGCTTAGGTTTTGCAGTCCAGTATGTCTTCATTTTCTAACTTTGTTAAAAACAAACAAATATAACAAACAGAAAAGAAGGTCAAAAAGCAGCATATATTTCAGGTATAATTATTTTCACCATGCAATTATTTTTTAACTTCACAATTAGGCAACTGACTCACGTGCTGATAGTTCATTTTGAATAGCAAAGGATCAGTGTAATCTGAGAGATTAAATGATGCTGCTTATCTACAAATGCATCTCTCACAGGTGCCTCATTTTATTTCTGATGTTGGACTTCCCCAAACAGCTGCATGCCCGCACTCACAGCTGGATGCAAGCTGCTGGACAGCTACACTGCTCATGGCGGAAGGAAAAGCAGAAAGTTATACGCAGTGAATTGGGCTTTTTTGAATCAGACTAAATATTTGGATTAGAGTAAAATTCCTTCTAAAATACATATTGCAGCCATATGTATGACAGTCAGAAGATGAGTTTGTTGGAGGAGAAATATAAAATAAAGAAATAAGTAAGACTCCAATGCATGGGAAAGACAAACCAACTCCCTAAGTGTTTCTCAGACAAATGCAATTGATTTATTTATTGCAATCCTATAAGAATTTTTAGTAGAGTTTAGATAATTTTAGTAGAGTTTAGTTTTCTAGTAGAGTTAGTTAGTTGATGTCCTCATTTCTTCAGCTATACTTTACTCATGCATCTTCCTTTTCTTCACACAATGAATACAATAATCTAAACATCATCACAACATATTCTAATGTAACAGTCTCCTGGATTTAAGATTCAGTGCTACCGGGACAGATGTTATCTTTGGTTATACCAGCAGGAATCTCACACCGACTCTGCTACTGATGACAGCTATAGAACCAGAGTTTACACTAAGCTAACAGCAACTTTTTCTATTACCTTGCGGTAAATCATGTCAACAGCACCAAAACTTCATGCAAGTTTTGGTCCTTCCATGCTGTCAAGCTTCCTTCCCCTGAAAAGCCAAGATACCAAACACAGGAGCAACATGAAGACACTGGGTCTATTCTTGCCATGAAATCTGAACAGGGTCTCAGATGTGCAGTCTCACCTGTGACTCCTTGACCCACTTTACAGGTAGCCATTGATCCACTTACAGAGATCACATGAAAATTAGAGATGAAGTACCACCACCATTTTGAAATAGGCTTCAAATCATCTTTTTTATTACGCTACTGCTCCTTGCTTTGTATTTTCAGACCCTCCCACCCAGAAGAATGACTTCTAACCAAAAGATGACTACCATTTATATGGATCCAAAGCAATTCGAAAAGTTACACGACATGAGAAAGTAACAGATGAAACATTTCAAAAGCTGCATTGGCAACAAAAAAAAATAATTTTAGTGCCATCTCAATTACTCTTTTAAGTAATCATGTTATCTTTAACTAGGAATGCACAAACAGCATGCTAATTAACAAAAGGCTGCTCCTTACATCTTAAATTAAGTTTCTGTGCTTTGCATCGTTGTGGTTGAAGTCTGAAAATGGTCATATATTTCCTTGTTATGAAGAGGATAACTACATATAATACCTTCAGATTAGCCCAATAAATTTTTTTGGTCAGTTCTGATGAGAAATAAGGTATCTATCTTTTAGATAAAACACCCAACTCCAAATTGAATTTATTATTTCGTATAATCCCAGAATGGTTGAGGTTGGAAGGCACCTTGGAGAGAGTCAAATGCAACCCCCTTGCTCAGAGAGCAGGGTTACCTGGAGCAGATTCCTGAGGGCCTTCACTCATTGGGTCTTGAATGTCTCCAGGGATGGAGACTCCACAACCTCTCTGGGCAACCCATGCCAGAGTTTGAACACCCTGACAGTGAAAAAACTTCCCCTCTCGCCCCTTATGTTAAAACAGAATTTCTTGTATTTCAGTTTGTGCCCGTTGCCTCTTGCCCCATCACTGGGCACCACTGAAAAGAGCCTGGCTCCATCCTCCTTTCAGGTATTTGTACATATGGATGAGATCCCCCTGAAACGTCTCCAAGCTGAACAGTCCTCTCTCTGCTTTCCTCATAGGAGAGATGCTCCATTTCCCTAATCATCTTCACGGTGCGTTCACTGGACTGGCTCCAGTATGTCCATGTCTCTCTTGATCCCAGCACTAGTCCCAGAACTCCAGCTGTGTCTCACCACTGTTCAGCAGAGGTGAAGGATCCCCCTCTCGACCTGCTGACAGCACGCCTCCCAGTGTAGCCCAGGAGGCTGGTGGCCTTCCTTACTGCCAGGGCACATTGCTGGCTCATGTTTATGTTGTTTCCTCCTTAATATTTTCTATTCTCCGAGTTGCTGTTACATAAACGTTGCTTAGTCTTCAGCACTGACTATATGAATTTTATGAATTTGAGAGTTAGCTCACACCAGTGAAAATTCCTCTCATTGGTCAAACATTCACATAATCATTTAGTTTGACAATCCAAAGAAGATTTTAATCCTTTTTTTTTTTTTTTTTTTTAAGTTGTCTGGCAAAAGCTTGAGTTTAAAAAAAAAAAAAAAGCTCCAGAAAAGGGCAGAGGGATTGACAACTAATGAATCTTCCAAAATAAGCTATATAAAGACATTGAAAATACATCTGATCTAAACAGTGGATTAGAGGAAAAGGTAGAAAGAAGAAATATCTTAAGAAATGAATGGAAAAATTCTCACTGTCTACCACAACTTTTGGTTGACCATGGATCATAACTTATGCAGTCAGGTATGGATGTTTCCACAATTATTCATAGTATTGGACTCATTCCCCATCACTCTTCTCAACGTGTTTTTGGAAAGTGCTAATATGTAATGAACATGAGCCCATGTATTGAACTCCTAAATTATTAAAAATGATACTTCAAAGCTTGAGAAGCCACTGGCTATTTCCTTTATAAACAATCTTTTGTTTAAAAATTCCCTGCTTTATGCCTATATCACTTCCAAAACCTCTATCCACTGGCTGCTAGCTGAAAAGAAAACAAAACAAAAAAAAGAGGAAAGGCTGTTCTAAACCCTGTTCCATGTAGTTGCAAACTGGTTTTATGACTCCACAGCAAGGGTGCGCAACATGTGGCAAGAAAGCCAATTATGGCCCATGGGGTTATAAAATGCAGCCATCAACCATCTCTCTCTCCCTGTAACTACATAACTGATTAAAAGCTGATTAACTGTATGTATTTGCTTGTTAACACAAGCAAGCAAATTTTGTTCAGCTATCTGGGAAGCTGGCAGCCTAGGAAAGTATGGTTGTGTGGCTTTCTTGTAGCTTAAAAAAAAAACCCCAAATAGTAAATGAAAAGGGAATACAGAGTTTTAATTCAAAGTTTTGATATAGCTTTTATATACATACATACATATATATATATATAAAATTCAGGGGGGATATTACTTTGACTCTCTGTCTCTCTTTTTCATGCAATTTCTAGTTTTCTTGCAGAAGTTTTGGGTCTTTTGACATCCAGCCATCACACAAGTTAGGCTGAAATTGGTCAATGGGGGTTGAACATTATTAATACACAGACTTACAGATGGACAGTGCGGTCACAAAATTCTAGTGGGCAATCCGTCTCAAGGAGATTTTGCATTAATATTTCACATGTAGCATTTGGAAAATGTTCAAGCTGTAGGAGTCAAAAGAAATTGGACAGTCAAAAGTGGGGGCCCATAAAATAATTCATTTCATCATCTGTTGTGCCATATATCAGCTTCATAGAATCTCTGACAAAAATCTGGGTGTCTCATCAGTCCTGCAGCAAACACACATGCTCAGCCAGATATGCAATTTGCAACTGAGGTCCAAGTGGACAAGAAGGTCTTGGCACAAAAACATTCACCTGGGAGAAAGAGAGGTGGCATTTTCTCACAGATAAGAAATAGACAAATAAAAATAAAATCTTTCAAATGTATGAAATATTTTGTCTTTTTAGTCTCTATTCTAACAATGAAGGAAATACTTTACTTAGCAGTGACAGGTGTTTTAAAAGAATTAACTTAAGATAGCTAACGAAGCCCGACACTCAGCTGGTATGTTACAGACAATGAAGAATCCAGCATCTGCCTTCTTTTTAGCTTCTGTATGCCCATGATAAATTGTTAGGTTTTTTGCCAAATGTAAACTATTTTTCTTCATTCTTCATTAAGCTAAAAATAAAGCAGCTCAAAAGATAAGCTACAAATAAGCAAAATTCTGAATGAAGACATCCTGGAAATCATGTATAGTTCAACTATATTGTCTGGAAATATATCTTTTCTTTTTCAGCTAAGGAATAAATGCAGTACATAATGAGTCATGTGTTTTTAAAATAAGATAGCTTTTTTTTTTTAACTTACATTTTTCTGCAACCAGGAACTGAGACAGAGAAAAATCATTTTAGCCATAATAGCTTGTGATAGAAAGGTGTTTGGGGTTATTATGTCCTCTTCCAGCGAAGGAAAGATACAGAGCCCAATGGAAAAATGTCAGATACTTAACACAATCAGAGCCAGAAGGTTGCAAACCTCCAGAAAATGTCACCGATTAGATAACATGTGCCTAACTGAACTGACATTAGACAAAAGCACTTCTATCTCCTCTAAAATAAACAGAGAGATGGGAGAAGAACAGAGAGGAGGGAGCTCCTGGATTATCACCAGAAAAAGAAGGGAAAGATTTAGTCACCTATGGTGGAAGAGAAACAAACTACCCAGAAGAGGAGGCTCTAAGATTCTTCAGAGGCAGCTGAAGAATTGGGAATTAATGGATTTACTAAGGAATAGGAAAAGGACCAGCAATAACTTGGGAGAACGGAGATTAAAAAGCATGTAATTCCCAACCAAGAGAAGGAAAGCATGTGTGAGGAATGGGTACATCTTTCACAGCACAAGGAAATAGCAGAAGAAAACTGTTGCCCTGCAGGGCTGTGGAAAAGTGGCGAGTAGAGCGAGGCTCTTGTGCATGAGTACAAACTGATGTGAGGATGCATAATGAAGAATCCTCTAAGAAGAGGAACCATTCCAAAAGTTTTCTGGAGGAAAAAAAAAAAAATTCATTGAGGTGTTTGCAAAGTGCAAATATGTGAAAAAATAGGATTAATGTACATGTGCTAAAATTCACATACTTTACAGCAACTCGAGATAAGTCCCACCTACTAATTTATGTGGAGAAGAAAAAAAGAAAGGAATTTTGCTCAAGTGGAGAAATGAAACTAACTGTTCCCACCTAGAAAAGAAACATTTGTCAAGAGGATGGTTACTACAGATAAGCACAGGAACAAGAAGCCCATGTTGCAAGACTCTTCTTGGAAAAGTTAAAATAATATAAGCTATGTTTACCTTTCATTTATTGAAGAGAACAAATCCAGTGAATTTTATTTCTGTCACACAACATTCAAAGTAGTTAAGTGAAAACTGGTGTGTAATAAAAAGTTATACACCAAACAAAGGTTCCACGTCAATCTCACTGCTTCCTTAAATTTTGATGCTGGTATTTTATCATCACAAAGCTATTCAGATTCAACAGGCTGGCTTCTAAGCTTGTTACATCAGCAAAAATATTAAATATTATTTGTTATTATTAGCCTAGATTTGGCAAAAGTTAACAAGACTACACTACAAGATACATACATTAGAAATTAGGATAAGAGAGTATCTTTGAATTACTATCACATGTGCCTCAAATTATATGCAGGGAGGCACCAGTTCCAGCGTTCAGAGTCTCTGTACACATTATACTGAAGTGTAATTTACAGCAGACCTTACACATTAAGCTTTCATGGTGGCAGCAGTGTGTCTCATTATTTTTTAAAGAGAGATTTGGATGACAGTGATTTGTCCCACATATGTAGTTCTTACACGTAACAGACCGTGTTAGCATCCGTGGTCTGCCTCTTCAGGTCATGTTTTTCTGTCTCTCTCCTTGGCTTTTCTTGGCCATACATGCCATTTATTTGCTTACACCAGACTTGGACCTTACATTTTGGCATGTCACCGTATATATCTGTATTTCAGCTCCTAAACAATACTTCACACTACATTTGCATTGTTTTGCTTCTCCATCCTTGTGCCCCAACACATGCGCTTTAATCAAGGCTTGAAAACAATCTATCCACCCACTCAGCTAGACAAATGCCGAAATGTCTCCAGATTTTAAGCTTTCTTTTGGCTGCAAAATGATCTTCCAAACATGAATGAGCAGTAAACATCACAGCTGGCTTCCCATGTTTGCAAGCAAGTAAACAATTTTTTGGATACCTCTTCAGCTGCAGAGATACATGCCAAGCTGCAGCAGATCACGGCTGCTAATAAGAACCATGCAAGACGCAATGAAAGCATCAAGGAATGGTTGCCTGCGAGGACAGTGCACAACATGGCAGTGGAGCAGCAATGAAAACGCCACAGAATTCAAAGCAAAAAGGACATCTTCCACCTCCTTTGCTACAGGGTACTAGGGTTTAGGTTTTATTCAGGCCCATTTGTCACGTCCTGCCTGGAGGCTGATACCAAGAAGGATCCCACCCTGGCACCCATCACACCCAAAGAAATCCCAGTACTTCGGGGGTGAAGAAGGGAGAAATTCAGCACATACAACTTACGAAATTGAGAAGGACTCCGCAAATCAGCGTCTGTTGGAAGGACAGAGCTGAAAGGTGTTGAGGCTAAAGGCTTCAAAAATACTTAGGGATCTACAAGAGGAAGTGGACCAGCTCACACCAGCTGAGACCAAATAAGGAATACATTTTTCTCCTGCAGGCAGAAGAGTAAGGGACACAACACTTTACGTGCAAGCAGTGAAAACACACACTTCTACCTTTTCCTCCTTCACATCTTTCTTTCCTCACTCATTTTTAGTCTACATGTAGTTTTAACACAGAGACATCTTTTTTTTTTTCATGTTCAACTCCAAATCCTCCTCAGTCACTGCCTATGAACACAACAGGGAGAACAGCAGCCCAACTATTTTTCACCCTGACACGTAGGCACAGGCTACATTTTTCAGGCCCTGGCTTCAGCCTAGCTCTCTGGTCCAGCTTCTTGAGACGACACAACAACTCACTCGCACCTCATTCTGCAATAAGCAGAGAGAACTATTTGTTCTCTTGCTGCAACAGCATAATAGCCAAACTGTCTCAGGACTCCACGGCAGCCCTAGGCTCACCCTGCAGCTACAGTCTTCAGCAACAGCTGGCATTAGTATAGCACTAGCAAAGCAGTGAAGACACCAAAGACAATTAAACAAACGGCACTGATGAGCTTGCTACTGAACTTTATCTGCTTTAATAACATTTATCGCTTGAGAAGAGATAAATCTCACCAAGAGGGCTACAAGCACTATGATTATCACACATGGTCCAGCTGGTGCAGACAGAAGTGACTGCTCTGCACGCATTAGTGCCCATCACACCGAGGAAACGCCGAGCAAAACACAACTGGAGAATGTCAGCTAAAAAACAAGCCCAAGTAAACAGGTTTTATATGAAGCGTCTTGGGAGTGGAGGAGTAGAAAGGCAACAGCTCCACAAATGCTGTTTTCACAGTGTCCCCTGTGGGAGGACTTGGCAGTACCTCGAGCCTGGTAATCCGTGTGCCCACGGGCATCCACACAGCCTCCTGGCATCACAGCCCAACTCCCCACAGCAAATAGGACCCTCAGTGAGTGCGAGAACAGCATTTGTCCTTGTACACTGTACAAGGAAGCCAAGAACTCTGTACAGATTCCCTGCTCCCACCCCATAGTAGAGAGGGTTTTTCTTTGTCCACTATTTGATAGTCCACTCATACAAAATCTAGCCCCCAAAAGCCATTTAATAAGCTGTTTTTCTTCAGTCTGTAGTAATAAAACTATACAACACTATAAACATTTTCCGCATTGGACTCCAAGACGTTTGGCGCTCTAGCTGGAAACACTGCTCCTTTTGTTTTTACATTACAGCAGACCCCTTTAGACCCACTTTCCATCAAGACACCAAATATTTTTGTCTTCTATTTTCTGCAAGGAGAGCCCTTTCTAAATCTAGGCAAGAGACTTATGAGCAGCTATTGGGCGAGTATCGTTGCTCCAGACTTAAGCACATCACAAATCGGACTCATCAGAAAAGCACAGCGATGTCCGGGGAACAAATTTCCCTCCTGTAACCGCTCCAATGCATGGGCTGGCCATGCAGGGAAGATTGGCATTAACGGGAGATAGGGACCTACATCTCCCAGGTGGGGAGAAAGAAACAGACCCCATAGAAGACAAAATTTCCTTTTCATGAAAAGTTTAAGTTAAGGAAAGCAATAAACGCTCTCCAATGAGTGTTGTCAGTCCATGTCTAAAGTGACATCTTCGTAACTGAAGATATTCTCGCTTTCCACCCCATGTCTGAGAAGTGCAGGGCAGGTAAAGCACGAGAAGAAGTATGGCATATAAAATTCAGTAAAACACTGTGCCCATGCTGCTGCTGGCCTTTCTGTTAAAGCTGCTGACAGGAATGTTAATGTTTCAGTCAGGCAAAGTTTGCAGGGAGAGGTAGTATCTTTTATTAGACCAACTGATACAATTGGAAAAAACAGACAAACTTTTGGGCACAGAAAGCCTTTCCTGCACAGACCTGAAGAAGGGCTTGTTTGTCTGAAAGCGTCTGTTTTTTCCAACTATATTGGTTGATCCAATAAAAGATATTACTTCTCCCTGCAAACCCTGCCCCACTTAACAGTCTTTGAACGTCATGGCTACAACAGCGATGCTATTACGTTTTGGTTGTACTGATGGTTTGCAGCATAGACTTCTGCGTTTGGTCTGATAAGCATCAACTCATTTCACAGAGAATAGGCTACTGGTTCTAAAGGCAATAGCTCATAATAAATTATACCCATTGCCAACATGGGCCAGCCTGAAGCTGATGGTGATAAAGAAAAAAAAAACCACACCACAAAAAACCCCCTAGACCCCCACCCCCCTCCCCGCAAAATAACCCCAAGCCTTCTTATTACCATTCACACCAACCATTAGAATACCCTCCACGCATGACATGTACCACAATATTAGGAAAAGCCAGGAGAGCACAGATTCTCAAGTACCTACCGAATAAGTAGTAAAACAATCCTAGTGGGGGATTTTTAAATAGGACTGACAAAATAACATTATTTTCAAGGCATATTCAAAAACTTTCTCCTATGTTGTGGCAACACTGCCACACTCACAAGGACTGGTCTTGGCAAGTGATACCCTAAAATGTGAGCCACACCCTAAAGAGTTTATCATGAGGATACACGTTTACATAGCAGAAAGACACACAGAAATAAGTAGAGCCTTTCAAATACTGTGGGCCTCAGAAAGGTCTTTGTGTCTTACGTATTTCAATGGTCTGACTACTTCTGGTGGTACAGACGAAGTAGCTGGCTGACCCACTTCGTGCTCAGGCACTGATGCTAGGAGATGCAATAAATATCTGAAAACTCATGCTCAGCTAATTAAAACATACTTTTCTTCCCATGGTCTACCATTAACTTTAGCACAAATCTAACTGAAAAAAAAAATCTGTACTACAAATGAGAAAAATCAATTCTCATGCTCAACATACCATTTACTGTTATTTATAAAACAGACTGAATTTAAATACTCTTCATTGTCCTCTCCTCTCACTCCAAGGTTCATGTTTTCATTATAATAATCATTTCAGGTTTATCACTGTAAGAAGGGTCTTCAGTAGGAAAGCCACAGTTAAGTAATTTTTCATTGAATTACATTTTTTTGGGTTTTTTTTTTTTTTTTTACATGTTCTGTTACCAAGACATATTCCAAGTTTCATTTCAGAGTTCTGTGAATTAAAACACAAAACATTTTGCGTGACATGTGAAGAATGGTAGAACTTTTATTTTCCAGATCTCTTTGTATTCAAATTACAAATACATGATCCATATTTTTGACTCAGGACTGTAACTGTAGATTAATTACATTAATTTCAGTGGAATTTCTCCATAGTTTTGCTTTGCCATACAGGTCAGAATGGATATGGTCATTATCATTAAATTGATATTCTACATATTGTAGATTATAAGTATCAATAACTGCAAAATTTTTTCCATCATAAAATGTTTTTTCTCTACAGGATACTCGATGTTTTGCATTTTTTAAAAATAAAAATAAAATAATAGCTACAAAATAGCTTTATTTTGTAGGTAAAATTTTTATAAGCTGAGCTGGCTAATATTGATCTCCGAAACCTATTTAAAATCTATTAATATATATTTATGCAAATATCAGTTACTCTCTGGAACCTTCTTTTTTTTGGGGGGAGGGGGGAATGGAAAAACTGTTTTGTAAAGAAGTTTATTTACTGAAAATAATTAATAAAACAATACACAGCCTGTTTGTACACCTGAAATAAGCCAGGCTGACTAGAAATGCAATGCCAGAGCACTATAATTTCTAAAATGATATGGGGGTTGAGGGAAGAGGAAGGAAGAAATTAATTTCTGCATGCATTAAAAAAAGACAAACAGTAAGCTAAAAATCAGTACGAGTCCGTTCCCACAGCTTTCCCCATATTGGGGAATTTTAGGGTAATGAGAAAGACACTTTCCTCAGGGCACAAGTAGTATGATAAGAACTATAGTCTGAAATACTTTCTACATAACATGATGTTTCTTCATTTTGTTCCACTGAACATCAGACTTTTTACACTCATTTCCATGTAAACAAGAAGAGAATGACAAAAAATGAATTTTATACATTGTTTAATGCTGGAATGAAACTGGATTTGCGTTAGCTGTACCACCCTGGTGCGAGCTGACCTTCAAAAACATGCGTGTGGTTTGAAGGTGTCCTCCTACCCGTAGTGTGTACAGCACAGAAGCCACAGACATCAACCATTAGTCGCTGGGTACCACGATGCATCAAACATTCGAAGGAATGACCTTAGCTTTTTTCTGTAGGCATCAGTCCCATGATATATTCACATGCTGGTTTAGGCCTTCTGTGGTTATAAACCAGAGAGTAGTTTTCATGTGTTCTGCCACATCTGGGCTAACAATAATTTGCATTATTATTATTTATATATTATGTGCTTTCAAGTCTGCTTTAGGACATGAACGGAGAACAGGTCAAGCAGTCTTTTGTAAAGTTGCTGCTAGATGAAGAAGGGCTTGTAACTGCTAACCCCCAGAAGGTATTAGTTATTTATTTCATGAAATTGTTTCTCTATATGCAGCCACAAAACGGGCACCATTTGATGAACACCACAGACAGGAACAACGTAGCCCTGTCTTTATCTAGCTTCTCATTGCAAGGTTAGTATTGATTTTCTTTTAGTATTTTTCAGTCTGCTCACAGTCACCTAGCTGGTGCATAAACCATCTCGCTGCATCACAAAGAAGAGAGAGATACTTAGTTGTTGCTTTTTTTTCCCCCCACAAGACAAAACACAGGTGTCTTATTTTCAAATGAAGGGAGAAAGCTCACCAAAAGACATAGGACTAAGACAGCAGCATTAACTGACAATGAGTCATCTTATGGCCATATTACATCGTAAGGCTTGGCCAGTCTCTAAGCGAGCCGGGCTCCAGCACGCCCTCCCCCAGTCAGACTGGCCACGCTTCCCGCTCGAGTCACCGCAGGGCTGGAGCCTTCTGGGTATCCCTGGACACCAGGCACCCAAAACTGGCACCTGAGCTCTCGTACTGCAGCTGGGACCAACTTCCTACAGTGATTCATACTCAGCACACCTCTGGACCACACATCCCTGGGTACAGCTGAGCACCATAGCCACGATCTATCATGGGATCAGAAAACCCTAGGGCAGCACAATTCATGCATTACTGGAACCATATACTGAAATACATGGGTTGGGCATTTCCCCAATAACTCAGTCTGATTTTTTGACTCTCTAGTCTAAAAAGAATCATAGAGGAACACGGAAAAGAAAAAGATCAGCTGAAGTTGAGCCCTGGTTGCAGAACCATTAAGCAAAACCCACTCCAGCTAACAAGAAGCTGGACTTTACAGTGGATTTTGCAGATTTCTCTAAGCAGCAGTTCCATCAATCAGTGTTGCCTCCTTACTCCAGCTGGAGCACCTGGGTGAGACCCAAATTGACTGTTAACTCCTGGCTTGCTGGATGGCAGGAGTGATGTACAAGCACCTCGCTATGCTGCATAGCACTGCATGTTTCTACCTAGAGCCACGTAAAGGATAGGTTTTTGTTTATACCTTCTATTTTTGTTAAATCAAATGCAGATATTGCTGAATGAAACATACCAGACTTCCTGGTTGGTTTGTACAAGTCACCTAAAAGATACTAAAACTCCAACTGAGGTATTCCAGACAAAAAGCAATACAACGATCTAAAGGCTCACATCATTCTTTGACACCTTTCAGCTATTTACAAATGGAGCCAGATAGAAAATTAGGTGTAACAACAAGACTGATGAATTCCTGGTTTTATTTAATACTCTAGGCTCCATGTAAAGTAGCCTCTAAACCATCCCTGAATGCCAGGATGCACAGAGAAACAATGGAGCAAGCCTCCTTGACCTGAACTGTAAGAACTGAAAAGAACTTTAAAACCTCTATGCACAGTCTGCATAAGAATGATATTAGGGGGGAAAAAAAAAAAAAAATATTCTTCATGCAAATTGCCATCCGGGCCAGGAAGCTGAGTACAATACTGTTTTCATCATCTTTAATGATGCACAGTTTAGTTCAGGGGGAGGAGGGGGAAGGAAATGGGACCAACCTTTGACCAGTATGACAGCAGCATAAGTAATCCCTTATTGCATTATGAAACGATTCATACATGGGGACCTGTTACATTACTGGCCTGTTAACAGTATCACAGCTCCTTACTTTGACTTTTTTTCATTTTGTTTTACATCAGACAAGCCTATTGCTGTCATTTGTAGAGAACGGAAAAGCTGCTACAGTTTTTATATAAAACACAGGAAAAAAATACACAGCAGCTGTTCATATTTTCTAGGAAGTCTGTTACAATAATGATGTCATGGAAAAGGGCTGGAATCTATTAAAATGGATCAGACAGGCAAGCCATTCAAAGCCTTCAAACAATATGCGTATACAAGCTGCACCATGTACCTTACATTAAAATAAAAACAGGCAAAGAGTGGAGGTCCTTAAAAATATTATTGAGAACAGGCAATTAGGGTCATTTCATAGATTTACTTCAATAAATTCAGTTTACTACTGGAACTACCCAATAAAGCAGAATACAAAAGCCACAACCAGCTCACTGTCAATTAAGCTCATTTTCACCTATAAAAGCATTTTGAAATCACTGGCTCAAGCTCCAAAGGAACAAAGAAGCTCTCCCAGCAAAAGATTCTCCATTGACACGCGAGACATTTAAACACCAGGTATAAACTTCAGCTCATTAGTAAGGGCGTTTTGTTGGGGTTTCCCCCCCACCTCCAACTTGGGAATTAAAGCATGCAGCTAAGGGGAGTCCCATCCAGGCACTCCGTTTGACTTCTAATTAGCAATCAGACATTCTTCATTTATATGATGCTACTCCTGGGCCCTAGCAAGTTTGCACCTCTTGCTGCAGCTTGCTTGCTTACCGCTCCAAACTGCGCAGCCCAAGGCTTGCTCAAACGTTATGCTTCTCCTCCCTGGGGTACATTGAAAAGAGGAGGGTTTGTGGTGGAAAACAGGCAAGTTTTCTGGTTGTCTGGATGTCTCAAAAATTGTCTTTATGTTGTCCCCCATTTCTGATAAGCTACACCTTCCTCCCTAAGGCTTTCATTAGAAAGGTTTTCCTGATGGTGGCCTAAATACGTCTTCCTAACACATGCAAAAGTACTTAGCACAACATGCATATACTTCTGCTAATATGAGATCATATTTTGACCCCACATTCTTTAAACATTCAAGCTGACTTCTTGCATATTCAAGAGCTGGAAAAGTAAAGCAACACTGATCATGTTTAGTATTTTTAAGTCACAATAAAAATACACAGACCAAAACAAACCGGACACAAATACCACAGACAAAGTTTTAACTTTTATACCTCAAAGGGCAGAAGGAGCAAGAGCTATATTCTTCAAGACAAGAGAGGAGACCCTCAACTCAACAGCAGCCGTGAATGGTTTGGAAAGTAATGACCCCACCTTCCCTTGTGTTCTTCCGAACTCCACTGAAGTCAACTATATATGACATCAATTTTTAATATTCTGGGATACGATGATGAGGTCACATGTAAAGGGAATATATTATAGAGGAAGCACTATAAATTTGAGATCAAATGCAAGTCAATATGACATTCTTAAATTTCTTTCTTTTCAAACTATCAAATAAATTTTGTACCTGTTAATTATAAAATACCAGCTACAAACAAACAGAATCAATGACAATACGTTGAGACTCAAAAAATTAATGAAACTACAAGTTGGTTTAAAGCATAATTCTATCAAGTCATCTTGAAAAGATCTGTTTGATTACAGCCCTGGTCAGTTATGCATACGTAAGTTAAATTGCTTTCATTATAGTCCATATTAAACTACATTCCACACTACTACTACAACTATCTCTACAAAAAAGAATTACTAGCAGAACTCCAAACCAAAATTCAAATTGCTAAGCAAACTAAAAAACCCCAGAAAAAAATTACCCTAACTTCACAGGCACATCCACGCCGAGGCCATCTAACACTTCCTCCTGCAACGGGGTATGTACGAACAAATTTATGACTTCACACAAGTCTAGCTGCCAAATTAGATCCCTACTATCTTGCTCACATTTCCAGTCCCAGTAAATGCAATAGGTTATGCATGCACTAAAAGCAATAGGTTAGGCATACAACTAGCTCTGTGCACTTAACTAAAGGCTTGAAAGATTTGAGCCAGAGTACAATAAAATGAGCCTGAATGCCTTATCTTAGGCACCCCGCAGTATTCATAAATTTTTACTTTAAGCTGTTATTGGATATAATAAAATAGCATTAACATTTCAGATGAACATTCAGGGCAAGCTTATAAACTTGGGTGATTAATGCCCTTGTCTCATGTTTTCAATTTTCATTGCTACTGGAGGTCATATGTTATGATGTCAGCTTGAATCTGGATTTCCATTTTGAACAAATCTAATTTAAAATTATGATACTAAGGCATATGCTAAAAACTGCTTAAAAGTTCCATACAGAGTAAATTTATTCCCTCTGTTACTAGGGTAGATTTCACATTCTAGTGCCACCTATTCGTCAGGCAAACATAGTTTGGGTGTATCCTCCCGTACAGTAAACATGCCATAGGTTGAATGTGCAGGAGCAGAACTCGTCTATACTGAGATGCAACAGCACGCTTGCCAACCTTGAGTGCAGGGGTTTGCAGGACTAGGTCAATAATAGGAAATTAATCAAATCCCCAGAGTGTGACGTAAATTGAATCTGCCAAAAGGATTCAGGAGGAGGAAGAACAGGAGTCTTAAAAGAGCACTGAGCTGGAGGGAGGCTCGGGGAGTATTTTCCTTAGGAACTAGTGGGATGCAGATGTTTCACGGGGTCTGACACTAATAAGACACTTGCCCCTTTATTCTGCCCTGCTCAGCAGACTGGAGGATTCCTCACCGACTTGCAAAGAGCAGTTTTATGAGACAGCTGAGCTCAAATGACAGTGGGTTGCCAATGAAGGGACTACTCTGCTCTCCTCTCCCAGTCCCACCCTCACCCTCCTTCTATTTCCCTTGGACTACCGCTACTTTTCTCATGACCCTGTCTGTGACAACAGCTTACGAAGCTAAACCACATGAGAGCTACCTCTGTCGTCTTCCTCCCTGTTCCCCCCTGCCCAAAAGAAATAGGTTTCAGTTGGTTGTGCTCCCTAAGACAACTTCTGGGCCTAATAAGAGTCAGCTCAAGAATGAGAGTGGTTTAAAGCCCAGGCCACGGAGCAACAGTTTTCTGAATATTGCCATATCCTTATCTCAGCTGCATTGGTTCCATGTGAAATATTAGCAGAAAATGCTTTCAGCTGAAGTTATTAGGTTTGATGTTATTATTTCTTCTTATTATTATGTTATTATTTCTTCTTTCCACAGAAGACATATCTGTGGAATAACCACAATTAAGTTAAAGTCCTTCTCAAAGCAAAACCAAGCTCAAATGGGTTTTTCAGGTGCACAATGCATGAAGCACCAGACTTATTATTACTTTGTCCTATTATTTATTATTGATTTTTCCAGTAATAAATGGTAGTGCAGATATACAAATAACATATTTATATACAGCCTTTGAAGTACAACAATTCCCTATATTGGTAAAGCAGCGGCAGACACAACCAGAACAACCCACTGGAGTTACTTTAACCATTGCATAAGGGAGGGCATTCAAAATTTAAGTAGTCACTAAAACTTCAAAGCTTGATTTGAACTATAACTAGTCATGTGTTAAAAAGTTACTGCTAAAAGAGTGGACAATCTTCCATAGCATTTTACAGGCAGAATCCTATAATGCAGTGTATGCCAGCTCAAAATTTTTGTATTACGCGAGTATAATTCTAAAAACAAGGGATAGTACAGGAATTACATAGAAAAAGCACGGACTTACTCATGGTTCCTTCTGTGTTTAATTTACTAGTGCATTTTCTTCCTAAAATGACTGAACTGGCTAGGCACGTAATATAAGATGTCCAAGGTATCCCCTTCCTCCAGGGAGACATTTTAAGCATGGAGTAATCCAATGAGCTTCAGAAGGTCTTCAACGTGAAGCAGTAAAGCCATTTACATCTATGCAGATGTACAACCAAATGCGATGTATACATCCATGCAATTAAATTGGTACTATTACCATCTTTGTACTCATTTCTACTGATTCAAGCAGATAAACAATAAACTAGGATACTGGAGAAGCAAGACCAGCATTTGCTATCATGTAGTTACATATGGTAAATAGAATACTAACCTTAAAAAGATTCAAAACCAACAGCAAAAAAAAAAAGTTTCTTGTAAAAGGAAATATTTCTAAATGCAGTTTAAAACCTGCTTGAACATCTAACAAGAAAAATAATCATTTTCTACAGGCACAGCAAGACAAAGATTTGGGACAGAACACAGAAAATTAATAGCGTTTTAATGATCTTAAAAATTCTTATATACCATGTTCCTATATAAATAAAGATTAACATAGAAAACATTATGCTTAATTCATTTGTTTAGGTTATAAGCTTTGGAAGATAATAGATAGCTTTTTATTTTCTTAATACCTCCATGCAACTTACTGGCACTTCAATGAGAACATGTCCATTTTTATAAGAAAAGGCTACAATTTTATTTTAAACTTAACAGGCATTCATTCTTTTTCCTTTCAAAACCTAGGCATAAGTAACAAAGCACCGGAGTCTTATAAATTTTCTAACACCAAATGCAAATTAAGTCGTGAAATTGCTCTAGGAAAAGTTCCAAGAATGCAAACCCAAAGGAATTTCAACACAATTTCTCAATTTCAGGCTCTTTATGATACTCAGGCAAGGTAACAGAATATGGTGCGGTCAGGAAGAGCTACCTGTGTATGGAAAAATATTTAATTATCCTATTTCAACAGCTTCCTGTATTTTGTTTATAAGCTCGAAGATGAAATAGGTACGTATAAATGGAAGAAACTGAAAGAATAGCAAGGGCTCTGTAGATGGAACAGCTCACAAAGTTTTCATTACTTTGGAAAAGTGGATTGACAGTTCATAACTTATAGGGTATCTTCATATGTTTTGTAAACATCTATCAAATTAATGTATTTCTCTCTCCTTTACTTGGAGTTGAGTGAACTGCTTACCTGCATTGTACCAGTCTGCATTAGAAGTAGAATAAGCACAACCCCCACCCCATTATGTGACAAGGTAAAACTTCGCACATTTTATTTTTACGTCAGCTGTGACTATATGGCTTTACAGCACCATCTCCAGCAAATTGGGGTTTTTCCCATAATGAACAGAGTAATTATTTAATCTTTCAACAATCCTCCTGAAAAGCCTCAAATCCTTTTTCTTAAGCACAAGGCAGGAGTTTTAACAGATTGTTTAAACAAAGAGCTGCTGATTTTTCGCTCTGCAGAACTACTGCTCATTTATCCCAGGGGAGACATCAGTCAAAGAATGACAACTTAACTTGCTGGGCACGTTATTATTTAGCAGTAACCCCAAGGGGACTAGGGACATTTCCTGAACATGAAATTTAGGTCTACCAATGCTTCTCAGAAAATACGAGATGGACAATGACAAGCAGCCTGCACCAGAGTCATGCTGCTAAAACCTGGTGTCAAAGTGCTGCCCATTACCTCCAGTCACTTTCTCAGCTGGCTCCCATTTTTCTGTCAGAAGACAATTCTTTACCAATCCCGTCTTGAAAGACATCCTAGGTACCAAGCATTCAAAATAGTAAGATCATCCAAACGTGCATAGATGTGTCTTTCTCAATTACCCTGTCTACTACAGCCTGGATCACCGTGAACATCTCAAGTGATTTTTCTTCAGCTTTTCAAAGTGTAGTTCACAAACAATAACTGTCCGCTGTGTTTACTTCATGCTGGTGCTTATTAACAACAATGGTCTTTATAGAAAGAAAATTACTTAACTCAGTCCTTACCTGAAGAGGTCTTAATTTTCAAGAAATATTCTTGTCTCGCAGTTTAAGTAAGATGGTATAATCTGCAACAGAGCAGAAAGACATATCAATTACATTTGATATTGTGCATTTAACATAAGCATTATAATTCAATCACCCTTGAGCGAACTGACAGATAAAATTTTAACTATTATCATGGTGTGGCACATCTTTTATGGAGACACATGTCGAGCAGTAATTGTACAATACTGCATATCCACACTAATAAGAAGTACTTTTTACCTTTTCCAGTGTTTCTGCTCAGACACGGAGATGTAAGAGTTTTGATCTACCTCTATGCATTACTCATAATGCTCATGTTTTGGTTAGATTTAATAATTAAGGTCCTGCTGACATTGTATTTCTTGTCACTAAACAACCCAATCAATTGAATTAGGCACTTCACGAAGAGATGCATGATTAGGCCCAGATGCAGTCAACTCCCATCAACTTCTAATGAGCTCTTCAGTAAAAACAAACAGTCAAAAAAACATACTCGCTTAAAATACAGATCTGATTACATCCTAGTGAACACTCAGTGAAGCCTAATTATTAATTAGCATCCTGAAACGCAGCTAAACAAAATCCTATGAGCCCAAGTTTCTACTGACCAAAGAAGGCTCCCCATCCAAAAAGCAGCAGTCACACTGCAAAGACATTCAAGTCAACAGCACACATTCGTATGCACCATCTCCCACTGAGGGCAGAAGCTATAGGTTTAATCTTTCATATGTCTTGCTGAAAACACCATTAGGTATCACAGTCAATTGCATCTACTGCTCTTTAATCCGCATCTGGTGCCAGACTTGCGTAAAGTTTTTCATTTATTGTTCACCAAGGACTCTTTGCTGACTTGGTTTTATAAAGAGAGACAGACTTATAGTCAGACCAAGAAGCTTTGTTGTAAAAGACAGTCTATGTGAACATCTGCAGAGCTCAAATCTTTTTTTTTTTTCTTTCCCTTTCTTTTTTTTTTTTTTTTCTCCTTCTTGAAGTTACCTACATAGGGACAGCACAAGCTGCCTCTGTTCTAGGAGAATTTGCTGGCGTAACCATCACGACAAATTTACGCCTGGCCTACCTAAACAGCGCAGCACTGAGCTGACTGCCAGAAGCAGAGAACAGCGGTAACAGTATTTTGCTGCTCAAATATCTGACGGAACCGGTGTTCAGCCTTTGTTCTCAGTGCTGGTTCTCCACGCTGGATAGGCAACCGCAAGCCTCAAATTACACTTCATTGATCCAGGGAAACTGAGCTGGTGTTCAGTTCTGGTTCTGCAACCTGCACGTTGACCTGCATGTTTGTTGGCCTTAAACAACGAGATTTCAGGAAATGAAGAATTTGCACTTTGTCCGAGTCTCGTTTTCGGAGAGGGGGATCTCCATCTCGGAGGTCTAGGTTGGTGTGGGAAAACTGGGAGGAAAGCCAATCATCCAGATCTGGGCCCTTGCGCTACATTCCTTCACTGAGTTAATTTCTGCTCCAAATTCAATACGACAAAAATCAAACACCAACCTAGAAATGGGAGGTGGTCTCAACAAGTTCAAACTCCTTTAGCATAACTTTTTGTTACCTCTGGTAAAATTGGAGGATGTATGTAGGAGGAAGACGGGGAGATAACAAAATAGTTTGTTCAGTAATATTTTAAAAACATATATTGACGCTTTTGGAAGATTTTATACAATCAGTCAATACAAAACCAAAACCCAACCATCTGCAATAAAAACACATAGTTTATATGGAAATTTGAAAAATTCATGTACGATGACGTTAATAAGATCCACAGTAACGGAGTGCCACAGTCTAATTTTACAAATAACCTATCTGAGGAAAACAAACAAAAAAAATTGTTTCGCCATAGTCTCTATAAAATAACTAAAATATTCCCTGATAACTTTTAATTAAATTGTGTTACAGATTAAAGTTGCTCAAATATGCATAGCAAGAATTTCCATTTGGGACTCAAGAGAAGATCTTTGTTTCCATAGTGCCATGAAGACATTTCCACAAAGATGCTTATAAGAGGACATAGCTTAACCCCCCACCCGCCACCCAAAACCCCCATACAATATGAATAAATCACAGAGAATAAATTTTTGAGAAACAATGTTCACTTCTCTAATGAAAGTAAGAAACACTATGTCATTGTATTCACGTATGGGAAATTGAAACCTAGAGTTTCAGTTATTTGCTTGAAACCATACGAGCAGTAGTATAATCCGGTGCCTAATTAAATTCTAAAATCAGCTGCAATGCTTTTGTATTCACAGAATCACAGAATCGTATAGGTTGGAAAAGACCTTTAAGATCATCGAGTCCAACTGTAAACCTAATACTACCAAGACCACCACTACACCATGTCCCTAAGCACCTCAGCACCTCATTCTCCTATCTTCCTTTTAAAGCTTGCATAATTTTAAAATCCTGCTGGATTGCAACCTTGCCTTACACCTCCAAGCAGCATTTTATTACTTATTCTGTCTAACCGATTTGTCTGATTCCTCATCCACATTCAGAAGACACCTCCTGTTTGGAAAGAAAATCTAGTACTTCTGGACTTTAGGTTGAGGATACCCATCACATCTGAGCAAAGGCTAAGACCCTTGTTTCTTTTAGGGTGTTATTTTTCACAAACCTAACATACACAACACACTTTTTCTTGTTTGGGGTGTTTTTTGGTTTTTGTTTTTGTTTTAAACAAAGACCTTGGAGGTCTTTCCCTTGGTTTTGCTTTAATTTAACCTTAAATAAAAAGACTTGTGAAATTCACATTTATATCCCAGAAGCCAGTTCTTGGCAATTTGCAGCTATTTTTACCCAGCAACATCTGAAAAATGCATATGTTGCACAAGTTTATGTGAGTGCTCCATTACAATAAACCAGTACCCTGAAAAAGTCAAAAGGACCAAAAATTCAGCACATTAGTATACTTATTGTCTATCCTGAATAGAGAGGAGAGCTCTCCGTAACCACAAGTGCTGTCCTCCAGCTCAGTTCAGAAATCCCTTTTTGCCTACTCTGAGAGGACCCGAGGCACCCTGTGGTACATTCATTGCAGAGACCCAGTTGTATGCCCCAGTAGCAGTTAACCCCACTGAGTAGGATCCTTTTCTGAAGTACCAGATAGCCTTTTATTTTACACTAATGTCTTAGCTTAGTTTTTCCTTGTAGTTCACAGCATAAAAGGAGACAGTAGAAAACTGAGGACAAGTAGAAACCCAGCTAAGACTTGGTTTCCTTTACAGTTCCTTCAAAACTAGCAAGACGAAATATAAAGTTTCGCCTTCTTATCTAGAATATGTAAATTTTTCAGATTCTGATCTCGAGCTGACTTCCACCAACAAGAGCGTCACGGCTGCATGGGGAGCTGCTGCTGTCCATCTGCTTTACACTGACACAAGATCGCAATCAGAACTGGGTCATCTCACCTTTGAGTTTGCCACACATAAATTAAGAGATCACACACAATAGTGCTCGTGCTAACTGAAATCTAACTTACAGACATAACAATATTTTTAGTCTTTTCTCTTCCACCCACTGTTGTGAAACTTATCTACATAAATGAAAGAGGAATTTCTTTATACTTGCTCTTTCCTTTATGAAACAGAGGAACACCCATGCAGCATGTTTGCCCATATGTCTATGGAAAATAGACCAAATATATCTCTAGTATATAATACTAGAGAATTTTAATAGCTAATAAGCTATTAAAATACAGGGAATACATTTTCCATTATTCAACTGTTACAAGTTTGTGTACCTAATACTGCATTTAACATAATTACAGGCATTATAGTAGTCACTTGAATATGCACTGCCTAATAATTACTATGGCGGGTTTATACATTTCACTATTCATGAGATGTCTGTGTACATCCTCATGGATGACATAAGGATTTCAAAATCCAGCCACTAGAAGAAGCACGAATAGCGTAACGTGCCAAGTTGCCGTTTGCTACTGCACTATTCCCTTATGCGTACAACCACAAATAACTGGTATACTGGGCATCACTGAGAGGCAGCTGCGCTCTGCTCGTTCAAATCAAGCAAGTCCTAACAGGAAGAACAATCCAATGACGCCAGCAACTCAACACGAAGTGCTGACTTTGAATATATTTTAGCAAGATGTTCATGGCTGGAAAATAACAGCGGGGGATCCCTGAAGGTTTCAGGCTAATTGGTAGATACCTTTCAATGTCAGAAAAAACTGAAAGTGCAAAACCTGACCCTTGTTGTTCTGAATACATACATGCCACATTACTGAACTTCAAACTGGTACCTCAACCAAAATGATATGCCAAACGCAGTTTTAATACAAAAAGCATGAAAAAAGACAGCACTGCTAGACTCAAGCTTGAGCAGCATATACCAGCTTATGTCCACAGCTCCAAGTGACTGCAAATGTTAGCTCATCCACGCATACGCAACTCGGGTACATTTCCTATGTCCTCTACCATTGTTTTCTTAGTCACAAGAAACACAAAAGAAATAACATATTACTTGGGGAATCAAATTTTTCCATTCAGTTTATAGAATCAGTATTCTCTCTCACCTCTTTTTGTAACTCAGTTATGTTTTAGATTTACAGTATAGAGAGTGTGTACCAAAAGACAACAGATGACAAGTCAGCTGAAGCAAAAGATAGCTCCCACGTGGGTCCTTGTTTTAAAGGATATATAACTGAGGAGCTCAGTTCTACAGGATAGATTTACTGCATTTGACTCCCGCAGGCGAGTAGTTCTTAAGTAGACAACAGTCATACAGTTGGACCAGTAGGATGTCCTTACTTTTCAGTGCTCATCTTCTCAACGTCTTAGAGGAGGTTTGACTATGAGCAAACACTATCCCTTCCAAAGTCAATGTGTTTGTTAGCCACAGAACTAAATGGAGTATGATTAAAACAGTCTTTGTTAAATGTCAGCCAAGACAATGAAAGCCACCACTCAAAGACCAGCACGAACAGTAAGTGACACATCTGCTGTCTCTGAAGAGATGTGCTCAACAGAATTCTGCAGTTCTTGGGCCACCTGGTGTGATCTGGTTTACATGCATAATGGGAACCATCAGGTTTTTGGAGCACATCACTCATGGGGACAAATATGCAATAGCCTCTGGTCCATGGCCAGACTTCCCTAACTCAGGGATTTACTTTGCTTGCCCTGAGGACAATAAAAGCATAAGCTACTCAGGAGTGGAAGGAGGCTTTCAGGCTCTTCCAACTGTGATAGTACAGATGTACCTAAAGGGACGAAGAGCTGACTTGGTTCCAGCTGTATTTCCTGCATTAAACTCGCACAGAGAAGCAAACCCAACAGGGAAGTCACGGGCAGCAGGGAAATCAACAGTTTAGTCCTCCCTGCAAAAGAGAGGCAGATTTTCGGACAGGGCACCGGCTGTGAAGCCAAGCTTCATATTACAAGCAAGAAAACCACTTCCTGTTTTTTGATCTTCCCATTTGAGGAAAAGAGCACTTGCTAAATATGGCATCAAAGACATTCTTATTGTCATCATTACTTCCACCTGTTCACTGAAACACAACTCTACATACCAGCTAAAACCTCACACCCTGGGTGGCAATCGTGTGCGCTCTTGGTTTGATGCTACGACATGAGCGGTCTCGGTCACATCTTGAGGACTATTTTGCATGAGAAGCTGTTCTGCCATAGAAGTAAAAGGTTTGCACTCTGTCCTATAAAGTCCAAGATAGGACAGTAAGCATGCTAGCTAAGAGCCTATATTATGCAGAGTTTTCTTTTAAATTTTGAGAAAAGTATCTATTTCAAAGAAAGTCAGTATGACTAAACATACACAACCGTTTTAGGATTCCTCTGAAGATCTCAGGGCCGCTACCAAATCAACACCTCCTCTGCCTCTCCAGAAAAGCACCCTCTACATACATATCCTATATATTGCTGTGATTTTTCAGTTGTTCAAATTTTCTATTCAGATAGGAATTTTTAGAAGGTTGTGGGTTGGGTTCTTTTTTGGGGGGTAAGGTGTTTTGGGTTTTTTTGTTTTGGTTTGTTTGTTTGGTTTTTGGGGTTTTTTTTGTTTGTTTTTTTTTAAACAAATAAGATAAGACCTTTATTGGAAATTAATATCTATAACCATTGCTGCTCCCACTGAATAAAATCAGATCAATAAAATGAACAGACAAGCAAACAAAAAAATGCAGTGAAAGTGAAACTAATGACTGGAAAATCATCATAATAGTCATATAATAAAACTTTTACCAACTGTTCAACTAACTTCTGATTTTTTTTTCTTCAAAAAGTTAAACAGGAATACACTAAAGTACATAATGGCATCATTTTTGCTTCCATAAATCTCCATCTTCAGTAAAGTCCATAAGTTACCTGCATCATGAAACCTCAGCAAATCTGGCAGTGAACATAAAATTTGAGTTCTTTCACATCAAAAATCATTACAAAAACCCCCAAACCATCTGAAGTAATCTATATAAACTGTTTCAAATAAACCTGGTCACTTGAAAATAAGCAGGATCACTTACTCGAAAATGCCTGGTTCTTTAGACTCTGGCTGAACCCAGAAGAACGCACTGCTATTTCACAAGCCTGGCAGCCAAGTGACCCACAGGGCAGCCTAGGAAGACTGGTGGAGCTGCTTTGCCTGCAGTGATTTTTCAGCGGGAGCAAACTGCATCTGAACTGCCCACTAAACTCTGAGTGGGCAAGCACATCACGTAGTACAGGGAAGGCGACTAATTGGTAGAGGACATGAGAGCCTTTCAAGGAGAGGGAAAATTCATGGCCAGATGAACATCTCTTATTCTTCTGCTCCCCTACTCCATGCTCTCCTCTTCCCTTTCACATTAATAGAAAATATCAAGCTAACAAGGCAGTGCAATATATCACAAAGCAATTGTGTCACAGGACATACATCTCCCTGTCGAAATAAGGCCACATTTTGTTTCAGTGATACACCACAGCAATAACAGATTAGTCAACATACAAAATCCTAACAATGATAATGCAAAAATAACACAAGACACGTGTTGGCTGATGTTCCCTGTAGTCTTTGTGTAAAAAAGATGTTGGAAAATGTGTAGACAGGACAGAGCTCTAAGATGTCAGGCTCTAGCCATATCCATACACAGACTTCACGAGAACGTGGAGCCAACAGTTTTGCAGTCAAACCGCAGCGTAGCCTCCTCTCCAGGCTCTTGCCTGAACATAATGATCTTGAAAAACGTGGCTACTGACACCCTGCTTTGTGACTCACTGAAGTATTTTGAGCCTTTGAATCACCCTGGGAAATCACATCTGGAAGCGCACTACAACAAGCTATTCCGATCTAGAAGACAAGCACTAACCAAAAGCAGAAACCATTATCGACTGGTTTGCTACGGGCAAGCTATTCAAAACACGGTATTGGGTCTAAATCAAACCGCTGAGTCCTGACTAGCTTTTCCCACACATTGAAAGGATCCACATGCATTCCAGCCCTATCCCTAAGTTCAGCCCTTCCCTGTCCAATGCTGTCTTTTATATTCTGTATTTTCCTCCTTCCAAATATCAACTGCAGCAACGTGAGTAGAAAATTCCTACAAAATAGAAATACAACACTGGCAGATGGTGCGCATGAAACAACTGAACACTTTCTTCCTTCTTTATTAATTACACTGGAAATAATTTATCTTGGCAGTGTCTTTTCAAAACTGTACTACCAATTCCCAAACTTTCTTTGGTGATGAAGCCTCGTTAGATCTAGAGTTGCTTGTACTCCACCTCTCCTGTTTCCCTGAGGCTTTTCATCTTCACACCTAAGTTAAACAGAGCACCAAACTTGTACTTCAGCAAGTTTCTCTCATGTGTTTCTTACATGCACACAATCTTTAGGGTGTTTTCTTCCTTTAAAAGAAGCCAGACTATATTGTTATTATATTAAAAGCTTATCTAGTGTTTGTTGCTTCAGTGCTCTAATCTTTAAATGGTGTTTACTAAGCAGCTGACTTTTAATTCTGTGTTCACTGACAAAAAAAAATGCTGTGTATTTATACAGCATTCAGCTTTATTCCCCTCATATTTTAAAATTAAGCCTGCAGAACAAAAATACATATTATTCAGTCCGTGTCACTGCTAAAAACAAGCTGTGCTGTGCTCTAAGTGCCTGATTCATCACTTGCTGGTACATCCTTTCATCACTTTTAAAATTAGCATGCAATAAGATGCTCAAGTTTTACACGCTTGTTTCCCCCATGCACGCTGAAGTAACTACACAGGCAGCAGAAAACCAGGCCAAGCTGCATTATGCATCCATACGTGCCCCTCTGAACGCTGCCACTCGCAAGAAACCTTTTTATATTTGAGCAGGTCACCCTTCCCCTTACATCTACCCTAAAAAAAGCTGGATTCGTCCTAAGGCTGCCCGAGGTCACTTTGCACTGCAGCAACATACCGTGAGCCCCAGGACACAGCTCGCCCCTAGGGCAGGCAGCACCCGCGGGAGGCAAGCGGAGGTACGGCTGCTGCCTACTGCTGCCCGCCAGCACCCCACCTCTGAGCCGCCGTCGGCCGCTACAGGCTGTGGCGTCTAGCTGGCTCTCAAAAATCACGGCAAAAGTGTTCTGAGCGCATTATTTCACATCTAATGTTCCAGGAGCACTGAGGAGTTCAGGAGTCCCGTTCAGCAGCGCCCATATATAAGCCGACGTGTACGCAATGAGTGCCAGATTCCCCCACAAAATATTTGGATTTGTGGCTTTTTACCAACTCCACAAAACAGGAAGCAAGAAAAAATAATTTTATGCCACAGATCCTGAAAGAGACAGAAGCTACCTTGATGGTGAAGCTTTTGTTTTCATTTTAAGGGCCTACATGAAAGACCTTTACGAAGGCACGGATGGCAAGGCACAGAGCGGGGCTTAGGCATTGGCATCCAATTGTAACCGTTTTTTCCTTCAAATAGGAGGCGGCACCACTGGAACAAGAGCTTGTGGCACTTTGCAATGGTCCCTGCTTTATTCAGCAAGGAAGCCATGTTTAATTAAACGAGACAAAACAGATACTTCATCATTTTAGCTGGAAAAGCGGGCACAGGGGCTCCGCTAGCATGGGGATAGCCAACTGGGGCTTCCCCGCTCGCTGGCAGCCCATAAAGCTGCTGCTGGGGGGCCCTGGCATTGTATTCAAAGCCACTTTTAAGAGCCAATATGGTAAGCTGTGCAAGATATGATGTGTAGGGAGCCCCATAAAAACCTTTAATGGAAACAGTGGGCCTGTGTTGGAAAAAGTTTCAGGAGCCGCATACACCAGTATAAAGAGTTCGGCTCCCGTAAGGCACCGCAGCCAGACCGAGCGTACAGGCTCCCGTAGCCCCAAAACTCACTGCGGGCTTCTGGGATGCCATTTTCCGTAAGGAAGTTTGCAACGTCAAGTCACAGTTCATACAGGGAACATTGATATAATGATAACAGAACACTTTTTTTTCCTCCTCTTTTTGATGTTAAACCATATGAGGCAAGGTGGGTAGGTTAGCCAGCTAGAAGCCTATCAGTAAGCCAGGACTGCAGAGCAAGCTTCCTGGACTACGTGCTCTGGGAGGGCAACATGAATCTAACGGGGATACACAGCTGCCGCTGGGATGGTACCCTTCAAGGTCCCCTTACCGAATTATTGTTAGATAAAGAGCTATCAGTTATAACTCCCACTAGATGACAGGCAGTCCGAGGCTGTCTCAAGGAGGGATACGCACTACACTGAGGGTCTTTCTACCTCTTCTTTCTTCCATTATGTACACATGTAATGACCCTTCTCTTTAAGCAAAAGCTCTGCAGATTTCTGCTACCGTCACCTGCAGTGCCAAGTATTAGCCATTTCCAGACGGAGGGGGAAGGCAGGACCCCGCGCTCCGAAGAGCATTACAGAAGCATGTATGGGGATGGAGCGGTTATCGAGCACCCCTGACTCTTCATTTGCTCCTACTCCCGGACCCCAGTGACGCGGGTGCAGCCGCTCTGCCGTACGAGGACCTGCTGGTCAGCTGCACCAGCTACTCAGGATCCCAGCGTGGAAAAATGCTGCAGGACTGCAGGGAGCAGAGGCACTTCTGCTTCAAGGAGCCTCATTAGAAACAGATTCCCTGGATATACAGGCCTGTGCTTATGACACTTTCCCTACCACGTCATCCAAAACCCCCTTACACAGTTCACCAGCACAACATAAGCGGCAGAATGTGACTATCACTGTGTAATTGACTATCACCCAGAATATATTTCTTGCCTGTTTACCTAAGTTCTTTACAGCTTCCCCTAGCTACTCAGAGCAACCACCACTTGACCAGCCTGAGGAAAAAAAAGCAGCAGCTCTAAGCAGGCCAAGAGAAGAACACTACCAGAAAGAAGTCCTTACACACTGGACCTGGAAAAAGCTGCTCTCTGATAGCTAAATATGAATTGTGTGCAATTGTGTGCAATTCTGTACAAGCATCCACAGTTAGAATGTGGACCACCCACTGCTACAGATTAGATCTTCATTTCTAAAAACAATATGAAACCTGGAGCATCGAAAACACTGCTTGAACCAAAGTTTTTTTTATATTCATGTACAGTAATTGCACTTTCACTCCTGCTTTGAAGGATTAAAAGCACTAATGTGGTCACTAGGGAATCTCATCTGTTTAAAGCCAGAAACAATCAGAATCCACAGAGGAAGGAAGGAAAGAATTAATACGATCACCTTTTCTTGATGCTTGTTTTGTGTGTAAGGACTAACACATTGCCCAGTTTTCCACTCAAACTACCATTTCACATTGGCAAAAAAAAAAAAAAAGGTCTTTGGAAAACAGTGAATGACTTTTTCATGACCGAGTATCTGGTTTATATTTGAACATACAGGAAATAGATTCTCCTAATCAGCTCTTTTTACCTACTGCCAAAAATATGAGTGCAGCTTTACAGCCAAAGCAAGCTGTTACCCACTCCTTTTATAATTCACTCCAAACCCCTACATTAATGCAATATTGCAAATGAGCACTTAAATGCAGCAGAAGCAGGAAACACAAATGATAGGGTCCCTCTGACACGTGAACACGTCCCTACAGACTTCCTATTGTAGACCATTCTTACGCTAATTTTTCCCAGCACAATTAAATTTTATTAAAACCTACAAGTAAATCCTATCTAAAACCACACATACTAAATGTAGGAAGTTTCATCTGTCCCTAGTAAACTCTCTAAGAAAATACAATTTCAAAACTTCTGTTTGCATACAGTATCATTCTGTTGATACTCTTATCTGCTTACAAAAAACGAAGTTTTCACACATTCTGGTTAGTTTAAATGTGTTCTCATTTTCCAAAACACTTTTTTTTTTTTTTTTTTCTTCCAACAGAAAATACTTGTTTGGCCATTTGTCCTGGAAAATGGCTCTTGCACCTTATTTAATGCCCCATCACTGTACAGATGGCTTGTGTATGTGCAAGTAATCAAAAGAAACCTACATATCAAATTTATTGTGTATGTGCCAAGGAACCGCACAATCCAACACACAGTAAATTCACAATATTTAGAGCGCTTCAGATTCACTGCCCAGGTACAAGCCACGTGGCCAGCCCTACAAAAACGTGACTTACTAAAAGTAAGTCTTACTAAAGTAGACTTTAGTAAGACTTACTAAAGACCAGCTACCAAACATGGATGCTTGCCATGCAACTGGAACAAGTATTTTATCAGAATCGGTAAGAGATAAAGCTCACGGCATCTTTAATACTGTTAAGTGACAGATGATTGATCCATTTCCATTTCCTCTGCCAGTCAAGGAGGAATTCCCCAAGGGATGGAGACATTCACATGCACATGAGGAACACTTTCATTCTGACTTAAAGCAGGCAAGATCAAAAGAACATTCAAGATATATAATTTGGAGAAAGAGAAATTAGAAATAAGCAGCCCAGGTTTGAAAAATACGACAAGTGTTTTAACAAAAACACAGCACAATAGCTAATGTATTGTGACAAAGCAGAAAACACTCACTTCCTAAGACAGGGCACCTGAACAAACATTTATTATCCTGACCCAAGTGCAACCAAAGAGTTCCAGAGTTTATATGCTAATGTACTTTACTTCAAAGATTTCCTTAAGCTACATCAGAAGGCAAAATCTCTAATGCCAAGAATTTTAGCACTGAAGAAAAGAGGACTGACAAACTGTTGTGCTGGCAAAAGGAAAAGACACTGAGAAGTGTTCAAAGATGCAAAACATTTATTTTTCTTGAAGTGGACTATTGCTGTGTTCTGTAATTGGAAAACCTGTACCTACATGAGCTTTGTTCCCACACAGGACAAAACAAAACCTGCTAAAAATTTCTATTTCCTAAGATACTCCCTGACAGCCACTGCTACCCTTCTAAGTTTCTAAATTGCTTTGTGTTACCGGGTGCTTGCAAATCAGAAATTTGATCTTCTGGCACCTGGCAAAAGAGAGATGCAGCTGAAGCATTACAAAGAAAAGGTCCTGTGGCCACACTTTTTACTGGCAGAAGGCTCAAGGCAGCTGCTGGGACTGTTTAGAGGGTTACTTGAAAGATGATTTTAAAAGTAAATAAAAGGAGAGAATCAACTTCACTAACTCAGGATTGCTACAGAAACTTGCTGGGATGATTCGCATGACAGTAATGTGGGAAGTTATAATGTTTCAGAAAACAGAGTGGGCATTAATACATGGTTCCGTGGCTGATGTCACCACCACAGTTTTGGGTTTTTCAATAATGGGATGGCCTACACAGCACCAGGCTTGCTGGCATCAGATGGGATTCACCTTTCTCAAAGGGGGAAGAGGGCCTTTGCTCATGAGCTAGCGGGGCTGAGTGACAGAGCTTTAAACTAGACTTTAAGGGGGAGGCTTGCCCATGACAAGCTGCAGGATGACGCACCAAGGTTAGAGGGACAGGGTGCTAGTGAGGGCCCTCAGCCTGTGCTCAGCTCTGAGACATGCTGAGCACACTTGAAGTCTTAAGGAGATAAGCCAGGGGCTCCTGAGGTAATAGGAGCCAACAGGGAAACACCAGTGAAACACCTGAAAGGAATTAAGGTGTGTTCCTCTAAGAAGGTGACACAGCTGACAGCCCAGCTGAAGTGTCTCTACACCAATGCACGCAGCATGGGCAACAAACAGGAGGAGCTGGAAGCCACCATGCTGCCAGAAAACTACAACCCTAGTTGCCATTACTGAAACTTGGTGGGATGAACCTCATGACTGGAGTGTGGCTGTTGATGGCTACAGGCTGTCCAGAAGGGACAGGCAAGGAAGGAGGGGCAGAGGGGTTGCCCTCTACATCAAGAAATGGACAGAGTGTGAAGAGCTGTCCCTCAAGAATAGCCATGAGCAAGTTGAAAGCTTATAGGTAAGAATTAGAGACCGAGGCAACAAAGGGAACCTTGTGGTTGGTGTCTACTACAGGCCACCCAATCAAGGGGAGCCAACTGATGAAGCCTTCTTCCTCCAGCTACAGGAGGCTTCACGCTTGCAGGCTCTCGTCCTGCTGGGGGACTTCAGCCACCCCAACATCTGCTGGAAAAGTAGCACGGCGAGCTGTAGGCAATCCAGGACACTCCTGGAATGCACTGAGGATAACTTTTTAAGCCAGGTAATAGACACCCCTACCCAAGGGGATGCAATACTGGTCACCAACGCAAGCGAGCTAATCGGTGACATCAGGATTGGAAGCAGCCCGGGCTACAGTGATCATGCACTGGTGGAGTTCACAGTCCTGAGGGATATGGGTCAGGCAAAGAGTAAAGTCAGGACCCTGAATTTTAGGAAAGCAAACTTCCAGCTCTTCAAGGAGTTAGTCAATAGGACCCCCTGGGAAACTGCCCTCAGGGACAAGGGAGCAGAACAGAGCTGGCAGATCTTTAAGGACACTTTCCATACAGCACAAGAGCTCTCAATCCCCAGGTGTAAGAAATCAGGAAAGGAAGGCAAGAGACCAGCATGGCTCAGTCAAGACCTGCTGGTCAAACTAAAGGGAAAGAAGGAAATGCACAGGCAGAGGAAGCAGGGACAGGTATCCTGGGAAAAGTATAGGGACACTGCCTGGTTGTGTAGGGATGGGGTCAGGAAGGCCAAGGCATGGCTGGAGCTGAACTTGGCAAGGGATGCAAAGAATAATAATAAGGACTTCTACAGGTATGTCAGCTAGAAAAGGAAGGTCAAAGAAAGTGTACCCCCCTGATGAGCAGACTGGCAAACTGGTAACAATGGACAAGGAGAAGGCCGAGATACTCAACAACTTTTCTGCCTCAGTCTTCACTGGCAACCTCTCTTCCCACACCTCTCAAGTAGATAGACCGCAAGGCAGGGACTGGGGGAACAAAGCCTCTCCCACTGTAAGGGAAGATCAGGCCCGTGACCACCTGAGGAACCTAAATATACATAAGTCTATGGGACCTGATGAGATGCATCCCAGAGTCCTGAGGGAATAGGTAGATGTAGCTGCCAAGCCACTCTCCATGATAGGATATTTGAAAAGTCATGGCAGTCAGGTGAAGTCCCTGGTGACTGGAAAAAAAGGAAACATGGCACCCATTTTTAAAAAGGGTAGAAAGGATGACCCTGGGAACTACTCATCTGTCAGCCTCACCTCTCTGCCTGGGAAGATCATGGAACAGATCCTCCTAGAAGCTATGCTAGAGCACATGGAGGACAGGGAGGTGATTCGAGACAGCCAGCATGGCTTCACCAAGGGCAAGTCTTGCCTGACCGACCTAGTGGCCTTCTATGATGGAGTGAGTACATCAGTGGACAAGGGAAGAGCTACGGATGTCATCTATCTGGACTTCTGTAAAGCCTTTGACACGGTCCCCCACAACATCCTTCTCTCTAAATTGGAGAGATACATATTTGATGGGTGGACTGTTTGGTAGATGAGGAATTAGTTGGATGGTCGCATACAGAGGGTAGCAATCAATGAATCAATGTCCAGATGGAGATCAGTGATGACTGGTGTCCCTTAGGGGTCCATGTTGCGACCAGTGCTGTTCAATATTTTCATCAACGACATAGACAGTGAGATCAAGTGCACCCTCAGCAAGTTTGCAGATGACACCAAGATGAGTGGTGCAGTTGACACACCTGAGGTATGGGATGCCATCCAGAGGGAACCTGGACAAGCTGGAGATGTGGGCCCATGTGAATAAGGCTAAGTGCAAGGTCCTGCACCTGGGTCAGGGCAACCCTCTGTATCAATACAGGCTGGGGGATGAAGGGATTGAGAGCAGCCCTGCGGAAAAGGACTTGGGGGGGTACTGATGGATGAAAAGCTGGACATGAGCCAACAATGCGCGCTCACAGCCCAGAAGGCCAACTGTATCCTGGGCTGCATCAAAAGCAGCATGGCCATCAGGTCGAGGGAGGTGTTTCTGCTCCTTCTACTCCACTCTGGTGAGACCCCACCTGGAGTACTGCAACCAGCTCTAGAGACCTCAGCACAGGAAAGACATGTAGCTGTTGGAGCGGGTCCAGAGGAGGGCCACAAAAATGATCAGAGGGACGGAGCACCTCTCCTACAAGGACAGGCTGACACAGTTGGGGTTGTTCAGCCTGAAGAAAAGAAGGCTCCAGGAAGACCTTATTGCAGTACTTAAAGGGGGCCTATAAGAAAGATGGGGACAAACTTTTTAGCAAGGCCTGTTGCAATAGGACAGGGAGTAATGGTTTTAAACTAAAAGAGGGTAGATTTAGACTAGATAAAAGGAAGAAATGTTTTACAATGAGGGTGGTGAAACACTGGAACAGGTTGCCCAGAGAGGTGGTAGATGCCCCACTCCTGGAAGCATTCAAGGTCAGGTTGGATGGTGCTCTGAGCAACCCGATCTAGTTGAAGATGTCCCTGCTCATTGCAGGAGGGTTGGATGAGATGACCTGTAAAGGTCCCTTCCAACCCAAACTATTCTATGATTCTATAAAAGAGGAGAGTAGTTGGCTTTGGATGGGAGGGAGGGTCTTTCATGTTACAGGTATAGCTTCCTCCTTCTCAGACAGATGACCAGGAGCACACATGGGTCGGGATGTAGGGGACGGATTTGGTCCCCATGCAGCAAGCATACGGGCAAGGGTTCCAAATCCAGGGTTGGGATACCAACCACTCTTGATTTGTGGCTTAGACAAGTCAAAACAGTGAAGCTAAAGATGAAAACAAGATCGTGCTCAGTAATGCTAAGGATAGTGAGGTCTTTTTCAGAGGTATTGGCCACAGTGGTTATCAACATTACAAGATGGACATGATCTAAGAGCAACGCAGAAAACACATTAAGTTTCTAACACATAGATTACATAAAGACAGAAGGCACCATTCTAATCACGTAGTGATAGTCCTTAATTGTACACTGTACCAGAAAAGCAAGATAATACATTGCTACCACAGTAAGATGAGGTACCACTTGTTCATTTCTCACTGTGAATAAACAGGCCCTGACGGCATGTGGCATAAATGCTAACAGGCTTGGATAAAGCCATCTCTGCTTCATTAGTAGCTTTTAATAAGTTCTATAGTACCAAGGACATTCCAAAAAACTGGAAGATAGGTAATGTTGTGTCAACATTGAAAGAAGGACAACCCAAATAACTTACAGGCCATACATAACCTGACATCGATCCAGACAAGGAAAGGAAATATTTTCAGGGGATTCAACTGATACAGAACCAATGAACAGTTATTAAATTAATGCCAGACATCATAGATTTATGGAAAATAGATCTAGTGAAACAAAGTAGGTTTCATTCTCTGATGAGTATAACAAATCTACTGGATTAAATAAGGGCTTACAAATAAAGCACATCAATATTTGTGAGGCATTTCAGTTGGTACTATCCAAAATTCTGATCAAAAAAGTTGATGCTAAAAATAACTAATAAGCACCTATTCAAAAGACTGGCTTATCTCAGAGTCATCACCAATGTAGAACCAGGCTCTACTAGTACCATCTGTATGAAGCAAGCTTCTGCAAGAACATGTATTAGTCCAGTAGTGTTCAACAACAAGCTGAAGTGTTTCTACACACAGCATTATCGACATCAAAATCAGCTTCAGAAGTTGTGGCCCACCTTTAAGTGATATTTTAAAGTCAAAGAGAACACAACAAAAGCTTTGTAGTAAGCAACTAAAAGTTCAACTTCTTTAACTCACAGAGAAGCTCCGAGAACAGACTTTACTGCAGTTTCCAAGTGCCTCCATTGGAAGATAACACCAATCTTACTTCAGCTGATGAAGGCATAAAGAACCCTCAGCTATGGATAGAAGTTCCAGAAAGGATGATTAATCAATGGTCTAAGTTACCAAAGCCAGTCATGTTGGATTCTTCAGCTCTTGATACCAACAGATTGAGTCAGAAACCTTTCCACAATATATACAACGACAAAGTACAAATTCACATTAGTCACATACCCTATATTAAGACAATAAATTGTAAGTGCAAGAAGTACAATACCCTGTGATATACAGGAGGATCAGTCAACTTTTTCAACAAATCCTTCTGATCTTACTTTCTTTGACTGTATGAATGATCCAAAAAAAAAAAATAAAGGCACTTGAAGTTAAAAGGCAAGATCCTTTAGGCAACAGCTGTATTTTTAATCCTTACAAAAGAAAGTTAACATTAACATTGCCTCAACAGTGAAAAGGTTTTATTTATACAAATAAACACGAAAAAGGCACACCATTCTTCTCTTTCATTTACTGTATTGTCTTGAATACTTACAGACTGCTTGACTTGCTGTTGCTGACAGGAGGAGAATGAAGTAGAATGTGTCCAGTACAGTACAACATGAAACTGATAACATTATCCTACTTGAATGTCAAGTTTGCTTTGGTAGCGCATGAGTGATATGAAGCCAGAGGGGAAAAAAAATAATCAGCAACAACAAAAATCCCCGAGACACTTAGGGAACAAACAACAGCTAAACCAAGCTATTGATCTCAGGGAAGATATCAGAGTCAAATTTAATCATATGCTAAGCAAAAGCAAGCATGTCTCAGGCAAAGTGGATTACCTTTGCAAGTGAGCAAGCACTGAAAGGAAAGTTTACTCAGTTCCTTTACGTACTCACAGACTGGAAATACAGCTTGGAAAGGAGCACTGTTGATAAGAAAAAAAACACAGCAGGGGAAAACCTCCAAAACAGACAGGAAGACAGGTGGCAGTATAAACTGGTAGGAAGGCCAGTACTGGATAGGAAAAGGTCAGAAATAAAATATTGCACGGCTTGAGAAACGTAGCTGGAGGAACAAATCGTACAATTAGATCAAGGAGGAAGGTCAGAGCAGAGTTGCTAGAGCACTTCACTACTTTCTCTTCTATCAAAACCACACAGGGTTTGTCAAAGTTTGCACAATGCCTGCTGATCACATACAGGATAAACAGCTTGCCAGGCAAGTGTCCGAATAAAACAAATCTTGCTGTGCTTCTGTTTGTTCAACACTACTGCCTGCATCAGGAGCTGGAAATGTTACTTTTAGAAATCACAGCAAAATGTCGTCTTCTAGGATAAGGGTAACATCCTTGTCGCTAACTGATGGAATTAATAACACCAAACTATTGCCAAAAAAACCCCAGAAAAGCTGCAGTGTCAATGAAGCTGCACTTACATGTGAAACCTTTGCTTTGCATGAAGTAAAATGCCAAATCCCTTCCAGCCGGTGTGACACAGACATAATCTACTACTAGCTCTGATACAGCTAGTAATGAAGAAGGTCCATGAGGAATGAGAAAATTCTTTATGGAAACCAAAGACACTCAGATGAGCTTCATACCACCTGATATCCTAATGCTGGAGGAAAAAGTTGCCTGTCCAGGTATCTTGAAAATTGGTTTTGGTTTTGAATAGCTTAGGTGACCTGTGGCTAGGTCACTTCAATATAACAACACTTTTCACAGTAAATTTCGCTTCATGTAATAATAATGTGACCTTTACTGAGCAAGCAACGTGTAGCCATTTCTTCATGGTCCACATTTACCACTGTATGTGACAGTTTACTACACGAGGAGCTTGACTAATTACAACCATCATCTAACCCGTTTCACTGATCAGCAGAGTTCTTGTGTAAATACCATCTTTATATATACACTAGCCTTTTTAGCAGATGGAATATTCCTTTTCACTTCCTGAATTCAGTGACAACCTGCCTTTTTTTTTTTTTTTAAATACAGACTACTTTGCAGTCTTGAAGGTTCACACAAAAAACAGAGAATTTGTTTCTTTATAAACATACTCAAACATTTCTGTATGAACTTGGTCAACAGTCTGCACAAAGTGTCAGATAATAACAGTACTTTGGCCAGGACTAGCAGCAGGACAATGTGATGTTAGAAGAGAATCAACTTAAGGAAAACCAGAGGCAAACAAAGCACAGTATGCATTGATGAAGGATTCAGAACAAATGTGAAACTGGCACTGAAGATCTCATGTAACAGTTCTGATGTTTGGTTACGCTCCTACAAATAACATCTCAGTTAGCTATACGATAGCCCAAGGATTACAACCCAAACTACTGAAAAGGCAGAGTCCTTGTCCTGTATCATCTTCTCATAAAAAAAAAAGCTCCAACCTAGAAACCCATTCACTGGCTCTCTCAGTGTGCTGTGTCCAGTTGAGGTTTGCTCGCTCACCGTCACTGCAGTTCACACAAATTGAGCCTTACCAAAAGCCACCTTGTCCAATCTGTCAATATTTCTCCATCAGATGAGCACACGGGGGAACTTTCTTTCAGAACTATCTGCGCTACAGAATTCCTCTGGGCCAAAACATCAAGGAGTGGTTTTGCACTTCAGCATAAATCATAAGAAACAATACACATTCTAAACTGAAATCTCTCATGAGGAAACATTAAAGATAAAGAGGGTACTGTACGAATGCTTTACAAAAAGTGTATTATTGAATTCATGGTACTGCCAAAACTCTGGATAATTTCACTCCTTGACTGTACTCTCAAGTTTCAGCAACGTACAAAGAATTCATTTTCACCTTTTAATCTTATGGATTAAATATGTTTGAGAAAAAATTTGGACCAGAAGAGAGACCTCCCAGTTTATAATTCACATATTAAAGAGGACCTCCTGCTATGAGCAACTATTTCCTAAATGTTGATTTAACAAAATTCATCACTTTAAATGCATGGATTATGATGTTTGCACCAAAATAAATGGTTCCCAGTGCAAAAGCTGCCATGCTTTATGAAATATGAGGGCAGGTGTTTTTATAGGAAAACAAAATATTATGGAACTCTTAAAACAATGAGAAAATTACAGACACCACAAACAAAAACCAAGAAGTCTGCAAAATCTGTTTCTGTGGAAGAGCCTTCCTGCTATTACTAAATATTTTGCCTCTTAATTCTGTAAAGACTGAATAATCCAGAAACACCCAAAGAAAATACAATCATTTTTTTTTCTCCCAGAAATTAACAATAAGTCAGATTTATTTTTTCTTTATTTTTACAATTAGCCTCAAGTGGAAAGCACTATGAAAAAAAGAAACTATGTTTTCTGCTTCTCTGCAAATAATGAAATCTCAACAACCTTTCTACATATATTCTTAACGTATTCTTCTGGCATGCTGTTCAGCAAAGAGTTAACCGATTTAATTGTTATAGATGTCAAGGGATTTGAGGGCAATGAGTTCCTCAAAATGTGCTCGACATTTGGCAGAACTGGACTTTTCTAATGCCTTTCAATTTATTTATGTATTGAATCTTTCCTTCTTGATTCAGTAGATAGTAGAAATTGTCCAATTTTAGGGAACATGATCCATTTGATTTATGGTCTAAAGGGCAAAACCTGGCTACCTTTTATGTAAGAAAAGGGCAGGTGAAAGGCATGGTGCAAGAATTATCTTTCCTTAAACAAATACACTGAATGAAAGGCAGTGAAGTCCAGGGAAATGAAGGCATGGGGAAAAAGTAACACATAAGTGGCAAAACAGTTCTTGTAATAAAGTACCAGCACTAGTAGACCTTGCTAATAATACACAAAATATGACCAGCTGTCCTTTTGTATTTAATTTTACTGCAGTCAGAGTGTTCAGAACACTCTCCAAAGATGACTATTGCTCACAAAACCATAGGAAATAGGAATTAGATGCTTTGCTGTTCACTGGCCACTTCTGACTTAACACGCTTAACAAGATACATGAGTAAAAGACAAATTCAGACAAAAAAATCAATTTATTCCAACAAGCTCTCCAAGTGGAAAAAATGTCTGACCTTGTTCTTGGGTTTAGCCTCTTAATTAATACTACCTCTAGGGAGACAATAATGCTCTCAAGTCCTGCAACATTAATTTTTTTTATTGGAACAGATTATCTTTTGGAATTGTGTAACATCTGCCCATTGATGCAGCCATCCATGAAATTATGTCTTGATTAAACAACCACCCTCCTCAAACAAGAGAGGCCACAATACTGAAGAAGTCTTGCTCTTATTACAACACCTGTTAAAACCCAGCCCTCCTTGAAAACAAGAAAACCTCTTTGGAACAGGGGGGTCTTGGAGCCACCACAGTTAGCATCTGCCACCTCACATGAAGAACTCCTACAAGCACCACACTTCCCGATGAAATAGTTGCTAAGAAAAAGATTTGAAGTCATCTCTATGCCTGTGTGTAACCAATTAAATAGTATTAAAAGAGAGGCGGTCACTCAGAGGTTAAATTCTAACATAAATTCCTTTATTAATCAAAATTTGGGGGCTGTGGAGAGTAGATGTAGTCAGTACACATGCTAGAACCATATTGTAATTGTCCCAAATTAAAAGCAGCTCTCTCCTGCTCAAGCCCCATTTAAGGAAAGCTGGCACACTGCCAGCTGTGCTAATTAAAACACTTGCAAATACTGTCCCTATGCACCTTCATCACAGACCTTTCCAGATGAGAAGTCTCATGCCTGATTTATATCAGTATGATCAGACAACGTATCAAGATACGAAGAAAAGTGCCTAAAGCAAGCGTTTGAAGTCATGTATCTGCTACGGTGCAAGTCAGTAACTCAAGACACCTGAAAATGAGAGCATGAGACCCAGGAGATTTTGAGCTGCTGTTCTCTGGTGATGACAAATTTCAGAAAGAATCTTACCTCATTTTAGAAACGCTGCATTTTCCAATTTAGAAGAATTCCTATCTTTTAAACTAAAAGTGCACTACAAGGTTTTCAGACATGGCTGGGAGCAATCCATGTTGATGACACTTCAGACACAGGTCTAGGTTTGCGGGAGAACGTGGGGCTGAAGAGCATCCTGCCCCATCCCACCTCCAACCCATTACCAAACCCTCGGCTTCATGCCACCGGCTGTGCTGCCTCCATTATTGGAGCAGCTCAGTAGTAAGAATGAGGACCCAGAATTGGAGGAAATGAGGCAGAAACTAATTTTTGCCACCAAAAAGCGTCTGTGGACCCATACCCAGGAGTGCTATCCTCAGTATCTAAACTGCTGCTGGGCATGGGACCCTACTCTCCTAATGGTCCAAAGATACATTTGACACTGCTACAAGTTTATTACCAAGAAGCAGAGAGGATTCTCTATGGAGTGCAGTATGATTTATATTAAGAATGAAGTTTATATTCTTCTGAAGGATTATATATTCTAAGACTGAGAAAAAGAAAGAACAGATTCCTCTAACTGAAGATATACTAATTTCCAATCCAATTCAACTTTTTCAGTTGCTCATAGTTTTATCAAACGTTTCTTTTGACTCATTCTTATTGCCCAAAGGAAAAATGTTGCTAAATCCAGCTAACACGCATGTACGTATAACTGAGTCAAAGGTGAATGAGCCACACAAATGTTTTCCAAGTACACCAGTTGAGAAATCGTGCAATCAGGGAAGATTTCAGACAAGTATTATTAACTTGGCTTCGGTTTATTTAGACTTCCTCTGGATTTAAACGTTAACTCTATATCTAAGCAAATCAGTTCAGATAAATTAAAATTCACAAAGCTTTCAATTCCACAGTCCCCCAAAAGCTTTAGCAGAGTATCTTTTTCATTCTTCTAATTCTTTAAGAATTCCCAACTTCATGATGAATGCCTGTATATTCAGCAATTTCAATAGTTAATGCCTCAGGCAGAAAATGCCTTTTTTTCAAATGCAAATTTCATTCACAATTTTTAATTTTTCTAATGTAAAATCTAAATTAGCACTAAAAGATCATAACTTTAATTATTGTGCTGTTATTTTACAACATGAGTTGGTATTCATATACCCACTGAATCATACAGTAGCTTTGACAGTTCTGGGATTTCAGTTAAAAAAAGAAAGTTAGCTAAGAGGCAGGCAAGTCCAAGCTAAGAGCTCTTTAGTTGTTGCTGAATTCCAGTTTTGAGCCCAAGAGACAAAAAAACCTGAGATAAAGATATTCAGAAAGCATGGATATGGATATCAGTTTGTTCTGCAGAGTTTTAATTTCTCCTATATGCATTTTACTTCTGGGAGCTTACTGATTCTGAAACTGTACAAAAATATAGCACCTATTTCATATTAGGTCAATTGAAACAGAACTACCTACATAAGTGAAAACATCCCAAGTGATTTTTGTCCTTGCTTATCCATCCAGGATGCCCAGGATCACAGAATCAGAGTTCGCTATCTGAGAGGGCAACAAAAGCAGAAAAATGAGGCTCACAATAGCTTATACAATGATTTTCTACTCAATTTCATTTTCAAGTTGTTATGCACTAGAAAATTGTGCAATGTGGAAAAAAAAACACTTTAGGCTGATTAAAGAACAAAATCATACCTCCAAAAAAAAAAAATCTAGCTTAAAACTGACAAGCAGGAGAGGACACTAGTGAAAAGAAAGTTGTAAATCTTTACAGCTACAGGAATGTCTCAGCAAGTAGCAATTAAAATTAGTCACCTGAAAACCTGTATGTATGTGTTTACTGTATTTATTAGTCCTTGGATGGCAGCAGTACGTTAAGAAATTTGCCTTTTCTCAGCACATTCAGCATCTCAAAACACTTGATATCAGATACAAATGGTACGTACCACCTGAACAAGTCAAGAGACAGAAGGATGGGAACTGAGAACAACTGTTTAAAATTATGGCCAACTGGCAGCTTTTAAATTACTTTGCTGCTACTTTTACCATAAAAACAATCAAAAGCTTCATAAAAACTACAGCAAGAGTGTGCTGAAATACATGGTAGGACTCTGATGCCCCAAGTATCCAGGCCTGCATGTCCCTCTCCCCAGGCCTGGGGTTGGCATCTGGTCCAGCCTACCATGACCTCAGGCCTAGGAGGGAATTCCCGCAGTTCTAAAAGAGCAAACTAACAACATTCATATTAAAATGCACGTTCACATCTCATACCAAGACTACGCCCAGCTACAATATCATTAGCCTTCAGCTCAATGGGAGTTCAAATATGTCCAAATTTTGACAACGCAGCATCTTGATGTACACTTCCTGCAGCTTCCCTTAAATTTCACTTCCATACTTGCCACCCATATAGTTATTTATTGTAGCATTCTTTCTGATATATAGTTTTATACTCCACGTCCGAGAAGAAAAGATAAACTCTCCCATCCTACAGAGCAAAGAGAAGCACATTTGCTAACTCAGGAGCAGGTTCCACAAGTGCTACAAATCGGCAAACTCATCTGGGAGGGCGAGGGCACTTCTGCAGGGGCATGCACCTAACGCAGAAAATACCTAGGCACGTCTGATGGTGCACAAGCTGAACTCGAGCAAGCCTTCAAATGCCTGCTGAGTATAGGAGGTACTTTTAGCTTTCTTTACAAACTGAAGTAGAGTAGTTCCCAAAGCTTGAAAATGGATTATTTAATTTCATTTTATTTTTCCTGGCATTTTATTGCAAACACTCTTAAGACTGTTTTCAGGTTAAGAAAAACAAGCGAAGGGAAAATGCACAGGTTAGAGTTTGCTCGTTTTGAAATTTAGCCCAGAATTGCTAAGTGTTAATCTCTGGAGGAAAAGCAAACTAATTCTGTAAGAACGGCTCCGATTTTAGGCCATACAACCTGTTTCTCACATCTCTCACAGATTTCATATAGTTCTTGACAATCTACCATTTGCACAAAATCCCAGGAAGATTTTATTCATTAAATCTAATGATTGTAGCAAACTCTCTTCTCTCTTAATAAGCTTTCAAGAGCACATGCCAATGGCAGCATTCCTGAGCTACTAGCTACTGACTTAATGTGGTTACAGCAGCTGAAATTTTGCTTTCCTCGAGCATGAGCAAAAACAATACATTAATATCTGCTTAGAAAAGAAAACACTAACTGAAAATGAGGCTTTTCATATTAACAACTAGTCAGTGTTTCTTAAACCTCAGTAAAATTGTTCAAGTGTATAATAACGTCACCAGTGACATTTTGTGAACCCATGCATTTTGAAATATAGGCTGCACATCACATCTCATTTTCCAAGTAATATGTATACACGGTTAGCAAGTCACACTTCTGTGTGATATTCTCCATTTAGCATTTACACACTAAATGGAACATGGTTTCTTTCTAATTGACTACCATTATTATTTGCTTACATTTGCTGGCAGGGAAAAATAGAAGAAAGGTTTTGTTCTTTCTTCACAAACCTGTTTAACCTTCTGCAAAACATACTAAAGCTTGTTACGTTTGTTGCAACATTAGAACAGGTACTGGAGTGGATGCTTCAGGAAGCTACACTAATAACTCAGCTACATACACAAGGACAAACACAAGGGACTTCGGTCACTGCAGGGGGAAACATTTTCTGCGGGACAGCCCTAACTCCGCAGTTCAGGCTCTCTATTAAGGTGTGCCTTTCAGCTTCTCCTGCATGGAGCCCACTCTGGTCCTCACTCCCTACCCACCCCCAGGCTATGAAGATACAGCGCTTAAGCCAAAGGCCGCTCACCCTTTTGACTTTTTTCTTCCCTTTAAAAAGACATTTTTCTACTTTGAAGGCTGCTTTTGTTCCCAGCTTCCCAGCGGGAGCAAGCCCTTCAGTGCCTCTTGGCTGAGCAGCAGATGTAACGCACTGTGTGCCCCTCGGTTGCAACGCTGATGAAGGAACCGGCCAAAGCCCACCATGCTTAAATGCATTTGAACTTCCTCTCTCTGCAGGCCAAAGCAAATGAGTGACATCCATCCTCACCCCACTATCTGTGAAAGGACTCAGATTCCCAGGCAGCTGAAACCTCTGCTTTTTTCTCTACCTACCTCCATCCCCTACCAAAAAAAAAAAAAAAAGGGCGGGGGGGGGCAGCAATGAAAAGACAATGAAACAGTATTTGAGATGAGGGTTGATCTGTAAGTTGATCCTTACATATTGGTAGATGACCAATATTGACCTCTACCTGTAACCTGCACTGGGTCTCCCCAGGTCAGTGGAGCACTTCGATAAGGAGTTACATCCGTCTAAAACAACAGCAGGATCAGTGTAAGATGCGCGGGCATGAACATCTTATGAAGCCGTGCAAGATGTTTACTGGCAAACTCCCTCAAGCCAAAGCAGAACAGGTGGAGGGATAGAGACAATCTCTCTCGATTGTCATGGCTCTTAAACAACATGGCACAACAAGCGGTAAAAGGGTTACGCAGTCTGATCCTGCTCCGTGCTAAGAATTGACATCTTGTACGGCAAGGAGTCAGGGCTTCTACCTATCTGACCAGGGTTTCCTGAAAACAAGCGTGTGCGCCGGCACCATACGGCACTTCTGCAATAAGCCTTCTACATCTGGCACAAATTTACAGAGGTGCTGACCCACGAAGATGAAACAAACATCCTCCAAGCCCCACAGACTAATCCTTACTCCTTCTGTTCCAAATCCAAAGCACATTTTTTGACCCTACTTTCTCAAAAAAAAAAAAAAAAGGTGTATAACCACATTTATACTTAATACAAGAACTGGATAAATAAAAGAACTTTAAATCTGTCAAAATGACATGCCACTATGTAGTTTTCTAGCAAGATACCTATAGTCAAACTTCTGCTCAATGTGGAGGACTAAAGTCCGAATCCTACTAAAACAAAGGCAGGCTATTAATATTAAACTGCTTATTTTCAGGTGAAGACGTGAGGAAGGTTCTAGTTTAAGAGAGTTTTTTTAAAAACCCAAAAGCATAGAATACCTCAAGTATATTTTTTTATTATTACTTTCTATTACACCCAAGGCCCTATCATTCAAATTAAAGGTAAATATTGTCATTCCAGTTCACTGCTATTATACCAGCTACTTTTCCCCCCTACAATCACTATCCTTTTTTTCCTTCTTTTTTTCCACCCTTTATATGGCCACAGTGCAAAAATACAACTGACGTAGAAGGTCGGTGCCATGCACAAAGCCAGCACTGAATCGGACTCGTGGGCCCGATCTCCTGCACTGTGGTGCCTTTCTGAAAGGGAGTGTGCAGCTCAGCCTGCAATGTTGTGCTTGGATGCCGTACAGGTCTCCAAAGGAAAAAAAAAAACCCCACCTTGTTTCATTCCAGCCGTGTTTATATAAAGGCTCTAAAGATCCCCATCGGCAGGTTATTTCTAACCCCCGGCCTCCTTCCCACCCCCCCGCCCCTCTCCAGCCAGCCCCGCAGTAACAACCTGCCATTCTCCGCAGCGGCGACGGTTAAACATCTGGCCGTAAATTGCCAGCGCTGCACGCTTAGAGCTGTAACTATTTATCCTAGCTGGAGAAGGAAGGCAGAAATGGTTAATTGCATTTAAGCCCAGCTCTACTGGCATGGCAGTTTTTGTTAGGCATCATCACTTGGCATCTAGGCAAAACCGGCCAACCAACCTGTTTTTAGCTGAAGTAATGTTTGTAGTGAATTAGCCAGTATTTATCTGACTGACTCTAACATGGGTCATTGAACTTCCTCACAAAACAGAGGGAAGTACAACCTGGCAGTCTGCAGTTACTTGTCTACTTGTACATCACTTGCAGCCCTGCAGACAGAGTGAAGAAGTACGTTTCCTACAAGCTCTTCAGGGCAGGGACCATGGTTTCACTTTGCATCATAAGTACCCCAGACAGTGCAGCAAGGAGGTCCTTGGGCTGCAGGTCTAGGCAGTGTGTCAACACAAATGATAAATAAGAAGAAAAAGCAAAGCAACCCCTGTTTTCACATGCCCTGCTGCAATTCTGCTTACTCAGCCAGGATAGCTAGCAGCGCAGATTTAATCAGCAGAACAAGATTTACGCCAGTTGACGAGGTCTGCTGTGGCTTCTGCTCATCGTTTGGCACACGCCGCGTACAGCAAGGAAGCTGTTTCAAGTAGATTTAAAGTACATTTAAAGTACATAAAGCACATTTAAAGATGTACTTTAAATTTGTGAGCAAGCATGACAGCACACTGAATAATAAAGCCACACACTTCTTATGTTTTAAGGACCGCTTCTGTGCCCCACTGAAGCCCAGGGGAATTTCACCACACGTCTTAAGGCCACTGCACCTGGCCCTCGTCCCCTCAGGTGACAACTGCACCGCACCTTCCAGTCTGGGTGCGGCACAGCCAAACGCCACCTTCCACACGCCTTGGCTTTTGTAGCTTGGTTTTGTCTATTTTGCGCATTGTTAAAGTGGCAGAAATCGTTAGGAGAATGCACTTGAAAGAAGTTTGAACCCATCAAGATAAATACCTGACTTTCTATTGCAAACTTCAGAAAACAAAAGCACTTCCCTCATGTCCTAGCACAGCATACATTGGGGTTTCGGGTTTTTTTTTTGTTGTTTATTTTTTAAAACTTTTTTTCCCCTCCACATATTTGAGTAAGATGAAATCTGCATGGCTATTTTTATTTAAATTTCTCCAGTCGCATTTAGCAAGCTGACAGCCCCTCATCCCTGAGCAGTTAATGCCAAACTAGCTGAAGCCTGAGATGCTAAAGCACTCTGTGAGCACATTTTACAGGTAGCCCTTACAGACCTACACAATTCCTAATCACTATCTTAGCCCAGCCTATGTGCCCACTCTAACCATGGTCCCATGTACATCTATTCCTGAATATATTAGTCACACACATGACATTGGTAATTTGATCTTAGATTAAAACATGTTTCTTCAGAGATATTTGTAACAGAAATCACCTTTCCAGGGCTTTTAACTTTACAGGAGGTTTATTTTTATGCTTCTAGTCCATTAATACAGTGCCAAGGAACAATCTTGCGTTGCTTATATTAAAAGCTGTTAACTTTTCATCTGAAATTCATGTTTAAGATTCTTAAACTATGAAGCAATAATAGGTATATTTGCAAAAATCCAGAATTCTTGCAGCCAAAGCTGCCCTGCTGAGTCACCTATACTTTCCTTCTAATGTAGCCTTTGTAAAAAGTTGGGGCCAGAAGCAGCATATCTGGGTTTGGTGCAAACTGTCACATACATACTTGGTATAACTTGCATCAAAAGTAACATCCCAGAAAAGGATATAAAGGTTTCAACCTTCAGTGCTCCTTAACCAGGGAACATAACTAACACTAGGACATAAACATTACCTACTTTTGCCTCATGCACAAACCCAACAGCCGTCTATTTCACACACCTATTCCATCTTTACTGCAGTCTTTATCTTCACCTTTACGTGTTACACGTATACATATTACACATTAATTTGTCACAGGACATTGTTGGAAGGTTGCCTGATGAAATGTAAAGAGAATCACTCAAATTTTATGCTGTCTGTAAGTAATAAACTTATTACTGCTCTTCTGATACAGTTAGCCATGACAACACCCTTGCTCAGTATTATTTTTGGCTTGGATCACACCATTACTTGTATGCTGCTTCTTTTAACATGCTTATTAGGATCATGAACTGAGGAGGAAAATCATTTCCTCAGCGGAAGCCTCCAAAATTGGAGAATGTCCTCAGAGTGAAAACTGCAGCTTTTATGAATCCTTCTTAAATTTAAGTCTTATGCTGGGAAAAGGAAGACAGAGGGATGAACTTGGCCACCACTTAGTTAAAAATTAGTTCAAAGATGTCAGTTCATCTCCCACCAGATATTCCATTTAATCTGTTCATCTAGGGAAAGCAGGTCAATGACTACAAGATTTAGCATCCCCTGATGTCTATTCTGAACGACTGCTAGAAAGGTAGCAAGAAGGCACATTTTAGAGATCAGAAAAACTTACAGGCTCCCTTACAACCATTATGCCTGTGCAAGTGAAGATGATTTATGGGAGCATTTGTTTTCTTCCTTCAGCACCATCCCTTCCTTCAGCTCTGCTGGAATTGAGCACAGATTTCCTGCTAGCTTCAACAGAAGGACCATCGGGCTATTCATGCTCTAGAAAGAGGTTGTAATGGGTAAAAACCTACTGTAACTTGCACAAATGGAAGTACAATAGTCAGGAGCCATCAAAAATGTCTGCCCTGGAAGATGGAGCACTCTAGAAATCTTAAGAGATTCTCTCTCTGATTCTGTGGTCCCTTCCCCTACTTTTCTTTTACTCATTGTCTTTCAGATACAACTCTGTATGTGTTCAAATCTAACTGGCAGCATCTCTATAAAACTTACACTGCCATTTTGATATCAAAACTCTCTATTTCTAGCTTTCTACAAAAACCTTGAATATTTATTGTGGAAAACGAAGGTAAAATAGAACATGCATATGTTCCATGCTAAAGAAAACAAGTCTTGTTTGGGCTTCATAGATTTAGGAAATGGTTCAAAACCAGCTTATCTGAGTGAAAATAGGATCTCTGTAATGCTTCTAAAGCCAGCAAGAATAGGTCTTGGGAGGAACCCTGTAACTTTGTTCAATTTATACCTACTGCATTTTATTTTTTAAATAATGAAAAGCTTTGGTATTATAACCATCTCATACTCAAAAAAATCTCTGCACTGGGACAACTTTATAACATTTTATTCTGCACACTGTATCAGGCCTGTATCAGTACTTACCCAGCAAGGTATTAAGGGCTGATGCATTCTTTGAACCAAGTGCCTTAGATTGCATACCCCATATAAAAGCTTTTGATGGAACAAGAGTGAATGTGTACAATGCTTATTTTAAGTTTTCTTGTGCTTTCTTTTGCTTCATTTGTAAACGTCTCCTTTCCTGACTATCACACTGTGACAGGAAACCATGGCAGGAGGCACTACTACCAGTACTACCAGTACTTACAGTAGCTCACAGAAGAATCTGGAATACCCAGAGGAATACAGAAACTACTGTTTTCTGTGATTAACATGCTATGATTCAGAATAATAAGTTGCTATATTGACACAATTTGTCCAAAGGATTATGATTCTTTGACTGTGGAACTAGCAAAGATTCATGCTGCTGCTGCACTACCTAATGTGCAAGTATTACCAAAGCCCAAATGCTTCACGTGTTTCTAGCTCACTAAATATCCTCCCCAACCCGGGACTCTTGAAAATGGAGGCAGAAAATTGTTAAAATTGCATGACCAGTTTCTATTATAATAATTTTTCATTAAAGATGTTTTTTGAAATGTAGGGTTATTGGGTTTTTTTAGTTAACTTTGAGTGATCTCACAAAAAGCAGAATTAATAAAAGATTGCCAAACTCAGAAATATCTTTTAATGAGTAAATTACTTCATGACTGAAAATACCAGTTGGATTACACACGTCGGAAAATTTTGGGTCTTTTAAATTATGAGTTTCTGCACAGGGACTCTGTGTACACTCACCCATAACTGAAACACAAAACAAAAGCTAAATAAAAAATACAAGAAAAATCAAAACTGTTTCCAACTGTTACTTTGTAATGCAGATGCTCCTTTGCTTTCAATTTCTTCTTTTCCCATCACCCTGCATATACAATTTTGTTGTTCTGCAATTAGGAAGGTATCGGACATTCCCTATGGGAGGCATTTATTTTAGATAACTGGGTTCGCTGTTAACATCGTCATTTTTAATTATCACAGCTCAGTCTTCAAGAGGGGAATACCTCTTTAAAGGCATGTATAATATGATTTAAAGAGTCTGTAGCAATTAAGAATCTAAACTATCAAAAAACCTATTTTTTTTTTACAACAGGACTGGATCATTTTTATTGCATCATTGAGATCGATCAAGGAGATTTTGATGGTTAAGGGGTAGTCAGTTGTTTTCAGGAGTGCAGGACCTACTCCTTTGGTGCATCAGAGGAGACAGGCACTGAGCAAATACAAAGACTGAAGCAGCGTCAAGACCAAAAGGCAATGTTTGTTGCGTGCATCAGGCCGGATTTCACCAAGCACTTGTTTCCCCCCTACCAACCAGGACAATGCAATCTCTATCAATGCTGACATTGAAGGATTTGGCTCAGAGCGGAAAGCTCTTTCACTGTTTTTATGAAATAAAAGGCTTTGACACCTTTGGAGGATTGTTGAGACTAAAGAACTCTGTTTGACTTTGCTGGGTTCTCATTGCTTCCTCTCCCATGCCACTGGCAGGAACGTAATACAGTAAAGACTACTGTGGATAGAAAGGAGCTAAGATAAACCTGATAGCACTCACCTGCCACAGACTTGCCAGGTCCAGAGCAGTTCCATAAACCAAAACCACACGAGTCATTACTGTCTCAAACTGATGCAAGTCATTAGGCACAACTAAACTGAGGTGAAGGTAGTTCTATGCAGGAAGCTTCTACTTTGAATCTCTGTCTCTCCCTAATACTCCACTGTACAGCAAATCTTGCACCACCAGGAAAAGGATTAAATGAGCTAGTATGTTTTTCAGACCCTATAATTTAGATGAGAAAAGAGTTTTAGAAATGTTAAGGAGCAGATGCCCTACGAAGAAAACCAACAGAAATTTCTTACTATCAATTTATGTTTGTTTTCTGGCCAAAACATCAACTCAAAAGTTGCTCTCCTTCAAAAAAGGGGGGGGGGGGGGGGAGGAGAGAGAGGAGAGAAAAAAGTTGATGCTGCCAATTTGACAAGAAAGAATATTTGCATAAAATTGTGACATTTGTTTTTATTTCTTACAACACATTTCACTATTGCCTAGCTTGTATGTTACTTAATATCTAAGTCAAATAAATTCTATACCCATCCTGTGTTTTATTTTTGGTTGGTTGGGGTTTTTTTTCCAGTTCCAGTTTGAAGTACCTCCGATTTTTGACAGTACTCATTTGGACCGTCTGATGGTTTTCAAAGGCACAAGCAGTATCCTTTATCTCGGCATGGCCACCGACATAAAGCTTAACTACAGCTGATGTCAAAGACCAATACAAGATTTAAAAATGCAGCTATGAATATTGTAAAGAACAGGAAGAAGCACTACAAGGAAGCAAGAAGCTTTCCACCGGATTAAATGTCACTGTGGTATAGGTCTATGCTGTGTAATACAATAATGAACATTTGGCTTTCAGGGATGCGGATACAGTAAGTCCAGTAAACTTTAAAACCTGAAGACACACCAGTCTTGCTATACAAATTTGTCACTCAACCATGGAGGATACTGAACAGAATACTCTCTCCAGAGCCAAGAGGTCATTTTTGCTGTCTCTGGAACCTTTATATTCAAGTTTCAAACTCTCAACTTCAGTATTTTGTTAATACCCAGCCCCATAACTTTCTATCCTACCACCTCTTTGGGTGTGTGTATTGGATTCTTTGAAGACAGCACCCACACACTTGCTTTGAGAACTTCAGCTATTACAGCCACATAGTGATTACTCTTTCTTTGTTGGCTGTGCAATAAATAACCAAAACAAGAAATCTACATCTATCTTAACCAAGCTAATAACAAGAAAACATGCAGCTAATGTTTGGGAGCTCATTAGCAAAAAGCACAGACATTCCCTACACAAAACCTCTTTCACCAGCATCAGATATAGAATACTTTCTGCATTTGTCACCTTTCAGGTCTGAGTTTCCAGCACGCTCCTTGTTATACGCAATTAGCCCCATGCCAAGATTTGGTACATTTCGTAATAAATCCCTGACCACACTTGCTTTGGGCTTGGCAGCTCTGGAAAGGCTCTATTCATCGGGGCAGCAGCAAGCCACAGGACTCGCCACACCGCACAACTCGCTCATAGAATTCCAGCACGCTACAGATTTCAACAAGCCATCCCCTGCCTCCTCCTCTCAAACGGCCTGACATATGACTGTGATTAAGTAGGATATGAAAAAGCTCCAATCAATTTTTCTCTTTTTCATCCCTCACCTCCCTCTTTCCACCTCTTTTCCCTTCAGACACCCCCCCCAAGAAAACCCTCCCTTCTCTCCCTGCACTGCATGTTAGGTAGGAATCCATAATTTTTTTTGCCTGTATTTAAAACAGTAACCATCTGTTACTAGCAGGAAGGCTGTCTCTCCTTCTCAGGTTTCTTCAGCTTGGGAGCACTACCCTCACGGCAGAGCATAAGGCTAGCTCTAGGCTGGGAAAGCTCTCCATGAGGCACCCGAGAAGAACAGTAAAACCAACAGCAGCAGGAGCAACCACCAGCCATCGGGCCGTCTGTTCACGGACAATGCAAACAAACAAACAACCAGCCAAACTTACATATTTCCAAGCATTCAGACTACAATGACAAAGAGGGAGCTGGGAGAGGCACCAGGCAAGCACACAAGCCACAGAGAGTACGAATGGGAAAACAGTTATCTCCATAGTACGCATACTGGATTTCTCTTCACGCTGCGCTGTGGGTCACACTCGCTGGCAACACTAGGATAATCCATTTTTGGCATAAACCAACCCATTCGGAAGAGAGCAGAGCTCTGGGTAAAGAGGCCTCATCATGCATAGTAGCAACGTTGCAAATAGACCTGAAATTAGCTTTTGTTTTAACTAAGAAAGGGTGGAAAACCTCTGGTAACTCGGTATTATATTATCTTTCACAGAAGGGAACCCCAACTGTTACACTAGTACGTAGTTTGACTCAGGTTACCCGTACAACACCTTCCAGCAGTGCTAAAGCACCTTTGCATGTGCTTCAATCCTCCTTTCAGCTCCAGGCACACATTCCCAAAGCTTCATCTTCTTTCGCAGTAACTGTTGCCCTTCTGCTTTAGGAACTGCCACAGAAATAACTGGGACACTGGTAAGCTGCAACACCTCCGTCATCCCTCCTTGTCAGGCAAAAGATGGACAAAATGACATTTAGCAGGCATAAGCTAAGTTCCAAAGAAGAGCTGTAGCTCAAGGGTGCAGTCAAGAATCAAGAGACAGCATGCAAAACGTTGTGTTGTATTAACAGACCAGGTTTTCTGCAGGTCTGATTTCTCCTGGAGTCCCTCCTTTCACGATCCATCCTTCCCAGAGAGCCTTCCCTCTGCCAGAAGGCTGTTCACGCCAAAGCCTGCATCCAAATTACAATACCCCCTTTCAACATGATAAAGCATAAAGTCACGCCGCAGCTGACTGTACCCAAAGGCAAAACCTAATGAGAAACTAAAAGAGAAATTAAACCAGAAGTTTATCTAATTACTATCTTTGCCTTGTTAACCTACCCTTTACCTTGCCAAAACACTCACCTAAATATGCATCCCAATTTTATGTCATCACCTTGCTTGCCCGGAGCCACTGAATACCAGAATCCACAACGAGATTTCCTCACTATTTTTTTTTTTCTTCTTAATCCATTTTTTACTGAATCCAAGAGTTTAAAAATAGTAGAAAAACTGCCTATGGCACAGTGAAGTCAGACTTAAGTACAATACTCCTTGTCAAACTGTAGCAGTCACAGAATGTATTTGATTCATCTGAAGACAAGTCAAACTAAAAGCTCACCTGAGAGTTTTAAAGCTACCTAGCCTGTGCCTTATCTCCTTTCAAAAAGCTGAGTTCACCTTCTGCTCAAGTAGTGCCTCTTCATGCATCTCAGCTCAGTTTCCTACAGCGAGGACACAGTTTCATTTGCGATTTTTGGAGAGCTCGATTACGCAGCATCACATCATGTTTCCAAGGTTCCTGTTTACCTCCACACAAAGCACCGCTGTAATGGGATCAAAAGCTGCAAAAGGTTATTTAATAAAACAATAATGCTAAATTTACATGTTACCTTGAAAGATCCTTCAGGAGTTCTTACACAGCTCTCTCCCGACCACTCCATGACTGTGCACACAGCCCCAGGACAGAACAGCACTTAAGCAACCCCAACAGCCCTTTGCAAGTACAGAGGTGGGTATATGAAGTTCTACCAAGTTACTAACGATATCCATCACACACGGGCTGTTCCTTTGTTAATAAAAATGAGGAAAACTGGAATCGGAGTTTCTGCAACTTGCTCTTATAGCCGACCATTAGTCTTGCTTCTAAATTTACCAAACCTTTCAAAGGCAGCAGAGAAGCGTAGATGTTTTACATGAGTATGAATGGTACCAGCCCCACTCAGAGGCAAAAAGCTCGACTCTCCCTGAAAGCCCAGTCCATCTGTTTTTATAAATACATACACTTAACTTTAATCTAAGCACTATTTACAAAAATACATACAGACATAAAAGAGCATAATAAATTAATAGCTCACAAGAGGCAACAATGACTAATGACAGATCTTACTCTCCTTTCCAAAGCACTGGCACAAGGGAAGACAGCAGATAAAAATTACCTAAGTTGACTTGCTGTGTTTCTGTTAAAACAAAACTTTGGTGTATTCTGAACTGTCTGTGTGATGTTTCCCAGCTGGAAGACATATGCTCTCCTAAACAATTCAGGACTTTAATGTGACCTTACAGCCGACATCTTCTTTCATACAGCCAAGGGATATGCTTGTTAGTTTATATGGGGTTTACCTTATCCATCAAGTTCTCCTGCTTGAACGCTGATGTTGCCTACTTGTGGCCGCACTGCCAATAGAGCTTGCAAAAACCTCTCCAGTAATCTGACTCTTGGTCATGGACAGCAGTCAGTAAAACTGTAAAAAGCAGTTGTACAAAACTCTTCACGGGTAATTACTGCATGAACGAAATGGTCCAAAGTAGACAGATAGGCTCTATACATTGTTTTAAATCCACACGCTTGCCCTTTGACAAAAATTGTTACCAGTGATTATTTGGTGCTGCCGAATTCATACATATAAACGATGACTGTTGCCCGAGTCGGAGTTGCAAGTTCAGAGGTGAAACAAGACAATACTCTGAAACTCTTTACACTGCTGCAGCTGCATATAAATGTCAATTCTTGAGAGCTTATTTTCAGTGTACTTATTGACATAAACATAGTGACATAAACATGGGTAGCATGTTATCCAATTGAGAAGTGAAAGTTTCTTCTCTAACCCAGATAAAACCGATTGTCGTTCACCAGAGCTTTTCACCTCCCACATCTCACGTTGCAGGGATCACTTAACTAAAATCTGCATAGATTTTATGTTCACTTATCCTGTTCACTTCTGAAAGTTTCTGTTCACTTATCCTGGGCTGCAGTGTGATTATACGTGGAAGAACAGTATGCGTGCATATGCACTTGCAATTGAAACGTGACAATTATTTTCTCCTCTCATAATTTTCTCTTTTTTCCCCTCCGTAAATTACCTTTTCAACACATTTTCCAGGTGATCAGCTCTTTTCTTAGAATTGAGCTGTTTATTTTCTTCACCCTACATTCCTCTTCAATGAACTGTTACCAACCCCACGTCTACTAAAAGCCCACAAAAGTTGACTGAAATTTGAAAATATTAACAAACATCTAAAATGAAATTAAAACAAAGGACGCAACTTTTAACCCTTTGTTGATAAGACTTCCTCATGTGAAATATTACCGCCCCATTGTCTGCTCTGAGGGTGCAATTCCACACACATTTACTCCAATAAGGCCAGTACCCCCTCCCCAGTAACCAATTTTACAACATTTCTGTCATTCACCATGCTCAGCTACATGTTCCTGAGTCAGGTTCACCATGGCACCAGTTACGCTGATAAAACAGACAAGGATCATACCTGATAAATTCCCGTTTCAAAAATAGTATCAATCTATCTCATAGTATGACTCCTGTTTATGAAAAATGGTTACATCACGGCAAGGAAGAGCACAAGTTTTGTGTGGGAGGAGAGGTTGGGGGAAGGGAGAGGAGAAAGCAGCCTGTCGTGGAAAATCCTCTTTGCAACAAGAAGAGAAAAAAAAACAAAAAAACCTCCTCAAATTATACCCTGACAACTACTAGCTGTCAGATAACAGTCCAATTTACTTCAATACAGCTCAAATATTTAATAGTATTTAATTATTAATATATTAATATTTAGTATGTAGTAATAATAATTGTAAGCTGTGGTTCACCGAGATGGTAACTACAGTTTCCACATGATCAGTACCTAAAAAAAGCAGCAAAAGCTCATGACAAAAAAAAGCTGAACTGGTACCAAACCATTCTGCTGATACAAATAAATTTTAAAACTTTTTTGGAAAGTAATTTTATCTTGGTATATTTTATGCCGGATCAGGTATCATCATTCTTCCTGCAGCTGGTAGGAGGCAGCTATAAATACCTCATTGTGTGCTCCTGCCAGGCTGACAAAACAGGGGCAAGTTCCCACATCTGACCTGGTTCAAATCCACCTGGCTCGGCCAGGCTGCAGCATGCAGATGTAGCGACAGAGAGCGACGATGAGGGCCTCGCAGGGCAACAGGCACCCTTCAGCTCTTCGCAACACCCAGGGCTCACTCACCGGCATCTGGGATCAACACAGTGACTTCCACAGTATGTTACAACGGGATTTTCAGCTGCAATATTAACGTATTCTTATTTAAACATATGTAAATCGATAAAGTAATGTTTCTAAAAACTACTGACAATTTTTAAAAGAAAAATCTTATCACACACAATCGAAATATTTGGCAAATTTTAAAGTCTTAAATCTGATAGGAAACTTCCAGTTTACGTCAGTGGGGTATGGACTGGGCCTTTAATCTCCTACCTGTAGCTCATTCAGCTCCAGCTTAGACTTGACAAAATCCTGCCAACTTTACCATGTCACTTCATAATAAACTGTGCTTTTTAACTGAAGCTAACCAAGAGCTGGAGCTTTTGATGAGTGCTTACAATTACATTTTTATTTCCCTTTGTTGACTACACACACAAGTGCTGTAAATCTCTATCATTTTAAATAAGGTCTTCAAGGGTAATTTTGGCAGCCAAACAGGAGCATGCATCATGTTTTGAAGTACTGTAGGATCCTTTTTTCTTTTTTTTTTTTTTTTTCTTTTTTTTTAATCTTTTGGACTCAGATCTGAAAGTCTCAAACAAATTCATTGCTCACCTATCTCAGATGACATTTTAATTGTAGCTTTTAACTACACATGGGCTAATGGAGGAAAATCGAGTAGAAAGTTCTTTGAATATACATTCAGATGGAGAGGCTTTACTGAGAGAATTTATTTTGCACTGCTGAACTTAATATTAATGTGATACCTATAAACATTATTACATGCAATTGGAAAAAAGCCTTTAAAATAAACTTTATGGATTGCAGAGGATTTTTTTGAAAATTTGCAGCATATAAGCATTTAAAGTCCAAATGTAATTCCATAATTCATGGTGTTACGGAAACAACTTCCCAAATCTCCACATCTGCCACCTCTTATTGTTTAGGGTTTTTTTTTTTATTCTGACAAAAATTCCCACTGTGTGTGTGTATGTATGTATGTATGTGTGTATATATATTTTTTGTTGTTGTTTAATATATATTCCCAGAGCTAGAAATTCTCGTAGGACTACCTGGTGATTTTATTTACTTATTTATTTTGCTTTCAGCCATTAGCAAATTTATTCTCTCCCAGTCAATATTGTGACCCTCAGAAAAGATGTTGTCTAGGTGGTCTTTATATGCAAAGCCTCACTGACAATATTTACGTTTGTGAAAGCGTTTTAAAAGCACAGAAGGATGGGCATGCAAAAAGGGAAGCGGAATTCCCACACTTCACAGCTATATGAAACAAAAAGGAAGTGGGAAACATCTACTTACCACCCTGAGGCTCTCTCCACGTGGTACCACATTTGCTGAAGTCCTTCCTTTCCCTGTGTAGCACTAGTATTTAGTGCAATTCTTCATATGTTTATAAACACTAGAGATGTATGCGGAATAACAGTATTCATAGGTTTCATGTGTTTGTTGGTCTTTTAGATATGTATACTTTATTTTGAGAAAATTTGCATCACTGCAGAAACCTTGAGACTAAAACCAGTTTCTTTCAGCTTTGACAAAACAAGATACGCTTTGTGTTGCTGCGGCTTTGCAATATTCACTGCATTTAGTTTTTTCTTCTTGTGAATGATGACATTTATAACAAACATAACTAGCTAAATGCAGCTGGAAAGCCACTGAAGTAAAAAATGTAGGAATCACCTATTACATGTGCTTTTCATAACAAAGGGCTACAAAGACTATGTTGAACATTCATTCCCATTTATCTAAGCTGATATTCCCAAAGGGGAAGCCCAACATCTAACCTCAAAAGTTGCAAGCTGCAAGGTGTCTTAGAGGCATAAAAAAGGAAATCAAAATGAAATCGGAAAACACATGCTGCAGATAACATACAGAAAATTAAGTAAATAAAATATTCAGCATTAAAATTTACAGGAAACAAGTATAGCAAGTAAAGCAAGTACTCAACTTTGGTAACTATTTAAAATAAAATACCGATTTGAAGATGAAAACATTTGAGAGTTTTGATGCCAGGTCAAGAAAATTCTTTGTTAGATGAAAGTGGTGAAACAGTGCATCTACATGAAAAACTTCACAGAAGAGCTACGCATCGTACGTATTGCTGCACAAACTGAAAGGCAGAACTTTTTAATAACTGAAACCACAAAGATATGTTTCTAGCATACAACCACGTAAACTAACGGAAAAAACATACAGTAACATATTAGAGGAGAACGCTACCAATGGTGCTCAACCACCCACTGCCATCAATGGGTGCCTTTCTGCTGACCTTGGTGAGATGTAGATGAGGACATACCACACATAAGCCCTTGCTGCACAAAGTTCTCCAGCTTTGGAGGCAATCTTGAAACCTGCACTCAACAATTTAAAACACGCATTTTCTGATGGGAAATGTAAATATGAAGGCATACCTATTAGAGCAGAGAGCAATGAGAGCAATGACCTGTACATTTGACCAAAGAGAAAGGTTTGGAATTACAGTTTTAGATTGTGCCAGAAACTTGACGACCAGTACTAAAACACTGCAGGAGATCAGTACAAAAATAAGTTCATGCAGAATTCTGAGTCATTGAATACTCCTAATAATTCCTTTCCTCAAGCCACTGAAATCTGTTCTCATCAGGGCTGTATTCCTGCACTCAAGTTAAAAATCTAATTTTTCACTGAAGCTATGAATCTGGTATATTCTACAAAACCAATGACCATACGATTTTTAAAAAGTTATCTAGAATTCAGTGAAGAGTTCTAAATACATTTTAAGGTATTCCATAAATCCTAAAAACTCCTTAAATGGGTATGAGCTGTCCAGACTGAAAGACTAAAATATATATTCTAACTTAGAAAGCAATTGATTCATTCACAAAATACTCATTTCTACTTTATACTAGAAATTTTATGGAAATTGCCACAAAGGTCTGGTATCTAAAAGAACAAATTTACTACAATTTTTTTGTAATTTATGTCATCTTGACTTCCCAACCATACTATCCTACTTTAAGCAGGGCTTGAAATTTTAAAAACTTATATGAAGTAATAGTCCTAAATCCTATTACCTTTATTGAAAAATTGGTGTTTGATTTTTGTAGACCTTTTGAAAAATCTAGAAAGAAAGATTTATATCGTAACTCCAGCAGCATTAGGCTTCAGATGCAGCTAAATAACTTATTCCGGAAGCAAGACACTTGAACCTAAAACATGATACATTGCCTGATTAAAGATTAGTTTTTTGATCCTAAAAACTTACACAGAAAATGTAAAAAGTCTGGTTGCTACCTAGCTGTATTTAAAAATCTTACAAAAAGTTTACAACAGCTTTATATCTGCATCATATAAAATAAGTGTAAATACAGACATTAAAAACAGAACCTGTATATACAACCACACAAAAACCACCACGAATCTCCCTTTTTCCCCCCCTCAAAGTTGATACTTGTCTCAAAAAGTCAAAACAAAGTACTGCTTACAAAAAGTCAAATACAGATTTATTTAAACAACACCTTAAAGAAGCAAAGTAGGGTAAAACTCACCTTTGACAGCACATTACAGCCAAGGTGAAGTTGTTTGTTCAATCTTTCCTAGTAAAAGAAGCAAAGACTAACTAGCCAGTAAAACTTACTGCTCTCAGAAAGCACAGTGTTTTTGAGAGCCGTTTGCCACCTGTAAATTGTATTGTTATTACTAGCACTATTTTCAAAAAAAATTGTAGCATCATATCATGATTGTATAAGACCCAAAAGCTGTGGGGTATTTAACTTCTATCATTGTTAAATAGTTATTTCCTCTTGGGTCATGCCAAAGTAACTATCAGATAACTAGTGAGAGTCATGACATGTGAACTTGCTCATTAACTGTTGAGAACCTCACCGTTTCTAACCATCTTTTTATGGACTTATATACAGGCTAATATTACAATCTTGATTTTGATGTATTTGTATGTGGTGCCCTTTCCATACAGCATGTTTGCATCCTGTCAGCAGTCACTTCCTCAAGCTATTGAGACAAGAAAAACAACATATCAAAGTGGTATCCCTGTCTCTTCAGAATGAACAATCCATCAAGTCTCAGGATTAAAAAAAAAAAAAAAAAAAAAAATCTCTTTCTCTATTCAGTCTCAGGATCAGTCTCTCCTCCAGCAGCATTTTAAACAAGCATGATTTTGTTCTTCATTCCTCAAGTCTGAACAACTGAGTTTTTTCCTGGAATTTTAACTAAATTAATGACTAACACCACCACCACCAAAACAACCCTCCCACCCTCCAGTTCCTTGGTATTAATGTTAAGGACAGTCATAAAGCCGCAAAGAAAGAGACAGAACACTCAATGGCTTTTAAACAAATGCTACCACATTTTAAACACGTGCGTGTTTGCAAAAGCTCTAAGCCTCTATTGCTCAAACCACTTGTGGTTTCTCAGCACTTCTTCTTTGAATGATTGTGTCTTTATAAAATAAACATGTTTGAGACTAAATTACTTGCGTGTCTGTTGGGAATAATTATAAAATTAGCTCGTTCTAATTTACACTTGCGGGTTTTAAAAACATAACCAAATACCATAGTGAGTCTCCTGGTGAAACCAAAGCCTGGCATGTCAAACATGGTTTAGATCATGCACATGGACTTTGATTTTCTCAGCGCAGCAGACTGATCTCTACAGAAGGCTTAGCCCTTCGGTTTTGTCTCCTAATTCTCCAAATAAGTGTTCCCATTTGTAGGTCTCCAGAGACATTCTTATTCATTCAACATATGCCAATAGGTTGTGTAAGGTATTATACAAATAATTCAATTCCAGACACAGAGCCGTGATTATCAAAATGCAGTACCTTCACACATAGCTTCAGTAGTTTGCAATATGATGTTAAGCCATAACACATACAGGAGTTTTGGCCGCTGAAAATCTCTGTGTCCCAAATATGATGGAGGGATGTGCTATGGTTCCAACTACATGACCTAGGAACGTATTTAAGGTCCAGCTAGCACTATCCAAGAGAGCAACTGTGCTGGTTTTGGCTGGGACAGAGTTAATTTTCTTCACAGTGGCTAGTATGGGGCTATGTTTTGGATTTGTACTGGAAACAGTGTTGATAACACAGGGATGTTTCCGTTACTGCTGAGCAGTGCTTACACAGAGTCAAGGCCTCTTCTGCTCCTCACCCCACCCCACCAGCGAGGAGGCTGGGGGTGCACAAGAAGCTGGGTGGGGACACGGCTGGGACAGCTGACCCCAGCTGACCAAAGGGATATTCCACACAGTATAATGTCATGCTCAGCATATAAAGCTGGGGGAAGAAGAAGGAAGGGGGGGACATATGGAGTGATGGCGTTTGTCTTCCCAAGTAATGGTTACGCGTGATGGAGCCCTGCTTTCCTGGAGATGGCTGAACACCTGCCTGCCCATGGGAAGGAGTGAACGAATTCCTTGTCTTGCTTTGCTTGGGTGCACAGCTTTTGCTTTCCCTATTAAACTGTCTTTATCTCAACCCACGAATTTTCTCACTTTTACTCTTCCGATTCTCTCCCCCATCCCAGCGGGGGGAAGTGAGCAAGCGGCTGCGTGGGGCTTAGTTGCTGCTGGGGTTAAACCATGACAGCAACACATGATTTATTTTAACTGTGTCCTTCAGTCCCACTGATTTCGGTGATCTAAATTACGCTTTTCCAGGAAGAGAAATTATCACATCATCACAATGCTTCTATTGTACTACCCTGGCGCAGAATATTACATTTTTGTGCATTAGGTAGTCATGACTGCAGATGATAATTTCCAGGGAACTGCAGTGATCTGCTCATTTCAAAAGTGTTTTCTGCTATTCTAGTAGACAACACTGGTTGACACAGTATTTTAATACTAATATGCCAGGGTTCAGTGAAAATAGTCTCAGTCAGCAATAGCCAACTCTGGCAGATCAAAATCTTACTCAGCTTCCTCCTCTTTTGCTCTGGACTTGCCACCCAACACCTTTTCGGCAGCGGACTCGCAATTCCATGGATCCACAAGATGTTCATTTGTAATGAAAATTATTCATTTCATATGATGACATAGGTTTGTTTCTACTCCCAGTGGCTAGAACAATTTCTGTTAGGCATCTTACAGCTTGTCTTTTTATCCAAGGCCAGGGGAGATGCAAATTGTACTTCCTGTACCAAGATAAGGTGGGTTTAGTTTCTGTGTTTACATCCTGCTTTTGATCCCTCAAGGCTGCAAAGGTTACATTACCCTGCCCTTGCCACCACAACTTGTTCTACTTTATTTTCATATTTTCATAAATATGTGAACAAGTTTTTTTTCTTTTAATCACATCAAAGCTAATACTTTAGCCAGCAAGTTCCCCATGCATAGTCTGTAGTTTCAGACTTGTTCTATATTTCTCAAGCACTGTAAATTCTCTTTCCTCTATCTTAGTTTTTTTTTTTTTTTTTTTTTTTTTAATAGTTTCTTTTGTACCATTTCTCCTGCTTCTTCTCCCCCTGCAATATAAATATATATCTCAACAGAACCTCATTCCCAACCTGCCCCCAACTTCAGTCCTGCCAGGTCTGGTAAGTCATACCGTCAACCCCTTCGCTCCCTTTTCATCCGCTACTAAAAGAAAAAAAAAAAAGGCACTTTAAGTACCAAATTCTCTCAGAGTTACGTTGGCCCATTCCAGCCTGACTTCCCAAATCCTGCACCTCACCTATCAGCAGAGGATTACACCACCCAGTTGCCTACAAGCTTCTTGTAGTCCCTCACCGATTCCTGTCGCCTCCGCCCCACTAGATCAACTTAAGCATTACTCTCCTCATACGAGTACGGGTGATGAGAGCGCGTTTGTGGATGGATAGGAAGGGAAAACCCTGGATTCAATCTTCCCGGGCCACCTCCTGCCTTCCAAGATACTTCCTGCATACCCAGTTTGAGAATCTCTGTACCCAGTTTGAGAGTCTTGTTATGCATACGCATACATATACACACATATATACACACACACACACGTATATATGTGCATATATACATGTATGCATATATATGAATATATGTATACTCTATATAAGGAATATTTATCTACGTCTGTATATAGAACATTACACATATATTCTATATGCACATAGAAAATAGACACACCACACACACGCATTTAAGTGACCATGCAGCGTGCAAAGCGCCGCAGCCTACACTGCCACTTTTTAACATCCTCCACAGCGTATTTTTCCAGTGCATTCTCGGGAGTTGATTCATTCTCTAACCCAATATAAAAGTCAATAGTAAACATTGTATTTAAAAGCCTCAACTACACATGGGGTATTTTACCAGCGTGGTTTTTCAAGTGCACTTGAGTTTACCTTCTGGCTATTCTAAAGAATGAGTAACCTGTTCCACTCCATTCAGCAACATCCACTCCTCCCCCAACCTCCCTCTTCTGTGCTAATCGCCTTTTGGACACAAAAGAAAGTCAGCCCCAATGTGGGAAAGAGGTGTATTTTAACCAGATATATTCCTCAGCATTTATACTTCATAGTAGTCACTTTTCCAAGGTGACAATTGCTTACCAGTAATCTGAAATGGACTATTTTGTTAGAATATGAAACAGGAAAGGTAACAAGATGTTCCCTTGCATAATTTTCTACGCAAATCAGTCTTGCTCTGTTGACAGTTAGTTGCATGTTATAATGTAGAACAAGTTATGCATTGATAAACCGAAAGTCATGAGAACAGTTACTGAAGGATGGTTCCGTCACAAAACATCGTACACTTCACCACCGACTCAGTGACTCCACTGCCAGCTATATACAGTGCTAGAAACATAAATGCCACTCAGTTCTCCTCCTTCAATGCAGGAATCACAATAAAACTTTCCAACTGCAGTTACTGTCTGTTTCAGAGGCCTGACTTTATATTTTGATAATTAGATTACAATCAATTAGCAGAAATATCCAAAATAAACAAGTCAAGAAAACGTCCAGCTTCCTGGAAAGTTAACCTCCCCCAGCAAAACAAACATTTCAGCAGTATTAAAGCTCTGTTCATATTTAAGGAAAACTTATTTTCCTTGCTTCATTTGTGATATAACGCTTATTCCTGTATGTTGTTTCCAAAAACATCACAAAGCAGGGCAAGCTCCTTTGAGGCAAATATTATTCTAGGGGACAGCATTTGCTTTCTGACACAGCTCCGTTCAGGGAGAAGAACGAGCAGAACACCCACGTGCTCTGCTGTAAACTAGACCAGTATGAAGAGTGCTGCTGCCCCGAGGGGTTCTTGATTTTAAAAAAGGGTCAGGGAAGAAAGAATTAAGATGCACATGGGGACGATTGTTGGGTTTGGACTTGAACTATGTTGTGATGAAAAAAAATTACACCGTTCATCATAACTGGGAGGAAGACACAGGAAAGCTGAAGGACAGTTTCTGGCCTTCCACTCCTGAGGACCTGAGCTTTCCCAATCTATGACATTAACTCAGACCACTCCTGGGAGAAAGCACAGCTGAACTGGCAGCCTGCCGGCATCCTCAGTTTTCAAAGTATTCATCCTACACCCGCACACAATTTACAGACTTGAACTTTCAGTGTATAATACAGAAGCATATAACGTTAATAATAAGGCTAAATTAATATTTAAGGGCAATCTTTTCGGAGCAGACTGCAGGTAGGAGGCAGAGAACAGTTAACATTTTTCTTCATGAAGCCTGCTGCCATTGCAAGAATATTTAAGCTGAAGAAGTAGTTATGATAGGGGGATGCATCAGAGCTCACAAACTATAATTTTCTTTCAGTGATACTGTTAACTGATCCTGCATGTATAGCTCAAGTTCCTCCCACAGCTACACACGAGCATCGATTCAACACGGTCAGAAACTGAATCTGCTACTGATTACGTTTGGGAATTTCTGTTATTAAGTGCAATTCTTAAACCCTGCTGGGTACTGATAAACTTAAGTATGAACTCCGAGCTCTTCCACTCCCACAAAGTAACAAAGAGCAAGCAAAGTGCTGCTGCTTGCTCTGTGCGCCCACAGGGAACCACACACCCCAGAGGCTTCACATATACTGATTTCTTCTAAATAGAGAACTAAGTGCAGCGAGTCAGATCTAGCCTGTTACATATATATCACTGAGCAAGGCTTAATGGATACGCAAGAAGAATGGAGCGATCTCTAAGGAAGACTAACTTCTGCTCAACATTCAGAAAACACAAGAGCACGTGTTTCACCGAAAGACCGTGCTTTATCCAGCCGACTGAGTCTTACAAGGATAAGAAAAAAATTATTTGCCTCTAACCAACAAATTAACACAGTAGGTACAGTACTATTTAATATTTAAAGCTATTACTTCAAATGAGTTTTCCAGTGCAGGGAAGAAGGGAAAAAAAAGAAAAAAAAATCAGACTCAATTAGATCCTAACCCAGTAAATTCTCATTTCCTTCGACATGGGTTTTGCCAGAATGAGATTAAGCTCAGGCCATATTAATTTATCTGTAAATTATTATTAATACATTTCCATGTATGTTAGCATAGCGATTTTTTCCCCCTGCATCTTTAGCAATCTAACACTGGAACACATTCCTTCACTAAGAGTCCACAAGTCCTCCCAATAGATGTACCATTTCAGCAGGAAAATTTCTTTCTCCTTTCATAACTGCTTGAGAATTCATCCAACAGCAATTGAACCTTTGAGATTATACATGCTGAGTAAATTAAAAAAAAAAAAAAAAAAAAATCACAAAATGCAAACATTTGAAATGATGGGCAATGGCTTCACGAGTCACAAGGTGGGGGAGGACAGGAGCACCAGGGTACATTAGAAGGATTTTACTGAACTCAAGGGAATTTTTTGTATTTATCAGTGTGTAAGTTGTATAATGCTTACAAAGAAAACCTCCAAATCAGCTACATCAGCACAAACACACAAATCTGACTTTTGGTGAATCTTCTGATTTCTCTTCAGGTTTGTTAGAGTTTTGAATCTTTTTCTCTTTTACAAACTATTTAACTTTCAAGGAGTAGACCTATGCTTTGCTGTTCTTGATAATCTAAACATTAACATACAATTGGAGCCTTCATACCACTATCCAGTTAAACACAATGCTGAACGAGTCAAAAGCGGATCTGCAGACACAATCACACAATAGGTAGTGATCAGCTTGTGCTCGTTAAAACACATTATCACCCTTAGAGACTGCAGCCTCTGTCAGATGAGAAATGATACATGACCATGTATGAATTCCAGCCCCTTTGAACAGAAATTGAAACAGGCTTGTGCTCCCTACCCGCGTTGCACTGCATGAAGGACACACAGATGGTCAATCTGCTGCACGCATGGTAACTGTTAAAGCAGACCAACCCAATTCTTTGCAGTTGTCACATCAAATCTACCTACAAACACTTTTCAAAATTTGCCAAATGGAAATAAGGAAAGACAGTGCTATGTTGATTTCTGCATCAAAAATTGCAATTAAGAGTTCAACACTAAGTTGCACACTATACCTTTAAATGTTTCTTGCAGGTTTAAATTTAACACTCTATAAAATTTATAAAACGTCAGACCTTTTAGCACAACATGAAGCAAGAACCATTGGGCAAAACATGCCTTTGAGAAGACTTCCAGAGTTTTATCCCCTTCTCTGTCTCCTACTTCTGACAAGCAGAAGTCGGATAGGCATTTGCTGCTTAATTTTGAAGGTGTATCTCAATTAATATAGGTCTCAAGACCCTTCTCGCCTCACATCAAACCTCTGCACTCTCACATGACAATATAGAGCAGTAAAGACAGCACCAGACAAGCCTATGCATTTTCTTTGACAAGTGACATGGACAGAACTGTACTGTTTTTAAGCGCTCTCGCCATGTGCAAGCATGATGGAGTGAACTTGGGCAGGCCAGTTCAATGGCAGATGGAAAATGTCACAAGTTCCAGCAGTAGAACAAATTGCTATCCACTTTGTCATGCTGATCTAAAGGTACTTGCTTATCTTCAGAGCCTTTACTGATACCTGTGGTAGAATTACACATTCCATTCCCAATACAAGTTATGTTATCACATATTGAACTTACTACAAAGCACAGAACTTGAAAAAAATAACCCAAAACAAACAAACCCTCCATTGACAAACTTTCTATGAGCTCATAATAATGAACAGCGTCTTATCTTTATCAACAGATGCTGTCTTACCTTTATCAAGAAAAGCTGAAATGTCCCTTTCTCCTATTCAGCTCCCAAGAACAAAAGAAATGAACTCCACCCTGTGGGCAAAGAACATTTTTTTAAATGATTAGTGATATTCTGAAAGAAGGCTTAAATCATTACAAAATAATACAAACCTTCCAATTCTGTTATGATACTCAGGTAAAAATATAATGATATCTGGAAAAAAGCCCACTGATGGCATATAGCTAGTTATATATTTACTACATTACAATGTAACAAGTAACATTATAAATGTTCCTACGAACACAGCCCATTGAGAGTGAAATATTCAACAATACTATTTTATAAGGAAAGTTACACTTTTATTTATTAGGTCAGCTTCCAAGAGAAAATGGCAATATTGCAACCCATTTTGCAATCTTCGACCACACAGGTTTCCTTTACATCTTAATAGAGGCCCCAGAAGAATGAGATAACATGATACACATTACTAAAAATAATTCTGGATGCCCTAATAATTCACAGATCTTATAAAACCATGACAACTAAGGATCATAGCTCCTCCTTGTTGTAACAAACACACAAACCCAGACACTTCCACGGGAGTAGGATAGGATTTGTATGGCAACAGATATAAGTCTTAGTGTGAGATCAACAGCCTCATAAGCAGCAGAGAGATAAGATTCATTTATTCTGCAACGTAGCCATAAAAGCTTTACCAACATCCTCAGCAAGAGCGGTTTCAGTCAGCTGGAAAGGACTGAAGACAAGGCTGGAAAGTTAACCATAGAGGCTAGAAGCAAAAGAGCAAAAGAAGATGGAGCAACAGCTACAGTAGGATGACGATGATGAAGGCTGCTGGAAAATGAACACATTACGTGTTTATATTGTAAGGAAAAGCACTTTCATGGGTTCAACAAAAGGCACAAGAGCACAGAGGCAAGGAGAAACAGGAGGACCAGAGCTTTTGCTTCTTTGCTCTTTAATTAACTACTCCGTTATCACACTAGAATGTGAAGCAGAAATTATTCATTTAGACAGCTTCCCTAAAATCTTTACAATGTCACTGCTTATCTTATCTGAAGTAGTTTTACACATATCAACACCAATTCAAGAGTTGCAGAATGGCTCAATTTCATTCCTGTCCCAAACAGTGGCCAAATATTTATCATTTCCTTCACAATACTGGAACAGCTAGAAATTTTGCAAGGGCATAAATACGACTGATTTGCTGATAACGGACCGATTCAAGTAGCTGTCCTTGCTCCTACAGCAAGTTTGTTATTCTACAGTTCTTATAATCTGTTGTTTGAAAGGAAAAATTAATGTTGTCTGTTATTAAAGAAAATACCTAGGTAATTAAGTGCCACTAATCAGATGCTACACATTTTAAATATGCAACTAGCTTGTAACGACATAGTTAATTCAGTGTATGTTACAGTTTCCCTTTTTCTGGGATAAAAGAAAATCTCCATGCATTTTGTTCATACTGGTTTTGTGAACACTCGTGTATAGAACAAACTACTGAAGTGAGTTGTGAGCATTTGGTTTTGCTTCTAATTAACAGAGACCAGCTGCTAATGGTGAGGGCATCTTCCCCAAAATACCTGTAACATTGACATTGTGGGAGCTCTCATACATCTGTAATATATATTTCAACTTAGATTAAAAGTCAGAAAAATTACTGCCTTCACTTCCTAAGATTGGAGGGAACCCCACTGGAGGAATTTTGAAAGCTTCCTTTTTCATTGCTGAACTTCTTCAAAAGGGCCCAAATATTGGGGATTCCACCCTTTCACATTGCATCAAGTTGTGCACATAAGGTCATTCTGAAATACTAAGTTAAATTGTGTTTATACATCCTAGAGGTTTGTCTGGTGTTTACACAAAGCTACAGGCAGAAAAGGTTTGGTTTAACAACTTATTTTCAATCCACTCTATGTCAATATTTCATCACCAAATTATTTTAACAGGACACTATTAACACAGCAACTTTCACCAACATCAAAAACTTTCTCAAGTTAGTAAACCTTCATCAGCAAACTCTCGGGCCTCTTCCAAGCATTCACACACCTCTGCTTCCCTCTCTCTTCCCCCTGGCTTCTATTTAGAGAAGAGGGAGATGCACGACACTTGCAACATCACTTTGTGACCAAGCAAGTCCAGCCATCAGCAAACCAAGGCTTCACAGGACTTGCCTGGCAGCCATCCAGGGCTATGGTGAAAGGTTGCCCCTACAAGCTTCCCCACAGTGAGGATCCCACCCAGTAAGGGACATAAGCCTCTGAGTTCAAAGTAATAAGGTTCATAATCAAGCACAGCAATTTCAGGATTGAGAACCAAAGTATTATTTATACTTTACTACTAATTTAAACTTTACTCTGAAGTCTAGATTAAAGTAAACTTTCCCTCCAGAGCAAAGGTTTTAAGTTTATAAGAGAATGGCTTAGGGGCTAAAAAAGTGATTTCCAGTAAACTATAATGACTTCAGCTTCTATCCAAAGGGTGATCATTTTCCAGTAAACCTAGCTCAATTCTTCACTCCCACAGAGCACCATTTGTACCTTCTCACAGGACATCTGTGGAGGAGAGGAACAGTAGTACCATCCACAGTCACGTGCAACAACTCAGATTTCAGCTGCGTTCACACCTGAGACAGCAGTGGAAAGCAGACAGAAAATGCCAACTTCACGCTCACGTATGGATAGAGAAAAAAAAAATTCTGTTCCTGAACAGAAAAGGCAGAGGTCTTGGATAAGCATGCCACACAGTTGTTTGAACTTCCCAATTTCTCCTGTCAAATGCTTCTGTAAAGAGTCATAGAATCGTAGAATATCTCGAGTTGGAAGGGACCCATAAGGATCGTAGAGTCCAACTAAACCATCTGACTAAGAACATCATCCAGATGCTCCTTGAACTCCAACAGCCTTGGTGCTGTGACCACTTCCCTGGGGAGCCTGTTCCGGTGACCAACCACCCTCTCAGTGAAGAACCTTTTCCTAATGTCCAATCTGAAGTCATTCATATCTGTTTGACTGTGTCCTCTTACATCATTAAAAGAGGGATGAGGAACTGATTGAGAGATTACAATTTATGTAAGAAGTTAAATTTCCATGATCTTTTTCTGGAGGAGTTGGATGGTTGGTAGTAAAGAATGACAGCTCCTTCCCTTCAGCTCCCATAAAGGAAGAATAATGTCCTCCATTTCGCCAGGCTCAGCAACAGGCAAAAACATGATAGGGACATTTTCACATGATCTTCCCGTTCTCTAGAATCTCTGGAAACCATTTTCCTAGTCTTTTTTTACTCTTTCTCAACACCACCCTGCAGAGATCAGGGATTAATCGGATAGGTACACCCTACAAGACAGTGTCCCCAGTAAACACAGCGCAGCCTCCCCAGCTCGAAATAATAATTTCCACTTACAAACAGCCTTCAAAGTATATGATTTCACCATCTTATTCTTGAAGAAGAATTTTGCCCATGCTAAGCAATGTTAAATACACAAATGGTGATAACATTTCACTACAGACAAGGCAGGTCTCTCTTCCTGCTTTAGCCATGACGTTGCATGCAAGCTTTCAGCTTCTAAAAAGGATGTGGTCTTATTTGAGAATGCTTTCCACTCTTCTCCTTAATCTATTTTTTTTTTTATTTGTGATCTAGAGGAGGTGCCTAACAAACAAATATTTCAGCTGGCATTTGACGATATGTTACCTGTATGGGCTGGGTTAAAACGTAAAGATTTCTTTATTTTATTCTCAGAAAGACAGAAAAGCCTAGAACGGGCAGTACAATTTATGCTGTGCTTTAGCAGACCAATATAGTTGCTATTTGACATCTATGTCTCTGACCTCAGAATTGGTACATAACCAATACAGGAGCCAAAGAGGTCAATGCCCATAAAAACGTGAAGATGATTCAGTTAGCATTCACTCTAAATTGCATACAAAACATCTGTAATGCCAAGCTAATTTATCATTCCCTCTTAAACCCTGCAAGAATAGAGACAGAAAGTTGAACTTAACTCTGGCTGATACAATCCAGGATTTTGTGAGTAAGCTGATACTATGGCAATAAAAAGCTGGGAAACACTAAAGTAACCATAAAAATGTCCTGTTTCATAAGATAAGGAAGCTTTTTGCCACAACTGATATTTGTTTTGACTTCTTAAGTGACGCTAAATAATATTTTCATCATTCTCTCACAGCTCTTTCAGAAGTCCACCCACTCTGACAACCAGCGGCACGAAGCAGACTGAGGACCAAAGGCTCCCCGAGCCACTAACAGGAAGGTGCCCTTTCCCCCTCCTGCCATTTGTCAGCCTGGCAGGCAAAAGCTGAGAGAGAAGCACAGCTTGGAATAATTACACAGACAGTTTGGGGCTAATTAAACAAATTACTCAGAATTCATAGTATTTAAAAATCTATGGAGACAATGAATAGATGCCATCAGAAAGTTTCTAAGGGAGACAGATCATAGGAAAGTGCTACAGCATGACAAATAGGAGATTTCATCTGATGCAGCCTCCATAAGGCAAAAAAAACTGAATAGAAAAGCCCATGAGACTTTTTTTGTAACATATGAAAACATAACATATTTATATATGTAGTTTGATTGTAGAAACCCAGATAATTCTTCTGGACATCAGTTTTCATCAGTGGCTTCAGTACTCAAATTACACAAGGTTATGGTAGAATAAAATCCATTTAATGCATTTGCAGTTGTCTGTACCTACAAATTTTATCAGGGGAAAATATAACTGCAATACAGACAAGAAGCTGAGTAGGCACATCATTCTAATTACAAATAGACAAAAAAAATTCAGCTGAAACTGGATCAATTCCTCCCCTCCCATTAGACTTCATGATTTCATAATAAGACAGAATCACATAAGATACCACTTTTGCTAAGATCAGGGCAATTTTAAGTTTCCAATTTTAAAGTGGAATATCAGTGAGACAAGCAGAAAGCTCTAAATAAAAAAAAAAAAATAACACGGAACAGAAGATTCAGCAAAACAGCTGAATTGAAATGAACCTTCAGCTGAGGAGAACTAAATCTTTGGAAAGACATGATTCTAGCAGGAAGGTGGCCATGAGTGACTTTAACTGTGAACTCTTCTACCCCCCCCCGTCAAACACTAGAGGACACTACAGCCCATAGTGGGCAAGATGCTGATAATCTGCCACCTTAAACATAATTCACAGATATGGCTAAACTTTTCTCCATAGGTTTCCTAGGTTCCCTATGGCTACCAGCGTTTAGGTTATCAGGGAAAAAGAACAAGGCCCTTTCTTATAACATTCTTAAGTTATTACAGAAATAAAACTACTGCTGCTTTGCCATACGTTGAAGGCTCATCTTTTTGATGCGTTTCTGTAAGGCCTTATTACTTCCTATTTTCTGTACTTATTGTGCTGCAAATTAGTGCTGTCTGAGAGATTCTCCAAAGGCACGGGCACTAAAAAAACCGCAGGTGATTTCCTATGCAATGAAGTCCTTGTCTTGCTCATGCTTTCCCACATCCACCCATAATACGCTTTCCCTGCCTATGGCTGCACGCCTTTCAGGCATTCACACACTGAGCCTTCTTTGCTCACTATTAGAATGACAAGCACCTATCTAAACAGCCAGTATGAAACCTGATCCATCTGTTTTCAACTGAAATCCACCAAAAAAAAAAATTTTAGACTGTCTTTTGGAATAATACATTCAAATATTTTCTTAGTATGAAAAGACTAAACTCCGCCCTTCCAGTCTGAAAAGTCTCTGCAAAGAAAACCAGCAGAGTTACATTCCCAGCATTACAAGGAGCATGGGGAATTTGGCTTCAGTATTTGTTGCGACTGTTTCCGTAGCACACAAGTACCACAAATCAGATGCGCAAGGAGTAAAGTTTAATTCATAATTTGTGAGACTAGGTCAGATTTATCCCAGGATTAATGGGATACAACACAATCATAAACAACCAAGATGACAAGGGCTCTCATTGCTTGGCATTGATTCTGGTTTTGGTTTTTCTGAGGTTTGGGGGAGGGTTGTTGTTTTGGGGTTTGGGGTTTTTTTTTGTTTGTTTGTTTTCTTTATTTTGGTTTTAAAGCAAATTACAGATTTTTTTCAAATGCATAAATCTTTTATATTTAAAGGTCTGATAAAGAGCTTCAATATATAATTAATAATCCACTCAGCTTCAAAGGATTTTAATGCCTCCCTAATCAGCAGAAATGCAGTAACATTGTACTAATTCCCACTTCATGGAAAAGAAACCAAGAAACTAAACAAATATAATCGCTTAAAACAAAGTCAACTTTTAAAGATTTTCCACAGAGTTCAAGTACAAACAAAATGAGGCAGTATAAATATCCCTTAAGTTTACACGGCTCTATTGAGACTAATCAGTTGTCAGGATTAGAATACTGTATTCTAGCCAGTCGTGAAATTAATACTGGAGACATTATAGTGTTGTTTTTAACTCCGAAGTAGAGGAGAAAAGGCACTACAAAAATCATGCGTGTTGATGTTAAGAGTCATCTATTTATACTTTTTAAAGTAACTACCACGATTAGTTTGAGGCAGGTAAGTTTAAGGGAAGAGTCAGAAAACACATTTCAAAGGACTAAGATTTAAGAATTTAACTGTGGCTTCCACCGACACTTCGCAACTGGAAATTCATTTCCAGTCTCAAGCACAGACCGGGCCCCAAAGACCCATTTTGTTCCCTGCACACAAACTGGCTGGCACTACTGGTAGAAGTGCTGGGCCTGTGTAGCTACATTTTCCACATGGAGCTGATGGAGACTTATTAGAGATGTTGAAAGGAGCACAAGGCTACGGACCATAAAAGAGAGCACTATGTGCTCCATGAAAACCATGTCAATACCTACGCCGAGGCACGTTTGAGAAGACGGAACACAAAGCTATAGGACAGTGATGTCAAAAGCGTGTATGTTTATTTGAAGAGCATTTGACATACTTGGTGTCAACTCAATAATGTCCCAATAGGGGACTAACAAAGCTGAAGTACACAAAATCAGATCTGATGAAGTACATGCCAAGGAGCAGCAGGTCGCCAGTCAGCCAGCTTCACTTTTCTGCGATGGATGCTTATGTGAGAGCGGTTGCTCAATGCATGTACCTGGTTAATGACATGCAGCATGCAGATGGTCCTCCCAGAGACACCGAGGGCCACGTGTTCCCCACATGCAGTGTGCAAGCAGGATCCCCAGGACAGCAGTCCAAAGAGGAACCCTAAGCCCAACCCCCTTCTCTCCGAATGCACACCCTGCATCATAACATGGCATCCACCTGAAATAGATAGATGGTCTTCTAATGAACCCACCTTCTCAGCTTAATCTGTAACTCAGTGTTGATACGGTAGGCCACGACCATGGAATGCCTATTGAAACAGAAAAATATTTGTCCAATTCAGCATACAATTCTGGGTGTGCTGTAATTCTGTAAATTCAAAAAACTTTTTTCCATTGAAACAATAGGATTATGACAATAGTGAAATATGTTAAAATTATCTACCCATACACAGGATAGCTCCAATGTGAAAGAAATTGCTATAGTGGAACAAGGTTACAAAAAAAAAAGTTACAAAACTTCTATTTTCATTCTCTTTTTTACAAATAAGACTAGAAATGCAAGTAGATAGTGAGAAACACCCACAGGAGATAGAATTACAGGTCATTTCAGGCTGATAAAGTGAAAAACAAGGAAGCTAAAGCATTCAGCATACAAATCAGAGTAATGTCTAAATCCTTCCTTATTTACAACACGATGTGCTATTGCCATTTTAAACAAGGAACAAGATCTTTTCTCTCCTATTTTCAGACTTCATACACAAGAGCTCTGCATTTTGCATTAAAAAGACCATTCACCACATACTGTAAATAAAACATGGTGAATTGGGGGTGGGGGGGGACACAACGGACAGAGACACAGAACTTCTTTCTGAAAGGATACAACCACATCGCCACGTTAAGCTACAAGAGAAATGACAGCAAGATCTTCTCCATTTATGAATAGACTTCATTACCTCGAACAAAGGAGAGAAAAAGGGTGGCTTTTCCATCGCAACTTGGAACGTGGCATATCATGCAATTTCAAACTAGCAAATGAACATGCATGCGAAAACTGGTAACTCGACACACTGCTTGCTTGATGAAATCTCACAACAGTAGTAAAGCATTGGACTACAAAATCATTTGTGAACCAAATGGTTCAAATGGAAAAAATGCACCTCACTACAGCACAAAGCAAGTTACTAATTCACTGCAGTAGAAAGTAATTTGTGAACCAAATCTTGGAGCATGTTTCCTTTTGCTTTAGTTTACTTCAGTTGAATGTTCTTAAACTATATGGGCTGCATACTAAATAACAATCACAGGGTTTGTGTGCGTGTATATTGTGTATGTATCAATAAACATATACGGAAATTGTATGAAGATTGGGAATGATTAGAAGCCTTATGCCATGGAAATATTGCATAGGCATGAAGAGCATATAACATTACCCTTGAATAATTAAGGGTCAGAAGATCAGCCCGCGCATGCAGACCTTTCCTCAAAACAAGGTTACCACAGTGACCTCTTCAGAACTGCCTGCCTCCTGGTGTATTTTTTTTCCCCATCTATGCTCCAGGTTTTCCACATAGTTGGAATTCCACAGATGGTCCCCATCACCCCCAAAGAAATGCTCTTTCCAGATGAATTCCCTAGAACAGGACTTCATTTCTTAGACAGCAGAGGGATATTTTCCAGAAACTCATGATTCCCAAGAGCGCCACAATTGCCTAATACTTAATCATTCCATAATCTTAGAAAATCTGACAGAAGTTTAAAATCATTTTCAAAAGGCACTGATGTTCCAGCAAATGCTGGAAGCTCTCTGACCAGCATGTGATAACTGTACGTTAAAGGATTTGGCTGTCCCTTCTCATCATTTCAATATAAATAGCATATTCTTAATAAAGCCTATACTAATGTAATGCTTTTGAAGTTTTAGTCAACTGTTTTAAACATGGTATTCTAACGTCTTCTAATAAACACATAGATCAGTCAACAGTCCAATACTACAGATTCTCCTTTCTTACTATCGTATTTGTTGATGTTAATGATTTGCTAAGTTTATTTCCCTTCAACCACAGCCTCTGCATTTCTCAAAGCTCCTTAAAAATTACTTAAGTAACAAAAGACATTGTGACACAGAGATAAAAGGAAAGATATTTTAGTATATAATTTCCCAGCTAAAGTGTGACACCTCAACACACACAGCTGTGCCCATGAACGCTCTTCATACCGTCATAGTATTACAACAATGCATACACATACAGCCTTTGGCAAAAATAATCCACACTTATCGCAGACCATTTGCATTCAGATTCCATGTTTAGTGATCCTTTTTTCAGGACTGCTGCTTGCATCTCTGGTGAAATGCTGCAATTCCTGCATTGTATCCCCATTCTACACAAGGGGCAAAATACAGATTTCTCCTTTAAAAGAAATTTGGTATAATTAATAACAGAAAAATTACTACGAAGAAATAAGTTGTACCCTCTCTGTACACAGCCATCTCTCTCATACATGCTAAGTGGACTTACTGAGCATGTTTATCAGGAAAGAGATGAGAAATCCTGTAACTCATATGATACAGAAATGTATAAAGATTTTCCTTATAATTTCCTACATTAGTACTTTAGGGGGAAGTCAAAGAGAGGTAAACACAAATAGATCGAGAATAAAGGAAATCTTGATTTAATAATTGATTTTTAATCTCCTTTGCATTTATATTTCACTGACTTTGAAAAAATAAATCTCATTTTCACTGGCTGCTGTAACCACTGAAACAAACATTAACTCTAAACCAAATTAAAACAGGATTTTAAAATAGTGAAATAGCTCACTAAAGATACATTACGCAAGTGGTAAAATGGGTTTACCCAAATGTTCTTTGATTCAAAATGAAGTTGTTGAATAAAGAATTTTCTACAAGAAAAGTTTATTCTAATCGTGGGTCAGATTTTTAAAAGGTTTCAGTTCACTGCCCCAAAGCCTTCCCAGGATCTTCACAGAGGATGAGCACCATCATCTGCACCTTAGAGTAGGATTCCGTTGAACAACCAAAAAAAACAATAATGAATATATTAAGCTGGCGCCTGCTGAGATTTTTAGATGAGCCACAGTGAGCTACTGCTCCTTGATAACACCATTGCACATTCCTCCTCACCTGCATGAAGGCCCCAAACGCTGCAGCTGGTACAGGCTGCAGGAGGAGGGCTGCAAGGGGCTCACTGAAAGTGACCCAACAGAAAGTACTTCAACACCAGCGAAACATGGTAAGAACCTGCCTAGTCACTCCCACCATATCATCTAACAAGATTAGCCAATTTCAAACTTTCCTCTAATTCTAAATTTGTTTTCTGTTAAAGATACAGCTACTGGCCTAATTTCCAGAAACCAATCGACACATTCTTTTCTTGAAAGATCAAAATTCAAGTTGCGTCAAAGGCAATGAATTATTCTCTTTGTAAAGAAACACACCAAATCAAATTTTAAAAGACAGTTCACTCTTAAGTGAATGTTTTACTTAAAATACTAGAATTACCACCAATCTTGAATCTTTAAATAAGATTAAATGCTCTACTTCTGCTGTACCACTCCCCATGCTTATAGACTTTTTTTTATTTTTACCTTTACAATCAATTTTGGCAATACAGACAGACAAATTATTTTTATTAGTTTCCCCCGCTGCCACTGTAGCTGACTCAGACTTGATTTCAGATGTCTGCAAAATATATTTGGTGTCTGGACTACTAACCCACAGAGATTTCTTTTTCAACTTGTTTCCTTGGAAGGTGATGGAATCAGTTCTATTACTGTTATTTTCAGAAAAATTGATAGAAGTTCAAAGACTACTGTTTTGTTTTAAATAGAGCCAGCCTTTGAAACTCAACTACTTGCCAGTGGTCTAAAATGCCTTTTTAAGCAGTTCACCTAACATAGCAAGTAATAAACATAAGGAAAAACTTTAGCACGTATGAAAAGATAGGAAAACACCCACATGCCATTACAGCCTGTTTCGACCTACACATACAATATAAATCAAACATAAGGTAACAGTAGCTTAACTAATTCTATTAATCTCTATGAGTAAGCATTTCATTTGGCCATTTTCACATCCTGTAATTATTCCAGAGGAAACGCAGGTTAAAGGTTCAACTAGCACTTAAAATGTCTCCTAAAGTATAATTATATCTACAAGACTTAGCCTGTGGGTCAAATTGGGAAACCTATAATACAAAGCATTTATTTTTCTCAAATACACTGTGGAGTCCAATTATTCCAAAGAATTTCTTTTTTATTATTACTACTCAGTTCTATGCAAAGTGTATCTCCAAAGGAAAAGCTACCTGCAGCCTGCACAGTTTGGGCCATGAAGCATTATTATCCAGTTATAATAAATGGTTAAAACAGAATCATGAGCTCCCTCTTCAAGTTCATTCAAAGGAAGCATCATAAAAGCATAGACACAGCTGTCGATTGCTCAGTTCAGTAGGGAGTCAAAATAGGGGATCATTGCAACAGCACAGGCATCAAAAGCAGCCCTATTTGTTAAATGGAAAAATATGGTTTCATACAAACACAAAACACCTTATTTGCTTTTTTGTGGCACATTTTTGGAACAGAAACCCATTTTTGAAGATGGGAAGAGAGCCCACAAATGGTGCATGTCATGGAGTACCTGCTTAGATAAATTATGCTCTTAGGAAAAAAAAAATACAACTCCATAAATTGAGATTGCCTGGCATACAGTGAGAAAAGGCTGAGAAGAGGTGAGCATTCAAAAGAGGCAGGAATTCAAGTCAAGTGGATAATATACTACAACGAGAGAATCTTGAATTCTTATCTACAGAGTTCTCTAATCTTCCTATTAAATATGCACAACGAATGCCATATGCAGTATACATTAATTTGAAAAAAAGATACACAATCGTATTAATTTGCCATTGGCAATTTGTAAGGCATAAATAAAAGGCTATTTGTTTGCCATTATTAACAAGGCTCTGATTTTGCTCAGCTACAGCCTCTCTTTGATTTTTGATGTGAAAGCATCAATGGGAGGTGTTAATAATGAAGTTTGTAAGCACCAGTTCAAAATTTGGGTCCTGAAAAACAACTACTTCACTACGTATTGCAAGTGGTGCAACTGATTGAACCTGTCAAGCAAGTTCCAAGGTTTTGGTTAGAAAAAATATGCAACTTGAAAAACTCATGAAAAGGAGATTAGTGTTAAAAAAACCAAACCAAGCTCTCAAATTAGTAAATACTAGAATTAAGGCTGCTCATGAAGCATGAATTCAGACCTCTTATATGTATTCAGTGTAATGGCTTTACTCAATATTACAGACCAAGCCATCTATGCAGTTAAGAAAAAAAAACAAACAACACACCACACCAATGCTCCCATGACCAGCACAATATTTTAAGCTAAAATTGTTCTTCTCTTTTGAACCTTTATTTTATTCACTGTTTATCCTGTATTAGACGATAAAAAAAGTCTAACATATCACTGTACCACAACGTATAAAAAGACTGTATACGAGTGTGGAAAAAGGAGTTTCATAACATACAGAATACAACATTGAGCTACTATAGTGTCAAGTTGAAACTTAAATCCAAACCAAAATGACCATAGGTATTGACTAAGAATTTTGGTTTACACAAAGTTTTCCATTGTTTATTTTTAAAAACATTCCAGTTTTACTAAAAAGCCCCAAAACCACCCTAACCGGTTTTGACATATTTTTAGAGTTCTCCCAATGTTTTCCTTTCCTTGGCAATTTTTCTTCAGAGTTGCATTAACATCTCATTCACCAACACAAACAGCTAATGGATCTGTACAGGTATCTGCCAAAGGCGGCAAGCACTAAAATACAGGCAACAGAACAAAGTCCAAGATGTTTTACATTTCACATACTCTTCCTAACCATTTTGACCTTCCAAAATCCAGAGCTACAATGAGATCAGAGAGCATCTTCAAAGGATTCCCCAAGTATCTTCTACAAGATAAAACATAAAACTGTATCTATTCAGGAAGATACCTTTCTGCCACTAAAAACAGTTTTCTGATTGTTTCTCACTTAGTACAGTTTATATTGATGACAACTAGGGGAAGGAGAGGGAATGGAAATAGCAAAACGTTGTTTCTCCAATTCCAGTGTCAGGAAATGTTGTTCATGAGTTTATGAAGCAGCAGATAACTCCAAGGTCTCCCTGACCTTTCAGCACTATGGGACAGTCTTTACACGAGGACTAACCGTTCTCACACAGTTCCTGCATTGTACAAGGTACTAATCTTTTTGTTAACACTTGGCATTCAGGTCTTCTTGTTGTACTTCTTTTTTCCCCAAGGAAACTATTCATTGCTGATGTAATCCCAGCACAGTAATACAGCACAGGATCCTGTCCCAAACCTAGGCCTGGCTCTTCAGATCCATCCTCTTCCTTCTTCAGTATCTTAGCATCCTCCTACATTGGAAGGGGGCATCAACTCTCTGCATCAGGAATCCTTTCATTTTCATGGTAACATTGGTCATCTTTTATGAGTGACATGTGAAAGGGCCAGGCTTAGACATTTTGCTTGCTGGCAAGAGTCAAGCTCTGTTGGTTTCCAGCAGGAACGCCAGAAGCAGGTTAGCTTTAAACATTAGATTTGCCTATGATAGGCTTGAGATTTCCTTCCCTCTTTCTATTCTAGTACTAGTGAGTTGCTACATGCTACATAGAGCCACATCAGTTTTGCTGAACGCTAATGAGTCCGCTGCAAGTATTCACTGCTTGGTTTTCCCTCCTGGTCAATGCAAGAGGAACTCCTGGGTCATACTGAAAGTTTGCAAGGGATGAGCTGAAGTCAATGCAGATGTGAATTATTCAAGCATTCCAAACATGTCTCCTCTTAAACATCACTCACTTAATGCATCTAAACTTAAGATATATTTTTGAAAAGAGGGGCACATGGTAAAATGAAAAAGAAGTTTATATGGAATCAGGGTGGATTCAGACATCTCTAGCAACAGACCTTATTCAGCATATAAAGAATTATAAATTGAGTACTATTTTTTCTTAAAGCATAAGGCATCTGCAAAACTTGCATAAGAAAAAGTGTTCAATTGATATACATGAGTATCGCAAGCATGCCGATATCTAAAATTCGGAAAACTACAATCAACTAGAAATAAACACTAATCTAAATCAAGGTGCACAATACTGGCGAGACATTTATTAAAAACGATATGAAAATGTATGCATAGTTAAATATAAATCTTGCTTTTTGTTGAAGGAAAGTATGACAGCATGCACCTGTTGTTTACAACCACTGCTAACGAAAAGGTGCCAATGCAAACCAACTTGTGAACTCTCCATGCTGCTCAGTAGAAAGAAACTAAGGCCTTGATTCAGCAAGCACCTACTTTTGCTCGAACATGTTACCCACCTTGAAAGTTCAAAGGAACATCTCACCTGAAATAAGCTGTCAGCCTAACATAACATTTCAACACTTGAGGCTAAAATGGTACCTAAAAAAAGCCACACCAACACTATATACTTTGTTTGTGAAGAAATGTGATGTATACTTTCAGATGGGGAATAACGTTCCTTGTTATTTTTGTCACTTATGGCCTGTCATAGCTCCGTAACTGCCCACTAGAGTAGCTATTGGCCATGGGCTTTCTATAGCTGCAATTGGCAGGCAGAATGTAAACTGATGGCCCATTCGTTTATAAGAGACACTTGGGCACTGCTGATGGTGAGGCATGGCATCCTCTGAAAGTAACAACAGTTACTTCAGCTTTCTGTACAAGGGTCAGGACAAGTATAAAACAGCACCGACTTATAATCACTTATACAGTATGTCCTATAATTATCTTCCACCAGAACAGCACTCTGTCAAAGGCTAGTGCTCAACCTATTTGTGCAATATGAAACAAAGAAAATAACTGCCCAGGAATTAGCTATACAGCTTTCATTCCAATTCCAATTATTGCCAGGAAAAGGGGTGGTGAGTAAATTAAACACTTATACATAGTTATTAGTGTTTTAGAAACATGAATTTATCTAGAAGCATCAAACCTCAAATCCCAATCAACAGTCTTTGCCAAAACACACGGAATTCCAGCAACGCAAGAAAATCACCAGCTCTTCTCACTGCAACCCCATCTCCAACCTAGCAGCGGGTGCAAAGCAACCCCGGCCACCTGCAGCCAGCCTCCGCGCAGGCGGGTGCTCTGCCCTCATCACCAACCCACCTCTGCAGCCCCAACGCCACGCTTCCCTGCGGCACCCCTAGTTACTGTAGCCACTCCCGATGTAAACCCATGAATGCCTTTGGGCCCTAGAGATTAGTTAAGTATTAGCATTTTCAAAATGCATCCAGTTGAGAAAACAGAAACCTGCTAGACCTGTTCACCTCCGCTTATCTTAAATCCTCTGATCACTGGTAAGATATTTAGTATCTTAAAATAAATGGGTGGTTTTCAGACTTCTGTACAACCTGCAATTATAAAACCAGATTTCATAAGGTAATTTTATGGATCCAATAAAAGCAAGCATCTGGTATCTTCTTAGATTTCATTTTTCAGAAAAGACCTGCTCATCTGTAAGAGTACTTTCCACAATTTTGTTCTTTGCAGAATACTTAAACATACATGGTTTGATTTACGGAGTACCTTCCCCTTACAGTGTTACCTCATCACATGGAGATGCAAACCCCGTGCATCTAAGCCTACAATCTTGTATTACATTTTTACACTAGTGAAACTCCACTATAAAAAAAAAATCAGGCCAGACATTGCTACATGGACATGCAGCAGTTACAGCAGGCACGCCACACTGACAAGGTTTTTCTAAGAAACAGAAATGACATAGGCAGTGATGTTAGATAGCAATTAGCGATATTGGGCAGGAAAGTTAGGACTGAGGTAGGTGGTTTACAACAGACAAAAACATCCTTTCTCCACAGCTGGTAGGGAACATCTTTGTTGCTGCAGAGGCTGTAGTGGCAGACTCAGAGTTCAAAAACAGGCTAGGCAAGCCTGGGGGCGAGAGGCTGGGATGTCAGCTCTAACACCCGCAGCCCAGCAGCGGTGGGTGCTGGGAGGGTCAATGGGGAACGGACGCTGATGGGGCCAGGCTCGTTTGTCCTCCCTGTGGCACATCCTCCACAGACACCACCAGGGACAGGTTCCTCAATGAGACCCACTGTCAACCCGACTGCTCTTATTATTGCCACTATTATTGTTATCAGTTAATCAAATAAAAGCAAAACATGATTGTCAGGCTGAAGTATTCAGTGTTTGAGAACAATTTGTTTGGTTTTGGCCGCTTCTCATACAGTACATGCAGAACATTTCAGTCCCACAAACACAAAAATCACTGTATTCCGTTTTTTAGTAATTCTTCATGCTTTAAAATTGATTTCTCATTTTGTTTCCTTCATATTGTGTAAATGCACACAGTCACATATAAATGATACAGAATTGCGAAACAAACACAAATAAGTACTTAACTTTTAAAACATCAATTTTGCCTTGCCTTCATCTATGAATGTTGCGAAGTGAAAAAAAGACTCAATATTTAAGTTGCCTACTTCAGTTAAAACATTCATCATACATTCCAGAACATATCATGGCATTAAGCACACTGTCTAGCAAGCAAATAAATCAAAGGCATAATATTTTATTTAACTACATCAATTAGTATTTCTGGATAAGAGTGTGTCTTCTATGGCAGGTGAAGGGATAATTTAGCTGTTGCTGTTAGGTGAGCTGTTGCTCACCTGCTTGTAGCTTCCAGATACCATATCATATGATTTGAAATGATCCTCAATAACTTATTATCAATTTGACATTTACACTGGTGCCATTAGTGGTAATTTTTAGTTCATTCAGATGGACAAGGGTTTTAACCTAATAATTACAAGAGTAAATAGGCTACTAATTATTAAAGTAATTATTTTAATTAATATTAATATTATATTAAATGTAATAATTAAGAGCAATTATCACTATTAGTACAACTGGTCCTTGCCACTCTAGAGGCTAGACCTGATTTTGTGTTACGCAAATGGTATATTTTCTGTGTATTTCTCACCTTTACAACAGTTACTTTCTCTAAAGACTGGAGGTTCAATAGCTGAATTTGAAATATTTGGCCCCGCTGTTTTTACTCACCTGGGTGAATAAATCCTGGCTCCACAGAAAACAGAAGAATTCTATTTATTTATTTATTATCAACTTCCTCTATGATACAGAAAGTCCTTTTTAGAATACTGCCAGGTACTAAAACCAAGTTTAGTATTTTCTTAAAACAGGAAGACTTGTAGTAGATGCGCTCCCCATTATATGTTTCCAGCTGTTATTTATATTACCAAGCTTTCCAGATGTCATGCTCTTCATCTTTTGTCCTTGTGGAATGATAAACTATATTCCTCTTACAAGCTCTTTTTTTTCTACCCTTATATTTAAATGTTTAAAATAATTTTTGAGAGAGAGATGTGTTAAATTCTTATTGTCTGTAGAGATTTCCAAGACCAGCGTTCACCAGTTCCCTCTTGCAAACTACCTAACGAAGAGAGAAAAAGGATGGAGTGCACTTCTGGGTGCGGGGATGTGGGTGTTGGGGGAAGCAGCATGGGGTTAAGTGAGCTGGAAATAAAACTAGAGGTAGTCTTGCCTCCAGTGAGCCATTTATATATATTGAAAGAAGGAGAAGCAAAGAACAAAACAAATGCCAGACCTGCAGGTGTGCTAACAAATTAAAACTGGAGCAGGAAAAAAAAAAATTGCTATATCCTTTCAACCTCTGCTTCACCTCAGCAATCTCTATGATGCAACCTTCATTCTACAGAGAATTGCATGCAGTCAATCTTATCCATACTACCCGTAAACATGCAGTGGATGTCTACACAGGTTGGCATGACTCCGCTGCTGTCCCTACCAGTTGGCACCAATTACAGGAGCCCCAAAACCATCCTAAGCTATTAAAAGATGGAGAAAGGAAAGAACTGGCTCCTTGCTTGACCACAAACACCAACTTGAAAATAGACATTACCTGCAACTACAAAGTATTTTGGTTCTAAAAGAAGCTTTCAACAGTATGTGGTACTGTCTCCTGGCTTCTCAGGAAAGCATTGAAGAGAGGGTTATATTCAAATAAATAATTTGTCTTTCTCTACCTATGTGATTTCTCTCAGTAAGAGTTACTGTAATGCAATGGAAAAGAGAGTACTTGTGAGGCTGTTGTGTGGTCTACGTCAAAAAAAGTCAAAACCATAAAATGTGTTCTTAAATCTCCAAATGGTATTTTATCTCTGTACATGTTCCACTTGGAATTTTCCATATCTAGTAAAAATGCTGTTCTTTCCTCTAACAGAAATTTTTATGTTATGTTACCAAGTTCCTTAAAACTAAACGGAGGAAGAAATTGAGTCATGTAGGTCAGGCATCAGTATTTTAAATACCCTATATAGAGCTTTCTACAGAAACTGCATAGTACACCTTTAAATAAAAAAAATTTAGGGTGTTTTTTCAATATATATAATACATAAGCCATGAGGTAGCTATGAAAAGGTTCGTGTTACAAGCCATGATTTTGGGGATTTAAAAAAAAAAAAAAAACAAGCTTCTATGCTTTGTGTCTGCAGAATGGAACAGTGAACTTTTATGACTGCAATCAATTTGTTTTCCTGAGAAAAAGACCAAGCAGAATGGAAAGATTGTTACATCCAAGACTTGTACTCATCACAGACATATAGTCTGAAGCAGAGCAAAGCAATCTCACAGACAGCAAGCAGTCAGGCAACACCACGCTTTCATAGCGGGGAAATAAGAAGGGTCTGAGACGTGCTTTAAGCACTGAAGGCCAATACACCACTCAAACATAGAAACTCAAAAACTGAGGAAGATCTTGTGAAACACAGGACTCCACAGAAGCGTTCTGGCAGAATAGGTCTTCGGTTTGGAGTTTACTCTAGCTTCTTCATAAACACGCTTCTTCGTAACCCAGAGACACCTCTAGCAAAAGGCTGATGTCAAGTATACTCTGTGGACAGATTTTATTGCCTTAATACTTCTCTTCTGTGATTAAGCCTCCAATACTGTAATCAAGAATTTAAACCTTTTTCTTTACTAGAAGAAAGCTACTAGTTCTTTCAAAAATTGCTTGGTAACTGAAGTCCCACTGAGCAAGCAGCAAGCACTTTGCTGGGGCAATAAATCTAAAACCTGTTACGGCAAACCAATGCTGGCCATCCTCCGCAGACTTGGGATCTGAGAGTTTGGGCCATGATTCCCACCCAGCTCTACAAGGCAAGCTTGCAGGTTGGTATTGTCAGCTCACAAAATCAGGAGAAATATAGCTGCATGGGATGACTACTCAGAAGACCCTGCCATCCTACACAGATTTTCCTCGCTGTGTAAGTCTAGTTTCTTCAGATAGTTCCCCAACAGCCACCTTCCCTACTAGAAAGAAAAAGTAGCCAGTCAGAACTCCCTTGGTTTTGGCAGCTGCTGAGCTTTTGTCCTGTGGACAAAACCTCCACGGTTGGTTCTGCAAGGGCTCAAGCCAGATTTCTTGCAGTTAAAGAGTTGTCCTGCAACAACCCTGCCCTGAAGTGACTTATCTTGAGCCATTTTTCCTCCTCGTGTATTTTTTCCCCACACTTTCTTATTAAACCATACATTTAGCATAGACATACAGTATCATTCACATACACACAGTATGCTACGTATACTGTAAGTATACATATATGTAAAGCATATATACAGTAAATACGTTATTGGCGACATTGACACACAGACCGCATGAGTGGCTCCAGCAGAGTTTTGCCCCTGTCCCAATAACTTCTCTCTGGTTTGCTGCGGCAACACCAGGTCAGATGACAAACCGTCCATTTACGGGATGTAAAGATCCAGCTCTTGGCCTTAAATACAACTCATATAGTGAGAGTTTTTCCCCATCAGCAACTAGAGCGCTCTAAACCGATGCACGCTTGCTTTGGGGGGCAAGAAGATCAGAAAACCGCTGTTAACACAAAAGACGCCCCTGCAGTCAATTTCGACCGTTGTAACTCCATTCCACACTTGCTAAACCTTTTCACCAAACCTTATTAGAAACAGAGCTCCCCCAGCACAGGAGGGAATTAGAGGGTTTCTGCAGTGCATTCACACCACGATGAGTTGTACTAGAGCAGCTACGTGCCGGAGTGTTTTCCACGGCCTTTATATTAAAGCAACTCACTTTACAGGTCAACGCTCTGGCAAGCTTGTTCCTTGGCGAGACTTGCAGCTTCCACAGTGGCAGAATGGAGTATCCACAGCTGTACCAGCTGCACATTTAATGCCGAGCACAGGTTCCCAGCAGCTTAAATAATATGAGTTCAGTGTAGCAGTCAAGACTACACATTAAGCAACCATGAGCAAAACAGGAGCAATTAGAGAACAGCTAGGGAGTGCTCAAATGTGTAACCAGATACTCTCACAGCCAATACATATCAATACAGCGTATAAAAACATGGTCAAGCACCACAGCTCTCTCCCTCCGAGTGTTATAGTTGGGTGGTCTTGCAATGAAAAGTACGTGTTAAATCACATCTTGTCCACCTATAAAGACAGCCAGCCAGAAACCGGCTCCCAACACTTAGAAATAGAAAGTGCTCTAATCAATGCTGCCAGTAACTTGAGTAACCCCGAAGAGGACATTTCCAGACAACGTGATGGCTGACCACAGCTTTTCACAGGAAAGCAGCACTGGAAGGGACCTCCTGAATGACAGGTCTAATGCACGATTTCCTCCTTTCACGCCAAGAGGGGAAACAAGGCTCTCTCCATACATAATTGTGGAATGCTCTATACCTACACATCTATACCTTGACAGCTGCTTTGCTAATAACATCACACATTTTCTGCTACTCCCAATCCCGTCAGGTAATATGAAGCACTACTAGTAACTGAACTACTGCAATAAGGACTCCAAATCATCAAGTCATCAAAAAAAATTGCTCCAATTCACAGGTCCTAAAGGAAAAGATGAGAATAAATATATTCAGGTATAGGCAGACAAAGTTCCTGAGTGATGAAGAACAAACACTAACACAATGAGCAAGTACTGTGTAGAAGTATTTTTTTAAAAGTTACATCCACCAGATTACCTGTGGAAAGGATAGATTTTCAGAAAAAACTTTAAAATGCAGATGGTTGAATATGCAAAGCAACTGCTTCCTAAAATGTTGAGGAATAGGACAAAAAAGGCAGCATGGGGAAGGTAGCTGTGAGGGAAGTCAGGCAAGGATTGGAAGACTGTGCTGGAAGCTGGAAAGACTATAAAGTTGCTGACAGCAAAACACAGATAGAAGCATGGAGATGAAATATGTGTAGAGAAGAAAGGAAACGGGAAGGACAGCAACATTTCTGATGGGCTGCAACATCAGACACATGAAAGGAAAAACACATGCAAGATTTCAAGGCATCCATTTTCTTCCTCCTATACTAAAGGAATGTCAAGAGGCAACAGATTGAACAGAAGTCAAAACTTAGTCAAAAGCCATGGAAGAAAATGATCATTCTTCTGCCAAATGACTCTTCACCCCATGATTTTAAATTTCTGGGAAATGTACATTACTTTTACTGTCAATTGGCTTGTGCTTTTTATGGCTTCTTGGGTAATATTAATAGGCCAGTGAATTCTACAAGCAGTTTTAAAGAATGTTTACCAGGCTGTTTCCAAGATTTCTGGAGAATGTGAATTATCAAATATGTGTTTTTAATATAGGAACTTATAAAGCAAAAAACTGTATTTTTTTTCTTTGAAATTAGTTAATGGATGTGAAAATAAACACAGCCAATGTAACAGCAAAATTCAACAGAATTTAATAAACTCAAGATAGGACTAGATAATTTACGTCCCAGAGCTCTGGAAACACTGGCACATGAAGCAGGAGGTCTTAAAGAAAATATTTTAATAGGTCTCTGATGTTAAGGGTTGTGCCATCTGATCGGAAAATAGCAAATATAATACCCTTAACTTGAGAAATAAAAAATGCAATCTGGGAAAAGAAAGTCCAGTTATTCTGATCCCAGCAGAATGCAAGGCTTTAGAACAATTACTCGGGGGGGGACGACGTTGAAGAGATGGAAGTAAACAAAGGAATATACTTCTATCTGTATTTCCAAAAAAATGAATAATGTCAGACTAACTTGATTTTTAATTTTTTTTTTTTTTTTTTTTTTTTTTAATGTGAGCATCTCTAGTAGACATCGTTTATCTGGTCTTCAATAAGGCCTATGATAGCGTGACATATAAGGAATTTTTTAGTGAACTCAGAAACAGAGAGGAAACTTGAAGTACATATTAGCAGTACGAATGAACTGACTAGCTTACGGAGTTTTAAAAAGGGAAAGCATGCACCATGTGGAGATTATTAGTGTACTTCCACAAACATTTGTTCGGAAAGTCATTTTGTTTAGTACTTTTTACCAATGAACTTAGCAAGTTAAAAAAACCAAAACCAGCAGTACCTTATTAGAAACAGCTTTTAACACAAAGTTAGGACATACAACCAACACATAGAAGGACCATACAGAATATCACACAGAATTTAATGTGTAACTTTGAGATACCTGAGCATGAAGTCCTGTAGCATAAAACGGAAGGCTACGTGCATGGAACCACCAGAAAATGAAGCTATTTATCAACTGGAAAAGTTCAAGGAGGGAAAACACCTTGTTGACAATACTCATTGATAACAGATTGACTGTGACCTGACAGCATAATGCAGACACCTCAAAGGCAAATATGATCTGAAAAATGTATCAGGAGTCATGTGTCGAACAGAGATAGGAAAGCATTAGTGCCACTGTACTTCAGGAACAGCACATGATAATCTGGCCATTTACACTCCAGAAAACTGAATACAAACCAGTGGCAGAGGAGGACTTCCAGGATGTTACAGGAGCAGAGAACCTCTCTCAAAGGAGGACACACACACAAAAAAAAAAATTAAGCAAAACTAGCCCAGCAAAACAAATGGTGGGAGAATGACTTCTCTCTACAAGTGCCAGAAGACAACAGACACCAAAAAAAAGACACCAAAAGACACCAGAAAAACTTGGCTTGCTGCTTGCGAACTTTCACAACTGGTTGCTCAGACTAGGAACCTGACTGCTGATGCAAGTTTCCCATTTGCTGAATTTGGTATTTTACCTATACCATTTCCACCTGATCACATGCAAATCTGCAAAGAGCTTACGTTCCCCCTTACAGGGAAGTTTAATCCCACTGAAATGAACAGAGTATGAAAGCCAGAATCTAAATCCCAGACACCCAAATAGTAAGAATTCCAAAGGAATTCAGACATACAATTCTTAAAATCTTTTGATTGGAATCCAATATTCAGTTCTGTTAAGGTCCCGTTGAATCACCAAGCTGAACTAAACAAACAAGAATAAAAGCCTTCCTATCCCTCTTACTGTACAAAAGACGACTCACATTTGTCTGCCTGTGGTGCAAGGTGAATGACTTCTCTATCAGACAGGAAGATATGACTAGACTATTTGGCCTCAAGAAACCCTTTAATTAAAAAAGGCACACATAAAACCAAGTTGAATTGTTCAAACTGGATCCCTGAGGTGAAATTTGGACACTTCTAAAAAAGACAGGCCGACCTCCACAGGTGCTGAACAATCCCTCTGCATTTAGTTTTGGCTTATGTTGAACATGGGGTTGAGGTTACCCATGAGAATGAATCCTTGGTCTCATTCCGATGCTCTCCTGGCACTCCCTACTTGGCCTAGCCCGTGGGCTGGAGCAGCTGTGGTCCGTAAGTCAGGGCAAGGGTGCATTTTCACTGTTATGGGGCCACGTAACACCTGCCTGTGCCATGAGACCAAGACTGTATCCCTTGAATAAGCAGACAGTGAAAAGCCTTCTTACCGACTTTAACATATTCACTAGTTTGACACATCTCATAACCTGTTTTAATCAAGACAGTTCTGCCTGTTTTTACTCTGTTGTTCATTTTTGGAAGTTATTCAAATATTTCTTTCTGTTCCAAACCGTAGCAGACTACTAATCCAATGTCTCCTTGTTTTCTTCTCCTCGACACCCTCATTTACAGCCCTCAAAAATACTGGCATAGCTTTAAGTGCAGCCTTGGGCTGGACTAGGGATACTCTTAGTAACACTGAAGTTTTATAAAGCTAGGATATGTGGAACATTCCTTTACATAAATATGCAAGATGTAAATAAAATTTTATATTTACGTAGAAAATTTTCCTTTCAATAGAAGATTTCTTGGGCTCCTATTTGGACTAAACAGAACTGAAAGCAGACTTGGCACAGAAACTAACTGCTCTTCATAACAAATGGAAAGTAAGAAAATGCTTGTAATTCTTTTACTTCCTTCCAGCTCTTGTTCAAACCATCTTATTAAGTACTTTTGCAGTTGCCCCAAAAGGAAAAGTAATTTAAACAACAGATTTCAAAAGCCTCTTTCAATATATAGTTCTCATAAATGTTGTCTCTCTGATCTGTTTTATTGGACTTTTTTTTTTTTCAACTCTCTAAGGTCTACTGTTAAAAAACAAACAAAAACTTCTGAGATTATATATAAATGCTCAAAGTGGGAGAAAGTGCTTCCATACTTGAAATTTCTAATAGCTTTATGTCCATCCAAAACATCTGGAGAGAAATGAGACAAACATTGAGAATAAGCTACTTTAGGAAGGATACATGGTCAGTGGATGAAGAAGATAAAGGCAAAAGGAAATACAGAATATGAAAGTCAAAACAAATGAGAAGGGGGAATAAAACCTAAGATTTAGTTTTCAAAAGGAAGTGTTCAAGAAAACCCAAAATGTGAAAACAGAATAAAAGACAGAAAAGTTACAAACTTCAAAGATCACCAAGTTCTGTCCTGTCACGGATGTATGCAACATCCCTATTCCACTCACTTAACTGACTTTAATTGAAAATTCCTTAAGCATCATATCTTAGGCACTACAATATATCTGACAACGGGCGATGGTTCAGCAGAGAGGTGTTACTGGACAGCTATGGCACCGATAAATTGGTGCCTGATGCTTAATACTAACATCAATACAACAACTTGCCTGAACAGAGTTGGGCTGGGCTCTTCGGTTATGGCATGCAGCTAAATACTGTACACTGAGGGGAAAATACATGTCCAGGAGTGGAAAATTTAAGGCTAACTTTCAACCAGGGCTGAAGTAGATGTAGTGGAATGCACTCTTTCCTGAACATGAAACATGAAGGAAACCAATGTGAAAAGGCAAAAAAGTGTTCTTTCTTCCCTTCTGCTTTGGAAGAATGAGGCCTTCAAATGGTTTCTCGTTAACTTTCCCAGTCTGTGTTTGCTTTTTCCATGAAGACTCAGGAAAAAGGGAAGTATGTGGTGGTAACTGACCTGTAAATTTATATACTACTTGAGGGGAATTCCATCCATTCCTGTACCCTGGCTATTTCCATAGGTACCAAGCAGACCAGTTTGAACGCTCTTATTTCATGTCTCCTTATTCCTCCTCTTGGAGGCAGGTCGTTTTTCTCAAGAGATCTGTTGCCGAGACCTCCACCACCTCACCATTATCAGAACTAAGGTCCAACACAATGAGTCAAGTGCTCTGTGGATGCAAATACAGTGAGAGGTCATGTGAAACATCATCTTCCCCTGGACAACACTACAGGTCTACCAAGAAGATGTGCTTAATGCTCTTCTGCTTGCCCAAAGCTTCTTTCAGTCCAACACTATATGCAGACGATGCCCAAAGAACTGTGGTTTATAGCCCCCTTCCCTTTTTCTCTCCTAAGCATGCTGACATAAACATGCACCATATAATACAATTCCCTCAAAATATCAAACATCAAGCAATTCAACAAAACAGAAACTAAAATGTACAAATTAAATGTTAGAGACAGATTTCCCCTTCTTTGCCACTGCAAAGTTAAAAGCTCTGACCCTGTAAATCTTTTAGCCCTTAGACTCATGAGCTAATGGTTAAAAACTCATGGTTAAACACACAAGACCAATCATAAAAAATGATAGGCAAAAATCTGCTTTTTATTTGTCTAAGAAAATGCTGTCAAAAACACTGCAAAAAATTTACATAGCACTCCCTTGTACTTACTGCCTCTCTAATTCAACTGAAAACAAAAATTATACTCCATACATGAAAATGCTTATTACATATTTCAGTCAGCCACATTACTGTGTGGATTTACCACAAATTAAGACCTCAGTTATTTAAGAAGGCTCCGAAAGCATTTCTGCTGCTTTCCGTAAGACAGAGAAATGAACATAAACTGATGGCAAAAGTAATAGTCCTGAAGTAACGTTCAACTTTTGAAAAGTCTGCCTGTTCTTCCTCTGAAGTCTGTACTGTTAAACATCGGCAGACCGGTTCCGCCCTTGAAACATTTGCAGTCTGACCAATTTTGGAGTCATTCACAAATGCTGAGCTAGAAGCAAGTGCCAGAGAAAGGTAGCAAGCACCTGTGCAAGGAGTATTTTTAACCTCAACATTAATTCCCAAAGCAACTGGAAAAAGCTGTAGGACCCCTGGCTAGTACTACAACTCGGAGGAAGAATTGGTACTTAAACTGACAAATACTCACCAGTAAGACTGGATTCACTTTGTCAGGCACTCCAATGCCTTGTCAGTCATAACCATTCAATTACCGACTGAATGAATAAATAGCAGTAGGACCAAACCACAGATTGTTCATGGTCAGGAAGAACTAAGTTCATGTTTAGGCTTTATTGCTCATACAATCTTGCCTAGAGAACTGCTCTACTGTTTGCACTCTGCCGTTTACGCTCATGTTTAAATAAATAGCGCTACATAAAAAAAACATTGTTTAAAAATCAAAGGAAGTCAAATGCAAAAACATTTCCAATCCCTGAGTGTTTTACATTCAAAGAGTCACCCTTCCTATGTAATAACCTGGCCACTAGTCTTCATGTGGACAGATTTCTCAAAGTTGTTACAATGATCCAAAAAGCTCATCATAATTGGGCTTACAGATATAGTTATGCTTCAGAGGGTGATGCTATGCACAAGTGAGGAAAGAGATGAGTGATGCAGTGAACAAACTGGATACTTGCAGCAAGCCTGAAAGCAAGCTAAGCGTTACAGTATGTGGAACTGATGGGGCTTGGCAGAGCTATGAATGAAGCAAGAGAATCAAGAGAACAACATGGCTTGAGAACAAAGTAAAAACCAGATTCTAAGAAATTTAGCTCATCATGTAGCAAAACAGAATAACAATTTGCAGCAAGACAGCTGAACGTGACAACAATCAAGACAGCAAGTCACCTTTTTCAAAATGGGAAATGTAAACCCAGTACAGAAAAATAATAAGCTGACAAAATAATTCTCCCAATAACACAGTGTAATTTATGAACAGATGTTTTACAGGAATAAGCTAGAAAGTTATAACAGGATGCTGCTTTTTTTTTTTTTAAATAAGAATTATTATGACATTATTCTTCAGTAAGGCCCATGCCACTTCACCTTCGTTCCTAAGATTCATAAACACTTCTAGTTCGGAACAGAGAGAGGGATAAAAATTATGTTGCTGTCAGCTTTGGTAACTTTTCCACTAGCTTTGGCATAATACTAGAATTTGGTTTCATAAAAATTAATACTTGAGTCCAACAAAGTGTTTCTTTTAACTTATATACACTCAAATAATGGAGTGCAAGATTTTGTACACTCTAAGGTATATAAAAATGTATGTTTTAGCTGACGGTAAAATAAAACTTCTTATATTATCTTGAAGAAAAAAGTTACCATAAAGGCTTCTTCATGAAATTCAAAGGGGCATATTTTCAGCAACATTGTGAAAATGAATTCTTCTTGAACAAGAAGATACTAAAATTTATGTACAAAACAGCACAACTGATGATACATAAATTAGCACGCGCTTGATCAGTTACACACTTCCAAAATGCATATATAGTTACATTCAGGAACATTTATTAATATCTTAGTAAATCTCTTAGTCATCTGCTGATGACTTTTCAGGGCAATCTGAAACTTGTCCCTCAGCTGAATTCCACCGGATCAAAGCAAAAGACATCCAGAATACAATTTAGTTGCTTCACTCTATAACTGCACAGCTAACTTAAGATTTGCTAGCCCTCAAATTCTCAAAGTTAATAATTACAAGTTGTACTTGACATCTAGCTAACTAAAATGTATTATGTCCAATTTTTTAAGATAATACCATCCTTAACTTTAAAAAATGGAGATCCGAGGTATAACTGCAACTGTTCATACATGAAGAAATGTGTCAAGAGTCCAAGCCCGTCATAGCTATCCAAATAATTGAAGTATGTGCCTGTCCATATGCATTTCACCTTTATATCACAATTAGTATGCTGTACTCGGGGCTCTTTTAGACTTATCTTCAAGGTAGGAGTCACGCTCCCTATATATGTCGTACAGTATTTGGCTCCTTCTGGGAGCTACTACAAGCAAATAGGAACAACTTTACGATGAGTTATTCCCAGGCACCCAGCATTGGTTCAGCTTTCACACACACACACTGGTTTTGGAACAAAAGAGGTTTGAGACCAAGCCCTTTTCAACCCAAAGACATATGACCCATCACCATCAGCCCAGGAGGAAGAGCTAACCACCATGGAGTCACTGGTCTTAAGGAAACAGCAAAGGCATTTGGAGCAGGGTAGGCAGAGTAAGAATGGGACTACGATCCCAGAAAAAGAAGTGTTTCTACTACTCATGCATATTCATAAGAGAAGAAAATAATGTAAAAATCAAAACAAGGTTTCTGACTTCTCCCTGTAACTACAAAAGCATCCTTTACAGCGGGAGGAAAAAAAAAAAAGGGGGAGTCTGCTTTTTGCTGTTTCTAAAGGCATCTTTGGAAAACCTTGGCTTTGATACGGGTGCTGGCCAGTGGTAAACAAACTCCTTATTGGTCTGAACTGGAAAGGGAGAACAACTTACCCCAGTGCCAGGAGCCCTGCATCCCAGCCAAGCCGATCTGATGCATAGACAACACCTGGTAAAAGCCTCAGGTAGCTGTCGACCCCTCCAGTTTGGAAACCCTTCTGCAGCTGAATGTCGCCGAGACATAGCACATACTCCTTTTATTCAGTATATCTCCCAAGCTGCATGACCCAGCACTGAGCAATTCCATCACCTCTCTCCAGAGTTTTCCACTGAACTGCTCCTCAGAGGGTCATTTCTACCTCGCTCGTAACTCTTTCCATAACAGCACAAGCAGGCCTGCAGGGTAAGTACAAACTTTGTCCAGGGATGGGACCTGACCTCACTCCACAACAGCTGTCTGAAGTGTCAAGGGTGTAAGAGGGCTCTCCAGTCACTGTAAGTACCTGCAGAAGCCCACTGAACACCAAGAAGAGTCAGGCCTAGGAGAACGCCAAGGGCGAGATACCATTTCCAGCTGCAGAGGGATGTGGATCTGCAATGCTTGAAGAGCACAGTTAGCCAGCAAAACAAAGGCTCAGTTCAAAAGCATTTGCATGTACGAAGAAGCTGATGAGTCGTTTTGATGCTCACAGAGATTTCTGTGGACCAAGACCTGTCAAAACAATTCTGGCTTTTGTACAAACTCCCAGGAAAACCAGTAAATTTTTATTAGATTTAAGTAACATTCATCACTCTTGCTATAGCAAAGCATCAAGAGCAACTAACTCTCCATTCCCAGATTTTAGCATAGGAACTACATGGGGAGAAAAACCAATCAGTGATACTTGAAAGTATTTTACTTCATCTGACCACAGAATCACAGAATCGTATAGGTTGGAAAAGACCTTTAAGATCATCAAGTCCAACCGTTAACCTAGCACTGCCAAGTCCACCACTAAACCATGTACCTAAGCACCACACCTACATGTCTTTTAAATACTTCCAGGGATGGCAACTCAACCACTTCCCTGGGCAGCCTGGTCCAAGGCTTGATAACCCTTTCAGGGAAGTAAAATTTCCTAATATCCAGTCTAAACCTCCCCTGGCGCAACTTGAGGCCATTTCCTCTCGTCCTATCACTTGTTACCTAGGAGAAGAGACCGACACCCACCTCTCTACAACCTCGTTTCAGGTAGTTGGAGAGAGCAATAAGGTCTCCCCTCAGCCTCCTTTTCTCCAGGCTAAACAACCCCAGTTCCCTCAGCCGCTCCTCATCAGACTTCTGCTCCAGACCCTTCACCAGCTTCGTTGCCCTTCTCTGGACACGCTCCAGCACCTCAATGTCCTTCTTGTACTGAGGGGCCCAAAACTGAACACAGTATTCGAGGTGTGGCCTCACCAGTGCCGAGTACAGGGTCACGATCACTTCCCTACTCCTGCTGGCCACGCTATTTTTTAATACAAAAAATATATTATATAATATGAAATATAATAACAATATAAATATAAAATAAATAATATAAATAATAATACAATTATACAAAAAATATCATATATAATATTAGAGTGCTTAACACACAACCTAAAGCTAAGTTTCTCAAACAATCCTTTGTAACACTAAGCCCCATAATAAACACTTACAAAAATGAACAAAATAGTTGACAATCAACAAAATGTTTGTTTTGTTTTAATTAACGATTTACAGTGGAAAAGAAACAGAAAATACATAAGGTTTTCTCAAATGCTATTAAGTATCTTCATGAACATGGCATATATAGCATGTTCATCATACTCCAAAAAAAAAAAAAATCAAAAAAAGACAAATGAGAAACCCTCTTCACCACCAGGAGAGGAGCTACACCACTTTGTGGGGGAAAGTGTTATTGTACAGTAGCTCATATGCACGTAATAATTTTGAAACATGCTGACATGTCACACGCTACACCAGACAAGCGGCTTGGCTATTGCTGCTTGCACTGAATGCTGGATTTGCTGAATATAAACATACATATCAGTGGTTCTATACCTTGAGATCGCAGAAAGTTGATGTTGAGAGTCCCGACTGACTGGATTAATTTTGTCTGCGGCCAAGCATAACACCGCTTTAGAGGCTCACACTCTATCAAGGGAGAAATTCTAATTGGATCTAACAAAGGGCTCACTGCTTAGGCACATGTGTTAGAAAATAGTTTCCACATCACATAAACTTACTACTACGGAGAATTATAAAAGGACATTTTCAGAGCTCTGGAATAATGATACATTATATTACATACATTGCTTTCAAGTATACCGCTTTCAGGAAAGTATCATGTAAGTTATGAATAATGCGTTTACTCGGGTAACAGCAGGTATGGTGAACCAAGGCCGTATTCAGACACCACTACTGGCGTTCATTTGTGCTACGCTTTACTACAGGAAAGTGTGGTGGAAGATGCTTCACAATGGAAATATCAGAATCTTAATATTTAAACTTCAAAATGATGCAGTAGAAAGGAAAAGGTGATAAAAGGATGATGAAAAACAATCTAAGGAGCTATGAGGGCAGAAAAAGCAAACATTTAAATTGTGGGAACAGAAAAAAATACATCTCAACCTCCCACTAAAGCCATCTTTTGTGTCCCTCTCCAGCTCCCACTTCTGTGACAGGCACATCAGTCTTCCTGACTAAATGTGCGGAATACCAGAACTGCTAGAGTACCACGCTGCTACTAAACCCACAATACTAAGCCCATCAACCTTTCTTCACCAATCCATGCCCCTCTGCTCATGCATCTCTCCCATCTATTCTCCAACAGGAATAAGCCTACCTGGACACCCCCTCTGCTTCAGCAACACGGGAGGGAAAGGTTGGCAAAGCAGAGCACAGGAGAATCCCCCACCATCATTGCCCAAAATCTTCAACATTATCACAGTAGTCCATAACATCTTAATACTTTTTTTTGGTAGGAGTACCAGGAAGGATTCAGAGGTTATCAAATATGATTTGACACCATGATATCATGTAGTTCTATTGTAATTAGTCTATCTTTTGCCTACAGTCACTTTAGTTATGCTCAGAAGTTGGGTACAGCGGAGAACCTGGGCCTGTACGCTTTGCAAGCTAGACCCTATGGTTGAGAGTTGCAATGTATGGTGTGAAGCAGATGTATGGTGTGACAAGTCAGGTGTCTAGAAGTCTGAAACTTCTGAGAAAACAAATGGATTGTCTAGCTGCAAGCAACTCATAATAAATTTACAAGAGAAAGTTTTTACATTATTTAGAGTTGCCACCATTGATTTGTTCTCAGTAGCATCTAGCCTAGGAGCTCCCCTTATCTCAGCAAAGGGAAAAGTGTTCCTGACCCCAAGACATGCTCCTGATTATGATGGGAGAAGGAGAATACTGAATCAAGACTGACCAGGGAGGAAAAAAAAGCAGGTACTGTAAAACCAGGACACGTTCTGCTGGGAAGCCTCACTACAGCCACCCCCCATGGTCAGGGATCACTCCTGCGCCACGTAATACTAGTCCCGTGCTGCTACCACTGGAATTTCAGTAATGGGGACACACATATAGACAGACCAATTAACCTTGGCGGGGGGGGGAGGAAAGGCAAAAAAGAAAGCACATCACACCAGAAATCTTCTGATTTGGCTCTGGACTGAGCACACTGGCCATTGAAAATACATCTTCATTTTGCATTTCCTTGCCCTTGTCCGCATTAGCCCACCAGCTGCCCAACTCGCATTCCCTACACTACTGACGAGGAAACTCATACTGGTTTTGGCTGGGATAGAGTTAATTTCTTCATAGTAGCTCGTATGGTGCTGTGTTTTGGATTTGTGCTGAAAAGTATTGATAACACAGAGATGTTTCAGCTATTGCTGAGCAGTGCTTCCACAGAGTCAAGGCGTTTTCTGCTTCTCACCCCACCCCACCAGCGAGGAGGCTGGGGGGGCACAAGAAGCTGGGAGGGGACACGGCTGGGACAGCTGACCCCAGCTGACCAAAGGGCTGTTCCACACCATATGGCATCATGCTCAGCATATAAAGCTGGGGGAAGAAGGAAGGAAGGGGGGTACGTTTGCAGTTATGGTGTTGGTCTTCCCAAGTATCCATTACACGTGATGGAGCCCTGCTTTCCTGGAGGTGGCTGAACGCCTGCCTGCGCATGGGAAGGAGTGAATGAATTCCTTGCTTTGCTTTGCTTGCGTGCACAGCTTTTGCTTTACCTGTTAAACAGATATACCTCAACCCGTGTTTTCTCACTTTTTCCCTTCCTTTCTCTCCCCCTCTCTGCTGGGGAGCAGCGAGCGAGTGGCTGCATGGGGCTGCGCTGCCCACCGAGGTTTGCTCACAACAAAATGTCACTACAAACCTTCCCACTTAGTGCCTTGCTGCAGCTACATCTGCCAAGAAGCAAATAATAAGTAAAAACACATGTGAAGAGTGACACTAGCTTTGCCTGCCCCAGCTAACATAGCAAAACAAAGGCTCAGAGGGCATTTGATTGCTGTCTACCGGCATATCAAGGGATGGGCGGGAAGACGCAAACAGCAGAGAGGAAAAAGCAGCATATATGCTAAGGGCAATGTCACGCATTGTGCGTGAACCAGTTGTGATGATGTTCAGGTTGGAAATGAAAACAAAGGTCCTCATGGCTCCACAGCTCAGCATGAGAAAACACCCTCCTCACAGGAGAAACAGAAAGCAGACATTCAGCCTTTAGAAGAAGAAACTTGCTACTTCTACAAAAGGAATTGTATAGTCAATGAAAAGGCAGAGAACTGGAAAGTGACCCAGGAAGTCTCACTGGTCTGCTGCCAGGAAAGACTGAAACAGAAGCCCAGAGCATGAGGAGCTCCTCTAGGTAGCTTCTGATGGAGCAGTCAGCTTCTAATTAGGATTCCTCAAGAGAGGAAGGAATTAATCTCAAAAGCTTATTTTGATGTTGGGGGCCCTAAACCCTAGTAGAAAGCATAGTTCAACCTCTGCATCTCAAACCATTCCTAAATAATAAAAAAATTAAATAAAAAGGAGTGGGACTCTCGCAGAGATCAAATAAGTATTTCATTTAAAAAGGTGTAATTTATCTCTCGTGTATCCAGCTGCAAGCCCTAGCATTATTTTGATACCGCAAGGAAAAGGACCCTGGATTTACAAATGTTCATCGCTCTGCATTAAAACACCTTACTGTTAGGATAGGACAAACTGAACTGTCTTCAGGAGGGTCCATTTCCCACCACTGACTACACAGAAATGCTAGAGAATTAAAGTTAAGTGAGATGAACCCCAGTTACAAATGCAGTGGCACAGAAAGAAGAAAATCAAATGGACAGACCCAGACACAGTTTTCCCTGTCAGAACAGGCCAATAAAAAACCTAGTAAGTAAGAAAGATAATAAACGGGGACTTCACTGGCAGTTAAGGTGTGAGAGTCTAAGCTCCTAGCTTTACTATTATACTTAGTAAACCACCTTCAAGTGAATTACAAACTCACTTTATTTCTTTAAACTTCAGAGGAGAACTAATTCCCAAATTCATGGGTGAACCACAGTAACTAATAGCTCATAAATTATAATAATGATTTTTAAAGTCTCTCTTCTGTAGCCCTTAAACAAGATTTCATTTTGATTTTATCCAGATATTCTTCATCAGTGTTCTCAAGCCACCCTGGAGGGGAGCTGTGACTCACCCATGCCCCTGAGCTTGTGGCTGCTTTCACCAGGCTGCTCTAGTGTTGGGGTGGGGTGGGGGGGGGTTCAACGCTAAGCAAGCCAAGAACTCCCCAGGAACATTACACACACAGTGCTAAGCCTTTCCTACCAACCTAGCGAGTGGGAGTTGAATTATCTTGTCTAGGGGTTTCTTGTTTTGCTTTGCAACATAATGTTCAGACAAAGACTTTCTTGGGCTTCGCAGAGATGGAGGTAAAGGAGTGGTAAGACAAGGTTTTGGCTTGCCAAATGAAATTATGGTCCTATTAAAAAAAAACAAGCAAGCAACTAATAGGAGCCCAATGACATAATATAAACATCTTAGTTTCCTTCAGTAGATTAAAGGCAGTTCATAAAAGAACTCGGAAAAATAGCAAAAAAAAAAAATCAAGATATACCTCCACCTCATACACATTTAAAACTTAATTTTAAACTTTTCCACTGCTGGTTTTTTTTTTAATAGACAAAAATCCTTTAGAAAGGATCATAGAGAAAGGTAATATAAATATCAGTGCATGTTCTAAAGAAATAAGTGAGCTGTGTTCAGGGCAACATGGAAGCACTCAAACCAGCACCAACATTCATCAAGTACGCTGCTCATTTCTCCCTTTGATACCCGAGTGTTATTTTTCCTATAAGTCCATGTAAACTTTGAAGTTTTGCACAAGATCTTGAGAGAAATATAGAGCCTAACCAGCTGCTAAGTATGATTCTCTAGCTAGTGATTTCCATGTATATTATATAGAAAGCGTAAGAGAGAATAGGTTGAGCAATGTAAAACGCCAACAGCGAAACTTTGAAAAATTTATACTAGGTAATAGCATCTGTAGTCCAACACTTGTACCCTGTAGTCCAGCACAATGATAAAAACCAGTGTCCAGCAGAACAGCTGGAGTCCACTGAAAGAGAGCAAAGCCAGCGTCTGAAATAGGATTTGCTCTGGATATGCTCAAGTTGTATGAGACACTTTCACATCCACAATAGACCTCTAGTAACAGCTAGTCCATTAGATGATCCATCATTTTTTGAAGTTTTAGAAAATCAGAGGCAAGAGAACTGGATAAAAAGGGTGTTACCAAAGAGAAGATAAACCTGCAAGACAACATATCTGAAATGACACAGCAACAAAACCACTTTGCATAGATGGGATGTGCTTGACATACAGCTATAACTAAAGGCTGTATCTTTTATCTCTTGCCCGCAGACCCTCGCAGGGAATTCATGCGCGCACAAAGCACACTGCCCGTTTGGCCGTAGCACGGGCAGCCTGCGCACTCATACCCCCACGCAGGCTGGGCGAGCATCCCTGTCCGCACCCATCCCGAGCCACAGGAGGTTCTTTTGCCAAAATACTGCCTGCTTTCCAGAAACAGCCAGTGACACGGATGCAGCACCTGATGCTAAATTAAATGCAACTTCTGCTCTGTGAAATGGAGTAAAACCATGTAATCTGCGTCAAGCTCGGCATCATGTATCTAGCAGGCGTTAAACTACACACAGAAAGGGACCACCTGAACCTGCTCCTTGCAAAAACACCTTGCCTGTGGAAAAATTGCAGAGCGACATGAGACAGCAGATAAGCTCTGGCATGCATGCAACAGCATTCACTTAAAGCGACCAGTCGCAACTGCAACACAGAAATACAGAGGGGATGGGTATATAAACACACCGCAATAAAAAAGGGTTTGAATAGGTTACTGCGTTTCAAGGTAAACGTTTGATGAATGCAGTGGAAAAGCAATGTATCAAAATGAAAAAGTTGCTAATGGAATTGCTCTGGTTTACATATCTAACATTTCCTTGCTCTTCAGACTGTTTTTAAACACTCATCCTGAACCATCTCCTAAGGGAGAAAAAAGAAGAATTCAGTCAACATTGTACTTAAAGTCATGCATGAAAATTAATAGGATTAAGGTCTAAAGTAAATGTTATTTTCACAGCTAACAAACTACAAAACTGCAGTATAACCAGTGAAAACGAAAATGATTTTAAAACTGATGAGTGGAAATTGTGCTCTTACTAACTGTAATCCACAAACTGCTAAGGTTTTGCAGCTAAGGAAAGAAAAGTCAGTAGACTTCAATACAGCCAAACTGAATTCTGTGGAGAGGAGGTAAATGTCCTCCTAGGTGAGCTCTATCTGTACATAGCCTACACCATTAAATACTGGAACACAGTCAGAAAGTCAGACAACCACTGAGCAGCACCAGCCTAGCATCTGGCACTACAGAAGCACAAAAAACTTGGAGAATTCAGAGAGTAAGAACAAAAAGCTGCTTAAGAACTGGATTTATAAGGGGAGATTAATAGTTGACTACGTACCAGATTGAATAAAAGATGACATCAAGGTGTCAAAGCAATGTCTTCAGGCAATCCAAAGCACCTCACAAAAATAATTTGAGCATGCAAAACCAGTAAATGCTATAGGGACCAGAAAAAGGGTCTGCAGGTGACCGATGTTCTTTAAAAACACAGGCTTGTTCCCTGCAATTGCTCCTTGTATTCTCAAGTGAGAGCAAAGACGGAGGAGGGAGAGCTTCCCATACCCCAGCACTAGGTGATGCTTCTTCAGAGTGGGGGAGTTCAGATGTCTCCACCTCTCTCTCAGAAGTGGATTTAGGACATAGCAGGAAAAAGCAGGAGGAGCGAGCTAGTTTTCTGAAAACAAAAGTGGGCATCTATGGAATAATAAAATAAAGGCTCCTTTCCCCCTGCAGGAAAGTGTTAGAAGGCAAGAGGATGCACTCCAAGAATTTCTGGGTCATAAACAGGAAGGGTCTCTAGAATTATTCAGACTCTAAGTTTTGGTGTGTTTTAAAATGGGAAACTACAGAGTATTTTACCCATAACTACAGCAATTTGCACATCCTAACAAAAAAAAAAGAAAACCAACACTTTTTACATAGCTGCTTCTATTGCTATTCATTTCCACAGCTGATGATAGAAGAACTGTAACTGGGAAAAGCTGATTAAGGGAAAATAAACAAGGCAAATGACACTGCACCCTCTCAAGGTCTGTAAAAATAACCAAGTGAGCTTGTGTAATTTCTGTATTTTCAGACTTTTTGGTCAAATGGAATAGGACACTGGAAAATATACCATATGCACATACCTGACAGTAGCAGAGTGAGGAATTTCATTATATCCATTAAGATGAAGTTAGACCTCCTTCCCATCAGCAGTTTTGAAGACTTCTGAATAGCTAAGGATGCTTGTTTCCCATGAGTTTAAAGTAGTTTATTCATCATCATTCGAGTTTCTCAGTGTATTTTTTGGATAAAAACATATTTTATAAGTCTGTTAAGAAACAATGACCTTCCAGTTTGTGATGTCATTTGCCTCTTTTGGCAGGGTCATTTTGAACTGAACAAAATCATCTGTTGCTTTCATTTCAGACCTTTCATATAATCTGCTGCCATTCTTTCCTTGTAACTCACGAGCACAACATCTGCAACTCCATCACGTCAAGTACCCCTTCCTCCTGCTGCTGAACACAAGGGCAACCTTCTAACTGATTGCTGCAGGGTCAGGTTTAAGGACTAGACCTTAAATCTGAACAAACATGTTTAGCCGAAGATCAAGTAACTGCTAGTTCTGTTAAATATTTGATGTGAAAAATCTCAATTTGTCAGTCTCTCCCAGTGCCCGTCACCCTCAAGTCTACCTTCTCTGAGTGACAGTAAGATGGCAGCACCCCACAAGCTTAGCTATAAGGACTCCAAAAGTCAAAATGAAATTCCAATGAGACAAAGAGACATTCCCATGTTTACACAAACATATCTGGTAGGTAAGGTTAAAAGCTGTTTGGTAAAGTTCTCTCTAGGTATTTTTTAAGCAAACTATGTATGCACACTCCATATCATAGCCTGCTTTCCTAAAAGAAAATTAAAAAAAAATATAAGGCTTATAATCCTCATCTTTGTCATTTACCACTTCTTCTGTTCTTCCCTCCAGTAAGTGTTGAACCATACAGCCCACAAACTAAATCTAACAAGAAGGGAATACCCAAAGACAGAACTACCATGAAATTCAGCATAGAGGAGAGAAAACCAAAGTTCTTCCATCCTGAATGCAAGACTGCATCATGAGTTCCACAATCACGTCTTCTGCTCTGTGTTTATCAGCCTGCTAATGAGGTTTTAGGGAGCAGTCCATCATAACACAGGAAGAGGAGTAATTTCTGCCAGATAGGTTCAACTGAATTACCTAGATAAACCTCTCTCAAGCTGGTCACAGACATGAAATTGACTGAGAAGTATCAGTTTTGTTCACTACTACTGCTTTTATGTATACAATTATGGCAATTTAATTGAAGTTTTTTGTGAAGTCTTATGCAATGTATTTCAAAGAGACACTTCACATATTAGCAGTCTCCTGATGGCATCTACCAAATACAGTTTAGTGCAGCCTCTTCTTTTATTTCCATGAGCAAAGGACCTAGTGGAAATGTACATCAGTTACCTTAAGGTGGTTACAGAAATCTAATCCCATTTTAGATTTCCTACATCAACTGATAGGGTAAGCATTATGTTGGGGTTAGTACAAGTGTGGAAGGACAGAGACACCACACTTGAATTCCATGCGAGGCACGATTCCCTAGAGTTACCTGTAAGACCAACTGAACTGCACATGGGAGTTGCTAGTCTACTTCATCCAAATGATGCATTTACTAACTTGCCACTCGCACTCTGCGACTATGAATTCTCAGTTCAGACTGGACCCCTCGCAGCTTTCTGGGGAGGATCATAAATATAGAGAGGACAAACAGCGATTGTAACAAACGTCAGCTAGTCACTTGAACTGGGATCCCTTGGGAGATCTCCTGAGTACTGATACCTCTGCCCACAAAAACCAAGTAACCCCCCAAAAAAAACAACTTGAAGTTAAGCTGCCTGATGCAGATCTGCAGTTATCTAGGCTTCAAAAAGACCAAGCAATACCAAGCTTTATTTGAAAAATCTGAGGAAAAAGATGGACATCTTCAATAAGTAATAAACATATTAACCTTGTTAGTCAGTCAGTTGGTCAGCTGGCCCCTGCAGATGTTGATGACCACCTACAGAAAGCACACAATGGTATCAAGAAGCACTAATTTGAGAGCAAACATTCCTCAAAGTAATGTTATGACCAGGTGTTTGAAAGAAATTTTAAATCTTTTCAGACATGAAGAAAAAGTAGGGGTTTGAAAAAATCTCAATACTCAAGACAGACAGGAATTTATTGAGAAACTCTCAAAGCAAAGAGCTCGACATGATTTGTATTCTCACTGGTGTGAGGCCCTATTTCCTGGACAATTATAATATCAGATGGACCCCTATGAAAAACAAACACTGCAACTTTAAAGATAAAGCAGAGAATAACACCCATGGAAACCATCTCCAGGATGGTTTATATATACAATAGTAACATTACTGAAGGAATACTATGGCTCAAAGAATGAAGAAGGTTTACATGGGCACAGTTCACAGGCTTTGCAAATGCCAGCCCATCAGCAAAATGTAGTAGTCACAGAATCCGCATTTATTGGCAAAAACTCAGTAAAAAGAGCTCAGAAATGCAACTGAGGATGCAGCCCAAGCATTACTTTCAAAAGCAGATCAAAAGGAAGCGCGCGTGCCTCAATTTTGATCAGAAAAGGAAAATGACTGAGGTAAAGCCCACATGACTGTTCTCTGTGCCACAGGGGATTGCCTCCACTTCAAACTACCTGAAGACTGCTACAAATAAATGAGGCTTCTCCACACTTCTCATAAAGAAGCAGAATGTATTATTTTGCATATAATTTTTTTGGCCTCAAACAATGGGCACAAGTGAATGCCAGTTCTACCTTGCCAAAAGAGGGAAAATAGATTCCAGCTAACTCCTACTGTGCAAAGACCGTTTTCAAGCATGTGCTGCATGAAACTGTCAAGCAGGAATTTGGAGACCTTCCCCACAACGATAACCTATTAAGTCCGGACCAGCAAGGACGACTGATACAAATTGAAGTTTCACCACCGAGGTTATGTATGCAATCTGGTCACATCCTCACACCATACTGCCAATGAGACCATTGTGGGCACTAGTCTTGGGGAAAGACCCCTTGTGCATGAGCTGCCATGTACTCTGGTCAGCTTCTTGATCTAGATGCTGACACATCCAGGACTCTGGAGAATAAAGCAGAGTGGACCCATCACCCTGTAGAGGCGGACAGATGCGGCACTAATGCCAAAATGTTTCTTTGAACTTCTGAAACCTGTATGAGTAAGCACCAATGCACACATAGACTCAAGTGCATAGAAGTAAGCAAGCCACAAAACTGCAAAAACATGAGTGTACAAGATCATTTTAACATGAGTATGTGGAAGAATAATATTCTGTTTGACATACACTCCTAGTTTCTTTTATGCACCTTACAGTATATCTATCATTGGTTCACTGATGAACAGGATTGTATTATTTGTATATGGTACATTTAAGCAAGAATTAAAAGTTATGTTTAACACTGTGTCAAGAACCTTTCTTGATTAATGAACATGTAAAACAGCTGCTATAAACAAGCATTTATCTTCTGATTGGAGAGTACTATCATTAAATGCCATGATTACTGCCACTAAGCTAATATTCAACAGAAGTTTTCATACTTGCACTGGTTTTGGCTGGGATAGAGTTGATTTTCTTCCTAGTAGTTAGTACAGGGCTATGTTTTGGATTCGTGCTGAAAACAGTGCTGGTAACACAGGGATGTTTTCATTATTGCTGAGCAGTGCTGACACAGAGCCAAGGCCTTTTCTGCTCCTCACCCCACCCCACCAGCGAGGAGGCTGGGGGTGCACAAGAAGCTGGGAGGGGACACGGCTGGGACAGCTGACCCCAACTGGCCAAAGGGATATTCCATACCGTATGGCATCATGCTCAGCATATAAAGCCAGGGAAGAAGAAGGAAGGGAGGATGTTCAGGATTACGGTGGTTTTGTCTTCCCAAGTACCCGTTACAGGTGACAGAGCCCTGCTTTCCTGGAGATGGCTGAACACCTGCCTGCCCATGGGAAGGAGTGAATGAATTCCTTGTTTTGCTTTGCTTGGGTGCACAGCTTTTGCTTTCCCTATTAAACTGTCTTTATCTCAACCCACGAGTGTTCTCACTTTTACCCTTCCAATTCTCTCCCCCATCCCACCGGGGGGGAGCGAGCGAGCGGCTGGGTGAGGCTTACTTGCTGTCTGGGGTTAAACCACAACAATACTACACAAGCCACTGAAAATTTTGACACCGGCTTATTTGGCAACAAGCACAGCAGTTGGCTGCTTTTGTTCAGGGAGGAATACTGTGGAAAGAGGGGGAACCCGGGAGAGACAGAAGAGGCTATAGCAGCTGGAAGAGAACTGAAATAGAGCAGGAAGAAGGGGAGGTAAAGTCACTCAAATGGAAATAACATTTCTATTTGTTACAGAAATAGCAGAACAGCCTCCACCAATTCATTATTCGATTCATTAAATAGACTGTCCATTTATTTTATTTTTCACTAGTGAATTAAAGAGTTATCATTTGCAACACCTTTTACAAGATATTCTAATTATACTTAAAATAATTGTAAAAGGTATTTTGCAGGACTTATATTTGGTTTTTATTATTTCTTTCAATTTAGATAATCTAACTTCACTCTTGGAGTGCTAATGTAACAAACTACAGTAAAATATTTAACCCAGATATACAAACATTTCAAAAAACCATCTCATTTGAAAATATATTTTCCCTTTAAGAGTTTTATGGAAGAAACATCACAAAAATGATTGTACTTAAATGTAGACACCTCTATTTTAAAAGTGCATGCAACAGCCAATACTGTAGCACACAACTGCTCTTAGCAAAACAAAACTGTGCATGCATCCTCCAAATTATACACGTTCATAGCAATAAAAACCTTGGACTTTATCCTGTCAGCTGTGGTGTATTTTCCTGACGTTACAGAAGTCAGATAACTAGAGAAGGAACAGTCTTTTAAAGGATGGTAGTACCACTTTTAACTGCAAAAACAGCTGTTTATCTCGTTACAAATCTAAATCTTGGCCTGCATAGATTAACAAAATGTAAAGGGTTCTCAAGAGCATAAACTGATCCTTGTTTTGCAGTTGGACAAACATTTAGCAGCTCTTCTGTTTCTATAGCTAACCTGTTTTCCTGCTTTAAAAAAAAAAAAGGGACGGGAGGAGGTGGCAAAACCCACACTAATTATCCTCCTTGTCCAGCCCATTCTGTCAGAGCCATGCTTTTATCCATATCGGAGGACAGTAAAGAAAATAAAAGGAGGGGCAAAGACATCCTAAGTTTACAGTCACGTACTCAGTTCCTTTGAAACCGGCTCACAGAGTTTAAGAATAGGTGCGAAAGGGTCGACTACATCAGCGCGCTCAGAAAGTCTCCGCCATCATCCTCGCCTTCCTGTGCGACAGGCCATCTGCTGGAAAACGCTGTGCCCATAGCCAAAAGCTGTGTGTGGGCTGAAAGGCTGTAGGGGGAAAAAAGAAAAAAAAAAAATGCAGCAAATCCCTGAGATTAATGACTTCACACATGTATCCCTTGTGCTGCGGCCCAGAGCTGTATCCCCACCCCCCGAAACCACACAGTACTGCCACCACCATCGTACGGTTTCCTTCCTCATTCACCAAAGATTAGCGCGTAGATCTGTCCGTGCCATACGCTTGGCAGTGCCTCACGGTGGGATAAAAATCACCCTAATTACCTTCTCTCAGATACGGGCCCTTTCAAGACTACAGCCCCCGGTCTGACGCTTCACCTTATATACTTCAGGGAAAATACGGAAGGGATAGTGAGAGTCAGGAAAGGTTGTTCTGTGCAGAAAGTTTCTCACAACTCTTGACATTCATTTATTATTCGTTCCCCACCACCTCTCCTTATTTGATGATATGGCTTACAGACTGCAAGCAGTTTAAGAAGGAGCTTAAAGCTGCTAGCAACCTTTCTGTGATCATTTCCAGTCCCCACAAAAAGAAAAGCCACTGCTTAGTCCATTCTTGCATCTAGAGAGAACAGGTAACTGGATCAACATCTGTTAGAAAGCGCCATATTACAGGAGATTTTTCATGTGTTTTCTCTGAAAAGACAGATCATCACCTGGGATAGTTCAAAGGCCTTGCAAATCCGAATTAAAACTTGCAGTACACAAGCAAAATAAGAAAGGTAATTATTTCAGTTTTAAAGGTGCTGACTACTCAAACTGCTCAAAGAAGTTAGCAAGCACCAGAGATGCACGTACATGCTTTGAAATCAAGCCAAGAAACTACCAAACCAGTGATGATCAGCCAGCAGTCACCCAGAAAAGACTATCTGGGGTTGCAACTGCTCCCTGGGACAGTAATGCCATTTAAAGGACAGACCCTCCCCCCCCCCCCCCCAGACTGATATGCCAATTTAGGCATGATTTTACTATTTCAGCCCACAGTGGTTTAAGTGAAATAACCCATGCAGATAAAAAAGATCCATACTGTTCATTACATGATGTCTGCATTATAGCTGTGACATCTGCACTTTAAAGTGCAGACTAAATGAAAGGGTCAACACCAGAGCCTGGAATGAAAACAGGAATTGCAGTGCGCATCCTTCAAGGATTTTATTATAATCCTTTCCGATGTTCACTATGACCTCTAACCATTAACAGAGCATACAGACAGCTACTGCCTGAAGTAACCTGTCCCTTCTGTCCTCAGCCAACGTGAGGAGCAGAAGCGGTAGAAGCCCTGACCTTCCTCTGCAAACTTTCCTGTGCTTTCTCTCCCCAGGGTTAGGCTGACAGAACTCTCCTGCGGCCATACTTGCAGACAACTCTCAGGATTTGTGTCAGGGTACTGAGGCTGCATTTGTTCACTCAGTCTAGGAGGGATCTGAGCACCTAGCACCAGTGTACCAGTGGTAACTTGTTAAGCTCTGCATGTTACACCATTACCATCCGTTAGACTATTCACAAGACCAAAACCAAATGCAGCAACTTTACAGGACCTCTGCTGGTATCACTGTGTTTGGATCTTCTCTACCCTACCTCATGGGTACCGCCATTGCTATTTTCAATTAAAAAAAAAAAACCAGGTATTCTTTAGGATGTTAGTTGCACACACACACAAAAAATATCAAAACCTCTCCATCTCTAGCCTTTGACATCTGTCAAGTACCATTTGAGAGTATTGCTTATTCTGGAGTCACAGGGAAAAGAAATTAATTTCTGAGAAAGACAGCATCTTCAACTGTTCATTTTGGTGCTAGCCAGCTAAGCCAAGACACGCTTCACAGGAGGATTGCCTCACTTTGCTTGAGGACAGCGAGTGAGGTTCTCTCACATCACGGCTAGGGAAGAGACGGAACAGGGAAGGTGCCTTCACACTGATGCAGACCAGGCACATTCCCACCACCTGCTGAGACTGCCAAGGACCCTATTTTTCCAGCAAGAAGGATAACAAGAAGAGCTAGGCACTGCAGCTCCTCAAATGCTCCAACAGTTCCCAAAGCGACTGCCATTTAGGTCCTTAATTTTATGGCAAAGCACTTCTAAGAGCTGAACTCGGCCTTCAAATCATTAATTTATCCTTAACAGCACTGCTTTTGGTCAATCAGACTATTTACGGTTTACTTTTCACCTTGAGCCAAGTCCAGTATTTAAGTATTACTTGCATAAAAAAACACTTCAAAAGGTATTTTAATACATGTAAGACAACTCCTGCCTGTACGCAAAGGCCCCACAAACTTCTAAAAAGATTTAGCATCAATGATTAAACCTGTAAGAATACACGCATTTATAAAAGTAGAGTCACACAGTTCTAGTTTTTATTAAATTTGCATAAGAGAAAAGAAATACCAAGAATGGTTTATAGAAACAGCTGAAATGCTACTAAGGAAAGAAATGACATTGGGATTAATAATTTCAAATATATGTGCAGCATTTGAGAGCAGAAGGGCAGCATAAAAATAGATCAAACCCTTTTGACAGGCTCTCATTTCTTCACACCATTCCAAGTCACGTTGCCTAAACTGGCAAGATGAATCAGAAAAATTTAGTTCTGCACAAAGTATGAAATCTACTCTTTTGCGGAAAGCTAGCAAAACATTTATGCACAAATTAAGCTCCAAGTTAAGTAAGTCTGATGGTATTATGCACACACGCACACAGTCAAACAACTCAAGATTCAAGTCTCAAAAAATAAGTTTACAACCAAGAGGACTAGAAATTATTCTTTGTGTTGCTTTCCTTTTTTTTTTTTTTTTTAATTAAAGCGCTAATTCTCAACCAATAACTTCCATGAAACCTTAAAAAGAGCAAGTCATAATAAAATTCCACGAGTTCAAAACACAGCATGTATGTCATTCAGATCACATATTAGTTCTTGTCAGGAGAGCAAACTTCACTCAAAATTAAACAGCCCTCAAAAATTCCATAATTTAGTTAGAGAAGATTGATTACCCCCTGTCAATGGATTTCTGAGTAAAGAAGTTATAAAGGTTATCTTTATTTTCTTTCATTTTTAATTGGAGTAAACTATTGATTTCTGCAGGTCCTCAATCAGCAGCATCCCTATTACACTGAACAGCCCAACAATGCTGCGTAATCCCCGTTGTAAACAATTATTTGGAGGGGGGGGGGGGGGGGTCTGACCTGCTTGTGGAAGCACAAGGGAAACAGACAAGCCTAAACTGTTGTGGTATGTGGTTATCAGAGAAAAATTAATTAGCTTCAAGTTAAAACTGTACTCATCCTCCTCTTCAAATGCACAAATACGGATCTGCCTGCTGCTCTAACGGCTGTCAGGAAAAAAAAAATCCCATTCCTTCCATAAAATACAAACATGCATCTATGTGATGCCATGGCTGCTCACGTACCGCTGGCAAGCATATCTTACTTGCCCTATGTAAATAGAGTTAACTCCTAGATAACCCCCCCGGAGTTTACCATCCATTTCCAATTAATACCAAAACTCTAGAGGAAAATGGTTTTGCTCTTCAGCTGTAGTAAAGCTATTACATCTGTACCGAGGCAAACTTGAATAAGGAGATTAATATCTGTGGGAAGAATGTTTCCTGCCATAAGAAGCTCACTTCATGTGACAGTGATGGGTGTCCCATGAAAACCCCCGAGCTAGGTGGACTGTAGTTTGAACACAGAAATCACAGCAGCAATCTTAAGTCAAAGCACTTCTTACCATCTCCCAACCAGAAATTATACTAGTATTCTAAACCCTAAACACAACACAGATTCAAAGTTTCACATTCACAATCATTGCAAGGTGCTGAACATAGTAGCCCTGAATGCCTGCCTAGGAACGCTTGTGAAAAAAAGGAGACAATACACATTAATATTTTTAAAGATGAAAGTGCAAAGCAGTCTTTGAGTAACTAAAGCCTCATTCTCCCCATCAATGGCAGCAGCTTGGACTCAACCTCATTCTTGACCCAGGGTCTCAAAACACTTGACAAGGGGTACATGTGTCTGCACCCCACTGACAGAAACCGAGATACAGAGACTTTGGGGATCAATCCTATGGCATCTCCCTGAAGCAACAGGGCCCTGCTCAGCTCAAAGGGTTTCTCTGCTTCGATACTCCAGTAAGACAAGACCCTACAAGACTTGCCTATGAATAAAAGAAGTCTACAATGCTTGCACACACTTAATTGTATTTCTGCAGGCTACAAAAGTCCTGCTATATTCATTTTAACAAACCCCACCAGATAGTTATGCCTGAAGAGAAATTCCCTGTTAGGAAAAAAACTGTTCATCCAACTTCAGTAGCAAATGCAAATAGCTAATTAACCTTATCTCCATTACACTGTCCTGACTTTGCAATACATCTGGCACAGAAGCAAGAATTTGTTTGCCTTGTCCAAATCTTCTCACATATGTACAGAGCCTATAATCAACAGGCTCTGAAGCAAATCTGACTAGAAAAGATTTAGCCTGTAAGAATACCTATGCCCTCTGCACTGTATTCCATATGCACACTTGTGGATGTCATTTCATCATCACTTCTAACAGGGAAGAGACAAATTGGCAGACACATGAAGAAAATTGTATTTGACTATGTGGTTACAAATAAAGCTGTATTTGTGCACTTCGAGATAAAGACAAACTAGCCAAACCCTGTTCATAGACACATTATCAATCCAAGGCGAATAAATCTATTATTTCACCCACCATGGTTTTTTTCCCCCTAAAATAAATGTGTTCCCAATATACGTGCTTCAGCATTTCACGTTTTCATAGGCTGTTTTAAATACAACTATTTTTCCTTGGCCAAAACTGATAAGGATAAAGGAAAGCAAGTTGGAAAAAAGGTCAGATTATACCAAAAGGGAAATATTTATCAGAACAGCTATTTCTGCCAAGGAAGATAATCACAAAGGTAAAGTCTTATTTGATCCTCAATTGACCTGTGTGTTTTTAATTAGGAAGGGCAGGGGGAATTAACCTAGAGCTAATTATGCTCTTGATTCTACAAACCTGCAAGTGCATAATTTTTTTCACATAAGTATTCCTCAGTGAAGTTATGCATGAGCAAATACATTTGTAGCTTCAGGGAATAAGTCTTGAATAACTTAACCTTTTAAAAACTTTTAAGTGGCTGTTTTATAAATATCTCTTATATAACCCGTTTTGTATTTTAGACTTTACATGTGAAATTTTTCTGAACACCAAACAATATTTGCTTTTGTTTCAGCAAAACAGCAACAGTTATGTTTGCATTAGGAAATAAGTGGTAGTTTTAAAGAATGAACATTTTAAATACCTGTCTTTATTCATCCTGGTCTGTGAAACTACAGCCAAAGCTTAATGACATCAAAGCGTAGAGGTTTGTAGCAATGTATTTTGACTTTAGCACTGAATTAACTTTCCATGTGTAACAAAATCAGTTCAGGGGAAGGAACTTTCAGACCTGTGTACATGCAGGTCCCTGCATACTACAGTTCACTCACTGCTGGAAAAACTTCCTGGAACACGTAAAGGGGAAACCTGCGCTCACTGATGCTCTCCCCACACCCACATCGCTACCCCAGTCTCTTCATTACATGCAGTGGTTTGTGCCCATTTCCTCAAACTCTGCCAACTCTGTGGACCTGTATCTGCAGTCCTGCAGCCACCACAGATGACTCCTAATACCAGCTATACAGGCCTCAAAACCGTAATCAAAACTTCCAAGAAAATGCCCTCCCAGCTGGCTGTTGCACCACTAGATGAGGACTTGCTTTACATCCAGACTCAAACAGAAAATAACTCCATCAGCCTGCTTTCCCAAGGAAATGTTTAGACTTGCTTATCTGCAGATAAACACATCTGCCAGACCCTCTCTAATAAGTTTTGAGCCTATTGGCCAATTATAACCAAATTTGACATAGGTTTGGAGGCCTAAAAAGATACTCACTCTGACAAGCGGCAGAAAAGCAGGCAGCCAGGCTGAGAATACAGCCCCTGCTAGCGATGCTGTGAAGAGAAAGGCTCGAGCAGGGACTTGCTGCTTGGCTAGCAGGGACTCCAGCCTTGAGATGCAGTGCCTAAGAGAAGAGCTTTCCTTGGGTTTTGCTTCTTATCAAAATCCTGCAGCACATTCTGCGTACGAGAGCAATTAAAACATATAGCCTGTATACCAGAGGCATGCAGGTACACGCGCCTCTGTGTGCACGGTCTGCGTAAGCACACACACCTGGGTGTGCGCACACAGCGCGGCGCGAACTGATCATAAAGAATAATTGATCACATAGGAATTTTTTTTACAGCTTGATGAGGTGTTGACGTTTTAAGCAGAGAAAAGTAAACTCAGTAATGTAATGCATGAAAAACCTGGTATAATGTAATCAAACACTACTTTATAAAGTATTTTAGTTACCTCAAAATAATTTCCTTATTGCAAAAAAAAAAAAAAAGTCCAGCCCTTATGGAAGCTGTGATAGACAAACTTTTCCTCCTTTCATGCACTCAAAAGAACAAGGTTGTCGATGTAAAGCATGATACAATTCATAGATGTCACAGAATGTTACAATTTATAGACTTTTTGAAAACCTTATCATATAAACCTTGTTACGTTTTTGCTACCTCAACCAGGCACAACAGCAAGAGGAAAGCACTCATCAGAAGCAAACCCGCTCTGAAACATGCGCTAGTGCAGAAGCCAGTTTGGCACATGCAGACTTCAGACCAAACTGCAGCATTTTCCAATCAGTTTCCTCCAAATTTCGCCTATCAGCAGCATCATTTTCAGTTTGTTCAAGACCATTTATAAATAGGAGCTCATATCTTCTAAAAAGGAAGAAAAATCCAAACAGTAATAAGTCTAAGATATACTTTATAGTTTGTTTTACAGGGTACCACCAATCTAATTTATTTGTTTCTGTTCAATATTTGCAGTATTTACAGCATAATGATCTAGATCATTTTGGCACGTAGGAGTCAAATACTGATACACCTATAAATCCTCACCAACTTCTTGAGTAATGACAACCAAGATAACCATGTTGCTTTATATGCTATTCTATCCTTGCAACTACCCTACAGTCAGTAGAAAATACCTGTCAAGTTTGAGACACACTTTTCTGGTTTATCCCATACTCCGAAGGCTCTAAACTACTTTGCAACGCCTGTTGTTAGCAGCAGTGTTTAGGCTGGACCGAGAGACACCTCTTCACTCCCCCCAGCACACTACATCAGGTATTGCCTTCATAAGACAAAGCAAAGCAGTCCCTTCCCCATGGGATTCACAGTCTAGGCAAGTGCTTTGTAGTCAACAGCAAGCAATCAGCAGTTAAGAAACAGAGCAGCTCATAAACATTCATAAAAAAAAAGAAAAAGGGTTAATCTTATTTCTTGGGAGGAGTAACACATCATTTCCCACCTGAGCATCAGACTTCCTCTCATTATTTCCTTGCACCTGGCAACAGATATTATGTCTTACATATTGAAGCTCTTGTTTTCTAGGAAACAATACACAGAGAAGAATGACAGAAACAGGCAAGAAAGACGAGACTCTGGGAACAGCCTTTGTGAATCTGTCAGTTTACATCATTACCAACCAAAGCTCTTTAAAAGAGAGTTTCAAGACCCGAGGGCTTGATTCTGCAAAGCAACCGAGTGCTCTGGCCTCACTGCAGCAAAGACCCCAGCACATGCATCACTTTAATTACACAAGTACACCAATTAAAATGGACCCGCTCATATCCTTAAAGTTAAGCGTGCACTTAAGTGCTAACTTGAAGCCAGAGCATTCAGTATAGTGACCCCCAGGAAGGACTGCCAGGTCAGGGATGCACACACACACACAAACGTAGACAGATACAGATACAACCACCCCAAAGGCCTGAGGTTTTTTTCCTGATTGCACAAGTGTCAATCAAGAGCAGCTCAGCTGAAGCCAAGGAGGGCAGCAGGCTGCAGGAAGATAGTCAAGGCCCTTAGGTTGTATTTACTGTGATGTATTCCTTATTTTGAAATGACTGCAAAACTGTTTCATAATGCAAAATTTCAACACATGAATCAGAGAATCTACTTACAAGTAGATTATGAATTCATCATATTACTCTAAAAGTAAAACACCGCTTTGGTTTTTTGGTTACTTTTAGAAACTTCTGAAAGAAATTCACTCCCTGGGTATGCAGCCTTTGCCAGAAAAAGAAAGCAGGAGTAAGTGGTGCCGTAAGCTTCTCGCTAGTCATCGGACAGAGGCGATTTTGTCCCCTGCAGGCAATCACATAGTAGCCACTCTGTCAAATTTATGTACACCGCCTCCATGAGTTACTCCCAGAGACTGTAGCTTTTAACATCCTAACTTCAATTGAAGTCGTTCAAATTGTCATTCAAAATGATCCATTCTCAGAAAATAATGATGGCTGTACTCATTTCCCTTAATGTAAATTTAAATGAAGCAGAAGAGAACTTTTCAGCTTCAAAAGGAGATGACAGAGGAAACACTGGCAGTTTATAAAAGCATGAATGGGACAGAAAGGAACAGGGACCCATCCTACACCGTCTCTATGCAAGACATAGGTGCTATCAAACGAAGGTTCAAAATAAGAGGGTGTGGTGTCTGACATCACGTAAAGTTAAAGCTATGAAATTCCTTGCCACAACATGTTGCAGATGCTAAAAGCTTACACAGGGTCAAGGGGCAGCCAGACCAGTTCATGGAAGGGAAAGATCAGCGACAGCTATACAGACACCAGCTCTCCCTCAGGAAGCATCCAAGCTGCAAATGACCGCATGCTGAGCACGCCTTCTGGGGAATTATCCTTACACGCCTGCCTTATTTTTACCCCCCCCCCCCCCGGCACCGCTTTTTGCGGCGTCAGACGCAGGATGCTAGACAGACCTCTGGTTTCATCCAAAAGAGCCTCCTAAAGAGTGACGTTTTCTGTAATTTATATTCATCACGTTCTTAAACCAAGTAGCCAAACGCTATGTTTCCGAAGAGTGTCACCAAAACAACCGAGCGCTATGATCTGACCGGTAAATCAGAGTTCGCGTCAGTCCATCACAAGCGACAAAGCCCCTCAGTTAACAGTCCCGCACCACCGTGCCAGAGATCACAGCTTCCCAAAGATCCAGAGTCCTCCATCACCTTCAGTTACAAAGCCAGACGTACCTTGACAAACTGACGTTTTGATTTAAAAGCGCATTTCGGGAGCACTGGAGACTAATCGCCAGCGGCTGGCGTGCAAGTAAGTAGATGGCATCAACACGCAGCATGTGACCGAAGAGAGAGGGTCCAACAGCCTCCTGCCAGGCTCCCAGCTGGGGCACGGAACATACTCCGCCGCAGCAAGTTCGGAACAGCCTACAGCAAGTGCTCGATGCCACGCGTGGGACGGGAAGCCAGCCCGCTGCCGCGCTCGCCGAGCAGCCCCGCCGGGGCAAGCAGAGCCCCAGGTTCGGGCTGGAAGGCGCCCGTCAGCTCCGGGGCCGCTCCCCTCGCTCGGGCGGGCACGAAGCCGGGGCCGCCCGAGGCCGCCTCGGGGCACGGCCGCGGTGCGGGGCGCCGGCCGGCCGCTGCCGCCGGGCGGGCACGACAGCTCCCCGGGACCCCCCCCCCTCCGCCCCGGGGCAGCTCCAGCCGCGCAGGTGCCCGGCCACCAGCCGCCGCCTCCCCGCCCGGCCCCGGCGTCCTTACCGGCTGCGGAGGCTGGCTGCTCCCGGGCCCGCTCCCGGGGCCGCCTCTCCCGCCGCGCTCGCTCCCCGCCTGCCGCCCGCACACACCCCCTTCCCGCCCGGCTCGCAGCCTCTGTACTCGGGCTTGGGGCGGTTTGGGGTTTTTTTTCCCCTCCTCTCGCCCTCTCCAGCTCCCACTAGTGATCGCACGCCCGGCCAGCCAGCGGAGGATTAGCGGCTGCCGCCGCCTCCTCCCGCCCCCCCGCGGGCGGCCGGAGCGGAGCTGCCGCCCCGCCGCCTCCCCGGCCCCCGCCGCCACCTGCGGGGACCCTGGGTCACCCCACTGGGGCCTGCCGAGCCCCAGGGACGGGGCTTAGCGCGCTGCTCACCCGCATCCATTAATCTGCGGCCAGGGAACCGGCCAGCGCGTCCCCCCACTCAGCCGGCCAAGCCTGCTCCCGCTGAGCTGGAGGGACAGGGAGGCTGGGGAGATGCGAGGCAATTTACTGCCGGGATTAAATTAACAACTGAGATAAGACGGACAGCGTGGGAACGGCCAATTGAAAAATGAATCGCCAACGTGTCATACAGCGTCAGCAATAATTTACTGCAAAGCGTGGGCTGCACCACGGCCCCAGCACGGATACCCCTGCTGTAACTTGTACTACATCGCACAAGCAGTCCAGCGCTGTCCCGTGCTAACTTACAGGCACAACACAAAATTCAGCTCGGGGTTTTCAATCTCAGTATTATTTTACGACTGCTTCCCTCTTTTCCACGATTGATTAAAGAAAATAACTGATCAGCAGTTCAGGTTATCATATTAGAAGTCTGCGACCACGATTTACTCTGTTATAACACACGTTAAAGTTTGTGACTACTAAGAAAAAGGTGAATTTAAAATGGGAATACTTGAGGTATGACTACATTAGCATTTTAGCGTGCATCAGGAGCGCCCTTTGAAGGAGTCACGGAGCGGCCTCAGTGCACAGACCACAAGCAGTAAGCCAGGAAACACATCCTGGGAGCGCACCTAACGCCCTTTGGGGCCAACAGGCATCCCGTGCGCAAGGCAAGGCTGCAGCCAGTTCGAACGCGTTGGCCTGAGCACCAGGTCCTCAGCACCAGCTGCTTCAGATGGCAAATCTACTGAGCCACACTCCCTGGTGGTGCAGAAACAAATTACCCTAACTTCATATAATTTCAATTTCTCACACTCAAGAGGAGTCAATACTCTCCCTCACTTTCCGAGGAGGTCAATATATATTGTTATAGTCACACACACAGAAGCTAGTCTACCCGCCTTTGACTCAGAACATCTAATTTGCAGAAGATTGCGTCAATATTTGGGGGCAACTACAGGGAGGATAGCACAAACTAGCTCCAAAGGAGAGCTTCTCCCACTGCATCTCCCTCTGTTCTTAAGCCCAAACCTATACTCTCTCCACCACTGTAGGCATGGGGTTTTTTTTTTTTACTTTACATGTACCTCAGTCAATACTAGAGGCAGAAGTGGAGAAAGACATACTACCAGGTGAGGCAAATTTGGAAGTGCTGAAAAAAACTAGGAGAAAGCTTGTTCCAGCAAGATTTTTGGACTGCTATTCTGTGAAATCTGTGTATGCAAGTTGTCCTTGTGCACTTCATGCTCCGCGCTGGTTTTGGCCTGTATCCTAGGCACAGCTCATTATAACACAGGTATATTGTCTATTGTAAGCCTAAGGTTTCCCTCTCAGCAGAGATACTTCACTTTTTAATTGGTTTCCCTCTTCTGTTTGCCTCCTGCAGACAAACAAGAGAAGACTGGGACAAATAGAAGTACTGGCTGTTCTAGAAAACAGCTGAATAACTACCCCATGCTGTACTGGCAAGAGAAACCTAGAAAACAGAGAACTCAAAGAGGAAAAAAAACCACCCTCAGGAAGTAATAAAGAGAGGGATGAAAGGGAGGAGAAGACATAAAAATAAATAGAAAGGGAACAAAAGGAAGGTGTAACTGAATTAAAGAGTGCCATAAAATGAAACAGTTGGCAGTGAGAAAAGCGGTATTATGAACACCTTTGCTTCACGCTGCCAAACAGATTGAAAAGCGTGGTCGCCTTTGAAGCACAAAAATAATTAAATATCTATTGAGTATGTGAGAATCAAGGATTAGTGCTAAAGCGCTCCAATGCCAGCGTGCAGTCCAAAAGGAGCGAGTTGTTTATCGATTCCCTTGAAAACATACGGCAAGTCTTTGAAAATGCACGCCCTTCCGAGCTGCGATGAATCAGCAGCCACTGAAACTATTCAGTCCTACACTGAGATCTAATGAAAGCATGACAGTTTCCCCTTCTCTCCACAACCTCCAGCTAATCTTTTCTAGATAGATCACTTCAGCCACCATTCTTTAACTCCTAATTATATCAGACCTGATTACAACACTCGAATGAAAACGCTCAAAATCTTGAGCTCCCAGTGATGATACTGAAAAGTAGATGTAGTATTTCCAAACAGGACACTGTTTGAGGTTGTTGGGCAACTGTCTAAATCTTCTATCACTGCTAAGGTAAACAGATGAAACCACAAAAATGTTTGAGCCTCCTGGCAAAGTTTTCAGCATGCTTTCACCTTCCCGACCTCAAAGTGTTGAGCGCTGCACTACTCCTCTGCCATTCCTTCCGATACTATGTGTTGTCAGTGGAGGAGAATCCCCCCCCAAACACATACAAATAAACCATCCGGCGGAAAAACAAATATTGTGTGATCTCTTCACCTTTTGTCTATGTTTAGAAAAGACAACATAATCCTTTCTATTCTAGAAGTGAACGCTCTATCTCTTCCCAAAACAGTAGTATTCTCTTTCTGTCTTATGAAGAGCTCCATGGCTCTGTGCTTTATGCATTGCTTTTCCTCGGTAAACAACTTCACCAAGTCTGTTTGTCATTCGGTGGCCCTATGTATTTCACAAAAGAAAAACATCACATGCAACCAATTTATTCCCATTTTCCTAACTGTTGGTCAGACATTATGATTTTCCTACCGTACCAAAGTCGCAGGTTTTGGTAATGCAGCAAGAAATTGTATTATCATGCCAGATTAAATAGTATTTGTTCTTTACTGTACAGGCAGGATGATACAATATTTCATGGCTTTCTTACAGTTCTATAACACTATTACAGCTCATCTTCAAAACTCAATACTAAACTTCATTTGTCTTTGTTTATTCACGGCTTATAGCTGATGGTTCTCTGCCATCTGTTTGCTGGAGTATAGTGCCTGTACTACAGCGCTGTGATTTTCAAATCAGCCCTTAAACTGCGATAAACATAATATCAAAAAGCTCTATCAGCCAGCTAGAAAATGACTTAGGAAAGAGATAATTGCCACATATACGTTGCCAAAAATGCATTTGTTTATCAGGTATACTGATCACCTACCCAATGTCTCTTGTAGTATGCTTATTAAAAAAAAAAACAAACAAGTAAAACACATTTTAATGGCCAAGAGTGGATCCAAATGTTATCTGCAGACTCAAGTTATGCTTATTTAGATGCAGCACAGTCTCATTTCGTATTTGCTGTGCAAACCCTAGAAGCTTAGGGTCAAATGTACTTCTCGTTACCTCACTCTGCCATAGGATGCGTATGTACGTATATGTGTTTGAGTGTGTATTACAATGGGAGTAAAACACTGACAGCCCATCTCGATAAAAGGAAAGGAACAAGAAGAAAGGATACATGCATCCCATGTGAAATGGTAATTGCAAGAGGGACAGAGAATTGGAAAGAACATAAAAGGCACTATATTTGAACCAAATTATTTAAGAAAGCCGTTCCCAAACTGAGATCCAGGGACTAACTCCCTTCTGGGGAGAGCAGCTGGCTGCCTGCCTCAGCATCTTTCACCAGCAAGAGGAGCCAGCAGCCAGCCATAACATCCTCCGCAAGTTTCAATGTGCTGGAGTCCTCTCCTTACGAATTTCTGGCATTTGCAATCCTTATTGATTTAAATGGGGCTTGAAAGGCATCAGAACTGAACGCTAGACATCTTTACTGAATAAGAAAGTTTACAGTGCAGAAGTCTTTACAGGAAATTTAAAAGAATAAAAACAAATGACTGTCTCTAGGACAATAGCAGCGGGGAAGAACGCCCTCTGATTAAAAATAAATCTGTTGCCTGTAAAGTTTTTAACTTCAGTTAAACTGTTCAGTCTTAAACTGCAGACAAAATATCCTGGATTTAGGGTCCATCCCAAAGCACCCACATACACATACTGCCCTGCTGATAGCAGCAGCGCACCCGGGTCCAGTGAACGGACTCGCACAAACAGCTCTTCACTTGCCGAAGGACTCCGCAGGCTGGGACTTCACGCTCCTCTTTTTTGTGGATTTTGTTATTGTTTTTCCAACCTTCAGCAGTATTTTATAGCTTCTGCCCTCTGAACCACTAACTATTTTTACAATATGGATTAATCCCTTTTCCAGTTTAAAGAAACAGCTGAGATAGCAAACTTTAACAATTTCATATTCTGAACTCTAATTAGTTTAATGTAATGTTATTTGTTCAGGAGTGCTGGTCCTTTAGTCAAGTTTCAGTATAATCCCAACATAATCCCAGATTTTTTTTCCCCCTTTTACATCTCATGCTTCTCTGAAACATTTTAAAATGTTTTGATCTACTAAACACTTACTGTGTGCCTCGTTTTGTGCTACAGCATTTTCTTTGATCACTTCTTTGAAACTTAATCCAACAGGTGTTATTTTAATTAAAAGCAAGTCTGTCATCATTCTTTTATAATATCAATTCCATTTCACTACTATGGAGTATACTTTATGCATTTTCTTCCTCTTGCAACTCCTTAATTTAGGACTCGCATAATAAGTATGACTTTTATATTTACTGTTTGTTATTTCTACATAGGGTGTATATCTAGAAATATTCTTATTCTTCCTATGCTGTGATGTTATTTGGTATTAGTGGAATTTCCTCATGGATTTAAACCCTTGAAAAGGGATGGGCTTTCTGGAGAGCATAAACTGACCAGTGTAATGCAGTAACAACAGCAGTTCTCCCTGAATGCAGCTGTGTTCTCACAGGGCATGAAACTTGACCTTTTGCAGAATGACTGCAAAAGATCTAGGTATTTCTCAAGACATCAAAATAAGGATAGGGGCTCATTCTTGAAGCAGCAATAGGAAGTTCTTGGAGCAAAACTGTTTAAGCTATTTTACTTTTATCCAGGGAGCTATACGACTACCACCTGGAGAGGAGACACTGGTAGAAGTGCTGACAAAGCCAGCAGAGCCTGCATAGAAAAAGGAACATTTCTTTATTGAGATCTTCCTTTGGACATGTTTTGCCTTTTCTAAGTGTCAGGCTTGATCTGGAAGACGGGACTAAGAAAAAGACTGACTTCTGCACCAGTGACCCACCCACTGCAAAGACGTCCCATGCCGAGAGGCTGTTACATTCTCCCAGGGGAAAGGAGCAAGGTCTTACTTTGTTTTAAATTAGGTGTCCGTTTATTTGTGGGCACCCATTTTGCCAACCACAGGGCCAACCATACAGTGCATTTCTTCTATACCCAAAGGGGAACATGTAAAAACACAAAAAGACATTCATTATCTCACGAAAGGACCCTTTTCTTTTGCTCACTGTTGTATGGTGTGGAAAGCAAAGAGAAACAAGCCATGGAAAACAAAAGAAAGCTGACATGTAGAACATTGCATGTCAGGGATAAAACACCACTAAGAGCCAGGCAATTGTCATCACACTGGAGTTACATCAGACTATAACCATGTCCAGAACTATTTCATGACCTCTCCCCATACACATCACTGTTTCATGGTGATCTGTCAGTCAAACAACTAAAAATAACAGCCAAATACCCTTGTATTTATGGCACTCCTTCCTTCCTTGATGTGCTGTGCTTTCAAGATCTGCCATGTCACATAATCCATTGGACTGCTTCTCTCCTTTGCAATGCAGAGATGATTTCCAGTGGTTTAGTATCCTGGCTTTCTCCTGATGAGGCTCCAAGGAGTCAGCCTTTTGATGAGTTAATGACAGAGCACTGCATCAGGTGAAACCCAATGGATACAGTGTCCAGAAAATAAGAAAGGTTCTTTGTCTTAATATCATTATAAAAAACCCAGAAATTTCTTGGCAAGAAAACATTTAAAACCACTTATGTATCCAGGAATCACCCACCACATCCCCACCATGCCTCCACACTACTCAGATTTAAAATATTCATCATTGTCTATACCCCTCTACAGACACTGGCTATGGGAGATTAGCTGTGATTGAAGCTTTGGGAAGCCAGTCATTTGGGCCAAATCCTGCTATTACAGTTTCTCTTCTAAAATAAAGAGAAATATCACCATAAAAGAACTTAAATCTTCATAATGCTATTAGGAGGAAAGAGAAAACTTTAAAACCAATTTTCAGTCATAAAAAATGGTAACCAAACAACCCAGAGGTAAATACTATTAAAGAAGCAAGCAAAAAAAAAATAATCACCACTTACATGTAATTTCCAATATCCAATTACAGTAAGAGACAAAAAAAAAAAAATATCATTTGAGAAAGGACCCTTTGCTCTCCGACTGAAGCCCTCAACCAGAGGTTGGAGAGCCCGTCTTTCCTTCCCCGGCCCAGTCAATCCAGCTACTCTGTACTCAGCAACAGAACGATTTCAAGAGGAGCCAGGGCAAGTTTCCCTATCCTACCCCAGACTTCTCACGAGAGAGATCCTGAGCTTCCCTGAGCTTTTATCCCCCCAAGCACTCTTCTCAGAACATGCTGCAGCTCAGACACAGATACCCCCATGGTATTATGTCCTTTATAAAGGCTGCTGGAAACGGGACCGCACGTCCCAGCCATATTGTTAGGACACTGCTTGGGTTTAGGGGTTTTACTGACAGACATAAGTGGGGAAGCTGAAATAGCATGGCTTTTGGTAAACGCAAGCTAAGAAATTTCTTCAAATCTAGGACCATAGAGCAATTGGATACCACAAGCTACGTTATAGTTGTTGGTGTAGATAAGAATTAGGAGAAGAACCAGTGAAATTATCCACACACTGTAAGAATCAAGAAGACACTACACAGAACCTGGATTACAGTTATTTTCCTGCTGTGTTCTGAGACCCAGGCCAAAAAAAAGCAGGGCATTTGCCTGGTGGAAAATAAAGTGGGATTTTTTTTTTTAAATTCCCAGTGTAGTGCTTAGCTATAAAGCCACTTACAATAGATGGCTCTTATTTCATAAGAGGAATATGATGAAACTGAAAACGGTCTCCTCATGCTGCCAAGATGTCAAGAGTAAAACTCCCCCAGAGCCCCAAATATGTCTTAGCACGTAAAAGTTGCAGATCAGCATAAACTTGCTGCACGTAAATGTTGGCAGTCCCTGTTAATAAAAGCTTGCACTAATCTGTTTTTCAGTGGCTCAGCAGGGCACAGGCATCTCTAGAACCATGCGTGGAGGACCCAGCTAACTGTATCATTGCATATCGTGATGCTGCGCTGGAAACAGAACAGAGCAAGAGGGGAGGAGCTGCCGCTCTAGGAACTATTTTTCCAGCAACAAATTGTTTCCTTGCATGCTCTTAGGTCTGGCTGCCTTCATCCTCTGCTCTCCTTCGTTCTGACCAACCTATTTTACCCTGAGCAGCTTTCTCCAGGCCCTAACGACCATATACTCTTGTGCAGTAAATGATGGTCTAGTGCCTTCCCCATAGGTTTTGGGTAAAACAAGACGTATCAGGGAAACACAATTCTCTCTTCCCCTGCTAACAACATGGTGGCATTGCCCAAATCTGATATAAAATAGAATATTTTGTTTAAGCAGATGAAAAGTTTATGAAGGCTTAGTTATCAACACTGATAAACACACACACGCAAGCTACCTGTAAGCATTTAAGTGGTATTCTGCATTCACAGGAGGATAATACAGAGAAGGAACTGCTGCTAGTGAAATACAGCCATTCCTGCATTAGAATTATAGAAATCCCCCTTTAAACCTTTTCCTATTACTGTTATTATAATAACAATCAAAAGTAGCAGGACAGGAGGCACCATCCCTTTTATCACCATCCAAAGATAAAATATACGAGATCTCTATATTTTACTTCCAGCTCCCAAGGTGAAAAAGCAATTATCCTGTAGAGCATCAGTGCCTGCCAGTTCTGGAACGTGTTTTACCATACAGAAACGCAGCCTACAAATCCCTTCCTGCTCAGCCCTTTTTGGCCCATAAGCTGTCATGCTGGAGTGGCCCTGGTACGGTTTAGGTAACCGATGGGAGGCCAAGGGCAGTGTCCGAGCCCCACTGAAACCCCGTTTGGGGGATTCAAGTGGAAGGGAAGCGGTGCAGAGGGCTGGCACACGTATGCCTCGGTGGACACATTCATACTGAGCGCAGAAAGCACTCATCACAAGAGGTAAAGCTCAGCAGATGCAAGTGGGGAAAACAAGAAAGATTGCCCTGTTGGCTTAGTTGTGTCCTTCACTGACTCTACAGACTTTCATTTTACTGCTGAAAATGGATATACTTGTGGGACAAAACTAAGATTTGGGAAGGTGCACTGGAGAAAAAAATTTTTCTTCTACCCTGCAACCACAGTATCCCATTTTCTTTTACACAAAAACCCCATGCCTTTTTTCACAGATCTTTCTGTTTGTTCAGTGTTAACCCTTCCAAGTTTTAGAGAATGCAGATACATGCAGTTGTAAATGCAGAGGTAGCACATACATAGTTGGATTCATTTTATTTTTTAGAACAAGGGGGAGAAAACCCAAACCATTATTTGAAAGAAAAAAAAACCCCACAACCAAAACAGTCATTTGAATGGAAGATGAAGAACTCTCCTATTATTAAAGCACCAGCATTCCTCCCATACTTATAACTATCATGACATCGGAATACTACTACTCCTTTGAGATGCCATTTAAAGGTAGTGGCACATTATAGAAAAAGCATTATAAAAATATGGCCTTATTTATCCAAAGTGTATTTGGCTTTTTTCTCTCCAGACTGGGGAAAACTACAAACATTTTGCAATTTGAAATTATTTTTGTGACCAGTGTTAAAGAAAGAAAAAATACAATAAGCCATTAATATCTCGGCCATAAAATTTAAAGTGGTTGCTATTGCATCTCAGCTCCCCTCTGGATGCAGTCAGCAATGGGTAAGTGCTGGAGCCCGTAACTCTCTGATTACAGCCCCTTACATTCTTTCTGGGTGAGGTGCTACGCCGTTGGAGTAGCTGGGGCTTTTTCCCCTCTCTCTTTGCAATTGTTATTTTCCAAACACAGGTTTTCATTGAGCATTTGACTTTAGACATATTACTTAACCAAGTGTTTATCAAACACCTGGAAAGTCACTCTCCTTTAAAAATTTTATGATGGAAAAGCAATTACCCTTTAAGCCGTGTTTCAAAGTCACTTCCCAAGAATCCTCTGGAAGCAAACCTCAGCTTTCTCTCCTGCTTAACACCCACTGTCACCGAGCAAGCATGTAAACTACTGCTGATTCTATTCTTTTAAGATCTAGTAACAGAGCGCAGGTAATGAGCTTTTTTTGCAATCCATGGCTGTTAGTAACCAAAACCCTTAAATACACCAGGATGGGCTTAGTTTCAAATATTTCTATTCCTTACCAGTGTTTAGATTTGTACAACTATTAGAGCCAAGTATGTCTTAAGCTTTTTCCGTACACCAAAGGCAAAGAGCAAATATGAATCAAAAGCCTTTAGATTCCAGGTGAAAGAAAACATAAAGTAAAAAGTGTATGTAAGAAAAAACAATGATGTGGCAAGGAAATTAAAAAAAAAAAAACCAACACCAAGCAAGAAACAAGCCAACAGTACATGTCTAACAGTCTGTACTCTTCTGAATACAGAAAGATGACCAGCTGAGGATTTTAAAGGTGCATGGGGCAGTAAGTAAAGATGCAAGAGCTGCACAGAGGGGATGCTCTGGTGAGGTTAACTTCATTTTTACTCAGGGAAGCAGCATGCAAAGACTGTATGTCTAGAACACAAAACACTGTCTTTGGGGTATTTTGAAACAGGGATCAAAGTTCAGTTTGACCAAAAAGACAGGAGTAGGCAGTCAAATCCCGTTCCAGATTTGTATCCTGACTTCCCAATTCACATATTCAGAAATTTTGAGGTCTAGCTAGTTTGTGCTAACTCATTATGCCATCATGTTTCTGACAAGAAGCCACATTAATCAGCATTTACCCACTCAGCTGACCTCAGCACAGTCAAAAGCCCGTTCACTCTCTCAGTCTGTGACCAAGGCTGGAGGTGGCGAGTTCCCCAGCTAGCCTTTCCCTCCCTCCTCTTCCACCCCAAATTAATGAATACAGAGAACAGCAAACAGAAGCAAAGGGACTGCACTTCAGAATTATCTTTTAAAATTTTCGCATACCATACACCAACATACGAGACAAACAGTACTTTTATACAAACTCCCTAGTGTAAGATTGCCCACGTTACCCATGGAAAGCCCAGATGAAGGACCAGTAGGCTGGGCCACATCCACACACATGCTCACCAGGTGGGCAAACAGACTCCCTAGAGCACAAATTGCTTTTAGTTACTCTTCAATTATGCTCTATCTCATCCTTGCCTCACCACAATGAAGGATGCTGAGCTACAAGACTATAGTGCCAGGGAACAGCAAGCCTCAGGGTACAGGCTGCTCAGCGCAGGGGGGAGCTGAGGGCAGCCCCAGCACCAGCCATGCCCTCGCCCACCAGGACCCCATCCCCCCACAGTACCTGAACACAATAGGCAGAGCCAGGTCCTTCAATAGCCCTGGACATGGCAAGGAGCGAGCCAGGAGCAGTATGAGACAGGGCTGGAGACAAGGGTTGGAGAAAGGTCTGCTCAGAAAAAAGGAGTTGCTGTTCAGACCTGACTTTAAGTGGAGCCCCAGTCACCTGGGTAGGATGGGGGGTCCCAGGTGGGGCCTCTCTGGGCAATTAAGGCTCATTAGCATGCTCCAACCTCGTCAGAGCTGCCAGATTGGTAATAGGTGGGAAGCTCACAAGATTTCTGCAAGACTGGAACTCATTCCCCAATTTATTATTTTGCATATGAAAACTACATGCCATAAATGCAAACAACGAAAGTTGAGACTCTCTCAAGGTCCCAGGGTCAAGTTATGTCCCTTAATTTGCCCTGGCTGGGGAAAGCTGAGGACACTTAGTCCACAGGCAGCTTCTCCAACTATAACTGGAGTATAAACAAGTTAATACAAGACACTGTTGACTTCCTCTCTTTTTCTTTTCAAGAAAATGTATTCTATTAAAGTGTTCTGAAAGTCACCGAATTTAAAAGCAACAGACACTTTATACTGGAGCAGTGAAGGGAACAGACTGTGCTGGGTAGACTGGCATAAATAGCCCTGAGTGTATTACAAAAGACACAAGACAAATTCCAAATAGTAAGTTATAGCAGGTGCAAAACTCACGGCCAGTTTCTGTGGTCAATCCACCCTCCTTTACAGGGAATGAAAAATAAAATTAAACTAAAAGCTGTGATTTGGTCAAGGTCAAATACTTTTGAAAGCATTTTACCACTGGTTAGGATTATAATTCCTTGTTAAATCATGAGAAAACAATGAGATTACCCTCAGGAGCAGTTGGCTAAGCAAAAGACTGTCGCATATTGCCAGTTAGCACGTACATAAAGCCACCTAACCATGAAACATTACTGTTCATAATAATGGATACTACTGTCTTCAAATCCCCTAATGACATTCTCTGTTTGCAGACATGAGCTTCATCAGAGTTATCCCTTCAAAGTTGATCCCTTCAAAGACAAAGCTATTCCATAAATATACACTCCATTTACCAACATGGCAACATTTACCAGAAAAAAAGTACTGCTGAGGACTTTTAAAATGGACTCTCATTTCACAGTTCCCAGTAGCGATAATGTAATGTTTTAGATTTGTTCTTTGGACCAGATGCTTACAATTTATAAGATGTTAATATTGTCTCCTGGATTAAAATACAAACTGTAATGACATTTCTTGTGTGCTATCACAGTGTCCACGTAAGCTATCGTGAAGCATCTCCCATAGTCTCCAAAGTGAGACAACAGCAGCATGGGATGGGTACATGCAGTAGAGTTCAATGAAGTTTTAAAATCTGGCCAAAACAGGGAACAGATTGTTGTCAGCCATAGCCTAGCTAATAAAGGATGTTATTTTAAATAAACGTACTTTCTGAGCCAGGGTCATTCTATATGGAAAGTGTGCATGTCAGAGGAGGACATATCGCATGCTCCTAAGAAATGTATTGCTCATCTCCCTGTGAAAAGTAACATATGGATGCATCCACAGCTTACTTCCATCCCTCTTCATAAGAGATACTTCAGAATATATCAGAGACACTTTGAAGAACATCAGATCCTCATGTTCTTCCAAGTAGCATAGATGGCACAAGCAGCATGAGCAGATGCTATGGATGGGGAGACAAGAAATCCTAATAAACAGAATCCCAGATGATTCCGATGGCCACAGGTGGGAAGCAGGACAGGCAGGAAAACAGGTAGCAGCCATTTGGTCAGGTAAATCATCGTCTGCTTCCCGTTCACCTCATAGGGTGAAGCACACACGCAGAGCCGGTTTGGAGCAGAACAGCTGTTACAGACATCCACCTACAACCAAAATGGTGATGAAACACTCATAAAATAGCTTCTCCAGGTAACTTAGTGGTTATATACTGGCAAAAGTTTTCCAGGGGTGCTGCTCAATCATTATAAACATGGGCATTTGGGAAAAGTCTAGATCAGATAGATTTTAAACTCTTAAATGATGTGCTGCTTTGGGAATTCAGAAGAGGGTGTCATCTGTCCTCTGGGCACGTGCATTAAGAAGCAATGTACCAGCCAGGATGTGAACATGGGAACGGCTGTGGGGACAAAGGAAAATGCCGAATTCAAGCAGCTGAAAGAGAAATGGCTGGGCTGTGAAAAGAAAGGAGCGTTATAATGTGAAATAATGAGGAGAGTGTACAGCATGTACAGACGAAAACTCCTCCATGCTGGGAAGCCCGTACAAAATCTTGCCTAGACTTCTTCCTCTGTACGCACAAGGTGCTCTTCTCTGTGAGATGTGTGATGCTGGATTTTCTGAGCGTGAGTATCACAAAATCTTGCATGTTTTATCAGAAGTATTGTGCAACAAAAGAGCCTGGGAATACTACAGCCCTTCCAAAATGCTCCCATTTAGGGGAGACTCCCTCATGCTGGATTAAGTTTTAGGTTATTTTGGAAAGCTCTCACTCTTTTGAGGAGGGATTTGGGTGTGTATTTCAATACGAATTACTTAAGAAAGAAAACCCCACATATGTTTCCCTCAAGAAATCAGGGGGGTGCATAAAACTCACATCCTGGCCTAAGAAAAGGACTTGAGCTTTTCTGATGGAAGGAAAAAAGGTCTTCCGCACAAAAGATGGAGACAATCATTACAGCCAGAGTATTAGGACCAGTATCATCTGCTGCCTACCTATCCGATGGGGATTTTCATGCTCATCAATGTAAAGCCTGCACTTTTGTCCAATAGAAAACACGCGCGCACGTGCACGCACCTCCGTGTGCTCTCAAACACGCACTGCCTTGTGCTGTGTACTCTACCCAGCACGTTGCCAGCATATTAAGATGTTTCACTTCTGAACCTTTCGAGTTGTACTATCTTCATTTGTTAGGATTTGCACATTTCAGCAAAGGATGTGTCACCTCATCAATGGACTCTGCCATGCTAGATTGTGCTTACAGGATTTAGAAAATTTAAATCTTCCGAGTAAAATTTTGCTTGTCCCAAAGCATCAGCAACTTTTATTGCATAGGATTGTTCCTGCAGCCCTTAAGAACAATTTTTCTGAAGCCTTAAAACAAAAGCACCTGAGTAATCCTGAAAATCATTAAGTATGAATCCATCCAAAATATTTCCCATCATAATCACTTTTCAGCTAGAGGCCACGTATTTGTTCATCCATGCCCGAGGCAACTGACAGGGCGGCTTGCCTGTTTCCCCCAGCCCAGGAAGCACTTTCCACCACACCCAGGGTTTCTTACAGGTCAAAGCTTTTTCTTTCAGTTATGAACCTTGGGCAAAATATCAAACAAAACAGTTCTTTGCTTAGCTTGGGCTACCACCCCGCCTCTGAAGCTCCTTCCTTTCGGTTCTGCAGCTCCGGGGACTATTGCAGGACATTGCCTGAAACTTTGATAGGGAGGACCTGGACACGTTTCAGACAGGTTTTATAACTGTATGGGGCTGACTGGCCAGACATCTCTCCAGCCTGTATGAAGACCTGCCTTTTGTGGTGAGAAAAGCCTCTGTTTTGTGCAGAATACTCATCTTTCTGTAGACTGGACGCTCATGGCTTTCAGGCTTCAGAGTTTTTTCTTGTTGCTTGCAAAACTGAGGAAGAAATGTCTTTCCCCACACTGGCATACATGTCCTGATGCCCCTCAGACCCTCACACCTCTCCCAGAGACATCCAACCTGACGCTGTACAAGCTAGATTAATAACAGCGCCAAAAGCTGTTCCTACATGCCCGTCTGAGGAATCTTTTATGGCAGATTTTTTTACAGATTTGGAAGCAAGAACGGGGTGTGGATCATCTGCCCGGATCAGCTACCCATATTTTCCTTTCTTGCCATTTTGTAGGCCATCGCTGTTTGTGAAATGTTCCCATTTTATTCTCTGCTTGTAGTGAACATCAATAATTCCAGTGTGCCAAAGTGCTTTATTTGACTTACAGGGCTTTTCTTAGGGAGCAATGGGTAAGAAGACATTGATGAATAATATATAAAAGGTCAGACCATGCAGTTCGTATTTTGCCATAAAATTTAGTAAGATAGAATTTTAAAAAATTTCTAAAAATCTAGCACTGACAGCATTTTCTTTTGTCCTTTTCGGGAAAAAAAAGAACTGCTTTAATGTGTGGTCTCCCTGGAACCCTTTTGCTTCCTCCCTCATCCTAGCTACCAGCACCTGCTACCAGAACTGTCCACGAAAGCAGAAAGGCTTTCTGATCCTCTTCTGCAGCCACATCACTGAATCTCCTGGCTATATAAAATAAAAATATCCAGATAAGGAAGTCAACCTAAATAAATACTTGGCTTAAGTTAAAGGTGGTGGCTTCAGGGAAGGCCAGCAGCTTTGTTTTTGCAGTGAGGCAAAGTGGATGCTGTGGCTAGCTCTAGCAGTGGCTGCTGCGTAGCTTGGCCAAAGCACTCCCCATTACTGAGCCTCCATTTCCCCTCCCACCCATTTCTCTTCTCTGTTCAGAGGATAAATGCGTTGAGTAAGGGACTCTCTGCATGCATTAGCACAGGACCCAGACAAAAAGAGCTCTGGTCTTTCACATCGAAACATGATAACAAATAAGGAATATATGGCAGGAATCTTACTTTGAATTCACTATCATTTGGAAGTTTGTCTCACCATAACCTCAGCATCAGATGCATTGCTCTTATTTTCTTTGTATCTATTAAAAATGAATATGAAACCCTCAAGGGACAGATTACTGTACTAACTCTGTCATATAGCAAGGCATTACAAACACCCCCTCCCCCTAAAATACTGCAATATTTTAGGTACATAAAATAATTTTTCATGAGATAAAAGTTGATTTTTCTTGGACTGTGAGATAGGACAATACCAGGATTGTCAGCATCTGGCTCACAAGTGACAAATGCACAGGGTCTGAATGGATTTTTTTTTTTTTTGGAGTAAATTAACATTCTGAATTAGATTTTTATGAACCATGAATATGAGCATTGACAAAAAGAACCTTCATAGCTCTGCGCTTTCCCTGACTTTGCTCTTTATTCCCAAAGCTGCTTGTGACAGCTTATTCATTCCCTGAGATTGTTTATTCCTGGTAAAAAGAGCACACCCAACCCAGTGCAGCAATACATGCAGATAAGTAGTTTTCAACCCAGAAGGGTGGAGAATTACTTCTAGAAGAGCACAAAGGGGCAACACAAAAAGCACTTTCATATGCACTGGTCTGAAATATGCATAATCTCTGAAAAGATCCTCATTGTGACCGGAAAAAACAGTGACTGGTTGTGACTGGTTCAACAATGTTAAAAATATTGAAAAATTCTGACATAGACCAAACAGTATTTTTGATACATATGAAAGAGGTCTTTGATAAGAATATCAGCTATATCTGGTAAATGGAAAATCTGGGGCTACTAATATGCCTAACAATGGCTCTTGAAGCCAAGGCCATCAGATAAAAATACTCTAAGAAAATCTGGCCACATGGCGACTTTAACTTAGTAGCTTCCTTTTGTACTGTTATGGTGTGTAGTTTACAAAGTCACTGGTGTCCTCACAGTTTAAAAACTGCTGAGGCAAGGAGTTTAGCCCAGCAAAGTACAGAGCCATTGACCTCAGAAGACAAACCCTCCTCGATTTCAAATCAGCCAGATGATAAGACCAGAAACACCAAGTGAAGAATGTCAGTCATATATTGGAAATATATTCCCTAGTATGCCTGATCCACCAAGCTAGTATTCTCACCAGAAAACAAGAAGTGCTATCGCTGAAGCTCGAGTTGCCGACTGTACATCATTCTTCCCCTCCTCCTGTGCCAGAAAGCTGTCCATATTATGTAAAAGACCTTGTTTCTTGGTTTGCTTATAGTCATATAGGTGAGGAGTCCTGGAAAATCTCCCAGCAAGTCAGCAACTTGGCAGGAAGTGAACAGAGTAATTTGCCAGATTTGGAAATTCAGTGAAGATTGTGTCAGGAAACCTCAGTACATGCTGATGAGGTCTTGTGCTGCTATCTAGACTGTAGTAGTTGAATCCCTTGTTTCATCTTCCACAGTGGAAGAATATAGAGGAAATTTTTTCTCTCTCTCTCTCACACACGTTCACACAGTCCCTCTTAAATTACTACAATGCAGATTCATTATCTGAATCAAAGGCTATACACAATTATACTTCGGCTAAACCAAAACCCTCTAAGAGTCTTTGGGCAATAGCAACAAAGCGTCCTCACCCTTGAGCGTGCAGATTTACTCTATGCCAGAAATCTTGTCTCACTGTATGCCGAAACTGGTGCACATTGCACAGGGTGACCTGCTTGCTTCACATATGGTAGAGAACACAAGCCGAGCTATGGAAGTGGTTTTCTGCATTTTATGACTCAACAATCATTACCTGGAAATGAGATTGAAAAAATTCAATTATTAATGAGTAATCCTAGCATACAGCCCTCAAAACATTTCAAAGCACCCTTTACAACATGCCTTCTGTCTGAAGGCAAGAAGTGACCTACCCCTAGCACAGAATTCAACATCCAAATATCTCCTTCTGCTTTTCCATTTCTGATGAATTAGCTGGCTGACATTTATAGTATTTATAGTATTAATTCCCCGATTTGTCCCTCATGTCTGCCAACCCAGGTTTGTTCAACTTGGTCTTGACACTCTTGATAATTGGAGTCATCTGAAACAAAAACTCTGAGTGCTCCTAATAACCAGAGTGGGAATCACCAGCTGAGACCTATAAAACCCTCTAGTAGTTGCTACATGCATATCCAACCATCTAACACAATATCTGCCAGTATCCCATTTAGATCCCTTAATACTGGTTTTCCATCAGAAAAATTATGGCCAATACATTGGGATCTTTTATACAGCAACAACTATTACTAAATTTAATTACTTCATCTAATAGCCAAAGAAGCCTTGTCTTCCAAGTGGTTTCCTTGTGGTTGTCAGGTTATTAACCTCTTTAGATGTGAAAGAAATTCAAAAGCACTGTTCACTTAGGAAGGATTTCATTTCACATCTGTGGAATGTGGAGAATTTCTGAAAGGAGGAAAAGTATTAAGCACAGATGTTCTTCCATTTATTATCCTCAAGACAATGCATACAAGATATTAGTCAGGTTTGGAAAACTTCTTGCCAACTGTTGATCTACAAGGGAAACCTGCAAATAATTTAGTGAGGACTGGTTATAGGACTGTCTATAGTCAATCTGTAACACACTAACATCTGCTTGGAGAACTGTTGACAAACATTGCTATAGAAAGCTAAGGGTTAATTTATGCCTGCCTCTGCAAAATGCAGTGATGGACTAAGAAGAAAGACCCTTCCTTTTCACCATGGTTACACCCATAGGGTGTAAGGATCTCTATCCCAGGATATGATTCAGGGACAGACCTCTACTAGCTGAGCTAGGTAACTAGGGACACAGTGAAGGACTTGGTCTGTAAAGCCCCATGGGACAATGAGCCCTGTATCAAGTATGCTAGCACCAGTACCTCACCATGGAGTGAGAGAGTTTGGGGTGTCAGAGCTGGAGTGAAAGCAGCTGAGACCCAACAGAGGGAGGAAGCTCAGAGGATGGAGTGGTCTCATCATACTCATAATCCTTTACTTAAAAGGTAGTCATCTTAAGTAGGACTCCTCTCATTCAACAATTGAAGACGGATTGGAGGGGGAAGGAAGAAGGTCTAGGCCCACCTACGCATTGAAGGACTCACCCGTGCAACTTGTCCAAGTACTGGTTGCTGTGAAATACACAAATTATCTGGGCTAATGAGTTGAGAACCCAAGACTCTTCACATGTTGAAGCTCTGCTCTATAGGCTATAAAGTCACACATCTCATCTAGGCCAATGAATTTGAAATTATAATTTTTATTTTGTTCAGAGGCAAATTAAACCAAAACAAAACATAAAGACCTATAGCATGGGCTCTAGGATGCTTTTCAGAGTCGGGACATTCTGACCTTGGATTCCCTTCAGTATAGGAAGAAACAAAGGCATCCTCTCACTTGGGGAATAATCTGACTAGGATGCTATTATGGAAATGAAGGCCTTTTTCTCTTCCTTCAGCTATGTTTTAAAAGGCAGTGGCAGCTGTGACTTCATTTTGTGAAGAACCTAATCCTTTCAGTATGTATCAAGCATTTTCTGAGAATGCCTGCAACTGGGTAAAACCACTAGTGGGGCTTTTAATTGTTTTTTTGGTTTTGTTTTTTGGGGTTTTTTTTGTTTTGGTTTTTTTTTGAGGGAATCACCATTTATGGAAGTAGGTACCACCACTGATGGCAAAACCTGCCTGCTCCATTCAGACTTGTACACCCCTTTGAACTGGCTTGCACAGACAACTGTTGTGCTCCATTTTGGGGACCCCTATGCTACAAGATCAGCTGTTCCTGAGGACATCAGGGGAAGAATGCACTGTTTAAAGATCTTGATGTGTTTCACTTCCATGCTAACAGCTAGGTAGTCCTGTGAAGATTAGGGTGAAATGTTCAGAGGTACAACCCTAGGCACCTGGAGAACTTAACACCAAGCAGGAAAGCTCCCAGAGAGGTCAGGTACCTCCAGAGTCTAGTAGCAGCTTAGCCAGCTTTTTCAGAGCACTTTTGAATGGAGGTTCCTAAGCTGTTTAATGGCCTTTGCCACTGCACTGCTTGCTGGTAGCAGTAGCAGACAGCTGTCTTTTGTAGATTATGATAAAAAAAAAAAGATGGAAAATACACCATGCCAGTTTTCTCAGAAGTTCTTTCCAAGTTTCTGAAGTGCACAGCAGTTGGCATCCCCATGAGCATTACCACCTGTAACTTCTTTTTCATTATGCCAACAGTGGGAATGAAACCCCAGACTACAGTCTCAAAGCCCCTCAAATGAAAGGACCTCGTCCATTAGCTTGGATCAGTGGTCATCCTTGGTAGATTAGCCACAAGAGGAGCTGTGTAACATGCTTTAGCAGTATGTCAGCCAGCCAGAGTCTGCTCACAGCACAGCAGTGTGTAAATGGAGAAGCCAGACTAATGCTGACAATAGCTATTACTATCCTCAGGGAGGATAGTCCTGAGTTGTGCTTAGGCAGGAAAGTATTACCATGACAGTGTGGTTGTGCCAGGATAAATGCTTTCCCCATCATTCTTAAGGTGTGGGAGGCCAGTTCTGCATCACACCCCTTCAGAGTCCATTACATCTGGTTTTGGTTTTATCAAATTCATGATGCCTTTGTTGCCACCACTCTGGTCATATAGTGGTGGCTATCAAGTCACCAACGCATGGCTGTAGCAGGGAATTCTGTATCTCAGGAGATGCATCTGCAACTCATTCCTAGGCAGTCATCTGATGCCGCTAGATTATATAATGAATTTAAATCTGCCAAGAATGAACAAGAATCTTATAACAAAAGTAGAAACCTGTTTCACATACTAGATCAAAACAGGCACGAATGATGGAAAGAAACTGTTTCTAAACTGAACTTCACACATTCCAGTTGTGAAGCTTGGCAGACTGTCAAGAGACTGAGTGGAGACTCTGGTCTGGGAAAAGGGAGTACCCTGTCACAGCAAACTCCACAGCATCACAGCTGGTAGCCAATGGCACAGACCCCTAATTGAAATAAGGCTTTCAGTCATGCATTAAAAATGATGGTTTCTGAGATGGCAGATTCCAAATGTCAGCAGGAACCTGATGGCTTCTTGCACTTGCCCGGGCTCAGGCTGGCTCTTCATCAACAGCACATGACTTTTGGGTCTGGCAGTTAAACAATCAGCAAAGGTTGATATGTTGTGATTTATGAACCATTATATTCCACACCGCAGATCCCAAGCATGCAAGGACGTGCAAGGATTATAGCTGTTCCTGAGGCAGGGAAACCAGTGACAAACAGGAGGAGCTTCTGACCTGCTTCTTGGCTGTGCCCTGCCCCAGAGCTTTAGGGGGAAGTTAATTCTTATGCAGAACAAGGCTCCATGCCACTCCAGAGGGGATAGTGTTTGATCAAAGAAGTGAAGAGTAAATCCTTAGCCGGGAAAAAAGTGGTGCTGTACTTACTCATCTCCCATCAGTTTAGGATATCATATAGTACGAGTAACTGACTGCAATCGACTTATTTTCCATCGGCTTCTCCTAGAACAGATGCACAAGTGATGCTTCATTCTGCAAACTGAGTAAGATGCGCTGTATAGTGGCCTCCTACACATTTTGCCTCCACTCCTAATTTCTTGGATGTCTATATATGTATGTATTTATATGTAAATCTATACGCATGTTCATAAATTTTATATACGCTGCATGTATAACATACAGCATATATCATACAGGACTATCCTCCCTGAGGATAGTAATAGCTATTGTCAGCATTAGTCTGGCTTCTCCATTTACACACTGCTGTGCTGTGAGCAGACTCTGGCTGGCTGACATACTGCCAAAGCACGTTACACGTGTTACATTGTTACACGTTACATGTTACACATTGTTACACATGTTACATTGTTACACGTTACACATTGTTACACGTTACCTTGTTACACATTACACATGTTACATTGCATGACATGCACTGCCAATTCTGGAATGATTTTTTGTGCCATCAGAAGGCATCTAAAATGTAATGGTTATACCTTGACCATTTTGTTCCACAGAGAGGAGCCATCTTCAGTAAGACCAGAACAGTAGCGAATGTATCTTTGATGCTGGTCTCTTTCCAAGCACTGGACCTTTTTAATGAGTTATCCCGTATTTGGAATAGCACTGAACTTGAAATCACTGGTGGGCCTTGTCTGGAGCAACTGAAAATAAAACTGGCTTTTGACTCTGCCTTGAATTCTTGCGAACCTTCGGACCATTTGGATGCTGGTAACCAGATACTGGCCCTGACTGTTGATAATGCTCTGGGCTCTGTAATATAGCTGGCATATTTATAATTTTGGTGTAGCATTGGACTTGACCACTGATCTTACTAGCATCTGTCTGAACCTCTGTGTTCTGCATATGATAAAAGAGGGGGTGAAAGAGCCTAGGGTCAAACCGCAGATCTGCTAGTTTTCTCCATCTGCAGAGCTCCAGCTTCTCAGCACCATTTGGGAGGAGGACTTGCAGACTACAGGATAACAGTGCCGCTGGCCTCTTGCTATGTCTTCTTTGCCAAAAAAGAAAAAAAAAAAATGCTTGCAAAATACACATAGTGGTGAGAAAGGCATTCCAAATGCTGAGGAGCTTGTTGCTGTAGCTGCCCCCTTGCCTATTGAAAGGTAAAGCTCAGCAGAGTCAGAAACGAAATCTGACTCTGAGTTGTTTTAACCATGAACCATTTCTTTCTATGGAGCTGTGCAACAGACTGGAACTGAGGCAGTAAAACAGCGCCTGCGTTGCCACCCACCAGATGTCTAGAAGGTGGTCTACTACGCTCACACTCGCTGAATTCATAAGATGTCTATACTTACAAAACTCAGATATTGATGTCTGACTTCTGCATACAAGCAACCAACACTTCAGTGCAGCTCCTTCTTAGGGATTTTATAACCAAGTCGTAATTACTGATCGATCCTCTTCAAAATCTACATTGAATTAAGTACAAATCAGAATATTTATCTGGCAGAATATGAATGAAATGAATAATACGAATAAACGGCATAAAAACGAAGGAATAGTCAGTGACGCAAAGAGAAACACAGACAATGTATATGATTTTAGTGATGAATATGTTGCTGTTATTTTAAACTCAAAAGACCAAATGTGTACTATTTTCCCCATTTGTAGTACATGAGAAAATCCAGATTCTATGCACTTGAATTTTCATCTGTTTCATATGAAACAACTATTTCTTTATATTTAGTGTCCAGTCCACTTGCATTTCTCACATAATGGTAAAAGTAAGGCTAAGCTATTCAGTAACTGAATGTCACTTCTGGAGCCTGAACCTTCAGTCTTGTCTCAAACTATGTCCCATTACAACTAAGATAATGAAGTGTCTGAGAAGTGATGGATCAATCCCTTAACTGTTCAAATAAAACCTATATTTTTTCTATTGCACTTGTGAAAAAAATGTCTCAAAACAGATTTTGTGCTATTTAGAAGTTGCCAAACCAATTTCTTTTAAACTTAATTAAAGAAAATAATGATTTGCATCTTACTGGGGCATTTGTGTGGGGACACCCACTGGGAATGAAGTTCCATATGCAGAATATAAGCCCTTAAAAATATGGGCACATAATGGAAGGATTGATACATCTTTAATGATGACAGTGCCAAGGTAATAAAACCTAACACCACAATGTTACCACTTTATACCAAAAATATACAGAAATAAACAAATAGAACATGTTGAGAAATTATACAGAAACTCTGTTAAACATTTTAAAGAGTAATAAAAATGCCTTTGGCCCATTAAATGTGCTCTACCGACTATATGAACCAGTGCCAAAAAGTATCAAAGCTTTTACAAAGAAAAAGAAATAAAAGAAAAAGGTCCAAGAACTTGGTAGTGTATGTCCTCGCTGAATAATTAAATGAATGTGCTGGGCATAACCCAGGAAAAAGTATACAGGCCGTTTCATTGTACAGAAACCCATGCGCACACATATATACATGTACATATTATGTATATATATTTATACCCACAAGGACACTTGATATGGGAGTTAGAACCCATGTGATAATTTGGCAGGGATATGATACAATCAATTAGCATTCTGCCTGTATCTATTCAATGATGTAATTCTTTCAACTTTCTCTAAAATTTAAAACTTCAGAGTACATTCTAATGTTACTTTAAGAAACCTGAATTACCTATAAAAAAATCTCTTTCCTTTTCTCCATTATTTTCACCTCTAGCACTTGAGCAAGTTTCTGTCCACAGGCAGACGCAAAGGAGTGTCTCACAGTCCCAAAAGCAACTTCTGAGCACTGAAAAGACCTGGGACATGGATTTTTTTTCCAGTTCTGCAAATGCAGAGATCAAACTTTAAAACTTAAAAAAAGTATTTCTTATTTTATCTCAGAACTAATTTATAGCTAAAAAAAATCGACATGTATTACTCCATCTGTATTAACACGTATTTCTCCATTTCTTGCGCAGTGAACTCTTAAAGTGAAATCCTAATCCCAGAATCAACCATTAAAATGACACCTATTGCAAATTCTTTCTCAGAAGTAAACTTTATACCTAGCGCTACCATTGATTCCAGGCGCTGTTCTATACCTAAACCTATGTCTACCTCTTTCTAAATCTAACACTCTTGGTTTCGATACCGTACATAAGTCTAGTTGCAGTAATGCACACTTCAAACCTTTTGAATGTATTTGCTCTACTATCTCTTTATGTGGCCAGAAGAGACTGGACAGGCCCTGAACGTTAAATAATTATAGGAAAACAATAAGAATCCAAGTTATTCTTTCCTTCCTAGTCCATCTTCTCTGCTTCACATCTTCCTTGTCAAGATTGTTAATCTTTTAGCAAAATTTCACATGCTCTACTAAATGCCAACAGCAGCCCACAATATGCCAACCTCTCTGCCACATTTGAATTGCAGTCCGTTACATTTAACCTCTCGGAGGACAACAAGGGACTCTGCTGTCATGTTATTCTCAAGTCAGCTGGCTTTTTAAGGACCCAAAAGACATAAAGTATCTCCTGGAGTCCCTCTGACTTTACCTTAGTTTGGATCCTTTTAGTGTCAGTAACATAAAATAAATCAGTATCATGAAATAAGCGGATTTGGGTAGCTCTGTCCAGGTGAAGGGGAAATTGATGACTTGCTTGGAAAAATCCAAAGGCAAAAGAAATGCAGATGAAGATTTTCACTATGCTATTTGAAACAACCAGAAAAGGTTGAGAAGTCAGTAGACTGGGATTACTCCAGTGACTGTAAACACTCCTCTCTTTGAACAAGAGTGGTAATTTAATCTATTTACAGTGACTTCTACCCTGACCTCTGGAAGGTGACACAATAAACTCAGAATGGATCTATGGAAAACATGTTTGAAAAATTCATAGCTTACCAGACGACAAAAAGTGTGGCTTCCTGTTTGAACCAGATGGAAGAGATTTCACATAAAGCCCATGTAGTTTCATTTTCTTGTGTTCAAACCCAAAACAGCTGAGGTCTAAGTGACTTTGAATCACTAAGTACTCAGCTGATTTTTCCCTTCACCTAATTTCATTTTTCCCTTGCTGTTGAATTTACTCATCTTTCAGCTGCTAAGCTAATATGTGGCACGTTACCTCTGTGGACTTTTCCGTGAACGTTACTATGTAGGGCTGCAGTCAGGTTAAAACAAGATGTATGCACACATGGAGGCAAGGATATAGAGCCTCTTCCCTATGCTTATTCTAACAGCTTTGGCCAATCAAAATAATATTTTACTGAAGAGTTTGAAATATTATGAATGGCACAAGCATAAGATTTCAGATTCAGTCTCTTACACATCCATTTTTCTTCAGATATATTATTGGAAACATGTGTAAGTAATAATAACACAAGGTAACTGACAGAAAAAATCCTATAATACGGATTAGCAGCACAGATATTGTCTTATCAGCCAAACCAAGAATAAGAATAAATAAAGACATGAGTAAGACTTTCATAGAGAACATTTGGCAGCTGGCATAAATCATAGGTGGGATGAATGAGGTGGTCCCAGAATTATTCCAGATCAGCCCTTCTGCTTTAGCGGTAACTGCAGAGCCCATAATGTTGATCCTGCATAGAGTATTTTCAACAATACGTGTAGGTCAACCAACTAAGCTAATATAGTTCACACTATCCTGTTACTTCATTTGCCAAGCTACTCAGTCATTAACTGCTCTTGTGTTTCGTCATTTATTTGACTTCCACATTTTGTAATATTTTCATTCACACCTAAAATCATAGAAGGCTATTAATGAAATGGAAGGTGGTTTGATATGGCATTTTCAGCAACATTTCCTGGAAAGTGTGTAAAATCATATATGAATCCAATTAAGTCCTTGTTTTCCATCAAGAAAAGCAATTCTTGCACACAATAACAAACACACAAAATTTTGTCTAAAAGCATGAAATAAAAATCATCCTTCTTTGTCTGCTTGATAGGATCACAGGATTATTCAGTTTGGAAGGGACCTTGGGAGGTATCTAGCCTAACCTCCTGCTCCAAGTGGAATCACACCAAGTTGCTCAGGGCTTTATTCAGTTTCAAAAACCTTCAAGAATGGAGACTACACAACCTCTCTGGGCAACCCAATATCCCAATAAGATAGAAATTCTTTAAATACAATGCAATAAATCTCGTGGGCAAACCCACAAGATGCACTCTTTTTAAGATGTTTTAAAATGTCTTCACTGAAAGGGTTGTCAAGCACTGGACCAGGCTGCCCAGGGAAGTGGTTGAGTCACCATCCTTGGAGATATATAAAAGACATGTAGACGTGGTGCTTAGGGACATGGTTTAGTGGTGGACTCGGCGGTGCTACATTAACAGTTGGACTTGATGATCTTAAAGGTCTTTTCCAACCTAAGTGATTCTATGATTCTATGATCTTCTTACTACATTTCCTCAAAAGCCAGTGAATTAAAAAAAACTGAAAAACATTCCCATCTTAGGTCTTCTATTTCCATTTTTCACCCATTTAATTTTTCATTAGTTGAACTCTATAAAAATTATCAATGTGAGGCTTTTCTTATTTATGATTCAAAACACGCGTGTTCGAAAATGGTAGGTTTTTTTTTAAAATCCTAGATTTTTCTCTCATCAGTTGGATGTGAACTTACCTGAAACCCCTGGGATTGCATACACTGGTTCCAGATGTACCTCTCTTTATCCACAGCGTGTGTAATAGCAATAATAATAGCACCGACCTGGTGCCTGTGCCGAGATTGCTGACCTTCCTGTGGCCAACTGTAAATGAATACAAATGCTCAGCTGAAGTTTCAAGTATTCTCATGAGCAAAGCTCAGCTAGACCATTTGGTCAACCATGATTGTTCTGATGTTACCAAAAAGATCACATATTCATTTCAACTCTTTCTGCTATAGCAGACTTAGTAATCTGTACCAGTTTTAAACAGCCTGTGATAGCTTTTTCAGTTTCTCCCCAATGATAGAAAAAGGCCCCGATTAGGGCCATGAAACTTCTGCTGGGTTGCAGAGGAGTTTGTAGGAAAGGTCCTGCTAGTTGGCTATTTTTATTTTCTGGCATCATTAGATGTCTGGAAAAATGCCCTGAAAAATTGAGTCCAGGCACATTGACTTCAGAAATTGTTATATATTAACCAGAAATTTCCTCTTTCCCCACCTACTTTTAAAATTTTTAACAGTGGAATATATTGAAACATGCAGAGAACTGTAAAACAGCCAAGTGGACTTACATAAAACTCACTGAAATGATCCACTTCTGCAGTGGAATAAATCAGAGGAAATATCAGCTAGGAAAGAGGATATCCAAAGAAAGTGACTGCAAACCGCTAGTTAAAATTGAAGTGTGATATCCCTTTCAATTCCCATTTCTCTATTCTTGAATAGCCAGCGACATTTTCTAAATAAAGAACTTTTTCTCTGTTAATTGGTTTGCTTTCAGAAAAGCTCCCGTCAAATCCATTTTACTTTCCATTCTCTATAGAAAAAAAAAAAAAAAGTCATCCTTTGCCTTGGACCAGCACGGGATGTTTGCAGGCTGATCACTTCAAGGGCACGTTTGTCCTTTGGTGTTGCATGCAAATGCGGTCACTTCAAGTTGGCTAACGAGCATCTCCTGGGAGATGTGACAAGCGTGGAAAGGCGTGTGACAAACCTCATTCTTCTGCCAGATCGCTGCCCCCTGCACTTTATAGCCCGACATCTTTTGTCTGTGGGGAGGAAGGAAGCGGAGTGCCTCAAAGATGAGGGCAAGGTTGGAAACTGTGATCAGAGCCCGAACGCGCTGGCATCTGTTACGAGTACAGGGAGTTGAAATGATATTTCTGAGAACTCCCGTTACCGTTTATAACTACGTATTCCAAGAAAACTCCCAATATAGTAGCCGTCGTGAACAAAGACTGCAGGCTGTAAGCAACAGATGAGCTACCCTTTCTGCCTTTTGGGGCATATTTTCTTTGGCCCGGAGCTGCAGGCAGGGATAGCCGCCCCGGTGCAAGGTGCGGGAGGCACCGGCGGCTGCAGGGGGTGGAGGGCTGGCTCCTGCCCTGCCTCGGCAGCCTGGGACGCAGCTGAGAGAACAGGACCGAAATGCGCATTGAGGAAACAGCAATCGTAACCGGGCTTCTCCCATCCGCCCCACTTTCATAGTTCGTAATGCTCAGCGAGGGTGAGAACGCACTGCTAATACAATGGATGAGGTTTTGGCTTCAGCCTCCGCTGCCCAGGCAGACTGTGGTAAGGAGACCCCAAATTCAAAATTTAAGGGAGTGGGCATGCTCTTTTTTGGCTCCTTTTCTGCCAAGGACAGGCAGACAGGGAGCCCCGGGAGCTGCCGCGCACATCCCAACCAGTTCCCTTGATCCAGCTTCTCAGTTTTAGTGTTTCAGAAAAAAAAACCCCAAAACCGGTCCTAGCCCTGCTGACAATCCCAGAACCCAGCAAGCAAGCAGCGCAGTCATCATTTTAACTGCTTCCCATGAAATACCCTCAGAGCCTGAGTTTTGGCTTCAGTGGCATTTGACTAATCGTACCAAAGTCCTTACCTACACTTTCATTCCTATTTTTATTTCCCCCCGTAATATTAGATTCGGATTTCACGGTTTTGTTTATTTTTTAATTAAAGACTTTGACATTTTGAAGCCATTTTATATTTCCTATCCTGGCAATATTCAAAGAAGGACTACACAGATGGGCAAATAATCATATCAAGATCTGAGGTAAGGCTTCCCTTCATCTCGGTCCACTTGGGTAAACTCACACCACATGCCAGCGTGAACTATTCTTGTAACAAGGGCTGTAAATCCCTGCTGAAACTTATTTAGGAAGGGTAATTTTGGCTATGCATAAGTGCCATACATTAAATATATTACAGGTGAAATCTGCTGGGAAGGGCTCTGACATTTATAAGGTACAGAGACGGTATATATTACAGAGGCTCCAAATTCTGAGAGAATGTAATAGAATATAATTTTATATAGCCATTTTACCTGCAGTCTCTTCAAAAAGAAAGAATCACCAAATCCCTTACAATTCTGCGACTCTTGTTTTGTTTTCTCTTTTTAAAAATCTCCAGACTTTATAATTAAATAATTTCACTTCCATTCTTCGTAGGTATTCCCTGTGCAAATGCACTGTAACGCTATCTCATTACTAAAGCGGAGTTTGGAAGGCTTGGACAGCATCTGTAACGCGAGCTGTGTAACGACGCAAACGTTTACTGTCTCCTCTCCCTTTTACAGGGCGCCGCGTACCCCTTCCTTGAGCCCTTCCTGGGGGGAGGAAAGCCGGGAGCCCCGCGAAACAGCAAAGCCAGCCCGAACCACCCCTCAAACGCAAAAAATGCAATGGGGCTCATCCTACCTTGGGTGGACATGGTAGGCTGGAATTAGGAACCACAGCTACGGAACCTAGTTTCTTTGCAGATATTCATGTCCTTCTTTGCCTTATTGCAAAGATTTTATTCCAAAGTTATCCCAGCAGCCTCTGGGATACGTTTTGTTAGAGTTATTTGCCACTGAATTAAATTCCTCTGTAAACCTTTTATTTCTTATTGTGCTCTGGTGTATTGGGAGCACCTGAGACTCACTTGTAAAACTGCAGGCGACGCGTTTCTTGCACACAGTGTAATTCTCACACGGGGTTTTAAAAGTTAAAGCCAACTCTCCCAACACGAAGGTGGTCTATCAGCTGTAATTCCCGACAGGTAAATGGCTGCTTGGCACTATCTGCATACAACCTGCTTTGACATTTTGTTGGACTCGTTTCCACGGCACTGCTTTTGGCTCCTCCATGGCACTGCAGAAGGGAAACCACTTCTGCCATGGGCAAATCGATGAACAAAGCCAAGGACGCGATGCACGGAAACACTCTCCAACATAAGCGGGGGAAACTCTGAAAAACACAAGGTGCTTTAAAATATAGTCTAGAGAAACGGCAGCTGCTTTCTCATAAGAAGGTGCAGCGGTTACTGACTGCAGCCATCTAGGCCAAGCCCAGTGGGGATTGCCGCTGAGCCCTGTGGAGCCCCGCACCACCGGGGCACGGTTCCCCTCTTGGCTGCTGTATCTGCAGGAGACTCCAACCTGACCAGCTTCAGATGGCCTCTTTTCTCTTCACAGCATCTATAAATATCTATTTCCTCCTCTAGTTCCAGCATAAATCTCCTCCCTTAGCTTGTATCCGCCCAGTTCCGGATCAGTGACATGTTTTAGGTTTGACACCTTAGACCTCCATGCAACAAGAACTGAGAGGTCAATGCTGTTGACTTGAGAATAGCTTTGTTACACCACAGGGTGCACGGCACATAGATTCGGACCTGGGAAGCAGCAGGATAGCACAGTCCCAATGACTGCTGCTATTTTTAGCTATGCAAACATATAACATGTCAAATACTAAATATGTCACTGCTCCAGAATTAAAAATTGCCACTGCTGGCTCTTAGGCAGCTGTAACTTTCAGGAGAAGATTCACGCTGCAACTAGACTCACATAAGTAATTGCACTGATTCAAGATCACTTAAACTTGTTACCTTCCACAAACTCAGCCACGCGGAGTAATAATAATGTTGTGAATCATTTTGATAAAACCCACCTTCTACATAAAGTGATAAAGGTGAGGAGCTGAGAAAGTGTGCATATTGCCTAGATTTGCAAGGAAGAGGAGTAGCCTGCTCAATTTCAAAACAATAATAATAATTAAAAAAAGGCTAAGAATATAAACATTGATAAACTTGCCTTACAAATATTATTTTAAACATGTCTGTGACAGACTGCTTGAAGTCAAAGTCTAATAAAGCACTTATCCTCAAGGGGACTTCTTACATGTTGAGAGGAAGCACGTACTTCAGGGCTTTACGGGTTCCAGGCGCTGCACATTGTGTTCGCACAAGCGTTGTGCTACCTGCAGTCTCTGCCGTATTCCAACGGGCATTTCCCGGGGTCCAGATCCCAGGTCAAAAAGCTGTACGGATTGCTGTGATGGAGCTCATCTTTCCAGAGCCAACAAACAAGAACGAGAGAAGGGCTACAGGTTGCGTTTTACGTTCATTGTTTTCATGATTCAGAGTGTAAGGTTTTCTACTCTTTGCATACATCTGCATAGTATTATCCGCATGACAACCATAACAAAAGAAAGATAATTAGAACCAGACTGATTGGAATTAATACAAAATAAACAGTTTGCTTAATATCTCTGGCTAATTTATCTTATGAGAAAAGTGAAGCTAATGCTTCCATCTAAGGTGTGGGGGGGGGAAATTAGGAAAAAAAAGCAAAATATTTAGTTTACCTCACCTGAAAGCAATCTCTTCTTTGATCCTGTTTTGCTTGAACCACTGGCACCACTTCTTCTCCAGTATCATCAATTCCTCCTCTGTCTCTATTTGCTCTCTTCCATGCATCTCCTCTGGCCCACTGTTAAGAGACTAGTAACGTACCAGGATGATTTTTATTAAATTAACCAGAAAAGTATTTAAGTCCTTACTTAGACTTTCCATTTGCAAGAAAGGCTGTGCAATTAGCCTCTGCTTCAGCTGTACAAGTTTTGCTCTAGCTTTTTGTGTCCATGTCTAGTGTATCAAGTCTTTAAGTTAAACATGAATATTTGAATTGAGCTTGCTCAAAATCTCTGGTAGAATTTAAAGCAACTTTATTTCTGCTCATTAGAGGAGCTTGGCATGCCCTTTTGTTAATCTCTTCCTATCTAAAGCAAACTGACACTTGAAGCCCTTTTCCTCATGTGCCGTTTGCTGCACAGTATGATCTGTTCCTAAGGGGGGAAAATTAAGAGGATGCTCAGGGTATCTTTCACTATAGAGGCCTCCATTTCTGTAACTGCATGCACACACACAGGAGCATATAGACATTGCACTAGTCAGGTCATATAATTGACTGCTGTGCCTGGCTTTGTCTACTAATAAATCTTCCTTGGATTTATTTTTACACTCCAAATCTCTGAACAGGTTGAACTCTGAACCAGACCAGAACATTGATATAAACACCACACCAGCGTGTGCCTTTGCTGTACAGATTATAATCCATTAAAAGAACATCAGTAAGGTTGAAAAGTCAAGGACTCCAAAGTTAGGAAGCAGGTGGTGCCGATTCAGTCCTCTTCAGATACAGCCTTTGATAACCTGACTGTAGGCTCCGGTTTCCATAGGAATGCACTCTCATTTGGTACAACTCAATGCAATGAAATGAGAGCACCTCTTAAAGGTAGCATCCCTGCTCCCCTCATGGCACGTTTTGGCTGAGATACAGATCCTAATTTTTAATGATACTGGGACTCAGATGAACAACCCCTCAGAAAGCTGGTGAATCAAAAGCAAAATTTATTTCCATTAATTTTTTTTTAAGTTATTATTTGTAAACATCAAACTATGTATAATAAGAAACAGAAAACAGCCTTTACCATGGGGCATGTTGGGCTCATTCAACACAATCACAGTACCAAGTTTATTTGTGAATAACAGAGAACATACCAATGGCTAAACACTTGGGTTTGGTTTTTTTTTTCTTTTCCTCTGTGATTAAATACACTTCTCTGGGCTAAGCTATGTGTTTCACCCCCAAACACTGAAAATGCTTTGCGTATTAAAATGTGCCACAGGTTCATCCCATGTGCTCTTAAGGGCACCATCCCTACCCTGCCTCATGGAAGCCAGCTGAGGCTGGAGAGGCCCCATGAGAAAGAAACCTGGATGAGGAGGGAAAAGCAGAAGCTCCTGGAGGCTTCCTCCATCCGTGGTCCAGGGCACCAGCCTGGCCAAGGCAGGGGACACCCAGGACTGCGAGAGGTGAGGCGTTTCACTCCTCCAGCATCCTCATCGTCCAGCCGCCGCTCAGTCGAGCCGTAGCTGGTACCCAGCGACCCGCAGCCATTTCAAACAGCAACTGGGGCAGGTAACCCGCAGCACTGCTGCCGGCCGCAGCGCGAGCCGCCTCCTGGCAGACGGACCGCGGTTGTTCTGGCTCTCCCATCCCTGCCCGCCCAGGTGCAAATGCTGCTGGAGCTGGTAGCAGGCGGGAGGGGAAGGGCCGGGGAGCTCTTCCAGATGGACAGGAACGCCAAACAAGGCAGCACTGACAAAAATGACAAAGTGGGGTATCAGACTGTGGATTAGCTCTGCGGATCCTCACGCAGTTATTCATCTCTGGCCGACATGAAGATATGAAATTATGCACTGGGGTAGTACTGGACAAGGTACGTAATCCACAGACCCGAAGGAGCGATGGATTTGTTTAACCGTGAGCCACAGCAAAGAGCTTCCAGAAATTTGTCAGCTCCCAGAGCAGCTGGATGCCCCTCACACCGGGGCACGGGTTAGCTCAGACGCTCAGTGCTCCCTCATGCAGCGTTTTAAACAGCATGTGGAGAACAGCAGCTCCACCTTTGCACACAGCAATAGGTGAAAAGCTCAGTTTTAATGATTAGATGAGATTTTCCAGTCCATTTCATCCCCTGCAAGTTACGGTACTGCGTAAGGGCTGCAGCAGCTTGAGGTGCATTTCTCACTCACAGAGCCACAGAGCTGCTCTGCAAAAGCTCCACGTGGACTTTAGCAGAGGTGGCCAAGCCAGGAGCTGGAAGAAGTTCAGAGAAGCAAAGCCCTGGGGGAATTTGAGATAGGGCTGCTGTGTACAGACAGCACAGGATGGGATGGTGTAATCTGAAGCAGCAGCCGGCACTGGTAACATTAAACAATACTCGCTTCAGCCTCCGGGTAGCCCAGGATCAGCTGATGACAAAAAAGGATTTGTTTGTGCTCCCAAGTACATCGTGAAGGTGAAAAAGCTATCTAACCTCAAAGAAAAAAGCCAGCAGAAAAAAAATGTCCACAATTTGGTGATAAATATAAATGTAGAATAGGGAAGGAAGAAAAGTCCCCTCCCATGAGGCTGCAAGGTCTGCGTCTCCCTTAGGAGCATCCTCCGCTCCTGCCTGCTGTTTTACCTTGCCCTCCCCAAATCATCCCCCTCTTTCAGACCATGCTCTCGTGAATCTCTGACAAGAACCAACTGACAAAACGGTGTGACTCGCACAAGCTCTTGCCCTTTTTCTAAACACCAAACTGTTTCCTACTGTCACCTCCCCTTTTCTCTCGTCACTGTGCCCGGTCTCCTGCCCTCCACTGCAGCTCGCTTTTCCCTTCTGTCTCTACGGTGACTGAAAGCACAACTAAAAATTGCTGCCCAGCACACCTTTTCTCCCTTCCAGGAGTAAGACAGGAGCTTGCCTTATATCATGGGAAGACACGAAGGACAGAATAGCAAACACCGTTACTGCTCGAAGAAACTAATTTGGAGTGCCAGTTTCCATCCTGGTTGATTTTGCAAACCCCTACCAGGAAGAAGGTAAGAGTCTTCTCTCAACATGCTCCCTGAAAAACAAAAAATTTATTACATTTACTCATACGCATATTGATAGAGTAGGCTCACACTTGCACTCAACAGTGATTAGCCCTGAACTTAAATTAATTTAAAAATCTAACCTACACATAAGCCTCCAAAGCTGTATTTCTGGCTCTCTGGATGTGGGAGAGCAAAGGCTCAGTGTCAGCAGGGTGCTGCTGGGCGGAGGGATGGGAGATGACCAGCAGAGCGGCAGCGGGCAGGGGCATTTGTTGGGACGAACTGGCCCAGCGGGCTGGTTCTGCCAAGATCTCCGCAGCGGCAGGACCTATCCAAGGAAAGGAGCTGGAGCCTGGACGCAGGTGGTAATCCACAGCTCACATATACTGATTTTCATTTAACTGTTTGCACCCTTTGTGTAGCGGAGCTATGATTACCATATCTATCCCATCACGTTCCCCATTACGACTCTCGGTTTCACAGTAGTACCATAACATAGTGTAACGAGCGATCCAGTGCTCCCACAATACACCATAATCCTTGAATGCTGAATGCCGTTGAGCAAAAAATACACGATTCTCCTACTACAATCATGTAACTGCCTAGAAGATGAATATGGTATTAGGAAACCTATGCCAAAGCTCTAGAGACCTTGTAAAAGACAACCTTTAAGCAAGAAAATATGCTATTGCTGTTTTTTGGGGGGAGTATCAGAGACTTCCTCAGAGCATCCTCAGAAACTGATCTCCACCAAGACACCACAGACATCCACTTGGAATAAATGATAAAGGAAAGCATCAAAAAATAACATCTCTCCAAATTTTGCAGAGGGAGCTTCTAGCCAACTATGAGATGTGCTCTATTAAAAGTGGGGAAAAAACCACTTGATTAGCCGCATACTTGGGAAAAAATATACATAAATAAGGAAGAATATGCAAGATTTAAAGACAAATTTGCAGCCTCATTGTAGTATCATTTTACTCCCATTGATATACACTGAATTATTTCAGAGAAAGCCCAACCTATTTGCTTCTCCAGATACTGCTGTTCAGAATTTCCCAGTAATCCTCTACTGATTGTCAGTGGGTACCACATGGGGGAAAAAAGTCACACAGCAGATTAACTTCACTGGGGTTGCTTAAAGCCAAGTATAAGTCCAAGATTGGACCCTAGGTGCCATAAATATTAAGTTGCTCTATTTTATACCCTACCTGCCTCCAACAGGCACAGGCCGAGAACATACAAAGAAAAGCAGGCCCTGTATTAAAAAAAAAAAAGTCCTGCCCTATAAAATGTAATTTATTCTTTGGACATAGCAGGCGAGGGTAAGTGACTGCTTTATGTGTCATGATCAACGCTTTCAATAATGGAAGTGAATTTAAAAAAAATATATACTCCAGTAATTTTTGAGAGATCTGAATAATTCTCAGTCCACCCTTAAAGGACACTTTGAAGGGTTTATATAGTTTGGAGAAATGCTGCTAGGACAACATAAATGGCAAGCAAAGCTGAAGAACTCTGATGTGGGTAAAACCTGCAGACAGTACCTCAACTTAGTGCAAATACCAATAGTTCATCTTTCACGCAGAGCCAAATTATTCATGAATTTACCACCCTTTTTATTCTCAGAGAATATTGATCCACACACAGGATGAGTACAAAAATGTTATGTTCTATTTGAGTGGAAGTGTATAACAATTCAATTAAATTTCATTGAATCAGCAAGGTGCTAGAGTAGGCAGATCAGTATCAGGGAAAGATTTTCACTTTCTTACCTAACCTGTTACGGTTCATCCAGAGACACTGAACATCGGAGATTTGAGAAATGCAATACAGTGTTAGGAAGCAGTGTTATTTCTTGTAGTGATGTTCCTGTCTCTGGGTAGCGTGGTACTCAACCGTTTTGTCATCTACCAAATGAGAGCAGACCTTCGAGTAGATTTGTGACACTTAATGGAAATCCTGCTAAAACCAAGGGCCTAGATCCTTAGTTTAATTCTGATCTCGCTCATTGGCCAAATGTAAGCATAAAATTAATGTAGCTTTGATACCAGTAATTTTTAATTTGGAGGGGAATAAGTTGAAATCAGTGAGGCTGTATCTGCTAAGGTTAGCAATGATTTTGGCCCTACACTTGTTTCCATGTGTTTCCCTTTCGCTTGATGGATTTCGAGGGAAAGAAAGAGTTTATGTGGGATGTAATTACCGCTTTGGTCTAGTATCTTGAGTTATTTTTCCAGCGGAAAGTTCTGGGTGGGAAAACCTGACAGTTCGGAAAGCGTGCCAAAATTTAGTTCAAGTTTGTATTTACCAAAGGAACATTTGACATTTCATTGATGCATCACAAAGAGAAATAAGGGACACACCTGACAGGATTATCTTGTACTGCAATACTTTAAAACAAACAACGGCACTGCCCAGCAGTAAGAAAAAGCGAAGCGAAGGCATGAGTACTGAAAAGGAAATAACTGTGATCCTATGGAAAGTGTGAATATTACTCAAGAGCACAGTGACACAATCCTTAGTTTCACAGTATAGGAGAAACCTTTTAAAACATACCCCAAATGTTAGATATTTTTAAAGAGTTTAAGGTATTTCCAGTGCAAATACAAAAGTGCTTTATTACAACTTGTATACCTTACCATCTTAAATATTTTTCAAAAAATCTTATGGAAAATATTTTTCCAAATCTGCCATGTGTAAATTTTAGCATGGTGATTTTAAATTTCTTTAGAGGCATTTTTGCTTGTATTCCATCTTATTACAGCATGCCATTCTGACACAAGGAAAACGTTCATGAGAACCCTAACAACAGACAGTGGGTTTGTATCCCCAAACTGCCATACACATGCTAGATTTGGGCTTATCAGAGATGTGAATACTTTGCCCTGACTGTGTATTTTTCAGTCATCCACACAAGTTTCCTATCTGTGCCAATCTAAACTTTCATGGCAAATGATAATGAAAAAGACCTTTAGGCAGAGCAATAAAGAGCAATATAAAAGCTCATTATAAGCCAAATTCATAAAATTACAAACTGTAGCGTGCAGTATGCACAAGTAAAACTGGAAAGCAAGTTCAAGCATACCAAACAAGATTATAAAGTAGCTGTTGTTTTTCTGTCTGGGAAAAGCAATTCCTTAATGAGCTTGGAAACACAGCTAAATATTTTCTTTCATAAATTCAAGAAAAAGCCATACCACTTTTGAGACTTCTGCTGGGCAGCTTTTTCTCCTCTCTCTTTTCCTCTTTTAAATTTTAAATACTGCATAGGAACCATTTGCTCTGTGAGGTTCCCATAGTTAGGACCAAACCCTTCTCAGAGGAATTTTGGCACCTTATTAATTAGTTGGTTATGAGAAGGAGCTGCACTCTTTCAGTAACTCCTATTTTGCCATCAGTAAAGTGTGATCCCATAATAAATTTCCATCAAGCAAACTATTTCTGGTAATTCCCCCTAATTAACACCAGACTGCTAATAATAAATTAGGCCCTATGTGTTTCTGATATAACCAAGATCTTGTCTGAGCACAAGATATTAACCAATGTCCCAAGAAAGTAAAACTCAAACCTAAATTAAGCCTTTGCTGGTAAAAGGATTTATATACAATTTTGTGAGAAATCCTTTGAAGATCTCATACAGGGCATTTTGACCAGCAAACATTTTGAGTGACAGAGAGATTTGTTCTGTGCTGAGCAGTGAAAGTGGATTTATTGTGAAAACACACCGTTGAGTTTTAAGCCTATAAATCTTACACTGGATTACAGTGTCTTAATGAATGAATGACAGATCTCTTTTTTTTGTCGGTTCATTTTAATGTTACATGACGTTGTGATTGATAGAAACCAAACGTTTGCCATTAAAACGTCAAATGCAGACTTGATGCCTTTAAAAATCTGGCTTCTGGAGTTTAATATACTGTTTGCAAATAGACTTGCGTTTGTCTCGTTCATAGCCTAAACACTTAAGGGGAGGCAAGTTTTCGGTAAAGTTGCCTCTAAATTTTATAGAGCTGTGTGCAGTGTTTTCCTTTGCTTGTGTAAATAAAGGTAGAAAACAACAGTGCATTTGCCTAGTTAAGAGACACTCAGCTACGGAGAGTTTTACCAGGCTGGTATTATCATGAAGTAATTGGCCATGTTATAGTAGACGGTTAAGTATCCTGCGGTGAAAGCGGAGACTGCTGCGTGCCAAGGCTAAGTACAGTATCAGACAATGCTTGCCAGAGCAGACAGTATTGCCTTGAACAGTCTCAACTTAGGAAAAATACTAAACACTTCTAAACAAGCATTGCAAAGTGTTCTAGATGGGCGGTAGAATGAGGTAAAGATAGCAAATAAATAGTAATTGGCCAATATTGAGTTTTACGTTGTTACATATTCTACAGTGTTCAATACCATATTTCCATCTTTCATTCCATCTTGAGAAAAGATGGAGAATCAGAGACTCATCGAGGTTGGAAGGGACCTTTGGAGATGAAGGGACCTTGTCTAGTCCAAGAGCTGTGCCCAGTCAGGTTTTGAGTATCTCCAAGGAGAGAGACTCCACAATCTCTCTGGGCAACCTATGCCAGTGTTTGACCATCCTCACAGTTGTCCCGTCACTATGTACAACTGAGCCGAGTCTGGCTCCATCTTTACTCCCCCCTCCAGGTATTCGTACACATGGATGAGATCCTCCCTGAGCCCTCTCTGCTCCAGGCTGAACAGTACCACTTCTCTCAGCCTCTCCTTGTATGACAAATGCTCCAAGCCCTTAATCATCTTCCTAACTCTTCACTCCAGTACATCCATGTCTCTCTTGTACTGGCGAGACCAGGACTGGACCCAGCACTCCAGAAGTGTCTCACCAAGGCTTAGCAGAGAAGGATGATCACCTCCCTCAATCTGCTGGCAATGCTCTGCCTAATGGACCCCAGGAGGCTGGTGGTCTTCCTTGTCACGAAGGGGACATCCTTGGCTCATGGTCAACTTGGTGTCCATGAGGACCCCCAGGCCCTTTTCTGTAAAGCAAACCTCCATTCTACCCCCCAAAAAATGAAGAACAAGCAACTCAAATGATATAGAATCATCAAATCGTTTAGGTTGGAAAAGACCTTTATGATCATCACGTCCAACCGTTAACCTAGCACTGCCAAGTCCACCACTAAACCATGTCCATAAGGACCACGTCTACATGTCTTTTAAATACCTCCAGGGATGGTGACTCAACCACCTGGGCAGCCTGGTCCAATGCTTGACAACCCTTTCAATGAAGAAATGTTTCCTAATATCCAATCTAAACATCCTCTGGTGCCACTTGAAGCCATTTCCTCTTGTCCTATCACTTGTGACTTGGGAGAAGAGACTGACACCCACCTCTCTACAACCTCCTTTCAGGTAGTTGTAGAGAGCGAGAAGGTCTCCCCTCAGCCTCCTTTTCTCCAGGCTAAACAACCCCAGTTCCCTCAGCCGCTCCTCATCAGACTTGTGCTCCAGACCCTTCACCAGCTTCGTTGCCCTTCTCTGGACACGCTCCAGCACCTCAATGTCTCTCTTGTAGTGAGGGGCCCAAAACCGAACACAGTATTCGAGGTGCGGCCGAGTACAGGGGCACAATCACTTCCCTAGTCCTGCTGGCCACGCTATTTTTGATACAAGCCAGGATGCCATTGGCTTTCTTGGCCACCTGGGCACACTGCTGGCTCATATTCAGGCGGCTGTCGACCAACACCCCCAGGTCCTTTTCTTCAGGGCAGCTTTCCAGCCACCCTTCCCCAAGCCTGTAGCGTTGCATGGGGTTGTTGTGATCCAAATGCAGGACCCGACACTTAGCCTTGTAGAATCTATTCACGTGTACAATCATGACGTTCTTTTACTGAGTATGATTCAGAAAAAGAAAACATCCAAAACCACAAAACAACCGAGGACAGACAGAGAGTTTGGGGTTTTGTGTTGGGTTTATTTGTTTGGTTTGGTTTTTAATTATAATTAAATTTGCAAATGTGAACAGCCAAAATTTGTTGCCAAAGAGTATTAAACACAAGCAAGGAAATCACCTGGACTTAACAGCTGGTTGTTTAGTGTAAAACAATGAAAAAAAGGAAATTCAAACAAGTAATCTGTGAATTGATGTAGTTCCCCTTCTTACTCTTGTTTGCGAAGCCCCTCATATGGCTAGATGATGCAAGTAGCTCCATGAAGAAACAGGTACACAACTGAACAGACCAACACACACTGAACCATAACTCAACTTTTGCTTTTAAGTTTATTGCATTGTTATATTAAGCATTTATATTTACACATAATTCTGAATTATTTAGTTACAATATACTGAAACTGTCATCATGATTCAATTATTCACTTATAAAGACCTTCTACCTTCAAACAGAGTTGAACGCGATTCTCTTACAGGCAGTTTTGGAAGAAAAATAATTACTGACTGAAAATGCATGCAAAAAACTACAGTAGTTAGGTTACTAACATATCTCTCCTGACTTCCTAACATTCCCTCAAAACATGAATGCTATACATGTGTCGTATGAAAAATAGTTGGGAATCTCACGAAATCCCCAAATGATGATGGAACGGTGCTGATTTTTGCTATATCAAGTCTGCAGTCAAATATCCGTATGTATATGTGCATATGTACGTATGTCTCTCAATGTAGACGCATATGTGTGCATGTATAGAGAAGTGCATATATGAACACATACACACACTCACACCCCAAAAGATTCTAGAGGTAAATATGCAGGCTTACAAATAAAACAAAATACAAATATACCAGTATGAAATAGTCCTAAACAAAAAAGGTAATAAATATTCAGTGAGATATATGGCATTATTATAAAGTGCTCTACTAAAATCTCACTTATTAAAATAACGATAAAAATTATGTTTCTTTTAGTTGATTTATATAATTTGGTAGAGCCATTAAATATTCATTATGTATCAGTGACTCTATGCTTCCTTTTAAATTTTAAACAAATAGATAAAAGCAGAAATTAAAAGGCAAAGCAGCTAAATTAAGCAGTACTATTGGAGCCTTTCAGGCTTTTGTCCTCAAATTCATTAACACCTGCAAAATTTCAAACCCTAGAGTATATGGATTAAGAAATATAATTCCAATTAGAATTATGAAACTAAACAAAATTCAGTTTGATTTTAAGGACAATGTCAAACTGAAAAGTTTCTCTCCTGCTTTAAAATAGCGAGGTTTGAATTGCAGAAATTACTGAACGCCTCATCCTGTGCATTCCCATCCTCTTTCCTCACGCATGTGCAATATAGCTCCACTGAAACCCAGTCTCTAGGTCTCATTTCTCCACATTCCACCGAATTTCAAAAGCAACCTGGCTCATGTATTACCGTATCTGGTCCAGTCTGCTTCTACCCTTCTGATTTTCAGCCAAACTCACAAAAGGGTACATCCACAAGAGTGTAAACATTTTAAACAGCTTTATGCCATTTCTTCCGTACCACCAGAAGTTAAAAAAAGAAACGTGGTAGCATTGAAGAAAAACAACTTCAGGAAATAAAGTGAAACAGCCCCACAACGTGAACCTGTCTCACTGAATTAATAAGAAAGCCAAATATTTTTCATATTTCAGTACAGCAATTTTGGTTTTCTTTCCTCCTCTTTTGTTGACATTCCTTGTTACAATTGCTTTACTCAATCACGGCAATTTTTTGTGATTTTCCCCACGGTTTTATGGATAAACCTGTCCTTTGTATCAGTATAAAAAAACAAAAAAAAACAAAACAAAACCCAAAACAATCCCCCAAAAAACCCCACAACAACAAAACCAGTAAATGGTTACCTTTAATGTCTACTGGAAAGAGCACTAAAGACTAACAGTTCAGCTCTGACATCCCAGTTGAATTAAATAGCATGTAAATTCAGTTCCCTTCAGGAATCTGATCTGGCCCTGAGAGGGCCCCCTTCTCTGTTGTGCAACTCTGCTGGAGCGAAATCCACCCTGTGCAGAGGGTCACCACCGCTTCCCCGTCTGCCTACAATTGCTCCACACCACTTAAGCCCCAGTTTGAAGCTAAGGGGGACTTTGCTGGTGCACAGGTCTTGCGCTGACTCTCTGTACGGAGGGGAAATTCACATCAAGCCACAGAATTGGCTACGTCTCCTGGCTCGCAGTAAACGCGTAACGACAGCATCGTCTCTCTGCTCCCTTACAAGAACCGAGAGATACTGAGCTGCCTAACTCAATATTATATTATTCACCAATATATTCCCTACATCTGGAGGAAAAGAGAGAAATAAAACCTAAACTAATAAAAATCATAACAGCTGAGCAAGAAAGAAAGTTTTAAGTACACTACCTGGCACACCACCAATACACATATTCATGAGCTACATGGTAAAGAATGTACTGAGAGAAAAACAACGTCCTCAGTTGCACTTCAGCAGTTTCCCTCATTCAACACCAGGGTCTCACATTCTGGATATAAAACACCGTTACCTGCAGATTCAGTGCAATTTCCCCTTTCCAAAGCTCTTAAAACTATCCAAAAACTGAACTGTGAACATAAGAGTGTAACTCCCTGCTCCCTTCTTTTTAAGATCTGATCTGACATTTCCATCCTGTCAAACACACCTTCACTAGCAGGTTTTTTTGGCTAGTGTTCTGGTAGCACATTAGTTAAGGAAGAGTATCCCATTTATGTTTTCTTTTAAGTGGCATCTTCTAAGCTATTCTTGTTCACCAGCATAGCCACCGCCCCACTTAACTGCTTTATAAAAACCTCTGTCCTTTGCAGACCCATTAGAGATTTAACTGCAAAGGCATAGGTACATGTAATTGTGCAAGAGGCTTCATGTATACGAGTATCAGATAAAAATATCAGTTGTTGAACTATATATTCCGTGTAATCTTATCCTTGCTTTGAGTTCCTTTTAATGGAGTTTAGCTGCAATACTTCTAGACACACTTTAAAAAACATCAGCGCAATGAAGTGATCTGGACCGCTGAAGCCAATCTCCTTTTATTTGTTGAACAGCAGCAAAACCAAGACTTCTAATATCAGGTATTTATTTTTATAGATGTTTCACTTCTCATACTGAAGCAGATATAAATGTGGTCATAAAATCATGAAACGAATACAGTAATGTGCCAAGTGCAGAGGTAAAGGCACTCTAATCGTTTGGCTTGGGTGCAATTCCCAATTCCTATCTTTTTATGAAGCAAAACCCTAACTGATAAACACTTTAAAAATTACTGTACAACCCCCTCCGCAATTTTCCACATTTCTCTTCCATTCTAGAAAATGATATATAAATAATTTTAACGAATTAGTGAACACGGACATTTTAACCTTTCTTTCTGCTCAGTACATTTGTTACACAAGATGAGCTCCAAGCATCAGATGTTGATAGAGTGAGCATGTTTCTTGCACAGTGGCTTGTCCTTCTTGGAGAAGAAAGTCTGACCCTCCAAACTGTCACTACATACCTGAAATGGGATAAAAAAGAAAAGATCACCCAATTCAGATGGACGAATTACACCATACATTATGCAGAATGCCAAATCATGGCATTGTTCTATGCACAAATATATTCAAAGAATAAGAATTATTACCTTTTTCTTAGGGATACTCTTTTTGATGTAATATTAATGGTTGATGTAAGCATAACCTTCCTTTCTTTAAGTCCACAGGTTCTTAACTCGGAGCAGAGTTAGGTTCAGCATTTTAAAAGATATTGAATCATTAGGATTAGGGCCTTTTTTTTGGGTCATACAGTATTAGCAGGTGATACTTTGGCTACAGTGTCTTTATGTCAAAAACACTCTTGCTACTTTAGAAACGCAGCCCGTTCCTGCATGGCCTTCAACGCTTGCTCCGAGGAAGTAAACGTCAAGGGTTAAATGCTAGGACACATGGCTGCAGTCCAGGCCAGCTCCTCTGGACCGGTGCCAAAGGCTCACAATAGCTACACACCTTCCAAATAACTGGGAAAGTGCTTTTTGTTTGGGCTCAGAGGACTGAAAGAGGTTGTAGCTGTTAACTCCCACATCGGTCAGGTTAGCACAAGCACTGCTGCCATGGGTTTGTTTAAAATGTGGACTAGCTTTACTTACGGAGCATACAAAGCAAGTATCATGCCAAGTGTGGCCCAGGGCTTCGAGAAACCTGTCTCCAGCTTCAATGGGGAATTCACAGCCATGGCACATAGTACCGAAGAGGGCATAGTAATCTGCAAACAAATACAAACAGATTTTAAAGATGAAGCATATGCATAAAAGCGAGACTGACCCTTTGAAACCTTTGTGCTTTTCTTTCAATGGCAGTGGGTTTGCGCTTGTCCAGTTTCGTAATACTGGGTACACTGAATAAAGAGCTCCTAGATCGAAAGACTGGGATGCCCTCCTTTCCTCGCTAATTCAGTTCTCATCCCCTTCGTTATCCTTCCAAGTGAGCAATGCTTCCATCTTCCTGGTGTTTCATTTCCTTGAGATCAATAGTGTGCTCCTGGGGGGGAAACGCACTCCTTGCACAGCACCCACAGAGGCTCTTCGTGCTCCTTACCTTCTCTGCGGCTCTGCCTTGACAGCATACCCTGGCAGTTCACACGACAGACCTCCTCAGTGAGTAACGAACTCCTGCCTACATTCTGGCACAATATTTGCCCCAGACTGCACTACACAAAATCACGCAATCATTAGGCTTCTGTCCTAAACAGAGTCTAGCAATTTGGGTCAAGTCAGAATAGTTTTGTAGTCACTGGAGTTTATTACATGGCTTAAAAAAAAAAAAGGGGGCAGCAAAACCAACCAACCAACCAACCCACAAAAAACCCAAACCAAAAACAAACCAGAGGCTTTAGGCAATATATTTAATGCATTTAACAAAAGTATCAGTAGGGTGTCAGGATGGTTATTAGTGACTGGAATCACTGAAGGGTATTTGCACCATTCACTGTTAGGCACCGGATTGACTTGGTGCCTCTGGAAGCTCCCCTGGAGTCAGCCGAGCAAAGCTCCTCCAGCAGTCTCAGAGAGCAGGGACGAAAGCCAAGGGCACAGAACTGTTCATATTCCCCACCGACTGCAGAGCTTGAAAAAGATAGAGAAGTGCAGACTAGCAGGATAAAATACATGTATAAAGTTGGGTGGGAGGCACTGACACCCACCCCCATCCCCACGGTCTCGGTGTGTGAAACTCGCCTCTCTGTGTGTAGAGCCATCTCAGGGGCTACAAGTCACCACAGCCCTCTGCTGCCCACCTCTGCAGACCTAAATTTCACCCCAAGTTGTCTGGTCTTTTCCACTTATTTCAGCTCTCAAACACCCCATTCTAAGAAGGAAATGTTTTTTTCCTGCACAGAAGACAACAGCATTAGTGCTATAATGGAAGCGAATTTGGGATCAGCATGCTGCCATGCCAAACACATAATGTCATACAACATTACGTCTTCATAAGATGAACTATAGAGTGACAACCATAATGAAGCTTTGGACTGCTTCCTCAATAGCAACACTCTCTGACAAGGAAATTAGATGTCAGGGGTTGTTTTCAGGGAGCAACAAGTGGGGTACAAGGAGATTTTGTTTCTCTACTAGATTATATACATCTGCTGACGCTCTAGCGCTTACTGCAGCAGAGCCAACAGAGGCTTATCACGTGTGAAGCCCAAGGGAAGAGTCCTGTTTAGTAAGACAGTGTTTTGTATGATGACCTCAAAAAGCATCATCACAGGAGGCATCTCAGCAGAACAGGGAACACAAGTGGTCTGGAAAAGCAAAGCCCTTGATGGCTGCCAGTGGCAAGACACAGCTTCACCGATCACCTTCACTAATCCATACTACTGGCATGAATTTGCAAGTATTTAAGCAGAAGATAGACAATAAAAATGTCAAATGGTCGAACACCTCTGTCCAAAACCCCCCAAAGGACACGGTCTCATGACCATACTGTTTCAGCTCTTTGCATTTGTGTTCATACAGAATCTTTTACTGATATTTTCCTGGTGCCAGTAGTTAAAGTCTTTTGTAAGTTGGCCTGTGGTTTGTGTTGATAAGTTTATTGGCTTTGCTTCTGAAGAAAGGGCAATAGGTAAGGCAGGATGAAGGGCATCAGCTTTCTTTTGCTTTTGCATGCTTAAATTGTGATAGCACAGAAGCCTTCCAAGGCAGACTTCTCAATACAGTCACATATCAATGCTTCCTGCACACAGCATTTTCAAAACTAGGTTACTAACTCTGCATTTAAAAAAAAAAAAAAAAAAAAAAAATCAAAGTTGTAGATATCTGCACTTTTAATTTAATTTTAGCAGATATCCCAAACCAGAACATTTTGTAGATTAAACCCCCTTAATACTAATAGCCGATGCTGTTGTAATTTCAAATACAGATTTAAAATTAGAACCCTTCTTTGCACTAGGAAGAAGGAAAGTTGGCAATGACATTTACTCCTTATTTCTGTAAAATTAGTCATAGACTCTTAACTCCAGCTGGACTGGAAAGTCTTTGAAGAATGAATATATCTCAAATTAACATCTAGTTAGAGAGCCAGAGTCATTACAACGTATCACTGCCAATAACACCTCACAGAATGTGTCTACATTAGAAAGTTGCTAGCACAAGTTATCTCGGAAATAAACTTTGCGAGAAGTATAATATTCTTGACATTTTATCCCAGTGTTTCCTGCTCACAGTATAGAAAAGTGCGCATTTGTGCGAGGGAGTTGTAACAGTAGCACAAATCAATGCGCCACACAACATACGGGTCGTTTGGTGGCAGGAACAAGAATTCAATATTAGCAGAACAAACCCAGTCACGAGCTTTCCACCCAAAGGGGAGTTATCGATTCCTCCAGTACTATTTTTGAATCATCAAATGGTTCCAAGATTAGGGGCTTCAGATTGCTTCAGGATGAAATTTCACCGTGCTGTCACACTGGAAGATGCTGCTCATATATCCATTTCCTCTGCTGCGCCACAAATCCAATAGGAGCAACACGTTACCCTACTTGTGTCACTCAGTTAGCAATAACCTACTGCGTCCTTTCATATCTGCCAACACCTCATTAAAGCCACTCCGACAGAGAAATTTTGGGTTAATTTTGCCTGTTTTCCTCATCCTTTCAGTACCTAGCACTCTCCATGGCACCCGCTGCAAACAACTGTGGGATCAACCCAGAAGGAAATCTTAGCTCCAAACAGGTCACTAGGATTTCATGCTAAATCTCTTCCTGGTCATCCACTTCCACCTCTAGTTAAACTATAACGCTCCTTAGAGTAGAAGGAAAAACACAGAAAAGGTCCGACTGATGGTTCTAACATGGATGTAAACAGCATGCAGTGTGAAAATAGACCATTTTGATACAATTTTGTTTCTTTTCCATTTTGTGGCAATTGTTTTTACAAATACTATCTATTTCTTTCCTAGCCCACAAGGGTACATGGTCAGTTTTAAGCAAACTAGGAAACCAACATAAATAAAACCTGTTCATATTAATCAAAAAGATACGATTAGCTGGAAGTGCTAAAAACCAAACCAGAACCCTTCTGAACTTCTAAGCTGCATCTTTCACGTAATATTGCTCGTGAGGCCTTCCAGTGCTATAATCGTATCACTGTATTTTTCCCCTGACAGCCTGGGTTTTTTATCCCAAGCCTATGTTCCACAGATGTTATCCCTGATCCTGCACAAAACTTCCTGGGCAGACTTCTTACTCTTGGAAGTCCCTCCTGGCTGTGAATAAGGTTATTCAGAGTAAAACACATTACACCACTGGCATTTGCTTGTTTAGTAAATAAGCAGATTTACATCAACTCCAGATTATTTTAAAGCCAACCAGAAAGTAAGTCACCCTAAAATTAACTTTGCTGTACCACTGATACCTACAGCTGAGGGCTTAGCAGGAACAGCACGTAGAACAGTGACAAGAAGCCTGCTCCCGCTGAAGCCAATGAAGAAATTCTCACCAACTTCTCCTACTGCAACCTCAAAGTCTCTACAGCATTTGTCGCTGCTTTGAATTGACACATCAAAGTTACATGAATTTGCTGGGACACTTCTTCTGAAGTGAAGCTTGAGAAAAAGGAATTATTATTTTTTCCAGCCTTGTTAAGCTCTGCTTCCCCGCACAGCTGCAGTAAACTCTGGTTGTGTTGCTTCTTACCCGTCTCACAGTAGGGATCACCGTCTTCTAAGTGGAAGACATTATTGCGGATGGGGTTATGACAGGCCACACACACGAAGCAGGAAACGTGCCAAGTTTGTTTCAAAGCATTTATTACTTCCTGTGGGGATTAGAAAAAGTGTTATTAACACATTATTTTGATGTGATGACTAGATTGCGGTGACCATGCCTCCACACTTGATTCATTTCAAGAACACTTTGTTTCCTACTGCTACTTTGAAAATGGGTTGTGCACGCAATTTCTTCTGATGTTAAACTTAATGACGTGCTTTATTTATGGTACATCTCCTTATTTGTCATAAGCAACCTTTCATTTTTTGGAAGGTTCAGTGTAGAGTTGGACAGATTCAACAACTCATTTGTTCACCTTTTCCATTTTAATTAGGATCTCACCCACAACAGTCCCCTGAAATAAGAAAAGCAGCATCTCCAACGTTTCTTCAAGTCTGTGAATAGTTAATTAGAAGACATCACACAGAAAATTATGAGTGGTCTGTGTTGTTTTGGAAGACGCTATAGTGCCAAATATGACTTGAGAATTGTGCTGCCAGAGCCCTGCATGACCCCAGTTACACAAGAGTCCAGACACATTGCTGTCTGCAGTAAAGCGGTGGACGATCAGCTGATGGGCTCAAATTAGCAATATTCGTGCAGAGTAGGATAATGCATCTTTCTATCTACATTACCACTGGGAATATTTCAGTACTTCACATCTAGCCAACCAGCGTGTTCCCCAGCGCTCAGCTTAGTTAAGGAGGAGTATTTATTTTTCTTCCCCTACCGTCCTCCAATTTCGTAAAACGCTGCCAATTAAAAGCATTTTGCTCAAGAAAATTTAGTAATCAACAGCTACAGAACAGCTTCATAAAAACAGGAGCTGAAAGAGCCAAGGAGACTACAGCACCTTTTCTCAAAGAGACTGAAAAGGCTCAACACCAGAAGAGCCAAAAACATATTTTGTCAGTGATGGGAGCTGAAAAGGTATGTCAGAGTATGTTTGGAGGAATGCAGATTGGGCCAGATAAAAGGGAATTTTATTACAGAGAAGCACTGAACACTGTGGTTATTGTTCCCACGGAAAAACAGGCCACTTGCTGGTCACTTACTCCAAGGATCTTCCTTTGGCACTTTGAACACTCAGGGGCGAAGAATTTCTCATAGCAGACCTCGCAATACAGCGCCCCTTTCTCTTCCACAAATCCAATGTAAGCCATGGAGGTTTTGCAATGAGCACAATTAAATTCCTCTGGATGCCACGACTTCCCCAAAGCCACCAAGAAAGGTCCTCTGTTTAGAAAGAAGAAATTTTGTCAGCAAATGCCCCTGGGTTGGCTTCTGCAAAAGCTGTTAATAGGCTTAACCTGCGATACCTCTGTGCCATTACTACACAGTTCACAAACTTATACTGCTCCACCCCTCTTTCCTCCTACGGGCTCTAAGAAAGCATCAAGTATTGACTAGAACTATTCCCATTGAACTATCTCCCAGAAACACCTGAGCACAATAAAGACTAATTCTCTTCGTTTCACTGTATTTCAGAAATCTTATTTTAGAACTACATTAAATACAGTGCTGAAGTGGCGGCTACTAGGGAAGAGAAGGAGAAGGATGTTCCCTATGTTCCCACCTATTTCCATCTATTGCAAAGAGATGTTTGACTCAGTGATACAATCAGCTCTCTTTCAGTGTGCATTTGTATCGAGGCCACAAATGTTCAAGTAGACTTGACTCCATTAAAAGCCAATAACACCAGTTTCTTGTGAGACAAAAATTCAATCGCTGTCCTTATCCAACAAATTTGTTACAGGATAACCGATCCCACTTGTTGAGGGTTATTTTTGTTGTTGGGGTTTTGTTTCCTCCTCCATAAGTTAGTTAAAATACGACCATTTTCTCCAAATACAGAGCCTCCTCTACTATTTGCAAACACAAAATAATGATGTTTTTATAGCATTTGTCTGGCTAATGCAACAAGGTTAATAGACAAGATGAAACTGTCCGTTTCGCAGTCAACAAAACTTCTCAGTTTGTAACTGATAAATCCCAGGCATATGCCATTGTATCTGCATTCATTTGAAAACATACTCAGCATGCTACTACCTTTAATGAACTTATTTACTTTAATGAGGTGCATCCTAGGTCCCACCAACACTCAACCTTCCAGAATTTAGGTTTCAGGTGAACTTTGTGGTTCAAGTTCATCTCCCTCACCAGATTTCCCATTTTTGCAATACCAATAGAGATGCCATTCTTTCAGCAATGCATCACTTTTTTTTTATCTAATATTTCACTGCAAAAAAAGTGTAAGGTACTAATATCACCACCCTGTTGCTAAACATTTTTTTTTAAATCGAGTAAGATACACGAACATTTTTGTGTAAGATAAGATTCTCATATGAACAAAGCGACAGCAATAGAGGAAAAAAAAAAACCTTGAAATTTGTTTCCAGGGTTATACTGACTGCAAGATGGGAACATAAGCGGGCAGAGGACAGAGAGCAACTTCATTGAGAGTAACTTCATTGAGAGTAGAGGGTAATTATTTTCTGTTCTACATTTTCTCTGGAGATGCTACGTATTTTCAACAGGATGAGAAGTCAAAAATAAGGGACTCAAACACATTTAGGACAATTCTCACACCCTCTGAGATGATGAACATACTTAATCTGCAACAGTTTCTTCTACTCACCTCTGATTACTGGAAAGAAAGCAGTGAAAAAGGGTTCCTGGAGAGCAGCTCGTAGCCCTTTAAGGAGGGAGCGGGGCTCGAGCGCAGCTCTCTGGCCCCCGCTCCCAGTGGATGCCTGAGCAGTGCAAACACTGACCTAACCCGATACCCTCCCGCCGCCCTACAAGCACCTTTTTACATCAATGCCCTTTCAGTTATGTACTGATCAAACAATACAAGCCCTCATGTACAACAAAGTGCTCTCAGTGCACCGTGTCAGCACAGGCTAATTTAACAGATTCATTAACGCAGGGCTGACACCGAAGAGGCTCTCCCGGCTCCAGGTAGGATTGAGTTTCTGGCCATCTGCACTGAAACGATAGGCTCGGTTAGCTCTGCAATGGAAAGAAAGTACACTAACGACGGGAGGGGAAGGAATTTTTACAACATCTGCTGCATTTAGCTCTCCAGAGTTTACAGCTCTGACAAGTTGAGGTTAGCCATTCAGGACAGCGCGCAGGAACCCAGACGGATGGGGAACAGCCCGAGAGTGCATCTACAGAGTTTCTTTCCCAAAGTCCCCAGACAGCTGTGGCCGTGCCCTGCACAATGTCTCCGAGGTGTTCCATTAGCGGGCTGGCTCCCTGCACACGTGTCCAGAAGAACGCTTTCTAAATACAATTTTACTTTTAATCAGGCCGTAGTTTAAACATGTCAAGCTGACGCTGGAGCTTAATGATACCAGCGACTTAAAAGCTGCCCCAAAGCACATGGAAGAAAGAAAAAAAAAAAAACAAAACCAAACACCTGCCACGCAAAATACACTGAAACGTGATATTCAGAACTTGGAGGTGTTCCTGGTCTCTGCATACTTTTGCGATTGAAATGATAGCTTCCAGTAATGAAAGGTATTTATGTGCTCTATTCATCTGAAAAGGAGTTTAAAGCCCCAATTTGAGTAAGGGGGCCACATGCCCACACTCATGCAACCTGATGGGAAGTAGCTAGGGCATGAAATGCTAGGAAGATGGCTGCAGATGGCTTCACCCTTCCTTCTCAATTTATAAACAAAAAACAACTAAAAAATCCCACATGCCTCTGTCAACTTGAACATACTTTGAAAGGTGGTGCTAAAGACCCACGTTCCTTCCATCCAAAGATATGGGATGATCCAACTAGCAACGGTTGGCTATGAATGTGCCTCTATGCCAGGCTTCTTGGACATGCTAAGGGTTTCTGAACCAATTTCCAACATCACCATCTAGACCACATGAACCAAACTCACAGACAGAGGCAAACAGTTGTGTTGGGTTTTTTGTTTGGTTGGGTTTTTACAAGAGATTCTGATGTATTTAGAACAGTATTTACAGAATCTTATGCCCCAAAGGATCACCAGGTACCTAAATTTGGTAGCCACCTAAAACATCTGGGTCCTGCATGTAGCAATGATATAGGGGCAAACTGGAAGGAGAAGTAAATAACATATATGGAATATAAGCGTAATTTCACTATCTTTCCCCTTGTAACTAAATATAACTTTATCAGTATGGTCATGATGTATTAGTATGCCAATAATCTAGCTCCTCATGTGGCTTTTATTATGATAGCAAGCCAGAACTGAAATTTGGTGGTAGAGAGATCAAAAGGATTTCCACATCTGCTAAGTAGGCCGCTCACTTTACAGTTAGCCATACGGCAGTCTACACTCTGGGAAGTTTCTTTGTATCCTCACTTGAAAATGCCACTGTATATAATTTCTGTATAGGAGATGCTGAAGGGAAGCACCATTCATACTTTTTCCCTCTTGCCTTTAAAAACAATTAAGCTGTATGAAAAGGTGACAAAGGCAAATCGTCATTCACAAGCAGACACGCCAAAGAGTACATTCTCAATGGAGATCCAGGGAAACCACATTTGGACTTCAAAGGAAGAGCCAACTCTGCACTGCAGCACTCGGTAAGACGGCCCAGGAACTGGAAGTCTTCATCGGGGAATGTCAGAAGTTTGTCAGACCGTCACAGCAAGTAGATCATGGGAAATTTAGTTTGCCTCCAGCTTTGATTCTTTTAGACATGGAAAGAAAAGCTTACTTAATGAAGCTTTGGAAAAAACTAGAATCTTCAGACAATCACTATATGAATAATTAAAGATACATTAAAAAGTTATAAGATGTCTCTAAGAAATGGTTTTGGCTCAACCAGCCATGGTTATTCTATACCTGAGTGTAAAGTAACCAACTCCACAACACATTTTGGCTTCAAAACAGATGTACAATGCAATGTTACTTGATCCTCCTCCTACCTTTTCATAGGTAATGCTACCACCAAGGGCATGAGCTGTAATTATGCTAAAACTTGAATTCAGAATGCCATTGCAATCTTTCAAATCCACTGTATGCTGTGAACAGGAGGCATATTTGGCATTGATTAATGCATGTCAACTCATCCTCAAATGAAACAATGCTTGCTTTTAATAATTGAAGTGGCATTTAACATATGAAGAAATATAAGGATGTAAACACCACCAGCAAATTACAAAGAAGTTAGATGTGGGTATCAGTTACTATTCATGAAGAGGTGTCACTTACAATAGGTGACAATGGCTTAAGTACTGTCAAATAGGGCTCCGCAGTTTCTCCTCATGCAGCCACTAGGGAGCAAAGGTTGCGCTATGGACCAATACGCTCCCCTACTTACAGGGCGGCAGCTCATCTCCTTCTTAATGCGATCAAAGCCGGGAGCAGCAGCAAGTGATTTAAGGGCCTAGAGGAGAGGTTGGCTGCTCAGGAGTGATCTGTGGACTGTGCTGTGAGACCCCACGGCACAGAGCATCAGTGAACCCTGCTAAACCACAGGTGCTGCAAAAAGCACTGAAGTTTCTTGCATGAAAGATGCAGCATAGAGTGGATTTGCTACGTTCGTATTTATTTTTTAACTGAAATGATGGTATGAAAAAGGAAAGCGCATAGTTGCTTGCCTATTATTTACCAGACACAAATCCAAAGCTCTCCACTGCCCAGGGAACAAAAAAGTCAGAATACTAAAGACAGACAGGATGGTTATATAGGCCAAACTGTTCAACGAATCAGATGAATCTCATCCAAAAAGTGTGTAGACCTTTTTGATATTAATCTTCTATTTTGCGGTGAAGCAAAATATCTGGATTAGAAAAGATGTACACCTGTGTTGGGAATTTGTATAAGTTTTTTCTATTGCTTCAAGGGGATTCAGATCATATATTTTTATTTCCTTGACATATACAATGAAAGTAGGAAAAACTTCTCCAAAACATCACAGATCGGGTAGCAAAGAGTCCTCAAAATTTAACCTGATGTTAACTGAACTGGTAGTGAACTATCCGAACAAAAATCTAATGGAAGTAAACAAGCTGGACTCGATTCACCCCTAGAGATCAAGTGATTTGAGTTAGCTGCATCTTCTGATGCAGAACCCAAGCCAGGGCTCAAGAGGCTGTAAAAAGCCATGGTGGAAAGGCTGATTTTCTATTATACTGAATGAAATTTATACAGCTCATAGAGCTCCTCATTTTTTCAGAGCTCATGTTTTCTAATCAAACAAGTCTCTCTAGCTGCAGTGAAACACAGTGCAGGCTCTCCTATTTTGTTCACTGAAAACACAGGACACAGACAAATAAAGAAGAAATATTACAATGCATTACTTTCCCCTTGTAGTTCAACAACACAGATGACTGAACAAACAAGAAGAAAACATTTTAAAAGAATACATTTCTTCCAGTCATAGAATCATAGAATAATTTAGGTTGGAAAAGACCCTTAAGATCATCAAGTCCAACCGTCAACCTAGCACTGCCAAGTCCACCACTAAACCATGTACCTAAGCACCACACCTACATGTCTTTTAAATACCTCCAGGGATGGTGACTCAACCACTTCCCTGGGCAGCCTGGTCCAATGCTTGATAACCCTTTCGGGGAAGAAATTTTTCCTAATATCCAGTCTAAACCTCCCCTGGCACCACTTGAGGCCATTTCCTCTTGTCCTATCACTTGTTACCTGGGAGAAGAGACCGACCCCCACCTCTCTACAACCTCCTTTCAGGTAGTTGGAGAGAGCAATAAGATCTCCCCAAGCCTCCTTTTCTCCAGGCTAAACAACCCCAGTTCCCTCAGCCGCTCCTCATCAGACTTGTGCTCTAGACCCTTCACCAGCTTCGTTGCCCTTCTCTGGACACACTCCAGCACCTCAATGTCCTTCTTGTACTGAGGGGCCCAAAACTGAACACAGTATTCGAGGTGCAGCCTCACCAGTGCCGAGTACAGGGGCACGATCACTTCCCTACTCCTGCTGGCCACACTATTTCTGATACAAGCCAGGATGCTATTGGCCTTTTGGGCCACCTGGGCACACTGCCAGCTCATGTTCAGCCAGCTGCCAACCAACACTCCCAGATCCTTTTCCACCAGGCAGCTTTCCAGCCACTCTTCCCCAAGCCTGTAGCGTTGCATGGGGTTGTTGTGACCCAAGTGCAGGACCTTGCACTTGGCCTTGTTGAACTTCATACAATTGACCTTGGCCCATCAATCCAGCCTGTCCAGATCCCTCTGCAGAGCCTTCCTACCCTCAAGCAGATCAACACTCCCACACAACTTGGTGTCATCTGCAAACTTACTGAGGGTGCACTCGATCCCCTCATCCAGATCATTGATAAAGACATTAAACAGAACTGGCCCCAACACAGAGCCCTGGGGAACACCGCTTGTGACCGGCCGCCAACTGGAGTAAACTCCATTCACCACCACTCTTTGGGCCCGGCCATCCAGGCAGTTTTTTACCCAGTGAAGAGTACACCTGTCCAAGCCATGAGCAGCCAGTTTCTCCAGGAGAATGCTGTGGGAAACCATGTCAAAGGCTTTACTGAAGTCTAGGTAGACAACATCCACAGCCTTTCTCTCACCCACTAAGCAGGTCACCTTGTCATAGAAGGACAACAGGTTAGTCAAGCAGGACCTGCCTTTCATAAACCCATGCTGACTGGGCCTGATCACCTGGTTGTCCTGTACATGCCGCATGATGGCACTCAGGATGATCTGCTCCATAACCTTCCCCAGCACCGAGGTCAGACTGACAGGCCTGTAGTTCCCCAGATCCTCATCCAGCCCTTCTTGTAGGTGGGCATCACATTTGCTAACCTCCAGTCAACTGGGACCTCCCCGGTTAGCCAGCACTGCTGGTAAAGGATTGAAAGGGGCTTGGTGAGCACTTCTGCCAGCTCCCTCAGTACCCTTGGGTGGATCCTATCCAGCCCCATAGACTTGTGTGTGTCTAAGTGGTGTAGCAGGTTGCTAACCATTTCCCCTTGGCTTATGGGGGCTTCATTCTGCTCCCCATCCCTGTCTTCCAGCTCAGGGGGGGCTGGGTACCCTGAGAACAACTGGTCTCACTATTAAAGACTGGGGCAAAGAAGGCATTAAGTACCTCAGCCTTTTCCTCATCCTTTGTCACTATGTTTCCCCCCACATCCAATAAAGGATGGAGATTCTCCTTAGCCCCCCTTTGGTTGCTAATGCATTTATAGAAATATTTTTAATTGTCTTTTATGGCAGTAGCCAGATTAAGTTCTAGTTGGGCTTTGGTCCTTCTAATGTTCTCCCTGCATAACCTTATGACATCCGTGTAGTCCTCCTGAGTTGCCTGCCCCTTCTTCCAAAGGTAATCCCAGGAAATCTCTATTTTTTAGGGAAGAAATAAAATGCAAGGTAGATGAAAATTGGGATGATCTGCACATTGACATGAAAAGTGGTTATAGTTCCCCAGATGAGACAATCATGACTAACTGTCAGAAATTACTGACCAAACAATGCAACCCAGATTCAATTCTTCCTCCATATGAAATTCTGGCTAATGATAGGATATCTTAGGGGCTCAGCAGAGTTTAACTTAATCTCATTTGGGAAACTTGTGTTTGTGTGCTTAATCTTTTCTACCCATGTCATACAAGTCAAGGACACCAGCTACCATAATACCCAAAGGCCAGAGATCCCACCAAAGAGCTTGAAATCTAACATTGCAGGAAATGAGTATTAATCCAGTCCTAGCAATTGTTAAACCTCTGTTCCTTGCTTTTCTTATATGGATGGAGCCTGCTATTTTTCCTCTTCTCAATCAGAAATTCTCATTTATAAACCAACATTTGTGACAAGTTCGTCTTTATAAGACTATACTCTCTCATTGGTTTGCAACTAGCTAATCTTCTCAATTTTATTGGAATGGGTGTGTAAGTGAAAACTAACTTGCTTACTTTTCTTTGGTTTTACTTCTGCTCTACTCCACTCAGCTTTCTGGTGCTCTGTAAAACAGGTTGTAAGGCTGTGACTGTTAGCAGTTCACAATGTCCTCCTCCATTATTACTCTCATTCTCAGTTTCGTTAGATAAACCATGCATGAAAACACTGTTCTGCAATATTGAAATGGAGCCTTAAAACACTTGTGATCAAGGAATCAAAAACCACGAAAGCAAAACAAAGCCCTGCTGTCAGAGAGCCCACAGGATGAACAGATACAAACCTAATGACTTGATTACAGTGTGCACACATGGGAGTACGCTTTCCTGCAGGAATATGCTCTGCCCTCTGAACCAACGTGTCTTGCTCGTTTAGCTGAGGTGCTGTTGCAAATTTTTCACTCGGGTCAGTTGTTCCAGGTGGTTTAATACTGTTTGATGTCCATCCACTGGCAGGAGCTGGAGAAAGAGTGCCAGAAGCATTTAGAAGACCATCCTTTCAGTACCAAGTAAATTATTTTGAAATACAAGCAACCAGCAACATTTGCCTAACATTTTTGTCCACTGTATACTTGCCTACTTAAAGGAACAAATTAAAAACCACTTATTTTTCCCCTCCTCCCCCACCAAGTAAGTCCTACCTACTTTATGAAATGTCTGTGAAATAACACAGAATAGTTTTGGCTAACTTGTAGAAGTAGTAGACAAATTTCAACATACTAAAGAAGTTAGGCAAAAGAATATACAACCTGTGAAGGCATTATTTTGCTTTAGATACAAAAGCTGAAGCCAAGAATATCAGTGTATGAACAGAGACAGGAGAATATGTCATACCTACTCAAAACATTTTACAGTAAGTGCAATAGATCATATGTCATTACTAACAGATTAAACAAGAGTACGCATTCAATACAACATGTACAGGAACTTAAAATACAGCACTGTATAAGGAAAACATATTTCTAAATCAAATTTAAACACTAGTCTAGATCACTAGATACTGCCAATCTGAAGCACTCCAAAGGCCACTTCACATCCTCTTTGTAAAAGTTATGACACTGAAATAAAAACCTGACGCTTTCAGAAATGTATATATCCACACACTCCCATTTGTGCTCAGGTTTTTAGAGTCATAGAATAGACATAAGCTTTTACGGAGTACGAAAAAAGCATTTACAAAAATGAAAGGCACAGATGATACTGTTGCCAAGGGTAATGGAGAAACAAACAGTCCTCAGCTTTTCTTTCTCCTCTATTGATATATGTACCTTGGTAACGTACAAGCTACAGCAACACGAGTTTATGGGAGCAGTTATTCCTGTGAAGTGGAGAATTCTTTTTCAAGTATGCTAAAAAAGCCCAGATTTCCATAGCCTTTTGTTTGAAACCACAGGCAAGAGAAACCATGAGTGTTTAGCCGGTGTCCTGGCTGTAGTGCAGCCGTACTAAACCTTGTAAATCAAAAAGTGAAATGAAGATCCGAGTGGAAGCTCAGAGAGAAACAACCAAGCAATGACAGAGATGTTGGACAGCGCAGGATGATGCTTCTGTTGCAATGATGCAGCTTTCTAACACGAGGTCAGGGCATTGGTATTTGCAAAAAACCTAGTTTGTGGAGCTCTTAATCTTCACACTAGTCTTCCTCTCCCATCTTTCATATCGTCTTCCAGGGAAAAGATGAAAAATTATTTATCGTTATCTCCCTTAATGTAATGCTGACCAGCCTCCGCCCTACAGTAAAGTTGCGAGTACCTTTCAGGTAAAACATTGCATTCCCTGCTCAAATGGAAGGGGCATACAAATTTACAGAGAAGATGAATTTAAGCGACAGTGAACACACAGCAAATTCAACAGAAATGCCAATCCCTTGCTATTTACAGAAGTAAGATAGCCACACACTACACAATTTAATCACAACTATACGGTGAACTTAGTTAACAAAACCCCCCTCTACTCATGCGTATTTGTAGGCTAAGGCAACGCAGCTGGAAGAGAAATCCTTTTTAACACCAATAGTTTTGTACTATAATTATGCTTGGTATTAATCCACTGATATGGGCTCAATAGCTACTTTTGCTTACACTTTCTGTGTAGGAAGAAGCAATACAGCCATACATCTTTTTTTGTCTAACTGGCTGGTTCATAAAATTTTCTCAAATAAGGTAATCTCAACACTGACATATTTTTTGATCCTTTTCAGTATCTGAAGTAGCAAAAAGTATACCAGTTCAACAGGGTTTTTTCTACTGTGTTTTTATTTTTTTTTTTAATACAAGACTATGGGTTATATTTAATGTAGAATTAATTAACTTGCAATATCTTGAAAAAACAACACCTTGATTCTAGAAACATTTAGCATTCCTGAGTAGAAAGTATTTCAGCATAAAAGCACTTTATCTTGAACAAATCACTCTGCCACTGTAGTTCATTTTAGATTATAAATGCCTGCTAAACTGAAAACATAGGAACAGATAAAAATGGAAAAGGTGGCAGAAAGTCTTTGAACACATGAACAAAAGTGGTTTTGATTAATAGCATTTCCCTCCTCTGTCATCACACATGGCCTTCTAATTTTCAGGTCTCATTTCATGAGGAGACAAAAACACACACTAAAGCCAAATCTGTTTGAAGACTGCTTTTGCCATAAATCAAATTGCAGCGCAGCTTCTAGTATATCGCTAATTTCTGTTTGAGTTATCTGCTGAATCCCAAAGCCCATTCAGACACACCAGCTAGCTCTTGTTTGCACTGTGTAGTTAAAAAAGGTCCTTCTGCTTGCTTAAAGGGAAATAAAAAAGTACAGTTATTCCCTTTTCTTTGGTCTCATTACAGCTTTCATTAACGCTGTTTTTATGAATGATGCTTTTCTGAACACTACCCAACTTTAAAGTTACTACTGGCCAGGAGCAGGATTTGTCTACATAAACTTTCTCTCAGACATGTTAGACAAATCAGTCATTTCTGAGTTACTCAAAGCACTAAAAAAGGAGAGAAGGAGATAGTCCATCAGTCTGGGAAGTAACTTCGTCTATTAATGACGCTACATTAAAACAAAAATTCTCTTTTAAGCGAACCATACTATAAACCACACAAATTAGTACTGTGTTAAGCAAGAGGTGTGACCTAAGCAAAAACAAGCTGGGTATTTAGTGTTGAGGACCAACAAAGGCAAATGGATCCACTCCACTTCCACTGAAATTGGTGAACTCAAGTTCAAAGCCCAGACCTCCAGCAGCTGCAGGACTCCCATGGGAGCACAGCCACAATGCAAACAGAATAAGGGGAATAACAAGCAAGCCTTAAGCCTTCAGATACTTCTATATTTGCCAGAATATTTTTGGATACTGGACAAAAACTAAGTTAAAAAAGGCTTTTTGCCTGTCATCTGTAAATTTATGTCACTATTTGGTCTACTATGGTGGGAACAATACCTAGTTGATGACCGCAGATACCATCAGCAGCTGAGAACTAAGACAGAAAAAGTTGCCTTCTGCTCAAAAATCTTTGAAAAGCAAGACCTTAAAGCATTTTATTAAACACTCTCTTCTTCCATCTCTTGGGGCCAGTGTAAAGCCAGGAAGCTCCCTGCCCATGCTCACAATTTGTCCCCACAGCATTCTCTCAAGGGGGATTTTTCTCCTTGCTGGTATTCACATTAAGACCTCGTTGGTCTTGCACAGTATTATTCCCCTCTATTCCTGTTCTGAAGTGGACTCAAGTTTCTTTCAGTTCAGATTTTTCATCCTAAAGAAGAGGAGTCAGTCTGCTTCCATTGCCTTTAGATCCATACTCTTATTAAAGAAAATACACCAGTGAAGTACAGTAATAGCTATTTCACCACATTTATTATACTGGTTTCTTTGTAAACCTTCTGCAGTTGTTCTACCAGATTTTTTTTTCACCATAGATCATTCTCCCTTTCTCAACGCTTGATTTGCCTCAGTCTTTTATCTTCCTCATTCCCATCTGAACACCAGTCTAAGGACAGCTTTTATTGCCCACTTGTGTCTTTCCGTAGGCCAGAAACATGCTTTTAACACTGCGGTAATTCTAGCAAAGGTTCATTACTTCCACTGCAACCCACGGAGCATTTTTTTGTTGGTGGTGGTATTTTTGTGGTTTTGTTTGTTTGTTTCGTGTTTGGGGTTTTTTGTTTGGTTGGTTTTTTTAACCCCGCTATTAGTTCCCTACTTAAAATCTGTATGAATTCTCAGTATTTTTTTCCAACAATATTCCACCTCTTGTAGCTACAGAATTTCAAATATTAGGTCTGTTTTCTTGTTTAGAATGAACATTGATGTTTCCTAACTATCCCTTCTACTTAAACAGCAAGTTAAGTCCTGTGCTGGACAAGGTGTTTTTTCTGCAAGCAGAGAGGAAGGGGACACTCTCAGCATTCCCACATTCTCCTCCTCTCCTTTCTCCTCCCTATTCCCTTGGAAACCTTTCAGATGGAAACGCAACTACATGATTTAAAGAAAAACGTCAGGCCCTGAAAACTTATGCAGGTGTTTTTCCTTGTAATAAGAAGCTTTTACCAGGGCACACCAGTAATAAATAGCAAGGTAGGTACAAATCATTACGCTCAATCTAAGCAAAGACCTCTCGACTCTTGGCAATCGGTTTGAGCCCTCCTGTGGTTTGTGCTTTATACTTTGCTTTTACATTTTACATATATGACTTTGGATCCCACCAGCAGCTCTGTTCTCAGAGTGCTGGGGAGGTGCCCTGGTACTCGAGATCTGGCGAGGTACATGCACATTTTTAATTGCGAACGATGGCCGAGTGGGGAGGGAAAAAGAACTCCAGCTGCCTCACGACACAATCTCACCACATGTCTTTTGGGCACCACCTTTGTGGCATGAAATGAGACAGGGTGCAGCAACCTTTGTGGGTGCTCTGAAGAATTATAAATTATAATAAGTAAGTACAATAAATAAATAAAAGAAATTCTAACTTATAGGAATTATACACCTCATCAGGAGCTATTCTACCCTGAGTGCCAGAGATGTTCAGGTTCTCCACAAGTCATGAAAAGATTTCTATGGCCAAATTTCAGCGTTTTGCAGGCTTCACTTCACCTTCGCTCTCTTCAATTAAACCTTCTAAAGCACCATTGATTTGCACTTGTGTATTGTCATAGCTGGCTTTTCTAAAACAGAAAACACTCTGTACCCAACTATTAACTTTCTACTTTATTAGGTTTAAGTTTAGCAAACCCTTAGTGTTTGCTTTCACTAAACTCCTTGGTATGGCTAGTTTAATATTTAACAAAATTTTAGGCAAGGTAAAGAACAGGCTTTTTTTCTTTTTCAAAAATCCCAGTGTGACTTTGCCCTCGTTAGACTAACAATAGGCTGTTCCATCGCTGAGCACATGGATAACTGCAAACACTGGCAAAAGGTTTGGAAGACAAAGGGAGAAAGGCGGATACGCGGCGGTGCCAAAGTCACTTTGACAGAGGTTCTCGTAGCAACAATACAACAGCCTGAACTGTTTAACGCTCACTTAAACATAACATCAGACTTCATGTAATATCTATAAATAACAATGCTACTTTAAGCGGTGGGAGTGCCAGAACTTCGTTCTAACTCTAAGTGTTCTAGCTCAGTGATTTATACGCTGCTATCAAACTACTGTATTATAAATGGAAAATATAAAGCTTCATAAGTCCAATTTTCTGACTTTTCTTAACATATCTGTACAGTAAGAAATCTTCCTGTTCTTCCCTCCAAACCAAACAGATGGCCGGATGAAGCAACGTGTCTGAAAAGCTCGGCTGTCAGCTCATTACATTAGCCATATATAATCCTCCATCCACTCCTAGAGCCGCGTGAAATCGCACAAGTTCAATGGAGGAAGCTACAGGACAAGCAAGAGGGGAGGAAAAAAAAAACCAACACCCCACCCCCACCCCCACCCCTGTGTTCAGCAGTTTTCCTTTTGTTTCCTACGGAGTCTTGGAAGCACAGTCAGAGCTAAACCCCTGCCGCTGATTAAAGGCAGAACAGGAAGGATTAAACCATTATCATGTCTTTAAATGCCGGCGAAGGCTGGTATGCGCCCCGTGGAAAATCACAACAGGTGCCACCCCGGCCCAATTTCAACAACCCCTGCAACTTGAGGGGCTAGTTCCTGAGCTAGCAACCAGCCTTTCAACTGGAAAGGCTCCGGCTAAACTAGCTGTAAAGCATCTTAATTAAAATGAGTACGGTGGTTTTGGCTCGCTCAGCCTGTCTCCTTGTGATTTGTTACATCACATACCGGCACAAATCTGGCACAACTGGTGCCGCTTTTACCAAAAACGTGCCTCGAGGAGAAAGAGAAAACAGAGACCTGTACAATAGTGTTTCATTTCTCTGGAGTGACAGTTTAGAAACCCATTCGGTAGCTTTCCGCCAATAACATTTTGCCTCCCTTGCTTTTAGCTCCTGTTTTGACCTTGACAGCTTGACTATGCCTGCGGAGAGCACGACTGTCCAGCCTCACTCACATGCAGATTATCTGCCAGTTTCATGGAGCTGATGGTTAACGTTCAATAGTGAATGCATTTACCAGAGGAATATTGACTTTTCATTTGTTGAACAAATATTAGGCATAATTTTTGGATGTCCTACACCTGTACACCTGAACAGGACAGGACACATCACTGCTCTGAGCTGGCGCTAGCAAATGAAGGGGAACTGATCTGGCGAGCCAGCCTGTGACAACAGGCTAGTTGCTTTTTAAGAAATCAAAGATGACGAGCATCTAATTTTGCAAGTCAGTGAATATTCCCACTCGATGGACGTGAAACAACCACAGAGACAAATAATCTCTTCACCTCTGTTTAAACAACTAGAGAAAGGAACATGCATCTATCTGATTTATGTACGCAATTAATTTAAGTGCACAGCTTGGTGCAATAGCACATGAATTTAGCAACATCAAATCACAGGAAAATTGTCAAAGGTCATATTTGTAACAGAAAGCTGAGTTTCTATTCAGCAGATCCTGTAGTGAGGTATACTAGGTCATTCTGCCTCCAACCAGGAGGTGGTACATTTCTGCATCATTACCATGATCTGCCCTTTCTTAAATATAAACATTCAAGTTTTAGAAACATATTCATTTTTTTACCATGTCTGCAGGAGTTACATTTCATAGTACCATCAAATTAAGGTTGACATTTATAAATTACTCTGGTTTCACAACGGGTTTTGCTTGGCTAAGTGACTTCACATTACTTAACTTGTAAGAATAAATTCTTGTGGTTTGCTGTCACATGATGATATAATCATTTAGATTAGATGAAAAATTAATAACAGTCCATACACCAGGATCAGGAAGCTTTTGTGTTTTGACCTGTCAATCATACCACTTTTATGGACAAGTCTTTCCGTTTTTATGAATGGTGACTGCATCGTGGAGGAGCAATCTTTAACAATCTTCTTCAGTGAAAAATACTGGAACTGTTTATATTTTGGGACTGTTTCTAGCAGAGGCCTTACCAAAAATATAAGGATTTGCCTTAAGAACTTGTAGCGTTACTCCAGTTTCTTCCCCAGGTTCAGACCATGGTCCTCAATGGGCACGTAGCCCCTTGAACTCCTATAATAATTTGTCCTGCCTTTAATTTCCTGTTCTACAAAGGAAACAAATCGGGATGAGATGGCCCTAAAAACAAAACTGCAGAAGTTTGTAAACCAAGGCGATGCTGACACAATAGTTTGGTTGTCTTTTCCATGCAAAAATATTCCCAAAGCCGATGGGCCATCAACTTAACTTACCTGGTAAGCGTGACCTGTAAGGTTAACAGAACTGAGACAGGGGCTAGGGTAATTACAAATGAAACACAGAAAAACAAAGGTGACAAGGACAGAAAGTGCCGCAAGCCCATCCCTTTATGGATCTTGAGCAAGGCCTTACGGGCAGGACACGCATTTTGCGATGGCACAATAAATCTCAGTGCCTCCCTCCTTCCCTCCCCTCTTCAGACTGTTTGACCCTATGGGCAAACTCCCCAGTCTGATACAGTCTGGATTTTACCCCATTTTCCTTAGTAAACCTCTACAGAATAAGTCACAAGGAAGGAGACAAAGACCCAAACTGTCAGTATATGCAGGACAGGATGTCAAATCACACCTAGAAGCAGGCATGTATTTTCTTCTGCTTTTAAAGTTATCGAGGGAATGGGAAATAGAAAAAAAAAATGCAGCAAGACAGCATGCTAAGGATAACTCCAGAGATGGTAAATGCAAGTCCACCAAACACACGGAAACAACTGCAAGGAAATAGCAGAATTTTTCAAACAAAGTTGCCTGGGGAGCAATTTTTCTATGCTTACAGTTGGCTTCCAAGTGTGTTCCCTCTGCTGAAGGGAGCATGTGCTTAACACATGTGCTGGCTCGGGATTAGGCAACTGACAGTTGTGGGTATTGCAGAATATGCTGACATTCCCGAGCAGCTCTACTGGAAGGGGATTATATATCCCAGTGGTATCAGGCTGAGAGAGACCCTGGGAATAAGGAAACTGGCACATGCGAGTAACTGGTCACTTAAGACTGCAAACTTTGGACGCTTCGATTGCAAACTCTCCCCATCCCATCCTCATACTCAGCTGCCAAGCCCAGGAGGAACAAAGGTCATCGATCGCAATGAAACCCTCCTCTCCAAGACGCAACCCAGCTTTTCTGGCCACCAGCTGTACCAGCTCACCATGGGACCCCTGCAATCCTGCCGGACCCCTGCAAGTGAAGCAGGACGCTGCCTGCCCAGCTCCTGCATGGGAAGGCAGGACACGGTGCTGGCAGTGCTGTGCCTGGTGCCCAGCCCCACTGGTCCCCGCTGCGCCAGCAGCTCGCCCTCCGACAACAGTGTTTTGAAGATGCCAGGAAAGAGGAGGCGATTTCACGTAGAAACGTAACGTTGGAAGTCCCAACCGCTTCTGACCATCGCAGATCCCGCTGCGCTTTCCACAAGAACAGTTCGTCTCCTGGCCAAACTCCAGTTTGTGTAGCTGCATTTATTGGGTAATTATACTTTCTTAAATTGTCCCAGCAGTTTCAATTTGCCACGGTGCTATTCACTTCCTTTCAAGATGCCGTGGAGTGTTACAGCGTGCTTGACAAACAGCTGTTACTTTTCACCCAAGAAGTGACTGCATGGCAGTGGTGGGTGAAAGCCATTTCTGTACGTGCATCATGGGCTTGCATGTGATACCAGGACTGTAAAATGCCTTGGGGTTCCTTGGGGGTGAGCAATGCCACATAAGCGTAGAGTAATAGTTTAGCTATCAAATAGTAACATAACTCACTGCAATGGAGCTAGGATGTTGTAGGCAACTTTTTTTAAAACGGGATATAATCTTGTAAGAAGCGTCTCCCCCTGGTGGGTGAACAGAACACCACAGCTCAACACAAATGAAATGAGAACTATTATAAATTCTAGACTGTACACTTTACACACAGTAACAGCCACAATTTGACTTATTTCAATAACTGAAAAAATCAACAATAGAGACAAGAGAGGCTGACAGCAAATGTGTTATTCGCAGACCTCCGTCCAGGCAGGTGCCACCGCTGCACTGTATGCACACCCCACCTGCCCCGCATCTTCAACTCCTTGTGCACCCAATGCACCAAAGCTCAGACTTTTTTTGTTCATTTGTTTGACAAACCAGGCTTTTATCCTGCTTATCCAGCTTCTTACCCATGCCTTAAAAGTAAGCGTGAGTGTCGTGGTTTAACGCCAGTCAGCAACCAAGCACCACGCAGCTGCTTGCTCACCCTCCCCCCCGCCCCCAGTGGGATGGGCGAGAGAATTGGAAGGGCAAGAGTAAGAAAACTCATGGGTTGAGATAAGAGCAGTTTAATAATTGAAATAAAATATACTATAATAATAAAAATAATAACGAATTGTAATGAAAAGAAAAACAACCAAAAAGAGAGAGGAATAAAACCCAGGAAGAACAAGTGATACAACCACTCACCACCCACCGACTGATGCCCAGCCAGTCCCCAAGCAGCGATCACTGCCACCCGGCCAACTCCCCCAGTTTCTATACCGAGCAGGATGCTGTATGGTATGGCATAGCCCTTTGGCCAGCTGGGGTCAGCTGTCCTGGCTGGGCCCCCTCCCCTCCCAGCTTCTTGTGCACCTGGCAGAGCATGGGAAGATGAAAAGTCCTTGCCTAGTGTAAGCACTGCTTAGCTACAACTAAACCATCAGTGTCTTATCAGCATTATTCTCATCCTAAATCCAAAACACAGCACTATACCATCTACTAGGAGGAAAATTAACTCTATCCCAGCCAGAACCAGGACAGTGAGACAGCCATCCCTCATTTCCTCTACCAAACTACTGAGGAATCCTGTAATATCAGGATTTTATTCCAGAGAGGGATAAAACCTCTGTTATCTTCAGAGTGGGTGACTAGCATAGTAGCTAGCATTCGTGGGTACCCCATGAGTGCCCTCCAACAGCAAATGAGGATAGTTCAGCTCCAAGGGTGCTATCGCTGTGAGATCACTTGGATCATGATTGACTTCTGTACAGAGAAACCCAGCACCTGAAGCATCTCCAGGTTCACTATCTCAGCCATTCATTTTAGACCATCTTTTTCCTCCACACCTTTTTCTTGCCAGGTCATGAAATAGAGATCAATGGAGATCATACCTCAGTTCCAACAAAAACCCTCTGACACCTTTAGGCATCTCTGCACAATCTCAACAGGAAAAACAAACAAACAAACAAACAAACCAAAAAACCCCCAAAAAACAAAAAAACAGGCAAAAAAATCCAAGACCCTAAACCAAAAGCCAAAAAAGAAATCATGCTACTTTTAATTAAAAAATAAGGGTACTCTCTGGTAGTCTATCCAAGAAAGTGAGATTCCAGCTAATAAACTAAAAGATGCTGTCTGACCAAATGACTTCTGTGTTGTCAGACATCTTAATAAATAAAATCACTGGTAATATTCATGCCACGCCATCAAACAGGAGATTATAGCTTCCCCAGACACAAACAGAATCCTGCAACATATGTGCTTTGCTATGGAAACAACTTGGTGTTGTATACAGTATTCATTAGAAGGGTGAGTGCTATTAGAGCTACAAAACTGTACTCCAAATAAGTTTCTGCTATTCATACCATACTGATATACACATTTACATAAGATTATGTCTTCTTTCTAATTATTTCCTAAGCTAGACTTCAAGTATGAAATCAATCAGGCTCAAAGGGAGGGGGTTTTTTTGTTTGCTTAAAATTTTGTCAGGCCTATAAGCTATGAAGCCAAATTTTGTTTGGCCTGGGAAGCACTGGCAACTTTACTTTAAAGAACACTTTATGCTCACAGACTGCAAACAAACAGCAGAATTAATAACCAAAGTCCAAACATGCCCTGAAATGCTTATAGTCTTTTTCTTCAAAATCTGACTACTTTTATCAAAACACTCAACTATTGAAACAATTTTACCTGCTGTTTTCAGCCTTATTGAATAAGCTCAGGCACAGCAAAACTTTGGATATTTTTATTTTTGCGCTTCCCCATTTTAGGAAACTTTGAGTTTTCAATGCCTCTCTCTCCTACAGTTTTTATTTCTGGCTCCCCCAATATTTTTGGGGGAGGTGATGACTTTGCTTCTTTGGAAGTTAAGCAGTACATCCCAGGCCACTACAGCAAGGCAGCACAGAGCTGACATCCTCACAACCATTGCCTTCCACCAGCTTGTCTATCAGTATGAATTTCGTAAGTTTTTTGTAAGCTATTCTGCAACATTACAACCAAAATTTCTCTGTCTGGCTTTACCCCTCACCTACCTATTTGGTACCTCTAATGTGAAAAAAGAACTTCATATTATGCAGAGCATGGGCACAGATTTTCAGAGAAGTACGGAATCAAGTGTAATTTAATTCATCCTTATAAATCTTTCTCCTTCATGTGTCCATCATAAAAAAAAAAAAGGAAAAAAAAAAAAAAATCTATTTCAGACATTACACTTATATTAATACTAAAGCATGCTAGTAGGATTTGGCAATGAAACACCTACCAACATACTGAAAATGGGTGCAGTACTACTGAGACCCCAAGTTGACAGGTGGTTTCTGTGCAAGTGAAATAAATTTATCACTTGGTGAGACAGAAAGAGTTACACGAAACATGTAGCACAATCAGTCACTTCTAAGAATGCAGGATTATCATATTCCCACAAATGCTTGCCGTAAGTACACACGCTACCAAAAATGTAACTTTAAAGAGAGTTGGGTTTTTTTTTTTCCCTCTAATGATAGCTAACTCATAGTAGTAAAATAATGCTAGAATTAAACTGATCTAAATTTAAATAAGTCTTTACCTTGTCCTTAAGAATGTACTCGATATTTGACAGCTAAGTATAGAAATGACAGTGTATTGCCATCTTGAGGCTTGCTAGCAGAACTGCGTGTCCAAAACAAAATGCATATATTTGTTACCAGGCACAATAGTAATTTAGCCAGATGTGCCAAAGCCATTATAAAACATACACATTAACACCATATGCTTTAGCTTTATTTTTATGCCAGGGCCTCTGTAGTTCCTTTTCTGGAGTGGATGTACTTCTAAAGAGGGAAAACCCCTAACAGTAGAACTAAAAAAAAAAAAAAAAAAAAAAAAAAAAATCTATTTAGCACCTTAGATCCTGTCAGAAGGAGAATCAAGAATATTCACCTCATTCTTACAAGAAAAATCTGCAGTTAAAGCTTAATTAGTAATACAGATTTCCCAGATCCTTTGAAATTACTACTCAAGTTTAGTTCAAGCACCAAACACTGATTCAATTTAAGAAACAAGTTACATTAAAAGATGACCCCAAATTACTGCATGTGATATCACAAAAATATAAGTACACAATTACACATATGGCATTTCTTAATACAGATATAGTTATAACATAGGAGTGTCCATAAAGAAAATGGCATGCTTTCCAGACGTAAGACATTTTGGTGCTGGTTTAAAGGGGTAAGAATCACCAAACTGCATTCAAAGGTAATAGCTATTTAAATTGCAAGAACCCACCTTTACACAAATCTCCATATCACAAACCTATGCAATGCTCTGGCACCCTGCTCAAATAAAACCTACAAATGCCAAACACATAACTACTCTAATGTTTTAGTCTTTTTTTTTTTTTTTTTTTTTTTTTTTTAAATTAACATCTACTTCAGAAAAGATCACTTGGAAAACACGTGTCTGTTGATATTCCCACCCCTGAAATGGCATGGAATATACTCCGTTGAATTTACAGTCACATGGGAAGCGCCGAGTGGAAACTGTGAGGTGTGTATACATATGTTCGATTGGTATAGATGCTTTTAATAGAGGTCTGAGAGATCTGATTTTGCTTGTTTGTGAAACCAATTACATCTGTGAGGCTACTTACAAAGGGCTACTGGTTTACTAAAACTGCTAAAGCTGTTTTTCTTCTCCTCTTTTCTAAACAAACCTGCCTGGACTCAAAACACATAAATAGCCATTTGAAGGCTGTTGTTTTTACACCCAAGGTAAAGTATCTTTTCCCGAGCTACCCAAAGGTCTTTAAGCGAACAAGAAAAAGCCTCACTGAAAGTTACCTGCTTGGTTTGCAGGCTGCCAGCCCGAGTACTTGGCAGCACCCGGGGGTCCCGTTGGCTTGAGGGCTGCAGCAGACGCGGTGCTGGCGGGAGCAGGTCTCGTGTCGGTGTTTTCTTGGTGGGCAGGGACGCTCCTCGCCGAGGCGGCTGTAAAAGCAGCAGGCTGGGTAGCCTCCAGGGAATCACTGTTCAGAAACAAGGGAATTAAAAATAGAAGTCATTTCTTGCTAGAACAAGAGCATTTGTGAAACGGAGACGTGGAGCGACATCCCTGAACCCTGTTGCAACAGAGCAGCACCCACTACTCCGTCACCACTGATGCTGGGGTGATCACCCCAGGGCAATGCTGTGGAAGTTATATTTTCAAGCTGTTTTTTAAGAACTGGACACTTGAGTAATTTCTGTCAAAAGTCAATATAGACAACTAAGTCCCTTCACAATCTCCATTTAAAATAATTAAGTGTTGGCATGACACAGGTTAAAGCAGAACCCTTACTGTAAATTTGCTACAATCCCAGACTTTTTAAATACTTTTTTTTTCTTGGAGAGTAGGCAAATACTCATATAAATCAGATTATACTTGTAGATCTTAATAAAAACCATCAATCTAAAAGTGACTTAATTATATGCAATTTTCTTGTATGGGCCACTGCTCCCCCAAACAATTAAGTATTTTAAATAAGCTACATTATTCTTTTATAAGCTATAAGTTTCTTTATTCATTAAACAACATGCACAATATTTTATATTGCTGCTTTAGAGCAGTTTACAGCTGCTTTTATATTTTAAGGGTTAGCAGAACTCTTTCAGCTATTTAAAAAGACGCATTATGAGAACTGCACTTAATCACAATTCACATAGAGTGTAAGTAGCCACTAATTACATCGCCAGCAAGAAAATTTTTCATTTCTCATTTCCAGAGGCTGTTCAAGAATGAGAAAGTTATCATAACAAAATTTTTATGCAGTGTAACAGTATTTGTATAATGGATATTTGCCTTTGTGAAGCTGAAAACAAATATTTTCATTAAAAATCTTCAAATTAGAGGAGTAATTGCTAATGAAGGTCATTTGCAAACTAAGAGGATCACAAAAACAGGAAAAGAACTCAACAACGTTGCAAAATACAGCCAAACCAATTCCAAATACATATTTTGTGCAATCTGGAAACCCATCAGTTAACACATTAGAAGCCTTGCGTTCTTTCCCCTATTGAAGAAAAATTTACAGCACAGGTGCATAACGCATATTTCACCGGGGTCATTCACAGAATTATAGATTGTGCCAAGTTCGTAAAGTAAAAATCCCCGAGCTATTTTTACTTTACAAGTATTGCACACACACAATATTGCCTCGGCCACACGACATGCAAGAACATGAACACACCATGAGGCCAAAACGCAAGTTCATAACCTTGATTGTTTTGTCTCTAGATTTACAGGGTTAATAATTGACGTATTTAGAATCTTTTTCTGGGTAAGGGATAAAAAAAAGATTCACAGTTTAGAGAATATATCTGAATGCTCAGTTGAATGAGTAACAGCTATTGCATTTGTAGGCTTTTGATAACAGCGGTAGCTCTGCTGAACTGACACTGATGGATTTGCTATATGCAGCGTGCACAAGCTCAGTGAAGCACAACGTGAGACCTTGCATTCTGTTAATTTCAAATGTTAAAAGGTATTTAAAGACATTTGTATAGCGCAAATGGAGGCATTTAAGGTACACATTAGACTCCTTAAAGGCTTAGGATACAAGTCTTTTTAACAACAGATTTTGAGGCAGGGGAGATATACTGTATAAAAGCGCTGTGGCAGACTGAAAAAAAAGGATAGGAAGACATCCTCTGACATTACGTACCAGGCTCAGTAGTTGAAGACAAGGTAGTTTAGGACTGGCTTCCGCTATGAGAAAAGCGTGTGTCTGCAACTTCAGTGTCACAGAAATCTCCCTCTATACTTTTGAGTACATTTGACACTTCAAATCTGCCTGTCAGTGTCATCACTAGAAGACTGAAGGAGGAATGATAAAGCTTACGTATTTGCCAAGTTCCTCATGAGTAGCTTCCTCAGACTTCCCAGATGACACTCGCAGGTCAGGTCCAGGGCAAGCACATTTCAGTGTCAAAACACTTGTACTGTTATTAACGACAAGCCTACCTTCTAACTCTAGCTTTAATCTTTTAACTCCCTTTCATAACTCTTAAATGATTCCTCCTCCACCTGATGAATACTTACAGCAAAAATGAAAGTTTTCCATGATGCAACCAATTTATGCATAACGTTCTCAGACTAACGGTACTGCTACATCACATTTCTCAGATTTGAGGTCATATCCTATTTGGGATGTCCCTAACAGCCTGAAAATCATATGCTTCCTGTATGGCCTTGTGACACCGCCTGTACGCAGCAACCTGAACCAGGATAACCTGGCTATTGCAATGGTTTAAGAGAAAATTTGTTTTTCACAAGTTTAGAAATAACATTTTTAAAATTCTAATAATCTGTGGATGTTTATTTCAAGCCGTTCAACCTGGATCTTGATACATCTAATACCAATAAGGTCTTTTGGGCAGGCTTATATGGTCTCTGTATTCCCAGTATATCTCCTGGCTCCCCAGCACATCTCTTTCTAGCTCTGCCAGCTGGAAGAACAAAACAGATTAAAAGCTCCAAAACTGCACTTCAGCTATGGCGGGATGAAAGAAGTTCTCCATTGCTTGCTGCCTTTCCCGATGGGCAGTCCCATGTACTCATAAGGGACAGCAACTGGACAGAGCCAGTTTAGGAATCTCAGCTTTCTAGCAGAAGTAAGTGTTTACATCTCCAAAAATAAACCTTCAAAACGAGGAGAGTTTCTCCCCGTATGGTGAGCAAACGATGGATAAACATAGAGCCATTTTCAGGAAGGGGATTGTTTCCGTTCTTGTAACAATCTACCTTCATTTGCAGCTTATGCCATAAGCAATGCACATTAGTGAGTGAAGGAAAATAGAAAAGGGAAGTCAGGGAATTCATTTTCACCGCCATTATTGGCTCTACTAAGGTATCAGCAAACAAACACCACAGCTAAAGAATAAAGTCTTGCTGGCAGCACGTCCTGAACTGCACCCGTGGAGCACAGGTACCAGAACTCCTGGAGAGGTTTTCCCTTTGGATGCACACATAAAAAGATTTCCCGATAAGTATCATTCAGCAGCAAAAAGAAAGGCAGTATTTAAGGTTGTGTTATATCACTACAACTCTGTTGATATTATTTTTTTCTTTTTAAAGTGGATATGCCACAACATTGGAAAATTGGATACAACTTAAGATTGTCTGTTGGTGTCTAATAACTACCATTTCCCCTCCCCAAAGTTAGGGCTACTTTAGCCTTTTCTAGCGACTGAAGTAACCTTGGAAGCCATGAAAACAGGAGGGAAAGATCTAATACTTCTTTATTGAACCGAAATTTCTTACATCAAGTGGATCTCAGCTCTATTTATAATTGGGCCTTATCTCTAGAAGGGTTTTACTCCTGTGAAAATGCAAGTACAAGAAAACCCACAAATTATTTCTTCCTTAGTACAACTTAATACATACTGGCCCGTAAAATAACCAAATAGATTTCTGCCTTTGAGGCTGAAGTCCATTACATAAAAGCAGCTTTCCACAGTGTTAACATAGCTGCGGTCAGGAAACGAGAACAAAAAGTCCTGTGCACTGAAGAGAATCAGCACTGGAACAAAGGGCCTAGACAGCAAATAAGTTTTAAAATAGTTATTTGCTGCACCGCATGCCAGTTATTTGATTTTATACATTAAAACCGAGCTTTGAAAAATAGCAGTTCTTTGTTCCCGGAGCACCCTCGCAGCCTAACATGCCGTTTACTTGCTCAAGGAACTGTTGCAAATAATTCACCTGGACAGAGCTTTCAAGCCAGAATACCTTGTTTCTTCTCCAGCTGGCTATTCAGAGTGACAGTGCCTCCCTCAGAGGTTCGCGACGCAACACGAACGGCACCGCGCGTCTCGGAAGGGCACCTGACGCAAGCGAGGAAACCTTTGCTTAGTACGGTGGACTTGCACAAACACCGTCGGCAGGACCAGGGTGCAGATTAGTTCTGCAAAGCGGTGAAAACCAGTAGGATTTGGGGTTGGTGACCTTGTGCCGAAGACCACAACAGGCGGACTGCTTCAAGCATGCAGACAACAGAAACAGGCTTTGAAGGAGAAGCCAGTTGCTTGCAAGTCCTCAGTGCCAAGCGTGCACCACACTCGGACAATACCTCTTACTCTTTTGCAACTCCAGAGCACTTGTGGACTTCCTGGAGGGCCTGAGGGCCTGCAGAGGAGGCTTAGTGACAGGCGTGATGAGTAGGGCATCCAAGAGCGAGCGGTAGACACTAGGTTCGGAGAGTCTAGCAAGCGTTTAAAAAGATCACGTAAACAAACTAGCTGACCAAACAAAGTTCAGATTGGCTGGGACCACTGAAAACCCAAAAACCCTTACAAAAAGCCTGTAAGTTCTGTAGCAGTATGGAGAAACTGGACCTAGAATAACCAATTTAGAAATTATGCCTCAATAAGCGGTCCCCAAAGTGGAGGTCGCACACCGCAGGGGGTGTGCAAGACAATCCATTGGGGTGTGAGAAGAAATTTATTTTATTTTACCATTAATAAAGTAAAATAGAAAATATTTTTAAATGGTGTTTATTTCATTTTTTTCTCATCTTTTTTAATTTCTGGTTTTGTGTATGTTTTATAATGTACGTGATATATTAGTACATTAGGACGTTTACATAATTTAGAAGTACATAAATACACATATATTGGAGATGCACGCTCAAAAATTTTTTATTGATATGGGTGCATGTTCGAAAAACTTGAGACCACTGGTTTAAGTAAGCCTTTATAAAAAGCAATGCAATAAAGATTTAGATACAACTCAGAGAGTTATCTTCAAGCATCCAAAAGTTACTCAAAGATGCAAATTATTCTTTGTCACCCCTGTAACATAATTATTTTTTACAGTTAGTTTACTGACTGAATCGTAAAATGGATATCATGAGGATCAGAAAGGTAGAACTACTCACCAAGGTTCAGAGCAGCAGTCTGGAGCTGAGCTAAAAATAGGGCAGGGGAGCCTTGGACATACTCTAACAACTTGCCCACCACACTATTGTGAAAGAGCTGATTTTGCAACCCTGCCAGGAACCGATTATTCTTGTGTGAGCTTCAATTTTTTTAAACCAAGCTATAAAATGTCTCTTTTAAAGTTGATGTCTACCTGGCCCGGACAGCAACGGCAGCAGACACAGCAGCAGCAGCCATGCTCTTAATTTTTGATCTCTGCTTGAAAGGAGAAAGAACGGGAAGAGGAGCAGGTCCAAACTTGGGCAGACTTCCCAAAGGATTTTCCAGCAGTACTTTTCTAGCACAGAAGCTTTGAGCCAACAGAGGAGAAAACAGAGAAAGCAGGAAAGATTGACAGAGACACCGTACAATACTGGACTACATTAACCACTGGAAAGTTATCTGATTGTAGGTTCCTAGTTCACAAAGACATCAGGCAATATGTTAGCCACTTGAATACTAAGGTAGAAAACAGAAATTTTTATTTCTCCCACAAATAAAACTTTCCCCTCATCAAGTCAGGATTCGGCATCTATCAACCTTCAAATTCCCCACCCCAGACTCCACCTCGCACCCCTGGGTCATTCCCACTGAACTCCAGGACACTCCACATGGATCCATCTAAGTCTCCATGGTGCTGACAGAAAGAGCCCTAAAGATCATTTAGCTTCTCCTCTTTTTCATAATAAATAACAAACATGGAAAGCTTTAGAGTATTTGGTGATATAAGTTCAGTAGGTCTCTTTTTAGCCACCTTTACCAAATTCGGTGTGCTCCTCACCTCCTTTTCATTTTCCCTACTTATTAACTGGGTTGGGAGGAATGCGAACAGGCAAAAAAAAAAAAGTGAAAAAAACATACCGGCTCCAAAATTGTTTCTACAATGGTGAATCCATAACCCAGGCTCTATTTGAAAATTTCAAGATCATCCACAGAATTGCTGTGCATTTTTTAAAATCATTTCAGAAGTGAACAAAATGCTCCAAATGCTTACACAACTATACTTTACACAACTTCTTGGATTTAAATGCAAAAATGCTGCCTGAAAACCTTGCTTACACCTAGCAGTCTGCTGTAGATATACCATAAAACATTTACCTTGTATGACTTACAGATGATTTAGACTGACAGCTCAAGACTTTAGTGAAAGAATTTGTTTCACAAGTACGCAGAGATGCATCATGTCTGCCCAAAAGCAGCAAGAGAAGAAGAGTCATTAATCAAACACTTATTACACTTTTGGCAATGCTAACTAAAGCTCAGGAGAAGTTCATTTAAGGTTTTTTAAAAGCCCTCCTTACCCATAAAAGAAAGAACAGGTATGGTTTAATACCCTTGACTGTTAATTACTGAGGGAAGCACTTTCTTTCCCCATTGGTAAACACTATACTCTGGACGTTCCGTCCCTACAAAAGTTAATGTTTGTATTCTCCTCCAAAAACTTCAGGCTACCAGACAATTCAAAAATACACATTTTATAGCAAGGGTGACTAACCTTTGAAAGCCAGGTGAATAAAATATGTAATATCAAAGAATCATACATTATGCACGCTGTGCTCTGCCTTCCCTCAAAAACCTTCTTCCACGCTTTGACACTATATATTCACCCCGCGCCACCAACTTTTGACAACAAAGTCACCTTCCAACTGAATCTCCTACCCGTGACTGGTTTCTCCGCCTCCATCTAAGGGCCACTTTAATTTTTGAATTATTTTTCTAACTTTTGCCTAAGAGCTACTCGAATTTCTAATTGCTACGCAAATTTCCAGAGCAGCATGCGGGTCAGGAGACAGCTGCAAGCTGCTCCATCTCGATAGCATCATCATCATCATAAAAAAAAAAAACCCTCAGGTTAAACCGTATGTAAAATTATAGTTTCTGATGGTGGCTTTCTAGGCACGGACGTACCTGGCAGGAGCGGGAGGCAGCACGCGGGCCGCTTCCACAGGCGAGGCGGCAGGCGCGGCCGCGGCGGTGGGCAGGGGGAGCTCAGAGGTCTGCGTGGCCACAGCCCGCGTGGCGGGGAGAGGAGCTGCTTTATCAGCTGACAAACAGCTCGCTGCCTCTGGAGCAGGCAACTCCCCGGTTATTCTCCTAGTCGATGGTAATTTCACAAGTAGTTATAACGAGACAACATACGGAGGAGAAATCTCTCATTTGATTAAAAGCACCCAACAGCAATGCACAACTTTCTAGCTGGTGTTCTTGCATGTTTCGTAAGAAGAACAAGCGAGTAGCATGTGAGGGCTTTTTTTTCTCCCCTAGGAACCAAATACTCATGCCCTAGGAATCAGCCCATGCTGAAACTGGTTCTTTGGGGCATTTTTACTACTGCAGCTTGAGAGCTTAGAACCAGGCTTGTTTAACCACAAAACCAAACTATTTGGGTAGTTTATAGTTACTCAAAAAATAGACAACAAACTTGAACCAGAGCACAACCAGTATATTAGAAACTCTACCTAGTGTAAGTAGATGACACTTTAGACACTGTGGCTACTTGGCTGCTGGCATTTAAAACCTGAACAATTGCAGGGGGATGAGGTGCGCACTTGGGTAAGGCTTCCAAAGGGTTCTCAAACAAAAGTTCTCTGAAGTAAAAGAAAGCAGAAGGACAAGTAGCATTCACCACAGGAAAGCAATATTTTTTCCCCCCATATTCTACTTCTTCTTACTTGTCATCAAACCAAGACAATCATAAAAGATCTGACAGTTTTAGTTCAGTCAGTCTGAGACCTCCTCTTCTCCCCAACCTGATGCTCATTTGCTGATTAAATGAGCAGCTCCTGTCTTTGCAAATTCCCTTTTGCATGATGACTACAACCGAGAGAAGTTGTTTAGGAAAATTGATGTAGAAATGTCAAACCTGCCAAAAAGGAGATCTGGCTGAGCTGAGGAGAGTATAGCAGCAGTTACAACAATTCACAACAAAACAGGGGTATGCAGAGATTATACCCTTTCCTGGAATAGCTCTCAGGTTCTCCAAAACTTCATACAGCATCTTTGTGAAGCTTTGTAAGTCATAAAAAGGGCCTTGAAGAAGGCGAGGAGAAGGGGAATAAATCACACTGGGTATATGCTCCGAAGGGAGAGCAAGAGAAGAGCAAGTTAATTCCAAATTTTATTCACACACACATACTCGTTGTATTTCCATTTTTCACTTGCTTTGGCAGTAGCTAGAAAAGGAGTAAGAAATTACTCTCCGAGATTACAATTTCTGCAGAGAATACTCCTTGCTGTCCACTAATCAGAAAATACACAACAAAAATCAGGATTAATCACCTACTATTTAATACTAACTCTTTGTATTTATGAATATCAGGAATAATTCCATTAAAAGAAGGATGAAAGTAGGTCTGTATGACTGTAAAAAGCATGTATATAAAAAAGCAATCTAAAGACTTGCTGGCACTAGATCTGCTTTATATTAGTTATATATTTCTCAGGAAGTGCCAGATTCTGTGGTTTACACGGTCTAAAGTTGCCAGGATGACTATTTAAGATGACTTTTTGCAATTTTCTAAAAAGGCTGTAATTGCTCTTAAATATTTTACTGCTAAACTTATTATAGGAGGATATTACATATATGAAATTGAGTAATAATACACTATAAATTACAGTAGTTGGCTATATTGCCATACGACTAGTTTAGGTTTTCAATGAAGAACTAAAACTACAATTAAAAAAGCATTATGCTTTATATTATGAAGCCTGCCTTATAAGCAGCGAACCTAACTTTAATCCAGCAATCAAATCCAGATCTTTCTTACATTCCACAGCAAGCTCTTTCTCCTTGTTGGTGGTTCAGTAGTGGGTGGTACTAATCACAGAGCTTCAGCCAAGAAAAGACGGAGCCCATTAGGAGAAGAAAGACCTATGCCCGTCATTGACAACAAATGCGGGGCTTTAGTGGCAAAAGCAAGTCTACTGACCTTTGGATGGCCCAATCCTGCTTTATGAAAAGTCTGACAGGGCACCCACCATTGCTCCATACGGATTTCTGATAGCTGCCATTTTAAAAAAAGGGGGTTTGGAGACCAGCTTTGGGTGTATTCCCCACCCAGAAGAGTGTTATAAAAGCAGCGACATCGGCTCAGTAACAAAACAAACACCAAATATAGTTACTACACACTGATGACCTCTCATTTCAGGAGAGAATCAAGACTACACAGCTTTGTCAAATAATTTATGTTCTCCTTCCTACACTCAATGCTAATCCTTCCTTCTACCGCTCTGCAAAAGCTGCTCAGATTTCTGCCCTTCTTGAATAGAAAATACTCATTATCTACTTTTTTGATTATTTGTATAAATACTTTGGCTCTCATCCTGAACCACCATGAATGTAGCTGTCCTTTCTGATTTCCCGTGGCTCATTTTAAAGCTGTTCTCTTGATAGGTTAATTTTGCCAAATAATAAACTTAGTGCCATAGGTCTTGAGTGACAGTAGATTTAAATTTCCTTTACCCGGACACAGATCCAGAGCTAGGATTTAGAAAGAACTCCTTACTACTCAGAACACAGTTGTTGTTGCAGTATCTGCAAGGCATCTGCAGCTCAGTAGGTGTAATCATTGGTAGACATGAAAAATCAATTACTGAAGTAGTACTTTTCCCCCCTGCCTTTTTCATCCCAGGTTTTCTGCTTTAAAAAAAAAAAAAAAAAAAAAAAAAAAACACCACACCCACCAAAAAACCCCCAAAACACCCGCACACGAGTATTGCCACACGCCTTTTGTGTGTATTTTTCATCTTTGGTGACTCATAACTACTCATCCCATCTGCTTCCTGGGATTTAAGAGAACGTGCTGCTGAAACCATCACAACCAAATCTTTTCTGTATTGGCTCAAACCAAAGGTCACCATGAAGGTACTGGCCCGCTGTCCAAGCAAACCTCTCTCATCACCCACCATCCCCTCCTGACTAATCTCATGTTAGGTCATGAAGGCACCCTCTTCTCCCAGACATCAAAAAAGCCTTCAAAAGACATTGCAGCAAAGCAGACTTGACATATTTTGTTGTGAGGTTTCGCCTCATCTGTCTCAGCTGGTTGAGACTATTGCTTTAAAGGGGAAACTGTCAATCCCAAATCTTAGTATTAGATTTCTAGTTGCAGAAAGCCCACACAGGTATGGGCGATAGTATATTCCTGTATGCTTCTCACAAGGACGAGTCTCTGTCCAGGGGCTTGGCAGGACCAGGCACTGTTCATTCAATTCTCATTTCTGAAGGAGCAGCTTTGTTTCGTGTTGTAACTTTGTGCTCGTGCATGTGTAATGAACACTAGCTACCTGGAATTAAAAAACACTCCTGCACTATGAAACACAAACCATCAGAAAATGTTATTGATCTTCAATAATAGCATCGTAACCCTCCAAATTACCGTCACTGTCTTGTATCCAAAATTACTGTCGCTGTCTAGTACCCATAGATGACCTCCAAAACATCACCCGTCTGCCAAGATAAGTGCCGGTGAAGCTATCCAAGGCCAATGACAGGAAATTTACCAAATAATAACCTAGTTTTCTTTGATTGCATCATAGCGCAGCACAGTGTTATGAACAAAATAATCCACTTCTTAAAAAAAAAATTTTTTATATTTTTAAAGGCACTTTTCTGTGTGCTGAAGAAATCTGAATTCACTTTTGAGTTGTTGAGACCAGTGAAAAGTCACTCCATTCAGGTGACAGGGTGGACACCCACTGACAACGTACCGACACACACTGAATATTCTGTCTTATTTTAACTGGCATCCACCAGACCGTTCATGAATCTGCTCAGCTTCATTTAATTTCTCTTCTCCATCCCCCTCCTACCATTTCCAGGAAAATCCCTCCCTACTCACGGCAGATTAATAAAGTTTAAGTGAATGACAGACAACCCTCTCTCCCTCAAGACAGACAAATCTAGGCTAGAACAACAAATAGATAGATTGTTAACGCAATTGAAACCCCCTCCGAATGCTTTACCTCCCAGGAGCTGCTGCAGCAATGTGTTCAGACAGTCTGGGAGAGGGGACGCTGCCCGGGGAGGACACTGCTACTGGCAAAAGAGCAGCTGCAGGCTCTGGTCTAGCACCGTTTTCACTCCATTCACAGTAATAAAACCAAATAGAGACACACAGAGAAAGAGATTTTTAATCCGCATTGAAATAGTACGCTGAACAGGAGACACTGTGCATGAAAGTGTTAGTAAATTGGAAAAACAAACAAACCAACCAACCCACCCCCCCCAAAAAAGCGTGGAGTTTACAGCAAAATACAAATAGGGGGATAAAATGAGGCACAATACACTTAGGAAGTGTCACGCTTTTAGTGAAGGTTGAGAAGTGTCCTGCTGCTTATAAACTCCGAAAGCCAAGTAGTATTTTACATTTACAAAGATGGAACGCATATATTTAGTATTACATTATGTGATGGAAAACTTTTAGGAATACTGGGAAAGAAACAGACACAAGTGCTAGTGGGATTCACTCCCAAAGTTTTATACACTTTTTGCCGCAACTTTTTTAGGGTGTTAGTTTTGTCAAGGTTAGACTATATTTCTCAATATTTTTTCATATCCTTTCTTTTTGTCACTTGTGATAGGAAAAAAAAGTCTAGAAAATGTTGTCTTAAAGCCCTCTACTTGAAGAAAAGCACCCGTCAGACATCTCACTGTAATACATAAAAATAGAAGTAAACTACGAGGTAGAGAGCAATCACAACCACAAAGTTTGTGCAGACTAAATCAGCCACAAGAGTAGGCATTGCTGCCTTTTATATATATATTTTTATATATTAGCATGCAGAATTAAGTATCTTAAGTAGGGAGCCTTAAGTGCTGAAAATTATTGAACAGACTTAGGAATGACCAGGGAGCAGACCTCACAGGTGGTAAAGGTGTGGACGGAAATTCTGGTACAGGCAGCATCTCCGAAGTCTGGGTAGCTACGGAGTTTTTATTCAGATTAATACAGGTATCCTGGGCTCCTGCTCCATTAGGTAGATCTGCAGGTATGCTTTACAGATATTTATGACATGGGAAAAAAAAATAAATACATTATTTATGACAGGTTGTTTAAGGACTGACCAAAAGTGGGACAAATATTTTCCAGTGGCTATGGATTAGCTAAACTACAAATCTGGAAAATCCAGACACATCTTCACTCAGGACAATGAACTGACTCTACAATTTAAGGCCAAAACCAAATCTGTAACTGGTTGCTCAAAAGGAGATGGTTAAAAGTGAACATCTAAAACATACCTAGAAATAGGGTGCTGCAGAATTAGAACTAATCAGTTACTAAAACACATAAATAAACTTTACATAAAGGCTAGACTTTGCCTTTCTAAGCTTTAAGTAACTGGTTTAAGAGTTGCAATTTACACATTTCAGTGAGGGCTTTCTATTTCTATTCCCTGTCCTTCCAGCTGCTGAAAAGAAAGATCTATTTTATCCACACAAAAATCCCTAGTGGGTTACAGTTTAGGGATAAACAATAATAAAAAAAATCCACAGGGCATTTGTCTTGGACAACGCCTGCCTGAAAAGTTGAATATTATTAACTTGGGATATTTATCTGTAGATGGAAGAGAAGTTTCTATCTCATTGTTTGTCATATTAATCCTTCTAGGTGATCTCTTAAATGTAAGCTTATTCATTTATATAAAAAGCCACTCAGAATATTTTTTCAAAGATCAGATGCATGCTGGGAATCAGACATGAGCTAGGGCATGTTATCCACATGCGAACTGAAAAGCAGTCCATTGTTTTGGAAACAGTAACAAAGTCCAAAATTTAACTTCAACAAGTGTTGTGCAATGGGGATACTGGGGGAAGAGACAACATCTTTAAAGCAGTAAATGAAATTCATTTCACACATTCATAAAACATTTTTGGAACTAGTGATTTGTTACTATGAATTTATAGGAAACTAGTAATTTTAGTAGCGTCTCTCAAACTATTCTCATATCCTCAACAGACAGACTCTATGACTATCTATGTTTCATTTTAATCAAAACAGAGGCTTTTATACTTCGGATTATTTAGAGAGGCTTTTTCTTCCATTTCTCACTAAAGAAACTCACCTTTCAAAGGGATAAGAGCTGGTAAGACACATAAACATAATGGTAAGTTAAAAACCAACATGAAGATATTCTCATTACCTAGGGACATCTCCAAAACATAAAAATACTTGAAGATCAAACCATTCTGCCCTTATGAAGAAAAATTTACAGAGAGTCTAAGTGATAACCTTTCATAGTTTTCATTGCATTGATGTCCTCTGAAAACTCCTGTCTTCCTCTCCATTCCTAAAAAATTCTTTAAACCCAGCAAAACAATTTTAACACACTACTTCACATTCCTACTTTAATACACAGTATTCTATCAAATGATTATATTGAGGTGTATGTGCACTCAGTAACACTCTTGGGTTTAGTAACACAGTACTCATTACCGGGTTACGTGATGGTGGGGCGGGGGGAAGCAAACTGATTGGCACTTCTCATCAAAACAGTCTTTAGTGAAATTATTAAAGTGAATATTTTCTCCTACTGTCCCTAAGGAGTTAACCCAAAAGGTGTGTAAGATGTGATATGCCTTGGGCAATTATTACCAGTGCAAATCTAATCGACCTTTATGCTGTGCATTGTTAGGCATCCACATCGGTGACTGTTAGTGTTAAATAACTTGGCTATTACCTGAAGTCTCCATTTTCTGTTTGGCTTTTCCTAAAGGTAAAATGACAAATACCATAAGCTACTGCTGTACTGTATAGCAGTATAAACCATCTGAAAAGGAAACACAAGCTTAAAATGCTTCCAAAGGTCTCGATTCCTTTCAATTTTCCAAGTTGTGCAATAAAAAAAAACAACCCCTCCAAGTCTGCAGAAGCATTTGCAGGGGACATTGATCTGTTCACAGGACCAAATCCATCAGAAGAGTGTGTAGGTCAGCTGCGCAAACTACAAGCCAATTGCAATGGTTCTCATTAAGCAATCATGAAAGACCGGGCTTTTATATGTGCTTTACAATTCACCTTTGAGGTTTGAAACTTCTCTGATTCAATAAGCGTTGTAAAAGCTGAGAGCAAGTTTTACTTCGTAGAATTCTCACTCCTGTAGCCCCCCCCAAAGGTCAATCATTTCACCCATTTCTGCAAACCTCGTGTCGATTTTGACAACACAAACACATAACGCATTTTTAAGATGATCAGGAACTCTACTACTGTGATAGTTTTGTACAATTCAGATTGTTTCTACTACGCAGCGGGGATTTAATTGTTTCTCTTACTACGCAGTAGGGATTTAATTGTTTCTTATTATGATCTGTGAAGGTGCAATGAAATCACAGCTCCATGCATGAGAAGACTATTCAAGGAGTCGGAGAGACTCAAAAGAAAAACAGACAGAGCTAAGATAAAAGCAACTTTTATTAAAATACTCTTCAAGCTTCAGAAAGCATAAATTAATGAATGTGTAGCTACTATAATACATTATTTTACAGGAGAACCATAGGGCCATGAAGCTTTTATAAACACAAGAAAGCCTATGAGCTTCACTCTGTAATAAATAAATACTATTGTCTTATCTTGTTCTTGTTAGAGGATGTGTTGAAGCTTTTACAGGAACACAGCAACATTCTGCTCAATTTTTTCTAAGTTTTCCACAATATGAACATACTACTAGTTTAAGCAGCAGAATCTTTATATTGAGCTTGCACTTTGATTCGCAACATTGGAATTTTTTTTTTAAATTTATTTTTTATTTGCTTAAAAGCAGTCTGTCTTCTTGCTCTACTTTGTAAAACATTTACAACCACTCTAAAATTGACCTGCTGAAAATCTAGTGAAATCCAAGATAATTATCCTGGTAAGTACAATAGTCTGAAATAAGTGCATACAGTCCCTCTTCATCTTCTTCCCCCAGCCCCAAAATTAAAGTAATACAATTTCTTATTCTTTTGTTTGTAATTTTCTGCTTTCTAACAACCTACAGTAACTCAAACTCAGCAATGCAAATGACTCCTTTAAGGCAAAAAAAGAACTGCAACAGCCATCTCCTCCCCCATGCTGGGAGATTCAGTCACCCAAGTTGTTCGGTTTTAAATACGTATTTTTTGTCAACTAGTGATTAGCACAAAAACATTTTCATCTCATTTTTTACACATCAGTAGGAAAGTGTTAGAAAAGTATAGAAAAGGCTAGAATTTCTCTCGCAGTAAGGCTAGTGAAATAAGTTTTTTCTTTTTTTTCTTTTTTTTTTTTTTTTTTTTTTGCAAAGCAGATGGAAAAGAAGAAAGGAAGGAAGTGTTTGTATTTTGCTTTTGCAACTTGGGTAAAATCACTGGACATTAAGAACACGTGCTGAGACTTCATGGTGCCAGTCACGTAATTTTGTATATTTGGGGCTAAAGACGTGGATGGGAACCTTTTCCCTGTGGAAAGAAGTGATAGAAGAAAAATAAGAAAGAGAAAGAAAGAGAGAAAGAAAGTTTGTCTTAAGCAGTTTCACAAGCGAGCATGCAATCTCCATGCACTATTCCTATCCGCACACTGCCTTCCTCTCTGTCAAAAACTTGGATCCAGTGTTAGGCAAAGTCAGTATTAAAACTCCCACTGACTGCAAGAACCACTACATTTAGCCACTGGTTAGTCCTCATTTTGAACAACGCTTATCCCAAAGCAAGGAGAGAGCTGACCCTCGTTCGCAGTCCAGAACAGTAATACTTTCCAGCTATGTCTTGCAATCTGATCCACGCTCGCAAATCAAAAATGTCTGGTTAGATTTAGAAAAAGGAAAACACGTCGACAAGCTGACCTCGTACAGAAAACCAAATCAGTCCAAGTTTATGGAAAAATCTCAAACTCCTGCACAAACTGCACAATACTGGACTGCATCAACAGATTTAAAAAGGTTGGTCTATGCAGAAAAAGACCTTGATTTTTACATGCTGAAATAGAAGGCAAAAAAAGCAGCAACATTTTAAAAACACCCAGATGTCACACAAACGCACCAAACACTCTCAGTTAAGAATTAACACATGCAAAGCATTAAAGTAATAAAAACGTAAAGCATCAACTCACTTAGTCTTCTTTGCAGCTTCATGTTCTGGTTCTTTCACTGCAAGAAAACAGAAAATTTTATTTTCTAAGGCACTAAAGGCACCGTACCACCATACACTGAGATTCTCCCCTGTGCCAATGCATTCACCACAGCAGGAAACTACAACAAGGCTTGTTGGGACTCCTTGATTCTAAATACGCCCCAATGGAAATGCAGTACAGCTATAAACTTCAAGAGCCCCTTTGCCAGCAAGATTGCTGAAAGGTGGCTCTGCTGGTCTCTGCCCTTTCCCTTGGCCCACTCTCCACTCTGGCATCGAGGAAGGTGAGTTGAGAAGGGGAAGATGAATGGAAGCTGGGAGGCATTTTTGTGGACGAACATCCAGTGGGTTTATATCAGACGATAATACAAGCATCTGTTTGCAGCCAGGCTGTGACCCATCAAGGTGCTAGAGGACTGCACATGGGATGAAGAAAATTCCAGCCCTGATTTTAACTTTGGCAAATCTAGTTGCAGTCACTTTCTTACAGTATTTGTCAACAGATTAATCAGTACTGGATGACATGTTATTTGACGTTCAGGTCTCATATTCTGCCCTTACAAGGATTAATGAAGAGAATCCAAAAATGGACAATGATCCATTAATAGACTAGCGCAATGCAGGACCACAAAACAGCCAGGTAACTGTCCAAGTTCAGAATATTTATCACACGTGGACAATGATCCTTATGTGGGGAGATGTTATCATTGGCTTCAGAGTAATTCTGCCAGAGAATCGACAGTTGCTTTAATCAAATCTGCCCCCGGGGAGGGGGTCTGATTTCCTCACTGCCTTCTTCATTGTAGCACTAGCTGTGAAAAGCAGAAGAATGAAATAATCACCTCTACATTAGCTGCCTCAGTCTGAGCATGACTGAGCTCAAATCTCCTGATGGCACTTCTGATGGCTTTTACACAACATTACAGATCTCAGCCAATGAATTACAACTGACAGCATAATATGAAATTGAAGTTTTAACGTAAAATTCTATGACTGGGAATGACCTTCTCCACATCATCTGTTCCAGGCCACAGTACACGTAATCACACCATAGCGTAAGCAGAGGATGGAAACATGAACTGGGAATAAACTGAGGAGCTATGGATTTATGCTGCTGATTCGTTAAATCACTGCAGATCACATACTTTTCTGTGACTGTCAAAGATTTTCTATATGCCTGAAAACACCTTAATTTTTCTGGAGCATTAAATTTGCACAGGAATGTCACCACTTTGGTGATACAGGAGGGGAAAGAAACAACAAATACATATCTGCCAACGTCTTTGGGAATAGAAATGGAAATTTTAAGATTTATCTAGAATGTATTAATATTCAACTCAATCAGGAATAATGCCCAGTAATGTATATGTCCTGAGCTATTTAGCAATTGCAGGAGTTTTAAAAAAATATTTTCATACTATAGTCTTCTCAAACTTTTTTCTTTTAAAGAGCTCACCAAAATTCTGCCTACTGGATCTATTATCCAAGAGGGGAAAATGCAAGAGATGTGACTGAATCCTTTTACTATTTCCCCCTGCCCCCAGCTTTTTAAAGATGTTTAAAAACACCCATCTGTCCAATGCCATTACTTTTATTTTGCTTACACCAAAGTACTCACTATGATCAGTGCCAGTGATTTGGGCAAGGATGCGGAAAGAGCGGGACTGGGTGGTGCCTGTCCGGGGATGCCAGTCTTCGGTGTCTTCGATCAGTCGCTTCTTGCTGGCATCGCTGTGGGTGGGGGTGTGGTAAAACTCCGTATAGGTATCCACAATGTGCTTCCGCGGGGGGCTGCGTCAAGGAGAGGAGAGAGCAGTGAGCAAAAAGCTTCAGAGACCACCTGGGCTGGGGTAGCTACAAAGACACGGGCAGAACCGTGACTTTTCACAGCATTTAAAGGCAGCTTCTGCGTTTGGATACAGATGTGCAGCAGTGAGCTCCACAGGCACACCTGAACATAGATTCAGTCCTCTGAACCAAACACAGCTTTATAATTACTCTAACCCGACTGAAATATTTTTCCTTGTTTCACTGCTGGAACACTCGAAATAGTAAAAGACAGTATTATCAAGACATTTACATGTTTAAACCTTTACCGTTTGGGTGGGTTTTTCCTTGGAGATGACAGAGCAAGACAGCAAGAGAAAGTTTTCCCAGCATAAACAGGAAAAGGAGAAAAAGAAAACAAGAAATAAAGTCAGAAAGTTGAAACAGAAGTGCAGCTAATTATTCTATTGAATTAGTTTTGTGGGACAGGGCACTGAAATCCAACTAATAGTGATATTCTCATTCTACTACCAAAAACGCAGCACAGAACTCCCACACTTAAATTAAACTCACAGTGATTTCCTTACAGGGATGAGAAGGGAATTTGTTTTTGTAAAGCAGGGCAGTCTACTTGGTTCAGATGAGGTGCCCCTCGACAAATTCTCCCCTTGGTTCACTAGAGGCAAAGCACTAGCTGCGTGCTTTGTGGCTAAACGAGGAAATATTGATGCTCGATACCCGCTCTGAAAGTCAAAAAGTGGGGTGATCATTTCATCTGGAAATCTTCCCCACAGTAATCTACAAGCTATTATCAATCCCTGCACTAGCGGACTCGCAAGAATACAGGATTTTAAAGCTTTGCTTTCAGTAATTGATGTAAAGAACACGTAATGGCACTGATCAGTTTAGGAAAAGGGAACAGAAGATTCATACTACATATATTACTCCTAAATTCTACATTTGTTATCCCAAAGCATTAATCTTTAAGACCCTTTAAATGTACATTTATTTTTACATAATTTACAGCAGATTAACTCTGCAAAACTAGCTCCTAAGACATAACAATACTCATAATAATTAAAAAAAAAACCCCACCAACAAAACTTTAAAAGTCACTTATTTTTGCCACTACTTCTCCACTGTACTTTTAATGCCCAAAGTATTTCTGGTGAAGAAAGGTGGAAAATATGAATGAGAATGATGTAAGTTATTAATTGTCAACAAGTAAGAATTAGGCCCATTCAATGGAAGACATTAGTAAATACTTAAGCTTAAAAGAATACTTAATACTTGAAAGAATGATGTGAAAGGTATCATACAAAATTATATCAAAGATTGAATTTATTGACACACAGTATTAGTGAAGTATGTGTATCACGTACCAAAGCTACTAAAAGAGGAAGAGGTACAGGAACAAAGATAGTAGTATTCCCAGGATGGAGTACAAAAAATACAGAGAAAAATGAAGTAAAGCACCAAAACAGTTAATAGCAAAAATAAAATGTGAAAATTAAAGCAGTAGTTAAAGGTGTGGAACTACATGGAAGTGTAATTATTTACATGCAGTTGACTGCATTCTACCAACTACCACAGTGAAATAAGTAGTCTTTCACATTTGTTGAAAGTGGTATTATAAACAAAATATCCCGCTGACTTCTCTTGTGGATCCTACTGGTCCATTTTTTAAGGCTCAAGAGTCTACTGGTAATGACTCATTGAGGCAACAAGGTGGTGCCAGAGACAAAGGAAAATCCAACGAGACAGGCTCTCCCTTAACTCAGCCTTGAGGCAAGGGGAGAAAAGACAAGCCAGTAAAACCTCAATCATATTTCTCATCCCTAACACGTACAAATCACAGTATATGGGTGTTACTCTTAGTTTTGTTGTATGAATTCAGCTTCTGGCCCTTCATTCCATAGTCCTCAAACCATTTTTTGCTTTTATACTTTAGAAATTCACTATACTAGTGAATTTCACCATTCACTAGTTGTATTACTAACACCAATTAGCCATAGGTGCACCAAGAATTTATCAATACGCACAAACACCACACAAATGTTTCGTGGAATAAGAAAAAGCTGCAAAATTTAACACAGTGAAAAGCAAGATCACATCATGTCCAATGCAGACAAAACCATTTACTACACTAAGAAGTTACTAAGAAAAGCTGAAGCTGTTTTGCAAAATTTAAATACAAAACTCTGGAAGAGCTGTAATTTTGCAAAACAAGAATACATGCTGGTTATTCCAACAGGAAAAACGACCATAATTCAACTCCAGTGCTGTCGATACTAACTTTGTCACTGTTGTTATCTGCAAGGGAAAAAAAAGTATTTGATGTGTTAATACATTCTTTGCTTCTTGAAATATTACAGGAGTTTCCAAATCCAAGCTCTGGTAAAGCCATATATCATGTAAGTCAAACTTACAATCACCAAGAGAACCTACAAGGGAAAAATTTAGCCCAGCTGATCTGAAACTGAGTGAAGTCTGTGGACATCTTACCTGTTTTAAGCAGCAGGCACATTTTCATGCAAGAGTTGGCAAGAAGGTCTTGATAAAAGCATAATTGCATGCAGCCTAATGAAGGCAAACTGCTTTCTTTCTAAGTCAGGACTAAACAAGGGAAACCAAACTTCCTTCCCCATCCTGAAGTGAAGGCAAATAGTTTGTGTCCTAGATGTGGTTTGAGGGGAGCCAGGAGGAAGGGAGGAAATTCTGAGTACGACAAGGTGCACGTCTGAAGAACTGTATTTGCTCAGCAGTGCTATCTATGAACAAGTTGCCTTTTTTTTTTTTTTTAGAACATGAGTAATACGAAACACAGAAGAAAAATGGAATTTATTTCAGACTCATCAATTATTCCAAACTTCAATGTTTCTGATATTTCATAAATGTCATTGATTCCATTTTAAATGGGGAGATAATTAAGCATCATTGTACAAATCTAATTTTTCTAAGTAAAACTAAGTAAGCAGTGTAGCGGCAGACCAATATAATCACTTTAGGGGGTTTTGTTTGCTTGGTTTTGTTTTCTACCTTAGGACTGCAAGACAGTTAGACAGCCCAAACACGCTATTGTAAGAAAGATGGCAAAATAAAGTAGGTTTTTACAGCTCTAAAGGTTTTCAAGCTTTCCCAAACTAGAACTGCAAGGTTGGCAGCAAGACAGGGATTTCTTTACCTGTCAGCTGTGATACTCTTCAGTGGGTATTATTCATCCCCTAACTGTAAGGTAGGGCACATCAGGGTGCTCACCCAGTCATCCTATCTTGATTGCCAAGTGCTTACTCTACGCCTGCAGCACTTCCTTCCAGGAGACTTAATTTTGTTGCTATTGATCCCCTTTTTCAGTACTAATTGCTGCTTTTGGGTATTCCTTACACAGTTATTTGATAAAACAGCACTCCTGGAAAGATAAGAGATGGTTTCCCAAAGGGTATTCACCAAGTCTACCACCATCGAGCAAGTCCTCGGGATCTCCCGATTTCGTCCCACTTCTCTGCAGCGTGGACTCCTGCCATCAGCTGTTTAAGAAAGGGCTGGAAGTTACCATGACAACAGCATCATATAAAATGCATACAACTGCATTATACGAGTCCACACATGGAAACATTTGTGCTGCGAAGGTACTTATTCCCTTTTGGGAATAGATACCTAAAGAAGTTTTTTTTCCTCCACGAGAAGCTCAACTGAAACTGCAATTTATTCTGTATTTTAGTTGACGTGGATGTTTACCGTTCTGTAGGTTCTTCATATACTTCTTTATATATATATACTTCTTTATATACTGAGAGAATATCAGAGGAGAGAGGCACTAGGCTTATTCCTCCAGCCCCTTTCCTTTGAGGGATGGGAAATAGTAACCATAGCCTTTAGGTTTTAAGCCCAGGTTTTACGTTCTTAAGATCGAAGAGAAACCTGCAGTTCCCCTCCCGCCCTTTTTATTACTTAGTTCAATCTGCCGGACGTGCTGCCGGGCACGGCGGCCAGCGGGCACGGCACCGCTCGCGCCAGCCGCCTCCTCGCCCCACAGCACAGCGGCCGCGGGCAACCGGTCCCTGGTGCGCTGCAGCTCCCAGCCCTGCCCGGCAATTTCTGGGCGAGCCCGAGGCGGCCCTGGCCAAAAGCACGGCACCGAAACAGGGCGGTGGTGCAGGTCCGAGTGCCCGGGGTTGCTGCTGGGCTCAGTTTAACTTACTAATCTATTGTTTACTAGTCTAGATGCTCCACCAGATCTAGTATAAGCCTCTTATGCAGCCTTACAGTCCCTTAAATGTTAGGTCTCCAATATCCGCTTTAATGTAAACAATTATTTGAATACAGAAGTGACTCAAATTTTAAATCTGTGTTGCTTTTTTAGGGTAAAGGTAACATTTAAAGTCGAGGTATCTACATTATAACGCTGCGAAAAATCTGCGCAACCCCACCAGCTTCCTTGAATGCATCTTAAAGTTTCCTGTGCGTTGTGCAGAGAAGTAATGTGACATGTGTCCCTTTGCCTCCCTTCTGGGACCTTTCTCCACTGGTCCTGCCAGGCCACAGCTGGTCTTTCAGAGCAAGTCATTCCCAGCCATCACAGCACCCGCCGACCCTTCTTGACAGATGGCTCTGCATTTTTGTGTGCCTGCTGCTTTCAGTCACCGTATCGGCAGTCAAAATACACAGTGAGACACCGACATCGAAATTAATACCGGGCTTGTTGTAAGGTCCAGAACACATCGTGATACAACCCATCGTGTAGAGCGCTTTGTGGTCCCGATTCAATTTAGCTGTGACATCCTATAAACTGATATGTCACTCCCGAGAAAAATCATCACCGAAAGTCTGGCTTGGCCCTCCGAAGCATCCCTTTAAAGATGCGAGCCCTTCCTCAGAGATTGGCTTCCGAGGATTAAGCAACGGCTCCAAGCTCTGTTTTACTTAGCCCTTAAACAAGCCCAGCTTTTTTCCTGCGAGGAAAGAGCCTCACAGCAAAAAAAAAATCCCACCTACCCATTTTGCTGTTTACTCTCCCCCTGGTTTTCTCTGAATCCTCGTCGCGGCCCCTCGGCTACATCCTGGGCGCCGTTGCCGGCCGAGGCGCTCGGGGCGGCATTGTGCGTGGCGGGCTGCCGTGGGACATTAACTGCAGGTTTAGCAGCGCTCGGCGCGGGCGCCCGCTGCTCAGCGTTAGGCTTGGCGTTAACATGCAGTCCAGGCGCAGCAAACGCAGCCGGGGCCGCGGCCTGGGCCGGGGTGAAGGCGGAGGACGGTGATGGGATGGAGGTGACTTTGGAGGTGGTTACGGCTCCAAACGGCCTCGGTGTCTTATTGTAAGCCACGCTCGCCGTGGCAGTGACTTTGGGTGCGACAGCAGAGGCAATGGGCACAGGCTTAACTACTTCTGTAGGTTCTCCCTATGCGAGATGAAAAACAAAAAAAGAAACACACAAAACCACGCCAAACGCATGCACATTCCTCAGCAGGTATGTTCGCTGCTCTCGGGGAGATAACCTGCCTAGCGTGAAACCAAGAAGCACAGAAGCAAGCTTTACCGAGCCTGCAGCCATGAAACGTATGGAGGGGGAAAAAAAAAAAAAAAAAAAAAAGGAAAAAAAAAAAGCCATGCGTTTTAGGAACGGGAATGATCCAAGCATGCACAATCAATATGAAATCCCACGATGCCAACTCCTCATATCCAAAACAGACACCCCATAAATCAAATTCAAGACAAACTGAAGAACCACTCTATTGCAAAACCCGCCGGGTAACTCATGTGGAAAAAATTAGGTTTTTTTTATAAAAATCCACATTCCACCTCTCAAACCCAATTCGAGATATGCACGTTCCCCATACACAAACGTCATGTGCGTGTGTACACACACACTGTATATATTGATCTGTTGATACGGCCCTTAAGAGCAGAACCAGAGCCCTGGAGTGCATTTATTAGAGGCCAGTGCTTCGGGACTCAGTGAGTTTTTTCCAGTTGCACTCCATCGACGTGCCCCCATGTCTTCATATACCCTTGTCAGATCAAAACACTCAAAAAAAAAAAAAAAAAAAGGTTTTTTGGTTGGTTGGTTGTTGTTGTTGGTTTTTGTGGGGGTTTTGTTTTGGTTTTTTTTTCTGAGAGCTATGTTTTAACATGGTGGCTCCCAAACTGTGGCCATTCAAATCACAGTCAGCAGAACAGTAATATACTATACGTTATTTATGTCCTCTGGAGAGGTTTTTCAAGCACAGGCCATTTGTAAGCATTTTCAGGCTTGCAAACAGCCTTCTTATCAAAAAGGGGGGTTTGAAACTATTGCTTGAGAACATAACATTAGAAGGACTCAAGAACAAATAATTCCCCAGGGCTCTAAGGAAAGTGAGGGGAATTGTTCTCTAAAACTCTAATATTTAGATAAGCTTCTTTCAAATACAAAGGAAGATTTCAGTGCCCATTAAAAAAACAAACAAACAAACAAAACCCCACCACCAAAAATGCTACTACTGTTTCTCTCTTAGGGATAGAGGAAAAACTTCAGCAATCTCTTTCTAAAAAAGTGTTCCAAGAGTTGGAAAATAACATTTATTCACTTTTTTTTTGGTGGATAATCATTTGCCAGGTCTCTCAATTCGTTTTTTGGTGGTGGCTTTTTTTTTTTTTTTTTTTTTTGGGGGGGTGGGGGTGGGGAGGGCTGGATCACTCAGATTCAAATGCTGCAATACTCTTCATGTAACACATGGAAATCAAGCATGTTATATTGAAAGGAAAGTCTGAATGACAGTGCGTATCAACAACAGGGTTTGACAGATGGGTAAGTGCCACATGCTACATTTCTTGGTTGTGATGATAAACATACCTTTGGTACATGAACAAGATCAGGTTTTGGTACAGAAGCCACTCTGGAAGAACAAAAACATACATGTAATCGTAAAAAAAAAAAGTTCTTTAATGTTTAAGCATTTTCCTCTTCCAACTCACCTTGTCCATCCACAGATATACAAAATATTTTGTTTTGCTTCCTCTGAAGGAAACAAGAAGTGTTCAAGTTAAACCTACAACATTGTTGTTAATACAAGGAAAGGGCAAAAGCAAACTGGATGAATTTATCCAGATACAACGTTAGGAACTCTAGCATCCATCATCAAGTACTATTTGATTTATAAATTCCTAACACCGTATCACCAGTTAGGAGACTTCAGCTCCAATTTGTTTATTGTTTTCCATCCTTGCATAAGAAACTATGTCACAACTCAAAAGCTCTGGTCAGATAAATTGCATTTTAAACAGCACATAACTTTTATTCAGGCTTAAAACAGAAAGCTTCCTTTCAGAACAACAACAACAACAAAAATCCTTCTGAAGGACTTAGCAAGTTAAATAATACAGAAACGTTTTGCACAGTCTTTGGTCTTCAAAGGTAAGGTTAATGTCACTTGAACTCCACAGTAGATGGCAAAAAAATTTCTTCCAAACAATGGGTGCATTGAAACTACTATGGGGTGGTAGGAAGGAAAAGATGGAGAAGATAAAGAATCGACAGATTTCGCTATACCTAAAGTGAACTGGCAACATGTTACGGGTAACGGCATCTCACTTGATAGGGGTTTTTTTCAGATTTGCATATACTTACATGCAAAAATACACACAGACACAAAATAAAAAAAAAAAGTTAAAAACCCAGCAAAAAATCTGAGACACTAACATTTTGTCTGCAAATATTGCTGCTGATACACTTGAGCCTTTTCATGCTGTTTTGGTAGAAAAGTGGCTTCATGCCACATTTCAAAACATTTTTGGCCATATTTGGTAGCTGCTCAGAAAAGCTGGCACCCTTAATGATCCCAGAACCAGCAATCACATCCTGCCTGAAATCACACAACCCCGATTTCCGACAAATCTTCTAAATAGGGTTTTGAAGAACTGAAGCTGGATTCTCATTTCCAAAAGAGAATTTCCCAGGGAGGCAAAAAGGTTCGTTTAATTGGAGAGCAGCTAACAGAGGCTACAATTTGAAACACCTCTATTGTATAAACCAGCTTTTCTATTTCTACCAGAAAAACACGGAGAGCTACATTTGAATTAGACACACTTGGTCCATTTAACAACAACTTCCTTTTTTATTTTCCTTTTTTCCTCTTTTTTTTCCCCCCTTTTCCTTTTCCTTTTTTCTTTTTACTAATTACATTCAAAATGTTTACTCTTTCCCTCAAAGCCATTTGGCCCTCAGGGCTCATCAGATTCCAGCAATAGCAATCCTGTTGCAGGTTCAGTAACTAACTTACAAAAAGGGAGATGCACGTCATCCACATGCTACCTTGGCAGAAGAAAAAAAAAGAAAAAAAAAAAATCGCATGAAAAGATCATCTTCTGCACTTTGCCTTCACCATTTGTGCACCGCTGCTGACACACATTATGTCCGCACCAGCAGAGAGAGGGTTTTGTCTGCTCTGAGGAACAGGTCCGGTCTCCCCGTTCTCACAGAGCGTGCAGCCCATGAGAAGACTGACCTCGGCCCTCCCAAGCGCTGGGGTGCATCATGAATCACTCCTAATTGCAGAGTTGTCAATTTGCAGCAACAAAGGCAACAAGAAGGACAAAAAAAAAAAAAGCCAACGCATATGGAAACTTTTCTTTCCTTTTTAAGACCAGAGTCAGAAAGTAACATGCATCTCGCTCCGTATCTTAGGCGTACGTTTTTTAATAAAGTAACTTGGAATGTTTTGTGTACCTATTAAGCTGATCTAACAGTAAGAAGTAGAAAGACATTCGTTATTCAAGTCAACTCCCATATTTCATGCTTGAGGAAAAAGCTTCTCTTTGCTAATGCTGGACCTTGAAGTTCATCTCATAAAAGGAACATACTTAATTTTTGTTGATTTTACAAAATAATCAAATTTGAGTTTGCAATGGATGAGGTTGCTCTGCATCCATCAATACAGCACTGAGCAAAAATTATTTCAAACCACTATTTCCAGATGATCTGAAGACATGTTCTTCAAAATTAATCTTCAAAAATATCATACAAAAAGAGGAAAAAGAAAAAAGGGTGAAAAAAAGGCTTGCTAACTGAAATGTTCCCAATGTTCTTTTTACATTGGAGTCAGACAGCACATTACTTTATTTCCCCCAAACATACTTGAAACAAGGACATAAATGTGTGTCCCAGACATACTTCAAACAGTTTAACTTGGCCTTGTGGACTTCAGACCATAATCAGCCTAAAATCTGTGATTCATCCCGAATCGTATAAAGAAAATGCTCACCCAGCAAACTCAGCCACCAAGATCTGAATGTGAAAAATGCATGGTAGTTAGACAAGACAGTACAAAAGGAAATGCACACTTCAAGCTGAAAAGCAAAACGTGTCCAACATACACATTTAAGAAAATACTTCCTTCAGGGCTATTTCCCTTGGGATTTTGATAGATACTACCAAATTGCATAGCAAAAAAATAATGAAACTGAAGAATCTTGTACATTTTCTTAGCTGTTAGCACTTCGCTTGCCACCTAGCAATTAAACACTTTAGGATTTCATGCTGGTTTGGTCACGTTGAATGTATGAATAACTGATGATAAAGGCTTTCAAAATGAGATGACACACTGGCCCTGTTACTACTTACTAGAAAAGCAGGATGGCTTGAAGCAGGATATTTTCTGAATGATTTAAAACTAGCAGTTCAGTATATTAGTTTATGCAATATTTTCAATAACATACAAACAAAGCAAAGACATAAAAGCTCGGTATAAATGCTTATTATAAACAACTCGCACAAAAGACCTTGGCAAACAGTTACAGTTTGTAGCTTCATATGAATTATTATAGACAACAAAGACAGAAGCAGCAGCCATCACTTACTGACAGCCTAATACTGAAAATGAAAGTGCACAAAGTTTTTGCACAGACTTCTACATCAGTCGTTTATTCTTTCAGAAAAAAAAAAAAGCAGCTATATTTAGCCTGTGTAAATAGTTCATTTCAACCAAACATGATCAAATTTGCTCTCTAAATGTACCACAAGCCGTTCCTCTCCAATGAATATTTTTGTGACATTTAATGCAATTCAAAACATTCCAACTTCCAGTGCAGCCTTATTAGGAAAATGAATTAGTCTGCTCTTCACTGTGAGCAACATGCCCAGCAAAAACTATTCATTCTTTAAATTCTCCTTTTATTCATTCCCTTTCCAAGTATTTCACCCATTAAAAAAAAAAAAAAAAAAAAGACACAAGCAATATAACAGAATCCTTCCATAATTACTAATAGCTGGAAAAAAATATGATTAAAGCTAAAGCTACAGTATTTCACGCTTCTGCAATGAGTACAATTTGATACATCATCTCTAAAGACCAATCGTCAAAACCACTATAATTTCAATAATTAGCGCTGCGGAATTAAATTCAACGCAAAGCAGGATTTTTCGGTCAAATCTCAGCCATCCTATGTGTATAACCACACAAGAGAGGCCCAAAGCCACAGCCCATTAAATCCCTAAAGCTTCACTGAACCCACAATCCAAAAGACGTTTCAGATTCTTCTCTCCTCTGAACTCCCTTTCAAGTCCCACCATCCCCAGTCCTTCTGCCCCTTAGTAAAGGGACTGTATTGTATTCATAACTTAAAAAGCAGATGCTGAACTCAATGGAAAAATCACAAGAAGGTAACTGCACTTATGGGCCCCTCTAGAAACAAGGGAAGCAGCAATACCAGTATTAATATAGGTATTGCATCTGGGGTTTCCGTATCTCCATAACTTAAAGGATTGCTCGTAAACTCTGGTGTGAGATACAAGCAGCTGCAAACCTTCATTCCTGAAACAAAGTCAAGGCTGAAAGATTTTCTGCAAAATTGTATTTGTTGTTCTGAACTGAACCTTTCTAAGAGAAGGACAGAAGAAAGGACAGAATTTTTCCCATGCTTCTCATTTTCAAAACTAACACCTTTTTCCTAGCTTATCAATCAGGATACAGGTTTTGGCAGCAGACACTATGTCCCTGAAAAGCCACTGGTCAGATCTTCCTTCCAAAAACCTGATTTTTTAGTGGTTTTTGCCATTGTGGTCTGCACTTCTGTTTGTTTGCTTCATTTTGTTTCTAGAGAGCAGTCAGTTGACAGGGCAGAAAGCTAAATGCATTTGCTTTTCATTAATTAGCCAACTCATGCAAAAAGATGACAAGCAGAAAACGTTTAACATATATAACAAGCCGTGACTTTCACTAGGGGTTATCTGAACAAAAACAAATGCAGATGTAATTTAAAGCACAGAAAAAAGACCAATCCAAATATACTTCTTTCTTCCTTAGACCCAAGCCCTTTCTCTATCACAGACATCATTCATTTCTTACCAACCCTGCTCTGGCTCACAACAATAGAAAAGCAAAAACATTCTTAAGCTTACTTCTTGTTGCAACTTATACACTATCAGAAATGGCTGCCTTACATACACTAATGTAACATACAACTACGTTTCCCACAGTTTCGTAGGAACATACACACTGCCCCGGACAACACCAGCTGGCAAATCAGCGCTTCAGCAGTCTTGCCAGAACAAGCACCTGTGGCCTAGAGACTGCAAACCCCTGCACATCCCAATGCATGGCAAAGCAGAGGTAGCAAAACTATCACTGAGTATTACTCGGTGAAGACTGGAACCTGTTGCAGTCATTGCAAAAAGGAGATGGCTCTTTTTTTCTCCTTAAGAAACACAGCAATGTTTTCAAATCTATACTCTGGTCATCGTGCTTGCTAACATACCAGCAGATGGCTGTCAACAACATTTCATTTCTTAAGTCATTCTCTTTGCTCTAGTTTATTATGTTAGCTTTCATTTAGTTGAACATACCATATTATGACAAATACGGGAATGTTAGTTACAATCAAACAATGCAGACTTCAGCACTGACCGCCTGATTAAGAGAGCAACTTCAAACCAGAGAGAAGATGGGATGCATAATGGCATTTCAGATACCGTACATCTCCAGGAGTCTTAGTACGAACATGTCATTCCGCAAACTAATTCTTACATTAAAAATGCATTATTTCTCTTCTTGTCCTAAAAATACAGGCTGTAAACTCGTGATAATTCAGACATTAAAATGCAAACAGTGAGACACAGTTGTCTCAGCGGTAACAAAATATTGAAAAAAGAGTTTCTGTGGATGCTCCATTTATATCTGAAATGACAGAAAAGGACCTCTTCAGTTAAATGGGCTATTTTTACACAGCTTATATCTTTTGGGCTTCATGCCCTTTGATGAGGTATATTTAATGGAGTATGCAGAGAATATTGATATTTATTTCTTGACAGAACAGTACCTCAAGATAATACTTAACACCTTACTTCGTTATATTTAGCCTGGGAATATTATCTCATGAGTCACTCTCAACAGATTCTACACTTTCAGTAAGTTTAAAGAGGAAGAATTAATATAACATGCATGCCAGCATTTTACATTTGGTATACACTACATAATACTTTTACATCCTCACATTGTGCACTCTCCCAGCACACTAGATTACAATGAAGCACTAGGTCAGGTAAAAGCAAGAAAAATTACGGTTTTGGTTTACTGGCTATTTGATAGTTGGCCAAATCAAACGTAGGTCCCCCCTCTTAAATTTAAATAACGTTTGGGATTTCATCATCATGTGTTAAAATAAACAGTGCTGACATTTTAGGAGAGAAACAAGCTGCCCTCTGCTTTGGTAGTCCTATTCACAAAGGATTAGTTGTTTTCAAGACCTCCCAAAAGGCAACCACTGCTCATAGTCTCATTCCTGTGGTCTGTGGCAACCCTACCGAATGCATTTGTAAAGAGAGTTTAAGTGCAGGCAGATAATATTTTATTCTATTAAAGCAAACCCAAAAAAACAAACAAAAAGCTAAGAAAAAGATACTGTGGCATTTATCTCACTTACCTTCTGACTGCCAGAGACTTTTAAAAACATTCTTGTCGCTCCCATGAAGGCAGAAGGTTTAGAAACCTGGAGAGCCCGTGTGTATGACCATCACTGGACTAGCAGGCACGTCTGTCCATACCTGCCCATGACCCCCCTGCTCAGAGCCCAAAGAGGTAAAGCACCCCAGTACCAAGCATGGCCGGTGCCTTACAATCCTGTATGGCAGATCGCTGCCGGTTGTCCTAGAAATGTTATAGAGCAGCCATATACTATATATGTATATACTACCACTATATACAAGTGGCAGCTCAGCGTGTCTAAGCGATCGAGTTTGGCAGGCAGGAATCCCATCTTGCCACTGTTTGACTACTCAGAAGTGATAGGAAAACTTACATCTTGTGTACAAGACCTCCTTATACATTACCTTCAGTGATGGTGGTCATTTCTGTCAGTTATGCCTTGTTATAAACTGATTTTTTTCTTTTCTTTAAGCTTTCCTAAAGCTGTCTTGCCAAGTAACCGTATCCACACAACAGTTAAGTGCAAATAACAAGACAAAACAACTATACCTGGGCTTTTAATAAAGTGGAATTTATAAATTCGATTTTCTTTAAAAGTGCTTATTAGATACTAATTCTAACACAGCAAGCTACCTTTTAAAAATAGCCAGCTTAATGAAAAGCATAGGTCTAAATGACACACAGACCTACTCAGTCCTCCAAAGCCCTCAAAAAAAAATGCTCAGCTTCATGCTGACTTCAGTCTCTCACCAAATCTAGGTTATAATTTAGGAGATTCAACACTAAACACTAAATTATTTTTTCCAGTGCTTTCCGCAATATGGTGACTAATGTTTAAATTACCTCTTTTGTCTAAAACACAGCCCAAATAAGCTTGAAAGTGCAGTCATATCTATTTTAACTGGAAATTCATGACAAACAGCTCCTCATTCCCCAACATATCCTTATTTGGGATTTTTATTTTTTTCTCCTTAAGTACGTGCTTGGGAATGAGCATTTATATCTTTTTTTTTTTCTCTCAAATGAAGAATCTGGCAATCTAGAGAGCCATTAGATTATTATATTTTACTTCTTATGGGAGCTAAGCACATCTCTCCTCTACAAAGCAGCTCACCCCTCCATGGATTCAAGGGAAACAGAGAAATGTAGTGGAAGCACAGTTAACCAAATGGGATGAAAACTCTGTTTTGGAGGTGTCGGGCAGCTATAACAAAGAAGAGCCATGTCCTTCACTAGTCACCAGCATGGGAAGCAGTGTCACCTACCCAGACCCCAGAAGCCCTGCTCAGGCAGGGCCAAATCCCAGCTGCTCCCTCCCACCTCCCACTTCTCATTGACTTACAACAGTATGGGAACAATATGAGCAACCTAAAGCTACAACTTCTGAATTTCCATCTGCGCTGTTTGGAGATGTACATCATCTCAACCGCATGGATGTGCGGCGAGCCTGCCACAGCTGTGTGGCTGTCAGGAAAATCGTTGAGCCTGGGGCTGGTCCAGAAAAGCCAGGGACATGGCAGAACCAATAAAGATACATGAGTCTAAATATATTAACAAGGATGAACTCTGTTGCTTTTAATAGGATACACTATGGTTTTAATTCTTTCCAATTAAGGTCACGGAATACCATTAAGCATGTCTGACTCCTGAGCTTGACCCACCACCAAACCAGCAAATTTTCTTTCCCATCCAGCCCCTCAAACATCTCTTTCCTCCCTCCTATGCCACCCCAGCAGCGAGAGATAAGCACGCACCCTCGAGGCGCACAAGGCCAGGGCTGGCTGGCAAGCTGCGGCAAGGACTACCTTGTGCCTCTCCACCACAGGGACACTGCAGCCAGCACGTACCTGCACCAGTCTTCATTGCCGCAAGCGTGTTTAGAGGGGCTCCCCCAGCCTGTCCCCACAGGGGACATCACCACAGGTAGTAGTGGCTGTGGACAGCAGAGCTGAAGCACTATAAACCGCATTACAACAGAATTATTATAGAATCAATTTAATGAACATGCACTTGCCAGAAGAAGTCAACTTCTCCACCACAGGGCCTCACCTTTGTTGCCCTTTATCATTTCCGTGTATTGTTTATATGTTTATATAGTTAAGGTCACCGGCTTAGCAGCATGCATTGCAGGTCTAACGTGTTGAGAAAAGCTATTTATGTCTCGACATGGCTGTCTAACATAGCTTTAGATATCTCGAAACTTTTATTTGAAAGAAGTCTTACATCTAGAACACCTCAAGTTAGCCTGGCCAACAGGTCTCGCCACACCTTTAAGGGAAAGGGAAGTCAAAGAGCAGCTGCCAGAGTACGAGCTGCAGCTGGAAATTATTTTGTTTACTGCAAGAGCTAGGCAAGAAAGATCGAAAAGCAGCAGTGATCTCAAATAATTAATTCCTGTAGTCAATAAAGAGGACAAGGAAACAACTATACTGGAAACTCTAACACTGATTAAGTAAAGATGCGTAAAACAGAGTGCTGTAATTCTTCTGTTGTTTGCAACAACTGTGAAAGAAGAGAAAAAAACTAATAATCCCACCTGACTCCAACTGATCCAGCTAACTAAAGACTTCTCCCTTTCCACAGCCTTGCTTTAGAAAAGTAGCTTTTACCCTTCTCAGCTCAAAATACTTAGGGGAGAACATTCACAAGCACGCTCACAGCATATGAAGCAATTAACTGCTTTTGTGGGCAACTAATCACTGATGAAAAACACCTGATGGTCACAAAACCTGTTGAGATTTTTCACAATGCTGCAAACATTACTTTGGCTATGAGGCAAGACAAAAGTAAGCAAGCAATGTTTGACAGGCACAATATGTGTTTTTATTACCTCATGGGGCTCGGTGGTTCTGTGCCACAGACACGACTTTCTACTGACGATACCCTGGAATTTTTCAAGGCAGTAATTTTTCAAAGACTCGGTGAAAAAAGCCCCCAAAACAGTGCAGCTGTGGAATTCAGCTACTAATAGACTTGACTCTGCAGCTACCACTTCCCTTTCTATTAGGTGGTGTACCAGATACATATCTAGTTAAACCCACAGCAGTGGCTCTCAACTTGTATTTATCTTTCAGACCGCTAGAAAATCCCGTATACCTGCAAACCTGCCTGCTTTTCCCAGCATTACCAAAAATCCCATCTTTCTTATGCTGTCACACTTTCATGATACTACCACTATCTTTCAGGGAGAGATTTATTCTCCAAACAGCCAATCATCAATTTATTCTCATTCCACTCTTTACTACACAAAGGTAGGAAAAGCCCCCATTGATGAGTCAGGACACTGCAATTTTGATTCTCGACAGCTGAGAGATGATCTTGCATGGCAGAGGACAGGTTTTATTTAAACAGTGTCTCATTTTTTCCTGTGGGCTGATGCTTAGGAACAGTTTATCTAACAACCCTGGTCAGTTCACATATTTACCTTGGGTTGTTTTTCTATTCTTTACATCCCACATTCACAGAGGTGCAAAAGTTACTATCTGAAATCGAGAAACTAAACAGTTACCTGCATAGGTGCTAAACACACACTATTTAGCTGGTTCAAACTAACTTGAACTATTTTCAGCATATGAAGGGCACAGCCCATTTTTAAACCATGTAAGCTTCTTTTAATCCATTTAGAGACAACTGTCCCTTGACAGATCATCACATGCCCTTTTATAATTAAAGAATGCCTGCAAGTTAGCATCATAAACTGTGCACGTCGGAGAGATGTGTTTTTCAAAGGAAAGCAACAGGTGTGGGGCATATTCTGTATTTGAAAAAACAAAAGTGTAAATAGAGACAAGTAGCATCACTTGTGGCAGCCAAACAATGAGATAATGAATGTTTATGAAGGGAAAAATGACACCGATTACAGAGTGGACTGAGGTAGGATGGAGCTGGGTGCCATTGGGTCAGGTAAGCTGCCTGTACAGTACCAGACTGGGAGCCATAGGGAACCCATAGTAGAGAGAACACAGTGAAAATTATTCGTTTCCCATTCTTAACATTGGGATAACAGGAGCAAGACTAAGCCAATTTTCAAAAGAAGATTTGAAATAAATGCCATTAAGCATGTCATACAATCCAGATAATATATCAAATACAAGTCCCCACATTTTCTGAAAAAGGGGACAAAAGTTTCACTCCCAAATATACTCTCATACTATTCAAATTCATGGGTAAGAAGACTCGTATTCTAAGAAATGTTTCAACTTTCCAAATGCAAGCTTTTCCATTTATCTAGACTTGGCCAGGAGCGCAGGAAGCACCACTGCTCGCGCATGACTGCCGAGCGACTGCCAAATCCCAAGGCTACTGCAGGTTCTGGGAAGTAAACCAACAGTGCTTTAGAAACTTTTTGATCAGAAAACTTTTGGACCTGGGTCAAACAGCTATTATTCAACCTCGCTGTCTTTCTGGCAGTCTCATTAAACTATTGAATTCAATGGACATTTGACTTAACACAAGCACTGGAGACTCAGAAGCAGCAGCAAGAAAGTTTTGCCTAAATGTTTGCGGAGTCTCATCATTTTCTTGACTTTCTGATATCTTCCTACTAACACTTTTCCTTACATAACTAATATGGGGAAGAAAAAAAAATATTGATCAGTGTCCCAGAGCACTACAAACAGTACAGCCATGTCAGCCTCAAGAAGGTTTTAATCAGGCTGTTTGTAAATTGGTAATGCAGTCAAAATCAGATCTGTGCTGTTGTATTCCTTAGGAAATTACAGTGCACATGAAGCATATCAGACTTCCAAAGTGAAGCTCCTCACGCAGAAGCACAGGCTTCCCCTGTATTTCCTAGTTTGAGACCTTGACAGCTTTGCTCTTGGTCTCCTTGGTATGACACAGCTTTCTGCAGTTGAATGAGAGGCTGCTGAAGGCTTCCACTAATAAAACCCCCAAGGGAAAAACAAGACGTAGACAGCAGGATGACACCGACGATGACAAGATTGGTTTCCATCATGGTGAAAGAATTTCTTCAACTTTGTGTTCCAGTCCTCAAACACTCACTGGCGCAAAACATGCCTCAGCAACAGGCACAGAACAACATTAGCTGTTACTACCAATAGTTTTTAAAGCTGGCATGCTAGAAAAGGCTAGAGCACCCCCAGGATTGTCTCGTCTCCATTTTGCTACTGGTTTGATATGGCATAATGATTAAGTCACCTTTAATTTTCTCATCTTTATCTTTAATTAATGATCCTACGTTTAATGCTTTTAATTTAAAGTAACAAGTACAAAACAAATACCTCTGGCTAAATAAATAAATGTAAAATGAAGCAATTTGTAGGAAACAAAAACACAAAGAAAGGGATCACTTAAACTACCTCTATTGTCTCAGTCACATGACTAATTTGGTGTGCTTTATGCAGGGAGTAATGCTACATATTTCTTAACAAAAATATGTAACTAGAAAGACACTAGAAAGATTTTGGCAAAACACTAGAAAGATTTTGGCAATTAAGAGCTGATGCCTCTCAACCTCGGGTTTAATCGCTTGGGGAAGAGATCTTTGAGTGTTTCATACCCTTATACCATATAAAAATCCTTTTTTGTTGTATGTCCAGTTGCTTGACTAAGTTGCTGGTACACACAACTTGAAGGGTCTCATTTTTTCAGAGATCAAACGTGGTAACTTTCAGACTGCCAATACAGGCCAGGCTTGCTCTAACTCAATGACTATAGCTGGCATAAAAACAGTGGGCAAAATTTGAGAAGTAATTTATTACCCATTAAGAGAGGAGCAATTCTTCTGAGAAAAGAAAAAAATAAGAATTCTTCCATATCTAAAGTTATCATTACCTCTTTTAACAAATGCCTCGCAGAGCCTAGATTACTGACTCCATGGAAAAGGGCCAGAGAGTTGTCCTACCACATGGAGACCGACAGCTCATGTTGACACATCTGAGTGCCCTGCCCTTCAATATTCTCACCTACTCCCTTGTAAACTGGCTCAAGATTTGGCCAGGCATTTTCTCCCCTTTAGAGTAATGAGCAGCCAAACACAGTATACAAAGAACAGTAACCAAGCTGGAATAGAGGATTATGTATGTCTGTAGCAGCACCGTGTATTTTGCAAATACAGCTAAAGCCTGCGAGGAGGTAGCACTGCAACGTATTAGACACCGTATGCACAAGCAGTATACAACTTTATTACAGAGATATTTGTTTTCAGACACCAAAGCAAAGATCCTCAGGGCAAGATACTGTTCGTTTGCTGTGTGAGAATGGGGTTGGATTATTTTTTTTAAGTGTCTGAGAGTCTCATTATACCTTTCCCTCCCTTGATAGAATATAATCAAGGACTGACTTCCTCAAATGAATGCATCCCAAATGATTCTCTGTGTCCTCAAAAAAAAGCATACAGATATACCCATGAGTAATATTTGGACCAGACAAATACGTGTATTGTGGGGCATGGAGGAGTTTTAACAGCTGCGTTGTTCTAATGCAGCTGTTCACAATTACTGGCATGCGGTGCGAGGCACTTCTGATTACTGCATGTTTAATCTATATATAAATGCATTATTTTGCTACTCAAAAGTTTGGCATTTAGATGGTATCTGCAAGGCTTCAAAACTGTAGTCTATCTGTGATGCCCCAGCTGGCTATGTCAAAGTGTGCCAACAGAATTAAAATGTCACTAAAGATCACACCACTCTCCGAGGTATCTGTGTTATTTTAAGCAGTGAAGATAAACTGTGGCCAACTTCACATTGTTTCCTTAAATCATTCACTCAATAACTATGGACACTGCTTAAAATAAGTGTGCAAGGTCAATGGCACCACAATTTACACGCTAGCTAACGAGCCCTTGAAATTTCAAAAAGGTATTGGATGGGTTGCACAGGTCAAACCAGGAACGGGTAGAAAAGTTTCACCTGAGATTGTGAACGGCAAATCACCCCCAGTCATACAGGAGAACCTACACGCTCTTTCAAAGGCATTAGCAAGAACACCTGCTATTTGAGAGCGGACTTGGGGGGAACATTTAAATTATTTACATGAAATACAAGAACTCTGAAAGCATTGGCTTACTGACTGCAGAAAATATTCATTACAGTTGCGCGCTAATCTGATCCTGCAAATTATTGTTATATGGATGCTGTTTTAGTAAAAAGATGCTGTCCTGCTAAGCCACGGTGAGGAGTGCAATTCCATAGTCTATTACTTGAAGGCATTTCTTCAGAGGAAAAAGAGTCATGGGTCTCAGCTGCTTCCTACAATAGTTTTTAGGCATGCATTTGACTTGGAGCTAGGAAATACATGATGTGAAACATTGGTCTCCGCACTGTAAATTGCGCTTCTTGAGCGATCTCTTTGGACAAAGATAAAAAGCTCAACTGTCCAGATATCTTTTCTTAATAACACATTTATGTTAAGCAGATGAGGGACCAGTATTATTTTTATTGGGCCAACTGCTATCTCCAAGAGGAAACAGCCACAAACAAGGAGAAAAATACTTCACTGACCTGTGGAAGGCTTAAGACTTCTGCAGTCTCATACAACAATGAGAAATCATTTCTTCACAGTCCTGAAAAATATTCTGTGTAGTTAAACAAAGCTTGGGTCAGGTATAATGGTTTGGAAACCAACAGAGTAGTGCTGGCCACCTTCTACTCTCCATACATGATATCCCATGGTCTTCTTCATTCCAGCAGTGTCCAGTTGCACTAGCCATATGCACGAAGCCTGATTTTTGGAGAGTTCTCACCAGGGCTGATCCTCGCCGACCCAAGCCTTTCCTACAGGCTTGACCAGCCCCAGAGGTGCAGAGAGTTTGAAATGATTGTGACCACAGGAGATCCCTAATCTCACACGGAAACACTTCCACACCTACCATCACAGAAATCTGATCATCTTTTGGGTCCTGCCCATTTCTGCCAGTTTTTCCTTTTGCCTCCCTGCCTGACCATTAGCCATCTACAGTGACCTAAAGCAGGGAATCATATTAGACCATTAATGGCATATACTGTATCTTCATTTCCACGTTTTTACCTAAATGGGTAGCCGTGAAGTCTGACAGATCATCTTTAGGAAGAGCGATTAAAAACAAACAACAAAACAACACCAAAAAAAAAAAAACCCACCACCACACATAACACCAAAACACAACCAAAAAACCAAAACCAACCAAATAAAAAAAAAACCCACACAAAAAAACCCACTCAGATTGATACACAGACAAAAAAGGAAAAACGCTGAAAATGTTAAGAGGTAACTTAACAATTTGGTGACTCATCATGAGAGGAGTATTCCAAGGTGTTTAAAAAAACCACAAAACCAAACAGCAGGAACATGGTGCGTCATGAGAAGGATCAGATGAATTCTTCGCATTTTTTAAGAATAAAATAATTTGGGCGAATTATATGATTAATAGGGTAACGAAGAGTAAATATCTAATGTTTGCAATTACTCCAGCTCACCCTCATACTTCCTTTTGGCCTCACCCACAGTGTACAGCCATTCATGATATCTCATCTTAACAAGGAGACATTCTCTAGTGCTAATGTATTGGGGAAAAAAACAGAAAAAAATCTCAACTCAGCCACAAAAAATTTCCATGATCAAAATTAAAGGTGTAGCTTTAAAATAAAAATTTGCCATAAAATTACATCCTCAGACAAAGCCACACAGCAAGCTACAACCTTCTCCGTCTCTTTTGCAAAGAAAGAAAAGGAAAACAAAAGGAATAGTTTCACAGTGCCCTTTATTCAGAACTTGATCAAAGATATGCTGTGTCTGCTAATTACTGGCTTATGGCAGAAACAGTTCAGGTCCAGCCCTGCAAGGTACTATGTCTCTCCAGGAAGGCTGCTAAATGCCTCAGGCTCCATTATCTTTAGCAGTAGATGAAGTCCTTCTCATGAAACTAAGAACTCTTTTCTTCTCCACATCAAGAGAAATTCAAAACTTTATAAATGTATTTTTATTCCAAAATGCATTTGTTATTCCCAGTATAAAAAATAAACAAACACATATAAATTAGGAATCCATCCTCCCTACCAAGATAAATCTACCAGATTATACCACTTCATGATTATGTGAAATGTAGTTCCGATTTCTCCATTCTTCCCCCTTCCCCCCCACCTTGAAATGATCAACAATAACACTGAATTGATATATTATTAATTTTCGCACTGGTGTGCTACCCCCACTCACCTCTATGCATTCTGCATAACAGAATCTGTAAGCTGTATTTGTCCTTTATTTGCAACAAGTATATTGTGTGTCACTAAAATACTTAAAAGCTGATGTAAGTAAGGATCATGTGGTTTTGTTAAAAAAAAAATTGAGCCATAGATTTAATTCATTAGTTTAAAATATTAGTTCTGAAATTTATCTGGAGCCTAAAAAACCCCACCCTAACAGCTTTTCACACAGGCGGCTAGGAAGCGCAGGAAGCAATTTTCTCTTACACAAGACACCTAATTCTCTCCTCCCCAGTCCCATTTCCCATCGAAATACCTTCTATATGATACCCGAGATTTAATATTGATTTTTGTCTGATTTTTTTTTTTTTTTTAAAATGACAGTATTGTTTACCCGAGTTGTGCTGAAACTTGATTTTGTCCCAACTTCCACGTAAGCCCAAGACACCCATTCACAGCACTGTGCCACCTTAGTCTAGCAGCCCTGCCACGAGAACTTCGGTCTGCCCTTGCTCCAACTTGCTCAAAGCATGCTAGGAGCTTTCTGCTCCAGGAAAGCTCCCTTCAGCCAAGTATAACAGATAGAAAAATCCCACAACCATACTCTCTTTATAATTTAGTTATTCAAAGTTGCTCCTTTGTAGGCAGCTCCAAGAGATGCAACACAAAAACATTAGTCCCAGCATTCACTTAACTATCACATTAATGGGGTGGTCTCTTATGGGTTAACAAGACTCTGTGGAAGATGATTGACTTGCTGAGCCATCACCTTCCTTCCAAAACTTGGAAAGGAGATAACTGGCAACTCTTTTGGCCAAGGGACTCCAAGATCACTGTCGACAGCAGGCACACTTATAAATTTCAGTACTTGAGAGGCCTTGAATGGAAAATATTACACATTTTTGTACTTGCAAAAACTGTTATACATTATACTTAGCACAGTACGTGTATTTTAGCGACTCCGTGTGTCACTGAAACTTATAGTCTGCGCATGTGGAGTGAGTTTTATATGTAAAGGAAAAATAATCTGTGAGTAATCGAGAAGCATTAGTTATCTCTGAAGTCACTGTGCTCATTAAAACTTTGGCTTCCTAAACTCTGTAATACATTTTAAGAACGTATTCTACATTCCATTTTTTGCATAGAAGCTTAGTAGTTAGAAAGGATACTATATGGTCAATAGACTAACTACCCTGGGTTTGGTCATTTTCCCTCCAAAAGACATCAAGTGAGTGTTAAAAGTCCCCTCTGCTGAAGCTCACGTTATTTCCATAATTCATTCCCTTCTGCCAAGATGTTCTCTCTTGTACAGCAGCAATCAGTCATAGCTTAAATGCAAGCAACAGACTAGGCAAAAAAGCAAGCCCTCCAAAACAATTACCACTCAGAAAACCCATTTAATTGCCTGGTGAAGACTTTATTTCAAACAGAAAGCAACATCAAACACCAGCTTCGAAACAGTCTCACCTGCTGACATAAATTCTCCATGAAGTTTGTGTGTGTCTCAGACAACAGCTTATAGCCTCTCAAATCTCACCATTTTTATTTTGGCAGATTTCATGCTCAGCCGCACCCACGTAAAACTAACTTCTAAAACCTTCAGGGGGTTTTTTGTTTGTTTTGGGTTTTTAAAGTAGTATTTTAATTGTATCTTGGTAAGAATTAGAAATATTAGGAAATTAAAGCTTGCCAAAGCTGTGGAGAAAAATACTCAGCAGACATTATAAACTTAAAAGTTGTAAGGCGTTAAGAGGAATATTGAAGATCCCAAAATATGAAAGCATCTAAATCTGTTGTGAATTTAAGCATAACAGAGATTGAAATCATTTGCAAATTTCATTTTAACAGACAGACTCCGCTCAGCTTACACAGTCCACAAATATGCTGGAAAAAAGCTAAAGCTTAAACTTGTGCCAATGTTTTACAAAGTATGCACCTAACACTTTGTTAGCATCATGCTCAATTAAACCTAAACTGAGAAAATAAACAAGAATAAGAATCATTTACTCAGTTTATAAGTGTGGTAGATGTCATTAAGTTAAAAAAAAAATAAAAATAAAAAAAAGTCTCCCTCTCTCTCCAAGTTCAGTTCTGGTTCAAGCAGGCTCAAGTCCTGTTTTAAGCATCTAAGGCAGGTGAGCAAACTTGCCCAAATTTTTCAGTGGGCAAATTACTACCCAAAATGTTCTTGAAATATCTGCAATAACTTTTTTCCCCCCTTTCATCCCTGTACATTTATTGCTAGTATTTTTGGTTTTAAACTTTCATGCATCAGAAGCAAAGGCAACTCTTTGTCATTTTGGCAGAAGACAAGACAGTCATTCAACAATATGAATCAACTCTTAACATCCCTGTGCTGAGGATGTGCCACATCATTATCACTGTTTTTTCCCCCATGTTTGCTATTTCTCTTCTCCTTCTTCCTCTAAGAGTTACACTACCCTTTCTTAAAAGCCTCCTCATTCATTCTTTGAAACATAATATTCTTCCTGACAATAGTTTTCATCCTGCTCTGCCCTCTCTGCTCTCATCTTTATAATCTATATCCAGATGCCCACATTCCCACTTCTCAGAGCTCCCTGAAATGGGCAGCATCAAACACGTCCCTTGTATTGGTGAGTTGCCTCGGGGCTGGGGAAAGCAAGGACCTGACATCTCCAGCAGCAGGTCACGCGCAGGACAGAGGAGGATTGTGGAGCAAACACGAAACAAAAGCAGCTGGTTAAAAGGGCAGTTCAAAACCTTTATAAAGTTGAAGTAGGGTCTCTCAAACCTCCTTATGCACCACAGGAAGGAATGGAAATTTTTCCTTCCAAGCGCTTTTTGGGCAGAGGCTCAAACATAGAAGGGCTCCACCAGAAGCGCCACGAGGTCAGGAGGAAAGCAGGTCCTCTGGGGCTCCACCCCAGCTGGGAACCAAAGTCCTTTCAAGACCAGAAATTGCTGCAGCTCCATGAGTGAAAGAATGTGCGCATGGAGTCTCTCTTGCAAAGACAAAGTGCTTTTTTTTTTTTTTTTTCCCTGGTGGGAATAAGGATTCAGCTGTGACTATCTGAAGTGTCCTTGATGAATCCTTGATACCTCCTAGCTTGGGTCTTGAACCAGAAAGTTGACAAAGCTCAGGCCTGGTGCAGACCCTGCCGAAAGTGGAAAAGGTGCATAGAAGCGGGCAAAGAAAAATCAACAGTTTGTTCCTGCATAACTCCCTGTGCATTAGGTGAAAGTGGGGATACGCTGCGCACAAAGCTGGTGCAAAGTGCAATTAAAAAAAAAAAATAATCAATGTGAGAAAATACTTTCCATCTGCACACAGCACAAACACCTTGATGTTGTCAGCCTGTCTGGGACAAGAGTCATGTTGATAGATATATGAAACAACGCCCATAAGACCCCGATTTAATTATTAGTTACAAGTGTTTATGATAATCAAACCCACATCTCTTGCGTAAGCACCCAGGTTTCCACCACGCAGGGGTGACAAAGGCATGGTTTACTTCTCACCACCCCTCTCCTCTGCTGAATCATCAGATACCAGCCACAACGGGTCCAGATACCAGACTAACAAGTTCACTGATCCAATACACTCCTCTAAGACAAAGCCATCCCTACAGTTTTTCAATTCTCTTAGTATTTTTCAGGCTTAGTGTTCAGACCAGAATACATCCACTGAAACACATCCTCTTCAGTGTCAAGCCGAAACACGTCCCATCAGAAAATGTGAGGTGGTGGTGGGGATGTAAAAATCAATATATACACAGCTCTTTGTTATTCAACCACCAGGCAAAGCTGGATTTTACTTCTAATATTGAACTAACAGCAGCATTAAAAGATGAAACTCTTGTGTCTGGTTTTACAGGGCAATGAAACTCTACGGTGTGTTTTGCACCAGAGCATCCAAAAGCACACCTTTCTTCTCATTTTCTATTCTTGTAGGAAATTTCTCTTCGGGAAGTGAAACCTGTGTGCACTCCAAAACCTCAATCTTATTTAACAGTTCAAAGCAGATTTACGTCATCACCAAAGTCTAAAAATAAGTACAACCACCAGTATTTGGCTACAGGTTCTTAACAACAAGAAAATCTTTGGGGGAGAACAAGACAATTCTGTTCACAAGGAACTAAACAAAAATGACAGGTAATAGTCAGCCCTGATTTAATGGTCATCATGATATTTTATTTTTCTTAGTATCTTCTACCGAAGTCCTCAGAGCCTCAACAGCTATCAAGTAAAAGCAGATTTGACTGTGTGAACAGTAGATAAAGGTTATCTGCATAAGAAAAAGAGGAAACTTCTAGTTTTAGAAGTAAAACATTAAAAGCCAAACCAAGTCTGCTGCAAATCTAGAAATGGAACTAGAAATCATGAATTTAGACCTACACTTAACCACCAAATCAGTTCTGACAAATAAAATAACACCTGAAATATCAAGATCACTAACGGAAAACATTTTGCAAGTAATATAGCCTCTTAAAAAAAGCTCTAATTAGCTGCCACACACAGTAGGTAATATTACTAGAGAAACAAAAAAACCCGTTTTGCTACATTATGCTGCAGTGCTTATGGAGCATCAGTGCCTGTCACCGTGAATACCACAGAAGTCCATTAGAAAATAAGGAAATGAAAGCCAGAATTGCAACAAAGGCCTCCTGGAGAACACTCCTCCATGAAGATCACTTCAAATGAAACAAAATATAACAAAGTCCTAAGAATATCACTTTTCTGATGGCTTGCTGTAACTCATTGAAGAAAAACACCCCTACGCTCCTTGCTGAGGATTATTTATAAATGGGAGGAAAACAGTTACCAAAAGAGCTTCCTGAAACACAGCTAGGAACCTTTTCCTCAGAATAACTAAAAAGCAGAACTTAACCGGGAAATCACACTAAAAGCAAACAACATTGCTTGCTTATCAGCCATCAAAATCTGAAGTATTCAATGGCCTGATTTCTGCTTTTTCCTGAAAAAAAAGAAAAAAAAAGAAAAAACCCAACCACCCAAAAAGCAACTCTGTGCCAAAAAAAAAAAAAAAAAAAACCAACCACCCATCATCTGTGTGAGGACAAGAGAAGGAAAAATAAAAATCACACAGAGTGAATTTCTATGGCCACTACAGGGCTTGAAAATGGTGGTGTAGCCCCAAGCACCTGCGATATAGTGACTACAGAAAGGCTGATTTGGTATTGCACCGTCAGCGGAGAGTAACTGCTTTCCCTCATGTAGGAAGTTGGCACTTCTACCTATTAAATAGAAACTTTATTGCACATCACCTAGATATCAATAGTCTGCAAAATGAACTCCTGTGGTTTTCAAGAGGTTTTTTAGACTTCCATAATGAAGATTACCTTACTTTTGTTCCTGCATTCCTAAAATATATATATTTAATGTTTTGGAAACAAATTCAATCTACTACTTAGAAGCATCTATGCTATTAAAGATCGCTTAGGAAGAGTTGCACCTCTTCAAAGTGGGGATGTTTGAACATGTATTGCATGTTCTGCTTCCACCCTTCAATAGCAATGGAAAGGCCTTTCAACACCTGGAATGTAAATCAACTTAAAAGACAAGCAAAACTAAACTTGAGGAGTTTGCAACCTGCAGATTACTGTTAGGCAACGGTCAGACTCCTAGTAACACTAGTTACCACCGCAATCAACCTAGACATATTTTCTGTATCAAATTTCAGCTTGCAAATGTTAGTTCTTGCTTACAGTAAAAACATATAAATCGAACCACGTGGAGTGCATTAGGCGATTCCCTGCTGCCCACAAAGACACTCCCTCAACTCAGCTTTTTCGAATTCTGAAAGACAGGAGAAAGCTATTGGTATTGCAGAAAGTTATTTCAAATCACAAGCAGTACATTGTCATTAACTTGTCTTTTACCCACCAAGCAGAGCACTGCAAACTGGTCCTCACCTCACGTACTGAGGCATACTGGCCATCCAGCACATGCTGAGATCAAGATGCTCTAATTTCCAGATATTTCCTACTGAAGTACACCATTTCAGGTAAAACATATTTGAATAAATCATCACTGTTTATTCCTGTCTTCACAGATGGAAATCAAGCATGTCAGATCTCAGCTGGAACACAGATTAGTTTTAGTTTAGTTTTAAAATAGAGTGAAAATAGGCTTCTAAACTACTGTACCTCTAAACATCAAGCCAAAACTATTACTTTTCTAATGATCTGCTTGTGTAAAACCACTTTTGAAACTCATATAATCTTTTGCACTGTATATTTTTTGTTTTAGCAATTGAATTTTTGTTTGAAAAAAAGTCTCAAATCATTGTACATCAGAGTAGTTTAATCCCGAAAGTGGAACTATAGTGGAAGGCAATTCTTTTCATATCTATCTTAAATGTAGCAATTAAAGAATCTAGTCCATATAATAACAGGTGATAAACATTTACTCTTTAGCTAGTCCCAACATACCTGAAAGATATGCATGGTTTCGGACCTTACAGCAAACATCTATAGGGTCAGCGAAATCACTTACATCACTTCAAAAGAAAAGTCTTTACTTTCCTGTCTGAAAATAAGCAATTTAAAAAAAAAAAAATTAAGAGACAAAGTTCAGAATTAGATTTTGCTGTATTTGTCAGATGTCTGTGCTACTCAGTAACTTGTACAAAGCAAAGGCATTTCTCACTGGTTAAGGCCCTTTAGTTACCACTTGATCCATTGCAAACAGGTGGGAACTTCTGGGATCCAACACTTTCTCCCTCCATTTTCAGTGAGGGACTCTCAGATTACACAGGACTTGCAAGCCTCCTCCACAAGCACTCACTACCCTTCAAACTCTTTCCCACCCAGCTGCCCGTAAGGCTTTGCTGATTAGAATGTCTGAGCTATCCTCCCAAGCAGCCTCTGAAATGACCAACCCTTATTCCATCGAGGCCTTGGACTATGAGGGTAGGAAGCCTGAAAATTTATCCCAAATTGAACTTACAGGCCCCCAGCTTGTGAGAGGCAATTACTTCATGATGGCCTCCTTACTTTCATACAAATTAAGGTGGAGTTTTGAAATATCCTCCTAATCTGACTGCCCTCTGGTTCAGCCCACCATGATACAGTACCGAGACAAAACCCCAAAAGCATAATGGTAAATCTGCTGCAATTGCTGCAACTCAAAGGTGGCATTTTGCATTTCCCTGGGGGCAAACAAACTAAAAATAAAAAACCCCTCCACATCATGTGTGTCCTCTTCAACCCTCACCGAATTAAATGTTTAATTCCAGGGCTGCTCCTTTGCTTCATTTTCTTTGCCTTTTTTTTTTCCTGTGGTAGCATTTGGGGGGAGGGGGACACATGGAAATGTAACCGAAATTAAAGTTAAAAATGTCTTTAAACTTCAAGTTTGAGGAAACATTTTGACATTCAGTAAATAACGACCTACTTTTGGCACCTGGCATTGTCCACTATCTATATTTACTACTGTATTTATGTTCCTATGCTCCATACTGTATCAACCTCAAGAAACTGAACGGCCTTCACAAATCCTGATCTTTTGCAGCTCTAAAGATTCCCAGGAAGGCTCTAAGGCTGCTATTGCTCAACTAGCCCTCGCTCCCACCCATTTTCCTGGCAGATGGGTAGGTATAATCCTGCAAAAGTCACCAAACTCCATTTTTACCCCTGCAACCTTCCATTTTCATCCCAGCAACTCTCCTTTGAACTTCAAGGCAAGTCTTTAGTTTGTCAGGTTCACTTAGCTGCAGCATGTTTTGTGGTTCGCCTAATTGCTAGCTGACGTGCAGCAAAGTGCTGCGCGCAACAAAAGATTCTGAATTCCAGCTGAAGCAAGAGCCGTACCCTTCCACTTACTGAGTTTGTGGGCAGGCTTTCCAAAGGCACGGCTCAGCTAGCAAAACCTGTTCAGCTGCTAAATTAGGAGCAAAAGCTTTCTACCTTGCCTCCAATAAAAAAAAAAAAGTGCATGTACTTATGCACCAAGGCACCTTTGTATGCAAAGAAGAAAACAGCATCTTCATTAGCTTTGAATTCTCTGGACAACTTTTTACCCAGCGCCGCTTAATTTCAAAACCAGCTAAAACAGGAGGACTTAAGACGACTCAGTTGGTTGCACTGCAACGTACAGCACAAAAAGCCACACGCAAAACCCTTTCGGCTTGAGAAAAGCTCCTGTTAAGATGCAAGGGTATGAGATGCAAGGCTTCAGGTCAGCTGTCACCCTGCACCTTAGGCGCGCACCAGCGGCCGCAGCCTCGGATGCGGTCTGGGAAGGCAGAGCCCGTGCTGTGAGGAGGGAAGGACATCTTCAGTGAGACACCACCGGCAGAGCCAAGAGAGGCGAAATCCACCGGGCTCTAGACCCGCAACGCCTCACCTCCAAGTCCCGAAGCTGGCGTTTACAAAGCTCACAAGAATTTTAAGAGCCTGCACGGGGTTCACGGGATTTACTTCAAAGAAACGCCGGCTCGGAAACGGATTCTGCAAATTTGCAGATTAAAAGCGACTTTCTCAGTAGCACCGGCTTACTGTACATCGCACAGCAGGTCCTGCAGGTCAGGTTACTTCCAGACCCAAAGGTCAGGCTGACAAAAGCACTTGGCGATTTCCACGCCGCGAGGCACGCAACCTTGGCTTACCTCTTCCTCAACACGCTACGTACCCAACGTCTCTGCGGGCCGCCGCTGGGCGCGGCGGGGCAGGCCAGCCCCAGCTCCGCACGGCATTTCTCCTCAGCCCCGGGCAGCAACCTCGCACCATGGAGCAAACCCCAAAGCAGGCAGGAGAAGGGTCTGGCAGGCCGGGCAGCCCCACGCCAGACGCACACGCTGTCCTTCACGCTTCCATAATGAAAACAGCTCCCAAGACCAGTGCCAGCAGCCTGTACAAATATTCACTTCTTTCCAGGCTGACCCCCACACAGCCCCGCTGGCACGGCTCTCCTCCCCTTCCACCCCCTCAACAAAAGTTTCTGAAAACGTGAGTTGAGTGCTGCTGAAATAGAGAATTCAGAGATCATGAGAGGGACTCTCATGATCCAGAGATCATGATCCAGAGATCATCTGGAACAAGTCTCCAGATACTTTTAAGCAATAAACTCTGAGGGACGTATCTGCTTCGCCTTATCGCTTTTCTTGCCTGGTCATGCAGGATCTCTTCTGCAGCCATAAAGTCATATATTTTTGTTTTTAATGGAAACTCTTCTATTACCACATTTTCCTATTTCTGCATACCTGGCTTTGTAACCTGAATGCTTCTTTGGAAACACTTTTCCACACAATTCCATAAAAACAATACGATAAAACAAACCAAAAGAGACTCAGGAGTTTTAATATGCAGGGGAGCAAGGCAGATCCATACCTGCATCATGAAGCCGGTTAGATTCATTCCCCAAACCTCTACTGCTTTGAGCTTACAAGCTACTGAAAACTTTGACAACTGATTCTTTTTTTCTAAAAAAAAGTTAACCGGAGAGCTTTAATGCTTCAAGTTGCTGAAATGCTGGCATTTGGCAGAGAGGAGGACATGACCATTTAGGATCAGCAACAGATCAGAAGTGTTTTCTACTAAAACTTTCAGAAAAGTCTGTGGTCAATAACAGAAAGTTCAACAGGAATGTTTGAAGTCTCACAGGGCTATATGCGCCTCCACTGAGTGAGCAACCTGGAATAACCAACATCTCTAGTGAGCAACCTGGAATAACCAACATCTCTAGTGACATGGCTAAATCAGAGAAGTGAACCTCTGTCTGGGAGGCACTACTTTCCAGCCAGTTTCTTTTCAGGCATAATTACTGAAAACTAATAGTAATGATTGAGGGTAACAATCGAGGATTGAGGAATAAATTGCTAAGGTTTTGACTAGCAGTTAAACTATAAAGATACAGTTTGTTTATATATTCCTAGACATACGACCTCCACTGAGTTTTGTAATTTTTCTGTGTCTCAACTCTCTCAATTAAAAAGGGATAATGGTGGTTATTTCCTCAACCAACCATCACTCAGTTTTGACATCCTTGAAAGAAGAGTTATGCAAGAATTAATATTACAGGAAAAATAATTCCAGAAAAAAATGGTTTCCTCTTTAGAAAAAATTACTCAGAAGTTGTGATGCTTTCAACCAATTTATTGCCTACATTCAACTGGCACAGGACAACCTTCTTCTATATGCTAAAAAAGCAAATCACCAAAGAACAAAATTAAAGTCAAAATGCCTATGTAAGGGAAATGATGATGACTACTAAACCAAAGTTGGAGAAAAGTAAGACTTCCGAATGCATTCTTATCATAGCTTTCTTAAAGCTCATCCTTATATGGTTTATGGAAACAAAATATCCACCCCAAGGAACCCATGACTCATAAACCTGAAAGCATGAGTTTTAACCATCATCTAACGTGAAGCCTGTATTGTTAATAGTTTGAAATCATTTCTATACTTGTATTCTTCTGCTTGCTGCTCCTCTTTTATTTTTCTTGTAATAGCCTCTCCTGACACTTTATTTAGCAGTTATACTATTTTCTCACCTTTCTGTGGAGAGAATTTAAAGTTTAGGACTTCAGGTCCCCCTGTAACAGTGACTAAGGCTGGCTCTTGGGAACCACAGTGCCATTCCCCGCACTGCTGGTTTTTATTTTTGTGAAATTACATAGTTTGCAGCTAACCTACACCAGGTGAATATTTCAACACCTGAGGAGCAAAGGACTCAAGTCCCTTAAAACCTGCTCTACATCAATGTGTCTCCCTTCCCCGTCTTCAGAATGGGAACAAGATCATCCATTTTGTCCACACAGTTTGTCAGAACACACATTCCTCACACAGCAAAATGCTCTTCCTCCTGTGCATTTCCAAAGCAGGGCAGGGCTCTCAACACAATAAATGGTAATACCATTAGATTGTTTTATAATAAAAGCAAGACTAGGAATAATAAAAATAGTAAGTAAAAAGCATACTGAGGTAGTCTTACTGCAGACAACCATTTCTGAAATGGATAACTTGAAAAATGACCTTAGAAATCAAGTGATCCATAACATTTTTTCCCTATTACCCCACCTCAAATCATGAGCGTTTCAGCTGTTCTTAAGTTAGAAGTCTCGACTTCATGTTTCCTGAAAGAAAAACTGAAAAGATGAGGGAGAACAGTATAATGAAGATTCGTACTCAGGCAGGCAGATAAAATAAGTGTCACGGTTTTTAACACTTGAGTTTACCAACTGCAGAACACAGGCTTAAGGCTCATCTGAATTTTGGCTCCGAGTCCTGTCAACATGGACATCAAAAATATCCAGCAGGTCCTAGCCTCACCTGTGACACTCGGGCAACCCTGTGCTTTTAAAGGGTTTGGGGGGGGGGGGGGGGGGGGAAACAACCCACCCACACACAAAACCCATAGCCATCACTGAAATTCATCTACTGCTTTGTAACACCCATGTTCATTTGTAAAAATCCATTAAGTCATCCATCGAAGAGCTGGAAGCAGAGCTGTAGTAACTGGTCTCTGCTGACCTACAGCCCCCAAAAAGATTTCTGAAGCACTACAATATAGCAAGAGAGAGGTAAACAACCTAAACAATCCACCTTTCACTTCCCAAAGCCAAGCAATCCCGATGCCTTCTGTCCTAAATTACTAAATTCATAGGGAGAAGTGAAAGAAATTCCCTTACAAAGCACACTATAGCTGCGCAGATCTGTTTTACAAACTAAAGTAGTAAGTAAGTTCTATATTATGAAAGAAAAAAAACAAACAAACCAAAACAACAACAACAAAAACCAAAACAAAAAAACAACACACTCACACTTTCCAGGCTTTTCTGTATTTTTTTTTTTTACCCCTGTATTGCTCACTGACACTTTTTCCAGAAGTTTCATGAGTATCATGATCTCATGTAACAGAAGAAATACACAATTCTTCATCTTTCTCACTTCCAAAGAATCATTAAGGCAGGAGTTTGGAGAAACAGTCCACAAAACCAATATTTAAAAAATAGGTGGTGGCTCTTAGCTGTTCAGCAACTTACAGATTTATTTATGGAAGTCCACGCTAAGTTACTGAACTTCAAAATATATCCAAAAAGCAGCATCTGGTTTCCATCTGTCCTCATGGGAACCAGGAAAGGGCTTTAACTAAAAAATAAAATATTGGGGTGCAAAAGAGCAAGATCTCAGGGAGGGAGGGACATACACAAAGAAGAATTCCCTATGCAATGTATTTAACGATTAAAAAAAAACAACAAACTATCAAGAAGCTAAAATTGCATGTTACAAAAAGAAAAAAAATACCCCAGATTTTTAAGCCATATCTAATATGAAAAATGAGCAAATAACACACCAAAATCATATTTATTACACAATTTAAAAATTATAACGTTCATAATAAACAGCAAGACTTGTTTACAGAACGAATTAATTCTAAAGACATATACCTGAAAATATTTGCCAACACACGCAAATGTTAGGTACCTACTGCTGTACGTGGCTGGCAAGCACAATTTTTTCTATTTATGTTTAAGCAATCTCCAAGCAAAGTGGACTTGCAATTGTGACAGCTGCAGTTCCGATTCCTTCCAGGGGCAGACAACAATTCCATATTTAAAAAAAAAAAAAAAAAAAAAACACAAAAAAAAAAAAAAAGAAAAACCAACACGATATTGCCTTACACAGGGGAAAAGGGAGCTCATATTCCCCCTTCAAATATTTTGCCAACATTCATTTACAAGTTACAAAACATCTAAATTGGTTTTCCACAAGAGGTACGTGCACATCTGCCTCCATAAATATACTGCTTTAAACTTGTAAGTAAAGCTTTTGAAGGCATTGCCCTAAATATCCCTTCCAACCTACCAGGCAAGCTACTTCTTGCCCTTCATTTTGTTTCTCTCAATTTTATTTTTTCCACTTGGCACATAAAGAATAGAGGAAGTCAAGTGAAAACCTGACCAACAGTACAAAAGCGTATCAAGTTAAAATATTTATAATAAGGAAGCTGATCATAAAGAATTTCCTCTCTTGCCTTTGCCACGTAGACTCACGAAGTTTCCTTCATACCTTTTAAAAGGCAAGCTGTCACCGTGCCCCGGCCACCATGCCAACGGGGATGCTGGAGCGCATCAGCCTCAGATCAGACTCAACGGGGTTCACTGGCCTAGTAATCCCTGTGGCTTACCACTGCTTTTCTACCCACTATCATTTTGATCCTCACAACACACACAAAAAAAAGCTAAAAAGCCAGAGCAAGACCCTGTTTCTTCTTCAGATAACTACTGATTATTTTGGTTAGTCCCTCGCTAGCAAACAGCACGGCCAGCCCCGTCTCTGATGTGCTGCGAGGCTGGTGGTATACCCAGACGTCTTCCCCCATATTGCCATTATCTTCACATGACACCTAAGTCTGCACCACTATATTAATTTCCATATTCCACATGAATCCGTGTCAAATTATAACTGATCAAGAGTAAAGCAGACATCCATAGATGAGTGCACAGTACTTCTTACAATTTATCATGAATAAAGGTCACTCGGTGCTACCACCAAAAACATACCAAATTGAACTTACAAAATATATTCTGCTTCCGACGACTAATTTGATCAAACTGAGTTCTTTCACATCTTTCGTAAAACAGCACACGGACATACTCACAGTGCAAAAGCCATTAGCTCAAGCTATAACGCTCTTCCAATTTTCTTGGACCTCAGAGTAACAGCACTAACCAACTGAGCATTGTGTTCCTTTAAAGCAGCAGCAAACTAGGGCAGTATCGAAGAATTTATATACGCTTTCAAGATTAACCTCAACGTTCCTGCATTGTAGTTCAAACTATCAGTAGTCTGTGTGGAAGTAGATAAAGGCTCAGAGGAGTGTAAAAACCCCTAAAGATAATTAAAAGCAGTAAAAACAAATTAGATATGTCTTAGGTTTTCCTGTCTATGGCACCAACTCGTATTTTGAAGGCCAACATTGTTTCTCATTGACAGCATCTCTCTAATCTTGCATGTGAACGATAGCAGCTCAAAATATTTTATTTAGTTTGGTTTGGGGAGAAGAAACAGGAACAGAAGAATATAATTATGGAGATCCCTCAATAAAAAAAATGGATTATCTTGCCACCCTGTTTATAGTCTCAAGCCATCCTTCCCATGGGCATTCAGCATCTGCAGTTAGCGTGAGCCAGTCTGACTCCAAGAAGCACTTTCTTCCAGGCTATAAAGAACAAATAAACAACTGAAGCAAATCTCCTGCTAAACAGCAATCAGAGCAAGGAAGTTTTCACAGGCAGAGGAGCTGGGAGAGCACTGTCTACGGCTTTGGTTTCATGGGATCCGGGCAGAATTAGAAACAGCTGAGACCATGGGACTGCAGACCGGTAGAGCCGCAGGAGAGGACATCTGTCCCACCCCCAGATGCTGGGACCGAGGCTATTCCTTTGATCTCTGCTAGTCTGATCCTGACTTAGCCTTCAGCTGTCAGGTAGCCGACGCTGGTGAGTCAGATGCTACACTGGGTAGGAAGGGTGAGAACAGGAGGGGATCAGGCTAACTCATTATTAATTTGATTTTCAAACCACTCATCCCTGCACCCAACCAGAAGCAGCCTCAGACAAGTTATTGCCTGACGGAGACACACCTGCTATTCCTTTCCTATATCTGATATTAACCCTGCCCACCAGTTTATGGTGACAGGAGAAAGTGGGCCAAACCCCTACGCTCCCAGCTGCCTGCTGGAGTGACTCAGTGGGCTCCTGGAAAGTGCATTTCTAAACGACCTGCCTGCCTTGTTGGGAGACAGAAAAGCAAGTGACACACTAGATACAACATGCGATTCTTCTGATGAGCGGGTGTAATACCTCTGTTTCATCAAGAAACCTTTAATGCCAACTTTACAAGTTTCACTCGAGAAGATGCCCTAGGCATGAACCACGCCACAAGATACTCCTTTCCTCAGAGGCTGAGCAAAGGGAATCCCTTAATAAGGGTAGGTACGGACTACAGCAGGACAACAGGAAAAACAAGAAACAACAAGCAGGGCTGAACTGTAGCCTCTTAGAAAAGAAAGCACTCGCACAACCGTTCAACTACACATCACGTAGGGCTGGGAACAAGCACCACCATCCTGGAGAGCTGGACGTTTGTCAAACCTACAACCATGTCATCTCTTCTTTCTTATACCCATAAACTCTCAGAGAGAGAGGTGGTCCTTTCATTAAGGGCAGGACAACTTGCCAGAAAAGGTAGTAAGTGGTGAAGTGATACTGTTATGGGCCTCAACCAACACTCATCAAGGAACTTTGCACTGCTGAAGGCGGGCATGAACAGCAATCACGGGGTGCAACTGCTGCCGTTTTCTTTGATAACAAGAAAAGATGGTTCTCATTATGTGATGGCTTCAGAGACCAAGCCTCCTCCAAGATGCTCACTCACATCATTAAATAAAAATAGCATTCTAGTAAGAGGCAATATTTAGCCCTGGAAGACTTTTGGGAACTTGAAGGAATTTCTTGCTTGTGCTGCTGCTCTTCCTGCTTTAGTTCCAATAACTCGCACATGAGCATCCTGCTCCCTTCTTCCAACCCCTCCCAAAACATAGTCCCAAGCTAACAGCAGTATGCTGAAATTCAATAAACTGTACATTTCAGGAATGGGGAGACTGCACCAAGCTATTACTTCTACAGTAGATGCTGCAATTAGCAAAGGGAGGCTGCTACTTTGTGAAACGGTAGTATCGCTTCAGGAAACATCTCTCCATGACTCTGAGCAGTATTTTCATCCATATAATTCTCTGCAGTATTTTCATTCGTATAATTCAGGGGTTAACTGATTAAATAAATCCATCATTCTGTTTGCCAGTAAAAATGACAATGTAGGACTTGACCGAAAAAAGAAGTGCCCCTAGTCAGTCAGGGGAGGGGGAGGGAAAGAGAGCCTGGATAAGACCTAGTTTTAATTAAACAAGTGCTAACAAAACTGAAGCTCAAAAGGAAGAGGAACTAGACTTCATTCAATGTAAAGCAGGTGACATAAGGTTGGAAAAGGTCTTTGTCGACTCACATAATTAACATCTAATAAGTTTTCTAAAATGCTATAAATCACAACCCATTTCAGGCTTCAGCAGCATATCTCTCAATTGTGGCCAGTTAACTCCATGCACTTTGCCAAACCACTTACATGTTTTTATCCTCCAAACAACTGTTACGGTGATGATTAATTCTCTTTTTATTTTAAAAAAAAAGAAAAAGGTATCTTACCTTTGCAGAGTCATGTTCAAATTGCCTGTACACGCCTTGATCTTGTTTTGTGCTTCAAGATGAGTCATCCCGTCCGTACTTATCCCATCAATGGTGAGAACCACATCACCTATTCCCACGTGTGCTTGGGCTGCCTTGCCACCATCGTTAAGCTGAAATATCACAAGAACGGTTAAATGCAAAACTTGGATGGTTTATGTTTATATTCTCTGAACACAAGACCACAATATCTCACTCACAGTGCTGTTTCAAAGAAGAAAAAAAGGTATCTTTTCTCCTTTGTGAGTATGTCCCCGTGAAAGTTGCTGTATTATCTATCTTTCTGGTGAAGCAATATGTATAGGGTTTTGTTCTTATTTCACTTGAATGACAGGAAAAGTATTGCACGGTATTGCCTGTTTTTCAAAATCAAACTCCACATCTACTTTACTGGCTGGAAGCTGTGCGCATGCACCAAGAGACACAAACAGGGATAGGCACACACAGTCTCCTGGATGCCAAGTTCCAGCCTCTTATCTGTTCACATATGAAATTTTTCTCAACAAGAGGAGAGAGGAAGGCTGTAAACCAGTTTTTTTCCATTCTAGATTTTCCATCTAAACAACCTCTTCAAAGTTTATGTATTTGTCAATGACTGGTCACGTGCATCGAAGACTTCATTAATAGTGAAGCTGACTTTTCCCCAGCTGCAACTACTAGAAAGTCAGAAGTTCAACATCACAGACAGACTAGTTACAGGACTTTGTTTTGCCTTTCTCTCAGTAGGTTTATAGCCCCCAGCGACCCGCAGTATATTCAGACCAGAATAAGAAAGGCCTCTTGAGCAGTCTGCCTCTTTGATCAAGGTCACTGCTGAAGTTCAGCTCAATTGCCTTTGGTCCACTTCAATGAAGCAGTCTTGCAACAGAAACCTTTGTAAAGTTCACATTATTGACCTTGATTGAACAATAAATTCATCTTTTCATCTGATGCCACTGAATTTCAACTAGCTTCACTCCCAAGAACAGAAACAGAAATAAAGCAAGACATGGTAAGATCCATGCACTGATTTTTACCCCTGATCCTCAATCTGCTAATCACGTTACAGCTGGCTACAGAGAGCAGTCCTGGATGGTGCAAATTCCCTCTGTTTCCAGATGTATTTCCTGCCTTAAAGCAGAGAAGCTGTAGGTGCTTATGCTGTGCATACAAAACCTCACAACTCTTTCCTTTGCCTGCAAGCATGAGTCTGTTCCTTGAAGAAAGTGCTTCGTTTTAGGGAGGTGCTGCAAGCAGCAGAATTACTTCATCTTTATTTCCAAAAGCAGAGTTCACCTTGGGCCGCAGCCATGCTCTAGTAAGTGACTTCTCAAAGGGAGGCAGAAGGAAGGCTTTCATTCCTGTTGTTTTTTAACTGCCTCTGTTTTACTTTATTCAGTAGGGACCAAGAAGTTTTGGTTCCTTGAGGTTCCTTTTGACAATGATCAACCACAAAGTACAGTCACTAGTCTCCACACCATTCACTTCTCCAACAGGAGAAGTGAGGCTAGGTCTTGAAAACTGTCTATGGCAAAGGGGTAGAAATACATAAAATACTAGGAACTCAGCCTTTGCATTTGTGTATGAACAGTCACTTGTTGGTAAACCTGTGAAAAGTGTCCCATCAGCCTACCTGATATGGTTAAGGCTTTCCTAAAATCTCAGAGACTATCATACGTGACAGCTGTGACACGCGTATCAGCCAGCACCTGAAGACAAAAACTTTAACAGAGGAAAAAGTATTGCCTAATGCTGCAAGACAATTGCAAATGCAATACTCCAAAAATGTATAATTTGACAACATACAGACTGAAAGCAGGAAATTTCACGTTCAGTGGATCATGGCTGGCATTTTTCAACATCAAATCTATGTCCCACAGACATCTGCAGTAGCAATCTTTAGCAACTAAAAACAGTAGCCAGAAATTCAAACAAAACCAGAAAAATCCTTCCATTTGGTGTTAAGCCTGTGCTATCAAATACATTATTCTGGTGAAAGGGGAAGCCCTGAGGTGTAGGCAGATCTGTCATCTCTCAGATTCAAAATAGCAGCCAGTCCCTCAGCATTATAGGTCAACAGAGCAGTTTTACCCAGAGTTGAAACCGAAGGGTCCTGACAAGGGAAAGTTAGCAGAGTAAGTCCCATGCAAGGAAGTAAAGTAGAAGACAAAAGAAAAAGGAGATGCACTAATTTCAGAAAAACTTCTTGACTTGCTAAATTCATCAGAATGACAACTTGTATGGTGCATCCTTTTACAAAAGGCTTCAGCAACAAAGCCAAAATTCCTCCAAAATTTGGTGTTCATACCCAAATTCTGAGCTAAGAGACACGGTTACTATAAAACACAGATCAAGGAACCCTACAAGCATATAGAAAGCTATGACCAACATAGCTATTTATAGGGAAGCTCCTCAAACCTTTGGGTGAGGTTTATCGGCCATAAACGGATCCCTAAACCGATACATTACAGCATGCTGACATTTGTCAGCAAGGTCTGGAAAAGGGAAAGGAACGTAAGGGCACTAAAAGCTAAAGGTCAAATGGATCGCTGTGCTTTGTGATTGGACTGCTGAAGTGAATAAAACCTAGCTTTCTCCGAACATATGCAAATGTGCATAATGTTCACACATCGTAATTCGTGATTAAAAAAAGCAACCTACACACATTCAGCAGTAAGACCTCAAAAGCAGGCTTCAGGGTGACTATTTTCATGGGGGGGCAGGGTGGGGGCCTTACCATCCAAAGAAGTGTAAAATAAAAAAAAAAATAAAAAAAAAAAAATCAACCAACCAAACAAAACCAAAAAACTTTTTTGTTTGATTCCGGTAGCCAACATACAACAACCCACAACTAATCATCTGACTTTCAAGAGGTCAGTCTGGGTCGAACTGTTGCCTACAGTTTGGGGATGTTGCCTTCATCTGGGGATGAAATTCTGTGCAAGCACACAGAGAAGACAGCTGTAAAATCATTTCAGCAAAACCCCAGGCTGAAAATGCCTGAAAAATATGGCCGGAAAGTGCACCCTGGAGATGGGGAAAAAAGCAGACAGGTCCCGAGAAGCGTGACGAGCCCCTGGCTATGTCCACGAGACCTGCCGTGCAGGCAGGTGACTGAATCTGCCGTATAGGTGAGGCTGTCACAGGCACACTTGAACAAACAAATTACTGGACAAGAGTCTGAAGAACTGCACATACAGAGCGATGCCAGAGCAGTAATCTCCTTATCTAGATACAGTGGATAAGACTTCCAAGTAACACCTACTGATTTCGGATAAGAGACCTGACTAACCAAGAGAGGTGAGGCTGGTACTTCTAGGAAATCTCAGCCGGAGCACAAGTCTTTTCTGAGAGTACTGGCCAGCATCCTTGGTTTGTGAAGTGCCTATAACGAAGTAGTACTGGAGCTACAGGGCAGAGTTTTACCACAGATGCAAGAATTCAAACTAAAAGAAAGGTTCCTCACATGCTGTAGCACAGTGGCAGCTAACTCAATTTATTTCATTTTTTTTCCATCCAGATTCTGAAAAAAATCCAACAGATGTGGAAGATATAAAAAGATGTAGGTGCCAAGATACAGGAAATTTTGAAGCATTATTTATAAATCATTACTACTTTTGTACAGCTTCTTTTGTCCTGCGTGAGCAATTTTGTTCTTAAACTGCAAGTTTAGCCTTAGCTTAGTAAAATTATCTGGCACCAGTCACAGAACTACAGTATTACCTCTGCTTAAATACCAAAAGACTAGTACACCGATGGGCAAAAGCAAAACACACCTAATGCTGAAATCCTAGTAGGAAAAACGCATATCCTTAAAACACACCTTTATTAAATGTACATGTGCAAACAAATGGAATCTATGCAACAAGACATGCATGGAAGAGCATGGCATTAAAATTATAAAACACGCTACTTAGGAATCAAACTAACTTCTAAGCGCCACAAATATCCCTGAAATCCTTGACGGATCTGTTTTAATTCTCTATTCACAGTATGAGGCAAGTTTTTAAAAATCAAGCATGAATTACAGCTACCACAAAATAGGGAGGGTTTTTTGACGTTACAAAGCAGACTTAAAACTCTGAAACTGCCAAGCCAGAAGTGGTACCTCCTACTTAGCTGCATGGCTGTACTCTGGGAAGCTCCTTTGGAGGCCGAGGGGGGCAAGCAGGAGAGACACTGCCTGAGGCACCTGCTGAGGCCAATCACTGCCGCAGCCCGCAGCCCCAAACCTTTTGTCGGCCCCTCAGCAGCAATCAGCTTTCTGGCCAGAAGCCAGCCTATGCCATCCAGAGATGCTCAGGACGCTTTCTAATAAACATAAATAAAATCACCCGTCTAATATTAGATTTCAAGGGGGTTTTGACCAAAAAAAAAAAAAAAGTTTTTGCTGTTCTTGTTGTTTTAAACATCAGAATTCCAAAACTGCAAATACTGTCCTAAAATGCGTTTCAAACGGAGATTAAGACAGAAGTAAACCAGTTCTTGATCCATGAACAACTTCAAAAGCAACGGTATAAAAAGTAATCTCAACATAGTTCTACGCCTCAGGTTTTTAAAAGCCAACAGCCCAAAACACACTGGAATACGACTGTTTTCCTGAGCTAAATTTTAGCCAGCCTATTATTTTGTTTTGCAGTAGCCAACTTTTTTTAAAAAAAAAAAAAAAAAAAAAAAAGGAGGGCAAGAAAAATAGCTTTTTTACTTTTATTCCCAAGCTTTAATGAGATATTTTAAAAGATCCTTTCCAGGAAAATTGCATGTGTGCATATACACGTGCATCTACCTCTGAATCAATGTAATCTGTAGCTTAATTCATTTCTAATTAACATGTACCCATCCATTTTTCCTCACATAACTAAGAAGAAAACTTGACAAGCATCTCTTCTCTGAACCATCATTATTTAGCTTTTACACAGTAATAAACGAAATACTTCAGTAGCAGTTCCTCATGAGACAAAGGTCTGTTTGACTAGAGATGGAAGCTGCCTTGTATCTTTCCCATGCCGTCTGCCTTGGATCAATCTTCGCTGCCACTGGCTCGTGCGATGGTGCATCACAACCGCTCTCCCAAAGAAACTATTTCATAGTCTGACAGTAAATAATGGTCCCCCCATCACACAAACATCCTTCAATGTCAGCTGCAACTTTCTCTCAGAATGTAATTCATTGCTCCCAATTTAAAACTCCCTGGGCTATCTGAAATCCCTCCAGCTTGATTTTTACCCCTCGAGCATTTCCGATACGTGGTTGGCTATAGCAATTCAGTTTAAAGACAGGCATAATCAACGCAGAAGTCAACCAGACAATGATCTTTGTATCATTACCACTCTTGCTGCTCTTTCAGTCTACATCCTTCCCTATATTGAAGTATTTCAAATAATTAAAAAACCAAAACACAACACACCCGCGTACAGAAAGAACATTACAGGAGAACTTTGCAGAATCACAAAATAAGCAATCAGGCAACCTCTCTTTTATTGAATAGAGCTCTGCTCTGCCTTTTCACACAGACATTCAAACCACAAGGGCTTTATCTCCCCGCTATAATACACCTTCTGCAAATATTTACACTCATTGTCTGTTACCACCTTGTCTAGGCCTAGCCTCATTTCTCCTGACCAAAGTACCACCTTGCAATAGCACGCTCTCAAACATACATAGAGCTCACAGTATGCTAGAAAACACCATTTCAGTGAACCGCTGCAAGCTTGGAGAAGCAGCCCTTACTGTATTTTTGGAGAACACAACCTTGCCCCAAAACATGGGGGAGGGGGAGAGGGGCACGCTTACTCTCCGTAGCGGCAGCAGCTCCCTCGCACGAATTGCGTGCGTCCAACCTGCCTCCTGACGAGTGGCCCCAGCACCACGCATCCCGGCGTACTCGGCTCCGACGCCTGAACACCATGAGCTCAAATAGGGTATCGCTGTGCTCCAGCGTGCCCTGCCTACCGGGGCAGCTCACCAAAGCCCTTCCTCACCTCCTTGCCTGCCAGGAAGGAAGCAAAAACCCAACTTACACTCCGGACTCCCAACAGGTTTGGGACACTTGGGATCTAGCTTACCACTTCTGCATGAAAAAGAGAGCCGTGAGAGCACCTGCTCTTTGTGGCAAATAAGCTTCCTCTGCGCTCAATGGAAACCGAGAGCTGTATCATATTCCTTGCAGCCTTTACTACAGCAGTATTATTCGCATAGCCAACCGATTAGCCATCCAGCCTCGATACTTGCTTCCAAATCAAGAACGTACATGCCAATTTTAAAGTCCAGATCAAGTTTATACAGCTGAGTTATGAGAACCCTAATGCAGGGTTTGCAGTGGAAACCGCTGACACAACCAGCTATAAAAGGGGTTATGACGCAGTCTTGCAAATAAGTTGAAGGTTTTCCCCAAACCAAGCAGGGATCAAAATTAGCTTAGGTCAAAAAACCCTTCTGATTACCAGAGTGTTTTGCTACGTACCACCACCAGGAAACCCTGCGCTCACCTCGCTCCATGAGACCATAGTCCCGCGTACTCCTGTAAGTTCTCATTTCCCCCCTACTTCTCCCCGTAACTCTAAAGGTGCTTCCAGACTGATCTATAAAGCTGTAATGGAAGGCATGTACAGCACATCAATAGTCATTATAAAGATAACATGGAAGGGAAAAAAAAAAAGGCGTAAGGCAAAGTACAAACCCACCATACTCCTCAGTCTGGCTGTGGACTCCAACAGCAGATACTGCCCAGCCCTGGCCAGAGGCTACGTACGCCTCCTGGCCTGTCCTCCCAGGTCCTCCAGCTTTGCTTCACCCCTTTCCCTCCACGCGCAGCAGCTCCCTCGCTGCGGTGCAGCAGTGGCTTGGCTGGAGCTGGCCCAAACCAGCCCTTCAACTCATCGCAGCCCACGGGAAAAGAATGGGGAGAGCCCACAGGCATTCAGCCATTTTGCCAGCAAAGAACCCACAAAACCATCTCTTGCATTTCATTCTCAGTTCTGCTACTTATCCTCAGCAGTAACCCTGACAACAACATACATTTTAATGCGATTGTGCCGTGTATCCCTGTAGTCCCACATTCAGAAATTATGTCAAACAAAACCTAACACAAAGTTTGAGCTTTCCCTCTACGCAAACATAGCTGAGCATGCCTGTGGGTTCACAGGTTTTAGGAAAAAGACACATGGTTTCAACTGTCTCTCTTTTCTTAATAATTTTTCTCTTACTGTATTTCAGCCCTTAATATTTATCTAATGCCTTCCACAAAGAAAAAAATTTAACTTGCTTTTGCACTTTAAATAAACTGTTACATACACACACATCCATCACTCTATCCATCCCTGCATGCACCAAACACGGAGCTATGCACCTACAGAGGAGCACGAGAGGAATTAGCTGCTAAAAACAGAAGAGGCACCATGTAGCATTAATTAGTCTTACACACAATTAAGTTGATGCAGAAAAGGATCCAAAAATATAAATTAAGTTTACAAAATAGGGTAACTGCACAATGCCTAGGCCTTTTGGATACATGCTCTTTTATTTTTCAATCAACTAATGCTAAACAGACCCTCATCAATGCCAGGGTAGCAAAGCAGAAGCAGCAGTCCTCAGCTTCCCTTGCTTGCTGCAGAACAGGTCGTTAGTAAGCAGGAACAGTTTCCACACGCCGATGCCAGAAGGGTTATTAGCTGGTGCCATCTCTCACTTGTCACAGCTTGACTGATCATGGTTTCCTTGCAGCTCTACTCTTCCATGAGCGGGTTTCATCTCTGCTACCTCTCCCCCTTCCCTTAAGACAGCCCAACTGCTGCAGGACGTAAGGAAGCAGAAGCAAACAACTTCACAAAAGATGCCTTCAGCTTTAATTTTTGACATAACACCCACACAGCATCATCACTGCAAATTCAGTAGCAGTTATTAGAAAGGATGATCCCTGCTTTTGAACTTGCCCATATGAAACGGAAGCAGTTAACTACACTCGCAGCAATAAACTCTGATACATTTCACATATTTTACACGTAGCTTAAATTTTTTCATGTACTGACATACAAGTTAAAATTGACTCATTTTAATAATCCTTTGAATTCCAAAATTCACACTTGCCTCGCACAAGGAATAAAGAAACCACTCTGTGCAAGTGTGCCTCTATTGGCATCTAACGAGACAAAACACTTGGTCTTGCTTTTCCAAGCCACTTGAAGCATAGAAGAGAACAAAGAGATAAAAGGATTGTCACCAAGATGGGACGGGCAATACTTGTGGGTCCCCTGAATAACAGGAGACAACTGATGTTCTCGTTTGGAGAAGAAATAATTTCACAACGTCAAAAACAAGTTGTCAAAAGGACCAAGGCAAAATAATTCAGACATCGTGGCTAAAATAATATTTGCAAGAAGAAGGTGGGCAATTCCAGAAAATATATGCTTTCCAAATACTTAAGTGATAGAAAATGATTTACAGTCAAGTGCCAGAATGTCTGCAGATATTTAAGACCCTAAATTAGTAGCTTTCACTAAGCCTTCTCTCAGGGAGCTCAGTCGTGTTCTCATGCTGCCGGCGTGCCTTAGAGCCTTATTTATTTTAACTGGCTGTCTTCTCTCTGAAGATTATTCTTCTGTTCAAAAAGTTTACAGAACTAATCCAGATTTCTCCCTGGGAGACTATATGCCAGTGGGTAAAAATTACTGCCTACTTAATTTCTTGGAGAGACAGAAAGAGGAAATGGAATGAAAATGTAGCTAGAAACGCAACATAAACTTTGTACGGCTGCTTTAGCTTTTGGGAGCTGCAAGACTGCAGAGTCTCTCTTCCAGTCATAGGGTTGGGTTTTTTGGATGGCCAACACAAACTAACTCCACAACGAAAGCACGTAAACACTTGAGACTGCTCAGGAGGCATCACCTTAGGAGCCGTGCGATTTGCATCAGAAGTTTAAGTGCCTGTCTCTTCTGGAATAAACAGTTTGGAAAGAGTAAGTTTTATTGCTGGGGCCTCCTGAACTAACCCAAAACAAAGAGAGTTAGTTTTCTGTAATGGAGCTTAAGTGTGAAGTGCCAAAAGGGACTGAGCTCAGCTTTTTCCAAAGAAGAAATTCATTTCCATACTGTAAAGGTCATACATATGAAGATGTCTGCAGTGCATAGTATAATGGTGTACCTCCTCCCTTCCCAAACAGGATTGTTTTTATTAATTTACAGATTATAAAATTAATTCCACTAACTGGACATCCATCTCCTTAATTACCTTAGTAGCCCAATATGTGTCATCTTGTTTTCATAAGGATTTCGTGGTCTACAATTTAGTCCTTCTTAATGGGATATGCCTTTCCTGCATCAAACGTGATGCAATTACCCCATGCTTTCCAGAACATCCAATTTAGGAATACAAATAGAATAATATGTTACACTGTGTAATTTAAAGGTATTGAATTTTTTGCTGTGGAGTCCCTCTCACAGGAAAAAGAGCCGTCTCATACCTGGCAGCAGTGAGAAGGACATGCAACTAATGAAGCAATCCCACAGGTGAAAGCAAAGCAGAGAGATAATTAAGTGGGGCAGCATGAACCAAAAACTCATCTGACAAAAATTAACAGCCAGTGGCAAGAAAACCCTACTACAAATTGAATGCCTCATGATAAACCAGCTGTTGTTTCACTTCCTCCTATCCAGAAACAAACCAGGCGTGCATAAACATGTAGGAAACAACCCACTTGCTTCAAAGAATTGAGATAATGATAAGCTGCACCATGTAAGTAAAGAGGAAAATGGAGGCAAGTTCAGGCACTGCAAGTACTGCTTATTGGCACAAATCATCTGTCCAGGGAGCAGAGCTCACCTGAATGCCATCCCAAACTGGTACTCTGCAAAAGCCATAGCAGAAGTCTACTTTCAAGGTGAAACCCAAGTACAGCAATGAGAGCCCACCACATCCACTCCCCACGGAAAGTTTTGCCACATTGAGGACTCACATATTAAAATGAAAAAACCAAACAAACAAAAAAAAGCCCACCACAAATTCTGCTAGCATTATAACCAGCAGCTGAAAAGGCTGGGGACTCAGACCTACACTTCTGCCAGCTCTCCTTTGAGCACCCAAGGAGGGAGCGCAGAAGAAATGCGTTAAGATGCAAAAGCTTCTCCAACTCAACAGTGCTCCATCAATAGAGGGTTCACATTTTAAGTATAAAGGCACTAATGCTTATGGCACATTTCTTTGGTAATGTGGAAGAAAAAGGCAACCTTACACATGTGAAAGATGACAACTCAGTTCAGATAAATAAGCGTGCTCTGAAGTGCATGGAAAGTAACAATTAAACCAATTACGGCTAATACGCTGATGTGCCGAGACCTACTCCAGATCAATGAAAGCACAGTCCTATGTGTACATGCGTTCATTTAATGCAATGGAGAGAGAACTCTTCAGGATTAGCCCAATGCAAACTTCTAGCACAAAGAAATAGAACAGAAATAGGAGACATTAGCAAATCCCAGTGGATATCTTGCCTTTTATGCATCAAGGGAATATTACAGCAGACGTTTATTTTGAGCCAGACACTTATTGGCTAAAACCCCAAAGCATAAAATACTGCAGAAAAAAGTCCAATAAAAAACCCTCAAAAAACAAGAAACACATTTTAAAGGAGTCGCACATTGTTTAATAAATTCATACCAACTGTTTATAGCTAAGAGACAAAAATCTTTATCGTAAGCTAATAAAGCTCATGAGAATATATAACAATTTCAAATTTAATTTTCCATTTCTAAATTACATATATATACACACACACACCACTGTTTTAGTTCACTTTCAACATCACTTTTACATGATTTGTTTATACAGTTCCAGGTGTGGGGGTTTTATATATACATTTATTTATATATGTATTTAAAACACTGGATATATTACTATAGATGGTGTTATACATATATTCTTTAAGTAAATATTTATGTATAAATATTTACTTTATGCACACACACTTCTATATAAATAAAAAGGCATTTGTCCTCTTTGCTGGGGACCTGTATGAGAAGACCACATGAAGATTATCAGCACTTTTTTTTAGGCAGCACATGACAAAAAGCACTTCTCCAGAGAAAATAGGAAGCTATTCAGGACAAATACTCTGATTGCAAAATGAAGACCCTCATTTTAACTAAATTCTCCTTACCATTCGATTGCCAAATGCATTGCAGACATTCAATACTGAATATAAACCCATGAAACTTCCTTACTAAAGCTCCAGAAAATGCTAGTGTACTTGTTGCCACTATGAACTTTGTCTAAATTTCTTGCTGCTGTATTTTAGCAGTCTTCCGAGTTTCGCTGCTGAGAGTTGCGCTCCAATTGCTTATCATAATAACCTAAATTCTGAGTTATGCTACAACATGTTTTTTCTTACTTGGACATCTGGAGATCCAGAAGTTACACACACAACTAACCACTGAATAAAGCTGGTTATCAAATAGCTCTGAAAAACCAATGAAGAAGACTCAACCCTTCAAATTTACTCCCTGTAACAGCCTAGGACTTGCTCTCAGCATACCACAGTGCAGAAGAAAGTGTCCAGCCATTCAAAGCCTGGACTTGCAGAGGAATCTTGTAAAATAGAGCCTGGAGTCACGTTAGCTCCCTGGTGACTTTTTTTTTTATTTTCTCTTTTTTTTCTCCCCCCCCACCCCTCATTTGCATGTCATGACCTCTGAGCTCTATACTACCAAAACTAAAATCAGGACATTTCAAAATTAAGATGCAGAAGAATAAATTCACCCTAAATATTCATTGTAAACTCTACTTCATTATGACATCTAAGGAAATAGAAATTTAAATCATTTACCATCTTAAATTTTTGGACTAAAATAAAAGGCTGCTCTAGCATTCTGAGAAAAAAAAATCCAATATGCACTGCTGGTTACAGACAAAGCTAGGAAACAATTCCAGGTTAAACAACGCAACACCAAAACCCAATATGCACTTAATTTCTTCCAGCTTGATCCAAGACAGATGGTACGGAAAGCCTTCAGGTTGGGGTTTTGTTTGGGTTTTTGTTTGTTTTTATTATTGCTGGTAACAGTACCAAATATTGATCACTCGCATAGGAGTCACTGGCCTCCATGTGATTTACACTCTTCTCATAACCTACACAGATCTACACGCAGCCTCTCGAATGCCTCCGAAGCTATTTAAGAATAAAAGCCTGACCATCACACAAGCAGGAGGCTTTTCATAAACATGATGATAGAGCCTACCTTCATGCCTGCCAAAACTGTGCAATTTCTTTTCAAGCATGTCACTTCAGGTTTTTTCACTGAGTACCCAACAACAACAACAACAAAATTTTACTGTAGGAAGACTCATGCTAGATTTCAAATAATTTCTAAAAGTAAATGTATTACTTCTAGAACTGCTGGAAATAACACTTTGGAAAAGTTTTATAAATAAGCAAATAAAAATCAGTACTTAAATTGTTTTTTTCAGCTTGCTTTTGCTTGAATGCTGCATCAACTATACCAAATGAAGAGCAAAGTTTCCGGCTATTATAATAATGTCCTTTTTGACCACTATTTAGGCAACAGCCATGATGACTTGTTCTTTCTGTCTCGCCGTACTACCCTGAACATTACTGAATTTTGTATACCTCAAGCTTCTGTAGGCCGCCCACGAGCAAGGCTCTGGTGAAAGCTGGGAGTGCGAGTGATTACGTACCCTTTGGCAGAAGAAAGATGGGAAAGATATTTTTAAATTGAAAAGGTATTCAGAATAAATTGTCAGGGATGTTCACTGCGGAAAGCTTATCCTCAAAAGAGATTCTCCACATCAGTCCGAATCCAACAAAAATTATGCAACTAACAGCCTCTCAAAAGCAATGAAAATCTCTTCATCTACCTAGAAAAAAAAGGAAGTGAGAATATCCAAGAAACATCTTGGAAAGCGGGGCAGGAGAACTGTCTTGGCAAGGTTACTCTGCCTTCATGCGTCTTCCCGCTTGGAGGCTTACCACAGCTGGGACTGCTGGCAAGGTCCGTACTGCCACGCGGGAGATGTCACTGCCTGTTGTCCGAGGTGGGGAGGATGGCAGAGCAAGCCTTCACTGCAAGCCTCCGCAGCATCCGCTCCTTCCCCATAGCTAACAGCAAGATGCATCCATCAGCTGCGACTAATGTTCAAACGTTCAAACCCACCATTTAACAAGACACATAAGCATATAACTCACTCCAGTGGGACATAAGACTGCGTTGAGCAGTGGTGCATTGAATGTTTGCAAAACAGCTCTTCAAGGCAAAAGAAACCAACTTTTGGCTGCAAAACTTGGGATGGGGAGGAGGAACCCAACCAAGCAAAACCACCCCCATATACTGAGGTGGGACGGGGAATGCAAACAGTTTCCAAAATTGCTGAGGCTCCACCTGTACTTTATGGGAACATTAAAAAAGGTAGAAATATTTCTGTCCTGTCTGTTCCCCCCCCCCCCCAAACATCACCAGGCAGGATAAGATGCATTATTCAAAGGCCATCAACGAATCAGGCTGGCTACCAGAACCAGAGGGGTCCAATGGCTTCCCACCCAAGACCACCATTAAAGGCACACTTTATCAATCACCAAACAGCAATAGCATCCCCAGTCCTGCTTCTGCAGGTGGAAGGCAGGAATAACCACACGAAGGGAAGCAGAAAGTGAGACTTAATGTCCAGCCAGTGACCTTTGGCAAGCAATGTCCTCATGTCATACGAGATGGTGACATCAAGGGTCATGTTGCTCCGATCCTAAAACGCACCGTTTGCATATTTACTGCCTGTTTAACAAACCAATTTTAGGGGACAGCTTTTTCCTCATAAATACATCATTTTTATTCAACCAGTTTCTAAAAGCCAAATGGGTTCAGTGGGACAATGAAAAAGCTACAGAAGGACCTGAGCTCTTCAGACAGCCATCCATCATGCCTTTCTTGAAATTAACAGCTTCATACATTCCTCTCCGGCCACCCATTAGAAGGCATCAGATATCTTAAAATTACGCAACCTACCAAAGGGAAGCCCTAGATTTACAGCACATGTCCCTGAGCAGCTCTTCCAGAGACTGAACAGCCTGAAAGCATTTCATACCTCTCGCTAGTGTTAAGTTACAGCCCGTACCTCTAATCCACTAAAAGGTTTGCTTTTCCAGGGAGCAGAGGGGTGCCTTCTCTATCTTCTAAGCTGTTAGATTTAAATGGCAACATAGCACAATTATAGCATACCTAAACATACTTTTGACAATGAGAATATAACTTTTTCTTACATTAGTAAGAACAAGAGCACATTGCAATAAGATTTTTGAAGAGAGGTGTAAGCACTGACGTGGCTACAAAAAATATTAATATCTATCCTTACTGGATTTTGATACTGAAATTATTTTAATATGCATAAATTCTCACTTCGAAGTTTTATTTCGCTCACATAAAGTAATTCAAACTAACCTGGAATGATCACATGCAAGCTAAACTCCTATTAATATCAGTAGGAGTCTTGCAGTTGGTTATAAAGAGCAATGAATCCTAAACAAGAGAGGCCTGAAACATTGTTGGAGATGCTTTTATTTTGTCCTCCAGCTTTCCAATAAGATTGTTCTTAAACCTCTTTAGGCAGTAACTGGAGAAGGACATAATACCTTTTTATACACCATAATACTCTGATCTCTGCACTATGCTACAAGACACCAACGCAAACAAGAATTACCTAGGCATAAGAACTGAAGGAGACATCTTCTGCAATCTCGTTGACCAAAACCAAAGAATGCACTAACAAAATTGCTATTTAGTACTTCAGCAGGACCAAGATTTCACTTTAGATAAAACAGTTTCTCTCAGAAGAGACTGGTTATCCAAGTCTTCCTGCAGGCTACAAAAGTACCTTTTGCACTGCCTTTTGAGTGCAGAGATGAAGAACGGAAGCACATTGTACATGCGAGAGGAGACAACAAGCATAACCAAAGCAGGAAAATTAATAAAGCTGGAAACCTTGGAACTAAAACATCTTCTCAGAAACATACCTTTATTCCCATTCACAAAAGGGGTGAGGGGATACTAGATCAGCATGGCTTTACGGGTTCTTCTCTTTTTCCCATTCATATAAAGATACCTTGAGACCTGGCGGAGCGATTAGATTGAACGAAGACACTGAAGTTCCTTCTTACAGCATGCAGATTACTTGGACCGTGAACTAACATGGTATTCATGGTTTTAACCTAGAGTTCATTCCTTACCACAAGAAAACTCATGCAACTGGCAGTCTCTGTTGCAAGGGAATGATTTGAGAGAGTAAGTCATTACAGAAATACAGAGTGCACGGGTCTGAGCACCCTCCATGAGGCTGTGATGCCAAACAGCAGATTTGTGCAGAGAAGTCTACTTAACATTACGCAAAGTTCGAGCCAGACGTTAGCAAGACACTTGGGTGACAACACGCCCTTACAGATCCGATATCAACCAATTAATTTGGTACTTAACCCTCCCCCCACAACCCAAGACGCCCCCAAAACCCTTCTACCTCACACCATATAGTCTAGAAACAGTGACTGCATTAACAACAGCACTTCTAAAGAGTTCGATACAAAAGGCTGCGTTCACACTAGTGAAGCAGAAGGCAACACAGTCTCCTCCAGGGCCACACACTGAGCCAAGCACATTACTGCACATATTCCTAAAGACTGGGAAATAGCAGTGTCCAAATCAAGACTTGTGGGGAGGGGAAGGGGAGAAATTGGAGTCTTGCAAATGTTTTCAAATAATTGCATGAACACAGTAAGCAGATGTGGAGGATGATGGATATGGGTGCTTCAGCACTCTCACTAGGATGCTCATTGACAGGAGCAGCAGTAACAGGGTCAATTCTCCCCTCCCTTGCCTGTGTGTACGTGCAATTGAGCTTCCACAATTACTGCTAGTGTAAGAAGTCACTTATGCAGTAACAAACGGATATTTGTTAGCCCAACCAAGAGTTACCAGCCAATGCAACCCTGTGTCAGAGTCACAAAACCAATTTCCATCGCACATTGGACAGGTCACCTGGTGAATGCAAAGTTTCCGTCCCAGGTGTTTGCCCTGCTAGCTCCCCAGATGCAGATGGTGTCCCCAAGAGAGCAGTCCTCCCGAGGGGACAGGCCCTCGTTCACCCACAGGAGCCAACAGCCCAGCCGTTCTCCGTGCCTCCAGGTATTTTGCCACCCCGGAGCACCTGGAGGACCTCAGCCTCCCATTGAGAGGAACTTCTCAGTAACATGAAGTTCACAACGCATTTAATTACCTCTGAAGTGCTTCTCATTAACTAAAACTAAATTTGGGAAGACCAGCCAAGGGAAAGACCAGCACTGGCAGCCCTGTATTTTGTACAATGACTCATACTGAAGAGCATGATGCCACAAAGTTGACTGCTGAAGAAGTTACATTTCAAGCCCCTCAGATGCATAAGTAAACCGAGTTCACTCCTTCAACCCACAGTGCTCAACTGGAATGAGGAAGCTCAAGCCTTTGAGAATTGATAGCATATAAAATTCAAACAAAAATGACAGCAGCACAAGACATGTACCAGAGGAGGAAGAGTTTCATCCACATTCCTATTAAATTGAGGGGAAAAAAATGTCTTTTCTCAATAAACAAAGCATAAAGCAAAACATGATCCTTCTTTTTTCTTCCACACTAGACCAAGAGACTAACGCAAACAAAAAATAAAAGAAATACGAAGCAGACACATGAAAATCCCGGTACAGCTGAAAGTTTGCATTCAGATGTCAACATGTATAGTGATTAACCTGCCTGAGGTTACACCAGACCTCCCTGCTTCTCTCTTACTGTCCCATGTGCTTCCTAAACACTAAACGCAGCGCTCACTGAACATAAAATAGCTGTCATTCCTCCCCCTGTTGCAGAGAAGACATAGGCAGGCTGGTTTTAATCATCCTGAGGAGTACAAGACTGATGTAGCAACTCAACAGCAGAAGGGGCAGGCTGGAAGAACAGCGATCAAGTACATTCTGCTGGAAAACAAAATAACTTGTCACATTCATCAGTCTGCTAATTACAGCTCGGAGAAGAGCGGGCAACCCAGACCGCTGCATATAAAAGGGTGCACGAGAAGATGAAGAAAAGGAAGGTATCAGAGGAAGTAAATATTAATTAAGTGAAGTGTTACTAGTCAGATATGCTGCATAGCATCTCCCTTTATATCACCATATCTAACACAGGTCAGCAACACGTGAAAGTTAATTTCCCAGCACAGGTGGGGAAACTCTTATGTCCCTGGGGTGGCATTAGGCAAACCTCACCAAAACAAAACAAGAACGTGTTCTAACTTCCAGCTTATGTAATTAAACTTGACACTTTAATAACACAAAGCCCTGTAGTTACAGGTAGTTCTCCTGGAAACCTCATTTTTAGGATACACATATCCCTAACACTAATCAAAAAACTGACGATAATATGCAGCAAAAATGAAAACAAAGGACATTTTTCTGCTGGTTTAGCACAGTATGCAAATGGATGAACAGTGGCGGTAGCATGGGGTGGTACACGGGGTCAAGGGCACAGCAGGGTTAGGGCAATACTGACTTTGACTTGATGAGACTGTCCCTTCCTACTCAAGCTTATTGGAGATGGGGCTGAGCAGCTCTCTGAACCATAAAGGCAAAACTTGCAATGCCAGAGGAAACACCCCAAACTTGGAAAAGATTTTTGAGTAATATTGTGAACCACATAAGTACAAATAATTACAAAAGCAGTCCCAGGCAAGCTCGAAGCTTCTGTGACACACTGCATGAACAAATTAATACTAGTCACATAGCTCACCCACACTGTCCCCCAATGAAAAAACATTGGTATTTATTTATCCAACAAATCTGATCTCCATTTTGGTTGATGGGATGATAACTTTACTGGTATAAAAGTCTTCTGGTTTAGTTCTGCAGAATTAAATAATTTTAAATACTCTTTTCAAATTGTAAATATCATCCAGTTAAGACATTTTAATACAGTTGTCCCAAAATCCAATTTCAGTCAAATGCTTTCCCTTTTATGAAACATCTGCAAGCAAAAATAAAATCACTAAGGCCTAATTTAGTGATACCAAAGACAGTAGGGTGGCGAGGAACAGGAATGAAAAGGCTCACAGTCATTTATCTACAGACAGATACAGCATAGGAAATGAGAGCTTTGTCTCCAGAGCTGTCGCTTTAATTTGGTTTTAAGAAACAAAACACAAGTCTGATTTTAAAAAAAGAAATGGAAGAGCGAGTGATAGGGGAAAGCCTCCAAAATGGACACACCACCCCAGAGCCTACGTGTTGAACAGCAAGCTCCAACCGTGGTGTAGGCTGCTCAGTGAGGGTCTAAATTTTCATCTAGTACTTGGGGGAGATGAATGCAAGTTATTTAAAACCACGGCACATCGAGCTGGCACGTCACTTTAATACGCTGCCTATAGATTATGTTACAGCTCTGCTTTATAATGAACCTTTAGCTTCATCTCCAGCTCTCTGGTGAAACGGAGCAAGACAGAGGGCCACAGCTTTAGGGTTTTAAGAATTACAGGATTTAGTTAATGCTTCTGCCAAATCCGGATGTGCAGAGATATCCCACAGCAGTGAAAAATGCCATAGGTGCTTGGCAAAGGGTCTCAGATTGAAGAGAGATAAGATCTACAGTGAATAAGTTAAATTCAACTGCAAGCTCAGTTTGTTTAACTATGATTTTACAGACTCTGCATCTGATTTACAGCTTCAGTCTTCGCTGCTTTCTAAACCGTGAACAGAAGCCCCATTTAAAGGCAGAAATAAGAAAAGTATCCAGGTACCCACCTGAACCATACTTCGCACAAAACGAAGGGCTCGCGTGCTTTCCCGGGACCAGCCCCAGCCAGCGATACAAGAACACGCAAGAGGGCGGCCAGAAGAGGCAGGGCAGGGAGAGCACCAGTGCTGTGCCGGGAGGGCTGGGGACGCCCATGCCAGCGGCGTGCACGGAAACCCACGTCAGGTGGGACGGCAGGACGAGGGACAGGCTGTCCCATAGCAATGGCGTTACCAGCACACACACTTCATGTTAAAGGGCAAAGTGAAAACGGAACAAAATACTGAAATATTGCAGACTACTGCTGCTTCGTGCGGTAGACAGCAAACGCTGTGGTTCCACCAGGTATGTACAATATAACAACCAAAAGGAGAAAAGAAAAAGGGGACCTTTACCGCTCATTTGCAAGCGGCATTTAATTTGACAATGAAACTCATCTCTCCTTGTTGAGACCCCAGTGAGGAAAGGGGCTTAAAAACACACAAACCAGGCTGGTTTTCACAGTAAGTTCAAGCACAATTTAGCAATCGCCATTTTTTGCAACGCCTACCTTGCAACCTGTCAAGGTAGGAGAAGGGTCAGGCCATAGTAAACGGCTGCATGAATGAAGCTGCCCTATAAGACCTTCCCCCCTCCCCAGGAAGGTTCCAGCACAGATATTGCTTTTCTTGGGAAAAAGTTTTTGATCCTGGACCAAGGGTTGTGGTAGGTGCTTGCAGAGACCGAATCTGCCCCCAACTGAGCAGCTCTGCTCCCCTGCCAAAAAAAAAAAAACCCACAAAAAAAACCCAAAACCCACCAACAACCAAAAACACCCAAGCACCCACACGAAACCAAAAAAAAAAAAAAAAAACACACCAACCAACCAAAAAAAACAAAACACCCCACCACCCCTTCCCTCCAAAAAAATCTTCAGGAACAATATAAATATATACTGCTCCTGAAGATTTTGGTAATAGTGCTGTGCTGAAAATTTTTTAAAGGCATTACCGCTGCAGATATTTGTTACCATCTCTGTTTCAGGGCTGGTATGCATCAACAAAAAACTGTACTAAGGAAGCCACTGCTGACTTCTCTTTCAGCCTTGCATGACAGCTTTCCAGAGCCTGCTGGCAGCAGGTCAGCTTGTACTTTGAACAAAAAAACTCAGTGTTGCAACATCCCTCTCCTCATCGTTCTGCAGCACTAAAATAAAACATCCAGAAAGACATGCACATACACATTTTTGTGTCTACATGAAAACATAATAAACATAAAAGCCTACTTATGTCAACATGAGTCTGTTTAATCCTTGCAATAACTTACAAATTAGCTTTTGAAGAACTGCAAGACATTCTTGACAAAAGAAAATAGAGTCCTAAATAAAGTTTTAAAGTCCATTAATAACTCAAAACATTTTCTAAGGAGAACCAAAGTAACTTTTTCAGCGAACTGCTAACGAGGAAGAGCTTGTTGAAAGACAACACCTCGTCCTCCCCCTCAAGGGTGTGGCCGCTTGTATTTTGGTCCTTGCATATTATTACTTTTTTGGTAGCATGGCTCAAATAATCTAAGATTTTCTTTTTTTCCCCCAATGTGAAAATATTTGAGGTCTGAGGAGAGCTCCAAGTCTTACAAGAACTGGAAGAGAGGAGACAAGAGGAGGAACAAACTACATTTTCGGCAGCATTCAAAACCAGCAGCAAAATGGAAGGGCAAGGCATATTTGCCGTGATAAAACTACCTTCTTATTTCAGCTTTGCTATAAAGGGGAGGGGAGGGAAGAGTAGCTTTTCAAGCAAGACAGGAGAAGGGAGAGTAAAGAAAAATGTGGCTTTAGTAGAGAAAAATCTTACTGAGTAAAAACAGCAAAATGTTGAAGTTCTGGGCTCAACATTGCATGTTTTTAATAAATAAAGAGTTAAAGCAGGTTAGCCAAGTAAAACTTTTAGACAAGACTCTCCATCTGCTGTCAGAAAAGAAGGCTTGCATACTTTTCCTCCAGGCACTGTCATCACTACAGTGTCCATCCATGTGCCAAAGGTGGGACCTCTGAGCAGCACTTCAGCGCTTCTCGCTGCTCCGTCTCCAAAAAAACCCTTTGTATTGCAGCAAGTCTCCATATTGGCGCGCTGAGAAAGCTGTAACTAATCTGTCGAGCTGAACTATTTATGCTTGCAGAGTTAGTATTAAGTGCCCAAGTGGAGAAGAAAAGGAGTAGAAGGTAAAATCATTATGGTGATTGCTTACAGTAGGCGACTGCCCCAGACCGTCTGTATGGATCCCAATTCCTGCATGTCCGAGAGCTCAAAATTCAGCACCTGCTTAGATACTAAAGCACGACAGGCAGAGTTGACTAGAATCAGGTATTTGCCCACAAACAACACAAAATTCCTCATGCAGCTTGAAGAAATACAAAATATTCACACATACAGCCAAATCAGCTCTATGCCATATTCTTCATTTGTCTGTAGGTTTCTGAAGCCAAAACACATTAATAAAAGTGAGGAAAATTCTCTTGAAAACAAAAGTTCTATTCATCAGTTATGAAAATATTCATTCACTAGCATCAAAATACATTTTACCATGTGGAAAAAACAGGATTGTCTAAGCTTTTCTTTTCTAAGCAGTAACTCTTTGTAGGCAGACTTCTGTTTGACCAGGGAATTTGTGAAACTCTGCTAAGATATACAGGAAACATCAACAGCATCGCAACAACTACACGAAGTGAAGCATTTTTCCAAGTTTCGCTTCAGATTTTGTTTTGGATTTGGGATAAATTCCCCTCCACGTTTGCACCGTCCCAATCAGCTGCAGCACGCAAGCCTGGGGTGTTCTAGGAAATACCCCAAGAAGCTTGGGGACGAAGCAGCACCCAGTGGAGCTCCGCAATGCAGCAGAGACGGAAAGCATGAGCTCCGTACCCAGAGACAACATACAGGAAATGCTCGAGTAAATTACTGTCTGGGTGAGCCAAAGGAGGAAAGTTCAGGGTGTATTAACATTTTTCTATCTGATGAAAAACAGACTACAAAAGGTATGAGAAACAGATTTGTCACTATACAGCTTTCCACACGTATCCAGCTGCCAGAAATGCTAAACGGCACAATTCAAAAAGGAGGCGTCATGCCAGCTGTCATATTCCTGTATATAGAGAGTGAACCAAATGAAGAAAGGAAAAGATATTAAGGTTAGAGTTTCACTTAAGGGGAACGTATTAATTCCTTTTTTTTCCACAATGTGTTAGTTAAAAATCCAAAAGCTAGTTTAACTTCAAATACAAAGCCCGTTCTTACACTGAAATTCAGTTTTCAAAGTAAATGCGTTAGACATGCAGATGGCCAATCGAAATTATGGCCCGGTGAGAACTGTGGAGTACTGTGCTTACACACTTGTTACGTTCTGATCTCAGTTACCTCATTTTAAACAATAGCATACGGAGACATAACATACACATCGTAAACATCGTTCTTTCTCCTCTGCAGAAAGAGAAATCACGAGTTTACCTATATTACAATCCCATGCAGTTTACAATGACTGGGCCCAGCCCAGATATTTATGCAACATGATGTAGACCTCTTCCATACCTTCTTCCAGCATCCTTATGTTTTAGTGCCTTTTAAAAGTACTACAAATTATAAATCAAGCAATATATTTACTACACATATTCAAGAGATGTTCAGGTTACTATTACCTGCATGTCTACTTATTTTGACATTTCCTCGGGACCTCGCCTGCCATGCTCCGTGCCCTACTTCCAAGGATCTCCCACACGACACATACTTGTTAAAACAGCAGCAAACACAACAAGCAAAGAAGCTTTCCAGAGTAATACACATTTTTCACTGGCTAAAGACTTGTCTTCCCCAGATCAGAAGAAACCAGTGAAGCTGGTCCAGGAATTCTTGAAGGACAAAGGAAGCCCAAAGCTTTATTCATTGAAGGGCTTATTCCTCATAGCACAGCAGTTTGGATTCAGCACACTCATGATGGACAAATTACAGAAAGAAGTGTATGTATTCATCCTCCATCTTTTTCACCTGGATATATCGCAGGCAGAAGAGACCCACCACCCACTGCTCTCCACCCACAGTGCTCAACCTCATTATCTCACCACTGCACGGAACAGGGCACTGGGCAGCTTGTTCACACCTGCACCTTCAGTAATCAGAGAAAGCAAATTAGCAATTCAGTTCTCATTTTAAGCACGAGAGACCTTGTTCAGCATTTCTGGCAAGTCACATCCGAGAAATTCATGCAGCCAATGCTCCCAGCCACCCGCTCCTCCCCGCGCTGCCAGAGGTGATCCCGCGGCACGGCGGGTGACGTGCCAGCTCCTCGCCCACAGCACCCCGCATCCCAGCCTCCGATGAAGTCCCAAGCAAGACATTGCCACACACCTCCGCTGAAAGCCCCCTCCACCTTTTAATGCTCCCGGCTCGCAGCAACTTGCAATGCCTCATGAAAACCAATAGAAAAATACTTCCCCCAGAGCGCAATCTGTCAGAGGAGAATTCATTTATGTCTTGACTGAACGTGTTTCAGGGCACTGAGAACTTCCTGGCAGGCAGGAAGAATTATTCAAATCCCACTCGATTCCCCCCCACCACCCTTTTCTTCTGCTTTGCCTATGCTGCCACCAGAAGCTGGAGCCACCGTTAATAACCAGCCACTTTGCCCTACTTATTTTCCTAACAGGGTCAAATTCTACTACACATGCCACGTACTGTTTATTTCTGAAGGTCTCTAGCAAGCCAGCTGCTCTGCAATTCACTTTGCTCTACCGCATATACAAGAAACTGCATACACTATGTCCCAATAAAACAGCTTTTAGACAGTCAGCAACACTCTGGTCACTATGAAATCGATTTAAATACTTGGATTTGATGCACTGTTTTCAGAAACTTGGAGATTTAACATGTTGTCTGTTTAATTACACATGCAACCCAAGTTATAAGAGATCTGCAAAAATTTGTTTTGGGAATTAGGAAAAAACCCCAAACACGAGAAAAATATTTGGCACAGGTCTGTGCCCTAAAGTCCCGGAATATTTATAATGCTACTTGACCATAGGAGCTAGCACTGCCACCCTCACACATTCAAAAACCATGAGTCAGGCCCTAGAAATAAGAAGTGTTTTTTAATCTCATGATTTTAATGCCAAGATACACTCTGAGGTTTCATTGGGTTTTTCAACCTCCTTTTCTTGAATCTTCAATGCAACATTGAGGGATTATTTTCAGGATTTAAACTGAATCCAGGTTTTGATACAAGCACATCAGTGCAAAGGACTGGGTGCTTAACAGCACCCCTGCACTGCTCCCCTCCCAAAGGTTCACAGTTACCGTGACGCTCAAGAACGGCACCCGCAAGAGGAACCCTGGGTTCCTCTATCATCTTGACCGTAGCAATCTTCCCACGGACCCCCCCTTGGAAGGGCTGCGTTAGGAATACAACTCCAGCATGAAGGAAGACAGCAAAAGAGGTCAGAGACAGCTACGGCTGGTCCTGAGAAACATCCAGCTGGGGTTACTGGTGAGGATCTCAAAGCACTTCCTCCTCCTTATGGGACAACTGGCAAAACAAACTCAGCTCTGTTGTACTGCAGTGCGGCCCCTCTGATGACTTAGATTTTGGCTCCATTTTAATTCAAGCCTTTCAACAGCTCCTCAACCTCTACTCTTCCTCCCAGGGTGAAGAAAAGGGACGGGGATGGCCAAAGTGGTATCTTTCAGGTGATTTTTAACCAACACTTCGCTTTTAGACTGCATTTATTGCTGAACAGAGATGAGCCTGAGGAAGTTGCTACTTTCTTTAGAAAGCAGTTTAGCCCTATCGCATTGTAACAGCCTCAAGGGCAAGTGAGACCTAAACTTTCTGTGCCCTCCTGAATCAGGACGGCCTCAGCTAGCTGAGGGAGGAGAGCTGCCACCGTTGCCATGAAGCTGGGAGAGCAGCAGGGATCTTGTGGCAGCTCCGAAGGACAGCCCCACACACGGGGCAGCAAGAACCTGAAATACGTAGTCGAGTCTACATGCCCAGGGTAGTCACATGTCTGTCAGGAGACTGAAAGCCAAAAGCCACATCTAGACCCATCTCACCACCTCCCACGTAACACCAGCTACAGAATTGCCCCCGAAGAAGCCAGCAGTGCTTTTTGGGCTGGCAACCCAAAGCGCGCGCGCGCTGCTGACGGCGTCGATGCTCGTTCAGGAATCCAGTGGTACCCAAGTGCTCTCTGCTGCATAAAAGAGAAGCTTGTTCCTTGACGCTGAAGCCTTTCCTGCAACTGTACCAATAAAGCAAAAGCTGTCATACAGCCTTGCTTTTCTGATTAAACAGAAGCCCAGTGCTGGGCACAGTAAAGCCAGGACATACTACAGTCTGGCAAGGACTGGCACAGTAAGGAAAAACTGGAAGGAAAAGGACAGTTACAGACTTACAATGAAGTACTTATGCAATTCAAAACAGAGGCAAGATATCCCTAAAAATACTTATACCACCTGGTATACAGAGTCCAAAGCTTTCATCATTTGTCATTTGGAGCTTTCTGACAAATACCCTATATATTTGACTTTAACAGTTTTGTGGGGTTTTCTAGTTTGGAGTTTGGGTTTGGTTGTTTTGGTGGGGGGTTTTTTTGGTTTTTTTTGTTTGTTTGTTTGTTTGTTTTTTGATAGCTAGCTCTTACTATTCCCTTCATTCCTATCCCATCATACACTTCTCTGAACCCTAAACCCTGTTAATGCCACAAATAATAATGGCTTCTGAACAGCTTTTCTCTTAAATTATAACTAACAGCAAAAACACCCGATAGATTTATTTCAGCAGTAAGACAGATGTCCTCAGGCTAAGGAAAGCGAGGGGAAAAAATAAAGAAGGCAGTACAAATTGTGTTCTTGCAAAACTACCTTCCTCTTTATGCTAAAAGAAAAACAGGTGACAAACCAAAAGACTCAAACCGATTTGGCAGAAACTCAAAAAAATGGCACTAGAAAACCAACTCTGATTCTATTTGAGCGGTTAGCAATCTTAAATGCCGAAGTGAGGTATTTCCTAACTCATAATGCCCATTGTCATGCATTATGTTTCCCAGAATTGATACTAATACTACATAAATGTCATTGCACGTAAGTCTAAACTATTTGCATGCCACCCCTCTCAAGTATACACTTCCCCTGAAGCACAGCAGTTATGCATTCCACAAAGTTCACCTTTATCCCCTTATTATGGATAATGTTTTTCTTCAGGAGGGATCCCCTCTTGTGAGGTCTCACCTCTCCCCCATATTTAGCCCCCCCTCCCCCCGAAGTCATACAGGAGTTTCTTTCAAGGGAATGAGTCCATGCTGTAGGATAAAGGCTGACTTGTACTAGGTGATCATCATCACGGCAAAGCAAGACAGGAGAATCTCTACAAAACCTCATTTGGTACCCTGGGGATACGTTTTTTTTGCTAAAGAGAGCAACAGAAGTCAGAGAGCAGGAATGGGGTAATTACTGAGCTGAGCGAACAGGCATAGATTAGGATATGCAATAAAACCAAGTACCGAGCTGCGCACACGGCGAGCGAGTGACAGAGGAGGCATTTGGAGTTACCAGAAGCACTCGAGGCACTCCATCCTGTTGATGAGGTCAGGAACCAGTTGACGTCAATGCCTACAGCGTCCAAACTCCTGTACTTACACCCATCTGTCTCCATCACCATGCCAAAAGTGTGCCTTACATTTGCAAGGAGGAAGCAGAGGGGAAAAAACTCCAGCAGTTTAGCCTTCTCCAACAGCAGGAGGTTGCAAAGTAAAGCATCAACACCGACTGGTTTGCCCTAAATCTTTACTTTGACTGCTGTAATCAGTTTCCTGTGAGCAATTTCCAGTTATTTAATCCCACACCATCCACGACAGAGTTATAAACTGATCTGGGCTGTCGACTGCAACAGCAGCAGTTTTCATCAGGTCAGGTATCAAAACAAATTAGTGTCATTTGAAGTTCTAATAATCAGCAGTTTCTATGTTTTAAAGTTCAAGTGTAGATGTGTTAATGGAAGAAAATACTCTCACAGAGGAGCTACTCGACCGGCCAGAGAGTATCACGTTCCTTCTGACACAAGAGGGACGTTGATACTTTTATCCAGAGAGATATTGCAAGAATTCAAGTCTCCGAGATTTAAGTGCACACCTTTAGGTTTTCACATTGAAAGTGGATTGCATTTCTAGACATATACACAAAATTTATTCTTTCGGTCAAAAAAACTACTCATCTATATTTTGTTCATAAGATCAGTTATTTTAGTCAACAGTTCAGAAGAGACAGTTTTACAGAACTACCCAAAAAAGGACCTGCTCTGAGGTACTAATCTCTAGCCTGAGCGCAATAATTGCATACTGCAAGGAGAGATTGGGGGGGATAGAGCATCTTTACAGCATTTCCAGAGCAAGGGGTAGTAAAACACCACCACGTACCTAATATGCAAAGACCCCTCATCCCAAATGCTACTAAACCACTTGATTTAGCCCTATAGTTTTAGTGATGGAGATTGACTGGCAGGTTAAAGGTCTGTTTCTAATCTATCTCTCAGGATGTCACACAAACATCTCTGCTAGCCAGTTCTCTTACAGCTAACAATCACTGGGTAAAGCGTCTTTGAGAGAAAGTAGAAAGTTGGCTGGGAAAGGTCAAATGTCTCCTCCAAGCAAGTCAATGTTTCTTTCCTTCTGGTAACAACAGTCTGAAGTTCCAACACTGCAGGGTGCTGAGCAGCAATGCACATCAACATAGGCTAAGCCTTAAGCAAGAGTCACCTTATGGAGACAACTTATATGCCTGAAGTTACACATTTGCTCAAGTGTTTTTGCAGCGCCAAGGCTTGGGTTCTTAGCATTTACAGGATTACCCTCAATCTGCACAATAGCAAAATAATTTAATTTACAAATTGAATATCCTCTCAAAGGAGATTCATGTAAGCCCCTGCTACGACTTTCGCTTATAGCCAGTTGCCAAAATACGACAGCTGGAAAGTGGAGAGAAGAGACTGTATCCATAGCTGACAAAAGCTGTAATTTAATAAGCATTCAGTGGCAGTTTTCACAGCTTAGTACACTGACAGACATGTCCTAGCAAGCCTGGCTTCGGCACTTCTAGACCCTACTGTCCTCAGGTATCTGCCCCCACCATTGTGCCAGCAGCCCCAGCTCCCGCGGCCAAGCCTGCCGGGCTGAGCGAGCCCCTGCTGCACCAGTCCCACCTACTATCCCTGCACTGATGGAGAAAGAGTTTCATCTGCGGAGTTGGCTTTGAGCTCCGACATGGAGATGCAAGCACAGGTTTTCTTCTGCCAACCTTCTGCAGCCAGTGATTACCACTGACAGAGGGGTGGGGGCCAGTTCACATACAAAAAAAGTATTAGGTATTACATGAGCTTATTCCCATTTTAGTGAGCTGCCAATATTTTGGGTCCCCCCCCCCCCTTCTCCCCCCCACCTCTGTGCTTTAAGAAAAGATTTAGAGAGGACAGGAACTCAGGCTGCCCGATAGGATGCCATGCTGCCTGCTCCCCAACCACTGCTACTTCCTCTGCGAGGTTGATTGTCTCCCCTGATCACTATCTACACCACATTCGATTAAGCCACGAATCCAATCAGTCCATCGCAAAGAACTAGTACACTGTCCCCTGAGGGCTGAATATACTCTGCTTGTCAGAATACGTATTTGGGGGGATGCCTTTTCATTCCTGAATAATTGCTAACAAGCCACCTTAGACACTAGGCAGAGAACACTCTTATTTGGTCTGGACTGAAAATGCTGTGATTTGACGAGAAGCTGCAGAAAGCCAACAGGAAACAAGCGAATTTACTCTATGAAGATGTCTTTGATGTTTCAAGCTTTACAAGCCTTCCTTCTCCCTATCGGTCTAATAAAAGCAAGCCCAACCCAACTCTGGCTTGTAGATCTCCACTGTGTTTTTGTTTGCTTTTCTTTTTCCTCCTTTTAAAGGCATTAGATAAAGAAAAATAGAACAGCACAGAAAGAATTACTTAGGTAAATGAGCAAGTTGGAGACAAGCAATCCCATTACTCTACCTCTCCATGTCTTTCACAACGCCAGGCTAAGTCTACAACCACAAAGAGAAGAGGTAGAAAACACTGGCAAGGGAGCCTCACCCTCCTCCCCCCCAAAAAAACCCCAACAATTTTGGCCTCTTACTTCACAGGAAAGAAAGAAAAGTCTCACTTACTAGCTGCACTGGGCTCAGAACTACACCTGGCTTGTCATGTACAAGATGTACATTAGAAAGAAAAAGCTTTAATAGCAGATGTACTATAAACTTTGAGATTAAGCTGCTCTGGCAGAGGAAGTGTTTGCACAGCAAAGCTGCCTTTTTTTTTTTTTTAAAGGTTCTGAACAAAAATGTTCCACCGAGGTGATATAATCTTTTTTAATAACAAAAATACATCTTTACTTATGTCTGCATTTTTCACATTTACAGCATTTTGCCTTTGCTCTACAGAATTCCTTTTACGAGAATCTCAAATGCTATTACTACCAATACAACATCACACTTAATGGGGACACTTTGATCATTTTCTCCACAGGTTTAATAAGTTTTCGGTGTAAGAATATCTAAAGATGATCCAGTCGCATTCATGAACACAAAAGCTTAACAAACAGGGAGTTTTACCCTCCTGAAATTAATACACTCTACATTAACCCAGGCTTAGCATCAAAATCACTATTCAAGCCTTCAAAAGAACCAGGAAATAATTAACACAAAATAAATGTTTCTGTTGCCTTCTCGTGGTAAGAGCTTCACATTGTTCGATCACTTGTTAGGGAAAGAACTAGATACTGCATTAGGTCATCCCTTAATATAGACCAGGGTAAGCCAAACTTCTTTCATATCCAGTTAACACGCAAACCATTTGACCTTTCCAAAAGGACTACTAAAGACCTGGCAAGATCCAGGTCTTTTTAGCCTATGGGACTTCACACAAGGCATTACATTTTACTTCAGGGCTTTGTTACAGGCACAGCTGACAGCAATTGCTAGAATTCATACTTTCAAATAATTTCAAGTATCAGATGCCATTTTCTCTTGCTTTCACTTTTACTAAGCTTAACCATTTAAGCTGAAGTTTCTAATGCAAGACTAACTCAGAATGAGATAGAAACTATAACAATAATAATAATACATAATAGAAAAATATTATGGACTATTCTACTTGAAATTTTCTGGCCTACATTAAAAGAAAAAATACCAATCTCTTAAGGAATGCATAGCATCTTCCTGTTTTGAGTGGGGACTCAACACTTGGTACCTCTTGAAGCTTGATAGTACATAGGCAGAACAGTCACCCAGGTGTCACAGAATTATTAATTTCATTCCAAGTTTTCTGGATTGTAAAACACTGAAGACTACTGTTTTCCCTGTTAAGTAAAAATAAGGGACTGACAGCAGAAGTCTCTTTGTGCTCTGTGGCTGCTAACTGTACTTTACACCAAAACTACCGAGTATATTCCACTGGTGCAGCACTTACTCATCTGCTTTGAGGGTGTGCATCACGATACAGTCTTCAATTTATAACATGCTATTTTGTCCCCCTACTACCTCTGTGAGCGTACACAAGAGACTATGTGGTGGGAACCGCACTGGTGTCTTGAAGTGACAAAAGATGAAAAGCTACTATGTGGGACACCATCCCATTAACTGACGGTGTTGAAAGGTGAGTGATGAATGAATCAGAGAAATGGAAAAAGAGGGTGGGAATACCCCTGTGCAGTGTTATGCAAGTCATTTAAATCAGGCTTTTTACAGCCTGTCCAGTAAGGGTGGCCTTCATTCTCCAACTTGAAACCTTAGGTCTGTTCTCCAGAAGTGTCTAGTGGCCACAGGCATATGCAGCTGGCTGGTGCTTGAGCAGCAGTCAGTCACAGGCTAGCACCTGCCCCTCCTCACGGCTCTACCAAACCTAACAGCATCCGCGTTTTGTTTCTCTCTTCCTCTGTTGCCTCTTCCTGCTTTTCCCTGAACTTCATTTCCATGTGTATGTAGTTTTAAGCAAGTCATTAGAGCGGCTGCCCTTACAGCACAAACACAACACAAGCTCCTAATGCCTTCTTTCTTTTCCTCCTCTGAAGAAGACGAGACAGAACTGCCACAGCACAGCATTACCAGCATGAGCATGCTCCTGAAGAAAACCCTTTCAAGAACAGTTCCTGGAAGCAAACGTAATTACAAACGTGATCTACCAGCAAACTTGTCTGAGAAGACCATCATAGCCCTAATCTAGAGCCGTATAGCCCACCACCACCTACCAACATACTTAACAGCAGTAGCTTGTCTGCATTTAAACCAGGCTAACGGAGTTAGGGACACTCAAGCTCTTACCCATCAGCTCTGTCTTCAGCATCACACACCAGAGCAGCAGGACAGTATAAGCAGTATAACACAAGCAAGGCTTTAGGTCAACATAGTAACCCAAGCCACCTCAAAGGACTCTGTGCCCAAAGTTCATAGCCTTTTTCTTCCACCCACATCAGCTCTTCTAAGAAAAGATAGTACCTCTCTCTGCAAATTCAGCTTGAGGACCTCTTATAGTAAGGGAACCTGAACAGATACTTTTGTTGTATTTTCCCTACTTTTACTGCCCTGAAGACTTGAGTCATTCAAAGACTCACATAACACCGGCCTTCGCAGTGGTCTCCTTTCCTTCTGCCTCTATTCTTGTAACAGCCACCTATAAAAGTAAATGTACTTCTATTTCTCATAGCTGTTCAAACAGACCTCAGCCTCAATTTTTTTTCTTCTTGACCACTGGCAGGAGGAATATCACCTTTCCCATATTTCCACTGCTTTAGGAGAGACAGTTTTCTCTCACACTTTCCCTCATATTGATAACATATGAAATCTATTCTTAAAAAGTCAAAAATTAAAAAAAAGCCAACAATGTTATCTCCTGGCTCCATACCAAAGCCAAACAAACAAACCTTTCAACACCATGTCTCTTCTCACAATGCCTTCTGATAGCCATCGGCCAATGAATAATGAGAAAAACAGTTACACTAAAAATAGCATCTCCAAACGGTGGGGAGGTGGGGAAGTCGACAGAAGTTGTCAGGCCTCCAGGGCCAGATATTCGCAAAGAAAACATGCTTAATTTTTTTGCAGTTACTATTCAATAAATGGTCCTGCTTTTTGGCCTCTGGAAGGACTGCCAATTTTGCATCTGCTCTGAACATCTAATCAGAGTTTATTTTTTCACTACATCTGTCTTTGAGAAGCAGACACTGCAAACAAATACTTTAGTTTTTCCATCATGAAATATTTAGCTTGTACTCCTCATACTGTAACTAAACTGTCACTTATAAGGGGAAAAAGAGTTACCAGCATTTTTTAATGTAAAAAGAATACATTCACACATCACATCAGATATCCCTCGGCTACAAGCTCTTTGTTTCTTTTTTCCCCCAGTACAGCCAGCTTCACTTTTGGGGGAATGACATCAGTAGAGGAACTATTTTAAAATAAGTTAGCTTCCTACTTGCTCTGAGGAGGTTGTCTCACAAATAAGGTCATGAACAGACGAGATACAGACACTCTTCTTCCGCCTCTTCTCCCCCACACCCTCCCTTCTTCCCAACCCCACTCCAGTGATGGTATGTCTTGCTTTAAACTGCATAGCAGAATAGACAAGGGAAGGAAAACAAACGGTCACGGGAAACATAGCCCTTTTCCCAGTTTTCAGCACAAAGAGGTTAAACAGCAGTGGGAAAAGAGGCAATCGGGAAATTATGTCTGTACCAACTGATCTCTCTTTGCATCTTCAAGTTAAACTGAGGAGCTCTCTAAAGGAGGATGTTGCTTGCAGGCAACTATACAAACTCTGAAGCGCTAACCAGCACTCTTAGGACTTTCAGAAAACTTGCTCATGTTAAACCATTCATGCAGCTGGGAGCTTTATAATTGTCCATATTCCACTCGGTTCCCAAAGAAAAACCTCTGCTCCTTCAGGACTCAGTGCAGAGAGGATACAGACTTTGGCACCGATAGCTCATTTGTCATTCTCAGTATTTTTTTTTTCAGTAAACCACATCTTGTAAACAGAATTAACAGAACAGAATAACACTTCTTGCTTTATGTCTTGGCTAATCCCATCCATTTCATAAGCACTGATAGCTCCTGTAAAATGCAGCGTTTATTGCCCTAGGAGGAGGATGAACAGGTAAGTGCCGTGACCTCTGCCAGTATCTCTGACTCTGTGCCAGGAAGTTGCAGCAGTGGAACACATCTTCAGCTGTATTTTGTGCAAACCACCACAACTCGGTAGCAAATCAAACCAGCACAGCAATGCCAGCAGCTGCCAGTTAGGGCTTAGTTAGTAGCTCTCAGTAGCTTCCAGGATGAAGCATAAAGTTACCGACACAATTATCGCTGGCCAGGCCAGCAGTTGTTCTAGTATTTCTCTCCTATTTCACATGCCTGCTTGAAAGACCATTTCCCCAGTCCCCCACTGCAATAACTTATTTCATACTTACACAAAACTTGACTTTACTGGAAATGACACATATGGCTTCATAAAATAATTCACGCAAGCACAAGGGCAAGAGGCTCAGCCAGACTCTACTCAATCAAAGCTGACATGCTCTAGGTCCATTCAAAGCATCATTTTCCTTTATTCTCTTCTCATTAACATTATTTTCACAGATGTTATTGACTTTAAAATAGCTTGCTTCCAAGTATTAAGAAGGCCAAAGGCCAAACCCCTGAATAAGCAAACACTGTGCAAAACCAATTGCACATGCTCCATCCACGTGGACAACTTGCTGGGCAACCATGTATGTACCTGGGCAGGAAGGAAGGTAAGTGGGAGAGCAGAGGAGATTACTCCTCGGATAGCAACCTCTCGATACCAGCACGAAGAATGTCAGTATGCTCACGTGGGATGGATATTGAGCAGCTGATGTGCACATGCATTCCCTACTTCATCCCCAGGTGGGCTGCTCTTCCACCTGCTCCCTGGGTGTACTGCTTGCTGACAGATTCATTATCATGAGTCTTTCATCAACTATAAGCTTGCAACAACAACCCAGAAAAACATACTTGAAACAGATGAAATAATGAAAACTGAAAAACTGCAGAAAGAAGGGGCTATTTCTAAGGGGCGGGTTGTTTGTTTGGTTTGGTTTTTTTGAAGAGGCAAAGCAACCAGTGAAGCAGGAAGAAGCTGGGGGGGGAACCACACTGAAAGAAGTTGCAGTAGAAAAACAGAGCTCTCGGTCAGGTCAAGCATTTCAAGACGACTGTATTCATTCAATTTTTAAAGGAAGAGAAAGACAAATAGCAAAACATCTTCTGAAGGAAGATGGCGAGGAGTTGCCACCAGGATTGAACAAAAAAGTAACTTTTAAATACAAGAAAACATCCTATGTATTTGCATTAGGTGGGAGGATACATATTACATATAGGCTACATTACTGTTCAAACTATAGTTTCACTTCAGTATTTCCTTGTTTCTAGTGGTAAATACTGCCATAAAACAGAGACAAGCACTGTTTAGAGACTGCACCACAAAAATTTTGATAGGCTACAAACATTTCAAGCATAGAATTTAGTATTTAGAACTAGTATCTAAACCTCTCACAGGTCATCACAACATAATGAATACATCATCAATACCAAACGCTATTTACTTCAACCTGCAGAGGACAGCAGTTTTGACAATTCTAACGCTACGGTCATGCTTACTAAGTTTATTCTGGTTAATTAGAGCATTGGGAACTAACCAACTCCCAAAAAAGTAAAGCAAATATAATGTTAATTCAAACTCTAAAGAAGTGTGTATTGTTTTAAAAGCTACTGTGTTGCACGTAAACAACACAGATCACGTTGTAGATATCATTAATCCCAAACTCTGTAAATATAATACTTAGCATGCCCAAGAGCCACTCCAGGAATCCTGCCTAGCAGTGTGTTTGGATTACTTTATCTCCAAAACTGCATTTCTTTATTCTAATTCAGCAGAAGAAACAAACTCTTGTGCAAAAAAAAAAATCTAGAAGGCAAAGATCTATTGAGTGTAGACCAATGTATTCCCAAACTGGACATATCCCTAGCATCAGTAGGATTTATCCAAGACCACAGATCTACATGGTTATCAGCAATAGCTTATCCCTTGTTATTAGCAATCATGATTAAAAACAAAATAATTCAGCTGCAATTATTTTGGTCCGATAGTCTTTTTTGACCCAGCTGGTATTTAGCAGAACATCGTGCAACTTGGAAATAAATTTTGTTTGGAAATAATTGAGGAACAAGGAGGACCCATGATATAATTCTTGCGGTGTAGCCAACACTCAAAGTGTTGGGGCAATGCCTCCCAAATCTACCAGGTGGAGATGGAGATGCCTATTAAGTAGCTGCCTTTTCAGTGGTCTGTGTTGATTCAGAAGCAATCAGTTCGTTCATATGAAGACAACTGCATTATAGCAAACGTAATTTCACATGACTACATGTATTACAGATCGATGGATAGACATTAAGCTTTTTCTTCCATAGGGAAAAAGTCTGAATCCTCAGTCATTTCCTACAATAGCTACCTTACAGCTACCAGAACATAATTAACCTCACATCTCAGTAATTCGTTCTTATCTGCTCTAGCTTTCTATTTTTTCAGTTTCGCATCACAACATAGGTCTTGAAGGAATAAGGAGAACAGTTGCTTCTTCAACTCATGTAAAATGCCATGAGGAAAAAATGAGAACAGCAACTCAGAATAATCTAAGTTTGCATACCTTGGCTCCAGCCATTTCTACCGTCTTCACTGCAGGCTAACTGGTCACAGTTTGCAATCTCTCGTTATACAAGTACCACTACACAGTAAACTACCTGGAAGCCCTACAGTACAGTTGCTGGCCTGAGCCACTTTAACACTTGGCTGTTAATAAAAGATGTAGATCTACCACCTCAGCCCACCCTTTATTCCTGGTTGAAGGGTAAAGATCAAGTTGTTTTACTTTCAGAGCAGCTTCCTTCCCACTGACCCCTCTTTCATGAGGGCCGTACCCCCCCCGACACTCCCATCGCCGTTCCCACCCCACGTCAGCTTCCCGGTGTTGAATTCCTGACCTGTGCAATGGCACTCCGCAGGGCTCAGACAGGGGCCTTTGCAAGGTAAGGAGGACTGTGAAAAGCCACCCTGCTGAAGTCCAGCCAGATATAAGTATACGTAACAAGTACTGCACGTGTTTTTGTTGTACTGATTTATGCCACTAACTATATGGCTATATCCCCAACATCACATGTATTACTTACCATGAAACGTGTACAGCTGTATAAGTATACGTAGCAACTTTAAAGCACTCAGAGAGCTATACGAAGTGACTGACGTAACCCTGCAATAACTGTTGGTATTGGTTATGATGTTGCAACTAGTCTACAATATACTACCTTATGAAAAAACAAATGTTACTGCTACTCCTGCATTAACGTTTACCTGTTACACCTTAGCTGACATTAAGAATTTCAACTGAAGAACACAAAACAGGCTTGTTTTACCTTACAGAGACAACAAGGAATACACCCATTTAAACTGCATTGTGTACAAAGCCGAATGACTTAATAAAAACTTTCTCCAAGGAACCATAAGAGATTTTAATTTGTTCAAATAATTAGTAAAAACAGATTAGCTGTTCAGATAAACAGCTTTAGAAACCAGTGTATTTTCTGTGCATATTTTCTGCTTCGTAAAAGAAGCAGAAAAGAAACCAAGCATATTTTCTGCTTCGTAAACTGTACTTTATTTGAACTTAATTTCAAGGAGTTTAAACTAAAGCAGGAAATTAGCCCTCAGCAGCGCAGCCAGATTCATCCTCAGCATCTAGAGAACAAATTAAAAACAAAACAAAAGCAAAAAAGTCCTCCTTGCCAAAGAACATAATTCTGCTGTCTCATTACTGTTTTGATAAAATAATTTAATTAGCAGTCTTCAGATACAGGAAGGCATTTATGCTTCATCAGGAAAAGAAGGGCTGAGACGGGTGAATGGTACGCACTGTTCTAGCATACCAGGAATACAGCATTGAATTCTTCCAGCTATCGGGCCCAAGCTGGATTGGCATACCAGAACTAAGCACGTTTTTGATCCAAAGCTGGGGGGGGGGGGGGGGGGGGGGGGGGGGGGGGGGCACCAGGCAATGTAATATTTACATACTCTTAACTGCAAATAAGAAGAAACAGTTCAGCTGAGGAGCAGTGCTGAGGTATAATAGGTGAATTGGATATTGTACTTCCCCCTCCCATGCACAAATTAAAGTCCTAAAACTACCCCGGTCCCCATCTTTCATTACGTTCTGCTCTTGCGGGCGCTGACATTTGTCATTAGGGAATCCCATAACTGAGGCTTTTATACATAGCTATTTAGGCCAGTTCCCCTAGGCTACTCCGTGCGACAGCATATTTGATTCCTGCAATAAAGTAGTAGTCTAGGCTAATTTCGACATATATTTCCTCTTTAGAAAACTTTTAGATGGGAAGCCTGCTTACAGAGGGACTGCACTCTAGATCTCCAGGACAGCAGAGGCCCCTACAAAAAAGTACTACCCTTTCCTAAAACTAGTTGTATACTACAGTTTACTGCCTACAGCGCTTCATTGCTCATCAGTACCATGCACAAGTACCCTATGCAGGCAAGAGCCTACGTGTTTGCAAATCCTTGTCATGAGAGCACTTCTACCGTCAAATCAGAAGAGCACTATCTGCATCCCCAGTTCAAATTTCTCATTAGCGTAGGAGTAACCAGCTACTGAACAAGAAACTGAACTACAGTTTAGCTTGAAAATCCCCGGAATTTGGGAATATGCTCCCCACCCCTTTTTGGCTCAGATATCAGCTGTATTCATCTGTACACAGGCCTTTCTATGGCTCTCCAGTCCATTTTAGCCATATAAAAATAATTTTACAGAGATAAACTGTATTTCAACCTCACCAGCATAATCCACAGGTGGATAGGATAAGCCGAGTCTAAATGAACTGGCAGAGTTTGAATCGCTAGTTGAGATTAGCTAAAAATATTGCCATGATGCATAAACCCAAATAGAAACCTGCTCCGTCTCCCAGGGCAGTATCAATTCTGCAGTCCCAACAGGTGTAAAAAATAATTCATCTTTGTCACTAAACTGTAGGAATATGCAGGAGGGGGAGGAGAGCTGTCAACAGAGACAGGGGCCATTTGTACATAAATGCTTCCACGCTGCAAATAAAATTTAAAGGTGCCAGGGTAGAGAGCCATCAAAAGCCACTTTCTTCACCCAGAGATTTCCGATGATCCTATAAACTCAATACTGCAAAGTTTGTCCCTATATTTTACACGTGAAGTGCTTCAGCCATCTGAGGAAGGCTTTGAAACTTGGCCCACATTGAAAGGCAAGCCTTCCCTGAAGACGTGGTTTTAAAGTAGGAAATGAGTTCGATAGTGCCTGGGTACAAAGATCACATTTGTTTTGACTTAGTTCCTCAAATCCTTTGAATACCAGTTCAGAAGACATACTCTATAAAACACTCATGAGAAACTGGCACATTCACTCAGGCACATATTGATGAACCACTATTTACAACTACTGTCATTTAAGTGCCTTTTTATTGTAAATAGTGGGATTTGCAAGAACAGACACCAGAAGATCCTCAAGCTGCTAAGAGCTGCTGAATAAACAAGGCTAACATGAGTGACTTTTCCCTGCTGCCTCCCATTTGAACTGCACAGGCTCAGAAAATTGCCTGTTTCCTGCCAGTCTCCAACTCTGCATCTCTATTTGCTGTGTGGGAGCAGGGAGGAGAATTCAAGGGTGGTTTCTTTTGCTTGTTGCACAAGTAAATGCATATAAAACAACCATTTCAAATTAATATGTCCTTCCTAAGACAATTTTGTTGGAGCCTAAGATTTATTTTCCCAGCTTCCCCCCCCGCCCTCAACAGCCCTCCATGCCACAGGGCAAGTTGAGCCCCAGCATCTGTAATTAATGGCTTTGCATACTTATGTCTGAAGGTTGCAGGTCGGCCACAGCATAACAGATACCCACATGCAGGCAAAGAAGCAAATGCACTTACCCGAGAGATAGACAGAGGCATGTTGAAATCTTTGCCCCCTTGAAGTCTGAAACCCCAAGGAGCCGGGCCGACCAAAGATACGCTGTAGTTGCTCATGATGTTTAGTATTCAAGGATCAAATCCAAAGAACTGATGCCTGTGGAAGAGGATTAGAGTTTTAATTTAAAGACAATAAAAACAAAAGGCACTGCCTACCACTTTGAAAGCCTTCTTTCTTTGTCTGTGTTCCCCTCCATAGTATAGAAACAACCAAAAAAAAAACCACACCAGGTCTGTCATTACTCGTGCTTTTATTCCTCACATGTTGTTTTCCTCCATAGTGTAGGAAGAAACATAACTAGGGAACTGGTAACATGGGCTTGGGACTTGAAGAACTTCCGGTGCCGAGATGTTTGACAACTACTTCTTACTAACGAAATACTGTGTGGGGGAAAAAAACCATCCAACATTAAAGCTCATCTTAAAAAAAAGTCAATGTTGAGACAAGCATGAATTGATAGTATTCCTTAAATCCAAGTATGGAAGAAATTAGTACTACTGGCACATTCATTTCTAACAAAATTAATATCATATGCTGCCATGTCATCAGCTCAAAGCTTGTTTCTAAACACATTATGTCTTGACAGTTTCAAAACAATGTCAAAACATCACAACTTTGAAGTTAATCAGACGAAAATAAAATCCCTGTGCCTTTTTTATTTTTATAGCATAGCTTCATATTGGTAGAACAACGCTACAGACAAAACAGATATTAAAACCAACCCTCAAATGAAAGCTGTGAACTAAAGCGAAATACCCACGGCCACAACTTAACGCTGAGGCAGCAAAACCAAAGCAAAACCCAAGCATCTCCCTCCCCCTCCCCACAAACGTGGGCAACAAATTACCTTTAAAAGGCAACCGAGGCACTTAATTGCCGTTCAGCGTCAAAGATAAGTTTGGCTTCAGTTTCACCTCAGATAAGTAACGTTACAATGACATCTTAGGTAGTGGATCCCGTCTATTTTTGTACGGTTGAAGCCAGGCAGGAGCACACCAGGGCGGGCTGGTGTAAGACTACACCGGGGCACAGCCAGATTCCATACTCGTAAAGGGACATTTAAGGTGGACCCTCAGACAAGCAGAAGCAAGCGGGCTGCAAACCCCACCAAGCTCTGCAAAGCCCGGTTTTACCTGTTCATACACTGTGTTATTTTGTTGGAGGCGGTGAATTTTTGCAAACGCAGCCCAGCCTTGCGGACCTTCAGAGCGGGGCTGTCGCACAGCCCCCGCGGGCGTAGGGAAGGACATTTAATGTCACTCCCCGCGAAAGCCATCAGTAACACACGTTTCTGGGATCACCTCCCAGGCCACAGAGATCCGCCGCGCAGACCCGTTTCTAAATCAAACGTCAAACTTTATTCACACCGACGGCCGCTCAGGTAACCAGAACGGGGCTGCTGGCATTGGGCACTACAAGATATATATTAGGAAGCAGAATTCGGAGCTGGTAACAGAGATGCCCGGGTACCTGGGCAGTTCCTGACGTGCCCCTGCCTGCTGGCTTCCAGCAAAGGGGCAGCTCTGACCCCAGGCACTGACTCAACCCACCCTTAAGCGTCTCAACAAGCACCAATGTACAGAGGGGGAAACGCACACCGCTGAGCTTTCATGTGGCTGAAGAGGAAAAAAAGAAACAAAAAGCCTCCACCAAGTTTGAGCTAGGACTCTTAGGGGACTCGCTCACCACTAAAGCGAGAACTAAAACTCGTTTAATTGCTCTGTGCACCGAATTCCTTATAAAAAGAGGACTTTAATTAGTCTCAGATTTCTTTCCGCATAAAAGTATGAATTCTTGTCATTCCTTCTAAATGAAATCCACCGCAGTGACAGGTCACTATAAATTAGAGACTGCAGAAAAGCAAACCACATCTAGCGACCAGCACACATGCAGTTCATCGGCACAGGCAGAAGGCTTTACCTGAGTTAAAACTGAAGCACTTGTGTAGCACTTTTTTTTTTTTTTTTTGAGTAACAGCTAGTTACAATAACAGATCTAGGAAAACATTCAGTTATATTAGAAAAGATACTGTTCTTTTTTATTTGTAGCAACTACAAATAGGAGGGAAGAGACTGCACGCTGAAATGCCATGCATCACTCTCAGCATCACTCATCTTTCCTTTCTCACCCCCTCGATTCTGCCGAGTCTGCATCTCTCGGCTTACAGACACACCGGGAAGGAACAGCAGACAAAGGAGAGCTCTTCAAAGTTTAATTTAACAAATTTCTTGAAATACGCTAGAGCAACATCTAAGAGAAAGTACTGCAACCCACCAACCCCGCTTCGTGTGGGGAACATTGCGCAAACAAACCGGCTAGGGGTGAAATTGTGCAACTTTCGTTTAGATGATCAAACGCTTGGTGGATCTACTTCTGGAAGGGGGAATTTCAAAACCCCGGCAGAAATGCTCGCCTGCACCACTGCCACCAGGGCACAGAGCCCCAGGGCCCGGGGCTGGCTAGCGGGGCCCTCCAGCCCCCCGGGAGGGCTGGCTGTGCCGGGGGGGCAGCGCCAGCAGAGCCCCCGTACCCCCAGCTCCCCCTTCGCCCAGCTCCCCCACCGAAACCCTCTAAGCGCCCCGGGACGAGGAGCCCCACGGCTACCGCAGGCTGGGGGACCGGGCTGCCCCGCAGAGCGCCGGCTCTCGGTCCGAGGCGCCCCCGCAGCCCCAGCCCCAGGCCCAAGCGGCCCCACAGGCACGCCGGCGTGCAGCCCCACGGGTGCCACAGAGCCTGGGGACCACGGCACCCCAGAGCCCCGTGCCCGAGCAAGCCCCACAGGCACCCCAGCACGCTCGGCCCAGAGCGAGGAACCCCACAGGTGCCCCACAGCCGCGGGACAAGGCACCCCACGGGCGCTGCGAGCCGCTGCCCCCGGGGCCGGGCACTGCCCGCGGCCGCCCCCACGACACCCGGGCCCCGCGCTGCCCCCGGGCAGCGGCGCTCCTCAGCCCACAGCAAACAGCTCGCCCCGCTTAAAAAAAAAAAAAAAAAAAAAAAAAAATTAAAATAAGCACCGTGAAGCTTTAAAAACCCCGTCCAACCTGCCGACCTTTTGCTCCCCCCACGCCGCGGCCGGGCCCCACTCACCCCGGCGGTGCGGTGCGGCGCGGTGCAGGGCGCGGAGAGGCGAGGACACCCGCGGCGCGACTGGGAGGCGGCGGCCCCGTCCCCCCGGTCTTGTTTTCACTTCCGTCTCCCGCCGCTCCTCCCCCGGCCCTGCCCGGCCCGGCCCAGCCCGGCAGCGACGGGACGGGACGGCGGTGCGGAGCGGGGCGCGGAGCAGGGGCTGGAAGGGCTGGAAACACCGTTCCCGGGCGGTCCCGATTTGTTATGTTTTTAACAGAGAAACGCGCGCTTTTTCCCCCTTTGCTTTGCACAGAAATAGTCAAGGCGCACCTGTGAACGGCAAGGGCGAGCGGGGAGGGGGTGCCGGCTCTCCGGGTGCCGCCGCCCCTCCGTCCCCGGCCTGAGGGAAGGGCTGCTGTGCTGGGCGGGGGGGCACGCAAAGGGGCCCGGCCCCCAAAGTGCCCCCCAGGCAGCCCCCCACTGTATCAAATGTACGGTCTCTTCAATGCAGCCCCACATACGCCGCAGCAGAGCAGGAGACCTTACAAAAAAAGAGTTTGGTTTAGTTAACGTGGAGTAACGTGAGGACCGACAGGGATGTACTCGCCTCCTGAAGTACATCAAAGTGGGGAACAGCAGTGAGGCAGAAGAGCTGTTCAAGCTAAAAGACAATGCTGGCACAAGAACAAATGGCTGCAAAGTGCCCATGAATAAATTCAGCTCAGAAATTAGTAGGGGTCTGCCAGTAAGGAGGAAAGGGAGGTTTCTGGCACAGCCTCTCCATAGGAGTGGCGCAAGAAATCAAACTGGTTCTGAGGAGACCCTTGATCAGATTATGTTATACGATATGCTTGCCTGCGAGCAGAATAATTCTTTAACACGGAGACTATCAGTTTGACAGGCCACGAGCTTGCTGAGTCTGAAGCAGGGCAGACACGCTGGGAGAGCGCGCTGCTGCGCTTGACAGAGCCGGGCACTGCCGCTGCCTCGCCGGAGGGAGGAACGGGGCGAAGATGAAGCAATTGCACTTCAGTGCCACGTTTAGCTGCACAGCACAGCTAGGTGAGGCTTGAGGTTCCCGTCACACTTCACATGCATTAAAAGTCGTTACAAATAAAAGTGGCTGTGAAAGAAATGTGCATCTAATTAACCGTACCGCTAGCACTGCAATTCAAAGGATTTCAATCCCCTCTTCAAGCATGGATTTACTGTGGAGAAAGAGTGCAGAAGAAAGCTTTACATTCTTATCAACAGCTGACACAACACGCAGTCCTTATCATGGATGGCCCTGCCTGGCCCGTCTGTCCCCATTTAGGAGGAGGGCAGCACTGTCCCTCACTTCAGTTGTCACCTGCACAGGCCTGGAGCCCGAGTCTGGCCCAGCTGTGCCTGCGCCCACACAGGCTATCCCCAGCGGGAGCCCCCAGGCTGGAGGTGATGCTGGGGTAGGAGACCCAAGCCCCAGGTGCCTGGGCGTGCATGAAACTGGGGCCAGCCCAGTCCTGCAAGTACTAGTTACGTGAACTTTAACAGGGGTATTTTAACATTGTCCTGCTGAGCTGTGTGTCTTGTCAGCTGCTGTGACTAGGCCAAATGCATGTCAAACCACATCTCAAAAATAAAAGCATCTGAACCCCGCACTAATGTAGCCAAACCACTCTTTCAGAAATCTTTCTTCTTTACTCCGGTCTTTTCCTATTAAGTATCTCTAATCAGGCAAAACTGAAAATCCCCATTACACACACGGACTTTCTCACATGATTTCAATTCATGGAGGTAAAAATTCCCCGACACAGGGATTTTTCATTGTGTCACAAGGGCCTTAGGTCACTCCCATGCTGTTTTATTTATTAGAGTAGAAAAAGCTCCAGGACCCCACTCCCCAACATGACTCACATGACATCTCCAAGGTCAGCGTGTCCCTGCGCTGACTGCTTGGGTAGCAATCTGCTCTCAGCTCACCAGAGCGCACAGCCTGCCGTCTTAGTCTGGAATACCGGCTAGCCACATTAGTGAAAAACATCCTTTTCCACTTCAGTTCTTCAAAAGCCTTCAGCTTTTCTTGACGGAGGATTAGCTTGCACAAGCTATCTGCAGACGCGGCGTCTCAAGAAGACATTATGTTCATTCATCAGGACTAAAGGAGAACTTGCAGAGAGGCTTTTGCTGGTGGGCGTTCCAGTAAGTTTCACCCTTGGTGAGGCTGCACACACTGCACCATACCCACCCACTGCACCCAGGCCAGTGCCACTCTCAGCTCAAAGCTGGCAGTCTCGTCTTTAAGTCCGTCGTTGCATTTCTGCAGCGCGATGAGTTTGCGACAAATCAATCTGTTTTCCTTTGCCTCCAGAGACAGGGCACAGTTCGAGATCTCTCCATTCTTGGTCACTCTTCAAATATTCTCCTCTTTGAGAAAAAGCTTTTCATTAGAGCTGAATAGTGAAATAAGAGATAGCAAGTTGAGCAAGAAACCTCAGCAGCAGCCAGAACTGTGGCCTGCCTGTTCTTCCTACCACCACCGTATTTTAGACAGAGCTTGCATTTTTCCCTCTGAGCAAGGAAGGAAGAAGTCTGGAAATTAATTAAATACAGTAGTCTGCGAGCCGTGCAGATACAGCCTATCTCAAAATTACTCAGGCACTTAAGTCCTGTTTAAATGCTAATGAAATGCCTTAGGTGCCAGATAATGAGCACTGCAAAACTCTGACAGAGAATATCACCTGCAGTTGTCAAGTACAAAAAGGCACTCGTAAATGGAAAAAGCAGCCCATAAATTATGAACAGATTAACAATGCACAGTAAAATGATTCTCAATTAAGCAGCAGTTAATCTAACATTAGCTTTCTGTGTGCTAAGGCACTGAACTACGGACTGTGCTTTTGCTGCACTGCTACTTTTGCTTTTGCTTTTCTTCCAGAGGTAAAGCTAATGCAAATATTTAGTCAGCCTATAGCTGGGAGTTCAGCATAAAGTAACCTTCTCTTACAAGAGGTTAATGCGGATATCACCTATAGCCTCAGAGGTTATTTCCAGTTCCAAGATAGCTCTCTGGCCAAACAGTGAAATAAATTAGGTGCATTCTGAGCGTTTCTGAGAAGCAGGGGCTGCCGTCAGCTTTTGACAGCTACAGAGGGAAAGCTGTTACGCTCTGGTCATGGTGAAGCCCAAACTGCCTTGAACTGGTACCACAGAAGCGCTTTCATTTTTCTGTTTGTTTGGTGTTTTGTGGTTTTGGGTTTTTTGTTGTTTTTTTTTTCTTTTTCCTGTCCCTGGTTTGGAAAGATACCCAGTGCTGAATTACATCCTCTGTCATACATCCTGTCCTCCACAATAACTCCAGTTAGCCTAAGGACTTCCTCGGATGGAGCCGCCAGCGGAGTGGTGGGGCACAGAGTGGCCGGCCAGGGGGGCAGGATCCAGCCAGCCGGGCAGCTACGCCTGCCTAATTCACTTCGGGTCAGCTTTGTCAGCCGAAAACCCTCCATGGTCAAGTTTACTCGTCACCTCTTTTTTTCTTCTCTTAGAGCCCTGGTTCTTCCTGGTTCTTCACTTTTCATCAGCCCATTTTTCCACCAGGCACATGCTCTTGCATTACTGCTTCTGTAGCTGTCATCCTCTCTGCCTGCAGTTCGCTCACCATGTCGGTGGTCAGGCCAGTTTTTAAGCCTGTGGCTTTCGTCAGATTGAAACTTTAACAGCATTGGTCTTCCCACTTTAGATAGTTAGCCGTTAAAGCTCTTAGTGTTATAAATGGATTCATGGTCTTCTTCATATCCTAATTTCTCCTTTATTTTAGCTTATAAGCCTTCTTTAACTTTTCTTTATTGGTGCTTTTCTTTTTAAAGAAAAAGTAGTACTTGCTAATAAAATACTTCTTATTTATAATGTCCCCCAGAATCTTGGTAAATTGTGTAAACAAAGGAAATAAGTGTATGTTATTACTGGACTCCTTTGTAGTGACTGAATGGATGCATCCAGAGCCTGGTCATTCCTCGAGAAGCTGTAAGCTGGGCAAATCTGGTTTATTCCCTCCTTCTCAGGTGAAAGAAGGACGACCTGTGTGGAGGCCACAGCCTGTGCTACAGGTCAAACATTTCCTCCCCACGAGTCCAAATCAATGAAACAGAAACTAAATCTTTTAATTCCAGGGAACACGAGAAGCCTTTTGAGGAACTCCAGGTTACATACTTGTCATGTTAAACATGGCCCGGTTTAGGGACTGAAACCAATCTGAAGCTTCTCAGTACGTCACAGCCTGGACAGCTTCATCCTCAGCCCCTCTGTGAAGCATTAGCCTCATTTTACAGATGGTGACCAGAGGCAATAAACATTTATACATGTGAGGAATCAGCTGTCAGATAAAGAATTGAAACCAGTTCTTCCAAATTCTTGCACAGCTCCTAACTACCGGATTACCCTACCGCAGGCTGACATAGCCCTTTCTGCTTCTTCAACCACAGCAATGAATGGGAAGAAAAAATAAAAAAAATTCAGACTTCATATTGACCATTCTTCACAGAGCCAAGCATGTTATGGGAGTAACACCTTCAGTCACCCATGCTCTTACCTCTTGAAGCAAGCCACCTGCTTAAATTTCCCTTTCCTTAACGGCGGGGAATGGTTAATGCAGAAATCTGTGGCTTGGTGTGGTTTAATTACAGTCCATCAGCTGCGCAGGAAGGGTTTGCTGAGTGATATCTTTGAGCTACGTTTGACATACACCACGAACACCAATTAAGTAGGGTTTGGCAGGTAAACAGTCAAACTTTCAGAGTGGTTCTTGCAGTTATTTATATTAATTAATGTCATGGGAGAAGAGGTGCAGCTTTGCCTATAATCTTTTATGTAATATATTGCCTTAGCAAGGGAGGGAGCGGGTGCAAGCTGTGGCACGACGAGCAAAGCGCTTTGCCTGGCAGGTCGGGAGCAGCCCGGCACACGGGTTTGGACAGACGTCGCGGGAGGGGAGCAGGCAGCTCCTCCGCGTTATTCCTGCCGGCACCACTAATTCACACAAGCACAGCTAATTCACACGGCCTTTTCACAAGCCAGGTCTGTTCTGCAGCTCAGGCAGAGGCACTCGGTAGATGCCGTTTGGGGCTTGGCCACCATGACCCCGTGTCACCTTCACCAAGTCAAATCACTTCAGTCAAATCAGTTCACACTGAACTGATACAAAGATCAATGTCGTCCAAACTAGTGAAATTCCAGTGCATCAACAGGTCTTTTGCAAACATAAAAGAAAAAAAAAAATCAACATAGCTTTCCTGTTGCGTTGACTTAACTGACCTGGATTTTGTAACTATTTAGGTAAATCCATACAAAACCCTCTGCATGCAGAGAAACCACTGTAGGCCTTTGTAACCATCTCTAAAGTTATATTTGTCTGGGAAAAAAAAATAATAACAAAACCAACCATGAGAGCAGTAAGATCTGAGAACACGTCAAGGAGATCTTATTTTAGCTGCTGCCCACGAAAAATATTAAAGCAGCTAATAGCTATTCCCACAGTAAATAAAATACATCTAATCTTTACTGACAGAGGAGAAGGGGGAGAAAAAAATACCACCAGAGAAGCTCATATTTATACATTTTAAGAATTTGGACCAAATTTACATACACCAGCAGCATATTTATGTGTGAATTATGTTACAATGATTTATATCCCTCTTGCTGTTTGTGAAAACGCCGGTTCCTTGTTGGCTTTGCAAGGTTGGCTGCCGCATAGATCTGGGTGTCACCAGCAGAAGAATGAAACCCACGCTGTGCCAATATTTTTGGCTGAAACACCGTACATAAATCAAGAAGAGCAGGAGGGATGGAAGGGACCATAGGCACCTAAGAGCATCCTGCATCCCTAGCTGGCAGTCAGAAACTGTCACCTCTCTACGCACTCCCTGGGTGGATCCAGGAGTGACACAAACTGAAGTGTCACTGAGCCCAAGCCTTTCCCTCCTGAGGTGCTATAGTGTTTCTTCCCAATCGCATTTACATCTTAAAAGCACTTGTGCTTTTCAGGTCCCAGCTGTTCCCATCGGAAGGCTGTCCTCGCCTCTGTTTGTTTTAATGGCCAGCAACCTGCGTCTTATTTCCAAGACTAAGTTTAGTCACAGACAAGTTTAAATAGTTCTTCTCCCTCCCCGCTGTTTCACTGCCGGGTATTTTTAGATGGAAACCATATCCCCTGTCAACCTTCATTTTCCTGGGCTGAACAAGTCAAGCTTGCCTTGCCTCCGTTTGTAAGGAAAGATTGTGGCACTCCTGGTGATCTCAGTAGCCTTTCTTTACACCTGTTCAGATTTGTATTTTCCTTGGACGTGGGACATCAAAATGATATATAGCGTCCTGAGGACAGCTTACCGATGTTGTGTTCTGTAACGGATTTAGTGTTTCCACTGGAAACATCTCGTTTGACATGTCCCAGAATGACATTTCCTTCTCCAAAGAAAACCATATCAGTGCTCCAGAGGTGCCAGAGAGTTGCCCAGTTGATTAATTTTTTTCTACTTTTCTTCTGTTTTCAGCTTACTGATAAGTAATCTCCATATGTGTGCTTTTGTCATACATGCTTCTGAATTTAACTTCATTGCATTTTTGTTCTTCCCATAACATTTTTCAGATCTTCCTCCCTCCTGACAGTGCCTCCCAGCTTTTTGTCATCCACAAATGTCATCAGCAAACTTGCAGTCTTCACGCCTAGTTTACTGATGAAAACATTAAGCAGGAATGATTCCAACACCTTTCAATTTTATAACCCTCTATTTATATAATTATATATATGTACGTATATACACTCCATTAACTACCTGTCTGCCTGGTACTTTTTCTTGCAGTATTACCTGCTGCAGTCTTCCTGCTCACCTTCCATAAAAACAATGGCCTTCAGCAGCACCAGGATTGGAGCAGGACCTCAGATGCTGTCCTAAAGCCCAGACGAATGGGATCTGACACATTCCTTTTGTTTATAATCGCAGTGATAAAGCAAGCTGTGAGGTTAGTCCCACATGAGCTGCCCTTGGCGAGCCCAAGAAGCTGCGCTCGGAGGAAAGCACAGAAGTGCCGCAAGCACTGTCTATAGTGACGTTCAGACCCGAGCCAGCCGGAGTCAAAGGCCACGGAGAAGTCTGAGTGAAGAAGGAAACAGAGAGAGCTAGTATTAAAATACAGAGAAGTTTCACGATGTCTTAGATACAAAGCATTGTAATGCCAATGTTGGCAAGGCAGCAGAAGCAGAGAACTTTGCAGTGGCAACAGCAGTTTGTTTCAAAACAGGACAGGGAACAACAAGATGGGGAAAACAGTATTTTAGGCTTGGTTTAGGTTTTTTAAAGCAAGGGTAAAAAATTCTCTTACACAGATTAAGGAAAGAGGAAAAGAAAGAAAAAGCTGTTGTTGAGAGGCAAATATCTCTCATCCATGCTTCCTATCAGCAAGGTGGTGGCCTAACGTGCATAAATCAAAACTGTAGATATCTGGGTTATTCTCTGAGAGCTTACTGACTATACCCACCTATGGAAAAACATATAAGCCAGCTCCTGTAGAGGATGGACAATATATAAACAACCGCAAGTGAAGCAGGACCTAATGCAATTGGCTTTATGTGCCGCCTTGTGCTGTCCGCAGCATCTGTGCAGCTACAGGTGGGACGTGTAGTCAGATTAATCAATCCAGAGATAAATAGGAGCTGACAGTACTTTGGAGGAGCGTGAAGTGCCTGCAATGCATTAGCCAGGCACAGGCCTGCGCTTTCCTTCTCTTTGTATGAGGACAACCCTCCAAAGCAGAGCGATACAAGCCCCTCATTCTCTAAGCTTTCATTTTAAAGAAAATATGACAGTGAGAGGAGGGTGGCATCAATCATCTTTGGCACAGCATACATGTCGGATGTGTGACCCAGGTTGCACAGCGGTAGCTGCGGTGTCTGTGCTACATGATAGAAACACGTATTAGAGACTAATTAAAGCAACAGCTAGAAAGCTGGTGGAAGAAAAAAAAAAGTGAAAATGGGAGGGGGAAGAGTGAAGAGTTTTAGCCACTGCCAATTGCCTCTAAACTCATATTATTTCTAAAAATACAAAAGCAGAAAGCCAGTAGGAAATTTTGATGCCAACAGAAAACTTGCAGCAAACAAAGGGCCGTGCCAGTGCCCAGTGTAAAACTGAGCCTCCTGAGCCCCGGGATTGAATCAGCCAGCCTTGTCCTCACGCTATTGCTTCACCATCAGCTTGACCGAGACTTCAAAGCCCATTAGAATCAAGTAGAAACTTTCTGCGGCTCCAGCTCCTAAGTTTAAAATTGGCACTGGGCTTTGTCTCACATTTCGCCTCTTCGCCAGCGCTGTAGCTCGATACCCCTTGTTAGCCCTCCCGGGATGGTTTCTGTGCGTCTCTCTGGAGAACATTTGTCACCTGGGACCACTCCAGCCCCTGCTCATCTCACAGAGAAGGAATTTTGGCAGCAATTAGCCGAAGTGAGTTTCTGGACCTTCAGCCTGTTTGTTTGACCTCTGGGAGTAGGTGGCTAATTCAAGGACAATGGAAGCTGTCGTGTTACCTGTTTCCAACATGAAATCAATCAGCAGAGAGCGGGAGTGAAGTCAGCCTTTCTGTTTTGATAAGAGGGTGGCCAAAGATCTCTGGAATGAGAGGCACTCCAGCAGCCACCCGGGCGCAGGGACGCCTGCTATTTATACACCGGGGGGCAGGGCCGGGGAACAAAGTGGTTCTTCTGCTCCCATTTTATTTTTATTTGCCTGAAACTGAAGGGTAAGGGGACAGCTTTTATCATCCAGAAGCATGCATGGGCAATGTTCTTTTGTTTCCTTTTTGGTTAAAAAAAAAAAGTTACCAGTATAGTGTTATGTTATATACATATTATTATTATTATATATACATCTAAGTATTGTTTCATCTTTCAAAATCAGAATCACTCTAAAGGCAACCCTTTTTTTTTTTAATGAAATTAATCCTGTGTCCCATGTGCAATGGTGATGTACCTGGTCTGTGCTCCGCACATCAGCAAACAGAAGACTGCTTCACTCTGGAACCAGTTGCCTGAACAACATGGAGGGATGGGGACAGCAAAGCAGAACAGCTGAGAGAGACATGAGGCACACACCAGTTCGGATTTTATATGACAAAAGTCAAATTAACAGTGTTTCGTAGGTTTAATTTGCGTGCAGAACTATGTTTGAAACTCAGTTATACACATATTTATGCTAAGCCTCATTGGAACCAGATCCAAGTCATCCCAAAGTTTGGGATTTGTCAAATCAACCCGAGACATAACTTACACTCATTGCAGGGTTTTTTTGCCTTTGAGGAAGGGAGTGGTAGCACTTAATTTCATTCAGAAGTGCCCTTTTCCTGTTGACAGAGATAAGCCCCAAGAGAGTTGCATCCAATTCTCCTGTGCTAAATATGACAGAAAAGAGTCTTTGGGAAAAGCAGCCCAGCACAAAACCCTAGGGAACACTAATTGTAAGCTTATTTTAAGCATCTTGCATGGTCTGAATAGTTTACAAGGCTGTTCCAGTTGCTGAGAAGTCAGAAGTCTTGGTAATAAAGACCCTCGGGAAACTGATCCATCAATTTTACAAGTTTACAGCGCTGCTGGAAAAGGGCCAGTGAGCTGGTCCCTGGAAATGAATGAAATATTTCTGTATTACCTCATATAGCTTGCAACACCGTAGTAGCCGAGTAACTTGCAAGTGTTACTGCATTCATCATTGCAGTATCTGAATAATCCAGGGACGTGCAAGCACGAGCGGCTATAAAAACCGTTTCACCTCTCTTTTGTGGGCAGGGTTTCCACCACTTGTAGCCTAGCAGGGAAAAATCTCCTCGAAAAGCTTCCCTCCATGGGGCAAGACCCAGACCCTAAGCGTGGAGCCTGGCCCTGCCCAAGGCAGGTTGCTCTCCCGTTCCCATCCCAGCCTGCTCCCAGGCTTGGCTCTAGCAGGGCAGCAGTGCTTACCTGACCTCAGCTCCTGATTCTCAGTGGACTAGTCAGTGGATTAATGACAATTTTCTGGGGAGACAGAGGCACATACAAGAATTACCGGATTAGCCTCTATGGGCTGGTTTCCCTCATCCCACAAACCATGTGGACTGAGACAACATGAACCAAACATGTTGCAAAGGGCACTTAGGAGCCATAGGAGCTTTTCATTAATAGTTACATGACCTATAAGTTAGGCTTTCTCATAGATTATTACCATTATGTTATTTTTAACACTAGCAGTCCCTGGGTATGTATCTATGTTTTCAAACAAAAGCATGGCTCCAGCCCAGAGGCTTTTTGCAAAACAATTTGCTGCTCCTTCCCCCTCCACCTCCTCTTTTCCTTCCCTCTCCACCCATAAAATTTACATCCAGATTCAGTTATCTCTGTTTAGCTGACAGGAAGGGCAGAAGAAAAAAAATATTTGATGATATATTTAAGAAAATAACTCATCGTGTATGCAGTACATACATACCATAAAACACTTTAAAATGCCATAAGCCAAAATAGACACTAGGAGCAGGCTAATCAGACTTATTTCAAAATAGCTGCTGTTAGAACTAAAAAAGGATGAGAGGAGCTGATTGCAAACAGAGAGAACAGCACATTTTCCATGTCTCACCAAAACATTTGCAAAAAAAATGCTTCTAACCAACTCTATTTACGAGGGGGGAAAACAGCATGAGAAATTACTTTTTTCCTTCTTGTACAAATCAGAACTTGACTGTCGAGAACAATACTCCCCGTCCGGCAGCGTTAACCTTACAGCCTCGGGCGCTCTGCTTGAAATGCCTCATAAAGCAAACAAACTCTTCTGGAGTGAACCACCTCCTTATCTATTCAGCGAGAAAGGAAGAGGTAAAGGATGAGCGATGGCAGGAAACTCGCGTTTCATTCCAGTGACGAATTTCGACCAGCCTTTCATTCCTGTCACTTGAGATGCAAGTGCTTAAGAGGACCACAAAGACAGGGATGAATGTACACAGCTCCTTGTAAGGAGTGAAGCTCTCTTTTTGGCAACTAAATTCGTTTCCGCTGTTGTTCAGTCATCAGGATCACCAGGTGGAGGGTGTGGACTGAAGTTTTTTCTTTTTTTGGGTCTGTCTAGCCAGACTTTTGCATAACTTCCCCCACCCTGCCTCACTGATCTCTCTTCAACGATTTGGGCAGTCCGTCTGCACAACTTGCATGTTCTGGCTAACGTGATGAGTGATTTCCTAGGAAATCGGCTGTGTCAGGAATGCCTTAATCCCTGCGTAGGTGCCCCACCGATCCAGGGGCTGGGGCAGGTCCCCGCATCACTGGGGACAGCTCCCGTCGCCAGAGCCAGCTACCGGGGCTGCAGCAGCCTTGGGCAAGGCGGGCACGCCAGACCGTGACTACCAAAATTGCGGGCATCTCTAGCAGGCAGGGATTGTAGTCCATCGCTTGAGATAGTGTTAGTAAGGTCTGACTTAGGAGCAGATGCGTGGGGAAAAAGGTGAGCTTAACAGCCATATATAGTTATTGCAAGTCCAGAAATATGCAGGACTGTAAAGAAGCTTTTCATATGATGGAGGTAGATACAGATGTGAATGACAGATAGAACAAAATGAAGCATATTGGCTAAAACCAGGTCCTGTAGGACTCACTGCATAGCTCTCCTGGGTAGAAGAGTCCCTTTACTAGACTACGGAAATGAAGTAGATTTTATCTCCCCGCACTTCAGGAAAGCATCAGATCTAGGACTGCTTGGGAAGCTATTAAACAAACTGCAGGAAATGGGGATGTCTACAAAAAAAAAAAAAAAAAAGGAAAGTTGGTAAGAAACTCCCAAACAGGAAGTTTCAAAGAAGCACATGAATCTTTGTAACAGCGTTGAGAAGGGACGTATGGGGCTGCAGGAGGGCTTACTCAGGGTAAGTTTTGAAACGGAAAGTATTACATATCCCATTGGCTGTGCTAATGCAAAAAATCTGTTTTCTTCTTTTTGATGATAAATAACTACGGGGGGTATTCTTAACCCGGAGAGAGGGTGGAATAAATTAAGGCTGGGCGTTGGCAGCCTTGCAGCCATCAGAGGACTGAAATCCTGGCGCAAACTTCAGAGCAGCTGGAACAAGGCAACCTCACTGATTTTTCTGGATGGTGTTTGGTCTGTTTACAAAAGACTGTGTGGTATGAGCAGAATAGGAAAGCGGTGAACAAGGCTGTGTAGCACAGGCTGGCTTGCTGTAGGAGAAATCAAATTTAAAGAAAATGCATTGCAAGTTCTCCACCTGCTTGAATACAGGTAGACATTCTTCTCACCCCCAGACAAAATTCTCGACTTCAGTGTAGTTTCTGAAACATCTTCAGTTTTCTCCAAAGAAGGGCAGCCTGGCCCGTCAAACTTACTACTACCTCCTCATTCTTAAGCAGAAAGAAAAACTACTGAACCTGGAAAGCAGTTTTGGCTGTTCATTTCAGCCTGTGCCTTTGGCAATTGCTGGCCAACCTCTTCATGGCTAGATGTGGCTTGTGAACCGTGACTCGGTCCCTTCGGCCTTAGGGAGCGTTTCGCTCTCTTAAACATCTCCCTTCACGTGTTGAGACTGACAAAGGGTCGGTGTCGACTGCCAGTTGCGATGCAGGTTTCCTCTTTAGGAGGGAAACCAGGGGCGCCTCTTTTCACATAGGCTTGCAACTTCCCAGAGGGAAGCTGCAATTACTCATCAGTGAATTGGGATTGTTAAGGCCAAGACAAAAACTTGGACAAATACCTTGTGAGGTGCTTTGATATCATTCAGACTACAGGCATGGAAAAACTAGAACCTATTGTATCTGTAATCAGGAATAATAATACACGCTTGCCCTTTATATGCATTAATTATTTTTGGAGGACAGCTATTTTCAGAGGGGAATGGCCTTGAATAATTTCACATTTTCACTTTGCCTTAAAAATTTGTGATATTAAACATAATCTTTAATCCTTGAAACATTTAAAATACCAGGAATAAATTATTAGTTTATGACTTTTCCCTCTTTCCCATATCGTTGGGAAGTATCAATTTTGCTAGCTAAGGACAAGATACAGGATGTATCATTCCAGGAGTGATTGTTCCTCACATTCAACTTTATTCCAATGGCTAGAAACCTGGCTTGACCCTAGCTAAATTAAAAGGAGGAACTAAAACAAGCCAGAGTTTTAATAAAAGTAACATTGCATCAGGTACACAAACTTTCTGGAACAGCTAAAGTTTGCAAACACAGTCATGGATTTTGGCAAAGCACTGGCATGCTTTGATGGGGTCATCAAAGGTGTAGAGTGACCACAAGACATTGTGTTTGATTATCTCTTAGATTTATGGAGGATTTTCTTGCTTGGAAAGAATTTTTAGAATGATTGGCATACACAATTTGTGTAAGCTAACAGTGTTGGGATTTTATATACAATGCTATTTATACACAAACTGGGGGTAGTTTTGCTGCTTGATCTAAGCTCGTGCGTAGGCAGGGGGTGTGAGTCTCCATTTGCTGCTTGCACGTTCATTTGGACACGTCCCCACAGCGAATGCAAAATGATCCCACAGCAGAAGGGCAGCATTTTACTCCCACCACAGACTGCCAGAGACACAGTCAACAACCACCAGGCCGATAATGAAATGGCTCTACTGAGAAATGGCACTGGCCAGCAAGGAGCTGAACAAGATTTATTAGCGGCCTTTATGTAATGGATGCAGAAGACTTTGTGTACCTTTATTCTAATAATAGCCTATCCAAGTGATGAAACGGATTTAATGGAAAGATAGCTGTAGGTCCTTGATGCTTTAAAAAAACATCTCCTAGGCTCTCAGTGTTTACTCTTTATCTCTTTGGTCACCCTCATCTTTCAGTTCCACTCAAAAGGCATGTTTAGGCCACGTACATAAATGTCCGTAAATTCCCTGTGGCTTACAGTAAAAGCAAGGAAAAAAAGTATTAATTTTAAGATTTGAAGGGGACTGGATGGAGTTACTCTGCTGAGATTTGGTTACAATCCCTTCTTCCGAGGGACAGCGGTCTCTTCCCACCAGCCCCCGGGTCTCCTGGGGTAGATAAAGTGAAAAAGGGATTGAACAAAATCTTCCCTTTTCCCACAGGCATTCCTCAAAAATGGATCTTGAGCACCTTTAAGGGTAGCTAACTGCTTTCTTCCCTCTGCAGATGAGTAAAACTACACCTAAAGGGCCAACCCCAGCATATCTCAGCAGGAACAGAGGAACAACAGCAAAGGGCTGAACGCAAACACACTTCCCACTTTAAAAGTAGGGATTGCTTACTAGAAAAATGGTGAGAAAGGAGGAGGATCATGCCATAGAGTTCTAGCTTTTTTCTCTTTTGTTTTTAAATGCTCAAGGAAGCAGTTTCACAAGGATGGAAACAAGATGGGGGAAAAGGGAAACAGGCTGAAGATGGGGAAGCAGATGAAAATCAGAGAAACAAGTCCTCTTACCTGTGTGCTAAACATGGCGGTGGAGGAGAAGGCATCACGGGGTTTGTAGGTGAATTTGTTGGAATCACTCCACTGTCTGTTGCTCTCCGGCTGGGACACCTAAGTGAAGGGCAACCCTGTCATCTCTGTAGGTAGAAAGTTCAGAGCAATAGAAATTAAAAAAAAGTTTATTCCAGCTAAATTTAAAGGAGAAAAAAGCAGCTGAGCTAATGCATACCATAGGTCCACAGCAGTTTTTGTGCATGTCTTTTTTTAAAAGTGATTTGTAAGGCACACTATTAGTTAAGGACTATCTTGACAGCTGAATCAGAGACAAAGATATGGGCAAAGAACTGAAAAAATGGCCAGCTCTGCAACAGAGGACAAAACTTAAACAGTGAAGCATGATTTTTTCCAATCCCTGGTTCTCCGGAAGCATTGACCTTCTCCCAAGATTAACTTGGTGTTTAGTTGCAGCCATCTGGAGAACCACATTGCCCACCTTCCCTCTGGCTTTGTGAAGCACAGGCAGCGCTCAGCAGCACTCAAGGCTGAGAATTACCACCTACCGTCATTCAGGCTGGGGAAGAGAAGCGGACTATAGAGAAAAATCTGTTTCTTCATCAGATGAGGAGGAAAACCTGCTGTTTAGAAACCTGTTTAGTTAGGAATTAGTAGCTACAGATACTGGAGGATGCTAACTGCAGAGCGCGACGCAGGATCACGTCAGCTAGCGCTGTTCTATGTGTCGGTCCTTTTCCTAACAGGGTCAACCCAAAACCTGCTTCTCCGCTTAAGCATAAGAGAAAGCTATTTTATCATTTGCAACTCTCTAAGCTTTATTTTGCCAGTTTCTGTTTACAGCAGCATTCTCTTCCACAGATGCTGCCATCTCCTCTGCTTACAGCTAATTCCTCATGTGCTGCAATTTCCTGAATGGCGTCCTGCTTTTTCATGGGTTAAGGGTATTCTTACTAATCCAGGATGGGCGCCAAGGGGAACTGGACTAGGCCATACCTTTACTTTTCAGACTCTGTGAAGAGAGTCTGCTTTAGTTTCATAGATGTTAGATTAGATTTTAGCTTAAATATAGATCTTCGTTTTATAGATGCTACCACTTGAGCCACACTCCTTTTATAGAGGGGGTCTGAGATATTGCCGAAGCTGGTAGGGGAGGCAAAAGGGTTTTCTTCTAGCCCAGAGCTCACGCTGTCTTGTGAAATATGATGTTATAGAGGTTTTTGAACCTAGATTATGGCTAGACTGCGTGCGTGCCAGGATTTGGAAGTCTCTAGTGCCACTACAGCTGACACCTGCAAGAACTTAATTGAGGATTTGGAGCATCTGTAGTGAGTTTAATCCCTAAACACAAACAGATGAAACTCCCTCGTTCCTAGCAACTCAGAGAGTGGTTCTCCAAAAAAGAAAATAAAAATCCTAGCTACTTAGAGCATACTGAACAAAAATCTTCTATTTAGTATTAATAATACGCATAAATGTCTAGGAAAATGAGTGGAAAATAGATAAATTGAATTTTCTCTTTTGGGAGTTTGTCTCTCTCTGGCTGCCACCACCATCCTTGTAATCTTAGCACCGGAGGTAACCAAGAGGGAGAGAAAATGAGAAAGGATCATTGTCTAGAATAAAAAAAGTGATCTCCTTGTAGTCAAAAAAAGCCCCTTTTCTTCTTTGGGGTTTGGAGGACTCAGCAGGGGACAGTGAAGTCAGAGCAGAGACAAAACGGAGATTTTTTTCCTGCCTGAGGAGTTTTAACCTCTTTGAAAGTTGTTGGGGCAGCTTCAGCTCCTTGCATTTGTCTCTGTTCTCCTTGTAATTTTTTTTTTTTTTAATCAGTTTTTTAGTGAGTTTCCTGCCCTCTTTGGAGACACAGAAAGTTCCTCTCGGACCAGGAGGCTGCGCTGTGCAGGTACACTGCTGTTCACATCTCAACAACAGAAAACAGCCTCTCTGAACAACAAGGTAATTGCCATTTTATTTTAGGGATACACTACTGCAACAGGGAGAGATTTGTGCAGAGAGGAGAAAGAGCAACAGAGAGAAAAGGAAAAAAAAACCCTCAATAAGATCTAACTGATAACTACAAAACAAATAAAGGAAAAATTCTATTTCACTTGGTATTTTAATAATGTTTTCATTCTTCATAAAAGTAGGCTTTAAAAATAGCCTTCTATGCATTTAGAAATCAAACCTAATCCTGACATGGTTTTTACTGGACAACCTGAACTCTTGGCTAGACTTGTCTGGGACAGGGATTTCAGAGACTCTTCCTGGCTTTCCTATAAAAACGCATCACGATCCTGGGCAAATACTCTATCAACAGCATGGCTGTGGGTTCTCAAATGCAGATGTTACTGCTGGGAAAAGAAACCTCACTGATGACACCTAGTGTTTTCCCAAATCACAGTTGAGAAGACTTCTTTCAAGGGTACCCAACAGGCCTCCCCTCCCATGGGTGGCCCTGTGAGGAGAGTGCCAGTGGGCAAAGCTGCAGTTTATGCCCAAGGGCTCGCTTTTCCACAGCTACGTCCATGAAGAATAGCTACTGCAACCGCTTCGCTGCCGTCATGGCAGCGGGGAAAGAGACCAAACTTCAAGGAATTAACATCTGTGGACAAAGCACAAAACCCCACCGATTACAGGCTTTGCCACTTTCCCAGCAACCTGGTAACTGATTCTCCTAGAGGATGTTTGTGCAAGGAGTTTTGCTTCCATAAAAGCAAATCACAGCCTTAGATACAGTATTTCGCGCAACTTTCAAGTTGGCTATGTTTGCTGTAAACCCGTAACAGCATCTGGTAATAAAAACCACTGGAGGTGCAAGAAGTAGTTTCTACTGATCTTCAGTAGAACAAATGAACTTTTGACTGTGGATGTATAATGAGCCAAAGAATAGAAACTTCTCTCTTTACTAGTTTGAAGAAGCAGCTCTAATGAATTTAACAGCAACCACTTTTAGCAGCAGGTATACAACTGTGTTTTCTGACGGGTCCAATTTAGCAGCTGTACAATAGCATAGTAGAAAAAAATTTGGAGTCAGATTTTTCAGCTGATGTGAAGCACTCGACATCAACATTACAATATGAAGTCCAAAAGCGCAGCTAGGAAAAAGCCAGATGGGGTGCAAGCCCGTTGTACAGGAGTCCTGCTGGTTCCTGCCAAGGGACAAGTGGAAGATTTCGCCGGTTGTGAGGAGCACAGTCTGAGAGTCACACATCTTTGTTTCCATCTCCCTCCTTTGGGCAGGCGGAAAACCAGCCCAAGCAACTGAGAGGATCATGAAAGTATGAAAGAGCGAATGAGTTTTCCCAAATCTCTTAATCCTCAGACACCAGCCCAAACAAACAGGACCAGTCACATGCATCACAAAAGGCCAGTACCCAGACTAATTCCTGCAGTTACAGACAGCGGATAAAGCTTTACTAATATTAAAAAGAAAAAAAACCAACAAAACCCAACATGTTTTTTAAAGCACAAGAGAACAGCACTGAGACTAGCTGAAAAGGGGAGAGAGGGAACTTGTCTTTGCCTTGCAACATTGCACACAGCATCCTGTAAAATTCAGCCTAGGTCTATAGTTCTCAAAGGCAAAGGAAGAAAGGTACAGAATTCACATGTGGGAACACAGATGCTGAGAATAAATCAGCAGAGACATTTCAGTACAGGTATAAGGCTGGCAGAGCAACATATTGGCACAGCCTCTATTTAACAAATGAATCCTCAGGGCAGGGTATTTCTGGGAAAGCTTTTGGTCGTTCCTCTCTCACCAGTTCCCTGCACCCTAAGTGAAGCGATGACTGAGTATTTACAGCCTGGCCGTGTCAGGGGGTTGACAGTCCTGCTGATTTAAAGCATGGTTCTACTAGGAAAAGCGACTCTGTGAATGATAACCTCATGACTTTCTATTTATTGCATTTCACTGATTTCCAGATAAAGTGAACTGGGGAAAAAAAAATACGAATAACTCAGCCAGATTGGGTTCTTTCTTGTTTACCCATCAATGGCAATTAACAACCCGTGAGTCAAGCTCTGTCTTTTTTCATAGCTGAGCAAACCAAAACTGAAAGATTCAGTGTAGCTTTTCTACTTTTGCCATTTAAATGAAAGGAATGCCTCCCTCCAGAGCTCCCTTCCCTGCAACGTGCAGCTCCTCCTCGGCAGCCAGGTGCCCTGGAGCCCTTCTCTGAAGAGAAGAAGCTCCAGGGTCTCCCCTCCCAGATAGCAGAGGAGGGAGAAGGGGATGCTGTACCTGCTCATTTCTTTCTTATTGTAGAGAAAAGTGAACTTTAGGCACAGTTTTCGTGAACGCGTTCCCCTCTACTATTTTTTTTAAGCTCTCTTCCCCCGGCCCCCAGCTGTCCTGTACACTTGAAATGCCTGTTGTTCTTTTACCTTAGTCCTGCTCTGCTAGCTATATATGTTGCATGGCGACATAAATCATTAATAACTCCATCAAAGTAAGTGGAACCAAGCCAGTAGAAGAAAAAGAAAAAACAGTCCAATTTTTTCCCTATTAATCTGGCCCATGTGTTCTCCATTTTCTTTTCCATTAGGCAAATAGCCATTGAGTATTCAATGCTGTATATAATACATTGCAAAAATGTAACCAGGCAGCTTAGTTCAGCTGCTCAAACCATGCGAGGCCATCAGCATTTTAAGAATGCCTCTCAATTTGCTCTTGATCAAGCTCTAAGGGGGCTGAGATTTCATGGACCAGGACCAGAGCTGGCCACAGAATTTTTTTGTTTGTTTTTTCTTTTACTGCATTTTTGCATTAAAAAACTGAATGCAGAAAACTCTATTCTGAAGACATATTTCAGCTCTGTTTGTTTGCCATCAAAGCAGAAAAGGCCACATTTTCTCTTGTGTTCCTTCCTCCTGCTCGCCCCCTTCACTCTGCCTCATGGCCCAGGGATCCTTTTCCATCAGTTTGCTTTGTTATGCTGCAGCTTTTCAAAATTTGGCTATGTTTTGGAAAGTGTTGGAAAACAGCAAAAGGAAAAATAAAAAGAAGGGAGAACGGCCAAGCCATAGATGCAATTTACTCTGTTACCTTCAGTGAGGAAGCATGGAAACCAAGGAAGAATGCTTTTAAGATGTAAATACTTCTTTTAGAAGTATTTCATGAGAACTGGGAGACAAACAATCCATATAAAGCAAAGCTTTGACATGTTTAAGGAATCTCGGCTCTGCTTTCTCACAGGAAGCTAAACTCAAACTTTGACCTCCAGTTCCTCCATCTCTCAGCTTTAGGTAACAGATGGGATCCTGAGACACTCTTAGAGCAATGTTTCCATTTTTACCAGTTAAAAATGGAAAAGAAGGGGGCTCTGGTAATCCCCGAGGAGACATTGCTTCTCTTTGGTCAATATGCTTGAATAATAGCTTATATATAAAAAAACCAAACCAAACCAAACCAACAAAAAAACAAATTCATCCTGAAAGAGCACAGCACAGAACCAGCAATTTGATTTCAACTTTTTCTTGCTTGTGCTCACTTTGCATTTAGGGTGCATGGCCACTATTGGTTCTCCTGCAGGTCAGAGCACATGAAACTAGGAATAGAGTGACAAGCACCACTTCAAAAATGTCTGGTTTTAGAAGACTGATTGCTCTTCAATTAGCACATAGCTCTTCTCTTGATAAACTGCCTTGTATCTCTGAACACAACTAATGGTGAGCTGCAGCCTCTTCTAGAAAAGACCCTGAAAGCAATTAGTGGAAAAATGAGTAACAATTACTAATAGTGACATTTTCTACACCTACTGCTTTAATAGCAGCTCCTGCTGCTATCTCATCCATTATCTTCTAGCAGCATGATGGGTGGCCACGAATACTGATCAGACTGGGATTTTTTTTACTGCACTGAAGAATCAGCTCTTGATAGTGTACGAATAGAGCGGCAGAGTATCCTTTCTGTCTTTTTATAAATTTTGCCTGTCTATCATCTCCTTCACCTGCCCTTTGTTTCCTCCTCATCGCTGCCAGCATGCTTCCCATTGGCACAATTGCAACCACATATTAACGCCAGCAATAATACGGTAATGGCACCAGAAGTGGCAAGACAGCCTTGGCAAAGCACGTAAATTACTGGGATGCAGCGCATGACAACGAAGGAGCATCTCAATTAAAAGCTTAATTTGCCTGTACATCTCACACTTACTGACCTATTAGTGTCTTCCTGTATTACTATTAGTATTTCAAAGGCAAACTTTCAAAGCCACAGCAGAAAAAAGGTATTTTTCCTTGTTTATAGAATTTAATAATTATCATTATAATTTTCTCCCAAGCTGCTTCGTAGCAGCAAGGTTGTTAGAAGCCAGTCCTGTACTTCTTGCTGGCTGTAGCAAAAGTTATCATCAGCAGTGATTTTGCAGAAGAAATTCAACTCACCTATCACCTGCAGCCCCAGTAACTGAAGGTATCTTATTTTCACCTGGTAGCAAACACCAAGCATTTTTGCATCTGGATGTAAATAAATGATGTCCAGGTGTAACAAAGTACCAAGAGCTGCAGGAAAGACTGGAAAACAGTGCTAGAGACTTTTTCCAGGCCTCATAGTTGTGGCTTAGGAGTATCTGAGATCGAAAAAAAGATTGAACACCTCTTCAGTATCTCCTGTACTAATAAAAGCAGCTGGGAAACTCCATATAGTTGCCTCTTGTACAACAGAAAAGGAGCTCAACTATAGATGTGTACTGAAGTCTTTCTCTTGGGAAAATAGCCCTGTAACCTCTTAATACCATTTTTGCTGGGCCTCAGGGAGATAAATCTATGCTGGGAGGAGGAAGGCGTGAGGCACAGCACGGACCAGAGCCTGTGTAGGCAGGGGGACAGCAGAGGCTCCCACGCCCCCCGGCTCCCCTTGCTGCCTGCACCAGGCCACCGTGGAGGGGATGCCAGGGGCGGCAGGGCTGTGACAACAACCAGTCCGCGGTAAAATGACCTACAGCCTGCTGCTCAGCCAGACAGAGCACCAAGGAGAAATCAATCCCTCCAACAAATCCTCCCTCATTGCGTCAGTTGAGCATATAAATATACATATATATATGCAGCATTTAAAGGCCACACTGGCAGGCACGTCCGTAGGCTGCTGCCTGCTGAAGGGATGCTGTCTGCAGTCACATTATCTGCCCCCCCCGCATTTGCCTGTTCTTTTGAATCTTTCTTTGCAGTGTATTTGACGGAATTCTCACTTGTCACATCTTGTTTTGTTCACACTGAAATATTCCATTATTTATTTCTTGTAGGAACTCAGAGAAACAAAAAGAGGTGTTGCCTGACTCAGAGCTGTTTCTTCAAACCCTTCCTTTGCAGCAGTGTCCCTCCCAGCCCCAATTTGTAAAGGGGAGCAAAATCACTCTGGTGTTGCCTGACATTAACTTGAGACGCCTGCCATGGTGGCAGGCCTGTAGCAGAAGAGTGCTTGAAAGAAAGGCTCAAGAGCTGAAATTAGCTGGGAACTATTTTCCAAGTTACCTTGCTGTGCCAGTTTTAGGCAGTTTTCATCCTGCCTGCCTTTCTTCTGCACTTGGTTCTTCCCCACTGTATTCCCGCTGCTCTCTTCTGTGCAACTCATCCAAGCTTCAGCTGACACTAGTAAAATTTTCTCTCTCGCTTCATGGTCCATACATTTCATGCTTTAAAATGCCAACACCTCTGTCTCTCCCCCCGAAACAGTGTGCCTCCACTACACAATAGCTTTTAGCTATACCCTAGCTTTCAGTTCCATTGCATATCCATCTTAAAAATTAAATTTTAGAAGGCAATGATGCCTGCTACTTTTCTTCTGGACCAGGCTTTGCCAGACACTCTCTCATTATGTCACTCAGATTCAATTTCACTTTGCTTCGGACTAAATATTGCTGCAGATACCTAACACTTTCACTCTGCTATATAAAAATAGAGAGACCTTTCATCCACTTCTTTGGAAATCTATTGCGGTTCCTGTGCGATACAACACAAACCTTTCCAGCGAGTGTTTCTGGTCTCTCCCCAAACTACCAACTCATTGCTTGCGTTTAGATGGCCAGAGGTTAGCCCTTTGTTATTAATGCAGCGAGAAGTGTTTCCATTCACCCCGCTGCCCGGGAGCTGGATATAGCCTCTGCGTCACCTGAAATCCAAGAGCACCCTATGGCATGTGGCACAGGACATTCCTGGGGGCTGCAGGCCACTGCCTCATTTTTAATGTGCTTGTTTCCTCTGAGTGCTTTAAAGCAGCATGAGAATAAAACGTTACGTTTTTAAAAGATATTGCTGCTTCAAACTGCAGTAACAGATGTGGCTTTTCCCTGGATAATGCCACTAAAGGGCCTTACAACTTCCCTTGTCCTTTATCTATAAAACAGCCTCTTTGCTTTCACTGCTCCCCTCTTTTGCTGCTAGTGGAAATGGGAAAAAGTGGTTTTACTGGCAAAAAACCCCCATGAAAAAGCTGTGGATACACCCAGGATGAACTTTGTGTAGAGAGGGGCTCAGTGGGGCATAGCCAGGGGTTCAGGCACAATACAAAATCCTTAAATCAATCATGAGACATTTTAAAACTCTCTGAAATACCCTTGTTGTGGAAAGGAAGAGACTAAGCCCAAGGTCCTGCCTGCCTGCCCCAGGCTGCCTTTGCAGACAGACAGGTGATGCACAGGTGGGTGCATTTTGGGTCATAGCAGCATGCAAGCACCCAGGACATATCAGCTACAGAGGCTGAAGTTATTGACACAAAGAGGTTTTTAGGTGCGTTTTCTGTGTAAAACACTTTCCCTCAATAGGGGTGGCAGCAGCAGGGTGGAGGCAGTAACTGCAATATTTGGTACTCTGCTCAAAAGCAAGCCCACTTCCCTGGTGGTTAATGACCCTCTTTTGGTCACCCCATGGTTTTGCTTGTGGGGCTACCACAGATTTGGCGATACCGATACAGCTGCCGCAGCAGCACCTAGCTGTAAGCATTAGCCAGGAAGAACAGCCTATGGAGAAGAGCCGCTCATTAAATAGGCTATTACTTCATGTAATGAATTCCAGGAAAACACGTTATATTTTGATTGCGGGCATTCAGAGCGGGAACTGCCAGTACAGCACTTGAGATAAGGAAGAGGCCAGATAGACTTAAATAGCAAACCTTAGTATGACTTACTATGTAATTATCTGCCCCCCATCACCATGAGGTCTGCGTGTCTCAGGCAGCTAAAAATAGAGCAGCCTCCCGCCGCCTTTCTCTCCGTCCAGCCCGTGGGAGGAAGGACTTGACTCACGCGCTGACGTTGGGGTGAGCCTCGCGAGCCGCTTCGGCAAAGGGAAGCAAGGGTCGCGTGTGTTGAAGCAATACCGGTCTCTCCCTAAGCTGCAGCAGACAGACAGACAGAGAAAATACATTCACAAGTTATTAGTTGACCTGAACGGACCAGAGGCTGCCCCTGGAAAGTGTCGCTTCTCCGTGCCCCGGCTCTGGGGAGAGAAATAGCTCCTGCCAAGGCACCCCACGCTCCCAGCCACGCTGGGCTGCAGAAAACCAGCCAGGGCTTATAGCCGCTCACCTTTTGGTGTTTTGGGGTTTGCCACACCAAAAAGAGACCAAGGCTTTTCCTCATCCACCTGTCCGAGAGCCTAAGGGAGGCAGCGCCTGCCCGCAGGGGTGGCTCTGGCAGGGCACGCTGTGCTGGCGGAGGCAGGACGGGCACTGGGAATGACGGTGTTCCTCGTGCTTCGCCAGGGCAGTGCGAGGACATTTGGGCAGCCGTGCTGTGCGTCCTCATCCTTATGCCACCCTTGGCTGTTTCATTTCGAAGGCAATATAAGCATAATATTGATTTTCTAACAGGACAGCCTATGCAGCACACTCACAAGATGCTGGGACTTTCACCGTCATTGCCAATGTTTTATAACATTGAGACTAGAAAGTTCAGTTACTATGCAAAAAAAGAAAACGTCCTATAGGCTGGAAGAGAAGCGTGGGCAACATCTTTTCCAAACTGGTTATTTAAAAAAGTTATATTCTTTGGGAGAGAAGGCTTGGAAACCCTGCCCTTAGAAATACCATTTTTATATTAATTTCTAGTTACTGCCGTGAGGCATGCCAGATTAAGAAGTGAGGAGCGTATTAATCCAGTGCCTGCTATTTAGTCATGTGTCCTAGAGTGGGTCCCAGGCGTATGTTTTGGTGACAAATCCAGCTGTGCTGTTTGAATCCATCATTGAAAGTCACCGTATTATACAGGTAGAAATATTAAGTGGCAAACTTTGGATCCCAGCTGAGATCCAACATTACGGTTGTTGCATTGTTTGGATCTAGGGTTTTGTTTTGTATTTTTAATGTAATACCTACAGCTGAAACCCAAGTATTTTAGTGATTTTGACCACATGCTGCAGTCAGGGAGGGTGAAGGGTCTGGTGTCTGGGCTTGGGCTGGGGAGAGGAGGAGGCTGCCACAGTGCTGCTACCGTCTGGGCATACGCTCACACGACGTCCCAGCCTCTGTTGATGTTAAATGAGGATAATTACATTTTCCTCCATCCCAGAATTGCTGGGAGACAGCCTCTTGATAAGCTGTTCCCCAAAGTGCTTGCCAACTGCTTAAATAGTCTAAATATTTTGCAGATACTCTTTAACAGCAAGCACATCACACTTCCGCTCCAAGTTTTTCAGGCTTTTTCCCAACTTCCCAGCAATGCTGTCAGAAGAGCAGGCAGAGGGCAGAGGCACACTGGTATGGGAAAGGAGGGGGCAAGGGTCCAGACCAGGGTGTCCAGGGGCAAGGACAAGGGCAAATGACCCAGGACCTCCTCCCGGGATGAGCAACCAAAGCAGCTTTGCAGTTTGCCCATGGCATCCAGTGCACTGCTGTGCCAATGGGATGGAGCTCCTGGGTTCAGGTGGGCAGAGCAGGACCCCTCGGCCGGGAGAGGAGACCATCAGTGGATATGATGCAGCCCCAGTGGGGCTCCAGGGAAGGTGCCCACCAGGCAGCGATCATCTGCTCTCTTGCACCCTACGAGAACTGGAGGGTACCAAATGCAATTACCAGGTGTTGCCTCAAAACAAACAAATGGAGGCTCTGTTTTGTGTAAATCGTAATTAAACCTCGGAGCCCACGGGATGTTTTGATAGTTAGGCTGTCACATGAGTCCCAGAAGCGATTCCATAAATCCATGGAAGAAAAAGAAGTCTGTGAAGGCTCGTTAAATACAATTTCTGGCATAGAACTGCTGAAGGTTGGGAGATCATAGCAGGAAAGTATCAGTACCTGTTTTGCTTTTCTTCCTAAACGCTTGTTGCTGGTCACTGTTAGAGACAGGATATTACATCAACTGGACCCTTGGTCTGAGTCTGTATGATTTTTTTTTCCATTTTTCTGTGCAAAAAATCACGTTTCCGTCTATTCAGGCTGGAGAGCAAAGCTTGAAAGGAAGATCAAAGCTCGTGAAAATTCACTGTGGTAGTCCTCTGCTTTTTACCCAGTTTCATGATTATTTTAGAGTCTGGCTTGTTTGAATGTTTTGTAATCACCGGTCCTGAGCCTCACTGTGTCCACCAGAGTCCAGGCCTGGACTTTAGGAGCACAATGGAGGAAACTTCTTTACTACCTGACCTTTACCTTGACATGGCCATTGATTCCCACCTACAGACCGATTTTCTCCCTTTTTTCCTTGGATTGTTGAAACAGCTGATATCTGTGTAGACTGTGGTATCAGAGTTTTCAGTATTTTAACACCAATGATGTTCCAGCAGGGCACAACAGCCTTTTCTGAAACAGAGACATGTGAAGAAGAGAGATTCAAACCGGCAGACTTTGTGGGGTTAAAACCGCCCCCCAAATTTTCCATTTTCAACCCTTCTCTTACACAAGTTTGGAAACAGCACCTCAGTTGAAACGGAAACATGCCATGGGAGTTTCTCCTCTGGAAATCTTAGTTGCTACTTCTCGCTGGACAGGAAGAACTTCACCCACAAGCAAATATCTCAGTGCATCAGCAGCACCAGAGTGTGGCAGGACAACCCAACCGTGAAGGACCGTCTGCCAGACACCTTCAGCAGCGCTCAGAAGCTGTTCCAGGAAAAATCATCACGTGGGGAAAATAAATCCAGACCATCACAAAAGCAAAGGCTTTCTGAGGAAGCACCCTATGCCAGCAGGGACGCGTGCCAAGGCATCCATGAGAAAAAAAGAAGAAAGAAAAAACAAAAGAAAGAAAAAAATAACCTGTCACTCCCAAAATAGGCAAGATAGTGAAACCATGGAAAACCACAGAAGACTTCTTTTCACTTGCCCATTTCCCTTGGCCTCACAGACCGGCACATCTGGTAGACTAAAGGCTGGGAGGATAAGGCATGTAGCGGAGAGCTCCAGGGGCCTGTCGGGGGTTTCGGCACTTGCTGCTGGACTCTCCGATGCTGCAAAATAAGGTCTTAAGCTGCACTGAGATTGTAAACACAATTTGGGGCCAGGAGGAGAAGGCCAAACCAGCTCAACCCTCAGCCCCAGAAAAGCGTGTGGCTTTTAGGCAGCATGACGGCAAGGAGGGAAATATAACAAAACGCAGGCTCAGCCCTTCCAGGCAGCTGAAGCTCAAGTTGTTTCCACATTGCAAAATACTTTAGGGGACAGGCAATTTTTCTGCTAAAGTTTGCAAAAAGGATGACAGAGATCCTACTGGTTGCTCGGCAATTTTTCCCCTCAACAAATCAGAAGCGGTTGCTTGCTTGACGGCTGTACATCATCAGGAAATTTGCTGCATTTCTCCAGCAGGACTCCTGCCTTGTGCACTCTCCTGACAGTCACCCATGCAGTGACACTCAAAACAACCTTAGCTTATTTAAAACCATCAGAAAATTAGTCACCTCAAGACATTTTTAATACCAGGATTTGTTTCTGTGGGTATTTGCGCTTTTAAAAAAATTATTATTATTCTACTGACGCAATCAGTGTCTGAGACTGGCCGCTGATGGCTGTCACTGGGGCTACAGCCAGCCGGCCAGCACAGCTCATATGAGGCTCGAACTCAGTATAAAGCACAGTTGTTTCTTTTGTCTCCCCACCTGCCCCAGGCTCAAAAAAATACCAAACCATGTAATTTTCAGAATACGTTAATTCACAGACGGTTTATGCTAACTTATTCCTGTGCCAAAATTGACACTTTGCTCGAACAGCCCGTTTTCCTCCCCAGACACGTGTAAAGATAGCAGTCATATCCCCCTCAGCCTTTTTCTGCTGGGTTTAACAAGGCAAATTAAGTTTGCTCTCGTAACAGAAAACTTTCATCCCCCTTTCCTCCACATGCTGGTGCCCAGACGGTCAAGTCTGGTGACAGTGACCCTAGTGTGACAAAGCTGCCGGTGGCTCCAAGTTCCTTTCTGTTGGGTTGTCTGTAGATGGGGACGGACAAAAAGACCCGAGTGTATTAGTTGGTTGGATACAGCTTTTTACATCTTTTACGAAGATGGAGTCGGCCATTTTGCTGCACTCCTGGTGGCTCAACAATTTCCACTATAAGCTGCTGTTTTCATTTGTTTTACATTTACCGAACTCCAATGTGTTCAGTCTCACATTTTCCACACTTGTAGTCTGCTCTGGGCTGGATTCTTTTTCTCCATCTCAGGAAACAGGGATCATTTTTTTCCAAGAGCACACCCATGGAAAATTAGTTGTTAACGTTAAATACATCCATCTGTTTCTTTGAAGAACTTTACCACCTGCTTACAGTGGAAAGGAGCCTGAAATTTGGCAAGGAGAAACTCTAGGGAGGCATCTTCCTCTGTCCCCATGAAAATCTACCCACACTTAATTCCCTATAAATTTCTGGAAAATACTAGAAATTTTCATGTGCACCCACTAGCACATGTCTGACTGTTCCACAGGGATCAGACCTGCTCCTTGGCCTGGAGGGAAAGGGCTGGGGCACATCACCCTGAGGACCATGCACCGCTGGTAACGGCAGCAGCCCATCTCCTCATGTGTTATTGCCTATGTCTTTGGCTTGTTCAGTCCAGCACAAGGTCCTGAAGATGACAAGGGTCTTCTGAAGCTTTGCTTAAGGTGAAGAACACATCTGAATTTTTAAATAAAAATGCCTGCATAATACATAACAACAAATAAAGAGTAAAAACGTTTCAGAATAAAAACTTCAATGTATTGTATAAGACTCTACCAGAAATTTTCTCTCAGGAAATTTTACCATGATGTATTGGCACCAGGATTGCTGACAAGCAGATATATCCCCATGCTGGCAGAGGGGAGAATTAGTAACGGTGGATTTACACCTGGCTTTGACATTTTGCGGTTAGCTTTTCATGTCCTGCTACCACCTGTAGCACTAACAAGTGCAACCAGAGTGCAGACATGAGTGCAACCCAGACACATCATAAAGCAAGTAAAATATATGGACAGACATCTGAAATCTTAGTAAGCCGTAGTATATGTTAATACACAGGTAAATGGGACAGGCACAATAAAAACATCCCAGCACCAAACTTTCCACTTAAATACTTGTGCATTCAAGGTGTGCAGCCAGAACACTGATGTATAGACTGAGGCTATGGATGAGATGAAAAGCAAGAAATAATCACCAGCTTCTGTTGAGATGACCCAGGAGGGACAGCTACATCTCAGCTGCTTCCACCTTGTCCGACCTCATCCTGCAGTTACCTGGTACATGCACTTGCTGAACCGAAGCACCACGGTTAATTTTTATCTACTCCTATGTGGGAAAGGAGTCCACATTTAAAACACTGCATAATAGAGAGCTCCCCACTAGCTTGCATGGCTTTCGTGTATTTGTGAAAGTACCAGATAAAAAATAGCAAGAATAACCTACACGGAATCAGTAAAGAGCAGCTGTAAAAAAGAGGAGGGGGGCAGGGGGAAGAGTAAGGAAATTAAAAAAGAGGGTATTTGTCTCCCAGTATTTTCCAGTTTTGCACATCACATGTGGCCCTGGAACATAAACATTTTTCAGACAGCAGAGTGGAAGGGTATTCTTGTTCAGGGGTGTCTCCCGAAAGGAGGGAAATGGATGGATGTCTGGGAATTGAATGAGCTTTCTGGAAGAAAGGGGTCCTGCTTCATACCTGCTTACCTTCATACCTGCAGGTATAGGTCCTGCTTCATACCAACCCAAGGCAGCAAGATTCATTAAGATTCAAGTAAGTAATTTTTTCCTTCTTATTTGAAACCTTTATCTAACCATTGATTTAACTATAGGAAATAAATTCATTGTCCATGGTAAAAGAAAATGTTTACATTTGTGGTCTGAACTTTCTGTTACTCATGAAATCCGGAACATATCCTATAACTGTGCTATACAAAGATTTAGCAGAAACAAACAATTGCTGGTTAACTGTCATTCAGATTTAGGACAAAGATTGAAGACTGCTGTCACAGTTCTAATGTATTGACTTTGGTTAGTTTTTTTCAATTTTGTTCACCTGATTCCTGACATCCCAGTTGAAGTTGTTGTATTCCAAAAGTCGCTGAGCAACTTCAGATTTTACCAAGTCAGTGAACTCTAATTTTAGATGCTCTGTGCTCCGGTAGGCAAGTGCTTCGTTGCACGTGAGCAGTCTAAATGACTTGAAAGGAGCTGCTCATGTAAATAAAGTTATATATGTACCTTACTATTCACTGGATCAAGCACAGGTTTCAAAAGCTTTGACTCAACTTTTTTGTTCCTCCTCCTGGCTCCTGAAATTAATGATTAAATAAGAAAAACAAACAATGGATAGTTCATTTTAACTCCTGAGAATTTTTTATTCCATTTGAGTGAACCAATACATTCCTTTGTGAAATGGGAAGCAACAGTTAATATTGTACATTTTTATGTGCCATCTATTCTAATGTGGCAACAGAGAAGTTTGCAAAATTTTTCTGCATTGTGGTAGTCAATTTAAGATGCATTTACTCTTGTGACTGATGTTTCTGCAAAAATCTCACAGTGAATGTAATAAATCTATCTGATATTTCATACAACTTCACATTTTATCTCTCTACTGCTATCTCATTTGGCATTCTAGCTTACATCGGTTGAAGTAAACAGTAATCTTGACATTAGCTTCAGAAGCAATGGTACTAATAGTATATTACATTAACAGTATAAAAGTGAAACACTTCTTTGCACATACCTCAAGCCCACTAGTTTTCTAAGACACTTTATTAGTATCAGCACATATGCAAGAGATCACTGGAAACTCATCTTGTAGGCTAATAAGTAGAATGCAAAACTTTATCTGGATACAGAAGAGTTTGTTGATTGTTACTTTAGGTCTTACTTTCTTCATCCCATCGGAAACTACGGCAATATTCTGCCCACAGCCTTACCAATACTAGTCTGTCAACATCTGAGTGCAAAATCTGCTCTGGGACATGTTTTTATATCTTGGAACATCAAATGCATTTTCTTATTGTTATTTAGAGTAATTACAACAGTAAAAGTCAGGTATACGACTTGAAAGGCTTGTAAGAACACTTACTTCCCAACATCTGGCTCAAGAAGAAAGGAGATACAGCAGCTGAGGATATTAAATGCAAGAAGAAGTAAGGTCACTGACTGCACAGTTGACGTAGGAAAAAAAACAAATCAGAGGACAGGTTCAGCAAAAAAATGAAAAGAATCAGAGATGGCAGGACAGTATGTTTAGCCTAGGATTAAGGCTCCCCCATTTTCCATGAACGCTGCATTTAATTAACATTTGATTACTCATTGTGGCCAAAACCACGCACTGGATGAAAGCCTGGCACCAAGGAGCTGCAGGCGAGCACATCCCTGTCCCCAGCAGCTGCCCCGGGCTGCCTGCTCACCGCACCAGTCATCCATCACCTTTGGAAATGCTGAGCTGATTGCAGACAACCTTGACATGCTGACTAGCCCCGGTAGAAAACCCAGCGCTCGGCGGGGATAGCCTTCAGCAGCCCAGCTGCGGGTACTGCGCATGGTGCTGCCGTGGCTGAGCCCCGGCCCCCAGAACCACACACCAGGGCTGCACGCAGGCAACCACACGCATGACATGGCTCCACCACCCTTTCCCCCCTTCTCCACAAGGGAAGGAGGTATGTTGGCCTCGTTTCTGATGACGGTCTCTAGACAGCAGAGTACCTCAAATACTAGCAGCAGGAAGAGTGTTAGCATTGCAATTGGCAGCCTGTCCCAGCAATCACCTCTGTAACTCACCAGAGGTGTTTGGCTTTTTTCCCCTAAAAAGAGCAGAGCCTGTACCAAAGCAAGTGTCTCAGTCTGCTCGAAAGTCTGCCGTGCTGACACCCTGCAAAGCTTCAGGTCTGTGAATTTGGAGGCATTCTTCTCCCTCCTGTGCTGCTTTTGGGTTTTAGTTTGTTCTTCAGTGGTGTTCCTGTCTAGCTAGTTGGAAAGAAGATTTGTGTTATCTTATTTTGTAATAAAAAAATAATTTTAAAAAATATTTCTACGCTTTCCATCTTTCCATCTGTTTTTTGCATCAGGAGAACAGGAAAAGAGAAATTACTTCTTGAGACCAGCCAGTGCATACACAAAACTTGGAAATGCTCTCAGTGGTCTCTGCACAATCTAGGATACAGTCAAGGGAATAAACCGAGACTATGAACATAAACTCTCACTCTCTTGTTGGATGGCTGAACGCTACTAGACTCACTGAACCAAATATCTGCACTATTATATCCTGACAAAAGCCTGCTTTCTACTAAGATATACTGATATTATGGGGAGAACAATATAGTTCAACTTGTTGTCTACATTTGAAAGTTAGAGACTGAAAGGGAGGATGTGGAGAACATCTTATAAAAAGGGAAAATGAGTAACAAAAGGAAGAATGCATTTAGGAATAAAATGCTAGGAGGGTCTTGTCAGCCCGAGCCATAACGTGAAGCACAGCTAAAATAAGCACAATCAGTAACCACAGATAACGATGTCCCTGCAGATCCTGTAGCAAACACCACAGTACTGTAGAGTTTTCTCCCCGAGATGATGTTTCACCTGCTCTGAAGGCCTCTGGTAAGTGACCTGTAGGAGAAGACACCTGCTGGGTCATTTTAGAGGAGGAGAGGAGAAGAATCTCCTCTGAAGAGACAAGTGACATATAGCAGCCAAGGCTTTATTTTTATCCAGTGACTTGTCAAGCCAGCTGTGAACAGTCACCCTTTTAATCACAGACTCATTAGGATCCATACATATTTAATCAAGACTGTAACTCTGAAGGTGCTCTAAATGCTTCTACAAGTAGTAGTGTATGTTTTAGCATACAGCACCTTGCATTCCGACATTCAGGTGATTGTGCTAATGCTGAGGTAAAATCCAGGCTTCTAGCACTAAACTTTAAAAGCAAGCAGTCACTTCCCAGTTACACCACCAGTTTGTTTATTTACATTTAGCAAGCTGCCTATTTAAAAAAAAACAAAACAAACAAACCAGCAAAAACAACACTGCAAATAATTTGATTAAAAGATAGTTCAGATCATCTAGCTGTCTGCATTACCGCTGGTGCTGGTGGAAGCTTCCCATCACCATCCAGAAGAGAGCTGCCAAAACAGGAATGCTGTTTCATGGGCAGGTAGCAGAAACATTCAGCAGCTGCCCCTGCTCTCAGTCATTTTTCCTTCTGCTGGCACTTCCATCTGCGGTTACAAATCAGGGCCCCACAAAGCAGGCGGCCGACTCGACCAATGCCACTCGATCATGCTGCCAGATCTTCCACTGCTCATTTCCTGCAGCACAATCTGAAAGAAAGCCTGTTTCCACGCCTGAGCTGGTCTGGACAAAGATAAATCTGAAGGCTGCCTAGTGACTACCGTATAAACATACAAAAAGTCTGATGGTCTAACCTACAAGGCTTTGGTTATTTGGTATAATTAAGTGGAGAAGATGCCAAGAAAGTAATTACCGGAAAGTTTTCTTTGACAAACTTATGATAGAAATTTCTCAACAGCTTCAAGGAACTCCGTGGACGAGCTAAGCCCTTCCAAGTCCAGCAGATTGCCCTTTTTGTCATGAAAATGGAATAATTCAGTCTCTTCCTCTTCCAGTTCCTCTCGAAATAGGTTGGTCTCTGAGGTAGGAATGATGATGATGCAAGGGACTGTATTGCTAACGATAGAGCCCAGGACTCCATTAACTTGGCTTTCTTGAGTTGCCATCTGTGAGGTGTCGGAGTCTCCCCCTCTGCTGACACTGCTGCTATTCAAACCAACAGGCAGAGAAGCTGCTCTTAGGGAGCTGGTCACCAGTGTTGCGGGGGGACTGCGTAGGCCTGGCCGCCCAAGCACCTTCTCCAAACAGCTGGAGGAGAGTGAAACCTAGAGCAGAGACATAAGCTTTAGTGTTGCCATACAGCATATGACTATGGAAACCAGTATTTGAAATTCATCACCGCTAGTTGCTGTTTGAGTCACCAGCCATATTTTCTAAACTCTTGAATCATTGACTAGAAAGAGGGAAAATCATGATGTGTTAACATCTGCAGCTTGGAAAGCAGGATGTTAAGTGAAGCAAAAGAAGACATGCTCAAATATCAACAGAGACCAAAAAGAAAAAAAGAAGAAAAGAAAAACCCATTCCTATATCTGACTTATTTTATGATTAAAAAAAAAATCTCTATTTTTAACACATCTCAAGGTACTGGATAATTGTACTCTCTCTCTCTCATGGAAGAGATCTCAGATAAGACTCAAGGGCACTGTATTCTTTATTTGCCTAAAGTTTCAACATCCTTGTGACAATCTCTATCAAGGTGTCCCCAAATGGCTCCTGGTACTGCCTCGGGGCAGTTGGTGGCTTTGCATTCAGATGTTGGACCTTCCACCAACAAAGGGAAAAAGAGCGACTGTGATTTTGCTTTGCTAAACATTTCCCATCTGCCTATTTTGAGAGAACTCTAATTTCTAAATTGGCCCTGATGGCAACTCCCCTGTGACCTTTCCGTAACTCTCCATGCACAGTATGCAAAACCAGAGTAAACTAAGTAAGCTTTGAAAGTGTTAGTTAATATTTAAATACACTGGCAATGGAAAGCATGAGTGATCAGTTTTGCCTTGCTTTAGAAAATGACAATTAAGGTTATAAAATCACTGTGCCAGATATAGAGAGAAGTTAGAAGTCCCTCCTTCCTGGGGAAAATCAACATTTAAAGTAAAATGCAGTTTTTTACTTCATTATTATGTGTATTCCCATGAAGCCTAATGGAATTCAGGGTACAACTAAGCTTTACTCAAATTGTTATAAAGCATCTTTCAGAGTTATAGTTCTATTTATTTCTCTTAATATGATTGTAAAGTGTATTAATTAGCTACACTGAGTCTCTCTATTGCTTGAGCTTCCCATAATAGTTTTGTAAAATTTTTCCTCTATTGCAGATATTCCTGTTCCAGTCATAAACCTCATTAATTCAACTTTAGTCTTCTTGCAGCATTCAGGCATGTAATTCCCATGGATTTATAGGGGTTTCGTGTGGAAACATCTTTTAAAAATGTTAGATCAGTTTCTAGCATGAATACAGCCCAGCAGGAGCTATAATCTTGGCCCCCTTTGTCTCCACCTGGTGTCTCCTGGCCGGTGATACTGCCTTTATACTGACAAACTAAACGGTTCCTTAAATAAAAATGGAAGGGTTTTTCTGGGTTTTTTTGGTTGTTTGGGGGGTTTTTTTGGTTTGAGTTTTAAGATTTAGGGGTCATGTCCTCAGTCTTAGCAAGCAGTTTGGCAAAATATGTTATTGCATAGCACAGGTCTAGTCTGATTTTACAGACAGAAAACCAAACACATTTGTTTTTCATACAATTTTTCTTTTTTTTTTTTTTAAAAAAAAAAACAACCCCAGAATTTTTGGTTTCTCTCCCGTCCCCACCCCCCATCTCTCTGTCAGTCTGGGTTTAAAATTAGATACTGGTATATACTGCAGCATAATGTAATTCTACTCCACAAGCAGGAATCATTTACCAATCCCTATCAATAACCATCTGTCCAGCTGCTGTACCTACCCAAGTGGAGGGAAGCAATATGTACTAAAAAAAAGTGGTTTCAATCAACCCGACAGAGAAGAAAAGTCTGTTCTTCCAAACCAACGCTAACAATAGAATGAAAAATGACTAAAACGAGTCCTCCCTGCTTCAAGTGCTGTTTTCACCGCAGCAGAAGGATGGGTTTCTTTTGGATATGGCTCAGTGGGCAGGATGCCACTTCCAAGGTTTTTTTAATAGTTTTCACGCCGGGTAATTCCCTTGACAACAATCCTTTGAAATCAAGTATCCAAACCTATCTTATCCTCATAATACATGCCTTCATTTTAGTGCTTCCAAAAAGGCGCCTTCACTGCCACGCCAGGTTTCCAGGTGTCAGTCTACACCAAGTCTGTTACCATCCTAACTAACTGCAATAAGTCATGGGGCTGGATCATATCTTTGTGGCAGCACAGAAAACGATCCCGTGCGTTTTTATGCTCTGGAAAGCACCGAGCCCAGGACACCGATTGGCTTTTTTACTTTCACTTGAGGGATGACTGTTTTTTGACAACCCATCTGCAACTGTGCATTAGGGAGACCTGATCTCAGTCAGTTAAAAGAATTCAGAGGTACATAAATTTTTTAGATGTTGTTGAGATGGTCTTCTTAAAGAAAGTGAAGGAAGTGTAAGATTCTTTTCCTAAAAAAAAATAATCATATTTTGTTAAATCAAAAAGTTAGGTGACCCTTCACCAAATTCACACTTGTGTTTCCATAAGTGAGCATTTTTGGGAGTGCCATAACTGGAATTCAGTCATAGACAATCCTATTGCATAGGACAGCATAGACAATGCTATTAAAACCTTAAAATAAATATCTAAAAATGCAGTGGGGTTTCTTTAGGGTTGGTTGGGGTTTTTTTAAGGACAAATGGGTGGCCTTATAGTGAAATACACTAATTCAACTTGACAAATAAATATTTATTCTGATAGAATGAATATTTATGCATTTAGCTAACGCACAAAGGAGCTTCACGCCACACAGGAATCTCTGCTGAAAATATTGAGAAAAGCAAATGAGGCTTTGAACATTCAATGTAAATAAACTCCACACATCTCAGTGAACACCACTGAAAGCCTCAGCATGAAGGTACTCTGTTTAAAGGTTATTTATCAAAATAATCCAACAGATGTCTTTCAAAGACAAAGTATAGTGTCTGAGCCTTTTTGTGGGCTACACAGTACTAAATTGCAGAATACAGAAATATTTATTGTATTACTGAACACTTTTATGCAATGACCTCAGATTTATTTTCCTTCTACTTCCTTGTGAGACTGAAAGCTGGTGGTTCTCAAGCACCTGGAGACAATCTCTTATCTTTGTCACTCGCCTACAACCTTGGACACACTGGGCTACTGATGGAGGGCAGTGGAGGTGGGTAGTAGATTTGAGCCCATGTTGCCTGCCACCACATTTGAAGCCATTGTTTTTCCATCAATACTATTCACACCAGTTACAGGAAAAGACCAGTGTTTCTCAGGACTTCATCTTAAGGACACACATGAAAGAAGACAGGGCAGACGCGTGCAGGAACCAGGTCATCGGATGGCTGGAAATTTCCACAACAGCTTCTGCTTTAAACTACACTGTCTCTAGACAATTAGCTTCGGAGCTGGAAGGGAGCACCAGGAACAGAAGCAGATGCTGTAGCTGCCCAAAGTGCAGGTGTTTGGTTACACACACCAGAGTAACCCCGTGAAAGGGTGCCTCCGTCAAAAAGTGGGTGCTACTCAGTCCAGCCACAGGCAGGGGATTGTAACTCCTTTCTTTTCCTGAAAATGCAGCAGTGATACATGCTTGATATTGTGCCACCCATAACAAATACTTGTTTTGAAACTGGTGATACGGTTCTGGCAGACTCGCAGGTGACCTACTGCTCCCATCCTCAGCAGTTCCTCAGGGAACAGGGTGCTTCTCAACCGCATGACACCAAACCTCAGTGGTTTGGGCAATGAGTGTGATGCATCCGCAGAAGATGCGCTGAGTACTCACCATCTCCTCTTTCAGTGAGGGAAGGGTGGCAGCGGCCAGACTCTCCCACCCTTAGGGAGAAATGGGAGTTTCTTTCTCGTCTTCCCCCTCAATAAAATAAGACATTTTAATGTACACTGAAAAGAGGAAAAAGGGTGGCTATCATGTCAAACTCTGTTTTGCAGCCCTGACTTCGTAATAAAAAGAGGCTGCCACAACGCAGACACAAGGGTCAGGATGGGAGGAACTGGAGCTGGGGTAGATAACCATGCAAAGAGGCAAAGAAGTCGACTTCTTACATTTGGTGCTACTGACTGTGCTTTAATGCAGCTTCAGAGCTATGAGCTGATGCTGGCTTTCCAAAAACAGGCAACGTATCAGTGAAAAGAGTTAATAAGGCATTACTGACATGCTTATTGGTCACAAAAAAAAGAAATAACAGCAAGGCTGAAGAGGACATTGAAATCAGTATAAATAAAGCCTACAGATGAAAGAGATCGGTATAAAGGCTGAATTATTATTCCAGAGATGACATACTGTAGCAAGATTAACAGTAAAATGGAGAGTCCCCAGCAGAGACTTTTTTCCTTACCTTTTCTGCAGTTGCTGCATCGCAGCTGCAGGTCTTTGGGAGCAGGTCTCTCTTCTCTTGTCTCACACTTGTTGAGAAAGAATGACTTCGGCGAGGCTGCAGTTTCTTATGAGCTGGCTCTACAGGGTCAAGCTTTACATCGCTCCAGGTCTAATCACAAATGATGAAGGATTTCACACAGTTACATCCTTTCTCAAATTCTAAAAGTTCTCAAACTCTAGCAGAAACCGTGCACACTTACAGAAAACTAAAGCTGTTCTAACACAGGTCTCACACGCAAAACTTTCCTGCGGAAGCTGGATTTTTAATGTTGTCACTTACCCTGGACTATTTTTCTCAACCAAAAAAAAAAATCTTTGAAATAATGAAAAATTATTTAATCTCTTTTCACCAGGATGTTTTTCACCCTTTTTTATCTCATTGCTTGTGCAATGCTTATAGCCGCATAGCACCTGAAGTCTAAAGATGGGAGCAAGTACAACCAATCTGTTCAATATGGCTTATTCTGTGTGACCATCAGCTGGTACAAAACTGTAGACATGCACAGCTCCAAACCCACATTTGTATACGTCCCAGCTGGATATCCAGAACACCCAGGGCTTCTCAAGCCCCATGAGCTTGCTTCTTCTCTGAACCATCATCAGTAGGTGGGAGGCAATGGGTGGGCTCTGCACTAATTTTCCAAGAGCCAGTAATGGGGCACAATCGTGACACTGCAACCATGCCGTTACATTTACAGGCTGGGGCAGAGGCCATCCACCACGACTAACTTTGTGGTGACTTTTTGATTGAGTATCAATGATGAGGCCATTCCACTATTTTCCACACCGGCTTTTAGATATGGGTAGATAGATAGGACTCCATGCAAGCGGGAAGCTAGTGCATAATTCCACTGCATCACCTTGCTCATGCATCTATGTATTGCCACCTGTTTATTTCTCCTCCCTTGCAGGATCAAACTGTAAATACGACTTTATGTGACTCGCGGATATGCTGTCTCCCTACACGAACATGTACATAACACACAGAGGAAAGCGTTGGTGGCAACAGCTGTGTCTTTTACAGTGTTGCTGGTGTCAGTCCTGCCCATCAATACTTTATTGGAGCATTCCAAAATTTCACTCGGTGCTGCTGTCATGCAAGAGTTGTTGAGCTTAGCTTTTATTTCAGCAGCTGCTGTTTCAGCTAAAATCTGTACAGCTGCACTGAGCTGTCAGTTGCCCCAAGAACAATTACCTTTGGCTGGGTCAACACGGCACAACACAGTGCTGCACGTAGCTAACAGCAGGTGTTTTATTTGAGTCTCCTAAGCCAAAGTTGTGGCAAAGGCTGAAGCCTCTTATCCACGTTACCCCATCTCTTTAAACAGCAACCCCAACCAAACACACACAATAACCTGCTAACCCCAATGAACCAAAACCATGTAGTGACCAACAGTGAAGAACAGAAAGCTTCTTAGATCAGGATGGGTGATCCAACAGAAATTACCTAATTTGACATCAAACAAAGGATTAATGGGGAGAGAATTTAGGAATAAACTTTAAGTCAAGGAAAATTAAAAGGTAAAAGGGGCAAAAAAGATGGGAAATAAGTAAATGAGGAGCCTCCCTGTTTTAAACTATGTCAACACATTTCCATGTTGCTAGACGTGCTGTCTACAACCAGTGAATGAAGCACAAGTGTAAGCAGACAGGTAGTCCCTGTGATTTCAAGGGGGATACAGGTATGTGTGGGTGCTCTGTTTGCTCAAGCTGTTAAGCAACTCCAAACAAAATATACTCTTTTTTTAATGACGGGATATTGGCATATTGCATACTAACCTCATATTGCAAGGATAATCTGGGTATTTTACGGTTTATGAAATCATCGCAGTTGACACTCTCATGCATCACTGTGTAAGCAGTGGACTGTGAATGGAAATAAATCAGCAGGATAGATCATCTCATTTTCATTTACATTGCAACAGAAATATTTATGCATTTATTTATATTTTCAAGAGCAAAGACAAACGCTAAATTTCATAGTCCATACAAAGTGAGTCACTCGTTTTTTCCTATCTCATGAAGGTCTTTTGCCTTAATATAGCAGCAACCAGATGAACATTAAAGTGCTCCCCATGCCCTGAAGACTATGCGAGCCTAGGCAGGCAAATTTGGGGGTCCTCGTGCTGTGTGCTGTGGTACAGCAGTGTCACACTCCACAAGAGTCCCATCACACACTTCAAACTCACTTGGGCTCAAATCTGAACAACAGTACGCTAAAAAAGGCTTTGCCCAGGCTAAGAGAGGCCTTTCACTCTTCTATTTATTGTTTTAATGTAAAAGAAATTTTATGGTAGACATATTTTATGAAACACTATAGAAAAAGCTTGTCACTTCTAAACCAGGTCTCTCCTGAGAAGTAGCTTGTCCGTTGCATGGTGTTTAAACACCTGCTAATTTTGAATGACAAAACACGCCCCATTTAAGTGATTTCGTGATCTTTAATTACCGTCATTATTACTTGTCTGTAATACAGTAACCTGCAGGCTGTTTAGTGATAGCGGGGAATGCTGCTGGGATACATGATATCCAGTCACAAAGTGGAAGAGGATCCTTGTCCCCAAACAGTTCACAACTTCACAAGCTGTGCGGCTGAGGCTACCCAGTAACGCACAATTAGTCATTTTAACTGGAAGTCTACCTGATGCAGCTGCATGGTTAATGTGGAGAGAGGCAGCAGCATGGACTGCAAAGTAACCTGTCTTTTGTAATGGGATAGATTTTGTTTCATTAGGGCTCAGGCAGTGAGCCTTCCCCTCAGGCACTTAAAGTGGTTTGTTTGTTCTGGTTTTTGATTTCACAGCCAGAAGGCCTGAATTTCTTGTCAGCACCCCAGGCACAGTGCTAGCCTTGGCTGGGACTGCTTGGTTTCCCAGTGAACAGTGCATTTTTTGCTCAGGTGTGTTTGCTTTACTGTCCGTCTGCCATGAAAGAGTTCAGAAATCTCCCTGGTGCTGTTACCTGAAAGGAACAACTTCCATTCTCAGGCAGACAATTCAATACAAAGTTATCTTGTTCAAGAAGGGTGCACTGTTCACGCTGGTTTTCCTGGTGGTCCTAAGCTCATTTCCAAATCAAGGACCCCAGCTTTCCCAAAAATACTCAACATAGTTACAATTTCACTGAAAAGTACCTCCACGGCCTGACTCTCAGCGACAGCACCCTGAAAGCAGCAGCCTGCAGGTTACAGCACGCAAATAACCGAGCCCCATCCTCGCTCAGACCGCTGCCACCTGGCTCAAGGGGAGAGCCAAGAGTTTGTCACTCAGTCCGTCACGGTGATTTATACCTTTGAGAAAGGTTACGGACTGCAGCCGTCGCTCTGGGAAGTGTCTTGTGCCCGAACTGAGCGCGGAGCAGCGCAGGTCCCCAGCAGGGCCAGCCCCAGCCCAGCCCCTGCTGTGGCTGCCGTCCCTCCCCGGGAGCTGCCTTCCCAACGCCTCTGCAGGCAAGGCTGGCTTCTTGTGACTTACAGAGTCATGGCAAGGTCAAAGTCTCAGCAAGGTCATGCCGAAGAACCCCAAGGGATCTTTTTCTTTCTAACTCCTTCGATCCTACTGCTATGAGACCTGGTTTCTGTTTAATTCTGCTCGGTTGGAAGGACAGAAAGGGCTCACTCTGCCTTTTTCCCCCTAACACAACCCAAACCAACAGGTTACACATCCTGAGTTTCTAACCTGTGACTATTCCCTAGGAAAAGCCTCTGTGCTGTAGGCAACTGTTTCTTCACGCTACGCTTCAGCCAGACCACCAGCCTTACTGAGACTTGGGCTACGCTGCTTATAAAACACCCCACTAGCTCCAGGTGCAGGAATCTTCCACTTCTCACAGTTAAAACCCAGGGAAACAAATAAAAAAGTTTCCTGTCTACAGAAAATAGGCTTCCTTTAAAACAATAAAGCAGCTACTGGATAGTTTAGAAAACTTTGGATGGAGATGGTTTTCCTGTCCTCCAGCCTCACCAGATACTGAATTATGTAGCAAAGGGCTAGTGACAGGGGAGTGCCTGACAATGGCTCCTTTTAATTCACGTTAAAAACTCCAGACATCCATGGTCCCAGTAAGCATCTGAGTCATGCAGATATGCTAGCCTGGATGCTTCTTCTGATCAGAAATCATCATACATGAACTCCCAGAAAGGCTTTGCAGAAATGACGTCCTATGACACAAAAAATTTAGCTACCTCCCGCCCCCTTCCCATTCTCTAATTTTGAATATGTATTTATAGAGTCACTAATTTGGGGAGTTGGAGAAACATTATACTTGCTTTCCTTCATGGAAACAATAACAGACTTACAGCTTCTCCAGTGGAAACTGATGAAACACAAGTGCTCTTGGTCCTGCCAGCAAGAGAGTGATGGCTGGAGAGAGAGGTCCTGAATGATGATTCATTTATGGAGCCTCTCAGGAGGTCATTCTTCGATATTCGTATTAGGAACCTCAAGCAGGGAACAGCATTGTGGATGGTTTTTCTGAAGGAAAATGGGAGAAGAAAAAAACCACAAATGGCACAGCGACGACGCAGCTTTGAAAATCATGTGGTGAAAGTACCGTCTCTTTCCATAACCTCAGCACGGCTTCTGTTTTGATTGAGGAGGTCTTAAATACTACATGGAAACAGCATGGTATACCTAGTGGAAACTACTCAACCGGCTGAAAGGAAAATAGCAGGTGGCTTCTGGGCCTCGAATCAAAACACGCATGGAAGAGCTGCATGGATAAGTAGTAATAATTGAAAATATCTTGAAGAGCGTGATTGCTTCTCATTTAATTAAAAGGTTAACGCAGAAAACTTTCAGGTTAGCTGCTGTGAAGGTCTTCTCTGTGCAAAGGCACAGGACGAGTGGAAAAAAGGAAGGGGGAGAGGGCCAGAAGAATCAGATATTGTTTATTTGTATCACGGCAGCTCCTGTAAACTCCTATCAGGAATTAACACTCCGTACAAGCACAGAGGAGGAGGATGATCTAGGCCCCAAAGAACTTTAAATCTGCCTAATTCATTAAATAATAATCTCAGTAATGGTTGTGTGAGTCTATTCCTCCTGGCCCCAGCCCTGCATGGAGCAGAAGAGCCCAGGAGCCTCCCCTTCGTGACTGCAGCTGGCCTTGCTCCTCGCTGCCGCTGAGGACTGGCAGGGCAATCCATTTGCTATAACACCTCCCCAGTGCCACCCCATCCATTATTTCAGCCCAACAGATGAAGTGAATACTGGCACAAAGCTAAATGAGTAAGTCAAGAAGCGAGACAGTAACAAGGCGTATGGAAAACAACTATATACGTGGGACTTACGGTTCGATGGAGGATGTTAGTATATTGACTTTGCGCTGAGATGCAAGTGAAGTGGATGTATATTGTAAAATCTTTGCTTCTGTAGTTACCAGGTTTGTTGAATAACTAATACATTTTAAATGATCATTTCTATTCTCTGAAAAGATCACACCTTAAAGTCTCAGAGACCCGATTCCGGGATCACAAGATGAGGTCACTAGTTTGTCAATAAAAACAAAACAAAACAAGACAAAACAAAACAAAAAACCCAAAAAACAAACCCACCACCACCAAACCCCAATATTTGGCATCATCACAAGTCTCAGTATACCAGACCTCTTAGTTAGAGAGGAAGGACCTGCATGTCTTTCCTCTCTAACTAAAAAGGCAACTGAACAAGCAGCTCAGTGCCCACAGTGGAGACGAGGACTGAAGAGAGCATTCTGCTTGCACCATCATTCCTGATTCTGCCGAGGTGCAGGAGGCTGCCCACGTGGTGCTGGATAAAAAAAAGAGCTAATGCTGTGCAGAAAATAAAAAGTTTTGACAACCAGCAAGTGTTTACAGGACATGAGAAAATGCCAAGCCCCCATAAATTGATTTTCATATTGAGGACTTCAGGCTGGTGCTGAAAAAGCAGCTGCCAGCTTCTTTCCCCAGCTGGGAAGCTGAACCACTTCCCTCAGATATAGACATTGCTTTTGATGTCTATCACAGCCTACCTGGGGCTGTAAATTATTCAGTAACTTCAAGTTGGTGTAAAACATACCATCCTGTTTAGTAAGTGGAATTTCATGCAGAGACCTCCTCACACCGGAGGTTCAGGAAATGTATGCCTGATGGTGAAATTTCAAGGACAACATAAGAACATTTTTGATGGGAGGGACCAGAGTTTCAATTTTACTAATATTTGGGAGGACTGTTGAGGGACATTTTGTGGGCTGAGATGAAAGTATGGATTTTGAAAGGAGTTTTAATACTGTACGCGAGAAATACAAAATACAAAATAGGTATAAACCTGAGGTGCTTATTTGATGATATTTTTATAATCCTCTAAAATAAAAGTCACCCAAAGTCAAATATGTAGTAACTGCAAACGACTTCTTGAGAAAATATTGCAAATCAAAATTGTTTGTCATTATTCAGTTATTTATGACGGAGCAGTTTTGAACAAACCATTTTGGTAAAATTGCGCTTCACTTGGGAGCAACTTGGAAACATGGAGATGCAGAATTTCCCCATTTGCTATGAACAAATTATTATAAAACCTAAAACTTCCAAAATCTAAGGAAGTTTCTAACAACAGCCAAGCAATGCTCTCTACAGCTCACGTACAGGTTGTTAAGGGAGTAAAAACTTTCTTCCCCCCAAAACCAGCATTTCATGAATTAAAACTTTGCACACATTTCCTTACTTACTCACATTTGTTACTTTCAGTGATACCTATCAGGGAGAGAAGTGTTTTTCTCCTTCATGCTGGTGGGGAGTGGGTGGGCAGGGGGGTATATAACAATTAACCTCTCAGACCAGTGCTTAAAAGCCAAATGCTAGCACAAAGGTCACTATTACATTTTCAGTTACATTCATTGTAATGTACTTCTTTTCATTGATTAAGGTAAGGAAACCCCACAAAAAGACTTGTTTGATTTCTTGGAGTGTTAAGGTGCAGCAACAGCAATTCCCTGTGCAAAAAAGCAACTTGCTTTGGTAGCGTTATGTCACCAGTTTCAGCCGCATCTGAACTCTTTAGATCCTGATTTCTCGGTGCCTCTTTCCAGAAAGGTTTGGAAAACAACTGAGATTTAACCCAGTTCAGTAGTTCCAATACAAAGCAGCGATTACCCCCGCCCCAAACCCTTAAGTCTTGGGCCTGAACAGACCAGCCCATTTATCCATCATTGGATAAATGACTTTCAAGGCATAATGCGAATTATTAGAAGATATGGAAATTATCCAGAAACCCTGATCTTTACATACATATTCATTATTCACTGTTCAAGCAAAATTGGTCCTGCCAACATATTTTCACCAGCTGACTTGTTGGCATACTGTAGCTGCTTTGTCAGTTTTAGAACTGCACGCTTGATTCATCACAAGGGACCCAGCATTACTTCTTTTCCTGACTGGATGACTACCAAGTCTATAAAATGTCTTCAAAACAACTGCATAAACACTTCTCTTGTTGATATGTCTAGAAAGACAAATTAAGAAGTGGAAAAAAACCCTCACATTTTAAGAGAGTCTCTGAAATCCTGTTGTGGACTCCAGCCTTTTTCTTAATACAGTCTTACTTGGCAAAGCCAATGCTGGTAGGAAACACAGTAATTGAAGCAGTTCACTATATAGTATCTGCTTTGAAAACACTCTCTTGACTTTGCAAAATAATATAAGGAATCACTGGACACAATAGCTTTGGGTCAGAAAAAAGTACCAGCTTCATAATGTGTCAGCCAGCTATGCAAATCTTCTCATTGAACTTCTACAAGCCATCGGAGAATAGTCATTCTCTTATTACGAACTAAAATCATCTACAACCTTCAAAAACCAAGATGGACTCAGGTTTTTGCAGGATGCAAAACAGTGTTACGATCGCAGACATTTTCAAACGAAATACATGTTTTCACCATTTCTGGGTATATTTCCACCAGCCTTCTGAGAAGCTTTAACTGTTCTTACAACCACACCTTCACTCATCAGACATTCAAAACAATGAACTCTCTTTCCAGCTCCCAAATCCTAGCTTTCAGGCAATATAACCTAGCAGCTTTTCCCCTTCATGGGCGAGACAAACCTCATACCAACGACTAACCCTGCCATCTAGTGGCATTTATACATTTATCACATTTATCACCACGGCATCCCCGTGTTTCGTCCGAACTTTTGACACATCATCCCTTTGTGGTAGATACGCTCTGAAAGACTTGCAGAAAAATCTAGAGATATGCTGAATAGCAGTTTTGTTACAAGAATTTCTCCTTTTATAGAATAAAGTGTTTTTCACTGCCAATGTTTCAAAACCACATTACATACAGCTCTGGGAGGAAATTGCAAGATCTGAGCTGTATCTTCTATGTGAGGTATAGCTTCTTCTGTGTACACTGTTGTGAGTTGTAAAGGTGAAAAAAAGTATTTAGGAGCTCATCTGATGCTTGAGATAAGACTGAGAACACAATGGAGTTGTATTCCTTTCCTTACATTAAACAAACAAACAAATTCCCCAAACAAACCCCAAAACCCCTACTTTTGCCGGACTTTTGGAAACCAAGCATTTTAGAATTTTTAACAGAAGGGAATGACTTCGCCAGTACTTGAACACATTTCTCAGCTGAAGCTGGGAGGACATTTCTAAATAAAATGATGGCTTCAAAAAAGAAGTGTTAGCTTGCATAGTGTCTGGGAAGTGCAGGGTAAGTCTGTCCTGGTTTGAAACCATTCAGCAGAACACCATGCCAGCTTATTCCCTTGCAGAATTCCCTTTTAGGACCACACGACTGAAGATACAATAATTTTTGATGTGTCCATACTATGCATGCCTCCAGGTCCTAGCTAGCTCAAAGAGCAGGTCACCTTTCTGAAATGCAAGGTGGTTCCTTCTCACGCTTTCCCTAAATGTTGGGGAAGGCTGAGCTGGTCTCTGGAGACCAACTGGGATGCTCTAAAGAAGTTATTAAAGGAGATTATAATGGAACTTCTTCTGTAAAGGGAAAGATTTCTGATTCTTTGAAGGAGTGTCTTTTATGGTATATTAAATTATCGTTCTATTCACCCAATCTTGTAGGTTTCCCATCAGACCAACAGTATGGAAATCTTTTTTTTTTACAATGCATTGTTACCTTTCTAATCATCTACTCTGGGGGAACAAGTTATCTTTATACTCTCTATCCCCTACCTTACTGCAGTCAGAGGGCCTGGATAAAAAGCAGAATTCATACCTTTCAGCTCAGAAACTCATTCACTGGCTGTGAGGGAGTTGAGAAGGAAATAAAAAGGCAAGAAGAGTTGGCTAACCATGCAGCGATTGAGACTAGATAGTGTTTGAGTATTTGTTAGTGAAATTGTGCTGGTTGGCATAGTTTTCTGTTTTAAAGTATACAGTACTTGATATCTGTAATAATAAGTAGAATGAAAATGCAGAATAATTTGCTTATGAAGGCACAGGTTCAGAAATATTTCATATGGAAAAAAACATTGAAGTGTTTCAGAGAAGTGATCAGCATCACATTTTGACCAGTGAACCACATTAGTGTAGTGTAACACTTTTTTTTTTTATGTCAAAGCTAATATTTTTGAAAAAGGTAAAGAATGGAAAAGCTTTTACCTGAGACAACTAAACAAAACAAATATGAAAACTGAACCTTCAAAAGAAACTTCTTTCCACAAAGTAGAGTATTTTAGAAACATCTGCTTTGTTTTTTGAAGGCAAATACTTGTTGACCAAAGTTAGCAAGCCTGCTAATAAAAAAAGCAGTATTTTCAGTATATTTGGAAATATTTGTCATTTGCAGGGGGCTCTGTCTGGATTACTGGCTTCCTACAGCTCTCACTTTGCACAGAACTTCTATGCAAATGCTGTTTGCTTCTTACAGAGCTTCTCCCAAAGACCAGCAACTTGTTTACATTAGTACTGACGTTGGTGTGAAGTGAACAACTTAAGTGCTTCAGAAAACCAAACCTTGAACATATGCATATACAGCTTCTTAAATTGGTGATGATGTGATTTTTGAGCCTCGCTTGTTGGGACCTATTATCCAGAGAGCTGGGATCTCTTTAGTATCTGTCCCTGATATGGCAGAAGATGACCCTATGCATCACCTCCTCCTCCTGTCAGTCACGGTGTTGTGCAGCTCCACAGGACAGAGCAGGGGTGTGAGGGGGAAGTAAGGTGAAGGGAGGGATTGTTCCCCTCTGTTGGCCACCCCTGAGGCCACGTCTGGAGCTCCACATGCAGTTTGGGCTGCCTGGTGGACATGGTGCGGGGTCTGACCACCCAGATCCCATCATGGGGTGGTCAGGGCAGGAGCGCACCTCGCATGGGGCGAGGCTGCGGGAATGGGGGTAGTTTGTTCATTGTAAAAACCACATTTGCATGTACAGTTATACACATACCTATATGTTTACTGTACCTGTATCTTGGGTGAATTATTGCATATATGATGGGGTTGTAGATTGCAGAAGCTTTGGCAATAACTGCTGGCACAGATTTGGAATATGGTGTTAGGGTGTTGCCTCGACTAAAACAAAGCAAAAACATTACACACACAGCTATGCCATGGATTAATACTAAATTACTAAAACATATTACTCTTTTTGACTGTTTTTGTGCTGTGATCTCTTGATAAGAAATACCCCCGAAACGTTAATTCATTCAAATGCATTCTTTGCTCAGATGAAAGGCTTGCATTTGACAGTGTCTACTTGGTTTCATTCATTTGGAGAAGATGAAAGACATGCAAGTAATTAGTTATCTGTTTGAAGATGACCAGGAACACAAAGAATCACCTTCCCTGTTTCTACACTAGGCAACCCCCCACCCCCACTCTCACCCCCCCACCCCCCCCGCAAAACCCAAACGGCCCCCATTGTGACATCTGGGAAAAGGGAATGGTGATAAAAAAAGAACCCACAATCAAACCTAAAAATCTTTCAGCAGCAACTTCCATGCTGCAGAGTAATGGGTGTCAATGACTCAGTTGCAAACACTGCAGAAGGAAGAGAGGACTAGGAGTGGTTTGAAACCAGTATTCTCCTCTTGACTTTAAGCTCCCGCAGTCAGTCACGTGTGATCAATGTTGGCACAGGACAATCACAATCAATATCATAGAATCATAGAATGGTTTGGGTTAGAAGGGACCTTTAAAGGTCCAACCCCTCTGCTATGGGCAGGGACGTCTTTCGCTAGATGAGGTTGCTCAGAGCCCTGTCCAACCTGACCTTGAAATCAAGAACAGGCACTGAGAAGACAACAGGTCCCTTTGGAGCAGAGCGCAGCTGGAGGAAGATGGGAGCTCAGAGGGGAAGATCTGGGAATTTAACCTCTTTTCTGCCCTCTGTCAGAGGCAGCAGTGTATGGTGGAAACCTCTTCAGAGAACAGGTATTAGGAGGGAAAAGAGGTAACTCCTCCAATTCATTCAAAGAAAGGATCACGGGGGAGAGGAAACAGTGCCTACCAAAAATGTAGATAAAAAGTCATAATAGTTTTAATATATATAGACAACCTCTTTCCTGGCTTTATCCACAAGGATATAGTGAAGAAAGCAGTATCACCTCTAATCTAATAACTATTTAAACCCCGTTCCAAAGGGTGATCTGTTTCTTGTGGGTGACAGTACTAATCATACTTCAGAATAATCCATGCTGTTTGGATTACATTTCCACTTACCCTGTCCAGGCAATCAAGGTGACACAAGCATATGGAGACCAGGACAAGACAAACACAATGATGACCACAAAAGCAATTTTTGCCAGTTTCCATTCATTCTTCATGGACTGAGAGAGGTAGGATTTCCGGCTGCAGGACCCTAGCTTTTGAACATCTCTGTGAGGGGGGGAAAAATACAGATATGTCAGCAGAAGGGTGAAAAAGCGTTGTGCAACATCTCTAATGCATTCTTAGCAATATGCAAAATGAAGCAGATTTCATCTTTCCCTGCTCTAACTATTCTTTTGTCCTCTGATTTTTAAAAATCTAGGAGGTAATTAATGTAGTAAAATGGTCTCACGTGTTTTGTCTAAGCTTTGACCGCGTGTGGGACTGAGCCAGAAGAACCCCTGGGACTACAGGATGGGATTGCCGTCTCCTTATCCTGACACACGGAGGGTTTCAGGTCAGGAGGGTGAAGAAATTGGTATCCCTAAGCCTTCATTGTTCCCTAAATCTTCATTGTGGAGCAAGCAAAGGCAGAGCTGGATGCAAAATCAAATCGGATGGCTTTTCCTTTTCAAGGGAGAAACAGCTTGCAGAAATGCCAGCTCACAAGGTAACATGTGCTGGAATACCCTGACTGCTCTGAGGAACCTGGCCCCAAATGCTTATGGGGACATTTTTACTTCCCTGCAGATTTATTCACAGGAGAAGAGTATTTTCAGGGTGGAGTACAACAGGCAGTCCTAATAATTTTGCCAAAAAATGTTCCATGAAATTATCTTCTCACATCAGACAAACACCTCACATTTTATTAAAAAAATCATTTTATATGGTTTAGCATTTTATATAGTTTAGCATAAAAATAACAGTTTTTTGTAAGTGTTGTTAAATGCATTAACAGTTTTAATAATAATCAGTGGTGTTAAACGAAGATATATTTCAGGCTGAAGACAGTCATTACCAGCCAGCAGGGTAACAAACTGTTTCCTGGTGCACTGTGAAAAAATACCCATAAAGTGAGTTTACCGTATTAGTGAGCAAAAGGCATAGAAGAATCTTGTGGCCACTGTGCTTCGTGGGTGTACAGGCCACCGTTGTTTTAAGGATGCATTCTTTGCTCCTTCGCTTGGTATCAAATATGCACACACAAAGCATAGTAAAACCAAGACCAAGGCCAAAAATAGAGCTCAGGAAGAACTTCCATTTAGGCATACAGCTAAACATGCATGTAAAAATGGAATTTAGCCTTGTGAAGGCAAATGACTTCAACAAGCGCCTGCAGATAGGTGCAGAGAGAAGCCATCGGAGCTGATGACACTGTGAGCAGCGGGAAGGACTCACAACTTCAGCTGGTGTTGGATCAGACCAAAGATAAGTCATGTGCTCATTAGGAGAAAAATAACTGACACAATGAAGTTACTTTACAGATCTAACACCCTGCTGAATTTTTATTTCAAATATAGACCAAGAATTTGGGAAAAAAAGTGTCCTAACAAGCATAGCCAGATTTTGTGCGTGCAGTTGTGATGCTTGAGTGAACGACAAGATTTTCTGGGATGCCTGCCTTAAATAAAACTGTCAAAAAATATGAGGACTATTATGTTTACAGAGCAGCTCAAAGGCAGACGATGCCCCCATTGCTATACGCTATTTATCATCCCTTGGGGCTGAAAACCATGCTGGAATGCACAGGGACCGTGTTCCTTGTATTGCAAATCTGAAATACAAATAATCCAAACTACCAAATTATCTGACATACTATTAGTTACCACATTCTGGGCTAAGATTAGAAACACCAGAGACTTCTTTCCCTACTCCAAAACACATACATCCATTCCAGTTTTTACATTGGCAAAAATATTTCTCCAGTTACAGCTGTTAATGATCTACCACTTTATTTCCAGTTTCAGTTTAGATTAATTTTTGATTCACATTTTTCTGCAGCTAAAGAAATTGAGAAAATCTTCTTATAAAAGAGAAGGGAGCTTTATTTATTTCAGCTACATTGCTTACCTGTCAGTACGTCTTATGGCCAGGAACATAAATAAATAGCAATGGAATATTATTATCAGGGGAATAAAAAACACGCAGCAACATAAAATCATGGTGTAACTTCTGTTTGCAGGGGAGTAGGTTACATAGTCCCATGTACAGGATATCATCAAGCCCTCAGGCACATAGGAACCTATGAAATACATGGAATACGTTATTTACACATACACCCAAAGCTTGCGCAGCTGCCGATCCAGCAACTGAGCAATTAAAATAAACCCTGTACTGTATACATAGTCTTGAAGAGCTATGCATGCTGTATTATACATGCGGTCTGAGAATACAAGTGCACACGTGGAGAGGAGGTCCTGACTGCCAGACTCTGAGATACACCTCCTACTCCATCTGCAATTTGTCCTGCTTGAATACAAGCTGGGGGTAGGGGCGAGGAGGGTATCTGCGCTGCAATAGCTGCAGATACACGGTACAACAGCAAACCATCAGGTGGTGGGTGGGCATCCACCAGAGAACTTATCAAAGATCTCATTTTTTCATACCCCAAGCAAGGCTAAAACAGACCACGTAGGGAATGCTAGAAGAGGGAGAGAGCGGACAACATACTCCACCCGAAGAGCGGAGCCACGCTCCATCCCAGCGAGTACAGCCACACAACAGCGATGATCTGCATGGTGCGTTTCTTTGAACTCCACTGTATGGATCGCAGGGGCTTAGTGATCACAAGGTAGCGGTCAACAGAAATAGCTAATAAAGTCATCATGGAGGTTATTCCGAAGAGTGCCCCACAGAAAGCGTACAAGTCACAGCCTGAAGCAGAAAATGGCAATGTCAGGGATTTTCTTAAAACAGACGCATGTTTTCTCTTGGAGCCTGACACGATAAACCTCCCATTTTTTCCTGGCTCAGGACTTCTCTCCCATAGAAGAATTTTCTTAGCCTCACAATTTCATAATCATTGTTTATTAGAAAAAACACAAATATTAATAAAATAAAAACATATGTATTTAACAAGTCCTACTCTCCACTGTGGGCGGCAACCGGGAACCTTTTGTCAATGGAAAACTGCCTCAAAGAAAATCCAATCTAATTAAAGTTACATTTTCCTGGACTGTTGCCCAATATATTGATCTTAACAGGCTGCAGCAGACATCTGTCTGCTAATGACAGATGGATGTTTTGAAAAATGACTTTGGTTTATGTGGCTTAAAAATGTAGAAGTGGTTTAAATTTGATGGCTGAAAGACCAGCTGTAAAACATAGCTCCAGCTCCTACATTTAATAGCATTTAAATTTAATTTTCTATTTTATAAATATAAAATTTAATAGCATTTTGATAATATTTATAAATGTGGTTCAATACTATTGATTCTATTAATATATTAATATAATTTAATAATATTTTTATTATTTAACAATTTAATAATATTTTTTAAAAACTGACCGTTTTTACATTAAACAGGTTTTTTTTCCCATCTTTGCATTCAGGCATTGTGCTAGCAGATGAAAACTTGTACAGTTACACTGTCCCTAATTTGATTCAGAAACCTGTGTCAAATGATCATTCAGGTTTTGAGATCTTGCATCACCTGTGTGGTTATAGACAACAGCCCACCAGGAATGGGAGGAAGCTGAAATACCAGATTCAACTTTAAAGCAGACTTCTTCTGAAGTCTTTACAAGTAACCTGCAATTAAGGACCGAATCCCACTCAAACCAAATCAATTGCTTCATTTGTGGCAGCGTGATAATTTACACTGATTTTATCTAAGGGGATGAGCAAGACTAAAAACATCCTCAAACCAAAGCAGAGCCCTTCTGGGCTGCTAAATAATACATGGTCTCTAGGCTTGCTCCATCAATACATGACCACTACTTGGTGCAAATTTTCACCCCATGATGTGATGAGCAGTACTGAGCAGAGCATAGAGCCTTCTGAGGAACTTGCTATATGCACATTTCAGCTATAATTTGAGCGTGCATCACCTTTTCTTTCTTGCAGTTGGAAAGAAAGGAACTTCAATTTGCAGAAAGTCCTGAACTGACTATCGTCATTTAAATCTCTTAAATGTGAGATTCCTAGAAGTATGCTAATGGATATCAACATACATTTCTAAATAAAAATATTAACTCCCTCTTAAACTAATACAGAAAAAAATATTTACTACTTAATAAACCTTTTCTACCCATCTTCAGCCATAGCATCTGCCCTTACAAGCTAAAGGGTGACATGATTACATGTTGATATTGACTCCTTTCTTTCCAAAATCAGTAAGATGAAAGAGTCAAACTTATAACACAAAACACGTGCCATCATGCCAACTGATGATGTCAAGAACCTGGGTTGTGACTCAAGAGTCTTGTGCTGCTGTCTCCATGGCACAAGCCAAGATTGTTATGGCTAAAATAGGCTGCAAGCAGTGTAGAGCTAGTGAGGTATGAATTAGTGTTGAAAAGTACCTATATCTCCAAGTATCCACTCTCTGTGCAAGCTGTTGACAAAGCACATGGGTGCCTGAGAAGCTGACATCAGGAAGTCGCTCACAGCCAAATTCATTATAAAGTAGTTTTGGGGTGTCCTCAGCTTCTTGTTGCTTAAAAACATGAGAAATATGTGATTTTAAATAGACAAAGTGAACGGTTAACTTCATAACTTTGCTTACTAGCATAAACAAATACTATCCAGGTTGGAATTGGTAGTTACTTGCAGTCCGTCAGTTGCTAATCATCACTCCATTACTGCAGCTACAGATACAGTCAGTTCAAAATGGTGACTGACAATAGCAGGGGGGATAAAATGGATTATTTCCTCTTCAAACTGAGGAGAATTCCAGCTGTCTTGAAAAATACAGACTTGTTCAGGAGACAAGCAGTTCCCTATCAGAGCAGTAACACCTAGCATGTGCTGCACTACACAAGACCAGGATCTGAAGGAGGTTACAGAGCCAAAGGACCTGCTTTTGGTGAATTTTTAAAAGCTGCTGACCCGAAAAGTCGCCACATTACCACTAAATAAAGGACCCTTTGCAAAGTGCTACGGCACAAGCAGAGCATGCACAGAGGTTTGAAAAAACCACTTTTGTTCATACACATCTCATAAGAGATAACAAAACCACTCAGCTGCAGATGAACAGGCAACATTAAACACAACGAGGAGCTTGAAAGCAGCAGCCAGTCTGCAAGCAAAACTTATCCAAAGAAAACAAACATCACTTCCAGGTTTTTTCCCCACATCTCACCACCTCACGTAGTCTCACTTCGTAGGGATATCTGGAGCTACAACCTCCTAGGAAACTTTCAGCTGGTATTCAAGATTACCCTTGGCTCTGGCTAAGAGGAATAAAGATATTGGTAATGTATCTCACTTTTACTTGGGGTTATTTGGTTGAATATGCCCTTGTTGCTCTGTCCCACTACGAAAGTTAAATTAATTTGTGAGTTCAGCTCACCCAAATCTACCTTAAAACTGGCACTTTTGAGGGATATACTGAGAAGGTGTAATGCTGAACTAGTGGTCCCTCAATGTGAACCACTGTATCGGCTGCACAGCGAAGTAAAGAGCTTTGATGCCTAGAGTTTGAATTCAGGACTTTTCACGGTGTCAGGTACATATAATACAAAAAGAAGTGACTTGGCACACTCTGTGAGACATAGGGAGGAAGCAGGATTTTATAAATAGATTTGTTCTTGGAACCTGCATGCAGTAATCCTCAATAGTTGGAAATAATTGTTTCTTTTCCCCCAAATGCCTCCTTCAGTGTAGAAAGTTGAACAACTGAGGCCTCTCTGATGTGCTTTAAAATATCAGTATTTGCAGCTAACATGAATTTCTTTCCTCATGCTGATAAAGAAAGACTGAAAAAGAAATTGAGAAAGCCATCTCAACGCTTCTGCAGTTCTAACAAAATCTTGGGTCTCATAACTGCCTGCAACAACTGAGTGAGAGGGGGTGCAGAGTTCACACCTCCACAGGTGCTTGGCTGCCTATGGAGATTTCCCTGCTTTGACAATGTAATGCTTTTATGACACCAGCTGAAACAAACAAATTTCAAGAAAAATGGAGAGCTTGCGTGGCAGTTCAAAAATCATGAAGCTATCTACAATCACAGGGAATTCAATTTCTCCTCTATCTCATATTAAAAGCCAGTTATTCAAAATAACTAAACTAATTTATTTGTCTTAAACATTTAAGAATAGGAACCTAACGCTTGGTTCATAACCCCAGCGGTGTTTCTAGCATTGTAACCCCCCTCTGCATCAACACGCACGACGACAGCAAGCAGTGAGCAAGGAGGATTTTGAAATCCAGCATCACGGTGTGGGACAGAAGAAAGCTATTTATTTTTTCCATGAGATTTTTGCATACTCTAGCTGCAGGAGCTTTGGCTGTCTATTACACTGTCAGAAGCCAAGAGAGCACACAAACTGACAGAAATCCTATGATCTGCCTGAAGCAGGGAATACACTGATGGCATGAGCTCATTTCGTGTAGCACATTGCTTTCTTGGTCCTTCCAGCACATCTGGGCTGCTGGGAAGAGCGTCAGTTTTTGTCAAGTATTTCTGCAAATTCTACAGGGTGAGTGAAGAAGTCTGCCCTTTCTATCAGTAAAAGTATTAAACTCTTCTTTAAACTTTTCAGGAGAACTGTTAATAGAACACGGTATTTGTTTTCTCATTTCCTTTGGTTCCTTAAAACATGAGGAATTGACACTGAGGTTATCAGTGAGGGGGGGGAGAGGGCAGGGGGGTGTTGCCTTCCCCCATTTGATGCCATCAGCCTTTGCCTGGAGATTTAATGCAGGAGGAAACGAATGCAGAACATCTGCACACAGGCACTTGTGAACCTCAAGGCCAGTCAGATCAACTGTAAAAGGAATTTTTGTACCTGTAAAACGCGTAGAGCACTAGGAGGTTTCCGATGATGCCAATGGAGCCAATAATGAGCACACATGTTCCTACAGCGTAAAGAACATGGTCGGGGATCTCTGTCTTGGTCACAGTGTGTGGCTGGGTGCCCATGTTCAAACCCTGAATGGAAAACAGAGGAAAAGGAGAGCTTATCGCCAGGGACACGTGCTCGGCCACTTGAAGGAAGGCAGAGCACTCGCTTCCACAGTTTGTGCAAATCAAACACACACCTCTGCACTCTTTTCACATCCTCTGTAATCAAGTTTCCCTCAGGTAGCCTTCATTACTTTAACAGTACATATTTATAGTAAAAAAACCAACAGGGAAAACAGACTGGAAAAAATATTAAGGAAGCTGCAATGATGATGTGAAAAAGGCAAAGACGTGCTAGCATGAAACTCCCTCTGGGCAGCTGCTGCACTTTGGGGCGCGGAGCTAGCTGACAACATAACCTTCAGTCAAGAAGGAATAGCCTGTCATACTTTGGTTTCATTAGGAGCACTCATACCAAATCCCACACTTACAAACGTTAAATCCCCCGGCTCTCCCCAAGCTCCCTACCCACTAACTTAGTGCTGCAAAACCTGGGAATTTCCCATGGAAAAGGTAGGAAACCAGAGGTAAAACAGCAGCAGTAGTGTCACCTGGGTAAGCACAAATACACTAAATATTCTTGACGCCTCTTTTACTGCCCTTTATCTCCAGCACATGAATAAAACCCCACCAACTCTCTATGCATTTTTTTTAAACAAATTCAGATTTATCACCAGCTAAATTCAGCAGCAGGGCAGCCTACAGCTAATCCGCTCAGCTCCCATTAGCGTTATCGATGAGAAGAGTCTAAATTGCCTGATGGAGGTTCTTATTTACCAAGTCCAAAGCAGCTAAGCCATGCAGAGCGCTCACATGTGCGGTCAGATCTGGACAGCTTAGTCAAAGGTATGGCACCTTGTCACAGCTGAGGACCTGCTGCACATCGCTATGCGTCACAGCTGTGCAGCTCAGCGACGTGCAGGGTGTGGGACAAGGCTGATTTCGGCCTGCAGGAGAGGAGCTGGGTGACAGAACACGTTCAAGATGATAACTATCGCCCCACTGGTAGTATTTAAGTGACCATTTGAAAATGGTGAGAACAGCCTTATTTTTCCCCTGTTGCTAGCTCCTAATCTCCCATTCTGCTGCTTCTCCTTTCTGCCTTCTATTACTCCTCGCTCACCTATAAACGCACGCACTACAGCTCCTTCCCTGTACAACAGTTCTAGCCGTGGGCATTATCCCCTTAACTGCATGATCCCACTGGGGTGCTCCCCAGGGCGGGTTGCATTCAGCCATAGGGAGCACCCGGCGAGAGGCACAGCATGCCCCGAGCATCCGCAAAACAGCGGGTCTGAAGCAGAAACAGTGACAGCAAAGCTCCTGGGGCTGCAGTGGTGTTGTAAATGGTACAAAAGCTATTGCTTCAAAGCAGAAAGCTGCTTGCAAGCTTTCTCAGTGGTCTGATGGACTACCCATAATAGGATGAGTCTACCACCAACGTGCCACATCACCAAAGATAACATCGACGCAGAAGTAGAAAGAAATGAAAGGGAGCGTCTGCTGGTGCTGGCTACACCAGGGGACTCTCACTGCCATTCCCAGCAGTTAAGCAGCAAGAAAAAATGTCACCCTGTGAAGCATTTACCCTTGAAGGAGGTGCGAGAGGTAGTGTGAGAGCGGGCAGCGCGTGGGGAGGTGGCCCAGCGAGGCCACGCAGCCATGGCCGTTCGGTGGCACCAGGCACAGATGGCACCGTGCTTTCAGAGCAGGGCTGCCTGGGCACGCAAATTAACCATGATCAACTCCTTTCCTCTTCCCTCAAACCTAATCTTCTTAGCAGAGCGCATGCACTAAGTCAGAACCCTGCCTCATTTCTGGCAATGCATACCAAAGAAGCTAAACCGGGGAGAAAGGAAAAGGATCCTATTTTTTCTTCCTTTCCAGCTTATCTGTTAGGCATGCTCAGGATTTACCCCTATATAGAGGGTTATTATATAGAGGAATATTATATAGTTGATGTAAGATGATGTATAGATGAAGTAGTAGTTGCCTGTCATATGCATTATGCTTTACTTCATCATATGGGAACTCACTGTTGCAGAAACTCATTTGAGAAATGAACTATGAATTTCACACCCAAAGGTGTCTTGCCTTATCTCTCTGCTGAAGAGAAGCTGACTTGGACATTTTGGCCTCATTCATTCAGTTACGGGTGGCGAGCTGTGTCAAAAGCTGAAAAACGTCTCATGCGGCACATTTGTAAACTCAGATTGCAGTTTGCTGGCAATACTGGATGAAATATAAACTATTGATGCTTACAGAGTGGAATTTAGAAGGCAATAAATACCAGGGATTACACAGAGCCTGCCATCTCAGCGAGAAGCTAAGGTGAGGGATGTTTAGATTACACAGGCTTTGGAGAAGGGATCTTGCCTTCAGGGGAGTCCATAAAATACCACGGCCACTTTTGTTGCCATGTTAATAGCAGTAAGAACAACTTTAAGATCTGAATGAAAAGACGGCTACTTATTCACTCTGTCAGTGTTACCCTGAGACAGCAGGATGTGGCAGGCATCCAGCTATATGAAATGTGACAGGCTGATAAAGACAGAAAACCATTTATAACACTGTAATTTGGATCTAGGAAGATAAATGTGCATATCTACATGTGTGTATATATATTTCAACAGAAAACCTCAGCTTTTATAAAAAATTATTTCATTAAACTAGTGGGAATTTTCTAAATAGGCTAAACCAGTACAAATGGCTGCAAGCCAATCGAAGAGAATTTATACCTCATTTTAGTCACATAATTAATTTCACTAATTTGGCATAATTTCTCAATAGAAAACTTAAAGAAAAAAGATTTAAATACCCTGAAGATGGAGAATTTAAGATTTACTCTGTTGAGCAAATGCTGCTTTTCTAATACAGACCCTTTCTCAGAACAGAACACTCAACTGGAGACAAACAATTAATATCATCAAGGTTTTAAGATATTCACAGAATTTAAGCTTTTTCTCTTTTCCTACAACACCACCTCTGAGAAGCTGGCCTTTTTGGTAATTTTGATTAACAAGCTAAATACTTCATAATGTAAATATTTTACTGTCTGAAGATGAGGACTAGAAATATGAAAAAAAATTCTAAGCTTGGTGACGAGCTCTAATGAGAAGCTGCTTTTTGCTGATATTCTCAAAAGCTGTTGCCACTCTATGCATTTTTTTGGTACTTTTTGTTTCTCCCGAGTAATAAGAATAAAATTAAACTATAGGAGAATATTCCAAGTTGCTGTGACTCTTTCCAACCCAAGAAAACCCATATAACTGTTACAAATCTCTACCGACGACTTGATAACCAGGACAGCAGCTAGGTCCAGCAGGTTTCACTAGGTAGAGTCACTGTTGTGTCTTACCAGGTTACAGCTGTATTAGCCTCTTTTAGCACCAAAATGATGTATGGTCAATGACAGCTGGTATGAATCAGCAAAACCCCAGTTTATACTAGAGGAGGGGTCCTGCCTTTTAGGCTTAGCAAAGCGTGGATTTTGTATCCACCTCATGCTGCCGCTCTCTAACTGCTAGAATACACTGTGCAGTTATACTTCAGGCTATTAATTTTCATTTAATTAACAGAGAATTTAGACTCCCTGAGAATGCAATCGGAAAACTCACAAAGTTAAAAGCCGTGCTGTGAGATACTCCCCCAGCTCCAGCTCTTTCACACTGCCATGGTGATGCACAGCTGCTCTGGATTCAGCACATCTGTCTCAATAAATTGTGTTTATGGGTGCTCAGTATCATCGCAGCCATGTAACATAGAATGAAAAGCCTGTTCTGTATGAGCCACAGCCTGGCTCCTTCTCTTTAATGATGCGATTTAAGATGGAGATAATAAAGGAAGGCGTTACATTTTATTCAACCGATACATTGCATCTATCATGGGTGAAGTGAGTTTTCTAGGGCTCATGTCAGATGTGTTCACCTGTCCTTTTTTCCCCCAGGTTGGCTTTGCCTCCCTCCGTTTGTGGTCCTGGGACGGAATCCCAAGCACTCTGCTGCAGACACATCCATTTCCTAAGTGAAGATTTTAAAGACACCATCCAGAATGACCTGATTTTTTCACTCAAAAATACAAATGTAAACAAGCAGCTCATGAAGATGCCAGTAACTGCAGTGGGGCCAGCTTCTGGCATGCTTGCCTATCCTGTACTCGCTTTGTTTGGCTCCTTCTAAATTAATGCTACAGTCACTTGTGTTTTGACTCTCTGAGATGTTGGACCTGACAACTCACATAAATCATGGTGTGGCCTTACCCTTCTATGTGATGTGACTACAATATCAAACTGCTGTCACCTACGTGGCTGCTTGGAGGGCTTTCCTGGCAGGGTAACTAACAGATCTGCGGGCAAATGGAGGCTAAACACTTAACAGCTGTCCCTCAACTAGCTGGCAAAGGAAGCGGGCACCAGGTATAAAAATAAACTTGGTCCATTTCTCCCAAAATAAAGATGGAAAACTTAACAGAGGAGGAAAGTTATTCTATGAAAGCTTTTGTAATTTGATTTTTAGTGATAAAATGATGTCCAAATAATTAGAGCCATCTGTTTCTGCTTTCCAGCTGGTGAGATTAATAAAGATTGCAATGCAGAAGACAAAAAATTGTGGTTAAAAAACAGGAGGGCAAGGGCAGGTCCTGTTCAATGACCATTCAGAGATGGTGGTATGATTGGCATTAGGTGGATATAAGAGTACCTAAAGCCTTATTTATGCTCTGATTTTGGTCACGGATGCAAGCTCATCTTGTGGAAATGATTTACGTTGAAATGAGCTTAAGTAAGGGCTTGCTTACATGGGGGATTAATGTGCACTAACAAGGCAGTGAATTAATAGCATAGCAGCCTCCCTCTGCTGACCCGCTACGTGGATTCACAAAGTAGAAGTTTGATTTTACTGTACAAAAACCCCTTAAGTCTATACAGTCACGCCTGAAAATTTTAAAGAAAAATAATAAACAATATTTAGGTATGGTGAGATAGGAGCAGTCCACCTGTGCCAGTCTGCAGATGTTTTTGAAGCAGTTCATTGAACTGAAGCAGTTACCAGGTAGTACTTGCCAAGGTCCTTGTAATTTCACTGACAGTCAACGTAAGAGGTAATTTCAGTGTGAAGCACCATCTGGGTTGAAAAGACGACAAAATTGGAGGCTTAATGAATATCTTGTACATATGAACTCTTGAATCAGCAACCAGAAGGCTGTTGCTATGTGGCAACTATGGTAGAGCTAGTGATGGTCAGATATTTTTCAAAATATTATGTATTTAAAATGAATACTTACAGAAAATATTGTTAATACCTTTGGGTATTAAAAAACCAACCAAACAAAAGAAACCCCAAAACCAACAACTTTGCTTGCTCTGGTTAACTGTACCGCATTACACCACCACACAGTAAGTACAGATTAATTCGGTCCTCAGAAAGTCAAATCAAACCGTGATCATCCACATGTGGAAAGTTACTTTTCTTATCAGTCTCGGGGCGACACTCTTCTTCCACAGCTCATTCCAATCAGTTCACATGCCAAAGCCAGGAGCACTCAAACGCATATTTATAGCACGCATTTAATCAAGAAGACAATTGGTTTAGCAAACTGAACTGTGAATTTGATGCAGTTCATCCAAAAGTGACAAACAAAAACAAGAACTGCCGATGCCGCGTACAACAAATAGCAAAGGCAGTCGGGTACCGAAGTCAGGCATCTGCTCCAGACCTAGGCGAGTATTTATCCAGACTAAGATCATAAGCTTGTGGAAAAACCCTGGGAATTTTTTCTATAATAAAATACATACCTAATTCATTCCATTCCAGCAAGCACTTCTGGGTTGTTACTGAAATGGACAGCCAGTTGAAAAAAAAACATTTAATATTTGACTTCAAGACTCATTAGGGGCATATATCCTTAAGATCTCATGTTTAGCAGAGCCCCTGCTTTGACAAGATGCTTTCTTTCAGGCCCTCGGTATCTGTACTTAAACTTCTTCTCATAGTTGCAAGCAATCTAATGGCACATGGTTGGGAGGGTAGAAAAATCTCAAAAAAACCCAAAGAGGAAACCATTGAAACTGATCAAGTTTTCAATATAATGAGAATAAACCAGTTAGATACTCAACAAACTCAGGTGTCTATATACCCAGCCTTGTAAGTCAATGTAAGCAAGGGATATTAATAATTCATATTTTTTATAATTAATGACATGATATAAAAAATATTCACATGATAATAATACAGCAATCAGAAGTAAACAAGAAAAGTGAAAATAAGTAAAGTTTTAATATCTGTCTGCTTGTTACAAAGTTATCTAAGGGCATATTTTCATCTCTCTGGAGACTGACTAGAAGAACCTTAAAATGTAAAGTCTATTCTGGAAAGTACACGGACATTGCTTTCTATGTACATCCCCAGCCACACCACTGAAATCAGTGATAAAAGACACAATTGCTTCTCTGAGTGGAAAAAAAAAAGAAAAGAAACAATAACAAAAAATCAGCCCAGCTGAAAAACAACAAGCTGGCTTGTGTTCCAGCTCGAGCACTATCTGCAGTGCTTGGGCAGGGGTTAGCAAATGTGATGCCTTACTACAAGTTATTCTACTGAGCGTGCCGACACACCCGGCCTTGGGAAGAACGCTGTGTTACTCGCTCCCTTGTTTTTGTGGGGGAGCACTGGCAAGTAACTAGCACATTTTTTTCCGTGCCTTAATCTGAGTTACTATAATCCAGCCTTGAGGCAACGGGTTTTTATTCCAAGACCTGAAAGTTTTAAAGCAAGATACCGAAGACATGTTTTCTGAGGGCATTTCTGTTCCAGTAGTGGTGTATTTTATAATCAAGACAGGTAGCATTAACCAGGTCTTCACAACATTTTCCTCTACAGAAATTCTATGTTCTATTTAAACATATCCAAATCTAAGCTGAGAGCGCAAAACCTAGAAGAACCAAGTTCAACCACGACTTAAGCAGTTTTGAAAAACGAGCAAATAAAAGCCCACTACCAGAGGCTGTTAATACTCAATTGAGTTGAGAGCTCAGTCCATCTTCCCCTTCTTGTCTTGCACAGGCTTGCACGCCAGCACAGCCAGTTCCTTAATGAGACCCCCGAGACACTCACCATATTGTCCCCTTGGCCATAAATGCCTTTGAAATTATCGGATGCTACGTCCAAATGCACCTCAAATTACAACACAAGCTATGCATGCCTAGGCAGGCAGCACGCTGAACAAATCTCATCAATGCTAACACCGCATCAAAATTAGCTGGACTATTGCAGTTCAGCGCATATTTGTTTGTCCATGACGGAACGGATAACTGTTAGCATGGTGAAACAACAAAGCAGTAGGCAGAAATCTCAGGATATTTTTTTTAGAGCATTAGAGCATGTTAAAGAAAAGCATGTGTAGTCAAAACATGGTATCGGAGTTATCTCCTTCAATATAAGAAATTTTGCAGTCTTCGGGGGAAATTATTTACATGCTACAGCAAATACTTAAGTTTTTATCTTCTCATGCATTCTGCATCATACTTTCATAGACTATGTTCCTCCCCCTGAACATCTTACTGCTACTTGCAGCTCTTTAATAATCACACAAAGTTCAGCTAAAAAAAAAAATCCCTTTATTCTACCTTTGCCACTCGGTGGCGAGAGTGCTCTGAACTCAGTGGCACTGTGACACTTGGGCATAACATGGGCTCTCCCCTCCCTGCCTCCTTTGCGCTCCTGTAGCTCATCCTGGTCCATGGTACTCATCCCAAGCCTCCAGACGCCTGCTGCTCCCGTTTCAGCAGCCACGGATGCCTCCGACCGGGATGGTCCCACTCCAGCCTGCCCACCACGCATCAAAAGCGATGTCATGGGATGCCGCTGCTTGCTGTTGGCAAGGCGGTGCTGCAGCACCCATCGCCTGCCCGGACCCAGCCCTTGCCCGCTCCCGCAGCCCCGAGCCTCAGGCCGAGCAGCAGCGAGGGCAGCTGCCACGTGTGATGGTCGCGGGTTACTGGTTTTACCAGGAGCATGCGAAGAAATGTCTTTGCCTTTCCACAAATGTTGGCACCACATTTTGAAATTCTCATCTCTGCCAGCGGATAGAATATCCTGCCCTCAGGTTTCAAAGAGCTTAAACATATACTCTGGCTTCTGGAGAGCTAGACTTTTATATTTTATTTAAAAATTAAAAAAAAAAAAGAGTATTTTCTTCCTTACTGTTGGTAACTGAGAGCAAATCCGCGAATCCTTCACCAGCCACCTCTGGCTTTATGCATCTTGCCTGGATGTTAGCAGTCTTTTCATCGCACTGTTCTGCTTCTTGGGGAGACCCACTCAGCTGCTGCCAGAAGATCTGGGTGCAAAAACCGCTCTGAGAAGCGGGCCCTGCGTTTTAAATAGATCCCATGAAAACATGTGCTTATTTTTAAGGATTCTGAAAAAAGATCAAGAACTGACGTCAGCTTTTCAAAAAGTGATTACAAAATGAAAACACATCCTAATAAAATAGTTAAGACAAGAGGTTAATAGCTTATACTAATCCTATATAGCCTTTCTAATGCTACTTAAAGAAATACACATAGCTAATATTTTTCATCAGTGTGGTCATTTGGTTCCTGCCGGTTTCTCTGCTCTATATTTTTTCTATTCTGTAACTTACGATGAATTGTGGTGAATGGTGAAGGAGGTGCAATCATAATAGTAGAATTACTATTATCTACATTTCAGTTACATTTTATTTACAATTTTTATTAGCTGAGCGTAAAGAACTGCAGTTTTACCAGATAATCCACCTTGCTCTCCACATTTCCCTAGTTATAAGAAAACCTGATTTTTCTTCTGCAGGAAATATTCTTAATTGAAGGCCTGAAACCAGAGACATTCTTCACCAACTAGGGTAATTTCAACAAGAAGTTTTATTTGTGGATATTAGGGTGGAGGGTAATTTAAAGCAACCTACAGCCTCCTGGTGCCATTTGCATCATTCAATGAAATACATTTAGGTACATGAAAACTGCTAAAATGAGTCAGGCCAGCGGTCTACCAGCTCCCATATCTCACACCTGACAGTGTCTGGCAACAGATGCTTTTAGGGGAAGAACATGGAGAATACAGCAAGTGCACATTCTCAATCTGTTAACTTCAAGCACATTTGTGATTTTAGTATGAGCACTGGGGCATTCAATTTCTGTTTAGATCAAAGAAATGTCTAATCACTCTAAGCTGAGGATTATTCCCATGTAATATCTGCTTGCTTCTGTTTAATATTCCTCTATGCACAGAAGGAGGGTATGCAGAAGGCAGAGCCTGACTCTTCACCAGAAGTGCACAGTGAATGGACAAGAGGCAACAGACACAAGTTGCAGCAGGCAAAATTTGCAATGAGATTGGTGAAGCACTGAAACAGGGACCCAGAGAGACTGCACAATCTTCATCATACAGAATTTCAAATCTTGAAGTTAGTCGTGCTTGGAGACAGACCTGGGACTTGACAACCATCCTTCCAACCTAAAATAGTCCATGATGCCAGGAAGAAAAGCCTCCAAAGCATACAGTTAAAAAATATGGGTTTACACCATAAGTAAAATGAAATATTATTCCAGTTACTTGAGGACAGGTATGTTGTCTCAGTAAACTGAAAATCTTCCTACCCTACTGTCTTTTACTTTCACAAGGAACTGGGGACAGACAACAAAAGCCAAATGAACCTATATTCATGTTTTGCACCTAGCTTTAATAGATATGTGTGCTGCTTTTGGCTGGGATAGAGTTAATTTTCTTCACAGTAGCTAGTATGGGGCTGTGTTTCGGATTCGTGCTGAAAACAGTGTTGATAACACAGGGATGTTTTAGCTATTGCTGAGCAGTGCTTACACAGAGCCAAGGCCTTTTCTGCTCCTCACCCCACCCCACCAGCGAGGAGGCTGGGGGTGCACAAGAAGCTGGGAGGGGACACGGCTGGGACAGCTGACCCCAGCTGACCAAAGGGATATTCCACACCATAGGGTGTCATGGTCAGTATATAGAGCTGGGGGAAGGAGGAGGAAAGGGGGGCATTTGGAGTGATGGCGTTTGTCTTCCCAAGTACCCAATATGCTGATGGAGCCCTGCTTTCCTGGAGATGGCTGAACACCTGCCTGCCCATGGGAAGCAGTGAATGAATGCCTTGCTTTGCTTTGCTTGCGTGCACGGCTTTTGCTTTCCCTATTAAACTGTCTTTATCTCAACCCATGAGTTTTCTCACTTTTACTCTTCTGATTCTCTCCCCCATCCCACCGGGGTGGGGGGGGGTGGGGGGGAGGTAGCGAGTGGCTGTGTGGGACTTAGTTGCCAGCTGGGGTTAAACCATGATAATATGTAATCTGTACCGGGACCATGATTCTTGGATCGGAAGACTGTAGTCAGTGCTCCACTTCAGTTTTAACATTCTCCTACCGTGGCTTTAAGTCCCACATGAAAAGACAGATCTCCAGAGGTTTTTAGGCACTTCACACCTATTGATTGCTCTGGTAGCAATACACCTACTCTTCTCCTGTGTTGTTGAAAATACTCCTTGGTGTTTATCTGCACTGTTAGATGCCCAGGTATCATGAAAATCTGGCTTTGGAATATTTTATGATTAATTTTTGAGAATTTTACTGGATGACTGATAGGTTGTTTAGTCCAATGGCCTATGCATTTTAGTCTGACAGATTCCCAGCAGATACGCTAACTACTCTGTTTAGAATAAAGCACCTAGCCACCACAGGTAATGAAGGTAATGGAGATGACTGGGAAGAGAAGAAAATTATCAGGTCAAATATATTCAAGATGGCCCATCTCTGCAGTGAAAGGCACATCTTCATTGCCAAATGAAAGCATTTGGCCGTAGCACAACCTCCCTTTACTCTCCAAAACAGGAGTAAAACAAACCCCTGTACAGGAAGGAGATGATTGCTTTTCTAGTTGCCTGGAGGGTGAAGCACTTATGAATTCCTTGTGGATTTAGCATTGCTAAAATAGCAAACAGACTAACATCCAACAAACAAGTGAAACTGGCAACTCAATTTACGATTAGCAAACTACTGCAGTACTGAAGACTTATTTCAGAGGAAGACTGAAGCAGCACTGGCAAACTGATATGGAACTGCAATGTGGGCATAATTAGGGAACAATCACAGCAATCAAAAGACCCCCAGATTTACAAAATACTAAAATAACGGAGCGTGCTTTGACACATTTGGTAGGAATAGGTGTGTATATTAAAAGTAACTTCTGTATCTCTCAGAAAACTTAATTATCTCATGGCAGTGCTCATCTTGGAGGAAGAAACAATATCTCACACAAAAGCAAGTGCCTTTACTTTGATCTGGAGAAGCATCAAGACGACTTTGATATAGCAGTGAAAGAGCTTCATCCTTTCCCTCTCCACTGCTGTGCGTAGCACACTGAAAATACAGACGATGTAGTTGTTTTAATGTGGTCTCTTGTTTTAATTACATAGAGAATTTTCTTTACTTTCTATAGAGAACTCTGAATAACTTCCACAGACCACTTTTCAAGACTTTACAAAAGGTAACAAAAGTTTTAGTACATCTATATTAGGAAACATCATCTTCCTCTCACCCTCACAATAATCTCCAGATATGGGGTGCGCATTTGAACCAACTCCTGCATTGCCTTTGCAACATCAGCTTGGAACTGTGATGAACTACCAGAAAAAAAAAAATCTCAGCACAAGGCAGCTTTGTCTCCTGATTTAAGAAGAAAATGCCATTTCACAAAAAGAGAAGCCCACAAGCCAGTTAGGTTCAAACCTGGTTTTACTATGCCAAGTCAGAAAGCCTCAGGGCGTCCCCACAAGTTTTTCCTGCAGAGCCCTACCTCTCATCTCAGACAAAAACTAGCTCCTTCTGAACCTTTACTTTTAAAAAGCATATAAGCAAGCCAGCAAAGTAATATGCACTGCAGAATCTCACAAAACAAACAAAAGTAAGTCTAACAAAGCATTCTGTGTGTCTCAAGTCATGTTCATACTAGATTTAAGCCCACACTGGGCCTTTCTCAGTCCACCCGACTCCAGAAAAGCATCGCACTAAAGAGCATCTCTCCAAGGAAAAACGGGTGAAGGGACAATCTGCTCACAACAGCTGCGGGGGTAAGAGAGGTACCCATTTAAGATTTCTCCACAAGCAAAGAGCCCATTGAAAACAAACAGTTACTGTTACTTGCAAACTTGTACTGAACTTTAACAGTAATTTATTGCTGTTAGTTTTGTTGTGATCAAATGGTAAACACTGATCTAATAACAGAGTTGAAAAGTAATTTCACAGCACTTGTACAGTCATTACGGCTGAATACAAAATAATTCTATTGCAAATGGATTAGCTAAGGGTCTTGAAGCATTACCCAGGACACCATCAGCCTGCTACATCATGCACTGTTGAGGAGGGACTGCAAATACTGCAGCTCCTGCAGCCCTCTAGCATTTGAGACAACCTGCCTTCCCTCATCGGCCGCTTTCGGAGTGACTGCCTGGCACTTACCTGCAGCAGCACCACTAGAGTTTTCCAAAGCACCAGCATTAATCCAGGGGCTCCCTGGTGCTCCTGCTGTCACCGCTAACCTTCGTTTGCTAACGCTCATCTTCTGTGCAATGGTCTACTGCAATGTCGTGGAGGGAGGGGCCTTTTATGTCACTGAGGGCATGGTGAGGCCAACACTGCATGTTTCTAAGCCATGTTCACTCTTTCCCTACCATGGTGAAGGTTGTCAGCTACGTTATTTGAATATTAGCACAAGTTTCAGTACAGAAATCATAGCGAAAGATATCGGGTATATAAGAAAGTATGCGTGTTTTTCTTTCTAAAAAAAAGGCAAGTAATTTGCTGATTACTAGGGTTATTGTTTGCAGAAAGTTCAATGGAAGTACTTTGTCCTTTTTATAATTAAAAAAACCAAATAAATTTCCTTCTCACCCAAGATCGAGTCCTTTTTCAGGCATTGCTGACTTAGCAGGACACAAAGAAAGCATGCTCCTTCCTGTTGCTCTGTTAGCTCTAGCCTAGCTGTAGCTGTTTAAATTAGGTTGTTTGTATCATCATCCAATCAGTGTGGACTTGGTTTCATCTCGGCAGTCATTTGGCCGGCAGCACAACTGTGCTGATGGCAGTCAGTAAACTTCCATGGGCATCAGGCACATATCCCCACCTGGCATTCAAGTCTTCTGGTCTGCATCCTCCGTTAAACTCAGCAGCCCCTCGCACTGCTCTGTCCGTTTGCACGGCAAACATCAGAAAAGCCCATCTGCCTGTTTATCGGGCTTTCTACTAGGGTATGTTTCAACTTTGCAAATGCTGTCAAGCAAAGCAGCTGATCCCATTCCCTGGGTCTGCTCGCAGCAGGAGAGCCGGTGACTCCAGGCTCGGACCTCATGCCACAGGCTGCCCAGAGGCACCCGCGGTGATCCCTCTGCACAGCAGCCCACGTCTGCAGACTTGACCCATGTCAGACATTCTGCGTGCATCTCACTGCGTGTTGAACTACTGACTACCATCGAGTATCAGGCATTCCTGACTGGTTAGTTGCCTATTTGCTAAGCATCCTCTCAAGTTCCAGTATCTACCAAAGCTGTACGTTAAGTTTGAACGACATCTTTTTATTTTGGTGTTTCCCAGGGTGACTGTCCTCATCAAAGAATTTATAGAAGGTGTCTAGCAGCCATATTTTTGAGTGCTTTGGTAGAGTACAATAATTTTGTGCAAGTCAGCCTGACGGTTGCCGCTCAGCTGCATTATGAGTAATTCCTTCGATTCACTTGCACCAGTATACTAAGATTTCCTACTTTTCAGGGCTCAGAGAGCTTGGCTTGTATTGCAGCTGCAATGTCTTGCAACTTAATGTTTTCTTGTTAAGTTTGCATAACTTTGAGAAACTCTTGGGTACATCCACACCAAAGGCTGAATCATCTCATATAGTAACATTGCTTTGTCATGCTCTGGTGGTTCAAGAATGTTATCAGCCTCATTTAATCAACTGCAACAGTATGCAGACACACATTTCTGCTCTGGGCCCAGCCTGGTGTGTGCAACAAATTCTGCTCGATACTGTGCTTGGCCAAGGACTGCTGGATTAAGCAGACCATGTTCAGGAGTCACACTTTCTCTGCAGGCTGGCACCCCAGCACATTGGAAGTACGGGACATCCGGGGGGTGTGTGTGTGTGTGTGTGTGTAATTTGCAACCTCTGAAGGCAGTCAAACAATGTAAAAAAAAATTTCAACTTAAATCCGTTGATCAACTTACTGAGGTATATTTGCACATATGCATGTTTTTGTACAGCTAAGTTTATGGCAAGAGAAAGCAATACCGAATGTGAACTAATTCAAAATTTGGGGAATACATAATGACAGGGAACAAAACTTGGACTCCCTAGGAAACTTTAGAGAAAGTTTAACAGCAAAAATAACCCACACAGCCACCATGATAAAGATGTGATTAAAAAGACAAAACCAATGAGAAGTGAAGACCTTCAGCAGTGCCAGAATGCACTCAGTGCATTTAAATGACTTGGAGTAACGAGTTACACGCTCAAACTCCTGTTCACTTGCCACTTATTTATTACTTAACTTAAGAGGACTCTACAAAAAGCTTGCCCAGCTTTTTTCTTTCTAATTTATTCCAGGACAACAACCTGTTGTGATGAGATGACACCCACAGCTTCCCTCCCAAGCTGGAGTTTCTCCCACCACCACTCCCACAACCCTTTCTCTTCCACTCTTAAAACTAGAAAAAGAAGCAAATACTCTTGGTAGACTTCTTTGAATGCCAGGTCTGGGCTGGCTAATGAAATTAAGTACAGGCAAATTATCAAAGATTTAGTAGGAAATCTTATATCCTAAAATCTATATGGAGTGTTGTAATAGTATATGGTCAGGGGTATACAGGGACAGGGGGGTATGAGGACAGGGGTACACAAATTCTTGTATTTAGTTTGCTGACCTATGTCAGTTTTCTGCCCCAAATCATCATAACTAATTTGCAATGCACAACCAAATCCTCTTTTCTTTATGGCTGTTTTCAAATAACCCTAGCTAAACATACAAACAATTGACAAACCTTCCTACAGCACTTCATTTAGGTCACGTTACATTACATTAATCAGCTCCACAAAAGGATAACAACTCTGAAATCTGCTTTAGGACGTCATTTATATTTCCTTTTTCATTAAAATTTTCCTGCTATTAATGACCAGATCACAATAAGGTTTAATCAACTAGATCTTCATGACGCAACAAGTACAATCATAAGCAATCACCTGCTACATCCTCCCCTGAATAGCTAGGGTTTTCCCACCAGCCAAAACTCCAAATCCATCCTAAAAATCTAAACAAAACAGCACAAAGAAAATACATTTCCCTTTGGGGAGAGCTGGGTCAGCTGCACAAAAAAATAAATCAAAATTCATTACATCAACAACTTCAATGAGGTTTTTTTTTCTTTTAAAGGAGAAACAATTAATTTAAACCATTCCTTAGGGAAAAAAAATATTAAAAAAGCAGAAGAGAAACGCTCCCTTCCCTTCTCCCTGCCCAGCTCCCACTTTCCGAAGCCTTCCTCCAAGCACGTACTTTTTGGGTTAAGCCGAAAGCATCTCCCTTCCCTCCGCACCTCCGCTCTGTGCAGCACTGCCGAGCTGCGACTCATCCCGAGGAGCATTTGAAATCCCAGGGTTTAAAAAGCCACTGGCACGCCAGCCCTCCTCGCTCCCAGCCTGCCAGCTCCGGGAGCACTCCGAACCGCAGCTCTAGCCCCCCGCAAACCACCGATCCCGTTATTCAGCCTGACTGACCCCACCATGACTGTTTCAAGTGCAAAAAGACGACTTAAAAAAAAAAAAAAAAAAAAAACCAAAAAAAACCAAAAGCCCCACAATTAAAAAAAAATATTTTTTTTTTTTAAAAAAAGGATGGATAGCGGGAGGAGCTCGTTTCCAGGGCATCCCAGCCGGCTGCCTCTGCCCAGCCCAGCCCGGGAGCACCCCGAGCCCCCGAGGGTACCACTCCCGAGGCTGCCCATCCTCGGCGGTCGGTGCCCGGGGCCCTGCCTGCCCCGTACCTGCTCCCCGCGTCCCGGGCGGGCAGCGTGGGCAGCCGGGGACGCAGGGCGGCCTCTGGGATCTCCCTCGCAGCGACTCGCGCCCGTGGCCTCGGACGCTTTCTCTGCGTGGAGCCGGGCTCTGCCTTCCCTGTAAACCCCCCTTCGGTGGCTGAAACAGCAGCCGGGCCGCCCCCCCGCCTCTCCGGGCCCCGGCTCTGGCTTTTCCATCCCCACGGCCCACGAAGCCCCACGGCTAGGTTAGGGTGTCTCTGCCCTGCTGCACATACGAGCAGCCACACGCCTAAACCCACAGCTGGGTTTCTTGCAGGGCTGTCAAGGAACAGGGATTGGGTACAAAACGTAGCCACTTCCCAGCAACTCACCCTGGAGTTACCAAAATTTCATCTGCAGCATACGCCTCCACGTTCGAGCATCGCCTGTCCCGGAGATGCTTGAATAACTGCAGAAAATAAAGTGAGCGGCACCGAATGGGGCACAGGAATTTCTTACCTCACAGCGTCTTGCTGGTGTCACGTTTGTGAAGCTGAAACGTGATGAAAAGAGCAGAGATCTGATGGCAGGCATGCTCTACGAGAGCCTCTTTCTCTTGCACTCGGGCCAGAAAGACATCACAAAATTAGCTACATTTCTATCCCTTTTTTTTTTTTCTTCAGTGCATTGACAATATTTTCAACATAATTGGTTTCAGTGTTCCCCTTTTAAAAGACACAAATGGAGAGGATTTGTGAGACTGAGCTTTGTCTGGAGAAAAAAGGCTCAAAGTAGTAGAGAGAGGAGCAGAAATAGCAATTTAAACATGTTATTAAAGGGACTTACATGCCCCCTCCATCTGGGACATGATAGTGGTCACAGCTTTGCAGGAGAACCTTAAAACTATTTCTGCCCACAGATTAGCTCTTTTAGCTGTTGATTTTAAAGATGACAGAAATTCAGCTACAGACATAAAACTTACAAGTATGGTGAACATATACCATATAGATAATCTGTGAATACTGGAGAATACAGCAGAACTTCCTAAATTGGAGGCCTAGATTTCAAAACAAAGTTTGCCTAGGCATTTAATATCCCAAAGATATGATGGATATGTTACAATAAAATGAATAATGTACCAGAACAGCAAAAAAAAATATGTGCTTCAGTGAAAACACAATATGCTGTTATGCATTGTATTATAAAAGCCAAAATTATGGCATCATTGTCATACATAAATGTTTAGACATCGGTATTGTATGCTGATCATTATTACTTCATCCTTGCTTTTCATTCCTTATTGAACCACCTTATTTCCGTTCAATTATTTGACTTGACAGGTTCTACTTCCCTCCTCTGCAGATGCCCAGTAAAACAAAAGATCAGTATTAGCTGCTGTCTCTTACAGTCAGTTGTACCTCGGTATCTTGTTGCTTTATTTTTCAGGTCCACCTGTTGACTTGATCTCTGTGATCTGCCGGTTGCAGACAGGTTTGGAAGCAAACTACAGTTCTTTCCATTGCTTTGTATGCTCCAAGCTCAAATCCAGCAAATGACACATACTTTAGACATCGTAACAGTTGTATAGTTACTTTTTTCTTTGTTCATTACCTAAATGATGTGATCCATTAGATTGCCTTTGTTGCCCCTAAAAATATTATGTTGATGTTCCAGATGTATCATGAGGCATAAAGTTTTTGCTTACCTTACAACTTTTTCCATAAACATTGGCGTTCAGAGGAAAATTCATACACAATTTTGGAAGTACTATATACTGTCTTTGCAGTTTTAGAACCTGTAGATTCATAATTTGTTGGCTGATAGTATATTTTATTACTAATGTGTTTTAAATATTTTTTAAAGCAACAGAGGCTGCATGAGAAATGATCAGCCCTCTAACGTCCACAGGTGGGTTCCCTTTTCTTCCTTACTTACAGAAATGTGGAAATGCTGTTCTGTGAAACGATGAGAGACCCTACAAACTGTTGAGATGTCCTTTCTGAGGAATGGCTCACTTTGCTCATGTTGTTGTTCATTCCTACATCTGCAAGTTGGAGCTGAAACTTCTCTGAGGTCAAGCCACTGCACACAATACCTCACGGAGCTGGTCTCAAAATGAACCCTATTTTGTGCGAGATATTTTAATTAAAGCTAAGAATTGGGTGCCAAGGGAAAATTAAATGCCAACTAAAGCAAACTTTTTCAAGCTTCAGACTTGTTTAGACTGACAGGGTTTTGATTGATGGTTTGAATTAGCTCCATGAATGACAGCGTCTAAGTGCAACTAAGCCTTCAGCTACAGGTTTACTGGCCTGCTGTCTCGTACATCTCGCTTCCCTGCACTCACATCAGGATTAGTTCTTCATCAAGCCTATTTCAGCTGTTTGTAATTAATCCTGGGGCATGGGAAAATATGGTAAATCAATCAAGTGAGTACAACCAGACAAAGTATTTGGACTCACTGAGCACTATGAACTGCGTTTGCATGCTTAAACTCACGATGTGTTTAAGTAAAAAGCACTGAAAATCAGTGCCTTAAAATTAGTCACAGGAAACAGATTGCTCAAGGAACTAAAAAAAGTAAGGTAAATAACTGCCTAACAAAGGTCAGAAAAATATCCTTTCTGAGGGTAGTTGAGATCCTAGGCTAAGGCACTAATGATCGTAGTTCCATGCAAGGATTTAAAGAAACCAGCCAAACATTGCACAAAACGCAGGAAGTAAGTATTTTTTTTTTTTTTTTTTTTTTTTTAAGAAAATGGAACAGAGTTGTTTAGGATGAATAATACCACTTTACATTTCTGTGACACCTTTCATCCCACAGGCTCCCAAAGCAGTTGGCAAATTTAACAAATTGAAGGGCATTATCTACCGAAGGACATTATACACTGTACACCAAAATCATTTTATCTGTCACTAAAGGCATCCCCACTGGAGCAAAAAGTGGTATCTGTTTAACAGGTTAGACCTGTTGTGACAAACACAGCATCTAAGCAAAGCTACAGGGAGAGTATAATTGTCAACAGCTGGAACTGGTGCTGAATCCTGGATTGAGCAGTTGTTGGGAAAAGTGTGCTGGTATTTCTCCAGTTACCACTGATGATGAAGACTTTATCATAGATCTTGCAGACCTGCCATGCCCCGGGCAGGCATTCTCACGAGCCAGCTCCGCGGGGCACCCGCCTCAGCACGAGGTGCCTTCACAACCCATAGCCCCTCTCCTTGCAATGCTTGAGCGTTATATTCACCCGTCAGGGAGAGAGCAGAGATTGACTGTAAACATCCAGGCACAAAGCCAGACCCAGTGGTCAATCAGGAGGCACTGCAGACTTCAACAGTCAACTTTGATCTGAGCCTTCACCAAAACGTCATCTTTCTTTCATTGCAGGCTGAACACAGGCACTCCAGAAAAAACATTACTTCTGGCAACACAGTGAGGTTCAAAGGTGTTTCACATCCAACAGACAGTTCACAAGTGCTGCTTCCTAGGGCGCATGGGTCTGAAAACAGCCTGCCTGACCAGCTCGTCGGAAATCTGTGAACACTAGCAATACAGGGTAGCAAAGCAGCTAAATTCAGTGCGCATTAAGGACTATTATCTAGAATGGCAAAGGAAGCGGAGTAGCACTGAAAAGCTCCTCCAGGCTACAGATTCAGTGGGATGGGAGCGAGTTGCACACTACCCCTCTCTCACAGTCATGTCGGGGATCTCAGTCCTTTTAAGGAATTATGGCCATACTCGTGGCCACTGATGCTATGATCACTGAAGAGTCCAAACAAGGCGAGCAGAGCATGATTATTAAAAAAAAAAAAAAAACAACAACAAAAAACTGGCAGAAAGAAGAGAGTGTAATGAAAGAGAAATACATGGCCACTGAACCGGTATCTTCTAGCTTTAAAAGGAAAAGAAATAGCATCCAAAGCCCTTTCCAGATTTGCTGTCGGACCAAAAGAAAGGCTAGGCTGTCAAAGATTGATGGGTAATCTACAGTCACATATTCATTTTGGGATGGCACAGAGGCATGTTTGGAAATGTGTTTTGAGCTGTAGAATAAGGAAGAGTGAAATAAAAAGTGGGAACACAATCATATGCCAATGAGCAAAATGGATTAATTCAGCAGTCTGTATCTTCCACTGGTTTAAAATAGCTGCAAGGTTGATCTGGGAATTAATCTCAGGATTGTTATAAACTGCGGTGCAAACACTCAGTGTCATCCTACTGAGCTTCTGACACTCTGAAAAGTCACATGGCATATTTCACATGGCAGCTGAAACATTTTAATTGCAGAGGAAAACAAAGAGTTAGCATGGGCCAGACCAGCTTGTCTTGTGAATGAAAGAACTGTAGAATCACAGAATCATTAAGGTTGGAAAAGACATCTAAGATCGTCTAGTCCAACCATCAACCCAACACCTCCACGCCTACTAAACCATCCCCCAAAGTGCCACGTCTACACGTTTTTTGAACTCCTCCAGGGATGGTGATTCCACCACCTCTCTGGGCAGCCTGTTCCAATGCTTGACCACCCTTTTAGTAAAGAAATTTTTCCTAATATCCAATCTAAACCTCTCTTGACGCAACTTGAGGCCATTTCCTCTCGTCCTATCGCTAGTTACTTGGGAGAAGAGACTGACACCCACCTCACTACAACCTCCTTTCAGGTAGTTGTAGAAACTTAAGGGCTTGGAAAAGCTCTCAAGAAATTGCCTAGCCAAGTGCTTCTCAGGTAGGGTTAGTCATCATGGAAAAACAACCATTTTTCAGTGGCTGAACATCTAAAGTATAATCTAAGCTTTAGGATATGAATGAAGCCAGTTAACATCACGGTACAGGTTAGACCCAATCACAGGATTAGACCCAATCACAGGATTAGAATGCATGTCTCACTCTTACAGTTTGCTCACGAGGGACAAAGAAGACGACATGGCACTGCTTATCTAGGATACATCTATGTACAGGTCACCTCACTAGCAAAAGTATAAAGATGCACATGCTTGACTCTCTTCTTCTCCTCCCCCACAAACAGAGGGCATATATTAATGCCAATGGTGGAATTTAATTACGCATTTGTGTTTTCTTTCTACTTTGCCTATGCCAAGCCTACAGAAACCCTTGCTTGCTGCCACCCTGAGAGGGAGAAGCTGGAGGTACCTAAGGCGGTGGCCCCTGCTGCAACAGGGGCTTCAGCATAATTCCTATCCCCTTCTCCCAGCCTCCTTCCCCTTACCCCATAGGGGCTGATATCCCTCCTATCCCCTTATTCCACCAGCAGGAATGGGTTACCAGGACTCAGCCATGACTATTCATCTGAGCTTCATCCTTTCCTAGAGTCCTTTCCATAGAAAGAACAACCCAGCCAAGATCCACTCTCAATGTCTCATTCCTCAGGTGAGGACATTCATTTTCTCAGGTACAGCAGAGAAGCTTCAGCCACATCTTATGGTCTTTGTGGCCTTTGAAACTCCTACCTCCCAGGAAAGGGGCTTCAGCACTAAGCCACAGCCAAGGGGTGTTATCTCTGTTGGAGACAGACGACGACAGAGGAAGAAATGCAGGTATCAAAGGGCCAGAGGGTGAGGGAAGAGGAATTCAACTTCATAGTCCCCTGGGGAAACACTCACCTGGGGGACAGGAATCCTGACTCCTAGTTGCTGCTTCTGGCTCTGTTACCTACCTTCTAGAGAGGCTGTTTGAACTGGTATGCAAATACATTAGCTGTCCTGGAACAGGTCCTCAGGCCAACATCTTCACTGTGCCACCAATTCTGTAAACCAAACCTGAATTCTTGTTGTTTGACAATATTTCAGTAAACAAAACACAATATTTTTTCTTTTAACCTCCATTTTGGTTGAAAAAACATTTTATGATACCAGAATTTTCCACAGAAAAGACATTATGATTTTTTACTAACTCACAAGTTTTCCTCTGACCCCATTCAATCACAAAGTTTTCTCCAACAACTTATGGAAAAACCCGAAAAGTCACAACTTTCACTGTCAAAGTCATGGCAGTGACAGCCACACAGACATTTTTTTTGTTGTACTGTTGTCTTCCATACTGAAGTTTTCCATTTCTGGTCAAAGGTGACTTATTTCTATAAATGGAAACATTTTCACACTTTAAATGCTTAAAACAAAATCCTTTTGTGTAAAAAGCCGGCCTGGAGAATTTCATCCTGGAAGCTGAATGCATCAGAGTCCTATCAATGCTTACAAGGGCTCTTGATAATGAGGTTAAAAAAAAGAAATCCGAACTTGTTATTGGCTCCCTCATTCAAGCACTGTTTTAAAAAGAGACACGCAGAAACAAAGAAGCCCTTATAGGTCTTCAGTTTCTGTATGCTAAAAGAGGGAAGAATATACTAGGATGTAAAGCAACTACGACCACCACGTCCTTGAAAAGCCGGGGGGACCACTGTTAAAATCCAGAAGGAATACATGTTCGGCAACAGCCACGCTACCGCCCCGACATCCCAGCCCCAAACACTTAGCAGCAAATGCTCTGCCCTGTTAAGTGTCAGCTCCAGGGGATCCAACACGGCACCTAACACAGCTCCAATAGTCCCCGGTGATACGGCGACATTGGCTCTGCGTGCGCTAGGCAGTATGCTCGCAGGTAATGCTCTGCCGTGTTCTCATGGCACGTTGCAGAGCACGGTGGTGGAAGCACACTGGATGTGACCTTCTTGAGTTTTGCCCTGACAGATAGCACCTCAGTGACCAGACACCAGTTCCAGCTCTGCAGGTCCCTTCACCGTGATCTATTCCCACCAGCCAACTCTCAAACTTTGGGGACTATAATCCAGTTCCCATTAAAATTAAGGGTAGGAGATAGTACTAAATTTCAGAAGCTCTCAAGATGTACTGTGATGCGAAGACCAATACATAACAATTTCTTCAGCCATTTGAGGTGCAATAGTCCTGTGTTTTGATTTGCTCTTCGCTTAAAATTGTCCTAAAACAAAGGCTGGCTCAGAATAAAATGGCACTTAAACTACAAATTCCTTTAAAATGCTGTTTAGAGTCTTGTCTTAAATATCTTCAAGACTCAATGGCAAATACAAAACCCGCTGTTGATTCTTACCTCAGAAAATAGAAGCAATAGTGTGCAGTAACTGAATTAGATGCATAATAATACATTTATCCTGAAGTGAGGAGAAACTTGGGTTTCATCTCTGCTCTGAAAATAAGCCATCAGTAATACCTTCTAGATGACAATTTGACATGTTTTCATGAGAGACTGGTTTTCAAATGCAGGTGCTAAAATTAAAGAAAAACAAACTCAAATTATCTAATCTTTCTTTCAGGCAGGACCTTCTGTGATTTTTATCTTCACGAAATTCCATTCTGCTCCAGAAGAAAAGAAACACAGTTTGGAAGAAACACCTTAGAAAGAGAGTTAATACTGAAATTCACTCCCTGCTCCCCCGGTCCCCCCTCCGAAGAAACAAAAGTCTATCTACTCAAACTCCTGTTCTTCCCTCCAGCATGCAATCCCTGGCCTATAATCTCTTCTCTGTCATGACTGAGCCCATTTCTGGGCCTTTCTTGGTCTAATGCCACATGAATTTCTGTAATCCCTATCCCATCTGGTGCAGAATTCATCAGGGTACACTTACCTTCTTCAGCAAAATAGGTATTACTGAAAATCCAGCTCTTCACTAAAACCAAACATTTAAGATAAAACCCCTTTCCTGAGAGCAGGGCATACAAATGAAGAGACTTGATGAGTACCACAAAGGAAGCTGGTATGGGACTCAGGTGTCTGGGCTTCTGCAACCAGCTGGTGTCCTCCTTCCCTTTGCAACAAGCATAAGCAAGAACAGCCACTTCCAGAGATTCTTGCCCACATTTCTCACAGAAACCAAAACACAAAGGTACACATTGCCTGAGAAGGAGATGAAGCTCTGCTTCCTCTAGAAAAAATTTATCAAGAAAGCTTTGAAATGAGTTAAGCTTTTGTCCCAAACACACAGTGAATGAGGGACAGCCGGAATGGAAAAGCAGTTACCGATCAGCTCTAGGTGGCTTCAGGGATAGATACTCTTCCCCAAAGCTCAAAACTGCAGGGCAGAGAGAGAAGCAGATGGAATAAGATATTAAAGCAACAGGCTAAAAGGAGATTTTTGTCAGGAGATGTGGTGGATTACATAGGGCTACTTTGAGGACCATTTCAGGTACGTCTGAAACAGGGTTCATGTTTCTTTTAAACATTTCAAATAGAGTGGGTTTTTTAAAACCACAATTTTATGCATAAATGTTACAGAAAATTTTGGATTACAGCTATAAACAGGTCAGATTATACACCCTAACTGCTGGGAGTGCCTGCATGTGTGTGCATGTATATACACACTTTGATAAAAATTCATTTCAATGAAAAAACCATCTCCTAATATAGTGAATAATTCTCATTGCTGAAGTTAAGTGTGCCTTTACTGATCATTTCTTCTGGCAACGGCAATTTTGAACTCTCCATCCAACTGTTCAGCTCAGAAGGCTGGCCTAGAGAAGAAAACATTTTTTGCTCTTTCAGAAACATAATGGGATGTTAGACTGTAAAGTAAGCTTTGCCACAGTTAAATTCAAGAAATATAGCTACATAGGATAATAGGGAAACAGTATTAAATAATTTTTTCAGTTGTCTTATTCTTTTTAAGCTTTTCCCAGTGCTCCCAAGTATTGTCCCCATCCTTTTCCCAAATGATACGAAGAAAAGGAACTAAATATTTCTTTGGCAGAGGTACACTCTGGCAGCAAGGCACATGTCTTTGAGGTTTATACACTTTAGCAACAGTTCTTCTTCTATACAAACTGATTTCCAGATGAAAAGGAAGAAGTGGAACAGTGAGAAACCAAAAATTCAGAGGTGGAGAAGATCCAGCTAGATCATCCAGTTCTCTCTTGCCTACTCCATCAGTCAAAACGGTGTATCGCCATCATTCAAGGATGGACTGGAACCGTTAATTTTTATAACTGGAATACAAGAAGGATTTACCAAATTTGCTTCAGAGGAACCAAAGCCTAATGCAGATTCTCTCAGACAGACAACATATGTTTGTGAGCTCTCTGATATGTTTAATGTTGTACTATTTGTCCAGCTACAGCATTAAGTTCAGCGTTGCAGCTCTGTCACAAACCGACAGCTAATGCCAAGGAAACAGATGGAGACACCTCATGCAGCATCACAGCAGCGGTCTAGCTTCATAAGCCAAGGAGAGAAAAAGTCCTGCTCTCAACTGGCAAGATTTGCCCTGGCTTTTTTGTTATTTAATAAAAGCAAAATTAAATTAAAATGCCACTCCATCCATCTCAATCTAGTAAAGCCAAGTGATGGCAAATTTGGATTTGGTATGAGATGGAGGAGAAATATTAAGCTGCTTTTCAGCCAAGCCTGTTCATACAAATCCAGTTCTGTTATTCCTCCTGTCGGAGCCCAGCACGGAGCTGTTCTCATGAGGCCCCTGCTGGGACTTTCGGGCACTGCAGTAGCTAACAGTCCTGACAGAAAGTGAGAATCTACCACCAATTTTGGATGAAACAAATTTTCCAGGAAGCAACAGACCCTGAGCAGATATCGAGATGCTTGCAAAAGTGGCGATTTAGGCTAATACAGTTAACTGCCAAAAGGAATTAAAAGTTATTGCAGAGTAACGCGCTGTGCTAGGAACCAAAAATGTGATTACTCGCTCAGGGCTTCTGAATTTCAACATGAAGGTTAGATAAACCTAAGTCAGTGCTGCCTGCCAACAGAACCCAGGATCCCTTGGAATATCTAGTACGCTGCTCTAAATCTGTACTCAGTGACCGGCCAACAGTACTTCGTTCCCTCCCCAGTGAGATCTGCTCAGGTCAGGTTTTGTACAGAGGCTGCACAGTAACAACCAACATCCTGAGAGAGAAGGGTTTTGGTGACTTGGCAGTGCGGAAGAAAAGTAATACATTAGGCTACAAAAAACTGGCTGTAAAACAACAAAAAACTTGCTACAGCTCATGTTTCATGGCACTGCCTTGCAGTTTTAGAAGTGAGACAAAAACCTGAAAGTGTCGTGTAGCCGTCCCTCTCCAGGCAACTTTTGCAATGAAACTCAGCAAAAGCCCATACACAACTAATACATTCAGTAGCTAGCTAGGGCTGAGGAGCTACTAGCGTAAGGATTAATATGTTTTTCCCTCTCGGTAAGATGCCCACTGAGCCTTTGCTGACAGATCTGCTGGGCAGGTGGGGAAGGGCCAGCCTCCATCACACCTTGGGCAGGCTGGTCCTTCATATCGCTGACCTACCAACTTCCAGCTCCCCGTCTTCTCCTTCAGTTTTATACCTCTTCATATCACTGTGGGGTTTTTTTTATTGAACCCCTGAGCTGCTAATCTTGCCTTTGCCTGCAGTTTTACCTTTCTTATCTTGCATGGCTCTCTTCTCTGTACTTTCTCACAATTAAGCAATTTTCTCAGAAGTCCGAGCCAAGGTTTTGCAGCTGTGCTGTCTCACAGCAAGGTCTTGGACCACAGACAGCTGAATCCTTCAGAAGAGGGTCATGGCTCTAGGATTAGGGCTACAAAAGGTAACTGGAAGGAACTGAAGTACCAGATGAAATGGCCAGCTGTTTAAGCCTTTGAAAAGCTAGCCAGAAAAAGGCTACCAGGTAGGTAAAGGGGGAGGAAGAAGTGAAAAGAGATAAATTACCAGTTGGCTGGGCTGGTAGGCTGGAGGCTGCAGTGAAAGTCATTACACAGAGGAATCGTTAGGTAAAAAAGCAGAGCACAAGGCAACCTCTGTCTGACTGTGACAAAGAAACAGACATGAGCAGCAGATTGGAGAAGAAACTAAGGGGTAGGAGAGAATATAGTCAAACATAGAAATAGGCAAAGACTATTCAAATATCGGATGTAACATCTTCAAATGTCTTTTATTGCTGCTCTTCAGAAAGCAGCCATCTCAGACATGAGTCTGCCAAAAGGGTCTTATTTATACAGGGCTTATAATGGAATGACAGAAAAACCTCTGCTTTCTGTCTCCTTTGTAGCTGTGGATAACTACATAGAGATTTGAAATACTCCATATATGCTTGTAAGATGCATTTTTTCCCTTGGCCAAATACCACATAATGATCACAGAGATGATAGCTGAGGATGTAGTTTGGTGCAACCAAACTGTTTGCATCCAAAATGACTTGAGAGTTTTGACAGCAACAACAAGGGTTGATAAATGGAGATTTGACCAGAATATTCCAGGCTGTCTAGATCCCAGCGACATCGGATGGTGAAGAAATCTATTCTTGCGCAGGCAGCTGGATGTCTATGACCTACTGATCCTGAAGGACCATCTGGCCATGGGAATGACTATCAGGATACAGGGAAGCAGTAGCACCTGACGGCATTACCACAGCCTCATGAGTTCCTGACTCAGCTGAGTAACATGAGCTGCTCACGCCTTTGCTTCTGGTCCATCACATATCCAGATCTCCTTTTTAATGTATGTATATTCACACATAGTAATTTGCAGCCAAAACAGGCTAGAAGCATAGATGCAGCTGCTCAGTTAATTATAACATAGTAGATTGCATTAACCAGGTCAGCTGCAGTTGTCCCTGTTTGGGCAGGGATGTGATACAGGCCCTTGAGAGTCTGTTTCCACCGTCTGCTGTTGGGTGCAGTTTGCAGTTCCTCCCCTCTGCTTGGGGAGGCTCTCTGTGCTAGCTAAGCATGGCCAGAAAGGGCTGCTCAAGTGGCTGACGTAGGAGCGCCCAATGCTCCTTGCCCAGGCAGGCTTCAGCCTCCCAACAACTGCAAAACTTCTTCTAGCCACTGACTACCTGGTCTCCTGTAGGGAGTTGTTTCACACCGTGTGTAAATAACACTGGTGAGCCCCAAAGCAGCTCTCCTACCAGTAAGTGGTATGGAAAACACATGCCCTGGGGCTTGGGAAAGCCTAACCCATGAGTCACCTGACTTGACTTTAAATGCTGGAGAAAAAAAATGGAAGGGAAAGCACCAAGTTTATTCAATAGACTCAAGGTTTAAGCTTTGGGTTACGAGCATGAAACAAAGCTAGAAAAGAAAAACACAGACATGACAACACTTAGAACAAACTTAACCTCCGTCTGTCCTTCTACCTTGACCAGGGATTTCTCCGGGGCATATCTTGGCCCGGGAAAACAGGCTGGTGTCTCAGCGTGCCATCTCCACCGTTTTGTCCTGCCTGCCAAAGCTGACCTGGGGCTTCTTCCCCCACAGAGCCAAGGCAGCAGCCCCCAGACCCATGTCCCTCCCGGGCGCTGTCTTTCAGAGCCGACTTTCCAGTGTAACAGGCACCTCTGTCCCAGCTGCCTCCAGGCAGCATTGCCTGAGATGCAGCTGAGGCTCTATCTTCTCCCTGCTTCTTTCAGCACCTCTCACTTCAGACCTCCCTGATCCTCTTCTCTGGTCTAACAGGAACATAGCACAGTGCAACACCATGCAAAATTGTACAACCTCAATTTTACCCATGCACCAACTTGTTTTTACTTCATTTAAGTGGCCTTATTGAAGACATGACATTTTCATTACCATTGTAGCACTTTACAAACTATATATCAACCGAAGGATTAACTACATAAACATTTTGTTAAATTTGCTGTCACTATTCCACTGTGATCTGATGATAACCGCATAACTTATTACTAATACCAATTATTAGTCTTGACAGAGTTGGCATGTATAACGATTTCTACAGTCCCTTCCTGGCATAAGCATTTCCCCACTTCCAGATCACCACTACCTTTGTGTCACCTGGGGAGCCTCCTGCTTTCTCCACATGATTTCTTAACTCTTTTATCTGATCCCACAGCTGCTTTACATCCACCTAACTGAAGTGGTCACAGCTGGAAAGGAAATGTAAGCATGAGTTGATACCATATGATTGCTTCTGGACATGGTATTTCCTACGTGATGTCATACATCTCATGAAAAGACTGCAGGCAAAATGCATCTCAGGCAGAAATGAAAAGAAGAGTTAAAGTCAAAGAAGAGGAGTTGATGAAGGCATCTTTTTTATTTTTCCTTTATGGCAGAAAAATTACAGCCACTGACCTGGTTTAATAGTTGGCTCATTAAAAGATGTGCTACAGTCAAAACTCTGAAAATGTAGAACCGTTTTTTTGGTTTATAAAATTTACTTCAATGATTATAAAGTATTTTTGTTTAAAAGTGGTAACGTAGCACACTTAACAACCAGGGTGCCAGCAAACTGATAATTTTAGCTTTACAAATGCTGCTACAAAAATGTCTTCCAAAAAACTTTTGGCTTCAAGGTATGAGAAGTAGGTACCCAGCAAACTTAGCCTGGGGTTTAGATTTAGTTTCCAAAACTATGTTTTTTTCAGGTGCTTATACTGACAAATAAATTTCGTGGTTAAGAGAGGTTAAAAAAAGCACTGCTAAACCTTCACTGGATTGGAGAAAAGGATATTTGGTAGATTTTGGAGAGAAATATAAAAGCAGAATTTCTGAATGCGAGCATGCTAGCTAGTGCGTGTCCTTCACATTTTATAGAAAGCAAAGGATTCCCAAGAAGAGACCAAAATAGTTTCCAGGTAGGAGTTTACTGCACAGATTTATCTTATAACTTTTTAAGAATTAATTTGCTTCAGAGCAAAAAAGTATCCATATATATACTTTTAATGTTAACTATACAAAAAATTGGTTAGACCTTTAGAGTATTACTACTGTAGTAAAAGCCACATTTCTTAAAACATGCTAGCATATATTAGCTAACAGATTTGCACGGCACTGTAAACCCTCAGGATTCTTGCTTAGTATAAAGAACAAGGGAAGTCTGTTAACAAAGCTAGTGCTGTTCTGTTTGTAAGGTCTAGCATAAAATGGTATTATTACATTCATAAAATGGTACTGCATTCACCTGCTGCTTTGCACTCACCCGTAGCTCAACATGTGAATACAGAGCAGTATGATTTAGCTAAATATAATGGATCTCTGATGATTTCACCCAGCTATAAAGAACGGTTGAAATTTGATTAACCTGTGAAAAGTGAAGAGACAATGAGTTATGGAGATAGCACTTGCTTCTCCCATAGTAAAGCGTCTGCCACATTATGCTGTTAAAACAGCGCTACTATTCGGGAGGGACTTTTCACAAAAGAATTGACACCTTGCACACCACATGGTCTGCCCTTCAAAAACCATAGCTAGATGACAAATATCCTACCTTAGCAAATGGACTGCTGCAACAGTTCACATCCCAGCATTAATGGGGAATGATGGCACATTCTTGCCCATCAGTGGCAAAATCCTGTCCAGCCTAGCTTTAAAAGCCTGTGGGTAAATGAAGGATATAAGTTTACCACATCTAAAAATGTATTAACATGCTAGAAATTATTAAATGGATTAATTTTTGCAGCCATATTTGATTGTATAAGTACTTTTTCCCTTTGACTTGCCTGCTTAAGAACTCTCTTAAGCTGTCCTCCAAAATGTATTCGCAGATATTTTTCTATACTTAATCTGTTGCTAGTTTTTCCCTTTCCTACCCTGACTAAAATTTAAAACATTTAATACTGCTTCTTAGATATAACTTAGAAAGTCAGTAGCGCAATGAAAAAAAAAATCAGTGTGATGTTGCAGAGATGTATTAATATTACTCAACATTCAAAGTTTTGCTAAAAACAAGAACTCAGCAAAGGACTAAATACATCTTCAATGTATTACATACAACTAACCAAGAGCTCTTTATTGGGGTTATTTCAAACAGAAATGCATTTTCAGTTAACTTTTTCCAAGGAAGCACAGATTTTAGGGGAAATTTTCTGTATTAATCTAGAATATTTAAAAAAAACCAACAGTATTTCATTTCAGGTTGGCTCATACAGAAATTAGTGTATTTCATTTTTCTGAGCCAACTGACATGATTTACCTTCTGGCAGTTAACAAAACAGGAAGCTACCTCTCCCTCTGTCCCAGAGGAAATATATTGACTCCCATTCTCATGCAGGGACATGGATGAGAAGGGGAGTCAATAACTCATTACAAGTTTCTCTCTGGCTGAACTGCTTGATGTGTGGGAGTCACACAAAAGCAGGTGATTCACAAGAAAATTATTTTGGTAAGGGAACCATATCTATAAAAGATTTTTTTTTAAAAAAAAAGGACATTTTTCCCCTTGCCCACCTCTCCAAGGCACTCAAAATGGGAAAATCAGGATAAGTACTGAAGTTACAAAAAGTGCCTTGGGAGATTTCAGTAATTCAAGTCATGTGCAATTTACGAACTTTGCAGTATTAAAATACGTTGTTGAGATTGAAAATATTTCTACATTTGTAAATTCTTGATTTTTAAGGACTTTGATTCCCAGGAAAAAACCTTGAAACATGAGCATTTCATATCAGCAAAGCTCTGCATGCAAATACAAGACTTTCTTGTGCAGGGAAATTCCAAATCCTGCTTAGCTCTCATAATAGTCCTCTTCAGTCAGAGATTTCTGGAGCATGCATCAGGTGAGTGTAATTATTACTCTCCTAGAAATTCTTCTATTAACACTTTCTGCTTATACTTCAAGGTGAAGAACATTTCCTCACCCAGGCTAGTACTCAATGGTATAACTGCAACTTCCTGGAGCTGAGATTTCTGTGTATCACTCTATAAATCCAAGAAATCTTTTAAAGACATTTCTCAGCTACATCCTGATTGTGCAAACACAAGTCCATGGGGCACCAAGTGGATGCCAAACATCTCCCAGGCAGAGAAGCCTTGCCCTCTCAAACTCATCTTTCCCACGTCGCTGTTTGCATGGAAAGCACCATGGAGAAAACAAAACAAAACCACACCCCAGACCACAAGCAGTTGGCCATCTGGAATTTTTTTGGACCTGCTGTGCATTGAAATGATTTAAAACAAATGAAATCCGGGTGTCTACTGATGTCTAATGTTTCTACAAAGTACTCTCATGTAGTTACCCCTAAGGACAGGATGGATTCCCCATTCCAGCTCAGCAAAGAACTTATTCTGTGATAAAAAGGTAAAGCACCCATTGCAGTTTTTTGCAGTCCTATTTTTCTCCCCATGATATAAATCTGGCCACATCAAAACAACCACGTCACTATTGCACTGACGACCTCTAAGACTGAGCTGTTGCTTGCCTATCACTAAGTAAAACCTGTCAAACTGTTCTATGACCGCTAAACTAAGACTAATGACTTCTTCACCAGCAGCCCCTGGGCTCTACAAGCAGAAAATGACATTGATCTTAATCAGATCAGACACCAGCTTCTCTCAACTCTATCTCAAAGTCTATTCGATTTCATGCTTCATTATAAAATCAATTAATTGTTTCATTGCCGAGTCATTTTATATGTTGTTTATAAAAGATATTGTGTTGATGTTCAAAAGATAGCAGGCAGTCAGGATACTTTGTACTAGCCCCAAAGAGTATGCATGGAAAACAGCATTATTTTTAAAAGCTGCAGCACATATAAACCAATGTGATGAATGAGTTCACCTGATCATCCAAAGTGGCGCGATCAATTGTACCAGCCGGGGGCATTTCCTGCACGCCTAAAAGCCTTGCTTTCACAGGCGCTTCACAGCCTTTGACAAGGAGAGAAGTGCCGTTCACAAATCCATCCTCAGCGTCACCTTTTGCCAGTGCACTCACGCCTCCCCGCAGAAGAGCTCAACCTCCTTAGAGCTGAGAGCCGAAACATCTTCAGTGCAGTGAGGTATTTTAGAAGCTGAAACTAAGCATGGAACGCCAAGTGAATTAGTACAGACATTACAACATGCTGGACGTGGAAAATTTAAGCCACAATGAGGCTCTTTTGTTGCTTTGCAATAATTAATTCATTTTCCAAGCTTGGAAATTTGAGGGGATGTTTATGGAAAACGGGATCGTTCACTGAAGCACGAGTTTCCAAACGAAGTTTCTTTTTAAGGAAGTTATTTATAGTTTACTCTATCAAGTTCTTCGTTTACATCTAGATTCAGTAAAGCACTTAGCCATGACTCATTTGAGTTCAAGATGCACTTTCATGAATATACAAATAGAAACATTCATTTCAGGCAAACAGGATTCTAACATCAGCATTAAGAGAAAGAATTTGCTAAGCTTCAACCCTGCAAAAAATATGCATATATCTTTTCTACTGCAGATAGTCATTGCGATGGGTGCAGGCTGGAAAACTGTATTTCTGTGTTTATCTTAACTTTTGTCCCAGTTGTCATGCACATATTCCAAAGAGCACTTCGCCTTAGCTTTCCTGAATAACTGCTCCTATAACAAATATTTGATTTTTTTACATTGGATTTAAATTATACAGTGTAGTTTTATCCACTGTTCCTTAAGCTTATTTGTTGATAATCTGTCGTGTTCTCTTCTTCTGTGATTTACAAATATTCTTTGGAAGTGGCACAATGACATTACTTAAACCCTGCCCTACTTTTGAGGTATCAATAATTTATATAACCCTGTCTTGCAGCTCTTCTGAAACCATTCCTTATTCGTACTGAAGCTATACAAGTTGCAGTCAGAGCTGAGTTTCACCCAGCACAGTATCCTGCTTTGGACACTGACCACCACTAATTCTTTCCAAGGACATGCACCAGGACTTACCAAAGGCAGATATGGAATAGCTTACTGCTTATAGAACAATTTTTTGCCCTATTAACTGAAGTTGATTTAGGTCTCCTCCCATGTTTTTATTTCATTTAATCAATATCATGGCAGCTTTTGATGGCTAAATTACCTGTAAAAGCATATACCCTTTCTGGGAGTCCTAAAGCCCTGGGTGTGTAACAGGGCACGTCTGACCACACTGGGACACCCACAAAGGCAGTCCGCTGCCTTTCTCAGGCAGGACGTCTCCTGCCAGGCAATATGATCAACCCCACAGACCTGACTTCAGTTTGGCAAGTACCCTACTGGCAATGCAGGGGAATGACTGGAATTACAAGTGACTGGATGGCTTTCAATAAGCTAAGTAACATTCACCCAGAACACAAGCATTCAAGGGGGAAATATTAATCTCAAAGCTTAAAGTATCTTATGTTTTAGGTGTTCCTCTGTCTTTTACACAGAAGCAGCTGAAGTCCACAGTGTTTCACATCCTCCCCGTTAGGTCCGTGTCTGCTGGTCAGGGTCTCATTTCTATCCATTCCTGGAAAGTGATCCTTACGCAAATGTTACATCTCTTGAAGCTTCTTCGCTACTACTCTGTCCTCCTTTCCCGGTACAAAGCCCTAACAGCTGCATTTACCCGCATTGCTTAACTGCTGAGAAATCGCCTTAATCAAATTTGTCCAACTAATTAAAGCGCCAAGTGCGTAAGTCGAGGTCACATGAGGAGGAGCATGTCTTGTGGGAGATATGCCCCTGTGAATGGATGAGCACACTGCAATGCTTGATTGCTGCTAGGGAACCTGCCTTCAAAGGACACGTTCCACCAGCTCATGTACAGCCTCTGCTCTGACTCTCCAAGGGGCCTGACATATTTGACAAGTTGAGTAGCGTCCTAGCTACTCCATGGGCTTCCAGAGTGGGAGGGCAGCAAAACTTCCAGGTTCCAAGTGTAGTAAATGCCAGCTGGAAAGCCTTGGAAAATAGGGTCTGAAGGAACGAGTCTCACTCTGAACACCAGAGACTAGATAAGCCAAGTTGACAAGTCCTTAGCTTCTGGAAGATGAAAACTGTTACTCTTCTGGAGTGAGGATGTGCATATTACAAGTAAACACTTGGCCTCACCAAATTACTGATAGTTTCCATTGACTTGGTGAGGGATTTAATAATTTTTTTATTTAAACTATGTGCTACTAGGAGACATTTTTATTTAAATATCAATTTTCAATAGTTCTCTGAGGCATAGAGGTCTCATACAGCTGGATTACTTATTTAGCAGTCTTTGTTCTCTTTGCTTGAAAGATACCTATCTCTAAGAATTAGGTAAAAGATTTCTTCTGGCAAATCTACTTACAACAGCACTTTCATAAACTTCCATAAGTTAGGTTGATTGTATACAGTACTCATAAACTGAGAATTACATTTCCTCATGTATGTCATCCATAAGAACAGGAAACTTTGCGTCCAGGCTTCTGCCTTCACTATTTCAGACTCAAAGAGTGATTCAGGACTTGCTAAATAACCCTCCCATCCTGTGACTAGGAAAACAGTCACCGATTTCAAATTCAGAGAAGAGACGACTTTCAGGACTGTGCCCCAATAGGAAAGAGGAGAAAACTAGCTATAGATCATAATGTCAGTGGTTTTGATATCCGTGATCTCTCTTCTCTGCTGAGTTTATTAAAAACTAACATCACCGTTTGGCCACTGCAAGGATGCCACTTAGGAATAAGTAGGTTTAAGACTAACTTAATCATGAACAGGCCAGGTTGTTTTCATGTTTCTGTTGTGTAGGATTAAAAAATCTTTTGCTTGGTGCCAAGAGCTCACATCACATGCTACAGAAATTGAGATTGTGCAACACCTTCCTGGAATAACTCCTAAATTTGCATAATTTACTTAGGTAGCAAAACTTTTCCCAGAGGATAGCACAAATCCACAAACAGTTTTAGGTTCTCACTTCTGGTAAGTGTACCTTCACCAGCTCCAGTCACAGTTCTGGGCACCCCAGTAGAAGAAAGATATGGACTTACTGGAGTGAGGCCAGAGCCACAAAGATGACTAAGGGACTGGAGCATCTTTCATACGTGGAGAGGCTGAGAGAGCTGGGATTGTTCAGCCTGGAGAAGAAAAGGCTCAGGGGATCTTATCAATGTCTATAAATACCCGAGGGGAGGGGGGTGAAGAGAAGGGAGCCAGACTCTTCTCAGTAGCGCCCACGGACAGGACAAGAGGCAATGGATATATATATGAAAGCCCATGAAATTCCATCTGAACACAAGAATACACTTTTTTACCGTGAAGGTGGTCAAACACAGGAACAGGTTGCCCAGAGAGGTTGTGGAGATATTAAAAACCCAACTAGACATGATCCTGAGCAACCGGCTCTAGCTGCCCCTGCCTGAGCAGGGGGGCTGGACTAGAAAACCTCAAGAGGTCCCTTCCAACCTAAACTCCTCTAACATTAACACCATAATCTGCAGCAGCAACACTAAAAAATTATTCTATTACTGCTATGTTCTTGCACATAGAACATCAATTTTTGCATCATCTGTAGTTTTCATTGGGCTACAAGTAACTGCAAATAGTTCCTATTGATTAGCTTCTAGCTGGTGGATAATGTGAGGAAATGAGGTCAAAGATAGCTTCAGCAATGGAACAAACACATCATCTGCAGCTTTAGTGGTCAGCTGAAGTGTTTGCAACCAAAGTCATACAAAGGGCGAATCCTCTTTCCAGCAACTCATTGTGCTAAGAGAGATAATCCTTGCATTGCCTGTGATTGCTTTGGGTTCAGTTCTCTGCTTAGGAGTAGAAGGACCTACATAAAGTAAACCTTGTGAGAAAGTGTGAACTATGCTAATCTTAGAGAATGCGTGCCAACATTTTTTACCTTTTTTTTTTCCCCCCTGAAGAATGCAAATACATTCCTGAGCCACTGAGTAACTAAATAAACAAACGTACTTCTGCAGGTGACAAAATTTTCCCTTGCTTTCAAGCACTAATGTGCGCATATAGCTACTCCGAGATAAACTCGTACTGTACTTGGATTCCAGAGCACTGCGCTGTGTCTCATGCAGTGTCCTCAAAGCCCTTACCCTGTTTCTATCGGAAGGTAACTGATCCATCTCAGGTTGGAAAGAGAAATGTCACTCTTCAGCTTCTATGGGGATAGAAATCTCCACAGAGAACTCAGAAAAGAGGGATCCTTACCTCAATAGCTGGATTTTATCATCTGCAGACTCTTCTCATTTCCTTTCAGGCCAGAATTATCCTCACCCATGGTAAGAGATCAGCAGTGCAAGGTGTAGACAGATAAGACCATTCCTCTTTTTTTATATCGACTTCCTTAAATGAAAGTACAACATTAATTTCAGTTACTTTAACTCAACAGCTTTCAAAAGTTTGCAAATATTATATTAACTCTCAAGAACACAAAGCTACTTTCATTTTTTTCAATACTGTGGTAAAAAAGTCAGAAGAACTCTCCAATGATTTTGCTGTTTCTTTAGAGGAAAAGCAGAAGTGTATTACTGAAAGCCTGTATAATAGCAGAGTTTGGCTAAAAGAAAAATTAAAAGGAACTTCCTAAGTTTACTCACATCTTAACAAAAGTGGAAATTTCAAAGCAGAAAATACTCAATAGGGAGCGTTTTAGTATGGACGAGCCATACGCAGCATGGTGAACATATTCTGCAATGTTTTTCTGTTGCCTGAAAACAGGAAATCCATTTATCAGGATTATGTATTCTGCAGTGAGAAGCAGATAGCGTTCACCACTTAAGGAGACTCTCCGCTTTTCACACTCAGCACAGAAGGAAATGATACTTCCCCAGGCCTTCCCCAGGCTTGGGGAAGAGTGGCTGGAAAGCTGCCTGGCAGAGAAGGACCTGGGGGTGTTGGTCGACAGCCGGCTGAATATGAGCCAGCAGTGTGCCCAGGTGGCCAAGAAAGCCAATGGCATCCTGGCTTGTATCAAAAATAGCGTGGCCAGCAGGACTAGGGAAGTGATCGTGCCCCTGTACTCGGCACTGGTGAGGCCGCACCTCGAATACTGTGTTCAGTTTTGGGCCCCCCACTACAAGAGAGACATTGAGGTGCTGGAGCATGTCCAGAGAAGGGCAACGAAGCTGGTGAAGGGTCTGGAGCAGAAGTCTGATGAGGAGCAGCTGAGGGAGCTGGGACTGTTTAGCCTGGAGAAAAGGAGGCTGAGGGGAGACCTTATCGCTCTCTACAACCACCTGAAAGGAGGTTGTAGAGAGGTGGGGGTCGGTCTCTTCTCCCAGGTAACAAGTGATAGGATGAGAGGAAATGGCCTCAAGTTGAGCCAGGGGAGGTTTAGACTGGATATTAGGAAATTTTACTTCCCTGAAAGGGTTATCAAGCATTGGACCAGGCTGCCCAGGGAAGTGGTTGAGTCGCCATCCCTGGAGGTATTTAAAGGATGTTTGGATGAGGTGCTTAGGGACATGGTATAGTGGTGGTCTTGGCAGTGTTAGGTTTACGGTTGGACTCGATGATCTTAAAGGTCTTTTCCAACTTATACCATTCTGTGATTCAGTATCATCTCATGGCAGGGAATACAGCAATCGGGAAAAGAGAATGAGGGGAAAATCACATCTGAAAAGAGACAGCAGTACCCGAGCAAGCGCGCTCTGTCTCTCTCCGGCACACACCAAGACTGCAAGCCTGCTTGCACGCGGGCGAGGATCTGTGCAGGACACGGCACTCGGCCTGTGAGCTCTCAAATGTCTCAGCTCTCACTTGGCCGTGAGCGTAGACCGCGTCCCCCCAGCTCCCACTGCCCCCCTTCCAGGAGGGGTCTCGTGCCCTGTCTGAGCTACCGGCATTTGCTGCGTGATGGGAAAGAAGCAGCTCTTGCTATATGTAGATCGGCAGGGAGACTGAGGTGGAAATGAGACGAGGATGGCTTGGGTGACTTCTAGCAAACCCAGGAGACTACCGATCTCCTGACCTGTCTGCGCGAGTGATTAGAGAGTTTTTGCTTATCCAGGTAAAGAGGTGAGAAAGCTACCTGCAGGCAAGCTGTCAGACAGACAGCGTAATGTTTAGGGTTGTACAAATACCTCTTGCTTTATCTTTAGGCATGCAACCGGCCTGGTGCAACCCTACGTCTGATATTCAACCCCACCCTAACAACACAGCCAGCTCCTCCAAGCCCCGTGTTGCAACCTGCTCTCCTCTCTTCCTGCTGCTGTCTGAATCAGGGGGAACAAAAGGGCGCATTGTCTGAACGGGCGAGTGGTTTCATCACAACTTCCAGAAAAGCTGAGCACCGAAAAGGAAAGCAGACAGATACGTTATCTTGTCTCAGTTTCAGTCCCCTGCAAGTGCAGTGCAGTGATTATTTAATGTACAGAGGGCTGGGGGGAGCCTCTATCGCTTGTGGGCTCCTGTGTATTCACAGTTTTGATGCTTGGTATAAAATAGCATTGTACGTCAAGCTATGTGCCATGCAGCAAGACGTCGCTAAATAGGTCAGAACTCCACAAGAAATTGCAGGTAAGAAATAATCTTAGTTATCAGAACAGTAAAAACGCAAACAAACAAAACCCAAAAAACAAAAAACACCATGGAGACAAGGACAACTTACACAGGTACTTAACGCTCTTGGAAAAATCTGTTTTCACTAAGAAAAACACACTTACAGATAAAGATGATGTTGCGCAAGCCTGAAGATTACAGCAAATATTTTGGATAAGACATCAAAATAGTTGCAGTTCAAGCAATTTATGTTTTCCTAATTTTTTATGAGGGTAGGTGGAATTGTCCAAAATATGTATGAGTAAATCAAATGTTTTACATCAATGTCCAAGTATTTTTCCTTCCTGCAGTAGACAATGACAAAAATATCAATGTCTACAACACTGCAGAACTCGGTCTTTTCACGTGGTGCACTTTTAACTTGTTGTTGTTGTTGTTCCTTTCTGTTAACAAAGGACTCTCAAACACCAGTTGCACCCAAACCCAGAAACATTTCTGGTGAAGTGCCAATTGTACTTGTCTAACCCTCTAAGTAGTGCAATAGTAACACTCCCAGTACATGCAGCAAACACGAAGAATGAGCTGCTGTGCAAATACCACTGCAGTTTCCCACCAAGACTTTCAAACTCAGCAACAACAAAAAGTGCTATAAATTTAACAGCAAAATATATGTAGCTCCTTTACCGTCCTCACAGTCAGTATTTGCTGGATGCATGAAGTCAGTTATATGGCAGCATCTGTCAAAAGCAGGAGGGTCTCTTCCCATTTTCACTCCTTAAAAGTCTGCAGTTTAAGGAAAAAAGGAGAGGAACAAATAACTGAAGGACGGTGGCCATTTGAAAGTCTTAATATTTCTCAGAGACTGTTATGCTATCTGCATGTCCTGAAAAGAAAATTGGAAGGAGGAGGGAGGGCAGAAAAAAAAATTTTCATCATATCGTGACTGATGGAGGATCAAGCATTCAAAACAAGAAACCTCTTAGGAACAACTCGCCAAACAGGAATCTTGATCATTTCAGACTTCTGCAAGGGAAGCGACAGTAAGGTGGAACATATTCTGACTTTGGCGAGGCAATAAAAGTACTGACACTGACCTTGAAAGGCTCGTCTCTGGACAGTTGGAGGCATTTCACATTATTTTCTGTTATGCTGAGGAGAAAAGAAGACAAAGCCAGGAATCCTAACAGGGCAAGCTCTGGTCTTCATATGAATTAAAGCTCAAATCACTGAAGTTGATGAATAATTTTGCACTGAGAGTTAACAGTAATTGAATTGGTTTTATATAAGATCATTTTACCTAAAAGTGACTTCCTCCAGCTATGTCACTTGCTCAGTGCCACCTCTGTCACTTTGGAAACTGTACCATTATGAGCAAATATCTCTGGCTGATTGCTGATGAGGGACACATCTTGTCTACCCACATGTATCCAAGGCACTTAAAAATATCTCCAAATATCTCCCCAAAGCTAAAATGAGCATCTTACCAGATGTCGTGGTTTAACCCCAGCCGGCAACTAAGCCCCACGCAGCCGCTCGCTCACTCCCCCCCGGTGGGATGGGGGAGAGAATCGGAAGAGTAAAAGTGAGAAAACTCGTGGGTTGAGATAAAGACAGTTTAATAGGGAAAGCAAAAGCTGTGCATGCAAGCAAAGCAAAGCAAGGAATTCATTCACTCCTTCCCATGGGCAGGCAGGTGCTCAGCCATCTCCAGGAAAGCAGGGCTCCATCAGCATAACGGGTACTTGGGAAGACAAACGCCATCACTCCAAACATCCCCCCTTGCGACTCCTTCCCCAGCTTTATATGCTGAGCATGACATCATATGGTATGGCATAGCCCTTTGGCCAGTTGGGGTCAGCTGTCCCAGCTGTGCCCCCTCCCAGCTTCTTCTGCACCTGGCAGAGCATGGGAAGCTGAAAAGTCCTTGACGAGTGCAGCAACAACTAAAACATCAGTGTGTTATCAATGCTGTTTTCAGCACAAATCCAAAACATAGCCCCATACTAGCTACTACAAAGACAATTAACTCTATCCCAGCCAAAACCAGCACACCAGAAAAGATAGTATTTTTTCCATTTTGCTCCTACAGAAGCAGTGTAAAGAGAGAGTGTTTGCAGTTTTGCTCTGCACTTTCATAATTACCACTATGTCTGGTTATCAGAGTGGGAACATAGAGCACAACTGCTGTTGGAAGCTGCATTTTGACCCAGATCATCCCTCCGTGCACCACGCTGGCAGGGCTACTTTATGCTCTCTGGCACCTGAGAAAAAGGAAAAGGGCAGACATCGCTCTTCTCCGGAGCTGAGAGAGGAGAGTCTGAAGCCAAAGGCAACCTGTGTTGCTCTCCCTGCAGAGCTTTTCACAACTGATTCTCATTCTAATAATGCCTGGTATTTATTAATTTTTAATTAGTTTTGCAGTTTACACCTGTCTAATGTCAAACAAATACTAGCTCCCTTCACCGTCTGCTGCACTTTAAGCCACTAGACAAAAGACACTGCCTTAATATATTTAACCTCTGGGCCTCAACAACTGCAGACAAGCACAAGACAGAGATAAAGCAGTAAAATATTTATGGCTAGATTTAGAAATGGCCTCCAGGTATATGCACCTAGCCTTGTGCTTCATTGCTTTCTATGGGCAAATCAGGAATGCAGCCGCCTACCACACACGTGGTTTCGCAGCCCGAGCTTCATGCAACTGGAAGCGAGTACCCTTAAAGACATACCCACAGGTCTGAAGACAGCATCAACCCGAAAGAGGACGCGAACAAAAGGCTTGGAGGCCAAGCGACGGTGCCGTGAGGCGGGGCAGCTCGCCTCAGCCGAGGTCCCCACCAGCCTCAGCCAGGCAGCAGCAGCAGCACGTGCTGCACGGGGCTCAGGCGCAGCGCGTCCGGCTCATCCGCGAACACACACGCTGCGGGATCAAGCCGCGCTTGGGCAAGAGCTGGCCGTCTGCAGCTTCAGAAACCATCAGACAAACGAGTGGGGCAAAGAATAGAGGAGGCTAAACCTCTTTTACCTATCTACTTCGCTCTTTCCATACCCAGGATAAATTCAGACAAAGAACACCCGAGTAACTTCTGTTGAAGCACTTCAGACTGTTGCTTAATTCAGGGAGGAAGGAGAACAGCTAGTAATCCAAATATAAGATTATTGTTACATTGCCATGGTCTTTGAGAAGCAGAACATGCAGAGTCCCTTTCTCCTTAAGCACAGAAGAATAAATGGATGATTTCCTTGCTCATAAATCCAAGACAATTTTCTATTCACCTCTGTTAATTTTCTATTGACTTCCACACTCAAAGCTTCCCTGGTTTTTGAGTTCAAATTTGTTTCTGGTGCACAGAGACAGAGAGTAACCATTTCTTCTGCCTGTCTCTGCCATCAGTTCCAAGAAGTGCCTCAGTCCCTTGGTGTTAATTCTTCCTCAAGATTAACCATTAATCAAAGACATCCAGTGTTTCAGCTAAACAAGTTCATTCCTCGCCTAGTATTTTCAACAGGGTTTTCTTATATATATTATGTATATACTCCCTCTAACTTCCTTCAGCATACCGATACACTGGGGACACAGTGAGCTTTAAATGTAGGCTGGCTACAGAACTGGATACGTTCTGTCATCTGGAAACAAATGCAAGTATTTCTCCAGTGCATTTATGCTGGATTTACCAGTACTGGTTTCTACTGTGATTAGAGCAGTTGCTGCTGGAAAGTCACTACTGGAGCCACGGGGGACGCCTCGCTCCTTTAAAAGTAGAATTCTGGTTTTCAGGCAGGATGAAGTATTTCACTTAGGTGCTTCACAAGGCACCTACAGCTCTATTGCGTGCTAGCAAAACTAAGGCTTAGACATTGATCCTTTTGTCTCGCTCACTCACTTTGCCAGATCACCCTCACATACTTCCAGGAACAGAAAACTCCTCCTACAGCAATAACCTGGAAAAGAAAAAAAAAACAACCAACCTCCCCCCCACCCAAAAAAACCAAAGTTCTTAAACCCTCTTCTTCTTAATCCACTTTAGTTTCCTTGAAAGTGATTGTGATATCAAATGATTCATTTTGTTGAACCACAAAGGATGAGGTGGAGAGATTTTTTTTTCGGGGAACTCTCACATTTCAAAATGTTGAAGTGAAGGATTCCTCCTCCTTCAGCCTTTCAGTGCATATCTGCAAACAGGGAGTGTGCTCTCCCCGCCCAGGTCCTGCTCCTGCTCCTGCTCAGGACTCCCCAGGGGCGTCCTAGTGAGACCATCCAGTACTTTTCACGAGAGGAAGCAGCTTAATGTTTTTAAGGCGGCTTCTCTTTAAAAGCTTTTGATAGATGCTTGTTAAGTAACACATTTGTGTAATGTTATCCCTGCTGAAACTGATGTGGATGGAATCGGGCAGACAGCACATGTTGCATTACATTACAAGGCTTAACATTTCCCTAATTGCATTGGCCTACTTCTGTGAATCACAGATTATTCTCCTACTCATAAAGCACATCTGAGTCCTTTACGTAGTTGTTCATGCAATGTGATACAATTGCAAGGGTCCACGAGGGGACGAAAACTTGTGATTTAACTATCCAAACGTAAACAGAAAGCATCTCCAACTTTCATCAATACTTTGACCACATACAGGAAATGAGGAACAAAGCTCTCTTATCTTCTGCAACTTGTACACAGATATTTAATTCTTAACTCTTCCTTCCCTTTTACAGAGGGATAAGAAAACGCTAATTGAAATAAGAAAAGCAGCTGACTGCCCCTGACTTGGCTATGTGGTTTTTTCATTTCCATGAGGGAACTTCTGCAGGATGTAAGGCGAAACAAAGCATCAGTACAGAGACCACCAACGGGTACGGGTCAGCCGTCAGCTGACATACCAAGGACTTCCACTCTGTGTCTCTATGCTGAGCTGCATCTTCTGAACAGATGGACCCCCTGGCTATTCATCAAGAATTTGTGCTTAAATGTCCTGTGTGCATGTAACTCCCTGTGAGTCGGGAAGAGTGTCATTACTCCTCTGCTAAGCCGGAGAAGCTATTAGGATAAATGCATGCTGGAGGGTAACTGCATTTTCCTTACCTTGGCCAGTTCCTGAGAAATAGAAGTGCTAAGATAAAGAAAGTAAATAGTCTGCCAGCTAACTCAGGACTGAGCGTTACTTACATGAAATGCTGAAGCAAATGCACTAGAAAAAGTAATTCCAAATGCTTCAACTAAATGAGCCATCACAACCCTGCACAACCTCAAGTGCAAAACCAACACCTGAGACAAGAGCCCGCTGAAGTCAGCACAAGTCCTTAAGCCAGTTTCACTGGGCTTTGGAGCAGGGTCTTTCATACACAACCACTTGGATCCGTGAACTTTCGTCCTACTCATGAATAAATGCAAGAGAGTGTTTCTGAACATATGCAACTGTGTCTAAAGGTCTGCTTTTTACTGCTTTTGCTCTCCATGTAGCAATTTGAAGATGAATCTTTCTGCTGATGCTTTTCACTTTTCTATACACAAAAGCTCCCTATACACAAAAGCTCTGCCAGCAGCAGAGGAAAAAAGTTATCAGCTAAACCCAAACCCCCAAAATTGCAGGCTTCTTTGTAATTATTACTTCTCTAAGCTGCTCTGCTTCAAAAGCAAATCTCGTTATTGCTCATTTAATGATCTCATTGATCATTAAACATTGCCTTTTACTAGAGCTACAGTAACACTGGAAGGATGTTTGATTACAAATGGATAATTTCTTTCAAATGCATTCATGACCCTACTGTATACTTTTTACAAAATATCATAAACAAAGCAATGCAATATGCATGAGCAAAGCAAGCTGCAAATATTAGAACATGCTTATATTCACACAGATGGTTGTTTTAAAGTACAATCACCTTTTTTTTTTTATGGTTATATTTCAAATCAGAAAAAAGCAATGAGAACATTAATTCACAATAAAACGTTTAAACATGTCAACTTTTCCAAAAATAAAAACCTGGTATTTTCAATCCCCCCCAGCACTTCTTTGAGCAAAACTGTTTGCAAACTTAAGTTGCATTTGCCAAACGTTAGGTCTGTCTGAAGCTGAATTTCTCTTGCTGAATTTACTGCTTGCTAAAAGAGAAGGCAAATTGCTGAGCTCTATTACATATAAACATAAAAGGTCAAGCGCCTTTGCTGCATTTGCAGCTTTCTAAATACAGGCCTACTATCCCTCATTAAGGGGCTTAAAAATTATGAAAGGTATCATTATTCACTTCCTATATCCTATGCTAAGTGTTCATTTGCTCAAGTCTGTAATAGCAGCATAACACTGTAATTTAAAAAAAAAAAAAAAAAGGCAGGGATGAGACGAGGAAATTGCTCAGGAAGTGAACACGACGGCTATATCTAAATAGCGAAACTTCTGGCTGGAGTGGTTTTATTCTCCTGGGCACACAAGTAGATGCACTAACTGCAGGTTACCAGTCTCAATAAGATGGTCACGTCTTGTCCAGTGCAAAAGTTGGCTCGCCATAAAAGCCTGCTTGGGCTTTCCCTTCCAGCAGGGAAAAGTCTGCAGCGTGGTCATGCACTTACTCCCATTTCAGCTCAGGGCAAGCTGGACCCTTACTGTTCCCAAAGCGAGCCGTCAGGAAATGCTTCTGCTGCAGATGTTTCTACTGACACACACAGTAAGCAAGCTATCTCAGCGTAGACTTACAACAAAGCACGGCCAAAAGCATGAGATGCTATGTCTTGTTTCACATCTTCTGCTTAACTGTTAACGCTGGGGTGCAAGGTGGAGCAGCAACTGGGAAAGAGGAGGTGGGGAAGGGCTGGCCACAAGTCGACAGGCAGAGTGATCCTGCAATGCTTAGGGAATCACGGGGCAAGAGATCTGCCCTGTAGTGTACTGATCCCATAATAGCCTGTGAATGCTCTGAAAGGGACATCTGCCGAACTAAATCTTGGATTTAATTTTAATCCATGTGGCTTCCTCTGCATTTATCTAGGGCTTTCAAACAGAGAGGAGAGCCTCCGTGCTGACCAAGAAAGAAAATGCGTCATTTAGTTAATGTCTTCGCATCCCTGTATAAAATGCACAGAAAGCATCCTCTTGCTGACTTGGAAACTCCACGCAATCGCCAAACATACACCACGGGGCTCAGCCGACCGCAAGAAAACTAAGTGTTGCTCCGTGACCAAAGAGCAAATTGTCCAAATGCAAACTGCTGAGTCATGGGGTGTGTCACCACAGATCCTCCCATGAAAATGCCTCTGCCACAGTCCAAGGGCAAAGTGTCTGACCTGAACAGATGTCTGTGCACCCAGGTTTTATACACACTTCGTTTAATAGATCATGATCTTGACCAGTTTGTTCTCTCAGTCCTAAAGCTTCCAGAAGTTGGACAGAAGCAAAAGACACTTTAGGCAAAGAGCCTCGTGCAACAAACTGGTACACAGTCCCAGCTTGACTGCACAAAACTGGCAGTCCAGCAATTTTTTCATGCCATCAACAGCTGTTGCAGGCCGAAAGGGCAACAGAAATGGAGAGCTTAATCTGCAAGAAATCATCAGCAGAGGGAGATAAGGTTAAATCAGTTCAGCGCATTACTAACTTCATTATTTTAAACTTGCGGGCACAAATCACTTCCCATTTTAGGAAGCACAGGAATTTATTTGATTGTTCACATGTGCAGTGAGCAGAATCTGGCAGAAAGGAAGAATTATTTTTTTCTTCAGGAGAAGAAACCTACCTCCTGATCCTGTAAAGACCTGCACTCACCTGAGTAATAGGTGCTCCTGAGCAGCAACCTTTGTAAATCCTACTGTTTGTGTAACCATGCTCTCTGCCAGACCCTAAGGTGTTCAGAGCAGCGCTGAGGGGAGGGAATAATGCCTGCCCATAACGTGTGGCCTGAGTACGGCTTCCACTGGACAGGGACCAAGTTACACATTTGAAAATACAAAGTTAAAGAGTTGGTCCTCAGCACAGTTCTGCCACAGGTTGGAAAGCTTTTCTCCTGAATCTGCATTAACGATTTCCTATAGGTAAAGGGACAAAGGGCTGTTTACTACCTCATCATTCATTTGAGGTATAATTGTAGCACAAAGAACTGCTTGTGCTTCATCCCAACTCAACAGAGGGAACCCTTGGAGTGCAGGTACGGTTTTAACTTATTAACCACCTCACATCAAAAGCAAAAGCTAGATTACCAGTGTTCATACTAATGCTTTACCACATATTATCACTGGCAACCCTGCCAAGGTAAGAGGAAACTGCTGTCTGTTGAAAACAATCCCTGGAGAATACCTTCTGCTTTCCCCTTGAGAAGGTTGAGAACCAGAACCCGCAACATACTGCTGTGTTCCACTCTCTGCTCCAACATCAAGTAAACTGAACTTCTCAGTGTCTCAAAATCTTGCAAATGTTTGTAAAATAAGTTTGTTTCATATTATTTCCATTTACTTCTCTCCAAGAGCAAAGTTTTTGAGAACTGTAAATATTGCTTCAGTTTTCTGCTAATGAAATGGGAAAAAAAAAAATCTCAGCTGCTTCTCTGCAACTGAAGGAACTGTCATGCCCCATAGAGGCTGCTTTATGTGTAATGAACAATTAAAAACTGGTGAAGTAGGGTTTTAGTTAAACCACTTTAAACTTCCCTTTTCGGGATGCACTCAGAACCACCACCCCGCCCCTTGACATGCTGGAGGAAAGGAATGCTAAAGCATAAATCTGCAGTCAAGGCAAGTCCAAAAGCAAGGAAGTGCCACCAGTAAGGTTGGCTTTGACAATTTGCCTCAAAACTCATATTACACCAGTTCCAATTAGAAGACACGTTGGGTGGGGGTTTTTTGTAAACTTTCTCTTAGCTCTAAAGGCTGCTGGTGGTTGAAAACTCAGCTATTGACACCAGGGGAAAACATGTATTGCATGGAAATGAGTTGACCGGTGGCAAATGATTTATGGTGGGAGCTACAAGGATCTGGCACCTGCTCATCCCAGGGGAGAACGCTTTGGTTAGCACTGCTCTCTGCACCTGCAAAGAATGCCCACAACCGTTTATTTATACAAAGTGAAGGAGCTTCAAAGCAGATTCGTGCAGTGACATATCAGACCTATCTCTTTAGCACCAGAAAGCTTTGCTCCAATGCTGCTGCATTCTGGTTGCACACAAAGAGGAAAGCAAAGCATGGCAGCACTGAATGGACTTTGTTAAGGTGAAAGTACAAGTTAATTGGAAAAAGAAAAAACAAACAAAAAATCACAACATCTATGAGTGATGAGAAGCAGTAACATCACAGAGCTCCAACAACTAATGTGCATTACTCATGGACAGAGTTTGCTCGCATCCTCTTTCCCCTTCTTCACTGATAACGGCAAAAAAATACATCTTAAATCACTTTGTTCTTTATGACAAAGGCCTGGAAGTTATATTTTCTTTTTTTGTTTGGTTCTTTTTTTTTTCCCCTGGCTCCTCTGTTTTAATGAGATTGCAGCTATTTAAGGCATTGTTCTATAATTAGATCAGATACTGGAGGACTTCACATTAGTTAGAAATAATCTGAGACAGCCATTTCTTGGCTTGCTCCACACTTTTTACATTTAAAAACAAAAAACATCATCTGACTCAGCTCCCTAGTGTCTATTTTATTATTTTCTTCTAAATGGCACTTGAAAGTATTTCTTGCCCTTGAAAACAAGCTGACAAACTCCAGTACCCAATTTGCTGTACTAATCCAAGAAAGTCACAAAGCTTGCTTGTTATCTGAGGGAATGATGCATTTGCTCTCTCTGTGTGTGTGTGTGTGTGTGAGAGAGAGGGGGGGGAGAGAGAGTCATGATGGCATACTTGTCACGGGGAGTGGTTTGCATATTAATAAACAGTATATAGGAGCCTTTTCCACCGAGGCCAGCACTCAGAGGGACTCCTGTGCACTGAGGAAAGGACCACGTATCACTGCACCAGAGTGAGTTCTGTTTCGGCTTTGCTTACTGCCACGGTCTGGCCCCTCTCTTTCCCCTTTCTTCTTCTAATCTTATTCTGCCCTCCCTAGGGCTGCTGTTACACCAGCTGCGTGGGGGTTATCCTTGTCAATTATGCTTCATGTAGAGCACGTACTGAGAATATTTCATTTTTAGAGTTTTGTTAGGTTTATTCAACGTAAGTCTCTGACTAGTGCTACTGGCATAGCAAGGGATAACCATGAGCTCCGCACACCGGCTGCAAGTGTAACTCAAGTCCCCCATCTATATACCTTCTTTGCTACTTACAGGCATCTTTAAACTGCCTGCTGTACTTAAGACATCTGTACAATCACATGCACTGCCACAATCAGACTCCAAAACTTATGGACTGCTTTTCTAGAGGCAAAAAGGTAGTTCGCTAGCCTGTTGTTACAGCAAGCGCCTGTTTCTCACCAGTGCCTGATGCTATCAGTAATGAGCTACTTTGATAAGGAGGATACTTGTCAGAGAGACGCCTTCCAAAGAAAAGACAACCTCATCAGCTAGCAGCAAAAAGTTGGTGTGGGGAAGCTCCTGGCATTCTGCAGGGAGTTTTCAGTAAGTGAAAAACCATTTTGAAGCAATATTCTATTACATGCAAAGGCTGACTTATATGCATCCACTTACATAACCAAACCAAATCTAGGCTAATGTCAGAGGAATTAGATGAACATTATGCAGCACCAACCAATTCTTCCAGGTCATTTTTGTGCGCTATTCTGTCCGTTTTCCAAATTCCTATCTTCTGGTTCACCAGTGGATTAACATACTCTCATCCTAATTCCCACCATTATTCTATAGAGGAAAACCTCCTGCACCTGCTTCCACTTGCTATATTTTTCTCCTTTTCAAAACTCACAGGGCTTTTTTGCTGTTGATTTTTGTCTTTGACTTCAAAATGATATTCTGAATATCTGTTCAGGATTTTTTTTTCTTTAAGTGCCATCATTTGCCTGTGTGCATAATCCTCCCACACACATTTGCTCTGCTAAAAGCCATCCTTCATTCACTGCTCGTTTCAAACTATCCGAGCAAACAAACCGTAGCTATGAAGTATTTTTCCTGGACTTCTGTGCTCCTTAGAACTGTTTGTAAACACTGGTACTTTTATACTCAAAAGTTGCAACTTTTGTAAAGCAAAAAAAAAAAATTTAGGCAGAGCAGTCTTTTGTAAGTTTACTTTTGTTTATTCTTTTGTTTTCTTTAATCCAAGATAGAATCCACCTCTCCCTAAAAATGCGTACATAGTGTGAATTACTCCCTCCTGGAGATGCACACATGCCCAGACACACAATCAAATCTATTTGGATATAAATAAGACTGAACATCTCCAAATTTTAAACCGAAAACCTTTTGCCAGTTAGCTCAAGAGGGGGAAAAAAACCCAAAACAACCTGCCAAATCCCACAGATACATTTTAACGTGTCATCATTTTAAAGAACCTCACTTAAGTGGAGTCGATCTGCTAAAATTCCCATAAAACAAGCTACTACAATGAACAGAAAAAATGAAATGCTTAATTTTGCACCTCTTTAGAAGCAACTAAAAACATTGCTGGAATGACTCTGTAAAGCATGAGGATGAAATGGAACAGGAGAGAAAACAAGGACATTCAGATGTGTCAGACACATCTACACTTTGGATTTGGGTAGCAGATGGCAACGGGAGGAGGAGAACAAAGAAAGGTATACAAAAAGGATGGTTTGCAAAGTCTCTCAGTCTTTCTTTAGTTGATGTTTGACAACAGGAAAGAACAAGTGTGGGACGCCAGTCTCTGTAGCTGTATGCCTCAGGTAAATGAGGATTTTGTGCCAGGGTACTCTGGGGCGGAGCAGGGAACCTGCAGCAATGGGCACTGCCCCAGAGCCAGACTCTGCCTGCTGCTTCCATGAGCCCGGGTGCAGTCGGCTGCAAACAGCTGCCCGGACACTACTTTCTGCTTAAGTGTAGGGACACATAGGTTAGGGTTTTACATACCGAGCAGTTAGTGACCATAAGGCATGGAGTCTTGGACGTTTACAGCTTATGGCCAAATCTAGGTGGTCCCCCAGGCTTCTGGGCAGGTGTTGCTCAGGGCTGTAGGTCCACACTTCCCAGTGCTGCTCCTCTGAAGAAGTCTGGCAATGTCCTAAGAGCGCTTTAGTGAGGTCCTGCGTCTCCTCAGGCTCACTCTGGCTGCGAAAACAATTTCAAAATACCTGAAAACACAAGAGATCTGTGCCCCAGCCCAGGGCGCTGGTGCCTCCTGGGCAGGGTGGTATGTGCCAGGTGCCCTAGGGCAGAGCAGGACACCAGGAATTCGTGACCAGGAGACCTGGTGGGTGGTGCTGGAAAACTCTGGAAAGTGAATAGAACTTTGCCCAGTCTCACCCACCCTGGCTACAAGGAACATATATTGTCCTGAAAAACCTACCTAATTTTTCGTGCCTGTAATTTTGTTTCTTTTTGGCAAGTTGTACAGTGGATTCACAACATGCGACAGTTCAAAATAGTTTAGACTAGCAGGGGAAGGAGTTGGCGTTTGTACTCCCCCTTGTACATACACACACACAGGTACACGTGGCTGGGATAGGGAAAAAAGCTCATTTTTTCACATCCAAGGAAAGATGCTAGGTGGCCAAGACAGTTGTTATACAAATTACTGTGCTGGACGAGCTTGAGAGTTCAGGAAATGGACATGAAATGGTGGTGGCAAAACCAGCAGCTGCCTTTGGGGAGCTGACTAAGCCACTGCGCACACAGCAACGTACTCGCAGCTGCGCTCTTTGCTTTGCAGGGATATTGGGGGGGTGCTGATTTATCTGAAGACTACAGAGACAGATGCAAGGCATGAATTTTACAGGAATGACTGGTGTTGGCAAGAGTTAAGGTTATTTAGGCTTTTGTTCTACCACAAAACGCTTCAGGGAATTCTTAAAACATCTGATGAGGAAATAAAAGACTTAAATAGTCTCTCCTGAGAAATTATCCTAACCACTCCTTAGTCTGCATCTTTCTTGAGATCTCTCCTCTTGCAATTTTATTTACCAGTATTTTGTGGTCTCAGTTGTGCAATTCATTCATTTTAAGTTCATTACAGCTTGGGAGGCTGCACAAAACACTTTTAAAAAAGTTATTTACATAGAACTGGGGCCGAGTAGCTGCAAATCAAAAGACTGAGGATCAGACAGAAAGCAAAGTCATCACAGACGCTCAGGCCCTAAACTGAAGCGCCTGGCACGCAAGGCAGAAGGAGCAGCACGCTGCCGAGGCAGCCCAGCGAAGCCCCGTCCGTCACCGCCTCTCTGCCTCTCATACCTGCTGTGTAAGCGCTCCCTCAGTCCCTTCGGTCAAAATGACTGGGGTGAGCTTCAAACACCTGAATTCTTATCACCCCGCCCGCAGCTGCTGAGGGCAGGCACATGCAGAGCAGCAGCGAGGAAGTCAGCGTGAAGAAAGCCAGCGGACCCTGGTGTTCTCCTTCAACAACCGTCTTGGCAGTGACCACCCATTCACTGTCCAGACACAATGAACTCTCACCTTCAAAAAAACCCTAACAGAATAAGTATTTTTCTAATCCTCCTCTTTCACCAAGGTGTGCTTTTTTCCCAGTGTTCTTGAAAGATTTTTCTAGAGCTCCGATTTCCCACATCAGCAAACCGAGCCCGGAGCTTCCTTGGACAGATAATTGCTTTAAGCTCCCCACAGCCTCTTTTTTAAACCCACACACTGACAGCTCAGGCTTTCAAAAGCCCTCTCTCACACGGCGGAGCTTTACTTAGGTAAACTTTACTTTACTCTTAGGTAAACTTTTTACTTTACTTTTTCTTAGGCAAACTTTTTACTTTACTCAGGTCACTTAACATACTCATATCATTAGTACTCCTCAGTAATCCCACAGCAATGCCTTAAAAACTCTTCTCATGTTAGGAGACTAATTTCTACCACAGGTTGCAAATAACCAGCACACTGGGAAATGACATGCAAAATCCCACTAAAAAAAAAAAATATATGTGCTTTAAGCTGTACATATATGTAATCTTTAAAATCACGCTAAGAAGTATCAGGCCACAACCATTACGTTTGTGGTTGTTATTTCAAAACTCAACCCTACAGCAAACTGCATGAACATTTACTTCAGATGATTTGTGTATTAAACAGAAAAGAGTGTGCAGGTTTTAGCTCTTTTCTCTCCAAGGTCCGGATTGTTATCCGGCATAGAAAAAGAAGGGATCAAATTAAAATGTTTATTTTCTATAACTGGGGCAAAGCAGGAAAAGAGACCACCGCTTTTCAGAAAGAGAGTTTATGTCAGACAGAGCTGACAGGAATTAGATAGAATTACTTAAAGCTTTTCACTTTATTCTCTGTCAAAACACAGACTGCTGTGGAAATCTTCCATTGGAAGATTTGCAGTCTTCCATTAATCTGCCAATATTCTCCAATCCTTCTCCAACAAAAGGGCGGCAGAAATGTTCTTATTTTCTTTGCTAAAAAAGTATTAATAAAAACATCTTTTGGCAGGAAAAAAACCACAAACCAACAAATCATTACTATTTTTAGTTTTCAAAGGCTGAAAATATCTCTTAAGCCTCTAATATTTTTGACTCTGTGTTAAAAGCAGGTGAAGTTTATGCTTGAGAAAAGGAAAATGAGCATTTTTCCTTTTCGCTGTGCAATAAGAGAGGACCGTCTTGATCTTCGATTCTCTGTTTCCTAACGGGAATCCCAAAGTGATTAGCTTCCCCATTCAGGGAGTACATCACATAAGATACCTACCGTACCCCTCAGTTTTTTCCAGGGAAAGGCAGAAGTTATTTGTCTTAGTGTTACTTACGTCCGGATGAACAGCTTGGATTAAGCCAGTGCCTTTGCCAGGCAGAGTTGCCAGCCTTCCTCACAAGCAAGGAGTCAGAAGGCGACCAACAGCCACCCCGTGGCTGGTTCTTGCTGGCACAGGCAGATTTCTCACCATCAGACTCTTTTCTCTCCAAAAAGGGCCAATACATCACTATTTCTGTCTGTAATTTCAACTCTGAACTTAGACTTAAAATATAAAAATGGAGAATCTTTAGAGAGAATAATTTTTCATCCGAGGGAAAAAATTTAAGGCATTCCTCTAGCAACCGATTTGATCGGCAACCAGGAGGAGAGCTGCACCGTGCCCTGCAGACAAGGCAAGGCTGCTTCCCAGCTGGCTCCTGCCCTTTCAGCATTGCTCAAGCAGGAGAAGGTAACCAAGCATGCCTTTCCCCAAACCTTTCTGACTGTTAGGTTAGGTGGGTTAAATGAAAAGGAAGAAATACTGGACACTGGACATTTTCTATCTTTCCCACCTTGCTAAAACTGCAAAGTGCATTTTATAAAGTTATAGCTGTGGAAGCTTTTCTTTACTTGCCTTCTACAATAGCTATTTAAGTCTTGTCTCTCTGGTTCATTCCTCTGAAAACTGAAAATTTAAAAAATGAAGGCAGGAAGACTCACTTGGACAAAGAAACATTTTTTTAAAACTGAGGAAGGAGAAAGCTGCTTTAATACTCTGCTCTCCAATTACAGGCATGAGGATTTCACATATCTGAGAAGGACAATAAGCAAGACAGGCAAAACTGAACTTAATATTCCTTATGTTTCTCAGGCGAAATAAGGCAGAGTAAGTCTCTTTCCTGGTTAAAAACCTTTCTTTGTACTCCATAAAATAACACAACTCTCCCCAACCCCTAAGGATCAGAACCAAAAATCCATGCTTCATACTTGGATAGGTCACTCCTGAGAGCCTAAGGAAAAATTCTTGTCTAATGTGTGAAGACTCTTTTGTCTGTATATACAAAGAAAAAACCCGGTACACCCAGCCAGCTTCTCTTCTTTCCCTTTCTTAAATTGAGTTTCCTAATTGACATTAGCACTACTGGGCCCTATGACTGGGAGTCAGGAAAAGAAGGAATAGTTTTCCCTCTGAAATGCCAGTATTACCATTAATGGAAAATGGTCAGCCGATACTGGTTGTAAGAACTTCAAGCTGTGTACGTGGCATGGTGCATCTAGGACATCACAGAAATACATGAGTAAATATATGAATGGGCTGAAATTACACTGCCCCCTCTACCCAAATCAGGCTGTTGAGTATGCATCCATTGCAAATGTACTCATTGAATTTCCAGGCCAACTTTGCAGAAACACCTTGTAAAGAAATAGCAACTGCTTTGAAAGCAGCACTAAGAACAAAAAGAAAGAAAAACGTCCACCAAGCTTTTCGGCTTTGGCTAGATTATTGCTTGGAGAGGGCACGAACTCTGTTTCACGCTTCATAAAGCAAGATGCTTCTTGGCAGAAAGATACCTGTAGGCTTACACGACTGGAATCCGAGTTGTTGTTATACTTTGGCCTTACAAAATCATGAAAATGGAACGTATAATATCAGCTCCAGCAACCCAAACATTCCAAAGTGATATAACAGCTTAATCTTATAATAAAATAAACAGAGGTACGCACTGACTGAACCATCACTCGCTAGTCCTCAGAGGGACTTTTTCACCTTCCTCTTCAGACATGGCAGCGCCTTCCCTTCTCACGCCCTTCAGCAGGCACTGGCTTTCCTCCGGGAGGTTCCGAGGTCCAGCCTGCTCTCCCAGTGGCCGATGACAGGCCCTGAGTTCGCAGAGGCAGCCCTGAGTTGTATTTGCACAGGGCAATGAAACGGAGCTCCCTCAAGGACCGAGTCTTGGTCTGGCTGCAGTTCAAGCGAGGATGACGACACTACAGGCAGCCGAGACCTCCAGCTTCCCCTTTTTGGCAGGCCCAGGGCCGGGGCAGCATTGTGTCAGGTGCTAGCTGCTGTGCTTTCCATAGGTGACTCCTAAATTAATGAAGAACCCTCATGTTAAATAAATATACATACAGTGCAATGCATCATCTCTTCCAGGCAGCCGGTTCGAGTCCCAGATTTTTAGAAATACCCAGGTGAACCTTAAACCAACCCCACAAGTCTTGCTTGCTGGAGGGAATAGTTGGGCTTTTTTAAATCCTCTAACAATGATGAAGCCTTAAGGCAAGGAAACCCTTAGTTTCTCACGGTGCAAAGTACAATTAAAGCGGACTTTGCACCACGAGGTCCTTTGTCAGACTTTGGATGGATGTGACAAATAGCTCAACTTAGCTGGTTTCTCCCCATCTGCCCCCAGCTCAGGGAAAAGCTCTCTGCTGCCTGTCGCCTCAAACATTAATAAACTTATCCAAGAAAATGAAATAAAGTGCTGCCTTTTGTTTTTATTTTTTTTTCTGAATTCATATACTGAGTATCTGCATTCAGGTTTTGGTGTCTGTTACTAGCCTGAGGAATAGTTCCTCGTATTACTTTGAGGGCTGGATTTTCCAAAACAGAGATGAAACGCTGTTCCTCTGCAAAGTCCAGCAGAGTTTTGGTGTTTCCTTCCACGGGGCGAAGGCTCAGGCTGGGCGTGCAGGACTGCACAGCGGCTGGCAGAGGCGGCCTGCTCGGGGCTGCACAGGGCACGCACCCAAAACTCCTCTCGAGCAGGCGAAATGCAGGCAGCGCGCTTGTGCTTCACCCTGTAAAACAGCGTGGGGACACATACGCTGTCACCCAGTAAAAGCAAAAGCAATGCATACCTTGCAGACACTGGGACTGTTTGCTTCTGGATCCTCCCGGTACGTTCATGCAGTTTCCAGTCTGCCAGGGCTATTTCTCTTCTGTACTAGTGCTATCTGAAATTCAGCGTTTTAGTTCTCAGAGAATGACACTGATTCCTTCCTGGGCTCTGGTTTTTCACTCTAATCTTGCTTGAAGTTTTCAAACTGATTGCTCGGTCCTGCTTCAACTGGAATAAAAGCATCCCAAATTCATCAGGTAATACAGTATCTCCATAAAGACATGAACAGTCTTAAATTATTTGAAATCTGTCCTAAGATGTCCGAGATGCTTGTAACTTCAACCTGAATTTTGACTCATGAGTAACGTGGAGGATGCCGCCTTTTACACATATTTGACCTTCTCTCAGATTTTCTGTTTGATTTTGTCACTGAGTGGCTCCAAAAGTTGAATTTAATCACAAGATCCACTAATCTTCTGTTTGAAGGTATGTTAAAGCCAGTTAAGCTGGCTTTAAGAAAGCCACAGAGGAAAGTTAGAAAATCAGCTAAAAGGGTCAACAACTTTAAAGTGTTAAAGCCAATTTAGTAGTAAATTTAGACTAGTTGAGTTCACTGCTTTGGAAGTTGTATGCGATAAAACTGGGGCTGAGGTTTCCACAGGTGCTGTCAATGTAGGGCAGAGCAGGTGTACAGGTGTGTCCCAGCCATGTATTCATCGCTTTAGAAATTGAAAAACCACTGCTTAGATGGCAGATTTATTGGCAAAAGGTAAATCAGCCCCCTCCTGCATTTATACACACTTGGCTTTGCAATGAACTCATCTGAACAGATTTAATAGCACTAAACAGGTGGCTAAATGTTTGCAAGTCTAGGCACTAAGGTCCTTCCCCCACCAACATCTTCCAGTATTTTTAAGCCATGACTAAATCTAAAAAAAGAGAAATAATTTTAAATAATTTTAAAGATTCCCCTGCCCCCCCAAAAAAAAAATCCAAAAGCACAAAGTCAAAGACCCAAAATAGACCTTTTTCCCCTCGAAGTGATATTTTTCAATCATTTAAGCATTTTGGACATTTTTTAAAGGGTTTTAATTTGTTTCTCATGATCTATTCCTTTACAAAACACACTGGGAAAATGAGGTAAAGGAGGATAAGGAAAAAAACCAACAACTTACTTGTATGTTTGGCAAAAAGCTATTCCAAACACAACCATTTCTTTCATTTAGAAATATATCTGTAATTGTTTAGGAAGCCCTACTCCTGACATTTCACAATGAATACAAATAAAAAATAAAACCTACAAACATTTATAAAAACATGCTTACAATAAAGCTGTAGAGGCCTTTAAAATGTCAAGTATTTTTGGTAAACTCACTGTAAGGTTGGGTTTTTTTGGTTCACCTAAAAAAATTCGTAAGCTTAAATGTGCATCAGCACTGCAAATATTTGATTACTCCTTATGGTGTATTCGTTAGAAATTTGTTTAGCTTTGCTTTAGACATTTCAAACAATAGTTTCCACTGCTTCCTTGACAGCCCAAAATATTCCAGAGTCAAAGACTTCCTGATCTTCAGCCAAAATTCCCTTTTCTTTACATCATCTCACTACTCCTGATTATACATGTCTTTGTATATAAAGTTCTCCCACAGTAAGAATTAGACTCTTTCAAAGTACTCGCCACCAGAAATGTTACGCTTCACTCATCTCCAGCCCGCTCTACATATAGCTGTCTACTGCCTTCCTCATGACTGTACCTTAAAATCTTCTGTTCTTGTGCTTTTAAATGCCTTTCAGCTGTCAACAACTTTCTGCTAACACGGGGCTAAGGGGGCTAGAGGTAGCTGAGATACTGGAGCCATTTGTGAGCGGTGTAGTAAGTCCAGGGCACTGGAATTTCTGTTGCTGTTTATGAAGAAAGCTCTGCGGACACCCCTAACGAAGGGCAGCAGACACTGGGGTTTGCATGCTAAAGGTCGTGTCCTCTCCAAATGCAGATTGAACCAGAAGTATTCGCTTGTGTGCTGCTTTTGGCTGGGACAGAGTTAATTTTCTCCACAGTAGCTAGTATGGGGCTGTGTTTTGGATTTGTGCTGAAAACAGTGTTGATAACATAGGATGTTTTCGTTAGCACTGAGCAGTGCTGACACAGAGCCAAGGCCTTTTCTGCTCCTCACCCCACCCCACCAGCGAGGAGGCTGGGGGTGCACAAGAAGCTGGGAGGGGACACAGCTGGGACAGCTGAGCCCAGCTGACCAAAGGGATATCCTATACCATAAGGTGTCATGCTCAGCATATAAAGCTGGGGGAAGAAGAAGAAAGGGGATTGACGTTTGGAGTGATGGCGTTTGTCTTCCCAAGTACCCGTTATGCTGATGGAGCCCTGCTTTCCTGGAGATGGCTGAGCACCTGCCTGCCCATGGGAAGGAGTGAATGAATGCCTTGTCTTGCTTTGCTTGCGTGCACAGCTTTTGTTTTCCCTATTAAACTGTCTTTATCTCAACCCATGAGTTTTCTCACTTTTACCCTTCCAATTCTCTCCCCCATCCCAGCAGGGGGGGAGTGAGCGAGCGGCTGCATGGGGCTTAGTTGCTGGCTGGGGCTAAACCACAAGTTGCCTCTAAAAAAATTGGAAAGTAAGAATCAAGTAGGTTTTTTTTCCCCCTTTTACTCCCAAATCACTAAGTCATGTCTAGTTTGAACCTCAGATAACACATGCTCTTTTAGAAATGCCATTCCTCGCTCTCAGCTGACCACACAAAATCAGAAGCAGGGGGAAAAAAAAAGCTCCAAGCTCATCCTCCCTGCCTACATTAACTTTGTAGACATACAATCCAAACTCATCCTGCATAAATAAATAATAAAGTATAATAATATATAGTATTATTATATAAGCACAATAAAGCATAAAAAGTAACAAATCTGGGCACAAAATTTGAAAATAGAGTAGCAAAGTTTTGCTGGTTACCTAAAACATGTTTGGAAAATTTGGAATTGTCAACGTTTTTCTCTTTAGAGAAAGAAAGAGTTACACCTGTAATCTGCGAGCTGTGTTCGCCAAGCAGCAGACAAACTTATTTTGTGGTAATTAACACATCTAGAAAACTAACCACATCCTAATGTAACTAATTTTGCCTGCAGCTTCCCTCTTTTATACAGCGCAAAGGAACACGCTTCCTTGACTTGAAAAAATTAATTGTGGTGGTGTCTTTGTTTTGAAACACTTGTAGATATCTCCATTGGTAACTCTCCTCTCTGCTCCTGCTTCTCTGCTGGGCCATCAGCTGTGAAAAGTCTCCACTTACCAACAATCTCTTCTGGCCCTGCTGTGTGCTGCGGGGGAACAGGTAACTTCCACAATAAGTTGAGCAGCCTGCAATGTGCTCATTTGCTGTGATTTTTTTTTTGCCTTTGCTGCTCTGAGGATGCAAAGTAGATGTTTTGACTTTTGAGGAGAAAGCAGCAAAGGCAGTTTGCTCTTTTCAGGGTGAATTAAGTGCAAGCTTTCCCAGTTTCTGAACAAAGAGCCTCTCCCTCTAAAGTGAAAGCTGATGATACATCTGCCCTCAAGCATACGTTTTCAAAGGCAAGATGACTAAATAGGGGGGTGTTTTTATTGCAAGGTTATGTAGTAGCACTTACTCATTAAAAAAAAGTCCCCTTTCTTTCCTAGTGCGGATGATCTGTGTTGCATGTTTTATTACTAACACTCTGAATCTGATGGTTATAAAAGAATGGTAAATGACATGCAAGGTCTACTTTAAGGCCAAAATGAGAAAGGGTTGTGCTTTGGGTGAGGAGGTGGATGGTTGTTTTAGTTTCTTTTAGCCAGTACATTTAAATCTTAGCTGAGCTCGTAGATCTCTCTTATTAAGGTGCTATATCTGCAGAGTTTAAAAGCTTACTTTTGGTTTAAAGCGGCCTTAGCTGTTCACCTTTCCTGCACCATCCTTGTTGTACAACCAAATTCATGAGTATTTTCTTTTGTTGCCTGTTACACCGACAAACAAATAGAGCCTTCCTGTTACATGATTCCTAGCTACAACAGAAGGAAAAAAAAAAATCACATGAAAACCTAACAAAGTAACTTCAAGTTTTCTTTTGGCTTCTGTACAAGAAACTGAGAATTTGATGACAATTTTATCAAAACAACAGTATAGACTGGTTTCCATAGCAAATTTTCCTTTTAAAATAACTTGGGTCAATTATCTACACAACTAGGGTAATAGTTAATGAGAAAAATCACAACAGTTTGGCAATTCTCATGATTTGGTCTTGGAGGAAGGTCTCCATAAGCAATAGAGGCTGAGCAGGGCAGGCTTGAACAAAATTGCTGCTCAAGACAGCAACTATCTTCTGTTACAGTATATAATTTTAGATTTGCACTCTGAAAAACACTTTATAAAAATGGCCTGAGTTTGGAGTCACAAGAAAAATAAGTGAAAGCTGAAAGTTCTTAATATGCCTGAAAAAAATCAAGCCATCTTTCTGGAGATACACAAGGAGGAACTGCAGGTTTAACTGTCATTGTCCACGTCTGAATATTGTGGCTGACAAATGCAGAACGAAAAGCTGTGACTAATGCAATGATTGCAAAGTACAAGACATCATGGCTTAGTGTAATATGTCCTTTGCATTGTACAAGCATGTCTTTCAAAAACGAGCATATGGTGCGCTTTTGTAAAGGGAGTTGAGTTACTCATATCTAAAGCAACACGGTGTCTTTCCTTTCAGGGATCCAGCATGCCACAGTACAAGCTGACATACTTCAATCTGCGAGGACGAGCAGAAATCAGCCGCTACCTGTTTGCCTATTCGGGCAAGAAGTATGAAGACCACAGGATAGAAGCAGCAGACTGGCCCAAAATCAAACCAAGTAAGTAGCACAGGATCTTATATCTGAAGCTCCGCTAGAAACGCTGTCAAAAAGCAAAGCACTTGAAGAGGTACCTATATGTTTCATGAGCAGAAATACATTTAATTCTTGGCTTTAATTAAGCCTATGGGAATTTTATTGTCTAGACAGCCAAAATGTCATTCCTGATGCCCTCACAGAAGTCCAGATTCAAATCTTCAGACAATCTAAAATGACTTACCTGCTGTCACCCAGCTGGGCTTTTACTCCTTAGCAATTCAGTTCCACTTTTGTCTGCCTAAAGCTAACCAAAGCATGCTAATCTTCTCAGGTTCTTTGGAGGATATGGTCTCAAAGACCACATCGCAGCCTTCACCCTGGGTTTAGAAATTCAAATTGGAAATAAGTGTCTAGAAGGACACTCCTATGCAACCAGAAAGTTCTTCAGAGAGGAAAAGTGATGAGAGAAAACAAAAAAAAAAAATCAGCTGATATAGCAAAGAGAAAACAAAAGGATCAAAAGAGATGGTAGAAAATAATTGTTCCTAAGAACAAGCCCTACCAGCCCTTCCAAGAGTACTCTGCAGACTACTGTACCCCACCATTTCATGTTTTTTAGTTAAAGTAGCCTCTTTCCAGCTATTAAAGCTATTTGTTATTTCTGTTCATTAAATTAGCCTTAGTTCAAATGAAACAGATCTTGAGTTTAGAGACTGGGGATATGAAATCAGAGATGTCTGTGTCTTCCTTTCATGGATTTGGCCCATATTTTGCTACACAGGCTATGACTTTTCACATCCAGAATGAAGAATAACGCCTTTAGTTTGGGGAGAAGGCACAACTAATGCACAAGGTGATTTCTATTAATCAAGCAATGTTTCTTGATAGGCTTTCACACCATTTAATAAGCCCAGCCAGTGGGCTACCAAATTCTTGTAGGGCACAGTTAAATTTGGTCTTTCCCATAATGTTTGCAGTGAGTTGAACGACAAATACTCAAGCACTGCTGCTCTCCAAGTGGCAGCTGAAACCATCTGTGGTGCTCAAATCTAGAAAACACTAACAACCCACAGAGTGGAGTGTAAATGAAGCAGTGAAAATGGGGTATTTTCAGTTAGGGATGACTGACTTTGGAAACCTTTTCTTTGTGAGAGCTTAAGCCTGTTGACCATGTGGTATAGCTTATTTCTCTCCCATCGCAGTTCTCAGGGAAGCAGGGTAGAAACCAAAGGTGAGATTGAGAATTCAGATGGACTGAGGAAAGCTCTGCATAAGCCTTTTTCATACTTAACTATGCACATATTCGCATGTACACACACCCACTTATGTCCTGAAACAAAGTTCAGAGAATATTAGCGAAGTATAATTCTATGTAGAGTTTTGCATACTGATTTTTAAGCAAGACAAATTAAAAAGACAAAGCATAAGTAGTGACTTAAAGGCTACAGAGGCATTCATATCCTAGGATAAGATGTTCTAACAGTGGATCTATCAGCCAAAGTAAAGGCATTGCATCTCTCTCTGGATATTGATGATGGCCCTAATGTCCAAGCCAGCGCAAGACACAATGCAGGAAAATCCTTCCTATGCTTTTCTTCAGTGCTCACATCATGAACCTCCCAGTGAAGTTTTATATGTATTTTACTTGTTCACTACAGTGTATGTCTAGCTGCAATGCTATTACCACCAAAACACTGGGAGCACAGGCACCCTAGAAATCCTAAGCCACAGAGTTTGTAGCTGTATCTGCTGCATTAACGAATGTTGGTTAAGTCATTTAACCATTGGATGTCTTTGTTTTTCTTTGTGATGTGAAAGGTTTGTTAGCAGGTTTACCAAGGGTTAATTAAGACTTTTCGTTTTCTCTGCATAATGGCCTTTCACAGCAGCCTCTACTATGACTGATCCCTAGACGAAATTCCAAAGCAGATAAGAAGTTTAGTAAAATGTGGGAGCTGCTGCTCTCAGATTTGTGAAATCATCTGTGCAAAATTTATGCTGGCTTAAGAGTTATTTGAATTTCAGGCTTCTGTAGACACCCAGTCAGTCAGTGGATGGGAACTGGAATGTATCATGCTAATTGACCAGGAAAGTGCACCTACAAAGCAATAGTTGCATGCACGTCTGAAAGTGCTATTACATCTCATACCAGGGTGCTAAACTTTTGCTTCTGGAAGGCTCCCTGAATCCCAGCTCAAGCACTAATGTAATGGCGGCATTTGCCACCAGTGACATCTGCATTGCAGACAATATGCAAGTTAAGAGGTTCATCAACTAAAACAAGAGTAAAGGTAAGGCTGCCCAGGGAAGCGGTTGAGTCGCCATCCCTGGAGGTATTTAAAAGACGTTTGGATGAGGTGCTTAGGGACATGGTGTAGTGGTGGTCTTGGTAGTGTTAGGTTTAGGGTTGGACTCGATGATCTTAAAGGTCTTTTCCAACCTATACGATTCTGTGATTGTTTGTATGTGTAACAATGTAATGCTGCTAAGGAAATTGCCCGGAGATCAACTAGCTGATAACTACCTCCTCCTACTCCTCCTTTGTGAAGCAATCGTTACTCATTGTTATTTCCAGACAAAGTAATCTCCCACAGGCAAATCATTCAGCAAAACTCTGAATAAAAGCTAGCAACAGGGCTTTGCAGTAAACAGCCTTACACTGTACAACAAGACCAATAGCCACTGCCCCAATCTGCCCAAGGGACCTCAACACTGACTTTGCAGGCCATGACTCAACGCCAGAAATGGTTGCCTCCTAGCTAGGGACTAGGTGGTATAGGGTTTGTGTGTCTTTACACTACAGCAATATTGCATACAGCAGAGATGCACCATTTGCCATAAGGAAAACAAACCACGTGCATTCTCTACTGTCCTGAACTTTCAAAATGCGCCTCAGCTCCCTCCGTGGAGGCAGGGATTGAAGAGGAAAAAGCACCAGTCCTCAGGAAAAAGCAGCAGGTAACAGGATCCTTGCCAAAAAAGTTCAATTACTGTTGTGTTCAACAGTAAATATGAAAGCAGGGGATCCATCCAACCCATTGCACATACGAAGCCATAGTTCACTCTGCTGAGAGATCTTCTACACTACTGTCATTCATATTCTGTATTTAGATCTTTCTTATGAAGCTCAGGATTTGAGTTTTTTTCCCATTTTGTCTGGACTGGGTCTACTTTAAAAAGAGATGAAATAAAGTAGCAGATTCTAGTCAGTCTCATCCTGGTGAAAACCAAGGGATGGTAAGTGTTTAGCAATGATAAGGGGAATTACAGCTGCATTTGATGTAACAGCAGCTAATGTAATAGCGATGTGGTGCACCGCTTATTTTGCAACCTTCAAAAATCATTAAAATTGGTCCAATTAATTGAACTAATTACATAATTATATATTGAGATGAGATTAGAGAAATACCAGACAAATTGCTATGCACACTTGCATACAGCATGTTTGCATTTACCCACTTGCCTGTGAAAGATCTGAAACCAGTTTTGACTGCAGAGTCTGCAAGTACAACATAATGTCCCTCTTTTCAAAAACTTCAAGTATGATGAAGTAAGATGAAGAAAAAAATACTTAGGAAAGAAGTTTGGACACAGAGAGCACTTCATGTTTCTTGAGCTACTAAGGGAACAAATCAAAGAATTCAAGTTTGTCTAAGAGCACAAGGAGTCAGGTCTCTGCCCAGAGAATAATTTTGTGAAAATTGATGAAGCAAACCTAAAGTAAGGTTTTGCAACAAATACCAACCTCCCAGCCAAATCATCATACCATGTAAACCAGAAAATACTATCATTATTCTGAAGAAAATACTTATTTCTCAGTTCTCCTGTAAAATTGATGGGAAAATAGAAAATGTGTGCATTAAGATTAACATGCAGAAAGGCCCTTTAGAAAGCAGACTTGCAGCTGCCGCAAGTTTAATTTTGACCTGGGCTGAGGAGTGTGATGGGCCCTGTTGCTTGTTTTGGCATTTTTTCATGTGGCTCCCCCCTGCAAGCCGTCATCTTAATGGTCCTTCAGGCAAATAAGTAACTCCTCGCTCCTAGAAATACTGTCTCGCTTGATTTGGTTTACACCTAAGTGGTGCTTTTTTTGTGCGAGAGGGAGGCATATTATAACATAAACCCCTGTGTCATTTGGCTTATACACTCTGAAATTAAAATTTCTGTATCTTAACATTTCTTTTTTTCCCTTCTGTCACTAATTAGATAATCTTTGGTAAATTTTCCAGTTGCTGATTTCAGGCAAGTTTATAATAGTTTATAATATAAACAAGCTTAAGCAAGCTAGCATGTAAGTATTAGCGTTGACTAGCTTTAGCACAGAATTTTAAAAAACAGAAGAATATCAAGCAGCAGCTTTACATGACTCTTCACTCTACATAAGTCAATAATTATTTAAATAAGTAAACAAACTCACATTTTACGTTTCCTTTTGAACAGACTTTGACTTGACCCTGCCACCATTTAAACCGTAGTCAATTCAAGGTCTATACACTGTCACATAATAGACTCATTCAAGATCTGTATTGCCATATAATAGGCTCCTCACAAAAAGCATCATTGCACTGACAGAAGTCAGGATATACCAGAAAATCCACTGTAGTGGTGCACAAAGTTACCATCCCCTTGAGATATTAGGCTAGCACGCAGTAACAGCTTTTGTTCTGTGGCTCATTCAGGGAATTTGAAGCAATGGCAATTACACAGACTTCATCATCATAGCAAAGGGTGCGATTGCACTGACGGCTGTAACTGTCCCATAAACTGCTTAGGAGGGGTGGAATGGTGCTTGAAAGGTCCTCACAAAACTTGACAGACTAATTATTACGCTGAGAATACTTCCAAGATAATAGATAAATCTTGAGAGGCACCTGACAGCAGACAAGAATTCCTCAAGGGAGCAGTTGTCCTGTTTCCTGCGTGACTTGCTGCGATGTAGCTCTAAGATGTGTAAATAGCTACCTTTGGGTAAAAAGTAGAGCTTAGCAATCGCTTCCACGGAGAATATGAGTTGTAATAGCTACCGCACTAAAGCTGGGCTGAGGTTAGATCAGAGCACTGTCCTGGTCATCCCTTTCTAGAAGATATGGATTCTGGATGCCTCCAGCTCCAGGCAAATCACTTCCCAGGGGCCTTGCTCCTCTACCAGCCTTACAAAAAAATCCATCTTTCATATACTTTGCACCTTCCAATAAGAAGTATCTCATATATTTGTTTCTCATGATCCAATTTAAATATGAATGGAAAGGAACAGCAGTTACGGTTAGTTTTCAAGGCAAAGGAGAACTTATTTTGACAGAGATTGTAATAAGAAGCATGGCTGTTGCATTTATTTTCCCCCCACCTTTGACCAATCCAGCTGCCTTACTATTGCATCAACCTAAGCTGCTTGATTGCAAAGCCATTAATTATTCAAGTTTTGAGGAACAATCAAATGCTTAAACACAGGCTGCTTAGCATCCTGTGGCCATGGATGATTTCAATACAGGCAGGAGGAAGCATGGGGAAGAGCAGGTCAGCTCGGGGGAAACAGGGGAACCTGAACTCATGTCTGGGAGCAAAGCTGAGGTGAGTCAGGATAAATGTGGGGAGGAAAGAACAGAGATGAGGAGGAGAAGAATAATGAAGAAGTTAAGATGAGTGGAAAAGGAAGAAAGAGCTAAGGAAGGAGAAAATTAAAAACGGTATCTGCCTAGGGGCTCCTCTGGGCCAGGGAGAACAGCGGTGAGGAGCACAGCACAGCGCTAAGCTCTGGTTTCTCCACACCAGCAGCCAACCAGCCTGGCTGCCAGGCTTGGGCAAAACCGTGCTCAGCTCTGTGTTGTGTTTCCCCTCCCTGTCCTTAACAGAGAAACAGGCCCACACGAGCACCGTCCCCTGGGTCGTGCCCGGAGGATGAGCTAGGAGCTTATGGGCAAAGGGAAGGCTTGAACGCTAGTGAGAACCTATAGGCATGCCAGGATGGGAATAGTTATCACAGCCCTTAGGGACTTCATGGGATGGAGACAGTTTATACAGATGTCCTTGCTTTTAACACATAACAGGCTTCATCTCCCCTGCTTAGTATCCAGCAGAGACGATATAAACATCACAGTCCTAGACGCAAAAGCCAACCAAAATTAAAGGATGTATAAAAAGGAATTCATCCAACTTCTAAACATTGCACAGATACTTCAGTGAGTCCTTCATAAAATGAGAAGAGAGACTGCAGATCAGTCTGATGACTTACACTCACCCTCTGTCAAGGTTTTCTTCATGGGGAGTATAAAGTCTGTGCAGATTTCATTCCAGCATGCAATGCTAAAAGAAATGAATAACCGAGATAACAGAAAAAGCAAGAATTTGCTGATGAAAGTTCAATTTAAAGAAGACTACAGGTTTAGTTATCCAAACAGGCTGCTTTTTAAAAACCCCGTTCCTCTTTTCAGCGAGTTTTTAATCTAAATCCGGAAATCAACACAGGCGTTCACAGCGCCTTCTACTTCAGATGAGCAACAAAGCGAGCAGAAACTAAAAGGGAAAGTTCATATGTTTTGTGCATGCCTGATAAATGACGCTGTTTATACGATGACGGCAACAGTTTTTTGTAGCTTTCCTTCTTAAAACGTATTTGCTCAAGTGGGAGTCGGAAACTTTGCAAGACAACATTGTTTTGAAAACCGTGGAAAGGGCATCCATATGGATACACAAGGGTATAAACTGACGTAAGTACGAAGCAGCCCCCTAGCCGATCAAGGTTAAAGAAAAACTAGCAAAGTGACACGCACATCCTTGCAGTCTGCACTCCTTTGGCTTAACTGTTCATTCACGATTGCTCTCCAATGCATGCTGTTTCATGATTTGCCCCCACAACCCTCATTCTACACAAATGAGACCCCTCTCATGATCCAGCTTCATGCCACCTCTTTCACTTGCTCTTCTAATGTAGGAGCCTGGCAGGAACCGACCTACATGCTTTGTTCATCTGGAGTCACACAAACCACGCTTTTCACCAAAAATGTGTAGAATTTAGCAGTTTTAATACAATGCTTATACACATGGTACATTCGGACACCCCCAGAGGTTCCTTGAATGCGTGTCGTCAATGAGCAGAGCTGGGGCCAAAAGCACCGCAGGATGCTCAAAGCGAGCCACAGAAGCCCATATCCATGAGTCTAAGGGTAACTCTGCTTAAATTCATGTATAGACAGATGGTTTTCTGTTCTAGTTTGGAGCCGAGTAGATGGCCTGGCTGTGGTTTTTGCTGCGCTTCAAAAAACGAGCTACGGGCGATGTGTCCAGAGGCCACATTGAGGTCATTTGTCAAACCCTGACCTTGCCTCCAGCAAACTGCGCCCACCCAGTGTGAAGGCTCTTCTCATCCTTCCTTAGGATACACTGCGTGGCACAAATCCACCCCCCTCTTCTCCACTTGGAAAAGGAAGTCTCCGGTTTTCACAGGGAACACATTCCTGCCCACAACAGCCAAATTTATATATACAATCAATCTCCTGGGTTTGCTATGAATTTATCAATATAGGAAATTGTTCTTTTAAGTTACAAGAGCAAAAAGATACTTCACTGCAGGGCACTAAAAGCTTTCGTCTTGCTACATGAATTTTGGATAATGATGTTTCAAAGGCAAAGAGATTTTTTTTTCCCTAAAATTTTCCAGACTGAAAATGCAACTTTATAAGCCATTACACCTTCTCCTCCAATACAGAGGAGATGTACTAGAAATACTTTCTGCCCCTTGACTGTTCTTTGCTATTTTCTTCAGCTGTAAAGCAGCCTGGATATCTGCCATACTTTCTGGTGTGCAAGAATAGCGTGCCCTGCACCCAAGAAGAAACGACAGATTTTTACAATGATCTGCACAGAACAAGTGTGCTTTCTTCAAACCTCCCAGAATTGGGCTCATTTACAGCTTATTAACTCAATACTTGAGAAAAGTCAGTGTATAATCATATACATACACTCTATCAGCAAGAAAAAAAAAAAATCTACGTTCACATTCAAATCACTTTTTTTTTCCTGTTCTTTTTAAGAAAAAATCAAATGTCATTTTGAGCACACAAGAAAGGAAGGAATATCTCCCATTTACCACCATCTGTTATGTTTTAAATGGTCCATTGTTTAGTAATAATGGCAATAGATATGCTGCCTCTTAGCAAAGAAACCTCAAGCCTCACTATAAATCAAAGCATAATGCCTTTTGGACATTTAAGGTTCACAGGACAATGTGCAATAAAATCTGCTCTCATTTATTAATTTTATACTTGCATTATGAACCATGCAAGTGTATGGATATTTCTATTGCACACAAAACAAAGCTGCATTTGTGTATTTTTAATTGTAAACTCAATTTCTTTTCCTGGAAAAGAAATTCCAGGAAAGAATAACCAGGTCTTAATCAAAATAGCTCAGCACTGAGGTGGAAGCACTTCGTAGGCATTACTCATGTTTTCAAGGAATGAACAGCAATCCCTTGAATTCTGTGAACTGCTAGGAAAAAAAAAAAAGGGAATGCAGAAATGGCCAGATTCCTGAGAAACAGAACATGAGAGATTACTACCACTCCGCCACCCAGCTGCCTTTCACACCTTAATCCATGTTCCTCAGCTGTCAGAAAGATGCCTCCCTCCTTTTGCTGTAATCAAGGGTTTCTTAAAAAAATAACATATCTATACAAACAAACCAGCTTTCATTTTCCTTGTAGTGACCAACAAAGTGAAACATCAGTCAAAGCTATGGCTTTTAGACTTTCCCCGTATGTAAACACGGCAGAAAATGGTCTGTTTGGTTTCTAGATGAAGCAATTGTAGTTTCCCAACCTAAACAGCGATCGTCATCGTGTTTTGACAGTTATTGCTACAGAGACTGGCTTAGTCAGTTGACGGAGTCAAAACTGCATCAGCCCAGTGGCACTCCTACTGGGGCCTCCGAAAAAGGCTGGTTAACCCCTTCAGGGGCAGCAGTCATTGCTCCTGAGCTGGCTACGCTTCTGCTGTCACCTGTTGTCAGGCATCGGTGTACAGCCTTGCGCGGTCAGGGGGGATCTGGAGTGGGCTGTAGGCTGACCACGCTGGCACGTCCAGCAGTCACACGCGCTCTCATCCCCTTTGCTCGCACTTGCTTGGAAGACGCGCTGGCGTCCTGCATAAGCAAACGTTATTTCACAGCTCTGTGGCTTTGGAAGCAGCGATACTCAGGGCACTCTGCACCGTTAATCCACAGCGCAGAACCAAGGCTTTTCTCATTTTTACAACCAGAGAGCTTTTTAGTTTAGCGTTTGAAGATGCATGTTTTCCTCTCTGGCTTCTCAATGAAGCAATACATGGACTTGCCAGGACCTTGCTGCTCTCTGGATAACAAACATATGAAGTCCTCTGTGCAACAAGTCTACTATTGTTTCAATAACAACTAGCAGTGCACGCTTTCTCTCTGGGGTACAGCAGCTAGTGCTCTTTGAGCTCTCTTGCTTCTGCTAGTCATCAGCATCAAAATTTATACCAGCTTCACAGTGTGCTGAACTTGGGGGGGGGAATAGTTATCATGAATACTGTGTTCAGATGCAGAAAAAAAAAAAAAATGCACAGACGAGTCCTGGATGTCTTGTGCAGCTGCCAAATTAATTTTGCAGATACAGATTTGACATCTAAGAGCCCCTACCTAATGCGATTCACATACTGCATGCTAAACCACAGAGCCACGTGGCAGTGTTCATCATTGATGATGTTGATTTGATAAACGGGTCACAAATGTATGAGGTTTCATTATTTTTTCCTTTTCATTAAGAACTAAAAAAACCTCATGGAATAGAAGTGTCATTCCCGTTGTCCCATAAAGACAGTTCTCTTGGGTTTGAAAGCACCTTGCATGTTGCCAATAGCCAATGTTCTCACTTTTCCACTACCGCCCTTTTACATTGCAAGACAGTCTTAAGATGGGCATACATCTTATTTACATAAAGTGTAGTCCAGATGAAAATCAGGTACAAAGCATTTGGCTATGACCAGCACTTGCAATCACGTACTTGGAATTTATGAAATAGCATCCTTTGAAATGCAGAGATTTGAAGTTCCTCTGGTGAACAATACTGGGTTCCCACGAGCAGATTCTCAGTGCCCTAAGCGCGACAGTTTTTCCCAGCCTAAGCTTTGCTCTGAGGTTCCAGCCCCATTTGATATCATGCCAGCAGCTTCTCGAAAACATGGCAAAACAGCAGTCCAAGTTTTCACGTACATTATGCTACTAAATTAATAACTGAAAAATAAGATTTATTTCCTATGTCAAACTCTCTTACAGATATCCATGATGCCTGCTTAGTTTGTCTTCCCCTATACTTAAAGCCTGGAGGCTTCTTCCCCATGATTGACTGAATTTTTTTTTTTTGAGTGCAAGCCAAGTCAAGTAAATTTGAGTATCTTCTTAGCATTTGCAGTTCAGTGTGAAAGTTATATTTGTCTCTTGGTGATGACTGTCGAGTGAAACGTCTTGTCACAATATAAGTTCTGAAATACAGATACTGCTCTGAATCACTGCTTCTGAGTTTAAAACAAGTGTAAATGAAAAAGCACCTTTGTAGTCTTTACCTTTGTAGTCTTTACTCTTACTTCATACCCCAGCTGGATCCTGCACTACAAAATGTTCAGTAGTACTTTGCTTAATGTTGGCACGCACTCTCCTGGGGAGGAAAAAGCAGGGAAGAGAAGGAAAAACCAAGATTCCACTGAAAAGTTTCCCTGCATAAAGAATCCAGGATATGTAGGAGCACATTCAGCCTTTACAGCACAAGGCTAGGAAATAGGAAATGAAAAACCTGGTTTCTATGCTGTAGTTGCCTTCTTGCAGTGTGATCTGATTATACCCTTAACCTTACTTTTTTTTTAGTCCATGCATTTCCCTACAGAAACACTGTGAAACTGTTAAGTGCAGTAACAATGCATGGTGGTAAAAGTGCAACTATTACAGACTCCCACTGTTAAGGGCTATGATTTAACTTTTGGTTGGTTTGTCTTTTTTTCTTTCTCCTCCAAGCTATCCCATTCGGCAAAATCCCCATTCTGGAAGTAGACGGAGTTACCATTCACCAGAGCCTGGCAATAGCAAGATACCTTGCCAGAGAATCAGGTAACACATATTTGACTATTTTCTTGCTCTGTTCTGCACCTACCTTTAATGCTCAGGAAAAATACATCCACAGCAAAAACAGAAACAAACCAACACCTTGGCAAGCCCAACCAAGCAGAAGTCAACGCCAGCATGGCAGTACTGGTACTAGTGCTTTTCCCAGGCACAAACAGCTAATGGTTATCAGCCTCTCGTTGCATCTGTAATTTGTCTGCCAGTGCCTTCCTTACCATAATTTGGTGCCAATTTTGCTCGCTGGGTTGGGGCTGCTGTGGCAACCCTGATGAGATCTCAGGCTACATCCCCTGCGGTTCCAAGATCAGAAAGAAGAAAGAGAACAAGGCACATTCACTAGGATGCTGTACGACAGGGTTTCGAGTCACTCAAACGTCACGTAGAAAGTAAAAAAGAAAAAAAACAGACCAAAAGAAGATTCAAAGTAACAACCTGTAGTATATTGTGAAATGCTACGATGTTCAGAGCTGAAGTCATGTGGCTGAGCTCTGTATTTGCACCGTTAAGTGTATACACCTAAAAGAAAACTCAGAAATAATCCCCCTTACGTCTGATTGAGTTTCCCTTCTGCATACAGTACCTGGGGTTTGGGCTGACTTCTCCAGCCAATAAACCTTATTCACCTGTCACTGCATGCCAGAAAGCGTGTACCTGTGGCTTCCCTAAGGCTCTCAGGGCAGTTTCCCCTCGAGCTAAACTTTGAGCTGCCAGGCTAACCGGAGAGACGATCAGGAGGAGGAGGTTTTGGAAGCATTAGAGATTATCACAGTCAGCAGGCAGAGCACTCTGAAGCAGATTTAGGCAACAATTCTGAGCTGGCAGAGGGATTAGATCAGATGGTGACACCACTTGCATCTTTAAATACTTACATGCTATGGAAGTACTCGACCGGTTAAAGTGATATAAGACTTTGTAATGCAAGTAAATCAAAGTAGTCAGGGCTTGCTTTAGGTCAGCAAGCTGTCATTCAAAACCATCTGCAAAACGGGTCTGGTCAAAGGTTTGTGGTGTGCTGAACGTCAGCAAGTTGAAGAGGGGGGCTGGGAAGCGAGTACTAGCCTACTTTTTTTACACTCCGAGCAAAACAATGTAACCCGCCTTTCAAAATACCTCACATTTTCCAACTGAGGAAACGGGCAGAAGTGCAGAGCCCTATTCTTCAAGGCGCTAGCACAACATATTTTCAAGCATGTCTGCAATACTGTGTTCCTGCCGATTTCCTCCATCCTTGATACAATCTACTACTTGCAAGAGAAGAGAATGACGAGCGTCCACCTGGTAATGAAAAATGATGAGAAAGCCTGCATTCCACCCACGCTGCCTCCCTCCCCGTCTCCTATCGGGAGGCTCATCTGGAGCTGCGCTCCTTTTACAGTCTCAAGTTCTGACGTAGGCATTCCCCCAACACCTTTTCCACCGGCTTGCAACAGCCACAAAGGCTAGGGTTCTGGTAAATGCTTGCAAACTCAGACCATGCTGTTCTCCTTTTGGTGTTAATCATGCTGTCAGCTACAGCAGGAAAAAAAAAGCATGCATGGAAGAGGAAAGAAAAAATAGTTAATTTCACAGTGAAAACTTGCTACTCCTGCTGTTAAGCCTGCAGAAGTGTTATTAAGCCTTTAAAATTAAGAAATGGCATTTTTAGGTGCCTGTCACTAACAACTCTTTACCGAAGGCTCACAGAACTTGATGCCCAAGAGGAGAGGCACCTCCCTTGCCTTCAAAAGCATAAAGTTTCAGTAAGGGAGATGACTTGGCAGAGGAAGGGCATATGGTTCATGGGAGCCGCAGAGCTTCCAGGTAAGGCTTAAAGAACTGAGAGAGGAAGAGAAGGATGACCGGAACCAGCACAGAGGTGAAAGCATGAACGCAGGTCGGTGGAACAAGAGTGAGGGGGAAAAAGTAGTAGCATTGAGAAGACTGCAGGCAAGCCAAAGGATAACAGGGGAGGAAAGCAGATTTGTAAACAAAACAAGGTTTGGCTAAGGTGCCCGATTACCGTGTAGTAACCTCCCTTCTCATGCTTGCTTCCCACAGGTCTGGCAGGTCAGACGCCTGTGGAACAGGCACTAGCTGATGCCATTGTGGACACCATAGATGATTTCATGACACTGTTCCCTTGGGCAGAGAAAAACCAGGATGTGAGAGTAAGATAATCACTAATTTAAACAAAGATAGCACATAAGCCGTGACTCTGTACCTGAGCATCTCCTCTGGAGAAACTGCCGTGTGCCAGCCCCTGGGCCCATTGCCTCACCTCAGCAAAGCTGAGCTAGAGGAGCTCTGTGCTTCTTCCTCCAGGCTAATCCAGCCAAGGCCTCCTGCTCCCTCCCACCTCCTCCTTCACAAGATTTTTTTCACCCTCGGTGGAAGCAATGACAAGGCCACCATGAGCTGCCCCTCACTGGTTCACCTTGAATCAAGGATGCCATATGCGCATACATCAAACTGCTCTTCAAAGGGGAAAGACAGGACACTTCCATCCCAGCCGGCACAGTGCAATACCTGTACCTTTTTACAAACAGAATAAGCACGTATCTCTCTCTCTTTGCTAATTGAACAGGATTAACAGCTCCATCCCGCTTCCTCTGCATCTTGATTTCTGCATCTTGATTTCTGCATCTTGATTTCTGCATCTTGATTTCTGCATCTTGATTTCTACTTGGCTTTTAATAAGTATCAAGCTTCAATAACATCAGCTGCCAGGGACAATGCTTTTCAGCTACCAGGGCAGTGCAGGACAGCAGGCACTGCTACAGAGGGGAGGCAGCACGCCCCTCCCTGTCACTGCGACCACGCGCTTCAGACCCCTGTGGCCCCTCCTCGGTCCTCTGCGCTGCTTCTGCAAATACTGATGCCAGGCCAACACGCTGCCATGGCTACTTTAACACACAGTCACGGGCAAGTCCTACAGCATTTGCGGTTTTTTTTTTTGGCATCAGTCCAGTCCCTCTAACCAGAGCCCCAAATGCAAGCATGCAGGTCAGCTGCTGGGGAAGAGGGTGATGGATGAGTTAACTCCAGCGTCACCATGGCTCCGCGCAGCCCTGGCCCAAGCAGATGACCTGACCCTTTTAGGGAAGTGCTAGTGTAACAACAGGTCTCACCATTACCTACCAGTGCAGCCGCCTTCCATTTATGCAAAGCTAACATTTCAGATACCCTAGTCTATCTTATTACAGAAACCACTGAGTACAAAATGTTGACCAACACCAATAATAAATAATGAAACGATACGAAAGTGCTCTGAAATCTTGCAGGGGAAAATCTGAAAGTGTATTTGGAGGCTTTAGTGTTCAAAAATGTGAATTACTCAATCTCCTAGTGATTTCCTGAAGTTTCCTCATTTGAGGAGGGGAGGTTGGCTCACGATTTTTAATCATTTAGGAACAGCCACGCTATTGCTAACACGTTAGCGTAGAAGAGCACCACTGCCACAGTACTGCTACTCCTTTACAGGAAAACTCCCACGATAAAGCCTGCGTGTGCCCCAGCTCGTACTCAAGCACTTCTCCAAAATAAGGACCCAGATCGTGTCACCAGTGATTAATTTAAAAGGGAAGAGAGTTCACAGGCAATGCTAACATGCCTGTACGCACGTGTGCATGCAAGGGAGTGTTTTGGGGCCAAGGAAGATCGAGAAACTTACTTTCTGAGAATCTCTTAACATTTTTCTCACTATTAGCTGCTCTCCCTCTCTCCTCCTGGGTCCACTGCCACCACCTTGTGGTAGAAGTGGCATCTCATGGTCACACAAGGCCAGGTTTAAGTAACTGACACACAGTAAAGTCAGAAAACTTCCCCAGGCCTGACAAGTGATTACAAGAACACACATCCCTCAGAGAAAGATGAAAGGATGTTTTATGCTATCTAGCCAGTAGCAAAGAGAAAACCAAGCAAGGTGAAGGGAGCAGAGGTGGAAGCTGCCCATGGAAGCTCCCTCCGTGCCAGGCACAGGCTCTCCCTTCACCCTACACCCCCCCAAAAAAATAGCTGGCATTGCAACACCTTTGTCATGCATTGCTGGAGAGCTCCAGAGTTGAGACAAGGAGGTCGTGCCAGTCTGGAAGGTGGATCCTGGTCGTGTCCCCATCAGCTCCACAGGTTGACTGTGTACTTCTGTAGCTGGGGGAGGTCATTACAGTCACGATCACACAATAGTTTGGGGTTTTTTTTGCAGGGGGGGCAGGGGAACTTACCTAAAAAAAGGAAATGCTACAGCACAGGGTACAAATATGAAATTTCTGGACTGCAAACTTTTGGCTGTTACTTGCAGTCACAACATTCGGTTACTAAGCTCTTCCCAGATAGCAGAAAATGATGTCAAATCTTTGAACACGTCTGCAGAAATACTGATTTTATTTCAGCCTGCATTTTTTGGGACCATTTGGGCTGCTGCCCCTCCTAAATTTTATTCTTTTTCCATTAACCTGAGTTTTAAGCTGTTGAAATAATTCTGTTCCTGTATAGCAGTGCTTATTTAACCAAGCCTGATCCTTGATTCCTCCAAAATTAGGCCAAGCACATTAACTGCACAAACCGTGCCACATGGGGCAGACTGGGTGATCACAACAGTCTGCAATCTCAGTTGCTTCCATGCAAGTGAGAAGAGAAAACGAGAAACAGTTTCCCTCTCCAAAGGAAACAGCTCACCCTTTAAAAGCAGCCTTAAAACTTTCTGCTATGGGGAACAGCTAGTGGAGAACCACCACCATATACACAACCTCATCCTTCATCCATTAACATACAAATACTAAGGCCCATACCCTTCAATGCAGACTTCAACCTTTAAAAACATATTTTAACCACCTCAAATCTCATTGCTGCGGAGACAAAAAAGCAGAATAACCTGCTAACATAAAAGTTCAAAGATAAACACAGCAAAAGCTCAAAACCCAGGTTCCACATCTCACAAGAGAAGGGCTGGTAGAAGAAAGACAACTGACCAGCATTTGACTGACAGCACAGAAAGACTGAGCTTAAGGGATTCTGGAAATTTGAGACCACATACACTAGAAAACATAACATCCAAGAGAGTCCCAAAAAATGACCGTGAGACATTGGGAATATATTTTATAGATGCATTCTTCCCAGTCTATGGCAGGGCTCCCTTCTGGCTGCAGCTGGGTGGCTGTTAGCTCAGAGAAACAAGCAGCATCGCCCCACACATTGTGAAGCAGCATCACCCCACACATCGTGTCCCAGCATCCAGGAGCTCTCAGATGTTCATTAAGGGAGCAATCAGCTTAAGTCATGGCTCACTGAGCCAGGAATGCTGTGTTTTGGGCATCTAACCCACTTCATGGGTAATTACCTCAGCTTTCCTAAATTCTATAGTACCCCTTTGCATGTATCCAAATGACAGTTACCTCTGCATTTCTTTACTTATCTTAAATAATTGCTGTTTGCTGTATTAATCCCGACTGGGATGTTAACACATTCGTTCTTCCAAAGAGAACTGAGAGTACTCTAAAGTTTGGGTCAGACCAAATGATTTCACTGTCACCTTTCTCAGATTTCAGCTTTCTTTTTCACAAGTGAGAAACCCCCAAAAATTCAATTTTGCTGACTGCTGTGCTTATGCGTTGGTGTGCATCTCTGTTCTGTTCTTCCCCCAGAAACGAGCATTTGATGATATCCTCACCAACAAAGCACCTGAGTTACTGAAAGATTTGGATACTTTCTTAGGGGATAACAACTGGCTGGTAGGGAAGTCTGTAAGTATAATTTTTGTTTCTCCATTCCAATCAGGCTGCCAGAAAAATAAAATCATTGACTAGTGTTGAATTTCTGGATTTCATGCCAGCCCATGAAACAACTCTCGCCACTCTTTTAACTTGTTGTTCTTACCAATACACAATTGGTCGCTCAGTTGCAAAGTGAAAATTGTTTTCTGTATTATTAGAAAAAAAAATGAGGCACACCAGCACTAGGATCTGCATTTTCTAAATCTATTTAGAAGTGTGTTGACACAAAACATAAATGCCTTTGTACTAGTTAATACAGATGGGAGTTGTTTAGAACTCTGCTTATAACCACTGATCAATTTATAGGACAATATGAAAAAAACCTCTATGAAAATGTAATCCCCTTTTTTACCCAAAACTGTTTAGAAACTAATTAAAACACTTTTCTGCAGCACAGTTTCAGCAGGAAAGATTATTATTATAATGCAAGTAATATTTGTAGCAAGGGCTTTATTTAACCAATTTTTACTTAAGTCAAGCCTTGCATTGCAGCCTAATTACTAGCTCTGAAATTATAGGCTTAAAAAAAAAACCCCACCACCTTACACAAAACAGATCAATTCATGTTTCATTTCCGCAGTTTGCTGAGAATATTAGTAGTCCCAGCATTTGAGATTACCAACTAAAATTTACTGCTTTCTCTCCCATTTCCGCCAGGTAACATGGGCCGATTTCTACTGGGATGTGTGCAGCACAACACTTCTGTCCTGTAAACCTGACCTGGCAGACAACTACCCCAGGCTTTTGGCTCTCAGAGACAGAGTGCAAGCACTTCCAGCTATCGCAGCCTGGATCCAGAAAAGACCGAAGACTATAATGTAGATCAGCTGTTCAGACTGGAAAAAAAACAAATGCATGTTTAGTTTTCAATGTGACAAGCATCCTAAGTTATTAATTTTAGAATAATTTAAATTCATTTCAGATGAGTATGCTATACCAAATCAAAATCTACCACTTGTATCCATTTATAGGCAAGAATCTGGAAAGCTAATTTAGTAGAGTAGAGCCTGAGGGAGAGGTGTGGTTTCAACCACATTCCCCCACTACTAATAAAGAGCTTGATCAACCCAATTAATGTTCTGTGGCTCTCAAAGGGAGAAGAGATGAATAAACCTTCCTGGAGAGATGCAATCTCAACAATACTTTGTTTATTGTAGACTTTCAATCTGGAGGAAGACAGGCTAATCAACAGAGAGGGTAAATGTGTGGGAGGACTAAAGACATTAAGCAAAAAAGAAAAGAAAAAAAACCCTACTTAGTCAACAAAATTCAAGCTCCTCAAGCACTTTCTTTAGCCTCTTGAAGTTTATGCTGTGCCACTGGGAAAAAAACAAAACAAAACAAACACCCACCCCCCACCCCCAAAAAAAACCCCAAAACAAAACAAAAAGCAGCTGCCCAGCTGAGCTGGTGCCCACACCAGCACCAGTTCTCCATAAGCACACCAGCTGCAAAAACATCCAGCAGCTCAGGATCTCTTCTAGTAAGCAGGAGACACAAATTGGGGGGCAGTGGTGGCAGGGATGGAAACCAGGTTTAGAACAAATGAACAAACAAATAGTTTGCTCTTCCGGCACTGGGGAAAACAGGTGGTGGAAATCCTGGCACCGTGGATGGCTGTAGATGCAAGTAGTTTACACAAACTCAAGGGGAGACAAGTGCTTGCAAGAGGACTCCACTGTATGGTGTAAGCAGATAAACCACAAAAAACTTGGGCAATCCTCTGGGCTGAAAATGGCCACTGTCAGGAAAGTATTTACCCTCACACCATAAGTATTATTTCATTGAATCGTATGAGTGACACTAACCAACCACTAACAGTTCAGAGACAAACCAGGTATTGGCAGAATTGAGAGCAAGGCCCAATCTTCTGCTCATTCCAATATGGTATCTCTACCTGCTTTGCAATTCCTTGCATGCTTTGTTCTAGCTCTTTACAGAATTTTCCTTCTTCAGCTCCCACTATCCTCTCTTCTTCAGCAACAGACTTCATATAGTTGTATTCCCCCCCCCCCCCCTTCAAACCCAATGACTGAGGTTGAAGGAACCTCTTGGAGGTCATCTGGTCCAAACCTCCCGCTCAAGCAGGGCCACCTAGAGCCAGCTGCCCAGGACTGTGTCCCAACAGCTTTTGACTGTCTCCAAGGATGGTGACTCTACAACCTCTTAAGACCCCCAATTAAAGAGGGGACAAACAGTTACAACAAACAAAAGAAGGCAGAAACACATATGAGCTTCATAGCACTTAGAGACAGATACTGACCCCAGGGGTCTAGGGATGTGATTGTTTAACTAGTAACCACTGCTCAGCCAGACTACATTAACTGATTACATACACATACCACACTGAAACACCACACAAATCACCCTGTAGGGCAGGCATTTTGTTTCCTTTCACATTTGAAGCAAACAGGTGAGAACATGCAAATACAACAGGCTAAGCGCTGGGCTAGGATCGTGCTCAACAGAAACAGACAATCTAATTAACTGCAGCATTAAACACGTGTGGTTGTCTGTTACATCTCACTATTTAGTCCAACAAAACAGGTGGAATTAAAGAAGTGCGGTAGACAAACTGATTCTTACCCTTCTCCCTTCCCATATAATAAACTATTTCTTCACCCTATTTCAGCTGTGCACTTGGAACATGCAGCACAGCCACAAAAGATTTCTAGTAAAAGCCAAGTAAAGTTTAGTTCAAACTTTGAAAACATTTTAAAAGCTTTCATTTTCCATCCATTTTGTACTTGCAGAAATCACGTACATTGGAAAAATTACCCACAGCCATAACCAAACAAACAACAACAAAAAAAAGATGCCCAACTTGCAGATCACCTCACTGACTAATCACCAGCAGTATCTGAAGACATGCTGAAATACTGAGCAACCATGGACTCCAGCTCCTCTTCCCCATTCTTCATACAAAACCGTTTAAGTTCCTTCAAGAGATGCAACAAGTGTCTTCTGACTGTGATAACCACATAAAGAAAAGTGGTAAGTAACTATCAACCCCACATTGCAAACCAGAGTGAATTCCAGGATGCAGTCCTCCAAGAGATACTGCCTGGTACAGATTTGCTGAGCTCTGCACAGAGCATACAGCAGCTGAGGCTTTAACAGAGGGCAGGGGCAATAAGGACTTCCCCATACTTTGCCTTCCCCCAGCTTCTAAAAAAGCAGCGGTCTGAATCTTAACTACTCTGAGTTCAAAAGACCAAATTTCAGTCTTTTCCTCTGTCCAGGGAAATGGACATCCTCCTGTCCTACCTCCTCAAATCACATCATGCCAGCAGATTATAAACTTCAGATGGAGGCACACCTCATCATTGCTACCACCAAAGCTCTTCATTTCACTGAGATGAATTCAAAATTCACTGAAACTTCAAGAAGAGAGCAAGACATAAGCTTTGTGTTTAGGGCACTTCACTGGCAGAGTGCAGATCTGGTATCTACACCAAGGATTGACAAAAAAATTGCAACCTGGGTGAAGAGTTCCATTTGGCAGGAATTCTGGTTTTATAATCAGTATCCCAACACAACTGTGATTAGAGTACAATGAAACATTAGTAATTAACTGCTGCTGAATAAAGCCAAGTCAGTTCAAATGGAACATTTCAGCTAGTTTGAGAGCTGCCTATTTGATTTATAACATGCAAGTTACCCCCCCTGCCCCCAAATAACCACAAAACAAAAACATTTTGTTAATCTATGGAATTTTACTTGAACAAGTTGATACAAAACCAGTACGGTACATCAAATGAACCAAAACAAGCAGAAACAGACTCGAGCATTGTCAAATAAGGCACATATAAAAAAATCTACACGCGTAATCCAGTGAAACAGACAGTTTATATATATATATTTGGAGGTAGAAATAATTACAAAAATACTGACAAATCTTAAGCAGTAGCAGATTTGTTAAAACAATTACTACTTAGGTCCCCGTTTTGAAAAGTGATCTGTAAAATAATGTTTATTCAGCATCCGATGTTGGCACATTTGGGCCATTTATGTTTTTAAGCATCAAAAGAATGCTATCGGTATTAAAAATTTTCAATACCATGAGGAATACAATAAAGAAACTACAAAAAGTTATAAATGTTCATAAAACTCATGGTCATCAGTAACGTAAGAGTCCTTGGGGTACAACATCACCTTTCTTCCTTGAATTCCACAACGTATTTACATTTTAGAGACCTAACGAAGCTTTTAATAGTGTGGCTATATCTGCTGGAATGGTTCCTTCTTCTCCTGAGGAATAAAAACAAGCGTTAGTACAGCTCAAAATCTTTCACATAAACAGATAAATGTCTCGATCCCCAAAACTGTACAAAAATCCTCTACTTGCAGCGAGTCTGTCATTGATTTGTGGGTCAGACCCAGAGGGCACTTCCTGTCAAACCAAACAATAATCAGCACAAATACATCTTTCTAGTTTATTCAACATAAAAAAAAAAGGCTTGTCTGCATCAAGAACCTTGTTTTTTCAGAATAATATATTGCAGCAACCTTAATTCACTTAAGTGAACACCATTACGTGCAAGAGACTTACCTGAATCTGCTGCAGTCATATCTTGTTCTAACTTCAATTTCTGCTGGCTGATTTTGAGCATGGATTCTTCAATAGTCCCCTTACTGATTAGCTTTATGACTTTTACTTCTCTGAAAACCACAAAATAGGATAAATCCATTTTGGGAAGGAATGCTATGCCTTTGCTCAGCTGACAGTGGTTTAAAACAAGGAGAAGGAAATGAACAAAAGGGCAATACAAAGAGCTTCTACTTTTTCTGTCTGGACCGACTGTGCCTGTACTGCCAGAAAACTTGTTTTCTCCTGCACTCTCAGCCACTGCAAAGTCTGGACGGTCACAAAAATCTCTGTTAATAGAAACAACTCAAATTCCCCCTCATCCCATACTACAGTTGAAATACCAGTTATTAAACATATTCTATTGCTCACGTTAGCTTATTCTGATGGAGGACTCTAAAACAGTCCACGGTTTCAGTCTTTATGATAGGGTGGCACTTTAGAGCTTAGAAGTCTCCTGAAGAGAACAAACAGCTTTGCCAAACAGTCCCAAAGACTTCAGATTTGCCTTGAAATAGTTGCTAGCACCAAAACTTTGAGAATTAGAGAATTTGAAAGTTATACAGAACTGGAAAAAGGAGAAGAATGTAAATAAGGTTTGTTCTGGCAGCAACTTATGCTAAGACAATTGCAATTATCTAGCTCCCACACAACCCAGAGCTGGTTTATGCAAGTCTTTGCTTAAAATGGAATTTTTAATCATAAAATATTGTCCCTTTAGTCTCCTTTGAGAGCTTGCCTCCAAGAAAAGCCAAGCATTGTAATTAAAAAGTCTTACCTTGTCTGACCTACTCTATGGCATCGGTCTTCTGCTTGCTTATCATTGTACGGGTTGCAATCAATGTCATGAAGAATAACAACATTTGCTGAGGTCAGATTAATTCCCAAGCCACCAGCTTTGGTTGACAGGAGGAATACAAATATACCCATATCTGTATTGAACTGATCTATTAGATGTATCCTGCAGAACACAAGAAAACAGACATCAGGCCTTGGAGAAAACACTACACAGGCTCCAGAGTTGAATACAGAAGTTAGGATGATGATCTTTTGAAAGGAAGGACAGTAGCATTTGCAAAGCAGCTCAAAAGTCCAGATGTTATGGAGAAGGAAAAAGGGTACCAACAGTCCTCAGCAGTGACCAGAGAAACATACTGAGTGACAGATCAATAGCAAAGAATGAAAAGAGACTTGGAAAAAGATTTTGGATGGTCATAGAATACAAAGAGCAAGTTGGAGGATGAGGGAAGACTGAAGTACATGAAAACAAATGGGGGGAGGGAGGAATTTAGCTTCACGACTGTCTTCTGTACTAATTTCACATACAAGGGAAGTAACAGATTTCAGCTGTAAGTGGGAAGTAATGCCACAGCAAGAATGACAGTTTTTTTGAAATGAAGGAAAGAGTATCTAAAAAAAAAAAAAATTAAAAAAAAAATGAAACAGGAAACAGCAGAAAACCAGCACAGCTCAAATACAAGAAGAACACTGCAACATTTTCACCTGTTAAGGACAGAGTAAATGGTTTGCCCTAGAAAAACAAAGGGTCCTATCTGCTAGTTGTAATAGAGATATACTATACTTCCAAGGAATACCTACTTAAGGTGAACTTTTGTTATGGTATGCTCACACACAAGCAAATCAAACACACCACTAACTGCTGAAGAAACAAATTCTCCATTTCGATGGTTAAGACTGTAACCCGACAATCTAAAACTCACCTTTCAGCCTCATCCTTACTAAGGCAATCTGAAATCCAACATTAGACCCCTTCTATAGCCAATGCCCAGTGACCACAGAATTCTATACATTTGAAAACAAAGGCAAGGGTTTTAAGTCACCTCCCCCCTCCATGCACACATCCATTTCTTCTCTCTCTTCTTGAGCAAAAAAGTCACATACCGATCAGAAATCTGTGTTTTTCCATCCAACCTAATATATCTATGTTGCCAATGTTTTAGGAAAACTTCCAAGATATCCAGCATCATAGTAAACTGGCTAAACAATACAACTCTGTCACCCTGGAAATGACAAAGCAAAACAGAAGTTTTAAAACACGTCAGTTACGGATAACGAACTACACAATTACTTTATTGGTGCAAATAACATGATTTTACTTTGACTGAATCCCTATTTTCCAAACTAAAAGACTAAGCTGAAATTCATCAAGTCAGGACTGACTTTCAGCAAAGATATTGTATTTCTACTGCATTAACCCACCTTTTGTCAGTGCAATAATTTTTTTAGTTACTTTGTACTTAGGTGACTCAAGCAATCTAGAAATCACGTCAAATGCATAAATGACAGACCTACTCCATCTATAAACATCAACAAAATATTGTCATTAAAAACTTAAATTTAAGCTATATTCCATATAATACAAAGCAGTAGCACTCTTTTGTCTGAAAGAATCAAACAGATGCACAGCATACACTTGTGCAAATTCAGGATACCCTGAAGTATTATGGTACATGCTTATTTGTAAAATAAGCCAGTTTGAATCTCAAAGCAGTGACCTCTTCTTACCTTTATACTGGCTTAACACATACATGATTATTCTAATGTAATAGAGTCTTATTCAGTTGCCAAAAGAAGGTCAAAGTTCATGAGCTGAGAAAGTAGCGTTAACTCGGGATGAACATTCTGAAACTTGGAAAAATGGGAAAGCTTATTTTAGCTATCCCTAAAATGATGTGTGTAGGCAGGACTGCACATTAAAAGCTGTTAAGTATTGCTTTGCGATACTGCACATGCACTAAATCACATTGTAATACTCCACAGAGTAATACTCCAGTTATTTAGAGCCACCCTTTAGCGGGGCAGGAAAAGATGTTTCAGCCGTCTGTAGTACCAACCTTCTCTTTAAGGTCGGAGAGGATGCGTTCCAGTGCTCTAAACTTTCCAGAATCCAAGATCTGATCCATGTCTAACTTGAAGTCACTGAGGTGAGAATATTGCTTACAAAGCAAATGCAGCTCAAAATCTGTCATTACTGTCATATCTTCAAAGATAAGGTCAGGGTTAGCATCGCAATGTGTGGGTTCCTGTTAGCAAAAATGAAGGGAAATAATGCAATACACAATCTCGCCAGACAGACAAGAAAAAACAAAAACACCACACAATAACATCCAAAATTTCTGAAAGAACAAAGTAGCACAACTAGACATGGACAAATGCCAGAGCGTGGCTCATGCAAGCAACAAAAGATGAACTCTGCAACCCCAGGTTTATAGTAGAGGATCATTACTTCGCAATTTAGCTTTTACAAGAACTTGTACTACCAAAAACTAAGTAGTATATGCTCAATCTCCACAGCAATTACCTAGTTCCCATCAAGCCCTATGACCTTTTACCCCTGTATCAGACCTCTTCCCCTGAAGACACATTCCCTAAAAGGGAGGTCCAATCCTTGGATAGATGGTAGAAGACATGGGAAGCCCAGCCCAAGATGTAGGGTGGGTAGAGGGATGTCATGCCTGGAAGAAAGAGGAAAAGAAAAGCCACATCTGGAGAGTACGATGGTATGAGTAGGAATAAAAAGGGACAAAAATCCTTCATAAACCAATGGGTCACTTCTTCCCTTCCCCCCAACTTTGACTGGCTTTATTTTAAAACAAAGCTGAAGATGTTCAAAGCCAGCTTTAACTTTCTTAGAGTATCTGCTGCACATTCAGATTTTTTTTTTTTATACTTTAGAAAGAAGAAACAATTTTCCCCAAACTCCACAGGCATTAACCCCAGCCAAATTACAAAAGAAAAAATCCCCAACACTTCAATACTTATGCCTTCCCTCTTTTAGTTCTGTACAGCCTAGATTTCTTGATACTCACAAAATACTAGTAAACTCAAGTGCCCACCCAAGATTTTTTTCATAAGTACTCTGGTTTAAAATTTTGGGGTGGGGGGAAGAGGTGTTAAGGGGGGGCTAATGAAAAGGAGATGACTGCAGTCCCAGAGCTGTTCTCTCCATTCTAATATCTGATACAAAAATCAGTGTTAAACACATACAGAGCTTGATTAGGGTACTGGACAGATGCAGAGAAATAAAAAGCAGCAACAATGAATTAAGTTTTGCAAAGACACACTTTTGACCAGAGGACTGACAATTAAAAAAAAAAAAAAAAATCTATTTAAGTTGCATTAAAAATTCTGAGAAATTAAGGATTGCTTCTGAATCTCATCACCTTACCTTGAGCATAAGCATGGACATTGTCCTGAGCTTGTCAGTCGTGTAATACTGACGATGCAAGAGAGGGTGATTAGCCATTTTTCTAAGTTGCATCATTACATTTCCCATATCAGAGTTTTTCTCTGTAAACAAAGAAATAAGGTATATTCAGAAGTAGTACATAGATGCCTATCTGACACATCTTTATTTCTCAGGAGAACTTTATTTGTAAGAACTGAATTTGACATTTCACCTATTACCTGAACTTAACTTAGAAAAAATTCATAGAAGGGATACAGTCAGTTTATGAGTATCAGACACTCCTAGAAAGCAAGGGCTTTGTAGTCACATTCAACATATGTCTGGGCATGAAAAAAATCCAGCAAAAGGAAATTAGACCCTCACATACCATTACTGTTAATAGTTTTCTTGAGCTTGTTTAAGAGATCACAGTATAGTTGTTCCTGTTTCTCAGACATGGCACATAATTCAATGAGATCTTTTTTCGGAGGTAGTTGTTTAAGGACCTGACAAAATAAAAACATACCAGGTAAAAACTGTACTGTAGTGAACAGTCAGTAATTCTGTACTATCTTACAAGCCTGCTTTTAAGCTACTCTCTTCATTCTCCCCATCCCAACTCCTTTCATTGGCTGCAACTTTGCCGAGTCACCGGTTCAACACTTACTCAGAAGTTGATTTGGATTATACATCACTCCCCCATCAAGTAACATGATCTGCACACTCCAAAACTGCATGAAATAATAATACATGCAATACCTGGAACCTATTCCCCTGCTAATCAGAGATACCCACTTCAAGCCACTGACTACTAAAGTATGCAAGTATACAGAAACACCTTTTGGATCACTATTAAGTTTTGCCTTTCTTTTATATATGCAATTCTAAATAGAAGAATTTAAATAGGTTTTGGATTTTAGAATGAAGAAGAAACATTTTGATGACAGTAAAGTAACACACACATTTCTAGTCATACATATACACAAATACATACATGCACATTCACTGCCTTAATCCTTTCAGTTAAAGTAAAACATCATTACTACAAAGTCACAAATATTTTTGTGGCTAATGTGGAGGATTTCTCACTTCTCTTTGCTTAGCAGTGCACCGAATCACCTTTCAGTGATCTTTCCTAACTAAAATTCCCAACTGGAAATAGTCAGCAAATAATGAGTATCAAAACCCAAAGATACAGCGGGTCACATTTTTACTTGCAAACTCCTGAAAGATGAAAGAACAGCTAAAACTAGCACTGACAAAATTTGGCCTTAAACTCTACTGTTAATCTCAAAGATTATCAGGCTTTTTGATAATATGAAACCATTATTTTAAAGATAAAACTTTACCTCATCTTTTACTCTTCTCAAGATGAATGGTTTTATTATCTGCTTTGCATGTGCAATCCTCTCCTTTTCATATATGCTTTGTTCTTCAGCACTCTTCTAAGGAAAATATTGCAAGAATTCAATTACAGTGAGAAGTTTTCAGCTGTAACAACACTACCTTAACTATTCTAACTTGATGAAAAACCCAGCCAGAACAGACAGATCTAACAGGACTACTAGTATTCTGAGATATCCTGTTATGACACATTCTTACTTTAAATGGTTTATTTCATTGTTTCATTTTCTAGACTTTCATAATCACATTACCTCTTTCCATAAGATACCAATAAAACAGAAGTTATGCAGCAACAGCAGTGCTCTAGCAAAAAAAAAAAAGTTACTTTTCAAGAAGAGACTACATAATACTTACTGTTTTGGAAGAGAACATCCTTCGGATTTCACTTGTGCTACTGCTGAACATATGTGGCATGACAAAATTCAAGAGGGACATCAATTCCAACAGATTATTTTGAACTGGAGTCCCCGTGAGCAGTAAGCGATTCTTTGCCTGTTTGTCCAAAGTGGAAAAACAGCAGTGAGAAACATTAGTCAAACAAGTTAAAAATTCATATTGGCAGAAACAACACAGCTCTAGAGAACTGAGAAAATGCGCTCGGTTTAATTTATAACTATTTAAACCTAATATATATTTAGATCTCAGGGAATAGTTTCCTGGTTAAGTCAACAAAATGTTTTACAGATCTGTGGGGAACTGAGCACATATCAATTTAAGACTATTCAAGATGCCTAATCCAGATGTAAGAGAAGCCTTCCTGGCTCTGTTAGGGTTTTTCCTTGTTTGGTTTGTTCGTTTGTTTTTAAATTAATGTGCTAATTGTTCCTCCCATATAATATCTTTTCTAATGTCATACAGTACTTACACACAAGTTTTGAATTGCAAGTACAAGCCATAGTCTAATTGCTTAAACATTAGCTTCTAAAAAAGGCTTTTGATGAAAATATGATCTTGAAAAAATAAGTCATATTAAGTGATCATAAGTATATTATTATTGTACGAATAATGCAGTGCTAAATCACAATAATCAGAGAAAGAGCTGTACTCAAAATTTCTCTTTTTCAAAACTCTGCTGTTTCAGGCCGCAAGCTACAAGAAAAAATTATTTTAAAGCTAGCTTTTCTTGCACAGTCCTATCATAGTAAGTCCTTAGACACTACAATGTTGCGGCACAAGTCATCAGAAGAGCATTTTTACAATCTTCACCACTGTGGGATAAAACTGGAAAATTGCTTAATATCGAAACTGAACCACTACCATCATTGTAATGATGCTATAGGAAATTTATTACATTTCTTTGGGAGCTTGTCTCGCTGAAAGAGTTCACAATGCAGGATCTGCTCCTAAGACCACACCAACACATGTGTATATGAACTTTACAGTTAATACTCCATTTTCCCCCAGCCCGTAGCTACAAAACAGAAAAAACAGGAGTTGTCCTCTCTAACCCGACAATAACTAAACCTCTTACGTTAATTGTCATAAGGTGCTGGTAGCGTACAGAGCTCATATTCTTGAGCATATGACCTTCATCAAAAATTGCATAGTTAAGCTTCAACCTGCGAAACAGTCCTCGATCATCTGAGCTGCTAATTGCACAGTTGTATCTGTCAGAGAAAGATATCATAAAAGACACATTAAATGCAAATTTAACATGAACATACTGTTATCACAATCAAATTACATTATCTAAAATTGTTAAGAGTTATGGAGAGAATACATGAGGGGCAGTAAGTAAGACTGCCTAGAAGGAACCCACCATAACATAGTTCACTAGTGACAAATAATTACAGTTTACATGATAAGCCAGTGCTCTCAGTAACACTTTCAAAAAACCCGTGCAAATCTAATTAAAAAGTAATATGTATCTATTGGCATGTATTATGTAATTAATAGATAATATCTAAAGCATCTATTACATAGTATCTGTTACACGTTAATAAAACCCTAATTAACCATTACCTGAAAACAAAAATACGTTCCCTTCCCATCTCAAACGCCAAGCATCGCCTGTTTTGTTGTACCGCTAGAGGTCAGCAGAAGCCAGCTAAATCTCACTTGTTATTTAATTACTGTACTTACGTAGTTACAATCACATTGAAATCGACAACTTTATTATTAATGTCCACCCTGAGATGTTTCCTATCTTCTTGGGATCCTACAAAAGGGCAAAGCATAAAATGACAATTACATATATTTATATACCTATAAAAATTAAGACAGTACACAGAAATATATTTAGCAATAAATAAGTGTATTTAAACAACTGTCTTAAAACAATGCTTCCATGAGCAATTCATCTTTTCTTAGGCTGACCATGCAAGCTACTGCATTATAGGATTCATTTCTAAATTAGATTCCTCACCATAGTAAAAAAGGACATTCAGTTCAGGACACCACAGATGAACTTCTCTTATCCAGTTATCTGTAAGACATCATTGAAATTTAAAAAAAGTAATTTATACTTTATTATGTCTTAGATCACTTCAGACACACCTCAGCATTAAACCAAACATCTGATTTTAAAGCAAATCCCTTTAAATTCTCCTGAAGGTTAAGAAACTTTCTGTCTAAACACTGGAAAGCTGATAATATTTAGGGAAATTGAACAACTCACAACTGGGCTTTAAGTAACTCTTGCTTAACCAGCTTGCACTTTAAACTCCTACAGAAACAGACCCTGCATGGTCTGTAACCACCATGTAAAAATACAACGCTTAACTTTTCAGCCTGATTTCTTCCCTAGACAGTTAATTCCTCAGAAAGCAAATCACTTCATTTGTCAGTACTCGCATCCAGAAGTGTTTCATCAGGAGAGACAGTGCCTCTGGGAGCAGGCAAGGAAGCCTGACAACGCGACCCAGCTCCAGGTGTGCAGCCAGCAGAGCCACCAGCAGCAACATTACCATGCCCAAGGGGAAGCTGCTTGACAGCCAACACAAATGCTGACCCCAAACCACAGCAGAAGGGGGTCTCTGGTACGTGCCACTTGACCCGGGCCAGACCCAGATCAGGGCTGAGGAGACCCCTCCAGAAAAGTGTCAGGAAAGCTGCAGGCAGACTGCACTTCCCAGGCATCCCCATGCTGGATGGCTTGGGCCAACCTGCCACTACAATTCATGAGCCTCTACGATTCACTTCACAAAAGCACCTTCGTTTAACCTTTATGTACACCTTAGGTTTTAAGTAACATGCATTTTTAAGAATTATTTAAAAAAAAATGGATCCTAGTGGACTTTAAAAGCGCACTGAAAATGGCAATTTTGAACTGATGTTGAACAACTGGAAGCTTTTCTGATTTGTTAAGAGAAATTTTTGAAGCCCAAATATGTATTTTATATTAAAAGCAGCATTTTCTTTCCAAATTAAACTTGCTACTTTCTCCTTTCAACAAATCGTTCAACAAAACCAAATTTAACTCCACAGAGAACTAGTTTCTGCTCAAACTCATCAGCTTCGCTGACATATTTTATTCCACCATATTCTTCCTGCTTTCGACTGAGGTCATTAAACAATCAAAACACACAATTAAAAGACAGTCAGCCTCATCATTTTAGGATTTTGATCTGCTTTGACAGATTCTGTGCAGCAAAGAGGAAAAAAAGACACTGAATGTCTCAAATGCCATGAAACCTAACCCTAAGCACAGCCTGAAGACTAGGAATTTCAGCCAATATTCAGTGAGTGAAAAGACTACTTTTCTAAACAAGTTCAAATTGTAACAAGCAGCTCTATTTTTTGTGAAGCATACAGAGTATATGAAAAAAATTCCATGCTAGGTCTAATTAATTCAGAACAAGCATGCCTTCAGTATGGTTTGCATTCCAATTCAAATTACTTAAGGAGCTGAATATCACCATAAGAAAATCCAAGTTTTCTTTCACAAAATTATCTTTGTTTCACAGTCTGTCCATGATTTTTTTTTTTTTTTAACAACAAAATAGTTTTGAAGCTTGTAACTTACCTAATGTTGAAGCTGGCACAACTATCAAATGGGGACCCCTATTGCCCTCTTGGTAGAGATAAGCTAGAAATGCAATAGCTTGAATTGTTTTTCCTAAACCCTAAGAGAAAACAAATCCATTTAAATAAAATTTACAACCTGTAGAACATGATAGTGTTTTGTAGTCATAAGACAATTACAGTGTAGTCAATGTTAACTAAAGATTAACGAATCTTCATAGAAAAATTGTTCTGTTTAACTGCACTGTTTTACAGAAGACAACTTCTTAAGTACAATCACAGTCAAACTCAATTATCTTTTCAGCTCAACATTTGAGCATCAGGGATTCATCTTTTCCATTTATGAAGTTTTTCATTTTAGTTCAAGTTCATCCCTCAAATCTTCTTCAAAAATTTACCTTCCTGAAACAGTGCTGCAGACAAATGATTACTTGGAAACTAACTGTTTCTTTCCATTTGAACCGGTTGTACAAAGGTATTCCGGCTATTTCTGAAGTGGAATTTAATATGGAAATTGGATTTCTTTAAGATAAGCCTATGTTTCCGCCAATACTCACTTTCCTGTCTTTTGTATCATGGATTTAAAAATTTATCTACCACAAAATACACACGTAACGTAGTTCTTACAAATACGAAACATACTGGAGTTGAGAAACACTGCCTAAGTCTTAGTGAAGCAAACCCATCCATTCACTCATGGCTCGCCACAAGATGAACAGCAGCCAGGATTAAAAGCAACTGACAGACATTCAGCATTTAGCTGCCGCATCACTAAGTTTGTTCTCTTGTACAGTTACTGGCGTTGTCAGCACAAAACAAAACCTCAAACCCATAAGCTTTTCTCTCTCACTCAAAACTTATGGCAAGAGATGGTTGAAATGCTGGAGAAGCAGAAAAGGTTTCTACCCAGTTAGTTTTTTCTGTATTGTTAACTACTGGTTTTGAAACTGGTGGAGAAACATAGAAGATAGGGGCTCACTACAACTAAATGCTGGGCAAGTAGAATGAATTATATTTATGGACAAGGAGTTATTAAAATGAATGGTTTGAGGATAATCTGTTGTGGTAGAAACTGCTTCCATTGCATCAGAAGACACCATTATTACCTTAAACCATATATATATATGTATATATTTTTGAATAAAATAGAAATAGTATAGGAGTTATTAGTAGCTAAGAAGGGATCACAGTTAGGAGTGGAAACTAGCATATGAGAACTGTAGAATTTTCAAGGTAACAGATAATGCTCAGGCTAGATAAGAGGGTACTGGCACTGCATACTTCACTAACAAGCATATGTTTCACTAACTAGCATCTCCTCAACAAATGCAAAGCTGTAACACTTCAAGGATTAATAACGGGAACATCCTCCTACAGGGAAGGTCGTAAAGAAAAAGGGACGCCACAACCATGAGAACAACAGGAGTCACGGTAACTAGGGGAAAAGTAAAGATGGCAGGGGGAGATTGTGACCACTGACCCAACTGAGGGATGAAAGGACTACCCCCCCACACTCCTTTTGAGCATGCACAGCGAATTAAAATCACACTGTAGCTTTAAATCTAAGCAGAGAAAATACGGACCGATGGAAGGAGAGGATGCTGAGTCAGTCTAATGATTAGGTATTAGATAGGCATGGTGTGTTAACTTTCATGTATAAATACTGAAGAGAATTACAGTAGGTGTGCTTGATTTGTGGAGATATTCCACCTAGCACCCTGCACAGAATAAAACAACGTCTCCTCTCCAAACATACTTCGTGTGTTTTGGGAGTTATTTTATAAAAGAGGTAATACCATGTGACTTGTAATTATCAGTGTTCATGAATCTTAGGCTACCTTTGACTTTCAAATTGAAAGTAAGAGCTCAGCAGCTTCTAAACATCTGGAGAAACTGTTTGCAGTTTAAGTTATGTTAGCTAAAACACATTACTTATAATCTGCTTGGTGTTTCTAGGAAATGAAAGAATTTAAGAAAGTCATTTTTGCAAAACTTTTAAACAATTCTTAAATAATCAGTTTCACACTTACCATTTCATCAGCCAATATGCCATTCAATCCGTGTTTATGCAGCAGTGCTAACCAGTTCAAACCAATCTTCTGATATGGCTTGAGTTCCAAACTGTTAAGAAATCAAGCTTAACTGTTACCAACTTTTATTTGTTTCTCCATGAAACTCAACTTTATAATTCTGTTAAATCACAGAATGGCAAGTTCAACATTTCCTATACTTTAATGTACTCCAGATCCCCTTGCATAGTGAAAAATACAAACTTTATTTAATCAGTCACTTGAATACCACAGAGCATTTCTGAACTTTAAGTAGTTTATCTGAATTTTCATACATCTTAAATGATCAAAATGAATGTTACAATAAATACCTTTCTTCTAAAATCAGTGATCCACAACCAGTTAAAAGCAGCTACACAACTGCTGATTTTTAAAATACACAAAAAATTAGGTGGCATTTAGCAGCTGCACCACTAAGTTTGCCTCATTGTACAATTACTGGTGGTGTCGGCACCAAACAAAAAACCAAACACATACAATCCACAAGACACACTCAACAGCAAGTCACCTAGTTCAGCATTTTTTGCCAAAGAAGAAACATCACTGATAAGCTCCCTCCAAACAGTTCCCTCTTCCTCTCAGGTTTTGTTTTGATGCACCTGAAAATCCTTTTGCTATTTACCACTAACAGCCTCCAAGTCTAATCCAGGTTGCTACTCTGGCCATTCCCACTTCACCCTTATGCTTCCTAATCCTTAAAATGATGCCCCCTACCACACCCGTTTCCATTCCTCCTAAGCTCTCTCTCTATTCCTAATATCCATTTGGAGATCCTTACCAATTTACGTCTCTGAAATAAATCCTTTCCCCCAACACGTCCCCAGTGCCCCTCCCACTGGATACAGAGTTCCAGATCATTTTGTACATCTGAACTTCCTGACTGAGGTCTTCAATCCAGCTGATAAACTTCACAAGTTTGCTTAGATTCATTTCAGTTTGGCATCTTTGACATATAAGGTCCCCCTTTACAGAAGCAGTTTTGTTTAGCCTTTTGTTTGAAATAAGTTGACAACTCATGATCCCATCACTCAAGGCTGGCTTCTACATTCATCAAAAACTGGAGCAAGTAAAAGGAGGTATGGAGCACTGTTGTATCTTTTTGGTTTTATGTTCTTACCCTCCTCACCAGCTTTCCCGATACACTTGAGGGAATCCAACAAATGTTCTTAAGTGCTGCACATCACTATCCAGCTCACTGAGAGCTGCTAAGTGTCAAACATGTGCAACTCCACTTTCAGAGACTACAGTTTTGAAAATCCCAGTTTTCAAGTACACCTTATTATCCGACACCCTTGTAAGTATAAAAAAGGGAAAGATACCTCTGATTCAGAATGGAGGGTTGCTCTATGTTCCATCCACATCCTCCATCTTCAGTAATCCTGGTTACTTGTTTTGTCAGTTTATTTGAAATGTCTTCACATTTATTCATGAGCTTTAGAACCACATCCCTCTCCTTCAGCAGTATCTTGCAGTTCCACACTATGTCTTCTGATAAGCCAGTAGTCTTAGTCATTTTTGTAAACTGCAAAATAATAATAAAAAAATACTATGAACACTGGTAATAGCAGCAAAGGTGCTATGGTGAAAATCCACAGCTGCTGCAGGCAGCAAGGAATTCAAGTAGCAGACAGCAAACGCATCCCAATCTCCTCTCAACACTTCAAATAATCCTTACACACTTGGCCCACTGTAAAACTGTGTGAATCCTCACTGAAGGTCATCATTACAGCTCCTCGCACTGTAAAACTTCTCTTAAAATAAAAGACACGATTTCTCTGAAGAGTTTCTAATGTAAAATATAGGAACTTTAAACTCTTAAAATCCTCAAGAGGAGGCAACATAGAGCACAAAGGAAGCTTTGAGGGCCAGGCCCACTTACAGAACAAAACCGCAAAAGGAAGAAAAAAAATGTACTGATTATCATTAGATATCCTTTTAAGCAATCCCTGTTAGATACTAAAGATATAAGATATAAGCATAACGTAGGCATCAAGGCAAACCAACCTATGAAAAAGGCTATTAAGATTTTGTTATGAATCCGTCCGGAGCTCAGCATTATTCGGTCCCTGTTCTAACTGTACCGCAAACAGCAGATTCAAACTGGACTTAGGCAGACTAGGGCTGGGGCGGGGAGGAGAGATTTAAGGGATAAAAAGTTTCCCAAAACTATGTCAGGTTTTCTGTGGTCACCAAGTACTGACAGGCCCAAAAGATCAGCAAGAATTGGGTCATTCTTTTCAGTTCTTCACATTTCAGTGTTAGAGGAGAATTTATTCACCAAGCTAAGATTCACCTTTTTTCTTGCAATGATCTTAGGCAAACTAAGAGTCACTCTTTTTTCTTGCAATGAGCCCAACATCCTGTGAAATCTATGAAACACAAACTTGCACAAATCTACCAGGTCATTAGCACTTGCCAATACATTTTTATGGGCAGTACCATCATCCTGACAAGGTTTTAGCACCACTCAGTTTCTCCATTTTTTTTTTTTTTTTTACGTGCATGCTTCAAGTCAGTATTAACCTTATTTTACAGAGGGACAAACAAGATAAAACACACAAATACATTTTCTAAATGTCATCGCAAACAAGCTGGCAGAGGACAAATCAAGATACCAGAATCTCAATGTAAATACAAACTAGCACAAGGCCTGTCCACCGCTCCTAAGTGCGCCCGCTTTACAAAAGATGGAGCATACCGGTGTTGGAATCAAAAGCTTGCAGCTGAGCCACGTGGACAGCCCACATTCAGTATCACTGTGGCTCCCTATCCCACAATAGGGTATTTCCTCCTACCTTCCCTGAGAAGAGATCTTTAAGTGCTGTAACTGCTCTGCCACCATGTCCTCATCTTCTCAAAACACATGTGTTCCCACCTTGGCCAAGGCTAACTTCCTCTGCTGCTTTGTACTCTGAGTCTACTACTAAGAGCGGAGGTTGCTTCACTCATACTTGCTAGAAGATGCATCTAATCTAGCATCAAATTTTTTTTTTTTTAAATAACGGCTCCATGTCACAATCCTGCCTACACCAATCATGAACACATTCTTTCTCCAAGGTCTTGACCTCCTTGTTGTTGTGAGAATTGCTACTCACGAGTCTCATTCTCACAATCTTGTGCCAGCCACAAACCTACCATGTGACAGTGTGTCTTTAATTAAACTTAAAATGTCCTCTTTTTTTTTTCATTTTAAGCTATAAAGCATTATTAATTTTGACACAGAAGCCTTACTTCCACCACTTGCTTCCTCAAGTCCACATTAGTTACTTTATATTTCCTTCCTCTAAACTTCATACCTTCACTACAATATGGATATTCTCCATTTTAGAGCCAAGAATCCTGAAGTTGCGTCAAAACAGGCCCTTCAGGCCCATTAGCTTCTCCTGGATTCCATGTAGGGCCATCTGCACAAAGTCTAAAACCTTCTAACAAACTTATTTCTGCAGAAACTGGGGTCATATTTGTAATTATAGTATTTTCATGCATATTTGTGCATAAAGTTATTTCACTGTAAAGAACAGACATCTTCATTTTTTATTAATGGATTTAAAGAATTGAAGAATACAAGATCCTTCGGATTTGCCATTTTTTTGTTAAAACAGAAGTAATTTCCACACAGATATTTCTGAATTTTAAATCAGGGATCTGCTAAAATTTAGCACAAGACTTCACAGGCATATATCCTCCTCTAATTCCTTCCTTAAACAAAGAAGGGGTCATACGATCCAGCTATTACGTGTTAAGTAATGATCAATATTGCCACATTGCAGAGTAAAAGCAAGCTTTCTTAAGCTGAAGTGTACAAGCAGGCTATGCTCTGACTCAAAAAAAAAAAAAAAAAGCAGCAGTGATGCCCTCTACTGACAGCCTGCCGTTACAGTTTTGGGGGTTTTTGGTTTGTGGTTTTGTTCCATTTTAAACAAAACCCAGAAAGTTTACCAACACTCATAGGTTAAACCAGGCTAAAGCACACATGTCAACACTTGCGAAGAAGTTTTCTAAACAGATACCTCTAGAAATAAAGAGACATAAAGAACATGATTTTTAATAGGTGATTAAAAAATTTCAACATTTGTTTTGATGCCTAAAGTTCTGGTTGGCATGAATATAAATCCTGTAATCTATAAATAAAGGCGTGGAGAATTAAGCCATCTGTTATTAACAAAAATTGTATTGTTTCGTGTCAGCACGTTAACATTCATCTCCAAGTTACAACAAGAAAAACTTTAGCCACTGGTTTACCTGTGAAACACACAATTTTACCCTGTCATGCAGAACACAAAGCAGATCCTTGGGTGGCCTTTCGTTTACTAGAGGTTATGACATCCTCCCAGGTTAATTTTTTTCAAATGAGGTCCAAAAATGTGCGACCATCACAGACAAGTGAACCCATGAGCTTCCACAGCACGCTCTGAAGAGAGGTCCACTGGAGTCCCGGGCTGCAGCAGTGCCCCATAGTGCAAAACCACCATGCCAGCGTGCTCTACTTGGGCTTACCTTACACCACGTGAAGGTGATTTAGGATTTCACTTTACTGCTTAAGGGAGAAACTCAGCCTTAACTTGTGATCAACAAACCCCAGTTCCACTTTAAGCAGCTCCCACTTCTAACCTGATGCATTTGCTCCTTCCCTTCAGTTTGCTTTGGTGCAAGGTGCTTCTGGATTTCCTGCTAGTTTGGTTTTCGTAGCAGTTTGTATATGTGCAGCCAAACAAAATGAGAGGTGATAAAAAAGCCAAAGCTACCCTCCCTTGAGTTTATATCTCCTAGCTCATATACTATTGCAGTGTACAGAATATGACGGATAAGAAAGTCCATCTTTGACTGCTCAGTTCTCCCATTCCCCCAAAAGTGATAAGCTAAATATATGCTATGTCAGAATTTGTATGTAATATTTTGCATCAGTTTAACTTGCATGTACTCCTTAAGAATTTGTAATTTTTAAAAACAATAGACATTGTTTAATTTGCTTAAAGTCTTTAATGCAAATGCTAAAAGAGATGGCTTATTTTGTGATAGAATAATACCGTGAATGAGAGAAATGAGAGGATACAGCAAATCTCATACAGATATGTATGTTTCTACGCTAAAAGGAAATTCAAGCAGTTAACAATTATAAACCTTAAAAATAAGAAACTAAATAGCATTAAACTCCCTCCAGTTCATACCCCTGCATTTACCAGAGGCAGTGTGAAATTGCATTGGGCACACACAACAGGCCAAGAAACAGAACACCTCCCCAGACCCCAAAAGCTCAGCTGGCCTCCTTCTGGAGCAAGTCTTGGCTCTGCCCTTGTTTCTGGGCACGCACTGAACACAGGCAGGTATGGCCATTACGTGACCGTGTTTACAGCCTGTCTGCTCAGGAAACTGTGCTGAGAGCTGCCGTTTCCAACATTGGCCGATTCCAACAGTCTGGAAAAGAGAGTGCTGTTAAAATATAATTAACTGCCAACAAGTTTTTTAGAGGAGTGAGGGTGAGGAGGAAAGGCGATGGGTGCCCAAAAGTGCTTCCACCAAGGAAAGAAATCATGCTGTCTGCCAGCCTGCAATGTGTGCCAGTGGGGTGTCACCAGGACCCCAAAGCAAACAGGAGAGGAAGGTGGGAAGCCAAGGTAGGAAAGGACCCCCCAGGAGCAGAAGTCTCTCTAATGGCTGTCAGTTTACTAACACACGTCTATCGCAAGGAGGTATAGAGCATGAAGCTGGTACAGAGCAGGCCCGCACTGCGAGAGGAAAACATTGCTGAACACTGGCCCCTTGCACAAAAGCTACCTAACACGTGACATCAGACCAAGAGACAGGGAGGTGAACCTTCCTCTTCACCCTGCCCTGCAGTCTTCTCTGAACCCTCATCTTCACCTTGCCCTCCACAGCCAGCCATGTTCTCGGTGTTCCTCCCTCCCTCTCCTCCTAGCCCTCACAGCCCTGTTTTCTGCTGACCACCCTTTAGTTTGTCTACCCCTGCAACCCCATCTGCTCCCCCTGTGTTATAATCCCCAGTTCCCAGAAAGGGAGAGCTGCTCCTCATGAACTTCTGCTCCGACAGCTCCCATTTAGGCATCACACCTCCTCTTCTGTCTCAGCTCCACGCTTGGGCTTGCTTCTACAGCACAGGCACCTGGGACCACCCTTCCAAACCTTCTGCCCTCAGAAAGCAACGTGCAATTTTAAGGTGTCAATACGAGGAGCAGTCAGAAAGGAACTCTCTCAGAGCACACATCCCAATCTATTTTGTTACCTACTACTCTCCCTACGCACACAATGTATTCTGCAGAGAGGCATCACTTCTCCAAATGAGGAGATGGACACCTAAAGCCTCAAGGACATACCCGACCACTCTTTATGCAAGTTAGTGTTTGAGAGGAGGCACTCCCAGTTAGTCATCTCCAGCAATAAAGACTGGAGTATGGGCATTTCTAAATTGCCAAAGGAATTAATCCTTGTAAGCAAGGACGTTTTCAAGCTCTCTCCATTTATTTTTTGAGAACCATGTTTGAGAACCGTGTTTAAACATGGTATTTTAAGTGTATTTTAAGTGTATTTCTGTGTATTTTAAGTGTTGTTATATCAAGTTAAACATCTGTCTTAAATATCTGCTGCAAAGAATAAGTATTTTAAAGTGTTCTTAACTTCACAAGCTTGAAATTCATTTAAATCCATCTGAAAAAAAATCTTAGTCCAACTTAAAAAGCTTATCTCGAATAAAAAAGCCATTTTAATTTACGTTTTCCTGGACTAAGATGTTCAATTTCCAAATAAGTAGGCTTTAGTCTTAATGTCAGGCTGAGAGCCTTAAGATCTTCCTCAATTCTAATAATGAACAAGTGGTAACTTCTAGTGCTTTATGTTGTGTTACAAAAGATACCATTACAGTAAAAAGGGAGCTTAAAACTAAGCCAATTTCTTTAACACTGAAACTGAATCAGCTCTCCCCATTATTCTACCACTCTTATTAATTAGTAGGAAAAACCTTGGGTCACTGAGCTACTGGATCTTCATAAACAATTAAATCCACACTGATATGAAACATCTGCTAAAATCTGCTGGAAACTACTTCTACTCTGGGCAAGTATTCACAATACTACATAAACATGTGGTTGCTGACAGCAGCAATCTTTATGAAAGACAAATTTTGAATGCGAACAGGCCCATGCAGCTTTTTTTCTGTTAAATATTTTACAAAGAGAAAAGGAGAACAGCCCTATAGCAAATATTTCTGCAAAGAATTAAGCTCAGGCAAAATCCAACAAGTTTAGAAAGGAACAGCCGTGTGACAGATGTTCTGTGAGAAGCCAAAGGCTTGGGGCAAAACGGATTTCTTTTGCAGCATACCTGCACCTTGTATTTTTTTCCAAGTATCCTCCTCTTGGCTCCCCCCCTTGCAACACAACATACAAAGATTATTTTGTTTCCTTAAAAATCTGTTTAGTATCTCTTACTGTTTTGTGGTAAAACATTTCACACACCGAATAACAAATGTTATTGTTTTACACATACTGAAGAAGTTCTATTCTGTTCTGAAAAAATACAAGCGGATCTTGCATACATCAGTGGGGGAGGTTTCAGAACACATATTGATGGAAAAACATACCAATTACCCTGTAAGAGGGCCTACGCACAGTTACTGCTTTAAAATCCAAAGCATTAATAAATTAAACCAAGAAACTCTGCCGTAACGCACTTCAAATTTCTTACCAGGACGTTGCTCTTATCAGGTCTGATGTCTTGCAGTTAACTGAAACTGCATGAAATGTGAAGGCAACAAACAAACCATGGAAAACATTTGAAAGTAACATCCCAGTGACAGTAGATAATCTACTTACCAAGAGATACCGTTTTCCCTTCTGTTGTGGACTGTGGTTTAGCCTTCTGATGCTTTACCTTTTATTAATAAAAACCCAGCAGCTCGCTCCACTAAAAAATGGCTGCATTGCTCAGTTAGCAAAACCATGCTAGAGACTAAGCTGCAGTAGATTAAAGAAAAAAGACAAAAAAAAAAAAAAAGACAACAACCATTTCTTGTTTGAAACTGAAAATATCCATGCTGGCACCTTCAATCATGGAGCTACCCTGGAAGCTGCTGCTGCTGCTATTCAAGTGTCTGCAGTAAAGGTCTTGCCACATTCTTGCCTCCTGCATGGGTTTTCAGCTACAAGAGCTCAGAACAGACTAGCAAACACCTCCTTCCCAAGTGAAAGCTTTAATTTCTTCTTCTGCAGTGAAATCAACCAACTTTCTATGCTACAGAGTGAGTGACAGTAATGTCAGCCAATCAGCTTGAGTTTTCCAGGAAAATCACCCCTTAATTCATTCAAAATCAGGTCATATGACACTATTTGAAATGCTATTGGCTTAGGAGGAACATAGCATTTTAGCCTAATCAGGATAAGGCCACCCATCTAAGCCTCCCTAGGCTGAAGCCACCTTGACTCTAGGCAGGCTGGGGATAGGAAAAGAAGAATGCAGACCTACCAGAGCCTCCCAGCTGTTAAAGGGCCGGAGCGCTATTATCTTCTGAGCCTTTTTCTGAGAACACTGGGGAATCAAAGTCAGTTCGCTCGGGGAAGCATCCTGCAGGAAGCTGAGGATTTTCGCTTTGTAGCCATCCTCCATCACTTCGTCGCCGCTGCTGTAGTCCTCGTCAAGGGAGCTACCACCATCTTCGGAAGCTGACTCGTCCTCAGAGTCTTCTGTTTCTCTTTTAGTACCCCAAACACTCCTTTTGCCTTTGTCCTTTTTCCGAAATCCGTTCTGCTCTTTCCCGGAAGATTTCTGCTTTGGCTTTTCTTTACTCTCATCACTTCTGCTCTTGGCGGAGGCTTCAGTCCAGTCAGAAGCTTCAATTTTTGGAGGAAATTCCATGCCTATGCATGCAATACAGAAGGCAACAAGTCAATGCATACTGGTTAAGGGTGAATTAAAACCCACTGTTCTTCCAAAATAAAACCTATATAGATATAAAACACAATTCTAGTATTTAATACATGACAACTCAACAGCAGGTGTTACTAAGAGAAAAGAGGAGCAAACATCATGCAAGTCTCTTTAAAACATGTAAATAGTACCAACTGTGAGTATAAGATGAGCAATGCTAATTTGTATACTGCTCAAATAGCAGAAGGTATCTATCTTAAAATACAGATGATCAATGCTACGTAATATGTGCAAGCTGCAGAAGCTCTGAGGTAAGAACAGATAGTTATGAACTCTGATGTATTGCTGGGATGAGATACTGGTTCCACTCCACCCAAGTGCAGAGGTATTAATTCTGCTGATTTCAGGAAACAAGCCTACTTTCACGATGAAAATAATATATTTTTTCCATTTTAATGCATCTCAGTAAAGTATTAGAGGTGGGACAACAAAAACATGCACTTGTTAAAGAAACTGGAAGAATGAGGTATTTCTGACCAAAATAACCCTACTGTCTTAAAGTAAGATAGAGGTTATCTAACAGAATGTGAGCAAGTCATTTTCAGAAGTGACTTGTATGGGTTTTTCTTCCTTCTTTGGAAGAAAGCACTTCCAACACTTTCTCTTCTGCCCAATCCCAGCTTGCTGCTGATTGACTCCAACCCCAGTGTCTACCTTCTCAGAAGCAGCAGTAAGGATCAACCTCATGCATACTGATAGCTCTTTCCACTTGTAGAGAATCCAAGAATACTATCCTATCCCCAAAATACTTAAATAACTGATACAGCAAAACATATACATATCTGACAGCTGTGTAACACTCTGAAAAGTAATCAACTCATTAAATACTGTTTAATTTATGACTCGCAGATTTACCTGGAATCACAGTTCTTACTCCCTACTACATTTAATGCACTGGTATTTATAAATTGGTTGCATAATTTAAGGCCTATTTCTAGTATTTTTCTCTCCTAGAATATATTTTAAAAGGTTATAATAGCATGTGTCACTTGTCACCTATGCAGTTATTTGCAATTACTGATTTACAAATTACTCCAGTTAAAAACCAAAACTTACTTTTAAACAAGCAGGAAGGGAGCAGGTGTCTGCTTTGACACATTTCAAAATACATTTGATGATATACCCATAGGTAATTACAACTTCTTATGTAAATCTGTATTAGCAAGGCAAAGATATTTATCTCTACTTACAGAGCAAAAGATAAAATAATCATGACACTTAAAAATACAGAAAAATTGAGTTTCCTTCTTTTATCCTCCCCATAATACTACTTTCAAGTATCAGTGCCAGTTTCTAGGCATAGTGCTGTCAGGACTGTCATTGCTGGACATTAGAAAAGATTTGTACCACAAGTCAGTCTGTTTTATCTTGGGATAAAATAGATTATAAATCTGTCTTTACCCTCATCATCTTCTGCAAATACTCTCAGGGCCTCCAGTGCTTCATGAAACACCCAGTTATGTTCCTGAAGTACATCTCTCAGTTCCTAGTAAAAGAGAAGAAATTTTGTATTGTGGTAAGATAAGCAAAAACTAAGTTTCTGTGCATAATAACATTAAGGCACTAACAATTTTAATCGCATAAGGCAAAGAAAACCTCTGTAAATCAGACTATTCAAAATGAAGGAAATCAAAAGGAAAAAACCCTTCAGTTTATCCTTATACACTCAGTTTAGGCAGAGCTGCACTCCACCTTTTCAAAAGGCTAAGAACACAGATAAACAAGCTTTGCTTCCAACAATTCAAAGTAAGTATTAAAATGACCTGACCAGTTGCTGAGTATCGTCAGGTACTAAACTAATACAAACCTCACAGTATATCTAGTCGTCCAGGGGAGAAGAGTGTGAGAGAGAGGGAGGGATAACTTCCCCATGCATTTTTATAATAGGTCATAAAATTTGACTATGCCAGGCTTGTCACGGGACCAAAAAAGTAGGATGAGAAGTTCCATATAGTCCTGATTACATCCAACTGCTCTCAGTTCAGGGCAAGTTACATTCCAAAAGCAGCAAACGTGAAGACCTTCCTACCCTGGGCTCTTTCCAAGAGTGCTGCTGGTGTAAGGACTGTTTCATTTGGACTATCGACAGCTGTAATTTTCTTAAGAAGTCAAAACCTGATGTGCCATCAGGAGACATGAGCTCACCTCCTTATCCAATCCAGGGAATGTATTTTGCAGCTTCTTCACAAGCATCTCTTGCCTCTCCCATTGTCTTTGGGGTTCTGACTCATCCAGCTGCATTAAAAAAGAAATCTATTAGGTTTAATTTAAATTACAAGCATAGAAACAGAAAAAAAAAACAATTAAAAACAATCAAACCTAATCAATATTGCTTATCCTTAAAGAGCCACTCTAAATGACAAAAGCACTTAAGACAAATCCAAGTTGCAGAAGTGATTCCTCATACACAGCCAACGGTCAAACTAAGACCAAAACTTTCATAAGCATAGAAAACGTCTTCAGTCATGAAAGACTGGCATTCTTTACTTGATAAGCATATACAGTGCAAAGTTACACACCAAAAATATAAATAATTTAGAACTACCTAGTTTGTATTTCTTTAAAGTAAAAAGTTAGTACTGATTCTGGATGATACTTAAGGCAGAAGATAGCAGGGTTAACAGTCAGTCAGTTAGGTTAGATCACCAAGCATGCAGTATATTTAACCCATCACAGTCTATAAACATGTTAAATGGTACGTTCATATGAAGATTTACAGGTAAAATATCCACAAATACTGTGTCACAGCACCATGGAGTCACATCAAAAGCTGGCAAAAGTTTTCATCAACAATACCTTCACTAACAGCTACTATCAGCCTGCAAAAAGGGAGGTTTCTTATGAACAAGTGCCAAAACGTCGACATGCCACAAGCTGCTCTATTATGTATTCACCACAAAGAACTACGCAGGTTTCTTCTCAGAGCTTTGAATGCAAAGTGGTTACAGATCTACTTATCTACAGCAGAGATGCCAACAGGTTTAATCAATATTTACTTCGCTGAATAATGCTATTTGCTGAAAGAGCACAAACCAGATCACCCAGAAGTACTCTGAGTAACAGAGGACATGGTTCCTTTCCTCAGTGAGCCTGTAGTATCATTAAAAGCACAGCTACAGTATGTACGATAGCTGGCAAAGCATGCTCTCATCTTGGGAACCAGCTTAGGAACCAGAGGAAAAGCAAGAGCGAGAAAAAACAAACAGCAAGTTTCTCACTATGATTATCTATTACGAATTCTAAAAATCCATGTTTCATCTTTGTTTTTCCCAATCCTTCCCTTTTTAACTGTAATGGAACTGTTAAAGACAGAAATCAAACTGCTGCATGAAACAAGGTCCAGGGAAGCACCATTTGCCAGACTCGCTGGGTGATACTTCAGTAACATCTCCTTTGTAACCTAATCCAGGGTTTGGTGAGTAGGAACAAATCCAAACTGCAGCAAATCTTGCCTCACAAAATTCACAGCTCTCCTCCAGGAAGTAGGGGAATATCCGAGCAATATTATTTTTGCTTTCATGGAAAACTCTGCATTTTCTTAATTTTGTTCTGACCACGGACAATATTTCCTTAAATTTCAACACAAAGATAGTCACCATCCTCCATCCAGCCTCCAGTATTTACTGTAAGATTCCCTTCTCTACCATAAGTGGTTTCCAAGGATGTCTACTGGGATACCTGGGAGCTGACCTCATGACAGCACTGTAGGACTGTGCATAAGATCTGCCAAATACCAACCTGAATGCATCAGGATCATTACATAGTTCCTATTTATTAGCAGAGGTCAAAGTAATCATTCCTTTAAACACAACCAATTCATTCTTTTTAAAGATTTCCCTAAGTCACAGTTTCAAATATGTATGTAAACAACATTACTCCTACAACACAGAACAGTAGCAACAGATGTTGAACTTCATCTATTTGAGGAACCACAAGGAATGACCTGATGAAGCAAGCTGATCCATAGCCTGTAACTCCACTGATGTTCACAAGAACTGAATGGTACTCAGCGCCTCACATACTCCTACCTGCCATCAACCACTTCCACGAAAGCAGTGAACAGGCTGTTGGTATACAAATCCACAAACACTAAAGAACAAAGCAGGTAATTCCATTCAGAATTGCCAAGGAGAAGAAAGTAGAAAAACCTCATTCAGATGGCAAGATTTGAATTTGATTGGATTTTCTGATAAAACACACCAAGTTCATGACACCACTGTCATTGACCAAGTCAGGTAATTCCACTTATTTCACAATGCACAGAGAGAAAAAACAGTACTTACGTAATTAGCTTTTGGCTTTTTTGTGACTTGCTCATTTCTGTCATTGCAATTTGTGGGAGAACCTTTTAGTTTCCTTTTACGAGAGGCAGCTTTAAAAAGAATCAAGGTGGAAAATAACAATTAATTACTTTAATTAAGTTCACCCCAGAACAGTAAGATCATTCAAACCAACCCTATAGTAGCTACTTAACTGCACAAGATGTTTACCAGTCTCCATAAAAGTTACCTATTATAGTCCACAGATACATTGAAACTTCAAGCAAAGCAGCTGCTTGAAAGTACATGTTTGTTTACCTCTAAGTTTTCTTTAGTAGTTTGGCAATCAGTCAAGCAATTACCTCTCATATATAATAACTGAAATAGCTTTTTTTTTTTATATAATTGCCAAGTGTTTTACACACAAGTTGCATAAAGGTATATGTCTGTTTTTATTCAAGCTGACTGCTTTTGGAAAGTTGGTATTTAATCAAGGCCGAACCCCAATCGTGAGTTGGAACATGTACATCACTGCCAATCTGGAAGTGCTGATGACTGATTTCTGGCTCAGGTGTGCACCGGAGAGGTTACTACCACACGGTTTTCAACATTAAATCCAAATGTCTGAAAGAAAACTATGCATATTAAGTCAGTGATAACTAAGTATCAGCGATAACCATATTACTTATGAATAGTTCATACGAGCCAGAACTTTCTGAAGATCTTTGGGCCCTGGTGATTATCAAGAGATTATCATCTTAGCATTAAGACCTGCCCAGGGTATTTTCTGACTGCTGCCGTGCACAGCTCATGAAGGGAAGAACACATCACCACTATTTCTGCACATTAGCTTTGCTTGAAGCGGCAACTGTTCCCAGAACAAATTACTGTAAAAATTCCTAGTCCATGATCTGAAATAGTACTGCAAGTTAAATCTTTTTTGGAAGACTAACTGCCTGCAGAGCTTTAATGTCTGATACCAGCATCTCTGGCCAACCTCACCTCCCAGACTGCCAAAGGAGACCAGTGAACAAGAACACACACACACGCACAAAAAGCACACTTGCTTTCCGATCCAAAAGACTGCCTGGATGATCAAGTTGTGGAAAATTAAGTAGCCACATCTTTGCACAAAAAAACATTTTGTGTGGAAATACTTTCAAATACATTTTCTACAAGACTCATTCATTCTCTCTGACATCAGAGATGTGACATATCAGTATTAAAAAAAAAAAAAATCATTAAAACATCCCAAAGGCAGAAAAGTAAAGCATGGGCAATTCTTCCATAAATGAAAGATCTGGCAAGAGATACCAGAAAATACTGGTATGATTTTTTCAAAGTCTATGTATTTCTATATATAGGTATAAATATATACAAGAGGCACAGTTCAATGCATCCAGAGAATGTGCCAATGGAGTGGAGGCGGCTCTCCTTCACCATTCAGGCCTTGACCTTTCTGCTCAAGAACCTTGTTTAAACAATATTGCCAGGAAAAGCCATGCTACTAGCTTAAGGCTGAGAAACGTGCGTTTGTCTTGATATCAAAGCTAAGGGCTGTCAGGCTGTTATTGGGTAAAGCACTAGAAGTCATGGATGTCTCACGCTATTACTGCTTAAGCTCAATTAAAACTGCATTCAGGATGGATAATTCTGAATACGAACAGTGACCCTGCAAACCTCTTTGCCCTAAAAAAAAAAAATATATGGGCTTCATATATTAATATTTTGAAGATCTCCCTAGTTTGAAATCATGGGCTGAGCACTCAATAGTCTTTGAAGAAAGCCCGATCGTGAGCAATTTTACAGGCAATTAAACTGTAGCAAAGGATCTGGATAACCACGGTCTCAGGAACCTATCAACACATAATTATTTAGAAATTAAGCTGTGGTCTGCTGAAACCCACCACATCTGCAAATGACAAAAAACCCCCAACTTTCTGAAGACATTCACTTTGCAAGGTACATTTAATTACTCCTTCTTTGCTAAGGGAGCATACAGCTGAGGGGGTGAAGAAACTGTTACTGCTAGACAAGAACCATCTTTGGAGTGGAGGCAGGGCACACTGGGCCTTCCAGAGAAATCCTTGTTCTCTCTATAAATTTTATGATTAACGAGCGATGAGAAAAGATCCACAGGGTTTCAAAATTTAGAAGGGCATCTGTAATTACTTCCACTGTTATTTGCTGCTACCACTACAAAAAACCCCCACCTTATTACTGTGACTTCCCCTGCTATTACAAAAGAAACAGTAATTTCTGCCTGTTCAAAAAGCCGTGAGCATCAGACAGGTTTACATGAGCACCCTTACGTCAGAAGCACCCTCACCAATTTCATGGTTTTCAAGATGTACAGAAAACAACACCAGAAACAAATCACAAGCAGCAGGTATTACTATAACTTCACAGCTTTCATTCATACACATATTTTCAGTGTGTTACACATAATCTTTGTACCTACAAGTCAGCTGCAATACTTGTTTTAGCTACAGACACCTACTGAATTCAAGCTATAAATACAAGTTTTTGTTACTTTGAAAGGACAGAAAAAATTGAGGACAACTCAGCCACACTTTTTCAGCACAGCCATGCTTCACAAAACTGTATCTTGCCCCTGACCTCTCACATAGTCAACACTTCCCAACAAGTAAAGCATATCATAAATTGACATACATGGCAGATGTTCAGTAATGTCTCCATTTTTAAAAAATGTGTCCAAAACGAGGTGATTTATACCATCACTTTCAGGCATGCTTAGTCCTAACTAAATATTTTATACAACAGCTGTGATTAGTGAGAATTTTGCTGCCAAGAAGATTTTTCTGTGGGATCATATTGAAAGGATGTGAAACAGCATTCTTAGATCAACACAAAAATGGCCAAAAGGCAGGGCCTACATACCAGAAATCAAAGTGGTTTAGTTCAAACATTGTGAACTGCAACAAAGTTTAAGGATATATATTAGCTTAAACTGGTTTAATATTAATCGAACCCTTGAAAACTAATCACAGTCTTCCAGGAAGGGATTTTCCAGGAGCAGCAGCACTCAGAAGTAGTGTGTCCCTCAAAAATACACCAGCTTTAGTTTTCCATTGCCAGCATCCAAGAAGTCCCATCTATAGAATCTGATCATGTACACAGTTATAACCTCAAAATATTGGTCTGGTTGGGTAAAACAAAACCAAACCAAAAAACAAACAAAACACAAAAGCAACCCTTCATTAAAATTAGCCCAATGTTTTAAAGCTTTCCGATAATTGTTAAAAAATATTTGAAGTTGTATATAAAAAAATCAGAAGATGAAAATATGGCAAGTACAACAGGGGGAACCGAATTAGCAAAAAATCTACTTTAGAAAGGGAGTAAAACTGTTCTCCCTCAGCACATGAGCTTCTTAGACATATTGCTTCTGAATCCATAGGATACTGCATGAAAAGACACATGAACCACTTAGAACTACTAAAATAATCAAGAGTGATCATACATAGCTTTTTCCATCTTATCCAAACCATGAAGATTTCTCAGGAAAACCATGGACAACTGAACTGCAAACCCATGGAGACTGCTGAAACAGATCAGCTTTTTATAATGACATTAATATTCATACCAACCTTCCACTCTTCCCCACCAACCCCAGTAAATCAGTCAGAAAGATTAATATAAGACAAGAGATTTAACCCTGGACTTAGGTGATGTCAAGAAACAAACCCAAAGCCCAAGAATGAAGACCCTTTTACATGCTTACCACTTTCCACACACTCCCACATCATGTGTTGGGATTTTTGGTTGCTTTTCTGTTTGTTTGTTTGGTGTGGTGTTTTTTTGGTAACAGCATGAGACTCCATAAATTCACATGCAGAACAAAAAACCCAGGACTCAAAGGCATAGTTCAGGGGATGTTTTGCTAGAGAACTGTGAGGAGTTGCCTATTTTGTTCTATTTTTGGATTTTGGTCCGCATCTTCTTTTCGTCTTTCCCCTTGCAAAGCCTGTAATTTCAGTTTTGTGTTACTACAATAAACAAACAATAGTATAACTTTTAGCGTATGTTTTATCACTTTTTAAATACCTCCCAACCAAGTTTACTTCACTGAATTAGCTACAGCTTCTAAAGTTTGTTCTTGGGGGTTTTTTTGTTAAACATACCTTCATCACTGAACTTCAAACCAGCAGCTATTGCTTCATCCATTGTGCGTGCTGATTCTATCAACTGAAAAAAAAAAAAGTAGTCAATTGCTAAGTGGTGAGATTTAATCCTGTTGAACAGAGGAGGACAAAGACAGATCAGCATGATGGAAATACACTTTAAAAAACACCCCAAAAATACATGTATTATAAAATCCAAGAACAAAATTAACAGGTACCAAATTAGCTAGACTGATCACATAAGCTGTATTTGGAAACACTTTAGAAAACCTACTGGAAAACATTTTTAATACAATCTCATTTATTATCACTTTTTTTCCTACTTCACAAACACACCATGCAGGTTTACTTAAAAGGTTTTTTTTTGAAAACTATTAAATGTTACTATCACAAAACCAGATGATCCAAAAAACTAATTTCTTAACTCATAAGATGTCTGTATACTGTTATGTCACATTGGTCGATATCTGGAAGTACATGCAAGAAACTTATAACATGCCTCAAACTTCACCTATACTTCCTTGCAGTCCTAGGTTCTTTCTCCATCCACATGTAATCTCAAAATAGATCATTTCTACAAATTAATTGGATGTTGAGACTTTTAGAATCCTTTTTGCAAGTGAGACAACTGCAATAGAAGCAAATTGTCTAAAGGTTACAAATAAGAAAAAACACAAAAAATGAAGTTATGAGGAATCCTGATTCCCAAGTATCGGTCCACATTTGTAAACAGCATCTCACAATTTTGCTATAAACACACAATTTCCTTTTCAAAAGGCTCATGATTTTTCCTTAATAGCCTTCATCAGTTGTGTAGGCTTTGTCAGGACAGACTGTTCCAGATCCTTCATGAAGGAACAAAAGATTTGCCTAATATTCCTCCGTCTTCCTTCAAAAATGTTGTGGATATGTAACTGTGGACAAAAATTTGCACAGCCTCTATGTACTACAAAGTTCTGCTGATACAGGAGCTATCTTAACATCCCCCTGAGAATACATACCATCAGCACTACATACCACTGAATAATTAAAAACACCACTGAAGTCACAAAACAGCAGTACAGGCACACCACGTGTTGTTTCTAGCTAGTTTCTAAGCTACGATGAACTGTTATCACTCTTTGGTTTAAATACATTCTATGTGGCCGAAAATTGAAGCTTCATACATTCTGGACACCAACGATGTAAATTTTATTACAACGTCCAGGAGAAAAATTGCAAAACTGCTATTTACAACCCCTTCTTTCTTCCTAAAGTAGAAAGCCTAAACATAAGGCTTGATCCACTGGGAAAAAAACGCCTGGCAAGGAGCAACAGTAACATTTCTTTAATGACATTTCAACAACCGGGAAACTTAACAGATTAATTTAAACACATTTAGCTTTGAAAACTAAAGCTAGTGAAAACCTAGTTACATATCAGAACTGAAAAGTAACCTTGCTAAAAATATATTTTACTGTACTGAAGATATGTTACTGTAATAAGTTACCATAATGTTACTGTAGATTTGTACTGTATATTGGACAACGCCCAAGAGTATTCCAGGTTCACATGTCAGCATAATCAGAATAAGTTATAGTAAGTTCAAACCTACTCTCTTTTTGCCTCACTGGAAGTACTAAAGGCTTTGAGTATTAAATTTCATAAATGCAAGGGTGCAATATTTCATTTACTGGAGAAGATGGCAATGATTTCACTCATTCTGCATTTAATCAGTTAGCTGCAGTCCAACGACGGCAGTTATCAATAGTTATCGACCAAGACAGCTATAACTAAGATTAAACTTAAGTTATGTATGCATGTGCGTATGGGTATGTATGTATGCATGTGCATACGGAAACGTTACCTGACTGTAGTTTCCCTAAAATACATTACTTGCTGTATCCTTCTGCTAATAAGAATTAAGGCTGTTCCCTCTAATAAAGCCAGAGGTTTAGGAATACTGCCTACAAAACAGTCATCAAAATAAATCAAAAGAACAGAGCATTATTACTTGTAGTAATTCTTGGTCACTTCTTTGAGGAAAAAGTTCCTTCAGTGTTTGCAGCTTTGCTTCTCTGATGTCTTCCTCTACACCCTTCTTCACAGCTGGCAGCTGATCCCCACCATTTACATATGCCAACTGGGGTAGTTCATCTTCAGGCTGTTCATCATCATCAGACTGTTCAGAGCTACAACGTATGGGGGAGGAGAAAAAGAATTAAAATCTATTTTTGCTTATGAATGTTTAACTCTACCAGAATATTACTGTAAACCACAACCAACAGGATCACACAAAATGTGTTTAGATGCATTCAGTAACACTGAATCAACTTGTACCCTAAGTGATACCTCCTATTCAGGACAAAATAAAGCATGTATGATTAAGTAGTCTTCTGTTTGCAGTAAACACATTTCAACTTAGCAAAGGAAAGAAGAAAAGAGGAACAGACAAGGGAAATGCCATAACTTACCCTTGTATTGTGCTATAAAAGGCTACTTGCCAGTTTAGTAACAACCGTCTTAATACATTTCATCATTTCAGCTACCTGAATTATATCAGACCACCTCAAGTTTGTCTCAAACAGTCTTGCTAGTATTCATTTGCCCAACAGATTAACAGATGTGGATGAGTTCTTTGTAAAAACTTTCCAGGTGCAGTATCAACTCTCTTTCCTATTTCTCAGCTCACTGAGAAAGAAAATTCAAACATCCTTAAGCAGTGTCTTAAACATCTAAACATGGGAAGAACCCTTCTGAAAAAAGCAAAGCCCTGAATTTACTGGAAGATTTATTATTAGAGCTAACCTGCAGGAAAAGCAATCCCTATACGTTTTTCACAATATTCAGTTGCATGGACAAGACTGAACATAAGCACAGGTGTCCCATCCTACTGCCCTCCATAGACACGTAAAAATCTCCTTTCCTGAATGAAAATTAATTCAACTGTATGGAGTTTGCCATTTCATAGGGACTTCACCATCAGAAAGGCTTGCCTGCAGGTCTCTACACAGATACAGGTAAAAGACTAAAAATAAACCTGTTTTTTCCTCATTATATTTTTCTTTAGCAGTTGCAACAGGCAGACTGCAATACAATTCTGAAAAAAGTAATAACATGCCACTTGTGTAGAAGATACACACTATTTTGAGACAACTGTTCATCAAATAATCCTTTTCTCCCTATCCTGTTCAAAAGGCACACAGAGCCACGTGGACTCTCTGGTTGTGCCTCTTGGAGTAAAAAAAATCCTCAAAACAAAAAATAACCCAAATTCCTCTTCAGTCCACCAAGCCATCTAGTTGTAAGCTTCAGGGGTGAATCCAGCATCCACTTCAAAAAAAAGTCTTAGTGAAATGGCATATTAAAATTTTATTTGCATATTTCAGATCTTTTCGCCTTGATAAGGAAAAAGGTTTCTTTATAAACTGCATTTAAAAAAGAAAATCAATCCAAATGGAAATGGTAACACTGCAATTACCCCATCCTTTCCTATCGGGGATTAACATCTAGATACTTGTCAACAAAGCCAGAGTTGCACACATCATAAGTCTTGTCCTCTCTGTATAATCACATTCTTATCAAGCATGAAGAAACTCTCATTTAACCATTAAATGAGTATGACTCCGACCCACAAAAACTTGTGTTAGAGTTCTGCTTTTTTCCAACAGAGTCCAGATGGTGACTCTGGTAGTGAAGCTTGCAGCATGCTTCCTTTTAGGAAAGATGCGTTTTCTGCTCTGAATTTTCTGCTTTCTGCTCTATCCCTTATTCAGGATAAGGGGAGCTGGGATACCCTGCAAAAAGAAAAAAATTCACAAAACCCCCAAACACTAGGTAAGACGTGCACTAAAATGCACAGTGCAAAGACACTCGATTGACTGATTCTGTGCAAAGCCACGCTAAATTCAGCACAAGCCAGAGCTCATAAGCCTGGCCAGATCCAAGCTAACTCCTGCCACGCTCTCAATTTGTTTATTAGCTCAACCAGAATGCCACTTGTGAGACAGCTGAGTGAGTTCAGTACACATCGATTAGCACCTGAGCCAACACACCGTGCCAAAGTGTCTGGCACTGGAGTGTCTGGTGCGTAAGAGACCAGTGGCTACACAAGAATAATGAAGAGTACAAGAGGATGTAGATTATGTTCATCAGTCCCCCTAGGAGCCACTTTACTGTCCATCTCTCACTCCCAGTAATCGGAATACAGTATAGAAATAGCAAGCTGCGGCTCTGCAAGTTGGATCCTGCATGGCTTATTAGCATCAGCTCCACATGGTACAAAACGGCTTGTACTGCTTCCAAATCAGGTTGATCCCTGAAGCAGTGTAACTATGTTTACACAGCACTGCACACAAGCCAATTCAGTGCATGCAACCAGCTTGCCATCTCTGTATCCTTGCACAATCTACAACTTAAACCACAGACAGAAACAGGAGTTCACTCTGCTAACTACTAAATTTTTTTTTTTTCTTACCAAGTATCTACCTTAAGCTGAAACTTCGGGGAAGATGCATTAAAAAAAACTTCAAGAATTTCAGATAATAGCAGCAGAGAAAAGCATTATTTCATTTCTGCTGACAAGCTCCAGTAACTCCATGCTCTGTGTAAGGACTGAAAATCTGACAAGAGACTATGCCTGTTAAGCTTGCTATTCCCATAAAAGTTTTCTGAAGATCAGTTCAGCCAGACTATCAAAAAAGCAGGTTAAGCCATCTTGTTTTGCTTAGCACAAGAACATTTAAGGGGCACAGACAATTACCACATTTTGGTCACACAGACATATAACTAGCAGGTAATAAATGGCAGGGGTTTCTTTAAACCATTCCAACTGGTTGTGCGAGATACCTGTCTACATCTTGTCTCTCCTGCACTCTCAGTGCTGCCTTTTTAGCACCCACGCAAGACACTCTCGCACAGTATTCTCTTCTCTCCCCTCTTCCAGCTTATTGAAAAATATAAATTTCCAAATCACTAAAAAAAAAAAGTTTTCACTAAGCATAGCAAACACATCATGCAACCAATACTTTAGCTTGAAAACTCTTACACTACACACTGAATCTCTACTTGCTTTCCTGTCTACTGTGGTTTCATAAAAAAAAAAGAAACAAGCTAAAATCAACTCAAATATAATTTAAAACTAATAAAGCAAATATCTTATGGTTAAGCTTTCAAGTCTCATTAAAAGGATTTCAGAGGGGCAAATGCGCAAACATATAATGAACATCACACGTATCATTCAACATCACAAAACTCCTCCCTTGGAAGTCTCTTCTCTGAGAAAATGGCTTAAGAGCTGGATTCTTCTTCCCTGGAAATCCAGTAAAGTTTAGTTAGGGGCAGGTAAATCACAAACCAGTAAACCAGAACCTAGCCTCTGATTTTCAATTCGGTATTTCAATTTAGAACATCACATCAGGTTGCATGAACATTACAGAAAAATGGCTTAAAGCATACATTACAACTGCATCTCTCCTTGGAGCCCTGTTTTCTTTTGCAGCGCTGAAGTTTCTTGGTTCTTCATCTTCGCTGTCTGAAGACACATCTAGGAACTGTACCCCTCTTCGACGCTTGAAACAAGATCGTTTCCTTGTCCTCTTGGCTTCAGGAGTTTCTGGGATGGTGGAGTACCCTGTGGAAGCCATTTCAATAGGAGAAAAGATAGGAGACAATGACTTATGACTTACAACTTCAGATATTTATCTGTACTTAGAGCATCAGATAGCTATGATTTCTTCCTTATACACAGCAACCATTTAAACAGAACTCACATCCTTATGCATGGAAAATTCCTGTAAGCTGTATTCCTTAAAAGTGGTAACTTATCTGGGAAAAGATTCTCAGCCCTCTTACATCAAACAAATAATTTTTATACCACAAAGTTTAAGAGATCATGTATTTTAGGTTAATACTACTTAGAAATACATTTTTATTTTTGGAAAAATGAATCAGCAAAATCCTGAACTACTTCCAGGCTGATCAGGACATGGATAGAAACATACTGGTGTATGTGATGGCTGATTTACGATCTGCTTGTCTTGCTAGCTTTTCAGAAAGGAAACGTCAGTGTTACACTGCAGAAAATTAGGAAGCTACACTGAGGAACTTGACAGGTAGGTTGCAACTCCTATAGAGATATAATTTATTTAGCCAGTCTTTTCCTCATGCTCCAGATGATTCTTAACAAGGAAATTTAGCATATGGAAGGATGCTTCATGTAATGTACAAAGCATCAGGATATACAGAATCTATACATAATCAGGATATGACACTGAAGACATCTCAAGAATCATATACTACTTTCAATGACACTTGCAAAATTGACCCACTATGCGTGCATTAGCATGCATTAACTCTTCAGTTCTGAACATGCTTGTAAGACAATCAAAAGCATAAGCAGCTAGTCTATTCATATAATTCCTGAATTAGTCATGCAAAATGCATGACTAAGTCCCCCAATGTCAGCTACACCTGAAACCAACTCCATGCACATATCTAGATGGGGAAAACATGACCACACAGGGAAATCCACACAAAACCTGACATAGAAAATAGGTCTTGAACCTGAAGCGGAGAGAGGATTAGAACACTGTAAAGCAAAATCAAAAAGCCTACGCTTTATTAGACTTTGCCCCATCGCCCTCTTTCAGCACAGTACCAAAGGCAGCTAAGGCACAGTATGCTCTACCTGCATATATTTCAAGGTGCTTCTGACTAAAACTCTGATGCTCCCATATAAGCCTGGGCAAGGTAAAACACATGGTTCAATCCATTGCCTACGGAGGCTAGAACTGTTCTGCTACCATCTTTAGAAAACCCTAAGAAAAAAAGCAATTTTTAGTTGATAGATGTAGACTTGAACATGCAGCTTCTATCTCTTCCATCTTTAAACCTGCATTAAACAGAACTAAATACTTGGACACAATTGCCACATCTTAAGTGTGCTATTTACTGTCAGTAATTGAAGAAAAGCACTCAAGGCGTTTTGCGAAAGGTATGAGCCAAGAATGTACATAGCCTAACCTAGTGCAGCAGTCCCACGCATTCAAGACATCATTCCTTTCTACCACTTTACCATTTTTACAACCATTTTTGCTGGAAAGAAAGAATAGTTGGTAAGCCGAGTAATTTTAAGACCAGATAAATTATGGACCCCGGAGGCACATGACTGAAGAGAGGAAGAAGAACGCATGGAGCAGAGAACGTGACAGCTGCAGAGAGCATTTTCTGTATGAAAGTAATCTTGCAGAAAATAAATTTAAAATAACTCACTGTGGCAACATTTGATGGAAACAAAGATAAATCCTGAAAGTACAAGCAATTTCCTGACACTGCAAACTACCAGGTGATACTGGCTTTGAAAGGGAGAGGCAGGCACCCAATAAACTAAAAAAATATGGTACCAAATGTTACATAGCGCACTAATGAAAAGGAAGAAAAGAAAACGGAGCTTAACACCGGTTAAAGGCATGGGAGTGAGCATAACTCAAACTTCTTTAATATCCATGAGGAAATGTAAATAAGAGCTCAATGACAGTTCAAAAAAGCAACCATTGAAGCCTTAAGTCTTCAGATGACCACAGCTACGCATAGGAAAAATCCTATCGAAAATATGAAACACACTTCTAACCAGGCATTAGTCCATCAGTTTGGAAACAGAGGAGCGAGAAGAAGGAAGAGCATATAATTATCCTCATCTCAGCTTTCAATTCGCGAAAGAACACCGCAGTCTGTCAGAGAGTTAGTTACAAGTAAGAACCGTCTTGTTTCGGCATCCTGTTTCAGCAGAGAAACCCATGTTTTAATCTCCATCTGAAAACCTCTATGATCTGGCATTTCCATATTTCTTACTGACCAGGTTTAATAAGCAGGGGTTTGTCTTTCTTTCGTGCCAAATAGGACTCTGCTTCCCAGGTGGCTGGCCAAGTTTTACCTCCTGTCTGCTGCTGCGGTCACCCAGCCCGCACTCACTTCTCTGCGCCAGAACCAGGGGCACACAAACGACGGCCGCCTCCTGCTCCCCTCCTGCTGACCAGGACAAAGCAAACACGCACACACAACGGGGACCCCTCCAGTCGCTGGCCTTAGACACCCAGTCCACCCAGGATGGAGCCTCAGTCTCCTCACTCGCTGGCGCTGGAGCACAGCAGCCCCCAGGGCCCGCACCCGGCTCTGGCTGCAGCACAGACCTCCCTGCGCAGGCTCGCAGGCGCACGCGCCCCGGATCTCTCCACCCTCTACCTGGTGGCTGGCACTGGGTCCCCTCGTCTCAGGCTGTCCCACACATAAATAGGTGACTCAGACCCTCTGGTCCCCCCCAGCTTCCCAGGCTGCTTCGCCTGCTTGCTGGCTCGTCCCCTGGCACCCCCACTGCCTCCGCAGGGGCTGCACAGGCGGGTGGCACCACAGACACGCAGGCCTCCGTGGCCCACGCTGGCTGTCACTTGATTTTCCACTCACTTTGGTCCCTCCAGCTGCTGGCACCCCAGACACGTGGGACCCTGTCACCCCCGGCCCTCACTCTAGCTGCTGGCACTTAAGACCCCCGTGCACACAGAACTGATCCCCCTCACCCAGGAAAGTAGCCAGAAGAGGATTTTAATGAGAAGACAGGACTAACTATGGTGATCACGAACAGGGCACGGCCAGACAAGTATACTGACCTGTCTACACGTAACCGACCCGTTATCCCCTTATCCCTCCATTTTCCCCACACTTGTTCCTCTTCAAACCACTGATCCCTCCTCTTCCCCACCTTTGGTTCCTCCCCTTAAACATCCCACAGCAAGTTTTGTACAAACCTAAAAAGCTCTTAGCTGCATCTCGTAAGTCCCATACCCCCAAAGGCAGCAACCCCCCTCAGCCTGAACAGTGCTCCCAACAGCCTTGCTGTTGACACACGGTGATGGGCATCACCCTCAACTCATGGGGCTGACGGCCCTCCTGGGACAGCCCCGGGAGAAGCCAGGGCAGGGGCCACTCCTCCGATGAGGTTATTCGGGCTCCCCTATGCACCCCTGTGCTTCTGTGCAAAGACCAGCCTTTTATCCTGTGGCATGACATAACAAATCCCACCTCTGTGGCTGGTATGAACAAAGAGGAGCTCCCTGCTGTTCATAGTATTTGATTTACATTGTAAGAAGATAGGCGAGAACACAGAGCAAGAGGGAACAGATAGAAGAGACCCCAAAATTAGAGAAAGAATAGCTATGGTTTATTAAGAGCCTCAGTGAAGGACAACGGACAGTAATATACTCTGAACTGGGGTGGTGGATGGGTGAAAAAGTCTCCACAATCACTTCCTACACAAAAGAGCTTTGAATCATGAATAAGAAAACAGACCAAAACAATTGCACAGGGAAGGTGCAGGAGAGTCAGCTACAAAACTCCTGGGAGAGTTGAGTTTTAATGATAAAACTGCCAGTGTAAGTCCTCACACAAAAGGATTTTACATCCTCACAATGGAAATACAGCATCATGAGCATCCTCCCCCCTCTAGCGCACCAATCCTTTCTTAAAACTCACGTGCCTGTAATCCAAACACCAGTGGTGCTTTCTCAGCTGCTAACTCTGGAATCATAATTTCAACTAGAAATAAAGACAGCTTCTTCTGCCTCCGTTTACTAATGCAGAAACTTGCCAAGTCAAGTTACTACAGAGCATAACGCCAGCTTTCAAAAGTGATTTGCCAGAGACTAGACACAGAAGAGGCTAGAATAAATTAATCTGATAATCAAATGCAGAAATGAGCTACATGGAGTCTAATTCCTTCATCTGTGATAAAAGGCCTCAATTTTAATTGAGTTACCATAAAAATCTAAACCTTTTCTATCACTTTCAAAACATGATAGAGGATTATGGTAATGATTTTTAGAAGAGGCGAAAGTCTCACTTTGCGAAGTAATCTTGTTATCTGGAAAAGCCCATACACGTGTAAACTTAGGAAGGTGTAAAAATTACTAGTTCTGAAGCAGTAACATACTGTCCCAAGACAGGCCTCCCTGCAACCAAGGCCAACATGTTGGCAGTAGAAAGTTCCTCAGCAGTACCTTCTTCTCTCTATCCATGTTTGGAAGAAGACGTGTTGTCCTTGACACAGTTGCTTTGCTTTATCTCAAAACCGCTTTAAGTATCTCAAAGTTTTAAGATGAATTCAGGAAAAGAGCAAGAGACCCCTTTGGGAATGTATCAAACATTTTTATTAGATTTAAACAAAGATGCAGGCAAATTTCAGCAATTCTTCTCTAGCAAAGAAAAATAAAGCAGAAAAATTCTGAAGGTTAAGAAGTTGGGCTAGCTGAGCAAGGGCTATCACAATAGGACAGAAATACGAGATGCATAAAAAGATGTGAATGGAATTATCAAAGCAGGTCTATAAGAAACATAAGAAGTTGACATCTCTACTGAATTAACAGAATTGATCAAGCCAGTTTTCATGATCTTTGCCTTGTAGGTTAGCCTATATTCTGAACATATTCCTCCTGCAAGTAGCATGACACACAAATGACAGGTACTCATGACAGCTTTGCTAAGAAGCAACCTTATTGCATTTAAAAAACAAAACAAAACAAACAAACAAAAAGAACAACAAAAAATAAACCCCCAAAACCCAAGGAAAGTTTACAAAAATAACATGGTCTTAAAAATAATTTTATTCATTACATATAAACCTTAGAAGAGGTTTAGATTTAAATAAAAAGAGTGTTTACTGTTTCACTTGGTGACTTCTCATTTTATTTTTACTTTAAATAGCAATCACTGTCCAGTCTTCATGACAACTCCTAACTCCTATACCTATGAAATGCTGAGTTGCCTGGAAAAAGTGTTCTCCCTCTCAAAAAAGCAGTATTTCCTTCTCCCCCTCCTCCACCTATTCCACTGAACAGACTCCCTTATTAATGGGGGGGGGGCGGGGGAAGAGCAGAAATCACGTATGTAAGAAGAAGTCCTCATATTTAGAGCAAATTATAACCTTGTAGAGTAGTAACAGATTAACAGTTATTGCCACAACATGTAATTACTGGAGGCAGAATTTCCTGATTATAGGTGATTAAAAAGCACTATTAAGGAATGCCTGCAATCCTAAGACCAGTGTTTGACTCTAAGGCCAGAAATAAGAAAACACATAAGCATCCCTAACTGGAGACGTAAACAACAAAACCAAAACCCAACAACAACTGATTTTTGCTATCATACAAAGAGACTGCATGAGAATAACCGGATCAAACTGCCTACGATTATATGGAGACAGTGTTAAGTTATGAATGAAGGTACTCAAACACAACTGTTTTCATACTGTTAGAGCAAGTATTTTGTTTAGTTTAGTCAGTAAACACACAGCTTCAACTGCTCTTGAAAAAACTTCACCTTGAAAAATTTTTTTTAACCGTACTCACTACAGTCTTTTGGGAATCACATACCTAGCGCAGAGCCAGAATACATTGCCCTCTAATTCTCAATATAACCTCCTACACAAACCATACATCACACACAGAAAGCCAGCCTCTTCTCTCCCAAATAAAAAACAAAACGGAGGTAATAGTTAGAGTCTTACCACATTTACTGACACTGCACAACAAACATTGTCAAATGGAAAGTAATTTCCACCTAGTTTTGGAAAGCAGTATCAAACACATGCTGCTCAAGTCTACAAGCTAATTAATATTCCATTTTCAAAGAAAACTCTTTCTCATTTGCTAAAATAATCCTAAATATCAGTGTTACTCTAAGGTGCTTCTTAAAGAGACCATTTTAAAACGATGATTACTTCAACAGATCTTCCCATGAATCCTCAGAAAAGTTCACTAGGTACCGCAGTCATTACCTTTTTCCAGAAATGCTTTAAGTACAATTATACTGTACAAACTATGATATACACAAAAGACGTGACTTCCTCAGATCATAAAGAAAATGACAACAGATGAGAACCAAAAAAGCAGTCCCAGTGCAAGCGAATGATGTGACACTCTGAACATCGTAACCTGAAAGTGCAGTCATTTGGGTTATACATTCGAATTGTACAGAGAGGATATCAACAAAACCAATCATTAATAACAGGATTATATATAGTAGTTTAATTTCATCTACAACTTTTATTTCAATTCATTGTTGAAGCTTTGTAAGCGTGCTTTTTGAATACAAATCTCATTTTGAAATTCATGATCATAATTATTCTAATTTGTGTAGTTCTAATACAGTTCTGCTCCATTTCTACAATTGAAATTATCTCATTATCTTAGCACACCAGGCTATTTACATAATTAAAAACATCTAATTGAAAATTAAGAAGATAGTCTGTTAAGAAAACAGTGAAGCTAACAGAAACCAAATGTGCATATTATTTAGTAAATAATACTGATTTTTACAGAAAATCGTAGTAAATCACTCCACTACATTCTTCCAACTCCATAGAGAGGTATCTTTCAGGTATAATTTGATAACTGCCCCCATAGTTGGTTTCTACCCCTCAGGTTAAGTGATGTTCAGAATTACCACCTACAACTTGGCTGCAAAGTCACTGCAAGCCTGCATAATTTTGAATATACACAAGTGTATAAAGACAACCAATTCTTCTGGCCATCATACTACAAATTGCTTATTAAAGTGTAAGGTATGCATGTTCAATACAAAGCAACAAGCATTACATACATACATACCCAGGGTATGTATACATTACATACAAGCATTACATACGTACATACCAGGGTATCTACCAATATTAGTTTGTCCTGGGAAAACAAAACAAAAAAATTAGCTAAAAAGATAATGGTGTTTCGTGACACAACAGACATCATCTGACTATGTTTTCCAGGATGAATGAAATTAAAACAATCATATTTTTCGTTAGATGCATATTTCAGGACATGTGACAAAACAGAAATCCAAAGAAATCCCTAGGAAATGATACTGAGCCATTTGTGCTCCTGAAGGCAAAAGTCTGATTTTAAAATTCTTTTTACATACACAGTATGATTGCATGATACCAAATGAAATAGGACAAAAAAGCCATTAGCTATTTAATAATTTTTTGTTTGTATAACTGAAATAAAGAACACTCTCCTCTTGTTTCCCCAGTTTCATGCACCAGTATTTTGTGAATCCACTGTGTTTCTCTTCAGAAGAAATACGAGTAATTGCTGTCCTCACATGATTTATTGAGCATTACAGCAAGTTATTTTTAGTTAACATGGTGTAAACTGCTTCTTATACAAAAGAACTGCATACTTTGACTTACGTATTTAGCAGTAGAGAGAGCACACAGTGCCATAAGCTGGTTATCTCTGTGCCTTTTCCATGATAATACAAGAAAAAAACCAAATAGCTGTCTGTTTTATTTGACCCAAAGCAAGAAAACTTCTGTCTTCTTGTTGCTAATGAGGAAACAAGGAAGACAGGCATCTGCTAATCAAATCTATTTTCCTCTTACATTTAAGTGCCTCATATCCTGCAGACAAAATTCGAGTGTTTTATTTTCAGTTAACTTCTATAGATGTAGAAAATGTTATTTGATTTTTAAAATGGTTAATTCCTTTAAATGGGTTACATGAACAATGATGTGCAAATAAGTGGAAAAAAAAGTCACTAAACCATTCCGTGTTCTTTAAACACTCATTATCTGTGAAAGATGAAGCATTATGTAAATGCAAAGTACTAGTAATTACATCTCAGTTTTAAATGTTAAGTAGCACCTCAGTTCTACACCAGCAAATAAGAGTCCATGGACACAGATAAGTCGACCACTTGCTGTAATTTTGTCTGCACTTCTACTCTACTCTGTTTTACTGGTAGCTACCATCATCTCCCCCTAGTTTTCCTCACAATTACTTAGCCTTCCACAACAGTTCCTCTTTTAGGCTGCCCTTCATCTTTCCTTTTATTATCTCATATCTAAACTCATACTCATGCCTCTAAATTGGATATTGCATTCCTTCTCCTCCTCAGTCCTACCCCTGCAGAATATAAGCCAAGGGAGACCAGTACTGTGAAAAACAAGCTCCAAAGTTTGTTGGCCTTGGTAGTTATGGTCTACCTACGTGATTCCACTGACAAAGTCATGGCCACAGGCAGATTAAAGGAAAAAAAATATAATAATATTAAAAAAAAAAATCACGAAACCAAATGAAACCACAAAACAAGCAGCACCACCCATTACTTCACATCTATGTTCACCGTCCAAGAAGGGTACCTGCATTCAGTAACTCCTACACTGCACAAGACAGTGACTTATCACAAACAGGAAGCCAACACCTGTTCCAAAGTGCCCTTCCACAGAGCACCAGTTTTTTCATGCAATCCATTACAAAGCACACACATGCAGAAGCCACAACTAAGAGTTGCTTGCTTCTTGCGTTAAGTTCTCCCTGACGCCAAAACATCCTCTCTGCTAGTGGACAGGCTACTTAACTCCCTGCTGGCAACTCTCAAGCCAAGATTTAGAGGGTTGGGTTGTTTTTTTTTTTAAACATAAAGCACTGACTGATGTTTACTAATGTAACATGAGAGCACTCCTGTCAACTGAAAACAGTCAACCTGCACAAAATCAAAATTCATGGAATAGTAAGTATCAATCTACTATAATATTGATTTGGCTCACCTTTAAAAGAGGAACTCCTCGTACATGAAAGGTTCTCTGTTATCGCATAGATAAGGTACTATGATAAACTGCCTTCCACCAAGGGAAAGCTGTATGCAAAACAAATGTAGTTAAACACCACCAACTGATATTGTTGCTCCATTACTGACTAAATGCATAGTCAAAGTCTGTCTGGTCTCTCCAATAACACTTGTATCTTGACATCTTTATCTGAAGTTATATGGAATGTCCGAAACGAATAAAATAACCAGCAACAAATAATTTTTGTTCTTCCATTCTTACTTCTCCAGTAACAGAAAAGCTACTGGTGAACATGATTATGCAGTTGACAGCCATTGCAGTTGTTTATTAGTATTAACTGATGACTCCAAACAGAAACAGCACCTCTCTAGTGTATCAGCCAAACCAACCAATAAATTACTACACAAGCAAGTTTTTCACATTTCCATGAAAACCACATGCTACTGCCAGAAAAGAGGACAAACACTGCTACAAAACTATTAACACAGTCAGCTTGTAAGAATCAGCAGCAGGTTTCTCAGCTCTTTACAAAACCAGGCCCAACTGATAAGAAACTGTTTTCTTTCTTTTCAGTTTTATCTGTGATATTCCACATTGCATCAGCCTAGGACTCTAGGGAAAAAGTTAAGTTTATGTAGTATTGCATTTATTAGAAACCAAAAGGTTTTTTTCCCTTTGAAAACCCTGAGATACTATATTAGTGTAAAGTAAGTATCAGTAAAGATAATTAATAAATAGGAAAGCATAGCATACTTTAAACATTTAAATTGTTTACTGAACTGAAAAAAATCTTTTCAGCTTTAGTGATCAGGTTTCCAACTTGACTGTAAATGCACAGGTTCAATTAGAGCAAGCACCGTTACAAATAAGGATACTCTTGCAGAAATTGCTGTGAAATGTGTCTGCATAGAAAAGCACATTTGTAAAACAAGCAAAGAGGAAAAAAAAAACCCCAAAACACAACAATTATTTTATTTCTAGAAATGAAATACTTACCCTGTTCTTATGCAACATGCAAAACACCTGACTCACCAGTTATCTCTGTCACATCCGAAGCTGGAGTATCCGGCCTGTTGCTATCATCTGTAGCTTCGTCCTCATCCCCTCCAGCAGCACTCCCCGCTGCAGTAGAATTAGCTGCCTGCACCTGGGCTGCCGAAGGAGACACAGTTTCCTGCTCCGCGTTTTTTCTCTTCCTCTCAAAGCGAAAGCGGTCCAGGTTGTAGAGGCTCATATTCTTAACCTACCGCTCCTGTCCGCAGGAGAGAAGACGGGATCGACTGGGCAGCTTCTGCGGGAAAAGCCAGGAAGAGGAAAGAGGCAGCGGGGCTCATCAGATACAGCTCGGAAAAACGCCGGCGAAGCGACGGGCGCCGCGGCAGCGGCCGCAGGGCCCCGCCGACCGGGCGCTCCCGAGCGCGCGCCCCCGTTCCCACGGAAACGGAGACCAGCGACGCTGTCAGGCCGCGGGGAGGCACCTGCCCACCCCCGCCCCCCGCCGTCCTCCCGCTCCCCCGGCCTCCCTCCTCCCCGCACGACGGCCGGCAGCCCCCGGACCCCGGCCACGGGCCCCCCACGCACCTGCCGCGCAGCGGGGCCGACACCGGCGGGGCGCGGGGGGCCGCGGGCGGGCAAGGGAGGGAGCGGCAGCGACGCCGGCCGGACCGGGCCGGCCCCCGAGGCACTTGGCCGCCGACCGCGGCAGCGGCGGGGAGCGAGGGGCTGGCGGGAGGCGGCCCGGGCGGCGGGGAGCACAACGCTCCCCGATGGCGGCGGCAACGGCCCGCTCCCTGCAGAATCGATGCGCGGTGGCGTCGGCGCTCGGTTATGACGTCACCGCCTCCCCACCAATCACCTCGCCCGGAGGGGGCGCGCGGGCGCGTGCGCTTTCGCGCCTTTTCCCTCGAGACCGGCGCGAGCCGGTTCCTTCCCCGCGCGCGGCGGGGATCGTTGGTCTTCGTGGGGGCAGGGGAGGAGCCACGCGGGGGCTCCTGGGGGTCCCCTGGCGTCTGCGGGCTGAGCAGGCAGGGCGGCGGCGGGCCCCGTCCTCGCAGGGCAGCTGGGCCGGCCGCGCCGGGGGCTGCGCCTCGCTTGGCGGGGCCCGGCTTTCCCGGCCGCCTCACGCAGCTTCCAGCCCCTGGTACTGCACGAATGCCACTTGCATACCAAATGAGTGTGAATTCCTCCCCCGGCACCTCCCCAAGTTGGAAAGCTTGGGTGGGGGACTGCGAAAAGACCATCGTAAAAGCTCTGGAACCGTAAAACACAGGATTTAGGGCAGTTTTCAGCCTAGGTTCCTCTGCGTGCTTCCAGGATTTTGTCCCTTTGGCAGGATAGATGGAAAGAGACCTCCTTCTGAAGTCTTGGGTCAGGACCCGCTGCCTGGCTCTGGATTTCAGTTCGTGCCGCGCGGCAGCGGTGCGCAGGCAGCGTGGTCTGGGGGGCAAGGGCCCGTGGGGTTAGCTGCCATTGCACTGAGAGCGTTGCCAGGGCTGAAATGGCGTCCTTACATGCCATAAGTGGTAGAGAGGTACCGAAACTACCTTCGCACATCTGTCCTTGTAATACTGGCCACCTGTGAAATAAAGTGCTTCAAGGCCTGGCAGAAATGAATAAGAAGTATACTGGGGAGCCAGGTGCAGCAGCTATTAAAAACGTTCTGGAGAGGTTGTGCTAGCTAACAGAAACACAGAAAAAAAGCCACTTCCCCATCCGTCACGCCAGCTCTGCAGCACTGGGCTCACAGAGAGCTCCCTCACCATTGACGTTATTTGCCATTTAAATTGCAGTAGCCCGAATGCACGAGCGAGGGTCATGGCTGTGCTGTGCTAGGTTATGTGCTGCTGTCAGCATTACTTACTACCAGGCTGCATGGAGGCAGGGCTGGCTCTGTTGTCTGACAAACTTGCTACAGCCTGAAAGCTGGAGGTGATCCAGGTATTTCCAGAAATGCCACCTACACATACATTACCTCTGCCTGGAAATTTCTTTCTATCAAAATTAGTTTCTATCACCAGTAGTCAGCAAATGTGGGTCTTGGCTACCTCATACTGAATCATCAGCATCATTATAATGAAGTTTGGTTTTCTGAAGGGGACTCCCACTGAAGTTGTTTGGTCCTCCCCTCCCTTTGCCACTGTGCCTTTTACAGCACATCGTGGTGCTCGACAGTCGCTTTCACCCAGCATAAGCAGCTGGTTTGACTCATTCGTGCTTGATTCCAGTTCTCCTGCCCATTTCATCAGGCAAACGGCAAGAAGTGGTACAGGCTTCAAAAGGCTTTTCCATCTCGCACATCTAAGTGACAAACCCATCTCTCGTATTTATCGGTAGCGTCTCCTCTTACTCCAGCCTCAGGGCTGCGGCAGAACAGTTTGTCATTTTGGTCTGCTCTAGAGTAAGAAAATAAAACTCAGTACTGAACAGGCAGGTAAGTTTTGAGGAGCAAAAGGATTTGGAGGAACCCCTTTCCAAATCGAGCTTTAGTGAAGATGTCTTGCTTCCAAATCAAATATTAATCTAATATTTGGATGGCAGATGAGTTGAAATTGGTTGGAAGCTGCATTGTGTTGATCCCAAATTCAAATAATAAGTTGCAGCTGAATGTGTAAATTGAACAGAAGACAGAATGCCCCCACAGAGGTGGATGCCAAGGCACAGGTGGATTTGCAGATGTGGCTGGTGGTAGAACAGTAGGTGGTGCAGAGATCATCTGAGGCTATCCCCTGAGGTTATCCTCTGAGGAGGGCTAAATTGTGCTGGAGAAGGATGAGTGCCTGGGCTAGAGACACTGTTGACATATAAAAAGGCAACTGGTCTAGGGCACTCCTAGGAGAATTCTGCTTTGCAACTCATGTCTGAGATAAATAATGCAAACAGCAGGTCAGTCTGAAAAGGGGAGAGGGATCTGCCTGTCCACACACGGTCAGGTTACTACCAGCTTGAAATTCCAGCCACTTGAAAGGCAAGCTACCCCCAAAAATGGGAATAAAGCAGTTTGTAGGTACATCAGAAGCTAAGCTGGGTGAGGGTTATAGGAGGAAAAAGGATGGACCATGAGGACACTTTCACTTGAGCATGTGGGTTTAGCTCCTTCCTGGGACCTGATAACCATCACAAAGCTCATCAGCTTCTTTGCAAAGTGTTAGTACTGGTGGTAGCATCTCTGATGTGATTGCCTCACACAAACTTACAGCAACACATATAAACATCTATAGTTTAAGAATCCTGACAAGGCTTAGACCACCCTTTCCATGAGGAGAGGATAACAAAATAGACGTGTGATAGATGTTAAGCCACATTGCTTGACTGACTTGAGGACACAGTCAAACAATGATGGTAAAATGTACAGAGACGAATAGGCTGTGAAGCTGAAAAGCTGAAAAAGTAATAATAGAAGAGTTGAGAAAAGAAAGATGAAGCTGCAGAAGGCAAGTGTAACAGGGAGCATACACTCAGGTCAGGCTGTATTTGTGACTCAACAAGGCAGTCAGGAACACCAGTCTTGGAAAACAAAAAAAAAAAAAGACATGAATTCCAGAACTTGGGAGAGAAAGCAAGTACAAGCTAAGAAAACAGTGAAAATGAAAGGGATGAAATTCAACACTCCAGAACATGTCAGATTTTAAAAACATTGTGGTAACAGGAATTAGCATGAACCTAGAAAATGCTGCAACAGATTATTTCAGTTTTTTACAGTGCTTTGAACTTGAAAAGACTAGGTAATTGGTAGGTATTAGTATTATTAACAAGCTATCATGAATTCCTGGCAAGCAAGGCAGGCAAAACGTCTTTTTTGAGGTGCTAATGACACCGGTTAGACAGCTCATGCTTACTGGAGAACTGACAGATTGCTGTCTGCTATTGTTTTGAAGGCTGATTTGTGAGATTTTTTGGAAGAATGGTAGCAGAAATTTGAAAATAATCTATTTATATACAGATTTTTTTTACATGCAACATTAGAGCTGTTAAATTTGCCTTGCTTTTACTTAAGCCACAGTTTTGTTGCTACGTCAGTGATAAAGAGGAGTGTACCAGATGGTATGTAGGCCTTCTGAGATAATTATAAAGGTTTATAGAGCAGTGATATATAATAATGGCCCAAACACTGGAGGAGCAAAAGAAAACAAAAATATCAGATTAAAATTACTCTTTTTGAAATAATGCAAATTGAATCTGCATTATCTTTAGTAGAATTAAATTCAATTTTAAGGGTTTGATAATAGGAGTTAAAATGTGTCCAGATACAAAGAGTCGCATTTTATGTTACATTTTACAAATTGACAAGGTATTAGTAAAATTGTTGTTCATTAGTAAACAATGAGCCAAGACAAAAAGTGTCTGTAGCCATTCCTAACAACTCTCTTCTGTTTCACCTATTGTTTTTTCATCTTTGATTCGTGCCCTTTTTGTGCCCTGTCACTTCAAGGAATATTGGTAGGGGTGCTGTTTTGTATTAAAAAAAAAAGTGAGGGGGGAAAAGTCTACATTAACTACTATGTGAGAACACACCGAAGTTGTGCTGTGGTATAAAATCAACAGGGTCTGTGACACAGATAGATCCTCATAGCACATCTGTTGGGGCTTGCCTCCAAATATTGTATAGGATTGGTGGGAAGTGTTTCTGCTTTGTTATAAGTTGTGAGCAACAGCGCAAGCTGTCAAGTGCAGATGGGTTTCTACTTGATCACAAATTTAAAAAAAAATCTAATAAAATGTTGAAACTAGTTCAGCTGCAGCTGGAAAAGCGATGGGAGTTGTACGTAGTACATGACGTTGCTGTAGCAACCTCACCATACCTAAATATATGAATATCCAAACTATTTTGATGTGTGAGCTACACAGTGATTACAGAGTAAGGCCTCAGGTCCAAACTGTCCCAGAACTGTCTCTTTTCTCTCTTACCCAAGGGGGTGTTCCTTTTTATTGTCCATTGAATAGACAACTTATTCTATTCGGCAGACAATAAAAAAGAACACCCTTTGGGGAAGAATAAGAGGATAAGACTGGTTTTGTAGTATGAGTGGTTTTGTATTGGTATTACTTTACATGAGTCTCATCTTTTTGTGTCTGAAGATACTTTAAAAGTGTCTAGTGTGGTTCATGTTTAGTAGGAAACTGTTATTCCAGTGTCTTTTTTCTCACCTGAGATTATTTGAGATAGTTTATTTCAAGCAGTATTGTTTCAAGATTAATCTTACAGGAAATAATTTTTGTTTTACTTGTAAAGAAATAAACACACCATAGTTATTTTAATTTCCTTCACTTCTCTGAAGTAGTCAGTTGCTCTTTTTGGTTTTATATGTATTTGATTAAGAAACAAGAGAGAGAAAAACTGACCGTAGACTTTAGGACATTGTGCTTGTTACCCATTCCATTCACTTGCGCAAATGCTATCTCGGAAATCAAGCTAAACATATTTTTAAAACTGGCTAGCTCTCAAATGGCTATGTCTTGTCAGAAACTATGCATCTATGATACTTCCACTGATTTTTTTTAGTATTTTGAGGTTTATTGTCATATGGTTTCCAGCATGATGCTCCAGAAGAAATATGCAATATGATTCAGTACTTAATCATAGAAAAAGTGGATTCTGCACTAGTAAAGATGGTGGTTATTTCTCCAGCGACCGAAATGGCAGCGTGCTCAAGCCTAATATGCACAACTTTCCGCCCTTCCACGCTGCACTGCCCTCCTCCTGCAAAGACTTACATGCATTTTAGGTAGTCCAGCTCCTTTGTATGCCATTGTTTTACTTTGTAATGGCTCAATGAGAAGGTAAACAACTTTATTTGGGAACAGTAGAGTTACTGAAGCTTGCTTTCCTATTAGTTTAGGTCTTTGTCCTTCAGGTCCTCTTCTCTCCCTCTCTACATAGTGTCCCAGCTCCCAATTTAAGTCCTGCATGGTACCCTCACCTAGCAAAGAGAGCTGCCTCACCATAGCACGTGCTGTATATGCTGAGCAGCTGACTGTGGAACAGAAAAGTTCTGCCTTGTCCTCTCTGAGTTTCACTTCCAAGGAACTTCTGCTTATTGTGGGGACTTCTGCTTCTCTTTCAAATTTGGTTGAAATTTGGATATCCATTTCAGAAGTTTTTGTGGGGAGCAGGAAGGGAGAGTTTGACTGATTGGACGCTTGTCCTCCTTAGGAAACGGGGCTGAATGTTACAGCAGCCAAACAGTCCCCTGCAGTAAACTACAGTCATTTGATGATGCCATTTTGACTCTTGTCAAATTATTTATTGACAATAATAATTATAGAAGGAAGGTGCTACATTTTCTCTAAGCTCTTAGGAGACTTCAATTCTGAGGCAATTCCATTCAAACTGAATTTTTTTTTCTGTCTAAACTAACTTCATTTTGATGAGAGAGGTTTGGGTATGTATTTGGAAGGAGCAGAGCAACAGGGGACTATTCTCAGAAAGCAATCTCAGAGAAAAACCCAAAGGCCGTTTCCAGACTGTTTAGGTGCTGAGAAGTTGCATCAGCCCTTGGTACCTTACAGGATCACGATAGCGATCCATGGTTAGGAGTGCAAAATAGAGTATTTGCACTGTCGAGCTCTCCTGGGGCATCACCTCTGGCCTTTATATGCAAGGGCTTGGAATGGACACAGCAAGATCATGGCTACATCAGGGCAGTTCTTCTTTGGTCAGGTGTTACCTATTAATGCTCCTGCATGCTTAGATAGGCTTTCCTCATTGTTTCTGTATCTCACTCTTGATATGTAATATGATTCTTACAAACTTTCCTACACAAAGCAGGAATTGCTCCTGAAGCATGCTACATGGTACTGATCCAAAGGAGTAATGCCCAATCTATTGCTGATTGCACAAAGAGTAGAATTCCACTAGTCATTTCCCAGAGATACTTTCTACTTATGAAATAAGATTTTGAAAACATTTATTTTAACTAAATATGGAGACATTTATGAATTGTTTGCTTACAAAAATGTGAATATTACTTTTAAAGTGCTATATATTTTCTCAAAGCCCATTCATGAGCTTAAAGTAATTAAACTGTGTGCAATAATTGCTTAAGTAGGGGATTCAGTCCAGGGGAAAAAAAACCCCAACAAAACTTTACTGCTTTCCGTATCTGTTGAGTAGCAATGTTATTGTGAGTGGCAGCTACAAAGATTGGTACCACTGCCATTTTATGTACCTCTTGAAGGTGTGGACCTTATGATATTACAGTTGACGGTTCCTCTTGTTGTTCTAAGAAATGAAGGCAGACTAGTCTGAACTAGCCTTGTAGGTTGCCTGATGAAAAGCTCAGTTTCATGAAATACATTTAAATCTATGGTGCGTGGTGCTTAGTTGTCGGCTGGGGCTAAACCACAACAGATTTATACCAGAGGACTTTCTTCTGTCCATGTCTGTTCCTTACAAGCACATGCTGAGCTGTAGATAAATCTGTCTGAGGCTGGAATATCAGTTTCATTGGAACAATCAGGGAGTTTCACATTTCATTCTGCTCCTGCTGTACTTGCATTTGGGCACAGCAGACCGCCCATGCAGAGTTCACCGCAGGACTGCAGACTATCTTTAGATCGTTTAAAACATTCTTGATAGGGCATAGTCAAGGATGATCATCTACCGCACGATTTGCCTTCCCTCAACACTCCTGATTTAGTGGCATCCTACATATCCTAAGCACTTAGAATCAATATTGGGTCAGAAAATTATGCTAGGAAGGAAAGCAGTAGTTGCTGTTTATTTAATACTTAAGGAGTTAAGTACATTTGAAGAAAATGCAGCTTCATCAAAATCAATTTTGCCTGAACTGCTGAATATATGACCTTTGGAACATAAGAAGGGATATACATGTCTTATTCCTGTAAGTAATTGCTGGTGTTATTCACTAGTGAAATACACAGTATAATAGTAAGCCTTGCCATTATTTTTAAAACAGCACTGGTCAGGAAGCACACTGGATTCCATTTTGAAGATTGTTCTAAGGTTAAGATGTTACTTTAAAAACTGGGGACATTTCTTACATTATAGATCTTTGTATGACAAAACCTGCTGTAATAACTGGGAAAGTTTCTTTTAATACAGATCTGTGGATGACAAAACCTGCCATAATGGTTCCTAAATTGTTTGGTTGCTAGAAACTTGACATACCTAAAAAAACCCAAGCATGTGCTTAGGGTTTGACTCCACCAGATGACCACAGGATGCTATGGCAGTGAGCTTAAGCTGCTGTCTGTAAAGCTGAGAATGGACCCAGAATGAGGACCTTAGAAAGACTTTTGGAAGATACTTTTCTACACAGCACCTTCATTTGCTAAGTTACATTGCAAAAAGTGCCCACAGTTTATTAATTAGATAGAGTTCTTCAGCAAGACAGTTTCCATTGTTTATACACACATTTTTTATTTCTCTTTATACTATATTCAGAGTTTGTACATTACAAGGAAAACTACTAGCATGTTAAGGCTATCAATAAAAGCCCAAAGTCAAGAGCTGATGACTGAAGAAATAACCATAGCAAGGCTTTAGAAGCAAACTAGTCAGTATGAGAAACTGGGTTTTAAAGATGATAGCAATCCTGTGGACATCAGTTTGCCAGTCCTCAGGACTTTAAAGGGAACTTAGGTTCAGAAGTGTATGACCATACATCATTCTCAAGGGCTGGTCACCTGCAGCTGAGACCTTCCATATTATTTGCAAATCACAGACTAATCACTTTTTGTTTCAAGGAACAATTTGGTGAGGAAGGTAAGCTCAAAAGTGCATACCAAAAAAATATTTCAGTCCTCCTAGCTCAAGTGAAACAAGTAAGTTTCCAATGTATGCCTGCGTGCTTACTTTTTGGCTTAGTGCTATCAGGCTACACTGCTGTAACTCTCCTATACTGTTGCATTTTTGACATTGTGTAATACATAAGCTGAGAGTAAAAATGAACAGGAAATGGAAGTTCTTTCGCCCAGCGTTCATCCAGCTGTCTCCATATTTCACCAAAGCAATGTCACAGGGGCTTGCATAAATAAATACAAACATAAATAAATACACATAAACAAATACACATTTACACAAACACATTTTTTTTTTACAAATAGTGTTTGTAAAACCTGGTCCAGCTATTTTTTCCCAGCTACTTTTGAGAGAGAGGAGGCCTGAACTGGACTTCAGAAAGAGTATCTTTCAAGGCAGAATTTGACCTTAAGCAAATAAAATTTATTCACTGGCACGTTATTACTGCATAAGCAGTAACAGAGTTCTGTCATGTGCTTTTCTGAATCTCAAAGAAACTGGAGCAAGGCATATACAGTCTTTCATTAGATACATTTATGTGTTATTTTATGCCCCTTCCTTTGTCTTTTAATTCATGCTTTTAAATTCTAAAACCTCATTTTACTGCAAATAGAGTGCTAAAAGAAGCCTTGCCTGCACTACCGGATAAAAAAGTCAGCTAACTCTAAATATACTTACGCCAGTTGTTTTTCGAAAAGAAAAACTTAAATAGTTCTTTGCGGTGTTTGTGTACTTTCTCAAGTTTCTTTATAACCTACTATAATTTGTTGCTTCAGTTGTCGATATTCAAAAACTTGAGTAAAGTTTTGTGTAAATGCCTTATTTTGCGTACAGGAATGGATTATATACAGGTGCACTTCCACTCCTAGGATCAGTGTCGCTTCCTTAATTTCTGTTTCTGTAGTTGGATCAATGCATTTTGTTTCATGTTATTTTGCTTTCCAGGAAAATAAGCCTTATTCCTAAAAACACATCTTAATATTAGAAAAATATTTTTACTTCTTGTTGCCAAAATTGATAATCTCATTAAGAAACTATCTTTAAAACTTTGGGATTTAGAAAAGCTCACATAGTTCAACTGAGATTTACATAACATTTTTTTAATACTATTAAAAACTGCTTTTTAATTCAATTTTGTCATATTGTTATAAACTTTGCAAGTAACGATTACTGGTTTTAGGCTGCATTTAACTATTTGCACACAGTAAAAGCTTCACACATTTGGGGAAACGATGACAATTTTCTCTTGGTATCTGTGTAGTGAGATTTTGTATTTACTCTAAAGTGAAAGATAATTTTCAGGGCCACAACACGACCAGCTGAAGCTTGAAACACTTTTAATGAGAGGGAATGATTATGCCAATAAAATGCCAAGAAGTTATAAGCGCTTAACGCACACCCCCACACACGCCCCCCCCACCCCTCTAAGGAGCAACAGCCAGCATGGATTTGTGAAAAAGCAATGTCAAACCAATTTAACTTCTTTTGGATCAGAGCAGGAAGGCTTATGAATATGGAGAAAACAGCAAATGTTATATATGTTGACTTCAGTAAGGCTTTTTGCAGTGTGTCATTATGACATATCCGTAACTTGGGGTATCCTATAGCATACCCATAAGCCACAGAAACATGATCCAGATTAAACTCTAGAATTGGTTAATGGCCCAATAGTGAATGGTCAGCATAGAAGAGTGTATTGAATGGGGTGTGTTCACACGGCTTCTGTCCAATTTACAACCCAGGTCAAGGGATACACACTGCACATACCAAATTTGAAGATGACACCAAACTGAGACAGGACTGTAAGCATGCTGGAAGGTCAGCATTAAAATTCAAAGTGATCTTGCAAATTAAAGAAATTGTTTGACAAAATTACATGTTATGCAACAGCAAAAAGCACAGGTTCCACACAGGACAAAAAAAAAGTAGCAGAAATACAGTTGAGATAAAAAAAAGCCTACATAACCATTCTGCAGAAGCAGATCTGGGAGTGATAACAGGTCACGCCACTATGAAACATGGAAACACCATGTTTGGTTGTATGAAAACAAGTACATCCCCAAGACTGCTCTTTTCTTTGAGTCGAACTGTTATACCCAGTGCCCAGTTAAGGCAAGAACACTGTGTCCAGTTTGGGACATAGTTTGGGACATACAGCTTTTTTTTGTTGTGGCTGAACTGGAGTTAGTTCAGAAAAGACCTCTGTTTATTCTCATTTCTCTAGATCATGGCCTTCGAAGAAAGATTAAATAAATGGGTTGTGCTGAATATAAAGCAGAGAATACCGAGGAGAACATGTCTTCAAGTACACAGAAAGATACTGCAAGAGGTAGAGAAACATCTGTCCCCTATTTTCATGAAAAACAGAACAAGTAGTGATTGCATTAGGCTTAAGAAATTCTTTCAAACCGTAGAGATAATTAAACGCTGGAGTATAACATCTGGTGAGGTTGTGAATTCGTCATCATTAGAAACTTTTAAGAACCAGTTAGGCAAACATCTGTCAAAGCTGACATAGGTGTAATTGATCCTGTCTTTGGGCAGAGAAAGGACTGGGTGATCTCCTGCAGTCCCTTCAAGCTACATTTTTTTAATGGATCTTTCTCTCTCTTTCTCTGTTTCATTAGTATGCTTTTCCCAGCTTCTTAATCTGCCTTCTTCCACCTGATTTTAACAAGAACAACATAGGACAATTCAGAAAGTCATGTAGGCCTCATGGAGGCTTTCCTTAGTTTAGCCTTTTAATTAATTTTTGCCATCTAAGACAACAATATCACATGAACGAGCCTGTGCAGTTGATTTTAATGCATTACAGTTTTCTTTGGTTGATATGTATATTCTTCAAATGAGAAAAAACATTTGAGTCTATTTACAGTATGGGTTGTAATTAGATTATTAGGGATGTAACAGACCCCCAGATTCCCAGCTCCTGCTTTGGAGGTAAGAACAAAAAGAGGGAAAAGGCAAATGCTGAGTAAGGTTCTGGTTCTCAAGCTATGACGAACTGAACTACAGCTCCTAGAGATAGATACTGCTGCTTCTACCTGCCCGCCTCTTCTTCCTCCGTGGTCGCCACCTCTTTGTAACATAGGGACAAAAGGAAAGACTGGCCACGGCTTTTCAGGCAGAGTCCACAGCCCCTTACAGTAACTGCAGCCGTTGCTGGGGTCAGATATTCGCTGGTCTGCTAAGGGCTGGGGCTGATGAGTTTTCTTATTCCTGCTGCCAACCACACTTTGTGATGAACATCAGAAAGACAGACAGACAACCGTGGCCAGCGCTGAAACAGGGCGACTTTCCTTCTCCTCCTGCGATCCCAGCAAAGCCAAGAGCTAGAGCACCAAAGTCACCCAGCTAATGCATCCCTAGCCCCAGAGGTGGGGAAATCAAGCTGATATAGCAGTCCGTAAAGCCGCTGTCAACTAATGGACGTGACCCCATAGAAATGCAATGTTCTCCCTGGTTTGTCCCTGTACCATGTGTTTATAAAAGGTCTCTTTTTCGCTGTGAGAACCAGCACAAAAGGAGCTCAGTACCACACAGAATTAATCTCCAGAGTTTTTTCAATTTCTGACTTTTTATATTCACTTCTTTTTGGAGGGCAGGGCAAGGGGAATATTTCATAAGTGTTTCTGAAGACATGCTTCACATTTAAGGCTTTGCTGAGATTTTCAATTAAAACAGAAGAAACCTTTTGGGATGAAAACAAATGTGCCTCTTAATTGGCATGGCACATTAAGCACAAATAAACACATTGTATTGCCTACATCGCAAAAGCCAAGAGGATATTTGCGAAGTATTCCCTAGCAAGTACTGTGGTGCCTTATTTTCTAACTCTCTGCTATGCTGACAGCTCAGTTTTCAAACGCTCATTAAGTGAGGTCATTAGCATTTCTCTCACTTCTGTCTTAGCTTTAGAAACAAATGAGGTTCAAGTACATTCTCTCCTTTAAAAAGACTAAGAACAATAAATTACATATTCGTAGGTCTTTGTCTTTTTTATGGCTGTTTGGTCAAACAATCTAATCATGGCAGAATTTTCTACCAGAGCAAGTCCAGCTCCATCATCTGAACATCAAGAATTTCATTACTGCTGCATTAAACGTCTTGAGTGCCAATCTGGAGAAATCTCTCGCCACTGCTATCTGTAGCAAAGAATGACTTCTCTGCTAAATTTTGGCCCCCTAGCAGTTTTCATTTCTGGCAGAAATCTGGTTGTCAAGCACCTCAGCTGGGAGAGCGGGATCAGGGATGCTGCTGCTTTGGAAAGGTTGTCCTCATGCCACGAGGGGGAGGAAACTGCCCCTGGGGTCTAACGCGCTCGGCAAAGTCCCTTGAAAGATGCACCCTTCTCTGCTGCTAAGACTTTTCAGAGACCTGGATCCGTCAGTTGTAATAGTAGTCATACTGAATTAGTTTTGAGAAAATGATGCATTCAAGTTTTTCTTCCCTAAAATACTGTAAAACCCCCATGTAACAAAATTTTACTTTATTCATAAATATAAAATAATTTAATAATTACATGGATCATGTCCTTTCCCTCTGTTAATATTGCATACTACCTTATTTACAAATTAATCCTACTATTTTTAATAGGACTAAGTGCATAGTAAGATATGATTTAGCATGAGTAAGTACAGGAAAAATATTACTCTAGGTGAAAGGAACAAATCTATTCAAAGCGACTAGACAGCATAACACATACGTACACCTTGGCCTCTAATAAACTCCAAATAAGAATATGAAAGAAAAGAAAAAGAAACATAAGTCACGTAAATGTCAGCTTGATACTCAAAGAGAGGTACTCCGTGCGCTCACATTCAATTCAGAATGTAAGGAAAGAAGAAATTTAGCGGGGTTCGCACCTTGTTGGAGCAACTAATAAAAACACGTTTGACGCTTAATGACAATAATGTGAGTTCTTCCCGTAGTACCTTTTATGGATATTGTATCTTGTATCTCATTCTGAGCAAGTATTCAGGATGATTTCCTCCCTCATATATCCTCTGACGTTGTTTTTTCCACGCGTTTACATTCATTGTGGGGAGAACCCACAGAAAATAGGACGTACGGCACAAAAGCAGGTTTAGAATACAGCTCAGCTGCCCCCTTTTAAGTGGCAACCGGTCGGACGTAAGAGTCGGCGTGGATTTTAACTGCAATGGGGACTAAGGCTCACTACGGCTTGCGGTCAGGCACATGACCTTAGGGTCAGGGCCATTTTGGGATGGTGTATGGGTCGCCCTCAGCTCTGCTCCCCGAAGAGGCAGAAGTGATGCAACAGCTAAATGTCCACTAGATGCCAGGCTTCCTTTGCGGAGCAGAGCCGTCGCGCCGGCTTTCCACAGGCTTTATACAGATGGCCTCTGCGTTCGCTCTCTCACTCGTGTAGTGGACACAAGCTCCAGTGTTTAGCACCAAAGCCTGATCCCATTCGGGTTCAATGGCAAACCCTCCGGATTTATCCCTGGTATCTCCCAGAAATTTCTGAGAGAGGGAAAACACTTTTCAGAAGGATTAAAAATAGGAGTTTTCAGTAAGAAGAATTAGGGGTTTTCTGTGTCTCTCTTCTCTGTATCAGCAGGAAGCTCCCAGTGAAGAGAATGGGATGAGTTTTGTGATTGACATACTCATCAGCAAACACACCTAGCTGAACAGTGGCAAGGAAGATTGCTGACGCTACCTCCTGTGCTCCTGATGCCGTCATCGACAGGTAGGTGACCTCCAACCTCTGGCTCTCATCAAATAGGCCAGGCAGCAGCTCAAAATATTGACTTAAAACTACATTGGGGCAATATTTGCTTTCTGATTATCTCGCTGCTGTAGTTGGGAGAGGCTTCCAGAATGCAAGCATCCCTCTGGGTGGGGGGAGCCGGGGACGAGGGGCCAGGAGCTCTCCCACCACCAGCAGTGCCTGGGGCAGGGCATGCTCCATCTCACACGATGGGCCAGCCAGAGCACCAGCGCCGGGCACGCCATGCGCCAGCAGGACCGCACACCTCTCCAGGGGGTCGCAGACGTTTATGGTGCTCTTCCCCCACGCTGGCACAAATTCAAGCTTTTCCGTTGGGATTTGGGTTACCTCTAAGAAAACGGCACGGCGATCGGAAGCCACAAGGGCTCCGGTTTCTGAAGAGAGCGGAGTGCTTGTTGTCTTATTAAGTGGAGGGTCCGGTGCGCCGATTCCCTCATCGTTAGTTCAGCTCAGTAGTTGTTTGCTGTGAGGAGGCACCTTTTAATTTCAAAGGGCTGCTTGCAGGAGAAGAAAATAGCTGATGGGAGCAAGGGCCTCTTAGAAGCTACAGCAGTTAAATTACCTACTGCTAACTTAGAGCGTTAACTACTCAAAAATGCCTACCTGTATTATTCAGAAAGCCCTTTCCTGAATTCAAAATAGGGTAATGGATATGAAATCTTTCTGGAAAACAAAACAGACCAATTCATTTGAGAAACGTCACTACTGGAAAATAATAACAACTGCTTTCTTCTGCCTAGGGTAACGTAATACAGATTGCCACTCTGCAACGAACACATTTTAAACACATTTAATTTAAAAAAGAATCAAACTTTTTTCATTCGTTCATTAAAATGAACTTTGGTGAGTGGACTGGTTTACAAGTATTTAGTATTCGTATCCGTATTTCTCCTCTCGGCTCTCAGATTTTGCCCCTGGCTCTGCAGGCCCTGTGTAGCTTTATGGCTTGATTTGCAGAGAACATCCTACGCAGCTCCCACAGACTCCCAGCACAGATCCAGGTGCTTGAGAGTTTTGAGAAAATCACTCGGAGTGGAGCAGTTCTCTGCTCACCTGCCGGCTCTTCCCGATAATCCTGCCATACACTACACGCTGGAAACAATTAGGGGGGATGGAATAGGGCGCTCTGCCACTTTGCCTGTCATCAGCTTCCCTGTTGAGATCAAGTTGCATAAATGTCAATGGTCCGGCCCGTCTCGTGCTCGTCATTGTCACATCCCTAAACCCAGCAAAACTCCGTGGTAGCACGTACGTGAGAGTAATCGGCATACGTGAAAGGATCGCTGCGGTATTAAGCTTTGTCAGCACCGTGAGCTGGAAATTTATTTTAGAACTCGATTTTCCTTCTGAGTAAAAAGGAAAAATGATAAAATTGGCTACTGGTATCACATACAAGAGAAAACATTATTCTCTAAACACGTTAGAGGTACCAGCCATTTTACACTGGGCAGATCTTCGTAGATAGAGACATTTCTTTATTCATGTATCTCAGTGAGTGGTAAATGAGGCATGCTCACAGAAGTTATTTGGGATGGAAATGAGTCTAATTAGTCTATCCAACTTAGGAATAGCACTGTGAAGCAAGTCTGGGGAAGATGGGAGTTAGCAACAGAAACAGCAGTGGAGAAACAGAGTTATGCACTTTCCGCAGTTAAGCAAAATATTTATTTGAGGTTTCATTTGGCAGAATAAACAATAGATAAGGGAACAGTTCAAGCAGGCAAACATTTCTAAGAAACTAGTTTAAAAACATTCTTATTTTAATTGCAGGGTCTGTAAGTAGCCTCCTACATAGTCCTACATTAGTTTTCAACTTCATAATTTGTTGTACAGTAAACAGTAAAAAGCTGTTCAGTTACTTCAGAGCTTTCTGAATGGGGCAGGGGCAGATGTGCTCCAAACTTAAATTATACTCATAAAAATTGATGTCTTTTAAGGTTAGCGAGGGTGTAACAATGATTTTAAAATAAGCTGCTAGAATATGTACATGTATTTTATATACTGACAAATCTTTTAATCTGCGAGAATCACATCTAGTAATGAATCACATTCTTGGAGTGAATAATTCAGCCCTTGACGCCAACCTCTGAGGGAGAATATTGTGGTCGTGGTGTCTGAACAGTGTGGTAGCTATGGCTACCTATATAATTCTTAGCAATGGAAAAAAAAGTGACAATGACATTAAATTTAATCAGGTTCCCCTTTTCTGTGGTTCCCACTGGGATGAGCCACTAGTGTCTTGCCTTAAATATTCAAAGCCTTCAAAGTTTGCATGTGTTCATATACTGGGACAATATCCTGCTAATACAGAACAATGGATCTGTCATGTATTTCTCCTGTGAGTAGCCGTAAGTCTGAATTTAGTTAGTATAGGGTATTATGATTGCTGCTTCTTTAGCAATTGTCTTTACATTAGTCTTCACTTCGAAGGAAGAAGAGCAGTAATGAAATGTAGGCAAAAATACAATGAACTTGGCTATTTTGGTTTGGAAATATGGAGCAGAGGACTGTGTCTTCTTAAAAAGATCCAGCTTTATTTCCAGTCACACTTCATCTGATATGAATGAGCTGGTACTACATATCACATGGCTGAATACATTTGGGAAACACGACCTAACATAGATTTAGGAAAGAGAGCTTAGAATCAAACTAGAGTAGTTAAATGCACAAATTATTTGAATTTTCATGTGGTAAAGTTCATAAATACTTTTTGTGTTTTGTTTACAGAGCTGTGAAAATGTGACTTTCGTTAATAGTTACTAGTGCAGGAACTTTCATTTGGATTTCCTTAATCTGCAGTAAAAGTATTGAAAAGGTTGAGACTGACTATAAATATTTGTGAGTATTGATTTGAAGTAGATATTTAAAAACATAGTCCTTAAGAACCATTTGTTTTGTTTATTATAAAGTGGGAAAGGAAAAAAGGAAGGGTATTTTTTGCTATGGATTTTGGAGGTAGGTTTCACAGCAGGTAAACATACCACAGTGAAAAACTGGTGCCTGTAACTCTTACAGTTAAGCACATTTAACAGAAAATTGTTCCCTCAGTTTGTGATTAGAAAATGATCGGATCTGTGACGATTTTATATTCTTTCTCCGACTTTTTGGTAGCTTAATGATGCTTATCTCTGTTTGTCTGGCAGAGTAAACACCAGCCTGTTCTTAATACTTTCTCAGAGAATCAAAGCCACAGTTTGGAAAGTGTCCCTACTAAAGCGTACCTTCTCTCACACACATACTCATAAATGAGTTCTAGTAAGTAAGAGAACACAAAGGCACCTGCCACCATTTCCACGTGCAAACCGAAGCACTTGAGAAGAGGTGACTGCCTCTGCATATCACATTCTTACAATCTCTGTCTCATTAAATGATATGCAAATAGGGTACCTATTTGTCCTGTTGGAACTCGAACTAAAGAAAATACCACTTGCTTCTACAATACAGTACATCATAAATTAAACAGGATGTTATCCACCTTTATTTATCTTTCTAGGTCATATATGGTCGCGTATGCTACTCATGATCTTGCTGCCTGAATGCTTCTTATAGTTATGATGTGTTCACGTAAAAAAAAAAAAAGTTTCTTTCTCTTGCCCTTTCTTTCCTCCATGCAGAACAGATCAAGGACCCAGCTTTATTTTATTTTGTTTAGGTAATTTAACATTAGAAAGTTAGATATATATTGATCATGTAGCAAAGACTACATGCTCTTCCTTTTATGTTTACATCATAAAATGCATTTGCTAGGGAAAACAATTTCCAAAAAGCTTGTTTGAGCCAGTGCAGTTTGCATCCTAGCTAGAAAACCAAGCTCCATGGTATGATCAGGGACATCAGTCTCATCAGCTTCAGTCCCCAGAGCTGCAGCACCCTAGGTATAATCTAACGGTAGAAGTAGATGTTTAAGTTTAATTGAAAATAACAGCATCTTTTTAGGCACAGTCTGTCCCTAAGGGGTCCCAGAAATGCTTGCCCAAACAGTAGCAAGAGTAGGACTGTCCATATTTCCCAGACACGCTTGCTTTCTCCGCGTGGAGATTTTCTCCAGGTGGGATACAAAGGCTTTGGCCTTTTGTCTAGGTTTTTACAGGCTGCCCCACTTAGCGCCAGCCTCTTGTTCTGAATGCAAATTTCACACCAGTGGCTTTTACACATGCACAGACTGATGACACAGCATGCGTGCGCTAGTTACAGTTCTTCCTCAATTTAACACACACATGAAGGTCGGATGTCTCGGGCTCCCCATGGATGTGTGCTGCATAGCACATGCTTCTGTCCAGGAGATGCCAGATAAAAATGGCAAATCTGCTCAAGTCTTCTGGTTACCTTTAAGGATGAAGAGAGGAATGAATTCAGCCTGCTCCTCTGTTTCTCCTTGCTCGTTACCCAGATGTTCTTGGTGATGATTGCCCAGCCCTGCTGCATGTAATACAGATTTTAAGTTGAGATCCATCTGCATTTTAATCCTGTGTTTGGTCCTGTTGTACGGACACCACTTCAGATTTTGGACAAGACTAGAGAAATTCATGTTTTGAACATCTGTAGGACTAGTAATCCAGTTTTATTTTAACATGCGTTTTACTTATAATTTTCCTTCAAGTCCTCCCCCCCCTTATTGCCACTTCAAAAGCTTTGCTTTGCAGATTGTATCACTGATACGATAATGCCAGAAAAAAGGCGTAGGGGAATAATCACCCCAAACCTGTTGACACCAGAAAGTGATGTCTGGTCTAATTAAGACCTAATAATGAGCTACATGTTAAGGTACAGAACACTATGAAGCAAGCCAGGAAAACTGAAAGAGAGTTTCACCTCTTGCAGAGTCAGAGTTGTTAACCGGCCAGTCAAGTGCAAGGGACGACATCTGCTTTGACAAAACAACTTTTTCATCTCCAAAAACGTGACACGCAAATTTAATCTATTTAAAGGAATACCAGATCTTTCTCTTGAACAGAGCAGTAGCAAATACCTGACTAGTAGTAGCAAGTTGAACAGATCAGAGGCAAATAAAGCGTTGGGCCAGTTGGTTAAAAATTACTGTGCCCCCAAAACTGGCCACACGCTTCCTCCCTCTCTGCTGGCACCAGGGTTTCCCTAGGAGCTCAGAGGTGTGAGTCAGCTCAGTTTGCTGATCTGAGACTGAAAATGGATGGCAGGGGGAAAAAATCCCATTTCAGATTTAATCTGATGGTGTGTTTTCCTTCATCTGTATCTTTTATGAATATTTGGAAGCATATCAGCTAGTCACGATGCTTTAAACAAGTATTTTTGTTAGCATTTCCCCCTGGAATAAGTAAAGGGTGAGTTCAAAGTAAATGACTATTAACAAGGCATTTCTTACCCAGCCACAGGATAAGCAATTCTATAGAATGGGACACCTAGATATGATAACTTCTGCTAGCCAGTATGTTCTTAGATGAACCCAAATGGTGTTTCCCCACAGAAACTGTATAAACTCGTTTGGGAGCAGATATCACAGAGATTGAGAGGAACAAGAGTCTTCCAAGGAAGTGGTGGCAACAGGAGGGTTCACTAACAGCCAGCAAGGTGTGGGCACCTCACCTGGACCACAGAAACGTGCAGGGCAATTAGCACAATCATGAAAATATTTCATTAGAAAACCACTATTCTCTCTTCCCAGGACAGATCACATCACTGACGGCCAAAACACCACTCCTAATTGCCTGATGATCACGAATTGATACCTAGTTGAGACAACTATACCTCTTACAATGAATTTGTCATACTTTTTAGCTGTGTTTTTTTCCTGCAGTAATGTATACTGATGATATAATACGTGCTGATAGGCTTAGTTCTCATTTGAAATTGAAGGGTGTACCACCGAGACCAAGAAAACAGCAAACTACAAAAAGAGCAAATTTACTGTAAGAGAGAGTAGAAAAGCAGGTTGTGACAAAATGTTGTGCTCGATACAGAGAGACATAAATTCAAATATTGGGATATCAGTTTGAATTTTGTCAGAGATTCCTAGAGCAATGGCTACAAGAAAGCATAAGTTACCATTATCAGTTTTTTCTAAAAATTAGTGGTGGGCCAAGAGGGAAATGTCAGAGACTTTTTTCTTCTCCCTCCTCTTAAAAGTCAAGTCAGGATTTTAGCATTAATACAAAAGTGACTTCAGAGTTAAACTTCCTTTTTATGTTTAGGGAAACAATGGTGTTGCCATCATTTATTTTCTTTCTGGTTACACAGTCAGATCTTAGTGCAGGGCTGTTTAAAAAATGTATGTGTTTTTCCAAGTAACTGCATACTTCAAGGCATGGTTAAATGAAACTTTTACAAGAATACAGCTGTGAAAATGTTTAAATCATCATTTAAAAAGTATGGATACTAGGATTCATTCTCCTATAGCATGATACCTAAACTTATGTTTGATGCATGTTCTGTTTCTAGTGACTACAAAGAATACTGCACATAGTTCACTTATCCTTGTTTGACTCTTAAAATTACTTTACTGTTTCATTATCATCGTATTTAACTTCAAAGTCCTAATATGGGCCCAAGACTGAAATGAACATCAGCGTACATATATTTACACTCTAGGATCTGCACTTGTCTGCGTAAGTATTCAGTCCCAGTATATCAGCTTCACGCCTTCCATTTTCACAAGAGAGGCACGAAGTGTTTTAGATAAAATATCCAAAGTGCTAAACCTGGCAAATGTGATCCCTGAAGAGGTAAAAGCAAATGAGATGTACCCACAGTGACCACTTCCAAAGCATCGTACCAGTCTTTGAAATAGTCACATCATCAATAAAGCCGTTTAAACCAGAGGGAAGTGTGATCTTCTCAAGATTTGGTAGAAGAGCTGTGTTACTAAAATAACATTACCAATGGATAAAAAAACCAAACAGGAAGAGCCTTTCGAGTCAAGGCAGCTAACAAGAGTCAAGGGATTTCATCGTGCCCAAATGGTCGGAGAAGATGTAGACTCAGGCAGAAATGAGGGGCTGGATCCCCACCATCCCACAGTAGCTGAGGCACAGGATAATCGTGTGTGACGTACAATACAGATTTCACATTATATGGTTAATGGGCCGCAAATTAACACTTTTGCCTTCAACTGCTAGCTCCTCCAGCCCTGTTATAAAAAGCACACATACCCCAGCTATCTTTTTGTATTTTAGATGCATTCTCTTTTTCATGCAAACTCAGTCAATCACGCAGTCTTATCTGACTATGATTAAAATAGTGGTTGGCCAAAACTAAAAGCTCTTCGTTTGACTTTCTACATTAACCATGGGGAAACCACCTGCCTCGCTTTCTGAGGTATAAAAATACTAACCAAAAATGATGCTGCTACAAACTGAGGCTATGCAGGCTTAATGAAGGTGTGGGGTTTTATTGCTTGATTCCCTGGATCCGTATGATAGCTCTCCAGGGGGGAGCAATGTAATAAAAAGGGTAAGCTGATATGGCCCTTTAGAATAACAATCTTCTTAATTGCTTTACGCATCTCTTCCGTGGACTCGCCTCAGGGGAGCACACCCTGTTGGCAAACAGCAGGTTCTGTAATACAGGTATTAAATGGCAATTCCAAAGTGCACCAACTTGCGTGTGCCCGGCGGAGCCCGGCTGATCCTTTATCGGCTCAGCGCAGGGGTGATAAGGTTATTTACCATCCTGTGGCACAGCAAGGTTAGTTGTAGCTAATTCCAAAACACGTTCCTGCAAATCAGTATAAGATTGAGTGTTGGGACCACGTAAGCCTGGGGCACGAGCTACACATCTGCAGCTCTGAATGTGCTTCTGAGCTAACAAAACTTCTGACCTGGTGCCAGGTGTGTCCCTGTTTAATATCTTGAATCCCTCCAAAATGGGGAATAGCTTTCCTGGGATGCTGGAGACCACAGGGATACTATTGTTGTCACAGACTGAAACATACAGCGTGACGTCTTTGGTGCCCTCTTTTTGGGTAGGATTTGGTGACAAGCAAATATTATACCTTTGTCATTATGACAAAGACTCACTGTTCTTCCCATTGCACTAAAGTAAGCCAGCTAAGTTGGCACAGTTGGGTTTCAGATTCCAGGGGACAGTGAGTCTCACTTGGGAGAAACTGGGTTTTATTTCACAGTCTGACTGACATGGGCAATATCAGTTGGGGACACACTGATTCTGTTTTGTTTTTCTGTGATTCTATGATTTTTTGTGATTGTTTGGTTTTTGTGAGCTGGCCTGTAAACTCTGCTTGCTTCAGAAGCCAGTCACTCCAGAGCTTGTGGGATGCAGAGCTTCCTCAGTCTCATAAAGTATCAAAGCCCCAAGCTTGCCGTTACGGTATGAGTGTTTAAATTAAGAGAATCTGTGAGAAATCCAGGAACACTTGAATCATTTATGAACAATTAACACCATCAGATTAATCAAGGGTCAAAGAGGAGAGGTAACTACAATATATAGTGATTCGAAGTGGTATTACAGGCTAAGGATGATTTGATACGGTTGAAATGCTGGTTTATACAGTTTGCACAGATGCCACAAACACAACAAATAATTTACAAAAACCATCCTGTCAAATACGAACACTGCTGTCCTTCAGGAGAGTAACCACGAGAGTAAGGCCCTTTTGAAAGAGGACCCTGGCAAATTAAGACTCTCATACATACTTTTTCCCAGTGTGGTTCTATGCTAAAAGCCAGGAAGTAAAACTCTCAACTTCTCTTCTGGGCTTAGCATAATGACTGACTAGATGACTAATGGCTGGAATACATTTGCACTGCTCACTCCTCCCCATGACCCTGCAGGACTAAGGCAGCTCTGACGGGAGGAGCGGATTCTGCACAGTGCTGGTGGGCAGCCGGCTGCAAGCTCCGACTTCTCAGCCTTGCACCAAATGTATTTTAAAGGGAAGGAGAAAAAGGTCTTCCCTTTTCACGATGGGTCCTTGTGAGACTGAAGACAGCATTTCTTTTGTTCGCCTTGAGACTGAGAAAGTATTTCATGGGTGCTTCTCTCCGGCTTTGGGAGAAAGTCTACTCAGAATCGCAGCTTAAGATGACCTAACTGGGATCTGTGTCTGCATGGGTGGCAGGAAGAGCTGTGCCTGCTGCTCTCAGAAGCCAGAAATAATCCGATAAACATTTTCACTTTCCAATGAAGTAAGAGGGCAGAGCTGTGGCTGAGTAATGAAAGAACCCTTCCTTAATTCTTGCGAACAGACATTTTATACCCTAGTCTGTACGTTAGTAGAATTCTGAAAGATTTTTGAAGCTTTCATAATTTGCTTCCTTGCACCATAGTTCAGTATCAAATGTTATGTACACTCTTTGCTCCTAAAAATATTTTCCCTTTTTTTCATACTTAATATAAGAGCAAATTTAGTTGAGGAACAGGGAAAAATTATCTTAGTAAGGATAAATAGAGAAAAATAGCTTGCTAAGAGAGGTAGGCTGCTAAAAACTCACCAAGGACTCACCAAACAACATAAGGACATTTTTTTCTTACCTTGTAATAGCTTGCTGGTTTGCAAGTACATCCATCTTTGTTCCTTTATGTCACTACGCATTACCTAAAATATATGTATGTCTGTATTTCCTCTATTCAGAGTCAATATGAGCTAATCAAAGTTTGTCCCATTAGGAATCTTTGATCTATTCCTGTATCGTGTTGATACCGTGATAGAGCAGACGCCCACAGACAAACAGCGTGCCTTTTCTCACATTGTGCCTATTACAGCCTTTTGAGCCTGCAACTTTGGAAAAGAGTGGCACGTGGCGATGTGGGAGTACGGTGGTTCTGCGTCGGTCAGGCAAAATGACTAGTCCAAGGGGTTTTGTTGTTTGTTAAAAAACGCACTGACTCTCTCCGACCCAGCTTAGCGCTGTTTGCTTTTGTGTGATGTCAGGGAAATTCTTCCCGGTAAATAATAAACATTTAGTGAGCATCCCGGAGATTAGATATGTCACCTTCTAGATGCTTGAACATTTTGAAATGGAATAGAAAAGAAGGGGCTCAGTTGTTCCCTTAATAAAATTATGTGTTTCAGAAGACATCTTGGATCACCGAAAATGGCAACACAGAGCCTGCAACTTTCTTGGCAATTCTTCTGGTGGCTTTCAACCTTTTTACCTCTGAAAGAGTCTCCCAAATTGCGCAGATTAATGTGAGAAATCCTGCAGCTGCGTTGCTCTGTTTGCGCAAACCCCGGAGAAGCAGGGGCACCTGACTCCTGCCCGCTGCAGACATTGATGGATGTCCCCGAGCAGCGCCGGGTTCAAGTGCTGGGATTCCTGGCGCACAGACCGTGCACCGCTCTTCTCTCAGATGCCGTATCAAGAGCTAATGTGGCGACAAGGCGCGCCAATCCCTAAGGTTCAGTGTCTGGTAGTTAGACTCATTACAATTAGTCAACTTGATGTATTGTTTACAATTTACACCAAACAAGCTTGGGGCTAATTATGACTTAGCTAGTTTGTCTCTTTGATGTCAAGATCCTCTGCAGGAGGCCCAGCTAGTGAACAGCAACTACGTTTAGTCTCAAGCTCAGGTACAGAGAATCAACGTGGCCTTCGAATTCAATTGTAGCTATGCAAAGTCCTCAGGCATTAAGAATTATATGAGCGCAGCTGATAAACTCGCTCCAAATAGATTTATTTTTACATCCTCTTAAAACACCTGCTGTCCAAGACAGCAGTGATTAAGAAAAAAACCCCCAGCTCTGAATTTCAGCCATTGCTCAGTGCATTCAGTGCTGCACTGAAATTTACGGGTTGTATTTCTGGTTAAAGTTACATTATTGTGAAAGCTATATCATAAAAGATAGGTGGTTTGACCCTTTCACGTAGAATTCTAGGTTTACTCTAGCATTGTGTTGCTAAAATAATATTGTATTAACGAAATCTACGTGATCAGACATGCCGATGTATTTATTCTGCAATTTCAAATCACAGAAAGGGTTAGTAAAGTTTTTAAGGAAGAAACTAGATCTAGTCAGAGGTGAAAGAAGAAAGTAAAGGGTTTCCAACAGAACATAGTGCTCCTTCCCTCGATGAGAATTGTGAGTCACAAAAACCCCCTTTGCCGTGGACACCCCTGTCGGATCACTGACCTTGACTCTCACTCTCACCTTTGGCACAGGGTGCATAACTCACGCTAGAACCGATTATCCCATAGGCATGCCCACAGTGGCAAGAAATGTGGCGGTAAGAAAAGTCTAGCATCATATAAGCTCTCTTAACAACTCCTAGATCAAATTTGTACATTTTGTAGCTACAAGGTGGTTGTTTTTTTTTTTTTTTTTACCCTTCGTTTTTGCAGCTTGGCATAGGAAAAAAGTTTCATACTTCTTTTGACTTGGCAGCAGTAATAAAGAACCTGCAGCTAGGTTTTAGCTGACAACTATGGTGGTGAATCACGAGACAAAATAGCATTGCCTTTGTTCTTGCATACTTGGATGGAGTCTGCCCTGCCTCTCGCAGAAGTCAAAATGTACATCTATTCCCACAGTAGGGCGACATGCCGGAGTGTGAGTTTATTCACTAATTTGTGGTTTGTAGTTCTAACCACACTGGAATTATAGACAACATTTAAAAACTATAATCAGCATGGAAATTCTAATAATTCATTAATTTACTACCATATAATCCCTTAAATCAAACCCACCACATTCTAATACTGTATTATTCAACCCATCTTTAATTGTTTAGTTAGAATTTGCAAGTTATCTAAAATCATATAAGATCTAGATCTCAGCAAAACAGTTTTTAAGACTTGATGGAAATTCTGAGTTTCTTAGTAATTCTGAAGTTTGAAACATTTTTATTTTCACACCTAACCTTACAGCGTCAGTTTTGAACAAAATCAGAAAAGATCCTATCCTTGGCCTAAAAGGGTGTCACCTTTGGGTGACAGTTGTTGCTAGTCGGGGGGATGGAGGGAGGGAATTCAGTGGAAAAAGTCTCTCATCTGTCCCTGAAAAGTTAAGTAAAAAACAGTAACAGGAACTTAGGATTTCCCAGTGTACTTTACCCTGTTCCTGAACAGTGATTTTATCAATTAGTACATAAGTATTTTAAAAAATGGAAAGACAGGTGAAAACAGGTGTTAGAAACAAAACTCTGAATAGTTTGAGTTTTACAGTAAATTCCCGGCCACTTTAAATTCTCTTACCTCTGTCTGTATTTTTCTGTAATCACAGCAAATTTTGTTTAGCTACTGAGGCAAAAAGAGGTTAATGGATGGGATAAAAATTGTGGTCATGAAAATTCACATTAAAATAAGAGTGGGTAGTCAGACAAGGTGATGTCTGTAACTGCCACTTTCCTTGTCTGCCTCCAAAAAAACCACTTGTGAGTAGCACCGATGAGGGAGAATCCCAGGTAACATCCCTGAAAAAAATACCATGCCTAAAGTGAAATCAACCCAATTTTGCAGACCTTATTTTAAAAAGCTGTTTCAGTTGTGGATTTATCCCTTCAAGTGTTAAAAGAAGAGATATGCCCCAAACTTGCAGTCTGTAATTGGATGCAAACTTTCCCCACCATTTTAGATAGCCAGTCAGCTTATCCAGAGATGGGGATTAACCATGACTTTCAGACCCACAGTTTGCGTTAACCCATCCCCGCTACACAGAGAAACCTGCAAATTGAAACACCAATATCTGAGAAAGTCCTAACCAGCTTCCTCGTGAGACTGTAGCATAAAAAAAGGAGCTTTCTACTGGATCCCTTTGGGGAATAGCACACCGTGCCAAATTCTTCATGGGGACCGAACTGAAGTCCTCCTGAAACCTCACGTGCATATCTGAGAAGATAACTGCAGTCACAGCAGTTATTTTCAATATTCAAAGAAATGTAATGGAAAGTTTGCTGGTTACAGATGGGATTTTCTGTTTCTTTTGAAGCTGAGGGACCATTGTTTTGCAGCTATGGCTGCTGTTATCTGCTATGTTTATTCCACTTGAAAATCTCTGACCTCTGCATTCCCTGTGTCATAAAAAGAACAAAGCAGTGAAAATTGATGAATAAAAGTCTTCGACTCTACCGGCAAAGCAGTTCCGAGCATCAGGAATTTGTCTGAGTTGAAGAGTATGTCCTCTGAAACTAAAGACCTCTTATTTCTAGTCTTTTGACCCACAGGAACCTGCTTCTCTCTCCCTCTACTGAGTAAATTCACCTGGCCAGCTGGTAGCACAATTGTATTTCCATCCCTCCTGCGATAGAAGGATAAAGTTAAGGGAATGTTATGATGCCTTTATAACATGAAAACCAGTGGTGAATCTGAACCACCTGAGTTCTGTCTCTGCAGGACAATGATAAATGTCCGCTTGAAGTGCAAAGATCAAGTGCTGGGAGAGCAAGGTCAGATGCTTTACATGACATCTAATGTGACTGTCATTTCTCAGGCTTGGTAGCCGATGGAAATGTGGCGACAGGATGAACCAATCACTAAGGTACCATGTCTGGCATTTAAATAGAGTGCAGTAATTCCAGCAGTGCCAAATGATTAGAGATCTAATTGCCATTGTCTAAGGAATTCCTCCGTGGCGTGGCGTGTATGTTCAAAAAAGTGTTAAGCTGAGGCTGGCAAGGTACTCTCACTAAAAATGCATTTCTAAACGATTAAATTCTGGTTTTCTACTCCTAAATAGTCTCATGAATTAATAAAAGGTTCCATACAGCCATATCTATAAATAATGGACGACCACTTTGCTGTTTTATTGGGAATTACCTTTCTATACGTTCCGACATTCAGCTCCAGGGAAATACTGTTGTCTGTATTAAATGCCCCTCCAAGATCATGAGAATTACACAATTCAATTTTTTGTTTTAAAAATCATTATCAATTTATTTTCTTTGAAGAGTATATCACCTTATGATTGTTTCAATGTACTAGTGACAGATACAAGATATAAAGCATTGATTAAAGGAGTGGAAAATATAATTTATTGGGAGACTGAAGACCTCCGTGTATGCCAGTTAAGGTGACTTGATCACACTCTTTGAGTACCTCCGGGTGAACAGAAATTTGGTAACAGGTTGCTCTTCAGTTGGCTTAACTCAAGCCATTACACCATCCAATGGTGTCACATAACAAGTTTAACTTGGGTAAACTCATCCACAAAATTAGATGTACCTTTTTAAAATGGGATAGTAGTTAACCAGTCACACAGTTCCCAAAGACTGTCGTGACCTTTCTGTTCCTGGCGATGTCTAAATACAGAGGGAATTTTTTTTTTTTCTAGAAAGGTATGTTCTGTTTCAAAGAAATAGGAACAAAGTCAGGCAGTCCAATGGCCTGCGTAACACCAAGGAATCCCGCGGGCTGCGGCGCTGTGATTCCCATCTGCTCATGTAGCCTAAACGTTTCCACTTGGATTCAGATTTCGGCACTCGCTTGTGCCACCTCCCCTTACAAAAAAGTGCTTTTCTCCAGAATACCAATTTTGATTAGTTCCTGTTCCTCAAAACTTTAAAAATCACAGAGATAAATAAAAGTCTCATCAGCTGAACATCTGCCGCTGTGGGGTTTTATCTGCCACCGAAGTCCGCCTTCTTCATAAATGGGGAGGTCTTCTAAATGCCTCTCTACGTCACTTTCTGATCTCCTCCTAAAGGTCAGATCAAAGTGAACAAATGTAGGCAGATAAAGTTGAATGCAAAGGGGTCTGAGCTTTTTTCAGATCCTGTGATTGACAGCTAAAGCCTTGCACAGTGACAGTGTCACTTGAGAGACCCTACACTTTTTTTCCCAGGTTTTCTGCAGTCTCTGGTGTCACGGGGGGACAGCCCCCTGTGGTAATGCCAGGCTCCTCACTGTCAGGGGGCTAAGACCTGGACTAATTCATTGCGGTGCAGTTTAATTAAACTGCACCGGAGTTGTTTCCCTGGTAAAATAAGTGTGGGAAGAGAATGTGTGTCAAAAGAGACATGCCTCTTACTGTGTGTGCTTTATTGTTACACCACAGCTAATATATTGTGGGAATTCCCATGGAGTCAATGATAAACTATATTATCAAGCTCCATAAAATAGGCATTCTACTAGTGAGGGTTACTGTAGCCCACAATTCCATTAATCCTCCTAATTTATTATATTATAGCTGTATGTGAGGTCTCATAAATTTATTATACCCCTTTCATCTTGATAAAAATGCTTGTTTCTCCTCTCAAATAAAAACCCTTATTATTTGTTGTGTCTGTCTCTAAAAAATAAATGTATCAGCCACTTGCAAGAAAATATGATTATTGGCTGAGAAATGTAAACTGCACTTGACATGTCTTCTGCCATAAAATTAAAGAATTTTATTAAACCTTGCTTTCTGAGTACAAACACCAGTATATGAAGGCCCATTGAATTTTTATTTGCTTTTGTTTTAGAGCATTGCATTCTCTTTTATTTTTATATATATATCTTTACAAGGTTTTTTAATTTAAAGCCACAAAACCTGCATCTGTCAGCTTTGCCTTTTATGAAGAAGGCAATTTTTGAGACTCTACATTACATGTCTCTCTGAAATTGATCTGAGTGGCAAATAAAATCATTCCCTCTTTTAGGGCATTTCACAGGAGTAAAATACTTGATGATAGGTTACGTTGCAGTAATCTGTACTAAAACATTTTATGTATGCTAGTGTACGTACTATCTTGGGTAAGTCTATGTGATGAAAATAGCAAACTTCTTCCCTGGAGCTTGTGTCCCTGAAGGGGATGCAAAGTGGCCTCTATCCTTCACTGGGACTTAATGGGTGGGATAGAAAGCTTGCTTCAGGCACAGTCTAAAGAGAGGAAGTTGTTCCCTATCAGGGTTCAAAGCAAAATATGAATACGATCTTGATTTAGTGGAGTCTCACAATGAGCAATGTCAAGTTTGGTTGGGGAACACGGGAAAGGCCATGCTGATTCAGCCCATGGGCCCCTCTAGGCCAGCATCTCTGATGGTGGCCAGAAGTAGATGCCTGGCTGAGAAAAGGACAAGTATATGAGACTTTCCCCAGCTACTATCTCAGCCTCAGACTGCTTTCAGCTCAGAAGATTTCTTGAAGTGACATGGTTTGTCTTATTTACTAATCCTCCATGGATCTGTCTTTCAAACATTTCTCTGTTCTCCCCTTGAACACATGTCAACTTTTTAAATCCATGACATCCTTTGGGAAGGAGTTCCATGCAGCTACTTCATGTTGGGGTGAAGAAACCGTCTCCTTGCATTCGTTTTGACCCTGGTTCTTCCTCACATTATCTGGCAGCCCTAGATTTTGTATTAGATGAAACAACAAACAGCACATCCCTGAACGTTCTCTCCATGCTGCTCCTTATTTTGTTGATCCCTACTATCCTCCCACTAAGTCCCCTCTGTTGCAAGCTGAAGAGTCCAAGTCGGCTCATTCCTCATGCAGAAACCACTCCTTGGACAACTAGCATTTTAAGAACAGGATTTCCTCACCCTCCTGTATCTTTCTTCCTTTTTGGATTCTACTCCCAATTATCAAGGTATATTACAAGCTTTGTTATGTAATGACCACCTACTAATCCAGCTCTCCTTGTGAGCAGAGTGAAAAAAAATGTGCTTATCTGGACCAGCCAAAAATCTGTCAGCTTTATCAGTGGATAAGCCCTCTTCTTACTCCTTGCATCAAATAAGGCTACCCGGTTGGTCAATATTTGTGCACTTATTACTGCAACGGTGTTTTTTCCCAGCATACTCAATGCTTTGCACTGTCTTAGTTCTAAGACGTGTGTTGCTGCGGTTGAAGACTTTTATCAATAGCTTACTGAAAGAATCTCTCTATTTTTCCTCATCAGACCTTAGATTTACACTAAAATACAAAGGAGGGACAATTAATAAGCCCACTTCCTGCCTGTTAAAAGCTAAGAAACACTGCAGAAATGGGGGCACCTGTATCACATAAGTGGTACTCAAAGCTGGAAGGTCTTTGTGAGGAGCTTGCAGGTCAGTGCATTCAACTGGCTCCGACTACTCCAACAGGTCCCAGGCTTTCTGCCATAGTAGTCAGGAATAAACTGAAGCTCACCTCACCTGAAACACAGGCAGCCAGTGCTCTTAATAGTTCTTAACACTGGAAATACCTGCCACCCAAGATACAGCCCACGGCATTTACTATCAGTAAACATAGTACCAATATCTGGTTCCAAATCCTGATGGCTCAGGTTTGAAGCACAAGGAAATGATGCTGAAGTCCTACTGAATAGGAGACTTCCAGTCTTCAAGACTGGATAGTCTAGATGAATCAACCAAATGTAAGTCTCCCCTAAGCCACATTAGGACAAGTGTCGAAACTAGCATGTCATGTGGACCTATAAATTGTGAAAAGTTGCTAGTGTTAAAGATTACTTTTAAACATAAACAAAAAAGCTGAGAGAAAAATTTTGAAATGTGATATGGTCTTAAAAGAGGAATAGGGAGGAAGGGTAAAAAGGCTAAGAAATGCTCTAGGCAGAAACTCTAATGTGAAAGAGGATTCACTGTTATCTCCAAAGCCACCCCATTTACTCCATTTCAACACAGTTTCCTGTTCCAAGCTAGAAAAAGTCACTTTTTAGAAGACTGTTATCCCAAGAAAAGTGAAGCTGCTAGAAGTGTCTGATTTGGTGTAATTAACTGCAGTTTAAGACATTAACATAAAGCAAATTATTTCATTGGGAACCTGGGAGGAAAAAAGGTATTGTTTTCCTAACAGCCTGAAAAATAACAAGTGGCAGGTATTTCCTAAACACGCCTTTGCTGAGATCCTTGGGGAAGAAAAGGATAGATTTAAAACTGCATTGAGAGCGTAGCATCATGGGCTTGGGTAATGAGTAAAACCAGAGACAATGCTAAGAGAACAGTACCTGGTATCCATGCTGGCGCTTACCTGGGCTGTGTGTATGGGGGCTGGGAGGTGAAAAAAGCTCCTATTCTCCAAAACAGTTGATATGCTTTGTCACCATGGGGGAAAAAAACTTTGCTCCTCAAGCTGTTTAGAATAACCTGATGAGAGTTGCTTTCTATAAATCTGTATGAAAATCCTCAACGTGGAACGTGCAAGTCCAGGAGAGGACTTGTTCATTTCTGTGCTGATCTGTACTACAGTGTGTGTTCGGACAACGCTGCTAAAACTGACAGAATGACGGGATTTTCTTGGGAGTGACAGAGATAAGAATCTGCTCCATATCATAAAATCTGCCTCTCTCCACAGCAGCCTCTTAACTGGACCAGGATGGGATACTGGACTCTTAGCTGCCTTGAAATAACATCGTGTTTGATAGGGAATGAGCTCCCACTCGTGCCGCCTCCTGGTGTGGCCACTTTTAGACTATTTTGTGTCTAAGAGCTTCTAATCTCATAACAGGAGAAAGAACTTCTAGATATTAAACCAAGTACGTGCCATGAAAACCAGGAACGTGTTATTAGTTCAACATTTGAACTCTTTGGCCACATTTCTGTGACTACGTCGGAAACCACAGTGAGACATACCTTCCACAGCTGCGTTAGGCACCACAAGATAGAGAAATAGTTGAGGAAACCTGAAGTAGATCACAGGCTGGATGTGCTATGATATCTGATACTACCTTGGCTGTGTATCAAGTCTGTTAAAATTTCAACAAAATGTAAGGCTAAATATGAGTGAGGTCTTAACAACAGAGCTGGTACATCCCGGGACACTGCTTCACAGAGGAACTCACTGTTCGAATGGCAGCATTTCACACACTCCTTCCCCCTTGATCCTTTCCTTTCTGTCAAAAGATAGTCTTCGTTCTTCAAATAAATACATTGCTTGTGATTATTTTATTGTGCAGCACAGCCCTGTGCTAAGTTGTTTTCTCAGTTGAGGATATCCTCCTCCAATGCTAAGTGTGGATTTCCACTGGCCAGCACATTGTTTCCTGCCTAAAGATGCCTTTTTTTTTAAATGCATGTTTCCAAATCCTGCCTGTAATGACCAAAAAAAAAAAAAAAAATCACTATGAGCTGTCATGTTAGACAACTTCTCATTCTGGATTGCAAAAATTGCTCCTTTATCACCGAACAGTGTTCAATAGCTATTCCTTAGGCTACAATCTTAAAATTTCAGTCCCATTGGCAGTATTTCACTTAGTCATATTTAACAGCCAGGTGATGAAAACAACTGAAGTCTTTAAACCTCTGTACAATTGGTAACCTCAGACACGAGCAGATTTGTTCCATGCTGTGTTAAAATGATCCATGTTCACATAGAAAATTGATACATCAGAATTACAAACCTATAAAAAGTGTGCTTCAGAATCAGTTTTGTGCAATACCCATTGAATACAACCACAGTTTATGACTAGCACCTTAACTGCTAGTGTGGAAGGACTTTTAAGCAATAGATACCCACCGTCCAGTTGGAGGACATGTCACTGCTTTCACAGAGAACATTTACTGCCTGTCTTTTTTTCTTTTTCTTTTTTTTTAAACTATGTGAAATTTAATTCTAGATTTTGCCTAGCCAAAATCCAGTATTTGAGACAGACGGAACATGGTCCTGAACATGACATTTTATCCGGTTTATCCTTTTAGCATGATGCGAATAAGATTGACTAACACTCCCCGTTATTAATGGACATTGGCTGATTCGGGTGTAATTTGCATTGGTCAAATGTTTTGGGATACCTGTATGGCTACTTCCATCACTATCTAGGGGCAGAGGAAATGGTCTCCACATAAATCGTAGAAGATACTTGGCTTTTAAAGCCAAGCTGCACAGATTGGAGGAGAGTATGAATACACTCACCAACTTGTAGGCCAGTTTTCTAGAGACTGAATTTAGATGTATAGACCAGAGATTAAAGCTTTATCTTCTCAAGAAAAAGGAGAGAAAATTCAGTAGGATTTACTGTGCACAGCTACAAAAGCACAGTTAGTGATTTTCATGAAAGTCAGCAAGAACATTTTTCGCCAGTGTTTAACTCAACTCACTGAAACTTGTAAATTCTTTTGCCTATTAGAGCAGATCCTATTATTAGTTAATTAACTTGGGAAATGCATGCTTAGGAAAAGCATTGCCATTTGCATTTCATAAGCACCCCTAACTGTGTAGGCTCATAGGACCCAGACGGAAATTGGGAGAAGAGATAAATAAGATGTTCATAGAATTAATCCATTTTTATCTGTAGGATTATTTGATATATTTAATTAAAATTGGAATTAACCTGTCATACAAGACAATGCTCCTTAAACTGTGGTGGACATGTATGAATCCATCGCACATGCTGCACATCCTATCTTATTGACACATTGAGAAACTACAACAGCTGCACATCTTGCTCAAGAATAGAAATGCACCAACATACTAATGAAGTTACCTCCAGCCTGGACAGCAATCCAAACCTCAAAACTCACCTCATATACAGATGTTTGGAAGAACTGATTTGAATCATGCCCAGAAGGTTGATACTTGAAGGCACTGTGAGAAAAGTGAACGCTGACAAAGAGGACACTTCAGGGGAACAAGCATGCCACAAGGTCCCTTGCTCTGGAAATCAAGAGGCTTCTGCCTTGAGTCTGTAACTTGGCTGAACTCAGTTGTAACATGAAGGGGTAAGAATGGGTGATGCAGGCTAACGGTACAACTTTTATGTTGCTTTCTATTTGGAGTCCAGAAATATAGTTGGAAAAAAGATCAGAGGCTTACATGAGTTGGCAAGGAAATAGAGATTCAGGGCAGAGAGGGGTGTGCAGGCAGGGAAAGGGTCCAAATGTGAATTACTCTAATAAAGTTGAGAAACATTCAGTTCATAAAAGGTTCTTCCATGTTTATTGGCAGCAGTCCTGAATTCACAGCATATAGTGAGGCCTGAATTTAAATAGCCTCCAATAACAGCCATTCAAAGAGGCTGTTCAGTCTTAAAACAAAACAAAAATAAAGCCATTACACTCTTTGTCTGGAGGAAAGTTCAGGTGAAAAAAAAGGATGAGAAAGCTGTGCAGTTGGTCATGGTTAGGAAGAAGATCTAATAGAAATATATGACACAGTTTCTCAACGTCAAGAATTTTCTTCAATATCTTTGCTTCTGTGGAGACTTTGTTGGACTTTGGGTTTCTTGCAGTACTGCTGTAAATCGCAAGTGCTTTTGCCTTGACTAATACCTAGTGAATAGATGAAGTGAACAAAATGTTGCCCCTGCCTTCCACATCTGTATATTACTGTGGTGGGATGACCTCGGATGGCTGCCAGCTGCCCAACCAGCTGCTCTCTAACTCCCCTTCCTCAACAGGACAGGGGGTGAAAATAAGATGGAAAAATTCGTGGGTCGAGATAAAGACAGGGAGACTGCTTACCAGTTACCGTCATGGGCAAAACAGAGATGACTTGGGGAAAATTGATTTAATTTACTGCCAATGAAAATAGACTTGGATGGTGAGAAACAAAGATAAAATTAAAAGAACACCTTCTCTCCTCCCCATTTTCCCTGGCTGAACTTCACTTCTTCATTCCCAACTCCTCTCCCTCCCCAGCCCTCCTTCCTGAGCAGCACAAGGGGATCGATCTGGGGGATTGTGGTCAGTTGATAACAGCCCCTCTCTGCTGCTCCTTCCTCCTCACACTGTTCCCCTGCTCCAGCTCGGGTCCTTCCCATGAGCTGCAGTCCTGCAGGATAAACCTTCTCCAGCATGGGCTTTCCATGGGCTGCAGGGGAATCTCTGTTCCAGTGTCTGGAGCACCTCCTCCTCCTCCTCCTTCTTTCACCTTGATACCTGTAGGGCTGTTTCTCACACTGTTTTTCCTCTCTCCTCACTGCTGGGCAGCCTTTTGCCCTTTCTGAAATACATTTTCCCAGAAGCACAGCTGTGCCCTGCAGTAGGTCCACTGGAGCCGGCTGGCACCGCCTGTGTCCAGAGTCAGTCCCAGCCTCTTCCCACAGAAGCCACCCCTGCAGTCCCCTGCTGCCAGTGCCTGGGCACCTGCACCCAGTATTACTCCTCATGAAATTTTAGTGATAAGGCCATAATTTGGCCTTTTAAACAAACAAACAAACAAACAAAAACGGTTAAAGAGAGCAAGGGTGAGCATATGGCAAGGGACAGAAACCCAGCTATGCGTGTGATCTCCCTCCAGCACCTCCTGCTTTTCCCGTGCTTGACTGCTTACACTTTAGATTCCTCGTAATACATTAAAAGGGATACGTTAACACACTAGCCATTGATAACCGACCGAGGCAAAGCAATTACAAATTATACTGCAAGTGAGAATCCTGCCTCTTGACATTCAAGGAAACTTCTCCCAAAGACTTTTTAAACATCTCCTGGTGAACTGCAGTCTCGGTGGGAGGAGGGAGGACTCGCCACGAGCAGTTTCTGTGCTTGCCCTCAGGCAGGCTCATTTCCCATACTTGACACAAGCACAGCCTGTCTTGCAACAACCCGAAATTCGAACACGCCTGATGCAAACCAAGTCCCACTAGACATAAATTTTACTTTCACATCTCCAGCCTGCCGCCGGGGCTGGTAGGAGCCTTGTGTCTACACTGAAGATGTGCTTCTAGGGGGTGGTGACAGCTCTCAGAAGAAAGCAGCGACTGAAAGGGGAACATGACAGGGGGCTCTGTCTGACATGGACCTTAGCAGCATGGGAGAGGTTGCAGGGACGGCGGAGGGAGTCGGCGCAGCCTGGCAGGGGACAGGACGGTCAGCATTAATTCTCACCCTCAGACAGAGCCTTCTACCAGCAGCCCGAATCAAAAAGAAAAGTTTGCTTTTAAAGCATAAGGAAAGTTTCAGGGTGTTTAAAAAAAAAAAAAAAATAGTAGTCCACTATAAATAATGTAACGTAAATTACAATAAAGCAACATTTAAAATGGACTAAGAGTAATACACATTTCTGAGCAAAACAAAGACTATTTACCTCAAACTACTCACACGCAAGCCAGTAGTTGTTGATAACGAGATCACCTTCTGCCTTGACTGTTTAGGTATTTTATTGATTTGTTTGAAACTCTTGTTGGGGACTGTTAAGAACTGGGAGAAAAGCAGCCTGTTGTAGAGACTAGAAACACCATGTGTGTGAAGTAACCAAGCGAGCCTTTTAAAACCTCAGGAACAGTCTAAGAAATAATGTGAACATTTTCAAATATAAGTTTTCTATTTCTAGAACTAAGAAATGAAAATTAAAACGAGAGATCATAGTCAGTGGAGAGTTAAAAGCTGAAGCTCAGCATTTACGCAGTTGTGATTGATTACCCAAGTCAGAGAGCAGTTTTGCTTCCACTGTAAGCTGGCTTTATCACTTCCAGAATTTATCTGTGCTTAAGTGAGAAAAATGCCTGTTCACAGATAAGTTTAACCGCCCCGTACACGCTCTGGAAAGAAAACAGGCAGTGTATGTAAAGGCAACGGCAGCCTTCGGACAGAAGGATGTGGATTCCCTGGATTTCACGTTACTCCGCATGCTCTCGCAGATGGAGCGGGCTGCTGGAGCAGAGGCTACAAAAGATACACGCTCCCGCATTTGTACCACAGACACACTTGCTGACCGAAGAGCAGCCAGCTTTATAAATCCAGCCTTGAATCGGGAAATCTGAGCACTTTTCCTTTGTTCTTATTTTGCTGGTTTTGATTTTTGGGCAAAAATACCAATGCAGATCTAGCATTCTTAGATAAAATCTGTAGTACAAAACAGTAAGTAAGGGCTGGTGGTTTTCTCTGCTTTGGTCTGAGACAAAGGGGAGCTGGCAGTTATTTGAAAGAATAATGTCTTTCAGAGACGCCCTTGAAGAATATTGTTATGAATTGGCCTCTGATGGCTAGTGAAGTACGTTAAACATAGGATTGATTCTTCTTTAAAGGGAGTTCTCTAAACATAATTACACAGATTTCAGTGAGTTTTAAGATCAGGGTAAATTAGAAATATGCACTTATTCTATTACAAAGTTCAATCAGAGAAAAACAATGGTCTGTCATGGAGCCAGTATTTTGATTTTAATACAAATTCTTGGAAAACTAATTGAAAAATAACCTCCAAAAGAAGTATCTCACTTTCCTCATATGTAAGCAAGCAGTGAACCTCTCTATTAAGTACAGAACGCAGTCTTAATAGGGAGATACTCTTAGTGCCACTGAGTAAAAAACCACATTAAAACTTATTTCAGAGACATACTGGAAGCATCTATCAATCAGCAGTAGATTGTGTTGACACATTCAGAAAGCCAAACTGAATCCCAGCGTTACCAGGCTGGTAAGATCTGTCAACACTGCCAAGATAATGTCTTGAGTTTGTTAAGGAAAAAAAGCACGTCACAAATCAGCTATCATCTTTGGCCAGCACCTGGAATAAAACAAAACAGCTCTGCAAGGGGGCTTCACGCAAGTCTCCTCTGCCACAACGGTTAAACACAAGAGGAGAGGTGCTAGAAGTTGCGCAACAGTCTGGAAACCCATCTGAAAAATAAGCAATTAAGAATAAGCAGCAGCTGTCAGTCACTGGCCATGCCGTCAGGCCCTTTCTGAGCATGCCGGTAGGGCTGTACACATCGTGTCTAATATCCCCAAGCATTTTGCTTGGCTAGAGTCTTTTAGGGACAGAAATTCAACCAGGACTCTCAGAAAAAGTCAGGGTCCATCCTGGATGAACAGAAATACTGTCTCACAATGGCCATGCTCAGAGGCTGTAACACATGAATTCACATAAACGTGATGCTTCACTGGAGAGGAGCTAAAACACTTGCCGGCACAGATCATCTTGGGAGGGGAAAGGCTAAGAGGAAAAAGTTCTTCCAAAAAAGAGGCTTACTCGGTCAAAAATCAACTGAGATTCACCAGCCTGGCCACTTTCCAGGTATTTCCTCACACAAGCCTAACCAAAGTGAATTTTTAAAAATGTTACTAGAAAAATTACAAGAGTGGTAATTCTGAGCGTTTGTGCTCCATGAACATACCCTCCCTTTGAGGAGTAGGGAAAGGGCTAACTTGGTGCTCTGGTGAAACTTGGCGCAGGTAACTCCATGCTGACTGTTGAATTTCCCCACGTAGTGTCAGCTGGATGGACCCTGATGACAAGAAGAGACCACGGTCCCTTTCACAGGGAGCTCTGGGAAAGATCTGTCTGAATTAGTCTTGCAGGCACAGTTTGTGAAACTCTATGAGTTCTTCCAGGTTCTCCAGCACATAAATTACAATATAACCTCAGAGTGGTTATTGTTAAAGGACAAATAATTATTTAGCAATGAGTTGAAGACAAAAGAACAGGTAATTGCTTGTTTTCTTTATAGATTACTTAGACTATAAAATAGAACTTCAGGCAAGAAGTACCATTCGCCATTAATTTCTATCTCAGTAGATGCAAAATATTTGTGGTACAAAGTGAATGTGCACCCTTGTTAAAGTGCAGTATTTTCTCCTATCTGTTTAAAGATGCCAGAGAGGAAAGCGCAAAGGAGAAATGCCCCTAAGAAAAGCCAGCTAAGCTCTGCTAGCGATGAAAAGAGCCTGGAATATAACGTGATACCAGCTCTCCAAACCAATCTTTGTGCAAGGAAGTAAATGTTAAGGCTTGAAATGGGAAACTGAAAGAGGTCACTCCGCTTTTATTGAGCTTTTACTTCTTGTCAAACCAGCGGGTTGTGTGTTATACTCCTTATGGGTCACTGATAGCCTATCACAAAGCCCCCTCTGTTTGGATACCGTCCCCGAAACCCCACCAGCCAGCAGAGCAGAAACACTAAGGTGGAACTACCGTCCAAAAAGCTTCCCAACACAATAGCTGCTGCTGTCACGGTAGGACAATAAAGTGGATTTTATGCCGGTATATTTTTCTCATCATATGCACGACATAAAGTCTAATGGGCCTTGCTAGTTTCTTAGTGGCTTTTAAGGCCCTATAAAATAGCCTACTATCAGTTCGATCTGTGTTCTCAAGATGTCTGCCTGAACATCAGAGAGCTCCAGCAGAAGCTATGTTTTCATTCCCCCAACCTGCATGGAAGAGATAAGCTAATTAGCTGAGAAATTAGAAAGGGAAACTATTAGCATCACAGAAGTGAAAACGAAAGCACTATGAGAATTTATAGATGGGGAAGACCTACCCACCTACTGCTCTCTAAGGTCTGGAGGGGTTTTGTTAACACACCTTTTATTTTCCAGGGGAAAGCAGTTCCTGCCAACAGTCCTGATCAGCAGGGACTTGTTCTATGTTGATGGAGAAACACTTTATCCTTCAGTAGTCTACTTGCAGTTGAATCTCTGACTTTATGGAGTTTCAAAAGGAGCCTATCTCTAGAGGACAAAAAGAATGAGCTTCAAAATTACTGATGACAGGAGCTACAGGCAGAGATTTGGGTAAACAAGTAGAAGGGGAGATGCTTCTCTTCTGATCAATACTTCATGCCTGGCCACTGAAGTCGTACCCCTCTCCCTTCTCTCTTGGCAGCCTGGGACTGTCCTATGTCAATTCACTTGGTGCCAGCTCCTTTTGTGGGACTGGTAGGTCCTCATCATTACCCTGTATCCACCGTTATCCTCAATTCAGAAGAAAGTACAAAGCTTTTTATTTTTCCTTTCTCTCAGTCTTGGTTATACTGGGCTGACCTATTGCAGCTGAGTCCACAGAGACAGTACTCCAAGAATAAAAGACAGATGGATCACATAAAGTTTTTGCAGCATAACTTACAAACTTCACTCTTAGAAAACAAAGAAATCAATTTATTCTGTTCTCAGTTTTACATGGATCCAGATTCACTGTCTTGCTCCTACAGTCACAGCTGATAACATATTAATGAAAAGATGCAAGTCTGAACATACCTACTGCACAAACACCTGCTGTCATCGGCCCAGATTCTGCCAGACTCCCTCACGGTTGGGAATACCTTCCTTCGCAACAATTTCCCACAGATTTAGCAAAGCTTTCCATGGACTAAGCCTCATACAATTTGAGCATCATTAGAAGAGTCAGAATGGTGGTCTGGACGATGCTGGTGTTTCACAGAGAACAGTTAAAATTGGTCTCTGAAATAGACACACACAACTTCAGACTTTGAAAACTCTCAGGTTCAGGTTAATTTCCAGAGATTGCTTCCATAACTGACATCCATCCTATCTGAAATTAAGGCTGCAGAAAATGTTACACTGGAGGACATTTATCTTGCTGCAGCTTATATTTGGACCTTACAGACTGACGGCAAAATATATCTCTATCCTGCAAGCAAGTGCATCTAGATGCTGAAGTTCTGCAGAGCAAATACAGTTACATGGGTTTTGATGACACAAAGCAGAGAAAAATATTGGAACTATGAAGCTTTCATCTTCTCTTAAACAAATGCAAAATATATTTTAAGTTATGTAGCCACCCCATGAAAAAATGGGCAAAACAAAAGCATACAATCAGGGAAAGTCCAACAGATATTTCACACATACTATCATACGTATAGGAAGTCAGCTGCAAAACACTTCATTTTTAACTCCTTCCCTGGCAGATATGAAAATATCCTTGTCTCTGCTAAACACTGCAGAAATCAAGGTTGGTGGTGAAAAGGAACAGAGGGACAGGAGCAGACCTTGTTCCCCTAAAGTAATTTCTCTCTGAAGTTTTGTTCCTAGCCCTGAGCACAGTTGACTTCTCTTTCTGACTGACAAGGAGATTCCCTTTCCTGTCACGTTTCCTGCCACGTTCCTTTCCTGAGTTATTTTCCAGTAGGCTCCAGACCCCTAACAGAGGGAGTACTACCAGACCTGCTCCAGACTGCCCTGACTGCACTTCTTCCTGACTATTTCCATGTTCCCTTCTTGCTGCTGGAGCAGTTCTCTGTGTTCCTCTTCCCTGTCTCACCACAGATGCATTCCCACAAATAGATGGTAAGGACCAAACTCATTCCCTTAAAGGAATTTAAGGGAACTACACTTCTGAATAACTCCTTTTTTCCCCCCAGCTCCTTCTCAGAAAGCTTCTGCACATAGCAGCAAAATAAATGCACCAATGAGTGCTGTGTCCCTTTCCACTTAATGCTCCTTTAAATACTTAAAATACCTTCCTTTGAATATGCCAAGCTTTCTCAGTGCCAGTTCCTGGAATTCCTGTTACCTCATGCAATCCCACAAACGCAAGCAACCGTCTAGGGAGAAACATGCTCCAAGAGCCAGCTCGCAGAGGGAAACATGCTGCTTCACTGCAATGGTAAATTTGACTGCAGGGCACCCAGACTGCTTCTACTTCAGGCTGAATGAGTGTACGACTGCACTAACCCTGTCACTGTGCATGGGACTGCTCAGCTCAGTGAGGTAATTACAAGCTAATTTTGCAGCCACATGCCCAGTACTTCCCGTTCTATTATATCCAAAAAACCCTTGGGGTGACTACCAGTGTCATGAAACGGGGGCAGGCAGAGACGCCCCTCCCGTGGAAGTGGAGAGGTGTCTCGGTTTTTCCAGAGTACCTAGGTCAGGAGAGATGAGTATGCATCACAGACTGGTGCGCCCAGGCCATTTTCAGGACAGAAAACACTTGTTGTATTACCTAAACATATGTATTACAGTGGTACCCAGCTCTTTCACAGACATCTGGGAACAACCTGGCTTCTTGCACTCCCCACCCCTCTCCTATGCGTCGCAGTGTAAAGACACAGGATTACGTGGCCCAATGTCCTACAATAGTCCCTTTGAAGAACATGAAAAAAAGTAGAAGTTAATAAATCTCTCTCAATACCCTCTTGAAAAGGCGGAAGGTTTTTCATCAATTGTTAAGGAAATGTTTCTTCTTTTGACTAGTACTTGCACTAAACGTATATGTATCTACATAAACATTTTGTATATTTACTGTTGGTTTTGAGAGACATGATACGTGTGTCACCGAGGTCAATAACATTTTAATTGCTAAAGAATTTTTTTTCAAAGCCCCCTGGGAATGGTTAAAACAGGATACGGGGCTTTTATTCCTGCTTGCCTTCACGAAGCAAGCTCTGTTCTCTGCTGTACACACGATAGTTGCTATGCATACAGATAGAGCCTTAACAATACTATTCTGACATTTAAGTATTTCACCCTCTGTGCAGGACAGCCTGTTTGTGTTTTTAAGCTTGGTTCTTGGGCCAAATGCAAAGAGACTACTGTGTGACTCTGAGCTTATCTTCTGTGCTCCCGTCTAAAAAGTTAATGCTTGGGTGTGTCAGGTATCACCTGGGGATTTAAGCAAGAGGCTTTTTGCGGTTAACCCAATCCCGTGACCTACTCTGAATTACCTTTGATTTGAAGGCAGTTTAGTTAACTACCAAACTGCCCCTTCCATTAATTGGAATCAAATTCTCCTGAAATGTGGGTGCACAGTAATTCCTATTTTGCCTCCTTAATGGCTCTATACATACTCTGTTACACCTTAGAGTGAAGATACTGGTGAGACACAGGTGCAGAAGGTTGTTTTGTTGTGATCACCTTCTCGAATCTGGTTTTCTTTGCTGAATGTTTTCGAAGTATCAGCATCTAACTATCCTGGCAGTTGTCTATACAGAGGTTAGTCGCTTTCTCGTCATTAAGAGAAACAGTTTATTGATCACTGGTTTCTGTTTTACCTATAGTACCATCAAACTCACTTTTGTCCATCTTCCAGCATCTGGAAAAGCAGGGTAATAGGCATAAGCTCTGTCTCATTTCTCCTCATTACTGATTGCAAAGTTCCTGTCTAACATGTGTGCAAGGAGTGGTGGTCCTGGTCACCAGACAGGCACTCTTCCTGTTTGCGGGCTACATAAAACCTTATACATGCCCCTAGTCAAGGGCTGCAGTAGGATTTTGTATTGATGCCTCAAGGGAACTGAGCAGGTAATAGAGGAAGACTGTCTTTACAGCAAGTTGTACAAAATGGCATAGGCAGCAGCTACGTTATCATAGGCAGCAGCTACGTTATGGATTTTAGACTCAGGCAGGGACCTCAGGGGGATTTTTCCCGAAAGGATTACTGCTCCAGTGTCCCCGTGAACCAGGCTCATCATCCCATCCTGGGTGTCTCCACGCTGTCGCTGTGTTAGCCCACAGAAAGCATGGGCAACGGCGGCTGCACTGATGTGACTCCTGCAGTGCCCTGCAACGTCCATGGGATCAGCTCTGCCGCTACCGCCAGGATCAGCTGCTCTTGCAAGTCAGATTACTCCGTCGCTCTGCGGCAATGCCTCCTTAGTTCTAGCCACAAACTATTGCATTGTGCAGAATAAGCAGCAAGGGGACATTTTAAAAAGTTATGTTTCAGAAAAGAGGGATATTTGATGCAATATCAGTGCCAGTTACTTTCAACAGTTTACTAAATTACAACTGTTTTATAAATCCTTACTTATGGCAAGAATAAATAGCAACTGAAAAAGGAGCATCAACCAGAATTGTGCCTGGAGAGCTGCTATGTTGCTAGAGTCTCCATCCTTCACTATACCTGCTGGTTTTGTCACTTCTATAATTAGACTATCAGAGACACATGGCACGTATCGCATCTCCTTCTTCTGCAGGCTGACTTGCCCACTTGGGGAACGGTGTATATGGTAGATATTCTGTGTCTGACTTCCACAACTGATGCAGAACAGAGGCTTTATAACAGAATCACTTCTCTTGACCTAGGAAACACATGGACATGCTTGTACGCAGCAGTTGTTATCATTTTGCTACCCTGCTGGTGCTGTTTGCTTACTGCCCTCTAGGTTTTTAGAAGAAGCCAGATTACTGGTTGTATTTAAGATACACATTAAATATAATTTTTGGTAAATGAAAAACACCTTTTGAAAATCCTGCTAGGAATTGTCCCCAGGGTATTTCCTTTGGGAGAACCTAACTCAATCTTGGTGATTTAAAGGTTCTGTCTAGTTCTTTTAAATATTCCTTTGACGTTGTATTGCTCTGCTTGTAATAGATTGTTATTGCCCTATATTGAGTTTGCAGAGTGAAGGTAAATCTTTTGTGATGTGATTGTGCTACCCCAAACTCAATATTGTTCAGAGGTCCTTTATAACTCTCTGGTTTCACTGCAACAAGCAGGACAAATTTTCATTTTTACTCTTTTAGATTTTTATTCTCTGTTCTGAAACTCTAAGGGACTATATTTACAGGCGATGTCTAGTGCACTTTTCATGAACTGAGAACTCAAATGCCATGGTGGGACCACTGTTATTCCCGTTCCTCCAACCACTGATTTACAATATGCATAGGGAGAGAAAAGGAAGGAGAGCGTGCATGCATGTCCTAGCATCCTATAGTAGTATTCCTAATACTGTGGAAAACCAAAAAGTTTCTGACATCAAGTATATCATGGCGATTCTTGCTTTAGAAATACGTAACATATACTTTTTCATGTAATATTACCAGCCTAATTCCTTATATTGGTACTATAGGTATGGTAACTAGCTGCATCCTACAAAAGACTTGTTGATGTAGGTAATGAGCAAATGGCAATCAATATACTATACAATATATACAGGCAAATGTATCTATACATGCAAATGCATACATAAACACACATACAGTGGGAAATTTGCCTATTTTTACATCTGCCCAAATGGTTTTTTTGAGAACCCTTCCTAGATGGACGAGTGGAATTTCACAAGCATGGTGTCAGGTACAAGCACACAATACTGACATCTACAGGTCAGGAAACCTTTTCTTTTTGATGTTATGGGCCCAAAATGTCCTGAAAGCATTCGCAGCCTCTGAGCGCACAGGACTCTGGCACAAGTCTTGAGTTTCTTCCTAGGCTGTGTGCACAGAGCCAGCGAGAGCACCCGCTTGGCTTCCCAGCTCCTGTCTCAGATTGCCAAGAGCCCTCTGGGTCAGGGAAGGTAGCCCTAAACCCGTGTTTGAAGTAGGCTTTGCAATTGCATTTCAACAAGTGCGCATGACAGTCCCAACTCAAGGACACCATCTCTATGCTTGCTCTTGTTCATCACACACCTTGTGTCCAAAAGGCTACCCTGCTGCCCAATTTCCTAATAGAGGTTTAAATAATAAAACCAAGAAAAACTTTAGAGGCAGATCACATTTCTTAAACGAGGCAATCCACATATTAAATTACCAAATATTCTAAAAAGAGGGGAGAGGAAATGACAGTGAATGTAGGATGGGGGTTTAAAATTTTGTCAGGGAATTAGTGTATTTTCATTTCATGATATTTTCATGAATTTTTTTTTTTGTGATCATTTTCATTTTGCATTCTGCCAAGTAGTTTACTAGACAGAAAAATAAATTAAAGAAAACTCTCAGCTTACGGAGGGATCTCTCTATACGTCAACTGTCCCCAAAGTCTTTGTGTTTCCCTAAATGCTTTGACCCCTTTTAACGTTCAGGTTTAATTTGGAAAGCCACACAGACTGCAGAGGCAGTGTTTCTTCTGAAGAAAAAAGGAGCATTCTTTTTTTCTCATCTTTGTATTAGCAAAAAATATCTGTACTGCTTAAGGCTATTTAGGAAAGAGGCTCTACATTTATGCAGGTTAATAAAGCAAAGAAAGAAAATAGTTTGTCACTATTGTGTAGCTCTTCTTGTCTCATTTCGGTTTTCAGTTGGGGTCTCTTTTTTTGTGTGTGCGCACATACTTCTGGGGAGGTAGGATTTCATTAGAAATGCTAAAGAAAACCAACCTTAATTAGCCTGAAACACATCAGTAAACTCAAGCTTGCTGGCGCAGAGTCATGTAGTGTGAAAGGCAGATACACTGGGGTCAGTCATGGTGAGTTAGTGGTTTAGTAAGACTCCCATGAGTCTACCTCTCAAAACTATAAGCAGTCAGCAAGACAAAATAGCCTTGATCAGCATTCAAAGTCATGCCTCTCTGGACAGGATGGTTAGCTACAGTTTTCTGCCTACTAATGTTGCAATTATTCCTGGTGCCCTTTGTATCCTGGGTCTCTTATTCTAAAATGTTTGGCTCAAACCCTTTTCCCAGGTGAGTGTGCTTTGACTTTCTGTAAGTTAAAGGTCCTTTGTGAGATGTGGCTTTGACTCAGAGAACACGATCTGCGAACATTTTATAAGACATTTTGGGCTAAAGTCCCCTCTGACATTCAGACGGAGACGCCATGACCCCACGGGCAGACTGCCCATACAGGCACTGCTGGCCGGGCCAACAGATGTACCTGCAGCGTACCAAAGACCTTGGGGTGAACTAGGCTGAATTTTTATAGAGACCCTCAAAACATTTAGAACACAGCAAAAACCTTTTTTTTTTTTTCCTTAACATGCCCAGCTGAAAAACTGAGACTTTGGACTTGTTGGGAGCACTTGTAGGAGAGTGGAGATTGAAACTCCTCAAAGTTCTGGGTCAGATGCAGTGAGGGTGTCTGTGTTTGGTATTGGGGCACAGATGTTACAGAAGGGGATAATGTCCTCACCTAGACCAGTAACTTGGCTAGATTCAGTCCATTTCAAATACTGGGACTCCATCCCAACAAGAGCAAGGGATTTGAAAACAAAAGCCTCTTGAGGGTACAATTTCGTATTTGGTGCCTTTCCTCTGGTCACAAAGCTGAAGCTATCTTGGGAGGGAAGACGAGAAGCTCTAGAGCAGAGATTGCTGGGCATTCACATGAATTTTGGAGCAGAGGCTTGTCAAAACAAATGGGAAAAAAAAAAGAAAAAGTTTCAATGCTACTCTCAGAGTTCTGCGTTCTGCAACAATGTGAATTGACAGAAATGCCTGTTATCGAATTGGAAAAATATCAACTGTGAGGCTGTTCCTGTTGCATGGCTCAGCACTGCAAAGTGTTGGCAGCTAGTACCTAAACAGACCCAACTAAGATAAACATCCACAAAACCCCAAATGTGTTCCAATCCTACCTATCTATTTCCTGAACATAAAGCAACAGACTCGCCAAAAAACCCCAAAACATCCTTTCATCCACAAGAGCTTCTGCTTCCCCTAAGAAAGCAAAGGAAGAAAAGGCAAGTTCTGGTGTTCCCGCTGACCTAACTGGAGAAACCACAGAAACGACCCTGGAAAGTGTCGTGGTTTAGCCCCAGCCGGCAACTAAGCCCCACGCAGCCGCTCGCTCACTCCCCCCACGGTGGGATGGGGGAGAGAATCGGAAGAGCAAAAGTGAGAACACTCGTGGGTTGAGATAAGGACAGTTTAATAGGGAAAGCAAAAGCCGTGCACGCAAGCAAAGCGAAACAAGGAATTCATTCACTCCTTCCCATGGGCAGGCAGGTGCTCAGCCATCTCCAGGAAAGCAGGGCTCCATCATGCGTAATGGTTACTTGGGAAGACAAACACCATCACTCCAAACATCCCCCCTTCCTTCTTCTCCCCCCAGCTTTATATACTGAGCATGACATGATATGGTATGGAATAGCCCTTTGGTCAGTTTGGATCAACTATCCTGGCTGTGTCCCCTCCCAGCTTCTTGGGCACCTGGCAGAGCATGGGGAGCTGAGAAAAAAAGTCCTTGACCAGTGTAAATACCGCTTAGCAACAGCCAAAACATCGGCGTGTTATAAACCCCAAAACACAGCACTACACCAGCCACTAGGAAGGAAATCAACTCTATCCCAACCGAAACCAGGACTTCAGGGGAAGGTTTATTGGGTTATAAGAAGCTGCCCAGATTACTGCAGGGAACATGGTAAAAGTGCACGGTGCTATTGGAGACAGCCCCCAGCACAGCCCGGTGGAGTCAGGCTCCTGGGGAGGCAGGGAGAAAAAGGGGCCCCAAGGCCAGTTGTGCCTATTTTGTTGGTTTTTTGCTTCCATATCTATGTGGAGATCTGTCTGGCTGATGTTTAGCTTTCTTTGTAGCGATTTTATCGCTGCTACATAACACATCCCAATGCATTAACAAAAGAATAAAGCCTCTGGGACAACCTAGCTGATCACCGGGTTCCGATACGCCGAGCTGCCATCATCTGTCTTTTCACCAAGTGCCTTGACTGAAAGGGAGCTGGAAATAAGGGGCAAGGAGCCAGTGCCCAGTGACACTGCAGGGACCACAAGAGGAAGATCACCTAACACATTTTGCTTTCTTATTGTTAGCTTTGTCTGATCCTGAAGTACAGGTGCTGGTAGGTGAGTTTTCCTAGGGTCACTCCCCCTCTTCACACTCTGCATTAACTCCTTCGCTGCCCCATGGCGACAGCTGCCACGCACCCCATTTTGAGAAGTTATGTGGAAAACTGACAAAGAATTTACAAAAATCCTCCAGTGGTGATGATTTGGGATGGCCGAAGTACACTGAAAACGAGAAAGATTATACTTTCAGTCTTCCTGGAGTCTGCCTCCTTTGGGTCACATATGCACAATAAAGCTTAGTGATTCTGTTTCTGAAGGAAAATCGTAGCTTAATTTACACAAACTGGAATTTCTGAGTTGTGAAATGATTCTTTCTGCAATGGGTAGCAGAGACATAAAATCAAGCATCACCTTTCCCTCCTTTACAGGTCCTTTCCCACTCTTCCCCAGCCTTTGTGGGATCTGTTTTTCCAAAGAGTTAAACTGGGTGGTTCCCAGGGGTTTACAAGAGGCATAGCTATTCCTGAAAAACAATCTGATACATTCAACTTAGCAAGGCCCTGCTCTTTCCCTCTAATCTTTCAGCAGGACCCAAGGGAGGCTAAAGCTGAGATCAGCCTATTCTCCCCTCGAACTTTGATTCGCTATTAAATTCCGCCTAATGACGATGACTTTGCCATCTCACGTTCATCAGTGGGCTATGCGCAGAACAATGCGGGCCCGGCGGCGTATAGAGGGACATTGTTTCTGCCTCCCGGTTGCTCTGTTTGAGCAGCATCACGTGAAAATCCTCATACACAAGAGACATGTAAAACCAGCAAGCGGTATTACTCTCCAGGGTGCAACGGTAACTCAAGTCATACCTTGTGCATGGGTGTTTGTATTTATGTGATCTCCTGTTGAGTTTAGAAAACAAAACCAAAACCTACAGAAGAATAACGTATAAGGAAATACCGGAGAACTCAGTGGAAAATGAAATGCAACGCTGTGATGGAGGAGTCTCGTGCACGTTCGCTGCCCAAATGGCTTAATGATCTGTGCTAAAATACTATACCTCAATTTGTATGTCTATGCATGGCAGAAAACAATTTTACAGCCTTTCAAATCCCCGATTCATTACGGGCTTATAAATAGCACAGCCTTTAGCAAGTCGGCATGTTCCCCATCACTACTAACCACTACACAAAAATTCACGTTCAGATTTCTATGCCATTTTACAGAAGTGCCCTAGCCAGGAACAGCACTCATTACTCCAAAGAATAACTCAGTTTTCTTTACTGTCCTGAGAGTTTATCCATTTCTGTCTGAGATTTCCCAAGCAGACGTATGTGCATGTATATCTCATGTGATATCCACAGGGTGCTGCAACGCAGGCCGCACAGATCGTGCTCTGGGACGCTGCACACTCGCGGTCGGCACAAACAGCAGCTTTATCCCTGGGACTGCGGGACAGGCAGAAGGTCAGGCAGGTGGCCAACATCCTCTTCTCCGCCCGCATTATTCTACCAGGTACCAGCCCTACCCTACTGCAATAAGTAGGCTTGCAGTATTTGCGACAGTTTGCAGTATTTGTCAATCTGTTCCTTCACAGCCCTATTCTGCACTTCCAAAGTTATGGGTAGGCCATTACGGGTGCACATGGTAAGCAGCAGGAGCTGAATCTTGCATGTTACTTTAGTAGACACAAGCAAGAAAACAACAAAAGCCTTACATTTTCTAGACTCACTTCCCTCTTCACACACTATGTAACTCTTTCACTGCCCTGCTCCAATAAATAACATGCCCAGTACATGAGCATTGTAAACTCTCTGGGGAAAAAAACGACAAAGACTGGGAAGTAGTAGTCCCGGCATGAAGCATTTTTGATGCTACCAATTGCTTGGAAGCTACAAGGATTCTGTGTCTTTCCATCATTCCCTCAGCTCTGTCTCTAAAAAAAAAACCCCATACCTTTAACAACAAATGCAATTGCATTATTTCAAATATTTTCCTAAACTACTTTTGCAACCAAACTAACTAGTTTAGTTTTCTATTCACTGAAGTGCACACCGCTACTCAAACTAGGTGCTTTTTTGAGCTGGAGCCTGAATGTGTTAGCTCATCTTTTAGCAGTCCAGCTCAAAGAGTATCCACTGCAAACAGGAGTTGTGTGCCCTTTATTTCTCTCTCTGTTTTTTTTACAGTAGCGAAGACATTTTTAAGCATTTCGTATAAGATGTTCAACCCAAAGGAGCAGTTCATTACCCAGAGACAGAAGCAAAACAAAGTAGAAGGAAAGTAAAAGAAAAACCCTAATGCCATGTATCAAAAAGTATGAGACATTTTTAGGTTGCTCTGCATGCACACACATCAGCTTGACTCAGGAACACAATGTCTAAAATCATGCTAGCATCAACATTGCTTAGGGACAAAGAAATCCATTCCCCCAAGCGCAAAGCTTAATCGGATTTTTCTCACAAAGGCTATTATGAGGTTTTCACTTGAGTCACTAGAACAAACTGATGCAGACATCAAATCAGGTACTAGACCCAAATTTACTGAAAATCAAATCTGAACAGGTTTGTGGAAGTTTAATATACAGTAATTAATATCCAGAATAATTGATCAGAAATAACTGGTGAAAATAGAACTTTATCCACGAAAATATCAACATCACTAAAATAACCAAGGTTGAAGCTACCTGTTCATTTATGAAAGGACTTAATGTAGGCTCACATTTATAGTGAGGGCACTGAAATTTGTGCACATTAGATCACAAAATACTGTAATGATATTACCCTCACAAGGGAAGAGAAACTGAACTTCAGAAGCTGGCTTTTTTTTTTTTAGTATTGACTAAAAGGTCTTTTAGGCCTTTTTCTGATTACACCAACAGAAGAACAAAGAAAGATCTAAGTACTGGCAAAGAATGTTTTAACCCATGTTCCCGTCAAAGGGAAACAAATTACTCTGCCCTTATCTCTGAAAGGAGATCCAGTCTCAGAGTAACTTGGCCTCACGCGAGGATGTGCCCAGTACCAAAAAGGAGAGCTCCAGAGTGAAAAGGAAATCATTTCGCATTGTGATTATTTCGACTACCTGCTATATCCTGTTCCATATCAGGCACTCACGTGTTCGGGTTCATTTACCTAACTGGTCACAATTTGTCTCCTTTTTGAAGACAGTGACAAATAAACCTCAGCTCACTTCGCCTGCGTCTCTCAGCCGTTTTGAAAGATAAGGCACAGCCATGCCGCGGGATTATCGCTCAGGTGTTTATCAACCACATGCCAGGAGAGAGAGCGCGCGGGCTAGAGCGCGCGAGGAGCAGTGCCTCATCAAAACCTGCCTTTGGAAGGAAAGCGCAGAGCCCCCGTGAAACCCTTTGCTTCTGCGGCTGCCATCTCATTCTTCCGTTTGGCTTATTTTGTCAGGTTTCTCAGCTGCTTGCTCCACAAGCCTGTTTTGTACTTTGGAAGGTGACTGCACCTTCCCAAGGTGACTCCGTTGAGCAACCTACCAGACCTGAGGCCTTCCAATTATAGCAATTTAAGTTGGGTACCAGGCAGCTCTGTTAAAGCAATGGATCTGCACACCTCACGTAGATGAGTCCCTGCTTGCGATGTGGGCGGTTCCTCCCCCACCTTCCCTAGGACAAGCAAGTCCCACCCTCGTTCCCAAAATACCCTGGGTTCAACCCCACACACGTTACTCCCAACAACCTTAGTGGTGGCCTGTGATGGATTTCACACCGAGAATTAAATTCCAGTTTATCTTGCATCGAAGCAGCACCCCCATCACCACTTCTGCTCCGCTCAAACCATCTCATACTACGCTAACACCTTGACTTGTTATTGTGACAGGGGCAGAAAGCGGCGTTTCTTTATTACATGGAAATGTATAGGCGAGAGCTGCTTATAATAACTACACAGATTCATGATTCCTCAACATCTAAAGCCAGCCCACACCGTCAGTTACATCCGTGCAGTTACGCTGAAGCCAGGACAGGTAACAGAAACGTGGAACGATGTTGCCAGCCTTTAGGAAACAACGTACCTTTTAAATATAGGCTGCTTTATAAAATGGTCTTTGAACAAAATAGAACTGCTTTGATCGAGAGGAGGTCAACTATTTTTTTTTTTCATTTTGCTTCTTTCTTTTTTTGGTGGAAGTGTTTGCAATCAATAATTATTTCATAAAGCAAATGTTATTTCAGATAGGAGGCAAATTTCAAGCCAGCCTATTAATCGTAAAAATCTAAAAATCCTAAACTTTGGGTCAATTGTTTGCTGTGCAGGAGAGGTAAAAAGATTGCTGCAATATCATGTTTTCTTCCGTCTTTCACTCATCTTTCAAAACTCGGATGTGAATGGATTTTTCTCCTCTGAAAGCCTCTCCCCTTTAAATGCTTGTTGTCTCTACCACTGATCAAGTTTCTGAGAAATGACTTTATGTAAAAGATTGAGCAAGATAAAGTTGCCACATTTCGTTTTATCTTTTTGGTTGAATTATTAGGACTTAAAGTTGTGGTGACAAGGCTGCTACCTTCTAATAGGCCTTGTTGCCATGGGAGTGGGCTTGGTGAAAAGAACAAGGCCCATGGCCACCAAGACCTTTTTTGCTATTATTTCTATCCTCGGCCAACACAGAAATCCTTAGTCACAGACAGGAAAATGCGGTGTAGTATACACGGTAACACTTGCTGACAGTGAAAAACAAAAGGAGTGTAAACTAATACTGCAGAAAGCTGAATTGCATCACAGCCTGCAAGCAAAAGCATTTCTCTTCTGTAAAAGAAATGCTTTGTGCATCCAAACAATTCCCTCGCTCTGGGTCTCCTCAGAGATAAAAAGGAAAGAGGGCTGTCATCGTACAAAGTAGGCATTTTGGAACCGACAGGAATTTATTTTCCTCTGGGAAAAGAAGACAGCATGTGGCAAAAACAGGGAAATGAGCAAAAAGCGTCTGCCAGCGGTCCACCAGCTCTGGTGCCCGGCCACCACCTACACCTGGAATGGGATAAGCCACGCAGAGGGGATTAATGGGGAAGGATTGCTGTTGGCGTGGACAGGGAGACCTGCTTCTGCCACCCCCAGACCGAGAAATGCCTTCAGTCGAATAAAGAGCGTTCAAAGCCCAGCTGGTAGACTCCATCCAGAATCACCCACGGGAATATAAAGATCAGGGGACAGGTTGGGAAAAGCTGGTGCCTTTCTGTAGGCAAATGTTTCACAGGCTTAATGTCTGCATGCAGTTAAACCTTTAATTAAAGAGGTCTATCAGGGAAAACTCCAACTGCAAACTGATTTTTGCAATTTAGCACGTTCTACATGGGCGAAGACTCTGAGATTTGTCCCTAGTTCAGCAAAGCACATTGCAGACTTCTGGTAAGAGATGTAAATATGGTGTGGTGGCTGATGACAACTGTAAACTGTTTACCTGGGTGACAGAAGTTCACTATTATTTTCTACTCACAGCAATTTTAAAAAAACAGCTTTATTAATACCTAAGTATTCTTCTTTTTGAGGAAGATACTAATTCAGCTGCAATCTAAGACAAAAAAAACATCAGAAGGCTAGAAAGGGAGATCTCCATGGATCCCACTGAAGACAGTTATCCATGCATTCTATCCAGTGTTTATAAATCCCACAAAAATCATAAAAGTGTTATGCTTCTCAGGAATTCCCATATCAAAAATGGGCTTATAAAAGCACAAAAATATTTCTGAAAGAATGCATCGATAGCAAATTGCAACACACACCCCGACATAAAGACGCACACGCTTTCCTAAGAAGCTATCTTTCCAGACAAAGGGTAAGAAGAGAAATACACAAACAAATGAGTATGAAAGTATGTTGAATTGTAAAATGCATCTTATTTGGCAATGCCAGGTTGCTCCCAAAAAATATTCTACTTGGTTTATCCAGTCAAGTTTTAAGTGATGGTGCACTTATTCTTCCTGTGCAGCCTCAGCACAGCTCTGAATATGGCATGTTTATTTGAAACCAGGTATCATAGCAAGAAAAGGCTTCATTTTTATTCCCCAGAACTAGAAGTTAAAATCAAAATGTTTCCCAAAGAAACCATCATATTCACTGCCTTTTGCAATTTTCAATTTCTGTTCAGCAAACTCCCGGGACGAGGGATGGGACACTACTTCCCCTGTAGTGCTCTCCTGAGCACACGTTTGCTCTGTTGACGCCAGTTAAAGCCCAGTGTTGAAGCAGAGGGTAGCAAGCCACCTCTGCCTCCCATGTCTTCAAGGATGATTGCCTTGTTTGAAATTCAAGCCCCACGATTGTGAGAAATGCTACTCCGATTCTGCAGTGCATCGCCTGCAAGTACCTCAGTAACATGCTTAGACCTTGGAGGGATAAAGCCTCCACAGGGCAGTAACCCACACACCTTAGCTGAGCCTTATGGCAGGAAGGCAGGGAAGCTGCTGATGACACATAACAAGTGACTTGTCTTAAAAAAACAATAAGAAGAAAAACTCAAACCAAAACATCAAGACCAGCATTGTATTGCACACCGAGATGCAACAAGAACAACAAAAAAAAAGGAACTGACACCATTGCTTTCTCTTCCTGCTTGTGTTGCCATCTAACAACCTGATACATAAGTAAAGTTACTGGGTAGAAATGCCTGCTAAGTGTCATCCCTGCCTCCTTGGGAAACAATATTCAGAAATGACCATATCAATAAAATATTTTTTTCCCAACTCTGGTCCTTAGTCCCCACCTTTAGAGCAACAGCACCAAGAAGAAAACAACAAGCAGCTTTACTTTACTCTTGCTTTTTGGAGGGTGAAAATTGTTTCACCTGTCTGGGATAATCTACTTGAAATTTTAAAACATCTTAACAAATTAGCTCAGTTAAAGCCAGGTTTATCAAAAAGAGAAAGCTTGATTAATATAAAAGAAACAAGATATGCAATATATGCCACCTATTTGTTGCAATGTGGCTCCTTAATGCTTAGCTCCTCTCATTTTTGCTGATTGACAAATGCTACTTCTTACCAACAGAATGGGATTTTTTTCTTCACATGCCAGAAAATTTACTACCAAGTCCTCTGAAATTAAATCATATACAATGGTATTACTGCAGTTTGCACTAGAAAAAATTGTTCAGGGTGTTGCCAAAGGGACACCCTTTGGCGTCCCTTTGGACGTCCTGGAGAAGAGTTTAATCAGGCAAAATTACTGCTTACTGGTAGTTTGTTATAAGAACTGCAAGAATGTGTAAATCTGTAGGTAAATGAAGCTGTTTCCTTGATACATCTGCGGATCTATACTAGTTTAGTTGGATAAAACCTTAATAAAATCAAGTAGAATAAAATAAAATAATAAAATAAAATAAAACTGTCTTGAGCAGTTGACCGAACAGACAGTTGCATTGAAATAAGGACTTGTTTTCAATTGGAGAAGCGAGCAGCTGGTACTACAGGTCAAGCTGGATGGATCAAGGCATCTCAGCAGCTCTGGAGAACGGGCCAGAGCAAGTCCCCTGGGGCAGTGTCGGGAGGTGGATGCGGGTGCTCCAGGGGAGGGCCCCCGGGACCACAGGGGTCTGTAGACAAAGCAGTTTCTTTTCCTTTCTCTCCCCATCTCCCACTACGAATCTGCACTGCTCCTGCAACATCCTCCTTCTCCTCTTATGCATGGGGCACCCGTCTTCAGTTAACACCTTTTGCTCAAAGAGGTGACTGCATTTGCATTTACACCCCTACAAAATGCTCTCTTGATTCTCAGTCTCCAGTGCATCCCCCAGTCACTTTCACGCATCTGCCAGGTTTTGGGGAAAAGGATTATAAAAGGGATTGGGCCTAGGAGGAAAGGACCAATATACTGCTAAGAGAAGGGTCAGGACCACAGGACTTTCTACTCCTGCATCCATGGGGAAGGGCACATGATAGCTGTTGAAGTTTGGGATAAAATGTGAAGTACTGGCATTACTAGCAGCTCCTGTGACTAATTCATGCTTCGAGTGTAAATAGGTAGTTCATAATGAAACAATAGACTGTCTCTGAACCCTTGCTCACTGTTAAATGAATGCAATGTTTAGTCAAAAAGTGTAAACGGAAAGAACAGGTGTTACAATGTGAAATAATTCTGATGGCTGTCATAATCTATTTTCAGAATATATTAAAAAATATTCAAGCAAAATAAGGTCTCTAAGTAATGACAAAGCAAATCAAATAAATGAGGCTTATGACACGTAGATAAGTCACTCAAAGCATACTGAAGAAGGATGCATATTTTAAGGATTAAAAGATTGTGTAGGGAATTGAGGACTGGAAAGTACTGGTAAGATATTCACTAGCTAAGGAACATCACGGTTCTCTGCTTACTTGTCTTCTAACTACAAAGCAAAACATCAATTCGTTTCCTGGAACGTCTGAGCATACAGTGTTATTCCTCATACACACAATGTTGTTATTCCCACTAAAGGACATATTTCATGTTAGAAATACTTGCTAATATAAAAAAAACCACCAGCAGTTTTCTTGAGAGGCCCTGGGAAGTGCCTCTAATTCTCTAATCCTAAATTACGTAGACATCACTTCAATTTAATTTATGTAGGAGAAATGTCAAGTGTCCATGAGAGTGGACCTCCTGGGAAGCATTCAGAAATGTAGATGCAAGGCCCATGCCTGTTCCTGTGTAATCACATATATCCTTAGAAGCAGAGACTTGAAACTGAGTAGGGGTATTTTCTTGATCCTCACCTTTTTCCAGGTATTTTTTTCAGAACTGCCTTCATTTTTAGCGCTCAAGTTACACTTAGTGTCGGTCTTCTAAGGTGGTTTCAAAAGGATTTGGATATAGCACTTTGTAAAGAAAACTGCCAGGCAGGCATCTCTATAAATGTTACTGTAATAAGTTCCACCGATATTTCCAGCTACGCTCAGGTGGCTGAACATTTATACCAGCCTCTTCCTCGCGGACCCCGAGCGCCTCCCGTGCAAGTAAACAGCTGAACAGATCCACATTCCCATCTTACCTCCTGCCTCCCCACCCCTACAAGCACGTGTTTTTACACCGACTGTCTTCTTTCCTCTTGAGGGGATGGTGTACTGGGGGGAAGCACAAACAAAAAGCCATGGTCTTTAAATTTGATTTGAAGGTGGTGAGTTTTGTGGTGGTTTTGATCTCCTCCAGGCATTCCATAATCGTGGGCCAAGTTGCCTAGAGATCTTTGTCTCCCACACTTCCAAGTCTCTCTGTTGTGGCTGACAGATCCATTGTTTTGGAAGCATGTAGCTGTCATGGGAGGTCATGATCTCCCAGGCGTGAGGCAGTCCCTTCCCTACTTTGGGTTGGGCTTTGAAGATAAAAATGGTAAATTTGAACTTGGGCGCAAGTGCGTTTGATAGAAAGCTTTCCCTTTTGCTCTTTGAAAGCTTGTGCCAGCAGGCAGTGGGCATCGCAACGGCAAACCACAGGTTACGATGATTATTGTTAACATTATGGTTTAATAGCTGAAGTCAGCTGGGTCGGGGCCCATAGTGCCTGTGATAGTGCAAACATATAGTAAGTGGCAATTGCTTAGCCAAAGCACTTATATTTGACCTTTATATTCCTTCCCTTGCATCCCCTAACTTGCCACCAAAAAACATCTGCAATGATATCAGTGTAATGTCAATGTGATATTGCCTTATAAATTTAATCTGAGAATGAAAACTGGAAGTTCCTGAAAGTGAATCCCGTGCAAACCATTTAGAAATATAGACATGAGGCTCATGCCTGCTCCGGTATGGTAAAATTAAAGAAAACCCACACCAAACATGTTTATATTACACCACTGGTGTGGACTCTGTGTCTTCCTACATTCTTTCTGTAACATATACCATTTCAGGGCGTATTACCTCCCTCTGCAAAGGGGAGGTAACATAAATATAAATACGGGCAACATTTGCTACCATTAAGCTAACAGGCACGTGCTCAGTTGGTCCCGACAGAGCCCTTCCTTGCAGTTTACTCAGGAACCAACCCTGCCGCTTGTCATGCAACTTCAATTTTTTTTTTTTCCTTCCTTCCTACACTCATGCTCTGTCATCTAGGGGTACCAGCAGAGTGGATTAGAGCTGCCTGTCAGCTTTCTCTGCCTGTGTGAGCTTACAGAATAGCCTGGGCTCACAGTGCGCTGGCCCTGCTCCTGCTCCTCTTGGCAGAGAAAAAAGCTCTGCTTTCTGGCAGTGCGTCCCCCTGTCACACGACAGATGTGGGGCTGCCCTTGCCCTGGTGCAGCTGGGTAGCCTAACAACGGGACCAGCCGGGTGCTCACCCAGCTTTTTCTGCTGTCACCCTGGAAGAGGAATAAAGCACGTTTATAGCGGTATATCAGCGTGTATATGAAGGACTGAACAAGTGCAGCCACACTGGAGTAAAGCAGAGTAAAATAAATACAAACAAATTCTACAAGGCTTAAAAAAAGACACTTTTAAAAGCAACAAAGTTATACTGGCTCAAAAACTGGTTAATGCTGCCTGCACCCAACATCGCGCGCCCGCCTGCTCCCCAGCCTGTGTCAGCAGCTCGGGGTTCACCGAGTGCTGGCCCTTGGTCAGATAACCAGAGAGCCAGGACCGGGAAAAAGCAAGCTGCAAAAGGAAGCATTTGTGCTCCAGCCTGCTCTGAGCCACCTGAAAGAAGCTGCAAGGCAATTCCTCTGCTGGCCACTGTCACACATGAAAGCTGCTGGATCCCCGCTTTCAAAATAGACTTGTGCACTATGCACCCTCTTGTATCGAGAGCCACAGTTATATGCATTAATCAACCAACGCTGCCTAAAATCTGGACTGCTGCCGGAGAGGCACCCTGTTGCTGGCCTGTTATCCTACTGGGCAAACGCCATGGTTCAGGGAGAGCAGGCGTGCCGCGCTCGGGGCCGTGCAGGGGGCTGGCAGCCTCCCGGCACGCAACGTCGCTGCCCGGTCCTGCTGCGGGCACGCAGAGCGCCTGTGGCAGCCCTGCACCGGAGGGGGCTTTGGGAAAGAGCTGGCCACTAAAACCCCTCTGTATCCTCAACAGCACCCTGAACTGCAGCATACAAACGTCAAAATCTCCCTCGACCAGGTAGCGTTGTTGCATTACGAAGCCTTGTCATCTGCTCTCACACCAGGCAGACGAGAACGTTTTATTATAGTAGGTAAGCACAGTCATCTCAGGGGCCAGTTTGGGTGAATCAGGAGGAATGGAACCTTATTGGCATCGTTCATCCCTTATTCACCCATAAAAAGTTATACTTAGCTAAGCTGCCAGCCACTACTTATTCACATGGTTTACAAAATCCATAGATAAGTTGTCATTTAGGGGTGGAAGTGTTGTTAATCATGTTAAAACCAGAACTAACAAGGCACTGTATCATTCGTGCTCACCAAGAAGATGTACTTGGCAGAGGCTGCAGGTAGAGGTAGTTCCAAGTGCTGAAGGAAGCCTTACCAAGTCAACTAAAGCCTCCCAGGAGGAGCACTTGCTAAGCTTTTCAGGATGCACGCTGGTTCTTAACAAAGGCGGTAGGTGTTGTGGTGCTCCCCCTGCCTCAAATGCATTTCTGCATGGAGGGAGTTACTCTCGCCAAAGTCCAGAGCAGGCGTTTTCCCTCACTGGGCAGTGTTGGAAGGTCAGCATGCTGAAATACCCCTGTCAGTATGGTGGAGCAGAATACTGGGGGACAAACATTGTGGATTTATATTTTAATTTGCCAAAATGTCAAAAATCACTACAGAAGGTGTTAATGAAAATATGAAATGTATAAAAAAAAATAAAAACAATCAAAAAAAATCCATTGGCTTTTCTTATCAAGAGAAGGGGAGTAACATAGCTTCTGCCCAGCTTTGCTTGCATCAGTATCTAGCAGGCATGAATGGCACAACGTTTCTGCTTTTTTTTCTTCTGCCTTTTTCTGCTTGCAGAGAACAGGAGCATTAGTACTTGCAAGTACAGTAAGAAATAAAGAAATGTTAGTAAAAAATTAATAGCTTACAAAGCTGAATTAGTGTAAAAATTGTCATTCCTGCTATCAATTTTTATTTCAACCAGATTAGGTGATTTTTTTTTTTTAGGTTAAAAAAAAAAGGATTAGTACTGAGTTTTAGATTTTAAAAATAAAAATTCATCCATTATTCAGGTAATTAATTACTTGATGAGTAACAGTCCTTGGAAGCTACTTCATTGCATTCTCATTGTTTCTATTTTGTAATCATGCCTTCTCCTGCTCTTTTATGGTATGAGATCCTCTGAAAATGAGGCAGCGTTGGGTAGCCTGGGGTCCAGAGTTTTCCAGATATGGGAGACGACAGGAATTATCACCCAGCGTGGAAAGGGACCCTGAACACCAGGAAAAGAGTCCATGTATTAGTGGTTGAAGGGCATGGGGTAACTGTGGTGGAGAAGTGGGGAAGAGAAACCTGATGCGGAGGAGATGACGCCTTTTGTGATATCCTCATGTGCGAACAAAGGGAGCGGGGCAGCGGGGAGAGCTCTCAGCTACAGCTTCCAGTGACCCACTTGCTCTGGCAGGGCCTGAATTTGTTGACCTTCAGCGTCTAATTCAAATGTTAACTAAACACTTAGGCTGCATGTGAGGAGGATGTTTGGAGAGCTTTGTCCTCTGAATTTTTATTTTGCCCATTTATTCGGTTCAGTCTCTTTGGGTTTGTAGCATGGGTACTTGTGAAGATCAAAACTGACAGGCTGCAGTGCAAAAAGAGAACACAAAAAAATAACTTCTTCACAGCAGAGACTGGGAAAAGGGAGTGTCGAGTGCTATGGGACCGGAAAATGCAGAAAAACATAGCTCAAATCTCAACCATAATAGCTCAACTTTGTTACAGCAATAAATAACTCTTTTTGTCTCCACTTTAGTTTAGTATGTTAAATGCAAAAATAATTTTCATAGGTAAAGTCAAGAAACACCAATTCTTTGAGAAGTAGGCTGGAACAAGAGGAAGTAAGCTCACCTGACAAAGTACAGCAGAAAGGTTGAAAAAAGAAATGAAAGAGGGAAAACCCCCCAGCAGAGAGGGGTCGGGAGAGGCCTGCCAGAAAGACAGATATTATGAACATCTGGCTTTTCAGTTGTTGATATCTTTTACGTATCTTCCAGTTTTTTAAACTAATTCTTTTATAGCCAAAAGTACTTAGGGAGTTTTTCGTCCCTAAAACTCAAGGCAGGCAAAATGCTTTCTCCTGTTTAAATGGAGGGGAAAGTGATGCACAGGTGCAGTCATTTGTTCAAGGTCCCCCAAGGAATTCACTGACAAAGTCAATTAACGTCTGTCCACTCAACCACAGTGCCCTGCAGAGAAGGCGCTTCTACGGGATGTGGGTCAAATTCATTGCACAAGCCATACCCACAGATATTTTAAGTCTGTTCCTCAAAAAGATGGATAAAGCACAGATAACTTTTTATTTCCAAGTATTCCAAAACTTCATCCTAGCTCAGAGCTTCATCTTGTGCCAGCATTTCGCCATCATATGTTACATTTATGTAGATGTATGTATCCCTCCATAAAATATACTGATGATGCAATATTTCCATTGTTAAGCTGTCAGTGAAATGTTGACCTTTGCTCCTTCTAAAACAAACTTTCCCGTCAATCAAAATCTTGTTATACATGGATATGACATTAGACCTACGAATAACAATCTTGTTGATGGACAGCTCATCTGTAATGACTCTCTTTTTAAATTGCCCAGAGTTTAAAGCCTTGAACAGCCAACTAACCACACTCCCCTATAACCTGAGAACTATACTTGAAAAAATACAATTCATAGTCATACGGACTGTAAGTTTCCCAAAGCAAACAAGTAAGCTGGAGAGTTGTAAGCATCTGGGGCTACACCTGAAAAGTAGGGAAAGCAGAGAAAAAGTGCAAGAAAACAGCTGAAGGTTTGGTAGCGATTCCCCCCCCCCCCAAGGGGGCTGAGGTTTAAGCTGGGAAATTTTCAGCACACTACTTTTAGTGATTACCAGTTTAGAAAAAAAAAAAAAGGTCAAACAAATAGTAAAATTTAGATTAAAAAAAATAGCTGATTTCTAAACCAAGAGAGTCAGTGACAAAAATTAGAGTCATCCTGGGACTACTACAACTTCCACCAGCTTGATGCAGTCACTCTCTAGGAGACCTCACACCTTCTTTATCACAAAGGTAAGAGTAAGGAGCTAGCACCATTGGTTAACATGTATTTACCACTCAACAACTTAGTGTGTGGTTACAGACAGGCGCCTTGTCTTCAGGTCACAGGGTAATTTGGGTTGAAAAGGGCAGCAGAAGGCGTCTAGTCCAATCTCCTGCCCAGATGAGGGTCAGCTAGGAGATCAGACCGGGTTACCTGGGGCTTTATCCAGACAGGTCTTGAAAACCTATTCATTTTGGTTGAAAATTATCTCATTACTAGAGTACTTCCAGGGAGCATGACTTTCAAAGAACTCTGCCTCTCCTACCTTTTATCAAATAAGGACACAAAAATTACTGTGATGGGGGGGGAAGCATTCATTCATCAGGGTAAATTAGAAAGGACACACTTGTTTGAGCCAATCATTATAGCTTCCAAATAGATACCTGACTATGTTTTGCGCTATTTTGCTTGCTCTGCTGCCAGAAGGGCATCAAAAAGGCTTATCTGTTTCCTGCTATACCATTCATACACTCTTACCCTTCTTATAACTAGAAAGGCTTCAGTTAACCTGCCAGCAGTCATTCAAGCTTAGTATCTTACTTTAAAAGCTCCGACAAAGCGCAGCCACGTAGGAGTGCAGAACCATAGGGGTCCATGCAGCAGAACCCATTCAGTTTTAGTCATGTCCTGGCCAACAGGAGAATATTTCTCCTCTCCGCCAAGGAGAATATTTCTCAAAAGACACAACACGGTGGAAAAGATGGTGTCCTTCAACTCCTGGCTCCTACACATGTAGGATGCTGAATGATGCAGAAGCACCACATTTATCAAGCACCCTATCAGACACTCACACCAGTATCGTCTACATGTGCCAAGACCATTTAACTTCACAGCTTCCTTTGGAGCGCTGAGGATTTCCTTGGGGTGCACTGGGATTAGGAAGTGGATTATTTCCCAAGAGTCCACAGCGTAGCTTTCCCTTCTCTTTTTGCTTTGTCTTTCTCACATGTACTCTCTTAGCTCTACCTGTAGTCCATGCTTCAAAGCTATGGGAAGGGAAAGCTTTAGAATAGAGAACATGGCTTGCTGATTTGCTTTTCTCCCACTTCTGCTAGCTTTGCAAAGGTAACCAAGTTTTTCTGTGCTAATGAGGCTTCTCTAGGTGTAGGGGAAAGACAACACCCCTCAGCTTTACATGGGAAGAATGAATGTTCTTGGGCTCTCCAGAGAATAAAGGATTTGGGGTTTGGGGAAGACTGTGAAGCTAAACCATTTCTTTGCACTGCAGGAACTTAGTCATTGCTGAGTACCAGCATGCCACCACCCTTGGTCAAAACCTGGGGTGCAATGACTGGGGATTCTCTCAAATTGCTCAAATTTTCACTCGACACTGACTTTGTGATGACTTTGTGGAACTGCTAAGAAACGGGATTTGGGGACAGTCATTGTTATATTAGTGCAGTTTTTGTTGTATAAAGTACTAAAAGTTGAAAAGTGCTGGGTGCTCTTTGACATTACCAGATGCATCCCTGCTTCTGTGCAAGGCAACAAAAAACATGTTCCATCACCTACAACAGGAGCAGACTCAGGTACAGCCAGGTGGCTTGCAGGACGGATTTCCACAAACCTACCCCAGATGCTTAGCCACAGGGCTCCTCCATTCACACTCTTTCTTTTCTGCAAACTTCTTCTCAAAAATAAAAAAAAAAAAAAAAAAAAAATTCATGTCTCATATCTCGAAGAAAATAGAGTCTACATTATTCATCAGGGCCACACCACAGGTCTGTATGATTTACGGATCCTGTAATTTAGGAGAAGCCAAGAGAGGGGGGATTGAAAACGGAATTAAGAAGGAAGCATTATGTTATTCTACATTTAGTAACCATAATGCTATAGAAACACTACTGTAAGCAGCAGTGTTTCAGTGTAACATCAGCGAAGATTCACTTTTACTAAAAAAAAGTTTTGAATTAATGGAAGTTTCTGATGAGAATTAAGAACTATACCCCACAAGGAATCCAAAACAAAAAAAGTTGAACCCACAGGATGCCATACCTGAAATATTAGCGTCAAAGTGTTGTTGTTTTTATGGGTGTCGCTTTCAGATTTGGGAAATTACAGGCACCGTGATAAATATTTCAGGCAGTTGATTACAATGAAAAGTAATTAACCCAGCTACAACAACAGGTGTTGTATGGGGAACTGCTGGCTTTTATCATGAAGTTGTGGGTGCATGTGCTAAGTGCGTTCGTCATTTTCTCCTTTCTTTTATTCAGAGAATGCCCTGGGGAAAGTATTCTAGTGCCAGCATTTATAGGATATAATGAAACTCCATTAAATATGTATCTGACTGCTAACAACTGTGTAGAGAAAGAATAACCTAGCTATGGTTATGTAAGGCTGTCCATTCAGCTGGCTTTGGTAGTAGTAGTAGTCCCACCTGATCTCATTTACCCTGTACTTAACTGCTGGTTTTGAGTTGAGGAGGAGAACTGGTTTTGGGTTTTGGTGTCATTTTATTTCATTTTCCAATTAACAAATGCACACAACAGGATTCAAAGCTCTGCTTGCTTTAACAGAAATAGTCCAAAATACCCATAAGTATGAACATGGCTGTCCATAAATAATTAGGGGAAAAAATGTTAAAAGTGAAAAACTAATAGATGTTCAGAGAGCTAGCGCATAGCACACGCTTGGGTTTGAATGTCGTTACACTTGTTCACTCAGAGCCCGCTCCTGACAGCCAGGCTCAGGCACAGACTCAAGCACTTGCAAGGGGAGGATGCTAAAGTCACTGTCAGAATCAGACTCACATTTTCGATTCCCTTTTCCTGCAGAAGTCACCCTTACATAGAAAATGCCAACGGACATATTGCAACCTTTTTTCCCACCAAGATAATGCAAAATAAATGCAGAAGCTTCACTCTCCCCCTCCTATCCGCATTTGGAAGGAGACAGAGGAGCTGTGTGTCTGCTTTTTCTGGCTTCCTCTAACCTGATGTAACCTTCCCTGGGCTCTGAGGGTCTTGAACAGAAGATGAAATACAGGTGAAAAACAGAGCAGACAAGCCAGGTGAGCTGCTCCTGCACAGTGGCAGGGGGAAAATAACACTGGTTTTACTACCTGAGCTGTCTTCACTTCCAGACAACGAGACCCCCCTCCTTTGCTTTTTTGCAAGAGATGTCTTGGGCTGCCTGGGCCGGCATGTGGTTGGAAACGGGTCAGGAGCAGCAGTTTAGCGCAGGGCATCCTCTGTGCGTACGGCCTCCTCACAGCCCATGGGGCGAGACGAGCTCCCAACTCTTGCAGGGAGGGAGAAACCCCTATAGTCAGCATTGGCGAGCTGCAAACTCTCTGAACTCATAAACTTTGCATTTGCTTTGCCCTTCACCGGTTATTTCTCATTAGGACTATGCGGCAACGTGGAAAAGAAAAACATTAGTATAGATTGCTATGGATTTCCTTGCCAGTAATAAAATTAGCTGCATGCATTCCCTAAGGAAAAGGGCAAAGAAAGTAACATTTATGATGGTGCTTGTTATTTTCCTCCAGTAGGAACAGATAGCGGGGATGTGTTTGCAAGGCGGGTTTGTTTGTCTAAAGATAAACAGAATTGTCTCTCTTAAGCCAGTTACATGATTTACGAGGGAAGACTTTTCAGCTTCTAAACAGCCTTAACAGCCTCTAAACATGCTCATAAAGTGTAATGTTCCTCCCGTCTGAGGCTGCGTGAGTTCAAAAGTCATCTCCCGCTTGTGCAGAGATCACCGCTGCCTCATAAACTGTGAATTTACGGGGAACAGGTTACATCCACTGACCCCCAGAGACAAAAGCCGAACCTGACATTGATTATTTAATATCTTACTGACAAATGCAGCTCAGAACAAAAAAATATTTGACTCCGGGCATTTGTAAGTCTGAGCCTTCGGGTTTGGGTTGGACTTTAAAATTGCAGGGTTTTTTTGTGATGCCTGCCATGTTAGTTCCCATGATCAAATATAGACATGAGTATCTTACTGGGGGGGGGGACCCCAACAACAACAAAAAAAGGCATTTTCCTTGTCACAGATGTAAAGCAGTTCAAAAAAGCACCCAGTCACATGAGAAGAATATGACTGCTTACGGAGGCTTCAAGAGCACGCTTTAGCAGGTTGAAAAGGAAGAGCAGACAACGTGAGGCTGGTGGAAGAGGGATTTGAGGGTAAAAGGCCCATCACCACTAGCAGATTTGGGTTTCAGCATTAAGCGCCTGTCCTAAACCTGCTACCTAAAATGGTGACGAGCAGCTTGCAATGCAAGTACAAACACATTTATCTGTCAGAAAAGGCTTCTCGGGAAGACAGTGCCTTGACATCTCAAGATTGACTGATAATTTTAATAAAGTCTGTTATCTGGCAGGGGGTTGTTTACCCCTGACATTCAGTAACACCGCGTCGGTGCGTACGTGCACACGCACACCACACGTGTGCTGAAAACACAGTCGTTTTTCTGGCACGGGGAGCCTTTCTCTTGCAGAAATATTGCCGTGCTGACAGAGGCAGAACGACTGTGCCCAGATGGCTCTGCCCTTCCCTGGCCCAGCAGCGCAGGTCCCAGCAGCCCTGTGCCGGGCACACACCACCGGGCCACCGGCTCCCCAGCGTGCCCGGGGCTGCCCCTGCTCGCCCGGCTTCTGCAAGGCTCCCCGGGCAGTTGCTCTCCCACGGGGAGGAGCGAGAAACCAAACTGCAGGAAAGCAGCTCTCTTTGCTTAACCAAATTCAAACAGTCCCACTGGAAAGGAAGGATGGATGCTTCCTAGGAAGGACCCAGCTGCCCCGTGTCTCCCCCAGCTAAGGCTGTTTCATGCCACGCGGAGTAAGGTCTTATGCGCATTTCTACCTGGAGGTTTCTGCACATCACCACGTAATCCCAACAGCCGGAAAGGCTGGTGAATATACTTGCTATTCCTCTCTCACAAAATACATACACAGACATTAAACCCATCATCGAGAAAACTAATTTCACTAAGAAAGCAAAGTAGCTGTAATGACAGGCAGGTGCCAGGTAGCTGTTAAATAAATTCCATGGTCTGAAGCTAATAAAAACCAAGCAACTTAATAGCTTTGAGGAGATTTTCTCCCTGTTTTATAAAAGAAAAAGTTACCAAGATTTCACCTAGGGTCTGTTTTAGCATTATGCATTGCATAATTTTGTTCACTTTTCCGATTTATCTTTGGAAAAACCACAATCCCAAGTGGGCTATCTGGAAACAGCTTTGAGAAACAGCAAGGCTAAGCATCTTCAGTTGTAGCATCTCCTGCCATACATGCAAAAGTCCACCTGATTTGACCAAATTATAAGCCACTGAAAGACTTTGCTTGCAAAAGTTCAAATTGTTGACAGACACACTTTCTGAGCTACGGAAAGGATGCTGCATCCCACGGCTCTAGGGACTAAATAATCCTGAAGAGGTTCCCCTGCAGCTGCAGCCCTGGGCAGAGGAGCTGAGGGCGAGGAGACCCTCACACTGCTGCCTCTTGAAAAGCGGGGAGGACGGCAATGAAGACAGGTGGGACAGCAGTGCGATGGGAGAGGAGAAGCAGGTCAAGCACAGGAGGAGCCGGGCTGCTGCAAGGGCAAGTGGTGGCTGCATGAAGTCCTGGCGTACGGCTTTGGACCCACAAGCCTCAACACTTCCCTTGGGGCAGCAACGACTTCTGAACCCTGAGAGAAGAATGGACTTTTAACCATTAGTAACAACAGTTTCCTTCCAGCTTGAGACCTAACTACTGTTACCTGTACACCCTTAGCTCAAGTCACAGAGGCATCTAGTCCTGTTGATGGCCAACATAAATGTTAATATGAAGACACACAACAGAAACTCTAGTTTACTTCACTAAAAACTTAGAAAAATTAAACATAGAAATTACAATATAGGCATTTGAGGGTGCAACATCACAGCCTAAAAATTCAGGAAATACTAGAATTGAAGTTGCTGTTACAAACATGCTGCAATACCTCCTTTAGTTATGTTAGCACAGACCATTTTCTTTTTTCTGTAAGATAATTGCTTCCTTTAATGCATTTGGGGATCGAACTGGGGATTGTGCAGCAAGAAAGGCTGTTGCCTGTCTCAAGGGTTGCAGAAATCACAAGTGGTCTGGAAAGCAGTCAAGGGGTGGCAGAGTGGCCTTGCACTTTAGAGCAAGCACCAGAGAGAGCCCTTCCGAGACTGTCGACATGTCCTCTGCTACGAACGTGCATAACACTGGTGGGCAAGGAACATAGCCAAATTCTTCACGGGTGGGAAGTGATTTCTATCCCTCTTGGGCAACCCTGCTTCTGAAAAGCTGAGTAGCAACAGCTGGAGCTGAAGCAGCAATAGCCATGATGTCTGCTACGGGGCCATAAGCATCTTGGACTGACCACCCGAAGCTGGTCCAGACGTTAGGCATAGTCTCTTTAGGCATGATTTCTCTTCCTGCCTCCCCAAAAAACCCCAAGCACCCCACCCTACTGCCTGATCCCAAAGAGTAGTCTTGGAGCTAAACTGCTATTTGTGAAGCATTTGAGGTACTGAAAAAAAAAAATCTACCGAAAAAAATATCACAAATAAAATAGCTGCTTTGTGTACAGAGTAGGATATAAACTGCATACAGTAAGTAAGGTAAGGGGCCAACTGAACCACATATTCAGTAGGTCAGTACGTACTCTCACAACAGCAGTTATTCAGCAAATTAACTAATTAACCAATATTGGCATCTTGTGCAGAAGAATAATACTCCGGGATCATGTAATTAAAAAAAATAATGAAAATGTCATGAGCATTTAAAGACACTAAAACCAGCCTTAGGAAGTGAGTTTTCATGACAAAAATTAGTCTGGCACCCTGTAATTTCTGAAATCCTGGTCTTTCCAACTTTTACATTGTTTATAAAATACTTCATAGATGGTTCTTTTTTGTACATAACTTAGCTTGCAGAACGCCCTTCGGAGGGATGCATCAGCTCCACTGCCACACACGGGGGGGTTATATTGCTTCTGGGAACCAACTGCTAGAAGACTGCAGAACACACAGTTTTCTTTTCAGAGTGTTTTTAGACATCAGTTTATTTCTAAAGAGACCTTTTGGATTGCTTTTAACTAACTGAATGAAAAAAAAAAAATCAGATCACTTCCTTCGGCATAGGCTTTATTTTTTTATTATTTAGAAAAAATAAAATTCAATAAGCTGACAAGCAATTCTTTTGTGATACGGACTCTAATTTAAACCTCACTTTAGCCAGGCAGCAGGCACAGAATTTGTGGTACAAGCTGTCAAGAGATGCTGAAAGTGCAGCCTTGGCAAAATAAAGGTTTGAGGGCGTCTATCTGTAGTATTATTTACAGACAGGACAGCTGTGCCGGTGACTGAAGTAAAACACCCTGACTAAATATAATCTGAAGCCAGAGATAAGTAAGTGTTTCAAAGCTACGTCCCTACAAGAGGCACATGTTTAGCTTTTCATGCATCACAATGGATGTCCCACATGAACTTTTTTCTTCTTCAGGTTTCCTTCAGCCCCCGACTGTCCCTGTCACCCTGTGCCAGATGGGAAGTGAGAGCTAAGCTGATCCACCTCTTTGTGGTGGAAACCCCCCGAGCTTCGGCTACAGGTTACTGAAGCCTTCATGAAAAATTCAGAGCTGGTATAACAGGCTTGCTGAAAGTAAAATGCGTGTCACATTATCCACCCTCCCTTTTTGCTAGCACTGAACTACCATCACTGAGAAGTAGAAAATGTGCCTGTAACACTCGTACGGGGATACAGATGCAAAAATAAGCATTAAACTCACTCCTGTTTTCACCTTTTTATTTTAGTGGTAAAATTAATATAGTGTAAAAACGAAGGAGCGATAAAAGAACACAGAAAATTGATTTATAGAGACACATAGGGGAAGGGGACACTGAAAACTGCTAAGCTGCTGGAAAGATTGGGATGTGGAAGTATTTTGTGCCTTTCTCAGTAGCTAAGCCTTTATGGTTGTTATGCATTAGATGTCATTTAAGAGTGGTAATATACCACTTTGTTTCAAAAATTTTTTTCAGATGCTAAATTCGGTGCCTTTTAAGGGTGTGATTTGCTGTAAGAGGAAGATAAACCAAAACAGTGGAAAGCAGAATGGCCTGAGTAGAAACCGGCTTTGTAATTTGGCCCGACCTTCCCATTTGTGCTTTCATCCTGCAAGTGCAAGGGGACACACGCTCCCAGCCCTTACTGTGGGCAAACATGCGAGTTCGTCCCTGCCATCCGACACATGAAATACTTGAGATGGGCTATGGAAGGAATATAAACGCAGCACATGGCTCTGTTCATTAGAGACTGCAGGCTCAGGGAGGTGGGGAGCAGCGTTCCCCTTTCAGCCTCCTGCCTGCCACGTCACCCCCCGGGGAGTTTGCTTCTTGCCTACATACTCTGTAGTTGAGTATTTGTAGGGAAAAACCTAAGAGAGGTGGATAAACCAGAGAGAGGCTGTATAGGGATATACCTTGGTTGGGATAAACAAGGACTGTGTAGGACATTGATTCTTTCCTTATGAAGGCTCCAACTTCCAGGACTGTGCCATATCCATTTGTCACTCAATGATATTTTTTCCTGAATTAAAATGGAGTCAAGCATGTGTCCCATCATACGGTGGAGAAGAAAGCCAAATGCAACGGGTGCTCCCTATGCTGCCTCCGACTTTGCCTGCGAGGAGAGCCCCACAACAGGCACACACCCAGCTCACCATGGGAGAAGCCACGGTGTCCCAACTCTGGTCCTCTGAAGGAAACACAGTTCCTCGAAGATGCAGTTTGTCCTTCACACATGAAAATCCCATGCACATGAAGTGTGGGCAGAGAGATCTCCATGGTCTTCTTAACACATGACTGAAATCAGCGCTTCTTTCAGCCCTGGTGCCAACACACATGGTTCATTTTGGGTCACGCACAGCTATTCATGGGGCTCAGGCACATCTCCGAGCCTTTGGAGTGATCACGGACTCTGTTCAGCTGTTTCAGAAGTATTACCAAGCTACTGAGATTACAGGCAAAACAAAAACCTTACAGCAACTACATAATTTGAAAACGGACTCTCAGAAAGTAGCATTAGTAACAACTGGTCGTTTAAACAGAAATCACATTATTACAGTAGAGAGAATCATCTCAGTGGAGCTTGAGTGCTGGGCAGGGCTTGACCCAAGTATGAGGAAGACACAGGGCAAGACCTAGCAGCAACACACAAACACTCTGCAACTTCCTACAGCAGCAGTACTCTCTTCCCAAGTAAAGGGAAAGCTGTGCTTCATCCACAACCTACACGACTCACTAGTACACACATGGCTGAGCGTTGTTCTTTTTTCCTTTTGGCATTTTTAACCTGTAAGGCTCCATTAAGTGTATCGATACCTGCATCTTAATTTACAAGTGCATTTACCGCAACAGTTTCAGCTCTGAGGAGTGAAGTTATGAAATAACCCTTTTGTAATGACAAAACTTAACAATAAAATTATTTCCAGTGGGCTCAGCAAGCCATCAAAAATCAAAAATAAAAAATTCTTGACATGTTTAAATCTGCTGTGCATATAAATTGTATTTCTAAACATTCAGTAAGCATCAAAAGTCTTCCCTAACCAGAGAAATAAATACATGGATTCAGGATAAATATTCATGCAACAACTTTAATGTATCTCAGAGGGTCTATTGATGGAACAAATTGGGAAAAAAAAGAAAAAAAATAAAAGATCTATGCAGGGATCTTGTTATTTGCCACAGAAGGGCAGCTGTCTCTGAGGTGAAACAGCAATTGCCAGTACTGCACTGCAGCCTTGCACAGCAGCTTGGGTCGTGACTTACTTATGTCGTATTGATCTGAAATGGTATGGGTAATCAAATAGGTTAAAAAAAAAAAAAAGATGGAAACATATCTGCAATACAGCAAGACCTTAGTGTTGTTAAAAATACCAGGAGACCATTAAATGCTTGAGATAACTTGAACTCCAAGTCTAAGCATCACCTTATAAATCAGCTCCCACAACAGGGTCCTCTGGGGCAGAAGGTACACGGTGAAGTTCAGGAGCACGCTCCAACTCTTAAAGCTCTCTCCTCATTAAAGCATTATTGAAATCATTTTCACTTCTCATATCCCCCTCTACTATGACGTTTTATGCCTTGCTGCCCATCATGTGAAAATATTATTACCTACAGGCATAATGCAGGCCAATTTAATGGAGACAAAAGTGTCACTAAGTCACCATACATACCTTTTATAGCATGCGCATGGTAGTGCATGCTCCCTTAAACTCTGGGGCTATTGGTAGATCCTAAAATTCCCGGTTTATATTTCATTTGCTGTTTAGAAAAGTAAAAAAGCCAAACCCTCCTGGGAGAATAGAGCAAGTCTTCAAGATATTTTATGTGCTGTCCCCTGCTGTGCCAAAGCCTCACACCTGCTGGGGCGGGGGTACAGATGTTGAGCAGAGCCTTCTCTTGGCTGTGTGGGATGGTGGGAGCCAGGGTGAAGGGAACCCTTCTCCGACTCCGTCCCCATTAATTCCTTGCAGGGGCCAGCACAGCAGAGAGGAGGGACCCAGGAAGAAGCGGTTGCAGCTGCGTGATGCCCCCAGCTTTTGCTGTCTGGCGAAGCAGGAGTTCAGTGGGAAGGGCTGGCTGGGCATGCAGCGGCCAGTGGCTTTCAGTATCTCTGTATAAAACATGGGACCTGAGCACGCCGAGTGCAGCATACCCCAACTCCACAGCAGGATAAGCAGCATCCACCTCCCTTGCCCCAACCCCTTTTCCCTGGAAGAAAATGTGCGTGTGTGGGGCACACGTGGGGCCCCACACGTGCGTGGGGCAGTCGGGGCCCGGGGCGGCGGGTCATGCCGCAGAGCTCCCCTACTGCCTGGGCAGGCAGCAGCACTGCCAGCCTGGGAAGCCTTCGCCCTGCCAGCATGCCTTGGCCAAGCCAGAACCCCACGTACAACAGCAGCCCTGATAGACACCCCAGATATAATCTCCCTAACAGTTAAATTGTGCATGAGAAAACAGATTCCTGGAAGGCATCTCACTTACTTCTCGTACAGACAGGCAACAACAAGTGTCGCTCCATGTCAGTTATAGCAATTACTTTCTCCTGGAAAAACAGACCTTTGTCTTTATTAAACAGCATTTGGATTAAGGCATATTACCTGCCAGCATTACATGCTTGCTTGAGGAGTTTAGATAAGATGTTTCAGGCTAAAGAGTAGCTGGTGCAGATGATATGTTATTTCTACACATGTGTTTCTTGCTTTTCCAATTCCTTTTTGCAGAGAAAACTTCAATGTAATAATTTCTGCATGAATACTCACTGATAGGACGCCACATAAGACTGATATGTACACAAGCTACTGAGAGCATGTAAGTAGTCTCAGGAACACTGGAGAGAAAACCAGAAAGACTAAAAAAAAAAAAATCACATTACCACATCTGTCTTTCTACTCACTACTTCCTCCTCTTGCCAAACTCAGAATTTAAAAAAAGAAAGAAAAGAAAGAAAAAGGTAAGTAAAATCCTAAGCATTTTTTGTCCTAACCAACTCTGAGATTTGTGACATGGTTTTACTCAAACTTGAGGTAAAAAATGCTTGCACCTTTTCCCCCAAATTACGTCTTTTCTTTTGATGTTCTGTAAAACTCTGGCTTTTGAAGTCATATGCGTCATATCCAACTCTGTCGTCAAACACTGGTGCAGTTACCTTAATGAAAATGATTAATAATTCACTGGTGTTTTCTTTTACGGTATAGGAAGGCTTGTGACAGTTATGAATAACATTCAGTTTTGTTTGCTAAGGATTTTTTCCTTATTTTCCCCTATCTCTATTATCTTACAACCTAATCCTCTGCCTACCTGCCCTGGCTGCTTTTACACTCCCTCATTGTTTACAAAATGAATAATTAATGGCTGCAGCCAAATAACCTGCAGCCAAATCCCTCCCACCCTATTTCTCCTGCCTGGTCTATGCCATTTTCTAGTTTATTCCAGCAGCTTGGTTTACAGGCCTTGATATCACTTACATGTTTGAAAGAAAGAAATGGGAGCAAATAAAAGTGTAACAAGGTGAAAGTTCATGTTAACATGAGCTATAATACTAATCTACTTGTAAGTCATTTTTGCAGCATTTGTTACATAGCAAATTAAATGTCTAGCATTATCTTTATAAAGTAATACAAAAAAATGCAAAGAACATCTAGAGCAGCAGGAAAATCACTGCAAATGCCTTGACCAGTTTCTAAAACATTTCTCCTGTTTTCCAGCACCAGCCTATGTCATCCCTGTCCATCAGGGCATCTTCCCAGCATCCACAAATGCCACTTGAATTCTCCACCCCTCATGGCTCAGCAAAACACTGGTGTCCACTTACCACTTGTATTACCGCATTTTGTCAGTCAATGCACAAACATCAAAAAATGATCTCTGCCCCAACCAGCAAGTGACAGCTTACAAAAGTCTATGAAGCAGAGCCATCTCAGGGGCACGCACAGCCCTCCATGCAGGGACGAGCTTCCGCTTCCCTGCACAGCAACAAAAGCTGGGTCAGGGGATGCTCATTTTGACTTTCCTGTGATGGCCCTGACTTCTGAAGACTCATTTTTAATTTAATTTTCCAGCTCAGCATCTAAACTAAGAGCTGCCCCTCTTCTTGCTTCCATTACTTTGCACTAGAAGCAGTTTTGTTCAAGTCACTTGTGGGCACTGGAGCCCAGGTGCTGGCTCTCAGCTTGCCTTGGTGTGTTCCTCAACACCTGCACAAGGAAGCTGAAGCTGCCCAAAGTACAGGTGAACAATAATAATAAAAAAAAAAGTACATGTGATCTGGACTAAGCATGCCATGAAATTCAAATATTGGGCATCCATTTTTCTTTTTCCAGCTAAAGTTGCATACATTTCTTTTGGCATCAAAGAGGCACCCAAACTTTGGCTACAGCTGTAACCAGGAGTGTTCAGGTACCGCACTAGCAATGAATGCGCATCAGCCTAGTTTAAACCAACTGAAGCGGGCTTTTGCATACAGAGCAGTGCTGATGAACTTCGTATCATTCACACAATACCCATTCAGTTGGGATTTTATGAACCAAAACAGTAAAGCATGTGTTCTTGGTTTTGTTGATGGTTCAAAAAGTTAAGATGACACACCTTTGCAATTCTCCCACTGATATATATCATGTAAACAACTACAAATCCTGTTCATATTGTTAATATATATATAATTAAATGCATCACATACTGTAATCTTACTGACAAAGAGAACATGATGATAAAACAAACAAGTGAAATGCAAAAAGTGAAGCTAAGAATCATTAAATGCATGTAAATTGTAAAAACTGGCAATTTAGAGTTTACACTTTTCATGGGAAAGCCAAATTCATGCCCGCTGACAAATAATAAAAAAAGAAGGCTCTCTCACGTACAATTAATTTGGGGCCTGATCCTCTGTGATGCCCTTGGCAGAGGGCAGAATCAGATTCCTGTGTATTAGTGGCACTTTCAGCAACACAATGAGCTGGTGGTAAATCCTCTGCCTTCCAAGAGAAGGAAATTAGTTAAGCTGGCTGGAAGATCAATGCTTTGAGACTTGACTTTGTTCCAGCGCCTATTCACTGGAAATTCCGAAAGAGACGTGATTTTCAACATGCCACCTCAGAGTTTCTGAAATGAAATCTATTTTGCGTGATGCCTGCGCAATGAGAGAAATAGCTGACAGCAGCTGCCCTGTACAGTCCCAGGCTCCGGGTAGATTGTGCTAGGTCCAGACACTGCCACTGCTTCAGATCACTTTTCTTTCAGGCTCCCTCAAGATAATCCAAGACCCCCAAACCATCCCCTATGGGATTTCAGGGCCTTTCGCTGCTCCAGGTTAATGATGGTCTTGACATTGGGGGCTTCCCCCAGAGCCATGCACACTGGAAGGTCTGAGTCTCTCTTCATCACGGCTGAGTTCTGAAAGGCAGAAGTCCTTCGAGGCCCAGTACCTTTGACAGAGCTACAGGTTCCTGGCAGCCTGCAAAACCTACCTACATCTCAAGAAATGTTACTTGAAACTGAGAGGTTTTCTGCAGAACAGTTTGCAAAACACACTACTAAGCGACACTTTTTTTCCATGAAGTTATTGAATTAGAAAATCCTGACCAGTTTAATTGTTTAAAGTTAGGAATTAAACAGAGATGCACTTGAAAAAGTTTCTAGGGCAAGAGGGACGAAGACATGAAGAGTGGCCAGTGGGACATGAGCACCTGGCACTAAGCTCTGGATACCACCGGTCTCAGGGCTAAGCCTGGCAATACAACTATCCCAGCCAAAACACCATTGCTGGTGTCTCACTAGGAGGCAACATCTAACTTCTGATCCTTTCTGCTTTCGGAGACTAGCTTGTAGTGGTAACTGTGAGTTAGGAGGTGTTGGCTCATTCCTGACTTATCACAGAGCTTAGACAAGCAGCTTTGAACTGAGTCCTCCATATCTAAAACCGACATATTAATTCCAAACATAATCCAACACCATACTTAGGCTTACTTCATCCAAGTGCATAATAGGACTTGCGGTTTTTGGATGGCAAACGCTATGAAATACAAACAAAAGTGTGAAGAAAATAGGGTGGAGATCTGTTGAAAGGAAGAGAACAGAAAGAAGGTAGAAAGCATCCTGCAGTCAGAGGTAAAGGAAATGGGTCAATAAAAGATGGCATAGGTATATGGCAGATAAAGAGAGCCTGAACATTTTTTTAAGGAAGACATCAGGAAACATGAAAATTTAAGATGAGATGTGAGGACATAAACAGATAGTTGGCATGAGGTAACTGAAACTACTGCATGAAACGGAGGGGCAAGAAAGGAAGCTTTTAGAGGGATTTCAGCGTAAGCAACATTGTGTCTAGTCCAAATCCCAGATGCTAAGGAAAAAATGAAGAGGAAGAGAGAGATACACTGGGGAAAGAGAAAGGAGTAATGATATCATCATGACAATATAGTAAATCAAAAAGTCATATCTTTCTTAACCTAGCAAACAATCAAAGCATTTTTGTAGGAAAATCTTGTACTAAGAAAATACTCAGTTGCTCAATTTCCAATTAAATCCAACAGCTAAACCTTTATATTCCCTGCATTAAAAAATTAAATACTGACAAAACAACTTCTGAGAAATTTAATACTCTAATCCTCTCAAGAGACTCTTATAAAAGGATTTTTAAAGACTCAGCAGTTAAACAATTTCCACTAATAAGACCAGAAACACACAAAGACATTTTGAAAAATTATATCCACCTGTGTGTCACATTCAGGGTTTGGGGATTTTTTTTGTATTCACACTATTGCCAAAGCACCTGAGAAATAAAAGTAACCTATTAAGAAACTAAATAATTTTTTTCTTTTCTTTCTGTGATGCAAGTTTTGCACAAAGTTTCAAAAGGAAATTCTTTCCGTGTGTTTTATTTCAGCCATAAAATACACATTATAGTACCACTGAAATGCTACAAGACACGTTTGTGCTGTGCTCATATGGCCTTATGCCACCTGGCCAAGAGACATTGGTAAGGCAGTCGAGCACACACCCTGTCGTGTGCGCTCAGTTTTTATTGCCCATTGAAGAAAAACATCATTTTGAAAAGGAACGGAACTAACACCAAGAAAACCCCAACCTGGATAAAATTAGAGTCAGCTAAACTTGCAGCCAAAATGCAAAGAAATCTGAATACCAGCCTTCTATACTGGAAAAATATTTAGCCGATTCACTGACTTTTCCATTGTCACGCTGTACCTCCCTGTTACAAGTGGGACTAAACCTTTCAGTGCTACTGATTTCAAGTGAAGCTGCTCTTCAGTTACCCAATTTATCACCTTTTCTTAGGAATGACTTACCACCTCTTTTCAGACTGAAAAAGAGCATGCACACACATGTGCAGCTACATGAATTTTCAAAACAGGCACAGCAAAGGGCTGGGCTCGGTACTGCACGCCGAGCTCTGCCTACCCTCCCGAATCGCCATCTGCTAACTGAATAGGTATTCATTCGTGTAGGGGGCTTTTGAAACACCCCTTATGGCTGCGTAGCAAGGGGCAGACACCCACTATAAACACCATTGTTTTGGAGCCCTCTAGTAGAAGACTCACACAGAGTTGTAGTAGCAGCCCTTTCAATGGGCAGTTCCCGTGCCAGAAGAAATTGCTGTGCTGGCAAACTAACAGTTGTGTCTGCTACAGAAATGGGAAGGAAGTAAGCTTCTAAGTGAAGGAGATGAACTTTCCTATTTTTGCTTTCTTCTTTTTTCAGCAGAGATCTGTCCCACATAACCCAACTAACAGAAATGCCCCTGGAAAGAAGTACTTTCATACTTAAATAAAAGTATGAATCAGGTAAGGAATCTATTTCTTTCATAAGGGGAGAAATGCATTTTATGACTTAGAAGATCATCCAGTTCTCAGAAACCTAAATGGCAAAGATTAACGAGTGTGGAAGAGATCCTTAAGGCACTGATCCAGCCTAATCATCTGCTTTAATTGCTTTCAGATATATTCCTACATTAAGTGCATAAACGATTATGAGACATTCAAAGCCAGGGCTTACCACCCTTACCTGAGTGATCACATTAGAGTCCTAAACGAGACACCCGTATGACTCCAGCTAAAACACACATACGTACGTTTGTGTGAACAGGGCTCTGCGGGCCCTAAAGCTGCCCACGTAAAATCACCAAAGCTAGAAATATATAGTGAAACTTCAAGCACCAACATCAACACGAAACATGCCATGATTGTTTTACTAATGGTTTAGAACATCAACAACAAGGCCTCTTGCTTCATGCATGGGATCCTTGTTTTAATTACGTTGAATAGCTTGTTTTAGTTTGGTTTATGGGCACATCCTGTGCACTCTTGCACAGTTGAGTAATCCCATTCAATTCCAAAGGCTTATTTATGAGCATAAAGATGACTTAGAGTAATAAAGAGCTACACCCTTGTCGTTCCAGCGCTCACCTGCTTAGCGAGAATGTTATCATAATACAAACAATGAAAAAAAAAAAATCAGATTCCATTTTCAGCCATGCCTGAGCAAAGCACAACTACACAGAGAAGGGTAAACAAGGATCCTCCCACAGCTTCCAGTTCCTGCACTGGTTCAAGGTGAGAGAAGGAAACTGGAACTACAGTTCACAGAAGAATGAAAAGTTCTTGTTTCACCGTGGATCCAAGACACATGATTCTGCCATTGTTTCTTTCATAGGAATGAAACACCTACTTTCGAATGCCCATACTTCTGGGTTTAATGCTACAAGCATTTCTTTCTTTCTGATTTTATATCAGGACTAAATTATTATGCAAACTACCTAATTTTATCAAGGATGCTGCTTTGTAATACAATTTCAAATTCTGACAGATTACAGTTCTGCAGGAACTGGGCTTTTCAATCCTTGCTTTTGTTATCTTTTTTTTTACCCTGTATACCTACTTATGTCAGTGCTCTTGTTTCAACCAGCAATAAGCCTCCATGTCTCTGTCTTACTTTTTTTTTCCTTGGAAAACACCCCTCTCCTACCTAGTTTTTCATCTTGTTTGCTTCTTGTCTCTCTCAGATGGAGGTTCTGCTGCAGCAGAGGACAGGTTAACATCCTGGGGTTAGAACCAGCTCAGAAGGAAACAGGTATTTTCCTGCCAGCCACAAACTATTGGGATTCTCCCTACACAGAGGCAATTCAGGGAGAGGCTCCTGCCAATATAAATCTACTTGGGCTGTGTGTGTAAACAGAGAGAAGGACCAGAGACTATGAGCTCCGGAGGGAGATTGCTTCCTTGTGATAAACTAAGCTAATAAGTAAGTTTTAAAAATACCAAGACCTCAAATGTTGAGAGCTTCAAAGAAGGATCAAGTTATGCAAAAATTGTGGGTGACATTTTGGGCAAAAATGTTACTTTGCATCTGCCAATTGCATCCTTTATTTGGGCTTCAGAGACTGATTAGAAGGAAATCCAGTTAAAGAAAGAAGGAAGAGAGCAAAGGCCTTGCCTGTAACTCCACAGCTTACCCCTGCCAGTGCAGCACGCTACACTGGCATGCCAGAGCCACACAGGGAGAGGCCGAAAAAGTCTGTCCCCTGATTTGTGCCACCTGCCAATGTCTCCTAACTGCTGTTAGCTTACAGCAGAGAGCTGCTGTTTCTGACTAGCTAGCAGCCTGAGGCACTGAGAAGAGCAAGGAGAGACTTCCTGTGATTTCAAATACCTGTTCTGCTTTCTTCTTGGGGGGGCACGCTGAATTTTATATTGAAGCTTTGGGTCTATCAGCTCTGTACTCTGAAAATACGATCCATGCCACGCACAAACAATTACTACAGCTACCAGTCCTGTCCAGTCCTCGAATATTTCTCTCATGTATATGTCAAAAATCACCCATTCAACAGCCCAAAGCATTTACTTTGACATGGTACTTTTTTTTTTTTTTTTTGGATGAGCAATATTGTTAAATTAAATCGCCAAACCATAGATCTCTCGATGGACAGCATTCCTGAAGATTCAACAGTCTTAAGACTGATTCTTAGCACTGTTATTCTAAGAAGTTTGTATCTTTATATTTCATTCTGAGCATTTATTTTTCTTCAATATTTTGTTTTGTATTAAAGCTCACAAATTGAAATACAGCTTGGATCAATATCGTCTGTTTTCAGTTGTATCATAATGAAAGTAATCTCGCACGGTTTATACAAAAGACAACCTGTAGACCCCAGAAGAAATGGCTACTATGTCACCCGTGTAATGAGCCAAGCGTCTGTTTCACGTATTACTCGGGTCTTACGGCTATAGATGCTATATAGGTTAAAAATACACACTGCATTAAACAGGGTGGGGTGAAAAGGTTTTCACTGTGGTGGGTTTTTTTTGGTTTTTTTTTGTTTGCTTTTTTTTTTTTTTGTAGGAGTCGGTATTCGCAGGAAGGGACTAAACAGAGGAAACAAAACCGGAGTCAGTCAGCAGGGATAAATAAATTTGTTGAAAGGCAGAAAGAAAGGCAGACAGAAAGAAAGGCAGACAGAAAGAAAGGCAGACAGAAAGAAAGGCAGACAGAAAGAAAGGCAGACAGAAAGAAAGGCAGACAGAAAGAAAGGCAGGAAAAGGACACGGCAACCCCCCAAAGAGTCTGCAGAGCCCGCAGCACGGCGGCAGAGCGGGGAGCTGCCGGGCCGGGCGCTACCATGGACAGAGCCCGCCGCGCCGCCCGGCCCCGGCCGCGGGGAGGTGGCGGGAGCCGGGGCCGGGAGCCGGGGCCGGGAGCCGGGGCCGGGAGCCGGGCTCCCAGCGCGGCGAGCAGGCAGCGTCCCCGGGCAGGGCAATCCCTACAGGGAAATATTTCTTCGTGCAAAAGTTCTAGAGTCGCCGCTACCGGCGTGGGTGCCGGGAAGCAGGGTTACAGAGCAGGCGGCGAGAGCCAGCGGGCGGTTTTATTAGCTCTGCTGCATGCTCTTTTATGGCGATTTCCGACTTAGGTCAGCCTTCACTCTGTTGATTCAGGGCATCCTTCGGAACACCTGCCTCGGAGCAGTTACCGCGTTATTATTAGGCGAGCGCAAAAGCCATGAAGTTCAGTTGCAATAAAATGTTAATAAAAAAGTTTATTGCAGGGTGTGTAAACCTAAAATTTTAAATTAATCCAGAGAGCAGCTTACAGGCAACTTCAAAGGTTATTTTGTTAACCATAACTGTATCCTACTATTTACAATACAAAAGCTTTGTTAAATACATTTTGGTTTGGGCAAACTCTTCTTCCTGCAGGTTGATCCTGTAGAAGGGGAAATCATGACCCCTCATGGATTTTCATTTTTGGGTATACAGTATACTCAACATGGGAATTTCCTATTACCAGTTTTGTAGCATATTACTTCTGAAGGATGGTTGCCATTAACACCTATTTTTCCTGGATAATGTGATGCTAAAGGAAAATCTGAAACAGCAATAGAAAAGCTGAAATGGATCACGCTGACACTGCAGTTCAAGTAATTTTTCAAAAAGCTCCAAAAGTAGAGCTAATATCTTTAAACAGCCCAGTAGGGGCCAGATGCACTGTTATTCAAACCGATTTAGTATCATCAAAACCTGAAACTGAACTCAGAGGTAGAAGTGAAAATATATAAAGCTGGTTAAACTATCTGATGCTGTCCATTACTAAAATAAAATACTTCTTGCTCCAGTTGGATTTTTCTTAGTATCAACTTTCTCTCCAAAAGGTTAACACTCAAGTAACCTCACCAAGAAGCCAGTGATCTTAAAAACAAATCAACCAAAATGCAAAAGTGCATTGAATTATCAGAACCAGTTTGCATCATCTTACCATTAAGATTTGTAACATTTGCAGGAAATGCAAACTGAGATTGATATGTAAGTGGGCCGTAAGTTTTGGTGGGGCATGGCATTGCTCAGAATTGCCTCTGTAATATTTCCTTTCAGACAAATAGACACCTTGACTTGATGTTTTTCATTTACATTTCTCAAATTTTAGTTTTTGAAAATCAAGAGGATCCATCAAAATTGATGCTTTCATGAAAAGTGTTCTCAACTTTGATAATCTGTTGGGGTTTTATTTGAATAAAAATATTAAAGGTCTGCCACAAAGGAAGACAACAAGCTATTTGTTCCAAATATTTGCTGCAGACTTTGAAGAGTCTTACTCAGTCTCGCCTGCTGATCCTCTGCGTAGACCCTGATCCTGCACCACCATCTATTTCAGGAGTCTCAGGGTCAGGTCCCTACATCATCTCCATCAATGTTGTCAAGGTGTGCAAGTGTAATAAATACGACTGCAAAACACACCCACAGATATCACTTCAGCACTTAAGTAAGTAAGAAGATGAGTTTTTCCTCCCCTGCTAAGCGCCCAACTGCCACAAAAACAATGGAAAACCTCTGAACACTCAGCAGCTTTTGAAAACCAGAAGCCTGGCTTTAGATGCTCATCTTTCATTTTTCTTATTTCTATTTTGGGGAATAACTTTTCATGCTCCCTGTTTTAAGAACACTTGAAATTATGACCACAGAGTCTCAATGGTAAGTTTTGACCCTCTGTTTTCAGTCAGGCCAGGATGATGGTCTTCTATTTGCTCTTCTTCCATTACTTGGAAAACAAAAGAAAACCAAAGATAGAAGTATTCTTTCCAGATATCACTTCCCCTGGTGGTGGGAATCCTAGTGGAAAAACTATGAATCACTTTTTAAACTCTTGTTTAACCAGGCATACATATAGGTTAGTGCCCCCTACACACACCACTATAGTTGAATAGCCACACACCCACCCACAGCCAGGTACCCTTCAGCATTGGAGAGCATCGGGGAGGTTGTGGTCTAGGGCTGCCACCACAAGCTCTGGCTGTGGAAGTGCTGCAGGTGCAGGCCTCGGGATACCTGCTGTGGGGTTGGCACCCAAGTGTCACAGCAGCCCCGGGCAGGTGCATGGCAGTACTAGGAACTTCCTAGCACACTGCCAGTCCCTCACAGCTGCTTAAATCACACTGAACCACGCCCCAGCCCCTGGAGCAGCCCAAACCTACAGGCCAAGGTTGTGAAATCACCACTAAAAACACAGCACAGAGTCTTCACACCCCTAAAACCTAAAGGAGCCCAGCTGAGAAATGGGTTCATTGCAGTGATACCTGGTAGCCTTTGCAGGATTTAGTAATGAAACCAACTAAAACTGCCTTTCCTCAAAACATGCATCACTCCTGCAGCCTCAGCTTTGAATACTGCTCGCTACGGTTCCCCTGGGGGGTGTCAGGGATGGAGTCAGCAGTCACAGGCAACAGCAGCATCCAAGTGAAGCGATCTTGCTAACCCCGAAGTTACAGCCAGCAATGCTTCTGAGCTTTCGCTGTCTTTCTCAACAGGCAAACCCTGGGAACCTAATGGCTATGCAGAGCCCTTCTATCCCAGTTTCCACCATCACAGCACTAGGCTTCAGTTTTTCAAGCTTTTTTAAACAAAAACGTTTCAGGATATTCCTCAATGCAGAGAGGAAGTCACCAAACTGTAGGGTAGGGAAGAGGGTTGTTTGGAGGCTTTGCTAGCCAAGTAATAAAAGTATAATTAATTTCATCCAGAAGTCTTTCCATGACCAGAGAAGAACCACATGAAAATTTGCTATGAGAGTATTTTTGCAAGACATTCTGGTAAGTGGTGCAACATAACAATGCCAGTCTGGCTGTATTTACCACAACTTCACTACAAACATTGCAGCACGGGTAATTTCAGAAAAATAACAGATATTCTTCCTACCCGAGAGGCGACTGAGACCGGTGGGTACTGAGTGTTCTGCACATCAGACTGTGCCTTACCTTCTCGCATGCTCTGGAAAACTACCTCAGGCCCATATTTGCACCCACACCAGAGAGGAAGCTCCAACAGGAGCAATGTCTGCAGCCTGCTTTTGGCTGCCTCACCTCCAGGTACTCCTCATCAAACTTGATGAGGGAACAACCTATGGGTCAGGAAAATTATTTTGCTTGCAGAAGCCTGTATCCAGGTGCCATCCTTCCCAAAGTATTGCTCAGCTTCAACCTGCAACAGAAAACTCCATTCTCCTTCCCTCTCAACTCACTCTGAGTAACAGGCTACATCTGGGGCAAGGCACCTGCTCTGCATCCTGCTTCCCCAGGTGTTGGGGAAGGATGACCCTACCAAGAGGCACAGCCTGGGTGAACTATCTCTCTGCAGGCTGAATATCCTTTGCTTTGAACAAAGCCTTGTAACTGGAAATGCTTTTGAAGTGACTGGAAGAAAGTGCACGGTACGAGAAGCAGAAGGAGGCACACAGCCTGCGCTGCCCTCGTTTGGCCCTGGGCTCCTGTTGTCCACAGCAAGTTGCTTAATGTTGCTGGGCCTCAGGTGCTTCTCCACAGGCAGGATGATACCTCCCCAGGACCCTGAGGAGTGGCTTAGGGACTGAGAACTATATAAGTAGCCCCTATATAAGCTTTCGTCAAGCTCTCAACTGTACTATTTCTGTAGGGTTGAGTACATAGTTATGACAGTCCTCCTATAAATCATCACAGCTTGCCGAGAGTCAGGATTTTAAGGGACGTTCACATAACACTGGCCCTTAGTTCAGCATTAGTACTTGCATGGGAAAAATAAAATAATAATAATAAAAAAGAGTATGTGGGTAACTACAAAACAAACACTGAAGTGATAGCTTTTGCCCACAGCAACTGAAATCCAAAGAAAAGCAGATGTATGGAAGTATTTAGCCAACTTTCCATTGTTTTTTTGAAAACGGAGTACAAAAGAGCCCAGTGCCCACTCTGACAGGGATCCCTGCTTCCCCTGGCTCCCAGCTTTGCTCTAACCCTGTGGACAGCCTAATCCCACTCCAGTGGAAACCAGCAGCAAGCCTTCTCCCAGCTTCACCTCAGGGAGTAACTCTCCCTGAAAAACACTCAGGCAAAAGGACTAGCCTTTCTATGCTAAAAAAAAAAGAAAAAAGAAAAAAGCACCACAAGTGTCATCCCCCCCCTTTAAAAAGGGAACTTTAGAGAAAAGATGTTGCAGGGGACATAAATCACGCACGGCTCTTTCAGAAACTGGGCTGGTGGACAAATAAATAAATAAATAAATAATCCTGCCTCCTCGCACTGCTCCCAGGGAGAAGCGGGAGCAGCCCGGTGTTCGCCGGCCGCCGGGGGAGCGGCGGGATCCCTCCCCGGGCAGGATAAGCTATTGCCTGCAGCTGAGGGAGGTGCAGGTGGGGATGAGGGCACGGCGGCGGCTCCTGCCCCGAGGATCGCTTTCGGGGTTTTACGGGCAGCAGGCGATGTCGCTACACGGTCTCGGGCTTATTTCGAAGTGTCCCCTGAACCAGAAAACTTTACACCTGGGAAGGGGGCGCGGAGTAGCCGAGCGCTTCGCCAGCGCGTCTCTCTCCCGGCTCGGCAGAGCCCCGGAGGAAGGAAGCAGAAGAAGTAAATAAAAGTTCCGAAACTTGCAGAGTCTGTCGCTGTCCCCTGCCTGGGGCCGGAGCTCCGAGAGCTCCGCTGGTCCTGGTCGGGAAGCACTCCCGGGGGTGCCCGGCGGCTGGGTGCGGGCTGGCGCCCGCTCGGGATCGAGGCGGGGTAGAGGGACCGGCCGCCCCCGGCGTGTCCCGCCCCGCTGCGCTGCCAGCGCGGCGACCACCGGCAACGGTGACGGGCTCCTGCGCTGCCTGCCCGCCCGCGCCCCCCACGCGTGCCGGGGTCCCGCAGCGCCGGGGAGCACGGCGAGGGGCGACGTCCCTCCCGCAGCTGCCGGGCAAGGGCTCGGTTACTCTCTTAGCAAGAGGCTTTTGCAGCGAGCGCGGTTTTGCAGCACAGACCGTGCGTGGTGCGCTGCTCGCTGCCCATCCTGTGCAGCTCTGGCTTCTGCCGCGGGATAAAACTGTGTTGCTGAGCACTGGATGGGAACAAAAAACCCACAACCGAAGATCTTGATCATAAAAATATGAATGGGTGGTTGGGGATGAAATGGTACGCGCTGAGCCGGTGGGATCGAGGGATTTGCTTGTCCCAAAGAGATCTTTTAAACAGCAATCTGACAAATCGAAGAGGGGTTTACCGTGCCGGTGGGCTGGGTGTCTTATTTCAGCGAGTCACGTACCATTAAAGAGGCACTTCTACACGTTCGCGGTGAGGCGACGAGGCATTAAAAGCTGCTCGCTCGTGGGGAAAACCCGCGGCGGCAGCGCTTGGGGAAAGGGTTAACCCGCTGGCCGCCCTGCCTCTGAAATGATGGTAAATTACCCGGCGCGTTCTCCCGGGGAAGAAATTAGACTTCAAAAGGGCTGGAGCCCTCCTGAATATATATCAAGCAGATGGGCTGATGTGCTGTCTCGCTGATGTGCAGTTGATTAACCGCCCCATAAAAGTGCAGCAGCCCCGCTCGCCCGCGGCGGGTGCGCGCCGCCGCCCGCCGCTCTCCCGGGCACCCCGGCGGCGGTAGCGCGCCTCTCCGGGGCTGCTGCCTCGGTATAGAGCAAGGGAGGGGGGGAAAAGGGGTGTCCGCCGCAAGGGACCGGGAAAGGAAGAGAAGAAGAGAGCAGAGGGGAAATAACCAGAGGGAAGAGCCGGGGGAGGAGGGGGAAAAAAGAGAGAACGGGGAAACACATTGGGGTGAAATGCAAAGAGAAATCTCTGCATAAGCGGAGGGGATTTGCTCTCCCGCTCCCAAACCCCGCTTTCCCCGGCCGCGCTACAGAGAGCCCATCCCCGCCTCGGCCCAAACTCCCGTCGCAAGTCCCGGCTACCCGCCGAGCTGAAGCGGGTGCGGCGGGTCGGCACCCACGCACCCCGAGTATCCCCGGTTAAACCGAGCTGGGGGCGAAAAGCCGCGGGAAGCGGCGGAGGAGCCGAGCGCTCCCCGCTCCCGGCTGCAGGACGGGGCAGGGGCGGCCGCTCCGCCGCCGGCGCCCCGCGGGGAAGCGCCCGGCTGCGGCACCGGCCGGGGGGGCCGGGGACCCCGCACCCATCCCTGTAGCAGCTCGGTCAAGACGCCTTCTCCCTCCTCCCGGTCCTAAGCGGGGAGGGAGAATTGCACACGCCAGAAAGCCACCCATTGTGGCGTTTAAATGCCTCGCCGCTCAAACCGCCTTTGACACGCCTTGGCTGGGCTCCCAAAGGCATCCCGTGCCATTTGATAGCACTTCAGAAGAGGCCTCTCTGTCTTCCCCGCTCCGGGGCAGCCTGGAAGTGGCCAGAGCCGGCGGAGGCAGGGCATTCACCGCACAAGAGCAGCGCAGCCAGCGCGGCCGCGCTCTCACCGAGCTCTCCGGGGGTGCAGCAGCTCTGAGAAAAGGACTTCGGGAGAGTCAGCCTGAAGTTAAACGGGGGGATGGCGGCAGGGCTTTCCGGGGCCAGACCCCAGCTCCGGGAGGGCTGCCGGCTGCGCGCCCCGGCCCCGCCGGACACCCAGCCCCGGGGAAAGCCCCTTGCAGCGTTGCAAGGACTTGGCCGGACCGGCCAGCTTGCCCCCGTGTCCCCGGGGAGCGCGGGTGCTCCTGGCCCCAGCCTGGGCGCTGCGGGGCTGGGCTGCCCGCCGAGCGGATGCTCCCCGCGCCGGGCTGGCAGGTCCCCGCCTCGCCCACGCACAAGCCGCCCCCTCGCCCCTTCCCCGCATTTTTCTCTCCCCGCTCTCCCGGACCGGCGCGTCCCGGGCAGATGCGAGGGTGGGTGGCCGGACCCCCAGGACGGCTCCTGCCGGGTGCCGGGGTCGGTGCCCGGGGGCGGCAGGGCCAGAGGCGGGACCACCCGTGCCGGGGGTGCACAGCGGGGCCCAAGGCGGGAGGTGCCCGCTCGGGGACGGGGCTGCGGGGCGGAGAGGGGCCGGGGCGCTTCCCCCTGCTCCTGCACGGTAGGCAGCAGGGGGTGACTGCCTGTCTCCATCCCCGCTGCAGCGGCTCGGACCCCTGTGAGCGTGTGCACGCGTGTGCGTGCGTCCACGCGTGTGTACGCCTGTGCGCCCGTGCGTGCCGGCCTCCGCGTGGGCTCGCCCGTGCCTCTGTGGGCGCCTGCCTCTCCGCGCTGTCGGAGCAGACACGCTGGGCCGTTCCTGCGTATCCTTTCCTCCTCCTTTGTCTCCCTTTCTTTGGCTTTGACTCTTTCAGGTGCCCCGGCGGTGCCCTCGCGTGCTGCTGGTTGCTGGGAGGTGGCGTGGCTGCCACTGCGCTGCTGTTGTGCGAGAGGAGGGAGGGAAGGGGGCTTGAATGCTGGCTGTTGTGCTCGGCTGGGGTTGGGGGGCCGCCGAGGAGGAGGAGGAGGAGGAGGAGGAGGCCGATGATGATGATGATGGAGGGGAGGGGGTGACGATGGAGCTCACCGCGGGCGCGCAGCTCCCTGGGGAGACGCCTGAAAGGCCGCTGCGCTCACCAGCTGACAACGCGTGCTCCGCTCCAGACACGGCGCACCGCGGCCGGGAGCGAGGCCAGACCCCCCCTCCGCCCCCCGGACCCCCCCATTGTCCGCCCCATCGCATTGTCCGCCCCGCTCTAATTAAGAAACACTGGCCCCACGGCCAGCTCCCCCCCACCCCCCCGTGGTCCCTGCGCTTTTCTGGTCTCCCCTCGCCGGGTTTAACCCTTTCCCCCCCTTCTCTCCCTCCTCCCTCCCCGAGGCCAGCGGTTGAGCAAACAGCAGCCGAAGCGCTGGAAGGCAGCGATGCGCTCCGGCCGCCGCGCTGCAAACTCGCCCCCCCCCCCCCCCACCGCCGCGCCTCGCCCCCCCCCTCCAGTCCCCCGAAATCCCAGCGCTAAACCCCGCCGCCGAAACGGGCGGGCAGAGCCCCGCACCGGAGCCCGCGGCTGCGGTTTATCCGGCGACCCGGGCTCAAAAGGCAGCGGAGCCGCCGTGAGCCTCGCACAAAGGCGACCACCTCCCCTAGCCCCCCCCCCCCCCCCGGTCGTTTTGCACACCCCGGAGGATATTTAGCGTTCAGCCAAAATTTAACGCTCGGATAGTGCGCTTCTGGCTCGCCCTTTCCAAATAAAAGCCCGTTTAAGATGATAAAACCCCACGAAGCAGCAAAGGGGGCGAAACTGCTTCCAGGGGCTGGTGCGCGTCCCCGCTCTTGTTAAAAAACTTTGCGCTAGTCTATACAAAACAAACACTGTCGCAAGCTCAATAAAGCGATTTATCCATCTTCATTACTTAAAGAAATGTTGTCTCTTTGTTTGTTTGGGAGATATTAAGCATGCTTAGCTTGCAACACATAGTTGATTCCTTTGCTAGTATCTTGGATACTTGGATCTGACTTTGGAAGGTAGGAGCTAATTGCTAATAATGGAGAGAAAGGAACCAGCCAGCATAGCGGGAGTGGCCTGGCATATGGGGAATGAGCAGTCTGAAATACTCAATATTCAAGTTTCCAAAATATTAATGAGATTATAGCAACCTGCAGCTATACGTTACAGCTTGTTAACGGAGTCTAAGAGAGGGGGGGCCTGCCAAGCGGTTGTTATGCAAACTCTATAGCTGAACCTTAAAATGGAAATGCGGCTGGGTACCTCTTTCAAAGAAGTGTTTAAAAAAAAAAAAGAAGAAAAAGCCCCTCAGACAGCCCGTGCTGCGCCGTCGCTGCGAGCACCACCGGCGCCACGCCGTGCGCTCATCTGCCGGGGGAAGGGACCCCGTCCCAGGGAGCGGGGAGGATTTTGAGCTGCGCTTGTCAACCCCTTCGCGTCTCCGCAGCCGCAGAGGCAGCGCCCGGGACGGCGGGGCCGAGGGAGGGTGCGCGCACCCCTTCAACCCACGGCCGTCCCGCCGGCACCCCGGGACCCTCTCCGGGGGGTGCTGCCCCGACCCACGGCGGCAGCCGCTTCCCCCGCGCTGAGCACATACCCAAAACAAAACAAATAAACAAAACAACACCCCCAGCCCCCCCAAAAAATTGGTGCTACTGTGCTCCGCCGCATCACTCCCGTGCTGCGAGCCCACGCGTGCTCCCTAAGAAGCGAGACCGGCTCCCAGGGCCCAGAAATAAATGCCGTAAACCAAAGGTGACCCAACCCCAAAAAGCCGGCCGTTTTTAGGACGGGAAATGACCCTACCGATGAACTTTTCACCCTGCGGGACCGTACCCCGCCTCGGCAGGTACGGGGCGGCGGCAGCGGCGGCCGCGGGTGTTTGCGGCGGGCGGGCAGGACGGCAGCCCGGGGTTACCGGGGGGGCAGGCGCCCGGTTTCTGCAGGGGAAAGCGACACTCTCACGGGCTCCGCTCCCGCGGGGGCTGCTCGCTCCCGGCCGCGCCTGGTTAACTGATCGCCCCTTAGGCCCCCCCCGGTGTCACCGGCTGAACCCAGCGGGACCCCGGCACCGGCACGGCTCCGGCTTAGCCCCGGCTCTGGTGTCACGGGCAGGCTGGGCAAAGTGTCAGCCCCCTCCGGGTTTAATCCGGTTGAGCTCAGGGGCCACATCCTGCTCCCCCGGCGACCCGCCGCGCTGCTCGCGTGTCCCCAAAACCCCGCCGGCTTTCCCAGCCCTTTCCGCACGGCTTACGCCCCCCCCCGCGAGACAGACGAGGCTCCGTGGGGGCACCCGCTCGTGTCCCCGCCGAGGGGGGGGAGCGAGAAGGGAACGATGTGACTCGAGCGGCGGTGCGGGGCCAAGCGGCTACCGAGCAGCGCCAAGCCCCTCACCCTGCACTTGTTGCAATTACCCCGGCTCAGCTGGGAACGGCGGGACGGAGATGGGGCCCGATCCCGGCGGTGCAGGCAGCGGGGGCAGCCCTACTCCACGCGGGGCACAGACCCCCCGGCCCCGGGGTCCGCGCGGTTCCTCTGCAGGGAGCCGGGGCGGCGCGGCCGGCCGGCTCCCGGGGGCATCGCCCGCCGGGGGCTGTCCCGCTCACCCTCCGCCGCCGGCTTTGGACACCACCCCGGCTCGGGGCGTGCGAGGGGAAAAGCGAAACCCGACCGCGCTTTCAGGCTGGTTTTGTTTTTTTTCCCACGTTTATTTGATCTCAAAAATGTTTAAAATTAAAATACATAAAACAATGGCAGCTGGCTTTGCTAAAATTAAAATAAACGATTCTCGTCGTAGAAAAGGGGTTTTTTTTAAAAAAAGAGAAGCAGAAATAGTAGCAAACACTCCATAATAAATACGTTTCCTATTACCACAAAAGCAAAATAAACGGACATAAAAGTTTGACACGACAAAACTGTTTTCGTTTTTAAGAGAGCGTTAGGATTAAGTGGCTTAATTAAATATTGGTCTCCAATTGGCAGTTAGTTTGTAGCTTTCCTCTTGAAACCGCATCTCCAGCCGCTGATAAAGTGCTTGCGCCAAGTTTCCCCCCAAAAGACGCCGACATGGTGCGCTAAGGAAAATCCACCTTTTCTCCGCTATTTACAGGACAAGACGGTGCGTTATTTACATTTGTGTGTGTGTGTGTCCACAGCAATACGACCCAGGGCAGGATCGGTGTCCTGGATGACGCGGGTGTCAGCGCGGGTGCACGCCCGGGTGTGGAGGGCGCCGGCGGCACCCCCGCCCGCCGGCAGCAGCGGCAGCGGCGGCAGCGGCGGCAGCGGCAGCAGCGGCAGCAGCAGCAGCAGCAGCGGGGCCAGACTTGTTTCTGGTGCATCAGCTGCTGGCCGGCGCGCAAGCCGGGCTCGGCGCTGCAAAGTGGCGTGTTGGCAGGAGGGAACGAGAACGACTTCTAGGCAAAAGAAACTTTAGAAGTGGTAACTAAAAATAATAAAAAAAACCCCAACCAACTCTGACAGATAGGGCGCGTACAGTCACTCGCTAACACCCTGGACAAACCGAGGAGCTGCCCGCGGGTGGGAGAAGAGGGGGCGGATTTCAAAGCGACCGAGGGGAGCCGATGCCACCCGAGACGGCGCAGCGGCCGGCCGCTCACCCCGCGGCGGAGTCCGTGCTCCGAGGGGCGGCCGCGGCCCCGGCCCCGGCGCGGCCCGGGGGAGGTGCGGGGGGGTGCTGGGGCCGGCGCCCCCGCCCTAGCTGGCCTCGTCCGAGTCGCTGTAGTGGGAGCGGGGCGAGAACTCGCCGTCGCTCCTGTGGGACCGGGGCGACGTTTTGCTCCTCTCCTGCGGCGGCTGCCCGGGCTGCGGCATGAGGAGGGCGGGGGAAGGGGCTCTCTGTCCCATCAGGGCGCCCTCCGCAAAGGAGGGGAAGTGCAGCGGGTCGAGCTGCACCGAGTAACCCCCCGCGGCCGGCGGCGGGGGGAAGCGAGTCCTGCCGTGCCCGGGGGGCGAGGCTCTCGACGGCCCCGGCTGCGGCGCCGGCGGCCCCGGCGGCGGCCCGGCCCCGGCGGCGCAGGGCGGCTCGAAGGCGGCCCCGCGGTGCTCGGCCTTGCCGGGGGCGTCGGGGGGGGCGGCGGGGCTGTGCAGCAGCTCGGCCAGGGCGCTGATGTAGATCTGCGCCATCTGCAGCGTCTCGTACTTGGAGAGCTTCTTGTCGTTGTTGAAGGAGGGGATGACGTTGCGCAGCTGGTCGAAGGCGTGGTTCAGCCCGTGCATCCGCCGCCGCTCCCGCGCGTTGGCCGCCAGCCGCCGCTGCTTCTGCACGCCGCTCACCTGCGCCCGCAGGCCGGGCCCGCCGCCGCCCCGCGGCCGCCCGCCGGCCGCCGCCGCGCCCCGCGCCCCGCCGGGGCTGCTCCCGCCGCCCCGCGCCGCGCTCCCCGCCTCCGCCGCCTCCTCCTCCTCCCCGGGCAGCAGGTAGCGGGGCGAGGCGGCGGGCAGGCGCGCGGCGCAGCACACGCCCAGCCAGCCCGGGGCGAAGCCGCAGCCGCCCGCCTCCGGGCCCAGCGGCGGCTCGGGCGGCCCCGGCTGCCGGGCGCCCTCGGCCCAGGCGCCGCGCGGCAGGCTCATGGCGCTAGCGCGGGCGCCGCGCGCCCATGGGGGCCGGGCCGGGCAGGGCAGGGCCGGGCCGGCTCGCGGCGCTGCCCGCCCGCCTCGCGCGTGGCGGCCCGACGTCTCCGGTGTCGGCCGGGCGCCGCGCCCCCCTTTAAGGAGCGGCACGCGCCGGGGTCCCCCCGCTCCCCCTCCCTCCCTCGCGCCCCACCCCTCCCGCCGCCCGCCCTCCACTCGCGCCGGTCGCGTGTCGGCGCGGCCAATGGCGCGCGCGCGGGGGCCGGCGCGTGCGGGGAGCCAATGGCGCGCGGGGCGCGGCCCGCCCGGCGCGCGGCGCGGGGGAGCGGAGGTTGGGGATGGGGGGGCGGGGGGGAGCCGGCGGCACGCGCGGGCCCGCCCCGCCCCGCCCGGGGAGGCGCGCGCCTGGCGGCCGCCCTGCGCGCGGCGGTGCGGGGAGGGAGAGGGGGGTCGGGGAGCGCCCCGACAGCGCGGAGACCGGCGGCGGGCAGCGGCGGGCGGCCCCGCCGTCGGCGGGAGCCGGCGCCCGCCGCTGCCACCGCTGAGGACGCTCCGTCGCGGCCGCCGGGGGAACCACCCGTTTCTTTTCCCGCCGGGCCCCCGGCCAGCCCCCGGCGGCCAAACCCCGGGGGCTCCGGTAAATGCCCGCCTTGGCGGGCACGGCGCCCTGCCTCCCCGCGCCGGGCGGGGGTAGCCGTCGGTCCGCCCCGCGCTCGCTTCGGCCGCCGCGGCGCTGCCCGAGCCAGCGGCACGGAGCGCTGCCGGCCCCGGCGCGCTGCCGCGGGGTGCCCCGGCGGCGCCCCGGCAGCCCGGAGCCTGCAGGCGGCCGCGGATGCGGCGCTGCGCCGCTTTGCGGGGGTGCAGCCGCCAAGCTGCCGAGTGCGTGCCCTTGATTTCAGCGCGTCGATCCCCGGGACGCGCGGGGAGCCCGCGCGGGACCCGGTAGGTGAGAAGCGGCGGCGTTTGCAGCCGGGACGGCACATGTGCGTCGCACCCGGAGCTGCCGCATTTTCGGCAGGGTCCCGCTCCCCCGCGAGCGAGTTCTTTTGTTCGGCCAACAATAGCTCCCCAAAGGTGGTGAGAGGGAAGTAACTCCGTGCACGCATCTTAACGTTCCTTCCGAGCAGCCTCCCCTCCTGCCACCACCGCCCGCTTAAAGAGGAAAAGTGGAGGTTTACTCGTGTGAATAGGCGTGTTGAGAACAAAGTGATGGGCACAGTATGAGGTAGATATGTTTTTTCAAACGTGAATGACTCGCAAGCCGAGGAGGGAGCGAGGGAGCGCAGCAGCTCGAAGCCATGCGGCGGTGACATAAAGTGAGCAACCGTACCAGTTTGTTGGGCTGGCCGAGCGCGCTGGGCGCATTGCAGGCGCCTGGGGCCCACCTTCCACAAACAAGTGGATGTTTTCGAGCGAACAGGACGTTGGTGGTTTGCGTTCTTTAAAAAGAAACGGAGGCAAGCCTTCGCTATTCTTTTCTGCTTGCAATTATGTTTCGACGGCAAAGCTGCTGGGTTTTTTTCCTCCCGAAACAAGTGGTCAATTTCTGATCAAAATGAAAATGTTTCTTGGGTAAGAAAGATGAAGAGGAGCAAAAGTTTATGTTTGTGCTCTGTTTCTGTGTGTAATCCATGAAGTTGGCAGGCTATCTATTTGTATCCGGCCACAACTTTTATAAGCTGCTATCATATTACCACACACACATAGATGCTTTTATCATTAAAAAAAAAAAAAAAATCCTCTCTCCACCGTGCTGAACGATACTGTTTGCCAGCTAAATACCCAACCCTCCGGCTTTCCTTCCCAGGCACCGCCTGTTCCCTCACCCGGGCCCCGGTGGCACAAGCTTGCTTTGCAAGGTGCCCTGCTGTACTCTCCTCCCCGGGGTTAAGCCTGCGCGTCCCCGTTTCGAGCGCCGGGTGCTGCGGCTGCGAGCTGCTCGATGCGAGGACCGCGGGCCAAAGCTTGGAGATGAGCGGGAGCTTTGCCAAGCGGGAGCCGCTGACACGCGTTTCCAGAAGCCTAGCAAGCTCGCAGGCATGGGAGAGCAATGACGGCGTGGTGCTGAAGTCTTAAACACCTCACTCCCGGCCGGTGGGCCACGGGGCTGTTGTTCCCTGACAGCAGGCCCAATCCTCCAGCCCACAAGCCACCCGCTTTCCAAGGCCGCCTGGCCAGGATGCCAGGTATGGAGGGGAGCGGCGTCCCACTAGCATCCCGCGTGGATGCGGGGCGACTGGTGCCCAGGAGGGGCCCTGGCCTCCAGGTACCCCACGCTCCTGGCAGGGCCAGGGCTCCCGGCAGGTGCTGGGGGGCTTCCCTTAGCAGGACCACAGTGATTTTAAGGAGCGCAGGGGAGATCAGCCAAACACCCTGGCACACTCCTCGGACGGTCAGCCCGGCTGAGAAACACTACCAGCTGCTTATTTTTCAAGCGTGTGTTTTGTGAGCGCGTGCTTTGAAACTGGAGGCATTTGAGACTCGCTCGGTAGTTTGCCTTTGAAAGGGCAGGCACAAAAAAGCCGTTTTCCCCACCAACACCACCGCTCAGAAGGGGGAAAAATATTTCACTGAAACCCATTGCTCTGCATACGCCCATATCTGCTGTGCGCGCACATGCACTCAGAGTCAAAGTCAAAGGCGAAGGGTGGTGTGTGTCAGCGCTGGGTTTAGCTCTGCTCTCCCAGAATAAGATAAATGTAAGTGATGAAGAACTCCTGGGGCTGGCTGAACTCATTTTGTATTCAACACTGCCCGGCCCTTTTCTCTTCCCTTTCTCCCTCTCTTTGTATGTTCAAGCCTACTTGAGTTTCTTTTTTTCTTTTGTAGAAGTTGGTTCTTTTGAAGCGGTTCAAGGCACGCCCTGCCGCAAAGGGAACTTCACGGGAGTCGGAAACACAGGCACACCGGTCTGAAACACTTACTGTACAATAGCAGGAATGTAGGAAGCCTTGAAAATGAATCTGCTCTCTCTAAGAAAGTGTCAAAGCTTTCAGAGGAAAACAAACTGAACTTATCCCCGTATCTTTATGCAGATTTCCCCCCGGTCCTCCATTCCCCCCCCAGTCTGGGTAAGGGCCGAGGCAGCGACTCGGGGTCAGGCACATATTAGTGTTACAGAAAAATGGGTTACAAAAGGGGGGGGGAGAACAGACTTGCAAAAAGCCTCCTCTATCATTACAGCCAGAGACATTTTCAAAGCACACAAAGCACATGGGTCAGCACTCAGCTTAATTGTACTCAACAGTCTAATTCCTCATTCAATCCCACTGCAAGATCAGCCGGCTGCTCTGCAGGCATCACCACCGGTTAGGAAGTATTTTACTCCTCTTCCCTTTCCCCACTTTCTCCACATGTTCTCCCGATTCCTCCCTTCCTTTCGAAAAGCAGGGGGGACCCTCTCCGTGTCTCTCTCCCAGCTCGCGAGCTGGCCTTCAGGCAGTTAAACGCACAAGTGGATAGAGACAAAGTTGTGAGTGTCACTTACCGAGGTCAGGTAATCCTCGCTGAATCCCAACCGCAACCTGCCCCACGCCTCCAGCAAGGGGAGGGAAGGGGGATTCCTGCCCACCTGGTGACTGACCTGCACCCTGGAGCGGCAAACCCCATCTAGAAGCTACTACAGTGAGCTACAACAAACACATAAAGACAACGCACAGCCTGGTAATTTTCAGTCTCATCTACTGCATCATCAGAATATTCACCCAAAGAAAGTGTTCATATTTACATTATTCAGAGCAAGTGAGCTTAAAGCAGAGGGGGTCCAGCAGCAAGTCTTCCTTAGACTCCTCCTATGATCAGTGCCTGATGCTTTACTGTCAAATGTGTTTTAAATACACATTAGAAGTGACGACTGCAAGGAGTGCAAAAGCCCAGGTACCTGGGACATCACTACGGACTCCAACATTTGTGAAACCTGCCCCTTTCCACTCGTGAACAATCAGGACCACGTTGCTGCTGAAGCAGACGTGCTCTCATTTCTGCAGAGCAATCTTCCTAGGCAGATCATTACAATTACCTGATGTCATTCGCTTTGACTCATTGAGGGTCTATAACACTAATTCCCATTTCTTGGTGACATTTACCCCCGTAAAGATCTAGCGCAGACCTACGCTCTGGGCCTAACTCCGCAGACACTTTCTGTTGTGTACAGTTAATTCTAGTGCAAGTACTCCCACTGCCTCCACGAGAAATGCAAAGCATCGCTGTAACAATACTTGCCTACCTCCTGGGGTCATTGTAAGGCATAACGAATTCAGCTTTGTAATATATTTGGAAATCTTATCTATAGAATTTATACCTACATACACTTTGCCCTTTATTTAAATGGCTATAACTGTTACTGAAAATTTAATTTATGCTCTTATTTTAAAAAGAAAAAGCTTTATATTCAAGGAAGCATCGCTCATAATAACAATTTTCCTTTGGTCACTTTGTTTTAAACACGTTCTTGTTTTTACACCCAGCTTGGCAAGGAGTTTCCTCTAAAATTGCTAAATGCCTTCATTCCCACCAAAGTCTCTGAGAGTGGAGGCACTTCTCAGCTGTGGGACACTTTCAAGAACCAACATGCAGGGGTTTGCAGGGCTGTTGCCATGTCTGATAAGTACTGCCATCGCCCCAGATGATCAGAAGACCTGGTTTGGAAGGCAGCAAGCAGTTTCTTCCAGTCCTAAGCTCGGAAAGCCTGACCGCAGAGGTCTGCATTTGCTTGGTTACTGCTTCTGACAGTAACTGTAACCCAGAGAGCTAGCAATAGCTCAGACAGGCAGCTTTTGGACAGGATCTGCGTTAGCAAGTACGTCCCAGAGCTAAGCCCTTGGAGGAAGAAGAGTTAATGACTTCAAAAAAATTATACCCTGCACAGAACTGGAAGCTTTTCCTTGCAGTGCAAGACTGCTTTAATGCAATGAAAACGCTAGTATTCTGACGCTAGTGTTTCCCAAGGGATCTGTTTGTGTCCGAGGGTTTATACCTTCCCCCATCCTTGATCTCCTCATCTCTTTAATAGCAATGTTACTCCAGGTGTAGTTTGTTCACCCTTTGCAGCAGGAACAATTTGGATGGGCCTGTGAGCGCTGACACGCACCACCCACAGGTCCATCGTTTTAGTCACTCTCGAAATGAGCAACAACAGAACGCTAATAACTGTCTCCTGCTTAAGACATCGCATGCTAGAAAGTGCTTTAAAACAAGTATTGTTTAGCATGCTGTCATTAGGCTGTTACTTAATGTGTTTTACTGATACAAATCACTTAACCAAGAAAACGACCAGTGCTATCAACAGTTTTACAGCATAAGAACACCACTTCATCTGGTTTAAGATTGGAGAGTTAACATCCATCCATCCATAGAGAAAATATATTCCCTTCAAATCACATCTTGCTCTCAATGGCTCTTGCACGAGAGCCCGGGGAGTACTCCAGATTTCTAGGCACATAGAATTGCTGGTATTAGTTGTTTGGGTTTTTTTTTAAACTGATCGCCACAGCATTCCCTCTTTCACTGTTGCTTTAGCCATTGCACAGAGTATAGTCATAAAGGTTTGCTTTGGGAAAAGATTCTAATCATAGGCTTGAAGTACAAACAAAAAATTTAGCTTGCAGACTCTCTGTGGCACAGTAGTAACACATTTCAGTGGACAAGTGGGAAAAAATAACTGTTGATGTGTAATCAAGAGGAAAAAAGGAAAAAAGCTGACATCTGAAACAGTCTGTGTTGCCTCTCAACAACAGCGTTACTAGAGCAGTAACCTGGGAGCGTGGGGGGGGTTGCTTCAATCGTACTGGGCCTTTGATACGGGGTTCTCACATCCATCACCCACAAAGCTCTTGGCAATTAGGCGGCCGTGTGCCTGAAGGAGGTTTCTTAGTAGTGGAAATGCCAGCCTGGAATTTGAACCTTTGCAGGCCTCCCGAGGAGAGAAGGTCTCTAAAATGCAAAGAGTAAATATTTACAGTCACAGAAGCCACAATAATGCAGAGAACAGTGGTCCCTCTAAGGGGAGAAAAGCAAGTGAATGGACCCAAGCTGGTGCTGATCAGCACCTCACATCAGTCCCCCGGAGCAGAGAGTACTTCCCCACGAAAGAAACACTTGTCAGCCAAGAAAAAAATACTACCTTGCCATCCATGGGAAATCCTCCTGTTTAATCCCTGGCAGCAAAGAGCACGGGGGCTTCTAGGAACAAGCAATTTCCAACACAGCACAGCACCAACACAACTTTCAGGAACTACCCCTGTAAAAGGCCGTGAAAACAAAACCTTCTGAAGACATCTTCATCTGGTTTACTACCTCATAAATTAGGATGTCTTAAGAATTTCTAAATACTTGTTAAAAAAGTAGAACTAGAATAATTCTTTTTTCTCTTTTTTTCCTACATGGGGTTAAGACACACATACATCCCCCAGCACAGAAAGGCTTTAAAATGCTCTTAAACAAATCCCGCGTATGACAAAAATTAAGCATTTTAAGAGGCTTTAGGGGCATCTCAAAATACCGAGCTGTGCAGAAGACTCTTTCCAGTCTATGGGACAACAGACAGCTTCAGCGGAACGTTGTTCGCAGTGCCTGCGACGTGTGTCCTCACCGGTTGTGTTCAGAGACAGCGATGCTCAGTTGCAGTCCTGTAGCTCTTGAGAAGCGGTTCTCCGCTGGCAGCAGGCTTGCAAAATCCTGCCTGCAGCAAGATCTGTACCTCTGGCGTACCCCCCAAGCCTCAGATCTGTTTGTTCCGCAGCTGGAGGAAGACTTGCTATAGTTCGTAAGCATTGCCATTTTCCAGGCAAGTAGGATGTTTTGAACTCCGTAAAAGTTTTAGGAATTCCCACAGGTTGAAGCGTAATGTTCATCTGCTGTGTGCAAGAGCGATGTTGAGGCAGAAGGCGAGGCTAGACACAGCTGATGGCCTGCTGAGGCCAAACACTTGAGAGCTTTCATCAGGAACCCCCAGTTTTCACTAGCCTGTGTGTATAGCTCTCGCAGGCCATGTGACGTCCCCAGTGTGCGTCACACGAGCGCGTTCAGTGTGAGAACCCGAGTGGCTCGCCTTTGGGCAGAGGGATGGCAGGAGTAACCACCACCCCACCCTGCCCTGTTTGTGAGCACAAAAAACACCTCTTGCTTCAGCATGGCTGTTGCATCCATGCCACTAGAAATTGTTTTTGCCGCAGGCCTGCGTGCATTTGCAGCCCAGTGAGAGCGCGAGGAGACAACATCTTGCGTGGAAGGCAGCACGCAAGCCATGTCCAGCAAGAGCTGCTTTGCTACGCAAAAGCCTGGTGTCTCCACGGGTCCCTCTGTGCTGTGCCACAGCCCGCTGGGCTGGCATGCGGGCATTTCTCTCCTACCTCTCCCAGCAGGATGGGTCTCGCCGGCTCGGGGCACCCGCTTTGGCGGTGCACCCACTTGGCGGGCACCATTTGCCAGTCGGGCTCACGGAGAAGATGCCCGTCCCAAAGCGTCACCCTCGTGAGATGGCGGCGAAGCCCACCGACCCGTCCCCGTCCTCCCCCCCGAGCCCCTCGGGTGGGGTGTGCGCCCCGGGGCTGCCCCTCTGCCGGCAACAGGTTGAATATTGTAGGTGTGGGCGATTAAAGTGTCGCCGGCACAATGGCGGTCTGTGTCCCATTCGCCACGCCCGGGCTCCTCTTTGGAAAGCGCACACAAGAGGTGACACGGCGCTGGCCCCCGCCATTATCCCGGCGGCATAGCGACGCGGCCCGCCCCGTCTCCCGGGAAATGGGGCTCCCCCGGCCGCCGCGGGACTACCGCGGGACCACCGCGGCCGCGCACGGCTCGGCCCGCCCCGCTCCAACGGCTTCCCCCCCAGCCGCTCTCCCCCCAACGGCTTCCCCCCCCCCAACGGCCGCCCCCCCAAACGGCTCTCCCCCCAACGGCTCTCCCCCTCCAACGGCTCCCGCCCCCAACGGCTCCCCCCCCCCAACAGCTCTCCCCCCAACGGCTCCCCCCTTCAACGGGGCAAGGGAGGGGACGGCGAGCACCTGCCGAGGGGGGAGCCGAAAAGCCAACGGCGGCGCCCCCGAGGCACTACGCGGGGACAAGCAGCCCGCCGCCCCCGGGCCTTCCCCGGGCCGGCCCCGGGCCGCCCCCGCCGCCGCCGCCGCCGCCGCCGCCGCCGCGGCCCCGGGCAGCCGCCGCGCGGGAGGCGGAGGCGGTGCCGCAGCGCCACCATCCGGGCGGCGGCGGGCAGGGCGGGCAGGGCTGCCGGTCCCCGCCGCAAAAGCCATCATCCCCGTTCCCCCACAGCTGCTTTCCCCCGGTTTCCCCGCTCAGCTCGGGGGGAAGGCCGGTCACGCTGTTGCTGAGCCCCTGTCCCTGGCGGGGCAACGGCCTCCCCGGTGGAAGAGTAACTCCCCAAACTCAGATTGGCTCCCCACAGCGTGCAAAGCTGCTGAAACACACACCGCTGCTCATGCTCTCTCACCGGCGGCGTGGCCACGGGTGGTGCGGACGCTCACCCCGCTGCCCGCAGGTGGCCGGGCTGTGGCAGCCGCGGGGCCCGCGGGATGCCTGTGCAGCAGGCGGGCAGAGCCTTCGGCAGGTTCCTGCCTCCGGCCGGCGCACCCCGGCTCCCGCCCCGCGGGGAGCGCAGCCCGCCTCTGCAGGGCCAGCGACAGCCGTGAGGAGCCAGGTAAAGCCGGCTGTGAGTAAATGCAATGGTTATCTGGGGCAGAAGAGGTGCACCAGGTAGCCTGGCTTGGGCTGACCGCTAAGAGACAAGGACAAATTTAGCCCCTTCGGTCTGGTTGTCAACACCAGCGCTGACCTGGGCAACGTCACTTTTGTATGAGAATTAACCAGTTAAAGCCCAAACTATTCATAAGAGGAAAATCCAGCAAGGTGGTGTACAAAGGAAACAGTCTGCTGGTTCGGTGGCTTCCAACTCCAGCAGCACAGTGGGGTTTTTTTCCATCTTTCCCCCCTTTTTTTGGCCATGCTTTTGCAAGTGACCACCATTCTCTCCGGAAGGTGAACTGTGGGGCAATGAATGGAGATATGTATGCAAAAGCGCTGCACATGCTAGTGCCTTACATGGCTTCAAGCTATGAAATAGAAAGTCATGCCTGTACTCCAGGTTACCTTCTATTTATACTCCAGCAAATGAGATATACCATGGATAATAACCCACTGGCTATAAGTTTTGGGAGGAAAGCTGCTTGGATGTGTCCATATTTATGGAATAAATGTTTAGGAATATTTATGGAATTTTCCCTTTTTCAGACAACTCATATAAGATGTATCAGGCCTGATATACATGTGAATAGGCCTACATTTGTCAGATGATACAGCAAGCCTTTAAAACTGAAGATCACAGCGATATTTATTGAAGACAATAGATATGTCTTTCAAAAGTCAGATTTCCAGGTGTATCAGCTCTACTTCTACCTGTCTTTCATCTTGATGTAGGAAAAATAAAGCTTCCTGTGTCCCCCATCAGCTATATGTTCTGTATTATATAGATAGTCTAACAGGATTTTTTTTTAATCATATAAAGTGTTTTAGGGAATTCTGTTTTGGTGGGGGAGAGAAAACTTCATCTGCAGCCTCCTAAACCTGCCGAGATATAAAACTGATCCAAGCAACAGCAGATATTATTCAGAAAGGTCTGTAAGTTAGAGCAAGACAAACCATTCCAATGTTGCCTGAGCACTATTTTGTAAAGCAACAAGCTTTTCTGTTACACTACATCAATTTCTTGCTGTGTTTGCTGTCATGCCGCAGAGACTATTCCTTAAAAACGTGTCAGATAGTAGGAGTAGCAAGTAACCACATTATTAGCTTTGTTCACAGTATTTGCTTTCTTTTTCCCGTTCCCCTGCGTGTAAGCAAAAGAATTAATTAGTAACAACATGGGTCAGCTGTGATTACTCTTACTGTGGTCCGCAGTGAATATTCATATACAGGGAATATTCAAAACCAAACAAGACCTCCCCACTGTGTGTGTGAAGAAGCATGTCCCTGGCCAGTGGGGGAGAAAGGCAGACTAACCAGCGGTGGCAGGGCTACAATGCACTCACAGAGCTGCCCACTCCTCCTTTTTTTTTCCTGGCACTTGACACGAGCTAGCCTGGCAGAGAGAGGCAAATATAACATAAACAACCCGTGAGAAAGTGGTTGTTGTTTTTTTTTTTTTTCCCCAACTGTGCTTTTTAATTTCTAGCAGTCGTATAACATTTACCACCTTCACACCAGGCTTCCAGGCAAAATGTTTGCCACAGCATCTTCTGACTGCCTCTGGCTGTGCGGAGTGGGAAAGGAGGGTCCCTCTGCAGTCGAGTCGGGGGAGTAAGTAAGTGACACCTCTGAGCCTTCCTTTGCGTGGCAACAAAAGTTAGATTCAGGTAGGGCAATTTCCTCTATGAGGAAGGAGGATATGATATTCCCACTCACGAGGCTGGTTCCCGTGGATGTTTGCAGATGGGGCTCTGATCCAGTTGATGGTACATCCTGCACATAGTCAGCAAGCTAACAAGAAGGCCCGCATAGTTAGAAGGGGCTGCTGAGACGGTGGGGGCTCATTTCCATTTCCCTGGATTGCTACGTTTTTCCAGTGATGTCCCATCTATAGTCATGTGCCAGCACGGGGGACTGGGGTACTGCACCCTCCGTAGCAATGATGCTGCCACAGTCCCGCGGGGAGGGGAGAGGTGAGCAAAGTTTGTCTGTCCTAAGGGGCAACCAAGTGTGAACCTTCAAATTAGGGGTGGGGGCATCTTTGCCCAGAAATAAACGCCCGTTTCTGTTCTCCTCCTGCTCTCCATAGCCTCCCCTGACTCTGGTGCTCGGGTTCAAATGGGGGGGGGGGGGGGGGCGGGAGGGCAAGCAAGCAGCTGAAAGAGCTGTGGGGGAGCCCAGCTGCAGAGCCCTCACCTGGTGGGCTGTAACGCGAGGCACTTACTGGACTGTGGAAGCAAACCTGCGTTTACACCTCGGCAGAGGCTGTACCTGAGCTGCCAGTTTCCACGCCCGGTGAGGCCAAGTTATTACACTGCCACGCTGGCTGCGGCGTGGGCCAGGACAGCAATTTAGGGCAGCACTGCAGCTGAGGGGTTACTTGAGGGGCTCAACGACTGTCTCATGCAGACATGCATATGCACCCCCCCACCTTTTATTAATTAATGGGCTTGCCTTGAACTCCTGATTTTGATCTGGGGGGGGCAGCTTTATAATGGATGATAGCTGGATTTGCAAATAAAGCTGCTGTTAATTTTTGTTTTGGCACTCCACAGAAGTCCCTTATGCCATGTTGTGTTGGCACGTCACCCGCTTGGAAAAAGGAATGGGACACAAGCACTTTTTTTTTTAGAAGAGGGGGGAAATTTCCTGTACTCAGTACTGGTGAGGCCGCACCTCGAATACTGTGTTCAGTTTTGGGCCCCTCACTACGAGGGAGACATTGAGGTGCTGGAGTGTGTCCAGAGAAGGGCAACGAAGCTGGTGAAGGGTCTGGAGCAGAAGTCTTATGAGGAGCGGCTGAGGGAACTGGGGTTGTTTAGCCTGGAGAAAAGGAGGCTGAGGGGAGACCTTATCGCTCTCTACAACTACCTGAAAGGAGGTTGTAGAGAGGTGGGGGTCAGTCTCTTCTCCCAGGTAACAAGTGATAGGACAAGAGGAAATGGCCTCAAGTTGTGCCAGGGGAGGTTTAGACTGGATATTAGGAAATTTTTCTTCCCTGAAGGGGTTATCAAGCATTGGAACAGGCTGCCCAGGGAAGTGGTTGAGTCGCCATCCCTGGAGGTATTTAAAGGACGTTTGGATGAGGTGCTTAGGGACATGGTGTAGTGGTGGAGTTGGTAGTGTTAGGTTTATGGTTGGACTCGATGATCTTAAAGGTCTTTTCCAACCTATACGATTCTGTGATTCTGTGATTCTGTGAAAATTTATCCTGCATTGAAAAAAAGGTTGGCCTTAGTGCTGGTAGGAATAATTAGCTATGAGAGCACTGAGCTGTCATGTCATGGTGGAGGGGTGTCCTGTGCTTGCTGGGCTGCAGGTAGCTTTCTTTTTGTATTGGTATGGCAGTTATTGATCCCAGGCATTGGTACCGGGGCTCATACAGTCACTGCGCCTGTTGGCATAAGCCTTGCTTTGAGCAGCGTGACCAGCACCTCTGGGGAAAGCTCCCTGTTGTGGGATGCTAACCTGGCATACAAAGGCCTCCTGCCCCGATACATGGCACTCCCCAGCTGCTGGTGGGCTCACACACCACTTCTGCGGGGAGCTAGGGAGAAATGTGTGACCTACGTATCTGCCTCTGTAGCCCTGCTTACAAGCCTCAGGTATGTCCGTAACAGCCCCTGCTGTTTTTAAGGGGCCAAAACTGGTCTGAAATGACTGCTGGGGCAGAAGGAGCAGTGGTGAAATTGTGTCTCTGGTCTGTGACTGGGACAACCATTGCCTCTTCCCACTGCCAACCCACCTGGGTGGTGCAACCCTCGTCTTGGCTTGCTGCTTTCCTCCCTCTTGCCCCAATATCCTCAGCTAAAAGTCCTTCTCTGAGCATTCAGGGAGGAAAGATTTATTTTTCCCCTTACAGCAGTGAACCGGTTCTGAGACACTGAATTCTTGCTTCTGCCTCAAATTTCCTGTGTGACCTGGAGCACAGTAGTTAATGACTTGACAGTTCAGTTCTCCGGCTGTAATATTTTCCTTCCTTCTGACGAATGTTATAGAAATAAATTCTGTAGTACATGCAAAGCTTCACGCCACTGTGATGAATGGGATGGGGGGGCAGATTTTGTAAGTCTTGACAGATAATAAATTTATTTTTATAACTATACCTCTTGAAAGGTAATTTTTTCATGAAATTCATGGCTCCTGTAATTTTGGGGCATTGGTGCAGTTTTTTTGGTTAGGAATTCATTAGGCCGTGGATCATTTTGCCTGCACTGAGCTTCCTTTGGAGGCTATTTCTGACCTCAGGAATGACACCTTGTGTGAGACATGACAAGCTGATAGGTTGCGATGATGCATCCGCAGCTGCCCACTGGTCTTGATGTGACCTGTGGATGTGTGCGTTCATGTCCCAGTGTTTATCAAAAACTTTGTCTATGACTCATTCTTAGGAGCAGATACTTGATTTTGACATTTATTTCAAACCAGCTCCACAGAGTGAAGAGGAAAGACGAATATAGGGACTGAGAGAAAAACGGGTAAAGCAGGGCTGTGTCGGTATGACGCCTTTGTTGTTTTGGAGACTATTTTTTCATTAGCTACACCTATGAGCGTGCACACGGGAAGCCGGTTTACTTTTCATGTCATCACCTTTGTGCAGATTTGAGAAATTAAACTTCTCTGGGGTATTAACCTCCAGTAGTCCGGCTTGACCCAGCTACAGCGAGTATTCAAGCACAGAATGGCAGCTTTACATTCTCATCACTTTGTAGCATCCTACGTGAATGTGGAAGAAAGAGAGAAAGATACTTCTAAAAAATCTGATCTATTTAGGGAAATGATACTAGCACTTTGTTTTGTGAAGACAGGAGGGAAGCCCAGGAGACTTTGGCTCTGGTCGTGCCGCGGCTGAGTCAGCGACAGCTATAATCATTCACTTGATTGGCGCAGCAGGGCTATTTTTTATCTCCAGGTATTTCACTGTTGGTCAATAGAAACATTTACTAAGTGATTCTTTGAAATCAGATAAATAGGTTTTCTTCCACTGCTCACTTTTTGTTTGTAGCTAGTACGTCAAAATGGTTGTATGACTGGAATCACCATGCAAACAACTCATCTTTATATACAGCTGGCTTGTATTTCCAGTGGAGCTACTGCAGCAGACACACTTGACAGTCAACACTACTACCTCACTGGATTTTTATTTAAAGAAAAGGAGAAGTGTGACATAGGGTTCACCTTAATGTAGCCTGTTATAGAGAGTACATAGGTAGTACCTGTAAAACTACCTAGATCTAGAGAGGTGTGTCTGTGAGCGCGACAGGGACAAGGCCTACGTTAAAGTGCGTGACCTGTCATGCCAGCAGGACAGCGCTTTCCAAGAGGCCATCATTGCTTTACAGGTAAGGAAAAGCCTAAAACTAGGCCCCTGATCATGCAAGCATCTTTGCGGCTAAGGGAACCCCTACTAGACACACTGTAATGTGCAGAAGGGCTTGTAGGGTCCGTGCCTCAGTTTTCCATAGCACTGCCTCATGGAAAACAAGTAGAGCTTGTCTCTTGGCTGATTTTTATGAAATAATAAAAGCAGCCTAATTATAAAAGCTTCTAGCATCCTGTTGCTAGGCATTTAGTGCCCACTGACGTACGAGCCTATTGGCATTAGCGCGTAGGCACCTTTAAATTTTAACCTCAAGCCACTTTCAATAATCTAACTTCCTTTAGATTTTTATGTTATCTGGATTCAGTTTTTTTTTTTAATGTAGCAAAGAATTAAGGACTCCTTCCAATGTATTTTTGAAACTATAAAATGAAATCCCCTGAATGCCTGCTAAGTGTAATAGAAAATTGTAAGAGGTAAAAAATATTTATTCAGTGAGTGAAATATACTGAATGTAAAAAGCCAACAGACAAACTTTGGATGCTGCAAGTTAAATCATCACGACTGACATTATTGCAGTACATCCTGCATGACTTACTAATGAGTAGGCCATTAAGTTTAACATGTCAATGAAACTTAAGGATTGAGAAGGCCATAATGAAATACAGGCTAAATTCTCTCACACTAACACTTTTGTCAAATCTAAAGGCAGTGTATGTCCAGTATCAGAGCAAACTAACTCCTGTGCACATAAAGATGGCAGAATGTGATTCTCTAAGAATAATGACCAAGTTCCAAGAAAATTCCAAGATTACACGAAAAAGGACGGAGGTGGGATGCACTATTTCTACAAATCACGTCCCTTACAGGTCAGTGCCAATGAATTCTAAAATCATTCTCCAAAATGCTGTCCATATATGTTTTCTATTTTTTTTTTTCATTTTTCATATATTTTTTACCTTTGACACAGATGGTAAATTTTGGTGATTTCCATGGATGCTCTACTGACTCGTGGCAGCCTGGCGAGCTCACCCCATCTCCATGGGCTAAATCCCCTTCAGTAATGGTGTGGCAAAAACATTCATGAGTGGATGCCTTGCCACAGACCGAAAATCCCACAGCACCCAGCAGTTAAACAGTAGGAAACGCAAGTTTAGAAAACAATTTTATTAGACAAATTATTTAGACAAATTATACACAGAAAGCTCTGCCACTTGTAACTGAGGCCTCCAAAAAGTGTTTTGTGTATCTGTATAATAGGCAACACATCAAAATAGGCCTATTTTAAATATCGTACATGGTTAACAGGTTTTTTTAATAGCTAAAATCACTGCAACATCTGGTATGTCCCTATGTAGCTTGTTGGAAAGAAATTTTCTTTTTTTTTTTTATTTTACTCAGAAGTGTGGATGAATTCATGAATGTTACAAGGGGGAAGCAAGTTGTGCATGCTTTTAGACACTTGCTACCCTGGAAACAAAATGGCCTTTTGCACGATAAGAATTTGTTCTGCCTTACACAGTAGACAATATTTGAAGATTTAGTACAAAAAACAGTGACAGTACAAGATGCTCCCCCAGAACAGAATTAGCATCAAAATAGAATAGATCTGAAGAATATACCTTTTAATTTATCCTAAAGCAAATCACATAGGCTGATTCCTATTAATCCTAGCCAAAGAATGAGTTAGGTTAAAATAAGTGTATGGTTGCATTAAAAACAAAACCAAACCAAAAAACTCACAGGATAAACTGCTTGCTTTCTACTTAACCGCATTTTTAGTTTTAAGGATTACAAATTGAAAGCTCTTCCTACGTTTCTAACAGGTAACAGTGTTACTTTAAAAAGCTGGTGCCAAAGTGGGCACTGGTTTTGCTCTCACTGCTGTTCTTTCGCTTGTTCTATACAGTTGGCATTAATGTAAAAAATACATAGCTCCTCTAAATCTAACTTAACATACAAAGGGTTAAAATGAGTGCCTGTTAACAATTTTTTTTTTCCTTAGAACAATACGTGATTGTAATTAAGGCCACATCTGTATTTCTTGAGGGCTTTTTTTTTTCCTCCACTAACACCATTATTGTATTGATCAACTGTACTGATTTGGAAAATAATTTATGAACCTTTGATCTATGTTTAAAATTCTCTAGAGCTATATTAGTTGTTCACGAACGTGGTATACCTAAGAGAGAGTTCCATTTGTCTAATTAATTAAAAGTAAAATTATCGAGGTTAGCCTTATAGAATGCTCAATAGCCAATGCAAAACCTAACCAAAGGAGTTACATCTAGGTTCAAATGTTAAATTGCCCCGGATGTTCTAATAAAAAAGTATAAAATATGCTCTGTTGGCAAATGACGCAAGTCAGAATAACATTAAAGCAACCTGTCTTTTCTAAATGAAAAGACCCCCTGCACTGTACATCTTTCCTGTATACAACACATTTTTACTAAAGCTTTATTAAATGAATTGCAATAGCAACGGCTGCCATTTTATAGCTATATATACATGTATATATATATACACATACCTGTGTGTATATATGTATATATATATGTATGAGATACTAATTTATTTAACACAACAGAGGCTTCTGCCATATGATACAGTTTACTGTACATAAGAAAAACTTTTAACACTGTACAATCACATAAAGGTCATATGCACTGTTGCAGTGCAAAAGTAGATTTAACTGTAGTCTTTACTGGCATAGTAATGGCTTTTTGTAATCCTACAAAATTGCATTCTCATATTATGGGGCCTGAATGGTCTTTTCACTTCATTTGTTTTGCTTTTTTTTTCTTTTTTTTTTCTTTTTGCCTTTTTTTAAAATTTTTCGGTTTTTTAAACTGCAGGGTTTGCCTTTGGTCCACAGTTAAAAGGACACACAGCAGTGGAGCGCTGACTGGATACAGCAGAATACATGAAAAGGATTTAAGTTATTGCAATTATAGTAAAAAAAGGCGGTGGGGGAGGAGGAGCGAATGCCCTTCTGTAAAGTAATCCTCAGGGTGTTTCTATGCATGAATCGCTGCACGTTTCCTATATTTAAAGTATATGAAAAGCCTGAAGTAACCGAAACCTAACGTGGCGATAAACCAAACAATAAGTGATTCAAGTAGTAAAGAGAATAAGGGGAGACCAGACCGAGAAAGCAGAGAAGAGGAGGAGGAAGAGTTGTTACTAATAATCCTGATTCTTAAATAAAAGAAAAAAAAAAGAAAAAAAAAAAGAAAAAAAAACCCAAACAGAAAATAACCCCCGAACAAATTAAAAAGACCCCTCAAAACCAAAAAAATAAGGAAAAGAAAAAAGGTTACATCCATGTTAGTCCCACAATATTACAGCTGCTCCTTGCAAAGGGAGTCCTAAAAAAGAAACAGTGAAGAAACTTGGTCTGATGCTCAGATGGAGGTGCCTCGATCTGGGTCACTACCGATATTCAGCCCCAGAGTAGGAGTTGGTTGGTAAGGGATAGATGACATTGTTTTGATGGGGCTTCTGAAAAAGCCACCGTTGGGTGCCCTGTGCCTGAAAGGGCCAGTTCGGTGCTCGGGCACGCTGCCGAAGGAGAAACCCGAAGCGGCTTTAGCAGACAGCGTGCGGCTCAGAGTCTGGATCTGTTCTGGTATGAAGGTGGTTGTGGTGATGTGAGTGTTTCTGAAGTCACTGATTTGCTCCAGTGCCTGACGCGTGGGTAAAGTGTCAATGTCCAGCGGGGTCAAGTCAATCGACGAGGTGGAGAACTGTTTATGGGGACTGTCGTCGTCTGTGCAGAGGCTGTTCACGCGCCTGTGGAGGTGCTCCAGGTCAATCTCCTTGTCGTCCTGGGGAATGAGAAAAACAAGAGGCACCGCTCACCATCACCATTTGCGCTGGGTTGAAGCTTCACAGTACGATTGGCACTGCTCGGGAAGCCCAGCGCACAATTAACTACAGCTGGCTGTTAGCTGATGGCATCTCTGAACGTCACCAGCAAACACCCCCACCGCCTGAAGCTGGGTGGGCTAAGCCAAACCGAGGCAGACCCTTGCACCACAGCTACCTTCAAACCCTGAACCTGAACAACAAATCTCCGAGTGCTACCGGTTGGTTTCCATCAGGAAAAGCCAGGCTCGGAGCCGTGGCTTGGACTAGCAACACCTGAATAACAGTAAACTTTGTGCAAAGAAAGCAAAGCGTAATCTCAAACACCTCTTCAACTCCGCAATGAGGACAAAGTTTGAATGTCAATGTGGGAGCCTCTGAGGGATCAGGTTGCCGTCTTTGTCATGCTCTTGGGGCTTAAGGAAGGGCTAAAACCACCTCAGGTTGCCTTTTGCCTTTATAATATAAATTGCGGCATGGAAAAGCTGAACTCCCGGACAAAAATCTAAGCACTGGTGACTCACTGACATCACACAGAAAGGAGTACACCAGGCAATTTTAAATTACAATGCCAAAAGAGGGATTCATCCTCCCCTTACCTACAAAGAAGCAATTCCCTCGATTCTGATGGAATGACACTCTTGTGAGTGAGAAGAAAAGAAGGTGGCCTGGGGTACTTATTATAATATATCATCCCTCCTCGTACCTCTGTCCCTGTTCCTTCTTATATCTCTCCTTCCGGAGAACTCAAACAGGTTGGTTTGTTATAATCGAGAGTTTAAATGCACGGAAGTTAAAAAAAGAGGAGAAAGTCCTGGGTGACATGATAAGTCACCTGTATCGTTCATAGGTATTTCTACTGAACTGGAAAGCTTAATTCGAAGTGGCATTAAGTCTACATGTACGGGGGTATTCCCTCAGTCTAGGTAGCGCAGCTCATTCAGAACAAAAATCGATTTCAACTAACCTTAAAATTTACCTTAATCTCTGTGAAATCTACTGGCTCTTCCAGGCCACTAGAAATATCTCACACTCTAGGACCTCACAGAGGATAATTAGGCAGCCGATAGACGTGCACTGATGACTTCCAGCCTTGATTACTGCAATTCAATGACTGGCTTGATCCAGGGCTCCCTGAATCAATGGCAAAACTCCTAGTATACCGAATGGCCTTGAGATCCCTCCTTTGCCTAGGAATGAAGTCAAGCACTCTGAAAAAGTCCACACCTAGAACAAACTGCAGGAGTTCGTCTACTTAGCAAAATGGATCACCGAATATTTGCACTGGTACCACGCCAAACACAGAGCCCGACTGGAAGGAGACCGAGAGGCCAGCTCCCCTCCGGGGTTTTACCCTCTGAGGGCAGGGACAGGGAGACAAACCGGGGGAAAAGGGCAGGGAATGGGGCATCAGGGATCTCCCAGGGACTGGATGATCGCTGACCACAGAGGCTTTGGTTTGAGCTCCTCATGGGAGGGAAAAAATGCAGTGCTCGTTTCTCGGATGTAGCTTTCTGTCTATAGTTTATTCACACGTGGACGTAGACATGGATGCACATAACAACCACACAGGTGACACCAAAACCAAACGCATTCACCAAACGCTCTCTCCTAAAAACTTTGGAGCTGCATACGGATGCAGGAGAACTGGGGCCACATCGGAAGCTAAAGAAATATACAGAGGCTCTGTCAGCACGTGCAAGTCATGACTATGTCTCTGAGGGACAGTCCTAAATATTTTTCCTTTTTTTTCTTTTGATTGGGTTTTGGTTTGGGTTTTTTTGTTTGTTTGTTTTTAATTTTGAAAAAACATACAAACACTTTGTAATTTAAAATGCCAATCGAGAAAAGATTGGAATTTCATCACTTCTGAGCCTCTGTAAGTTACTCAAAATATTCCTCTTTCTTCTCTTAGAGATGCATTTGGGGCTAGGGTCAGACCAGTGAAAATATATAAGCGGTGATATTCTCCCATGCTTAGCCCACAACCCGATCTCCACCCAATCGATACACCAAAATGAGACCCACTCACAGTAAGATTGTGCATATCTCCACAATATGATCTTTCCTCTTCTCTCTTGTGTGATCAGTAGTGAAATATTCAGCAGTTTTCACATTTAAATTATCATCAGGCTTCAGAGTCAACATCCCATTGAGATTACTGGGGCGGTTCATACTTCTCTCAGAGCTACCGTTTAAGGCTGTCTGCAGACTCAGGCAGACATCATTGAATGGATTACTTCTGGTACGCGACCGAAATGTTATCTTCGCAACCATAAGACAATTTTTTTCAGTATAAATGCTTGCATTCTGGAGCACAAGATGGCAGCCACCAGGAAAAAGGGTTGGCTTGCTGACCACAAACTGGCCCAATCTGACCCCCGACTCTGGACTAGTGGCCTGGAAGAGCCAATGGATTTCATGGAAGCTAAAATGAATTTTAAGAAAGTTAGTTAAGATGTATTTCTTTGCTGAATGACCCCCCCCATCCAGGATAGTGGGGACATTCAGCACGTACGTCCACGTTAAACTCAGTTTTGAGCCAAGCTTTTCAATTTAGCGTTGAGATGCAATTTTAAATGCTAAGCTAATGACCACGTAACAAAGATCAAGGAGGCCAAATTATACCGTTTGTGGAAAGTATACACTTGAATTTCTCTGCATTTGAAAATTGAAATAGGAAATTTTATAGTTATATAAAATATCCATGTTGGTTTTTTTCTTTTCCTTTGTTATTTATTTTTATGTTTTGCACCAGATAAATATGAAGTATGAAGTTCTGAAAGTTTGGGTAAACAACAATCAAGTAAATTTTAGGTTTTTAAAATAATTTACCAGTTGAAACTATATGGTTTCCATTCCTAAGAAACTCAATTTAAAGACTAGAGATTCTTTTTTTTTCTTTTAATAATGGTCCAGTCCAGATCTTGAACAAAAAAAAGCTTGGAAATTAAAACAGGCAAGAAAAGATTAAACGTATTTTAACATCAGTGCCAATGCTGTCTAATTAGGTGGTGTAATTAATCCTGCCTGATTACACAGCATTAGATTAGCAGGAATAAACACAACGGAGAAACTGCAGAGAAAGTGAGACCACTGCACACAAATTAATAGCAATACTCCACAAGCTACACCGATGTGTCTAAGCTACACAGATAGAAAGCTGTAACTGACAGTGCTACATTAAAGTTCATATTTAGGTTCAGCTTTGGGCATGACTGCCAAGTACATTTTAATAACTTTTTTTTTCCCTAATGTTTTTCTAGTATTTTGTAGAGCTAAAGCCTTAATTATGAAGGTAAGAAATTCGTTGTAAGACCACATAAGGCTCAGATGGCTGGTGAAGGGACAGGTAGATTGCCACGGGAAGGAAAGCTTTACACATGCAGGTGTAGAAGCAAACTCATCTCTGGTGTAAATAACATATCTCCCCGTGTTCTCTGTCCAAGATTTTCTGAAACAAGTCTGTAGTCGATTTCAGAAATAAGTCTGGCCTGAATCTGAAAAATCTAATGTACTCTTGCTTCCCTGGACTTCAGATTAAATAACGAGAACAGAAGTTCATGGAAGTCTCAAGAGGTTAACATTTCTGCAAATGGGGACAAGCTTATTTAAGAAGCTAACTGCTGATTAAAGGGCTAAACTTTGCAAATCTATTTTGAACGACTCAGCCACTGAGCTTAGGGGATATATTTTTTAAGGAGCAGCCAAGAAACATTTGAACTTACTGGTGAGAATTAGCTCTCACCAATAGGAATAATGAACTAAATATCGATGTATTAATAATGTACTATTCTACAAGTAACAGTTTTGTTTTACTCAGAATAGTTACATATTTATACATCATCAATACACTTTTTTTTTTTCATTCAAGCTTTTCTAGAAAGAATCGCTAAAGAGATTTTGAGGAACAGCATTTACGTTAAAAAATCAGGAAGCTAAGGAAATTTCTCTGAATTTGATTCCCCACCCTCTCTAATGCTATAAAGTCAAGGCAGCAATCTTTAGGGTGCATGAAAATTCCCCAGGAGAAATGGAGGGTCTAATACCTCTTTTGATGGAACCCGGGAGCCTTTCCTTTTATTCCACCACGTTTCCAACATTGCAATGAAACAGGATAGGACAATCCCAGCAGCGAGGATGCAGAAAACACCTGCAAAACTTTTTATGTCCAGGGCACCTCCTTTCTGTTTGGTATCCACGGATGAGTAAAGATCACATTGACCATTCTTCGGCCACCACTTATGCTTCAGTATGTCCATGTCGCCGTTCTGCTGCAGCTCCAAAATCCTTGAGGGGAAAGAGTCAGAGGTTACAGTGGGGCAGTGGAGGTGACACCTGAGAGTACGAGGATGCAATCCAACCGCTTGCAACCTTCCCATGTGTCTCAGAAAACCAAGCAGCTGATGAATCCAGACAGACTGATTTAGCCAGAAAAGAAAGCCAGAACATGGGGTTGCCTGTAAGACTGAGCACATGGATATCTATGCTCCACTCTAGATACAGGAAAGCACATACAAGTCTCTTCTTTCTTTCTTATAAGACCCTTAATGAAAATGCTGTACTTAATATACCGTATTTTCTTAACTGGCTTTCATTACAGACTATGTCAATTGACATTTGTAGTGCACTAGGTATTTGACAATATATATTTTGCATTTTAATCACTGGAGAAGAGAGATTTCAATTAAAAAAAAAAAAGGAAAATACAGTTCAGATGTACCACAGGATACGCGTTACTTTATTGTAAACTGATCTTTATCAGGTTACCTACTTGCTGCTTTGGAGAGAGAGCAGAACCGTTTTAGTTGCAGTCAGTAAAGACCTAAACTAACCTTGCTTAATGGGAGTGTGCGACCTGCTGGTAAGCAATTTCCATAGGAAGGTTCTCTGCTGCGGAATTCACTCGTCCTTGCACCTGCGTACCCAGCCCACTGCCAAAGATTTACCGGGCAGTTTGCAAGGCCAACGTATTTAGCTAGACTTCCTGTGGGATGAATAGTTCCAAGGCATGAGAATTTTATTTGGAAGAAGATTTTCATATTTAGTTCGCTTATTCCTGAGGAGAGTGTTTTTTTAAAAGCATCCACAAGTGACTAGAGTAGCAGCTAGGTGCATCTGGTTACCCAAAATAAAAAATTCCATGATTACACTTAAAAAGAATAAACCAGGGGGAATGTTTTCCTTCATGTAATAAATTTGTTTTTCATTTCAGTGTTGGAAGGCAAACAATTACTTGTGCAGTCATTTGACACAGCATGCACAAAATCCAAGTGCACAGAAACCAGCAGAGGTCTGAGATGTTGCTACCAGAGACTGTACTGCGTCGAAGGAGGAAGAAAAGCTGTCCCGCTGACTCAGGGCTACCGTAACAGCTCAGTGCAGTGGGCTACCTCAACCTCAGAAAAATACAGTGTTACGAAAAGGATTCTGAATGCACCTCAGAAGCACAGGGCAACTGCTCTATACAGCGATCATTCAATCTCTAATGCCACTTGAACAGGTAGGCACGTCAACGAAGCCACGTAATTCTGGTTCTCGCTGCCCTAGCGTCCTGCATTAGGACTTACGTGAGTATTTTGGCCCAAATATTCCAGTCTGTCAGGTTAGCAGGAGTAGCAGATAGTTGGCATAAACAGAACCCTTTTGTATAAGTTCTTGTGGAGTAACAAAAGATTAATTTTCGATGCCCAATCCAAACATTTGGCATATGTGTTTTTATATTTAGGAATTACTGGACTATCTACAGAAGGCAGTAACAGAACAACATTGTGGGGCTTATTTCTTGCAGCAGCAGCTCTAATCCCTGAGCTGGGCTATTTTCTCTCTTTTATTCAGTCAGTAATAGAACAAACCATCCAAATGATTGCTCTATTCTCATTAATTAAATGATTCTTCACTTGTCAGTATAATTCCTGATTACACAAGACATCTTTTCAACAATAGGCATTTGCATAAAGACACTGAACTTTAGCTTGTTCCTTAGCAGAGAATTATTCCTTAACAGAGATTTATTCCTAATTGTACTCCTGCTAATTATTGGCAATTTTCTTTATGGATGTAACATATAAGTTCAATTATTTAAAGGAAAACATAAAAAAGAAGCAGAAACCAGGGATAGTAATTGTATCATTACATGGAAAAGCTTGAGAGATGGAAAGCTTATAATGAAGCCTTGTAAAACTGCAGCTGGAAACAGATGTTGAGAGATAAAATACATATCAAGAGAAATTATAAGAGCATGAATATCTAACTATATTAACTTCATACAGAGAAAAAGGTAGATGCTGCTTCTCTTAGACTTAGTAAACACTTTGTTTCTGAATTCACCTGTCTGTGGAACCAAAATAATAGTTAACATATTAAGAAGATTTAACACTACCAACCTGTTCCTAGTTATGAAACTTCCTATTTTTGTAGCACATTTCCTGAAATGAAAATCGTACTTTTATTGAAATTCCATGAAAAACAACCTGAGGAAGGGAGGTTTCTTGCAAGCGTGCACAGCACATAGGCACTGCGATACTTGCGTGCTGCAGGAGCTTCCCACACGATGGCACTCTTTCCATAAAAATACGTGCTTTTGCTGCAGTTCCTGCTGGGTGCCCTTATACAATCTAATCAGATACCTGTTGGATGGCAGACACTACAATCAGTTGGATATTTGATTTTCAAATTTAATAAATGACTAAAATAATAATGCATTAACTAAATGCTCTGAATGATAATGATGCACTAAATGCTATAATTCCAGCAAGGGCTTCTTCTCGCAAGTCCCAGATTTTTACAACTGAACTTTTCCTCCACAGTCCTGGCTCCTTGGAGCCTGCTGTATTGGCATGGAGTAGTATTGCAACACATAAGCCACTAGTAAGAGTGGTGGAAACTAATAAGTAGGGTGCATGAGTTCCTGTGGTTCTGAAATACGATCGTCTTAAAAAGCTTGCAAAAGAAGCCTATATATTGAAATAATCTGATTTGTCTGAAAAACATGACCTTTAAAACTTGCTTATGGATAGAGTGCATGTCTTAATATATTTTTCTCTGGCAGGCGAACTGTTACAGTAACATTTTTCAAGGCAATGACATAAAGTTATTAAGCTGCACAAAAGAAAATGTCTGCATGCACTTTAACTAATTTGGCCCTGAATTCACAGTGCCAAGTAATGTCTAGTGGATATAAGCACAGAAAACTAAACTGCCTGTGGTTGCCAAATCGGGTAGTGATGTGAACAAGTCCTACTGAATCTATGGGAATAGGGCTGGATTCAACTCGGTAACTACCTACGTTGCTGCTGACAGCGAAATGTAATTACTGCTGCAAAATACCCACAGATAAAAAACCCCAACTTATTATGATAGCAAGGTGTCACAAATGCTACAAAATTTAGACATCTGTGACAACACTGGTTTTTTTTATCTTGTTTTATTCTTTCTGAGTTATCAGTAGCGAGCAAGAGACACGACAGGCCATTTACAATGAGATCAGAAACACCAACGTATGGTGTGAGATGTCGAAGGTTACTGAATTTCCGCTTCCTGCACCAGGAACGTGTTATCCGACGGGATAACTTCACCATCGGCACTGACGAGGGAGAGGAGATGACGAGGTGCTACTCCGGCTCTAGTCTCCCGGATCAGGCTGCTGCAGAGAAGAGGTGCGCAGAGCCGTGCAACAAATGCCCCCTGTTGAAAGGGGGAGAAAAAGTAAATAAATTAAAAAAAAAAAAAAAAAGGCAAGCTATTTGTGTACCTCAGTGGGCTGTGCCTTGGGGGCCCAAGCCAAGGCCAAGGTCCCAGCCCTTGTGCCGGCTCCTGGGGAGCTCGCACAGGTCACGTTTGGGAGTGCTCGGTGCCTGCAGACGGGGCCCGGTGGTTAAAAGAGCTCAAGTCACTTCTCCAGTGGCCAGCCAAGAGTCAAACTCCTCAGGCAAAAGCTCCACACCAGAGCTTTTCTAACAAAAATCTGGTGCAAGTCTTCATAGAATTTGGTTCCCCTCTCATAAAACAAGATATAAAGCTAAGCTGATTTGTGACCGTCCTTCAGTTATCAAAGTAGACAGGTAGGAACCCACAAGGAGGGTTTTTTTACAGTGAAGCGACTGCCTAAATCTTTCTTATTTGTGGCAATAACTGGAGTGATGCCAACTCCTATTGCATCTCCCTGAGGGGGCTTTAGGTTTTGGCAAAGCAGGACCCCTCTCAGCAGCAGAGCAGCTTTCGCGAGGCTGGCTCAGGGATGGCCACTGCCTGGCCTGGCTTGCTGCCTCCTGCCTGGGGAAGAGGCAGTCCCAGCCATGGGGAGGGAAGCAGGGAATAAGGATGGAGACAGGCAAGTAGGAGGCTCTCAGGGGTCCTTTTCACCTCCTCCCTTGCCAGCAGCACCTCATTGTCTCACTGAGAGCTGATGAGTTTTCATTATTTTGACCTTGTCCTCGGGGCCTTGCGGGAGACATATGTTGATGCTCAAAGCCTTGACTTTGATGCTATCCCCAGTGCCAACAAATATTGTCATTCCCCAGCTGCCCAACAAATCACGTTTGCATCATGGACCATTATGAAGCTGCTGAGGAGACTGAAGAATGTATCTGTATTCACCTACAGGAGGGGAGTGTTCCTGTGCGATTTTGTCTTGCTCAAACACACAGAATAAAGAGATAGGGAACGGTCGGAAATAAAACTCAGAAGTGTTTAGGGAGCTGGTGGGAAGGTGTTCATCCAGAAATGGCTGCTTGCTCAGCACCAGCTGCACTACCCAGTTAGCCATCCCTAGACCTAAGCCTAGAATTAAAAGGGGCACCAGATCATTGAAAAATACAGACCAGAAGTGAAGGAGGCATGGGAAGGTAAGAGCAGAAGTAGCTGTGCCAAGGTGAAACAAAGAGGGGAGCAGTTCCCATGCCTGCTCTCGAGCAGGCTGAGGTGATGCTAGGAGAGCTTGCAAGATGAGCAAAGCACCTGGAGGCAGAGAGATCATTGCTATTCCAGTCCTTCCTTCGACTACAGGTCTTGATATCTGTAAACAAAAATGCTGGTTTTGAAGAGACTGTTTTCTGGCTTTCTGTGTATGTGGGGGTTTTTTTTGTGTGTGTGTGTTTTTTTTTTTTTTTAAGTCACCATTTTAATGAGCTGCCAATCACAGGCTCCATGAGAGGAAATTTTTCACGCCAGCCAAATGCAGCTTGGGCTGCCAGGTTAGGCGAAGGCGCGCTCTCTCTCCACCCCTTCCCACCACTTAACCCAGCAAAAGAGTGCCCTTGGGTCCAGCTGCAAAGCCTGTTTTCTGGCAGGGACTCCAAGCAGATTTAAATGCAACTAACTTGTGCCCCAAGAGGGTGGGCAGGTGGTCACCTTCCGATCTGCTCTTCAGCAGCGCTTGGCGTCACGCTGCTGTCGCTAGGAAGTCAGCGCGCAGAAACAAGGATGAGCATCTCACCTTCTAGATATGATAGAAGCAGCAGTAGTGAACCAGACCTGCTGTTCAGCATTAAGGATTTGCATATCAAACAATATTAAAAGAGAGAAAGCAGCTGACCTTCTGTTTTGCTCAGCAATAAGCCATTAGCTTCAGAAGATGCAGCACTCACAACTTGGATGCCATAAATTAGTATCACTTTGTTCAAATTGGTGAACTACTTTTTACTTAAATCTGTTAAACCTGCGTGGACACTCTCTCTCAAATACAGAAGGCTAAACTTAAATGAAATGGCATCTGCAGTAATAAGAAACGAGATATTAACTATATTTCTTATACAACTGTGGTGGAATTTTATAAGGATGGCTCCATAATAGTTTCATTCAAGCCACATAGTTTTGCTGAATACTAACAATTCAGAAACCTAGATAAAGACAAAAATCAAGTTATTCAAGATCTTCTGCTTACTTTTAATATAGAAAAAGTTGAGCTTAACTGGCCTTTCACCATGCAGATCTTTCCTGCTCAGGAGAAAGCAGTGCTAAAAGTATTAGTACCTATTTATAAATCCCAAATGACAAGAGAACATCTAGACAGTCGCATAGATATCATGAGTTCATTAAGCTCAGTGCTGTTATGGTAAACACCAAATTAATTCATTATGGTGAGTCACGGTATGCCGCCAACCTTATTAAAACAAAGAAATGTACTTTCAAGGTATATTGGTTCCTGTGCACTACCCATATTCCAGTCCTTTTTCAGAAAATTACTTGAAAAATGACAGTTACTAAGCTTTATAAAAAATTCCGTACTTCATGGCCACACGAATGCCTGGGGCCTAATTTTCCTCTTGCTTTCATTACCATAAACCAAAAGCAAGTCCATGCATGTGAAGGCAGGGACAGCTCATGGAGTCTGCAGAAGAATGAAGCCAACTTTGATGTACTCCCTGCAGCCAGGACAGCTCTGCACCTCCTCTCCTCGGTTTGTACCAGGAAAGGCTGTCTCGCTAACTGCCATGCTTCTAACATTGTCTCCGAGATCCAAAGATCAGCTGTGACGTTGCACATGATTGCCGTGGCACGGAGACAGCGCTCCTTCCTAAAATTACACTGTCTTCAAACTGTCCCCTCCAATAATGCTTGTGCAACACCAGAGGCAGTCATAAATGCCATTTTGACTATACGAGGAGACAGTATGATTACATACATACGACTTGAGGACCTGAGTAGCAGGTCCCAAGCTGCATGTAAGCAAATCAGTAGCTCTTTTCAGAACTGAAATAATTGACGATTTCGCACAAAATCAGGAAACCTCAATGTCCAAAGTCAGTGGGAGTTCCATCCTGAACTTACAGACAGCAGAGACCAACATAGAGGATGCTTGGGAACTCAACCCTTCTGGTTAGGCTGTGGCAAAAGTGGCATTTTTCTGCATCAGTACAGGACACCTGGATTAGCCAAAAACGGAAAGCTTGGAAAATGCCCTTTCAGACACCACATATTTAGACATCTTCTCCCCAAAATCTCACCTGAGTGAACATTTCCTCTAGTGTCACTTGTCAACTGCCCCCTGCCTGAGAAGCCCTGTTAACAAGCCATGCAAAGAACTGCTCTCCTGCTTAGCAGGAGAAAGGAAACAGTTGAAAAAAAGTACTTTAGTTTGACTTTCTTATTGTTTTTTTCAAGAGTGAGATGCAAATGGCACCATTTGGGTCAATTACTATTTAACCTAGTTCATTCTCTGATTTTTTTGAACACAAAGTGATAAATTAAACACCAAAAGTTTTCATTAAGAAAACACCAAAATGAAATATTAAAATGTTTGTCTCTTTTTTTTTTTTAAGGAAAAAAAAATTTTTAAAAAATTAGATTATAAGGAATAACTTTAATCTGTTTAGACCATCTGCTGATGTCCTATGAGAAGGATAGATAAACAAGTTCACTGAACCTGACCTAGCACTGAACGAATATGCAAACCTCATCTTCAGCTAAGAAGCAATTACATGAGAAATCAAATTACTAACGTGTTTAATGTTAAGAGTTGCGGTGACTAGTGAACTTTAATTTTTATATATTGTATATGTTTATGCTACCTTTAAAAGTCAAGCACTCATTGCAGCTATGACAATATGGTCTTTTCTAATATCAAAGTTGGGCTCCAATGAATTGACAACAGGCAGAATGAAAGCAAGCCAAAACGATGCAAGAGGGCTGAAAAGGAAAAGACAGTAAGTCCCACAGAGACCCAGAGCATATCTGTAGTCAGAAAGGGAACACCTTGGGTGGTCTTTGAAAATGTCAGCATCATCCTTAAGCACACTGTGATATTTGGGTTATTGGGTGCAGGAAAAGATCTTTCATTTTAGTATAAGAATCTGGAAATGATCATCTTTGCTTGGAGTGTCATGCTTCAGGCAGCGCAAAGCCCCATTCTTACACCAACTACCTACATCCACATTTTGAGAAAGAGAAGACACATCAGTCACATGACGTCCTGTTAACTGACAGCCTAGAACAGCTCATTTTTAAAGTAAGAGATCTAGGTGGCACTTGCATATTTGACATTTATTTGCGATTTATATTTTGTCATCCTTGCTTACGTATAGCTGATGATTCTCTCAGTTTTTTTAAAAATGTTTCTCCAGTGCTTTTTTAAAGCCTTTAAAAATGAAAACCAAAACCTTCAAAATTTTCTTTTAAATAGTGTTTAAATGAATGATTTACATAGCTTGATATAAATATCATCATTTGGATTATAAGGAGCCCAAGTCAACAGTTTAAAGCTATCTCCAAGGTGAATAGAGTTGTTGATAGAATAGCAGAAGCTAGACAGATAAATACAGAGTCTGAAGATCAAATCACAGTAATATGCTTTGTGTCTGAAATTTGACATTTAAAAATATCTCAAAGGGTTTTATCTCCTAGATACTTGGTTTTGGTAGTGAAAGCTTCCCAGATCCATTTCCATCCAGGGTTTTAAACATATTAGGGTTTGAAACCAGTACTTCTGAACATGAACACTGCACTAACCAACCTTATAGATTAATGTCATACTAAGGAGAGCCCTCTCCAAACAATCCTTTGGACACTGAAAGTGGAAACATTTAAGGTATTAGTGCTCCACAACTTATTAGTGCTCAACAACATATTAGTGCTCCAAAATTTAATTCATTACTTTGATTTGTTCTCCCAAGCAGAAGTGTTTCATAGAAGAACCATTTCTAGAGACACCCCCAAAATATGTTCTTTCTTTAAAGCCTTTCTCAAATCATACTAATGAATGCTCTTCAAATAAACACAGCAGTATAGTGGCTCTCTGGGGAAGCCCAAGGAATTGCCACAATTCTGCCTAGGAAATTATGAGAGTCCCTGCCAAATTTACAGGAGACACTGAAGAGTGAATTCTACCATCCTTAAAAACGATTAAGATTTCTTACACTAAATCTTGCCATTTGAGAAATGCTGCTCCTGCTGTTCAGGCTAAACGTGTCAAACCACACTTTTGACACAAGCCTGGCCCAGGTTACAAATAGATCTGCCTGAGATGGGTGCCCCTGGAAATATTGCCTCGGGCACCTCGGCCGGTCTGGGGCTAGCTCTCTCTGCTTTCCCTTCCAAGGTGCATCAGGTAAGCCTTCCTCAAAGACACATGAAATCATAAATTTCTCTACCTCGATAAGCATTCAGATCGTTTAACCTCCCCTGGGTATAGAAGGAAATGATGAAAGATAAAGTAGTACAGCTTCGCAAGCAAGGAAGCTGCCTGACTGCCGTGCTACGCTCGCTCTGTGCGGAGCCCTAACGGATGCGGCACTGCCACCTTTCGTAACCGCGTTGCTCTTGTGTATGGGGAGATAAGCTAGGAACTGGTCTAGTCCCTCTTCTTCAACAGACTTAGCGATTACCTTCAATAACGCATCAGTGTGCCAGACTGCCGACCCTGTGTATGTAGGTTTTCTGCCAACGGGAGACAGGACAGCTTACTGACAGATTTTGAAGACAGACCATCTTTCAGTGCCCTCACAGGACTACCAGTGATACAGAGAGGTGAAGAAGCCTGGCACAGAAACCCTGCTAACTACTGGGGGCTACAAAAGTTAATAATTGATGGTTTATTGCCCACCATCTATTGCAGTACATGTCCTGAGGGGCTGCAGTCTACTTTACATGATAGGAATCAGGGCTTTAAGCAGCACAGTGTTTACTGGCGGATCATGCTACAAGAGATTTCCATATTACAGAGAAGTGCCTTGATAAGAACCGAGTGCCATTCAATCTGGATAACAATCTGCGGGAGGATGGAGCGTTTATTCTGTTAATAAAGGCATCTCCCTGGTAATGCTGCAGTTTTTCAAGAGCTGCAGCCAGCTAGCTTGGCTATATTCTTGTCTCCCAAACTTTGCCTAATCAGGTCCTCTGGTCCCTTCTGCATTGCGATAAGCAAGGGCTGAACCTGTTCACGTGTGCAACGGTATTTTTTTTTTTTTTGGCCTCCGAGGTTTTGTGCTTTGGAACAAGGCAGGGCAATCCAGACCTACTATTACTTTCACTGCTGGAGGAAGCAGAGCAGAAGGAATTGGCAGGAGGATCTGAAGCTTTGCATTTCACCTCATACCTTTTTTCCCCAAATCTAGGCCCATACTATTCACTCAAACTTGAGGGATGCCTGTTCCATGCAAAACACGTTTGTCAGGCAAAATATACACACAGCAAAGCCACTAGCATACGTAAGTCTTCTGTCAGAAATTTCAGCCCAGGGAGAAGCAGGAGGAAATAACTACTTTTCTTTGCAACTCACCCATCCAGGTCAGAACTGAGACTTTTCCATAGAGTAAGAAGAGTAAATAAGAGAGTAAGAGTAAGATCTTGCCACCTGCAAGAACATTCCCTTCTTATGCCCTATATTTCTAATATTTCATATTGGAGTGTCCAATGATTACATTCAACAGCAAATGTGCATAAGCATAAGTTGGAAATAATGTAAACACGAAAAGTTTCAAGGAGTAACCCTCAATCTTAATTTTTAAATTTAATGTTTAAAAAATAAAAATAAAATCAGCTTCCTGACAGAGCAATAGTACAGGCTGATTTTTTTTTAAAAACTCCTGAATGATTTTAAAGCATTTGACATTTTATAACAAAATTTAATGATTTTCATGAGGAATTCTGCCTTCTTGGTTATCAAAGTCCACATGGTTTAATGAAGCAATTTTCTTATATTCTATTCTTAAAAGTAAGTAACACAATTTCAGTATTTAGTTCTTCACTCTTAGAGCCCCTAGCTGTTTCTCAGTGTTTGGGAGGTTTCTGTGTTTTAGAGAGTTTTTTTTCTTTTCCCCCTCTCCCCAATCTATTGGTAACTGACTCGAAGATCATATTCCATTCAGCTCAGAGGAAGAGGACACATAGGAAATGTAGCTTGCATAGCAGTGACAGCAGACATCATTTGTATCCTAGAAGTGTTTTACAGCTTGAGCAACCAAATCTGCAATTATGGAGAATTACTTGAAGCAAAAATCTTTCACAGTCAGCCAGACCGGACAATGGGCACACTTACCCTCTGTTATTGTACCTACTGTCACTTCTCTTACAAAATGATTAATCCCACTTGCAGTTATGCAATTTCTACCATCCAAATCTTGGAGGATGAACCTTGGGAACGGTAAGTGAACCTCTCCTTCCTTCTCCCTTTCCTCCCTCTCCAGTAGGCACAGCCCACGGAGCAGCTTCCCGCAGGGGCCGCTGGGCTGGGCTTGCTCACGCTCTCATGACACCGTGCCACAGCAGACTGGCATGGTTCGCTACTACTGACAGAAAGCAATGCCAGGGTTTGCCGTGTAACACGACAAGACGTAGCCCATCATTTTCCTGTGCTTTGTGCCAGATAAACTGTGGCTGAAAGAAAGAACCCCAGCAATAAAACAGAAGGTGCTCCCAGGTGCTATTCTATCAACTCCCCTCTGCAGAATGCCAATGGCTTTGTAGGGAATTTAACAATTTTATAGCATAGGTCAAAACCAAGCGACTTGGCACTGAGATTCAATTTGGATAAGCTGGTGAGCCTGCTCAGACGGTCTGTGCATATCTTTTTCAAGATCAAGGGCACGGGGTCAAATTCTGCAGCTTCTTTTTGATAGCACAGAGAAGCGCGCTCCTTCTTTCTGCTGGCACAGGCAGATCCGAGAGCTGGACGCGGGCTCCTCTTGCTGCCCCGCTGCACGTTGCTCAGCCCAGAGCATGGGGAAGGTTTGGTGACAACCAGGTCCCATCAGAGAGTCTCCCTAGCAAGATCTGCTGCAGTCAGAAGTAGAGTTTGGAGGAGAGACATAAGAGAAAGGGAGACATATATATATATATATATATATATATATATATATATATAAAGTCTTCCAAGTTTAGAGGAAGAATCAAGACTATCCTGACTTTTCTTGAAAACGTGTCTGGCAGGAGAGATGGGAGCATGAATGGCAGGATATTCCCAACCCTAATTCCCGATTTCAGAAAGTAAAAGTTTATTTGTGGGAGGGCAAAGGAGGATATTAACAGGTTCTTATTTTTACCCAGCCAGTTCACCTTTCTCTACCTCTGTGTCAGACTGAAAATTAGGATTCCACCGAATGGCCCTGTCACCATGCTGCAAATTCACAGCTGCAGAAGATGATGCACAGTAAATCACTGTCCTCTCACTGAGAGCTGCCATAAATAATGCCACAGGAGTTCTCCCCCTGCAACCAGCAGCTGCCTGCAACTGCTGGGAGCAGAGCTGTAACGCAGCCCCCAGGTAGGGAATGGAGAGAAGGTGAAACAGAACAGTCTGAAAAATAAGATCCTGGCATTTATCATCACATTAACTTGTAAGCCTTTCAAAATATTTGTCTCTTCTCTCCCACAGGAGAATTTCTATAAGCAAGTTGTCATAACTTCAGACAAATTTCAGGAACTCACTATGTTAATTTTCTGAAAGTACCTAATCTTAAAAGTATTTTCATTAACAGCAAGTACTATTCACTCTGCTTTTACAGAGAAGAAAGCTGAGGCAGAGACCACGAAGCAGGCACGGCAAGATCAAACCTCAGGCAAGTGGTGGAAGCAGTGGCTGAACCCGGTCTGTACTCTCTCTGTTCCCTTTTGCAGTGGGTGTATTTATTTGTTTTGCTAAGAGAAGGGGGAAAAAAGAGAAGACAAGGAAAAAGAGCAGTTAGGCAGGTTACATGACAGGTGGAAAAGGCTGAAGATGTGAAAGTGTATTAGCTGTGACTTCCCAAGCAAGCAGTTGGCCGACTCTATTGCTCAGCCTCTACATCAATGACAGCTTTTGAAGGCTCGTGCTGCAGCGCAGCCTCTCTCTTGCTGGTCGTAGGCATTTCCAGAGCATGGGCACAGCCCCAGGGTTACTGGCAGGGTCCAGCTCTGGGCAGGCTCGGCCTGGAGCCCCAGGGCGATGGGCTGCAGGGGAGCTGTAAGAGACATGGCTCTCCTGGCAGCCGGGCAGTACCGCAGCCCCTCTTCCAGCTCCGGAGGGATTAGAGCAGCACCAGTGGCCAGGGACATAAGGGGGTGATGGAAGAAGGGACTGAGAACCTTCTCTACATTCCCAGCCAAGCTGTAACAGTTCCCAGCCCTTTACAGCACCACTTGGCACCTTGAAGCTCTGCACCACTCACACCTTGCACAACATGCTGTCCTTAACTACCATTTCTTCACCTAATTTGGGTCAGACCTTGCAAATACCTGTAGACAAGCTCCAGGGGATGCTTCTCTCCCTGGGAGCACTTGACTGAAGAGAGAGATCAAGGATATGTATTGCAGTACATCTCATGGACACTGCCTGCAGCTGGGGGCAAATAGCTAAAAACCTACGGTAATCTCTCAGATTCATTCCTCTCATGTTTGGCAAAAAGTAGGAGCAGGGGCTTTTTGCAGTGCACTTATGCTGCTCTAAGATTCATATAACTATGATCAACTGTATAAAACAGTTTTAATTAGGATTTTGCTAATCACCAAGCATCTGGCTAAAGCTTCCCTTGAATATTTTTCTAGCCAGCATTGGAGGGAAAGTGGATTTTCCAGAGTTCTGTAAATACCTTTTTTTAATAAAGATGTACCCGACCTCTGAGAATTGGTTAAAAAAAAAAAAAAAAAAAAGACTCCAGGAACATTCAGTAATGGCTGTGATTGACTGTGGAAATAGTGATGCTAGAGGGAGCTTTCAATGGAGATTGCTATACAGACATTTAGGGCTGAGCAGATTCCAATGAAGTTTTTTTTGTTTAGTCTAGTTTCTAATTCTGATTTCAATTATAAATTAAGAAGATTTTTTTTTCCTTCCAACCCTCCCTTTTTGGTTGGGCTTCAGGTCAAATTGGATATTCTGGCCAAATTTCTCAGAGACAAAGATATACATGAAGAATGTAGGCAAACTGGACTCCTACCCTGTTTGCCCAATTCAAAACAAGGACTGGAAGCCAGATCTCCTTTAGAATGGGGATTATCAGGTAGAGAAGAGAAATGGGATTATCAGGTAGAGAAGAGAAGTCATGCCAGAGATAGTGATAAGAGACTCCTGCCTCTGCAAGTAAATCTCTACTTTAGGAAGCTACTGCAGGGTGCAGGAAAATCAGATATAGGAACCCGCCTGCGTTAAGGAGAGCTCTAAGCCTCTGGAAAAAACAGATACTGAAGCTTAGGTTTCTCCTTATTTTTCCCCCCTCTGAATCAGAATTTTGGCTTTCCAGCCATCTCTTCCAAAAACTGGAATTAAATACCCAGCACAGCATTTCTCTGTTGGAGAGGACCACCTTCAGCTGTATTGCTCTTGGACCAGAGCCTGCACTAGCCACTCATCACCCTCTCTGGCACAGGGAGGACATGGATGTGAAAAGGCAAAGCTCACCCACGCTACCTGCTCAAGAAAAACTCTTTATGCCAGTTAGAAAGATTACAGAGGGCTGGCAGCAGCACTGACTACTTCTCAGAAGTCAGAGCAAACCTTCTGCCTTCCAACACCTGCCTTCCCTCCATTCCCATCTCTTATGATGAGCACAGCGCTGCAGCCAGAGAGATCCCAACAGCAACACATCGAGCACGAGGCCATACCTGCACTGTGGGAAGGAACCAACACCTGTTGCCCAAGGAGCCTGTAATCACAGGCTATGTCTTTTTACCGTGTAATTCCAATTACAGGTGAATGGGATCAAAGAAAATGGAACCAGCTGCAGAACAGGGCAGCAGAGATTTTCACCTTGCTGAAAGCAGAAGCCAGCACGGCAAGGCAGCACCTAGCATAACAGGGGTGGGAGGCGCGTTTTGTTTTAATGCTACTGCTGGCATTAGGTAGGTCAGGCCAGGCATCCAGACATCCAGGCCAGGCAGCAGAGCACAGAAAGCTTTTGCAGGCAAAAAGATACTTATACTGGCTAATACTCTTCTTACACCCGTTTTACTTTAGAGCAGTAATACTGACAAAACGGTTGGTTCTTGTTCACATCGACAAGAGAAGTCAGGTTTTACTTCTTTTCCTGATAGACGAGCTCCTTAAGACTGTGCACATATTTGTGAATTGAATTAATATTTAATATGATACACTACGGATTTTTTACACTTATTTTTAGTGCAAGCTTTGAGTTTAACCAGGTTTGAAGTGAAACCCTCTAGAGTTAAGAATGAAGTTCAGAGTTACAGCTTGCTTTTTGTTTCTTAAATAAATAAAGCAAAGAATAAATACCATGTGAAGACTCACCAGCTGATGGGGGGGTTCAGTAGAAAAAAAGATTCACATTTAATTTTAAAATGACTTTTGGGATGCACTATATTTTCAGGTTTCTCTTTGGCAATTTTTGTTCAGAGGACATGAACCTGTTTTGCATTTGGCACTATTACCTGTCTTCCCAGTCCTGTGCATGGCCCTGGGGCTAGGAAGAGACTTTACTGGATAAGTAGCTACATTACCATGGCTTCTGGGATGCTTCAGCCTTGTTTACCTGCTTAGATTTTGAAGTCAGGAGGAGGAGGGCTCTGCTTGCAAGGAAGAGATTTAAGATCACAGCGTTGCTTGAAGTCTTATGTCCAGAAAATGCATGGAGAAACCTCCATGCTCCTTGGACACGGTGATCCTTTGCATCGGCAGCATTTCCAACTCTTGTAAATAGAGCCTTTTCCCTAAAGTACACGCTCAGAAAGGCCAGTGAAAATTTCAGATTTGCATTTTGTTAACTGTTCATTGCTTGCGGTCTGCCTTGCTATGGGGGAGAACCACCACAGTGTCACTCTAAGATGCTTGAAAACCAGAGAGGGAAATGAAAGATGCATTTCCTTTTCTTTCAATGTATCCCTTTTGAAAAGCTAATATCTGTCTTTTGGGGCTCTGATTCAGAACTTTGGGGTGTGCAGTGCTTTAGACCTTCACTATTTCTCTTCAGCCTGCAAACAAGGGGATGCAATACACTCCCGTTTACCTCACAGTATTACTTGATTTCTGCTTCATAGATCGCAGATTAAAAAGGAGGCAAAATAGGTCACACACAAAGCCAAGAAAGATGAGAGGATAAAGGGTTATGAGCTGAGGCTGAGATAAGCAGTCGTACATTTAGGAAAGAGAGGTGGAGATGGGACATGAGCGGAGACTGTAAATACTTAACAGGTAGCAGTGCAGCCAACGGGAGATGATTAAGCTGGTAGAGATAATTGGGTGGCTGAAGCTGAGACAGGCCATTTAACTGAGGCCACCTACAACAGGGGAAAGAAATCCCAGTGGGGGACAGCGACCTGTGGCACTAACCCTGGCAAAGTCCCCCTTAGCTGCAGGGAGATGTCCCCAGGCTGGGAGGGTTGGTGCACTGAGGAGGCATGGTGCTGGAAGAGTCAACAGCAAATCTTTCCCTAACCAGGGCCCACAGCCCCATGGGCATTTAGTGCCTAATTCTCTGTCAAGATTTTGACCTTCCCTGCCTTGTTGGAGCTGCTCTCTGCAACTAAATGTTTAGTGGAGGGGACGGGGTTGTCAAGCTGGTTGACCTCATTTGGCTGGAAAGGGACCGGTGACAACATGGGTAAGTAGCCAAGGAAAGTGAAGGGGCTAATTTTATAGTCTCCCTGCCTTCTACCTCAGTAAGTCACATATGAGGGCTTTTATGAAGTCTGATAAAAACCAGAGTGACCTGGTAAGGGGCACTGGAGAGACAGGTGCTTGTGTGCTCTGTAGAGACGTGGAAAAATGGCACAAAGCTTGTTAGTCATGGGGCCTTAAAATGTAATGAATATAATTTCTTTTCATACTGACACACAGTTTATAACACCAGTACATTATCTCCCAAACTGAGAATTTCAGGCAACGTTTTCCAAAGCAGCTAAATAACATCAGCATCTCAGGATTTTGCAAAAACAGACCATGGGCAATTTTACGTTTCTTGCCACACTATAAACAGTGGCAGTAAAGGTCCACCCAGTCCATCTCTAACCACCAGGACAAGCCCTGCCCATCACTGAATCCCTATTGAATTTTCCCTTATATGACTGCATCTTAGACACAACTATATTCATGACTTATATCTGACTCTATCTTGTATGTCGCTATATTGCAGCAATATCCCAGTGGAGTGCCAGCAGGTTTGGGGACCACCAGCACCTCAAAAGGGGTGCAACTAGATCGTAAGGAGCACACGTTGCACCATTTTCTCATGTGCAGATGCTGTTCAAAGAGAGACGAACATTTCTCTCACTAGTGCTTTTTGCTTTGGTACGATACGAGATCTCAGAGCGGGCATTGAGACCACCAGCCACATGAACACAGCCACGTTACAGCAGGGTAGCAGGCAAATTCCATCATCTTTATGGAGCATGCAATGCCACACATGGCAGTCAAGCAGCAAAGCTATTTTTCCTCTTGTAATTACTTACAACAGCACTTCTTAATCTGTACAGCACTGCCCCCTCCCCATCCCGCCCCGCTGAAATGCTACGAACAGCAAATGAGGTGTGAAGCCCCCATTTCACCTCAGGAGCCATTACAAAAAGCTCTTAATTAGGCTACCATGGTTTAGAGGAGCGATTTATACAGAAGCACGCATGAAGCTTTTGAGAGGCGCTGAGAGAGGTCCCTGTCTCCTAGTGCTCATACAACAGGAGCTCCAGGTCATTACTGACCTCGACAGAAAACAGAGGACAACTCCCCAGCTCCCTCTTGGTTACAAGGGGCAGGAGGGAAGAGCAGCCACATGAAGCTGTACTTCCAGTGTCAGATTTTCCTCCAGCATACAGAACTCACCATGCAGAGAGAAAAGCGATGCAGCCATAGCTATGCCACTTAGCCTTTATGGTTTGCATCTTGTAAGACGCTGGTTCAGAAAAGGTTCCCAGCACAGCCACTTCATTAAGAATGGAGACCACGGCCTTTCAAACATGGAGCCTTTCTTATTCACAAGATTATTATCTGTTCCCACTGGGCTAAGTTAAGCAAAAACACCCCTCAGCTGACTCATTTCAGAAGCCAGCAGTTGTTCAGTTTTTCTTATTAGCACCTTGTAAAAGATTTCCCAACACGTTTAATTTCAAAAACTTAATAGTTGAAAAGCAAAAAAACTAGCTAGAAAAATAAGATAAAAGACAACTATAGAAAAAATCATTATCTTAATTACAGAGCAGCTTTGTCCTCTAATGGGAAGGTAATTTTTTCACAAGACAGCATTGCTCTAATGGAGGATGCACTTTAAATAGGACCGCAGTTTGCACGCTGCACTGAACTTCTAACCCCTCACAACTTGTATTTACTGCACTTCAGAATTGTAGTAGTGGATAAAAAACACCTATTTTTTCCCAGGATTGCAGTTTCATTTTGTAGAGCTCCCCTGCTACGGAACTAAATATCCCATGATATTCAACAAAGTAAATCAATAGCAATGGACATTTTGCTCAGTGGGTTTCTGGTTGGTTTGTCGGTTGGTTGGGTTTTTTTGCCGTGGCAGGCATTGCCCTCTCTTCTCTGCAAATACAACAGACAAACTTGCAGAGGTGGAAAACGTGATCCTCTGTTTTCTTTCCCCCATGTGGCTGTAGGTCTGCTAGGTGATTCTAGGGAACGGTAGCTGAGCCAAAAAGGGGTTGTTCATCTCCAAGGAAGTATTACCTGCACCCACTCATCCTTCTGAGATTTGGTGCCTCAGCTGCAAGCTGAGGGAGTGCCCTGGAGCCCAAGCTCCCTCTTTGCTCTCAAAAATGGTGCCATTGCTCTGCCCTGAGGTGGCCGGCTGTGCATTACTGGCTGCTTTTGTCCCTGCTCCTCTCTTCTATGGTTCTATTATTCTGTCCGTCTCCAAGGTAAAGCCAAATGTGGTGGAGTACTGTGGATGCCTACTCCACAAGAGACTGCTGAAAAGGAGTTATTGGCAAATAACTTTTTGTTCTGTGATCACTCCTCTGTCTTCTTGCCTCCAGCAAAACATATAAAAAAAAAGAAAGTAAAACCCCACAACCCTCCTTGATGCAGGTAAGTATCCTTTCACTAATGCTGGGTATTGCACTGCACTATCCAGTTGGGAACCAATCTTGATGTTAATTCTGAAAAATCACATCAGCTGAAATCACATAACTTAGAACAAAGTTGTCACTTTGCATGTTTGGAAATTCATTAAGGGCATCCTAACATGCTGGATGCTCAAGTGGCTCTGGCCATGGAGATCTGTAGCAGATTCCGAAGATATAGCACTATTTTACACAGCTCATATCCTAACAGAAACAGCATTAAAAGCATTTCTATGCTACATTTTTTCCTGCAATGTTGTACTTAATGCAGTTCTCTAATAGGGTTATCCTTTTAGAGAGGAATATAGAACCTGCCCTTTTCTGATCTTGCACAAAAGCATGCTTCTCCTGGGTGGGAGTAAAGACTTGGAGAGCATCAGGTTAACTCTGAGGCTTAAGGCCATCTCATAAGACTTACAGAGGACATACAGGATGGAAGATTCAAGCAAGCCTTAAGCTGAAGTCTTTACATGGGAAGTCCTTCTAATTAACAGTTGCTCCTGAAAGGTTCAAGAGCAGTTTATAAAAGAGGCATACTCTTTTATAAAGACTGAAATGCACAACCATAGCTTTGAGGAACCCATTGTCAGTGGGGTAAGAAAACTCCTGTTCATGCTTACAACGAGAAGACGTGACAGCTATGAGGGCTCCTGAAGAACACTGAAGTGACTTAAAAATAGGAAGACTTGAAGACTTGAAGATTCATAGCATTCCATAGGCTGGAAAAGGTGTTTTGTTGCCACTAGCTCACTCTGGTAATCAACATCACCACAAAGTTGTCTGCTTCCAGCAGACTTTGATGTCCTTTAGCTGGCAGAAAACACATTCTGTCTGCTTGCTTGGATGTAGGTGGGACAGAAAAGAACACCAGTGCTAAAGGGCAGAGCCACAACTTCCCAGTAGTATCTGTAACGTCTGTAATATCCCAAATAGGAAGCTGGAGGTGTTGTATGACATTACTCCTCCTTGCAGCTTGAAAGTATTTCTTATTTGCCCCAATAACTCCTGAAAACTCTCTGTCAAAGTGGAGAGAGGGCTGAAGCACAGATCTGATCTTCTGGGGGGTATGCCAGTGGGAGGATGATGGACGGATGGTCCCAACGCTGGTGCCAGAAGTACTCTTGAAGCTTTCGAAAGTGTCATTGTAGAGTGCTACAGGAGCACCTGAAGTCTGAACGAGGCCAAAAGTATATTTCCCAGCAGGCTTTTTAGTCAGGCTTAGTAATCCACACTACTACACCTTTCTTAAATATCCAAGGAACTACGCTGAGGTATACCCCCTGGTGCACCACTAGAAGAAGAAAGGATCATTGGATTTGGTCACAAAGGTGACAAAAGCTATCATCAGAAAGGCTGCCCAAAGAACAGCGGGACTCATGGAAACATACCTGCGGCTTTCAGACTTGTGGAAGATCTGAAGGAGGGTCGCCTAGCTCGCAAAAGCATTTCCCACCTGGCACGCATGAGAGGCACGGCCATGGCACTGTCACGGGCAGAGATCCCATACCAGAATCTCAAGCCACTCTCCTCTGGCAGAACCTCAGAGATAACAGAAACAGGATTTCCACCTTTATCAGGGATAGACACAAGTTCAGGTGTGGCGCTGTGTAGAGAAAGTGCACCTCCTGAGCCTAACAAGAAGAGTTAGGCTCAAAGGTCTTTTTCCACTCAATTTTCATGAATTAGGTTTTTCTTTCAGTGGTCCACTTCGAGTTCACAAGATGAGTATGACAAGGACATTTCCTTTTCTGTCAAGAATGCACCACCCACCATGGAACCATTCTTGATATGGACAAACCATAACAAGATTTCTTTCTGATCCTAAGCACTGCTTGGGAAAGTAGTTACAATTCTCTTAATTTATCGATGTAAAAAAAAATATTCATTTACCTGCTCAACATCTGTTCAAGATCCTTTTTGGTAAAAGCTATATATAGTGCAACATAAATAGGAAATCTAAACATTCCGTGCAAATGTCAAGACACACTCTAAATATTATGATCCTACACAATGCGCAGTGTCAAACGTGACAATGAAGGCAGGATTTACTGCTCACAGTCCAAATACATAAGCCACCATTAATTCAAGTGCTGCCAGTAGCTGATCTACTTTGTGTAGAAAAATTACACTCAAATGTGAATCAAAATTTGAGCTATGCAAGCTGAGCTTTCAAAAAAATACTTGAAAATATAGTGCTGCAACAGTAAAACAAAAACTACAAATTGTATTTTCAGCACCCAGCTTGGCATATATAATTACTTATTTCCGAGAAGGCAGTTTGGCTCAATTTTTGATAATTTTAACTCAATATTTTATTCATCATGGTGGCTTGTGGAAAATCAGTTAAAATGGGAATGCTCATACTTGCAATTCCTCTTTTTGTTCAATAGAACTGCTCGTACTTGCAATTCCCGTTTTTGTTCATGCACTTGCAGTCATGGCTTTCTCGCAACATTTTTTCCTAGGGATAGGTGTAATATTTCTGAACGTTACCATCCGTAGAAGAGCTGGCTGGGTGTTATAGATTCAGAAGTAATAGCCAGGCGATACAGATTCAGTTCTTTACCAGGGAACAGCCGCCCTGTGCTCTCATGTAGGAGAGCCTGATTTGCAACTTCATTGAAGAGGAGGCAAAATAATGCAAAGTACAAATCGATCTTTTATTCTGAGCTGCCAGGGAAAAATACATTTCCTCTACAAAAATGTAATTCCTTTCAGAGTTTCTACGTCCTCATTCAAATACAATGAATAACCAATAGGCTATATCTCCTGTCTTGATCCATAAATATCATTATGGAAAGTGTTCCTGCAAAAGAACTTTGTCTAAGGGATACTGCAAAGCTTGACTCTCAATTCTAGAAATCTAGGTTCGAACCTTGGAAATTAAAATTAGGTCTGTATAATGTTGACATAAATTACTTCCTTTCTTTCTGTACTAGAATAACTTAAAAACACCTGTCTCCAAAATTGAGAAGATGGTCTCTTAAATCATGAATCAAGTCTGGACATTCTTCCTTTAGGCAAAAATCTAACTTTTGACAATAAGCAATGCTGATTTTAGAAGGTGAAATATGCCATCAAACTTTAAGGCTATTGAGGCTAGAAAGGATCATCATCACAGCATGGTCTCCTGCAGGAGAGAGAGAGGGAGAGAGAGACAGTTCCGCCCACAGCTCCCACTGCAAGCCCAGCTGGTGCTAGAGTGAAGGCGCATCTTTCTGAAAGATAAGATTTAAGATCTCTAACTAATAGAAAATCTTTCATGCCCCCCTTCCCTGCCCATGGAATTGTTCCAAAACTTAATTACCATTGTTCAAAAGAAAAACACAAACAAAAAAACCCCAAACCCCAAGCTTTAACTCATGACTGACTTCATCTGGCTTCGATTTCCAACCTTTAGACTTTGCTATGCTTTTCTCTTCTAGATTACGCTGTTATCAAAATTTTCTTCCCATGTAATCACACTATAATCACACCACAATTGATCACCTTTTCTCTCTCATTTTGATAAGCTGAATAGCTTGAGCTTCTAACATCTTTCATGATAAGTCATGTTTCTCAGATTCCAGGCTGCTTTTATAGCTCTGAATTTTTATGATGTATCTGTACCAGAAATGAATTTAGTATTAATGACCAATAAAAATCTCACCAGTGTTGCATACAGAAACAACAAGTCCTTTTTGCCCACTCAGTAGTGTCCAACTTGCATATTTGACTCCCATTATTTCTCCTTAGGACTCTCCAAATAATTAATTTTAGGGGCTGTTTGTAATAGAAAAAGATAATTTCATTTCTAACAAAATCTTTCATCTGGCCTAGAGTAAAATGCTTTGCTTCAGACTTAAGCGTCTAAGAACTTTCATTTTTTAAAGTGAAATGAAAGACAACTAGATATAAAATTAATTTTGAATAGAAAAATTGTTATTAACATTTTTATGTCAATATTTAACATTCATTTTTGGGCCCAATTTCTGAAAGAGAAAGAAATTTATGTCACCATCACAGCATATTTTGTCTCCTCTTGCCTTCTTTTCCCTCCTGAAATCTTCTCAACAATTTCACAATTTCTATGAGGCCTAATTTGGGTTAAGGCAAACTGCAAAACCGAGACACAGTGACTACAAAGGTCTCATTTCCACACAGTTTATTCCACTACAGAGTGAAGCAAGTTAAGTAAGAACTCATCTTTCTGCGAAACAGTCTTTATGCACACAGTTATTTAGATGAAGGTGGATTGTAACAACCTGAATGCAGGGCCCCAATATATGCCAAAAGAAAAGGAGAGCGCACCGAGTCACTCAAGGCAAAATGCAGCTTGGAGAAACTTTATTAACCGTAATGCTAAGTTAGCACTGAGCTGAGACAGCTGGCAGCTAGGGAAGCAAAGAAATACTCTTGTTTGAAATGTGGATACCACTGATTTGAAAATTTTTGAAACTATAAACACTGGACCCAGCGATGTAATTTTAAAGTTAATTTTCAGAGAGCTAATACGAGAGCAGTCAGTGCTGGAATAAACCAACACACTTCACTGAACTATTTATTGTCAGAACAATAGCTATGACACACGCTGCCACTATTCTGGAAAACAGCCTTAGTATTACTTTTTAAAAGGGGAACGAAAGCAATAAAAAGTTCTCAGCCGCTGCAAGAGCAATAACAATATTAATATTAATGTCATTTGAAAAGATGGTCAAAGCACTTTGCTAATGCTCATGAATCATCAGCTTCTTTTGCAATGTAACTGCTCTGTTTGGAAATTGCATTTCCCCACTCATTCATATTATTCTAAGCATTCTTCCAGTCTGTCCGGTTTTTAAAGTCACCGCATGTCCAAGAAAAAGTAAACACGAGCCTTGGATGTGCTTTTCTCCTGCTTTCATTGCAGAAAGGGAAAATATGGTTGCAGGTGCCCCCTCTGAGCAAGAAAAGCTGTCCTTCCCAACAAGCAGCTCCGCAATGTGACCGCAAGCTGCTGATGGAGTTGCTATGGTTATAAAGAGGTCCTCTGTGGGAGACATCTTCACTTGTGATTAGGTTTTGACTGAGGCAGAGGGATGCTTGATGTGGGAAGGAAGGAGGGATGAAAAGAGCTTCAGCCATTTTATCCATGTGAAAGCAGAGTTACGCTACATCTGAAATGTTTTGGAGAAAGCCCTGTTTCTCCAGGAGCAGTGCACCAGGACAAACCTTGTTTCCGACATACAGGGGATTTCTGTACAGGCCAGAAGTGATGACCATACACAGAAATAACATGAGCAGAAGTGGAGCTGGTCTTGATCTGTGGATTTTCCTGCAATCTTACGCAAGAGACCATTACACTTTCCGAAGGGCAATGAGACTAGAAAAAAACTAATAGATGAGCGAGGACCTGGATGTGGCAGGTCCTAAGTGAGGTTTTGTGTCCCTGCACCAGAAGCACTAAAGGAAAACAGCATGTGGGCATTTCATCCTAGCTGCTTCTACTTTTGTTCCTGAAACTGTGCCTCCTCACTAACGAAGGCTGCTAACAAGGGGAAAGGCAGAGAGGAGCCGGGGAAGATGGAGATGGCCTGCCCCAACTGGGGCAGAATTTAAAGGAATAAAATATTGAGCATGGGACTGCAGCACTTACAGACTGCTGAGGAGACTGGTTAAATCACCAAACAATAAAAAAGCGCTCTTCCTTTATCTCCCTCTGCCTCTCCTCTGTCCTTCGGGATCTAGCCCCTTGCACAACAGTCCTCCTCTCTTCCTGCGCACATTTTTCCATCCATCCTGCCAGCCCCGGTGAGAGGGATGACCATCTGAGATAGCGTCGGAGGGGAAGCTACGCTCCACTTTGCCGTTTATTAAACTATTTGCCTCATCATATAAAATGTGTGGGTTTTGCTCCCTCTCCCCACATCCTCATCCTAGATCTTCAGAGTAGCCTTTTCCATGGGAGGATGGGGTGGGAGAGCTACATCCGCTATAAGAGAGATCCAACCTTGTAAAAGGGAAAAAATGAACTGAGATCTTTATTTCAAAATACCAGCAGAGCTCAAATACCGACAAGCAAAAATCCTTCCAAATGAAGTTTTAGTGAAATAAAGAAGGCTGACCAGAATGTTTCAGAGCGTGAAAAATTGTGAATAATAAACAACATGAGTTCTGTTTTACTAGCATATCTCATCACATAAAAAAATCGGTTCTGTGAATCATCCTTGATGCTGGCTAGCAGACTCTATGTTCAGGGCACAATGTCTGCACTGTCTATAAATATTACTACGGCCAGTAAACTCAAGGCAATGGCAAGGGGGCTGTAAAACTATTGAGGGTACCATACACTGCAGTGGTTGTAAAAAATGCCGTAAAAGAAAAATGATCTTTTATTAAATCTTTTGTTTGGAAGGAACTTTGCATTTTAACAGGGCATTTAGCAACCAGGATAGCTTTCCAAAAGCAGCAGTCTCTCTGCCCACAGGTTGGATTTGGAGCCATGCAAAGTCCTAAAATGACTTCAGCCAAGAGGCGAGGGCCCATCCCCATCTGAAGAAGTAGGACGTTCAGTGCTAACGCAAAGATCAGCTTGCCCTCCCCTCTTCCCTGGTCTTTTACAGCTTTTATCACACTTGATGTAAGGGGGAAGGCGAGATGCAGCAAAGAGCCTAAAGCAGCCTTTTCTGTTACAGTTTTGCTTTCAGCAAATGGAAACCCCAGTTTGCAAACTTGCTCTCCACCCAGATGATGCCCAGAGCCAGCGTGAAGCTTCGCTGCAGGCACAGAGGCAGGAGCTGGCCCCATGGCACGGTGCACAGCGTGAAGGGCCACCGTTGCTTGTGAAGGAGCTACTTCTGAGCTGCTGCGTGCTCTCAGGACACACTTGACAGCTCAGGGTCTGTGGATGGCTGGTGGACCATGTCTATCCACTGATACCAATCCATCCATAGTTAGTATGGCAAGGCAGTGCATACCTTTTACTTGCAATGAATTCAAGTGAGAGTGTAGGCTGCTAAGTCTGCCTGTAGTTTTATATGTTCTCAGCTGAGACTAAACCTCCATTGCCTTGCTCAAATATTTTGAATTCAAATATGCAGAAGTTCAGGAAAAAAAAATTATTTTCTTCTAAAAGCTCAATTCAAAACTGCAAAAGCTCAGTCTGGAACTGCAAAGATTGATGTCTAAAAAGCTACACACCAGCCAGCTAGAACTAAACCCCATCCATTTTATTTATCCCATGTAGCTAAAGACGGTGGCAGCAAAAGACAGTTGCGTGGGGCCTGACGGGCCAACTGTTGTGCTGTGGCTTAGTACCACAGCTGATAACCAGGCTTTTATTATTCTTTTCCTGCAATGGAATACATCTGAAAGCACTCTGGGTTATCCATAAAAATCAGAATGGTGGGGGTTTCTGAAGTGCATCCGTCTTACGTGATGAGGGAAAGTCTTGGTATCTAGACTGTTTCCTGGTCTTAAGGCAAATACTAAAGGACTTTCAATGCCCTGGCCAGGGTGGAGACAGCTCACATGAATACACAGATATTACAAAAATCAGTTGAACTGCCTTCAATTCAGGTGTCAGGACCGACAGGATTATGACCGAATGAGGGAACTTTAATATTAGAAAGCCAGACGCAGCATCCTCTCAGACTAGATATACAGATGTTGCTTATTTCAATGGAATAAAAATAAATATATTGCTTACAAAATAAATTAATATTTTAGAGGTTTAATAGCATTTGTCAACATGTGCAATCATAACAAAATATGATACACTCTAAAGATTAAGTATGACTCTCGTGTAATGCCAAATGAGTACTTTGGGAGTTGTTTTTACATATCAGAGGTTTAGAACTTGGCCCTAAGAGCATTAATATTTCCTTCAGGAATAGCACATTAACAGCAAATCCAGCAAAACCCTTCATGATACACTATAAAACACATCTAAAACAAACTACCCCACCCACAGAGAGGTTCAATCTTTGGATAATTCAACACTTCTCATTCCTATTAAAAAAAATCCTTCAGATTGACATAAATTCAATCTGTATCATCTTTTCTATTATAACACAGTCTCTCTATATTAGGACATGCAGAGCCTAATCAAACACAAATGTTTACTTAAACTAGTCAAGCTCTGTGTATTTTGTACTAAAGCCAGCATATCGTACCTAATTAACCCTTCTGCTTTTCTGGCCGTGCTGCTTGGATTGCATCTAACTGCATACTAAACCTGTTACAATGGAATTTAAGTAAAGAGCTCATGAGGGAAAAATTGCACTCTGTTAACCTTAGCCTTTTGTCACATCAGCTAGTAACATTTTTAATACGGCCTGTATTCCACCAAAATGCATCCCACAAATACTTCTGCAACTGCGCTGAGGGGGAAGAGGGCAGCACTGTTTCCATCCAAACAAGATTTGCAGAATCACACTATAGGATATAAGAGCAGTATTTGCTCCTGCAGGCACAGTAACTGAATTTCCAGGGTATAATTGGATGATGTGGTTTGCACCATCTCCAGAACCCCTTGATGGAATTACATCTGCCTGATAAATTATATAGTTTTCAGAACTGTATTTTACACAATGAGTGGAGCCCTGTGTCCTAAAGTCTTGATGGGTATCATCTACCTTCTGCTTAAAGGTAGATGACCCAAGAGAGGCTTAAAATACAATGAGCCGCACTTTGCTCAAACACGAGGCAGAAAGGGAATGCCCATGAGCTAATGAGAGCCTGCTCCTTGCCTAAAGGACCTTTCCTTTCACAGAGCACCGTTCGTTCTCCCTCCCTGGGCTAACGACAGAGACAAGAGGCGGCGGGGAAATGGGACGTCTGCTGCTGTCTAATACTCCTTTTCTTCCCACAGAGAAGCAGTACAAACCCACAGAGCATCAGCCACCAGGTTTTCATAGGCTTGGTAAACTGCAAGCATGACCAGCGTCAGGGACAGGCTGTTGAGTTTGGTTTGACCCGATAAAGAATCCCAGTGTTCTTTTATAGCTGAAATTTTAATATGCTGAAACAAAGTGGGAATGAGGCAGGATTAAATTTTGGGTTCCTCTGATGCCTTTAAGTAGAGGGCAGTATATGCCGAGGGAGTGGATTTCAATCTGAGAACGCAGAAGGAATTGAAAAATAACCTATATATAACTGTAGTAGTCCTAATGGCAGCCTAAGCCCCCGAGAACCGATGAAAGAACAGGGTCTGCCTTTCTCTCTCTATCCTCTGGCTAAAAGAGAATATGCAATGAGGTTGGACGGAGAATAAATGAATGAGAAAATAGTCATTTAGTATACTTATTTAATTAGTTCTTTCTGCTTCTAGTGGTAATGTGGCAGAATACGAGACTGAACAGAACAAGGTAGCTGCCTATGGCATAATTAGGCCTTTTAAGGAGGGGGAGAAAGGCATCAGTCTGCACAGGCTGGCCGAGAAGGGGACTTCAGTGAGCACCCAATTTCCAAAGCTGGAAACACACAGTTTCTTTAATTAATGCATCTGATAAAGCATTTAGATTTTTTTGGTTTGTTTAATTTTAAATTTTTAAATAAAACACAACTGTTATCTGTCAGTTGAAAGGTACTTATTGGGTGTTCTTTACATTGGATGATAATGGAGTGCCCAGAAAAAGATGCTCCCTGGCCCCGAATACGTAAAAGATTAACTTAAGTTTTAGCACCTGAATGCTTTTTAAACAAGAGAGTGAGTAGAAATGGGAGGTCACCAGAAGGGAGGACTGTCCCAAACCTCTCCTCCTCCTCCCCTTTAGAGCCAAAAATAACCACTTTGGATTTTGACGGAGTGCCCTGGAGCTGGGCGCTCTCCCTTTTCTAACATACATAGCAAGGGGCATCTTAACACACAGCCACACGCACCCCACTGCCACCCCTCGCCCCAGGGGAAACCTGGGGAGAACAAACACCTTTTAAGGTTATTCAGCCCGCTCAAGACACTACTGGAAACACACAGATAATTTGGTTACCAGCAGCTTGTAAAACAGAAGTAGAGGAGGATAAAAATCCGACCTTGTAAAGGAGCGCTCGTAGATCTGCGTGACGTGTTCGACACATACACCCGTGTATCAGCAGCAAACACGCTGTCAAAAATTCTAGTTACAATAAAGAAGCAGCCTTAACTAAAATTCTTTAATTAAAAATACTATTTTGGGCAAAAGGTAAATATTTTCATTGGGCCAAAATGCATATGCATACTTACATATACTCATCCTCAGGCAAAGTGTAACCTTATTATAACCCTACGTCTGCAGTACTAAAATCCAGAGACTCACATAAATTGATTTTTAATGGATGTTTGATGTCTTCAAATAATCCTGCCCCAAATATCTCTCTTTGCTGAGACTTCTCCTACTGTGTCAAGCCTCCAAACAGCTTTCAGTGTCCATCTGCAGCATACATCTACAGAGTTGGCAGAACTCTTTCCCTTAAACTAATCAAAGTTTTGCTCTAACCTACACTCCTGTGAGACGTAGGACAAGCATTATCTTAGGTGCATCTCTGTTCATTTAACAGCCTAATTTAGGGTACAATAAATACGCACAAGCACAGATCAGGATCATATCTGGTAAGAAGCTGCTCTGAGTGAAGTTGATAAATACCTAGCAACCAATTTTAGTTGGAATCGGATTGAACTACCCAATAGGTCAGTAAAATTAGTATTTACCTGAAAATTACTGTAACTACTCCAATTTGTCTCATAGAATTGCATAAAAATAACATACAGGATCAAATGAGGAATTCATGCCAAGACACCAAAACCAGCCTAGAAAGTAGCATTAAAAAAATGTGGTCTGATATTGATGACAATACTCTATTTATTCCTAATCCAATGACATTAATGTTTATGTCTTTCTTGGTATTAATGAACCTGCATTTCCTGGCAACACACAGAGAGACACTTTACAGATCCTTCAGTCTTATTTATCAGGTAGATAAGCATTTAATCAATTTTTTTTGCTTAGCCATGCTTTGCACGGCGTTGCCCTTTCATCTCTTGCAACAGTCTAATTATGCAATTAGGAGGTTTTTTCCTTTTTTAAAATTCAACTCAGCCTTGTATTTCATCACGTTATCTTTATCTGGGGAGATGAGTAACACCTCTACTTAACTTTTATGGTTAAATTTTCAGTCTGGTGCTGTGAGGCCATTCCTGGCAGATGTTTGGTATCGGCTTGCTCCTGTAGAGCAGGTACCTGGGCTTATCAGCCTGCAGGATTGCAGCCAGCCTCCCCAGCTGCTGCTGAAGCACTGTATCAGGTACCTCCACACTAATCTGCTCTCATATCCCACCACCCAGGACTTGGACTTGACATTTTCAGTCCAGTCCGTATAGAGGTGCAAATTGCTGTGACCACAGGGCATGTTACTTGCACCTTCATGCAAACACGATAGGTATCGGTTAGACACCTGGGGCTCTCACTGCACCCCAAGATCAGTCTCTCTGGGCGTCATGATGATGTCCACCACGCCTGCATAGGAGTGAAGACCCAGAATTGCACGGGTGGTAGTTTTCAGTTTGGAAACCAGAGCCGAAAGGGGGGCCAGCCCACAGCAGGCAGCTAGCGGGCATGCTGCCCTCATGTGTGTGCAGCAGCGCTCGTGGCAACAAACGGCTTCATTTTCAAGAACTCATCTTTGTTTTTCTCCTAAAGGGAAAAAAATCAGCAAACAAGCTGATAGGTGATGGGGGACTAAGACAATGTCTACTAAATTCTTGGAAGGGAATAATTGGCTTTGGGGTGTTTTGGATCTCTCCCTCATTTTGTAGGATTATTATTTTATCTGATGTATGCATTGCTTTATATAAACTTCGGTGCCACTTCTGCAAATACCCTGCTACACCTGATTTTGAAAAACCAGAGCAAAGTATAATATCCTTGGAGAAGAGAGGGAGAGAGTTGATAACAGCACTACAAAACAGACTGTATATCTTGCAAAAAAAAATTAGTATCTGAAGTCGTTGCCATTCCCTTAATCATACTAGTTAAGCTGGAACAGAGATTTTGCAGCTTTCTGAGTGAGATTTGCTCACTGCTAGGAACAAAAATTGAGCACAGTTAACATTAGACTGCACCTTCTGGACATGTTTATAAGCTTCTTACTGAAAGAAAATAATCATACGCTTTTCCAGTCGTGCTCCTTGGACAAGGAGCAACTCTTTCCCCTTTCAGATGGGTTTTACTTACAACAACATATTTACTGTTACATGTACCAAAGGGAACACAAGAGTAAGTAGGTTTTGGTATTTTTGTCAGGTCCAAAGCATCAATTTAAAACCACTGCGCCTAGTATCACTTTAAAAAACAGAACAGGTGAACATAGCATTATTGTTTCCAGATGCATATGCATTTATCTCAGAAACCAGAATATTGGGGTTTTTTTAAAAGCAGAACTTTAGCATCTCACCGTTCCATTAAAACTGGGATTTTCTGGATGAATTAATAGATTTTGTTTACAGTTTGTATTCAGTTTATTTATTCTAAATAAATACTTAGGTGAGAATGACACAGTATTAGCAAATTGAAGTGATAAATTTCATAGTGGTCATCATGTTACTTCTTTTTTACTGTTAATTTATTAAAATGATAACATGTACTATATAAACCAAATTAATTTAATATGTAGCATGTAAATATTTTTTAAATTTTACATAACAATTATTCTTTATTACCAGCAGAAATAGCTGCTTTCAGGGTTGGGTTCATGGAAGTCAGTGCAGAGTCCTGATCTAACCTGAATCAATAAGCCTGGATAACTGGCAGCAGCTTTCTGAATATGAAGCACTGATACCAAGCCAGTATGATGGTACAGGAACCCTAAAACTATTATTCTCTGAAAGGAGTTTGGCCCGTAGGTTTCACACAGAGTATCTCCATCTCTTCTGCCCTTCCTTCCATTTCCTGCTCTTGCTCCTGCTCTTGCACCTGGCACTGCATGTGATGTGGCTGTTCAATAGACCAAAGTATGAAAAATACATAATAATGACTTTTTCTCACCACGGTTAGCATGCATGAAATGAATGAAGCTTCCTGCACAAGGGATAAATCTATAACTAAATGTCAAAAACTATAACTCTCTCTGAAGGAAGCTTATTAAGAATTTGCTATGGTTCATTTTATAGTGACACTTCCATATTCAGGAGTGTCAGAGTACGGAGGAGCAGCCTGGGATCAATTCATTCTGACATAAAAAAAAGAAGATTAAAAAAAAGGGAAAGGAGGGAGAAGAGAACTGGTATCTAACAAAGCATCTGGACTCATTCGAAGATAAAGCAGATTCCAGATTCATTATTGAGCCCCCCAGTCCCAATCAGACAGGCTCTGTGGCACAGTCAGGGTGATTATCGCTCACTAGGGGAATGCATGGCAGTCCTAAAGCCCCATTTGCTTGAATAGCATGATATAGTTCTTCCTCCCAAATCACATATTAAAGCTCTATAGAAAAATAGCATCAGAGTGAAATACACAGTATGCATATGCCAGAAAAGGCCAATACCAAGGCTGTTGGGAGGAAAGTAAATTACTATAGTAAACTCAGGTTTCTGATACTATTAGTTTTTAAAAGCAATACTGGAAGCAATGCAAGGTTTTGCTTAAAGGCAATAGCAAAACACAGCTCTAGTTCTGCAAACGGAGACAAAGAGAGCAAGAACATAGCTTTGGGGTTAACAATAAAAAAATAATCGGTTCTAGGGGCTAGCTAAAAAACTGCAAGTGAAAACTTCCCCTCTGGAAAATGCCATCTCTGTAGCAGTGTGCCAACCTCACCAGAACACTGATGGGGAAAACTTCAACGCCGCTGGAAAGGGAAATGTCTCTCTGTACTGCCTCCCCCAACACACAAACTTGCTTACTGTTTGTCATCATCTTCTGGTTGGAAAATGAGGAATGGGCATTTTCCACCTTTAGAGAAGCTTTTAGACCTCTCTAAACCAGAAAAATTGCGATGGAGGTCAGGCGCATCGCGAGGCAGCACTGCTCAGCTCGTTTGCTGCCTCCAAACTGCTGCAGAGGAAAACGGTGAAAATGAAGGGGAGGTATGAAATGCCACGACATGTCCCTGCTGGCTCTGCAGGACCCCCCGGCAACGGGTGTCAACAAATGCATGGTCCCGAAGGTATTTATTTATGAATTTGCTTTCACAATCGCTATCTGATAGCTGAGATGGGACAGTTACCAAACTACCTGGGTGGTTATCGGCTAAGTGCTCAATAAAAGGGATTAAGACATGTTCTAGCAGCTCTGTGATATATAGCAGTATTCCTGGGAACTGCTGTCTCTTACTGCCAAAAGTTTGGTGCCACCTTGTTTGCATTTAAGTGCAAACTCCTGGAGCAAGACTGAACCAGAGATGTTTGCAACATATCTTGGCTTCATTCAGCTCTCGGACTTCTCCAGTTCTGGGGCAAACAGTTTCCCCAGTTACATATCTTATTTCCAAATTTTTACACTGAGCTTTATATTCTAGCATTTGTAAATAATAATAATAATAATAATAATAATAATAATAATCAGCCATCTCTTAACCCCTTTTATCTTTTGGGGTTATTTGTAATGCCACATCAGAAATGAAACCCATCTTCTAATAAACTAAAAGCACCAGCACTCCAGACCTGTGCATCTTTTATGGAGGCTGGTCTGTAAGAGCCTGTTTATGAGAAAGAAAATTAATGCCTGGCCTGGAGCTTGGACTTTTAGGTGCTGCCTGACTATAATTTTGCAGGCTATCCATAAGAAAAAAACACAGGGAGAAAAAATTGGGATGCTCTTAAAGGTTCACAAAAGCAGTGGTAATTGTAAACCACCCAACATACCTTTATGGTCTTGGGTGGGGATAACGGTATCAGTAAAAATGCACAGGTATCTCTAATAAGCTAGCAATTCTCTCTTGGGGCCTCCCATCCCGTATTGGCAGCGTCTCACCTCCACAGCTCTGGCTTTGGGCGTCAGCGAGGCTGGATGTGGCCTGGAAAGCAGAGATGGTGCAGGGCTGGGGGGAGGCCCCAAAGAAACAAGTCTGGGGAGAAAGTTAACACCAAGGGTCTCTTCTCGTCTCCTTTAAAAAAAAGGTAAATGTAAATGCAAGGAAAGGCCCCTGACTTCCCAGAATATAGTCTGGTCAAGGCCGTGAGAAATTACCTGTGATTTCTAACAAGTGGCTTTTCACTCTCTCTATCGGAGAAGATGCCTCAAACTGATCACAGCGGCATTACCCAGGCAAGAACAGCTCAAATGCAGCTTCTGCTGATTTTTCCCTCCTTATGAAAATGAGCAAAATCTGATGTTAAAGAGTCACCTGACATTGCCGAGGTACTGCTGCTGCATCCAGTGCCAGTTTCTCAGATGCTTTATACTGTTTATTAATGGAGAGAAAAAGTTAAACAAGTTTGAATATTTTAAACAATGAACAAGCCAACGATTCTCCACCACAAATAGATACATAGAGAGGAAGTGAAAACAAAAAGCTTAAAAAAAAAAAAAAATCATTATTTTAAAAAGGATGTTTAAACATGTTGCTAAGGAATCTCCCGATTCCCGGGGCGACTCCGCATGCTCTCCTGGAGGATGCCGGCAGCTCTAGCGCCCGAGTACCTTGCTGCCTAGAGACTGTTGCTACGTGGACCACACTTAAATGCTCCCCATGTTTATTCTCGTGTGTGCAAGTACATTAACCCTGGCTCCCCCTTTGGCAGCGTACGGCTCTGCTTATTTGCTCTGTGCTCCTCGGCGGCTGGAGCTGACTGATGGGCCATCAAAAGCAATGTGAAGGGCAGGGCTGGTTAGGGGATTGTCTCAAGCACTATGCTTTTTGCAAAACTCTTCCCAAGCGCATCCTGGCACGGCAGCGACTGGACCCACGCTCGGGTCCTGAGCCTGATGTCAGTGAAGTGCTTGGAGGGGGACCACCGTCGTTTAAACTGATGGGAGCGTGAGCACTTCTAATGCCCTAATGCAGGATAAGAGGCTTCTTCAGTAACTCCGCTGGAGTTAAAGGATGATTCACATCAGCAAAGTTAATTACACAAGCACATGTTTCAGGACAAAGCTGAAAAAGATTAGATAAATACTTCACTTCAAAACCCTTTCCACTCGTGTTTTTTAAGTGGCTGTTGTCTATGATAGCACTTTAGTGCTTTTTTAATCACACCATCTTTGAGTACAGAGAAACAGGATATATGAGTAATATATATTACACATCTATTACATTTCATATTAAAATGATTAAAAAGACATCTGTGATGCACATAATGCGAAAGGGCGTCTGTGTTCTCTCCAAGAGGCAAGGCAGGAGATTTCTTCTGGAAACTTCTGGATAGGAGACAGTCACATTTGCGAAGGAACAAACCTTCGCAAGAGTGTTTCGCAAAAGAGAAGCTCTCTTCTCCTCTCACCTGACATAATTTTCTGCGTGCTTTCTTCTGTCTGTTTTAGAAGAGCTACTTTCTCACTCACATAGAGAAGAGATAATACCTCTTATCCAAAAAAGCTCCCATTTTAATCACATTAGCATTAATTAGCAGAAAAAAATTGATATTCTAATGACGATACTAATTACTTGCAGAGATCTCAATACTTTCAAAGCATTGCATGAGAATGAGTAATGCATAACTGTGCATGCCTTTTATCAACTCTAGTATTATTCGATGTTCATTAAATATTTTCTGGAATTAAAATGCACAGTACTTTATAACTGAGAGCCTAATTGTTTAAAAGAATAGAAGCCACAGAAGCAGCTTTCTATAATGGAAGAAAGTTTAATTTTCTCATCAGAAGAACAAAACATGTTTAGCTTAGCGCATTTACTGTTTATCTTATTATTGGAGGGAGAACTGTACATTACAGTTGTGTGTCTGTTTTTCAGAGGGACTGTGGATAAGTACAGTTTATTAAACCCTGCTGAGACAATCTGTTGTGTCTGTCTGTTTTAATGTTGTTATAAGTCAGTTAAGCATGTACCATACTTGTTAGCTGCATATACACTAATTTAATGTATTGATGGGCTGTCAGTACAAATACCTAATGAATATTAAAATACAAACTCAGATACAGAAATGCAAAGCAGAGCCAGCATGTGGTCAACATTTTGAGGGACAGGCAGAGAAAGGAAAAGACCAGAGTTCAGAGTAAATGACAGTAAACACTCATGAAATGAACCTGAAAACAAATCACTAGCAGCTTCCTGGGAAAGATGGAGGAAAATAATAATTAACAGTTTCAAAAACACAGGCTCTAAATATACGCTGTGAACTTTGTCTTCTGCCAGCTGATTTCAATGTAAATGAAACAAAAGACAGTTAGAAGACCAATATGCCAGTAAGACAAAGAGAACTAGAGAAAACAGAATAAAGACACTGTACCAGGGGAGGAAAGGGAGGGGAGAAGGAGAAATCTCCCACTGTCTCTTCTGCGATGCTAATTTTCTGTTTAACAATGGCTCTAAAAATGGATAGCAGTCGATACTTTGCATGCTCCGCATAATATAGTCTTTCAGCAAAAGCATGTACGTACAAATCTCTCCTGCTTCAAGTGAATGTGGCAGGAGTTTGTTGGGCATGTTTCTCCCTATTAGATCATATTCAGAGCTGCAGCCAGCTGCTTGTTAGAGATTCAAAGCCTTGTGCACCATTCAGTCCCAGCTCAGAGGCATGCTGTCTCTCCTTCACGAGGTTTGAAGTGAAAAGCGAATTACAAAGAGAAAGCCCTTGGGCCAGAGGAGAAAATATCAAACTGCTGTGAGTGGGGAGGCAGCGGGGTAGAGACACGTGAGCATCTGCAGGGCTGATGAAACCAGGAGAAACAGCCCAAGTCGTGCAGGGTCTGCCTGGAGTTCGATCGCCGCCTCCTTCTCCCTGTCCCACCTCTCCAAAGTCATAAAAGCGTCTTGAGGGGGATGGGGAACTGGTACATCTACCAGTTGCAGAAAAGGGAAGAAGAAAAGAGCAGTTAAATAGCACGAGAGCAGGAGGGAACTCACGGTGGGCTCCCACCTGGGAACACCCCGCCAGCCCAGAAGAGACCCTAAATAGGGCCCAGTTCGAGACGCTACCCCTGGAGCTGGTGGCTCCTTCACGGGTGGAAAGCCTGCTGGACCTCCTGCTCCCTCCCTGCGGGGTGGTGACCTACCGCCGCCCACCCAGCAGGGACTGCAGGGATCTGCAGCGTCCCGGGGATGAAGGGACTGCAATGCAGATGCTGTGTGCTCATCAGCGTGCGGGGACACGTGGAGGCATCAGGAAATCTCTGCCTCCACAGGCGACAAGGGAGATGCGAAGCCGAAGCTGGCTCCATCCGCAGTCGTTAGGGAGAGTGGTCAGTTTTGATTTAGAGGTGAATGACGTTTCTCAGTGGAGACCTTCACGCAGGAGACAACGGGGGGAAAACCTGCAGATTTATCTATGGCAAAGCCTTCCTAGTTTGCAGCCAACAGCTGTGTTTGCTGATGGGGAAGAGAATATGTCTTCATGGATCAAATGTGCAAGGGCTTGTCAAAATTTCAAGCATTACGTAAACAGCCAGTGGAAAGACAGACACCAAGCCTTTGAAATGAAAGGGAAAAATCAGTGAAATTGTAAAATTATGTTATTTGTATTAATGTAACGTGAATCTCACGTTACATTAAATATACACTTCCCCAGTGGCTTCACTCACAAAGATTTAACAATAAACTTCTGATTTAAATAGAACCTAATATGATTAAATACCTCATCTTATTTTTTGAGCTAGAAGAGAACGGTAAACATATAGGTTTCTCTACCATCTCCTTTTCCCCTTCACTGCTCTTCTTCCCTGGTTCCTCTTCAAATGACTTCAAACCACCCCCTATAAAGCTACGAGATGTAAAAAGCTCTCTGCTTCCCCGATCATTTGGGCTGTGGCTGCTCCTTCTCCAGCCCGGGAAAGCAGTCGCAGTAGTGGACATCAGAAACCTGCTTGAGGAACTGTGGCTGGGTGGCAGGCTAGGATAGTAAAGCAGAGGAGGAAGGACTAATCATAGCTTGGCACAAGGTACTTCATCACCTTGACTTTACAGGTAAGCAATCTCCTCGGGTGAAGCAGTACGGGCAGGGACATCCCTGGTAGAAGAGAAGAACAACCTGCTGGGAAACTTCAGGCAGAAATGACTTTTTGGTCCACCAGCAGACATTGGGTAGATGATGGAAAACCCAGCTACAGAGACCAGACGAGGAGAAAGAGCACGTGTTTTGAATCCAAGGGGACCTACAGTTTTGGGATGGTGAAGAGCTGAAGTTTGCACTCATTAGAGCTTTCTTATTCAAATCAAAATGTGTGTTGCAGACAGCTCACTGCAAAGCCACTGCCACACTTCTAGCGAAGAAAAGCGGGATCCGGACAAGCACTACTGCCTAGGACCAACCAATTTGTAAGTCAGTGTTCTTCTGCTAATTTCCAGGGCTTTTTATTTGCCTTCTGCCATCAGAATAAGGCCTGGTACACAAAGGTAGATGTCAAGCAAACATTCAGTTCAGTTTAATATGATAGAGTGTAAATAACACAGACTCGACATTGGACGCTCACTAAATAAGACTGCATTATTCCTGTCTCTTGTGGGTTTTTTCATTTTCTGGCAGGAAAACACAGAAAGGCAGGAAATCACTTACTCTGAGGTAGAGGCTTTGCTTCTGTAATAACTCACTAAAGGCCTAATCCTGTTGGGTTTGAAAAACTTTGGTGGGACAAAGGATGTTTAATTTAATCAAGTATTAAGGTCACGTGCAAAACAAAACCCACGGAAAATAAAGATGAAACAAAATGGAACCCTTCCACCAAGAGGCTGAAGGCAAGAAAAAGTAATCATAGCCTAACTGATGGCTTCATGGGTGAACGGCTAGAAATATTTGCTATGCCCAGGAAATAACTGAACATCCAAAATCACCCTTTAAAACAGAAAACAGCTCCTATTGCTGATAATGGACAAGCCGGTAAAACGCTTCACTGCGCAGCAGCAGTGCCGAACTGAGCAGTGGTGCAACTGTGAAAACAAGGCTGCATGCACTAATTTCCCCGAAACTAGGGAGGAGAGGAGGAACGCAGGCTCCGCTCCACGTGCCTCCAGCTGGGGAGGGATGGCGGCTGCAGCCAGCTAGCGCGGCTCCCGGAGAGCGGGGCTAGAGGGAGGTGAGGCCAGGGCACTGCGGGATGTGCTGAATGAGGCAGAATAAATCCCTGCTCAGCCAAAGCTGACCTGGCAAGCACGGGGAGGTGTCAGTGTGCCCACTGGGGCGAAACACTTCCGAATTCAAGCAGCCATCCACGCATCCATCATCCAGGCACCGGGGCAAGGAAAGCGACCTCGTAATGACTCACCCATTTCCCTTGCTCAGTCATCTTAACAGCAACAACAACAGAAGAAACCACCTTGAAAGCTTGGCTTAGCTAATGTATGCAACCTCAGGTTCCCGTCAGTGTCACTCCTGCCTGCTGCCTTCTTCAGCCCTGCCATGTGCCAGGCCCCCTTGTCTTGCCTTGCTATTACCTGGCTGCTAGGCATGCGCATTAGCTGCTGCACAATCCTGCTGCTTCAGCAGCAGACTCGAGCTTCATCCCCTGAGAGTTTTCACAATAACTCTTTTTGCATTGCTCTGGTCTTGTAATTTCTGTGTTGTTAAAGGTTCAGAAAATAAACCGGTCTCTGGCATTGTCTTTGGAGGAACTGAGGAAATGGAAATCTATCGCAACTAAATTTCACGTTTGAAGCTATGTAAAGTTAGCTTCAATCAAGCCATCACTTGTCAAAAATTAAGAGAAGGCCATCATTAGGCCTCATTTCAGCTAGTTTGAAATCAGTAATTAACTTCTCAGAGAAAACAGATATTTTGCAGGGAATCAGAGATGACATTTTTATGTGTGAGGTACTTTTTGAGCCAAACGAGGCTGCACATTAACAGTAAACATTATGCCAACAAACCTCGGTAGATTGGAAGGGTGGTCTTCTGCCCTCGTTGGGAATGGTTTTCAACAGCGGGGAGATTAAAACTGAAGTAAGGCAACACATTTAGACTGCAGTAAGCAGAGCATTAGCAATGCGAGGTGGTCCTACTAACCGCTAGCAGAAACGACAGAGGAATAAATGCAGCAGTGATCAGCTCTGCCCTGCGCTGCTGCCGGCTGAGGAGCCTCGATCTGGGAAGAAGAAAGCTGGGAGGGAGGCAAAGCGACATTAGCCCATCACAAACCCTAAATTATGGGCCCTCCAGGGTAGGAAGGCTCCGGCTCACGGGTGCTCTGCTGGGATCTCACACGGACCAGACCGAGGAACAGTTGCAGGCTACAAAACTGCCGGCAGACCTTGCTGGGCGAGTTGCACCAGTCACAAACGTGGAAAAGCTGGGTTTGGCTGTAACCATAGCACCCAGTCATTTCTGCATCGGTTGGTTAGTTGTTCCTCATTCGCTTTTTTTAATAAGCTGGCAGTTTGGGAAATGATAGAAAGGCCTGTATCTCACACAGGAAAATGCTGATACAGGCTAAAATCAGCAAGCTCTGTAAACTGTTGCAACTTATTTAAACAAACACATCCACACACACAAGCATAAGTGTTAACACTACAGCCGACAATCATAAATCATGCCAACCCACTGTGCATACAGGAAGGGAAAGGAAAGCTGTCACTTTGTTGCTCAAACACCACGGTGATGGGCAGCATACAAATGGATAGGGCTCATCTAATATAAATTAGATAGTGGTTGCCTAAAAGACTACCATTACGGAGTTCAAAGCACTGAAACTTGGGTAAACCAATAATATAATATTTTCCGTAGCAAGAAAGACAGGAGCGCCACAGGAGAGTGAGGTTTTTCTCATTAATGACTAGATAAAATACTTGATTCGTTCCACTTTGAAAAAACCCAAGACAGCAGAAGCACAGGGAAATGCAGAGGACAGATGAAGCACCGGGAAAGGCAGAGATCTGCTTTGTCAGTGAAATGAACTGAGTGATCTAACAAGCCTTTTCCATCTCCAGCTCCTGTTCCTGTGTTAAGGGCAGGGTTTTCTTCAATTTGCAGAACTGCCTCTGCCCCAGTCAGGGCAGCGTGGGAGAAAGCATGCAAGGGGAAATTTCCTGGCCTCTTTCTTGCAGGGGTAAAAGCACGCAATCCTGCTAACCTGCGCCCTCGCCTCGTCTCAGAGGGTCTCAGCTGCCATAGCTCTACCCCAGTACCAGCGCAGCCTTTGCTGCTCCAGCCAAGAATCAAACCAGTAGCTTTTATGTTGTAAAATAAATTTAATACAACCAGGAAAATCAATTTTATTTTGTTTTGTTCTAAACTGGGATCTACTTGCTGACATGGATCATTAAGTAAAGTAGAACAAAAAGGACTGGGAATGAATGAAAACCTATTTAACAGAGCAGCAGCAGCACTACCTGTGAGGAATAACAACAAAAATACAATGCAGAGTATTTAAGGTGGTGAATGACATTTCATGTTCATCTCATCATGCCAGCATACCCCAGCTACTCTGAAATTTGTTTATGTAAATCAAAAAGACGGACATAACATACTGTGGCAATATGCAATCTGATGAGAGAAAATGAAATTCCATACAACAGCGACACCCAGCACTGTTATGGATGTAGACCCTTGGAACATTTTTATTATAATCTCTGTTATACAAGGCTTTGAAACATGGCCATAAAAAATTTGCTTCCTAATAAGACTTGGCACGCAGCACAAGATCATCTTAGCCCAGAAAAGAGTCGTCGATTTCCTTTCTTCTCCCTGCACAGACCAAATCCTAAATTCACTTACAAAATGAAAACAAATAAATACATTTTCATTAAAGGTGAATTAAGCATGACAGTTTGGCCTGTCTTACACTTAAAAGAGAGAAAGGAAGGTTGTTCCTCATTTAGAAATATACTTCCTTCATGGGCCACGATGGCAGCTGGGACCTAAGCAATGAAGTCTGGCAACTCTGCATAGTGATTTAATTGCTTAGGGGTATTTTAACAAGTTCCATAGCATACAGGATAGCTATCGTTAAAAACAGAGTTTGCTTTCTTAAAGCTCCCTGTTATGTTTCATCTAAATATGTAATCAGAACTGGCCAAAAGCTGTTGAAGCTTCGAGTTTTGTATTTCCACTGGGTCATGTGGGTAATTCAGCCCAAACAGACCTTGCAAAACCGGGGCGAGGGAAGCAATCTCCAAGATGTTGCTGAGACAGAAGAGCTCCACAGATCCCTCACGGTAGTACAGCCATTGTTTGGGCTACTTTCCCAACAGGGACTTTGTGCAGAACTTGACTCTTTTCTCCCCACAGAAAGGATGCTTGGCATGCTGGAACAGATCTGTGCCAAATGGCAAGAAATCTTGAAGGAATAAACAAACCAGGGAACGATGTTTTCACAAACAACCTCTGTGCAGGCTGACATATACAAAAGTTCTAGTTTTAAGATGACCAGAGCCTGCGTACTGCTAAATAAAAATGAAATTTGAGCATATTTATACTCACTAAAGAAGCAGCTGTCAAAGGCAAGTATCAACTTCAGCAAGTACTTAGCTGCTTCAGTAACAAATTACACAAACGAAACCCCCAAAGTTTGCTGCAACAAGCCGATCCTCAGGGATCTAGTCAATGATTGAGAATAGGTGACAAAAGACTCGCGGAATTCTGAATTATCGCTGCCTTTTATCCAGTCAGTCTGGAAGGTAATGCTTTAATGCACTATTTTTAAAAAGGGATAGAAATTAAAGCTGATTTTGCAGGACATATGGAAAACTGTGAATTCTGAAAAATTAAAATACAGCTCTCCTTTTTACAAATGTGACCGTGCACAAAGTTAAATGCTTTCCATAGTTACTCATGCATGATTACAAAAGATTTAAATAGCAGCTTTATGAGTTTTAATGAAGGCAGAAGGCGTCCAACCTGTGAGACTGCTGTGTTAACAACATTGGCAGGGACTGTACAAAAGCAAGCGTTTTCTAGTAGGACTGGGTTGCTCAGTATATGTAGCTCAGACTTTTGAAAAATAAAACAAAAAACCCTCTACAGTTGGTGAATTTGATTCCTGGCTATTGTCTCCCAACTTTGCCAATGGCTATTATATACAGGTATCCTTTATGTAATAGATCCCTCTATTACATTTTATTTCCTTGGCTCCCACCAACAGTTTCTAGAAAGAATGCGCTGTTATTCACTTAAATTGGACAATTCAACAATAGTGGAGGGAATAATGGAGAGGAACCACAATCCCTCAAAGTGATAATAACCTGCAGAGATATTTCGCTGCTCATTTTTTAACCAAAACCTGACATTTCCCATTATTTCAGAGTGCAGACTGCCTAATCCAGAAGTATATCTATCACAAGTAATTCAGGTACAGAACTGACATTGCAATTATTTTTACTAGTACTAGCCAAAAATGAACTATGTCTCAATGACGACAGATCAAATCTCTCCTACAGATATAGCAGTATACCTGCACTGAAAACTTCCAATTATTGGAATGAAAACATGCAGTTGTCGATCCAAAGAAAGTGTTTAGGGAAGAAAGTGTCTCTGTTTGACTCCATTTATTACTTTCCAATAGCCCATCCCTGTCAAATAACAACAGTATTTTATATGTTATTTAACATGTAAAAATCCATCAGAAAGCACAATGAATTTATCTATCAAGCAGAGATAACAGTAGTTCCAGTGCAAAATGCTCGCAATAAAATTTCAGTCCACAGGAAATGCACTGGGGTCTGGCTTTTGCTGGAGACTCAAAAGCAAGTCCGGTTTTGTTAAAGGGTTCAGGACCCAGGTGAAGAGCACCGAGGCAATTTATGTTTTTCATCTCACAGCTCTTACATGAAACCAGGCTCTTCGTGGCAATCACAAATACTACCGCTGACTATAAGAAAAAGAGAAAAATAGACTTTGTTCTACTTTCACCAAGGCTGTTCTGCATTTTTTTGCAATGAAGTGTAGTAAATCTCAATAGCAGCATAGAAAAATTCAAGATTCCCATAATTGTCCTACTACAATGAATAATCAGAGACCAAACGTTGTGTTATTATCATCAGCTACATCTCTGATGCAATCTGCATTTATTATTCTCCAGGTTTGCAAAGAATAGAGACTTGCTTGGAAGAACTGTAAGCTTTAGTTTACAACAATGGCATTTTCTTCTGTGCTACCATTCTCTTTATGCTGCAGGAGTGTGGGTGTGAGAAAAGTGAATGGAATTGAGCTCTCTCTCAAAAAGAAATTGAATAACCAAATAAAGGTTTTTTTTTTCTGAACTACAGTAACACATTCACATGACGCCCTTTCCTACATGGATGAACAAACTAGTATTACTACATTGCTACTAAATGACATGATTGGGATTTTTCTACCAAAGGCCATCCCAGTTTCAGAGTAAAACAACAACAACAAAAAATACACTCCCCCCCAGAAAAAAAAGAATTAAAAAAAAAAAAAGAAGACAGTCATCCCACAACGTCTATGTGGTCTGGCCATAGTAATTACCTCTATGAATTTTACAGACACTGAAATCAATTTGCCACAGAGTGATACCTCCATCTGAAAGTTACTTCCTTATTTATCATTCAAACTCAAAACCCGACAAGAGTTTCTTCAAAAGTTTTTTTGTTTCTTTGAAACACAACTTATAAATACGTAAATAACAATAACATAGATTTCTTTCCTGATTAAAGGTTTGCTGCCTTTTGTCTTGTGGCTGCCTCCTATATTTATCATTTTTACCGAGGTTTCAGTAAAAATTATTTACCATGTTGAGAGTTGGAGTGCACAGCTGATGAGGAACGGTATACCATACCAGCTGGGAATTCATTGCTTGGACATGAACGAGGACAACAAAAGTTGGGGTGTAATAGTGACTAACAACTACCAGCATGATGAAGTTGTGAAAGAGGCAAAGGCTGTACCAGAATACGCCGAGCAAGGTATTTCTGATTCAAATTGTGGAAGGTACAGGGGTGATCTCATCCGACACACTCTACATAACTGCCCTTACCCACCTTCAAGAAACCAGAACTGGTGCAGATATGAGATACACGGATGAACAGGAGAACAGAGACCTTATCTCAGGAGAATAAAAGCCTTTCTGACTTGCATGAAAAAGAGGAAAACTGAGAGTGAGTGAGGGCAGAAACAGTGCCAGAGAAAGGCAATATGAAGGAAAAGCCAATGTTAACAAAAGCAAACAGTTACACGCTGTCTATGAAGAAATCCGGACTGTGAAGAATGCCCTGGGAGCAACATGAAGGAGGAAAAGCTTCCCAGCAGGAACAGCACCAGAAAAACAACAGACCTCCCAGGGGAAAACACTCCAGTGAACAAAAATCCCCCAGACTGGTATTGAGAAGGTGCTTGATGAAGTTATGAAAGGACTCGTATGGTGTGCTTGCTTATCACAGCAGGATAATGGATTCAGTGACCCAGCAGATCCCTTTGATTCCTACGGTCATATAACACCAATAAAGCAAATTGCCTGTAGCTTCGTCACGTGGGTCTTCTATCAGACAAATGAAGATCTTGGACTGCAGATCTAAAACAAGCCACCCCAGCGCAACAGTAATGGGTTTTGGCATGCCCCGTTGGTGTTCCCCAATGGTAAGGGGGACACGTGGTGGATGAAGGATGCCAGACCTCTCATCTCACCGCTCCTCCCCTTCTCTGCTCTGCCCTCCTCCTGCCGGTGCCCCTTGGTGCTCCCCCTCTGCAGGCCTGCCTGGGAAACCTGGTGTGGGGCAGCTGGCTTGCCCAGCTGGAAACCCCAAACCTAGCTCCCTGTATAGCCAAAACGGGAGAGGGATCTCTGCCCAAAGACCACATCAGAGGCCATTCGGAGAACCTAAGGTAAAGTAACCTCTGGAGACCCTTGTGTGGTGCACAGCTGCCAAGGGCTGGCTTTTGAAAACAGTTTAGCTTTCAATGGCCTAGGCTATGTGGTCTTTCTAAATAAAAATGGCTATATAATAGTAATGAACCATTAACTTTATTAATGCTAACCAAGCTTACTTAAAATATCATTATAAGTGAGCACATAAATAGCTGAGTAAATGCAAAATTATTTCAGAGCTCCGCAGGGGATATTAATAATGATAACTTCACTCCGGTGAGACCCTGAAGACTCTACTCAAAAGTTAAGGTTTCCTTATTAACTTCAGGCTTCCTGGTCCAGCAGAGATTTATTTACAGCAACCCGCTTTTAGTACTGAGGCTTATAACACTGTTACTCTGGCTTTATTATTAATGGGTAGAACACATATACTAGGGAGCTGAAGGTCGAATCCAAGTGTTTAATGGATGGATGGATGGTTCAGAGGCCACCCCTCCTTTCTGTGAGGATTTTACATTTTACTCTGTGCTAACATGTGATACTGGGAAGTACTTTCTTTCCTCTCCCTCATACATGTCCACAAAGGAATATACGATTAACTCTCACTTCACCAGCCCTCTAAATATCTGTAATCTCAAACCGTTATCTCTAGTGCCTTTTGCTGACAATAATCCTCAATACACAATGTCAGCACAGCTATGAAATTAAAGCATGTTATGGCAAAATGCCTTCCAACGCTGTTAAAAGTTTTGGCCTCCCACATGAAATGAATCATTACAGTATTAGTTTCCTTTTGGCTTTGCTGTCATGTTCTCTGTCACAAAAATCTGCCAAGGGTTTTATAATGGCTCCTGTCACCTTGCGTCTGACCGCCTCAGAAACACATACAGTTGACTTCAGCCATCGCTTTATCCATAATTTCATCCTAAACAACCCCAAGCCCATAAAAGCCACAGAAGAAAAATTCCCACTTTATTATCATATCGAACATGTCATGTTCTTGAAATAAACCAGCATCATGAGGCTTTAATCCTCTTTCAACTTCCCCTAAATGCCATCAATCAGAAAACTGCCAGCTCAAGTGTGACAAGAAACCTGCTTCCATTCCCCTGAGACCCCGGTGAAATGAGTATTATTAGCCCATTTTTTCCTTTAGAGGGGTTCATTACAAAAGAGCGAAGCATCGAGAAACGCAGTCTCCAGCACAAGATCAATATTAATACATCCCCTGTTGAGAGGTTTTAAAATGCTACCCAACATGCGGCAAAAACCTTTGCTGTTTTCCAAGGTGTGTGGTTAAGAAAGGTGCTGGAAAACCGGCTGTGCGACTTCAGCAGCACGTGACAGAGCCTCCCTGCAGCAAAGCTGAAACACGTATGTGACAACCTGCGTGCAAAGACTCCTCTTTTTCCTCCATCATGAAAGCCAGACTCTTAATAGAGAAGCAGACAACTCTTGCCAGACTTTTGCCAATCAATAAGCTAGAGATCCTTCTTCTCCTCTTTGCCTAAACATAAACCGACCATCAAGCAGCCTGGGATATTTCAAAACATCTCTGTTTGTGTCAAGTTGCTCAGAAAAATAACAAATTCATACCAAGATGTGCCAGAGACATAATTCTGTCCTATTAGGTGTATCTGACTTAAACGGCTGTGAGGCATTTTCTCCAAATTTTGACAGAAATGAATTTGATCTTGTCTATGGAGCTATGGACTGAACAAATTGAATACGCACTTCTCCTCCTTCCAAGACCTGTTTTGCATGGAAAGGGTTGTTTTGTTTTAAGAAAAGAAGATCCCAGGAGAGCATATTTGAAGAGGTATATATTGTAATACTGCTTCAAGGCCCCACTCTACTAATTTTCTCTGTCATTGTTTTACTGAAAAGAGCACTGATAGATTACTCTTACAAGCACCTGGTGTGTTTACATAATTTTCTTTATCTTGCATTTTGTCTACCAATTTATGTCTATTTACAAGGATTTCAACTTCCTCAGTCAGTACAGACAAAATTCCCATGGGGGAAATTTAGCGGGTGGAGAGGTTTAGTAGTTGAGGGTATGAAGCCTTCTATTTTATGTTTATCATCTGGTAAAAATAATCCATACTTCAGTTAGCAGTAATGGCATGCTGTTATCACCTGTGGATCTTCTTCAAGCTTATGCGAAGAAGTTTTCAGACTTAATTCTGCCTCCGCTTCATAAAAAAAATAACCAAACCAACCCGCCCATGTTGGAAGCGTCAATAGGCAGGCCCAATGTTCAAAAGCACTGAGGTGGAAATACCAGCCTGTGGGCCCCATCCGCAACGTAACACGGTCAGATGACAGGAGATATGTGGTTAGCCTCCACTTCTGAAGTCTTTCTACCCTAGAGCATCAGGCAAGCTGGGGCTAAGCATCGTGGAGAGGCTAAAGGACATTAACAAGAGTCCATGTTTTTTCAAGCATGTCTTGGGGCTCCTTTGTAAACTATTTCCTAGTATAAAATGGCCAAACCACATGCAGGATGGGCAGACGTATGACTATTATAGCAACTTGAAGAATGACTTCATAGAGAATGACCCATTTCTTTCATCAATTGTTTCAAATGTCATCGTGATTATTAAAACCCAAACCAATAATATTCATCTAGGAGCTAATGTAAAAGACACACAAGATATTGATTGAAGTCAAACTACCTACCAACTGCTACAGCCCCAAACATTTTGGTCACTAAGCGGTATTAGTAACTGATATTTCATGCTTCTTTGAACAGCTACTTCTGGCCATCAGCTTTCCTACCCTCCTCCAAGCATACAAGTTGCAACCATCTGACAGTAATTGCCATGACAACTGATGCTGGTCCCAAGAGTACGAAAGACAATACCGCTAGCAAAATTCAGTAAGCAGTGTTATGAAGTAGAACAGATCATGGGAAGTTAGTTCTGGGTTCATGGTATGGACAGGGAGCAATCTGGAGGATCCCTCGGGCGTCCCAGGGCTATCCACATCCCAGGCTGGGGAATTCACATATGCTGCTGAGGGTGACCTAACTGCCCTGAATAGGACGGAGAGATGCTGCAAAGGAGCAAACTATAAGCTTGGAGGAGAAAGGCAGCAGGCTGATGGCAGGGGAAGAGCGGTTTAAAATGAACAGATTTGCGGACAGTAGGGCCAGAAAGGCCACTACAACACTTAGTCCAGCATCCTGGTCCACAAAGGATCTCACACTGATGTAGGAAAACCCAGAGGAAGATTTTCAGAGCACAAATCAGGATTAGGCACCCTCCTCCCACGCATTTTCAACTTCCTAAGCTTTCAGCTTGCTGGCCTTCCCATCCCTGCCACAAAATAATCATCTGAAGACAAAAATCTAACATGTTCTTACAAAATTGAAAAGAAAAGAAATAAGCAGACTTGTTTTTGTCTACTCAAGTTCTAATAACTAAGGAAATGCCTTAATTATAAAGCATAGGTTAACTGCATGGCATCATTATAGGGCTGATTTGGGGTTGGCTGACTGAATTAATTGCATCCCTTACCTTCAGGTTTCTTTGATGTGGAACCTTAATTCAGACTTTCCTCATTTTATGATGACTGATTCTGGAATTATTATAAGCATTCTTTTCTATTTCTTTCTATCAAATAATGGGTTTCTACTTCCAGCTTTAACAAAGGTTTCAGTTTAAGAATTTCTAATGACATTTAAGTATCTAGCTAATACTAGCTAATTTAGCTAACTACAGTGTTATCGTGGAGCAGACAGGGTAATGCAGGAGAAATGGTGTGCTAAGAGCAGCAGTTCTGATTGACACGGCCTTGAGCAATCACCTCATAATTTCGTAATTTGTTCCCTATTTTGAGTTAAAAAATAATCCCTGAATATCATACTATTTTCTCCTTCAACCACAAATTACTCCATTTCATTAAAACCAAGTCCAAAAACTTAGCTGAAATTTCTTTGAAAGAAAGCTCAAGTTCAGAGTGCGTAATAAACCTCCAGCCAGGAAACAATTCTCTAGAAAAGCAAATGTTGCCAAGAAAGCTTCCTGCAACCCTGCTGTCAAAGCACTGTGACTCAAGGCAAACACCACTAACGCCCCAAATGAAAGTGATGCAGACTGCCAAAAAGAACAGCAGACAGAAATAAGGAACTTTCTTGCCCAGATGCAATGTTTACATTAGTGCTGGCAGTATAGCAAGAGGTTCATGAAGTCCAGCATCAGGCCTACGGAGAAAAAGACTTTAGTTTGTAGGCAGCACACCAGGTATATTGCCATATCCACGAACAGTAAATTATCAGTTTTACCTGCAAACATCACGAACTGAACTTTAAGAAGGTGCCTCCAGATAGGAATAAATTATCCTGTTTATCCAGATCAATATATCAGTGCAGACCTGCAGCATTTCTCCTGCTGAATAAAGATACTGCGCTATTTACACAGAGATAACCTGCACCATTACTATTAAGATTCAGCCCCGCGATAATTCCAGCTGTAAAGGATCGGCTAGCTGTATATTAGTGATCTAAAGGGCTGTAACATTTAAAAATTTTAGCAAGGAGCTTATCATTGCCTAGCCAAGATGAAGGGCTGGCATCTCTACTTTTTCCTCAGTTTGGAAAAAGATGCTAGTGTGTGTGCAAGTGCCTGTGGGGGATGAGAAAGCTTCTCTGTGAGCAAGCAAATCTGCAGAATTGAACCTGAAATGCAGCACTGTGGGAATCATCTTGAATTGCAATAGGCTGAAAGGAGCACAGCATGGTCTGCTCCCAGTCCTGCCAGCCCGGGACAGACGTCTCCTGGTGAGAGCCGCTCGCCCAGGCTTTATTTCAAACACAAGCAAAAAGATGATGACAGTGCAGCCCAATGCACAGACAAACCACTCACACTTTCTAGAAACTGGGAAAAAAAGGAAATAAAAAAATCTTCTCTCCTTCACAATGAACAACAGCACTGATCCCAAACACCAGTTTTGTTTTTGAGGTGGTTTTGAGACCGCCACCCAAGGGGGCAAGCGCTTACAGCCCTCTCTGCACCTCCTGGACCCAGATCTTGCCCAGCCGCCCCGGGGGCTGCTCCCCTGCACCCAGCCAGGGCTTCGCCCCGCGGGGCCCCGCTGCAGAGCACTATCCCTGTTTGGCAGCGCAAGGGGCAACAGGTTTCTACACAACACTGAAGCAGCTAAAAGGGTCCATGTTAACCGAAGCAGCAGCAGGAAAGCGCTTTGGGCTGAAAAAAGGAAACGGTCGGTGGTGCCAAGGCACCAGGTAATTTGCAATAGAGCTGGCAAGAGGGAGAGGAAAGTTGCTGTGCCCGCGCGCAGTCCACGGCTGCGCTGGCTCCGCAGCCTGCAGCCTCCCTTAATCGCAGCTATTGAAGCTCTCAGTGCAGCTCTCCTCTAACTTTAGACACTAAAAAAACCCCAATACCAAAACCACCCTGGATTTCTTCTACAAAAATGGCCTCAGAGCAAGTAAACCGTTAAGCCATGTGGCCTGTACTAAGAGTAAAGAAGGAAAAGCTGGGAAAATGGGCAGAGAAGGGGTGGTGGGAGAAGCAACGGCTTTGCTAGCTGGCTGAGTGATTTGTGGTTACCTTGGATGTGTTGTTCATCCCCCCGAGCTTAGTTTCCCACTGTAAGTTGGGAGTGACAGCCCCTTCGCTTGTAAAGCAGAAGGAGAGGGTGTTGCTATGTTCCTCTGCTCTCTGCTGCCAGCCCAGCTACGTACACAAACATTTCATTTTGGGGGTGAGAATAAAATATAAACGCTGCTGCCAGCACAGCGACCTACTTACCTGTACAGCCATGGATAGATTTGTTCTTGGGTTAAACACCTGTCAGTGGTTCTATCTAAAACCCCTTATTTTCAAGAGGCCTTATATATTTAACGGGGAGCAAGATTGCTACTGTTAAAAAATTAAAAATGAGTGTTGTAGGTGTTTCTAATTTAAGAGGGACATGAAAAAGGTCAACTAACCTTCACTTCCTCTGGGTTTTAACCATGCTTCATTTTCAATTGCTTTTTTTCTATGGATTTTATACTTTTCTCCAGCTTTATATAAAATGGTGGAAGAATGCAGGGGAATTTGATGCTGCAGGTGAACCCTGATGGCTTTCTGAAAGCCCTGATTGCTGCACAAGTGTGACTGTCAGAGCTCACACATTTCTGTAGCTTTGCATAGTACTTCACAGGCAAAAAAAGAAATGAACATAAATTCCCTGTTTCATGGGGATGTTAATCTTGAGCCTTACATCTAAATTATGCCAAAGACATATTTATAGGATTAAATCCTCCTGTCAGCTAAACCAGTATAAATCTGGCGTAATTCCATGATCTGAAGTTCCATTGCTAATTAACTAAAGTCCCTTCATACCCAAGGAAATTAATACAACCAAACAATATTAAACCTAGAGTGCATACTTCTCAGCTAACTCAAGGCTCAGTTCTGCATGCTTCCTCTCACATGCTGCCCTAGGAATACCCCAAGCAAAACCAAAAAAATTCAGTCCTGGGTCAGGAACTTCTAATCCCTGCTCTCAATGCTGCAAATCCATGCTTACTACTCTGCTACTTTTTTCTCCAAATATTACTGTAATGGAGTTTGTTTGGTTAATTAAAAAATTTGAATTTTTAATTAAAAAAACCCAACCCCAAACCAACAGCTTATCTGTCTTATGGGCTTTCTGTAGGAATCTGCTATCTTTGGAGATACCGATGATCTCTTTGGTGACGTTTAGGCATCCCACCTGTGAAACTGCATCCAGTAAAGTTATTTTGCCCTTTCATGCCTGTTAGTAGTTGAAACCATTCTGCTTTAGTGGGAGCAGCTGTATGGAGTTACCTAGAAAGCAAGGTAAGTAAGTGGCAGTTTTTTACTGCTTTGAGAATTTGCCTACTGTTACACTATTCTTTCAGCTGAAGATAACAGTAGCAAATGTAAGGAAAAAAACCCATTAATTACAATAAGCATAAAAGGATCATTACCTTTCCAAACAAGTGTGCTTCCCCCCGGGTTCAGTCTTAAACTGTAAGGGCTTTTAGAGTGAACTAGCAAAGCCCCTGCATGCTATCAAGCACATGCAAGAGAGAGAGATGTGCTCGTGTGCCGTGATAAATTACTACCAGTAGGACTTAATCAGGAGTGTAAGCACCCTCTCGGGCTAGGCCAAAGCCCCGCGTTTTACTGTGCTGTGACTATAATGGACTGATTATTAAAATCCTTCTATTGAGAGTGATCATTAGAGGAATATGATAAAGTATTTGATTAAGAGAAAGTCCAAGTAAGACATGCTTTACTGATTCACTACCAGGCAGCAGAATAGAGCAATTTTCAATACCTTGCATATGAACTTAAAAAATTAGATTTTTGCTGATTAATTTGGTTGTGTGGGATTATAAATCCTGCCTTGCCCTCCTCTCCTCCTTTTTTTTAAAATTTTTTTGGCTGGTCATTTAAAGCATCTATTTCTGTTCATTTAGTCTAATTTTATTCTTTTTTATCTATTGTTTTATTGAGAAATTTCAATATTCTGGTTCTATATAAGATTTTTCCCTTAGTCAGGAACTGCAGTCTGTAATAACAGCAATCAAGGCAGTTCATTCTGACAAATGTATGTCAGAAAAAGACTGCCGTGACTTTGAAATATTGAAAGTGACTGATAACATAATGTGTGAAGCAGAATAAATGCATACAAATGGAAGTTTTAGCTGAGCAGTCAAAGTATGAACTAAATACAGTGTCAGAGCTCTGCAGTGAAAGCTCTGCGTGCAGGTGGTTACATTGGCAAATTATTAAATGCACTTTGCAAAGTGTTTTATGAATAAAGTGGCAAGCACAGTTTTTCCTCGGCCATATCATCCTTTTTTTCTGCTTGCACTTAGTCATATAGCAGAATGAAGCCATGTTTAAGTACAAAACCTGAGTCTGGAAAGCCACTTGTTTTTTATAGAATTTATCAGAGCTATGACAGCTGGGATCAGGGCCCTGCTTTATTTTAGGCTAACCTAACCCAATTGGCACTCAAGCAGCAAATAAAACACACTGTGCAAACACGAGTCCCAAACATATCCAACTGCTTCATGTTAGCAAATGCTTCTAATCTGTTTTGACCCCTCAAAAAACTACAGAGCCACGGCGAGCTTTTTTGGGAGCCCGTTCTGAACCAGGCCAATGCTAAGGACTACGTCTGTGAAATATTGCAAGGGAAATTTGGATCTGACCGGCGCAGCCTAGTTAATCGCACCTGCTGCCCGTGCCTGGGCTTTGTCATGCTGCAACCTCGTGCTCCTTGTCGGGCTTGTGCCAGGACAAGCCTCAGCAGCACTACTGCTCTGCCTGGCTTGGGCAAGGGCTCTGTAACGCTTGCAGCAGCAGGACGGCTGGATGCACGCTCCCCGTGCCTACGTGCCCGCTTCCCACGACTCAAACCTTCAGGGGCTCTGGTACGTGGTACAGCCCGGCTGGCCTATGTGGTAACTGAAGCACACAGAACAGAAGTTTTCCAAAGCCGCTTACTGTTTACACCATGCCAGACAAAAATCTTGAAACAAGCCTCTCTGCAGCTTACTGCCTTGGTTTCCTTGCCACCACCAAGTCTTCTCTGGGATTCGGACAGAGGTCTTTAAGACCTCATGATACCTCATCCCCTTTCTTCCTCAAGGCTACTGAGGTCCTGTACATTCAGAGAGTAAAGGCTTCCCCACCCCATCTTCACCTGTCAGCTAATCCAGTCCTCTCTAACCACCACACTCAGACATACTGGTGAGCCTGCTGGGGACACTGTCTGACTCCTCCTCCCCGTTTCCACCTGATCGCTACCTCACGGGCTTGCTCTGAGACACAGCAGAAAGCTTCTCTGGGTAGTTTCCTTAGATTTCTCACTTTGCTAATCTCCTCCCTCCACGGAGCTGAGCAATAAGGAAGGCTCCATTTATTCACCCCCCCCCAGTCATTCACAAGCACCCAGCTCCTCCCACTCCTCGGTGCCTCTCCTCTCACTCCCTCTGTCCCTGCAAACAGCTTGCTTTTGCCTCGCATCCTGTTTCAGCGAGGGAAGACACCTCTGCTACCACTCTTCCTTGGCTCTACATTCTGGAGACTTTCCACACACTCCTTTTTCCTTTCCTTACCTCCGAACTTGACTGAGGTCACCAAGCAAGGCTAGTACCTTCCTTCGCCTACTGACAATTCAAGGATGGGTGACAAATAGCAGAGAGGTGACAAATAGCAGCAGGGGAAATCTCTGCAGGCTGAGGCAGCCCCGATGCAGCAGTTGTATGGACGGAAGCAAAATTCTTGACTCAGGCATGGATAAATCCCCCCAGTTGTCATACCATCAAGTTCACTATTTACCAGAGCATATTTCAGCTTTGAAAACAAGCTTTATTTTCAGGCAAAAGCCTTTCGTTTTTATCTGGAAAACAGGACCAGCTGAAGACTAGCTTTACGGTCCAGCTAAAGGTTAATTACCTTTTAAGCCAAGAAAATGGGTTAGGAAAGATCTATTATTCTTTCCTGTTTTGCTACTCTTGCTCATTTTAACTGAAATAGGTTGACCAGTGTTTTGAGCAACTTAGGTCAGGAGGCAGGAACATTTGGCCGGGAGTGCTGGTATGGGCTAGGCCAGCTAAGCCCTTGTTTGTGGTTATTACGGTTCTGTCATCAAGACAGCTGCATGGCTGGATCCTTCCTGTTTGCAGGGAAAACTCTGCACTCACTTTCCACCCCACTTTAAAGTCAATGCTGCTGCCCAGCTGAGTTGGAGCGAGTAGTTAAACCTGCTCCTCTTGAGACTGATGCACACAAACATGAGAGAAGGTAGCCAGAAATCAAAAAATATACTACAGGAAAGTGTGCATTAACTGTAAACCTAATCTCTTCTTTAGGAATTCATAAAAAGGCAAGCTCTTGGAGGCAAGCCACTTGCTGAGACTTCTTCTAGCTTTACTGTCATCAGATTTATAACCGAGCAGTTTCAAATTCTGCAGCCATGCACTTACTCACTCTATATATAAAACTTTGAAACACATGAACAACTCCGCTTACAAGAAACGTTGCTTCCATATAGTTGGATGAGCAACACTGCTTCCACTGACTGTACTGCACACACGTCGCTGGGTAATATCTGCTCATTTTACACACCAAGTCTGAGGTGCCTAAGGCTAGAGAAGTGGCTAGAAAGTAGTAAGAAATAGCTTGCAAAGTGATATCTACTCGCAATTTAACACATTACAATTACACTGTTTTCTTTGGGGTGGTTCACGGGTAATGATGTGGAATTAATACGCATAAACAGCTTACCTGGCTTGCCTTTCTGAAACTTTAAATGCAGTGCCCTTTCTGAAAGTGAGCACTGATTAGGAAAAAGAGAAGGCATGACGCTGACTTTTTCATGGCACCTCTTTTCCAATGCGCAGCAACTCTTTCACCACAGCATCGTTTGGATGCAGAGGTGCCTTCCCATGATGAAGTTGGCAGGCAGCTCTCTGATTGTGATAGCTCTATGCTGTACGAAGGCAAGAAGATCTAATGCCTTTCCCTTATGATTTTCTTTCTCATGCTTCATCTCAGTGCTGCTACTTCAGGATCCTTTAACTTACCCCATCAATTAATATTATGGTATATTTAAAAAGCCCACTAATCTGCTCGCTGCCTTTTTATGTTTTCATTAATAATTTTCCATTATGTGCTTCTTATAAACTCCAGACCTGACGCAGAATCTTTTAACCCACCCCATCAGTTAATATTACAGCATATTAAAAAGTTGCTAAAGTCAGTGTTTCTGTAGGTGTCTCCAGCTCCTTCAAGTTCTAATCATGACTCTACTGTGAGACCTGCAAGCGCCAAATGCACACCATCAGGAATCAATAAAACCATTTTTCCTGCTCTTGCAACTCAATGTGTGGGAGCCACAGCTTCTCTACAGTCCTACAGCCAGCAGCCCCCGCTAGCAAGTGAGATGCGAATGGATAACAAAGCCAGGAAACACTTCTGATGACAGTGCAGGAATCTTCAGAACCTGCAGCTCTGCATTAGGCAGTTAGTGGAGCAGGATGCAAAGGGACAACATCAGATCATCTGGTCCTTGGGGAGAGCTATTAGCAATGTGCTCATACAGGATTACAGGAACTGTAAGCTTGATGGGGGTTCTAGGCTTGGTAGAAAAAAGAGGAGAGAATAGTGGTCGGACAAAAGCTTTCTGCTAGGGCTTTATATGAAGTAACGGATGCCATATTTTTAAATCAGAATGAAACCACATGGTTTTTTGTGGTCCATTTGAGGTTACAGGTCTTGAGCCTGGATTCGGTGGCCTGGGAGTGAGCTGTGCAGAATGCGACCACCCTGCAGCTCCGCTGGGGCAGGCGGCTGGCTATCTGAGCAGCGCTTCCACAAGGTGAGTTTCCTGGCATGAAGGCCAACTGCAGTTTATCTTGGAGGACTTGGGTCAGGAAAAAGGAAGGTGGAGGTATTTTGGGACCTAGGGCCTGACACAATTCCCAGTTTCACCCTTACGAGTCTAATGTAGACAGCGAAAAATAAAGATAGACTGTGTTATTTTAGATGGTTGAGAAATATTACACTGGTTTGTTACTACAGGGTTTTTTATTTAGTATCCTGGTTATCTGAGAAATGATCTTGTTATTATGTGCTACTCTGAAGTTAAGGCTTTTATTAACAGTGACTATATCTGAATCAATTAAGACTGGGTTCTCATGTCAGATTGCTCAGGAATCTGGAATTAATTTTGATTTTTTTCCTCTAATGTAATTTCAGTTATATGAACTTGTGACATGATCTAAGGGCAGGGTCTAAGAATTAAGGTTTTCTATTTAAATTCAAGAGTTTGCTTCAAGTCCAATAATTCTCCCAATCTGCAGAGTTTTCTAATTTTCTGGAATAATAAGAAAAAAGTTATTTGGGGGTGGGAATTTACTAGTTTCTCTGTTATCTTTTTCAGAATGTTATATATACAGCTTAGAATAGTATTTCAATTCTAAGCAAATAACCAAGGCAAAGCAAGGCTGAGCTTTAACTAAGACATCCACTGTTCTGCAGATGATTACTGTATTTAATAATGAAAAATCCCATTAGATCATTATGGTCAGTCGTCTGCAGGGTTAGGATGTAATCCAAAGCTCTTTTCCCCATAGCTGGTAAAAGATCAGAGAGTAAGGGCCACTCTCTTGGCTTTTCATTAAAAAAAAAAAAAAAAAAGAGGAGGGGAAGATCTCCTCAAAGAAAGGGGTACATAGTCCCAAGGACTCAGAAAAAGAAATCAAAGAAGGAAGTAATTTTCCTTGTGCTGGAGTCTTTGGACATCAGTGACCTCCAAGACACAGAATGAAAATCTAAGGAAAGAGAATTAATAGCGAGGAGACAGGAAGAGCACATATTTATGACTCAGGGCAGGAACTTTCTAAAACTCAGGGTTTTGCTGATGAGATAAAAAAAGGACAAGAGAAAATCCATGCCATTTATTTAAAGCATATCCCTAACGATTTGCTAAGGGGGAGTCTGAAACGCTACACGATGGCTCTCCTCTCTGTCTCCAAAGTTTTGGACATCTGAAAGTGCAACGCTCGCTGCTAGTGAGGTGTCTTTAGGCTTTCCATGGGGAAATCATTATAAGTCTCCATTTCCTTTTTCCCCCAGGACGGAAAGGAGTGACTAGCTTCTCTAGCTGCAACAAAAAATCTTTGCGGCCTTTTGTGATTTATGCCAAATTCAATCTGAGGTTTCTGCAGAAGCTATATAGTAGTTGTACCTTCCATACATTATGCCATTGCATACCCCACCCCTCACAGATGACCACCAGGAGGTATGCAACTGCTGCTGCTTCTTTTGGTACACAGACAACTTTAAGTGTTCATAAGATTGTGCTCGGCCGGGGTGAGTCCATTCGGGGAAACACAGCTGATGAACAACAAGCAAGAGTCCCACACTGTGGGCTCTGAGGGCAATCTGGCCTTTTTTTCTCTATTGTCGCTGTTTCCTTTTATTTAAAAGTGAAGTGTTTGGGGCAGAACGCACATGGATGCTCTTGGGATATGAGGAATGCAAAACAACTATGGCTTGATTTTTCAGCAGTACTGGGCGTTGACAGCTTCTAGTTACTTAAGTGACGAGCCGGCCGCTGGCCTCTGATGAGGATGAAATTAGTGTTTCCTCTCCCTCTGCCTCTAACGCACTGTGTGGCAGGGACTGTAGTGCAGAAGAAGAGTCAGCCGGCAGAGGAAGCGGGGATGTGAGCGGGATCCGAGCGCTTTGCTGCCACCCCTTCCTTGACCCCCACCAAAAGCCAACCACCAGCACAGCACCTGAGCCATTGCTGCTGCACTGTAGGAAGCACAGACATCCTATGAAATACTCTGAAAAGAGTTTGCAATTATATTTATACCTCCCAGGGGTACAATGGAAGTTTTAAAGTTTAGGGCTGAAAAGACTTCTTAACAGGTGTCAAATTTAGTGTCAGCACACAGTTCCTCATGAACCTAATGACACATCCTCTTCAAACTCTCCTAGGAAATTTGGCAGTTCCTATTATTAAAGCCCCTGCCATTACTTTGAAAGAAAAATATATATATAGAGAAAACTGACACACTGCCTGGAGGCTGCTGGTGCTCAGAAGGTTAGCGGCAAAGAAAAGGGGACAGCAATCTACCTGAGCACATCAACTGGCTGCCTGATGGCATGGCCAGATGTGTTTGTTAAGATCTGCAACACATGAATGAAGTCATCAGGATGCTATGACAGGTCCATCATTCAAATGTTTCCCAGATTATTCTCTATATTATTTGTGCTACAGCCACACACTTATTTTCAGGAGGGACTTGAAGGACCTGTTTTCAGAGAGAGCCTTAGGCACAGAGTGGTCACAGGCACTAGGTGGGACCCCAGCTGGCCACTTTGCCATCCCAATACAGCAAAAAGCCAATCTCATTCTGCAGTCAGACCACTCACTGCTGCTCATGTCTTTGTTTTGGCCTAGAAGAGATTTTCGGCATGTGAAAAAGAAAGGTCTCAAAGACCAGTTTCTTTACAGTGCTTTCAGTTAGTTACCCTTTTCCTTCACTAAACTGTACTGGCACAAAATGCTTTTTTGAAGGCATATTGATATTGCATTTTGAATGGTATAAATTTTCTCATTAAAAATATTTTGTTCATTTCCAAAATGTTAGATTTCCTTGAGCCTGGAAAGAATAATCCTGAACAGGGTTTCATCTTCTGTGGTGTGGCTGGAATTAATTTTTTAAAAGCTCAGCAAACGTGCATGGAGTTTCTAAGTGATGTACATTTTGCCACACTCTCCACTAATATTTCATTATACCCAAACTTACATTTGTAAGGATAATTCTGATTTTAAATTGCATCAGTTCAAATATGTGGGAGTACTCACTCTTCTCTCTAAAGGGTATAGGCATCACCTTACCTCTGTAAAATTATAAACACAACACGAACCAATGCAAGCAAGCGTACCTCAATGGCAGCACATTCCTGTATGATACTTGCTTAAATGTATCAATTTAAAATCAAGTATATATTGAACCTTTTGTGTTAATTTAGCTGTAGCCTAATATAAGCATTTTCACCTTCTGGTTCCTTAGTAACTGGAGGCTCATTCCATACTGGTAGGACCGCATCCCACGTAAAGACATGGGCGCTAGCTGGCAGCAGCAGTTTGAGGCTGGGAGCAGGACGGCTGTCAGCACCGGCTCCGCACCATGCTCAGGGCACTGCAGCTTCTGTGCTTCTTCAGTGCGGTGGGTACCAGATAACCAGGTGGTCATCAGCTGCGGTCCCATATCCCAAATGCAGGTACATGGCCACTAGGACCGTCACCACGGCTTTGGTTCTCACAGTGTTCTCGGTTGTTTCAGGCTTCTTTTTAGCACCTCACAAACTGCCTGTGGTATAAAGGGGCACGCCATCACGATCAGTTGCAGGAGGAAAACACATCAGGGAATTTAATTTTTGCAAGGCCCTGGATGTGTTTTGATGGCACCTCAGCATTTCAAACTGATCGCAGGTTTAATGCCTTTCTTAAGTAGCCTAACTGATGGGCCGTAGAGACTGGAATACTTCACAGAGCAGGCGAATATCGTTGCAGTCCCCAACAGCCACAGTATTTTGAATGTGTTAATCCCCTGGAGAACAACATAGCAGCCATCCCAAACGTAGAGTGTTTTTGGAAATCCCAAATGCCTAAACTTTACTGCTGTGTTATCTTGACTGCAACTCATGCCCCATAGCATTGGAGAGAAGGGGTGGGTGTTTACACCTCTCTCTCTCTTTTCCTGTTTCTCAGGGAATCGCCTGAATGTTCAGAAAAGGTAATGAAAAGCCTTAAGCTCGTGCCCGTGCTTCCTGCACTGAGACCAAAATCTCCTGTAAGCTTCCAGACCTTTTACAGCTGCACCCTAGGGATTTAACACTGTGCAGCTTATGGGTTTATATGAAATTTCATAAAAGAGAAGCCCTGCATTTTCACATAAATATATTTATTTTCGGAAAGATCAAGAAATGCCGATATATTTCAAACCAGTTCCCTACTGCATTAAAGAATGTGAAATATTCATGTGAACATTTACTAATCCTATACAGCGAAATCTATTGCCCTTTCTATTTAGCATGCAGGTTGCAGCAGCTGAAGGTTGTTCAGCCTTTTCATTAGGAAGAAAAGTAAGGATGATTTGTGAAAACCACATGGAAGTAATCATAAGGAACAAGCACTGAACGGTTTTTAGAACAAACCTTGTAAGCTACTTTGTAAGCACACTTTCTCTTTCATGTGTTTGTTTCTTACATGGTGTTTCACAGCTTCAAACTGTAAATTTATATTTATGGACATAATTAGAAGTGCAATATAATACGCTTTCATAATACAGAAATAAAAATTTAAGGGGCAGCACGCCCATTTTCAGAATATATATCTCAGGCTCTCTAAATTCTCCAGTAGGTAGCATCTCTCCAAGCAAATTCCAATTTCTCTGTTCAACCATTACTCTTGATAATGTAATGAGTTACTTTCTCATCAGTGCTAAGTTTTGTGTATCCATCCAGACCCTCCTGTGGCCCAATATCTCACACATAATCCCTTTCTTCATCCACCTGAACTCTGATAACTATAGCAGGAAATGGAAAATGAGGAAATCTTGAGTGGCTATGATCCCTGATTCCACCAGGGAAAACCATCTGACCTTGGGAATTCATTTCAGTCCCATTATGCTATGGATTCCCTAAGCATTAAATGGAAATGGCATTTACTTTCCACTGAGAGATGCTAATATTTAAATATTGCTTCGAAGATCCTCAGATAAAAAGAGCTATATATGTGCAAATTTTTATGCTTCTTTCTGATTTCCTCCAGCTTCAAGATATAATAATATACTGAAATGCTGAAATTTTGTTATGAAATAAAATTGTACTTGGAAATGTCAGGCCTGCACAGACCAATGATCCAGAAGTCGCTAAAGGCAGTGTATCAGAATAATACGTAACTTAGCCTCTCCAGGTACTGAATACTGTAACGACAAAGATAATCGCTTACTAGAACCATCCGTGACCATTTCCCCCATGTACTGAGAACTATAACAAGTATATAAATGATGTCAGAAGCAGTCCCTAAGGGGCGGTTTGGGTACATCCACCTTGACTTGGAGAGCGGTGGTGGCGGGGATGAAGAATGCTCATCTGTGCGAGCACGAGCCTTGCCGTGCCACTTGGCAGGTTCACTGTATTTGGTAATAAAGACGCAGCCATGAAACTCCTCCATGTCTTCAAATTTTTGTACTCAAGCTTACATGTGTAATGCTCTGAAGAGGATGACTTAACACCTTGACTAGCACCTGAGATCTCTTAACAGCTGGACGCATTTCTTAGAAAGATTACAGGAAGAAACTTTACTCCTTTGTTTTGCATGGAGACCCTGAACATTACAGAGCCAGAGATTTTTAACAGAGCCAGCCTGGTCATGGCTGGAATATTAAAGTATTCAGTAAATAATTGCCTATAATGCTAATTGTAATATATAAAGCATATATATGTTTCATTGAAATTAAATTTTTCATTGATCCTGTGAACTTCTGTATTATGTTACTGCTACATCAGCACAAAATTCAGCCAAATCACTCCCCATATGGAACAGATTCAAAGAATTCAAGCCTTCTCCGTTCATGCCGTATGTGTGAGCAGACAGTGATTCCTCGGAATCTGCATATTGTTACTTATTGACTACTTTTCCCCCCTACCTCATTCTATGGACTGAAGGCAAAGGCAATAGCCTGAATGAAGCATATTTGTATGACATAATGGTTCACATTCATTATGGCAACCACACAAAAGAAATTCCATCACAGCAACTGTAAAATTTTGTTACACGCATCTAACACAAACCATTACAAACCAGGTTGAGAGAAAAGGTTCAGAATGAAAAAGGATCATGAGATTAGCTCACATCTTCTCCTAAAAGCCAGACCACAGATATTACACTTTTTAAAATGTTTGGTTGTTTTTCACATTTCACACACATCCTGATTTAGTAATCAATACTAGAGTGAAGCACAAATACTGCAAAGGCACAATACACACAATTAATTTAGTATTTCCTATCCTAGTAGAAACAGTACCAGAAGCATCTCTAGATATCTCACTTTCGTAGCCCAAGAGATCGATTAGTATTCGGGATAAGCATCTACGCTTTTGGGTACTAATAGGGGTCTTTTCACTTAAACATCAAATGCTCTTGTTTATTCCCTTCAGTTTTCCCATCAGTGTCCAAGTTTACCTTTTTCTCTTTAAGAAAAGTCTTCTGTAACAGGAAGGGTTGAGTTATGCTGCCCCTCTATAACAAATGAATCAACTCTTTCCTCATTTTCCTGCTAATGAAGTTTAGCCTATCTCATTAATGTTTTCCAAAAGAAACAAGAACAATTCAAATAAGAGCAACACAAAGTATTTTTAATGCAGTTTCTAGAAAAGCGAATAATCCCATGTCTCTGAGGAAATGAATGCCTATGTAAGAAATGAAGTGAATTGCAAGCACAAGATGTGTTCCCTTCACAGAAAATTAAATTAAAAGAAGGGTCCAGAGCTGAGAAAGGCCTTCCCTTAGGACCTGCTCCTCCTTCTCCAAAGCCTTACCTTTGTGAGAAAACATCTCGGTAGGGGCTGCCGTGCTGCAGTGCAATCCCATATCCTCTGTCCGCAACAGTGTTCCCGACCGTGTAAAAAGAGCAGTCTGCGTCGTTGATGGCCACATACTCCAGTACCGCTGCGTCCCATACAAAGGCATAGTTCCCGTATTTCACCTGTGGTAAAGAGAGGAAGAGCTCAGACTACAGACTGTCAAGTCCAAAAGGAGGTCAGTGCGCCTAAAAATGTGGCAGTTTCAGCACAGTCTGTTCTTTAATGAAAGTGAAGTTTGGGTGCCCAACAGCTGTCCGCACAAAAAGTGCACTGTGAGTGGTGCCATGCAGTGCTTTGGGTGAGCACCTCAGCAGAAATGGAAGAAACATGATTGAGAACAACGTGCTGTCAGTGAAACAGCACCGTGCAGGAAACGTGTACTGTCCCTCTTCAGGGAACAAAGGAAACATAAGGCTTCCTCCATCAATGCTAAATTACACCCCAAATCCCCCACTAAGTTTTTTCTTTGAGCTGTAAAAACAACCATGTAGAGGGAAGGTAGGTATTCACATTGGGAGAAGCGTGGGAGGGTAGCATGGCTATCCAGATGGAAGACCATCGTTCAAGATTGTCCACATTTCAGTCATGTTTCAGGTTGCCGTAGACATCGTGAACACCCATTTGTCTTTTGGGCTCTGTGCATGATTATGGGCAAGATCATGCCAACTAGATTTTTTGGGATTCTTTTTCTCAGAATGAAGGGTTTCCACATATCTTCAAAGACTTTCGTACAGCAAGATCCTGTAAGCCATTTTAACTGTTTGACTAAGATAAATCTAAACCAACTCATTATATTGAAAAGCTTTTAAAGTAACATTTCACTATCCATTCACATTTGAAACAAATCCAGATTTTTCTTTCCATTGAAATATATGGGATAAATACAAAATTTCAGCATTTATTCAGAAGCAAGCTTTTAAAAACAGAAATTAACTCTAAACAAATCCTCCCCTATTTCAGTGAATTTCTGTGTTTCAGTCAAATCATGTTTTTCTGAAAAAAATAATAATCTCTAGCTGCTCTACCAGATCTTTTACCACTTTTCTGTTTCGTTGGTCTCTATGTCAGACCTGAAGAATCACATTGCTTTTTTCCTGACCCTCTGCTTGGCTTCACTCAGCGCTTTCCCTATGCCATATTAGCCAACTAAGCTGTAAAACTAGGCTGAACCCATTGACTTTGTGCATCTAATGGGAATAAATATGTGACAGCTAAGTGAAAAGTAAACAAAACACAAAAAGGCCATCTGGGGCCAGGCAGTCCAGAGAGAACTCAAAACCAAGTCAGCATATCAAAATAAGCAATGTCAGTACATCATTTAGATTACGCTTTGACAATGTAGATTATGTTTTTAAAGACTGTTTACATATAAAAGTTACTGAAGCAAGCCACACCGGCTGCTTGCTCACAAGATGTAGTGCACAAGGAACGATTGCATTTGGGACACATTCCTTTTCATGCATAATCAATCTGAATTAGACACTGCAAAGGGAGTATTTCCTATTTCCATTCGTAGGCATGGTACGGGGAGGATTGGTGCAGATTTTGGAGCAGAAAGGGAGCCATATTATCTGTGGATTCCGCATGACTGGCAGGATAAAGAAAATTCTTTTCAAAATACACACACACACAAATGCAGGACTGGGTCAGTTTTAATCTTCAGGCTGTGAAAATGGTCAGGAATGGGGTTTTTTTTGCCTCTCAGTGGAGGTGTAGGTCTACCCAAATGGCCAGGGAATAAGGGATAGAAGTGAACTTGCTGTTAACAAACAATACAGCTTGTATGCTTGTCTTACGGGCACTGCAACTCACAGAGCTCTTCCTAGCGTGGGTTATTCTGATCTTCCTACAGGCACCACTTGGCTAAGAAAGAGATAGCATGACTGAGAAAAAAGCCCTTCCTAGGAGCATTTAAAGGGATAATGAGTCAGCCTGAAAAAGAATCATGATGTGCAGACAGCAAGGGAGGGAAATAGGAGACAAAAGCAGAAGATCAGAAGGGGGAAATGAATCCTGAAAAGGATCGGATGGACTTTCCAAACAAAGGAATTAAGGAAAAGTGGGGTTCAAAAGATGAGTAATTTTACATGTGGGGAGCTAACCTTTGAGGTGATGGCAAGAGCAGAGGGTTATGTTTTGACACCTGCTTTTGTCGTAACCCACCCTTTTAACGTCCTAGTGCATTGAATTCACCTAAGTGCTTGTAAAGAGACTTAGCTGCTCAGCTGGTCAGGGAAAACGCTCTTGATTTGGCTGCCTTGCTGTAAAACAACTCACAGTGAGAATATATAAAAGTGCTAAAAGCACTTACTGTCAATAATATCTGTGATGAAGTGGTATATATAAGAACCTTAGAGCAGCCCTGGTAATATCACAGTTCAGGTTCCCACAAAGATATTACTTTTCACAGATAAGATCACAGTGAGCCTCAGTTAAAGCGCAGGGGGCAGGAAAGAGATTGAAGAGCCAGAAGGGCTCATCCCAGCCATCTACCTTCAACACATGATTGCTCCATGCAATAAAATACATCCTTTTTAGCATTTTTGCCCTATCCATTTACAAATCTAGAGAATTCAAATCCGTGGAGCAAACCTAAGTTGCAATTGTCATGCTTGCGATCACTCTCTTTATGGAACTACTCCTCAGTCTAACAGTTTTCATGGCTATTCAATGTATTTATTTTTACTATTTTTTTAAAAAAAAAACTTTCTTATGTCATTCCTAGTTATTTTTCCTTTTGCAGTTCTAAATACTCTCACTTTGGGGCTGACACCTTTCAATTATTGATGAACCTTTCTGTTACTTAGCTGAGCTGGATATAGCTTTCTTGAATCTTTCCTTGCAAATCTATCAGTTCAGTCCTCCCATTAGCACTGATACTGCTTTTGAACTGTCTCCAATTCTTAATTTTTATACATGAGAAAAACACCTGTCTTGCTAAGAGAAAATCAGTTATCTGGCAGCTCAGGAGGCATATGATTCCCTTTTTAGCATACCCTTCTTCTGAGATTCATAGTCTAAACCGTCTGCCCATGGATCTTTCACAGAGATTAAGACTGGTTTTAGCCTAAAGATCTAAGAATAAGATTTTGCTGGAGTATAGCATATCTGGAACACTGCTGATATTTTACAGATTTGCACCTACAAATAAGGGGTAGCTATACTATGAAAAGGAGGGATGATGCTCTGTGAGAAAGGAGCAGGGAATTTCAGAACAAAATGTCAATTAAAAACCTATATCCTTTTCTCTCTCCCTCTTACTGTGAGAAGCACGTATTTTGTAGCTCTCCAGTAGCTATGCTGAAGACTTCCACTTTGGGCCTCAAAATGAACAGCAAAAATTCTAGCTCCGCATTATGAGAAAAAGTTAAGGAGCTTACAGTCAGTCAATTATGGGGGCTAAATGAAAGCCCAATCTTGCAAAAGAAACAGTCCTTTGTAATACATGTAACTCACTACTCGCAGCAAGATCTGCATCCCTGATTCTACTTTTCCACATCATTATATTGGCATTTTGTGTTGAGATAATAACATTTCAGGATGGTGGCAAATCTGAATGCTGTTCACACACGACCGCGCAGCCCAGGATTGCCAGGGAAGCGTTTGCGGGAGGGCAGCGTATTATCATTCAGCAGCAACCCCAGCTTTCCAGTCCGCCAGGGCATGGAGAACTGACACCTCAGTCTCCTTCCCTGTGGCATCCCGCCTGTCAGCATGGCAGAGGCTAAAAGATTTTTGGAGTATCTGATGACTATTGCCATAGGGAAAAAAAAAATTACAGGCAAAATTGAACCTGTTAGTTGTTCATCAGGGTATTTTGAACTCATGTGCTACAGTGGTTGTTAAGTGAAACTGGGAGGTATGGTACCAGACAGAAATGCTTGACTGCACGTTTTTTTGAGCAATTCCAAAGGAGTAACTGTAAAAAGACTTGCTACACAGAATAGGGGCCATCAGCACATAGATGGTAAAGCTATTTCTATAAGGCTGTTATAGTTCTATTTTCTACCACTGCACATTTATGAGAATTTTATTTACTGAAGCCCTGCCTGTAGATATTAGTTAAAATTTATCTTTGATGACTCCACCAAAAAGCAGTTGAGTTATATGAGGAAAGCATTTAAAACCATTACACTGTTGCATATGCACATATTTTATGCCAACATGGATGTGGATAGTATTTCTTACAGCTAACCCGTTCATGCAGAGTAGGCTGAATAATGTATTCGTGTACAACTCCAGCATTCTAAAAACACATTTCTAGGTCTAGAAAATTATAAATTTCAGAATAAAATAACTGTAAGTAAACAACAACCAACTACAGCAATTTTTCATACTTGAATTCTTGGACAGTATCTTTTCTGTATTTTAAATTCCTCTTTAAAAGAAATACAAAGAATCCTCATGAAAGAAAAAATGTACACAATAGGCTGCAAGTTAAACAGAACTGGCCATTATTTTTCCTGCAGACCTCTTCTAAATATTTCATCATACATAAAATGTGTTACCTGTTATAAAAACAATGCAACTTTTAAGGCCAGGGAAATCTTAAGTTTCAACTGATTAAAATTATATTGATTTCCTGGAAGAAAATCTGAAAATTATTAGATAATGCTGATGAAGCACATTTTCTGAATACCCTGTGCCTACACCCCGGTGGCATAGTGGTGATGCTTTTTCTACTCATTTCCATTACGAGTCAGGCGCCATCCTTCCCCTCCGACTGCTGTACACCTTTCCCTGCCTGCGAAGCTGTCAGTTGTATTTTAGCCAAGAACACGCGAACAGAAACAGACTCTTCCACAGCATAGCAGCAGCGACTCCAGCTCTGACCTAAAACCAATCAAGGACACTGATTAATCACCTGCTCCATACAGCGCTTTGAGGGTCACGTTCTCCGATATGGACCATTCCGCTGCACTGACTACACAGGGGAAAACCACCATCCGGTGCTGCTAGCCCTATGCCTATGACTGTGGACCTGAGACTCTGGCATATATAAATACAGAAATTAAATTTTTGACATAATCTTTGCATATTCAGCAAGCATGCAGTAGCTGCAGCCTGCAGAGGGCTGTACTCCATTCTACAAAACAGCCTTGCCGAGGCTGCTATTACATGAGGAATGAAGAAGAGGGAACAAAATGGAATGAACATTTGCAAATATACAAGTGAGAGCTAATATATGTAATGTGGATATCGTAATCCAAAATGGGAAAAGGCAAAGATAAAATTTGTGGTGGAAGCTTAAATCTAGATTTTCATGTTGTCAGATGTTGCCAAACAGCTTGATGGCATTCACAATGGAGGTTTTTTTCAGCAGAAGGGAATGGAAACACATTGATCTCCACAATTCTCTTGCAAGAGGCCAATGAAGTTGCTGTTTATCGGACTGAAGCAGAAGTCAGATCTTCTGCCTTCACAGAAATTCTCATTTGCTAATTTGTTTTCCTCCAGGGGCAAAGGTTTCAAGTCTCGGTTTTGTTCACAAAGGGCACAATTCTGGCTAACTTCTATTTGGATCCCAGTGAAATAAAAGCTCACATTTCAGCTTTGTTGAACAAACCCCACTAATTTACAGTTCTCTCAAAACTAAACTTTCTGTAGTTCTGAAGTATAATTTTGGAGCTTCTTGCCCCACACTCCCTTGCAGGCCAGCATGTGTGGCTGATCTGCACAGCTTAAGAGTGAAATGCAGTCATACAATCGGGGAGGCAGAATACGAATCTGACCGACAGCTCTCTGCAGTGCATGACGGGAGTTGGATTCCCGTGGTGGAATTAGAGCACAGAATAAAAATTCCTATATACATAAAACTCTATTCAGTCATCAAGGCAAGCAGCTAATTTAATAATAATAACAACAACAACAACAACAACCACCCTTTAGGCTGTCATTTTGTAGGGTCTTTAGAAAGCTATTTAATTCAAGGGGCACTATTTGACAAACATTGAAACTTATTCTTTGTACTTATTCAAACAGAAAAGTGCGGAATCATTTCTAAAGCGTTATTGAGCTAGTGCCCAGGAGCAAACAGCAGCAGGAAATGAAACACCGGGGAGCTTAGGGGAAGAAAGAAGAGGTTAAAAATCCCAGCCTCATCTCCTCTTCAGTATGAAGTTTATCTTTCATTACATTGTCATATCAGCTTCAATGGCATGTCTATTTGCTCTAGATAAAACTTCATCAGGAAAAACATTAATTCCTCATATGCAACCTGCCACCAACTTCTTGAGAAAAGCCCAGTGATCACGTTTGCTTGTTACACTGGGCAGACCTTGAATAATTCATGCAGAATTAGAAGAGTTACTCAGGTATGAGAGCTCTGTAGTGAGAGGGCATCTTTGCGTTAGAATTTTTCCAGTGCTCAGTACATTCACATTTTGCCATTGTAATTAAATGCATCTTGTAAGTTACAAGAAAGAAAATAACAAGCAGAGCAAAACAGAGCGGAGGCCAATCAAGGGTACAATTTCTGAGGGTGGTGGGAGAACAGAGCCAGCTGCTTCTCCAGGTAATCACAGCAAAGCACTAAAAAGGCAGCAGGTCACGCTGATCGCTGACGTGCAGCTGACATGAAGCACAGGTTCATTACAGCTGACATTAATTTCAGAAGGAAGAGAAACAGGAGAAAAAAACAACAGGAAAAAAAAATCTCAGCAAAGTAGACCTTTGAAAGGTAAGGAACCAATTTTTTTTTATGCCAGCTTCTCATTCATTTTATGACAACTAAGTGCTGCAGATAGTAAGGGAGACTATTTTAAGGGTATCACCAGCGAAGGTCATATACAGAAATGATATGAAAGCACTTCAGGATCCTCAAAAACTTAGATCTGTGGTAGCCAAGTGGCAGTCTCAATAATGAGGCAAATTTAAACCAAATATCACTAAAGTGACTCCCCCCTTCTGATATATTTGTATTTTTGTGGCAGTTAATCCCCAATAAAAGAACATTTAAATGAGGAAATGTACACAGATCAATCCTCTTAATTTGGGTGAAAAAGTAAATTTCGGTGGATTAAAGTATCATGAAGAAGATAAACGCAGGTGAATTCAGAGAAGCAGCATCCCTTTTTAAATTAAATTGATCCAGCACGACACTAACTGAAGGGTGCTTTTCCCTATTCTTCAGAATAGAAGCAGAGTGAATCTAACTGCAATTCTTGGGCAGCACTCCTTATTCAAAGAAATACTTACTGAATACCAACTGCAAGGATAGAAAAAATAATCAAAAGTCAAAAAACTACTCATCAAAACCATTCACCATCTGAAAAAGAACTTTCACCACAAGAAAATTCTTTGCAAAACTACCAATGTTACTGAAAAATCCTCCAGTAAAAGCTCATTTGAAACACTACGGTTTCATTTTAGAAACTTATTTTAAAGAAACTGACTTAACTTTCAGGTTTTTATATTCCTCGTACAAGAGCTCTGACCACTTCCATAGTGGTAATAGGATTCAGGATGTCCCAGTACTCACGCAAAAGAATTTAACTATCTTCTTTTGAACCGTTTTATCCTTCTCTCTTTGATAAGCTTCTCCTGCCCAGGTTTGGATGGAGCCTGCTTGGCACTGCAAATCTAGACACAGTATCTTGAAGCTCCAAAAGAAATGCTTCCCAGCCCCTCTTTTTCCCCCCTCTGAAATTACATTGCACAACAGTTTAGCATGTTTCCCCTCATCTTGGTACCCTGCAGGAGACGAGAAGCACTAACTGCTGGCAACCTGCACTGCACCTCACAAGCTTGGGCTGGGGCACGAAGGAACAGGTTCGGATCATAAAGCTCAGTGCTTCCACATCAGTTTGCTTTCATGTAGACTTTGGCGGTCTTGAAAGCTACTTCTTCTTCTGGAAAACCTGCAAGAAACCATCAGTCTTCTCTAGCAGTGAACCTTCCCTTAAAATGCAGCAGTTCATGTGGCTGCGGAAAGAAGCAGACTGAGATTTGTCCCAACCCCTTAAGGTTTCTACCTTTCAGCGATACCTGGCATCCCCTTTCCCTGAGAGTTCAATAAGGGCTACCACGGGGTGTCTCTAACTAAGTATTTCTTTCAGGCTGTAAGTTCAGGCTGCTGCACAGACTGGTGCCATGGAGGGTTTCCAGCAAAGCACTCCAGAAAAGCTCCACAGAGAAATTTCTGCCCTATGGTATTTCCAGCTAAAGCAACCCTTTTAAGCCTGGGCAGGTCTCCTGCAGGCGGGTCGGTCCCTTCTGACCACGCGGCCCAGGTGGCAGATGCTGCACAAATAAATGCTCCTGTATCCCCAGGTCAGTGCATTGTTAAGAGCCGTTATTCCTCTAACGTGTGGGTTCCTAATGCCACCACGCTGCCCCTTGTCACCGGCTTGTCAGGTCTGTGGAGACCCTGCTCCTGAATGCATTTTAATTCTCGCAAGAAAATACTTTGAACCCACGAGAAAGGAAAACATTACAGATCTGAGCTAAGAAGGTTTTCTCTTTCTTTTGCAGTTCAGGACCCACAGAAAACATTAGGAGCTTTGGGAGGAGGAAGACCAGTGCAGCGGCATTTTTTACTCAGTTCAGACTGCCTGCTTGCTATCACCATGCAGACAACTGCGAAGATGACACAACCTCACAAGTTGTCGTATTGTCCCCATAGTCTTAAAAGGTAGCTCCTCTCTGCTGCTGCCCGCCCCACAGCAAGCTGCTAGGGGGAGCAGGGTGCCAGGATGAAAAATACGGACAACGCATCTCCTGCAACCCAAAATGCTCAGCATTTCGTGGTCACCAACTAGGTAGTCAAATCCCTCATCTAAAATAGTTAATGCAAAGAATACGGTTACAGTCATTTAAAATGCACAACTAAGCCTCTGCCAGGCAGAGCAAGTCCAGGTAAAGGAGCAGGTACCTGGCTTCTTTATGTACAAAGGTAAATAAAGATGTAAAGGGTGTCCAGGATTTTCAAGTTCAGACAGCACCCAAACCAGTGTAACTTATGCATCTGAGCACTTTTCACATCCCACTAAGGATTTTATATGTTTATTGCAACTCTAATTTCAGGTGATAGTTGGGCTTCCGCATCCGTACAGGGTGAAATACTTATAGCCTTTACCTTAAAGGTAAAGGTACACAAATTAGTTCATCTCTGGCTACAACCTGTGCAGGCATTTCCACTCATCCAAGGCTATAACATTCATTTTGCACACCTTTGTAAATAACAAATGAAGTGCACGTCACAGACTCCCATTATATTTGTTTCTAATTCATCCTGACCTGCCCACACAATAGCTCAGATGCCAGAAATGAGTTTACAGCTGACAGAACTAGGAAAGAGCAGCCAAACGTCAACTAAAAAACCCAAAATGTTGTAAAACAATCACTCGATTCCTTATCGTGCTGGAGGATTCGTTCAGGACTGATATTTTTCATGAAAGATTTCTAATCTTTTCTTTCTCCTGAAACAGAAATCAACAGAAATTCCTGGGCAGTACACTTGACACAAACTCAGAGAGATAATGTTAAACACAGAGCTTTTGCTTGATGAAAGTGATAAATGGAGCTGGACAGAAACTAGTTATCTTTCTGCACAAGGAGTTTCCAGATTTTGAATTGAGGAAAAGTATTGCAAATTTTGGGACCAAAACCAATTGAAAAATCCAAACTGGAGAATATTTTATTCCAAAAAGTTGACTTCAACCTGAATTATTTTCCCTGCAATGGATGAACATTTCAAAACGAAAAAACATTTTGATCAAAAGTTAATAGTTCAATATGGAAATATGCTATGATGACATGTTGACAATCTCAGAGCTTTTAAAGATAAACAATGTTTTATAAAAATACCTCCTTACTTACACAGTTTCAGTTTCCATTACTGTAATATTCCAGTGGATAAATCCCTAATGACAACTCACTCTGGTTTACTTGATCTATGTTTGTAGGCATCTTAAAAAATCTATAAACATACATAAATAGAATCATTAATACAATAAGCAATTGTATTTCCTGCTTCACTCTAGATTTGCCATAAGTCTGCTAAATCATGGAAGCTTACGTCTTCTTACGTTTTGCCCAAGCCTCTCAGATTCAAACTTGGACAAAATGTGCTGTGAAATCTCATTATATCATAAACAAGAAGAACAGTTCTTTGGTAAATATACAATGCAATTAGTCAGCCAGTCTTATTTATTTTCTCAATTTGAGTTTGATGTGTATACCCTGTGTCACTGGTGTTCTTTTGAAAAATATAATACAATTGGGTTAAATTCAAGTACTCGTTCTAGTCCTACCACATTAATAAAAATGCCAAGGCATCTTTGAGATAAGTAATGAGAAAAGTGGAGTTAAAATATTTATGGAATGGAAAAAATGATAGTACAAGGGTTTTTCAATTTTAATGGTGATGATACGATGCAATCAGCTGATTTGCCTTCTTAAAATGAAGTAGCATTTCACCTAGAATTAGGAACGTCAGTTGAGATTTTCTTAGCTACACAATGCACTTGCCAATCAGGTATTTGTGCATGCAGCATGGACAGCTAAGTGCCCAGCTAATCATGTACACCAGTAAATATCTTACTCGAGTGAACAAAATAATTTCATTAGTTACCATCAAACAATGGGAAAGGAAAATGAAAACCACAAGCAAGAGCATCATAAAATCATCAACTTGACATTCTAGCACTTCATCCAATGTGCGGCAGGTATCACCTAGCATCTGTGTGGGGATGGCTTGGAAAATGCCATTACCTTGCTAGGAAATGTAATCTCATTCAGTGTAATCTTATTTATTTTACTGAAAAACAAATGGGACCTTGACTATAAGAAGAATGAATATCTAAACTGATGGTTAATTGTTAGTTACATTTATATCATAACTTAAAAATAACTTCTCTTTTACGGAACTATGCCATGAGAGGGACGTACATTGGACACATACATACTAAATGTGGGGAAGAACTGCAGTTTTTTTCTGGCTTTGGAAGAATTAGAGAAAAGCCACAGTACTTCACTGTATGTGGGAACATGTGAGCTGCCAGCACAGTGGTGAGGGTGGAGAAAAGGCCTTAACTGGCTGCCAAAGCAAAAAAATAAAAATTTACTTGCCCAGGTCTATTGTATTGGCATGCTCCTCGTTCCTTCGGTATGGATTTTTAAATGGAAGACAATGAACACAATTTTCTTCTTCACTTGTTTAGGGAGATATTAAAGGATGCTACACAGCTTCTCACAAATTGGTGATATATGCCTGACCAAGTTTTCAGGAAAAGCAGCTGTGTGCCTGCGTCTGTACGCACAGCCCGCACAAACAGCTATGCAGCTGCACAGTGCTCTGTGTGTAGATGCGTCTCCTTTCTGTGTTCAGTTATATTAAAACATCATATGCAATGCAACTGCACGCACGTGGGTTCTTCTTCTGAAAATATGATCCCTTCAGACACAAACGGAAAGCATAATTCCTACTGATGGACATCTACATCAAGTCCAATGTAGTATCTTTGTTGCTATATCATTCATGTTAAATTTTAGAAAAAGTTTAATTCACAAGATGTATACAAGAAAGCAGAGGAAATACAATGCCAGGAAAATATATCCTCCTTTATCTTATGTATGACATATCTATGAAGAGCGTGTTTTATTGCAGCTGAAGAAGATAAAACCACAATAATATTTTCTCTTGTCTCTTTTGACTTCTTTTTAGCTGTGTTTATTCTTTTCTCATGTTTCAAATTATTTAGAGCCCATTAATGCAAGTTCAATGGGAATCTAAGACCTGGTACAGGCATCTACATTTGGCAGCTACTGAATAAGTAACAGTTGGTTCAGTGGACTTACTCTGTACCTACGTGGGGCACACACTCAGAGCAGAACCTAGGCCTAGCAATGCTCGAGCTGAATGAACCGAGAGATAAAACAAAGACCTGTAAGGGCATAAAATATGGCAAGAGCATAATAAAAATAAGAAAATCTACAGATTGAGTATAATATGATAAAGATTAAATCAAAACTGCAGTCACATAATGTACATAAAACTTGTCATGGGGTGTTAGAAACACCTCATAGCTTACAAATTTTATAGAGTAGTAATAACTAAAACATACTGAAAACCATATAGAATGTGTGCAATATAAATCATGAAAAGATACAATACAATTTGACACAGTATCTGTCAAAAAGTGTGCCATGTAAAACTCTATGGAGACTGAAGAAACTCCACCAGGCCTGGGACTACTATTAGAAAGAAATTCAAAACAAACCTTCTGCAAGTTTCTCTGTTATTTGGATGTAATTTGTCTTCATTCAGCTAGGAATGGATCTGGATGTTATATAATGTTATGTAAAGTAATTCTTGCTCTTATGAGATTTTCCCTCCACGTTACTTGGTTCATGAGGTCTGGAACAGTCAAGTCAGCTTCCAAATTGGTGGATGCAAATACAAACAGAGCCGAGGTCTACCACTGGCTGTTTTCAATGGATTCCAAATTTGAGGTAATGATTTCTCATGTTGGGTGTAGGGAAAATTAACTCTAAAGATATGAGAAAGGGTGTTGTAGAAAGACAGGGCAAACCTTTGATGGGATGTTCTAGGAAGGTGCAGAAACATGTGGAGAAGCCAGTTGATGAGAGGCTGAATTGGGCAATTCAAGATTTTGAAAAGAGGGACATTAGTTTGGGAGGGGAGAGGTACAGCAAGAAGGGTAGTAAAATCCACCAGATGCAAAGAATTTATGTGATCTTGAGTTACATGCTTGGCTGATGTTTCCACTCCTTTCCACTAAACTTCATTTTAATTTTGCAAAACCGCTATCATGTCTGATAATGTGGGGAGATTCTCAACACCACAGCATGAGAGGACGTATTCAGAAGTACAATTCTCTAAATTAAGATCGTTATTGGCATCTATAGAAAGACAAAATAATACTGTATTTTCCACAAAAGTTGTCATTCCAAAACATATGTTATATGTCATTATTTTAGCCAGAATTTTGGTATGAGCTCTTTTGATTTACTTTTGGGTTTGTCTACTTTGATTCTCTTCCGTGATCTCATACCATTGTTTCATTTTTTGTTGTTCTGCTCTCTTTGTTGTGTTCCATCTGCTGCTCACTTTGTTAAATCCAAAATGATTTAATGATCAAGCTAATCAAGAGTAAGATACTGTTGAAAGAAAACCGTCTCGTTCATTAACTTTCAGTGCAACTATAGCATAAGCAAGTATGTTCAGTTTAATAATAGCAACATCTGAAGGACTGAAAGCGTTTTGCAAACACTCATTAACTGATGCTGACATTTTCCTTTTGTGAGAAGTCATTCCCGCCTTTGCTGTTTACACCTGCCCGATGTGCACCTACATTATTGTGTGGTGTCTCCAGACTATGCTGTGAACTGCGACATTTGGGACTCCAAGAGAGATTCATTTAACAAGTTGTGTGTAAAGACAAGACCTGAGCAAAATTTTAGCACTTGAGGCCAGAATTTTGATTCTGAAGATACTGCTGCTTATGAGCACCTATCAGCACTTATAAGCTGCTTGTATGCCAAACTCTGTTTTTGAGCAAGCAGTAGTTGTGTGCCTCTCCTCTATAAGAGATGAGCAGACTGGTGTCCTCTCTCATACCAATGCTCAATGAAGACCCATGAATGAGGTGACAGGGTACCAGTGCCCATTGAGAGACCCAGTCCAGCAGCCTCCCCAGTGCACTTGAAGTGTCACATAAAACACAACCACGCTCAGAACTCCTGCCACGTGTGAAACAAAATTTAGAGGTTTTTCACATTGATTTGTCATCTTCTTCTGACCACCTGCAGTGTAGGAAACTAGCCCACACCATTTCTCCATGCTGCAGGACACAGGTTATCTTTTTCGGTGCTCCCAGAGGTCACAAATTCAGAGTGTTTTGGACCAAGGTACGTAGCAGTACCTTGGATCAATCACAAGAAAGATGTCCTGGCCATCCAAGTCTCATACAAAGGAATACTCAGGAACCGCAGCCAGTGTTTAGTGGAAGATTGATGAGAAATTTTGAGGTTTCGTGGGAATTTGTATCCCAGTTAGGGACAAGACTCACTAATGGGAAGGTGAAATGTCCTAGATTTGTTTACTCACAGGTTGAGAATTCTTGCTAGAAAGGTATTTGTGCTGGTTTTGGCTGGGATAGAGTTAATTGTCTTCACAGTAGCTAGTATGGGGCTATGTTTTGGATTTGTGCTGAAAACAGTGTTGATAACATAGGATGTTTTCGTTAGCACTGAGCAGTGCTGACACAGAGTCAAGGCCTTTTCTGCTCCTCACCCCACCCCACCAGCGAGGAGGCTGGGGGATGCACAAGAAGCTGGGAGGGGACACGGCTGGGACAGCTGACCCCCACTGACCAAAGGGATATTCCACACCATACGGCGTCATGCTCAGCATATAGAGCTGGGGGAAGAAGAAGGAAGAGGGATGTTCGGAGTGATGGCGTTTGTCTTCCCAAGTACCTGTTATGTGTGATGGAGCCCTGCTTTCCTGGACATGGCTGAACACCTGCCTGCCCATGGGAAGGAGTGAATGAATTCCTTGTTTTGCTTTGTTTGCGTGCACAGCTTTTGCTTTCCCTATTAAACTGCATTTATCTCAACCCACGAGTTTTCTCACTTTTACTCTTCCGATTCTCTCCCGCATCCCACTGGGGGGAAGAGAGCGAGCGGCTGCATGGGGCTTAGTTGCCGGGTGGGGTTAAACCATGACAGTATTACAAGGAAATCCCGTCCCAAGGTCAGAGCGATAAAACAACCAAAGCTCCTGCTCTTTGATTGATGTTATGACCAGAGCCCCTTGGTACTTACAGACTTGTATAATACAGGTGCTTATCTACTGTTTGTTTCATTACAGATGCATTGTATTTTCTACCCATCTTGATACAGTCCCTGGTATTTATATCCCTCCCTCTGTTATATTCAGCAGGGAATGGGGTCTGTTTTATTTGATTAACTAGCCATTTTGCAAACAGCCACAAACACCAGTCAACCCCCATGCAGTGGGAAAGCTTTAGAGCCAGGAATGGTAAACAATCCTTTCCTGCCATTGCAATCCCAGCGAGGGAGCTGTGCAGTCTACCCAGATTGGGTATTTTATGCAAATTGATAGGAGAATGAAATGGGATTACAGCCTGGTTAAAATACTTCTTAGAATACTCCACGTGGCACTTTAATCCTCTCCTCCCATAGTTTGAAAAGAATTAAAAAGAAACTGATTTTTTTTTCAAACTGGACAACTCTGCCACCTAATTCAAATACAGAGAGACATAAACTGCTTGCTGACAATTTAACTAAAGAGAATAAAATGGTTGAAAAAACATAATTATCATTACTCTTCAGCCTAAGAAAAGATTCTGATTATTTAACAGAAGAATTTTAACTTTATTTTCAGTTGACACACTTTAAGAAAGCCAGCTTACCTACCTGGCATACCTTCCTCAATGCTGTGCTGTTACTTCTAAATTTTTAACTTGATGGCTGGAAAGTTCACTCCATCTACATTTTCTTTCCAAGAAAAGCACTCAGAAAACATCTTCTCAGTTGCTTGAATTAGGTCAGAAAAAGACAGTAGCAGGAGGCGTCGTAATATATGGTACAGCAAAAAGACATTATTTTGTTTGGCTTTCTAAGGATTTTGTTGCATATGAAAGGTGCCAGGCTAATGCCAGAGAATGAAACATCTTTTATCATTTTCGTTTGCTGCTGCTTATGCAAGTACACCACTGACACATGCTAGTCTTGCAGGTTTGAGTAACAGGAGAGAGAAAACTATTTTTCTACATCCATCTGATCCTCTACTCAGCTGGGAACTGCCATGTTGGTGACTATAACCACGCAAAACCTGCAGGAACTAAAAATACTGTTTAGGTAATGTTTAGAAGAGCTCCTCTGCACACCCACAAAGGAGCTCAAAGAGACAACATCAGGAGGGAGTGCCCAAATAATGCCCTGCCGGGCTACTCCCTAGTCCATCCCAGGAGCCGTCCACAGTCCGTATGCACAGCCATGATGCACATGCAGAGTGCCATTTTAGTTCAAAACACTCTTCTCCTAGATTTCAGAGCCCTGCACACGTTAGGAAGAAAGCTGTGTGAAACTTCTGGCTGAATGGGATCTGAAACCCCCTGCAATATTTAGTGGGAATTAAAGAGGCGTGTTTTCATTTCACATCAGAGGAGGCAAGTGAATAAAGCCAGAGACGGAAGCACCCACAAGAGCTGCTGATCATGTCCTGACACCAGACCTTAGTGCAGCTTCACAGCCTCCGCACTGGAGACTTTCTGCTTACTGTAATTGTTCTTTAAAGAAATAACCCTCTACATCCCAACCTCAGGATTTTGTTGGCATGAGTATGGTTTAAGCCCACGAAAGTTAATCATATGTTCTGGCACTCTGCTGAGTAGGACACCAATTATTTTTGTGTAACAACTATCTGGTTTGAACCACTAGATCTGGTTTAAGGAGAACTCCCTCCTTAAACACAACAAAACCATTTTTTTTTCCCTTGAAACACTTGGGGTTCAATAGACATATTCCAACAAAATGCAGTTTTACTATCCCACTATGTATAATCAGATGACTGAGGACAATGTCAAAAAGCAGCCAGTAGCAAAAGTCTGCTCAGTCTCCAGTCTCCCAGACCAGATGTTTTAAGATCAGATGTTAGAGATCTCTCTGGCTCTACAATCTGTACTTACATTTAAATGCACATGGGTATTTAGAAGCACAGACCTCGAATTTGTAAACATAAACACCATTTTAGGGATGCATAGGTAAAATTTTGGATTCCTCTTTTGTATTTGAAAAATTAGCCTTTTCTGTGCTTTATTTCTCTAGATAATATCTTAAACCACACTGGACTTTCTTGTCCCTCCTGTTTTGAGACTAGGATGACTTTAAGGGCAATCACCTATTTTAATGAAAGCTTCTGATACTTAGATACTTGATACTTATATATGTTAGAGACTAGAAAGGTTGATTTTCCTAAGTATTCTGCCAGTGCTTTTTAGTTTACAGTTTAATTTTCCTGCAGCATCCTTATTACTTCACTAGCATTTCATTGCCTACCAATATGCTTATTAATGTATTGAGTATTTAAGGATGATAGTCTAAAAATTTGCTATCAGAGTAGCTGCAGGTTCTCCTTGAGCTATCCTCTTTTGCTTTCCTATTACTTACAGCTGTAAGAGTATTAGGATTAAAAATTGCTGAATGATTTCATGAGGGACTATTAAATGTCTTACAGTGGAGACTTGCTACAGATCTATTCACTGCAATTGCATTTGCTGGTCTCTGGAACAGACTTTTTGTTTGTTTGTTTAGTAACAAGTTATTTAACAGAAATTATATAAAACTGTCAAACTTTTATGAACGATTGGTATAGCAGCTCCAAAAATATGGAACAAGATCTCTCTGTCACCTCTTATACCTCTCTCACCATTTTAGAGTTGCAGCCTCATAGTCCAAGCCATGCTTTAGAGCTGGAATATACAGTGCATTTTATGCATCCCTTTCTCATTACTTCTATTCATGTGTTTTTTCTGTCTCATGTATCCTTTAAACAACCTTACATTCAATCCCATCATTTGCATTTGTTAATGCATCACAATGTATTTGGATATTATTAAAATATGTTAATACACAAAAATGATAGCTGGAAACATTTAAGCAAGAAAGTGAATACATTACCAAGTTCTGTGCCTGAAGGAAGAGTGTGCTCTCCTGTCTCCATCTATTGATCATTAGACAGAGTCTGCATTTCCCCTGATCTGTGTGTGATGCGTCCCCAGTGCAGCCCACCACACTGTGAGCCTGCAACTGGGCTTCAAAGTGACAGTCGGAGTTTTGGGAAGCTTCATCTGATTGCAAATTGAAAGTCGCAGAATTCATTGCACAGATGCAATGAGTGAGACAATGTAAGCCAATGGAGATAGCAAGGGAGATGCGTGACCACGTAGTGAGATGAAGGGTGGAAAGAAGAAAGGCTCAGAGAGCTGGGGAAAAAGTTGGAGTAGCTGGTATCCAAAGAGAAGGGGTCAAAAAGCAGACAAATGAAAAAGTAAGAAGGAGGAAACAAAGTGAAGTGAGAATTCAGAAGGAAAAGAATGAGCCAACATTGCTGGAGCTGCATAGGAGACTGTGTAGTCCCCAGACACCCTCGGTATGGTGGTGTTATTCATCTTCATGAACCTGCAAATGCTACAGAACCTCTGTAGGAAAAGCACTAAGTTAATGGAGATAAAATGGAGAAATAAGTGCTCACAGGACCAGAAGAATAGGTGCCTAATACGTTTCGTGTCCCCTGTAGCCAAACAAGAGTGCTCCAAATGCCAAACCACTCTTCTCCGTCAGGCACTTTATAGAGTTTTTCTTTCTTAGGATAACAAGAATCCGAAATGAGGAATCAGAGCACGGACACATCTGTCTGCCATGGAAAGGCACGTGAGCCACAGAGAAGGTTTGGCGAGGGAGCTGTGGCTTTACTACTGCCTTTGCATGAGCGAGTTAAAAAAAGCAGGGGAAGGACAGGAGGAACAAACGAAGGAGGAGACATAATCCAAATTTATATTTCTCCCTGAGGCAGCAATTTTTGACAGACCTTTTGCACTGATGGTTTTGAAAAAGGGATACAGAACTAGATGTGGGCACAAAAGAAAATGTGTGGTTGTTAAACTGCACAAATTCAAATCCTTTCATCACCCTCCCATAGGAAAATGGCTACAAGAAGTGACCTGAAGAAGTAACAAAAGATACTTTGAGGACGTTTTACTCACCCCAAGCTTTGTTTCCCCATAGGTTACACAGAAATTGCCCGCATCTGACACGGCCAGACTAGGAAAGCATATTCGTAGGAGTTTGTAACTTCCATCAGGAGTCTCTCTTGTTTAATAAAGAGCAATCTCGGAGGCCTAACGGATTACAGAACTTGTTATGTCATATTCATCCCAATTCCTGCTAAATCAAAATAAATGACTGCTTGCCAAAGTGGAATGACATGCAAGCAGCACACCCAGTTTCTGAAGTCACCAGGTGCTAATAGAGCAGAGCAGTGAGTGCTGAGCTCAAAGTCACCCCGCAGTAATAAAACCTGAGATAACATACATGCTACTCAAAAATCCAAAAAAGGGTATATCCCTCCACAAGCTGCTGACACACAAGGGGAGGTTCACTGCTCTGCTAGCATCCCAGCACAGCTTGCTCATCCCTCTACAGTTTTTGGTCACGTAAAACTGTTGCTCATACTCTTTTTTGGCGAGACAATGCCATAGATGGAAGAGCCTAGGAAGGTAATACATACAATTTTAGCAACTGCATGAGAAGTAGATTTATGGGTTGGAAAAAGTAGCAAAAGTTTATTATTTAGCAAAAGTTTCCCTGTATTGCTTTTGCATTATATATACTCAACATGCTTTCACTGTAAGATGCCACATCAGGACCAACGTCACTCCAGCAGCAGTGCCCAAATGGCAACTGACACCCTACAAAACTGCCCCCTCAGTACCTTTCTGCCCCAAAGAGTCTTCCTCTCCCAAACCCTTCCTGGCCTCTGCAGCTGGATAAACAGGGGGAGAACACCATCTTTTGGTTTTAATTGAGAGAGTAACATGCAGCAGAACTTCTGTTTTGCTGCAAATATATCCGTAAAGACATCTCCTGTTTTGCACTTTTTACTAAAGGCTGTAATTTACTCATGAGATGGTTTATAAACAGCACGCATGAGAACTGTTTCTCTTTGAGACCTCTCCTGTGCTAATGCATAATAAATGCGCTCATCACATAGTAAATATTCAGAAACCTTTTTTTCATGGAATATGACAATAGCATTGCTCTGTTAGACCTAAATATGCACAAATTAAGCTACTCATTTGTAGGGGTGGGTTCAGCATCCTATTCTGTCTATCCCACCCTTTCTAACAGGTGCCTCCCTAATACTGAGTGTGGCCAGCTGAGAAAACTTCAGCAACAAATAATGCTAGCAAAAAAATTTCCTTTGAGCGTTATCCTGACATACTCATGCTCAGCTTTTACACTCTTTTTCTTAAATTATTTCCTAATTGTCAGTTTTCTTACTCCCTGATCCCTTCCAAAATTTCCCATCCCCTAAAAATCCCAGCTTCAGGAGGGAGCTCGGAATTTCTACAATTAATCACTTGCCAGTGCAAATGAAAGCAGCACTCATGCTGCTTAGTTATTCAGGAATTTAAAGTCTCTCATATATAAAGCTCGGGATTATGGTATTCAGATGTGATATGACCATGGAAACAAATGGGGATACATACTACTCTGGCAGCAATTCCCAGAGATGCAGGCTACCAGAAAAAGGCACAAGGACATATAAGGGGGATAAACTAAGCATTGCCAGCTACAAACTCCTCATACAGGTAGCCACAAGCAGTTACTCTGCACATTGTAGTCTAACGACACTCGCTGTCAGACTGAGGTGTTGCAGTCCTACCTTCCCCACCTATCAGAAATATCCAAAGTTCTCCAGAAATAAAAAAAAAAAAGGAAACTCCTATTTGTTATCTCTACAGGTAGAGGCTCAGGGCTATTTAACACAAAATTAATTCTACTTTTTGCATATGCATGAGTATTGTTTTATGCCTGGCAATGCACCATGTGCCTTATAGTGGTAGCTACCCGCACACTTCTACAGAGCTGGTCTCCCACCGTCAGGACAGGGATGCACTCCAGGTGTTTCTCTCATGACGCCATCCCAATTAGTCCACTTCTACACAAAAGAAACCCCAAGTGAAATCTCCACTGACAAAGGAATCAATTTTCCTCTCTGGACTGTTTTGCCATGTAAAAAGATGGCTACAAGGTTAGAAACAGGTCAAGACGTGAAGTACTTAGCTTTGTATTTGGCCATCAGGATGAAGGGTGGGGACCGCCCCCCATCCCATGCTCACTCCTCAAAGGGCTGTCAGCCACCTTTTCTCCAGCTGAAAAGTCTGGACTCAGCTCTCTGCAGAATGCATTTCTACAGGATTCAAGCAAAATTAGTTCCTCAGGGTATATTTTGCTATTTCTTATTTTTATTGCCATTTCTAGTCACGGAATATGATCTTATTTTGATAGGTACTGTACAAAATAAGCCACCAAGAAAAATAGGTTCCCAGCTTAGGCACTCCCAACCACTCTCTAGAGAAGGAAATTGTCTGTCTATGATAGCTAGGAAAGAAACTTGGGCACATAAATTAGGAACCTAAAGTTACACATGGTGGGAGTATAGTTGTAGCCATGACAGTTTAAGGATCTCAGTGAAGTAAGGTTTTAAGAGAGAATTACCTTTAAACAGAAGAAGGGATATATCTGTGGGGGGACCCCTAAATAACCAAGCTTTCAGGCAAACAAACCTTTTCTGAAAACAAGCAGAAAATGTCAAGATTAGAAAACCATCTCAGATTAATGCAATTATATTAATCAATGAGACAATTAAAGAGAAATATGTAGCTGGCACCATTGAAGCTGGAGAAAACGAGAGATAATAAGGACTGATTGCTCAATAAAATCTTTTTTCCCCCCTTATCTTTTTATATTGTATCAGACTGTTACAAACTTTAGCTCCCATGCTCATCTTTTGAAGTTAGGCTGTAGCTCTCCTTTGAGGATGAAGGCTGAAAGGTCAGACACAGGGAGGCTGTTTTCTGAGAAGTACTCTTCCTCTGATAATGTGTTCATTAACTTAGTTCATTCTGGGGTATAGTAGTTCTTTGATTTCACCCACATCACATCTATTATGGTATTTAGATGACTATAGTGTGAGTTCCTTTCTCCCTTCTTATTTGGCAGTTATAAAATAAGCCAAATGAAGGGAAAGAGCATAAAGCAACAAGAAAACAGTGCTGCTCAGTTGATGGGTAGCGATTGTAGTACACCAGAGACCTAGTTGTCAAGTTTTTTGTTAGTGTAATAACAAAGAAGAGTGTTAAGGAGTTTGAAGAAAAGACAAGACTACTGTCTTGAGGGAAAACTTCATACCTTACAGAAGAGTCCTTGGAGAAAGCATAAAGATACTTGCTTGAAAAAGAAGTTGCACTGGAAGCTCACATGAATGATTTCCAATTCAGAAATGAGAAAGCTACGGGGAAAGTCAGAATCAACCATGAAGGGCCTTGAAACCCAAGACAATTTTTTTTTTCTTTTTTTTTTCAGGAGCATTTTCAATAGAACTAAATGAAGAAAGAGTGTTTTGTAAAGGCCAGAGAAAATAACACTGAAAAGTACTGAAGTGATGGACTGGAGATTGTATGTGTAAACCATAGACATGTTATGGAAGGTAAATTGGCAAAACTTAAATAGATACACAAGCTTAAGCAATAGAAAGCCACAGGAAAGAAAATGAAGACTACAAAGTCAGTTACTGTAGGTTTTAGGTTGAACTATGATAGTAGAGGAAAACACACAAATTTTATTTCAGATAAAAGGAGCTCAGTTTAGTGTAAGAGAAGCAGAACTGCAAGTTGTCTCCCTGGAGCCACTAGCTGAATTTGTTTGGACTTGAGAATACTCAGGGATGAGCTACAGGTAGAAAAGACTATGGTCTTGGATGTAGGATGGGCCACAAAAATTGGAGAAGAGATCTGGAAAATTCTCCAAAATAATAGAGCAATAGGAGAGAGAGAGCAAGCAAAGACAGTCATGGAAGGTAGAATGTCATGGCACCACAGCAGGACATCAGACAGCGACATCTGAGGCTGTTAAAGTGACTGGCAGGCATATGCAGACTGACTTTTGAATAGAAGTCACGAGCAACTTGGATGGCATTTCAAGTGAGAGCAAAAGGGGGAAGGTACATTCGGGAGCACGTAAGATGAAACAGGAGAAGATGAACTCAGATAAAATTTTCAGGAAACTTTGGAGACAAAAGGAATACAGCAGTAGTTGGCTTGCTTAGTTGTTGGATGAACACATGTCCATGTAGATCCATTTATTGATATGTAGGCTGACTCAAATTTTTACTTACACTTTCATTTGAACAAAGCCAAACTCTGCAGAAAATAACTTTTACAGGTGTTCTACTCAAGATAAAACCTGTGAAAACTCTCTAGAAAGTCAAAGTTAGATCAAACTTTGGTATACGCTTAGGAGCGTTTGTGAGGGAGAGCAAGCCTTTTGTTGAGCCTACCTTGAATTCTGAGAAAACGAGGCAGCAGGAAAACAGTTTTATATTTAATTTTTAAAGCTATGCACAGAATCTTCTTCACGCTCTGTTAACTGTCACAGATCAGTTATTATACATCCAAAACACATTGACCCCCTAAGCTAATCCAGATAACTATTAGCCTTTTGATAATGCCTGAAAGTATCTGCACCACACTGCGTTTGTAGTGCTTTCTGGTCAGGATTCTAAATTTTTGCACTGCTGCAAGTTTGCTTAAACCCTTGATATGGAAGCAAAGATACGCAGGATTATAGGGAAAAAAAAAAATACAATTTCTCCAGGCTGATTATTCTTTTGGCTCATGCAAACTGAAGCCAATTTGTGATAAGGCTATGAGAAATATGCTTTGCAATGAAATATACCCCACTCCCCTGCCCCCATAAACTGACATGTTGACAAGCTATGAGACATTAAACATGCTAGTGTCAGTGGATCAGGCATTCCTCCTGTCATTATTAACAGCACTTCACTGGTAAATCTGGCTCAGGTTTTATGTTGAGACTTGCTTTCCAGGAAAAGGATGTTATAAGACAAATAAGAGGGAGCCAGACCACCCATGATAATACAACATGAGGACAGCAGGTGCGTTTGGTAGCCCCAGGCACCTGTCAGCTCCAAGCCGTGGACTGTGCAGGAGAGGGTAATTGCAAAATAGACAAATTGCACCTTCAGCTGTGGGGCCAACACGTCAAGGTCTTAAGGGTACTCCTGAACCTTCTTACTTGTAGAGCAGCAACAGAACATCTCATCTGCCCAAGAAGCATCACCTCCAGAGGCAGAGGGGAACCAGGGAACCAGTGTCTGGGTTGATAATTAGTTTGCTAACCAACAGCTGCATAGCGTAGCTGATCCTCTTGTAGTGAATTAAGATATACGGGTGACTGGAGTACAGTCCCAGCATTTCTATATGCTCTTGCCTTTTTTGCTTCCTATCCCTTTCTTAGCCACTGTCAAACTGCTGAATCACAGTACAGATCCAATATCCAAAAAGTCTGTCTTGGATATCTCCTGTTTTCAGTGTCTTTTTATTGGCCAACTCCATGGTCAGAAATTTTCATAACAAAGATGTATGGACTTGCATATATTAACTAGATCTTTTTGTGGTGTGATCAGTGTATCTGCCACCAGAACGGCAATTCCAATGGCAAATTTGTGAGTAAATCAGGATAATTAATTAATTCAGGAATTTTTTTGCCCATCAATAAAAATCTTCATGCTGTTGCTACTGCTGAAAACAAATTAAGAATAACCATGTCCAGTTATTAACAATTTGTTCTAGCACAGAATTGCAAATCATTATTACTCCTTTCTTCCCCAGACAAATCACCTTAGCAAAGCTTTGTTATGGCCTATTCATAGGTAGTTTAAACAATATTATTACTATTACAGTATTCTCAAGAAGGTAAAAGTGTGCCATACACAGTGTCCAGGGAAATCAAAAGGGCTCAGCAGTTGCTAGCATGTTTCCACTGGCAATGCAAGTAGGATCATAAGAAAATCAAAATCACAAGACCAAATTCCTTTTGATACTGTGTGCAAGTTGAAGAGGAAATATTATGAAAGCCTGAGAGGAGTTTCTTTTAATGCACCATCCAGAAGCATTATTTCACCTGACAGTCATTCACAAGTTTCCTACCAGCTAAATATTTTGCAGATAGAGTTAAATAGACAGAGGTTTCAAACGCATTCGGATTCTGCCTATGCAGCCTGGGAAAGGAATTTTCCACTTTGTAGTACTGAGAAAAATGTAGACGCTGTAGGCTATGGTATCACGTTCAGAGGAACAAGGTGGGTAGGATAGGGCATTAGGCACTATTATACTCTAGGGAAGAAAGAGCAGACAGGGGCACAATGGAAGCACTTCATTATATTTTAAATGGGAATAGTTCCAAGGATAGGAAAGCCTGTGGTGCTTGTAAAGGATTAAGCAGGGTAATGTGCTTTTTAAGAAGACATAAAGAGGTATGTAATGTGATATGTTTAAGCCTAAATGATTTTTCTTGGAGTTCTCAATGAATGTTTAAGCAGGCATGACTTAGGCCTCTGTAAATCCTCTCCGAATAAATAACTTCCCTGAAAGTAGAGATTCCTTTGACAGAATGAGATGCATATTTCATAACCTATGCAAAAAAAGGAAAATCAATTTGAGATACACAAAACACTTAGGAATAATAAAGAAAAAAAGAAGATAAAAGTGAATATTCTCCAGAATAATCCAAGCATATACAGGAATACAGCCACCTCCCCGTCCATTTTGATTTGACAGAGCAGGAAGACAAACAACTGAATGCTTCTCTACCTTCAATTCAGATCTTCAACCACTTTTTGTTGCCTTTTGAGAAAGGAAGAGACAATAAGTGCCAGAAAATATCTAAAGAGCCTGTGCTTTTCAGGCTGTCTCCCATTTGAGGTATTCAAAACTCTGCTCTCTCTTCAGGGTAAATCTACCCAGCTTCTCTCTAACTAGACTTAATGGTGTATATAGCTCTTCACTATGGATGAAATAGGAGCACACACAGTGATACATATGCACCTCATTTATGAGAAGAACAGGACCAATAAATATCAAAACCTGAAAACTTACAACGGCATGATCTTCTCGTCTTAGTTCTCTTGCCTGCCCTGCCCTCCTGCCAGGAAAAGCAGGTCAGAGCAGTAGATTGCCTGATGCAAAATGGGACTACACAATCATTGTCATTTGGCTGTATTGTATTTTCACTCACTCCGGTGCCATTCCCCATGAAGTCACTGGTACAGCAAGTGTGCAGTCCTGCTGAGCAAGCAGGATGATGCGATGAGTAAATCAGTGATTGATCCCCCTCCCCTTCCCTCTTTTTATATATACATTAGTATTAAACTGCTACTTTCCTCAAAATAAAGAGTGCTGGCTCCACTGTAATTTGCAGAATAAAAGCAAGGCAAAAATAAAGGACATTTAAGAAATAACAAAAATGTTTGGCAGAGCCTCTTCTGCGATGGCTACTTGCAAACCCCGTTTAACCTTGGAGAGGGTGCAGGAGGGAGTGTTGTTAAAGAAAAGCATCTCCACCGTGTCCATAACACCCTTCCTGCACACCTCTCTCCCATGGTGGTCCCTCCTATCGCAGTCCCTTCATGGTCATTAGCCAGCCTAGTGGAAACCCCTTTCCCCATACCCAATGGAAGCACTCATTAAGTCTCAGCCCTCGCTCGGCACTCCAGGAACGTGTGCCGAGGTAACGGCCTCAGAGAGCTTGGACAAATTGCTACTCAGTCATGCTTTAGTGCTGATTAATGATAGAAACAAAATGAAGCACAGAGGGAGACCTGTTGTCTTAGCTTGTCCAGGGTTATAATCTGGTTGAGTTAATAGCTCTGATGTGGCCAGTTAAATTCGTTCACAACCCTGAAGAACATTATGAAGGATATAAATAGGCCAAGGGGACCCATGAATTCTTTCCTCTGAAATGTTTTCATTTTTTTTTGAAGTATTTTACAGAAATTATAATCTCTGCCTCTTATCAGTTACCTTTTTAAATATTAATTTTCCTTGACTAAATCTAGCTTTTAACATCACATTCTTCATCCAGCTTTTTTCCTGAGCAGGTCAAATACAATCTCCCCAAAGCTTCTGTGTGAACAGCAACTGGCAAATAATCTTTTTCTGTGTCATTTCTTCCTGTAAGGTGAAAGAAGGAGAGAAACTGGACGTACGTAGGTGGATGTGTATGTTCATTAGAATTGGGCCTGAGCCCTTTGATATTTTAAAACTGGAGGGTGGTTGGCTTGCTCACATGCTGCAACTTGCTTTTTCAACACTATAATTTGCAAGTGCTTGGTCCTGGGAAGCAGAGGCATGGGAAATTAAAGAACCCAGATATTTCTGGTTTTGTAGGTTTTAAGACAGCAAATGCCATGTTTCCAGGAATGAGAAATCAAAGACTGTAATCTGGAATTACCTGCCAGCGTGATACACTGGTGGGGTTTTTTTCAGCTAAAAGCCATTAGTCAACACAGCTGTGTTTGACGTGCTCTGGTTTTTGATTCTTCTGAAACCTTTAGTATAACTTGGGAAGGCAAACCAGAAGGAGGGCAGGTTTTTTTTATATGAAAGGCAAACCCTAGCTTTATCAGCCCCTTACAAACTGAGCTAAAATATGTTTTCTCAAAAAAAGCAATTTCCTCTAGCCAATACATCTTCAGACTGTCTTTTTTTTCTTGCTTTTTCAGCTTATGACTTTTTCTAAAGGGGTTTCAAAAGTGCAGTTCCCCAGGGCCTCTCTTGCCTCTTCTTTCATGCTGTTTAGTCCTTCAGAGGAGAAAATATGATCTTAGTGATACAGAGGGTGGATTAGTGATTTTTAAAACTCCAAAGAATCTTTGTTATTTTGTGGTTCTTTTATTATCAAGAGATCACCGGTGATTTCATCATTCTTTTTAACATGCTCTTTCTCTTAAGTGTTTGTATCTGGTGTGAAAACACCAGAAATTACAGATTTTCCTGGCAAATGGATTTTGGTGGACACAAAAGGCAGAGTTTGCCCCAATTATCAGAAGTGTCTAAACCAAGCTTAATACAAGTGAACACACAACTTCATGGATATTTGCTCTAATTAATATTCACATTTTGAAGTTTGAAATAAAATCTAGAAAATATTATATTTCTCAGATTTTATTTAAAACTCTGAATATGAAGATACAATGGTAGGGATAAAGTTTGTATACAGTCACTCATTAACTCATATTCACTCGCATACTGAACCCTTTCATGTACTACTGTTCTTATAAAAGCTGTAGCTGTCAACCAAAACCATGGGAGGGAACTATTGCATTCATAAATGTTCCTACAAAAATTGACTCCTGCTCTCAAAGTATTTTCCCACTGCTAAACTCACTACAGAAGGTGGCTGTGAGACCCTTATTTAAAGCCAGATCATCTTTTTCTGCCTGCCTCTCTCAAAAGATGAATGATTCAGAGCTACAACTGAAAGCCAAGATTTTCAGTGTCAGGAGTGTACAAAAATGAGTTAATCAATGTCTTCTATTCAAAGTGCTTAAAGCTTTGTACAGTACGTTGCCACATCTTCTGGGGTTATAAGTCCAGTGACCCTATTCCCATTTTGCATCCTGACAAATGCATTCATCTCTCATACCTATAAATCCTTTTGAGAGCAAACACTCTAGGTACTTACATTTTAAAATGTGGTTGAAAACAAGCTACATAGCTGAGAAGTCCCAATGCTCTGTGCCGATGCAATGGGCTTGCAGAAACTGGTACCAGGCATGATCATTATCTGGATGCAAATGCATCCCTTTATCATTAAAAGCAACAACTAAGCAAATGTGGTGTTACAGCAGAGCATCTCCAATGGGAAGCAAAAAGTAAGTCATACCAGTACCTTTTGAATGCCTGCGGTGGACTCCACGACGTTGTTCTCTGAGCCATTACTTCTGTTAATCATCCGCCACATTTGGGAATACATACTGTCCCTCTCAAAAGGATTCATCCCTTTCACTCGGACGTGCTCATAGACTGCGGAGTCCAAGACAGTGCCATAAGGAATATCCGTCTGCCTTGAGAGATCCTGGAGAGACCTTAATTGTTGGTGAAGAAAAGAGACACAGGAGACTTGAAGCCACATTTTCAAGAGGAAGGAGCTGCAGGCAATCAAAGGGCAACACATAGGAAGACGGCTGTCAAGCCAGTTTCTTTTGTTGTTTGTTTTTTTTTCTTTTTTTCTTAAAAGACAAAGTGAGACTGAAAAATTGTTTTTATGGTTTAAGACACAAGGAGGAATATGAAGTGGAAGGAAGGGATGGACAAAATGAATATGGATGAAAAGAGAATAACGGAAGGAGTAAGAGGATCCTGTCAAATGCCGAGAGCTCCTTTGAGCAGAGGCAAAGGAGAGAAGAGAGCATCGCAGTCCCTCCAGCCATATGCAGCAAGTTCAACAGAAGTAACCGCCTGTGACACCACGGTGCCACTGCACACCCTGCTGCTGGGGAGCAGGAGCGTCAGCACCAGAACTCACTGAATCTAGCCCAAGGCACCTGGGCTGAGTACTTGTATGTGCTATTGGGTTACACAGTGAAGAGCAGCTTTTCAGTGGTATTCCTGCGCTGAACTGTGCACCCATCACACAAAGCAGGTCACATCCTACATTATTTTCAGCAACAGGAAGATTTCTGCTGTGGTTTCATGAACTATCTTTTCATCATGGTCCATGTCATTTACCCCAATAAATTTGCTCTGCTTTACATATTATCTAGTCTTATCTATTCCCTATAGGCAAGAAAAATTAACCAGTTTAGAAGTTTCTAAAGCATCCCAAATATGGCTTTGTCAACCCTGCTTTGGACTTAAAAAGGTATACTAGAACCCTTTAAAGTCTCCTAACCCTTTGGCCTTTATTTTCCTGTCTTATAGAATTGCTCACCCGTACCTTTGTTTCTTTAATGGCATTCATTAAAGTTTCAAAATAACTACTGTAATATGTCTAGTGCCTAAAACCCATTACAGCTTTCCTGGCACAAATTAACTTTGTATAAACTGCACAAATCTAGCGGATGACATCTAAGGACAAATCAAGGGTCTGAGCGCTGTCTTAAAGTAGGCAATAGCAAATTGTAAAAGCTCATCACAGCCACAGAAAATGCAAACACAAATGTAGGAAACTAATCAAATTCTAAGTTGTGTTTCTGAAACATGTAAATATAGATGCTAGTGAAAATCTCCCTGACCACTGGAGAAAGGAAATGCCCAGACTATATTCAAAAAAGATAAAAAAGATGATTCATGGAACTAAGGCTGGTCATCCAACATCATGGAGTGAGTCCTCTCAGCGCACATTTCTGAGCATATGAAGGAGAAGAAGCTGACTGGGAACAGTCAACATTGATTTACCAAAGTTGAGTCATGCCTGACCAATCTAGTTGCCTTCCACAGTAAAATCACTTGGTTTGTGGACAAGACCGGAGAAATGAATGTAGTTTACCTTAACTTCAGCAAGGCTTTCAGTACTGTCCCCCACCATATTCTTGTACCCAAATTAGGCCATTATGTCTGGCTGGGTGGGAAACCAGATGGATAAATTCCTGGTTGGATAACCAGGCTCATAGGGTAGCTCACCTGGAGGCTGGTAACAGGTACCACAGAGGTCTAACCGGGGACACGTCCTTACCAATAACCTGGAGGAGGTGAGTAAGCACCCTTTTGTCAAGCTTGCAGATGACATGACACTGGGGGACCAGCCGATTGCTCAAGGACAGGCTGCTGTTCAGGCGGACCTAGAAAGGCTGGAGGAATGGCCTGGCAGGAGTGGTGTGAAATTCAGCAAGGACAGATGCGAAGTCCTGCACCTGGGGAGGAATAACCTCTTGCAACAAGCCAGGCTGGGGCGCAGCCCTGCAGAAAGGCACTCTAATAGACAGCGGTGGGCCTTGGTGAGAATTTCTCTCTCTTTCACCATTAGGCAAAGTGTTGTGTAGAAGTAGGTGTATTACTGTTGCATTGACAGTCTATCTATCTGTCAAAAACATCACTGATGAAAGGCACTAGATACATACAAGATACTGTATTCACCCATTCTGTGTTACTGCTGCTGTTGCTGCCAATACACTTCTGTATCTCCTGGCAGTGTTCTGAAGTGCAACAAACTGTCACAGGATGCATATTGTAATGTCCTGTAATTGCTGTGTTATTTGTCATATATACTGCTAGAAAAGTATACAAAAAGTATTTACTGAGTCTCCAATTTCTAGTGACAACACCTAGCAAAATTGCAGTCATTACTTTACAAGACTCTGTATAGCCATATAATTTCTCATATAATAAGCAACAAAGCATTTTTCTGAAATATTATTGCTAACTGGTGTATAAATGATATGCGTAGCTGCTGCCACAAAACAGTACAGCTAGAAACAGCACAAAAGAAAAACAGCTCCTGTGTATATCCTGTGGCTATAAAAACAACCTTGCTATTTTCAGAAAGGCAAACCAACAGAAGACACGAGCTGTTAGTCCAGAAGTGTACTACAATCAGGTATGGGAAGCATACTACAAACAGCCTGAGAAGCAAGCAAGAGTGCCACCACGCACAAAGGTATCACCAGCAGGGAAATAACAAGGAGGAGAATTATGTCGATGCCTTCAGGAAGGCATGTTGTAGCTGCCAAGTCTGGCATTAACTACAGATTGCAGTTCTTTACTGTTTGGTGTGCTATTCTAAAACACAGGATGCCTCTCAGCTGCCCTGCTCTACATCTTTGCACGGTTGTAGGTTCTGCTCTATGCTGAGAAAATGATGGCGAGAGGACAAGAGCAAGACAAGTATGAGTGTAAACTCTGCGGATGCACTAAACGCTGCTGTCAGCAATAAACCCCAGGCTTTGGTTCACCTGACCCTACGCTGAGGAGCAAGGCAGAAGTTTTGCAGCCTCTGAGGTGTGTATGCTGCTGCACAGGCAAGCTGCAAAAATGGAAAAGACTTATCACATCAGTGACTTCATCCCCTCACACAAACATTTCAAATGGGATCCTAATATATATCACCTCCTTCAGAAACTGTTTTTTAAACCTGCAACTCTGCAGACTACTGGAATGACATTCACAACCTAGCAGCCAAGGTACAGCAAAGCAAAGAGAAACAACAAACCTTGACAGGACTAATAAAATTATTAAACCATTGAGGTTCCTTTCCAGAAGAAAGAATTTTTATAACTACTTTGCCTCCAGCTTGGTTTGTAGGTTATACATTGTTCAATGTACCTTTATTCCTGGATTAAACAACTCATTCTCTGTTCAGACAAATACATTTAGTGGAGACATAAATCCTCAGCCTTACTATGTCACCCAGTCTCACCACACAGCTGCCACACCAGATCTCAAAATAAGGAAAAAGTATTTGTCAAACTGATTAATTCCTACGGGGTATCCTTTGATGCCTGAATTCTGATACCATTATCCACACTGGATGGGAATTTAATTTTGTGACAGTTTTACTGATCTCAGTTGCAATACCTGCAAAACAAAGCACACATCTAACATGAGTAAGGGAATTATAATCCCACATCTTAAAACATTTCTCTCTTTGAATTTCTAATTTTGAAGCAATAAGGTAATTAATGCTAAATGTGTTTAAAAATAAAAAAAAGCAGATATAATTGAAAAATTTGTTATTAAAAAAAATACCTTTAACTGAGCTTGCATATAGAAAAATTCTGCTTACAGGGAAGTGACCATGCAGTCAGGTCACAGTTCAGCTTATTTTTGGTTATCAATCATGAAGCATTGTGGGGAAAAATGTTATGTGTGGTCTTTATGGTAAGTTTTTTTCTCATTGCAATTACTGGGATAATACCAATATTATCCCATACAAATTAACTACAATATAGGCCTATTCTGAGGATGAATTGAGTCATTTGAGGATGAATTATTAACAGCTACATGTATTTTTCAGCACTTGTTGATTTTGTTTCGTATTCTGCACCTTAATCAGGCAGCAGTTGTCAGGTCACTTTCATTTTCTGGCTTAGTACAAATTAATTACTTTGTAATTTAAAAAATTATCTTTGCTTTCAACTCGATGAAAAAAAAGTCGTATTAGGATTTGCATATGTTTCTTTCCCCAAAGCATACCCTCTTCTATAAAATCAAATCCTAGACTTAGAATTGGTAACATGTTGTTCATATATGTCAGCCAAAAGTGTTTAAAAAGTACAGAGAAAATGTAGAAAAACAAAAGGTCAGCTCATAAAGGAATAACCAAATTCCTTTTTAGGTGATTAAATACCACTGAGGTCAGAGGATTGGGCATCAAAGTGTCTTTGTAGATCTGGGTTATAGACCAATTTAGGCTAGCCGTGTTGTTAGACTTGACTGTTGCACAGAACTGTCTGCAAGAAGTAGTCACTAAATTTTAGGAGAAAATAACTGATGTCATGGCTTACACTGAAGTCTTTATTTATGACTAATTCAGATAAAGCTTTCCAATGCTTTTTTTTTTTTTTTTCTAGGACATTAAGGATTAATTCACAGGCAGGCTTATGGAACAGGGCACAGTAAGACAAGAGATTTGACTGTTGGCAGTGACAGCTGTGTCAGAAACTAGTAATACTGCTTGCTAGCCAGTTTGAAGATCTGGATGAACCACGTTAAAGGAAAGGTTAAAGAACATTCTGTTTTTCAGGTAAGGAAATATCTACTCCAATTACTGCGTTCTTGTGTAACCCCCCTTGCAGAAAACTTGTAGGCAGTTGCATTGAGCTGTTTAAAGCCTTGGGGACATCTTAGCTTCAAGTGAATCATGGTTTAGGAAAAATGCTGTGAAAAGAACGACTAGGCAAAACAAGGATGACAGAAGACATGCTTTACTGCTATGCCTCCATTATTCGGAGGCAGAGGTCTCACCTATCAAATAGGACATACTACTTATAACATGAAGAACATAATGTGAACTTACTTAATAGAAGACAGAAGATGCAGACTCTCCCCCATAATGCGTACAATCTAAACTCTTAAGCTTCCACACTTTTAGAAATGGATTAGATTTAAACTTGAAACCACCTAACACCAGCCTTTCATATGACAAATCTTTTGACTTCCCCTTCGCCCCCCCCCCCCCCCCCCCCAACTTTCCTGCAAAATTTCCGTGCCTGTGAGAAGGTGGTGACACCCTCCATTACCCAGGAAAACAGTGCAGTGCAGCAGTCTGAGTAAAATCAGCCTCTGCCAACGGACTCTAATTCTGCCCTAAAGGAATCATAAAACACAGTAATGGCAATACTGGCTCAGTGATGAAATTCACAGAATCAGCACCTACAAGAAATAGCTTGAGACCTCCACATTTATTTGGCATTTACCAAGAAAAGCCATTCTTAATTATTATTCATTCATGTTGCATTTGAGACAGTGATCTGAAGATTTAAGGAACATAGAAATTATGCTTTGCTTTGCTGCCACAATGTTTTGGCATTTGAAATGCTGACTGTCTTGATTTAAATGCCATCTGCAATGCGGGTCAAGTGTGAACAAAAGATGCATCTAGGAACTACTTTATGACTTGCATGCCTCCGCTCCTGATACTGCCTGTTGGCAGAAGATGAAAAGCTGAGCTCCTGAAGGTATTAAGAGTAGCCATTTGCTTGGAAAAGGAGATTAACACCTACTCTTATTCCTCTTGTTCCTCTAAATTCATTTAAAAATTGTAACAATTTGATCCAAATTAATCAGAGAAGCAGAGAACAAATGCCATCAACTTCAAGTGAGGTTATACAGCAAAGTTCTACTCTGAGACTCTCTAGGGAAAGGGAACATTTCACTAGTCCTCCCTAGTGCATTACCTAACAAAATTTTGCATGCTTTTCTTCTCAAAATAGGCTTCTGGATAGCATGAGGCATTGACTACGAAAAGTGGCTCAGCCTTCATATCAGCTGAGAAAGGGAAGCTGCAAGAGCTCTGAACACAAACTGGCTACACATCCAGAAGCTGAAATGCTGTAACTACCAAAATGTTTCATGGAAAACAAATGTGCTGTGGGCTGCTTGAATCCTCCTATCTTTTGTAAAAGATACCACAAAGACAGTACCTTCAACAATACACAGTAATATCTGATGCTAGCTGGAAATCTGAAATGAAAACCTATTAACTACTTGTTACATCTGTGCAAACCCGCTGACTTCAATTTCGTTCATTTTTCTGACTTCTCTAAAGCTGGCTGGATAGCACTACAAGCAGAATCTGGTTTATTTTCTTTAAATACCTAAACTCATTTCCATTCTGGCTTTCAAAGCTCCCCAAAGTACAATTTGATCTGTTAAAAAAAAAAAGAGCATCAGCTTTTTTCTGTATTGCTTATTCATGTTTCCCCCTTTGCAGTAATTCAGGATGGTAAACAAACAGCCTCGCTCTTATGTGCTGGTTTGAGTTCCAATTTTGGCAGTTTTGTAAACTAAAGTTTTACACTCCCACCATAGTTAGGATAACTTAATTCCCTAATGGATACTTAACACATCTAATTACTCTATTTTTGAGCTGCAAACGCTGTTGAAAAATGTCTCCATTCTTTCATTCCAGGAGCTTTCCAGCTGCAATGTTTTCTACTGAATAAAACATTTTCAGTGACTTTGGCATAAATAATACAGCACAAAGACCAATGTAGTCCCAACTGTACATAATAACCTCAGAATTCCACTGAGGGTTTTCTAGTGACATCATAATAAACTGCAAGAAAAAGCTGAAGATGTATTAAATTATAGTTTGGGTCTATTTCATTCTTTTTTACACATGATAAGAAAACTCAGACACTTGTCACAGTAATTTGAATATTTTTCTGGACTACTAGAAGGGTCACAATTTCAAAGCAGCATGCAGAGGCATATTTCATATTTGTAAGGACAAACTGAATGACTGAATATATCATTATTATTTATTTTGCATGTACAAATTCCCATGTTGTTTCTTCATGCTCCTTAGTCAAATGTAAGGCTTTTTAAACTTAAAAAAAAAATAAAATCATCCTCCCTCAAAACTTTAAGATCAATGCTGACAAACATTGATGCAGAATATCATTTTACTCCCCTATATATTGTGAAGGGATTACAATTGTGACTACCGAGTCAAACAGTTGGGTTGTGTCAAAATACCCCTGCAGCGCTCCATGATCTCAAAGTCTGTTATTCAGATCTTAAAAGAAAATGATAACCTGATTTAACTGGTAATACAACTGTGACAGGGGAATGATTTGCTCAGGTGATTTTAGTCTGTTTTACATGTCTCTGTCTTAGAGCGCTTAGCCCTCTAAATAGATGAAAATGTTGAGGTTGTTAGCCCAGAAAGGAGGGATAACAACCATAGTTACTTCATTTCCAATTGGGAATGAATAAGGACAGGTAATGCCTGGGCATTTTGGGCCATGGGACACCAACTCCTCTCCCCCTCACCCAAGGAGCAGGGAGAAAGAGAAAGGATTTATGAAGTGCAAGAGGATGCTCCTAATGGGGAGAGTCAGGAGATAACCATGCACTCAAAGTGAGGGGCTGCTTCTGCTCTTGGGTCTGAGCTTTGGCTCCCAATTGCAAATAAAACTTGGTTCCTATTGCAGACGTTTACTTGTCCACATGCTGTTAAAGCCTGGATTGATTTTAGTATGTAGAAAATCATGACCTAGAGAATAAGTGCCTTAGTGATTGGCTGGCATGCAGTGACGCTTGAACCTAACCTATGAATTTACAGGAGGCCAAAGCTCCCCCTGCCCAGTCTACACTAGTGGCTCACTGTCTCAGGGGGCATTTCAAAGAGATTTGGAAAGCAGCTGAGCCAGAGGCAGCAACACCTTAGGGATGATACACAGAAAACAGGGACTTGAATCAACAACTGGAGTGAGAAAACTGAATTTTCTCTAAGGAAAAAAGTCATTGAGCCTAACTTGAAGGTCAGGTTCTTAACTTTCCGGAGGAAGAAATACAGCAGAACGTGCCTCTCTTCTTTAAAGCCACTCTATCATTTTTGCAAAGAAGGATTTATGGGAAAGGCTAACTTTGTCACTCTCACATACTTTTATGGACTTGTAGCCTCAAGATTAAAAACCTGCTATGGAAAAACAGCCAGCTGCCCCTTGGAGTGCTTGGCTAGCTAATGCTTCACTGTATTTTCTAGTCTCTGCTTTGACCCAAGAGGAAGGATTTGGGGGTGGGGGAGGTCACTGGAGCAGTGGGAGCGAGGGTAACTCAGCACGCAACTTGCTGAAAGAGAGGAGACTGGAGAACCAAAGGGCAGAGCGAGAGGGTAGGAGACCTAGAAAGGTTCCTGTGGTTATGGAGAGATGAAATGATCTGGAAAAAAGGATTGGAAGGTGTGACAAAAACAGTTCACCATAAAAGGAATAGGAAAAGACAAGGACATTCATGTTAGGGAGGCATGAAGCAAAAGAACCAATAGACAGAAAAGAGAGAACAGTGTGATCTGTTAACGTAGTAAGAGAGCACCTGGGAGCAGAAGGAGCAAAGATGACTAGCAAGTGAATTTTTATTGTTTGTTGCTATTAACACATCTTTGCCTTGGCAAGAAAAGGCGAATTCAGCTTTGAGCTCCCCATACATTGAAGAAGCATTGGACGACTCCTGATCAAAGCGTTAGAGCACAAGTACTGTGGGATGCATTTGAATGGAAAGCATAGCCTGAAAACACAGCAATGATTTGTACTTTCCCATTTCAAATACTGATACACTGGTTATCTTAAACTCAATTGCTTCTTTCAAAATATGTATGTGTGCGTACATATGTATATATGTGCCACAGAAGAGTATCTGCCAGAGGCCAACAATTCTGATCCTAAAGACAAAGTGTCTCCAGGAAGACTGGAAGTCTATGGCATATTGTTATTTTTTTAGCTTCCAAACTACTTCTCAGGATGATAAAAATTTCTCCCTTTTCTCACATTTAAGTAGAACATTCATAGCCCCTCTACACGTATATATATGTTCACCCTCCTCTCCCTCAATTCAATCTTTATCAACTTACTGGATGGAGTTCTCAATGCGTGTGATGGTGAGGAAAGCCGCTAGGTTTGCCGTGTAGGAGGAGATGACAATCAAAGCAAAAAGCCACCAAGCCCCCATCATCAGTCGTGTTGCCAGGGTTGTGTATGGAACCTCTCCTCCTATGGGGAAGAAGGAAAAGCAAGAATTTTCATTTGGCAGAAGGAAACCCAGATCCTCATTGCTCATGCATTGCTCAGGAGAACGAGGCCCCAAGGTCAGCAGGGTTCTGCTAAAGCAGGTTGATATAGTAAACTGAGCCAGACTTGGAGCCACACTTTCTATGCAATGAAAAGTACTGAAGGAAGCCCACACTGCCAGCTGTCACGACTGTATTTAATCTCTTTTGCTACTGTGCTTTTAATTGCAATTCATCTGCCAGTCCTGTCCAGTAATGGAAATAGACTTTGAGATCTCAGAACAAAAAGAGAAAAAGTAAATTCTTACAACGTTCTTTCCTTAGAGATCTTATCTACAAACCTTAATTAAGTTTTTCTTGCATTCTTGAGAACATAAAGTTAAAAAAAACTTCATCAAAACACAATTATTTTTCACAGTTCTGAAGGCAGGCAGATGCTCATGAGAGCCATATGTATGTGTACAACTTGCTGCAAGTGAATTTGGATGTGCAAAAAAAATAAAAAAATCACATGTATTGAAGAAGAATGCAAAATTGTTTTGTATTCTCATAGTTGCTTTCCTTTAAAATTCAACTGCCATGTAAACAAAACATTAGCAGCAACTAAACCTACCAGGATCTGAGCTGCACACCACCGCTTGTGTGAACAGAGCCCAGTTTAGCAAGCCATGAAAAGCATTATTTTCTATTCAAATAGCTGCCCCCAAAACACACTAGTTTGGAGTCTTTGAAAGAACTCAGTTAAAAACATATGAACCACAGATTTTTAGATGAAGGAAAATTCATTGCTTTAAAAATACCCATTTTGTCTGCAGTATAAGTTTTGTCACAGCTACAAGTAACTAGGGAGCACAGGTGAATGCAGCAACCACCCACAGTCAACAGCTCAAGATGTTCACCCGTTTCCTCTCCCCCTATACTCAGCAATTTGAAAAGTTGCCATTATTTTTGAGGTAGCTTCCTCAGATGCAAAATCTTATGATGGTACAATAACTGGGATTTTTAAAAGCAAAACCAGTTTCTTACAGATTCAATCATCTGTAAGTATTTTGTGCTGGATCTTCACTTATGTAAAAACTCCTCACATTTCCCCAGCAAGTAGGTCTAATAGGAATACAACTACAATTATTCCCATTCCAAGTACAAATAATTTTCAATTATGTACACAAACTAGATATTTAATCAATGCTTGAATATGAAGGATCACCTTACTGTTTTGTTCAAAGTGTGTCCTACCTATACAAAGCATTGGCAACTCTGCATCACCATACAATAAACAAATTTGAAGCTTTTTTCCTACTTCAGTGATGTGGAGTTGTACCATATGTGAAATAATAACTGACTCCATTCATTTATATTTTTGGTATATAAGTATTGAAATCCTTTGCCTTTTAAGAATTCCAGTATTGAAAGACAAAATCTATATTAGACCTGTGCAGCTGGAAATAAATTTCCTTTTATTTCCAAGATGCCATGTAATTATCTGAAATAAGAATCTACCGATCAGATTGGGAGATAGTATTTCAATATAAGGACTTTCAAAGATGAACATTAACTTCAACATCTGAAGATTTGGTTTTCTCTCCCACATAAATTTTAAATGATTTTTAATAGAATATTTCTACTTTACAAGTTTTTGCAATGTCTTTGGAATATTTAATTTTAAAATGATTTTTAATGAAATGAAAAGGGCGGACAGCTATATCACTTTATCGGAACAGGCTGTTTGTCCTTTTAACTTTCAGGTGCCAATCCCTGCAGATAATCTTCATATTGAATTGAACTGGGTAGAGTGATAGAGAAGCCAATGATTTCCTCGACATCCTTGCATTTTCATTTTTCAGCTTAATGAGTAAAACTCTAAGTTCTCACATTTTTTTATTTAAATGAAATATCAGAAAAGAGAAGACCACTGAAAGTCACGTACCTGCCTTCTAGTTTTCAAGAGAGGATGCTGTGCAACAAGTGACCGTGAAAGCAAGCATAGACCTCTCAGCCACAGCATTCCCCTACTGTTCATGCGGTGCAGTTTTCCCATACATCAGTAAGGTTATCCCCACTAGTCACTGTTACTTTTCTTTTTTAACACCCATGTTAACAATAGACTTTAAAAAACTGTGAGTGCTGGTCATCCGAAGTGCTTTTAGTTCACCCAGGTGTTTGTGAAGTCTTGTTCCTAATTCACAGCTGTACCTTGTATATCAGCAGTCAATAAATGAAGCTTGAGGACAAAGCTTGCATCCCAGTACACATACAAGAAACACATATCAAAATAATTCCTCACTCCTGCCCCTACTCCAAAATCTTTGCACCGATGCTTCTTAAACCACCATTTCTAAAGCAGTTCTGACACTGCAGCTACATAGGTGCCTGACTTTTAAGCAGTACAGGCAGGGTACTCCACCTCTCCCAGTGAAAGAAAGAAAGAAACAAAAATCAAAGGAGATCTTTTACTGCCATAGTATCATTTCTTTGGCATCTATTAGGAGACTTAATGCGATACAGTCTTGTTCTATTGTACTGTTTGCTAAAACACTTCCTGCACCATGACAGCTCACCTTAAGAAACCTCTTCACTCCCTTCCCCCAATTTTGTTTCTAGGGATAAAACTTTCCAGAGTTTTCTTTCAGTCCAAATTTACATGTTTTCTCAGTGCAGAAGAGTACCAAATAATCCAGGAGAGCAACAGTCATTGGTTTTCTATTCGCATTACCATGAAAAAGAGCTACAGACCTAACAGTCGCTGTTGCTGACTGTAAATTAGTATGCAGAAGGGACATGCATGTACACCTCCCAGGCCTCTGCTTCCCAATATCTAGTATGAGTTTCAGGTGTGTGGACATCATTATGGATGACAGCATATTCTAGTTACGAGAGGCTATGCACAGGACACACAATGCAAGGGAGGAGGGAACCAAGAAGATAAAACGAGTCTTTTTCTGCTGTTGTCTTTCATATGATACCAGCAAAGCTTAATAACCCCTAACGGCAAAGGGGACCACCTGGTGCCATGTAAACACATGTTGGTGACCAGAGTAAAATCTATCCTATCACACCTCATTTCTATAGCAAAATTCATCAATGGGAGTTAACATGCTGCTTGTGGTTACACTAAAAACATTACTCTTGTAGCATGCTAAGCAACACTTAAAAATACTGAGCTCCACTCATGAAACAAATGGAAGTCACAGAAGACACTCAGCAGTCCTGGAGTTGCTTTGTCACCTTAAGAGGCAGACCTCATATGAATACAGAGGCTGTACTATTCTTTAGACCTGGCCCTTCCAATACATTGGCAGAAGGGTATAATGCGGCACAAAATGCCACTACCTGTAGATCACCTATGTCGTGGCTACAGCTCCTAGTATAATTCAGCTGACACTTTTGATGTGAACTAAAAATAATTTAAAAATCTACTCTGCCTTTAAAAGTTTCAGATTGCATGTGCAGGAAGGAAAAGATATTTTCCAGAGTAAACTGAAGCAGCAAAAAGCAATCTTATTGGGAGTTTTCTGAAAAAGCTGAATTACCGTAGAAGTGACAGTGAAAGAAATTACTTTTAGTCCTCCCACTCTCCTCTAATGCAGCTCTCCTTCATCAATCCTAGACCAGTTTAATGTTGGCCTACTTCAGATGACAGGCTTAGACTGAAACTTACCTTATGAATTTTTGTTTATTCCCATTTCTTTCCAAGTGCTTCAAGCCAAATATCAGAAGGTAAGAAAAATAACGCATTGTCTTGACTATGCAAACAATATAATGTATAATTATGACAGACCTAAATATAGGGAAGAACCCACCTTAGGAGACAAAATGTGAACCTATACAATTCCCACACAGATTTCTAATACCTTTTAAGTTATTCTCCCTTGATAGCAGTAAGTTTAAAGGTTTTTTCAAGTCAAAATTCGCAAGAGGGGATTACAGGTGAGAAGGAAGAATGAAATAATGAGAAAAATGGGCAAAACAGGGAAATTGAGGATCACAGCCTGGTGAGATCTTGGTATTCTATAATTCTGGACTAAATTTGAATAATTCAAAATGCGTAGGCTGTATCTCCAAACATGTTGTTCTCAGGGATTTGTCAATTGTTTGCCTGAAGAAAAACTGCGTTCATCTGCGTAGTCCAGAACTATGAAAGTGTTTCAGATAGAAATGGAAAAAAATCATTTTTGTGGACAAAAAGAAACAGTGAAACGTTTCTTGGAGGAGTTTTTAACTGCAGCTGGCATTTCTGAGATCAAGCCTGGTGGCAGCCACCTTGCTGAAAAGTGATGCAGTTTTTGTTACTAGTCATCCAGGCAGTAAATTTGCAAGATAAGGTCTCTCTCTGATTTAATATTGATTTAACCACTTCACTGGGAATGCACAATATTTATAAATACAATTCATTTGCTTAACAGCTCAAAAATAATTTTTTTACTATTACTAAAGCAAATAGCTTGGCAGCATAGAGCCCACAATGTTGAGAAAACTTGAAATTGATTATTGAGAACAATAATGCTTTTTGAAGATTAATTATTGAAATGTACTTTATAAACAACTACACACACAGAGAAAAGCCATAAACCACCATTATTCTATGTCCTGAACTTGATAACTCTACTAAATGATGTTTCTGGGGGGAGTTGAGAGCTGGACTGGGAGTCTGCTGCTACTCCGTATGTGAAGAGAGACTTGGATGAGAAGGCTCTGTCCTTCTCCTACAGGAGGGACACTACAAGAATCACAGCTTGCAGTTTCTATTTGTGATAACTACAGCTGCCAGGGAAATCCCAAAGACTACGTTCTTATTATAGACAAAACTCAATTTGTCACCAACGCTTAACATCAAGGCTACCCTACCATTCTCACTTTAAGAACATATCTCAGTTGCGAATAACTGTCAGATTTCAATCATTTAAGCTGCAATAGTCTCTGCTAGAGGTCTGCGGTGAGCTGAATTTCTGTGTAAGGAGTTTTAGCCAGATTTTTTTTCAGATAATTTTGAGAACTATGAAAAATATGTTAATTGTGACTGTTTTGCTGAGGAACTCTAATACTGTCAAACTTGAAAACAAGGATCTTGAGTATGCTTGGAAAATGAAGGTGAAGAAATAAATAGGATGGGTTATCTGGGGACAGATTTTGATTTTGCTTTTTCTTGCAAAAATTCTGTCCACATTCAGTGAATTATTGGCCTTTGGAAAAAAACACAAAGGACTGGGAGTTGGCTGCAGTTTAGCCTTTCGCTTGCTAGAACAGTCACATCAATTATGCTGTACATCTGCAATTTCCATTTGCACAAATATAAAGTGTAGAGTTCTGTTGCAAACAGTTTAGATCAATGTACATCTTATGTTTTCTTTGTGAAAGGGACATTTAATAGAGAGTGGGTGTAAGGGGAGTAGTTTGCATTAACAAAGAGGCAAAGGCATTTTATATTTCAGCTATTTTTGCCACGAGAAACAAAACCTAAAGTTTGACTGAGCTCTGTTATCTTTACAAAACTCTGCAAAGCAGAGCTCTTCAAAGGCAGAATCTTTCAGGGCATTAGCTATTGCTATTGTTCTGTTAAAAACTTTCTTGATAATATAAAATCTCTCCTGTTTTCAGTTGGAAATGTTCAATGCAGCATAGGACAAAAAAAATACTTTACAGTCAATAAAGCCTGTACCTATTGCTACCAGCTGCGAAATAAATGCAGCTTGGAAGTTGTTGGAAAATCTCTCATCATTAATTTTTCTTCCTTTCTTTTCATTTTTCACCCATACTTTTCCATTCTGCCTTGAACTGTGCAGAGTGCATTCATTTCCATAACATATAAGCTGGCATGTCATAACCTGAGTTTGTAATACTACATTGTGTGCTAAAGTTAACACCCATTGACCACAGCAGGCATGACATGTATTCTTCAACAGGAGAATACAACCCTTTGAATTGGTAATGCCTTCCAAATAAGCTTGTAAATCAGTGGCTGAATTCCCTAGCCTTGCAAATATTGGCAGATTGCAGGGGATTGAGAGTAGGGAAGGAACTGAGCATGAGGCAGGGCTGGCAGCCAGATTCTACAAGGTCTGGACAAGTTCAAGAGCCAGCTATGGCTTTTATTCACCACACCACCTGTTTCTCCCCTAGCATTCTGTTTTTATTAAAATATAGTGGATTTTTAAAAAAATGTATATATGAAAAGAGACATTCAGATACTTTGTTTCACACATGAAACATTTCTTCAGGTCTTACTTCCTAAAGAGAGAGCACTGCATCTAGGTATTATTACTACCATTACTATTAATACTGTGACAATACTCCAAATATATTAGGTAGTTACAGGAATTGTTTTTTCGGTTCACTGGAAGTAGCACGATTGGAAGGGAACCTTTTTTTTTTTTACTAAAGTGATTATAAAGCTTCCATCAAATCCAAAAGATCAAGCAACTTTTTTTTAAATAAAATAGTAAAAGTCATGTGTAGCGGGGGTTTTCATTGTCAAGATATTCTCACATATTAGTTTTCTAAAAATAAACATGAAGTAAATGAGAAGAAAAACCACTTCAAAAAAGACATTTTAAACATTTAAAAATATTGAAATATTTAGAAATGTACATATTTTCTTCTATTTACCATAAAATAATTTAGTGGAGCCATTGTAAATTCATGGAAATGTTGGTATTCATGAATCTTAAAATTTCAAATATTAGATAAATTTTTGATGTCTATCCTCCTACCATACAATTGAAAGAGGAGACATTTTCATATGCCTACTCCAACAGCATTAGAACTCTTCTGAGTTTATAGCTGGCTTATTCTTTTAGCTGAACACGAGTCCTTTATCTGTCAAACACTGTGCTTAAGGGCCAAACCAAACATATCCTATCTCTGTCTATACTGAAAATCTCCTTGTGTATCCTCCGTTACCAGGTTCCCACAGTATTCTCTCTCTTCAGGTACTGTTCCGTGTCTGGCTCCGGTGTGGCTCTCAGCAATAGATTATAAAGCACTTTTCTGTATGCCACTGGTGTACTTACCATGGACATGCTTTGGCTTCCTTTCTCCCATTATTTCTACAGCCTTCCTTGTCTTTCTCTGGATGATTTTGAGGAGAAGGACTGTTTTACTCTTTGAGAAATACTAATGTCTTGTATAAATATATATCTTCAATACTAGACTTTTTAATAGTGATATCTTTTGGAACTGTTAAGTATCTGTCTATATTTGTGAAGTCTTTCAAGTTGTTACATCCATATATTAAGATGGAAGAAACACTTGAGTTGAAGCTTTAGTTTGGTCTTTAGGTTTTGCATTAGATTTTTTTGTCAGCTTTCTTAAACCTGCCCAATGGTCCAGGACTCAGATCAACAAATATTGGTCCTGGAAGCTCCTTAGTAAGTTTTTTAAAAACGTTTGGGTGAAATTTTTTTGTATTTGCCGATTTGAAAATGTCTGACCTTAGTAGCTGCCATTTAACATCCTCTTGAGTTGCTCTTGACATGGAAAGTATTTAATTTGCTTTTTCACAAAACCAGAAGAGAAATATTTATTGCCTTTCTGGCATAACTATTTTGAATGGTATCACCTTCACCTAATGCACCATTATCATTAAGGTTTCTTAGCTCCTAACAAAGTTCTCAAAGCCCTCCTTCCTGTTCTCAACTCTGACTCACCTCTGTGTACACTTCCTCCCCATGTAATTTTTCCTGAAGTTTGTAGCTTCTAACTCTTTGGGGCAACCAGTGTTCCTTTATCTTTCCATCTGCTCTATATACGCATTTAAGATGCTTCAGCATGGGCAGCCTGAGACTTGAAACATACATCATTCAGATTAAATTCCCCTATTTTATCTCACATTTTCCCTTACGCATTACAGATATGCACTAGAGGAGCCAATCATTCTCTACTCCAGTGTGATTTGGTGGTCTACAGCAGACATGGACTCCCATCTCATTTTGTGCCCCAGCCATTAGCACACTGTCCCACAAGAAATCGAGATCAATCCTTTCCAAGTTCTCAATGCCTCCGAAATACCTAATGCCATTTTGACATAGTGACACTCTTCTTCCCCTTTTGCCCACCTTGTGCATCTGTCTTTCAGTACTTCGTAGTGTCATATGTTCCTACTAGATTTCAGTAACACCACGAAGACCAAATCTATATTCATGAGTAATTCCAACTGTTCTTGTTTATTAGTCAGATTTCTGGCACTGGTCTATAGTCAATTAAAGAATGTATTCACTTTGTCATTTGGTGCCCTGATTAATTTTTTTTTCCCTTAATGTCTTCCTTCTGAACTAAATAATCACTTACTGTCTCCCATTTGTTGTTGTTAGTGTAATGATCCCCTGACTAATCTCATTACACTTGCTCCCTGGAAGATTGTTTCCTTTCAGCTGGGTGGGAAGCACTGCCCTCATTGCCCTCCCAGAAGGGAAGCAATGATCCACAAAAGAAAGCTGTCTTCATTTACTTCTCCGCTTTATGTGACAGGAAGAATATCTGAGATGATCTTTCTTCTTCAGGATTATTTCAAATCACTCCTAGTCATCTGAAATCTGTAAAGTAGTTTGATAAGCTGCATCTTATATATACTTATAGGTCCTTATCGACAACTCTGAAAGCCAGCTAACCTGAGGGTATATGCACAACCTTGTGCAGGTAGATGTAGGCTCTCTCCAGCCTCCTACCAAGGAGGCCAGGCATGAGCCAGCTCCAGTCTGAAAGAGATTACCATGCTACCTTGTCACTCTTGGTTACTGCTGGCCAGTAATGACCTCCAAGTTATATTTCATATCTTGCAAATTCCCTCTGCAAATCCTCTATTTGCTACTGCTGTGCATCTGTTTGGATGTGCCTTTGGCGCTTGACTTGCATACTAAGGCTCATTGCTCAGCTCTGTTTCCTCATTAATAGGAAGAGATTACCCATGCTGAGATTTCAAATGCTGGGGCTAATCAAGGACCAGTGGCACTGCCACTAAGCCCTCATCAAGTTGCAGCCCAGTGTACCCATCTCATAAATGTGGTCAGAGGGCCTTGATACATAAGCTGATGGACAAATAGAAATATCCAAAAGATGGCCCATACGACTACTCACAAACTAATTTGCTTGAAACGCAGGATCCTCAGTCATGTTCTTTGAAACCCTCCTCTCTGGAGCTAGAAAATGCTCTAGCACCAAGGAAAGGGCTAGTGCTACCCAGTGCAAAGCATTTCAGCCTACTACAGTGTTGGCTCACTGCTGGGCTAGCAACCTACAGAGTGTTAAGTTTGAGTCTCTGCTACTTCTATTGTCAAATTATTTTTCTATCTGTCTTCAAATACCAAGCCTGCCCAGCTTGCTGTCTCAACTGCAACGGCTTCATTCTAGTGACAGAGGACTAATCACTTGGCCACAGACTCCCTTGTAAAACTCTGCCAAGATACAGCAGGAACTGCCATAGACATCCTTGATTAAAATTTTGTTTGAAAATTAGTCTATCTGCAAAAGTCTGTCAGACACAGCTACTCACTACATGCTTCCAATCACTTGTTTATGCAGAGCCCCCCTTGTTCTCCCTGCATCTAATTTATACAACAGTAGTTAGAGGGTCTATAAATCTGAAAAATAATTCATGACAATAGCACTACTAAGGGCAAATCAAGGAGGGCAGCCAGATACAATAGCCCTTTAGGTAAATGGGAGTTGTTCCTGTAAAGGTCAGCTTTAACTCTGTCTTAATCCTCAGGTACTGAATACAGGCTTTCTATAATGTTCACCATTTCCATTTTGAGAACAAATGGGTCAGAGTCTCTTTTAAATCACTCCTAAGCTGTGACTAGACTGTGCAGGATTCAGCCTCAGAATAATCTAGATAGAACTGCACTTTGTCTGCTACTACCTTTTAAAGCTGCTGCTTTTTTATAGCTGTAAAACCACTCTGTAAAACAAACCCCTATTCATCCCAAACATAATGATCAGGTTTGCGGAGAAGAAAGCAGAGAATGAAAACACAGAAAAATTGTTTCATGGGAGAAGCAATAGCAAGTCAAAACCAAAATCCAATGGACTTTGTTTAAGGCTACATTAAACAGAAATTCAAGCCTCTGATTAAAAATGAGAACAATACAATGATGAACATTTTTACTTACTTTTTCTCCTCAGGAATTTTTAGATAAAACTCAAACATTTAAATATATATTGAAAGTATAAAAAAGGGTCTAATAACTGCATTCCAGAAGAAAGGGATCTAATGTGATAATGGAAAGTCTAACCTCTTTCCAGCTGAGCTGAGATTCCAATTTTCTGCATCACTTGCAATGATAATGTTACACAAACAGTGTTCAATCATTAAATTAATTCCCATTAAATCAATGTCCTTAAAGGCCAAACAGTCCTTTAATAATTACCTGATTAAAATGATGTTAGCATAACATATTAGTTATAGCATGTTTATAATTCCCTTTCCAACAATAAATCATTTCTTTCCACCCATCTTGCTGAAAAGGCGACAATGAGGCAGAAGTTGGGAAGGGAACTATGCCATATCACCACATAGCAAATGGCGGTGGTCTAGCTTCTCCTGGTAGAGGTGATACTTCAAGAACATATATTAATCAGATTTGCATTTCTATGATGTAGTATTTACAGTGTGAATATTCAAGAGCTATAGGAATTAACTCCTGGCTTTTAAGCCTTGACCCCCCAAATAAATGACTTCTTTCAGATATTATCAACTTTGCAGTGGTCAAATTCCATCTTTCTGTGGAATTAGGAAAATATGATGTTTTCAACTGAAAATCAAAGTGCATCACAGATAAAAGAAAATGTTACAAATACTAGTGTGCAGTAATTTAATGCCAATACATTGTAGTGACTTGTGCAACAGAAGTACACAGAGATAGGGGATAGATAGACTTTACAGTGCTTCTAAAAGTTCTGGAAGATGTATCATAAAAGTATATTTCATTTTTCTCTTCTGTTGTCATTACAAAAGAAGAGTAATGACTGCAGCTAAAGTTTGAAAATAGAGGTGTCTACCTGCATTTGCTGAAGTTACTGGGAGCTCTTAGATGAAGCATTACTAGACTTATACTACACATACCCAGATGTTGAAATATCATGCAAGTCTTGATATTTGAAAGTAAATCTTTTGATTGCTATAACTATGACCAGACTGGAACTGTGATGCTTGCTGCCCACCTCTAATGAATAAGTTGGCCAAAATCTCTCGTATTAATGCTGCTGAAATGCACTGTTTTATCAGAAGACTTAGCAGGATTTCAAATTTAATTTTGGGGTTACCAAATACAGTACCAGTCAATTACATAATCATAAATAATTGTGCAATAAGCCTACCAATTTTACCAACAGCTGTTTGCTCAAAAGAAGCTCTGACCAGATAATCTTTTGTTGCCACTTTTACAACATAGGACAATAATTTTACATTATATAATTATAAACATAAACACACGCGGAGGCAAACACAGACAAGAGCTCAACGTGCATGTGTAACAAACACAAGGAGCTTCTGGGGATCCTATTCTATAGGGCTGTGATGTCTGCTATTAAGATTGCACCTGACTGCATGCCTGTATAAAGGCACTATTTGCAGCCATTCTGAATGCATCAAAATGATACATGCTAGCTATTATTTTAGAAAATATTGTCACCGGATCTTAACAAATAACCTTGCACACTGGCAACCTTCTGATTAGATGTCAAGAGATGCTGAGACCCAATCTCCCTATTACTAATGGCTGGATACAAATGCTCTGCAGCCTCAAACAATCAACCACAATTATCATCTATGGTACATATTCATGAGTGGCTAAGAAGCTAACTGTCACATACAGTTTGCATAGTGGTGGCCTTTCCTTAGACTACTGACAGTGTGGTACGTAGTACCTTCCCGGATGGCAAAAAGAACTGTGCACAATGGACTGAAAACGGGCCATCTGTACATACAATTAACATTAAACTGAACAATGTCATTAACGAGGTATTAAAGTGCTACTTTAGCTAAGAGCCTGTCAGGGAGGACATTACGAACACGAGGGAGAAAGAGTCCCCTTTGGCTGAAACTGAGCAACTATAAACCAAGCAAAACAAAAGACAATGCAGTGAGATCGTAAGGACAAACAATAATTCCAGTAAAGCCTCTGAGTCTTTTGACAGGTACTTTTCTCCATCGTTTTTTTTTTTTACCTCTACACAGCTCTGTGACTTCAGACTTTGGGGGTGAAGAGAATTTTTAAAAAAGATCACATACTGAAAGATAGTTTTTTGCTTGAACTTTCACAGTATTATGAAATGATTTATAAATGTGTTCTTGCAAGATTTCCAAGCATCCATCATCACAGAGTGGCAGCTGACCACTTCAGAGGCAAGTGAATCACAGACACCTTGGATACATTAGTTCAGTTTTCACGTCACTAATTCTAGTTATCCTTTAATTTTCAGAGTGCTTCTCTGCAGTGAACTCCTATCCTTATGGAGTTCAATTATCACTAATGCAGGAGCTCTAATTATGTTCCTAAATAACACATTTTAAAATTTAGACTGAAATTCCACTTCAGGTACATCCTGTAATGTTGTTATCACAGTGATCTCTAAAACTCAGATGACCTAAAGTAATACTTTGAATAGAGCGAAGAAGAAAACTCTCATCCTTTTAAGTTTCACTGAGAATAACACTATAATGTCATTTATTGATGAAAATCACTAATACAAATGCTTATGTTTGAAAGTTGAATAATCTGGATTTTACTGAAAATCAGCTATCATCCTGCTTAAGATCACGACTCAGATTTGTCAGAAGTGAAAAGCGACTTCAAAGATGACTTTACTGGATAGCGAGGATTTTCCTCTTTGGGGATAAATATAGAAATGAAAGAAGCTATTGTAAGAACAGAATACATGCTTATACCTAAAAATATTCTATTAGCAACTACATCTAGGCATGAACAACGAACTCTCCCACTCAACAGATTTTTTATCACCATTCCTTAACAGCCTGTTTGCAGAAGATTTTCTGTCTTTCCCCTTCACTGTTATCTTTACTCTATCCTAGTGTAGGGGAAGCAGATTCTTTAGTCAAAACCACATGTATTCCTTCATCTCAGTTTTTGTCTGGTAGATGAGGTATCGCACATTTTTAACCCAACACCATCTCACTAACTTCAAAAGCACTGAAAATATAAAGTTCTATTTTATGATCTCTCCATCCCCTATTGACACTGGAAGAATAAAAATTAAGCAGCAGGAGGTTTCTACACCGGAATGCTGCTGTAGTGAAGGCAATCCCCTTAATTTGCATGCTGGGAAGCTGTCTAAATAAAAAATACAAATAAAAAACCCAACAGCTCTCATTTTCCCATATTTGCTGAGAGTGGACCTTCATCTCAGCAATCAGGGAAAGCAACAGGTTGGTTAACTTAATCAAAAGATTAATTTGGTATCATTATTTCCTTCCTTTCAATATTAATTTTGGCCTACTCCTTTTATACACATTTAAGTATTAGAATAGGTCTGAGGAAAAAAATCTCAGCAGCTGAAGAAGGGAGACTTTCCTGTCAGCAGCTTCAAAACCTCTTTGCCATGCCCACCTTTACAGTCTGCAGGCAATTTTCCTGGCACCTACCCACCAGTTGGTGCTATGAAGAGCCGCATGGGTGGATACAGCTATGGCACAGCTGTGGCAGAGGAGGCACTCCCCACCGACCAGAAAAGCAATGGAAAAGTCCCACAGGTTCCCCTCTAAATGTGTGTTCATTTGGTGCCTTGAATATCCTCTGCTGAAAAAGGCTGATCAGTTTGTAGATGAAATTGCTGTCATCCAAGCAGAGGGACAGTATTTCTAATAAAGCTAAAACTCATTTCTCACTTCCTCCCTACCTTAAACAGCCAAAATTGCCAAGTTACATGTAAGCTTCTGTGCAGAAAAATCAAATAGCAGGACAAGTAAGGCTTACCTCTTCAGCCTCTAAACATCTTTGCAGATAAAATTGTGGGTTACAGTCCTCCTCCATGCAAGAAACATTCAGTTCCTAGATAAATTGTTTTTCCTTGTTTCCTCAATTAAATATATATTATACACAGGTGAACTCTGAAAAGTCAAAACTGATTACTTCATCTCAATCTAACTTATCCATTCTTTACCCAAATATAGTATAAAGTCATATTAGAAATCATAACAATTAAAGAAACAGTTCTGAGTAAAATATTCACCTTAAGGATGCTTCTGAAAGAACACAGAAAGATGGATAGATGCCACAGACATCCAATTCTACTTTCCCTTTTGCCTCATTTGGTCTTAATCGGCATTTATACCTTAACCAGACAGACATTACCTTCTCACAGTCAATTAATCAGCTCTGGAGCTAGTCCTAGGGGAATGAAGGTGTTTTTTGGGTTTTCACACCGCCATTCATTCTCCACCTCCTCATAGAAGGTGTGTCAGACACAACATCTCTAAATATACTGCCTAATGTTCCCAGTGCTATTACTCAAGCAAGCAGGTGCACACAAGATATAGAAACCCATTATTTTAGATGCCTCTGAGGACTGCCTGAGTCTTAACTTCAATTTAGGGGAAAATCCAACCATATCCCCTGGCAGTTTAACGCAAGTGATACCACATTGCTGCAAACAAATGCCCACACTACTGAACATTTTACTTGGAGCATGGTTATTCCTTGGAATTACATTTTCAAAAAGAGACAGTCAAATAAACCTCTGAAAGTGTTATGCACATAAAACTACATTAAATGTTTGCAAATGTGTACTGTATACATGACAATAATTCTCAGTATGTGTTGTCAGTTCCAGTGATCACTTGTAGTTTCCAAACACATTTGAGACATAGGACACAATTGCCAAAAGTTAGTTATTTTTTGAAGCTGTCAAGAGGGCTGGCCAAATCATTGAGACATACGGAAAAGGAGCACGGGTACCAGAGCGCTGCAGTACCTCTTTCAGAGAGATGACTTTATGAAGGTACATATATATACTAATACGTAAGCCTAGATTTAATATAATAAAATGAGAATTTGGGAGTTTCATGTTTTAAGGTGGAACTATAATGTCACAAATATCCTGCTAGCGTATAGAAATATACCTGCTGGCTAGAAAAACGTGGATACTTGTTTGTTTCTTAATGTGCTTGGTATCTGACTTTCATTTTCCCAGCTTAGTGCTGTACATTTTAGGCTCAGCAAGTCTGTTCCCCTTGTTACAGGGATCTGTCAAGACCTGGCATTAGTTTGAAGAGCAATTAAAATTGTTAATTAATGAGACTGGCATTTAAGTTTTGCTTTCTATCAGAAGACATAAACCATGTTTTTATGAAAGAAGATAGGTAATATTTCCATTTTACAACTGAGAACTGATATACAAGATATTAAATGAAGTTTCTATGGTCAGCCAGCAGATCAGATGCAGAGTCCAAACTAAGAACTAGGTCTTAGTCCTAAAGCCTTTATACTGGATCTTTTTTGATATACTAAACTTAAAAAATAATTGGGTTTCACTACTAAATATCGCATGTGAAGAAAGAATTGATTTCTAGCACTTTTTTTCAAAATGCTTTTAGAGTTTTCCCCTGAATATTAAATACATAGAGATTGGTGTACAGTTAATTAAGAGAAAATGTCACTAAGAAAATACGTTGTTACAGCATAATGGTTTCCTGCTGATAGGGATATGCCGAGAGTGAGATAAGCAAGATGGAGTAATTTATTAAGCAACAGCACACTCCAGGCAGTGCATTTCAGGAGGATTATATCACGCCTTGGGTGGTAATACAAGGAACAAGACTGAGAAGTCTGAGCAGCTTTAACCATCCGAGAAGTATTATAATGACTTAGAAGTGCCAAGGCTTGGAGTCTATTTTATTGCTCTTCTGAAATCTAATTTAAACAAGGCAAACAGTAAGATTTGCTCATTTACTGGGCATTATGAACATAATTGGCCATTACTGACACCACTGATGACCAATCAACACCTCCAGTTGTGACCAGCATTTTAAACTAACCAAAATATAAGGGGATAAAATAATGGCCCACCAGTGATGCTTTCACATCATTCATTTCATAACTTTGCTAGGTTAAGCAAGAGTATTAAGATCTCTGAAGAAAATAATACTTTTGCGGGTAATACTTCAAGCACCCATTATCCTATGGTCAAACCCTATTTATAAAACTACAATGAATGTTTGTTTTGTCGCAATCACTGAAAAGTGATTAAATCTTGAATGACTCAGCCATTTTAAAGATATTTCCTGTTATAGCAAAAAAAAAAAAAAAAAAAAAATCATCTGCCCGGTTCTCCTTCTTACAGACATTTCCAAGTGAAACAGAGTCTTGCATCTTTACCTGCATATCCTAAAATCCTGCCACCCCAGGTCAGAAATACCTCCTCTTACCGAAAAATTCAAAGTAAAATGAACAGAGTGGGATAACAGAGAGACAAAGTCTTTCTATTGTGCCTTTTATATTAAATACAAAACATTGTAACTTTTTATATTACTTCATTATTTTGTCTACATTCAGTGGAATTCTATTAAACTAAGTAAGCTTATCACTTTATTCTGAAGCAAAATTTGAGAGGCTTCTCTCAAAATAAAATCCTCTAGAACATTCCTCTGCGAGTTCTTGGTAGAAATTATGCAGCATTTCACCTGTCTCAAAAAACGATCTATTATACAAAAAGGGTTGGGAATAACTCTAAATCCTGAACTTCTGTTTCTTAAATCATTGGTTTTCTCTAGTAATGGTGAGAGCAGAGTGCTCTCTAGAGTATTTCATAACAAGAGCCCATAAAGTAGTAGGAAGCTAATAGAAAACCTTCAGGAGATTAAACTAGGTTCTTAGCAAGTATAAACAGACATTGTGCCATTGCAGTGAGTTGACTCAGTTAATCTTGATGAAGTTTTTAGTAAAGTTTTTAGCAAACCCAATTTCTTCTCTGAGACAGTTCTTTGGTCCCTGTTTATATGGCAGGTTTCCAACATTGGCATGTTCTAATGACGGCAAAATTTGAGGGAATAGCAACAATACCAGGGCTGAAGAGAAAGAAAAATGCAGTTGTATAGAATAGCACGAAAGTTGAGCAAAGACTATATAATATAGCATTATAATATATCACTCAGACTGGTTGAGGTAGGAGGTGACCTCTGAAGGTCATTTTATCCAAACACCCCCTTCCCAAGCAGGGCCACCTAGAGCCAGTTGCCTAGGACAGTGTCCAGATGGCTTTTGAATATCTCCCAGGATAGACTCCACAACCTCCCTGGGCAACCTGCGCCACTGCTCAGTCAGCTGGGTGACCCTCAGAATGCACCGGTGCATGGGGTTGTTCCTCCCCAGGGGCAGGACTTTGCACTTCTCTTTGTTGAATATATACTAATAGTGGCCTGGGGAGGAACCAAGTCAATGGGGAAGCGCAGGAGCAGCAGGACCAGTGGGGTCATGAGTGATACCCAAGAAGAAAGGTACAGCAATGGTGACCACCAGCTGCAGTGTAAGGTAGGCAGAGAGCAAAACCTGTGAGGAGTGCATTGAGAAGCCAAGGGAAAATATGGAGGGAGAGAGAGAGGAAACCCACTGAAAAGGAAACCTTAACAACTTTTTCTGTCCAACTGGCAAAGCTAATTTTGAAAAGAAGCAAAATACAGAGCTTTTGCCACTTAGTTTTCCAAGATGAGCAAAAGAACAAATGAGGAAAGAACAAAGCAAAAGAACAAATGAGGAACAAAATGAGCAACAAAATGAGGAACAAAATGAGCAAAAGAACAAATGAGGAACAAATGAGGACAAGAACAAATTCAGAAGCCATGACACTAAATTTCAACATAACTGAAATCCTCCACAGTCCGAAGCTACGAATTTGCTTCATCTTTAGACATAAATAAACAACTCAGAGATAATAGATGTGTGTTACAGAATCTTGTGCCTGGATGAGTCGTTCAGAGTCAGAAGCATTTGTTTTTAATATAATCCACAGCACTGCATGGCCAAGATCACTGAAAAGTCCCTGCCTTCTTAGTCGTCATGGTATATTGCAGACTCAGTGGGTATACTGGATAGTAAGACAAAGCATTGCAATGCACTGGCCATCATTTTTTGTTTAAATGAAGGGCTTGAGTACAGAATAAAAAAAAATCCACTGCACAGTTTATACACTTTTATATTAATCAAGCCTCCCCAGTTACATTGCGGCTCTATCCTCAAAATTGTCTCTTCTAATAAAAAATCACATCTATCTTAAGATTACAAAAATAACATATATAAATACATACATACTGATCTCTATAATGAATGAACATAAAATTAAAAGGGCAACTGAGAGAAAATATACCTCTATATTCCAAGAGTCTCAAAATGGTACCTAGACTGGTCACTCCCACATGGGGAAAAAAGAAATTGAAAGCCAAGTTCAAGACCTAAGTTTAAATGATGTAAGAAGCAGTGACATTAAGTTTCAGTCTACCTTTAAGGAAACAATTAAAAATACTTAAATTTTGCTACCGAGTATGACGGGAATCATAGAGCTGCCTTAAAAACTATTGGACTGGTCTGCGTTGACTCTAGTCTACAGAAAATGACACAGTATTTTTTTCTGATGTTTCAAAAATTGCAAAAGGTTAAAACTTGTTAATAGAATTTGAGCAGAACATCAGAGTCAAGGCTGAAAGTAAATACAAAGTGATACAGTGGACCAAAGCTACCTGCTAAAATCTGCAGTTTTTATCTATTTCAGAAGAAACAAGCAAAGTAAGTCCTTTCTGTTTTAATCAAAATAGGTTATGAGTTTCCTTAAAGTGTGACTTGTATTTTTGCACCAAAGGCCTCTTTGTCTTCAGAGCCATGGCAGGTCTGGAGCCAGCCTGCGTGTTTGCAAATCTTTCCTCTAGCTAGGGGAAAGAAAGAGAAGAAGATGCCAGAACGCGCTTGCTAGCCCCAAAGAATCCAGCACTGTCAAAGCACTAGCAATCCTTGGTTCACGCTGCTTTGTTTCTCTCAGTGCAGGATATAAAAGCATCTTTGGCTGTATGTTTTGATAACAGAAATGAGTACCTTGTCATGTTTTAAATCAGCAGCTGAAAGACTTCTTAAGTGAACGTGACAGTATTTGAAATGTCCTATGCTGCCACACTTAAGATACGCCAATCACAATTAATAGCAACAGATTTGCTATTCCAAAACAAATAAAACCTGCAGAGTTTTCCTGCTGAATGAAGAGCTGATGAGTGAAAACAGAAGCAAAATTACCACAATAGCCAGTTAGCCTGTCAATGCAAATTACTTTCATTTGTCTGTATTCACAAGGGTTAGTAAACAATAACGCTTCAGCTAATATAGTTTTTGTTATATTCAAATTGAATGTGAAATACAGGCTGACATTATAAATGGATCTCTTTTGCACTGGATTTCTGAGGTCTTCTGAGTCTTTATGTTTAAATTGGTCTGTGAGTTTCATATATTTTGGTATCAACCCTATTAAATTTGTGTCTTTTTTCTTTCTAGCAAATAAAGGACTGTCCTCTTGTTGTTTGAAGGAGAGATGTATCTATAGCTTCACCTCACTCAGTAGGAACCAAGTGAACATTTTATATTATTCTAGTGGATTCTGAAGAGTTGTGCTGAAAATCCACTTGGTAGGGTGGTAAACCTCTCTCTCTGTAAATAAATGCCTCCCACCTTCCAAGTTCCAAGAATTTCTTTTTCTGAAGTCCCACAACAATTTTGGTGTTCCCAGTTACCATGTCCCACCATCAGGTTTTACTAATACTGAGTTGCACCTCATGACCCTCTTACCATGGGGAGTGGATGCAGATCTCCTTGAGCAAATTCATTTTCTTTGCCCTTTCCAGTAAATTCTGCTTTTTTGTCATCTGGTCCCACTTATTTTCATCTAATTTCTTCCTTATCTTCATGCTTAATTCAAGGCTTCCCTCTAAGCCCCCCTCAAGCACTCCTTTTTACTGACCGGCCAGGAAAACCTTTTCTTTGTAAGCTAACTGAGCATGTATTGAAGGGCTCCCTTGCGGGATACTACTCTGGACCTATGACTTAGGAGACTTCAGGACGCTGGGCAACACAGGATTACTTGGATGGACATAAGGCAAACAATTCAATAATTAATGAGATTGAAGTGTGTGATTAAACTAGCTTTGCCTCCTTTAAACCTTTGCCAGTCAGTCTCCTATAAAGCTTTTAGGGACTAATGATGCTGGGAGTACAGCAGGGATGCTAAGGGTAATACCAAGCAGTAAACCTATGTAAAATTACTCGCATTCATGCAGTAAAGAAACTAATTCACAAGTTTTAACCTAAGAAGCAGACAGATGTAATGAGTCTAGTTCTGTTACAGATCAATTGCTCTCCCACCGTTGGATTCCCTAAACAGTTACACTCGGAACAGTTTGGACAGAAAGAAAACTTTATAAACCCATCCACATACATTCAAAAAACTTTTGTAGCTCTCAGCTTGCTCTGAAGTCTTTGGTTTTCTTTAAAAAAAATCCACAACAAACATGAAACAATCTTTTCAGCTTTCCTCAGCTGGCCATCACTGCTCAATGCAAATGATAATTTTAAAACTAATGTCTCTAGGTCGATGTGTTTAAAATCATACCTTTTGTGGAAATTCTCAACTTCAGCTTTTCTTCTTTTTTTGCATGGTGGTGTTAATTTAGCTTTTTTCCCTTCTAGGAGTTTCATGCTTGATTTTCATGCACACCTTTAGCTTTTATAGAAGTCATCTGATTGTTTCTAACAGGGAATAATCTAATTTCTAAATTACATGTTGCCGGTGTTACATAAATATGATGCTTTTAACTACAGCGTTCCATCCAAATTCATGTTAAAATCCAAAAAACTATCTGGGAGTTTTGAGGCTGCAGTGGCCATGGCTTTTTGTAGAGCGGATGCTCCGTGCAATTACAAATAGGTGTACCTGCAGCGCCAGTAGCGACTGATGAAAAATTACATGGATATGCCAGAAGGTATTTGTTCTGGTTTGTTGTCAAGTGTTATTATCTAAATCTTCTTTGTTCTCATATGAAGCTGTGTTTTCTTATTCCACTTTGCATTACAACACTAATTTGTAGACCAGAATTTTAAGTAGTATATACCAAGCCAATATCTGTAGTCCCTGATGTCTTTAGGATGCATGGTTAAAGCTCTGCCGGAAGAGGTAGGCTGTGAAGGACTTGGGAATATAAACAGAATTGGGCAATAGCCTGGGCTACACCAGATGCTAGAGGGGATTGAGAAACCATCCAGGAAGGCCAGAGAAGGTTGAGTCTAAACATTATATAGGAATACTGAGATAAATCAGAAGAGGGAGGAAAGAACATCAGATACAATAAGACCATTTAGCACTGGTGACTAGTCTAAACTTAGTTGAAAACCCAAATCCCAACGTTTTCTGTCTGACTGCATAAGAACATAGCACTCACATTAACTATGAATAATTCTCCAGCAGATGATGAGAAATACCTTTTTTTTCCAGAGAAAAATCATCTTTCTCTAACTAGACAACTACAAATCAAAACAAGCTAGCATGTAGTGCTCCGAACTTCTCACAGTTCCCACACTGGGCAGCCAAGTGTCTTAGAAACCTTATAGCACAAGGCTTTCCAGTGCTCCCAGTCCCTCATGGGCTGTGGGAGGGATGCAGGGAAGAGGAAGGTCTCTATAGCAACGTGGAGGATATGTAGGTTTTCTCTAGGAGGCAGTCTCCCTCTGTCTCTTACCTTGTTGCACAAAGGATCCATACACAAACCACATGGAGTTGTAGAGGGTTGTGGAGGTCATGGATCCCATCTGAAGGCGTGGGGGGTTGAGCCAGTTCAAGAGGTAGACCAGTAGCCCTACTAAAAGCACAGTGCCAGCTATGCATGCCCACAGGGAGAGGTCAAATGGTGCCAAGCAGGCAAACATGTCCACTGTCTTCTCTGCCTTTCGAAGCAGCACGCCCACTGAGTAGTCCATGTAACGTGTCGTGAAGTCCACCACATTTTCCCTGTCGGGGGTGATGGTTAGGGCAGAGATCCCTATATCAGCTCTCTGAGGAAAGAGGGAGAGAGAACAACATGCATAAGTAGGAGCTACAGAAAAGATCTTCGTTCCTCTGTGATTTACAGCAGCAAAACTTATGGAGAAACAGATGCCAAGGCCAAAGTCTTAAGCATCATACATGTGAACGCAGAAATGTGACTAAAGGTTGAACAGCATAGCTGTACCACGTGTCTTACTTTCTGTAAGCAAACCTCACTTGGTGGACTCAGGCACATTAGGTCTCCACATTGTTATTTTCCAAGGAATCAAAATACTTCAAATACAGATAATAGCTGAAGGAAATCTACTTCTGGTCTTTTCGCTCAGCCTGGCTTACTGAAGCCATCATTGTCATTGTGGCAAAAGGCAGGCCTTGTGTATAGCATTTCCAATCAGAGGAAATGAGTTGCCTGACAGAGCCACATGATATCTGACATTTTGATGGCATGATGATCATGACAAAGGGCTACTGCATGATAAAGGGCATCTCATATATCCTGGGATTTTGGGGGCACTTGAAATTCTGAAAACCATCGATTTTGGCTGCAGAGTCTGGAGTGCAGAAGAGCAGATATTCCATGCAGTTCCTTTACTATTTATTCCTCTATATCCTCCTGCTAAACGATTCCTCTCTGTGCCAACCTGTCCTGCAGCTACCTTGGACTTGCTTTGTGCCATTTACATTTTTTGTAATTTAAGAACCCATTTCAGATGAGAAGAGGATGAATAACATTCCTACATCTAATCGTTGTATTTCACAGCATGTCTGAGTATTAGGTCTCCAGAGACACCAGGCACAACTACAGCAGCTGCTATTTTACTTTTCACACGTACAATTAGAACTGCAGTGAAAACAAGAAAGGGTATTTAAAGCAGACACATTAACACCATTTAAAAAAGCCCAAATACTGAACAAAAATACTATCAATTCTAGATATTTTAATAAGAAAAAGAGTACTTAAAATACTTTAAGCTGCTACTAGTTTGATTTAATCCATTCTGTTCTGCCTAAAGCAGCGTGTGGTCCTTTGGAAAGGGGTGAGGAGAGCACAAAGGCTTGAAAGTCTCAGTACTGTGTCAAATTTTATTAACTCTCTTGAATTTCTTTCTTCTTGCCCAAAGAAAGCAGAGATTACTAGCTCCTTAGAAATGCGATGTGAAATATTAAGTGGGAAGATATGGCAGCTGAAACTGATTAGAATCAAATTTGCAAATCATCTGGGATCTTTTAATACCATCTGCAAAACACTCTGCAGCCCATGGTACAAACATACTTTTAATCACAGCGCACTTCAGAGTGGTTTAAATGATGTTCCTTTAACTTTATATTAATTGTTCACTGGCTTGAGAAAGTGGCGGAAGATAGCTGGAGGCTGATGATTTGGACAAAAAAGTGTTTAAAAATATTGATTTGCTTAAAAGCCATGAATTAGAGCTTCAGCTTTAATTTGTGGGTTAGATTCTCTAGTGTCTTAAGTGAAGCTGTGTTGATGTGCACAGCTGAAAGCATGGAGCATGGCTTCATGAATTCACTTCATGTCCCTTCCTAACAATTTTTGTGAGTGCTGATTTAACTGCCCTTTGCCCATGGGCAGCAGCAAACTCAGTCAGTAATCCAAGTAAAAATTTCATCAGAATTGTCCATGGAAACATTCAGATCATCTGAGTCTCTATCCTCTGATTATAAACCTTCTGGTCAACAAGTAACTCAAGTGATTCACAGTATCTGCTAATGGTTAAGTCCTAGTTTCAGTGAGCAAGTTGCAAAGCCATCATCATTTGAACTGTTTTCCACAATTGTGAATATAAATGTATTTTGAAAATAATTTACGGATTTAAAAGTCCAATGCTCTATAACAATAGTTGTCAAACAGGAAAATATGGTTATATTTAATGAATAAGGGCTGTTTTTGGTTTTGGTTTTTTTTTTTTTTTTTTTTTTTTCCTGAATGTGTATCAAAAAGTGAAGTAGGAATTCAGGGTTAAAGGAGGACACATGGAAACAAGAAGTCCTAGACTTAGCCTCTGCTGTTTAACTTTAGCTGTGTTATTAATTATAAGCATGTTACTAAAATACTTCCCTACCACACTAGATTATTGTGAGGTGATAATTCAAGTTGTATTTGCAAGATGTTTAAAGATTCTCCACTGAAAAGCAAGATACATAAGTAAAGATACTTTTACCAAATAATAGATTACTCTAGGACTGAATGACTAACAGAGTTTTTTTTCTGCTTTTTTCCCCCCTTTTTTTAAAAAGAAACATATTTCTCCATGAAACACACTGAAGGGCATTGCATGAAAAAGCACAGTATGTGGTGTTTGTGGAAATACTGCTTCTATTTTACATCTCTGGGGAGCAGTCTCTCTAAATTCCCCGGCATTATGGTTCCACTCTGGTTGTCAGCCAGCTATGACAGAGGAACAATGTTGTCCTAGTGGAAATGTTGCATTTCCTTTGTCATACTGCAGCAGCAATCATGATATAATTATGTCTTGTGATTAAATAGTGGTAGTAAAGTAAAAAATAGAAAGGAGAGAGATAAGACCTGACCTCTCAGTACTCCTGTGTTTAGCTGTTGATAAAAAAAAGGTTACACTGAAATATAACAACTCATATTCTCAACTTACTAAATCGAATCATAAACACCAATCTACCAGAAAACTATATGTTTAGCACAAAACCAAACTTAAGGTTAACTTAATAGTTGATCTACTGATGGTGAGCATTCTTAATTACATACAGATTCTGTCAACTTGTATCAAAATCGGAAGATGAAAAAAATTAAATGCTTGTCATTAACATGTCAAATTGGATCAGAGAAGACATCAGTTTGAAGAAGTCAAGGTTCACTTAGTGCTTCTGAGATAAAAAGGCAAATGCATGCAATTATGTCAATATTTAGATGTAAAGCTGCCAATCTGAATTATAAACATGTAAAACTCTCCACTCACTAAGTTTTCACAGTGCCAAAATCAACCAGCTATCAGCATCTTAGATACCTAACATTTCTGATGAATGAAACTGTGACTCCTGAAACAGACTGACTGACAAAAACAGCAGAGGGCATTATTTTTCCTTATGTGACCTACTTTGGAATTTATATTTGTTAACAGCAGTTCTCCTGAGGTCATTGTAGAGCAACATTACCAGAATCAGAAAATCCAAAATAAATGACCAAATGGGTCTGATAGCATTGCTACTGGTGTCACAGAACCAGCTCGCTCATCAGCAAAGCCTAGAAATCCCTGAAGTGCCCCTACACTATTGCTTAAGCAAGCACATCTCATACACATAGAAAGCAATCTTATGATGATTCCTGTGGTTCATGATCAAGAACAGGGAAAATAAATGAATCTACTTTAAATTGCTCCCATAAGGCCTTTCATCTTATCCATTTTCAATGTTAAATCAAATTTCAATGAATGCTAGAAGCAATAAACCACAGTCCCACATGTTACGCAATTATTAATATGGACATGCAAAAATTAATCACAGAGACATTTTTCCTCAAGCTAACACACATACATCCAAATAATTCTCTTTTTACTCAGCTATTATTTTTTTCTTCTCACTTTGTCCTCCCTGTATGCTTTCTTCCTTCCTATGCTACTCCGCTTAGGAAGATGCATTAAAAAAAGAGCCTTATAAGAGGCTTCTATTTGGCTTGCAGTTTCTCTTAGAAATGTTTAGGAATGTATTTAGTTTTCCTTTTCTGATGGACCTAAGTGGAATCAGGCAGTTTTCCCTATGCTATTTGCTTCCTGATGGCTCCTCATTGGAAAAAAATCGTAGCAATCAAGGTAGCATGGTGAAATGTGGGAAATAATGGTTAATGGATGTGAATATCACCGGAAATTCCAGAGCCCTGCTGGAAAGCCTACTGTCCTCTCCCAGAAGTGGCATTAGCCACTTGTCTTGCTTGTCCTACAGGCTCATCCCTCTGGCAATGTAGACTTGAGGGCAACTAAAGGAAGCGCTGTGAAAAGACATAGATAACTAACAGCAAGAGAAAGATTTGCAGTAAAGCGTTGCTCCCCTGAGATGGTTTTAGCCTCTCCACAGAAAGCTGCTGCTCTCCAAACTAATCATGTTTGTGAGCTGAAGCTCTGTGGGACACACTGAAAGCCCTGGCCATTTGACAGCAGAGGAGCAAGACCACCACATGCCTCTCAAAGAGCACTTGTCCTCCGTAGACCTTCTGGTTCAGGCACTCAGCAAACAGAAACTTTCCACAGCATGGTAACATTCAGTTTATTTTGACAGGAGAAGGTGTATGGAGCAAGGGGGTACCTAATATAGGTCTTGACAATCAAAGAAGGGGAGGCTAGAATCAGTTTCCAAATTCAGATTAAAGACCAGTTGCTTTGATCTGCTGATTCCAGCTCCTATTTTAGCAGCCAACAGGGACCTTCCAAAGCTGGAACAGAGTGAATTTGGCATAATCTCACGTCCGCGAGGCCAGCTGTGGACCTAGGGCATGTACTTGGCACCGCAGGGCTTCTGCCCTGCACCACAGCCCAAGCAGAGCTGCTGCGAACGGGAGCAGCCCGGGACTGCTCTCACTGATACCAGGACCTGCATCAGAGCCTGCTGAACGCTGAGTCAGGTTAATGCAAACAGCATATGTTGATCTTGAACACAGAAATTATGTGCTTGCTACAGCAACTGCCATTTCATATGGCACATCTTCTGTAGTGGCCACAGATATTCTTCTCAATAAGATGCACTCAAAAAGAGAAGGCAGCTATTTTCCATTACCCCTGAGCGGGACTTTTGCAGAAATACATTGTTCCCAACTCATTTCTGGCTCAGGCACTAACAGGCAAAGTGCACTCCCTCTGTTTCTGGATTTCCTCCACATGTTGGCCAGACTATCATGGAAGACTTGGCTGGGAAAACAAGAAAACACTCTGTTTTAAACAGGTTAGGCCTTTAATCTAAAACTATTCTCTGCTCCTTTACTTCCCCTTACAAAGTTGCCACACAGATAGATATTTGAGTTCTGGGAGCAGAACTCAGTTCACCGTAAATAAGAAAGCAGCCTTTCGAGACCAGCTTGCACTTGGTAAGGGGTAGATGTACACTGGCTGCTTGCCCAGAGGTTCTCTTTTGCCTTAAGAGGGACAGGGAATGGGAGAGAAGGACACAGTGAACCTTTACTGTCAATTACATAAGGGGTAAGGAAGATAAAAAATTATACACTGCCATAGTATTCGGAAAACATGTTTTTTGAATTCCAAATGCAGTTCCATTAACTCTTCATATTTTCTAACTGTACAGAAAGATTTCATATCCATTAAGACTCATTTACAGCAAAAGTGTAACAGACAGGTAAATCTGTTCCACTCATGACATCTATTTACAGATCTAGGTAGCTACCACCTTAAGGGTGTTATTAGAATTATATGAGTCCCTGCCTACTAAGGAGACAAGAATATCATACATATTTTTCAGTGAACCATTTGATTTCAGTTGTTATGAGTTCTGCCTTACAAATAATTCATTTCAAATAAATAAAAAATATTTCAGGCCCACTTCCATCTCCAGAGCCATCTAGGACTAAGACCCCTCCAGCTTGTGTTATGCAGTGGCCTGCTGAGTCCTTTGCAGAGTACTGTAGAGAGCAGGATATAGTATAACATCAGATTTAAAGAGCAGGGAAAAAAAAAAATAGGCCATTGTGGTGTTACATCTCATAATTAGATGAGGGATTTTTAGTTGTTAAAGTTCAGAAGATGAAGAAAAATATACTTTTCTAAGTGGCTCCAGCTTACCATCTATGATCACAGCATTCCACCTTCCAGCTTTGTAAGGGCATAGGGAGATGGCAAAGGAAGTTTATTACTAGTATAGTAATTACCAGTATAGATGTATGAACCATGCCATGGGTACGGCATGTGTGGTTGCTTTCCATTCCAACAGGCTTCCTACTGCTCAGGAAGGCAGAATAGGTTAAACCTATCACTATTTTTTTTTCCCATGGGGATCGTTTTTCCATTTTTTTTTTTCTTTTTTTTTCTTTACAGCGAGACTTATTTTCCAGCATTTTGCTAAATTTAGCTGAAGTATTTAATGATTAGGTCCTGTATCTAACTGCATTGCTCTTTATTCTTTGCTGTGATTATCAATTAAATTCCACCTGCAGATTTGGAAAAGCACTTCCATAAACAACCAGTAAGTTATTTACATGAATATCTACTGCAGTTATTTAAGGAAAAACAACAAATGTAGGTCTCTCTAGCTGTAAAAGCTGCCTCTACAGGTTAACTAAGAGCAAATAAAATATGTATGTTCACGGCACAAATGAGACATCAGCAGAATAGAGTCTGCATAGCCCTGTCTTTCTCTTTCAATGGGAGAAATTACAAACAGACAAGATGTGAAGAGTGGAAAAAAAAGAAAAATATGGCACATTTATTTTGTTTAATTTATTTATGATACAATATTGAACATTTAATGTAAAATTAAGTAGACTAAATAGTTTATTAATTACAAAATAGAGAACATACTACTCTTGATTCATACATGTACATAATGTGTTATTATATATCAATAAAATATTTTCTGTTGATTATATACTTCATGTATTCATCACACCAACAATTTTCTAAGTGCTATACATTATTTATGTAATGTATCACTAATTACTGCAACATCAATTTTTCCTCTTTCGAACAGCCTCTTCAACTCATTTGTGTCAGGTCTTGCCAAATTAATTAGGATGCTGTGCATCCCATTATTTGACTGTATTCAGATTTCATACTGCTGTACTTTGGTTGGAAAAAAGAGATTGCCCTGCTTCTTAAATAGTTACCAGCAAGCACTATTTCTAGCTTTTTCTTTACCACCCAATGCACCTGGACATACTATCAAATGCTGGTGACACAGGCAATGAACAAAGTGCTATCTCCGACTCATTAAAAAAGGTTACTGGCTGATGCAAACATAATATACCATGTATTATTTAGCTTTATCACATGACCTTATTTAGTAAATTATTAATAACCTTACCTTAAATACCAGTTCTCCTATCAGTCCGTTCCATGACCCATCATCCTGAGGGCTCCCATACTTGTGATCCGGTGCAACATAAATTTCATATTTAAAGCCAAGGTAAGTGGCTAAGGCTTCCAACACATCTATTGAGAAGCCCTGATACTTCTTCGGTTTTCCCAGAACATTTTCAGACACCATGACAAAGGGCTCTTCCTAAATAGAAAACAAAGGAGGCAACTGTTAGCAAAGGAATTACATGCCACATTTGGGTACTGGTTTTTTTAAAGTAAAGGAGGAACTATTTAAATACTGTTTATACAAAACTTTCCTACAACACGCCGTTAGCGGTGCCTCTTGCATTCTGCGAAATGCTATTTTGTTACGTATTTACTTCAACAGAGACATTTTCTTCTCTACTATGTATTTCAGAAGTAAATCTTCTGTTGTAACATTACAACTGAAATGCTTTTCAGTAATGCCTTCTGTCTGCACTTATGCTTGGCAGGGCAGACATGCACTCATATGTCTGTCCATAAATACGGAGGATTCTACAGCACTGCCAGTTTCCACTGGCTGGGCAAACACTGTATCTGACAAATGCAACTACGAATTCATGATGTAAGGAGTGAAAAACATGGCAAAATAGGCCATACCGCAGAAACACGCATTCCTCTTGTCCTTCTGCTGTAATCTGAAGCTGAATCTAAGCTGGTTGACTTTAAATAGTTCTATCCAAAGAGTATCCATTTGATTAGTTTAGGGAGAATCAATTATGGGACTGGAAGTTTGTCTATAAGAACAATTGGTCAATATTAATAAAAAAGATGACCATAGTAAAGGATACAAATAAATACTGAAAGTTGGAATTGGTTGGTAAGATTTCCAAACAATATGCTTTTCTTTTCCTTTTTCCCAAGATCTGCAATTGTTTTCTCAATTTTTTAAATTAATATTTCTAATAACATTCTCAGAAATAGATGATTTTTTTTGCTAACTTTAATTTCTTTTTTCCCCTCTCTATTATTCTTCCTGTTGAGTATTTAATTTCTAGACATTCTCCTTCACATCTTTTTAAAATGAAACACAAAAGGAGACCATATTTCTCAGCACAAAATATATATTTGCCATAGACGGATCTCACTTATGCTTGTTCTTTATTTTCTCTGGGAACATCTGTCTGATCTACCTACGTAGAGCAAAAGTATTAAATCCCCCCCAAAAGCATGAAGGCACTGTAACACTAGGTATTTTTTTGGAACTATGCTACGTTTCTTCCTTTTAATTCTTTACATGGTGCTGTAATTTAGTATGAGTTTATCAGAAACATCTCTTCTGAGGTGCAAGAAGTTAGTTCTGGCTTGTCATGGCTTGGCCATGGCAAGTACAAGAAACCACTTCCTGACCACTTCCTCCTAGTCTGTCTAACCCACAAGCATACAGAGAAAACAATTGATTTTCCATAGTATTTGTGGCCCAAACTTGAATTGTATCTCCAGGGGCACTTTTGTTGGTGTTTAAATGATTTTTTTCTTTATTATTCTACTACTCATCTCCATCAATGACTTTGAAGCCAAGGCACTTTTCACAAATTTTTCACTAACGCTTCACTAAATATTTTTAGTTTCTTAGTATGTCACCCTATATGAACAGGTATCACTGAATTGCAGGCAGGATGTTCTCAGAATAAGAAAGCATCATTTATAAATGCTTGAGTTAACATTCATGAGGATAGCCACATGCTGAGGATGCTGCCAAAGAAGCAAGGATGCAACCAGACTGCGCTGGCAGGATGTTCTTTTCTGACTGGAGGAGATCCAGAAGAAAAACCCAAACCCCTAAAACCAAACCAAAACACAAAACCAACCAAACAAAAAATCACCATAAAAAAAAAAGCAGAAGGGTTGACTGTCTTAAGTTATCATTTCCCAGTTGTCAGAGAGAATTTCTTCCAAACTTTCCAAGATCAGCCAAATAGAATAAAAATGGAAGATAGCAAGTGCAAGTGAATTTTTAAAGTCGTTCTCCATTGCCTGGGTTCCAAGAACATTGAAGGAATGGAGACTAAGTTGATGAAAACCTCTCCTAAATGAAAACACAGAGTGAATTCCGCTTTGTTGATAACTTGGATGAGAGATTCGCTACATATAGACTCAAAACTGCTGGAAAAAAATGCTTTCACAAAAAAATAAATATTGTAATTTATCAACCTAATCACATTACGCACAAAATTCTAAAGATTTGTGTGTACAAAGGGTGTTTTAGAACTTGATAATTTTCATATTAGAAAGGATTTATTCTTATCACTTCTAAGTTATTAGAAAATAGTTGCTCATAAACTGAATTTTCACTCAGTTAAAAAGCAATTGCTAATTGTACTGATTTAAAACACTGTTTAAAATGCAGTTTGTCACAACTAATTTCAGTCTTTTATTAAGCTGCAATATTGTTTGCTGTAGAGAGATTTACAAAAAAACCCAATGTCCAGTGTGCTATACATTTAATGAAATATAAATAATCAAATAGCTTTATGCAAAGCAGCTAACACTTCCCAATTTCTGTTGAAGCCTGGAGCAGCAAAATATTTAATCTTATTCCAAATAAAACAAAACAAATTTATTGCTATGTTTTTTGGTAATTGTTTATATTTCTCAGAAGGCATTGAAAGAGGACAAAAATATTTGTCTTGATTTCCCCCCCCATAAATACTGCAAGCTGAAACTATGCCATTTGTCTTTTTGTACACTAGGAGGGTATTACGGGAGCTCCTATGGAAAGAGATACACATCCCTACAATATTGATGTTAAAATTATTGTCTCCATCCTTGAGAAAGCAGATCCTGTAGAAAGAAAATACACAAAACAAAACCAGCCAATATATTTCTCGCCTACTGAACAGAAAAATAATGAGAACAAAACATAAGCTTGTAGAAAGTAGGTGTCAAAAACTCACAAGCTAACTAATGAGTTTGGAGGTGGCAAAATTCACCTGGATGATGAAGCTTTCATTTGACCCCAATAAATTCAAGAAAATCCTGATACACTTTCTCTCCAAAGCAAGTGGTAATTCAGACTATATAAGCAGGTCTTTCTGAGAGAAGCCATACAATCGCGATCCTTGGAGATACTCAAAACTCACCTGGACACAGTCCTTAACAACCTGCTCTAACATTAGCCCTGCTTCACACAGATGCCATCCAAGTGTCCCTTCAACCCTAAATTGTTCCAGGATGCAGTGACGTGATCAAAGGAAGGCCACTGTTCCTGCTTCTCCTTTTCTTCCACTTTTGGAGACACCTCTCTAAGGGACTGATGAGCCTCTGTGGGGCAAGAGCAGACTTCACAGCCTGTAAAGTCAGGGAAGTCTGGAAAAGCAAAGAAGTCACAATGTGCATGACTGAGAAGGGAAAAAAAAGGAAATTAATGGATTGTTCCCCCTTAACTTCTTGGTTTTGCAAAATGGATGATCTGCCTCACTGGGCTGCGTAGCCATCAGATATATTTAGGGGATAGTTATACATCCAACCTCAATGGAGACCCTTTAAGAGAGGAGCTACTTTCCTTCTACTTCACCCGCAATGTGCCTCCTTGTCAACTGAATGCAGCCCTGATACAGAGGAGGGTGTGTTTAAGACTCCATGTGGATCAAAGGATTTTACACAGCGTTGTGGGTTAACCCTGGTAGACAGCTAAGCACCACACAGCCAATACTACCTGCAGCAAAATGAAAGTCAGCAGCAAACAGGTAAAGTTTATATTGGGTGAAGCTGTGCATATTGCTTTTTACAACCATAAGAAGGCAAAGTCTGGTTCCAGAGACGATTACCCCCTGAGCAAGAGAAGCTGGAAAATGTGTGCAGACTAGCACATCTTAGGAAGGCTAAAGGCAGACCCAAGGTTAAGGCAATATGGCCTAAAAAAAGGAAAGCGTTGGGCAGATGACATGATATTATAAGTACTTTGGAGAAGCAGCTCACAAAACCACTTGTCTCTACTAATTTACCTATTATCACTAGGTTTATAAAACTTTTTAAGGAAAAAGCTACACATTAAGACTGACATAGGTTAACAACATGCTACATATTAAGACTGATATAATTTAACATCCTCCTCTCACCAGAGCAACTAGCTACCTTCTCAAACAATAGCTCTGGTGATGCTTGGTTCCTTTATTAAAGTAACTCTACTACTCAACCATCACAAATCTACTCAATTTTTGTCAGGTGAATTGATCTGATTGCCAGGGGTCCAGACAAATGCCAGAGCCAGGACAAGCAATGGAGTAAGACTGTACAAGCAGAAGTGAGGAAGTACCAAGAATGTGCCTTTTTGGTATCAGGGGATGGTTAAGCAGCTCAGACATCTTATCCAAACCTGTCTTCAGATGCGCAACACAGTATTATTTGAGCACATTTCACAAATTAGGGTTTATCACTGAAATACTTGGTTGAGTAAGAAGAGTTATTATCACCAGTTTCCACATACAGAACTGAAATGCACAGATTTCATGACTTGTACAGCTGAGAAGTGAATCCAAGCATGCTCGGTCAGGGACAAATGCCTTAACCATAGACTGTTTTCCCTCTATCTTATTTTAATGCTTTAAAACATTTGTACTAACGTATGTTTCTGTGTTCTGGTGAACCATGAGTGTAAGAGCAGGAAAACCAATAGAGGAAAGCAAGCGTTAGATGAGAACAAAGGAAAGTAAGTGGTATCCAAAAATGAGATGTCTAGACTTAGGGACAGAAAAATCTTACTCTTGAAAGGACTGCTTGCCAGGGTAAAACTGTGAGTGGACAACAGAGATTGTAACGTGCCCTAGTCCAGGGAGAGCTGATAGCAGGGCAATATAGGCACGAAAAGGAATGTCACACATCCAAACCCCAGCTCTCAACCCCTGCCCCGAATTTTACACAGTGGGGAAGTACGGGATAGAGAATTTGTTTTGTTTTATTTTAAATATATCAGTGGAAATCAGAGGTTGATAGTATAGAGCTTGGAGCTGTCTAGATTCAAGATTAGTAGAAAAAAAATGCTGCACTTTATTGCTTTTTCAAACAAGATAAAGGGCTAACAGTTTTGTCTATTCAGGGCTTGAAAAATGAAGCAACACAAGGTTTTGTAAGTGCTTCAAGAGTCTAAGATTAAAAGTACAAAATATAGTTTTTATTTACTCTGATGAAATTCTCAGACATATGCCAATAATTTGGATGTAATAGCTGGTCTGAAGTAATATTTTTATACCCTATGCTAGACCACCTAATAAAGTTAAAAATAAGAAAGAAGAGAGAAGCTTTTGGGCACAGAAGACTTTCACGTTTGAAAACGAAAGGAGCAATACTCAAGCTAAATAAATAGCAGAAAAGAACAATTACTCTGAGTTTAACTCGGTTATGTTAATTAATTAGACAATCAAAGAGAAACATTGGTTTGTAACTGTGCTACAGAGGTGGGTGATAAAGTCAAGCAATAAATTCAGGCCTTGGAGGAGGCAGAGAGGGAGAGCAAGAGAATGATTGCTTGTGAAGCATTCAGGGACAACTTACATGTAGGGAAAAAGTATATCCCGAAACCCAGAGTCTCTATTTGGGATAACTTTTAAGAGTCAGTAGAATAGTGACCTTAAATTCCAAGCTTTCATAGTCATCTTTTAGTTCTCCAATGAAAATCAGGTTTTGGAGGTTCTGGTATTTTTGTATAGATTCGCTCTTTTTGGACAAATTACAGAAAACTCTTGAAAGAACAAAAAAAGCACCATTCAAATCTTCAACACATCACTCTAACTAAATACGTGAGAGGAGGAAAAAGTTGCATTCAGTGGCCTGTTTACAACAAAGTGGTGGTCTCAGCCCAGCTGTTAATGATTTTACATGCCCACCACATCATCAGGAGATCATTGAATGGGCAACTAGACAGATTTTCCTCTCTAATTACAAGGGTGGATTCTGTGGCTCTAAGTTAAGACTTATTTCAGGGTAGAAGCTGTATGGAGCCATGATACATTTATGAGAGTCTTATGCTTGCTCCAAAGATAAAAATGCCAGGATGTACTTTATAAATGGAAAAGCAAAAGCAAAACAAAATGTTTGGGATTATTCTCCTGCTCAGCTGAATCCCCTTTTCCCCTTGGCATGAGCAGAAAAACTTCCTAGCCAGGAGGCTATACAGAAATTACTAAGTAAACAAAAAGTTATTGGCTTGTGAGATCAGAGAAACTGATCACTGCTGGGATTTACAACACATATTGGGGCTTGACTCTAAAACTGCAGATGGATGGCCTTATCTGCTTCTACTATGTTTGGAAGAGAGTTTTGAAATTTGGTAATTATATGGGTGGTTAGAATTCATAAAGCATATGAAAATGACCTCTGTGTCTACTCATTAGACATTTCTGAACACACTGGGATATAATACTTTAATATTGACATTGTATTCATTAAATGGGTCTCTGTATTCATTAAATCTTCCCTTCTTCTCTACTGAAAGTAGAAAGAGAGAGGAAAAAACAGAAGCAAGAAATGAAGCCCAGCTGTGGGCAAGACTGTCAATCTGTGCTCAGCACTGACTCTAGAAACAGTGGACAGGCACATTAAATGATTCACATCATCCAAGCAGAGCCTCGGCAATCACGTGAAGTAAACATTCACTGTGACACTTTAAAACTCCCATCACCTGCAAATGCTAAGAAACTGCTCCCAAAAGTGAAATTCACTCTCATTACTGGATCTCTCAACTCCCTTCCAATGGCTGCTGGATGACCAAGCACAACCATTATAACCGACAAGAAGCACTAAGTCTCATAAACCATAACCAAAACATTTTCAAGCACAGGACGCTATTGTCTTGTTGCTAGGCATAATTACTTTTTTTCTTGACTCATAAAATAATTAGGGCCCCACTTTTAAATGTTAGCCATTTTGCATTTCTTTCCCCAAAAGATTTCAGTGAAATACGCAGCCCCAAATACTTCATTTTCTCAAGTGCTTTATTGACCACTGTTTTGGGGATTTTATTTGGCTAGGAACAGCACAGCAGCTTGTTATTTTTAATTGAACAGCAATGTACATTACTTCATGTTAGAATCAATGACCAAAATTTAATTGAAACATTTCATTCTCTCATTACAGAAATTCTCCCGCTAGCAACAGTTATAAAAGTTGCTGCAAAACATAACACAATCCCCACCCCTTAATAACACTAAAACAAAGATGAAGGTTTCAAATGTACAAAATCTTGAATAATTAAGGTATTATACTCGTTCAATATCCTATTGTGCCAACAGGCTGTGTAACAGTATTGGCATTGAAAACCACTGTTCTCAGATCCTGTGTTTTTCAAATAGACTGATTAGAAAGTCAGTTGTACTAACAGAAAAGTCGCCTTGCTTGCAACAGCAAGAAGCTAGTTCATGTCCCAGAAGCTGAATACAATATTAAAGGAAGGGGATTTTAAATTTGGCCTTTATTTACCGCTGTCGTTATGCATGTGCTTAGCCTCTTGCTTTTTTAAATGACAGTTTTATTGTCATCTTCAACAAGACATGAGTTTGTCCTTTCAGTTACAGTACTTTAAACAATTTTGTTTTCCTGAATCAGATGGTGGCTTCTGGATTTATTATGCTATTTAGTTTAGTGCTATTTAGAAGAATCACAAAAAAATTGTTAGTCAACCTCCCCCTGCTCCCCATCTCCCATTGCTCTGCAATGGGACTAAGGTTTCTTTCAAAGCGATCTATGGCAATAGTGTATTAGGATGCAGCCAAGCTTTGTGTATTGATTTTAATTCACAATAACTTAATGCACCTAATAGCTGTTTCTGAACCATTATGGTTATATGATAGGAATATGGATTGAGATTGGAATTGATTGGAGTGTTTTAAAGTATGTCTAAACAGCACAGTGCTAGCTTTAACATAGCTAGCTCAGATACTGGAATTAGCAAAAGTGTAGTATGGTTATATTAACCTGCTGGGAGCTCCATTATACTTCTTCCAGCAGCCATGCAAGAGTTCCTATTCATAACGAATTCACATAATACTTCATGACATTGCACTGTCATGCAGTTCACCTCCTTTTCTATCTTGCGTAGTATGGAAGAATAATTACAATCAGAGTAAGAACCTCTTTCTGTTTAAAAGCCAAATTTCCTATGTGCTCTGTGAACTGTATGAATTGCTCCGGAAGGAAAATATGCCCACAAAGCAGATGGGTAAGGGTCAGTGAGAAGATAAGAGCTAAGGAGCCTTGAGAGGTAGCCCTTGACATACAGATGAGTTAGGTTGGTCCTACCAGGTTTTGCATTGCACCTACCTTGCTGTCAAGCTGTGGCCCCAGCCAGGTCTCAAAACATTTGAATTCCTTGATATTCACCTCATCTAGTATATAGCACCTGCTACTTTAGAAAAATGGATTGGAAATATTGAAAACAAAAGGGGCTGGGTTTCCCAGAAGACTCTGAGATTAAAGACTCTGAGTAGTGCTGAAATATGGCCGATATAACGGCAGAGATAAGGTTACAGAGGTCTGGAAGGGATTAGCATCCCAGGTGACTAGCACAGTGTAGAAAGTTTGGGCTTAATTCAGTGTGTGGCACTAATATGTATTCTGGAAGTTTGTGCCTGTGCGGTAAGCTAGGATGCGAACAGGCAGCACCAGAAGGCACCAGAGCTTAAGGAGCAACGTTTATATGCTAATAGCTCCTGAAATGCTGAATGGGAGCGCAAGCTAGAAAAATAGTAGGTGCTATTTGCTACGCAGGGTAAATAAGGAAAAAGGGTGAAGAGGGAGAAAGACACATATCAAGTCTTCTCTTGAATGTTCCTAATAATTATAACTGCCACATAATGCAATTATTACCAACTTTCAGCCTTAAAGTTTCTATCTGTTTGAGAGCATAAGTTAAAAACTAGGGAACTTCAAGGAAAAAGCTGTCTCACTATGGAGCTAGTATGTCCCAGCACTATCTCCTTGCTTTCTAACAATACCTGGCTCAACTGAAGTCTAGATGTCTTTCCTTATTTTCAGAAATTAAAGTCTCTATGTGAAGAGCATGAGATAACATAATCAGGCTTAGAACTGCAATCAAAATGCCTGTTTTTTACAATTACATTGTTTCTAACCAGTACCTTCATAAGATGAAATCTTTACTTAAGAAGCAGTATAAAACACATTATATAGAGTCTGGGGATAACAACACTATTGCATTTCCTGCGTACTTTATATTTAAAAATACCTAAATTACAAATAATTCTGACTAAAGTTTCTGCGCAGAGTTAGGTTAACACAAACTGCTCCTGCAAAATCCTCTCCTTAGTTTGTAATTCTTTATACATGTTACTATGTTCTTTTATTCCAGTAATACCAACCTATTTTCTTTTATTTGTCTAGAAATAGATATGGTTTCATGGAAATGCAAGCTAGAAAGAATCTCTAAAACCTTCTTTCCTTTCTCTGACTCGGGATAAAGCTACCTAGACTAAGCAAGACAAACATGAACCTACTCTTCCTGGACAGACCTCTGACAAAGCAGAGTCCACAGCCTTCTTACAGCTGAATGCCTAAGTATTCTTAGCATTAGAAAGTGTAACGGGAGCTCTGAGAGCTACACTTACCTTGTGATGGGAAACATTTGCTGTAACTATTAAGAGTTTGCTTATCCTTAAACTCATTGAGAAAACTTTTGACCAATAAGAGAGCAATTAAGCTCCATTTTTAATTTTAAACATATGATAATAGCTTTTTAGGAGATTAAAAATCGGTTCAGAATCAGCATACATCCCAAGCCATTTAAAAAAATCCTCCTTACATTAGGAATGAGCAAACTAATTAAAACCTATAAAAGTGAATAATATTTTTTTTATGTCAAAATTTCAGTTTCAGGAAATGCTTGTCCAGAATCATGCCCTGACATCTGAATTCAGGTTTGCAAATTGGAAAATCTGCCCCATGAAAAGATATTCCAATACCAACTGACTTCTCCATAGGCAAAAGTCAAGTCTCGTCACACATATCTCATACCGAATGACAGCTTTCATGTCAACAACCAGGCTAACTATGAAGAATCGTAAATAGTGAGCCTAATCCTGTCATGCATCATTGCTCCTGATGACTTAGTTCATTTACCAATGAAATGAACACCTCTACCACTGTTGCTATAATTTACCACCATTTCACTGAACGTTTTTCTTGATGTGTTTGTCTATAAAAGATCTCTTCTTTCCAACTTTCTTTCAAAGATGGATATGGGCAGCAAAAAGGAAGAGAAATCAAGACACAGGGATTTGTTGCTGCCTAGGAAATTATGCATTCTTTACAACTATCAATGGAATATTCTAAAACTTCAAGTATTTTTGAAATATTTTAACTACAGCACACATGGTATATACTAAATAAGTTACTGAGTTATAGTATATAGAGATTTTATGACAGACTCCAGATAGAATAAATGACATCACTCACAACTTTTCTGTCATTCAAACTCAGGTGCATAAATGGCCATCAAAGAAGGATTTATCCCTTACAGGTAAAAGAGTAAAATATGTTTGCTCAAAACACAAATACTACAACCGATGAAGATAGCCAAGTAATGTTTCTTAACCTTATCACCTCCTAAGGCATTTCTGCTGCCATAGGAATTTCACTATGGTGCACTACAGTCCAATATGCTGATAATGTTGAGACACAGAGCAACATATAATTTAGTATAATACATGCTTTAATTAAAATTAATTTTTTAAAAGATTGTAGGCACTGATACGTAGAAAGTGCAGCCTGAGAGAATGAAGAAGGATTCACAGAAGTGCACACCATTCAGTCGTGAAAGTGGGAAAAGGATCAGGACTACATGAGAAAAGTGAGCACCAAAAAAATGGGAGAAAATGGAAGAGGCATTATCTATGAGACTATTCTGATTGTACACCATTATAAAATATTTATTCAGTATTTCCAGAGGTATCCCGCACATAATATTTGCTGCAGTTGATCTTTATTTTACAGACATTCACTGATGGTTTTGTCCTGCCATTTTTTTTATCCTTTATCACTTCTGACTGTTTGTTCCTCTGCGTATGCTTAAACACTGTCCTATTTAATCTCTCTTACACCTTTCCTTTTTCCTATCACTCTGAAAGCTACTCCAGCTTCTTGGAAAGGACTTTTGATACATTATTTAAACCAGTGTTGGAAGTCAAATCCCAAAGACATTCTCAGCTTTTAAAACCGGGACTTAGCTTCATATCTTTTCATCTTTTCTCTGAGTGCTAAGTCAATAGAAAAAGGGACTGAAGATGCAGACCTCCTGCCAGCTCGTGTCCCTAAAGACATTGTCTGCTTTCAGGTTTGTTTCTTTCCTAATCTGGGCAACAAATGCTCATGCATTTAATGCCAACCATGGAGAATTAAACTAGTCCTCATACGATAATATTCTCCCTGGTGTAAATGATGCTTTTTTTTTTTTTTGCTATGCTTGTCTACCCTTCTGCCAGCCCCTTCACTACACCATGTCCCACAGAGCCCACCTGGAGCCAAGGGTCACCAAACTGCCTCTGGTCCACCTAGCTCTGTGCAAGTACCCTAGGCAATAGCTCTCAAGAAACAGTACATGGGGAGGTATGGCAAAGCATAATTCAGTATCACTTGCTATTATTTTTCTTTCCTTCATCCTGCCTACATTTTCAGAACCATCCAGATATGAAAATACAAGCTCCTCTTTGGGAGCTGTATTGAATTTTCATGTAAAGTCATAAATATATTTTGCACTATTAGGAAGTTATACCTTATGCACTTTCAGAAAAGGCTCTGTACTTTTCAATCAAGGTGTTAATTCTTTAAAACAGGGAATTTCAAACTTTTCCCTTTTTCAAACAACAGGAGCTTTTTTAGAAACATGATTTTGTGAATACCTGCTGGCCTTTTCATTGTCAAACAGGCCAAATCTCATTCCATTTCTGATGGCTTAACATTCATATGAATAATTCATTAATTGCCACTGCTACTAAAATGATATTATGAGAGTATCTGCTGTATTCTAGCTTCCTTTTGATAAAACTGAGCAGCTGAAAAAGAGGAGGATAAACTGAAATAGCCAAAATGGATATCTAGCTAAATTTGTTCTTGGACAATTGTTCATTCAAGACACTCTGAATTTGTTTGGAGTTATTATGCTGACCTTTGATTGAGCTACATTTCAGAAACTCAGAATACATTTCAGAAATTCACCAGCAAGTCACCTGAACTTTAAAGTAACTTGTCAAACACAAACTTTGGCTGCATGTGGGGAAAGAGTCCAAGACAGAGACCTTTGATGCTTAAGTAAGACAAAATAAACCTTTTCTAGAAGTGTAGAAAGTGTGGTACTAATCCAAGTCAGATTAAAACATTGAATCACATGTACACAGGCATGACTATAGTTCCCCTCAGAATAAAACACAAAGAATTGTTTCTTATTCCTATTTATGTAGAGGAGAGAATTCCCATTAACTTCAGAGGAGCCAGGATTCACTGCCAAATGAAACCAGAGATTTCCAATTTGGAGACATACTGTAATCTGTCATATTCACAAAGAGATTTTGTTTTGGATCTGCAGATACGCAGCCCATAATTATTAAATTTATCTAGGGAAAGGAATTAGTAGATGGATGCGGATGATGAGAATTGTTCAGCACTCACTTTTTGAAGGACTGCTTTGGGGAAATTAGTCGCAATCATTTATCATTTTCAGACTGCAGAATGTTTCATTTCATAATAAGTATAATGCAGTATAACCCAGGTGCTGCAATTTGCTATCCTCTCAAATTCTACTGCAATTTTTAGAACCAGTCCTTTTCAACCCGAAGGCATAACAAAATGAAATTGGAAGAGGAGAAGGGTTGCTATCTAGAAAGACACGAGAGATTTGAAGCGTTAACAGAACAAATTAACAAATTGATGTTAACTTCTCAAATCTCAATGAAAAAGAAACCTATTAATATTCAAAGGTATTATTATTTAATTTTAACAGAAGCTTTCTTGTTTCCCTGGATTAAGACCATACTGTTAGAAACTGGCAGAATTAATAATAATAACTCATCATTCATAGTCAATAATAGATTCTTTAACAGAAATATATTGACTTAATCGAAGAATTTGTAGAAAGATGGAAAAGGAAGTATGATAAACATCATCACTAAAATAAAGTTGATGGGTGAAATTCCTCCTGCACTCACATTAAAGGCAAGAATCACACATTTTCATCACACAGGACAAATATAAATCTCCAGTTTTGTCCTATCCAGCAGATATAAAACCAGATGACAATGCACTTTCACATATTACTATGGCCTTGATTTAACTGATAGAGTTCTGTTGATTTGTCCAAACTATAACTTGAAATTTTTATTTTATTTCACAAAATTAATGGCCTTAATAGCAAATTTCCTTTGAAAATGGCTGTAAAATGAATAGGGCTTAATGAAATTCTAGTCAGTGTCTTTGTTGACCAAGTTTTTCTAAGGACGAGTTTTTCTAAATTGAATAACAACAAATAGAGGGACTAAAAGTCTAATTTTAAAATGAGAGAAAACAAATACTAATACTTTTTTTTATATAGTTTTGCTTCATTTCCAGTGTTATGGCATCCCAGCTAAGATCCCACTCAAATTGTTATATCTACTTATTCATTCTATTCCAGTAAAAATAACCTAATTCCACCATGGTAATAAGCTATGTGAATAAAGATGGGAACCAAGCTATAATTAGCAACAAGTAAAGGCCCTATAAATTTATCCTATAGCAACATATATGCTTGAAGTAATGTTATGTTAATGACAGCTATATTTTAAGTCTCAGATTAAACTGAGACTTAGAAGCCAGCATATCCTCATTAATAACCCTTACTTATGCATAGTAAGAGCAGTAAGAGAAACTGCTAGAGAGTAAGCACCCTAAATAATGCTCTGTCACCCACATGGGTGGCAGCAACACCTGTGGATATCCAAAAATTAGAAGAGGTTAGAAATAATTAGCACTTTGCAATTCGGGCATCTGCACTGCCCAACTTCTCTTCAGGCTTTCGGTTAGTAGCTTGATTTTCTGTCAGTGTCTGTCTGTCTGCCTGCCTGCCCCTCTCTCTCTCAGCCATTAGAGTTTGTATGATATTTTATCTTCCTGATTTCTGGCATTTGGGGGAAAGTACCATCAGTCAAGGGAACTGCTAGTGAAAAATATTGTTTCTGGCTCGTGAGTTTAAATAAGTATTTGCTTCCTCCCTTTATTCATGCAGTTTATAAAATCCTTGCCTCTCATCTTTGCTGAGTAATATCAAACGAACCTCGATTTGTAGTGCGGTTCACAGTTGGTTTTGTTTAGATTGCACTGATCAGCCATGTAAAGCTCTACAATTTTAAGAGAATAAAGGAAGTTTTATGCTATGAAGCCAATATGAATCATTTGTATCTTCCCCATATATTGCCTTCAGTGCACATTCTACATAAAATGAGTGTCAGTTAGCAAAATGATAAGGTAGCAGATTTTAACAAAGCACAATTCAGACTAATTGTGTTTTTCAGTAGTTGTGAATGGAAATTGTCACCAGTTGTGCTTTAAAACTGTCAACAAAACCAAATGGCTTTTGTGTGCTCACGTGAGGCAGTGCATGAGGACTGCAGTGAGGAGACTGAACTGCCATGTGCTGTGTGCTGAACTTTAAATGTCTGCCTTCTGTTTTTATTACTAATATAGAATCCTATCAGCATAACTAATGACTTTTTTGTATTTTTGCAAGTTGCTAAATATTCATGCTATAATGACTTGAAAGAAGAATGCTCTGTGGCAAGCTAACTAAAATAACGGGGGATGAAATCAGAGGAATAGAGTGGAGAGAGAAGGAAGAAGAAATAAGAAAAAAAGAGTCCAAGACTCTAATTTGAATTTATTTTGCTAGACAACATCCACAGATCATTTTTGTCAACAGAAAATTATACTGAATCAACTAACATGAGTATCAGGCAAAACACAAAGACCAGCCACTGCCACCATGACGCTATTTTGATGAACGTGCAATTAAAGTATAAAAACCCCTACCCTATTGCTTTGTCTTTTTCTGTGCATTCATCCTTCTTATTTGGTTGGGGTTTTTTTTTGTTGTTTGTTTTGTAGATATTATCACAGGAAGTTCTCTAGTGTACTAAGAGCTGGAACAGACTGGACACCCTGACAGATAATAGCTTTTAAAGATCCATAAAATAATTGGAGGGGTACAAAACTGCTCTGTCTGTGGCACTGACATGCTCTGGTGATTTCACTTTCCACCCCTGACTGAGCCTTTTCCTTCATGATGCAATGTCAGCAATGCAAACCGTGGAAACCACTCTTGCCTTGTTCTTTATAAGCAAGCGGTTAGGCCCTCAAACACTGAATAGGTAATGAAAAACATGAGTAGATAGTAGAGAGAGGGAAGTGGCTCAATATAACCTTTACAGTTCTGCAGCCCTGGGTCAACTTTGTGTTTGGGCATCGGTCCAGAGACACCTAGACATCTCATATTTGTTTCTTTTTCTTTATTTTTTTTCCACTCTAACAACTTCTGCTCAAGCAGCCAAAGTTTATGACAGGGAATACACTGGCCTGATATCACAAAATACCTTCTTATTCTGGCAGACATTTTCTGTTCAGCTTTAAACCAACAGCTTTGCTGCATCTGCTTAATGCAAGGTGTCCACACAGGGGAAGAACCTGGCTGAAGGAGCTAGGAGGGGACAGTAGATGTTTTACTGAACTAACGTTACTCACTCTAAGCTGATCTTGAATATTTTCTGAGTGCGGCAATTTGTGTCAGACTGCACTCAGTTTGGCAAGGTAACTGGAAGGCAGCTACATCTTATGAATCATTTAGAGTTTCAGCTAGGTACCTTTAGCTAACAGGACACTTGAAGTTGCCCTTTATTAGTTCATATGGTTGTGTAATCTAATTTAGTATGTGTCTGTGGAAGAAACAGGTTTTAATGTGTCTGATTCACTCTTTGAAATGAACTGTACTGAGAAATAATTTTATTCTGTGGGAATTGCTCCATTGCTCTCATATTGACAAGCTGAAATCAGACACTCGAACACAGGCTAAGTTCTTGGTAAAATGGTGTACTTAATAAAAAGATGAAGCAAGAGGAAGACAATGCACTCCTGCTAGTGCAAAAGGATGAGGATCTGCTTACCAGCACAGTCACCACACGCAGAACCACTCCTCGCATGTTATTCTCCAACTTTCTGTCTGTTAGTGACCCATTCAGACCAATGATGGGATTCCAGCAGCCGAGCTGAAAGAGAAAACAGAAATCATTTCCTCATTGCCGATAAAACTTTGCCAGTCATTCCTCTTAGGCGGCTCTAAGCAGGAACGTATAAAATAAACAGAACACCTTCTGGAATCAATGGGATGGAAACTCAGTGAAGGGCTTGCACACAGATTCATCTTTAAATTGCAAATGAAGCAATTAGGGATATCAGTTTGTGCTTTTAAATACCAGTGTGCAATGGATGACAGCATCCAGGGTTTGGGGGTACATGTATTGCTTTAGAAGAGCGCAGGGAGGACTTCTATATTAATGAAAAACATTTAAAAAGTAGTATGGCTGTAACAATATTTCTACCTTACTTTCAGTAATACGCTAATTGGAGAAATAATAGCTACCATAATTTTAGCACACTGTCTGCTCCAGCCCATCTTTCCTAGCAGAACCCTGATGAAAGGAATTACACTAGTTTTAATTAAAGCTTCTACTACTCATTGATAATGAAACAGCAGTAATTTTTAGCCAGGTTAAAAATCACATTTAAAGACGCTTGAGAAAAAGACCACTGGATAAGCACATCCCAGTATCCAGAAAGGACTGCAACAGACAATGCAGAAAAAGGAATTCAGCTACGAGATGCTTTGCATTGGTGCGCTATCGTATTTCTTGGGCTTCTATGGACAGAAGCTTTTTCTCAGGCATCTCTCCACGACTAACTGCCTTTCAATCTGAATTTAGTAGATAATGACCTGCAATTTAGCTTCTCTGAAAATATAACTTGCCTACATTCTTACATGATGGTAGATGTTTATCTTGGGTACAGAGAAACAGACCAACCAACCACTCATCCCTTAGTACCACGCACAAACATTACTGGTTTCATTTTTGGAATTCATTACCACATTCATCTGGCCTGTACAATTACCAGTGTTAAATCCAAAACCCAACAGAAGGACAATGACTGACGTCAGAGGATTTTGGGGCAGAGTCTCAATTATGGCATGTAAACTAATTGCCTATGTAAACCTGTTCTACAGACAAATATATAGAGAAAGAGGTAGGCACCTGCAGGTACCAGTTCTTGCTCTGAATTGCCTTCTCCATGGACTGTGCATGAAATCTGTGGAGGGATGCTCATCTTCTGACTCGGGTAGCTAACTTAAGCCTCTAAACCCAGGTGGTTTTCATGTCTCTCTTTAAAGGCACAAAAGGTCTTGCTCTGACAAAAACAAGATTAACATCAGTACGTTACTGCTGGGCCCAGTGGTCTCTACTAAGACTAGTCTCTCAGAGAATTCAACCCTATAATGTGTGAGAAATATAAATTGTAAAACATCCAAAACATTCCTGTACTTTAACACACAGTCACAGAAATGGCAAGGTGCCTGAACCAGCTGAAGGGGTCTGTGAAAGAAGGGAAGTACCTTTGCTGACAGTGATTGAACACAACTTTACAGAAAGCGTTATTTTCAGTTCTTCATGGGAAAAGCCTTTCTATATGTGTTTCATAGATCTTTCAAAGTGAGACACAAAACAAGCAACAAATTCCAAGTACACACATTTAACAGTTTAAGAAGTGGACCATTTGAAATATTTGTTTTCTTCATGACACCCAATAGGCTATTTTAGAGCAACTTCTAAATTATTTAATTTCAATATATTCATATCAATTCTTTGAAGATGCCTTCGTAAGAAATGGATGCCTCAAAAAGTAAAAAAACCAAACCTTCCTGTGATGATATAGAGATATGTTTCCCCATAGAAGATGGCCTTAAAACAATGTAGTCATTTATCTCTGCCATTTTCAGAAGTGCTCAGTGCTGTCTTAATCCTTCCCATTTTGAAGTGAAGGTCATACTCTTGTCAGTGAATGAACAAGGGTAATGCTGAGCATACTTTTAATCTCAAGTAATAACTAAATCAAGGATCTACTCGATTCAGAACTCCAGCAGAAGTCATTGAAAGTAGCAATAGGATATGAGGAGGAACTTAAGTATGACGCGTCGTATTAATCTCTTGCAATTACTTATCTTTCCAATAGCTATTTCTAAATAAAAGCACAAACTATCACTCCTTGGTTTCCTCACTTCATGTTCCCATCTGATCACAATGACCAACAACAGATTATAGTAGCCATTTCTGCTTCTTCTATACCTCCACAGCGTGTCTAGCTGTTCACAGCAGTATGGATGCACTAGTGACATTTCCAGGTCCTCATCATTCCTCTGGCAAAGCCCTCCAACACTTTGAGTTGAATAACCTAATTGCTGAAGTGTGTTACCTGTAATAATGCAGTGAAATGTAGTGAATGTATTTGAAGTGTGTGCACCATACACTGCACGTGATAAACCACTGCCATCCTATAAAGCAAAGCATTTGATAGTCCACATTTTCTGTATTAAAAATACTGAAAACAGCACTAAGTTCAGAACACAAGTACATTCAATTAATTCGGCGATTGTCATTCTCAGTCACATAAAGAAACTAATTAGAAGTTAGATCTAATTAGCATATCCAAATGTGTTGGAAGTATAATTACGGCAGAAACTGTACTGCTTTTGCCAGATTTAAAACCCTAGGAAGATACTGAAAAGCCTTTGTATCCTTTTGAGGTTAAAGTCCATTTTTAATTAGGTACATCAATATGTACATATTTATATAATTTACTTTTTAGCCCAACCTGTTCTACCTTTTTAAGGAAAAAAACCCGAACATAACTGATTCCTGGAAATTTAGCATAGCACTAATTTTCCTTTAAAAAGGCACAGTTTATTTTCAATTATTGTTCATTTAATTTTCAATTCAATTGTTCCTTTACGCAGCACAGTTATGGCGAAGACAAATGTGCAGTGCCTTGCCAATAAAGTTGAAATTGATTTTGAGTGGGAGCTGCTTACTTTTATTAGGTGAAAATGAATCAACATTTATCGATGACTATTTGAGCTTGTCATTGCAGCAAGGAGCAAATGTAACTATTGCTGAAACAGCAAGGCGGGGGTGATATGAAGCTACCTCTTCAGCCCTACCTCTCACTTAACCAGTTTTGCAAAACATTTGTTGCTTCTGCATTTACTTCCTTTTTCTTTTGTTCTGTCTCTGACAGTTGAAATGAGAGAATAGATCAGGCAATAACAGCATCTCACACTGATCTGGTTGATTTTTGTAGAACAATATGGGTGATGGGAACTCTCTATTGAGCACAGTACTTGTCTTCATACCATATGAATTTTGTCATTTATAGTGCTTTGTACTTCAGGTGCAGTTACTTTTGTTTATTTTAATGACAGCATTCACTCTTCTCCATTCAGATATAAAATGAAGATGGAAAAGTTGTCAGTGTTCTGCTTCCTTTGATATCCAATTTACAATCTTGTTCTGATCATCCCACCTCCCCACTTGTTATCCCCTCTGTCATCATTATTAGAATGGGTTTCTCTCTCCTGTTTTGCTGGCAGAGCCACCTCCCTTTCCAGTGGTGCTTCTTCATTAGAAATTTTTGCCTATATGAACTATGTGTTATGGAAGGTCTGTAATTTGTATATCGGTATTAAAATAGGCAAAATCTATTTTATCTATAGCTGCAATTTCCAGACACTGATTTATAAGGAACTTGGAACACTGAAATCTATAATGCCTTTATGATAGAGCTTACAGCCAGACTTTTTCCCCTACTTCCTATGAAATTAGTGAACTCTGCTGAATACCTGAGAGCTTTCACTTTTTTCTGGCAGAGTAAAATGGAGATTAAAACTGTGACAAGAAAAATACATGGGCCTGGTGTGATCACAGTTGAGGACAATCACATAGAATAAGTAAAACCAGAATACTGATACAAATGCATTACTTAAGTGCTTGTCACTCCAGGAGAGTGTAGAGTGTTCTGTTACTTCAGTTAATATAGAAAATATATAGGAACCAGTTCATCCAGCACTGTAATGCAACCACCTCTGAACTCAGACTGCATCACAGCCACATTACAAAAAAGTCAAGAGCAGAAAACATTTTAGAGAAGCTGCAAGGGAAATCTGAAAGATAAAACACCATTACATCTGCAACTGGAATCAATCAGGACACCAGGATTACTATCACTCCGCTTTCCTTTATTTTCGTGGCATTAAAAAAAAAAAAAAAAAAAAAAAAAGGAAAGAACAAGACCTTGGCTTTAGTACAGACAGCCTGACAAAAGATTTCCAGTGGAAATGCCCACCACTGAGCACTGTTGAGGAACCTCTCCATTAGCAGCTTATAAGAGAGCCAGTCACCCACAGAAATACCAGCTTCCTCACCTGCAGTTCCCATATGTTCTTCAGAAACTCCTGTCTCAATTTTTACCCAGGTCCAACCTGCTTTAGGAACTGACTTTTTCCAAGATATGACTTCAACAGAAGAAATGCCTGTTAATAATGTCCTTTACCATTCCAAAGCATAATAAATTCACATGACTGGAAAAGACATCATGAAGCTGTCATGAATTGGCACTCAGCTAGGAGATTCTAACTTGCAGGTGTGCTGGGAAGACTCAAAATGGGATAGACAACAAAAAATAATGAAGAAAAAGGTTTTTTTTGTGATGTGTGGATTCACCATTTATAAAATTTGCTAGGACACCAGTTTAGGCAAAATTCAAACAAGACAACATAGAAATAGTTTTGCACAGAGTATTCCTGATGTCTCTTGTGGGCTGTTGTTTAATATGTCCAACAGCGACTGGGAAATCAGAGACTAAATCCTATAGATTAAAGACTATGTCTCACAGAAGAAATGCCAGAAAAGATATGTTTTGGTTGTCATTCTGATACTGTCAGTTCTGAAAAATTTAGTCGGCACTCTGTCACCTGGTTAAAGAGCCCTTTCAGTTCAGCTCCCTAGCCAGCACCCAACAGCTGGCCAACCAAATCTGCAAAAAGTCTGACGGCCAGGGGTTAACTGAGGGCCTTTGTACTCCTGGGCTTGGCTAAAGAAACAAGGATCAGTTTTGTTCTTGACAGCAATTTCCTAATACGATTGGTTAGCAGGAAAGCTTTCTGTGTTTAACTTCTCCCTTCACTGGAGCTTAGGTAATAGTCAGCAAATAATAAGTTGTTAAAATCAATAGAAAATACTGTGTTCAACAAATTGGATAATGTATAGCAGCACTTGTTTCTCCTACATTCTGTGTGGTGAAACCTATATAGTTCTGTGCATTCAGTTAATTATTTTGTACAGTATGTTTTATTACTTTAATTTGTCTCTGGACTAGAAGGAATGCCCTGCCCCTGGAATCGCTTTGTTATTTTCAAACTATATTAGGAGAACGTGAATACCCAAGTTTAGTTTTATATCCAGTGGCTTAAGGATTATAATTGCAGCAGTCAAGGTGGTCTATTTGTTTTATTAACCGATCATAGACACAAGTGCAAGTGACCTAAATAAGTATTTCTTTCCTCAAAGCCAAAGCACATGGCAGAATAATGCTGCACACAGTTAATAAAATGTTTTGCTTTGGGGACTGCCCAAATTTCCTTTTCTTATTGAATTGAAATAAAGAAGCTAATGGAAAGTTACCTGCTGGTAACTTGCTATTTGTTTGCCCACCAGCTCTTGACTCAATATTTTCTCAAGGACTCATGCACCCAGATTGGTGCCAGAAATTATAACTGGATGTTTTAGACCACTGACAAATGTTGAATATATGGGAAAAAAAGCATAGACTGCATAGCTGTTCTCACACTGTGTGCTCCACTCATGAAGCTCATGGTTAGCGCTTAGGCCAAGCTTCCAGAGGAACTCTAATGGTATGATTTCTGGAAAGTGTAGTAAATCACCACATCTCAAAGATAATGAACCATCTCCCCAAGCCAGTGGTGTCATTCTAATGTTCCCTCACTTTTTTTCCCCCTTCATCTCTAGCTTACTTTCTCTATTACTACTTTCCCTTTCATTTGAAATTTGATGGTTTTAATCTATCATTTCCCACTTCTAAGTGTCTTCTCTTTTATCTTTGGAAAACACCCTTTTTTCCTTCTCTAGTCCTCTCTGTGAATTCAGTACTCCCAGCGGTTCCCTAACCTGTGGTTATCTTGCTCTTTCCTATATTGCAATGCATCTTGCCATTGCTTTGTGTATTTCAGCATACTTTCTTTCCTCTTTGCTTTTCTTTCCCTTGATCTTCCCTGCTGTTTCCTGTGCCTTTTTCCTGTCTTGCTCTTTTTGTTTAGGGCTTAGGTTGGTAAAGGGACCTCACTTTTCACTTTTCACTTCACGCAGCTTTGACTCCTCTTTCAAATCACTTTTGGTCCTTTCTCTTTAGCCCTTGGATCTGCTTTTCTCTCAGGCAGTCCTCTCTCTCTGGAAACTTTCCCCCAACTTCTTCCTCTCCTCTCATGTTATGAGGGAGATGGGACTTAACAAAATACATTAATGTATGGCCCTGCTTCTCTTGCTTTCACTTTTCATATTTTTTTCACTCCTGTGAAAAAATTTTTTCACTTTTTTCACTCCCCTGAAATCCCTACACAACTCTGAGGAAAAGACCCAGGCAAGGATATTAATGAGCCAGATAGTGATCTCTTTCCCACTGCCTCCATATTTCAATTAAAGTGAAATACTCAGAAAAGCCCCTTCTTTGACCCAACGCAGACGTTGCCCCTTTGCCATTTGGTGACTGCACTGTGGATCGCTGTGCAGGAAATCTCCCATGGAAAATCCAGGTGGTGCTCAGGGATTGCCGTGGCAGCAAGCATTCACAGAGAAAGCATCCGTACTTCTTCATTCGTCCTGTACCACAACCCAGAGCACAGAGAAAGCACATGCACGCAGGCTACTGGCATGTTCTGGCATTGCCTGAATGCCAAAATGACCTTTGTGAGGAGGCAGGTTTTGTTCTCCTTTTGCTGAAAATTGAGGTAAGAGCGTAACAGCTGACAAGAGCAGGTTGCTGGTGGCTGGGATTTTTGGTCAACAGCTACAGAGAGGCCAGTAACCACCTGAGTTGAGTAACACACTTACTTTTCAGACTTTGTGATTCGACCTGACTTGGCCATATATCACCCAGAATACACTGTGAACAACAGGAAGTTGGGAAGGAAAAAAAAAGCTTCAGTGAAGACAGACATTAGTCATTAAATCTAACATCTACTTTTATGTAATATATTTTACTGTCTAGATTCCATGTCATAACCTTGTTATAGTTTATCAGGTGACCTAAATAAATTAACTTAAAATGACATAGACAGACTCTTTCTTCTCCAAAAAAAGAGAAAGAATAATCTTTTCCCAAAACACACATACACACACTTTCTTTTCTCTTCAGGAGGCAAACCTTCCTTTAGACTATCAAAGTTCTTCATACTGCCAGAGTAAAACTCATGAATATCACTCTCATTTTACACTGAAAGCTTGCTCACTGATGTCTGAATTATTCCAGGGAAATTGATAATACCAAGTAAGTTCAGGTTTGTGTGCAGTTTAAATACAGTCACTTTGATTTTTAATTGCAAATCCTCATCTCCTTTCTCATTAAGCATTTTAAGAGCTTACAAGGATGTCTTTTATCTAAATCATGTAAGGTCTGAAAAAAAAATTAAAAAAATCAGAGTTTATAATTGAACTTGGTCCATTTCGTGCTGGACACCACTGCATCTTTATGCAATCAAAGAGAAAAATACTCAAAGTTACTAATCCAGCTCATATTAGATCACAATATATAAGATTTATGTATCATACCAAAACCTTTGATCAAACCTGATCAGTGACAAACAATGAAAAAGATTGTTTTCCACTGGGTTGCATGAAGCTCCCTCTCTACAGGTAGCAACAAAATGTGCGCAGCACATTTCAGCTTCTCATCAGTTCCCTGGGAGTACACGAACATTCTTGAATAGACTCCTAGCTTTCCCTTCAGCTTAATAAGGTGCTTTTTGGGGATTGGATTTTTCAGAAAGAGTTTGATGAGGTGGAATATAAACAGAAACTGTTTGCACTGTTGAAGGGCTCAAAAATTCTGGGGGTAGCGTTCCAGAAAGAAATCAAAATTGTAATAGCATAGAACAAAACCAGCACTGTTTCACTTGGAGAGAAGTGGGTTTACGGAGCAGGATTCTGAACAAACCCAGTCCAATAAACCACGTAAGTGAATCCTTCAGAGCAAACTGGCCTATGCTGAATGCCCTGCTTCTGCAGCAGACCGCTGCCAATGCTGAGTTACTCCACACTGCATTGCAGTCTGCAGGTCTGTAAGCAGGCACGCTGAGAAGCACCTTGTCTTTTTTTTCTGTAATGAAAATCTCCCCTTGAATATAACCACAAAATTAGCAGTCTGGGAGTCAGTTCTGGAAGTAAATCCACATGGAGAATGGTCTATTAGCTTCATCATGCTCCAAGTTGGGAAGAAAAAGTAAGGCTGTTGTCTAGCTCCAGCCCAGGAGCTGCAGTAGTAGAGCAGTAGTACAGACCTGTGCTTGTACTAAAGAAATCTGTGCTTGTTTTAAAGGCAGCTGACAAGGAACGCTGTGTTTAGGTACATGTGGGGCCCAATGAGGCTACTGAACACCTGGACTAATCTCAGTGGCACCTCTTTAGCCCTATTTTTGAAGTGTAAGCAGAATTATCACACCACTGCTCACACAGAAATGCATCAATGAACTCTATATCTGGTCATCTTTTCATATGAAGCACAATGTTATGAAGTATACTTTTTTTCAGGTATAACATATGGGAATCTCCCTGTTTTTTTGGCAGGCTAAAGGATTTTAAATGAAGCAATACTCCACCACTACTTATTCAAAAGTAGATGTATTTATTTATTTAGCTACTGAATACTCCATGAGCAGTACTGCTGCTGTGATTTTCCCTATGCATGAAAAACAAGAGTTGCATTCAGAGGACTTGGGTATAGGGTGGGAAATGTTCCTAGGATGCATATACCATGGAAATACATGTTCTGAAAACCTTTGAAAGAGGACACCCTCATTTTTAAATATATACCTACAATTAGCATGTTTGGCATTGCTACATAATTCTTCAGCATGAAACACAGAATAAGAAACAGACACAGAAAAACACATCCCTGCCTTACTCAAGGCACTGATGTACTGGCATGAAAACACTCCTTCTAAATCCCAGATACAAAGTCAGAGAGGCATATGTGATAAGATACTATTTTTATCTCAAAGAATGTGGGTCCCTGTCTCCTCAGACATGTTCACCCTCTCATCACCAACATGAGAGGCAAAGGAATTAGTATGGAGGTAGTGTGAGAACATGCACCAATGTTCAGTACAGATGATATACATATCTTAAAGCATGTTTGTACCTGTCTAGAAGCTGTTCAAACTTACACAACATCAAAGTAACTTACACCTTCTGTTGTTCAGCACAGAATTTTCCAACTCCTTCTTAAATGTAGTACAAAGAAAGAAAGATCCGACAAGAGCTTCTCCTATTCATACCTGTCAGTGCAACGTGCTTCCCAGGCACAGGGACTACAAAACATCTGCTCACAAAGCATCAACACCAATGACAAAAAAAAAAAAACCAAAAAAACCAAAAAACAAAAAACTGATGGAGCATGAGAAATTCACATGAAAGACCAATTTAACTAATTTCCATTTTATATATGCATATGTGAAGGCACTCCTGAGAGTGCTTAAAGAATGGAGATGTTTGGTGAAAGGAGGCAAACCAAAACAAGTTTTTACTTGAATATTGCCTTCAAGTTTCCCACTACAGAGAAGCTAACATGACAGTGCAGCAAGCGCAGCACTAGATGATAAACTGCTTTCTGTTGATTCTCCAGATTCCCATGAGGCTTAAATGGGAAATGCAGAGATTGAAACAATCTTTGCTTACACATAGATCAATACTCCATTCCTAAATCCAGGATTTATTCTGTGTTGGCAGAAAAAAAAGAGGTTTGCTAAGTTGGATGTCACAAACTTACTAGCTTGATGCTGGCTAGTAAATTAAAGCAGCATTTTGTCACTGATATGTTATAAGGTATTATTCCAGTATAACCCATGCTCACAGGGTGTATGGCTAGAGTGTCACCAGTTTTCAGTGCATTATAGACCAGATATTACAAGTGATTTACTGGATCATATATTTTTGAGAGTTTGCTAGTAAAGCAAACAAGGCTGTGGGGTGTTTTTTCCACTCCCTCAGCACAGAGCAGCTTCCTTAGGAATCAGAACTGACAGTGAAGAAATCAAAAAACTTAGCATAGCAGTGACCAAGCAGAGTACCAGTACCAAGCAACAGCTGAAAAGAAGCAACAGCTTTTTCTGAAGGCAGTTTTTGGACCATGAGGCTTGGGGCAGTGGAGAACAGAAAGGTCAAGAGTGAATTTGAGGAGATGGTCGTGGCCAACAACCTGGATTATGAAGAGGAACTTCTTCCTACTAAATGCAACTGCAATGAGAGCAGATGTGTTCACCAAGAGTCCTAAAGATAAGCACAGGGGCCAGGAGCACTGAGCACTGGGAAATCTTTGAGGAACTAGGTCATGATCTGTCTTATACCAGGGGTCCTTCCTTCCTTTTGGTCCAGATAAACCTTTCTAAGATTTTTGCTTCCAGATGATCTAGCCTTAGTTCCAAAGAACAGGCCTTTTTAGCATCAATAAACTGTTACTGAAATTATTTCTGTGCTAGAGGCTCTGACAGAACTGCTGTGCTGATAACCAAATGTCATACTGATAATGATCAAAAGCAATTTCCTCTCTACCAGCACTATAAACTCACCTTCAGCACAGACAACACATTCAGCTTCTTTCCTTTCTATATACCACAGGACATCTGCTACATCATTACATAGCAGAAAGGCTGTCCCTAAGAGAGACCTGTGTTCCTACAGCCTTCTGATGATGCCCTCAATGACACCTCAGAGGCATCATCACCTGACTACCAGGAAAAGTGTAATGCTGATTGCACAGTGGGTTTTGCTGGTGGTGATGGTGTACAGCAATCACAGCTGAGAATTAGACTGTACAAAACTGTTCAAAATGTTTATGTTACACTTGTGTGCATTACACAACATATATGGTTTAAGGCAAGTTTGGAGCCCACTGTATTTACTACTAATCAGTGCTCCACAGAAGAATATCTAAACCCTAGCAGGATCTGTTAGTATCTAGTTCAATGGAGCCACGTACAGGAGTGGGTGCTTCTGTATTAGAGAAGCAGAGGCATGAGTGAGCATAAATTTCATATGCTGAAGTAAGGGTGGGAAAAAGGTTGCCTATTAAAAGAAGGGCTCAGATGAGTAACATAAACATTTTGTAAAAAAGTGAAACATTTCTATATGCCTATTATTTACTATCGAAAATATAAAAAAGCACCACAATAAAATAGCATTACAGAGGCAGGCTATGACTCTCTCTGATGCATAAAAACCTACTCTGACAATTAGACACAAAGTTTCTAAGAAGTCTTTGAGAAGTGCTAATAACAACAATAAAAAAATCTCTTCTGCTTTACCATCAGTTGGACAAAACTGGAAAGTTAAAGAATTTTGGGAAGGAAAAAGCTGAGTTTTGCCTACAAAGACAAAACATTTTTAGTAGATTGCTCTGAAGAACCTGAATGGTTGAGTGTGAGTGATTTTACAAACTCAATGCTCCATACAGTGCAAGTATTTGCTCTTATTATGGTAAATAAGCTTGTCAGAACAACCTACATATCATAAACATTTAAATGGCAAATGATATATAGTAGAATACCTGAAGGCTTAAATAAAGGATCATTGTGGAAAATAGTAAACCATTAGTTTAAAAGATGATTTGACACTTCTAATAAGCTCTCTCTAGAATAGCTGAATCAGTAAAATAAATTTTTATTACAAATGAAAATCACTGCTCTAATGACACTAGAATTTGCCACAAAAAAATCAGCAATATATCTTAGTAATTAAAACTACAGAAACATATTATAAAACTATCTTGCAAAGGATGGGAATTATATTTGCTAGTACACTATATTCCCACAATAGATCCTGTTTAGCATACACAATGCTGAAATTGTATAAAGAAACTAAGAACTTTAAACCACTGAGATTGTTTTTAGTTAATTTAATATTGAAAAGCTCCTTCTAAGAACATACTGTGGCATATATGGCAGTGATTATTTAACCAACTAAGTAGTTGTACAGTGCTTATCACTACAGTGTTTCTAGGATTTAATTTTAAGAGATAATATCAATTTTAAAATATTTTTTCCATTTGAAAAGATCCATTACTTTTAAGAAGGGAGAAACTTCTACCTTAAGATTATATTAACAAATCAGTAATTGGGCTCAAATTACCTTCTTGAGCACATTACAGCCACTATACTTGCCCTTTGGGCACATTACAGCTACTATATTTGCCCTGATCTCTTGGTGCTTCCCATTTTCAACAGCACCCACTTGACATGACTGTAAACAATCTGAGGTAGGAACTATGTTACCATATACATTAGTAACCTGTGTAATGGAGCTTTTTACTGTAATCATAATTATCATTAGAGATATAGCCCAAATCAGGTGTTTTGTCCTCATTTTTCCCCAAGTTTCAGCTATACCTTGTTTACGTTGCCTGCATGATAGCTACCAGGCTGTTTCCGCTGTATAACCAATTACTGAGGGGTTGGAAATGTCCAAGAATTCTCTCTCTGTAAGATCTATCCATGGATATGCCAGAATCACAGCCTTTATACTATGCTGATGAAAGTAAGTATGTTAAGCTCCTTCCCAAGAGAAGAGAGAAAATTCTTCAGTTGGAAAGGTAACTTAAAAATAATAATATCCCTCCAAATGTTAGGCACAGCCCAGGAACAGAATTCTGGAGTCCTATTTCTCAACAGCCTGTGGGTACCACTGCACTATCTTCCAATGCACACTCAAAGCTTTTCACTGGGGACACTAATTATCTTTCAATCAGTAGGCCCAAAGGTTAACAGCCATGCTACAGAAGGTGTAAATATCTTCAGGGCTAAGAGGACTTGCTTGAAAGCTGACTCTTGTCGGGACTACTCCTGTCTGAGTGTTCATGTCCATTATAGTTGTGACAGAGAATTTTACTGGTTTACAGAAACTTAGAAAGAAGGCATTACTACTATAGTTTCAGACTTTAACACAAACTTCCCCTACTTATTATCTTTTTTTTATTATTATTATTATCATGGTCTTTTAAAATTTCACCGTCAGACTAATCTCCATCTATGCAATCCCATGTAATATGCTGTAAGTCCGCTACTTCATGCTGAAGAGAAAAAAAGTCACAAGAGCCTGTTACCTGGGGTGGCATCTATCCATTGTCTAAAGTGGAGATGAAGGCTATTAGCCTGTCAGCATTAGTTCTGATTTAAACACTTTACTCTAGACACTTTCATTAACTGTGTTGACATAGCTATATATTATTAATTTAACCTGCACTTCATTGCACTCCTAATATGCGATCATGTTTTGCAAATGTGAACCTGAATATAAGGCATTCGAGGCTACAGTCTTGGTTGGTGTAAGTCAGAGTATTTTAGTGAAATAAGCCTCATTAGTCTAGCTGAGGATCCAACCCTATCTCTACACCTGCAAATACAACTATATTTCTTCCTAGAATAGGTCCTGAATATGTCTCCATTTTTAGTACAACACCTGGGATTTATGCTCAGCTCACTTTTCATTGCATTAAAACATTCATTAAAATGAGAATTTGTACTGTTATAGGAAAGGTAAAATGCTTCTATGCAAGATGCACTAAAACTAAGTGAATAATTCATCTATTTTTCATATACAAATTTATTCATGGAATAATATCCTCTAATAGCTTCTGTTATGGAGATTACAGGCAGTTTCCCCAGAGCATTCAATAATCAGAAACCTATGCTGGTTTGTTTGGCTGGACACATTGCCCTTACAGAACATCTTTGTCTCATGATTGGACTATCGGCTTTCTGGCATGAACATCTGCATTTATCAATTCAATTCTTACCAGCTTTAAAACCCATAAAAATACAGACTGCATACTTTCTAAAGTAAGCATTAACAGTAACTTAGTGTAAGCATTACACAGCACATGATAGTCCTACTCTCAGTAATTGTCATTCTGAGCTTTTAGCAAATTTAAAATCCTTGAACAATCAAAACTGATTAAGTCCTTAGGTAAACAAGCAGTGGTAAGTCCAAGCCCCTGGCACCCAAACCAGTCTGTCTAGTTGCTTTGTGATTTTTTTAAAGATAGATCTGAAAACTCAGAGAACTATTAACAGTGTATTAAACTATAATATATTCACTAATGTCCTTCTCCCCCAGCTAATGGTATTCATAATTGTCTCACTTCAGTAGCCAAGAGAATTTCCTCAATATTCCTTTGCAGTTACTTCTTATATGCTATTTCCCTGATGAAAACAAGGTTTAAGCCACTCCACCAGGTCTATTCCTACCTTTAATGCACTGGCATCTTCTGTTCCCATCTCCAGATAGCTATTAGGGTCGTATCTCTTTTGAAAAAAATCCCCTAATCAACCCAGACTATTTCTGTGCTAATTATCGCTATGCTCAGAACGACTATATTGAACAGATAACCTTAACATACACACATTATTTTGAATTGTGTAGGCTTCTGTCTCCCTGCTCATATAGAAGTGTCATTGTAGCTCTGCTGGTGTAATTCTATGAACAGGCTAAGCTTGTAGAGAGAAGTAATATCTTTTATCAGACCAAGAGATATAGTCAGGGGAGAGAACAAGCTTTGGGCTCAGAAAACTAATGAAAGTCCTCTGAGACAAAAAAGCTTTCTTGTTTTTCCTCCAACTGTATTATTTGGTCTTATAAAAGATATAAACTTTTCCCTATAGGCCTGACTGTCCTTGGTTATAATAGATTACTTACAACAGAGATAGGTCAAAAAGGAGTTGTAGAACAAAATAAAGTAAGCCAAAAAGCCAAAAACACAGTTAGGGAAGGTAAAATCATGGCCTGGATAAATAGCAACTCCTTACATAAATAGCCTGCCTGACAGTCCTGAAGATGGTCTCTTCAACCTCAACACCATGATAGGATTGCTTGCCAAGACTACTAACCTCTAGACCAAAACACACTGATCAGTTTTTTTGGAGAGAGTGCACAGGTGAGTTGCTAATTAGCACACTGTCAGCTATCTGCAGACAGCAGGCAGGAAACTGGATGGCACTCAGGTGAAGTTATGGGCAAGGGACCTAGAGACAACAAGCACAGAAACAGCTGAGGAATACGCTTTCTTTGCCTGAATCTTTACTGGCAAGGTTTGTTCCCGGGCTTTCCAGCTCCTGCACCTAGTGTCAGTCTAGGGGAATGAAGTACTACCCACGACACAGGGAAATCAATGAGGGGATGCTTAAACAAGCAAATGAGTCGATGGGACTGCATAGGATATATCCGATAGGGCTGAAAGACCTGGTGGATGTCGCTACAAAACTCTGGTATTTGAAAGGTCAGAGTGACTGGAAAAAGGCAAACATCACACTCACCTTCAAAAAGCACAAGAAAGAGGATCCAGTGAAGCAAAGACTGGCCAACGTAACCTCAGTTCTTTGCGGGATTATGGAGCAAATCCCTTTGGGAGGCATTTCCAAAGACACAAAGAACAGGGAGGTGCTGAAAAACAGCTGGCAGAGATCTACCAGCCAAATCAAGCCTGATCTGCTGATTGCTTTCTGCAGTAAGGAGGAGTGTCTTCATGGATGAGGAGATGGCAGTTTGCTTGACTTTAGCAAGGCTCTTGACATGGTCTATATTCTTGTAGCCTGGGCTGCATTAACGACAGCATAGCCAGCAGAGAGCTAGGTTTGTTCAGCTGGAAGAGGAGGATATGAAGAGGAATCTTATTGCTGCTATAACTGGTGAAGGGGAGGGTTACAGAGAAGATGGAGCCAGACAGCTTAGTAGTGGTGCACAGTGAAAGAATGAAAAGCAAGTCATAGGTTACAGCAAAAGCAATTCTTTGCTGTTAGAGTGACCGAACACTGGGAACAGAGGACCAAAGAGGTTTTGTTTAAAAGAACCAGCTTTTGTGTCACTGCAAACTATGATTTTCCCAAGAAAGGAACATCATTGTAGATGTCATTACTCAAAGGTCATATAGTCAGCACTGTTAACAAAACTAAGAATTGGAGGGAAGAAGGGAAGGACATGATCCAGGTCTCCAATCAGACAGCACTGAGATGCCAGGCATAATATAAAACAGAAGTGAAGGACAGCTCTTTCCATCTGAAGGTGATGCTCTCTGGGCATCAAGGCAGGACATCCTGTCCATGTGCTTCGCAGGCAGTTGATGTCTTTGAAATGGGAAATCAAAATTCTGTAAGTAGAGTGAAGAAAACTGTTGGAGATTTTAAAGCCTTTCCTTCATCCAAGCAATATCTATCTGTATCTTCCATCTAAACAATCTTCTTTTCCTATAAGACTCTGATTCTTCAAATCCCAGTTTATCAATTAATCCAGATTGCTTTTTACAGTAGACAACTGTTCTTCTAGTTGTCTGCAAATTTTACCAATGATGATTGTCTAGTTTCTTGAAGAAGGTTGATAAAAATATTTAAAAGGAAAACAGGCCATTTTGCTTGAATATAAATAGACCTCAAAACCAGCAGCAGCTGGAATACAGAATCATAGCATAAATTGATGTATTACCAGACAGGTATAATAGATGGAGGTTTAATCTGTAATTATTAAGGTTACCCTGTAATTTGTGCTACGAAGCATCCTTTTTTAATTTGTTTGATATTGGCAATTTGAACTACATAGGCTGAAGTTTTCCAAACCAGATGTCAGTTCCGGGTAAAATAAACTCTGTCATAACTCATACACCCATATCATTTGAATTATGAAAGCTGGTGTTCAAATAAATTGGTCATTTTCTAATTTCTGAGTAGTATTCAACCTTAGAAATGCTTTAAAACCTTTCAAGTGATAATACAGTAGGTACTGTTTTAGCATAACTTCTACCAAGTTCCCCTCCTACTATTTTTCTACTTGTTTCACATTTTCTAGCTGGAAATGTTCCAGATTTTGTCTTTGACTGGCTGACGTTTAATTTATTTTTTTTAAAACTAGGGCAAAATTTTTCTAACTGTTTGCAAAAGGAAAATTGCAGAAAAAAAGTATTCTCAAAATTAAAAAAAAAACCAAAAGGTGTCATGACCTACTTTTAATGCTATTTCGGACAGGAAGCTCAATTCAGCTAGGAAACAAAGTCTGTGAAAAGTTTGCATATGCTAGCTGAAACATTTCTGAGATAGGCAAAGAGCTCCATTCGCTATTTTCACTTTTAAACTGTCCTACAACTCAGGTGCTAGATCATCTTGGTAAAATCTGCTTCAGACAAAATTTGAAAATCCTGCTAATATGCCTTTTCTTGACAGAATGGGACAGAAGTCTTAATTCATAGCTCAGAACACCAGAATTCGAGCTTTAGATTTTAGCAGGCTTTTTAGAGATTGTTTTCAATCACACCACAAAAGGCACTTTTAAGAGTATGTATTACTAGCATTGAAAACCTGAAATCTCCTGTGGACTTCATGAAGATTGCTGGCAGATTAGATAATGCCTTTCTACTAATCAGTCATAAAAAACCTCACAACGCTATTTTATGGGTTTGGTTTCTGCCGTTTCTTCTTTGATGAAACAATTCTTTGAGCATCAGGAATGTTTGTTTGTTATTTAAAGCAAAGAGCTCTTTTTTCTTTTTGTTTAGTAGAGCACAGGGTTATCATGTAAAATACCTAAGGAAAAATGTCTTTTTGAATAAGATAAACTTGTCTTTTCTAAGGTAGGCTTGACTCAGTGATTTGTAATTTCTCGAGGCATCAGACTGGCTATTTTATTCTAACTCAAACTCTCCCACTTTGAAATCAATCATAGGTGCATATCATAATTTGAATTAATACATTAAAAAACAACAACACACCCTTCCTTAAATGTAGAACAAAAAAGATAAAGCAACTTCTCAAACTCAAGAAATAATATCTTTTCTATTCTTTAGATAGTACATAAATCATATTAAAAAAGAATTTTGCAAACAGCTAAATCTTTCACTCAGGTCCTAAACCAAAGACCCAAGAAACTGATGAGAGTCTACTGACTTCAGGCATCTCAGGATAAGAGTGCTCCGGCTAGGGTACTCAGCCCCATCTTTATTTTGCTCTTCTCAAATTCTTAAGGAATGTGGCTGAAAAATTCACAGTGAGTAAATTATCTCACGGAATGAACTGCCTCAGTTTCTGGTGATTTGTTCATAGCTTTTAGGTATTGACAGAATTAATAAAAACGAGAATATAGCAGAGCCTCTTCTGACGGCAGACCATCACTTCAGCATTTCACTTTTTTGACTGGATGTCTGAAACTCTTTATCGGATCATGTAATAGGAAAGGACTCTGTGGCGCATCCTTGGCACAAGTATTTAGCAGAGAACTCCTAGCCAAAGTGGAAAGATGAGCTACAATGGATGACTTCAAGCCATCCTCACAAACCCCCAGCTCCGGGCTGTGCCGTGGGCCTGGCAGCAGCACCAGCATTTCTAACAGCCCATGTAGGCTACAAAGCTGCATGGAATCAAATTAATATCTGCAAATAATAATTTTGGAGTCATATATTGGTTTTAATCCCTGCATCTCTTAGTCCCAGAATTCCTAGACAAAACACATAAGCAAAACCTTCAGCGTACTGTTAGAATTTAGGAAATGAGTTAATAAGCAAAGAGAGTGAAGTTCCATAAGAAATAACAGGTGTGCAGTGGGACCACAAAGGATAGGATTAGTTGAAATACAGAACAGCTCTCTCCTGAATTTTTTGTGTTAACAATTTTGTAAAACCTCTAATTATTACAGCACAAGACCTGCAATTCTAAAATCTAGAGTTTAATATCAGGCTTCTCAGATTTGCTTTTGTTTTTATGCCAAGCAGATGCATTTGCTATGCATTTGCTATTCGCTTTCTCTGCAATAGTGAAACACCACCACAACAACAACAAAAAAATCCAAAAAACCAGAAGATGACAGAAAAGATACTGTGTGTCACTAGAATAGTAAAATTCATTGCAGCTGCAGAAATCTATATAATCTGAGTTCATCTGCAAGTGTAGAGAATGCACGGAGAAAAAAAACAAAACCAACTCTTTAGGCTCAGAGCCAGGTTGCACAACGTGTAAATTAGCTAGTTCTCATAGACCTATTCCTAAAGCTTACCACTGCCCTATCAGGTACCTCCTTAAGATTTATGGATAATGGATGCAAGTTAATGCAATTTACAATTTTTTCTTGCCTCATTCCAATTACATGAATCCAGCAAAGCCCATAAGCACAAGGGAACCGGACTTATAAAGCATAAGTTAAAAGTGGATTTAGGATTTTTTCTGTAATGAAGCTACTGTCATCTTACTCCAAAACACAGCTAAAATGAACATGAAATCTCTTCCGTAGCACAGAAGACTCTGCACTTGCAATGCCTATAGTCCCAAGTGGGATATGTGGGAGAAACTTAAGGTGATGAAGAGCTTCCCACTGCCTCATATCCAATATCTTGTCCAAATGAGCAGAGTCAGACATAAAGGTGTATTCCTGCAAAAGAGGAAAACACAAAAAAAACCCTAAAGGAAAGACACAAAAAATAGATGAAGGTCCTGGCCAAGAAGTTCTGGATCCAATTAACTCAATGAAAATTCAATATCTTTTCAGAAGTCTTCATTACCTCCTTTGATCACGATCTGCCTTTTTATGACCCATTCTAAACCTTAAAGGGTAGGTTATCATCAATGTCACATTAGAGAATCCCTGTTCCCTTTCCACCTCACACTCCTGCTTTTGGAACCATAGGAATATAATGAACCTCTTAAAATGTATATAGTCAAAGGCAAAACGTTGACAGCTGTGATGAGAAGAATGAATTTCCCTTTATCTAAAAGTCGTGCTTTTTAAGCCATATATATCTAAGAGGAATATAAGTGTTGAATTTCTTCCCTGATGCAGTTTTTATATAAGAGCAGCAATTCAAATAGTCATGGTCAATGCTGGTGAGAACTGTAGTACAATATAGACAAAGTTCCAACAATTCTTGCATAGGGCTTCTTATCACTCCAAGTGGTCTTCAAACACAATTCAGTAGGAACATGTCGGTAGTGGTAAGATTCAAAAGAAAAGAAAAAGGATAGGAAAAAAATACTACTTTAAAAAAAAATTCTTCTCTTAATGCTGTCCAACATGCAAGGATCTCATTGCCAAAGATAAACTGAGTGATCCCTATTGACTGTGGCCATTCTCAACTATTACATCATCTTGGTCTGTATTCAAGTCATATCAAGGGATTACAACAATTTGAATGGGCATTGAACTTAGTGCCTGAATTCCCATTCTCTAAGTCGGGATAGATTAGCTACCTTACCTCATTAGGATGCTAGGAGTATAGTTTCATAAATGTCTATCACCATTAAAAAAAAATAAACTTTTCTGAATACTGAAGTGACACAAATATTTGGTTAGACAACTACAGGCCTAAGTTTAAACTGGAGCAGTTCAGAATGAGACTCCAGAACTCACTTTTGTACCAAATGTTTCCATCTTTTTAGAAGTTTGTGACATCCCAGCACTCCCTTTGCCACAAAATCAGCCCTGAGCTGATTGCCTAGAGAGTCTGAGCACTCCTTTGCTTCCCATATACACTGACAACTGTAATACTGACCTCACTACATTTCAGAACAATCTCCTGTGAAGCTGACTGAAGCAAACATTCACACAAATTCTATTCACGTTCACTGCATATAGAACTCACGACAACACCAAATATCCTATTTTACGATATTTTGGTTTCAACTCTGTGGCTCTCAAAATTGCATGGTTTATTACGTGCTGACAGGCAGTTGATGCTATGGAAAACACAAGTCAAACGCCAGATTACTTTTAAGAGAGGCTGAAAACTGGTAGATAACACAGATGGAATTCTATTAACACAGGGTGTGAGCTGGCCTGCAGAGTTAATGCAATAATAGATTTCTCTTCTCCACTTTGTAAATTCAATTCCCACTGCTGTTAATGAGAACAGTTCATTTAATTTTCTTTGCACCATATCAACAATCTGATATCACAAACATGACCAAGTTAAATGCTTCCTACCCTGAATGCTGATTTATTGAATACACAAAAACGTGTCTGTAATATAAGACTAGCTTAAATGCTATGTTAAATAACACAAGAATATTTTAAAAGGGTAAATCAAACAGGAATTGTGACAGAAATTACAGTTCAGTGACACAATCTGAAATATGATGTAGATGTGCTTAACTTATAAATTCCTGAGCTACACAAGCTGATATCTATTAAATCTGTACTTTAAAATAAGTGTCATAAATTGCTGTGGAGGCCAAGGAGATTTCGGAAAGTTTCCAGAGACAGTTCTAATTTTGGCAAGAAGTCAGATACCTTTCTTTGCAAGATTATGATCCCCCATCATATATGAAATCCCAAATGGTATGCATTTGCAGAAATAACGATCCAATATTAAATATTTCATTTACATATTCAATTACCTGGGAGAATTCCATGTGATTGTCAAAGATTGTTAATCATATCAAGTTAATTAATTTTAATGTGAAACCAAATAAATCTTAATGATTTTGAACAGTGCTTCTATTTTAACACAGTGATATTGACTAAACTCTGTCCTCCACACCCCAAAAATAATATTGATGGAGCAAAATTCAGGGATCAGTATGCATAAGACTGAAGAAATTAATGACCCAGCACCAAATGAGCAGTCATGCAAGAATTTTGATACCACAAATACCAAGGAAGTGTAGAATCATAGAATCATAGAAGTGAAACCCAAGTAAAACAGAACGTGGCTTTACTTGCCGGAAAGAAAAGGTTTTTTGTTTTTTTTTTTGATATGGGCACACTAAATCATTCAAGCAAGAGCTCAAACTCTATCTTAACTATATTTTGGAGACATAACTGATTTGTGTGATTAGACTTGATAGTCTTACTTCAAAGCTTGATGTAAAAAGCAACTAGGATTTGCTGGCTTTATTTCTCTCTTTTTGGAGCTTCTAAAAGTGGGTGGAGAAGAGTATTATTGGCATGTTTGTTGAGACGTTCCTCTATTTCTCATTATTAGAGGTAATTGGTAATAGTACTTTTTATGTAAATTACTACCTTTGCTATTTATTATGTGGTGGCATTATTATGATTATTGCTATTGTGTTTAGATACCTAATCAGTACTAATATTATCATCATAATGGTGACTGGGAGAACAACTAAAGCTCCCATTTGGTGAATTAAAATACAAGAAGGAGCAACCTCTGTTCCTCAATCATTTTGAGATGTCAATGTCAATCAAGCGCTGCCTTACAGTTCAGCATCTGCTGGAAATATTTTCCCTTTCCACTCAAGCTCAGCTGCAGCTCAACTACACCATATGTGAATTTTTAGATTTTTCTCATTCGCATTCAAGAAATATTTCATTTATAAAATTAAAATGATTAAGACTCTCTCCAGTTTCATAAGGGTTATTTAGGGATGACAGTCACTCACTAGTGGCTTGGACTGGATTTGAATCAGTGACGTAAATAAGGGATATTCTGTAATTTGTTATCATTTCCTGAGCCAAGCACAATGATGTTTTCCATGTTCACATCAAGGAAAAGCATGTAATTTGATCAAGCTGCAAGTGCAAACTTCTTGGCAGAGCCTGAGGGAAAGCAATGACAATAATACAATGGACAGGCAGGTTGTCAAGAGAAGTGAAAGTACTTTCAACTGCACACTTTTAAAGAAAATCCTGCAGTGGAGGGGCTGAAAATGTTGTTTACAACAGTGCCCGTGGCTATCCTGGAGCTGAAGGATTAGTCTATGAACTGCGGACATGCTATTATTAAATGAACTCGGATAAGAGTTAAATTCATTCATTTACTTAACTCTATTGTTGGCAGTGGAGCAAATCCTCAGTGATGTAAACTGGAATTGGAGCTATGACAATTTCTAGCATGAGGGTGTCTGACCCTAAAAGTATTTATTTTGCTTGAAAAAGTAGAGACAGTTTATATGTAAATGAGATGCAGCTTTCCAGCTCTGTATAATTTGTCAATATGGATGTTAATTTCACAAAGACTGAGCAATCTCTATTCTAGAATAATAATAGGACTTGATCCCACCAACCCTTACTTGTAGCAGTAATCTTATTACAGTGGTGGGACTACAGGAACAAAATAAAGGCTACTGTCACGAACATTTTCAGGAGAAAGCATATCATATTATACTTTCTTTTATATAATTTCTTTGATGTGTTTCCTGGTCTCTTTCAACATAATGAGTGATGCTAAGAGCTCAAATGAAATGCTAGGGCACCTATTAAAAGTCAGCTTTTTGATGGATTTTCATGGAGTAGTATTTTTTGCAATTGGATCTGGAAGTAGGCAAAAATATTATTTTATAGGGGAAATCTGATATCAAAACTACTGCTACCCTTTCTCCTACTCATTATAAAAGGATTTATACTGAATGCAGAAAACATTATGGAGCATGAAGTGTTTCTTGGGAGAATTTTCCCTCCTGGGAGTTTCAGGTGTAATTCCAGATTCTCTGATTTATTCCCAGTCTTGATAGCACTGGCTTCAATCTGCAGAATCTGCTTTTAAGGATTTGAAAAGAGCCTTAAAGCATCTTTAAAGGCGAGAGTGCTAAATCCATTTCAAGGTGTGTCATAAGATCATAATACAGACTATAGACATAGTATATTTTTCAAAAAGGACGCATTTAAAGTGTTTTCTGAAACACAACACTGAATTAAATCACCTGAGAACTACCACAGAAAAATACCAGGTGCAGAAAATGAATAACAGCATATTTCATTTCCATTTTCATTTCACCTTCTCCTTAAAACATTTGAATTTATTTTGTTTTCATTTTCTTCTGACCTAATTAGCATTGACTTCAGGATTTTCAGTTGACTAACAAACAGATCTGTCCTGATTGCAACATATATGTTGTGAGACTCTTTCGATAACATTTTCTAATAATCTTTCTCCAAATCATTCTGTTTGCAATAGTTTCTAATAAAACAATGCATACTTTTGTGTGATACATGCATCCTGTGATATAATTTTAAATTACCTAGAACTCATCTCAAAATAAAGCTGTTCTGTTTTAATAATTATTCTAAGCCTCTGTGTTTGGGGCACTAATTTAATAATTGGTGAATTAGTTAACATAGTTAAACACACAGTCTTTGATTTTGCTTTGTTTTATTTATTCCAAGTTCTTTTCTAATATGCCAATATTATTTTTGTCCTCTTTGGGTCTATGACTATCTTTCATTCATTCTTTATATCCCTTCCTCTTTCCTTTCTTATTTCCTGCTGTCTGCTAGACACAATCTCTCCATCCCTGCAGAAAGCAGTGGATATTATTCAGGAACATAATAAAAGCACATGCTGAGGCTTGGCTTCTATTTACCAAAACGCCACGGATGTCACTGGAATTTTAGCCTGTACTTAAAAATAAGAAAATGCCAAAAGACTCAAGCACTTTTCAGACTGGGATGATTAGAAAATGGTAACCTAGGAATCACAGCAGTAACAACATTTATCTGGACTCAAAAGTCAATTGCCATAATTAAAAACAAAGGAGTTCATTAGCTGGCACTGGATGGAGCATGGTCAACTTGTATCATACCAACAATATTAAAAACAGACAACCAGCATCTTCCAGAAAAATTTCTTTTTCATACTCTTAATGTCACTTAAGTATGTGTAAGGTCATTTACTAACACTAAGACAGGTAGAGTAAATAAGTATCTGCCAGCCCTGTATGCTGGTTGCTTGAAATATCTACAGAGCACAAAGCCAGAATGCAGGAAGACATATCAACTTTTTTCTAATACTTTTTCCTTGGCAGCGACTACTGCCATTGTCAGAAGCAGACTATAGGGCTAGGTTGATTTTTAGTCTGACTTCATACAGCAGTTCTTGTCCTACAAAACCGAAAGACCTACATGCCATACACAAAGCATTGCCAAAAGAACATCACTGATGTTCAAACCTCATCTATCAACCTTATTTAGGAAACTAGCTTTATGGAGGGTAACACATACCGCATAAGCCTGCTTCGTCCTATTGGAACTTGAACACATTTTAAACAATTAAATACATGCTTCATTGCTCTATTACTGTTTTTAGTAAGGATTAATTTAAGCATGGCCTTAACTGTTTGCCTGAATCTGGCCCTGTACATATTTACCTCTAACATCTGTACCTGAAACTTAAATCCCTCATAAACAGCCTTGTGCCTTCCAAAACTATAAAACGTGAAGCATATAATCCAACATCAGTTGCTACCTCACTGGGACAAACAATGTTAAATCAAGCTCAAAAGCCCAAAGGCAGTTTTAAATAAATAAATAAATAAATGCAAGCTTTGTTTCTTTTCACTGAAAAAGGTGAGTTGCCCAGGGAAAATCTCCTTCCCTTTTCAGCCCTCTCTCCCATTGCCTTCCCTTCATTCCACAAATAAATAAGTAGCACTTCTTTTCTCCAGTTTGCTGCACACCTCTCCAGGAGACTCCTTTTACATATAGAGCCATGGGGTTGCAGAGTTTGGAACAGGTATTTATGAGCCACATTCTCTTTGACTGAGAAACTGTTAATAGTTTTTTAAAAAATAAGGGAACGTGTGTATCTTATAAAAAAAGATGTAGCTAGAACTTCCATGAGCCATGCCTGTGCAAAATTATAAGGGTATAAAAGCAGAATTCTGTAGATCATTAAATAAGGCTATTTTTTTCTTCTTAATTTATTGTTCATTAAATGCATTTTTATTTCCTTAAAGACTTACTATAATGCTGTCTTAGCAGGCAGCACATACCAAATTTGTGGTCTTCTCTTGTGTAGATTAGGCCATGGGCCAACATATATTTTGCAGTCACGCTTACAATTTGCTGGTTGTCAGATCTCTGTACCATTTATTATTCCTGCTATAATCTCAGAATATTTTTATGAGCCAAGACAGTTTTGGGGGTATTTTATCACCAGGAAAAAGAGCCAAAAAACATACCAAAAGCAACATTAACATTTTCCAAGACAGAATTTTCACAGAATGCAGGTAAAGGTACCCTTGATGTTTCCAAAATGTATATGTTCCCTTGATACTCAAGTTTCAGTATCAACTGACTAGGAAATAAAAATGAAAAACCCAATGCTTCTGAAAAAACTTAAAAAATATATCTGTTGGCCAAAGATACACTTTAGAAAAACTCTATCTTACTAAATTTTCCAGTGAATGAAAAAAATTATATACCTTGCCTGCCCTGCCAGGTTATCAGGCAATTCAGTTATCCCATTCTCTAATACGTGTAAATTACTCAGAAAAAAGAAAAATAATGAAGGAAAAAATTCCTTGATTCATATCACACATTTAACCAACATAAAGCTATTTGATCATCATGTAAGGAAGTGGAGCACAAAATCACGACACACACAAACTGATAAAAACAAAAGAAGTACGGATACAATTTAATTGACAGTGCTGAGGTTTATACTTCTGTTAGATACCTTTACAAGAAAGTGACTGACATCTATTTTTGGTAGGTGGGTATGGAAGTGGCTAGTAGGGTCTAAGCATTATTACTTTTATATAGACGTCTCTCTCTTTTCCCAGCAAATAACATCAAGTCAAATGTTGCCCAGTTTGATTGCAGATAGTGAAATGTAGTTATTTCCATCTTTTATCTGATTTCTGAGAAGAGCCCAAAGTAGGTAACATATACCAGCTATATATAAGACTGGATGTCAGCACTACAATCCCCTTTTCTCCCTCCTCTCAGTTTGCCTAAATTTTTTTAAATGCAAGATTTTTCAGTTCACTCCATTGATTTATCTTTTTTCTTAAGTAAACACTGACCTTTCCTTCTAATCCCAACTTTTCTCTCGAGGTGTTTTAACATAGCCCTGTCCTTGGAAAAGTAAACCTGTTAATTTTAGCCAGAACCAGACAACCTGGCATTTCCAAATTAATGATCTAATCAAACAGGCCTATAATGCTAAAACTGTGATGACAGGTAACTTGGTCATTAGTCTAGCTGTCTGCATTTTGCTTGCATTTCTTCTGGCAGGCATTTCAGATCAAGTTAAGAGGCATGCAGCTCTCCCAGTCTGAATAATACCAGTCAGTTCCGCGCTTGGGTGGGGGATACATGAAAAAAACCCAAACTGCATCAGGAAATGAAAGGTTGGTCTTCAAATGCTGTTGTTTGGTGAGAGTTAAAAGTATAATTTCCAGCACTACATTTGCATGGACATACTTTAAACAGCACTGTGCACTAACTGTGCACTGCCACTGCCTTTTACTGTGTTGAGCTACTTTTCTACTGATGTTTGCATCTTCCTTTTGAACACAGATTGCTTCAGCGTTATCAATGAGATTTTTTTCTTTTTTGCAAGTGGGAGGAGGCTATGTTTCTAACAAGGTGTTGAATAATGACCTAAGCACAGCAAGTGGGTTACAGATAGGAGTAAAAATCTCATCTCCAGAACTTCGATAGAGCTGGGCACAAGCCCGTCTCACAGTACGTCTGTGCATCAGGCTCACTCGAACGAGGAGACAGCTTCTGTGTCTAACAACCTCCCTGAAACTGGTTGTCCACAAAAAGATAAGGCAGTCATTTCTGACGAAAAAAGATTTCTTCTTCCTGTTTCAAGTGGGTGGAGAACATCAACCTCTTTTGCATGGGCTGCTAGAAACCCATCAAATGGTTTTACTTTCTGCAGAAGGGTCTCAGCCAGGCTTTAGCCATAGGCTGAAAGAAAAGCTCACATTGACATTCCACCTCTAACATAAAATCCCAATGCACAAGCAAAATGTTTACATGTATTTCTTGGATTCAGGATGACTCTTATTTAATCAGTATAAAACTTCATGAAGTCTCTGGCAGAAAATACTCTAAGTACTGTAAAAGGACAGATTTTAACATTTATAGTACCAATAAACCTAAGACAAGTTTACACAATTGCAGTTCTGTCTCACAATGAAGCATTTTCATCCAAAACTACTTAAGGAAAATATATACAATTCTTCATCTACAGTCAGACAAATGAAAGTGCTTTTACAGTAAACAGGCAACATAAGATATTTAACAGCAACCCAAAAAGAGGCTATAAAACCACCACGTTCAACTTTAATGGAAAAAGAAACACTGTGATTTCACGATTAGCCATAAATGCCATGCAGTGCAGAGAGTTTCCTTTACAAAAAAAGATGACTCAAAATGCAACACAAAGTAATTCAGACCACAGCTAAGACAGGGGAGATAGCACAAGAGGAAAATGAGAAGAATCAGATATATAGTAAAAAAAAAAAAAAAAAGCTATTTAGAAAAGGAAATGTAGATAGCAGTGTGATCTCAAGACATAACAATGAATTTGCCTGCACAACATCAGGATGCCTTAGGACAAGGAAGAAATCACAGCAAGTGCTGCAACAGGCAGGGCAGGCTGCTCCACTCCACTGTGCCAGAAGCTGATAGGAACCATCAAAAATGCTGCAAAAAGATGGGGCCACCCCACTGCTTGGCATTCCACAATAACCTGAAGAGCTAGCAGGCAACCTCGGCTGCAGCATTATAAAGCTAGGATTGCACGTTTCTCCCATATTGAGGTGTAACAACCCTCTCTTGCCAAGGAGGATCTTGCCTAATCCTACTCTAGAGTAGTTGCCAGGCACCTGGGTTTTTTTCAGCTTGTATAAGAGCTATAGTTGCACCTACTGCATTCCTGCCCCTCTTCCTCAGACTCTTAACTAGTCACTGCTACGCTGCTGCCAGCAATCCTTCTTTTTTGGGGGTAGTAGCAGTGAAGTGTGCATCTGGTCGAGCTCGAGTATTTGCTGTCTAGCTGGTGCCCTCTCTCACCTTGGCCTTACTACAGCTTTGCTGTACACAAACTGTACAAATCAGCATAGTACATAGATTATCTTCTGAATATTTTACTATTAAAAACAATATTGCACAGTAATTATTCTTTTCACACAGTTCACAAGTGATTATCAGTGCTTAGAATTAAATCCTGTTATCATTACTGGTAGGACAATGATTGCTGACCACAAATGTGTGTTTGTGCACACAGCTGAACACATTGGTGTGGAGCAATGAGGGAGAATAAATGAAGATAAAACCATATAGTAAGAAATTAGGCCCTGTGGAACATCAGATTTTGCAACCTATCAGATACCATTACAGAAGGATGAAGATCTTTGAAAAAGCAAAGCGAGTATAGTTGATAACTATATTCCATCTTGCAGCAATATGAAGTTTTTAAGGTTGTGGTTTAAAACATTTGACTTCAGTCATTCGTAAGTATGGTGCTGAAAGCCTGAAGCCAAATATTGCTTATGTGAGTAGTTTCACTGATTTCAACCACTGGAATAAATGAAGATAAACAAATGAGGATGTGTAAAACGGATTACACTGTTACACACCTACTTGTCATCATACTTTAGCATTTCTGATGTGCTACATTGCAGTCTTAAAATTAAGAATTAGGGGCAAAAAAAATCAATATTTCAAAATCATTTTAATGGAAGTTTACATGAATGCACATGTCCACGCACATACAGATGTATTAATAATACACATTTGATGATCATGAGAAAGTCAAAGACCTGTGCTTACAAATATGGCCACAGATTTAGAATACATACATTTCCAGATAATCAAATTTCCACAATCTAGGCCTGATTTTTATAGAAGTTCCATGAAGAGACAATATCAACTGAAATCAATGCCTCATTAGATCAGTCCTCACTGGGTAAAACAATTCAATCACTTTACATCCAGAGGACAAAACAGACAGCTTTTTGACCTGCAAAAAAACCCAAAAAATCTCTAGCGGTGTCCACGGATTTGTAGTTCTAATTTTATCTAGAATAAGCACGGAACAAGCAAGACACAGCGCATAGGTCAAGTGAACTTGGGAATATGATATCCACAGAGACAAATTTCTCCTACCTTTCTTCTACCCATGTCAAATAGGCGGAACTCACGTCCAGGAAATAGGGAAAAGGAAGAGGCCAGGTTGTCAGTAACCAGAAGAAAAAGAAAGAGATAGAAAGATTATTCCCTGCCTAAGCATTGAGGGAGGTAAAGAAGAAATAATTGAGGAAGAAAGTGGAAGGGACCTTGCAAGGCCACCTAACTTCACCAGTTTTTATAAGGAAAAGGTAATTGTAACTACACAAACTTTAAAGACAGACCTTTGACTCATATGAATGTATCAAGTCATCATATTCCCATGCAATGTTTGCTAAGCAAACTGCAGTTCACCATCAGAGTACAACATGATGCACTTTATTTTAAAGCTCTGTACCACCTTACTGAATGAAGGGGTTGGCTTCTGGCTGTTAAAAGGAAACACATCTACTTGAAATACAAGTCAAGGGAGTTTAGAGCATTCTGTGACTGGATGCACTGAGCAGTAAGAAAAAGAATTCTTAATAATTCTTCTTTTTTCTATCTGGTTGTTTTTTTCCAGGGACTTTTCACACTAAGCGTCAAATCTGAATTAACTGTATTCCTTTCCTCCTATGAATTAATCCGTTAGAAAAATCATGATCAAAACTATATTGGGCATAGTTCCTTCTTATACAGCACAATATTCAAATCAGATGAATGGAAATGTCTACATAAATCAGGCTTGCTTATTAAAATACTTCATTCAGTTAACAGGAACACATTACTTGATTTATTACAGTCCCATGGCACACCAGTAGCCCAGAAGTGCCATGTTACGATATTTAACAAAAGATATACTATTAAATAAAGTATTTGTGAATAAATCAGCAGCGATTTGTCTGCAGTGTCTAAGTATGAGCAAAGTATCTGGCTGATGACTTTTTTCCTTTTGGTACAGGATGAAACTGCAAAATACATTTTAAAATCTTCAATTATGTTGCAAGTTGCAGAGTTTGTTGTTGGCATTATTAGCCTGACATTTATCTTGTTGTTCAAATAGCTCTGCGTATTAAAATGTCTATATCTTTTTTAACTACATAGCTTTCCTATACACTCGAGGCTTTAAATGCATTTTAAATATTAACAAATCTTTCATTAAAATGCAGAAACAGGGGTGGGGGAGCTACTAGAAAAGGCTTTAGTCTGTCTCCTCTAGTTTTATGTGGAAGTATTAATCAAACCCTTCATTAAAATTGTATGAATTCAGAGCGTTTGCACAATTGGAATGCACATTACTTCTTATTTACATTACTTTTACTTTAGGGTACGCCATTTAACAAAAAATTTAGGAGTCTGAGGATATTTATGCACATATAGAAAGTGCTATATTTCAGAACTCATGGTCCAGGCAAACTTCTGGATTTACAAAATGGAAAATTGAAATTCAGTAGGAATCTCAAGCAGCATTTCCAAAAATATGCATTTGATATGACAACTCCAGCTCTGGGAGAGACTGATTATTGAGCGCTCAAGATTTACCGTTAAGGTTTCCTTCTTTCCTTCCAAGACTTGGACTGAAAAAATGTGCACTGTTCACAAATAGAAACATCCACAGCCTTCAGGCAACTGGGAGAGGTTAAACAGAATTATCAACAATGCTGCTAAATACAGAATTATGGGGGGAAACAACATGCCTGTTATAGATTAAAGTCACAAAGAACAGAAGCTGTCACAGCATGTAAGGGAAAGTCCTTTCTTAGATAAACAGTGTTAAAGGACAAAAATGATAAGAAGAAATAAACAGTTTCATATTAGCAGGATATTACTAATATCCTCGTATCTGTACTAATCTCTGGGGATCTGTGCTGTTTAACATATTCATACATGGTCTAGAAAAGTTGATGAACAGCAGAGTGACAAAGTTTGCGTATTGTGCTAAATAATTCAAAGGAGTAAACATGAAAATGGATGACAAAGAATTCAGATAGATCTCATGGCACTGAGAGACTGTGATACAACAGATGACATTCAATCTTGATAAATGTGAAGTAAACTATATTGGAAAGGACAAATTTAACTATAAAAGGACAAAGGAAGGAGGGGAAGGTGTCCCAGATTTGCATGAATATCAAAACCTTAGAAGGTTTCAAAAAGCATAAAGAAAAATCCATTAATCCAGGTTCATTAAACACAAAGGCACTATCTTAATCTAAGAAGTCTTTAAAACTTGCCCTGCTGGAAGGTGTGACGGTTTATGGAGGGACTGCAATTATTTCTATTCTTCCTTAAGCATTCTCCATCAGTCTTCAAGAAAGTGTATTGGACTAGAGTACCTTTCCAACCCCTTCTTTTATTATCTGAAATAGATTTGTTGCACCCAAAATCAGACCTCTCTTATTTATTATGAAATAATACCAACATCTTTTTTGTGATAATACTACTACACTGCAAAACACTGAAACAGTATGTGCAAATACTCACACTTGCGCCTCCTCTCATTAATGCAACTCTATTCATTCCTCTATCGTACTGCCTCTGCTCCCATGCCTACAACCCTTGCATACCCAGACAGAAGCTTCACAAATTGAACAGTATTTTTTTTTGACAACATTGGTTCTGCTAGATTAGTCCAGCTCTACATATGAAGAAAAAGTCAGAAATTACTAGTTTGGAAAAAATATAACCTGGAAAAGCAACATCCTGTGGGAATTCTGCTGTTGAACTTCACTGAGATCAAAATTTCACTTGTGGATTCAAACAGGTAGTTAAGAATGTCACTAAAAAGGTTTTTGGAATCAAAGGAAGGAGAGGACTTGGGATCAGGCTTTTAATTGGGGAAAAAAGATTGCACAATGGACAATGTCTACAAGATAAGTAAAATGCAGCAAAACTTACATGAAGTTGAATAGATTTTTTTTTTTAATAAGACTTGTTCATATCTTCTGTCTATGAAATTTTTAATTCCAAACGGCAACACAAAAATGAATAGATAGATATGAAACCCAGAACTAATCTGTGAGCTCCAGTCAATATTATGACTACTGAGTGAGCCGAATGATATAAGTAAGCATATTAAATTTATATTCATGGTTCACTTGTATGGTGTAGACTTATCATTATTCAGTATGTGAATTTTATAAACGTCTCCAGTTATTTGCCTCTGCTAGAAACCCACTTGAGCATTTTCATTATATGTATTACACCCAATGAAGTTAAAGGATTTTATTTATTTATTTTAAGTGTCATCATATGGGGATACAGTGCTTTTCATTTTCAGTGTTTTTATCTGCTTTTGCCAATTCTCTAAATACACAGAGTACAAAGCTGATCTATATTTACACTGGATGATGTAAGGCAGCTGCTTAGCTCGTGCTCCGAGATAAAAAGAAAATATAAAAAAATTGCCTTTGTGAGGCCTTCTCCAGGACTTTTACTAAGAATCAAGTTTACTTAGTTTGGGTTTGACTGCACTCATGTAGCACACAGATATTTTTCAGTTCAGGATGAGTTTATATTTGCCTACAAGACTACACTATAAACATAATGATAAAATCTCCATCCCAGAAAGCAAAAAAAGGAAACAAACTTAATAGTGGTTCCTCTTGAAAAATGGAGCTATTATGTTAGTGTGAATAAGATGATTAAGGGAAAACTTAGAAACTAATAAAATCTTTTAGATTTATATAATCTGCCTTATTTTACAGAAGATAAATGAAACTTTCCTACCCCAAATCAGCACCACATTCTGTAATACTTGAAATACATTAAATCCACTTTGTAATTTCTAGATAATAGCTGTCTTTCTTCTAATGCAGATGTCCAAGGTGGTAAATTTGCAGGCAGCAACTTTAAATTTTAGTGTAGAAATATATCCAAGTACCATGCATGTTGAAAATTACATTAAAAATGTCTTATAAAGCATGTTTGACTGTGTAAATTTTGCAGAACTCGTCATTTGAGATTGTTTTTGTAACAGACATTACAAAATGTTTTTCAAACCAGACGTTACTCTAATTCAAGATATACCCAATTGCTGTTGTTTGGGGTGGAGGGGATGTATCTCAAGAAGGGACAAGACAGAAAAGCACCTTAAATTTATTCTAATAAAACTACTCACATTCTGTACATGCAAAATCAGAAGGCACTTGAGGGGGTCACTTGTTTGAAGAAGCTACAAACCTTGTGGGGAACAATTAGTGTCATGCTCCAGTTCAAGCTCCTCCCTTTGCTTTGTCATGCCCATCTGTTCAGCATTAACTATTTGGGAACCCATTTCCTCATGTCTTTCTAATTACATATCAGAGCCCCCACAGTAATGTGCATACCAATTATGCATTTAAAAGCACTTCTGCATCCACAGCCTAGCAGGCAGAGAAATGAAGTAAAAAAAAAGAAATGTGAAAAAGAGAGATGCAATGTTAGGACTTAGGAAAGATGTATTACACTAAAATAGAGGCAATTTCTTTCTCCAGGCAGAATAAAAATACATAAAAGTATATTCACATGGTAAGTAAACATCAAGTGCTATAAACACTAAGGCCAAGGAATATGATGAGATAATCTTATCTATTTGTGTGTGTATATATATATATAAAACAAAAACTGGTTGCAGATATCAGTGAAGAAGCCATGATACACATGGGTCTGGTGCACTAAAGTTCATATTGTGAATTTTGGGAAGCATGAAGTCTACACTACCTAAGGAATTTCCAAGCTCCCATTTTTTTGAATCAAAGTACAAAAAGGAAATGTCTCCATTCCAGGCTGGAGTATTACTTCAGCCTGGTGCTGAGGATGTCACTTACACCATTTGATACATCCTTGCCTCTGATACTGCTATGGACATACTAACTCCATACTGTAGACTTACAAATTTTCCAGTTCTCTCCCTCTCTGCAGCAGATGTCTTGCCCTGTCTTTACATTCCATGAATGGCATAGTTGTATAGCTGGCCTTCTTTGCCAGTTATCCAAGGTTTTACTATATGTCACGACAGACAGGTTGGTAAAAGGTAACAGCTAATTATCAGGCAAGATAGTTCAGGCAATCAGCTCGGTTCCTTAAAAAGAACAATAGTAAGAAAAAAGATGATTTCTATCGAGGTGTGAAGCTGCACAGAAATTGTAGCGCAATAGAAGGACAAGAATAGGATTGATTAGAAGCTATGATATGTTCACAGATTATGCTGAGAATCTCTGGTAAGCGCAATGCATCTTTAATGCAAATCAATTTAGACAGTCTGACGATGGCCCTTGAGAAGGGAAGTGCAATCAAGCTGCTGCTCCGAAAGACAGAGCTGGTCCAGCAGCGAGCACACAGGTTCTCTCTTCCCAGCATCAACTGGAGTGAAGAATTCGCCTAATAATTACAGCCGTTCAAATGATTTTTGCTGCTAAGTAGGCTGTGAAATTCAGGAAGATATTCTGGGTTTTGCCTTATAGTGGTAAAATGACTCATTGACAGAGCACAGTAGCACCATTGTGGTGAGTCGCTAGCAAACATCAGCCTCACAAGCTGCAGATGACATACAATTTGAACCGAAGTTGTAAAGTTTTCCCCATATTGTCTTGGGAGCTTCAAAAACCCACTCTCAAAACCATCAAGTTTTGCAGTAGCTTTTTTAAAGAGAGAAGTTACAAAATGAAGGCACATATATACCTCCAAAGCCCCCAAGCTTATTTTCAGATGCTCAGCCATAATCATGTAGGCCCTGTTCACCAAAGAACAGTAGGTGGGTAGTAATTTTAACATTTACACATTTATTTCAACATGGTGTCTAGAATTATACTTCTTTCTATGAAAAATCTTCAACAGCCTCACTAAGTGTCTCCAAAACATATGGTCCTAACCCTACTGTTTTTAGTAACAAAATGGAGTGGGGATAAGCAGTGATATTCGGCAAAGGAAAAAATGCTTACGTTGAAAAGTCAGTAAACTTCTAAAATGCAGTTTACATTCCACATTAATTCAGGACCTTGAATTAAATGTAGATTTTAAAAATAGGTTGAACTAATTTCCCCTATCCCCTGTTCTCTGTAAACCTGTAAAAAAAAAATGTAATTGAACTTGCAGGATTTTGGAATTAAAATTGGAAGAAAAAAAAAAAGCATACTGCTGCCTTAACAACCACATTTCGTTCTGAAAACATTGATTTCTTAAAGGTATTTCACTGACATTTTAAAGGCCACAAACTATATATAGGCATACTGTTGGGCAGCAAGCTCTGCTCCTGCAGACCAAATGCTTGCACCAGCCCTTGCGAGAGATGGTCATGGTGATTAACTGACCTCATCCTTTTGTTTCCCTGCCTGAGTAAGTGTGGTGGGGGACAGGAGTCAGGAGGGGCACCTCTGAGATCACTTCAGACAGGTCCAATGCAAATGCTTCGAATGAACTGCTTGTGCCCAGGCCCTTAGATCATGAAGAGCTGCGTGAAGAGCAGCACAATCCCCAAAGCAGCTGAAATGAGCAGAAAGCTTTCCAGGACTGCAGTGCGCACGCTCTCTGTGCACCGTATATCTTCACTGGAGGAAATATGCAGGGGGAGAGCAAAGTTAATTACTACCTCAAGGAGTAAAACTCACTCCATGCGATCTTTGAGATGAGGGGCTACAGTTTCCCTTTGTTTTTTCCAACGTACTACACCAGCTTTCATCTGGTGAGGCATCTGAAGATGTTGGGTGATGGTAAGTTAGACACTCAAATTCACAGGAAATAGCTTTGCTACCAGAAAGCACATTTGCTTTTAAGCAGGTACTTTTTTTCATAGTAAAAAAAAAAAAAAAACCCAGACAAATAACCAAGAAATCACAAATTAATATACAGTGCTTAAAATTCACATGGATAAATCATTCTTGGAACTTAATTGACCATACAGTTCTGAACATTTTGTTAAATGGATTAAACACCTGTAAAGTTGTAAAAATGCCTTAAATGTTATCACTTCTGCACCTAAACTTAGGAACTTAAATCTTTAATTGGCCATATAAATCTAAATGCTTTCATCTTCCAAGATGTTTAGGACTCTTAGCTCCCATTAACTTTGTAAATTTAGATATCTAAACCCTAGTAAGCAAAAACCAACTCTCCATGCTTCTAGTGTTTTCATCAAGTATACTTTTAGTGTAGGATGATATTTCCCCTCTCCAAGGAACAATTATGTAAATAAAATTAACATATATGTATTTATTTACATTACACACACTTAAAAACACAGCTAAAATTGCTTTTACACAGTGTACTGTTTCATCTTACAATCTTACAGTTTAATGATTAACATATACATTTTTTTCCTTTTTTAATTATTGATTTGTTATATAAATATCCTACCACAAGAAAGAATGGGAACTTTGGCTATGTGGGCTTTTTTATTTAGTGTATATTCCACCATACCTTTTCTAAAGTACCCTAAAGGGTCATAAATGAAAATTTACAGTTAAAGGGGGTCTAACATATCTAAGGGTTTTCAAGCAGCTTTTCTGAATTTTCTGGAGATAATTTAGTCTTGTTGGAAGAAAAAAAATACAATGAAGCATGCCAGCAAAAAGTATATATATGTATGTATGTATTTGTGTGTGTGAAGAAGAATTCTATCTAGCCTACAGGAAGATAAAAACAGTTTACAGCAAAGAGGATCTATCACAAAGAATAACTCAAGCCAATAGAAAAATCAGTCCAATATGCCACAGATAGAGCATGCAGTCTAACAAATCCACTAATGCTCAAACATCAGGAACAAAATTTGAAGAGTAAACATTATGGAGTACCACATGGCAGAAAAAATCAAATCTGAAACAGGATAGAAATGACCATAATAAGTGATATCCTATCATGACCAGAGACCACAGCATGACATAAGATAAGAACATAAAATAAAATAACCTCCTTCTCATAAATCTGTTGTCAGGACTCATGGTAGCTCTAATGAACTGCTCCATCAAAGCCTAAACCCAAAAATAAATGGCAAGTGACCCTCTTCTAATTCCCCATCCAAGTCACTTGGCTCATTACACACTTACATTAGAGTGATAAAAGTCTGGTGAGTCGTTCGGCAGAACAAGAAGAAAATACAATTTGATAGCTTCCCTGAGTCTATCTATCATCATGTTAGGGAGGGGCAAAAAGAAGGAAAAAACTGATGACAAAAATATTAAGAGTTAAGAAGGTAAGGATAAAAGTGCTGGAGGTTAAGAAGAAAAGAGAAACCAAGAAGTAAAATGGCTCCCTGTAAAGCTATTAATCTCAGAAGTTAAACCCCAGGCACAATTTCCTACGACTGTCTCAGGCATAATGTATTCATTACTGCTATAAAGAATACTGTGATGGCAAAGCTCTGAATTTACCATTGGCACTTGGGAAGAGAGGAGATGGGGTGACTTTCCATTCAAAGAGGGGTCAATGGAAAGAACAGGAATAAAAACAAAGAGACTCCAATAATATGTGCTACTGTCCATAAGCAACCCATGAGTCCTTTGCAGACTTGCAGCAAGCGATCCCTCCCAGGAACTTAGACACCCTCTGAAACAGAGATTTCCAAAAGATGTAAGACCGCCAGGAGGCAAAAGCCTCAGGGCTTTAGAAATAGATAGAAAGACCGGGAGTCAAAAGTCCATCTCACTTTGGGGCATTCAGGATTTCTGAACATCCTGTATTTGAGGCTAGGCAAGCTATTTTCACACAGAGAGCTCTGTGGCCTAGGGCTTTATAGGAAAACTGTAAGCCACCAGCCTTTGTGTGCATGCTCTATGTATATGTATGTATGTATATGTATATGTATGTACCTATATGTACATACCTATATGTTTGTATACGCACATACATATTAATGAGCTTCTGTATGAACTTAAAATGAAACTGAGCTCAGCCAAAATTTTTTCTCAGTTATCCCAGGTCTTCTTAGTGCTCTGTGCTCTAAGAGAGGGGTGCAATTTAAAGGCATTATAACTATTTCTATATAAATAAGATATACAAATAACAAATTATTTGAGTCTTAAAATTACAAACAGGCACTGCATTGGGAATTTTTTTCATTAGTTGAATTATGGGGAGAAGTCTGAGGGCAGTGGCAAAAGGCTAAAAACAAATGTTTCTTCCTGATTATTTTGTCAACTTATTAGGAATTCAATAGTAAAAGCTGGACAGTGATCTTCTAACTGTAAAGGGGAGCAGAGGAGATATCTGTGTCCAGCTTTTGGCATTTCACACTGACCACATGTACTGTGGACAGCAAAAAAAAAGCAAAAGAAACAACACAGAAAGCCAGCATAGGAAGCAGCCGTATTCATTCCCTTTCCACACTTCTCCCAAAACAGTGTTTCTTCCTCAAAACTCTTCTGTTCCCACATTGACAGGGGCACAGGAAAATGAATATCCTTGCTGTTGTATCACCCAGTGATATCAGAAACTAAAAATAAAGAGGAAAAGACATGTATTGCCATTCCACAACATTATTGAAGGGCTTCTTCCTGCCACACACCTCGATCTGCTACGGGCTTGCCCCACACTCATGTGTCTAATTTGCACCACTTCTCAGCCTGAAACTCACCTTCAAGTGGCGATCGTCCAGACTAGTCAAATCCCATACACGGGCTATGTGGAGAAATGCACCAGCCAGCCAGGTTTGTATTTCCAAGTTAAAACGTTGGCCTTTCTACTAATACAGAAATAGTCAGTAGAGAATACCAGCTAGTCATGAATCTGTCTCCTTCAAAAATGCAGTAGGGGATAGAACATATCCCACAAGACTGACTTGAAATAACAGCTACACAAGAAAGAAGTCCGGGAACTATGTGGCAGCCCCAAAGCACTTCACAACACTGTGTACCAAGATTGCTGCATCGAATATATTGCATTTTTAAAACGTGTCATGACTCCTCTTTTTCTGCTGTGTCGAAAGAGATATGATTGTTCCCTCTTTCAGTAAAGACACAGACAAAAAAATTAATAACCATCTCTCAACCTGGTTCTTGAACTGTTTTTGCTCCTTCTAATTTCCTGCCAAACCATGTAGTCAGTTTGCAAGGTGACATTTGCAGAAGCTCCTTACAGATTGATTGGCTAAACTACTGGGCAGCTGAGAGAATTTGTACAAAGAATGACCTTCTTTCATTATAAAGTCAGACCTGCTGATATTGCCACATGCCACAAAAGCCCACCCGCTCCCCACTCGATGCTCGGAGAGGGCAGCTGCTGGACACAAGCAGGATCACAAGCAGGACAGCAAACAATAGGCTGGATGATCTGCAGAGTTCCCAATAACCCTCTGGTGAAAAGTCAGGTCATGGTGCTGCCTACTGAATGCTAGACAGGAAAAAAGCAAACCTTTCTTGGAAGATATCCTGTATGGCAACAAAGAGTTACTTGGAGGGTAATAGCGACTTCAGGCAGTAAACGTGCAAATCCCTTCTCTTTGTGAGCATCTGCAGGCTCTCCTTGTCTTTCCATCATTATTTGCCTCCCTTTCAGTCTTTTCCTTGGAAGTTGCTGCAATCTTGGTGTAGCTCGAACTTTCTACCACTGACATGTCTACTCTGTCCTTTCAAACCAAGCAGCTCGGGACAGGGGCACTTGCCGAATTTGCCTTTGGTACAGAACAAGTCATTGCTCTGTATAAAAACATCTAACATGAATTAATAATTTTGCTATGCTACCAATAATGGCAAATTATGTTTAACATTTCTCAGTACAAAGCAGCATGCCTGTGCTTCAGCAACACAATAGACTGAGCTGCTTACGTGGCTCTGGACGTGTACGAAATTTCTGTTTTCTTTTACTTCTTTGGCTTGAAATAAAAACATTGGCAAAAGACAAGACGTGTTGGTTTATTTTTGCCCATTCACTCCTTTGTGAATATTGCCATAACATAGACCTCCATATATGACCATAGACCTCCATAACATATATGGCAAAACAAAATTTTCATCAAAAACGATCCCTTTGGGAGTTGCAAGCTATATATACAAAATCTGTAGCATTTCTAAATTATAGTCCCTCCTGCAGTATAAATTCACAGCCTTTCTAACCAATAATGCTATCATTGAAGAATTTGCTTGATTACTTTGAAGTAAAAGACAGAATTGACTGAAGTTTAACTACATTCCTTGATTTTATTTAATCAGATTTAATCATGGCACAGAAGTCAAAGCTCATGTTTTTGTGATGTGTTTCACAAAACCTGTCATAACAGCATGTGGTTAGGAAATCAGTCATGGTTTAAGGCTCCATGTATGACTACTCAGTGCTCCCAAATATAAGGCAAGAAGCATTGGTTCAGGGGTAACTCTGGGAGCTTGCAAAACTTGATCTTCTTTTCACAGAGATTTGGAAGAGGAAAGATATTTATAGGCTTTGAAACTAAACTGTGAAATTAGCTAGCTAATATCTCCAGATACCTTACAAAGTTTTGAACTGCCTTCTAGGGCAGCACCTCCCTCTACATGTTTTAGAGGGAGATTACTAGTTAACATATGGACCTGAATTAGCTGTCTAAAATTGATAGTTTTTAATAAAATAGTGTCTAGCTCATTATTCCAGCAAGCAATTAAAATGTCATTAGCTTTTTCACTGCTCACAAGACACACAGACTTTGTTTAAGGTGTTTTAAAAATATTTCTATACAATTATGGAAAAGGATGTATTGTCATGATGTTTGTATAAGGTTGAATATATAAATAGATAATCCTATACGCATATGTCCACACATCATAGATCAAACCACTGAGCTCACTCACAAACTTCAAGCTGAAATAAACAGTACAACCATCACAACTTCATGGATACTTACTGATCCACAATATCCAACTTACTATGATTTCCTAGCAAATAACACTTGCGCGAAAGGAAAAATCCTTTTTGCTCTTGGGTTAACGTTTGTGAAAAAAGAGACCAGTTTTAACTCTCACCAAGAGAGGGCAGTGAAATATCTCAAATTATTAGAAGATCCCACACAAGAGCCATATACCTTTATAGCAAGCATGATAGCAAATAATCTCTGCAGACATTTAATTTTAAATTCTGTGGAGCATTCAACTGATGCTGTATTATTTTTAACTAACATCCTCCCACCCTTGAGTAAGCGTGCTGTTGTGTTGGGAACTGGAAAAAATAGAGATTATGGACAAAACGATGAGTCCTTATGAAACAAGGTTTTACTTTTTTTTCTATTTCAAAGAGGTTTTTCAAAGCAGAATATTAAGAAACACCTGCCTTCTACAGCCAGGTTCATAGCAGTGTGTAAGTTTTATTTTCAGTTTTAGCTGACTTCTCCAGAATGTGCGGGCTTTACTGCTTAGCTCTATCCCATACTTTCTCTTCTTTCAAAACCCAAAACGGCAAGTTAGAGGGCTGCTTTTGTTCGCAACTCTTAATGACCTTGTTACAGGTAAGCAGCCGTGCTATGCTGTTCAGGATGATTGATTTTTTTTGAAGAAGTCAGTATATCCATTTTTTCGCCTAAGGTTATCTCAATACTTTTAGGTTGAAAAGTTTAAATTGTCCTACTCCAAAATCTTTCATTAAAATACCTGTCATGAGTCTGTTATTTTTGGTCTCCAAAGGACTGCAACATCTTCAAGTCAATGGCCTCTTGCAATTCTGAGTCTACTGCTATCCCCACAGTTCAAAAAATACAGCTGGCAAAAGCCAGCACCTTTCTCTTTTTCACACCCAAGTGACGATTACTGTTTTGCCGAGCTAAGATAATAACCAACAATTAAACGTGTAACCTTTTGATGGATAGCTGTAATCCACAGGAAAATATTTTGTCTTCTACAGAAAGATTTGGGGGTTTATGTTCAGCAGGATTTAAGAGAGATCACACTGATGATAGAACCTGGCCAATCTGGCACATGATTATATATGATTATATTTGCACTTGTCAAGGTACCTTTCAAAAGATATGGTAAAAGTGTTTAAAAAGAAAAGAAATAGAAAAAGAGAGAGAGAAAGAAATACACTTCCACTTCATTTTATCAATGGTCTTTGAAGGTTTAGAGGTTTTAAGTCCTTTTTTTTAAAAATGGATTTAACTAAATCAGACACATATGTGGGCTCTTCGTCTCTTTCTAAGGCAAATGGAATGAATAAGAAAATACAAAATAAAATAGTGATGAGGAAAAACATTTATTTAACAAGGTATCATAACATTCTGTGTTTTCTTTATTGATGTCTTCATTTTCTCTTGCAGAATTTATTTGCCTCAATATGCTAAAGTGGCACAACAAACTAGAAAGCAGCTTCTAATGACTAATGGACTGACTGACAATTTGGATGTTACAAAGCTCTTGGAAAAGAGCCTAATAAAACTTAGAGGAATATACAACTGGAACCAAAAAGAATTCAGGGGAATCGATTTGTAATAAATGTGGGGTATGATGCCACATACTGAACACATTAAACGAATGGGAATGCAGTACACTATCAGAAAAAGAAGATCAGAATTTCTTATTAAAGTTTCCTATCATGGGTGTCCTCATCCCCCCCAAATTGTAAAAGCAGCATGAAAATCTTTGCCATGAAATCAGTTTGATGTGAAATTCACTCCCTGTTGGACTGAACAGAAATGCTTCAATATGTAGGCATGTTAAAAACATTTGTATTCAGTGCATCAATCCCTATTTAATGCAATCTGTTGGTGGCCTACAGTCACAAAGCGACATAAAGATTGTATTCTCATGTGGGAAGATATCCATCACTTAGCTGGTCTTGTCATGTTTGCTTTCCTGCAGACACAATAAGTGGCAAAGCTAAAAGCAAGCAGGGTGTAAGGTCTTCAGCAGTACAGTTAGTAGCGAGAGAGGACAGTAACTTTCAGATGCTGTTCAGCGTACAACAAGCCCCAAGGCCAAACAGAGAAATCAATTTAACTGTCCAGAATCAAGCGTATCGGGAGACTCATTATAACCTTACTGTAGACGAAACTAGCTGTGAATTATTCTAGTCTTTCAAACATATTTGAAAAAGTAATTTGTGAACAAGTAGGTCACAAAATATTGGAGAAATACAATTTACCTTAGTCTCCACTGACCAAAAGGCTGTACTTTAAAATCGTTCTGCTAGCAACCAGACATGTTGACTATCCAAGTACTGTAGACTGGGCTTCTGGATAAAATATTTCCATATATCATTACCATTGTAGAACAGAAAGTCCACCTTATCTGTTCCTTCCTCTGCAACAGACTGTTACAAAGATAACATAAAAATCCATCCATGTAGCACTTCATTTGCCAGGTTGTAGCCCCATTCTGGAATAAACTCTGTGGAATTACACCCACCGACCCCCATCACTAGCTAAAATCCACTGTGTGAACAAAACTGTTCTGATAGTGAACTAGACCACCTCTCTAATTCAAAGCTTGGACTACCCCTCCTGTAACCTTTCCTGAGCAGGTTTTTCCAGCATGCAAATGACCTTTTCATGCATTTTATGTCATTGCCTACATCCCTGCAGCAAAGCATGGAAATTCTCAGACGTTATTCTTTGCTAATGCAACATTACTTGTGACGCGCTTTGCAAGACAAAGCAGGCTTATGCAGTCTCCAATGTCAGAAGCAGAACTTGTAATTTGAGGAAAAAAAATGAATGAAGCAGCAAGAAACATACACCTAGCAGCAGGCCTGGCAGGATGGCTGGTTCAGGGATTGCAAGGCCAGGTAGTTGCTGCAAAGCAAAGGTGAGTAGGAAGATGAAGATAACTCTTAAAGCAGACAGGAATGGATACAAGGAAAAAGAGTTTATAAAACTGTTTAACCTCTGTGGCATGAGTGGGACTGATACTCCCTTCAAGAAGTTCATAAATATTTTAACAAAATTGCATTAATTGACACTGTTCCAGTGAGTGATAAGTGTGGTTTAATCATGGATATATGCTATTTAACTAGATCCTAACTAAAATATTTATCTTCTCACTTCGTATGTTTATGTCAAATATTTGTCTCAAGTAATATAATATACAGCTTAAAATAAACTGACTAATGAGATCTCAGACATGCACATTCAATGGGGAAATCACATATTTTAACAGTAGTTAAACTCAGAGAGCTAAGAGTACCTGAGTACTAATTCAGAATACTAATAAATTTAGAGTATTGAAACATTCTAGAGCCAAACTGATGCAAAACACCAGTATCAAGGCTTTAAAATATAATTCTATTTTTTTAATAGCATTCAAGTTATTATGCAAAATCAGTAGAGGTATATACAAACTGCACATTGCATGAAAATATTCATATTAAACACCGATGGCTCATTATTAAGGCACTCCATTAGAATGCAAACTTTAAATCAGATTTTTATGAGCTATAAGTAAATTAATTATTATAAAAATGCATTTTAAAAAAAAGCTATTAGCTTTATGACTAGATAAGGTGCAGAAGCAGCCTGGTTCAGCATGGATCAGGAAAATGCGGCAAAGATGAGACTAGATCTGCGCTTCAAAGGATGCAATGAGGAAGCACAGATGAGATGGAAGAAATACAAAGACGCAAAGCAGCAGGTAAATGAATTGGAATCACACAAAATTGCCAAAGATAATAGACATAAAGGGTAGCATGATTAGCACAGGAGAGCAGCGTGTGGCAGTAACAGAGAAGAGAGAACTCTAGCAATATCTGCAATAACACGGGGATCACTTGTGAAACAGCAAATGGCCCAGCCATAGCAAAACAATCCTTATTTCTTCCTCTAGCCATGGCTTGGCTCCTAATCTCTGGTTTTGCTTTGGCTTCTTTATCCATCTCTCTTAGATAGAAATCTTAGATAAGTCCATAAAAAAACAAGCGGCTTTATTTCCAGGGGTTTAAGAGACACAGCATTTCCTGTAGCATATCATGCACTTTATTCTCAATATAAGTTTCTGCTGTCTGGAAATATGTTAAAGTTATTACTTATAACTAGTAAGTTATTAGTTTCAATCCAAATGTTATCAACTTCAATTTATTTTTTTTAAATCAAACATACCAGTTTTGATACATTATGCTACATTTTTCTAAACACAGTCATAAAATGTTTTACATATAGGACCAAAATTGAAGTTAATTTGAGCTCAAATTTCAATAGAAGCCCTTCTGCAATTTATTCCATCCTATCCTTTTCTGTTTACAAATGAAAAATATTCTACCCACTCCTATACTTGAGATAGAAACTGCCATAATAAGTTTCACAGGTTTTGAGAAATGGAGAGAAGTGGGATTGGAAGTAAGGATGAGACTATTTTCTAACAGACATCTACCAAAGGTGCCAGAAACACCTAACGAAATTCCTTAAAACAAAGTATTTCCCCCCATTTACTTCTAGCTTAAAGAGTTTCAAAGCCTTGTTAGTGCTTACAATTTCCTGAAAAGCTTTAGTTTTCAGAAAAAGAGGTTCTATCAAATTAAATTAATTCTGTTTACTGAGAGGGAAATCTAAAGTATTTGAGACTTAATACATATTACTTTTTCTATTACTTCTGCTGTGCATTTTAAAGCAGGAATACACCATGACAAGAGTATTTATTATTAATTTTTATTGTAACTTACCCTCTGATTAAGGCATTTTATCATAACTTTAGAACAGGCAAAAATCTGAGCACTGTAATTTTAAGGCTGAATCATAAAAAAATCTTTCAACACTATGAAAGAACTATAAATATTATGAAGTCATCGAAAGCTTCATCATCCTCATCTTTATCATTTGTAAAGAACTCAAAAGGTGCAAGGATGTGGCCCTTACCAACTACACAGAAGTAACTTTTTATCTCTGGAAATCACTTTTAAGATTCTTTTAATTGCAGGATACAGCTTTAACCACTTTATGGGAAACATATCTCAGCATTGCCATAAATGCAATATTGAAATGAAAGGAAATATCACTTCTACTTCTGAAGTTCTTTTGGCAGATAAGAAAAAGTAATTGAAAACTTTTACTTTATAAATGATGATTTATGCATAGTAAACTCTGCCATATTTTGAAATACATAAGCTGAGTAATTTAGCTGGAAACTACATTATAAACAATGATACAGCATCCAAGTTGAAATCATACGGACGCTTCTCTTTGTCTTCTCAAATATCTCTATTAGTTTCTTATCTGTCTTACAAAACACCACAACAAACAAAGATTTACTGTACTTTCAGCTGTGTTGTGCTAACAACAGCAGAAAGCAATTTCCACGGTTCGACGCATCATTTCTCCTCTTTCTCTTTAGCTAACCACTGTATACACATGCATTTTCTGTTCCAACCCAAACGTGGGACTCTCCATCAACTCAGGCTGTTCTGCCCCGTGGGCACCACTCTTCTCTCACCAAGGGTTCAGCTGACCCTTGACTCTTTGCTGACGTAACTCTTTCTGACACTTGCCTATAGATGCCTATGTTCTTCTGATGAATTTGGGAGCCTTTAGCAGCTTCACGGATGTTTTCACATTCCTACACACTGTAAATCTACTCCCATGGCGGTGGAGACTGAGGGAGGTAGATATTACATAGATATAGATATATATAGATATATATAGACGGTAGATATATCCACAGCCCCTGCATTTTCACTGAGTTCAATTACCAGTTTCCCAATCAGCTTATGACTTGGCTAGCTCCTCTAGATCCCACAGCTTGTGGAAGGAGGACTAAAGAGATTAAAAATGTGGGTTTGGGTTCTCCCTGCTTTAGTAGAAAGTGACACTGAATACTCTATGGTCACAGAGGCAAAGGTCATTGGGCTTATCAGGGCCGCTTACGCCACTGCAGGAAAATATTGCCTACTGCTGTCAACAAAATATCATTCAGCATCATGCTCAATGAAATACAGTCTTTCCACAAAAAAAAAAACAAACCTCAACCCCCCCCCCCAAAAAACTCTAAACAAAACCCAAACCAGCTTGCTTTCATCTCTGCTGTACATAAATATTCAGTGTCTAATAAGGTCCATTTTCATATTTTCCTGCTAATAGGCTAGCTAGGAACAAAGAGGTCTTAGTGCGAAAGAAGACAGTTCTGCCTGCTTTAAAACTTGTACCATCAAAGTTTTGATCAATATTAGCCTTCCAGGCCTTTCAGATGTACCATAGGGGCTCATCTGACATTCATCAGCCTACAAGACAACACAGCCTTCAAGAAGTCCCTCACAAAAGGTGCAAATTAGAAACAATTTATTAAAAGGTTGGACCAGATGATTTTTGAAGTCCAACCTGGGCTGTTCTACAATTCTGTGATTCATTATCACGGGGAGATATGGTTGGCAGGACATAGCAGGCCATCTGATCTTGTCAGTGTTGGCTTGTGATTCTTGAAGAAAAAAGCAATGTATCAAATCTTGTGAAATCTGTGTAGACCTACTTCCACATATTATGGACTAAGATCTGTGTTATAACCCTTAGTCGTATCATCCTTCCCAAGGCTGTGCACTGAACTCTTAATTCTGAGATCTGAACAATACTCTTCACCACCCTCAAAAGCTAAAGCTAAATGACCCACTTCCTACTACCATCTCTTCGTGCCTCCTGTTAAAAGAAGCAGCTCAAATTTTTATCATCCCTTTCTCCTGTCTGTTTACGTGTTTTTCCAATTACTATTAATTTTTGACTAGGATACACAATTTACATCCAAATTTGGATGGAAATATTTAACTTACTGAAGATATAATTATTATCTCCCTCTTCACATGATAAATTAGCTACAACACCCCCTTCTTTTGGATTAATGGAGGGTTAAACGCACTTATTACTTCTTCCTACTGCTGGAAAATGTATATTTGTTCCAGTTACAAGTATTTGTGAAATGAAGCAATTTTCATCAGATGATAGCTTTGATGGAAAACAAACCAACTCTAAAGAACAAAAGGCAAGCATTGAAAACTTTTGAAAACTTTAATTCTGAAAGGTACCTATAATTCATTGAGAATCCCCACCTTAAAACAAGTAATTCCAAGTTGAGCTAAGTGTTTTATCCTATTAATTTCAAGGATGATGAAACACATTCTTGAAGCAGCACCCACTGAGTGCTCCCTTAAAGGTGAAGAGAAGTCCGTAATGGGGTTTCCAAAATCGCATAGAAGCATTACTTCCTGAGAGGTCAATAAAGCATTAAGTCCATTCTTAAACCATATACAGTTCCTTCTGATATTATTCAAAATGTCAGTTTTGAGGCACTTCAAAGTTCTCAAGCACTTCAGATCTCTGTAGTGAGTTACAAAGCTATTTGCTCAGCTGAAGTATTTGAGGATAAAAATTCACCACATCTTGCCAGCCAGTTCTGCGTATCCACATTCACCAGAAGGCTTTCATAGCTACTCAAACAGAAGAAAAAGCCACATAATCATAGTAAAGGTATTTAAAAAGTGGCCCAACCAGTCCTACTGAAAACTGTAAAGGGTTACTAATTGCAAATATTGAATTTGGAAAAACGAAAGTGATATAATCCCTTGGCCTGGTTGACCTGTGGCCAACTGCAAGCAGTTAGAGAGGAAGAGAGGCACCCAAAAATGAAGGAAAAATATCTAACAGATATGAATCAAGTTTCACATGCTACATTAATCTGACCAACATTCAAATCCAAATTCTCTTTCCCACAGTAGTTATTAAAAAGCCACCATGCTATTTCTGCTATTCAAAATTTTTCAAGACAAAAAAAATCCCTGCTGCAAAAAATAAATGAATGAAGTTCTGTACCATTCTTTGCTCTCATGCCCATTTTGAAGCACAGAATAATCACACAGGAGCCTCTGTGGTTAGGCACTTGCCTAAGAGCATCAACAGAAAACAGAAGTTACTGATACAATTCCTAGCTTTTTTTATTATTATTTTTTGACTGATCTTTCTCAAGTTTCCATTGTCATAACAAGATATTAAACAAATTAAAAACACAACTTTAAAAGTTGAAAATATTTCTCCTGTTCTTTGCTGTCAAGACAACTGCATTTTCGGCAGGAGATGGATAAAATGTAACTTCTTATCCCGATGAACAAAAATGAATAAAACCCATGAAAATATATAATTTAAAGTGCATAAAAAGATTTGTCTCTTTCTAATGAAAGCAATCAGTCAAAACAGGCAGTTCCCAATCCACTGAAAGCAGTTTTCAGTAAGATCATTTGTATCAGTTTTGACAAGAATGGAAATTCTGAGCAAAAGAAAGACGGACTCATCCCTGCCAAAACTGCCAAGAGAAATACTACAGAGCACCAAGATCCTAAGGGGAATTTCTGTTTGACATCAATGTTTCTCCCCAGGGTCCCATTGCACTCTCCCCTGCTGCCACCCTGTGTTTTCCCTTTTTCCTCACTGTTCCCAATGCAGGAGCAAACCCCTCTTCATTCCAGAGTGCTGCAGTTACTCAGAGGCTTGAAAGATTTTTGGGGGGGTTCAGATCCCACTCCTCTAGCCCTATAAATGTCACTGCTAAAAGCCATCCACCTGCATGCTGAAAACTGAATAAACCTGTATCTTAATTATTTGAGTTGAATTTTAACCCAGGCACTTAACCTTATTATTCTAGACTGGGAAATCTGGTCATCTGCTTGTCTTGCAGTCTAAAATCACCTTTCTGTTTTACAACAGGTCCCGCTATGTTCAAATGCCTGAGCACACTGGAGCTCAGCAGACACAATTGACTGTGCTGCTTCTAAGGAGAAATAGGTGGGATAATATGTCTCTATTGCACTATGTTTGCCTTGGTTTTGTAGGCATTAGTTTGGAGTTTGAGAGTTTGTGTTCTGGGTGATTTTGCTCATAAACCTGATCCTGGCTCTCATGTATTCCTGGTGGATGTCCTGCTCCACAAGTGAATAATTCACGGGCAACAGGTTGCTCATAACACTGCCTGTAGTAGCAGCTCTGCTCTGCATTTATTAATGATCACTAGAAGAAGGACTTGAACCTTGGTCTTCCATATTCCTGAGGCAGCATCCACCAAGCCACCAAATCCATCTCTGGCTTCTTTACTTTGCACTTGTTATGAACACTGAAATACTCACTCATCCAGACAAACAGCCTGGGGTCAGGGCAGGCACCTGGACAGTCCAACACCGAGATTTAGATTTCTCCCTCCTCCCTCATCTGATTCAGAGAGTCCAAAACCTGATTAATTCTCCAAATGGTACACTATTGATTACTTTGAGTCAGTCTGTCTCTCTCTCTGCAGTCCCAGATTTTAAAAGAAAATGCTTTATTCAAAAGCAAAGAGGGGAAATTTTTTTAAAACTTTTAAATTTTTTAAAATTCAGGAATACAATTATGGAGAGAGGCATTTTTTCCATTTTCCATTAGGCTCAAATATGCATTTACTTTGACTTTTAAGCTAAACAGAAATGCACGTTCAAGTAAATCACAGTTCTCTATTAACACTAGTTTCATTGTGATACCATGCAAATTCCCAACACCTTCCAGCCAAATTAAATTTCACTGAAATTTCACAAAAGATTTGCAGAAGCTAGCAGAAAGTAAAGAATCAGTCACTGTATTTTCATCTATTGCATAGCACTAAATAAAGGAAGGAAATGGTAGTCTTCAGCAGGTTTACAGCAGATTTAAGTACTGTGCTGAACTAGAACAGCAGGTCCCAGTTCACCAAGGTATTTAATTACCTCTTTACCTTTAGTACTACGTAGTTTATTTCATTTCTAGCAGGCTGCTTATGTATTTAAAGTTGCTTTAGAGAGAGTGCCATGTTAGTACTGTGCCAGGTCCATCTTTTCTACAACACTAGAGGCAAAGCAGACAGACACAGCAACATTTCTTTTCAACTCACTAGAAAATACACCATGTCTCTGTAAATTGCAAGTATATCTTTCAGTCACATCATAAATTGCATGTCAGGCTTTAGAAACAGCTGAAACAGATCACAGCTTAAAGTACCAAGTGCTGATATATATAGATTTTTTAAAATCACATTACAGAGCTCTACCTTTGATCATGATCACAAAGGGAGCAGGTGAACCCATCATTTACCTCAAGTAGCTAACCAAGAAGCTAACCAAGAAGAAAATACTTTTTTCCGCTCTTGGTTACTAAATAGTGTTAGTTAATAAGTGTCAGCAGAGCTGTATAACTTCTCTTTTCACCTAATGAAGCAAAAGGGAATAAGAGATAAAAGATGCAAAAAATAAGTTTCAACTTTATAAGAAGAGATGGCAACTTCCTCAAGATCAAAATATACACTTGGAATTTATGTTGCTTTGTGATGCAAATATAAGAAAAAAATATATACCAGATAACAAAGCAATGCCACTATTGTAATCAACAACTGTTTTCAGATGAAGTGGAAGTAGCAATTCTTTTACTAGAACAAAAACAAAAAATGTAATACAATTTGCCCATCTCTGAACAAATAACACAACTATAGAATGTTCCACATAACCCTTAATAATCTGTGAAATAAAAACCTGCATGCATTGACTCCACAGGGAAAGTCCTGCCATTCGCACTGGCAGAAGGAGAGAGGAACAACACATCTGTCAGGCATTATGGCCGAAGGCCTTCAGCCACATTCATGTGAAGTGCTTTGCGCTACAGATATCCCTCAGATTAAAATAGGTAACATTTCCTCCTTAAGGTCATCACATTAAAATCATTTAGGACAGAGCCCTACAATCCTACTGGACAAATGCGGAGGGCTTGAAGCATCCTGGGTTACCCTGGTGCCCCACCCAGGGTATCTGTTTTCCTGCATGCCCATGGCTCTATCCTTGCTCTGAGGCACCCCTAGGTGTCCTGAATGCAAAGAAAGCCTTGACATGGACATCCTGGTGCGGAGAGGAAGAGATGAGAGAGCCTGGTGTGTCATCTCATTCCCCCACTGGGAGGAAATAACTGAAACCATCCTCAGAAGAGAAGAGAAATGCACAGGAGGTGGGTGTATGCTAACAGGGATATGGAGGCAGAGCAAAGTGCACCACGATCTCCAAGTGTCCACACATGGTAAGAAAACCAGTGTGGGAAGAAAGTCCTCTAAATTTCAGAAGGTGTAGTACAGGGCCTTTGAGGATAAGCCCATTCTGAATTACATGGAGCACTGGAAGACACATGAGAACCACTTTATTTCTGCAGTGCTGTTTTCTACACCACTAAGATATAAGACAGTATTCCTCTGAGCTATCAGCTCCCTTTTGTTCATTTGTTTGTTGGATGGTTATTCAGAGGAATGGCAGCTTTTATTTCAGCAGTATAGATAAAAGTATTGCACTGAAATTTAAATGTCAAAGAATACATACTCAAATGTCAAATACCAACAGACAAATGCAACAGAGAAATGTCAGAAATACACCCGTGTCTCCCACTGAATATAACTATATCTGTGCAAATGCAAGCCACAGCATGATGTGTAAAAGTAAGAGGTTTTCTGCAGTTCCTTTGGGATGGTAACACCACTGGTGTCAATAAAATCATTATGTGGCAGCGATCTGACTGTATTACTCCAAGTAGCCAACTCTGGCAACACATATAGCCTAAGCAATCTGTGGTCTGCAAGGTGATGCATTTACAGACATAACAGTACAAAATTCGCATTTCAGGCAAATCCCACTCCTGAATTTGCTAACTTGTCACTAGATGGAGGACCCCAACACAATGAACTTCCACATGAATGCTGCCACTGCTTTACAGGTATGACAGTAGCCCATGAAAGTTGAAGGAGAGGACTTGCAGACAGTTTCTGCTAGATACATGGCTTAATTTGGCCAATAAAACCAAACACAAAGTGAATTCCTGGTGTTTCCTAAATTGTTTGCTTTTTTGAGTCCTAGGAATATTAACCTGGGAATATAAGTGAACTTTTCAGAAGTAAGCAAATTACTCCTGAACCCAAACAGAACTGACTTCAAGCAGAATTTGGACTCTTGAGAAATTCGAGTGCATTTTAAAATTTTACTTGGTTTAATTAAAATCAATTGATTGTTCCTCAGGAAAAAAAAAAAAATTCTTTACACACTTCACTTGGTGTGAACTTCTTGTCCCAATGACTTCAGTGGGGCTTTTGTCATGATTTCACCCTTCATTATCGCCCATAAAAGTACTTGGAAACATGTTAATTAGGGAAGATGCATTTGTTTAGAAATTTCAGTCAGTCTGCTAATTGCAGCTGCTTCCACTAGAGTTGAGAAATAAAAATGGTTAGGTAGTTCTGTAGTCAGACCACTAAATACATGAAAATCTGAAGTGCACTTTAATTAGTGTAGCTAACAAAAATATACCTGACTCCTGTAATTATTGTGATTTGCTTCCAACCCTAGTGACTCATACACTGTAAAGTAAAACCTAATCAAAGACAAAATATGTGAACTTTTGTCAAGAGTAAAACCAACATATGGCATTTTCCCCTTAAAATTTTATTTTCTTCTCTATCTCTGTTGTAAATGTTTTAGGATCTCCAGCTTTTTTAACTTTGTTTTTTTAACTTTGTGACATTGATTATAAATACCATATTTATTTTAAATCCTCTTACTATTCAATTTAGTGTAAAAAATACAACATTTAATTGGAATTATTTTGAATTTTTTTTTAAAGACTCTTCCAGGAACAATTATCACATTCTCACAATATACACACAAATTTCTTTCTAACGAAAATTCCTTTCTCTACACCAGGACTCTTTCTAAAGCTTTTTCTGGATCAATGAATGCTGCTTAGAAAAAAAATTGGAACAGATTAAATCTGTTCTGCTCTGGACACTTTCTTCTTTTTAACCAGCTGCAGGGCATCACAAAACTCTAAGGACAGACATTTATAGTGCAACCTTCAACAGGAAAATTTTCTTATAATCTCTATATTTAATTTTAATTGGCAAAATAAAAAATTACATACTTTCAGTAGCTTTCTTTTTAACTTTGCTTTTCTCCTGAACAGGGTCTTGTGACACTGAGTTTCATGGTCTAATTATATTGTGTGCAAAACTCTATTCTCTTTGACCAACTTCAAATCTATTTCCTTTCCAAGACAGTGAATGTCTCTTTGTCCTTGAACTGTGATAAAGGGTAAACAAGGAAGGTTCAAAAAGCCTGTTTGTACAATCTCACTGTTTTGCGCAACTTACGTGTGCCCTTACATGCCCATTAATCTCTTCTTTGAAAGTAAACTGCACCATAGTTTAAATTTACACTGTAAATCTAAATTATACCATCATAAGAGAGTTAGAAAAGCTAGGGAGTCTTTTTGTACTTCTATATTTCCAAGACCTTTTTGTGGGTCTCACTCTTTCTTCTATCTTTTTGTGAAATGGAAGAACACAATTTAGCGCTTCACTCAGGCATTCACCCAGACAAGGCCTGAAGTAAAAAAACAGCCAAAGTCAATGAATTAAATTAAATGAAGAGATACAGATTTGTCTTAAGAAGGACTAGCTGGTTGCTCTAAAGAATAAACAGCTCCTTGACGCACAGCATGTAAAATCATTCAAGTCAAAATATGTTGAAACAGACTGAATTTATAGGTGAGGGAATAAGGACTCATGCAACATTCTGGTCGCCTAAAGACTTTGCAAAGCACGGCTCCAAATATCAACAAGATCCAGTTCTGTTTAGTTTCCAAAGCATCTGTCAGGATCTCTGCTCAAGGTGACATAGCTATAGGCATGTGTGTACATTAAGGTATTGACAACAGATGAAACAGCAGGAATGGAATAACAATTCCAATGAAAAGCGGAGGAGAAATTTCAGGAGTTTAGAGACACTTTTAACTTCTTATTTATCTCTCCCTTCTTTCAGAGCACTTATCTGTTACTGCAGAAGGTATGCAGACAAATGATGTACTTCATCATATAGTGACACTGACACATGGAACCAGTTTACATATATTAAGATAACTTTCTCTGTCATTTGCTTTCTGACAATCACTTCAGGTTCCTCACGTATAAAAACCAGTGTAATCTGATACACTAAATGAAGAGATCTTGGTATCATCTTTCAGGAGGTCTATCTTTGAAGGAGAGTTGCTCCTGGAAAAGCCTGTTAGTCTTTTATTTTCCTAAGAGGTACCATATGATTTTTGCTACTTTTGCCATCCCAGATGGGCAGTTGTCCAAAGTTAAGGATATGCATTGCAAATAGAGACCTGCTTCCATCATTCCTTACACAGGACTTAAATTTATTTTTACAGACTAGCAAAACTGAAATACCAAGGAAAAGTAATTTTGCTCAAGATGTCATTTCCTCAAACAATCTAAGTCCAAGTATTTGGACTGTGTCTGGCAGCCGAATATATAACATTACACCTATTCTGTAAAAGTTAATTTCTACTAAGAACTTTGTGTACTTATTTCATGAAGACAAGAGATTACAGAAATTTTGTCTATGTTACAACAGGTTTTCTCTTTCTGTACCTATGAATTTTAATCACCTAACAGTTGCAGCATCCCACTTTGACCATAAGTATCAAGTGTCAATCGGGGTACTCTAAACGTATTTCAATGTAAAATTTGCTATTTTGGAAATGGGTTGCAAGGATTACAAAACAACAGCTTTCACTGGTCTTTTGGGACAGTCGACAAGCAGCTTAACACATTCTGCATTACAAACACCACCTTGATCAATGAGATCTACTGCAAGGCCTCTTTGCAATAATAAAATAGATGGATATCCAGAAGTTCAAGACTTTTCTCCCGCTTCTTAGTCCTCTTAATGATACATGACAACACGTTATCTGCCATCAAACACTTTTCTATTAACATGGAACGCAAGAAAAGTTTTAAAAATATCAGTAAAAATAGTCTCTTGTTTGAATATATGTAGCCTCACCTTGCGGATGCCTCTGCCAAGATCTTCTCCATAATTTGTCCCCAAAATTTCAAAATGCACATTGGGATTCCCCCCATTTTCTGCAAATTCCAGTTCTCCAGTCAAGCCATTCACTCCACCCTATTGGAAAAAAAGGAGAATGGAGTGAAAACTCAGAAGTAGCCAATTATAATAAACTTTCGTTTCTCCAAGGGATTTGTGCACTAACTATGCAGAATACATACACAACTACCAAGATTAGGACAGTTTTCCAAAGACCACATTTCCCTGAAAATTCCGAAGCCTAAATTGTTCCTGCATCATTTAAGCTCTTCACAGAAGAATCAAACTCAGCAATGCTAAGCAGATGCAATACAAGCAATAGTTTTAGTCTTAGTGTATTTGCACTCCAATTTTTGTTCTTTGACCCATCAGCATATATGTATAGACATTCTAGCCCCATTAAGGAAAAAAAAAATATTTTGCAACTAATTTTAGTGGAAGCAAAACTAAAGACAAATATATAAAAGAAATTGCACAAAAATTAGTTTTCTTTGTTTATTTTTGTTTTTTTCCCCTCCTAATGCTTCTCACCCCAAAGAGATTTCCACATAAGACCAGAGTGAGTTTTGAATCAAGTTAGGTGGGTTTTGAGCCCAACATAAGTGATCTGCACAAATGAAGAGGGGCTTGTCTAGCTGAATATAGTGATTTTTCTGTTTTCCTCCACAACTCTTCTCTACTAGTAAGAATGCATGAGATGAGCAACAATGCACCATATTTTCAAGCTTGCTTTTACTTTTCTACATTTCAGTCACAAAGGGTTAAAATGTTAAAGATGAAACAGTGAATATTTAACGAATCAGAGTTGAAAGGGCTATACATGCCACAGCAATACTCAAAATATATTCCAGGGTTAATTCAACATGACACACATTTCATCTTTGTATAAGAACTGTGATGACCTGAACTGTAAAATGAACAGAGCCACATGAAATGCCTACAATGAAAACCTTTAGCCTTAAAAAATTTCTTCAGTTTTCAGATTCAGGAAAAATTAGATGTTTAACCCACTTCCTCCAAAAAACTTGAACAATATTTTAAGTATGCACAAGAAAAAAAATCTGTCTCTGGTGTAAAACCATACGAAATGCATAGCTTTTCTTCAAAACATAAGGCAAGAGTTTTGCAGTTGTGATTGTTCTTTCAGTTAAGAGCTTTATTATTTGAATGAAAAAAATGGAAAATAAACTCTTGCAATATAAACTACCTAGCTAAGCACATGAGCCTTGCTGAATCATGATTTTAAAAGCTCTGTTCTCACATCTTCAGTTTGGAGAAAATCCAGGAAGGAGTAGAAAATTTGCATCTCCATTGCAGATTAGTATGAACTAAGAAAATCTGGTCATCCTTTTATAAAACATTAATATGATAATAATAAAAATAAAGAAGTTGATCATTGAGATAATACCTTTAACACTTACTAGAGACTACTAGAGACTAGTATTGTCAGGGAATAATACCTTAATATTTCATGAAGTACCATTTTCAGTTAAAAACAAGATAATACTTTGTGTATATATATATTTTTAATCTGTTTAAAATCTTTTCTATAATATTTACTTTTCTGGATGAGATACTAGAATAAAAATTAAAAAAAAAAAAAGGAAAAAACAACATCCTGATTAAGGGTACATCTGCACAGTCTTTTGCAGGAAGACTCCAGGTCATTTCCCCCTCAGTGAGTCAGCCAGGCAATTTTGATGCATGTCGCTATGGTTAGCATGACACTGAGGTTACTTATTAGCTTGAGCACAATCCTGTAATAATCACACCTTCGTGGCTTTTAGATTGGGGTTAGCACACCTTAGACTGGGTTCAGAGTAAAGACAGAGTGAGCTTGTGTTTACCTGCAAAATCATTTGAACATATCCTTAGGTAAATAACTGAGTTTCACAAACATAAACCATTTCTGCCAATATAAAGCAACTTAAATTTGACTACCTCCTGTTCACAAACCAGAAGTAGACACCTGTTCCACATACCTTTTTTCTCATACGGTCTCATCTGGCTTTTTTCTTAATTAAGCCAGAATTTCATGGTACGTGTGATGTAGAAATGCCTGCAAAGCAGCACAGATCTGCAAGGCTTGGGATCCCCATCTGACCCCTGAAAGCCTCCACCTGGCTGACTTGCCCTCCCTGACAGCATACACCTCTCCCTAGTCCTGCACCACTCTGATCTTACCATATATTGTTTTTATTATATTATATTATATTTTGTATTTCCTATATTACTTCCTAAAAGTTTTTCCCCCACAATGTGAATTAAACCCGTGGGTCTGAGGTAGGTAAAGTATGAAAATTAATTAAACTGTTATAGATCACCTGAGCTGCACCATGATTTCAGGGGACCCACAAGCAAGGTCTGGGAAAAAAAAGGGAAAACTCTGGAAAAAAATGATAAAAGAAAGGAAACATACAACGAAAAAAAAAATTAAAATCTGTTAACACAGATGCTTTGTACAGCAGAAAGAGTTTTCCTTTTTTCTTATTTTGTGACAAAGTAGTTTTAAATTGGGAACTTTCAATACAGAAAATTAAAGTCTTTATTTTCGAAATTGAGAGTGCTCCCAATAATTTATGGGACATGAAGATATAATTATGTCTAAAATATAAATGATTTTTTGAGACCTGAGAGAGCAATTTAAAATTTTAGTAATTTTTTTATTTTTTATAACCTTTGCCCTTATTTGAGCAAATATGATTTAAAAAAAGATAATTTGAGGAAGTATTTCACCTCAGTTACACCTGAAGTAATGAAACCCACTTTTTAAGAAAACATAGGATTCCATGGAAATACATGGCCCCTAACATATAGTACAGGTTAACAGACTTACCTACCATATTTTGGAATTGAATATCTACCCGAAACCATTGTGTAAGTTCATTTACCTTGATTTTTAAATGGCTGCAACTGTTGGGGCAAGATACAAACTGTAAGTCTGTTAGTTATTTTTATTTGTCTGAAATCCAGCGGTAACCATAACACCAATTTTTCTCATTCATCTATTTTGGCAATTTTATCATGCTTTGAAAATTTCTCATCTAAGAGTTTCCTTGATTAGAGCTTTCTTTCCTAGACTGTGTACATCTGCAAATAGTGTAATAAGAGGTCAGATTAGATGGGAACGCTCCTGGTTTGGAACGGCCAGAGGCAGAAAGACAAAACAGTGAAAAACCACCCATATAATACCAACAACAATACTAAATCTGATAGGAAACTTCTTGGAGGTCCTGATGCCTCCTCCCTACCTGAGTCCTACCTTGCTGGACCTGCAGGCCAGGCAATCCTGTTATTGCTCTCTACTAGTCCTCATTGTCCCACACAGCCTTTTTACAAGGCTTACACAAGCCTGTTTTAATGCTTAGGACTGATGGAGTGGGACAGTGTATTGCCTAGGAAGAGTTTCAGGACACTGCTCCAATTTTCCTGCATAGTCTTTCACAGTGTGGATCCCTCTAAAGCACTTACTTGATTTATGGAATGTGTTTTATCCCTCCTCTAATGCATAGTGGAAGGAGATCACAGAGAAAATGGCCATCTGTATGACAGCAACTGATCCAGTAACTTCCTGATGAGATTTTTCCAAGTTATTTTAGCGTTAATTACGATAATGGGTAAGAGTCAAAGAAATTTTTCATTCCATTTAACTTACAGAAACAATGCTATTTGGGGAAAAATGAAGACAGATTTATTATCTACTCTCTCAAATTCCTCTAAGGTTGAGCCGCAACCATGCAATTTCCTGACACATTTAAAACTGAAGAGTGAAATGTCAGTTGTTAGGACAAAAATGTTTTACTTATGTTTCTGATCACTGCTTTGGGCTTTGCAGAGCTGTTATAAAGCTTGGCAATATGGTTAAAGCCTACCTGAGTCCCGTCTAGACTGGCAAAATAAACTACAGTTTATATATGCTTAGGCACTACTATACTGTAAGTCCCTGAAGAAAGCACTATTTACCCAGCAGTCAGAACCTCACTTGGGAATGTCAGCTTGCCAATCATCAGTTATAAAATATTGTACTTGTTCTCAGAGTTCCTGTTCAAACTTCCTCTTTTTCCAAGATACAGTTATGTTCACACACTAGCTATTTTGCAATTAAGGAAAAAACTGTGGTTACAGGCAGAAAAAAATGCTATAAGCATTAAATATGAGTTTCGTATTTTATTCTTGAAAATATCTGGTATTGAAAACATTGTTGGGTTTTCAACTCAACGCACCATTTTTAGCTGCTAGTGAAGAGAGCCTAATCTACTGCCTGAAAAACAATTTGGCATCTTTTTCACACATCACCACTGAACATCACTGACATTTCTGAGACAAGAACTCGTTGACAATTCCACGCATGATTCATGAAACAACACGAGGTACGGCTCATTTTCCACAAAGGAATAGGCTCTGCGTTGCTGCTAGCACTAAAAATTTGCTGTTTGTCAGTGAGCTAAACAAATGTGACTGGGAAGAGATCAGGTAAGCGTGAAAGAAGATATATGCAGTAACTTGATGTCATTTTTCTGAGTTGATCCTCCATATAATCCTACTTACATTTATTCTCAGGCTATTCGGGAAGATTAATTTTTCCCACAGTAGAATTATTTTCTAGTAATACTTCTTTCTCTCACTGTGAAATAGCTTTACTGAGAAATAAACAAGTGAGCATGTGTTTGGGGATAGTTTCTATTACAGAAGCGAATTTAGAACTAATTGCTGGAGCTGGCCAAATTCATTAGAAGGATTGTATTTCCTGATGAATTTAACTATTTATTCAGTTCCAGAATGGGTAGAAACAGATATTAGATTTTAATAATTGTAGTGGGCTTAAAATGTTGTTTTTTTTTTTTTTTTTTTCGGGCTTTGTCCAATCAGCTGAATTCACACAGAAAAAACAGCTTTTGGAGTTGTTTGTAGAAATAGCGACACAAGAATCAAATGTTCAACAGTGAAAAGTAACAAATGACAATAGGGAATGATTCAGACAGCTATTTTGCCATTTCAAGAAACGTTTGAAACTCTAATTCCCCCTCATTCCCTACTCTTCCCTATTAGCTCATTAGTCATAAAGAAATTAGTTTATTTACCACCAGAATTCTCCTATTTTTAACAAGTGCTGCTGCAGGTAGAACATCAGTGTCCCTTCCTTTTACCTTCTTCAGTGTGTAGCTTATAGAGATTTCCCATCTCTTTTCTCGTTTTCCCCTCCCCTTTGATTTCTGAATCAGAGACATTCCCTCTACAGCTAAAACACTGCCAGATATTCCTGTTTCTGGATCTCTGATTCTAGAAGATGGATTTTGTCCTAGAAAAGCTTTTTCGTGCTTGTTTCACCACGAGAGCTCAGTTATACACAGCAGTAGATGGCAACATCACCTCCGCTGTGCTGCTGCCAGGAGAACAGCTACTTCAGTTGCTAGTCCTTTTCTAAGGCAGGCAGGCTGGAATTAGGCAACTCTTCCTTAAATCTTTCCCCACCACCACCATACTTGGCTACAATGAGACACTCACTGAAAACACATTGAGGTGAGGGACAATCTGGGACAAGACGGTAATTCCAGCTCTGTGATGCAGGTCGTTATGAAGGCAGAGTTACAGTTGTGCAGAGGATGGCAGTTCTTTTGCCAGGAGCATTTAAGAAATCTCAGAACGTTCCTTCACCCTGAACTATAACAATATCTTCTTATGACATTCTGTTATACACTACATCTTTGAAAGAGTGGTGATGTGAAAATGAAAATGCAGAACCTTTTATTCAGAAACTATTTAAATACCACATGGTAACTTTTTCCTGTTTTCTTTCAAAATTAAGGAAAACTGGTATGTTTTTGAGAAAAACTTTTTATTTCAGTTGGTTTTAGAGGATGTTCCAAGACAACAGGAGAGAAAAGGTGTTTAAAGAAAAAATACAAGATGGAAAATGGAAGCATTCTCAAGAAGAGAGATTAAGTGGTTTTTATTTTTTCTTTCATTACTTTTTAATTGTATTGTTTTTCTGACACCTCATCAGACATTCATCAATGTGAACTTTTTAGTTTCAAAAGTACACAGCTATGATCCTGAAGTTCTTCTACATAAGTGCTTTAGTGAAACAAAAGAGAAGGTGGACCACAAAACTAAAGCAGAATTCCTCTTTCTTATGCAGTTCCAGCTCTCAGGTGCAATCTTTAGCTTTCCTCTACCTAGGGATTGAAATGGTACAGACATACACACATAGAGGAAATGTCTGTATTTAATTTTGGATTAAATTTTGACTTTCAATTTTAGCATGTTACTTCTAGAAATTCATCTGTCAGCACAATGCAGTATAAGGAGTATTTAAATTATTCAATTTACACCCATAAAATGGCTTCTTATCAAAGCTATCTCATTCAAATAGCAGAGAAATCCAAAAGCAACAGGATGCAAGCCTGGTTAGCTGCACATGTCAGGAATTTCCTTGGCTTTTGATTCATTTTCTAGCAAGCTAACCACAACCCTGGAATTTCCACTTGCTCCTGCCTCCTTGAATGCTTTCATATTTCTCCTGGCCATTTCTCTTCATGTTTCAGGGTTAAGAGCTACATAAATTGATCTTCAACACAGTGCAGCTCTTCTGTGAAAGGTCAACAGAAGGAGTTTGTTTTATTAATCACATCATTTTAGGAGGTGAGAATTGGAAGAAGATAAACTGGATAGCTAGGATGACGTGGCAAAGAATGGAATAAACTCTGTCTGAGATGCAAAGAGACGAGATGGTGGTAAGAAACAGCATAAAGGATGTTTATGTAGGAGAACAGGATCAGTCTCACATCCACAAACAACACAAGCAAGCAAATAATCATAATGCAAAACAGTCAGCAGTCCTTTCCATGGTGGAGTACTTCTAAATTTAGAGATGCTAGTAGGGCTACCAGACTTTGCCTGAAACTCCAGCTCAGATAGTAAATTCTAATTCTAAAGTGGAAGTGGGTATTTTGACATTTCCGGCTCAGGCATCTTATTTGGATTTGAGTAAGTAGAAATAGCTTTTATTTTATTAATGAAAAAGTATGCAATAGTATTTACAAAATGCAAGTTGATAAGAAAAGTTCCAGAACCAGCCTTGCCTGAAACATAGCTTAAAATACACGGGACTGCCAAATGTGAATTTGAAATTGTTCTGATAGGTTAAGAGCAATACAGTTTAGAGTTCCTTAAAGCCATATCCTGCCCCTGAAATAAGAAATGTGTCCTGGATTATCCTTGCAGTCTCATGACTTCAAACTATTAGAATGGAAACTGGGGACAGCCACCAAAGAAAGCCTTGAACTGTTATCTTGGAGCTAATGCAGATTGACCTGGGACTGGGGGAAAAATAAGCAGTGTTCAAAGAACCTTACATTTTGCCTTCATCATCATAATTTCTGGTGTAGCTAAAGACCTAACGCAGAACAGCAACTTCTTGAAACAACATTATATTTTAAATTATTTTTAAGTCCTTTTAATGAAAGCCATAAATAAAGCACTTTTTTTTTTTTTTTTTACTGTCCTGGGGTTTTTTGTATTTACAGTGTAGGCACTGCCAGCACTTTAAATGTAAGTATATATTACCAGGAAGTACATGCAGACAAATGAGAAGGCAGCTTTATGAAAGACATCAATAACATAAGGAGACTGAACCGAAAAACTTACAGGGAAGGGTAAACTACCAACCTATGCATATTTCGACTAAATACTGACCCAGAAGGCTGTGATAATTGTCTCTAAGTATGTGGAGGCTGTAGATATCATGAAGAAAGGGAATAACGAAGAAAAAATATCTTTAAAGACTGAAGAACAGGAAAAGCATCTTGGGCAATAGCATGATTAAGGTATGAAATAATAATGACACCGAAGTAGCGAGAGCTTAACATTGGATAAAACAATGTAGAGACTGTTACAGCGAACAGTTCTGCAATGGCAGGATATAGACTAGATGAGTTAGGGTTTTCCTCGCTCTCATTTCTACTATTTCACTATATTAATGTCAATAGCAGTGCAACAGCAAATTCCACAGAACATTACCCAAATGTAATTCTGCAACCTTTTTTTTTCTTTTACAAATAAAATAGTAAATTTATCTGCTTTACCTCCTAACGTGTGACACTTTTTCAATAGGATATTATTCGTACTTGAAAATTCTAGTAGTTTGTAGTTTTGGTAAACAAACTCATTGACTTCATTTCAAATATGCTCATTATGACACAGAAAAGAAACAAAAACAATTAAAGACTATTTTCATTCAGAAACTGTAAATATATCAAAACTATTGCTTTCAAAAGACACCGCTGGTACTGGCAAGAATAGTACTCACCTCAGAAGGAAATACTGCCTAATGCAAGTATTTTAGAAATCAAAGATGAGGAAATACAAGGAAAAGGTACCTTCTTAATGGTTTCCAACATGGATCGTCCTCCTTGCCAGGGTTTAGAGTTCTTCCTGATGCAGGTGAGGCTGGCCATGCTGTGCCACTTCCTGTCCTCCAGCTTCTTATGAAAGGCATTTGCCAACAGGAGGACAGTGTCGTATATATACAGGTTTGAAATCTGCAAAGACATTAAAAAGGAGTATTAGCATTATTATTTGTGGTCTCCTGCCAGAAGCCAGAATTTATCATTTGTTTTGCCTCACCCATAATCCTCTGGTAATTAAACGACTTATTTGGTATTGAGAAGAAACTATAAAAGTAAAAAAGTCGTATCTTTGGCTCTGGTAGAAACTGCAGCTAGGGGCTGCCACACTACAAGCGATTTCCAGCAACAAACTACACACTTGCAGCACCAAACTACACTACTACACTACAAAGCACTACTACATGTGAAGTAAAGGCAGCGCAGTCACTGGCACAGCTCCACTTGCAGAATTTAAAGCCCTACTTGTGAATATAAACAGACTTGCTTTTACTTTTAACCAGTTGCCTGCAACTTTCAATTTTTCAGTCATCACATATTTGGACACCATCAAATTCTCTTCAAGATTGTTTTATTCTTTTGAAAAATAGAGACTCTGAACATTTAAAATAAATCATTTCAGCATGGTGTTTGTTCCTGATTCTTGCAGTCAATTCTGATTGAGGCAATTTCTGGAATGAAATATGACCCAATGAAATCTTTCTCAGTGTGCAGTTGCATGTTGATTCTGCAATTTATAGTGTTTCCTGTCAGAGTATTTGGCAATGGCTGTTAACTCCTTGCAGGACGAAACTTACTGAATAAATGTGTATGTGTTTCACTATGAGCATAGTTACACACATACAGTGTGAGGAAGGTCCAGTTTGGCATCAAAGAGAGAACAGTTGAACTCAAGAAAAGAAATTACTTGTATGCCAGTTCCACTTACCCATGTACTGTTTCTATATATGTACTTTTAAATGCACACAGTACAAAGTCAGATGTGAAAGATACAATTCAACATCAACATAAAAGAACAGAAGCTCAGAATTTATGAACAATTCTGAAACAAGTAATTTACAATATAGCTTTATTTCAGTCATTTCTGTCCTCAAATGGTAGGAACATTTAAGTTACTAACAGTATCATAAAGAGAAACCTCAACTCTCCTGAAGAGAGGTTCTCGGGAAGAGAAATGATGTTCAGAAATGAGAAAGACTTTTGGGAATATTATTTTTAGATAACCTATTGGTCATTTGAAGCCATGGGGCCTGAAGTTACTGAGGGAAACTCGGTTTCCTCAGCTGCACTATGAAAGGGGCTGTAGAGCATTCCTAGTGCCTGAAAAAGATTAGCCAGCAGCAATTTGCTAACTGAGGCAAGGTTGCTGGTTTTTTTCTCCATCAGTCACAGACAAGCCAAAAGACATTTCCCAGATTTGTGGAATATGTTGACTGCTCTGTGTAAGGGTTTCTCCACACAGATGGTCTGCTCAAAACCCTAAATGAAGAGGTAAGCTTATAATAGGAAAGTATGCCAACTTTGTGGAGAATGCCCCTATTCTACCTCTTAAAAATATCCAAAGACTGGGGAAATCCTACAGCCATTGGGAGGGGTTATATGCCAAGGAAGTGCAATAATGCTGAAGATCTGAGACACTGACTGGCAAATCCACACATCACCTTAAAAAAAAGGAAAAAAAAGAAAAGAAAAAAAAAGAATAGCCTTTCTTCCTGCCTAATTACTCCTTTCCATATAACCTATTTTTTATGGTTTTATTCTCTTATGTAAATTCCATCATTATGCTGGCTTTGCCTGTGTCACCCACAATCTGCTCTGTACAGTTCTCATAGGAAGGTTTTGTGACAGACTCCTTCCCTGCCTAGCATCCAGGAAAGAGGTCGTCTTTCTCCTTACCTTGCCAGAATTTCCTGGGGCATTTTGCCTTTCACATTTTATTGAAGGAGATCTAATGGTCTGCTGCTTTCCCTCCTGATAAAGTCCCAGGATCCTCTATTGCCTTTACAACTCTACATTGTTAGTACCACAAACACACAGAACTTCTGATCCTTATTTCCCTTTTTCTTTAAATGACAATGATCCTTCACTCCCTCTTTCTGGAAGATGTTTTTTTATTCTTACTCGAGCTTCTCCCATGACTCCAGTGGCTATGAATATTTCCATTTCAGTATTCACCCAGGAACTAATTTACTTTCTGCAGATGCACAGGCCAGGCATCACTGTGCATAACAGGATTAAAAGTATGGATTGAGGATCTGGGTTCAGATTAATCAAGCATTTTTAAAATAACTTGGATGATTTGTCTGTGTATCGTAAACCTACAAAGAATTCAAAGCATTTCAGCTAAAACTGTATTTCCCCAAAGAAGTCAGCACCACAGAGACATTTGTTTCAGGGGGAGAGAAGGAATTATTTCTATGCTGTGAGGCAAGTTTATTTTACATAAGCCTTCGCCAAAGGAGAAAAAACTCAAACCTCCAGAGAGCAAAGACAATAAGGTCACTAATAAGATTAAACTGGTACATGAAGGGCTACAGATGCCAAGTCATCATTTCCCAACAAAATGACATTGCTTTCAAGGTAGTTTCCATAACCCAGTATCATGGGAATAAAGACTGTTGTCACAGTTCACGAGGAAGGATGCACTCACTAATCTAAGAGTAATATAGCTGGGCCTTCATCAAGTACTAACAGGGCTCAGGAGTACAGAGTTCAGCAATTATTAAGCATTGTTATTCCTTCACTAATAGTTCGGCTTAACATTTACAGCAATCAATCACTGATAATGCAATGATAAAGACACGACAATTAATTTCTGCTTCTCAAAATCAGCCTTCCCTGTCACTACCAGAAGTATGCCTCATTAGTAACTGTCCCGATGCAGAGAGTGGGGCTGTAATTAAAGTCACTTTACACTTTTATTCATTTCCCACATAAATTTACTGGGACATTTATCGCATTGCCTGGTATCCATTACTGATCCTTTATTTATTCCAAGTCTCTTAGACTAATGGCTGGACACTTGCATTACCAAGCAGTATCTAACTGCGTAACCTCCTGTTGATGCAATTCAAAATTCAGATATGATTTTCTGTTCCAGGGTGTAGAAGAAAGGTATTTAGCAATCAGATTAAATAGGAGTAATTAATCTGGATTAATGGTGTTTATTTTATACATACCTAGACTATCGCACATAGTGTTGAGACAAAAGGGTTATGGTACTAAGTACTTCTGTGAATCCAGTTTTTAACTTCCTTCCTCCAAAATGATACAAATTTATAGAAGCTGTTGTTTTGACTAGGACAATCCCAGAGACACAATGAGAGATGTTCACCAAAATATTTTTCAGTATTTTAATTAAGATGCTGAAAAAAATTAATTATTCACACAGACTTTAGGGGGAGTAATTCAGAAAAAATAAATCAAGAAATCCACCCTTATAATTTCCAGAGAATATTTCTGATTAGTCACACTTCAATGGCATTAAAAAAAGCATTAGAAATTTCAATTTATAAATTGTCCCAACTCCCCACTGGAATAGAAGTTAATTTATAATATTGTTGGGGAGAACAAAGAAACGGCGAAGAAACCCCACAGCTACTTGAAGGTCTCTGCATCATATGAAGACACAGGGGAAACTGTCAGAGTTTTTCTTCCTTTCATTTTTTAGTATTGTCTCACTCAGTTACTAATGAAGTGCAGCCGTCTCAGGGAAAGCACAAAAAAAGCAACTCAACTGTGCAGAACAGTTAAACCAGTCAAGATTCCATAATTCCTTTGAACCAAAACGTTATGAAAGCTTTCAATAGGAATATTACATCTCTCCAAGCTATAGGTTGATCAAGAAGGACAGGTTAAGGTACAAGGTCCAATCTAACACATTAAATGGAATTTGCCAATTTGCAGAGAATAAACTTTGATTTCTAGAACTTTTCTTTCCTAGAGTCACTTCACTGTTGAAGTGAAAACAAAATGAAAGTGAAGAGAAAATAAATCAAAACATGAAGCCTCCCCTTGATACACGATTCTTGTTTTCCGCCTTGCTCTAGTTAGTAACTTTGTTCATGAAAACTGCTCTTTGCAATCTCTAGCGGCTGCATGTAATCACACCCTCAGTTTTTAGGCATTATCCATAGACTACCAAAGTTCCCCCTAGGACCATGCTGCCATAACAGAATGGTGCAACCTAAAGATTTTTCATAGTTCCTAAATAGCCTCTGGAGATATCTTATGCATCTATTGACCTTACACAGCCCTGTTAATTTTAAAAACTCTAACAGCATCAATGTGCAGTGTGCTATGGCCAAAGTTTTTCACATCATCAATAGTTGCTTACTAGCTGCTTTGTGAACAATTAGTGAGGCAAAGGCTCTTACAGCTAACTTGAAACAGGACAAGACCAACCACGCTTTTCCTCCTTTTCCCCTTACATATTTTCATTTTAAGCAAGGACAGTCTTCAATACTTCCCTATTTCTCCCACTGTTTTCTCTCAGTCCTTTCTTTCAGCATCACAAGATGACTGCTCTCTTTGCTGCTAAGTCAGATATGCTCCTCCTGCACAGCTGCCAATGCAGTCATCTTTCCACAACTTCATAAATGACCACGCAAAAAACCAAAAGTAAAATTGACATCTTAAGCCAATTTCACACTCCTGACTTGCCATAGCTTTGTCATGATGAAACTTAACCAGATATACGAGAGAGATAGAGGACTTGCTCTTAGAAAAGCTATGTGAAGTCAGGAGGACAGTGGCCAGGATCCTGTTGCTGACTTCATGTGGCAGGAAGGCTCTTACAGTTTAATTGTGATTTGTAATTAACAACCCTGAAAATAAGGCCTCTTTGGAACATAGACATAGATTTAGCTGTGTACACCAAGACCCTTGAAACAGATGATGTGGGTGCTCCCCAGGAAGGCTTTCCACTTGACAACACATCTGAGGCTTAGAGAAGCAGGGCAACTGAGGAGACATTGGCTATGGGGAGGAAATTCTTCTCGGTAAGATGACAAAAAATAAAATTTAGCAGGGCAACAAAACTACTACCCCACTGCCTGGAGATCAGGTGTCTTTTTTTTGGACTTTTTTTCTCAATTGCTGTGGAGAGGGCGAGTTGTTGTTTTTGTCCATCAGTCACACTCATCCCTCGCCCAAGTATTTTCTTGTCATGCCATGAGGCATTAAACTACATGTCAGAGAGGACATGAAAAATAAACATTAAAAATTACACTAAGTCCCTGGGGAAAAACCTTGAACTTTTCTAGAAAGACAGTTCCCAGGTGGGAATAGACTGGTATATGAACTACCTCCATGCTTTGGGAGAAAGGGTCCTTTGGATCACACAGTGATGAAGATATTCTGTGGTTGCCACGGAAACAGCGCTGACTTATGTTTTGGGGGACTGGAAATGTCTGTCGAATAATTGTTAACCTTCCAATTGACCTTCTCACCAGCTCCTGCACATCCACATCATTTATTTCCTGGAAGACAAGGCAAGAGAGAGAATATGCATAAAAGTTAAAATACAGAAATGTTACCACCAGATTATAAACAAAAAATAAACTGAGAGGACCAAAAGGTGTGTGATTGCTACATGGCTATTGCTGAGCTCTGCCATAGCCTCAAAAAGAACCTATGCATGCTCATTAAAACAACTGACATACCACCCTTACAATAATTACAAAAGTTTAAAATGTACTGTGCCCAAACCTCACCAAATTTTTGTAGATGTAACTGGGCTTAGTTGTTTCATTTTAGGTTTTCTCTCCCTCTCCTTTTACCTTTGATCTTTTACTTAAAAATGTTTCACAGCATCCTTGGCAGATAATGTGTAAATCAGTAGGAAGTCATAGCATGATGTATTTCTAAGTGTAGCATTACTTAGGAGCTGTGAAGGTACAGACAATTATTCAGGCCTTAAGTGTTCATTTCCTGGAAACAGAATATCAAGAACCTATAAACAATGTGCAAGTTAGCAAACATCATTTACCAAAAGGGCAAAGAAAATGCATTAGAGCATTCTAGGTGTGTATGTGCTCATTTATAGCAAAACCTAATTTAAACCCAACTTTTTACTCCATAGGGTACCTATTAAGGCTTACCGCTAGACACTCAGCTCTACGGACACACATTTTAAAGAAAAAAAAAAACCTAAGTAAATGCATCAATATGTGAAATATTAAGCTTAAAATATTAACTTTAAGGCAGGTTAGGGAATCCAGAAAAACAGTTCTTTACATACTATAAATTCCTGCAGTTTGGCAACACAGTGTTTTACAGAATTGAACAATGAGGCCCTCGGGCAACACGGAGCGTGGGCTCACAAGCAACAGCCACTGACTCCAACCTTCACATAAGAACTTGAACTTTAGTTAAACATGGGCTTTTTCTGACGACTCAAATAGGGTCAGCTGGTAGCTTTCAAGGCAATTCTGTGTCTGTATTTTTCTGTAAAGCAGAAGAAATAATCTACAAAATTACTCAATCTTTTAAACTAGAATCTATTTTTCATCATACTGAACTGTTTGTCCATAATCTATCTTAATTACAGAGGCTGATGCCTCAGACTTTCTAGATGTTCAAATTTGTGGATACGTCCCCAGTAAGGGAGGTGCTCGAGGAGCTCCTATTGGCAGCGTGCATTTAACATGCATATAATGCATTCATATATTGCATACAGCCACAGTTTATTGAATATTTCCTATTCTCATTTGTATACTTACAGTTTTTCATTTTTTGAAGGATACAGCACATCTGCACTGTTATACCTGTAACTAAATGCCATAATCTTTTTTGCCTCTAGCTTCCTGATCTATACCCATAATCAAGAACTTAGGAGACACCAGGAGATAAATTTGCACTCAAATTACAGAATCTTTCTTGTGAAAAGGAAGCCAAGCTTTTGAAAAAGCAGGTCTTTAAATGTTAAGACAACTATACCAGTAATTTTGGCTTTTTTTTTTTGAGCCTCGGTTAATATTCTTTAACTTAATTATTTTGAAGCAACTTTTCTGGACATACTGGCATTTGTTCATTTCCTTTAAAGCTTGGAAGAAAAATACATGAGATGTAAATTTTAACTTCTACTGTATTCACTGCAGTAAAATTATTTTATTCTTCTTCACAGATTGTCATAGTTTTTGAATTCATCTGTTATTAATGTTCTTTATGAAATATAGATTTTTCTGCAAACAAAAATAACACATGGCATCAGCTGTGTCCAGTGTAATATCTTGCATTTCTGGTTGATTAATCTTTAATGTACCATAGATAATGGTTTCTCTCAGCTTAAGATGCCGTCTTTTCATTTAGTCTGTATCATTTCACTAGCTGCCAGGTAAAAAAAATAAAATGCTGTTTTAGCAAAATGCATGTAATTTTTTTTGTAAGACTTTCAATATAACGGGAAGGGAGAGCTCAAGAAACTTTTTATCTTGATTTTAAACTACATCCTTTCTCAGAGGATTTAAAAAATGTTTGCCTGGTTTCATTATACACCATGCCCAAACCGCAACAGCAAGACTATTAGACTTGTTCTAATAATATAAAAACTGATACCTGCATGGCCATGTTATATTGCTAAAGAATACTTTAAAAGATATTTTGACTATCAGCTGCTCAAACATTTATCTTTTCTGCCTCAAAAGTGTATTTATTTTTTCTGTATTCAGCATTTTTTGGTGCATTTTAATTAGAATGTTCTCATTTTAACCTTACTACCTCATATTTTTATACATCACCTGAGAACTAATAATAGAATGCAAACACCAAAGAGATTTTTGTATTGTTGCCAAGGAGGTATATACATCAATAGATTAATGACAGCTATTATTTTAAATGCTGTGAATTCCACTGATTATATCATAAATTCAGATTTTAGGTTAACAACAAAGCAATCCCATGCAAATCCAAATTCAACTTTAGTCATTTGCTATATATTTCTTTGTCATTTTTTTAAAACTTGGCATTGACTGAGCGACGAGCCTTTTATATAATGACTCTCCAATATCATCTCTCATTCTTGAATTTTGGATCTGACTTAAGAAAACTATATAAAGCAGCTATTGTATGAAAGGAAACAATTTTCATTTGCACTTCAAAGGAGGATACAGTATAATGATATAAGGATGGCAGATGATCTGTTATACAAGCACCAAATGTCAAAAAAAATTACAAAGTTGGCCAAATTGAACTGAGTTGGCACCTATATAAATTTAAGCTAGGTTATGTGGTGGGTTTTTTTTGAAAAATCAGAAGTTCAATATACAGTTCCAAACCTTTCTTTTGTTGGTCTGAACTTGGAATAAAGAGGAGGCTATCCTATTTCAAATGGAACAAGGGTAAAATTAGATGTACATTTCATCTGAGTAGGTAAATAAATAAGGAAAGAAATGCTATTTTAAATTAATAGCTCTTTATAGATGAATTAGGAAAAGGAAACTGCAGAGGATCACCTCGGCCCTCAGGGAGCGCAAGCGATCAGGAGCGCCGCGAACAGGGCGGGCAAACAGGGCGTGGCGTGTCAGCAAGGGCATGGCACAGCAGTCTGAGCAGAAAGGCGTGCAGGAAGGGCGCTGAAGCTCTGCCAGCTTGACCAGGGAGCAATGGTATCCACCCGGCAGAAGACCATGGCTTCTCTAAGCTCTGCACCCACCACAACTGACGGAGCTTCCCGGAGAGAGCTGCGGTGGGGACACGCTGCCGGCCCGGTGTCAGGCTGCAGGCTGTGCCCGACTCCTGGGCCAGTACCGGCGGGCAGCAGTGAGCCCAGCTGCGGGAGGTCTGCCCAGGCAGAGGAACTCCTCCGCTTCGTGGCAGAGCTGCGGGAGGAGGCGAGGAGGTTGAGGAGTATCAGGGAGTGTGAGAGAGGGATAGACTGCTGGAATCGCAGCCTACCACCCCTGGGACAGGCCCAACAGGCAGACAGGACGCACGATACGGAGGATCCCCTGTCCTCTCTCTGCCTGGCTGAACATGGTGACTTAAGGGATAGGAGGCAACGGCAACAAGCTCCTGTCTGGTGCAGCAGGTGCATCTTCTCTGTGACTACCCCACCTTCCCAGGTGCCCTCACATAATAGGTATGAGGCTCTGCAAGTGGAAGGAAACAATGATGAGGACGACGGTTCATCTAGCTTGGAGGTGCCGCCGAGGTGAAGTCAGCCTATGCCCTGCATCAAAACTGCTTCCATAAAGAAAAAAAGATAGGTCATTGTCATAGGAGACTCCCTTCTGAAGGGAAACAGAAGGCCTGATATACAGACCGGACCCACTTCTTAGGGAAGCCTGCTGCCTCCCTGGGGCCCGGGTTAAAGACGTGATGAGAAAACTTCCTACCCTGGTACGGCCCTCGGATTATTATCCGTTATTGATTTTTCAGGTAGGCAGTGATGAAGCTGCAACTAGAAGTCTGAGGGCAATCAAGAGAAACTTCAGGACCTTCGTCCCAGACTGGTTAAGGGATCAGGAGCACAAGTAGTGTTCTCCTCTATCCCTCCAGTTGCAGAAAATGATGAGGGAAGAAACAGGCAGAACCAGATGATCAATACCTGGCTCCATGACTGGTGTCACCAGCAGGATTTTGGTTTTTTTTGATCATGAGCCAACTAGGGAAGGTGCCCCGCTGGACCTGTTGTTTGTGAACAGAGAAGGACTTGTGGGTGATGTGACGGTTGGAGGCCATCTTCGGCATAGTGATCACAAAATGACAGAGCTTTTGATTCTTGGAGGAGCAAGGAAGGGGGCCAGCAGAACTGCCGCCTGGGACTTCTGGAGGGCAGCCTTCAGCCTGTTTAGGAGACTGGTTGACAGAGTCCTTTGGGAGGCAGTCCTGAAGGGCAAAGGAGTCCAGGAAGGCTGGACATTCTTCAAGAAGGAAATCTTAAAGGCGCAGGAGCAGGCCGTCCCCATATGCCAAAAGACAAGCCAGAAGGGAGGAAGACCGGCCTGGCTGAACAGAGAGCTTTGGCTGGAACTCAGGAAAAAAAGGAGAGTTTATGACCTTTGGAAGAAGGGGCAGGCAACTCAGGAGGACTACAAGGATGTCATGAGGTTCTGCAGGGAGAAAATTAGAAGGGCCAAAGCCCACCTAGAACTTAATCTGCCTACTGCCGTAAAAGACAATAAAAAAATGTTTCTATAAATACATTAGCAACAAAAGGAGGGCCAAGGAGAATCTCCATCCTTTATTGGACATAGCGACAAAGGATGAGGAAAAGGCTGAGGTACTTAATGCCTTCTTTGCCTCAGTCTTTAACAGTAAGACCAGTTGTTCTTGGGGTACCCAGCCCCCTGAGCTGGAAGACAGGGATGGGAGCAGAATGAAGCCCCCATAAGCCAAGGGGAAATGGTTAGCAACCTGCTACACCACTTAGACACACACAAGTCTATGGGGCTGGATAGGATCCACCCAAGGGTACTGAGGGAGCTGGCAGAAGTGCTCACCAAGCCACTTTCCATCCTTTATCAGCAGTCCTGGCTAACAGGGGAGGTCCCAGCTGACTGGAGGTTAGCAAATGTGATGCCCGCCTACAAGAAGGGCTGGAAGGAGAATCCAGGGAACTACAGGCCTGTCAGCCTGACCTCAGTGCCAGGGAAAGTTATGGAGCAGATCATCTTGAGTGCCATCACATGGCACATACAGGACAACCAGGTGATCAGGCCCAGTCAGCATGGGTTTATGAAAGGCAGGTCCTGCTTGACTAACCTGATCTCACCACCACTCAGGTAACCCGCTTAGTGGATGAGGGAAAGGCTGTGGATGTTGTCTACTTAGACTTCAGTAAAGCCTTTGACACTGTTTCCCACAGCATTCTTCTGGAGAAACTTGCTGCTCATGGCTTGGACAGGTGTACTCTTCGCTGCATAAAAAACTGCCTGGATAGCTGGGCCCAAAGAGTTGTAGCGAATGGAGTTAAATCCAGTTGGTGGCCTGTCACAAGTGGTGTTCCCCAGGGCTCAGTACTGGGGCCAGTTCTGTTTAATATCTTTATCAATGATCTGGATGAGGGCACTGAGTGCACCCTCAGTAAGTTGGCAGCTGACACCAAGTTGGGTAGGAGTGTTGATCTGCTTGAGGAGAGGAAGGCTCTGCAGAGGGACCTGGACAGGCTGGATTGATGGGCTGGGGCCAATTGTATGAGGTTCAACCAGGCGAAGTGCCGGGTCCTGCACTTGGGTCACAACAACCCCATGCAACGCTACAGGCTTGGGGAAGAGTGGCTGGAAAGCTGCCAGGCAGAAAAGGACCCGAGGGTGTTGGTCAACAGCTGGCTGAATACAAGCCAGCAGTGTGCCCAGGTGGCCAAGAAGGCCAATGGCATCCTGGCTTCTATCAGAAATAGTGTGGCCAGCAGGACCAGGGAAGTGATCGTGCCCCTGTACTTGGCACTGGTGAGGCCGCACCTCGAATACTGTGTTCAGTTTTGGGCCCCTCACTACAAGAAGGACATTGAGGTGCTGGAGCGTGTCCAGCAAAGGGCTACAAAGCTGGTGAAGGGTCTAGAGTACTAATCTTATGAGGAGCAGCTGAGGGAACCGGGGTTGTTTAGCCTAGAGAAAAGGAAGCTCAGGGGAGACCTTATTGCTCTCTACAGCTACCTGAAAGGAGGTTGTAGTGAGGTGGGTGTCAGTCTCTGCTCCCAAGTAACAAGTGATAGGACAAGAGGAAATGGCCTCAAGTTGTGCCAGAGGAGGTTTAGATCAGATATTAGGAAAAATGTCTTCACTGAAAGGGTTGTCAAGCATTGGGACAGGCTGCCCAGGGAAGTGGTTAAGCCACCATCCCTGGAAGTATTTAAAAGATGTGTAGATGTGGTGCTTATGGACATGGTTTAGTGGTGGACTTGGCAGTGCTACATTAACAGTTGGACTTGATGATCTTAAGGGTCTTTTCCAACCTAAATGATTCTATGATGTATCAGGCAGAGACTCCAGTGGGAAGCAAGACTATGTACTGGACACCTAATATACATTGCAATCCAGCTTAATCTCATTATTTTTAGATCAGCAACCTAGACAGAAACTTACTGTTCACCACAGAGCAACTGCACCAGCGGTGAGACACATGGAGGGAAAGAATTTATTCACATGCTGCAGTAATAAGCACCAAAGTCAGCAATACCTTTTCTTTTGGAAGCATCTTAACTTTGGGCCAAGAAGACAATTCCAGTATTTATCATATACTGGACATGCCTTATTTTCCAGTGCATGCCATGTCTTCACCACATCCTTCATGACACTCAGAGAGGAGAGTGTTTCTTCCTCCTCCAAAAGCCAGCAGCAGTGAGCAGGGGGCAGAGCGGGAAAGGGTAGCCACTGCACATCCCTTCGAGGCCTCTGGGCTGCCGCTGCCATGCCATAGCATACCTGTGCTATGCCCTTCCTGAATTTCTCAGAACTTTCCAAAGAGGAGTGGTTGAGGGGAAGGCATAACTAGATGAAGCTCCAAGACAAATAAAGGGAAATCTTGAACTCCATAATCATTTGCTCCATTATATCTCTCTTGGGTTTCTTAGGTTCTGGGGAGGATGATGACAAAGAGGAAACTGATAGGACAAGGAGAAATCAATTTTTAGCTTTCACAGAGAAAAAAAATTCAAGAGCTTGGAGAAAGCAGGGCTAAGTCAGTCTGTCCATTGGCTCTCACCTGTCTGAAAAAAAGAGCTGGCAGCTTAGTCACCAACCTGTACCAAAGAGGGTGGCATTTCATACCTGACCTGCCTTCACTATTGGAAAATGTAAGAGTTAAATGAACCTCTAATGCTACTATTAATCAATTATCCATATTAAAATGTAGAATTATGTGAGCTCCTAGAACTGAGCTGCGATTTTAGGACCTGATCTAGCTGCTTGGGCTTAAAACATAGTCATACTCAATGCTCTTCTTCATGGTGGAGTGCATTGGGCTGAAACACAATGGAACAAGCTGAATGCATCGGCTGAGGACCAGCCCTCTCCTAGGAAAAATGTGTTCATCTTAAAGTAGGCTTTGAATACAACCTTGTGGGTCCTCCAGTCCTCTCTTCTGCTGTGATGGGTAAACCTCTTGGATCTTTTTCCATAAGCTGTTCTTTAGAAGAGTTTGGTTTTTGTTTTCCTTCTGTCCTCAAAGAAGGAGTTTTTCCACACTCTGATGCCTCTGGTAATTAGAAACCTTCTACTAACTTTTGCTCTCAATTTATTCATGGGCAATTTGAACTCATTTGTTCTTGTGCCAACCTTGTCCTCTAGCCCTTGACAACGATGCATTTATTCACACTCTGTATGTGTTTATAAACAGAGAGTATATCCTCTTTCAGTCTTTGTTTTCATAGGCCAATCAAGCCAACCTTTTCAGTCTCTTCTCACACAAATCAGCTTTTCTGTGCATCTGTTCCATTTTAATTTTAATAGAAGTGGTCATAATTGTGAACATTATCGCAGATGAAATCCAACCAATCCTTTGTACAGTAGCATTAATATTTTCACCTCCTGTATGGTAACTGTAGGCAGTGGAAAGTGTTTTGGGCTTGAGTAAACAATAGTAATAGAGAACAGGGTCATCTTACTATGCCCAAGGCTGCCATCAGAATGTTTTAACAAAAGAAAATGCTTGAGACAGACATGGATTTAAAACTAAAAAAAAGGTTGTTTCTTTCATTTAAAAAGAGCAAAAGAAAGAAAAGTTATGAGAATCATACAAATGCCCCTTCTTCAGTTCCACTAAATAAAATCTAAGCTTACTGTACACTTGTGATTTAAGAGTCATAAAGAAATATAATTTTACTCTCTTGGGCTTTTTGAGGTTATATTTACTATTGTGCAGAGAGAAAGAAGCAGGCAGAGACAGACTGACAGGGGGAGAGAGAGAGAGTGAGAAATCCATTCTCACATTTTGTTAAGGCATATTTTATCATGACTACATTCGAATCTATGATTCCTGCAAATTTTAAATAAAGAATTGCACCATCTGCTTTAAGGCCCTGAAGAAATAGAAACATTTATTTGGAGAGTGTTTCCTCAGCTGACTGCACTGATCAGAAGAGATTTGCATTATTTGCAAAGGACTAATACGATGCATTATGCTTTAGCAAATTATGAATCCTCTCATTTTATGGGAACACCCCCCTCCTCCCACACATGCATTTCCATTATGATACACAGTCTTCAAGCAAATTTGCTGTATTACATAAAACAGCAACTAATGGGACAATAAGAATTAAGGAACTCTTTCTAGGCATTATAGCATTTAAAGCGAGCAATTAAAATAACAGATGTTACCTCACAAAGCCTAAGCAGATTCCTGATCACAAAACTGAAGGTGGTATTTTGTTTTGTATTACTATACTCGGTAAGCGTGTTGTATGCCCTTGGCACAGTGATGGAGAAGGAAAGAAAATTCCATCTTATTTTGCTGTCTCATTGCAAGGAATTATTTGAATCGTATGTGGATTTTGCAAAACAATGTATTTTCACTGCAACAGATCATCTTAGATTTTCAGATTAGGAGGCTAGAGAAGCAGTGTTACAGTTACTTAGTTGACAGTCTGATTTAGCCAATATGTGCACACAAATACATGTCTAAGGCGTCACAAAAGATTTATGTAAGCAACAAAACGAGCAGAGCTCTGAGACCATTTGACAGTCATATGGAAGTACTGTGGTCATCAACAGCTAATGGACAACCGTATCAAATGGACTTGGATGTGAAGATAGGTATTTGATATACCACACAGTAAGAGGCCTATAAATCACTGCATTTCCAAATCTTGCACTGCCAAAGTGCAGGCATTGTGATCCTGTTACTCAACTGGTAAAATGTTGCAATAAGCAAGTAATGTTGTGCAACATTCATCATTCAGGAAATATGTACATTTCTGTTTAATTTGGACATAGTGATAAGGTAAAATAGGGCAAAACATGATTCTTTCCATATCATTATCTACAAATCTTATTTCTTGCTAATCTGATTTTTGTGTCCACAAAATATTGAGATTATTAGCATTTTGAAACAAAGCTTGCAAGTAAGTTACTTAAGTGGGAATATGGATTTAGGTCCAGAAGCAGATAAAGATGAGATGGCATTAAATACGTTCACCTTCTTTATAACCAACAGCAGGAATGACTGAATGAGATACAGAGATTTTAATGACTACGGTTTACAGCATGGTTTGTCAGAATGAACTTAATTGCAGCTTTCACCCATTTCACATACAAGAGTATAAAACTAAGAAGGGACGATGTATGTTTCTCTCTGTACATCATTCCGCTCTCCTAGCTGTTGGGACCAGAGCCCAAAGAAAGAGTTTTGGAGCGGAGAAGGCAGTTTAGAGTGGTAACCACTTCAATCACTCTGCCATTTAATCTGCTGCAATGTGCAAATAACAATGTTCAGAAAGCAGATTTTTTTTCCAGAGAGACACTAATTTCTGACTAAAAAGCAAGGAGAAAGTGTGTACATTGGGAATGGATCCCAGGTTTTGTTTTGCTTTTTGAGGGTGGAGGAGCTGACACAGCTAAAAGCAAGCACCTTCTTTTGAACTTTCCAATTCAAATAACATTTAAAATGAAAAACCAATGGCAGTGTCTTTAACTTGAACAGCAAGCCAATATCTGGGCTCTGCCTAAGAAATTGTTGTCTAATCTATTGATACAGAGGTTAATGGTGGACTACTTTAGATTTAGTTAATGCTCTTTTTAAAATAATAAGTGTTAACTCTGAAGAGTAGAGATGAACACTCTACTTCAAGATGCCACTTACTACAAGTGAATTCTAGTTTAATCTGACAGGAAAAAGAAAACATGTATGTTGTTCTCATAACTGTCTGCAGCTTAAAGCTGGGTTCTCAACCAGTGAGGCCCACCCCATTCAGTGCTGGAAAATACACACATTACTGGTCAAGAGCAATGCAGGGCCCAAACCAATAATTTCTGCTGGACCTGGGTTGTCTTCACAGCGTTCTGAGGCATAATTTTCTCCAGGGAAAACTGGCCAAAAATCCACTGGTTTAAACGAGTAGGCCAAAGTACAATACCACTGCAACAACGTTATACCTCACTATAACCTTGAAAAAAATGCTTTGGGTTAAATTACCTCAATATTAGCACACTGTACTAATGAAAATCTAGTAATTAAGTATGAAAACAGAAGTGCACGGTAAATCCAGAGAGTAGACCTGGAATTTACACTCAGTATCTCGAAGCAATCTTTTATCCTGAGAATATACAGGAGTAGCACGATCTACATGTTAGGGTAGAGTTATCCCCCAGGGAATTCAGCTGTTCTGGTCCTAAATTGCTTTTCATAAAACAAAAGAAAAATCTGAATGTCGTCAAATCTAAAAACAACTATATTGTTCAATGTTTTATATGCAAAGCTACTTCACATATTGACTTGTCATATTTTAGCTGACAAGCATTCATGGAAGAACCTATTTCACAGTTTAAAAACAGAATTTCAATTTAACTTTCTTCCTTTTTTCCCTTCATGAACATTCATATATGACCTGACCCAGAAGTCCACCAGAAAGCCTCCCACTAATATCAATAGGTTTGGGTATCAACCATGACTGAATTCTAGGGGAATTCTTGGAAGGAAAGGGAAAGATGGGATTTTATTATTATTATTTTTATCAAGAAAAATCATTATAATATAAACAAACCACAAACACTCCATTATGAAAGATTACATATGAAAAAGGACCTTAAAAAGATCCCCTAAAAACAGTCAGCTCAAGTTGAATGTGAGATCTCAAGATACTCAGAAGGAAAGGGTTTTTTTCATTTTATTTTCCATTTATTCATTGAAGGACTTCTGTTTAAAGTAGGCGAGACAAAACAGTGAAGTCCAAGAACTTGTCATTTTATTTTTATTAAGCAACATCCACTCCCCCAGCATGCCTGAATGTTGTCGGAGCTACTGCTTCCTGTTGGCAAAGTCAAGATCAGCATGAATATTGTCAGTAAGCCTGAAAACAGGATTCATGATTCACAACAATGTTCACTTGACAGTTACCTCATTTATAATGATCCAGTGACAGTCAAAAGCAACCAAATTAGTCTCCACGACCTGAAATAGAGAACAAACCAGCTATCAGTCAACTTGCTTGTGAAAGCCAGAAAAAAAATTTAATGGATGCTCTCTGCAAATGACAAAACCCGAAGCACATGCTCTCAAAGACCTTTGTTATTCAACTGAGGATAGAGAACCTTTAGCAAAATTCTGCAGAAGCATTTGTGTTATTGTTTGACTTGCTAATTAAACTTGGAAAATACATTCCATTGCTGGCATCATGGAAGAGAATATGTTTCAGTTGACTGAGGAGAAAATGAAATAATTTTTGCCTTAATGTTGTGTGTTGAGAGGGAGCAACAGAGAGGAAGGCAGAAAATGAATATCAAGTAACTCTTGTCAGATTTCTATAGCTCCTGCCTCTAAGGCCTTTCCAGTGTACACCTACCCTGGAAGCCTGTGAATTAAAAAAACCAAAACAAACCCAAACCAAAAACCCCCACACCACAAACACTGGGGTTCATAAAAATGCAAAGAGCAGGGAGGAGAGCGTTCTCTTGAGAAAGAGGGCTGTCACAGGGATGACGAATGATGACCTGTCCCAGGCTCCATGCACGGAGGGCCTCTAATCCTCCTCCCACGCATCCTCTCCGTTCCTTTGCTGGAAATTATTCCAGGAGCTGCCTCCGTGCTGGACTGAAAATGTAGTTCCTAACTCATCTTTCACTCAGTCTTATTCTTTCCATCCTTGAATCCACTACACTTTTGTGGTGAGTCATCTTTGATTCACCTTTGCAGCGGAAACAAAGAGGGGAAAAAAAAACCCCACATTTGGTCTGCTTTCATTATCTAGGAAAGAAATCATCCGCAGGAGGGAGGCCAGAAAAACTACAGAAAAGGCTGGACACCTTTACATTTTTTCCTAAATGAAACTGAATTAGCATAGACACTGAAATAGTTATAAAACCTAATTAATCACATTTTATTTGTATAATCACCATGCTCATCTTTATTCACAATTCAAAACTACTATACACTTAAAACTGCATTGAATCCCAGGAAAAAACAAAGACAAAAATTGAAACAAGGCTTGGAACTTACAATGTTTTAACGTTCAAGTAGATGACTAGTGCTGGGCTGTTATTACCTGGACCACTGCACAGCAGCCATGTTCGGCTTTTAATGATGACCAGCACAAACAATGGTTGTCAAGGATGATTGCAATTTATACTGTGCCATGTTCAAAGGAGAACAATTTAACTGGCCACAAATCTTAAAAGCAGCAAAAACCCCCATACTGATAACCTTCATTATTAATTCAAAGGCCATTAGAATCAGGGACACTGCTTATTTACTAGAATGATAGGCAAGATTGGAAATTCTGATCTGGACACACTGGAAAAGAGACCAAAAGCAGCATTATATGAACTGACATCTTATTTGAAACTCTTACAGCACCAATAAGAAATGAGGGGAAATGAAAGCCATAGCTGCTAACGCGCTCCTGGAAAATTTCAATATTATTAGCAGTTGGAATCAGGGTCCTCACTTTACGTGGAATTTAGACTCACTACTCTTTCTCTGTGGCAACAACAATATATTTTGTTGTGTTGCTTTGACATTTTCTTGCATTCTCCACAGTAGGTGTCCACATGGCACATATAAAGGAACAGGACAGAAACTGAATAACTAAGTGATGGGAGGCATCACAACAGGCCCAGCCAGGATGCTTAAACTGGAACATGGCTGTTCTAATCAGATCTCTTATACCAAACCAGTTGGAAGACAAACACATCCAGAAACACAGAAAGGTTAAAAATGGACAGAATAGTAACAATGTTCTCAAGGGAGCATTTGCTCCTTATATAAAGTTCCCAAGCAGAGAAAGTTTATGCCATTTACAACATAAGCAATGCCATTTCAATTTTCCATAAGACAAAACAAATCAACACCTTACTGAAGCAGGAAAATGTCTGCTAGTCAATCTACATACATTTCTACTGAAAGCAAGCAGAACTTTTTAAAAACAAAAACAAAAAACCAAACCCCAAACAAACAAACAAAAAAAGCAGCAGCACATCTGACATTTTCTGGTTTCTTGTCAGGTTCCTGGCAACCTTGTCCCTCCTAACTTCTGGCTCCAGGATGTCCCGCCGGGACGTCTGCTCTGCCTTAACTAGTCTGCTCAAGATGAGGTCTCCCGAAGCTCCTGTGGCTCCAAGGCAGCCTGCCAGAGGGACACCCTCAGAGTCAAGGCTCCCAGTGGTGTTAGGGGAATGACAATGGTAATTATGTTCTCCAAAGGGCTCCTAAGCTCTTCCTCTGCTTCAAAATGGCAGTCAACCAAAACTTCAGAATGAAAGAATCCACAAAATGAAAATTTACATTTTCTGTTCAGTTTTTAATAGCACAGTAAAAGTGGGGTTTGATCACTTCTTTGTGCCTGAAGCTTCGGCTGATCAGATTTTAATGCACTTTATCTTCCATTAAAACTTTGGTTGCAGTTCATCTAGTTTCTTTATAAATACTTGGTTCCATGTATCTACGTTGCCCAGGGTCTCAAATTTCAATTAGACAAGGCCTGTTCAACAGTGTATGGTTCTAAGTGCCACTGTTTTTATTATGTACAGCTCACACACCACTTAAGCCAGACTCTGGAAGAAGAGGCTTACTGGTCTCACAAGTCACTCTTATTTGAAACAGCTCAGGCTACTTGTGACAGATTTATTCACAACTTGCAAATAATAAGATGAAATGCATCCATTTTTTAGTTACAGTTGAAACTCCTCAGCAGAAAGATCATGTTTTATCCATTAAAGTTTATGCATTCATGAATCTACTTAATATTAAAGCTATTTTCAAAAAGGTTATGCCAAATTGAGATGAACTTGTACTAATATATGAATGAACTCAAACTAATATATTCTAAGTTTAGATGGGCTACGAATAGCCCCTGATTTAAGAATTCACTTTCCCTTTCAGTCTGCCAGAAGCTGCTTTTTGGCATTTTCCTTAGCCCATCCACCCAAGGCTTGTTCTAGTATTGACAGTGATTGCTTAACAAGATGACTGATGATGCCCTGAGAAAGTTGCTAGATATTTTCTTTTTTTTTTTTAATTTATTTTATTTAATGAAATATAGATGTACATCTAAACTGGGACTCAGCATTAGACTAGGATTTCAAGGCCATCTTTTCATCCCTGGGCCATTCGGTCTTACCTGATGAAATCCTGGTCCCACTGATATCACTCACAAAAGAATTGTCCATTTCAGCAGGATCAGGATGCTGCATCCCTCATCTCTGAACATCGTCTTCTCACAGTATGGCTTATACTGTCCATTTAATTGACTTTAAATTTGGGCAGTGCACATTCTGGCTATGTCTGTATGAATTGCAGCACACTATACTATTGTCATCATCACTAATAGCCTTCCAATATTTTCCAATTATTGCTGCTCTTACATTTTTTCATCTAGAAGGCAGCACAGGCATGTTTTACAGAAAATAAATAAATACAATACTACATAAGCCTTCAGTTTTGATGCTTGAAGGAAAAGGTTGTTCAACCCTGACGTCTTCTTCAAACACTAACAGTAATCATATGCGTAATCTGACAGTCAGAAGATTCTCTCGATCAGCAGTTATTAAGCACAAGTTTACAAGTTCGAGATTATATTAAATCACTAAAAAAAATTAAAAAATCTAAAGCCAGCAGCAACACAACCAAGATCCAATTATCTGTCAGTAAAACAGTCATTACTTGGACACAGCAAGCCTTTACAGTCATGACACAATGTTCCACAACACCCGTGTCTATCTACTGAGTTTGCAGTTTTGTTTACTGAAAAAAGCCACTGCATTTTCACTTGGAAGGGATGATAACAAATAATATTAAAGTAAAAAAAAACAGAAGAGCATGGCTGGTTCTGCTTAAAATTGATCATAACCTAAAAGGACATATAACACAGCTTCAACAGAAGTATATAATGCAGTTGTGTAGAAGGTTTCTATGACTAATATGTTCAGAAAGTTAAAATACATATTTGTTATCTGAGTGATGATCTTTTTCTGGTTGAAATTCACATCTGCATGCATATCAAGTGAGCTGGCATGAACTTGTGTTTTGTGCCAGGGAATAATGAATGTATAAAATAATGCTTTTGCAAAGGCATAGGACAGTAATGAAAAAGAAATCTGATATCCTGTATATCAGAAGCAATAAAACAATCTGATGGGGGCATGTAGGAGGTAGGGGCTTCAAGACTCCAAGCATTTGAATACAAGGCAAATTTCAGATTCATCCACTGGTTCTGCTGGCTATGTGACAGGAAGCAGTGCTGTGCACTCCTGAAAGGTAAGGGACAGATTGGAAATTTCCATACAAGACAGAAGGCAGGTGAACATATTGTTTATGCAGCTCACCTCTGAAGCTAAAACTGAGAAAAACTACAGTGTGCATTCATAATGAGGGCTGAACACCAAAACCCTACACAGATACTAAATGGAGGAGAGTCGATCCTTTCCAAAACAAAGAAAACTGTGCACATATTTGGCAAATTCTCTTTTAGCACTTCCTCTGGGGGAAATTGTACAAGAATTCAGCTGTGGGTTACTTAACACAGAAAGCTATACTCAACAAAGAAAGCTCTCTAAAGCTAAACATAGCTGCTAGCTGGGAGAATATTAGGAGACAGTATCATATATGCCTACCCTGTTCTTACTGCTCCCTCAGGCATTTGCTTACGGCCACGTTTGGAGATGAGACACTGAAACAGTCTTTGGTCTAACCCAAGATGGCTGCTTTTGTGCTTCCAGATATCTTTTGCTCTCTTAACTGTGATCAGTCATACTAGCAGTAGCTAAAAGAAGCAGAAACTTATTAATTCTATATCAACTGTTGTGCAGTTCAGATTGTTTTTATTTACTGAAAGGGTAAATATTTGAAACAATACTAAAACCCCCCATTTTGTGCTGTTGCGATGGCATTTCTGCTGTGCCATTGGGTACCTCCACTGTTCAGGAACATACATAAGCAGATGAACTCCAGTATGAACTGAGGAACTGCATCCTTGCAATTTAATGCCCATAGCAACTCATGCATTCCTGTTTCACCCAACTAAATTGGTGTCAGAGAACAAGCAGAGGATAGCCAATATAGCCAGCAACTTCAAAGAATGATTTTTCTGAATTCATCATTTTTTAATCTATAGGCTGTTAGTATTCAGTTATTTTTAATGACATATCATATAGTTCTCCAGTACTAAGAATCAAAGCAGCAAATTAGCAGGACAGTTCTGAATTGGACTTCATGAAATTGTGGAAAAACTGGAAAAGAAATTCACTCTTTATCCACCCAACCACTGCTCAGACTGAGAGTTCACACCAGCATATTTAAAAAACATTGTGTCATTAGTTGCATAAATCCTGCAGCAAAAGATACAACACGTTGAGTACGCAGTGCCATTCATAGTCATAGAAATCTATAGCAATAGATATAAAATATCATTCTTAACATCTTTGTAACTTTAGAAATGTGTTTTTGTCAAACTCCAGCAGTTCTCCTAACACCCTATTAAAATAAATCAGACTTCTGCTTCATGAGGAAGGTGTTCCACTTAGTCAAACATGGATGCTATTGAACCAATGAACAAGGACATGGATGAAGCAGAAAATAATTTTCTTTTTCTAAAGAATTCAACTACACACCAAGAGATATTTTGCAGAGAGCAGAATAATGCTGTCAAGAACACAAGTAACAAGCAAGGACAAACCATCTGTCATTGGCAGTAACTCCAGAACTTCTGAATCTTTGGAAGAGCCTGACAATTTATCACAACTATTTCTATTGTTTCATGCTCAAACCGTCAAATGGGCTAAATGCAAGACACTCTAAAGCAAATAAAGCAGTAGTAGTGCCAGCATGCAAACTTTTCACATGTGCAATAATAAGCAAGAAAGCAGAATAGCTTCCCAACAAAAAGGGCATGTAATTTAATGGAAAATGACATAAAAAGTTCTCTGCGTGTCTTCTTCCTTATGGATATGGGTCCACAGATGTGGGCCAAAACTACAAGATACAGATCCAAACCCTTACAAAGGAAACCCAGGAAGACTGTTCTGGATCTTCAAAATTCACCCCCACACATATGCAACAAGTCAGACAACTCTTGCAAACATCTAATGAACAGTAATGTTGCATATATGAAAAGATCCATACAGGATGCGGCCATCTCAAGTGTCTCCTGTTTGAAACACAGGGGAGAGCTGTGGGCTCCAGTTTTACCTTTGCTACAGTGGGGACTGCTCCACAACAAGACACCCAGATGCCATGACTCATTTCTCAAAATGTTGAAGAAAAGTGTCTCCAACTAAAGTTGGCCGCCTGTTAATTTTCTGCTCCACCAGTAGCTGTGGTAGTGACTGTGAATCCCTTTCTGCTGGACCACCACTGAGCAAACCACATTTTCCATTCGATTTTTCACAACAGCCAACAGATGGCATTACATAATCCCTTGTTTTGGAACTGGCTGGTATTGAAATAATTTAGAAAATGATTTAGAAAGTTAGTTTTCCCAAGAGTTGAGCTGGGACACAAACTCCCTGCTAACCTCTTCCAAACCTCCTCTGTCTACAGTATGTCCCATTTATGTTGTCTTGTAATCTGAACTGCACTCTTCCAGCTGGAAGACTGGTAAATTGCTTTCATCCAATAATACTAGATTTGTTGCCCGTTTTTTAGATCAACCTCTTGGAGTCACGACTGCTGTTTTATAGGTGAATATATGCCTTGACCTAATTTTGTCTCCAGGGACATAGCAATTTGCTGATCATTAAGATACGATAAAAACCAGGCTTCCTGTACACATATGTGAGACAGGAAGCCACCCCCCACCCCCCAAAAAAAGCCCCAACCCAAACACAACCACCAAACAAACAGAAGAAGTCAGAGGCCATTTCTTAACATTTCCTTTAACTGAAGAGATGTGATTTGACTAGTTCGGGCACCTAGAGTAGTCTCCTGTAGTATAGATGGTCCTCAAGCAGTGGTATGCAAAGCAAAATATGAAAGTTAAAGACTATTAAATAGCTAATGTACAGGTAGTACTAAGAAAGTTTGGTGATAAACTGAAGACTGCCTTAACTGATCTGAAGTTTGGAAAGGTAAATGCATGGAGTTATACTATTTAGTATGTCGTACTAAGTTAAACACTGCAGGACTTGTGCAGGGAAATCCTGAGCTTGTCTCCAAGTTGTTTTTTTTTTTCCCCTCCTTTTTTTCCTTCTAGCTGCTAGTTCATTAAACCACCACTTTCATCAGGCTCTCTGTACCATTTCTTCATGCTGATGCCACAGCAAGACCATTTCTGTGTCTCCCCTCTTAGCCTTTGAGCTTCTCAGTAGGGAAATCAGTTGCTGATTTATAAAGCTCATTCTTACACACCAGAAACTAAAGCTCATAAAAATCTATCTTCACTGAAGGCAATATTTTTGGAATCTAACTTTAATCTCTACCCATTTCCACTCTTGAGAGGAAAAAAAACCACACATGGCAATACTTAATTTTACTCTTATGGAGCATCATCCCTTTGTGGGATTCCTTTCCCTCAAGTTCCTCCTAAGCAAAAAAAGAATACATTGGGTGAAACCTGATAGAGAAATCCCTAGACCGCTAGTCATCTAGTCACCAAGGATTATAAGGCAAGTTTCTACAGCACTTGGCTGGGGGGCGGGGGAGAAGGCGTCTTCTAGTCTCTAGACAGATGAGACGGCTGACATGGCTTCATTTGCATTTCTTTGAAAAAGAAAGAAGTAGTTGAACTACTTGATCAGTTTTCCCCTTTTTTAGATTTATTTCAAAAGATTATACTTTTAAACTAAAAGAATTGGGTTATTCCACTAAATAATTAGTTTTATATTGACTTGGCTTGCCATCCTAATTATATTTGAAACAAGCTCCAGGGAAGATTTCATCTTCCTTGCCCTAGGATTTTAAGGGATGGAGGCAGTTCAAGTAGAGAAATCAGCCCCATGCTAAAGAAAACAAGTCAACAGTTAAACACTCAATAAAAGTAAATAAACACAGCATTCTTACTTCACAGTATGACCATAGGCTTGTATTGAGAACTCATAATAAAAACGCATTCTGTCTGGTAGAAATGGCCATTTTAAATTTTTAATTTCCTTCATCATTGAAAAAAGGTAATAATATATTTGTTTTATAGGAATCTAAAACCATACATCCTCCTCTGTGGTCAACCTGTAGACTATAGTTTTAAAACAATACCTATAAGTAATTTAAGCATCTTTCATTTTAAGAATTATTTTATTCTTGGAGTTGGTTTTGCTATTTCCAAATTTATGTTTTGATTTGTATTCTGATTATCCTCTTAAAAAGTGTTTGTAGTAACCACTCAAAAAAAAAAACCAAACCCAAAACCATGAGCACATTACACTACCTGCACTGGAAGACAGTTGCTAGAAAGTAGAATAGTATTCTCAATGAACAATAACGTACCTCCCACCTAGAAACTGCTTATTTGAAAGTAACGAAGTGATTTCCCTCATGTAAATTCAGAAATTCAGATTCATTACTGTTGTACAATTGCCTGCACTTTCCTTTCTTGTTAAGAACTTGTTGTAATTTCTTTTATACATAACTAGATTTTGTTCATAGTGATAGTAGTAAATTGATGCCTGAAGATATCTTGTTCTTTATCTGTTACTTTTTTGTTGTTGTTGTTTTTTCTTTCTTTTTTTTTTTTAAGCTGAATTCCATTTGGAAGTCTGAAATCTAAGCAGAAAACTTGAGTATTTGGGTTGAACACAGGCTTTGTATCAAACCGGTTGTCATCACCTTTGAAGGTGAAGAATCAAACATAAGAAGCCTAAATCTATGCCGAAGTCTCAAAATTTCTTCCTCTGTATGGATGAAGAGCTGGAATCAGACATTTCTCCAGTGTTGTTCATTTTAAACACCTTACCATCTCCCACACTCAAACACATTCAGGAGCTACCCTTGGAGTGAACTCGCTCTAGATTAAAGGCTGTTGACAAGTCCTCCAATAGAGGGAAAATAATTGCCTTGCTGATTTTGACATCTTTATAACCGACTTCACCAAGGCCAGAATTTCTCCACAACAGGGAAAGCTGGGGATTAATGAAGCTTTTTTAAATAGATTTAAATTTATCCTGTCCATACACAAAAGTTATTTTTCCAAGGAGAATGAAAGGTTCAATTCCTACTTTTAACCCTTTGCAGACTTTATAGGCAGCAGCAGGTTTATGCCAAGCCTTACTGTTATGAAGAAACCTTTCAACTTGTTAGCGTGACATGAGAAGCTCAGACAAACAGCCATTAACTCTAGGCTTTAACTTGTAGAGGGAAAAGGAATGTCAGTTTGACAATGGATCATTCTTAATGTATGCTTTAGGTAATTAGGCTGCTAGTGAAGAGAGCTTTGGAGGCTGCAGGAAAAAAATACAGACGATAAAATGGCATCTGTCATAATTTCAACATATGCTCTTTTGGTAGCTCATATAAAAATATGCAAATTCATATTTACTATCTCTTTAAACCCGTTGCCAATATGGAAACATATACATAATGTTTCTAATTGGGAATCATGATTAACCAGATAAAGTTATCACTTTAGTAAGGCAGTGAACAGTTACGACTGAAGAAAAGTACACTTCTAAGCCACAAGATTCCTTCCCAGTGTGCATTAGTATGGGTTGACTGCACTCAGCAAACGGACATTGATTCAAATAAAACTTGTAAAGGAATCATGTAAGGGTAGTATTTTTAACTAACCTTGCCCTTCTCATCCATGTCTATACCTGACTAATTCTACAGATTGTAGTGCAGTTACTCTTGCTTTACACCAGTTTAAATGAGAAGAAGAACAGTTAATTAGGATTGAAACCACATGAAAAACATGCGGTTTGAGGAAAAACTTGAAGGAAGGAAGTGAAGAACAGCAATACAAGAACAGGGTCACTGATTCAGAAAGCTGTTTGGTAGTGTGAACAAATGCTTTTAGACTGCCACTGTTTAAAAGCAAGCAAACAAAAAAACCAAAGACAAAATACCGGTTTTCTTAATAGCAGCCAATTTCCATAAAAAACTTCCCGTCCATCCCAGGTACCAGCAACCCAAATTAATAAAGAATTAAAAATACCGATTACATTTAAAATAGTAGAGTTGGGCGATTTTGGTTGATTGTTTTCTGATACTAGATGTGGGTGCTGTTGTTTTTAAAGGTTTGAATTTAAGTAGGAGAACTATTAAACATATAGATTGAATTTATATCTTCAACCTGAAAATGCAAGGCTTAGTTCACCTTGTTTTTCCAAGAATATCAAGGGAATATTTTAGGGCCACACCCTCTGAATTGCTCAGCATCCATAAATTAGCCAGATTTTCCTCAACAGGGGCTGCAGGATGCTGAGTGCTTTTGAAAACTTGCTCATTCCATTCAGGTCTTTAAATGTAAGTTGAGTGCCTTGAAAATCCAGCCCTGATTATGCTGGCAGCATGTTGTGTATTTTATTAGTGATACCAAAAGGTGGTTTTAACTCCTTTTGCATCTGTTAGCAAACTCAGTATCTAGTCTGACTGTGTAGCAGGGAAAATATTAAACATCATACACTACAGAATATAATGGAACTGCTCTTTTTTCTTTTTCACTGTCCGCCTTAAAAGCATTTGTTGCCAAGCATCAGATTGACATTACTGAAACAGAGAGTATTTTATTTTCCTATCGCAGGCATTATTAAGGAAGGTCACTGTTCAAGTGACAAAATATCACTAAAGCCATCAGCTCTTTTTGCTCTTCAGCTTTATGGTGGTGCCTCTCCTGTCATTTCACATATCTGTAGAGAACAACAGTGGCAGAGGTTCAAGCAAGATAGCCCGCATTTCTGACTTGCACATAAACTTAGCATTCAGCTCCTCTCCAAGTACACAAGCTGAAAGCATTTTTTCTAGTAATAGAAGTTCAAGAATCAAGAGTAGTTTAATAGAGTTCTAACTGGCTGCAGGCTTGAAGCTCCTTATGAAAAAAGTCCTCTCAAAAGCACACGTACCAAAACAAAATCTATTCTAAACATATTGAAAATATTCTGACCACCAAATTACAATATCAAATGCGAAGCCCATCAGCCATTTTGGTTTCTGTGCTTTACAACAGATCAATAAAATGGATCACTCTTACTAAAGGTCCAAAGGCATTGCAAGCCCAGAAGATCTGCACAAGGACTGACTGAGTCTTAGAGAGGGCATGGATCGAAACAGCAGCTTTTTTTCATAACGGTTCTAAATTTTCCTAATAAAGTACCTCTATATTTTGGGAAATTCCGCTATTACCCTACTTTCAGCCAACTACTTTCAGTCAACTACATGAACCTAAGCCATAATTTAAAGATTTTTAATATTACCATAACATATTTATGATAAGCAATGTCTGTCCTAACATTTACCACGCAACACAGTTCAGATTCAGCTTCTCCCCAAAAAACTGCTGTCCAGAAATTTGTTTGCATACCTTAGATCTGAAATCCTTCATAGATATCATTGAAAGTTATTAACAAAATAAGGTTCAAGGTGAATATAAAGTACCCTGTGTATTACCATGTTCCTATAGTTGCTAATGGTTAAGGTAACAGAAGTATGACAACTCAGCAGAAACTGATACAGGTTAAATTATATTCCAGCCCTAAAAAGAAAGAAAATATGTACATTTTTTTCATCGTTGTTTGATGTTGGTTTAAAAGCTGGTTCCACACAGTAATTGCATCTGGATCCAAAGTGTCCAAGCAGCATCTATTTTTTCAAATGACAGACACTGGGGATACAAACATGCCAGAACTGCAGGCTCAGGCACACCTGAAATACAGCTGCGGCTGGGACATCAGCTCAGCTCTAATATGGGACAGATCCTAACAGATTGGAAAGTACTTTATCAGTGAAAGAATAGAACAAGTGGCCAACAGGTGTTCATTTACAGAAGCAGATGAAACTTTCTAGCCATCAAGTATGGGTAGTTATTCTAAAACACTTCTGTTTTAAGGTATTAAAAACAAAATGCAGAGGTATTATAGGAGGGGCAAAGGTTGCAATCATAAGAAAAACAGAAAACTATCAGCATTTAACATACACAGCGTAATTTGAGCCATTCCGTACAGTACTTTAATAATTTACGGGGATTAAGTTGCTAAGAATTGTTTCTCGAATTTTCATTGTGGAACAGTTGCCCATTTCTTTTGGCTTGCTGAACAAAGAGGCTTAAATTAGATCCTTGCTATCATCTTTTAAAAATAAATTGGAAAGCTTTGATGGGGAAAAGTGAAAAGAGTGGGAGAACTTTAAGAGGATTTGAGCATTCCAGAAAGGGAAAAACAGCATGCATTTTGTTAAAAATACAATTAGTTCTGCATTTTAAGTTTGTGAAAGTGACAATAGCCTTAGCAAAATGAGCTATAAAGAAAAATGAAGACCTCTTTAGCTTTTGCAAAAAGAAGTATTGAAGACCATTCTAGTCTAAGCCCGGATTCCAACTGTATTTTTTCATGGAAAAGAAGCTAAAAACATTTTAATTGCTTTTTTTTGAGTTTAGATCGATAAACATCAAGTAACCTGCCTCATACTTATGGTAATTGTCCCTCTAAAGTCAGTGTAATTACTCAGTTGATGAAATTACTCATGTGAGGAAAATAATTCATTTGTATAAGAGATTACCGGCACAGGTACCTTGATGTAAATTATGAAATGCTCATTACAGAATGTCATAATTTTTCTAGAATCACATTTCTTTTTCCCACAGGTACTGTCAGATATCTTTTTACCTTTAAGCACTGCATTTTCGTAGCGTTCTTTCAATCATCCTTTTTGAGTAACCTGAACCAGAACAGTAATGTATCTCTCCTGTTCCGACTATTAATATTATGGGCACATGGTCTTTGCTGTTGGATGGTGATAGAAGCAAACTGACAGACCCAATAGCCAGACAATCCTTGAAGTGATACATGAGCTTTACACAGGAATGATCAACAAGATAGAGCACTATTCTCTCCAGACTGATTGATAGGAAAAACAAGTTGGCTATAAGGCTGTATTTTGAGCTGGGAGCAAGTAAATCAGAAGTCCTCTGTGGGCCTCCAAGTATACAGAGTGCAAAGCTGAGCCAGTCAGAAGAATAAAAATAAAGAAAAAGGAAGAAAAGCAGAAAGAAAAAAAATCACAGTTATCTAGGAAGGTCATTATTTGGTCTATTACGCAGGAAGTAAGAGAAATACACATCTGTCATGAAGAAATAAACTACAGTGAAGTCTGCTGTTTACCCTAAGCAAAATTCTGAATGTGTAAGCATAATTATGGCTGTGCTGGTTTTGGCTGGGATAGAGTTAATTTTCTTCATAGTAGCTAGTATGGGACTATGTTTTGGATTTGTGATGAAAACAGTGTTGATAATACGGAGATGTTTTAGTTGTTGCTTAGTAGTGCTTATACCAAGTCAAGGACTTTTCAGCTTCCCGTGCTCTGCCAGGTGCACAAGAAGTTGGGAGGGGGCACAGCTGGAACAGCTGACCCCAGCTGACCAAAGGGCTATGCCATACCATATGGCGTCATGCTCAGCATATAAAGCTGGGGAAGAAGAAGGAAGGGGGGGGACATTCAGAGTGATGGCATTTTTCTTCCCAAGTAACCGTTACGCACGATAGAGCCCTGCTTTCCTGGAGATGGCTGAACACCTGCCTGCCGATGGGAAGGAGTGAATGAATTCCTTGCTTTGCTTTGCTTGCGTGCACAGCTTTTGCTTTACCTATTAAACTATGTTTATGTCAGCCCATGAGTTTTCTCACTTTTACTCTTCTGATCCTCTCCCCCATCCCATTGGGGGAGGGAGTGAGCGAGCGGCTGCGTGGGGCTTAGTTGCCAGCTGGAGTTAAACCATGACAATGGCCATCTCAAGTCCAATTAAATCCCAACTTATCCAAGGCAGACAGGCTGGCACAGCCCAGTAGAGCTGTGTCAAATGTCAGGCAACTGCCTGAGCCATTTCCCAAAGCTAAGTCAGGGACAGGATGGAGGAAAACCCTTCCCATGTTCCCCATCCCTTCCCCATCCATGAACCTCACCTGCAAGCAAGAAGGGATCGTGATCACTGCACACTGCCATGCAATTAAACACATCTGCTCAGACACTGCTAACTAACTACAGCTGAACACATTTCTATAGCTGCTTTTAGGGGCACAGCATATTCCCTCTACGTGCTTCATATATGGCACTGCCTACTCTGACAATAGGCACTTATGCCCCTGTCAGCCCCAGACCGCTGCCTAGAGTCACCATGCTTTCTCATCTGCCAATGCCTCATTTTATCTCCATTGCTGAAGCACCATCAGGATGAGAAGAAAGATTTCAGACGCAGAGGAAAATGGCACCAGCAGAGCTTTTGCTGGGTATTTTATTGCTTTTGCTGGATATTCCCCTCCTTTGTGTTTTCAGCCTTTTTGGCTGCTAGCCCCCTACTGAGCAAGAGGCCTTCTCCCTGGCTGTCACAGCAAGAGCAGCCAGGGAAGCTGTGACACATTTGCTCCCACTTCTTGCCACTTGGATAGACAGTGCCTTTGTACCGTATCTTTTTATGGTACTTTTTCTTATGTGCACAGTAAGCATTTTTTCTAGAGGATCCAAGAGAATTATTAAAAAAAATAAAGAAGAGAAAAAAATTAAAAGTAAAACCTCTTCTGAGATCAACCAGAAACTTGAAGAAGGGAAAGGGAGGGACTTTCTGTAGATATATATTAAAGTTCATGAGAGACAGGTATGGATTAAAGCTCATTGAGAAAGACAAAAGCTCTAAGGAATCATGAGAAATTCAAGTTCAGATAATTTTCTGCACTGGCATCCTAGAAACATTAAAAACCTTCATTACTGCAGTGTCTGATGCTTGCAACATAGGCTACAAAATACAGCTATCTGAAAACATAACATTGTGCTGACTAAACAAAGCAAGCTTATTTTCCTCTTGTCCTACAACACACAATTCATGTATACATATATGCATGCACCACACATTTATTCCTATTTGTTTCATCTACCATGTCTTGTCCTATATGCTGTCAGCTTTTTCTGAGAGATCGAAACGTATCTTTGTACATGTGAAAATGTCCTTTACATGAGTTATAATCCAGTCCCTAAATCTATTTCCCAAACCAGGCATTTTCCAGAATCCTGGAACACAGAAAATTTTCCTCATAAACATCACAGAAAATTTCTTCTACCAAAAAAGATTCAAACTTTGATCCATGACCATCTGCACACCATAACATGTCTCCAAAATGGAAAAGAGGCCATCAAAATTGCTTATTGTGTGTCTATTTCACTCTCCCCTGGGCAAAAGAAGATAAAAGCAGAGCAGTACCATATTTCTGTCAAAATATGGATCTTCCTGAATGTAGATTTCAATAGCCAATAGTTAACTTTTTAAATATATATTTATGGCAATAAAAGATATTTTTATCACTATTGTTCTGCGCTTGTATGATATCTAACACTGGCTTTCTGGCATGTGACTGAGCAATAACTGAAACAAATGAGATACCTTCTCTAGCAAGAAGTTATCGCTGTTCTTATGATTATACTTTGACATTTTAAAGAAAGGACTATAATTTTTGTCTTTACTTTGAGAACAAATGCAACAAAAAACTTGGAATTTAATATGCAGTACCGTATCTCCCAACCCCAAAATCAGATTTGATCTGAGAGTAGCTAGGATTAGAGGTATCATGACAAGAACTCCCGCTTTGGTTCACTGTGAGGAAGGATACATGGAAAGGAATGAAAAGTCATACTTCTTCACTTAATGCAATTAAAATAAAGGTTGACATCTTGGAATATTTCATGCTGTAAGCATAAAACTTCTTTTCAGAGGCAGCAGGCTTTTCCTTACATTCCAGGACCCACTCCATTTGTAGTATACCCTTATACACCCACCACGGCTCCTCACAGCTGTGTTTCACTTGTTTAAAGGGCATTTAAAGTACAGATGTACTTGGCATCACCTAGTTGAAAAAAAGTGCACAGATTGTCTCCTTTCAAAGTCTCTGAGGCTTTGTTCAATATGTGGATGTATGCTTCTTGAAATCCTATGGTGGTTTTTTGCATGTGCATACATATTCAGGGAGACGGAGGCACGCAGAATGAGCCTGTATTTCATGTGCAACAAGTTCCCATCCGTTGCGCTTGAGACAGGGCAGTGCTTTGCAGATATGCAGGGATGGTGAACATGCACCAGACCTCCTGCATATTAACTATAGGTACTCTTTCACACTGGGGCATGGAGCCTGGGCTTTATACCACTTCCAACTGTCACAATTCATTACTGAGACGCTCAAAAAGGCTCTAAGTAGGGGTGCTACTTCACCTCTGCTCGTATCAGATTCTGTCACATTATCCCCTTACCGATCAGGGCACATATAAATGGGAAAGAGGAGGGAGGATGTATGGCTGTACCTTCCTTTCCAGGGGTAGATAATATTGAAAGGAACAATTGTGAAATGTGCTACAACAGTTACATGGAACATAATGTAACAGGGAATGGGTTTTATGCATTTCGAATATAATTTTGTCCTCTATGGGATTCTGGTCCTAGACTCAGCTGGAAAACACATTACTACAAATAAATGATAATAATGGTGAGGTTAAAAAAAAAAGAGTGAATTTTCTGAAACCAGTCTCCTGCTTTGAAAAGCAAGAAAGAAGGTATTGCCTACCAGCTACATAAGCAAAGCAGGAGCATTCTCAGCTATATTCACACCAGCAAAAGTAATATCCAGTTTCCCAGCACTGTTGCAACTGAGATGGTGGGTGCTAGTGAGCACTTATACAGCATTCGAATCTTCTTAATGCTGACTGAACACTGCCTGAGGCCTGTCTATGTTAGAGCATGTGTTGATGCTAGTATGAATGCACCTACAAAAGTGCTAAATCAGATAATAAAGTGACCAACATTGATGCAATCGTAATGGATTTTTCTATATTTTAGTCTGGAAAGCTTCCTTTATAATCTCAAGCACATTAATTAACTGGAATTTTACCATTTCTGCTGTGTAAGTGTGGCGGAAACCTGAAGGAAGCCATAAGAAAAAGGATGAGGAAGAAAATGAACAGAGAGTCATCACACTGCCTCTGGATTAAATGTACACACTAATAAACCCCCGATACCTGTTCTGTATAAGCACTATTGAAATATTATTACTCAGTAGCTACAGTAAGTGCCACTAACTATAGATACAAAAGAATACATCCAAAAAAGTATATCTGATTTTAAAAATGTGACCTATAAAATAAAGCAAAAATGACACCCTCCTAAAGGGAAGGAAACATCAGGAAAATTCTGTGGATATTGAATTGGAGAGCATAGAGCCTCAGACAACAAAAAACCTCAGACAGAGAAGAACCATTTGCATTTTACACCTACTTGGCTCACTTCACATTGTGTGTCAATCTCAGGAAGGGAACACAAATCTTTCAGAGTCTGCACCTTCTTTTTCAACCCTCTACCTTCCTCTTTGCTCAAAATGACGATATAAAAACGGTAGAAAAGGGATATGTGGCCATATTAAATTTGGTCCCAAATTATACCCTGTACAAAAATAATTTTAAGAAGCTTTTATTCACACTAAACCAAATTATATTGTTTCCATGACAGCACAGAAAAACCTAGTAAAAGGAGCTTATAGTATTTTATGTGGATTATTTATGACAGTGTCCAAAATGTAGAAGTGAAGGATCTATGTTGGCTAGTGAGATAATGAAGCCAATTTAAATTAATTCAGCCTTTGTCCTTACATAACCTGGAAAACTGCTGTGTAATGTTCATTTAAACAAGTGACTTCTCTTCACCAGAGTACTGTGCTGTAAAATAGGTCCGATAAGCTAATGTTTTACCATCTGAGCTTCTGGTCCCCAAAAAGAGAGCTAAGTCAGCAGACCTCTGCCTATTTATACTTGCTCAGCTTAGACACCTATATTTTAATATGCATAGTTAAAATGATATAAGATTTTATATTTTTTTATATATTTATATTTTATATTGTGGAAACTAGGTGCAAGGAAATACTTCCCCTAACGGTCTATTTGCTGCCTCAATCTTAAAGGTAAGAACAAACCTTTATCGAAGCCTCAGGACCTTTGACCCTGCTTCATGCAGTGGAAGCTGACTGTTTTCAGCCAAGTGCTGCTATTTGCCAGTGCTATCACTTCATTCCCAGAATAACGGGATGATATTAGGGATTTATTAGGGCAGAAGCACAACTTGTTCAAGGGAATGAAGAGAAAGTGTTTCTGAAAATAATTATATCCAGATACTTAAAAAGACTTTTCTAAATAATTTTGAAAAAAAAATAGAGTTTCAGTGTGAAGGGCTTTCATCTGCCCTTGCTTTTGTGACAGTGATATTTTCCCACACTGAGATACAGAGAAACTCACCTTCCTTGTGTAACCGTGTCTTTTCTTCATAGATGAATACCACTGCTAATGACTAAGGACAGAGGGGACTACAGTGAATTAATTTCTTAAAGTGTCTCTAGCTCCGTAATTAAGGCAGGTAAAGCACATAACAAATACTGAGAAAGAAAAGTTAGCCTCTAGCAAGCTTATTTTAAATAAATAAATAAATATCAGTGCCAGACATACACAATCCCATGTGGCCATGTCTCATTTTATTAGGTTTGTGCTTTTTCACGGTTTATCCAGTTTCATATTAAAGGCACCCAATTCCTGCAGTGCAATGCATTCAGACAGATGGTGCTACAACATACCCCCCAAACATAAATCATGGAAACTTATTATTATATTTAAACAGATCATCTATAAGTGCTACAGTGAAAAAGGCAGCATTCCTGCAGTGACCACAATTAGCCTGAAGTTAAGTCCCCAGATAGAATATGATATTCCCTGTGAACCATTTCTCGATGAGATTTGAAGCTGGATGTGAACTTTGAATTTGATAAGCAAACTCTTTAGCTCATGGATTGCGGGAAGTTGCACATCAGAGCCCAGAACAGTATCAATATACCATTTTAGATCTTACAAAATAAATCAAGAGTACACCTTCTCCTTCTAAGGACATTAATTACTTATGTACCATGGCAATGCTTGGGAGACACAGGGAGAACAGAGGTTTGGGCACAAGCTGTTTAAGGCCTGTTGATCTACTTGCAGTTATTCAGTCCTTTCTATTCAATCAGTTACTGTGCTAAACAGAGTCCTTAGGGTGAAGCATTTACAGTTAATTATGGAACTGGTACAATCTGTCTTGCTTTCAAATTAAGAATTTATCATAGCAACAAATTAATTTTCTCTCTCTCTCTCTTTTTTTTTTTTTTTTTTAACAGCGTATTAGCACATCAACCATAGTGGCTAGCCTCATTTCACTCCCATTAAGACAGTTTTTCCTTTTAATTTAGAGAAAGCATGAAGTTTTACCACTGGATCTACAACTCAGCTATGAATAACCTATTGAGAAAGTTTTTATTTCAAATACAAAATGAGTTACAGACACAAATTTAACCAAGACTAAGCCACTGTACGTAGTCCTGGTGATGAAACCATTAACTTTTTGGATAATAAAAAGTTTTTTTATTTACTTCTTGCCTAGTTGCTACTTTCACACAACACTCTAGTGATTCCAATAAACAGACAATCTACAGTTCTCCTAATAAAATGTTTCATTATAGTTCTTTTCACAAATTCATTGCCTTCAAAATCTGTAGTACTCACTATTCATAAAAAAAAAGAAATAAGTAATTACAGCAAGCAAGATGCTTTCATGTAACAAATTGGCAGTCTGAATGAATCAAAGAGTGAATGGAACTAAATTCAAATTATTTCACAAAGTTTTGAAAAGAGTTTTATTCAACAGTAGCTGATTTTCAGTTTCCAGGATTTGACTGAAGTTAGGTTTTAAAATATACTCTGAGAAAACAGTTATTCTTGTAATATTTGTGATCTTGTGAGAACCTAGGAATATTACAACAGTTATTGAAAACTGATTCTTAGGTGTTTTCCAGACTAAGGACTATTTAGTTAGCTGGACACTCCCTCTGATGCTTATTTTCACCAAACTTTGGGGCTGTTTGTGGTTTACCCATTCATATTACCATGCACTGAAAAATGCTCTGAATAGTCAGAGAAAACAGAGCTTTATTTCTAGTTTTTCTCTCACTGTGATAATTGCTTCTCAGAATACTCCCGCAGGAGAATCAACAGGGGCATACTGCTGAACACAGAACAACGGCTTCAATGTTAGAGGCTCTGAGCACTGATGAGGACCAGTGAATAGTTGGCACTCCAGAAAAATCAGGCTACAGAGAAGTACCTAAGTTATCCCAACTAAATACAAACATATTAATGCTAATTATGTTTGCTAATACAAGCATGTGAATATGTTGTCAGAAACAGATTCTTTTGCTCATAGGCAATACGTACACATGTCCTGCAAAACTACGGTTGAAGAACTATTTTGATATACAAACCAAGGTATTATGTTTTTAGGTAATAAACTGAGCTTTTTCCAGGATAAATTATAAATATTTTATCTTAATTTTATGGCTGTATGCTTTGGAAGAAAACCTTTCAGCTACAGGGGAAAAAGTAGCTCGGCATATACATATATGTAGATGCATTTTATGCTAAACAATCTACTTTCTGTAGTTTACTTGCAGCAGAAATAGACAAAAGTCAGAAGAAATTAAAAAAAGTAATTGAATGAAGAACTATTTGAATGAAAAAACAAAAAGCAAAAATCTTACATACATCCATATATCCTTCTATACTGAAGTCTCTCTGGGGCCCTGAGCCAAAATGAGTTATACATAAGAGTCCTATACATACTCTATAGTCTCACTGAATTCTCATGGCAGTTGGTTAATCCGCATATAAGAATATATTATCTGGGCAGTTTACTTTAACCTTTCTGACAATGTAAAACAAGAGAAGACAACAAAGACAGACAGGCCTCTTGGCCCAAAGCCTGAAACAAACCCCTATCAATTACATATAATGCCTTTTGCCTTGGCCCACTTGCTCTTTTATAATCACAAGGCTACCTGTTGCTAAGCTCCTCTCTTACTTGCTCCAACCATGGTGCACTTTCACGTCAAATTATATATATCCAAAATGAAAGTTCCATAACACCTACAGGAAAGACTTCCCACAGCTTGAATCAATGGTAGCAATGCTGAGATCTTCGCATATAAGCTTTCAAAGGGCATCTTAAATAAAACTACTTTCAAAATGAGAAATGATCTAGCATGAAATATATACTTCGGTAGTTCCACAACCACATGCAAGAATGTATGCGCATAAAGGCAAATGTACATAAAACATCTAAACTTTCAATAATAAAGCAATTGGAAAACATTGGATGTATGGCCAGTACACCCTCAAAATGTTCAAGTCCCCTGCCCTCTCAGCTAGCCTAAACAAAATCAAATATCAAAACACAGGAAAGAGCAAAGGAAGCAATGACTGATAAAGCAGGATATGGGGCATCTACGACACTCACCAACTAAGAGGAAGGAGGGCCAGCTTGCCCTTGTATTATCTAGTCGCATGTAATAATTCCTACAGGTTTTTTATTAAAAAAAATGCTGTTATGTAATCCACAGCAACACACATGAAAATACAGATTTCTGTATTTACGGCGATGCTTACTAACTGTTAGATGCCTTTAGCCACTGCAGTGATGTTCTCCCACCCACCTCAGAGCTGATGTTGTCAGAAACAGACAGGCAAGCCGGGGAAGCTCAACAGAGGAGATGAGCATAATTGTGTGGCACCTCAAAGCTCCCCCTTGTACCTTCTGACCTTTGCTCTTTTCCTTCCCATTTTCTATTAGTTTCCCGTGCTGTGCTTTTCCTGAACTCCAGCTCAGCATAAAATTCCATTACCAAAATGTCAAGGCAATAACCATATCTTCATCTCTCTCGTTCCTTTTCCCCCCTGCAAAATATATACACACTGAAGGTGTTATTATGGCTTTATTATTTTATGTAATTAATAGTTCCAGTTCAGGGTAGGAATCCATTATGCTCCATATTCTGTAGTGCATTCTGGAGAGCTCGCAGTCCATATTAATATACAATGTGCATTACCAATTATATTTAAAATATATAGTTGGCACTCAGTGGAGAAATATGGAACTAACAGTATGGCAACTATAAGGTTACTTAAGAATCCTAAATCTCATATAAATAATAGCAGGTACAACTCAAATGATTAAGGATCTGTAAGTTCATTTGCTAGAATAGACAGAGTTACGAAAACTGATTTCTTGTGCTTTGCCTCAGACACTCAACACAACTTGACAAAATCCTCTAACAAGTCATTTTTTCTGCTGGAAAAAGGACGTTTCTCTTGGTCAGTGGAAAGTTCTCGATCACTCCTTATGCACACACACCCTGCCGACTGCAATTCATTAAACCTCCAAATAAAGCCCTAATCTTTCTGTGATACCATTAATCAACAATTATGAAATAGGGGGGGAACCCATCTGACTGCTCTGTCACAGCAACGACACTTACCCATGAACCCACCCTGTTCACCTGTGAGAAAGCCCCCTCCTGATGTGCTTCATTCCTTGTTGTTGTGGTTGATTTTTTACATCTTTTCCCTACACAACAGGTGCTTGTGGGTCAGCAGGCAGAGACTGCATTGCTCAAGAATAAATGGAAGGCCAGTTCAGCATATATAGATCTGTATTATATACATATATACACACGAAGTCCCACTAACTTCTATTGTATCATGAACACATAGTGCCATTAGAAGCAGAATATATCAAAAGCAGGAACCCAGCAATAGATATCTCTGTCCATCTGGAATAAGTGAGAGCTTCAAGTATTTCTCTATACCACAGCTTTCAGAGCTGAAACAAGAGACAGAATATAGCCAGTTTTCTTGATCATTAGTCAACTCTCCAGACATCGGTAATGAAGACATCTCAGGTATAGGTTTTTTTTTTTCTTTCTTTTTTTGTGAAGTAATGGATATGTCCCCGAATCCTCCCAAAACAAGTTGCCTCACTCAGTGCAAGGACCCAGTATACAGTTCTGCTTGAAAAGACATGGACACGCCCTTGTCAGTAAAGCATCTCTGCTGCCTCATGTGAACAAAAAGACAAAACACCCAAACCAGCAGAAAACAGGGACAAACTGTTAATGAGGAGCAGCGATAATATTTTTCTGGCTTGCTTCACAAATTATAGACAGAGGGCAAGTCCCTTCACCCTTTGAAAATGACAGCATAAGCGCTACCTGGCAGAGCAGGGCAAAGAGCCAGAGTACACCAGATCTGTCATTCCTTGTTAAAAAAAATTAAATAAGTCAGGATCAAACCCATACCTGAAGAATTTCATTTTTTATTTAAGACAGATTTGCAGTGTTGAGATTGAAACACTGTTCTGTGCCAGGCTACCTGCTTGCAATTACTGTAAACAGTGTGAATTGACACCCCACCCCCCCACCCCACCCCCAAATATCGGTGCCAAGAAATGCCGCTCTTGAAGGTAGAGCCAGCAGCTCTGCAATGTGGGAAAAGAACAAAATGCACTGGTGACCCACCTCTCCTTTCAAACCCATGGTTTCTTTTGCTTTGCCTGCAAAAAAGGAACCATTGCTATTCCTATAATGCAAAATCCCTGGTGCGTGGCTCTGTCCCTCTGTGGGCTGCAGGGTCCTGCTGTCTCTATGTCACCCACTTGCAAATACGGCCCTCCCTTGGGAGGGTGAGGGGGAGCAAGGGCTCCCAGGGCAGCGAGAGGCTGCAGACTTGACTGCCTTCTCTGAGCACTGTTTGTATTTCCCAAGAATCAAGTGCTGCATTGAATTTGTTGTGCAAAATGACAGCTGAGCCACTCAGCAGCTCCTTTCTCTTCACTGAGTTAATAGCATCAGACACACATGCCACTGCAAAGCACGGCCTGCTCGGTGACTGATTTAAGTCTCTTGCTTTACACATTACCTGGATTTTTAAGGTTAAAAGGCTGTCACAGTGCAGGGACTATGTCATTCTTTGCATCTTGTACAGAAGCTAAAGTTGGCAGTAAATTAAGCACAAGACAAGGACAGGGGCAGGATGTTGACAACTACCTGTTGTCAAAATCCTCACCATAATAATAACCTTTTCTGCTAAAAAAAACCCTCTGCACATTTGTTTTAAAACACTTCTTTCCATTTTCTATTATGGTCTTCAGAGATCATATACATCTTGGAGCCTCATTCTCTCAGCTGGCACGTTCCTAATAAGACTGCTGATGCAATCCATATTAAAACTAAATTGTTTTAAGATACCAGGAAAACAAACAGAACTGCAAGCTGGGGATAAAAATAGGCCATGCAACTTCAAGGGACCAGCAAAATTTCTGCCTCTAATGTATGTTTATGAAAATTCACCTCAATTCCCATTCTCTCCCACCTCTTTCTTAGTACACCGTTTGAATCATAAATGCCAGCAAGCAACAAAATGACTATCCTGAGAAATAAAGAGGAATCCTCTGTAGCAACAGTGATTTCTTTCACTTCCCTGGCTCATTAATTAGCAAATACTTTCTTCTGAATGCCTGTAGACTATATCCAGGAGAGTGCCTAAGAGGAGAGAGTTTAAAATAAGAAGTGGCAGAGCTGCTGTAACACCAGCTAATGAGGTGCTGTGAAGCCTATATGTGAACAATTCCCACTGTCTGCAGTTTGAATTTACAATGATTTGTAGGATCAGACCTCCTATTATTAGAAGCCATAAGCTATTAGCATTTTGAAGAAAAGTAATAGCAAACAAAAACTTTTGAAGGGTTTATTCTCCCGTTTCATCATGTGTTGGTTGTTTAAACTTCAAGGACAGGACATCTCAGCAACCCTGTCACCTGGCCAATTTAAAGCAATTGGGAAAGTCTGTTCCCATATTCCCAAGAACTTAAGTTCATTAATTCCTAGGTGTTGCAGTAAAAGCACTTTTCTAAAATGCTTCGAAAGCTAAGTGGAGAGAACTACTGGATTTCAAAAAGGAGGCTGGTATCGGCCTCTATAATGCTCCATATGAGTATCAGAATTAAAGAAGCAGTTTAACAGCACAAGTATTTGCTAGTAAAGCTATAAATGATAAAAAGAAGACGGTTATTTAGAAAAGCAGTATTAAGGAAATGATAAGAAAAGTTTGGAACTGACATCAAATTTTCATATGGGATGAGATAACTTTATGTACACTCACATTGATCAAGTTGTCGCATGCACAGGCATTAGTCTCCCATATGTTGTAAGACTCAAATTATGTTTCCATAGCCAAAGTCCTAAACTGACCCAAAATTAAAGATCCTTTCATTTTAGGATAACTTGACCCATATCTCACTAGAATGAAATAGCCAACCATGAACAAAAGTGAGGTCCAGGAAAATAAAACTAAGTGTATTTCTGCTGAAATTCAACTAATATTGGGTGCAATGTTCTTTAAAAAGCACAACAGATACTATGCCTCAGCATGACTCTCAGAGTTAAGCCCAAGATATGTGTGTCTTCACCTTTGGTTTCATCAGAAACCCTTTGCTTTCAGAGAGAACTAATTTGTAACAGAGCAAAACATTCTATTCCAAGTGGAAAAGTGGACTGTAGAGAAATCATTCTGGAATAGCTTTTCTGGAACAACTGTATAGATTGAAAAATCCTTATTCTTCTCTTATACTCCACTACCTTCCCCTCTTACATTTTCAGTCACAACTGGGTAAAAAATGGAATATGAAAGTAAAACTAAGCAAAGTGGCTTCAGATGTAAATGAGAGGAGTTAAAAATACAGAACTTGCCTCCTAGAAGTCTTTCTCAGCTTTAACTATAGCTGTACAATTAGATAAGAAAGCGGGGGGGGGGGGGAAGAGAAGACAAGAAAGTTGTAATTTCTGTAGGTTCTTGACAAATCCTGGCAAATTCCTTTGTTAATCAGACAGAAACCCAGAATGGTGAAAAGGGCACTTCAGTTAACAAGAGAAGGCTCCTGTGTTCACTTTACTAAACTGATGTCCAAGGAGAGAGAGGGAGATATGGGGAGCGGGGCTGGGGAGACGTGCTAAACACAATATCCCAGGACAGTATCATAGTTATGTCAGGCACAATATCATATTATAGCTCGTAGACACTTGACTACCTCTGGGGTAGATCTCTTGCTTGTGCACTTCTTTTTTGAAAGCTGTATCCTGGATTTTTCTAAAAGAAAAAAAACTGTGTTCTTTCCATTCTGATCATAATATAGACTTTACAACAGGACAGTAAGAAATAAACCATGTATGACAAGGATGGTAGCCTCAGGATGATGATAAAGTCAGAGTGTTCATTTTTTAAAAGTAATAAACATTTGCATCAGTATTTATGGGGGTGGCCACATTTTCTAATTAGATTGTCAATGTTTTGCATACAACTATTTCAAATGGTTTCATGCAGCAACTCATTCTGTAGTCTAGGTACTTTTCATTACTCTAATTCCACTGGTCTAATATTTCAAAGTGATTTGCTCCTACTCTCTCATGAGGTGTTTATTATATATATTTTAATTTCTGCTGATATTTTCTTGTAAGGTATTGCCAATTTCTGGGTAATAATTTTACCCGTTGCTTAGCTGGGATGCTGCAAGAGAAGCCAGGAGATCTCAGAGAAAGATGCATTCATTTTGGCATTTCTCTCCTGAGAATCTGACAACCAAATATTTTTCAAATGATATTCAGAAACACTCAGCTTACCAGATAAGGAGAGTATTTTTTCTGTTTGGTGAATGTAGCAAGCTGTTTACACCACCACCTGAATTGCCCCCTCCTGAAATAAGGAAACCTCATGAGAACCCGTTACCTAATTCCTAAGGCCCTTGGATTTACACCATAATAATATAATCATTCCCAGCTTACCGACAGTTCAAAAAGACAATTATATGAACCTGATGTTCTGATCTGAGTAAAAATCCATTATGTCCGAATCTATGCAAAAGATTATTTTTCCCTTTGATATGTGGAACAATTCTGTGGATAAAATGTTTTTAAATGCCTAAGGACAGGATTACTTCAAAGAACAACAGAAATCCCAACTTTTTGAATGGCCATTTGCATCTACATTGCTATTTTTACACCTGAGTCTGCAAAATTATCTGAGTGGAATATGAGAAAGTAAGAGGTAGTGTCATTCTCCTCAGGGCGCCCAATTGCTGGTTCAGTTCTTTCCTCTCCACTGCCCAGCTCTGCCAATAATACACCAAGCTTAAATTGTAAATCATAATAAAGCCAAGTTGAAAACCTTTCCCAGGGACAGAACATGTTGCTTCTGTTTTTGGGGGGGGGGGTTTTTTGCAGATTTATTTCAGTATAAATACAGTGTTTTCTGTAATTGCAATATATGGTTGACTGGTATTCTTCAGAGAACATATCAGTGATCAGCAGAAGGCTAGCTAGTTACATGTCTGACTTCTCCTAAATTCATCTGCTGTGTTTGTGAGGAAAAATAGCAATGTATACATCAATATTCTATGCAAAGTTATTGCTTTGGTTGGCAATATTTTCACAATTTAATGGTATAGATTCTATATAGTATTGTATCTTTTGTTAGAATACTTACTATAGAATGATTCCTGGGGTAAGATACAATCTATAGTACAAAAATAGGAGGAGTGTTGCTTTTAAAAAAGTGTATTAATGATATCATCTCATTAATGATATCATATTAATGATGTAGCGTTCAGCTTGCAAAAGCTTCTTACGTGACTACTGGTAAGGAGATTCATTTCTTGCTCTGGATTTGCATGTTTCTGTTCTTCTGTTTAGTCGAAGGTACCATTAGTGAAAGCTTCTTTACATCACATTCATTGCCAGTTTACAGGATTTGTTCAGGGTATTTAATATGCATATAATATCAATATTGGTCAAAATTTAGATTATATGCAGAAATAAACTGCATAACTACCCAACATTTTACTTTTGCATAACTACACTTGCTAGAAGGAATCGAAAGCAACAGTTAACGACTGCTCAAATTGCTAAGAAAAATATTTTTTATTACCTAACACGAACAGCCAGATTAGACAATCCACTGATGTAGAGGATGGAAAATAGAAGACACATGGAAGAAAAGAGCAAAGGACTCATTCTGAAGGGACTGTTTCAGTTCATAGCCCTCTATTCCTTGAACACAGCCAAGATAAGATAAAAGAAGAAAGGACCTCTGTACTGCTCCTTTCTTCTCTACCTTTAGTGGGCACAGGTGCAATAGCATGACCTTTCCTTTGATAGTAAAAAAGACAGGAGGAAATTCTAATAGCTTTTATGCAGTACTTGGTATCAGTAAGAAACAAGTGGTGTTTTAATTTCTAGTCCAACTTTCCCCCCTCCCCAAAACAACCCACAACACAACAAACAACAAAGAAAACCCTTCGAGAGTGATTATAACTTGCTAGGAGTGTCTTAGCACATTGTTTAGGACAGCAGGGACTCCTCTACCCATCACAGGATCATACTTGTGTCTCTTCTCCCACAGTGTCTGAGCATGTCATGACCATTTCTTGTAGTGCACTGTGATAGCTACAATCAGGTTAAAAGAGAGGGAAGACCCAGAAGACCTTCTTCCCCTTCTTGCTTAGCTCTTCTCTCCACTGTAGGCAGCCACCTTTCAGATAAAGGCACAGCAGGGCTTTCCTTCACCTGGACCTTCCACTATTACAGCTCAGCATTTTCTAAAGATGGAAAGAGCATTATATGGAAAAACAGTTAAGCTGCTAGCACTATCTCTTCCAGGCACTCAGGTTTGAACTCCAAATATGCATTTTCTCTAAAATACTAAGCCTCTACCAAAAAGGCAGCTATCAATCTTCTACTTCCTACTGTTTCTGAGTACCTTTCAATTGCTTACAGGAGCATGAACCCCGTGTTCTTGCTGTACAAAACCAAAATGAGAAACTCAACAGAAATGCCAGAACAGGGCCTAAGAACCCGTTCTTTTTTCCACCTTTTTGCTTGCTCTATAATGTAGAAGCCATGCTACTTAAAAGGAAAGGAAGGGAAAGAAATGGAAGAGACCTCTCCATGGAAGTGCTGAACTGCATTCCTCATTCTGTAGCCACTGAAAACGCATTAGAGACCTGGCAAAACACTTTCCCTTTCTGCAGCATTCTAGGCTGAATCACCAAGTAAATATTTCAAATGCTTTTTACCCTTTAGAAAATTACGCTTTTCAGACACCAGGCTAATGAGACATTCCTCTGGGAGTTTGTTGAGATGCTAGAAAAGTTCCTGAATTACAGTGTTGACTTAAGCTTGTTAAAGCATCTATTCAGTAACTTTCCAAATAACAAATGATTGCACTAAGTCTTCTAGCTAGAAGAAGCATTTACTGGTGCATTTGGACTACGCACACTACCACTATTATATTAGTTCTGACTATACAGTTTAAACAGGTTTTTTTCCTGACTGTTCCAAATACTGCTTAGGAATCTGAAGTGATAAAGATGATATATCATTAAAATCACCTCATTTGAAGGACAAATCTTGAAAACTGCGTAATAAAAGGTGTCAGATAAGTTATCACAAGACAAATTATATTTCACATGTTTGTATTTTTCAAACACCTGAAAGTGTAAGACAAAGACACTTTGGTAGAATGCAAAACAGTTTTTGCATTAATCTTGGTCTAGTTTCTTCTGCATGACAAAAAATTGGGACTGAGATCTGTAAATCACCTATGCCAATGTAGCTTATTCAGTGGGAGATGCAGCTGAGGGTCTGGCCTTTGATGGGGTTGGAATCAGTCCAATTTGAAATGACTCAAGCAAATGTCATTTAAGATCAATCTACCTTCCACACCTTCAATTACCCTTGGAAACAGAAACATGTTCCTGCATTTCACAGCACTGAACAGCTTTGTTATTAGGTCATTTTACCTGGGTTAGCCTGGCTGAGTCAAGTGGCTAAAATCCATAGCAAAAGGATCCTTTCCCAAGTACTTGAATTTCAAAAAGATGAAGGTGTGGCAGCCACCAAGAAGTGAAGGAACCTGTCTACCTTTACAGACCAAGTCATTAGCAGGCGCAGGAGTTTAGATTACCAACCCCTACAATTAATGCAAGAAGTCATCATATATATTCAAGGTTTCTTTTCTCTATTTTATTATAAAAAACCCTGCTTCCATGATGACAGACGTTTTCAATTTTCCTTGGAAATAAATTTTAACTTTTGTTTTTACATAACCCTGAAAGCCAGGGCTTGTAACTGGAAACATCAGCAGACCCTGAAATGCAGCAAAGCTATAAATGCTTCTCTAATGACTTCATCTTGGCTAATGCAAGGTATTGCCAGTCAACAGAGGGTAAAATTTCATTTTGTTAGTTATGCAATATGGATAAAAAAAAAATTAGTTTTTTGCTCAATGGCATAAAATGAAAGTGCTGAATTTTAAAGTCAGCAAATCTCATGTGGATTTCACCTCAATTCAGATATTATACTGGTGTTTGGAAATACGAGCCTTTCTGTGAAATTTCCATAAAAATCCAATTTACCTACTTTATAATTTTAAAGGCTTAAACTATAATGCATGGTTTGTGCTCTCTGTAGCCTTGAAACTGATTTGGTGTTTTCCTAAGCTTTGTTGAACAGTTTGTGACCTTCCTCCTCTCCTCCAAATGTCTCTTTTTAAAATATTAATACTCAGAAGTCAAGGAAAAAAAAAAAGCATGTATGTCTGACAAAGAGAAGAGGACAGTAGACCATGGCTCCCAAGATGAGGAAAAAAGACTCCTGGGAACAGCTTTAAAACATATTTAAAAATAAAAAAGCTACCTAATGAGCAAATGTACTCAAAAAGAAGCTTCCTCTACTTCCCTCTACATTATGTAATTGCCCAATTTGGACTTACAGCATCACTTCAAGATAGAGAAGTGATCTGGAGAGTGGGGGCAAATAATGGTACTTATTAGGCAGCAGAAAATAAATACATTGAATGAAATTGTGGTACAGTCCGTTAAGTGTAAAACCTAATTACGCAATTGGATTTCCAAGGTCTCCTTTCTATTATAACACGTTACCTCCCAAGACTCTAACCATTTCTGTAAATATGGATGAATATATATTACAGAATCAAGACTTGTAAAGTGTTCTATTCCTGAAAAATGCCACTGAAATTTCCATTATAAGTACACTGGTTGTACCCAGAAGAGAGATTTAAAAACCTGGAGGAACTGTGATCAAGTTTTAGCTCTCTCTAAAATAGTAAGACTATTCAAAGATCCATTTAATCTGATCATAACCTCAGGAACCCAAAGGCACGTGTACTCCAACAGTATTTCCAAATGGTATTTTGATTAATTTCAGGTTTTGCATCTGCACAGTATATTATGAACAAATACTAGCTTGCGCCACCCATGCTCTGACCTGAATGGAGAAGCACACACTCCATATTAATATACCCTTCCTGTCAGCAAAGGTAATTAAGTGATGTTCAACATTATACCATCTGAACTCAGTTAGCTTCCTACCCACTCTAACTTGGACAAAGAAAGCTCATGTCTGCCTAAAATGTATTCCATAGGCACAACCCATTGGAAATTCATCTTTTACCAACCTCCTGGCCCAAACAGAAAGGCAATTGCCTGCATTACAAAAACTCCTGTGTGTGTATATGAACTCACAGGTTTATGAGAATGTACTAGTTGTAATATGTTCTCTCTAGTGAAATATCAGAACAATTTAATTTGACTTTCTCATTTCATCCACATCCAAACATCTTGATATTGTTGTTGCTATGGATTTATGCTTTTATGCCTGCATATTTATTATTATTAATATGGTATTGTATTTATACTTTTAGTTATATTTTAGCATAATGAAAAGAAAATGCTTCAGAAGGGTTTCTCTTCCTAACTTTACATTGCAAAAGAAACTTTCAAATACAATGCTTTTCATTGCAGCTCATTAAAGTTTAGAGGTCTCAAAAATTATCTCTTCTGATCAGATCCCTTTACAGCTAAAGTTGAAAATATTCCCTTCTTTATATACACTTAAACATGTAATGGAATTTTCTTTCAGATATTTTGAATGAGTAATTTATAATGCAGATGGTTGAACTTGCCTATTATTATTTGAGGAGCATCTTTTGTCTCTGCAGTCTCTGCCATCTCCACACATATTGAGCTGTTTCTTAATCAGGATGCTGATACAATGGTAGAAGTTTGAACATATATCCTTATGACTTGAGATTTGTAACCCCACAGATTTCATACCTACATTACATGAATTGTCAATAGTGTTTTTATTATAAATAAAACATACATGTATTATATAGAAAAAAAATTAGATACACCAAATAAAACAAAGGAGTGTATTTACCTCTAAGAGATACCTAAGGCATGTGTGATATTTTATGGGCATTAAAATATTATACCATAAAGCCAACATTTTTAAAAGAGTGTAGCCAAAGCAGTACCTAAGTGCACACTTGAACACTAACCCATCTGCTGGGATTCAAAAAGGTCTACATCATATAAATTTCCACTGAGAAAAACTGTAGGTAAAAATCAAAGGCAATTTTAAATGGTTAACCTCTCTACATGTCAGCAATTGATTTTTCAGGTATCAGTATAGATTTAATGGCAACATTTTTAAGGTTTAATATGTTTAAAGAATTTAAACTGAACATTGGCATGCCTCTCAAATCATTTTGCCTTCAGCTTCTGAAACTAGATGCTTTAGCCCAATCTATATGAATAGCTTGATGGAGAGTATTGCCATTTCATAACATCAGGAGCCTACCATGGGTATCTAAATTTAGATTCAAAACTTACTTCCTTGTCTGCCTTGTAGAGTAGCAGTTACCTTAAGGACTGATAGCACTGATGTTGGAAACTTCACTGCTCTGAGGCAAATGCAGGAATATATCTTGTCCTTTTTTGGTTCTGAAATTAAAAGCATGACTTGTCTTGATTTTCCTATTGTAATGTGAAAGCTTGTTGAATTAATTGTGTCTGACAATTTTAATGAGTCTTTGCTTACAGCCTTAAATCTTTCTAAACTAATTTCAAACAACATACATAAAATTATATGAATGAGACATGTGACAGAGGTCCTGATCATTTCCGACTGTGAAGAACAGATTCTTCTAGGAACCCCAAGTGCTGACTGGTAAACTCCCAGTTTTAATGGTAATTTGATGCCTAATTCTCCTAGGTTCTTTAAATTTGATGTCAAATTTCAGTTTGAGTCACCATATTTTTCCTCTACAACTTGAACCAATCAGAATATTTCTGACTTTCTGCTACATGATACTGCTGAAAACAGTAGACCTCATCTCAGGGATACACACTTCAGCACTTCTTTAAGTGTCATGTTTAACACTTAGTAAATTTTAATTATTGTTGTTGTTGTTCAATTATATGAAGGGCAAAGCACAATTACTAGAATTACAATAAAGTTAAGGACAGTACTAATTATATTAATCAAAACAAAGACCATTTTATATTTGCTCACTATTTAGATTGTATATGTTTGTATGTTATGTCTAAGCATAAAAAAGAAACAAAAACTCCAGCAACTTAGTGACAAGGAATTAGCTTCAGCAAAGAAAACTGCAGGAAAGTATATATGAAATAATACGAAATAATGTGATATATGAAATATCACATACAGCCTGAGAGATGTCATCAGAGTAACTGTCTCTATAAGTGTTTCAGACTTATGAACAAATGTCTCTGATATTATTCCATACTCATAAAAAATCTCTGAAAAATTGAAATTAATTTTTCATTTAATAGTTCTCCAAATCTGCTCTGCAGTCTCCCCCCAAAATTGAAAGTCTCAGCTCCAGCCTGGAGATTATATGCATCTAATACAAGATGATGGACGCAATTTACTGTTGTAATTGTGAGGTCTTTTACTGGTTCAAAGCCTGAGACAAGGTAATTTGATACAATTCTGAGCTACCATATTTGAAACAATGGGAATCTCATGTTTGCTGCTTTTACAACAAACTTCACATTTTTGAAGTAGCTGTGTCACTTGCTCTTGCCCTCTTTTTACCGTCTTTTTCGTAATGCTTCCAAAATCAGTTTCTGTATAACAGCAAGCTGCTACAATAGCAATGCAAAACACTGGGTTTCTTAGTTAAACTATTAACGCTTCTAAAGTACTTTGAAAATGTAAAAAGCCATGGATATGGAAAGTAATTTTATTAAAAATAATAAAAGGGCAACAGATATTGGCACTCTTATTAATGTAGAATATTTTATTATTGTACGTCTAATTGTTTCAAAAAAGAAAGAGACATTGTGAAATCACTGTGTAAAATGAGAACCTTTGTCAAGCCTGTGCTTAGAGCTGCACAGGTAAGAAAACCAGTTCCAGTGTCACAGGACACAATAACCAAACTGTCTCTCTCCAAGAGATGGACATTGTCTGAATAACCTCCTCAGCACAAGGGCTCCCTGGGTCAGATACTAACTGGCACAAACTAGTGTCAGAAATAGCAGTTGCCTCTTCAGTGTGAATGGGCATAGGTTAACACAGCTTCAGGTTCGCAACAGCAAAAGAGGTGTGTGCTCTCTTGTCACTGAACATCACGGCAAGCATCTTTAGGAAAGCCAGTTCAACACCATGTCCTTGAAAGAATTATTTTTTTGGTAAAGAGGCAGCCTATTTTGAGGCCATACATGCTACCTGAATGAACTTTGCTCACTTACATTGTTCTCACTGTTTTTTCTAAGTTATGTGTGACTTGGCATCACTAATGCCCCATAGACATAAAAGTAAATGACCTCTTATTTATCAATTTTGAATTTTTGGTTATTTTCAATTTAGGCAATAAAGATTTATGTTTTAGCCCATCTTCCATTCTCTTTCTCATATTGGCAAGTAGTTCTTAATTTATGTGTTAATCTCACAATGTACTGTCCTATTGAAATAAAGAAACTGCTAAAAAAACAGTTTATCAAGACTGATATAACTTGAAAACACTTCATTGTTACTGAAAACAAAGGTACATTCCTTGAAAATAATTTCGTAAACTGTTTGGGGATTATATAGACATATAGGCAAATAATTTGTTCATACAAATGAAATACTCCACTGCACAAGTGGAAACTGCAGTGTGAGAGAAGGTGGTCCTCTGGTTTGGCATGTCATGTAGACTCAGGTAGCCTGTGATACTGACTTCCACTTCTGATTAACCTCTCCCTTAGAGTGACTTTGGTATTGGAGACAGTAAGCCTACTTCAGCATTGCTGAAGTTTACAAGCATAAATGCCTGTAACATTTCAAGTGAGACTTAAGGTCCTTTAACATCTTACCACGTCAGAAAATTTTTCCTACAGTCTTACTATGCCAGTTTCACCTTGTTCATGAGATGGAAACAGTACAGAAAGTTTAACAAAGATGAAATAAATGTATGCCTCAGAATAGTTCAATTTAAAGACTGTAATTAAATGATGCCCCAACATTGCACATTACCAGAAACATTTGTTGTTAGTTAAACAAGGGAAAATATTTACCCATCTGTCACACAAAACAGTGTTCCTGACATTCTATGAGGAACTAATTGCTAGGGATAATTTGATCTTTAAAAATGAAAGATTTGTGGTTCCATCAGCACCAAAACTGGAAATGTCAAAGGTAATTCATCTGGGTTGCAAAAGGGAAGGAAATGCAACCTTAGAGCCAGAGATGCATTGTTGTCTCTTTATAGGAATATACAAATATTGAAGAACACACTCATTTTTGGAAAATGTTAAAAGTGAGAGCACAAAAGGCTAATTTCTCTTTCCAGAGAATGTGTGTATGCAGAAGGCCAACTGTGGAGGTAATGTTGCACTAGATAAATCAAAATGCATGCGACTATCTACAGGAGACTAACAATAGAGAGAAACCCACATGTAACCAATGTGTTCAAACTGCAGAAAATTAAATGTTGTTACTTTTACCAACGACTTTAGAAATTCTCTATGATAGCTTGGTTTATGAAGAACACCTAGGATTTAATCTGAACATTTGTTTGTGTTTTTTTTTTTTTTCTTTCAGTAATCACAATGGATAGAAGGAAGATGTAGACAATAATTTTGCACCTCAGTGGCTATGGCTGTAAAACTGCACAAGAAATTAAATTAAGACTTGCACACTGAATAACAGGTTCTATCCAGATATAATGTTCTGATGTGTACAAATAAGGCAAACCATGATTTAGACTGAAGTATTGAACTAAGTCAGAGGTATTTTATCCCTCCTATGCTTTTACAGTACCTAATGCAAGTAGGTACTCCGCAGGACTAGTCTACAAATATAACATATAAAATTGTAACATGTAGTGTCTTCTGTAGATAAAATTCCCCCCAGAGGAATCAGAGTTGACAGAATATGCTCTTGGAAGATGAGGAGTTATGACCAGGTCAGGTATGAGAGAGATAAGCGTCAATGAACAAAATCTTAGTAAATTAGAAAAGGTGCAAGTTGCATGGTGCAGTCATTACAACGACACATACCTATGCATTCAGTATTACTCAGAACTTTTAAATGTCATTCTTTATGTTACAATATATTTGAATCCATTAACTATGGGAATTGAAGCATCATTCTTCTTTCACAATGGTACGAGAATTTAATCTGCTAGCTTTATCGGAATTACCTTTCACTTTTAACTATAAAGGGTTTTGTCATATTTTGTGTTATCTGAGATGGTTTTTGATTATCTATTTTATCTCCAAGGTTTTTCAGGAATAATTTAGTTTGCGACTTCTACACACATTTTAATAATTCTTTGTACCAACCAATTCATGCTAGAGCTACATTAAATATTATTTCATGGCTTCATGACAACATCAAGAAACACACTTCACATTTCAAGTTTTAATTGGTGAAACAGATGCAGTAAAAAAAGGCATTTCATCTATTTGAAGACTGTTAATAGAAAGTAACATTGTAGCCATCTTACGTGAAAAGTGGCTAATTATGGGCTGGGTTAGAATCATAGCACTTTGGAACAACTAAGCAAACAGTTGAACAAGTGAAAGACTTGGCACAAAGGAGCTGCAACATGCAATTAGGGACAGAGAGGACATTAGGGACATTAGCAGCCAGGAGAGTAGGCTAGTGTGGGGCCTCAGCACAAGTCAATTCTTAATAGCATAGCACGTTGCACGAGGAAGTCCTATAGGTCAAAACCCATCTGGGCCCCTGTGTAAAGATGAAAGAGAACCTGCCTTCTGAAATTTAGCGTCTAAAGTGTAAAAACAAGACAGATAGGTTATGTAGGTAGACAAATAGGTAGACAGGTGGATGAGGAATACAAAGAAGCAAGGCAATATTAGTCACCACAGTAGGCAGTTTTCTCAGCATAACAGCTGCCTGTACATTGTCAAGTTAATCATAGGCGAGGTGACAAAAAGTTCTGAGGAAAGGTTTGAAGCAGGATAACGAATTGGTTTAGTGTGGATTAGTAGCGTGGTCTTTCCACGTGCAAGGGAAAGTCATGGCAGAAGCAAGATCACTGAGAAAGAAAGCAATGAACAATAGATGGGCAAACAAGAGCTGACATCTGAACACCATTTAAAATCTAAAATGCAACATTCAATACTTCAAAAAGGCTCTGAGAAAAAGCAAAAGCTTTGTGTTCTACACCACTAAGAAGGCAGACCCAAGAACAGGTAGATGATTAGAGCAACAAGCTAGAAAAAATAACCTTTCATCAGTATTTTGAATAGCATCAAGCTGGGTGAGATTGTATTTATCAAGACCCGAGAAAGAGATTTTGCAATTGCAAGGAACAAATTGTAGCTGTGTACCTTCTATTGAAAAAGTCTGCACCTCAAAGTTACTTTCTAGACAGAATTAACTAAACACTGGACAGATGTGAAGATCCTGAGAAAGGGCAAAATTGAGCAATAAGGGATGGATGATAATGTAGCAGTTTGCCCAGAATGATTAGAGTAAACAAATGAAGACTAAAACTTGCTTAAGTTTAGGTGATTAGACATTGAACAGATGTCTGAAAGACAGGGAACACATTTAAGTTGGACAAAAATCCAGAGAGAGGATAAATCTGAGAGTCATCAGCACAGAGCAGATCCTGAATTTATGTTCACAAACATAATTTTCCAGACATTACGTACATAGAGAAGACGGCAGGAAACAATTATGCCTAATTGCAAATCATCAGCATCCATACTGTGTGAGAGTCATGCATAGTATGAAAGCATGGGTTACTAAGAACTGTTTGATTGATAAAACTCACCATAGTAACCTTTGAGAGACAGGGACTTACTGATGTTGATGAATTTTGTTGACTAATAACTATTACCATCAAAATCTTAAAGAGAAAAGAACTTCCCTTTCCGTTCTAAATGTGATTTTTCATAATTTAAAATTATCATGTAGTGAAGGGATGATGTGAATATATATTTATACCTTTGTTACCATTAATAAACAGAGAACTTCAATTCATAGGGAATTACCAGTGTGGAAAAACATAATACATATCAATAATGTAGAAAAAAATGAAACATCCTTGTACAGAATGTGCAGAAATGTGACTGAAGAATCAAATTCTACACATTGAACAAAAGATATAAACAGCTATGGGTTGTGTCAAACAAATCCACCCTACAGCTATCATGTGAGATATGAGCTCCTTGAAAAAATAAGCACCACCAGGAAAATCAAGTTAAAAGTCATACAAAAGGAATCAGGGAAGGCTTTTTGTGAGAAACACATTAATTGTGGAAAAGTAGAAAAATGGTATTTATTTGCACAAATATGCTTTGGTGTGAAATATGCTCTTGTGAAAAACTTCTAATACCTTATTTGCCTTAAATTCATCAACTGTCTTCTGCCTCAGAATAAACTTTCACTACTAAGTGCTGCATTTTCTGGCAAAAGTTATGAAATTTTCCTTGCTGAAAATCTGGTATTTTTGTATATCACATAATATTAAATCAAAATAGCAAACTCCATCAGGACAAAAAGTGAAATCCTTGAGCAAGTAAAGGTGCAGGACTAAGCAAACTGCAGAATGAACTCACGTCAACATGGTAAAGGAGAAGCAGGCTTCAATGGAAGTTGAACTATGAGCTTTGAGGAGGTTACAGAGTTCTCCACACCCTGACTCTTGAGGAATATGAAAACAAACATCAAATTTAATAGGTGGATCAAACAAAGAAAACCAAAAATCTTCAAGCAACCAGAAGCTAAAAGTCCCAGTTTAGTCTTACTGAGTCCAGTAGGTGTGATTGCCTTGGGCAAGCAAGAAATGTGCACAGAAGGCAGACAGCTCATCATCTTCAAATCCCAAGCACTTTGTCTTGAGGTCAGATTGACTGAACTGGATAAATTCAAAAAGACAAAGCAGCATATTGATAAAGTTTGCAGGGACACTATAAAGCAGTCATACCTCCACCCTAGCAGGCTGTGTGCTACTAAGCAGGAAGTGCATCTCAAGTCAGCAGGACATTAACTCCTGGCAAAGTAAAAAAACCCAACAAAACAAAAAAAACCAAAAACCACAAATGGGACTTTGTGTGAACACCACCAGATCATCACACAAAGGAGGATCTGACTCAGTTACCCCATGAAAAGTAGGATGTCATCTGATCAGAAGGGACAAGATAGGGAAAATTTTGTTGTCAGATACAGAATAAGTGGGAGTTGCATGCTGATTTTCCCTCTGACAATATGTGGCAGGCCCCACAAAGAGAGTGAGCTGTTGACTGTGGTCCATATGGGCACCAGCAACAAAGGGAGAGAAGGCAGCAATGCGCAGAAAGGGATCTATCCAAAGCAATATGGAATCAAGCAGTAATCACTTAAGACTGAGAGGCTGCAAATGATTCCACAGTTAGAGATGAAGACAGACAAACTCCAGAGGTGGCAAAAATCTTCTTAAAAATTGGTATACAAAAGGGACGAGGCCATAGACATTTTATATGTATGTTTCCAGGCAAATCTGAGAAAGTCAACAAGGCAAGAAGGATGAAGTGATACACCTGACTTTAAGTAACAATTGATGTACAGGGCATCTCAAAAATCTTGCTCAATGGAAGATTTACCAGGCTAAACATTAAAGGAATTTCATAATGTGGTAAAGGGAAAACTCGCTATAGTAAGACTTACCTTAAAACAAAGAGATAAATATATACAAAAAAGCAGTCAAAAGAATAAAATACTCTTAAGTGGAAACTATATGAATTGTATTGAAGTATAAACTATATCAAGTGTTCAGAATGCAAGAAAACTATGGAAATACATTTATTTTTAATCTATTCACTTAAATTCATCCCCAACAATCATTAATTTTCTTGCCCTTCATTGACTCTTTCCACTTTCTCAAGTCTTTCTGCAACAGAGTACCTCAATCAGAAAAGTAGCTTTTTACATCACGCAATATTACTTCCCAGTCCTGTGAGGGGATGCACATTTGTACCAGGCTTAAAATTGTATTTCACACTCTTATTACATGCATGTATATTTGAACTCAACAAATTTAATCCTGTTGAATTTATTTTAAAATCCAAACAAAGTATTTGTCAAAACTGAAAGCAGCTCCAATAATTTCTCCCAGGGGAATTCTATGCCACTATTCTTCTTCTCCCAAGGGAAAGCATTATACAATTGAGACATACCTCTTTTCCTTTTTTTTTGTAACATACATTAGAAGTATCAAAAACCTTGAGTATATGTATCTTTTTAGTATTGTACAAACATAACAAAAAATTCCTTGAGCAAACACTAACAAACCTCAGGGAACATCACTGCACTGAGAGACAAACAATATACTGTAAAGCCTGCGATTTGGCTGCTTGATATAACAAGGATAGTGAACAGAAATGACAACGTGAGATTAAGTTTTAATTTTGGATTCAAATAAAAATTCAGTTAATTTAATATATTCTTAATACTGTTTTCTGAAAATAAATCTCAACTCGTCTCTCTCAGATCTCCAGACTAGAAAAAAAATTTAGCACAAATAAAAGAATCTGTAAGTTATCAGAACTGACCCTATATTTCATTACTAGTTCTTTCACTGAACTCCTGTACTATTAGTACATATACCTACATATATTATATGTAAATTTGCTTGCAGCAAAATAGCTGTAAGAAATCAGATATTCACGCCCTTCCTTCTACTTATCGGTTTACCTTTAGACCTCAGGCCTGAACAGGCACTTTCATATTTCTTTCTTCAGTTGATTGTTTCCCTCTGATAATGGACAGAAGTCAGATGACAGCACTAATTTTTTGATCTGTCAGCAGTTTTTGATGTGGTTCACCAAGTTTCCCATGGTTCATCTCCATGGGCAATGGCAAAGGTAGGGAATATAGCCTGAGGGGTTTGTCTTTTCACGCACTTCAGGTGTGATCAGACAGCTGGGATGGGAAAGTGGCAGTACATTATGGGATGTCTCACCCGGTTCTGCCTCCTCTCGTTCAATGTGCGTGCGGTGGATCCAGCTGCACTTTAGCCTGCGTAAGTCTGTCAACTAGTCTGAAGACAGCACTTAACTTTCTGCATCCTCTTTGAACACTGGTTTGATAGTCTGCTTGGATTTACTGTTGCAAGCCTAATTAGGATCCTCAGTAATGGCAGGCTGGCAGCCACTACCTAAACAAGATTAAAATGAAGATTGATGAAATGGGCAATGAAAAAGTACTTTCAGCCCAAACTTAGCAGTTGGCAATACAGGCACTTAAATGCCCTAATATGGATGCCTTAACAGCAAAGACAGTAATGTTCCCTCTGTAATGAAAGACCCATGACCGTAATACACCAGGCTGAAATGTAAAGCGCTCGGCCTGGAAGTAAATTTAAAAGCTAGTCAGGAAAAGAGCAGCATGAAAAAAGGTCACGTAACTCTGCAGAGGATGTAGATATTTGAAAATCTGGTTTTATTACAGCTTGGAATGAAACCCAAGAGTCTTGAAATTCTACGAAAGACATTTCGGAGCCCAGACTCTCAGGTAGTCTGCCCAGCTATCTTAGAACCACAGACCGTAGGAAACTTGAAATTTTTTGATGGAAAAATCCTCTTAGCTGGCTTCAGTCAGGACCTGAGCTCTTAAAGTCAGTGAAGTTTTTCCAACAATTAACTAATTTACAGAACAGAAACCACAGGCTTTATTCCTTAAATATTGACTCCAACAGCAGCATACTGCTGGCATGATCTCTGCACTACAAGCACACTTTTTGGCTCGTGTATGTGTTAGACAAATATATGTGAAACAGTGTATAAATAAAACATGATTTTATAATTATTAATTTCCACTTCCTAAAATTAAGGCAAACTGTTTTAAAAAAAAATTAAAAAAAAATAAAAAAAAAATCAAAGAAGCACAAATCAGATCCACATTTACATTGCTACCATGAGGATGTGCCAAAGAATTAACAGGGAATATGAAGTGTTGTGTAATTTACACATTTTAAGTGTACATTTTAACCAGCTGAGTGTATTTTGCAGACTCTTCTCTGTGCTGATCTGCAGAATATGGATAGGCTCTGTGACTCAGCTTTTTCAACCTAGCTAATGCTTTTAGCTCTAAGGTGCACAGTTCAAACCTGGCTGCTGGTTATCACACACTGGTTCTTCAAAGGTGCCCAATTTAGAGTCTGACAGACAACCACATTGATAAAGAGCTGAGCATGCACCCACCTACCCTCCAGACTATCATCTAACTTCATCTGAGACCAAACCACGAGAGCATTCAGGGAAAAAGATCTTCACTGAGAAGGCAAAAATGACTCAGATATTTTATAAACCACGGAATGGTTTACGGCCAGACTGACACATTGAATCACACTCTGAAGGGGACTAGGAGCTACTGTACAGCTCAGGTTTGAAGAGCTCCCATCAGTTTGAACAGCTAAAGAGATGGCAAGTTATATTTTGCCCTTGCAGAACATCAAAGCACCTGGAAAAGTTCTGACCCAAAGTACCCTGAGGCTTCCATGAGGTACACCTCTACCATGCTATCACCTGGGGATGCTGTAGATGACATGGGCCCTAGCTGCAGGGTTCTCCATGAAGCAGGAATTCTGTAGACCCAACAGCCCCTCTTCTCCTGAGAGGGGAAAATTTCAGTACTACAGTGTTTATGTGTGAAAAACATATCTATCCCCAAAAGCTGCAAGGGCTCTCAGGATTCATTATCTCACTTTGTTCATACATATCCAGGCAATTCAAACATGAACTCTGTTTTAAGGAGATCACACATGAAAAGCTTTCATTCCTCAGAGCATCTCAAAATGCCAAATATGTTATTTTTGAAAGTTTCTTTTTAAATTAGAGCTTATGGGAAGCTGCTTTCATCATTGGTTGATTCAAACTGGAGAAAGCTTGAACCATCCAATTCCTTTTCCCTCCCTTACTTCCTCCTCAGCACATCTCACTTCTTGTTCAATGCAAAAATGGCAAATAACATATGTAATAACCTGTGGGATTTTTTTCCACTATAATCCCACAGAGAAATGCCCAGTCACATGATGAAAATCAGTCTACTTCTCCAAGCTAAGGCAAGCTGACACTGTCTGAAGGCCTTCTTGAGGCCTGTCTCCAGCTACATGAGGAGGAGTTAAAAGGAGCCCCTGCTCTAGTGCCTTTATAACTAAATGAATGTCATATGTGAACCACTCTTTAAGGCTACTTCATTTACCTAATTCCTAAAGAAAGTTGACAAAAATCAATCTCTTCATTTAATCTCTTCTGAATTTATGTCTGTTTAACTCCTCAGCAATGCTGGCTCAGAAGCCAGATAAAGCACAAAAGACCAAACAAAAGACACTTATTTCCTCTTTTAACACAGCAGGCCAATAGAATCCTCTTGCAAATTTCCTTTTCCTCTTTTTCTTTCTCCTTGTGTTTTCATGTCCAGCCACTGTTTCTTAAATTAATTTGTGCTGACAGCATAAACTCCTACTGCTCCTCATTCTTTATTTGTTCTGAAATACAGGAACTTTTGTAAGATAAAAATATTTATCTATCTTAAGATAAACTTTGATTCCCTTCCCCAGCAAATCTCATGTGGCTCTCAAGATTACATTTCAAAGAAACCCTAACAGTCTGGATTATGGTATCACTTTTCAGACTTTGTTTCAGAAAATCATAGAATCATAGAATGGTTTGGGTTGGAAGGGACCTTTAACAATCATCTAGTCCAACCCCACATTGATCACCTCTTCAATGTTCAGGTTCATTGACTATCATGTATCATAGCTAGTGCCAGAGCTAACTGATGGGTCACCACTGAACACGCCAGAAGCAAAAGGATGCAGTCTAAATCCCAAAGAAGGGCACTCAGCGACTTCATGGCAAGTTCTGTCCTAGAGGATCCTGAAGAGGTAACACCACGTGATGAGTTAGCTACTTTTTCATATCTCCACGTTTTTTTGCATTCATCAGGGGACAAATTTTCTGGCGGCTTACATCAGAGAATCTGGTTTCAGAAGACTTAATGTTACCAGTGTCCCAAAAGCGGGTTAGCCTGACACACACACTTTAGTACTTGTGCAATTAGCCTTTTCATGAGCAACGGAGAGATCCATGGTTTTTTCATTGCAGAATTTGGGTTTCTTGACAGCTTTAGTAGCATTGACTGCCTAGTCACTTGTAAGTAGAGATAAAATGACTGAACCCTCCAAGGAAGCATAGGGCTCTCATTAAAAGATAGGGCCCTTAGCGTGGATGACATAGGAAACCAGTAGATAACATGTTTTTACAAAATCAAAGTGATACTTTTTACATCTATTCTCACAATCAGCAGAAGCAGCTGTTATTTTCATTTATGGAAGTTTTGAGATGAATCACAACCATTAATTAATTTTCCATTTGAAATGAGAGCATTCAGGACAAAATCTTTTGAAACCATTTATAAATAAGCTAAATAATACAAGTCCTAACTAGGAAAAATTATGTGGGCAGGTGAGAAACTAATACTGTCTAAAGCTAAAATCAGCTCTTGATATCAGCAGTCCACAACTCCTTATGCTCTGTGGAGACCACAAAGTCAGCTACTGTCTCCTAAGTACTTCCAAAATATAATAAATCATCTTACGAAAGTCTTCAAAAATATCACTGTTGATTATGAAGTGTCCACAAAAACAAGCTGAATCTTGAGGTACCCATTGTTATAGATACTGTTTCTAATGGTGTACTCAGCATTTTTATTAATGTGCTGTTAACCTATTCGCAGATAATTATCCAATTTGGTTGACCAAATTTTAAAAGAAAGAATTTAGATTGACACAAAGATTACTGAAGCATATGTGGCAAAAATGTTACAGCCAGGATAAAACTACAACACGCATACTGAAAAAAGGAGAAAAACATGGGAGATCCTGCTCAGCTAAGTTTCATAGACGAACTCCCAGCAAACACTATGAAAGGGGTGATAGGGTATAAACTTCTATCTTTACTTTAGAGCAGACTAATGAGATAGTTTCATCAGTGCCACAGGGAACATTTTTAAAACAGAACTAATGACCATTAGTTCTCCTCATTTCAGTCTAACAGATGGACAAAACGATGTAGATATTAATTGATTATGAGTCAATTAATTGTGCTTCAGGGTTAGAAACATTCAACACTGAATTTTCATAGTAGCTAGGAAATCAGTTATATTTTAGGGAAACCTAGGTAAGCTAATGCACTGGCTATACCTCTATTTACTGGTGGGAAGGAAGGAGGCAGAACAGTTCTGCCAATCAGGCAATATGACTTTGGAGGAAGAATTGGATTAGAAATAGTTTTGTCAGATCTTATCTCCACTTTAAGTTAATCTTCTCTAGCTGTCATTTTATTTCAAAAAGACACTCATCCTGTGGCAGTCAACTGCATATTAGTTTTGCAGATGTTCAGAGTAGGCTTTTTATAACACCTACATGAATCAGCCATCCTCAGCTCTGTGTAAAATACGTACTTTAATATACTAACTGTCTCTACCAATGTGTATATAATAGCTTTGTTTCATTAATGTGTTTTATATATATATTTTTTTTAAATTTATTTATTCTTTTTGGCTGGTTGAAGCAATTTGCTCCCTATAGGAAGACATTTGTCTCTCAAGAGGAACACAACAGAGGTGTTTATAGCAAAGCTATAAAAGCAAGGAGGAAGGATAAGCAGTAACCAAGACTATCAGACCCAGTTAAAATCACTGGTATCACAACAGGAGAATATAATTAACTATGACAGCAATTTAAGAAAGCAGGATAAAGAATAGCCAACACAAATAGAAGAAGAAAAGAATTCTTACATCTTTAAAGATCATGGGAGGTCAGCCCCTCAGTTATTTTAGTCCAGAAAACAGCATACCCAGCAAGATCCCAAAGAAGAGAATGTCAGTGACTGAGTCATTAAAAGCCATGTAGAGTAACAGAAAGAAATTTATAGGAAAGCATAACCAAACACTTGTCTGCACAACAGCAAATATGAGATTCTCATAAAGTACATACTACATCTTCTACTCAGTACTTAATCACTAAAGCTCCTCCTCTTTTCTCTCAGTTAAACACACTAGCAGTTTAACTATAGTTTTTGTAAATATTTGTAATAAATTACTTATGAAATTGTAATGAAACTAAAGAGTTGTATTTAGACTCATGACTCTGCATTCCAAGTTACAGATTGGGATAGAAAGAGAATTAAGGATAGAAGAAGAGTTTTAAAAGCTTATTAGGTAGTTCCAAAATTTGAAGAAGAAAGTAGGTTCAAATCCAGAATACTGGTCAAAGCTTACATATAGCAGGGTATTTTTCTTGTTTCATTATACTCCAGGATGAAGAATTTTATTGTATAACTACAAAAATTCTGATAGTGTAAATATTTGTACTGATAACAAGACACAGAGCGATTATAGTCATGCATATTGTCATGCACACATCTATATAATGAATGTATGGGCATCTTTTATTAACAAAATAAGTTTTCTTTTTATAAATGAAATAATATGCTACAGCTTTTGCTGTTGACGCCAGACAGGTAGACCTGGTTCACATCTCACAATTGTGCTATCCTCTGGCAGACGCTAGAAACCAGCATCATGTACATATCCTTGTATAGTAAATGTCACATCACTAAACACCATAAATCCAAAATGAAGAAAATCCAGAAAGGAGAAAAATAAAGAAATATGCTGTGACTTTTTTAGGTTGTAAAACACACAAATGCTCCAGTTCATATTGGCTTTGGATGCAAACTTCAATGAGTTCAATAAACTTCCTTATACCACCAAAACCACAGTAAGGAATGTAAAAGCATAGACAGGCATAGTACGGTACTCAGGGTATATTGGTACCACCAGACTTGTAACATCAGGCAGGCTTTTGACTCACTTTTCACATCACAAGTGTATATGGCATGGCTGATTGCATGATGAGCATGCCCGTATCCTGCTTCTCCTCAGCTGCTGTTATTAGCAACCATAATTAAGAAACAAAACCAACACGCAGCCAACACAAATGTACCAGCTGAGCTCCAGCCTACTGATATGCAACCTTACTTTTCAGGAGCAGCAAGGTACAGCCCTAGTTCTAAAATTCGCATCAGTGCAAAGGACCTGCAGAAGGCTGCCAGCTCCTCTTCTTCTAGATCTAGACCCTCTGTGTTGCGATAGATTTCCCATGATGTTTCCTCTTCATTTTAGATACTAAAATAAACCAACTTAGCTACAGCGAGCACTGCATTTTGCCCCAAGAACCTCATCACTACATTGCAAACCTGAATTTCACTCTCCTCCTGATACTTTCCTGAAAATACAGAAACAGAAAGGATTGCTTTAGGTTGCAGTCACAGTAACGATGCATATGATACAAATCCCTCTGAAGCTGATATTTCACCACTGAGACTTACTTTCCTCTTTCATTTTTCTGTAACTAAAATGTTTTACGTTTGAACCTGTACCCTGTGGTAAGTGAGTGCATATAAAATCTATACCAACATCACTCTGTTCATCAAGCATAGGAAAATAACAGGAATTTTCACTTCCAATCATTCCGCCATCAGCTGGATGGCCTATACTCAAGTCTGCAAGAGCACAGGAAGTCAAGGAATTGGACTAAACAGTAAATCCAAGAACTTTCTCAGATTTTTACTAAAAGGCAAAATCTAGAGTCCTGCAAGACCCCTGCTTCCCTTCTTGCAGGTTAAAAAAAAGTCAGCAAAGAGACTCTTCTTCTACATTTAAAGGATGAAAGTTTCAACTTGTTCAGCATTCTGAACATGTTTTCTGAACATCGCTTCACTAGAGATTTGGAAGATCCTATGAAGTAAAAAATCCTTTAAGCCTCTAGTTCAGTTTGCAGCTATAAATTCTGTGTTTAATGCTGGAGAAAGACAAAAAAAGAAGAAGATATATTTCATTACATTGTCATTAACAACAACAAATTACAGTGAAGCATGCTCAATGGGATTTATTCCATCACAAGCTATACTGTAGAGAACGGACTCAAAAAAGGCAAGTATGCTCTACAGGAGAGTGCAGGTCTAAAAAGCTCAAACACTCTTCAAAAAAAACTTGGTGAGAAAGATGACCTTAAAGATTAGAGCATTCAGCTTACTTATAAGACAGACAGAGGAGCAAACAGAGTCACTGACAGTGCAAGATCTGATTTTAGCCTCTGAACACCATCTCTCCTAGATAAAGTCTAGTATAACTCTTCATGATCAACATATACACTTAGGATAAAATGATAGGAAAAGGAGATAAAAAATAGCAGTAGGCAAGTTCATATGGCTGCTGCTGATCCTTCACCTTCATCACTGCCACCTAAAAGAGCACTGCTTGAACAACTGTTGCCTTTAGAGACTTCGACTTGTGTTTTATGCAAATAAGATTGTTTAAAAATTCCCAGAGATCATGAATAAACTTTTACAAAGAAAACATTTAAAATCTCTGAAGGAAACGATCCTTCATATCTGCATGATGGAAAAACTACCTTTTGCATTATTAGCGTCAACTAGCTACCAGCTACTAGCTACTACCGCATTCAGCAGTGCCCAGAAAAGGATGATGTACATAGAAATGTGATAAACCATCAAAGTCACTCCTCAGCCTAATGGGAAATCCAACAGGCTTCCCATGAGACCTGTGGATGCTTTTCCAGTCCATCACTGCTGAATTCAACTGACAAATCCTTTCTTGTCCAATCTCCATGTTGCCTTGACAAGAAGAAACTCTTCAGGCAGTGGAGTTCATTCAAAAACATAAAACCCAGCATGCATTTTAGATGGTAGATGAATATGCTTTTACTTTTGCAGAAAACATATGGATGTACACAAAATAATATTACTATTTAGCTCTTATGCACTGTACACAGGTATGCAGGAATTACTCTTATTTTTTTTCAAGGGAAGAAGTAATGAAGTGTGATTCAGTAACACATTCGAAAGTCACATAGCATGTGCATGGCAGAAGAAGAGATTCCAGCTTTCCTAAATCCCAATTTGATGCTTGTTCCTGAATGTACCCAGCACTGGCAGCCTATGGCACACAGCAGATTTTAAATGGCAGAAGATCAAAAACTCAGATTTACAAGATTTTAAAGAGGCATCTGTGGCAAACAGTAGCAAATAGCTGAGCTAGAAATTCAGCTATGCCACAAACAGAGGCAAGGTACCACTTAGAACATGCAGTTAAGGGATGCATTAGATGACAATGCCTTCTCCAGAGCTAATTATGTGGACTTGATATCTATCTGGAGTCTTCCACCTCTCCCTGCTATGTTATCTGTCCACACCTGAACAAAAACCACCGCCATCTGCTCCCACTGGAAACTATAGAATTTTTGCCACAGGTTTCAGTGGAAGTAGCACCCAGGTGTATCAGATTCTTAACTCCTATTTTCAGCTGCATTCACTTCACCTTATGTCTGTATATCATGCTTTTGACTAAAGACAGGATAATTGTCTTTATTAATACAAAGAAAGAGAAGAACAAAATAGCCAAATGTCGTTGTAACATTCCTTAGGATACATGTAAAACCCAATGAGAACAGCATCACAGAATAAGGTTAAAAAAAAAAAAAGACTGAGCTTTCATGAATTTTGGACACACAAAGGCTGAATAAACCTTGTGGAGCAGTTGAATAGGTTTTCCTCATTCACAGCAAATAAGCTGTTTAAAGAAATAAGCCTGTTTAGAGTGCTACGTAACACTAAAGCAAATCCCTGTCTTTAGATCTAAAGGATCTGTGATTTGCTGCATGATCAGATCTAAAGCTGAAACCTGATAAAACAATAACTATGTCACTATATGAAAAAATTGTATTTTTTTAAACACTTATGTTTAAAGTTACCTATAATTTTCAACAGAGGAATAATAATCAAATATAATAAAAACCAGGACACTTGCCATCAGGAATAATCTTATTTCACAGAATAAATGTTACTCCTCATTCTATTCACAGTAACGATTAGAAAAAACACAGTAAAGGTTCAATAACATAAGGCATTTTTAAATTACATTTGCTCCTTTAACATGCACTTTTCTCTTTCTTTTTCACTTGCCCACTACATTACAAGAACTCTTCAGTACTTCATTCATATGCTTTATTCTATTTTCCCTGTTTATTTTAACATTTCATTTATAAAGAGTTCTTTTATATATGAAAGTAGTAGTGCAGGTTCGCTTCATCCAAAGTAACCGTATTTTAGTACTTCCCACATCAGCCTGGGGTAGAAAAAAAAATACATTTTAATTTGCAAAAATCATGTGTAGTAGATTGTACTAATGCCTAAAAGCTACATAATTTTAATTTTCTTTGAAAGCGAATATAGACAAATAAAATGGCACCTATAGAGGTTGGTACAATAAGCATGTCTGCATACACACAGGTCAACATACAGGACTTACTGCTACAACTCTCAGATTTGGCAGCTGCTAGTTTTGCTGAATATACATTTTAAATAATTATAACCCAGTTCTGTGATGCATGTGAGCTTAACTTTAAATAGATGTTTAACAGTAAACATTTCCAATATCTCTAGCATAATCACTTGCGTGCTTGAAGTCCTTACATTATGGGGCTCAGTATCTTCAAGTTTACTGCAGAAAGGAGCCTTTGGAATAATGAAAAGTTAATATTTTTAATTACACAAAACATACAGCGTACAGTGAGCTGAAGAGCAGTACTCTCTCCAATATGGGAACTGAAAATGCTCACTGCGTTGATGGCTTGAAATTGTCAAGCCCTCACAACAGCTTTGTTGGCTGATACACATTGCCAATGCTCTGAAATTTTTGCTAGATTAACTGCTGAATCTTGCTGCTGCAGTTAAAAAGTGTTCTCACTTTTTTCTGTAAGAGGTCACTACCCCTGCAACAGAACCAAGAGAAGGGACCTAGCAAGGGGCAGCAAGGTACACAGTCACATCTGCCAAGTTTTGCTGCTGGGGTGGTAATCCCTCCATCGAGGGGAAGAACTGACAGCTGGAGGTGGCAGTGTCTTCAGCTCCTAGACCAAGGCCCTCCCGAGCTTGCCTGTCAAAACTCCAGCAAAATCCCTGGCTGATGCTAGGGCTCTTTCACCCATGGCTTAATGGATTTTCAATGTGTAAAGTCTTCTGCTAGTCAACATAATTTTCCTCTATATCTAAAAAACAAATCAGCTGCATCATCCCTCCCTTGTAGTCTTGTTATCAGCTCCTGGAGTCTTTGCACAGAAGAACACATTCATATTTCTGCACATAGTTGATAAGGTAGTTTCTTTAGCTAAACAGAAATAAAGTTGTAAGCAGAGATGTACTGACAGCATTTTGGCCTCACTGAGGACACCTGGTTTGCTTCTTGAAGTCTTGCTTCCCAAAGTTGCTTTGTTATCCCCAGAACCTCCGTTGCAACCTGAGTTTCCTAGCCTGTTCCTCCTCCTATCCAGCCTTCTTACAATTGGCTTTAGAAGTCCTCGCTTTGCAGGGCAGGCTCAACACAGGGGTGGTTCCTCTCTTCGCTTTCCTAAACCTTTCCTACTGTTGTTTTGAGATGCCTTCCTGCCAAGGCTGACATGGCGATAGAGACTTCCTTGGCCCAAAGAGTCCCTGCTCTTTTGCTAAAGCACCAGATGATATTTTCTCTTTTTTCTACTTTTGTTTTCTGCCACTTGACCCTGGATCTTTGCTCTCATGCTGAGCTGGCAAGGACATCCTATTCCTTTTCCCCATATGGCTTTTCATACCCTGCAAGTTCATCACAGATCAGAAGAACATGTGCAAAAAAAACCCCACCCCAAAATAAGAAGCAAACAAGTGGCACACAGTTCACATTAGTCACCAGTGCTGTCAGCATAGGAATTTGTGCGCGAGATGGTTGGTTCTGAGGTGCTTTTCAGTAATCACAAAGGTTTCAATGGGAATATTTTGCTTCACCTGTGGGACCTGGGTGATTATTTGAGGGTACAGAAAGATCTCACCCTACTGAAAAATACTGAACGCGTCACCAGTATATCCCTACAAAGGGATATACTTTACCAGTACTGGTAAAGGATATACCTTTACCAGTATATCCCTGGCAAAGGATTTTCCCAGGTGCTGCCACAAGCTGATGTGGGGAGAGGTCCCAATCCCTGCTAGCTCCATACCTCTGCACTCCTTAGCCCCACTGAATGTCACTATTTCAGCAGAAATTTTTGCCTTCTGCCCTCCATCCCCAGCTCAAAGCAATGAAGGACATTAGAGAATTTGGCTGGCCCTCCCTCTCTCTTTACATTAATCCTTTAGTCAGTAAGGAGAGATGCTGTAATACCTGCTCCCAAGTCTTCCTGCCTTTCCATGCCCTACAGAGGGCAAAGTAATACATAATGGTTAAAGAGAAGGTGGATTTTTATCTCCATAGCCAGAACAGTGTATTTACATCTTAATCTCTCTTTTCTTGAATATGTAAGTGTAGATCTCATCTCTGCAAGCTCTAGAGATACAAAAGTTGGAGAGAAAGAAGGGATCTAACATAAAAAAAGCAATGCTCCTTTAAAAAAAAAGAAAAAATACAAACCCAGAATGTTCTTACTTAAAAATAAGAATTTCAAAGAGTCAGAACAAAAATAAATTCTACCACAAGGAATCTCCAATTTACAGACTGCCTATTTGCACAGACCAGAGTCTGACTATTTACCCTGGAAAAGTTGTTACTTGCATAGTAATCAAGCCCATGCTTACTACAGCTGTTGCAGAGTGAATGAACCCTCTTCTCAACTAAACAATGAGGGGGTTCAGCCAAGTCAGTCATCTAAGAAGGCACCAAGCAGCAGAGACTATGTGAGGTCTGGGGAGAGAGGCTGACAGCTGAATCCAACTAGGCAGCCAAAAGCATCACAGGGGCAGAAAAACCATAAAAAACACCAAGGGCTTGTCTACATATGCAGTTGTTTCTTATTAATTTCATAAGGTTTACATGCTAAATCCACTAGGTTAAACTGAATTTCCAAGTTAAACTGATCATGCACAAGACACAGTCTTTGGAATAAGCATGTCCACACTTCAATTGTTTAGGAATTTCTTAACCCATTGGCAGTCCATAGGCTTTATAACTTGTTTGCCCATACAGTGCAGCTGCTGGTTCAACTGCGAAATACCAGTTTTTCATATCCATTGGCAAAGCTATCCCAGCAAATTTCTCCTTGCACAGACACTGAGTGTTGGAGCGCAGTTGTTGTGTAGTTCATTCCCCCCCACCAACAGAAATAAAGTATGGCAGTAATCATACTTCTATTTGAGTAACTCTTCCTATTGAGAGGCTCCTGCTGTCAGTTTTACCAGTCACACATCACATCCCAAATAAATGTTGTTATGCTGGCAAAACCTGTAACGTAGCGCCTGATATGAGACCCTCTTCTTGAAACCCACTCACAAAATAAGATAATCACCTTTCCTGGCAGACTTACAGTCTCCAAGAAAGGACAAACATTGTGAGTTTTTTGTTGTTGGGGTTTTTTTTCCTGGGGGGGGGGCTGGGAGAGAGGAGAGGAGATTGTGGGTTCGGTTTAGTTGGTTTTTTGTTGGTTTTCAGGTTTTGGGGGGTTTTGAGTGGCCAATGCCAAAGAACTCTAAAATAAATTGTTTACTTTCTTGACAACACATACATGGCAACCTCAAAAGATGACAATGACTTTGTTACTATGCTTGAGTGTGTAAAAATAGATGATAAAGAAAGTGTATTTTTTTTTAAAAAGACTGTTGTTTCTCCTTAGGAACAATACAGTTTTGTTTCACTGAGTTATTGTAGTTAGAGCCCTGAACCCTGCTGCTTTCAGGTTGAAATGTGAGATATCTTACCATGCTGCTTACTGAAAAATAAAACATTTGTGACTTGGGTTATGAAAACAGTGCAGAACAATCTAAAACATGCTCACAAATTGTTTATATCTTATAAGGCACTGCAGACATTTGGATAGAGCAGCAAAACCTCATTACTCAGAATTAGCAAGCTTCACTGTGTAATGAGGACAGTGGAATGACTAGCCGAAAAAAGAGGGGGAAAAAAACCCCACCAAAAACCACAAAAAAGCCCTCTTCCACCTCTTCCAACTAATGTTTCTAAAAGGCATTCACTTGAGATTGCATATGCAGAGTTAGTTTTTAAGTATCAATTTCTGAAGACCTAGGCAATAGGAAAGTATAAGAGAAACGTAATGCAAGTTACAAATAGATCCAAAGATAAATTATTGCAGGGAGAAAGTGTATTTCTACAGAACAGAAAACAAATATATTTTTAACCATTGGTTGATGATGAAGAGTATACATGCATGTAAAAAAAACCCAAAAAAACACAAAACAAAAAACCCCCACAAACCAGAAAAACCAAAACACACATGCATTTGAAACAGCACAGTGCTGTGTAAAAAGAACCATGCTATTAATTTAAAAAAAATTACACAAGTCATCGTCAAATGGGATATGCAAGTCTTCCATCTCTAAATCCTGAAGAGCTTTTTGAAAATTCTGCCCATATTGCTTGCAGCATTTGTTTAAATACATAAGCATAACTTTAGCCTATCACCTTAAATTCTTCATTCAGGACCAATCCTTCATGAATTTCATTACCTTACTACTACTCAGTGGTACATAACAGATTGTTATTGAACATTATTTTATATAAAAAATGAAATGCCAATCTGGTAAACACATTTTATACATAAAATATGTATTTGTGGACATCTAAATAATAATAAAATTATTGTCAGTTGTAAAGATCTTTTAGTGAGGGACACAATGAGCAAGGAAATAGCAATACAATATCCACGAGCTTGAAACAGAAGTTTGAGGGCTAATTCTTCTGCATATTTCCTAAATGCTTTTGCTCATGCAGAACGTAGTTATACTGTTCTCTATGCACATTTATGAGCATGAAAAAACATCCTTGCATGATGATCTTGGAAGAGAGAATATTTACATTTTTAGTTGGGGTTTTGGTGGGGGTTTTTTTGTTTAATTGTTTTTATGAAGTCAAATAAAATGAATCTTTTGACAAACAGCTGCCGTCTTGGTCAACAAACCAAGAAGTTACTAGTGATAAACACATACCTCTGTTATGAATGATTTGGCTGTTGAGGGGTTCATTACAAGAATAGCCCGTCTCAGAGTGTCCCGGTAGCGGTTCAGTTCTTCTATTCGCATGGTGGCAAAGAGCCCCGTGATCATTTTATTGATGTTGTTTTCTACTTTCTGCAATGCTACATCCATTCCCTGTTGAGATACTTTGTCCAAAAACTCTTGTATTCCACGGATATCTGGGAAAATCAAAAGCCAAACAAGATGTTAATTGGTAAGTGGAAAAAAGACACAAATAACTGTTCAATTCATCTCACAGAAGTGTTTTGTTCAGTACCAGGTAGACCTCTATGGGCATTCACTTAATATTCATTGGAGCTCTTCCTGAGCTATGCTCATGGCATTTCTTAAAGTACTAAAAGAAGTGAAAGAATGGCCACACATCAGCTACTGTCCAAAAGAACCACTACAAAACAAACCTACAAATATTTCTAGCAATTTTCCTAATTTGGTCATCCAATCATCATACTTGTTCCTTATTTTTCTTAAAGGACTTTGACACTAAAATCCATAAAGAACAGTGAAGCTATGATGACTAACACACAGTGCTTCCTTTGAGTGAGGGTTGTCAGAGGGCAACTGAAGGGGAGGAAGGTAGGAAGCAGATTGTTTTCTTTTATGGGACTCAAAATTTTATTATTCATTGCAATGCTATGTAACTTAATGTATCTAGGTGAAGCTTAGGCTGTTCACTCATCAAAAAGTCTTAATGTTGTTCTAAATTGCACAGCTATTTTTTTCCTTCAAAAACAAAACTCAGATGTATAGTTGCAATGGTACTGCCTGATTTCTTCTGATACTGCCGCTGCTGGCTGAATTTAACAAGTTCTTCCATAGCAAACTGCTCTAGCAGAGCTTTCTGTCTTACTCTGAGTAAATCCTTCTTTAAGAATGACTTTGAAAGGAAATGTTGATCATCAAAATGCTAACTGTGTTACCACCTAGCTTGTAATATCTTTAATATCTCTCCTAAACTGGAATGGCTGGGTACTCTCACATTGTGATACTACCTCAAGCTGGTCCAAGCCTTTGAAAGGCCTTTTCCAGTAATGAATTCCAAAAGGGTGAGCAAAATGCTTGTTTGTTTGGGGTTTTTTTCCTGCTCTTTTGAATGGTTTTGTCTAAAAAACCAAGCTTTGAGCTTAAAATTTAAAATCATTCAATGACTTCACAAGTCAGAGCAGGGTCTCCTGGACCTCAGGAAAATCCCTCCAGCCCCACTGAGTCCTTGCTGTCTGACCTCTGCTCACCACTGCAGTTTCTCAATCTTTTTTCTGGAGCTAAATCACCTGTTCACTGATGTGACTCCTCCCCCTGGCAGTCACTCAGACCTGCTCTCCCAGAGGATATTCAGCAGGACAACCTTCCTTCCCTGCTGGCATGCCAGCCTCGTGCACACCCAACCTGATCTCATTTAAAGGAACAAGATGCAGCCTTAGAGCCAACAAAACAGATACTGTCCAACACAGGCATCAGTTATTGGGGGGGGGGGGGAACCAGTAACCCAACATAAAAGGAATTCCTGAAGAAACATTTATTTGAAAATAAAGGTTCTTCAGGTTTAGGAGGGCATTTGTGGTTAAAACCCACCAAAAAAATATTTCTCCCATTAAAATACCAAATCTGGGCTCTCCTAGGTGTGTGGTGTTCAATCCTGTTGGACTGCAGTTCCTGCTCTGCTTCCCTCCTACATCCTTGGTGCTTTATCAGTTCCTTGTCTCGATCGCTCATTTTCCAGGGGAACGGTCAGACCTGAGGCCACAAGGCTGATCATGTGTCTGTCTTCACGAAACATCTTATATTTGAGAAAGCTTCCAATTAGATTTTCACAACTGCTTGGCTACTCTGAGATCTTTCATCCTCACCTATCATCTTCTCCTACGCCCTGCCCTTCTTATATGGAGACGGGCGGAAGGCTCTATTTAATCCTAACATGGGATAAGTAAATATGGGATGGAGAATGTCAAAAGTGTTCATACTTTTGGAAGCACCTAGATGCAGTTTGCACATGATACGAGAGGACAGCAAAAGGCTGGAAAGGAGGGATGCCTGAGCATGACAGACTTTAAACGAACAGCCATAAACTCTACCAGGAAAGGGCTCTCAGTTGGTCCTGAGGGTGGTCCGTTTTTCAGGTGATACAAGTAACACTGTGCTGGCACATTGTGATAATGGCTCAGGGTAACCTCAAGACAAACTACAGAGAACAGTGGAGCATGTCGCTGTTTCACTTTATCAGGATCACAGTAGCTACATTCTCATAGGGGTACACTGACAGGTGGCAGCTTTTAGAGGAACTGAAGTTCCTCTGAAGTTTTAAGACCTGAGGAAATAATGAAAATCACTCCTTTTGAGAGAGTGTTTGAGAGACATTTTGAGAAAGACTTCTAAAATGTTCCCCCAAAACTGCCTAGACCCTAGCGTCCTCCACTAGCTGTCGAGAGAGCAGTACTACCAGCACTCAGCTATGGTCAGTCCTGCAAATGTGAGGCAAATGTGGCTGGAGGTCCATGCTGCAGGGCAAGAATTATATGACTCCCCACTCCCAGCAAACCATCAGCAACATGACAGAGAAACTTATGTGATATACCCTTGAGAAGATTATGGAGATGTCACATGTGGATTTAACATGGGAACTATGATGGTGAAAGCATAAGATCAATACAACTAGGGTCTGGCTAGTAACCATGGCAGATGCACACTACATAGCCCAAAGGGAGCCTAGCAGGAATACTCCAGCATCCAGACCTGATGGGTCCTTCAGGGAAAAGCTGGAAATGCCTGAGCTAGAAATCTTTATGCTGACTTTGCCAGAAAAACTGTACCAAAACTACATTCAAGCTTTCCTTTTTTTGAAGCCTAGTTAATACTCTTTTTACTGAGCTATACATTCGAGGATTTGGGGGGCCCAACACACTCTGAAGTTTAAAGATTCTGAAAAACACAGGTGATTTTGAGATTTGACTTCAGGTTATAGCAAAATAAGGTGTCTGAGAAGTTCCAGGTTTCCCAGAAGTCCAGCAGCCCTATCAAGAAGATCTGAGGCTCAGACATTCACACCTTGATGTGCTTATTTTCGGCCACAAACAGTAGCATAAGGAAAACAAAGTTTAGTCTCCATGGTAAAGAAAACGCTCTGCTTGTCTTCCCAGCAGAGATGTACTAACTAGAGATCATTACAGATAGCCATCCTCCTCTGGCACCAGATTACCAAGATACTCCAAATTATAAAGAAATAGCCATGTAATAGCTTATAATCAAACAGTCCACAAAAATAATGCAACAGGGTTAGTCTTGGAAATTGGACTGTCACAATCAGCAAGTTGAGTCTCTTGTCTAGAGCTCTAAAATACCAAGAACTGGAAAGAAATGGTGTTTTAGGCGTTTAAGCTATTTTAGGCGTTCAGCACTGCAACCCCATTCTTCAGACACTGCTGCAATACAAGTATTTCTAAACACTTGAAGAATAGTTTAAACACGAATAAAATACAGCCTTACCCTAAAAATAAAGTTCCATAAGAGAATCAGATACTAATTACAGCTTCTGTTTAATATCTAAATCAGGAAAATTAAATTCAATCTAATCAGAGATGTTAGAATTTTTTTTGGCACTTTAAATACCAATTTAAGAAGCAACAAGATTATTTAAACTGCTACAAATATGCCTAGTTTTATGCAAATGATAAAATAACTTCTTTCCACTTTAACTCCTTCGTTCTAAAGTTCTTGAGGCTCACCCACTCTGAGAGTTACTCAACATCCAGACAAATGGAATAAAAACTGGATAAAACTGACCAGTTGGAGTCAAAATTATGGAAGTACAAGGAACACATGTAGATGGGATCCAGATACACCATCAAAATATCAGGGGGAAAGGTTACTTAGGCTATGAAAGCCTTTTTAAAAACTTAAATTCTGTAGCATAAATCCATATATTCTTCTCCGACACCAGAACAGGGTAGGCAGGAACCACCAAACAAAGTTTTATTTGCCCTTTCAAAACAAGAACATAATTTCACTTGACCTGAATTTATAAACACACTGGAGTTATTGGTTGATATTCTGTATAATCTGTGTTTTCCCAGAAGCCAGATTATGGGATCAAATGGCTTTGTTCGCCACTAATATCTGCAAATATAAACAATGAAACAATAATATTGAATCTTCACCAAATGAAGGGCCAAAAGGGACAGAGGTCCAGTATTATTCTACAGTTCTGCATTTATTAGGTGACCATGCCAACAGTATGGTGCTACGCTTTTAGGAAAACAGCACCATTCTAATGGAAAAGATACCAAACCAGGATTCACAAAACTTCTTTACTACTTCTGCCTTTGGCATTGATACAACACAAAGCTGTGGGCAGGAAATAAATACAGACTTTGCTTATACCTCATCTTACCCAGTAGAAGAATGGATATTGGTGATACCTGCTGCTATGAAACAGCAGACAGCACATAAAAACACCCTGCTATTTAAATCATGATGGTGCTTCCAATATTTCAGCAGCAAGTCACTAGCAATGATCATGTTCAAAGCGTATGCCAAAGAACAGATACTGCCACTGAACAGGCAGCATTATCTTTCCTGCATGGATTGTCTGAAAATGGCACATATCCACACTGCACTGTGGAATCATCTTTCTAATAGATAAACTCCTTCTGCAGAAAAATCTGGCAAGCAACCTGTGGCACAGATGGCTCCACTGCAGAGACACAGGACTATTCATGTCTGGAACACAGGTGTTTCTCACCCTGAATTTGCTAGCCAACCTGTTGCCCAGCCAGAAGACACATTTCTGTTTTCTATTTAAATCAGATGAGTCTCAGTCATTTCCAGAAATGCAGAGGAGCTGCCCGTTATCACCAGTATTAATTATTAATTACTGATTAAAGCCAAAGTTACCACATAGAGACAGATCAGTGCAGGAGCCAAAGTTGCTATCTCCTCTCCCAACTTGTCACTGTTAGTTAGTATGACATTTTCTGTTTTTTTCACTGTACAGCCATCACTTCCAGTCTACACACGCATGCACGAGAACATAGTACCATTCTGCAGTCAGATACTCAGCATCAGCTATAGGGTTAAACTAGGCTGGAAATTTAAATGAAACATTACCAAACATTCACTTTTTAACCAAAATTGTGGCCGATTTAAGAGATTGTGAAGTTGGTTTGGAAAGTCTAATAAACAAGAGCAAGGCAAGCAAAATTTATCAAGGACTGTTGGAAATGACCTTCCCTGACTACCAATACATAACCATGTCACCACAAGGCAGAGGTCTATAGGAAGATCTTATGCTCTGCACTGCTGGCACACAGAAGATGCAACACTGCACACACCAGACTAGCTGCAGCCACAGCTGAGGTGCATGTGCAGAGAATCCTGTGTAGGTGAGCACAAGGCCCATGGCTTCCTAAGCTCTGAAAACCTGACTGATATATTCAAATGCAGGTACTCAGCGTAACACAACTTAAGCTGAGATCTGAATTCAGGTGCCAGCTTTGCCACAGACTTGTCATTACTGTGTCAGTTATCATGGACCTGACATAAGAAACAACTTGGGAAATGAAGCGCAAGTCAAATCGCGTGTAAGCACCTAAACCCACACTGTCTTTTCATTGAACAATCTTTTAGATACTGGAGAAACCACAAGAAACAGGTACGTATCTTAAATGCTGTTGCAGAGCATGCTCAGAGCAGACCTACACATCCTTCACAGACTACAGGTCCTATACCTTAATCTCCTTAAATGACCAACCCAGCAGGAACACTCAAGCCTCACCTAACACAAACAATAGCACCATTTAATGAAAAGCTCAGCAGTTGCATGGCAGAAAATACGTACAGCCAGGTGATTGGGAAAAGGAGCCAGTATTTTCAGGAGATGAGGAGGATTTAAAATCCGCAGCTTTCCTCAACACCAGGTTATGGGAGAAGTTGTGTTTTTGATCTCTTTTCATTGAGGTCTCTACACTGTATATATGATACACCTCATACAAGAATATTCCTGACTTCCATGACCTGATCTTAATATAAACAAATAAATGTGTTCCTTCCACAAGATTGTTTTTGGTTTTGTTGGTTTTGTTTTGGTTTTTTTGGGGTTTTTTTTTTTTTTTGGTTGTTTTTTTTTTTTTTAAATCACTGGATCAGATGTTCCTCTCACTTCTTTGCTCTCTCTGGCCCTATGTAACTTTCCTTTGCCATCTCTGTTTCTATGCAGAGGAATAATTTCAGAGGGAGCGAGTCCCCTAATCCATCTTGGGGAAAGTCTAATGAGCAGGACATCCTAGAAGAAAATACTTTGGGGTTCAGGCATCTCATATAGGAAAGCCAGTATGTATATGCAGTGAAGATTTTAAGCCATACAAAATGAACAGCAAATATTAAATAACTCACATGCCAAATACCTCTTATACCCTTATTAAAAATGAGAAATCTACAAGTTAGAAGTAGTTGCAAAGTTTCTACAAAGTTTTCAGATCAAACTATGACCAGAAGAGAAAGATGACACTATTCACCAATGGTAATAAATTTATCTATCCACCTCTATCATTGTATTCCACCTAAATTACAAGGTGCTCATTGTTACTCAGCACTTCTGTTATCTCAAATCTGGTTTACAGTCGTTAGCTCATCCTCCCTCTGATACCATTTAAGATCTGAGAACATTTTCCTCACAGTATCCAGATGACAAATACCAACTGATTCAGCTGTGGCAGTAAAGGTGAATGCACCTGTCATAAATATTCACTGGCTGATTTCCACAAAAGACCACTTTATTTGTACAGTTGATGAGAAAAGCCATTGTATAACAAACGACACTGTTCAAATTCTTATCAAGAAAGCTTTATAAGTCTAGCACAGTGATTCTTCCTTACACAATGATGGCTAACATGACAGCAACTATTAATTATGGAAATGCACTGCACACAAGGGAGATGTACAGCTCCGGCCGGACTCTGATGGTGCCACTGCTCTGCTTAAAGCCTTGAGCAAAGTGTTCACATTCCCGTGTACATGTTGATATTTATTAACATGGTTAAGATCTAGACTGAGGAAAACGACAATTTAGCGTGATGATTCAATAACAGTCCTTCATCCTACTTTCACAGCAGCGGGATTCCCCCTCATTAGTCAGCTTATATGTAATTCAGTGAACCTATAAATTAAAATAAACAAAAAACCCATCTACATAGCTCTTTCATATTAGCATTTGGGAACTGAGAGGGAGCAGTTACCTGAACTGTTTCAGCTGGATGATCTAGCTTCAGAGAGTATAGCAGTAGTTCAAACTCACTATGAGTAAATTTAAGCTCAAATTTTTAATTACATATGAAATCTCATTTATATTATCAAAATTTCTGGAACCTAGAAAGTGGGGATGATATTTCTTGAGGGAAACTGAAAATTTGTAAGTAGTAAGAATGACTGTCTTTTCCTCCCTTGCTTGCAATTTTCTGAAGTTTCACACATCCAAAAAAAAGACAACAAATTTCTTAATATCATCCAGTTGAGAAAAAGGAATAAAAATATACTTATATACTTTTTTCATTTTTGAAGATGTTTCCATTTCAAACTGTAATAAAAATAAGTAACTTCAATTTTGTTGTTTGATATGAACTATTGTCGCACTACTGAAATGTCTATGTCATCCTTATTTTAAAGGATCGCCCAAAGGTCATTTACATTAGCTACTTTTTGTTTCACGCCACATATCAGTTATTGGAGATTATCCTTTAAATAAGAAAAATCAATATAGGTACTCTCAAGTAGCTGAATCAATGTTGGGGGAGAGATAATAACTTTTGCAGTTTTCAAATCCTGCAAGACTTAAGTTTCCAACCTTACTGGCGATTGACACAAGATTTTTTCCTTTGAGTTTCTCAGTTTTCTAACTGGAAAGAAAGAAAAAAAGAGAAAAGGATAAAAAAGATAAATAAAATTGAAGCTAGAACTAATCCTTCAGAGTATCAGCTGCTACCTCAGCTTCTCAAAAATAGAAAGGGAGTCAGATTGTGATCACCCCTCACTCATGGAGGCCGACAAGCCAATAAATTCTATAATCACGTGCTTTTGATTGTATAACCTGCTTTCTACCTCTTCATTCAATTTCTTTTTGACTACAGTTTGCATTAGAGATTTCCAAAAGGCTTCTAGGAGTTGCCTTTGAGTAAAACAACCTCTTGCAAAGAAATAAATTTTCTCTGCCTAGTGCCTCCAAAGATGATAACAGCTTAGAGCTTAGCGCTGTTTATCTTCAGCATTTACTCTCCTGTTAAAAATCATGCCAAACTTGAAAAATTATACTTAAATCCTATACAACGGTACAACAGAGCTCCATACCTCTGCCTAGATATATGCCTGCCTTTAATAGCAAGTAATCTCTACTTCCATCTGTACGATACACCAGCTCTCCCTGTAGGTCCCTACTGCTCCCTGTTGGTTTTCATAAGCATGAGGAACCATGCATCCCTTTCCAAGGAAGTGGCGGGGAACAGCAAAGTGACTGGTAATAAACCAAGTGTGACTATGTGTGTTATAATCTTGCTTAAGACAAATTGTTCTCTGACTGTTTTATCAATCTGCTCCTCAAGAATTTTTTCATTTGATTAAAAGTTTACACTATAGGAACAGGAATATTTTATGAGTGGCCTGGTGCTGTGAAGAACATAAGCTACGAAAGCAACGCTGATAAACTAAGATTTGGAAGTACTGTAATAAATATTTTCTAGCTTTTTCCTGTCTCTTTGCTTCCTCTTTTTCTTGACTGGTTAAAACTCTCAGAGAGAAGTTTTCTTTTTAATTTATGACACTACCTGACATTTACGATGCTATTATGCCTAACTCATGCTTTTTTTCCAATGGTGGTATAATTTCTTCTATTCAACATGCAAAGTACTTTGTTTTAATATCTTCTCAGAACTATTAAAATTGAGTTTGTAAACTGATATTTTGGCAGCTAAATAAATGAACAGTTATCAAAAGAGGAAACTATCGAACAATGTGTTGAGAGTTGAAAAATACTTAGCAAACAGTAGTGGAGATCAGTGCAAGGTTCACGTATTCAAATATTCTTAAAATAAGTCACTTTTCTGATGCTTGTAGTCTGTGCATATACGAAAGAAATCTCATACCTCTACAAAGCCTCAAGATAGCACCTCATTTACAGTGATTACCCATTACACAGGCATTAGGAGAACATCTACAATTTTATTTCAACCTCAGCACTGAAATTCTAGATATAATAAAAAATTTGGTCCTCCTTCCTTACTAAGACAACACAGATGGCTGTCAGGCCAAGCCTTCGAATGCTTTATCCATTCCATCCTTAAAGACAGCAACATGAGCGAATGACAAACCCTCTCTTACCTTTCTACATATTTACTTGTAGCTCCTGGAATGCATTTCCCCAAGTATTATGTGGTTAAAAGGCAGAAGCATGGCCATAGTTTCACTAGAGAAATTTTATAGAATAGTTCAATTATCTCAGAAGTTGAATAATTTTAGGGTCAACCAAAATAATATCTTCAATTTCCAGTCGTAATGTCAACCAGCAAAAGCAAGTTGTTACCAAAATTCTCACAAATAGCTGCTAACTTGCAATATAATTAAGTGACACATTAAAGTTACACAGATGAAAAATACATGTTCCTTTCCTTATCTGGATGACATAATAAATACTAATGGAAAAAAGAAAAGTTCAATAATAAACTTGAATTAATTATGTGTTTATTGAGGCACAGTGAAGTAAATGAGTACGGGAAGTTGGCAAAGAGCCAGATGAGTAATAAACAGTTTTAAGACTGTCTGGAGACAGACTTGAGAATATTATAGTCATCAGGCAGCTGAAAACAGCCTCAAGGTAATTATAAGCATTTGCAATTGATTAAAGAGACTATGATTCTTTTATGAATCTTTATTAAACTTGCATTAAAACTTTAAATTATTTGAAAATATTATGGTTTCAAGCACATCTTTGTCCGTGGTCATCATATATTTATTTCTGGATAATGTGTATGCAGGAAAGTGTCAATGGAATTACTTACTTTATACGGTTTTTAAAGGAGATACTAGGAATCCAGGGACCATACATACAGATGGGTATCATCTCATAATATCACCCCTCTTAGAACACAAGAGGCAGCCTCACTGCAAGCAACTCACAGCCTTTCGAGTTCCAGGTATAATCCCTTCTTTTCCAGGATCTTTAAAGAACAGTACTCCCATTCTATAGCATTATAGTCAATTTATTTGAAAACAACCACTTTCCTGGGGGTAGAGATGGAGAGAATGCTCTCTTTTATCTTCATAGTTTCACAGACCCCTCTACTTAGGCAGGAATCCCCAGTAATACAGATTCTCACTGCTCTCCTCCTTGAGATCGTATTTTATTGTCTTTCTCTGAAATCCTCCCTCAGATAGAGTTTGAGACATCTTTTTAGTGATGTGACCAGGTACCTCACACAGCTGCCTTCATCCTTTCCTGGTACACAAATAATCTGAAACCCCTGTGTATGCTGAGGAGCAAGAGGGGAGATCCATGAGGAAGTTTCTGCAAGACAGATGCCCTCTAAACTCTTTCCTGCTGCTAACCTCCTCCCTTCCCTTTCAGCGAATTACTTCTTCAACCTCCATTTGCTATGGGAATGCCTCCTTTAGCGTCACAGAACAAATCCCGTTCAGAGCCTTAACGCTTGTTTTATTTTCTTTACAAAAGTTAAAATTAAATTACCACCTAAGAGAATGTCAAATATCCATTACCAAAAATACGTAGTATTAGTAGGAAGGTCAAAAAACTGTAAGCAGAGATATCTTAGCCCTGAAATCAGTAAATATGGCATAAATCAACAGTGATGGTTGCATATCAAAGGCGTGCTAGGTTGAAATACACAAGGTTAGGCCAGATATTTAGACAGAGAAGTGGGGTTTCTTAACTATTTTTTTTAGTATAAAATACAGAAGGGTTCTAAAATATTACTGCCACCACTACAAAATAGAACAGGAAATATGACAAAATTCATTCTCCAGAAAAAATCTTATTCCCCCAACCTTATCTAGATAAAGCGCAGAACATTTCTATCTGCTTTCACACCAACAAAACATTAAAAATAAATGTTCTTCAAACAGCTAGACTTTCTCCCTTTCATCTTGGAAATGCGGAGATACCTACAAACTGTAAATTGCACAAAATTCACATTTATGTTCTCGCAATGATTGACTGGTTTCTTCATAAAGAATTTACTACTACAGAAAAGTATCCACATACTCCTGGAAAATACAGTGAACTGTAAACTGCCTGAAGAGTAAGATATGAATTACAACAGCTTGACCCTTGTTGATACACCACAGAGATAAAAACCAACAATATGCTGGGATTCTAGGTCAATTACTCTGCTTATATAGCCTGGGCTCACACATTCAGATCTCAAATGACTATTTCATTTGTTTTCCTCTAGGACTGAATGTGTAAGGGTGTTTTTCATGTTACTATTTGGGACTGGCCACTGTCAGATGCCAGTCTGTGGGTGAGGCAGGATTTGCTGTTTCAAACTGAATTTTGTTTGCTTTTAACTTGAAACCATAAAGTAAAGATGTAATAACATGGCAAAGCTTGCTCAAAACATTTACAGATGTCAGTGGCTCTTTTTACAAATCTAAACTTTGCAATGTCCAAAGGTATAAGTTGTACATTTATAGTGTCCAGTCTGAAAATGCCTTCACTTAAAAGGGTGCTGATGGTCCTAAGGAAGAGTTCAGAGACTTAGTGGAGGAACTGCCCAGTCTCTACACCAGCTTGTAAGACGGAGATGCACAGCTAACCTCTGCAGCACAATGATCCTATAGTTTGAGCTGAGCAGTCAAGAATAAAAAGAGTAAGAGCCAATTTGGCTGCCTAAATGAAGTAAGTGTGGCTTGTACTTACTGTGTGGATAGTAATTTTAACAGCAGGTTGAGAAAGGCATCAATCTATTGCATAGTTTTGCTGCATTTCATGCCACCCACTCTTTAACTGTGCAAGAAGACTGTCCTTAATGGCATTTGAGAGAAGCGCAGAATTGTCCTTGAACACTTTTAATATCCTCATATGAAATATTCTTAAACAAAATCAGATTTCGTGCCCTGGGCAGGCCTTTATCTTGTTTTACCTCAAGGAACAAAACACACTGAATACAAGGGGATTGACTGCACTATTTTCACTAGAGTTTGATATAGATCATCCCAGCAGAGAGCAAGGATGGGGGAAAAGACAACTTATCTCATTCTGATTTTCACAAGTTCATCTGAGTTTATACACTAAAGGTAGTGTTGTACCTTTAGTATACAATTGTAGTAAATGAAATACAAACACCACCTAAGTCTGCTCAAGTTAAAATGTTCATTTTTCTTACCTCCTCACTCATTAACTGTTACTGTGTGTTAGCCTCACATTTGTTACTGGCAAGGCTCTACCACTGACAAAAGACTATGGCTTTGCTAAAATCTTTCACTAGTTACTTCAGCTTAACTAAGTCAACAGCAGCAAAATACTTTTCTGATTATTATCAAGGTGTCTTTTGGGTTTTTTGTGTTAGAATAGTCAACCTATCTACAATTTTACTTGGAAAAAACCCATCAGTTAAAAACTTAGATGTCCATTATTTCAGAAATGCATTGCCGCATCACTTCTTCAACACCCAGCTGGTTATGACTTAATGAAAGAATTGCTTCTTTCAGAGACTTTAACTTTCTTTGTTGGTAAAGAACCTTTAGGTAGACTTGAATCTTCTAGCATTTAGATAAAAGAAGTGTTAAAATGTTAAAACTGAATATACTTGTCTACTTATTTTCAAAAAAGAATTTGGGAGTTTTAAAAAAGGATAACATTGGGGAAATAACTCTCAGACCTGCAGAAAGACACATTTCCAATTACAATTTTCTAACTGTCTGATAACGAAAAGGAATCTATGATAGACTGCAAAATAAAAATAAAAAGCAATTCAATTCATAGAATTAAAAAACAATGACATTGATAAATCGACACATAAATGTTTGCAGCCTCTTTTAAAGTGCAAGGGATCTGGTTTAGCACAGTATTTACTTTGGATTTGAGCCCAATTTTACTGTAGGAAAATTTATTTTGGATAAGGCACATTTTCTTTCACAGAGTGAAATTATTACTGGAAATAATTTCAGTAATACAATTAAAGTATTTTGTTATAAATTGTTAAATTAAATCACTATACAAATAATTTCTCAGAAAGGAAAGTATTGGAATTCTGCTGGTTGCTGGAACCAGTCAGTCTAACAGCGTTTTCGTGTTTTCTAACTTACAAAAAGATGGCAACAATGGGAAAAAATAAAGGATTAACACATATCAGAATCTATATTCTGCTTACTTCTCAAGTGCCATTTAGTGCTATGAAGACATCACTTAATGTTATGATACACCCCTTGAGGAGGAAAGATCACCACATGCAAGAAAAAAAAACCCCACGGGGGCAAGAAATTGCTCTGTTTGCACAAGTGTCAGTTCTGCAGAGGACTGTGTAGAACCTATCAATAATCTTTTCCTAACATGAATTTAATTCTAATGCAAGTGTTGATCTTGCACCTACTTTAAGCTTTAATACTAAATGTTACATTAAAATGTCTAATATTAACTGCTGCATGCAGTTAAACTGAGCAAAGCTTCCAAACAGAATTTGATTTTAGGTCTGTATGAGCTGAGAAAAGAAATCTCATACTGCAGCAGATCCTCTCAGGCAAGCTGAGGAATGGGATTGGGATCTTCCAGAGGGAACTGCAACCACCCTTAGCTGCACTGACACTTTGACCAACTGGATGGCTTACCCCTGGACCTCCACCCCATGTCTGCATGTCCAGTCTTGATTTCTTTCTAAAACAGGCACAGAAGCTAAAGCTAATGTTGCCTTCCTCAAACACTTCTGTGGCTCTTGGGCCAAACTCTCTTATAAAACCCAAACTGATGCTGGATTTTTTTTTCCCTAAAAGTATTTCACATCTATTGACCCATCTAAATGAATGGCTTTGTCAAACATCACAGAAACATAGAATAATTAGAGTTGGATGGGACTTCGGGAGGTCACATAGTCCAACCTCCTGCTCAAAGTAGGGTGAATACTGAATTCAGACTTCTCCACTCTATAATCCATTAACAAGTGATTCCAGCTCCTCTTTTCACGCCCTGAATTTCTCTGCCCCTCCCTCTGTGCAAGCCCCTCTTCGGTCAATAAAGAACCTGGGAAGAGAAAATGTGCACTGCTAACATACTGGAAATGTTTTGAGTATATCAATAAAATAGCAGGAAAAGGGGAGAAAGTGACATAATTTGTTAAGATTTATAATAAGTTCCTGGCAAGATTGCTCTCTAGGGACTGCTAAGAAAATAATGTCATTGCAGGTACAAGGAAAACTACTGCCATAGATCAAAAACTGGCTAAGAGAATTAAGAACAGGCAAAATACTGTGTCAAGCCTAATGATTTCACCTGAAACAGGGTAGTGAGGAATTGGAGAGGCATTCCAGTACAAGCAAGAAGAGGGATTGGAGAGACAGAGAACAACTGTCATGGTAATGAAAATAACAAGAGAGGACTCAGGTTGCAGGTGGTGATCTGAAACTTCTGCTCTCTTGTTCCTTATTAAAAGTGGAGGAGGAGATAGCCAATGAAATCAGCAACATAAAATTTTATAAAGAAACTGTAGGAAGCATAAAGAGAATATAAAAACTGCTTGCTGCCCTAGGATGACTGTTGAAATCAAGAATTTGGCACAATTTAAAGAAACATTATACTTTTGCACAGATAATACTAACTATTCAGAGTTATAGGTTAACTCAAAACTGAGGTTGCATTTAAAATCTTTCTGTTCCTGGTATTAGTCCCAAACTATGCACACACACAAACAAAAAAAAAAGAGACAATACAAAACCCAAAAAACCCTCACAAAATCCCACCCAAAATACCCAAACCACACAAATGGTTAGAAAGGGGACCAACTGCTCACTATATACTAAATGAAAATTCCTCCCCACCACCACCTTTTCCTGGTGTACGTGTTAGTTAGTGACTCTGATCACTGATCAGAGTCAGATTACCAATCTGTCTTGGCCACCATGGCATTACTTGTAGTCTACTGAAGTCAGAACGCCATAGAGGCTGGTGCAGAGACTTAATATCTGCCACATCACGTCTGGGGATGATGTGTCACTGACTGAGCTACTGGTCTGAAACTTATTCCTTGCAGGCAGGCATCTGTGTTACATAAGTCACACCATAATGAGATTCTTACCCAGAAATCAAGGACAAAATGACATGGTGTCTGAACTGCATTCTCAAATTAAATAATGAAAATTGAATAATTTCTATTATACTACTACTATTAGAATAACTACTCTTTACAAATATAATTATTTTAAAATATTATTTATAAAATTTTAGGTTTTTAGACTCAAAAATATATGCAAAAAGTTATCTTTTAGCTGGCAAGATTATGGTCGTCTTCATAGGTACACTGGTACTTAAATGTACAAACTCATAAAACATGAACAAAAATACTCTCTGCTGCAAGCTTTTTGGATGGGTTTTTATGTGTGTGTTGCTTATCCTATGGCTGGTGCTTTTAAGTGCTGCTTTGTTATAAATAGGAACTCTCCTATTCATCATTTTCTATCTTTCTAATTTAAGAATTTATTATGTAGCCAGGGAACAAAAATCAATAACACCTGACCTGAATGAACCAGATATTATGCACAGCAAATCGCTGAAGTGAGCGTTTTTCCATAACTTGAAGATTTAACTTGAAAATAAGTTTTAAAATGTTCATCCAAACCAGTCACGATTACTTATGAATAATGGATGCATCTGAAGAAAACAGGTCTGGTTTCAAAGCAATTTTCCATAGAAAAAAGATCATAAAATTAGTTTGATAATACACCTATACTACAGAAATCTGTCCAGCTCTCCCCTCAGCCGTAGAAAGTATCTGTACCGAACTCGGCTGAGTCACTGAGCTGGATGGTGCAGTCTTGTGATGCTACCGTCTGTGTTGCACTTACTCTATCACACAACAGCCATCAATTCAGCACCTTTCAGGAACACTGAATGAACTCAAAAAAGAAGGAACATTGTCTTCTCCAGGCCCTCCTCCTCAAGTGCTTTTCTCTACAGAAGTTCTCTCTACAAGTTTTACATTTATGAATAGCAGCTCACGCTTGCCAAGGTGTCTGTCCTACATTCACCACTGCTTCAGCTTCTGGCCATCAAATATATGCCAAACAAACAGGAGATATTCACCATGCAAGGATAATTCTGCAGAATGTAAAATCTTACATGTTGCCTCTTGAATTGTCATCTTAGATTTCTATAGTCTAAAAAACAAGAGAGCTTGCTAAAAACTTTTATGCTTCATAAACACTGGCAGAATAGAAAGCCAGATAAGTTCTCCATTTATCAGCTAACTCTAACAAAGAAATTATCAAATAAACCTGTAAACGTCGATGGATTTTAGAAATAGATTTCTCTGAGGTGCTGTGAAATGCTGACAGAACCATAAATGTTCACAAGCAAAACATAATCCATTGGAAGACTATAAAGATGTAATGTAACTGCTTTCGACAGAATTACGGATTTGACAAAAATCACCCTGCTAAATAAATACTTACCATAGTCATTATCATAAAAAATAATGAATTTCTGCCAGGCATATTCCGTGACCACCCTCAAGATGACATCATTTAAGTAGACAGGGGGGCGGACGGAGAGCGTGTAGTCATCGTTGCGGTTGCTCCTGGTGAGCCCACAGCCACTCCTTGGAGTTCCTGCCGTTGAGCGCTGGATGAAGAGGTGAGGGATGTGCATGGCATCTGCCAGCGACTGCAGGGATCCTGCTGATGTACAGCCGATGGAGCTGACAAGGGCCAGGATGCCTTGGTTCATCAAGTCACAGGCTGTAAGAAAACAGTGATATTCAAGATGAGGGTGGTTCAGTGCATAGGGCCTATTTTGCTGTTGAAATACAGACACTGGGAATTGAAAAACAGCAGGTTCAATCAAGTGAAATATGGATAAAATTTTGCACATTGAGTAATTCAGACCTAAAATTCATGAAAATTACGAGGCTCCTCTATTCACTTTGAGCTGTCTTGCGGTGCAAGCTGGAAGACTGCCCCATCCACCTTCCCCAGAAATGAATTATCCCTTGAAAATGAGACCCACCCCTGGGCCTTCTGAGGAACAGTAAGAACTGATTCCAGCTACCGAATTAACATGACCACTTTGATAAGCACTGTTCAAAGTCTAGCACAACAGCTCCATGAATAGGAGTTTTGCATTAGACAGAGAAAACTTGAAGAAGTAACAGCTCAGGCTTGCTGTAAACTTCTGAAAACAACTGAATAAAATTATGTACATTAACTTGTCCAAGCAAAAACTGAGTTGCTTTTGGGTTTTAAGAGATATATGCAATAATCTTATGTAACATATTCTTTTTCTTTAAAAGAAAAAAAAAAGCTAGTCTTGTAAATAGCAAAACATTTTCAAAATTCAGTGAACAGTATATATACATTTAGTCTCCTCACTTCTGTAAGAAAGGCATGGAGTTGTTTATGCAAAAAATAACACCTTGTAACTAATGGTCCTGTTAATGAGGGCTGAGTTACAGCAGACAGTTTGAAGCACAATACCAATGACATCCACATTAATACCAAAGATGTTTATCATGATTAATGTTAATGCAATCAATAAATATCAAAAGAATTAATAATGATTAGGTCTGTAATTTTGAAGGATTACCCTGTGAAATAAAGCAGAGTCAAGTGTTTATATTGGGTTTCTAACAGACTTGAGAGCTTGAGTGAAGAAACAACATGGGCTTGTAGCATAATTCCCCAGACCACACCCAAGGCTAAATTTTGAAATACTCAATTTGCCACTGGCAAAGCTACACATACAGTTAACCTGCATTTACACATGTAAATTAGGTAATGGGACGGTAAAGACTAATATGTATTTACATATGCATATCTGATACTAAACTGTGCAATTACTTATTTTGCAGGAATATTTTGCACACACGATAGGTGCATCCAAAAACAAGAAACCCACATGTGAGAATATATTCCCCTAAAAATACGAAGACATATTCTAGTGCCAGACATGTCGTCTCATATCATATGGCTCTTACTTACAGTGAGTAATGTATTACTCCACAAACACTTATTGATCTCAGTGGGAATATTTACAGTGTGAGGAATGGAGCTCCACATTCAGGCCCATGTGGAACTTGACTTCATAGCCAAAGGACAGCACTGGAGTTCACAAAGGCAGAGAACCACCTTCTCCTAAAGCCAGTGCATTATTCTCGTTTAGATACAGAGACCTGGAACATGCCATGGTGGATTCCCAGGGTGTGCTGAAGCTCTGTCCCATGGAAACACTTCTGAATTCTTTCATGCAGATAAATACGGAAGGGTGAGTGTTCCTACAGAGGGGTTTCAAAGAGTTTTGGCTGAGGATAAAGTGTTCCCTCTGTATATGCTCTGAATATACTTCAGCTTTTGGGCCAGCCTCTGGGCTTCAGGTTAAAGGTATCCTGAAATAACCACAAGTATCCTTTTTCAGAAAAGTACCAAATATCATTGGTAATTGGACAAAAAAATTATCAGTATCTCACAAGTTTCTAATATTCAGAACATTTCAAAACAATCTTGTTAGCTTTTCATCTTTTATGCTGCTTGTTTACATTCTTCATCATCACTTTCAACAAAGATAAAGGCTTTGTCAAGTTATCTTTTTAGGGAGATGCTGAATCTCTTTCCTGATATGGTTCTCCTGCACCAAGTACTGCAATATCTAGGTTGCATATCCCAGTGAGAATGCTACTACTTGAGAAACAAATTTTTTATTGATATATTGATCTATCGATCAATAAATATCTGTAGCTATCCATATGTCAATAGGTATCCTTATAGCAAGATATTGGTAGACAAATAAAATTGGTGTTAGATTTGCAAAAGCCTGCTTTTAATTCAATGAAAATTTAAGTCTACATGGTCCTTGATACCACCCATTCAAATAAAATATGTAGTGTGACCCTCCAGTGTCTCAAACATAACTTTTAAAAATATAGCAGAGTCAAACTGCATTACAAAAATTGCTTGAAAATGTCTAAATTTCCAGGCACACTTTCAGACTGAGAATAACCAGTACACTCCCTGTAATGCTATGAAGTGGGAAACATGCTTTTGTGAAAATTGTTATTGAAACACGAAGGGGAAGAAAACAGCACGGAACATTTAGCTCCACAGGCCCGAATGCTAATACTGGCAAACAAACTGAATAAAGGATTAAAATCATCTCTCTTGACACTGCAGCACATTTCTTACAATAGCCTCAGGACTGAAGTTGCCTGTGTGGCTCTTTCTTCCATGATATGCTTATGAGAATCGTGCATGCTGGATTGGGGCAATATGCACTTAATTATGCTCGCAAATGGACCTTGTTCCTGTACACTTAGAGACTATTTAATACACAGAGACTTAGCTGCTGGAGAAAAGGCTGTTATCTCAGAGGCAGCTTTTCTAGAAAATGAGTGCATGAGTTACAGAGTTCACCTCTGAGTCAGTCTAACCAGATTATTCTCCGACTAGAAATATAATTTCTACAGTATATACACATAAAAAGTAAAGCCTATATGATATGTCAAACTATCACATATGATATTCACGTGTTCCTTAGCTAAGCAGAACTTCTGTTGGCTCCAGTAGAAGAGTTGATTGGTAAAAAGCATAAGACTGAGGTCTACATGTTTTCTTAACCCTTTTTTCCCCCCCTCACAGAAAAAAGCTCTATTAAATCTTTTTCCTAGTGATCCAAATCTTTCTTTTATTTTTCCTAGTGATCCAAGTCTTAGCAATTGACTGAAAGCTCTAGTTCAAACATATTTGAAATCCTGGTTGCATTCCTTCTTGAGCCTGAAATATCCAAGTTATATTTTGTCCCATGTGCGTTAAAAAAATTTACACACTCACATATATATAGATAAAAGGACTTAAATGCTACCTTGCCATTCAAAACTCTGTTGCAATTTGATTTACTATGACCTCCTTAGAGATTGTATTTCCGAGCTGGTATTTAGTCTACTGCCAATACGATCAAGGAATATTAGTTTACCATTAACTAGAGAAAGAAAAATGTTGCCGTGTCTTTTAAGACCTCAGGACAGCAGAAATGTTAAATTCAAATGGACTTGTACACAGCTCCATTGCAAGTTTAACAAAGAAGGAACAGAAAATTAGTAATAGTGTTTATAAAACACTACTGTTTAATAGTATAAGTTATGTTTAAACATAAGTTGTCGAGACATTAATTCACCCTCGTAACCGCCAGATAGCAGATGCTATTAAAAACTGGATCTTCACCAGGTAAAGGAATAAAACTGATCATAGAAGTTTACACATTGCATAGAGAGAATATCAGGAATGTCCATAAAATAAGATAATTTAAAATGTTTCTCCATTGTAGATATACATAGAGACTATCTCGTGTATAGCGCACGCTGGCATGCACCCAGCATTATATTTAACTCTCCAGCTTATCTTGTCTTTCTCAAAATGCAAAGTTACCGAATTTCCAACACTGGTGGCCCGATAGCCAGTAACAGAAAAGCGATATTTTAGAGTAAAATATCTTCTGACTTAGTTTGACATGACATATAAAGAAAATAAAAAACCTAATTTTGTGTTCACTCTGCTATTTTTTAAAATAAAGAGCACAGCCAATGCAATTTGAAATAAATAATTTACATCTAGGCTATCAGCTTGTATAAGCATTTCCAGCAAAGCAGAATTTAAATGGCTATGGTTACAAATGCATCCTTAAAATGTGTTCTCCATAAAATGGAAACAATGGTAGGTCCTTAAATAAGTACTAGTTGCTGTAATTTAGAAAAAAAAAAAAGAATTCTATAATTAAGAGCAAGTTTAAAAACAGATGCAGGAATAAATAAGAAGCACAAGAAAAAAAAAGGACTGCTAAGATTTAACTATTGCTATGAATGTGAGCATTTTCTTACTTATTTCTCCCTTTTTCTTCCTGATAATAAACCATAACAAATCACCGTCATACACCACAAACTGACAAGCCAAAGTGAAAAAAATTAGTGTAAGATCTCTGGAGACTTCAGCAACAGCTTAATTTTGCTCCCATTTAAATTGCCAGTTAAACAAAGTCAGACCAACTCTTAACTTTTTTTTTTTTTTTGGACAATGTTAAATATTGTGCATAAAGAGTGGGTAGTATCCATTTAAATAATCAGAGATGTATTCTAGGGTCCTTTTCATCTTCTCTAATGTAGAAGCTACCAGGCTGCTTCCAGAACAGTACTGTCATTTGACTGAGTATATGCTGAGTGAACAGAAATTAGATCTAAACCCTGTTCCCAGAGTCCTGGTCCCATGGGCCTGACTTGGACACCCCAGTGTCATTCCCCTGGATGTCCTTTTCAAAGCTGGCATCATTTCAGTCTCCTGGATGTTTTCCACATGTTACCCACACAGACTAGTGGTATTTAGCTCTCAAGCTATTTAGCTGACTGTGAAGCTGGGGAGAAAAACTCTCTTCACCGATATCTCTGTTTTAGGATGGAAAGTAAGGGGTTATAAACAGTATTTTCCCTGTGTATCTGCTCTGTGTTTTGGAAGTGGTCCAAGGACTCTGAAACCAGGAGGGCTCCATATAAGCGGGTCAAATTAGCTTTCCCTTGATTTCTGTAGAAGGTGAGTACAGCCTTTCCACAGAATTTTTTTTTAATCTTCTTACTCTCTTTTGGGGTCTGTATGATTCACCACCTGAAAGGATACTCAGAGTCCTTCCCCATTTCAACAAAATAGCCAGGTACCTACAATCTAGTCAGAGGTCAGGGAGAAAAATCTAGTCCATAAGAACCTCAGATTTTCCCTATACATTAGCCGTGAAGAGAGTATTTACAGATTTATTAACACATTCTGGAAATTAATCATCCCTTCCATCACCCTGTTTGTACTAATGCATGTCCAAATCACGATAAGCAGCTGATTCAAGGGGCAAAATACAACATCAGGTGACTTGAGCACCTAATAAATGGATATTAGGCAATCAGAATTCGATGTAGCTTTGAAAATATAAGTTATTATTTCTTGATTTGCTCCTCAAATCCTTTCTTAGTTTCAGGATGCTGATGAAGACTGAGGGACCATAGCATGCAAATTCCCTGTTTTGAAGGGTAAGGAATAAGGTAAAGTGGATTTCTTCCACTGAGGTGTTCTGTTCCCTCCCCATCAAGTAGCCATGCTAACTACAATGCAATTTTTTTTTTGTCTTTATCTGTCACCTTTAAACAACAGTCCCAAACCATTCATGAATTCATTGCAGGAAGATAATGTATTCACATGAAAAAAGCCATGAAAACTTACAAGAACTTTAAGCAGATAAACGACAGGTCTTTTTGTTTGGCATTCATAATCTCAGATGCAAGACGTAAGGATAAAATGTGATTATGAGACCCATGATCAAGTGAGCCTGGCCTCAAATTTTCAATAAATCTTTTTAGTCACTTTTGGATAGCAATTCTGCTCTTGCAAATTATTTTTCCTTCATAACACAATGGTTCATCCCAGACTTAGAACTGAATTATTTCCAGATGAGTGACAGCACATTTTTAATATATCCTGAAAACTATTCAGAAGGAAATAAGGGTAAGATGGGGGAAAAAAATATTATTGACTGGATTTTAAAGAATATTCTCCTCTGCAGTGCAGATAACAGAGTCTAACCTGTTCCTTTTCTTGATAAGGTTACAGAAAGCCACTTCATTTACATATTCTCTGTAAACATTAGGCAATCTCCCCCTCCCGTCCACTATATTATACACAACTCAGACTGCTAACAGTATTTTAAATTCACTTGTAATTAACCTTTCAGGGATTTTAGTTTGTCTTGACTGTAAAACAAACTTGTGTTTGAGTCTTAACAGCTGTGCTTCCTAAGCCTTGGCATTTCTTTGTTTGGGAAAAATAATCCAAACTTCTGATACCTAAGAGTAAAAAATATTACCAGAGAGCGCATTTGCATCTCTGTTGCACGAAACACCACAACCACTTTTGGATGTTCTTATTGAAAAACATTTTGAGACAGTGTTTTCTGGGTCGGATTTCTTCTGTATACAGGCTTTGCCAATTATGGTAACATTAAATCCATCACATTAAAATTTAATAATTCATCTGAGCCTTGACAAAATAAACTAGAAGTCTCACAAGTTTGGAGGGAGGCAAAATTTATACACAAAAAGTATTTTGACATCACCTCTTGCAGGATGCAATGGGAGAGCTTGAAAGAAGCGCAGCTTGCAAAGGCTACCAGATACCAGATACCAAATACCAGAAGGCTCTACAAGTTCTCTTTTTGGACAAAAGTCCAGATTTTTTTTTTTTTTTTCCCTGCAAGCCAACATGCAGCTCTTCTGTTCAATTCTACAGAGGCACATAGAAGGCACATGTCTTGCCAGATTACCGTGCCAGGCAGAGAAACAGCAGTACAACTTCTTATATTTTTCAAATCTGGTTTCACCTGGTATTCAACAATTGCACCCAGGCTTTGCCTCAGACGAGCGATGGCTCGTAGCCCTTCAAGAAGCCTGAACTTCTTTGAAAAACATTAAAAAACCTCCAACATTTTAAAGAAGTTACATAGCCACAAATCTTCAGCTGAAGAATGGCTTTAGCTGCCATCTCCTGTAGCATATGAACACGAGTATACTCCCCCAAAAGTGCCACAGCTTTTCAGGGTGCCTATGGTTAAGAGGTAAAAAGAGACTGTAGTGCTGACAGACCTGGAAGGAGGAGACTATGCTAGCTGGTACTGTTGTAGAAAGGTTCGATATGAGATTTAATGGGTGAAGAGGGGCAGGGAAAGAAGGAAGTTAAATCAGTTAAAGCCAGGAAGTGAGATTCATTAGAGAAAGGGCTACAGATGCATTACAAAATTGACCTCTAGGATTCTGGCATGCCAACAGGGATGCCTATCTGCAAAGTTAATGTATCCCATTAGAAAATAAGGAATGCAGGGAAATCCGGGCCTAGATTCCAAAAATGACTCCAAAGTCCTTCCTTTTTTTGTGCTGAACCCACACTGACACAAGCCAAATCTCACCTACCGCCAGCATCCTTGCTCAAAGCATTGCATGAGCAATTTCCATTCAGCAAAATGAAAACTTTTCATTTCATGTGTAATCATTAGTAGATTACACTTGATTACCTATTTAATGATGACGCATATATTGCTTTAGTCTACTGTACAGCTTCCTCCATCCCTTACTTCGTTCATCTTCGCCCTTGCACTGTTGCTGAATCTTTTAATTTCCCTAACCAGCACTGTTTGAGAAGTTATTAAGCAGCACATAGTGTCTGATATCCTTTTTAATAGCTAGCTTGCCTGCTGCAGAGCAGACAATTGCTGCATAGCAGCAATTATATGGAAACAAAAAGGCTGAGTCTTAAAGCAGTTTTATATAAAATTAAAGACAATTTTATCAAAAGATAACATCCTTATAAAATCATAGGGATTTACTCTAGTTCTGTGTTCCCTGAAAGTCTGTGTAGGAGTGTTGGGGAAAAAACATCAACAACAAAACCTGTTTAAACCTTGAGCATCAACAATTCTCATTTTATGAGACTTGCTCAAAACGTGCCAGGGCAACATTCTTGTTAAGAGAGTAAAACACTGAACTTGATGCCATTTGACAAAAATTACACTTTCCTTGCCACCTATCAGTCAGATTGTCAGGCAATTTTCCCTTCCAGCCTTTCTATCTTGGATCTAACTTTACCTTCCTATCTGCTTTTTCTTCCCCTGAGTGTTGCAGAACATTGGCTTTCATCCTCCCATTGCCTGTTGTCCCTGTTCCCTTAGGATCTGCTCCAGGCAAAGCAGCTTGCTCTCCCTCTTCATGTTTTCTCCTCCACCTCTTCTTTTTTAAAATTTTTTTTCTCCACCTACTTCACCCCATCTCCTCCAATGTCAAGAAACAACAAGATCTAGAGGACTTGGCACTGGACTGAGAATCTGAAGGCTCATATCCTGGTCCCACCTCTGCCATTACTTTGTTGCATGACTCATTTTGGATGAGTAATCTGATTTCTCTTACGCTTTGGCGATTATGATACTTTGACACCTTTGTAAAACACTTTTGCATGACCTAAATACAAAGGATTACATTTGCGTTCCCCTCAACCATTTTTTCCAAGGTTAGAAGGCCCATTTCTTAGCATAATTCACATTGCCAGAAGTTCCTTTACATCCCCTCTCTTTTCTGAATGCTCATGTTTCATAGCTCCCCTTTCTTGTCCAAACTATTAGTATGGAGACAACAGGCTCTGCTGGAGAGATGCAGTACAAAGCACAATACCACAACCTAGTCCAGGGCAGACAAAAGAACACACAGCTGGTAGCATTAGTTTAATTGGAAGCCCTACAATGGAAAGAGCTGCCTGTGCTGCCCTGGATGAGCTTGGCATTCTCCCAAGCATAGATATTACTGAACAATACTGCTCAAAATAAGACCATCCCCCAAAGGAAAAGAAATCTGTGAACAGCAGTCTGGGAGAGCTTTCTTTCCTACAATGCAAACAGCAAACATTCAGGGAATGTTCTGCTAAGGGGACAGTAGAGCAACTTTTTGTGTGTGTGTGGCATTGTAGAGAGAGAAAAGTATTTTCATAACGCAAAAAAAGGCACACATTTAATTCTTTTTTTTTTTTTTTTTTTTTTAAAGAAAGAAAGAGGCAATTCTACCAGACAAGTGAATCAAACAGAGCGGTTTGAAGAGCAAACAATACTAAGGCCAGATCTTGCATTTCCCATGAAAGAGGGAAACAGACTCTACACCAAGATAAAAGAGCTTTGTGTGAGAATAAAAAGAAAGCAAGAAAGACAGTACATCAGTTGCAAAAAATACATGGGTGTGAAAAAACTGAGAAGTCTGTAGGAGTTCAGAACATCAGTTCCATTAGCAACTTAGCCACTCAAAAAACCTTAGACGAGTCAAAACAACTATTACCATTATTTGCTAAGAATAGACATTGTGCTTATTTCGCTGACTGACACACAGAATAACAATCATGATAAGAATAAAAATATCAACTACCTTTTATAGAACACTTTTTTATTTGTGGCACTGAAAATGCTTTGCAAAGAAGCTCAGCATCTTCACCTCTATTTCACAGAAGAAAAAAACCCAGATGTGCCAAGGGGAATTACTTGCCCAAGGTCAGAAAGCAAAGCAAGGAAATTGTTTTCCATGCCAAGCTAAAACATGTACAAAGACTGAAAACAAAGTCTTTTGTTGCAGCTTTTCATTGTTTGTTTTGCGCATTAGTGTGCTATTGAAAGCATTTTATGTTCTGAGCCCAATATAACTAAGCTTTATGAAGAGGAAAGATTTGAAAGGCAAGGCGATGTGGCCTACAACAACGGGACTAAGTGACAAAGGGTTCCAGATGCACAGCGACCCCAGAGCAAGAGCACTGTTGATTATGAGGGATGGGGGGCATGTGCCACAATACTGAGACACAGGCATGTATGTAATGGGGAATGAACAAGGTAAATAAAAGCAGAGCTGTAGGTGGGAGACAAAGTCTTAGCAGATAACACAAAATGACAGCAGACGTGGGGAATGTATTATAAATAGAAGTATTCAATAAAGGAGTAATCACTTCACAAGGAAAATTACTGATACAGTCTTCAACTGAAGGAAAATCGTAAGGTATTGAGGTTAAGAGGGGGGAAAAAAAGCCATGCATGGAAAATTAAACTCCTGGGAAATAAGCGCTCATGATTAGGTGTTTTGGAGAAAGGCACATACTTGTATCAGACTGGGTATCTGGCACCAGCGACAGAAGAAACCAGCATCTTGGCTCATATTACTTACAAACACCCTCAACATGTTTTCATATCTGACATGCAGTGTGATTGGTCCTAACAACCTCAGATAAGCTATATATTCACTAACAACCACATAAGATGGTGAAACCCAGAAGAACACACTTAAAAAGGGTTGAGGGTGCAATGCTTATATGGCAAATATATGAATTCAGAAATGTTAGAACAGTACTAGCAGAAGGTATGGGGATGGCAAAAAAGAGAACCCATAGGTTTTCGCAAGGAACAACAATAAAGGAATATGAAGAGTAAAGGGATGTAGTCACAGCTTTGAGGTCATAGAGAAGGATGTTAAATGTTAGCTGGTAAGTGATGAGGCAGTGAGATTTGCAGCTGGGAAGTAATAAATCCCTTTAGATATCAAGGAGGAAGAGGCAGGTTGCTGCTATGTGGGAGTAACGGCTGAAGATATGAATGGCTGAGAGAGCAGAAGATACAGCAAGGCGGCCAGTGACAGTGGTACTGTAACAGCTAAAGTGGTAGATAGCCAATGCACTGACAAATGTGTCAGTTAAAAGGGCACTGAGGAAAAATCAACTTGGTGCATGCTATAAACAAAGCAGCAGAAGGGCTTGGCAGCAGAGCCTCAGCATGTGAAGAGGAGAGAGAAGACAAAATGTGCCTAAGTCAGAGAGTCTATTTTTGCTCTCTTACTCCAGGAATAATAATGGTGCAGTGTTCCTTTGGTGCCAGTTGCAACCTTTTACTGAGATTGCTTTGACTTTAACAGTTGCAAGAGATGCCAGGAAAAGAAGGTAATGCAGCTTTTCTTTTCCCTTGACTTTTTCCAATGTCACAGAAAAAGAAATTTGCATAACTCTGAAATGGAAAGATATACATTTTCACTAAGCAGCATTTGGGTAACACTAAACACTTAACCTTAATTGGAAGCAGCAGTTGTTCTAAACCATGCACACAATGGTAAAACAGCATTGCCAGGAGATTTAAAAACCCATCTCTGACAATGAAGGGACACGTGTCCAACAAAAGACATACCTGACCAACTATCAGAAATCAATTGACACAAATCCTATTTGGAATCAGAGGCAAAGCGTCCCTTTGCCTGTAAGTAGCATTTTAGAACTGTATCTCTCCCTGACAAACACAAAACCACGTGGGGAGGAAAAAAGAAACGGTCTCAGTTTCCAAAACTGGAGCAGAAGTAGTTTTCCACAGCCTGTACAGCGCAGAGGCAGCAGTGCCATGTGCAGGAATACCACGTGGAGTGAAGCAGTTGAACTGCTGAGTCTGCTCGCTCGCTTTTCCCTCAAATGGAAGTTACAATTTTCATCCTAGCTCTCAAATACTTTTAATTGCCATTACATCTAAGCACCAGTGCTCACTGCGTTACTTCAGATACCAGCAACTTTATTCCTTCATTGCAGTCTTCAGTCTTGTGGGTGCAGCACACCATGTAGTGACTGACATGACTTTCTCCCCTTTCTCCAGCTCTTTCATGAAATGCATTGCCACAATACCTCCATACAACAAGAGTATTGACTCCACTTACGAGATTCTGCCTTCTTGGCACATCTACTCATTTTGCATTGGTATCACCTCATGAGTTTCAAGCGAGTTGATCTGTCACTACCGGATGTGAATGAGAGGGAACCAGGCGTATTGTGTATATCGAGAGCTCCTGGTTCTGGATTACAAATAGTGTCATTCCTTATAGCCTGCTTTTTCCTATGCAACGTCACAGGGGAGGCACAAAACTCAGGGATGTTTGCTTCAGATGTCAGATGCCTCTGGGGCACCACACCTGCATGTTTAGTTCCCGTACTGAGTTCTGCACCCATGTGGAAAAAAGGACCATCATTTAGCTTGCATAGCTTGCAGGGATGCCCTGAAACTGGCACTAAACCAGAGTACTACATACCACCATCTGATCTGCAGTACCTACAGATAGCATGGCAAAGGAGAGCAAAAAGGCAAAAAAGAGAAAAGAACTGTCATAAACAGTATACTTTTCATTCAGTCATGTCCAATACTTTATAAATGCAAGGAAGTATAGTTATTCCCATTTTACCATAATATCTGAAGTATATAACAGATTACGTAACACATCTGAAAAGCTAGAGTTACAAAACACAAGTCTGTTTTTCTGCCCAGTACTTAGGTAAGCAGTAAAAGGCTGGTACATTTATATGTAAGTGGCACTCTAAATGCCTAAGTCTGCTGTTCGAATCCTGCATGCACAATAGAAAAAGTGCTGAAGCTTCAAAAATATTTCTTTAGGACTGAGTAAAGCACAATTTTCTTAGTAACGTGAGCACTGCCAAGGGCGTTGTAGTAATGCCTACATGGCCTTTCTGCCATTGGGCTGCTCTGATGAAAGAACAGACACTGACTACCTTTCCCACTGCATCTCATTAGTGTGCTGCAAGACGTCTTCCACAAAAAAAAAGGAAGAAGGTCAGTTTTCAGAAATTTAATTACAGCTAACTAGCTGCCAAGAGTAAATAATTTCAAAATGCATTGTAATGCATGAGTTTGCATAATTCTAGTACATTATTCCATTGTCTAGAAGTCCGTTTCTGCAGAATTTGTATAAAACAAGAGGCTTAAGCTTAGCAAATAGCCCTGGTCTCATTTCACCAGTTCTGAAAGGTGTGAAGTTTTCAGACTTCTTTTCCAAGAGTTATGCCTGATCTTTGCCTATGAATTAGTGAGGAGAGAGCCAAGTACACTTTGCCATTTCTCAAGTTCCATACAATCAATTATTTTCCTTTGTTAGCAGGGGAATTTCAGACTGCTATATACTAAAGCACTGTTGGTTAGCTTGCATTTTACTCCCATTGTCTCCCCCTTGCTGCTTTTGATACTAGCATATTTTTAATAGGAATGTAGTCGATACACCAGAATTTTTTTTTTAGGAATGAGATGCAAGCATTTTCTTATTCAGTATGTCTGCAGCACCCATACACACAAATACGTATGTATACACACAAAATATCACACGACTATCTCCAGCTTCTCCTTGTGCACAGCCATATTCTGGGACAAGATGCATGGGCCAAACGCAAACCCAAGAGAAAAGACAGGCTTCAACTTTAAGAACATAGTCTCCACCAGGTATGAAAGCTGCCTGCATTTCTAAGCCTTTAAGTCATCCAACCACAGAAAAAGTCTAAGGTCAGTGCTTTGTAAAGCTTCAATTAACACAGGCAGATATTTAGTATTAGTGCAAGAGATGACCCAAAATCCAGTGGGTTTGTCCCCACAATAGAAAATGAAAGCCTTTTCTAGTCTGAAATTGACATTTGAATTAAGGCAGCTTTCATTCCTTGTTATTTTGTATGAAGGCAGATGAGCAGTGTCAAATACCACAGAATAAGATGATTTGCACAGAAATTTGAAACACATATAAGGACTGTCAAATTACCACACTTCCCAAAGTAAGAAATAAAAGGGGAGACAGAGCAGGGAGAAAAAAAAAAAGAATCCTCTTATTCTCAGTATCACAACCATTTCTAAAGCCAAAACCAAACACTGTTAAAATCCAAGGATGTTAAATAAAGAATGGCAAAGAGTAAGCCTAGTATCTTCATGCATCTCTAAGATTTGCAAACAACAGAAACTGGCAGAGCATATAAAACAGAAAAAAAAAAGCCAAAAAACCCCCACCTGGTCCTGTTCTCAGTCTTTATCTATTTGAAAAATAAGGACATAGCCCTGGAAATGTAGTAAAAAGCCCTGCTTAAAGCAATTTTCCCACTAATTTAACAGCCTCAACAGTTTCTTCCAGTCAGAAACAATTTTTTTCTATCACCTCATATTTTTTGGACTGCTTGGTGCCAATCAGCAGTTAAGGCATCCCGAGATCCTGAGGATTTGGTGGCAATCTAAAATTGTGATTACAACTATATTAGATGCCTTGGGAATGCCTCCCAGGTCTGGCATCACCGACACGCTTATCCCAACTTGTGAGAGACTGAAAGAGTTAATGTCTCAAACATTGTGGCGACTTGAGGCGCTATTTGCATGGCGACAGCAGGTCGGTGAGCACGGGGTGGGATGTGGAGAGCGCGTCGGAGGATGCGCGGTTCCAGGTTCTGCCAGACCTGACCATGTATGGCCAGAGGTCACACAGAGTTGATCTGAGGAAGGGGCTTGCAACCGCCCGAGAGACCCCTCGCAACCACCCCCATCCCCCAGCGCCTGCGCAGAAGATTGAGAACTTTCTAGAACAAGAACCATGTAAGTCCTGAAGGGGCGTACCTGGAGGCGGGGATTAGCTTATAAAAGACATACCCCCGCCCAGGGAAGCGCGCGCCCACCACTGGAGGATTGCCACGTCTGTCATCGTCATCACGGGATCCAAGGGTGGTGATACTTTTTCTTTCTCTTTCCTCCTCTCTTCTCCTTTCCTTTTCTTGCTTCTCTCTTCCTCTGCTCTTCCAATATATATATGCAAGTTTGGGATCGGGTTGCCCGGAAAATAGCTCCATTGCCAAATCGCCTTTGTTCATTCGTTAAACTCGTCAGGTCGTTAAGTTTGTCTGTTTGTGGAATTAGCCAGTTAATAAAGTTGCTGGCCAGACTGTTCCTCTGGGTTATTGTCGTGACTCTACCGACCACGCGGCTCTGCCGAGCAGAGATCGGCTTTTGTCGGTACTCAAACAGTCGGGGAATCGAAAAGATTCACCCCTCTCACAACCCACCGAGTGGGACGAGACACAACTCTACCTTGGGAGGCCTTGTTTCCCCAAGACTTCCTTTCTCTTCAAAGGAGATGCAAGCATAGAGCCTTAAAGAGACCTATATGAAGTGCTTCAGCCTAGTACTCATTTTTGACAAAATGAGTACCTACCCTCCGCAGTGGAACAAACTGCAGCCATAGTTTCACCGTGGAACTTGTGTGTTAACCTCACTTTTTATGTTTGCCATAAAGACAATTAGCTATATAGATATTCCTCTTTCTACACCGTGATTTGCAGTGAAGTCCTCTACATGAACTTTCACAGAGGAGCCTGGGAGTCAGTTCCGTTGCATTTCCTTGTACAGATTCTTGGGAAGGTCTCTAAGTCTACCACCAAAAGCCAGGTTTGCAGATTTCACTGGAGAACAACAATGAAAGGTACCATAAAAGCTCTTAGGTGGGAGGAAGTTTCAGAGGGCTGCAGACTTCAAGCCATCCTCATACTTCACCTTTTCTAGGATCTGATTCAGCTGTTTCTCAAAAACAACAAATGTGCTGTTCAGGCCATGGTTAGTTCTGAGATACAATCCCCATTCAACCATATCCTACTGCCTCATAACTACGCGTATACCGAGATGTCACTGTATTGCATGTTTCTATCGGCTAAAGGACAGCTTTCTTTACATGCAAATTTTTTGTACCTGGGAGTATAACAGAAATAGAAACCCCTTCTGGCTGCAGAATATGTGCACTGCCCACTGCCTTCGGTTATTGTCTTTTTGCTGTTAATAGGAGCTTGCACAGGCTTAGGGATTCACACTAGCACATCCTGCTGCAGAGCTAGGGACTCCTGTTATTTGTAAAGTATTTTCTGCTTTCACGAAGGAAGACTATAGCATGTAATACTGTTTCAAGGAACTGATACCATTGTTTTATGTTTAAAATTGTTAACAGTACTATTGTTATGAAAAATAGATTAGACAAAACAATAGTTTATAGGGAACGCCGCTCAGATGAAGAATAATAAAATTAGTAGGGCAACTGTTTTAAAATACAGGCCTCGACCACTTCCCTGCAACTGAAATAAAGAGGATTAGCAATTCTGCAAATCAGAAACTTGACCACTTCAAGTGAGGGAATTTTTAAATAGCACTTCCTTGTGATGTTAGGTAAGCCTGGACAAACTAGACCAGGGAAGCCTTTACATAAAGACAGACAGCCTGGCACCAGGGAGGCAGACATCTGACAGAGAGAAGGAGGAACTTGTGGCTGGCAAAGATCGCTTTTTGTCCAACTTTGCCATTAGTTACAGATGGCCATGCTTCATTCCATATTCATTTAAAACATCAGCCAATGGGAACTCCACCTTTCTAAATTTTACTGTTTTCACCTCATAACTTCCATCTACAATACCACTTGGTTTTCTAAGCTGGTATGAAAAGGAAGGGGTCACTGCCAGATGTACTATAAATTATGGCAATTTAAACAAACTAAAGACCGGGTCTTACAAATTGAACTAAGCTAGCACATGCCTAAAGCAATCTAAATTACAGGGAAAAAAATTCCAACCAGTCCAATGCAGGCACACTGTAGTGCGATGCTTACATTGTAGGCCATGCATTTACTCTGTAATGTAATATTAAAAGAAGGACTATTAGAGTTCATAACAATTGCATTATGAATTTTACCAACTCAGGTCTATCCATACAGATGTATTTAAGGCTATATGACAGAAAGTGGAATTGAAAGTAAAGCCTTGACTTCATCTTTTTGGGAAATCTATCCCTACTACTAGAGTTGTTCTAGGCAGGATGGGTAAAACCCCCAGCACAGACAGGCTGCTGCAGGATTTTACCATGTTACAGACACAGTGTTTTAGAAGACTTAAGTCAGGACCTCTTCATAACTCTTACCAGCAGTTGCCTCTGCAAGCATAAGTCACCAGTTTTTCATGCAGAAGGCTGCTGATGCTTTCAAAGTCCAGAATTAAATTGGTTCACCTGAATCTGGGCTCATAAACCCTTCTCTTTACCCACTTGCTCTGCCACAGTGCTAAATTACTTTTCCTTTATGCGATGCAGTGCTTACAACCCAAATGCAGATATTAGTTGAGGGCCTGCAGTACTGGGAGAATTTTTTCATTAATTACAGGCTTGCTGGAAAACACAATTTTTGTTGCCCTGCTTACTTGGGAGAGACTTACCACTTGTGAGTAACGCCTGCACATGTAATCAACACATAAGCAATCAAAGCAATCATTCAGGATGCGGAGGATTTAGGTTGTTCTTCGCTTAACACCACCACCTCATGTGCCCCAGTCCAAGGGAATCAGTTACTACTTGGACAGGAGTATACTGGGTGGTGAAGCCCCAGACTGCCTCTCCGACCATTTCACTTGGCATAGGCTGTCAAACACGTAATGGAACAAGGACTGTAACCCAGGGGTCCAGCAGCCTGCTATTCTCTCATAAGACACTCTGTCCTTATAGTACAGTGATTATGAGAGATACAAGTTGAAATCCTTTGTGGCAGAAAAGAATTTGTACCTCCTATATCCTGACTGTGTGCACAAATCACTCAGCTATCATGTAAAAGAAGAAAATCTCCTCCCTTAGGAATTCTGTGAATCTAGACTCTCACCTCCCTTGCTGCTTCTTACAAAAACTTCAGACAAACCATTTTAACTTCAGGTAGAGCAGTACTTCTCGTCTACTGGAATAAAGTTTTTTCTTATTTTATTCTTTTAATCTCTTCTTTTCAGCAGCCAAACCAAGAAGTCTAATTGCACACAGGCATGAAATCCCACATCATCCAAACTGTCTTTAGTCCACTGCTGAGAAGGTATATGGAACACATATCTATCAAGCATCTTAAAGGAAAGGAATTACAATTGTCTCGCTCCTCTTAAGGACGAATCATACGGTACTCAAGTGAGATAGGGTAAACGCACATCGCTACATTGTAATTCATGTATTTAATCTTACCCTGTGTTGTGACCTGTGAGAACAGTAAGGTAACTTATCCTCTTTACTGCAGATGGTCACAAAGCATGTGACAAATAAAAAATTTACACTCTATCCTAGTACCCAATGACACACTATGCCACAGTCTCATAATCTTTTCAAATGTAAATGAGATGTCCTTCTGAAATCCATGCACAAAACCCCCTGATACAGAATCTTCAAATCCAGCTATATAAAGAATCCTGTGGTGATACTTTACATAGATTTTCAAAGACAAATGTGTATTATTTAATTTCATTTAGGGTAGATGACATTATGAAATCAAAATAAGTACACAACAGGATTTGATGTTTAACTAATATTTCGCTGTTTTTTAGATTACCAGAGTAACACTTATGAGGAATTGTCTAAGAGGGCTCACTTCTTTGTGTTATTCAAATTTTAAAACAACAACAACAAAAACCCAAAACCAAAACACCCCCCTCCCCAAAAACCCAACCCAACTAAAAACATGCCAGGCAAACAGGAAATGCAAACAAGATAGTAAAATCTCTGAACATAAGAAACTAAAAACATATAATGCTTCAAGGATTATATCTTAATATCAAACCCTTCAAACCTTTTGCTCCCATCCCAAATATTCTCTTACAGAAACTAGGGACACTTCTGACCATGCTAAAAACAACAATATAAATATGAAAAGCCTCATTTTAGGCACTTACAGGAATCCACTCTGTATTTCCTCTAACTCTGCTTTGCTTTTATTCTTTCCCAAACTGAAATTTCTTGGCTGTACTAGTTTACAAGACAGATATGCTGTTAAGCAGGGACACAAATGAGCACACACAGCTTTTTTCATGAGACAGTGATAACAGATATTGAACTTAGAGTTACATGGGAGACAATTTACCTCACCCAGATATTTTAAGATTTCAGTAATCTCTATTGCTTTGCATCTGAACAAAACCAATATGTCTAAAATCTTTGCTATCAAAACCATTAAAGACACAAAAATGACAATGACCAACCTTCAAACCTTGCCTATATTTAGTGAAAGAATGCAGGTGAAAAAGAGAAAAGTTAAAAGGATCGATAAGTATTTATTTTTATAGACCTAAACTGCTGTAACAGGAAAGACTGAACCAGCGTCGTCCCACAATAAGCTAGAAATAATGTTCATTGCACTCATCTAGGATAAGGGGGAAACCAAAAGTTCGAGATGCTGATCCAAAAATCACTGAAAATAGAAACAGGAAGGCAAATATTCTACATTTTCCAAGTAAGTTCTGCTGGAGCATGCACAATAGCTCCATTTTTACATATAATGGAAAAAAGTGTCAGTGTAATTCCCATTAGCAATAATTAATTTGTTCTGAGTGGAAAAACTGGGTCAAATTCAAACCTAGTATAAGCAAATGGAACTCCATGCTGTTACGGAATTGTTAAAAAAAAAAATCCACTATGCTTTCATTTGCCCTCTATTTCTTTGGTACCATTTTTCCTAGGGGAAAGCTGCCTTATCCACTTACTAGAAAGATAAGAGAACTACTAAACCTACCTGATACTACTGCTCTGTATCAATTGGGATGTACTGTTCAGTACTCTGAGGTTAAGAAAAGCACCGTGTAACATCAGGAGAATCATATTAGATTGCTGGAGGTAACACCGCTTCTAATCCTAACAGAGAGGCTTCATCACTCCTGGTTATCCCCCAGGAAGCAGGGGATAACAGCATCAAGGATGCTTTCCTCCTTACTACACACAGGCCATTTCAGGTTGCTGAGTCATTGGATGGGATCTAAGCCATCAGATTATCCTTAAAACATCACATTTAATTAAAATTTTCTTGTCCCCTTACTAGTCCCTGCCCTTCTTTCATCAAATGCAAGCCTGGACGTCGAACCTCAGAACAGCATCTTTCTTTGATGCTGCCAAAACTAACCCTGTTACGAGGGATATTTATGTTTTGAAGTGGCTCGGGCACATTCCTAGCCTGAATGTACTTATGAAAAAAAGCTTACAAAAAGAAGCAGCAAATTAATCTTGATTTTTTTTTTTATAATGATTCCTTAAACAACTACAAGGTACTGCCACATCTTATTGTTTCATAGTATCTCTCTCAAGGACTTGTAAAGAGAACATTGTTAGAGACCCATGCATCTAAACAACTTCAGCAGGTTGAGAGAAACATAGATAAGAAAAAAAGTGGAGCAGGGAAGAAAATGTTTATTTTTTTCCACTCCCTTTGGCATTTGTAGAGAGGCTTTGGAGGAATCAATATTCTCAGATTTATAAGAAAAGCAAGCAGGGGGCTCCAAATTTCATGGCCTTTACAGAAGCAGACTTCCTGTTAGCTCCACCAAGGAAATGTCAGATCACAATGACAGCCCACATCAGCAGCTACCAGAGAGCCATCACATTGACTAAATAGCCTGGAAATGGGGAACTGCGTGAGTCATCAGCTGGAAAGTGCTAAGAAGCTGTCAAAAAAACCCCCAAACGCAAAACACATACACAAGATACTGTGTTGTTTTTAGCCAGACGTGAACACAGAAATAGGTTTTCTAGTTATAAATTATTTTTGGTGCTACAGAGAATTGATGTGCAAGGGTGATCTCACTAGATAACAGCCCCCTGAAGAGCAAACAGAGACTGTAGCTACTCTTGCTAGCTCACTGGCCATGGGGCGATTGGCCATGATGTGCCAAATCCAACTTCAGGAGCAAAATCTTCTCTCTGGGAAATAGTGACTGATGTTTGACCACAAGCACTACGGTAGCATTATCATAGAGAGCAAACAGCAGAGATATTGCATCCCTTCAAAAAGAACTCAGAAAGCTGCATTGATTTTTAGCTTATTTAAAAGAAAGATGGGAAAAAAGAAACTGAGAAAAAAATCCATGTAAATGCATATTAGTTACGAGTGTTCTATTGGCTCATGTAGGCAAAGACCACAAAAATAGCAACATGTGAGAATGGTTGTTGGCCTGAGCACAGGCCAATCAATCCATTATAATTTAAGTGAAAGCTGCTCTAAAAGAGGCATTAGTTCCCTACTATATTGCGTTTGCCAGTTTAAGGGGAGAAAAAAAAAAAAAAGATGCTGGAACCAGAGACCTCTAGGACTGGGGCTCGCCAATGACTCGCAGATGTCAGACAGAACCTTCTTCATCAGATGCAATGATTTATCAAAATGTCCCATATTTACAGCACATGGGAAATGTTCACTTTTCAGAATAAGTGATTTCGTAGGAGGAGGGGCATCTAGATTATATATTCTCATAACATCTAGGATGGAAGAAATTAAATTAAAAAAAACTGTTGCCAAGCCAACATGTACTAACTCTCATCAGAATGCAATTTTCAAACAGCACACCAAGCACACCACACCCACCATGATGTGAAATATGTAATAGACTCCTTGCCAGATGACAGACAAATATTTTTCTTTTAAAAACAGAATTTGGGGATGGTGGTGGTGGTGTTTGAGAGCAATATAAGCAAGTAAACATATATATTATCCAAAAACTTCACTGAAATCAAAGTACAGAAAGAAACATCCACATGCCTAGAAGAAGATGGCAGCATATCCTGCATTCATTAACAGCCAGCTTATGGCTTGCCAACTACCTGAACTTTTTCCAAATACTTTAGCTAGCTCAAATTTGACTGCAGTCCATTTTGGCCACAAATTTAAAAATATGTCCTTCCGTTCATGTATATTGCAATCATTTTGCCAGTGCTAAAGCTAGACATTACAATTACAACATGCATTACTCAAGCGTTTATGTGCTCTATTTGGTTATTTTTATCACATTCATGCATGCAAGTGTACATCTCAAATCATTCAGACCACATCAATTTCAATTCATTTAAAGCATAGAAAACCTCTATGTTTGCTTTAGAAATTAATACATCTAAAAGATTCCTTATTCAGGAATGGGAAACATTTCTTCAAATGCCTTGTTTTTAAGGCAATCTGTGTTTATTCTTTAGTTTAACTGGCAGTCATATTAGTTTAGAACGTGAAAGTTGTTTTCTACAATCAAAACACTTCACAGACGCTACCAATCTAGGGTCATTTTCCTCTACAACTTTGATTTAGGAGGGAAATACAGGAAAAAACTCAGATTATTTTCATGAGATTATTTCATACTCCATGGAAACTTGTACAGCTGAACTGAACTTGTTTTATTGACGTGGCAGTTTCCCAGTATACTTCCTAGACTGAAAAATGACAGTAAACTAAAAAGAGCACCAGGAAGATATTGTTGGCTTTTTAACATCTGAGAACTTCTCCTTACTAAATTTTTTTTTTTTACATTGATGAGAGTTATATTGCCAGGATCTGCCACTCCATAATTTGCATGGCACAGGGGGGAAGAACTATAAATAAAAATACATACCTAGTCCCATTAATTAATTTAGCAGCTACAATGCAGAACATACAGTCCTGGACACTTGCTTGTTTGTCAATATCCTCCGATGAATATGAAGAAGAACTAACACCATCATTATAAATGCAAAACACTATTTTCAGGGCGGCCTGTTACAGTTCTTCAACAGCATGCTATCTCCATCAGCAATACCAATATTGCATCTTGCATTTCTGTGTCTGTGTATGGGTACACACATGTAGTTACCTCCCCCATCTTTTGTCAAACCTGTGATTCTCCTGAGGAATTATTTTCTACTTCTTTAAAATAGCAAGGTTGTATTGGAACACTTTTCCAATAACGTAACTGCTTTAATATTCTTGGCGTACTCTTTACAAAAGAAAACAACAACAAATAAAATTACATTTGCTAACGGGGTGCCTGTCACAAGGTGCTGGCAGCAGGTGGCTGCAGGGCGGCCTCTGTGAGGAGAGAGAGGCCGGGGCTGCCCCAGGCCGGACACAGCCGGCTCCAACCCACACAGCTGAGGCCCTCAGCCAAGATGGCAGTGCCTTGGGGAAAGCGTACGTAAGAAAGGGCAGAAAACACGGGAGGGAGGAGGAGGGAACGTGGAGAGGGGGAAGGGGTGATGAAAATAGTAGAGAAGACGAAGGTTGGAGCAGGAGGAGGAGGAGAAGGTGCTCCATGGCAGGGCAGGCATTCCTGAGGGACTGTGGCCCACACATCCATACAAGATGAACATCTGATACCTGAAGGGATCGGACTGGTGAGACAATGGTCGCTGCTCTGGGTATATTTGTAGCCTGCTTCCTTGTAGCATCAGATTTACCACAGCACAGTAGCTGTAAACATTCATTTTCATCACGTGTATTGTTACAAATCTCACTTAAACATGATTCTGACATTTTCTAGTAGAAATGCTCAGCTCTTCACAAATCTCTTTCACATCAGTAATGAGTTTCAGCAGTGAGAAATGATACCCTCTGCGTTTTTTTCTCACTCATCTTCTCAATACCTATTTTCTTCCGTATTCCCTGCTGAGCACCCTTTAAAAGTTTGAATCATCTTTTGACATAATAGACAGGCTGGTGGTTCAATAAAAAAAGTATTAAATCTTTCAGGATCAAAACTCCAAATACTACTGGAGGAGGGAAAGAGGCATTCAATAGGTGGGATGTCTACGCCAAATCAAGTTATCTTCGCTGAAAAGCTCGGATAGTTAGTTTGTTGTTGAAGACAGAGACTGATTCAAACCTTAAACAATTTTTAAAGAAAGTATTTCTAGAGGTGAGCCATTTTACTTTAGAACTGTCTGTTAAAAGATATAAATAGTTCCCCATAGCAAGCTATATATTTTGTTTTGTTCAGTCCTTATATGTACCTCTTTTCAGGTATGAGGATTTAATATTAGGAATCTATTTTTCATATTTATACACCTCTCATTCTAACAGCTAATATCAAAATGCATCACACAATTTTGAAACATGATAGCAATTTCAAAGTTTCCAAAAACTCTTGTAGAACTAATTTTGTGTATATTTACCTAGACGCTGGATACTTACATATGTTTATTTCTGTTAGCCTATGTCTCCTTTGCCACACATTATTCCAAAGAATATTTCCACCAGCTGGCACATAAGCTTAAAAATTTGCTGCAATGTACCAGACACAATGAATACCTGTTAACCATGATCACTTAACCAAACCACCACAACTCTCTTCACCCAGATGAAAGTTGCTATCTAAAACCAGCTCCGTCTTTTAACAGATAGTGCTTACCAAATACAGAGTAGGCCAGAAATACAGACAAGACCATAAACAGTATCCACGGTCAAATTCTTCTCAACTTGGGGCAAAATATGGGTGCAAAAGCCCCAGTTTCCCTTCTCCTGTGTGAATACTCACAGGCTGCCTCACTGCCTGATCACCTAACCCTCCATATGTCTTTGATTCAGAAAGAGAAATGTCCGGCTTCCCTGGTGTCACTTCAGTTTGGTCCAGGGCATACATAGCCATGACAATAACTGCAATCTGGAAAGTATTTGGCTAGAGAGACACTTGATAGACAAAAGCAGATAGAAGCAGAAATTAGTCAAAGCAGCTGTTTATAGTCAGATTTCTGTATTTGGACATGACAAATCCCATAGCAATTCAGTAATAATAAATGTATTAACTAGCTGTATTATTAAATACTATTGCAATATTTTACAATTGTTTAACTTGGTGTTATTAATGATATCATACAAACATATCAATTGTCATGAAAAATGCAGTTTTTCATGACTGGGCTACAGCACCTGGAAGAAGATGAAGATCCATAGAGAAAACTTAGTTCTACTGAAGACAATGGCTAAATTCTCCTCCTTCGTAAATCATATTCCTATCAACAACCCCCCTTTTCCTGGAAAGCAAGGGACTGTTTGCTTACTGTCAGACTCTTATAAAGTTTTATTTTATTAGAAGGAATGTAAAAAAGTTCACAATCACCTACTCCAAAGTATATCTGAAATGCCAGATTTTGCTTTTTGTTTCAATGACATCAGAAATTTGACTGAGTTGCACATGAATTATTAAGGGTAGGAGAGGAGACTTTTGTAAACTGCCACTGCTGCTGAATTTCAGTGGTAGCCTCTCCCTCTTTACATGGGTGTAATAAATGCATATGTATTATACACACACATAAACATATAGTATACCCTTGACATGTATTTATTATATAAATGTCTCTGATGACTGATAAAAATAATGCAAGACAATAAAACAGGCTAAAAAGCCAGGGTGACACGCATTATTAGAGCAACCTTATGAAAAGTAGAGTAGGGTCTGAAAAACCCAAGATGTTTTAACATAATGTAAATCCTTCACTTAAATACAGTTTTAGATTGAATTTTTTATACTGAAGCACAGTAACCCTCCCTATAATGAAGAAATCTACTTTTTACACTGTATAAAGCTATGAGATATAAGAAGTTTATGATTATAGCAATCCTTCCAATACCTCTAGAAACCGTAATTCACCCATTAAATAAAAATTTCTAAAATTTTACTGTCATTTTCCATCTCTGTTTCTTTCCCTCCTCCTCCTTCTACTTTTTTAATTAAAGCTTCTGAGGAGCACTGATTGAAAGGTCTTTTATCCTCTTATTGCTTTTTTAATTCTTTACCTCAGTCCTTTTATACTCCTCCTTAATCATGAATGCAAATAAAATTCAAAGTGTAATCAGCAGCTGCCTAAGGAGAGCACTGAGCTCTGTTGCCACGGCAACAGTCAAGTCAGTCCTTGACCAGAGGAAGAATCACACCTACCTTTTTGTCCGATTCCCTTCACCATCCCTCACCCCCTTTAGTTTCAAATCACACATGCTTCCCTGGAACACGCAGTCTCTTACAACAAATATTTGCCACCGATCTAATGACAAATGATCACTAACACAAAAGTCTTTTACTTACAAAATCAACGACCAGCAGCAGTGACTTATGTGCTGGTCTTCCACACTGAACATCATCCTAGGGCTTGTGGGTATGGAGTAAGGGTCCTGGGTTGCCCAGAGTTAACTGCTCACCCAAGACTCTATATCTCTACAAAGAGCACTTCCTCAATCAGAAGCACTACATTTTTTCACTTCAACTTCTAGAGAAATGACATTATGCCTTCCTATTAAATGTCTCTAGAAAGGTCTAATTGACCTGTTAAAACAAACTTAAAGGTCCCAAGACAGAGGAATTTTCAGATACGAATAAGAAAATTCACATGAACTCATGACTCCTTTTCTATTCTGTCTGAGTTTATTTGTCAAAGTATATCATCAATTACATCAACAGCGCCCATCACATTTCAGGTGCAGCTAGCAACTAAAGATGCCGCTGAAGTTACAGAGCACTAGATTATAGTCCAATTATTAACAGGAGATGAAACGACACAGACGTTCCTGCAACATTATAACACAAATGTTTTTAGTTCAAGAGAGATGCTTCCAACTACCTTTATCTTGATGTTACTCTATGGAAAAAGAGGAGCAAAGTATAACAAAACTGCACAGACAGGGACATAGTGCTGTTCCACCCAGGTCTGTTGGTGCCCTCAACACCTAGATCTTCTGCGTAGTGGCTCTTTCTTACTAAAGAGCGCCATGGCCCTCAGCAGTGCTGGCACACTGCAGAAAAAGTAATATATTCAAATAAATATATATTATATTAACTATTTATATGATTTCCAGGACAATTGTTCTAACATCCTGCACTTGCTCATTGCTTTGCTGAGGTTCCTGCCATACTTTGATACTTAGCATACTTTGTCAGTGTAAGCAGCTTAGCCCACTGTTTCCAAAAAAGGGGGAAAAAATGACACTGGATTGTTTCTGAAAATCCCCAAACAGGGCTGGTTAAGATCCACTTTAGATAAACTACAAAAGATGTGAAGAAGTAGAAGTATCTGATAATGATGGCCAGTTTTGTCTTATTTCTACGTGCTTCACCACAGCTGGAGCTTTTGCCCAGCATTTGATAAATGACTGATGCTTCTGTTGTTTTTTGGTAAGTGCACTGGGACTCAAGAAATTGTAAATATGCTTAAGTCATTCAACACTAATTAAACTTTTCAATAAATAAATAAGAAACTCTGTAATCTCACAAACTCAGACAGAATCCTCAGGGGACAGCCATTGTCCTAAGGCAACTGGATATTTAAAGCACTTACATACATACATATATACACACACACATATACACACATTGAAGAAAGTAAATGAAAACAAAAGAATAAATACAAAAATAATAATTTATTTCCTTTAACCTTTATCTGGAAACTACATTAAATGGCTGAAGTCTAGAATTTCATGCTTATTTAAGACTTGGTTAATCACACTTTTACCCCTTGGCACTTGTTGAATGCATCTTCATTAAGTGGAATTCTTAGTTAAAGTGTCCCAGTTAGGCCACAGTCATCTCCATTCACTCTCTTTATGCCAAATCAGTCTCATCAGAGATGTCCCACTGATGTCCCAACTCTAATAAGTCTGTTCTAATGAAACAGAAGTAAATCACACAGGATGCTACTGCACACATTTGGGAGAAGGCAAAAGTGAAATACACCACGTTCCCCTGCCAAGTGAATTTCGTTCTGAGACATTCCCAATTATATCTCTGGGAACAGAGAGAACCAGCTTGCTCCTTCTTTCTAAATTGAGATCTGACAATTAACTGTACATGACTACTTTCCTATAATATCTTTATTCCTCTTTCAATCGTTTGAGAGCTGAGTACAGCACACAGCATACTTGCAAGGAAGACAAAAAGGCAAGTCCTTGAACAGAACTGTGTGCTTTCTAACACTTCATATAATTAACTGTGTCATATTAAAAAACTAGGAGGCCCTTAGGTATAAGCAAAGCTTGACATTCAAAGTCTTGTTAAACAATGGCTACATAAAGCCTATGAAGCATAGTATGAGGTCTATGTTGTGGTTATAGACAGTATTTTTTTGCAGGCAGTTGTACCCTCAGTTTGCTTTTTGAAACACTCACTGTAGCAAGAAGTCTTCAAAAGTTTATTCTGAATGTTTATCGTATTTTCAGCAAAGGTGGCAACAGAGGAACCATCACTAAAAGCACAGAATCAAAATCGGAGATAAATGAAAGATAAAAACCAAGAAAAAGAAAAGCAATCTGAGAAGAAATTGCTCTGATACCCTATTAGAATGGCACTTGTTTTGGCACCATGTCTTCCTGGCTTTATGTCAGATGCTTACTCCAAATAAAAATATCATGCATTGGTAAAAGACTTGATGTAAATATGAGCAACAAACCATAATATAATCTAGCAGATTCATCTAACATTGCAATCTCTTGTGGACAGCCACTGTCTTGATTGAGACAGATATTAAAAAAATAAAGAAAATTAATTAAAGGGAATTACTATAAATGGTAATGAGGAAAAAAGGAAAAAAGGAGTAAATGGGAATTATATAGAGTGTATAACTTCATTCTTAATTTCTCTGATTGGATATGATTCTCCAATGAAGGAGGCACAGAATATCATTAGTATAAAGGACTCCCTGGCATGGTCAGGTTTCCTGCTTTCTGGCAGAGTGGTGAAGATGGGGAAAAAGGTGAAATAGGTTAAAAAAATACATTCTATCTTCCAGTTTTTATTGAAAAAAAACCAGTAATGCACCAACTTCTCTGTACGTATTTGGTTTGTTGAGGCAGGGCTAATTGGGAAGTCCAAACTCTATTAATGTTTGCAAAAAAAAAAAATTCCACCTATCTCAGAACAACTGGTAATCACACAATAAATGAGGGCACTCTGCCCTTCTCTTACAGCCTATGAGTCTTCTCTATCTAGAACATTAACCACAATAAAACATTACGTCTGTACCTACAATTATGCCAACACTGCCTCTGGAGGGCCCATGAGTTCTTTTTCCTCTCTTACTGTTTACCATGTTGTATATTTATAATTCATGTCCTTTAATTACGCTAATATATTTTATCCTAAAGTTGCTATTGTTGCTCGTTTTTTTTTACTCTCACTCCTGCTTAATACATTCTTTCAAAACGAAACCCAGATAGATGCTCATGCCTTTTTCCTAGGTATCGAATTTTAAACCAGGTTCGCTTGCAGTTAGTTGCAAGCCTCTGTTAGCACCGTACATTTTATACTCTTGTGAACATGACATGTAGCTCACACCCAGCTCTTACAATGTCTTTTACCACTCTGTTGCTGTACATTCTCTAAAACCAGCCTTATGGGAGCACAGAGAAGTTACCTACACTAACAGAAAGCTGTAGTTGAGAATTATATCATATACTGCCTTCTGGAAATCACCTGAAGCTTCAATTGGGTGATCATGACTAGCTATTTACTCATTCCCTTTGTACACAATACCTAGAAACTGAACCCTTTACAGCACTTTGCATCCCAATCCCCTTGGTTCAAGGCACAGACAAGTTCCTGAATTGTTTCATGGTCTGAGAAAAGGAGGTGGATACTATTTTTTTTTCATTTGAAGCAATGAAATCCCCAAGACTTCACTTGGTCTTCTTCAAGAAGACTAATTCACAGTTCATTTAGCTACTGATGTAGGAGCTAAACTTTTAAAAACTTGAGTTCTGTGTGTAGAATAATTTCCCTTTTGTATGTTATTTACTTGCACAAGACAGATGTGAAAGATTCATCGTTCGCTTCTATTGAATATCTTCTTGCATTCTGAAAACTTAATACATGGGGATGCTTTTAGAACAAATCTCCATCAAATTTCTATTAGTGCTGTGTTATGGCACGTTTCCCCTAGAAATGTCTCAAAACTATTTAATATTGCTGGAAGTAATGCACATATACAAAATGTATATTCATTATTTGTTTTCTGTGCATTGGGATGGTTATGAGGTGAATAGAGAAAAATTATTCTATATTTTTTAAAAAAATTATTTTAGGCCTAACTGTATTGTGCCCTTTCCAGGTAGCTTCAGCTCATTTAAATCTCACATAAATTTTTGTTTATTCCCATTTAGTGTTTTTAAAAGAACTCTATTTTCCCCTGTAAAATCCAATCGGAAAAATTCTCCATCTTGCACCAGAGTGTAAGGCAGGCTGTGAAGAAAAACCACCCTTCAGAATGAACGCAGAATGTAATAACAGTTACAACAAATGCATTTGAGTACACATATGCCTGAATAAGGTGTCAAGAGTCACCTCACCATTAATTGTTATAGATCTTTAATTTTAATTTCTGAAACAGTTTTGCTTTCCCTGTCAGTACCAAAATAAGCCAGTTACTCTTTTAATCTAATAGCCTTCAATTATTCTCTTGAAAAAAAAGGTCACTTTAAAAGCAAAGGCTAGTTTGATGAAAGATTATTTTGTTCTATTTTTCCTTTCTGATCAAGCATGTCCCTGCAATTTCAACATGAAATTATCTTCATCCTCCAGGAGTAATCTGCATTAAATGGAGTGTTTTAAAAATAATGTATCTATTGTTCTGACTGTGAAATGTAAAGGAGGATGGTAAAGCAGTCAATTTTCCAGTGCAAAAGAATAGTGTATAAGGTACTGAAATGCTTTGGTTAACAAATAACTGTGATATTACCTCTAACAGCATAAACCTGATTGCAAGGTCAAATTAAAAAAACCAACCAACCAACAACAACAAAACCAAAAAACAAACCCAAAACAACCCACACTCCAAACACTCAACTTCAAATCTGCATTTGGCAACTACTTATCTGGCTGATTCACAAAAAACTGCACCTTTCATTTCTCTCTTACGGCTGAAAGCTGCTTCTGTATTAGACATCATTGCCCCTTTCTCCTTCCCCAGAGTTAAATGGGATGAAAATATATTGCACTCTTGGTAACTAAGACAGCTGATAATCAACACAAGCCGTAACAATGTTAGAACTCCTAGTAAAGCTATACGGGGTTTCATTGCCATTTCTGGGAGTTCAGAGCTACAATAAGTACAGCCAATTGCAATGTAAATACCTTAAGTAATTCTAGTTTAACAAGTCTAGTTCATTTACATTAATTTTTTTCTAGTCACTTTTGTGAGTCAGAGTTGGGTGGAATTATTTGATACAAAAGTAGAGTTTAGGGACACATCAGTATCATAAGACAAGTTTTGGGCATTTAAATGGCTTTTATATACTCCAAATTATTGCTAGTTTATTTCATCTTGTGTTTCCATACCCTCAGAAGAGAAAGCTCTAATCTATGGGGGGGGGGGGGGGGGGAACAAAGCAATTTATTTGCATCTTGTTTAATGTGACTATAGAAACTGCTAATATTTTTCCATTGTAGTTTCCTTTCTAGGTTTCTTATTTATATGCTTCAGCTGTCCTCTTTAATAACAAAGTTAGTCTCTTATTCAGGAGGCAATGCCTGAATATGAAATATTATAGAGCAGATTGTTTTTACTGTAGATAAAAGCATGGCACAGTAAAATAAAAAATAAGTTGTACTGCCTCCAAAAAAAGAAATTTATAACTCAGAATCACTCTTTGCAGATAATGTTTCATTACAGCTATGCTCACGTTGTTTTAACCAGAAATTAAAGCAGTATTTAAGCAATAAAAATAAAATTTTCATTACAAGCTAAAGAAGTTAGAAAACAACAAAGACTCTAATGACAAACCAAAGACATTCAGAAAACACACACTCTACTTCACCAAAAAAGGAGAGATTTTAACTTTCATCCCATTGGTAAGTTTTCCTTTGCTTGCAAAATTTCTTGACATATCTCCATTCCCTAAAAACTATGTTCCAGAAGATATCACCTTGTAACCAGTAGACTCATGTTAACGGCTATTTCCATAGAAAGGCAGAATTTTGCATCTCTCTAATTAACCTGGAAGCATATGAGGAAGTTACCAGGCATGAATATACATAAATGCTATTTATAACTAATTAAGGCACACCAAAACAATCAAAGGATGAAGAAGTGAATGAAGTGCCCAAGTACCATGGCCACTAACCAAACTGCAAAGAGCAAATGCAATTGTTTCACACCATAACATAAAAAGAAATAATTTCTTGTTCAAGGGACAGAACTGGCCCTGAGCATCAGGCACTGACTTCAGATAATAATTTTTGAACTATTTGAAGTAAATAAAATTGTAGTTCTCTATACAATACTCCTGATGCAGCAAAGCTTATATGTACCTGTTAGGATGCTCTGCTGAATCAGGCCCTTTCAGCACTTACAGTCACTTAGAGCACTGATCTATAAAAGGAAAACAAGCATTTAAAGTTATAAAGAGCTAAATGTTACCTGGTATATTAAGAAAAAAAAAATACAACCAAAGGTAAATCTTTAAAAGCACTAGAAAGATAATTTTCTTCCAGTCAAAACTCTTAACTGCTGCTGAAAGTTATGTAAATATTTAAGCATAACCAGTTACCTGCCATGGAGTTCTTAGTTGTAAACAATCCAATGCTTTACGACACATCAAATATACCACTTTACATTTCTTTTATACCATATCTTATATGCAAATGTATCTGTGCTCTTCTGCTATGGCATAACATGATGAAGACTCCAGCTCAGAGAAACATCTAAATCTTATTTTTTAAAGTATTGATATGTCTGTATGCTTTGGTCTATTCTGCCTTCAGCAACTCCAGAAACATTTATTCATTAAATCTCCAGTGTACAAAGGCTTAACACACTGATTTCACTTTTATCTACTAGCCTAACAGCCTCTGAAGTTTATACATTTTACTAATTGTCTCAGGTGGTTCCCATTTCATCATTTCCCACGTTGACTCTTGCCTCAGCTAGCATCTGCCAGTCAAAATGGTCATGCTAATACAGAACTATGTTCAAGAGTGATGAGTTTTACCTCTCTCTGGTGACAAGAAGTTACTTTTTTGGGAGCAAGAAAATACTAAGATAGGTACTACAGGCTTGTATTTCCTGATTTACAACTACGTGATTTTCAGGTTTTATTTATTTGGTTACTTAGTTAAGGCAAAAGATGTCACTTCTAACATTACCTCTAACTTTATGAATGCTTAAGGTGTAACTCTTCCTCACCCCTTTAGAAACACAGATGCAGCCTCCATGGCTTTCCTCAAGGGTCTGAACTATGCACTAGAGGAAAGAAGAAAAATTTGTCTTCTCAAACAACAAAACAAGCAGCAAATTTGCTTGACAGATTTGACAACTACTCTGAGTCAAATATCTTCTCTTACGGTTGACATGAGGATTTCTTTGAGTACCTGTTGGCCATCCTAGACCAACATCTTACTCAAAGGAAGGACACAAGACAACTTCAACTCAAAATGCTATTCACGTTCATATTCTGTCAGACAGCATGTAAGCCTGCACAAGCCCAGTAAAACATCTGCATGGTATCGACAGTGAAGTGCTTGAGGCAGGAATTAATACCTTGGACATTATGGGTTGGCTGGATATCTTGTAGAAGACAGCCTAAAAACAGAAGTCACTTCCCCTACGTACAGCACGGGGAAATCCTTTGTAAACATAGATGCTATTATATGTACAGTACTTAATGCTTTCCTAGTTTATGTTTGATTTACAGATAAAAATGTTCTGCAGATTTCTCCAGCTGTGCTCCCTTAGCAGATTGTGAGATGCAGCAATCTGTTTGAGAGCAGCTGTTAGTTCACATGTAGTTTTATTTGCATGACTGTAAAATAGCAGCTTGCTACATGAATGAAACATGCTTTCTCTTTACCTTATTCTGCTAGAAAGATTTATACATTTCATTTGCTTTTACATGGAGGAGAGCTTTATTTTTAAATAAGATTATTTTCATAGAATCATAGAATGCCTTGGATTGGAAGGGACCTTTACAGGTCATCTAGTCCAACCCCCCTGCAAGAGCAGGGACATCTTCAACTTGATCAGGTTGCTCAGAGCCCCATCCAACCTGACCTTGAATGTCTCCAGGGATGCGGCCTCCACTACCTCTCTGGGCAACCTGTTCCAGTGCCTCACCACCCTCATTGCAAAAAATTTCTTTCTTAAATCCAGCCTAAATCTGCCCTCCCTTAGTTTAAAACCATTACTCCTTGTCCTGTCACAACAGGCCTTGCTAAAAAGTCTGTTCCCATCTTTCCTATAGGCCCCCTTTAAGTACTGGAAGGCTGCTAGAAGGTCTCCCCGCAGCCTTCTCTTCTCCAGGCTGAACAAGCCCAACTCTCTCAGCCTGTCCCTGTAGGAGAGGTGCTCCAGCCCTCGGATCATTTTTGCAGCCCTCCTCTGGACTCATTCCAACAGCTCCATGTCCCTCTTGTGCTGAGGGCTCCAGAGCTGGACGCAGTACTGCAGGTGGGGTCTCACCAGAACAGAGTAGAGGGGCAGAATCACCTCCCTCGACCTGCTGGCCACACTTCTTTTGATGCAGCCCAGGATATGGTTGGCCTTCTGGGCTGTGAGCACGCATTGTTGGCTCATGTCCAGCTTTTCATCCATCAGTACCCCCAGTTTTATTTTTAAAAATTAAAAATTGTTTTCAATTACATATTTTAAGATTCTGAAAAGTCCGTGTAGTCCTTTTAGGATGTGTGGGATTTCATTTGGGTCTGAACAGAGTTTTAAGTAACATCAGTTAAAGGAACCAGAAGCATAATATTTCTACTGAAGGACCTACGAGATATCTTTGCAAACAGATTTTAAAAGGTGCCCAATCCATACTTTGTTTGAAAAGCCCACCTCCATGCCAATCATCAAAATGATCAAATGCACAGCACACTTGCAGAGTTATATGCAGAAATACGCCATCTTCTATAGCAATGGTAACTACATATTACTTTGGAAATTTTCAAACAGTTAGTGGCTAGTTCTAAATACCTAGGGAGATATTAATGATGATCTGTTATCCCAGTGCTGCAGGTGCAAATCAGCATGTAATTTCAGTTGAAATAGGTAAGCCATAGGAGACCTCTGAGAGAGGTTTTCAAGTGTTTAAATCCCACTTAATTTGGACTTATGCCCATCACTTCCCAGCGGGACTGACCCTGACCTTCCACACTCAGTGACGCCTGTTAATACAGAGAGGCCCTCGCTGTACAAGGCCACTGATCTCTCCTGTAACTTCCCTAGGTTTTCAGTCTCTCCCATCAAACTCTGCTGGGAACTAGGCTCCAGCCAGGAACCTAAGAGAAACACTCCAAACAGCAGCTCTTGACAACTGTGGGCCATTTTCTGTGCTCCCCCAAACGCTTTCAAAACAGCTGTGTTTTGTATCGAGCACCCACCCTGCTGGTGCCTTAATTTTCTTCTTTCTGTCTTAGGTTTCTTTTTTAACCCTGCCTTTTTACTATTTAGGTAGAATCATTTAAATACACTGCTCCATAGTTCCTTCCTCAGTTGAGGAAATGGTTTTTGTCGACAACTTATAGTTTTTTTGTGCTGGGGGTGGGGAGGTGGTGGTGAGGGTTTTTTTTGTTTTTGTTTGGTTGGGTTTTTAACATCCTTTTAGTGCTTAAGCAAGTTTGGTTAAATATAACTCTAAGCCACGCTTCCACTCACTGCTGCTGCATGTCAAGAGCAGCTGAACTCAGGCCGTCTCCTTTATGTTTAAAATTCAAGGACCAAATTTTTCATAAAACATTTTTAAACGTATAGAACACTACCAATTTGTATAAATATTATTTCTGAAAAGAGCTGGAGAACTGAGAGTGAAATTAAAACATGACCTTTACAGCATCTGCATTTACCTTTCCTCTAAAAGTTGTAAGAGGGCAGTAAGGAGGAACAATCCAATACATTTAATTTCAGACACACCTCTTGAGAAACACCAGGCCCCAAGGAAAAAAAAAAAATAAAAAAAACCAGTGCTTGTTTGAAAATGCTTCAGCAAACCTGCAGCCAAACACAAAGGTCAGCATCTTATTCTTTTCCATATGAAATAAATCACAGCTTTATCTGATTTCATCAGGCATTCTCCAATGTTTCTTTTATTTTTTCAGATCTCCATTCTGCCTCTCAGATTGCAATTGCTCTGCCATTCATGAGATTACATCTTTAGCAGCTACAACCTAACCAGCCTTTACAAAGGCTCCCAGGTAGTTTCCACAGATACAGGGCACCAACCATTTGTCACTTTTCTGCAACAGCTGAACTTTCAGATCGATTACAAAAGGAAGCAGTGATAAAGTAAACAAGATATGTCACCGGTTTGGAGTCAAGGAACTAGATTTTGCCACTCTGACAAACAGCATTATTCCTCCCCCGGGGGAATAACCAGGCTATTCCATAAAGCAAGGCACCACCTATGCTGAACAAGGGTTAAGGACCAGACTTTACATCACACATATACGTACCACGACACACCCCCACCCCTCCAATTTTTCAATTCCTATTCTTACTCTTCTTTCAAATTCATACAAACCATGCAATACCTATTCAGCACAGTAGTTGGTTGCAGAGCCTGCCATCTTTTCTGATGCTTATGTGTCGCCAACTAGATTTTTGAATGGATTTTAAAGAGGCATTGGCTCACTACTCTGAAAAATATGCTAGCCAGTTTGGATCTGGTTACGGCATATAAATTGGATAAAAGCATTAACTTACTCCCCACTTCACTACCTAATGGGGAGATTTATCTGCTTTTTCCCTGTGCTCCTTCCCTCCCAGACAGCAGGGAGTATACCAAGATGAGTGCAAAAAAGCCCCACTTTTGAACTCACTAGAACTTGTTGCCTACAAAAGTTCCTGGAGCAACGAGTCCCACTGCCTACAGACTATTCTTGTGTTTCTTTAGACACTGTCTGAGATGATTTCATGGACTTTTCCCCACCATACAACACCCATTCAAGTACTGTGACAAACAGTGAGAGAATAAATGAATAATTATTTATTCGTCTTGTTTATACCTCTCATGATTTTCGACAACACGATTGTATTCTCCTCAAGAACCCTATTCCATTTAAATTCTCTGTGCCTAAAAACTGCAGAGTTCAGCTAATCTGAATTTCAGCTGACCATCGTTTTAATAGTGCTGTGTTTGAAAAGTAAGTCACAGAGCCTTAGCTGAACCCGACTGCATTTGTATACTGCCACTATGGATTTTACATTCCATTGAAATATCCATAAAAAGCCTTTTCCCATTTAATCGCAGTGAACCTTAGGCTAGTAGCAAGAAGTTGGTATATTCAATCCCCTGTCCCTTCACTGTTTCACAAAGGAAATGCACTCCAAAATAAATGTACAAGGTAGAACAGCAAACATGATAGCAACAGCCTATTAACATCACTAAGAGTGATGGGAACAAAACGTGTTGGTAACTTTATTCAAATAGTGAAGGATAGGCATGATTTACGCTAATTGGAAGTGGTCAATAAATCAGAATAACATGAGGTTAAATATGAATATATATACTGAGAAAAAAGACCGGAAGGCAGACAGAAAAAACTAATACAAGTGAGCTAAGGTTTATGTTACTGAGGACAAAGATAAGTCAAATCTTTTTACCAAACCACTCTCTCATACTTACTGCTGATTCTTTTTGCCATATTTCTCTACCTGCAGCATTCAGCAGGCATGAGCTGTAGAAAGCGATCTATAGTTCACTGAGGCAGACTAAATGCCCAAAGCCCCCGTTTTCAGTTTTCACAGCAGTTTTCCAAGTCATTTCTTATTGGTATTAAAGATATAGCTGCTAAAAGTGACTGAAAATTAGTTTTAAAAAAATACCCTTCATTCAAAGTACTCAGGAAACATAACATCCTCAAGAGCCAGACTAAAAGAAGAGTTATCATACTTAGTCCTACAGCATTTTACAAAGAAAAGGCATTACATTTTAATTCCTGGCTCCAAATACATTGTCTGGTTTGGATCTTATGAAGCCTTATGAGAAATGAATAACAGGGTTTGAAATCAGATAGAACTCAAAATAACAAAAATCTTGTGAAAGATAGACTGAATAGACTGACTGACACGTGAGCTGAAAGCCACCAGAATGGCTCGAGAGATTTTTGTGCCCTCCAGTTCAGATTAGACTACTGACACTGACTTTCAAACAAATTTAAATACAACTATTCACTTCTCATCCGTTCTCACTTTTTTCCTGTCTTCTATTATTCATTAGCAGTCAGTCCTGTTTTGAAGTCAGATTCCTGCTAGAGAGCAGCGTGACTCCCTAAACTTTGAAGGACAGGCTTGCCCATTTAATAAAATAATGCATTAAACAAGTATTCAAACGATCTTAGGGGAAAAAAAAACCCAAACAACCCTCAATATCAGCCACATGCAAAAGTGTCCTGAAACAACCCAGCTTGCCAGACCTTTACTACAGCATGGGAGTTATAGGGTTTTCCCCTAACCTTGTTAGATCTCAAGATGGGTCCCCTTCAAATCTCCACCTTTATACCTGAAACAGCCTCTATGCCACTGACATCCCATCCATCATATTCCCCAGATCTTGCAAGAGGCCAACTGCATGATGCATGGTTTGGAAAGGATAATGCAAAGGTAAGATAAGGCCCAGGAAGATATGGTGCTAAAGCCAATCTTTGCTGCTTCCTGCCTTCAGAAATGATCTAAAGCTCTTCATCGTATATACTCCACTGAAATTCAAAAAAGCTATTCTGACAGTTCGGTTTGGTAAGACGTCTGGCTATTGTGGCTGTGAGACTGGAGGTGGAGTGGTTGGTGTCGACAGAAGGAAAGTAAGAGCCCTACAGAATTACTTACTTTCAGTCTTCCTGTAATCACCAGACAATGTGAAATACATCAGTAGACTCCCACAAATAATTTTAACCGGAGAGAAATGGCCCTATGTTCTACACAATACTGAGCACAGAAAACGGGACCGCTTTATTTGACTTAGCACTGATGGAGCTGCTGCTGCTTCTCCCTTCCCTACAGGTTTTAGGAGAACATTTGTAGTTCAACAAAGCACCCAGCCACTACCTCCGGGGGGGGGGGGGGGGGGGGGGGGGGAAGGAGGTGCGGGGGGGGGTGTAAAACAGAGCACCTCAGTTCTGAACTTGACTCTTAAATCCATGTCATAGGTCCAGGTTTGCTCCACAGCAGCCAAGGGACATTTCCTCCTGCCATAGCCTTTGCCATTCTTCTGCTGCAGCTAAAGTGTAAAGGTCAATGTCAGAGGGAATATCTCAGAAAGCAAAGAGGCGATGATACTGGTTTCATTTCTAGTGGCGAGATCCTGCCACGCTGCATCAGAATAATCGTGCCTTTTTACCGTAGTAGACCACGAGGCCATACACAAGCTCAGGCACAGCTTGGGGCAGAACTCTGCTTTTTGGGAAGGTCAGAGAGAGATGTGTTACTGTAGGCCCACACAGATACTCAGGCTCACAAAATCCCCATTTACATTTTTTAAAAGGATTTCTTACAGCTATGCTCACAAAGAGAATGGTTTTTTTTTTTTTTTTTTAGAAACACTACACAATAGTAATGCTGCAAAGCTACACACACTGCAGAGTAAAAACAATCAGAATCTGAAACCTATCCTAAAATCCATGTTCTCCCCCAAAGTTAATTTAGTAAAGTTCTCACAAATGTTCCTGTTCAATAATTAAATGGGGTGTAAAAAAGTAATAAAACCTGGCATAACTGCAGTGCTAAAATAATCCTGCATCTGTCCAATAAACTGCTTGGCAATCAGCCAGATGTTACATTTTATTTAAATGCCCGTATCACAACACTGACAATATCCCCGTGTACCTTCTCCTTTCTTTTCTTTTCTTTCTCCAATAGCATGAAACTCTCAGAATACCTCCTGTGGCTGATCCCAATAGTTCAACATCAGCTTCTCAGTTGTGACTGACTATATATTAGGCCTGGGTCTCAGCCAACTTGAAATTATGTACAAAAAGTGCCATACATAGCAATAGGAAAATGAGACAAGCACATGCTTTTCACCTGAGGATATAAGGTTACATACACACCACTACCTTTTATTACAACATGAATAACTTTCTCAGCTATAGCACAACCTCCTTCCCCTGAAGGGATGTAAAGCCATAAGCAGAAGGTATCAACCAACGGGCCTTGATATTGCAATTAATTAATATGTTTTAACTGCGTAATTTAACAAAGCAGGGGAAAAAAAAGTAGTAGTATTTGGAACCAACTAGAACCCATATGTTTCCTCAGCAAATGTGTGCTATATGAGATCTTATTTCACATCATTCCATGAAACACACTTTTCTCTCTGTTTTTCTCATTACCACAATGTCATTGTGCTTTTGTGTCAATATTTGTTTGAATAAACATTAGTTTTATGGTTTGCAAATGTGAGCAACAAAATAAAACCTGAAAAAAGGCATCTATCTTCTCAAATGACCTTTTCATGTACAATACAAGAATTTTCTCCCAGAATTTTCTTCAAATAAAACCTGTTGGAAGACACTTATCTGTGATTTAAAAAGTTACCTGTAATGAAATTATTACAGGTGGCCACAACGATGTGTTCATACCCCAGTGAAAACTCCAAAAAGTGAGTTATTACAAAGCTTAAATCACCCCAACCCTTTGGCTAAGATCAAGTTGAGCAACAGTTTAATATCAGATATACCCCTGTCTGAGAGACAGCAGAAAACCAGATTTTATTATCTAATAGTTTTTTTCCCCTCTCCAAATATTTTATAATTCTAAAGGTTCTGATTCAATGAGGTTTTCATCAAGGTCAAGTATCTAAACTGAACTACTATGAAGCATTTCAGAATAGTCAGTCTTCCTTATCATGTCAATAAACTGTGTATTAAAGAGGTTTTATATAAGACAACTTGCAGACTAAAGGGTCAAATCCTCATTTTGTAAGGGAAAAAGTCTCAAAATACTGTCAGACTATAACTGTGAACTTTCCTGGCCCTCAAACTATTTGAAAAATAAAATACACTCTTAAAGTTGTATTTGTGCTTGTTAACAAAATGAAGGAGCTATTTTAACCAAGTGAGGTATTTTATATATATATTCCCCCCCCCCCCCCCCTCAAAAATCAAGTGAAGCTGCTCTTTGCCTACTGCTGGCTTTAGAATATTTTTATCAAATATATCTGACGTTTTATATTTGCCCAACATGAGATTTCATAAGGAAGCTTTGTCTTCAGAAAGTGCCAGGTACTCCATTTCTGAAAATGCAGCTCTCTGGAGTTTCCCATGCTCCTTATTCTAAGTGAAGCAATGAAAAACACTAGTTAACTTTTACCTCTTCACCACTCTGTGAGCCTCACACCTGTGCTATCACTAAAGCATGGGCTTTTACAGGTCTTGTTATTATCTGGGATTCCCACAGGTATTTCATTACAAAGCCAATACAAATGAAACCAGTGTTCTTTTTCCCCTCAAACTAGGATCTCAACTCTAAGAAACAGTGAGCACAGCAAACCTTTATCAGCAAAAGCAAACAAAACATTTCCTCTTTGCCCTCTGAGTTATTCTTCTAATTACACTCAGTTTTAAAATAGCAGAACTTAGAAAAGCTAAAGTACGTGGCTACTGATAAACAGTGTATTTTTATACTCTGTTATCCCCTTCTGATCCTTTCCCCCCTCTACTACTTATAATGACATTAATTAACGCCCAGCCGCCCACCAGCTGATTAGAGAGCACGTGAGGGAATCATTGTACCTAAACTAGGCTCTGTGCAACAGTTTTAACAGTTGTGAGAGAGATGTCCAGCTGAGGTAGTACAACAACAACTTCACGCAGTGCTTTTAAAAAACAAAACCAAACAAAAAAAGAAGAAAATCCCCTTTTATGCTCCTCACACTGCAGAGACAAGCGCTGCAGCTGCACATGTACCGCCATCATTGCAATACAAATGTAGCAAAACACGTGCCTTTGCGTGTTACATGATCACACATTAGTACAGTGATTTAAACATTTGAATATATAGGGCCTGGCCCTTAGGTAACTGCACGCTTGCTGCTGACCTCTTCAGTTTCCTGGCCTGGAGGACAGAACAACCACAGAAGTACTCTCTTCCAACACCCCTGCTCTGCTCTTACCCAGGTCTATGCGTCTGCAGCTGTCGCATACTGGGAGAAGACTTCAGAAAACATAGAAAATGCCAAATGGCCAACTCTATGCATTACAAAACCAGTAACTGCCTAGACTGCCTTCTTCTTTGCGACTCCAACACTGTATTTTGCACACTAAGACAGTACTTTTCTTCTTTCCAGAATACACAATGGCTTAATGCAACCCAAATGAATTGGTTGATTCTGGTCATGGTGAAACATAAAGGACCATAGCTTATTTATTTTCTCAACATTTATTGAAAACTATTTTCTCATCTCAGGTACAAAGATGTAAGCTGTTTTTATCTAATCTGTCTCCTGTCATTTCTCATCTAAACCAACAACCTTCTCTAAGCTATTTCATTATCCATTGGTTTTTTCTGCCCTAGAATAAAGTTCTCTCTCCAGTAATTACAGCAAGCAGAATACGTTAATACTTTTAATCTATTTGAAAACATTATTTACAATGAACTGTATGTTTTGCTTTTGATTACTCCAACAGATTATATCTGTTTCTTTACCATGTCTCTGTAACACAAACTTCACACTAATGTTTTTATTAAATATGTAAAAAGAGATTAATTTACCCACACTCAAATCTTTCTGGATTTTCTTAAATCCATTGCATTACCTACTACTTCATAATCCTATTTCTATACAGCAGAAAATTCACAGTAAAGATTGATTATTGTAATATTAATAACACTCTTACACTCACTCACCTTCTGGGAAATTTTTCATATATGGATGCATCAGAAAGTCAAAAGTCTACTAGCTCCTGTCAGTTCCTTAGTTCAAAGTGGCAAAAGCAAATGAAGTTGTGAAGAACCAATTTATCTACTGCTTCATTTCCATTTCCCAGTACCTGATAAACCCAGGTGATAATCTTTAGAGTCAGGTGTAGAGGTGTAGTCACACTAATGATCTACCGAAAAAAAATCACAGGGGAGTAACTCTAATGAGCCAATAAGAAAAATCCCTCACACTCTAATTGTGACATTTAACATTTAATCAAATGTTTTCTTAATAACGTGTGGCAAATAAGTGAAAAACCATAAAATAAAGAATTTAACTGTTAAAATTCTGTTTGTTCACATTCACTAGCTTACACTATTAAATTCTCAATTATTCCACCTGTAGCATCAGCACTAGCTATTCTGTTACACTTTTCAAGGAGGCTAAAGAGACTGACTTGTTTGAAAGTGACAGTGTGAAAGGTGAAATTGAAATTGAAATGCAATTTGTTGAAATTGAAATGCAAAGAATGCACTGATTTGGGAAGAACAAGCTTAGCAGTCAGTGTCCTAACTCACTAACACATATATAATGTTATGTTAAAAGAGATCATATCATTGCATTGCGTCCAACTGTTTCACTATAAAACAATCAAGAGAAAATCTGACCAGGAAAAGAAAATGCCCTAATCTTTACTAGTTGCCTTTACTGATTTTCACAACTTTTTTTTTTTTTAAATCAATTCTGTCACATTTTGACATATCAATCACATTGTGATATGTCAAAAACCATGGTTGTATTTTGTGCTTTGATTTATGTCATGAAACACCATGCAAATGAAAAAGCAAAGCTTGGGATTAAAATGAAACTCTGCTTGAACTGAAATGTCATAATTTTCCCATTATATTTCTCTGAGGGAATTTTAATCAAAGTCCACGCAATGCAATCAGACATATATGGATTTTTTCCATAACTTTTCCCACTGAAAATTTTTGACAAAAATAGTCCATTCCTTTCTATTCTTGGGACATATTAAACCAGGTTTTCCCTACATCACATTTCTTTACTGTTAGTATTTAGTAATAATTAGTGTTATCCCTCCAACACCAAACATAACAACCAAACATAATATGACCAAACATAATACATAATCCATTGCATTTTTGAACACAAAGCATTCTTTGATTGTGGAAACAAAGATAACATAGAAAATTCAGGTTTCAGCAAGCATCTTGAGAAGTCTGCACAATTCATACTATTTACAAAGAATCAGAAAAAGAGAGCTGGAATGGATCTTAAGAGGTCATTTAAGTCCCCACAGCAGGATCAACTATATATAAAATATTCCTGTCAGATATTTGTCTAATCTATTCTTAAAAACCTCCAAAAGATGGAAAGAATGTAGTCTCCCCAGGCAATCTATTTCAATACTTCACAATCTTACAGTTTAAAAGTGTTTCTTAATATCTAACCTCAGACTCCCTCGCTGCAATCTACTTCCATTATTTCTTGCCCTAAGTACATTTGGAGAATCCTTTGTTCCTGCACTTTTCCAGTAACTTTTGACATCACTGAACAGTGTTACCATCTTCAGTTTTTTAAGTTAAATAAACCCAATTCCTTCACCTTGCCAAATATATTAATATTTCTAATATGAACAATCCTTTCTGTTCCTCTCTTCTTCATCCCCTATACAGTAGTTCAGTTCATGGAAGAACACAACAAAGGAACCTTAAAACTTACACAAAAGCGTTCAGCAATACAATTTACTAGACCACTAACTGAGCTGTATTTCTACAAAAGGGCCGGAAAACCAGGGACAACATACTCAAGCAAGTCTTGTTGCTGGTTCATACCTTCTTTTCACTTCTCCTACTAAAAGCTTGTGAAGGGGTTGCACTAGTTAAAGAAGGAGAGAAGGAAAAATTGTGCAAACGTACACCCACGTGCTTTACTGAACGTGGTGCCCTTGCTATAAAATGCAGTTCCTGAGGCTTCTGTGAAATACAAGCTCTACTTCACCCTTGCAGTGCATTATGGAATTCCACCCTGGAGCAGTCTTACAGCTTCTGGGAAAACAAGAGAACAACAGTGGCAACAGGGTGCCTCGTCTGGAGGACTAGCTTTACGCTTTAAAGCTTAGAGGTGTAACTCTAACTTAGAGGTGCGAATAGCTCAGACTCCTAAAACGAGGGATCTTCTTAACTGCTTAGAACTGCTATCTTCAATAAAAGGCTCTAAAACATAAATTTTACTATATTACTGATCTCTTCAATGCTCTCGCCACTTACTAGTTGGTAACAAGCTACAGAGTGTTTTTAGGTTGATAAAGGGAAGGGAATTGTGAATGGTGTATACATACTTCTCTGCAACAGTAGATACGTTTCTTTAAGGTTAACTAAAAGTTCATTTCCTCCACTTCTTTTGCTAGTCAACAAAACTAGCAAGTCACATCCTTGAGACAGCTCTACAAAACTGCAATACATCATCCTTAACCTCTTTGTAAACCACCTGTTAAAGATATTATGAAAGCTTAGGTAGGGTAATTCATTAACTGTTCGTTAAGCAAGTTGATAAACAGTTATCTGAAAGCTATTAATTACAGGAATACTGTATACTTGCACATTAGAAGTGATCAGAAAATATATTAACATATCAGGGTTGTAAACAAAACAAACTAAACAGTTGTCATCATTCCCAATTTCTCCGGGTTGGCAAAAATGAAACAAGTGACAGGTGGCATTGATTCCAGTCACTAGAGACAGCTGCTCCTCCTTCATAACCTATAGTCATGCTGGTTTAGCCCTAAACCATCCCATCCCCTTATTTGTAAGTCTAATTCCTTGGTTATGTATTTAAGAATGGTAATAAAAACTTGTTCTAGAAATTGCTTATATACTCCCATCACTCACTCCTATGCCCAAATAGATCGGTCTCAGGGCTATCTAATATCATGTTTATAATTACACTGAAAAAGTGCAGCTCAGTTCTAATAACCACAGAAAAACAGAAAAATGTATGTTGGAAGACACCTTTTAAGGTCACCTAGTCCAACCCCCTGCTCAAAGCAAGGGCTAACTTCAAAATTAGATCCGGTTGCTCAGGGCATCATCCTGCTGAGTTTGGAAAACCTCCAGGAATGGAAATCCCATAGCCTCTCTGAACCCCTCTCCCAGGGTTTGACCTCCCTCATAAGGAGGATATAAGGAAAGATGTTTCTCAGTATAAAACAGGACATGATGTGTGTGGGAAAATAGAACTTCACCTCTTAAAACCATCTAAGTTATACAAAGGCAAAAGGAGAAAGAGAAAAATTTTCTCATCAGAAAATGCTACCAGCAGCAAAAGAAAACTTAATACATAAATATTCCCATGTAAACAGTGTCCTTCCCTGTAGCCAGCCTGCATAGGATGGCAATGCCATTCATTTTATAATGCCCTAACATCATGTTTGAATTGTTTCTCTTCTACAGATACAGCAAATGAGTCTTAGAGACATTTATCATACTCCCAAACAAGATCTCCTTCCCTGTTAGACATACACTCCATTTTACATTAAACGTGATTTGGACAAGCCTGAGGGTGAAAGAGCTGCCCTTGACGCTAGACCTAAGAAATGCCCCAGAAACTTCCCCAGGACTGCGCCTTTGGGAGTTGCGCCTTAGCATTACTCAATAAATTGCTGACTCCACAGGAAGCACAACCCTACAGGCCGAGTCTGCTTTTTTGTTAAAATAACTTCCTTAGACTTATTGATTGATTAAGCACAGAAGCAAAATCTGTCTGCTTTTATTTCTCTTTCTACAGCCTCATTTTATGTAGCACACACACACACAAAAGTGAAGCTTCATTGCTTTTGTCTTTCAGTAGAAGAATATAAAACAGTGTCCAAGCATGACAGTAACCACCATGATGCAGACTAGCTAAACTGTACAAACAGCATAATAGGAAGACAGTTTCCTGAATTGAGACAGCAATTATGCCAGCCTTAGCTATGGAAATTATAGCATGCATAATCTAATTCCTTTTATTTTTCAAAGGAATTCAAGCCACTGAAATTTATGTAATTCATCCAGCTATTTTATTGAACAAGTGCCTATATTCATCTAGTCTTGCACATAACGGAGACAACCATACTTTCCATTTCTGCTTTCAAAATTAAAGTTACTGTAGGAATGAGTTGCAGTACTCACAGCTATTATTGCCTCCCCAGCCCTCACTGTGGAGGAACTAAAAGCAAAAATCTGCTCACACACAGAGTCAGCCTTATGCCAGATACGACTTTGTGAAGCAAGCAGGCACCAGCAATACACAGAGGCAAAGCAGGCAACGCGTATATTCAAAAGCTGTGCTGTCTTTTCACTGAGACAACTGAAAGTATTTCATTTAAACAGAATATGAAATAATTCTAAATATTGTGTGGAAAATTAATACTGACAGGATAAAAGTGATCGCATTTACTTAGCCCCATTTGCTGATTTTTTTCTAAACTGCAGATACTATATCAGAGACTAAAATGCAATTTAAAAATAAAGTCTCTTTGACATATGATCCTTGAAATGTTGAACATGACAGAGGCACATTAACCAGCAGCCTCAGTAGACTAGTCTGCATTTAAAGCTATTCAGTTCTATTAAAAAAGATAACACTTCTCAGGATGTATCTAAATACATCTCCAAACTGTTTGGACAATTCAACAGCTATGTGGGTGTTCTAAGTATGCCCTTAGTTAGCTATATAATTATACTTAAATTTCAACTTTGTTATTGCTGTAGAATCAAAGGTGTAAGGAAATTTACAACCAGATATTTTTACCACAAACTTTTCAACACTGTGCAGTTCTTTACAGCTGGGCTCATATGCAGATCTCAGCATAACTTTTTTGAAAGTTAAAGATGAGAGTATTCAAAATAATAACTGTGATAGGATCTTGAAAACATACACTGGAAAAGTGTAAACCAAAAGTCCAAATGTCAATGGAGAGGGAAAAAATAAAAAACACTCCTTGTGCCCATCCTACAACTATGTTTGAATGTGCAGGATCAACAGTACTGAGTCCATCTCGCTGATGCATCTTCCTGGAAGACTCACCATCAGTTTGAACTTAACATAGCAAAAGATGTGCTGCCTTTTTGGGAAGAGACTTTTTTCTTTCCCAAAGCCCTTACTTGTTTTAGCTGTCTTTCCACTGAGGATCGGGTGGGATTGGTATTTCAGTTATACAGAAAGCAGGAGAAAAGGTGGGTGCAAAGAGGGTACTTGGTAGAAGAAACAGCCGGTATTGCATGCTTCTACTAAGTATCCTCCATGAACCCACCTTTTCTCCTGCTTTCCATACAGCTAAAATTCCTGTTTATGCCTTCATCAGTATAAACTGAGGTTACTGTAACTCCTCCCACCAGGGCCTTCTCTATCATCTGTGTTGCTCTGCCTGTTCAAAATGGAATTTAACTGTGAACTTCAACTTTTCTGGAGCATAAACAGCTCCAAACTTCAGCAGCTATCTTGGGCTACTTTCCTTTAATCCATCTGGCCATCAGTAGCCACGCTCACTACAGATCTCGGCCTTCCTAACAACAGGAATTGCTTAATCTTGGCTAACAATGCTGCCTCATTTCCTTGTCCGCAGGCTCCTTACTGTTTGGGTTACTGCTTCCACCATTTCAGCCAAGCCAGTGTGTTCTAGTTTTGGCCAGCTGCTTACACAACCATTTGGCTGGATTATCATAGCCAGAGAAGGCAAATTAAGCTTTCTGTTTTCTTCAAACAAGCCAAGGGAAAACTGAAATCTGCACAACAGCAGATTTGACTTGTTTTAGCTGTCTTTCCACTGAGGATCGGTTGGATTGGTATTTCAGTTATACAGAAAGCAGGAGAAAAGGTGGGTGCAAGGAGGGTACTTGGTAGAAGAAACAGCTGGTATTGAATGCTTCTACTAAGTATCCTCCATGAACCCACCTTTTCTCCTGCTTTCCATACAGCTAAAATTCCTGTTTATGCCTTCATCAGTATAAACAACCACTTGACTAAATCTTTCTGTCCTTAGACTAGAAAGGCTTTTACAGCCACAAGAAAAACCTGTAACTCTTTGGAAAATGCTGCTGAAATTAGTTTTCTACATACAGCCTTACAAAGAATCATAATAGCAACAGGTAAAGTTTGGCCACTGTGGTAGGTAGCTGTCATTATTTGTTGAGTGTAATACAGATTTTTGTATAATTAATCAGAGTCATGAAATTGTTACGCTTCTTTTTGCTTGTGTGTTTTTTCATGCAAGCATACTTTTGTTCATGTAGAAAAGTCATAAGCTATGGCTGGAATTCCAGTGCCATTTTTAGGTAGAATTTCAGAGAATGAGAACTGTGTATCATCACCTATCATCTTCTACCTGGTCTTCAGAATAGATATTGTAATACCACATCCCACTACACACATGGGGCCTGTGACCACAAATCAACATCGGAGTAGCAGCTAAATATTTTATGTTTTCTGAAGAGCTCATGCAACCTAAATCTATATTTAATGAGTGCATCAAATATAAACAGAAGCAAATGTTGGCCTCATTTGCCCCAAACATCTGTTATTAATGTAATTATTTTTTCTTGAGGAAAATTCCTTGCTTGCTGTAATCAGATTCAAGAAAGTTCTTATCTGCTTGTTTCCTATTTTGTTTTTAAGTAATTTTCCACACAATTTGCCACAAAATTATAAATTATCACCAAGAAAAAAAGAGACATGCTTCTTAGCCCCTGCAAAATTGAGAAATGTATTTAAAAATCTTTGGTTGATGACCAGACTCTAATATGGAGCAAGCCCTGCTTTTATTTAGAGGAGGGAAAAGAAATAAAAAAATCAAACTCCTTCATTTTGCACATAGGGCTTGGAGGTTGGTGTAGCAAACCTTCCTCTTTGCCAGCATCCTCTTTTAGGTCCACCCAAAATATTCTGAAGTCAGAAGGAAGGAAAAGATGTGGAGAAACAAAAAGACATGGTGTAGAGGATGAACAGTGGGAAAATGAGTAAAAAGTTATCAGGAAAGTGGGATTGAAACAGATGTAAAAGTGAATTTAGGAAAGAAATGGGACAAAGAAAGATACACATACTTTGAAGAGCAAGTAAGAGGAGACAGTATTGTAAAATAATGAAGAAAAAGATATTTGGGTATAGATTGAAGAAGAGTGGATCATGTGAAATCATGGCAATTGAAAACCGAGCAGCCAAAGCAACATCAGGAAGCAAGAATAAGAGTTGGCATTCAGACAAGCTAAAATTAAGAAGAAACAGAGGCTGTTATACTGAAAACAAAAGGCAGTGAAGCTATTGGAAAGTGCTAGGAGAGGGGAGGAAGTAGCGTGGGAGAACTGAAGAGACAGTGCAGAGACAATTTAGACTTTCACATTTAAAGTGGTTCAATTACTTTTGAAAAGGAAAGGCATGGCTTTATTACTTTCAGTAAGTGGAGGAGGAGTGGGGGGAAGCTCTTCAGAGCATGATCAGTTCTGAATCTGAAGAACAGCAGATACAATATTCTAGGAACAATTAGTATTTTAATCATTTACCACATCACACAAGAAGTAAAACCAGACAATCCTGCAAAGTGAAGAATCCTATCCGAGCAACCGGGGAATCTAAGAATTTAATATAACACATTCAACATCAATTCATCAGGCACAATGGCTGTTTGTTTATGTAAAATAATGTAGCAAAAGCTTTATGAATTTTGGCTCAGGGACTTGGAATGTTTGATACTTGAAATTTTAATAGGTTTGAGAGAAGAAAAACTCTCCAATGAATAAAGCTGTTTTATCTTACAGGCATCTTATAAACTGTTTAAATAGAATTTAAAATATATTAGCCATCAGAACCAAAACTATTTTAAAAATGGACATATGATGAGTTTAGGGGTTAAGTTTCCCACAAGAATCTCAAATACATCACAAAAGTATTGTATAATGTATATAATGTGTCAGCTGCTTTTGTAGCTTTTACTAATCTATTTCTTAGCCTTTAGGGACCTTTGCTACTGAAGCATGCACTCTGTCTTTACCATAATGCCATCTCTGGATGCCAAGCGTTTTTACTATGGGAGGAAGCGGTGACGCATGCAAAATTATTATGTGGCTCAAAGACCTGTGACACAAGGTACAACAGTAATACACTCAGGGTTGAGCGGTGAATTTTAAGGCAAAACCCAGACTTGAGGGCAGTTAAGAGCCTTGTCACCACATCAAGGAGAGCTCTGAGTAGACGTGGGTGAAAGGAAGGTGGGGTGCACTGTTTGGAGGTCAGGCACTGGCCACCGGCAGTGGTTCACCTAAAGTGATGCTCACCAAGTTTGACCTTTTGCTGTCAGGATGATGCATGCTTTTGGGATGGTTTAAATGAACAAGAACGCTGCCTGCTGCTGCTGGACTCCAAAAAACAGTAGCAACAGCTCTTCCTTCCTTAGGAGATGAGGAAGTGGACTGCATCTGTCTGGGATGGAATTAACATTTTTCGTAGCAGCCCAAATAGTGCTGTGCTTTGGATTTGTGGCTAAAACAGCGTTGATAACACACCAGTGTTTCGGTTATTGCTGAGCAGTGCTTGCACAGCTTTGAGGCTTTCTCTTTTTCCCCACTCTGCCACCCTGGTTAGCAGGCTGGGGGTGGGCAAGAAGTTGGGAGGGGATTCAGTTGACCCAAATTGACCAAAGGGATACTCCATACTGTATGATGTTTTCAGCAATAAAAGGTCATGGGAAGGTGGGGGAATTCAGGATGTTTATGGGTATGGCGTTTGTTTTCCCAAGCAACTCATGCTTAGGTCCTGCTTTCCAGGAAGTGGCTGGACAGTTGCCTGCCAATGGGAAGGGGTGAATAAATTCCTTATTTTGCTTTGCTTTTGCTTCACTTATTAAACCGTCTTTTTATCATTCCCTCAGTCTTCTCTACTTCCTTCTATTTTCTCCCTATCCTGTGGGAGAGGGGAGTAAATGAGCAGCAGATGCTTGGCTGCTGGCTCGGGCCAACCCATCTGAGGAACAATTTTTTATTTCTCACAATATAGCTTGAAATTACGATCAGGAACAACGTATTGCCCCCACAACCACCATGAGAAATGCAGGAGCCTCTCTGATACCCAGATGCTGCAGCACAAATAGTGCAACAGGTTGGTAAGAATAATAGAAAAGCTCTTCCCCGTTGCAAAATTCTACACCACAACGTGCATGATTCCACTTGGAAAAAGAGCTTTAGGCCTTTATAAATATATTTAAGTTTTCTGACTGGCATGTTTGACAGATATTTGACTACAAGAGCCAGAGGTAGGGGAACAAAACACATGGTTGGAAATTTTACTGTGCTTACACAGCTCTGAAATATGATACTGTGTTGGTGCAATCTAAGGGCTCAGACTCCCAGTAATCTATCTGGAATGCTAATTAATGCTGAAAACATAGGAAGGCAGTTTAACATTCCCCCTGGGTGGACTTCCTCAGAGGTAAGGATTACTACATCACCAGTCTGATATATTTGTATGGTATTTCTCAAAAATATGGCATCTTCTCAAAAATAAGTATCCGCTTGCTGAGCTTCTGTGAACCAGTGCAATTTTGCCTGCTGTTATTTTCCTAGGGTAGGAACATGATGAAACACTGATTGGTATGATAGATCAATGTAGTACTCAGATGAACACCAACTGAAAACAGTTTCTCACCTCCACAGTATCTGTGCATTGATCTTAAAATTTTAGATCTTAGATTCAAATTTGGAAAGCACTTTAATTTCTAAATACAGCTGTCAGCAGACATCTGCCTGCCTTTGTATTGAAGACAGCTGGTGTGGGAGAGTTGATAACAAGGAAAAAGTGTAAAAGGAACAGAGTCCTCCATCATGATTGAGAGTCAAATATTAATATTTTCAACTACAGACAAGTCCAAAAAGCTATAATTTTTATCTCTTATTGATCAACACAGTCTTAATAAATCCTGAGTATGAAACAATGGGTAGAAGAGACCAGGTAGGCCATAATGCTATACATTCAGCATTAGACTAAAGAAAGAGCTGAAATATGTAAATTATGCTGCTATTTTCACTGGATCTTTTGTCATTATTCCTTCAGTGAATATGAGGGACAGAAGTGAGGAACTTCAAAAGAACAGATAACATCTGAAGAATGGACAAGCTGACAAAAGAGATTAGTGATGAGATGCAAGAGATCAGCCCAGCCAGATAATCCTCAATATCTATGTAAAAATTAAAGGAGAACGTGAAGGTTATGTTACAGGACTACTTTTCCCAGCAAGAAGCGTCTGAAGGACAACAGAAAAGAATTTAGTATTAAAGACAGTTACCATAAAAAGGTCACCATTAAAAGTTAAACAGCAGTCACTGCTGCTTTATAAAATGGGACCCCACATGCTACATGAACAGGACTTATTACATGTGAGGCAAGAGGTCTGTTCCAATACGGAAAATGCTAAGGAAGAGGAGAAAAAACAAAATAAAAATGTACATGTCAGGAGGTTGCTAGTCTTCATTGTCCCTTAATATTAGGCATCTCTCCCATCCAAGAAGTCTTGGCTGTATTTCATAGACTTTTCCTGTTTTCTTTCTTGCACGATTTTCTCAGTATGCTCTGGTGCTGACCTTGACTTCTGGAATCAACATCTTACTACTACGTATAGGAGAATTTTGTACTTCTCAAGATTAATACTTTGGGTTGTCTGTAGGCTTTCCCAAAGATCCTCAGTTAGGGCATACACCTTTTGGTTTATACTAAAATGGCTATTGCACAGTTGTGTGAGATACAGGCTTATTAGAAATACATAGTTTCTGCTGTACAATGTGGCGGCTGCACAAAAAGTGATCACCAATTTCCTAAACTACATTCACACACCAGGGAAATAACAGAACTTGTCCATTTTGCCACCACCACGTATCACAGTCTGACAGGCAGTATGTATTAACTAGAGAGAAAGAGCCACGAAAAGTGAGCAAGACACTTGGAAAAGGAAATCTTGCGATTCTGCACACGCTTAGCACTTTGATGTGCATTGGTAATTTGAGGCAGGTATGCAAACGAACTTGTGAATCGGTTCAGGAATTAGCCTTTAGGAATGACGTGGGACTGTAATGTCTTTTATACTTCACCCAGAATAGCAAAACTTTGATCTTAATGACTTCGTACAGAAACCATTTACACCTGGGAGCAGAGATTCTCATCAGTCCCAATACAGAGCCCACCGAGTGTTGCACATGCCTTGCTCAGAAACCTGGGTCATGCCACGGTACTAATCCATAAATTGTAATGCTTGTCTGCCTAACAGGTTTTTCTGTGACTTAATGCATTAGCGTTCTCAGCATCTGTGAAAGGTACTCAGATACCTTGGTGAATGCTGCATTTTAAAAACCTGAATAGGTAAGCAGTTTGATTATTTAGCATTACATCTTAGTAATACCCAAGTGCTTTGGAGTTTCAGGGAAAGTTTGCATGTGAAGAAACCTGTATGAGTGTTAGATGCAATGCATTAACTTGAAAAATTACTTCTGGAAGAGTCTGTTCTGTAGCAGCAATCAGATGCTGCTATATCATCTTATAGCTATCATCCTTCACTTAATTATTGTAGGAACAAGTTCATCAGACCATCAAAAATACCCCTTTGAGAAGCAGAACTGATATAAATCAGTGTAGCTCTAGTGATTTTAATAGAACCACACCGATTTATGCTAGTTCAAAGCAATAATTTAGGCCTTTTGTTATTGTTGAAACTCGTAAAATTATTTATTTTTCAAGTACATGTATGCTGGAACCAACAAGGGCTAGAATCATACCACATATAGCAGACAGCACTGAGCTATAGCCAGGCTCCCCAAAATCTCTAGTAAATCCCACAGTACTACAAAACATCTCAGAGTATGGCTCACTACTAGTGTTTTTGTTGTTTGTTTGTTTGTTTTGTTTTCAAATATATTTGAAATATGTTTGTGTTTACCACTAGTGTTGTTCATATGGCAGCCCGTACAGAATGCTGTTAAGGTATTTTTTCTAAACATCTGCAGAATTCCCCTGGCTGTAAGTAATTGCTAGTGCTACATTACCCTCTTTTTTTGTGAGGTACCTTACTTTCACACATTAGGTCAATTACAGGTAACTTCCACTATTGATTTTTTTTCCTGTTTCTGTGCCAATACCTGAAGCACAACTACAGATTCCTACTTTATGGAAATATATTTGCAACGTTTTCCTTGTTAGTTGGAGCTACCTTGCTTCTATCAGCCTTGGCTAGCAACACTTTCCAGCTATTTCAAAGTCTGACTACTACTTTATGAAGGGAAAGAAAAGGAGGGAAAGCTAGGATTTAGAAACAGTTGTGAACCCTCTTTTGCTTCCATTCCAAAGGACTATTAAAATATTTTAAAATTAATGTCTGAAAGAAATGTCATTGATGCACCTATAGCACAAGCATTAAGATAAAACACAGTGGCATCTAGAGTGTCCATTGACAATATTTTCAAGCAGTTGCAAAGATTTACCTTTATCGATGAAAAATCTCTGGCAGAAGAATTCTTCTGCACAGAAAGAGTAGAGAATAACAGAGATTATCTGCTTTTTTTAGGACTAAAATATGTGCCTTGCCATACTGTGAACCCAAAACACATTGTACAAACTGTATTACTGTTTCCCTAAAGGATCTGATTTGCCACAACAGGTAAGTATGTACATAACCTGGATTCAAGTCTCTCCTACTGGTGTATCCCTTTTTCTTAGATTTCTGAAAACATAAAGATTGAACATTACTCAGTAATACAGCACCAGGAGGAGCTGTCTGTGGCTGGAACGGTTTGAAGATTTCTTATTAATGGCTTCCAAGCATGTAAGTAAGGCAACACCAAAGGCCAGAAGTTTTTAGACAATGAGAAGCAAAGAGGGTTCCTGTAGTCCAGTATATTGACACAAGCTCATATGGGTTTGCTATGTAATTGCCTTCACTACAAGCTTTAATTCATAAATGGAAGCCTCTGTGTTTTCTACACCCTAATAATGAATCTCTTTATAAGTAAAATGATCAGAATATGTAAAAAGGTCCGTGCATAAGAAAAGTGACTGGAAAAAGGGAAGTTAAGTTTGAAAATATCAGCTTTGCCTGAACCCCTGGACAAATGGTTTCTGTGCTTTTCGTTTCTATCCAACTCTACTTTTTATTTAGATTGCTTTCTTCAGAGAGCTGGAATATTATCTCACAAGGGCTTTTCACAATCCCAGTGACCTTCATTCCTATTCCTCCATAAAGTTTCTTTTAAAAGCTGTTATTATCCTTACTTTTTTTTAAATCATTTTTCCCCAACAAATTCCCTCCAACCTTTATATATTCTTTTTGTGAACATTAGTGTTCCATAGTAAACATTTTAACATCAAAAAAGAATAAAAGGAAAAGAATTAGAAATTTATTCTAGGTACTAATTTTAGAGAGGGAAATTTCATTGTGTTATACACTTATTGTATTTGGAAGAACATAAGGATATCAGAGAGTGAGGATGAAAGTCTTTAGACCTGTCAGTCTTGCTATACATGTGGAGCTCTAGCAGTGTCATGACCTCAATTCCCCCATGATACTTCCATCAATAATACTAAGGATGTGGGTAAAGTTTTCAACCTCTTCAGCTCTTTCAGCTAATTTGTCACCCTCCAAGTCATGGAGCTAAGAAACTCCCAGGTTTTCCGTCTTCTATTCATATTTTATAAAAAAGTTAATTACAAGACTTAGAAGTCAAAAAGCTGAATGAAGCTCAGCTGATTTTAATGTAAGGACAATGAAAGATAATTATCTAATCTAGAGCAAATTCAGTGGCATGCTCAGCAAAAGAAAAGGTTTTAAATATTTATTTGAAAGTAGACATTTGTTGGCCAAATACTAATTTCTGAAAATGCTCATCTGATGCAAATTATTACCCAGCCTATACATTTTCAGTATATGGAAAATACATTTACAATGAAATAAAAGTATATATTAAAGCATGCACCAAAACCTCACCACCCTCTTTACAACTAAGTAAGCATAAACAAACATAGCATCCTTTTTTTGTTTAGAAACATCTCTGATTTCTGTCATCTACTATATTGAGGTACCACAGAACCCTACATTTTTAATAATCTTTCTAGATGTAACTTCAGATCTTCAAAGGTGTTTAGATCCCCAATTCCCTTTGATTTAAATGAGAAGTAGGCAGTTAAACAATAAAATGTGCTTGAATGTGAAAAAAGAAATTGTCACCTTTTTCAGGAAAATAGTATTTAAATGTTTAAAATATACCTTACATAACTACAATCAAGCAAACAAAATGTTATTACAACTATATAGGAGGAAATTTTCAGATGGTCAGGATGCTTTTTTTACTGAAATTCAGTGGATTACTCAAATGGTCATTGACACCAGGGGGTCACTTTTGCGGGTAAAATGTCTTGGAGACTTGTTTGGGCAAGGTCTGGATAATGAGAAATGGTACTACCCCACTACCTGTGAAAGCTTTCTCCCCTTCTAATCTGCTGTCACCTGAGATGTCTTCCCCTTTCTCTCTTCCCCCAGTCACCTTTGTGTTACTCCTCCTCCCCCAGGTTATGCCCACACTAGGATGTGAAACGGTCCCCACGCCAGCTAGCAGCGTTTCCCAGTCATTGTGCAGAGGTTAAGAATTTCCAGGGGCCATTCCCAATGGGTGTTTTTATTCAGCGCCCTGATTTTTGGAGACAAAGTGAACTCACTGGCATACATGATGGCTATTCATGTCAGTTGACTCAGTGCCTGGGGACACAGCATCAGCGTCCTTTACATCTTTGTCTACATTTACACTATTTCTGCCTGCCCTGCTTCTTATTTCTCCCATTAAGTCAGCTTTTACATATCCATGTCTTTCTGGCATGGGGAAGGGAAAGGAAAGAGTGAGGTGTCTGCTCCTGGGCTGCAGTAGGACAGGCAGGACAGGTAAATTGAAAAAAAGTGGAAAGAGGAGGACTGAGAAGTACTAGAGGTGAGGTGAATAGGGCTTTCTCTTCCTGCTGACACTGGCAAAGAGATGGCTATGGTTTCCTCAGAAAAGCTGCCCTCCGTTGCTGCACAGGACATCAGCAAGTGCAAAGGGTTAGCCAAAGATGACATTCAGGTTGGCTGCTTACTTGAAACATCCAAAACTTTTCTCCTTTGGCTTCAGCAATATAGTCAGTCTGCTGCTGTCTTTAGTGCTACTGCCTATTTTGCCTGCTGTTTGGAACCAAGCCTTCATAAGTAAGGACAACAACGAGAACAAAGATCTGAGGACTGCAGGAAGGCTCAAATGTCAAGTTAAGATAATTTTTTTTTTTCCTTCCAGAAATGAGTACTGCTAATGAAATCACCTTGATTAGTCTCAGAAAGAAAGTGTCAACATCTGAATGATATCATGAATAGATGTTATACGAGAAAATTCAAAATGTACATTTGCCATATTATCTTTCAGTTACGTAAAAATGATGCCAGTTGAATATGAACCTTTTAATGTATGATGAGTAGGGGAAAACCACCGTCTAAAAGTTCCGAAATACACACTAGCACTAATTAGTCTTCTGTAATAGGATTAAAGAGCCACAGTTAAGGACAATTTAAGCTTATTTCATAAAGATTTATTCTTTTATGGCATTTCTCCAAAGTGCCATTTCACCATCAACCTCTCAAGTTCAGTCAAACCAACCCAAAGTAAATCTTTACTAAACAATGAAAGAAGTTCAGTCTCTTTCTTCTTGGCATGCTAGTTATACGCCTGAAAGAACATACAAACTAACTGAAACTGCACTAATGGAATCTGTGTAGGTGTAGAAACATAATGTTAGGAACGCACTTTCATAAGGCAACAATGTATAGGTCCCACTGGTTTCCATTAAACTTCAAAGAAAGCCTAAGATTACAGAAGATATAATTTTATAAACCAGGACTAACACTTGTTCATGGAGCAATATTCAGAAGTGGATCTAAGCAAGCCTAAATAAGCCCACATAAAGAATCCGAAAAGATATGATTTATGTATTTTTCCAGCCCTCGGTCATATGTGAAATCAACTTGGGCTTCAGGTTCGCAGTCACTTGTTAATGATGCAGGTCATCCGATCCCCTTGCCCAGGCCGGTATACACTATGGAAAGCAGTACAGGGTGAACCACAGAAAAAACTCATGAAAAAAATCCAGCCAGCAGAAATGACTAAAACACGTAGATAAAACACACAAGAAGAGTGGAGAACTGCTTTCTACCATAGCTTTAGGGTTTCTTTTTTTATGGCTCAAGGGCATATAAATGACATTTTGATAAGCGGAACTCATTGTAACATTGGAATCCAAGTCTTGAACTACATCGCTTTCCATATCAATTCTAAACTCAGCCTCAAATGACTACTGTATTATCATAGTCTTCTATATAAAATACAGCAATTTCCAGAAAAATACTGTCCTAGAATAATTTACTCATCGTTTATATACTGTTTGGGTTTTTCAGAAAAAAATTGCAACAAGACTGAGGTATGAAACAAACATTACCTTTTTAATCTGAACATACTCCAACAGCAATGCCTTTTTAAAAGCAAATCTGGTAAGTCATGTATTTAAAATGTGCCCGAGCTATAGAAATCCTTCTAAGACTTTGAGTGACAAAACATCTAGAACAGTAGATCACAGGAAGTGGTGGGTTTCTTTGTTTTTTTGGTTTGTTTTTTTTTTTTTTTTAAAGATTCAGGGGAATAGCTGCCTAGCTCTTCTGCTTAAGTATGTTAAAAGCACAAAAATACATCAATGGTTGAGGCAGCAATATACAAATCCCTTACATTTGCATGTAAAGTACTAGGGTTTGGATAGGCAAATGTTTTGAAAAAATTCCTGCTTGTCATATCATAAGAGCCATTGCATTTTCTGAAACAGAAAGTATGATGCTTTCATGTCTGGCTATATCCCAATTTGGATAATTACATCCTACCTGCATAAATTGCATTGGCAGTTTTCATTAGGCATGATATTATTCTTTATTTCCAACCTTACATTGTTGCTATATGCTGTTAACACACAGCTTTTTGTGCTTCAGCCAAGAAGCAGCTGCATGTCTGTGAGGAAAAGCCCACATATTCATTGTTTCTTTTTTACTCATCTATTCCCCGCTGCTCCCCCAATCGATAATACATTGTAGTAAGTCTCTAATTTTACACACACCCCCTGCCTTTTTTAAGATTGTAAGATAACCTTAAGGAATAAATAATTTTTTTTTGTTGTTTTTCAGACAATTGTTGAGGTAGTTATAAGCTTTTTTGTGTTTGGTTTTGCTCTGTTTTTGAAAGTTTAGGTATTTGATTACCTTATGGCAAGAGGAATGAAAAATCAAAATGGTATTCCATTAGAATTTCATCCAAAACTAAATATTAAGAAAGTTTAGGAAAACCTAAAAGAAATCCTCTCCCCTACATTAACATACAACATGCAGCCCAAGTTCTGATGCAGAACCTGAGAAAATCACCACCTGTGTTGATGGACTGAAAACAATGGCAGTAAAACTGTGTCTCCAATGCAGAATCTCTTCTGAGAGCAATCTTTCTGTTTGTTTTGATATGCCTCTGCAGATTTAGGTTCATTTGTAAAATTCTGCACCAAGCTAGTCTATTTCTTTACAGTTATAGTACAGGTGCTTTTGCCCATAGTTTGCAAGTAAGGGTTTATGAAATAATGATTTTTCAACTTTTCAAAGTAAATTAATTAAAAGAGTAATTAATTAGATATGCATTAGCATCTCTTCTGAGATATTTGTTGAGAATAAGAGTCTGAGCAGATTTGGTTCAGAAAAATTGTCTGGTTTTATGTAGGAAAATTCAGATTCTGGTAATAGTCAGGAAGGCAGTTTGGACTAAATTGTTGCAAAGAACGAGCTCCCTAGCTTGTTTTGGTTTTAACTCTATGGCCTCTGCAATGCAAGACAAAGTATCAAGACAGCAGCATTAGCCCCATTTTGCAGCATCAGCAGCATAAATAAAAAGACAACTTATGGATGGCGCTCAGTTGTACATTCTTCACTACCTTTGTTCTGCCTGAAGTAGAAGTTAGATAAGGTAAGGTAGTTTCATCTTCATGTATCCAAAGATCTTGTTGACATTCCATAAGCTTGACTCTTGGAAGACATTTTTTAGAACATCAGCCTTGATGAGCTGAAGACAGGAACGAATGTGTTCTCCTGTGGCTGCAGAGTTTTTCAGACCATCTTCCACAATTCCATCATAAATGATAACCTCTTTCTGGTTATTATTCTCTCTCTCTTCAAAAGTATGATTAGACTAGAAGCCTATACCCACAGTTACTGATCCTAGAAAAATATTTTCTTATAAGTTTAATATATAAGAAGAAGGGAGAGGAGGAGGGCTGCGAAGGACAGATTATCCAGCACAGTCAATAATCAAGTCTTTAGGCAACTGTACTGAAAAAAAACCCAGCACTCTAAATGGACTTCCGTCAGGCCCTGAATTTTTTTTTTTTTTTTCAGCAACTTTATCGGATCTAACATAGTGACTTAATATCCCTTGGAAGATGTGTTATTGATAAAAGAGCTCCATAGTGACGTGACATCAATAAGGTAATTCCCAGGGTTGGAACTAACAGCAAGTACACAACATGGATTCACATTGGCAAGACCGTGGCTGTCCATTGATTTCTTGATGGATAACTGAAGAAATATCTTTCCTCTTAGTGGCACGAGATTACCGACACCACAAGAATGCCAAAGGCATTCTCTCATAGGTGCACTTTACTAATTCACTATATCTGACAGCCAAGGCAGACAAAGAAGCTGTAAATCCTTCTAGACAAATTTTTATCTTTGCCAATAACTCCTGAAGATTTCTACGAGATGGAGATGCCAGTGAAGAACGGCCATCACCATATGTAAGGACTGCAATTAGCCTTTCTGGAGACACACCAAATATTCCTTGAAGTGATGAACCTAGAGAACTTAATTGTATGGCCTTATAAAGACTAGCTAAGATGTTTAAAGACTAGCAGAGACATTGGGTCTTACTGTGAAGCCTCCGTCCTCTGTTGTAAAACCAGATCAGCAATGATACTCAGAGTAAAAACCAGAAATCACTTCCACTGATGCTTGAATGAGCTTAGTACACACATATGATTAAAACTAAAGAAAAAAATGGCAGCAAATGTGCTTGCCATGGAATGCTGTTTCATAGCTAGCAAGTCAGGTGAGCACTAAGAGTTGTGGTGGTATGAAAAGATGACTGACAGCCTGAAAATCTCGATGACTTGGTTAGCAATCAGTTGCAGTGCCATTTCATCTGCAAATAATTTTTTCCTCCCAGTTCCAAGGTGACCTTTCCTTTGGGGTTTGCCTCAAAGGTGGTAATGAAAGAGGACAGCTCTCATATTCTAAAGGTTGGAAAACACTTTAAAGGCGCTCAGTGTCTGAAGTTTTAGCTCTTTTAAATTAGGACTACAATTTTTATCAGCAGCGATCTAGCATTCATAATTACAGAGTTCCACTAAGTAATCAAAGAGCTGTTCTTTTAGCAATGGAAACAAATTTTCTGTTTTTCCAAATCTTAAAACCAAATATAACGAACCTACTCTACATTTAGGCCCATGCTTTCCTAAGTTTTTACTGGAAAGAAAGTAAAGCTCTATATCTTGTATTTGTACAGTCAGTGCAAATCTCCACAGCCTCTGCTGGACAGAGAAAGGAGTATGGCCAGGGTAACCCATTCAGAGTACTGCTGAAATCTCTGTTGTTTGTAAATTTTAGTTTCTTTTTTTCTGATAAAGCCTTTAAAGTTAGAAGAACTATGAATATTACTCATCATCTTAGACAGGTGAATCCCCAAGGCTCAACTGTCTCCACTGTATTCAGAAAGGATGTGCATTTCCAACATTGCTCCAGTGGATGTCAGTGGAACCTACAATTTGTTTTATTGTGTTTATTCTATTAAACAGTCTAACTCCTAGTTTTTCTATGATTTCCAAGCCATGATCTTGTGAGGTTATAGTAAATGGCAGAACCATTAAAGTATTTTCAAGTGTAACTCTGATAATGGTTTACGGTGGTTTGAATATTATGTTTGAGAACCGATCATAGTCCATTGATTCATAAAGTCAGGAATCAGTTCTGAACAACGAATGCTTTTACCATAGATACACATACTACTTCTAGGACTATACGCATTCTTTATTGGTAACAAACATGAATGCTAGTGACCTATGGAGTGCATAAAAGATGAATGACTATCAGCAGACAACATCTCCACATCAGTGAGATGAAGGAGCAACATTACAAAAAATTAATATTCAGGAAACATTTCAGCAGCAAAACTTGAAAAACAAAATCCCTCCCTATCAAGAAATTTTAGTGCACTAAGCATGCAAATCAAATTTCACAATGAAATGGCTATGATAAAAGCCTCTTAATGTTCATATGAAATCATAAAGCAAATACAAAGTGTTTCACGGACACGCCTTTGTTTTCTCAGTGTTTACTTCATATCCCTGCCATAAATTAATCAATTTCAGTGTAATTCCCTGAGAGTGCTCAATTTAGTGGCACAGTAGGCAATATTAAGAACTGCTTCTTACTTCAGGACACTAACAGGTTGCCCATTTTTACAAATTGGGAATAACACACTTGTATCTTTCATTACAAATTCTCTCTGTCCCATTTGTGTCTTATTTAACCCTCTAAGGCATACCGTCTGCACTGTCAGCCTACACTCTAGATTTGATGTTTGGGTTGAGGTGAAGTTAAAAACAAAATCAAAAAGATATCCCTAAATATTGAAATGTGATTAGCCTGATGCAAATCCCCCTCTTCCTCCTCCAAGTCCTTACATGATCTGACTGACCATGCTTGGGGGTACTGGGTTTTTAAAAAGCAGGTATTCAACAATTTCAAAGAGCTTCTTTTGTCTCTTTGGGGTGCCTCTAGAAGGAATATCCATCCCAAATCAGTAGCACTTCTGATTTCTGGCCAAATGCTAGACCACTCATTATCTCCCACAGTTTGCAATTAGAGCACCTTTTTCCTCTCAGGGAAACTAAGCCCTTGGCAACGGATGGAACCGGAGCACTTCCACGGCTTCCTGAAGGTAAGTGACTGATCAGTCGACCCATGGCTTTATGAAATATCTTTCATCTTCAGAAGATTGTTGGTTTTAGGAAGTTTTCTTCACCAATTGTTTCACTTATATTCAACAAAAATGAAGTTATAATAATCCTAAGCAGATGGCAAACTGAAAGTTTCTCTGCCTCTGTCAAAGTTTACAAAAATCTTGAACAATAGTCTTGTTTTGAATCCTTGACACTTATTAATGCAACAAGTTTTCACTAGCTGACTGATCAAAATGCTTTGCATCCTTTGTATAGTAATTATTGTAAAGATTGCTGATACTATTTTTTTATTTGGCCGTAATAATAAAAATCTGTGACAAGAGGACATTGATTTCAAAGAAGGTATGAATTCTTCACGTGCATTTAAGCTATTACTGCTTCCTGAGGTGTACTGGGGATATTGCAAGATTTTTTGAGACAAGTCTCGGGCAATAGAAGAGCTTCAGATCTGCTTGGACTGTCTAAGCCCATGTGTATCACAGTTACTACATTTCTGTCAGCTGTCTCTGTCAGTGTCCTAATAAGGGGGCAATGGCCATCTGCCTGTGCTAACAGCATCACAGCTAACTGCTGCCCTATGACTGAATAAGAGATATCGGGACTTGATGCAGTTATACATGGATGTAGGAGGGAATGCTCCTCGTGGATACAATTTCTTACCAGTTGAGAATATCAAATAGCACTCACTCACTAAAGTGTTCTGGCTATCCCTCTTATCCACCTTAAAAATGACATTATCTGGAAGACTGCCATAACAATGTTGCTCTCCCTCTGAATGCCCAGGAATAATGGAGCAAATCTGAACCCAGATAAGGGATATCTCTTACGTAGTCAAACACCACCTCTTTGGTTATGCAGCAGTACGAAGGCGCTCTTTCTTCTTATTTTTAAACAACGACACTGTATCTGACAGAAACTGAAGTCTAATATATTCTGGCCAGAGAAATTAATCAGAGGAATATAGAAAGGATAAATACACACAAACCTTACATTTTGTCTCACGCCTGCCACCATCAGATGAATGTTTACTAACCATATTGATGCATATACATTTACTATCTGCCACCGTATAAGCTGAGAAGCACAGACCAACATATGCAAGCAGGCATATAAGCAATGACAAAGATAGACTAAAATATTTTTCAGCATAAAATAGTGAGAGCGCTTTATGCACTCAATATGCTACAGTTCCATTTAATTTCAAGAGTTCTATTAAGCATTGCTCTAATTGTACATCACTTATAGTTCGTGATCTGTGAAGGGGGATAATAGATGTCAAGTCATTGTGCTAGTAGCCATTCATTCAATTTATATTTTCAAAATCAAAATCATACACGACTCAAAAATCCTTATAAGCACGCTAAAAGCATCGTCACAAAGACATCTATTTTAGGCCATGCAGAGCTCAGTAACAAAACAAATCTTGCACTTCGTTTTCAGATCCAGGGTTATTGATTATTTTATCTCCTGTGCTGCAGAGTATGCCAGAAGGCCCTGCTCTGGAGGCAAGTTGCAATGAAAAGAGACAAGAATTTTATTAGTGCTAGAAGATGCATAGCTCTGTTTTGGGAAAAATTACACAGCTCTCCAGTGAGAAAAAATAATACAAATGAATGAGGCCTGACAAAAAGCAGAAAAAAGCCTGCAGCTGCCATAAAGTTGATAAACACTGAAAGGGATCTCGAAGATAAGCGTAATGATGCCTAAGCCAGCGACATTTCATTATTATCTCTCTGTAATTGTCTAGGAGAGCAGGTGAGTCCTTGATGCGTTCCCTACCATGCCGATCACTATTTTGCCAACCAAATTAGAGATGAATCACTCACAGGATCTGTGGAACAGTCTAGTGCAGCTGCTTTTGAAAGGACAGCTCCTTTTGACAAAGCAACACCTCCAGTAACAGCATTACTGCCAGTTTTATTACCTGCTAACAGCACCTAGAGAATTCATTGCCTTTATACATCTACATTTTTTAACATTTGGGAATGGCACAAGGAAATGTTGAATACTCTGTGAGTGGGTGCTGTTTACGGCACTGTGATCTTTAAGAAGACATGGCAGAGTCTCTCTCTGCTTCACATATTTTCCAACAGAAGAAAATAATTTGTCTGGGGATGTTTTGACCCACTGTTTTCCACTGACAGAAAGATGTCTTCAATAGACATAGCTGGGAACAGCAAACGGACTAATGACTGCTGCAACCCACTCAGGCATGCAGGCACTCCCTCCCCATCACCATTTGTGAAAGGGCAAAAATCAGTGTTGTCTCAGCGCGGAAAGAAAAGGTGTTTAGGTAAGTGGGTATATGCTCCTTACCCCCACGGGCAAAGGTGACGGTTGGACATCAGCTCTATTTTTAAAAAACCTTGATAAGTAGCAAACACAGCTGTACAAAACCAAATTTGTCCATAAGCTAACATTTTCAAAATCTCGCTCGGCTCCCTCTTGGACCAATTTACTGAACGCTGACTCAGAACATTGGGTCTGTTTTTCACCTACTCTCTGCATAGAGAAAGTGATTCAATTTCTTATGAATTAATTTCTTCTCACTCCACAAATTCTTATGTATCTTGGTGTTTTAAATTACTTCTTTCTAAAAATAGTATATTAGCATCAATCCTGTTCCCTTTCTTCCAGGGTTTTATACACCTTGATGATACCTGCCGCCCCCCCCCCCCCCCCCCAGTCCCTCTAGAGCTTCACAGATCAAATTTGGCTAATCTTTCACATCTTGCAGACTGTAAATTGGAGGTCTCTGCTGCAACCTAATCTCAGCCATGTCCTTCTTATTATAAGGTCACTGGAAATGCACAAATTACTCCAAATGCAATTTTATTATTTCTTCAATTTATGCCAAAATAATTTAAAATTAATTATAAGCATAATTGTCTATTTACAAGCCTTACCTCTTTTTTCTGCTGCCATGTAGTATTCTATGCAGGCTGTATTACCTACAAATACTTTTCTTAAGTTAAAGTCTGCATTTCTCTCCCTTTTCCTGTTGTAGTGTGTGTATTATTACTTTTGGGTGTCAGTTTCATTGCCCTTTAAACTTTTATGTCTCTAATCCATTAAAATAATCCAGTACTGCTTTCTACTGGCATAGAAAGCAGTACTGGATTATTTTAATGGATTAGAGGCATACTGTATTTAAGGACACAACACAAAGTCTGAGTTACCAGCATCAACCAACCAAAGTTTGGTTTTGCTCGTGGCACAATCTTTTTGTAATATGTCCTTCTCCAAGGTCATTTACATATGAGGTAAAACACAGTTGTTTCTAAAAATGATTGATGCTGCCTAGAAATTCAGCCAAAATTTACTGGCATTTGCCCATTAAAAGAAACAACAACCAAACCTCACATTTTAAAGCACTTGAAATGTTCCTATTTGTGTAGCTTGATTTCACTTTTTTATAGCAGTCCCTTTTGTGTTATAGTAACAACCATTTACTTGAAATTTAGCTGACAAATACCATATGAAATAGTCCTATAATATGAGTATAACAGCAGGGCTCTATGGAGAGGCAAAAAAGGTTTTACAGGTACCAGAACTGAATGATTAAATTGTGATAAACTTTCTACAGATTCTTTTTATGATTTTCTAGAATCTGACAGGAGGGATTTAATTCTCTATTAAATTCTACATAACAGTTAAAATATTCAGGCTGATGTACGAAGCATACTTTGAATTATAAGTGAAATGTCTTGCCATTCATCAGCAATTATGCCCTTAATAAGTTCTGACTATTGTCAAAGCTTTCTAGCATGTCAGTGAAGGTATGCAAGAGCTGATCTCTACAGGAAGATTTATGAATTAAAAAAAAACTCTCCAGAAACCTCTCAGTGAAATCTGTCTTTAGGATCTATCAATATTTTTTATGCACAGTTTCATGAGAATTACCCAGTCTGGGGTCAGCGTGAATAATTCAAAGCAAATGCATATTATTCATCTCTTTAGGAAAATATTTGTCAGCAGATCACAGTTTCTCTGAATGTATTCATTACCACACAGAACTGCAGTAAGCACAAACTCTTCTATTAATTTTAGTGGACTCTGGATTAGATCATATTTTCATTTCCTCTAAATGCATTTTAGGTAGGATTTTGCTTGCTTAGAAAGATACTTCTACACAGAGCTCATTTACAGAGCACTGAGTATTTGCTGTTTGGTTTATTTGGGTATCATGTTGTTGCTCATGTCAACACGAATGACATGACACCATTCTTTCCCATTAGAGGATCACGTCTCTAATCCTAACGAAAGGGAGCATGTAAAGGTAATGGGATATTTTAATGACTCGAGAGAGGCTACGGGATGAACTGGATTAGGGTGTTTCACAAAATTCCCACACCATGCCAACACTGCTCGTTCCCGGAAAAACTATGTAAGTTGTACTTACATCACAATGTTATACTGACAGCGTGCAATCTTTATATTCAGCTTATTTTATCCTTGATGGAGATTTGGGGATCAAAGAGGCAAAAATATAGAAGCAATGGTGAGACTATGTCATTTCTGGGGTGACAGTGTTAGAGCTCACAGATATAAATTTGGGGTCCTGCTCCTTAAGCAATATCCCACATGGAAAAAAACCATCATATACTTAAAGTTTTTTGTCTTTGTGCCATGAGCTTAACAGTTTCTGACACAGATTATCAGTATGCATGGAGTATCCTGGTTAGAGTGGACAGAGGAATACTAATACCATGCTCATTTATGAACTTGGTGATGTTTTCAGGTTCCTGGCAAAATCTTTGGGTGTGCCTGCAGTACTCTTTGAAGGAAGAAGTTTATCATTCCAGTCTATGAGAACAGCTGTCTATGCTAGCATCCTGGGAACACATACACAGTATTCACCCACTGCCACATAGGATATACTACAAAACTACTTCTCACATACATTAGCTCTGAATCAGAAAACTTCAGTGAGCAAGTGCTTAACAACTCAGTAAAACAATTCTTCTCTCTGTGCCGTCTTGGCAAATGTACAGAGGTGGGAGTAAGGGCAGCACCAAGTTATATAAACAAATGCAGTCTTGGTTATCCAATGCAAAGCTGTAAGCTGGTCATTTGTCCACTAAATGATTTGTAAGATCATGTATTTTACTAACTACATTGTGTTTCTTAAAGATTCAAGAAACTTTCCTTTAATTTAGCTTTTAAGCTATTTGCTTATTCTTTGTTATTCTCCTATATGTGGATTTTCCTCTCAGAATTACCAACAGGTGTTGATGTTGATTTTATCTCCTTTGTGAGCGTGCCACATTTCATCTTTTAGCAGGGTATTTTTTAATCCTTTAATCCTAAACTTCTTCTCCCTTCACCAGTAATGATTTTGGATATAGGAATGACAGATAATCAATACTCTGCAAGCACTGGTCAATGCAAACTAAACTGCATAATGCTTCTTGAGTCACCATCCTCCAAATCTCAAAGCGCCTACAAAGATTCCAAATTCTTTACCTTATTACTTCTCTACCAAAGCTGTGCATTTGGTTCATTTGAACTTTCCGGCAGAGTTGAAGGAAAACTGTGCAGAGACTATCAGCTAGCCGAAGCCCACTAATTGCACTGTGTTCCCAGGACCCGATTACTGAAGTAGAAGTATAGGAGTAAAGTAGCTTTTGTTAGTTTTATTTCCATAATCACACCACCAGAGAACCATAGCTAACATCCACTTGCATTTATAACTGGAGACTACATTTCATATTGGAAGTCAGGGAAATAAGGGAAAGCCTAATTAAATGGATGTGGTTTGGTTTTCCTCCAAAGCTACGGTCCAGCCATATTTCATAGCTAGATGGACAAGATACAACCTGTCACCGTGCTCTGCAGTTAGGCTGGCAGCAGGTAGCACTTTCTGAGTTTAAGATTTGTCTGGAATAACACCGCACATATTTTACCACAACATTATGAAGTGATTCCGAATTGTGCAAGATTCAAATGCCTGTACATGCAATGCATATGCCTTTACGTCACAGGACTAAAACTGGGTAAAACATGCACAGGGGAACAGTGGCGGGAAAGAGAGAGTGAATGAAGCCCTCTGGAGATTTTGCTCTTGTTGTATGTATGAGAAGAGAGCACCTGCTAAAAGTGATAATGGCAAAAGAAAACCACGCGACAGGCAAACAGCCCAAACAAATTATGTTTCAAATTCAGCAACTCCTACTACACTTTGTGCGTATTTTTTAAAATGCAGATTTACTGAAGAATGTAAGAAATATCCTACTGGGCCTGCTCTTCTGATCAATGATCGCTCTACCCCACAAGAAACTGAGTACGCTGATCTACCCTGTCTCTCTGACTGTGGCAGTAGGAAAAGTTATTTGGGAGCAGATATCTGCAGTCTGTCCATTCCCACTTCCCCTTCCCAAGCAACTCCAGTCACTCACCCAGAAGTGGTGGATGGAAGAGGCTTCCCTACCTCTTCCTCACAATGTCTACTATGAACCTGCTGCCCACAGGTTTGAGTAATCCGCTGTGAACCTCACTCTTGTCTGTCTGCATTTTCTGCTCTGGCAACAAATTCCAGAAGTTCAATACCACCGTTAAAGAAAACAACAACAAAAAAGTACTCTCTCTTCTACATTGTAAATGGATTTCCCATAGTTGTGGTGCATGTAGCCCTCTTTATGATTTTGTTCACCTCAGTCATATCCTCACCACAGCATTTTCTTCTCCAAACCAACGAGCCCCAGCCTATTTACTCACTCTTCGATAGCTCATTTCTTATGCCAAGACGACTGTTACTTGGCTTTTCTAGAGCTACTAACAGCCCTGCCACATTCTGCCTACCGTGGTCGTAGCCCCAGAAAGTGTGTTTATCAGCAAAATAGAAAATACTATGGTCTGAGACTTCTACTGGAAGAAGGTTTTTTTTGCAAAGTCTGATATTATTTAGGAACAGAAGAGCTCTGAAATATCAGGTCTTTTTCTGATACCTTGGAAGATAGGACACACAGCTTCATAGAGCAAATTAGAGTAATACTTTCTGCACTCATGAAATGAAGCATTTAAAAGTGAAATAAGCAGAATCACATTTTCAAGAAATAATTGTTATCCCTGGAGTAACTCCAAATCCTCAAGAGCTTTGTACATTTCTCATGCATTCCAAAACAGGAAAAAAGGCAGATCTTAGTAATTTTGGTGAAGCTGAGGGCTACAGAGAATAACTTGGTAAACTGCATTATTAGTGTCAATGTTGATAAATACATTCAAATATTTTCTCATTTTTGCTGTCTCTGTAGATTTCATATAGATATAGTAGAAGGCTAAGAAGACACCATATCTGTAGAAAACAAAGATTATGAAAGATACCTAAAGTGGATCATTATAACATAACAACTGTATGTCCTCTGGGACAAGGATATATTACTGTGATATTACCTGAAATCCCAACACTTCAAGATTAATTTAGTATTTATGGAATACAACACAAAACCTGATCTCAGGAGACCTTTTCAAGACCTCAGCACTTTAACACAACCTATTTAATAAGTAAGAAATAAAAATAAATGCTAATTCTGCACAACTTTCAAAGCAAAGAACTATGGGACAGATCCAAAAAATAATTTAGGTGCTTACGCTGTCAAAATCAATGGATCTATGTAAATCTTGGCCTAAGTGTAATAACTTGGCAGTTTATCAAATCTATTTTGTTTAATGTGAAATTACAGGTAGTGTTTAATTGGTTTCTAACATCAATGCAAAGTATTTCTGTAGTCAATTTGCCAGTTTGTGAATTGAAATAAAGAAACACAAAAAATAGTAATTTGGGAGAACTTTGTTCTGCACATTGTCAAAAGTGGATACAATTTTCCTTAATTAAATCTAATTATTGAATTATGCAGTTTTAATTAGTTACAGATTTCAGATAATCTTTCTCACCAATGTTGAAAGTACCCAAACCATGTCACTGATATATGCGTTCCTTAGTACAAAACTTATCCTAACTAATGATAGCTCATAACAACATGAAATATTTTCTTTCCCTCTCCTTGTCATCTCTAAAAAGGAATGGAAATCCATTGCTCTTTCCAATTCAATATGGTGACTTTTGAAAGTAACCACTTGACTGACACAATACAATACAAAGGAGCTCATGCTGTTGTTTTTTTCATTCTTATCCTCCACACAGACTCTTGGGCTTTACTTAATGAAATGTCCACTATCTCTCTCTTTGTTAGCCAAGGGTGATCTTGAGTAAATTAATATGACAGACACTTTCCATAAGTAAAGAAATTAAACTCCTGAAGACTCCAGTACAAGATACAATTATATACTTACCCAAGAAGAAATGGTTTGTTCCCTGACAAGATTAAAAACAGAGTCCAGAAAGAGAACAATTTTAAACTAGAGACAAAAAAAAAAAAAAGAAAACCAGATTTCACAAACAAATCTTCACCTCAGATTTTCCTCATAAGGACAGAAGGTCTTTTTACTTGTCCATTTAACCATCAATAAAAAGTCACTCGTTCTAAATATATAGCATTATTATTGTTATTGACTTAAATACCTTCATCACGCCCATGAAGTAAACAGGACTAATGGTGAGACGGCAGATCTGAAACACCAAACCATACACTCTCTTGAGTATATGGAAAGAGACATAAAGGAATACAAACAGGACTAAGGTAAATTCCTTCACTAATTTAATTCAGAATTTACAGAAATCTGACCTCCTTACTAGACTGGAACATCACAGAAAAATGAAAGGTTGGACCATCAAAAAAAGAAAGGGCCCATATCCAAAACGAAGACTGTGAAGTTGCTATATTTTTATATCATCTTTAACAAAAGCACACTGTTTTCTGCCCCCATTCCACCCCTCCACCACTGGGCTCAGCTGGGATGTAATTAAAGCTGAATATATGCTTTTTCAATACCCACAAGTTCGACCTCAGGCATACTTTTCAAAGCACTAATTTTCATGTTTTATGTATTTACAATTCAGTTTCAAGTTTCAAATTACCTAAACAATATACTCTCTTTTATAGTTGTTTTTGTTTTTCAAATTAATTTGTTCCTTTTAGCAAAATTGGTAATGCAGAAAAGAAAAGGGAAAGGGACACTCTGGCCTTGATGATGTACATTTAGGAAAGAAATGGCTGAGAGCAAGAACTGTGCCACTGTGGTCTGCTTTCCTGAATCATCACTTCTCACCAACTACATTTGCATGGGAACATACATCTGCTGGAGAGCTGCTTTTTTATGCCTTTCAGTGCATGACAATCTAAGCTCATCAATGTACTAGAGGAAGGTAGGATTTTAGCCAGGAATACAACCCCATATTAGCTTTCATTTAGCTAGCACAAGGACGACAGCAAATCCAGAGATGTGGCCTTCACCGCATCCATCAACCTGCCATTTACTTCAGGCTAGAGACTACCGAAATCTGTGCTCTTTCAGTGCTCCTGCTCCCTGGTCAGGCTGAAAAAATGACCTGTAGTCCTGCATGGGGTAATCATATATTCATTTACTAGCTAGCAGCATCCTCCAAAATGCAAAAAAATCTGCAGGAGAAATGGACATCTTTGCCTCAGACATGCACTGTCTTTCCAAATGTTGTAAAATGAGCTAAACATGCCCTGAACTAGTGACAAATGGATGATCCCTTATCTAAAAAAACATGTAGAGTCTGAAATTGTATGATTGTGTATTATAAAAAAGGGAAACACTTTTCAAATGTCATGTATGGGATGCACATCCTTTCCTTTCTTCTTGAGGAATTAAAATCTGTGGTATTTACAATTCAAGCTAGTCATTACATTCACCAGTTCTGTGTAACCTACCTTTCAGATCTCTGCATCCAAATTTAAGTAAAACCTCCATAAATCTCTGTAGACTAGATAGTCGGAAACTACTCATAACAGCAAGTGTCTTTTCTTCATATAAAGCTATGTTTTTGCAATGAAATATGTAAGTCTGGGGTTATTATCCCAACTGTAGCATTACACTAGTGCAGCAGTACTGTCTCTCCGGTCAGCATTAAACTTGTTGCTAAAGTTTTGTTCAAGATGTATGCCACTGTACCATGCCATTTTTATACAATGTCTTTCAGAGCAACGTTCTGACTGCAGGTCCTTGCTGTGATGAACAGAAGGTCACTAGGTCATTTTCTAGCAATTAAAGTGTTTTCATAGAACAAAAGCTTGTTGACCAAACCAATCCTTTGATATTATAAAAAAAAAATTCCTCTAAGACTCAGTAATGGGAAACTGTACACTGCTGTTCTGTATGTAAACAAGATATTTGACCTATAAAACATCCTGAAAGTAGAGGGGTAATGGAAATAAGCCAAGTGTCTCTTCAAACCTCTCATTTTTACCTCTGTCTTGGTTGTCTCAAAGTATGAATTGAAAGTAAACTTGTATACAGTATGTTTCGAGCACACCTGGTTTAATTTTGTTGTTTAGACATACAGTAAGATGCAGCTATAACTTAGAAGTGAAGTTCACATGCACATTCACATGTAAATAAAGCTTCAGCAATCTCCCACAGACTAGCTGACTAATAAAATAATGAAATCAAAGTAGTAACAGTTTTAATATAAACAAACTTAGCCAAGGGTATACATCAAATTTTTTCACATGGGACATAACCTCTTCACACACAAATTGAGATCAGTTTGTCATTGTCTCATAATAAATAGAAAGGAGGGCAGAGGGTGGAATTGCAAAGAAATAAAGACATTTAGCACTGAACTGTTTCATACAAAGTAGGAAACAGTTTCTTGCTGGAAGAAATACTTTTGTGAAACACAGATGCCATGCTGTTTATCTAATGACAAAGCAGTTGAACCAGAAAGATGGATGGATTCTCACTGGCATTTCCTGCTGACCACATTAAGTATCATAGCTGAGAGATTTTTAGACTTTCCTGGAATTACTTTCCATAAGACTTGATTGAACTAAATGTGCTCTATGCAAATCTCTGAATATAATGAAAACTGGAATCAGCAAAAAGAGTTTTCCTTGCACTCACTCAAACCACAGCAAACATAGCTATGTAGCCTAAAACGCAGAAATAGTGTTTGCACAGACTTCATGGTGGATAATAACCTTTCTGTGCATCATCAGAGGATTTGGGCGTTTTCAGATTTCACTCTGAATTACAGAGGAAATGAGGTTGAGTTTCCACATTACTCAGAGTGCAATCAATTATAATACTTCGAATTAAAGCAACTATTTCTACAAATGCTCATCACTACCCTGCAACATGAAGTAGACATGCTAATTTCATTAGGACATATTGAAGCCTCAGTTACGCATGTAGCAATGCAGTCCTCCAAATGAGCTACTGTCAGATTTGCCTAACATTGCCAGGAGAACAGTCAAAGGTAACTTTGCTATTATAAAGCTTAAACAGGATCGAACGATAAACTGGGACCACCACACTGCTAAGGTCTTCAGCCAGCCAGCAACCACCCCCCCCCCCCAACCAACAAAAAAACCCAGCTACAGTTTAAATTGACATAAGCATCACTCACCACTTTGTGGCTAACTCAGTGGCTAAAGTAACAATGCAGAAAATTGCCTCACAGGACTTTCAGAGAAGAAAGAATACGATCGCTGTTGTTGTTCGACTGTTGAAACTATTGTTCTCAGAATACTTTAGCCTCACTCAGATCTACCTTTCTGTGTTAGTTTTTAAGTTCAATTTCTTTTCTTTTATATCTGTAAATCAGTTTGCACTAGCCTGTGCAGCCCTTCTCAAAGCACTGGAGCTGTGTAGATGAGCTGCACTGATTTACATCATCTCAGAATTGGACTCAAAGACTTTAAGTAGCATGCTGAGATCGGATATGTAACATCTATACCAGAGCATCTAGGATTTGATTGCAATATAATGAAGAGTCATTTAAGTAATTACTTTTGCATAAATTACTCTATGCTGGTATATTCCAATCTATAATTGCCGCACATTACAAGCACCATGGTTACTAATCAAGGGGAGACAGGAATTCAAGACCTGGAAAGAGCAAGAGAAATTAGGTAGAGCAAATATACAGTTAGACTAAAGAACACATTATTCATCTGCCATCTTGACATGTATCACAAGCAGGAGCATAAGAAAAAGGACCCCAAAGTGACACATCTACATACCCCAGCCCAGATAACACATACTTCTGTGTGTCACAGAATATATAAGCAAACTGACTAGATTTGATCAACGTAATAAATTCCCTCATCATGGTTTAAGTAAAAAGACAAATCAAGATGCCAACGTTGCCATGTTCCGTAATTCCATAAAACCCAATAACCTTAAAAGGAATTGTTCCACTCATTAGAGAAAACCCTGTGTCCTAGATGTAGCAGCCTCCCAGCCTTCCCCTGTTTTAGGAAAGGAGTATGTGGCCATAGCAGAAGTCCTTATGCTGATTTCCAATAGCAGAGGAAACCACCACACAGGACCCTTGGCAAATGCAAGGATAGTAACATGACGTAGAGCACTGGTAACCCGAGGGAAAACCCACCCATGCCACAGACAGCATGGGAGCAATAGCGGCTGCTGACTGCTGATGCATATTTGCAAGCTTTTTATGACCCTGGCCTGAATTGCAGGTTTCGCAGTCAAAGCCAAGGCAGTTTTGACTGGTACTCATTTTTCGTTAGTAACACTTGGCACAGCTGTTCTCTTATGAAACTAAATGTCTTGTGACAGTAAGCGTAGCATGATGGAGGGGGTCTGGCAGAGATGCCAAATGATCTTTGGCCTTTATTTATATGTGACATTTCCAGAAAAAACATTTTATTAGATAAGCCACTAGGGAGCAATCCTTCAATAGGTGGCCACGGCTGCATTCTTCTGGCAAAGAGAAGCTTCTGAGAATGCAAACCACAGGTTAGGAGGATATATTCTGCAAAGCAAAGTAGAAATGGAAGAATCGGAAGGGAGAATGCTTAAAGGGGAGTCATATTTGGACTGAATGATTCCTGAGGCGTCACCACATTAAGAGCTGCCCACAGCAATTATCCTGGTAAAGCACTGGCAATAGCCACCGAGCTCAGCTGTCCCACAGTTCATTGACTTATGTTAAACAAACCATCCATATGTCACCATTATCACAAATAATGATTACATACCCTCAGACCATATTAAAAGCAGAGAGGAATTTGAGGTAAATACAGGAAAATTGAAAACAAAAGAAGACCAACATGATACACTGAATTTCTGAAACACCACAACTCAAGATGTTTTTCTTTCACAAGTTCCATCTGCAGTCCTGCCTCACACAAAAGTATGCAAGTTACAAAGTCTGTAAGTTTACAAACAATGAAAAACAACATGTGGAAGAACATATCACGTCATTGATAACAGCTTCAGCCATCATCAGAAAAAAATCATGACCATGTATTCAGGAAACTGGGTCAAAGTCTGAACTGCTTCATTATCATCTGGAATGAAAAGGGATTCAAAGTTTCTGTGTAAGGCATGGAAAGAGCAATTAGTAATTAAAAGACAGAATTAATGAATACAATGTAGAGTGAGGAATACAGGAAAGAACAGCTTCCCGCCCTTACAGGTTGTGTTGGTGGGATATGTTGTCTAGCAATCTGAAGTTAAAGCTAACGAAGTCTTCTGTGTGGGAATAGATTTATATACACATATCACACATATAGCTACATAAACACATATGCCCAAACACAAGCTAATCCCTTTAATGAATCCAGCCCACAACAGTCTAATCATTACAAATTTTCTTTATAACAGAAGCTATATTCAGATGCACAAACACAATGCAATCTCACTTGTAAAGTACTACAAGCTTTATCCTTTCAGAACCTGAAAATAAGGCCTGGTTATTTTTTCTTCTTAACTTTCAGGTCTCCTTGGGCCCAGATTTTAAATCTTCCTGATGTTAATTTCTGCAGCTTAATTATGCTACCATGATTCTTCTTCCCCACTAGACATATAGTGTACAAATCTACAGAGAAAACATCAGTTCCTGGCAAGAGCTCTTGGCAAAGTAGTGATTCTTCCCCCTTCTCAGAGCCATTTTGAACATTAAGACTATGCACAGAAATACTAAAATTTGTCATGAGATGGTTAGGATTTGTTGAAGCACCCTTTGAAGCCCTGTTGAAATGTTTTAGTCAGGTTTTGAGCTTGGCCTTTTCCTTGAGATGAGCAAAAGTACAAGAGAAAGATGCAGAAGAAACAAGAGAAAACTACAGGAATGGAAAAATATCTTAGCAGACTAATCCCTCCAAACCTCTACCCTTCTAAAACTATCCTAAACAGATGGGTAAAGGTGTATCAAGCCAAAGCTGTTACTTTAGATGAAACCTGCATTAGATTTAGAAGTTTCTGCTGCTCAGTAGTACTATAAGTTGCACAAAGAAACAGCTTGCAGTATACTTATATGTCTGAACACTGCTGGCTAATATTGGGTATGGCCAACTCTTAGAAATTTCCGGTTGGGATTAGACTAAATATTTGATCTATATATCACAGCTGATATTATAACCTGTATGATATGAAGAAATTTTTTCCCAGAAGATAAATTAGTACATGGAGTAAATGAGATAGTGACAAAAGCAAAACTTCATTAAGCCAGTTACAGTTATCCAGTCATTATTCCATCTTGTAAAATTATCTTTCAATAAATACAGACTTCTGAAAATGAAGAAATGAATTAACATGAACAGCCATGTAACCTGAGCTCTTCCCTCTACTCTCCAAAATTAGTGATAACCAGTGTGATTTTTTTTTGCAAGCCTCCCAGCTGCATTCATTGTTACACATATTTGTATATGCATTGAATCATGAGTAATTAGTTGCAACCAGTTTAAAAATAAAAAAACAAACCTAGAAATGAGGCTATCAGGCTAGTCATGATCAGTGAAAATCATCACTGAGATAAATATTTCTCTCCCAACACCTCTGCCTATGATATGGAAAATTCCTGAAAAATATAGCATTGCATGCGTAGATTGTGCCAGTTGTCAAGTAGAGGAGGTTGTCAGCAGCTGAAAGGGAAAAAAACAAGAATCCCAGCTTTTACTAACAGAAAAATCCTTGCTTTCATTCTTCTTCCAATGAAAAATATTGCATGACAATCCAAGACTAAAAAACTGTTTTCAAAATTACCAAATTCACTTATTAGAATAGAGGCATTTAGATACTCAAATCAGGATACAACCAGTCACGGAAGCTGTTAATTGTCCAAAAGGACACAGCCCTTGTATCATCTTTTTCATCCTGAAATATGGTATCTTCTGTAGACAAATAAATCAGACATTATGGGGACTAGATTTACTGCAGTTACAGGAAGAGCAGTATTTGCTTTATAAATTCTTGCAGCGCTCTTTTCTTCATCCCCACTAGCTAAGCACTGGCTAAACAAGATGAAATACTGATATAGTATGGCTACCTTTGTATTAGTAAGCCATTAAAAACCTTGTTATTACTAAGACGTCAAAAGCAAGACAAAATTATTTTCAGTTGCCATTTATCTTTCAGTGGTGGCAGTAAAAGCTGCTGAATTTTCTCTCAAAAACAATTTCAGCTTCAGATTATGCCACTACATATTTTTATCCATACAACATCTATTGTTTTCAATACCCACAATGAGCCACAAATGCTTTTTTAGCCACAGATGTTAAGGGTACCTAAGATTTCATTTTAGAAGACCACAGAAAATAAGCTATGGTTTTTCACCTCTGTCTCCCTAGAGAACAACCAGGCTGCATGTCCTCTCTGTTCACCTCAGTTGTGAGCAGATTTTAATACACGGTCCATGTTACACCTGTAACAGAGCTTCAGTGGCCACGCAAAATAAATTTCTGGGCTTTTCTGTTTTGTATTACATTTTTATATTACATTTCTATGCTCTATTACTAACATAATAGTATAGTCTGACCTGCGCAAGGATATATGGACTGTCAGCGTCAGGTGAACAGAACAGATCAGGAACCAGAGGCATTCCCCCATCTTGTCTGCATTACTCACCTGAATTCAGCACGTGACTGCCAGAATAAATCACAATTTCCAGCTTATGCGAGATATGCTTTTTCCCAGCTCTTATTGTCAACAATTATGTATGTTTCATTTAAAATAAGCTCATGGAGTACTCAGGGAGGAAGCCATGAATTAGATTCAAAGCGCCTGGTTTCTCACTAAAAGAGAGACTTGAATTTTCATCTGCGAACAGAAAGATTTATCACCTAAGAAGGAGGATTGAAGTTTTACTTACACACTGAGACACATGGCCAGACCCAGAGCTATAACATGGGTATTTTAAAATGTACCACTGCTAGAAATTGTATCGTAGTAAGTCAGTATAAAGCATATTCTTTAGAAATCTCAGCCTCGGAATAACTCAGTTCCTCAGGCTCTCCAGTGCTAGCTGGTTGAAGGTTACCACACAGCAAAAAGGCTTGCTGGAGATCTTGTTGGGGTGCTGCCAGTTTAAGTTCTGGTGCAACAAAAGATGTTCTTTGCTATGAGGGAGACAAGGACAAGATGCAGCACCTGATGTGATCATTAGCTGCCTACCTGTTTGCTTGCATTCCCCAACAGCATGCAAGGCTTGGGCACAGAGGAGGGTTTGATACAACATGCAAACTCCAGTCGCTGTGTAAGTGATGGACTTGTCAAAAGATGAAACGTACTGGCTGCAAAATACTGCCTTATCTGTACAACTCCACTCCAACTAGAAAAAGCAGCTATATAAAAATGACACGGCAGCAAGGAAGGACAGAGAAGGAAGAGAAAATGAAGAAAGAGAGTGCAAAGAGGTAGAGTGTAACAAAGATCACCGCAGAGGATACCTTTTAAACAATGAAATGAGCTGAATGTCCAGAATTGCCCAGCTAGGACCCTAATATGACCTGTATATTTGAAATCTGTTTAAAATTGCTTGTGGCTTTAGATCTTTCTAGAGCACTAATAGGCTGGAAACATGTGGCTCTTGCACCATTTCTTTCCCCTCTGTGCATGGAAATGTAGCAGATGAGTACAAATATCTGAATGACTAGGTTTTGCACAGCAAACAACTGCTGAAGATGCAAGGAAACAGAAAGATGAGGACTTAAGCAGCCACAGGAAAAAAAAACAGATCGCAATCAAAAGAGCATAGCCCAAATATCTATCATGATTTAATGTGTCAGAATAATAATACCTCTATTAACCAGTCTAATCAGCTTCCAAACTAGAAATATTTCGTAAAAAAATATTTATCAGTGTTAAGGCAAGTTTCACATTCAAAACTGAAAAGACTTAACACCAAACAGAGAGAGTCTACATTACAAAGAGAGTAGAACTATCAATCTGGAAAATATTTATGATTCCCAGTTGAAGATGATGTTTAATGAAGCCAGTAAAAATGCAAAATTATCTTCTGACTGCAAACTCTCCAAAACATTTCAATGAATTTGTGTCGAGAACAGCCTGCTTTCAACAGTTACTAATACAAAACATTTGATTGCAGTCTTGGAAACAGGCATTTCAGACTTTTATGGCCATATTTTCTAAGTCATGTACACTTTATGCTACAAACACATCTGTTTGACATTAACTCATGAACATGATATTTAATGTGCACAATAAAAGACAAAGGGTCTAGCTGGCCATATGCTAACAACTGAACTGTACACCTGCCCTCAACTTCACTAGAGATCAGTTTATGCATCAAACTACAAACGCCTGGGGAATTTTGTTTTTTTTTTCTGGTTTCATTTTTCCCTCTGTATCTGTATCCCTCCACTGACTTACAAAATATAACAAACTTTGGGTCTGAGCTAAATGTTTTCTTACATGGTCTTCAGCACTTGGATAATACTATCAGGCAGGGCTTGCTTTTCAAAGCAACTCTGACAAATAATTGCCAGAATGCACTTAAATGTGCGTCAATCACGACAAACCTCACAGTCTGTAAATACGTAGGAAGAATTCATTGTGTAATTTTATGTGACACTACTCAGGATTCACAAGGAAAAAAAAAACAATGCCAGAAAAGCTATATCCTGTAATGATCTGCTTCCCAGTTACAATGAATCAAATGTAACTATGAAGATTTATGCTGTGCTATCAAACATTAATGTTGATGTTTCATGTCTTTATGCTGCTCTGAATTAATTTATCAGCAATGTTCTTTAGAAATGCTGGCGCTATGCTCAAGAGCTTTGTTCACCTTTCACTGCTGAACTCTACATTCTTAAAAGCAGTAACAAGCAACAGTTTTATGTCGGACACAATATATACAAATATACTTTTTAAAACATTTGAAATCCCAGTGTTACTTGTAAAGGCAGAGAATGAACTGAAGAATCTTTGGGGTTTTTATTTAAAAAAATGAAAGTATCACAGGAGTTACTTATCAATATGTACATTAAATTTATCAACTAAATCTGAAATATTTTTTCCTTCAAAGGAAAAAGGGAATCTTATTATTTCATGAGCATACAAGGCAATCAGGAATTATATCCAAGTGCTTATTATTTTAGATAATCCACGATATCCTACTGACGCAGACCTTCTAAATGGATTTTTTTGGTATAAACTGGGGCGCCCCTTGCCTGACTTGAAAACTTACTGTAACATTATCATTTGGGAATGAGATTCAGACAAAGCCCCAGACACAGGATAATTAGAAAGTAAACACCCTGCTAGCATATTTGCCCAACCTTCAACTACAATTGGCTAAAACCAGAGTGCATGTCCCTTAGTTAATGGTCCTTCAGGGATTTTCATCCTTGAATTTGTCTAATTGCTTTGCATTTTTTTAAAACCTATATAAACTTTAAGTATCTACATCATTTGGCAAGAAGATGCACAACATAAATATTTGTTGTGCAAAGAAGTAACTATATTTTGTGTACAAAATGTACTCGTGCAAGTTAAGTAAGTTCTTGGCTACTATTTGCAGGATTCTGAACATGCAACTGGGCCAAATAACAGATATTTGAGATCATTCGGGTTATTTCCATTCTGGAGAATATCTTATTATAAACTATAGCTACTGGGAGACTATAGTTAATACCCGGACCTGAATTGTGTGATAACAGGAAATTTTCTTTTCAAAACTAAGACTGAGGAGGATATTTTGTTTTAAATGATGGCTATTATATGTGAAAGAAAAATCATATTATTTAGCTTACATGAAAATAAATCTAGTAGAATCAATATATAATAATGATAATTCACATGTGCTGGAGGACCTGACCCTTTCATATTAGAAAAAGCCACAGATCTACAAAGCCAATATCTTGTGGATTATAGCCATGCACTCTCAGGTGTTATGCTGTAATGCAGACAGACTTGTTTAATATTCATTACTCCTCTTCTTGTTTACTCAGTAGAGAGGGTACTTGAACTCTAGTGATCAAATGGACTTTACAGACTAATTTCCCTTGGGTAGTCTTTTTGTTGAAATTCTTATAAATTGGTATCTAATCAAGGGAATAAAAGGGGATGGGGAGAAGTAAACAGTTGCAAAGCTTGCTAGGGTTCATGAACTGAAAAGTATTTTCTTTTCTGAGAGCACTGAAGTTTCAGACATCAGAAGATTATTTGAATTTCAGCCCTAAATTAATTCCAGTTTTCTTCTTACGTTTGCACAAGTGAGGAAAAGACCAATTTTTAAATTATCAGTTTCCTTAACATGAATAAAATGCACATTTATAAATGACTCATTCTGTTACAGAACATGAAAAACTCAGAAACAGAAGGCAGTCCTGCCATTCTATTGATCTCAAAGAGGATTTGTGACAAAAGATGATCTAATGAATAAAGTACTGCAACAGGTTGCCTCTGGCAGTGGCCAATAGCTGATGCTTTATAACTCAGTAAATAAAAACAATACATTTAGCCACCCATGCAATGTTGTAAGCAGAGGAGGGTTGGCTTTTTTTTTCCTTTTAAATTGATTTTTGCATCAACTGGCCAATATTTTCTAGCACGCAATTCGTTTATTTACTTTCACAAAAGTAACAATATACCTGTCTTGGAGGTGGTGGCCTAGAACCCACTTACAAAATGCATTTTTTTATAATACAAGAAAAACCCAATGCAGAAAAATTAAAATCATAATCCATAATTAACAAGGCAACAAATGAACACAGCAATATACCACCTTGAATAGAGAAAACAATTATACTTTTAAAGGCTTTCTTGGTTATCTTAGCCTTAGGGTCTTCTGATTGTTTTCATCTTCCAGGTTTTTCTTCTATTGTTTCATAATCCATCATTTGCCTTGAAAAACAATTTCTCTGCATTTATAATGCTCCTGCAAGCAGAAATGTTTTTCTTTGTTGTCTAAGTTTAATTTTTTACCCTACCAAGACAGTCAGTTTGAATGAAGCAAAAATTCTCTAAACATCCATGGTGAGCCAACAGGAAAAGAAAAAGGCAAAATTGAAGACAGGGCTGAGGCCACCTGGTCAATGAATTACATGTGTTTAATTGGCAGAAGTCCAAGGTATTATACTGAAGAGACCCGTCTAACTAAATGATTAGATTTCCAACCATTATTATGACTTAATACTGAAACATGCTGAACAGATTAACACTGAAACTTCTGCACTGACTTGTAGACATTTCCTTATCCTTAGATTCCCAAATGAGATCATGGATGGTATTTGGAGCATACCGAACAGCGCAACACCGAAACCTCCATAGTGGTTTACAGACAGTTCTTTACCCTCCTTTACCATTCAGATCTTGCATCAAAAAACAGCCAAAGCATACAAATAAAACCCAACAGCAAGTAAGCAAAAAGGCCAAGTGGCTAGGGTTGTAGCCTTCGAGTGAAAAGATGAGGAGGCTCTATCTTACTTTAACACTGGCTTTTTGTATGACATGAAACCCCACACTTCCCCTGGCTCCTATGTATTCTCCCACTCTCTGCTTGAGCTACACGTTCCTGTAATGAGTTTGTGCAATGTCTGCCTAGAACACTGTGGTCCCAGTATCAGCTAGGGCTCTGCTACCTTCTGTTGACCCTTTACTCATTCATCGTGGTTTGGTAGTGACTCCAAAGTTTGGCTGTGATTAATAACAGGAAATATAAACCATCTGGGAACTGAGCTTTGATTTGAATTAAAAAAAAAGTTATTTACCAAGCTGCACTAACCTGAAAAAGCCTATGAGAGCTCGCTCTTGTGTACTATTAGGTCCTCTTTTTGCCCTACAGTCAGAACGCAGAGTCAGAACCATGTTGATATTGTCAACTCACACTACTTCTTTAGAGAAGCTTTGACCAAATTATTCACTTTCCTAGAAGGACCATGACTTTTTTGTTTGGTGTTTTTTTCACCTTTTATTACTATGGTGAAGTTGGGAAAGTAGTTCTGACCCTGGGCGGTTAATCTTTAATGAAAATGCTGCAAAATGGATTTCAGAGCTGTGTCAAACATTACATGAAGGTTAACAGAGTTTAATAATTTAAACCAGTCATTCACCGAACATGATATTACAAGTACTTTAGCCTTCCACAAATCTGCATTGAGAGTCTTACATAAAATGCCCTGGTAGCTCACTCTTTATTTATCAACATCTCTATTGCTCATTTCACTTTCATGTAGGCATTTCTCAAAACTGCCCCAATGACTGAGTCATCAGGGTCTCATTTTCAAAAGAGACTTCAAGAGAAGTTCTCAAAATATCATAGGAGAATTTTGTCCCAAACCACTACTAAATTTAAATCTGAGCTGGCTCTTGACTGTCTTTCAGGCTGGTGAGAAATCTTCTGCCTTAGACATTTAGAAATTTACTTGTTCACCTGCCCTACATGGTTAGTCATGGTCTAGAAAGCCATGATCTGACACACTCGCAGTGTGGTCAGTACTATATATGAGTGACCCTGGAAAGCATTACAGATGACCAATGCAATAATGCTGATAAGCCCTTACTAAGAAGGACAGCTTAGACACACAGGCACCTCTTCCACAGCACAGTTTCCAGCTCCCAAGGTATCTCAGAGAACAGCCCACATTAGCTAGAAGCAAGGCCCAGCAAATGCCAACCTGAGGAGTGACACAGTTGACGGTGTCCACGTTTCCCTTGTTTCAGGCAGGGGTTAATGTGGAGCTGTGCTGGGCCTGTGGACCGCATGCCCTGCAGTCAACGGGCTAGATCTGCCAACTGAAACTCACTTGAAAGAAATCTAGTCAGGGTGCTCCAAGTTTACTCTAGGAGGTGGGTGGGGATGATTAGAAGATGGGATTTGAAAGCGAAATCCCCATCCAAACTGAAAACTCAACAGCGCCCGGCTCCCCACTCTGTCCTCCAGTGCACAATGCAACCATGCCTGTGTCCGTTTTTAAAAAAAAAAACTTCAGTTTTCCATATTCTGCAATGGATTTACAATTCACACTGATCTTGTGAAGTATAACCAATTACCAAACAAGCTCAAGTCCATCTACGCAAGCTGTAGTTGCTTTAGTATGGATCCTCTTAAGATTATGGTGGATGATTGAAGGCAGTTCCCTAAAAAACGTTGAAACTTGCATGTAACTAATTATTTGAAGCTGGCAGGACTACTAAAGACACCCAAAGTTAATAACTTCATTGTCTGTAGGCCCAAGGAAAGGAGTTAGAGTTTTTAGAGTTTTCAGTAAAGTTTTAATATTTCATCCAAGTGCAACCCATTGGGCACAATTTTGCAAACGCCTCAACAGGATGAAGTGCTCTGATGAGAAAAGTTGTGCTGTTGGAAAGCATTCATGAGGCAGGGCTATGGGAACTATGACCCATAAATTAGATGTCACTGAGCTTATCCAGAAGAAATCCTTCAACACAGGAGTGTATCACTCCTGGAGCAATTACTTTTCAATGGCTTGTTGGGGATTTTTTGGTCCTTTTAAATAATTTTCTAACCCAGAAGGGTCACATTAACTCCGAATGCTGGTTCTGTTGGAGCTTGTCCAGTTGTAAACTGAAATTCCCTGACCTTTGAGGCTCAGAGAAGACCTGTTAACATAATATGCACTGATCACTTTTCCTAATTTAAACTGTTTGGGTTTTTTGCTTCATTTTCTGAAAAACAACCACAGTGTGTGTAACAGACACTTTCAGACTCTATAAATTAACCTGGCTTGACCTCCAAAAAAGAAAAATATTTTAAAAGGGAAAAGGAGTAATTATTAAGCTTTTTGTCTGTGCTGCTTGTCAATCTGCATAGCATTATCTGTAATGCTTTGCAAAGCTTTTTTTGGAGGTCATCTAATCTTGTTAAATCTGTCACAGAGCTGCCACAGTATCCGACTTAGACGACACATTTGCACGACACAACAAGTCCCTAGCAATGGTGATAAATGTGTTTGTTTCTGGCAGTCCAGCCACGCAGATGCTTATTATGTATGTATGCCTGCATTTACATTATTTAATCAGCTTCAGAAAGGAGAAAAAGGTCTCAGGGACCCAAGATATGGTTTGCTTTTATATGCACTTACAGCCTGCTCGTGATAGTTGTAAGCAACCATTATTTGCTAGCTGATCCAGAAAGATCAGGAACTTCTTAGGGATTCCACACTATTAGTATTGTTACTGTTCATTTACATAGACCTAGCCATGCAGATGGAATAATAACCAAGAGTATCTTTACCCTGTCTAAAACACACCAACTGGAAACTAAAACATAATAAGAGACATCAAGTTCAGGGGAAGATAAATGTTGCTAGCTAGACTATTTGTACCAGAAATTTCCCGTGGCTAACAAAATACATGAAACTAGTAAGTGGACTGTACACAACTCAGCTGCTTTTACACAGCATGAAGGATTGAATTCATTTTCGCTTTAGGAATCCAGTCCATAGGCATACCAGGATCACAAAGAGTTGAGGGGAAGATCTACAAGCAGAGGTCAATCCTGTAAACCCACACAGACAGAAAAAAAAAATGTTTCAGGCACATGTAGGACTAAAAAAGACAATTAAGAAAGAAAGAAAGAAAGAAAGAAAGAAAGAAAGACACTATTCAGAAGTTTGCAGTTAAAAGGTAAATTGCAAGCAAGCCATTTAGTCTCCTGAATATGAGAAAAAGGAGCAGTCTGTATCTCAGTATTTCATAAATCCAAAAGCTAATATCAACCAACCTGTTTCAAGAGCAGCATAAGTCCATAAACTGCTACCAATTGAAACAGAAAACTTCAGTTTCATTATTGTCCTGAACTGGCATTTTTCACTGCCAAATTTTAATTACTTGACCATGCTGATTAGTATTGAAGATGCTAGCTTTTATTTGGTCAAACTTACAAAACCAGAAAATGCTTATACACATGGAAAATTAGGTTCATTATTCCTATGCCACATGCATTTACAGGTGAACAATCTCTCAAAACTTGTAACTGCTTGGAGATAAAAATATTTCCAGTATCTTCCATTTCAGCTCAAATTGATACAATAACTAGAAAAATGGAACAATACTAGCTACTGTATAGGAAAAATATCACATACTTGTAATGCTGCCGACAACGAAAAATGTTTTGATGGGCAAGTAAACAATGAATTTGTTACTAGTTACAGTCATGATAAGGAGTAGATGAATTAAGGGGACACGTTTTCATTTTCGTAAACTGCTGAATTAGCGCAATTACCAAAAGTATTATCTTAACGTAGCCTGTGGTTTAAACGCACTTCGCAATTTGAAAGACAATTTATTCAATTATGTCAATTTATGAAGAACTGAATCATGTCAGAATATGAAGAACTGAAAAAGACAAGCTCAGGTATTCTGAATACTGACTCTTGTTCTTTCATCTCTTGTGAGGAACTTCAGTGAATATACTGGTGGAACAACTTTTTGACATCCAGTGTTGTTGCCCTCTGTAGAAAGGTCTGTTTGCTGGGCTTACTATGCAGTTAAATCTGTTTCAAACTTTGTGTTAGACCTTCATTTTCTTTGTATGTGGTGGGTTGACCTTGGCCAGCTGCCCACCCAGCTCTTCTCTCACTCCCCCTCCTCAACAGGGCAGGGGGACAAATTAAGATGAAAAAGCTCCTGGCTTGAGATAAGGACAGGAAGATCATTTACCAATTTACCATCACAGCCAAACCAGACAGAACGTGTGGAAAATAATGTAATGTATTGCCAATTAAAATAGATTGGGATTGTAAGAAAAAGACAAAAACTAAACCATCTTCTCCCACTCTCACATTCTTCCCAGGCTCAACTTCACTCCTTCATCCCCAGCTCCTCATCACAATCTTAGCTATTTACAGCAGACACTAGACATGCTTAGGTGAACAATGACATTGTATTTTGCAGGAAAACACTGATATATTAATGCCGATTTATGCTAGTCAAATTCTGTACACTTATATTAGAAGAGACCTCTAAATGACAAGCTGCAGCCTGAAGATCGACTTGACTCCGAAGACAGTAATAAGTTACCAAAGTTTGTAGATTACTTTTACTCATTTACCTTTCCAAATCAAGACCCACTATCAAGTAAGAATTTACGAAAATTTAGAGGAAAGCAAAATTAAGAACTCGGGGTTTCATATTACCACATTAGAAATCCTGTTAATAACAAAAGCGTACAGTGACGATTAACACAAACACCACATACAATAATCTTCCCTGAAAATATTACTTTCCTTTATAAATAGCAAAGGACTGTTAAAAGCAGCATAATTTATACTTAACTGGAGTAAGTCTGGTAATTTCAGTGGATTTGCCCATATTTTACACGGGACACATCTAACAGCAGTTGATTCAAACCTAGCTTTTCAATCTGCATAATTGGTTTTGAAAGAATAAAAATCACAATTAATGATTAATTTTTATGTATCAAAATTACTTTCACTCTATTTCTAATGTATAGTAAGTTGTTCTAGGTAATACAGTAATATCATAAAAAGGATTTTGACCTTTATTCCCAAAGTGAACTTTTAGTGTCCAATAATACTTTGCCAAGAATCTTGCAAACCTAATAGATTTTTAAAAAGCAACTTCCTCAGATAGCATCATACAGTTTTTTACAATTACATCGAAATAATCACATAATTTTGCATGAATGTGAAAACAAAGTGGAGTACTGTTGTAACTCCAGAAAGATTTGTGTTTGTCTGATGGGGGGTCTCCCATCTTGCACAAAGTGTCAGCAACTTACTATTCAAATGAATTAACCTTCCAGGCAAGAAATTCACCTCAAAACAGACAGAATGGGGGGTGGGTGTGTGTATGTAAGATTGCACACATGTTTAAGGAGGCATGAAATACTTTATTTGAAATACCTCTGTACTTTTAAATAAGAGCTGATTGACAAAAGACTTGATCCAAAACTTTGATCACATACAAAGATCATTTTTTGCTCTGGTCTGCTCAGAAACATTTACAGGACAATTACCTTTGACTTTCACTTTGGAGCAATCTAGGATGTTGGTTAAAGAGACAAAAAAAGTGTCCAGCGTTAAGCCACGTGTATGAAAAGTGTAAGTCAGCCATTCAACGTTACTAACACTTTAAGTGGGCTGTGAACTAATGTAGCCATGAGCAAGGCAGAACTCTGGACCCAGACATGCTTTTTCAACCCTCAAAGAAGTTGGGTGAGGTGGGGGAATAGGCAGTGGAGATGGAAAAACACTGAGCTGTAGAAGAGATGGAGTTGACTTTTACTGGTAACACTATCATTCCCTCACAAATTTAGTTATTCCTAAAACTCTGCTTGTATCTGAATCAAATCACCCCCAGTAAACAAACTTGATAACATTTCTATAAGAATAAAAACCTAAAAAGGTTGGGAAAAAATCCCCTAAATCTTCCATTTCTCAGACTATTACAGAACTGATTCCTAGAGTACGCTTATGAGCCATCGACAGATTTTATTTTTTTTAAAGTTTGCTTATGCTACAGGTTAAAATAAACACCATCTCAATTTCAAGGTCTCCAAGGAGACAGGAAAAAACATGTTCCACTTTCAATCCCACAAATATAAAAATGTTTGAAAGTGTAAACTCTAAGAAAACTTTAAGGGAGTAATCTTTAGGAGATGATCTGAAAATCATTTTGAGAGACATCTCAGTTTTCTAACCTGCTACACTGGGGGAGATGTACGTTGATGAAGTATGTTCTTTTGTGATTTTGACAACATTGTATCTTCCTAAAGAGGTCAGGAAGAAGCACAAGAGAAATGACAGACTCTGTTATTGATCAGCTCGGTGAAGATCCTACCAAAATGAAACAGAAACTGTGAAAGATTTATGAACACTTTCCAATAACTATTTCTCTGCCATAGAGATGCTACATGGGCTCAGGCAGGCAAAGCTACTTAGTCATTCCAGAAATGTAGCACAGTCCATACATAAATCTGTAAGAGGATCATATAAAATAAGTGAATAATTGAATGAAAAGTCAATTTTTTTACCAGATGGCTTCACAATGACAAAACTAGAAACTGTAAGAAAGAAGCAGGAACCTGTACATCCATTTAAATATTACAAGAATCAGCCCAAACCTTACTTCAAGTTACTCTGAGATTAAAGAAGAAGTCTAATTAACTTAGCAAATATTTGTGCTGAATCAGGTTAGCTGTGCTCCTTCAGGGGAGGACAGGCTGACGAATCCATTACTGTCCTCTGGGCTCAGCGTGCTCAGTGAAGAGCGAAAGGTTGTGTTTTCAGGAGAAGGGCACAGCTCTGGCAGGGAGAAGGGGGACCCTTAGCAAAGACACCTGCTGATGGGTGGCTAAGTGTGACAGAGCAAGGGTATCAGAGCTGGGAAATGCCCAAACTGAACTCCACGGAGCTGGACAGTGTCTCTATCGATGTACTTTATTTATTCAATATATCTACAGTTGGACTCGATGATCCTAAAGGTCTTTTCCAACCTAAATTATTCTATGATTCTCTGTGTACTGTGCAGCATGAAGTACACATACACAGTTGCCTTTGAACACAAGCCACTTTTGAGTGCTTGTGACAATTCATTTCTGGGTGCTAGGAAAAAGCTCTGATGTTGTAGGCTCACATATAACAGCATGTGTTTACATGTACCATATGCATACTCTTTCTTACTATGTATATAAGTCCTATTAACCTAAAAGAAAACATGATTCCGTACTCCTTCGCATTTTCTGTTTCCATCTGAAGCTCAAAAATATGGGGGGGGGGGGTGGGGGGAGTGGCAGCGGAATCTAGTCTTGGATATTTCCATCCCAGAAGAAAAGCAGCAGCAGGATACTTTGCAAAACAAGCTGTCCCTGTGAAATTCCTACCTACTGCAGATTCAAATGGCAGCCTAAGCTTTGAATAAGCTTCTCAATTTCTAACATGCTTCTTTAGAAAGCTGCTGCACATCAGAGTTTCCAAACCTGTGTGAGACATCCAAACTGTGTATTTTTATTTTTCATGTCAAGATTATTGAATTATTCAAATCTGGAAATACATACCAGCAAAATACACTTGCCTCTTTGCTTTGTAATAATTTACCAAAGACATTTGATGCTGGAAGTTAATGATGCCACTAACTAGTTGGTTATACAACTTGTGCTTCTATATATTAAATTATTTATCCCTAAGCCATTGTCTGAATTTCACCTTCCCAGAAAACTCCCTCAGAACCCGACTGCCTGCATCTGTTCCAGAGACTTTTGGAACCCTCTCCCAAAGCTAAGACACTCTAAGACGCCCAACACATGATAAGAGGCCCAGGTCTCTAATATTTCTCCCACAACTTATCAACAATTTTGTGCACCATAGGCCAGGGAAAAACCGTGTTCCAGGGCTCTGTGTGGGTTTCTCCTCTTTCTTCTCCCTTTTAAAGAAATTCTCAAATTTCTTTAAATAACAGGATCCCTTGTTTACTTTTGTTACATGCGGGTCCGGGCCACTCAACTCTGCTTTTTTATCATAGTATTCCTAATTCTTTCCTTTCTATATGAGGAGATGTCATTTAAATTTATATTTAAATATGCCAAGTTAAAAGGTAGTAATGATAAGCTGCAAGTATCAGTGGCTTCCACTAGTTAGATCTTGTTCTGTATCCAGAGTCAATTATATAGGTGGTGGAACCTGCCACTTCCCTGAACGAATGGCAGATCACAAGGATGACCCCCAGTTCATGTTAGGCTAGATGAATTTTTCCATACCTTCATATATGAAGATAACTAAAATTCACTGAAGATTACTTCCAATTCACAAAACCACAGATGTCTGGCTTTAGATCGGATAGAGCCGAAATCATCACGCACGGGAAATGCATATTTCCACAGCGTAACACATTTGAGGGTCTTCAGCATCCAAATAAAACTGATGCTGTTCCTTTCAGCAAAGTGCTGCAAACTTAGGGGAGTGTGTGTCTTCGGCAGCACCCCCACGACAAAACACAACACAGAGCTTTACAGGCTGACACTTTGAGGTTACCGGTGTGTGAGAACACTCGCTGGACAATTCTTTTGAAGATTTTTGTCTACTGTCTATCAGTAGCTGCTATAATGCATCTTCCATAGCATATGTGCAATACAGAGTCGCAACTTGTTGAACATTTGGAGATGCTTGACTGTTAGCTTGTAGCAAGCGCTGCCATGGTGTAGCATGTCAATAATCCATGTCACTCAGAGCGGAGTGTCAATGGATTAAAATATTCTCCCATTACGCCACATAGCACAATAGACTATAACAGCTGTGAATGAGCCATTGTGTCACTATTAAGTGTTTTGTCATGGTCTGTCAGAGAATACTAAGGAAAATTCAAGTCTGTAGATTGCTGGTAAGATAAAAAGCAATGTCTCATTCAAATACATATGAAATCTCCTTGTGAAAGAGTTACATGCAAAATTCCTCTTAGTGTTATGGGAATTAGCTCTATGAATTCCCCACACGCTTATGGCAGCAGGATGGACCCTTGTGACAGTGTGGCAACAAAGGATTTCGAAATTTGTTACTGAAAAAGCATTGAGAATTTACCAGTAGGTAGGCTTGTTGTCTTTCATTTGCTCTTTTCTTTGAATGAAATAGCAAGTTGTTTTTAATCCTTTTGTATTCAAACACCCAAAAGGCATTGGTATTTATCTTGCAAAACTTCAACTAAGTCATTTTTCCCCCCCTCAAGACCTCCTTTGAAAAGCACCTATACTCCTAAATCTCTCTTGCCCCCTCCTTCTGAGTATAAAAGGAAACATTTGTAAATGGGTATATACAAACTTATTTATACCATGTTAATTCTCAGGGCTTCCAGCAGCGACAGAGAGAGAGTATTTCCTGACACTTAACAGAAAACAGGACTGATAGAGTCACCCTACATCAGCGAAGCATACCCACGATACCAGTGCAAGCAACTCTGCCAGCATCAGGTTTATGGAAAGTCCGGGTTGACTGTGCTCATGGCAGGTTGTTATGAGCCTTTAAGCGGTCCCACTAAAGGAAGATAATGAAAGCTAGGGTGCATGAAACATGCCAAAGCAGAACCCGAAGTCGCTCCTGCAATGCCCATGTATGCTCTAAGATTACCACTGCAACAGGGTATGACAACCCCTATTGTCACAGGCAAATAACATGCCAGGGAAGAATTCAGCAATATTCAGAGATTTACCTTTTTGTCTTGCCTTTGCTGTTTTCAGATACAAGAAAACCAGCTACATAAACAAGTCTTTTATATGAGAAAATATTGCGTTAGTCCTTGAAGACCTCGTTCACTCTCTCTCCCTTTCAATTTATTCCTTTATATACTAATCTGTTGTTTCATACCATCAGAAGCCTCCAATAAGACTTAAAAATACATATGACAACTGTAATGTAATTTTCCTTCTTCCTTTAGACAGACGATCACACATTACAGCCCACTCTGTTTAGATTCACACAAAAACTAAATAAATCCTGTGCATCGTACTCATTTTAAATAGCACCCAATCTTAAGACTAACTGAGCTGAGGTAAGACATATTCAAGGTGATGTTGTATACCAGATACAACATGGCAGGGCACAGGCAACATTTTTACCAAGTCTACAACTCACATTGGGTTAGAATTAAAACTGCGTGATTTGCTTTGGGCACCCATTATTAAAGTCTTGTGTTTCCTTTTAACAAAGTTTGTGCTAAGTCTTTCCATTAAATTTTATGCAAACCACAAACAAATATGTCACCTCATTTTAACTCACAGATTTTTGATTCACGAGAACAATGGAAAAAAGAAAGTTAGTCGCCAAAAGCACTCTGATGATGCCAGACTGTCAGAAAACACATAATTTAGAAGTTTGTATAGTTTTTGGCCTCACATAACGAAGCAGAGAACAGCTTTAGCTGCAGGGCCATTCTAATACAGAAAGATGGGTTTTAATAATGGATGCAAAGTATTTTATCAGCACAGCAAGGAGGGATGAGGGTGGGAAGATGATGAATGACTTAAAATTCTGCAGGGGGCTTCTACTGATGTAGTTGTTTAGAAAGATGCCATGCTCTGCCACATTGCTTTCCCTTTCTCCAGGCTATAATGAAATGAGTGCAGCTAGGGAATCATAACCTCATGCAAGAGCACTGCATGGTCTTATCTGTCTTTAAGATCTAGTGCTTTACTATCTGCAGTCATGTGGCATCAGCTCAGAAGATGAATTTCTTCAAAAGAACCAAGTCAGAGTCTAGTCCCTTTGCCTGCAAGAAATGCAGTTTGGATTAGCAATCACAACATGACCTTTTCACTGCACTCGGAAAGACAGAGTCTATTAGGATACACCAGGTTTGTTTCAGACTCTTTACCTGCATTGAAAAACACTAGGACCTTTTCGTTAACTACTTCAGTGCTAAATATTCAAGGGACTAATTATCTATAATTACCGTTCTTGAGCTATATCAAATACAGCAACCCTACATGCTTGCGTCCAAAGACTTTCTTTTTTTGACAAAACACTAAGGTGTACTCAATCTCTTTGGCAATTTATTGCATGGTACTGTTCTGCCTAGTGCCTAACCTAGATATTGACCCTCAATATCAGCATTAAAAGCAGTTGAACTTCTATGTACGTATATATTCTGCTTAAGACCAATTCACATTGCCACCAGTGATCCCAGAAATGCACATTTACATTTTACTTTCTCTACTACCAAACTAAAATGAACAAATTAAAAGCTAAAATTTCAAATAGAAATAACTACAAGTTGGATGTGGAAATCTGAGCCTCACTATTTTAAAAGTAGCCTGCTTCTAGAGAGAACATGCACTTACGGAATATGGGGATGCTTCCACCATTTTAGAATCAACAATGTTGCATTTATTATACAACAGAAGTCATAAGGGCTTGATTTTTTTTCCCCCTTTTTTCCTTGTGCCAGCAGCTAAAGAAATACACAAACCAGAATGTTGTGTTTCAGTAATATATATTTCTGTTTTAAATCACAGGCAATAAGAGAGTGGACTTTCACACTGATTTCAAAAGAATTGTAATTTTTTTCAGCTTATTTTTGCTCATCATTTCTTAAGGAAAGAGTACTTCTCTAACTTTTAGTAAGACTATTCCACAAATGTTCCAAGGAAACAACTGAAAAAATCCAAGACTAATTAACTTTGGAATGTGTAACCAAATAAAGAGTTTCACATACAGTTCCTTGGAGCTTGTCACTGTATTAAATGACACATGCAACACTCCTAACAAATAACAAGCTGCAAATACCGTGACTAAAGCACATAGGCATTAGGCAACAAATTAAATCAGAGGAAACAAAGTGGTACTTGGTCTTTAGCAGGCAGTAAACCATGGGAACACCAAATGTTGCATGCAACATGTATCAGGTGTCAGGGATTTCACCCAGCTCACACTGAATGCTCATACTGGTGTCATTATGTGGTGTCCCACTCAGCTGCAAATCGGAGCAAACAAGCAGATCCTGAGTCACAAACCACAACCCCCCTAGCAAATTACACATAAAATATCCAGGAAGACACCATCAGAGAAGACGATTTAACAATATTGGAGATGCAAAGATTTAAAATTAAGCTGGATTTTGAGTGCAAGACGTGGAAACTATAGTAAAAACCGGATTACAAACAGGTTAGAGACAGAGAGAAACTGTAACACCCAGAGAGCCAGAGCCGGCTCCGCTGCTTGTGCAAATGAGAGTAGGTCCCAGCATTTCACCTGAGCTGGGAATCCGACTCGTGGCCCTCCTGAAGGCAGGAGATCCAGCCCATTATTGCCTTTGTACATTCATCTTGCAGAAAGAGCATGAACAACACAGAATCTCTAGTAACAGGTTATGCTTTTGAGGGTCTAAATGGCTACGTAGCCAGTCATTTGCTGACTGAATACATTGTGTTTAACTGATTTTGAACACAGTGGAAGAGGCAGCATCATTTGATCTATTGAACTGTTAAAGGTCGTTTATTGCAAATTTTAGGAAAATACGTGCTTAGATTAGATTCCAGAGAGTAAAAGGATGTGTTGACAAAGGGCACATTTATTAGAGGAGACCTAATTGCATACTTAACCTTAGGTACATGCTGTCTTAATGGCAAATGAAAATATGCCAAGCATTTTATATTTTTCAGAACAAGGGCCAAAGGCAACGGAAGAATCAAACTCTCAACACAGAGGAACCTTTTTTCCCTATTTCATCACAGCTAAAGCAATCTCTGGATAGCCTCAGATTAAAATATCTGCATACTAATAAACAAGATGCTTCACAGAAGAGGATGTCTGTTCTCTGCAGTCCCAGTTGTCCCACCCACCGCTCTGCATATATACTGCATTCTTATGCATCTCAATGGCAAAACAATTGTCCTTAGAACTAGTGGACAATATTTGGTAAAAATGGTGTTATATTTAAACTGTTTGCACCTTCCTGCCTTCATTTTGTTGAAATTCCTACCAAACCTTGCCTTTTCTACCAGTGCATGGCAAAGAAAAATGTCACACTGAGGGAAATTGCCTCCAATTAACCGCTATGTCTCTCAGTAGCTGCTAAAATCACAGGGGCTACAGGGACTTAAATTGTCCTCCAAGCCTTTGGAGGGAGGTGATGCATCATTATGTATTGAAAAATCCTTTTTGAGGGTAAAAAGAAACAAAACAAAACACCACCCACATTCACCCAAGAACGAAAAACTGAATTGGGAGAAAAATCACACCACTGGTCTCTCCTCTGCTTGAAGCTGATCACCACGATCATGTACCAGGGAATCGACTCCTCAGTTCCAGAGTCACTCCGCTGGCCTTAGAAGTCTTTTATGAACTAGTCCCTGGGGAAATGAAAGGGACAAAAACTCAGCCCACAGTCATGTCCATCTCTGCCCAACAACAAGGGACAACACTGGGTATGTAAGAGGAAACCTGCCTGGAAGGTGCCACGGGGAGTCAGAATTTTCCTCCCAGGGTGAGAGGGGAGGATGTGAGCTGCTTATTTACAGAAAAGACACCACGTGCTCCTTGTTCTGTGAGCAAGGATCGTGTCAGTGACCAAACAGAAGTGAAAACAAAAACTTTGTGGAAAAACAACCTGTGAAGCATCAGCAGCTGCGATCCAAGACAACACAGACAAAACCCATGTGGAGAAGCATGCGTGTCTCCCTGGTTTCACAAATCAATGGTTCCTTTGGGAGAAGAAACCCTTGTTACATTGGCCCACAGTGGCTCCTGACAACCTCGGTGAAAGAAGCGTGAACATAATTCAAAGCAAACAAGCACAGAGGATGGGGAACTGGCACACGCAGATTTGGATATTCACCCCAGTACATCAATCTTTAGGATTGTTCCAATCTTCTTACCACGTGCTAAAGATTTATACCAAACCCGGGGCTTGGTCCCACAAGATATTCAACTTGCTGAAGAATTCAGAAAAGAAGAAAAACTAACAAAACAATGAGCACATTTTTTACTGTCTTCCCTCTATCTTCACTCCCCACTTGTGCATGGGTTGTAGGGGCTCAACAGTAAGGGCTCTGTGTGAGTATGTGATCACAAACCCTCCTGAGACTGCCAGCTGCTGAGCAGGTGTGTGCTGTGCATGCACCCTCCTCTGGTAACACAAGAAACCTAACGGCACAGCGACATATTTGCTGGAGTCAAACATTGGAATATAAAATAAGCAAGCATTTGAATACTAGCAAAATAACTTAAGATCCTGGTAATTTATCCAACTGAATATTAACTATGCTTCTTCCTGTGACAACGGCAACCTGTACTAAAAATAAAGCTTTCTCTCCTCTTGCAATGCTGCTGTCAGCAGATATACAGAGACTGAATTTCAGTATGTGACAGAAGTTGTATTTTTGTATTCTCAGAGGTGTGAGAGTATGGAAAACAATAAGAATCACAAGATAATATGAAATACCAATAATATTTGAGCCTAAAATAGTGTTTTGTGTTGAGAAAAAACTGCACAAATATTACTTAATTCTAGCAGCACTTTAATAAGCAAGCACATATTTTCCTTCACAATTTCAGATGGGAAATGGGGGAACAGAATTGTGTTTTTGAAGCTGGACAGAGACACTCAGGACTCCAACTCATGTCTTTTTAAATGTCCCAATCAGGTGTGTATTAACCAATACCATGCATTTATTCTATTATCTTGTATTTTGAGACTTCACAGGGAAGGAAATGTTTGCTTGTTTTTAACAGCCTTCTGATATAGTTAGTTGGGCTTGGTGTTTTTAAAGGATTATCTCTGTCATTTGCATTTATTCTTGTAGATTTTATCAGCGGTGTTAGTCACCTCTTCCCTTCTGTCCATATACCCTTCTAAGTTTACCATGAATGGATGGGCAGATCATTTAATTTACAAAAAAAAGTATGGAATATTCCCAAGATGGGGAGGCAGGGAAAGACAGAAAAGCACTTTATTAATGATCCATGCATTATTTATCATTTTTATGAAACCAGTCCAAGCTGTTCATTAAGATCCAATGAAATTTTAAGGTATTCTGAGAAAGGTGAAAAACAGACCGTGCAGAGGAAAAAATGGTAAGGTTTCTACAACCATGAAAGAATACATGAAGAATACAGAACAGCAAAAGGGATTAAGAAAGAATTTACTTAAGAATAATTTAAAAGTTGACATGTGCCAAGGCTGGAACTGCAGCTTATCTGAAAAGTCTTAGTCTCCTATAAATAAACAAACAGGCAAACAAACAAAATCTACTTCTGGCAAGGTCCTAATCCCCTAATTTCCTGAAAGAAATCTGGTCACTCCCTGAAAGTTCACTTAATAGCAGAATGTGTACTTTGTGGTATAAAAGCATATTTAAAAAAAGTATTGGAGTTATGAGAGTAACTCTGAACACATTTGATGGAACGCAGTGCATAATATATTGTCTGAAGATGACTGTTAGCAACTCATTTCAGATACTGAAGGGATGGCTGAAGAAAAGGAAGTTTGACATTTCTCAGAACCTCAGAAGTCCCCAAAAAGATGGTCTGCAATAGGAGGAAAGCTTCATTTCTCTGTTCATTTCTCCCTCCTTCACCTCCTTTAAAGTTTCGTTCAAAATAAAACTCAAAGCTAAACCAAACCCTCAGTGGGTGAAAAAACGTTATGATTTCATCAGTCAAAATGGCAGAGCTCTTTTATCCCAACGAGCAAACTGAGCTCATGATTTGAATCCTGTGAGGGCAACTAAAGAGAACCTGTAACCAGGTGGATAACTTGCCTGAGTTGAAGCCTAATTTAATAGCCAGCATAGCCCTCTTTCCAGGGATCAGTCTGAACCATGGATCTGATTTTGAGGAACTGCAGTATTTCATAGTCAATCGAGTGGAAGCACTATTGTGAGATTAAAAAACCCCACTCAAAAAAAAACAAAAAAAAGCTTTCAGGTTGACATGTTACCATTTGGGAAATACTTAGCTACACTATATCCGCACTTTTCTTTCTACTGAAATTCAAGTACTAAAGAAGAAAAGTACCGTCAATTTATCCTTCCACTAAGTGCTATTTTGTAAGGTTTTTTATTCTCTCAATGTTTTCCACTTGCTTAGGTCCAGATTCTACTGCTAATACCTACATTTTGCATTTTGTCACAAACATCAGCATCAACATCAGAAACAGGACAACTAAACTGTTCTTATAACGAATGCTTTGCAATATTAGATTTTAAAAACTTGTCTGTACCCTTACCAAATGTCAAAATACACTTTAAAGGACTTCTACTTTTACTGCAGTTTTCTTCCATGAAGTATGTGTTCAGGCTAATTAAAGAGGCTCCTAAAATATTCTTCTTCCATACAGTAAAAAGTGGGTACAGAAAGCTTCCAGAAGAAACCTTTTTCTCAGTGATGATTACAGAAATCAATATATCACACATGATTTTTCAAGACCACAAAAACAAAACAGGAACCTCTTTTTTTCCTTACGGAAAACTTTTATTTAAGTCTAACTCAGAGAATACTAGAAATATTTTAATTAAAGCCTACTTTGTGTTACAAGCAGTCTGAACATTTAAATTCAAGGATAAGTGCTGAAAGTAGGAAAATATGCTGTTAGAATATCTTTGATGCTTAAACAGTCAATAAGGGTACAAGCCTCTTTAAGCTATTTAATTGCAAATTGCAAAAACTGCTTAATATCATCACTATATATAGTAAGTTGTTTTATGCATAAATATGTCAAGGTCATTTGGTGCCATTACTAATATATGAAGCCATTTCAGTATAAATGTTATTAATTGGAGGATTAATCAGTCATACAGCAATGCTTAAGCAACTTCTTCACAAACCTTGCAAATTCAAGGGTCACCTCTCCAAATATTTAAAAAGGACAATTACTTCTTTCCCCAGTTTATAAATCTCTCAAGGACACTAAGTTGGGCCCCAGCTATCAACTTATGAGGAATTTCTGCCTCCACAGAGGAAATAACTTCATACCTTTCCAGCAACAAATAAAATGGTGGCTGTTACTACCACTCTCTGTCCTCAGGAGGTTATTTCTTGCACATTACTACTCAGAAGCCCTTACTATGGTTTCGTAAAATTAAGTACATTCACCATTGACCACTTTAGCTTATGCATGACAAACTAAAAGGGACCAAGTGTGGCAAAGGACCTTTAAACAGGGTACTGTTTCCAGGTGAACAGTCTCTATAAATTTAATAAATAAATAAATAAAATCATAACTAATTATAGAAAAGGCTTATCTTAGTTTAACTACCCTAGAAGAGTGTCGCTATGTGAGACAGTCCTGTTTAATGGTACAATCATGATGATAAAAAACCCACTGTGACTAAACTAATGAAAGATGTATTACTGAGAGATTTAAGAAATGAATGAAACTTGACCTACCCTTTATTTTTTGCTAGTATTTAACAGTTTGTAGCAGAAAACCCCCAAAACCCCAAGACCATGATGCAAACAGAAGACTCTAGAAATGAATGAGAACCTTAGGACTTAAAAATTATTTTATTCCTCTTTCTACCAGAAATAATTCAACCTCTTGTTTCTTTCCAAAGGCTATTAAAATTGGAACAATAAAACCAGCACAGATGTTAATCACCAGTGTTAACTTCCAAGTTCTATGTACTGAGCTAACACACTCCAGAAGATACTAGTTTAAAATGTAATCCAAAAGAAATTACTGTTCTGTTTACTGGGAATCTTTTTTTAAAGGTTGATAAATTTTTCAGTTTTCACTTTACATTGGACATCTGATACTGCTGTGGGAAGAGAACAGCTTTTGGGTTGAAGAAGACAGGGAAAAAAGGGAAGAAATTTTTAAGCTGCTCATACTGCATTTTTTAAAAGTAGTAGGAGAAATTTTAAGATATTTGATAAATACTTTTTCACAATGACAGTCACTAAAGACTTACCTGAAACTAATTAGAGTTCAATGAATAGGCTTTGAATTAACACATAAAATGAGTGATTAAGATGTAACTAAGGTAAAATCTGAAAAGATATGTATTGTTAAATTTTGGAAATTCATCAAAAGCCTATTGTCTTTCCAGATTTCTACCATGTTTGCTGCCAATGCAAAATGGAGATGAAGAAAACAATATTAGGTCAACAAGAACAGGACCCCTAGTTTTTAAAGCATAAAAAAAATTAGCAGATATTAGAAATCAGTTATTTAAAGTTATCCATTCTATTGCAAATACTGTTCATTGAAATACCATTCATCTGCTTTTTTTTCCTTCACTAGAGCAACCTTCTCCAGCTAGAAAGCACAGACCTGATTTAATTGTTTAGAGATTGAGATGAAGCCCATATAAGTTCATGTTTTCTCATGATGCCAATAGGCCTTGGGTTCCTTTGGAAATGTTAAATCATAGGATTTCACCTCACTCAGAAATGAGTCATTGGGTAACACGCACAGTTCATAAACATTGGCAGCATCCACACATACAGAATACAAAGCCCTTTAAGAAATTAAATAGGTTTAATATAACAGTAATATTTTTCTATAGAATTTATATAACATTTTACATATGCACCTGTATGTATATGTAAAAATTTATACACACACACTGTATGTATGATTATCTACTTACTGTTTCTTAAGATGACTGTGCACCTGAAAGTATCATTTAATTTGAACTCAGCTAGCAAAATACGTCTGTCAAACTGTTACTCTCCGACCATTTTTCTTCTGCTGTTTACTCTTGCCTGTAAGACCACAACAGCTTCAATACACACATATTTACAAGGGCTGTAGTTTCCAAAACGGCCTTATTCTGTTCATCTCTTTTCCACCCCGTATCTATTGCAAATGCAAATCTATGACTCTTCTATAGGTGGCTTTAAATAACCTCCTCCTTTCCCTTCATGTAGCTGAGGAGAAGGCAAAGGGCAGGAAAGCAAAGCGTCAGCTCCTACCATCAGATACAGCTGGTGAGTCAGTCTCTTCATGTTAAGGCTCTATGTAAAATGGGGCAATTGGCCCAAACTTGTGCTGTGACATTTTCTAGGCAGGAAGACACAGTACACAGGTAAACTCACTATCACCTAGATAGGACAAGTGCTCTGCATGCTGTCTGTCTTTGGTTTTATGACTGCAATCCTTTTTCAAGATCCACACCTGAACTCAACGCGGTAATTCATCTGCTGTTTTAGACAGGAACTTACCACACACAGCTTTACCTAAAAGAGAGGTGATACTGGCAGCATGAGTCTGCTCTTCTTGGCCTGCTTTAATGCACGACACCATGACATAAAGTGCCTTTTTACTCTGAGGTGAGTTTGTTGGGTTTTTTTTCCCCTGCCCATTTCACATCTACTTTTTATAGTACTTGATGAGTCACAGCAAGACAGACAACTTAGATAAATTGGATCATAGCCAGTAAAACCCATCTCACAGCTGCTCTCTACCTCTGCAACAGAAACATCCTTCATCATAAGATCTGTTAAAATAAGCTGTCAATAAAAATTCCCCACATTTATCTGGAAAAGAGTTGCTTGCAGAAAAAGCCAGTAGCAATAAAATCAGAGATAAGGCATTGCAACATCAGTCAGCGTTCAGTGAGGAAACAGAATCAAACCACTGCTTCACATTTAATTAGGATTAGGCAGAAGAAAATACGGGGCCAAATATTCAGGGGTTGTAAATCACACTAGCTCCACTGAGTTTTACCTATCGACATCCACTAAAAACACCAGTCTCTTTTGCTGGAAATGAAATGCCATATACACTGATCTGGAACAGAGAGAAAGGTGTTTATACACATATTAATATCCTGTACATGCCGTCCAAAGTTTCCCTTTCAATACAGTGCCACACAGACATATACCAGCTTGCCCTGAGCAGGTCAGTAATTGCTACACAGAAAATGGCTGCCCCTGGTCCTGGATGTAGTATCTAGCTTAATTGCAGGCAAGAAGCTTTACTGCCTGGGCTGCTCAAAATGCTGGGTATGAAACAACACACTATTTCTCCACGCACTGCACAGCCACAGGACTAACCTTAATAGTCATTCTTGTTGCAAAAGCACTAATATAGTCTTTTTATGTGTGATGGAAGTAAGGCAGAGAGACAGTAAGTAAATTGTCCAGCCACAGGCAGAGCCAGGAGTAGAAAAGAGATTTTCAAGTCCCAATCTGTCGCTGCCACTTCTAGACCGTATTTTTGTTGTCTTAATGGTCCACTATTGATCCCCATATAGAGTTCCTTTCAGACTCCATATGTCTTAAGCAGAAAAGACAAAACCAGCTGATCTTAATTGGCACGAAGGCACTGCATTGTCTCAGACTGATCTACTAAGAACAAAACAATGTTCAAAACAATCCAGCACAAGGCACTACAGGCTGAGGAAAAAATAATTAATCTTCTGTTCTTCCAAGGTTTCACAATACTTCTTTTTGTTTATAGAAAAATACTTATACAGCATGTCTAGAATTGTATCACTACTGTTTAGCTGAGAGCTGGGAAGAGGCAAAAAAATGACCCTCAAAATACCAGTTACAAAAAGAAGCTGTTTCAGACCTTTGAAGTACCTTGTTGCCCCACATAAGCTTCTGAGGTCTCAACATTTGAGTAACTTATCCACTCCACACAAGTCCTATCAAGGCCGTTCAAGTTGGGTGGACAGAGGAGGTCTGGTTCTTTAAAAGGAGCAGGCAGAGCTGCAACTCTTCATGTGCAATGTAAGTCCTAGTGAAGTCCTCAAAATCAAATTTAAAGAATACTGAAGCGCACAGATCTCTTGCAGGCTCCTTATCAAGGGATGCCTATCATTCAGACATCACAGAAGATTAATTTGATTAGCTTCCAGCTTCATACCCAGCCTCTCTAAGAGCCTGAACAAGAGGGGCACGGCATTAGCTAGGAATGTCTACTCCTTCACTACGGACTGTGGAACCTAGTGAAACACAAGTGCTTTTCATTAATTAGATTGTTTGTAGAAAAATGTTTTCACTTCTGAAATTAGGTGTTAACTGAAGCCATATTCACATGATAGTTTGAAACCAGATTTTAATGTTTGAGGTTTGATTGCAAAACTGTCACAGATGACGTTGGCTGGTGCTATTTCCCATTGCCAATAGTCAGGGGGCTTGCATGAATATGAAACTCAGGTTCTCCCCTTTTGATCGGAGGCAGTTGAAGCTGTATCTCCCACTCTAACCACCTGGCTTGGGTAAGGTGCTCCCAGTTTCTCCCACTCACACTGTTCTTTAAAAAAATGGGCTTGAATATTTTAAAGAAAAAGGACTGCAAGTCTGCCACTCATCTTCCATTCCTTTTAAAGTGACTATGGATTTGGCCTCTGCATTTCTGTTTGGGCATCCTGTTCATCCAGAGATGAAACAGTGCAACCCACTCATCGTTTGAAATCTCTGTGCATTCATTTCTGAAGAGCTTTAGTAAAATTTGGTTTTGTTTACCATAAATTCCTTTTTCTAATCACTGATCTGAATCCTTCCCTCTGTGCATAATACTTACTTGAAGAGAAAAAAAAGTTTCAGTACCTTCTTATCACGCATTTTATTCTTGTACTGTCAATCAATACATTTTGCTTTAAGGCATTTTCCTTCACATTCTTTTAACCAGCAATGAGCTGAATGTTCATCAGTAGCTGTGGGATACAGCAAACAGAGAGCAAAACAAAGTGCAGGGCTATGCACTACTTCCTTTGGGAACAAGGGATCAAATCCAATAGAGAACTTACACATCTTTAATCTAACTTTCCAATGATTGCATCACAGAGCACAAACAGCATTCAGGGTCCCTACCCTGGAAATCAGCAGATTTCATGACTCCACTGACACTACAAACTGAGCAAGAAACAGCCTCAAGTCTGCAGATTGATCATACAACTGCCAAAAGTTCACCAGCAGAATTACACTGAAAATGCTGTCGATCCTTGTCACGCTGCAGCTTCCATAACGTGAAGCACCTTGAAATTACGTAGTCTACCAGTCAGAGCAGTCTCGTTGTAAGGCACCTCCCTATTCCCTGTTTGCCCAAGACTATATAATGTTCATTCTTCCAGTTTCGTAGCGAAACACAGCAGAGTGGAAGAGGCAGCAGCGATGCTGTCCTTACTCCCCTTGCATAAGCCATAACCTAGTGTTGGGAATTCACAGCGAGGAAAGGACAGCTCTTGGCTCATTCTTGCTCCTCTGCTAGAGGAGGGCTTAACTCTATACCTACCAAGGGAAAAATGCCCCACGCAGCACGCTGAGTAAGGAGCTAGGAGGTGCAGCACAGTGAAAATAAATCAAGGTTTACAAAGCAGAGGAAGGAGTGCAACTTCATACTTGAGAACTCACATGAAAAAAGCTGCCATAATCCCTTTTCCTTGGACTGCCCACATGCATCATCCAACAGCTGATTACCTGAGAAATCTAAAGCAAAGCCAGAATAGCAGTCAGGCCTCCTAGGCACTAAAAATCAAGCACCAGTCAGTGTGTCAGTGCTCCTTTCCTTGCAGTACCGTTCCACCCTGCAGTCTCACTAAAGCCCTTCAAGCCTCTTCTCCACTGGTCTGAGTGAGGTCAGTTCCATGCTCACCTTCCAGGAGCCTCTTAATAATGACATTACTCAACATCCATTTTTCCCTGGACAAGTTTGATGGAATTATTTAATAAATTTTACAAATAGCTTACTGGAGAAAAATATTATGCCTTTGAAGTCTACAGCATTTCCAGCAAATTCCTATCGTTATGCAGTGTGCTTTGTACTTCATAATTAAAACAACTTTAAAAGTAATCTGTTGGGTTTTATACTCAAGCCTTCTTAACTCTTATCTGTCTTTATGAGTAATAACAGCCTTCCATTTATATAGCATTATTATATGAGAATTTTCATGTTAAAAAATATGAACTTTCCACAAATGCACGGGCATTTTTTTGTCCATATACCTCATACAGGAAATTATTGAGTTTTCATATTGAAATTTGGTATGTACCAAAAATGCTGATGCGGACAGTTCTTATACTGATAAAAGGAGGTTAGGAAGTTTTACTTCAGACAGAAGTAGTCCTTGAATCACCCAGCTTCAGGAGGTTCCTTGTCTTCTGGACCTCTGTGAATAATGTTTCCAGAATTACATTTTCTATGGCCATTATGGTTGAATTTCATTGAAGTTATGATTACGTATAAATGTGTGTGTGTGTGTGTGTGTGTATTACTAGAAACGGTGACATGAGCTATCTCCTGTACTAGCTGTAGAAAAATAAATTTTGTTCCTCATGCTGATACCTTCAGGGACCTTTATAAAAACAACATCTCTTGCTGACTATAGCTCAACATATGATGTAGAAGATGCATAAATGTGGGTGTCTGTCCCTTATATAGAAAGATAAAGAAAGATGATGATCTATAAAGATTAAAAAAAAAACCAAACCCAAACCAAAGACTGTAGTAAATGTTACTTTTGGAATAAAAAGGTTCAAGAAGCATTGCAAGAATACCACCTTTATGCTAACATAGATCATCTAGCAGAACAAAGTGCTTCACTTTTATTGCAACAAAGTGAAGTTTAATGTTCGACTATATCATTTTACACCAGAAAAGGCTCAATAAACAACCACCACGACCACCCTCCCCATCAGAAATATATCAGTTTCATTGGACCTTGTTTCACAGAAGATTTTTTTCAGGCTCTGAAGAGAACTTTCATTGCACAAGAGCCAGTAATGCAGTACCACCAGGGTCTGAAGAGCTTCCCAATGACTGTCTTGAATTTAGGTCTCCCATATTAAGGTTAATAAACTAACGGACATTCCAGGATAGGTGACCATTGTACTCTACTGACTTCCATCTACTGTTGCTAGTCTAAGCTTCCTGCAGGGCACTGGATTTATTGGACTGCTATGATAATGGCCATTCCAATTTTTCACCTGCACTACTTTTCTGGAAAAAATAAAAAATCAACTACCTTTCATATGACTTGTTTTTTGGCCTAGCTGTACTGGGTCTGGCTGGAATGGAGTTAATTTTCTTCATAGCAGCTCCTATGGTGCTGTGTCTTAGGTTTGTGACAGAAACAACGCTGTAACACGCTAATGTTTTAGCTATTGCTGAACAGTGCTTGCACAGCATCAAGGCCTTCTGTGCTTCTCACTCTGCTCCCCCAGTGAATAGATTGGGGTGTGTGCAAGAGGTTGAGAGGGGACACAACCAGGCAGATGACCCAAATTAACCAGAGAGATATCCCATGCCATATAACATTATGCTCAGCAAAAAAGAGGAGAGGAGGAGGTTTAGGGGAGTTAGCTACCTTTTGCTCAAGAACTGGCTGGGCATTCGTCTCCCTGTGGGAGGTGGTGAGTGATTGCCTTCGTATCACTTGTTTCATGTTGTTTTCTTTCTCTCTTCTTCCACTTGTTCATTTATTACACATATTTTATCTCAACCCACAAGTTTTCTTGCTTTTACTCTTCCTTTCCTCTTCCCCTGTCCCACTGCGGGGCTGTGTGGGGAAGTGAGTGAGCAGCTGTGTGGTGCTTAGCTGCCTAGGGGTTAACCCCCAATGCCAGTATAGTTCAATGATACATAAAAATATTATTTCCTATTCAATTCTGCTGCCTGGAACTTAAGTCAAAAGAAAAGGAAAGATTTGCCTGTTCACAGCTGTCATAGTGCATGAGAGAGAGGGAGAAGAAGAAAATGGCAAGAGGTTTGGTGCAAACCCTCTGTCACTCTAAGCACCACTGAGAGCAGCAGACTGAGACAGACATGCAATGAATAACTGACTACTACTACTACACGTTTTGAAATGCATCTAGTCCTGTGTGAACCCATCAAGACACTGGAGATGTCCCTGTTTTGTCTAGTGGCTTATGTCACTGCTGAATTAACACATCATCATCATTAAATCTTTTGAATTTACTTGCCTTTAGCTCTCCACCCTTACTTTTTGTTATGCTTTCCTCTTCTGATTAGAAAAATATATCCTATATTTTCCTTCCTGAGAAGGTGTTTATGCTTTGTACTTCTCCTATACTTACCTCTCTACTTTCTTAAAAAAAAAAAAAAAAAAAATTAAACTGTGGTGATATTTATTTTATCACCAAAAATATTTCTCTCATTCTTTCAACCTTTTTTTGGATCTCATTTTTGGAGTTAAAGATGAAGTCATCAGTAGACTAGAAAATGATAGTTGCCAAGGATTCAAAGTAATGATTCAAAATATAGGTCAGACACCCAACCCGGTACACAAAAAACATTGGTATTTTGTATTTCAAATGGTGAGTTTCCCAAAGCTGTTCAGTATTATTTTAAAGAGCTCTGAACAGAAGGAAAACTTTAGGAAACTCTGACTTCTCTAGATTGGTTTATTAGATGACATCCTAAAATTTCTGATGACTTTCACATAGCTCCATAATACTGTATTGATGGGAAAAGTCACAGAGAGGTGGGTGGACAGAAAAATGGCCCTGTTATTTCAGACAGCAATTTATTCAAACTACTTACGAATCCTTGAATCTTTTAACTTACTGTCTCCATCCTTTTGCTCAGACCTTATTTTGCCTTTATCCAGTTTCCCTGGGTCCCAGTCCATGCTAGTGACAGATCAAAATACTCAGTAGAGATTTTTGAGGCTTTCCAGAACAGGTGGAGTACACCACAAGGATATGTTGCAGAGGGCACCACCTTCAGCGTGGACATCCATCCCTTCAGCATCGCATGCATCAGTTGTATGGGGAAGGGACACAAGAAATGTCGTCATGGTGGGGGGCCGGAAGTAGTCGCCTGGGACTTCCCCAACAGGTTAAAGAACTGCTAATCGTATTCTGACAACAAAGAAGGCGGAAAGGAAGATGTGAAGAAAAGCATTTGAAACTGTGGGCACACACCCACATCCCAGTGGGCAGGACATTTGCCAAACCTTTGACAAAGAGTAATGCTACAACAAAGTGGGTAATCAAGATCAGAAAATTTGAGATTCCCCCAGTAGCTTATAACTGTAACAACTTCTTATGACCACCCTCTGCCATTATGTTCACACATATTGAAACATGATATCTAGGTAGTTAGGCACTACACACCTGTGAAAATTCAAGGGTATTCAACATGAAAATACTGTTTGCTATAATTTTTCAGTATTAATAAGAGTATTTTTGATCTCCTAAACTGAGAGCAGAAGTTGGCATGAACTGGCTGGTGTACTTCAGGGACTTTTTTAACCTGAGGGCTGAGAGCAAAGTATTTGAGCATGCTCAAATTTCAGAGCTGCTCTGCATTTTCACAGGAAGCAACACTGGCCCATCCAACTGCACTCCCCCCAACGTTGAAATAGCCTTCAAAAGCAACACAGTTTTTTGGGCAAGAATTCTCAAGGATTACCCTTTGATTTCTCTTAAAAATAGATGAGATACATCAATAGTTTATATCTTATCCTCTTCTAACCATCTTGTAGTGTTCAACTTGGATGTCAATTTTCTTCTTGCACACTGCAAATATACACACTATGAGTATATAAATGTGAATTGCCATATGTTGTGCAATACCTAGTTATTGACTTTGCAAAACTAGTAAACTTTGTTTCTTAAAATCTACCCAAAAAGCTAGCACTTGAATTACAAGCAGTACAGCTTACTAGGAATAAACTATATTAAATACCTTCTACTTAGGCATAATGAATTATACTTTCAGAAACAGACCATGCAAAGGGCTTCCTGTAATTGTTTCACTGATAAAAAAGGCTCCATTCATAAAATGGATAAGCCTAAACTGAGAGCAAGGTAGCTTAAGGATTCAAATAAAGAATTCTTTCCAAGAGAGATAGACTACCAACAAGCCATTACTATAATCTGTTTATTTGTGATTTGTAAAATGGTGATTTTACCAATAGATCAATTTACTGATTTGAAACTAAACCTTCTGCACTCTTGAAGTCAGAAACTCATTTTTAAATGAACTAAACCTTATGTACGTTTCTCTAAAAAGCCTCTTTCAAAACAGAGGAGGGGAAGAGTTGACTGGATAAATGATTCCATTACCCAAGAACAAACACAATACAAAGCTGTTTATATTATCTTGCCTACACAGCACAGTATAACATTTTCCTTCTATATAATAGCATATTCTGCATTTACAGAACAGAGATATTATATGTTATGACAGAGCTGTTTTATCCTGTTCAAAAAATGACATGCATCAATGGGAAAATATCAAAAGAGCACAAGGAGGAGATTTTTTATTATTACAGACATGGTAGTCTGTCATAAATTAACAAGGCCATTATTAGCCAGAGCACCGATATATGCTCCCTGACAGGAGCTCATTTCAGAAGCTGTGACATCCTGATTAATGCTATATACTAGCACCGCATTTTACATGCTATATATCTTCAGAAAAGTATATCACCTTGGATAGGATTTCATCCTAGTTCTCGGCAGCCAACATTCAGGAGCTGGGTATATGCCTCAGTTAAACATTTGATTATGACTACTAGTTATCAGTCAAATCAAGGAGTAAAAAGTCTAATAATTGCTTTTTGGAAGAAAGGGTTTCTTATTTTTATACTATGGAAATAAATGCACAAACAACAGCCAGTGAGCTTGAGATAATATGTTTTCAGAAGTTAAAACAATTCAGTTGACTGGGTTAAGCACTGCTTGTGCTTGCAAATTTTCTTAGACACTATTTGGTGGAAACTGTTTCATAGGTGATCTGTTTCTGTAACAGCTTCATTGTTTCATCTTTCATACAAAAAACAAGTCAGGATCTTATGAGAAAAGCTGCATTAGAGATCTGAGGCATAACGCTCCTCAGTTACAAACACACTGTGTTTTCTAACGCCTGCATTAAATTTGGAATTACTATCCTGCTTTACAAACGTGGCTGAGCTTGAGCTGCAGAGATACTCATCAAAAATGGGTAGAAAACAAGAGATAGCTGCCATTTTTTAAAGAAAAATATAATATAGAAAGAGATGTTTAAAAAGAGTTTTCCTATTTACCTGCCGCACCTCCTGGGAAGGAGTTCCTGCTACATCCATTCCCACATCAGGAATAACTGACAAGGAATGAGAAATAACGTGCCCAATGCCACACACAAACTGTAGCTTAACAAATCCAGTCAGAAGTAGAATTCCATAATTTATCTGCCTCCAACTTCCTAAACCATGTCCCTGATCCTCCCTTCATAGCAACAGCACCACACCAACCTCATTTCACAGCTGCCCTTCCCACCTCTCAATCTGGATGCTAGAAAGGCAAGATCAAAAAAAGATAAGTGCTTTCATCATATGGTAATCTGCCCAAATTCAGGAGAAAAGTCTAATTTATTTTGCAGGAAACAAGAAGAGAATACTGTATGTTTTAAAATAATACAGCTTTCAGATCCCTCTGGCCAGCAGCCAGAGTAAGGCACTTTCAAGAAGCTGAGACACTTCTGTGGGCTGTTGATTCAAGTGAAGTCAGTGAGACATATCACTGTACCACAGGTGCAACTTCAGCAGACCTGCATGATTTTCATTTGGCTTCTTTACTTTTAAGCCAATTGGGTTGATCAGTTTTGAGAGACAAATTGCCTTTTTGTAGTGTAATTTTTTCAACTGGCAGGTACAGAGCTCCAGCTGTATTTGAGACATGCACAGTGCAGGTTGTGTCAAACAGGGTTTGTTGTGGTCCGTAAACCTTGGAAATTTGTATTTCAATAAGCACCGCTCAAAAAGAGAGAAAATAATCAACTCACCTTCAAGAGCGATTCCCAACCATACAATGTGGATAGCTGTGAAGATTTCACACAGTACATGCCATTTCCCTTACTGAGGACCAGAGGAAAGAAAGTACACATGAAGAAATTAATTTCGATCAATAAGGAAAGCACTGTCTGGGGAAGGCTGATTTTAGAAACATAAAGGCATGCACCCTCATGGTGCTTCTTTTAACTGCAGCTTTGTTTGAAATACAGTTGTTACTGCTTTGTGGGACCTTACAGTGACTCAAGACTTCAGTTTCATCACAGCTTCCACCGATGATCTTGCCCTCGGGCACATACTGGCATTCTCCCTCCTTGCAACTTGTGCAGGTGGGTCAAATTCCTTATGTTGGGTCAGCCCAAGCCTGTGTATTTTTCTTTTTCCTGGGTGGATAGTGTCAGATGAGGGGAGATTAATGTGTTATCACACCGCTTTTGATTTAAAATTACCTTATCTATTGAATCTTTTCCAACTGGCCTTTTGAAAAGGATAATATATTCCAGCCACTGAGCAAAGATGTCTCCTCTGGCATTGGTTTAAATAAAAAAGCAATTTTGCTCGAAGAGGATTCCCTTTCTGAGCCTTCTTTCACTTGAGACTTTTGCCTGCAATTTCAGTAACCTGAAGAAAATCTCTAGCATATAGTCATTAACCTCATGAACCAAAAAGGAGTGAAACTTGGTCAGAGACTTACCTGTTTCCACACTTTCCCTCCACTGGCAAATCCCCCATTTTGCTCAATTTTCTAATCACTTTTCATTTATGCCTTACCAGCTAATCTCTCCAGTAGTCACAAAAGAAAGAATTAAAAGATTTAATTCATGTACAATTAATGTTCAAATTGATAGTGAGTGAAAGTCAGTTTTTGCTTTGACATAATTATGTAAATGAACACTAGAAAGAGTTAGACAGGTGAAGACCACAGGGTTTGATATGCGAGCATGTTGGCTTAACCCAGCTGGGTTTCTTTTCTGCTTTGATGCACCCATATAGAGAATTGACAATTATTTTACAATGGAAAGTCCTTATTAATCCCATTACAGCCTATACTGCCTGCCTGTGTAGCCAAAAATAATATGTACTGGGAATGAAGGTTATACAAACAACTCAAGCTATACCAAAATTAATCTATCACATCGGAAAGGATCGGTAATTAAATTTGCATAGAATCAAGTCAAAACTCTTACTGATCACGTATGCCCACAATTACATATGTACTTATATAAAATAAAAGGGAAAGCTCTAAGTTGGAGCCTGTACTTTTGCTGTACAGCATTTGTTGATAATTTGAGAGATGAAGGTTTCCTACTGGCAAGTGATTTAGGGCCAGAATTAACACTAGGTGTGCCAAAGACATGTAATGAAAATAGGATTTTTAGAATGCCTTAAGAAAAAAAGGGGGGGGGGGGGGGAGCAACAGTGGAGAAGTGTGAGGTACAGCATTTTTAAGATCTTACTGAAACTTTCTTCAGACTCTAGCTAATGTTCAAGAGGAAGTACTTTTACCAGTCCCTCAGTTGCCAGCATTATTGTAGCTGTTTCCCACTGAAGCTACAGAAATCAGAAAGTGCATTGTTAGGTGATATCAGCAGGAAATCTCCTTCCCACAGTGAAACTCTTCTACTTCTATTTCCTTTGATACTGAGATTCAGAAAAAAGAAAGCTTGCCATCGCTGACTCTTCAAATGCACAGCTCGAGTGAAGGTGTGCCGCTCAAAAAGCAATGCCCCGCAACATTTTTTTCCAAGTAGATTGAGGATGCACTGAATGCTTACATATGCCGTGCAACATTCATGTTTGCTTCAGTTGTAGTGAGCTAGCAAGATTCAAAGGCCCTCAGGTCTTAAAAGACCATCAAAAGTACTGGCTAGGAAAGGATTTTATTGCTTGGAAAACAGACCTCCCAGATTTGCAAGTGGCCCAACGTAAGATAGCATAAAAATCTACTCCCACTCCACAATATCTGCCACGATTTTTCACTAAATAAAACTGGTTTTGCTTCAAGCAGATATACTACTAACGAGTTTGAAGTCTGAAGTATTTTATCATATGGTATGAAGTAGGCTTTAGCATTTTTAATGGAACAGTTGATTTAGATGGTACACAGTATTTCCTCTTTATCATAGCTTGTAAGTTATAGGAAGTTTGTTGTGGTTCATCTTTAGTTTTAATACCTGTTTTACTGTGATATTTTCCAATTATGCTTTTTAAAAAAATCTTTCATTTCCAGCATTTTTACAATTATGTGTTTTAAGACTAATGTGAATTACCATATAGTTTAAAATGCAATAGACTTCAGCAAAAATTTGCATGAAGCACACCTGGCTAAGTTTGGATAATGGCATTTTTGTCTGTATCACATTCAGTGCTTGGCTCGTAATCAAAGCCTAGTACAGATCACACAAAACTCTTGATGAGCTGTAAATGTGCCTCCATCAATCCACAACCCTAAAAGCAAAACCCACCTTGCTGCTTCAACATTTTTACATGCGCCAACCTATGTGAGGGTGGTAGATTGGTGATAGACCCTACGAGGGTCAAATTCTTCATGTTACCTACCTTTGAGATTCAGCAGATGACTTTAGGAGCCAGAAACCTAGTGGTTATGTGCAAAAGTGTATGTGGTATTGCTTTCTCCGTTTGCACCGGCAATTTGTATGAACATACACACATACTATTTTCTCATGCAGAATGAGTAAAGACCTGTATACAGAAGATCCACTCAGATTTAGCTGTCTTGGTAAGTCTTACATGCCAGGTTTAGAAACCTCCTGCCCAGACTCTTATATGCCAAAGCATCTAAAAGTGCCTAAAACTATTATGAAAATCATACTGCGTAACAAGACATTTTGTTATTGCACATGAATGCAGGCACTGAAATATTGGCCAACCTGAACACCACGGTGCTTCTGCTGCGTAAGGCCAGTTAGGATTTATAAACTACGTGCCACTGCACTTATATCCTGTGAGTATCTCAGCACACACCTGACACAAGCTCACAACACCCAATTAAGTACAAAGTAAAGCAGCAGAAGCACAGTAGGAGAAAAAGAAATATGCATCTTTGCAATAACAACCTATTGGTAGCAGGTGAAGGATTGCAGGCTAAACTTTTCCCTACCAGAAGCAGTTCAAACCTTCTGTTTATTCACTGTTGGTCGATACAAAAGTCTAAACTGGGTCCCTCAGTGCATTTTCTCTTGAAATGGAACAAGTGCTTGAGAAACACTGCAAAATTCAAAGGGACAGAAAGAAAAAGGTGACTTGGTACACGAAGAAAAGGAAGAATCCAAGGTGCTCCAAGAATCCAGTCACCGTTCATCCCATCTCTGTGAAGGGCAGAAGCAACTAGAGACCTTCTGGCCTCTTCCTGGGGACAGGGCTTTCTCTGTTGGGCTACAGTCACGCATTTTCACAGCTGTTCTTGTCTTTACTGGAAGCCATCCTATTCATCCCTCTTAAATAATGATGAAATGAGGTCAAAACACTACTCTGCAGCAAAACTTTATCGCTCCTGAGGACCTAATCACAGATGACAGAGTAAAGCTTGATTTTAAATTCTGCAGCATTACACCAGAATAACCCCTGTATGTCCCAAGATCACTTTATAAGTGAATACAAAATCATAAACTTACCCAACAAAATTTTATCACGTCATCTATTTCCCTACCAACCATTTCTTTAAGCCGGAAGAATAAAGGTAAAACTAAACATTAGAAGCCTTAAGCCATTTGTCTGTACAACAGTTGGAGACTCTCTGCCAAATTGATGTGCTGACCTTTGAAATGCAAAACAGAAAGGGGGAAATACATGAAAAATTATAGGAAGCTGCAATGTATTTAGGCTGTCTCTACTGAAAGTGAAGCAGCACCTGAGTTCCTAGCTGTACGCCAACCCACCCAAGTCAGGTAACTGTTTCGCCAATATCAATCTCATGAGAAAATGTTTTGCAGGACTGGAGGGTGTTCCAGTGCAAACACCCCAGTAAGGATGAATAAGATCTCTGCAGGGAAGGCTCCTCTTTGTAAAGGAAAAAGTTAGAGAGCTAAATTTTAATGCTGCTCTCATATTTAAATTGCTATCAAGGAAGAATACTTTGCATTTTTATAACACCTAATTTATAGGAATTCCAAAACACTCTGCAGGTATGAATAAATTCTATTTCTTACCTCCCGTGAAGTGTGAGAACTTTATCCCCATTTTAACAAACAGAACCTTAAGGTGTTGAGATTAAGCAATTTACCATGGGTTACAAAGGAAGTCTGAGGACGAGAGAACAAATGCTACAACCCTCTCAGCTCCTGTTCCCTCCTGCTCCACACAACTGCAGCTTTGCAGAGTAATTTTAAAATGTATCTCTATTTTAAAAAAAAATAAATTTAATTTTATGTTTGTTCTCAACGTTAAAAGAAATATCCCTCTGACATAACAGAATGCATCCCTTTAGCAAAAGGGAGGGGATACATCAGCATGTTCTCAAGGTCTTCCTTTCAGTAGTCTTCTCCCAGCTGCACAGTTCATTTGTCTTCAAAATATTCTTCCAGCATAACTGACTCCAAACCACCCCATCTGCTAAACAACAAACTGTTCTGTTTCTTCTCAGCGGGAACACTGAAGCGTAAAAGTCAAAGGTTATGCAAAGGTACCCAAGGACTTATTGTGAAATATGGGATTAGCTAGAGCTGAACAAATATATTTTTTTGTTTTGATGGTATACATGAAAAATAATTAACAATTTTGTGTGTGTGATTTTAGGCCAATCTGGGTTTCCTTTTTCCTCTATTGTTCTAGAGGGAAAAAAGGCAAAAAAAAGGCAAAAAGAAATAGTCTTCCTTACCCTGAAATTAAATGCTACTACATTTCAGTTGTTAGAACTTTTTCCAAAATAAAAAAAAAAAGATAATTAAAGGTCATATGTTATTGTTGGTTTTTTTTTTTTTTTTAAATAGAACTATTTTGTAAATAAACAATATATTTAAAAACATTTCTGCCACCTTCACTCTAGTTTGCAGTCTGTCTGCAAAGATCCAACTTTCAGACACCACCTTCAGGGGCTATGCTGATCAAGGAGGTAAGAGGGTCACTGAGTAAAGAGGTTCCTGTCATAGCTCAAAGGCCACTTGTGCTTACCGCACAATCTCCTTCTTAGGGCTAGCCACTGGTGTCCAAATGAACTAGCCCTGTCGTGTGCTTTAATAACCTTTTGATTTGTTTTTCTGACATGCTTTCTGCATCAGGGAACCAAGTCAGCTGCAATAAAAACCTAATACAAACCTCCCTGTTGCATGTGGCCAGCTGTGAAAAAAGGGAAATAGGTGATGTGGGCCTTCAGCTCCAGGGTTGTAGGTGTTATGGTGTGGGCTAAAACTAATCTGGAAATCACTCCCACTACTCTAGTTGGATACTTTCCATTTCTTCTGAAAATAGTAAATACATGGATAAGCAAAAGGAGCTGAAGATAGGCCAAACGGGTCACCCCCTTATCACACCAATTTTCTCTTGAAAGAAATTGTAGGAAGTATAGATTTCCAAGAGTGAATCAAAAAGGCAGAAATATGGCTGAGATGTGCAACAGCCACAGAAAAGTCAAGTTGTTCAGTTACAAAAATAGTAAAACCAAATTGAAGGATTTTGTAGCTATGGAAGTTGGCCTAGTCACAGGATTGCAGGGATGCTCCCCAAAAATATTTTACTGGCCATTTCCTTTATACCCAAGCTGGGGCATGTAGTCTGTGTGGCTCTTTCTATCTTTGGTGAATAAGATTCAAAAATTTCAGCTGGATTCCACCGTGAGGTTATGTGCAATAGTAATAATAAGCAGCCCTCTTCTGAAGCAGCACATTAATTGTGAACCTCTTTAAGAAGGCCATACCAGGGCTGAAAGGTCAAGCTTCAACTGCATTAATCAAACACCAAGGGGACAGGGAGTAAGAAAGAATGGTGAGTTTTGCTCCTCAGTATCATTCAAATACACACACATTATTTTCTTAGAAAGAGATAAACCGGTAGGTTTCAGTGTGTCAGAGGTAATATTCAGATTTTCATGAGGGGCTGTGGATTGGGCTCAGAAATGAGACACTTAGGATTCATTGAGGATTTTTAAAATACCAAAACTATAGAGAGAATATATATAGGGAATTATTTCCACGCATCTAAAGTAACATCTCTATTCATCATCAAACAACAACTGTGCTGTAAATTTACTCAGGCCATAATGACATTTGCTCACTATAGGAGCTGGGGCAGATGAAAGAGAAAAGTAGAGTTTACTGTTTCTCATACTGGAGCTTGTTTTCCACTAGTTTGGAGTATTGCACTGTTTAATGTGGTGTATTGCCCTGCATCCACTGCTATCCCTGTACTTGTTCCTGTCCAGGAACAGAAGGCACACAGAGTTTAGCTTGGGGAAGGCGTTCCTGCACGGGATATAGAGCTGATGAAACAACCCTGTGCTACGCAAGCTGCGTGGTCCCAGCAGGATGCTGGGTTTTGCAAGGGGGAGAGGCACGTGGCCGTTTGAGGGGTGCAGGTCAGCTGTCAGCCACGACCCATTGCTGCTGTGGCAATCCTGCAGCTTCCAGGGCAGCGCAGCTTGCCTGAGCCCAAGCCCAAGCCAGGACGGCTCTGAGGGTGCCGTGATCTACACCCACCACCGCAAAGGTCCCTGCTACTGCTACAGCCCATGCAAGCAAAGTGTGAAACACAACCTGAAACACACTTGTCTATTTTCTACTCTGATGTCCTTTCCCTTCTTCCTACGGGGGAAGCGTTAACCCAGGAAGAGAATCCAGGGCGATATTTCTTAAGGAAAGGTGGAACTACTGCCCCTGAATTCTTCTGAAAGGTGGACGCACAGGACCTTAAACCCCAAATTGATGATCACCAACCAGCTGCTGGCCACAGCACTTCAAGCAATGGTGACAGCAGCTGAAATCCCAACATGTGACAACTGGACTTCGTTCTTTCGAGAAACTGCTCTTTCTCCACAGAGGCAGATACTTCAGTTCAGGCATGAAAGACATTTATCTTCAAGCTAGAACAAAGAATCCCAATCAGCAAAGAAAATTCAACAACTGGAAAGGAAGTATCACGGGTTTACGGAGACCCCAGCCCCTCACAACCTACCCGCTTCACAAGACTTGAAGGAAGATTTCTTATTTCCACTAGTGAGTCTTAACAACAGATGAATTCAGCTATTGCCCATCTAATGTGTCTCCCTCTTATTTATTGCTTGTAAACCAAACTGCCCTTTGAGGCCAAAAGCTGTTGAAAAAACATTTATTGCCCAGTCTATATCAGTGCGAAAGCTCCCCAAAACACAGTGAGTTCCCTCCCTGAGATAAGTCCTGGAGTCAGTGACTGAACTGTATTCTCTCAAAAACCAATTGGAAACTCACTATCATTAACTTTCTAGAGAAAACCCTTAAAATAGCAATACTACAGGTATTAAGATGATATACTACAGAGATTAAGATGCTTTAAAAGTTCAGTGAACTTTTCGTCAGTTTTGCTCTCAATCCACTTGGCTCCAACCCTGCTTGAATGAGTTAAGCTAGCTTAACTCATTGTCATTCCTAGATACAGATACATTCAATTTGCATGAATATCCCAGTGTTACTCATGCTGGAGATCATACTAGCACATGTCTATGTTTATTTTTTTTTAAGTTCTCTTCCTTAAAAATATTTTTGTACTTTTTATAGCATTTTTACACTCTTTCTGAACACTATTAAAAAGAACTTTGATATGTTATTGATTTAAAGAAACACTGTCAAATTAGGCTTAATGTTTTAATGTAATTTATATCCAAAGACTTCGATAATGCAGTAAAAAAGGAATGGACTGAAACAGCCCAGCTCTAAAAAACATGCCTGGAAAGCACCTTCTACAATTACACTGGTAACCATAAAATATCCAGACTTCCTAGAAGTGAGGGGTTTGTGCTTTTCTTTAAACCTGGAGGGGAAGCTATGCTTTTGCAAGCCTAAGTTATTTCACTCTATACAGGAATAATTCTGGGAAGTTCTATAGCCAGTATTGTACAGAATGAATGATATATCAATCCTTTTTTCATCCTTTTTTTTCCCCCTTAATGAAAAGAAAAAACACGCATTTAAGTGTTTCCTGATTCAGGACCAATTTTACTAATGCAAGACAAAGTGTAATTCAGAAAAACAAAGTATGATACAAGTGGATTTGTAGTTTTTAAATGGTCTCTACTTCAAGACACATAGTGCCTAATGTACTTCCTCTGTACCAAATTACAATACCTGAATTTCTCAAAACATGGCAAGGATGGTTGTTTCTTGTCTGCTTAAATACATTTCAGGCCGTTCTAAGTATTTAATGACAAGACATAATGGGCCAAAGAAGAAAAATCTGTATAGGTATTTTAATAGAGTATCATTTCTATTCACTTCAGTTTGGAAACTGCTTTTTTTAGCAGGTGGTAAGACCCACCTTCTCCCCGCCCCATTTTAAGGGTAAATTATAATTAAATCTATCTTTACATATGAGAGTAAACCAAGGCTATTTTGGTAGGGAAGATACTGTTCTGACAGCTAGGTGCTCCTTTAAACATCTCACTTGTTTTCACTCTCATAACCTATAGCCTACAAAACAGAAACACGAGAAAAAAAAGCCATCACTATAATTAGCAAGAAAGGATTTCATCCTTCATGCATCTTAGACCTATCCTGCAGGAGATGACATCAAGTGCCTCTCAAGAACTGCATCGTGCCAGCAATCCTCACTGATGTCACGTGGACATTGCTACCACTCACCACCATTCAGGAGGGCATCAGCACCTTTAAGGAGTGGGATCTTCGTGCAAGTGGGAAGATGATTTTTCTGTGTAGCTCCCATTTTCCAGGGACAGTGGGAGGGCTGGAGAAGGAAAGCAACATTACTACTGCATTCTGCTCTCCTGATGGTTAATGCAAAGAGGAACAGCATTTTCTTTGCAAAATGGAAACAGCCAGTCAATTGCAGGACAAGTAATTAAGCCTCATGCAGCTGCCAACCATGTTCTCTCTGGACAAACATTTCAGTTCAGTCATGTTTTGTAAATGGGCAATGATGGTTTGGGGGGATTTTTTTTTTTCTTCTTTAAAACCCAAAATTTTCTATATAAAGTCAGCTACAGAACTCTGCAACAGGCTTCCTAATGAATGCTACCAATACCTCAAATGAAGTTAAGGAAAAAAAAAATTAACCTGCTACTTCTCATGAATTCAGATATGAAGACTTACTAGAAAAGTCTTTCATTTCAGATTCATGAAACCCTTTATGAAATAAAGGCTTTCCAAAGTTCTTTTGTGTGATCCCAGTTTGTTAGATGAAGCTATAGGGATGAGCAAAAGGGCTGCTGAATGGGTTAAGAGAATGGCTAAGAACATCCTTTGCTCACCATCCTGAGTTGTCATAATATGTCGTTGCTTTAGGAAGAAGATGACAAAACAAATCATGTCCGGTTGTATTGTTGATATGATTTTAACCTCAGGATAAACATCTGGACCAACTCTCAGCATCATTATTATTTGTTGCCACTATTACCCCAGAACCCGCAGCTCTGGAGCAAGATCACAGCAATGCTAAACCAGTGTGTGTTGGCAAAATAAAAAGGCTGTCTCTTTCCCAAAAAACCACAGATATCTAAACAAATGGACAGAAATTATAAAAAAAAAACCCAAACAACAAAAAAACCCCAATAGCATAATACAGATGAGAATAGTATATCTGCTCCTTTGTATTGTCTCCTTTTAAATAATCATTTGCATCTTTTCATATCTCTTCCTAGTATACAGAAAAGCATTTGTAGTTGAGGAGGGTCTTTAGGAAGCCTTCTGAAATAGCACAAAATTTACTGTAACTTCCACCGCACAGAAGAAGTCTATTAACCACATCTGTACGTTGTTGAGAAACACCTGAATCCTGAAAGGATGAATGTGATTTGACTTAAACACCAACAAGGGAATGTGCTCATTCCCTCTCCCAGAAACTGAAACCAAGATATAAACCCAAATTAGACACTCCAATACCAGATATTTTCCTCAGTGTCTCTCAATGTTTGTTAGACAGATCTTTGCTAAATTTTTCAAATCAAAAGCTGAACAGCCCTTCTGCAGAATTGCGTCTGCAGGCCATAATTACTGAATGCATTTACAGTGTCGTAACTGTGATTTTAGCACATTATCCCCATTAGATTTAAAATATAATCTAATGTAATAGTAAAATTTGCTCTTATATTTTATCTATGTGATTATCACCAAAACTAAAGAGAAACTGTAGCGAATGTCCATGCAACTCCTTTAACATAACTGAGACTGACCCCTAATGTAGTGAAGCCCATTGAGATAACAGAGGCTCCATCATAATGCCTGGACTAAAGAAGGGAGGGGCAGAAAGTTTATGCCAGCCTCCAGATTAGGCAAATGGAAAGCTATTTGCCTCCCTATATTCAGGGAGAATGAATTTCTCAAAAACATCCAGGATTTTTGCAACAAGTTCTATTTTGAAATAATTGTCCCATTAAAACAGTAGAGATTTTTCTTTGTAGATACAAGGTACATCTTTATCATCTTTATCTGTATCTTTATCTATATCTTTATACACCTTTATCTTTACAGATACAAGGCACAAATACTAGCTCTTCCTCTTATGAAAGAGATCTTGATTTGTTTTGAGACTTTTTTTTTTTTTTTAAGATTTTTCTGGGCCTTAAAGAAGATTTGTTCTTCACCTTTTCAAGCTAAAGGACAATGAGATCATATTTTGTGTCTTGGAAGCCTGTAAGCCTTCCTTTGGCAAAGCATTCAGTTTATTCACAAGCATTGAACAGTACCAATTGACAAGTTTATGGTCAACAACCTCGTTTTCCTCTCAGCAGGTCCAGCATAGGAATGCAGCTACAATGCAATCTTCAAGTCAACTGGAATTCAACTGAATAGCAAGGGAACTTGGGAATCCATGTACTAGTATAAACTCCTTTCATTATGAAATTTCTGTACCACAGACTTCCTGAATTTATTTTTTTTAAAGGAAAAAAAAACCCCAAACATTCAATTCTTCCCTGTACCTCATTTCACCTACACACAGGACAAGCATCTTTTCTCTGGCACAATAGGGGACATGCTGAAAAGCTTGAACTGGCAACTCAGTTTTGTCAAGTATTTCTGTGAAAATGGGATTACTGTAATCATTAACTGTAGAACCAGCCACTGTCTCTGAAAGAATGCAGATATGTCTCCATCAACATGCCTCAAAGTACCGAGAAAAGTGAAGGAAAGTATGCAAATGCCTGTTTTGTTTAGATGTATGCACTTCTCATGCTATTTAAAATGAAGAATGATTGATTTCAGAACTTTCACAAAATTTGCAGTTGGGCTATAATGGGAAGGAAAGAGAAATACTGATCTTTGAGACCTAGGCAAGTAGGATTCATACCAGTGAAAGACTTGTGAGTCACAGGATGCCTTAAAAGAGAACAAGGGCTGCAGCCTTCCCTGATGAAGGACTGTTGTAAACATATAGGCACAGCAACATGACACCCAACGCAACAATCTGGTGAGCATGTAGTAATTGTCAAGCGGATTTATGACAGATGACCTATTATACTCCCTCTTACCTAAGCAGTACATCCCAAGCTCAAGAAAGGTTATGTGGGTTGTCTAGCACCCATATGGCTTTATTTCTTATATAGCAGCTCTAAAACGATGTTCCTGAAATTGACTTTTATTTCTTTAAAAAGTTTCTAGCTTTTTCTTTTTTAATGTTCCTGTGACACCATTTGTATGCTGACTCCATCAGTTTTGAGAAACACCACCTGTGTGACACAGATTACAGAAGGTAAGTCTACCTCAAGCAATATGTCTTCAAGCAACACGGGTTTCCCCCATATGTTGCACCTCAGAAGTGGTCTTTCCCCATATATTCTGTGCATGCCAACTGCATTGCAAAGACTGCTTGCCAAGGTGACTGAGAGCCAAGGTACTGTCATCCCGTACAGATGTGTTATGTATGTAAATCGGCAGTAGCAAACAAAAAGGCCAGGATGAAGCTCCTTTGCTCCCTAATCTTGTTGACATTTGAATAATTGCTGCTGATGGTGCTTGTGTAGGTCACCGTGACAGCTCATGAGAAGGCGTATCACCTAACTCACAGAAGCAGATCTCAGGCACTTAGCTCCTGCCTGAGCAGGACATCAGTGTGAAAGGATATCCACTTTGAGTCATGGTTAGCACTTCACAGAAAGTTTGGCATCAAACAAGCTTCCCTAGTTACCTGAGAGGGAGCCTGCAGGGAAACATTGCTATTTGCCTCCTCTGTCCTGCATGGAAAGGACCTCACCCACGCTTCTGAAATGAGGTAACTATTACCACTACATCATACATCGCAATCTCATTTCAAACCACATTATTCCTCCTGTTCAACAGCAAAGTCTAAAGGGGAAAACAGGAGAGCATGAACTATGTAGTATTGACAGGTTCAATTTAATAACCAAAAGTTTTATGCGTATTATAAATCAGAATCATTCAGACTTTGAAGAATTCTGACAAATATTTCAGCCCTCCAAAAAGAACACTTGAAGGGATTAGTCAGATGAAACATCTTTGTGAGTCCTGAATACAAACTGATCATTACATACAGTGGTGGGGGGGTGTCTTCCTATACCCTTCCTATACCTTCCATAAACACACACTTGCACTGATATTAATGGAGAGAAGAACTTTAGTTCTTTAATGAGAACTTTAGTTCTCATTAGTGTTGTATATTTATGTATTTATTTTTTTTAATCTGGGTATTTCTTGGATAAATTTAATTAAACTGTGCCTGTACTTTCACGCTTTGAGAGCTTGGCATGACTGGTTGAAATATGTGTGCTTACTTGATAGTCTGTTCCATTTGCTTAACAGTCTTGGAGGGAGGGGAAAAAAAAAGGGGGGGAGAAAGAAAGCACGTCCTCCAAGTCACTTTGACTAAAACATGCATTTGTGCTTCACTCAACATTTACGTATGTGCTGGTTTTGGCTGGGATAGAGTTAATTTTCTTCACAGTAGCTAGTGTGGGGCTGTGTTTTGGATTTGTGCTGAAAACAGTGTTGATAACACAGGGATGTTTTAGCTATTGCTGAGCAGTGCTTACACAGAGTCAAGGCCTTTTCTGCTCCTCACCCCACCCCACCAGCGAGGAAGCTGGGGGTGCACAAGAAGCTGGGAGGGGACACGGCTGGGACAGCTGACCCCAACTGGCCAAAGGGATATCCCATACCGTATGGTGTCATGCTCAGCCTGTAGAGCTGGGGGGAGAAGAAGGAAGGGGGGACATTTGGAGTGATGGCGTTTGTCTTCCCAAGTAACCGTTACGCGTGATGGAGCCCTGCTTTCCTGGAGATGGCTGAGCACCTGCCTGCCCATGGGAAGCAGTGAATGAATGCCTTGCTTTGCTTTGCTTGTGTGTGCAGCTTTTGCTTTCCCTATTAAACTGCATTTATCTCAACCCATGAGTTTTCTCACTTTTACCCTTCCCATTCTCTCCCCCAGCCCACTGGGGGGGAGTGAGCGAGCGGCTGCGTGGGGCTTAGTTGCCGGCTGGGGTTAAACCACAGTAACATGAAATCATTAAACTTACTTGTCTGATTATAAAAGGACAGAAACTTATTTTAATTCCAATAATCTGGTCACTCCACATTAGAACTATATAGAGAGGACATGATGACACCATTTTTCCCTTTCTTTTGTGTTCTGCAATGTAAAGTAGGTTACATACCATTGCATGGGTCTGTAATATATCAGTACCAGCCTAGAAGCTGAAAGCATAATATGACACTGGCAAGCGGGTAAGAATACACAACACAATTTTTAATTCATCGTTATCTAATTGCTGACTCTTTTTCTGGAACAGCCATTACTCCTCTGTTTGTCATTTTTTTACCCACTTAAGAGTTCACAGTGAAATCTCATGTCTAAAGTGCTTATTTGGGCCTAAAAATTGAGGATAAAATCTAGGTCCTGCTGTAGTTGAAGAGAGTTTTGTCACTGACTTCAAAAGTGTTATAATTTCACCTTGTGACATTTAAAATCCTTGCCTGGTGAATCTTGCATATGTTTTCCACGAATACCCAATTCTGTCAGCTCTGAAATACTAAGTGTAAGTATAAGGGGATGCTGCAGGAAAAGTATAGGAGAAAAATGGAGCACTCAGTTTAGACAGAAACAGATCTGTGTGGAGGACTTGAGTGAGAGGCCAAATTTGGGGAGTCTGCAAAAGAAATAAGGGAGAAAATAGAAAGGCTGTCACATCAGCAATTTACTTGACTATCAACTTCATGTATGCACTGTAAGCACATTGCATGTGAAGAGCTATATCATTTCACGAGCTGGTAAATTCTGCTACAAAAATCTTTAATTGTGGATTTTGGTTAAGATCCTTTTCATCACTGAAAGCCACATAGAACACAGAAAAGCAGTTTTAATTACTGCCACCTTTGTGTTCATCCTATACTTTTCAGGGAAAACAATATTGCAATAGTATTTTTTGACATTTTACCTCACTTAATATGGTGAGCAAATCATATTGCGTAGCATTCATTATGCATTTTCAACGCATAATCAGTCTGCTGTAAATTTTCACCTAGAAAGAGGCTCTGAATAAAACCCCACATGAACAAAAATTCACTAAGCAAGAAACACAACCATACTTTCATCCAAAAAACCAAAAGTACTCAACCCAGATGTGCAACACCAGAGTTTAAGCCATTCTTTCACTTTATAGTATTTGAACCAGAGTCTCCCATCTATTTTGGTTTGACTGTGGTAAAAGCAAAATAACTTTCTTACAGCCATATTCATTAACATGCAGACTATAGATTCATACAGAAGAGGGGATACAAGAGTAGAAAGCAAGCTAAGCCCACATTCATCAACACAAATCACTTACATTTAGGTGGACTGCAAAGCGAGTTACCTAGTTTTGCCTTGATTTCACTTAAGTCAACCCGTTTAGCAACTTTAGCACAAGGTCAACTGAATTTTGTATGCAAGTATCACGTATGACAGGCTAAGAAGCTCGTTTCCTTCCTTCTGTCCTCAAATTCAGCCAGACTATTGTATTCACACATCGCAACAGCAAGACCTTTCGTGAGCCAGCACACACTTCTGCCCATATAGATAACTGAACACCTGGAGCATGTTATGTGCAAACACAGAATAAAAGTGTGCAAAGAAACCTTTGCATTGCATTCTCATAGATGCAAGTTATACTCACCTCCTCTTCCACCTTGTGGCAAAGAAGGAGTACACCCCTGTGGAGCCTGCTCCTTTCCAGAAGTACAGACAATTCTGATCTCCAGGCACAATGATTGCACAGATTAGCTTTCTCTGGGTATGCTCTTATCAAACTTAGATGTTTCTCAGTTATCCATGCAACTAAACTAACACTATCCCACCAGAACTATCTTCCCTGCAGAAAGGTGCTGTACCCGATATCCATTCATCTCCACATTGCTATAATTAATGCTAAGCTCCAAATTGGATTAGCCATGTAAGGCAGCTCCGTAAACAAGTTAATAGGATCTCTCTGCTAACAACACTGTTACCAATATCCAATTACTGTAACCAGGTATTAATCTAATGCTGTTAATCTGTCAGATTCTAAAATTTAAAGCACACTGCTGTAACATTTTAATACAATTAAAAAGTAATTTTAATTGACTAAAATATGTGTATTAATTAACATTGTATTTTGATATCACAGCAATGGATATGTAGAAAACAAACAAAAAACCCAAATCAGCTCAGGGCCTAGGACTTCCATTACTGCATTAGTCAAACAGTGATTTTAACCTTTTTTTTTTGCCTGTTAGGTAGAGTAAGACCAATGTGTCCAACCCAATTCTTTGGATAAATGGCAAGAAGTTTCTAACAATTCTTCTAAATTCCTTTAAAAACAATTAATAAAAATAATAATGACTACTATCAGAATCTACTGTGGAATAATAAGGAAAAAACCTGCTCATTATTTAAAACTTTTCTCTCCTACTTTCTTTTACCCAAATGTTAAATAGAGCCTATCAAAGAAGAAATGGCAAATTACTAAAAAGAGAGCCAGCAGTTCATTTACAATAGACCACGAATTGTATCAGCCAACTGATTGGTTTTGACGTTCTGTATAAGAAAGGGACTAAGCCAATAGTTACGATTTCTGTTTGCTCATTTTTAGCATAGCAAGTCATGAGCTTGCTAAGCGCTTACACCATCTTGGGTACAGGGAGCTATTGTAGTACATCAAGACACAGCACGATGAACACAAAAGAAAAAAAAGACCCACTAAAATTTGCATTCCGGACAGCACAGTTATCTCTCAAAAACCCCATTATTTTCTAAATATCTTTTCCACCATAAAAAAAAAACCAAACCAACCAAAGCCCCCCTCAAAAGTAACAATAGCTAACTTATCATGGATTTCATGTTTCCGAATGAATAATAATTCCATTCCTCCTCCTCCCAGGTGGATGTGCTCAGCTCAGGTAGGCAAGGAGATGCACTCTGCTGTGGGTAGTAGCTGCGGGCTCATCTCACACCTCCTATGGGCTCCACGCTCAGGACATCCCAGGGAGACCCATCCCTCCCCACTGCAGAGAGGAGCTACCCGTCTGTGCCCACCAGCCTGCTGGGGATGGCCAGGACCCCGCTGCCACCGGGGCAGTGGTGCTGCTGCGAGCTGGTGCTGGGGATGCTGGAGAGGCAGATGCAGAGAAACTGGTCGCAGCTCTAGCACTACAGGTCACAGTGGGAGGTTTACACACTGTAGTATGGGTAAGGGATTCAGCTTGCCCTGAAGCAAAAAGAGCTTTTAACTTAGTGTAGAATCAAAAGACTGATCCTCTCAAGAGTCTGAGGGATAAAGGAGACATTAATTAGGGGTACAGCAATAGATGCCACCTTAGCTACATCATGAGTTGTCTTTAAGAAAGAAGCATATCAGAAAACAGAAACTAGACTGCAATTACTAAAGCATAAAACAATAGCATGAGGCTGGTGTGCAAGCTAGAAATCTGAGGCACAAAACCAGATGCAAGTAGAAGGAGATATCAAGGGTAAAAAGAAAACACAAGAAGTAGAAAGAACTAACATAAGTAACATCAACTTCAAATGTTTAAGACAGAGAAAGAAAAGAGCATGTTAGGGCTTATGTAGAAAAGTTTCCAGTCCATCTGATCCAGCTAATGTAGACACCTTTGCTAGACACTTAAAGAACTGAGAGAAGCACTCTATGGAGAAACAGGGAAACAGTGGAAAAGAAACAGTGATCGTTAAAAGCCAGGGACTTACAGACCAGTAGCATGAAGGACCACAATTGCACGGCAAATGTATAAGCCCACATAGATTCAGAAGTTGCAGAGTTACATTCTCAGTGTGGTGGGGCACAACTAATGCTTCCTGGCTGCCAATTTACTTACTTAAGATGGCTTAAGTGCTTCTTGACCTGAGTAGGCATATTCACTTCAGCACTTACTCTTCTGGCACAGACTTACTGACTCAGGTCTCTGCTTGATCTGGAAGCACAAACCTGTGCTCTGATGCACAGCGTTGGTATGTTCTACAACTCTTTATATGGAAAACAACTCTACTCATGTCTACATTATATTTCCCTTATGAAAAATCAGTAATTTTAGAAAGACTTCAGAATCAGTAATATAAAGATGATAAACATAGCATTCATCATCTTAAGTACTATTAAAATGATAGATAATGGTATATGCTAGTAAATTCCCAAAGAAATAGTTCTTTCTCTTCCATGGGAGAAACTCACTAAGATTAAAAAATCATAAATAAAACATTATCATGTCATTACAAATCTGAGATACAAATTATCAGAGGTCCATCAATCTCTCCTTGTACAACACAAGCTGTAAAAAAGCACAATTGCAAGACTGTGACCCTTTTCTGACACCCTTTTAGTCCACCCTTTTCTGACACCCCACATAAACCTGTTTTACAGTAATAGGAAAAACCCTTAAACTGACAGAACTCCAGACCACTCACTGGTCCACTAATAATGCTCAAGTAAATCTTCCTGAGACCTTCTACATGCCTTTCTTCACATGCTATAGCTCACACTACTTGTATAGTACTATAATAAAAAGTGCAGTTATATATTTTTAAAGGCCTGATAAACAAATCCTTCCATCTCTTAAGAACACAGCCCAGAAGTCTTTGTTTCATTTTATACCTCCTTAGCTAACATAGCTGATTGAAAGTGCACCACATTTAAAAAATGTAAGTATATAAATTTACAGTATGTTCTAAATAATACCTCTGAATTGTTAATTAATCAACTACTTACTCAGGATCAAGAGAAGAAGGACTTTGGAAAGTGTAATCAAAAACAAGTCAGGAGGATCAGGACATGCAGGAACAGAAGCATAACAAATATGTCACAGGAGAGATACCACAGGGAGATTGCCGCATTTGGCCATCAAGCATAAATCTCCATCAAGCTTTATAGAAGAGAGACTTCATAAAACTTCCTGTCCAACACGTTGGTCTCTACTGGACACCTTTTACCTTTATCTCCATCACTCAGTAATGGGAGGGCTTATATTTTCTTTCAGGCAGTTGCTACAAAGCAGAGCCACTGACACACCCACTTTCAACATATCCCCATACACTTGTATATAAAACACTGATTCTTCTAGGATGAATGAATAAACTGTATAGCCAGCAGAAGTTCTCTGAATTTGAGATATCTTGCTGTCTGCAACAGAACAGGTCAATGGTTCAGAAATCTTTTCCTAACCCTTCTACAATCCCAAAGCGCCCTACATAAGAACAGAGAAGCAAGCTGCAACACTTGCCAGTGCTTGAGGGTTTTATTTTAGTTTTTTCCTTCTGCAGGCTAAAAGGCAAGCAATGGGAAGAGAGATCGCTATATATTTAATGATTTTGCAACCTAAAAATCGAGACTTACAAATGCTGTGTAACGTTACCCTTTCTAAATTAATATGTATTATTTCCCCATCTATAATTCAATTTTCAATAACTCTATTGGCATGAGAAGTCATACAACTCTTGACAAAGTTAATCCATCAGCTTTGGCTATATAGGGGAGGTATTATAGTGGCAATGGGTTAGACTGACTTATACACTACCCCAGCTGCAACATCCTGGAACCATTCTGTACCTCACCTATCATTAAAACTATGACCACCAAAGGATGCAAGTTTCCACTGAATCCCACTTACAAACAGTTGGAACCTAATATCTCCATTTTAAGCAAATATTAAACATGTTATATGCACTTGCTAGAGCCACAAAACAATGAAGCAGATATAGGTTTGCATTTTTTATTTTTTTGTAAAGAGATAGATTTGAAAAGTAGCTTGTGGAGGTATGCAACACAAGACTACAAAAACATACCACCTTCATCAAAACACATTTTTGTTGTGTGGCAAAACACAGCTGGGAACAGATTCCTATTTCCTACGTAAATTAAATTGGCCAGGATTCTCTCTAGGACCACAGTAAAGGTAATATGCTCTGTGGACTGGAGGCATTAAGAGAAGCCACTTCCACTCCATTTTGATCCTCAGACCCTCCCCAGCTATATTGTTGTATTGCTACTACAATATCAGGCAGGCAAGTTATTTACATAACATTGTCATCCCTCAGAACTTCACGTGTTCCTCCCAGGACATAGGTAGGTACATCAGGGCACCTATTCATACTGCCACATTATTTTCAGGCCTCTCCTGATGGCCAGAGTACCCAAGGAAACGTTAGCTAAGAGCACGTTTCCTGCCAGGTGCCTAAGCGGTACATCATCAGATACTGAGAAACCCTGCAGCACTTCTTGACTCCACCACTGGACCTTGCTAGACTTCCCTGCCTGATCTATTAAAAGACCCTTCATTCTTGTAGATTATAAATATACCATGTGAAGAGCACTTCTGAGCTACTTTTTAACCTGCCTACAACAGGGAAGACGCCTGCTTGTATCCTTCCCTTTATATGCTTCCAAACACACAGACAAAAATAATTTCTCCTAAAAACATAGGACACCCTGCAGTGCCTTAGCCCATGTGAGCCTGTGTCAGGATGAATACTCTTTTCTAACACAAGAATCCCTTGTTGGACTCCCTAAGAAGTCCTCTCCTCATGCACACACCTTCCCCAGCCTTCTCCCACTCATCACGTTGGCAGCCCAGGACCACAATAAAGGTGCTGGAGGAGGAATGGGAGAGTAGGGGCACAGCAAGCAGCCTGCCCACATACTCATTCACCACAGGGCCTGTGTACAGTGTTACTTATATGCTGCCCAAACATTTCCCTACCCATGGTGCCACCACATAGTCTGGACCCAAGTGCTATTGCCCCTCCCCAGCATGCATTCTTCATTTCCTCTCCTGCATGTTCCCCGTCTCTGTTGTCTCTGGTCCTTTTACCAAAAGTAGTTACTAGTCAGATACAACTTACATTCAGCTTAATTTTATTGAGAGTAGGTAATCTACTACTCAAGCTGAGATGTGCAGAATTCTGGGGAAACAGAGACATGCAAACACACAATCCCGGCTGTTCAGCTGCCGGGCCAAAAGCACTTGGAAAGCTGGGGTACTTGAATCCCAAGAGGTTTTTCAGCTTCAGTTTAGCATGTGGCAAGACAAATCCTGCTGGCAGCTCCTGGTCTTAGACCTTTTATAGCCCCCTGGCTGCCAGGCCAAGTCCCTGCTGGAAGCTCCTGCAGTTGCAAAGCTCTGTTGGGGGCCACCACACCTGCACACAGAGCAGTAAATCCAGAAAACATGTTATAAACCATAGAAACACTTTGTTATCAAGTATTAAAAAAAAAAAAAAATCTTGTTAAGTGTAAGCAAACTGTACTGGCCTTGCAAAGGGACTACTTAACCTTGAAAGAGGTTCTACATTCAGCAGCACTGCATGGATTTACCCATCCACTGAGAGAACAAACAAAAAACCAAATACAAAAGAGAACATTTATAAAAAGGTAAGTCCCTTTGCAGTGATACTGGGATATTTTACTCAGAGCGGTCAGATTACATAAATAAAATTATTTTTTTATTCTTCTTACTGGACAAGTACACAATATTTAAAGCACAGCTATGAAACACTTTTATACAGGCCACCTTTAACACCTTTATTTACTGTGGCCAATACAAACTAGTACTATTCTAAAAGAGGGCACTTAGTCACAGAAAAAGATCCCTCAAGATCTTTTCAGATTTACTTCTATACTAGAGGCTATTTCCATGGAAGGGCAGATAATTCAGAAAAGGAACATAAATACAAACCATGTCTGTCTTGATTCTTACAGGAAGTTGAACAATAAAGCATTCCTCGGAAAGACTGATGGTCTGAAAAACCATCTAACTGTGCCAAACAAAAATTAAGTTACTAGGCTCCCCTCCTTGTCTTTTTCAGTCCTTATATCAAAATTGTGACCCATTACACATTACATTACAAAATATGAGCCGTGCACTCAGAACACGTCTGTTATCAGATTATTCGTCCATGCTTAGATGTGTGTGGCATCATGACAAGCCACAATTACACAGGTGAACTCAGATTCAGCAGTCCAGAGAGTGCAGGACATAGTCTGGGAGCAAGTACAGTTGTGGTGGAAAGGAGATGACGGCTGATCTCCCAGTCCTGACTAGTGGTAGCCAGAGACTCATGGTGTTATGTCCCAGTGTCAGTTTAGATGCAGAGGGATCTCAATTTCCAGCTACCACTCCAGAAGGGCATGACAATCTTGTTGGTCCTATGTTACTGCCTCCCTTTGTACCCTAGGCAGTCTGAGACATTCTCTGAAGCATTTGTAATGTGGGATGTAGCTCTCCACCTCTTATTTCCAGATTGAAGTCCACCCTGAGTCACAACAAGCAAGGAGTGCATGATAAGGAGACACTACTTTTTCTGCAGTCTCATCCTGCACTAGAGTGAAGAGAGATGACAAGGTCAGCATAAACCCTTGTTCTCAATATGCAATATTTTGGAAAGAAAAAAGATGAAAAAGGCTGTTGCTCCTTAAACAGGCCATCAGTATTCCTTAGCTTTTTTATTTTTATCTTTTTTAAACCATATGCCAGTCTGGAAGACAAGAGCACTTATGTGAGGTTTGGGTCAGGGAACAACCCTCACATAATCACTGCTTCTTAACTCTATCCTGCAGTCCTCTTTCAGCATCCCTCTCCTAGTTTCAACTCATTCATAATATAAGGTGATCCAGAAACGGATTCATTGACATGCTGCTCCTACTCCTTAAGGGGCTGGTGTGGGTTCCCTAACAGAGACTATTTACGCAGGCCTTCCTTCATTCAGGGTGGAAAAAAAAGGCATGGTCTAGATGAACCCTTGTACCTCACTGTGGATTCCTCCTGGCTATCTTACAGCTCTAGAGAAGAGCTGGTGAAGATATTTCGGCAGCTGCTGGTCCGCAGATAGACTGAGGCAGACTGTCCCCAGAAAGAGGCTTTCCACTGGCCATATGACATTTCTAAGGCTGTGTAAGGACCTGGTTAAGGGAAGCTTGCAATTGTGCAGATGTGCAAGATGTTTGACCACTTTTCTTACAAGGCATTCCTCCATTCCTGAAGTCTGGTGTGCTTCCTTTCCCTCTCTCTTCTCCCAAAGATGTGCTTATTCCACATTTCAGACTGAAGCCTCTTTGTCAAAGCCCTTCTGGATCTTCTCTGCAAGAGGATTACCCCCATGAACAGTTGTTATTACTTCAGAATAGACCTCCTTCACCTTCCACTTGGCTTTGTGGATAGCTCTGTTAAAACTGTTTTGCCTGTACATACTCTATATTGAAAGGAAGGTATAGATCTTCTCCCTGAGCTTTGGGCAGAGCAGCTCTCCAAAGCAGCACACCGTGCATGGAAGCATTCTGGCAGCAGTGGGAGATGGTGTGGGCCATGCCGTATGTCCTTTAGAGAGATGCGTTGGCAGAATTGGGTCATTCCAAGTGGGTCCCTGTGAGGTGCGATGAGGAGGAATTGGGCATAGCAGGAGTGAAAGGTTCAACAAGATTGAAGTACTGAGGGTCCAGGTCATGTCCGAGGGTAGGAGGCTGTGTATGAGGAGCAGGAGTGGGAGATAAGCAAGCGCGCGATTTTTTGTTGTGAAGAAAGGAACTGTAAAGTTGCAAAAAGATAGCCAATCGTACTAGCTGAAGGGACGCATGAAGGACACGTGAACAAGACATATAAACCAATAAGAATTCTCTCAGTAGCGCATGTACAAACAATTAGAAAGTATATAAGCCATGTAATATTTCAATAAAGGGTCTTCGATTTACCCCTCGATCGGAGTCCGTGCATCAATCCGCTACAGTGCGAGTCATCCAAACTGTCTGCACACACTTTGGAGGGTGGGTGCTCCTGAGGTTTCACCCACGTGCACCAGATGGGGCACCCTACTGGCACTGCTAGGCACTAGCCAGGGAAACTGGATCCCTGGGGAAGCCTATCAGTGCAGTACAGATGCGCCCACAAACACCTAAAGTCAAAGTAGATGCACTTTCAAGACTGGTGGATGGTGATGATTGATAAGAATCCATACCTGCTTTTATGGCATTTCATAATATGATAACTGCACAGCAGAAATAGCCAAAGTGCTTTTTCTTGGGCATTTTCCCAAGATGGTGATTATGAGCATGGGATAGACTCTAATGTCCAATAATGACAGAGGTTCACCAGCTATACATACTATTTTTTAAAATGATTCTTCAGTATCCAAAGGCTTTAGTCAATAAACGTTCTAAGCTGACAATGTAGCAGTTAATATTGAAAAGCGGCATTTTTCATGCTCCTATATGCCCTTAAAAATTTCAGTTAGCCTGTATATATTTAGCAGAAAATACAGCAAAAGTCATGATACACTATGCATCTACAGATGGCAAATGTGTAACTCTGGTGTCCAGTGCTTACGGTACGGAAAAATATCAGTTTTCTAGTGGGTTGCTGTCTAACACGATGAATTAATCACTTCTGGGATAAATTATGGAAGTTCCCTTCTGTAACAAAATAGTAGTGTTCATACAGCACAGTATGTAATGGGAATTACAGAAGAAACTGATCTATCTAAGCACTGCGTGGATTTATTGACACTGATTTATCAGTTTTAATTCATCTAAGCATGAAAACATCCTGAGCTCTCACAACATATGAGAAATTACTTTTATTTGGCTCCAAAATAAAACATTAATTCAGGTCAGCTTTTCCTGAGATTTGTCAAAATAGTTTTATGACTCTTTATGACTCATCGAGACTCTTAGATTCATTCAAAATTAAGTTAAAAAGAAATCCCTGAACACAGATGTGTTTTACAAGTCATACCAGAATTTCGGGAAAACGGTTTAAATTACTCATACTGGAATTTGCTGAAGATGTAAAATTTGACACCTTTTCTTGCAAAAGTACGACAGGGTTTAAAGTGGTCTGTTCAGTTCTTTAGCTTGACCTCTCACCATAAGCACAGCAGCACAAACAGCATAGTACTTTTAAGCCCCATTACAGTATAAAAGAAAAAGGAAGAGGACACCTCACATTATTTCCAGCAGTGCCTATGTTGATACCAGAAGTCACGGCTAAACCTTGTTAAGCTCATGAAATCCCATAGAAGCACTACAGATTAGTAGTAGTAAATATAGTTATTCTGTATACCAAACTACCCAGAAGTACTTTGACTTAGATTAATTCAGGTTTGATAACATCAAAACTTCAGGTCATTTTGCTGGTTATACATGGTTTCTGCCTAAGGTTTAAAGAGGTATTAAAGATTTAACGTACAAACTGCAGTTCTTTTGCTGTTTTTACTCTCTGGTACCAGCTCCCAGGTGTCTCTAGGACACCAACAACTGAGTGTCCAGATATGTACACAGAAATTTAATTCATTAATTAACTACAGACTTTAACATAAGAAGAAAAAACATTATATTAATTGCAAACAAGAGTGAATCAATACTATTTTTTCCCCAGAGAGCTTTATACTATTACTCTACTACTTGAGATGGCAATTACCCTCAGGAATTATGAGACAAAAAGGTAAGTCACTTCAGTTCAATAGACAATTCATATTACATGGAACAGTAATTCATACTTCAGCACATATGAAATCTTTTACCTCTGGGGTTTTCCTCCCCCATTTTTTCCAGCTAAACACAGGATACAGACTATGAAAAATGTAAGTCAAAACTGTTCTTTTAAGCTCAAATATTCACAATCCAACTATAAAATTTACAGTATGGAGAACTTTCCCATAAGGCATTTAACATTATTGATCCCAAGATGTGCAAGCTAAACATAACAATGCTGTGTTCTACCTACTCACCCATGGATTCTCCTAATGGTGCCTTTTGTCACTACTACATAGTCTCTATAAACACAACATCTGCACAAATGACCATGTTGTTCCAGGAAGAAAGTTACTACAGGAACAGCGGTTAGAACAAAAAGTCTTGAGATAGGTCTCCTGAATTTTATCCCTAATTATGACACAGTGTGTTGTCTACTATGAAGCATTTAATTGTCTCTCATTTGGATTAAGGATGGGTACAGTAACGTTTACATGCAATATATTAATATGAATCATATACACACATGAATTTTCTACATATTTATCAACATCACAGGTTTGTTACCAAGTCTTGTAATCAGTGTCCTTGCCTAAAGTTCCTATGCAGACATATAATTATTATATTACCTAAGAAATATTATATACAGTGATTGAAGTTCTGTGTAAAAAAGTTCATTTCAGTTCACTCCATTAAGTATATGAAAGAGCGTAACAAAAACTGTTGTGTCAAGTTCTCACTTGAATCATGACTTCCACCACTAATTCAAAAATTTTTATTTTTTTTTTTAAATAATATTGCAGTCCCAATGCTCTATCCTGTATTGGTAATAAGACACAGATAATCATGTGCTGTCACCATTTTGCTGTTTATGTGGTGGCATTAAGCAGCCATAAGCAACAATAACACTTGTTGCAACTGGCTGTTTGCTGGACTCCATTCAATAAAAAGTGTCTACAGAAAATATCCTAGACAATGATCTACTCCTGCTGCCGTGGCTCTGGATAACTAAAAATAATAATAAACCCAAATATCATGACTTTGTTAGTGCAACAAGTACATAGCAGGTCTCAGCAGGTGACAGGGTGGTCACAGGACTTTGGTTCAGCTGCAAACCCAGATGGAGCACGCTTGTGTTTCAGTGACAGAAAACCCTGAGTGCAGGAGGATGCTAAAGGCAGAAAGCAGAGTCTGCAGAGTACAGGACTTGAGAGCTTTTTTGTACACAGAGACCCTGATGGCTTCAGTCCAGCTCTCAGCTTTTTGACGCACCCATCCCTGACTCCACCTTGACCCTCATATTCTGAACTCAGCCATACTCCTTGCACACCGCCTCCACTTGCTGCTGCCCCCAAAGCCTCATCAACAGAGCTCACCAGCCACATCCTGCGGGGACCACGTCACACACAGACAGCTAGGTTTGGCGGATTTTTTGTAGTTTATCTAAGCAGTTAACTTATCTGAAATCTTAAACGATAGCCAGTCTAATAGATCTGAACATCCTATTGACTGGAAAATCTACGGGGTTGTTTTCAAGTTCTAAAGCTTGATGAAAATGCATTTGGCAAACTGATTTAGATTAAGCAGCAATCTGAGTGTCTGAGATTCAAGCTGTTTTCCCAACATTTTCTTGACACAGAATCTATTATTATCAGGTCCTTGGGGAAACCTGAAGGAGACCAAAACCTCCACATCTTTGTCTCTCATCTCCAGACCTTAATGCTTCTTGATGGGCACTGCAACAGAGCAAATTGTCTCAACGTAGAAGAGTAATCTGTGAAACCAAGGCATGCTTCATACAGTAAACAACACTAACCCACTGACTTTCTATATTTAAGTTACTTTCCAGGTATTTAGCAGAAGAATTCACTCTTCAGCTCTGTTCTTGAAACATTTTTCCTTGGTACTATCGTTTTGACATTCTGTTTTGAATTAACTCCCAAGGCATATTGATTCCTTTTTTCTTTTTGGTCTGCATTTTCCAGATTAGGAACTGTTCATTTCTACTCTCAAGTTGAAGCTTAAAATACTACTACTACTAATAATAATGTCCACTTCTTCCTGAACTCCTCAACTATAAGCCTTATAGTACCTAATATTTTGAACGTGTGTCTACGTTGCATATGATTTTAGAAACAGTTGCCATTATTGCAGAAATTATTTAAATACACAAGCACACAAATGCACACACACACACACACATATATATATATATATAAAATAAAATATTTCAAACTCAAGAGACCTGCACTAAAAGAATATTAAGGATGTAATGCCAAGTACTCAAAACCTAGGCAAAATGCCTGTATTCAGTTCTCTATATACTATCAGTTTTTAACTTCACAAAGGTACTTCTTATTCCTCTCCCACAGGATGAGTGCTTCATCCAGTGTGTCGTGTGGGACCATACGGCACAAATGAATCAGGGCTGAGCAGTGAAGGCTGCTGTCCATGCCTCATTTGTTGCCAGCGCTGCAAGGAGTTAATAATGGAGTTGGAGACACACGGAAGAGAAATGAGGGTTTGATGGTGAAGACAATTGAATGCTACTCTGGAGAATTGGATTCCATCCCCATCTCTGCCATCGAGCTCCAGTGTGATGCTGGGCAAACATTTCACAGATGGCTACTAATTGTGTCTTTCTCATTTCCTGCACGCACAGTGGGCAACACCTGAGGCCAGATTTACAGAAGTGTTAAGCATTCAAACTGCAACTGTATTTGACTGAAGCAGTTTTCTGAATGGAAACACTGCTGTAAAAACTTGATACTTCTGAAAATTCAGATCATGCCTCTTCAAACAAATGTTTGCTTCACAATTTTGGTCATAAACTCCTGAAGAGTCAATCGTGTATTTGTAAAATAGAGATAAGGCAATAACTACCCTTTGGGTATGGTTAGGATAAATTCATTAAAGTTTATGCAGCACTTCAGGACCACGGCCCTCTAATACAAAATTCCCTCTACAACACAGATAATGATGATGTAGAGTATTTAGTGAGAAGTTGCAATGAAGTGCACTAAATACAACATTCAGATATACATCGGGGAGGATTAAAAGTACAAGTATACTCATTGAACAACCAACAATTTCCTCACTATGTAAGACTTCTGAGAAAATAATGTGTGACCCCACAGGAAAAACTGTTTTATAGTATAACTATATACAAAAAGGTAATGGATTACTGATAGAAGGCAATTTTAATTCTGGTATCTCCTCTCTTTCAAATATTTTATTTTTGCAATCCTAACATTCATATTTTCTGACATAATTTGTACTTATATGAATGCATATACATTACAGAAAGATTTCTGTCAAATTTCATAACAGTTTGAAACTGTTGCCTTGGCAACTAAATTTAAACAGATCAACTGTCTGTAATCTTGACCCTTTCTTTCTGAAGTTGTGTTGAAAATTAGCTTTTCAATACTCCTCAATATCCTTTTGCTCTGAAAATGAAAAACATACCACAGAGTGCAGCAATAGGATTCCTATGGGATTATGGGCAATTTCTGTCCATCGTTGTTGTATACTTCAAAAGTCATGCTGGCTGATAGCAGAAGTCACACCGGTTTCCTGTTCTCATCTAGTCCACTTGAAGAATTATTCTGAAATTAGCTGTAGCCCCAGTTCATGCTGAGGAACCGGTATGGAATTTTTATCTCTATTTTTCAAACTTTGTAACTGAACTCTATTGTTTTTGTCTTTACAGTTTGTGCATGCTGTCTTTCTACATCAACGTTCAATAAATTCAAGATGAATGCTTCACAGTAGGGCTTATCCTGATCCTGTTGATGCACTGGGTGGCTATACCTTGGCCTTCCCCTTTTCCTTTTATCATAGAATCACAAATTGGAGCCACCTCAAGGCTGCTCTAAATTGTGCTCAAGTGTGATAGAGTAAATAAAACCCTTACGGACTCTGGGAGTTACCCTAGCCAATTTTTTTTCCCTCCCCCTGCTCCCCAAGGTGTCCTCTGACACATATTTCATGTTGCAGGCTGCAAAGAGGAGTGAAATAAGACAGCTCTCCTGGCACGATGCCACTGAGGGATTTTCTTCCCTCCAGCACACTCCTTGGGCAGTAAGCTATGCCAGCTGCCCCGCTGTTCCTATCTGCCAGAAAAGCGCAAAGCAGCTTGAAAGAAGACGGAAGATCTAGGCCATGACAACTTTTTAAAGAAAGCCAAAATTCCTATTCTGCATTTCATATTCAGGATGTTGAAGATTACTGCTTTTAAAACCATAGGTCTCAGGTTGAGAAAAAAAAAGGTTTGTGTTTCCTTCCCACTTTGCCTGCAATAGGCTAAAATTTAGGGTCTTAGAGCACACAAGTCAATGGGTAATTATTAGCAGATAATGAACACAGATTTGCAAGAGTTGGTTAAGCAGTTGTCAATCTGTCACCAGCAGCAAGACATACCATCAACAGTTCCTACATCTAAAGTATGTTTTAAATGTTTCTGTAAAGAGCTTTCTTCCTGTAGAAAGAGAACCATGGTTATTTGCGTGCTGTTTATGTCTAAATAATTACATTTGCAGGCTATTTTAAATAATATCAGGAAAATTCTATTAAAAACTCAACAACCTAAATTTCTGCTGATAATGGTATTCACCAAATGACAGTTTCCAAAGAAGCACTGTGTGAAGAACTGTCAGTTTCCATTTGAGTTTTGCATTAGAAGGATGCATTTGGAACGATAAACTGTAAATTACAGCAAACTGGAACAAAATTTCATAAATATTAGTTATATTAACCAAAGCATGATTCCGACACACTTAATACAAGACGATCAATCAAGCTCAGCTCCAATTAAGCTCAGCTACTAACCAAATAGCAGCCATTGTCAGAAACGGTGATTGTTTTTGAAGTTCTAAGTTAGAAGTGGAAAAAAAGTTTTAGCATGTGGTATGTCATGTGGAAAAGGAAATTCTTATGGCTTGGATACACTGTGAAAGGGAAACCCATGTCGCTAAGAAACACTGAGCAATGCTATTAAGATACAGTTTATGCATATTTAAACTTCAGTCCAAATCACTTCCATGTGATTTCTTGTCTGTGGCTTGATGTACTTCTCATTACGCCCTTCTACCTTTTGAACAAGTTGTGCTCAGCTGAAGTCATGCACTGAACAAGACTTTGATACATTGCCGTTCTGCCCACGGAGGTCCACATTTGCCAGTGGCAATGCTGAAAAAAACCCATCAGGCAGATAGATGTATTTTATTCTGAAAGGAAAAACAGTAAGAGGCAAACCAGACATGCTGCATGCTATTCTGAGTTTGCGTTTGATATCTGTATAACTCTCTACACACCTGGAGACCAAAAGCCATGTAGAAGAAAGCTGGCTTTAGAGATTGCCTTTTTTATTAAAGGGCAAGACCTGCACTCTTTGATTCATTTCCCATTCAAAATGAATAATAATAATTAAAAAAATAAAAATCAAGGACTGTACTGCAGTATCTGCTATTTTAAGACAATTATCTCTGGAGGAAAATGGAATGATGGACGTACTGGCAACAAGTCCTCCTCAGATTTACACACACTTAACAGCGAAAGTGGCAACAGATCTCCAGCTTCATGATTCCATCTGCAGCATTTCAAATTCTTGTTTATGCTCCTTACAGAGACACACACATGGAAGCGCTGTGCTCATCTATCAATCCTAGTAGCCTGTACCATAAGCTCTCATAATACAGTGCCTGATCTCCTTTATTTACTACAGTTTAATCCTGGAGTAAATTCCTTTTTTTTTTTTTATGTTAAATATACTTAGTTTTAGCTTAATGTTCATGTTTGTGACAGTAGACTTTGATCCACTTCATGCATGTCTATGTTGCATCAATGAGAACAGGGCAAAACTGCCCGAGTCAGTACATCCACATACATTATAGCTTTAGTGTAGTAGAGCGTTGCTACAGCTGTACCTCCTCTAGTGCTAGCTTGTCATCATTTACTTAGAATTTCAAATTTTATTCCAATCCCACATTTTAAAATAACAGCCTGAACTTTCCTCATAGTTTTCCCCATTCAGAAATGTAGTTCTGTATCACCTTTAAGTATTTCTGCCTGGCTAGATGAAGGATTTATCTAAATTCCTTCTGGCTGTCAAAGCCTTACAGCAACAGCTTCCCGTGACATTATTTCCTTTTACGCTGAGCTTCCATCCTACAAAGATAAAAGGGGCATATAAGAAATTGAGGCCAGACATGCATGCAATCAAGTGATAATTGTCTCCACATGTACTATAGCCCTTATTTAAGTCATGGTTCTTTCCTAGATGAAAACCGCCATTCTCAGGGCAGAGGTTCTTTGCTGAGGCTTCACATCATGCTAGCACACTCCCACCACTTTTTTCTCTTGCTCCAGTCACTGGAAAAGGCAGCTGCTGGGCAAAACAAGCTCAGACAAGTAGAGAATATGAGCGTATGAGCAGAGTTTGCATCCAGCTACGTACCTCAAATTCTGCAGCACTCCATATTATTTCCCCTCTAACGTGTTTTGCTTTCTGACCAGAAGACTAGAAGTCTTCAGTTCAACCTTGAAATATTTTGTTACAGCAAAACAGAACCCCGCTCTTAAAAACTAAAGTCACACACAAGAACAGATTACTTCAGGTTCACAAGGATGCAGCAATGTCGTATACTTTAAATGCAATATAATGCCAAACAAGCACACCTCCATAGTGCTAGATACTTCTTAAACATATTTTAATGTAACCTTTCTGGATCAACTTTCGTTGTCATGTTTATTCACCAAAACGTTATTTCCAGCCAGTGAATTTTCACTACAAAATGTCACCTTCCAATATGCTCTCTGCACCAAAGCATAAATCACTAACTCATTACTAACCAGTACAAGCTAAAAAGAAAGTAACCAAAAAATCTGCTGTATGTGGAGTCCTCACACAATTTTGGGTGAGAGCATTGATCTGCTTGAGAGTATGAAGGCTCTACAGAGGGATCTGGACAAGCTGGATCGATGGGCCGAGGCCAATGGTATGAGGTTCAACAAGGCTAAGTGCTGGGTCCTGCACTTGAGTCACAGCAACCCCATGCAACGCTACAGGCTTGGGGAAGAGTGGCTGGAAAGCTGCCTGGTGGAAAAGGACCTGGGCATGTTGGCCAACAACCAGCTGAATATGATTCAGCCCAGGTGGCCAAAAAGGCCAATAATATCCTGGCTCGTACCAGAAATAGTGTGGCCAGCAGGACTAGGGAAGTGATTGTGCCCCTGTACTTGGCACTGGTGAGGCTGCACCTCGAATACTGTGTTCAGTTTTGGGCCCCCCACTACAAGAGAGACATTGAGGTGCTGGAGCATGTCCAAACAAGGGCGACAAAGCTGGTGAAGGGTCTGGAGCACAAGTCTTATGAGGAGCAGCTGAGGGAGCTGGGGTTGTTTAGCCTGGAGAAAAGGAGGCTGAGGGGAGACCTTATTGCTCTCTACAACTACCTGAAAGGAGGTTGTAGTGAGGTGGGTGTCAGTCTCTTCTTCCAAGTCACAAGCCATAGGATGAGAGGAAATGGCCTCAAGTGGCACCAGGGAAGGTTTAGATTGGATATTAAGAAAAATGTCTTCACTGAAAGGGTAGTCAAGCATTGGACCAGGCTGCCCAGGGAAGTGGTTGAGTCACCATCCATGGAGAGACGCGTAGATGTGGTGCTTAGGGACATGGTTTAGTGGTGGAGTTGGCAGTGCTAGGTTAACGGTTGGACTTGATGATCTTAAAGGTCTTTTCCAACTTAAATGATTCTATGATTTTAACCATAAACCTGGGTGCTCTTCTCTCTAGGCTCCCATGTTTGTACATAGAAACTACACAACACTTCAATATAAGCTCTGTTGACAAGATCTCATCACGCTAAAATTAACAGAATTTCCAGAGCAGACAGAAACATTAAAGCTTGACAATTTTTTTATTTATTTTGAGTTTGCATCCTCAGGAAATGAAGCATAACAGTATTTATGTTGATAATTCATATTCTATGTTAATTCAGATTCAAGAAATCAGGTTTCCCTGGCAACCTCCATTGCTTTGCCTCCACAGGTTGCTTTAGTCTACCATCACCTTGGCACCTGCGATACAGTGCGACCAGTATGGCTCAGACAGAGCTGTGCTCGCTTGTTCCGCCACCCACAACAGCCGCTGACCTTCAGCTGGCTGCAGAGCCCATCATGAAGGGACTGGGGCTCTGAAGCCTGACCTTGCCTTCTTGTTGGAAACCCAATTAATTTTCACAGATCTTTCCCACAGCTCCAGGTTGTCAAACTACACAGCACCAGGCTGGGTTAAACTGCTTCCAAAGAGACAGCAGCTACAGCTACAGGCCAGCTCTCTCGTACAGCTGGCAGTCTATTTAAATGAACTGATATTCAAGAGCTGAAGGGAGGGAATTAGAGAGATTGACAGACAGACACAGGGTGAAGTCTTGGCTTCCAGAAGAATTGCCGTAATGTGTATGAGCAGGTGGTTACAGTGAGAAGGAAAACCTGTGAGAAGAATATGAACTTAATTTCTATCACAAGTCATTAATAGTAGCTGAGGCACAAGCCCTTTCACAGCTGAACTGGCATTTGGATTGATCAGTATTGACAGCTTGTTTACCAGGAAGATCTCAAAACTAGAAGTGCTCACCAAGTAGCTTAAGCTTCTTCCTTCCAACGCAGGGAAAATACAGCGAGGGGGAGGCTAGCTCCTCACACTCTGCTGCTGCAAGAGGAAAAGAAAACCTTTTACTTTCTGGTTTTGCATTGAATTTAGAAAATTTGACTTGCTAATATTTTATATGTTGGCATTCTTTCATCTTCTTGAGAGATAAATATTTTTAATCAGGCAATTCCCTTCAGGATAACAATGATTCAAATTATACTGATGAATGATATCAATCAGTTATTAGGCATGAAAAATGTGTATATCAAAGCCTAACAATGTTTATACCAACAAAAGTGCAAAGCCTTTTTCGCCCCTTCTTAAAAAACCCCACTCTAATAGTTTTCTTACACACTCTCAAGAGGGTTTTTTTTCTTCAAACATTAGAATAAATCCAGCAGTTAACTGGTGAGTTCTGTTTGCAGTAGAACATTATTAAATGTGGAATTAATCAAATTAATGGGAGATACCATGCCATATCCCTGCAGATATATAGAAGAAGATGTTTTCAAAGGCTGATTTTTACAATGGAAAATTAATATTAAAATGGCACTGTTGACTTTAAAGCCCTAGACAGGGTTGCCTTTACTTCCCCATTATTTTGCCAGATATCCATCTTGACTCAGACAGCATCTGAATTAAGGATTTTAAATGATCAGCATGTCAGGCCTTCCCTCCAGGGAGTTCAGGCACAGAGCTCTTCCTCTCTCTGTCCCTCATCCTTGTGACCCTGTGACCCTTGCTGCAGAGAAGGTGGTTCAATAAAACAGGATGTCTATCAAAGCTGTTCATCACTCGGCTTCTTTGTGCAGCAAGGGGAATGCCTGGACCACACCATGAGGTTTTTGTTGGCAAACACCATGCCACACAAATGGCTGCTCCAGGGCACCTTAGCTGTATCTGTCCATTTCACAAACCAGCTAGGAATTTGTAGTGGGCCACCGCAGAAGATCTTGTAATGAGGAGGCAGTGATTTCACGCAGAACCTAGGGAGAGTATAACCACAGGCCTTCTTTGTAGAGACCCATACGTTAGCATGAGTAACCGCTATATAATCAGAGCATATACCATGATTGCCTTCACTTGTTCCTATGGAGACACGTAGGAACGCGCTGCTCTTGGCAGACCTCAGTGGCTGCTGGACAGACTTAGCCCATGAATCTGTAATGGAGGAGCCTGCATGTGGTTCCCACCTAGTCCATGTGCATGACACAATCTACATACCTTGTCTTACCTTTAGATTAAGCAGCATACCTATACGTAACATTCCTTTACCCAACAGCAGAAACGATGAATACGTTTGTTTACTTTTAAGAAAATGCTATGAAACCTCCAAAGACCATAATGCCATCAAACCTCATCATGGACGGGATCTGTGTAGCATGATCAACTTGAAGGGGTTTGTCTGATGTTGCAATAGCCAAGGTTCCCAGCACCAGAAGGGACTTAAGCTTGCTATCACTTTTCCCACTACTTCTCTTAACATCAGAAGGGACATAAGACTGCTATCATCTTTTCTACTGCTTCCATCTTCCTTTCTTTATGCAATAAACTCGTTAATCAACCTTGAGCGTCTGTGCCTTTCTTATTGAGATTCAAAAAGAACCTGCACACCCTCTGTAGAAAAAAGAATTCATTATGTGTATCAAGCTATTCATATGTTTCCATAGCTTCCATAGCTTCAGGAAGCTACTATACTTCCTTAAGTTAGGATTAAAAGAAAAAAAAAAAAAAAAAGACAAAAAAAACCCCCACCAAACCAAAAAAACCCACAACAAACCAACACTCAAAAAACACCAAAAAAACCCCCCCAAACCCCAACTCTTATTAGCCAAACCATTTGTTTTTAGGGTAACACAAGGACTAAGATCTGTAACACAGGGCTGGATAAAATACACTGCAAAATCAAGTACCAGACCTGTTCTTTCCAGCTGTGCTCAACATGGTCTGCTTTCTGCATGGGACCAACGTTAGGAGTCTGATCTAAGAGGCCACTTGTGCTTCACCTACTGTTCACAGAAGACTTGTCCCACTTCATCTCCACAGTCACCAGTAAGAGTGAAGCGCTCCATGAAAACCAGCTTGACCATTATCATTATTTCAAGCTCCCTCTCAAGAGAAACAAAACTGAATGTTAGATCTCCAGTATTCGAACAAAGGAAGACATCTTAATTGGTGTTCACAAAAGGGTCTGAGTAGAAGACAAAACCAGTAAGAACCTACAAAAAAATGACATTCTGAATGTAAGTCAGGAAGCACATTCAATATCCAAACAACTCCCTATAGAAGGGCAATAGAGGGCAAATAATGCTCATCTAGATTAAGTTATAGAAAAATTAATTCACTTTATAAACAAAAAATTCCTATCAGTAATGAGCAGTATAAATATCTAAAGCCAAGCAAGATGCAGCTGCAAATTACGGCATAACATTTTCTTTACAGCTACTTTCCTTGTCATTATGGAACTAAGCATACTGTTTAGCTGCTGGTTGCAGGAGTCATTTTTACAAAACAATATTTGTTTTATGCACAATACATCTGGTGCCGAAGATAAAAATTCAATATACAAAACATATACATGAAGATATTTTGCTTAAGTTAACACAGTCATTTGAAACATCTCACCTTCATAAAGAAAACCAGAAGAACTTCCAAGTTTAATTGTCTATGCAAAAGATATGTATGTTAACAGAGATTTGTCACAAACCATAAATCAGAAGGTGTTGTTCAAAGGAAGGTACTTGGCATGGAGAAGTAGTAAAGAAGAGTACCAAAAATTCTTGCTCAGAAACATTTTAACCTAGAAGGAGTGCAGAAATACAGAAAATACAATCCTGTGCACAAAGTTCATTTCCCAGCAGTGGGTAAATGCCTAATCCAAATTGATTCTGGCCAATATTTCATGCTTTAATCAACAAATATATGTTTCAGAAAGCTATCTGGGGGAATTTAAAAAAAAAAAAAAGGCAAAACATAACAAAACATGGGTCCTGATCTGATGCCATGAAGGATATTCATTAAATGCAGCAACAGATGGTTAATCTGCAGACTTAGAATATGTCAACTTCATTTAATTAAAAGTCAACATTATTATAATATTGCCATCATAAAATCAGGTTATGACAGCATGCCAAATTTTATTGCTGTTTTACTTTTAAACAGAAACTTTTTGACGAGGAGCCACACACTCACCACTTCTCCTGTGAATATTCACGTCACAATAAACACAGCAACTTCTCCTGTGGGCTCCCTCCTGCAGTGGCTCTGCCACGCACAGCAGGATTTTGATACCTCTACTCCTACACTCGGCAGCATTTCAGGCTGCAGCAGGTTCTGGAGCCGATACAGCTATGCTGCTACTGGTACTCAAGCTAACTGGTTTTGTGTCAGATCAAATAGCTCAGCCATCACCCTGTACTTTGCAGTGTAAATACACAGCAGTGGGTCTACTGTAAGTGAGGTGTAACTCATTATATGGGCATCAATAGCTGGCTTAAGTTATTTGTAAGGACCTCAACACAAGGATGCATCCGACATCAGGTGATTCTTACTCTTTAACGTCACATGCCACCAAAGTAACTTTGAGGTGTAACTACTAGATGAGGTATAACTACTAGAGCTGGCTATGAGGTGTAACTACTATGAGGTCTAACTATAACTATGAGGTGTAACTACTAGAGCTGGCTGTTAGCACTGGATAGAGCAGTCATTACAAAACACCACATCACCGAAGTTATCCTGATCTCAGGTCCATTACATGACCCAAGTTTTGCCCAAAGCTTCTCAAATGTTTCATTAAGGAACACCTCAATTCATCCTCTAACATTTCTGGACTTAAAATCCCAGATGGCAAGGACTGTACCATTGAGGGACTTCAGCCTGTGCTGCACCTATAAGCTCTGCAGTAGTTTTATCTTGAAAACCTCTTCTCCTTGCGCAGAAGCCTCCAGATCTCAGTAGGAGAAGAGCATGAGTTGTAGGGCCCAGCAGAGGTCAAGCACTCAGCACCCACTGGTACCAGAGGAGAAAGGAATCCAATCTGGATGTACGGGCCCTGGTGACAGCTGGTTAGGGGTTGCAAACCCTGCTATAAAAGTGACAGAGAAAGAGACAGGCAAAGTCTCATCTGGTTATGGACTACTTCTATTCTCTGAGGTTTGGTGCAGACCCAGTTCTGTTAATAATATGAAATACCATCTTGGCTGGTATTGGATTAATTTGTCACTGTCCCAAGAAAAAGAAAATAAATATAATACTTTTATGTGGAGGAAAACCAATGCTTTCTTTTTTTTTTTTTAACTAACAAAAAAGCACCCAATAGTTCTGAAGTATAACCCCCCATATGTCACTGACCCTCAAACATAAAGTGTAAGTAACAGCAGCACTAGGACATAGTGTCTCAGGGGCCAGAGTATGAGAGCTTATTTTTATGTTCCAAGAAAATTCCTATAGGCAGTCTTTTAAAACCATTACAAGTGCGTGGTCTGCAGAGAAACTGTGAAAAAAATTCAGAATGCTGTTTTGCTGTATTTTCCCAGACATCAAACGGGGAGCTAAATTCCTGACAGTCGCATCTGCATAATTACTCAGCAGCCGTCTAACCCTTCGCTAGCCCCTATGGACAGTTTCACAGCTGCTACAGTTCTGAGCAGCAGAGCTGGACAAGAGGTCGGAGAGGAGGACATGGCCAATCACCCAGATGCCACGGCTGGAAACAAGCAGCCAAAGCCTATGTTTTGCAGCTCCTAAGCACACCTCGTATTTGAATGCAGTGTCTGAATTCAATCAACAGAGCAGCCAAATGCATGTGGACAAATTCATCACTGCTCCAGTAGGAAGGTGCACAGTGACAATGAATAATACCATATTTACACATGCCTCAAAGTATTAAAGGATGCTAAGCAGAACTTGGTAGATGCTACCAAAACTTGGTAGATACTAACTTCTTATTCACATTTTAATAACTGTGTCTTTTCCTCCAGAGTTTTTGAAGCTTGCTCCTTGGACGCACAGAGAACAGTGACAGACGCACTCTTACTAAAAATATCAAAACAAAAAATGTACTAAATTCTTCAAAGCTGAAAGGAGGAATGGGCTGCAGGGTTGTCTTAGCAGTTTGTGTTGGTTCTTATTTTAATTAGAGACTAGATCAGCCACTCCATATGCCAATCCCAAATCTGGATGCCACAAGAAGAAAGTATGAGAGTTACCTATATAGAGGGTAAAAAGGCAGGCACCAGCAAATGCTGGTTTTGCAAACCACGTGGGAAGGCAGAAGCTGCAGGGAGCTGATGCATTCCTGACTCCTTTTTCCCATGCACCAAACTCACCTTGAGTGAGTTTGCTGCTAACAGCTGTAGAAACATGGCCATGCAAAAGAAGCAGTCTCTTAGGTAACCACATCCTAATCCACTTGAAGCTGCAGTATCATGTAGAGATTTTCTATTATTATCAGTGGACACACAAAAACCTCAGTGGAAACCCAGATCTAAAGACGGCATACAGGTCTAAACCAAACATGATTAACAACCCCAACCCAATATTCCCTGAAGTCCTATAAAAGATTGGAATTCAATTGGGTCCAACTGTGAGAGAAATATACTTTCTGGTAGAGAAATATGCAGTGAACCTACAATCTCTCTATTGTAGGTTGTGTGCTAAGTAGCACACAATTTCAGTAAACATGATGCCTTGCTGGGTACAGAGGTGTACTCAACTTTTCGCTGATATTCAAAGTAGTAAACCTGGAGTGAACACTAATTATGAGCAATACTGCTGTGTGCACAAAGAAAGCATTTGGGGTAAGAGGACTTTTTCCTTTTTTGTAATTTAATATTGAACACTGTGATTTACTTCAGTGTAAGAAATCATCAGCCAGTTTTAATGGCTTAAAATATTTTTTTTCTTTTTGGTCAATATAATGAAAAAATTATAGTTTTCATATAGATAGCAAATGTTTACACCAGAAACCTCACTAAGATCAACTACCTTAGTAACTCATGTCTGTTGGAGCTGGGTAATGCCCTGATGCTTAAATACTTTTTAAAAGCAAAGAATGAGAGTCCAAGGACATCTCCAGTAAAGATAAATTTTTCAGAACCAAAACAATTCAGTTCCCAGAGCACTTCTGGATACATCCCAAGTATGTCACTATGTCAAAGAAAGAAGAGAGAAATTACAGGAAAACATGAAATGCTTACAACCTGATCCAAAGGTCACAGGGATCAAAGGAGACACTCATAACGACTTTGGCAAACTTTGGGACTTGATCATAGTCACTCAGAAAAGGACATTTCAAAAATTTTACTATTTTCTTTTTTTTTTTTTTCCAATTTAAAATCAAGAATAGGTTTCAAAGAACTGACATTAAATACATACAAATAGTTGAAATACTGAGTACTGCTCAGTGGTAATACACTATCATTCTCACAGCATCTCTCATTGAAGTACTGTATTAAACTCGTACAACTCCTATACATTGCAAGTATGATAAAAAGACATCATAATCAAAGATAAAACATATGCTGATTACCTGATATTTTTGGATATCACAAACTTCACTTTCTAGTGCAAGTCACTTATTTTAATCCTAACTAAAAACAGCAGACTTGCCAATTCCTCTGCTAGTCTGACAAATAGTCTAGACATTTAGATAATAGCATTCACCTTTGACAGCCCCCTCTGAGGTATTAAACATTTGTTAATAGTTTAATAAATTCCAGTCAAATACTGCTTTATGACAGTCACATCTGTTAATAAATTCCAAGATGTTTATAACTACAAAGATCAGCTTTGTCCTGAAACAACTGAATTAGCATAATTTATGAACATACAGATGTTATTGACATATGGAATAGAAACATAATTGATTAAAAACATACTGCAAAATTCAGTTCATGGTCCCACAAATACAGGCAAGTAACAGTTACATTTGCTGTGACAGATATTCTAATGAGCAAGTAAACATCAAGATATTTTGTGCCATTCCAGAAATCTTCAGTTTTGCAAAAACATATTTAAAATTTCCCTAATATTATTCGGCATTCTGTAATCCTCATGTGTGAACAGCTTTAACGAGAGGCAATTTTTGGTAGCACTTAGAGCCACAAGTCCACGACACATTCCTCTACATCTTGAAGTATTTCCTGAACCAGTTTCTCTTGCCTCAAAATCCATATATCCTTGCTTTTCTAGAACTACTCAGTTTCTGAAACTACACCCAGTATTTCTGAATAACATGCAGCATTTTACAAAGTGAAGATACAGTATATTTTCTTACAAGTACACCTGTCCACATAGCAAAGAATTTTTTCACATTATTAAAAATATTTGAAGTATGCATGCTATTTCCAGGATATGTATTGATCTAAACCTTGTCCTTCAGCTTTCATACATAATTTCAAGCCATCACTGCCTGGCAGAAGGTTTAACAACAAGGAAGGAAATAATGCCTCTGTGACTCAGCAGCGTCCTAATACAGAAATATAAGGTATTGCGTTCAGCTCTGGGGCCCCCAACATAAGAAGGGCATGGACCTGTTGGAACAAGTCCAGAGGAGGGCCACAAAGATGATCAGAGGGCTGGAGTACCTCTCCTGTGAAAACAGGCTGAGAGGGTTGGGGTTCTTCAGCCTGGAGAAGAGAAGGCTTCAGGGAGACTTTATAGCAGCCTTCCAGTACCTGAAGGGGGCCTGCAGGAAAGCTGGAGAGGGACATTTTACAAGGGCATGTACTGATAGACAAGGGGTAAATCTACCCCTTAAACTGAAAGAGGGTAGATTTAGACTATATATAAGGAAGACATTCTTCACTATGAGGGTGGTGAGGCACTGAAACAGGTTGCCCAGAGAAGTTGTGGATGCCCCATCCCTGGAATTGTTCAAGGGCAGGTTGGATGGGGCTTTGCACAGCTTGGTGGAAGGTGTCCCGGCCCATGGTGGGGGTGTGGAACTAGATGATCTTCCAACCCAAACCATTCTATGATTATCTAAGTATGTGCTGACCCTAAACCTGCGAAGAGCATCTGTATTAGTTGATAAGAGATCCATACATTCGTTAGGTCACAGATCATTCTACCTGAATGTTTCAGTTTGATGCAGTAAACCCCGACAGCTTCAGTGATCACAAATGCTTTCCTGCTCCTAGAATAAAAGGTTTAATATTGCCAAATACATTTATTCCCTCCAGCTTTCTTTATGCCCTAACACAGTGCATGAAAAACAGCAGCCTATACAGTATGGCTACAATCAATGAGCATATGTGCCTCCATTTAAGAAGGATAAATTTGTCCTCTGCTGATTAGAGAGATATAATTGGTGTCCAGCTTCTGCAGCTACTGCAGAACATCTGTGTTTCCCCTACCTCTCTTTTTCATAGACAGGAGAAGGATGAAAATTCCCTTTCTGTCTCCTGACTCTGCAGAAAGGAAAACGTTGCTGCTGTCTTGGTGGGGAAGGAGGAAATTCGATTTATTGATGTTAACCTGACAAAAGTTTTGGTTAGGATTGTTCCCATCTATTCCAGAAAGGCAAGGCAGGGAAATTAATCCACTGGCAGTTAAACTGAGAAAAGCAGAATCATAAGCGATTTCCTATACAATCTTTTGTTGATTTTTGTACCTGGCCACAAATCAAGAGATCTGATCACAGCGCTTTCTCTTTAGAGAGTCAAGGTCAACTGAACTAGTACAGCACCTGTGGTGGGCAGGGGTTGGTCTTCAATGTGATAAAAGCTCACTTGTCTAAGACAGACAGGGCAGAGATGTTCTATCTGTTTCAGAAAAGATCTTTCAAAATGTCTGCAAGTGCTTCAGGATCTAAGATAGTGACTTACAAATTGGTTAACAAATGAAAAGGCTCATGGTTGAAAAGATCTAGAGATGGTCAGACCCGCAGATGTTACATTTCTCAAACTGTCACTGCATGGTTAATGACTGTTACTTCCCCTTTTCCACTTCACATTAATTATTTGTCCAAGAGTACCAACATCAGTCAAAGCATCTGAGGAGTCATATCACCTTGCAGGAATTCTGTAACATGGTAACTTGGTATGAAGAGGAAAAACACGCAGTTTTATGGAGCCTGGCACATGCGACCACCCTCAGGTCCTACAGAACTTCCCTGGTGTCAACACCAGGAGAAAAGGTTGGCCTACGGTTTGGTGTCAAGCTGGCCACAGCTTCTATCAATGCCAAGGCAGAACTTCAGCAATGAAGAAAGCAGCCAAGAATTATATTCAAAATACTGTACTGCAATTCATTGCAAACAGTCAGGAAAGAAGCTCCATACACCTGAAATAATGATGAGTCTATTATCCCGGGAGAACTCCAAGATGGTTCTATACGTCTGAATTTTTCCAAGTAGACCATCAGACACGAAAAGTAGAGAATTCCTACCCTTTGGATGCTAGCATGCAGCAGAAAGACTGAGCCTCTGGGGCATGACCACATTTGACAGATAAAGACTATCTGCATTGGAGAGCTGCTAGCCTAGGTTTACATATCGCAGGGATGGGGGCAAGGAGGAGCGCTGCAAGCCTGGAGATGTGTCTGAACACGAGAGATGCACATCATCAGGGTGGAATAATTCAGGGCAATCTGCTCCAACCATAATATGAAGAAAGCACTGACATGCCTCCTTCCTGCTGTGATCAAGCCTGCTTAGAGCCCTATCCAGACACCATACCAGCAGAGCAGGTTTTGCCCTTTCTCTGAAGGGCAAAGGATGCCATGTAGATAACACTCCGCCCCCCAGCACATCCTCCGCCCAGAACTGAAAAGACTATTTGCCCCTTTACGCAGTGCCTGCTGGGTCCTGCTGTGCGGTACCCTGAGGTCAGCATGCTGGCCACGGTCTGGATCCAAACTGCCTGATTTTTCCTGTTATCTCTTCCCACACACACACGCTTCAGAAGTCTCAATGATAATAACGCTAAAATAAGCAAAATATCCTCCTGAAGATGGTTTAGACACATTTTAAATACTAACGGAGAGGGAGGCTGAGGGGAGACCTTATCACTCCCTACAACTACCTGAAAGGAGATTGTAGCGAGGTGGGGGTCAGTCTCTTCTCCCAAGTCACAAGCCATAGGACAAGAGGAAATGGCCTCAAGTTGCGCCAGGGGAGGTTTAGATTGGATATTAGGAAAAATTTCTTCACTGAAAGGTGGACCAGGCTGCCCCGGGAAGCGGTTGAGTCACCATCCCTGGAGGTATTTAAAAGACATGTAGACATGGTGCTTAGGGACATGGTGTAGTGGTGGAGCTGGCAGTGCTAGGTTAATGGTTGGACTTTTCCAACCTAAATGATTCTATGTTTAACATCCTAAATTCGCCTCTGTGGCTTCCAGTTTCCCTCCTCCCCACCAATGTCATCCTCTGTTTCTCCCCACCACCACCACACCTCCACTCCATAACCAACCCTACAGGGCCAGGTTTTCCCTTTCCATCAAGCCCCTATACTTTTGCTCCTACCTTGGTGGATGCTCCTCTCCCCTCAGACCTCCATCTCTCTTATCCTTCACCTCCTCCACTTTCCCTCGCTCTTGCTTTCTCCTTCCTCTTCTCCAGAGCTGCTTCAACACCACCCTTCTCATAGAACTCAGTAGCAACTGCACTGATAAAACATAAGCAAATTATTAATCTTTTTCAAATCCGTGATGTATCTAGGTTTGCAACATCTCCCAGGTGTTAGCTAATGCCTAACTCTTCAGATATTTTTTCCTCAGTAACTCCTGTGCTATAAAATGCACAATTTACTTGCATGTATCTTTGTTCTTGCTTGCAAGGTAGCTATATGCAAACGTGAACTCACAGACACTGGTGCAGGTTTCTGAATTTTGGGATTCTTTTTTCTTGGAACGTATTTCTCCAGATGAACAAAACACTCAAGACAAACCCCTTCAGAGTATTTATAGTTGAATAAATTGTACAGTTCACTAGCAGCTACTCCCTATGGCATTTGGTAAATGTAAGCTAAGCAGCTTTATTTGCTTTACTGCAACCCTGTCTTGTTTGCCCTTTAATGGCTTTTGTGCGTGTGGCTTTTTTTCCTGCACCATCACTCAACAAATAATTTTAAGACAGAAAAGAAAATTGACAGTTCCTAAATGTCCCTGCTCCCAAATGGGAGCTTCTCTTACTGTCATAAACACTTAACTGGCTCGAAAGCACAAGGCAATTTTTGCTTTTGTTTACTAGAAAAACACATTAACTACATGATAAAGTTTAAAAAATTTAAAAATAATTTTAAAAAAGCAATAAAAACTACCAAGATCCTATCCTCAGGAAAAGGAGCAACTCCACTTTGGTACATGTTTTGGGAATGATCGTGGGAAACTTACTCAACAAAGCTAGAAGCGAGACATTTTTGCAGGTGCATAACTGATTATTTGACACAGACACTGAATGAACAGCAATTCTCCAGACATTATGCACCTGAGTTCCCAGGTAGAACTGGCAATTGCATACTTAACACACTTACACACTTAATGTCTTTCCCACACAGAGCACAAAACATTTTCCGTGCCTTAAAGCAATCACTGTTACTCACAAATAGATCTGAGAATGCATACAAGCATAGAAGTAACCATGCAGAGTTACATATCTTATTTAGGCACTATGAGACTGATCTCAAATTCCTGGTGAATGTTTTTTCAGTAGAGAAAACTTGTAAAGTTCAGACCCTGGCATTATCAGATTACTCCTCTGGTTCAATGTATAAGTGCACTCATCACCCATCACCTCTGAGCTGCAGATGCTGAGCACTTTGGGGAGGTGGGGGAGGAGGGGGCAGGGAAGTCTCCTGTAAGCATAGTAATGAAAGTAATGAAGGCAAATGCCTCCAAATCCACTTGGAGGAAGAGATATTTACAATTATATATTTTTTTATATTCTGAAATGGTTTTTAGTTCTCCCAAGCCATTACCTCTGTAGGTAAAAATTCAATATTAAACAGATGGCATCAACACATCTTATACCCCCCCTGAATAATTTCTCCAGAACAACGAAACAAGTTTAACAATCAAGCAAAGAAACAAAATTAATGGAGAAAACACTAAGACAGAACCAGACAAATCACTGATAACACAAACTGCCAGTTATTTGATTCTCATTTATTACTCCTCAGGTAAAAAACCTATGAATATATATTGTAGGTAATACTTTTGGGGCTTCTCTACATAGGATAAGTTTGCATATATATAGGCAAGGACATTAGTGCATATCGCACTATTTCCTTGTAACTGCCTTTTTTCTTCTAAGGATTCTTACAGTAATTAGAAAGTATCTCTCTGCAGTGGATTAAAGAACTGAGAGTATCTACACTGAGCACAACCACAGACTAGCTAGTGAACTACAAATTTACCCCCAATTTGCTTGGCCGTAATTATTGTTCCCCAGCTAGAGAGAGAGGAAAAAAAGAACCAAAACTTATCTAAATCCCACCACCCCACAAAAGAGGAAAAAGCTACCACACTTCCATTTCCAAAAGAAAAAATATCACAGGGCTGAATATAAGGAAAACAAATTATTTTCATCAAATTCTCAGACTATGGAGAATTTCAGGGATGGTAGTTCTAAAAGCCGTAGTTGATATTTAGCAGATGTTCCGTGTGATTTTGAAGAAAACTGATTAATATTTTTGTGATCACTGTCAGCCAGAAGTATTTCTGTAACTAGAGTCAGTATTTTCTGCTAATACAGTATTTGGATGAAGATGGAAGAGGTGTCGAAAACAGGAGAAGAATCAAGGCCATACTGAAAGCACAAATACTCATATTCAGAATGTGTTGGGTACCATATTTTGGAACCGAATAGCCTAAAGAGGAAATAAACAACAGCTCGGTCAGTTTTCTCTTCTCATCCACTTCTTGGATTATTTCTGAAGTATGTCTATTCAGGTGCAAACACCAAGCTAGGGACTTCACTAAATGATGCCAAGGTCCTAACAAGCATTATCGGAGAAGTACATCACACCAGTTACTTTTTCCAGGAGAAAACATGCCTCTCTACACATAATCCCAGAATAAATCCAGTGATGCTTTTTGATGTGCACCACAGTACCCAATTCTGACACGTAGCTGTTGTTGCCACTGGCGTGTTTTAAGGACTTTTACTCTATCTGGAGATCTAATGCACAGTAGAACGGGAAGATAAGAACAACACAGCAAAGAATTCCCAACACATTTACCTAAGCACTATCGATGAAAGATACTTAGGTTTTCTTTATTGTGTCCATGCCTTTGTGCTTAATTCCAAGCCCTTCACTTACATCTAAGGAGGGGGAAAAAAAAAGCATGAGAGACAAGATTCCCCCTCCTCAAGGTAATTTCTGAAAGTGATTTTATTTAATTCATTGCATTAACTGAGCAATAGATCCCATTTTTTAATAAAGTGCTGAGTCATTCTCACGTAAAATCAAAAACAATCTCCTATACTAAGCCTATTATCTGCAGTGCATCTGGTTGGCATCAGACATCTTTAACAATATTTATTACATGAAATGGTAGGGTGTAGCTTCAGTTTTTGTTCTTAGTTTGTTCTTTGTCTGCCAGTTCACTAACAAAATAAAACCCCCAAAACCAGACTTTCTCTTTTTTCTTTTGCAGCATCAAACATTTCCATAAGATGTATTATGAAACATACCTGGAGTCTTTACAATAACATTGAGCTGTGTTATGTTTCTAAATCAAACTAAGGAAACTCATTAGAGCTATTCAAAGAGTGCAAGAACAGTTCTTCAAAGAAGCATCAGTAAGTTCTAAATATACATATGCTTACTTCAAAAGCTCTCAGTTTAACAGGAATTGGATCTTCAGAAATACTTCAAGATCTAAGCAATGTCAAGGAAAGATGAGAAAGACAAGAAAAGCAGAAAGGAGCTTTTTCTGAAAGGTGACAGGGAATCAGACTGAGCAATGCAAAATTTTCAGAATGAGGCCAAACACCCAGGGAGGAGAGAGCTGCTCTCCCAGAGGTGTGAAAAAGGCTAAGATCGCCTCCTAGGATTTAGGCATCCTAAGCCCAGATGTTTAATTTTCATTACACTGTACTGATGTAAAGATGATGAAGAGGCCTCCCATGAAAGATTTGCTACTATCCTATCAAGTTCAGTAGTACTGATCCATACAGTCCTGATGTGAAATCGCATCTTCAGTCCTTCATCAGTGTAATGCACTTAAAATATCCCTAAATAGACAATCTAAGGCATTAGGGTTTGGGGTTTCTTTGGCGGTTTTTTTCGTTTTGTTGGTTTGTTGTTGGGGGGGTTTTTTGTTTGGTTGGGTTTTTTTGGGTTGGTTTTTTGTTTTTTTTTTGCGGGGGGCGGGAGGGTGTCTTTACTTGCAGGATTTCTTTGTACACTGATTTCATTTAATCATACTCAATATTACGATTCCTCCTCAGCCCATTTACAAATTAAACTAACATTGCCTCTGCAACATCCCCCCTTTGCAGGAGCTTGTGCACTACAACAGGAGCCATTCGCAGCTTCTGACTCTTTCCAGGCTTAGATTTCCAAACTATTACACATCTTACTGTTCCTCAACAAAGCAAATCCTGAAGAAAAACTGTGTTTCTCAATAGAGGCTGCAAGCCATGTTAGAACATCTTAACGATAGCCACCCACTTGGGAAAAAAAAAAGGGGGGGGGGGGGAGTGTCTGTACAACTGCAGTAAATACAGATGTTTCCATGCAGTTGTTCAATTTAATCTCCAAATGTGCAATCCTGCCCTCTTTCCACTTGCCATAGATTACCTGTAAATTGAGATGGTTATTGGGGGAAGGAACCTGTATTACATGTTTATGTTAAAAGTAGCCGTGTGCAAACACAACGGTAGCCAGTCAATTTAGCTGACACTGCGCTGAGGGCATCAGTTTCCAGGACTTTGATTAAATCCTGATGGGAAGGAAAATACCTGTACAACAAGCTGTTCCAACTCACAAATGTGAAACTAGTCAAATTTCATCTTACAGTAAAGTACAAGAAGAAAGATGCAAAAGGCCCAGTTGCAATCCTGCTTTTATCACCCTAGGAAAGTGGGTAAGTTTCAAAATTTCCATGTATCCAAATCAGAAAATTACATCAAGATCTGAGGCTGAATTTGAGCTCACAATTAATCACCCATTATTTCCCATTATTATTTCATCCTGTCCTTTGCAAATAGCTTGATGAATCATATTATCCTGCTGTACAAAATAACATCTCTGCCATGAATCATCACATGCAATATATTGAAAATTTAATGTCTTCCCATATAAGAATGAAGGTGCATGCATGAATACTGCTGCAAGTACTTAATCTCAATTAACTTTATACAATTTCTAGTTTACATAATTTTCCTCCTCCCATATTCATTAGCACTGATTCCTTTTCCTTCAACTTTATTTTGACTGATTTTTCATCCAATGCCTCTAAAAATCCCTGTAGGAACTATAGCATATATTGTAATACACTCTGCGCTCTGCAGGACTGTATTCTGAGTCACACAAAGCCTTTGTATCTTTAAAACATTGAGGATGGAAGAGCATGTACCAGAGAATCTGAAAGCTCAGTAATGTATAAACAAGTACAAATGTTCTCTGCCAAAGATTTACTGTCCTACTAGAAGACACTCCAAATACAAGTGATAGCTATACAAATGGAGAACTGGTGGTCCTCCACATCTAGCCCAGCTTTCAAGTCCACCATATATGCATGTAGGTTCTGTTAGGAAGCAGTTTCAGGGACATGAGCCTAGAGTTCAAATCCATCTTGTACTTGCCTGTATAAATCTTTCCCCTTTTTGTGAACTCCAGCCACTGGGATTAACCAACAGTTTCAAAGATGGGACGTTGTCCAAGCCCAAATGAAGTCAAAGAGGATCCTTCCAGGCCCAATGCAGGTACCATCTGCGAAGCCCAGAAGCAGCAAGCATGCTGTAAACACTAATGGGGTAGCCTCCAAAGTCAACAGCAGTTTTGCTACTCATTTCAGAGGTGCATGATAAAACCCCACAGGTGCTATTGCAATCTCCCAAAATTAAAGAAGGGCATAACCTCTTGGGTTTTTATTATTACTATTTGTCATGGTTTAACACCAACCGGCAACCAAGCCCCACACAGCTGCTCGCTCACCCTCCCCCGCCAGTGGGATGGGGGAGAGAATCTGAGGAGTAAAAGTAAGAAAACTCATGGGCTGAGATAAGAACAGTTTAATAATTGAAATAAAGATAATAATAATAATAAATTGTAGTGAAAAGGAAAACAAGAGAGAGAGAGAGAGGAACAAAACCCAGGAAGAACAAGTGATGCAACTGCTCACCACCCGTTGACTGATGCCCAGCCAGTCCCCAAGCAGCAATTGCTGCCCCCCGGCCATCTCCCCCCCAGTTTATATACTGGGCATGACGCCATAAGGTATGGCATAGCCCTTTGGCCAGTTGGGGTCAGGTGTCCTGTATGGGCTCCCTCCCAGCTTCTTGTGCACCTGGCGGAGCATGGGAAGCTGAAAAGTCCTTGATTTAGTATAAGCACTGCTTAGCTACAACTAAAACATCAGTGTGTTATCAACATTATTCTCATACTAAATCCAAAACACAGCACTGTACCAGCTACTGGGAATAAAATTAACTCCATCCCAGCCGAAACCAGGACATTATTATTAATGATCGATCATCCAAAGCACATTGCACTGAACAGAAAATCACTTGAGCAGGTTTACATGGATATGCATTTACATATTTAAAATTTCTACAGAGCAACCAGCGTCAAATTATATTATGCTATAATCCAAATTCAAATAATTTCAAATACTGGCACAGGGGATGCAATTAAGCATCCCAGTAAAAATCTATTGTTGATCACAAGTATAGGGCTTCCTACTGAAGCTTATTTTACCTTTTGATACAAAATACAGACTGAGCTACTATGTAGATAAGAATAAAGCTCACATTTCTAGCTACAACAAATGTATTCATGCAAATACTTTATATGTACAGAAAATGCAAAGACACAAATCCAGATATTTTTGCTTAAGACAGTTACTCTAGTAATTCCATTTCTTGACTATGGCCAGCTGGGAAGTGCTGAATTCAGTCTAGACTCTGCTGTTAATGATCACTCAGTGGCAGTGGTACTTTCCGTGATGCTCTCAGCAATTATGTGCCTGGTCTCAAATAGCTGCCTGTAACAATAACAGTTTCAGGGCCCTGCCCAGATTCTGCCTGGAAACTTTTACTCATAAAAGAAGATTTCCCATTAGTGAAACATTTGGCCAGGCAGGAAGATGACCCACTAATGGCCACCCTCATCAGAGCCCCAATAAGAAAGATGATTGCATGCTAGGCACACAAGAATACATAAGTCTGAACTCACCTGAGCTAGCAAATTGCCCAAAAGTAAATAGCAGCTCCTTTGTTCAGCCTTAGCAGGCCATAACAGAAGCAGAGTCATCTGTGTTACAAGCACGTGGTCCTGTAATACAGCAGAGACCAGCAAGACTGTTCTTTCCTGATGGACAAGGACTAACCACATACTCCTCCACAGCATCAGGAAAAAAAAGAAGCTGCCCAGAGCAGGTGTTCCTCCACTGTGTCACAAGGTTAGCAAACTATCAAGAGACCTAGCAGGTGAGCTTTAGTTATTAGCCCCTGCAATTAGCAGATCCAGAAACAACCTGATGACTCTTTACCCATGAATAAGAAAACCCATTACAGAACCCAAGCTGGCAGAGCATGACCTTGGAGAGGAGGAGAAAAACATTTCGAATTCAGCTGAATGCATCTCCTTGGTTTTTTTCCCCCTGAAGGATTTTTTTTAATATCCTCACTATCTTGGGTGGTCACCTTATATCCATGTGCTAAATGCAACCTATGCTCAATTACAGTTATGTCAATTACATCGTAAAAATAAAGCTGCATCCTTAACACCTGTGTCTATGTCATCCTGCTCTGTGTGTCTAAGCCAATGAAGCCATGTTTGTTGCGATCAGGAAGTCTCAATTTTATTTTTTCCCTAAATTAACATTGAGAACCTCAATTTCTCTCTTTCACACACATACCTACCTCCACCTTGTAAAACCTTCTTAGAAATGTTTGAGGCAATCTCCCATCACCTGCTTGTATACTTACAAGAAAACTGCAGCAAGTTAATTACCTAGGAGGCCCTCTACCACACTACCAAGTCTGGCTGTAACCAGCCACATATACACATAAACACACCAAAACACACACATCAACTACAATGCTCTGGAAAAATCACTGTAACCGCTTCATCTTTCAAAATCACTTAATTTCTTCTGGTGAAGGAGACTGTATGAATCACTGTTGTAAGCCCATTGACAGAATGCTTAGCTGACACTTACTCAATTGAATAAAAATGTAGAAACCAATAGAAATTGAAAGTAGAACAATTCAGAACGTAATTGTCTAAGGTCCTTTTTTCTTAGTCCTCTTAAATCACAGCAGCACAAAGGTTTATATTGCTCCAATTTGTCCATCAAACTGTAAGATCTGTCTGAGAGCATTTGAAGCTGTGCATTGTTATAGTTAGTAATACTTCATAGACAGATGAAGAGTCGCTTGTAAGCTGCAAACAAACAGTCATAAACCTTTATATGAATTTCTTGCAGTCATTTTATTTCAAGTTGCTTATCAGTTCTAGCATGACAACTCAATTATCTACTAAACATTTTCCTATTCCTATAGGCATATTTTGCTCAGGACTCTCTTTGAAGCTTCCCAGATGGACGTTACGTGAAAGAAGCAAGCAAGCAGGAAGAAAATATATGGACCAGAGTCTGCCCAACCATTTCTAAATGATCACGTTCTGAAAAGGGAAGCATAAAGCTTAGAGAGATATATATTGCTTCTGGCAGTAGTGCTTCATTAAAAATAACCCACAAAAGTGAAAGAGGATCAATAATTTCTTACTGAAAAGTAGGTCTCAAACATTAACTCTTCAGACCCCTTACTGAAAACCTCACCTTTAAAACTTCTACACTGTACATAAATGAAACTTGGCTTCTGACACAAGTGTAAAACAAGTTAGGGCTACTTGAAAGTCCTACCCTCCCAGCAGGGTTTGTTTGTTTTTTGTTGTGTATCCTTAGGTCTATCAGGTTGCTTACTTCTTGTCTTCGCTCTGAATACGTTTCCTCTTTGTCAGATTCCATCACCACCTTCAACTGAACTCAAGGAAAAACCCTTTATCTTTGCATGTGATATTTTTCTTTGTTCATTGTTCTTTCTAATTTTATATATTCACCTGCAACCCCTTCAACAAGCTGCATTTTTTAATGTCCAGAGTCAAATAGATTTGCATCCAGCCACTGAGTTAATTCTGCTAACATAAGCATAAATCCTGCTTTAAAGATATCTTAAACCTGCAATGAACACAGTACTAGCTTAAAATTACAAAAGTCCAAGAAGCTTCAATACAGGACTTAAGAGTACCACTGCCCTAAGGCATTTATTACATTTGTTCAGTACCCTTCTCTCCATCCACAGCTCTGCCACAATCACTTGCCAGTAGCTTTATAACTACATCTATTTGAAATCTTTATCCTATGTTTTTCTTTCTTCACCGTCCCCCCTTAACCTCCCCTGCCCCCTTTCTTGGCTCCAGTCTTCTCAATCCCACTGTAAGAAGGCTTTCACATTCTTTTATGGTCAACAGTGCTACTGTTTCATCATGATTCTGTTTCAAAACACAACTGTTAGAGGAACTTGAAAATTCATCTTCTAATCTGTTAATTCTTTTTAAAAAAAAAAAAAAAACAAAACACAAACAATTCTGCTCTTGGGGCTGGTGTATTTTCCATGAATGCCCAGCAATATTTCTCTATTTTGTTCATTCTTCTCTGCTTTTGCTTCCAATTCTACAAAGATATCATGTGGAGTTGCCTAGTTTCTACCTGGCTCTTTCTTTTTCTGAGCTGCACCAAGTAGCAGTACTTTTAAGAAAATCTTGAATTTATAGACCAAACAAAGTATTTTGCTGTTAGTGTCTTAGAAGTCGTCCAACCATCTGCCCGTTTCCAATAATACCATTCTTTATATTAGTTAAATTAATGGGGTAAACTAATTTCAACCTTTTAAAATAAAAATCAGGTCCAGAGCATTCATCTTGTGTTGCTCACCAAGTATTTTAACATACCATGCTGTAAATAAAATAGTGGTTTCCATATAAATTGACTGTGGTCTTTAAAAAGATGTCATCTCCCTGTTTTGACTGGATTCATTCTTCTCAATAAATCTAATACTTTAAAATGCTGCGTAGATTTTAGCAATGATATCTTGAAAAGGATTATTACTGCATAGGGTTTAATTTCAATTAGGACATTACATTAGAGAGACAGAGAAAGAAAGGAGAAAGGTCTGGGTGAAGGAGGACATGAAAGAATCTATTATCTAAAAGACATAATGAGGGTGAATTGAAGTCATATATTAGACATACAAATTTCAAAGCACAAAATATGATTTCCAGTGATACATATTTTAAGTCTCTTCTTAGCTAAGCTGAATTCTCTGCCAAAAAAACCCCAAAATCAAAATGCAAAACAAAATTAAATGAGACAAGGAAATAAACCAAACTGAACGTCAACTCTTCTCCTGAGCAGCTGCTGAAACAGTGGATTTAAGCTTTTCATATTGAAGGTCAGGATACAAATCAAGTTGGATTAACAGATATAAAATTTGAAATAATTTTAAACTGAGAAATTATACAAGACATATAATTGGAAATATCAAAATAAGTCTCCCACACACCTTGTGCAACCCTAAATTGCTGGGGAAGTATTGATTAATTGTACTCTATCTACAATTGCTATTGAAACAATAGCAAGAGAAATTGTAGACAACACAAAATACTTTAAGAATCATCAGTACTGGTATGATTCATCTTTGGAACCACATACTTTAACATCAATTAACAGGCAGATAAATAAGAAGTGAGAACGCAACTGGATTTCAACAGCCCTGAATCACTTTTTTCCCTTTTAGGTTGTCCTACCTGTACATGACTGAGGAAGGAAAGAAAAGGAAGTGCAGGATATATTGTGCTGAAAAAGTGTTTTGGATTTTTGGTTTTGTTTGTGGGTTTTTTTTCTTTAAATACCTTGCTGGAATTGCCTTTTTGGTTGGTTGGGTGGGTGGGTGTGTTGCCAACCCTCTTTTGTGTCAGTTTATTCAGGCATGTGCAAAGAGACCACACCAGCAGTACATACACAGCTTAAAAGTATAAAGCAATTATTTATTGATTAGCACATACACAAGATGGCAAGTTTAAGAGTTGCTAGGCTACTCGCTACCCTGATAAAAGGCTCAAAGGGTTTTTGCTGGCCAGGCAGATCCAAGCCCAGAGAGGGGGTCGGCCTCTGGAGCTCCCTGGAACAGATTCCCCATGAGGCCAAGCTGCCACCCACCACCACCTCTGCTGGCACCAAGGACCTGACTGGCTCACAGCTACATCTGCTGACCTCCAATCAGCCTCTCCATTTTCTTTACTTTAGTTTTTTTTTTTTTACTTTTCCACATCGGCTCTTTTCCTCTCGATTCTTTGAGGTACTAACAATCCTTGTCTCTACAGTTCTGCCTCTGTCTGTAATTTTACCTTTTTTAATTTATTTTTCTTACAGGCTCTCTCACAGCTCTTTCTCATAACCTCACAATTTTCTTCGACATCTGAGCCCAGGTTATGTAGCTGGGCTGTGCTGGAGCAAGATCTTGGATCTCTGGAAGAGACACAGCTGAACTGGGTAGTTCAGGAAGAAGTTACAGGGCAGATGCAGGCAGAGGGGGTTACAGTGTGCAGAGAAATCAATACTACAGGAGTAAAATTCTCATTTTGACACAAGTGTCTAGATCCAGCCTAAGCCAGAAATAAAAATACCTTGAGTGTTGCACCGGGGGAAAACAAACAAACAAAAAACCCCCAACAGTTAAAATAGCTAAACACAGCCTAGGCTCATATGTATTGCAACACTTGATCTTCAAACTTCAGCATTTATTAAGTTATAGAACTTTCTTGCTAAAACAATTTGCCACAAAGGACTGATACTCTCCTCACCAGCACTGGAAGACTTTTGCCTTTCAGCAATTTCGGTAAAATATCAGAGCTTATCATGTTGTTTGTCACCTTGCCCTGACTGCTTATCACTGAAAAAGTCATCTCAGAAAAATTTTCTAGCAGTTACCTTTGCTAAACCCAGATGTTAGTGAAAGAGTTAAACATCAGGACTTTAGAAGAGCATTTTTTGCCGTTCCTTATGACCCCATCCTCTGTTGAAAATTGGTTAAATCTTTACAGCATCTGGTTGGATTTGTTTGAAATCATATTTCTCTTCTTTGTTATTTAATCTTTACTTTAATCTTTAGTATTCCATTGCCCTTCTGCCCTGTAAACCCACTTACCATTGCACACCAAAGCTCTGGGGGTACCCTCGCATGCTGTCCCATAAATCCCGTTTCTTAATACATACTCAGGATACTTTGGTTCCTCTTATTGAAACAGAAGAAGTCTAATTCTGTGCATTAGTATATCCTTATATGTGGGAAGTTGTTGTTTAAGTGTCTCATGTAGAAGTACCTTATTTCTTTATTTCCTAGAATGAAAGTCTGAATGATCTGAAGACTGAAATGCACAAAACAAGACCAAAACTAGAAAAATAATACCATCTGAAGAAATACAAAATTGTGTTTTCTTCTTGAACTAGCATATCTCAGATCTTCATTGGGTTCTTGGAACTTTTTCAGAAAACAGGAATAACTTTTTGCATCATCAGAACAACTTCTAAGTTTCTTAATTGCACGCACAGATACTCTGATGCAAAGTCAAACCAGTTTACCCATGCAAAAATACACAACTTGAGATGTGTAATCTCTTCAAAGGCAGCCAAACTGAAATCCAAGCACATATGTACTTCTGGCAGTCCTAAGAAATTACAAAGAAAAGACCATATCTGAAATGTCAAACTGCCATGTTTCCTCATACGAACACCTACATGGATACTGAAACGTGCCTTTTCCCCTGAAAAGCCATGCCTTTAAATACTGTGGACAGGTAACAAATTTGCCTACAAGGCTCTCTTTTCCCATTATGTATCTGGCTTTCAAAAGAAGAGTGATCAGCTGAAATAAACTTTATAATAAATGACGCTTTCTTCAACTCAGCCCCAGGCATTTATGCAGTCTAAAATATCAAGATACATCTCAGGATTCTTCCAGAATCAATAATCAGTTAAGAAAGGATGTAAATATGACAAGAGTAAAAAAATTCTGCTTTCCGGCCAGAAATTAATACCTTCCCTTTATTTTCAACTTGAACTTCAGAGCTTAAAAGCCTTTAGCAAGGAGAAATATTTTTTCTATAAGACTAACAGACAGATACACAAGTTACATTGCCAAAAGTGACAGAAACACTTCAGAGATTCAGAATAGCAATGTACCTTTCTGAAAGGTACCCTGTCTGTGCACTTTAATACATAACCAATGAGATTGCTGTTATGTTCAACATGTGCTCATGAGTTTTACTAAATCTCAGCAGCAATTTATTTATTTTAACCTCTGTCATATTACTTGTTCAATAGCATGAGGGATTTCATTTTTTATCATATCAGCAGCTCTTTCAGAACAAACATTTAAAAAAAATATATGTAATTATTACCCAAAATGCTGTGAGTTTGTTCTGATTCTCTTTGACCACTGCATGAGTGAATTAAAATTATATATCACAGCTATACTTGCAAACCTACAATTAGTATTTCAATTTTTAAGATAGTCTAGAGAGGTTTTTCAGAACTCAGGTTTGTTATCATAGCCACAGAAAGATGGAAATTTCCAGCTCCCCTGGCCATTACTCTGTAACAAAGATCCCCAAATGACATGTCGAAGTAAACTTCCAATTCATTTTGGGGTCATAGTTCTCAGATAGTAGGGGCTATCTGGATCTTACTTCAGCATGGTTTATGAACACAAAGGAGGAGAGAGTATATGGTCTCATTTTCAGTTGCCCTTGAAGTTCAGAAACACCAAAGTTTAACTTAACATTGTGTAAACTATCACCTAAAACCTCCCAAGCAGCAAAACCTGCCAGTTAACCTCACCGGCATCATCTCAGTGCTCCCCTTGCTATTGCTATTATCCTACACATTTTGGGAAGGGAAAGTCAGGCTTTGCGTATTATAGTAAGACAGAACATAAAGTATTTTAAAACTGGGCTTATTTGGTAATTTCTTTTGTATGAGGGTCAGCAGCACTAAAGCACTATTGGCAAGTAATACTTGTTTAGCTGTTTTTTCATCAAAAAAGCTCTTTGATAGCAAGACTTCAGCTGCTGAAAAGGATAACAATGATTTCTAAATTACAAGACTATGAAAACAACTGCAAGACAAGTTTTCACAATTATGCATTTTACAGATGCAGCTACTAACTTCCAAGTTTGAGACCATAATACCACGAAAAGTGCTTGGGCTAAGAGGTCTCACTCATACCACACAGGAGTTGAAATTTGCCTAAGAAAGAAGTGAAGACTACCAAAATGTTTTTTTTGACAAACTGTTACAGTTCTTAACCCAACATAGTCATTAGCAGATGATCCATTTGAACAGAAAACAATTCACCTGTGTTACTGCAAGCAGACTCTGCTATCTCATTACACATTTAACCCCACACTGGGTTAAAACAAAAAGTTTGCATATTGTACCTCAGTAACTTTTACAGGACAAAACCAGGTAGATTTGTGAAGAAAATTTGTTCCTATCTTTTAGCCTAGTGCAGTAATTCACAAGCTTTGGCGAAGACAGGAAAAGCTATTATCACACAGTTTTGGGGTTGTTTTTTTTTTTTTTTAAACATAACTTTTTCAAATTTCTGTTGGGTTTTTTTCCCCCGTAAACCTCTAACTTTTCCCAAAGTCACCATTTCCTATTTGGAGAAAGTAGCAGAGGCCAGAAAAGAATTATTGTTCCCTATTAACAGCCCTAACTCAATAAACACTGACCACTCCACTTCTATAGATTCTCAGGGCTCACACAGCTGGAAATGTTGATGAGCATTGAGAACACAGAGCTAGACCAATGAAGGGAATTCAAATTTGTGGAGGTATCACCCATGCTCATCTCCCACCTAGGCTCTGGGGAAGACTTAGGTGACTCTAAAAATGGGATCAGCAACTTCCAACGTGTAATCAGGAGACTGCCTATGGCAGCCGAAAATAAAGGAAAATAAAACCTAGTTCCATCAAGGCCAGGTTCACAAAGAAATGCAGAGATTTAAACATGATTTCAATGTACTCAATCTCAAGACAAGTTAAATAATCAGTAGAATCTGAGCTCTACTACCCGGATGGGTAGAGATGAAGAGAATTTCAGGTTCAGAAAGCCTGTAACTTTCTGCCAGAGTCAGGTGCTTAAACTACTTTCTACCTAAAACAGAAAAGAATGTCACTCTTTGTCCTTTAAAATATCTAATAACTCAGTAGGAAGAGGACTCATACCAAACATGAGACACCAAGATTCAGTTTCCTCCTCAAGCTTTCAGTCTTCTCCCATCAGTCTCAGGAATACATCACTACGGACTTAAACTTTTAAATGAGTCACTATCCAAAAAAGAACTGCAGAGTTCATAGGCCATTTGAAGTGGCCGCGGTCATCTAGACTTTGTCATTGTTTTTACCTGATCTGGAAGTATGCTGGGGTATGCATCCTGCACTGCTTTTGTGTGTTAAATTGAAGAGGTAATGGCCAACACACAGGTAGCGATCAAAACAGATGCACAGAAAATGGCTCAATGTCTGTCAATATAGAGTCACGTGTGATGGTTGTGTCTGTTTTAACTTATCTAAAGAGACCACTTCCTTCTCAAAGACATTTTTCTACTGAGATTAAATTGCTGACATACCAGACTTTCACAGCAGTTACTTACTGGGGAGCAGGATTTTAAAGATTTTCTCTGTTTTCTACTGATAACATAACTGAAACCAAAATAACTTTCCTTTTTAATTTTACAGTCACTCAGATTTAAACCGTTTCTCCTTTGTTTCTGGGATGCCATCGACATGCTTCAGTTTTACATGACTTCCAATTTGTTTTTATGACAAAGCCCTTGATACTGTTAATTTTCTCTCATTTTGTAAAAGCCAATGCTATTCAGATTGTTCCAGTTCTGAAACTTTCAGTACAGCATTTTAATGACATTTTCATAATTTTATGGGTGTTGTAACTGGCAGCAAATCACACAAATGACATGAAAACCCGAGGAATTCTTGTCTATCTTTCAGCTCACCAGAAGCTATGGGAAATAAGTCTTCCATTGTAAATAGACCCACCTCTTAGTTTAGTTCTTAAACCTGCATCTCATATTTTATCTTGCCAGAAACAAAATGCCAATAATTCAGAAGGAAGCTCTCTTAATAGTGAACACATTCCATATCTCTACTTTTCGTTTAAAAAAACCCAAACAAACAAATGGCAACTTAAATTAAAGTGCACCCTGTAAATGCAGAATCTCAAGATGAGAATAAGTTCAGCTGCACCACTACAGTCAATAGGCTTTGGAATTTAATCAATGATGTCTTCCATGAGTGGCGAAGTGAATAATTGCAGGTGCCCTACTGTAGTCAAAAACATCATTTGCAGATTCATTTTAGCCTTCTCTGGAATAACACAGCAAGTAAATCTCCATCAAGTCACCCAGCAATGCTTTCCAACTTTTTTTAGCCCTTGCAGCCCCAGGTGAAAGAATTAATTTAACAACAAAGCACTCCATCTGACTTGGAAATGATTGCCTCATTGATTTTTTATCACTTCATAATATCACGCCAATATTTCTTAAAGAAAATTTACTAAGCCTTGGAATGGCAAAGTGCACTGGGCTCAGCCAGGTGTGCAATTCTATTGACATCTTGTGTGTTTGAGGTTCAGATTAGAGAGACTTATTTTTCTAAATAAGATAACCTCTCACAGAAAATAATTATGATGTCATTTTGCCAGTCTCACATCTTACACGTGTCATTGTAGTTTGTGATTCCTATATCCTTGATACTTTAATCACTGCCCGGCAAAATTTCCACTGATAGGTTTTCTAGGCTTTTGAAGACTGAAGTAGTAGCTTAAACAGGTATGGAAAACAAATGTCAACTTTACTTTGAAAAGCGAACCACCAGATCCTCTTGCAGCTTTACCTTTCCCCTCTTCGGGCAGTCCAGCTCAGGACTCATTCACACAGTATCCCGCCTCTATGGGACTTTGTTTTGAAAAGGCACAAAACATTGCTCATAGTAATGCCTACCAGATCTCCTAATGGAAATCTTGACTAGGAAGCCACTGAGCAATCAGCAGGGAGCAGAGGAGGAAGTCGAGATAAACAGGATCTAAATCTATCATAATCGACTTCAAGGGGGCCAATTCTCTTGCTTTCTAGTTATCAGAAAGAAAATGACACCTTATCTCCCATTTATTAAATTATTAGAAGGCATTTAGGCACAGCTGCCTAACAGACTACTTCCAAGCACAGCTGTAACTTGTTACTGCCCTATGCTGTCAAAGAAACTATCAAAAGTCTGCTTTCCAAGAAGCCTGAGCAATTCTCATTCATCTCAGCTCCTTTAACAGATTCATTAACAGCTCATTACTTTTATTACTTTGTTCTTAGTTAAAGAGGGTCTGTGCTATTGAAACAAGTTATTGCAGGAAGTTTGGATCTGCAGCTGAACCAGCTCATTGCTGGAAAACATTACATTCTGAGTAATTAATTGCCTCCAGTTCTGCTATTAGGAATGTATTTCTTTCAGCATAAACCTCTGATAAAGAAAAGAAATCCAAAAGAAAGTACCACATGAACAAAGCGTCATGAAAAATGTTCTACAGAAAGTCCCCAAAATGCCCTTACTTAGCCATTCAGAAATACTAATAAAAATCCACAGTGAATTTCAAAATTGTTTCAGTTACTTATAAATACACACACACACACGTATGTCTGTCTCTCTATCCAAATTTATTAACAGTCCTGGTCTAGAACCTGTGTGTCACCTAACAAGGTTAGCATTTGTACACAACTAAATTAATTTAAAATACACAAACACATAAAATAGTTAGGAAGGTGCGCCTTTGAGAAAGCAGAGGGAAGATTTTCATTATTTATAAACAATTAAGTTTTATTAAAAACCTGACTGTATCAATTTAAGGAATGTGTTCTGACAACAATGATTAATTTTTAGAGCGCTCCTAGTAAGCCAAACAAATTACATTTTGGACACTTACTAGAACAGTTTCTACAAAAGATTACTGTCCCTTTAGAATAACCCATTCATAATTGTCATTATCGTCCCACTAACACAAAATTGCCAGTCTCTTGACCTTTCTCCTCTTAAGTCTCCAACGTCTTCCTGAAAATTCAACATTATAATCCATTTACTTGAAATGGATTTTTCTGTTTAAAGGTCTGTCCAAAAGCTTGTGAAAATAAGACCTGAAAAATAAACTCTAAGCTCTCTAATAAAATCATACTTCCATTTGTTCTCATGACAGCCTACAGAAGCATTGTATTAAAATTTAACCTATCAAGTTTCCAGTAAGGTTTACCAAAGTAAACAGCTGTTGTCTTCACGTGTTAACTGCAGACTACTCTTCCTTTCTTGTAAAATTAATGAGACAAAGGCTCAGTGGCTCTCCTCTCTCCCCTCGCCTTGATGGAAAGCAATTTTCTTCGTGTTTCTGGATCTGATAAACATCTAATAATGAAAACACTTGTTTGTTCTGAGCTGCTTTTTAGCTGGGCAGGAATACACACAACCAGCCCAATTAGAATAAAAAAGCCTGTGTTAAAATCTCAATATGAGTGCAACATTAATAATAAGCACATTCTCACAAAACATAGAGTGGCAGTTCCCATGGCAACCACAAGTCTCACTGCGCATCTAGTAAAGTAGGGCCTTTCTTTGCATAAGTGCCAAAAGCACAGATAACTTGCCAACAATTTGTATGGTATGTATTTATATGGGTGTATATAGATCCTCTATTGCATTAGTATGAATCTTACTAACTACAATTAATGACACAGTTGTTCTCTCCCCCACGATCAGTGAAAAAAGCCACTATGGAAAATTGTTTATCATGTTATACACCATTTCTCAAATATTTTGACACGCCTGTCATGACTGTGTGACCTTCAAACCGCAGACACTCTTTAAACATCCCCTGATGCCAGTTAAAAGGGTCAGAGTCAAGATTTCGGAGTAGCTGCTAATACCGCATGCTCTGTCCTCTTTGCAAATAGAGCTTCATGGTTCATACTCCACTAATATTGCTTTTGGTTCTTAAGAACCTTCCTGCTTTCTCCTGTCAACTTATTTTCCCTTTGACAAAACAGTACTTCAATTAGTATTTAATTGAAAAACATAAGTCTCTCAAGTCTCTCACCGTCACTCTGACAGCCCGGACCTCACTCTTGGAGCAAGAACTCTTTGGTTTTGCTACTCTACCCTCATTTCACTGCTAAATTTTTGCTTTCTCTATTGCTGCTGGCCCTCCAACACCCTTTCCAGTCTGCTACAGAAAGCAGAAGAAATATTGATGCTACTGTCTGAAATATACTTTGTGATGTCCATCATGCAGATGAAAATACTGGAAAAAGCTTCAAGAGCTAATGACACACTTACATCTGGGTCAGGTTCAAAACCCAAAGCGCAGGCCTGGACCAACTGTCTCAAATGCTTTCCCACTCCTGACTCAATATCTCCTTTAGCTGCCCCTTAATTCATCCGAGACAGAAGTCTGCCTATGGGATCGTCTAGATTAGGTATATGATACGTTATTACAATCTCAGTGCTCTCATCCCAGTTTGTATCTTTTATAAATACTGACGCTCCAGGGAAACCTTGAGTTATATACTGCATGAGCAAATTTTGAGAAGTTTTAGTATGCAGTTACATTTCAGTGCTTTTCCAAACAAGGTCTATACAGAAAGATGGACCTTACCTAACTCTGAAATCTTACAACCCTGTTCTAGAAGTAAGAAGTAAAACAAAGAACACTATTCTTTAGGACATCTAGAAAATCTCACTAGGGGATTCATTTAAGCACTAACAGCAATGATGCACGTATCAGAAAAATCACCTTTTTAAGTCTGTTTCCAAGTAAAAAGTCTAAGAAACGAACAAAAGCCCTCCATTCAGAATGACATACAGACCAAATCTGACTCACTAGACATTTTGAAGTGCTAAAAGACGCCAGTATTTACTTCTAATGTTGAAAACACTCTGGGATGTACAATGTAAGTCTGATCCTGAAGGCAATTATCTGCACTGCAGATATGAGTAAAGTCATGCTTTTGGGAAATGTGTGGTATACGTATTTCACTGGCTATGTCTTAAACTAAGAGTAAATAACTTGCTGATGCTCACATTACCTAATCATTGCAACAATAGCTGAAACAGTGCACTGAAACTTCTTTAAACTAGTAAAACACAGTTAATTTCAAGATAGCCATATGATAAAAGCTCTTCAAAACAACTTTCATTCCTAGCTTGAAGTTTATCACGACAGAAGTTCAATATTTAATATAAATAATCCAGAAACTCTAAGCAGTTGGAAACAGCTGAAACTTAATAGGCAGGCCTTATGGTATAGTAATAGGATACCAAAAGGGAAGTAACAAGATTTGCCTTCTGCGTTTTGCTTATCTGAGTCTTATTTTTCCTAACAGTGAAAGGGAGCAAATTTGAAAAAGGCAGATGAAGTTCTCTGCAAGAGGACTTTATGAACCCTGAATGTACTATCACTGTGACAGACTGAGTAGCCGGCGACTAGTCACCGTCACCTGTCCAGTGCTCCCTTCACTTGCCATTTACCAGCTAAGTAGGCTCTTTCCTCACTGCTAAACCTTTTACATGTAATATTTCTGAACTCACCTTCACAGACTATCTTTCCATGTACTGTCCCTAGAGCTCTGTAGACCTTCACAGATCATCTTCTCACCTTATGGAGAAATACCAACAGAGCTAGCCTGTTCAATACCTAGTTTATCCCAGGAAACTCTGGCACCCATTTTCAGTTCCCATCCATCTCTCAGTTCTTTTTTTGGAAAAGGAAACAATAATATGCACATGTTCTCTTGAGCAACATGTAAGACATTCGGATGACTAGAAAGACCTCTTTGGATATGTTTTAAAGTCTGAAGTACCCTTACTGATCCAGTCTGCACTCACAGCCACACAAGGACTTGAGTAGTGTGTTCTGGATGACCAGCAAATCCCAAGCATTGCAGAACTTCAGTCTAGATGTTCACTCAGAAATGCGCACTTTCATCACATTTATTGTAACCTCACATTTCATGTAACCTCTCCTGTCTACAAGCCCAACCTAGAATTTAGGAGTAAAGTACTTTAGACCTGTCAAGAATAGAAAATGTGGAATCATCAGAAAACAGACAGCTGCAAAAACAGTGGAGCATTTTTCCTCCATAAGTATAAAGTCAAACAAGTTTGTTCCCATGGGCAAAACCTCAAAACTTATTCCATCCACTGGCCTGAAAATAAACAGCAATAACACTGGCACTTTGGATAACAGCACATTGTGGTTCTTCACACCTCTGCACACTCATTAATGCATTCTCAAAAAGCATTCAGATACAGAAGTGTGACTAACCTTCTTACTGGATTAGGAAACAAGTATGTGGTGAATTTCTGACTTTCCAAACTGTTTATTGTTAGAATCGTAGCCTTAGTCAACAGAGATGGAAGAAGTCTTTTAGGAGACATTAGAAGACAGATTTTTATAAAAACCAGTGCAAGTCATCACTCCTAACATCTGTGATCTTAAGAAGTTGAAAATGGCAATTTATAAACCATACCATATCATACAAAGCTTACAAAAAAAAAAAGAAAGAAAAATTGTCAGGGGGTGAACTTACTCAAAGAATTTCAAGCATGAATTGTGCAAGTTATCAACACAAAATACAAAGGATGACAAAAATGTTACTGGGTTTCTGAAACGAGTAACAAAGGAAGTTATTCCAAACAAGGAGGAGTAACAGAAATAGGAAAGTAAACCTTGAGGGGAAAAAAAAAAGATAAAATTTTCCATTTACTGCTAAAGATCTTCAGATAAGGCAGATAAAAGGTAACATACATATAATGCACTTGTGCTGGTAATTAATCTGTATTTCTAATATAGCAGAATATGTATACTAGGCATATATTAAGAGATATTGCCAAACAAATTGCATATGCTGCATAAAAGAACACTCAGATGCAGATTTTCTCCTCATCATCTTTAGGGGGTTTTTTAAGCTATTGTCCTGATTTTCATTTTTATAATCTCATTTACTTCTTTCTTACCATTCTTCTCTGTGTAATTTCCCTCATATACTGACCATCATTTTTTTCCTTCTGTACGTGTTATTTGTTTACCTTCTCCCCCATTAACCAGGTAAAAACATTTGGAAAAAATAATGATACAAGATGTTCCTGTATTGAATGTCATAGGAGGATTACAAAGCTGTTCATTAAATTTAATTAAACTTAACAACATTCCTCTGCCTGCTGGAAAGGATTACAATAACGAGTTTAAAGATGGAAAAAATGAAACCCAGAGAAGGTAGGGTCTGTCCATAGCTCCTGAAAGAGGAAAAAAACCCATTTGACGTGTTGATTTGAGCTTCTGATGCCTCAGACTTTCCATTGTTTTGCAAATTCACTGCTTGCTTCCCTCCTATACACTCTGCTGAGCACCAGTATTCTTGTAATGTAATGGGAATATAGAAGGAGGCTATGCAAGACTAGACTACAAAACAAAAGGACATACTGACAGAACTAATTCTGAGTTAGAGGGTCCCAATTCACTAACAGAATTGACAAAGGTATAGGATACATCATGCATTAAAGGTAATGTTCCCTGATTAGAAGAGTTGTAAGAGCATCATAGCCTGAGGGCTGCCAGTCAGGCTTTGCAGGAGTGGAGTACGTGAGGCCAGAGCTCAATATAGAAACTTCTGCTACCTAATTCACGGTTAGTCATACCTGCAACAATGACCTGAACAACAGCTTGGCTGGCACATAACAGTCTAGAAAGCTGAGAACCTATCATTACAGATAAAATTAGAAGCAGAAATAAGATGTTTCTAAAGGTTCAAATATGTTTGATCCAAGCATTTGATCTGGGAATTTCTCCATGTTCTATTTTAGTTTATTTTATATCAATTCAGCTAAAAAAAAAATTCAGCTGCAGCAACTTAGCATGCACTTTTTGGATTAACTGAGTGGTAGGTTTTTAAACAGGAAAGTGAAGAGCTATTGAAGCTATGCAAACTGGTGAAGAGTTATGGAAATAATTATGAAACTTCAAATAATAACACATTTAATACTCAGTGACACTAGCCTCATAAATCACATCAACTAGATCTTATCAAAAGGGGGCCGATCTTCACTTTATACCTAATCAGTATTGACACTTGGTTAGAAGAAACTCACAGCAATGGGAGACTTTATCCAAAGAAGGACTACAATCAGATAGACATTTCTTCTAAAATGAAATCCACTGACAAAAAAGGAAGATTCTATACTTTTTTTTATGGATTTAAAAGGAAAAATAAAAAGGAAAGCTTTCTACACAATGGCACAAAAGATTATTTACCTCTTTGAATATTCTAATATTTTTCTGTAAAATTAGCAATTAATTTTGACTTATCCAGAAAACACAAAGGATTCAAATAAGAACCATGACTGAACCCATGGCTGATTTCAAAATCAAAATTGGGATGTCTTCTTTCCCTGACATTTGTATTCTGTTGCCATGTCTTACAGCATCGTGATTAATGTCATTCATAAATGAAGGAAGGAACCATGTCTATAAGCAAGAGTCATATCTTGTAAGGGCAGTATGTTTGACTTTCAAGCAAAAGTGAAATGGAGATTTGCTTTTTCTGTATAATTAGCCCATTGATTTTCCAGGAAATATCATTCATCTAGTTCCATCCTGTCTGTGTCCTCTTAGCCAGAAGTGTAATTAAAAAGCCAGTTCCCCCAGGTACTGGTAAAATTAAATGGAACGTGGGATCTCACAACACAGGACATTTCCCAAAGCTAGTAGATAGCAAAGAGAGGTTAAATCTTTTTAACGCTCTGAATATTATGGGTCAAATTAATTCCTAAGATAGCTGTGTGGAAGTCACAGTAATTTGCCCCAAGGGTAGGACTTACAGAAGATATAGGACCGTCTTAGTGTTTATGATTTCCTGAATTGCAAAGCAATGACTGACATACTGCAGGTTTAAAATTCTGAAACTTTTGAAATGGGCATTTGTTGCTCCGGAAGAAGAAAACAGCACTTGTTACTCCAATAAATATGTCACTGCTGTGGCCTCTAACAAGCCTCTAATTAATATATTTAACTATAACAATGCACAATCTGAAATACAGCTGCTTAGTCTTTATTGTGATGCTTAAAATTTCTTAACAGAAGTGAGGATAGACAGGAGTACAAATTAAAAAATGGTGTTAATACTGTTAAAATGAAGGGAGAATACATGATGCTGACAGGGCAAAAAGCTGCCTAAATTCACACCTCAAGTGTTGTCAACTTGGAAGTGATACAGTACCTGAAGTGAATGACACCAACTTACAGTGAGAGTTTATGTAGCTCATGTTCACCATTGACTCTCTCAATTTTATAAGGTCCATGTTTTCTGGAATCCAACTGATATTTCATTGCAAGGCTTTCTCCTTGGAAACTGGGATTTTGATGCTAATATTGATGCATTCAGTCTCTCTCAAAGTTTGCAGTCAAGGGCAGAAAGTCTTAATAATCTCTTTTAATAAGCTGTGATGTTTTTTAAGAGAAAAATAAGAGCATTTAGTAGATTTCCACCACTAGAATCCATGTCCCTTACATGCTTACCCTAGCTGACATAGGTTTGTCTGAAACGGGGCAAAAAAAGCGAACATCATGTTCCACAAAATACTGCACCAGTGATATATGCGACAGCTTTATAATATTTCCAGCATTTGTCTCTATTCCTTTCTTAATGCAGCCTAATGTTTTTTTGGTTGCTCAACACTAAGCAGATGTTTTTACTGGAGTAGTGACAACGATGTCTAATTTCTGGGGAATGCAGGAGGTCCTTGACTAATTACCTTTGATTAGAGCTTCTTAATGGATCAACGTTCTTGTATTATTATTTTGGAGCTATTTAAAGCAAATCAGTAAAACAAGTTAATTTCCAGATATTATAGCTCTTTCCCCAAATTTGTCCATTTACCAGTATTCAAGATACAGCCTGAATGAAAAAAACTGTTTCAAGAAGTTTTTCCAGACGTATAACTATCACCATATTTTTGAGAGCTGTTTAAAATTTCTTTTTCAGCTCTCAGAAGTTGAATAAGTACACAACCATTCAGTTATGAAGAGATAAAAATGTTCCAATTAAATATTATTCCAACAGCTTTCCATGTAGATTTGGTGTAGTGTCTAACATGTCTCACTTTGACCGCACACTGTATTACAGCTCACTGATGCCTCTCCCTACAGCTCATTTTTAGTAATATGGTATGTACTGCAATTAGATGCCTGAGTTCATACGTCCATCTGTTTTCTGGTGCTCTGTTTTCCATTTCATGTGATTCCTTTTCTCCATTGGTACAAGCTGATCGCTCATCTAGAGACTAGAATATTTAATGCCACATCCGTTCCAATTTGTACCAAGATTTCTCAGAGTGTATTTTTGTATTGTCATCAGCGGATATGTTACATTTGTGCCAAATATGAACTACACGCACATTACATGCATTACACAGGTAATACGCTACAAAGCAGATGCTTCTGGCTGCTTCCTTGTGTGTTCCACCATCAAAATTTCAATCAGTGTAACCCACAGTAAGCACATAGAAACATGGCATTTTCAACATTCAGTCTGCTTCAGACATCCTAAACTAAGAATGTAGATAGATTGACTTATCTGTAACAATTACAATGAATTCTGTCAAACTGGCTTTGATGGTCAAAGACAATCACATCTAAGTTTCAGATGTGCAGTGCCACTGGGGAAGACTAATAATATGAATGAATAGCAGAAAAGGTATGTATCCTCCTGTTAGCTGCAGGACATTTGTGCAGAATCTGTAGTATTTTATATGGTACTTTAATACTTTGTATATAGGATGTATACAAAATTTGGTATAAACGCTCATAGAGGCTTTTACAAGTCTAAAAAAATAAAATTGGTAATCTATGTCATTCTTCAAATGAGTTAAAAGTATAGTTTTAGGTGCTACATCTGCTTTAAAACCTTTCTGCCAAACAAGAAAAACAACTGAGTAACACTCCAGGCACTGGCTAACTGTTTTTTATGATATACAATGAACTATGAAATTAAAATAATACCTGTACAGAATCTGTCTCTCTGTATTTACACTGGTTTTACTAAGATGAGAATTTGTCCTTAGTTACCTAATGTAGGAGAAGTCCCTGTTTTAAAAGACAGGGTTTAAATGTGTTACCAACTGCCTGAGTAAGTGACAGGCATCCTTGGACTGCATCCAGGGGCAGCAGGCGCATCTGGGAAAGTGGAAGTCAAAGAGTATTAGTTACATTAGACGATTTTTAAAATAAACTGACTTACAAATCTAAGTGGATTTTTATTTCAGATTGCTATAAAGAAAAGCAGTTCTTTCAGAACTCTGCAATTCATAGCATCATAGAATGGTTTGGGCTGGAAGGGACCTTAAAGATCATCTAGTTCCAACCCCCCTGCCATGGGCAGGGACACATGTTAGTCAGCTGAGGAGCAGAGTTTAACCTAGTGTCAATAATAGCCAAAGCAGGGTTCCTATGCTTTGCCAGTGAAAGTGCCTGCTAAGAAATAAATGCAAAGAATGCTAATAATCTAGGAACATACTTATTTTCTCTTATGTGTACCTATGTCACATCCCTTAAAGTACCTACCATGGGACAGAGCGAAACCTTGGGGGGATGAAAGGGCGGAGAGTACAAGCCCAGGGAAACTGCACACAAGTAAAATCCTTTAAGAAGATCAATTCATTTCACTCTAGTTATTTTGCAAGAGTGAAAGAGCTACCAATTTCTCCCTTCCTAGCTGCTCAGTCTGTTATATACACATGTATATTTCTCATTTCAGTGATTTTCAATTACAACATTTTGCTCTTTGTCTTCTGAAACATTTCTTTTTCTAAAGCCTGATATATAATACATAGCTTGCAGCTAAATATTTTTCTGTAATATGATTTGCTAACACAGTCTTTTCAAGAGAGCTTTTTCATTGCTGTTGCTGAAGGAAGAACGTTTTGCCTCAAAAATGCCTCTGTTTTTCAGTCTGCTATTGGACTGACCACAGTATAAAAGCAATCTGAAACTGAAGAAACTAGAAAGCTTTTGACACAAAGAATATTAAGAAATACAGTTGAATATTTGGATATTCTATGAGAAGGCATATCTTAATGTCAGATTTACATAATCTGACTGAAGATAAAGGTAAGTAAAAGTCATCTTTTATCTGATCTTTTTATTGACCTTCAAGCAGTGATGTAGAAACAGTAAAAACTTCATGGCACTATTTAAATGAAGGTGAGCTGAATGCATAAAACCTTATGACAATCAGTTACTGCAAAAAAACATTCAGTCTCAGGCTTCCTGGTTGTGTTTACCTAAACTTTTTCCCCGTCTTAGTATATCTAGATTTTTGGGATGAGTTTGCTGATGGCTGAATGCCCTTCTGAATAGGAACTTATTTCTTGCTTGGTCCTTAAGCTCTTTAAGAATTGAGGTAAAGAATTATTCTTGAAGAAATACAATGAGTAAGTCTGATTTGAACTATTTACTAGTGACTTCAGTGAGCTTCACTGTCTGAGGATCATGGATCACTGCAGCCTAGGAGTAGAGTATTTTGTCACTGCACATGTATACAAAAAGGTTGAACCTGGGAAAGTGAGATACCCTGACTGCGGAACCTCTCTGACTATCAGCATTCTGCACCACTCTTAGAGGTACACATGTTAGTCTGTAGGATGTATGGCCATACATTTGTGTGGATAAATCTTATCTGCTCCAAGAGAAAAGTAAATCTCCCTAACAAATTCTTCAGCAAGGACAGACTGAAGTTATGGGAAAGAAAAATCTGTCTGCTGAATGGAATACAGTTTTTCTAGTGCAAGCTGCATTTTATTTATATGTCTATAAAACCTGTCCTACAGGGAAATCTACCCCGCATTAGACTATTACTCTCTTGAAAAAGAACTGTCATAAACATGCAAGAGTGTAAGAAACATCAGCTCTGAGATACTATCAGTACTACTCTCAGAGTTAGGAATTATTTTACTATAATCAAATACTACTAGATAAATGAGAACATCAGTGGCATATTATTTTGGATGGGCAGAACACTGAGAGACTGAGGCTTAATTCACTTGAGCTACATTAGTGCGCTAAATACATATTTTTATTAAACATTTCTTGTTATGACAAATCTTTCCTCTTAAAAAGAGTAAAACCCACAAAAAGCATATTCTTTTTGTGCTTATAGTAGTACATATAGCGGAGCAGGAATGGCAATCTTACCCTTCTCAGCCTTATCACGCTTTTGCTAGTAAAACATCTGCTAAGCCTGCAGCATAAAATATGTCCATTGATAATGCTTTGTTGAGCTCCTTAAGTTAATAAGCTTATTGTTTATAAATTGTCTAAAACAGCGTAATCCATTAACTGATCACCAGTGAGCACTTAGTCTGCAAAACCACTATGGCTCTTTCTGATCATATATATGGTTGCAGTGAAAATACCTGAACTAGTCAATATTGAAAGGATGTTCTAGCATTACCATTATCATCTAATTCAGAAACCACAGGAGGATGTTCTCCACTCATGATGGTGATAACACCTATATGGTCTCTTGGGCTGCTTTTGCACTCTTATATGATGCACAGCATGGGTCCCTAATCACCTGGGATGGTATCCATGCAAAGTGATGCTTGGGCCATACCCTTAGGTTTTCTGTGAAAAGCAACTGGTGTGCAACAGCAGCAGGAGCAGGAAGGGAGGGCTTGTGCATATTGCAGAATCAGGACACTGCTGGATGCATATCTGGACTCTGATCAGTGTGAAATAATTTGTGAAATGCTCTGAGATATATAGTATTAAGGTCTGCAAACTTCTCTTTCTTTCAAGCAAGTATCCCAGAAACATACACTAGCTTAACAACAAAACTCATCTGACAACTATGTTACATACCAAACCAATTTATAAGTACTTGTGAAGACAGTACAGATATGTGAGGTTGACTGGGAAGATCAGGAAAAAAGCATAAAAATAAATAAGTTAAGTAACTTTGATATCCCATTATCACTACATTTTATGGATACTATAGATATACACATCAATAGAACTGTGTTCTTTCTTTAGCTAAACAATAAACCCTCTCTCAGCTAAATTGTCATGCATTTGGACTGTACAGTAATACATTACTGTACAGTAAAGCAGTCCAGATACAAATACAGTATCCTTGTTTACTTTATGACAGCTATGGAGATAAAATAACCAACCAGGTGAGAACCACCACAGCAACTCATTTGATCAAGGTCATGAACTGCTACGGTTTAAAATATAAACCTACTTTGAGGACTAAAAGGTCTGTACACTAAGTACAATTGTTAGCTGGCCTTGAATTAAACAGTGTATACATTCAGCAATTGAGCTGATAAATCAGACATGATGATGTTAACAAAGAGAGCTAACTAGTTTCTAGATCTAAAAGAAAACACAAAGAATGAGAGAAGAAAATGCATTAATTCTATTGTTTTTAATGAACCTGTAGCAAAAGTTGAAAATGCAAAACTTGAGGTGCGATTGCATATGAGAGATGGAGAGACCAGTTCACCTAAAATGAGGAACATCACAGACCATAAATTACCCATTTTTCTGAAATTTAAAAAGTTCAGCTTTAGTTTTCTTTTCCTTGCCTGATTTTCCCAAACAAATTAAAATTTGGAGAGAAAATTATAAATGCGATTGAAAAACTGAACATTTTTCTGCTCCATTTGTGATTTTAAGGAGCTATCAGAAAGCTTTTTCCCAGGAGATTTCTGATCATTTTTCTAAGAATCAAAAGTCTCAGGAGGATAAAATTTGAGATTAAAAAAATCTCTTAGTATGTCATCAAGTACCAAAAGCATTGTTGTTATACATGTAAAAATTGCCTATTTTTTAAGAGGAGAGGGATAAAGAATGAGGTTTAATGCTATACAGTCCAATGTCAATTAAGAATAAAACCACACAAAAATTGTACTTGTATATCATTTGTCTCCTCGAAAGGGTCGAGGTGGCAGGTGCAATACAAATGCTATTTGCACTAGCCAGTCTCTGGCATTCAGGACAGGGGCATCATGTCAAAGGCAGCCTTTAAGGAGGAGGAGGGGGGACCAAAGCCACACTTTGGTGCACACATCATAACCAGATTTAAACAATTTAGCTAGATGCCTAAGAGTTAGTTGTTTAAATCTAAGCCACTCGCACAGATACTCTTTTTAGTCAATGGAAGGAAAGAGGAAGCTCCAAAGGGCTTTTGAGTTCATATATCTTAAAATAGGATGAATTACCCTTGGAAGGTATCTATCTACCTTTCCATTTCTTTTAGAAGGGCTTAGACAACGATCTTACATGCTGAATTTAACATAAAAACCTTTGTATCAGCTGGTGAAGGGAAACAGTCGTGTGTGTCCCCCCCCGGCTGCTATTATACATTTCAGGTAAAGGCACGTCTGCAAAAATTAGCAACATCTGGTTTGTAGCACATATGCTTCAACTCTGCAAAGCCACCTGTGGGCCACTGAAGTTCCCCTCAGTGTCAAATGGTAGGAAGCCTTTTTTTCTGGTCCTCTTTACAAAGAAGAATTTCACTCCACAGAAGAAAAGAATGAAAAAATCCATCATGAAATGCTGGAATTTGGAATTGTGGATCTGTTGGCCTGTAGCCATGAACCTACAATGTGAGGCTCGGCAGATCAAAAATAGAAACTGAAAGCATCCAAACTGTGTTGACACTTTTAATTTGATCTGGTGCTGAGAATAGGCTGCTTTTGAAGGGGCTGTGTAATTTCCCATATAAAAGGACAGAGAATGAGCAAAATGAGAAGCGTTCAGTCTTTAATATGTTTTTCCTCCCCAGCCTTTAAGATATTGCAGCCCTTGCAGACATTTGGAAATACCCTGCTTAAAATGAAAGTAGTAAGCAACACTGATCTCTACCAACTTAGCAGTACCAAAAAGAAACGAAAAAGCAGCTCAAAATGCACAGGGGAGATAGAAAAATAAGGCTGAAAGGGTCATTGTGGACCAGACTGTAGGTTATAAACTAATCTTTGAAGATTAAAATGCATCCTAAAGAATGCAAATAGATTATCATTATCTACTCTAGATATTTGCTTCTTATTGAGAAGCTCCATTCCTTGCAGCATATTACTTAATTTTTTCCAGCAGTGTCTCTTCATGCTTTCATTGGCTTTAGTGAGAGCTACCGTACATTATGCATGACTTATATGGGAAAAACCCGTAACTAAAAAGCTCATGGCTACCACTTTTATGCGATGCTGCCAGCAATATAGACGTTTTATTTTGCTTGTTCGTCTTAGATCTCAGATTAACTTGCCACATTCTAGTTGAACAACCACATGTGACCCTCTGGCTACCAAAAAGGGAAAAAGAGCCCGATTTTCATTTACTATATTACAATCTGTTAAGGACATTAAAGTGCAGAAGTTTCTAAAGGTGAACTCTTGATAAAAGCTGACAGAGGGCACTTTCTGTTTAGGTTGTGAAGTGATGCTACTTTAGCAGTGACCTTGCAAACCCACTTTACTAACAACGTAAGCTGAGTAAGCAAATATGCTTGACTAGTTTTTCCTATTTGATTTCTATCATGTTTCTTTTAAACTTGAGTAAGCCATGTGTTGCAGCATACATTATTGCCGTTTCCCACTCGCATTTTCAGCAGTACTAGGCTCCTCCCATTTCTCTCAAAGTCAGAGTTGCTGTTTACTGTGTGGGAAAGCAGTAAGCATGACTCCTCAGCATCCCTGCAGCCGAGGCGCCGGTTGCTGTGAGATGCCAGGTAACTCACACGCGTTCCCCCCCGCCTCACGCTCTCCACCCACACAATGGCGATAATTCTCCTTACCTGCTTCAAGTGCCTTAGAGATTAATTAGGTTTTATTGGGGATGGCCTTTTGGTTCCCAGGACAAAATTAGTTCTGCATCTCACAGTGGCATTTTGGAGGATTAGGGGGCTTTGTTGTACTACTGTGAGCTGCGATTAAGTAATGCTTTAATATGATTCTAATGTGAAGTGTACCAAATTTCCTGTCATTTCATCAGCAAGAAGCAAGCAATGGCTTCAGCCACTGCCATCCTCCAGCTTCAAAGAGCAATTTGGCTAGCAGCAGTCCATGGGAAAGAAGGGACAATATTCTCAAGTAGGTTTGAAACAGCTGCCTTTTTCAATACATCCCTGAGGGGCTGGAGCATATGATTTCTGGGACATACACATGCTCTATTGGCCCAAATAACAGCAGAGCAAAGTTATTTCTAAATTTAACTTTTGTTTAAAATGGAAATTCTATGTTTTTCTATTGCATGTAAGAATAACTACATTTTTTACAGAACCTTAAGCATGGTTTTATTTTTCCTGAGCACAAAAATATTAAAAAATGGCTCTGCCAAAGAATAGGGGTGACATGAAAAAGCATAAAATCAGCAGATATAGAAAAAAAAAAATTTGGAAGGAGAAAAACGAAGGAATAAACAACAGATAAACAGCACCACAAAAAGTGCATCATAAATGCTTTGCTTCCTAAACAAGGAGAGATAAAGATAGGCCAACATGAGAGCAATTTTGCAGGCTTCTCTTCAAAAGAAAGGTATAAGGTCTGGGTTTTTTAACTGTGTAAGTAAAATTCAGGTGGACTCTGTTGACTGGTGATATTAATTCAGAGCGTACAGAAGACAAATGGCTTGTATCCAAAATAAAACAAAACGTTACTTCTTGGCAAAAGAGTTGCAATGCAGTCTCAAAAAAAATCATGCTAATTCATTCTCAGAATGATATGTCAGATTAAAATAGTTACTTTCTGGTATCATTATGATGAGACAGGAATCTAGTGTCTCCATCATACTATAGAACAGTGATAAGCTTTATTGGTAAAGCTTTCACTGTATTTACTGTAAAATTGTCAGTTTGCTCTTTTCTGGAGATAGCAAGACAGTTTGTGTATGATTCAAAGACAGACAACCTTTGCCCGATAATTTATTGTATTTGGTTTTGGTGAGTTTTCCTCTAAGGAATGGAAAGTGTCGTACACTGTCAAGCTTTTCTCTCTCCTCTGCAAGACAATCAAAACAGTTTTCAATGTGGAAACAAAAGTGATAAAGTCAAAACATCCTTTTGAATTGCAATATCCAGTTCCAGATACAATACAGGAGGAGAAAGGTGTTAAATGCCCTGTAATTCACAATTGCATTGATCAAATTCAAATTGCTTAAATTATTCTGCAGAAAGCTATAATAGTTTACATCATGATCCTTCAAGCCACAGTATGACTTAAAAAAACAGTAACAAGAAAAAAGAGCTTCAAGGTAAGTACTGTGTGGAGTAATTAATTATGTTATATATAATTTCACTTTCTTTGCATGACTGGCTCTATAAAGTTTGGCTAACACACTTACAGCTATATTTCTCGAGTTAGTTCTTAATTGCCAAATGGACCTCCTACCACTCTGTTACTAAGATTTAGTACAGCTAATAAATAAGATCACAAGCTCCTTGGAGCAGGACTCACCTTATTATTTGTGTAAAACCTAAGCACAGTGATTACACTACAGTAAGAAAACACAATAGTATCTATTCATCATGGTCTGTTCCAATGAGCCAGTCAGAACTGTGGTCTTGTGCAGAGTTTTATTTTCAAAGCTTCAAGTATTCCAAAGGTTCAATACCTATTAAAAAAAACAACTGTAGCTGTTTGATAGTGGATGAAGTGAGGTTCAGTCATTCCTCATGCTACAAAAACAGGACAATGTGCAAATTTCTGGTCAGACAACTGGTCTTAGGCTCGGGAGTGGAACAGGGCAATGATGAACAGCTGTGCAGAATTGCTAACTGCAACTTTAAGTGACTTCTAACGTTCATTGATAACCAGGATGACCACCAAAATTACACATTACCACTGAGCAGTCCAATATGCCTAGATTCTGCTTGATAGTTATTTCAATACATCTACAAAATATTATGTGATTTTAAATATGTTTAATTCTAAACAGTGAGATGACTTTTGTGATATGAAATCTTACACACAGCCATAACATTACTAGGTGCTCTCAAAATGTATTAAAAATAATGGTAAGTTTTGAAATGTCATCATTATTCTTTTTAGCAGCTTTTAGTAGCAGGGCAACATCCAGTCAGAAACTAAGAGTCAGCATTGGTTTATATAAGGATGATAGCTATATATGGAATATGTCTGAAAATAGCCCATCACCATAAGGCATGCACCAACAGAGAGGAACGTACACATACATACACAGGATGGGGATCCAAGCAAATCCTAGCATTCCTGTCTCCAGCTTTCATCAACTTAGAGAATCCATGTTAACGTAAGGACCGTGTAACACATCAACAGTTAACGCGAATGTTGGATTATGACTTATGCATTGAGAAGCTATGCAGGCAACGTATACAGCGCACAACAATACTCCCCTGCCTCTCCTCTACAGGAGGAGAGCGCTCCCTCAAACTCTGCCAGACTCTTCAAAAAAGGAAAGCAGCTCCCCACAACACTGTGCCTGGTAAGAAGTAGGCAAAACCAAGGCAAATTGGGGCTCCCTATGCCTGGATCCCTCCATACAAAAGGTAACTTTGCACTTACACACTCCACACTGCATTCAATATGCAAAGGGAAGCTTCCTCTATGCAGGTATTTCTAAAAGAGTTTTTCACTAAGCTCAAGCTATTTTTAAGTTGGAAGCACTAAAAAGCACCTCTATAGCCAGACTTACAGATCTGTTTATTTCAAAGCTTCTGAAGCTGAGTGCTCCAAAACCATGTCATAAAACTGAGCTAGCCTCACCACCATACCCCCAAAACTTCTGATGTAAATACTAGAAGGCAGTGGAGAACCCTTGGCCTCCCCAGCGAGAGTTTTGCCAAGGTCCACCACTTATATTCAACACAGTTCTCTTCCCCCAACAGAATGGCGTTACAGTCTTACCCGCCTCCAAAACCATTATGCTTGAATATTATTAATGGTTCCTTGGGCTACAGACAATTTTTCTGAATATTTGCAATGATTAATAGCTAAAGGGACATAATGCGCATCTCCACAAATTAGCCATTCAATCCTCAAGTTGTCAGGTATGATGTTATTCTGAAGTGAGATAACACAACTTGGGTATTTAGGTGACAGCTGAACAAACAGAAGATTAACATGATGTGCCAGTGTTTAAAGCAACAAGACAAATAGAACACAATTAATTTTTCCTTTCTTTCAAAAATAAAAACATTAAAAGGACTCGCGTTAATATCTGTGTGTACAATTTACAAGAGCATGTAATGATTTGACTATGGGTTTCTTTTTAATAGAGTGAGAAGAGATGCAAATGTCAATGGGAGCTGGAGATTCTCTGCAACTGAAAATTAAGTCTTTAATTTTCAAATTACTGGCGTTTGGTTTTGAAAGATTTAGTAACGTTTTAAAATCTAGAAGTTTTTTTTCAAGCACGGTCATCTGGTTTCATTTTTTAACTAGCTTTTCCAGTTCTCCTCTTCCCCCTCTCTCATCAATTCTATTTTCCTGCTTTACAGAGGAGACGACTTTGAGGCCACTTACGCACCTGGACTGCAAGGAGCCCCTCAGAGCTCCTGCTGCGAGGAGATTCGAACGAAGAGTCAGTTTAATCTGTTCATGTAAAATAGGCCACTGCTATTTAAAGTGACAAATTTAGGCCTTGATTCTGTAAAAGAATTATGCCTAACTTGACACACATGACTAGTTCCTTTGCTTGAGTTTATTGTAAGGCTAAGAACAGTTTTTTAAGAGCTTAGGGGTTTAAATTCCATTTTCAAGTTTGTCTTACACACCTATAAGACTTCATGGTTTTGAAAACGGAACTTAGCCTTGGTTGTCATCTCAGTGCTTAATTTTTTATACTAACTGAATATACGTTGTACAGTACCTTCTATTCATTTTTCTTATCTACCAATGTAAAGGAATGAATTCTTAATACAGCACCTCTTTGGAAAGGGACTGCCTGCTGCAATAAATAACACCTAAAAAATCAATGACAGTTGTATGTTTCTTAAAAACGAGTTCCACTTTTTTGTCATCTCTGTTCATCATTTTCAGTCTTTGGACATTTGGTTAGGAAAAACTTGGGAGTTGCCTGACAGACAAGGCTGTGTACTCGGGTTCATGATTAATATGGCAATTAAATTAAACACACTCTACAAGTCCCAGAATTTAATATTCAAGAAGTAGGTGAGTTAGGTAGGGGGGAAATAGAAATGTGTGTGTGTGTATATATATATATATAAAAAAATAAACTCTCAAGCTGTTGAAAACATCATATTGGCAAAGATCTGGGATGTCTCAGGTATTTCTGTGCCCCGCAAAGAAAAAAAGCTTAACAATTATATGTACTTGAATGCAATTTCAGTTCTCTAGGGCACTTTTACTGTGGATTATATGTTTACAGATGAAATACATAAGATAATGCAAAAATTTAGGAACACCCTTAATGGCTTCAGCCACAGGTCCATTTATTCAGTGTGTTGACTGTGATGTGCAAAGATGCAAGATACCAGAAAACTGATACCTCCCTTTCAGCACACCCTTTAGCTTTTGGAAATCAAAGATTCAGAGATATCAAGAGCAAACATCATGCAAGTCATCTTCCACACTTGGAGAGTTAAAAAATTTTGCATGATAGACAAAGGACGAAGGGCCAGATTCTGCAGCATTTATTTGAACATTTCTTTATCTCAGTGAGTTCTTGTGATGCGCCCTAGTATTTTGGAGCACAAGAGATTTCATTTGCATGATAGCTCAAAAATATATACTAGTAGTGGCCAACACCTCATTTAACTTAATTACGACATGTAGAATTGACTGCTTTTGCAAAAATAATGCCATAAAAAGTGGCTAATACTGTGAGAAAACTGCACTGGTGGACCCTATCAACCTCTTGCATTTTCAGCTGACAAAACACACAGGTTTTTCTCCTTTGTGAAGCACAGCGCTTGACCTGAGCCTCCCAAAGAGTCACTGAGACGAAAATGATAACAAGGCTTACTCAGCAGGTGGGGCACTGTTTCACCATGCCCACAGGGCCCTTCAGCAGGCATGAGATGCCTGTGTAGGAGGGAGAGAGAGACCTGCGCTACCCACCCCCTCAGCTGCCATCAGCGACAGGCTGGTGAATCCCCAAACACAAGGTATAAAATTCTCCCTTTTTTATTTTTGGTCATTATTTAAGTGCTTTCTTACCCTGATGTCCATTCCTGTCAGGGCCTGGGCATATCACACTCCTCCCACCCTTGCCTGCGAGGGACAAGGAACAGGAGCTACCAAGCTGGCCATCGAGACAATCCTCTACTGATTTTGCAATGTAAACAGCCGGGTAAACAACGGCCATTTTTAATCTTTTAGACATGTTCCATGTGCTTGATCATTCACAGAGTGCATTTTGGAATTCCAGAAATTCTGGAAATTGAATTTTCTGAATTCAGTGGAATTAAACTATTCAAAAACTTGATAAACCTCCAGGAACTTGATAAACCTGAAATACCAACTTCTAGACTGCATGTTCATTTTGGCACCCCTCATTCTAGAAGAAATTATTTTTAAAAAGCTTATACCATGAAGATATGATACTATTTTGTTACACACAAGATTAGCAGTGATACCTCATTCTCACATAACAAGAATTAAATTCATTTTAAAATGAATTATCAAAACCAGTAATGTTGCCATAGTGAGTCAAATTTTCCTTTCACTGGGAATTCTTTTCAACCTCCAGGTGTTGTTTTGCTACATTATGAAGGTCGAAGCATCTTCTGTGCTGCAGCAAACCATACTGTAAAAATGACAATGTGAAGGCTAAAACGTACCAAGCATTTGCCATGTCAACATGTCCCTAATGAAAAACCCTTCCACTTCATGAACTGGACAAGCTGTATGCTTCATTAAGTCACAGACAGCACACTCATTAAAGATCAATGGCATCTTCCAAATGCATTTTGTTTTTCTTTAGTCCTAACATATGGTCATAATAATGCATCTAACAGTAAGCTTGGGCACTGATTTTTAATGAAAAATAATGTTCAGACTGGCCCATGTAATTTGCTTTTATGTTTCTGACCTTGTTCTGAAATGAATCCCCATAGTTCCAAAACATTCTCATTCCAGGTTCTCAGTTCTCTTGCCAAGAAAGGCAGATGTCATGTTTGTAACTTACAACGTCTCTATTTAAATCATACCCCTTCATATAATGCTGGTATTTGTTTTCCCTTCCTATGCGCACAACAACTCCCAAAGAAGAAAAAAAGAGGTTCAAAGCATTACCTCCAAGCTAACGCTAGTGATAGCAACGCAGATATCCCTCATAGACGCACGCCATGCTTCTTTCTAGCATGAGAAATGATGTCATTTCAGAGACATACTACATCAGCCTATTTTACCATCTGTGTAGGAGCTCTGAGAGCCCAGAAATTATCACAGTGAAGAGTGATCAAAGGTCTGGCAACTATAGTGACATATTTCATTTTTGAATAGAAAAAAAAAGTCCCACCGCATTTGCTACTAAGGCACTGCAAAGAACAACTTCCTACATTGGGGTCTTCTTCCAAGTACACTGGCCTAAAAGCACAAACTAGCAGCTTACACTTTCACTTTTCTTTCCATCACCTTTGCTAATTACATATACAGGCAGTGACCATCCTTTCTCCATTCATTTTCTTTTCTGGCATCCACTTGCTGGTGAATGCTAACGTGTGTACAGTCAAAGTAAGAGTGATACAGCTGCAAGACATCAAGTACATCATTTTAAGGTGTATCTGGAGTCTGTGCACAATATTGTTGTTCGTGGATGAGTTGAAACACTCACTTGTTTCTAAGTTTCTTCAGGGCTGTATCCAAGTGTTAGGCTTATAATCATATTTCTCTTAGGGTAGAATCACACACATTTTCAGTTCAACCACTGGACTAAACTACCTACTCAGTTATCTAGCTTTTAATCAGTCTTTAGGTACTATTTAACTTTCTACTGAATAATCATTACAATTTAAACACTTACCTCCCCTTGTGGAGATGCTGGCTTCTAAAAGAAAAAATTAATGAGGACATGTTTTTTATTCAACATTAGCTTAGTTGAACATTAGTCTTTCCTGAAATACTGAGTCCATAAACGCTTGCTCTTCCGAGCCTTAACTGTAACTTTGGCTTTAACTAAAGTTCTCAAGCCCACATCTTCACCACAGTGTGCTTACATTCCTCCAGACTTTGCTCAATAAACTGACCTCCTAGATTGTTAATTTTCCAGTCTCTGACCCTGATTCAGAAATATAAGATACTTGTTCATACATACAAGGAATAGGATCCAATGCTTTGGGTAGTCCTACAGTAAAGAGGGCACTTCGGTCGCTGATTTCCTGTGCTCTGATACTAACCATATGATACTAACCATTAATCGTAGTCCATTGGCCACACTTCTGCAACAACATAAAGTTACAGAATCTGCTTTCATATCCATCTTCATCCTATGTGACTACTACATGACTATTTTAAGTCAATTCTTCACAAAGCCCTAATTCAAGCTTAACAAAATGGCAATGAACAAAAATGCCACCAAAATTAAGAGAGTTGTTTCTTCTGTCATTTGTGTTATTCCCGGAGACCCTGCAAAAACCTGCAATAAACTGAGTTTTTCAATCCTTTATTCCCAAAACCTAGCCTGACCTCTAGCTTTAACCAGTCAAGACAACTAGCAGCAGGTAGTCCTGTAGGTCTTCCTTTATTACATAGCTGGCAGTATCTTTTTTTACTTTCCAAACCTCTTACTTTAACTGGAAATTTGAACCAGAGCAATGCCTCATACTTTTCCTACATAGTGAAAGCAAAAGTCAGCTATTACTCCTTCTCATACCAGCATTCATCCAAAATCTGGGGCACTGGCACAGCACAAAAAGAAATACAGTGCTTCTACCCATTATTGCTAGAATCTTACTCCTAACTGCAGCCCTAACCTTAGTTTTTATCATAGCTGAAGGGATCTTAACTTTACAAAAGCACACACTGAACAACTAACCATTTCATCAGTAGTGTTCCACCTGGTATCAAAAATAATTTTAGTTCTGTAAGCCTAAAGAAAGCTAATAACCAGAGGTATTCAGTAGCTGCTTTCTCAAACCAGTCGTAACCTCTTTGTTTTAGTTATAGTCCAATGATGCATGTGAACATGTGAACTAAAGCATCCTTCAGATGCTAACCACCATCTTAATCCTAGCAGGTTTGCAAGACCCTTCAATAAATAGACCTGTCCAGTACCTGAATTTCCAAATTCAGATTCCAATCCTAGATTTAAGCATAGTTTAATGACCCATAACTTCACCAATACAAGTATTAAAAAAAACAGCAGTCCTTTGCAGAAGGGCATATCTCAGTCCTGTTGATTTTTTAAATATATCAATGACAGGTGCGATGTGCAAAAAGCTCAGAGAGGTGACTCCATTGTTCTTCTTCCAAAGAGATTTCTAAGAGTCCTTTCATAACAAGACGTCACTAAGAGAAGCATTAAAAGAAAAGTATAAAACCAGGATTAAACCTGCTCCAAATTTCCACATAATTTTGATTAGTTAAATGACTTTTCTTTTTTTCCTGATTTTTTTCCTACAAGGTACGTGCCTGTATTTAACTTTTTTACTACATGTCATTAACATTCAAAACTGGAAATGAAGTTTGTATCAAAGTCAAATGAATTAACACTAATTCAAGGAAGAAAAATGTTCGATTAAATTCCAATACTTCATTTTTACAGTTTGATTTCAAGCTTACATGTCACAATAGTACAAAACACACAGGACATATTTAATCACTTTATGCTTTTATGATGAAGTAGTATTTGAGTAGAAAAATCCTTCAGCAGTTTGTTTATCTCCAAACTCAGACTATTTGGACTGTCTGGAGTTCACATATGGAAAATGGCTCAGATATTTTGCTCAATTTTCAGTTTTGTTCAAAAACTATTTGTCTCTTCTATCTAACCATGTCTTAGAAAGCTGCCACTTTTCATGTACAGATGTCTTTTTAGCAGTGTTGTCATTAGTTTGCAAAGCACTTCAGAACGGGGGGGCTGGAAGGCAGTATACATATTTAAGTTGTTATTATCACATTCTGTAAAATTTATTCTTGACAAGAGTTCTTTCGTGGTTTTAATATCTTATTTTTCTGCTTTCCCCAATTTGTACTCACTTCCCTAATCCTTCAGCTGTCTAGAGGGTTTTCTAAGTGGTTGCAGCAACTAGGTATTGTGACATTCCTTTACGCTTTCCTACAGCTAATGCTCAGCTTCACTCACTTTGTTGCTCTTAGAATTTTTTTAGTCTCATTTAAAGATACACTTATTTAAAGATACCTTAGAGTGGTCTACCTGCTGAGTTAACAGTTATTATTACCTGCAAGGGGAAAATGTATTTTGAAAGAAATTAAAAACATGCATTAGTGGAGAAGCTTTTATATCAGCAATTAAATAACTTATCTGAATTACAGTGACAGATTTGCAACTAAACAAAAATGTCACTTTAAAATGACACTTACGAGAGCATCAGTGTGGCACAATTACTTAACTTGCCGTAAAGGAATGTAATTCCCCTAGGAATGAACAATACTGTAGCAATCTAAAGTCCACATGCTTCATTATTTTAGTAGAGCTGAAAAGACATATTTTCCCCTCACTTTTTCAAATTCATTTAACAAAAAGACATACTTTGTAAATACAAATGTGTTTCTTTATTAACTATTGGGTAAGATCTTGGTGAAGGCAGCCATGAAGCCAATTCTTTGGTTTAACAAGAGGAAACACAACTGATGAAAATTGAAGTCTATTGCTGAAATGTCCTCATTCTCAGAGACAGGAGTTTTTAAGGAGAGTGTCTTTGAGCAGTTGCAAAGAACCAGTAGTCCTAGCACATACAACTCCCCTGATGGTAGCTGGGTGTCAATGAGATTACTGGTACACACAAGATATCCAGCACTGGCTGCACACCGCTGGTACTGACATACCCAAATCCAGTGCAATTTTTCAGTCATAATTACATTGACTTCACTGAAACTATTTAAGTGCTTCAAGTTAAGCATGCATTTAATTGCCATAGCTATACTAGAGTCATAATTTGTGAACTGTTCTGTACCCTTCTAGGATTAAAGATACAGCCTAATTACAAAATATACTAATACCAGTGGTAAAAAGTATTTTTGCATTATTCCCATATTGCGTAAATAGCATATGTATAATTTCACTGCAATCAATGGAAATCACAGATTTCCATAGCACATGCTAAACGCTGAGGTTGATTACCATTATATTTAATTTATACTAATCAGTGTGAGCCAAGTGGGGCTTTACTATCACATGGAGGTTTACAGCAATTATCTTTTTTTTTCTTTTTTAAGGTAAAAAAACAAATGTACAGAGGACCAGAAATGAGTGTTCATACACAACACACATAACAGGTGCTTAGAAAGAGATAATATGTATTTTAAAACCATTTGAATGTTGCTATTTGAAAATATTTCAATAGAAAACTTTGTCTTTCCTCTTGGAGATTTCTCCTGAGCAATGACAAAAGAATTTAGTAAACCCCATTTATTTCTAAAGCTCTCTAGAAATAGTTTCTTATCTTTCTCAGAATTCAACAAAAATAAAACAAACTTCCACATATTTTTTTATATTGGAGAAAATTACAGATTAAAATCAGATCAGCACATGTCAGCATATGGTAAGTATGTACGTTACCTCAATATAGATTGTTTTATTTTATATACTGACAGTCCTAAGGCTGCATGTGTCTTGTATTGCATGGACACAGGAGAAAAAAAGACAATAGGGTGAAATAAAAATTTTCTACCATACTAGCACAAGACTTCTGATCTTTCAAGTGGTGCAGCTGAAAGAAAGGAAATTTCAATTGGCTTGACAATGCCAAATCTCTGATCCTCAAAATACCGTCAAACAACTGACATCTCTCACACAGCTGAGGTGACCCCTGGAAGTAATTACGTAGAACACAGAGTAAATCAACACTGGCTTTTTATATTTTATAATCTGTTTGGTTGGAGGATTTTGTTTGCTTGTCTGGGTTTTTTTGGGGAGGGCGGGAGGTTGCACTAGCTGTGTATGGAGGACAATGAAACAATTGGTCTATACAACCTTCCATGCTATCTACTACTTCTACAGGAAAATAAAGAAGCTGGTTTTCCTCTTTGTGCTTTGTTTCAAAATGAAGTGTTATCCATAATGCCATACTAAATGAAAAATAACAATATGTGTCTCTTTCTTAATACATCTAGATTTTCCTTTTTACTGAACCAATTCCTATTTATGACAAGAGTGTTACAGGAAAGAATAATCAGGTCCTGTTTTTTACACAAGCTTAAAACCTGCTCCCATACAAAATAATGTGAAGTCAACTGAATTTAATCAATTCTGAGGTCACAGCTATTAAACATTAATGCTGAAACTTCAATGGTTTAAGAAGCTAGAGAGTACTAGTGGGGTAGAAACACAGACCGGAGCTGAAGGCCAGTCAAAAATAACAAGACTGTAGGATGGATTTCAAGTAAAGCAAGCTTACGTGGCACATAAGATGATATAATCCATTTCAGGCCTATGAGGCAACATGAAAAACAAATCAATGGGTAACCTGTGGAGAAAGCAAACCAAGGCTGTTGACATAGTGTCTACAGTTGACAGTATAAAATGCATTTGATGCATGGGAAAAATAAACGCTTGCTCATTTAAGACAGAGAGGGTAAGGATGACAATTCTGAACTGAAGCCTGTGGAAGGAACTCAAAGGAAAAATATGGTATCTTCTCACCATGAGAACCTGACAACCTATACTGGGATCATGAAAAATTGTATACATTCATATCTTTCTACTGAAGTCAAAATGACCATTTACTTTCTTCACGCACTGATTTGCAGAAAATACGTTAAAGACATACGAGATAAGGATTACCTAATTATCTCTTCGAAATTGAACTATCATGAAATTCTGAATTTAGATCCAGAGCTCTGGATTAATTCTAACTTTCAAATTACTACTTCTTGAAATACTCATCTAATTTAATACTGGCAATAGATTAATTAAAAAAAAATTTAAAAGAGCAGAGAATGTTAGTAGAAAATACTATTCATGTTATGTCAGCAACTGTTTTACTTGGACAAAAGTAAAAAAAAAATCCTATGAATAGGCTACCTGTACATTTCAACTATTTGAATTGCAATAGCAAATAAAAAAAAAATAGGCAGCCTTTCTTTGGGACTTTTTTTTTCCTTAAATCAAGACTCCAAAGCTAACTTTATATGAACTAGTTCTTGCCATTCTGATTTAGAGATAAAGGACAGAGTCAAAGAAAAGGACAGCTGGCAGAGAAAGGGAGGAACTCTGATCAATCCACAAACATTTCCTTCAAGAGGGAACTTGGAAGGCAAAGGCAGAAATAGCAGGTAAGGCATGATGAAAATCAGAAACACCTTTTGAAAAAAGATTTGCTTCATTAAACAACATGATGCTCAAACTTATCCATTTCAATTTCAAATACCAAACCACTACAGTTCATCACAGCGTCCACACTCTGTCACGTCAGATTTTGAAGGGGACCTAATAGGCTGCAGAAGACATTTCAGAAGCAAAATGTTTTCCATAAGGAAACACCTTTTTGTAGTAATTAAAGAGCAAGGTAACTGCAAGATACTCCCCCAGTCCTCATCCCCCTGCACCACTCGGGGTGGGGAAGGAGGTAGAGGAGTCAGGGATGAAGGACTGAATTTGAACCTGGGAAAGAGGGGGAGGTGGTGTTTTAATTTTTGTTTATCACTAACCAGATCTATTTTAATTGGCAATAAATTAAATCAATTTTCCCCAAGTTGAGTCTGTTTTCCCCTGACAGTAACTGGTAAGCAATCTCCTTGTCTTTATCTCAACCCATAAGCTTTTCCATCTTATTTTCTCCCCCTGTCCCATCGAGAAGGGGGAGTGAGAGAGAGGCTGGGTGGGCATCTGGTAACTGGCAAAGGTCAACCCACCACAGTTAGAGAGGCTGTAGTAACAGGGACAAGAAAAGTGCAGTCAGCAACAAAATATTCAGGATGTACCTTTATGTGTTATCCTAAAATTACACATCGCAGGAAAGCGAACGAAAGAATGAAGAACGAAAGAAAAGGTGTCTACATTTTTAATGCCTTCCCCTATCCAGGTTACCTGGAAGCTAAAGTGACTTTGAATGTCAGAAGGCATCATATCGTAGCACGTGGTTAGTGCTGAAGGATTGGGTGGTGTGAATTTCTGCTTAACATAATAGCTGCGTGAGTAAGGAGATGTCAGGTCAGGTTTGCAGGTCCACATATTACCTACACTGGAGAACATAGTTCTGAGAATTCCTATGTGAAATCTCCATTTCTTTATTGCTTAGAAAGACATCAATTTCCTTATGGGGATTCAGTGTCCACTGTCACAGGGTACAAGTGGAAAAGCATAAAACAGGACCAATATGTAATTGTAAGTTAGGTCATTATTTAGAGGTTTAAAATTACATTCAGGAATTCAGAACAGCTGTACTCTTTTTTAAGGGCAATATACCATATACACCTATATCTTACTACAAAGTAATAATATCAAAACAGATTTGTGATCCTATACAATAATTAACTAGGAAGGGTAGATTTTGTATAATCCTTTTACATTTATCAGTGTTAAAATGAATGCATAACATTCATTGGACTTCACAATACCAAGCACAAATGCAGATCAGCTCTTTCATCAGAGTATTGTTAACATTGTATTGCCTTAAAAGCTGTTTTCTTGTAATATGTCATTTGCCTTTTTTTGTTACTGCTAGAAATTAAAGACAAAACTACCTTCCTGAAACCCCTTAACAAGAGACTGAATCCAATTGTCACTCAGTCAGTGAAGTTTGAAACTTACACTCATGCAGAGAGAACAGCATTTTGGGGTTCAGGTGCACTGAATATGCCTGAAAACAGAATTCTCTCTCTATTTTCTGCTCCTCACTACACTCTAGATAAGACTCTAACCAAATATTCGCAGATATCTTTTTCAAAGATCAAGAAGAAAAAGCGTAGGGAAGGGAAGTGGTTTTGCCTGGATAGTCTATAAAAGAACTTAACAGAAGAAGTTAAGCATCCAATTCTTACTCTCATTGGAACAAGACAGAGAAATTGAGGATCAGATTCTGTCCAATGGAAATGATGCATATTGAGAAGAAACACAAGGCTGTCTTCTCAGGGATAGAAAAAGAGTAGTTTTACTACTAAAATTAACCCAGTCTCAACAGAAACCAGTTAATACTGCTTGGTCCTATTTCTGTCTGTTTGAATAGTTTGTTGATTTTGAAGACAAATGTAAAAGAAAAGCAGTAACTAAGATTTATAAGAGCATTCTTTGTTGCTGTATCCAGTTGAATATTTGTCTTTCAGTTTACTTACTTTGATTTTAGTTCAATCTCTAAGAATATTAACAAAGGCAACAACTAACGCACAAGAAACGAAGACCTACAAGTAGATCTAGAAGAGTGCAGACAAAATTTTGTACTCAAAATGATTACCTCAGATACCAATCTCAGAAATTATTGTCTGGAATGACTAAAGCATAAGTGAGACCAGAATTTATCCAGTTACTTTGAAAATGAATTCATAGATAATAAACTGTATTAGCAGTTCCACACAACACAAAATTTCCTTCCCTTCTTTTATTTATTCTTGCATTATTTTCTTCTTAAACCTGTTTCACAATTGTATTTAACCAACAGAAAATTCAACTGGTAGTACTGATACTGAATATTGACACCAAATTCTCGTTATTGCACTGCCCAGTTGTATAATCACAGCACTTTTCATGGTGAGTTACAATATCTAAAAATAAAACTCAATTTTTGTTCTGAAATTTATCATCCAAATTACATCAAGAATATGAGTCACAAACAGAAGAAGAAGCTAGAAGAATACAGATTATAATGGTTATTAGTACACAAATGTTGTTGGGTGAAACCTGTCCAGAGCTTTCACATGATTCTGAGATGTTGAAACTTGCATAGAAAGCAGAGATACAGGAAGGGCAGTAGTGAAGCTCTTCAATACTATCAGAAAATAAGAGAGAACATAATTCTTTCATGTTGCATGGGGAGAGTCAAGAGCATGACATCTTGAGAAGAAATGCTTCCTTCATAGTTATTCAGATATGTTATTTGAGATAACTGGGCTTGTGATCAAATGCTTTTTGAGTCCAACAACCAAACCATGGACTCAGTAGGAGGCCAGAGACAGGAAGATCACACATGCCTTGTCCAGATTATATAGGAAAAGCAGGCCAAAATTCCCACTGATTCTGGCTCCATGCATGTAACCGGAGGACAGTAGAGAGAATGGAGCAGATACAGTCTGTTCCAAACAAACGACAAATGCAGTTTAACTAACTGTTGTTAGCCACACGATCCTGTTCAAGAAGTCTCCAGAAATCTAGCACACAATAGCCAATGATAGCTTTTCCTGTTTCCAGTGGTATAGCTCCACTGTAAAAATCTAATACTCCTTGGCACATTCATACTCTTTTAAACACTTTTTTTCCTAGGCGAGGGGAAAAAAAAAACCACAACGAACTGGTTCCAAGCCAAATCCTATTACTTGGAAACGTAAATTTACATGCTGAGCATGTTTTTTATTTCTTATCTCCATTTTCTCATTTTGCAGCACTAAAAGTAGCTTCAGGGTGCTTTAATATTTAATTCCATTGAGAACCTTCAATGCTTATATCTAGCTTTGTAAACTTAAAAAAAAAAATTAAGCAGAAATACTGCAAATACCATTACTAGCGCTTCAACATCTAGAAAGATCAAAGAGAGAACACATCCATTAACACATCATCCAATATATGTTTTGATGCTAATAGTTACCAAAAAAAAAGATTGTCACCCACAGTATTTTAGTAATTTATCTTACATTTAACTTTGACACAAGACAACATATCTGCACGGATGAGAATCAGGTCACACATCAGAGCAATTGGGATGTAATTAATACACTTTATTACTTTCTTCTTTTTTTTTTTTTTTTTTTTTTTCATAAGAGATTTTGAAGAACCCAAGAACATTCTCCAATCTAGGGGAATTCCACAGAATACTTTTCCAGATTTGAAATGAGAGTTTATCCTCAGAGATTTATCGGTGCTCTGCTCCAGGTCACACCAAGGAATTTTTCCAATGAACCTAAGTTTTTTAGGGTGAGGATCATGCATAGTTGAGAAAGTTGGGGACCATTTAGCTAGGAAAGTTCCTGGGAATAACTTTTCTTTACATAGTGAACTTTATGCCTAATTACTGATCTTGGTTAAGATAAAAATGGACTTGTTCTGTATTTATGCCAAAATGACAAAAATAAAAAAATACTCAATGCACTCTTCTAATGGAAAATGTTGCAGAAAATATATACACCAATTATGTCAGCAGTTCTCAAAATTTGACTGCAGAACTGTTTTACCTTCTTCAGAACAAATTTAGTCTATGCATTGGCTTCTCCACAAGTCCATATATGTCTTTTTTTAAGTGTATCACACCTTTGTGCCCTAAAATGTGAAATTAGTTTTAAAATAGCAATTCTGTAAGGTGCTCCTTTTTCAACAAGTTTTATGAGGTCAATACCTTTCAGCCTACCACCCTTTTCTTTTTTCCTTTGCCTTCCAGACTTAACGAAAGCATTCACACTTTCCTTTAGAAAAGCAGGCAGAAACTTTGCAAAAAAATGTAAGAGAAAAAAATATAATCTACCTTGTTTTGAAAGCTATAAGTTAGGAAAAATACCCAATCCATTTATAAAAAAAATAAATAAATTGCATCATACTGCACCCTCCTTCTTCGCTGTGCTGTTAGAGAATCGTACTAATATTTGTCATTCGATATCTCTTTAAGTCTTACTCAGCTCCTAAACACAGAGACTGAACAAATTTCCCAGTAAGTCAGAGACTTAAAACATAGGACATCACAGAAGCCGTATTGATTGAAGTCAACAGCTATCACACGCAATGCACTTGTCTCTGAAGTCAACAGGAAGACTAATATTTTGTACACTGTTTTGACCTTAAAGGTAATATATTTAATTTTTTTCCCTCTCAAATTTTTTTCCCCTGTAATCAAAGTAGAGACAAGCAAATTGTAATCATACTCCAAGAATTAAATCAGTAACTGGTTTCAATACTGGCAGCATTAGAAGGTCCCTTGCTAGTCAGGCCTAGTTCAAAGAAGCTGTAATCACAGCAGGTTTCTTTTCCTTGAGCTGGGGGTGGAAGGGTTCACTTTGTCAAATATATTCATGAAAATACAACATATTTCTGTTTAGGAAAAAAAAAAAATCATTTCTCAAGACTTGTTTATAGTTAAAAGTACCTGTTGAATTTGTAGATATCAGCTCAGTCTGAAGACATAGAAGAATGTTTTCACAGCAGATAAGTAAACCTTTATTTGGTGCCTATACTGAAAGTTTTTTCTGAATTTTAAAATATTTAACTGTGGATTTTTTATCTTCTCAGTTTTGAGAATATATTAGATCAATTTTCCTATGATTGAGAGTGCAACCATCAGATGAGAAAACAGGTCAACAAACATACTCAGCAGCCTGCAGGTAAAAAATTTTTGGGGGAATTAAAAAAAAAATAAAGTTTGAGAATATACAGACAAGCACTATATATGGTCCGCTATGAGCGTTCTTCAGCATTTTTCATGAAACGGATGGCTGAAAGGATATTAGAAATGCTAAGGAAAATTTATACTCAAACAATTTCACTAACTTCTAATTAATTTAGTTTACTGCAACAAATTGCTGTCTTGCAATGTAAGACAACCTCACTGAGGACAATGCTAATGCTCATCAGAAAAATGTTTTCCCTTTAAATCAGAGTGAAGCCATATAAAGCCTAGCAAAGATATATATGGCATAGAAAAAGCTTGTAAACTTCAAATGTGGAGAAAGGCGCACCTAAGAAAGAACTAACAATTTAGACATCATCAATTCCACGTTTTCATCACAGACCTCGAACTCCTCCCTAAATTAGCAATCTAAAGGTGGTACACAACATAACTGATTGAAATAACATTTGCCTTTAATGCCAAATCATGTAAAATTTTGTAGTTTTAAATGGGGTTCATTTTTGAAATGTGAGTCAAAGCAAAGCTGAGTTGGTTTGAAAGAATCAATTCAATAAATGAATACAACTTAAACATTAACCTTAAGCATGAAATTTGAGCAACATCAGAGTGTATACAATTTTATTAACTAGTATAATTTATGTATTCATTCCTTTTCCCACTCCATAACAAAGCAATGGTAAAATTAAAGCAAATATGTCCATACAAGTATTTGGAAGTATAAAAATTATCTTGCAATGGAGCTTATGTATCTCAAGCTGTTTCTTCCAAGTCATAACTGTAATTTTTCTCATTAAATATGACAGCACAGCAAAGCTTTTAACATAACATAAAAATTGTTAATAACTAGAACTGAAATGCCCCCACTATAGATCACTTCAGGCATGGACAGATGTTTGGAGATATGGCTATGAGATACTTCCACTTCTGTCTCTCTACTAGACTTTCTATCTCTCTAGTAGGCTTAAGCCCACTTAAAAAAATCTTACCCACAGATTATCAGGGAAATAATGAGCTTTTTTGACTCCCAAGTATTGTAGTTGGGAGTCATATCTATTTTCGTATTTAGATAGGAAAAAACAGTCCCAATGAAAAATGACCTGGAGTCATTTATCCTGTCAAGCACATGGTTTTTCTTTACTGGAAAGGAAATGAACAATGAAGAAGGAAAAAAAAAAAAAAAGAGCAGACAATATGGAATTTACTGAGATCTGTGTCTGCTTAAGTGTTAAGGTCGCCAGCTGAGGATTCCAATTTTGTAAGAAACCTTTCACCTTACATGACGTTACTGGGAACCCTCACAAACACAGACTCCAAGAGCAGGGTCTGAGCTAGCACATGAAGGTCTAACTATGCAAGCCACAGGAATATGAAAGCTATGGAAAACAAATGATCAGTCAGCCACCAGCCCATATAGACGATCTCCTGGGTGGCACTTTAATGCTGGAATAACCAAAAGCAGAGCAGCAAGATGCTGTTTCTGCAGCTGAGCTTTCTGCCTGTGCCACGCCATTGTGCTAAACTGCACACATGCTCTTCCATCAGCACTCCCTGACTAATAAGCAAAAGGGATCTGTCTACTTTGAGCACACCCAGAGTGAGGTGGCTGCTCCTCTGAGATGCGTTTTAACAGCGTCTTGAGCAGTCCTGCTGTTTTGTGCTGGGATTCCTACGACGTCCCTGTTGTCTGAAAACATCCCCCTCCCATAATTTGACAAGAAGGAATGAGAAGAGGTAGATGCAGAAAAGCATGAGCAAAGATAAGCATGTGAAATATTTTCCATGTGAATAAATTCACTATTTCTCCAGGTGTGACTCTTCCTCTTACCCTCTTTTCTCCTACCTTGCACTTTATTAGACGACCTTCCTATTCCAAGACTTGAAGATGATAATAGATTGAGAGCAGATAATGGAATGAGGATCGATATTTCAGCTTCCTTGGGAATCTCATATTCTGAATTCTGGAAATAAGATACCCTGTAGATGAGCTCCTAATTACTTACTTAGCTGCCAAAAGAATAGGTCTGGCTTTCAAGTATAGAGTGACTTAACCCATGAGCTGTTGAATGTTCAACTCTTTTCAACGTCAGTCTATTTACTTAAATATTTTTCTTTTAAAATCTCAGTCTAACTATGTGCTTACCATCATTCCTCACAAATACCCACAGGATAAAGACCACAACCGTACTTGTTTACTGACCAAACACCAACAGGTCCACCAGGTTTCCAGATTCCCATTCACCCAAGGAGTCCAGATGGGAGGAGAAGGAAAAATTGTGACCATGTCCCAGATTTCTTTCATTGATACAGGCAGTAAGAGGAGGCTTGGGGCTGGATTTTATCTTGAAACAGGGAACGAACACATCTGAAGACTAGAAAGCCCTCTTGGGTTCAAAATTACAGGCACAGTCAGAGAGACAAAAGATACACTTCAAAGCTAATTGAAGTCATTAGCAGTACTTTGAAGACAATAAACTGTATTTAGCAAGATTTAAAAAATGATTAATTAATCGGTCAACACACTGACTTCCCCGGTTGTTTAGTGTTTGTTTATTAAACATGAAGTGATCATTTGCCATAGAAAATGAACTTTTCCAGGATAGCACACTTAATTTGAAAATTTATTTTTCTATTTAACATCATCTACTGCATCTACTGTTTATTGCATGCTTTCAGTAGTAAATTCCTAATTGTAGCAATTCTATTATGGGTTATACAGATTTTAGATGGAATTAGATAAATTAATATAGCTTCACTGCTGAGTGCACCTGTGGTAAGTATCATTCCTAGTATCTCCTTCTTGTGAGCTAAAAATACGCATCACTGAAGCATACATTGTCTTTTTTTCTTTTTTTTTTTTTAAATAGATGCCATGCATAGGTGGGGGACAAAAAGATAAAGTCTAAGAAACCACTGTTCCAAAAGCTGTATTGGGTGTCTTTAGCTAGTCTGTGAATCTTTCGTAAATATTCTCATACAGACAAAGACTTTGAACTGGCTGATGTAATGGATTAATTTGCCTCAGCAACCGCGTGGTTCCAGACACAATCCATCTAAAACATAATTAAAATACGTTTGGTAGATTTGAGGCTAAGCTTTTTGAGAACAACAGATTACATTAGAAAGATTTTAATGAGGACAGGGCTGATTAAATCCTTGCTTCCTCTTTTGGATAGGAACTCGGGAATCCTCTGAATGAGGTTAACGTACCATTTACCAACTAGAAGTATATGGAAAATAAGAAGAAAGGAAGGACTAAAATAACCACGGGGTCTTTTGAGTTTTTAGTAGCATAAAATTGAACATGTTTAGGTTGTATTCACTTCACTAGAAGAAAAGCAAGTGGCTGCTATGTATCACTGTCACCAGAGCACTATTATCTACATATTATTCCTGTATCACTTCCACAAAATACTGCTGTTTTCATATTATGTCAGGTATGTTTTAGCATGCATCATCCTCCACAGCCGAACTAAATGCTAAGTACTTGGTGAAATAAAAACTGTTTGGGTAGAAATGTGCCACACTTGTGAAGTAATTTACATGAATTAGAATTCACATTAGCAATGTTACCTCTAGATAAAAAGAAAAGTGTTGAGTCTTCTGTGGGATGACAGGATGCTTTTATAATTTTCAAAACCTATTGAGGAAGACAGAGGTAAGGTCCTCCCTAAAACCCAAATGTTGTGGGTTCAATTCCCAGTCTTGTCACGTATTTTCTATTTCTTTCACTTTAGGCAAATCACAGATAATTTCTCTACTGTCTTCAGCAGATTTGGGAATGTAGCAATATTCAATATTTATTCTCTGTCTGCAAACTGGAGATTTTTATTTTTTTTTTTACCACCATGCTGCATGGATGCATTCATTAGCATTTGGGAGACATCCAGATGCTAGGGTGGCAGAGATCATATCAATAATCTCAGTGTTAATGATCTAAGACTTATAAATTTCAAAACAATCACCTGAATAAATGTCCAGATGTTCAAAAGGATTTACCACCTCAGGGTTCCCGTTATAGACATCTTGCTATATACATCCCCCCCCGAAACACAAGTCATTGGTTTTGGCCTCTAACTATGAATTTAGAAGACCATATTATTTTTTTTTAAGATCCTATCCTAAGCCATCTACATTTCCCAGAAAGAAGAGATGAGATAGAATATCTGGACCAGAAGATTTCCCTCTGTCGTCTTCTTTTAAAACCCACAGGAAAAGTGCGGGCAGTCACAAGCAGTGAGTCGGGACTTCATCTTCACAAATTCAGAGGTGTTTTAACAATGTCAACAGGTTATCAGGCAATATATCTTCACTGGCTCACTGTAATAGTTTGATTCCCTATTAGGATACTTACATAGCCAGATGAACATTGCCCAATGTTCACCTGACCATTTAAACGTCCCCACTGTTATCAAACGCAATTCCTCAAAACCTGCAGCTACTACAAACTCTTCAGCATATGATCATAGATTTGTAAGATACTACAGAATTACTACTTAGCACCCAACATTGCACCTAGTTACTATTTTATTTCAAAATCTTATTGAAAAAATACCTTTTGTAGATCACTTGGGTAAGTTGTCTAATGCTATGTACAAAAAGCTTAATACTGTGTTCCATCTTAAACATTTACAACATGACTCTGTTGTAAATCACCACAATTGTATGCTCACTTTGCATTTTAAAATTGAAGCAATCTTTCCAACAGTAAGATTCAGATGAACATGCAGACAATAGCTCTTATGGCTGATTGAAAGATGAAATGTTTATTATGGTGGTTAAAAAATAATGCTAAAAAAGGCTATTGAGCTTATCTGCAAGCAGATCATAACCAAGGGAATGTATTTCTCAATGTTAATTTGTTAGATCACTGAAATTAGACACAACTGAAATACCAGACACACACATACTGCAGAAGAAGAAATAAGCTTATACAGAGACCCCAGTTAAAACTGGGATCTTTTAACAGTATTTTTCAGACTGGATCTAAAATATCTCACAATACTGTGAACATATTCTGCTAGTATGAAAATTTAACTTCTAGCAACACTTTGAAATATGTCTCAAGGAATAAGATGATTTTTCAACAATACAGCTGAAAAAATTAAAAAAAAAAAAACCAACAGATTACAAGAGTTAGGAATAGCAAAGGTCTTCAAATACAAAGATATATTCTAACAACCATACACACATACTTAATGTCGCTTGTAAACAATCCAAGCAAGGGTTTATGATGTGCATGCAGACACAGTGTCAGTGAACCCAGAAAAAATCAGCATAAAACTAAAGACAAGGGAGCAAATTCAGAGTGACCCAGCATGTGACACAGTCACACAAAAAAACAGACAGTACTTTTCAGACAGGCACACACTTGCCCCGCGTGCACTCAGAGTTGACCAAACGAGACTGCCGTTAGCAAAGCCTGAGCCCGAGGAAATAATGTGTTCCAAGAGCCAGGGTATTCTAGCCCGGGTTCAGGACTGTGCTTACCACATTCACGCAGCCTGGGGGTAGCTCAGAGCACGGGCTGGGGGAACCTGCATCTCCCTGCACAAAGCTGTGCCAGCACAGACACACATGAAGAGGTGTTGTAGAAAGAACTGAGCAAAACAAAGGAGCAACGCACAGGTCAGAGTGCGACAGGATGAAGGCCAAGAGAAAAAGAATTTATTACCTAGGACTCCATCAGCAAACGATCATGCACATCCTTTGTTTTTCCACCATGAGCTTCTAAATGTCTTGATACAACAGACTACAACCTTAAGATATTCCTTATTTTTAGGCATACCACACTATACAGAATTATCTCTATTTTTAAAAACTGCAAGAACAACTACTACAATGAGAATTTTTCCATTAAATATTAAAGTTTTACTTTACTATAAATATTTTATATTTTAAAATGTTGCATAATACTTTTAGCACTGAAATTCCACAGCCACGAAGACTTAAAGTTATATTGTATACCTAGAGGATTCTTTCAATCCAAGTTGCTCAGAGAAAGTCTGCTTATCCTCTTTCATTTAATTAGTGATTCAAATACTGAACTTGTTTATTTTACTTCTGGGGAATCTCATGTGCAAAGGTTTTCTAATGGTACAGAAGTGTATTAAAATATAATAAAAATAGGCAGGTTATTTTTTACTGAGACTAGTACATCTTTGAGCAAAGCTAAGCCAGTCAAATGCATATGATTTAAAAGCTTAACAGTGCATAAATAGTAATCCTCAAAATTTGGGGTTTTATTGATTGAAAAGCCATGCAGCCTCCAATTGTCACTTCATTGGGCTATTTACATTTCATAATTCCTTTTCCTTTTATATTTTAATTAACTGACATCCAACCTTGCCTTGATTTCTGACAGCTGTTTATGAATGGCAGGATTCAGGCTGTAACTTTACTCTCTCTTGCAAGAGTGAAACATGAAAAACTTGTCCTTCAGTTCCACTGATCCAATGTGTCCTTGTGCAAACCAAATCAAACCATAGTGGCCCTTAATTTCAGTCTTTCGTAGCAACATGAACATTTTATACTGGGTCACTCTGAGAGTCTTCATTCTCAATATGACAAACAAGTATGACACCTTTTTGAATGCAAGATTTTTAATGTAGAACATTAAAATAAAGCAATATATAGCAACGTGACTTATGAAAAGTGAAATGTCAGAGAAAATCTGGCATGTGTGCATAGTCCAGTGACGTTACAAAACTAGCACTCACTTCCACTTCATTTTCATTACCTATTTTCCCCTTTGTTTTGTTTGTTTTCTCTGCAAATATGTGCTGTGACATATACTTACTTCCCTTCGTTTCCAAGCTCTCTAAGCAGTTTGAACTACATACTTGTACTTCAGTGAGGCACTCAAGGAGAAGGGGTGAACATTTTTCATTTCAGAAACTTCCAAAGATCTTTTGTTTCAGTATACAGAGGTCAAAATACAAAATTGCTTAATGAGAGACAGGCAGATTTCTGACATCCCAGACAATATAAAACAGCAGTTGCTTCTTTACATTTCACCTCAGGGGTACTTTCATATGTGTCATGTTCTCCTATGCAATTTATGCGATGGAGAAAGCCCAGCCTACACAAAGAAAAATTAAAAAAAAATTGTCAAGATTATTTTAATGACTACCAAGTACTATTACCAGTATTTGTAGTAGCAGTCCTGCTCAAGGTAAGCAATGTGCCTTTCAGGATACCTCTAACTATGGCCATCTAGACTAGCACTCCCAGAGTTATTAGCAGTATTTAGCTAGATCCAAGTGATGGCTGCTTTTTTAAACAGTACTGATAACAAGGCATATACACAGTGCAAGTGAAAAAGGGGCTGAAACAGAGGATCCATCCTTTAGCAAATCTGATCTCTACAAAAGGAAGGGTTCCAAACACTGTCCTTCTAGATATTGTACGTAATGTTTCAAGTCTATTTCCTTTAAAAGTAGAGAATTATGTTTTGCAATTTCTGCTAATGATAGAACTAGAGAGATAAAGGAGAGCTATAAGGAACTGTTCACATAATTAAAGATTTTCATAAATAATCCCTCAGCTTGCTATGCGGCTGAACTTTCCTACAAAGTCTGAAAGGGAATTATATCCCTTCCAATGAGCACTGTTGGGAACATTCAAGAAAGCCACACAGGGTGTTATTGTCTATTCAACTACAGAGGTGTTCCGAATTGTTTCTTTAGACCCCTGTTATATATATCTATAAATCAATTTATATATCTAATAAAGCATGTAGGCTTTTTCTTCCTTGGAATTATTTGATGGAAAAATCTTAGTCTTTGAGACTATTACTATTTGTATGGAGTTATTTTGACACTAGCAGTTTTTCAGTGTAAAGCCTCTTTGCTGATAAATGCAGTTTGAGACGATGAGCTGAGCCCCACTACTCCTGTGCTGTGAGAATCTCCACAGCTCAGCACAAAAGCTAAAAGGCTATGGAAGTTCCCATGCATGCATGAGGGTTTTTTTCTTGAATAAAGCAAAAAGAGCAAAGCCACTAATAAAATGTGGTACACTTACAAATGAGAGGATTTCAAAGAACATAAAGCAGGAATGCGGCATATTTGAGACAAGGGTTTGAATCAGGGTAGAAATTTGCATCCTGGCTTTCCATATCTGCACTTTTGGGCCTTTACTTTTGATGAGAAGTCTTAACACTGCTAAAACTGGCAGGAGTATTCCTGCAGGAAGTTTTGGTTTGACAAACTGGCCTGATCTTAGAAGCAGAAGCAACAATTTTTCATTTCCCCAACTTATTTCAAGTGTCAATGGGAATTTGAACTGCAAGAATTAGATACTTTCTGGACTGACTGTCTGACAAGAAGGAGATACACACTTCAGACTGCCAAAAACAACTACCAGCATGACTAAATAATTTAAACAGAAAACAAACTGAACTGGGAAGGATCTCTAATCTGAACCGAATACAAAGCAAGTCCCATGCCCAGATCACAAAAGCAATAAAACAGGTCTAGCCTGGAGACCAGAGAAATAGCATCTTTCTGGAGAATGCAAAAGATTTAAGAAGTATATAAGCAGGAGAAGAGGGTACTCCTGACTGGCAGGAACAGCAGCTTAGTCAGCAGCTGACAACCAAATATCGCCAGTATCAAGCTGGTATCTAACGGAAAGTAAAATATAAAGACAAAAGAACACATACATGGTGCCAACATAAGGTTTTGTAATTAAGGTTTTGGGAACCACATCGAGCCTAGTACACAGAAGGCCACTGGTATGGCTCTTATGCCATTTCTGTGATATTTTTATACATGCTTTTGATTATTTTTTTGAAAGACCAGATTGAAATTGCACATTCCCATATGAGAAATATGGCCTGGTTCATTTCCTCTTCACTTTGCTACCCATTTGTGCTGGGTTTGGCTGGAATAGAGTTAATTTTCTTCATAGTAGCGAGTACGAAGCTGTGTTTTGGATATGCACTGAAAACAGCGTTGATAACACAGGGATGTTTTCGTTAGCACTGAGCAGTGCTTACACAGAGCCAAGGCCTTTTCTGCTCCTCACCCCACCCCACCAGCGAGGAGGCTGGGGGTGCACAAGAAGCTGGGAGGGGACACGGCTGGGACAGCTGACCCTAACTCACCAAAGGGATATTCCACACCATAGGGTGTCATGGTCAGCATATAAAGCTAGGGGGAGAAGAAGGAAGCGGGGGATGTTTGTAGTGATGGCGTTTGTCTTCCCAAGTAACCGTTACGCGTGATGGAGCCCTGCTTTCCTGGAGATGGCTGAACACCTGCCTGCCCATGGGAAGGAGTGAATGAGTTCCTTGCTTTGCTTTGCTTGCGTGCACAGCTTTTGCTTTTCTTATTAAACTGTCTTTATCTCAGCCCATGAGTTTTCTCACTTTTACTCTTCCCATTCTCTTCCCCCATCCCACCGGGGGGGAGTGAGAGAGCAGCTGTGTGGGGCTCAGTTGCCATTTGGGGTTAAACCATGACACCATTCTTCATTAAAATTGATACAGTGTAGACTTTCAATAATAATTGAGAAGGAAAAGAATTCACAATCATTGCTTTTGCTGATAAATACCCATCTTATCTTAGAAAACACTACTCGTCCTGCCGTCTGATACACGTTAGCCTCCCTGTGCAGGGACAGGATCTATCTTTGAATTGTACAGTGCATATAACCGATTCCTCAAAAACTGATTTCTAATGAAAGAAAAAAAAACCCAAACCACATTTACAGCATTCAGCTGATTTTGTAGGAGAGTCTGCTTCTTTTCATTGCATAATCTCTGTGCACACATTTAAGCTCTTTACAATATGAAAGGAATATGTTCTGTCACTTTAAAAATCAATCATTGGGAAATAGGTAATGTAAAAGCACGATAGGAAAGCAGTGCGGTGTAATGGAATAAGCAATACCCAGAGAATGTGCTACTCTGAATTCCCCAGCACTTTGCTAGCATCAGTTCACAAGAGCTTATCTCTTGCACTGTGTTAATCAATACCGCTGACACTGACTCTGCAGAGCGTACTGATAATAACAATAACAATAAAAAAGATTTGGTGCTCAGTCCCATGTTTGCTGTTGTACTTTTGTGACAGGTATGACACACTCTACTTCCCATGACGGTTGGGGTTAAATAGCCAACAATAGATGCAAGTTCCAACACACTGCTAGAACTGTTCAACCGTAAAATAAACACTGCTTAGCACGTTTTAAATAAATACTAAAGAATTAGAGAGCACATGGTAGAAACATTAATCTCATAATCCTCCTAGCATGTCTGCTGTTTATGTGAACACAGACAGGTGGTTCGGGCTGGGGCTGATGGCTGCCATCAGCTCTAGCCTTGAAATACACACAGGTCCCAAATTTAAAAAACAATGAATAATCACATTCTGCCTGAAGCGGTTGGATCTGGCCTCATTGTTCAGGATAGCCTGCTAACTGATGAAGGCGTGATGTGCCTCCAGGCCCAGCCTGGATACCTAACAAATAAAAGATGCAGTCCTTGTGCCCTGAACCCCTTATAAACAGAATAAGCATCTTCCTGCTTTCTGTTTGGAAAAGGTGTAAAATACACAACCAACAGCTATATCCAGATTTCAGCCTGTAAGACATATCACACAGTAGGACTTCATTAATCATTTTTTTTTTCAATCCACCAATGCTGCTGTTTTGCACCAGTTTCTAGAGAGTGTACGCAGCTACTTGACGTGACACACCAAACCTACATCCACATCCCTAATGCAGTAGCTACAGAAAACTTCTGTTTTTCCCCAAATCAAAATCAGCATGTCACAAAAAGAAAGTATGTATTGATCTCTGCTTTGAATATGATGTTCATGACACAGCTTAATTTTATTTCATTCAAAATAATGGCAAACTATGAATGCAACACAGATCAGATTTCTGTTGAGATTTAAAAGTTTTTTGAGGTCTTTTCTGATCCATTAGCTATTGTCTATCAAAATACTGGATGTGCTGTGCACAAATGCATGCAGGAGGAAAAACTGCAGCTGATTTATGCAGAGTGTACCGCAGCTCAGAAAATGCAATCTCTAAAATGATTTAGGTCTGGATGATTTTATGTCATTAACATATTATAACCAGAGCTCAGAGGTGATCTTTGAACTGGAGGTGTTATTTCCAATTAAACGGAAACTGACAACCATTAGTCTTGAAAATAAATTAATTAATTCCTTCCATAAGGAATCCAATTCCACTTCTACCTGTAAACTCCACAATATTTGGTTTCTCACAATTGCCAGCAAGATTTCTACAGTAGGACTAGTTGATCTTTCTTAAAAATAAAAAATTCCCCCCCTTGTTTTTCTTTTTTAAAAAATTTATTTAACAAATCCCCAAATTAGATGCTAGGACACTGCAGAAAGATTGTTACATGTGCTAGCTCATCTTGACACCTAGTTTCCCCCAGCTACAGCAAATACGGATGGTAGGAGCCTCTCAGAAGCAGAGTAACTAGTGAGAATGGGAGCAGAACTGGTCCTACAAGGAAACTCTTAGTCACTGTCAAATCCAGGAGGAAATTTAAAATTAAAACCTTAGAATTTTTTATTGTTATTTAAAAGGAAAATTATTTCCTTACTCTTACACAACTCCACTTATACTATTCATTATCAGGGCTTCACTTAATTTATAAGTTTCCGACTTCATGACTCATTCCTCTAATGCCTCTCTGCTTTGTTTCTTTTTGTTTGTTTGTTTGTTTAATCTAATAGCATGGGAAGAAAAAAGGAGTGGAAAGAAAGAAAAGAAACAGGTCAACTTATACAAGGCTCTCTTTCAAACTGAGTTTTAGGATGTATATGGATGGGGAGGGAGCAGAGAGAGCAGTGACAGCAGGGGAAGTGGTGGGAATAGAGGAGTTGTCAGTGTAATAGTTCTGTTTTAAGCAATGAATTCCACAATCTTTTCCCTTCTCTACTGAACCTAGCAATGCTTGCTCTTTCCATCAATACTGTTCTTTCAAATCCACACTCTCTCTCCTTCAACATGATTTTGCTCAAACCTTCCACTGTCTGGAAAATTTGGGTCAAGCTTTGCATTCCATTGTAATTTTTAAAAATCATGCAGCTTTCTCCATCCCTTGCCAACTCTCCAAAAGCAGAGGAAAAAAAAGAAAAAATATGAAACTGTTATTTTGCAGAGGCAGTGACCCCCTTTTGAAATACAAAGAAAATAAATATTAAGGCATTAACAGCAACATTTTAAAGCTGTTTTAAAAAATCTTTTTTTTTTTTTCCTCCTTACTGTTATTGCATCCCCCTAAAGTTCTATGTGAGGAAGAAAGATGATCTTTCCAATGAACTTTCCAGTGTTAGTGAGGTAAGATTTGAATAGGGTTCTCATAACAGATTGCTTTCTAGTTAACAACATAGCAGAAGACCAAAACACAAAGCAAGTTTTAAGGACTCAAGAATATTCTGTGTTTATCACTCCTTTATTTTGATAAAACTAACTACTGCAGCATGCATTATAGAATCAAACAGTGCATGAGCTCAGCAATGGGTGAATTTGATCATACAAGTATATTGAAGTTAATTGCTTGCATACAGGAAAAAGCAAAATACATATTCCAAGAGAGTCTCTCTTTTTCCACCTTCTTTAAGATTCATTAAGTGAATCTAAGACTGTTTACCTTTTACAAAGCCTTCGATGTTTCACTGGAATTTTCAAAAATACCTACATGACATGGGAGCATAACTCCCATTGATTTTTCCAAGAAACTTCTTCCAGATTACTTGTACACTTCTGAAAATCCAACCTCCCATGCTTAACCCTCCATTCTATTCCAGTCAAATATATATGAAAGCTTTTGTGCTGTAAATACAGTATGTGCTGCCTAGGACAAGCAGTGATTAAAGAGAAGGGGAGGGATGAACCATAGCTCTCCACAACTACCTGAAAGGAGGCTGTAGCAAGGTAAGTGTCGGTCTCTTCTCCCAAGTAACAGGACAAGAGGAAATGGCCTCAGATTGGGCCAGGGGAGGTTTAGATTGGATATTAGGAAAAAATTTCTTCACTTGAAAGGGTTGTCAAGCATTGGACCAGGCTGCCCAGGGAAGTGGCTGACTCAGCATCCCTGGAGGTATTTAAAAGATGTGTAGACGTGGTGCTTAGGGACATGGTTTAGTGGTGGACTTGGCAGTGCTAGGTTAATGGTTGGACTTGATGATCTTAAAGGTCTTTTCCAACCTAAATGATTCTATGATTCTATGCTAGGGGCATCCCCCAAATTGAGAATCTGAGAAGTGCATCTCACAGGTGAAGGCTGTTCATGACTAAAGTGTTTAATTGCAAAGACCAACAGCACAGTTCCTGCATTCTTTTCTAAAAGGATACTTTGTGACAAGAGATGCCCAAGCCATTCAAATAAGCTTCCCCAAACATTATACACCTAAATGAATCATGTCCTAGTCTCTCCCAGCCCTCTTTGGCCAAAGCGACAGACTTTTCCAGGAATACTTGGAACAGTATTTCGGCTTTGCAAAAAGGGCTGAAATTTTATTGATGCGAAAAATCAGTGAATACATATGTGAGTGCACCTTTGTTTCCAGTTCAGGATCTGTGATTCTCAGTACTGCTCTGAACCGAATCCTCATTTCTGCAATCTGAAAATGTCTGGAAAGCCTGGGTATTACTTATCTCCTATTACTTAAATGCATCCCAAGGGACTCTGAAGTAGTCTGAACCAAATTCACTGCTGCAAATTTAGCTACTAAACACTGTAATATACAGAAAAGTAAATTTCAAAGAAAGTGAGCTTCATGCACATATACACATGAGCCCTCACTAATATAGGGCTTAGAATATTTCAGAAATAACGAGCCATATCTTTTGCCCCATTTAAGATTCAGCTTTACTGTTCTAATAGCAAAATGTGGACTGTAAAGAACTATTTCAGGAAGATGGAAGGAAGATGGGAAAAGGGGATGTGGGTGATGTGGCAGCACTAGGTCTCACCAACACAGTTGATCTAGTGAAGTCCATACTGCTGCTCAGCCTGAAATCACAGGTCATTTCAGTCCCAGAATTAGGAGAAAAAAAGAGAAAACTGCAGACCACCTGCCTCTACATTGCCCAAGGTGAGCAGAGTTTTGCTCTCAATATACAGCAGTACCTCATCCCTCAGCTGTAGCATGGCTATGGACATGCTGCATTAAAGAGTAGATGCCAGCAATTAGCACAAATGAGTCCTATTAATTAAAGTAATTTTTAAACTCTTATCATTATCACTTTAATGGAATGAATGAATGGGGATGAAAATGCTTAATAACTTAGATAACATGTTGGAATAAATAACTTCCCCATATTTTTGTCAGCCATATTTCAAATGGAAATATTCTATATTGGAATGCTCTTTGCTGTATGTGTGGAAGAAAAGCATAAGTAGTATACATGGGTACAATTACAAATCCGTACCTGTTTACTACAATGATGACAAATATAACAGCTGGATTTTCATATGATCTACTGCTACAACTAGGCTTGAAATAGAAATGCAACTTCATACTACCAAAAATAATACTGCAAGCGCAGTAGCACAATCATTTTAATCTCTTGAAGCTGTCATTTCACTGGTATAGGAATTGTAAAGATAAATCACTAAGATAAAATGTAATAGTTTATTTTACAAGTACACTGAGATAAGATTTACTTCCCTTTTGATTTGTTTTGCAGAAAATATTTGTATTATGAGTTTGTGATTGGTAACATGTATAAAAATAGAAAACAGGTTCTTTCATTTAAAGCTAGAAAGCTGGAGTGAAGAGGCAATGTCACACTCTTGGATGTTAGGACTTCACCACATAGATCACAAAGGAATACTTCCTCTAGAAATAGCTTCTGATCTTCAGCAAGACACAATGTGTGTTTTCCTGCCCTGTTTACCTCTGACACATCAAGCATTGGCCGTTGATGCAAGCAGGATCACGGCCTCAACAGGCCAGTTGCTTTATCTTGTAGAGCAAGTCACATAGCTACTCCAGTGGTGGAGAAGAGCAAAAAGAGCATTAACAAAAAACAAAACCAAACACCACACCACCCCACCTCCCCCCTGCCAAAAAAAAAACCAAACCAAACCACACAAACCAAAAAACAGGAGCCAAAAACCAGTTGGAGAACCCTGAAAAGTGACATTATACTTGATAGGTTGGAAATATCACTGTAGTTCTGTTTCCAAGAGGAAATGAAAGCAGCAATGCTGCATCAAATTATTGGAATTTGAAAAAGTGGAAGGATAAGAAAAAGATGGCACTGCAAAAAGGAGAGACTCAGGGAGGTAAAAAAGTAGTCTTTGGATTTAGCTCAAAGATGATGCTCATCAGAAAACTCCACAAGGTGGAGAACTGTATTATCAGTGCCTGGCTCCTAAGGCTCCAGGATGCCAAGGATAGGTCTCACTTAGAAAGGTTGGAAAGTAAAAAGCTGAAAAAGCTCAGTTGCGTTGATATTTACATTTGGAAGACAAATTTAACTTGCCTGAATTATACCCCGTTTTCTTCTATTCTAAGTGGATATTATTACAAGTAAAACATTTTATCAGATTAGTCAGAACAGTGAGCTTTACGCAAGTATTTCCCAAGTGTGTAATCAAACAAGTTTTCAACAGATGCCTGGTTGTCTTAAGTTATATTCAATACAAAGCTATAAGATTCATATAGATTTTCACAGTTCAAGGCAAAATTATGTGGAACTTCCTTTATAGCAATTTCTAAGCTTTGCAAGTCTTTTTTCTTTACTTTCAGAATTCACTTACGTGGGCTCACCTCAAATTTTAGAAATCTATCCAATAGGGTTTGTTTTTTTTTTAATTCTTCCTTTTCCTTTTTCTGCAGAAAAAGTTCAGCCTGTAGATATATATTTAAATAAGGCAAATAAACCATCCTCTTAGTGGATATAGATAACAAAATTTCAAAGCAATGGTAGCATGTGAAAAGGGGAAAAGTCAAAGATGAAAATTATCCATTCCTCAAAAGTAATGGACTTTAGAGGCATGGCTCATCTATTAAAAGTAGCCGTTGCATAACTACCAACTTGTATATTGGTCATTTCCAATATACATAATTCCTGTATTTTTAACATTTTTTTATCCTCTTGTACTAACTGGGATCCTTTCCTGAGTCCCTGTCAGACTGCAAACACAGAACGAAAAGGACAGTCTCTGCCCTAAAGACCTGCCAGTCCAAGTACGAGGCACAAGACAACTGATGAGGAGAAGCCAGAGAGAATACAAAACCAACAAGATGTTGGTAGTCAGCATGACAGGTACACCAGTCACCTGACTGTTGTCAAGCTTTTTCTAGAGACAAAGGGTGTACTAAGGAAAGGTATAATGGAGAAATAAGGTGGTGGATGTTTTTATGTGTCAATGCAAGTGCTTCCCAAGCTAAAAGGAGGAAGCATATAGCATGCTAACATGTGGGTAACAAAATCTTTACGTCATGGGCTGTCTGAAACAGAATGCAACGGCATGATATCACATAAACAATACATAGGCTGGCAAAGGTCTTCAGTGTCATTAACAGAAAAAACAAACATCTTATTCTGATGTGATAGAGAAAGGGAGGGCCATGAGAGAGGTTAGCTGAAAGCAGGCAAAATGCTCTAAGTCACAGGTTAAGAAAAATATTTCGGCAGCAGCTCTGAATAGATGTGGATTAGAAAATATGGCATCTGCCAAGACCAGAAAACAGAATATTGCATTATTGGGATATGAAATGTTATGACTTTTATATTTGTGCATAGCTAACAAAAGCTGTATGTTAGAGCTATCACATAAGAACAAAATCATGTAAGAAGAAAGCAGATGCTGGGATATAAAAGGTAATCAAAACTGAGAATGAGATCAAGGTTACAGGCCAAACAACAGAAAAGAGATGATACTGCCCACAGCAACTAAGAAGGCTGTGCCCTGCACTAATGGATAAAAAGCTCTGCTTTAACCCCTTTGAAATGACAACCAATGCCAGGTGAAAAGTAAACATTTCCTGAGGACAACACTACTGTTTAAAAGGACACAAAGAAAGAAACAACACTGCTATCAGCGTGTTAATCGTTTCTCGCAAAAATATCTTTCAAAGAAAGAGCTGTTATAGATGCTAGTGATACCTCAACCGCTAACTGGACCATTACTGATAAAGAAGGGTGAGCTTCCTCTTGCGATACTTTTTACGGGGGCTGGGGGTGTGCAAAGCAGTTCCTATCCACCCCTACTTTAACTCAGATACACTGCCTTCATGTTTTTCAAAATACCACAATATCTCCAAGCTAACTCTTTCTCAAGCTGAAGAGGGCAGGGTGCAGCATCCTTATCATCCTTTGAAAAGAGAAGAGCACCGACTATTTCTGTCTGATATGAAGTTATTCTCAGGGACTGTGATCATGATCTCCAAAAGCACTGCCCTACTCCGCTCCTCGGGAAAAGACAGCTTTAATTCTGGGAATCCAAGTAAACTTGAGAAGAGAACACCATAAATGTAATTTGTCAAACAAACAATCATAAATACCTCATAAAAACCAGGAGACCTGAGGCAGCTAGATAACAGATTTTAAGAGCTGAATAAATTAAACAAATGGCATCCCCCACAGACTGTTTTCCTTAGACTTTGTAAGTACTTAGGCTTCATTTATACGAAACACTAAAGGAAAAAAAAAAGAGAAGGAGAAAAGGAGACACTTCCTATGATGCCTTTCAGTTCAGTAAAGCAAATGTTAGCTTAACCAAACTCTTCTTTTGGGAAATATGTGGAGATTGCACTGTGTGCAAGAATGGACTGAAAAGGGGGAGGGGTAAAATGGACAAAGGATAGACAGGTGGGATCAATACATTCACAAGGGGAAGTGAACAAGTGCCAGTCTAGTCTTATCTGTCTATCTACAGTTCTGACTCCAGATAATGTCTAATTCTCCTTGATGAGAGCTTAAAAGAAACCTCTGATCACAAGCCACACGAAATCAAATGTTCTTGCAGATTCTACCAAAAGTGCTCATACTTGCCTAGTAAAAAACATTAAGAGCTTGGGAATTAAACAATTTTCAAACACCAAAAGAACAAATCATCATGCTTTTAAACCCACACAATTTTGTGCATCTCTAAACACACACCCACACTGTTCTGTACATACAGGAAATTCTCATTAAATTAAATCTGAGCCCATTTACGGAGCTTGCAATGGCACCACAAACAGAGTGAAAGGAATTACGGAAAGTTCATGAATAATTTAGGAATAACAGAACAAGCTGTCTTAAGTGTTGCCAAAATGCAATAACGTTAATTTTGAAACTGGAAGAAATATTTAAAACAATATGTTCTTAGCTAACTACAGCACAAGCCACACTGCCATCCTGAAACTAGATTTGTAGGTGTTTCTGTCTGTATATAAGTACAACTAGATATTCTAAAGACTTGAATCTAGGCATTTGTCTCACCATCAAAGGTAATTATAGATACACTTGCTACAACACTTCTGCATTATCTTCCCACACAAAGAGAAAGGATCCTCCTCTTTTTCACCATCATTGCAAGACATTTCCAAAGGTTCTTTTTTGCACCATGGGGCTAAAGCAGTGACTTTTGCAATGTGCTCAGTTCTTTGGAAACAATTTGAAAATCACAAGTGGGTTTTGAAAAGAATTATTTCTTTAATAAAATATTTCATCAGAATATGAATAGGAAGAAAGGCTCTGCATTTCAAATATTCATTACCCAAGTAGAGATTTAAGGTCAACCACAAGCATCAATGAGAGCCTAGGCTCTTTTATTTCCTCCACGTCTATGTTTTTGCTACTAGTTAGTATGTTTCCTCATTTTCACTTCATGCATGATCCAGTATTTTTCTATTTCTTATGTCATATTTGCTCCTTCTTAACAAGAACCTTTCATAACAAAGCAGTCCAATCTATTTGTTTAGCCAGGTCAACCAAAAACTCTTTGTGGTTACATTTGACTACTATGTGACTGCCCACCCTCTCTCACGTACTCACTAACCACACGACTTCCACCAATAAACCTGGCTATGTAGAGAAGAAGAAAAATCACATTGTCTTTATGCTGGACAGCATGTGTGTTTATTTACAGCTTTCTGTTTCAACACAATTACTTTGTTAAGGCCACTGTGATTTCCACTATTAGGCCAGTTATCTGTATCTTCCAAATTTTATTTGCTCTAACATCTGGCAGGATATTATACTGAGAAAAGATATTTAGGAGCCACTCAATAAATGGCAAAGAATTTAGATGCAAGATAAACAAATAATAGGACAACTGTAAAGACCACCAATAACTTTCCTAAGTGAAACTCACTTAGTACCCTCAATTCTCATAAGTAAATAAATAGCAATTAAGATTATTATCACTGGCATTTAATACCTGTGAAAGAATAAATCTTGTTTCAGATTGGAAAAAGTCTGACAGATTGATTAATTCTCTATTTTGGAAACTAATGCAGACAGTTCTGAGTTGCGATGAAAGCTGTAAGAGTCCCAAATTACCTAAGAGTGAAGAAGTCACTCAGGCTCCATACTCCTGAACCTTCCCGGACCAAGATGTAAGTCTTTGGGACTAAGCAGATATATCTGCTTAGAACTAAGAGCCTAAGACATAAATCTCAGAGATTCAGGAAAAGAACTGATCAAAGACAACAGCAAGTTGCCTGAGATTAAAATCTTAAACCCAAGCTAAAAGTCCAAAAGGAGTAATTTTTACGTTCCTTCACATCCCTAAACTGCACTGGTCTTGGAAGTATCTTTTTGCAGAGTGGGGGGAGGGCTCTTTGGTTTTTTCGTCCATAAAATACTGTGGCAAGTGTAATGCTCAACTAGACAGAAACAAAACTGCTCCACAAGGATGCATAAACCAAGGCCATAGTTTGCAGGACAACAAAGGCAAACTAGTGATTTTAGCTCTGCTCTTATGTACCAAATCAGCAGTTCCAAACAGTTACAACTACTCATGCTGACTGAAAATAACAGGACTGCACAGGTATAAGTGAAGGGCAATTATACAATGAAAAATATCATTTAAGCACAGCAACATCATTAAAGTTGCAGCACAGCCTGAATTACAGCTCCCAGAGGTACTATGTAAGGCTGGCAGTTTAGAAAACACATATTGTTACTTGTAAATTGAGAATACTTCATATGAAAATCACTGAAATACAAGAAATGGAATTCTAAAATGTCATGGTTACAGATCCACTTCTCAGTCTTGGACTTCCATGCTCTGATTACAGTACTGATTGAAGGAAAGGCTTCCACGTGGGGATGCAAGAAGGGATGAGGAGAACAGAAGGTTCCTAACACAGAAACGGTGCTTGGACATTGACCAGACTCAAGAGGCTTAAAGCTAATTTAACATTTCTTCCCAGATGTCTTCCAGGCACGTGGGACCATCAGAAATGCATATCCTCCCAGCAGCGCTGGTGAACCAAGTGTGCCTTCCCCATACATCTTCAAAGCCAGTATAGGCTATATTAAAACTGGTTTCTTCTGTAACAAGAAGAAACCTGAAAGCAACAGCAGTGGATCATAAAACACTTTAAGATAACTTAAGCATCATCAGTATAACACTTTTTGTCATTCTTTAATACCTCTCCAAAGACTGTGGAAGAAGACAAAGCTTCCAGAAAGCAAAATAAAAAACAATACCAAGGATAAATTAAATTTTGAATTTATTGCTAGGCATAACTGTGAAGCATTAACAATGTACAAAATTTCATTTAAAGTTATGAAGAACATGACCAATCTCCAATGTTTTTTAAAGAAATTAAGCAATAATTTTATTCTAAGTGAATGTTCCAGAGGGTAAATGACTTCTGCAGTGCAATAAATGGTACAGCAAATTGAGGAGTATATTTTAAAAGTAGGAGCAATTTTCCTTCCATAACCTTCACTTGAAAGAACATTATTGCTATTTTATTAAATGGACTAAATGAAAAATAAATTAGGAGGCATTTTATGGGGTTTAAATACACTTAATATCACAGTAAGATATGTGGATTTAAATGGCAACTTTCTAAATTATACTGCATTGGCAGCACAGAATATACAGAACATTTGAAAGAAATAATCAAGCAACATGATGGGACATTCACTATTGTTTCCTAGAGGACCCATGAACGGTATCAAAGATCTGTTCCGTCTCTGCTTATGCAACTTATTATTCAAAATTTCGCTTCATATAAATCCAAGATTTTGGCAGGTTATTGCTCCCATGCTAAAAAAAATGCAGCAAAATCTAATATCTTCAGGACATACAGTCTGTACAACGTATGTACAGGGGAAACTGTTAGATAAATCTTGCATGGCAATCTGATGCGTTTCCCAACCAAGACAAAGAACGTACAACTGATGTGCCAAAAAAGTTGCTGAGCAAAGTTATTTTCTTAATACTAGGAGAGAGATTCAGTTCTCAGAAAATATGGAAGGAGTTTTTGATGTTACAAGATGTTCTACAACATAGCACAAAATAATTAGGAAAATAGGTCTGATGTTGAAGCTGCACAACACAACAGTAACTTGTGATTTTTTGCCAAGTTGCCTAGTGGGAATGTCAAAATTAAAGACTTCTTGTTTCATTACAAGAACAACGTCTGTCAGGTTTACCTAACTTGTAGGTAACTAGAGTGTTCACGTTTCCATTGCTTTAATTTATTTTCATAATGTAGTTAATAAACTTACATAAAACAGCCAAAAAGTATGGGGCTGTCCACTAAACCTAACCCTAAAAGGAAGTTGTTGCTTTATGCAGAAAGAGAAAAGCCACTGGAAAAATAATATGCATTGCCACTGTACAGTATTATTTTTCATCAGCCTGTACTTCAGTCCCTGAGGATTTTCCAAGCTGTTACGTGGCTGTAAGTTGACTCTGGAACTTGTTGCTGAGGTTGATGGCAAAGGTAGGAGCCCTTGGGTGAAGAACCGCGTGGCCAGGCACAGTTTGCCTTTAGCATGTGTGAATACAGAGTGCAGCGTCATGGCTTTTTACTTTTTCACATAACACTCATTGCATTTCTTTACAAACCTACACTAAAATGTATTTTGCTCCTTTTTTTATATGCTGGCAGTTCCAGACTGCCTCTTTGCTTCTGTTTTGTGTATTTTCTTGGGTGAAAGTTTTCATATGATGCTTCATGAAGTTGCATAAATATGAACATTTATTACTTGAGCTGCACACAGTGAAAAGGCAAGTGCAGAACCATGTGCAGAAATACTCATTGCTGATTAAAAGTCTGTAACTCTGACTAGTCCTAGCATTTTTCTGTGATGGTGCTATCAGTTTCTTGTTAGCTCCCATCAGGATATTCAGCCTACTTTTGGCATAATCCCAGTTTTGCCAGATCTTCACCCTTTTATGCAGACTGAAGGCCACCCTTTTTGACATACAGAATGTTTTCTCAGTATCTGGGTAGCAAAGAAAAACCTTCACAGCTACAAAAACAAATATTTTAAAAAAAAAGCGCAACATGCTTAGCCTAATTTTAAGGAAAAAGCATGGGTCCACTATCGCTCCTTCTGCTTTCCCCCATTATTTTGAATTCACTGGCCAATGCATTCTCAAAAAAAAATGTGCAACACCTGCTGGGGGATAGAGGAGGACCACCACCAAGAAGCCGTTCTAGGAAGGTTTCTCTAGCCCTTTGCCACCTGGGTATCACTCTGTCACTGATAAGAAAAAGTTATCACCCATGGGCTGAGCTCCACAAACTGAACTAAGGCCCCTTTGCTGCAAAATCAAATAGTACCTTTGGAGAGAGGGACAAGAGGAGAAAGTGAGACAAAATTTATTAACACTTCTTGCAACCTAAAACCTCTTGAGATATCATGATATTCAACCAGGTTCTTACTGAATCCGACAGGAATCTCTTCATAAATCATGGGTCTATCCCAGGCCTTTTGAGCCAATACACCCGAGGCACAGATTTTCCTGTGGTAGAAAAATGTGTAACATCTAGAATAATTTTGAGACTTCCTCAGACTCCCAGTTCAGAAAAGTGAATTACCAGTAATAGTTTCAAGGCTCAAACTCACTCTTTTAAATCTACACTGGGCTAAATGAACCACTTTCCAATTTCTCTGATAGAACCTTCTTGTAACTCTTCCTTGCAAACCAAAAATTGCTCCAAATCTTTCAGAGTTCAGACATGACCTGTGCTCCACAAATGTATCTTAAACATGCTTTCAAGTCTGTCACAATACTTTCCAAGCTAGGGATAAAAATCTTACGTATGTCAAGAAGAAGCTTAATTCTGTCAAACAGCTATATTTGTAAAGTATAAGCATAAAGCTTTTTAAAGATATGTACATTAAAAAAAGAGTTACTTATAGTTTAAGCAAATATTTGCTTTTTAAAATTGCAAGAGAGAAGTTTGGGAGTAAAACAAGAAGCCTTGAACACAGACAGTTCTTTGCACCTAAATGCAACAAGCTGTCCTCTGTCCTGCAGAATACCCATGGTCTGCTGTGCCAAGGGCAGCTTTCCCTATGCTGAGACACAGCTTACAGTGGCAGATGTCTCACCCTTGTAGTCCAAATTAATCTGGCATAGTGAGTAAACGATGCAGTCTGAGAGGAAAAAAAAAAGTTCTTTTTAAGGCAGTTTTGTAATACACAGTTTTTTGGTTTGGTTTTTGTTGTTGTTGGGGGGGGTGGTTGGTTTGTTTTTTATTTGGGTACTTGTTCTTCTATGCACTCTGCCTTTTTCTCCAATAAATCTCTCTTCAGGATTAATTCTTGCCTATGATTCATGAAAGCTATCAGTTAATAAAATATGGCCAAACTGAGTGGCACTTGCAGAAAACTGGTATAATTTATTTATTGACACATGTAAAGCAATACTTTGAAACTATAAAGCTATCTTAAATCACGGCTATATTTTGTTCTGCTGAATTTTGTCATTCCTCCCTTCTCCTCCTATTTTTTAGTCCTAATTACTGTGTTTTCCTTTTAATGGGACTAAAAGACTAGATGGTCCATTCATAGGCACAGGCAGCTAAGCACAGAACAGATAATGACAGCTCATTTCTGACTGGGGACCTTCGGTGCTATTGCAAACAAACCCCCAAATCACTACCAGTATAAAAGAAAAACAAAAACAAACAAACAAACCAACCCCAAAACCTTGGCTCTTTCCTGATCAAAATGGTTACAGAAAACCTACAAGCTGTTGGAGTCATGTGAATAACACAGCTGGTGTATTTCTTCAAACACAGATGAATGTAGGTAAACAAATTGTCATTTTTTTTCACCATTTTGTGTTATTTCAGCTTCTTGAAGCCAAAAAGGAATGTGTATTCCCATTCTAAATGGCAATAATTAAATATTCCACCACAAAGGTACTTATTCATTTGCTTTTTGAATAGAACTGAAGAAATGCAGTACAAAGTGCCTTCTTGATAAGATCTTCACCTGAAATGTACACCCATGAAAATGGCAAAATTAAATTTTAAAAGGTTCTCCAGAAACTGGAACATGGTCTATCAGGTATTTATTAAAGTAAGTAATTTAGAGGCACAAATATAGTAACAAATATGGCTTTGTGCTACAATAATAGCAAGTGGGCTGAGTTGCATCAAAGAGGTAAAAGTTTGAATTTCCAGTAGAAAGGAAATTGCTAGAAACAGACAATAACCAAGATGTTGCATAGACAAGTCATTTGCTTTGTCATTCAATAGTTATGTATTTTGAAAACAAAACTACATTAAAAGATCACTTATACTCCAGCTTGATTGATGATTTGTCACTTTTGCTACCCTTTTACTGAGCAGCAGACCAATAAATAGATAGTGACTTTGAGTGACAGTAAACCCAGAATTTCAAGTAAATTTGAGGAAAATAATCTGTACGGATCGGAGTCAAAACAAATACCAAAGTCTGATTTTTTTTTTCTTCTCATACAAAATTGGGATGTAATTTAATTTTGTAATGACAGCTTTGAATTAAACCATCTGCTTTTTTTTGTCTCCTTATTTTTCTTACTTTTCCATGTAGACTATTACACTCTTATATTCCTAGGAGTCAACAGCAAAGACTAGATTTACTGAATGGCGACACTTTCCTAGGGAACAGTGTCTGAAGATGAAGATTTACGAGTCACAGCACCTAGTCAGGTGAAAACCTGAGCAACTCTGCAACGGTGTAGGTCAAAAAATGACCTTGGATGTGTATATGTAAGCAAATACTGAGTAAGCTCAGGAGGGTCCTGGTACCTCTGCATCTATCACTGAATCAAAGTGCTACTGGATTGCTGGGTCCTGCCTGGCTGTTCATCCTTCACAAAAATTTTTGAAGACTGAAGAAGATTCAAAAGGCAATCTCAAGTCCTGAGCCTAAAGAACCAGGAAAGTATGTCATAAAAAGGAGTGGTAGTCTGTTTCACTGATTTAAAGGAACATGAAGGAGTGACTTGATTACAGTATTTAAGAACTACACGAAGCAGAAAAATTTGATAATGGAAGAATCACAAATGAATGGCCAAAACCTAAAGTAAGATTAATACAGTCTAAAAATATGGAGGATATTTTTAACACTAGAGGCAATGAACCACTGAAACACCTTATCATGGGTTGACATCAGCTCTGCAGCATTAGAAACATTAACATTAAGCTCGTTGCTTTCCAAAAAGCACAGTTCTATAGTTCAGCGATGGTTCCTCAAAGAAAGGTCTCTGGTTAAATGGCAATAACGACCCCTCACAATCTCCAACACTGAATCTAGAGAAATGATCGGGGGGTGTGGGGGGAGAAATAACTGCAGCGAATGGGTCTCGATTAGGTGACGGTCCCACACACTGAAACCCCATAGCAGAGCAGATGATAAGAAGGTAAGATACATTCAGTTTCCAGCAGATAATATAAACAAATTGTTATAGTGTCCACTTCTTAATTGTTTTATTTGAATGTATTTCAAATTCAGTGGCATCCCTGAATTATTCTTATTCAGGAAAAAAAAGGCAGCTTAATTAAATTCTGTGAACTCAAGAATTTGAATTGACAAAGAAGGCCAAAACCAAGATGTGTTGTCAAGGCAACATGGGCCAAGAATTGCCTTTGATATCTGTTAGACCTGACAGTTGATAATATTAGGCATCATTTGTACAGAATACTGATGCATCTAGCTGTAATTTTAATTTATAATGAGAGGCGAAAGCAATGCCTATAAGCAAAGATAAAATCTCATGTTTTAGAAATGTGATGTAATTTTTAGTTTGATTTTTACTTATGCCAATCAAGCAATACTGAATATAACCCCTGGATGTTGGTGTCAGATTCAACACAACACTGGTAAGGAAGTGTTATCTCTAAGGGCCCAATTTAATTTTTAGCAGTTTAGGGTTTGATAAATGTTGGAAGTTAAGCAAAAATGGAATTCCCTCAAGCTAACTCAGTCAGATAGTTTATTACAGAATTAATAACTCCATCTTTGTCATGTAATTAGAAAGTAAAATGCAGAAAGGTATTTGAAAAATATACCTTCATGAGCAACTCCGTTTCTAAAAAAAGCTAAAAAGCTTTTTCTTCTAAAAAAAAAGAAGAAAAGGAAATACAATACAGAAAAAGGAGGAGGGGTATTATTCTAATTTGTGACAAGCACTTGAGCAAGCCAGAAATAAAATCAAAGACACTTGACATACAGAACTACAGCCATTTCAAGTGTACTTCTATAGGCTGGAAGACAAGATTTAACCCAGACCATTACAGTCAGGGAGGAAAAAAAAAAAAAAAAAAGGACAAAATTAGTGTTTAGGGCAGAGTGTGATATTTGCATCAGAATCCTGGGGCATTCACTAGCTCTGCATTTCTTGCTCCATGAGGCATATCAGTAGTGCTGGAGAGCAAATGTTTCTGCTTTTACTAATTATTCATTGCTAAAAGATCTAACTGGAATAAGCACAAACCTGGAGCTATATCGTTGTCAGAGAACTTCTGTTTTTCCTTCTCTCCCCCTTCCCTCTCTACTTTAGAAGAAAAGCATGACTGACAAAGCAACTGATATTAATATCTCTCTAGCACTACCCTGTTCCAGTTGGTTTGGAAAATAAGAAAAATCTTGTAGGAATTCAAGAACAGGTGAATAGAATAATTCCCAATATTACCATACAGATTCATCTGTATCCAGATGTTCTTGAACTCCCTCAAACTACAGTTGCTTCTTAAGAGACTACAGCTTAAAAGTAGTTCCCTGAAGCTTTTCTACTGAAGTGTGTTTTGTTACTCCATCCCAGACAAGCAGATACATTAGAAGTTCATTATAGCTGTAATTACAGTTTCTGCAGCTGATATTCAGAGAAACAGTTTTGCATTTCCATACGACTTCATTAAAAAATGAAGGTTCACTCAATTCCTTTCTAACATAAAGCAAATTCAGACCCTACCACATTTGTCATCTGTTGCTGTTCCCAGAGATCAGGTCTCCAGGTTGAATGGGGAAGGTGCATTCCTCCATGATCCCTGCATATTTTCCCAGCACCTTGTACTTCTCTACTCACTCAAAGAATAAACTGTACCATTCTAAAAATAACTAACTTTACAACCTGTGGTGGATTTTACCTTGGCTGGCTGCCAGATGCCCACCCAGCCACTCTCTTACTCCCCCTCCTCAACAGGACAGGGGGAGAAAATGGGATGAAAAAGCTCATGGGTCAAGACAAAGACAGGGAGATCATTTACCAGTTACCAGGTAAAAAGGACTCAATTTGGGGAATATTAATTTAATTTATTGCTAATTAAAAATAGACTAGGATGGTGAGAAACAAAGACAAAACAACCCTACAATAACACCTACACCCAATACACAACCTGAAGGCAAAACACCAAAGAAAGCACAGTCTGTGCATGTCAGACATAGCCATACATCCATGATTGTTAGTGATTGTCCAAATGTCACACCCAAAGTGTCCCACCTCAGCTAAATGACAAAATCCAGAAACTATTTGCCATAATCGCAACGGACTAGGTCTTCAGCTTTTGTAAAATGGTTGCATATATCTGCATCGCAAACCATAAACAGCTAAACACAATTTCTCTCCTGTGCAAACTAGTGAGGAGATAAAGCCCTGGAAACCGGAGTGTCCCGAATTGGCAGAAAGGAAACGTTCCACCCTGTTGGTTGAGCATTTGGTAACAGTGGTAACCAGCACCAAAGTAGTGAGTGAAAAGCTATGTCCATACAGCCCAAGGCTTGATGTCTAAGTATTTCTACTTGAAAAAATTTCCATATAGGGTTTCAGGAACAAACAAACAAAACATAAAATGTGGACAATAGCCTTGCATATATAGTACTGTGTGAAATGATGTATGGAAAACTAGACTTCATTAGGGATCATAAGTAAGATACAACCCATTAGAGGAGAAAATACGTCTGAAAGTGAACTTGAGAGAGATGATTCATTTCTATGAAGTAAATTGAACTTCTGGAAATTTATACATTTCTAATTAAAAGCCCAGAGGAAAGAATCAATTATGTTTCTAGCATGGCCATTAGTTGTTCTCTGTGCTTTTCTTATTTGGTCTGATTGCCAGTGCTATCCATGTAAGAAGCTTCATTATTTTGTTGTTTTAATAAAGTAGTGTGAAGATGAATGGCCCTTCCCATGCTACTGAAAGAAGATTAAATGATGAAAATAAACCTGCAGTTGAAAGTTGAAAGCATGTAAACTTATAACAGACTAAATTAAGGATTATCACAATACATGAAAGAAAATTACTTTCATGAACTATGCTTTTCTTAAAGCCAGGCAGCATCCTAGAATTGTATTTAATTAACTGAAAATGAGCACAACTATCACTAACACCCCACTTTCATAATTGTGTTTTATGAGAAAGAAAATAAGGAAAAAATGAAAACAGAACTGTCTATACAAGACCAAAGATCCGCTTGGTACATTAATGTCTTTGGAACAACATCAGTCTGCTTAGCCCATAATTAGTGCACCTGTATGTCCTAAGACCTCATTTTCAACTACAAAATACATGCATGTAGATTTTCAAATTGATCCCTACAGAACTTAGAGCTGAATTTCTGGTCCTTCTTGCTTCATGTAACTATGAAGTACGCTCACATATGTTTTGCGGATGATATTTTATGTAGAGATAGGTTGTTTGGTACTTCTATCTAATAGACAGTATGTTTTGCTGTCTTGGAAATTCATGGTAGAGAAACTGCAATGAGAAAGGAATTATTGGAAATTAAATATGTAATTAAAAAGCATGCTTTTTTATTTTGGGGTGTTTTTTTACAGGCTACATATGCAAGCATATGCACATTCAAAAACAGATTAATCAACTTCATGGAAGCCCACTCAGGCCTGCAAAGTGTAAAGAAGCAGCTGTAGCAGGAAGGTGACAGGACAAACCAAATACTTGTCTATTCTTTTCCTCCAGACCTGCCACTACCACTGCCAGCAAATGACCCCATGGGACAGTCATGTTGTTGTATTTAATGAATTCTCTAAATTGTTTTGGTTTCCGTTAGCATTGCGTTTGAACAGGTTTGAACCCTCAAACATCAGCTCTGAAACCTCAGAATACATTCCAGCTGCCAAGAAAAACTACAGTCATACAAAAGAACAGCTCTGATATGAAGATGAAGGTAGGCAAAATACAGCAGAATGAAGAGAGAATACTTTTATTTATATCTTTTATCAAGAATATAGATGGGAGACATGTTCCTTAAAAATCATTCTTTGCTAGTCACATGTGAATGCCTGAGCATGATATGACAAACTGTTCTGCAGTTTAAGAACTATGAGAAAAGAAAACCCATCATATACCTAGCCCAAACTTCTACTGCCCCCAGCTGTGACTGTGAATTACAATTACAGGTCTTTCAGGCAAGTAGAAAAGAACAAGTCATATTTTATATTCTTTTACAGTGTATAATACTTAATGTGTGTAGAGAAAAAAAAATGAGGTCATTTCTCAGTCTCTTATCCCTCATCTAAAATTTAATCTTTGCACTGTTTTTTTCATTAAAAACATTTTTGTTACCTGCATTGACCCGATCACTGCTCATGTATGGTCTTGCTTTTCTACTTGCTAATGTAACAGGTCATTATATTAGACAGCCAAAACCATGCATAGTATTTCAAGTCTCAGGTTAACAAGACCATATATCATAATGCTAAATACATTTCCACTTTATTGATATCTTCTCTTTTGTATCCACTGTACTATCCTTTTCACTGGAACTCTGATTATTCTTTTTATTCCTCAGGGTGTTTTAAGTAAAAGTACCTAAGGCCAAATCCAGTTCTAATGAAATGAGGGAAAGCTTTGTCATTGACCCTCGCATTACCATGAATTGGCTGTTAGTGAATAAAAGCTGTGTACCTTTTTATCCTCTGCATATTATTCAATCTTTACAGCACATCCAACGCTTCCAGACTTTTGCTGGTTTTCTAACGTATTTACATTGTCCTGCAAACGTGCAATGTCTTGCTGTGATGACCGCTATCTGTTTTATTTTAAATTTGCCATTTACTATAAAATGTACATGTATATTGTATAAGGTATGTTATAACATAGTGTATTGGGGGTGCACATTAGGGGGAAAGCTGTTATTTGCTTTGTCCTGCTGCTGCACATTGGGTCATGATGAAGCTTCTAGGGACAAGCAAGTATTTCCTTGGCGCTGAGATGCAAGGTGAGTGAAGAGAGGGGAGGAAGAAGGAGGACTGGGAATGGGAGCTTACCAAAAGGACGTGAGCCTGGACAGCAGAAACGGCTGAGAGAAGCGAGAAGCAGACACACAGTCAGGCCTTGGAGTTGATGTATAAAAGCCTTTATCTGGAGACCCAGAGGAGACCACATAAACGTAGTTCTCTAGCCACAGAATTGCTGGGGTGAAACCAAGCCTGGAAGAAAGGCTGTGGTAGTACCAGGGAAGGAATGTGAAGACTGCAAGTGGAGAGAAGTCAGGCAGAATAAAATTTGTAAACTTTTAATATCAGCTTCAGTTTACATGGCTATTTTGAGGGGGTTTTTCTGCTTTAAAATATGAATTGCTATAATTTATACTCAAGGTGAGTCTAGCTTTTGGATTTAAAGCTATTTTTGTCTTTTGGGGACGCTTGCTACAGAGAAGAGTCTAAGCAAATCCACCTAGAATATGTAGCTGACTCAGTCTCACCACACCTACAGAATGCCAAATATTTGTGAGACTTTTCTATCATGCAAAATATGAACTCATGAGCTCTCATCTGAAGACTGAGAAGCTTTATTACCCACACACAAACTTGCACTTCTGCTTGCACCCTCTCTCTCATAGACACCACAACTCTGCCAGGAAGCCGCCTAAATTCGTGACTCTTGCATGTAGGAACTGCAGTCATGTTTTTAAAATTTATTATTTACGCTCACTGGAGAGCTAGCTTTCTAAAAATGGGTTTGTGTACAGTAAGTTTTAATTTCCAAGACATTTGTCCTATTCTGCTCAGTACCAGTCTCCTTGATGACTTATTGTTATTAAGTAGAACTCCCTGGATCTTTCCTGCAGTTAACGCTTGATCACTCTCGTAATTTCAGAGTAGTACCGGCTTATTTTGCATAATTAAAAAACTGCTCTAGTTTATCAAGCACTTTGATGAAATTCACATTTATATGCATTTATAGCAAGGTGTTCTCTAGAACTTTATTTGCACTTCAAGAAATTCAGTCTGAAACATCATCCCCCTCATATTTGGTAAATATTCATCATTATTTGGTAAGTATACCAATACACAAAATACATTAAATAGGTGTTTGGTAAGTACAGTTGAGTTTTCTCTGCTAAATAACTGAAATGTTTTTCAATAAAAGGTGAGGAGAGGTATATACAAATGTGGAACTACCTTATATGTGATGTATTTTATAATCTCTCGGAAAGATTAGATTAGTGTATTATCTAAATGCTGCCCAAAGCCATCCATTTTTCAGACGGATCCATGGCATTTTTTGAGGAATCTTTAGCCTTTTACCTTTTCCTGCTTTCCAGGAGGCTTGCTGTTATGCTTACAGAGTTCCTGCAGCATGAAAACTTTCAAAAATTAAGGCTATTTACCGTCATCCAAAACCTCTCCTGGAAGCTTCTCTGATAGTTTCCTGCAGAACTAAAATAACTCTTATTTTTCCAGATTTCAGAAAAATCATCCAAGGATTTGGAGCACAGTCTTCTCAGTGGTTCAAGAAGTGGAGACACAGTAACTAAAGTTTTGAGGTTCTGCCTCATTGAAGACTAAGAAAATTTGGATGAAACATGAATCAGATACAAAATTTTAAACAGGGCACAGACTATAAAACCTGTTCAGAACAGCAAATCCTACAAGGGGAACTGTCTGAGTACACCTGAGATACTGCCTTACTTGCAGATTTAGCCTCTGACACAGTAGGTTATGCACTACAACACCAAAACCCAGTCCAGATACCCACTGCCCACCTAATCCTCTTTCAGTCAGTCTCATAGGAGCTGAAAATATCTGCCTAGAAAGGAATAAAATGCAGGCATCAGTCTGTGAAAAGAGTAGGTAGGGAAAAAGTCTTGGCAGTAGTGACTGGTCACTATATTTAGTTTGTAAGAGAAGCTGAGGAAAACCATTACAAAAATGAACAGATTCTTGCAGACTCTGGACTGATATGTCAAGATGGGACTGCTCTTCTATAGTTTCTGCCAACTAAATACTCCCAAATGGTAATGCCACTTGCACGTACAGCTTTTACAGAAGGAATTGATGAAAACCCTTGTAATTCAAATATTAATCTAATAGAAAATTCCATTAACAAAGAATGTTGGAGTGGTGGTGTATTACAGAATAATCAGAATTCATAACAGCTCTCTCTTGTGGTACTAATGATTCATTGGTCTTTCAGTAGAAAACTGAGGGATATCTCTAGCAACTTACAGGAGTCATCTAAGAAAAAAATAGCACTAGCTCATACTAGCAAAATGCTAGCAAAGTGTTCAGTCTTACAAGGGAAATACCATACTGAAGAATACGTAAGTTCATAGCACATGTCAGTGTGGCCACACACACAAAGAAAAGCAGGTGCTTTAATCACTGAACTCTCTCAAAAATTAAGAACTCGCTCAATTCCCTCAGTAGTCTCAACATAGCCAAAAAAATCATAATCATATTAGAAATCAGCTAAAAGCATGGGGGCAGTAGGAAAGTAGGTATGTGCAAGTTCAGTTTTCAAGTCCCAGTGTTTACTTAATACTGGAGGGAAGCAACACTGAGCACGTGTGTTTTGCATCTGAGAGTTTTTTCTTTTTTTTAGTTCTTTTTCTCTGAGGCAATGCACATTTGATTGTAGTGGCATGCTTTTTAATAATTGAAGGCATTTAACCTGAGTTGCAACCCAAACAATTTTCTGCAATCTAATTTACAGCTCTTCAAGGCTCAAGTTCTTTGCACAAAAATAAGCAAGAGATGCACTGTGGGCTGCCATGATTTTGCCATTTTTTTTTTATTTTTCTACTTCAGAAAGTGTCAACTATGCAGTAAAACTAGATAATATTTTGTGGCAGATTATACAGTCTGCGGTACGTCCAGGTACCGTTCCAGAGTTGTGGTGACGGTGACATGAATAAAGGCAATTTGATCTTCCCTGGAATGCATTACAGCAAAAATGGGATGATAACATGAATCAACACTATATTCCATTTTCAACAACAAGAATATAGACAACTGTATTTGTTACCTCTCCTTTTTCCTTCTCCATCCACAAATATTTGTACTTTTAAATCCTACCTTCTGGTACATGCAAAAATAGCAAATAAATAGCACATCAGACATAAGCAAATGCACGTTCTGTAGGCTTTACCCAAGGGCAATACAAAACCCAGGTAAGCACCTCAATTACTGTTTTACAAAAGACATAACAGGATACTTGCTTTTCATCTTCCATCAACATATATTTGCCAGTTGCATGGAAAGATATGGAAAATATATTTTTATAGGCCATAGTCTGCAGCTACCATATCAAAGTTGAGGCAGTGCTGAAAATGTCACTGAATGAGAAAAGGCCAGATTTTATGATCAGATGATATGTAACACGCAGCATGTTCTGTCATATGTAGGTTTTTTTGCTCTCATAAACACAATCTTTTTTGTGACATCAATTAACATACATGCTGAGGAATGAGGGAATTAATAGATGCTAATGAGGCCTAGCAGAAGAACAGACTTAGATGGCCTGGTATGTCTTTCCCAACTCTGAATTCTCCAAATCTTTGAACCATTTCACTGTACTTCAACTTGTATGTCAATAAGAAAAGAAAACAAAGAACACAGGATATCTTAAGCTGAGTTTAACCTTAAGCAAAGAAGCAGCTGAAAATAACCTACATCAATCTTGCATTTAAGAGACAGAATCATACCCAACTAATTTTAATTAAGTTACTCCATTAGCACTGATTTTCTTTGACCCTGCAGTGCATGACCTCCTCTACCCTATGGGTTAGCACCAAGGCAGAGTTTCCATCGTAACAAACCACCTCACTTAAACTTCATTATGTTGTTGCACTAATGGAGTGGAAAGGATAAAGAGAGCATCTTACACTTCTTCTTTTGCCAATATCTTTGCCCTCGGAGAGGTATTCTGCTAGTTCACAAGCTCATATATGCACTAGAAAGATGCTGTTGTCTGCTACAATAACTTCAGCATAAACTTCTAACTTCTGCATAACTTACTTCTATCATAATGTGGCAACAGGAAGCTTAAGTTAGCTTATCGATTTTTTCTTCCATTTCAGCTGCTTTATTCTAACCCACTTATAGCAATTCCAATTCCCCTGCCATCCCATGTGCCCCTCCTTCCTGCCCCAAACCTCTTCCCACCCCTGTCTGGACTTAAAATTTGAAAGCATTTTGAAGTTAGAATTTAAAAGAATACAAATATACTCCTCTTCTGTTGTCATCATGCAACACGTCCCCTGAACAGAAGACAGTAGGCTTCACGTTGTGCCCTACAAGCAAAAGAAACACTCACTTGCAGGAGAAAAAGCGTATTTCTGCCCCAAATTTCTATATCCAATTTATTGACGCCTGAGATGATAACCAAGAGGAATTCAGAGAAAAGACATTGGCCTCCTTTTTCTTTCAAATATATTTATTCAGAGCATTGGCAGCTAATCCAGGTGCTAAAAGGGTCCATAGATTTTAATAAGATCTCTTGGATGGAGACAGTGCTTCCTGAAACCTAGTAACTAATGTAACATTTTATCGCTCAATCTAAAGGTAGCTGAAGTCTACCACGAGAGATTGCTTTAGACCACTGTGGACCTCCAGAGGTAATTTTATTAGATGATTTGAATACTAGGCTTTAAATAGCAAAGAATGCAATTTTGAAGAGACTGCAATCTTAAAAACAGTATCAAAAGTTAAATTATAGGCAGAACTTAATATTAAAGCCCTGGAGACTCTTTAAAGCCATTTCTCCTAAGAAATGAGCCAAAACCTCTTGAATTATTAGAGGTGTCAAATCTGCTTTCACTAGAAACTCTCCACAGATCATTTCATTAAATCATTTGATCACTGGCTCTTAAATAAAAAAGGAAACAATTTTGCAGGAGAGCAGTGAGGGAAAAATAGCTATAATTAAGTATAGCAATTTAAAGTTGCATTCTTCACACATCATTACTGTCATTAGAAACACACTAATATGCTAGCAAAGTCGCATGCTAGAACTAGTGAATAAGGAAAAGAGGATACAGAGTTTGTTTGAAGAAGTTCAGCAAAGTTCATTTATCCCCAAAAATATCTGAATTACTTGCTCAGCTTTATATGTGAAAATATTGAGAACAAAAATGTTAATCAAGTGGTACCTGCAGCCAACTTTCTGTGCTTGTCCATCACTATTTAGTTTGGGATTATTGAAAAAAGTGCAAAAAAAAAAATTTTAGGATTTTGATTCATCTTCTGCTTAGTACAAATTGTGTTCTACTCCCCTTTTTAAGAACTTGATCCGATTTCAAATAATTCATATTATTTGTACTTATATTAACAAATTGAAATTGAATTCATACATTTGTGGCATGACCTTGTCTTCCATTATACAACTCTGGGTCTCAGAGGGCAGTGACAAAGCAGGGACATGCCTGCTACATTTTCAGCAATAAAAACTGGAGAGAGATGAGGGAGAAGAAAAGGACAATTCAGCTGTGTGTACGAAGGGAAAAGAAAGATGACTGTCACGCAGAGAAAAAGGAGCTTACAAATTTGCTAAAATGAATAATTTACAGTTACACAAAAATGCATTCAAATACGTTTTTCCTTAAGTGAATCTTAAAAAGCATACAGAAACTGCATCGTTGAAGTCTTTAACAACACAGACTTTGCCAGACTGCACCAGGCTATTGGTCTATCAAACCAGTAAGCCAGTGATAGAGGTTTCAGGAGCTTGACCATGCAGCATCTACTCAATTGCTTTGGACAATGGTTGTTTTCTTCCAGTGTTTATTATGCATCCTGAAAGATAGGTTTTGCTTATTTTTTCTTAGTATGCAGAACTATAAATGTTATCGAACACAGAAGGAAGTCCTTGTATTACAGGCTGATTCTGTTTTGCCTATCTTCATTGCTGCAAAGCACAGGAGAACAAAGGAGACTGTACTAAATGGATGGTGACAACTTCTGTCTGCACCAGACCTTTAGCAGATAGTTCAGAAGAGAGTAAAAACTCCGTAACACATCCTACTGTACACCATTATACTGTTATAAAAAATGTCTTTGTACATGTTGAGGTTATTAATTCTTTCAGGTATGAAGATTGAAAGTCCAAGGCAGTTTTAAGAATCAACAATCCTGTAGATCTTCCATATGCACATGTAAGGAAAACCTCTTAACTTCCTATTCCAAGAACTACGGACCCCATACCATCTGAATTAATGTACATGATTCCCTGTGTCAGAAACATTTCACGGGACTGCAGTCACATCCAGAGCTTAGTAACTCTCATGATAATGTGGAGATTTTCTTATATTATTTTTTAAAAGCTAAGCAAGAGCTAATAAAAATTATTTTTATATAAGCCTAGACTGCACTTCACTGCCAGGAGGAAGACCTCTGCTGAGCACCCTAGCCAGGGAGTGCTGAAGCTGTGACTCCTGAAACTGCTCTGAGCATGAAGTTTCACAAGAGAGGTGATCCATCAAGCTGCTGTTTATGAAAACACGTAGTTATCAAATCCCAGTCTCCTGGCCTCCTACTCACAGTCGTATTTCCACTGAACAGGAGACTCACTTCTTTTTGGCTGGGTTTGTTTTCTCCTAGATTTGTAAACTGAATTGACTTGCCAAGGGAATAAGTGACCAATGGAGATGGTTCAGGGGGGCAGAAAAAGCATATGGCCAGGAGCAGAGGGAGGGAGGATGTTGTTAGATCATGCAACCTCACTTGCACATTAAATGTCATAATTTAATGAGTTAATTTAAATTTAAATATTAATAATTTAATAAGTGCCAGCACTCCCAGGCCAGACTGAGATAACACCAAACCACCTTCTCAGGTCAAACACATCTGAGTAATGAAGACTGAGAGATCTGCTTATTTATTACCTGGCAGTTTCTGCATTCATTTACACTTGTACAAAAGGACTGCCACCAAGTTCAGGGGTATTTTATATCCCTTCTTCATTATTTTAATGATGGTACAAGCATGTAATGCACTACTCTGGTCTGTTCTGGTAGGGAATATTAAATATATATTTTTAACAAGTCAACTGATGGATTGTATGACAAAGCTGCAAGGCTTGACTACTAGACTTATGGAACACTGAGATCCTGACTTAGGTCACTTGGCTGATAATCAGTCACTGATTCCTCTTAGGCACTGGAAGAGGACAAAAAAACCCCCAAACCAGCAGCAATCAATCAATATAAGCATTCTGCTCGGTTTGAGATATTTTAAGATTCTTATCTACGAGTCAATAAACAATCACCATGATTAAAGAACCCATCTTGAGTCTTGGCAAAACTTTTTTCTGTGGGGAGTTTACTCACCTGCTTAAAGCCCAATGATGCAACTTCCCATCAGCAAAAGCTCTGGGAGGATGCCATTAGAGCGTCAGATTGCAACACAGATTCCATTTCACAGCCGCTGGCTTAAGGCATAGGGCTGTAATATAATCTTTGCAATTTTTTCATGTTTTTCATGTTTCAGAGACTTCCTGGTCTGTGCCACCATCACACCTATGCAAGATAATGCAAACACCTGGATATAGTCTACAGAGTCATTCCCCTTAGTTCTAGTCTGCTTTACATCCAACAGAGAAAAAGGAGACATATTTGCAATGACCTGGCCTTATTTAGCTATTTCTCACATTTAGTTCATAGTTTGCATTTAGTTTGTTGAGATAGACAGATGGCAGGCAAAAGATACAGATATTTTAGTGGCTCTCACCACAGCATCTAATCATGGATCTAAATAGTGTTTTGGGCAGAAAAAGGAAATGAAGGTTACGATGTGAAAAGGATGAGATTGAAACTTCTTGACCTCTGATCTTTTAAGCTGAAGAGTGATGTGTCCTCTAAATTTCCAGCCAAGGAACATAAAAGGAAAAAATGTGTGCTGCCACCGTGCTCTAATCATGCGTAGTTAGGTGTTCCTAGCCATCAGCACTTTAGCATACTTGACTAGTGATGTATGAAGTAGGCCACCCCTGGAAATTGGTTTTCTTGCCCTGTGTCCAGCACCAGTGTAACCAGAGGCCATAAATACTTAGGCTGTTCAATATCCTCTTACTTTTATTTTTTTAGAATGATTTATTCACGTAACCAGGTTAAAATTGCAGCAGTAATTCAGATTGGGGATTGAAAAGCTGTCTGGCTTCAAGGCACTTGGGAGTTATTACCCATTTAGACTACAGGCAGAACAAGCCCTGTAGCCTGGTTTGCTGACATTTGTCCAAAAAGGTTTCAGCACTGCTGTGTTAATCGACTGGCCTTGATTTGGGAAGGGGACAGAGCACAGATTTACTCCCCTCTTTCACCATAATCTCAATTCCTACTTCCAACCTCTTTTGGACTGCTTAAAATCTGTCACCAGAAATAATTAGTGATACTGAAATGAAATGCTCCTGTTGATTCTGTTACCCAAATTTTTTTAAGAATTGCTGTTCACTGAAGTTAGCCATTAGCTCCAAGGTACAGTAAAATAAAGTTTCTAAGATAACAATCCGTTTACAGAGTGCTAGCTATTGGCTTCAAGTTGACCCTAGAAGAAACGAAAGATACTGCAATAAAAAGGAGGTGCCTGCTTCAAGCTTTCATAAAAGCAGCCCATCTTAATTTTCAATCACATCACATGTAGAAAGCAATTGCTCTGAAATTTTCATAATTTTCAGACTATATTCCAAAAAGTGACTTGCCTATCTCCCTGACACAATCCTGTCACCACAGAGCCAATTTTGAAAGCAGAATTACTCACACAATTCATGGCAACATAATGGCATAATATCCCCCCCCCATTTCACCTACTGGATTTAGTGAGCTTTCCATGAGGCCATCTAGAAAGCAAGTAAAAATATATCTTCTTTTCTAAATTGCAAGACAACTTTGATTCTTCACATCTGCAAAATAATACTATTAGCTGAGTTGGGACAACAGTCCCAGGAATAGCATATTTAAGGGAGCTGGAAAATCAAAGGACATTCAAATTGATTATCTGCCATTAGATGCTATCCCTTTCCTGCCAGTGATAACACAGTAGCAATCTAGAGGTAGTGAAATTATTTTACAAATATGGGCCTATCAGTTCTGCTCATGGTTCTTGTTCTCATCTCAACATGGGTCCCATATGTGATTAAACACTTTCCTAAGCAACATGTTAATGCAAGTGTGAAAAAATGCAAAAAGCAGTGAATGAGGTTAACTCATCTATCAGCAAAAGACGACCTGACACACAAAAGTATGCTGAGAGACCCTTCGCACCTGCTTGCCTGGATGCTGGGGTAGCCATCCTGACGAGCACTTCAGATCTGTGTCATTTCTCCTTCTGTCACTACTTCCATATTGCTGACAGATGCAATCAGTATTTGCCCAAAGAGCAGATCATTTTTCAACCAGATACCAGAGAGTACACACAAATCGTGCAGAACTGGAAAGAACGGGGGCATAATCTGTTTTATTTTGTAGAAATATTACTTCTGCTTCAGTTTACCACCTCAATGCTGAGCTGGCTAACTGCACAAATTGCAACAGAGGAGGGGAAAGATGATTCCTTCCCAAAATGGTATCTGAAGTATCCTGTTGACCTGCCCTGAGATAGGAAATTTCTGCCAAGCTCTAAATCTGGTGACTGATATCTCCTTTATGTTAGCACAATTTACGGAAAGGCACCTGGGAGAATTTTCTCTGCCTCCTCATAGCTTACATAACTTGCTTAGCATCATATCTTAAGCCATAATTGCAGAGCTTATCTACAGGTATTCCCAATGCTACCCTCTGCTTGAAGTGCAGGTCTGTAAGTCTTTCCAAAGGTTACATTTTTCCCCTTTCATTCTGAATGTATCTGATCAAAGAAGCTACTTTAAGTCTTTTTAATCAGATATTGGTCAAAGGCCTTTATGCTGGCATTCAGGAATTAGGAAGCTGAACCTCCGAGATCCACCTACAATGGAACAATTAGCTTTATAATAACAAATCCAAATAACCGTGGTGGCACAGAGCTCAGCGAGCAATATTAATTCAGTACCAGGCAGTTCTCAGAGGTTCTGTTGAGCTTCATCCTCATGCAATCTTCAGTATCGGCAGGCTCCATGCGTAGTGGGGCAATAGACTTTCACTGGGGGGAAAGAAGGGAAAAAAATGCGATAGTTCCTGTCACCTGAAGGGTGCAATGGATACGGAGTGACAGGACATAAAGCAGCTTGCTCTGCCAGGGCAGTGGAAAAAAAACCTGCACTCTGGAAACAGCATGTGTGAGCGCACAAAATTGCAATCTGGGCAAAGCACCAAGAGAAACACTGGATGCACCAGAGCCACATCGCACCCTGTCTGAAAACCTGGGTGAACTTCACAATACCTACAAATGCAAAAATACCAGCTTGCACTTGACTGCCTGCTCCTCATGCCAGAGGTACCAAATATTAACATTATTTACAAATCTGCAAACATACAGGTATTTGTGCTAGACCTAACGGGGCTTCAATTCATGTTGCAAGGAACACTTGGCTGGGCAGTGTGGGAGAAGCTAGAAAGTCTGTGTACGTGAAGATAAACAGAATATTAAACACTGCAGTAAAACACAAACATTTCCAATGATTTGGAAAGTGATTTCAATCACTGGAATATATAATAAATTTTAGAAATAACAAAAACAAACAAAACCAAAAAACCCATCCCACCCCCAATCTCACCAACTGGAAGGAATGCTTGAAGTACTTTCCCTAACAGATGATTGTGAGTGCCAAGTTTGCTTTTGCAAGAAAATAAAGGTACTGTAGGATTTTCAAGTATTCAGGACAAGGATGCCTAAGGAACCCTGAACTAATGTTGATTATTTCTGTCAGCAGCCAAATTCAAAATTTCTTAGCTCCTCTCTAACTTCAAGTTGTACCTTTCTGTCCTTTACGGTTTTAGTCATGGACAGAGTATCCTGCACCTTTGGACCAGCATGGTCATTACGCTTTACAAAAAATATATCTGTGAGAAGTGCAGATTTATAGAGTATATGTTCTTCCTTCTTCACTTATAAACAAAGGTATTTTGCTTCATGGTGCTGGGAGGAAAAGCATGCTAGAAATTTATCCCTCAGTACTAGATTCACTATACATACAGCTGCAGGAGCTGGAAACTAAAAAAGAAACAAACAGTCAGTGCCAGTTGTCTTCTGATCTGGAAATCAGGAACTGAGATTTTCACCCATCCTACGCTTGATAGGGATTACTCTGGACAGGCTGAGTTGCCCAGCTGCTTACGACAGCCCACATCAGAAAGCTTCTTCAGGTAAAGCAAATATCAAATCCAAATTAAATGTGTTTTATTTACAGATATATATATATATATATATATATATAGGATTTATGTGTTATTACAGCAGCCTCTAATTGTTTCTTGCATCTTTCTAATGATAGAAACATATTCTGATTCCCACCTAATAGATAGGATAGAAAAGCCAGCCATTTTACTAATTTGATAGCAAAAGGCTCCTGTCTTTGGTGCTTTGTTGGTTGCAAAGCAAACTAAAGTCTACGTGCAGACTGCCAAATAGAATGGCTAATGAGAATCTATGAGACACACAGTAGAAAAGTGCTTTACCTTGCTGGCTCTCATACCAGATTGCTTTTTTTCCTTTTGAAGAAACCGTGATTTTTTTGAGTGAGAAGGAAGGAGGCAAAATCACCACTTAACTAGATTTAATGAGCCTTTGCTTTTCCCATTCAGTAATTTCTTTCACTGTGGATAACTTGGTTAGCAATACCTCTTACAGTCTACACGACATTTGTACTGTTCTAAATTAACATTTTTTTGATGTAATACCTTTCTTATTTTCCCAGCCTAAGCAACTTAGTCAATAAGATATATAACAAAAATAAGGGATATGGACACCACAGGAAAAAAAAAAAAAAAAAAGAAATTGTGAAATTCTCCACTTTTTAATACGGTACATGAACTACATCATCTTGATGTGTTTGTATATCACATTAAAAAGATTCTACTCAATATACAGTAGATATAATTTATGCATAACTATCTCATAAGAAGCTATGTCACTGATTTTCAAAGGCCTAACTCTCATTCCAATATCCTCAAAGAATATTAGCAGAAATTAGGAACCTAAATACCTTACCGGATCTAAGCCTTTATCATTATGCTCAGCAAATATCTAACAGTCCTTTGTTATAGTACAATAGATATACTCTACAGTACAACAAAGTTATCTGAATCGTGATGCAGATTTTACACTTTTTACTTTTCTTAATGTGGCTGAGATCTGTTAAGGCTTCTTCTGTTTGTAATAAAGGAATATTTTTCCTTTATAATTTATATTTCTTAAGGACAATGGGCAAGAAAGAGACAATAATAATGAGCAGCAAGGATGATGTAAAAAAAATTAACATTTAAAAGTACCCTCTTGAAAATTTCACTTTTTGCATTACACCCCAAAGGAGAGAGATCAGTACTAATTGAGAGTGGTATTACTGCACTAATTCCAGGAATAAATTACATGGCTCTGGTTCAAAACTGAGAAAAACTCACTGACTAATCACACCATACAGATTAGATACACTCTCAAAAAAAGAGAATCTTTTAATCTCAGGCCTCTCATATCTATGGTACAGGGTCATGTCTACCTCTGTCAAACACTGTGCTCATTCCTGTTGTCATTTTTATGTATCATTTCTGTTTTGCTTTTGCTCTAACTGCACTTAATAAGTTTCTTGAATGTATTACTAAAGGTAGACTGAATTTACTGAATTATTTTGACCTAGCCATTGGGCTCAGCAGTGCTCATCCTGTCTTTCTCATGCCCTATCAGTGTTCATAACAATATCATTGCTTTCCTTTTGGAAGTCACAGGCAGAAATGACATCAGATAAAAATTAAATCCTACTTGGCAGATATACCAGACATTTTTCCACTAGATCTGCTGCTCGTCTTTGATATTTCCACCTTGGCTGACAGGGGCTGATTTTCTCCTAATTAGCACCTGTGTACGGTCCTTCACAAATTATGCCTACTGGATCGAAAAACAGTGTCATTTTAATCTGGTAATGTTTTCCATCCAGATTTTGCAAATAATTAATTTTGAAAGGTTTCAGAGAGGCATTGATTTCTTTTTTATCTGGTATGACTCAGTCATCTCAAGTAAATAATTGTAACATTCCTTTGTTTTATTATGTGGAGACACATATAGGTTACACAAGTCAGTGGACCATCACAGCCATACATACGGTAAAGTTAAGGGTATAAATGGCTAAATAAGCCACAGACATCACATTTCCTTTCAATCACAGAGCAAACATTGAGTACCTTAAATGTCATTTGTAAGATTTTTGGTTGGGGTTTGGGTTATATAGCTCAGCTATACAAATCTGAACTTCCAAACTTGCATACTGCTCAAATGAACAAAATCTCTTATCTTGGAATAAGGCCATCTCTAGCTGGGATGCAGACAATGCTGCTATTTATCATATATTTGGTTAGAATTTGTATAATGAAAATTCCCATATTGGTATGAAAGGTCCATATGGAATGACAGTAAATGATGATTTGTAAATCAAAAATATCCAAGCTGATGAAAAGGACCATGGAGAAATAGCAACTGTTGCACTGGTTTGTGGGAAAAGAGGAAAACACTTTAAAAAACACCCAACACCCCACCCCCCCAAAAAAATAAAAACAAAACAAAACCAAAACCAAAAAACGCAAAAAACTTACACCAGACTTCCAAAAAAGGAACAGTACGTGATGAAATGAGAAGCCAACATTGGAAATAAGAGTGAATTTTCTCATAAGTTTAATTTATAGTAAGTCCAGATTCACATACAGACATTAAAAAAAATAGCTATTTGGCTAAGGTCTTTTGATAGATTAGGTCACTATATAATTCAAGAGGAAAAGAAGCTTCTGATTATAAACATCACCATATTCATCAATTACCAACAGTTTGTAAAACCTAAGGAACTATTTCTACTGATACCATTTTACTTTATCTCAAGGAAATTACATTTACGTGATTTGACCAAGGGCACACAAGGAACAGAGATGGACTACATCCTCCCTGTTTTGCCTCTATCTGAAGTTAAATGGGCAAGGTAAAACAGAAAGTAGTCCATAATGAACACTGACTTTGTGAGCATGTGTGTAATCTTGTACTTGCAAAACATTAAACTGAAAGCAAGATACTACTACAATATTTTTACAGCCAAATTTTGCAATGCACTGCATTCCACTCTACTTTCCTGAATCTGATGGACATGTTTGTAAATAAGGATGTTTTCCTAGCAGGGAGGATGGATATGGAACTTATCAAACAAAAGAAGAAAAGGAAGCAAACAATCTTTCTTAGCATCTTTTCACGTAGATCAAGAAATCATAACCAAAATTTACACCTGTTTCCTCTCTCTGGGAAAAAAAATATAAATAAAATCCAACAAACCCTAAACTTACTCAAAACCAAGGCACAATGTCTAGCCTTTCTGTACCAGAAGAACAATAGGAGAAACGGAGCTGCTAAGTGAGGAAACAATATAGGTCAGTGGAAGAAACTTCTGCCAAGGTAGCCACATACAAAAGGACACATGACTTACAGAAGCATCCTCTGCCGGTGTATTTTCCTTTGTGCCAGGAACTGTCCCAGCAGAACAGAGGTGGACTCATTTTTCTTTCTCTGCATGGTTCACTGGCTACTTCATGCTGTTGGAAGATTTCTAATACAGATTTGCTCTCAATTATTTCCGGGATCCATCAGCCTCCACTACAAATGGTGTTTCCCTTGCAAGAATCACACAAGATTTTGTATGAAATCAGAAACTTGCCTCTAGCTGTAGTGAAGGAAAGAAAACAAGGCTTTATACTCTTTTGGTGTGGGACTTTGCAAAGCCACACACAACTGCCAGAATACTCATTATCCAGTGATGAAAAGAAGCTCCACGGAAACAGAGGTGCTTTTCCACTACCTCACTGTGAAATCTGGCACGAGCCTCAGCAAAATTGAAATTGCTAGTGCCGACACCTACGAAAATAAAATTAAGTATAAATCCTTCTACTAAACAGGTGTGAAGTTCTGCTAGTCCTGATACACTCCAAAAAAATCCCTTTTTACCATAAAAACACACAATCAATAAATTGACATTAAACAATAAAAGCAGCTTTTTAACCATTTTGAAGTGTCATAATTTTGCTTGTACACTAGTTTGATGAGCAGAAGTTGAGCTTCTCACTATACTCAAAGCTGCACCATTAACATAAAAATGTATGACATCTATAAAAGTTAATAGGCATAACGCTAAAAGCTGCCAAGTATAAGAGCAGAATAAAAATGAAAGCTCTTGCCTTCAGAATCCCTGTAACTGTGAAATCCATACCCATCACAGCACTGTGCCCTAGGTTTTTCTGCTCCAAATATAACACTGCCAGAATGTTATTTAAGCAGTGCTGTGAGAGCTCATTACATTTTAGAAACACAGCCACTCTTCAACAGACAAACTAACAAAAAAACCCCACGTATACAAAATAGACATATTTCACAAAGGGATTTCAAGTCACACACCAAACTGGGAGTGAATAAGTCTTTCCACTCTATTTTAAGTACTACCGTTAGCTTGCTTAAATGAAGTCTGGCATCATGCATTATCTGTATTCATGTTTCCAGACTGATGGCAATATCCAATAAAGAACAAATCCGGTAAGTCCATTAACAAAGGTTTTCTTATTACCATGCTAAAGGGTAGAATGGTTGATGTCTGCAGTCTGTCAGCTCCTCCAGCAAGATCTGATGCCTCAGAAGAAGGTATAAATTGCTCTCCAATTGACCTACTCATCTGTATGTAGGCATAAATTATCTCATTGAAATATATGGGAGATCAATAACAATAGAAATTGGATTTTATGCGTGTTTATCTCATTCCACAATTAAGCCTCAATTGTTCTATGTGCCTGTAGCAGTGCTTGATGCTGTCTCTGACAAGAAATACAAAACATAAGCTCAAGCCTAACTGTGTTTAATTAAAAAATCCCTACGCTCCCAAAATAGATGGTTGCTTATATTAGACTTATAAAATCACAATGAAAACATATCAGTGCAGAGGCAAAGACTCATTATTTCTACTTATAATGATTATGAGAGAAGAGGATGATCATCTTATCAACAAACCAGACAATGAGAATAAGCACATGCACATTAACATCACATCAAACAAGTTTGATGGGGTAGGCTGGTTGAGTAGAATTTTATGATCCTCCTAATAAAATATTTGTTGAATTCCCCAATAGGTATTAGTGGACCAGCGCATTAGTGGACCAAGCATGAAAGTTGGCCATTTGGTCAGGCAAAAAGTGTTTTCTACTTCATGTCCCTGTTACTAACCCAGCAATACCATTCTCCTGGAACCATTAACAAATTCCCCTCTGACTATTATACTGCAAGCAGAAAAGGAAGAAACCAGTTTTTTCACATCAGTAAAGCCCACATGATCTGCTTCTGTCTGCATAGCTTGTCTCATCAAATAGGGTCTCAAATACAACCTAAACCTCATATGGTACAAAAAAAATTACTGTTCAGGGATCAGTTTGTCTAACTCAACATCCATCCACATGTGGATGAAAACAAAGGCACTATTTAATAATATACAGTAATGCTTTACAGACTTCAGGAGGCATAATTCTTATTTTAGCTAATCACATATGGAGTTAGACAAGATGATCTCAGTTTATCCCTTCAACCAATTTGGCTTTTGCTCTTTAATTCCAGAGAGAGAGTAATAAGTAGACAGAAAAGATGGACAATAGAGTTAAATGAGTCAACAAACATGGAAAGTTCAGAGCAGGCAAGAACCACCAGAGTTTGGAGGAAAAAGACATGGAGCAAGACAGCCACTTGTGGAAACTTGGCACTGAAAGCTCTGCTCAACAACTACAAAGAGGAGCTTGGGAAGCAAGCACAGGAAGCAATGTGCAGCAAATACAGGTGTTGCCGAGCATTTCTCCTGTGTGCACATCTGCTACTGAGATGCCTGCAGAGCTGAGGCAATCTGCTCAACAGGCATCTCAGTAGATCGCTACAATGTACATCTCTATAATGTAGATCTACAAAAAGATTGTAGATCTCTCCAATGCTTTGGAAGGAGTTGTTGATTTAGCACCACGTTGGTTTGATGGCATGAAAAAATTACCTCCTTCCCAGTAATGCCAGTTTCAGCAGCATGGCATGTACCTATGTCAGGACATTGGACATTTGTACCTTAGTGGAGGGAAGAAAGACACTAGTAGATTTTGAAAGTGGAAATACGGTAAGTATTCTTAACAGTTTCTCATCAGTCACCATTTAAACCTCCTCTTCCTTCCATTGCGGGAATCAAGACATTTGATTGCCTGTACCTCTTCCCCCATTCCTTCCACTTGTCTGCAAAAACATATACGTCATAGCTCTTTTCTCCCCTTCTCTCTCCCTATAGGGAAAATATTAGGGACCTTTTCAGTTTCCAGCAGCTCTTTGTATCCTCAGATGCTTGCCCTGTGCTGCCAGGTATACGTGTACCAAATTGAACGTAAAGTCTTCCTACGACCGCATAGAGCAATGAATGAAGTGATGAGATGAAAGGAAACAGCAGCTCCTTCAGTGTAGGAGTATCATGAGGCGAGAAGGTGTCGTAAAATATGTTCCTCTAGTCTAAAACTGTTGCACTGGAAGAGTGAGATAACAGAAAGTTGCCTGCAGTTACATTTAATGATATCCTGAATGTCAGTCATTCACAGAAAGTTGTTATACATCTGAAGCTTTGGGTTCGGTTCTTTCCCAGGAGTGTGGGGCTTATTCAGTACGTGGATCTACAGTGAAAGCACAGGCAGAACTATACCTTGGATGAGAAGTTCTCATCTCTCACCCTACAATTCCTTATGGAAATAAATAAATTCCTCTTACTCTTTGTTGAACTTACACAAATTAGTTTCAAAGGTATCTAGACAAATAACAGTGCTGGGCACTTCTGTAACTTTCCAGGTATGAAACCCCAGTCTGCTGAACCACACTGTTGTGATCTGCAAGCGTCAGTGTGGCAAAACCTACCACCATGGGAAGAAAAGACTACAGTCAGTCTGCCTCCTCTTGGAGCCAAGCCATTGTCACACGCTCTGCATCAAAGTCAACAAGCCACATGCCAGTTCCTCTCCTCCTTATCCCATCATGCTTTCTCATTTGCTGATTTGGCCTATTAACACAGTCAAAGTAAAAATCTTATTTGGAAAAATGGTTTAAAGCACTACTGATGTATAATAGGTAAGTAATGTCTTAATACACGTACCAAACATTACAAAAGGTTGCTAAGTCTCCTGGTTGCTGCAGTCTTGCGTTTTATTTGTATACATCGTGGTGTATAAATACATGATCGTATCAAACAAAAACACAGAAATAAAATATGCAACAAGAAGACAAGAAATTATTTGGTGCCAAGATTATTTGGACAGCTTCAAGGACAATTCTCAGACTCTTTACATGGTGTGCTCTACACGTTATAGTTTTTTAATAATACATAATGCTAAAGCTTCTCTCTTTAAGAGCTTCTGCTTGAGGCCTTACAACATTTTCTTGTAAAAATGTTTCTAAATGATGAAATCTCCTGTAAAACTGTATTTGCACCTAGACAATTTATCAGAGAGCTCTTTGGTTATAACTGAGCAGGGTAATCTCAGGGGAAAAAATCTGTACCATGAATGAAAAAGCCTAACACTAGCTGCCTTTTGCCAAAATACCATGTAGGACTCTGCTGCTTGTTTTAAACACGACCATGACATTCACTAATGCCATTTTTTAAACCAATGCTTCAGACCTGGAATTATTCTTTCACTATAAACACAGAAATGCCTTTGCACAAGTGTTTAACCATTTCTGCATGGTGCCCCTTCAGTCCTCTTGTTGTACAGTTAAATTAAAAACAAAAGAAAGGCACATTTAAAGCAGCGCTGTGTCTGTCAACCCTGGGTTCAAATTCCCACAATTACTTCTTTGGGGATTATGTGCTCATTTAGCTAGTGGATGCTCTTCCCAGGGCTCTCAGTGCTATGCAGGAATTGGCTGGAGCAAGTTATCACTTCTGTTGTAGAGTTACTTGGTGAAGCATCCTGCTTTTCCTTCACAACCCTGCACTGCAGTATACACAAATGAATTACACACTCTCTGACTAATCTTCATCTGAAAGCACTAGTTAATCACATAAAAAACTACAAGTGTCAAATAGCATAAGTGTAATCAAAATAAATTTGCTGTCCCTTGATTTTCTCTTCATATATTTGAATAGGTTATTGCACTGTATATGCTGTAATAATACAATTTCCAATGGTCCTTGGTAACTTGTTAGTAGATAAAAGTATATTACACTGTGTGGTAATGTTTTGCAAAGACAAATATTCTTGGGGGAAAGAAAAGGAGAAGAACAGTAGAAAAAGGGTAGAAGAAATTATAACTGAATAGGCAATAAAAATTAAGCAACTTTCAAAAGAGACCAGTGACAGCCACAACTGGAGACAGCTTTGACTGGAGTTTATTACTAATGTACCTGTAAAAATAATTTTAACAATTGCTAGTAGGTGGGATGACACAACAGTACTAATACAATCCCCAATCAAATTTCCTTCCTCCCTCTCTACCTAAATCTGGACATTAGAAATGATGCTGCAGATCTGCATTTTATTAATAGGAAGAATAACTGAAAGAATTTAAAAGCCTGGCAGACAAATTTCTTTGAAGTTTTCTGCTCTAAAGCCAAATCTTGAGTTGACTCCAACTCACTACAATGGATAGATGGGTGAACAGGGAGGCCTCTGAGTGCTTTCTTGGCACGTTGCCATTAACTGAATGACAGCTGGTAATTAATAACCTTTATCTAAACAATAATTCATACAGGATTAAACTGCCTTACAAACGCTATGGCTTGATGCTGCTGAAATTATTGTGACCTAATCTGAAATCAGTGTCTTCAATGAAATCATCCCCTGACCCATTCTATGTGTATATTTCAGCTTACAAGGAGGCGGTAGGAGGTGCAAGGATATTTGATCCCGTGAGTCACAACACACCGACCTTTATTTTGGTGATTCTTACATGAAATACATTACAGAGTTAAGCAACCTAAAAATCTGCCTGATGAAGAAAAAGTTAATGAACAAAATGCCAACCTCCTGCACATCGTACAAAACATCTTCGTCAACTTCAGATAAGTAATAATGAGTATATTCATAATTGTGGCTTCCAAATGGCAAAAAATACACCAGAAGGACAAAAATAATAAAGAAGATAGATCACTGTAGGAACAGGTAGGAGAGGAATCTTGGGAAGGTTCACCCACTTCAAGTCAAAAATTTTGTTTTAGACCCTTTGGCTATTTTCATATCCATGTTGTAACTATGAACTTCACACTAAAAAAAAAAAATCTCGCATTTCAGGAACACTTCAAAAGAACTGAAGCTTTAGAGAAAAGAAGAAAACTGTAAAAGATGTGTATTATGTGCTAGTCTAGAACTATAAATTGGAATGAAGATGTAGAAGCAGGCTTGGAAGATAAAAGCATATATAGTGCCTCTGTATGTATGCAGTTCAGTACTAGGACACCAGCTTTGCTGACATATATCTTTTTAAGCAAATGCAGGCTTACATCTACCACCAATGTTGTAAGTAGTACAAAAAAGCAGGCACTCAGCCATACAGAAGAAACACTGTAAAAACAGTAGCTAATTTCTTTTTTAAGTGATCTCCATTTTGGTAATCACAGCTTGATAAAACGCGAGCAGTACAATTACACACTATAGATAAATAGCCTCTTTGGACCAACTTTAATTACTTTAATTTGATTAAAGAGATCTTTCTATCCGAGTTCGCACTTCAGAATATTTATTAGCTGGTTGAAAATATTATCACCTCAGCATCTAATTTGGAGAATGCAGATCCTTTTGCTTGATAGAATTGTCCCCATCTCTAAGTCAGGAACAACATAGAGAAAGGCATACGCTAGTCCTGGGGTGTATTTGTCTCATTTTATTTGTGGTATCTTTCATAACACGCAATCCACCTAGGCAAAAAATGCTGTCTTAGAAGCCCAGATCCTGCAGGTAGACACTGGATTAGGAGACATAAATTTCACTATCACAAACTTTTTAAACTCCCTTTTAATATGGGCCATTTTTTGTTCCTCCATTTCTCAGGCACACAAGTAATAACTTCAAAATTATAACCTCAACCATTTACAGTGATGGAGAAATTAAAGGAAGCATTCAGCAGTGTTTAGCATGCCTTGGTAGCCTCTATTCATCCCTTTAGATTTTGTTTCTCCTCCTGCAACATTTGAAATGAAATGAACAGGCAACACTGAGACAGCTGCGCAGTTGTAACTCCCTGCTACTTCGTGGGGTGAGGGTGACCGTTTAATACAGGTGAGGTTTTGATTGGTACGCTTGTTTAAGGCTCTGCAAGATTTCCCAGTGAAGACATCTCTGAGAATCTTAGGATTGCCCTACAACCAATTAAATTACCATGTTCAGTGCTGCTGAAGTTGTTATCCTTCACCTTCGTAAACATTAAAAATGCAAATTAAATATACATTATATTAACTGAATAAAACATGAAGCTCTCTTGCCCTCTTACAATAATGCAGAGCAAGGAGCAAAAAGTGAATCAGGCAATAAACTTGGGCTTGTCTATCCTGTATTCAGAGTTTTAGTTGGAATAAACAGATTTAATTTGTTTGTACAGCTATTGAAAACAACCAGAACATAATGCCACAGGAAGCGCGTGAAGGGAATGCAACCGATTCATGATGCTCAAGGATGTCAAATTCTTGTTGCTCAGGTACAGTGCCTTTCAAGTGATAGCAATTACCATCCTCTGAAACATCTCCTCTACCCCATCCCTGGATTTCTCAGCCTCCAACAACACACATTATGGTAAATGGCATTCTCAGGAGCTTCCAAAACTTGCAAATGGCAAGTGGTATTAGCTCAGTCTGGGGAACATTTCTCTCTTCTGCTTGGACATCTGCATTGCCTTATCATAGCCTTGCTTTTTCTGACGGATCATCATCACACAATGAGGACAGCCCTTCAGAACAGCCCAAATACTGATGCTGTGATCAGATAGGAAGACTGAGCTGCTTGGCTGCAGGCTGCTGCAAAGAGACACAGGGGGGAAAAACAGCACTACCATTCATAAAAGGATGCATTTTCAGTACCTGTTTACATAATTTTCTGGAAACAAATCTCATTCATCAGGGAGAAATGCTTTCAAATCAGTAAAGCTAAATGTCTATAATCCAAGAATCCTAAAAGTTAGCTGAGGAAATAATTGCTAATATGATGGTACTAAATTTTAAAATAAAACTTGAAATAGCAACACTAAAAATGGTACTATTGCAATATTGAAGGAGGGCAACCCGATAACAATAGGCCTCTCAATGTGGTATCAACCATAACAAACAGTATAATGAAAAATTAGAGAGATGATAAAGAATTAGAAGACAGGTTATAATTGGTACAAATCAGTCTGGTAACTGTATAAGACCGAGATACAGTGCACGTACACTCATGGGAAAATACATATTTTATAATATATTTTAGAAAATTCAAAAATTAGGCTTTGTATAAACTGCTATTTACCTGGAGAGGCAAAACTGCATGAAATGTAACTGTACCTAGAGCAGCTCCTAGTAAGATCACAAGACAGTTTGTCTGTAATGAAATCTTTATAAGTTACTTATTCTGCAGAAAACTAAATGCTATCCCAAACCTCATGTTGTATAGGTAGAGAGCCAAATAAAACACTAATTCCACCTCCAGGAGCACTAAGAAGTTTTCTTCTGCTCCCTCCTGACCCTCTTCTTCCATCTTCTTCAAACCAGGCGAGTTGTTTACACACATGAGAATATTAAGCAACAAGAAAACCAAAGCAAAGTGTTGTAAACAGTAAGGGATTTTGTTTGGTTGGTTGGTTTTTCCCCCCTACACATAATGGTGAATCTTTGTCACAGGTAGTTTGAAATCTGAATACCTTAGATTCTACCTGCATGGAAATTCGTTCCCAAATAGCTATTCTTAAGTAAATATCTTTGTGGACGTTCATAGCCAGTAGTCTCTGCAGACTAGAAGAGACCACAAAAAGTTTCGATCAGAAATAGTTATTCCCCTTTTAATTCATATTCTAGCTTAACACAAATAAATTTATCTGGGTACAAAGTAACCTTCATCCCCCTTTGGCCCACTGTTTTCTTGTTACTAGTCCGTATGACCACAGCCCTGCAGATCTGTAATGAGGAGGTCTGCCATAGGGAACCCAGCCAAGGAGCATGCGCTCCTTCCATATTTAGTGAAGTCCAGAGCACAGTATACAGAAAGACAAAACTTGGTTCAACTGTTTCAAGAGGCAGCCTGGAAACAGCAAAGGTAAACCTCATAAAACAGGCCATTTAAGTTTACACTTATATAGTTATGCTCTATATAATTCTATAGCAACAGTCAAGATATGAAATCTTATTATTAAATTTAACTTATATGAAATCTGGAAATACAGAAACAATTTAAGAAATAATCAGACTGCAGACTTTGAGCAAGCTCTAGGAGAGTTGACAGACAAGCTACCAAAAGCAGGTAAACATTTCAAAGTTCACCTTCATCCAAGTGTAACATACAACCTGGGAATCATATTTTGCTTTTCCAAAAGTCTGATATTTCCAAAACTGCAATCTATTCTATCTAGATATATATTCCAGCTGCCAGATGTAATGACTCTGCAGGACAGATATTTCTGCCAAGTAATTTTTATGCCAGATAAAGCTTTAGGAAATGTCTCTTTCAAATGCTTAAGTTCCTGCTACAATGATAGGTTTAACGGAAAAGATTATTGATGCACTTTAAGATGACATCATGTATGGTCTTGTAGCCTTGGTAACTATAAGAATTTTATCACAAGTTAATATCCCATGCATACCCATACACATCTCTACCTAAAACTATATTTTTGGGGTTTTTTTCTAATTGCAGTACTTTCTTTTGCATTAATGCATTGCTAGGTATAAATACCAAGAATTTATACAGATGATTAATTTGAAGAAATATCCTCAGATTCCTTATATTAGCTGAAAAATGCAAACCCATTCCTTTCTTGCAATGTCACTGTTCAGGCTTTCTGCAGAGTCCAACAGTGGTTACAGGAATGGGTTTCTACTCAATTCGTATTTTGAAAGTGAGAGCTAGAGAATTAGGCTTAAACACTTCAAAATCTGTTTCTGTGATCTATACCCCAATTAAAAAGATATAACCCAACCCCATGGGAGATAGCTTTTCAACTCAATTCACAGAATTTGAGAGTCCTCAGTAGAAATAGAGAGACAAAAAAAACAAACAAACAAAAAAAAGAGATCCTAGGTTAGTCAGCCAGACTAGACTTAAATTATTCAACACATGACAAGTAGGTGCATTTCCTATTTTTCTAAAGGTTTCTTTCATTTCCCATTAACAAAAGGTTTCCGAACACAAAAATGCATTTTAGACCTTGGAATGATATAATTTACTCTTGCTTGATAAATATTTGCAGTTAAAATAAATTTGGTTAATTTTGTGTAAATTGTTCTGTGCGTCACAGCTGAGGCCCTCAGAGACTGCAATCCTTTCTTCTTCAGGTTCCACAAAGAAACAAAAAGAAATAGCACAGATTTTTTTTGTATGCACGAGTGTTTCTCCAGCTTTTCTGTAGTCTTTATAGAATACAGCTCTCTAAAGAAGAGATAATTATTTAGTAATAAACTCTTCTGACTTAATTGAAAAGTCTGTTAACCCCTTCAGTAGCCATACACAGACACCCCAATACTTCTAAAGCTCTCCAACTCTGCAAAGTCTGAATAGTAGTATGTGTGTAAAGACTTTTATCTTTTGAAATCAAAATGGCCAGCCTAATTCACCTCAAGAAACAGGGCAATTTGAAAAGCTGGAAAAAGTGATAATTTCCTAGATAAGAGAACCTTCATTCACTCTGTAATCCTGCAGCTGAGTAGCAAGTAGAGAACTCCTGTGATGCAGAGATCTCACCAAAAAGTGCATTCAAAATCTCTTTCTTCCAGCTGGGATGTTTGTTTCTCAAAAATGTAGAAGCCCTCTTTTATAAGTAATAGGAGTCTTGCAATGAATCCTGCACTGCTTCCCAAATGGCTCCATATCACCAGTAACATTCAAAATCTGAGGATGTTGCAGAGAAAGATGACTTCAAGACATTTTTATTGTGCTGCAATCAATAAACACCTACATTTTTGTTTACTTCACTTCTATACAGCCTCCAGAAAGCATTAAAAAAGCCACCGTGAACTCTTTGCATTTGCCCTTTGGATAGTTTATCAAAATCTCTAGCATTAACACCACTGCATTCTAACACTCATGATATTACGTGTGTTCGGAAAGGCACTAACAAATCTTTAAATGTTACTTTCACATTTTTCACTTTGTACCATCCTTCACTTCTCCTACACATCAGTGGCACAGTTCAGCTTGTCAATTTGTGAGAAAGAAATCTTCTCTGAAAAAAATATGATAGCAGTCTGTCTCATTTGCTACATTGCTTCTGTTGCGTTTTGACAGACCTTTCTTAGATTTCCTATATTTCAGCTACTTTTGCTAAGATTGAACACCCCTTTGCATTGTGAAGAATCTGAGTTGAACTCTGAAATAAATTCTACTGAAGAGTGGCACCCACCAAGATCTCATGCAGCAAGAAAACTTTGCAAAATGCACAAAATACTACTGTAAGCTGATAACTTATGTTGATTCCATTTTGTTTCTATTATATTCAGCCTTAACTTCGAATAAAATCACTACAACAGACACATTGCTGAGTCCATGGATTTTCTACATGTAATATTTTCCAACTTGCTATTGTACAAAACTGTTCTCACTGAAGTTATCAGAAAGATTTGCTGAGCCTGGTGCTTCCAAGCATGAGTAACCATACTGATTTTCAGAGGTAATTTAGAGTCTGGAATTTTTATTCTTTCACAATGGCAGCTAAAGCTGAGTACTTTTGTTCTAGATTCTTGTACATTCATATCCTAAAAACTGGCCAGATAAAAACAAGCACTCTCACAAATAAGCAATGACCAGCCAGAAATAACCAACAGAAATAAACTGGGCAAGGGGAGAGGAGTGGATATGTTATGGTCATTCCTTAAAGAAAAGCTCAAGCAGTTCTCTAGAATTTGTTTGTGGAGGAGAATACTATAGTTTAGCAGTACAAGAAGCATTCACATGAAGAAAAACTACTCAAAATTCTGCTTTTCATTATCAAATCAAATGTGAAATCACTTATCCACAGACAGTTTTGAACTCACTTTTTTTTGTTGTAAAATAAATTATTTCTTCGGTTTCAGATAAGAAAAGAGCATCTGCTGATTCATAGCAGCTTCTAACTTTCCCATAAAGTTAGATTGCACACGAAATTAATGTCTGAAGAGCAGAAAATCACCCAAAGAGAGAGGAGAAATGTATGTGAACTGGCAAATCTATTACATGTATCAATGTAGTTTGACACAAAAGTCAGAGTTAGAAATTCCTGAGAGATGATCTTGGCATCATCAAATACATTTAACAGGTACATTTCATTTTAAAAAAGTGATCTGAGCTTTGGAACTAGTGCTGCTCAAATTCCAAGAAGTCCTAGGATTACAGCACTTGCTAAAAACAAGTATCTTAACACATTGCCTTTCTTGCTAAGTTTACTGAAAGAAGGAGGAATGAAGACTAGCCATACCCAACCCCACTTGTTACATCCACAACTGCTTTTTACATGTGGAAACCAATTCTTAAAGAATTTTGATGCTACGTAACACATCACAACCTGTGAAATTTTTTCTGATGGCATTTTGTCTGCAAAAAATCAGAACCTACCTCAAGCAAGCCTTACTGACCTAAAGGCTCAGCTGGCAGAAGGTTTAAGTAGCACTTTACATAAATTATGACTGCTTATCCTCCCTTCCGACACAAAAACCCCCTTCACAATAAATTTTAATACATTTCCAGGCATGAACTGATGAGGGTCATGGGATCCTATGCAGAGAGAAAGAAACAAAATAGTGTTACAGAAATTCTTCATGGTGTATTGCAATATAAACAACAAAATGTTGATTTCCTCAAAGGATCTCCAAAAAAGAAGTTGACAGATATTGAAAAAGAACTATGTTTTATGCTTAAAAAATTGTGAATTGAGTGTGACTCATAGGGCCAAGCAATAACTGCACACAGGGCTTCCCTGGATGCTGACCTTCTTTTAAAAGGTTAATCCTCCAAATAATGAAAGTCAATTTTCCAATGTAGTTGGAAAAAAAATGTTCCAACTACAGAATTCCTGTGAACTATCAATATAATGCTGTTATCTGGTATTGAAAGATAGAACTTGCCTATTAGGAAGGAAGCTGTTGTTACAAGCAAAGACTACAAAGAAAAGTCTTGCTTCCTGGGATACAAAAAAACCACTTTTCTAGTCATATATTTTTTTCAAGATAAAGATAAGGTAGAACAGTACATCTTTTAATGCCATAGGTGAACTAACACAGCAAAGAAAATTACTTAAAAATGTTTTCTTAAGTTAGTGTTTACAGAGGTTAGTTTTACACTCAGTTACTACTATTTTAAATCAAGATCACTGTGTTTGTCTAACACAACTAAGTCAGGCAAGGTACTACTTGTTCCTATGCTGCACAAGTATCTCTAGACTCTCTCCCCCTCTCATCAGAGGAAACAATTTCTGCCCTGTGATGTGTGGAACTCAACGAGCCAAGCACACAGAAGAGTATGATTTTGGCTCAGCATTTGATCCATCAGTGCAAATTCAGATGACATGAAAGATATATTAAAAAAATACAGAAAATATTGGAAAGGCAAGAAAACCAAGTAGAAGTTGTCTTCTTCCTTCATCTATACCTTTTTCCTCCCTTTTCCTTTCTTCTATCAGAGAATTAGGTTTAGCAAAGGCTTCAGGAAGAAACTCAAATTTCGTGTTTCAAGTAGAGCTACTGAGCCTTTTTACAAGTGTCTTGACAAGTCTGTCTTTTTGCATCACCTCACACTTCAGATTGCACCCATTAGAGTGCACATTAGCTGTTATAACCTAGGTAATTTTTTTTTTAAACTCCTTCTGGTAGTCTGAATGGATTTCATCTTCTCCAAATATTCCTCTCCTCTGTTCAGGAAACAAAGTTTTGGCACCCCTCTTCACTGAAATGGCATCTTAGAAATGTAAAACTCTTCTCTTAGGGCAGCTGGCTGCTTCTGTGTTTGACCAATTAACGACTGTTTGCTTTCAGCTTCTGGTGCCCAACATCACAGCAAAGCTTGTCCAACATCTGGCTGCACCTGGAAGGGGGGATCATGCTGCCTTCCTCTGCCCTTTGCAAGGGCTGGCTACCACAAGGCTTGCCGCTGAGCCACAACTTGGTACTAAAGAGACATAAGATAACATTTTTGAAAAAGAAAGTAGCTTCTTGCTGGCTTCCTTTCCTGCACCAGGTCACGAAGGGATGGGATGAACATGAATTGTTTACCTGTAACATGAAACTGCAATTTCTGAGTACAGCTCTCTGGTACTTTGTGATGATCGAGCCCAGTACATCATAACCCTCTTGTCATAAAACATAGTGTCAGAAGCAAAACCTCTGTAGGGTTTTACTTATTTAACTGTGTTTTGTGGCCTGGCACTCTGGAAGATTTGCTGCAATTTCAAACTTTTTTCCAGATATCACAGGGCATGGCCATGACCTGCAGCCATATTTTGCGCTTCCAGCAATAGCAGAGGAGCTACAGCCACCTGGCGCAGTCGTTCGGACAACCAGAGGTGCAGGATGTGAAAACGCTGCTAAGATCTACAAGTTTCTGAAGAAAATATACCCTTAAAATAAACAAAACAATGAATACCAGCTGCCAAAGAGAATTAAGTCACTGACTGGGGATTGCTTAAGTATATCCCTGCTCAGGAAAGCCTTTAAGCAGGTGCTTAATTTCCACATGAAGTTAACTCCCATGTGTTAGTGCTTTATACCCTTACATAAAGATCCCAAATCCAAACTCCCTCTTGTGTGTCAACAGCACATGAGAGGCTCTGCAAGGCTCCTGTGTCTATTCCGGGCTCAGAGTAAATGTTTTCTGATTACCATCAACACTACCTGTTGCATCTCCCCCTGTGAGTGCTCTGCTTAACAGCTGCATCCTTCAGAGTGGCTTGGCTCACCTCAATACTCTCTCAGACTACACAATGAAGAATTGCAAAAGATTGGATTTTAAGGAGAAAAAAAAGTTTCAGAAGGGCCAGTAATCACAGAAGCTAAAGGCACTCCGACAGTCGAACAAAATGAGCATTAAAATCCCACAGCAGACATCCTTTCAAAAAGATAACATGAAAGGTTATGGTTTTCTGATATGATTAGTGTTTTAATAAAACACTGCTTAGTTTCAAAATCTGTCCTTGTAACTGCTCTCTTTTGCTCAGATAATTTTTCATAAATTGATATTTAGTCAAAATTACTTGGTAGTGTACAATATAAAGGGTCTAAGTAACAGGGAACCAGGCTAAAATATAATTAATTTCCCCATCTAAGAGAATGACCTTCATAATTCACTTCAGGCTTCACCTCCAGAGTGTCATGGCTCATTTCCTCATTACCAGAATTAGATTTTAAAACACTACTGTCCTCCATAAAGTACACTTCCTCTCTGATTATATACATAGAGAGAGAAGAGTATGTTTAATATTATTTGCATCACATAAATACCCAATTGCCTCAAATACAAATGAGTGTACTTACTAAGAACACATCCCGTGCCCAAAGAGCTAACAGATTACAACAACAACAACAAAATCTTCTAAATGAAACAAAAGATATTTGAACAGGAAAGGAAGAAGAGCAAGGAAGGCTCAAAGGGGAGAATTTAATTAATTAAGCAATTAATTAAAATTATTCACATTGACTTTCAGAAAAACACAGATATAGATGCATACAGCAAATATGAATCTGTACGCAGTCGGATACATATTTGTACCTAAACCGTCAGATGAAACAAACTTAGTGACTTTTGCTTAATTCAGAGAATTTAGTCAGGAAAAGCAAAAGCAAAACCCCAAATTAACATCACTTTACGAGAGGACTCGGGAGGGCTCCGCATAGCAGAAAACAATTGAATGCAGCAGTTTAGTGCTTGGTAGTTGCCACAACCTGCTGCAACCTGCAGGCTGAGAGGCCTGTCTGGGAATATACATTTCCGGTTGGACAGTCATGATTGACTGCTGTAATGATTGTAGTGGACATCGCTTCACAAAAAGACGGGGAGGAAATCCGGATAGGGTGTCCATTACTTATTTAAGGAGATTACTTTGGGGGACTGATAGCCTAGGGTGCTAGCTAAATAATTGGCATCTAGGAGGATGAAGTATCTCTCATTTGCTTTGCCTCTGTACTTCTGTTTGTTAAAATACCCCAAAAGCCTTCAGGCACAGTGGCTTTAAACATTTAAATGTACTACTGATATTATTTAATCACATCACAATTTGTATAGCTCTCTTAAAAGGAAGCCACTAGCAGTGTGTCAGAGTATATTAACACAGCAGACTGAAGCACCGTGTTTAATGTATGAAAACGTATATTGGGCATTTGTGAACTGCAAGTGGAAATATACATATTGAAAAATCAGAAATGATCCAATCTGGATTTCAGCTGTAAGTACCGCAGAATATCAGCCTATCTAGCTGCTCCTATAGTAATGTGATAACATTCACTCTGTACTCCACCAAAGGGCATCACACTTGTCCAGTTATTTATTCATTTATTTGATTCACCTTTTTAAAAGGGGTAAAGAGGTTGATAGCCTGCCTCACAGTCACATGCTTTTTAAGCAAAAGCCTAGGAAGGAAATTCTTTCAAGACTATTAAAATTCCTGTCTGTCATTTGAAAGTGGAAGCTCTGATAGAAATGTCAAAATCTGCCATAAAAATTAATGTTGAGCCAAACTTTGGCAACTGGCAACGGCAAATGGCATCAGTATTCAGAAAAATCATTCTTGCTGTTTTAAAGTCATGAGAAAGCAGAAGGAAAAAAAGACTGCAGAAAGCTAGTGGGGTAGCTAATGCAAACTCTGAAACACTAGTCCTTGGTTTAATGTGTGGTCCTATGTAAATACGTCCAGCTGTATCGTTGCATCGGAATGCTGTGATGAAGCCAAGTATAACAGTGGGACGCTACTGGGTTTCCTGGTCACCTGAAGAAAAGTGGTTTCCATAGAAACACCAATATTCTTTCCTTAAACCACAACAAAGACATGCAGCAGTAATAAAGTGTATGTTCGGTGGGGTTTAGGTACTCTGTAGACAACGTGGATAACAGTAACTAAAAGATGGCAGGATCTTGCCCTACCCTGCACTGTAGAAAGCCTCTTTTTTCTCCCTTTGGCTCAGCAATTTGAAAAGCATACTTCAGAAAAGGCTCTTCAACCATACTAATATCTGTAGTTTAAATTTTTTAGATTTGCCATCTGTGAATACTAAGGACTGCTGAGGTTTGTACCTCTTTTCCTCAAACCATGTTTCTCCCATTGCTTAAACTACCCTGGAGAAATCCATTCTTGATGGACTAATTTTTTTTTTTTTTAATTTATTTGGATTTGGGCGGATTTTTGGAGCTTAAGATAAAGGATTTTTTTTTTTATTTTCAAGTATCTGAAAGCCTAGTGCAGCTTACAGCTGCCAGAGTTTGCTTTCAAACTGGAAACAAAGATAATGGAAGTTGTCTTGCAATTGGGGAAAACATTACTACAGAAAGAATTAGGAACTAGAAAACATTGGAGCCCAAAATTCAAAGACTGGAGAGCAGTGGAAGTCTTGCAATTACTGTAACTGCTGTAACAGTATGAGGCCTTATTCAAAATAAAACTGATCCCCTTTTACAAGTTGCAGTATGCTCTGGGTAGATTACTTTCAGGCAAAAGAAGGTCAGAATAGCTTTGAAATTGTTGCTGAAAATGTGTTAAATACGCATCCTGCTCCTCCTAAACTAAGCCTTTATTATGTGTCCCTTTTCTAGTTCAGTCAATGCTCACTCTTCCCATCTCCCTGATCTTCTCCCATGCAACCACTGTCTTCCCAACTGTCATGTTAGCACCAGTGTTGTAAAGTCTTTTTTCTTAAGCTGCCAACACTTGGACACCCGTGGCACATTTATGCAAATTGGAGATCTGATTGATTTTGTGGGGTTAGCAGGACTGAAATGAGAACAAAGCCTATGTAAGAGTACCAGGATTCTCACCCAGCACTTTGAGAACAGGGCACAGTGCCACCACTGCTGATACATTGTGTGGATGCACAGAGGATAGATAATTCAAAAGATTTTTTGCCATATTTTCTGAAGTACTGATGATACAAGCAATTTGCAATTGCAAACATTTCCAACAGTTTCTGATTTTACAATGGAGTTTTATATCACTACTGAAATGCTTCTCCTCCTCTTCTCCCTTAACTTTTTATAGTTCAAATCCTAGCTGAAAATAATTTTTTTCCTCCTCAGTATTAGTAATATCATTTCACATCAAAATCCATTTTATTGGGAAATAAGAAAGCAAACCTGGAATGAAATGGAAGGGCAGTGAAGAAGTGCAACCCTGCAAAGGTTTAATCTCAAACCAAACATGTACTGGTTAATAAACAGCACAAGGAAGGCTGAGAAATTTGAAGAAATAAGTGACACAAAGTGAAAGAAAGTTTACCAGTCCATGAAATCTGTGGATTTAAACAGGTTTCTACAGCAGAGAAACAGGAAAGGACAATCTTATTACATTCATCTAGTCCCAAAGGCCAAAGCAGATGTATCCATCAGGCTGTAATTTCTGACCATAAAACTTTGCTTGAATAAAATCCTGCATGTGACCTTCATACATATTGCTGCCCTACAAACCTCTGTTACTCTACAGCTGAATCCCATTTAGTTATGACTCACTGCCTTATTTACTTCACTGATCACAATAAGCTTTCAAAAGCCATTACGAAGGCTTGAGTTGGTGTCTGTAAGCATACTCTGGTGACTAACCTGAATGACAAAAAGGTTGTTTTAAAAAAAATAAAACCCACATATATATGATTGCAATAAGAAAACTTGTCCAACAAAGCAGATGCTAAACAGCATCAGTCAAATCTATTTATCATGCATTATAGGTAGCCTACAGAAGAAAACCTTGGATTACTATAGAGATATTATTTAAGGTAAGTAAAACGTGATATTGTCAAAAAAGGAGGTAGGAGAAAGGAGCGGGATAAAAAAATATCAGCACAAAATAAAAAGCAGGCGTTTGCCATGAGGTTTAAAATATTGGCAATGGATCTCCGAGGACCCTACACATCTTTGGACGTGGGTCCTGCTGAGCTCCAACAACCCTCCAGATGCTGCAGATGCCTCAAGCACTGCAAACACCTGCAGAGTTTGCTCCGTAACTCGGCACGCAAGTGGAAATGGCAGCACAGGGGCTGTAGAAACTGTGCTGCCTGAGGAGGCAGATCAGCACGAGCCAAAGAGTCACCTCTGGTTAAAGTTACCAAAGCCCCTCCCTCCCTCCCTCCCCTTGCCTTGGGATAAGGAATTACAGCAGACAATAATACCTCAATGGAAAACACCTTCCCCCAAAGATAAGTAAATCAGTATTGCAAGAATACGACTTTGTGGAAAATGTTTAGAAGACAAGGAGGGTTTAGAGAATCATTAGTAGTGGATTGAAACAGATATTTAGTAGTCTGTCTACCAAGGTAACTCAGCAGAGAATCCCACAAAAATGCACAGGCTGTTGCATATTTCACATTAGCCATTCAGCAACCATATGATGATATTATTAATGAGAAATTAAGGATTGGAGGAAATAGCAGGCTTTGAACCATAAAATTTAGGCTTTAATTATTAGTGTATTGAAGTAAGCACAAGAACAATAAAAGTAAGAGAAAGATACCACCGTGATTTTCTGACAAACAAGAAAGAAGCGATGTATTTATTTTGACCAAATTTCCCAGTGAAAAAAAAATACCAGTCCATTAAAAAGAAATATAGAAACATGACTCTTTAAAAATAATTACAGTTTAAGTATATTATAGAAGTCAAAACCTTTTGAAGGCCTATCCCACCCTTACCTAAATTCTGCTGTAAATTGAAGTCTCACAAGAAAGGAAGTAAAGTTTACGCTAATATATAATTGCCACTAGTGTGGATCTAGCGTAATAATTCCTTGTTTCGTAGTGCTAAAATACTGACTTGCTACCATGCAAAAACTGACTATCCCTACTTCCTTCATTGTCTATACCAAGAAAACTTCAATTCCTGCTTTCCCTTTGTAACACCCAACGTGGGCACAGCATTAAAAAGTCAGCCACAGTATTCTTCCTCTCTCCATCACACAAGCACACAAATATTTTGAGACATCGCATAAAAGAGTATTATAAATATTGTGAATTATTTTGTATTGACGAAAGAAAGGAAGAGAGGAAGGAACATGGCGTGTTGGACGTTTCCACAGGTGCATGTCACTGTGACACCGACTGGGCTGCAGCTGCTGTGAGGGCCTGGGATGCACCATCTACATGCCTCAGCCACCCTTCTCAGCCGCTCTTCCTCCTCTGCAAACTCTCCCCTGCGCCCATCAGGCTGGAGCTACGCACACCTGGCCATGCACCTCGCTGGTCCTCACCCCATCCTACCAACTGGGCTTGCCCTGGGCTTGCCTCCCCCCTCGTGGGGCAACCTCAACCTCATCCCATCCTGATGAGTGCCCATGCCACCCCACAATGTTGACATGCAAACGAGTCGCACAGTAAACCGTATGCATCACGCTCGCTGTTGGCCCTCTCTGACAGAGCATATACCGAAGGGGAGAAAAATTTCCCTAACTTAAAGAAACTCAATTTCACCTCCTATTTCCGTGCACTAGGACATGCCTATAAATCGTCCCTGAGGCACTTCCAGTGATATTATAGGGCATGTCATTCACAGCTCTTCTAGAATAAAACAATTCATCTTTGCAATACAGTCTCATGGCTCCAATCAGAACTGTTAATGAGATGCCCTAAGGTACAAATGGAAGACATTTCAGGGCACCATAATAATTTATAAAAACAGATTCAGGGGGAAGAACAGTAGGTACCACACAACAGCCAATCCTCTTAAATTAATTATCTTTACATCCCAAAATCAATATTATCTGAGTGTTCCTGTTTATGTTGTTTGGGAGTTACTTGCTAATTTTGTTAATAAAATGAAATAAAAGGTAGAAATAATACTATTAGTGGATCATTATGAAAAATAAATTTGTAAATATCTCCTCTGTACCTAATGTCTTATTTTATCAGATCCTTGCTCATGACTTCTTGTTTTTTGAAATTCAAAATCCTAGGCAAGTTTTTTAAGAACTTTCTCTCTTCACTAAAAGGGGCACATTTTAGACAAATTTAGAACAACTTAAAGTTATTATTATGGCTCTAATGCTTTAAATTAACATTTTACAAAATATTAAAAGCTATTTTTTTTAAAGGCTATTCTGTAGTTTAGACAAGATGAAAAAAGTCGAACTTTTGATTCTGAAGTACTAAGCAAACAAAGCAAACATCAAGCAGTTTATATAAAAAATAATATAAATAAATTAGTAGACTATCATAATAAATAAATAATATAATTTTTGCACATTAGGCTCTACCTGATAGGAGAGGCCATGGTACGTCGGATTCATATTAGTGTTGTTATGCTTCCAAGGAAAGGGTCCCACTGGCATGGAAATGACAAGTTTGGGCATACTGAATGCCACACACACTTAAAAACATGAGATTTAGCCTCATTCTAGTATTTCTTTTACAAATGGAATACAGAAATAGCCTTGTTTCTGTACGTTCATTTAAACGATCTTTTCCAGGTGTTTAGTATCGTGCATTTTGGCTAAGTTTGTTTCCAAGGGATAAACCATGAAATATGTGGCAACAGTTACAGAGGTCCCCTTCCCTGCTACTAATGCTTGTAAGAAATCCAATTAAGAACAGGTGGCAAGTGATATAAAGATGTGGAAGAAAGGAGAAAGGGAAGAAACTGGTGCAAAGTAATTGAAACATTACAGTGCAGCTTATGCCTGTATTCAGTTAAAACAAATTAAAAGAAAACACATTACCTGTGGTAAAATAGTTCGACAAGGAAAATTTTACAGATATATGCATGCAAAAGACGCAACCTTTGTTCTTCACTCAAATTATGCCAAACAAAACACAGGGCACTTAAAAGATATTGAATATGAGGCTTTGCTAGCCATGTAGCACTACAAGAAACAGTTTTTACTGGCAAATACTTTCTCGAACGTGTCAATATCACAACAGACCTTTTCCCCCCAACACATGGTAATAAAATTTATGTCAAATCCACTCCATTCACATTTTAAATATTGACTATACCAAGATATTTTCAAAAATGACAAATGTAACTTTTGCAAGAAATAAGTAATTGAACATTAAAGTATCAGGTCATAAACTCCTTTGGAATGTTCTACTTTGCTAGACACCCCTACTTTCTTTGTTAGAAATAAATAAGTTGCTTAAAGCATCATTCTGTGAAATAATTTGCAACTGCTTTAACAACGATAAAGGAAATTAATTGCTAAGTTTCAGTGTTAATCAATGTTAATCACAGAGCACCAGCTAACATTATCCATCCTGGACAAACTGGAAAAAAGCTTAAATACTAATAGCGTGGAAAGTATCTAAAAAAGACTGACGTCACCCATTTTCTCCCTCTGGATTCTAAAAGGGTCTGATAGCTTCAGTTTTTATGTTGGCCTTTTCAGATTGAAATAGATTGAATGATTCTGATTGGAATACTTTCAAAATCACTTCTTTTTCCGCCTCAGCCTTATCAAGCCCAGACTGTAATGCTTCTCATTACACAGGTCTATCCACTTGTAAAATTTAACAAAACAAAAAAATTCCTAAATTCTGAAAAATTACAAATGCCACTGAAAAAATTGTGATATAAGCTTTAAAGACCTTTTCATTAACATTGCCTTGTCAATAGTCCATTGAAGCCAAACGGGTATTGACCTTTGACTTCACAAGTCTCAGAGCAACTGTTTGCAAGTTTGCTGCTTAAATCTCAAGTTCTACCTCAAGTGTCAATACAGAGCCAATAAGGATATAGAAAGTCATCTAAATTTTCTTTTCTTGTTAAGAAAAGTTTAATAATATACCTACAATAAACATCTGCATCTCGGACAGAAGTTAGCGTGCCAGAACAGCAAAGAAATAACGAATGCTTAGGAAACAAATTTGAATCCATATTTCTAAAGACTTCATATAGCTGTCTTTCCAGACAACTGCTCAGTCACACCAGGGATTTACTAATCCAGCTCAGAGGGATTTCAAATATTGAGTCCTGTCATCATCCTACCGCTACCACAGGAGCCCAAAGCAACATCCTCATCTCTTGTCCAATAATTGGGGAATGACAAAGGATGAACTGAGTACAAAACCATATTGGACACAGGTGGCATTACGAGTCATCAGGTTATCTCTAATCCCTCCTATAAAATAGGTAACTTTTTCAGGTGTATGTGCTGAAAAAGTTATCCACACAACAACCTATATTTTCCAACTAAGTGCTGTTAGTTGCAGGAAATTGAACCGAAAAATAGTATTAAGAAGTCATAAAGTAAGGACTATCAGTTTGACAATAACTTCAAAACAGTGCAAAAGAGGGAAGACGTAGGCAAACTGTGTCTGGCTTCCCTACCATTTTTCAAGAGCCTTTACTTACAAAATGGATAAAAGCTAAGTTTATAGTTTGAAGTCACTAGACCAACACAAACTATAGCAGCTAAATCCAAAATTAAATGCAATATTTGATATTCTATGTAAAAAGAAGCCAACAAAAATTACAAATTCCTCATACAGCTAGGAAGCTATCAGGGTAGTATTTTGCATGTCTCTGCAGAAACAACAGCAGGAAATCTGTTTAGATGTCCTACCTTCTTGAACAGCCTGAAACGGATTGTTGCCATCCACAAATGTCACTGAACATGTGATTTTCTCCGTTTGTAAGATTTCATCATTCTGGTTGAGATCAGCAACTGCCATTCGAAAAACTTCCTCATCTTTTTTAGCAGATTCATCAAAAATTGCCCCTGGGGGGAAAAAAAAAACAACAAAAATCACGTTGCACCTTTCACCTACAGTATCCCAAAGCATTAATCATAAGCACTTAAGACATTTTACGCTGTAACATCATCCCTTCGCTCACTCCTGAAGACCAGTTCTCTCAACACAGAACCCAGAAGCTACTTCACAATACACAAAATTTCTACATTTGGACATAATTTAAGACATAAGTAGAAGAGAAGCATTGATTCCAGCTAGAAATATTGGGGAAATCTAGTTAAGCACAAAACAAATTATCTGTGTAGGAACACGGCCAAGAAATGAGAACTAATTACCTTTCCAAAGGTGCCATTTAATACACTGAATGACTGCAATGGTCTAGGATATACATTTAACATCATGTCTAGCGATGATTAAAAGATATAAAGTTCAAATGAGGTGAGAATAGCCTAAAATGGTAGCAGCACTGGGAAAATGAGTTAGAATTGACAACCATGATCAATAGACAGGTCAGCAGCTGATATAAACTATTTCAGGTCTAATTCCTATTGGATTTGTAAAACAACCACTCCAGCTAACTGTCTGACTCTTGAAGTCAGTAAATTAAGTTTAAGAGGTTAATTAAAATAATTTCTACCTTTATAAACCTGACAGAAAGTGACTATTCTGCCTTTTTTCCCAAAACATTCAAGCAGAGCATCGTAAACAGGAAACCATTAAACTCAGGAGGAGTTGGCACAGTGAAGGTGTCCAACCCTCACACAGCCAATTCTTCAGATGTATTGAAAAAGAACTCCAAGGCTAATCCAGAGGTTTTAGCTTTTTTTGCTTTCTTTAAACTATAGTGTCTCTTTAAGCATCACTAATTTCCTATTATTTTACATTTGCTTCTTTGATGAACTATTTATGCAGAGATGGCTCAGATTACACTGTTATAGTCCTGTGTTGAATGCTATATTGTTAAAACCCTCAAATCATAGCTGTTAGATATTCAAGCACCTTTAAAGTTTTCATATCCAGACAGTAGATTAAAGAGACAGAAGGGATGCTTCAAAAACAGACTTTTGAAAACTGTATTTAATCATTATGAAATTTCTTCAGTTTTCAGGTTTATTTATTCTTGAATGTCTGTTGTCAATACAAAATTCAACTAAGGCAGCATATGTGGTGAGGCAGCCAAAGATAATAGAAAATGCTGATCACTGGTGATTTCAGGTAAATACCTGCAATCAGTGCTGAAAAGAACTGAAAAAGATTCATTTACAGGAAATGGCTACTTTAAGAGAAATAAACTCCATACACAGTGTTTATCATGTTTTTCACACTGACCTCCAACACTCATCTCCCTGCCAGCACCACTCATCCTACATGAGCGTCATCGCTTCCTACAATCTGACCGCTTTGACTCCAGCATTTTCCCTCCTGAAGCTGCTGCCATCTGGAACAGCTGTTCTTTACCTCTCCACCTCATTCACCTGTCATCTCTGTGCAAATCTCAGCTGAAAACATTCATTTTCTTCCTTGCCGCCATTTCTATTTCCCTTGTTTTATTTAGCTCCATAAAGCAAAGCCGCACATGGCCGAGAATATGCTTTGTATGCAAAATGCTGCAAATCGTGTCTTCTCCACAAAGACGACTATTTGTGTATCCAGGTAGCATTTAAGAGTACAAAAGACTTTGTCCAATGATACACCTTAAAACATGTTTGTTTCTAATCTCATGGAACAGTTCAAACCAAAACCACAGATACTTCATTTTGGGGATACGCCTGTACTGATGATGACAACATAGCCCAGCAAACTTTGTTAATAAACATTTGAAGGAACAATTTTACATGGCTACTAAGTAACAAGGTTAAAATTAAGAAGGGAAAATAATGGTAGTAATTAGTCAAATTCTATCCCTGTAGAGTAATTCTGTAATAAATGCCACACCAGAAGGAAGTGAACACGTACAAGTTTCATGCACACATACAGGGCAGCTGTTGACTGTGTTGCAGAACAGCATGGCAAAATAAAGACCTTCCAGCCAACACTGCGGAGTACAGCTTCTTATTCTACAGCTGGGAAATGTCATCTCAAGCCTAGCTTTGTCCCCAGAATAATCCAGATCATTTATTGAGTAGAGGATACAGTCCAAGTTATCTAGTGTTTCTTTTGCATATGCCACCACAAAAATCCTCTTTAGCCCCATAGCCCGTCCACTGGGCAGCAGAGAACTGCTCCCAAGACAGTACATTGGCCAGTCTGGCATGAAGTTTCTCAACAGATGAACCTTCTTGAGAATCTTTCTTGTTTCTTTCACACACAGATATCCCCAATAAACTCCTATGCTCTTTCTCCCATTTCTCAGCCTGACGCAAATCCTACCTCTGACAGCATCTGGACGGTATAGTATAAGGAACTGGATTAGATGAAACTCTATGCAGCCTTCACAAACGACGCCCTTTCTCACTGTAGTACAATTGCTCCAGTTGTGCTCTGACCGCTGCTTACTTTATTTATGGCTCCATGTATCAGACACAAATTTCAAAACTTCTCCTCTAACCAATACCACATCTGACATTTTAAACAAGCTACCTCACAGAAACGAGACATTACCCATGCTCTAGTGTAGGAGTATCTCCATAGGTAAAACAAATAAATATATAGGTGAATTGCAAAAAAAGTTGTAACCACAATTCCCACCTGAGCATCCTAGCAGGAATAAGATTGTCTTCCTTCAGAAACTAAGACCTTATTAATTAGAGTATCTAACTTAGCTACACAAAAAGCCTTTTAAGATATACTAAAGATGACACTGTTCCTTTCAGGAGACGGCAGTGGACAGCAGCACATGCATTACACTTCAAAAAGTGATAAGAGAAATTTTATTTCATAATTGATTCTCAAAGTTTAATTTCAGTTTTCAAATAAAATTGGAAAGCTAAAAAAAACCCAACCAACCAAACCACAAAAACCCTGAATAATTTTGAAATTGTTCCTACTCTCACATATATATTTTTAGGTCCCTGTCTTTTATTTCAACTGTATTCCATGTGTCTATATATCTCTCTACATTACACAGGTGAGGGGGTTATTATTTTTGTTTGTTTTCTAAAAGAAAAGCCTTTTCAATGAAAAGGTAAAAGCCATTTTTTGGATTGTGCTAACATTGCTGGAATATTTTCCTTTTCCTGTGGTTTCAGGAATCATCCTCTGGTTGACAAGAGTGAATTTTCTGATGTGAAGCAGGTTGATTGAAATTTTTACAGCTACTAGGTGTGATTTTCTTTCCTTGCTGAGGCCTGAAATCACACGGAAATTTTGATGCTTATTCTTTCAAATATAGTCTTTTAACCAAGTCAAACAAAGAACCCAAATAAACCAATTAAGGGTATCACACTTTAAAATTACTTCTATAGTGAGAGCTACATGCTCTTTCATTTCCTCATGTATAGCTGCAAAATAAGAGAACTGGAACGATTGCAAACTTATTTGGAGTACGTGTCCAAAATGAACCCTTTTGCCTACAGGAAAAATTGTTACAGAAAGTAATGAACAGCTGAGGAGAAAAAGCAAATTATTCCTATGGATACTGTAAGACACTTGCTCTCTAGAAAATGATGCAACAAAACTATTTACAAAGGGAAAAAGTCTTCAAAATTATACAAAAGTTCTTTTGTCTTCCACCCCCACTGCTCACCTTAGCTGAAACAGGCCTCACACTAAATGTGTCATTTCTAACTATACTCAAGGAGTATTCCCATGATTGCATCAGGAGCCGACACGCTGACACAGCAACTACTTTGCACCAGTTTCCCCTCCCCCCGTTTATATTAGCATGTCATTACTTTCAGCTTTATTTCAGAATCTGGATGAGGACAGCACAAACGTTAATTCTCTACTGGCTTTTTAAAAACCTCAGCACATCAATAACGCCCTGTAGCTTAGCAGAGAATTCTTTGTGTTTAACTATCTCATTCACACTAGACCACGTCACCAGGAATGTCAGTTTAAATGAATATAGACCAAATCATACAAACGCTCAGTAAGTTCACCAAGTACCAATGACATCATTAGAAAGGCTTTTCAAAGATCATTTGTCCTACTGACCCATACATACAAAAATATAATCCAAATTAGATATTATCAGCTATTTCTAGAGTAATTTGCGCAGTCTACTGGAATCAGCCCAGAAAACGTAAAAATAGGAGAGAAATGCATCATGACTGCAAGGGTGAAGTGTGAAGAGATTTAAACCAATGTTCATCTTTCTATTGACTAAGAAAAGACAAAGTCCACTGCTTGCAGTATGATAATCTTATTATCATATGATATGATAATCTTATTATCTATGAAAGTATGACACTTCTGGACCTTAGTGCCCCATATTAGTCTTAGGAAATTAAGTATCTCATTTCAAAGAGGAGGGGGAGTACATAGATTAAATGCCATTGTGAATTGAGGTCACAGTTCAACTTTAGCACGTAAATTTGATTTTCACTTTATAACGTTGCACACACATACTTCATCAATAGAAGCAATATACACTTTGCCCAATAATTTACTAGTTCACAAGTACAGGAATGTTTGGAGACAAAAGGAAGAAAAAGGGGAAATGTAAAACACAGTAACTTTTTGAACGACTATCTGATGTTCTCAGCAGCTGCTGATTCTATGAAAATTCTTTGTCCCACCGATATTGCCAGCCTGTTCCAGTATCTGAATCCAATTCCACTGTATTTTCTCAACTGCTGCTATTACATTATTATTCTGAATGAGAAACTTAACACAGCTGCTGGAAGAAGGATGCCCGTGCTGTTAACTCTCAGAACTGGAAGCTGAGGGTTTTTAATCCTCATGGCAAACCTCATCTGAGATGTCCCGCAGGGCTATGAGTGCATCACCACAGGTCTAGCTCCCCTATAAGAAATTAGGTTAAGAGACATTAATTTCTTAGGGCTTAAATCAATGAGACTCATATTTGAGATCCTGAGATACACTGTGAAATAAAATCCCATGTTATTTCTAGGCCATATGAGTGTCTGGTTGGGAAAATTTTTATAGAATCCATTCATTTTTACCTATAATGGCAAATGCCTGGCTATACTGCATACTATCACGTCTGATTGCATGAATATATACATACAGCTTTAGAAGGCCACTTATATTATAATGGAATTATTGTCAACAAGAACAAGAGAGACTTGATGCATTTGAGAGTCTGGCTGCGCTCACGTAGGAATTCAGAAGGTCACATACAGAGACCTTCCCTTGCGTATGCAGCTCCCATTGCCATGGTATTCAGCATGCACTAATACAGCCAGACCCTAAATTTCACTTATGACGTATTTAGAGCTGCTGTTAAGTTTCTCTATTGACTGATAGGCAGTCAAGTACATGCAATCACATCTTGATTTTGTCAATGAAAGGAAAACATCAGCATGCTTCTCCTTTCTCTTTTAAGTTGGATACGTTTTAGAAACCCTTTAGAATGGGCACAGTAAGCTTGGTTTTGTCTTTGCAGCACAAAGGGAGTGTAAATCCTCCGTCTCCTTTGTATCAGGAGGGACTTTCCAGCAGATGTGTCCTCAGCTACCTCGCACGTCATGTTGCGTATGCCAGGCATGGCACAGGGCTTGGCTGTCAAGCCCCCCAGCCCTAAGGGACCACAGCTGGCTCACATGGGGCCAACGTGAGGCTCTAGCTCAGGGCACAGCCAGTCCCTTGGGTCTTAAGTCATCAACCTCATGCGTTTGCTCCTCGGAGGCTCCTTGCTCTGCACCACAGGGATCCTGACACCAGAGTGAATCTAGGCCAAGCTGAAATTTTTGTTTCGTTTGTTCATTTTAATTTTTCAAGACTTTCACAGCTCCCATGACAGTGAAAGAGACAGCAGGGTAGGCCTAGGAGCACCTATGCCGGCTCCTTCTGCAGAGAAAGTGATGTCCCCCTGCCTGCCAGACTGTAAAGGCAGAATTTCTCTTTCTACTTTATATATCTCATATTTTTATGAGAACAGTTCAAGAAATTGAACAATACGTCAGCATATATCTTTCACCAGTTATCATCAGACATGTAAAAGAAAATTAAAATAATCAGCTTAACAGAATATATTTGCCAACACTAAATCTACACATACATATGCAAGGTCCGCTTGTGACTTTAAGCAGCACATGTGAGATCAGAGGATCAGCAGTGAAGTTTCTGGATTATCACTGATGAAAGAATACTCAAGCGAAAGAACCATCAGGTCTACTGTCATTTTTTTTCCATGGACTTTTCTAAAGGTCTACTTCTGATAGAGAAGGGTTGATATTTTTCCAGGCCACACCATAAGCAATGCCATTTTCCCTGAAATCACTGACAGTGGTTGACCGTACATTACATAGGCCTGCATACAGGTTGCTGCTACATCCAAAACACATTATTTAATCAACCACAATTGCATCCATTTTTAATCTAATGAAAAAATAGCAAAATTAGTAAATACACGACCACACCTAAGCAGAATACATGAAAAAAACCCACCCCAAAACCAAAAAGCCACATTATTTTCAAGGGAAGCCACCTTACCTGCAAATCTTGCCATCTTGTTCTGCAATGTGGTGGACATAGACAAATGAATTGTACATTACTGGTATTTAAGGAATTAGAGAAGCTACCCTTTTAGTTGGACACAACAATTAAATCAAAGATTAAAAAACTGGATTGGAGAATGAGTTTTCCATCGTGTTTCCCCATTCACACCCAAGTTCAGCAAATGGTTTGTATGCACAAGCCTAACTTTAGGCATGTGAATAATCTCTCTCAAGTCACACCTTAAAATGAGACTCTTTGCTGGGCTTAATATGGCTCTGCCAACTTTGTATGGCACCACTTACTCTAACCACTGCAGAAGGTACCTCTGCTCGCTCTGGGAGCTACGCCATAAAAATACACGGTCCATTTCTGTTCCTTTTTTAAGTGATTAACCTCCTGTTCTCAGTGCAGCTCTATGGCTGGAACATGATCTAAATGATGCAGGAATTCCTTCTCTTTGTTGCTTTTTGTTTTCTAACTTTAAATATTTGAAACAAAGAGGTGAAGGAGGAATTTTACAGGTTTTTCAATCTGGCAAACTGCTAGAGGCAAAGTTTGTTTCAAATACAGTGAAAGTAAGAAAAGTGCAGTTATCATCTAAACACAGAAAAGTCTCTCCATTCTTCTGCTGAAGCACGGTTGTTTTTTAATGTCCCAGTCTCACAGTTAAATAACCAATATAACTCTATTGTTTCTGAAGTCTGTTATTTGTTTTAAATGATTTGACTACAGGAGGGTATTCCACTGTATTATACTTTTTCTTTTTTTTTAATTTTCTTTTTTTTATCTCTAGAGTATACTACGCAGTTTTGGAAGTATTAAGATGGTTTGACAGCTTGACAAAGAAAATAAAGACTCAGCTTTTTATGAGCTTTTCTGAACAGATTTATATACAATGAGAGCCAATGCTTCAGGTATTATATGTCAAACCTATTAATTATAAAACAATATAGAATTTCTAGAAAAGCTAAAACACAAGCCTGAAGGTATGGAATCAATTGTCTTTGCGTTGCCTTTACAAAATTTAATTTTAATACATTTAGAGGTAGTCTGGGGTCAATTCATTTGGCCACAACAGGTGCTAGAGATCTGTGGAGCTCTTAGGAAATTTTGAGAATTACTGCTCTCACAGTTTGCAGTACTAGTACACGCCTTGGATTTTTTTTTTTCTGCTTAATTTCTGCAACATTATGGATACACATCAGTGTCATTGGGAATTATGTTCACATTTGGAAAGAACAGACTCTAAGATCTTGTCCGCCTTATTTACACTGTCCATTAGGCACCTATGCACAAGCATGAACACTTTCCAGTCACCGTTGATTTATCTTAAGCTCATCCCAACAGACATTTCTAACTGTTCTCAAGTTCTAAACCACCATTTTACACTTATATTTAATACAACAAATGGTACAATTTGTCAAAATTGTCTGCTGAGTCTCGTTAATCTCATTAAAAAAACAGCTGTCATTTGCCAGACCCATTTTGAAAGTGTTATTGTTGGCTAGAGAGCACAAGGAGGAGGAGGGCAGAGGGAGAGGAAGGCAAAACACTGGGGTCCTACTAAAAAATGCATTCATTGAAGTGCATTTTTTTCTATGCAACATATAATCAAAGGCATCTTAAAAAGGCGATTCTAGAAAATCTCCTGGTAAATAATAAAATCCCTTCTCAATTGCTCTACATTCTCATTAACTTAAGTGGTCCTTCAGTAGAAAATGAGTGTAAAAACTACTAAATCAAAGGAATAACAATTGACATACATCTTGCATTTTTTATAGCCAACTAATTGATTGCACAAATTGCAGAGCCACAAAGAATTTGTTCCTGCAAATTGAAAAACACTGTTGTGGCATTGGAGACTGCTATCTACTTCTGTAGATGCAGCAGGGCACAATATTATCATCATATAAACAATACATTTTATACACAATGTACCTTTCACAGGATAAGAATTAAGATATCTTCTGTGCACTGTTCCACTATAAACTTGATGTGGTGATTAACTACAGTGATAATATCTTCACATTCATTATACAACAAATGAGCTGATAATAATGAGAAGCTTTTCATGTTTTCTATCATATCCATAACTATCAAGTTGGGGTCTAGCTGTGAAAACCATCTGCTTTGGTAGATATTATTGCCACATTATTAATATCCCATACAGAAAGTTAGTATGATGATCATAAATTTGCTGAATAGTATCTGAATTCTTGAAAAAAATATTAAAAAGAAATCTTATAACGTATATTCAGAGCTTGCTTACATCTTGTTTTAGAACCAGAGCAAACATTGATTTGATATATTATTTCTTCTTTTTTATTAGCCCTGACTTCTGAATGCAAGGATGACTGCATCCTAAAAAAAACCCTAAATTGTTGTTAAGCATTTGTCATTGCTTACTGTCTTCCGCTCTCACACTCGTTGCTCTGCCTCTACGTGCAATTCTGCTTTGTAATTTTTGGAAGACAAACTAATGCTTTAATTAATCAAATTATGCAGACTGCTAGGTAGAGATGGAGGGAAGACTGCTGCCAAACCATTTCTTTATGACATGGAGCAGCTGCAGCACCTTACTCCACTAGCAGCTGAACTTTGTGGAGAATGAGATTACCAATATGTTAGAGATGTCGTTAATACACAAACATATGCCTACACACACACAGACGTAAAAGTGCAAAGCTTACAGTGTGAAATTTTTCTGGAGGGCATTTTTCTGGTTTTTCCTTCCTATTTCACTTTAAAATTTACACAAGCCTTTTGCTCCAAGTAGTTTAATCATTTCATGCAGTACAGCAGCCTGACTTACAACACTGAAGTGCAGGTGTTGACACTAAAGATTGCCATTGGGAGGGTATTACAGGAGTAAGAGATTATTTCTTGAGCACCACAGTATATAAATCCAGCCTTCTATTCATTGTAAAAAATAAGACAGAGAGGTGCTGAGTCAGTATATCATAGACTCATAGAATGGTTTGGGTTGGAAGAGACCTTTAAAGATCATTTAAGTCCAAGCCCCCTACCATGGGCAGGGACATCCTTCACTAGATCAGGTTGCCCAAAGCCCCATCCAACCTGACCTTGAACACTTCCAATGATGGGGCATCCACACCCTCTCCGAGTATCATAGAGAAGTACAGACAGATACCTGTTAAATATATTGCTTTTAAAAATCTGTCTGATCCCACATGTAGTGTTATGTATGCCACAGTCAAGAATTAAATAACAACAGGGAGGAAAGCAGCAGTGAAAAACTGGTTTATGTGCCTGTCTAAAAACGCAAAGGCTGACTCTGAAATTAATCCTTTCTTAAACAGCTTTTCTTTTCTATTCTTTAGAGCAGGTTTTTATTCTGCTGGAGGAGAGGCATTCAGCAAATCTACACACAAACACACTCTTTGAATGGTAATGGAAGAAACCAAACAATTTAGTCTCATAGTCATCTAGCCCACTTTCTTGCCAAGGCAGGACTGTCCTGTAGAGTGCAATTTACATTCCAGTTGAAAATTAACATATCTTTCATTCGTATGTCACACAGAGGGTAAATCCAGAAGCAGTCGGTTTCCAATTTCAACACAAAAAATAGGTACAAAAATGCCCTAAGAAATAGCCACTTTCCAAAAAGGGTACAAATGACCCTGTTTCTGCTAACATGTTTCTTATTTACTTCTCAGTACAGATTTTGCTGAACTAGTGTTACTCTCCTTAATCATAAACTTTGTATTTTATCATTTTGGTAAAAGAACAACCCATGTTGCTCTAAAATTTGCTCTCCAAGTATTCAGGGCTATGGGCTCAAAGTGACTTCATGATCATGGATGTTGAATACTTAAGTTCAGTGCCATTTTTATAGGAGACAGTGCCATAACTTCTTTGTAGTTCTTACTCATGTTAGAGATAATAATTTCTACTTTCACAACTCATAATTTACACTTGTCTATTAAAAAAAATATACTCTTAGAATATAACTCTCAGATAAGCCGAGTTAGACTTTTTATTTCAAAAATTTCACCCAATAAATTCTGGTAATGATGCTTCTCTTTCAGAAAGGGCAAAAGAAGAAGTGGAGAATAAGGAAAGCTTAATGTCATTCTACATGAGACACACCAAATATGACCAAAAAGGTCTGCTTTAAATTCCTTCAACTCTCTGCTACAATTTGACTTCATGCTTTGTTTTTAATAACTCTACAGTTCTTCAGCAATATAAAGCTCTTTGAAAATTATAACACTGTCATATGAAAAGCCTGTGAATTTACATTTCCCAAAGCCTCACTGCAAGTCAATTAAATGTAGTCTTGTTCTGCTAAAGAGTAGTTTCCAGGGTGCAATATATGTCTGTAAAAAAATTTCTTAAAACCAAGTCATAATTTCTGATTTTAAGACAGAAAATGCGTGAGGAGTGAAGAACAGCTGTTTCTTCCATTGGCCTCTATTATTTTTGTGCTCTTAGAAGGCAAACTTAACAGGTAAGAGTGAGGCAGCAGCTGAGCTATTTCCATAAACTGTGGATGTGTCAGACACCTCTCTCAATCCAAATATTCCCTTCTTCTTTCCCACATTTGTAGAAGACTTCCTAAGATAGTGCTATACAATAGGCTACTTACAGACCTGAGGCTGAGAACCTATTGCTCTAACATTTAAAGAAATAACTGTAGAAGAAATAAATGAAGCATAATTTCAACCTCCAGCTCCAGGTCCACAGTTGCTATAAACTCAAATCATCCCAAGTTCACAAATATGTTTGAGAAACTAGCCTGACCTTTGATTTTTTTTTTAATGAAACCTAGAACCATGCATTTGGTTTATCTCCTGTCAAGAACCACTTATAAAAAGCCATATGAAAGTGAATAATTATATTGCCATTTTAGAGATTAAGGAATATTAAGCAGATGTACACTCAGTACTCAGACACTGCTCAGACACTCAGTAATTAGTCGCCTGTCAAAATTGGAAGAATCTAATAAAAAACTGATTATTCAAAAGTACTTGTCTTTATTTCTATAACTTAACATATAATCTTGGAAACACTGATAATAAAATAACAGTAAGTATGCTATTATTTAGATCCCACCTTATCTGAAAGATCATAGGAAAAGGGGCTTGGGCGTTTTTTGTTTGGAGAGGTTTAGGAGCGGAGGCTGTTGGTTTTGATTTGTTTTCTTGGTTTGTTGTTTTTTAGACTCGATATCCAGTAACTAAGGCAAAGACTTTTTAAAAATTTTAATATCTTATTGAAATTGGAAAAAAAATTGCAAGCTGGAAAGTAGCTAAAGAAAATAAAAGTTAAAATTACACAGGAAAAAAAAAGAAAAAATATTGTGTCGCTAACCCTATTCAAATTTAAACATCCAACGTAGAAGCTGGAAAATGAATAAACAAAAATTCCACAAGTGATACGTGTGGAGGGATAAAAATTACTGTTATTATTATTGCATGATCTCTACTGATCAATTCAACTTTGTGAGGAGCCAACCAAAGTGAGAAAGCAGCACTTTGGCAGCAGCCGGTTGTAGTGAGCAGATCATTTTGAGAAAATTTTCTTATTAATTTACAAAAGTGATAAAAAAGAACAAGAAAAACACCCACTATCATAAAAAAATAAATTTTTATTTTTAGCAAAACTCTAATATAACCTAAAATAGTTCCTGTTACCAATATCCTGGGAACAGATCAAGGTTTTGTTTCCTTTGAGTAAGCAGAACAGTACCTGTAAAAAATGTGCGTTTTATTTTCTGTCACATTTTATAAGTACCCAAGTGATGAATGCACAGGGAAACCCATGTGAGAAGTATAACCTTCATACTTTTCTTGTAGTCACTTTTAGTGTTAGCAACTCTCCCAGCTCTAGTTTAAGAAAAGACATTTCTTATAAACTACTTCTGCAACTTTGAGAAAACAATCCCAGTAATCACTGTACATAGGAAATACGAACATCAAAGGAAATTGGAAAATTGTTTTACAAAGCAGAAGGACACGTTATGTTCAACCCTAGAATCCAAATTCTGCCCTCCTTTGCACTTAAATACTTCAGTGGATAATTTAGCTCCATTTTCCAGTTACTTCTACCTTAATCAAGTGCTTTTATGGTTTGGGAAAAGATGAGTAAACTTAGCTCACACTGACTTTGCCTGCAGGCCTGTCACATGATTAGAAATAAAGCTTTAAAAATTTGTCTACAGCTCTTGAATCTCATTATTACTGTATTACTTAATTATTACTGCATAATTATTTATTAATTATTACTGTATTATTACCAATTAATACAGAATACCTTGAGAATATTGTGGTACATTTTATCTGGGAGAATGTTGAATTAATTTGCCAAATGACTCCACAGGACTATGCTAGAATTCCACCTGATATTAATGCTTCTTGCACCATAACTCCTGGTACTTGATTTCCCTACCAGCGGTTAGTAAAAACCCTGCAAAATTAAGCACTGCTACAGGGATTCCTCAGCAGACTGTTCCAAACACAACTGGTTTCTTAGAAGATTTTTTTTTTTTTTTTAAATACATTTATCTTCTTGGCCTGTTTCCAAGCAAAAAGAGGATACCTAAATATCGTATATTTAATAGTAGCAGAAAGGCATTTCTAGGAATCAGATCGCAACTGCAGGCATGACTCCAAATCCCTCATTTTTAAAAAGTATTTCTTTACTCAAGTAATGATTTCCCATGCTATATCACCACTGTACAATCATTTACTGTTGACAAAGTAAAGTTCACTGTAAGATAAAATTCCTGAGGAAGAGGAAAACTAAACTGCCCAAGATTTGAGTGCTACGTACATGCTGCATAACAATGGAGTATGTATACTAAACTGGCTCTTAATGAAGAGGAAGAAATGGGACTACAGCAAGTATTCACATCCAGATCTCCTCTTCCATATCCTGTGTTCCAGATACAATGCAATGTTAGTCTGTACTCGGATATGCAGCTCTAAAATCAAATTGTAGGTTGCAGTCCACAGTGTCATGAGCAAAATTCAACTTCCTTCCTCTTAAAAAAAAAAATCAAAACTCAAAAATAGCTAATACTCTACAGAACAAAAAATATTATTCATTGGATTGACAGGGCAAGCAAAAAGTATTTCCCTCATTCTTGGATTGTAGAGGATTTTCTTTCAGTATTACTCTTCTAGCCTCTAGTTATCCCAGTGAAACATCTCCTGATGGTTCCCTTTTACACACTGAAAAAAAATAAGCCTCGCAAAACATCTTACACACCATTCATGCATAAGCATTTCCACTCTTCTCTCCCCCCTCCCCCTTCTTTCCACATACAGATAACATTATTTTCCTCTTTGGTCTTAGAAACAGAATGCCAAAACGAGACTCCCTGAAGCATAAGGTAAAATTTACACCAGGCGCTGAAGAAGGGACAAGAATGCAGAGCCCTGCCAGATGAGTCATTACCCTACAGAATCTTCCCACATTTCTCTTCCCATCCCTTCTTCACTTTCATGGGCTTTGCATCAATAAACTTTCAATTATTTTCTGGACAGCAGAACATCTACGCCAGTGCTGAAAATATGTCTGCTGCAGAGTACCAGGATGCTGTGATGGTGGCCAGGACATTTTCATGGGACATAGTTTAAACTCCTGAGACAGGAAAATCTGAGCAGAGATCTTCAGTGCTTTTTACGAGTTCTTTGGTATGAGGAAATTGCAGGACCCCCACCCCACATTCCACTGTGCTTCATAGGTAAAGGAGTTGATGAATCCAACTCCTGTAGAAGATTCAAGGCTGTAAATCCCAAAGGACTTTCATACTATACTTCTCTGCTTCTCACAACTCAGGAAAGAGCCAGGTTTGAAAGCACACCTTTGTCATCAGCTATGCTTACAGAAACCAAGAGGTATTCTGGGTGAAGTTTCAGCTTTCCTCTTTGGTCATCTCAGAACAAACATAACCACAATACACACATGCAGACCATGAGTGTTTCTGATCTAAGCCCCAATAGCTGATACAAGTTTGATTCTTGGGTAACTTTTTACCCTGTTGAATACATAAAGCTGGCTATTCCACCTCATATAAACTGGTTTTGGAATAATTACTTATCCTCAGAAGCTTTCAGTCTCTGTTTCTGCTTATCTTATTTCTTTGTGTCTGAATACATATGTGCAGAAAATTGGGAAGACAATTATTACTCAGGCTTGAAGATGAATGATTTACCATATTTTGCTTCTCCAATTACTTTAGAAAATCCTTCAATATTTCTTTATGTAAGGTGGCAGGGAAGTTCCCTCTCCTATCTATCCAGAGTATATAAATAAAAACATCACTCTAAAAGGTCACATTGTTATATTTACAGTCTGCAATACGTCAGCCTGCAATATGAAATTCTTGGAAACTTTGATTAAAAAGTGAAAATGCATGTACAAGCTCACAGAAGGGGAACACCATATAGAATTATCATCTGTGCATACTCATGCATACACACTCTCTGAAAGAGAGTGAAGAAGCAAAAGAACATGTTTCCTCAGAGAGAAATGGCACATCTTATTTTCAAAGTGAAGGCAGAGCCTTCCAAAAGTATAATGAGAATTGGTCAGGTAGAGGTCATTTAGGATTTATAAGCTCTACCCTAGAGTGTATAAGAACAACAAAGCTAACGAAGACTAACTATTCCATTACAATTCTTTAGTGTTAGCATATATAGTTCATTATATATGAGTCCATGTCTCAAGCTTCATTTTACAGAAATGGTTATAGCCCCAAAGAATAAGGACCCAAAAGTGAAAAAGCAGAGAATCGGGGGCGGGGAAGGGGGGAGCTTGTGGGGTCAGTTCTGCTTCCTTTAAGTAAACAGTTATGCTACTGAGTCATTATAAAACCTTACCATTTTCACCTAAATTTACATAAATAAAATCTTCCAACTTTTTCTTCCATATGACTGTTTACCATACTACAAATATAGATTTGCATATTACCTGCCTTTTTTGCATTTGTTCTTTTTATATTAGGTTACTTTATTCTCAGGAATATGCAGAAGAGTTAGAGAGAATTCCAGGAACAAAAATAGTACCTGAATTCATAATGAGACAGGAAAATTTATGTGCAATAAGATCATCAAATAATGATTAAGAGTGATTGAGCAGCCACAATCACTCCTTAAATGCAAAAGGGAAAATGTTTTCTAATAAACGCCCATAACAAGATTATTTTTTCTAAGAATCCAGCAGTAAACAGCTATCTATGCACCTTTCATTGGCAGTATCTTTATTTTGTAACCTGTGCTTCCAAAAACATTTGAAGAATCAATTGCAATCTGCAATTCTACTCTCATTTAAGTAATAAATAAATCTGCTTTAGAAAATATCTTCCAGTATCTCCCGGGCTGCTTTTTGCAGCCTTTTCACTATTGAATACTATATTCAGTTTTTATCACTGTATCAAAATCTTGGTATCATCTTCTGAAAGTTAAGGGGTGCAGAATGAGTGTGTGGTGGTTCTACTGCAAAACACGCAAGTACCAGGTTACCCTCAGATACTGGAAATAGTATCTGTGTTTTTAAAAAAAATATTACCATTTCAGATAAAAAGAGAGCCTGTAAAAGAGTTTTTTTAAGCAGCAAGTAGGAAAGCAATCATGATAATCACTACAGAGAGGCTAACCTGCCTTTCACCTACTTACGCTGTTCATGGACTGAAACAGTCTTGGTAGGGATATAATCAAGTGCTTCTTTGAGAAACTAGAACTAATTTTCAGAAAGATTATTTGTGACTATTTCCTGAGAAACCTGAAAAACTCTGTGGGTTTCAGGAAGAGCTTGACACTTGGCCCACATTCTTCAACAGATTATCAACACACGCAGGACTGCTTGATATCTCTGCACGGCTCAAGCACTTATCATCATCTTTAAAACAAAACCATTCAAAACCATATTCTCACCAAGCACTGGAGACTCAATGCTGGTAGGGCATGGAAATTAAACAGACAAAGGTTTTTATCAACCATGGGAAACCAATGCTAAGAGCTTAGCTCTTACTCCAGGGAACAACAAATCACCAGAAGATACAGACTGAAACCCTTCACAGGAATCCTCATACGTCCATCAGTTTAAGTTACACCATACATGAATTGAATACATCTGAATATACGTTTTTATATATATGTATTTGAATATATATCAAAAATATTTGCTTTTTTAATTGCAAATCCTACAAACAGGAGTCAGTGTGAAAAGGGCAGCTCTGGAAGCTGCAGATGAGATAAAAAAAAAAAAGAGGCAGAAATGGCAAGCAAGTTACTAAAAAAGAGTTTCTAGCTTTGCATTACTTCCCGTGGATTTGCAGTGGGGTTGGAGGTATTATCCAGGCAACCTGTAGTGGCCGCAGTGGTTTTGCAACAGAATGCTATTGTGCAAGTGAAGTACTGCGCTGAAGTACTGCAAGTATAGAGAAACTGGAGGTTTACTTTTTACATGCCATTTTCAAGCATCTCTCTTGCCAAATTAAAGGGCTTGGCAGGTGATTAAATAGTGGCCTGAGGCTGTACTTAAAGAAAAATGTGGCATGGGCTGCATGTCAGCTGCAAGGCAAACACAGTCTTGAGCAGCTGATCATGTGCCACCCTAGGACTCAGTGTAGTTGAGGTAATCTGAACCAGAAAAACAGCATTTATAGGGTGCAGACAGTGTTTTTCCTACACATTTCAGCAGGCTCAAATACTGTGCTGTGTAGCACAAGAGAAAAGCTTTCCCAGTCAACATTCACTAGGCTGATTTATATAACAGGCCTTTCTCACGCATGCATGTTATTCTTTAGCATCATTACTATTAAGTTACCAGATCTTTTAAAGCTGCTCGCTAATCAAAAACCCACCAGGACCATCCATTTGCAGCTGAAAAATATAGTGTCAAGGAAACTTCTCTATATATTGTGTGAGGAAGAGACACTTCCTGCAGCTTTGCTGCCTTTGAGAGGCAGGCATGCCAAGTGCTGACAAGAGAATGAATAGAGCCAGTCATGCTAAACATGCATCCTATTGTTTCGGGCTGTGTCAGTCAGATCCACTGTCAACACATTTTCTGTTTCTCCCTCTGCCTCCCCCCACCACCATCTTTTGTTGCTGTTGTTGGCAACTTACACTCATCCCGTTGGATTCAAGAAGAATATGCTGCGAACCATGCTGCATCTGCCGGAGCCACTCTTTTAAAGAAACACATGCACATTTAATTTAATTTTTTTTTTTCAAAAGGACTCCAAAAATAACCCCTTAGGAAGCAGGAAGTGTTTTTCCCCTTTTGAAACTAAACCAGTCTCTTGGGGAAATGAACTGCGTTCCGTCCTCGCTACAAGGATGAGAGAATTTCAAAAGAAGGTGCTGGCTGGGGACGCACACCTCTCCAATGAATGCATGTGTGTTGCCATACACACACATATACATGTATACACCTCGGTGTGTGTCTATTATTATTGCTTTACAATGACTAGGTTCTGAAGAGAGCAGTATCCCAAAATTTGATCATGCTCTTTTTAGAGATAGGCAGCCTGACTAGTCATTTGATCAATAACTCAGCCTAAGCCAGCTCTGTGTGGGCAGAAAGAGCTCATGTTGAGTTAGAAACCTCAACATGGGACATGCAAGTTGGGATTCAAACGTGGGCAAAGTCTGAATGCCCTACAGGTATTTCAGACAATTCCTATTATACCATTTTTAATGAAAAACTGCAGCTTTTCTACTTTTTTTTCACATCCAGGTAAAGAAATAATTCTTTAAGCCAAAATAAAATGTTAAAAAATGAAATTAAACTTAATGAATGCTAATGAACACTGTTTTATCTTGTCAAGAGTTTTATAAATGATGAGGTGAACGCAAGGGAAAAAAAAGGTGTTATCCTCTAGGAGGATATTTTACCTGCAGTGTCACAAATGGACATATTTCCTGAAAAAAACACTGTCCAGGACTTCAGTAAGGTCTGGACCTTATTTAGATGTTTTTTTCTACTGATAAATGAACATGTGGGTAAACCATCCCTCAAAAAAGCATGAGGCCTAACGTAGATTCAAGCTCAGAACGTCTGGAGCAAGGACAGTGACTTGCAAGACATTAGAAGTCAATCACAAGCCAGAAGGCAGCTTTGGTTTTGTTTCACTTTCAAAAACAGATTAAAATGGCAACTAGCCTTGAGCTTAAAGAACAACAACAAAATGCACGCACACTGCAAACTGGTTCCTTTCAGGTTTCCCCTTAGGGAAAGCAACACATTTGCCAGTGTAGGGAATGCCATCTCTTGCCTTCCCTGTGGCCAAGTACAGGAACTGCCTAAAGAGGTGCTTATACTGCAGCCACTATGAATGAAATCAAAAGATGATAAAAAGATAAGTTACCAGGGTTCTGGCCTACATACGTTTGAAGGAAGACTGAAACTACAACCTACTGGGAGAGGCTGTCACAAAGCGATGGATGGCAGAAAGTCACCCTGCTAGGCAAAATAGGAAAGACTGCGATATCTATTCTTTATCAATCACACAGACTGCACCGCAGTTCTCTTTTTAACCCTCAAGCTTCAGGAAGGAAGACAGGCTTCTAAGGACCCCTAGGTTATTGCAATGACAGGGAATCAAATGAGAAATAAATGATGTCAGAGAAAGTAGGATGAAAAAACCCAGAGGTCTATCAATCTCTTTCAGGAAAGTTTGGGCACCCGCAAAACGAAGATAATATTTTCTAAGCTGCAAGATATCCTAGAAATGACATCCAGAAGTTGAATAAACAGCATAGCTCCTCCTAGGAGGAGGGAGGGAAGGAGATGTTCACTTAAGGTTACAGGATTTAACAGGCTTCCCCAATCAGCAGGTTACACATCAAGAGATTTTTAAACTTTACTACTGTTTCCCAACTTTATGCTGCTTCTGATGACACCACTGAAGTATGAAAGATTTGCTAGATTATTGACTACTCCCATCTTACTTCAAACTCTACAAATTTATGAAGAAGTAGGAAAAATTAAATGTCTTGCCAAGGTTGAGTTCTTTGACAAATGTTTTGAGTGGTATTAAAAGACTGGACAGTGCGTTCTGCATTGATCACGACCCACTGCAAACGATTTAAAAAAAAAAAAAAACAACAACAACAAAGCAAAAAAACAACAAACAACAAAAACTGCTTGTATTTTTAAGGGATTATTGAGCAAAATATCCTGAAATTTCACCATCTCAGAGTTTGGAAACAAAAGAACAAATTCCCCTTGGCAATTTTTCCACACCTACATGCTTCAAGTTTAACTTGCTACCTGGGTAATAGCATTGATTACCAAATAATACCATTTTCATCCTGTGGGAAATGTTCCTGAAAAAAATTTGTTATGTGACCTCAGCCTATAACACAATCAAGCGAGGGTCCTCTTAAAAAGTCTCATTAACTTCTTCTCTAATCTTGGTTTTCAGTGTTCTGTTCACTGATGCCTGGATCCTTTTTTGCACTCTCTCTTCTCATCTCCTCTCTTTCCCTTTCAGCCTTAGCTCCAATTTTTTTCTCTGCTCCATTTACCACACTATCTCCCATCTATTCCTAACTTCATCCGCTAAGCTTTTCCATTCCCTTGCAGTCTCTCTCAGGAACATGTTTTTCAATCATACCTATAAATCCTAGTCTGCCCTTAGAATACAAATACCATGCTTAAAAATGAAATAGGAAAAGATAACAAATTAAGTCTAATCACTTCTATATGTTTTCTATTTTCCATCCCAAACTTTTACTCTCAGTTACACATTTAAAGTGACTTCTTCAAAACAAAGCTATTTAAAAAAAATTGTGACTTCAGTTTCCCTGGTTTCCAGCTGTAGTATTACCTTAGAGTTGCATATCTATTTATTTTCCATGACAAACCCTAATTGCTGCGCTCCTTCTACATCCACTTTCTTGCAACCTAAGCACAAATAAGTAGGTGAAATAAATGGAGGTTACAAGAAAGGAGTGTAAGCATTAAGAGAAAACTCTATTTTTATAAATCAACCCAATTCAGAAGCCTACATCAGATTTAAATCAACATAGTTAAATTATCATTGGCTGCTTGCAAATGGAAATAAGAGCAGAATAGGTCATCATTTATATTTTGGCCCTATGTTTTGAAAGAAAAAATAACAGTTTTTCAAAGGCTTCTGATAACAGTCACTTTCTAATCTCACAGAAATTGTATGAAGATAAGTACATGAAGAACTGTGCCACCTTTGAATACTACAGTGGTTTGGGCTAAGTATCATCCATCACCATTGGAGTGCTAAGGTGGAATTTGTCTTGACCTCAGATTTGTCTAGCAACTCAAAATCAGTAAATGTCCATATTCTAAGGTAATGCAAATGAATCTATCAAAGTGAGAATTCAGGAAGTCAGGAAACCTTAGCCTGGATTCCTCTCTGGGGCATTTGCTTGCTGTTATCATCCAATAGCTAAAATCAGAAAAGCTTTAGCATAGTTATCAGTTTTCTTTTTCAGAAGTGCACTAGGCCAGACCTGCCCCATATATGAACTTCTAGTGATTGCATACTTGCCATTTTACCAGAAGAAGATTTTTACTTGTAATAATTACTGTTATGACATCCTGCAGCATTGCTAATCTGATGTTACAGGTTAGCTCAATGATTCCAATATTAGGTATTAATAACGAAATAAGTTGTAAAGATTTTTATATAAAGACTTAGTAACATGGAGCATACATTTTTACTTATTCTAGAAGGACTTCAAAATAACATTTTTACATCATTAGACTTAGTCTGGCTTTATTTAATTTAAGTAGAAATACTACGTTAAGACTGAAATCAATCAGTCCCAATGCAACAGCAAAAATTTCTATCATTTTGCAGACATGCTGCTTCCAATTTCAGAGATGTCATTTCTCTTTTCTGAGAACAATGGTGCTAATTACAATATGCAATGAAGAGCATCTGGAATCTAAAAATCAACTTATGCCTGTGTAAAGACATCCATTAGCTTCACTGGGCATTGAATCAGGCTGTTGCTACGGATCGGTCAATATAATTCTCCTCAATGTGTCAGACATTAATGAAGTTAACATGGAAAGAACAGCACACAGCAAACAGCTGATGAAAAATTGCCCAAAGCGCTCACCTACCGCTGAAGCCTGCCCATCAGACACAATTTCATAACCTTCTGAAAAGCTTTCAGACTCCAGACAATATTCCGTTGCTGTCATTAGAAGTGTATTCAGTGACTTTTCTTAATCCATTAAAGGTTAGTAGTCACTGTTATTTCTGGTTACCAAGAGGGAGCATTCTGGCACTGCTTTACAAACATTGATTCCAAATGGGAATTTTTCAGCCCAAGCTTATGAAAAGTTTCATTCTCTGCTGTCTACAAAATCAAAGTAACAACAGGATAGAACTTTACCACCTCCCAAGTCACCCCTCCAGCAGACAGAAGAGATCAAAAATTCACGTTTCCCTTTCCTCCTGGGGGCATGCTGCTCTAATAGAATTTGTGTCATCAGCTTGGACACCCTGCATTGCATAAATTTCACCTCCATTTCCACTCATTTAGGAATAGATGATTTTGTTGAAAAAGTCATGTGTGTGTATATATATATATATATATATATATAAAACCCAGGTACCATTAACCTTACAAAAGTGAACTTGCCTTTGAAGACAAGCTTTTAGATTCCTCTCTAACTCAACAGCTACTAACTTCATTGAAAGCCTAGTAATATTAACCTTTGCAATCAAGAACCTAGAGTATTCTGGCCTACTGATAACGTACTAACACAGATGGAAAGAACTGCAAGTCAGTCAGCCTATAGCCTCAAGTACAGGGTACTAACTCAGAGTATATACTTCCCCAGCCAGATAAACCAAATGAAATATTAAAACAGGTGTAAGCTGTTAAAGCTTCTAGTATTCAAATTGCCTCATTTAGATACCAAATAATCTTTGGAGCACTGCACCATGCTGTCTGGAACACTTCCCTTGCTCTGCCCCATGTCTGACAGGTGTGAACACAGACTCGGCATTTTATTTCCTAATAAGAAAGGATAACGTGTACTTAACTTCATGTAATGGTCTTAGTAAAATCAGTATTGTTCTATTTTTTAAAGTGAGGCATACGCTTGTATGCAAGCAGTGTTTTTAGAAGGTATTTGAGATGTGCTCCATTCACCTTTTCTGTGTGAGATTCTGGGCACTCAGCACCTCTAACCATCAGATCAATATTGCGTGCTAAACAGTTTCTTTGTCAAAGGCTCCTCTGTGCTAGCACAGTCAAGAAAGTTAAGATCAACATAAGTAATTCTAGTGTGCAAAATTTCTGGCAGACTATACTTTCTTCTTCTACACAGCTATCTTCCAGTAAGGACTGAGTTACAGCAATTTAGTCTCTCTCATTTCATTTAGGCTCATTTTTCACTCTCTTCTTGCTTTGATTCACCTTAACTCTGTTTCCAGCCAAGAACAAGTAGCTGCAAGAGATGTGTTTCTGTTCCACAGCAGAGCTAGCTCACTGCTGGTTTGATTCCCCTAAGTCAAGTCTTCAAGGACAGATTCTGGGGAATACTTCCACAGTGCTAGATTCTTTTGGGGTTTTATTTTTATCCTTCTTGCATCGTTGTCCAGTATAGGTGTGGCAGTACTAAGACCACCTCGTGCACCTCTTAAAAATTTACTTTGTCTTACAGAGGAAATGCAGAACATCTGGAACAAACTGATAGGTCTTCAGATGGGAAGAACTTGAGTAAAAATGTTACTGAACATAAAGACTAGAGAGCTCTGGCACCTTTGGGGAACTTTTTTCTTGGCTGAGAAACACTGAGCCTAATGATTGCAAGATCTGTGCTCTGCATCTGTAGGGCATGGAGGGGTTTCAAGGAACTGAAAGCAAGTTTTCTCCGCTCAGAAGAATGAGGGGTCAAGGCAATGAAAAGCAGACACCCACTACTTCCAGAAAAGGGCTCATAGATTAAAGGAACATAGAGGTGAAGGAGATCGGCCAGGAGTAGATTTGGATGGTGACAAAGAATAAACCCTGCAATCATTCAGGCCAGTTGCCAAGCATGCAGAAAAAGAATTGGCAAAAAAGCAAGCAAGTTTCTGATGGTACCTACTTTCCAGTAGGAACGTTTCTGTTGGAACCCTGCCTGGTTTCTATGCAGTTTTAATCACTATCAGTTTCTTATCAAAATTGAAATATCTTGCAATTGGCTGGTTTCTGTAGAAAACACTAACTCTCATTTTTTTTCTTTACTCTAAATGAAAGCAAACCTGATGCTGACTGTAGTTTACCAAGCTTCTAACGACTCAGTGTGATTCAGACAGCTCCGGGTTAGAAATATCTTTCTGCCCTCACTGCAAAACTATTTTCCCTTTTTACAGAACAGAATCAGACTGAGACTGCATTAAGGTGAACAAGTACAGCTTTAACTGACACAGCACACTATTCTCTATTCAGTAAATCCCAAAGATGTTTTATGATTCTGAAACAGCAGAGTCTAAATTACCAGGTTTTCCTTCTAGCTCAAGTAATAAAGGTTCATGTTTCCAGACAAAGGGGCCAACAGCTCGCTCTCTCTTCGGATGACCAGACCACGGAACATTATTACAGTTTGAAGATCTATTAACCTCTAGTCACAGTTACTCATTTACAAACACACTGTATTGAATGAATTTTCTTCAGTTAAAAAAGGTTGATGTTCATTTGAAAAGGTGAGTGCCACTTTATCAGTGTTACAAACACACTATATTAACTGTATCTAAAAATACTGATGGGAAAAAAAATCAGGTATTCTTTTATTCCTTTCATTAACTTTATGAACTACACATAGTTCCTTACACAGTAATTGTCACACCTCTTTTTATAGTCAGGAAGTCAGCTTTCATTTTCATTGGTATATTACTATTTTAAACAACACAGCAAGGGAGATAAATCACATGAAATTGCATTTATAAGAACACAACAAAATTGGCAGGGTGACCCAGAATCCGTTATTGAAACCACTATGAAATTGATCTCTTTGAAAATGACAAGATTTTGAATTGTCAGCATCCCTTTAAAGTACTACTTTCCACCAGCACTTATAAACACCTGTTATAAAGGCACAAAGAAAGAATTACATTGTAAATTAATGTCACAGTAAGGTTAAAAGGGGAATCGAAGTTAACAGTAAAAGAAAAAAAAAAAAACCAGAGCACAAGTAATCAGATATTCAATATTAGCCAGCCCCAATAAACAGAAATGGTGAATGTTTCCATATTGCTACTTTCATTAGACCAGCAAACTGCATAATTTATGTCCGAGACAGGAAAAGCTTTGCCACATAGTAAATGTGGTTTTTCACAAGCTTCAGAGAAGGTAGTTTTACCAGCTTATATAATCCTTCATTGCTGTTTTAACAGTATAAAAAATTATAGTCAGACATAATTAGTCTACTGTTGAGCTATCTAGATGTCTGTATACTTGAGGATCTTAAGTTATAACTTGTGTGATCACCTGGGATATATTGTTGATGGTTTATTTTAATCCAAGTAAAAATGAAACACAGAAATTGATGTCAATTATTCAGGCCTGATTGCAGCCAAATTTTGAGGGGTTTAACATGATCTATGAAGCCCTGGTGGCATTTTTTTTTTTATCACCACAAACAAGGAAGAGTAGCTAAAGATCTGTCCTTCAAATTCAGTTGCTTATACTGGTTCTGTGTAATAAACTGAAAATAGTACAGAATCTGATTTTGCTGTTCTTCAACTACACAAAACTTATAGCTACCTCCTCCTGCAGAATGTTTCCAAAACATCAAGTTATCTTCATTCACTTACAATAAGCTGCACGCCCTATTTACAATATGTAACCATATAGGATTTCAGCTTCTATTTGAAAGAATAAAATAACGCTCAAAAAAAAAAAGGAAAAGTGCAGCCAGAAGACCTACACTTCTCATTCAGATGTTAACCAACTCACAGCATTTCAGGGCAGTTCGCCCACTGATAAAGAAGAGGTTTGCCAACAGATTACAGCATGAAAAAGTTCATAGCGCTTCAGTTCTCTCATACACTTTATTAATGAACTAAAAAGGCCTTTATTTTCCAGTTAACTGTGCTGTTGCGGCATGTGTCTTTCCCATTAAAATGTAATTCAGACAAGAGTAAGGCAAACACCTGCTACCTGCCAAACACAAAATAACCAGCATAAAACTCAGCTAACGTCTCTTTCTGCATTGCAGAATGCGTGCAAACCCTAGAAGGGGAAAACTGCAGGATTCACTCAGATATAATTGGCTCTTCAATGGGTGTATATTAATAAAAAAAGAGGGTTTATAGAAAAACCTTATAGCAAAAGGTTTGTAGAATTCAGTTCATGAGGATATATTTTCTCTCACTCTACAGCCTAGAAGACTGTGTAAATCCTCACCGTAACATATAAAAACAGTTTAAGAATGGCTATGGTTGGGTTATCCAGATCATGGGTAGCCTTCATTCGCTTCATTCGCAAGCCAATGTCAGAATTTTGGTCTCTTGTCATATTAAAAAAAAAAAAAAAAAAAAAAGCTGTCAGTCAAACCAGAAAGAACTTGGGTACTCAGCTTACCTGAGCACTACCATGACTGCTAATGGTCTGAGAAAATGGTTCTTCTCAGTGCTATGTCTCTTGAATACTTTTGTCACTCAGTTGGTCCAAGAACGGATCAAGAATGCAACCCTGCATGGGTACTGCACTTAATATTATGGCTGATAGCCAACAACACTGACCTCTAGAGATGAGCCTGGAGGGCAGACATGCCTTTTTTAGAACAAAAAGAGCTATTTCATTGCGTGTACAAGCAGTCCTGCTGTCAGCTCTCTCTTCCAATTGCCTGCCACAGGGTGTTAGAACCAGAAGCCCTTACAACTGCATTGAATATAAAAGTACTTATGTCTGGGGCATGTACAGCTTCAGGTAATGTACAGCCATGGTCACGTACATGGTAACGTACAGCCTATGCTACCCATCTCTGTCTGATTCTTTTTCTCTACATTTTTGCCAATTAACAAAATAGGTGTGGCATTAAGAGAAGACCATTGTATTATAAGTATATATTAGCACATACCTTCTTCAAGTTAAGAATGCTTGTCTCTCAAAACTGTCTTCAGGCAGGAACAGAAATCTCATTTTTAGGGAAGCCAAATCTTCAACTGGCTCTACCAGCTGCTTGTTAAGTTACTGCACTGTCACTGGTACCAGATAATATGCTCTGAACAAACAACTCAAAAGGTGGAAAATTCCAATCATAAAGATCATCTTAAAGGTCAGATGAACAAACGGCAGACAAATCTCTTCTTCCTTTTTCTCTCTTCCTCAACAAAAAATAGCTTATCATTGACACCAGTAAGTGATTAAGGATGATAGCAGTCTACTATAATAGGTAAAATTTTGGACCTCTCTTCAGGTTAACAGTCAGGTGGATTGGATGGGTCACAAAGAAATTTGTTGAAAGGGTGGTTTGCATGCATCAATTAGAGAGGGAAATTGGAGCAACTCAGTTTGAGAATTAGCTAATGATTTTTGTCTGAGAAGCCTGAAATGTAGATAAACAAGAAAAGAAAAAAGAAAGAGCAATATAGACTTTAAATGCCAGGAGATTCTGTAACACCAAACACAAATACTTAACAACATAGAAACAATAGTCTGCATGGATTTAATTCCTATCCTATTAATTGCATTAACATAAATCAAAGAAACTCATTTGGTGTGAGGATATGCATCATAAAGCAGAGATGCCTATATCCTATCTAAACTTACGTGGTTTTGTAATTAACATGTCTAACTTGTGGTAAATATTACTGTAATGAATTCTCACCTGCAAAGCTCAAAAACTACAGCTTACAGTCTTAGGCAGCAAGACAAAAAACTGACGCCTGAATGGTAGGCAAAATTTGGTTTTGATGCCTGAACACTACCTTCTAACCAGAAATAAATGACCCAAAATAAAAAAATAAAATTAAAAAATTAGAATTAGGCTCTCCTTTACATAGAAATACTTCTATAGATCTGCATTAATCCTGCATGAATATTGTAAAATCTTTCCCTGTGGGTGTTTTCTGTGGGATGACCCTGTGCCAAAAACAAGAGGGTAAAAAAACGATAGCTGGAACTCTGTGTAGCATGGGAGTGCTAAAAGACCAGAGCTGTCCATGGGGACCAGGAATAGAAAAATGCTTTTCTCTACTGTTCAGTGGTAAGTAGTGGCCCTTGTACTTGCTTCCCCATCCAAACCAGACAATGCTTGCCCCTGTCATAATTGGAACTGTAAAGCCAAAAGAACATTTTCTATTTAGCTAGCTTTCTGATGTCAACAGTGTTTCATGGGGATAAGGAAGACTGTTGGGAAAAAAACAATCATAATATAGTGCATTGGACTTTACAGGTGAGGTGACTTGCTTATTTCTGAGGAATCATTAGCATGATTGGGCACCAGTATATTGTAACAACAACAAATAAAAAATTCACATCCAAACTTTCAAGCAGGAAAAAAGGTGCCATTGGTGGGGGCCGGAAACCTTAAATACCAGAGACCTTGATGATACTGCTTCTACTACCACAGAAGGAAATAAAAGTCAGAGAGTTATAATTGAGATCTATTTTCTTAGCTCCTCCAGCAAAATGTCAGCAAACTGACTCAAATGACAGTGACAGTTGCTAAATCTTTCTTCAAGGAGTAGTTCAAACTATCACTGTGAAACAAACAGGACTCTTGTGTTTTCTATACTGATGCTCATTGCCTTTCTACTGTACGGGTTTTGTTCTGTTATGTTTTGGCTTGGTTGGGTTTTTTTTTCCATTCATTTTCACTACAGACACACTGATGGGCTAAATTTTAGGTTGAGAAAAACAGTGAGAATGTTTCTGAGAGCTTTTGAAAAATACCAACAGAATAAATAAAATAGTGTCTTCATAGAGCTGTGTCTTGAAGCTCATTTCTTCCTGATCCCAGTACAGCTGGGAGATGATCTGCTATTCACTTGTAAGAAGGGACAGGGAAACATACAATTTTCTGGAAGACCACAAAAAACATTTGAAACTTCCACAAAGCTAGTGTTCAGGTAACTTTTAAGCGTCAGACTAGAAAGCCTGTAACCATCCCAGGGCTGACGTGAAGCTCCTGCTGCTGGCAGAGTGCCACAGAAGGTGGGCATACAGGATGACTGGCACCTGCAGCTTCCACACCCAGAAAACAAACTTTGGTTTGGCTGGATCCAAACCTGAACAGCATTAACACCTCTTTTAGCAGTCCCACAGACACTACTGAGGGGAGCCCGGCTTCCACCAAAATTTTATCGCAGCAATGTGCCCACCTCAATGTCCCAGATGCTCTCTTTCATGACAAGAGGCCAGGAGGGAGCTGGCATAACATTCAATGTCTGACAGCAAAGCACCCTGCCTTCCTGCAAGCCAAGATAGAAGTGCTTGATGATTTTTAATGACCTAGGCTACACTCTAACCTGGAAATCCAACAAATGCTTTGAAACACCAACCAGATTTAATCTGCTAAGTGCACCTGAGAGCAACAGTTCCCTGGATTTATACTTGACGTGAGAAGCAATGTCATACAAATACTATCATCTGCTGTGATTAGCTTAGTTGTAGCTATTCTACTCTCCTGCCATGTCTCAAAGTTTTTCAAGAACATGTTTTCCCCAAACAGTGCCAGTCCTTCAGATTTAATGCCTTTGTTTGGACAACAATCAGTCAAGAAAGCTTCTGAAGCCTAGGATGAAAATTCTGGTTGAGAGAGAGCTAAAGACTCAGTCCTGATTTGGAGCTGGATCCTTCAAATCTCATGTGAACATGATATTCCCTACTGGTTACCTCAAAATGCTTTTCCCTTTCACTGATTATTTTCTTCCAATATGGACTGAAAAGAAATACTATAGTAAGAAAGTTTTTAATGAATTCAAATGCCTGATTCTTGTCCACCCTATCTTTAAGAACTCTGGGGGCCAAGTCTGCTTAGTGCAGGTTTAACCTTGATGGTATTTGCAAGCTGAGAAAATCCCTTGGCAAAGATCTCCCCATTTTTTCACATGGATATCTGAGTGATATGCAGAAGTAGGAAGTAGTAAATGATTTATATCTTTCTGTATTTTAAAGTGAGTCAATAATGAGTCTTTCTGGAAAGACACAGAACAGCCTGAAAAAAAAAATTCTGTAGGATTTTTTTTCCTCAGATGAATATGTATTGGAAATCTTGTAAGAATTTTGTCTTCAGAAGCTTGAAGAAGTGATATTTGACTTAAGCAAGAAAGTGACTTTTGTTCAGGTTTCTTAAATAATCTGTTTTGGTGAACACATATTTAACTCAGACATCTGGCAAAGCAGTTGGAAGGAAATCCTTGTGATTAAGGGCCAAAGTTGCTATGAGCACTGGGAAGATCTCCAGCAAAACAACTGATAAAACTGGTAAGAAAAAAAAAATTTAAAAAGAATCTAAACCTTCTAGGCCTACATAATAAAGAAGCAGAATAAAAAAAAAAATACAGCATAGAAACTACATTCCCCTCCTTTTGTTTCAAGTTATTTTCAGCTCTTTCTCTCAGTCTGAACACTTAATTTTTTTTTTTTTAATTATCAGTCTTTGGATTCAGATCAGGCTTAATGCCATCACAGAACAGTTCAGCCCTAAGGACACAGTAGTACATGGTAACACACTTTTCCTTTCCCTTCAAAAGAATGGCAGGAAACAAAACTGGCTCATCCTTTGAGTGTTTTTCTACATGCACCACCCAAGGGCTGAGTGCCTCATAGGATGAGCTGTTAAAAGCAAGTAGTCTCTGCTCTTATGTCTGTATTCCATTAAGGCATTTAGGTCTGTCAGAAATTAAATTCAGAGTCAACAGTCAAACACACTGTATGTAAATGTGAACCTGAACTCTTCAACCCAGCTGTATTTCAGACCGTGAAGAGGATGCTGCAGCAACTTAGCTGAATTGCACTTATCAAAACCTCATGACTATCTCTTGTTTAATTTAATTCTTAGTTGCTTATATTAATTAAAAAAAAAAAAAAAAAAGAAAAGAAAACCAAAACCAAATAGCTGTAAGAAAGCAGCAGGGAACTGCTTTTAACTGTTCACTCCCCCAGTTGTATTTCACCTTCTAGAGCTGTCTTTAAAACTCTTTGACAGCTGAGTTCAAGACTTTATAGGCTTCTAAGAGCTAACTGTTCAACTCATCCCCAAGATTTCAAACTGCTCATTGAAACAGGATGGCTATGGGCAACAATGAAAATAAAAGAGCGTGCTACAAACTGGTTGCTTGAGGGAAACCAAGACATCTTTGAGAAACTCAAATCCACTAATACTTGAAAAAGAAAACAGTTCTTTCTAGAGAAATTTTGAAAGTTATACATCAAGCTTATCATGCTCTTTCTCAATTTTTTTTCCCTTCCATCCATGCTTCTCACTGTATTTGCTTACCATAATTTCTTGTACTTAAATTAGAGGAAAAGATCTCACCGCAGTAACTACTTGCAGCTAGGAAAAACTGTGACCAGTGCATATTTCCTAAGGGGACTTTGGAAATCTATTACAGATGTCATGTTGCCTATATTACCATGTTGAAAAGCTCATCTTTGACTTGGTCTGTTTTTCTGTTCCGAGAGGATAATGGCACAGGGTAGAAGCAGACAGGAAACATTTCACTCGTTTGTCTGGATTTTTTTTTAAATTACTGGACTAACTCCCCATGTTCTAGATGAGCCCTCATGTTATTTTTGAAATGTAAAAAGCTTCTTCCCATAAACAGTAATTACCACAACATATATATATATATATATAGGTTGATATAACGTTAAGTAAAATCTGTATCTGAGTGCCAAGACGGAGGCTGGTTATGTGAGAAGGGAAACAAAAACCCAAGCAACATACCAGTCAACTATTCCAACAGACTTTAACCAATGGAATAGGCTTGACTGAAAGGTTTTGCCCACAATGCAATATACATAATCACAGGATCAAAAAACCACAGCACTTGCTTTGAGGTTTCAGGTCTGGATATGCTTGAAGGCCCTGAAGCAAGAAGACTTTCCTCTGCATTTTTAGCTCAGACATCTCTCTGTTGTCCCAACACTCAGCCCAAAGCAGCTATGAATGAAAATGACATTAAACTGAGCAGCTGTCAGCTAATTTGCACCAGATTATGTAATGACATATAATCTGAGATGCTTGGGCTCCTGGTAGTCACCCTATGAAAAATTGATACACCATTAATTAGTTCAGTTCCCGGATATTTGAAGGGACCGAAGCAACTCCAGAGAACAACGCTGGAAGAAGAGAAACAGAATAGACAACACAAACTTTTCAAGTACTAACAAGTCTCCCATGCTACAAATGAGAATCCAACCATCCCCAGGCATTAACCTGGTCAACAAGGAGCGAAAGGAGAGGACATGAGATTTTGATAGGTAGAAGAAAAAAAAAATTCTGAGGGAAGAAATGGACGCAACTGTATCTGGGAAACAAGAAGGGTCTGTGACCCAACATCTTACTGCTTTAGACAACAGTTTCTCAACAGTTCCTGAAATTTACACTAGTATTTATATGCATTTCTTCCCGTAAAAGTGTATTAAAACGTTATAGATACTTTCATATAAAACTCTAGGGAAATTGTCTGAGAAGACTGTCAGCAAAATTTAATTGAACAAATTCAACATTAATGAACAGCATGCAGTATATATTGATCATTAGCTGAGCTAAAATTATTTGCTCTGTAGATTTTAAATAGGTACATTTTATTCTATATTTTAAAAGCATAGTAAAACATTTACTGTGAGCTACACTAGGCACGAATCATACAAATACTGAGCTTTTGCTTCAGTGTGGTTTGCCCAAATGGAACTAGCTCCTTACGCTCCTCAGATTTAGTACGTGACTGCATGAAAGGGCCTTTTCTAATTTCTGATTTCTCTCTCAAGATGACCTTATAAAAAAATCCATATTTACTAATTTATTTCACTTTTATACTTTTAATTGTAGTTTCTGCCAATGTTAGGAAATCAGCACATAATTTTGCAACAATTGGGACCATTTCTCAACTTTTATCCAAAACGTAATATTTCTCAGGCCTCTGGGTTCTTCAGAACACCTGGAGAGCAATCAGAAACAATACCTAAAGAAAATTTACATAGAGAATGAAAAAAAGGATCAGAATACCTAATATATCTTATATATTATTGCTACTTTAAAGAGCCTCATCCTATTTTTTATCGTTGCATTTGCATTGACATTAAAAACCAACTTCTGCAGAGAATGTGCTACTAAGAAATGCAACCCAAAGGGAACTATTAAAATATAAAATAAAATAAAAGAGAAGCTGATTTGCCTGGGGATTGAAAATAGCTCTCAAGTTTAAGCCAAGATTCTTCTCCTGTAAAGCTGTATCTTAATTCTGACAGATTTCTCTATTAGATGGTTCCCCTAACAGTTTTATAATGCTTGTTCAAAGAACAGCCTGCAAAAGTTTGTTTCCTTTCTCTGCACAAGGCTTCCTTCTGTTTGCAACTGGCTGATTCCAGGGCCAGAATATAACATACCAGAAAATCTTAACTGAATCCTATAAACTCTGTAGGCCAGCTACTTCACTAGCTAAAAAAAACCCACCCCCAAAAAACCACCAGAAAACCCCAATATTATTTAACATGTGGGTTTATTTGGCAAATATCTAGTAACCAGAAACTTTTCAGCATGTTAATGAAGAAAAGGCAAAGCACAGCATCAGCAAGACAACCATCTTCTGAGCAATTGATACTAAATGGAAATCACTCACATACTAAAGTATGTTTGCTCTGGAGGGACTGCAGTATTAAGAAGAATAGGGAAAACACTATGGTGAACTGTAAATTATTTGTAGATTATTTATAGTCCTTAGATTTATTCCTTGTGCTGTTCTGAAACCTGTAAGTAAATTTAATGACTCAGAGTTTGTTGACATTGTCTTGTATGGCTTAACTAAACCAGATTTGGGGCCAAAATTTTGACTTGCTTCCTCTTTTTAGTGGTATGCCCTAGGAAAGGAATATTATTCTGTGCAGAAAGTCATGAGGATATTTACATCCGTGCATCATTTTAATAAAATGCAGTTTTAAAATCCCCAAATCTTCCAGTGTTGAAAACCTGAAGCTGAAAAAGCAGGAGATAAATGCACAGCTGAGTGTACAGTGCCTAAGCAGCGAGGGACACGTTGTTATGCAGCATTGCTAGAGCCCTCTCCACAACACATCATCCAGAATGGCAAATATTAGGCTATCCATGCCTCAAAGCACACAGCACTTTTCATCAAACCAAGAGTCTTGGCAATTAGAGATACTTAAGTAGCACTTTACTCTCTCAAGAGTTCAACAACACCGAAAAACATGCCACATTCATCATCACCAGATTTTAACTTTCTATGGTACTCTGCCATCTGTGCTGGTCCATATCTAAATTTGTAATTTTGGGTGATACAAAACAAAGATATACTCCACATTTTTTTGTCACAACACTAAGAAGGTCCACTGTTATTTGGATTTTTAATTGCGTAAATATTCTAACATGTAAATAGACATAAAATGGGAAGGGAACACAAACATAGTTGTATAAATGCACGCATGCCAGATAAACTGAGATACCTATGGCTATCATCTCTGTGCGCACAGCTAGAAAAACTGGACATGATTATGTATATATTGGACACATTATGTATATATTGTTTAGTTATGATCTTAAGAAGAGAAACAAACAATTAATGAACCACATGTGGGACAGGGCATAAGAAAATCCATCAGAAAATCTTGACAGAATTTTAATTATCAGGAGGCTTAATGCTATGCAAAAAGATAGTGAAGGTCACAAAAACAAATAAAATTGAGAGTATGTAAACAGTAAAGACCTAATGAAAATCAATAACATCTCAATATTTAAGGGTAAGTACTATGACTAATTTTGCAGACACGGTCCTATTAGGTTGATAAATTGTTCTTGTGAAAGTTACAATGACTGTTAACCTGTCACTTTGCTGTTTCTAGAAGCTTCCACAGTCCCAGGAAGATCATAAATTTAACCATAGATATTAAGTACTTGCACGGTTCACCGATATTGGTTAGTTACCTAGACCACCTGATTAATGTTAAAACTGAAACCTCTTTTCCATCAGCAGAACTTCATCAAGTGAACGATAGGTCAGTTCCCTTGATTTAAAAACATGGGGTTTTATCCTTCGTACTGAGTACAGAAAAGTTCAGGGCAATATCAAAACAGCCTCTACCTATAAAGTCTCCTCTGAGCCATAACTGTTTTATTTGCAGAAAGAAACCCAAGGTGCTCAGCTTAGAAACTCGACAGTAGACATGACTATGCATCTACAGAGTTCACCTATTAATATCTGAATCCATAAGGTGGCACACAAATGCCAAGTTACCAGTTAACTGCATCCAACAGATTGATAGATTTCTCTTCTCTCTCTCTCATTAGACCTGGAAGTTGATCTGTGTGTTGAATTGTACATACTAAACCCAGAAAGCTTATTTTATCTTGTAAAGGTCACGCAAGTACTCAAACTAGTATGAAAATTTAAAACACTACATTAGTGCATTTCATTTTCACAATTTATAATCTTCATGACTGATTTAGTACTATTTAAGAGTTACAAAGAAGATATTCATGAGACTGAAAATATCCATTAGGTTTGGATGACAGACTATGGATCAGAAGTCATTATTTGATTTTTTCCCCCCCTTCTTTACATTGGTCTTGTCTCAGACTTTTTAGTTTTGTATCTTAAAAATGCAGACTTAGCCCTAAGCAAGACAGCATAGAGTTGAGCATAGTGTCCATGATGCATTAAAATTACAAATCAGTTAATTTTATGTGCATGATACGCAACTGTGACTTAAAGAATCACCAGAAAACAAAGAGAAATTGATTAGCTGCAATATTGGCTTGAGAAAAATCAGATGGCACAATCCTGAGGTTGAAATACATTACACTTGCCTGGACATCCCTGCTAAACCTCTCTTTCCATCACAGGAGATAAATTAAAAAAAAAAAAAGAAAGAGAGAAAAATTATATGATTTGCCAAGGGTCATAAAACACATAAGTGGCTCAGTGGGGAACAGATTTAAGGAGCTCCAATGTAATTCTAAAACCATGAGTCAACAGTACCTTCTGGGTATGTGTTCACAAGGGATTGTGTGGTGCATAAAAAAAGAAATACATAATTTGAGTACTTGATTACTTGCTTTCTTCAAGAGCCAGCACAGTTTGTCCCTAATACTGAGAGTATGCTACACATATATACCTAGTTCACTTTGTCAACTAAAAAAAAAAAAAAAATATACGACAATCTAATGCAGATTTAAATTCAAATGATCTGCAATGGCAGATGATCATTAACTGCAGGTAGGATCAATTCCTTAAAGCACTTGCATTATGTAAGAACAAAGTTTTCTGGTCCAGGTTTTTTGTGACAGAAATGCCAGGATGCTGCAATTTTGACTGAGCAGCTAAGAACACAGAATTGCACTGGCAGAAAATGATATGGAAAGGTGCCACACAACTTTAAGCTAGAAGCATCCTATTATCAAGGAAACTTAAAATGCAAAGAACATGAACTCTCTGAAGGAGAACAAAAGTAAATTAAGTAAAGCCTGGCAGGCTTGTATCTTAGTGAAGCATGATAAATTTATACAGTAGGTGGAGACACCTCTTCCACAGAGCAAAGCAGAACTCAAGTAGCATCAAGCTGGCATCATCAGCGTCACTTTGAATTCAAGGGCCAAGGTAACCAAAGGCTACAAAGAAAGAAGTAATAGTTCTGGATTCAGGCTGTGAGTTACTTTACTTCAGTGTTAGTTCTTTTAATATTTTATTGCTCTCGATACCTTCTTGGTCTTTCAAGTTATCAGTTTCTACTTCTGAATCCTTCAAGGTAGCTCAGTAAGAGTATCAGGCCCTGTAAATAAATTATGCTCCCCTGTATTATTTCTCCACTTTCTGGAGATTCCTTTGTTTTAAAAAGTTGCAGTGATATAAAACAAGACATGATGGTGTAATTAATTTCAAGGAAGAGCGCATCCTAATATTTCTCATATTCCTGCTCATCCTCTAGCGACTGAGTTATTAGTGCTACAGTTACCAGCTATGGGAGAAGAGCAGGAAGACAGTATATTCTTTTTTTTAAATCATGTTGGTTGAGTTGAGTTACCCAGCAATAGGTCTTAAAGTAAAAACCAAAATAAAAAAAAAAAAAAAAACAGTTAGTCACACATGTGAAATACTGACTAATAATCTAGATCCCCTACTCATTTACACAATAGTTCTTCTGGGTGCTATCTTGGCTGAGAGCAAAAGCATAGGAAGAGGAAATTCCCTGTGGTCATTTAAATTGTAAGAAAGAGCCTTATTTTGGCTTTTCAAATAAAAAATCCTAATCTTCAAAATGGGTTTGCCAGCAAAAGCTATCTTGAATTCTGTCTTCCGAAGGAGAAAGCCCTCACAGTCATTTGAAAGCTTTAAAGGTTTATTCCTACTGGAAAATCCATTTAAACAAACATTCTGGCAGACTTTCTTTAGTGCAAAAGGAGCTTCTGAAACCTTAAAAAATAGCTATAGGGTTTTCAGCCTCCTGAGGTCAGTCTTCCTTGCACAGTGACTGCCAATCTCAATACCAATCTTCTTTGTAACTGCCAAACCTATAGAACTGCTTGAGAAATGCTCTGCCAAGTAGAAAATATTTATCTTGCAACACTGATAAATGTAAGCACAAAATAGAAATCAGTTATCTTTACTGCAACAATTTAAATATAAACAACTTACCAGAGAAAGACAGACATCCACTATATGAATGATATCACAACTATCCAGCATTGGTCTATGACTAACTACAGCAAAAGGTTACCACAGCCTTAAACACAGCCAAAACTTATTACAAGAATTGAAGTACCCAGAAGAGGAGGTATTTAATTGCAGTACAAAACATAGGTCCTTGAGAGAGAACAGGAGAAAAGGGGTGCTTGCATGACCATGTGAATTAAGGTTGTTGTTAAAACAAAGTTTGTCATATTTCAAGTAACCCTTTCAGAAACAGATTACTGGGACAAGTGCCAAACTAGAACAAATTAATTTATCAAAGGATATGTTACTTCTGTAGTGTAAATGTGTATCATACTTAAATGCTACCAGAAGGCAACACAACTTCCTTGTTATTCATAACTTTTCCAAAAAGCCTCCATAGTAGCTTTACTTGATTTACAGAGTCAGATCCTTACAAACCACTGAACTCACATTAAAACAAAAAAAAACCAAACCAAAACAAAAAAAAACAAAAAACCCCCACCCTATAAGGATTTTTTCTTTTTCTAAAGGTTCCGTAAACCTATCCAAATTACTTACAGCAATATATCTTTTTCTATTAGGATATTTGTCTCAACTCAGTTAGAAAAAGGCAAAAGTAGTAAGCACTTTCTTCCCACTTTTCCACATTTACAATGTTCTAGGTTAGACTCAGTGCTTTTTCAGCAGTGTCAAAGTATGTATATTCCCCTGGGCCCTTATACAAATCAGTTATTTGCTATTTTTGTTTGCCTGCTGTGCCAGTCTTGTAGATGAGCATAATCGTAAAGGATTATTCCAACTTCTTCATTGCTTCTGCCTCAATGATACTTACCTTAGGGAGCATAGTCATTAATACATCTCTTCCAAATTTTATTCAAAATAATATCATGATTCTGCTGTCTTGGTATTTTGGGGGACTAGAGTCTGTGCTGTAATTTGTAGTATTCTGACTTGGTTGCTTCCTGACCTCCTACTTTCCAACACTGAGTGGGAAGTTCAGGAAACTACAGTACCCACGTTACCCACGTGGTCCATAAATATTTCTATTACATTTTGCTCATTAAAATTAACAACATTTCTGATATTTCTTTGCAGTCATTCTGTCATTTCCTGGATTTATTTTCATTTTGTGTAACATTTTCTACCTTTCCAATCTAGTCCTTTACCGAAGCCTTAAGCTCTGTCTGGATGCTTTATTTTTACCTGCAGGAAACTGCTGCTGAAGCACCATTAATATGTATTTTCTCTTTTTCTCTCTCACCCTCTGTGTGCGTGTAGATATAGATATATACATATACACACACAAAAAGGTGTGTGTGTGTATATACACACGTGTGTATACATATACACACACGTGCATATGTGTGTGTGTATACACATACATAATTATTTGTAGTAAACAAATTTCTGAAGTAGTGTGAAAAAACACCTAAGTAATTTCCATGTTTTGTGTTTCCTAATTTTACTCTTTAGACCAGATACACTTGACAGCTTATGAAGATGTGCTGGCAGGTTCCCATTATCTAGCAAAGACTCCTTTTACTGAAGCTTCCTAGCCACAATGCCTCTTTTAGCATATTAATCTTTATACCTCCCCTGAGAGATGAGATAAATGCTATTATCCACTTTCATAAAACCAAAACAAAGAGTTTGCATCTAAACTGATCTGTGAGTAGCAGTGGCATCTAAACTGGACTGTGAGTAGCAGTGGTGATGACCTAATTTGCCTGGCTGCCTAGATTCAGATCTTGGTCAGACTTTGGCTTCCCGATTTGGTGGTTTGTAGTAAACTATTTCCATCTCCAGAAGATCTCTCTCCTTCACTTTTATCACATCCCATAAATAGTCAGTGTGTCTAGCTCTTTCCCTGCTCTTGCTCACAGATCCAGTGCCTTGGCTGTTGGGCGTGGGGGGGGAAATCTATGCAGGTCCTCAAAAACCACCAGCAAAATGTTGCTTTCTAATTTTACATACAATGATCCTTGTTACTTCCCACTGCCACTCTGTGAAGAGAAAGAAATTGAAGTATAATTTCAAAACAAGAATGCAGAGAAAACTAAAATACAAGCTGCAGTTAGAAAAATGTGCTCTTTCATGAATTACAGAAAAAAAGCAGGTTTCTCTTCCTTGGGAAGGCATTCGTATTCTGCCTCCATGATTGCTGCAGGGGCCAACAGAACTGTCATTAGAATAGGAACTTATTTTAATACAAAAAGCCATGCTTTAACTGAACCCAAAGCAGATTGCACATGGTTTTCTTCTGCTGTGCCTTCATAGTGATCCTTCTGAGGTACAACACAGCTGAAAGCTGTGGAGGTGCCTTTACCAAAGAGAATAGGTCAAAGCTAAGATCTCCATCAGCTCTACCTACATGTATTCAGCAGGTACTATTAAAATAGGAAGTGCTGACCACCAGCTGTTAAAAAAAAAAAAATCCACCTAGGAAACTGCTCATGGCAAAACCTCTCAGCAACAGCATGTTCCTGCCCCCACGCCAATTCCAGCTACGACGATCTGCACTCAAGGATCAACTCACATTATCAGGGAGTAGGAAAAAAATTTCAGAAAAATGCATTACCCTTAGAATGAGATATTATTAAATTGTATCTTTTACCTTGTTTTTATAAGCTAGAAACAAGAGACACAGAAACATACTGGTAGAAAGTACCTCAAATAACTCTCTTCACCTATCTCCCTCACCAAAAAAGTCAGACAATCCTGGGCTTGTTTTACTCGTTCTAAAATCCCCTCCTAGCACAAAGAATTCACAGCCTTGTCCAGTACGTAGCCATTCTTGCACCAAGAAAGTCTCCTCTTTATGTCCAGTTTCTCCAAACTACAAGTTTTCCTCCATACGCCTGAACTAAATCTCACTTTGCCTAAGGCATCTGATTCCTTGAATACAAATTTGACACATAAGACGATCACACCTCATCCCAACATGTTTTATTCCAAACTCTTCAAATGCAGATATTCCAACAATCCACAAAAACACCCCATGTTTTCTAGCATTCCTACTTTTGTCAACTTGTTATAGACTTTGTCCAACTTTTTCTCAAAGTTCAGAGGCCAGAATGCAACAGAAAACTCTGCATAAGATTTTCTACTGCTGATGAAGAGAATGAAATAAATGTTTGCAGCCTTACATTTGACACTGCAGTCCTTAATTAAATATTTTTGTTGTTGTTGTTGGGGTTTGTATGTTTGTTTGTTATTACCCTGTTAACTTGTTATGCAGTTTCTACTCCATTATTTCCTTTTCAACTCCAGGTCCCAGATGATTTTTCTACCATATTGTTTTCAACCCAGCTATTCCATTTTCTAGTCTTGAATCCAGTTTTTTTTATTCCTAAGTAGGAATATAAATAAATCTTTTATATTTGCTCTTGTTCAGTTTCATCTCACTGATCTCAGATAATCTCTGAAAATTTATAACAATATAATTTTACATCCTTTGGGACTGTGATTCCTGTTTCTTAATGAAATGACAGAGAACTAGTGATGATTACCATAAACAGGGTCACCAGTGAGGCATAATTATCTTAGAATCTTCTTGCATTTGCATTATTTACAATCATCTTTTTTTGAAAGTCATGTGCGATACTACCAAAGAACTCGCCATATCACATGTGCTAGGCAAACTTTCCTACACAGAAGGAAGTCACATTGGTTTGACGTTATTTTTCCTTTGTAAAATCATATTGGCTTATTCTTGTTCTCTAGGTTCTTAAAAACCGGTTGTTTGTTAATTTGCTCTAGCCTCTTTTTCAACTCTTGAAGTTAGGAAGGAAAGACTGTTAGATCAGTCACGCTTGCTTTTCCTCTTTTGAAAGATTAATTACTATGTTTGCCCTTCTTCAGCCTTCTGAGGCCAACCCATCCTCTACGAGCTCTCAAAGATAAACACCGCTGGTTTCTGAGCCATTGATTCAGTTAGTTCCTGAGGGATTGTACATAAACTTCATCAGACTTAGCTGACTGAAATACATGGAGCTGGGATAAATATTCTTTGACTTGTACTTTTCCTGTTCTGGCCTATATTCTCATTCTACTGTTGATTTTAATTATGTTAAATTGTTATAAATAACTTTTTTTAAAAGGCCTGAAACACAGAAGAAAATGGAGCATTTTAACTTCATTTGAGCTATCTATTATTTTTTCTTCCTCCCACTTAAACAATGGATTTATGGTTTTCCTTTGTTTTCTTTTAACACCTTTTATGGCCTTTTAATGTCTTTTAGTCACTGGAACTTTCTACATCTTTTTCATTTTGTCCCCTACATGTTTGTGTCATCCTTTTATATGTGCCATTAGCAAGATGGTTCTAGTACCACCTACAATATAGTTCCTTCTGATTTTAGAAAGCTCTGATTAAACTACATTTTTCTCTTAAAATACATCCTATCTGTATTTTACATAAAAATAATTGTGTTGTGCTTTTGATATTGCTTCTTTAAGGAACTTTTCCCAAGACCTTTATCCCTTAAATGACTTCTTCTATCTAATTATTTTATAAGTTGGCTGAAGTCTACCTTTCAATGCTCATTGCCACTGATTTTCTGCTATCATTCCTTCTTTTTCTTATAGTCAGAGAGATGGTACTCAGTGATCCAAGTGGTCCTTTGAAGTATTATGTTTCTAAGGTGTTTTCAGAACACTTTCATCCTAATGGCCTTCTGGCTTTCAGACTCTGAGCTCTATCCTCACTATTTGTTAGAATCAAGTCTGAAATAGTTGCTCCCTTGGTTATTTTCTCCACCTTAGCAGGTCACCTTTGTTTGCTGGAAATACGGAGAAAATGAAATTTATTTCAAGGTGTTTTAGCAAACACTGATTCTTTTAGCAAATCAGGTACTTTGATCTCAGCCGTACACGTCAACTATCCTCCCATGTACAAATCTATTATGATAAGTTTCCACTTATTATTTCAATATATCTTCATTTTTTAAATCAATCCCTAAAACTGTTTGATGTGGAGCCAGCTTTAGAGAGAAACTCTGCCTTCACAATATTCAGTACACTTCCGCAAACATGTTTACACAGTGAATGCATTTCTTCTGCTCCTGCCTTTCAGGTAGGAATTGACATAGTTAGTTCCACATATTTAAGGAAATTATAGAAAAATGTTTGGGGGAAAGCTGTATAACTTCCTACTAAAAAGTGTGTGAAACCTTCCAGCACACAATATTGTGGCAAGTTCTGTGAATACATCAGTGCAATAAATTCTTCAGACAGGAAGAGGGAATAAAACAGAAATTATTTTCATGTTCTGCAAATGCTTGGTGTAGCCACTTAATGAATGCTGCATGCAGCTGTGATCACAGTATCTCAAAAGGCCTATCCTAGAACTGAAAACAGAAAGATTCTTATATCATGAAGAGTTCATTGGAGGTAAGAACAAGTGGATGTAGCAGATTAGGTGACATGTTCACTGAAATAAAAATGCAAAATCAAGCATTTGATAACTACTGTATAAAACTACATGAAATCCCAGTTGTTTGGTTTTTGTGTTTTGTTTTTTTTTTTTAAGTTGGAATGATGCACATGTGGATAACAGTTCAAGAAGACAAAAGAATCTGTAATGAAGTCTCTGATCTGACTTTCCCTTCAGTGCTTTTTTAAAATCACAAACTTCTGTATATATTAGAGAAAATGGTTGTATTTTTAAGGAGTATAGCATTAAAAGAGTATTTCAGAATACTGGAAAATAAACAGTGTTCAACCAGGAAGTATATCTCTATCATTACAATTTGCATTATCCCTAAAGACGAAATGGGAACTCTTCAGCTAACATACAAAAATGGTACTACTTCTCTTGTATTTTTTTTGTATTAGCTGAAAAAATGCTGTAAGGCCCAATTGCAAGTGCACAAGGTAACCCACCTTGCTATACCTTGCTTCAGCACTGCCTTACATTGAAGGGCAATAAAATGAAGTGCCTCCTAAAATTTGGAAACTCTTTTGGCAACTTTCCAAAGAATTCCCAAGGAAAGAAAATTTCTGATACTTGGTATTTGGGATTTAACGATGACTTCTTGCTTAAATAATTTTGTCACAACATGTAGTATATGAACAAGGCAATTAACTGGAAACAAATGGTTTTTTTTTTCCTATTACACTGTAGACAGAGCAGTAACTTTCAGAATTAATCTGTGCATTATCAGCTGCAGGTAAAAGTGCATTGTCAAATTTCAAATGTATAATATTTACTTTTTCAAATATTCCTTAGCATTTCACTGCTCAACTGATAATGTTTGAGCAAACAATAGATTAGTCCCCTTGCTACTGGATAATAATGAGCAACTACGAGAAATATTTTGCTGTACTCACGGACTGAGGCACCAGAGAACAATATATTATTTCCACCCACGTCTTGAATGTTTTTTTCTAAATTTGCCTAGACTGTGAATAGCGCAGGGCAGCAGCCTCCCTCCCTAGCTATTTGAAAAGGGCCTAGTGTAACAAAAACACAGTCTACATGTAGGATTTATGCCATAAAAAACAATAGTAAAAATAAATATTCAACATTAACAAAGATTAAGGCCTGAATTATTACATAAAGAAAACCGAGAAAATTAAAATACACCTCATGGGAAAACTTGATTAGAAGTAAGTAAGTGCAGTCTGAACAGGCATGCTTTTGCTATCACTTATATTTTGCTGGATTTATATCACCAAAACTTGCATTCTAAGTGTGTAAATTACGGCCCTGCCATGTCAGTACCACAACTTTCTAAATTAGAGAAAAGACTGAGATCAGAGTGCCATACTTCCCCAAGCAAGAAACATTTCTCTGGTGCATTCTGGGTCAAGTATTATTAAAATGTAATCTATTGTTTCAATTCAACATTCCTTTCATTGCATGAAGCCCTGTTATGTTGATAAGCAAATGCATTTGAAGAAATGCAGTGATGACGCCTAAGATGACATCTAGGAGATTTCACTCTCGGTATCAAATAGACTGTTCTCATCTGACTACAGAACAGCCCACAGCTAGACCTCTGCAACATGCCAAGTCTTTTGCATCATCTTTGGCTAGAAGTAATGCACAGGGCCAACAAAAAAAGTAAAACTGAATGCAGGTTCAGTATTTATTGCCTTTTGCACTACTCGAACAGGTGAAACTTCTACCATTGGTGAAGAAAGTCTGATGACAAAAATACCAGATAAGGACACAACAGACTGGCTATAAATTCCACAACACGTTAGGGGTAGAAGGAGGGATTATAGTAAATAAAGATGGGAAAAGTTTACCAGCAATTTTATCTCTCTGACAGAATAACAACATTATGGTTTTCGTAGATGAAGCCCAGTACACGTAAGTTATTTGGCACATTAGCTATGACATTAAGGTGGTCCTTCATGCTTTGGAACAAAAAAAAACCTTTAGGAAAAAAACAAACCAACAACAGAAACAAAACCACCTCCACAGTTCTCAAAAAAAAAAAAAAAAAAATCAACCCCCCCTCCAAGACAGTTTTTGAGAGGGTTGGGGTTTTTTATTTGTTAATCCCATATTTTCTTTGCTAATCCAAGACGTTCAGAAGGTGGATTCTGAAAACCAGACATTACTAATGATTGATGTGATTAACAGTACTCAGATAATAATCACACAAGCCTCTGTAGTTGGATTTCAACTGCTAGACAAGCCCTTACAGAGGTATGATCTTTTCAGCTAAGAAAGATTGTTTTATACAACTAATCTCACTAGCTTCACTGGGAATAAAAATTATGCTAAAATTTGTAGATCACTGACTAATGCTAGACAACATACGGGAAATTGTTTGACCTGTTTGCACTCATAATAAAGAAACCATTTCCCCTAAGGACCTAGAATCTCTAAGAAAAAATTCAGTGCTGAGGTTTCCTAGTTAATGCTTGTAAAATGTGTTGAGGTCTGGGATGGGAGCCACTAGAGAAACACACCGTAATTTCCTATGATAAAAGAAGAGGGAAATGCACAGAAAGCAAGCCCCTAATCTTGAAAGCAGAAGTGTCATATGAGCTTTTAATTGTTTAGCATAATTATAAACATATGAATTCTTAAAAGACTATTGCCCCATTGGGTGCAGCATATTTTCTATAATAGAAGATGAAAAATGACAAGTTAGGAAACATTTTTGCAGAACACAATTTACATATTATCATGGATCACAAATTCAAGATAAGTAAACACTGTTATGTTTTTACAGGGAAAGATAAACATCACACCGAGATGTACAAAGTGGTGTTTAGCCTACAAAAGACATCAGTTAATTCTTTCACTCTCTGCAGAGTGCTCTCAAGGAAGCTGCAGGAATGTATTCCACTTTGCACACATCACTTAAAGAAAAATATAAGTCCAGTGATGGACCATAAGATGGTCCTCTGGAAAAAAAAAAGCACCACAAAACCCCACGTTTCACAAACAGGACATCAGTGAGGACAATGAGACCTAGAAAACCTGATCTGTGAGGAAAGATTGAAGGAAAGACAGTGTGGTGGTAAAATTATTAATATTTAATATTTGAGAGGTCTGGCTAAGAAGTTATCTTTACTCAAATAACATTCCTTTTAACTAAAAGCTGTGATTGTTTCCAACTCCCCACTTGTGAGCTAAGGTAATACTGGGTATGCCACTCCTATAGGCTCCACCAAGAGCCATCTCCCCACATTGTCACGTTATTTTCTGTTTGATTCTTTCCTTGAACTGTAGCAGTTAGCAAGCTGCTTGAGGAGTCTGGCCTTCCCATGGATGGGTACCTAGCTTTGTTAAGATTGAAATGATTGTTTTTACTCACCTCTTTTTTTTTTCTGAAACAGTCTATAGGTTGGGTTGCAGCAACCACTTGGCAGAGGAGAGTGTCACAGAGGGGGAGACACTGTCTCAATGTTCTTTCACTATGACCATAGTTAATAAAGTTTCTGTCTGACCTGTCCTAATTTGTTACGCACTTGAAGTACCCAGATTCTCCGACAACAGTATTAATCCTGGAGAAGGAAAAATAGCCATTACATGTGAAGGAAAACAATTCTGGCTGCCCTCACTTCTGAAGACAGAACAGTAAGGGGTTTTCATTGGGTTTTAAGAAAATTCATATGGAATTCCCCTCACTCTGTTTTTGTTTATTTATTTATTTTCAACTTGCTTTATCTACTCAACATAAAAATGTAACAACTTTTGTGTTAAGATTCAGGAGGGATGAGTGCCTGACCTCTTCAGGTCCTTTCCAATCCTATTAATTATGATTTTACAAAATAAAATCTCCTTTGGGGCAAGGATACAGAGTGATCATGAAACATGCATTTGCTGGGCATTGACAGAATGGCCCAGGACCCTAGGACTGACAATAACCACATTGTACTCCAGAAACAGAATGCCTTATAGCCTGCCTCCCTTACCCTGAAATCACCCCCAGGGAAAAACCATCAGAGATTAATTTATTCACACAATCCAAATACTGACAGCATACTTACAAAAGCTTTAGAAATCCCTTAAAACATCTAACACTAACATTTGATCTGATTAAAGATGAAAAACCTTCCACAATAGTCATACAATAATGGTCTCAATACCATGAAAAAATATCAAAGCAAGAAAAGTACTAATCTTAATTTTCATATGACCATTCAAAGCTTGCAATTACCACATCTACGATTTATATTGGAAAAATCAAATAACTTCAATTAGTAATACATTCAGTTCAAATGATAAATAATTTTCTCATGTCTCTGTTAAAAAAAAATCTTGGTAGAAAAAAATAATCTAGACAATATTTCTCACATTTTCTTTTGATTTAGTAATGATCGAAAAGAAAATCCTCAGAAAATTTTATTTTAGAGAGGGAATGTTAAGGAAAACTATAGATGTGTGAAAAGTGGGAGTTACAAGGGAAAGTATTTTACAGCAGTTGCTACTAGCAACTGATACATTGTTTCACACACTGTATAAAATAGCTCTGGTTTAGCTTTACACATCTTTCTACGAATATTAACTTTTGTATTATAATCTTTACTACCCTTTCTACCTCCAAGAGGAAAATTAAGAAAGCAAAGAAACACCTCGGGAGCTTACACTTCTGACTATTCAATTTCCTACTCCATCCTTGGAACATATTTCTTCCTTCTCCCCCCAAATATTTTTATGAGAATGATGTAAGGGCCATAGAGACCTTATGAAACAAGACAATTTTTGTATAAACAATGCATGTCTTGCTAACGACTGTGCCCTTGAAGGAAAACGAAGAGACTGATAAAAGTGGAATATGCAGGCCTCGTTAATCACTAACCTTTGAAGGAGAAACTAAGAGGAGGAACTTCAAGGACTGATAAAGGAAACATCTTGTTACAAGGGAGATTGCTGGGCTGGGAGAATACGGCACTACATGAAGTCAACAAGATTTACAGAAACTAGGGGAAAGGTAAAGGCAGGGGGAGATCATGACCAGAACTTAATAAAAGACCAAAGAAAGCTACCCCCCATTTCCTGCAAGCATGTGCAGAATAAGTAGCACTGTAGCTTTAAGTTGAAATAAGAGAAATGTAGACCAATAGAAAACTGCTTTGTGTAATTACTTATGCATATGTATAACTAGACTGTATAAATATTGTACCTGCATGACCAAACTTTGTGCTAGCTTTATGGAATGGCCACCTAGCACCCATCTCTGCGCAGACATGAAATAAAATACCTCTGCCCTGTGTGTATATTGGGCGTCTCGCACACCAGGTAAATGACCTCACGCTTGTGGGATAACAAGAAGGCAGAGTTCCACACAATAATGCCAAAGAAAAGTAAATTATACTTAATTCCTGGAGGCACTATAAACAACCTCCTCACTAACCAACTTCAACATCTCTTACTTTCCTTATCTTGAAATTCCAGGTTTCAAACACAATTGGTCTGTTAAAAGTGCATGCTCAATAATTTTGGAGTTCATTAGCAATTTTGAGAAGTTGAGTAAATAGAAATCATTTAGCATTGGGCTAAAGATGACCATTTTGAAAGCTCAAAAACAATTGTTTTATGTTAATCTGGTTTGTTTTGCTTTCAGAAATTGTAAAAAGATTTGTTAAGTAAAATAATGGAATTTGGAAGTCATGTAGCTCTATGTCATAAATAAACAATACGAAAATGGACAAAGCATTTTGGGTGAACTGAATTCATTCATTCATTTTCTGTTTTGCAGCGCAAGTAATTTTGTACTAACTTTTTACCCAGATCCATTAGTACACTCTGAGCAATCTGGCTACAGTTCAAGGAAAATACTCCTTTTTGCCCAAAATGCCACACCACCTCTTCTATTTGCATTGCAAAAATTCCTCCCTTCTTGCTTTAATTGGAAGAACAGAAACAAGGGTTAGAGATTTCTACAGGATAGGTGAAATTCATCACTCTTGCTATGTTCAAGTCAACATCCCATTAGACCTCTTTCTTTCAGAGCCCTCCCTTAATGCCACAGATAACATCAATTACTCATTTCCTTTCTGGTCAGTAGCCTTCTGACCCAACAGCCAACACAGAACTTCTCTAATTATGCAGAACTTGAGATTTCAGTTATTTCATTTCATTTAGAGATACTAAAAAAAAAAAAAAAAAGGTTGGGATAGAAACTGAATTTAACACACCCACAAAATGGGTATGGGCACATAGGCATTGCTGGTTCCTCTCTCCGTCCCTTCCCCCAGATTTTTCACCGAAAAAGGCTAATTGTTGCTGCTAAGAAGCTTTTTAGTTTTGAAATACTTATTCCTTCTACATTTTTAAGTCACATTTGTCTTCCATGGGCACAGATCATGGTGTGAGATACAAAAATGAGACTCCACAACCAGACAATCAAAAAGACTTGGCTGCCTCCCTTGCCTTTTCTTTTAGTCTGGCACCTGGGTCTCACAGGCTTCGCTGCACACTCAGACACTACCATCAGTAGCCAGAAGATTTTGTGACGACTGGATAACAAGTGAAAGCACTTGCTCCCAAAGGGTAAGAGACTAAGATCTCAACAATTAAGAAGCTGAGAAATTTGTACTTTAAGTACAATTTTTGACATTTGTTTATCTCCACTGTCATTCCTCCTGTCATCTTCAGGGTTCATTACCAATTCTGTGATCTCAGCCCTTTCACCAAATAACATAGCAACATATAATGTATTAGCATATGCACCAACATAACAAATAATGTGCATCTCGCAACACTCAGAGAAGCAGCCTTCCAGGGAGAAGAAAAGTCAAAATACGAAGAAAAAGCAGTAAGGACAGAACAAAAACTAATTTCTTAAAAACATTTTACTCCACATCACTGAAGACGACCGTTTACGCTGAAGGAAATTCAAAGGAAAGAATTGGGTTACAAATGGTTTTCATTAGAGGCAGCAGTATAAGCTTGTCATAAAACTGAATTGAAAATATATGACAATGAAATTTCCGTATCTCAAGGAAGTTTCAAACCAGAAGAACAAACAGACCAGTCCCTTTTCTGCTACCTATCATATCCCATGAATATGCATATTAACATAATGCACACTTACAATAGATACTCCTACTGGGAAGTCATTACTATAGTTAATTACTGATAAAAAAGAGAAAAAAAATCTTAATGCCTGAAGTTAAGATTTCTAACCATTCTAACCACTCAACTGATTTTCAAAGGTTACGCAATGACACTGAAGTCAGTGGAGCCTCGTCTCTGATTTCCATTAGACTAGATTGAACTATTGGAGTCTTAGTCACTAAAACCTTTTTCTTTCTGAACTAACCTGTTTCTTCTGCTAACAGATTAAACTATGGTGTAGACCACCTGCTTTCTGAGCTGAGTTGCATTTTTGGATGAGTCACAGACACAGTTCTACTTCTTTAGCTTCAGTGAACAAATTGCACCAGACTAGTTTGCTAATTAGTGAGGAGATGAATATTGACATATTAGTGAGGAGACTTATATTGACAGGCAAATATCATTCTAATTACTAATGATGAGAAAAGAACTACAGAAAATACCCTTGTGGTTTAACTGTAACACCATCATTGATGAATAATATAAATCCTATTTAACTATATGAAAGTTGTGCATAGAGCATTCTCCAGCTCCTCTTTTAATCAAAGGAATCGCTACAACCTTTTACAGACTAGGCTCTTCTATAATTTCCTCTTCTGTCTTCAAACTACAGAAAAGCCTGAGTCACCCTGCCACCCCTTTCAGTAAGTGGGTGCCTTAATCTCTCCTCTGATGTTTCAGTGATATCTACACATCACATTTTACCCACCCATTGAGCTTTTTCTAAATGGCTCTGAGCCCTGACTTCACCTATTCCCCAATCGCAGATTAGCTTTCCCCATATAAGAGACTGGTTGTGAGGAAGTGAGATTTTTTTTTTTTTAAATATATGCTGCAACTGAAGAAATTTATAGGGAGGAGGTATGGAAAGTGACTAACCCCAGCATAAAATATCATAGCAAGTTACAAACCTGTATTTGACCCCAGCATAAAGCCCACATATTTCCGGATGAATCTAGAAAATTGCATCCCACCACCCTCCCATTTGGCTAGAAATGATTCAATAGGTAGATTAATAAGAATTTATAAAATGTTTAGAAAACACAAAATCAGATCAATCAGATTTTCCACATGCTACTTTGCTTTTTTAAAGGTCATGAATGATAAAACAGATTGATCAATTTATCCATTAATTTTATTTTGCAATTATTTTGGACACTCCTGTATCACCTGTATCTCAAACACTCTAGGGAAATATTTTAAAAAACTGAACAGTGATTCTGTATAGGAGTCTGTAGTAGGGGTTGTTTGCCTCTTTAAAAAGTCATTATAATACTTGGCTTAATATCGTGTTATTTCAATTTTATATAACCTACATTTCAGGAAAAATCTGACCATAGCAGCCCCTCTGCAAGAAATACTGACACAGTTACACAGTTTCCTTGCTTGCTCTGCAGACACATTTGTTTGATTAGCAACTTCCACTCAGAATCTTAATGCCTCTCACTACCCGTCTAAAATAAACAGGACATCCATCCAAGCACCACTGAACACCTAGGAACTAACTTCATATCAATGATTTTCTGTTGTCAGTGTAGCAATAATTCCCCCCTGCTGCTATTATTGTTTTTCATGCATACCTTGGGACTTGTTCATTTCAGAGTGCTCAACACTTGTGCATGAATAGAAATTATCTTGTTAGCAATTCAGTATCATGTCAAAAATACAGCTCCGGGGATGGTCACAACACCAAGGCGAATAGTTAAAACTGCAAGAAGCCGTGGCAGGAAGGATAAATGGTGATACAGAGCCCTCAAGATAAGCAGTTACACTTAATGACCACTTACAGTGTTAAGCAAATACAACCCTGTTTAAGTGCAAGAGTTAGAATTAAAAAGCCAGGTTTGACTTTTGGTACTATCCTCAAGAGAATAAAAAGAACATGCTTTGAATGACAAAAAAAGAAGGACAGGCATTGCCATGAGACACTGCTCCAGTGATAATTTTCTAAAGCTCTTCAGTACTCCAGTACATGTAAGTCAAAAATGACCTCGACAATAAGCAGACTGGTGCTGAAAGTGTGACCAGTGTTACAAGAAACTATTGAGAAGTTGCTAAACCTCTCTGGCATGTGTCTCACCTCTGACAATCTTAACCTCCTTCTGCTAAACTAAATATATGTTAAGGTCATGTTTTGCCTTATAACTTTAACTCCTTCATATAACTTGGTGGGGTTTAATAACTAAGTTGTAGGGGAGGTCAGGCTGGTTGTTTGGAAAATTAAGTGGAGTTGTTAATATTCCACAGGCTTATTTTTAATCCTTTAGAGAGAAATACAAAATTCAATACAATCAAAGAAAATAAGCTCATGACTGCTGCTGTTAGTCCCTTCTTTGGAATAAAAAAATCAGATGGTTTCAAAGAATTGTTGGGAATTTCATCATGCCAGAAAAGCTGTTCTGGACAAATTTGTTTTCAAAGATGATCTGTTTCATTCTAACTCTTCCACAGCGAGTTGATCATAGATAAGACAGTAAAACTCTTGCCTTCTCTTGGACAAAGCCTAACCTCCAGAATTCATATTTTTAGTCAAGTCTTTGAGGTGGCTACTTCATTTGTAGCTCTGCTGTCACATTTTCATCTATACTGACATCAGGAAGATATATTTCCTTCTCTTATGTTTAAATTAGTTCCTGGTCTCAGGAACCCTAACTGCACAACACTTCTGCTCCCCTAAACTAAAGCAATCCATTTCCATCATAACCCAGTCATTCTTGGAAACATTGCTTCCTATTCACAGTGCAAAACTCACTCTTTTCACCTGAAGACCTGAGTTAAAAGTCACTTCTTTCAGCATCCTTTTCTCCTTTTTAGCATGGAGCATAGTATTCTCAATGCACACAGATTAATACTGATTTAAATATTCAGGTGCTGACTGGAAAAGTCTACAAGGTAGAGCAGAAAAGAGCAGACACAGCTCTGATAAAAACAGTAGAAGGTAGAGGGCAGCCTTATTAACTATGGATGACTATATTTCTGAATTTCTTTGCTCTTTTGATCTTTTTCCACACAATGACATCTAGTCCTAAAGCTACAGATTGTTTTGTGATTACATTTGCATGAAAAAATGCAAAGCTAAATGAGGTTGCACTTGTTTTTCCATGATCAGCTGAGATGTCTAGTTTTCAGTACCTTCCAGTCTTCACATGAAGACTACTCGCTATGCAGTACAGGCCCCACTTAGCAGCCAGACTTTCACACATCCACTGTCCCCTGTAAGCCCAGGAATGGAATGAGTCATTTCATCGGGCTTATATTACTTGATTGCTTCACAGTTTCCTAATGATCTGCATACTGAAAGGAGAATCCAAACATTGTGAGAGGAATAGCATTCTGTGATTATGTGACATGGTGTTTTATGAGACTGTTCAGAAGTGCCTCTGATGTACATAACTCAAAAGCCCCTAAATCTTTGACATTAGCTACACTGCCTGCTACTTTCTTAATAATAATAATAATAATGGGGGAATAATACTGTTTAACCCTTTTTTCAATCAATTGAATTAACCAATTATCTATAGCTATATTTGAGATAGATATTACTGGCCTCACTGTTTTTCCCTGGAATTTGGGGACTGGATGCCATAATGCATTAATAAAGATGAAGCACAATTTTATCCTGCTTTGCTGAAGTGAAAGTGGGGGGCGATGATACTGCAACGCGAAGTCCTAGGGTGATCAAAAGAGACTTGAGGGCCTTGGGACGGCTAGTAAGAAACTCAGGAGCGCAGGTTATTTTCTCTTCTCTCCTTCCAGTGGTGGGCAGTGACACCAGAAGGAACAGAGATGCCCAATCTATTAATGCATGGCTCCGTGGCTGGTGTCATCGCCACGGATTTGGTTTTTTTGACAACGGAATGGCCTACGCCGCACCGGGTTTGCTGGCATCCGATGGGATTCATCTTTCTCAAAGGGGAAAGAGAATCTTTGCACAGGAACTTGCAGGGCTCATTGACAGAGCTTTAAACTAGACTCGAAGGGGGAGGGGGATAATATCAGGCTTGCCCGAGAGAAGCTGAGGGGCGACGTGCCATGGTTGGAGGGAGCGGCTGACAGCGAGGACAGTCGGCCTGAGTCCTCGAGATGCACGGGGTACGCTTGGGCACAGCCGAAGTCGAGCGGAGTTGAGCCAGGGGATACTGAGGCAACGGGAGCCAAGAGGGAAACACCAGTGAAATGCCTCAAAGCACACAAGGGGTGTTCTTCTATGAAGGAGGCACGGACGACACCCCAGCTGAAGTGCCTCTACACCAATGCACGCAGCATGGGCAACAAGCAGGAGGAGTTGGAAGCCATTGTACGTCAGGAAAACTATGATATGGTGGCCATCACAGAAACATGGTGGGATGACTCGCACAACTGGAGTGCGGCGATGGATGGCTATAAACTCTTCAGGAGGGATAGGCGAGGCAGGAGAGGTGGTGGGGTAGCCCTATACGTCAGGGAGAGTCTGGATAGTTTAGAGCTCAATGATGGTGATGATAGGGTGGAGTGTCTGTGGGTCAGAATCAGGGGGAAGGCCAACAGGGCAGATATTGTGGTGGGAGTCTGTTACAGACCCCCCAGCCAGGATGAGGAGACAGATGAACTATTCTATAAGCAGCTGGGAGAAGCCTCACGATCGCTAGCCCTTGTTCTTGTGGGGGACTTCAACCTGCCGGATGTCTGCTGGAAATACAATACAGCAGAGAGGAAACAGTCCAGGAGGTTCCTGGAGCGTGTGGCAGATAACTTCCTGACGCAGCTGGTGAGTGAGCCAACGAGGGAAGGTGCCCCGCTGGACCTCTTGTTCACCAACAGAGAAGGACTGGTGAGTGATGTGATGGTTGGAGGCTGTCTTGGGCAGAGCGATCATGAAATGATAGAGTTTTTGATACGTGGAGAAGCGGCGAGGGGGGTCGGCAAAACTGCCACCTTAGACTTCCGGAGGGCGGACTTCAGCCTGTTTAGGAGACTGGTCGACAGAGTCCCCTGGGAGGCAGCTCTTATGGGCAAAGGGGTCCAGGAAGGCTGGACATTCTTTAAGGAGGAAGTCCTAAAGGCACAAGAGCGGGCTGTCCCCAGGTGCCGAAAGACGAGCCGGCGGGGAAGAAGACCGGCCTGGCTGACTAGAGAGCTCTGGCTCGAACTGAGGAGAAAGAGGAGAGTCTATGACCTCTGGAAGAAGGGGCGGGCAACTCAGGAGGACTACAGGGGTGTAGCGAGGCTGTGCAGGGAGAAAACTAGAAGGGCCAAAGCTGAGCTAGAGCTCAGTCTGGCTGCTGCTATAAAAGACAACAAAAAACACTTCTTCAAATACATTAGCAGCAAAAGGAGAGCTAAGGAGAATTTCCAGCCCCTAGTAGATGTGGGAGGAAACACAGTGACCAAGGATGAGGAAAAGGCTGAGGTACTTAATGCCTTCTTTGCCTCAGTCTTTATTAGCAGGGCCGAATGTTCTATGGGTACCCAGCCCCTGGAGTTGGAAGATAGGGATGGGGACCAGACTGGAGCCCCCATTATCCAGGGGGAAATGGTGAGTGACCTGCTGCACCACTTAGACACTCACAAGTCTATGGGGCCTGATGAGATCCACCCGAGAGTGTTGAAGGAGCTGGCAGATGTGCTCACCAAGCCCCTTTCCATCATTTACCAGCAGTCCTGGCTAACTGGGGAAGTCCCTGCTGACTGGAGATTAGCGAATGTGACACCCATCTTCAAGAAGGGCCGGAAGGAGGACCCGGGGAACTACAGGCCTGTCAGCCTGACCTCGGTGCCGGGGAAGCTGATGGAGCAGATCATCCTGAGTGCTATCACACGGCATGTAGAGAATAACCAGGGGATCAGGCCCAGCCAGCATGGGTTCAGGAAAGGCAGGTCCTGCTTGACCAACCTGATCTCCTTCTATGATAAGGTGACCCGCCTAGTGGATGAGGGGAAGTCTGTGGATGTTGTCTATCTAGACTTCAGTAAAGCCTTTGACACGGTTTCCCACGGCATTCTCCTGGAGAAACTGGCTGCTCATGGCTTGGACGGGTGTACTCTTCGCTGGGTAAAGAACTGGCTGGACGGCCGGGCCCAGAGAGTGGTGGTGAATGGAGTTTACTCCGGTTGGCGGCCGGTCACAAGCGGTGTTCCCCAGGGCTCGGTGTTGGGGCCAGTTCTGTTTAACATCTTTATCAATGATCTGGACGAAGGGATCGAGTGCACTCTCAGTAAGTTTGCAGACGACACCAAGTTGTGTGGGAGTGTTGATCTGCTGGAGGGTAGGCAGGCTCTGCAGAGGGACCTGGACAGGCTGGATCGATGGGCTGGGGTGAATTGTATGAGGTTTAACAAGGCCAAGTGCAAGGTCCTGCACTTGGGCCACAGCAACCCCATGCAACGCTACAGGCTTGGGGAAGAGTGGCTGGAAAGCTGCCTGGCAGAGAAGGACCTGGGGGTGTTGGTTGACAGCCGCCTGAATATGAGCCAGCAGTGTGCCCAGGCGGCCAAGAAGGCCAATGGCATCCTGGCCTGTATCAAAAATAGCGTGGCCAGCAGGACTAGGGAAGTGATTGTGCCCCTGTACTCGGCACTGGTGAGGCCGCACCTCGAATACTGTGTTCAGTTTTGGGCCCCCCACTACAAGAGGGATATTGAGGTACTGGAGCGTGTCCAGAGAAGGGCAACGAAGCTGGTGAAGGGTCTGGAGCAGAAGTCTTATGAGGAGCGGCTGAGGGAGCTGGGACTGTTTAGCCTGGAGAAAAGGAGGCTGAGGGGAGACCTCATCGCTCTCTACAACTACCTGAAAGGAGGTTGTAGAGAGGTGGGGGTCGGTCTCTTCTCCCAGGTAACAAGTGATAGGACAAGAGGAAATGGCCTCAAGTTGCGCCAGGGGAGGTTTAGACTGGATATTAGGAAATTTTTCTTCACCGAGAGGGTTATCAAGCATTGGAACAGACTGCCCAGGGAAGTGGTTGAGTCGCCATCCCTGGAGGTATTTAAAGGACGTTTGGATGAGGTACTTAGAGACATGGTGTAGTGATGGTTTTTGGCAGTGTTAGGTTTATGGTTGGACTCGATGATCTTAAAGGTCTTTTCCAACCTATATGATTCTGTGATTCTGTGATTCTGTGAAAGATAGGAATCTGATATATTATCTGATAAAGGGACTAATTGTTTCCTAAACAGGTATCCTACACAGCACATATACTTAGCCCTTCTGAGCTCTTGTGAGTAGCTATTCAGATTACATTTTTATCTATCCCTTAGCCCACATGACTTGGCTAAAGGCATATTTCCATCAATAAAAAGTTTTTGTTATATATATATATACACACACACATTTGATTTATATAGACATGTATACACACACAGAGGTGCATGTGCTCACACACACATATTCCTTTTGCCACAAAGTAGAAAATGTGCTTAGAAAGCAAAGCAAAACTTACAATTAAATATGCAATTTTATTAAGTCCACCTTTTGCTTTGTTCTTAATTTTTTTTATTCATTCTTAGGAAAAAAGTCACACCATTTCCATTGACGCTTAACCTAATGTATTCCTATCATAGAATATAGAAGCTTTTTTCACATTAAAGAAAATCACCCTAAAAGCAGAAACACCAAGAAAAAAAAAAAAACAAGCCACCAAAAAACAGAATTAGATTCAGGCAGAGATGTCTAGAATCAGCTCCAAGATCACTGACATTAGGAGTCTGCAGCATGCATTAATGAACTGCAGACCTACACTGCAACAAGTGCAATATATATATTCCAGGATATTGTCTCTGCTTTTTAGTTGTCACTACACTACTACAAACAGGCTATGAAGTGTACCTATGTTGTATCTGTACTCACAGATCAATTATATTTGATATGTTGACAGGTCTTTAGTGCTCATTCAGGGAACTATTTGCCACCAATTTACCAGCTAACTTTCCTTTTTTCAAAAATAAGAAGGAAATAATAGGTTGAGGAAATAAACTGTTCTTGGCAATGTTCTTGAACATTGCCACTGTAAACTAATGAGATCTAAGCAAGGTGTAACACTTATGTTTCATCTAATGGGAAAAGAAAAACACACAGCAATAACAAAAACCAAATGAGTGTAGCTGTATAAAAGCTTTGGTAACAGGTACAAGCACTGCACCAAAACATCTGCTTTGAAATTTGTGAGGTTTTTTCCTTTTTTTTTTTTTTTTTTTTTGACAATTAGAGAATTAGGTTAGCAAGTAAACTAAAAGCCAGACACTAAAGAAAAGCTAGGCATGTGCAATGAGGCAGAGCCATCTCTACATCCCCTGTGTAGAATTAGCATATATTCATTTAATGTGCATCAACTACTTGGTCACTTCTTTTCAATTTCTATAGGCAGGCAAGTGCCTTTAATTCATCTCCTTAGCATTGTCTCAAACTGGCAGGACTTCCATTACTGAAAATAAACTGCCAAGCATGACATGGTTTACTGGGTTTTTTTTTCCTGTGCTGAGATTAAGGTAAGGAGAAACTTTCTGGATCCATTATTATACTGGATCCCTAACCTTAACTCAATCTTGAGGTTCTATAGTCAAAATAGGTTAATAAAAATATTGATCATCTTAATTTTTACAGTTTTGTGACTGTGTTCTCGACAAGGCTAAATGCAACACTAAGAAAGGCTGACATTTCCCACAGTGGAAGACTGATAAGAAGAAAATTGTACCGGGAATCTAGTAAAAAGGATTCTTCATTACCTTCCCAGATTGCTTTCACAGCTTTGGGAAGTCTGGAGACCATTAAAATGCTTAGTAAAATTTAGCAGTTCTCCAGTATTGATGCTTGCCCAACCGTGGTACAAAGCTGCGCTTTCTTCTTGCTAAAAAGTACCTGGGCAGTCAGTTTTCAACTCACTTTGTTTTACTTCCCTTCTTGCCTCTTCCAGCTTCTTTGACATCAAAGAAGCGACTCTGTTCAAACACGTGCCAGGTTTGGAAGACACCTGTTAGAAACACATATGTCAATTGTTCTTCCGCCTCAGAAACCTGAATGGACAAACCAAGGCATGAGAGCCAACAGCAGCATATCTGCACACTTAGACAGACAACTTCCATTTGAAATCCCACCATGACTGTAGAGCCTGGCCTGAGGACTGGAAGCAGTTATAATGCTTTCATCCACTTCCAGTAGAAGGCCTGGGACACAATAGGCCACTTACAGCTAGCTTAAAAGAATCTTCTATGAAATGGCTTCAATAAATGTGACTAAAAGCATACCTTTGGATACACTCATGGTAAATAATCTATACTAAGATTTAAGGAAAACCCGCTTTCTCCTCCCTCTGGTTCTAAGCACTGAGAGAACTACTGACTCCCACACTAGGAATCCTTTACATGCAAATGACACAACCAATTACTGCTAAAAAAACCCCAAAGCATTGAGTCAAGTACAATATTGATGTCTAAGAACCTTTAAACTGTTCTTCCTACAGCAGGAGCTTTTCAACTCATGTGTCAAGTTCTCTCATTGCCAAAATGGCAAGCTGTTTTGCTGCTGTTGCTCTTCTAGATCATCAACAGAAAGACTGAGATTAAGTTCCCTTAGGCTTAAACACACAAGTTGCTCTTTCAGCTGGCTGCCAGAACTCTCTTGCTTAACCACATTTATAATGAATGTTCCTCTCCCAGGTGAGTGACATGCAAAGGAAATCCAATCAGAGCTTCCTACTTGGAATTACCATTACAAAACATAATCATTACACAGTCAATTTTACACCAAAAGGTATACCAATACCTTTCTGAGATTCCAAATAACTCCAAGGAGAGCTGAATATACAGAATCTAGCTTTCCACTGCTTGTGAGGTCCTCTGTCCTTGTGTGGAATGATCTGCAGTCCCCTTGCACAGATATGCCAAAGTAGAAAATCAGCCCCCGAGTCCTTTCTGAACCACTACTGCTTCTTTAGCCATGTCTCCAAGACCAATCTGCTGCTAGGTTTTTCCCTACAAAGGGATTTCACACTTCCTTTCTCTAGATCTCAGCTTTCACTGCAACACACTTCTATTAGCCCTGCCCAGCATCCATAAGCAGCTAAGCATACCAGTATCAACAAATGATATAGGAATTATCCCACCAGCAACATTTCCATCAAAGGAGAGAAACATTAACATAAAATGGTAGGAACCTATCCTTTCAGTTCCTTACCCTTGTCTTAAGTATGAAGCCAAGAACAAAAATTAAGCTTCTTACCAACAATTCCATGTGTCATTTATGCTACATGGCTACTGTTGCTGAAGAGCCCAGCAGCATAAAAATAAGTCTAGTAAACTTGCCTTCCTGTCTGTTTGTATTATTTATAATAATTGCCAGGGGATGGGATACTAGCAAGTTCTTTTCCCAGTTTGGCCATGGGCCCTGCCGGTTGATAACAGTGATAAAGTTGAGAGTGTTGGAAGAATTACGTTGGCTTTAAAACTGCTTTGAGATCTTGTGCTTTGATGAAAGACATCCAAAAAGAGAGCCAGTAGTTATACAAGGCACAGATTAAAAAATTGTGTTTAGTATTTTACCTTGGCAATAAAGCTGTCTGGATCAATCTGCAATGGTAAAAAGCTTTTAGAATAATTTAACTCCTTCTGAAAGTGTTCTATAAAATAGTACAGTAAGACCAAACTCAGGAGCAGAAAGATGGATAATGTCACTATTAGAATTCATTTTCTTTATCAAACCAAAGTGATTTTAGGTGTCCTATATACAAAGTAATATTAAAAAAAAATTTTCAGAAACTTCATGCAGGAGGATCTCAGCAGGCCTCAGAAATTATAGTCTAACTCACAGTGAAATAATTCTAATGAGTTTGGGATAGAAAGAGAGCTGATTTCCTGTCAGAGAATAAAAATACTCTCACTTGTTCTTGATTTTTTTTTTTTCCCCAATGGAAAATATTTTTTATTATTATTATTGGTCATTTTTACAAAGTTTACTATCATACCTGTAGTACCTGACAACACACAGCATCACATGCAATGCTCTTCGACCAGTTCTTTATTTTTTTGGGTGGGGTCCTCTAATAGATAATTGACTGCCCAGGGCCCACACCATGAAAAGGCGAACAAGAAACAAATGAAGAGGAATGCAAAGGACACAGCCTCTCTACAGACACATCTGTTTTGAGGTACTCCCCCAAATGGGTGCAGCTCATTCTTACCCCATTCCTTTTTCTTTTTATTTCCGTGGCACAGACCAGTTGTAAATGAAGGAAGATGAATAAAACAGGCTTCAACATCATAATGTATCACCACACATTCTCAGATTCTATCCTGTACATAGTCTGTTGTGTATTTTATAAGGACGCTTCAGTAAATCAGGATGCTCTCCCATAGGATTGTTCTGTGGCTATCTTTATAAAAGAATATTGATAAGTACGGATTCTTAAATGGATAAACTGATGATGGTCTAGAAGATAGGTATTTAAAAAAAAAAAAAAAAAAAAAAAAACAAAAACCAAAACAAAACAAAAGACACAGGCCAGAATTTGAACTTACCTTTGCAAGAGAAGTGGCTAGTAGCAGGGGAATCAGAATTCTGACTTTACATTTATTTTCTAGTATCATTTAGACCAAGTTAGTATCAAGGGTGAATTGTACTAACATAAGCAATAACAGTTCTTGCCACAGGCTACATCAAAAAACAGGATAACCAAACCATAATCAAACTTAGAGAAATCTGAGAAGTTAAAATCCTGATCAATTTCGGTCTCTGCTAGGCTCTTCTAAGAAATAAAAAATGAAAGTCACAGGCAATCATTGTTTCTGCAGCAAAACTAACACACCAAATAGGAATAGCCAGGTGGGGAGGAGGAATACAAAATTATTCACATGCTGCTTTAATGTATTCCTGGGAGAGCACTGCAGCTGCAGGGAATCCTGAGTAGATGTTCACTTCCAGAATTAATCTGTTATGTAGAAAGAACAAACATGAAACTCTTCGCTCCATTTTGCTGCTTTTGCTGCTAACATGAATCCTTTACATACCTCACTGCATGTAGCCATCATTCTTTTAAGTAAGTACTTGACAAACCACTAAGCACAATACCCTATCCTTCACTGAAAACAGCTCAATAAAAAACTGGCAACAGTTGGTTTGTAAGTATAGTCATCAAATTAACAAAATGCCTTTTTGTTCAGGAAATCCATCATTTAAGGGGAGGCAAGCAGGCAAGCATAACCATACATAGCCACCTAATTGGGACAATAACTTATTAGTATGAGTGACTCATTTCTATTCATACTTAAGTGCACATTGTACAGAAGGAGTAATCCATTGATATTCAAGCTTTGTGTGTTAACATCATGCATCCTTTTCCACTAGATTAGAATTTAAGTCAGTGAACCATAAGCAATACAAGTAACTGGTAAAGGAGGAAGACTATTCCCGTGGCTAGTTATAATGCCTCCCTGTCCTTCACAGGAAGGATTCCCATCAACAGTTAACTTTATCACAATATCCACTCTACCTCCAAAAAAAACCCCAACCCAACCACAAACCCCAGGTAAACTAATAATGCAAGGGGTAGCATTGTGGAGCATGTGAGAGTAAAACCTTTATATTCTTACCAGGCCTCACTATCAGTATGTCATCTATCTTTACAGCGCAATTGTACTCTGCCTTTTTTTTTTTTTGTTCCCCTCCTTTAAGATTTGAATTCTTCCTGCTATATACTGCTGTCTTTTGTGTGAGCAGATCTGAATCTAGCACATTTTAGGCACTACTAGAAATGAGAAGTCAATAGCGATGTTTATGTAAAACTCAAAAATACTCTTTTGTTTAGAGTGTATTTCTAGAAGATGCTACATTTGTCACTAGTAGTTCGATAGATTTCTGCAACATCATTACCTAGGTGTCAGACACTAGAATCAGGCCCTATATTTTTATTCTGAGGTTTGTTTCTGTCCAAACCAGCCATCTTGTATGAAATGATTAGGACTGATCCTATTTATACAAGAGGACCTAGACAGACTATATATATATATATATTCTTTATGGTTAAACATAGAGCCCGTAGCAGAACTGCAGACAGAACAAGTTGTATGACCCTGAATCCATGGGATAAGATAAACAGGATAAAACCCACAGGACTAAAAGAAATGAAAAGAGAGGAAAAAAGAACATACAGAGGAGATACTGTTCCCTATTATCTTAACTATTTCTAATTCCTTACTTGAAGTTACAAAGCTGTGCTTCAACTGTGGCCTAACCCAAGCAGCGTACCAGGAAGGATATCCAGCACAAATAAAGGACTGAAAAAAGCTCAAAGAACCAAAAGCCTAATATTGTGCAGCATAACAGAAGACTAATTTTCAACCTCATTTAAAATAGCAGTAACACCCACTATGGAAGGAGATGCCTGAGACTATGCAGAGCTCTAACAACTATTAAGACTATAACAACTATAAGACTATGTAGAGCTAGACAACTATTGGTACCACAAACTAAGGCAAATGTCCAACTGCTCAGAGACCTAAAGCATGAAGTATACGTGAAAGCGAGAGAGAGAGAAAGGAATCTCAGAAGAGAAGGAAAACAAAATGAAGTAACAGAAAAAAACCTAGGAAAAAGTCTAGGGAAGAGACTGTTTGGGTATTTTAAGACAAATGCTTCCTGAAAAATGCTGACTGATGGCAGCAAAGAAGCTCCCTCTTATTTGATTTCACTAATGCATGGAGAGATTGGACCTAATAGATCCTTTGTACTTAACTAGGATTGCATCAGAGATAGCTGCTTTCATCAACAATTTCTCCTCACTGAAAAAATCCACAGATAATGTGATCAGGCTTTCTTTTGTTTAATGGACATAGAAAATAATCATGTGAGGGGAGACAGTCTCCCCTTTGTTAGGCTGCACTGATGCTGAGGCCCTTCATTCTTTCTTTGGTACTAGAAATAAGCAGAGGAGACAGGAAAAGTCTTATGTTCTAGGATGGGGCATTTTTATCCATGTAAAAATATAGCATCTTAAAGGTGTCCTCTGTACGTAATAAAAGGACATCTTCATACACTAAGACTGTTTCATACACTAAGACTGTTTCAGACACCCCAGAAGTTCAGTTGCCTTCTCTCAGAACTGTAACACAGTGAAATAACGAAAGCTTCAATTTGTATAGCCATGATGTCTGGTACTGGAAGCAGAATTTTGCAGTTATTTTCCAAGTTATGTTCGGTTATATTTCCAATTCTAGAAGAACTGAATTTCAGTTATCTACTGAAAAAGCTTATACTTTCAGCCCAATATTGTGAAGAGCTTTTGACAGATGGCATGACAATGCGTTTTAGGATTTACTGTGTAATATAAAAAATATACCAGATACATGAAGTGATTTTTGCTGGATAGCTTTCATCCAAAAAACAGCTTAATGTTACCTCAGGAAACTCAGCTGGTAGGAGCTGCCCCATCAGCTTGTCAGCTAAGTCTGCTTTCATAATTACAGTCTGAAGATTGCTATCAAGACTGATGCAAACCTAAGACACAATGACCCTGTACCCATGCATGATCAAGCATCTCTTCCCCCCCTCCGCCCCTTACAGTGGGATATAGTTTTAGTGAAAAAGTCAATGCCATCATAAGCATAGTTGTCAGAAGCAAAACTACAAAAACTGACCCTAAAATGGAAAGAGGAGATTTGGACAGAGGTGACCAAATACAACTCTGGTGGCATAGCATATAGCAGTGCATGAACTTGGAAGTCCATTTGGCTCATCGCTTTCTCTGGTCCCACAGAACTATAAGGAGGTGTTTTAGAAGTGGCTGCAGTTTCCACTGAAGTTTCCATATTTAAAATGAAAATGTTAAATCTTCCTCAAAGAGACTGAGCTTAAAAAAATAGAAGGAAAAAAAAAATCCACACACATGCCCCTGTATTTACAATCAATGTCTCACCAGGCACAGAGTACATGCAGGCATGTGTGTGAATGAGAATTGTATTATCCATGTATGAATTCTACCTAGGTGAGTTTAGGCTCTAAGTATCTTTTCAGAAAAAAGAACAGAAAAAAATACATGCACATTGGGGGGGGGGGGGATGTTTGCTCACCTCTGCATACAAACATTTCATAGGTCTCTTACTTTCAGGTTCTCATTTATGGGATTTACCCAAAATTCAAAGTTCCAGAAGAAAATATAAGACTTACTATTGCCTCAAAATATTTCTCTGTCTCCTGGTTTCAACACTAGTCAAAAGCAACCTTTTTTTTACTATCTTAAAAAATAACAACCAAAATCCTGATGTTTTAAACATATCTTGCTTGTGTTTTTCTCTTCAATATTTAACTTATGTATTTTTATGTAAGTAGCCCCAGTACTATTTCCTTGAGGAATAAAAGACATTGTGATTGACCAACTCCTTGTCATTTTGGGAAGCAAAAATGTCTCCATGGACTTGCTTTTCCCTTAACATAGTAGAGCCATGACTTCCATTATATACCTTTAATCTAATACATATAGATGTTTCTTTCAGAAGTGACATTTGGTATCAGGCTGAATTTTTTCAATTAGAAAGACAACAATGGTAATTTCATAATCCTTCAAACACAGTAGTTCACTTTGTATTCTGCAAGGATTTTTCTTTTGATTTTATTCTAGCTCATCATGCTTTTTAAGTCACCATAATCTCTGCACAACTGCAAACTATTAGCACATTTTTCATATTTGAAAATCCAAACGCCATTAAATCCAAACGCCATTACTGTCCAAACGCCATTAAAATTATCACCTTTTTATTTCAGATCTTGGTGTCTTATCTTTTTATCCTCTACCTGGCTCTATCACATTGTTCATCTTTTCAGCATGAAAAGATCCCTTGCCACAACGCTTTCTCACAGAACCCTACATTTTTTTCCTGTACAGCTGAGTTAATTCAACAGCAACAATGTATTTTAATTTAATACGGATTACAATTAATTATTTCATTGGTTACATTTACAATTTGAGATACTTTTTAAAATAACAGAAATAACAGAATATACAGAAATAACAGAGTAAGAAGCCCAGGAGTCTTTAAAAGTTTATATTTAAATTCCTCTTTAAAAGCAAAAAACTACTGCATCCTCCACTGAGGAACTGCTGTCAGTCACCACAGTTTCATTGGTATTCGTTTTGGGTCATGAAAGAGGCAAGAATTGCAGACAGGAGAAGAGGAATACGGTTTGCATGCAAAGGCAAACTCTTCTCTTCCAAGGTTAAACGAAGATAATTTTAGAAGCCGTTCCCAGTAATGTATTTATGCAAGTCTTACTGACCTAAGTGAAAACTTTAAACAAAAAAAAACCCACAATCTTTGAAAGACAGGAAAAAAAAAAAATTGGTCTTGGTGTTGTTACTTTCAGCTGAAGAAAGAGGAATTCTCTCTATCCACATATAAATGAAGCAGCCAACAGCTTAAACATGCAATATGAGAGCTTTTTATAAGATTAGTCTTTTTAAAATAGCATTTTATTATGGCCCACTTATTAATACAGACAGGATCATAAATACCAGTTCTTTTATACATTTAGACATACAATTCATCCCACAGAAAACATGCTATCTCTCCTTCCCCCACACACTTTCTTTCAATTCTATCAAGGTCTTATAAGCCCCAAAAGGCTGCAAACCTGGACAGATATTAGATAATATAAGAGACAATCCAGAGCAAGTAAATTCTTTACAAGTCTTTCTTTTTCTTTCTCAATATTGCCAAATTCTGATTCTTAGTCATCCATAATCCATTTACATCCCTATATATATGTCATAGATATCTCCATGGAATGCAAGTTCCAAATAACTTTTTCCATCCTGGACTGGCATTTTGACAAACCACCAGATTTCCATCACGCTGCTGCTGTTGTCTTCCAAACTGTTATTTCTACTGAGAAAAAGGACTAGCACTTGTCACTGAACCTTACTATATATATATTTCCTGGAATGTATCTTCCACAATGATAATGAGAATCATATCACTTCTAGGTACTCTTAGCTGTTTTTAAAATGTAGATAATATACAACACTTAAACTGTCTCTTACTGATGCTGCAAGTATAATGATAAACATCACTGATATCCTCATATGAAAGGCTGTACACACACACATACAAGCCAATATCCCTGGAATCACAGCTGGAAAAATGCATTTACAAAATTGCTAAAATATTTTAATAATATGTATACTATTACATGCATTCCTAGTTATCTCGGGTACCAGAAACCTATGATTGGAAAGTCTGTTCTGCAGTTTCCACTGACTACATTAGTAGTGAAGCAGAGTAAGAAGCTCCATTTCAATGCAGGAGAATGTGGTATTGCACTTCTCTTGGCAAAAATGATGCCAAAATCAGCAGGCAGACCACAAGGATCTGCATGGCACACTATGCTGCCCACTGGGTCACAACATCGCCCTTAATGTTACCTTGTTCCATGACGAAGCAAACATCAGTGTTCAAAACTAAGACTAGACTCTAGCATTCTAAACTTTCATGCATTATTTCACCAGCTACTTTTTCAATTATTTTTTTTTTTTAGCAATACCTTCAAAAGTGGTTGGACAGACCACAGCTTAGGGTCATCAGCTTTCTCCACATTCACATAATGTTAATTTTAGATAACTCAAGTTTTCACAAAAAAAAATTGTGTGATAAAGTATTTTATTTCATTTAACTAGTTAGAAAATTGTGATATGAAAAAGTGCAAATCAAACACTTTTGTAAAAACTAAATCAAGGATTTTGTTATCAAAAAGGAAGAAGCAGAGAGACTTCTACATCTCAGTATTCTCACATTCAGAACTATATTTCAAAAAAAACCCAGTAATTCATTACCACATACACATAGCATTCAAATAATTTTCATAAGAAACAAAACATGAGCCTATACTTCCCACAGTAAGACTGAGAAGTCCATCATTAAAAGAAGAGATTCCCCCATCATGATTTTGTAAATAAAAACTGCAGTGGTATACCAGCTTTATACACCATTTAGTTTAGCAACATTTTACAATAAACTCATCACACCAGAATGCTGGATGCCTCAACATAGCCAAAGAATACTGAGCAATAAGTAACAATCAAACTCTACTAAAGTTATTTGTTTATTAAAAACAAACAAACAAAACACCAAACAACATCAAAACTTGAAGGCCTGGATTTTTCTTTCTTTTTAAAATACGTTCGTAATAAACTTGACTCTCTTCCGTTACCCTGCTCCAACCTGCTGTCCAAACACAATTTCAAAGCGTTGAATAAATGAAGGTTATAGCCAAGAAGAATAATTTTCCATGTTATGTTCATCCTTTCTGTTATGTAGGAATAAGACACAGTCCTATTGTTTCCATAATATGACTCTATGATGTTAATATATATAAAGAATGAAGGACAGAAAGCTAGCCTCTGACATGAATTTGCTCCAGTTAACCAAAGTGTCATAGAGACTTACATAATTTGGAAGAACTTTTGATGGTTTAATCCTTCTATTTTAATGAAGCTTTACCCTTGAGATGTTACTTAAAATCTGATTTGGCATTGGACCAAAAAGTACTCTGCTAAAGCAGAAGAATATGAAGTTCCATATACTGTAGTAGGAATTTCCTTGATACATTTTCCTTACATAAACTTGACGTAGTTTTACAGTGTTGAGACTCTGCAGAGAATGAAAGTAAATGCATTTTTCATTTTCTTTGTCTTTTTAAAAGGAATGAATTACCCCATTTTCACTGGATGCAAAGGGGGAATGGGTAAACAAGTCATGCCATTAAAAACTGATCAAAAAGGTATCTTGAATGGTATATAACCACTAATTTAAGGATGTTTCAAAAAAGGAACAGATTGTATATCTAGATTTGCTATGAGGACCAGCATTCTTCAAGAGTTGTGTTAGTATATGTGTGAATGAACAGGTCTTCCCGCTTGCAGGCAGATGTCTGCCTACTAGAAGTTGGATGCTGCTGCCGTATTTTCAGTTTGCCAATAGCAGATAATTCTATTTCTTGTTGATGGCATTTCATTTCTTTAAGCCCCAGAGCTGGAGGCTTTCTGTATGATATCTTTTTTGGAAAAGATGGAGGTTAATGGAAGCTAAACTTCTCATTCACATACCAAATTACATTTGAGAGAACCATGAACTGAGAGATCATCCTGATGGGTTAAAAAAAAAATCAAATTAAAAAAGCAATTATTCAGACCTCACATTTGGAAAGGCAATGTGTGTTTGGCAGTTTTGCAGCCAAAAACTAGTTAGTTGTTAGTTAGTCTCAGCCTACACACAGAATAGGTCGAAAGAGACCTGTATTGTTCCCTTCTGATTCATTCAATCAGCTTCCTTTATAGGTTAGTTTTATTATTTTTCACAGCTGCAAAAGTTCAAATATCCTAAGAGCAAAAGAATGTGAGATTACTTGGAGGTTTTTAAATGGAATTTTGGGATGAGTCATCCCCAGAAAGATTTCCAATGCTCCACCCCAAAAGTGATCCACCAAAGCAAACTGATGGATGAGAGCTGTTGGCTAAAAGAGGAGCAAAATTTTCTGATATACTCAAAACATTCACAAGTGGTCAGGTCTCTATTCGGTGCCACTTAGCTTGAAGGGAAGAAAACCCAATTTTGACTAAGATAGCTCGATAAAACTGAAAATATAATATTTTTATTTAATTTATTATAAAAAATATTCATAGTGTGAAAAGAGGAAATACTGAGATTCTCATTCAGTTGCAATTTGAAAGTCAGCCACCTTTATGAAATTGCCTATGAAAAATTTCAAATAATTTTCATTTGCTCTATTCCACCCTACTTCTTGAAGAATAAGCTGAAAACTATTACAAGCTACTGTTTCTAGACACATTTAACATATCAGTAAAATGCTAGTTTTATATAAACATCAGTAACACTGAGGTCTGCTCTATGAAGTAACTGTGTTGAACTAACCTAGGCTAAGCAATGAATCCATTAGCTTTCTTTGATTTTTCTACTACCAGAATGGGAAAAGCAGTCACCCAACAATAACCATGTCACAGAACACTGTTCGTTCCTGATCAGAGTGCTTTTTTTCTTTTCATTATTATTATTATTGAAAAAAAAGCAAAAACAACAAAACCCAAAGCAAACCAGAACACCAAAAACACGCAAAACAAACTGTGAACACTGACAAATTCCCACCATGGGGTTGTCAACAGCATCTCAAGCTGTTTGCTAAACTCCAAAGACAGACGGCTGAAGAGGTTGTAAGAATGACTTCAGGGATACTCACTGCTAAGAGATTTTCTCTTTTAAGAATGAATATCCATCACTGCTGTCATTGTGCCAATAACATTTATATTAAAAACACAACAATGAAAAGAAGCAAGGTCACTCCTCCGAATCACTAAACTCCCAAAAGACTCCTATATAATTTTCATGACTGAACTACTATGATTGCAGATTTCTATTTAACAACAGGCAAGCAAAGTGGCAATAAGAATGAACGATATGAGTTTTGTTAATGAAACTTTGTACCATGCACCACCATTACGCACTCCCTTGCATGGTACTTTCTTTTAACATACCTGCATGTACTGCATGCACTTGCACATTTTGCACACATATCTATATAGTCACTTTTTTTAAGTATGAAATTTTTATTTATACATAAACAAAACATGGAAAGCTTTCTATATGAATAAGCAGTGTTAATGTGCTCTGTTTGAAAAGTAAAAAGGTTAGAAAATACAAAAATCAGGTATAAACGTACCTTGTACATGCAAATAAAAGTAATTTTCACTCTTGGCAATGTTTGTAGTGATTATCTCTGAAATACTGAAGTGTACCAGACATGTCAATCTAAAGCAACTCTTAGTCAGGGAAGCGTTTCCTCAACTCAGACTTCAGTCTCATTCAGACCGGAGACTTGCTCTTTTGTAAGTTTATACTACAATGCTAAATGTGCAGACATTAACTAGTATTAGCATACTAAACTGAAATCTTAAACCTAGTTTCACCCATGGAAAATGCCTCACTGAACTCAGGTGGACGAGGTTTTCAGATTTTAAATTTAGGCTCTGTGGCTGCTATGGGAATTGCACGAGGAGCCAGTGCCACATAATGTTTGCCCTTTCTTCTGACAGCCCATCTAGAAAAGCTACAAGAATCCTCCTCTCAGTAATTTGCCACCTGACTTCAAATTTCTTACTGCCTAAAAACTGTGGGCATTTTGAAGTGATGCCATGATCACACAGTAATTTAAGAAAAAGTTATAGAAAGTTAATCTATTCCCAGGGAAAAACTGAAATAAGGTGGTTCCTAATTAATGAATTATAACTGGAATTTACAGATATTTTCCACAATTTCAGACTTTTGAAGACAATAACAGATTGTAGATACAAACAACATACAGCAATCTCTCAGTTATTTCCATTACAACTAATATTACAGTACTCAACAAAAGATTTTAAAGTGTGTAATAGCTTCTAATCTCTCTTCAAAATTTTGCTTGTTTCAGTTGTGACAAAAATATCATGGCAACATACTTGCAATTAAGTATTAAATTAAGGACAAATGAGTACTGAAGACAATTTTTGTCAGTTTCACTGATGTGGACTTGTACTATTTTATTTCACTCCTTCCAGTTATTTCATTTCTTCTCCATTACAAAATGCTCTATACAAGTATAATCTGAATGTAATTTTTCTCTTTTTTTAAGTTATTATTATCCTCCACATACTTACAAGTTGCCTGACTGCATTAATAACAGGGTAAATACCTCACGTCTTTAACACATGAGATCAAGTGTTCTAAAGCATCTCTTCATTGCTGATACAATATTCTGAGTTCAGCCTTTTATGAGTTAAAAGACTTCATTTAAGCGCAGTGTTTCTAATGGAGCCCTGTTGACTTTGGGCTCTCTATGTTAGTCACCACGTCACATCACACCCCCAAGATACAAGAGTTCCTCTCTATTCACTGGTGTTCTCGACCTTTGCTTTCCTACTTCTGCTCTGCTTCCTGTTACATCCAAGTTTCAAACACAATCCACAAGTTTCCCTTTCTTAATGTACATTAGGAAATCCTTCAGCAGCAAATGATAATTAACAAGAAAGAAATCAGCCTTAATTAAAATATCTTAAAATATTCCATTTCAAAATTCTTTTTTCCCCCAAGAGAAATATTTAGCATGAACACAACAAGATTGTCCTGTCACCTTCAGGCCCTGCAACAGGGAGAAAGGTACCATCCTTCATCAAGCACAGAAAGACCAGTCAGATATCTCTTCCTCCCTTCTCAAATACTTTCAGTATGTAGCATAATGCCCTCAAAAGGGCTCAGAGTGGAGAGAACTGGATAAATTAAAGAAGCAGTATGAACAACCAAATCAGTCAAGTATTCCAAACTATGAACATGGAGGGCTGCACCTGAGACCCACTGGCATCCCCAACCAGAAGCCCTAACGAATCCCATGGAGTTTCTACAGCTGCCTGTGCACACCCCGATGGTCACTCCACAGCAGCAGAAAAACATGTTCCAGAGTAGCAGGTCTGCAAGGCAGCAACCCCTTTCATGTTAAACTGGTAATAATCCATCTTAAAAGCCTCATGGCATCATATACAGAGACAGTATGATTCATATATTAAGGTCTCAAGAAAGTTCTCAGAGATCAAAATGAACACCCTATTCCATACACAATCCTATTGACTAGCTACTACGCTAGGAAGTAATACTTCTAATTTGGCATACCACAATTTATGTACAGGTGAAATTCCAGACTGATAAAGGGAATTATTGGGAAATAAACTACTCAAATTCCAGAAAGAATAAAGGACAAAACTCTGCTTTCTCATCTAATAAAAATATAGTGCTTTGGTACCTGACCTTTTTTCCTTCCTTTTTGCTCTAGATTGCTTTTTTCCCCTCTCCTGATGAGCTTCATTAAACCATTTGGAAAATATTTTTCCTTTGAAATATCAATAAATGTAAAATGATAATAATTTTATTGGGGAAGGGAGCCAATTTTATAGGACATACCTATTAAAAAAACAAGCAAACAAACAAACAACAACCCACCCCACACCCAAAAAAAGTCCCACAACCAAGCCTAGGAAATTGTAGAGAAAGGCAAAAAATACCAAATTGCATTTTGTTGACACTGACCATCACTTTCCCTGATAAAAAATGAAAACTACAAGTTTTCCAAGTGCCCCTGAGGAAACTTATTTCACAGTTACCATAATTTGCCATCTGTAGTTTCCTTCTTTAATGAAGTCTTTAGTAAAGACTTCATTGCAGACGAGTAGGAACTGTTAACTCTTCATTGTGGGGGTTTTCACAACTTGTGCAAGCTCTTCTAAATTAGAATTCTTTGCATATTAAAATGTAGGTTTATCCTTTCCTATATGAATCATTACACTCTCTGTTTGTTAACCTGTTAGTCAGGAAGAACATCTCAGTTGCACTTTAGAAGCTGCAGATTTTATTACTATCTAATGATACATTCAAACAATCTTCTACAACTGAGTACCCAGAACTTCACATTCAGGTATACTATAACAGTATAGGCATGACTGATGCTTCATATATTCTATTGTTCACGTTATTAGATGACAAGTTTAAACAAACATGGAAAAGATTCTCTTAAAACTATTATAGGCTGCTTTTGTATTTTGGCAGTCAGGATTAAAATAATCACCTAATGCTTTATTGAATTACAGAAAAAAAATATACTATTGAAATAGCTCAAAGACCATTTGACAAGTAGCATATATTACAAAAATGAATCACCTGCAATTATTTTAAAGTCTTATTTGCTTTCTAAATAAGCATCTGCATCAACACAACGTTGAGCTGAGATTACGTTCATTGCTTTATTGCCACCTCAACTTTTCATTCTCCATCTGTCTCATTGATCTCTTTCAGTCTGTCATGACCTATACAAGGAGTTCTTTGAGGAATATCCTGTAGCTAACACAGAAAACTAAAATGCATAATAATGTATACAAGCAAAATATGAACAGGTGATATTGAAAATGATGCTGTTTAATAATTTTGTCATTTAACTGTTCGGGTCATGGTCACTTCCCTTTATTTTCACAATTACGATCACTGGCACATTTGTGACAACCCTCATTTTGTGCCTGTTTCTCATTTACCCACAGCGTCTTCCTCATCTGCAGGACTTAACAGTCTGTTAAATCCACAGGCTATACAAAGTCATAAAATTATATGTAAGTAGAAAACCTGCTTCCTACGCAAAAGTATTGATTTACTATATAGCCAGCATGCCTCCAAGATATCAATTAAAGGAACAAAAGAGATAAGCAGCTAAATCATTGAACACTCCACTTTCCACCCATCAGTTCCTCTTTCGAATCTCACCTACTTCTTTTTCACTCTCCCATTCCCACCTATATATTTCAACTCTTGCCTTCTCCTGCAGTAGTGATCATGTTTTATGAAGGCTTAGACTAAAATCTACACAGCTGTGTATGTATTTATGGCCCAAGTTAAAGCTATATACTGGCTGTTTAGGAGGAAGAGTGGTTTGTCAGACTAGAATAATGGAGGTTGAGAATAGGAACATAAACATGGAGTGAGATGGGAAATGGAAAAATTCATCAAGTTGCCCAATCTCAGCGCGTAAGATATCCAATCATAGCCATACAGCTAATAAAATTTAAGTGGAAATACACAAAGAATCACAGATATTTTTAAAATATGGCTAACCCTAGAAAGCAGTAGCTCTGTATTAAAAACACAACTATTTTCTTCCTTTAATGAAAGCTGTACCGTTATGCAAACAGAAGATATCCTCCAGCCGCTTTATATTTACAATTGCTGTAATATAATCTAATAGCCAGTCAAATATGAACCATAAAATATTCAATAAGTAAATAGTTCCATTGCAATTTTTAAGCATTTGTATTTAATAATACTGTTTTCTTGATTTATGATCAAGGTAGTGAGATGTACTTTCAGTGTTATCAGTACTATACTAATGGAACTGTAATTTACCAAAACAATTTAAATATACCATCCAGCTTCAGAGTAGTCTTGTAAAATATAATGTCAGAAGCAACCTTTTATCTGTGCCATTTCTTTGGGTACACTATGTATAATGAGATCACTTATAAAGTTCTAGTTTTACAGCCACTTTTCATACCAGTATTTTCATTTACATTAGTAAGTAAACCTGAACTTTCAGCAAGATGTTACCTTTTTGACACCATATGCTTGAATTTCAATTAATGCCATGTGAATGAGAACATACTTATTTTTCTTTCTTTCCTCTTGACAGCTACAGTAAGAGAGCACTAAAGAATGTAAGGCAGCATAGTGTGTGAAGCTTTATCCAAATTTCAGTTTCTTATTATTCAATTTGATTGCCCAACTCCCAATACCTTTCAACTTCCAGAAGTTACGATCACTGTGTTTCAATACATGCATGCTGTCCTAAAAGCATGGAGTTCAGATGACTGAATTCCATAGAAAATGCTGGTCAAATGCAAAGTTGTTCTCTTGCACAGAAATAATACTAACCCAGTAAGAGATGAAGGAAGGTTTATTTACAATAAGGCAGAAAAGGAGACTTCTTTCCCTTTTTTTACTGGACTCAGACACTGAATGTATTATTCCCAGGATTCCAGAATTAAAATAGAAGTAAACTTCTAAATGAAATATAGCTTGAATACAGAAAGTAGTAGACTTTGAGAAAATAGTGCCGTCTCAGTCAGTCTTCCTCACAGAACCTAACACCATCTCTGCACGGAGGAAGAGTGAGGACAACTGCACAGCTTGCACACTTGCAACCATGTCATGATATACTCGCCGATACCTTGTGATGTCAAGTGCTTGAGTAACCCAGAGCAAAATCCAACTTGACATAAAAAGAACTTACTATGCTTGAGTAAAAAATATTGTAACTTCACATTACGTTAAGCATATCTAAGTCTCAGTATTAACTTGATAAATATCTGCATAAGATAGTTTGAGAAAAGGGGAAAAGTGCAGAAAATATCATTTGGGTTAATTATTCTTTCAAAGATCTAATCATGAGAAAAACTGTGTTCTGCAAAATAGGAACTGCCCCAAACTCTTACTGGTGCTTGAAAGCTTTACCATCCTATTGCAATTCCTGTAAAATCTTCAGGTTACTATATTTAGGGCCTATTGTTAGTATAAAATCTATAGACATTTTGTAGATAGAATTTAGAAACATTTATGGAAGTTACATGTAGTATTGAAACAAGGATTATGTGATAAAATAATAAAATAATTTTGAAAAATCAAATATTAAAGTTTCATAAAAATTAAAACAAATAAAATCAGGGGAAAAACAGAAGAGAACTTTCTCCTGTGCTGTAATCATGTTCCACATTTTCCTTCTTCTACTTTTCTTCTGAGTGAACAAGCAATAAATTTTTCTGTAGGGGAAAGAGTATGCATTATATATACTCAAGCAAAACCAGGTATTTCCATGGTAAAATAAAGACCAGTGAAAAACATTGTGACTTTTATGACAAGAAGCTCTATAATTATTTCTTCATGTCAATGTTAATTGATTTTCTTGTTCTAGAGTATTTTGGTTTCCCACAGAATCTTCCTTCACAAGCCCTCTCAATTCACAATTCATGTCAAACAATGAAATTTCCTGTTTTGTGTAGCAAACTGTAATCAGATCTATAAATCAAGACCTATGCAAATAAAATTAGAGCTTTTCACATTAGCGTAAAATAGTAAATTGTGCAAACCTCTGCATAAGTTTTTCCCAAGCTCATTATTTGTAATAACGGCAGCCAATTTCGAACCATGACAAAGTGGAAGTACATGTCAAATACAAGTACAATGCTCTGTGAACTACAGATACTCATTTGACAGGAATATGTTTTGAAGATTTTTAAAAGATTCAATTAACCTAAAGTTGATCATCTTCCAGTTCAAAAAGAATCAAGAAGTACTTCCATGCTTTGGAATAATTAAGTAAAAAGGACACCTTGAACAGCTAGATAGTTCCTGAAACAACCCAAGCTTTTATTAAGCCATCACTGCTAAAAAAATTGAAGCTTCTTTCCTATTATCACCTCTCTGTTAAAGTCTGCTTGGAAAAAAAAAAAAAAAAAAAAAAGAAATCACTGCCCTTAACCTCTCTGTTGCCATAAGGACAACCTCTAGCGTACCTTAAGCACAAATAAAGACATTTTCTCAACAAAGAATCCAGAGCAGAGCATAAAAAGAAAATCAGGCAGCAACTGCTAGCGGTAAGCTATTGAAGCGTTTTTGTTTGGTATGCCAGTCCTTTTCTAAGGACCCAATCATGCTGATTGTCAAGTACATCCTGCAGGGCTGAGTACCCCCAGTTCCTGTTCGGATTTGGGCCTCAACTGCAATGCTGCTCTCTGCCTGATTCAGAAATACATGGCTGTGCAAGAGCACTATAAAAGAATAGCATATGAAACATGTAAGAATCCAAAGAGAAAGACTTGGAAGTCCTGGTGGACAAGATGATGAACATGAGCCAGCAATGTGCCCTTGCAGCAAAGAATCCTGGGTTGCATTAGGTAGGCTATTGCCAGCAGGTCAAGAGAGGTAAGAGCCTTCCCCTCCGCTCAGCACTGGTGAAGCCACACCTGGAGTGCTCAGTCCAGTTTTGCAGTCCCCAGTACAACATAGACATGAGCATACTAGAGAGAGTCCAGCAAAGGACCTCAAGAGAAGGCTCACAGGGATCTTCTGGATGCATATAAATGCCTGGTGTTGGGCAGTAAAAGGATGGAGCCAGACTCCTCTCAGTGGTATCCAGAGAAAGGACTGAAGGCAATGTGGACAAATTGAAATACGGGAAACCTCATTTAAACATAATAAAACACTTATTTGCTGTGAGGGCAGTTGAAACCTCTGGGCACAGCTTGCCCAGAGAGGCAGTGCAGTCTCCATCCTTGGGGATAATCAAAACCCATCTGGACATGGTCCTGAGCGACCAGCTCTAGCTGACCCTGCTCTGAGCAGGGGGTTGGAGATGACGACCTCCAGAGACACCTTCTAACCCCAACCATTCTTTGACTTTTTGTGTGATACTTTGAAATCAATTAAAAAAATGTTAGGGACTTCAGATGATATTCTTGACAACCTTGTATTTTCACATTTCTGGACTAGGTCTTAGAAGAGTAATTTTAAAAGTCAGAGCCTACAGGATTAATAGTCTACAAACCTTGCTTCCAGATTTTTGCATGCTCTTCATTTTCTTAGAATACCTTGTAAAATTTCTCCATACTTTCACATGCATCTAAAGTACTAAACACCATCATTTTAAGGTCTCAATGTTCACAGAACTAAGATACCATCCCTTTCTTTCCTCAATAGGGAAATGTATTAATCAATCATTCCTATTTCCATCTAAAGAGAAACAGTGAGTGCTAACAGGAGAGAGTGCATCAGTTGGTTTTACCTTTGGTGCAAAGTACTTTTGTTGGACTTTAAACAGCAAGCCTGACTTTTAGTCATTTGGCTGCTCTTGGCCTTTTTTACTGCCAACAGTGACACTGTTTGACAGTTTTGTCTCAGAAAGCAGATGATTCTTCTACAAGCCAGACACTGGTTCAAAGGACAAGGTTAATTAAATACAACATGTATACAGGGATATAAACAATCATTTAAATGTCCCATAATGGGGACAATCCCTGGAATATGGGAGGGGGGAGGAAGCTGTGGAATATGGGGGGAAAAAGTGTACCCAGCATTGATATTTTTAGCTTTACACTCCCAGAAATGGAATTCCCACTTGTTGGAATGGACTAGAGACAGCATTTCTCCCTTCCCGAGCTCCCACATACTGAAATCAATTATATTTTGGTTTAGTGATCAATTGCTGTAATACAGATTGCTATTTGTTTCCCTTTTCAAGACAAAGAGGACTACTTGCTTTTAAAAAAAAAAAAAATCTTCAGAGTCAGAGGAGGAGGAGTGGGGGACAAAAGTGCTAAGAAATTACACAGATTTTCCAATCTGTCAAAAATAGACCTTTTAATTTGTAAATGCCAATAAGTACAAAAATATCTAACTAGGAAGAGCAGCATAAACACAAGCTTGTTATGGATAATGAACTGAAATTGCCCACTGTGTAAATAGGGCAATACTGCTGAGTCAATACAGCGCCGGTAGAGTGAATAACACATCCTCCTCACTTACTCATCATTTTAAAGCTCTCAGAAAAAGACTGCCCTGTAAACTAAAGAAAGTCAATTTAGACATACTGGCTTACAGGTGATGGCTATTGTGAGCTCTGTCTAAGGCTTCTGAATTAACTCCTGACCTCAAAATTGATTCAAACCGCAATCCTTTATGAGTCCATTTGAAAGCACCTCCCCTCCTCCTGAGTGGGTTTAAAAGTGCCTTATAAAATGATAAAAAAAAGAAACAACTTTAGATCAAGTACGAACAAATAATCAGAAATCAAGATACAACAAGAAAACCAAGCACCACAGCCATTACAGGTAGGATTTTCTCTTTCAAAGAGTAGCACTCATTTTCTAAGTAAGTGACTCTGTTCCATCTTCAGAGTCCTACATGTTAGCAGCAAGTAGTTCTGTGAACATCAGTGCCTCCAGGATGATATGGCCTTCTGCCCACCAAACATCCACTCAGTTCAGTTTTTCCCCACTTACCACCTCCTCTCCTTTTCAATGACAGCAAACATATGCAACTGAACATCTTCCCTTCAAAATATCCTCCTCCTCTCCATCAGAGGAACCCCTGGCTGAATAGGTCCTACGTGGAGTTAAAACAAGGCTAACACTTGGACTAAGTTCTGCATGAAATAACCTATTCCTGAAGGGTATTCTCATACCCTTTGCCACCACTATAAACTAAAAGGTGACTCAGCTAAGACTCACTGACCATGTTTTGCAAGGCAGATCAGTTACAGTAAGTCTTACACCAGGACAGAATCTGTCACAAGCACATTGTACCATGCCTGTACAGTCTCCAGTAAAGACAGAAGAGACAGAAGGCAAACAGAGTAGTTACACACAATAGTACTAGAATTTCCAAGTGTGCAAAGAAACTTGGTCATGTATTTCTGTAAAAAATCTAGCACTTCAAGGGACATTAATCACTATAGGGATGATATAGCACCTCTGACATTCTTTGAAATGGAAAAACAGTCGAAGAAAACAAAAAAACAATTGGTTATGCTAATGACTGCTGAGGTCAAGAGGAAATTTGAGAAAAACTGTGTCATTTGTAGAACCTGGTTAAAAATGGTACTCAGTATGAATGACCTAAAAGCACAGGCTCTACAAGAAATCAAGTTTTTATTCACAGTGGCAACCGTCTTTTCCAAATGTTGCCTAAGAGAGTGTCCCACAGTGTCAAGTAGAAAAAGTAAATGCTGATTTTGATGTTGGTTTTCTAAATTTCAGTATAGCCATGACCTGCTTAAAGGTGTGTTCTTTCATCTCAGTTAAAGCCATTATATTTTCTTCTGTGTTATCCCATGCCCCAACTTGTAAGCCATTGGAGAACATAAACATTACATTGAGAATCAAGGTTCAATACTCTCCTAAGTTTTAAAGCACGAAGACGCCATAGTTCTACTACTTGTTCACTAGAGGTGGCAGGAGGAATGTCATGCCTTGACAACTTGATAGGGAAAAAAAACAAACTGAGAAATACAAGCAGAATCTTTGTTAAAGGCAGATAATAGGTCAGTGACAAGGTGCAAGTCTCTTAATTTGCAAGTGAATGTCTTATCTACTAAGCCACTGTTTCTCTCCTCTCGTCGTGATAATACTTAATATGCAGTGTTGTATAAAATATAAATGCTTTCACAGTTAATGCATACTACTGTATGAAATTTAAAAAAAACAGATGTGTGATATGTCTCAGCATTATCATACAATAGCATCATAATCCTGCCCCAAACAGATAGAATGAATTGGATAACTTCCTGAGATTTTTCCCAGTCTACCTTTCTATGGTTTTTTTTTGTGAAAACAGGTTGTAAGACACACTGTAAAACAAAGTACAAATTAAACAATATAGTACTGTTATATAAATAAATATTGCATGAGGAACCGCGTGAAATTGAACAAGGGCAAAGCAAAGTCCTGCACCTGGGATGGACTGACCCTTTCCACTGGTACTGCTGGGCCTAAATGCCTGGTTAGGAGCTTTGCTGAGAAAGATCCAGGGGTCCTTGTGAATGTTTGGCTAAAGATTAGTCAGCAGTGGACTCTGGAATAAGTGAAGGCTGCTAGTTTACTGGTTTAAAAATTATGGTAAATCTAAAGATTATGGTAAAATTGAGCGAATCCACTGGAGGGCCACCAAGAGCACAGAATCATTTAGGTTGGAAAAGACCTTTAAGATCATCAAGTCCAACCATTAACCTAGCACTACCAAGTCCACCACTAAACCATGTCCCTTAGCACCACGTCTACGAGTCTTTTAAATACCTCCATGGATGGTGACCCAACCACTTCCCTGGGCAGCCTGTTCCAATGTTTGATAACCCTTTCAGGGAAGACATTTTTCCTAATATCCTATCAAAACCTCCCCTGGTGCAACTTGAGGCCATTTCCTCTTGTCCTATTACTAGTTACTTGGGAGAAGAGACTGACACCCACCTCACTACAACCTCCTTTCAGGTAGTTGTAGAGAGCAATAAAGTCTCCCCTGAGCTTCCTTTTCTCTAGGCTAAACAACCCCAGTTCCCTCAGCTGCTCCTCATAAGATTAGTACTCTAGACCCTTCACCAGCTTTGTAGCCCTTGTTTGGACATGCTCCAGCACCTGAATGTCTCTCTTGTAGTGGGGGGCCCAAAACTGAACACAGTATTCAAGATGCGGCCTCACCAGTGCTGAGTACAGGGGCACGATCACTTCCCTAGTCCTGCTGGCCACACTATTCCTGATACAAGCCAGGATGCTGTTGGCCTTCTTGGCCACCTGGGCACACTGCTGGCTCATAGTCAGCCAGCTGTCAACCAACATCCCCAGGTCCTTCTCTGCCAGGCAGCTTTCCAGCCACTCTTCCCCAAGCCTGTAGCCTTACATGGGGTTGTTGTGACCCAAGTGCAGGACCCGGCACTTAGTCTTGTTGAACCTCATACAATTGGCCTCGGCCCATCGATCCAGCCTGTCCAGGTCCCTCTGCAGAGCCCTTCTTCTCTCAAGCAGATCAACGATCTCGCCCAACTTGGTGTCAGCTGCAAACTTACTGAGGGTGCACTCAATCCCCTCATCCAGATCATTGATAAAGATAGTAAACAGAACTGGCACCAGGGGAGCACCAGGGGAACACCCATGGCGACTGGCTGTCAAATGGATTTAACTCCATTCACTACAACTCTTTGGGCCCAGCCATCCAGGCAGTTTTTTACCCAGCAAAGAGTACACCCATCCAAACCATGAGCAGCAAGTTTCTCCAGAAGAATGCTGTGGGAAACAGTGTCAAAGGCTTTACTAAAGACAACATCCACAGTCTTTCTCTCACCCACTAAGCAGGTCACCTTGTCATAGAAGGAGATCAGGTTGGTCAAGCAGGACCTGCCTTTCCTAAACCCATGCTGACTGGGCCTGATCACCTGGTTGTCCTGTACATTGCACCTGATGGCACTCAAGATGATCTGCTCCATAACCTTCCCTGGCACTGAGGTCAGGCTGACAGGCCTGTAGTTCCCCAGATCCTCCTTCCAGCCCTTCTTGTAGGTGGGCATCACATTTGCTAACCTCCAGTCAGCTGGGACCTCCCCTGTTAGCCAGCACTGCTGGATAAAGGAGGGAAAGGGGCTTGGTGAGCACTTCTGCCAGCTCCCTCAGTACCCTTGCGTGGATCCCATCCAGCCCCATAGACTTGTGTGTGTCTAAGTGGTGTAGCAGGTTACTAACCATTTCCCCTTGGCTTATGGGGGCTTCATTCTGCTCCCCATCCCTGTCTTCCAGCTCAGGGGACTGGGTACCCCAAGAACAACTGGTCTCACTATTAAAGACTGAGGCAAAGGAGGCATTAAGTACCTCAGCCTTTTCCTCATCCTTTGTCACTATGTTTCCCTCCATGTCCAATAAAGGATGGAGATTCTCCTTGGCCCTCCTTTTGTTGCTAATGTATTTATAGAAACATTTTTTATTGTCTTTTACAGCAGTAGCCAGATTAAGTTCTAGGTGGGCTTTGGACCTTCTAATTTTCTCCCTGCAGAACCTCATGACATCCTTGTAGTCCTCCTGAGTTGCCTGCCCCTTCTTCCAAAGGTCATAAACTCTCCTTTTTTTCCCCGAGTTCCAGCCAAAGCTCTCTGTTCAGCCAGGCCAGTCTTCTTCCCTTCTGGCTCGTCTTTTGGCATATGGGGACGGCCTGCTCCTGTGCCTTTAGGATTTCCTTCTTGAAGAATGTCCAGCCTTCCTGGACTCCTTTGCCCTTCAGGACTGCCTCCCAAGGGACTCTGTCAACCAGTCTCCTAAACAGGCTAAAGGCTGCCCTCCAGAAATCCCAGGCGGCAGTTCTGCTGACCCCCCTCCTTACTTCTCCACGTATCAAAAACTCTGTCATTCCGTGATCGCTATGCCCAAGACGGCCTCCAACCGTCACATCACCCACAAGTCCTTCTCTGTTGACAAACAACAGGTCCAGCGGGGCACCTTCCCTAGTTGGCTCACTCACCAGCTGTGTCAGGAAGTGATCTCCCACACACTCCAGGAACCTCCTAGACTGTTTCCTCTCTGCTGTACTGTATTTCCAGCAGACATCTGGGAAGTTGAAGTCCCCCACAAGAACAAGGGCTAGCAATTGAGAGACTTCTCCCAGCTGCTTCTAGAATATTTTGTCTGTCTCTTAATCCTGGTCGGGTGGTCTGTAACAGACTCCCACCATGATACCCGTCTTGTTGGCCTTCCCCCTGATTCTTACCCATAGACACTCCACCCTATCGTCACCATCATTAAGCTCTAGACAATCGAAACACTCCCTAACACACAGGGCTACCCCACTGCCTCTCCTGCCTTGCCTATCCCTTCTGAAGAGTTTATAGCCATCCATTGCAGCACTGCAGTTGGGCGAGTCATCCCACCACATTTCTGCGATGGCAACTATATCCTAGTGCACAATGGCTGCACAATGGCTTCCAGCTCCTCTTGTTTGTTGCCCATGCTGCGTGCATTGGTGTAGATGCACTTCAGTTGGACTATCGATCCCGCCACCTTTTTGGGGGGAGACGCCTTAATTCCTACATGATCACGGTGCTTCCGTGGTTTCTAACAGATCCATAACCCTTTTGTCTTTGCTGCCGCATGGATCTCCATCCCCTTCCTCCACTGAGATGGCAGACCGAAGGACCTTGTTAGCGCACTGTCCCTCAAACACTGGCATGCTGCCCTCAGGTTTATCTCTCTTTCCTGCTGGAGAAAACAGGATTTGTTTGGCCTTGAAGACAAAAGGCTCCAGGGAGCTTAATGGCAGACCCCCAGTACCTACAGGGAGGCTACTGAGAAGACAAAGCCAGGTTATTCATGGTGGTGCACAGTGGAAGGCTGAGAGACAACAGTCATAAATGAGTGGTTCCAACTGGATAAAGGGGGGGATAAAAATGTTTTCACCATGAGCATAACAAAGCATCAGAACCCACAGAGGTTGTGCAAGGTCTGTCCTCAGAGACTTTAGAGCCCGGAAAAACATGGTCTGAATTTAATGCTGACTGTGCTTTGAGCAGGACCTTGGACTAGGGACCTCCTGAGATCTCTTCTGACCTGAATGATTCTGCAATTCTACATCATGAAACCAAAGAGATACACAGAAACTCCTTAGAAAGCACAGCAAGAAAATCCTTTCTGCATGATTATTTATATAACCTTTGTACTGCTAATGAAGCTGTCTTTTCAAATGTCTGAACAACTGACTAATGTATTTGACTATGCTACCATCAAAATAGGAGAAGAAAGTTGCTTATTTCTCTAGCATTATTTAGTTTGGAGAGGCAATTTAGCAAAAAGCATCATTAATGTTGTATGAAGAACAGAAACATTTGAATCACCAGCAAATATAAGCAGTGGGTTATATTTCCTGCTAACTCTCACATGGTATGCAGCTTGGTCACTCTCAGTAAATAAACAACCCAACACACAAATACATCTCCTTACTCAAAAGGCCAACAACTCGAAAAGCAAAACAACAAGTAAACTAAACAAGGAAAAAAAAAAAAGTCTTATGTACTCTTATTTCACCCCAAACTATGACTTTTTTTTCTTGTGGGATGCAGGAAGGAACAGATAGGAATGAAAAGACAGGAAGTAAACTTTGAAATATTCATTTTAAGTAAAACTGTGTTTCACCACTTTTTAATATTCAGCTCCAACTGCTACAACGGTGATTTTTCTAGAGCTGCTTCCAGTACTGCACAAGTCAATGCCATATCCACAGAATTCCCCAGAGCACATATGTGGATATTCTGTAGGAAGATAATACACCCCCGTTATTCAAACGCAAAATTACTAAGATTGTTCTCAAACTTTAATTAGCCCTGACACAAGTTATTCCACTTTTTATTTTCCAGTGCTTTAAAGTTAGTTACATATGATATACCTTAATTCACGCAATGACAAACAAAGAAAAAAAATATTCTATATGCAATCAGTAATCTATCACTGAAAACAAAACAATAAGGTTCACAGAAGTATAAATGAATGCCTTGTCCTAAGACTGGCTTCCCTGCAGCAAAATGCAGAACATGCCCCTCCACAAACACACAAATGTACTTGTTTCACATGCTGTGATAGTCCTATTGACTTCAAATATCCTCGTTATTCCTACTTTCCTGAAAGTCTCATATTTCTCAGGGAATCATCCAAGGAATCTTCTCATCCCAGGGGATGAAAAACAAAACCAAAAAACCCACAAAACAAAAACAAACTAAAACCCAAAAACATCTTATCTGACACTTGATGAACACTATTCCCACCAGAAATCAAAAGTCAGCATTTACCTGGCAGAATCCTTGCATTATAAGGAGACTGAAATGCAGTAGCTAAAAGATGTCACAATATCATCATGCGTGGTGACCATGGAAAATTAAAAAAAGAGAAAGATATAAACAATAATTCTTGAATTACTTCCTTAAAATACTACCATTTCGAATATCAAAAAATACTTGCTAGTAACAACTCTCACTTCAAGGCAACAAATGTAATTCTTATGAATATTCTCCTGGAAGGAATGCCTCCAATTCCTTAGAAGAGAAATATAATTCTTGTGCTGCCCCAAACACCAATGTTCCTTTTCTCAAAAGGAATAAAAGGCCAAGTGCATTGCCCTAGAGTTTAAGGCATTTCAGCATGTGAAATCAATTGGGTTGTTCATGCACTTTAAATTCAGTAGTTGCTTAAACACTGCTGAATTAGACACAAAAAGAGGTAAAAGTGAGAAGTCTCACTTTTACTCTAGGGCAACATGGTTGGTCATGTATTAGTTAGTCCTGCTTATTTTCTAGGCTGGGGTGCTACTCAGAGAAAAGTTTCCCCAGAGATCTCTTGCAGCGACTATGAGAGCCACCTTTTTCTACACAGTATTTATTTCCCACGCTTCTGCTGGGCAAGTAATGAAGAAAACTGATTTACAGTAAGCTTTATCAAAAAGCAATCCACAGCCCAGCACTGCTAGCAAGAACAAAATTGTATTGATTAAACAGAAAAATCATTCTAATAATAACCTGATACACACTTAATTGTGACTTCTTTCTTCTGTACAAAGCAGTAAAAAAAAAAAAAAAGACAAAGAAGATCTGGTAACAAGAGAAAAACAAGAGATTGGAGCAAATATAGGCAAAACTACAATTTAGTTCTGAAAGTGGCATTTGGAAGTCCCAGTCAGATCAGAACACATTTTTCATTCTCAGAAGGTGGTAGGTGTTACGTTCAAGATACCACCAAGTAAAACTAACCTTGCTGTATTAACAGTGACAGTATATAAAATCTCATTTAAGTTAGCTTAACTCTGTCCCTTAATCCAACTGGAACTCTGCTGGCAAATTCCTTTATTTTGCAAATTTCATATATAAAACTGAAGGTGGAGGAAGAGGTTTGAGCAAAACGTTTTCTGAGGACAGGTTGTAGTAGAGCAGAATTGAATTTGTGGCCAACATTTCTTCTAACCAAAATGTTTCATTAAGCTGAGGTAGTACACTAATTGAACAGCTCTAGGAACAGGTATATTTGATAGCAAATACTGTCTACTTGGTTTTTTTAGATCCCCTTTAGTAAAAAGGAAACATTATATCACACTATTTAAAAATAACATTGGAAGGGGACTAGGTTTTCTTCTCCATGTATTTAGCTGTAGTCACTACGTGATGAATCAGAAGAGCTAGAGGCAGAAAAGGGTATTGGTTTGAACTCCAAAGCATGTTCCTAGCATTACACTACCTGCCCATGCAAGATGTAAGACCAGGTCCAAATAAGACAACTAACTCAGAAACTTTAAACATTGGCCCAGGGATTGAAAGCAGTACCAAACTGACTTGTTTGGGTGACTGTGGCTTATAGAAAGACGAACAGAGAAGTCATTCTTACCTTGAGAAAAAAAATGCTGGAAAAAAAAAAATGAAGTTAAAGTGTGTATACTAAATCTGAATGCCTGGACTGAAACAGGAGAGGTTCTTTTTGAGGTCACTTAAAAAAAAAAGCAAAGAACCAAGCTGAGCCAAGATAGCCTTGACTAAGTGATTTAAACTCCTGTAATAACTTAACTCAGTTGTAATCTAGGTAGTGATGTTAATTATAGAGCTGAGGCAAAGCAGTCAGAGGATGGGCACAAATGGCAAATTTGGCATCTGAACCTGAATTTGGTTTCTGGCACAGGCAGGGAAGGCAGGGGAAGTAGTAGCAGGAAAAAACAAATAAGCTTGGCTTATATACACCATTCCAACATGCCAAGGCCAAATACATCTTTTGTGAAAGTGCCTCACTACTCCTATTAATTTAAACACCAGTAGTGCCATTTACTAAAGTGCTCAAATTCAATCAATACAGTATTTTGGTCATGCAGATTACAGAGTGATGGCTGGAGTGCTTTACACGCCCTTGGCATAAAGTCAAAAGCCACTGTCCCACCAAGTCTTATTTTGCCTTCACAAATAATGGTACAACTAGAGATGAAATTATATAATAACTAAGTTCACATTCTGCAGCACTGAGGTCACTAAGCTAGATATCAATAAACTCATTTCAAGAAGCAGTTTGGACTCAGATCTGAGTACATCTAAACATGTACAACAGAGTCAAGTATCTGCTTGTATACACACTGACATAATAACACTTTTGGTAGGGCTGACTTTCACGTTTAATCATATGTACACAACATAAGTGTTGTATACACAACATAGTATAAGGACTTCTAATAGAAAAAAAGGAGGTTTCACATACTAAACTGAGGCTCAGAGATACTTGTTTTTTTCCCCAGGACTTGCCTCCCTCTGCAGCCTTCACCAAAGGGCTTATCTCTCAGACAGTGAAATAAGTAGCATCTGGGAATGAAACTCATTTACCATAAATAAGTTGTGACAATGCTCATGTAAATGAGCTGACTCAGAGATGTATTCACATTACACCTTCCTCCCTTCTGCACCAGCAGAAACTGTGTCCTCACAGAGAAGTCACCACAAAAAACCCCTAAGCCTTATCCCAAAGGACTCTCTTCCACTATTTCTACAAAGCAGAAATTGCTTTACAGGGACTTAATGAAAAACTGGTGTGTACCATTCGACCAGTGTGTTTCCATCACATTCTCTCTTCATGCAGCAACACCCACTTTTTAGATGATCTCTTACTTTCTGAATAGGAGTTGGAAGTAAGTTATAGCAGGGAGGTGCCCTCAGAGAGGCCTTTCTACCACATGCCATCCATCACATAGAAGATGAAGCTCAGCTGCTGCAATTTTAACTGTTACTGAAAATTTGCACATTATTACAAACACTGTTGCTGTTCTACAAGGAGTAAGTTATGCTTACTTTCTTTGATTGTAAAGTGGATAAATTCTTGCAGCAGCCAAGCGGATAGAAATGGTGCAAGGTAATTTTACACTAAGTAACATTCATCATAAAACTGTTAACATAGATGACAGTATCCAAGTCTCTTGTTAATTATTTGACTGTAAAACTTTAAGAGCTTTAAGTTGACAAGTGTTGTCAATGGAACAGACATAATTAATTCCCTAGGAAGGAAAAATAAACAACATTTTAAAACCCCACATACTTCTATGTAACAATGCAAATGATGTTTTTCAAATGTCTACCTCTTCCTTCCCATCCCCTCACAGAAAAAAAACCACCTGCAAGAGTTATAACAACATCTTAACAGTGGAAATAAGTGTAAATGTTAACTTCCCAAGACTTCAACAACAGCAAATATGAGATATGAAACAATATTTAGAACTAGAGAAAAACGTTATTACAGAGAAAGGTCTGTAACTATTGTTGAAATAAAGAGTATATTTCATCAAGGTGAGACTAATTTCTATTACTACTAAATAGTTAGTCTTTACTAACTACTAAAAACCAGAACAAAACAGAAAAGGAAGACCAACAAAATAGGATCTTCCAGGTATGCCACATATTCTCACATGGCTTTTAGCTTTAGTAAGCAAGAGGTAAGGAAAACATTAAAATCCATTATTCTTACTATTTTTTGGTTTTGTCCAAGGTTTCTAAGTGACAAGACCCAACGATGTACTATAAAGAAGTTAGTGGAAATGGAATTAATTAAAACAGTGGTATTTTTAGAGATGCTGTGAGAAAAACAGAAGGCAACACTTGCTGTTAGCAAACTAGTGACACAGGATTTTCTTTTAAATAGCAAATGGATATTTGAAGAATACTACAATGTTTTAACTAAGCTATTAAGGGCTAAGTTTCCCATAACAAAAGCAAATCTCATTGTTTGCAGTGTGTATTTTTTAAGGACAAATCAGAAAAAAAGGGTCAGTTTTAACTTTTTGTATAATAAGGTGTGATAGAAGAATATTCGTCACACTTTATATAGGAAGAAAAACATACTGTCAGTTTTTCTTTCTCTTCCCTAATTTTTTTCTCCTACTCTATAATATACCATATTGGCAAATGGAGTTAAGAAAAGCTCCTATTCCTTTCTCTTCTGTAATATCTTCAGAAAAGAGCCTGACTTTTTAGGAGCCTCATCACATTGGGTGGAAGAGGCCATCTATTTCCATCCTACACATTCACCCCATTTAAATTTTCAAGATACATTCAACAGAGCTTGGAAAACTCATTGGGTTTTTCAGTCTATAATCAAGCTTACGTTATCAATCATGACTATGTTATCATGGAACTGAGCTCCTGAGTCCTGATTCTCTAATTTTCCACACTTACAAACCACCTTTACAAGCAAGTGAACCAGCTCGCTCTGAGATAATTTTGCTCCAGATACTATTTCCCATATGCAGTATGGACAAGATTACGCCTTATTTGACCCCCCCCATGCACACCTGGAGCATTTTTTCCAAAACTTTCCCAGCAAGCTCTGTGCCTTCAAACACTCTCATGCATCCTTATACCAAGTTCCATAACATGTAACACCTACCCTTGCTTTCTTGCTTCAAAAATACAACTTTAGCAGACTGCAACACATGCTTCACATTATTTCAGTTAGTCTGTACCAAAACCAAACAAAAAAAACCCACCCAAAAAAAGACCAGAAACAATCATGATGATAAAGGGATGTAGAGATTACCAAGGGCAAGCACTCTGTAGCATTCACTTCACTGTAGGACTCATGAGGACAAAGGCAACTTTGCATCTGGTTTGGGAGTCAGTCATAGTGTAGACTTAGTCAAAGACGACAGTAACAGCTGAAAGTGTGTTTCATTAAGAACCAAGGTAACAAATTATTAGCAGACTAGAAAATCCTTACTCCATTTCCCACAGTTAGTAAACTTTAACTTTTTCAGACTCAAAGGGGCAAAAAATTAAGGCTGAACTGTGAGTAGTTATAAGGCAACATAAAAACCATCTGGATCACTCAGCTGCTCCTAACAAGGCATTCCAATAGATGCATTATCTAAAACTCATAGTAATTTGCAGGAGGCAATACTGGTTTTGGATGACAGCTGGACTCACAAAAGCTTTGTTTCATCTTGACACTATTTTACTCAGAACTTTTGCTGGGAGACAGAACAAGACAAAGATGCTGATGAATGCAAAGGGCAAACAGAGAATGATCCTTCTTCCTTTGCATCTCCTTCCTCAGGCTGTTCTTGTGACACATTGTGTGTTTCAAACATGAAAGGTTCTTTCTAGGCCCACAATGACAATTTTGAGACAGAAAATACAAAACTAGCACAAGCAGAATGTCTTTGCCTTTCTCCTGCATATTCTTTCCCAGAGCTTTCACGTATGCCAATGTTGCGTGTCATGAAGTACTATATTGAATGTCATAGTGCATGAAAGAGTTATGTAATTTTCACATTTGGAAAAGTTGCTGTGCCTGTGGCATGAAGTCTTTTTTTTTTTTTTTTTTAAATCAGTATACATCTAATACAAATTTTGATTAAACATGGTTATTTACACAGAATGCTGTGAGCAGCATACATATCCTGATGCACAGCAAATCAGCATGATGGTTGGTGTTGAGAAAGTGTGGTTAACCTATTACAGATGGAAATTAAGGTTTAGGACTCCTGGATTCTTCTCCTAGCTGTGCCACTTATTATTTTACAACTGGAGTCTACAGTACTTCACAATATTGCAAAGAATCCTGAGGCATAACTAATATTTATAGCATAATTTAAGGCCCCAGGTGAAAGGCATATTCATCAGGACATAGTATGACAATTAAAATTTGCTAGTTAAAAAAAAAGTCATTAGTGACATAAAAATTCAGGGTAATTGTGAAGTGACCTGGGCTTATTGTTTCTGAAGGAAGCCTTCTGAATCATGCCAGCTGAAGACCTGCCCATGGCATTTGGAAATGCATGCTAATAGTTTTTCATAGAACCATAGAATAATTCAGGTTCAGAGGGACCTCAGTGGGTCATCTGGTCCAACCTCCTGCCCAAAGCAGGGTCAGCTATTCTTTAGTCCTTCATAAAAAGCCATTTATCATTCCCTCAGAGTTAAGTTATCAAGAGCATCATGAACTGTTTAGTAACCCAATTACAATGACAAATTAATCAAGCCTGAATTTTGCTAATCCAATTACAGTACCCTCAAAGAACTCAATGCATGTTTGGATGCACAATGCAGTTACTAGTGATACAGGGCAATTCATAACATTTTGAAGATAAAGACAGCGTGGTTTATTTAGCACTGACTCTGCTAAGGGAGTGTAGAAATAGGCATTCTCTGTTAGGGATCCAAAGGTTTTAACACTGTGTATTAAGTGTATATAATGGGAGACAATGTTTACAACGGGTCTTCTATGGATGGGGAGCCAGAGTGCAAGCAGCCATCAGGAAGGGGGAACATTACTAGAGGTCTGAGAGTGAGGGTGGACTTCACTAGCAGTAGCTCAAGATTTATACACTGCGGCACATGGGTCACCAACAGTACAACTGGCCACAACTGCCTTTTAATACAGAGCTAGTAGAGAGCAGCCTCGCCCTGAAAATATGGAGAATCACTTAGAATATATTCCCTCTCTGCACTTTAGGAATGGCTATGAATGACAATCTCTTTCATTTGAGCTAATGTGTATATTTATTTTGGGGGAGAACAACAACAACAGGAAGAAAACTGAAACTATCATCTTGTCTGATTGACCACAGAATTCAATCCACGCAAACCTTCTTCTTTACCTCAATATGTCATATATCCCATAAGATCAGTACTATTCTGGTGTTTCAGGAAGACAAATAAGATTATTAGCAGAGAGAAGTTACGAAGACACAGCTTCTGTAAAGATTTTTTGCATCTATTTGTAAGTTAACATATGCTAAGCCTTTGCCTAGTCAGATACCTCTGAAAAGACTTTTCAGCTGGCATAAATCACCACTGCCCTATTGCTGATTTCTACATTTTAAATTATTAGGTCCACCAGAATCTAAGTCATATTTTCACCAACGTTTTAATGTGCTGTTTATACAAAATTGCTTTTGTCCTTCAAAAGAAAAGAAAAAGACGACACACAAACTAACGGATGATGAACAACCACTTATTTGAATTGGCATTTAAATTTACTCTCTAATCCTGCAGCCATTGGGGATCTAAACAATTGTGACCTGATCACAACAAGCAACCATGAATATATGGATCTCAGTCTAACAGGAATACACCTAGCAGAAGTACACATATTTACCGTGCATGTTTCATAACAACTGGGTTTTTTCTACAGATAGGAACTGAGACATTGGTTAAATTTTATTTAGCAAAAACATGAGTAAAAAAAAAAAACCAACTTTAAGATACAAAGTTGCAAGGTTTGACTTTCTACAGTTACATATAGGTGGAAAGTTTAATGCGTACTAGCCAGGATACAGAGCAGGTGACAGAAGCGAGCTAAAAATGAACCTGCTGCATGTGGATGCAAGATAGAGATTTGTATGTGTTAGCAGAAAATAAAAGACATTACCTGACTTGAGGAACAAACAGAAAGGCAGAAAAGACAGACTAGCAGAGGCACTCCATACCCTTCACAGCTGGTTTAGCCTGAGAATTCTTCCCAAAACCATACAGGTGTCCAGCACATCTAGATAAAGGCTACTTTTAAAAATGTTACCATAGATATCTGGAGATTTTTTTTTTCATTGTTACGGCTGTTGATTTCTCTCTCCCTTTCTTTCTCTCACACTTCCCCCCCCACGCTTTAACTGTCCTCCACTTCCAAGTCTGTGCTTGTACTGAAGGTAGCCTCTCTGCGTACCTGGACTTCAGTGGCAACACACTGAATCTAAAGTATCTTTATTTAAATAGTGTTTGAAATTATACTGTACTTCATAATAAAGCCACAGCAACCTGCTGTTTTGTTTCTGTTCCTGGGATGTTTACAATTAACCAGAGTACAATGCTATAACGTCATCCCCCTGCTAAATTCAAGGGTGTGTGAAAAGAGCAGACAGGAATACACACTGCACTCCAATACATATATTACGTGCTCCCCAGCCCCCAAGTTTAAGAAGGCTACATTCAAAATCCTCTGTAATACTCACATGATTAAATGGCTGTGTAAAGGCTATAAGTTCATAAGCTGTACTGAAATAATTTGTGTAGAAATGATACCATTTCTCTTCCCAATCATAAAACTTATCACACACTACCAAGAAAAAGCAGTATCTTTCATTCTTTATACAAAGGATAAAGTGTTACCTCTTAAAACACTAAGCAGGTAAATGCTATATATTTCATGCATATCTAATACAGTTGAAGAGCAGGCACATGGCAAAAATATCACTTTCTGGGTCTGTAGATTCCACCAGGCAAACAATTGAGCAGTGCTTTGACTGATAGGGGCACTTTGACCAAAATTTGCTCTTTCCCATCTAACATAATAAATCAAAGTATATTTTAGGTCATGCCCAGCTCCATTAATGTAACTGTACTTGCAGCTTTACACACCATACATAAAATATTCCCATAAAGCCAGCCACAGCAGCAGTGGTACTATGCTCCTTTGCATAGTCATTCTGCCCTTGCAGATTGGGTCTTGTACAGTCATAATTAAATTCAATCAGCACTAATTTATCTTGTATTTTAGCCAAAATTGTTATACTGAGATGGGCTGAAAGTAGCTGTAGGGCTTTCTTTATTCAGTTATTACAGGAATCGCATCTGTTTCCAACAACTAATAAATGGTAGCCCATACAGCTAGAGGACAATACAGTGGCAATGATGCCAAGCTACGTAGGTTAAAAAAAATTTCCAGATACAAGAAGAGCACTTAAGAGTGGCGGAAATACAAACTTTCAGTCTAAACATACCATTAACAAATTCAGCCTTTCATTAACTAGGGCCAAACCAAAGACTTCCAAGTTGTCTCTTGCTACCAGAAAGGGAAGGATTGCTCAGCGCAACATATAAGGGTCACACTGGGTGATCTTTAGATATACCAGTCAGGCAAATATCTAAAAGGGAATAAATAAGCGAAAACAAGCCAGTACCAAATGCTGAATGATTACTTCGAAGTAACAAATAGTCTTGACTTCAGAATTAACTTCCCTGCTCTTCCTTCCATCCATGCCAAAAGCATTTAATTAAAAAGTAAAGACAACTGCACAGCAAATAATAAAAAGGCACATAAATAAATACTTCACAGTTTCATTATGTAAAAATAAGTCTGGTTGTATTAAATAGTGTTATATTTTGATCATCTAATGCTATTGCTATTCTTCTGTATGCTAAAAACCCTCCACGGATACAGAATTATTTTTCAGCATCTATATTACTGTTCTCCACAGCGCTATAACAATTTGTATTAGATGAGGATCTGACCCTGTTTTCTTTCCTTAAACAAATCCAACATTTCACATGAAATCCATTTTGCAGAACATCTGTTTACTCTTCATTATTACTACATGATCATCACAGATCTCATTCTGCTATCTTCTGTATAAAACTAGCATCATGAAGAAAGAAATAAATCCTTATTTATGAGGATTTCAACATCTTAAGTATATTCTGTCCTTCCCAAGTCATAACATTTTTTTCTCACCAGGTGACCAGTTTCTTGAATCAAATTGTATTGTAATACTATCTGAGGTAATTTTGCCTCTGAAATTGGCATTTAGGCTTTTTAAAGTATGATTTAACTCATAGTGAGATGCTGTCTTGGTCCAAGTGAAAAAAAACTTTCCCTAAAGCTACTACTAGGGGAGGAAAAGAATGCTCTACCACCAATGCCTAACATTTACCTCATTATACTAACAATGCCTATTAAAAGAGTTCATAAGCAAAAAATATATAAATAGATCAACTGAATGAGAGGAGGCTAAGGACAAGAAGCTACAGAGAAGCATTTCCTATTCTCTATTAAAACCACACAAAAAACATTAAAATAAGTTGGGTGACCCTATACAGCATCATGGATATTACATATATACAGTGGCTGTATCTAAGGGATGCAAATGATAAGCTACAGCTGAATGCAGGTAAAGAAATATTGTCTTTGGGAAACACTTACTTTTTGAGATTTTTGCAGATACAGAAGATCCTGTAGCCAGAGACATCCCACAGCCTCAGTCATTTAAGTAGACCCTATACTTATCAGTCAACACTACTTGGCAGTAGTGTCACAAGTACTAGAAACTCTCACTGAATGCTTCCTCAACAGGTGAAAAGCCTTTCAAAAATTGCTCTGTTGAGTTTCACCCATTTTTTCCCTCCATATTGTGGGGAAGGGCTTCCACTTCAAAAAAGAAAGTGTACAAAGTCATAACTAGAAAGCCATAACTAATAGAAAGAATTCAAAGCTTCAGTCATCAATTTTATATCTTTATTAGAACAGGAAAAAAAAAAAATTCTAACACAGCCTCTAACATGTTGGATAAAGTCTTAACCGTGAAAGCAGCCCCACATCATGGACATACCACCAAGTGTTTTTAGTGATTTATCCATAAACTTTTATAAACTATCTTGTTTTAATTGTTTTGAAATCTTTTATACTAAACTATTTTTTCTCTTAATAACAGAAACATAAGTGCCAATGTTTTATGTTAATTATATGTCCTGATAACAGTAAGCAAATAAACGTACTTCTCCAGATATCTTTTTTCTGTCAAAATTGTCACGCCCCCTACTAATGTTATTTATAACTTATATGCAAACACATCTAGAAATGCATGACTAAAGTGCATTTAAGGTATATATTAATTTGAAACATGTAATGCAGATGAGTTCTGATCAGCATAAAAATTAATATAGAATATGCACATAAAATATGCATATTAAATTTATGTTGTTTATACTCTGCTTTACATCAGAGAGAATAATGATCACTGATAGGCTGGTTTGTTATATAGGATTACTTTTTCATATCATAGTAATACTGACTTTTTTTAATATCCCAGTATAGGAAGTGGAGACATTAATCTACTGCACAATTTCACAAACAAATTAATATGGTTGGGGCTCAGTTCTCATTTTTTGCCTTCAGACATAAAACAGAAGAGTCATGAATTTCAGGATTAAAACAGAAGCATTTTGTTTTCTGTCTAGAAATAAACATGCTAGAGCTCTCTGATGGAGACAGGAGAATGTTAACAACTTCACACACTTTTTGGAATGCCAACACATTTTTGCACATGCTTTTCCCTTGCACCCTGTGCACCTGGCCAAAAGCATAGTCTTGTTTTCTGTTATTCTTCAGCCCTTCCCACCTAAGACTGCGATATCAAGCAGTACCCTGACCTGTACCTTGCTATACTCTGAGTACAGAAACTTCTGTCCGTTCTAGGTCCAACTGTCCAAAGCTGGGGAGCAAAATCTCACTACCTTCCACAATAAATCCATTTATTTATCTCCTTCCTTTGAGTAAGGACTACTCAAAGAAGACATGACAGACTAACTCTTAATTTTGTATGGCATTTGGGATATTAGAAATAATGTTATTATTTTGATAACTGCAGTTATTTTCAGGTTAAACTTTTTGAATCTTACTGTGTTTCAGTCAGTGCTATCAGTGCTTCCAGTGGAGGGGAAAATTCCATTTCTAGAGCTAACAATTAATAATTCACTTATTGCCGATTACTTGGGAATTAAGTTAGTTCAGGAAATAATTTTGCTGCATTCATAACTCTAGATAGTTGATGTCTGCAAAATATAAAGTTGTTGTTTTGGCGGTTTGTTTTTGGTGTGTCCCCCCCCCCCCCCAAAAAAAAAAAAAAACAACCCCAATATCCTTTTCTTCTGGAGAAATAGCCAATATCGCCACCACCCTGCTGAGGCTTGGCAGGGGCCCAGAAGCAGCATGGTCTCTGGCATTTAGGCATTCATCTTTAAAATTTGACTGTGTCCTATCAACAACATCTATCTACAGCTACTAATCTGCTAGTCATAAAGCAGCTGTCGTAGTGGTGGGCCTGATTTTTTTCTGTAAATAAATATCAACATAATATCTCATCTCAGTCTTTCCTGGGCAAAGCACCGAACAGGCAAGATGTGGAGGAAATCTTCACAATTTTTTGCATCACCCTAAGATAAAAGTAGAGCTTCACAACAGTATTTCATTTGTTGAATGTAGAAATCTTAATAGTTACCTCAAATATACATGTGTGATTATTACTGCTTTGGTCAATTCACTGGTGCTGCTTTCTTCCATACTGTAGCTTCCATAACTTTGACAAGCCAGTGACACCCAAGTGACACAACTTAATACTGTTCTTTCCCTTCCAAAAATGAGGAAAATCTTTCTACTCTCTCTCAAAAATATTCTCTGGTTGCCGTCATCACAAAATATTCCCCACCTTTGTCAATATGTGACTATGCAAAAACAAATAAATACAGAGTATATTTATTTTTTTACACACTATCAGCTTGCTTTCACCGTTGTCAAATCATGCTCTGAAAGAAAGATTTTATTTTGTCCCCTACTGTACACAAATGCTTAAAACTAGGAACGTTTCATGAAAAACTCCCTAACAAAACCTACAAAAGACAATACATTACCAGCAAATGGCAGAAGGGCTTGGAGGTTGTACTGGGTGCAGGTGCCCAGGTTTTGGTAGTGGGGGGCTGCAGGGCGGCCTCTGTGAGGAGAGGCCGGGGCTGCCCCAGGCCAACACAGCCGGCTCCAACCCACACACTGCAGGGCACAGCTGAGCCCCTCAGACAGGGTGCTGGCACCTCAGGGAAAGTGTAATTAAGAAACAGTAAAAAAAAAAAACCCAACAACAAAAGAACCCCACACACCTGTGTAGCAGTTGGTAGAGAAGAGTTAGGAAAAAAAAAAAAAAAAGTGTGAGAAATAGCCCAGTGAAGAAGGAGGGGGAGGAGGTGGTCCAAGCACCTGAGCAGATATCCATGCTGAGGACCACAGAGAGCCCATGCTGGAGCAGGTTTATCCTGAAGGACTGCAGCCCATGGAGAATCCACGCTGGAGCAGGGGAACAGTGTGAGGAGGAAGGAGAAGAGAGGAGCCGTTATGGACTGACTGCAACCCCCACTCCCTATACCCCTGCACCACTCAAGGCGGGGAGCAGATGGAGGAGCTGGGAATGAAGGAGTGAAGTTGAGCTGATGAAGAAGCTGTGAGGGGGGAAATTTTAATTTTTCTTTTTGCTTCTCACTATCCTACTCTATTTTTAATTGGCAGAACATTAATTTTCCCCAAGTCATGTCTATTTTGCCCATGATGTCATAGGTAAGCGATCTCCCTGTCTTTATCCTGACCCAAGAGCTTTCTCATCTTGTTTTCTCCCCCTCTCCTGTTGAGGAGAAGGAGTCAGACAGTGGCTGGGTGGACATCTAGTAGCCGGCCGACCCACCACAGAATACTAACATGAAGGCTGTATGCTGCAGATACAGAAAGACAAATTCTCATTGACTGCAATACTCTGAGTTAGGAGAACATTTCTCCTCACAGAACTGCTGATACATTTTTCTCCTCATGTGCTGCCCAGTGTGAGCGCCATACACATAAAACTGAATATGAGACTACAGATTTCCTGTATGAATTTGAAAATGTTACCTAACATTGCCACTATGGTTATTTTTTTTTTCATACTTATGTGACAGACATACATAATGGATATGAACTTTGCCTTTCAAAGTCAGAAGACTTCAGTGTTCTTGCAAATGGAGATCACTCTGTTACAAAGTACATAAACACATGATTAGTTTTAAGCACATAATCCCACTTACTTCAAAAGAACAACCCCATGATTCAAGTTAGCTACTCAAAATTTAAAGAAAGGCAGATGATTATTTGATTCTTCATTTCTTACAGAGAGACCTAGGGAATGTTTGGGGAGTGGTTTACCCAAAAGTAAAAATAAGATACAGAACTCAACTGTTTTAACTAGATATTTAAAAGCACACATTTTATTCCAGTTGTAGGTCTATTTTCTTTGCTGACTATGGAAAGTAAATTTCTTCCACCACAACAGAATGATTCTACGTGTGTCTTACCAATTGTCATTGGATTTTAGTTTTCCTATAGGCTATACTAACCTGCCCATTAGGTAGAAAAAACTGAAAAAAGTGAGTGTTAAATGCGACTTGAAATTGAGTTTTACCAACTCTCTGACCGTGTACTGCAAAATGTAAATTCCCATCTGCAACAGAAACTAAGTGTTCTTATTCCAGGAAATGCAGTTTGGCCATAACTTTTATGCCCTCAGAAACGTGTAATTTACATTCTTTCAATTTAAAAAGGCCACTGTAAAAGGTGTCACCTTTATAAAAGCTGTTCCAATAAAACTTTACTTCTACACTATATTTTAAAATTAATTTGACCTTGAATTCTAAATTTCAGAAAGGTGAATATATAACACTTCTTTCTGGACGACCATTTTAAAAAATATATAGATATTTGACAGTATATCTACTGTATTTTAGACCACAAATTAGGACACTTGGCAAAGAAAGATTTGTTCCATCCTAGCTTTTAGGAAAGTATATGCTATAGTTTGGAGCGTAGTACATCAGTTCACTGAAAACAACTATTTTTTTTAACAGTTAATTAGAAAGCTTAATAGACTTGCATTTCTGACTTCCCAAGATGCCAGAAGACAAAATTATTTTATACAATTTTGGAAATAAGGGGAAGGATCTCAATCCCTTCAACAGGAGTTTAACCCCGATCTTGCAAGGAAATTCATAAGGTACACATCAATGTAGAGCAGCAAAGCTAAGATCATCAAATATTAGCTTAATTAAAATAATAATAATAAAAAAAACCCACAAAAACAAAAACATGAAACCAAACAAAAAACCAAAACAAATTAAAAAAACACACACAAACCCAAAAACCTAAAAGAAAATCAGCTTCTTGTATTTCTTATAGCACATATCTCGAGACAGAGATCAACTGACAACTCTAAGTGAACATCTTCAAAATACCACATTCCTTATTACCCCATGATGTCCAATACAGGTGCAGTGAAACACAATACCTCTCACTAAGGTGTAACTTGCCGCAAGACAAGTTGGTTTTATGCATAGCCTGCCTCCTGCAGTAGTGTAATATTGTTCATTTCTTAATGGTACTTACATTATGGGCCAACATCTTTTCTTCAAGGATCACCAGATTTGCACTCTGAAGTGTTTTTCTGTACTCAGATATTTAGCCTTACCTATGTTATTTCACAGTTAGCAGCTATCAGCTGCATTCACATCATTTCTTTTTGTACATTTCGGTACAGAAACTATATATAATGTATCACAAGCCCTTACATGCCCTTTTCTCCTTGATACAGTCTTACAAATCACTAAGTCATTCTTCATAGTTAATCTGTTATCTCCCTACCCACTAAATGTGACACTTTATACCCTTAGTTTAGTAATTGCTCTCATGGCTTTGTCCTCAGCCAAAAGACATCTTCTCAGGAAGTTTTTCACATTTCAGTTCTCTCAAACTTTTGGTAGCACATGACATTATTTGTGAGAACCAGAACTTGCGAAATGACTGAAGTGATTTTAGACTTCAATTTCTATGGCTCACTTCTGGGATATATCTGACAATATATCTCTCTTGGGAAGGGCAGAGAAGCACTCTCCTTAAGATTTAGGATTTTTCTCTGCTTTCTTATATATAGGCTGATGAAACAATGGTATTTTGTCCTATGATCACAAGGAGAGCACTAACTGGGAAAAAAATGGTCAATAGCAACAGACGACTGGTGAAAAATACCTGCCAGCTGAACTCCTATTAAACTGGTTTTTAATTCCTATTAGAAAGAGCAGGGCATCTGTGATTACAGGAAGATTTTTTTGCTTGAGCGCAATGCCTGTTTGCAAATATACTGCCCTTCTTATTAGCAGCTGTGTTTACAGTTTGAATGTATGCTATACTTGAAGTTTTCATAAATTACTGATCTAAATGGTGCATGTAAAATGCATGGGAGGATATTCTTGAGGCTTAAAAAAAGCATATAAATAAATATGCTATAACATACAGATTATTTTTCTTAAATATTTTGTTCATAGTGCTCTCAGGTTTATCTGTTTGCACTTTATGAACAGAATTACATTAGTCCACTATAAACTTCTACAATAAATATTGTATGAGAGTACTTTCAAATGTAGGACAGATTTTAAAATGTTGAGATGTGGTCTCAATTCAGGAAATACTTGATGAAATATTTTATTTTTATCTTCTTTCTCTATATAATTATGCATTTACTGTATCTGTTGTAAAGTCTATTCAAATGGGGGAGAAAACTTTTGAAGCAGTACTAGCATACATTCTCAAGTGTATAGAAAGAAGTTAAAAGTTGAGATCAGCACACAGACTTCATTAATAATTAGACTAAAGATAAGAATAGATCAGCTAAAAGTATCAATAATAACTGGGGCTATTTCAAGTGCCACAACACCTACATTTTCCTACAAATCATTGAACTGAAAATTCGCTAGCTTTCCATGTTACCTTTTCTCACTGGTTTTGGTGCTTGCAAATGCAGGAAGATTTAACTTCTCCATTTTCAAGTAGTGCATTTTGCACATCAATACAAACACAATACCAAGATGGCAAAGAAACAAAACATCACCAGTTATAAAAAAGGACATGCCAGCAGTTCATTTTCCTCTGCTCTCTGAATTACCCAGCACAATTACAGAAATGCATTTCTCCTCTCTTACTGGAAAAGATGATTATAGTACAAATTGGGACTGTGAAGATGGTCTCCAAATCGAGAGACAATCATCTTTAAGATTGTTGCTATTGAGTCATAAAGAGAGGTCAGTATTTTTTTTTTTAATTTTTTTGAGAGCGAGGGAGAGCTCAATACTGTTTTTACGTTAGAATCAACATCATGCTTAAAGGCAATGGGCTGAGACTGTTAGCCATTTCTTCATATCAGCAAAGAATCCCCCTGTCATCAATTAAGATCACATAGAAACAAAGAAGCCCACAGCCTGGACTAAGTATGATATTATTTCTTGCTGAATGAGCAAGGGTCTTAACAGAGATGGCACTTAGATTTACCATCTGGGTTTCTAGCAAAATTGAGGAGGAAATTGAGGTTAGAAGACTAAGAATTTTCAAAAAGGTCTTATCTAAAATGATGGGATAATCCTAATGTTTATACAATAAGATAATATAATAATCCTAAATTATTCCTAAACAAATAAACAATATTTGAGTGGGGTCATAATGCAAGTTTGATTTTATTATACTACTATTATATTACTACAAACTGCTTATGACTCAGTCCTAACTGAGAAGTGGGAAGTAAGATCAATTGGAAGGTGATATTCAAAGCATTTGAGACTAGAAATTTCCTATAAATAACAGTCATCCCTACCCCCTCCTCTATAATAAATCCATAGACTTGTCCTTCAGTGAGATCCCATCTGGACAAACACCTTTTCTCACACAGAGTAACAGTCCAAAATTTCTGAACCACATTGTTTCACTGCTGCAGTCCTTGAAACACTGCCAGAGTCTGATCCAGTGGACTATGAAGCAAACAGGCAGTCCTTCGTGGCTAGTACAGAACCATGACCAATAAAGTGTCCACCCCTGTACAAATGTCATTGTAGCAGCTTACTCTAATTGGGTATCTGCGTGAAAATGTCCAACTATCCTGTTAGATCTTTGATTTCCATCCAGGGCTTTGTCTATACTGCCAAGTGCCACCCCTTTCCCACAGATTTCTTTGTGCATGCGTGCATGTATACACACACACGCAATTTAAAATACTCTATTCACAGGTGTGGGAAAAGATAATTGGCTTTCTGTCAATGTAAGTAGAAGCAAAATAGTTAAGCAGATCTAAAAAGCAAGTAGAACAGTTCTGCTATTGTGGTACAGAGAATTCCTTTTCTGAAAGGGACAAATCCTGAAAAGCTTTGCTGATTTTAGCACTACTAGTCTTCTTCCAGTTAATATGTTTAAAATCAGAATCTCAAATAAAGATGATTTATTCAGAAATATTAATATAAGCTTTTGGTTCATTATACTCAGCCTTTTCTCTGACACAAATTGGACATTACCAACTAAAAAAAAAAAAAATCACACTTCTGTGTATTTTGTGCCTTGCAAGAAAAAAACATGAAAACCACAGTTGTTTTGCTAACTGAGATTAAAATCTTTTCCTTATTCTCCAAGGACTGTATTTCCTTTGTGCATGGTTAGAAAGCTTTCTTTTAAGAGCTGAACAAAGTTGAAAATTCCGGAGCTCAGACATTTTATGTTATTCTCTTTCAATTGCGATGCATGGTCTTGTACAGAATCCACAGGAATATTACGTTTGTATTTTCAAAATTGCTTCTCTATACCGATTGTCCTAATGATCGAGAGACATAAATTATTTGGAAGAAAACAGAAAAACTGAGTTTTTCTGCAATCAGTCTCTAATATGTATGAGAATGGGACATCACTTCACCAAAACAATCCATCTGTGAAGTATGCTAAGGGATGACTGCGTTTGGATACAGCAATTAATCACCACATTATTTATAGCACTTCAGAAGCAGCTTACAGTACATTAATCAGGGATAACTTCTGCTTAATTAACAGAGCTGCCAAAAACGTCAAACAAGACCATAAAAAATTGAATTGAGTAATAAAGAATTAGCAAGGGACTAGTAATGATGAAATATTCAAAGTTCCTCTTCAGCAAAGGTCTTCTCCCAGCTTCACTTCCTACAGCACCGGTAAGCAACAAATTCCATCTACAAACAACTATGCTGGGTAACTATATTAGTAGCACTAGATACTCATGAGTAAAACGAAAACAAAGCAACAAGCAGTTGACTGCATCAGTTTTAGTGCACTGCCATGCACCCAGCCATGTGGCTGTGGAAGACATAGAAAACAAAGAAGCAACTTTTTAACTTATTTTTTTAAATCTTCCTTTGTGTTATTAGAAGGACCACTGGAGGGAGAAGGTGCGTGGATTACACCTAAATTCATTGTCTCTGCTACTGCATGGACTCTCTTGGAAGGAAAGAAGAGGAGTAGCACGGGGTTTGCCATTTAATCTGCTTTTCAAATCATGATTCAGTGGAAGTCTCTTTATTATGTAGAGGCTCATAAAATAAAATCCTATTTGCCAGAAGTGTGAAAGACAGTGTAACTCTCCCATTCAAAGTACTTGAAAAGAAGTTTAGCAATTAAAACTAAGTAAAACATTAGTGAGATATGAGGAACATGAGTAATTTGCATGTTAGGCATATGCAAATTAGAAAACAAGAGCTGGTTTAAAGGAATAAAGAACTTCATAAAATTACATTACTATTAAAAGTAGCTTATATGCTAAGATGTATTCTGATTTACATGAGCAAATTTATTTCAATTACTACATGCAAATGGTAATTCTATTAAGCAAAAACAAATTTTTATTGAAAGCACATATAATTATAGAAAACATTAATGAATCTTTCAAATTTAGGTCTTCAGTAAAAAGGGACGAGGAATAAAATATAGAAAAAATACTTTATTATTCAGTGCACAGCTGAAAGTTTAACTATGAAGCAACTGTAATTAGGTTTCATCAGTCTTTTTTAGCATGGTGTCTACAGATCTCCAAAGGAATTGAGATTTCCACTGCAAATACCAGTGAAGTGTTTATTGTTACTTGCCATACTTCAACATCCCATAATAAAAATGCTCTTTCTTGAAACTGTGTCTGTCCTTATGTAAATAAAGATATCTACATCTACATCTAAATCTATGATTAGTCTAATATTTTACATGTATAAAGATAGGTACGTTTAGGAACTTATCTTTAGTCTAATAGCATTCACAGAAGTCTTCATGACACTGTCACTTGACACCAGAACATGCATGCACAACAACCTCTTTAATGTGCGTGTCTGTATGCATATTGTGTTTATGAAATGGAAAAAAATGAAATGGGCTGAAATGAAAGCAAAACCCACTACATTCCGGAAGCAGTTGAAGAAAGATCCATCAATTGATGTGAAAGAAATAATTTCCGTGTCATTTACAGCTGAAGGAAAAAAGAATCGTAGGACCTATAAAGATAGGAAAAAACCACCAACGAATTCATTTGCAAAACACGATCTACATAAATACCACACCAAGCTCTCATTGTGGCCCCCCTGGTTAAAAGTAGCTTGTCTAGTAGTAGAATTTTGGGCAGTATAAAAGAGCACTGCCAGAGCTTTTGGTAGAGTCGTTTCAAATAGTGTCAGTCACATGGTTATCATTTGTCTTCATGTGTCTTGAAGTGCATTTGTCTCATGGTACTGGTAAAAGAGACTGCCATGAGGTCACTCAAAACACACTTCAAGGGCTCAAATTAAATATTCGGGTTACCTGGTAACAGTAACATCTCCAGCCACATCATTTCAAATTATTCTGAAAAATAATATTCCCCCCCCAGTCCTTGTGTTTTGATGATTCCACTGGGTCCTCCTCTGACAACTCAAGTGCATTTGAGATCAATAGGGCCTGGGCAGGCAGGAGGGAGCCCTGTATAGTTATGTACTGAAAGGATTAAGAAATATGGTTTACACTATTTTGTCACAATACCGTTTAAGTGAAACTATCAGTCAAGAAGCCTATACATTTCTCCACTGTATTATATCAGCACTTTTGTATGTTTCGTTAGTATTCATCAAATGAAGGATGACAGCATGTGAGCACGTATAGTAGCATTCCCTGTCAGTGATTCAGAGCAATAAAACAGTAGATTAGTCAATTCTCAGCAATACTGGGCAGATAGTACAGGCTCTTAAACAGGTGTGAGGACCTAAAATATACCTCTACCTTTACCCCGTGACAGTTCACTACAACGAATTGCTTAAAATAAAGTAAAAAAAAAATCTGAAGTGGATGAAACAACCTCATTATTCTTCAGGCATCCCAGACTCAGAGTGACTTAAATGGCAGTCCAGCATATACTAGAAATGGCAGATCAGTCTCTAAGGAATCTCACAATTCCCACCTAAAAATGCAACTCAGTTCGCTATTTCCTGACTAACCCTTTATGCTTGAAACCAAACACTATCCATCTGAAGTCACTATTTTCAATAAAAATTGCATCAGGTCCCCAGAATCACAAATACAAAACATTCTCCTGCATATCTCTACAATTCATTGTAAAATACCCCTTTCCTTTCTTTTCTGCAGAAGTCCTTTTATCACTGATAACTGCTGTTAGACAGGCAATGTTCTTTCACCACTGATAAGTACTCCTAGACAGACAGACTATGCCAGACAGATAAAACTAATGCAGATATGCAGTTTGAGCATTTCATAGAACTACAAATAAAAAGGTTTCTAGAAATGAATGATAACATAAGTAACACTGCAAGCCCAGTGAAAAACCTCTAAACATAATGGGGGTAGAGTAAATGCCTTCACTTTACACAGAAAGTGTGAAAAATACAAACAAATACGACAGAAAAGGCTTCATCTGTAGAAAAACAGCATTCTGCTTCAGATCAGAATGCATTTAAAAATGCAATGTAAGAAAACTCAGTCAGGCAAAGACCTAAGCTCTCTGCAAGTATACCAGAGTCAAATCAAATAACTCAAAGTTGGCCACAAAATCAGACCTAAAAACTGGGACTATTACGAAGGCCTATCTGAGGCAGTAACAGTCACCAAATGGTCTTGTGAAAGGTTCTATATGACACAGAAATTAGATACCTGCAAACCAAATGACATGGCATCAGCTTTCATTGACAACCTCAGAGACACCTTGAAGACAGCAGGAGGATGCTCCTAATCTCATTCCTAAAAAAAGGGACAGATTATCTCTGTATCACATGCCAGCTCTGAAACAAGAAACAATCTTCAGACAACCAGTGAAAGAGAAGAGAAATGTTTTTGCATCTCTCAAGGAAAATTCAAACTCACTGAACCTCCCCAGGTCCTAGAATAGCTGCTGGCATTTATATAGGCAGATAACTACCAGCTACCAGGCAACTTTGTCAGGTTGGCCCATAATCATTATCACAGTCCATTTGAATGACAGGTAAGACCTAAACCTCAGAGAGAACTCCCTTTAGTGTGAAAAACTATTGCAAAATGGTTATTCCTCATTCAAACCTTGAAAACCCAGGGTTATTTGCATTTTCCCATGTAATCCAATTAGTAACATTGAGACTAAACTAATTGCAGTAAAAAACAATCATCAGGTAAACCTTGTGGTTTCTGTGGTTTCACACTTTGCCTTTAACACCTGTCCAACACATAAGACAGGACTTTCATTCTGAACCAGCTCCCACTGCAATGGGACAAATAAATAACAGAACTACTTAGGAGTCATGTGCAATGCATTCTGCATAGAATATTCAGTTGGAAAGGGAACCGTGCATGCTAGTGATCAAAGGAATCAGCTTTCAAAGGGAAGCTAATCTGCTTTTAAATCTAAATGAGACAAATAAATCTAGCAAAACTGTACCCCACAAAATCTTTGTCTTTCATTAGCAGATGTTAGAGAGCAATCAACATGATTTAGCAGAGCTCCTGGAACTGATGTTCTACTGGATAATTTCTGGTTTGTATGAAATACGTAATTGGAAAGTATTTTGCATGTCTGAATTAACTAGACATTGGAAATAACTATATTAAGGATTAACCAGTGATTTGGGCAAAAAAAGTTACTTGGTAAGCAAAATGTCCTCTTCCCTGCTTCTTTTATGAGCTATGACTTTGAGCTCAACTTTAGCATGCCTTTGAAAGCACTGTATTTATCAGCCTTAATTTTATGTCTCAGCCTAATGTGAAACATAGCCACTTACCTCATACTCAGTGGCCTTTCCTGGGCCTCTCTGTAATCAACTCTTTGGAAAGCTTATAATATCATTTCATTCACTGGGGAATTTTTTTTAAAGAACATGCAGCAGTGGAGTTCATAGAGATTCATTTCTACTTTGTTTTGCTTGGATACCTGGAAGATTTTGATGCTTCTGTTGATCCTCGCTATAACAACAAGCTAAACTGACTGTGCTCTGACAAAAAGGACTAATGAATAAGAGAACAAAACAACATAAAAACAAAATAATATATATACTACTGATATAAGAGAGGTCTATGACAAGACCAGAAAGGAAATTACGGTATGGGCTCTGCAAATCTACTAAGCTAGCTGATGATCCCTATTTCATTATCAAATGTAAGAAAACACTTACATACTTGAGAAAATTTCACTGTACTTGAATTTACATCTCAACACAGGTCTGATTCTTCAACTTACTTATGTTACTTTCTTTAAACACAACAGCCTGCAAACATATCTTATGATTCTTGTACTTTAAAAATATTCAATCAATCTAACATTTTAAATCAACTAACCTGCAGTGCACTATTAGGTCAGGATCAATAGGCTTTCTAACACTCAATCCAAGAAAGAAATAATGCTGAACACACAAAATATATGCATTTTGAACTCCCTTCCTGTGCCATTCTCCTGCGGATTTCATACCATTCCTTTTCTAGATTACATCAGTGCTACCCAGCACTGGTGCCAAATTCCCATTCTTGCTTTCAGCCACCTGCAGTTTCTATCAGCTCTGCTCGCTCCTCCTCCTGTCTCCACCCTTTTTCATATAGCACATCCACACCTTCCCATTCCTCACCACTGTTATTATTTGCTTCCTCTCATCGTAAGTCCACACTTTGTCTCTCCTTTCCCATACTTGTGCCATCATTCTAAAGCTCCTTATCTCCAGCCATTTGCTGCTTAGGAGCTTTCTCAATCAGTGGTGGTATATTTAGATTTAACAGCCCTCTGAAATATCCTTCCCTGCTTTTGTGCGCTTGCTTTTTTAGATCCATAAACACCACTCAGCATTCCTAACACCCAACAGCACAGTTTTGCACAGCTTAATTATGTCTTCTGAGGAGCATCTTCTCTTGCTCGTTTTGAGACTGCCTTCTGCTAGCTTCATTTGATGCCCTATTGTTCTTGTAGAGAAAGAAACTGTAAATAATAATTCTTCGTTCATCTTCCCTCAGCCTAACAATGATTTCTGGATTCCTGTCATATACCCTTTAGTCATAGCTCTTTCTAGACTGAAGAGTCCTTGATTATTCAGTTGCCACTTAGGAGATAGCAATGCTTTAATAAACTTTGTCATTTTTCTTCTTACCTTTGCAAGTTCTAACATATTCTTCTAAGATCGTCTTCAAGACATGGGCATACTGTGAATTACAAAGCCACAAAAAATGTTTCTGGGGGTTTTCCACTCTTTTCCCAATAATTTCTAATGTCACTTTTTTTTTTTTTTGATTGCCATAGAAAGCTGAGAGGACCTCTGCCTAGAATTATTCATTGTGGCACCTACATCTCTTTCTTAAAAAGAAGTAATTGATTGGTTACCCATCACTGTGTATGATTGCAATTGGGATTTTTTTTCTACCTCCATTTGCACATCCTCACATTTATTAGACTGAATTTCATCTACTTTTTTGCTGCTCTTAGAAGTTGCTCCTTCTCTTCATTATCTTGACTAGTTTGGCAATCTCATGAGAATTTCATCATTAGTCACGGTAAACCCACTTCTCCAGAATATTCAGACCCCCATGCAAAATCCTATGACATCCTCTCCATTAAGAAAACTGAACACTAATTCCCACCCTGTTGTTTTGGGGATTTTTTTTACGTGTTTATCCATGTTGAGTACCTCTCATTTTCTCTCATGGCTAATTTTTACTTAGTTTTTTCAATAGTCTTTTTGGTGAGAAACTTTTTCAAATACTTCCTGGAAACCTAAGCAGATCATACCAACAGGACTACTCTAGCCCCCAAAGTGAATTCTAACAGTGAGGAATGACTAAATAAGCCATGTTGAGTCTTCCCCAGCATATCATACCTATATGTCCAATAACTATTTGTTGTTATAGTTCCTATCTATTTGCTGAACGCAGGCTTACTGGTTAGTAGTTCTCAAGATACTCTCAAGAGTATCCAGAGTATCTCTGGATACTCTCAAGAAATCCTTTTATAGCTTGATATCACATTAATCTTATTCCAACTCTTTGGTACCAAGGAAGTGTTAGGCAAGAGGCAACACAGTAAATACAGTTCAATTTAACTATTTCATCCTTCAAGGTCCTCTAGAACTCTTGGGCAAATGCCACCAGGTTCAGATATTTTTAACCAATATGTAGTGCTTATTTTGCTGCCTCTTCTACTGAATTACATTCTCTAATCAACTCCTGCAAAAAAAAAAAAAGATGTCACCATTGGGGAATCTGCCCAATTTATTTTGCATTTACTGTTACTACAACAAATCCTTTCTGTGTATGTGTGTGTGCTGTCCTTCAGCTTCTTATACTCTGATCCTCCACTGGCCTTACAGACTACCTGACAGGCATCCCACGCCTGATGAGTTAGAGAAAAGTCTTTGGAAGTTCTTCCTCAATCTTGTTTGCTCTGCCTTAATGCATTTTTTTTTACATTTAACGTAACAGATTTTACATTCTTTTTTATTTTTCATATTGAAATGGGGATTCAATTTTGTGAAGAACATTTGTGTATATAGTAATCTCTCTAATCTTGGTGTTTAACAATGATTTTTTTTTAATTTGGTCTTTCTAAAATGCTTTAATGCCTTTTTTAGGTTATAATACAGCAGCTTGAAACAATATCCATGTCATCTGTAAAGATGATTTTTAGCTGCCTCTCTTAGTTTCTTTTGAAAAACATCCTCTATTTTTTTAAAACTCCCGTTTGTGGAATTAAATACCGCTGTATTGGTTCTTCTGACTCCTGTTGCTCCTGACAGGATGTTGAATATAAGCACGTTGTTACAGAACATACTTTGGTAATAACATTGTGGCAATAAACTGCTCCTCTATTGATTTTCTGATTAGCTTCCTCAATGAAAAGTCATTTATGATGTCTAAAAGTTTAGTCTGAAATGACTTGACATCTACTACCCAACTGACACAGGGAGGCAGCAATCACAGTGAGCTGAAATAACACATTTCTCTTGTGTTTCCTGACAAGTGTCTCTGACCTCTCCTGGTATGGCACATTCATTTTCTCCACTGATCAAGCACTTATCAACATAGTCTTATTACTTATACTAAATTTAGGCCTGGAAATTCAACAGGGATTCTTAATTACTCCCAGATCTGTTTATCTGATATAACCTTGCATTTCATTTACTACATAGCACTATTTCTCCACGTGCATGACCTACTCTTTCATGTATTACCTTGTTATTATCCCAGTACTTGTTTTCCTTTCAGAAAATTCCCAGTATGCTTTTTATAGCAACAGACTAAATTAAAGCTAGGCATCCTATAAAATGCAGGTATTGTGAATTTTACAACCCCCCACAGAAACTCTTAGCATTTAAAGAATATGGCAGTAGCAAATTCAATACCTCAGATGTTGGAAGATTCCAGAAATAAGCCTGTCTAAACAAACTCTCCCTGACATCCTTGCATGCATATGGCATATTCTCTATTTACATTCAAATACTATCTTTCTACAGGACATCTGTTTTGTTCAAGGCAGGGTATGGATAGTACTCAGTTGATAGTTATTCATCTTTTCTTTCCACATTCACCACCCATTCAATCCCACAGTGTATTTACTGGACACGATCCAAACCCTGCGCTGAATACAGAATTACTGCTTTCCTCACGGGCTTTCTATGGTTCTCTTATTGTATTATCTTGGTGTGCTCCTCTTTTAAACAAACATAATTAATCTAGCATCATAACTCTCCTGTAAAACTAGGTGGTCCATATTATACACAAGGAACAGAGAGGCAGCAATTAAAGGTAAAATTGTCCATGAGTCAATTAATTGTAGCTAGCTAATTAGAAAATAATATCTTAGAACCCACTCTATATCTCTATGAAACACATTTCCAATGATATGATTAACACTATAACCACTCAGAACTTCCTCAAGTGAAATATCATGTATACCAAGTGGGGGAGCCAGAAAAGCAAAGCATGAAAGTTTGTGTGACTCGCTGCATATTCAGCAAATGCTGGTTCTTTATAGCAAAGTTTTCCAGACTATTTTGCTTTCTATTCCACTGCTTCTTTTTCCATGTGCCTTGCATCAAATCAAGAAAGCAAAGGACAATCTATACAAGTTTGCTTCATTCCCATAACACAGGTTGTCATGTATACAGCCCTTAAAAAAAAGAAAAAAAAAAACCCACCACAAAAAACCCACCAACAAACCAAACCAAAAAACACATTATCATATAATTAGATTAATACAATAAGCTTATGAAATAAGTGTTAACAAGCACACTGTGATCCTCTGTGTAAACGGTCTGTAGAAGAACATGAGATGTCTACCCTACAGTCAGGTCTCACCGATCCTCACCGTCAACTGTGAACGAGTTCAAGCCCAGGCTCTGGTGAGTAACATGTACAAGTTCAACTGTTCTCCCATTGCACCCCAAGCTTATTCCTGTCCTCCTCTCATGCATACACCTAAGCTCATGCTTCTTTACTGTGCTTCACCAGGGGGGTGAAGTCCAAGGTTGCCAACCACTGAAAACCAAGACAGGGAACCTGAGAAAAATGGAAGATGAAGAAGAAATAAACCAATTAGAACAATCCTCTTGCCATGCAACAAAATGTTTGTCAGTGCAACAAAATGTTTAGCTCAGCTCACAGGATGGGGAGCGCTAAAAACAAGTGCAGCAGGTCCATGCTGCTGGGCAAAGCGATTGAATAGACAGTTGTGCTTAGACACCAAAGCCACATGTTAAAATTTAATTATGTACTCAGTGTTCCCTCACATTGCTCAAAAAAATGTGAAGGAGCTAAACGGGTTAAATCTTCTGTGTTTTTTTTGCCAAACCATAACAAATTTGTCTAAATCTCACACATATAAATAGATATTTTCTTAACAATAGCTTTCAATTTTTATTTTTTTTTTTTTGAAAAAGATGTAGAAGTGTTTTGTCTAAGCAAAAAGTTTTTCATTTAACTTCGTTCCCAGTTATTTGTAAAATGCATTGAACTCATTATGCAGTTACAGAAGCAGGAGCACCTTGACAGTCTGAATTTAAGGTAGAAAAAAAGTCACTGAAAAAATCTACAACACACAGTGGAAAAAAGTCTGTTAGGGACAACAAATTGGGTATGAAAATAGTCCACAGATATCTGAAAGAAATGCAGTAGAGAAGTTTTCTTTCAGGTAAATAAGGAGGGCTTTTTTCAGCCTGTTAAATGTGCCTGCCTGGATATAGTATCTGCCTTTTCAGAATTTCAGATAAGCTCCAACAAATAGTACTTAAGAAGCTGGGATAAAATTCTTTGAGATCTCAGCGATTAGCAAAATAATGTGTAGTAGCATTGAGGACAGGCTATAGATAAGCTAGAGGAGACGCAGGATGATAATCCACAGGTACATAAAAGGTTGCTAACAAAGAGGATGGGAATAGCTTGTTTTCCATGTTCATTAATGGATTCAACTTGCAGCAAGAACAATGCATATTAAACATAATGGAAACTTTCAAACAGTGAAAAGAGTAACAGACTGTGACAAATTGCCTGGCGAGGATGTGGAAAGACTGTAATTAGAACAGGCAAGACAGATATCTGCTTGGAATGATACACATAAAATGACTTGGGGCAAGAGGATTACCTCTTGAGGCCTATTCTAGTCCTAGTTTTCCACTTTTCTTTATACTGTGTAAAAACAGATCAAAATTAGAACTATTTCCCTAAAATTCTCTCTGTAAGGAAGGTATATTTAAAAGAGTACACCTCTCCCAGTAGCCAGTATAAAATTGCTGTGACTATTCAACAGAAAGGGAAAAAAAATGAACATTTCATGTTTCCTTACATTGGTCTGTGTCAACTGAAATACTGAGAACCTAGGAAATGCTTCCACTTTTATGTGTGCCAACAAATGGAATAACTCTCTAAAATTCATCTAAAAGTTGATTACCTGATGCGAATATGCCTCATCTACCTTTGGCTGTTGGGAAAAAAAAAAAGGGGGGAGGGGGGACAAGGGGGAATCTGTAGGTAATAGTGTCTATTTTTTACTCAGAAAAATGTATTCCAATATGACAATTATAAATTCGTTATCATTGTTATAACCACCTGAGCACTTTTTCTTCCTCTAGTGAGTACCTGTCTGAGTCTAATTTATCTTTTTTAAACAAAGGCAATTAAACTGGTGTTGTAGAATAGAGAGTGTTCCTCATGTTGCCATTTCAGCATCCTTTCCCAGTCCCCCCAGGTTTCATTTGAAAGGTATGCCACAGCCACCCTCATGGACCTCTGACACAAGAGGGTTCAAACGTACACTGACATCTGATTCACAAGGTCTCTTCTGATCTGAATTCACTACCTACTCCACAACGGTGAGCTCCAGCCCGAGACTGACTGAGACTGTCCCCGAAGCTGCAGCTCTAGTAGACTGCAGGCATATCAGGCCCAGGAATTGGAGCAGAGGAGGCAGCTCATTTCTCCAGTACTTTTCCCAGATTTATTGGAAGAGGAGAACAGAGAACAACAAAGGAAACTTCATTACAAGAATACAAAAGGGGGACAAGAAAGACATCAGGAGGGGTATGGGAGAAGAAGGGGAAAATGAGGGGGAGGGGGAAAGTGAGTGACAGTCATAGGTAGGTAAGAAAAGTGACTAGAGAAGGAAACTGGCAGTGGGAGGTTGAAAGTAAAGGGGGGGATGTATGTCTAAAATTCAAGGAAAAGATGCTTGGGAAAGGTATCCAGAATGGCCCTGGGGGGAAACCGGGACTTCATTAGAAGCAGAGGAAGCAGGAACAAATTAACACTTTGGATGAGGATTGGGACAAACAAGAATATGAATGGTAGGATATAAGAAAAATGTAGAAAATTTGGAGAGTGGGAGTCTGGATTTGCTTTGCAAAAAATCCAAGAAGGAGCCAAGGGGAAGAAATGGAATTGATACAAAGGAAAACAACAAAGATCTGAACTAAGCCTAGGGCTGTCAGGGAGCTGGCGTGGTGGTGGAATGGGACAATGGAACAGGAAGGAAACAGTGAAGTCTAGATTTGGATCCAGAGAACAGGGAGAATGGAACAAGAATCTCATAATGAGAATCAGAAGAAGAGGAGAGGGGAAAAAAAAAAAGAAAGAAGAAAAAGACGGACTCATACAATGGCAGGAGGGAGAGACACACTTGCTGGCAAGAAGCCTAAGTAGTGAAAACAAGGTCTCAGTAAGTAAAGAGAAAGAGCCTAGAACAAGGAAAGGAGAAAAGTGGAATCAGACGTGGAATAATTTGGAGTAAATGGAGTATATTCCACACCAGAGCCTGGAATACAACCAAAGAATCCCCAGTCTCGCCAACACTCTGCTGTCAGCAAGCATCTATGAATCCCATCTGAGGAAAAGCCCACATATAGTGAGCTTTCACAGATAGTCAGCAATTGCATGCTCTCATTTTCTGGTTGCCTGCCTGGAGACCCTAGGGTCTGATTTGCAGAAGTGTTGAGCACTTGCAACAGTGACTGAAGTCAACGGAAGTCACTGTTGTGAAAATAAATTCATTAATGTTTGTGATGCGCTCAGATACTATGGCAATGAGTACCATGGAAAAGCTCATGAGAACATGAGTAATTCTGACTTCAGAAAGAATTTAAAAGGAGTGCAGTAAATAAGATATAGGGATACACATTGAACATCAAGGTAAAAGCAAAGCATCACAGTTGCTCACAGAGGGAAACCATTCAGTCTATCCAATGCACTGTAAGGTAGAAGTTGCATAGAGCAAAAAATAAAACATAATAGAAATAAAAACCTATTAATGTAGGAGACCAGTAACAAGAACAACATCTGTCTGGCACCGTGAATGCTTGACTTTGAAGCTATATTAGCTGACTGGTATTATTTGTGTGACAGTTATCTACATATTCCACTCACATAGACAAGTAACTGGTATGACCTCAACATACAAGCTACATCTAAAACGCAGTTCCTGTCTTGCCAACCTATTAGTATGGGTCATACACACTGAAGTCAATGGACAGTTTGGTGATGACTTCCATCAACATGACTTCAATTCCATTAGTTCCACTTAAAGTAGTAATACAAAACGCTTTTCTCAAATTCGTAAATACCGTGAAAAAGGATAGTGTTTATTGGCCCATTACAACCTAATACACATTAAAAGAAACGAAGTAAATGATTGTTATAGCATCCTAAAATAAGGAAGTGATAGTTTTAACAGTGTTGGAGGGGTTTTATTCTGCTTCGTACTACCTGATTCCTCTTTTCATTGTTCTCAATTTGGCTAACTAACAAGGCCAGCAACATACCCCCACTTCCTGAGGCTACTCAAATTCATACGGTTTCTCCCATATTTGTTTGCTAGACTGTGGCTCAGGTCAGTTTAAATTTTGACCTTCGTCACTACTAAATTTATTTTCTTTTTGTATTACAGTCAGTTTACCCTTCTGGTTTTCAAATACTAGTACAATTACTGTTACATCACAGTTTTCCAGTAAATAAAAATTTAGTTGCTTTAAGAACTAAGTAAAAGATTAAAGTCAACATTTCTGGAAGGGACTAATGATTCTGCCCAAACCCAAAAGGCAGATGGTTAGCACTCCTGAAAAGCAGAATGTATTGAGTTGGGCAGCCCAAACATTTACCAGCTTAGGAAAAAGCTCCATCTGATTGCTCAAATACAAAATAAGCTGGAATGTAAGTCACATGTAAATCCAATTCCTTCACTTTCAAAAATCCAACCCTTTGATTTGGAATGGAGCCAAAGATGCACAAAATCATTCACTGCTGATCCAACTGAATCATGAATGATTTAGATCTTTATCAGGCTCAGCATTTTTTCAAGCTACAGTCAAGGCCTATTAGTATTTCACATTATTAGATACTTTTTTATCAGTTTGACAAGACTGCTTACATCAAATATTCCTGTAAAAGCAATAAGTCCTGTGCTATTTGTACAGCACTGGAATTTTGTACTTATACATTGGGGACACCTTAGAAAACAATTTGAACTCCTGTGATTATCAATGACACTGAACAAATGCAATTTTCCTAAAAGCTTATGTAGCATCTGCATATGGGCAAACACAGACCTACAAGAGAAGTGTCTTCCTGCTAATTCCAAGAAGCAAAATTTCCTGCTACTAGATAAAAGCTTTTGTTCAGAACTTTAAAGTGTGCTGTTCCCTAACAAAGCAGTCATTACATCCATACTTTATGGTTTGGTTTTTTTTCTTTAAGTACAACAAGATGAAGGCTCTCATGGAAATGTTCTACGCAGTAATTTTCACTCTGGATGTGTGACCAAGTTCAAATAGGATATGAAAGAAACTCCAGCTGAAAGCTTTTTGAAATTCAATTTTTTCATTTCAGTGCTTCCTGGTTCTCCCCAACACCACTCCTATTACCATTGCAGTAGCACCCAGTGGCTCCTGATGTGGACCAGGACCCAAATTAACATCAGAACTTTTAAATTTCATTTAATAAAATATATATTAATCCTGGTGTCTATCACAAGTGTTATCTAGCAATCCATGTCTTAAACGCACACACAGATAAACAAAGAAATCAGTAGCCTTGGCAGCCGTGAGCAATACCCTTGCCCATCAGTTCCCTGTCATCTGTGACACACATACATCATGAATGTTCTTATTTTTGAGACTCTAGTCCAATTCTCTAAGCTCTTTGGGTTTTTCTCCTTGTTTAGATCAGAGATAAGAATGGGTAGGATGAAGTGGGTAAAAGGGCCGCTGTTCTGAAGATATTTAGCAGACTTAAACAGCAATATCATGTTATTTGCATCTGACCTGCAGCTTTACCCCATCTGTTGAGAGCTGGAAAGAACAGCTGAAACACAAAATACATTCTCTCGTGTTTTGGCTAACCATGTCCCCAAAGATTTTCTTAAACCCCCAATTCAAAGGAAATTCAAAATGGAAGCAGACAATGAAGAAATGCTTGAAAGAAAAGGTCTAAGGTCACACCTCAAATCACAAAAGGAATATGACAGAATAGAAGACATTTGTAAAATTAAAAATAAATAAATAAATATATTTTCACTGCTGGTGGAAGAAGGAGGCCCTGACTGAAAAGCAAGACAAAACTTAAATTAAAATTTAAAAACAACAAGATTTACCACAATTTCTTTGCTTCCCATTTTAATCTGCTGCAGTAAAAGGGATCAGGATTCAGAATTTCACACTTATTTATCACCTGGTTAAACAACATTTAGTAGCACAGCACCAGGGAGCTGCTGTGCCACTGAGCAGAACATAGACTAATTCCATCCTGATCAAGCAGCAGTCATTGCATCTCCATATCATTAGGTTACCCTTAGAGGGATATCCCAGTACTGCGGCTATTCTAATTAAGTTTGTTAGGAGTAAGTGAAGTGTGGTGCACAGTAATTCAAACGTTCCTATGGCAGAACTATAGAGCATTTCAACAGGTATGAGAAGACCTTTTTTTTTTTTTAATGCCTGAAAGCTTACTATAGTTCTGGTTTGCAGCTATTGGAAGGAGAAACATTCCAGATTTGCACCTTCAAATCTGTGTTCAGAAAGCCAGGACCGAAGTCAGCTGATAAACCTCAAGGCTTAATTGAAAGGAAAGCCTGTCAATAGCTTTCAGTCTCATTTTGCTTCTGGGTAACAGACTCAGTTTTAATTTGTTGTGCAAGACGGGCATGAAAAGGTAGGACTGGGTCACGTACTGAGTCACCACACAAAATAAATGACTAATGGGTCTATCTGCATTTGACAGATTGAGGTTCAAATCCTGCTGCTCCTTCAGGAAAGGCAAATCAACTGCTTGACGAAAAAGGGGTTCATGGCACAGGTTACGCAGACAAGTTAAAAAAAAAAAGCCAGCCACTTTCTACATGCTCCCTTTAGAAAGTTCCTGTTAACTTTGTTTATTAACAAGAAAACATGATTATTGTGCGTGTAATCATTTGCCTCCACATAAACTCTTGCACTGACAGATACCACTTTCTTAATTCTGTTGATGTGACCACGGCTTTTACCTGTCCCCTCCATTGACTGTCCTTTGTACAATAGAGATCAAATTTCATTGTATGCTTCCCTGCTTGCCTATACAACTCCGTTTTCCTGTTTGTTTTTTCCCCTCACACTAAACCAGTTTGTTCAGTGTCTCTATCTTCCTCTCATTTTTGCTCTTCTGTCAAATTTTGAATTCATCAAAATGCAGAGGTTTACCCTACCTTCTTTAAATGCCCCCTCAAAGTTTGGCTTATCATATACATAGACAGCTATTTGCTAAAACCAAAGTGGTTTTCTGAGGTTATCTACTTAATGTCCTCACAGCTTCTTTCCAGTACTGAAGCATTACCTCCTAGTTACACACGGGGGCGGGGGGAAGAGAAAAAAGCAAGACACCAAAAAAAAAAAAACAAACCAACCCCCCCCCCCCCCCCCAAAAAAAAAAAAACTAAACCCCAAAGAAAATGGTTTAGAAGACCTGCAGCAGTCCAGAGAAACAGCAATCACACCTAGATTAACACCAGTTTCTAACCCTGGTGTTCAGACCATTATATATATTCTGCAGAATGGAAATATTTTGTATGCGTACGCACCAGTCACTCCTAAAACCCCACACAATTACCACAGTTATTTTCTGTTGATCTACAGGAAATAATCGTCTCAACATGACTGTTTTAAAAAAGTTGCTCATTTTTAATAGAAGCAACTTGAACACACAGGTTAATTAAGATCACAGAATGGCTGAGTTTGGGAGATACCTCTGGAGATCGTTGGGTCCAACCCCCCTGCTCAGGTAGGGCCACCTTGAGCTGGCTGCCCAGGACCATGCTCCTAGTTTAAGGTGCTCCTTACCAGGTTTGCCAGCCTTCTGGCAGAGATGTTTTCCCAGCTTTGTAAGGTGGATTCTGTCTCTTCCAAGTAGCCCTCAGAAAGAGTGCCATGGTCATAAAACCCAAAAACTATCCAATAGTATTTTCCTTTAGAGTGAATGAGAGGGCACGGGCAGAAAAAAATCCCAGGCATACATCTAGTCATCCTGTTCAGATGGCCAGCTTACTCAGGCTCCTAGGTAAGCTAGATTTATTTTATTCAACTAAAACTAGAAAGTTTTAGTTGGATAAAATAAATCAGCACTGAGCCTAGAAAACTACCAGAATAGCGCATCCTCTCTTCCTTGTACAATTCTTTCAATTAGGCAGCTACATGTAATTCTTGTTGCTTCGGTGTTCAAGCCAGAACCCCCTAGTCTCAGGGTCTACCTCTTACATCAGCTCAGATTGAAAGTACTTTGGTATCGTTTGCTTTGAAGTTAGTAATATTTTCTTTTAGATGCCAACCTCGCTGCAGCATTTGAGGACACTGCTATGACAGGATCACAGAGTTAAACATTTGACACCAAGTGAAGCCTTTCGTTTCTTCCAAAAAGAAGCAGAGCAGTGCTGAATAACATTTCTAATAGAAATCATCACCCAACTGCACCTGCATTAGCAGCTTGTGGGGAGGAATGAAGGGAGGAAAATTATAGCTAATAGCAAAGAGGAAGAAACAGATCGATGACTTACGTTTTTGTTTTACTGCCCACAAAGGCAGCCCAAGACACTGATTTATTCTAAAGCAGCAAGTGTTTTTGTTTAAAGAGACTTAGATTTTCACGATTACACAAATCTTTATGATTTGGTTTTATATAATTTGCTGTATATTTCAAAGATGTGACCAAAATGCTGTTTCATTCCTCCAAATGGAGACCAGTAGTGAATTCATAACAGAGATAGCTTCTTTCTTTTTTTCCCCCGACCCTAGCACTTTAATTAAACAATAAGAAAAATTTCAAAAGATTAAAATTTGATTCCTTTCACAGTTATTCAAGTGTTACTTGAATAACTTCTTTATGTCAGTGCTTTGTTAGCCAATTGTACTACTTACAGTGCAAATATGTAACGAAGACCTTTACTCCAAGAAGCTTATGAAGGATAAAGCTATAGATAACAGCTGGGTATAATTAAAGTACAAAACCAAAACTGGTATCTCAGAGTTCCACAGTACATCAAGGTCTGAATTTTTAATTAAAAAAAAAAAAGAGAAAAAAATTAAAGAAGGAACTCAGACCTTTCTCGTGTATCACAGATCCAAACAATGCAGAAATTCATTGGTGGCAAGAAAAAATTTATTCTGCAGCACCAGAACATGCATAGTATATATCAGCGGGTATATGCCTAAACTAAGAAAGTGAATTCCCACCTGCCAAGTTCACTGAGCTGAGTAGGCACCGTACTCCAGACCTTTAAAACAGGTATGAGTACAGCTTTGCTCATCTTTAGACTTCTGAACTCTTTCAAGGCCAGTAACTTCTTCATTCTACCTTGTAGAGTGGAGTTAGGTTACTAGTTGATAATAAAAAAAAAAGCCAATATGATACCTAATGCCACTGGAAAGGAGAATTCAGTTTGAGGACTCAACTTTATGGACTCTGGGTTCTCCATCTGAGTAGGTCTGAAAGGTTCATCAGCCTCAGGGGACTGTGCAAGCCAAGGCAGATTTGCCCATGACAAATGGTAGAAATTCTGGCACTGCAGAGGACTAGATGCCTGTGGAAATGTTACCAGCATCAAATTAGGAAAAGGTGTTTCAGCTTGCTGGACATAAGTAATTGTGCTCCAAGATCCTACTATAATGGCTTTTTGTTTTGCTCAGGACTTGTAGTCAACTTTGGTAAAGGGAAGTAGGACAAAATATCCAGATGAATGCTTCAGTACTACCTATTGACAGACTCCACGAGGACTGTCGAACTAATGATCAATGAAGAAAATACATTACTCCACCATCTGAAGTTTCTGTGCTTGTTCCTTCCTTCTTTCTACACAAAAAAATCATTATGCAGTGTTAAATCCACCCTCCATTCTCCACATTGGTGTTTCATTTGAACTCAGCAGCTGTATCGAAAGGAAAGTTATTGACACAGACTGCAGTATTAGCGTCCTTTTTTTCCAGAAAGTGATGCTGTAAACTAACAGACTCATCGAAGCTTAAAGAATTGCTTAAAAACAGTCACTCCAGCCAATCCAGGTTTATCAAATTAAAACAAAAAAAAAAAAACCCACAAAACACTGTTAACAGTAATTACTTCCCAGCTTTTCACTGGCAAATGGTTTAGAAACTAAAATAGCAAAATCAGATTTAAAAAAAAAAAAAAATCACATCTAGATAGTCACACGACCTCTATTTCCTAAATAACTTCTTCCCTACTATTTTATTCCTTTGTCATACTGGCTTGTAAAGCACTGTGCTCTTCTTGGCCTGCCTCCAGGAGAACATCAGTTTGAAGGTCAAGTTTCCATGATTTGACTGTGAAGGACATGCCCTTCCAGTCACAGCATCCCCGAGCTTCTGTCAAAATAATCTCTTTCTTTATTATTTGACACTGACATTCTGGAAAACATTACTTGAGAAAAAAAGGCAAACACACACACACATACACATGCTTGGGAGATGGATTTGGGTGGGTGGGCAAATCTGACGAAACCAAAAGAGCACAATAACCTTCCACAGCAATGAATTTGAGAGGAGTCTGAAGCTCAGAACCATTATAAAGCTGCTTCACTTTCATTTGGGGAGCACTGATGTATGGTTTAAAATGACTTTTGAGACTTTTAATGGATAAAATAAGTTGTTGGGAAAACAGCATCTCTCGAAGAGCAAGTGTCCAGTCCTCCACGTGTGAACATCTCTGTTCACACCAACGTCAGTCCAGGGTACACTGCAACATTGCCTTTCTTTCACCTCTGACAATCCAGATAGCAGCAGGAAGAAGCAATGCCCACATCAGTGGTGCTTACTTGATATTGACGATCACTGATTATAACGGGTCATAAGGTCATTTGAGTAAAACACATACCTCTTGTTTTTTCTGTGAGATTAGAAGATAGCATTTTGGTGTAATCCTTCGTACTTACTCATCTTTCGTTACCAATGATGCAAGCAATACTAGCAACTAATGTCAGTTCTGACGCTTCATTGATGCTCAGATAATAAAAACCACCACATTTCCAGTCCCACAGTATCTGTCCGGATGTAACTGCCTACATCCAGCTGTTGTCTCATCTTGTATTCACACTGTAGGTGCTTTAGAATTTCAAGTTATCTTTGTTCTTTATCAGTTTAGTAGTAACACAGTAGAATCCCTGGTAAAGACCAGAGACTCCAAGTGCTACAGTACTACTACTAATTCCACTACCTACAACTCTTCACTGGTTTAATAGCATTCGATAGAGTTAGTCCAGATTTCTAACACCGCAAGAGTAAATGATTAGGTATACGCTATATAAATACAGTAGTTAAATCCTGTTGTCTGGGCTACTCCGAATGTACTATAAAATGGCTCCATGATTCAGAAAAACATGTCATTCGTAGATTAACTTCTAGCCAGATTACCTCAAACAAGCAAGCAGAAATGAACTTTTCAAACTAAGATTTAAAAATTCTCCTGTTTCCACTAAAGAATATAATCGTCTCACAGAAACTTTGACAAAGACAACAGGTGGCTAGAAAGAAACAAATATTTGCGTTCTATTCTATAGAATGTGAATATGTTATTCTTATTTGTAATATGCAACTAAAAATGGTAAAGCTACTGGTAACAGAAATATCCAAACAGCATTTAGAATCAAATATGAAAATGTATATCCTCCAGTTCTCTTCCCACTCTACCTTATAACTGAAGGACAGTTTAATTGCTAATTTCAGTCAGAGCAAAACTAAACGCTTGAAACCTCCTGAGAGTATATATGGCACTGTTAGTGCTGGGAGACGGATCTGTCTGGGTTACAAACCAGAACAAGCCCAACTCCATTTTTGCCAGCACCATAAATGTTGCTGTAAACCCATGGCTTATGCTAAGTCCAAGGCATGGGTGAGCCCTTTCATTTCCTAGAGTACTTCCTCATGGCTTGGGTCAGGAAGAGGCCAGGCAGGAGAGCTCTGAATGCCTGAGAGCAGACCTGAACATCCTGCCCGTGCATAAGCCAGACTTCGGCTGCTGAAAGCCTGTCATACCCAGCCTTGTTCCTCCTCCTATGAACCAGTTTGCAAACGGAGTTGACACCTAACAAGCCCAATATCCATATAGTCAGACCAAGTTTGGGTTGCATACAAGTCTACTCAACTACAGTTTAGGTTCCGCTGTCTGCGTGTGAGTATCCCAGTTTAAGAATAAACTGTTCGTCTAAGTGTGAGCAGTGGTAGCGTAAGCTATAGAAAGCAACTTCAAGCTCACTCCACATCTGTCAAAAGCAAGATCTGTCAAAAGCAGAACAAAACATGAGGCGATACTAGTAAGTCTAGCTGAAAACTCTCAACTATCCTAAGTTTCAGTGACTACAGCTTGTACAAATTAGTTCAAAGTACTTCCTGAAACAGCCTTTAATAGCCAGCTGCTGCTGCAGGAGAAGGTTACACATACTGGCCAAACAGAAGAACAACTAACTGGGATAGGCTTAAGGCACCATGGTCATGCTCTCTGAATTCAGAAGCCTAGGAGCATTCTGGAGATGATGTTATAAATGATGTTATAAAATGCGAGCGTACAGAAATGCTAATTTTGTGTCTCAGTAACTTTTGCTGGAGTAGTTTATAAGGCATACAGTCACTCATAAGCACAATACTTAAAGTATTTAAGAATACTAGGAAAAAGGATTGTACGGCCAGATATTTATTAGAGGCAAAATAACAACAGCTAAGATCACACCAGCATATTAAAGGCAGTCGCACTTTCAGAAGTCCCTAGAAACGTCAATAGTCATCACCTCAGTTTTCAATGAAGAGATAAAATCTTATAGAACAAAACATGTCTATTGATTAAGATTACTACTGAAGAAGGGCTTTGTAACTAATGAACACAGTGCACTTACTTTTCTCCTCAAATCCCTAAAACTCTATCAATTATAGGCATGTTTGTTTATGCTAGACCCCAATTCTTTCTTATTACAGAGTCCATGATCTTCCTCTTTTAAATCTATGACTTATATTCTTAATTCTTCTTCTTAACTTCTTTCTGTTTCATGTATGATTTATACTCCTTGGTTTTCTTCTTAACTGGCAAATACCCTCTCATAATACTATCTTTCTTTTCTGTCCAAAAATAAAGACAGTGACAAACTTTTGCTGTATGGACGATAAGCTCAAAGACTTTTTCAAAGACCAACTTTGACTATCCATAAAACTATTTCAACATAAAACCCGAAATCCATCTGTTAAGACAGCAATAGGTCTGATATTTCACACAAACACGTACGTGTAATACTAAAAACCACACTAAATCTGTTTCTTTGAAAGACCCATCTTTGGAGTATTCCTCCTCTGTACAGCTGTCTGAAAGCTTTTATCATTCTTACAATCATCATAGATTTCTTACTTGCAATTAAGTTCTCTGAAAGCTAAAATTTTGCCTAATTTAAAATAAAAATGAGAAAGACTGACAGCAAGTACGTTACATGGTTTTCTAAATTATTTAGTCTTGTGTTGCGAATATAAACTTCTGTAAATATGAGGTGCACATCAGTAGTGACTCTACTGTTTTTTAGCCAGTAAGGATCTAAAAAAAAAAAAAAAAAAAAACACAAACAACCCAACAAACTCCATCCCATTCAGCTTCATCATAATCCACACACTTTGATAATAAATCAGCATCAGTCACCCCAGAAATGAAAGTATAGCCCGGCCAGGGTGCTGAGGCCTTGTAACGTAGCCCCATGCATCACGTTTTCTGCTCAGGCTGACTTGTGGCACGCCAGTCTCCAAGACTGTGGGAATAGCCAGGGAAAGCTTCACTAATTGCTGCTGATGGTTTGAGGTGCCAGGTTTAGTGCTAACATGTGCATCCACAATTAACAACGGAGGGAAATAAGGCTCAGAAGAATTATAAAGGGTTATAAAGCTCTGGTGGCATGAGACAACTCTGTTCTCAAGGTAGCAGCCTCCCTGGTTTCAATTCAGGCCCATAAACTCATCTTCGTCTACTCCTTTAAGCTCAAAAAGGGTGTTTGGATTGCATCCTATCCCTAGGTTCCCACCCACAATCACTATTTTGAATATATTCTTCCAAATGGTTGGAAAAGTTTCTTCCTTCATGAGATCATCTTTTTTATTAAGCAGATCTCAGTGGTTTAGCAGCAAACACTTATTCTATTAATGTAATAAACTGTAACCTCCTCAGCTGTAGGATTATAAATTACCCAGTCCCTGATCTCATTAAGAAATGAGTCTGTAGAAGACGTGTTAATGAAATAAGAGAGAGATACCAGTTCTTTGATATGTGTTACAAAAGCCAGGCAGTTAGTGTTTGTCCAGAAGGGGGTCAAACAAATTCAACAAGAGCAAACTGATTTCATCTGGGCAGCATCCATTTAACTCAATGATTGTAAAAAAGGAAGTAAAAAGAAGTTTGCTTTCATTGTAGTATGAATCAGAAAGCAAGAAAGAAAAGGGGAATAGACGTTAAGATTTCTGTTAAGTTGTGCAATATCTTTGAAACTCCAGTATAAAGGTCAAAGGTGTGGTATTCAAAAGGAGAGAATTTCGGCACAGGGAAGATAGCTGCAGAAAGAATTAGATTAAAAGAACAGAATAGTGTGCATATAAGCTTTATAAGTGAAAAGGAGGCTTGTTAAGATAAAACTAGAGAATATGCCTAGTTCTTATAAATACCTTTAGTAAAGACAACTTTATCTATTTTATTGTCCACTGACATGCAAGTCACTTCTAATTAAAGCAAAATTTAGAGCTCTAAAATAAAGCTGGATGATACATTTTTAAGCAGATGCTACATGAGTACCCACCAGAAAGCAAAAGATTCTGACTCTTATAATGTGTAACTGATATAATTTCTGCACAAGCCCATATGGCTCCCGATTTTGAAGTTCAAATGTAGACTATTCTATTCCTATTCCACAGAAACAATAAAACGGCACATTTACATGAGTACTTCTCAATATTCCTAATACTAATGGTACTAGTACTAGAAATATCTGCAACTGTGTGCTTACCCTAAGAGTCCCTCAACAACTCAGAGGGCAAAACATAACATAGTAAAACATCATTATCCTGTTGTTTTGCAAACTGCCTTATAGCCAAGTCCCGGGGCAATGCTGCTAGGCTTTGGAGACCTGTTAAGGTGGATTTATTGTGGGCCATTTAATATCATTACAAGAAAATCCAACCAAACCAGGAGATGATGTTGGAGGGACTGTCACACACCAACAGAACTGCATATATGAATCAATATGCATTACTCTGGTTTGATATAAATCAATATGGCATGCAGGAAAGTTATATGCTTTATACTTCCTAATCTATAGAGAGTCTTGTTTTAAGCAGCATCAAATAAATGTTATAAGAGGGTTTGATTTCCTTAGCTATCAATTGATTACATGTAACCAGCCCTCCACCAGCTCTTTGTTCACACAGAGAATCCTAAGTAGCGATTTACTATGGTGTTCCAGTGGGGACAGCAAAATGCTGTATAAAGAGACAGGATGCTTAGCAAAATATTTTAGCGTTAATCACACTTGCTTCAAGCTGTCACACAGAGAAGTACATGCAATACAATAAAATAACAAGACAAAATTGTACAAGTGTGACTGTGCATTCATCCCTGGCCTTGAATCTTGTCAAAGCTCGAGTGTGCGCCCCGGCCTTGAATGCTGCCCAAACTCAGCAACCCTGAAAGCTCCTCTCCTCAAACAGGACAAGCCGAAACACTGAATCCCATAAGGAATTGCCGCTCGCTAGACAAAGAACACCGGCTCATGGTATGACCTGCACTGCCTGCCAAGAAACCTGCTATAAATACGAGCTTGCGTTGCTAACCCTTCGGGCGGGGAAGAGGCTGCTGATGGCTGTGCCGGAGGGGCTCCCATTACCCCAACCAGGCAGGGTCACCTCCTGTTGCTGGAAAAACCTACTTGTTTCTGCAGCATTCAGAGGGTGGTGATTGAGACCAAAGGCTCAGGAATTTGTTCCTACTTGGTATTAGACAGTTCTTACTTGCTGATTACAGGTTATTGTTAATCCCAAGTGAGCACATGTGTGTGAGAGATCTTTCACTGGGGAATCCATGAACCCAAGTCACAAATCACTAAAGGCAGTGTGAAAACAAATCACTCGGAGCCTTGTCATTCTTACACTAAGCAACACTGGTGAGATTCAGCATGCTTTCTAAGTGACTTTATAGGGTTCAGACAGTTTCAAGTCTCTGGAGAGCTAGTTTCACCCACAGCGTGGGATCGTTCTCTGGAAAGTGGCCATATTTGTGGGGTAAGCTACCAGTGTGACAATTGCAAACATTACCGTCACCGTTCCTCTTGAAGCTTCATTTACGCCAACTGTTTACTGAAATTCATAGACCATGGTTTATTCACTTCAGACATGCGAGAAGTTCTTAAACAATCCTCGACCAACAAAATTCTGAAAAAGCAGTTTCAGGTTGTCTGTCTTCTTCCTTACCATTTCCCCACACCTAACACTGTCCTCTGCCAGGAATTTTAGCCAGGAATAATTCTGGCTAAAAAATTCTGCCAGGAATTATTTTGTTTTTACTCTACGTTTTTACTCTATAATTCTGCCAGGAATTATTTTGTTTTTACTCTACGTCAGCAAACGTGGCACAAAAAGTTAAAACAGCTGCATGCTACTTTTTCTCCTCTTAGGTGGAGTGTATTTCCCACCTGGAAACAAACAGCCCTGTACAGAAACAAAGCAAAATGCAGCCTTGCTGACTGAAGAAAAAAAACAAACAAATGAAAAAACCCTCCTTCATGTACTTTATGCTTTTTTATACAAAGTACATTTAATTTCCTGTTTAATTCAACAGAATCTGTTTGCTTTCTTCTCATCCAGTTCGTCAATTCATAACACTTGCAATGCACCCAAAACTAGAGCTTGCAGTTTAAAGACAAAAATCACATGATGCATATAAAGCTTTTTTTTTTTTTTTTTTTTTACAAAATATATACACAATTATAGGAAGTTATTTAATTTGGTTTTGTGTTTAAATTTATAATCACATTAAATTCAATTTGTATGTCAGCAAATTGAAAATCTCTGAAGTTCTCTGAAAAGTGTTCTGTATAGGTATGCATGCCCCAGTCTGTTCCAAAATCAATACAGCTGAACATTAAGTTAAGACACAAAAGAGATCATATTTCTTAAACTAATGAAAATTACACAGAAAGGGACTCTTCAAGAAGAGACAATCCATGGCCTTTTCAAGACCCTCTGATAAAACCTACTGTCAACAGCAAAATACAGGGGGGTCTGCATATTTCCTATGCTGTAGTGACTTTTTTTTGTCTAATTTAGCCGCATTACTGGTAGGAGACTTTTCTAAAGAAGTTTAGTAATGTTGAGAGAATACTGTTAGAAGGAGAGGTTTGACAAAGCAGAATAAAGAGATTTTTTTTTTTTTCTTCCCCAGGATGGAGGTATATTTCTTTTTATCCAAAGACTGCTACAGGTAAAATATATACTTGCAATTAAAATTACAGCAGAACAGAAACAAAACCAAATAAAATTCTGATAACTGAAAGTTAATATTCATTCTCTTTTAATTGACCCAAATTACCTTTATGTGAATAATGAAGTTTCTTACCATTTTATGTTGTTGGAACCACAGGAAAAGATTCTTTTCCATGACTACTGTGAAAGATACAGCTTGAATAATCTTTTCCAAAGCCAGAAATGATTGCAAGGAATCAGCCCCAACCTCCTTGCCACAAACTAAACTCCCAGGCCATTAGATCAACATCAGCTCAGTCAATAAGACACCAGTGGAAAAGGACCAACCTGACCAAGAATGTTCATCACCACCAGGTAATTTAAGCAAAGTCCTTTACTGTGTGGTTCTCCTGTTATTTCTTGGGTTAGTAAATATATTAGGTTACTAAAGTTATTGTTATTTTTTAACAATAAAGTTAATATTCTATTTCAATTGACTTCTTGTCACTTCATTTTACTGGAACTGTATTCACTTCTGTCTCTGCTAAACTGAGGGACTGGGCTAGCTGGTCATCCAAGCTGAATTAACGCATATTCCTTCCCTACATGCCAGTGATACCATCACAACTTCTTGCATAAAGATCAACAGTAACAGTAGCAACTGGAAATAAGACAGTAGGGAATCCAGATTCACCTCAGATACTTGGGGGCTAATGGGATACCAAACTCTGCCGAGCAGCTGAGCCAGGTGTCTTCATCCTAAAGCACTGTAACTGTTCAGTGACTAATCTGGTAATTATTCAGTGACTTTGTACATACACATACAGAGAGAAAGAGACTTTGTAATTTGGCACATGCTGTGGACACTGAAGCTGTTTATTTACAGAAGCATTCATTAAATATGCATGAAGAGTTTAACTTCATTTTCAAAAAGTCCAAGATTCCACTGATTTTCTAGCAAGTTACCTCAAAGCCGTTGTCCTCAGAGGAACTAACTGAGCCAAGAAATGATTCTGAAGAAGCTGCAGACTTTCTTTAGTCCAAGAACACATTGAGACAACCTGCTCCCTCTGTCCGCAGCTACCATTTACTCCAAGAGCAACAACTCTCCTTGGAAAGCATCACAACAGAGTGAAAAGGCAGCAGTGACCTGGCACCTGTGATTAAAAAGAATGTGCTATCCTACAGAGGCCTGTATATAGGAGGAAGAGAACAACTAGAGCCCTTATGGCTTTTCTTTGTTTCTGCTGCAGAGAAATCTTTTGAAGGCCATCACTTGCCAGACAAAAAAAAGAAAGTTTTCCTACTAGAAAACAAAAAAACCAAATTACTTAGAACAGAAGTTGTTCAAGCCAGCAGTTGGAAGTCAAGGGGCCATGGAGTCCAAATTAGATGCTGTGAAAGCCCAAATTTGCTCACATTTGACTGCAAGCTGCCCAGCAGCTATCACAGGCAGCAAACACTGCCGCAACAAGTACTAGAATGCAATTATATTCATATATTGAAAGTACAGATTGAATAAGTATATTACTTGTCATGTATTCATTGTTCGTTTTCCACACCAATCTCACATATGGTAAAACACACAAATCAAGCAAACAATTCTGCAAATTGTGTTTGTCTTTTTGCTCTTCATAACCTTAAATTCTTTTTTTGCCTTTTGCAGACATCAGACCACAATGGTATGGGGATTAGGAAACCGCAGAGTAGTTCTCTGTAGCATTTTAAGAAATGTTTCTAAGCACAACAGCTAGCACAAAAACAAATGCCTTACTGAAGGCAAGTGTCTGAATCATAATCTCAAGTCTCCAACTCCTTAAGTGTTTTTCAATTGCTACAGACATATGTGTTGATGGAAATACATCACCTAATGAGTTTCCAGCTACTTTGACTGGTCCATCAGCCCTGTTAATAGAAGTGTGTTTCTTTCTCTTTTTCACATTGCTAATGTGCTAATGGATAAAATTTATCATCCTCAAGCACAACTCTGAGCAGCTAATCTAACAACTCACAGTATAATTCCAGAATGGCTTAAAATGTTAAAATATATAGGCTAATCTCATCTAGGACACTCATTTGCTTCCTCTTCAGAGTTCAGGGAATGTATTTCTCCTACTTTTTTACATAGCAAAAAAATATACCTTTTTTCCATTCAGAGCAAAGTCAATGGGCAAAGTTGACACAGAGTCTTGTAAGAAGTTTTGAGAACTGTTGTGGTCCAGAAACCAGATTACTTGAATTACTTTCTTACTACAGAACTGGATATTGCATTAGGTCTAGCTCGAGAACATCAGCAAAACATTACTAAAGCCAGTAGGGTACACAAAAATAATGATATTTACATACAGAAGGCCAAGCTCCCTGCTAATGCTACCACCTACCTGCTAATATTACATACAGACACACACCCCCCTCCAAAAATAAATACTATTTTTAACTGACAAACAGAGTTTATAGCTGATCGTCCCTTTTAATAGGCAGCTATGTATTTAAAGAACAATCAACACCCTACATTTCTTCCCTCTTGTCTTAATCATTGTTCTACATAGTTACAAACGATGAATAAGGAAGAAGAAAATTAGAAGACATTAATTCCTTAATCTATCAGAAAACACTGTAGGATTATACAAACAAATACAGAATTACTCACAGAAGAAGAGCTACATATGCATATTGGAACAGAAGGAAAAATACTTGTTATGCAGGAAAAATAAATGTTAGTAACCAGAAAGAATTGTTTACCCTCTACAATAACAACAGTCTTAATGTTACCAGTTTGGATAGCAGATATCTATATAGCCAAAGTACTCAAGTCTCAGTCTGAATTGAGGCATCATTTTTAAACAGCACAGCATTTAAAAAAAAAAAAAACAACCAAACAACAAACTTACAAAGAAGTTTTCATTAAGCTATAAAAATAACAAATGCCCACCAATATAATTTCTTTGTCTTTAATAAAAAGAAAAGAGTAAGTATGGGATTTTTTTCTTTACATACAACTACCCTCACTTTTGATATTAGTATGTGGGTTAGCCATGGTTCTGTAACAAACCTTCAATCAGAAATGGGGAAATTCTTCAAATAATTATCTTAATCTGTTGTTGAAAATAGAAGCAATATTCAATTTTCAGTAATGGTGCAAGTAAATTGTCTCTCTGAATATTGTTGGGGGAACAAAATAGTAAAAGTATGCAGTTGCATGTAACTATGTAAGTAAATATGTGTATGAACAGTCTAGGAAGTATTCCCACTGCCGCACTAAAACATTTTATATATATGCTGTCATCACCTTGTCAAGATCTGGCAATACAACGTTAGTTACATATTACAGATCATATCATTCAGAGGGAACAGAACATTCTGAGTGTGCCTCAAAGTGACATGGAAAAGCTCAAAGCAGGGGCTTTTGTTTTGAAGCTCTGGATACTGCTTATCTGTTCAGGATGCCCCAACTTGTCCGTGTTCCCTTATAAATCCTAATAATTGCAAAACAATATTCTGAAGATAGTGACAGAGCCAGTGCTACTCACACAATAAAAAAGGACAAGTCACTTGCCCAATGTCACCCAAGAATTTGTGGAAATATCAAAAGCCATGGGAATCTCCCAAGTCCAAGTCAAATGCTTTAACCACGGCGTTGTTCTTCACTTCTAAAGTGCAATACTAATCTGACCTTGTTTGCTCAGAAGATATTCCTAAAGCTAAAGTTCTACACTGCCTGCTGACATTTCTTCCTATGAGTATTTTAAATAGGGTTTGACTAATCCAGCCAGCATAATAAACAATCCAAATCTTCCTAAAATGTGAATTCATGCTTAACATTTAAGATTTACAATTGGTGGGTAACTTTAAAAAAAACCCTACTTTTACACTGCTTGGCCTGACATGAAATACCACAAAAATATTCATTATTTTAACAAACCTTCCAGATTAAGACTCTGAACTACTTTAAAATAAGCTGTGAAGTACATGAACTTTTGAAAGCTTATTCAAACTTAATCCCTTCAAATATTTTAAGTATACGATGCTGCAAACCCGTGGGCTTCAGTGTACAGACATCCCCATGAGGTAACAAATAAAGGAATACGTATATGATATGCTTAACACCTGTACACCTCAACTACCTTTACAGATGGAACAGGGAAAGAAAGTTGAAGGGAGTTTGCTGCCCTTAAGAGACACAACTGGAGAGACTGACACATGCACACTAGGACAGCCAGATGAGGAGGATGAATTCCAAATTATAAAAACTCCATGCACAAAACAGGACAGTAGGACATCCTTCAGAACATAACAGTGGACAATACCTGAATGACAAAAAAGGTAAAGCTGATCAAGTGTCAGCATGCAAGTAAGGACATGCAGAGAAAACACTCGTCTTGAATGCACCCTGTTCAGTGGAAGAATATATAATTTTTTCTTTGCTCAGGAGACATAGCTCACCTCTTTTTTTGATACCTATGCCAACTTTGAACTAATTTTTCCCCAAAAAAATGTATTTGAAAGATGAACATAAGCAATGACCCTACAGACAATTTTTAGGGCCTGCTTGTGGACCATTTTTAGATGTGTATTACTCCAAGTCAGCTGATCACTAAGACCATTTTACATGTTGCATACATTTTGCAGGGCACACATCCATTTAGTGGTGCCCTTCCTTCAAAAACACACGATGTCTGTAGCAAGCTATTCCTGGTAACTGCTATGACAGTGTCTTAATATTTCCAATGGGCATGTAGTTCTCAAAAATACTTTTGCTTTTAAAGACAGCACCTTGGTAAGAAGAACGGAAGGTGTGAAACAAAAGCAGCTTGTAAAGCTCACCTGAAATACAACCAGAAGTTCAAAAACAGATGTGCACTTCTCTGCATTAATACTTGCTTTGCATTGTAGAATATATGACAGGGTTTTAATTAGCCTGCTATTTGGTGGATTTATAGTGCTATACAATAGATTTACAGTTTACTATATTTCCAGATTCTAATTGAAAATATTGCAGCAAATCCAAAATAGATCAATTCTTCAGATAACGCTAGTTTGTCTGCAACAGCGGATAAGAATATGTAAAAAAACCCAGGTAGTTTCATATACCTGTGGAGATGCATTTACAGCGCCATCTGAAACACTGTCATGGCTACCTTTATGCTAGCTAGAGCTTTGACTGCTTTCATAACTACATATATGTATTTGCAACTTGTACTGAAAGCCCCAATTTCTGCCCATAACAGTAGCAATCCGTATCTGCGCTTTCCACCCTCCAGTATAACTGAGCGAGCAGTCCTGCTCCATCACCCACAGACACACATCTTGGAAGCATATCATAGAATAAGCTCATTACTTGCATCCGAATTTTGCATTCCTGAAACAGAATAGCTTGTTCTAGTCACTGATGCAAAAAATACATTTTTACAACTAACAGTTGTACAGTAAACTTCAAAGCTCTCAGCTGAAATAGCGTCACTGTGATTAGCCATGCAGATACAACACAGCATGAGAGAGAGCTCTACTTGAAGAATGCAAACTCAGCAGACAAGACAAAAGGTGTTCAGTAAGGGGATATAACTATCCACATGGAAAACAGAGGTTCAACAAGTCAAGACAACAGCTGAACAGGGTACAACCCAGCCTATGCAACCCTAGCTCATAAGGAGCCCTGATGGTTTCATTTTGACAGCTCATATGCTTCAATCATTGCACGTCTTCCTCAAGGTCACAAAAGAGTCCAAAACTTAATCCACCTTTCACAAATTCTAGTCTTATTCCTTAACTATAAAACTGCTTTTTGTTTCCTTTCCTACTAGTGGAAATAAGACGAAGCATGGAGTAGGAGATATATGGGGCTTGCCCTGAACAGACATCAATGTAGACCAATGGTCCATCTTGTCCTTAGTAGTTGACAGCGATTGATGCTTCAGAATGGCATTAAGCTCACTGAAAATTAACTAGCTTCTGAATAAGGTTTTTGCATCTTGAGACAAAAGTACTTAAAGCAATACAAAAGATTATAACAATAGTAGGAATTAATGTGTCAGTGAGGTTTCCACCTGTGTTTAAATCTGGAAATGTGAAGATTTCCCTAATCAGTCTCCCTCAGTTCACACACACATGAATGCTCCACATGCATTACTGAAAGGCTGCTTATGAGTACTGGCAGCTACTAATGACTTAGAATAAAAAAAGGCAAGGAAGTAGTTGATGGGAAGGAGAAGGGAAGGATAAAAGGACAAGAAGGAATCAGACAAACATAGATGTGATCCAAAGTCCAATAAAGCCAATGGAATGATTCATACTGACTTCAGAAGTAATGAGACACGGAATCTGAAAAGGCAGAGAACAGATTTTAGGCCTAATGGTTGATATGTTATTTCTCCAAATGTTCTACCACAGAGGACACTATGTTTACTCTAAAATAATCATCTGTAAGAAGAGAGTTATAGCCCATTTTGTTTCCTTTTAAATGGCTCTGGCAGCTTTTTCTAACATGTGATATGGGAAATCTTTTCTTTTTTTCCCCATCACATCTCCTAAAAAAAGATACTATCTACACACACTCATGTCTATCAGACTGTGTTAATGGCCACACAACCACAGCCCTCAGGGATTATGAAAATAACGTGAGCTATGAATTACATGCCCTGCTTGAAAAAGTGTCAGTCAGTGACTACTTTGAAAACGCTGTTAGCCCTTTGTCACATTCCAGTTAGAAATGAGAAAAAGGAGCATGGCTAGCAGTCTTTATCCTGATGACCATTCCAGTAGGAGCTATTACCTAGAAGAGAAATAATACAGGAACAAAGTTCCATCCGAATCCAGCAACACATTCAAATGCACACTATGGTCTGGGTTGCTCAGCAGGTGAGATGAGATGAGATGATGACAAGTTCTTTCAGATCTTTACAGAATAGGAAAAACTTAAAGTCTGAGAATATTTCAAGGCTGTATTCAGTCAGCAGCCTCAGTGGTCAGCAGTAGAAGGCAAAAATAATGGTTTGCATGACATAAAAACGAATGCATGCAAAACCCTTTGTTGTGCCACTGCATAAACTTCTTGGCTGCACAATTTATGATTATCGGTAGAAAAAAAAGAGTTTCTCTATCTGCTCTTTACTTTTGATTGTGTATAAAAGCAGTTGGACACAGACTGTACACTGAACAGAAGACAAAGGAAAAGTGAGTTTGGTGCTGTGCCCAGGTGAGTTAGTCCTAGGACCTAAAGCAGTGCTATTTAAAGGCATTGTAGTATACTATGGAATGACACCAGCAAGAACCTAAAAATCCTGTTTTGCAAGGAGCAGACCAACAAAGAAGCAATTTAAAGAGGAATTTAATAAGTATTTTGGCTCCAAAAATTATGTTGTGCTAATAAATATAATCTGTCGGCACAGATGGGGAAAAATAAGAGGTAATAGAAACAGAAACATTTCCCACATAGTTGCAGGCTAAAACTATTATTGAAGCTTTCCCTTGCCTTTCTGGTAACATGAATACAAGAGCATTGTCCTGGGGCATGAGACCAAATAAATGAAGGTGACAAAAACCAACAAGATGGCAAGATTACAGAAACTTCACCATAGACTGCTTTTTACTATGTACACAGACAGCACATAAAACAGGGCCATGATCTCAGGTACTATTACCACAACACGGATCCTAAGCAATGCTATTAGATGAATAGCACTAGGGAACACAAGGTACACTTTTCTTGCCATTTAGCCATGAATTTCAGTGACAGCTGTTGCCCCAGAAACTTCTCCACTTCCTTTCTACCATTATGCCAGATCCCAACATAAATACTTACATGCCATTCAACAAACATACAGTCACATTATCTTAAAGGTCTGGATCTCCAAAAAGCCAAGGGTATTATTTGCAACATAGGTACTGTGATGATAAATGTCATTGCAGGTATCAAATTCAGTCTGGAGGGACCGGCCCAAGACACAGTGAGGGAGACAGACAACTGCTTGCAATAAGTACCAACCAAGTGGCAGAAAACTCTCCACTTCCTTGACTTCACCCCTTGGCATTTCATGAACACAAGAAACTGCTGACATGCACGTAAAGCCTTAACTCTCCCCTGGAAGTGGCTTCTGTGGTAGGAGGATAAAGGAAAACTTGGGATGGGATGAGATAAAAGAAGCTTTCTGGGAATGAAAAAGGTAGGCAGTACCATACACACAAAGCAGGAGGGTCAGGTGCCCAGAAGCATGTCCTAGTTTATTTGGTGAGAAGTAACGAAGGGAGGACAACGTTACACTGGCCCTGTATTACAAGCAGCCTGACACAAAGCTATGAGCTGGCTTAGCTACCATGAGCGGCTCCTCAGCAGACTATACCGGGATATTCCTGGGCTAACTCACTCTCAGTTGTGTCTCATTTAGGCCCCCAACATTCCTTACTTTCAGCCAGGCTGCTCTAACTTTTGGCAATTACGCTTTTTAAAAGACATTTGCTTACATATAAATAGAGGTAGGTACTGAGGAGGATTCACCATAAAGACTAAGTTTCTGAGCACTTCTAAAAAATTTTTTTTAAAAATCTCATAAAGCACCTTTCTGCAGTTTTAAAAATGGTTAGACTCCATGATTCTAAAGGAAGAAACAGATAACGAACATGTGCACTGTACAGCATTTCACCATTTTTATACTGGAGGCAAGAACTCCATGATGACCTGCAACCAAACCACCTCCTCCCTTCCCTGTCCTTACTCTTTAGTGCTACTAGAACAAGCGCTTCCTTCCCTTGCTCCTGCTGAAATCCATCCCATTCTTTGTCAAGGTGCTGGGAATGAGAGGGATCAGTGAAAAGGTAGCTGCTAGAAATATCTGAGTCCTTCCAAAAAATAAGGGATTCATGAGATGGAAGCTGCCCTTCCTAGCCCTATCACAAGTTGCCTCTTAATAAAGTTCGGCTCCTGCTCATATATGCTTTGAATCTGTATGTACTAAAGCAGTTTTTAAGAGGGAAGATAAACATTTAAGTATGAGGAGACAAGCAGGGAAAATGATGTGGGAATACGTCTGACTTTGTTCTCATGCAGGGTCACCATGCAGTAGACCTGGTAGCACCCAGTCATGATACATGGACATCCCTCGAAGGGACAGGTTTACCGAGTGATGACTGTGGACTGGCCAATTCTATTTCATCAGCCTATTATTCACTGTAAATATGTGGAAAATCCATCTGTTCTTACTTCTCCGTATACACCAGATATGAAAGAAAACAAAAGCCTGTCTGAGCAAAAAAACAAGAGCATGACAAGAATGGCCTTAAGTTAAGACCTTATTCTCACAGTACAAATAGCCTCTGTTCCCCATGCCTCAGATAGACGTTTGCTAACACAATAGAAGGTAGCTCTCTGTACTCTCTCTCTCACATAGGATAAACCAAAATACCTCTCAGTGATAGTACAAAACAACATAGATGCTTGGATTGAGAAACAGATAGCCAAGAAATCTTTCATTTACCCTGGATCTACAGTGACTCACCTCAAGCAACTAATTTTATGGGTGATCACAGCCCTTCCACATGAAAAACAAAGCAAGCAGTATGGGTTCCTGAGGGGCAGTTTGGAGGAGGAGGAGATCTTTACACCTAAAGTAACAAGTGAAAGAGATCTGACTCTTCAAACATGCAATCAGTTCCAGCTGTACTTCCAGCATGGAAAAATAACAAAAAAGTATAATAAAACGTAGAACTGGTATATAGTCCAGGAGAGTTGGTCTTACCTTAGCTACATAGACTACATAGCCATTGTACCAACAGGCATATATGTACACACACAACCTACCTGTACCCCAGCAAGAAATATTGGCGAAAATTATTTTGGCTAAAGGCATATGAGAGATATGATTGACTTCTCTGCAAAGCTAGTTAAGAGCATTAGTTACAGTCCATGCAAGACTGAATAAATAAAAGTCAGTGAATCCTTTTTAGGAGAGGGAAGAGAAAGACACCAAAAATGCTTCTTTCTGGTTGGCCACATTTTCCCTTTTCTTCTCAACTGGAATTTTTATAAGATGCATCTTTTAATATGGATCTCCAAAATCCTTCCTAAATTAGGTGATCAAGAACTACATGTAGTCTGTCATGACTAGATTTCTCTTCTTGCTCCCTTCTTTAAATATCATGCAAGATTTAGCTCTTTGTTAATATGAGTAAAGCAGCCTTAGTACTGTCACAGAAAGCATTTCCTAACAGATACCCGTAAGTTATGCTGGCTTTTGGAATAGGTTGGAAACTAGTCTGACCCTCTTTCTTACTAGACATTGAATTATCTCTGCATGTTCAGCTGACAGAAGGCTGGGGATGGAGATGTTCTGCTACTGAGAACATTTCCAGCAGCAGATCATCCTCTAAGTGTAGACTGACTTTCACATACAGAAAGGACCGAGTGTTTAGGTGGTGTTCAAAACCCCATAGGAACATGAAGCAAAGAACTGTTTCTCAGTCCACAGGAGCTAAACGATAGGGAACGAAGCTTTCTAAATACCCATGGTGAGCACATTGCCTTGTTATTTTGCTGCACAAACTGCATTTGTAGTTACCACTGAATTGTTACTGTGATGTGAATGAGAAGCAGTTGTAAACAGAAAGGATTCTGCTGCAAAATGGGAGTCCAAGCTGGAAACTGTTGGAAACAGGCATCACTCTAGTCATGTACCACAAATATTTACTCCTTTATGTGAGCTGAGAGCATGAGAATCTCTAGTAGGCAGTGGTCCCCACAAAGAGTTTGCGACTCCTTGAACTAAAATAGTGATTTAGAGTTAGACTTTTCTTCATGCCATGAATCCTCTAGCTCTTTCTTGGAATTATGGAGATTTTTAAATAGTACTAATCCTCACTAGCAGATGGTAGTAGCACTTTTTCAGAGCATTATTGCATTAAATTCCAAAGTGTTAACTTAAATGTAACGGCTCCAAGACATACTCCTCAAACCCCTCCCTAAAAGAGCCATTTCAAAGCTTACATCTACATCTGCTGCTGTCCACTGACTTCTTACCATCATGAGAAGTGGCCTTGGAAACAGCAGTATTAAAAATGATAAAATATCTTAGAATCCAAAGTGGTCAGGGGGAATTTGTGAAACGAATCGCAACCTCTGTCGTATTGCTAAAGCAATGCTAACAACAAAATACCTCTCCATGGCACTTACTCCTAAGCCTGCCTCAAAAACCAAGCGCTGGTTATTCCTAAGTAGCAGACGTTTGATTATTCATTGCAGATGCCTAGAGATGAGAGGGAAAGCAAACGGCACATGCTTGTTCTACAGGGAGGATTAGGCAGAATGAAGAGATGAGGGTTACAGGGACGATTTTAACAGCTTCCAAAGCACCGACAATTTCAATATTCTGTTTGTTACTCCAAGCTAGTGGTACAAAATGATGCGAAGACCTTGTTTATATAAAGTTAGCCTCTCTCTCCCTTTCATGTTCTGGATGGGAGTCTGTAAACCTCGTATTTTCTGAAAACAGTTGTACTCCTTACTTGACACAACACAAAGAGCCAATTAATTCTAGCCTCAGGGACATTTGGCAGGCTTACAAAAAATGGGGGAAAAAATACATCCCTTAAAAAAAACCCCACTGTACTTTAATGAACAGCTTTTTTTTTTTTACTCCTAAATCCTGCAGAAGATGATTTTCAGCAATAGCAGTTTCCAAATGCTATCATTATCTACCTTCCCCTGAGGAAGTATTTACCTCTTCTTCCCATACATCATTCAGCTCTGTTATTAAAGATCATTGATCTCAAACAAAAATATTTAAAAACCTATTATCCCCAACTCTTATTGTGTCTCATTTAGAGGAAATACAAGCCAGTGGCTGTCCCTTTGCTGCTTTGAATGGGGGTTGGACAAGGCTGATGTCGACAGAAAACCAGACTTTAGCCTCAACAGCCCAAATGAGGACGTATGCCACAAGATAAGCATGAAAGCAGATCCACTCACCACGCTGGAGCTTCACTGAAGAGAGGTCTAAACTTTTAATGCAAGCTATGCAGCAATTCAAGAGAAGAGGAGCTAACTAGAGCTCTCACTCCACGGAAGACACGGCAGGCTTTCAATCCAGAAGCACGCTGCATTATTTTCCCTTTCCTTCCTTCCTAAATTAGGTCAGAAGTCAATGGAGCAGAAGCTGTGGCTTTCTGCATCCCTTCGTCCCACTCGCCAGCCACAGAAGCTGAGCTTACATGGGGGCACGGTACAGACGGGCAATAAACTGCTGCACAGAGGAAGCAAAGTAAGATTATTTAATCAGAGGGATAATGCTAAGGCACAGGGAGGTACAATACACTCGGAGTTATCCTGGGAGCAGAAGGGTGGAAGTTGACACTTCAGTACTCATTGTTTGTATCTGTGTACAAAGGTATTAGGCAATACAAAGATAAAATGGATCTCGTTTTTCTGCAAAGTAACCAGGTACAATTATCAGCTGAAGAAAAAAAAAAATTAAAATCTACCACACAAATCAAATGCTTTACAGTAAAACTATAGAAGCTGGACAGGGAGAAACAATCCAATTTTCTAATCTATAATTTAGTTTCTTTAGAACTTAATATTATCTTCTAGATATATTGTTCTCAAAGCATCGTTTGCATTATATTATTATTCTTTTCAGCAATATTTGGCCCATTCCAGTGCTTCACTCCTTTGAATTTCCCAACTTTCTTTGTATGCATACACATAACACCTCCTCTATACAGCCCGTCCCAAATGTTTAAAGCCCAGTCTCCAGCCCACATAAGGGTAACATTACCTGCTATTCCCTAGAATTATCCCGTACTCTTACAAAGCTAGCTTGGCCCATCAATCTGGCTAGCCCCCTCCAAATGTTTCCTGCACCCCTTCACCACCCAACCAACTCCCACCACTGCTAACCACAACCTCCACCCCCTTCCAAAACTCCTACGTAGAAGGCACCACCAGAACCTTCCCCACAGTACTACTGCTCCCAGAGCCTCTCTGCTACAGAGAAACCCCCGATAATGCTTTGTTTCCTGCCGACTCACGCTGTCCTTTACCTGCAAACTCCTCTCCTTGCAGCTAGACACAGCATTGATGATGTCCCCAAGCCATCATCCTCCGTGATAGTCACACCAAGCGCTCCTGATCATTCCCTGTCTAGCATATACAGGAGACTCTTCTCCTGCCTGCTCCCCTCAGCCATTTTATTTGAAGTAGCCCCTACACTCTTTGCACCACTGGAAAAATGAGAGCACTTTTTCAAGTAAATGGGTGTTTCTCATGTATCTCCAGGAAGCAATACAATTCCATAACAGGAGAGCTACTACAAGGATTTGGAAAATCATTTCTCTCGATTGTTTCAATAATATTTCAATAACATTCTAGAAACTCCGCAAGGCTAGCTAACAAGGCTGCAGATGCTTTTAGAATCACTGGTTATATTGAAATATCTCTTTTAAACAAACTAGGGCATTTTGCAACATACAGTGTTCCACCTTCCCAAAAAGGGCTCTTTCCTTTCTACCTAGACATCTTCCAAAACTGTACCATGAAGTACTTGTCCAAACAAAAGAGACAGAGAGAGAGCACATGTGCATAACCATGTATTAGTTCCTGTACTAGGTAAAGCCAGAGAGTAATGTTGGCAGCTGATGAGATAATGACTGTTTTTACTTTGCCAGTTTAACCAATGTTATTGACAATAAAACGTTGTAGGTAATGATTATACACACATCGCTAGCCTTCATTTCCCATCAATTCTCTTACCTCAGAGCACTGTAACTTTTGTTATCACGTGCCCCAAAGCAGGGAAGTACTGACAGCAGCCACGCTGCATCTGCCCTGTCAGTACATTCCTGTAGACATATCTATGTGCTTTCATTCCTTCATACTCAGAGCGATCATTCACGAACATGAATGAATGAATCTGTCTCTCAAAAGACGCCAAAAGATTTGCTACTTTGTCTCCTGGTGCACAAACTGAGTTGCAGAGAGATCCAAGCCCTCTCTTTTACTTCATCTTGAAATCTTCTGACAGCCAACTTTTTGTTTCCTATTTGTACAGCTTCTAGCACAGTGGGGTGCCGTTTCACAATTTGTATTCACGTTATGACTTCCTGCAAGTAAAAAGCCTCCCAAATCTCTGTGTTGTTACCTAACGTAGAAACTAATGTCATCCCAAATCAAAGAAAAATCCAGTCAAATATTTTCAAAAAGAATAATCTGTCTGATTACTGAAAAAGTGTGTGTTTATACATTGTATATGCATACATAAATACATACCCCATTGCTAGTTATTAACCTGTACCATGGAGCTGGAAATGTAAGTAGTACGTGAGTAGTAAATTTTAAAAGATATTTATAACAAACATATTAGCGGATATACTGCAATACTTCTTGGGTCTATACGTTCACAAAGGGGAGAGCTGAAGAAAGACTAGCCTTAAACAGCATAATCAACTTTTGGGGTTATATTTGTCTCAAAAGAGGGCAAATAAGTGGAATTCCAGAGAAATAAAAAGCAGCTTTATCTGCCCAAATAACAGATACTTATGTTATGGTATGTTTAACTTTGTTCTTCCTGGACAGAAAAAAACCCATATATTTAAGAGTATAGAACATAGCAACCATCACAACTGCTTGCCACGAACTTGGAATACGAGAGAGAAAGAAATGAACAAAAACAGTGAAAGGGAGAAGTATGTGTATTTTAATATGATGAATAATAGCTATCACTTTTCACTTGCCATTTAACACACAGCCCGTACTGTACACTGGCTGTGTGCTGCCAGTACTCTACACTGGCTTCCACTGAAAGAGAACCAGATCTTTTCTACTGTCGTTTTCCCTTTAACAATTCTCCAGTAGATAAAATGATTTTAAAACATTCTCAAATATTTTAAGCTGAACACTATAAAGACTGACAAGAAGGCAAGGGGTCTACAACAACAAATAACCTTGCTTCATAAGTGTTTGGTCCAGAGATGTCCCCACTGCATGCTTTCAGCCCACGGTATACTGCCAGACAACTTTTAATACTGGTTGCAATCAGTGAGGTAACTCTGCAATAGTCTCTTGTGACCTGAAAAAGACAACTGACATCTTCAAAACATCTCAATAGCTCAGGAGCCTAAGCTCAGCTGGCAGTCAGTCAGACTTGAGCTCCTGCACTCTTTAAAAACAAATCAAGTTACCATCTCATCAGGTCTGGGTCCTGAACACGGGTTTTGAGTTGGAGTCCCAAGGCAGGGAAGTCTGCCGTGTGCACACTTTCATTTCTCTATTTAAAATGGATTTGCAAAAGTGGTCATTGTTATATCTGTATACATTAAAATAAGGCACAGCAAATCCAGGCCTGACATTCAGGTCTGCTTCTACGCCATCCTCTGCTCCCTCCGGAGCTCTCATCCAGCGCTACTTTCCACAGCACCGGAACGCTGCTATTTGATTTTGATTTATCACAAGTGAATTATTATAATGAAATCACCAACGCGATTTAAGCCTCTGAGAAAGATATGGTTGGACTAACAAAAAATTGTTCTGCAAAACAAGCAATTATTGTTAGGTTCACTGGATATTGGCCTTAGCAATCCAACTGATTATAGAAAGTTAATGATTTAAAAAGCAATGAAGAAATAAGAGATTAAATCCTTTAAATCTGCATGAAAGACTCCAAGAGGAATTTTACAGTGATTTCCACTGCATATTTTATTAGATATGTGATATTTTATTCATGGGTAAAGCAAATATAACAATTAGGAATAATTAGCATTTCAGCACAAAGTGTTATCTAATAGGTTAAAATACACATATAATTCTTCATTTAAATTCTGTATCTTCACATTTTCCCCTTTCTGGTTCAGAACTTTTTCATTTAGCATAGCATTTACAGGAACATTATACAGCTCCTGAAGAAACAGAGACAACTAGTGGCTCTCGCCTTTGATATCTTATTTCCCTCCGCTCCTTGCATTTTTACTCATTTTCTTTTTTCAATTTCCTCTTGAGCACAGCTTGTCAGATAAACCCAGCATAACTTTCAGGAAACTTTTTCCCTTTCATCTTTTTTTCCATCCTACTCCGCCCGCATTCCAGAACTAATGCGTGCAATAGAAAACTACTTTAAATCTAACCCTGCACTTACAAATCCACCAGTCTGGAGTTGACTAAAACTACAGTATTTGTCTCTGTACCACCTCTTCCCACTACAACTTCACTGCCACAGAGGAATACTGTACTTACTGTTTTATCCTCTCTCATTAAGCAAGTGGGGTTTTTTTTGTTTTTAATGCAACACTTAAGAGCTCACAGTATAGCCCTTCCTTGAGCTGATGTGGTTACCCCAGACCAAAGCAGGAGCAAGACTCTCCAGCTGAAGTGCACTCTGCAGTACAATACAGAATACAAAATACCTCCTCTGAATTAAGTATATTATCACTGAAACTAGAATATAAATTTTGAACCTTACAAAATTACAGCACTGCACAATTTCAAGCCTGTTCCCTTGCCAAGTTTCATAACTGTCATCCAAACGCCAGTACATTTCATCTACTAACCTTCCATTTCAGCCTGTGTCCTCCCTGTTACACAGATCAGTTATAACTCTCCAAGCCACATAAACCATTATTAATTATAGTGGTTGCAGACGCAAGAGAATCTTTCCCTTACTCCATCATCTCTCACACAACCTTTGGCCAACAACAACCAGAAGACAAAGCCTGACTCCTATAATGAAGAATAGCAGAGGAAACTGCCCTGCTGGTGCTCATGGGAAGAGACTGAAGTACAGAAAGATAGGGCAAGACAGACACCTTTTCCTCAGCCATTCTTCCACTAAGTGCTTCCATTTTAGTCTCTATGTTTAAATTACTACTTCTACATCAAGACTACACAACTAAATTCTGCTTCATAGTGGGAGACAACAGAACTTCCTCTTCTCCCTGTGCTGCTTCAAATACATGAGCCAGCTAAAACCTGTGCCCAGAAGGTTTTGCCCAGGTCTTCCTTACGTGGTGTTGAGGATGGTTTAACTAGCACGGCATCACACGTACTTAACATGCATTTAGCACATATTCTGTGCCAAGTATCACATTGTACCAGCTCAGTATTGCACCTTCTCCAACACAGTCTACTAGCCTAGATGAGCAACGAACCCATGGTCAACATTACTCTAAAAGAGGCCAACGTAGCTCATTTTGGTAACTACTGCAAGCAACAGGTCAACTCCTACTTGCTAACAGACATAGTAGATAGTGCAGGAAGATAAAAGTAACATCACAGAAGGAAAGGAATTGCATCTGTATCCAAGAAGCTCAGTAGAAAGCTAGTTGCTAGACAGCCAGTCAGTCTAGGGTACAAAATGCCCCAGAGAAACATGAGCTTTCATGCCCAGTTCCCAGCCATTATGACAGTTTGCCAGCAAACTGCGTGTTATGCTTTACTGTTGGGCTGTGACTGTCATACTTGCCTCTTGGCACTTCTAGATAGCACAAACAAATGAGTATATCTGGGGCTCTCAGAGACGGGTGTCAGCATGACTGGAGCCATATACCAGACTGTAAGGCCTATAGGATGCACAGGTGTGGAGCCATCCAGGTTTTGACAGACATGCCAAGCCTGCCTCTGAAATAAATTTTTTCTTCCAGTTTCACCAGCTTCGATAATAACTTATTCCTTCTGGAATTTAAATCTAATTAAAAAAAAAAGTGACATCTGAGTTTGCAGATGCAGAAAAGTATCCTAGTTTGCCTCATTACCAGTGTATCACCTGAAGTCAACATTTTGCACATACCAAGCTGTCGTGTATCGTACTATATATTTACATAACATGTTTTCAGAGTTTGATTATCTTCTCATATTTGCTCAAAATATAGATCATTTTATGAATACTGTTTTCTTTTCCTATAGGTCACTCTTAAGTCCAAACAGCAACAGTAATTGTTTATGTCTAATAAGTTTTTTAAACACTGAAGATATAAAACACAAACTATGGTTGGAGAGTGTGTAGATGAAGAGAGTTTTACCATGCTGTCATATGTAATTCAGGTAATTAGGAAAATTAACTAGAAACTGATAGCCAAACAGAACTACTCTTTCATATAAACTATTTTTAAAACCATTGTTAGTGTGCTGGGAGAAAAAAAAAAAAAATCAAGCAATGGAGTAGTAGCAGTGACAAACAGTAAAAATACAAACCTCAAAAGGCAAAAGCCTCCAATAAATTTCAGCAAAAAACAGACTGTCATGGCAGATTATAGATAGCTATATATCAAATGGAAGAAAATGATGTCAGTTCAAGTCTATATCTAGGGAGTAACCTAATGGCTTACAAAAGTCATCTCCTGCCAATACCACTTGCTTTACAGGGCCAGGGAGTGGAAGAGAACCATACTTAATGCCTTTGTTCATTAAGTTAAATGAACCTTAGTTGGTAGGTTTATGTAGTCACAGTCTTAAAAGATTTTTCTCCAGTGTGTTTTTTCAAAGATGGCATTGTGAGAATAAAGACTCTGTGCATCCATAAGTAGTCATCTGAAAGCCATCACTGCCGCTGCGTGTGCTATGTCAGGCATGTTAGGACACCACTTGAAAATGGATGGTTGGGGTTTTTTTTCTCCATCTTTATCAAGGACAAAGAACTTGAAATAACACTAAGAATTATTTAAGAACATGAAAAAGAGCAGCCTGCTGTAGTCAGCAATCCACGGGCTCACTTTAAAATCTTCTGAAGTCAACTAAGCGACTCACCTGGATTATGACAGACTCTGGATTAGGCCCTGGTGATCGCTAAGAAACACTCCAGAAAGCAGTGACACCTAATGGCAAGCAAGCCTTTGGAGGGTAGAAAGCCATAATCTATAGCATAGGAAATTATCCCTCTTTAGCTGCAGAGTAACTAGTGCTGAAACACATTATTACATGGACTGAAATACTATCACAAATCTCAGCACCTCGGATAGAGTTTAAGAAATAGCACACATAGAAACACAGAGTACATCACGCATGCTGTGCCTTTAAGTAGAACATAGTTACTAATAAAACCTACTGGCTGCTAAGCCACAGCACGCTGTATTCCAGGTCTTCATCCATATGTATGTTTAAAATAAGCAAGTAACCTTGGCACATTCTAGAGCAGGGAAAACAGAGATCTGAACACTCATCTGCAGACATTATAGGCACGTAGAGATTTATTTGTTTTCAATAAATTTGTTGTGCTTGCTTGTCCTGCACTTTACAAAATGTATGAGAATATTCTAATGAACAGTTAGTGACATACACTACATACCTTCTAATGAGGCTTTACCAATAGCACAGCAAATTAAATTCCTATTACCAATGCACAACACAATACAAGCCAAGCTGTATTGTAGTACAACAGCTTACAAGACAAAACATGGACATGCATACGACCGAGCTAGATGACTTCCCTTCCCTTACAGAAAAAAATTTACATTTTAAGGGCACCACCATATCAACAGAACAAGTAAGCAACAGACCCCATGTTGGAATTGCCCTGACTTTATTATCCATGGTACAGAAGAGCTTAGAAGTATGAACCAAAACTCAGGACCCAGCAATGCTGGGAACTTGTCTAACACAAGGAATGCAGCAGTCCTGGTTTGCAAAGTCTAAAAGCTGAGAGAAGTAAGGGAAGAGCAGATCTAATTATCTCTCTTAGAAAAAAAATATAGTATATATATAAAAATATATATTTAAAGTATATGTATAAATGCATGTAAAAGCACGTATATATAAGTATATATTATGTATTTCTGAACTTGCCATTGAAAATAAAAAAAGCTAAGGGCAGCACACAACTGACTGCATATGACCGAAGCCACTGATAAACATAAAAAAACCAACTTGCAGTAATCAGGGTGCCTGAACTATTGCTGCACACCGCTGCGATGAATTAGCCTTTAGAAATACTTTAGCGTATTCTTTCAGCAAAAACTTTTGTATCGTACTATGTGACCACTGCCCTAGGTGATTTTACTCCACCTAGTACACACATATTTGCATATATGTTTCTATATGCACAATAGGAAATCCATATGCACATACGGATGTATTACTATGTACATGCCAAGGGAAAAAAATGAGCACAAAGTACAAAATAGAAAAGCATGAGACCAACTGTAGAAGATACAAAGCATACACAAATTGTGCAGTTGACAAGGAATGCCACCTAATCCCTGCTTAATTAAAGCACTGTTCTAAACTCCTGTTTAGGGAGTGAGGAGTGTGGGACGACTGATGTATGAAGAAAATATCAGGCAGCGTGGCTAATCTCAAAGACTTTGGAGCTTTCGAGCTACGTAAATCAGAGCGACTTTTTGAATAGCCTCATAAAACACAAAATCATTGCCATTCCACTCACGACTTTCAGATTCTTCCTACAGCATACAGATCATTAGGAAACTTCTAAGCAATCAAGTAATGTGGGGCTGATGAAATTACTCAATCAATGCATGGGCTGAGAGAAGCAGCATAATACAGAATTGCACAGTTTTGACATGGTAACCCTTCCCCTTTCTTTTTTATATAGGGGTAAGGAAAATTACAGTGGAGTCGATTCATTTCAACATTTTCACAAGAGTGCTTAATGTAGTCTTTCTGAACTGCCAGTTCCTATTTATAATAGCAGGGCAGCAGAAACGTACAGACTATAAGCAGCCTTACCAACATTCAAAATATGATACAGGAAAATGTTTATTTTTAAATGTGCGCATTTGCATACACACAGACCTGCTCTAATGATCAAAAGCAGCAGCTATAATCATTCAGAAGACAGAAATATGAAAAAGCGTATCACAGATAAATACCAGTCACCGTACCCCTCCCACTGCCATCACCGAGTCATTACTCTCTACTCACTAAATTGTAACATTTTCTGTCATTGTCTAAGAGACAACTGATAATATAATTCGATACAGAAAACAGCCCTTTGCAGGAAACACATCCAATAATACATAGGCAAGCAAGACAGTGCATTATGCTGAAAAAGTAAGTGCTATCAGAAAAAGGGTATGCACAGGTAACGTTATTTCTCATGACCATCTGCCCCTCCCAAATATGGGAAAATATTTTCCACTTGAATATCTTAACACTGTAGAATGACAAGAAGATAATGCATTTATTTTGTTTCTTGCCTAAGGCATCAGTACTACTTCTGTAGTATTTCTTTTCCTCTGAACTGAGCATTTTGTTTTCTTCTTGGGCTTTATAAATTCTTCTGTAGGTAATTTGTTCATAGAGTACCCTACTACTGCTTTTCATAACTCATATAAATACAGTTTATTATTTATGTCTAAATATTTTATACGTAAGTTTACTCAGTACAAGTGGAAGAAAACAAAAGGGGGTCAGAACATCCAGGTCACAAAATACAGTGGTGTTACTAGGGGCCAAATTTTCATCTGTAGGCTGTACAAATTGGAATATTTAGCAGTCTACCCATTTAGTGTTAAATTAGTTCTAATTTCAGGTCGTTTATTTTCAGTGTATTCATTCTAACAGATGTAAAGCTCTGTGTAACAATTATCAGTTTGCCATTTTCATGGCAACATAAACCAGTCTATAAAAAGAGGTAATCCCCTTGCCAACTGTACTAATTGTCTCTCAAGACAAATTAATCGTGTGAGAAGGAACTACTTTGGGGTTTTTTTTTTTTGTTTTCAATGAAGATTTACTGTGTTGATGCATCTAATCACTAACAGTGTTATAAAAAACATCAGTGGTAAAGTGTGTTACATTCGTCATATATAAACAAGCGAAACAAACAAAATTGTCATTAAGACGAAGAGAGAAAAGCTATTGTCTCCCTTGATGCTGGTGCAGAGGCATACAGCTCGCCCAGCAACGCTCCGCTCCGTTAGCCGGGAGGATGGGAGACAGGGGATTGCACAGAAACTCATCTGCTGCACAGTCAAAATTTCCCCCCAAATCCTAAGATTTGATCGGCTTGTTACAAGCTCTTAAGAAAGAAATCGTAAGACGTAACCGTCTCCTAGTGTCACTTTAACAGTCTACAACTGGGAAGAATTTTTAAAAAAAGTCATTCTCCCTTTAAAAGGAGGGCATAAAGCGCTGCCTCCCCTGTACAACATTTGATGCTCCAGTGGCACACAGCTATAAGGACTGACCCTTATAAAGTTGCGGTACCTAAGGGAAGCGGCAGCCCGTGGGCTCCGGGGTGGGGGGGCGACACGAAGGGCTGGCGCATCGCTGCCCAAATACCGGTGTCCTGCAGGAAAGCTCTTGACGGCCGGGCTTTCCAAACGCTCTTCCCGCTTCCCTTCTCACAGAAACCCGCTACGGATCCCCACGACAGGCACCGGCAGACATGTTTATAAAGCCAACCCCGGGGAGAGCGGCGGCTGCCCCACGGCCGCGGCCGGCACCGCCCCGGGGACCTCCCCAAAACCCCGGCGGGCCCCTGCCCCCAAATGCACCTTCCCCGGGGCAGCGCGGCGCCGGCCGCCCGCCCGCCCCCGCGTTTCCAGGCTCCCGCTCCGCCTGCGTGCGGTGCCTGCAGATGGGCGAGCGGCCGCGGGGGAAGCGCCCTCCTCTCCTTTCCTTCCTCTCCTCTCCTTCCTCTCCCTCTCCCCGCGCATCCCCGGCCGGCGCAGGGGGGCGACCCGCTCTCGCCAGTCGCGGGAACGGAACGCCGCTCGGCAGCGGGGCTCGGCGCTTCCCCGGGATGCGCCCGCCGAGAGGGAGGGCTGCCGGGCCGGGGATGGCTCCGGATAACGGGGAGAGAGAGGGGACGGGCGGCAGGAGGGAAGCCCGGCGCCCTCTCCCTGGCTGGGAGTGCGGGCAGCGCCGTGCATGGCTATCACCCGAGCTGCCCCACCGCCGCCGCCCGCCGCGGCCGGGAGGGGGGGCCCGCCGCCGCTGCCAGCGGCCCCCCCTGCACCCGCCGCCGGCGGGGGAGGCCGCTACCCTTCCCGGGCGCCGCGGCCCCGGGAGGCGGCCGGCCGGCCGGCGGGGTGGCGGCCCGGGCAGGGGAGCGCGGGGCAGCCGGAGCCCCCCCGCCCCTGCGGCCGCCCGCCCGCGGGATGGGAAGCGCTCACGTTGCCAAACCACCTGTTCCGCCGCGGGAGAGGAAGGCGGGATGGGGGGGTGAAGGAAGGAAGGGGGGGAGGCTTTGCGTGGCTGTCACGGTGGTGTGGGAAATGGGGGGAGGCTTAGGGTCCCCCCCGCCCGAGGGCGAGCCGGGGCAGGAGGAAGGGCAGCTGGAGCTGAGGGGCTGCGGGGAGGAACTGGGGAAGCGCCCGAGCCCCAGCCCCCCCCAGATCATCAGCGGCGCAAAACCTCAAGGTCTAAAGCACGCACATACCCAGCCGACGAGAAACCTCTACACAGAGCGGTAGGGGGAAAAGAGGACGCCTAAGATCGTGGTGGAAAGCAATTGTAAGACAGGAACAAACAAAAAAAAGCGAGCGCGCAAGGGCTAAAAGAGAGCGGGGGCTGCGGGGGGAGGAAGCCTGCCAAGAGAGGGAAGGTTGCAAAGGAGAGCTGGAAAAGTGTCCAGCAGCACCAGCAGACACAGCACCCCCTTACCGATATGAATGATTGAATCTGCAATCGCCGCTTTCCAGGTTCGAGTCCAACAGACGGACACGACCAGGATGAGGGAGAAAACTTCCATCTCCTCCGGAGGTCCAGGCTTTGTAACACCAGCTCTCTTCGCCAAACGGTGCCACCGCGGAGGACAGCGCGGCGCAGGAAACCCAAGAGTTTGAGGTGCCGCCGGCGGAGCGTGTAAATCCCGGTGGCTGGCGCACAGCCGCGGCTGGGCAGGGAGCGAGCCCGGGGCTCCGAGCGCCTCTCCCCTCGGCCAGACCCCGCGTCACTTCGGGGGGCTCCTGGGCAGCACCAGAGTTGCTGGGAGCGCCGGCAGCAAATCCATCCAGCCCGGGCGCCGCCGCGGGCAGCAGACGCCTCTGCTGGTCAGACGATCCCCATCCTTCCGCCGGGTCCAGGGATCCGCTCGGTCCCGGCTGCTGCACAGCAACTTCCAACCCACACCACGCACACGCTCACACACACACACGCACGCAGACACGCACACACACAAGCACACGCACAAACCCTCTTGGCCAGAGCAGCCCCAGGAGCCCGCAGCAAATAGCTCGCCTTCAGCGAGGGAGGAGGAGCGGGCAACCGGGAGAGCAGGCGATCGCGCTTCCAGCAGCCAGATTCCTGCAGGAAAAGCCCCCCCGGAGGCCAAAAAACAAAGTGAACTTCAAGGTAATGCAGATAGTAATGCAGAGATTTCCCCCCACCCTTCGCTTAAAAAAATTGCTTCCCACAACTGGAGGAAAAAAAAAAAATAAAGAAATCTGCAAATCAAGCCCAGCGTGCTGTCTCTGTCGCGCAAGGTAGTGGTTGGACAGGGCAGGAGCGAGAGGAGGAGTGCCCGGAGCAAGGCAGAGGAAAGCAGATGATGGTCTGCAGGTTGCTTTTGAAGCTTGCTTTGCTGGTGGGATGCAGAGAGAGCTGGCAGCTCCAGCACCAGCCAGCACGTTGCCTAGAAATGGATCACCTAGGAGAAGGAGAGAGAGAGCGAGAGATAAGTGCTATCAGCCAGAGAGGGAGAAACAGAGAGAGCGAGTGAGAGCGCTTCTCTCTAATAACCACCTCCTCCCCCTATCTGCAATACAAGGGAGAAACAAAATAGAGCTCTCATCTCCCTTGAAATCTTCAGCTGGGACTAAGGAAGACACATAGGCAGGACTGCATACAGCCTAAAAATACATTAGGGGGAGGGAAAGGCGGGAAGGGGGGGATTTTTTTGAAGTGTTATGCTCAGCTTAAAAAAAAAAAAAACCACCCCATTTATTTAACCTTGTAACTCCACCGCAGGTATCAAGTTCAAAGCTAGATGGGCACTTTTGCTTCTCGGTCTTTGACAACTGAGTCAGGGACATTGCTTGAAGGGGAAAAGGAAAAAAAAAAAGAAGAAAAAATCAGGGACACCTGGCCTCAAGGGGAAAATGAAGACCTAAAAATCTATTAATATGACTTTAATTATCTGTGTTCTTGATGGAATTCTCACAATTCTTTAAAGCAATGAATTGGCTTTTTTCTTCCTCTCTCTTTAGGTAGTGGAGAAATTTCTATGGGAAAACATTTAGAGCATACTTTTCATGTTCAGGGTACTATGAATTCATTAACCAATTAATCCGCAGACTTCTCATGCTGTAGTTAAATACATTATCCCTATTATGCTGACAGAGAATTGCACAGAGAGGTTAAGTATGTTCCAATAAACTAGTCTAAATCCTCACTTTATGTCTTATTACACTTTCTTCTGACTTCGATTTTTCTAGCCACGCTAGAGACAGGATGCAGAAGTCAAAGAATGGCTCCAATGTAGTGGTTATATCCTAAACTCACCTAAGCCATTGATAAGACCCGGTAGCCTTTTTAGAGGTCTAAATGGGGGGTTGATCAACCCCTTTTCTTCAGAAAGAACCTTTTTTGAAGGCATCTCCTTAGTTATAGCACTTAGATTAAGTTCATCATATCTGACTTGCATATGTCTTTTCAGCCATGGGACTAGACAGCAAACACACTTGTATACCTACAAAATTTAAGGACTTGGTTCAAGAGGAAGAAATAAGATTTTTAAGACAAGACAAACTAAATCAGTGTTAAAGAGCAAGATAATTGAATCTATTAAAAAAAAAAAAAAACAAACAAAAAAAAAACAAAAAAAAACAAAACAAAACCAAACACCAGCAGCAATTTCCACATTGGCAGGTGAGTACTTCCCTAAAAATGGTAACGCTCAAAAGGCTTCAAGCCAGATCCAAAGCACAAGGCAGGGCTCATCTTTTCACTGGCTAGAATGGGCTTTCCCTCTTCTAAGAGCTGTAACAAATCACAAGTAAAATTGACTTTAAGTGACAAAAGAAAAGGTACGTAAAGAGAACAAAAAATGATGACCAGTGTGAAGCAAAAGCCTCACAAGTTGTGTCACTCAGGTACTGCATTTGTCCGTATCCTCTGTGCAAGTCACAGATCTGTTATCGATAACAGCAAACAGTAAAAAAAAGCTTTTTTTTTTTTTTTTTCCTATAAATGACAGTTTATGCACAGTATCAGTGAGTGTAACGGACATTAGTTTTACAAGTAATAAATTCTGATTCATCTGAGAAACTTTTGGAGCTGCTTGAGTCATTATTACTTCTCCACAAAAGAACAGAGTTCACAAGAAATATTAATTCGCTTCTTTGGGGGGCATGTCAGAGCAGTACTCTTTAATAATGTACAATGCACAGTAGGCAAAATAGGAAGTGTAATGGAAACCTTTGGAAAATCATAACTTTTTAATCCTCAATTTAGATAACACTAAGAATTTTGAGGCCTTATCTAGAAACCAGCTATCCTTACTGACTCTTTAAAGCATCCAGTACCCTGAATTGGCCACACTAAATGGAAATTTTCACTTAAGTCTGTAGACGTACTTAACAGGACACGAGGCACAGCCAGGAGTTTGTAGCTCATAAATACCCTCTAACTAATAAAAAATGCTTTTGGAGTATAGCTCTGAATAATAATTCCAGTGGTAAAGAACACTACCTGAAAATTTGAGAGGAATGAGACTGAAATAAATTTAAAAAGTAAATTCAAATAAACTTACTTTAAATAATGAACACATTATTGACTTAGCATGCATCTGCCACAGAGGTAAAATCATTTGCACTTCCTCACTTTCATTCTCTTCAATCCTTATTCATTAAAAACAAAAACTGGTGTCATCTATTTAAATAGACTGAAAAAATCTTATGCTATGTGGTTAGTTCAAGGTGTCAGAGAAAAATGTTGAAAAAGGATAACGGTCTCTTCTATTCAGTATATGCTAAGCATTTGCAGAAAGTTAAAGTTAGGGAAAAAAAGAATTAAAAGATTCTAGAACAGGAGTTACTGATACTGTGAAAATATTATCCTTAAAAAAAAAAAGACTAATAATCAGATCTGGGCAAATGCAGGCCTCTAATAAGCCATAAGCACCATTCTCAGGACTTCAGTGATTGCTGCCTCAGGCACTTTGGAAGCTTAAGTCCCACACATTTCGGCCACACTGCTCTTCCTTTGCTACAGTTTCCCTCCCAAAATGTCCTGGGTTACATCAACATCACTTCAGCTCCACCATTAGCATCCACGGGAGAAGCACCACCAGCAATCAACCAATGTTTCTAGCAACAGGGAATAGTTGTCGTCTTTGTAGTAGTCTAACTAAAATGTGGTTAATGGTTGATGTACCTTATGTTTCTACTGATCAGCTATTACAGTGTTGCACATTAATGCAACCCCTAGAGGAACAGCAAAGAAAGGATGTTCTTGTAAAACAGATGCAGCAGGGGGAAAAAAAAGGTGTCCATCTAACATTTATTCCCTCACACCCACGCATAGCACTCTGCTTCCTTAACCAAATCAGCTTGGGACCTGAGCTTCTATCTACAGAGGAAAGATAGCTAAATACAGAAGTCTCACATGCCTTTCACTCATCTAAAGCCTTAATTTTGACAACACTATGCCCCTTTTCCCATCTGGTTGGCCATACAAACAGATCTGGCCATGCAGAGGTCAACTTTTGATTTGTTTAATTCTCAAGTCCCCGGAGATAGTTCAGATATTTGAAGAAATTAACATAGCAATAAAACAGTCTCACCTACAACCTTCAGCGTTGGGAGGTAAACAGAATAGCTAAGCCTTATAATGACAGTCCTAAATTACATAGCAAGTATTTACCATTCCCACACATGAGCATTAAACATGCCTTTTGCACATGAGAAGTCAATATTTTATATTCAAGTGTATTGCTTAAACTTACAAAAAGTTTAGATGATACAAAATCAGATTACACCCTAGGTTAGTCCACCGGTCCATTTGCTCCAACATCTTTTTCATGAAGGCCCGTAAGTTATTACTTCGGGGGGGGGGGGGGGGGGGGGGGGGGGGAGACACGGACACACGGAACACACGACAACAACAACCACCACCCCAAAAAAACAAGACCCAGTATGCACCCGCGCCACTGTTCTGTGCTGTGCACAGCGGAAAAGGGAGTAGGGTCCTTCCTGACCCTACTAAGCCATCACCTCCTATGTTGAAGTTTGATATTCAATTAACCTTTTCATCTTAGCTTGCATAGTTATAAATGTTGTTAACAGTCACAGAGTTATCCTAAAAATAAAATAAATAAAAAAGGAAAAAAAAAGCCCAGCAGCATTAAAATTGGTGACCTTCTGTAACAGTGAATTCCAGCAGTGCCAACTGGCTGTGAAAAATAACATTTCTTTTACTTGGTTCTAATTTACTCCCCCCTCTTTCACAAGACAGTTCAATATTATTGCATTAAGGGGTGGGATTAAAAAGAACTGATCATCTGTTATAGGAGAAGAACCATCAATCACAAATATGTAACAGTCATACCCAAATTGGTATTGATGCTATCTGAACATGGGAGAAAGGCCAGGAAGACCCACCTACTATTGCTAAGATTGGTTTCTATTTCTGGACTTTTAATATCATTTGTTTGCATTTTCACTGCAGCTTCTTCTTCTTCTCTGAGTCTTTGTGGGTCATTTTTTAAATGAATGCTCCTGACGGGACAATTAACAGTAATTTTGTGAATCTCCATATTTCTTTGGTGGCTATATGGAAGTATGTGCTTTTTTTCTCTCTCCAGATGATATTTGGAAGTTCTTATTTGTCACCAAATAGTAACATTATAGATGAAATGCAGGACCCTGTAACATCCTCAATACTACAGCTCTCAAAAGATAACAAGAAGATTAGGCAACCAGATCAGCATATGCAGCTCCCTGCAGAGAGCCATTTCAGTGGGCGCAGGATCTTCCTGTAAGGATGCCATTCCTAGATCATTTCCTAATTTATATGTGACGAGGTAAAAAAGTTATCATTAATATTAATTTAATTCTTGTTACTTATGATTATTATGATGTAGGCTGTGAGAAGATCTGCCTAAAACTTGGTGTACTTAAGGCTGGCCAGATAAATTTTTCATGATAGTAAGACAACCAACCACAGGCCTCCACCCCCTAATTTAGGTAGGACAACATGTTCCATTTGACAATGCTATTTCAATCCAAATAACACTGAGTTTCCCCACTTTTAAAAACACAAACTGACAAATATCCATCTCCTTGCATTGCTATATTTTTAAAAAATAAATGCATTCTTAAAGTGCTGATATAAAGCAACTGCCTGACAGACCTGTCAAGAGACCACATGCCACAAGCAAATGTTCCTCTGCCACTGACCTGGCACCCAGACTCTCAGGGAAAGCTGCTAGCTCTGACAAGTTACTTCAGTTGACATGTCTACTCAATCTTTGCTTTACCTGGCATAGCTTCAAACAAGAAGTCATCTGGGAGGGCTTTAGTTAAGGACATCTGTCCGTTAGGAAATAGACTTGCTTCAGTGACCGCCAACTAACCTTTAAATGAAAGCTTTAGCCTAGTGCCAACTTTAAGGTTGTTCTCTGTACTATGGAAAAGGTCCAGGTTAATAGGACCATTTGAATTCTAAGTAGTGACCCAGACGTTGACTCCATCTGTCCTGTCACACTTTGTGGGAAACATGCACTCTTGGGCCTCTGTCATCACTTCTGAATAATGGGCATAATCTTGCCTTTACTTAATGGAATAGTTTGAGGACTAAATTAGTTCATTTTTTCAAATGCAAAGTATTATATCCTTTTTCCAATTTCCTTCATTCTGTTTCTCCATAACTTAAACATGTGAATGTGTGTATATCTGCAAGAGTGTGTGTGTGTGTATGTGCACATGGAGATAGATAAATAGATAGAAAGTAATTTCATTTGGCCATTGTACAAATAAATAGAACATTAAATATTTACTGCGTTTCAACAGACAGTGCATGTTGTGGCCTTGAATATCGTATCACAAAGGAACAAATACCAGTATTCTGCTGGGCAGAAGAAATAAAAAAAAAAAGTGTGCAGTACGTAGCAAGGATTTCAAAGGTTTTTGCTTTTTTAAAACTACATTTTTACTGAGTTTAGTTGAGAGCTTGTGTCTTATCCTTTAGCTTCACTACACAAAACTCAAAGTGGTTATGAAGTAAACTCAACCCTTAGAGCAACCAGTGTTATAAGAGTGAATTAGCAGGGACTGCTGCTGAGATAGATTTATTTTGCCTCCCTTTAAACTCGTGTTATAGATCTCCTGTGTTGCCTGAGCCATCCTGTTATGTGCCTCACTTAGAAGCTGTTATGTTAGTGGAGGGAGGACACAGTGCCTAATTGCAGTAAGACTTCTTGGACATGATCTGAACAGAAAAAAACTCGAGAAAACAAAACAGACAGAAAAATGGTATCAAGTCATTCATTTCATTTGCACAGATGAGAACACTGTGCTCTGAGATATATAGATATGTAACATCTTTTCAATCTTACCTAGGTTAAAAGGAAACCAGAGAGAATAAATTCGCCCTTCTCTTGCTTCATCTGCCCAGTGAGTACTAAGTATCAAGCCAAATTTCTCTAACGCCAAATCCTTCTGTCTCTGTAAGCACCCAGCTAGTCGTCCTCCTTCATCTCTGAGAACATCTCTCAAACTCCCTCTTATTCGCCACTTTGCAGAGTCGTTTTCTCCTCCAGAACTTTCCTGGTTCCTCCTGAAGATGCCTTACCATACCTCAACACTGTATATATACAGTTTCACTCTTCTTTCTTGCTGGCACTTTGTGTTTTTCTAATATTATTATTATTCACCACATTTCACAATCGTGGCTCTTGCTGCTGTCTTCCCTTTACCCCTTCTTTCCTTTCCCTTCAAGAGCTGTAGAAGGGTGAAGGAGATGCAAGGCACTTTCTGCTAAAGCCTCCTCACAATTATGTCAGGTGAAAAGCAAGTCACAAATGGTGGAGAAAGCCAGTAGGAGAAGCAAGAGAAGCGGGGGATATGCTGACACCTGCAGCGGCAACTACAGTTTGTACCTATGGATCTTCTATTGGCAGCAGGAGAGGAGTCACTTCAGCAAGTGGTCAGTCAGGTCTAAGATGTTGAGTAGGGTACGAATGACAAATGGAGAGACAGCACTCTTAGCAGCTGGTAAAAGACATGTATGTTTTCTGTCTGATGTCTGTCCATCTCACTCCTAGCTCCTCTCCTGATAACCTTTAATGACTTTTGGCTCATTGTAGCCACAGGTTCAGGCTATAACTAGAACAAGGGCTGCTTATGTTCTGTGGAGAAGCCACCAAGCTAAATACACCAGTCACTGGGGAAGGTGTGCACAGAGGAGAAGTCGTCAGGAACGCTGGAAAACCAGCTTTGAGAATGTGATGCATTATAGGGCAGAGGAATCTGCAGAAAAGCTTTGATGAAAGACAGACAGCAGAGCGGTGGCAGAGCATGGTGAAGTCACAGTTCAGATCCGAGTAGCTCTTCATGTAGCCTTTTAGTGTCATACAGCTGAAGGACTTGGACTATTCTGGATAGTACACGGAGTGAAAGAGTCAACCAAGAGCAAACCATTTTAACTGATCTCATTCTACATCTTCACTGCTGCTGAGAAGAGAGGAGAGAGTTTCGACTGTGACAGTAAAAGAAAGGCCAGTCAGAAGTCATCACTGAACCAGAAATGCCACATGCTGTCTGTTTGCTTCATATCATGCAGGACCAGAATCAGCTCAGTCTTTGCTACTGCGGGTGGTGGAAGAGATAGTCGGAAAAGCTTAGTATTGGAAAACAGAATTATTGTTGCTCTGTGAGCCCATGGTTCAAGCAAGGGAAAACCCAGCATATTAGATTCTTTTACGTATTTGAAAAAGTTAGCAGGAAGCCTGTTAAATTTGATGGTTTAACAAAAATATGACTCAATTATTTGTGAAAGACAAATAGTGCAGGCATTGCTAGTTATTTAACACTGTAGTTAAGCTGGCACCTGCAAAGCTGTACATATTTTTCTATTGCATCTTTATTTAGTAGTAATCATTAGTGTTATATTGGGACTTCTAGCAAGACTAAGATTTCATTGTGGCAGATACAGCACAAAATGCATAGCAAAATAGTCCTCACCACAAACACAGTACACTGATTACACAGAAAAAACAAGAGTCAGGAAGGGAAACAAGTCAAGCGTATTCCCAAGGTTGTGTGTCAAAATCCGAAGCAGAATTTGGATTTCCCAAGTTGCAGTACAGCAAACTCCCCACCAAAACTATCCACTCTTTCCTGGGTGCATTTGAACACCATCTGGTCTCTTTTGAGCAGAGGCAGCAACATGAGAAAAATTACTTTTACCTGTGAACTTGCACATGTTTCTAGTATCAGGATCCCAGAAACATTTGATAAGTTGTTGTAACACAAGATTTGAAGTATGGTGTGTGCCACTTTCTGTGTGCTGGCTTTTAAAAAGAATTCTCAGTACAAAATGTACAAAATAAATCTCATGTCTTGCCTAAGATTTGCTGTCCAATGCAATTATTGGTGATACGTTTTTCGAACAAACAAGAAGTTAACTGAACCAAATGAAGACCCAGGTAGAGAAAGATGACTGCTAAATTTGAGAACTGTGTAAATCACTAGTCTTTATGTGAAGAGTCAAATAATTCTCCATGCCAGAAGGCACTAATTGGTCATTACATAGTTGGATATTAGTACGTTTAGCACAGTCTCTGAAAGAGTTCTTATGTCCTTCATCTATGAGAGAAATATGTTTCTATATCTAAGAGTCTTTAACCATTCTTTATGATGCTTGTTTTCACACTGTTATTTTCAATAAGAATTCCTCATCTTTCCTTCATTCCTTTCTCCCCAAAAGAAATACTAGATCAAGGTAGCTGAAATAACCTATTTGAAATTTCTTGCTTTGATGCATTAAACATAATTTCCTTCTCTCTGTGTTTTCATCATAACAAACAGCATCATTATAGTTGACATTTACCTTATTCTACAGTATTTCTGTCATAAATTAAGAAAGAACCATTAGATCTGATGACATGGCAATGAAGAAAGTACCTAACTAACATGATAAATTATTTGTGGTGATTTTTAAGATAATTCAGTTTTGTCTATACAGTACCTAAAATTAAAATAACCTATTTTTCTCAGTTGCACCTGGCTTCTGCAAATACTTTTCACATAATATTTACCCTGTATAACAATCCCAACAGGACTGGCAAGGCCACATAATTCTGAAGTGCTACTATTTCAATGAAAGCCAGCCAGAAAGACTTCATTTCAAAGTGCCTCTTGAAAACATACAATCCTAATAAAACCCTACAATAGATGGAAAAAAGGAAAAACAAAAGTAAAATTATCTTCCTATTATGACCTACTTTTCATTGATGCCTACTACTTCATTTGCTTAGAATTACTAACAAGTGAATTTTGAAAAGAAAAAAGCTGCATTTTCTATTTTGACTAGGTTAAACATTTTCTTCACATTAGTGAAGTCATGCTGATAAATTAAAACAATTCCTATTAGCATAACTGTAAAATGTTTTTTGGATTACTCCAGATATTGAATGTTTCTGCATCATACCCGTCACACACACACAAATATTCTACACTATCTATTTATATTACAAGCTTTCCAACCGTTACTGTTCTCCATGTTCTTTAATCTCTTTTCATTTTTCCTCTTTAATGTTTACTTTTCTGGTCTGTCTCTTTTTCATCAGCTTAAGTCACAAAAAATAAGCAGATGGTCAGTATACATTTAGGTGACCAGTGAAGTATAAGATATTTCTGAGCACCTACCTGTTGGATGAAATGCTGAGAACAATTTCACCACCAGGGATGATGACAAAGTGCCCCATTCTGTTGTCCTTTGCCTCTCAAGTTTGTGGTCTGTTCTGAAAAGGCAAGTGGTAACAATAATTTAGCTCGTTTAAGTGTTACTTGCAGTGAATACTTTCTACATCCCAGTAATTAAGAGCATAACCACTCTCCCCCCCCCAAATGTTACTCCATAAAGCCTCATTTTAATCTTCAGAAAATAAGCTATTGACAGTAATGTAGTCAAGTGTAGTGAATGGCTCAATAACATTCAGTACTTCCATTGATCATTTGGCTACAGAAAAAGGGGGAGGTATTCAATAAACAGAATGCTTGCATATCTTAAACTATAACAACAACATAATTTGAATGCTTAGCAAGGTCTAAAAGAAAAAGCTGAGCACTTTATGCACCTTAAAAAACCCACCTTCTAATACTTTATTAGACAATTCTCCAAGTAGTGTAACACTGCAAATGCATATAAATTATTCTTGTAGATAAGCAGTTACATGTTTTATGACCCTCCTTACATGCACAAATCTGAATGGACTTCTACTGACACATGAGCTACTTATTTGAAAAGCTGTAAACCATTTAGCTTGAATATCTGTGCCCTGACTGCATATTCTCTTGGGTATCAAAAAGTAATTCAGGTTCAGTAAGTTCTGCTTCACTGAAGGTCTGCTGTAAATACTGTGTTATTATTTCCCACTTTTACTCTTTTTCGCATATACAGACATGATTACAACATTTATGCAAACAGAGTTTTGGTCCTTTAATATACATTACTCCTCCAGTAATTGCAGGGAAGCATAGTGGAATTGCTTAAGGAGCAAAGGACAGCTAATAGTGGTATGCACATCAGACTGTGACCCTTGACTTGTCCAAGTTAATTGATGAGCTACAGTTCCAGATTTTAAACTGCCACTCTCGCAAAGTGAATTTCATACTGACACAGGAAGCACCCAGCGAGGAGGAAACAATAATTGCATTAAATCACATTTAAAATTGACAGGTGAATCTTGGCACAAACTGGGAAGCAGGAAATCACCTCAGGGGTTTAAAACTCTGAACGTATCCAGAAACTTGTGTTAGCATCAAGACTTGGTTACCTGACTCCCTTTCAAATCAGTTAAAGTCTCAACTAGATCAAGGCTAAATACATCTGCTCAACTCTCTGCTTCAGAGAGTTTCAGTGAAATCAGAGGCTTTTCCTATACACAGAAAGCTGAACACACAAATAAAAGTTTGAAGGACTGGAGCTTAATGGCATATGATTTCTCTATCAGTTCTCCATAACATTTTATAACTGCTGTTCTTAACAAAATGAAGTATAAAAATCAATAATCCATAGGAACTACCATGTCTCCTTTTTGGCTGTCAAAGTTAAATGGGAAAAAAAAAAATATATGTACTTCAGTAGATGACAGAGCATAAGCAACTTTAAATAAGGACATTGTCAGAGAGATTCTTCTACCCCCAACTCTGGGTGAAACTACCAGGCACAATACAAAGTAGAAGTCTTGATTTCAATCTCACTACAAATAGAAAGCAAGCAGCTGCTCATTTGTAAAAGAAAGCGACTTTGCAAGAGGCTATCAAACTTGGACTTGAACTTGAATATAGTCATTAAAAGGGTTACACAGACAAAGCCCAGCAGGCAAAACCGAATTTAAAAAAATCAAGTAATGAATTAAGCACTTTAGACTAATTAGCTCTGTCTTCTATCAAGCTAGGTATAAAATGAGAATTATTTCAATATAAAAATCAGGCTTTTAGTAGAATGAAGTGAGAATTGAATTTGGGGGTCTACTCAGGGGAGCAGAAATAAGGGAATGACCTCCCCTATTTGCTAGAAAGCCACCTTTAAAGAAAGAAAGAAAAAGAAGTCTCTAGGGACTTATCACAAAAGTATCCAGAGGAAGCAAAACTAGTTTCATATGTAGCAATACGATATTTTTCCAGCATTTTTGACTAAGGGGAAAAAAGAAAACTACATGTCCTCCTCCTTCTGAATGACCTTATGTTATCCAGACCCATATATAAAAGAGCTGTAGATAAAGACTGAAGCAGGAGGGGACTCTTATAAACCCTATGGGAAATAATACTAAACCAACTGATAGATGTGAATTTTGAATCCCAGTCTCAGTTTTCTGTGGTATACAAAGGAATTCATCCAAGAACGGTGTACATTTGAATAGATGGTTGGAGTTTTGCCATCAATTTAATTTTTCTTTTTTAAAAAAAGAAAAATAATGCAAAACCTGCAAGTTGAAACAAAACCTTCGTATGATACATTGCTATCCCCAAAAAAACCCATCCAAACAAAAAAACCCATAGAAGAAACGGTATCATTACAGATTAAGCTCTAAAGCAGCACAGCGGCTGGAACCCGAATCTCTGTACCTCAGGTGAGTCCCTGAATTATTAGGCTATAAATAAGGTCTGGCTGAACAGTGCTCAGAGCTCTCAGGTCATGGTTCCCTGGGAGGGGACCTGGCCAGAACAGAAACATTTGCCTTCCCTAGATAACCAAATCACTGGCAGGACAGAGGCTCTTACACACACCTAGAACTAGAGCCCGACACGGCGAGGGTGAAAATGCAGCGCTAGGAGCTCAGAAGCACTCCTTGGTACAGCAATTTAAACAACGCACCTGAGCTTCTCCTGACAGAGCTGTCCCACTTTCTATAAATAATGCTCTAGCTAAGGGAGATTGACTCTCTGCTTAGGCCATTCTTGCATATGATTTAATCCGGACCTTCTACTTTTGTAGTGAATGGCCCTGTCCATAGAAGTAGCAGTTATTGTGAGATGTCATTCTTTTATTTTTAATTTGTTCTCCTCTTTTTTTGTTGAGGATGCACTTGGTAAGATTTAAGATTAATTACAGGAAGGACACAGATTTAAAAACTTTGAAAACATCTGTGAAATAGATTGCTTGTATTACATACCAAATCCATGTATATTATAAATGGCTCCACAATTTTTTTTTTAAGGTGTCACACCAAGTTGCCATAGAGTGAGCCAGTGGCACTGAAATGGTTTTGTGTTTTCAACTTTGGTTTTAAAAGTGCTGAGGGACATAAGGCAAAAGACAAACATGTGCACCCATCTTTGTTTAAAAAAATTAAAAAAAAAAGAGGAAATGAAAGACTGAGATGAAAGCATCAAAGGTATATTCATCTTGTCTTTATCAGAGTTTGCAGTAGAAGTCAGTACAAGTAGATCCCATCCCTAACTTGACGCATCCCCAGCAGGTCATAACTATTCAAAGGAAAGCCAGTATATAACATACAGACTTCTTCCTGAACTCCAGCCTAATATCAAAGCGACTACCCTGTGTTTCAGCTCCTTTTAGTACATCTAGAGGAGGAACAAGAACATTTTATGAGAGGGAAATTGCCAGGGAGACAGTGAAACAGGGTCAGTGTTTAGCAACAAATAACACTCCCCATTGCTCTTGGCCGTTTGTACAATTTCTGCCCCTTGGTAGAAGTCAGTCTGAAAAATCTTTAGAGAGAAGAACAGTACCATGGGCAGAGCTAATGCTGTGCTATGAAAAATGTTTAAAACTATTAATAAAGGTTAAGTGTTAATGATACACAATAGCTGTCAAGGAAACTTTTGGTTGTTTGCTTTTTAACCAAAATAATTTTTTGCATATGCCTTCTCATGCAACTGAACCTCCCCCCACACACATTTCTGAAACATGCATCTTAGCCTCAAATAAGTGGGGGTGGGGGGGAGGGGAAACCCTCAAAACATTTCATCTGGTTAGTGACATTTATGATACCACTTCGTCTATCACACAGGAGACCTTTAGCTCTCGAGTTTTCAGGGAACCACTCTGCTTGATGATTTCTAATGGGCAGTTCTAGTAAACATCGTCTCATTGTCACACACATACTGTATGTGAAAGCTATCTGTGTCAAATAAGTTTCCATGCTATTTTTAACAGTGCCTGCTCAGCATAGTAAGCTGTCTTTCTATCATAACAGTACATAACAGACCACACAGTGATGTAAAAGACAAGGTAAGCTACTGCATTGGGTTTTGTCTGTGTGATTAGGAATCTTCAAGTATATTCACATATGTTCAGATAATCTCCTTTCCAAATACGTCATCTTTCATAATTCGCTTGTGGCGCGGAGTTAAAAAAGGAGGCAAAAGAGTGCCTACAGTTGATAGGCAAATATCCACATATATTTACCTCCAAATCAGTTATTTACGCGCACTTTGAATTTAAATTTACGTGTATACTGATACTGCACTTTTGAGAGTAGATCTGAGGTTTCTTCAAAAAGAAAACCTATTCCCAAAGTACAAAACTATTCCAGTTTAGAGTACTAGCACTGAACCTTAGAAAACTTCTGAAGTTAAGATAACTTTACCTGCATTGTTTTTATACACAGTATATAATATAGACACAATTTGTTACTGGCTTAGAATTTACCTGGGGTAGTTCTGCTTATGTTCAGGTAGCTTTCAGTTCTTGCTAAAAGTTCCATTCATACTTGTTTTCTTTCTATCCTTGATGCTTTGGATATTTACATGACAAAATGTTACACTGTCTGGCTAGGGAACTGAGCAAAGCCCATTTCCTTTATAGGGGAAAACCTGCAAGTTCCTTGAAAGACACAATGTTTTTGAGACTCCATCAAAACCTCCCAAAAAACCCTCCTAAAAGTCAAATATGTGCTTATATCATTTTGAGCTAAAGAAGCTACCAAACAGACAGAGGAGCAAAGCTACAGCCCACTATACCAGCAGTAAAGCCCTCCCTCTCAACGTTTCAATAACTTCCATTTACTTTCAATAAGGCATGTAAATATTAGTTTTATTGCATATCTTGCATACCCCCAAAAATAGTAAAGAAACAAAGTAAGGAAAAATCTCAGATAAAGCTGGGAGCATTAATACTTCACAAGTCAATAAACAACTCCAAAATTTTAACTTTACACATATATATACACAGAAATATATATATAAATATATATATACACACACACATACATATAATATATATATGCACACATATTTCAGCAACCAAACACATTTTCTTCGAAGTCTGGTTTGTTTTCGCTGTGTGAAACATGTCTTAATGTGATCTACCATGCAAAGCAAGATTCAAAGTTTTACTTTAAACATTCATGAATTCCTAGAAACATTAGGATTTTTATCTAGGCTGCTTTATTTAAGCTGCGGACTTAAACTCCTCTTCAGAGCATCAACCAACTATTTTCATTAATCAGCGATAGAATGAAGGTAGTTAAAAATCCAGAACTTGATCTCTGTATCCTGGAAAGGTGTATAGTATGTACTGAAAGGCAATGGGATACCCCTGAAGTACTTAATTTCTCTAAAAGAAATGTCTTATCTCAGCTGTTCTTCCATATCATGGAAGTTAATGATCATGGCGATAATAGATGTACAACATCAATCAAACAGCATTTAGAAAAAGTATGACTTCTGCTCCTAGCCTCTTTTTCTCAGCCTAGGAATCTTCCTGAAGGCTTTTTCTCTCATTAGATTAAAATTTGCTGAGTCCATCTTATACTTACTTCAGTGCTTATACTCATAATTTTGGCTGAAACACAAATATACTCTGGTCAACAGCAGATGAGCATCAAGAATATAGAGGAATCATCGGTCCACAAATCTTTGAGATCACTTTTAAGAGAGAGTTGGGAAAAAGAACGAGCTAATTTGATGAATACAATAAAAAGATTGTTATGTATAAATTTATTTTTTCCTTGCAAATTTAATGATGATAGGTACATATTGATTATCCCTTATCATAAATAAGATATTCTCAATGAGATCTAACAGATCTATTTTTATATATTCTTTAGATTTGTCTTATGTCTAGCAATGCTACTTATAAGTAGGTGTGGGACCCTGACAATTATGAGGATCCATATTTTGCTAATGTAATACTCTGCTGACATTTTAACAACTTATCTAGATACATCAGATTGTTTCCACATCATGTGTTCACTTTCAGACATTCTGATTTCTTTTAGCTGATGTATTCATTTCACTCAAAGCTGTCAATTTGTGGTATTCCTTGAGTGCATAAAATTTCTTTAGTAATTGGATCATGTATTTTTACTTTCTATTTTTTAAACACGTACTTTGAAAACTTACTCCTTCTCACCTGGCATTCTCTTGGTTTCAGAAAGGTGTCTGTCTAAACTTTGTGTTTTCTCCAAATATTAATTCCATGCCTAATTAAAGTTTCTCAAGTTGCCACAGTCACTCAACATTTTCAATAGATCTGCTAGCAAAGGAATTTCCTCCTTAACTGCCTTATTCCTACAGAGTTTGGAAAAAAACTGATTTTTTAGACAGAACTGAATAATCTAAAGTGTTAGCATACAGAGTCACTTATTGTAGGTTCATGACGTTCTCCAGTAGAACTGAGAGTTGTGAAACTCTTGCTAGGGAAGCAGAGTTTTGCTTTAAAAAGCCAGTACTTCTCTAAGGCATCCCAAGCTTTAATTTCTGCATATAGGGCCCAAGCTCATCTTAATTTTTGTCTGAAATGTTTCTTTGCAGAGTCTCTCCTAAATGTCCCACAGATGGTTCAGAAAGCCGAACAGCATTCATAAGAGCTCAGATAGCTTCACCAGCTTCTTTTACTACTTTCTCATTCCTCTCAGTTACAGTGTCTTTTTTCTAACCCTCAGCTTAGACCTCAGATATCCCATATTGGCCCTTCTTCTATGTAGTTATGCCAATTTTTTAATTGTTCCTCACTGTTCTTTTAGATAAAAAAAGATGACTGGTTTTTTTTTGTCCTGTGCTTTTATGTTTGTGTCTGACTACACACACACTTAAACATTTCTTAAATGCTTTGAAAATTACATTAAAATACTGGTTTTGGCATATCTGAAGATATGACTTCTATTACCTAGGGCAAACTGTACTTGTGGACTTAATGTGTGAAATTGAATTTCTACCGTCAATTTCTTATATTACATAAAAGGCTTTGAAGAGCCTATTTGAAGATGAATTATAAAAATGTTTTGTGTTGGCCATTCTGAGATCAACTGGAGATTTCTGGGAAAGATCTGTTAAAACTACTGATTCTGAACTCAAATAACATAGGATCAACTCAATGAGCTCTGCTTATATCATGCAGTATCTGTTATTGAAGCAGTGAGCTCACATCATGGATCTGAATTTCACTTGCGCTGATGCTATACCCTCAATCAACATGGGAAACAACAGTATAAAACCTGGTAAATCAGCACATTTTTAGCACACACTGTAAATAAGAATATAAAGTAAAACTGGTTAGACTGATTTGTAACCACTATCCTCTCTTAACTGTGGCCGAAAGCAAATGTCCACTTTCTCTAAATAGTGTCAGAAGTAGAAAATACAAGAAATGAGGCAACCAATATTTTCGGAAGATTGTCTCTGAACTTCCAAAAATCTAAGGTCCACTTCTTTGTCCAGCTCTCACTTCTTTGGCCAGGTACTGACAGTTGTTCGTTTCTCATGAACTCCACCCATTTCTCCAATTTGCCTCTCTGTCTACAGTCAATTTTTTGTCATCTAGTGTCAGAGCAAGATTGAGCACTTTTTATTGTGCAGCACGTCACATTTCAGATTGCCATGACACCAGGGTAGGACTCTGAACTATACGTTCTCTTCTCACATATACCTGAAAGCTGAGAGCTCTTCTAAGCTATTTCCACCCATCACATGACGAAGACGTCAAACAAAACACGTTTTAGAAGTTAAGGAATAAATACATGCAAATTGTACACTTTTGCCTTTCTTAAAATGTCAGTCTTCAAATTATTTTTTCTCTGAAATATGAATAGTTTTTCTCCTTCCCCACACTGTATATGTGTATACAGTTGAACTTTAAGTGTGAACAGTGACCATTACCAGCAGTTCAAGATATATATCGCTTTTCAAGGGATCGTCACCCATTGTTGATGGTTTTGGAAATACCACACACATTCTTTATCAACAAATACAGATTCAAACTAAGTTAGAATGTGACCACGGTATTTTCAAGGTATTTTTGTCACTCTGTGTTTATTTCACATTAGAAACAAACAAACAAGAAATCCCCAACCAAAACCACTATTCCTGTGAAACTATAAAACTTTCCAGGTAGAAAGAGAGAAGGAAGCAGACACTGAAACTAATCTGACTGGATTCATAAAAACGGGAAAAATACATACTCCAAAAAATTTGCTTCAGTTTGTCCGCTTTACACCAGGGTATATAGGAACAGCCCAGTGAAGGATAGCCCCTACCCACAGTGATTAACTGCATAACTAGCTTAAGGCAATACAGATACAATCAGCTCTGCAACTCACATTAAAGCAGTAAGACTTGCATTTATAAACAGGTGCATCTTAGTACCTTGAATCTCAGCTCTCTGGTATATTTACTTTGTGTTACAAAGTAGTATTTCAGCCTAGTACTTAGCTCTATCTAAATAGATGACAATAAGATCCATGTTCATGGGAGCCATGAACAGTTAGGTCCACTGATGCTATATGAAATTATTTGACTAATGCTTCAATCAACAGAGTATCTAGTAAGGCTTTGCTGTAGTCACTAGGACATAGAAATTATAGAATTTTTTTTTTTTTTAAATTCTTCTTGGTTTCACTTCCTATGGCAGGAACATCAATTTACATGGAAATTAGAAAATTTCTGATCTTGTCAATCTACTTGTCACAGATCTTCCAGGAACAGCATCAGAGTCTGATCTTATGAGTGGTTCTTGAGAAAACACCTTTGTGGTAACAATACTGGCAATTCCATGGGCAGGATTTTTCCACTGACTTCTCTATAAAATATTTATCATCTATAAAAGTGCTAGCACTGCGAGCTCCCTGTAATCAGATGTTCCTTTCTATCAGCTTCTTCTCATAGAACACATTAACCTAAGTTAAAGAGGGACTGCAAACCCACAGGTACATCTACGAAACCCTCTCTGACTTCAGCTCATTCACTCAGTTACACATGTGCATACCTATTAGTCTTAAATGGGTTTGGATCAGCAGCCCAGAGGAATAATCCAAAAAGATTTGGGTTGTGCAGGAAAAGTTAGCCCACAGGCCTGTCGTTTCCCCTTTCTCAGACTACAGACAATAAATGAAAAGGAAAGAAGTCAGTTTGACTGGTAAATCTAACTTATGCTTGCAGGGCTGCAAGACAGATTTTACGTTACAAATGAGTAAACATTAAACAGGGAGAATAAGCAAAACAAGTGAGATATAATGAACACAGAATCCTACAAAACAAGTATATGAATAGCCCATATTTTACCTGGAGTGACAATTTAAAAAGACATACTTCCGAGATATCTCTCATCTCCTGGCAAGACCTCGCTGTATAAATCTAACATTAAAATGCCTGTAGGATTTTATTTACAGTGAGCTGAAGGCTATGTAAGTTTGTCCACCAGTTATATCTTTCAACAACAAAACAATAGGTCACCAAGTCCAAAGGCTTTTATTTATTTTCATGGTTTGTGAAGAGATATTTGAAGATTATTTTGCTCTTTGAATTTCAGTAACAGATTCTGCTTAATATCAGCTTAGTGGGAAACCATGTGAAAAAAAACCTGGCTTCTACTCTGTATTCAAGCTACTGGTATTTTCATATACATCATTCTGAATTGGTAACAGAGATAAGGATTTTCACTAGGATTTGTGCTCCTAAATCAGTGGGACATTTAAAAAAAATCCTGTAAAGAACCCTTGCAGGTGAATTCTATGCCTCAAAGTGTAAAAAGAAAAAAAAAAAAGAAAAAAAAGAAAAGAAATGTGGTCAAGCAACAGACTATCAACCCATTGCTTTATTCCAAAGCTGAAGGAGTCTCTTACCACAAGGCATGCACCATTCATCAATATTGAATTTCAAAACCTCAGGAAAGCACATGACTTCAATTTCTTGGTGGTTCTCATGATTGATTTTTGTGTCAACCTTACAAGACCTGCTAGTAATCCTGTGCAGCGAATCCCTTCTTGGCATTACTCTATTTTCCCTCAACTGTACAGAAAACCCCATGAACACAGCTACATCAAGAGAGACATCATCTGACGGTTAGGGTAGACCTTGGAAAAAAGACACCTCAGTGTTCCCGAATCAACACAGGGCCTTTTATTCCTTGTGTGCATATCTCAGAAAAATATTGTGGCCCACAAAATGTTTAAGATTTTAAGATACTGCTTTCAGTGTTTCTTGTTTTATTATTTGCATTTGAGGCATTCAACTGAGGTGGCAAAGCCAAAGAAAAAACATATGCCTCAATAAATGTATAAGTATTTATACAAAATAGGATCCCTGCAATTAGAGCAATGGCATTTGTCCTGCTGCTGAAAAGCCCATCTCTGGGGTGGTCCACCTTTTGTTGTGTTGTGCAATACAAATATCCAAAGGTGGCACCTGCCAGAGGATTCCAGTCATTTTCACAGTAGCATTCAATAGCACCATGGGAAAAGCACCCATTAAATTCAAAAGCTGTAGCACCCAATCAATGACTGCATAGCCATCCAAGGAGTAGGACCCTACTTGATATTCATCACCTTGTAACTCATGACAGATTTGAATATTTTACTTTTTGGCCACGTATATAAACCATTGACTGGATGGGGCTGAATATCCCCCTTTTTCCTCCAATTATAACCATCTAGAGGAGAGGAAGGAGCGCAACCATGTTAGGCTTAAGGAACATAAACAAGTATATGAACACGCAAGTAGAGGTCAGTGTGGTATGCTGAAAAGGATCTATATAGCAATAAGCCTTCACCTTTCCACTGCTCTCTTTCTCACAGGATGTGTGCTGGGTTATCACCATAATCCCATTCCTGTATGATTTGGAGGCCTCCCTCAAAATCTGTACATCTTGTTGGCAATAGTAACTCAGGGTTTTTTTGCAAGTCATCAGTGCTGAAAGAATTGGTGGAATAACCTTTGCAGCCCTCAATACCCAAAGCATGAGGGAGGCTGTTTAGTTTCATAGGTAAAAATTTTGAGTCTATGAAACATACACTCAGGCTGGGTACTTCTATGCACATGAATTTTCCACCTTGTGTGATTATTTGCACACCCAGTTTTCCCTTCAGAAGCTAACAACAAAGCGTGGGGGCTCCAAGCAACCTGATCTAGCCGAAGATGCCCCTGCTCATTGCAGGGGGGTTGGACTAGATGATCTTTAAAGGTCCCTTCCAACCCAAACTATTCTAAGATTCTATGAAAGCAGCCGTCATAGCCTTTGGCATTATATGCTAGGAAAGCGTAACCCCAAAACTTTGTGCCTATAAACAACTGAATAAAGTCCACAAGACCTGTCATGTCCCCTTTAAACTCCCATTCTCGTTCAGTTTCCCCTCCTGTCTCTTCTTCATCCTAAGAGATATCCAGCAACAACTCCATGACAAAAATGTAGTTTGTGATATGCATCCTAGTCTCCTGCATACATTCCACATCACAGATAACAGAGTTCTGCCCTTCTTTCTGGATTTTAAACCACAGACATGAACCACTGGTGCTGGTTTACATTACAGTTCTGTTCATAGCACATCTGCACTTCCAGCTTTCATGATGTTTTTCTACATAGGCGCTAGACTTTTCACAGACAATCACAGTCAAACAATCAACTTTTTTTTTTTAACAGCTAAGGTCTTGTGCCTCTGTAAGCACTCCCCAGACCCGCACAGCAGCCTGCAGCTGGGGCACCTTATCCTTTTCCCCAGGTTAACTGCACGGCCATGAGACAAGCAGAGCCGGCAAATACCTTTCTGACATCCTTAACACCATAATAATGTTAATCATGCAAAAGGAGGAAACAGTGCTTGGAATATCTAAGACTGTCCTTGGGCTTAAAAATCCCCCAACCCTTTTTTCCCTCACATACGAAGATGATGCATATATTAACACGTAGCAGATCCTCAGACAAGGGGATGTCACTCAGCATGACCTTCCTGTGCACTGACCAACCCTGTTTGTCATATAGCTCTTTTGCTCTGCATCTGTGAGATCCCTCAATGCTGTAAGCACTGCGAGACTCCCAGCAAAACAGAGATTGTCACTGTTATTTTGATCAATTACATTTTTGTCTGTAACTTTGGGATGGGGGATAGACTGCAGCATTCTTCATACCCTGCCCCCAATGGCTTTTGTAGTAACAATAGCCAGGCAGAAAGTCCGATCAAAACATAGTTCTCTTACTTTGCAGGAAAGTACTGACCCAGTCTAAAAATTTCACCACGTTCATAACGTTTAAATTAATAGCAGGACAATATAGAGAGTCACACAAGCTGACAGTTTCCAGATGGAGCTGAGTGTAACCACCATGTTCAAACAGGTGGTGTAAACGATCAGAAATTTGCTCTACACCCTGAACAAACATTTCATAAGCTTCACATAGTGATACCTGGTTTAAATTAACAAGTCTGTATTCTTCTAGCCCCAAACCTCTGGATCAGCCATTCCCACCACCAAATGTGCTCCATGGAAGCCATGGGATGGTCTGAACCTGTGGTCTTGCACAGGGCAGCACTTAACAGCTGTCAAAAAAAAGCCCAAACTAAATATTTAGAAGTCTGAAGTCTTGAGTAAAGGGGAAAGGATGAGAATCAGTTGGACAATGACTCTTCCAACAGAAGAACCAGAAATGCAACTAATATCCCAGTTCTGCAGTCACAAGAGAGAAAGTGTTTCTGGCCTCAGTTACAGCACCCAGACTTGTGCAATTACAACAGTTGCAGGAAAATGCTTTATGCTTCTGGGACAGATAATTTTCAGTTACTCTGTAGAGATGATTTATGAAGAGTCTGGTGATTTCTGGGATCTGCTAGAAGCCTAAATAGGTCATAATCTGAATAATTCAGCTAATGAACTCCAAGCTGAAAATCCAGTAAAGATTTACTAGAGTTCAACTAGAGAGGAAAAAGAAAAGCCAAAAAAAAAGGTGTTTTCTGATAATATACTGTTGCACTTAACATAAGGACTGTACTTACGCTGTTGCTTGTTTTGTCTCTTGCAGTGACTAATCAGAATAGTTTAGGTTGGAAAGGACCTCTGGAGGTCATCTGCTCCAGCCTGCCTCTTGAAACTAGGCTAATGGCTTATTATTTCCATAAAGCCCAAGTAACACTTAAAATATAAGTGAGTGAACAGTAGAAGGCAGTCTCAGGGACCTGCCTTTTCTTAAGAAACACATCCCTCTTTTTATCAGTATTCATAGATGAAATATTCTACTGAACTGGAATAACAGACCATAGAGACATAGCGTTTCTATTTCCTAGAAATACACATTTCTCTTTAATCCCATTGAAATTAAAAGCCATCCTTACGTCCTGCTTTACATATGAGAATGGATACAGGCTAATGTGAAAGTAAGGTGATCTCTACAGAGAAGAAAGGTGGCCTCTACTTGTAACCATCCCCACGTGGAACAGGGATTCCGTTTTTAAGTTGCAGTCCAATACATTTCCATCTCAATCTCCCTCTATTTCTTCTGTCATTTAAGGAGAAGAAATCAAGATCTGTTTCATCTTATGCTTCTTGACACAGTGGAGTATCTGGATTTATCTTCACTATGTAGGAAAATGGGGTCTTGTGTCTGACATATGAGTGTCTTAAACAGCTCTACTCATATCTGCTCAAACTGTGATGATGGCCTAGTTAATTAGAAGATTCATCCTCAGCTGATGGGGCTGAATGACCCATCACTTAAAAAAAAAAAAAGGTAGACATTTCTCTGCAGTTTGATAAATTTTCTTAGCAAATCTCCCTGTGGCTCATTCTTTTTGCAAATGATGGAGAGAAAGTTACCATTGATATTTTAGGTTAATATGGTGCATTACCCTAGGTAACTGTTGGAAGAATTTTAGTAGTTTTAGTATTAAAAATTAAATTATTATTATGTTAGTATTAAATTATATTAGTATTAAAGTTATCATTTTATTAGAAAACAACATTTACTAACACCTTATATCTCAAGTTTCCTGTTTGCTGCCCTATTAATTGGAGGAATGGCATTGTTTATTCAGGCAGATAAAGTACTGCTTATCCTTTGGCAGATCTGAGCCCTTTGACTTGCACATGCAAGTAAATGAGAATCTTCCTTTTGACTACAGTAGGCTTCAGTTCAAACACTTTATTGTAAAGGCATTTCAGACAGAGAATTGACATCATTTAAAAGACACGACTAGCTACCCATTCAACGGTATACCGTGTTACATACTGCCTTCCACTATTTTAAAAACAACAACAAAATAATCAAGAAATACACACCACACACACAAACACCCAGACACAAAAAGGAGAAGGGAGAACAAAATACACCACACAAATTTGTTCCATCACTGGTGACTCTGGTATTCTACATAGGCAGTGAGCAAAGCTAAGAGCTGCTTTCTGCAGCACTTCTGTAGAGGGAATTTTTCTCACAAGGGAGTTAAACAAAAATGAAGTCACAATGCCATGGGGTTTTGTTGGTCATAATGGAGCAAAGATTACTTCACAGGCTTACATAAAAGAATAAATAGTCTTTTGAGAAAGACTGTCTGCTGACATAGAAGACTGGCTGACATAATTGCATAATTAGGATTCCACTGGAATGATGGGAAGAAACACATCTAAACTATCAGAATCTACTACCAAGTAGAGATTTTTTTTTGCTTTGATAGTAAAATAATTATATAAGTGAAGTTCTTGCCTTAAGGATGATACTGAGGTGCTCTTCAAATGAGCTTGCAAGTGAGTGATGGCCAAAGCAAAATGACTTCAAAAGGTCAAGAACCACCCTGCTTCCCATCAATGTAAATGCTAAAAGCTTAAAATGAAGAAAGCCTAAGCTAACGTGGTCTCTTTGTAATATACCTGTCTATGTGAAGAAAATTGAGTAAGTGCTCCTCTAAAGTGCAAAGGTGAGGGGACAGCAACCCCCATATCATACAGAGAAATTTGTTGCTGTTGCATTTTGTGGCCTGGTTGTTGGCAGATGCTATCAATTTAAGTGTTTCACAAACAAAATTATTCCCAATTATTTCTCTCAGTATTGTTAAAGAAAAGTAGTAAGAAATGGAGGGTGATTGATTGTTGAGCATACTGGCCTACTACTTGAATAAACAATAGCTCTGTGTTTATTTCAATATGTCGCAGAGCACCAAGACAGACATTAAAAAAGCTCTGAACATCAAACTGAAAGATTATTCATGTTTTCAAGAAAATTCTCTATATCAAAGGCTCACATTGTTAACTGCTGCAGCCTCACTAAGGAAATAGTTCTACCTGCCAAATCAGAATCTGCATTTCCATCTGGACCATATTCAAGTTTCTGAAGACCTGTCTGCTACAAAAATTGCACTATGTCTTTCTTCTACAGGATTTGGTTCCCTTGGAGGATTTTTTCCAGACCACATTACTTAGAATTAGAATTGCAAGCATCAGACATACTCAAATCCATTGTATGTATGTAAGGCTCCAACATGTCAAGTTCAGTGAAATTTGTGGCTGCTCATCCATTTGTGGAATCAGGTCTTCGAACACAAGGGTGATGTCTACTCTTCATACCACAATATTATATTATATATTAATATTGTAATTTCATGCAAAACACTAGTAAATTAGTCTATGTAGGTTGCAGGTATTAAATTATGTTCTATATTAAGTTACTCCATTTACTGTATTTTTCAGTGCTTCCTTTCTTGAGAAATTATTTTATTCTGTACACTTGCAAGGGGAGAAATCTTATTCTTTCTTTTGTTCTCTGTCAGTAATAAAAATAATGACATTACATGATTAAGCATCCTCCATAGTATTTGGTATTATTTTAATTCTTTGCTGCTTCCCTGTAATTCTCCAGTAGGCCTTTATGGATAGACAAAGGAGCTATCTTCTGGCTAGAGTATATATTCCCATTTAGTCAGCAATCATTGGTATACCTGTTCTCTTCAGCTTTCAAAATATACGTATTCCCAAACACCTTTTAAACTGTAAAGCTAGCTCAACTGCAGTTTCAAGTATCACGTGTCTCACGTTTCTCTCTTATTTTACATTGTTATAATTAACTTTTGGCTTGTTGAATACAAATTGCTTGTTGGGCTTTTTATACTATAAACAATATGAAGATACTCTGTTGCCATAAACTGTAGTTAATCACATGAGAAAATGAGTATCCAGATTAGAAATAGCCGTATAGTGCTATAAACATAATTTGAAAACACATACGTGTCCTGATATACACATGCAATGGGTAAAGTTAACGCGGAACATGGAATATTAACTTGAGCATTTCCTCCCATCTAGATACTTCCCTTAACCATATAATTTTTAAGCTTAAAACAACAGCATAAGATTAGCATTATTTGTGTTTTGGAAACAAGATTTTTTGGCACATTCCAATTAAATCTATGACCACTGGAGCATTCACTTGACAGATTATAAACTATTCCTTACTATAAATTACATTGTTTCAGAGCTATAATTGCTGGAAAAGTTTTAAAGTATTTTCTTTCATTTTGAAGTTAGAGAAGTAACGTTTCCTTATTTTCCTTGTATTCTAAAGCAACTTCACTTGAAAGAGCTGATCAAAAGTTATCTACCCAAACTGAAATTATTGAGAAATTTTTCAGTTCTGATTAGAGGGAATTAAAACAAAACCTCAATTATACTGATTGCCACAGCTCTCACCAGCTCACTCTTTGGTAAAGATAACTGGAAGGCATTTTGATTGCTCACATACTTTCTATATTCTGTAACATATAGAGACAACTACCCTACTGCTGCACAATCCTGTGCAGAACTTCACCTGCCAAGTTTTTCAAAGGCAGAGATTTTTATTTTTATATGTGCATGTTATTTTTTAAGCTTTGTAAGAAAAAAAAAAGCAAAGGAGGAAAACACGTTCAAAATAACTGGGAGGGATCACCATGAAACATGGTCTTCAAAGTTTAAAATGATGATGACATGGGACTCACATGCCATTAAGAATATTGTTCTGCTACCAATCAGAAAGAACCAGATTGTTATTCTCCAGCTACATACATCATGATAATTCTGCAAGTTACAGTCTGCAACTTTGAAATGGAAATGAAACTTTGAAATGTATTTCTAAGACAAAGGCTGCAATGAATTATCCCTTTTTAACTTGACTAATTAGCTTCACTTCCCCCGAGTCCCTCTTTAGTACTTTCTTTTAACTTCAATGTCACCCTTTCATGATGACAGCACCGATCCACATACAAACCCATTATCACAAGTAGGCTCTTGTTTCAATGATTAGTACAAAGAAAGAGATGGAATAAACAACAAACAGGAGTATTAGCTTGACAGGTATAATAAATGAGAAGAGTCTTAAAAAATAAGAATTATATCTGCCAGGAGAGATCAGTCCTAAAACTTTTTAACATTAGGACTTGGAATATATCTTATCTTTCACCTCCTGGTACGTGAGAACAACATATATTTATTTATATGAATGTATGTATGTATTATACATTGCACTGAAAGTGACAAAAAATTATTCTTTTGCACTTTGGCTAGAACAGTGCTGCATGCTGTCCTAATCTAGCAACATTTTTTTTTTCCTATTATTACCTTTCCAAATGATCAGTAGTTTCTTTCATATACATTCATGGTGTTCACTTATCTATGCAGAACCTTTTCTACAAAGTATATCTCTAATTTATATTTAGGGCTTTCCCTCTCAAAATGTATTTTGATTAAGGTCAAAAACTAACATGTGCTTTTGCAACCACTGGAGTTAATTGTTGCTATGAATTTTTCTTCAATTTGGTGAAATCAACATATTTTCTACACCTAAATGGGCTATGAAAAGACTGTGGTATATAGTAATTTGTTCTTTCCAAATACACAAGCAAAAAATTCTACAAAAATAACAATTCCATCCAATCAATCAGTAAGACCTGGTAATTTATTCGCTTATTCCTTTGTTCTCCAACTGTTTCGGATCTATTATTAACCTATTGGATGTGTCATTTTAATCATACACTATTTTTGTATTTTGAGAGGCTGACCTAACTTCACACAAGGGGCTGGGACTACTGTTTTAATGCAAACTGCCCTCTGAACAGAGAAAAATTAGAGAAACTGAGGCATTTAACTCCATGTCTGCCCAAGAGGGACAGAGCAGAAACAGTTTCTTCTCATCCATGGAAAGACCTGCCTGCTTCCTGCTGTGAGTCAGAATTTCTTCTGCTTTCCATTCCCCCCTCAACCTATTTACTCGCAGTCAGGAAGCTGGAAAATTAGAAGAGGTTTTCTACAATTTGGCTGGAGTCACAGAGGTGGCTGGGATAAGCCAAGTGCCTATTCCTTCATACTCTTCTTTACCTCTGAACAGGAACAGAGGCAGTCTGTCCTTAACCATTAAAGGTATTCAACCCACAGCCTCAATTTTCACGTTTTAGAAGCAGTCTCCCTAGCCAAATACTACCCTCACTCAAATTAGTAAAAAGCAAATGGTCATAAAGCATGGACAGGAAGCAAAATATTTGGAGGCGATTCAAACATCCAAAAATAAGGTTTTTTCCTTTACCATTTCTCACATTGCAGCTAAAAATTCAGTTCAGTGCTGCTCATTCAGCTGAAGGCCTGATCCAAATTTTTAATCAGCCACTAAGACTATTTCAGCTGTACTTGAGTTTGTATTTCAACAGAGTTTGGTCACTAACAACTTAAAATGCTGAGTCACAATTATTGTGTCCGGTGTGTCTGTCTCAAGAAGGGTGAAGCTGTAAATCAGATACAGGGTTTTTTGGGTTTGAAAGGAATTCACAACTTGTGTACAATGCCAAGGAAAAGAGGAGCATTTGAGTTTTCAGAATGAAACTGGATGCCTTTCTGTAAGTTAGGCATGATTCAAGTTAAAAAAAATAATATTGAGTGTTAAGCAGTTGTAACAGGGCAAAATGAGGAAGTGGCTTGTAATACAAGAGCTAAAACCTAATTGCAGCTTGTGATGCAAAATGCACCATGTCGCTATTGTGTTATCAATATCTTCAGTTCCAGTTTTTCCCATCCTGCTCAGGCTTCCATTCGATCTGTTCAACCTGTCACCTCTGAGCATTGCCTCCTCCACTGTGCTGCTTCAAGAGTTTGCACAGCTCAAGTCTGCGAGGCGAGCTCCTGTCTTCAAGTGGGGGCCTGCCGCTCCTTAAACAAGTAACCCAAAGAAGTCCCACTGGCATAAAGATGGTCTTCAGGAAATCAGGCAACGGAAGAGTTGATGGAGGACTGGCAAAAGGAAGATGTCCTAATTGATGATCAAAACATGGAAACACGACACACAGCTCTATATTTTAGCAAGAGTAATCAGGCATACAGTAAGGAAGACAGTATGTGAACATGTGGGAGTAAACGTGAGAAAACTAATAAACAGCGTAAGTTTGTTGAAAACCTAGTACGTCATGCCAAAAAGAATCTAAGAGCTGACTTGCGCATATGTTTATTTCTGATTTTACTTTAAAACGGGAGCAGTAGATACTGAGAACTGAGTTGGGTTTGGATTGGACCACGAGAGAATTACAGGGTAACAATATAGTACCATATCATAGCAACATTACCTTACGGCATGCACAATGGGATTCAAGTGTAATACAATGTAGCATGCTCTAACCATTGTGTAGCAGTGCATATGTTTCAGCGAGCAATACACCCTTAAAAAAAAGACAGCAAACCAACAAATAAATGTTATTTTGGCAAAGATCAAAAGTGCCCTAACGAAATCCACACTTACTGCATCTACTACCTTCTTTTATCTGCATGATCAACTAATTACTGCATGTAAAACACAGAAGTTTGTTTGGCATGGCTCAGTAGAAATGTCAAACTCATGTTGTTTATCATTTAGACAATTTTTCATTCTGAATTTTTACATGTTGCCATGCACAGAAATGGCTTTAGTCACCAGGAAAGTATAATTGCTCGCCCAGCATATAGCTCATTTACATTGAGATATAGTGATAAAGAACAGTGCATCCAACTGAAACTGCAAAATAAGTAGTAAGCAGTTAGATTCTAAAGAAGGTATCTGAAATCTCCCATGACTAGAGCATTTTGGTGAAAAATTCTTGATTCCTTCTATTTTTAGAAGTGGTAAATACCTCAAGATTACCTCTCAGTAGAAAGTCAGTATCAGAAAGTTGCACGTTATTTGGGGAAATTTATACCATAGCACGTGGTCAGAAAAATGCATCTTTAACAGCAGATTTTTCTTAGTAATTTTTTTTTGTATATACAAGCATTAAACAGAACTACTCTGCTTTGCTTGGTTTTATCAAACAAGGTATAGGAACTTAGATTTGCACAAGAGTGCAGTCTATTGCCTTCTAAAAATACTAAAATGATTCACAGAACTACACCCAACTAGACTGAGACAAAGAAAAACACTTAATAAAGTAAATACAACTGGAATGCTACTGTAGTGAAGTGTTAGTGTAGTGCAACAGGAACAAAACCATCTATTTTTGGAATTATAAAGCAATTATATTTACAAAGAAACTATTGGAGCTATTGCTTCAAGTATTGTACTGCATGGTCTCCTACACCTACACATCTCCTACATGGTCTCCAACAATATATTGGGTATTGTTTGTGCTTTCTGGAGAAGGCTGAAAAGCATACAAAAATGTTTTTCAAGATTGCCACCAAGTACAGTATAACATAGTATATCCTATAGCTAAAAATGTAAATTTTGAAGCAAAAATGTCAAAGCAAGAATAATCAAGCACTGTTAAGTTATATATATCTGAAATTTAATCCAACTTCATGAGGAAAAAAATGAAAGCACATACCACGTTGGCATGAAGAAAATCTAGGAGAGTCCCACTGATGTATGTTATTTTAGGGTTATTTTTCCCACATTCAAAGGCATACTGTATATGGTATATTTATGAACATATAGGTATCCCTCTCATCTCAGCTGTTTTAAAAGGAGCACTCTGAGTAGCATGGAAGACCAAACCCAAATGAGATTTACCAATCCCATTAAAAGTCCTATTAATTAACATGTACTTTAGCCTGCAAATATAGGCCCCCAACACTGGTGAATTTCATAGGTACTATAGAGTTCTCCTGCACTGAATTTTATCCAGAAGTGGGGTGTTTGATTATGTCAGAGAAAGCATATACTGTAACAAAATGCATAGTGCGATTCATCTGGAACATTCCTTCCTGCTATGACAACCATCCGTTCCTGATTTAACACTAAGTTTGTAGTTGCATCAAACTTAATGGGTAGCAGTAATTTGCTCTGTCCAGAAAACCAGAAAGCAAATTTGACAAAGATTAAATGTCAAAGCTGATGGAGCAAATTGAACCCCTAAGAACAAACATGGGACAGAACTGTGGAAAAACCAGTCATCTTTACCAGAATATTTCAAGTTAACTGCCTATTTAAAAAAAAAAAATTGGCAAAGACTACTAAAAATATTTCAGGTGACAATGTTATCCAAGTGAGTTAATACACCTCTTATTTAACATTAACATGACACATGAGAAGGTACGGAGCTAAGCTCAGTGCTTTTGCTTTACATATAATACAATTAAACTAGTGCAGAATAAAAGGCAATCAGACACTCTCTACCTAAAATACGACCAATAAACAAAACCCTGAAAATTCAGTCCCTTATATGAGACACAAACTTCACACCATGGAACAATATTTTCTATTTATCCGTTTTCAATAATTCCTGAAACCAGAGAAAAGAGGTTTTTTCTTGTGTCCTGAAGATTAATTCCTTTCCTTGTACCGAGGAGAGAACTGTGAGAACTATCTCCACCAGAGAGCACGTGGCCAGGCTCCCTGGCCTTCAAATGAAGGGGGCAGCAGTCTCAGTTCTTTACCAACTCTGCTATTGACACGAAGACTTTGCAGAAAAACAGCCTCCGGAAGAGGGAAATTCAGTACCATTTAAGGGTCTGTAAATTCCTAGCGAATTCTGATTGTAGTTCAATGCCTACTCAGTGCAGGCTCAGGACTACCAGGGTGGTTTACATATGGTCTGAAACAGCACTCAGATGGCAGTTGGGTGAAAGTTGGAAAAGTAAAAAAATTAAACAAACAATCCCTCCTGAAATACACACAACAGCAAACACCACACCTCAAACCCCCTTTCTTGTGCAAATAACAATTGCTGTAAATACAAAAGCATCAACTGCAACAGAAGACACTTCTTAATGGTAACTAAACAATAATTGAAATAAGGCATGTGACTACCCTCCTGTGACCTACAATTCCTCATTAACCCTTCCAGTCGCTCTACAGAAACATTGAAGAAAACTGGGGAGAACACCAGCTAACCAAATATAATAAATTTCCTACAGCAGAAAACAATTTTCCCCAAAGTTTTTCCCAATTTTCCCAGATTCTGAGACACACACATCTTTGATATTAGTGTTATCTCCTCCTTCCTTTCACTAGTAAGTTAACTCTTTATGATCAACATATAGAAGATAGTTCCTTACACATGTATTTACACAAACATATGACCTGTTTTCATTGCAAGTAGAATATTACCTACCAGTTTTTGAACCCCCCCGAAGAGTTGTCCTAAAACTGAGAAGTATTATATTTGAAACAGAACTGCTCTGAATACATCTCATTAAACCTTTCTCTGTAACATAAAAGGGAAAAGATGGATGTAAAACAGATAATTTACCACAGGCACACAGGAAAGCTCTTTGACAACATGACCTTCCTAAAGCATTCACTGACATACACTACAAATAACAGAAATACATTACTTTTCTCAAAGGAGAATAAGAAAAAAAATTGAAGCATTTAATAAAAACAAGTTATCAACTGCAAATGTGCAGCACATAATACAGCTTTCAATCCGTCAAGTCAGAGGCATCACACAAACTCAAGGGCAGACGCACCAAAGACCAAGACAGCTCAAACTTCCTTCCCTCTTTGTCCCTTTATAATTCTATCCGAGAGTATTTGCTTTATGAGACCTGAGAGCCAATACAACTGCTTTGCGATCATCGCACAAAGATACTCACCTATTAAGTGGATAGGCATCTCTGAAGGGCAACTTACAGAAGAGACATCTATCTTCATCAATTTTTGCTTCAGAAACTGTTTCTAAAAACACAGCTCCTTCACCTCTGAGCTTTCACTTGAGCTTTCATCAACTTTCATAAAAGTTAAGCAACTGGAGGGCAAATTACCCCGCAGTGTGTCTTATTTAATCTGACCTTTTAAATGGCTGAGCCTTTTCTAGCTGCATTTGGTATTTTTGTGTCTTTATTTGAGTGACCTTTATTTTTTCTGAACCAGCGTTTCTTTTCTAGCACCTGTTAAACATTTTCTGAAACTACATTAAATAGTGTAGAGATAAGTGCAGGAAGGCAGGTGACAAAAATTCAAATCAACAGCATGAATTTAACCCTTGACATTTGCCTAAAGATTCAGCTACATTGTCTAACTTAAAGAACTGTATCTAGACAAGGTTTCTAAGCCTGAACTGAAATGTAACAGACAATCATGGATTCATGTAATTGTGGATTTAGGATACACTGGAAAGAGATGGGAACAAAAGGCAACATGTGGCATAGCATGAGAAAGTATTCCTTTGAAGAGAGAGATTAGAAACATAGTGGAACCTTAAAAATTAGTAGAGTTTATTTCCATTAGGTATTGGAAAAGATTAGTTTTTATTTTTACTTGCTATGGTCAGGACATGGATATTATGTCTAAATATTTGTGAACTTGTTTTTATTAAGTAGGATTTAAGCTTGAGAGAATATACGTAGTGTACTACACCAGCAGCACTTTCTCATTTAAAAAACATTTTTAGCTACACAACAAAAAGGAAAGGTCACATGAAAGAAAATCTGGAAGCGAACAGGGAGGGGGTCCTGCTGGCCATTTCACTGCCCTATAATCCTTCAAGTGTCTCTCATCCCAACAGATTAAGTATGTGTCCCTACTGCACAAGCGGTCGGCAGCAGGCTTCCCACTGGTAAACGCTACCACAAGCAAGGAGCAGTTTATTTGGTTAAAATTCTAGGGCAAAAGAAGAGACAAGCTTTTTATCAGATTTTGCAAGAAAGGCTGACTTGTCTATACATCCCTCAAAGTCAGAATGAGCAAATAAAATCTGCCACCTGGCATTTACAGATAAGGCAGAGCATTTCATTCAGTGGGAAAACACTTAATATTTGATTCAATATAGACAAAGGGTAGCTCTTGAGAAACAATATAATCGGACTTCATTACAGTCTTTAAAAATGTATTTAAGAGTTTGCATTATGGATCTCCAGAAAGTGTTGCTTCTCTCCAATATCCCGGTAGCAATATTGGAGTGGCACCTTCAGAGAACTTCAGCTTGCAAGTCAGACACAGGACAGATGCCAGGCCTGTACCACTAAAATGCCCATTTAAACAGAGGGATGGGATACTGTGGGCCAAGTGAAGTGTTTTAAGAGAAACTTTCCCCAAATTTTAAATTGAGTTGCTGCAAGAGAGTTTCCTATCACCACTTGCAAAACTAAAGCTTTGTTTCTCTACCAGTTTCCTGAACTTGTTGTATTCTTTGGGGATATCTCAAAGTACATGGAAATCAAGGCGAGATAAATTAAAGAGGAGAGTGAGTGCCTTCTCTCCTCCTTCACTGGTAAACAGAGCTGGCTGTCCTCTCCAAATGAATGGTTCAAATACAAGCGCCAGTATCACTGGGAAGGCACGTGTGCCTTCCGACCTTTTATGCTATGGATAAGAAATGGAGGATTAGGCTTTCCAGCTAATTATCCCTAAGGACTTATCTGAGGAAGAGATTTCTGTCTACGTTATTCACCCCACAGCAAAAAAAAAAAATCCTTTAGTTAAATACTTAAATAGCTTGCTAAAAGTTATCTGGGAAGCATAGAATAGCATTTCTGCAGGAATGTAGTTACAAGGACAGACAAAAGTATCAAGTTATATCTAGACATAATACTTAATGTTTTGATATCAAATATTTATACACCACTTGTTTCCATCCTCCCCTCCCTTTTTTTTCTCTTTTGCATAAGCTCTTCTGCATACACACTCTGTTCAATGAAAACCCTCCAGAAAACAGATACTTATTCTATAGGTACATTTATTCCAAGGTGGAAAACTCCATTTAAACTTTCTCAGAAAACACATAAGAACCCAAGATGAATAAGAAATACCTATTAGAAAAATCATTAAAAGTGAGGAAGCAGCAGCAGATCTATTTGTTTTGCTGGCTAGATGGATACCAACAACATCTAAAGGAATTAAGAATCCCATAAAAGAAGAGTTAAAACCTCAAGGAAAACAATTACCTGCATTACAATAATTGGTAATTTTGTCAGTTAGTGGCTTGCATTTGGTGGATACAATAAGTGGTAATTTTGGTAACCCGCAATTCATTACCATAAGCACGCAAGAGAAAAAACTCAATTCCCAGTCTGGTATAGTAGAAATTACAGCAGAGATTTATAACAATCCCAGATTTATAACAGTCCCAGATGGTTAGGCAAGGTCTGAGAAAGAGAACAACCTAAGTATTGCATAATCTATCTCTGTAGAGATAGATGTGGGCCCACTCTAGCATAATGAATCCAAACATACAGTAGTTGACATAGTGCCTGAGCACTTCACAAGTAGACAGGTGTTAGTAAGCAGTGCTGATCAGCTCATCCTCTAGATAACTTTAGTTCTTTAGTATAGTGGACAATATTTAGTAACATCCATGCACTGCAATTGAGAAGATATTGGCTAGATACTATGGTCTTCATATTATGCATAGGGAAACCAGCAGCAAGAGAAAGCAAAGGCACTTGTTCAAGATTACACAGCTGGCTCATGCAGAGGTGGGAGCAGGAGCAATGATCAGACCCATGCTTAGCCCATTACATCAAACACCTGTAAGCATCTTTTGAGTTATTAGTTGCTTGTAGAGCACAACTACATAAATCTGGGATTTCTCCCCATCTACAAGTTGGGGGAGACAATGACACACAGCTTTTGTTCTGAAATGCTGCTGAAGGCTTCTGAAAGGGTTTCTGAAATTCACCTTCTTCCCCTGGAGTTTTCTTATAGAGGACAGAGAAGCATGAGTCTTTGTCGAGCAGTCTTCTCTGGCACATTCCCTTTTCCTTCTTCCTCACATGACATTTCATGATAAAAAGCTTTTCCAGTTGCTCCCACCATTTCTTACTGATGGCACCACAGTGTCAAACCCTCCGATTATCCAGAATAGCTGCCCTGCTGCCCGAGACCTCTACTCTGCACCAAGTAGCAAGCAACCTCTACTTCAGGTACCAAGCCTGAAATGATGAGGTGGGCAGCAGAGAAATCATCTGTTGCATCCAGATGATCCTGATATACAATGCTGGGAGACAGAAGCACTGTCATGGTTTTCAGCTTGGCCACTCTGTCTTCCCTGCAACTCTCTTGCTCCATTGAGCCTCATCTTATATGATGTTATTGGGAACACAATACCTCAAATGTCTTTCTGTACAAAACAGAACAGGCTGCCCAGGGAAGTGGTTGAGGCACCATCCATGGAGGTATTTAAAAGATGTGGCACTTAGGGGCGTGGTTTAGTGGTGGACTTGGCAGTGTTAGGTTAACAGTTGGACTTGATCTTATAGGTCTTTTCCAGCCTAAATGATTCTATAATGCTATAAAAATGAGTTGGGACATGTACAGCAAACAGCAGACATCTGTGAAGAAACCAATGCAGGGAAAGTCTGGGAGCTCTAAGAATCATAGCAGGAGTCTAAGAGCCCAGAAGTGCATTGCTTAAGTCAAGCTCCTAACTGTTCAAAGTACAGTACATTAGATATATCAAGGGAAGTGTCTGCCTGGGCCAGGGAGCTGAATCAATATTAAAAGGGATCAAGTAGGAAATGTCTAACTGCACTTTGAACAGCTAATTTAAGGGAGATGAATCTTATCCTTAGGGCCACATTTTGCATCCTTTCTTCCTTCTGAGTAGTACATCGCTTAATCCAAAATGACTATTTGCAAAGTATATATCTTTGCAAAATGAGCAAGGGTATTACCAGCTGACGCTTAAACTATATAACTCTGGAGCCAGGGACTAGCTTTTATTGTATGCAGAACAAGCTTTGATTGTGCTGTTCAGCACTACTGAATATACAAATATTAACTAGGTAGTAAATAAGCAGTCTAAGCAAGCAAAGAGTCCCAAACCTAATATTTGTTGCTGAGTTCTCCTATTGACAAAATGTTGAGTAAGGAAAGAGATTCCCCCCCCCCCCCCCCAACTTTTCAGTTTCTTACTTCTGGTAAACTTTTACGCTTTAAAAATGCTGCTATATTCTTATACATACAGAAGGACACAGGACAGCTGTAAAAAACCCTTTGTTATCATGACTACAGTCTTAATGAGAGTTAAGCAGTTTACAGGAGCCTGGCAATGTGAATGTTGTATAATACCATTGGGCTAATTACAATGCTCTGTACACTGTAGTTGTGGTTAAAGCACTGAGTTTAGTACTGCACAGAACATTGGATTTAATACTGAATAATGACATTGTACATAAACTTTATAGTGCAATTTACAGGTGAACTTTAAAGACCAAAATCAAGATATCATAAAAGAAAAAAAACATGTTTTATTACCTTTTATTACTTAAGAAATTGACCTATAATAGCATTAAGTCAGGCAAGGTGCAAATTACTAAACAGATGTAATCACACCATTGCCATCTCCTAGTAGTAGCTGGATATGAATTAATACATCCATATTCTTTAAGGCATCATTACATCATTTAATCTGATTTCCAGTATTCCACCAATTAAAATTTTGCCCATTTTCCCTGTACTGTGCCAATAACCAAGATTTGACTATAGTCAACAAAACAAGAAAGAAATAATGATCTAATGTGTATTTCAGACCTCCCACGTCTAAACTCTGAACCAGTGCTACTGTTTCCTATGACCCCCTGATTACACCTTCTACTTAAACCAGGGTCTGATACCAACTAGAATCCAAAAGGAAGGACAGTAGGTGATGTTGTGCCTGTAGCAAAGTGAGTGGAAGAAATCAAAATTGATCAGGATAATTGTTAATAATGAAAATAAACCAAAACAAGCCAACCAACCCCCAAAACTGAACCCCAACCCAACATCAATTCCACTGTAATAAAGATTAGACTGTTTGTGGACTGTTACCAAGCCTAACTGGAGCTTAACTGGCAGAAAGAACATTTGGTATTAATTTGAAATCTTCAGGAAGTACACAATCCACACTTCCCCTTGGCAGTTTGTTTCAAAGGTTAATCACTCTCAGCATAAAAATCTGCGTCTTCTTTCTAATTTGAGTTTATGCATCTTCTGCTTCCAGAAATTAGTTCTTGTTATGATTCTTCTATTAGATTAAAATAGCCCATTAGTACATTTTCTCAAGCCTGTCAATCTTTTTGTATGGCTCTTTTCCACATTGTCTTCAGGTTGTTGTTCCATTAAATACCAACATCAGATTGTGCAGTGCAGCAGAATCAATCTCAACATTACTTTTATTACAGAATAATGGACGTAAAAATCACTTCTTTACTACGGATCTTCCATCCTGGGTAAAAAAACATACAGAAAACATCTGCAATAGACCATCTCCTGCTGGCAAGGCAGTAGCTACTACTCCTATATCGTTTCTGCAGTCTCTTTCTAAAACCTCTCAGAATCACAGAATCACAGCATCGTATAGGTTGGAAAAGACCTTTAAGATCATCGAGTCCAACCATAAACCTAGCACTACCAAGACCACCACTACACCATGTCCCTAAGCACCTCATCCAAACAGCTTTTAAATACTTCCAGGGATGGCGACTCAACCACTTCCCTGGGCAGCCTGGTCCAATCCTTGATAACCCTTTCAGTGAACTAAAATTTCCTAATATCCAGTCTAAACCTCCCCTGGCACAACTTGAGGCCATTTCCTCTCATCTTATCACTTGTTACGTGGGAGAAGAGACCAACCACCACCTCTCTTGTGATATAGATTCAAGTCTTTCTTCCAGCTGCTTCAAAACTTCTCCTAACGTGACAAAAACCATCTTTAATTTATTTTATGTCCATTATGTCGTGTTTGATACATAGGAGAATATGGAAAATACTTAATTCATTCTCTCACTGCAGCTAATTTGCATATACTTGAAAATTATCACTTTGTCTCCTGTCTTCTTTATGTCCCAGAATCCATTGCCTCAAGACTTCCCCAAACCTTACAGTTTCCTAAGCTTCCTGTCATTTTGTCAGTGAACTTTCCTAGACTTTATTCCCTTAGTCACAAATTCCATGAAGCATGGTGCAAAAAGTTAGAAACAGTAATTGAGCTAAGGTTTCACCACTACTGATAAAGCAGTAGACAAGTCTTGTTTCCTCATTTTGCTGATGATCAGCATCTGTATAGTCTGTCTACCTTTAAGCACAATCACCAACAATACCATGTTATTCCTCAGAGAGCTGCATGTATGACATTGAAGACTAGCCCAAACATAGTGCACATTTATAAATAAGGTTTATATATGTTAGACAGTATTCAGCAATACCAGTGACCAGCATGAAAACTCCATTCGGACACAGTTCTACAGATTGGTGAAAAGGTATTTTTTACATTCATTGAAGAAGTGATGGCAGATGTGAAAGGATGAATGGGTAATGGCTCTATACCCACTACTGTCACATCTCACTTGCCACGAAAGCTTTATTTGCCCCAAGCAAGGGGAATGTTCAGTCCAATACAACCTTAGTCTTTGTGTTATATACTACCTCTGCTTTACATATTCTTTGATGAAGGATGTACCTTTATGTAGTTTATTACCTTCAGTAGCATTAGACTTGGGTCCTTGTCCATGTCTGGACCATCTTTATATTACTACCAATATGATCAAAAGTGGCATACCTATGAAAGTGTATGACCTTCTGTACGTCATCAGAAGCACATCCAAATGAAATGCAGTGTTACCAAAATTTCACTGTAACAGGTCTACATTAAAGATATGAATTTACAGTTTCTTAGGATAAAGTTTCAGATTTTCTGAAGCCTGATTATAGATTTGCTATTTACAATACATACAACAGAAATCTTGTGTGGATAATGAATTCCACAATTTAAACATATGCTGTGCTATTCACTGCAAAATGCTGTAATTTTACTCTTTCCCCCAGTTTTAAAAGTAATTGAGGAAGAGTTTTTCTGTGATATATTTCCTCCATCATCTTCTATCTTTAATATCATGTTAAGTACAAGGTCTTGTCTTTTAATCTTATGTCATTATTACAAATATTAATAGTAGAAAGAGTTACTACTTTTCTTATAAAACTCCATGATATAATGAGCTCTCAACTGAAGTGTAATATATTTTGTATGTTCAGATTTTCAACAAGTACCTGTACTTTAACTGGAAAAAGTTTGCACACATGACTTTTCTTCACAAACACAACTTTATCACATATAAAAATATTTTCTTACATGTCCTGCAGTTTAAAGAGGCTGGTTAAAAAAACCTAACCAAACAAAAAAAAACCCAAACCAAAACAGACAGAAAGATAGGTACAATATCTAGGAAAGGAATAAAGAACAAAGAAGAAGATATCATTATAACTCACTACAAACTCATGGTGAACTTGCATTTCAAGGACTGTGCAACGTGATCCTTTGCCTACACGTGCTCTAGTAAAACTGGAAAGTTTTTGGAAAAGGAATATGAAAGGATTTGATGGATTCTGTACAAAGAAGTGGGGTTAGACTTGAAGACCTCCTGAAATTCTTCCAACCTGCATTATTCTATGAATGAATAGGTACAGGCTTATTAGTCTGGATAAAGAGAAGGATATGCACCAACTGTCTACTAAATAATGAATGGCATGGAAGGAAAAGGTATAGAATGATCACCACCTCTTCTGATACAAGAGCTAAGGTGTCCCAAATAAAAATTACTAGGTGACAGTTTTAAAATAACCAAAAGGAAGTGGTTCATCGCATAGCCTGTTTCAAAGCTGTGGGATTCCTGGCCACAGGGTGCTGCGAGTTAGTACAAGGTCAAGGAGAGCCTGGGAAGAGAAATCCTTTGAGGGTTAAAAAATACACAGAAAGCCCTTTAGCTCAGTAACTTTCCAAGTTATAAATGGTTTGAGGCTGGGAAATTAATGAAGTATTACTACGCACTTGCGTCAGTCTTATACTCTCAAGCATTTGCATTTATCCCAGCTACTATCAGAGACAAGATAGCAGGCTAGATAAGTGTTCAGCCTGTCCCAGTACAACCTTTTCATTATATTACCTTCCTTTGTCCTTAGCTAAACCATTGAATTCCAATGTTTTAACCTGAATTTTGCTCATGAATCTTTCTGCATACCCCTTCCTTTGCCCACTTTAAATGAAAACAACCCCCCCACTAAATCATCTCAACTTTGATCTGCAAGTGAAATGTACTTTCTTGAACCAGATTTTACAAATCATTAGTATATTTTAATTACATTTCTGCATTTTCTTAGAGACTACTTGCCTGTGAATAAGAGGGCCTGACAGGTTTTCACAGTATGCTACCCAAAGAATACATCTACCAGACTCCCACAGTTGTCAAGAAACACTACTCTGGCACAACTCACTCTTGCTCTCAGTGGAGTTCATATCAATCAATAACAGGAGCTGGATCAAGCCCTCAGAGTGAAATACTACTCTCACTAATGACAGAAAAGTCAAGTTACACCTGCAGTTCTGCCCAGGAGAAAAAGGCTGCTGACGACAAGGAAGCTGAACTAAGCACCTCTAGAGTACTGTTGCACAGCACCAGAATGGACAGTTTTGCTTTGACTGCCTTCAGTATTTCTCCATCCTGTCTATTGGGTCTTTTAATTTACTTCTATTGACCACAATCTAATGGTGATACCACCTTCAGGCTTTTCCCTCCCTCCACAGTACACCATCTGCACATGAGAACACTCTTACGGAAGACATGTATTCAGAAAGACTCTCCTTTTAGATCTCACCTTAAATCCTAACTTTATTGTGGTCATGATGCCTAGAAATTATTCCTGTCTGACACTAGTTAAATAAAACACTCCATTTAAATAGAATCCATTATTTCATTTTTCTGCCAAGCCCTGTGTTTTGTAGAGCTTACCCTGTTTGTGTGATTTATCGATGCTGTCCTGCTGATGCGTCCTTTTGTCTCATCGGGAAAGCAACTCTATTAGCATTTTCAGTAGAGTACATAGTACAGAGGTGTCTTACTCCTTGCTGTGGTTCAGTTGCTACATTTAACATATACTTCAAAAGACAATTTAATCTTCAAATTCTTGCTGGAATGGATACAGAAATCAGATATTTAATACTATTCAAACATGTTTACCAATAGTTCAATCCATCTCAGCTTCGGGAACTCTTTCCAACTTCAACTTCAGTTCACTTTTTCAGCTTCACAACTTTCAAATTCAGTCCTCTTAAGACACATACCGTAATTAAAGGGCACTTAGTGATGTTTGAAGGAGGAAAGCACAACTCAGAGGGTTTGATACACACATCAAGTTTCACCTTCTAGCAACATCTAGCTATACTAACCAAGCTCTTAATAATTGGTCTTGACATGAATGCATTCGTCTTGTCCTTATATGGTTAAAATTTAGGGTAAAAGTGTGCAAACAGTGACTAAGATAATATTCAAATCAAAGTCTAAGCTGGCTTTAGGATCTATCTCTCCATTAAAATCAATCAACACATCTGAGCAGTGACAATTGGTTTTACTTAGTTTGCATTAACTAAAATGTCACATTCTATACCATTTTGCCCATTTTATGTTTTGCCTCTGATTTTTTAAGTCTGCCTGAGTTCTGGGTTTGTTCCAGGGAAGGAAAAAGAAAATAAAACAATCCACAAACCAGGAAAAGACACAGCCCTGCACTAATATTTCCAAAGTTCAATCAAGACTTGGTTTCTGTTTGAATACATTCTTAAAGAGTGCAGCAACCCCTTTTTTTCCCCTCACAAACCCATGCCTTTCAATATCTTTGAAGGAAAATGACAAAAACATGCTCCATAAATTTACAGTGAACAAAAAAAAGTAAACTTTCTTTAGTCTGCACCATAAATTACAGCTATTTTCTGCAGAAAGGTCTAATCTCTTTCCTGGGTCATCTAATTCTATCACCTTTCAGATATCTCTTGTTGATAAGCCTAAGACGCCTCTGTAACTATCTACAGTTTCCACGATGCTAAGCTATAAATACAGAAAACTAAATAAAACTGCAAGTACTGCGGCTGCAAGCAAGGAGACAATATCATCCACTTAGAAATTTCATATACTTAATGGTACAGAGGTCACATTAAATGCTCTGAGCACAGTGATTCAGGTAAAGGCCTAACATACAACTGCTGTAACAGGTCAGTGGTTATTGTGGGGTTTATCCTTTCAGCAAATTCTAAGGCACAAATGTCCAGATATTTAAAAACAAGTTGTCATTCTGAATACTGGGAAAATTACCACTTAAAATGGAGCAATCTTTCTAGTAAACTATCTGCTGTTGCCAAATGTACCCTGGTACATAACAACGTATGTACATGGGCATTTGAACATGCAGGAAACACAAACTTTGAACCATGTTCAACATCTAAAAACTCCACATATCAACTGTCTAATTATGAACCAATAATTTTCTTTGAAACCATGACCTGGGATAGCAGTTTTGCCTGGTAGAAATGCATTTACACTACTGGCATATTTCATTTCAGCTTATAGAAAGATCCTCCAATGCTGTAATATCTCTAATGAATACTACGTCTTTATTAGTCTCTGATTTATTGTCTTATGTTCCTCCTATCAAGAAGGAAAGGTACAACAAAGTCACTTCAAATAGAATGAAATATGCATTGTGGGAGAAAGTGAATAACCAGATATAAAAAGTATATAAAAAGACATATTTATATTCTATTTTCCACTTCAGAAGACAAAAGTAGTTCAATTTTCCTCTGCATGGTGATGCTTTATAATTAAGTTTGTACAGAATAGTTCTCCATTCACACAGACAAATCCATGTTATGAAACAAGAGGAAGTGTTCATGATTTGGGGGAGGAGAGAATTAGAAACAAGAATTTTTACTCACAACAATTGCTGGTTCTCAGTGTCACATTGAGGCAAACCCAAGAAGAACCAGCGATGACCAGATTTTCTGTAGCCCTTTGCTTGGTAGGAAAGCGATCTGTACAAATCATAGCTAAATTAATGCTAAAAAAGTAATTCAGTTCCATGTTTTATAAAACCATAAGTGCTGTACAGCTAGAATTTTCTTGCTTTATTTGTGACATCAGCAAGGTAGCCAAACCTTTTAAATGAGGAATTGACGCTTTATAAATGCAAGTGATTCAATCATAATCATACCCTTCTCACATTTTGGGGTCTGGTAGAAGGAATATTTTAGCATAGTAGATTGCCAACAAGCACACATAACAGAGACAGCAAGTTACAAGTGAACACTGCAGAAAAATTACAAAGAGTTTTTGAATCCAATATCTTCATTTTGGAATTGTTTTTCCCATCACAGTCATTGAACTATTTTTGCAATATTACATTAATAAACCAAAACTGTTTGCAGGTTCTTGGCAGTTCTTTTGCATCATGGGGCTTTAATAACACACATGGATTCAATTTAGACTAGAGTGCTAATGCAGTCATTTGGAAGTCCATGGTTTTGAGATTTCAACAGAAGTACATATTATGAAAACAACACATGAAGGATATAAAGATTGGGAAGAAAACAAAGCCAATTTATATGAAGGATGGAAAAACCCTTTTTTGTTGTTAACTATTTTATCAATGAGGAAAATTGGCTTTAGAGAATTAATACAATCCTTATGTAACCATTAAGAAGGAGAAATACAGAAGGTAAGAGAAGAAGCAGGTAAAGCCTTAGATAACGTGAATAAAGTACACATTCCAGTCACTTTATGTAGTATGTGAGATAGAACAAGAAAAGCCACAACTTTCACCAACTGAACAGTGAAGACACGATGGCATTACAGCTGATCATTGTAACATCACATTCTGTCTGTTGCCTGAAGATAGAAAAGTAGACCATTGAAAATCCCATTTACCTTTGCAGCAGTATTAAATGCGTCAGAGCAGTCAGGGAGAGGTCAGTTTTAGGATCCCAGTGCATGCCTCAAGTCATAAATTAACTAGCTAGACTAACACCTAGTTTCATTCCTACAGTTCTGGATTGTATTGGCTGAACTTTACAAGCTTCCACAATTTTGACTGCTGTTACTCCAGCTGCTGGGAAGAGTGGCACTGGTGTGGTTACTTCCACTCGACAGCATCCAAGCCGCAGCTTTGTCTAAGAGCACCCATATAACTAAGGGCAATCTGAGGCCTGGCAGGAGAACACTGCTTCCTCCTCCATTGTGGCCTATATAGATTATTATTTTAGAGGGGCAGTCTCAAGCTCATCAATGGTAGCTGAGATGTTTACATGCTATTCCATTACAAATATTAGGTAATTTCATGCAGGACATTACTTCCTGTCCGGCACAGAAAGCCAAATGGTGTGTTCTTATAACCTACACTGCCTTAAGTTACAATGGCTTAAAATGCTCTTGCATTCAGTAATGGGAGATCATGTTGATGAAAAAAATTGCTTATGGATACTTGAGAAAAAAAAAAATTGCCAGTTCTGAGATTAAGTTACTTGAAACAGTAATTAAAATAATTTCTTTCTTAGACAGTTCCAATGCTGGGTACCCTGGAGTGCTTGTAAATAATTGCCTGCTTCATTGGAAAGTATCTCCTATTTCTATTACAGCAGATAGTGACCACATTATTATTATAAACCTCTTAGTTTCCCAAACACACACATGAGCTTAATCACATGTTTTAATTTGTTTAAGCTGGAAGGTTCCTGTAGCATGAAAATTACTAGGATAAAATCTCTATTAGATGAAACAGTAGAGTATTTTTGTTCCAATAATTTAATTATTTTAACAGCCATTGACACATAAATTTTCCTATAGTTTCTAATTGTTTTCTATTCTCAAATGTTTAGACATGTCCTTTGGAAGGGGAGGAGGGAGAGACAACTCCATTTACTGGAGTAAGAGCACTACAAAATGGAGTAGCAAGTCCCAGTTACTAAGGGCCTTACTCTGCAATTGCTTATAGTATAGCACAGAATGTTATATATGATCATAGCAATTTGTCATTAAGGTTGCCCAAGGAGAGGATGACATGCCTGCAAGGACAGCTAAGGAACATTTATAGTGCAGGACTAGAGCTCATTTTCAGAAATGAGTGAAATCCTGCAAAGCACTTGCATTTTGCACATCAAGTTTTTAAAAGAATGAACACCACACCACTCTACTGAAAGATAAATAACTAATCTATCAAAACCATTATTTTTACAGCCTTGGTAATTATCTTTTTTGTTTGGTTATGAAAAATAAACTTGGTATATGTAATTTGTTACTTTTAATGTCAGTTTGATGACTTAATAAGGTAGTTTCTCATACTGAGAACAGCAAATTAAGACATTTGTGATTTATTAATTGTTACATCTTAAATTACAAATATTTCTGAAGCTAACGCATGGAACAGCACCTCATTATTTTGAATATATCTTGTTAAAGGGCCAAGGTCTTGCCTCTTTCCCATGAGGAAATTGTCACTTCATATTGTGCACTTGAATTTATAGAAGCAGTAACTCAAGTGAGCCAATGTTTCAATTACAGGGCATCATATGAGTATTAAAGTACTTTTTCTCTTCTCTCAGTTATCGAGGTTTCAGTCTCAATGGATCTGTGACTTGCTCTACATTGCACTTCCTCTTCTCATATTGTAAGTTATATTCTTCAAAGTCAAAGTTACATGTAAGCAAAGTATTTCTAGGTCACAGAAATAACTGGGATAAAACACATGTGGTATAGGACAGTTTTACTTGACATAATCGGTCCAAGTCAGACAAGTCAACAGTATCTGTTCAAAAGGAAATCTATTCATTTATGTTCCCAGAGCTGATAAAGGTGATCTGGACCTAATCAGTCTTTATGTCAGTGCCTTTCCATCACAGAAAAGAAACATAATAATAATTTACTAACAGATACTGTATATGACACCTAACCTTTACATTCTGCTCTAGGATCATACTCTAATCATCATCATTATCCTCCTCCTTATCCTCAAGGCTCCCTGAATGGAAGGACTCCCCTAAATCCTTCCCTCCCTCTGATTTCTAATAGTCTTCCAATCTGTCCTATAGAAATAACACATACTGAGAAGAGATTAATGTTTGGGCTATACCCACTGTGATTTTCAAGATTTGGCATTTGTATTGGGATTCTTTTTTCTCTCTTCCCCTCCCCCCCGTTAAGTGTCTTCAAAAATAAAGGGAAAAAACACATGAGGAAAGCGACACCTGCTTTACCCAGATTTTCAGTTTTGTGGTAGTCATGGTGCAGATACTGTACTCATGTCAGTCAGTCATATTTTGATAGAGGAAATTCACTAGCTTAGCCGAAAATGTCGTCTTACATTCACATCTGTTCTCATCCTCACCCATCCATGATTTTTCTGCTCAAGACGCATCCATCTCTCTTTTGCTTCAGAACAACGACCGAAAACTATGCAGCATTAAAAAAAAAACCACACACCAAACAAGTGTTTCCTAATCAGGCAACTCTGAAAGTTTACCAGATGCATAGTCTTGCTTCTGATAGTCACTGTTCCCTCCCATTTACCTCTGTACAGGAAGAGAATCCTTGACATAATACTGAATAAAAATGGAGAAGTAATTATTTGAGTGGCCTAGGTTAAGAAACTTAAAACAGAATGCAGGGGAAGCTGTTATTCTAACTACTCAAGGGGAAACCATTACGATGGCAGCTCTCTGTCCTAAGGTTAATTGATACTGGTATCTCCAGTATAAATAAAAGCACTTCAAATCAAGCTACCAGCACCTCTCACTTGTTTTCTATTTAACAGATCACCCATCCTAAAAGGTATTTCTAAGCATCCTAAGTCATATTCTTACCCATACTGATCAGTCTTCTTCACATTGCTTTGAATATAGTGTGTACAGGAAAAGTTACTTGCTGTCTGCAAAGCAGGAACATGTACTGGAAGTCTGAGAGGACTTTGCTCTTTTTGATAATGCCATGTTTTCTCTTTTTTTTTTTTTTTTTTGATCTGTTCACCTGGAAATAAGAAGTCCTTTTATAATTTTTCTCTTGAGATTGAGCTTTAATCCATCTGGGGTTCAGTCTGAAGCTTCCGTTTCAGAAAAGTAAAAGATTTCACTACGTGCTGTAGAGCCCCCAGGAATAAAATATCCTTCTGGAAAGCATTTTAAACCTTCTGCTAAATAGTAACACTTATCCACAAAAAAGAATATCAACTTGTTGACCTGAATATGATAGTGTCTGTCATCTTGAAGAAGCAGCCATGTCAGTTTCTAGTAGTGGGATGTGTGTCCAGAAAAATACTACAATAGGTTAGAGTGAAAAAGTAAGTCCAGATCACACAAATCATTGAAGGTCAAACATATATATATATATATACACACACACATATATGAGAGTAAGATCAAGTGCTGCATGGCCAATTTTGTCTATTTCATCTCCTTTTGCTCTGATCTGTTTAACTTTATGAATTTTTCAATAAAGATGTGAAGAATTCTTATTTTAAAATGTACTACTATATAGCTAGATTAAACAGTATTGACTGAGTTTCTTTAAAATTCGGGTTTGTTTCAGTCAAAAATTCAGAGGAAAAAAATTTTTTAAAAAAATCACTGCTGTGGCTTGAAACAAAAAGTTCAATAACCCTCAGTGTAGCAAAACTAACCAAGATCCAAAACAAACACTAACACATTTTTCTTCCCCAGCAAAGCCTGCTTACTGTTTTTGAATTCTATTTTTATTACCGTTAGATTAAGAAAGAAATCATGTAATTATCCTGATATCCTCTGTAGACTGTATAAATTTATTATAGACTATGTAAATAATGAATTAAAATGATGAAATAAAGAATAACTGCATATTATAATTTCTTTTCTTCATCTGAACATTACTTTAAAACAACTGTTTCAGATCAAAACATTATACTCATTCTTTTCGTTTTCATTCATGCATTAGGGACAATGGGATATAATTAGAGAGCTGTGACCATTTTTAAACCTTATAATTCTAAGCTACAATTTTGTAACAAAATAGATTTATTTTCTTCAGCAACCCTATCTTTTGTTGCACTGTTAAACACTTTTCATGCTCAATTTCCATTTTGCTCCCTTAATTTAAGTGTCAGGAAGCCTCCATTCATCTCTTATCACACCATATGAGCTACAATGGATTCCCTGTAAACAGCTGTTTGTCCTATAGGTGTGTGCACTGCTGAGGTTCTGTGACATTTATGAAGTAAACTAACTCAAAGATGATCTAATAAAAAAAAATGAAACCCCATTGTTGTCCGAGATCTTTTCAGCCTAGTATGCTGAATATGCATCAAAAGCATTCCTTTTAGGTACCAGCACTTTTTATGTGCTTAAGAGCAAAAGGAATGGTCTTGGTCAGACAGTCATGCCAAATAAAGTATTTTCGGATACTAAACAAGCTTAATTTCAAAGTCAGCTAGAATTTGACCTTTACCACACATACTGGACAGTTGTTCTAAAAATCTTACTTGTCTGATGGCGAATTTTTCATGTTTGTATTAGTCCTCATTCTCAGCAGGCTGCACACCACCTTACTGTGCTCTGGTGACAGGCCTCTTCATGCTTCAAAGTTATTTATGACACCTAATCTTCATATCGGTGTGAATCTCCAGTCTTCTCACATGCGTTTTTGTTTGTCTTTCCTCAACCCTTTCACTCCTCTCTCTTCATCTACTGTCCTTAGTCTTTGTCTAACTCATCTCCAAGTCCTCCGTTTTCTTGTATTAATTTATTTCTACTTCGCAAGATCTTCTGTGAAATCTTTACTTCTATTTGTTCTTCAGTGCAGGAAACTTGTTTGACAGCTATATTGTTTTCTCCTCTAGCCAGTCTCCTCTTTTGCCTTGTCCTTAACAGCATGAGCTTCTATGGATTGCCCTTCTGCTCTAGAGTTGTGTCCCCTTAATATTTTGTTCAGTAAGTATTTGCAAGCCTTAAGTTTATCATCTATTCTTTTCCATTGTGTTCCTTAGCTGCAACCTGTCGCTGCCTCCACTTACATCTAAGCACAGTATAAGGAACTAGACAGAAGGAATATTAGACATCCTGTTAGTGTAGGATTACAATGCTATGTCTAATATTAGTTATAATCACATCATGCTTTGCTTTTCACATTATAGTTACAGCTTGTTTACATGGCACAATCGATGCTTCTGCTCTGCAATCACAATGGACATTCAGTGGCTTAATGGATGTGGCAAAGGGTAAAAGTCCATTTAGAACTTGTAAGTATCAGGCAACTTTTCATGAGTAACTAGCTTCCCTGAAGGGCCTATTTACATGGTAACTCCGCATCCTCTCAGAAGTGAATGGGAGCCCAAGGAAGAAGGCAACTTTATCAGCTGGTGTAGTTGTGACCCTGAAACAGGCGCACTGAAGTGCACAGTTAAACCATCCCCATATATATTTGTCTAACCTGTGTCACAAAAACTATTATTTTGCTGCATAGTATCTTTCCTCATAGCTTGAATAGACTGTCTCTTGAATAGACTGTCTATCTTGAATAGACTCTCTCTCTCACTGCTCCACCATTGTTTTCTTTTTCTTTTCCCTGAGTTTAAAGGGGGAGAGGAAAAAGAGTTGCCTTTTAAGTTCAGCAGCAAAGTTGGTCTTTTCCTTCACCCACCTGGGTCCTGTCATTGCTAATTCTCTGGCATTTTAGGCTTTTTGTCTAGTTCAACTTTGTTATGCCCAGAAACCCATTGTTGTGACTAATAGCAGGTAATCACCTTCACTGCCAAATCACTGAGACATCTAGAGGTGCCCAGGGCAGGAATTGCTGTCAGCCCATATTTTGCATGCATATACAACCCCTGATTTCTACTCAACCTAAATATAAATGTGAATTTAATTAGGCACAATCTGAACTATAAGGAATGGGGAAGTGGTGGTGGCGAACCCCAAATCTTCATTCCCTCCCATAGTGGATGTTCCAGCTAACCACCCTGATAAGAACTAGACAAAAGCATATTCTGCTTGACTAACTTCAAACTAATTTTGCAATACATGTGCAAACATCCTTTGCACACCTATTAGACTACTGAATGTCTGTTGAGATATAGAGAAAAAGTGTCCCTTATGCCTTATAATGTGGACAAAACAAATTACATTGAAGGTGTTTCAATGTATAAATCTCCATTTATTAATGTTCTATTTCTAACTCACTTAAAGAGATCAGTTTCCACCACTTCCAGAAAGCAAGAACTTCAAATATGATAGTATTTGCACAAGATTAACAATTTAGGGTGATTCCAATACCCTTAATAATGTTGAATAACACTTTGTGTTGCCAGTAGCCTAAGTTACTGTTTGCAGAGAAAATTACTACCCAACAGCAAAAAGAATGGCAGAATTCAGATCTGAACTTAATAAAATCCAAATTAAAAAGAAAAAAGGAGAGAAGAAAGTTATATAGTTTACCTACTATTAGCAATACTAATATAATAACATGGTAATAGTATTCCTTATACTTTTTTTAGATAGATAGCAGCAATTCAACATGCACAGGATTGTTACATTTGCACTGAGCTCTAACAGAATTTGTTGAACCTTTATTGCTGAGAAATTACAAATTTTTTTTCCCCACAAGACGGAGTCCTTAAAAAGCAAAGAGAAGTTGTGTCCTGTAAGCCTGGATGTAAAGTTACCACCAGAAGTGAAACAGCATTCTCTCTGCAGTAAGGGCAGCAGGAATAGGTTCGATGCAGGAGGTTGAATAAAGTTTAAACTGTAAGCTTTATTTTTCAAGCTCTGGTTTACAAGAGTTTATCTAATGTTGAACTGTCAAACTAGATGGGTCTCCTTCCTCAGCTCTTTGCTTTTGTTACCTGCAGAAGAACTAAATGATAGTTCTCAATGGTTACTTGCATAACATACCGTAATGAGACTGAAGAAATATTATTAACTACGAAGAGAGTTATAACTGGAAACTGGTACACCTTAATTGAAAAAGAATCACTTATAATCACATTACATAGCACATTCCTTGATAAGGGCATAATGAAATCTCATCTCATTAGCTGAGTGCCCTGCAATGATCCTTAAGACTTGTGTTGAACAGTATGCATCATTTTCATGAGAATCGAGATAGCCACATTTGTGAACATAAATGTGTCATTATCATCAAAAACAATACCAACAAAGGATAGCCAGCTACATCAAAACAGAAAACAATCAAGTTTTAATAATTATTCAGGAAGTTATAGCTTGCAAGTACATTCTTTCCTGCAAATTACTATTTGCAAAATAGGTTATCATCCATACCTAAAGTTCCATATGTTTAAAACTATCAGCAGGCCTAGGATTCTTTCTGATTACACTGGAAAAGTTTAAAATCCTCCAGTTTTATGCAAGTAGCTAAATAGTAAACAGAAAACCTTCAGAAAATGGAGGTGCCTTGCCACCCTCAAGAAACAAAGCTGAAAAATTATGTTTTTTCCTTATACCAATGAAAATTTTAAAATTTATAAATCTGGGAAAGCTGTCATTTACAAAAGTTTTAAAAAAGGTGAAAAGAAAAACATTAAATAATTCCCTCACATTGCATAGTCTCATTGCATTTAGAAAATAAAGGTGAAAGGAAAAACTGAAAATGCCAACATGCAAAATACATATATTTTTATTTTAAGAGTTGAAGAAAGTGCTAATCTTTACTATGGTCTTTCCAAAAGAAATTGAAACCATGGAAATTGTAACAAGAGGACATTACATTATAAAATCAACCACTACAATAAGTTCCATCTTAATCCTACCCCTTTTAAGTAGGTATTATGATGCAGACATTCATTAGTCAGTTGTGTCCTCTTTCTCACAAAGCTGTCCTACCTTTGGGATGCACACAGAACTGGGGAGAAAAAAAGTCAACATTTAGTATTCTTGCAATTAGACCGCTTGCATTTTCTTAATTTCAAATACTTGACTTTTTATTTTTTAAGATGACACAGGACATTAAGCTTTTTAACCAGGAGATCCATCAAAGACTCACTTTAAGAGCTTAGAACTGATAACATCAGCTTTAAAGAGTCACCTTCCCTCAAGAAATCCTGTATCTAACAAACCAAAGACTGGTATAAGGACAGTTACCAAAGCAAGCTCTTTACCGGATAATCTTTGGGTGGGTGAAAACTAAACTAGCTCTTCATGGGGGTTATTTCACTATGAAGTTACAGCTAAGTCCTGCAAATGCAGGTACCATGCCAGTCACATGCATAGTAGCAAAAATGTAAAGCACCATGGTTACTACCTTGCCCTGTGCATATTCTAGGGTTCACAGAGGGAGGGGAACAAGCATCACTGCCTGCAATATCTCTTTGCAGACCTTGGCTGACTAGTCATGCCTCCGGAGTAATGCCGCCAGGGCCTTTTTAATGCCCTTGCCCCATCGTTCTGCAGCTAAAGCAAGTGACAGAGAACCAAAGGATAGAAGCAGCACACTGAAGCCATGGTGTGCTAATGTGCTGCTTTGGAAGTCCACAGAGCCCTAATTAACCAGCATGGTTCCGGCAACACCAACGCCAGCTTGCTGGTGGTATGCATTTGCAGTGTTATTCTGGAAGCTCTTTACTGATCAATTACAAATATGGAGAGCACGCTCTGGTGGAAGGTGGTCTCAAACTGTGCGTGCATGAGGAGAGGGAGGAGCAGGCATGCTGAACTGGACCCACCAGTATAACTTGAAGTGTTACTCATTAGTTCTGCAAGCATTATTTGGCTGTTTTTACCCTTTAGCAGCGCTGCACTGGCAAGGCGTGCAAAGCCAGGATCCTGCGGAGCTCTGATATGCTCAAGATTGCTCAGGCTTGTATTCTTTATTGATGGCAATTGTAATACATTACTAAGTTAATTGATGGTACTGTCAGTGAGATTCCTTTGCCTATCATTCTTTCAGGGACCCCACTTATTTTCTACTGTTGTAGATGATGAAGCTGCACTCGTACCACAGTTGGGCCAAGCACAAAATACAGTTATATGCTAAGCAGTTAGATGAAGGTGATTGAACGAGCACTTGAAAGGCTGAAGGCAAGATGGCACTAGCTCCCAGTTTGGATGCAATGGCTCAAAACGTTATTTATAACTCTCACTGGTTACCTATTAGCACAGCTAAAAGTGGATGTTTTCATAAGGCAAGTACCCTGCACACTGATTATTTTCTTGATTGATTTGTCCAACTAGAAATCAGCACAACTAGCAATATCAGCCCAGCTACAAGAGAGGCAGTCAGTGGTGGACACCATATGTGCCCATTTCCAAAAACAGGATTTGCATCTTGTAGGTACATCTTGTCTTGTGCATTACCATGGGATATACTATATCTGCATGGTACAAGAGTTTAAGGCTATACTTAATTTTCTGGGATGCTGTGAAGTGTAGTATTTACAGAGCGTGTTGTGCCTGTAAAGCTTAATAGGCTTCAGGCAAGTATAAATGTGCTGTTTAGTGAACATTACATCAGAATTCTCATAAAAGTAATCTCTACAGGTAATTTAATGTTCTCCAAAAACTTTACTAAAACCTTTTGGCTTAACCACATCTGTGAATTTCCTCATAGATATGCTAGACAGCCAGCTAATAAAAGCAAAACTAAGCACTTGACTTAATATATTAAAATATCATGGCAAAGGAAGTTCCAGACAGACCAACTTATCACTAGCGATAATAGTACTGTCTCATAATAATCATCATTTAAGATGAACATTCGAACAAAATTTCACATACTAAGAATGGCTACAGGCAACTTTAATGTCAGCAACTTTGTATCTCTAGTCTGGTGACAGCAGTCTGCCTTCCCTTCTCCTATTTCTTCCTTCACATGTGCTGCAAGAAGGTGGAAGGATTGTCTGTCTCCATATGCACCCTGCAGTCACCAATGGCTTAGGCACCATGCTGTCTGCCACCTAGAGCAAGGCAGGCAGAGAGCCTCATGCGGGCAGAGATCCTTGAGCAGCGGCACGAGCCACTCCAGGGCTCTGCATCCCAACCACTGGCTGCCCAGCAGGTATTTCCAGCTGTCACTGTCCTCCAGGTAATGGCCAAAGTTCGTAGGCACGCCTCAAGCCAGCTACCAAATTGCACGTCATGAGTACCTCTGCAGTTTGGGACAGTAGAAGTCGCCTCGAAACCCAGCGTGACACAAATAACATCTGCAGTCTAGCATTGTCCACAAGGAAAACAAGCCTGACCACGGTGACCTGGCATGCCATCCAGCTGCCAGAGAAGCAGGTGGAAAGGCTGGAAGATGCTGGCACAGAGTGGGAGAAATATCACCAAAGGTGTCTCTATAGTCAAACTGTGTTCTGCTGGGAACAAGACAAAACCATGCATCTCAAACTCTTCTTGAAATAAACCAAACACTTCCTTTTTTTATGCTAAGTGCGTTACAAACCAGGGAAATGAGCACAAATGCACAGGTAATTTGTCACTGCTCTTATGCGTTGGATTGACAAACACAGAAAGGAACATTCTTCAGAATCAAGTTTCACATTTCATTCCTTTTAAAAAAAATTGTAAGATAGAAACATAGCATTTTCTAAAATTTTCTTATCGGGGAAAGAAATAATTTTGATAAATTTCTCTGCTGTGGAGAAAAAAATACCTATAGGGCCATCTGCAACATTGTTTAATGAGATACACCGAAATGGAACTACTTAAATGCAAAAGCGAGTGGAGGAGTGGGTGAGGAGGGAAGTTGGCCCCTCAGAGAGATAAAGAACAAGTGACAAAAAGACAAGATATGACATTTTCTTACTATGTTCAATTATAGGTGACCACTAGAGAGTGTCCAGAGCTGCAGAAGCATTTGACACAAACTATTGGTTTACAAAGTGACCTTTAAGAAGCTTGGATTTTTTTCTCCCCCTAAAGGCAGTGCCTGAAAAAGTTAGTTACTTACCTAGGTACAGCATTTGCTTTCTGAGAGCAGCGTATCTGCAGAAGGGTGTCTTCATTATGGTAGCTACAAATGCAAAAAGCCCTCAAAAATATACATATGCCTGAAGAAATCAAGCAGTAGTTAGTCTGTGGATCTTTTTAAATGCATCATAATAAATTCCAGGTGTGAGTTTACAAGGAAAATGTTTTACATTTTCTTCTAGTAGAAGCTTCATAGTAGCTTCTACTATGTATGACCTTAAAGAGAAAGGGGTTCATCTCCATTCTAAATAATATCATATATAAATAATTCAGATGTTTAATTTTGGACTACACTGAAGTGAATGTCACAGTCTACCTCACAGGCTGGTGCTCCGCAGTTTGACATGAACAAGCTCTGGATAATGCCAAGAATCCACATTTACCTGCAAGCTGCGTACAAAAAAAAAGGGGGGGTGGAGGGTTGGGTTTTTTGTGATTGTTTTTTCACTGTTGGCAGTGGTGGGTTTTGTTTTGTTTGGGTTTGTGGGGTTTTTTTTTTTGCTGTTGTTTTGTTTTTGGGGTGGTTTTTTTTTGTTTGTTTGTTTAATTAGGAAATTACAGAAGGCACTGCCCTACGCAGATCTCCTTGCCTGGCATTCCCAAGGCTCCTGTAAGTGGTGAAAGCAATGCTAGTGGAGTTCCCCTGCCAAAAGTTCTGGCCAAAAGAAGGACTGTAAGACCTGAAGTAGTTATTTTTCATGGACAACCCTGACTTCCTGAAGATCTCAAGGAAATGGTTGTATAGCTATGTAGCTTTGCCACTGAAGAGAAAAAAAACCTTGCAGCTCCTCATGTGATGACAAAGTAGAGCTGATTTCCATGGAGGGATCATTCTTTCCAAGCTCTTCTGAGTTTTATAACAGGAGGAGTCAATCAGAATAAAAATCATTGATCATTGTGTAGAAGTGCACACATATTTGATACCAAGCATCCTGTGACAGTGTTTATCAGGAGAAAGAAGGTCTCAATGTCCTCATTTTAACTTTAAAAATATTTTGTTCTTCTTTCCAAAAGTATGACTTTTATATTTGGGAAAACTAAATATTTACCCTGAAAAATATGAAAACCAGGTAGTTACTGGAGAATTACAAAGTTGGTATTCATATACTTAAACATACAAGTAACAACTTGGAATCCTTTGGGCATTTGTGTTGAAATCTACTGTTGATATCCTATAGGAATTGTTCACAGGCTAACGGGAATCAAAGCACTGATCATAAAGCCAAATTTCTAAACTGATTGTCATCTTTTTAATTTGCTATGTAACCTTAAAACTTGAAAGAATTTCTGGAGAAAAAGAATTTATTCCCACTGCCACCATTAATAGTGGTCAAGTAAAATGACAGCCAGTGTAACCCAGTCTCTTAAGAGGAGGAAGAGAAAACTCATCATTTTTAAACAAGAAGGAAGCACAGAAAATTTCAGTCTGAAGTGGGAAGATGCCAACAGCTCTGAAAATCCTGGTGGGGCGGGGGGAACCCAGGACATCACACTTCAGATTTAGCACTAATAGTTGTAACAGGGCACAGGACAAAAATAAGGATATCTGCACTCTGTATTACTACATTCTTCACATATACAATGACATTCATTAATTAGCATTCTGATAAATGTCATACCCGTCTAACTGGGACTCCTGCCAGAGAGCAGATTCACCACAGCATATTGGTATGGCTCTGAACAATAGATAAACTGTATACCTGTCTACGAAAGACCTTAAATTATAACCCTGCACTAGGGACAGCACTAGATTATCGTTATTTACCCACAAGGGAAGAAAAACCTGGTGATATGATCTAATAAGTTGGAACACAGTTTAATGTAATGGATCTGGCTTTAATTTTCCTGACACAGTGCTGAAGGTAAAGTGATTTACAAAATGAATAGCACCTGCCGAATAACTGTTCTTGTTTATCAGAAGTGTTAAGTAAGGAGCCTTGCATTAGTACAGGTTAGATACAGAAACATCAGAGTTTTTAAGGGGTCTGGCCTCTCAAGTGGTATAAAACCCAGCATTAGGGGCCAAGGTTTTACATGCTATGTATGGGGAAGAGCTAGGCACCTCAAAAACCTGTACAAAATGTGGCAAGGACTTCAAACTAGCCAATGTAAAATGCTACGCTAACAATGTCTGTGAACTGCTTCCCTTCCCTGGGCCACTGAACCCTGAACTGGGCTCACACTGTGCCTGCCTCTCAGCTGCTCCAGCCCCAAAATCCTCCCCAGGAGTCAAGAGGCAGAACTGTTCACAAGGACCTGATCAATTTTTCCTCTCAACCAGGTGCTGGTTCTGGTAATGCCAACAGTGGTTCCCTTATTATGTAAGGATGAGTTATTAGGACTCTCAGTTCAGGAAATTGGAGCCTGAGTTCAGTTTCTCTTCTAGAGCCAGAAAGAGCACGACGCTATTGATGCTCTGTCATACCAAGTAGTGTGCCCAGCTTGGGGGAGGGAGAACATTCTGTTCGCTTTCCAAAATAATTTATATACATGCACACACGTATTTATAGCAACATATATAATCGAAATTATATATACTGTGACCACTGAATGTTTGGTAAAGAGTAAAAACTGTTTACAGAGCAGTGTCCAGAACTCCTCACCTCCAATCTAAGTGCGTTTTTCACGAGACTGCACACCCCTTATTGCTTCTTCCCAAAGGGCTTAGCACGCGACTGCACAGTAGATATCATATGGTACAGTTCTGTATTAGCTGTACAACTTTTTCCTGTTAGGAAGCATTTAAGCTGTTTTTGTATCCGGCTATCAAACAATTTTTCACTTACTGATTGCTATTGCTGTACCTTCCAGAGGGTGCCGTAAGCACCAGGAGAAATATACTTTTCTTAATAAGTATTAGGACATTATTTCTAATTCTGTGACTTAAGTATCCCTCAATATCTTTTTTGACTACCAAGAAAGACATCTAAACCAACAATTTGCCCATACATTTTTGTTTCAATGCATGCTGCTGTCTTTCTGTACACCAAATATCTGCAAGTAGACTGTAGTAAAGACATTGATAATAATGACAAACTAGAAAACAGCTTTGGTAGTAAGTAGGAACATATGTAAATACAGAAAAGGACAGCAAGTTCCCAAAATAGTTATCAAATTATAAAAGTGAGTAACTAGCTCTTTCTTCTATTATCTATAGCTTCCCTTGTCCTGCCCGAGTGCATCAGTTAGTGAGCCTCAAAAAACACATAGGGACTTGGGGCATGTAACTACCCTACAACTAGGTCATAACAGAAATAACATTAAAACAAAATGAAAAAAACACAGCCCTAAACTGTCCACTAGAGTAAATAACCAATTTCAGGCTATTTTATTTTAAAGAAGGTTTGGGATGTAGTTCTCAGGTAGGAGAACTGCACAATTGCAATGGTCTCTGATTTTCTGGATAAAAGTGCTTGGGATCCAACAGATCACTTTCTAAAGGCTTAAACCTTTGAAGTATTTTTTTTTTTCATGACTATTCAGTTGAAGAAGTTTGTCCACTGATCTTGAGCAGAGTTAGAGCCCTGCAGAACTGAGGAGAAGAGAAGGGCTGGAGAAACACACATAGTGACATGCTCTCTTGAGTCCCTACATGCTTCTGCATGGAAATGTAATTGGGAGACATTGAAATAACTGCAGATCCCCTCAAATACTTTTCACAGGTTCTGTCAAAAAGTTGGGGAAACCTCTGATTGACTGAAAGGCCATAGCTATCATGGCATGGAAGAAGCACCTTGCAGCTATATAGACAGAAAGGTTTATCAAAGGGTGAGAAAACCCATCCTATTTAAAGGCAATTCCTCATCAATCTTTCATGAGAGAGAAAGAGAGGATACTCTTCTCAACACAAGTCTTTGGGGCTAGGTTATATGAAAGGTCCTAGTAATATTCTTTGGAGACCCATCTCTGTAGTAATTTTTCACAAAAGGTAATTGAAAACTAAAAAAAATTGCAGACTTTCTTATCCTGTTATATTAATGAATCAGAAATGGAAAATATTCATGTGTAGTGCTTGACAAAATATGATTTTTCTAATAGTGATATTCATGGAGTTATTCTCTGTCTACCAAGGCAACACACAACCATGGCTTGATATCAGAACTAGAAGGAAGATATATTAATTCTCACTGAAGAGTAGTGTATTTAGTCCAAACCCAAACTAATAGTTCAAATTTGATTAAGAATACATTTTAAAAACTTTATAGCAGTCTACTAGGAAAGGAATTCTCCTTTGAAAAGAACTATTAATTTGCAATCCTCTTCAGAAGAATGACAATATGGAAATGACAGCTTTCAATTCTCTTCACAAACAGCCAGTCTCACATCATCTGACTTCAGGTCAAACAAAAGGTGATACATTTTACTCCTCTTTGCCCTACAGGATTGGGATAGATTGAATAATCTGCTTGCTATTTCTATACCTGACTGACAGAACAGTCACTAAGTACTAATCAATTATACTTCACAAATGTATTGTGAAGCTGGTTTAAATTAGCTTGCAGAGCTCCATTTCCAGTGATCAAATGGATGCTAGAAAGATGTAATCGTAATTGTACCCATAATTGTTTACAGAGCTGGCAGTTAGTTTGCAAGATGAACAATTTCTAAATTAACTGTACTCATTTAATAGAAATAGACATAGTTGATAGTTATTTAAGTCAGTTAATAGCTAATTAACTCAGTCAATAGACAGATGTATCTAGAATAGATACCTTTCTACCAAAGCTGCCAATAACAATGATATTTTAACTATAAGTCTGTGTTCAAAATAAAACTCCCCTTTACTGCCATTGTCAATATTTAGGTGCTGAATGAAACAACAGCCTTAAAATGCAATTCTGTAGCCATTGATCCTGAAACCTACTGCACAGTCCCAATTCCAGGAGGAATTAAAGGTGTCAGAGTAAAATAAAGGAGGAGCCAATAATATATAGGCAATCATACCTCATGGTTTGGGGTTCATTCTACAGATCACAAGATTTCTGAAAAATTTTGCATCAGACGGGTGCAACAGACAGAAGAGCCAAGCAGCAGCCAAAGTTAAAATTGGTAAAATCCCATGAACCTTACTCTAAAGGCTTTTTCTTGCAAGAAAAAGCAACAGTTGATTTATTTCATTTAGAAAACATGCTGGAACTGATTGAACAGAAGTGTTTTGAACATAGAAGACATAACCATATAAAGGTTTTTTCCCCTTTAGGATAGGCCAGCAAAACATTATTTTTCAGGTGCATTCTTAGGGTTTACTTTCCTTTACAAGGTCACCTTTTATAATTAGTGATAATTGCAATTTTGCAAGTGCTCCATCTATGGAAGTATTCAGAACTGTACAGGCTTTAATCTTGGCACAGCTTTTGCTACCAACTTTCTGCTAAAGAAAAAGACAGACTTTCATATGCTGCCTTCCTCCAAGCTACATTTAACTGTGATCATTGACCTGATTTAAGGATGCAGAGGCTAGACAACCATTTCATACAGAATTATGCCTTCAGCCAGTAAACTGAACATACTGGACACCACAGGTGTGATAAGCTGAGTACTTACATTATCCATCCATGTCCTGACCCTCAGGTGCATTCACACTGTGTAGTCATATAACCTTCCAAATTATCTCTCTGATGTACAGGCCTCTGAACTCAGCAGATCAGGGGCACATGCTTTCTTACAGCAGATCCCACGTGTTCATGCTTAAGTGCCAAGAGTACTTCAAATCTACAGGAGAGGAAGACGCAGGATTCAGAGGCAGCTCTGGCTGCCAATGAGACAGGTTGCACTGCAGCAGCATCCAAGAAACCCTGAAGACCACTTGTGATACTGAACACGAAACAGGAGGCGGCTGCTGCCTGCAAGCACTCTGAATGGAAGCACAATCACAAAAAAACAATAGCTTGAGGAAAATATTTAATTACAAAATTGAGACTCTACCTCGCATTTTGCTTTCCTCATAGTAATAAGCATGTCTAACGCATCTACGTGATCCTCAGACCTGATGATGGCCACATACCATGAATTCATCTGTATAGCTTGACTGAAGCTAACCTGAGCTACAAGGTAACATTCAGCCACATTGCACAGAGCCTCAGGATGAGATAAGAGACTTACCTGGGAAGCATCTTGCTGTGATTAATCTACTTCTGGGACCTGACCTAACCAACTGATATTTACTGAAATATGTCTACTGACCCAGAGTCATTACTTGGCCTGTAATATTAGCCTAGCTTTCAAGTGCTGCTGGTTTTTATGTTTAGAAAATGAAGAATGTGTCCGGTGCTTGACCACACCACTATCTGCGCATAGCATCCAGATAAGCTGCTTCAGAGAAACTAGTGCAGAATGTTGACATTGCTGGTTTAAATTAAAGCATAGAGACACACTATAATTCTAAAGGTTATAATCAATGTATAGAAATACTATATAAGGCTATAATTCTTATAATACTGACAATTACCTTATTTTTCTTGCTCTGATTTGTAGTACTCGAGTCAGCCCTAATCTTCCGCTTCAATAACACTGTATCTCCTAACCTGGTATTAGACCCAGACTACAAACAGTTACAAGGGAAGGATTTAATCTTTAGGTGGATAAGTCAAGGCTCCCCAACAATCCACAGCACAGTCAGCAGGCAGGAGCTGTGTTGCTCTCACATCCTATCCTAAGCCCAGTTAGTAATAGCATTGCTTGTAAAGGAAAGTTATAGCACCTTCATGCTAAAGTACCCTAAAGACAGTTTTGATCCCAAAACAGCCTAAGGCTGAGACGGCATGAAGACGCCGTAATGCTAAAGCCTACTTTGCTCTCTACTCTCCGAAGTTTTTATCATGCTGTTCTGGAAAAGGCAGGGTAAACTTCTAAGGGATTTTTTTTTGTTTTCTTTTTTCCTTCAGCAACTGGGATAAAACTGACATCGTACAACACAAATAGGCCAGGAGAGTGTTTCATACTTTTCTAGGAGCCCAAAATCCACATGGCTCCGAGCAGCAGAGGTACAAAGACAGTACACCAAAATTAAGTACTAGATATAACCTGGCAGTCAAAGTTGACTTGAAAAAGCTTTTTACATCTGCCAATATATCATGGCTCATTGCAGGTGAGCATAAAGAAAAGCTTTTAGGTGTTATAGTAGCACCTGCAGCAAAAAGTTATCCTCAAAGTATGACTCACCTTCACAGTTCCATTCATAACACAGCTAGCACCTACTTCTCAAGTGCACGGCTTTGAGAAAAGCACACGCAGCTACATGCAGCTGAGCAGAACCAGATCACTACATAGCCTGCAGTCAGCAGAGGGCAGTGGAAAGTATTTTCTTCTTAGAAACTTCGTTTCTGAAGGTAATGCTTCTATTATCCTCTGCATTTAGAAACATTTTGTGATGCTTTGTCCTGATACTGATTCTCCCAAGGTTTTATAATGGACTGGGTAGAAAAGCTCCACGTTTTTTGTTTTATCTTATGCCTTCAGGCTTTTGGAAGGTATTAGTTCCTCACCCCTCCTCGATTTTAAATTCTGTTTCATAATAATGGATATTCTGGATAATAAACCCGCTTCAAGCATTTATTTCACCATGTATTAAATAATCTGATTTTAAAAGATACAAAACTTTAGATAAAGAACAGTCCAAGGCTCCTCAGAAATCCATGGCAAGCAATTTCCCCAGTTTGATATTGTCATAGTACTTCTACATGCAGCAGCAGAGAAAGTACTAGTTTAGACAGTCCAGGGGTCATCATCAGCACAGGCACTGCTTGGTTTAGATGTTTGAGCTAAAGTCTCATGCCAGCTAGAACAGCAACTGTTAATTAAAATAGACCAGTTCATCATACTAGGAAATACTTGTAGAGCATTATTTCATGTTATTTGGCCAAATTAGCTAGCTGCATTTAGTAATTTCCATTTTAAAAAAGGACAAATTAAAAAATAGAGTAGTAGCATTGCCTAATCCATGATTCCCATCTCTACTGCATGACAGCACCTAACAACCTGGAAACCATTTTTCTTCAAGCTTCCTCATCATAGTCCATATTGATAGATCATTGCATAGAAGTTACCAGATTTTTAAAATTATTTTTTTAACTGGACAAATGGTTAAAAGGCAAGAAAACAACTCACTCCGCAGCATCCAAATACCATATTAACCCCATTTCCAATAAATATCCTTTCTTTGCTGAAATGCTGTTTGAACATTGAGAAGAACAGAATATTGCTACAGCAAAAGTAAAGATTCGCAGCTAGTTTATTCTTTCTAAAGTAGAAACATACACAACCAGAATGGCCTGAGCCACCACAAACAAATCCACACTCCTGGAAAGAACCGTAACAACTAAAGGGCACTTTGGTTTCTTAGACTTAGAGAAGAGTTACTGTACAGTAAAGAGACTGTCTTAAATGCAGGCATCTGCTTTCTGATAAGCATTTAGCATGTCTTTTATCAGAGGACCATTAACCTTGATTTTATTTATAAGCTGTAGAGGGGCCAAAGAAGGGAAGAAAATCAGAGATGGAAGACAGATGCACCTTGTTGGGAAATAAACCTGCCACCAGCAGCTTCTTAGTGTTACTTTTAGGTCTTCAGTTTCTTTGCAAACCTTTATCCTCTTTCTAGTTCCCAAATGACTAAAGATTTATGGAAAAGCATCTGAACAGGCATTTGGCATCCAAATTCTTGTGTTAAGATTGGCACACTCATTTCTTTCCGCAAACGCCTTGTAAATCACATGAACAAAACTAAAAAAAAGCAACATTGTGACTGAAACCAGATAGCATGTCCTATTAAACTGTATTATAATATTTACAGCCTGCACCAATAAAGCAGTCATAATTAAGAGAGAAAAACTGTACTATGAAAAGCCTACTCCTTTTACTAATCATTCCTGATGGTAGGAATGTGTCCAGTAGTTTTCAGCCAGGACCACAGGTGCTAAGGCTTCTACAGTAGGGACTATGTTAGGGACCCTTACATTGTTATACTATCACTTGCTTGCTATAAACCCTAAATGCAAAGGCAAGCTCTACAGTGTTCTTATTTTTCCTCTAGCTTTTTTCTTGATATCGAGATAGAAAAATTACACTGTGTCTTGCTAAAACTTAGTCTCATTCCTCTGAATTTCACGTGTTATTGATAGAACATGGAGATCATATTATGTAAATTATCTTAACTTGGTGTAGTGGGGTCAGCAAAGACAAATACAATTTCATTTATAATTATCATCAATTCCTGATACCCCAATTTATCTGGGAGTCACAAAACAACATCAAAAGCATGCCTGCCTACTTTCATGAAGTTTTGTGGGTTGTTATTTTTGAGCAGTTTGGGATTTTTTTTTTTTTTAATATTTATATGTGTATAAAATGTCAAACAACACAAATAGCATCTTACAAAAAAAAAAGCTTTGTAAGGATATCAGTTGCTGACAAGTCAATACAGGCTATGAATTCTAATCTTTACAGTATAATACCTCAGTGGGGACCACTGTTGTCTCCTCAGCAGCACTGCAAAAAGCCAAAATTAACTCAGCCTAACCTTTTGAAGTTAAGCAGACAGACACAAGCAGCTCAAAACTACCCCAATCCTGCTAAGTATCAATGTTTGCAGTAGTCACCTCAACATCACGATTTGTTTTCTAGGCATACACACAAATGCCTATGACCTGATTACTGAACATCTAGTTATGAGATCCTTGAAAGGCTTTTCATGAGGAAAGGAAAAAAAATAAAGCTTTGGCATCCTAAAAGTAAAGTTAAAATTAATGAAATGCACCCAGTAATGTTAAGGCTGCTTACAGTCACGAGGCACAGAAAATAAAGGCGAAGGGAGCACAGACAATCCTTCCCATTCTCCATCCCCTTTCCACCACTGAGTGCCTTATGCTCCCTTTGATCAGTTATCAGCAGTCTGATCAGCATTTAGCTTCGCTTTACCCAAATCTGACCTTGCTTATTTTATAGCAAGTCTCTATGAAACTCCTGCAGCTTATGGAGCAGCTCCAGCCAAATAACTTTGCTAGCCGAGAGCTTCGAAGATATACATCACACCCCATGAGTATGCCCTGTTCTGAAAGAGGGTGTAGGCACTCACCTGCAAAGGAGATTCAGAATTACAGCTCCAGAGTTGAGCTTGCAACCCTGTGAAAGAGCTTAGATAAGCACTGACTGGGGACCTTTTTACCAAAGCTTGCTATCTCCCATGCCTACAAATCCTAGAGATTTTGTCTTACTAAAGTTTAGACCATTGTGTCTTCAATGCCAGGATTCCTACAGCCATATAACGATATTGTAACTTTAATAAGCAGGTAAGGATCCTGTATTCAAGGTTATAATGAATTTCAGCTGCTGGCAGGGCTATTTAAAGACAGCTGTTGCAAAGTGCAAATCTGTGGCACTGAATTAGTCCATGATGTCAGCAAAATGTGATTAAAGACTTGGACTTTTTTTTTTTCTTTTGCCTTAACTTTTCTTCATATGCTATTAGTCAGAAGACAACCATAAAAAAAAAGGGGGGGGGGATTTTGAAAGTTATATAGGTTGTTTAGGCTGTTTAAAACTGCAGGAAAGTGCAGCTGAACCTTTTTCACTATGCTAAGCAATCCCATGCCCAAAATAGTCACTGAGAATTAACTGCTTTCCAAGTTCATGGAGTTTGCATAACCATTCACAACTGCACATAATACTTCTCATATTGAAAAAAGGCACTTTTTCATACAAGTATTTTTGACTCTCTAGCTTTAAATTTGAAAGTTTCTTTTGCTAGGTGCTGTCACATTTTCTCCATTTCCAAGCATCTGTAGGGTCTTCACATGTCTGAGTAGGCAAAAGAGTCTCTCAACAGATCTTCTTCATATTTCAGGTGAGGCCGAGAGGAAAAAAAACAGCAGGTTTACCCTTCCCAAATGGTGTAAGTCAGTCCTCAATTTTCATGCCAGCAGCATTTGACATTGCCTTTTTTGGGGGCATTCTTTGGGGACTCTGCTATATAAGAACATAGCTTGCTTTCCCTGCAAGTAAGCGATAACCTCTTAATGCACAGTCTCTGCAAAATCATCCTATTTATCCCAGGAACAGTAGCGAAATTTAAGAGTTTAAATATGGCAACACACAAGTGCATCTCTGTAAACTCTAGAGAGTTTCACAGCACAGCTACACAGCTCTCGCTGGGAATATTCTTGTGTTTCAGGTTATGAACTGCCTGCTGTGGCCAAGCTGTATGGCTCTGAAAGGCTCTGTGTTACAGATTATGACAAGCCCAGGATATGACCTGTAGACAGCAAATGAGAATTCACTAGGGCTCAAGCTTATGGCTTTGGGTTTTTTCTTTTTTCATATTCCCCAACTCTTCCTACTTCACAGAGAAAATACAGTGCATAAAACCAATCTGACCCAATGTTTTATCATCTACTGGAAAGTGCCTATACAGAGGTATATTATAATATATGATTATTCAGAATGGCTCTCATACCCTTGCCATAAAAATGCTAAAATATTAAGACTGTTGTAAAGCAAATTATTTTGTGAGTTACAGAACTATTTGGCACTGGCTCTTTCCTTTGTTCTTGACTCATCTCATCTTTACCCTTGAGTGGTATCTGCTTACCAAGCTAAGCCAACAGCTGTAGCTATACCTTTGGCAGTGAACACAGTCTGGATTTAGATGTCAAGCATATGCATACTTTGCATTTTACTTCACCTCTCTACCACCCTCAGGAACAGACTCAGGGTTCACAGATGATCTTTTCTGATCAGTTACTTGACAAGGTCTTTGGCAAAAATTGATCGTTGACAGTAGAGCAGCACTGACAGTAAAAAGAGCTACAGAAGACTCAGAGAATTGGGTTTGACACCACTTGCTTAGACTCTCTGCCCAACAGATGTCCTACCGTATAGCAAAGTTCAACAGTGTCCTCAAGCTTTTATTACAAAAGGAAAGGAGTTTCACAGTAAATCTCTTTAAGATGCTATGCCTGCTTCCAACACAGATATTTATTTTCAGTAGGCTCAGTTGGCAAGAGTACACTCCAGCCACAGCGTTCAGCCTTGCACCCTTTACCTAGTGCTAGCTGATTCCCCTTCTAGAATATATCCCTATCCACAACACCCAGAGCTGGTGCTTGTATGCAGTAGAATCCACTTAATCCCATATATTTCCAGCCTCAAAACCTATGAGAAAGGCTGGATGGGATATGCCAAAGTAACCAGGATTGCCTTTTTCCTCTCATTTTTGGAATTAGCCTGGCTGACTGCTTTTGTACACTGCAAAGGCATGTGCAGAAGGGGAGAGAAGCAGTCTTTGTATGTGGAAAGGGTTCGCCAGTAGCTGAAATAACTGCTCTTTTTTACAGTGACTAACAAGCAATTTGGTAGCAGGCATTTTAAAGTAGTTGCTATCATTTAAGAGCTCAGTCAGTTGTTAGAGGTAGCCAATATACAGCAGTAATGGGATCTGTGCACATAGTCATGCGAGAGGGCTGATACACACATTCATAAACCCATAGAGAACTATCTGGCAGCATTGCATCCACAGTCACAGTTGCTTACAGTTAGTTTACTGCAACCATGGAGAGCCAGAGCTGCATTGTGCCTTTCTGCGTCGGATTCCTAAATAATTTTTCATATGCACACTGCAGCGAAGAAGATATAGAGAGCATTCCTCTTGTTCCACAAATTTAAGTGATCTGTGTGTGCTTATGGAGTCCATGTATGCATGCAGCCCATTAAACCAAAAATTTGCAGCAGCACTAACAGAGGTTCTTTTTGCACACAGCATTATCAAGTCAGTTTTAAATGGAGAAACATAAAGACTCTGAAGGAATGGCTTTGTACTCAAGTATCTTCATCAGAACCTTTGGGGGGAAGGTTGTAAATAAAACTCATTTTTCATTTCAACAAGAAATCTATCATCCCATTGAGTCATAACAGCATGGAGTGACTTGTTATTTACACACAAACACTTCACACTGAAGCATATTAGTAACAAAGGAGGAGACAAAGCCACAAGCAGCCTCTAATAAAGCAACAAGAGCCAAGTAAGAAGACGTAAGTAAGCCAGTCTACCATGAGATTAAGTCTGTCATATCGTGACTCAAAAAGTTAATTAAACACCTAATTTTTCAACCTAAATAGGGAGGTCCTGCTGCACAGAAGCAGCCTCTGAATGACCCAGACAGCCACATAAAGAAAGAAAGAAAGAAAGAAAGAAAGAAGAGAATACAAGACTATTTCCTCTAACATTTATATTTATTTTTATGAACATAGTTCATAAAAATACTAAAATAATTTTTAGGATAATTCTGCCATTGCAGTATTCTGAGAGGACAGAAACGTACTAACTGTTTCTAAACAAATGTTAAAGGGTGAAGATTTTTATGTCCCACAAGTCATTTGGTACTTGATACAAGAACTGTTTTATCTTAAACACCACAAAAACAACACTTCCTAACACAACACAGGTTGCGCTCTGCTAAACGTTGCCCAACAGCCACTTAACGGTGAAAACCACAGGTCTAGATATCAAGCTGAAGCCTGACCTCCTTATTTACAACTTTATATAACCTATTGCAAGGCATGGGGTCAATTTTACAGTCTTTGTTTGGGTAAAGCTCCCATTAATTTCTAAGATAGTTTCACCTTCTCAGGAAAGATCAGGCCCACTATTTGCCCAGGGAAACATACAGAAAAGGAGTCAGCTTTGTCACAACCAGAAATGAATGCCTTCACTACTAACAAAACCTACAGGAGAAACTCTTTCAAAGGGCTCAACTCCAGATACTAGTTGTTGAGAAACAGTCGAGAGTGAAGGGAAGATGGGTGAAAGCAAGGAAAAACCAGAGCAAAAGGACAGACCAGAGCACTTAAAACCAAACTCACTTTAGCCAACAGCAAGATTTCTGCTCTCCTACTGCCATCAGCTCTTGGTCCAAAAAGGTAGCAAACTCTTCTTCTGCTTTACTTATAGGTTAAGAAGGTCACACAAACACTGATCAGCTGTGCTTCATCAAGATCAGATTTGCCAGTACACCAGTCAGAGCACAGCAACGCCTACCTGCCTCAGGAATCTGACCAGGTCTTCTCTCTTGCTTTTCAGGTGTTTCTTTTTCATGCATTGGGCTTCATCCACCAGAGGTGCTCCTAACCTAACGTCAACAGCACCCTCCCTTCAGAGTCCCCTGCTTTCTTCCCCGGGGGGAGTTCCTGTCACATAATGCTCTCCACCTGCTTCCCCAGCACACCGGCCTCTCCCATCTTTCTGCCAAAGAGGTATCCACAGCTGCCAGAGTGAAGCGAAACTACACATATGTTCAGTAACCTCAAAAGATTTTTCTGCATTTTATGTCTGTTGTAAACCTTTAGGTACCTTTCTAATTAAAGCCACTACAAGCCCCACCAGTGGGATGTCTTCTGAAAAGCAGCAAGCCTTGGGCACATCTGATAGCTATGTACGCAAGCAGCTGAATACTAGCATACAGAAGGGGATGCTTAGGGAGGGGCAGAGAGGATACTACAGAAAGCCTAAACTATATAAAAGCAACCTACATTACCCTTTGTACAGTAACAGTAAGAACAAATAAAACATAGATAATGCTTACAGTGTACGTAGAAGTACAACATCAATACATACAGGCATACTTGAACAAAGTTTAGACTCTCGTAGATAAAAAACAGTTCTCAAACTCACACTGTTGACTGCCTAGAAATTTGTCTTAAAAAATGATCACTTGACCTCTTTCTTGTCATTAGTCTTTCTGGTGTATAAGCCTCTTCCTATCAGCCAGAAACCGCAGTGATGCAGGCTGAAGCTCATTGAAAAGATACAGAATGAAATGATACCAAGAAGGAACTGTAAAAGACAAAAAAACCCAAACAGATCAAGTCACTGTGACCAAAATAAAATCTATAAAGCAACAGATGAACTATAATAATAAATCATCTATCACTGAGACCAGTCAAGTATGCATATTTGTTGGAGGGAAATAAACTTTATTACAAAGGACAAAGCATCTGTGATGTCTTCCAGAAGCCTGAAGAGGAACTCTACCTGAAGGGCTTCCCAGAAGAGCTGCATGGAGCACCTTGGGGAAATACTGACAGTGAGAGCTTTAGAGAAATCAAGACAGAATTGCATGCAAGACTAAATCAACACATGGCAGTCATCAGCAAAAGCCCAGCCAGCTCCCAGCTAGGAAAACATGCCTTATCCACAGGTTATAGAATAAACACAGATGCAGCAAAATGAGTCACCAGAGGAAAACAAAAATTTAAATTGGAGGCAAATGAAGCTTTTTGCACATGCATGACAAGAAATCCATTGAGCAAAACTAATTTTATGTCTATGCTGGAATAGCTATCTTGCATGTTAAAAATAAAAAGACTACAATAGTAAGAAGGGAAGGACCATATAGCCTCAGATTCTAAAAAAAAAAAAAAAAAATCAAAAAGCCCATCCAAATAAAAAGGAATGTATATTCCAGAAATTTATTTCATAAAGCAAAAATATTAAGAAAAGAATAAAAATAATTCAGCATTGTCAAAAACAGTGTGCGAGGAAAAATTATGGTGCATATAAAATATTCATATTTCTTTTATTCATTTCTAAAAAAGTTAGGTTCTTTTCACGGAACCTTATGTTAATGTATTTTATTTTCTACTTACTGCAGGCTAAGAACATACGATGGTCATTCAATGCACCTCAGCTGATAGACAGTAGCTCATTAACCCACAGTAACTTGACTGTGGGTCTAGTATGCATACTGCATCTTTTCACACCAGTAAATCTTACTTTGTTTCAAACGACAAATCACAACTAGTGTCACCCCATATCTTGAGGCATACAGAAAACAAAAGGTTTCCAAAACACATAAATACATGAGGAAAACGTAATATATATTAAAAAAAAAAAGAAAGAAAAAACTTCTCACATCATAATTATTTTATTTTCTTTTTAATGAATAGCAGAATCGGTCATGGAATCAGATCCTCATGCCACTTGGTGCTCTGCAAACATGGAGTGAAAAGCCAGGTTTTGTTCCAGAGAGCATAGTTCAAATATTAATCAGGCATCTTCTGAAATGTGTGTTAAAGATAACAAATATTTTCATAAAGGCTTAAGTACGAGGGTTGTTTCAGAAGAATGCAGTGTGAGATGCGAGTGCTTCATGCACAGCAGATCCTAACCCCGTACTCTATCAAGGGAAGTGAAAAATGTTTCCAATAATCTGTGAACATTTCTGCTATAAAGTAAACAGGATTTATAAATTCTTTGAAAATTAAGAAAATAACCTACAGCTTCTAGAAGTTTTTTTTTATACTGTTATGATTTTACATCAATTTATCTCCCCATAATAGCCTTTCTAGCAAAAAAACCCTATTCACAGTGTAAGAGCCAACTGTTTCCTACAAGCCAGTTCTGCAAAAATAACTACTGTCAGGGGGCAAAAGAACTGTTTCGAAGTCAGGAGTTACAAGTGGGTTACCCTGTGTTACTATATGGCTTTAAGAAGTTGCTCAATCTTTTGGTGGACACCTTACCACTTATATATGCTGATTCTTGGTTATCCAACAAGAGAGGGAGCTGAATAAATATTTTGAAAAAAATGGAAATATTTTAAAAATATTTGAAAAAAAATATTCTGCTGTTCTCAGACAAAAGGGGACACATGGCCAGATATTCAGAAATATACATGGGTATATGTATACTTACGTTTGTGTGCATTCATGCTTTATGTTTCGTAAATTCAAATACTGCATACTTTAGAAATCTAAATAAAAGAAAAATACGTAGTTTGTATAGGAAGTGAAGGAAGCTTTTAACTCAATACGTCACTTATTTTAAGAGATGTAAAATCGCAACCAGTGAATGAATATAAGAAGAGAGAGTATTCAGTTAGGCATGGATAGCTGGGCCTTACAGAAAAGTCTGTCTTTTTATATGGTAATGTGTAGTGGTGTAGGCAAGGTTGTAGTCTTGATTTTGGGCGTGGACCCATAGGAGTTGCCATGCATTCTGTTACAAGGCTGCTCTGGGTTTTAGAGTCTTTCTCTTTTGTTTGTTTGTATTTTAAATGGGTTAAAAAAAAAAAAAAAAAGACAGACTTGTTTGGGGATATACTTGCAACAACAACAACAAAAAAATAGTTGAGAAGAACAGTAAACGCTAGTTGCTAAGCAATACACTTTTCATAGTCCAGATGGAGTCCCATCCTGCATGGGAGTCTTACTGTTTCCCTTTAAATACTGTATAATAACATCAGTTGCAAACGTACTCTCCAAATGGCACCCTGTGATTTTGCGAAGCGGAGTGCCCGATTCACCCTCGCTGAAGTCATGAGTGCTGCCTGAGGAAAGCCTGGCTGTCAGGCAGTTCCTGCGCCCAAGCCATTCAGCAGTTGTCCCGTTAGGAGCTCATTGCATTTATGGGGATAGGCAATGCATGTGTAACTGCTCCGGGTTTTTTTGTCTCTCTGGCAGGTGTGGAGGGGAAAAAAAAAAGGGACAGAGCTCCACTGGTTCTTGCCTATGCACTGCCTGCTGGAATAATCTTTCTTGCCACCTTATTTCCACTCAGGGCAAAAACAGGAAAAAAACCCCCCTGAACACGCACGCACACAGACACAAACACAAGCAAACTACACAAACAGGGAAAAAAAGGAGAAAATCAGGAGTGGCAAACCAAGGATCCATCACAGTTCAGCCTTGTGCAGTGCAGGCAGGACAGCGGGGAAGCGTACAGCCCCCAGGTTCAGCCTGCTTCACCAACTTGCTTCCCAAGTTGAGGATGCCTCCAAATTTGCTATTACAGCTCAAGCAGAACAGAATAGACCATGCTTATGTACTTGCACAAACATACAAGAAACTCCCTTCCAATCACCTTTGATAACGTAATTTTCTGAAATATTGATTAGTATTATCAAGTTTCCAAGCAGATGTACCAATAAACAAGTTAAGCTGAACAGTCAAGTATTTATTTACTGACGAGTTTCAAATTTCCTGAGTATCGCTCATACAAAAATAACTATAAGACTTAAATATCACAGTGTGTTATTGCTGTGAGATGATGTGTAACAGCTGGCAATCTGCATTTTCCGGGTATTAAATATTACAGAACAATGTTAAAGAACAAACATACTGTTCTCATAGGGCCCGATTCAGGAAAATGAGAAACTCTGGCTCCCACTGTCTTTGCTGGGAGCCAAGAGAATTAATCTCAGAGGAATGCTTTGGAAGGGTGAGCTTCAAATTAGATTATTTTTTTATTATTATTACGTTCTGGATCTATAATAAGCACAGCTGTTTACTTATGTGCTAGCTATGTTTAAAAAGACATTAGAGGTTAAAATCTAATTTTCTAATTTCGATAGTATGTGCAAATGGTCTTGCTACTGCCAAAAAGTCATAGCGTGCCATAAAAATCCATAACCTTCTTCATCTCTGTTTTCATAGTGCACATGTATATTAGAATGTATAAATGTGCTCACATTCAGAAGCAGCGATAAGCTTTTTGAAATGTCTACTCAAAAATAGATACTGTAGCTGGATGCATATCATAGCCAATGAAACATATTTGAAAAGATTATATGGTATTTTGCTTGCTTTCATGTTTATCAGGTATTTTGCCAAGTGAGTCTATGTTATACCAAGAGCAAACCAGGAGGAGTTTTGCCTTCCTTCCAGTTTCCTTCCATTGCTACGCTCATTCAGAAAATGCATTGCTGCCACTTGTAGCCCCTGCAGCTAGGTGTAGAGCAGTTCCTTACCGTAACAGAGTAAAGGCATCAGAATAAGGCTTGTTTTTCAGAAAGGGGGTATGTTGTGCCACAAAAAAAGAAGAAATGAATGTCTCTTAATTTTCCTTTAGCTTTATCCCATTTTCCTTATTCTGCATGTTGTGCCTGAATGTGTTATAGTTTTGTTGTTAAAGAAGGTAATTTAGTGAATGTGTATTGTTTGTCTTTTTATCATTAGAAACAATTCAAGCAATTGGAGGAACCAGAATTTATTCTGTCGTTTCTGCTGCAATTGCTGGTCTTCGTCAAGTTATTGATTAAAAAAGATGTTTCTTCACTTATAATTCTGTTACACTTTGAAGAGCCTGTAAAGGGAGTTTGGATATGAGCTCCTCTTTTTTGTGAGCTGCAGGGGTATCTTTGTTGGATTTTCACCCTTTGATAGATGTGCCATTTTGTAAATATCATGATCTGTGTTTATATTACTGTGTATAGTACGTGTATTTATGTGTAGATATACAGTTGGTAAAGCCCTAAGTTTCTGTTATAGGAGGGTAAAATATAACAAACATAAATGATATTATGCAGCACTGATAGGGACAGCCTTTGAACGTTCATCATTTAACTATGGAAATAAGACTTTTTAAAGGATTAATTATGCCATTTTAGCTTCCTTGGTGTTGTAACATTTCCACTCTTTCAGGACTTACGAACGCTTTATTTTTGTCTGATGCCAAAAGCAACATCACAGAAAAGTAAAGAAATACGGAAGTGAGTGGGAGAGTGACCTAATGTGGGACCATATATCATCAGAAAAGGAAGAGAGATAAAGCAACCCTTATTCCACGTGCATGAGCATGCTTAAGCTATGACATTATTCTCACTTATGTGCCTTGTAGGTAGAGTGATGGCTTCAGAGCTGGGCTGGGCAGTACCAGGACATAGCAGTCAGTGTGCAGCTCATAGTGGAGCCCATAAGGAAATCGAAAAGGGAAGGGCTTTAAGGCAAGAAGGACAAGGGGAGAAAACTGCAAAGGGTGTTAACAGAGGACATACTTTCAGAGAATATCAGTAACCCGTAATGCAGTCAGAGGCCTGGTAGAAGTGAAGTACATAACTACGTTATAGCCATGAAGAACAGGGGCTGAGCTCAGCCAGTCTTGGAACACCGTGCTTGGCAATCTGCTCTGCAAGACGCTTAGTGACTTCACTGGAGTTATTCGGGGCTCAAAATGGTTTTCAGTATGAGCCCACATTCATACTCAGAGAAAGAGGCCCAAAAATAGTCAAGTCAAACCAAAAGGTGCAAAGGAAACAGAAAAGGGGAAAGAGAATGGCATTAAGATGATCTTTGAGCACATTAGTATTGCGTTTCACAGCTAAAAACTTACAGAGTGCAGAACTCGGAAGCAAAATAGAGCACTGACACACATGGCAGTCTGAAGAATTTAAAGATGGGTATTGGGAACTGAGAGATGGGAATTAATTCCCTTGCTGCTGAAAGCTGAGTGCCATTCCAAAGCGGCAGAAAAAGAGGCACTGCAAATGCAACATCAAGCATTTAAAAAACCTGATATCATGCCATATTTCTACTCAAAACATGGTGAATGCCTTAGTGTGACATCAAAGGAAAAAAAGGAGGGTAATGTTATTACAAAGGTTGGTTCGAGGCTATCTTATATTAAAAGTCTTGAAGTGAAACTGAACACACAAAAATCCTGGGCAGCAGAAAACATTTCCCAACGACTTTTATTTGTCTGTGGAAATCATGGAGACAAGGCAGAGTGAAAATGTCTTCATCGGAGTTCTTTAAAGTGAACATCCACCAGGGGGAAAAACATAGGCAAACACAGTGGATTCCCTAACAGATAAAAATCTATCGTATCAAACACATGCAATAAGCAATGAAGTCTAACTTTTGGTGCTCTTCCATGTGGAGACAAACACACATTCATGTGGAAAGTCCTTGCAGCTTCAGACCGACGGTCTAGTAAAGTATAGCTGTGGATTTAGTTTAACATTTTTGTCTGTCTTAGAGTTCCAGCCACCACCTAATCCTACTGGAGGGGGAAGATGGTTAGGCTGAACCGAATTCCCTTCTTAAAAACCCTCTCACCCTTTGTTATCCTTCTTCAAAAAACTTCAGGAACACCTTTATAAGTTTTGAGATCTTTAGAAGGTTGAAGCTCTGTAAGCTCCATTGTACTGAGGCCCCTTTTGCCAAACCATTCAATATTGCCTCTGTTTGCCTGACTCTGCAAATATTGCTCTGTTGTCTTCTGCTTAATGTTTAGGTCAGGAGCCATTTGGGCAGGAATTCCCTGTTTTGTAAATACTTCTACAAACCTAGTACAATTTGGTCCTACCCCAGACTAAGGATTTTAGATATGGCCATAATTAATAGTAAGAATGAGAGAGGCCAGAATAAAGAAGCTGTTCTCCAATAAAGCCATGTCACTCTGAGAAGACATTAGCAAAGCAGTAATTGGGTTTTCTGAATAATTTTCACTTTATCAGTAGAAAGAACACAGAACCATGCAGTACTTTACGTGCTAATACAGTCCTTCAGACAAGCTGTAAAAGAGATGAAGCATCTCATTGCTGGAAAATAGTTATAATTTAAGACTTACTTATGCCAGACAGAAATACGAACACTCATTTCTCCGCAAATGTAAGAAGATACTCAAGATTTAGAGCTATTACTTGCAGTTGTTTTAACAAATTTCCAAAGCTGGGGGAAGGGGGGGAGATAAAAATAACTGCAATTGTAGTTGGTTTAAAAAGTGTAAACTGATATATTTTTTTCCCCTAATTTATAACTGTGTAAGATGTTGGCCATGAACATGGAAAGTAAAAAAAGTTGTGCAAACTGACATAGCTTAAATGAAAACAAATGCCAATTCATGTCAATGTGCAGGAAAAAGGTATTACAGCTAGAAGAATGTGAAAGATGTTCTGGTGAAAGGAAGTGATGAGCAGAGGGAAAAATGACTGCTCACTAGCGTCCTATACCGTGCTACTCTCAGATTTAAAAAACCAACCTCTCATTGAAGCTTAAAGTAGCAATAGCTTTCCAAGGGTTTAAACTGTTTGAAAAGCTGGCTGTAGTGAACACTGTTAGAAGGCACAAGGTGCACCGGAGGGGTTTGCAGTAAAGCCAAAACCAAAGTAGCTTTCAAGATCAATCAGAAACTGCTGTTTCAGGAGCTGTGCTAGAATTAATGCCAAATAAAATGCATGCTACTCCACAGAGATTTTAATGAACCTGCTTGGAGGCAACAGAATGAAGGTGCCATTGGCATGGAGTAACATTTCAAAATAACCTGGAGCAGGTTGCTTAAAGTCCATTTATAACAAAACTGAACAAAACATGAAACAGGAGCAGAAACTGGGAAGAGGTTAATGAAGTTCTGTAAGCAGCATCAATCGCTTCCTAAAGCACACAGAGAAAACAAACTATGTTCAAAATTTTTTTAAAAGCACCACGCATTAAAATCCTTTGAAAAGGAGGGAAGTTTGCTCAGCTCCTTTGAACAACTTTAAGCATTTACATTCAGTAAACATCTAGAGAAAAATTCTAGTCAAGCCCTCCTGTCCCTCCAAGCTAAGTTCTTTGGTATTTGTCTCTCTCTTTTTCTTCCCCATCCACCCCACACTCCTTTTCATCTGTCTTTCACTTTCAACATACCACTTGGGATCAGTACACAGCAACAGCTGCCGTGTTTCTGCGTAACCGTGCTGTGCCAGAGCTAGTGATGAGTTTATTCCCCCCTATGCCGGAGCAGCAATTCCAAGGCATTCCTCATTGCAGTTTTTTTGTGTTAGGAGACTTTCTCGCTGCTCCTGGAATCTGAAACATGTTTCAGTCAACTATGTCATAATTAGAAATTACACTCTGATTGCCAGTACATTTTTCAAGCATCTCAGCATTTGGAAAGTGGATATTTTCAAAGCCAGCACTGGAGAAAAAGGGGTGCTTCTCTCATCAGCTATAATATATTTGAATACTCCTTTTTTTTTCTACTTATGCTGTATGCATCCTGACCCTAAGAGGAAATGACCATCATCATCTGACACTTGCAGAGCTGAGCTGCTGTTGCTAGGATGAGAGTGCTGCTTGTTTGACCTCTAAAGATTGGGCCAGGTTATTGCTCTGGTAGTATTAATTAATGGTGATGAGTTCCAGTTGTACCAGAGACAATGAATGCTGGATCCTGGCACAGTCCTTGGCATAGCTTCTTTGTAGTCGTGTCTCCCAATGGGATGAGACTGCAGCTGAACTAGTGAAAGCATGGGAGAAAAATCTTAGAGGAAGAAGAAAAGCCAGGCCATAAGTTCTAGCTTGTTAAGCTACTGCAAACTTTCTGGTGAAATCTTAGCTTTTCCAATGGAGACTTTTCAGGAACTTATTTTTATTTTGAGGAGAGTCTCTTTCCTTTTTTTTTTTTTGCGGGCAACTAGAGTGGATGACATTAATGCATAAGGTATGGTACTTCACCAAATATGTCGTTCTGATGGAACAATTTGTTTTAAAACAGTTTGGTAGTTAGATTTGTCATCCCATTGGTAACTAAGATGATGTCATCAGTTTCAGACACCGAAAGGACGTGTAATATACTTGAAACAAGTAGAGAACATGTCCACACTTCAGTTCTATTTTCTATTCAATTTTTTTCCTGGTAATTTTGAACCAAGTGTTACAAGGAAAGAATGCATTAGAAAATTCCAATGTATCGATGTTATCATCTTACCCAAGTGAAGTGCATAAACAAACAACTCTCAAGTGGCAAAAAAGGTAAATTAAATCTTTGAAAGTCTTTACTATTTGGCACTCACATTAATAACAACACTGTTGATGACCATTATGAATGTCACTCATCGCCAGTTCTTACTGCCCTCCTGTATCTGAACCTAGGCTAGCTGAGTTAACGCTCTTCCTGAACAGTAAGAAATTACAATAATTGATCTGTGCAGCTACTCACGCCTGACTGAACATGGTAGGGATGAACGCGTTTGGAGCAGCTCACACATAGCTTGTTTGGTCAGACAAAGGGAACCTGTTTTGTTAGTTTTATGCATAAGGAACACTTAACTATAAACAGGGAAATACCCCCAATAGCAAACATCTATGCTCTTGGCTATACCTGGCAGACCCCGGGGGTGGCAGCGGCGGTGGTCATGGTGTGTGGGGGGGGTTTCATTCTTTTCTTTCTCCTGCTTCTGTAAGCTTTTCAAAGTGCTTTCATGAATTACGGTTTGAAAAGTTTCTGGGGTATTTGTGTAGCCCCCAGCAAAGCTGTGGGAAACGGCCATTTCTGGCAAGCAGGTAAGTGTACCAAAGCTATGAATACCCTCAACAACAATAAATTAAGCACAGCTGAAAATCGTCATCCTCTTTGTGTTTAGATTCATATCAAGAAATCTGTTTCTGTAGACGAGACCAGGAGGAACAAAAATGAGCCTAATGCAGAAACATTATGTGTGTGATGAAAGAATAAGCAACTGCCAGCAAAACATCATTTCCATTTCCCGCTTACTTTCTTTCAAATAGTATATACAGACATAGGTCTTGTGGACCAGCGAAAGTCACAAACAGTGATGCTGAAGATGTACATGGTATAAACAAAATCTTTCAAAAGAAACACTAGGCTGGGTGATATCAGGTTTAGGATCTCAACAGTCTTTCACCAGGAACCTCAGGGACTTCAGGACTAGGCTGCATAGGCCTACTGAGAGAAACATTCATTATTTATGACCTTGGAGAAGGATAAACATAAATAAAACACTGACAAACAAACAAAAAGCTCAGCAGAAATTATACCATGTGGTTTTACTACATTGGGAGTTTTAGTTAATAAAGTGTGGGGGGTTTTTTAGCAAGAGTGTACCAATTTAAAATAATAAAACCTAATGAAAAATTAACAATAACATGAAATGTTTCAGTAATGTTCCCTGTAATGGCTGTTGACATGGGAAATAAATCATCAAAAGGATTTCTGAAGAACAAATTTAACAAAGAAATATGTAATAAGAGTGCCTTAGATAGCTATATTCAGTACATAGACTTAAAATGTAATTCTACATTCTCCCACATTAAATATTTAAATTCTCATAAGGAACAAAGATTGTGGGACTAACTCTCTCTCTCTTCAGGCATATTACATTTCAAAGCAAGGATGTCCTTAGGATCCAGCTAAAGCCTGGATCTGTGACTGTATTCTATTGTTTGGCCTCAAACTAATTGTAGCAGAAAATTAATTATGTCCAACATTTCAAACTTAAGTTTTTAAAAAGCAGCTTGATCCTGAAGGGCAGGAGTTGCTCAGCATGTTACATATTGAAGCTCTAAGTGGCCTGATTTTTCAGAACTGCTTGACTCGTCTAACACATTAGCTTTTGATAGAACCAGATGGTGTTTAGGTCTCAGTATTTCAAGGCACCTTGACACAGATCCTTAAATGCATTTCTGTATAATTCAAACTGATTTTTAATACCTCTGAGGGTCTTGCCCCTGGGTACATAATGGCATGTATTAAATGTAGACACCAACATTTGGAAACCACAGTCTAAGCATTAAAACTGTGTGTATGACTGTGTCTGTGTAACACGTGTGCAGGACAAACACAATTTGAGGAGTAGAGAACAAAGGAAATAGGTCTTTTTCTATAGATCTAAAACACAAGGGAAAGATTATACTAAAGTTCTGGCCTATTTTTTTTTTTTTTTAATTTTACAGTCTGTGACTTGTAAAAGGACTCCAAGGTTAAAAATCTGCTTAGTTATTTCTAGGTGAAGATTTCAGGGGTTTTTTTCGGGGATATCAGGTTGTGTATAACAAATAACTTTTATAACAAATAACTGGAATGGTGAAGGAAAAACAAGGAGAGAAATCCTATGTATATAATAGATTACATTTTATTTTTTATTACCCAAACTACACAAAAAGCCTGAATTTTAATAATTAAAAGCAAAAGAGCTTGAAATTAGGACTTGTTGACTTGCCACGGTAGAGTGCAAGTCTTCTGGAGGATTTTGTTTCCAAAAGGTGGGCAAATGTTGCGTGGGAAAGTCTCAGTTCTTTCACAAAGCTTATCTCTGCAAGGTGGTTATGCCGAGTATTCTCTGAAAGGACCGACGTGAAATATAAATGTCCTGTCCTTGACTTGTATTGAAACTATGACACTTTATGAAGTTTATCACAAATGCAAATGTTGCTTATACCTTTTGCAGAGTTTGAGGCTTTTATGAAGATATTTATAAACTGTGAGATAAAAAATAATGTCAATTACAGCACCTGCTTTGTAATTGAATCTCTTCTTCTTTTATGTAACTGTTTACCTCAAATATATTTTTCCAGACCTCTTTGGTTTAATATTTGCCTATATAACTTGACATGCTACTGTCTGAATTTAAGTAAAGGTATCAGTGAATTAATGCTAAGGTCAAAACCAGAACAATCTATGACATCCACCATCTACCAAAAATACCCTATTAATCTTCATTTTCTTTTGTGTGCTACACTAGTCCAAATATCTTCAACAAAATGACTCCCCCTCCTTCACCCTGCCGTGAAATGAGCTGTATGACCTTTACAGCCCTACTAGGGATAGCGTGTACAGGGAAAAAAAGTAAATAGAAATAAAAAGTCCTACTGCATTTTAATTCTTCTATTGGCCTTTTAAACACTCCGTCTTCAAAAATGGACATGAGTGAGTGTCAAGGATAGCAATTTCCCCAGCAAGCTGTATTATTCACAGCGTTGCAGATTGTGTGACTCCTGCTTTTGTTACAAGCAGATATAAAGAGCTATCATTGAGTTTTATTTTGTGGTTTTGTTGTTGACATTAAAAAGCAAGGAGGAAACAGTAGATTGCAGAGGAATCAGGATAAAGCAGCAACGTGTGCAGAATAGCATGCTGAACTGTAACCAACCCCACCATCAGTGCAACATCCGAGGCAAGACTTGGCATGCAATAAATGTCTCACAAAAGTATTTGTTGTCAGTAGGATCCTCTAGTGGCCCTGAGTGGACAGAGCAAGGAGAGCTCACCTCCTTGTTGGCTTCTCTGCTAAAGCAAATCCAAATGCAGAAAGGCTGCTTGGGTCTCAAACTGTCTCAAGCAGATTTCAAGGCTGACAGACTGGCTGTATTCAAACTTTTTTTCCTTTCTGGATCTTTCTGGATCCTTTTGGCTCTGTGAGCATCTTACTTCTCCAAAGAACTCTGCTAGAATAACTTTATTTAACCTCATCTTTTACTCTCAGACTAGTCAGAAAGTATTTTACATTTTAAAAAAACATGTCTTCAACTTGTTAGTTACTCAATATCCTAGCAGGAGAGAATCCATTGCCTTATTTTGTTTTCATGAACCCAATTTCTTTAACCATCTGTGTATTCATGTGGGGTCATCTCCTATCAGATCTGACTTTTTATTGAAGATACAGGCAATGTAAAGGCATTTTACAATGTTTATCCATTTAAACTTACCATCGAAGCATCACAGACATAAACAGTACGTTCTTCCGAAATGTAAAGATTAATGTTTATACAGAATGCCCTGCAGAGCATGGAGGTTTTAAACTAACACCTACTTTGTTTTGAAGGAAAATTATGGAGGCACTTGGTGTCTCACTGTAGAGGAAATGAAGTAGTTGACCTTTTTTAGGCTGTTCAATGTGATCTTTACTGTGAAGTAATAATGGTAATGATAGCAACGATGACAACACTTGCTGATTTGAGCTACTCAGAATAATGAGGAAAAAACATGTCCTTAATCCTACCTTATAAGTAAAAATGAGCTGTTAATCCTCACAGGATCCTTCTAGTATACAATCAATAAAATTGCAACTGAGTTTTTAAATTTAAATCCATATTCCTCAAAAAAAACAACAGACAAAGTAAACAGAAGAGCTAATTGTACTACGGAGTATCTGCCCAAGAATGCCTCATTCAAACCAACTTTTAGAATTAATAAATACAGCAGTATTATTGAATTAAATACAATTCAATCTTATTTAAAAATATGCCACATTTGAATTGTTCTGACTCTCCTCTCATGGAATTGATAAAAAGAATTCAAAGCAAAGGGTTCACTGTAAAACTGGAGACAGGCCAGAATCAGGCCCTTGTCTCTATGCTCCGCAGCCATACAACTGATTACACGTATTAGACTCTGCAATATTTTTTCAATAGAGCTTGGTGAGACACTGAAACCTGGCCTTTGCAAAGTACTAAAAAAGCACAGTAAGGAGGAGTGTTGAATGAGCAGAGAGATGGATGACATGAGTTGACAGGTCTTTTCAGCTTTTACCTTGTTATCTTATGGTCTATCAATAGGGAATGGAGAGAAATCCAATGACTTTCCCAGCCTGAGGATGTTGTTGAATATCGGACTCCTTAAAAAAATCACCAGTCTTTAAGGTGTGATAAGCTAAAGTCACAAAAGGATTTCACTGTTGCACTTGCTTGAACTAATTATTATACCAGTTGCCAATTCTAAATTTGTTCTTTTCTGACTAAAATAGCTCCTCCTTCTTCAGCTAGGGAAAGAAAATGTATGGGGTAAAATTCTGCTTGCTGAAGTCCACTGCGAAATTAGACTTCCCTCCAACAGAACCATGAGTTCCCAGCAATGATGTCAAAAGGTCTTCTGTTTCTTAAAAAAAATCTTAAGAGCTTTTTTTTTCTAGTGTATATTTTTATAGCTTCAATATAGCTTCAGCTGAGCTGCCTTGTACACATGAACATCAATTAGGCTATATGTAAACTGAAAACATGTTTCTCATCTTTTAATAAGAAAAGCAGTGATTATTTATACACATTGTAGGTTTTCCTTTACATGTTGCTTAATCCTGGTTGTATTGAGAGGTGAAGTGAGCTGGATTTTGATGGAAGAGTGGGCACATGGGGAACGAGATCTTCTCAGTTTAGGCTTCTACTGCCAATGCTTTCTCTGCATCAAAAGGCCATCCATAGGTATTTTGATTAAAAAGAGAATCTGGAATATGGCCTATTCAAAACTTTATAAACCAATCAAGTTAAACTACTTAACAACTGCAAAGAAAGCGAAACAAGATAAAATATGATCAAAACAGTCCCACTCAGGAGTGACCATTCTACTGTATTCTGAATAGGCAAAAGGCTGATATAAGGGGTATGTAGCAGTCAAAGTTTGAAGCTGGAGGAAATTAAGGCAATGCCTTAAATTGATACATAAATACATAATGCATGTAAATTACTTACCTAAAGGTGCAACCTAAGACAAATACCTTTCTATGGACATTTTAATCAAAAATTACACTGAAGTCTTTTAACTGGACTGGCAGCCTTGAAGAAATTTCCCTCCATCTACATGTCAGACAAATTATTCCCCTAACAAGAAACAATTCCTGTTCAATACCGTCAATTCCATCTGCTCTCAGAACTGGGAGAGCAGCTCTGAAGCATCTGGTAGCAACATTACTTGGGTATTCCCATGGAGCCAAATCCAATCACCACAAGATTTTTGTATTGCAAACTGCAAACCAGGCATCCTCAATACATCAATGATTTACAGGCTTCATGGCCACGTCCCCAGCTGGATACATTGCACCACATAGGCAATGAAATGGACCCTTTTGAGATACAGCACCAACAGCTGATATTTAGAAGGCTGGTACAATAGATCATATTCAGCATAACTAACAACCTGACTGGGAACTGAATGTCATTTATACGTTATTAAAATGCCACATAGCAAACATTTGGCATAACTCAGACATGGAAGGTTACATACCAACAGAAGCAAGCTTACGTAAATGTTTGTATATTCTCACTCTTTTGTTTGTTCAGCCTTTCAAAGGCTGAATACCATATCACTCACTCACAATACTCATTAATTACTTATTTCCTTGATACTTGTTATAATTTTGTTTTTCTTTGGTGATGGATTCATATATACACATCTTCTTTTTTTTTTTGCTTTATTATCTTGCCTGGAAGACTAACAGAATAATAGTTACAGAAAGAATACTGCGATTTAATGTAAGAAAACAGATGGTTATTTAAAATTACTTAGTTCTAATGTTTAATGTTAAGAAACATGCTTAATAACCATAAATGTGATGCTAATTAGGCATAATTTATTCATGTATCCCTCTGAATCATTGATGACAATTTATTTGAGAAAACTAGGCTCCTCTGCATGTTAGTATATTTATACGCTATAAAACCAAAAAGATTTTAAACTGCGTCTATTACTATAGATCTATTTTTACTCTTATTCAGAAGAAAAGAATGACAATTCTGTCTTAGCTTGAAAAAATTTCTGCTGGTAAATGAATTTTTTAAACTGGCAAAAGAATTGGTAACTCCAAACAAAACCTAATTTTTGACAACATAAGACGATAATTCAATGTACATCTTTACGTCCATAGGAATATAGACCTGGACTGAAAACTCTTTCTGCTAAATAAAGCTACATTCACATGATCTTAAAATAAAAAGATAGCCAGGCTACAAATGTATTAGCAGTTTAATTAGACATGTAAGAGCTATGTACAGCACTGAATAGCATCTCTTTTCTGAAAACACCTGTACATAGCAGTAGTTTAAATTATGTTCCTTGGAATGCATTTCTGTAAAATCTTTCCACAATTAGCCACCCCACGTGTAAGAAATGCAATGACAATTGGACATGTTATCCCAGCTTATATGTATTTGATAGCTATAATAAACCAAAACCAAGCTTCATCTTCCCTCAGGTGTCTGGATGGGCTAGTATCTGCAAATACTATTCAAGTGAATACACTATTCATAGTATATTCAAGTGAATATACTATTCATAGTGAAATACTATTCATAGTGAACTATTCAATATGAATACATATTCAAGAAGTCTAGAAAACTCAATAGGAAATAAACATCTAAAACATCTGTTCTTCCTGGATTCTGTTTTCACATACCAGTAAGTGGTTCTGAAAGTCTATTTGAAACAACATGCTTTATATCACAGCCTTGTGTTGGTTGCACTGTATGTCATCTAATAGCCTTGAGGATCTTTGGTGGCATTACACTATGAAGCAGGCATTTTTGTTAAGGCCATTTTTCTCCTGAACTATTAGGTACTTATTTCACATCTCCAAAAGATTTGTGACTGATAAGAAAAGAATGGAAATTACTTCTTCTGCCAAAGCAAATAGTTTTATACAAACTTCGTGTTTACTATGAGGTAACCAAGGGCAAAACCACAGAAGCCTTTTCTCCTCAAAGGAATTGAAGTCCAGCAACGCTCTGTATTGCTAGAGCTGTTACTAGCGTAACAAAGTCTTTACTGTATGACTCAAACAGGGCTCCAGAGCACATGGAGAAGTCAGGGAGTCCAAGTATGACTCAGGTTTAAAGTGTCAGTGGAGCTTCACAGAGAGATAAAATGACAATAGTGATGAAGTATAAAAACAAAGGAACAAACCAGCTAAAACTGTTAGTGGGTCACAAAGCATGTATAAGGCAAAGAGCATTAGAATTCTGACCATTTTACTACAAAGTTTCCAAGTGGGCATCTTTTGCTTTTGAAAAACAAAACAAAAAAACCTCAACCACGCCACCCCCCAAAAAAACCTCCCACATCCTGGTTTTTCTGTTCTTAACCAGCCCTAGCTATTTCTTGGCACCTGGTGAAAATGAACCTAAACTGTAATGAACAAAGTTTAAGAAAGAAGCTCAAAACAACTATCTCTCTAAAAACCTACTGTTGAGAAAGTCTAGGAATACAGAAAATGCACAAGGAGAGGAAGAAACTCTTCATCGTCATAATCTATCTATCACTAGCAAAAAGCCATGGTGTGAGAGTGATACTTGCTTTAGATAAAGCATCAACAAGCTATCAACATCTGAAATGAGAAAGCATTATCATTATTACCATAGTAGCATTTGGGTACGATCATCATATAAAATGTATATGCAAAGAACAGGGGTAACAAGGCCCTCCAAAATCCATGGTTTTCGTACCCCTCTATAAATGACCGAGCTAGGAAAATATTTCTTCCAAGGGTACGCATCATGCCAAGGTAGAGGCAAACCTGCAATCGTACAAGCCTGTGCAGCCACGAGATGGCACCCGGAGTGACAGTCTGCAAAAGGCACGTCAGGACTATGGGGTGCCTGCACTCTCATTAATTACAATTTCCATTGAACCATACACAATGCCTGTTTAGTCCTGACAGTTGCACCCTCTGACACGTTAATGAAGGAAGAGAGTACAATCTTCGAGTGCTTCTCAGAGACAGAATACCAAGTATGCAGGGAAGAGGAAAAAATAAACAATTGCAAGCAGATGGTGAGATGCACAAAAAGAAAGCAATGAGCAGTTAGAGAGACTATATTCAACCTTTCACCTCAGTAATACCAGTTTAAATCTTGCATATTCTAGAGTAGCACCATTTCTGAGACAATAAAAATAAATATAAGACTGAGCCTTTGGCTTTATTATCTCTTGTCACAGCACTGGAGAAATTATTACTTTGGGAGTCTCAGCTCAGTGATAAAACTATTTATTAGGAATTTAAAAATTGCCAAAATGGGGGAAAGAATGGAATATAGCAATATACATCATAATCCCAAAAGATAATTATTTCAGATATAGTTAAAGATAACACAACATGGATGGTTTTAGTTTGAGAATACAATGACGTGATGCACCAGGACATGCATTGCCTTTGCACAGAAAGTGGAGACGAAACCCACTTTTTTATATGTGTTAGTATGGCTTTTAACTATTGATATACACTGCCTTTGCAGCAAGATACAGTTCCCTTATGTTCCCTTATTTGTTCGCAAAGTATCAGCCAAATAAAGGATGCTGTAAAAATGAAAACAGCAGCCATGGGAGAGGCAAAGAAGTTCAGGTTTCATTGCTGAGCTTGACCATCTGATAAGTTTCAAGAAAGAAATCCAGGTACCACAAGTTATTTTCATCACCTCACATGAACTCTTCCCTTGCTGACTGTGCCATACTCTATAAGGTTTTGGTGCAGCTTTAATTTCTTCTCTATAAGCATCAATAAACCTGGCTAAGAAGCCTGACAAGTATTACTCCTGAATATTCTAATTACAGTGGTCTTTGTATCATCTCTTGCATTCCTCTTGCACACTGATGCAAGACAGCTGGGAAAGTCTAATCCCTGTTTGCTGAAATCATTCCTTACAGGCTGCTTACAAATGGCCTAAAATCTAGAAAAGATACAGGTGGCTTAAAAATACTTAACTTCAGCACTGCTTTTCTGCTGAGCAGAGCTTGGACAGAGGCAAAGTCTCTTGGGACACACTCTTCATATTATGCTACATCAGTTGTTTCAATTGGAAATAGAGCAACAATTTTCAATACCAGTTGCTGTGTAATGGACCTAGCATCCACAGATCTTCATTAGGAATGGGAAAGAAATTAAAACTAAAAAAAAAAAAGAAAAGGAGGCCTAGGCAAAGAGATGAGTTCTTCAATATAATAATTAAAAGAAAATCCATTATCCTCTCAAAATCTGCAAGATTCATGCCAAATGAGCCAAGTCAAACTAAAGGATGATGAAGGGCCTGGTTATTTCTCAGCACAGTTGCAATCCTCTTCTGACACAAAGGCTGGAGTTAACTATCTGAAAATACTCACTTTATTATGATGTAATGAAAGAAATATTAGACCTTCTGAATGTTGTCACACCTGTGGAGATATTGAAAAATATATTTTAATTGAAAAAAAAAATGATGCTGTCCTAAAGATTCATAAACTAGAGACTTCTTTTTGTCCTTATTTAAAAAACAGTATCAGATTCAAAGCTACTTTTCTAACTGTTTCAAACTTTTATGAGTAAATCATAGACCTGCAACATCAGGGCCAAGAAAATTCATCTGAGTTAAAGCCCAGTTCATTTCAGAAGACAGAAAACAAACTGAAAAAAGCTACCCAACAGGATTAAAATCAAAGGGCAATTTCCCACTGACTTTTATGAAAACCCAAGTTTCCTAAACAAACCAAAACACTTGTCTACCAAAGAAGACAGTCACTGAATTTTAAAAAATAAAATTATCAGTATGAGCATCCCAAGAGACATTTCGGTAGTGAACAGTCACCTAATGCCTATAGAGAAATAGACTGTTCTTTTTGCAGTAGCAACCACACATCTGTCTGAGATTAGAGCTGGGTTTCTGTTTATGTGGCACTCAGGAAAAAATAACATTGAAAACAACTTGCCCAAATTAGCAGAGCAGTTCAGTGATGGGCAAAAGTAAAGAACTGGAGCCCTTTCAAAATCTTTTCCAATGAATCAGTCTGTCCTTCAAACATATCTATCATTTAGATGGTAACACCTTCCTTTGTGTTTCATTATACTAATTCTTTCAAGCAGCAAAGCTTTCCAGGGAAATACCTATTGATGTGAAAATCAAAGATGTGCTGGTTTGAAAGGCATCCAGTGAGATGACTTAGTTCATCTTCTTCCTTTGGGGCAAGACGAAGTGCATACCTAGGATGCCCCAGGCAGATGTTTGCATGACGTATTCTTAAAAACTCCTGATTTACTTCCTTACATAAATCCCCTGTCTACAGATTAAGATTGTTATGTCTTATCCCACGTGCAGAAATGACACATGTTCCTGGTAATAGTTTTGATGTGCTGGAAGATTTTCTCTTTCCCTATCAACACTTTCTCATGTCAATAAAGCAAACCCAGGACTTTGAGCTTTCTAAATCTAAATTATTTGTTATTATTTGAAACCTGTTGCTCTCCTCTAAACACCACATCATTTTTAAAGAGGAATATGTGGGAAGGGTCGTGATACTTCTGAGTACAACATATCTGCTGTTATGTTCCATGCAAAAGGGAACAGAAACAGTGCCAGCATGAGCAGCAACAGAATCTGTTTGCCTTCCTCCTTCGGGAGCAATCCAACATGTGGAAACATGAGGGCTCTGTCATTTGCAGAAAGTGTGGCAATTTTACTAAGACAGGATCCATCTGCTTCAAGATGAGCAAAAGATTGTTTGCATGATAATAACCTCTTTGTATATTGCAGAAGATCTCTGGTACATTAGCAACACGGAGAAGATGCACAATACTACATTTACTTACTTAGCTGTAAGTCATAGGTGTCAATATTATGGAGCATTTTACAGACGGTTGACTAGCATTTAAAGAAAAGATTACAAACATAGTTACTTGAAGAGATTTGGGAATGGAACTAGATGAATGGAGTCTTTTCTGTTGAAACCTCTGCTTGGCGGTGGCAGTTCACCTATGAAGTTTGCCTACTTTTCACAAAACTCAAACTTTTAACAAATCTCAACTAACGTTACTAACATGGCCTGAATTTCAGATATTTCAGACAATGTGGAGGATCTTATCTCAGCAAAAGCACACTGGATCAAACGTGGGTGCAGAAGGCACATCTTTTATTTGTAACATAGAAATAAGACCAAACACCTATTTTCCTGGTTTATCTAGCTTACTGCTGACTTTTCATCTGTTACAATAATCTCCTCTCTTCATTAATTTATGCCCATAATTAACTTGTGCCTGTTAAATGGTATGAACCATTCATATTAAAACTAAGCTCAGTGTGGGTTTTGGTAATAGATGTTAAGCATGTCTGATCAATCATTTTTATCTGTAATATCAGATAAAAGCTTAGAAAAAACAATTAAATGAGTCACTGAAGACTCAAATAAGGCACTCATCAAACAAATCACCAAAACCAGAAGATCTCACCTGTAGCTAATTTATTTTAAAGTCCTTTCTAAGATTTTTCTCAGGACTAATGTTATTTAAAATAATTAGTGTATGCGAAGGATGGATTGTAACTCTCTTCCACCAAAGTATTAATGCAAATACAGTGATTAGCAATTATTGGTTTGGTGCTCAAAATACTGTCACTTTAAGGTTGTGGTCTCCTCCTTCCTTCTTTTCAAAAGTGTTTGCACAGTGGTGCAGTGATCCCTCTAAACTGGAGAATTAGGATGAAGTAGTGAAGCAATATGCTATGCCACGGTGCATATAATGATACATGTGCTGGTTGGGTGTGTTTTTCTTTTTTCTTTTCTTTTTGGCAACTATATAACCTGGCTTTTAGCTACTGAAGCATGGTTCATAAAGCATAGATTATATTCTTTAAAATACTTTGCATTAATCCTCTGCTGGGGTAGGAATGAAGAGCACACATACCCATCCCTACTGCTTGCAGGTTATCTAGTACCGTAAATTTAGAACGCCTTTGATATGACACACTATGCTGCCATGGGAAGAGGGACGGTAATAAAAGCTCAGCCTATGTAATACTAGTCCATAGTTTCACTGTTCTCCTTTTGTTCCACTAGTAATCTGCACAGATAAGAGTAGCTCTCAGGTTATATCATCAGGGATTGCCTCTATAATTTGATATGTTTTCCTCTGTCCTAGGAGAAGACCCAATTTATTCTGCATTTTTACTTCATTACAATTTTTTTTTAATTAATAGGACTGTGGAATAGCTGCAAGACTTTCTTTTCAGGACATTAGCTACTCTTTCAGCGTCTGTTTGTAGCTCAATTCACTTTTCATTACTAAGCTATGGATGAGAATTTCCTTGCATACAGAGTAGCAGTGGAAGCTTGCTTGCTTGTGGATACCTGAACAAATACATTTGGAATATTAAACACCTGCTAATTAGAGGCAGATTTCCAAAATCAACATGTGTGCCTACTTATGTGGGCAAATTACAGATTCCTCTCCAGCTGGACAAGAGAACTGGTTCAAGGATTTTGTTTTCAGCAGAGAGATCATAGCTATATTTGTCTGGAACTGCTTTGTATATAAGGATGCCTCTAGATAGGATAACTGGCCAATGTACATGATTTAGACTAGTTATTTTCTAATAGCTATGCCATTAGACTAGCCAAGTATATGACAGGTTTTCTTCACAGCTTTATGGAATATCTTTATATAACCATTCATTTTCACTGTCAGACTGTATTTCTTTTATCTTAGTGTTCTTCCCAGAAGGAGACCTAATCCTAAAACATAACAGTAAAATGTCAGCTTGCACTGAGGTACCTAAGGCACCATTCACTGCATGGAGATTTGAGAAATAGCAATAGCAATGTTGCTTTTTAATAAAGTATGAGATAAGTAGCGACTGCCTAAAATGTTGCCTTTTAATAACCTACTGTTGTCCACTAAATGTGTATTAAATTAACATAATTATAACTGAAAAAGATGTTCTTTTTAAATAAGTTTCTAGGACTAATATTGGCAGAGTGTTCGCCTTAAGAAAAAGAATTTGCCATGAATCAAAAATCAAATCACTTTTGAATTCAAATATATATAAAATTATTCTGTGTTAAAACTACAGGAATATCCTTATTTCTTTGTTACTTCTCATTTTATTTCTTTCTCAATTCCTGGGCATACATTCCTGCGTGTTATTGCTAAACTTGGAAAAAACAAAATCTCTGGCTTTTTTTTTTTTCCCTTGCAAATACATTCCAGGAGTATAATTTTCTTACAAGTAGAATTGTTATGAATGTTTTTATAGTGCATTTTTTTTCCAAGATGTAAATATACCCAAAGGAATATTAGTCTTATCTAAAAGCATTTTGTATCTTTTTTATAACATGTGCCAAGATTTCTGTGTACCAGAATGAAGAAAGGATTTTACAGAAAAAAAAAAAAAACCCAGAAGAACCTAATAACACATTTTGGATACGTTCTTCAGAATAAATCTGATTAAAATAAATCAGTTGTTATTATCAGTGGCATGAATTTCCAGGAGCAAAACATTTCCTATCTCCAAAAACAAATGCCAGCAGAAGCAACTGCGGTTCTGTTGCCCACAATTCCAACTTCAGATCCCTAAGGAATGTTCTTCAGAAACCTAAAAATTTCTGGTCTTACTTGTCTCCTCTCTCTCTCAATACCTCTTACTGCTTATTCACTGATAATTCAGCATGGATAGCAAAAAAAAAACAACCCAAAACCCCACAACCTTAAAAATCGAAGATACTTGAGAAGATGGAGAAAATTTGAAATGGTGCCTTAACTGTTGGGAACAAAAAGTAAATGACATAGACTAATGCATGAAGACACAAAACCAAGGTGTACATAAATTGATGGATGAATTAAAATGTTAAAATTAGAAGAGAGCGGAGAAAGATGGATAATCTGTCATTTTCATAATATATCAACATTTGCTCATGATCAGAGATTTTTTTAAAGCCCATTTTATCACAAACTTCAGACTTCTGTTTGACTTAGTAACAAAGCTTCTGAATAGAGGGGATATGGCACAAATATCTGAACAGCTTTAAACAGAGCATTACAATTGGATGTTACTATAATAAAACTGCAACACTGCTCTGAAGCTGAAACAGAACCTCATGGCTGTTACTCAATAAATTTCTAAAAGATAGGTTCAATAAAAATATATCCAGTTTCTGCACTACAGAATCTCACAAGGCCACAAAAGCTTTATATATTTTATTGAATTTTGCCTCAAGCATAGATTTGTAAATGAGAAATTATCTCTTCCTGAAACCTAGCAAGAAGATATCATTTTATTCTCCAAAGTTGATTGTATCCCTCCTCGACCCCCCCTTTTTTTCTCCTGGATTCTAAAGAGCAAGCTAAAATAGCAGAAGATATTGAAGAGGTTTTTTGCTGTTTAAAAAACTTATCTGCATATCACAAAAATGCAGATTATTTTTTAAAAGTGAACAGTGCCATGGGATATTGTCACACTACGATAGGACAGTCTTTTTGATGTTCTTGTTATGATTTTAAGTAGGTAAGATTATTGTGTACAGCACTTACTCTGTTAGTGAAGCATGAAGACTGTTGCTGAGAAACAATTACTTTTTTAAAAGCATCTAGGAAATGCTTTGTGTTGGTTTTGTTTCCAACCCGAATATTTCTTTTTGATACATCTATGGGTTATGTCTATGCAAGTTGGCATACATGCACACTAGAAAGCAGTCCAGGTTCCTCTCCATTTTCAATAACAGAATATTCAATTTATTTGTTTAGTCTTCAGTAATTCACTGCCTTGGAGTCAGCAGATAACATTCACTCGGAATAGCTATGATACATCTGCAAGAAAGATTTGTTAGAAGTCATTACATCTTAGCTACTAACATACTAAGACTTCACCTTTCAAGAAAATCAGAGAAAGAAAAAAAGAATCATCTAATGAAATTTGGGTTCATCTTTCCAACAAGTCCAGAGTTTCTAAAACAGTGTGGATTCTGTTTTTTCATAACCCCAGAAACCAGTGCTGCAGCCAGAGATTGCTGCATGTCCTCTGTAATGTCGCCCAGCGAGGGGCTGTATAATTTAGAGAAGCAAATCAGAAGACTGGTGCCTCCCTGTGGAAACATTACTGTATTTTCACAGACAAATGTCAGACTGATCCAGCCATCAAAGGCAATGCTGCTGACTGATGTCTCAGTCAAAGACAAACAAACAAATCTAAAGATAACTTTAATGGAGCAAATATAAAAGGATCAAAGGAAAGGACATGCATGCAAACAGTAGCACACATTTGGAGTTAAGCCAAGGAAATTCAAAGATTTCCTACCTGATTTCCTACTTCCAAAAGTTAGACATAAGCATGGCACCTAAAAAATAGACATTGAGACATAAATCTGGTTCACTGCTCCATCACTATAGTGAGCTTACGGGCAGTAAAACCAGCAACAGTCCTGCTGCACAACTCATGTTGTTCAGGCTGACTGCAGGGCAAAAGCTGTGATCCTAAAAACATACTGAAATCTCAGCTACCACCAACTAAATGTTCCACCGGGCAGTCCTGCTGAGAGGTCATTCCCTCCAGTTTTCCACAACAGCCACCCATTATCATGGGGTTATGAAGGCACTCTGTTCTTTCCAAGCCAAGAGGTACAGAGTTTGATGTGTATGGACTATGAGAAGTAATGTTGAAGAGATGATAAAGATGGGCAGTGTCTGCTTAGTGACCAGGTAGGTTTGAAAAGGTTTGTAGATAGGAACAGAAAAGGATATAAATGGAGTCAAAACACCATTTAGGGATTACCAAAGCATAAGTTGTTTAAGGACTGAATTCTTCTCCTGATTCAGGACAATAGGGTACAAACCAGATACCATAAAGATAAACTAATCCCCTGATCTCTATCTATCTCCAGACTAATAGCAATAGAGTGCAAACCTTAATATTGTGATATTAGCCTCATTATTATTTATAACAGAAAACCTCACATCAACTGCACTCTGCCTAGCTCTGCAGCTTAGATTTTCCTCACTTTCCCAGTATCTAACTATTTAGCTCTTTAAATAACATACACAGTTAAGCTACAATAAAACCAATTTGCAAGTATTGTTATTCCAGTAGGCAATCGGAAATTGCTTCTTACAGATTTAGTGTATTTTTTTACAGTAAGAAGAGTTTTTAACAAGTCCTAGGACAATACCAGTTTGTCATAGTCAGTAAATTGCATCCCTGTCACTGAATTTTACATAGTGACTTCAGCAGAGGTAACTACAACTATTAACTTGAGTAACTCTTCCACAGTTTAATGAACAAGAAACCTCTCATGTTATCTCTGACAATAAGCAGTTGAAGTTAGCAGCTTTCCAAAACAATCTGCAGCTTGCCTTACTGTGAACATCAGATAAAAGTAGGATTCTTCCTCAAAAGTACCAATAGGAGAAACCCACCACAACATAGCTTCCAACTGCTCATTGACAACAAACAGGAAAAAAGGTAGAAATAGTATCATCTACCCTGAACCTGTTAATGCCTGCTCCTCTTTCCTTAGAAAGAAAACTTCAGTGGGACAGCTTATTCCTTTGTGACCTTAGGGACACTAATAAGCGACAAGTCGTATGTTGGTTATTGGCCAACTCTGTAGTGCTCATATCCCATCAGTTGAAGACTGGGAAAATCCGAAAATTGCTGTAGAAGAAACCTTTTATCAGGACAGGGAGAGATCTCATGAATTCTTTTTCCTCTGTTTCCATCAAAACATTTTGAAGTTAGACTCTTTTTGAACAGGTCTAGTAGGAACATCTACGTATTGCAGTGACGCCTCAGTAAAGTCCACCATCCCTAAGACTGTAGCCAGAAATTAGCAAATTTTCAATACCTGCCCTTCTTGATGCTTTAAAAAGAAATGAAAAAGTATTTAGTAGGGAGAAGGGCCAACATCCAGGTTTATGGAAAGCCACAAAACGCCAAGTGAAAAAGGGAGTCAGAGCCTCACACATAGACGATGGCATTTTTTTAACACATTTTCAGGAACATAGTGCACAGAATGAAATTTAAGATAGTCTTTAAAAGAGTGTTGATTTCAAATTAAACAGTTAAGCTGTTAAGAAGTAAATCATGAGGAAGTCAGTGAGAACAGAATTGCCAATTACCGGAGAAGTGGAATCTGAAGAGAATATTAGTTCTCATTTTCATTTTTCATTTTCTACACCTGTTATGTACTATGCAGAATCCAGTGGTTGTTAATCACTTTGCAGTACCACAAACATTCAAATATTAGAAAAGGTATTTATGCACAATTTTCATTATCTATCTATATATATTTATATATCCACATATATGTATTACTTACCTATCATGTATCTACAGTTTCATGAGCTTTTAAGGTTCAAACTTCCAAGCTTTCTTTAGAACCTTGAGGCCCAGAACTTTATTTAATGAATTTCTTCTCCTTTAACTAGGTATCAGGTTGAAATGGTCAAAAAACCGGAAAAATCAAAGTGTCTTTCATGAAACTGGAACCAGCTCTAGGGAAAACAAGCACAGTAGGATAAAGATTTTGACTGCTCCTTTGTTTAATGCTTGTCTTTTGAGCTGGTTTTTTTTTTTACTCAATATTTTGATAGATCCTAAAAAATTATATAAAATTTATAGTTCATACTATACAATATCTCGATTAAATGCCATACCATGTAAATAGAAGTAATGGGGGGAAAAAAAGTGAGATTATCATAGGCTCATGTGACTTCAGGAGCTGCCAACTTAGTATTACCAAATGTATGGTAATAATTGCATAAATAGATAATGCTAGTTCTGGCCCCTCATTTTAGTCCTCTGTTTCACACTGATCTTCAAGTAGTCTTCAATATTGCCTTGCTTGGTCATATGAAGACATAACAATGACAAATACAGTGGTTCAGAAATGTTACCTGTACACAAGCAAAATGAATTAAAATTGCTGTGGGAACTATAACATAACTTTTATTAAACATTGTACAGTATGATAATGTTAAGTAGTCCCTTTAGGTATTTGGTGCTGAATATTTAACACTAAATTTCCTTCTGTTACTTTGGCTAAAGAATTTTTCATGGTTCTTTTTTCAACTAGATTTTGTAAATTTTGTGATATAAAGAAACAAGCTGAAGTTTTGCTAATTGTTTTGCACTTTTTAATATACCCATAAGGAATGAATACTATTTTTTCAGGTCATATTTCTTTCTAATTCCACATAATGAAGCTGTTGTTGTGAATGTTGTACCATTGATGGTGAATAAAACCTTTTCATAGTAAAAAAAAAAAAAATGCCCTTACATAAACATAGGAAATTGGAATTAAATAAGCTGTGAAATTAAAAATTCCAAATGTATTATCAACCTGTATTTTGATAATTGCTACCAGATTTTTGAAAAATTTCAGCAGCTGAGTTGAGTTTTGCTGAAAGTTTGACTTCAACTGTGTCTGCTAAGTACTTGAAACCCTGGGTCATCCAGCTATCAAGCCACACATTTGTGTGCATTATGAACTAAGATTGCACTTTGTGTAATCACTATGGGATCTACCTAGAGCAACACCCCTAGCCAATGTTGGTGAAAACTTCCCCCAGTAAGAATTTCATTTCAATAAACTGAATTCAGGATGTGTAGGCACATAGAGAGTTACAGAAGTCTGGTGTTTTCCCTGTAAATTAATTTTCCACACACAGTTTGCATCCTTTGTGGCCTAAATTAGACTAGAAACAACAGCAGACAAACTTAAGCTGCTCAGACTGAAATTTTCTATTTGCTTGTCTACCTCAGACTGATTTCTTATTCCTTCAAGTTTCATTTAAAATAGTTCAGCCTACTTTCAGGGCACAAAAATACAGTGCTTTACACTATGCTGGAAAGCTTTTGTGCTTTGAAGTGAAGGCTTGAAATCAGAATGTGAAATGTCTGGGTGTCAAGAATGTGTCTTTTGCAATCCCTATGAAAATCCAAGCAAAAAAAAATGTGGCAGGGCAATAACACCCTCCATTCGCCTGCTTGGCCGATTGAGCTGCTCAATGCAGAGCCTGGGGCAGGACAACACAGGTGCGTGGGAGGCAAAAAATATCCTCGTTCTGAGATTTCTGTGGCAAAAATATGGCAAGTTGAGCCTGGGGAGGATAGGTCTTCACTTAAGTGGTTTCTGTAAGAGTTCGTGTCCTTTTCATTGATATTCAGGTCAGTGATGAGAAATTTGTGTTAATTGCTGACAGTTCAAGTAAAATTCCCTGACTTCCCTGGGATGTGTTGCCCACGAGACTACCTCCTAAAGAAGCAGCCCTGCCCTGCCTCTGCACCATCTGCTCCTGGATGCTGATATGAATATTGCTGTGCCTACCCAATGAAATGGGGCAAAGAAACAGTCTTTGCTCAGAGCTACCCCAGCCAGATTTAATTACTTATTGATTTATGCAGACCTTACCTCCAAACAGAAACTGCTTCTTTTAGACAGAGGGGCAGTTTATGCCAATTTAAACAGACACAAAACTATGGCCTTAGAATTACCTTTCAAGGAAACAAAAATCACATTTTAAATGGTGTTTAACCAGGCATTAATTAGGTGTGAAACTCTGAGCTAGTCCATTAATAATGAAGTTACTGACTAAAATTTTGAAGAAGCAAAGATCAAATAAAGATGAAACAGACTGAATCTCATTTTTATTCTTGCATCTTTATACAGTGGAGTATTTTATGTCATTTAGCCTTTTTACACTTAAAGGAAAAATGACCTCCTACTGTTTTGGGAAAGCTGTTGAACTGGACCAAAACTGTCCACTCAGATATTGCCAATTAAGGAGATGTTATGGAACTGCACCTTCAAATTGTTATTCTGACATGCAGTCATATGTATGGGAATGTTTTTCAAGGGGAAGACCCAGTTCTCCATAGTTCACAAGAATTTTATTCATTAATATAAGCACAAGAGGATCTTCTGTGTAAATGAAGATTCCTGATGGTGTTGTATTCCTATTGCAAAGGTAGAAGTGAGAATCAAGATAATACTTTATAATTCAAGGTACAAGTGCACTTTCCTTTTTGGCTTTCTATTTTTCATGTCTAGGGAAGGAATGATGACATGTTCATAACAGAATATGTAATGACAAAGCACGTGCATAAGGGCATAGTTTATGGGTTGCTTTGTAAGAGCATGAGCTGGTCAAAATTACTTGAAATAACTCCCTCCCACTGTTTTCTTTCAGTGAAGATGTTGTGAATTAGACAATAGACAATAAAAAGAATGATTTTTGGTTTGTGGTTAATTTTCCTCTCCAGACAGTAATTTCGCTGTATCCTTATCTTCCCTTTCCATCCCCTTTTATACACAAAGGAAAGAAGGCAAATGCAAAACCAAAAGAATTATAAACATAATACATTATGTACCACATATTATATTCAAACGTATTGTATTAAAAATTACAGTCGAAATAAGAAATTTTAGAAGTGAAAAATTTTTGTAACCATTTCAAAGAGAAAAATAATTTTCTAGTTTTTTTCAAATTGTATACAGCTATTATATTTCACAGGTCTTCAGTTATAAGATTTCAGTGTACATGTACACATTAGTGACTTATTGTTTATATTTGCATTGCAACATGCTCTTATAGTGTAGTCTATAGTGTAGTCTATAACAAGGCACAAAGTGCCTTGGTTTAATCTGTTTTGTAACATAATGTAGTTGGTGGTTCTAACAATCCCATTTTTTGAAAAGATATTAAAAGAGATATTAAAATATTTCCAAAAAGATATTTTTGAAAAGATTTGAAAATATATTTTGTCATCATATAGCAGAAGACAAGATTTCTGTGCTTTCCTATGTTTACAATCTCCTTCCTTACAAATCCACCAGTTCTGACAGTAACCAATCCTAATTAAACTTCTTTGGAAACTGATAAAATGTCACTGATGTGGCCTTAACGTAACAGAGAATCAGGCATATTCAATTTCACAAGGATGCTTTAAATTTCTACTACCACAAACAAGACTAAACTCAAGTGCTGACTCTTTTCAAATATGATTGCCATTATACACTAAGACCTCTTCACACAACTCCTGCTTTCTGAAGTAGCATTAGTGCAAAAGTGGATCAGGTCCATTAAGTCAATGAGCCAGTAGCTGATCTATTTAAACTTTTGGGGGGCTATAATTGACTCCTTGGGGGTTTTCTATGGTTACTCCTTTAGAGATGTGAATAGTTACTGATTACAAAAAATAAAACAGGTTATGTGGTCCTTCCAGGGGTATTTTTGTAGTTGTCTTGGGTTTCTCTAAGTAAAAATGAAAATAAAATGTGAAAGTTTAAAACAGTTTCACCGGTAAGTTCTACAAGTGACAGAAAGTCAATGAAAGCAACAGCCTCCATTTTAAGACATTGTGATGATCTAACCTGTACAGGTTCAAGTAGGATTTATTAACATGACTTCTAAAAAGTATTTAGTTGTCTAAAATATAATTAGATGCTTGAGTGTGTTTTTGACAGTATGTGCTTGCCTCACGACCATTGAAATCACACAAAATGTCAACTTCTTTCCCAAGACCTAGTATCACCACCAGCAAAAGCACTGACTTGCATTCTGGATGAGTATGTTCTATTAACAGCACTCAAACTGTTGAAGGAGAGCATCCTACATAAAAATGTCCCAACTGATTATGACTTCCCCTTCTGGAGAGTTTGGTGGTGATAAATTAGAAGCTCATTTTCTCATGTGTTGTGACCAAGAGCTTTAGCAACACAAGCATGTACTCAGAGGAAAATGTTATCAACTAAAGAGTCTACATCCAGGTTGCTTGTTTATAGCTCTGAAAACATCGTTAAAGAAGGGAAGTATTGCTATCTCCATCTTCCAGATGAGAAAACTGGAGAGTTTTGCCACAGAAAGCAAGGCAAGCATTACATTTATTTCATTTTCTGTTCAAGTGACGGGGCCCTGCTCTCCTTTAAGCTACCTGCCATATTCCTTTTTTACAGCAGTAAGCCATGGCTACTATTATAATTTTTTTTCTGCTCAGAAATTACCTCATTGGAAAACTGCGCAATAATACTTTCAGAAGAATTAAAACCTCCTAGCTCTTCCTGTGTCCTTGGCTTATGCCAGGGCCTCAGCAGCCTGCGAGGTGCTGTAGATGCACACAGAAGCCGAGTAATTATGGCTCTGTTAAATGGAATTCTAAAGAGAGTTCATCAGGGATGTTTAGAAATTAACTAATCCACAAGATAGGCTTGTGAATCTGTTTACCATCCAAACATGAATAAAAACATTAAACAGATGATGATAAATTGCAGCAACTGTTAAATACTATTGTAAACACTGAAAGGAACAAGTAATGGCAGGAACAGGGCCCAACATTCATGGGGGGGAAGACAATCTTGTATTTACACCTTTTCGGCTGAAAGGAGATGCTTAGAAGTTACTGGACTAGAATTTCATCTTCTCCCCCATCAGCTCACCCGTGCCAGCCTGGAAAAGTAGCCAGAAAAATGTCTTTCAGCAGTGCAGTATTTACACAATATGGCCATTTTCCTGCCCCATATCCTCAGACCATTAAGACAACAAAGATGCTGTTGAACCCTGAGTCTCAATAAAGAAGCAAGGCCTAAAGAAACATCTGCTACTATACTCTGAAAGATCTCATCTCAGCTTTGCAAGGCTCAACTTTTATTATTACCTTTCCTTTCCATTACTTGAACCCATCTCAGTATAGAGGTGCAGAGAGGTGACAATAAAATTTGAATATATTTTATCCCTCCAGTTCATCTCCTTTTTAGCTCTTTTCTTGAGAGAATGACAATTGCTACTTCAGGAACATCAGTATTACTGCTGCCCAAAGTAGATTCCTCCCAAATGTAAATGTTTAAATGCTAGCACATCTCTATGTGGTAAAATGGATCATGGCTGCATGTCATCCTACCACCACCCTGAGTCTTGCCCCAGGATGCTCCTGGATTTCCAGCACTGCCTGCTAGCAAAGCACTCTCTCTCTGATCTGCCCTTCTCCTTCATGCCCCTGTTGATTGCTACTGCAAGAAAAGGCCGTTAGGAGTTACTCAAGCACCAAGGAAAACCAAAAATCACTGAATTTTCTGTATGTGGCAAGGTTGGGGGAGGTGGAGGCAGGGGTGGCCTCTGTGAGAAGAGGGTCAGGGGTTGAAATGCAAGCAACTTTTCTGCCTCCTGTGATATCCTTTAAAAGATTTGTATAATCAAAGTTGATATGTTAAGGACATCTAAGAAGCAAGGAAACTTAGTTATGATCGAATCCGCAGATTTCCAAATTTCCGCAGACACCCAGCTGAACCACACAAGCTGCAAAACATAGTGTATCTCATTATCAAGATATCTCAGCTCAGATCTTCCATCAAATCTGAATTGCTTGCCTTTAAAATGCTGCTGCTCTCTTACAGTTTGTCAGGTGGATCACTTTTCTTTTTTTAAAAATAGCTGATTACCTTGTCACAGCCTACAGATATATTGTTGACCCTTCTTGGACCGAGAAAAAGTGCTTTAGGTTCTTTCTATTCACAGAAAACATCACTGATAAAAAGGCCTGTATTTGGAGAAATGCTGTTGTTTACTCAGAAGATACAAACTGTCCTTTTCCCTTAAACTTAAAGTAACAAATTAAGCAGTTTCCTTTCCCAGTAAATATTGCCCAAAGAGACATTACCGGCTCTCGCTTCAGGGCGGTGGTGGCATTTGATGCACAGCTGAGACCAGTTGACCACTCAGCCTCAGCTGCATCTGCTGTCAGACCCAAGGCATTGCCTTACCTCTTGGGCTTTGCTGTTAATCCTGAATCAGCTGGGGCTGCTTCCTGTGAGAAAGGGGACTACAAAAAGCACTAGAACAACCATCTAAATCCTTCTGGGGGTCTTAAAAAATAAACCAAAAGCAAAAAAAAAAAAACCTCAAAACCTACAACCCCAAGCACACTGCTCTGGTGGTGATGCTATTTGGTGCTTGGAAAGAGATGAAAGAACTGCTCTTGAGTATATGTACACCAGTGGTGTTCCTCTCCAGACAGAGAGGAGCAAAACAGCTCTGTTTTCTCAGAGGAATTCTTCCTGAGATTGGTAGTCTGCTTCAGCACAGGGTAAAAGGTTTTTTGTTCTGGAACTGCTCATTAATTTCAACTAGGACTAAAGGATATAAGTAAAAAATTTACCAGCAACACTGACAAAAGCACCAAAAGAAAATCCGTAAGTCATAAGCACAAAACAGAGGAATACCATATGTTTTATAGTGGGGCTAAAGGCCCATTAAAGAGCGCAGGGGAGGGAGAAGAGAAAAAGAGGGAAGTGGTGATGATAATGAATGTCTTACCTTGGCTGTATGAAAGAAGAGCTCACATAATGTGTTTTGTGATTAAAAGCTTTATTGCTAGAGGAAAATAGAGAAAAGAGCTCAAATTAGTGCAAGAGGCCAGTTGCAAGTTAAATGACTTTTTTAGAGTAAAATTTCTAAATAAGCCTCGGAGTAGTAAATGGAAGATAGGATTCTCCTACCCAGTGATGTGCCTGAGACTATGATATTTTCTATTCATAGTTTTTCCCTTTTCTCTTAATATCAAAGAAATTATGGAAAACACCTGACAAAAATAGCTACAATCCACCCAACAGGGGCATGAGAATTGCCTCAAGTAGAGAACAAAGCTGAACTGGGTCTCTCAACAGTCACGTACAAAGACATTAAGTGTGGCTATTGTATGAGCAGAGAAAGCAGTGAGAGATATTCCTCTTTCTCTTTTAAATGACCTGTATCCTCTAGTAATGACTACTGTGTTAAGATCCATGAGACAGAAAGCAGCAAGGGAAGAGAATAACCTGTTTCTGGATGGCGACTCTTTTTAAGCATGAACTAGAATACTCAATCCTATCAGAACTGAAGCCTTTTTAGGCATGAACAGAAGCAGTCTTCTGTGTGCTTGTGGAAAATTGAGATAAAAAAGTATGACAGTATTAGAAGAGTGAGGCTGGAGCTGTTTGAAAATGTGTAGGATTGCGATTTAGGATTTATTATTTTTTTTATCTCTGGCTTTAATGGGTTTGAAATATGTGATGTGCTTTAAATGTACTGACTCTAGCTTCCAAGTCTTGGTCCAGTGGTCTTCCAAACTTTTAGAGGTTAGTGTTTGCATCAAGTTTTGATTCTAAAGTTTGTTACCTGAGCCCTAGATAATATTCTGCTAAAGCAATAAAAATGAGAACTTAAGTCCTACTTTCAAACAGCATATAGCTTTATTCTACTGGCAAATGCATGCTTAGTCACTGGAACAGGGAGGTGGACAGGACAGTGGGAGAGAAGGGCATTCACTTACTAACCACTGCTTTCAAAATAAGTCCTACACCACATCTGTGCTGTGCAAGGGACTACTGTTAGAAGACCTCTACCTTTTCACTTATTCAACTGTTATATCCACATGATACTGTGGATATATCTCCATCATACTGTGTCTGAACAATATATCAAGTCATGACCTGGAATCACTCTCCCTGCACACACACTGCTTCTCAGACCTACAAGCAGCATGGTTGGTGCTAGACTCAGTAATCTCCAAGCAGAACAGACATGTCTTTGATCTCATTTTTAAAATCAGTTTAATTACTGAGCCTCTACATCCATTATGAAGTACCAGATAAACCAAAATCATGTAATCAGGGGGTAAAAAAATATCTCTCTCAAAAAAAGGAGGGAAAGCAAGAATGGGTGGGAATAAACAAGGTCATGTTTCTCCAGTTATACACAGTGATGCCAGAAGGCTATTTTCCCTCACTGCTCTGGGGATTTTTCTTATGCTTATCTATGTAGTAATCCCTGGTTCTGGATGGGGAAGGATTCTGGAAAAAATTGAAAGCATCCAAGTAAGAAAAAAAGTTGATTCTTCATATGTAAGTGTGAGGATGGTGGGGGTGGAGAAGGTGATTCAGTCCATTTATTCTTTTTGCAAGGCAAAGTTTGGGACATTTGTCCCAAGTCCTGAGACTTGCAGACTTCTTTAGGATGGTATATGAGCCTGAACCAAGGAACAACAAAAACCTTGCCTTAATGAAATGCAAAAAACCCCCATGTTATGCAACTTTTAGCTATACCATGTGACCAAAAAAACTTTTTAAGTATTGCCGTGCAAAACCAGCTAGACATACTAGACAAACACGACTAGCTTGCCTCTCCCAGGACAAGGACTCATTGCAGCTAGACCGCTACTCTGAAGTCAGATGAGATAATAAAGTTAGTTATTAACACCCTGTATGTAAAAAATTAAGAGAAACTTTTCAAACCAACAATCACTTTTATTAGTAATGGTGTTCAAGAGAGATCACTATTCCTGGTGTCCCTGCAGAGTAGAATCAATCTCTTCACTTTACAGTTTATTAATAACCTCCACGTTTCTGCCAAGATAAGTTAATTTCTCTCCTGTTTTAGGTTTAAATTTGTTTGTTTTTCTCAAGAGTTCTTTAATGGACAAGGTTTGGAAAGAAAGCAGCTGTCAGTTACATTTTAGAACATGGTTTTGGCAGAGACATTTATTTTCTGAGCATTGCAGTCAAATCTGTCTAAGAACTGATAGGCCAAGGTCAAACCGCAGTAATCTTTGGAAAGTAAATAATGAATCTTTTCAAGTATTTTGACAGTAAACAAACTTTTCCAGCTGAAGGGCCATGGAGATACAGTGCATGGAGAGGTGTGTATAAAAATATATATTTACATGTGTACAAATATGTGTGTGTGTATATATATGCATTAAGAGCTGGAAACAATTGTGGCTTTTGCTTCTAACATCATAGTCCAAGGGATCCTTGCTGGAGTGTAGGCTTTATACTATTATATCCTCATTTCTGCAGGAAGTAGGCAAAATGTGTTTGGGATGCAGCTTTCAGGGAAGTACTTATTTTTTCAAAACTTCAGGGAACAGTGCACCTCCTGCTAAAGAGAGAAGTAACAGTTAGAAACAGCGGGATAAATAGATTTGAAAGATTCATAGCTTACAGCACTTTAAGAAGTGACTGATGAATCAAAAGGATTGTGGGTTAAGTGCAGATATGAATGAAATCTTCAGAAATTACAGATCCTAAATATCTGTACTGTAGTTGAACGCAAGGCATAACAACAAATGGCTGGATGAGTAGTTCTGTCCCTCCAGTCCATGATTCTTTGGGGAATTACATTAACGTATTATTGATAATTCTTCTCTCTTCCCAGAAGAACCACAGAAGATAATGCTGCTTACTAATGAGACCAGCAAAAAGAAATGCATGGGAGATGAGCTCCTATCCATCCATACTTGCCTGGGGCTACACTTCCATGCAATCTATTAGTCTCCTTGCAAACTGTCATGTTGGACTGCTGTTGTCCTGAGGACAAATATGATGAATAGCATCCCAAACTTCTGTTACCAGATATAAAGTTTAAATTTCATTTCCCCCTAACTCTCAAAAGCAAAAGTACCATTTTCCCAACACAGGTTGGTTAATTTAAATATCCACATGGAAACAATACTAGCAACTTTTCTGTTTTCCCCTATAACCAACACATAACAGATCCCAGCTGGGGGAAAGGAGAAAAACAAGAAAATATCCTGGCAGTTAGTCAAATCTAGAAAGGGATAGAATAATGTCTAGCCAGCTTTAGAAGAGAGAACACTATTCTCAAGGCACAGTGAGATGTCTTTTTATTACAAGGAATATGCATTCACAAGGGTTAAATGCAAACACAGTAATATAGATGTTTTCACCTGAGAAGTGAGCATGTTGCTCCCTTTTTACCATGCCTGTATGTAAAATAAACATTAATCAATTTTCGTCTTTAAAGTTTGATCCTGAGAGCTCATGGAAAATATGCTTTATACAATTCTCAATGCATATTTGAAGAAATAGTCAGAGATATTCATATGGATATTAAAATCAGAAATATGATTTTGTATTTAGAACTTTAAGGATCTTGAGGACTTTGGATGTTGAAACATTATGCACGTTTTCAATACTATTTCACCTAGCATCACTGTCTGAAGATCTTGTGACTGCAAAGAGTTATTAGACATGTAGTTACAGTCAAGGATCACAGCAGTATCACAGATCTGCATTTGTCCTTTTATTGTTCTGTTGTTCTCAAACTATTCAACCCTAGAAACAATGATCTTTAAAAGAGCTCTCACCTCTGGCATGTGGTTTCACAGTTTTCTGCAGCCCTCTTACCATTGGCAGAGTTACAGCTTTTTAAAAAGGTAGATTTAAAAAAATAGTCAAGTTTTATTTAATATTTGTCTCCGAGTGTTACAAAGCCTTTGTCTGCCTTTGAATGAAAGACTGAGCAATGGGTGGTAGAATCCATTCCTCTAAAAAGCAGCACACTGATATAAAAGGAAGAATTTAAGAGCAATGCTGCCTGAAAGGGAAGAAAAAATCAGAGTTTTCCAATAATGTCACTATTCTTGCACTTACTGGAATTATTCTATCTACATGCAAAATGCAGCCCAAGATGGAAAAATAGAAATTTGGGTTTACAGGGATTTTTTAATTCACATAACAGCAACCATGAATGCAGTAACAGTATGTGGAGAATATATTGGATAAATTACACATTTTGAGATCAGGTTTGAATATCTTTTTAGGAAAAAAAAAAGGGAATTAGATACAATTTCAGAAAATATATAATATAGATAGTAAAAGGAGTAACAATTATTCTGATGAAACAAACTATGTGGGTTTTTTCTTGATACTACTGGATATTGAAAAAGAATATTTGAGTGTATTTGCACTTAGGAGAGCAGGGCAGGATTATGATTTCCAGTTTATTTACATTACAAAAGAGAGCAGCTCTTTCCTTCCACTAAAGAGGGAAATAGAGCATCTTAATGTTCACTTACTGAACAGTTGCTGCATTTGTGCAAAATGCAAAAAACATAACGGAGAGAACCAGGAAGATAAAACAATCATTCCCAGAAAAGTGGATCTTTCTTTAGTTCTCTTTGTAATTTAGGCACTCAATCATACAAATATTTATGTATACCTAACTGATCTGAGGAGAAAGCTTTATTTGGGCTTTTCTGAGATGAAGCTTCACCGAAGTGGCACAAGTAAGTATGGGACACAGTAGACATGGGAAGAGGTATTGTCTTCAGTTTCCCCACTCTGCTGTTAGTTTATGTAAGTGTACCCCACTTATCCATGCATCAGCCATTCACTTCTGTGTTCAAACCATTAAGAATAAGCATCTGCTACATTTTTCAGCCTAAAAGCTAGCCTAATAATTCAAATTATCACAACTCATGTATGTATTTCTCTCTAGATTCACATATGTATACCAGGACTACTAGATATCACACTGCAAATGACTTTCACTAATTATGAAAAGACACGGTAATAAGTGTTTCAATAGTAGAAGCAAAATTAATTTTCTGCTTAGAATTTTTGTTTCATCCACCTAAAATTTTAATAAGAACATATCTGCAAATTGTCCAATTTTTGCATTTCTAATTCAGGCAACCCTTTTTCCTTAGTTATTAGAGCTGCAGAATTAAATACATTCCTATTGTATTATTTCCTAGGGAACATGTAATTTGCTCTCAGATTTCAGCCTGTATGAGTATTTGGAGAAAGATGCAAAGGAAGGTGATACAGACCTTGTTTTTAAAATGGAAGAAGGGGCTAAATGTGGCCCCTAGAT